>NC_090924.1:212766072-217566072 GCF_040938575.1 Ambystoma mexicanum | reverse complement strand
GTGTTACGCTCCTCTCAAACTGATTGGCCAGAAGCAAATAACTTTCCACCTGTGAGTTTACAGCCTACAGGAACCTGCTACACTCAGGAGTTTCTTCATAAAGAAGCTGCAACCTCTGTTGATTTGCCAATGGTGTCGCATATTGGCCCTAGGGCTGACCTTTGTTTCCCCCAAAATGACAGACTCCGTCCCTCCTCCTTTAGCAAATAAGTCAACACAAAAACCCAGTTTGGCATTGATGGAACCTGTTTCTGTTCCCATGCCAGCATGGCCGGTTGGTCATCGGGAGGCTCAGAAGCCTAGAAGGACAGACCTAAGGACTGTGCGCCTCAGGAAGACTAATATGCCACCCCTGGAGGATGATGACACAAAGGCCCTAGTGTTGGACACTCAGAACTTTGTTATTTCCAATGTCCCCAGACCAACAAGAATGAACCTAGAGAAGCACTCCATAATAAAGTCCTGGCCTGGCTACGTGCACAAACGGAGTCAGGCGTAGTGCGCTCTTCCGACTTAAAATTCCTGCACAGAATCAACTTGGGCAGTTGGTGCTCCCAAGGGAATAGTGACTGCATTGTGCTAGGAAGTGGATTTAGCACTCTACGTATGTACCTGAAACTTTGTAAATACCTTCCTATGGGCTCTACAAATCTTGAACTTATTATCTGATCCTGTTATCTGTAAATCTGAATCTTTCTCTTACCTATGGGACCTCACATTTTTGATGATTTCAGTATGATGCTTAGTTATTTACAAATGTTTATTCTTACTTATTCATTCTCTGATGCTATTCTGGATTGCTCCCTTGTATTTATTTATCTTTTTTATTTATTATATTGATGTTGTTTGTAAGCTTTGTTTTGTGTAGCACTCTGAGGCCTACGGTGTGTAGCGCTTTATAAGAAATAAATCAAATCAAATCAAATCCATGATAGATGTCCAGCAAAAATATACCATCCCTGTCCCCTGGCCCCCACTAGGCCTAACACAATCAACATGGTTATGTGTGTGTGCAAGGCGCTGGGGTGACAAGGGGGAAAGCATGGTATTTTTGACTGGACATCTATGATAGAAATCCAGTAAAAAATACCATCCCTGTCCCCTGGGCTCCACAGCACCTCAAAAGGACAGCTGATTTTGGCAGGTGTGTAGGGGGATTGTGCAACAAAGGCATTTAGGCATTTTTAAAATGCCTTTGTTGTACAACCCTCCTTCCCCCCCCCTCTATCCACCACTTGCCAAAATCAGCTCAACAGACCAAAACAAACGAAAACACACACACATACATTCATACAGCATTCACTCTATCATTCACACGAGCATCCATCACCATACACTCACACAACACAAGCCTTCACGCATCCATACACGTTTCAATAAAATAAATGAACCTAAACATACCTTCTGCATTGGCCTGCATGTTGGTGCTGAAACGCCCTGTTCCAGGCTGCTCTGTCTGTATGTGCGAGGAGGCGCAGGTGCTCCCCCTCGCACATACAGACATGCAGTGCCCCAGCCAGCATTTCCAATGAGCTATGCAATGCTGGCGAAGCAAAACGCCACAGCCTTGCATGGCTCAGTGAGCATGTGCGGCTGGGGAATTAACTGACCTGTCAAAGGGAAATAGGGTTTCCCTTTGACAGTTCAGTCAGCCAAGGAGCACTCCCTCATCTGGAAAAAGCAGCTGAGGGAGTGCTCATTGTTCACTGGGCTGGCTCCTTAGCTCCTCCATTATGGGTGAGGGGGTCAATGGAGGGGCGCCCCCTCGCCAATACGGATGAGCTGCCAGGCTCGGACTGGCCTATAGGCCAATGCCTGTAGCAAAAATACAAAATGCTAGTGTGGGCTTGTCAAAATGGGGCACCTTTTTGGCCAATGTGGACAGTTTGATGAGTTACTTCACTATGCAGTTAGTAATATTGACCATTGTTGCAGAAGAACAGGTTACTTACCAACTGTAACGTTCTTTCGACTGGATGTTCCTCCCACGTATTCCTCATATTAGATATATTCGCCAGCTTGCTGCTTCTCGTCTGAAACATTTTTTTTCGCCAGAGGACGCTGTGCTCGAGGCCGCGTAGCTTTGTCCCTCGAAGGCTGCCGTCGAGCATCGACGTCATCCGTCGTATAAGGGGCTTGAGCCACGCCCATTGGATTCAGTTCTGTTTTTTCGATGTTAATGGTCGCATCAGTTGTATTGGGTATCAACAGATGTCAGGCTCTTAAGGGAGTACAAGTGCAAAAGCGTAAAAACTGTACGGAGGGATAGGTTGGGGGGGTTGATGAGGAAAACGTGGGAGGAACATCCAGTCGAAAGAACGTTACAGCTGGTAAGTAACTTGTTCTTCGAATGGATTGTGTCCTCCCACGTATTCCTCATCTTAGATAGATTCCCAGAGCAGTAGTAATTTGGAGGAGGGAGTACCAGAGTTTTTAATGATGTACTGAATGAAGGATGGCTTATGCAAAAAGGCCCCGTTGGTAAGAAGGGGAGTCTAAACAATAATGTTTTACAAAGGTGTGCATGGATGACCAAGTGGTCGCAGCACAAATGTCCTGCACTGGGACACCCCTCTGAAGAGCCGTGGAAGTTGCTATGCCCCTGGTTGAATGAGCCCTTAAGCCATCTGGCAGCTCCTTCCCAGCCAATTTGTAACATTCAGATATTGCTAGCATTATCCACCTGGATAAGGTTTGTTTGGACACACCAAGGCCCAATTTGTGTCCAGTGTAACCGACAAGTAACTGATCAGTTTGTCTAAATCTTTCCAGTCTAGAGATGTAGAAGCTGAGAGCCCTTTAAGGGTCTAGTCTATGGAATCTTTCCTCCTCTTTACTAGCGTGCGGAGGAGGATAAAAGGAAGGTAAAGTGATCTTCTGTGACAGATGGAAATCTGAAACTATTTTGGGTAGGAAAAAAAGGCTTGACCTTTAAAATAACTTTATCCTTGTGGAAAATCGTGTGAGGAGGCTTAAAAGAGAGCGCCTGCAACTCACTCACCCTGCGGACTGAAGTTAAAGCCACTAGTAAAACAGTTTTTAAAGTTAGGAGCCTTAAAGGACAAGAATGTAAAGGCTCAAAAGGGGCACACATAAGAAACTAAATTTAAATCCCAAATGGGAACTTGGAACGATGTAGGAGGGAACACATTTGTTAACCCTTTAAGAAACTGGATAACTAAAGGCATTTTAAAATAGAAACTTCTTCTGAAGAGCGCTTGAAGATAGGTAGCGCTGCCAAATATCCTTTAATAGTTCCAACTTGGAGCCCAGAGTTGGCTAAATGTAATAGAAAGGAAAGCATCGTAGGAGTGATTCATTGAAAAGGATCCACATTCTTATCGCTGCACCAGTTACTGAATTTCTTCCAACGACACCGGTATAAGGATTTTGTTGCTGGCCTTCTGGCCGAAAGCAAAATCTCCATAATGTCATATGGGAGGTCCGAATGCTTATATCTCAACCTCTCAGAAGCCAAGCGTGAAGGTTGAGTGTCTTGACCTATGGATGGAGAACCTGACCTTCCTCTTGCGAGAGAAGATCCTCTCTTTGTGAAAGACGTATTGGAGGGCACATGGACATGTCCAGAAGGTCTGGGTACCACGTCCTCCTGGCCCAGTCCGGGGCAATTAGGATCATGGTTCTCCTGAACTTTCTCAACCTCCTGATTTCATGAGGAATCACGGGGACTGGAGGAAACGCGTAAAGGAGTGGAAATACCCAGTCCACTACGAACGCGTCCCCTAGAGCTCCTCTCGGGGAGGAAATTCCCTTGAGCAATACAGTTTGCACTTCCGGTTTGCCCCGGTCGCGAACAGATCTACTTGAGGGGTTCCCCAAAGAGTGAAGATCTCTTGAGGGACTTCCTAAGCTAGCTCCCACTCGTGGGAGATTGTGCTCTGCCTGCTCAGAGCGTCCGCCACCGTGTTCGGCTCTCCGGCAAGATGAACGGCCGATAGAGAGATTCCTTCTTGCATTGCCCAGAACCAGAGCTGCATTGCCTCTCTGCACAGTGGAAGTGATCCTACGCCTCCTCTTTTGGTAGGCAGAACATAGCCACCGTGTTGTATGTCATTATCAGGACATTCTTTCCCTGTACAGAGGGCAGAAAAGTCTTCAGCGCTAGTCTGATTGCCTTAGCTCCAAAAGGTTGATGTGTAGTTTGGACTCCGATGGAGACCAACGACCGCCGATTGTCAGATAGTTGGTATGGGCCCCCCACCCTGTGAGTGAGGCGTCCGTCACTACAGTTATCTCCGGCCATGGTTGCCAAAAAGGTTCCCCCTTGAGGATATTCTCCTTGCAAGCCCACCATAGGAGATCTTGAGCCACCTTGGACAGGACTTGTAGAAGATCTGACATCTCTCCCGAAAACTGGGACCATTGAGTCCTGAGGGCCCATTGCAGGGATCTCATCCTCAGTCGAGCCTCTGCCACCAGAAAAATGCAGGATGCCATGAAGCCTAGCAACCTTAGGAAGTCGAACGCTGGTAGAGGTTGGGCATTCTATAACTTTGCTACCATCTGCAGAGTGTGGTGAGCTCTCTCCACGGGAGGCGAGGCTTTCCCTGAGTTGGTGTCCAGGAAAGCTCTGATGAATTGGAGTCTTTGGCTCAGAATCATTTGCGGCTTCTTGTAATGGAGGGAGAAGCCCAGCTTGTGTAGGAAGTGACAGGTCATGGTTTGATGTTCCTGGGCTCGTTCTGGTGAACCTGCCTTGATTAGCCAGTAGTCCAGGTAAGGGTAGATGTGAATCCCCTCCCTCCTGAGACTTGCTGCCACCACCGCCATTAGTTTAGTGAAGACCCTTGGGACAGAGGGCAGCCCAAATGGCAGAACTCGAAACTGATGGTGAGATCCGCCAATTGCAAACCTCCGGTACTTTCTGTGTTTGAAATGGATTGGCACATGAAAGTAAGCATCCTGAAGGCCTAATGAAACCAGCCAGTCCTAAAGCTGAAGAGCCTGGAGGATCTGAGAAAGGGTCACCATCTTGAACTTGTCCTTCCTGGGGAATTTGTTCACATTTCTCAAGTCCAAGATGGGTCTCAATCCTCTGTCCTTTTTGGGGATGAGAAAATAAGGGGGGGGGGGGGGGAGTATCAGCCCTTGTTCCTCTCCGCTACAGGTACATGTTCTATTGCACCTTTCTCTAGCAGGGTTAAAATCTCCTGCAGAAGGAGCGGGTCTGGAATGTTTACAGAGTTGGCTCCCGGTGTATGATCTTGAGGCCTTTGATGAAAAGGAAGGCAGTAACCATGGGCCACTATCTCTAGTGCCCAGGCATCTGACGTAATGCCCCGCCATTCGTCCAGATACTGAGTGATTCTGCCTCCCACTTGGGTTTTGTGGGCTAAAACCTCAAAGTGGCTTTGCAGCGGCTGCAGCAGTGGCTGAGGAGGTAGTACCGCTGCTGTGGCTAATCTAGCACCTCTCCGTTTTCCACCACGAAAGGGTTTTCTTTGTTGGCCTCTCTGACTGGCCTGCCCTCTCCCTTTTCCAAAAGAGGAATAGAAGCGAAACGGGCGACTCTTCCAGGAAGGCGAGCCTGCGTAAGAGTGTTGCTGGGGTTACCTTAAAACGGCGCTGAGTGATTTTGCTGCCGCTTTCGAGGTCTGCAGCTTTTCCAAGCTCTCATCCGCCTTGCTGCCAAATAACCTCAAGCCATCAAAGGGCATATTAAGTAATCTGGACTGAACATCAGATGCAAAAGCCAGATTTCCTTAGCCATGCGAATCTACGCAAGACCGCGCTAGATGCCATGGACTTGCTTATACTCTCTGCAGTATCCAGTTCTGACTTGAGGCGCTCTTCCATAGCCTCCTTTCCATCCCTTACTATCAACAGGAAACCATGCCGCTCCTCACCCTCCGGAATGTGATCAGCCGCTGTATTCAAGCAGCTATACAGTGTGTAAGTAAATCTAGCTAATGTACAAGTCACATTAGTAGATTTAAGGGCCATAATACCCGAAGTGAAAACTTTCCTCGCCCAGGCGTCAATCTTTTTGTCGTCCCTGTCAGGGGGCATGGGGGGATAAGCCGATTGCCTATTTGCAGTCGCAGCGTGAATCACCAAGCTTTCAGGTGAACGGTGTTTAGATAGATACTCTGGATCTGAGAGAGAACGTCTGTACTTTCCCACAAATTTCTTATTTACAGCTTGTAAAGACTCAGGGGTCTCCCAATTTGTCATAACTCTCTTTTGAAGAGCTTTGTGGAAAGGAAGGATTGGGTCTTTCTGAGGCCCTTCATCAATAATATCAGTCATGTCGTCCTGGTCATACCTTGGAGACACTGACTTCCACCCCATAAAATCTATCACTCTTCCCATGAGGTTCCTATACCCCGGTTCAGCGTGGTCAGGCTTTCAAATTCAACCTCAGGTGACATAGCTAGGCCACTGGCCGGTTGTAGGCAGTCATAAAAGTCTGCCATTTTTGAACTAGGACCTGCTAGTTCCTCAGGGACTTCTCTTGTCCCAAATCTAACACCAGCTGATGTAATTTCCTCGTCAGAGGTTTGTTCTTCAAAAATAGCAGACATGGATTAAAATAATTCCTGCCTGGGCTGAGAGTGGAAACATTTTTCTGGTAAAGGTGGCGGCATAGACCTAGATTTAGCTATAGTTGTCGTCTTGGGAACGGTATAAAAGATTTCCCCGACAAAGGCGTTGATGGAATTGACGATGACTTCGATATGCTTGAAGGAATCCCTGAGGTCATCGAGGAAGGCTTCAATGTCATCCAGCAAGGCTCTGACGTCGAGGCCGAAGGTATCAATGCCATTTTTGGCTTCGATGAAGTCATCGAAGGACGCGTCGAGTCGATACCTGACTTTGACGATGAGGATGCCATTTCTTCCTCTGTCAAACTCGATTTGTGCACCGAATGTTTCTGTACTGTTTCATGAGGCACTGGAAAATCATCCTCCGAGGACACCCTCGACTTTTTGTCAGATTTAGCGTGTGTCGATTTAGATTTCCCTCTTTCACTTTTAGAGTGGAGAGGGCATGCACTTTACGCAACTTTTTTGAGGGGGTCGGGCCGCCTTCTCGAATTTTTTAGCATTGAAGCCCTAAAGGCCTCCCAGTTTCTTGGGGAATCATGCTTAGAAGGACAAGAAATTAGCCTTCTGTCGGGCGAGGAGGAAGAAGAGGACGAAGATCTGTGACGTTGCTTTTTTTATTTTTTAGATGAAGAGGAAGAAGACTTTCTCGAGCGACTTTTCGACTGCCTCGACTCGTGATGAGATTTTCTTCTCGACTCTCCCGAGTCTTTTAGTCTTTTTGCAGACATGAAAGACTCCTCTCCCACCGCTAGCTTACCTTGGCGTTCCTTAAGAGCCTTGTTCAACATCGCCTGACACGACCCACACTCATCGACCCGATGGTCAGGACTAAGGCACCAAAGGCAGTCAATGTTAGGGAGAATTCTCTGTTTAGGCTGAATTTCCTAACCTAGCGAGTCCCCCAGCAGCTTTGCTGGATTTCTGGAGTTTGTTTTTTTCCTCCTGCCAAGAGTGAGACTCTTTTTCTCCCACTCTTGGACATGATTTATGTTGTTCCTTTGACTGGTAATGTGTTTTATGGGCTATGGGGTCCTTTACTCCATAGGGTCTCATGTGTTTTTACTATGTGTGTTACACAGCACCCTCCGTGCAGTAACACAGGGGTGTCAATAGTGACACCCCACCATAGACTCCATACCCTGGGACTGACTACTGTCTCCCAGGGCATGTAAAGTCACCATTGGCTTTACTAGTCCCAAATTATTAACAGAAACCAGTACAAACCATCATATTGTGGACGTACTGGTCGGGGCAATTCGATTGCCCCGGGGTCTGTTAGTCGAGGGGGCACGTCTCCGTCCCCCCTGATCGAGTTTTGGCTGGTGGCAGTGGAAACTACTTGTTATATTCGACCGCGAATATTTTCCAATGGGATTTTCCCATTGTTCGAGGCTACCAACTTTAATTATTTGATTCTCATAGCCTCGAACATACCGCCAGTTTATTTAATTATTATTAATTCGCCGGTTACAATTTTTTGCCAGGACTCGATTCTAAAATGGCGTCTGTGTTCTCTTCTGTGACTCCAACCCAAGTCGAGCCCTTTGTTCCACTTTTTGGCAGGCTTCTCCACAGAAGCCTCCAAAAGTGGTGCCACTCTGTATGGGTACCACAGGGGTGTGGGAGGGGGTTTAGGCACCCTGGACTGAGTTACCTTGGTAACTTAAGTCGCACTCTTGTGTGATTGGCCCAAGTGGTGAGCCGGCCGGCTCACCACTTACCATGTTTGATTGACAGCTAGGCTGAGTGAATGGGGTTATGCTGCATAAAAGCAGGGCTTTGGGGACTGGACCTTCAGAAGTCGCCACAGGACCTGAGAATCTGACGAGGGAGAAGCTGAGCCGACCTACCAGGACGACACCACCGGTGGAGCCTTGCGGAACCGACTCACCACTTACCGATAACAGAGAAGATCTCCCGGCTGGAGAGGCTTCTTCCCCTGACTGGTGGGCACAACCAGTTTTACCTTCTTTCTTCGCACCCCAGACCAGTTTGTGGTCGAACTGCCCGTGCCAAGCACTCCGGCGGCTGGATAGCCACTCACCACTGAACCGCGAATCAACGGACCGCTCCTTGTACCCGAGAAACTTCGCGGCTAGTTTCTTCCCTGGCAGTGCAACGGACTCCTGTCTTCCTCCACGACGAGATCCTCCCTTCCCCCGGACGAAGCACCGACTTGCATCCGCTGCCAGGAACAACTGGCCCCGCAGGAGTGTTCTCACCACTTTAAGGTACCGTGTCCGCCAGGCCTCCCTTTCTAAAGATTGCTACAAGGTAATAATAACCCCTTAACCTTCTGGACTGGGCTGGCCGCCTTGACCCTCTAACTGGTCCCTTTCTTTGGTCCAACTCCTTTTTGAACCATTACAAGACTTTTGTGCACTGCAACCGTGTGACCTTGGACACATTTCGTTTCGATCCTCTTAAAGCAGATCCGGCTTACTGACTCTGAATTCACGGTTTTACTTTGCCTTCCTCTCTTGTTATGTTCTTGTGAAAGTGTTGGGATCTGTTTCAATTTGTTCTCTGCTTTTCTCTCCCTTTTTAAAACGAACTATTAGAGTGCCATCTACGTTAAGCGCTCACCGCTGTCTGAAAATAAGTGGGGCTTTACTTAAGACTTGTCTAATATTCTTTTAAGGGAGTGTATATCTTTTAGTGACCGTGTTTTTGAATTGCTTACTATTAGTGCCTGTGTGTTTTTCTAGATGTGGTTTTAAATAAATAATTATATCTCTTTTACACCAAGCCCTGGTCAGTGTTTACTTGTTCTATTGTGTTCTCTTGACCTATGTGAATACTCTGTATACTGCCTAACTCTTCTTGAGGGAAGTCTGACTGCTCAGCCACAGCTACCAAGTGAATCTGTGTGGTACAGACTGCTACCAAGTGGGTTTACTGCCAAACACCTGTAGTCTTAAATCTTTTGCAGTGGTCCCAGAGGGAACTGCACAGGTTTCTGCTTAACAGTCAAACCCGTCTTGGGTGTTGTCGGAGTTGAGGAAGAAGCCATTTTTAATGAGAAAACTGATGCGCTGTTTCGAAACAGGAAGCAGAAGCTCAGAAAAATGGAACTGAATATAACAGGCGCGGCTTGAGCCCTTTATACGACGGATGACGTTGACGCTCGACGGCGGCCTCGAGGGACCAAGCTACGCAGCCTCGAGCACAGCGCCGCCTGGCGAAAAAAATAATTTCCGAAGAGAAGCAGCAAGCCGGCGAATATATCGAAGATGAGGAATACGTGGGAGGACACAATCCATTCGAATAAATATTCTATAAATATCACAATGTACTTACATTTTAACACAAAGCACCCCCTTGGGTACTAATCAAACAGTCTGTGAATGAATTTCCATTTACAACTGCGGGCCACTTTTTCATTGGTGCCTGAGACAGTGGGCCTCATTACGACCCCGGCGGTAGCCGTGCCTGTAAGTCGTTTTGTTTCCGGCGCCCTTGAATGGGAAATTACCGGGCTATTACAACCCCGGCGGACCCGGTAATTGCCCATTCAAGGGCGCCGGAAAGAATTATTCCCCATTCCCATTGAGTCCGATAGGGCTCAATGGGAATGGGGATGCCTGTAGCACCGGCACCATTCCGAATAGTGCCGGTGCTACAGGCATGTTGTGTTCGCGGGTGTCGCTGACAGGCACCCGCGAGCACAGCTCGTAGTATAGCGGTACGGTAGCAACGGTAGCACTACGGCACCATTGATACCTTACCACCTTTTCTTTTTTGTTTCCATTTCATGCTGGGCTCTCACGGCCCCGCAGGGATGCGGCCCCCCATGAGGCTGCGACCCACAGTTTGAATACCGCTGTTCTACATGAAGGTCAATACCTTCCTTCCAGGGCAAAGCGTCCTCCCCAGATGGCCCCGCGGGAACCAGTGCTTCAAAGAGTCCTCACATAGCAAATCCACAGTCTAGGGTGCTGATCACTGATGTTAGCAGGGTAGGGGTGAAGTTAGAGTAGCCAGAGGAGAGAGGTATTCAGAGTGAGGGGTTCCACCATCTTGCCTTCTACAGGGGCTCTCTACAACATCCTGTCCTACCTCATTTCCTGCAGACAAAGGACTCTGGCTGTGACATCACAATGCAAAGATCACTTGCTACAGCAGCCTGGATTGGACCTCTGACAACAGGCTTGATTTGGACCAGTCTGCTCTAGCAGTTTACCTTTATGAGGGCAGGAAATCCTATCATTAGCGTAGTCATCTTTGGGCTCTGAAAGGAGGAGAATTCACCTGGAACATTGTTGAGGATAAAACCAGTTCCAATGTCCTCTGCCACAGGGGTAGAGACAGAGGTAGGTAACAGTGGGGGTGACACTGCTGTTGGACCAATGCCCTTCTGCTGCCTGTACACTGGAACCAGGTTCCTGCTCACTGGATTTGAAGGAGTCCCCCCCCCCCCTGTAGGTGCCTGCCTTTTTCCTCGAGTGTACATGCAGAATTAAGGACTTCTCTGATGCTGTATTGTGCCTTCCAGCAACTCAGAAGTCAAGAACCTTGTTTTACCACCTGGAGACATCACCGAGCTGGCTCGACCACACTCGACTCACTTTGAGCCATTTCAGAACATTCTGTGCCGCTTTTGTCACTTCATGTTCTTTGAACCACTGATCTGCTCTTTAAGACATCCGGATGCAGGCTTCACCCAATGCAGCGGACGGCATCAATCAACCCCATCGCTGTCTCGACTCCATGAAAGTAACTGACTCTCAATCTTAAAACAGTGAATCGACTTGGCAAAAGCATAGTTTCACCACCAACTCAACTGGCAAATCAAAATCATTGGCAACCATAGGCTCTACTGTCTCAAACGCTGACTTACCATAGGGAATGGAAGCCCATGGCATAGGCCATGTCCCCATGGGTCTACCTTAAAATCCAAAGTGGCTTTTAAATCCCCTTTTCTTTACCTTTTCAAAGACATACTTGAACATTGACATTGCTTTAGTAATTTCTTCCTCCAACGTCGCTGGTTTTTAACCCAGAGTGCGCTTTCTTTTTTTCTAAACATCTTTATTGATCGAAGGCATACAAATTCAAAGTATCATAACGCTTTCAGTGAACTAGCAACATTAATCCATGCTCAGCTTACTTTCACATCCTCCAGTGCAGTGATTGTTCCCTTGCCTCCGAGTTTTCACATTTATCGATTGTCCCGCCCAGTACCCCTTTGCTCCTCTTTTATTCTGACTTTTGGGATGCAGAGTATGAGGTCGCTCACAGAAGGATGAGCCAGGTTTTCGTCCCTGTAGTGGGGCTCAGATGACATGCGTGTATTTAAGTAGACCTGGCTTGAAGTATTGGGCTTCTCTGTCCTTCACCAGTTCAAGGAAGGGGTTCCAAATTGTTAAAAACTTTAGGTATTTCCCTGTACTGAGGGCACATATCTTCTCCATAGCCATCACTCCCCAAACCTTGACCGACCACCAGGCAGACAGCGGTGCTGCTTTATTTTTCCAGTTCTGTTAGAGGGTCATTCTCGCTTCCGACAAAAGAGGAGTGATTAAGGTGGCTCTCGCCCCCGACATTGCGTAAACTCCCTCTATGGGTGCGCCTAACAGGATTGTTTTCAGAGACATCGGCAGCTCCGCTCCTGTGATGTCTTTGTTGTGACCTAGCATTTCCTTCCAAAAAGCCACTGCTTTGGGTCATGACCACCACATGTGGAATAGGTCTCCCCTCTCGCCACATTTCTTCCAGCAAAGGGGTGGGTAGGTCTTGTCGATTTTGTGAATACGTTACGGGGATCTATACCATCTAAGGCATAATTTGTATGCTGATTCTTTAATCGTGGTGCATCTGGAAGTATCATGTGCCATTGCCCATATTTGATTCCATTCCTCCTCCTTTAGTGTCTCTTCCATGTATCTTTCCCAATTTGCTCTATATGGGAGATTATGGATTGGTTGCGCATTGGAGAGTAATCTGTAGAGCCTGGTCACTCCCTTCGTTGTCTGACCCTCCTCTAGGGTCAGCTCGAGACCAGATGGTGTCCTCGTGCCCGCCTTCTTCACTGCTGGGTGGGTCGTCCAGTGTCTGATTTGAGCATACCTAAAACGCTCTTTTTCCCCTATTCCAAATTTTCGCTGGCAGTCTGCGTAGAGCAGTGGGGAGCCATTACTATACATGTCTTTCAGGGTCAAGACTTCTGCACCAGACCAACCCTTCCAGAACTTCCTCTGGAGGCCCGGTGAGAAATCTACGTTGTGCATTAGCTTTGTGCAGGGGCCTAGACCTCGTGGGATGCGCTCCCACTGCCGGGCTTTATCCCAGTTTAGCAGTGACAGTTGATTTTAGGAGAGTTCCCCCCCTTTCTCCCGGCTCTCTGCTTTTAGTCCTAACAGGGCTCGTAAAGGAATTGACGTGGCTGACTGTTCAATCCAACACCAACCTTTGTGGTTTTCAGGTCTCGCCCATCTCAACATCGGTGCCAGCTGTGCTGCTAATATATATCTGTCCACCTCCGGGACTCCCAGGCCTCTAAGGAGCGGTGGGTGCATTTTTGAACCCTAGGTTTTTTACCTTGCCATATAAACTTGAATATTACTTTTTGCAGTTCTTTGGTCTTGGCGGGTGGGATAGTCACCGGAATCAATCCTACCATGTAGAGGAGACGGGGGAGGGCGGTCATTTTTACTGCTGTGATACGGGCAAACCATGATAGTTCGTGGGTTTCCCATCTGTGCATATCTTCCTGGAGCTGTTTCCATAGGGGTATTATATTTCACTTGTACAGCTTATTTAGATCCCTTGTTAGATGAATCCCCAAGTATTCTAATGATTCCCCTACACAGATCACCGGGAATGTCTTTTTGACATTCTCCATCACTTCTCGTTTCTCTGTGATGTTCATTGCCTTGGATTTGGAAAAGTTACTGGAAAACCCTGAGACCTTTCTGAGTTCCTGCAGTTTTGTCATAGCTCTAGGCATCGTGACTTTCCGATCCCTCATGAAGAGCATGATGTCATTCGCATATAGTGCGATTTTGTGGCACTCTTGGCCGCACGTCATCCCCCTGATCCCTGCATCCTGTCTAAACTGCATTGCACACGGTTCCATTGCCATCGCAAAGACCAAAAGGGAGAGGGGACAGCCATGTCGCGTGCCTCGTCTTATCTTGATGAACACCGAGCTTCGACCATTGAGTGTAAAACTTGTCGACAGGATCTGCTAGTTGGCAAGCACCATCTTTGTAAACTCTGGGCCACATCCAAAACTTTCGAGAACCAGTTTCAGATATCGCCAGTCCATGCTGTCAAAGGCCTGTCTAGCGTCCAGGGTGGCCACCGCAAATGTTTGTTGTGTTTGAGTCCCCACGTCTATTACATATATTGCTCTTCTCACGTTATCCTGAGGGTGGCGTCCTGTGATGAAACCCGCCTGATCATCATGTATTATGCTTGGAAGGACCTTCATTAATCTAGTTGCAAGGATTTCGGTGTTCAGTAATGCGATGGGGCGATAGCTGGAGCATTCGTGGAGGTCCTTTCCCGGTTTCAGGGGCAATATGGTCGTAGACCTCCCCATATCGGGCGTTACCAGCCCCTCTTCTCTGATTGCGTTGAAAAGCCTTGTCAGTGGGGCCAGCAGTTACGTGCGAAAGGTTTTATAATAGCAGTTTCCAAGGTCGTCCGACCTGGGGCCATGTTTGCTGGCAAAACTGAGATGGCATCGCTGACCTCCTGTGCTGAGATTGGGCCCCCAAGACTTAACTTGTCCTGTTCTGTGATCTGGGGTAGGGGGATAGATCGAATATAGTCGAGTTACTGCGCTGGGTTAAGGTTCTCGCTGCGTAGGAGTTCCTCGTGGAATTGCATAATTATTTCAATTTTGTCATTGTCTGCTGTACGTGGATTTCCATGCTTGTCGTTTAGCTGTGCTATATAGTTTCTGGTATTTCGTTTTCTCAATTTTGCAGCAAGGAATCTATTTGCCTTGCCCCCATGTATGTATTAGGTCTGTTTTGTGTTTAGCAATGACTGGGCCACTCGTTCTGCCATGTGGTTTTCGAGGTGGGCTCTGATATTCCTGAGCTCCCGTAGGGACTTTCTGGTTTGTCTAGACTTGTGCTGGGATTTGGCTTCCCTCAACTCCTTCTCCAGCTGGTGGGTTACCAGGGCTCTTTCCCTGAAATATGCCGCTGTGATATAAACTCTCCTCTGACCACCACCTTCGCAGCATCCCAAATCACCCCCCTGCCTGTTTCCCCATTATAATTTTCTTTAAAGAAATTACTGATGGAGCTCTCCATGTGGGCTCTTAGAGCTATGACTTTCAGGAGTAGATCGTTTAGTCTCCAGGGTGGCTTTTGCTTACGCCCTTCCTCCTCCCACTCAACCCCCACCATCATCGGCGGCGCATGGTCTGAGAAATATTCCACTCCAATTTCTACCTTTGTTATTTGGGGGACTAGAGTAGCAGAGACCAGGATAATGTCTATTCTGGAATAGCCTAGATGGACAGCCGAATAATAAGTGTATTCTCTATTCTCCCCTTGAAAGAACCGCCAAGTCTCCATCACTCCCAGTTTCTTGAAGAAGCGACCCAGTGCCTGCCGATTTTTCTGATCCGCTGCCGTGGGCGGCGGGGGGGGGTGAGTTTTGTCCAACAGCGGGTCCATTACACAATTAAAGTCCCCTCCTATAAGCAGTTGGCTCTCGCACCAGCTGCCCAGTTTTCCCCAGTAAACCAGTTATCAACATGTCTTGCCGTTCATTGGGGACATATATGGTGAGGATTGTGTATATGCAACCCTTTATCATCCCTTTGAGCCTGAGGTATCCGCCCTCTCTGTCCCTACGGAGTTGTCATTTTTTTAAAACTCTAATGCCCGCCCTATCAAAATGGCAACTCTTTTTCCCCCCGCTAGATGCACAGTATTGTTGTGGGAAGGCGCGGTGGGCCATCCTCTTCTCGTCTTTAGGAAGGAGGTGTGTCTCCTATAAGATCCCTATCGATGCCTGCATTGCCCTTAGTCTTCCCAGAATCACCCAGCGTTTCATTGGCGAGTTCAGGCCCTGTGTGTTCAGGGAGACTAGATTCGACTCAGCCATTCCTAAGTAGGGGGTGGCTACCCGCTGTTCCGTTTGTGCCCGAGACACCTTGTTGCTTCCATCGCCTGTCTCACACTGCCCATCCCGATCTCTGGATCGACCTTCTATACTTTGAACCAATGATCCCATCCCTTCTCCCTCCTCCTCCTCCCACCCTCCACCCGCACCTGCCCCCTCCCTCTCCTACCCCCCACCTTGTGACCATTGTGACTGGGATTACCAGGAATCCCCCCCCTCTAACAACCTGGGGTGTTCGATCACTGTATGATGCACAAGTTCCAAGTGACTGGAAAGTTCCATGACTCGGGTTGGATTCCAAGAGTTGGCATCGCCTGTCTCCACACGGGCAAGCCTTTAGGGTTGTTTGTTAAAGTCGAGTTGTGATTTTGCGCTTCTGTTTGAGGGTTGTGATCGGAGTATTGATCCATCGCCGCTGCACATCTGGCTGTGGTTGGCTGTTTTGTGGGCCCAATAGTTTTGGTTCTCTCCTGGGTTAGTCCCTATAAACTGGGTGTTTTGTGCTGGGCCGGGTTCCCCGTGGTTCTGGTCCACCTCCAGATTCAACAGGGTGAGGCCCTCATCGGAAGTGCTAATCCTCCTCTGTTTTTCATCCCAACTAAACGTTAGGGCAAAAGGGTACGACCAGTTGTAAGCTACATGTTTTTCCCGTAGCGCCTTTGTCACCGGCCACATGAGTCTCTGCTTGTGGAGGGTTGAGAGCGCCAGGTCGTGGAACAATTGGATCGGGTTACCTTTGACCGTCAGGTCGGTAGTGGTTCTGGCCGCCCTTAAAATGCTTTCCTTCGTTGTGTAGGATGTGAAGGCCACCAACACGTCTCTGGGCGTGCGCCCAGGTCAGTCCTTCTGGGCCCCACGCAGTGTATCCTATCAAACCCAATTGTTTCTGGGATGATATTGTGTAGCATGTTGCTAAAGGTGTGTTGCAGCGTGTCCCGAATATCCCCATCCGGCGCTGACTCAGGCAGGCCCTTAACTCTGATGTTGGACCGTCGCAATTTATTTTCAGGGTCCTCTGCCGGCAATTCAAGGTTGTTCATGGCCGCTGCTATTTGGTCTAGTAAAAGGCTGGTCTGTTTGGTTTCTTCCGCAAGGTTTGAGAGTCTGCTTTTCCACCGTGCCTACCCTGTCTCCCAATTCGTTTACCTCTTTGCGGACCTCTTGCAGGGAGGCCTTTAAGTCTTCCCTCAGCTGACCGATTTGGGCCTGAAATGCGTTCGTCATCCTTGTCTCCATGCCCTTCAGGCAGTTCAACAGTTCCTCCTTGTCGGGGTCCATTTTACCTCAGGATGTAGCTGTGGATATCTCTGTTGAATTCTGTGGTGAGGGTGGTAGACTCAGCTGCCGTTGACCCCAGCACTTGGCCAGCTGGTTCTCCTGTTTTTGGGAGATCCTTTCACTCTTGGGGGTGCACTTTTCGTCCTGGCGCCTGGCATCTGGGCTGTCCAGTCGGGTCCCCTGTACAATCAACCCTCCGTCCGGGGGGTCCGCAGTAGACAGGCCTGCTGTTACGTGGGCTTATGGTTTGCTGGACTGGAGGCTGCCTGTCCGGTTGAGGGCGTCCCAATTATTGTGCCCACCTGTGGATAGTCCCCAGGGCTTGCTTTGGCAGGGAGATCTAAACTCGGAACCTCAAGTTGGGACAACCCAAAGACTTTGTGTGCTGAACCCTCTTTTACAGAGATTTGCTGGAGAACTTATGTTAACCTCAAGCTCGGAGTGGGTATCATGGAATAAAGGAACTCAGCACCCCGTCCGCGGGCAGTTCAGTGCGGGGCAGTGCGTTCCTGTATGACCCTCCAGTGGTTTGCAGTGCTGTCGACGTGGTGGGGCCCTGGGGCGCCTGTAACCCACTCTCCGCTCAATACAGTTAGCCCTTGCACGTTTTAATCCGATGTTCGTGGATGGGATCCCTCCTTTCTCCAGTAGGCCAGCAGGCGCAGCGGGACCGCTGTTTACCTCTCTCCCCCTGCCGACTCCCAGCCCGGGAATGCGTCCCCGGAGAGTACTGGGAGCGGTCTCCGCCGGAAAGTTGTGTGTGCTGGGGGGCGCCTACCTTTTGCGGCCATCTGCCACTCTGTCTGGGACCCCACTCCCTGCTGCTCTCCTGATGGTCGCTCTTGCTGCTGCTTTACTCTCCAGAAGGATGAGGCAGTGCCCCCAGCCGGTCCGCCGGCGTCACCTCAGCACTCCGCCTTCACCACCACCCCAGGCCATAATTTGCAACAGGGATGGGTGCCGGGTGGCCCAGTGAGGGGGCGGGAGCCACTCTCCCCTCGTCGGCTCTGGCCCGCAACCAATGGAGCTCACAGCACCCCAGCCGATCCGTCAGTCGGGGCCCAGGGTCCACCAGCTGCCCTCAACTCCGGGCGTGCACCCTGAAGTTCGGTTTGGCCTCGGATCCGCCTGAGGGGCACCTCTCGCCTACCTTCAGTATCGCTGCAACGGCCGTGGCGCAGTCTCATGCAGGAGCGCCTTTTGAGCCCGTCTCCTGCCCGATCTGGTTTCTGCTGATCGTAGCTGGCGGTCCATCGGGGCTCCCAGGTCATAGACTGGCAGGTTCCGCTTCTCCTCGCTGCACTTTCGGTCGCGGGGGCTGATCATCCTTTTTTTCCTCCCCCTCTCTCCACTGGGTCCAGCCCCAGGTCAGGCCCTGCGTCAGGGACCTCCACTTTATTGTCATGATGCCTCCTCCAAGGAGCCAGGTCCGACCCAGCAACCCCAGAGGCAGGCATCATTTCCCCCAGGGGAGTGCCAGCGGGCCCAAGCTGGGGCCCTTTGGATGCAGTCCTGGCACCTTAGGCGCCAGGCTCATGTTGGACCTCTGTCCTGGCACCTTAGGCGCCAGGCTCATAAAGCTAGACATGTGTTCAAGTGTTTTAATGTGCACTTACCTGATGCAGACCATGCTGCCACATCCAGGCCCTCTTGAGGCCTGAATAGGAACTACTTTACCTGTGGGACTACTTTCCACCCGGGTGTGGTCGGGGAAGGATACATGCCTGATCGGAGGAAGGATACACACTTGGAACTTCTTCCAAAGCTATTTAAACCACACCGATCAGCAACTCACGCTTCACGTTGTTCTGCTCCTCGCAGCTGGACGCTCACCGTGTCAGCTCCTGCATCTGGACTTCACGCCTGTCAGCATCCTGGGTCACCTGCAAAGGGAGACAAGAGACCTACCAGCTAATCTGAACCACGGAGACATCACCGACGATCCTGAAAGGGAAGACATCATTTTTAAAAGCATTTCGTTACGATCGCTGCAGCGCTGCATTTCACTCACCTTTCCTGGGTTCCTCCATCTTCAGCAGCGATCATCCGGATACACAGCCACTTCCCAGAGCCTAGAGAAAAAGACAAGAATAAGAGGGGAGAGAAGGAAGGGAATAGGAAAAGCTCAGTTTCCTTCTAAGACTTACCTGTTGGGTCATTCCCATTTCATGTCGGGTCTTGCTGCTTCCAAGCATTTTCCGGACCCCGGCCCCTTTGGGGAAAAAAGACAAAGACATTAGATGAGCGAATTCAAAAACATTACCTGAGCGCTCATCTAGGATTTACCAGATCTTTACTGGAACTGCACGTTTCACTTCGGGTCGGCGCCATATCTCCGGCATTCCGAACCCCGTCCCCTATGGGGAAAAGACATCAACATTAGCGCTTTGTTGCAAGAAGTCTCCAAAGGAATATTCATTCATCACCTGAAAAAAGACAATGAACATTATTATTTAAAGCTTGAACCTTTGAACTTGCAACAGAACTTTTACAGCGCCTTACCAGTATAATCAAGCTTACCTGAACTCCCATCCAACCTCAATCCAGTGAAGTAACTGGGTTCAACGCGCCCCTGCGTCAGAAGCAGGATGGAGAGCTCGTCCTTTCAGACCCTAAGGTGAGACTTCACGGGGAATCGTGGAAGGGTATCGTGGAGGGTTGGAAGAGAGAGGGAGGCTTGAGCATAACTCAGTCAGTAGGTAATACTCCCTTTTCACGCACAGGGGTATATTCCTACGAGCCGGAGAAGCCAGAGTAGAGGGCCCTTCCTGTCCATATTCAGAGTCCTGCGCTTCACCATTGAAGAAGCATCAGCACTCGAAGCCAGACCTGCGCCTCCGTGGGAACCAGGTGAGCGTTACATTTATTGCTTCGTGGGGATCCGCGGGCTACCGCCGGTTCCCTATGTATTCCAGGCTGCTGGGCAAGCTCCCACCACCACCGGGATTTACGACGCTGCGTATGAACGGCTCCGGCGGTCCACACTCTGTGCCCGCCGCCTGTAACGCTCACCTGGTATCCACGGGGACGTCACTCGGCGTGTTCTGACCTCTTACGACCTCGAACCCTTCCCTGGAGGCTATTCAACTGGAGACTGGGCCTGAAACACAGGATTGGTAGAGTTTAACTCCCAATTGTCTCTGTGTGCTTCAACCCCTTCTTCCCTGGGGTCCAACCCTTCCATTTGATCCACAGCTCACCTTGTTTTCTTGGATAGTGTGCTCTCCATCCTGCTTTCAGCGCAGGGGCGCGTTGATTGATGCGGGCTCGTTGCTGCCTAGTTACTTCACTGGCAAGAGTCCGACAGGTAAGTATAATGAGTCTTTTTAACAGTTCTCTAACTTCGTTACTTTCCTTCCTTAGATGATGGCCGGCATCCGGGGATGGCGGCGTGCTGCTGAGATGAGTAGCACTGAAGTTGACTGAGAGCGCAATGCACGATGCACCCCTTTCGTATTTGTATTGAACTGAGTTCTTTTCCTGTTTCTTTTAGGTGCTGCAACGTTTTGAGCGTGGATGCTGGTTATGAAGAACAAATGCGGTGAGTAAGCACAGTATGCGGCACCTCTAGATGTTTCCACGCTAACCTGGAGTGTCTTTTCCCTCTTGCAGATGGATGAGAAGTTCCGGAGACAGAGTTCCCCCAGAGCGGCTGGGATTCAGGTAAGCGTTTGAAGCTTGTACAGTATTTAAAAATAAGCGAAGATTTGCAGAATGCTTACTAATGCCTTTTTTCTGTTCTTTTCCCTTAGGAAGCAGCGTGCTGGGATGGGAATGACACTGCCGAAGATGCCCGCAAAACAGAAGGAGCGATGAATGATGGGCAGAAGCCCTGCAAGGAAAGGCTGTTCCTAACGGTGCTCTTGTTCTTGCAGGAGCTGAGCGCAGAAGAAAGATGCAGTCCTACTGGAGACCGATCCGAACACGGTGAGTGTCACGCTGCAGGTGCAGAAAACACAAAGCATGTTTCTCAGCCTGGGCGTGGCTTAAATAGTCTCTGGTATCCCAGGTGTCTCTGGGCTGAACCACACCCAAAAGACTAGACTGCACATGCAGTTCTGGGAACTGAAATATGTGGGGGCATCCATCTTGTCCCCATCAATGCACTACAAGTCCAATCTCCAATGTTATCCTATGGGAGTGAGTGAGTCTGGTGCCACAAGCGCCAAGTCTGACTCCAAGTGGGTCTTTGGAGGGATGGAGAGGCCCTTGAGGGCCATGTAGGTGATCGTGGCCTGGCTCCAGCCTGACATCTTGGAGGGCTGGGGACATGAGGGGCAGGAATCATGACACCACCCACCGGCTCTCTCGCTGACCATCTGTCCACTGTGGGCAGACGGAGCGCCTGGGCTCATGTGGAAGAGTTTTCTTTTCACCCTCAAGCCTTAGGTCGCCTGAGACCAACTTGCGGGAGCGGAGCACAGGGGACGTGCGTCCTCTTCAGCAGGCGGCCATTTTAGCCAGAATCTGCTTTCTTATCAAGCGTCTGCATCCTCTGTGGTTCCCTTACATGGGTGGCTCTTTAGTGTTTGTAATTAGTTGATTGCATTGCTGTTTGTATTGAAACTGTATCAGCTCAGACTTCTCCAGCAGATACAGCCTGACCTATGCCCACATCATCAAAAGAAACAAAAGAGACCTACCTGCTGGACTTTGCCCATTTCACTTTTATGATTGTGATAGCCGTTAGTTTAGTAGTAGTGTGATATGACAATGCATTACTTACCGTAAAAGCATTTCTGATGATTGTATCTGCTTAGATTCACATGCTGTGCATAGGTCCGACATCCAGTGGTCACTGCGGAGTATTGCATCTTGTTTTTCGTAGTCGAAAAGGGACGTCGACCGGGCGTGTCTGAAATACTATCCCTATAGTGACGTGTGTTGTACCCACAATCCCTCACGCGTCGAGGTCCCTCTGTTTGTATTTTTCTGCCCTGAGGGAACCTTCTAGACGTGAGTGAGTACAGAAAAGAGAGATATAAAAGGAAGTCTATGTTCCTTCCATCCGAGCGGGGAGGAAGGGTGGGCGCATGTGAATCTAAGCAGATACAATCATCAGAAATGCTTTTACGGTAAGTAATGCATTGTCTTCTGATGCTTGTTAATCTGCTTAGAATCACATGCTGTGCATAGACTAGCGAGCAGTACCCGGAGTTGGCGGTGGGTTATGAGAAGGAACAGTAGAGAAAAGATGTCTTAGTACTGCCTGACCCACCAGGGAGTCAGATCTCGAGTGTGCATCTAGACAGTAGTGTTTTGTAAAGGTGTGCACAGAACTCCAGGTAGCCGCTTTGCAGATGGACTCAAGGGGAACATTTGCAATGAATGCTATGGACGCCCCCGTGCCCCGAGTAGAGTGTGCTCTAGGCTTAAAGGGCAGTTCTCTCTTAGCAAGAGTATAGCAGAGAGTGATGCATTGAACAATCCATCTAGAAATAGTGGACTTTGAAACTGCATCCCCTTCTCTTCCTGCTGCCACCGAGACGAAGAACTGATTAGTCTTCCTCAGTGGTCTGGTTCTTTACATGTAGAACATGACCGCTCTGCGCACATCTAGTGTATGCAGAGTTTTTTCTCCCAAGTTGGAAGGATTTTGAAAGAACGTTGGCAGTTCTATAGACTGGTTTACGTGGAATTTCGATATGAACTTCGGAGCAAACCTTGGGTGCGTGCGTAGAACCACCTTATCTCTGTGAACTGTAACGAAGGGGTCTAGAACAGAAAGAGCCTGTAGTTCACTTACCCTCCTGATGGAGGTTATAGCTATTAAAAAAGCAGTCTTAAGAGTGAGGTCTTTAAGAGATGCTTTGTGCATGGGTTCGAAAGGTGAGCCCATGAGTCTGGTAAGTACCACGTTAAGGTCCCATCCGGGAGCTGGGTCAGCTATCGGGGGTGTATTCTCTTTATTCCCTCCATGAAGGCCTTTATAACAGGGATCTTCCACCACGACACCTTGAGTTGGGAAGTGGTGTATGCAGAAAGTGCCGCTAGGTGGACTTTAATGGAATTGAACACTAGACCTGAATCCAACAAGTGGGTCAGGTATAGAACAATATGTGTGGGAGAGCAGTCAATTGGGTTGATGCCTTCCCCTCTGCACCAGATGACAAATCTCTTCCACTTGCTAGAGTAGCAGTGGCGAGTGTTAGGTTTTCTGGCTTCCCTGAGAATGTCTATACATCTCTGCGGGAGCAGTAGATGTCCGAATTCTATGATCTCAGGAGCCAAGCTGCTAAGTTCATGTTCTGGGGGCATGGATGCAGAGTCCTGCCCTTGTCTTGTGACAGCATGTTGTACGGGCAGGGGAGTTTCACTGGGGGAGATAGAGACATCTCCATCAAGTGAGCGAACCATGGCTGTCGGGCCCACATTGGGGCCACCAGTATCATGGTTACTTGTTCCTGGTGCATCTTGTGCACCACCTTGTTGAGAAGGGGAGTCGGGGGAAAAGCGTAAACAAATTTCCCTGACCATTGCATCGACAGACCGTTCCCCTTGGATTGGTTCTGGGGGTACCTGGAGGCGTAACTTAGGCATTGTGAGTTCTCCAGGGTTGCGAATAGGTCTATTTCTGGGAATCCCCATTGTGTGAAGACGTCGAAGACGATGTCTACGTGTAGTCGCCATTCGTACTCTTCGGGCAGGGGGAAATCTCTGCTGAGTTTGTCTGCCAGCAGATTGAGTTCCCCTGGTACATGTTCTGACAGTAGGAACATGTTTTGTTTGAGAGCCCACTTCCATATATTCTGGGCCAGTTTGGACAGTCCTGGAGAGTGGGTGCCCCCCTGCTTGTTGATGTAGTACATGGCTGTGGTGCTGTCTGTAAGAACCAACACCGTTTTGCCCTGTAGGTGTTCCTGGAAGGCTTTTAGCGCCTTGAACACAGCTAGTAGCTCCAGCAGATTTATGTGTTTGGATGCTACGTTTGTAGTCCACACTCCGTGAGCAGTCTGATGGGATAGGTGAGCCCCCCCATCCTGTTAGGGATGCGTCTGTGGTTAGAGTGGCTTCCGCCGCGGGTGTGGCAAAAGGTTTCCCTTTTTCCAGGTTTTCCTTTGTCCACCATCGTAGCGAGAGAACTAAGGCCTGCGAGACCACCACTGGATCGTCCCATAATCCGCTGGCCTGACACCACTGGCTGTTGAGCCACTCTTGCATTGGGCGCATGCGCAGGCGCGCGTGAGGTACCAAATAAATACACGACACCATCATGCCTAGCAAGCGCATTGCTTTGCGTACCGTCACCTCTCGACCGGGCACATATTGAGGGATCTGAAACAGCATGTTTTGGACCCTCTCGTTGGAGGGGAAGACGAGGCCGTCCTTTGTTTGAATTAGAGCCCCTAGGAATTGTTTGATTTGGCTGGGGTCTAGGCTGGACTTCTTTTCGTTGATGGAGAAGCCCAACTGGAACAAAAGGTCTAAAGTCTTTTGGGTATTGGAGAAGCATGTTTCGTAAGAATCCCCTGTTATGAGCCAGTCGTCGAGGTAAGGGTAAACTGGGATGGACAACCTGCGCAGGTGGGCCGCTGCCACTGCCAGTACCTTCGTGAATACCCTTGGTGCTGATGCTATGCCGAAGGGTAGCACTCTGAACTGGTAGTGTTTGCCCTCTATCATAAACCTGAGGTATCTTCTGTGCGCTGGCAACATTAAAATATGAAAGTATGCATCTTTCATGTCCAATGTTGTCATGTAATCTCCCTGTGAAAGCAGTGGGATCACTTCCTGTAAGGTTACCATACGAAACTTCTGGGGTTTGATAAACTTGTTCGCTGGGCGCAGATCTAATACAGGGCGCATGGTTAGATCCTTTTTGGGTACAAGGAAGTACACTGAATAAATACCTTCCGTTACCTGAGATAGAGGCACGACCTCTATGGCTCCTTTTTCCAGCAGTTGTTGTACTTCTTGGAGAAGGATGGCAAGGTGTTCCGGTGTCATGCGTCGTCCCCTCGGGGGTCTGTATGTTGGGGAACTGTTGAATTCGATGCAGTATCCGTGGGCTACGGTGGAAAGTACCCAGCGGTCTGACGTTATTCCCTCCCATGCTGGAAGAAAGGATGTTATCCGGCCCCCGACCGGTGTTGCATGGGAGGGGACGTGAATCTTCGCGTCACTTGGTGTTGTTGGGGGCTTGGGAGCCTCTGGGGGTGGACCCCCGCCCTCTCCCCTTGCCCCTGCGCTGTCCTCTTTGGCTGTACTGCCCACTATTGGTCTGGTAACTGGTGGCAGGGTACTGTTGCTGCTGATTCTGCTTTTGGCGTTGGCCACGAAAAAAGCGTGTGTTGCCATAGCCGCGTCTGGTAGTAGTGGGCTTAGAGATCTGGTCCAGAGTTTTGATAGTATCGAACTCTTTTTTTAGCCATTTCCAGAGCCTCATCCACCGCCTTCCCGAAGAGGTTTGCGTCTTCAACAGGTTTATTTATTAAAGACGCCTGTGTCTCCGGTTTGAACCCTGAGTTGCGCAGCCATACATGGCATTTTAGGAGAATTCCCTGAACCAGGAAACGTCCCACTGTCTCAGCAGCATCCAGAGAGTTCTTTACAATACTCTGGTTGACCTGGGTTCCTTCGCCAATAGTTGAAAGCAGGCGTGTACGTAATGGTTCCGGCGCTTCTTCGGCGTCCTTGCGCAGTTTGGCCCAATGCGCGTCCGCGTAGCTAGCTAGCAAAGAATTGTTGTTCGCAATTCTTGCCGAAAAGGCAGCCGAGGATGTGACTCTTTTAGCAAGGGCATATAACCTCTTGCCCTCCTTGTCAGGTGGTGCCTCACTGGTGGACAGCGGCACCCCTGCCCTCTTCCTTGCATTAGATACTACAAGGGAATCCGGAATGGAATGTCCCCTTATGTACAGCGGGTCTGAGGGTGAAGGAGTGAAAAGTTTTTCAATCCTTGGATTAACTCCTCTGATTAGTGCGGGTGTGGATAGCGAAGGGATGATTCTTCTCTTCACTGAAGCGAGGAGGGGAATGGTCTGGCTGACTGGGGGTTTCTCCTTAATTACTCTTTCCACAAAGTCTATTTCCGGAGAGATCTCCCCAGTGTCCAGTTCGAAATGTGCTGCTGCTCTGCGCAACAGGGCATTGAATGTGGGCTGATCGTCAATGGGAGACGTGTTTCTGACAGGTGAATTGTCTGGAGGATTTAGGTCCAGGACATCAGTGTCCGAATATCCTGATGGGGATTGCCAGGGATGAGAAGGTCCTTCTTCTGGATTTTCTCCGAAGCCTTCTCCTACCATGTCTGGGCTGTCTTCCAGACCTTCCTCTTGGTTCTGTCCTTCTTCATTGTCCACAAAATCATCCTCCTCTTCTAAGTATTGTTCCTCACCAGTGAGGTCATACACATTATGGATGTCTAAGGCTGTATCCTGCCTCGGGTATTTGGCCCTGGGGTCCTCCTGAGGCCCTTCTCTTGTTCTCTTGGGAGTGGGAGGGTTCTGGGTGTTCATAAACCTCTCCATTCTCTCCATGCAGAGATGGAGCCTTTCCATGGTTTCATGTGGTACCCCTGAGCGGTCTAGCGGGGGAAAATTAGTGTTTTCTTGCTGAAAACGGCTCGACCTCTCCCACAACGTCGAGGAAAGTTTCCCGTCGCCCTCCGAAAAGCCTTCCGGTGTGCTGGGGGTCCCCCCGACTGAAGGGGGTAGTCCCCGTTTCTCTTCGGGCTTCTTCGGCGTGTCTTTCGACCTTTGCGTAGCGCTCGACGTGTCTTTCGGCGTACGCTTCTGGGCGTCGGCTACAACGATCCTCGCCAAGCTCTCTGTGACTCGTTTGTCAGCGGAGGGCTGTGGTTTGGACGTTATGGGTGTCGAACGTTCTACGGCGGCGTGCGCTCTCTGCTGGTGCGCGCCGGCCGATGGTTTGGGGGCGGCGCCCTTATTTGCCGAAAGCCCAGTCGCTGGTCGCGGCTGCGAGAGGGGCTTCGAACACGAACGGTCCGAGGAGGCCGCCGGTGTAACCTGCGTCTCCTTGGGCGCTGATGCTTTCTTCGTCTTCGACGAAGAAGAGCTATGGGTTGTGTGCTTATGTGATGTATCGTGTGCGTCCGTGTCGCCGGGGTGTTCATCCCCATAAGCAGGGCGTGAGCCGAGCCCGTCGGGGCCGGGGACAGACGACGAAGAGCGCGAGCGCTCTTTAGAGGGGTGTACGACTTCCGTAGCGGAGGTCGTGTTATCACGTTCCTCGTCACTGTCGGTGGTAGCAGCGGCGGGTGAAGACCCGGCCTTCGACATAGCGTAGGCCGCCCACCTCTTGACCCTACGTCTTTTCGAGTCTTTGGCTTTAGAAGCCGACAAGCCGAGCAACCTTCCTCTACGCGATCGAGGGGCAAGCAGCGGTTACACCGTGAATGCTTGTCCTTCCAAGTAAACTTGCCCTTACAAAGTGGCCAAACCTAAAGGGTGTCCTCTCCATAGCCAAGGCAATAAAGCGTGATAACTACCCGAAGGGAAAGGAAGGGGAAAAGGAAAGGCATTCTCAGAAAAAGAATCAGATGTCCCACGACCCCACTCTCCCTACTGTATTTGGCCTGCGAGGCCAGGCCACGTGTTCGGCAACGCCGACGGATCTCCTCCGCTCGTCCCCTCCGTCGAAGATCTTGCTCGGCGGAGACAGCTTCACCACTGCGTCGAGGGAGGGATTGATATATCAAATATTTAAACAGGAAAAAACGACCAAAGGTCGAGGAGATGGAATTTGCAATGTCTCTCGAGGAGCTCCGCGTAAAGGCGACCAGTAGCTGGGCGGAAAAAAACAATCTGAGGGACCTCGACGCGTGAGGGATTGTGGGTACAACACATGTCACTATAGGGATAGTATTTCAGACACGCCCGGTCGACGTCCCTTTTCGACTACGAAAAACAAGATGCAATACTCCGCAGTGACCACTGGATGTCGGACCTATGGCCAGCATGTGATTCTAAGCAGATTAACAAGCATCAGAAATGACATTTATAAAGCACCTATATACAAGTGTTTCAAGGCGTGAATTGGTGATTTAGCCACCACTCATCCCAGTACTCCTGCAGAGCAGTAGTCATTTTGTCGTTTGAGTAGTCTAGAGATGACAGATGCTTCAATTTGTGTAGGAATATGGTGTGGGCAGGAACAAGGATAGTTTTGTTGGTATTGGCAGGAGAAAATAAATGAACTGGGAAGACAAAGTACGATTCAAAATCCAGATGCACTAAACCAGTTAACTTGTATCATATGGACTGTCACAGGCTTTGAAAAATACAAATAAAATCAAACAGGGCCTAATAACTCCGATTCTGGCTAACTTTTGCACTGAGCCTGAGCTCCTCCAGGAAACACATGTGAAAGGCATGCAATGCAAGTTTCTGAATAGGTGACAGTAACAGGTTTCCATTTTGATAGAAAGCAACTGTAATATCTGCCTCTTTGATAGTTTGCCATGTGATACTTTGTCACTTGACCACTGTGATATTTTGCCATTCAACAATTTGCTACTTGGACAACTTGCCTCTGGGATACTGTGCAACTTAAATCATTTACTAGTTCTTACTTTACCACTGGGCAACTTCCATACTTTGCCACTGGGATATCTGCAAAGTGTGGTACTTTGCCACTCTGATAATTCGCCACTCCAATACATTTTATAGCTATTCCACTGAGATACCCCCCAACTCCAATACTCACTCCGTGGGCTACCCCATTGGGTTAGAACTCTTTATAAATGCTCTCTGCATTTTCCAGTGCAATATTAACCCGCTGTTGAAAAGCCAAAGTGCCACGCGGATTGCTACAACTGGTGAACTAAACCTCATTGCACCCACCAATATAGTATAATTAGTTCCCAGTAACCATATGCCCTATGTAAGGGAGGCATGGTATCACAAGTATGACACTGACACAAAAGGTAAAATTTGTAAAACCTTTATTCAATTCTCAGGGCTTGGAAAATCTCCTACTTTGCACTATAGCTAAAATGGGAATAGTCTCTACCATCAAATGATAAATAAAACAGTCCTACTTGAGTCCGTCAAAACAAAATGGCCTATAGTTAATAAACCTATTGCCCGCCCTTATGCTATTACGAATATGTGCAGGGAAAATGGAGTATGCAAAGAAATTCAGTGTAAGAATATAAAGGATCAAAGTGGCTGAGTCAGCTCTCCTTCTCACGTTGGACAGCACGGAGTAAGGCGGTCCCCGTAGACAGGATGACACACACTGGGTCAGGTTCTCAAAACAAAGCAGACAAAACGTGGATCGAGGCCCATCTGGCCTTCCACATTCAAGTCACTTTTCCAGCGTTACAAAAGTTCCTTCCCAGTTCAACAAAAAAGAATTTACAGTTCAACCAAAAGGTCATGCAGGCCTCCCTCGATCGAGCTCAGACATCTCGAAGTAAAACAAAAGGTTTACATGGGTCTCCCTCTATCAATCACAACACTGGTAAGGGTTCCCTTCCCCAAGCTTTATTCACCTTCGTTAGGGGTTCCCTTCCCCTAACTTATCACACTTCCGGTCTCCCTCAGTCGTGCTCTGACCTTTTCCTGATGTCGAAGACTTTCGAATGTGCAATTCTTTTACTATAGACCTCCGCAGGACCACTTCGACTTTCCCTTCAGATCGCACTCTTGTGTTATTTGCCCCAGTAGTTCTTGGTCGAGGTAGTTCAATATTATAAGTACAAGAGTTCAATATTCACTTTCCATTTCCCCTTTTTGCTGGGGTCAATCTTGATCACCAAGCTTTTAAAGGTTCATTCACTTTGTTGCTTACATTTCACCTTTCGCTGAGACTTTCGAGTGGGCTACTTCCTTTCGCCGGACCACTCCGCTACTCTGCATCACTGGCTTCTGTAATTTCAAGTTCAGCACAGGTCTGCCTTTCTTTGCGTCTCATCCACCCACTTGCAGCCTTCAATTGTAAGATATATTGTTGACACTTTAATCTTTCCTTAACACACACCGGTCTTTCATCTAGCTCATCAATTCACCGGCTGTGTGCATTCTTTTCTTGTCTTTGCTGTTCAATTCATGAGTCAAGGTTAATACCACAGGCTCGGCCTCGCCTCCCCACTCTGTCTTTCACTCCGGAGGGTTGCGGGTGCCTTTGAAACACAATGCAGTTTTCTTGTCTGGGATTTGGCCTTCTCCACTTATCTCTTACAGTTCTCTGGAGGCAACTACCTCCTGCAGGGTACTCCTGGGTTCCTTTACCCTCAGCTCTCGTCCCTCTAACCATCACTCTGCTCCAGTAGGTTTTGCCTTTGCGCCCTGGATGTTCTGCTGCTACTCATGTTACACCATGCTCAGAGTGTGTCTCTATGTTCTGCCTTTTATCCGCGTGGGGAGTGATAATGGGTATCAGATGTATGTGATTAAAGTCAAGTGCCTGACTTTGCCTGACCCGATTAGCGGGACATGTCCAATGAGATGTGCAAGAGTTACCCTTGTTACTCTCAGTCACACTCTTCCTCTGCCCAGTGTTTGTGTAGAAAAGGGGGTTGGGGGGTGGCTTGGGCGGTTTATGGTCATAAAACCGAAAAAACAAATCCCGAAAAAAAAAATCTCGAAATGAAAAGGTCGAAAAAAAAAAGTCGAATTTTTTTTTATGACGTTTTTTTGTTCGAAATGGGGGGGTTCCCCCCAACCCCTCTTTTTTTCATTTTTTTTTATTTTACCCCCTTTTTTACTTACCTGACCCCAAAAAAGCATATAATTAAATAAATAAAAAAATGCAACTTTTTTTTGATATTTTTTTTTCGAGATTATTGTAATTCGAGATTTTTTTTCGGTCTTTTGACTGACCACCGGCTTGGGCATCAGAAAATCCTATGAAATAGGAGGGGTCATGGGTACGGGAAAGGGAAAGGGCGGAATACAGAGTCCCACCATCGGTTGCCTCACCCGGCCACTCCCTGAAGACCCCTCAACCAGGTGATAGTCCCGCACTGGTCCACCCCCAGGAACTGGATCCAAAAGCAATGGCCGTGTCCTGGCCACCTGATGACAAGTCTTTGAGTACTAGTGGGTGAGACACCCCTTGGTTTCTCACACCCACAACACACAGACAGCCCACTCAGATCACATCTCCACGTAAGCCAATCACGTGAACCACGCCAAAATGCCTCGCTCACGGAAAGACAGCTAGACAAGAACGATTTATAAAGGAGCATGCACCAGAAAAGAAGGCCAAAGAAGGCAAAAAACGATTTCATGGACCCACAATACACTGGAAAACCTCAAAAACCTCAGAGCACCTCCCCAAAGAACAGAGTCTTTTGCGACATCTCAACCAAAATCACTTTATGTCTTGCAATACCTATTCACCTATAAATCATCACAACTGGCCAACCTAAGAAGTCACACCCACATCGGAAGAAAATAAGCAACCTCCACCGAAGGACGAAGAAATTACCAAAGAAGAGAAGCAACCCACCAGAACACATTTTATCTACAAGGTCTGGGGACACAACAGAATACTAACTCACTAAATCACATCAATCCGCCGGGGAGGTGCAGGTTAATGCGCATAGCTCGAACTAGAGACGTATGCAACATAGTTGACATCTGCTTCCATTACTGTTCAAGATGCGGTGAGCGAGCACAGGACACTAAATTGTAACACTTCTGCTTGATAACCTGCAGATCTTTCTACATGACGTCAATCATGGTTGCAAGTGATGAAATATCATCTTCAGATTTGTCAATTGTGATTTTTGCCTTTGTAATATGGGCAGTTTCCTTCACCAATTTTAACTTATGCAAGCTGACATTGTCGGCTAGATCATCAAGTTTGGAGGTAACTCGGGTAAATCCCCAGTGCTTGCCATGGATTACCTTTTGCAATTCAGACTGTAACGTAGCCTCCAAATGGTGAGCAGAAGGCCCCTTTTGAGTAGGGGTAGTTTACAACAACACGCATGCGTTTAGTCAGAGTATTGGCAAAATAGTACATGGGGCCCATGCATTATGGCGGCTCACTTGGTCATGGCTGGAATACAGCCCACTTATTGAGTGCAATGGATTGAATAAGCACCAGCCAATACATCTGTAACAATTTAACATGCGCAGAACAAAAAGTGCCAGGGCTACTTTTTATTCTCACAGCAGATTCATAGTTTGTTGAGGCAATAATGAATGATAAAAGGACCAAAAGGTGTGCGAGGTACAAAACATTAATAAATAAATAAAACTCACCGGAGAGATCTGTTGAGCACAATTACAACTGGTGTATTCACCAGCAGCTTAATTGCAAGAAACAGCCAAATATCCCAGTTTAAATGAACTCTCAAGCATATACTCTCCGTTGTGGAGGATGGATAGCTCAGGAGGAAAAGCGTCAGTCTTGGAAGCAAGACAAAGCAGCGCAACACAGGTTTGAATCCCAATCCCACGATTAGAAACTACTTGCTGGTATTAAATGTGTTATAAAAGACCATTATAATAATTATAATTGTGTGATATAAACTGGAGTGCAGCAGCAGAAATTATTCCTTTCACTACCTCATACAAGACCCCATAAGATTCACCAGAATGGGGAGCGCAGTCGATCATGTAGAGCTCAAAGGGAGTAAGCTGTGGGCCACTGGGCATCAAATAGCAGACAAAAGTGCAAGCGTCCAAATCCAAAGCTGCTCTCAGTCCGAAACTGTAGAGCGGAGTTGTAGCCCCACAACAACTGTGCAGCATAGAAAGCACATCCCAGGAGGGTCACTAGCAGCACAGATGACAACTTGGGCATGACGACAAGCAGTAAGAGGCGGATACAGTGTACATGGCAGAGTAGCCTAGCACAGGGTACAGAGCAACTCACAACTCAACCACAAAGGAGTGTATGGATCAATATACCATAACCATGAACACTCCTCTAGACAGAGTCGAAGACCATTTCTTTTTATGTAAGTGACATGGACTACATTATGTAACAAGTCTGTTCATGTTTGCTTCATACAAAAATGATATAAGTGGTGTTCTGATTTGCAAGTATCCCAATGACTCATGTAACAATGACAACTGGTATAACTGATCCAAGTCAATCCACAATGATTGAATACCACACAGTAGCATTTAAGATCTGCTCCCATAATGATTTAGGTGGAAAACACCACATTTCTGTAATCAGAATTAAAGTATACATCTATGACAACAAGGCTTTATTGAGCCCTAGAAACACTGATCTGAAAATACTGTTACCCAGTGGATGATAATATGTATGAAGCAATGAAATCTGTGAAAATAATAGTCTCATTACTGTATGATATGATATGATAGGTTATTTATAACGCGCTTAATACCCAGAGGTTTCCAAGCGCGGACACGGGGATCGAACCTGTGGTGGTTCGTGTCGTCTTGCTTCCAAGGCGGCACGTTGCCCCTAGGCTATCCTCCCAAGACAACTACAGTAAAGTACAGTAAAATTACATATTCTGAATCATGGCAAAGCTTGATGGGTGATGCTGTGATCAACAGAAAATCCCCATGTCGCAAACGTACTGAAGGAGATACATGTTCAGGGGTCAACTCTAGAACTAAAACTTTAAACCAACTTACAGCCAACCCTTCCTACATTATCTTCATACCAATACATCAGGTACTGACTGCGCAATATATTAATCATATCTACAACATTTGTACTTTCAACAGGTTTCATTGTAGTTTGCGCAAAGTGCAGCTGTCACAACTTAGGGGGCCTCCTGGCACTGAAAACCTACAGGTTTTTTGGAGAAGCTTTCTGCCAGTGTCAATTAAGGAAAAAATAGCAATTTTCGGTCTCTTCCTAAACCTTTTGTGTCTTGGTCCTGAGTTTCAGCAGGAGATTGTTACATAATCTGGCCACCAGGACCAAAAAGATTCCTGGCTGGATCTTCATTCCTTAGTTTTTTGGATGTGGAGCTGTAGAAAGGTTCTGGAAGTGCAGATTGCAGTTAGGAAGCGTGAAGAATCCTGCAGATTCCGCACTAAAACCCTGCCTAAAGTCTCCTCCCAGGTGGCCAGGGGAGGGCAGACGCTTCCTGATCCCAACCCTGGTGGTGGTGTACTGTGTAAGAATCACCTGGGTGGAGCCAGGGCCCAGGGTAGTGAGGAGATTCCGTGGTATGAGAGACTATATTTTTCCTCTTAAAGGAATACTATTACTACTGTGCCAGAAGAGGTTATGGCTTATTGTCATTTTAATATCTCTAAACCACCGGTTCAAACTGAAATCGTAAATCCTGAGGTTGTAATCCGAGAGCATATTATACCAAAAAGAACAAATCTTTTGTATCCCTAAAACAAATGCCCTCCTCAATTCCAAAGGTACACTACAAGAAATGGCAGAAATGTTGCCTTCTCTACACCTTCTTCCTCTAATAACGTTAAAGCCTACAACCCCTCTGTTAAAATGACTAAGGGAATTAAATATACCCTTACCACTATACTAGAAGTGGAAAAACCTAGTTTCACTAAAGTGAAGTACATGTCCGAACATCCCATAGGAACTGAGACGAAGAAGAGGGCTGAAGAGGCATGTAGAAGGACAGGTAAGTAGGCCTAACAGCGTTTGCCAGAGTCAGGCAATTAACAGTAAGGGCCTGCACCTAAAATCAATTACCCCACCTGAGAGGTATAAAAGGCTGCAGCAGAAGGGGGAAGAAAGAAGGAGCTGGGGGAAAGAGCTGGAGCGGGTGCTAGAAGGCTAGCAGTAGTAGCGGAAGCAGAAGAGCACAAGGCTGGCAGTTTATGAGTAAGTGTGATCACTTAAGGGACGCCAGGACACAAAGAAAGCAGATTTCACCTGCAAGTTATGAGATGATATGATATATGGCATTTATAAAGTGCCTATACACAATTGTTTCAAAGTGTGACGAGGTACTGAAGGGGGAACAGAGGGAAGACAGAGACAACGATCTTACTAGGCCAGGTGATATTGAGATCGCGCAAGTGCAGGCGAGGGGGGAAAAGGGAAGGTGCGGGGGGAGGGTTAGGGGGTAGAGCAATGCATAGGATCTGCAGTAAAAATAAATAAAACAGTAGGTAAAAGTGCAGCCAGCTAGTGGCAAGTGCAGGGGTAAGTGCAGACATCAAGTGTCAAGAGTTGGTGGGGACTGTAGGGATACAGAAACAGCCCCCAAGTGCAAGGGTTTGCCCAGGAGGCAGTGCAGGAGTGTAGCTGGCGGGGGAGGGGACCTGAGCCCGAGATCAGAGGGTAGAAAGGTGACCAGTGCAGTTTCAGTCAGGAAGTTCTGAGAGGGTCTTATGATCACAAACCCTGCCTTGCCGTGGCTGTGCTGAGAGTGAAGATCTTCCCAGGTGTGCCTAGTGGCTGTAATTGCAGAGCCATTATTGTGCTGCAACCCGAAGCCCATGTAAAGAAGCAAGCCGAGAGACAGAGGAGTGAAGGAGACTCCCTGTTAGTAAGGCTGGACCAGAAACAACCATGATGCAGAGGGGTGTGGGTCACAAGTGTGCCTAAAGTGGTAGAAGGAGAAGGAGAAGTCGGGAAGTAAAAGCATCCGCAACTGCAGTGTTCCTGGAGCTGGTGAGTGAAGCTCCGTCTTCAGGTTCACTCTGAAAACCTTGCCGGTACCTGTTAAGCAGCTTGAGATTAAAGGATAGTTCCGGGACTTTTTTTTTATTGTCCCTACGGTTCGGCCATGTGTTTTTAAGCATAACTCAGTAGATCGTAGAAAACTTTCCTATGGACCTTACCCGACTTTTCGTCCATTAACGCACTCGAAATCAGCCGCCATTTTCTGATAATCCTATCATTTCCCCCCATCGCCCTGGCTCACCTGCTTTTGCGGCACTAAATCAAATCCCCCGCCCCTGAGCCTGACATCAGCAGACGCGTACCGCCCATTTCCCAACGCCAAAGCACGTTTCGTGTCAACAATCGCTGCGCCTCAGCTAATGACGTGTCGCCATGGAAATGGCAGGACGCCTCTTTCCTCAATAAGTATAAACACACCGTTTCACAACACACAGCAGCAGATTTTCGATTCCATTACTCTCTCTGTGTTACTTTGAGTATTCTGTGACTCGTTTCTGTGCTCTGGTCAGCTACCTTCGCCGCTTCTCGGCCTTGTGAACACCTGTACCATCTCTGTAAATTATTTTACTTTCTTTACCACACAATGGCTACAATAATGCCGTATATGTACGAGCCCGAGTACACCGAGGAAGAACTACTGGAAAGGCAAGCACGCGAAAACGATGGGGATTCGGACGGCAGTTGGGAGGACCAGTCAACGGATGAAGAGCCTGGACCATGTCGCATGGACGGCGTCTCCACCTGGTGCACGTGCAATCGGTGCGAGCTAATGCCAACTGAGGAGGAGAACTGCTGCTGCCGAGAAAACTCGGGATGCCTGGCCTACATTTCGGAAGGCGAGCCAAGTCCGCAATGCATCACCGAGCTGCCAGAGTTCAGGGAAGCCTGCCTCTCACGGACCGTGTTGAGGATGATGATGGTGCTTATGCACGAACTTTGCGGCACTGTTCGTCCGCGTAATCCGAGTAACGAGTAAGTATACTCTGGTTGTGATGTCAGTGATGCCACTACTATTTCATGGTCGTCTCATCATTCGAATGCATGTAAATTGGTTCCATGTTGTGCATTTTCTAGAATTTTTTTCAAAGCAGAATGACATTTTTTACCTGAATCGACAGTGATAAGAAAGTTGTCATTTTAATACAGTTTGCATCTTTCATTTTCACAGGTGGTACAGGCTGGTGGCCTATCGTTGCTTCACTTGGTGGCTTCACGGGAGGCTCGGACACCGCGTTCGGAGAGTAATACCTGCCTGTGCGGTACTTGCCATTAGACAACATTTCCCCAGCGACAGTGGACAATACCGCGGATTTTCCCTGGATGTGCTGCAACCGCAACTTTACAATGTGTAATGTTTATTATTTATGTTCAATTGAAATTAAGATCTAAAATAAAACCCAACATATATTTTAACAATGGTTGTTTTGATTTTTTAAATGAATCTAGTGTGTCTCCATTGAATAGTCTTCCTGTGCCTTGTCTTGTCACACCACATGTCTCCGGCCAGCATCCTCCCTCACGCTGGCCGCCCACCTTCAATCCACATAACCGTTGAACCCATATGCAGCAGACATACATATGTTATTTTGCGGGTTGGCATCAAGCCTCCCGGCCTTGCCTCCGACCCCAAAAATACTTACCACACCACTTTGTTCAAGCGTTGGCAATAAAAGGAAGGCCGTTGGATTTTATTGATACAAAACATGGTTATAGGTAAATAATCAATATGGTTGATCATAATAAATAATCCTTTTGGGCACCGGGTACAGAGATGACCCCCTCTGGCCCGTGCCGCCTTGCCACCACAGGCCAGCCTGCTGCTGACTAACTGCCTAGGCATCCAGGGTCTCCAGGGTGAACTGCACCCATATATTCTCCTGGGAGGGTGAGGTATTTATAAACTCACCCCCCTGCCTTCCATGCACTAGATCCTGCAGCCTGCCTCTTACATGCAGTTAGATGGCTTCTCCTTGGTGAGGCCCTGCGGCAAACGAGTCTTGTCTGCACGACCACCGCCCCAATCCACCCCCCCGCCCTATCAAAGGCAGTTCGCACCGGGGTACTTGTGCTGCCAAGTGGAGCTGTCAGGGAGCGATAAAGGCCAAGAGGTGCCAAAGACCATGTACACTTCAAAGTGGTCTATAGAGCATGGGTTGTTGTTCCCATGTCTACCGCCAGACCCCGTGTCTCCTGCCAAGCATCCCCCCTCACGCTGGACGGCCCCCTGCAATCCACATAAGTGTGTCTCCATTCACGAGTCTTCCTGTGTCTTGTCTGCACGACCACCGCCCCAATCCACCCCCCGCCCTATCAAAGGCAGTTCGCACCGGGGTACTTGTGCTGCCAAGTGGAGCTGTCAGGGAGCGATAAAGGCCAAGAGGTGCCAAAGACCATGTACACTTCAAAGTGGTCTATAGAGCATGGGTTGTTGTTCCCATGTATACCTCCAGACCCCGTGTCTCCTGCCAAGCATCCCCCCTCACGCTGGACGGCCCCCTGCAAACCGCATAATGCCACGGCACATACACGTCATTCATTCACAAACACACCCCTGTTTCGAATTCTTTATAACCCACTTCATATTTCTAATGAGAACTTCTTTGCGCTTTGCTAGTCAACCCGTGAAGGTGCTGGTTATCTGCTCTTCGTCTCTGTGAACTTCCGTGACCACTTCGAGGAAACTCGTCAGTTTGCAACCTGTGAACTGCTCCATGTTCTACGACAAGAAACTACTCTGATCCCTGCATCTAACTGTTTGCTCGTCAAGGTAAGGCCATGTACCATACTCATTTTGCGTCCAATTTCTTTTCGTTCAAGACAGTACATGCAAGGAACTAGTCACATGTTCTGAGTTTAGTCAAATTATTTTTCTATTTTTTTAAAGTTATTCAAATACTTATCCGCATGTGAATAACGTGTATAGTTCCAAGAACCAAAACATACCTTGCATTGAACCTTTTATGTGTCATTTAATTTTTTAACACATTGATATTCATAGAGAATTGTTGATCTTTACTTTTCAGAACTTTCCACAATGCCTGCCTGTTCCATTGGCGGTTGCCCTTCGAAGACCCATAATAAATCTGAAGGTACTATAATGCATGTTTTCCCTAAGACAATAGATCAGATAAGAGAATGGGTCCGATATTGCGGATATCCACCCTCTGAGCTTGAAAGTAGAGTCCTAGAAGTCTTTGCGGACAAGAGGGGTGATCGATACCGCATCTGCAGCAGGCACTTTACCTCTGACATGTACTCCACATCATTGCTAATAAAGAAGAACACACCGCGAGCGAGGCGAAAATTGCTCTCAACCGCTATTCCCACTCTATTCGTCCACATCCCTCCACTGGTGAGTCAAGTTTACGTATTTATCTCTCGGCCTTGCGGTAGTGTGTAGCTTTAGCTAACAATAATTTCCCCATTTATGTATCCACTCAATATGAAGGCGGAAGATTCTCCATCCGTGTCGTTATTGCAGTCATCAGCCACTTCAAGCGCCTATCGGGTAATCTTACTTGGCTATTCTGCCACTGACTTGTTTTAGGCATGTAAATCAATAGTTTTAATTTATTGTGTAATTATTTTACCTAATGGTACACCCTTGTACTCGTCCTCTAGTCTTTGTTTTCAGTTATAATTATTGTTATCCAAAATAATTCAAGTACTGTCTTTCAGGGAGATGCTGAGGAGTCCAACGTATTGACGACTACCGTTGATGTCACTCAGATGCTCGAGGTACGTTTCAGGATAGTTCCATCGATGGAGATCATCAGATCTTGCATTCTTGTAGCGTGATTGTTACACACAATGTTTCTTTCGTTTTTAGCCATTGATATGTCCTTCTGTCGTCGCCCTCCTATGTGTCTTCTTTTTTCAATATTGTGTTCATTACTAATGAAAGTCCTATGTTTCAGGGAGTCGATGGAGCATTAGTCCAAGAAGAAGGGGGAGCGTGCAGTTACGGGTCGGCGCAACAGCTTGCAGAAGTGTGCACCGCAGTTACATCGTCCCTTGATGTTCTTATGCATTTCGAGGTATGGATACTGACAGTTCAATCAAGCGAAATCATATGACGTGATTACATCCGCTATACTTCCTTCTTTATTAACGCAAGTACTATGTTTCAGGGAGATGACGGAGCTTCTTCTACAAGAACATCACCCCTAGTAGTTGATGCAGATCTCTGGGTGGTGACACTTCCAACGATCGAGCAAATCGAATCATAGTTACATATCCATTATTTATTTTAGACAACTGATCATTTGTGCAGGTCTATTTAGATGAGCCGTTCACGCCTGCACAAAGTTTCTGTTCTTTTTATCAAAATAGAAAACCATACTAATGCAATTACTGTGTTTCAGGGAGTCACTGAAGCATCATCTTCAATAATATCATCAATGGAAGTCTATGAGGAGCCCGAGGTATGGATCTTGACAGTTCCATCTAACTAGATCAACAATGCGTGAATAATTGTCGTTTGAATGTTCTACACAAAGCGTTCATTCGTGTTTTGCTATTGAGATGTACGTGGGTATTGGTCCCCAAGTACATTTTGTGTTTTCGATATTATTATACATACTAATGAAAGTTCTATGTTTCAGGGAGTCGATGGAGCGTCAGTGCGTGATGGATGTGCTTATCATGAAAATATAGTCGTTGCAGCGCAAGAGGAAGTGGAGACATGCACACACGAGTCGGAGCAACAGCGTCCTGATGTTGAAGTTCGAGGCAAGAAAGTTTCAAAGAAAAGAAAGCAAAAGAAGGTTAGTGTCCTGGTCACTATATTATGTTGTTTTTCACTGTTAATAGTTCAATACTGTAAGTTGTGTTTAAACTGAACATCCCTTTTCCAATCTGTCCTCTAGTTGCGAGTGGGTGTACGAACTAGATCTACACAGACAGTGAAGCGAACGAGAGATGTTGCTTGTCAAACCTTTTGGCAGGGACTTGAGACTGGAGATGCATCGTGCCAATGGGAAGAATATGAAGTGATTAACAACGGAGCTATACCACCACCAGCCATTGATAGTGAATGTCCTCCTGGTAGTTCGGATGCAGTCGGAGATCAATTCACAGAATCCACACCCGCAAAAACTAAGACCGCGAGAAAGTTGAAGAAATTGTTTTATTCACCCATCTCCGGAGAAGGAACAGATGTTGCAATGGAAGAGAATGAAGTGGACGACAATGAAACACCATCAATATCACTGAACATAGCGGAAGACGATATCAGAGATTCTACCTTTCATGTGAGTAACATGTCCTCAACGTTACAGGCCGAACCAGCTGGGATGCAGAGTGACAGTATAAGGAAAGAGGCCAAATTCATTGTATTCGATAGTTGTTTGATTGATATTATTATTCGGATGAAATGTGGGCATTCGGCTGGTGGGGAAGTATGTGGGGAGCCATTCATTAATGTGACTCGTGCAATTCGAGGCACTAACCTTAAAATACATGCCACCTGTACAAAATATCATCCTTTCTCATGGTCTGCACAACCTATGCTGGGACAACTGCCAGCAGGCAATCTACTTTGTGCTGCGGCTGCACTTTTTAGTGGTTCAAGTTTTAAAAAATTAGAGTCTTTCTTTCAGTTTGTGGGAATCCATTTCATTGCGAAAACTCAGTTCTACAAATACCAAACCGATTATCTATTTCCAGCCATTAGCGAAGCTTGGAGAATGGAAAAAATGTCTATTGATAGTACATTCGCGGGCAAACGGTTCAGGCTAGCCGGTGATGGACAGTGCGACAGCCCAGGATTTTCAGCCAAGTACTGCACCTACCACTTTCAGGACATGGAAAGTAAGAAAATTGTGAGTTCGGTGGTCGTGCAGGTGTCACAAAGTACATCCTCAGTGGCCATGGAGAAAGTTGGCTTTGTAGCATCATTGCAAGAACTACAATCGCGGGGAATGGTGATCGACCTGATAGCCACGGACAGACACGTTTCAATTGCCAAGACAATGAGAGAACAGTACAAAAATATAAATCACCAATTTGACGTTTGGCATCTTGCAAAATCAATCAATAAAAAATTGTCGGCTGCAGGTAAAAAAAAAGAATTGCAAGGTATTTCACAGTGTGTCACGACTCGCTCCCTTCGCTCCCGTTCCCGCCACTTGGGGGCATGTTTTGGGGCTTATTCCTTGCTGGACATTTCCTCCGAACCTAATGCCACAGTGCTGTAATGAATTGGGAGCGCTAAATCCCTATTTTCCAAACTACTTCCCTTCCGGATCCATTCCAGGTTTTTGGCAGCCAGCATGCTTCTTTAACCAAATGACTGTGCTTCCCAGAATGCCTGGCCCACTGCTCCACCTCCACCCTTGCAGGACAAGGTTGGGTGGAGGATAGGCAACACCTGTGGCTGCAGGTGCAGCAGTCAGCACACCTGAGGCGTGTGCTCGTTAAACAGCTTTAAAAGCCTCAGTCTCACTTCAGTCCAGCGCTGGTCATCGCTTGCAGTGTTCCTGTTTTGACTAGTCCCTGGTTCCTTGTTCCTTGCCATTGTACCTACTTCCTTGTTCCTGTTTTCTTGTTTCCTCCGCCCTGAATTTCGGATTCATGAGCTAATTGATTTCTGCTCCCTTGATTTCCCTTTTTGTCTTCCTCTGTTTGCAGGCAGCAATTCTCAGTGCTTTCCCCTTTTAGATGCAGCCCAGTTTGTCTGTGTTCTATATTTCTTTGACTCTGTCCTTTGCTGCTGTTACCCATTTGCCTTAGCCTTCCTCTTAGTTTAGTTTCCTGTCTTTTCCTTGGAGGGGTAGGGAGAAGTTTGCATAGGTTACTTCGTTTTTCCCTGCTCCTGATCCTTACTTTCTAGAGGATCCATTCCATGTTTTCCACTGCACTTCTGCATTTATTTTCCCTTTGATTATTAGGTGTGGTGTGCGGTAGTAGCTAGCTCCTGTGTGAATGCTTATGTTTTCCTCACTATTTTGTAAACACTATTCCCACTTAGGTATTTAGTTTTCCTTCCATTGCTGTTCTAGCCTTTCGGGGTCCCAGTTTCTTCAACAGGATTCGTGGGCTAGCTGACATTCAAGAGGTTTATCTCGTCCTCGTGAGTACAGTCCTTAAGTTCCCTTATGTAATACCATCAAGAGTGTTAGTACACAGATCCTGTCATTGCTTGCCCTCCACGTGGGTTCAGCGCTGTCAGTACCTGTAACAGCAATTGGGGGTAAGGCGCTTGCCGACTTTCCTCGCGGTCAGGTGCTTACCCCACATCCCTTTTCATATATTGGTTTTGATGTCACACTCTATTTGCACTCCTGGGTTCTAGCTTATCTGAGTCGTAGTTCCTGGGTGCACATTTCCCTTGCCATATTCGCTGCCTTTGTACTCGCCTGACTAATCCTGACACAGTGGTCCAAGTCAATCAGCAACCATCTTTGGTGGAGCTCAAAAACATGTGGAGGGTCGTTGGAAATTCTACTGGAAAAATGGCGGTCAGTAATGCCACACTGTACGAACGTTCACCGATGGAACACGAACCAACATTTCCACAATTGTGAACATGGCCATTTGTCCACAGAGGAGGCACGGAAGAAGAAGTGGTTGATTCCTTCATCACCCACTCACAAAGCCATTGAAAAGATTGTATTTGATAAAACTATAACAAAAGCTTTGAGGGGACTCACGGAATTCTGCCACACAGGAGATTTGGAGGTGTTTCACAATATGTGCCTAAAGTACAGGCCAAAACGATTGCATTTTGGCATGGAGGGCATGATAAATCGGACTCTTTTAGCGGTCTTGGCACATAACCATAATGTTGGCCGTCAACAAAGTAGGACGACCGGAACTTTAGGGACGCTTCGCTACAATAAGGCCTTCACTAAAAGAAGTAAACAATGGGTGATCAAACCAGTGTTTGAGGATATGCAATATGAGTTTATTGAGAAACCTATTGTTGACGTCCTAGATAGGCACATAAATGGAGTTGTGAACGAACCTGTGCAGGGGACAACTGCATTGCCACCCAACATTGCCTCTGTTCCATGTCCACCTAAAGAAGAACTCATTGAGAAATACACATCACGGTTTAAATGATTGTAATTTGATTGTCTGTTCTCTCGAGTCTCCTCATGTCGCAGGCCCATTGAATATGTGTATCTATCCAACCTTGTTCATTTGCGCATTAAATTAAACCAAACAGTAATATAAATCATTTTTCAAAAAATATAGAATGTCTCCGTATTTATGGTTCTGTGGGGCTGCAAAGCACGCAGACAAAATGCAAAGATGGAGTGTAAATTTCAAGTCCTGTGAGAATGCCTTACACTGAATGTAGCTAACTAGGAATGTGTGCTCGTTCAAAGTGAAGGTCAGCTGCTTTGATTTTTTCTCGGGTGCCAGAATGGCCCACGACTCAGTATAAGGTTCTATTGTATTTTGACCTTGACAGGCCGGGACCACGTAAGAAACGATAATGAATATAATTTCAGAAACGAAAGCCATTTCATGTTCGTTCATTAGAAGAAATAACGTCGGCATAGAAGGAGTGGTATTTCGGGGCTGCCCTACGCACAGACACAATGGAAAATGCAAATATAATGTAAGTAACTCTTTAGATGAGTTTATACTGCAATTTAATTACTATACAGTAGCTTTAAAGACGGGTTAAGTTGTACTTGTTCGTTCTATGTGGCATATTGTTTTGTACCGCGCACTATCTTGGGGAGAACCGTCTACTTTTACGGAAGCACCTCAAAACCTTTGCTTCTGCTTTCTCTCTCCCTCTCCCCTGCTACAACTGGTCCACTGTCTGCGATCTCGGTCCTGGGCCCTTCCACTCTCCACCTGCACTCCCTGTCAACCCCTGCACTGATGGACTGTCTCAGTATCCTAGAGCCCCCCCTTGACGTTTAAAACCCAGTTGCACTGTCCTAGCTATGAAATAATTTCCCGACCGAATATATAAAATGAATAATTTTAATAAAGATCTGATGGTGAGACTAATTTCATTGTTTATGTTTTTCAAACAGGTACATCATGCATTACTGCATGTGTCACGAGTACCAGACACCGGCGGACGGCTTTTTTAACCGCCAGTTGCTTCTCCGCATGAACAACGTTACCACCCTGACCATTTTATGGGACGATCGCCAAGTACAAGTATGCCCTTACGCGGTACTAACGGCTAGATGCAACATACAGACCGTTGTGGTGGCCTAGTGCCTCGTTGTTGGAACAGCCATGCGATTATCAGTGCGACCGAAGAGCTTATTTTACCGTTAACCAACACCCTGTTTACTGCACACGAACATCGCTTGCCTCAAGACGAACTATTTTGGATCGAGAGCAAATAAAAATGAAAATCGCTGAATAGTCTCTAAACATTTGATGTCCAATAAATGTACTTTGCCAAATGTACAATCTTGCAGTTTGCTTTTAAACCACAGTTTCATATTCCGAATTGTGGCGCTGTATTGTGAGATGATCTAAGACCCTGTGTACAGCAAAGGAACATCGCGTGCCTCAAAACGAACTTTTTGGAACCTGAGCAAATAAAAATGCAAATCGCTGAATATTCTCTAAACATTTGATGTCAAATAAATGTACTTTACCAAATTTACAATCTTGCGGTTTGATTTAAAAGTACAGTTTCATATTGCGAATTGTGGCGCGCTGTGTTGTGAGCTAATCTGTGTTGGTTTCCGGGTTCTGTGTGGAGTCGCGTAGAAGACGCCTGGGCGCGTTTGCCTACGCAGCACAGTCACGTCACGGATAGAGGCGGGGAATATGAATGTTTTGATAAAGTCTGTTTCAGGGGCGGGGGATTTGATTTAGTGCCGCAAACGCAGGTGAGCCAGGACGATGGGGGGAAATGATAGGATTATCAGAAAATGGCGGCTGATTTCGAGTGCGTTAATGGACGAAAAGTCGGGTAAGGTCCATAGGAAAGTTTTCTACGATCTACCGAGTTATGCTTAAAAACACATGGCCGAACCGTAGGGACAATAAAAAAAAAGTCCCGGAACTATCCTTTAACTTGCGTAAGAGTGGGAGCGAGTAGAAATTATTTGTCGTTGTGAAGAGTCCTGCTGACAATGGAAATGTATCACATGCACTTTGATAGTTGGAGTGGTCAAGTATAAAGTAAAGATTTTCGTTTCCCATTGTTAAACTTTTATGTTACCGAAGTGGTTGCATGTCTCCAATTAAAAGGGGAAACTGTAAGGATTTTGGGACCGGAACTACCCTTCCCATAGGGCAAGTGGTTTGGGGTCAGTAACGTGATGTTTAACGTGCCCGCAACATTGCTGAGGTTTCCTCTCAAGCCCCAACTCGGCCCATCTGCTTGCTGGTGATTTTCAGAGGATGCAGGTACGGGCCATGGCGTTCATGGGCTGATTAACAAACCTGGTGCAAGGGAGGAAGACGTGGGTGAGGTGGCGGCGTGCAAGGAGCTTCACACTCCATTACGCTCACATGCGGAGACTTGCACACGCTGCGCTGCTTGTCGCTGCAGGCACGGATCAGGAGCCAGTCTGCGTTTGTTGCTTTCACATGCATACTGCAGCGCCTTAGGAGACCGGGTCGGCTCCGCAGGCTTCAGATAAGTGAACGGGAAATCACAACCTTGCAATTTGAGCCTGAATGTGTTGGTAGTACAAGCATAGTTGGGGCTGGAGATGCTACCCTAACTAACATGAACGTGCCAGATACAGAGGACTGGACTGAGTATCATGGTTAAACATGCTTAAGGAACACATACATTGCTTGCTTACATGTTGTCTGGGGCTATTAAGTCCCGCAGTCTGCTGGCTTTCGAGCCCCAAGGGACAAATGCATGTGGCTAATTATTGTATTTGGCAATCGTGAATATTATATGTGGCTAAATATGCTTCTATGTGACTGAGCTAAGCTATGTGTTGCTAGAAAGGTGGTAAGGATCTGTGCGTAGGAGGTAGCGACTATATGGCCTGGAATTCATATGTCCTTGTATAAGGAAGGGCATACTGAGAGTCCAGGTGTTCCAAAAGGACCCAGAGCCTAATTGGAGGAACAAGGCTTGGGCCAGTCAATATATGTTCATGTATTCAAGTTGATAGTATATGCTATGTACATTTTCTACCGCCCCCTACCTCTCAAATTCAAGTTCCTTAATCCTCCTTTCCGGTGTTCCTAACAACCCCCTCCCCATGCACAACTTCTCCCTAACCCACATCCCACTGCTGGCTGCCGCATGGTGACCAGTTATTGGCAAACCAGGAACCCGTGCTAACCAAGGTGGGAGGGTCGACCTCCATTCAGCTTCTGTGCTCAGGAAGAACTTGCGTTACATTTCCTGTGGGCATGACAGGAACGCTTTTCAAAGCACTCGGAAACCCCAACGCTGACTTTCACAAATTGTTCCAAGAACTTATTGCATCAAAGGGAGGTTGCGTGTGAACAAGTGTATTCCCGACACGCTACAGAATATATCTCTGCGTTAATAAATGGGAACCCAATTACTTACGATTCTTTAAGGTGAAAGATCTTCCTTAGAGAGTGCTTGCGTGTACTGTGAAGGCATCATGGAGTAGACACAGACAGCAGATTCAAATATGTTCTCACACGGTTTTATTTAACTTAAAATGCAGGAGGGATTAAGGCCTAACTTGCCCTATGCTAAAGGGGGATTTCCCTACCTAAAGAAAACTAAGCATAGTCTGGGTCAAGTAGTCTTAATCAAATGTCTGTGTCCGAAACCTATACTTGCCCTGACAGTTAACTGTATACAATGAGTAGGGATGTCAGCATCAAAATGATAGTGTTCAAAAGAAAGTTCCAAGCTTCTTCCAGCTCTCGGCTCATGATCAGCTTCCCCTTGCCCAAGTTCAAAACAGCTAACAAAATATTTGGGTTCCCTTCCCCAAGAGTTCACATCTTCCAGCTTTCAAAAACAACAGTTCTTTGGGACACTTCACAGCTCCTTTGATATCAATACTTTGTACCAGTTCACTTAGGTAGTTCTGCTTCTTGACTTCAATTTCACATATAAAAGACTGTTTCAAAACACAATCTTCTTTATTGCATACTTTCATTGGCTTTTTCCATGCAGGACCCTTGGTCTAGGCACAGCTGTCGGACCACACGGTCCACCCATTACCGGTCACGCAACCGATACACCTTCTTACTGCTTTCATCAACAATTAGCCACTGCTTCCATCTGACAGTGATGATTAGTTGTTTCCCCAGTGTCACACTCTTCAGAAACTGTATCACGACTTGCTTAGCCACCCATGCCCTTTGTTACACTTTTCTGTATTCCTCTGGCTCTTGCCAATGCAGGTTTCCTCTTAACCTGCAATTCCTGGGACCCTCTCAGAATTGGGCCAATACTTTGTTTTTCATTTTCATACACTTCTTGGGATTCGCTTGACTTTGCCAATACTTGTTTCATACAATACATTCTGTGACATCTGCCACAGGTAATCCTTTGCTTTCACTCCATTCATTAGTATTCAACTTGCGTTTTACTCTGTGCAGCATTCAAAAGTACTTTCAATGACTCATTTCGTTCAGTGTTCAAAAAGGACTTTGTTTTCAGTTAACAGAGCGCCCCGGTATGAGCGTTTGCCACTTTACACTCATACAGCAACTTCCTCTGGCTCGGTGTCCTTCGTGACGGGCTACTCAAAGCTCATTCAACTTTCCGGCGTCCCCAGACTCTGCCTCTCCCTCGCAGCATTCACAGAGAGCACTGCTCGCTCTCCTGGTTTCCCTCAGTAGTGGCTGAGGTCAATAAGAGTTCAACAGCTCCGGCTGTGCAGACCCGTTCAGGAAGGTAGGAGGACCTCCAAAATCTGACAGCAGACTACAGCCCCAGTGTCTCTTTCTCCTGCCCAGCACGGCTCCCGGTAGCGGGTCTCCAGCTTCCTTCTTTCAAGCCCGCTCCCCTTCTCTCAATACGGCAGGCATTTTTATATCCATCATGTGTTTTAATGACCCACACCTGGGGTCATTTGAGGTAAATTGCCCGACTATGGAGAACTCCATTAGGCAGACATGCCTTTTTGTTCCACCGGTATGCACCCATAGCGCTCTTCTTTGACTCAGTACCAGAGTGGTGTTTGCAACTGTCTGATTTAATAAATGAAGCATGTATAACTGTTTTGTCTCTGGTATATGTAGGCATCAGTCAAATGAGGATGTGTCCTCCTAGTTGGCATCTTCCTCATCCCAGTACTAAGGTGTTGTTTCTGGGGGACAGTTGGAAGGAAGAAAAGGGAAAGGGCTGAAAATAGACTACAAAGGCTTGGAGGTGGGGGGGGGGTAGAGGGCTCATTGTGAAAAGGGAAAGGAGGATACTGTCATGGTGTACTTCTCCTACTCCCTTGCAGTATCTCCACAGCTCGTTTCTCTTGGTTTCTTTTTCTTCCCTGTCCCCTTTATGTTGTGAAGTGCTTAGAAATTTACAACATTCTAGATTTGTTATGATATAGTTGCCAGGTGATGGAATGTACAGTTTGGTCAGTAGGTGGAGATGACTTGATGGAGATGGCTGCTGCCATACATGATACCACATGAACTTTAATAAATGACTGTACCTTCAGTGCTATGCGTGTAACTTCTAGCCATTTCACTGGTGCTGAGGTCTGTCCTCTATGGCTGCAGCAGAGAGCAGAGGACAGCTGTACCCACGCATTAACCTTTGTCGAGCCTCTGATTTGCCAGTCTCATAATGAGGAGACTGCAGGGAAGGAACCGCAGGGCGGAAAGGGGGGAATGCGCCCTGAACGCTGCCAGGCACCTGCTGGAGGAGCGTGCATCACAGTAGGTGAGCTGTGAAAGCCGCAAGCCGCACCAGGCAATTGAAGTAATTGGCTGCCATATGCGGGACTCATCCCCTTGCATGCCGCGCTGCAGAGTCGCATAGGCTGAGCGCTGAGGGAGCGAGCTACAGATTACGCATACTGACAGCGTTGCAGGGAGAAAACTTGCATCATCCAGGCCAGCGAGCAGCATTGCGAAGGCCAGCGAGCACCTACACCCTCCGTGCCTACAGCGTCCCGGAGGGCAAGGAAGGCCCATTTCAGTAAAGGACCTAGGAATTCGTACAGCGACGTGTGCTGAAGGCCGTATTAGTGTTGCTTGGCATCCCGTTGCAATGACAACATATGATTTCACCACTCGAGCGCTGCTCAGGCTAGCAGAAGCTCTGAATGATACTGCATCAACGAGATGAAAGTTGAACAAAGGTCCCGATCTTAAAAAAATATATATATAAGAAAACAAAGACAAACGGATGAAACAAGGATAATAAAGAGAGGAAGAACAAAGAACAATTCTCTTGCCTCTTTCGTTCTATTTCTTTTTGTTTTTGTTTTCTTCATTTTGGATAATTTTTTTCATTTGGCTCCAGGAAAGGAGTAACGCAAGGACTCATACAAGGACTCATCATGGCCAGCATACCTGTGCCAGTCTTTTTCCTTGTGCACCCTGGGGAACCACTCAACAAATGGAAGGCGTGGAAGAAGGACTTTTTGAAGTTCATGTTGGCAGTCTATGGGCCAAATTATTTGGTTGAAAGAAAAGATGCTCTCTTGTACCATTGCCTAGGCAGCACAGGGCAAGATGTATTTAAAAGAATTCCCGAGCCTTTGCAACCAAGTGACTTCAATTCCTGGAATAGCTTTGACATAAGCATAGCAAAACTTAACAAACACTACGAGGTCAAAGAGAATAAGACTTTGGCCAGGTGTGGCACCAGAGAACAAAAGCGTGGAGAGACTGTTGAAGAACTTTTTTCAGCGTTACGTGGTCTTGCGATTAAAGTGCCGCTTCAGTCACTATCATGATGAGCACATTCGGGATCAATTAATGATTAAATGCACTGATCGAACAAATTACTCATGTTCTTTTGGAAGAATTATTCTTTATTTGGAAGAACTTTGGAAAGAACTTGACCCGAACCTGGACAGAACCATCAAAATTGCTAAGCGGGTGGAGCACACCGTACAGTGCAGAAACTGAGAAGATCAGCATTGACAAGGGCCATACAGCAGTCAGTGCAATCTCTAGGGGGAGGAGCAACAAGCAGAGAAACAAGAGATATTGTGAGGCAAAAATGACAGACTCTAGGAAACCCAGGAATACAGGAGGGAAAAGAGATTACGGTGGGTTTCGGTGGCGGTGAAGGGCAGGAGGATGATTCACACAGACGGGAGATTCACAATTTTCAGCAGAAAAGATGTTTCCAATGTGGGAGTTTGCAGCATCTTGCAAACTCTCGGGAATGCACCGCTGTGTATGTCGAGTGTCGAGTATGTGGAGTGAGGGGCCACCTGGCAAAATGCTGCAAAATGACACCCTTGGGAAGGAGTGTGCATGAGCATGAGGGTGACGATGACGATTCAGACTGCGAGGTTGTAGGTGGGGTGCAAGTGATTCAGGTCATTAATGCGGTTACTGGTGTGAGATTAGAGCAACCCAGATCTTTGATTAGAATCAATGGGTGTGAAGTCCTCATTTTGGTTGACAGTGGTGCTGACTACAACCTCATTGGCAAGGATACGTGGGAGGGAGTATTCCGAAAGTGCGTGCTCAAGGGAGCGTCAGTCAAAGCCAGTGCATACAGGGAGAGTCCCATTCGCATTATTGGGCAGATGCATGTAGAGCTGGAATTCCAAGGGTAACGTGCCAACTGAAAATTATCTGTGACAGATGTAGGGGGGAACTTCTCTTGTGGAGCAGTCAAGATGCTTTAGGGATTAAACTTGACCCCAATAAAAAGTAGCCTGTATATACAGGAGTGGTCAGTGATGAGGATGTGAAGGAGAAGTGTGCTATAACAAGTGTGTAAAGTGTGAGTTGTGAAGATGTTGCCACTTAGGTACCTCATGTCTATCAAGACAAAGTGGGCTGTATGTCCAAGTTCATGCACACAATTAAGCTCAAACCAGGTTCTATTCCGGTGGCAGCTTAAGTTCGATCAGTTCCCTTGGCCTTGAAGAAGGAGTATGAAAGCTGGAGTAATTGAGCCCACTGAGGTTTCGGAGTGGGTGGGCCCCATTGTAGCAGCTCGCAAAAGCGACGGGCTGTTAGATTATGTATAGATCTTCGGAGACTAAATAGATGTGATTGTTGAGAAGTTCCCATTGCCAAAAATCGATGAATACATATCTGATTTGTCAAAAGCCAAAGTATTTTCATTGCTAGATTTAAAGTCAGCTTATCATCAAATTCCGCTACACCCTGATTCTTGTGATCCAACGACTTTCATTACCCACGTACTGATGTTCAGGTGTGTGTGCATGCCGTTTGAATTAGTTTTGGCGGCAAGTGTGTTCCAGAGGGTCATGCACTCTTTACTTGGGCTAGCAGGAGGGAAATCCTACCAAGACGACATTCTATTATGGGGTCAGGATGTGACTTGTCATGATGTGAGATTGCGCAATGTTCTGGAGAAGTTGGGTGAAGCCTGGCTCACTTTGACTTGGGAGAAGTATTGTTTCAGGAGAAAAGGGGTGGAGTATCTGGGATACAAGTTGACAGGAGAGAGGGTAATGCCCAAAGTCAATACCGTGGAGGGGATTTCGGAGATGCTGGCTCCCAAGTCCAAGATGGAGGCCGCCTTTTTCTTAGGGCTTGTGGAGTACTTTGATAAATTTATCAAAGATCTGCCGAATAGAACCAGCAAATTGAGGAAAATCACAAGGAAGGTGACGATATTTTGTTGGTCAAGTGAGTGTGACAAGGAGTTTAAAGATATTAAGGCCAGCATAGTGCGTGCACCCGTAATGAAGGGGTTCAGAGAAGGTCTCTAGACCATAATACACACCAATGCCAGTGACCTTGGGTTAGGTGGAGTGTTGTTGAAGGAAGACAATTTTGGTTATGAGACCACAGTGGCTTTCGCCTCGAGGGCTTTGAGGGATGAGGAAAGAAGGTATTCAGTGATTGAACAGGAGGCATTGGCTGTGGGTTGGGCCATTGAGAAGTTCAAAGTGTATTTGCATGGTAGTAGTTTCGTTGTGAAGACAGATCATAAGCCTCTAGTCAATATCTTCAACAAAGGTGGGCTTGACTGGGGGGCAGGGGGCGCTAGAGAGCCCGGCTAAAATGGCTGCAAGCCTGTGAGCTCCCAAGTAGCCCTGTAAAATCCTGTCTACATCCTCAGTGTCCCGTACTGCATTAGTGACTATTTGTGGTCTGCAGTGTGCGCGCTGACCTGAGGGACCACTGGGCGAAATCTGGGTGGTCTACTTGTGGAAGTAGCGGCAGCCAAGCTGTTGGCAAGAATTTCGGTAGGAGCCCCGAGAAGAGTCCGGCGCAAGCATGAAGGCTGGGGCTGAAGCAGAAAACTGCAGACGAGCTCATGATCCGCCAGTTTTGATCTCAGAGGAACCAAAGGCGAAGAGAAGCGCCTGGGCGGTAGTGAGGCAATGCAGGGCTCAAACCCCGGACAGTTTGGGGAGACGCTCTCGTAACGGCTCATGACCTGTCGTCCCCCGCAAGGATCCCAAGGCGGATGCAGCAAGCCCAGCTGCGCCCCGACCGAGGTGAGCGACGAGGCAGTGGCAGACTACTCTTCCCCCTGAAGCCAGGGGTAGGGGGGGGGGAGATCTACTCCGGGCCAGACACACACTTCCTCCTGATCAGGTGACTGGCGGGGGGACCTCCATAGATCACAACATGGTGGAGGGCTCACAATGAGTTCATGGACAGACAGTGGGGCTATAGGACAATTATGGTCGCGAGCTCGCTGGTGCTCCTCGAGTAGGGAACTGAGGGAAGCAGGGCACAGGAGTCAACCCCCTGAAGAGGTGCACTACCGAAATGCTTGGCACCCCGGAAAAAACCCATGTGGGCCAGCTCGTTAAACAGAGGAGTGGGGAGCGACCTCCAGTTGGCACCGGATTGACACTACCAAAGTTCAAATATATGGTGGCTAGGTGCGGCTCCAGCCGGGAGGATCTTGGACACCATCAAGTAGAGCTGTGTGAGGCTGCCGCCGAGGGACAGTAGGGGAGAGCCCTGCACTCTGGACTGCTCCGAACTGATGAACAGTATCATGGGGAAATCACAAAAGTCAGGACAGTCTAAACAGAACTTAGAGACATCGACCCCAGCAAGACCATCAACATCAGAAGAATGCTCCCCCAAACGGTGGTCTGCAGGCCTTGGTTTATTCAGATGGAGCGCTTAGCAATATTAAGACCATGCTGGGACAGGTACAGGCGAGCATACAATCACAGGACGGAAAAATTGACACCGTAACCTGCAAGGTGGATTATATATAGGTCAGATTATATAAGCACGGAGAACGCTTAAATGTAGTGGAGGGTCGATAGAGTATCCACAATATAGGTCGAAACCAGTGCTGCTGGGCTGGACCTGGCCACAATTACTAGGGCGAACAAAGATTTGACAGATAAACCGGATGATTTGGAGTCTAGATCCCGGAGAAATAACCAGAGGATTGAAGGGGTACCAGAGGCAGCGGATCAACGCAATATGGAGTCTCTGGTGCAAAATCTACTGAAATAGGTTCTGGGTGGCGAGGACCTCTCAAGCGGTGTTCATTGTGGAGAGGGCCCACTGCATACCCAGTGGACGGGGACCGATACCAGGAGCACCAACCCGGCCACTTCTAGCCGAATGTTGAACTATCGTGACAGGGACCTTGCCCTACAAAAAGCCAGAGTGATATGCCCCCTGGTGTACTGTGGCACATCGATCAGGCTGTTCCCAGACTTTTCAGATTAAGTACAAACATCAAGTAGAACATTTGTCGATGTTAAGAAATGACTTGGAGAAAGGGGCATGAAATATGCTATGCTCTTCCCCGCCAAACAAGAGTCGAGCACAACGGCTGGATGCAATTCTTTCAAACTCCTGAGGAGGCAAATTCATTCCTCGAGTCTCTGCCCAGGTTGCTGCGCCGCACAGTAATGGAGTAATGACTGAAGAGGACATCTCCGATGGGGTAAGCGCCATGCGGCATCATTGGTGGCGTTGGTCCCTATGCACTAGCAGCTGCAACAATGACTATCAAAGAGGGCTGTTTAAAGGAACGTGTCCTGGCGGACCCCTGAGCGTGAACACATGGTTGTCATAGGGATAAGGGGGGCAAGGGGTAATCAGCAGGTTGGGGTTGCTGGTGGGGGAGGAAGGGGGAATGTTGGAGAGTTTGAAGTTCAAGGTGCACAGTGGAGTCGAGAGGAGTCGCTCCTCCAAAGACTATAGTCTACAGTCACATTACGAAATGACCTGGAACGTCAGGGACCTGAACTGTCCGTCCAAGTGTCACAAGGTGTTATTATATATGCAGCGCCACTGGGTGGATGTGGCATTCCTCTAGGAGACACATTTTACCCTGGGGGGAGAATCGAAATTTAGGAAGAGCTGAGGATGCCATCGCTATTTTTCATCCTACTCCAGGGTAGTGTGCATACTATTGCTAAACACTGTTGGGTTCTGCCTGATCTCACAGATTAAGGATCAGGAAGGGAGAGGCCTCTTGGTGCATAGACTCATTCAAGGTCAAAAATATACTCTGGTTAATTATTATGGTCCTAATCCAGACTCAGCAGAGACACTGGGGTGGATCGACTCAAGTAGAAGGCACAGCGCCCAGGGAGGTCCTGTGGGCTGGGGATTTTAATGCTGTCATGGAGGTGGACTGGGACAGAACAGGGGGCACCCATCAGCAAACCGAAGGGAGGTGCATGATATTTGGCGGTCCAGAGAGGGCAGAATTTACATTTCACTCCTTGGTTCACAATTCCGCCTCCCGACTAGATTACTTCTCGTTATCTAGCATACTAATGGGTGGCATCTCTGAGGTGCCCATATTAGCGTGAAGACTGTCAGCTCATGCCCCGGTGTTGCTGGTTATGGAGAGGGGGATGAGAGACTGCCTTGGAGGTTTAAGAGCATAGGTTTGACTGACAGAGTATTCTGTGAAGAACTCTCTAAAACCATAGATACCTTTTTTTAAATAAATGTAGAGTCAGTGAAATCACCTGCAACATTGTGGGAGATCTCAGAAAGCCGTGCCCACACCGTCAATGACGGAGCAAGCCGAAGTTAAGGTACAACTACAGGCGTACAGGGAGCTAGCACAGAGGGAAGTGAAGCTCCTGTCAGGTAAAAACGCAGTGAGGCAGTACGGGGAGGGGCAACGCCCTGGTAAATTACTAGCAAAAGCTGCAAGGATGGACGTGAATAAGGGTCGGGTTTTATCAATTAAAAACGAGCTGGGGAGAGGCCAACAGGGCGCGTGCAGGCGATGGCAGCCTGAGCACAGAGTTCCCCGCGTGCAGGGTCGTTAAGGGACTAGAGCCCCTCCCTAACCAACCCGAGAATAACAAGTGGGAGCATTGTGGAGGGGAACACCCATATAACGCCCTGGTGCAATTTGGTGTGCGGGGGACTTCCACCAGGCAGTGAACGGGACACAGCCCGAAGCAAGGGAAGGCGAGGAGGAGCCACCTCCTGAGGGACCAGGACCATGTAGTGCCAAAAAGGAGGCCGGGCCGAGAAGGCAGTTAGCTTGAAGGGGCACTGGGCCCACTTACACTTAAGGCTCGCGTCTCGTCGGGTGCCCCCCTCCCGTGGTGGTGCCGGAGAGAGCAGGAGCCGGAGTCCGAGTCCCAGGACAGCGTTCCAGTGAGGGACAGAAAGAAGAGAGGCCAGTTCGGGTGGGGAGCGTGGTCGGATGTTCAACGTACTGCTGGAGGTGGATGGCAGCCCCACGGCCCCCTTTTTGCACCCACGCGCAGAGCTGCCAGGTGAGGACTGAGAGGTGCACCATCCCCCGGTGGGGGGCAGAAAATCACGTCTGCCGGGGCGGCGTGGTCCAGCCCCTCCATTGGAGAATCTGGGAGGAGGGCTGGACACACGGCCACATAGAGAGGAGTCGCCTGAAGAGGGGAGCCAGCCTGAATCTGACTGTGGAAGCCAGGGGGAGGTGAGGGCCCCTGTTTCAGGGACATGTGCCGGCCTCCCCTGTGGGCAACCCCTCACCAGGGGGGATGCAGGATGCCTCGATCTCGTGCAAGAGAGTGAGGAGGCTGTTCCTGCTTTTGCCACAGTGTGCACTGTGACAAGTCCACCTGCTATCAAGGACTTGGAAGCAGCACAAATTGGTAGGATTTCAGCAGGCATCCAAGTCCTGATTCATATGTGTTAGGGAGAATTCTCAGAAATGAGCTAATTCCTCTCTACCTTAGAGACCCCCAGCAACTTTGCTGGATTTTGAGGACTTGAATTTTTAACCTGGAGAGAGCGAGAGCCTTTTTTCCCACTCTGTCATGTATTTTTAATGTGATGTGAACTCTGTGTTGTTTCTTTTGGTTGTGGAGTCTGACAAACTCCATTGGCATCATCTTTTACATTGTGTCACCCAGAACCTTCAGTGCAGTGACACAGGGAAGTCTTTCAGATTTCCCCAAGGTTTAAATACCTTCTCTTGGATAAACTACTGTTTCCAAGAGCAGTGAGTGAAATTGACTTTACTTGCATTGTAACATTCTAGACCCAGCACACGCCATCTTACAATAGGGTGCTGGAGGGGTTACTTAGTATCCCCTTTGTCTAGCTTCTCATGCAACATTTGTATGTTACCATTTCCTCGATTAATGGCTGGTGGCAGTGGTTTACTTTTAACTACCGTGGTGTGCATTTACTGCGGGCTGCGTTCGTAGCTGCAGTAAAGCACCCAAGGGTGCCATTTTTTTTGTCTAACTGGCCCGTCTTCTTTTTCCGCCATTTCTTTGTGGATAGGTCCTTCTTGAGATTTACTCTGCGTGCCAATCCAGGTTTGGTCCCTTTGTTCACTTCGCCTTTGGCAGGATTCACGAGTGATGCCCACCTCTGGCTCCAGGGTGTCTGGAAGTGGCAGGAAGCAAGGGAGGTGCCCGAAACTCCCTGTGCTTAGTCTCCTAGGAGACAGAAATGCACTTTTAGGTGATTGGCCGGCTGGCTCTCTGGCAATGACAGCCACCCTGCTGGGTGATTGACAGCTAGGCTGGAATGAATGGGAGAAACCTGCATAAAAGGCGAGGCTTTTTGGCGGAGGGCAGAGTCGACCACTGGACAAAGGAATCCGAAGAAGAACTTGAAGAAGACGCCTGCTGCAACTCCTGGACCGTTGGTTTGCCCGGTGAAGCCCTGCTGCTGTGCTGAAACTCCAAATTCATTTCGACTAGAGACGCCCCTTGAGCTGGTGAGACCAATCGACTCCAAAGTAAGCCACCTGGACATCCTCTCAGAGCTGGGTGAAATTCCACTGCAGTTGCTGCTGGAACCGAATAGCCAGGGAGAGGAACACCAGATCGTGTGCGTTGCTTTTAAGTTGGCCAAGGGCTCCAGGAAGATCCTCCGGACTCCCAGGAAGCAGGACTGACCGAGCCTGAGATACCTCAACAGAGTGCTGGACCCGAGATGCAATGAAAGCCCATCTCAACAGCCTAGAATCCGTGGTGGTGCTATTTGCTTAGACTCGAGGAGCTGAAACCGCGAAGTGTCACTGAATAGAAGTTGGTCCTTTTCTGCCGTCGATCGTACTGTTGCAGTGCAGGAGTCCTCCAGACATCCACCCTCTTGTCCCCACGACTGAGGCCCAGGAACACGGGATCTTCAGAGCTGCACAGGAACAGAAGCCAGCCAAAGCCCTTTTCTTCTAACCAAAGGTACTGTACAGTCTAAGAGAACTTACCTCTTGTTGTGTAACCTCACTTGTTCTCTGTTGAGACCTGTCTTGGATGCTCTGTAGGGTTGTTAACAGCTTCTTTACTTCACAAGCCTAAACAGCGTTTGGCCCTACTTTGATTTCTTCTTTTCTAAAACATTGTGCAAGACTTGTACCTACCTCTGAGAAGTGCTTCAGCTCACCTAGACTTTTGCCCAATTGACTTTGGCCTAGGTTGGCTCCCTGAATGACTCTTCTTCCATCTCACATTGTGTTTGGTCTTCCTTCCATGAAGGGGTTAACTAACTTTGCATTGGGGGTTTTTCAAAAGTACTTACCTGCTTTCAGAATATTTGTGAGAAATCTCGTTTTGTCCTAATAACCTTTTTCTTTGACAAACTCTTAAGCCTGATTCTAAATGCTAACAGTGATATATTAATGTCCAGTGTGTCCTAATTAGTAAAGTCACCTGAGGGTGTAGGAAGTGCGTGTGCCATCCCAAAAGGGTACTTACTGATTTAGAAATATTAAGAGTGTGTATTTTGGAGTGTATGTGTGTGTTGCTATTATAGTGCTCCTTCTGAAGAAGGCTTATTCAAACTGGCTGTTAAATAACTTAATAATTGTTTAATCAAGAGACCTTATGTGTAAGAGTTTATTTGAAATATTTGCCATTGTGAATCTCTGTGCAACTCCCCTACAGCTCACATTGACCCCTCTTGAGATAAGCCTGACTGCTCAATCATGCTACCAACCTGTGTAGTACAGACCTATACCAATGGTTGGGTTCCTATTGCCAGGAGGTCAGGGTTGTTGTAGTGCACCCAAAGGGTACTGCATACAATTGTGCCTAACAATATGGTGGGAAGGGGGAAGAGCTTCATGCACCAGAAGGAAGTGCCTGCCATTGGAGCCGCTGACATTGACAGACTCCCACTGCCCGACAAGTGGATCTCTTTCAGAAGTGGGACGACGGAGTAGGAGCCCGATAAAAGCCCTTCAGGATCAGTGGTCTTTAAATATTTGGCCTAGAAACCTGTTGCAGCGCAGGCCTGGCCTTCGGGTTGGCCTAAACCCACCTCACACCAAGTACAGTGGGAGGACCGCTGGGGGGGCTCACTGAAGCTATCACAGGAGTGTGGGGGTTACCAAAAACGACTGAAGATGACCACCTCTGGAGGCGAGGTCCCCCTATTAAAGGGCGTGTGCCCGCCTCCAGGAGATATTTCCACACAGGCCGGACGCAATAGCCACTGCGCCCCGGAAAGGGCAAAATAGTAGAGCGGCATAAGGAGGACTAAGGACGTGGTGTTGCATATAAAGTTGGGAAGTGCAGGCTTTCCCCCTCCCACGTGGAGCTTGGAGGGGTGTACCCACAGAGAGGACCTAGAGGAGGGGAGTGAGACGTAAAGTGGTTGGGCCCAGTGTGGTGGTGGGCTCCCACGCCTACCCTGTCGAACGTGAGCAGCCCCTCGGCTGGCAGACCGTGAGCTTGCAAGAGAACTCCCCGGGAACGTATCTGAAAGTGGGACAGCCCGCAGTGTAGGAGGTACGCCACGTCGGCCAGTGAGGGATGCTGTATGGACGTGAGAACCAAACTAGCCTGCTTAGAGTGCAGGCAGGGTGAAACCTGGGTGGAGACGGCGCCCCCGATCAACAATGGCGGTAGCTGGAGAGGATTACACAGCCACAAAAAAGACGTGGCAGCATTGGAGGAGATCAGGAGTATGCGGGCCGACACTGGGGGGGGGGGAAAGAGTCGACAGAATAACTCAAAGGATCGTCAAGATGGAAGATAGACTGGAAGAGGTGGAACACAATCAGTCCTCAAGTGACGCCATAGAGATGCAAATGGATGTCAGAATGACAGAAATGGAAAAGAGAGAGGGAGAGATCACATTGAAGATGGACGACATTGAGAATCGAGAAAGACGGAACAACCTAAGACTTTTTGGGATTCCAGACAAGGAAGGGGAGACTGAGATGGACTGGAGGAGGACCCTTCACGAAATTGCTAAACTCATCTTTGAGGATGACACCAAAGATGAGGTCAAGATAGACAGGATCCACAGGTCCGGTGGACCAGCGGGGGGGGGGGCGGGCCCAGATCAGTTCTCGCCCGATTCCATAATTACCCTGATAAGCAGAAAATTATTGAGAGGGCAAGAAAGAAGGGCCCTGTGATGTATGGTAACTGAAGAGTAACAGTCTTCCAGGATCTGTCCTCACTAACAATAGCAAGGAGACGCCTGTGCTCACCCCTAACAAAGTGGATGAATGAGAAGGGGGTTTGATATTGGTGTGGCTTCCCGTTCTCCATAGCCTTCGAAGTTGATGGGACTAAGTACAAACTGTCCACCAAGGAGGGGGGGAGGTGGGGAATGGGCTGAGGGGTGTTAAGGGTCGTGGGGGAATGGAGGGAGGTTCTGAGAGGAAGTGTTGCTATATTGTTGGAACCCGCGTGAAGGGGTCCAGTTGATGGCTCGGTTTCACCCTAGTGATGTTAACTGGGGAGGGCCCAGGCACCGTTAGGGTTGGGGGAATGGAGGGGGGAGGAGGTGGTGGAGTGTGGAGGAAATCTGGTACCGTGGACCTCGCTTGGTTTTGTTTTACCTTCCAGTGAAATAATTTGCTGTGGCTGCTGTGGCTAACTGGGTGGCAAGGCGCGAAGGCTTGTACGGGCATGACATGAAGGCGCACAGAGGTAGGGGGTCCAGGAGAGCCGGCTGAGGATTGGAACTCTTAATGTAAAGGGCCTGAACTCACCAACCAAAAGATCGTTGGTAGCGAGGGAATTTCGCAGGGTAGAGTTCAATGTTATGTTCCTTCAGGAGACCAAGTTCTGCAAGAGGGAGGAAGAAAAATCCTGGGTGGTTCATTGGGCCAGGTATAATGGGGGTCTGGCTCTCTGATAAAGGCGGGGATGGGGATCCTACTTAATAGAGCACTGAAGCTGGAGGTATCTAAGGTGTGGTCGGATGCGGAAGGGGAGGGCCCTTCTGGTCTCGGGGACCATCAGAAATGTGAGCTTTACGTTTGCCACGATCTATGCTCCCAACCGAGGTCAATTGACATTCTTGAAGCACATTCTCCCAAAAATAATGGTTGAAAGCTCGGGACACATCATTATTGGACGAGATTTTAATATATGGGCGGGATTTGTGGCGCCACTTTCATCCACAAGAGAGGGGATACACTTGCTACGCCCTACCCCACGAGACCTATACTAGGATTGATTATCCTAAGCCTCAAGGGATCTTTTGGAGGAAGCGCTTAACTCAGATTTCCCCGACATGATACGGTTACTTAGGACCTGGGATGGGCAGCAAAATGGAGATGCAACAAATCTTTATGGAAGGACCCACTGTTCTGTTTGGAAATTACGAGGAAGGTCGAGGAGTTCTTTGTTACTAATCACACGGGAGAGGTGGATATAAGGACAGCATGGGAGGTGGGGAAGGCCACCTGGAGGGGGGTACTGATCAGGGAAGGGGCGCAGAAAAAAGGGGGAGCAGGATCTAATTGAGAGTAGGCTACGAGACGAGATATACCGCCTAGACAAACAAGCACAGGTGAATGGGGAGGGGAGGGAGGAAAGCATTAGAGAAGCCCGATGGAAAAGGGAAGAACTGCGGCTTCTTTAGGAGGGCAAGATAATACACAACCTGCAATTTATCAAGCAGAAATGTTATGAGAAAGGGGATAAGACTGATGCAATCTTGGCTGCCAGATTAAGAGGACAGAGGTCAGAAGGGTTGGTGAAGGGGATTAAGGGGGAGGGCGAGCGACTGATATCATCTACGATCCAGGAGGCATTTGCCTCCTTCTATGAGACGTTCTACAAATCAGAGCGTACCCCAGATGCGGGAGGGATTGCAGAGTACTTGCCCGATATTCCCCTGCCCAGACTGAAAGAGGAGGAAACAGGGGCATGGCTACATGGCCATGGAATAAGTCGTGATTCCTGTGTGCTCCTGCAGATCCGGGGATGATCGTACAGACAAAAAGGCGTATTGAGCCTGCGGCGAAGTGTCAAACGGTGACTATAGAAGCATAAACATATGAAGTATGCAGCGGGTAAAAGGATACAAACTGCGAGCTGTAGAAGTTTGAAGAAAGCAGATCAAAGACAATACCAAGATGGCATCCGGACAACAAAAGGGACGAGCCGCAGTATGGCTCTATGGCAGTGTGAAGAGCTTGCTGAGAGTTCGCAAAAGCGGAGTCCAGTCGTGGAAGGAGGGATTGGACTGCGGAACGTAAATCAAAAAGGAAAAAAAAGACAAGGGGAAGATGTGGAGCACAAATAAACCTGCAGCGGTGAAAGTGAAAATCAGCTGGTTACCACACAGTGCAGATGAAAATCCGGGAGGCCCAGGCAGTCGTATTCATAAGCCGAAGAGACGAGCAGAACATTAATGTCACTGCAAGAAATAGTGGAGTAAAGGAACGGGCGCACAGCCCTACGAGGTCACCAGCCAGATAACACAAGGACGGAATTACAATAAAACCCCCAGTCTCTGAGGACTTGTACTTAACCACAGACTAGTACAGCTAAGGACGGCATCGGGTTCATCACCCTGGAGCAGTTGAAGTGTGGCACGAGCAGACGGCTCAAAAGAGGAATCAGTCCAACAACGGTGACAACTCTAACACACGTTTCGCCAAAACAACATAGTGGCTAACCCAGACCTGCAGAGAACGGGCCTAACAATACAGAGAAGGTGAAACTGACATGGGTACAAAGGACGGTACTCTGGTATCGTAAGGAAGCGAAGCGGATCAAGGACACAAGCAGGCTGCTAACAATGGGACTCCAGGCGTGCAGCGAAAAAACACTAGACGCATACAAGGAGCACAGACACTGCATGGATGTGGGCAGCTAAACCCAAAACCTGAAGTAGAGCATGTGACAGGGGACAATGGTCCAATACATCAGCCCTATCCATGAACAGAAGTGAGAATATGGTGTGACGGTGACCAGAGGTTGTGGTGCTTACCGATCAGAGACGACCTAGCAGAGAGTCACACATGTGAGGCAACAGAGCATTATAAGTAGCGTGCGGTTTCCACTCTGGTTCGCCTATGCGAATGAAGGCAAAGGACGACGTGAACGAGGAGCAGCAGTGAGTGAGGCAACAGAGCATAATAAGTAGCTAGTGGTTTCACTCTGGTCCACCTATGCAAATGAATGCAGAGGATGATGTGAACAAGAAGGAGCAGTGTGAGGTCTCGCCCATTGTAGCAAGCAGGAGAAGCGGGGCCCGACGCGAGGGTGTGTGCTGGGAGGTGCTCACACTTTGGCCTGTGAGCAGCGGAAGTTGCAGACTAGATGGGCATCGGGCTAAAAGGCCGACCCACGCTTGGAAGCGGGGTGTGGGGGAGGGGGTGTCCCCACTCAAACCTGCCTTCAGAGAACACTTAAGGGCGAGCACTGCCCATATTATCTAGCAGGCTCTGCAAGCGGATTGCTGTAGGACAATAAACTGGTATTCAGCCCAGATTGGCTCATGGCTGAGTAAGGAGTCCATTGTAGTAGGGAAGGTGTATGGAAAAAAGCTCCTTTGTGGTATAACCGGGTGTTGGCCCGCAGTGTGCACAGTAATAGGAGGCTCATGTGAAGCACTATGGCCGGGGCCATAATGAATGGCACAACATAGAAACTCGGCAGTTGGAAGCATGCCCATCAACGCAGGTGCCATCGCTCATCAGACACTGAATCACGCATGCCTGCAAGTACGCAGCAAAGGGTGCGACAACAATACCAATGCAACCTCCAGCGTTGAATAAACCTACGGCATCCACTAGAGCAAGCAGGCCCTAACAGAGGTGGGTTATCCCCAAGGGCGCAGGTTAATGCAGAAGTACTGGCGAATACCAGTGTATATAAGACAGGTGCACGTGGCATAACAGGTGTAACACAGGCCCTCCCTGTGGCAGGCGACTACAGGGTGGGTGTAAGCAACTTGCGGACAGAGAGAACAGACTAGACAGCCTAGATGGCACAGTGAGCACAAAAAATCGGTCCGGATGGGTGCTCGATACTAGCGCAGAGGTTCCGGAACTGGGGCAGGCAAGAAATACAGTGAGCCCATCATCAGACCAAAAAAAGCCTCCCGGTAAGCACCTGGATGAAGGAGGGTGGAAAAAAGCGAAGCACGTAATAACACGAACGCTCCCCGCTACGAGGAATGGTCCAGAGAGACGCTGAAGGCAGAGTGTGGAAAGTAGACAAAGGGCAAGACCGGGAAAAAAGCTACTATAGAAAGTGCTGTCATACCTACAACAGAAATACTCCCCTAACAAAACACGGGGACAGCCAAGTGGCTGCAGCACGTGAACGGAACCAGAAAAGAGTACTATAAACGGAGGAATCGTTACAATGCAATCTAAAGTAAATAAGAACAAAGGGAAGCAGTCATCGATGAAAGAATTTGCCAAACCCACTCAGCTGACTGAAGGCATGAGATCATCAGGGCAGGACGCACGGCAAAGCGAAACACCAGGATGAATGGACCAGCAAATACTAGAGGCAATTGCGGAGCTGAAGTCGACGCTGGAATTCAAAATTGACGCAATGAATACAGATGTGAAACTCTTAAGACAGGATGTTAGAGCACTGACAGAACGCACAGGGGTGTTAGAGAAAGAGGTCAAGGCTAATACGAGCAGTTGCAAAGAAAATTCTCAAGAAGTCTCTGCACCGAAGCAACAGGTGTGTAATCTGGAAAACAGGGCGGAAGAAGCGGAAGGTCGGGCACAAAGAAATAATTTGTGAATAATTGGGCTCCCAGAAGGAGAGGAAGGTTCGAACCCCACCGACTACGTGGAAGACATGCTTTTGTAAGAAATAGGAGCCGGATCACTCACCCAAGAGTTTACAGTTGAAAGAGCGCACAGGGCCCTGACGAGGAGACCACCGCCTGGGGTTCCGTCCAGGTCGATAATTGCCAAGATATTAAATTACAAAGATCGAGAGAGAATCCTAGAAACTTCCGGAAAGGAGGAACGATTCACCGGGCGTCGGCATCTATTACAGGATACCCGTATTATAGATTTTTGGTGCAAAAACAAAGGATGAGCTATGGAAATGTTAAAAGGAGGTGACGTGCAGCCAATCTCAAATACATGCTGATGTATCCGGCAAAGATGAAGGTCCTGCATAAAGACCGCGCTGCGTTCTTCGAGACCCCTGAAGATGTGAGCAAGTGGATGGACTTACAAAACATGCCGATGGAGAAAGAAGACCAGATGGGAGATAGTAGCGATAAGTAAAGCCGCAATTTGTGATTAATGTTCTCTTGTGGGACATGGGGGCCACTGTATAATGAGCAGACAGAGACACTTCAGCTGAAAAATATATAAGTTTCTTACTGTTGCTAAGCGCAGGAAGCACAGGTGCTGCTTCTATATAGGCGGTGCTAGGAATCACTATTAACCCACGTTAGGTAGTTTAGTTACGATACAAGTAGTTCAGTATCCTCCTGCTGAACTCTGAGTACCGGCAATGGGCCGAGAAAGGGGTGAGATGCGGGATAGCCTGAGATTCAGTATTGGAGATGGCCAAAAGTTGGGAACGGTTGGGGATAGGGGAGGGAGGGGAGTTGGGGTAGTTAAAGGGGAGTTGGCCTCCAGAGAAACACGGGGAAAGAAGGGTGTAAGTGGCAGGAGAGAGATGGGTAGGGAAGAGACTGGAGAATATGGGGGAACTTAACATAGCAACCTGGAATATAAGAGGCTGGAACAGCTATATTAAAAAGGAACCGGGTTATGACATACCTGAGACGACAGAAAATAGATATAGCGCTTCTGCAAGAAACACACTTAATAAAGGAAAAACAAGACATGATAGCACAGAAATGGAGCGGGGTAACTCTGGGTTCACCATACTTCGCATATGCAAGGGGAGTCCTAATCTACGGTCCCATTCAAGATTCTCCAGACCTAATTAGATAAGGATGGCAGGATGATAATTGTTAGGGGATTGGTCGAAAGCAGAGAAATATTTGTCATTAATATTTATGCCACCAACCAAGATACTGCAGCTTACTTTAGATCTTTATATCCCAAGATTAGTCCATACAGCGATGGGGCAGTGATCGGGGCGGGGGGATTTTAATTGCACTTTGGATCCAATGAGAGATGGATCAGATAGCAAGTTCGCTCATCCAACCCCTATGACTAAAGCATTAAATACACTGTTACACACATATAAGCTAGCTGATGTATGGAGAACAATGCACCCACAACACAGAGTATATTCACACTATACTGTCCCAAAGAACCTATATACGAGGTTAGATTATGTGTTTGTGGGTGAAGACATGCTGGGGAGTTTATACAGGCTGAGTATAAAGCTAGGGTACTGTCGGATCATGCTCTGTTGGTGGTTACGTGGCAAGTCGTCCCCGCCCGACCCCAGAGCCAAAATTCCGACTTGGAGACTAAGGGTAGAGGCATTGAAAGACACTGGATTCCGGGAACACTTAAGAACGGTGGTGAAAGACTATTTTGAGAATAACACTGGCATTGTAGATTCAGCCAGTACGCTGTGGGAAGCCTTTAAAGTGATGATTAGAGGAGCGGCCATAGCCAAGTCGAAGGGGATACAGGATTTTATAATGCGGGATCTACAGAAAACAGAGAAGAAGTTAGAAACCATAATGCGGGCAGGATGTAGGTCCTTAGAAGAAGCAAAAGAAGTGGCCCGTCTGCAACAGGAATGTAGGGAACACTGGGAAAGGTTAGGTAAGGGATACATTACTCACCGTAATCATATTTCTGATGCTTGTATTTGCTTAGATTCACATGCTGTGCATAGGCCGACATCTATTGGAAGCTGCAGAGTATTACAGTTTGTTTTTCGAAACTCGAAAATGGACGTCGACCTAGAACGTGCCAGTAATACTATCCCTAGTGTGACGTCCACTGTACCCATGATCCCTCACGCGTGTAGGACCCTCAGATTGTATTTTTTCCGACATGAGGTAGCATGAGGAGTAGCGCGAGTACAGATTATCCAAGCAGATAGATAGATAAGACTACAAGCATCCTTCTCTCAGAGGGGAGGAAGGGCGGGCACATGTGAATCTACGCAGATACAAGCATCAGAAATACGATTACGCTGAGTAATTTATCCCTTCTGAGGCTTGTGAAATCTGCTTAGATCACATGCAGTGCATAGATTAGCGAGCAGTGTTAGAAGAAGGAGGTGGGATGTGAGAAGGGTCATGAGAAAATAAATGTCTTGGAACCGCTTGTCCCACTTGAGTATCTGTCTTGGAATGAGTGTCAATGCAGTAGTGCTGAGTAAAGGTTTGAATAGACCTCTATGTAGCTGCTTTGCAAATGGTTTCAAGGGGTACATTTGCAATGAAAGCCAGAGTGGCGCCAGTGCCTCTTGTAGAGTGGGCCCTTGGCATAAAAGGCAGAGTTTTATCTGAAAGGAAGTAACACAGCTGGATACATTTGACTATCCATTTTGAGATGGCACCTTTAGAGACGTGATCTCCTTCTCTGCCTGTAGCTACGGAGACGAACAGTTGATCTGTCTTCCTTAGCAGTCTGGTCTTGTCTACGTAGATGAGGACCGCTTTTCACACATCTAGTGGGTGTAGTTTCACCTCAGCAGAGCTTTTGGGTTCTTACATGAAGGCCGGTAGCTCAATGGACTGGTTAACATGGAATTTTGAAATGAACTTAGGTGAGAACCTAGGGTGAGTTCGGAGAACCAGTTTATCCTTATGAACAGTAAAGAAAGGATCCTGCACTGGCAGAGCCTGAATTTCACTTACCCTTCTTATGGATGTAATGGCTACTAAGAAGGCAGTTTTATAGGTCAGGTGTTTGAGACTAGCTTTATGCATGGGTTCAAAGGGGAGGGGGGCATGAGTTTAGCAAGCACCACATTAAGGTCCCATCCTGTTGGTGGGTTCGAAATTGGAGGGTGGAGTCTCTTTACCCCGTCCATAAAGGCTTTACCCACTGGTACTTTCCACCACAACACCTTGTTATGTGAGATAGTGTAGGCCGACAGCGCTGCCAGGTGTACCTTGAGTGAATTAAATACCAACCCTGCGTCCAGCAGGTGGAGCATGTAGGTGACAATATTGGAAGGAGTACAATCAACCGGGTTCATTTCTTTATTCTGGCACTAAATAACAAATCTCTTCCATTTATCAAAGTAACAGTGTCTTGTGTTTGGTTCCTTGATTCTTTTAGGATATCCATACATCTCTGTGGTAGATTGAGATGGCCAAACTATCACTTCAGGAGCCATGCTGCCAAGTTCATCGAGCTGGGTTGAGGATGCACTGTTTGTCCTTTGTGCTGGGACAGTAGGTTGTGCCAGCACGGGAGTCTGATGGGTTTGCAAGTTGCCATCTTGCGCAGGTGGGGGAACCCGGTTGTCTCGCCCACATGGGAGCAACTAGGATGAGCATCATCGATTCCCTGTACATCTTGTTGACCACCTTCCTCAACAGAGGGGTTGGTAGAAAAGCGTAGACAAACATCCCCGACCAGTTCATCCATAGAGCATTCCCCATAGAGTCTGGCTGGGGGAAACTGGATGCAAATCCTGGGCATTGTCTGTTTTCGCTTGTAGTGAATAGATCTATAGTGGGGAAACCCCACTGTGAGAAGAGGTCTCCTATGACTTCTTCGTGTAGACACCATTCGTGTTCTTCCGGAAGGGGGTCTCTGCTCAAAGCATCTGCTAGTGAATTGAGATCCCCTGGAACATGTTGAGATGACAGGTAAATGTTCCGTATGAGTGCCCATATCCAAATTTTCTGGGCAAGCCTGGACAGATTTGGCAAACGAGTGCCCCCCTGTTTGTTTATGTAAAACATTGCTGTCGTGCTGTCTGTTAGGATCTGCACTGACAGGTTCGACAGGTGGGGTTCGAACGCTCTAAGCGCTCTGAAGACTGCCAGAAGCTCTAGCAGATTGATGTGATTCTTGGCCACTGTGTGAGACCAGAGACCCTGAGCCGTGTGGTGAAGGAGGTGTGCTCCCCACCCTGACAGGGACGTGTCCGTAGTGACCACCGCCTGTATCTCTGGATCGTAAAAAGGATTTCCCCTTTGTCAGGTTCTCTCTTGTCCACCAGTGAAGACTTTGTACCAGTGTTGGCGAAACGACCACTAAATCGTCCCATTGACCACTTGCCTGAGACCACTGTTTCACCAACCATTCCTGCATGGGTCGCATGCGCAGGCGGGGAACCAGGTAAATACATGACGCCATCATGCCTAGCAAACACATTGCGATGTGCACCCTTATCTGGCGACCAGACTGATATTGAAGAATTTGCAGTAGTATATTCCGAATTCTTTCCTCAGATGGAAAGGCCAGCCCCTCTTGAGTGTTTAAGATAGCTCCTAGGAACTGTTTGGAGGTGCTTGGCACCAAGCTTGATTTTTTTCTCGTTGATTGAGAAACCCAAGGAGGTTGATCGTTCTTTGGATGTTGGATCTGCAAATTACTGGGGTCTCCCCCGTGATGAGCCAGTCGTCTAGGTAAGGGTACACAGGGATTGCCTCCCTGCGTAGGTGTGCCGCCACCACCGCCAGTACCTTGGTGAATACCCTTGGAGCTAAGGCTATACCGAAGGGCAGCACCTTGAACTGGTAAATTGCCAGGGTCTCTGCGAAAGTCGATCATTGTCCCACTGCTCAAACCAAACAAGCTGGATGCAGAATGTGGCTCATAATGTCCCCTGTAGTTGCTGAACCAATACGAGAAGATCCTGACAGCAGTCATGGCAAAAAGACTTAGACCGGTCATAGGCAAGCTTATACACCCAGATCAGACAGGATATGTCCCACAAAGGAACATTACTAATAACCTGCAGAGATTACACCATATAATAGATTATACCCAGAAGGATACACAGGAGGTAGCAGTAGTGTCACTGGATGCAGTAAAGGAATTCGATTTACTCAGAAGGCTGTGGGTGCTAGCGGTCCTGAAAGAATTTGGTAATGGGCCCACATACATCAAATGGGTGAGGCTGTTGTATAATGAGCCGATATCAAGAGTTAAAATAGGCGCTATGGTGTCTGAGCAGTGGCGGCTAAGTAAGGGCACGAGACATGGGCTGCCCATGGTCGGCATGCTCTTTATCTTAGCGCTGGAACCACTAGCGGTCTATTTATGGGAGGAATATGGAGAGGTGGGTATAAGCACCTCAGGGGGAGGCAACTGATTTCGCTGTATGCAGATGATATTCTGCTATATCTACAGTACACAGAGGAGAATTTACAATATGTCTTAGATGTGATGGACTGGTATGCAACACTCTCGGGTATAACTATAAATCCCCAAAAGTCGAGTCTGTACCCCCTGGGAGTGTATGTGGGGAAGCCAGTACACCAGTTACCAGTGTTACAGACTAAGTGGGAAATAGTGACGTTTAGATACCTGGGGGTAGATATATACCACGACCCGCAGTTAGAACATATACATAACACAGTGAAAGCAGTGGATAGGATCGAGAATTGTATGGTGTTCTGGTCTAGACTACCATTATCCATGATTGGGCGAGCAGCTTCATTGAAGATGGTGGTGCTGCCGACAATACTACATTATTTAGCAAATGTCCCATTTGCGATACGCAAGACATTTTTTAGGAAATTTCAGGGTATATGCAGGAGCTTCATATGGCACAATTCAAGGTGTAGAGTGGTGCTGCAGAAACTGCAGAATTCATACGAGCAAGGAGGTATAAAGTTGCCCAATTCTGAGGTATACTTTATGCCTAGTCAGGTGCAATTTGTGGCCAAACGGCTATCAGACGGACAGACACCTGAATCAAGGCTGCTAAGTACAGAATGTGCTCCGATCTTTTTGAACGAAGTGATTCGGTTACCCGATTCACGCAAGAACAGCAGGAATCTACTGTTGCGCCTGGGGCGCACGATGTGGCACAAAGCATGTCGAGCAATTGCTACCGCAGCACCGTATTCCCCACAGATACCACTGGTGGCGCTGGAAGGAGCAGACAAACGCGTTAGGCTGAGTGTGAGGAGATGGTGGGAACCAATGGGAGTAGCAATGGTGGCAGAAATACTGAAAGAGGGTAGGCCCAAAGAGTTTGAGGAGCTGAGGGGGGACACAGGAGTACACTGGAGGCAGCACATTACATATTCCCGACTCTTAAAGAACCTAAGGCGGAGGTGGCCAGAGACCGAGACGCCCCTACAAGTGGAAGAGATTATAGAAACCTTTTATGACGTGTCAGACGGAGGACATGAAGTCTCGCGTATATATGAGCTAATGATGTCTAAAGTGGGGGAAGATATGGGAAAAAAGAGGCAGCAGTGGGAGGCAGAATTAATGGAGCCAATGTCAGATGAGATGTGGAACAGAGTGTTGGGGTACCACAAAAAGGTGTCAAGAAATGCACAACTACAACAGATTCAGCTGTACGTTACCCACAGAGCATACCTGACCCTGAATAAAGTAGCCAAATTCAACCTTGAGAATGTGCGGGGAGGTGAATGCAGATCTAGTGCACATGTTCTGGGCTTGCGCAGTGATTGGCAGATTTTGTGGTGAGGTAGCCCAAACACTGGCAAAAGCAGAGATTACCCGGATGTTGGATCCCAAAAGGCTTGTCTATTAGGAGGTTTCCCAACACTTAAAAAAGCTAAACATGTGAGCAAACTTAAGGATTTAGCATACATACTAGCAAAACGCAGAATGCTGATGGGATGGAAAGCACGAACGAGGCTGGCAGTGGGAGTATGGTGGAGGAATCTGTTAAAATGGGCCAATGCAGAGTCTGTAGTGTGGCAGGAAGCGAGAGGCAGAAACCCGGAACAGGAGGAGGGTGGATTGGAGGCTTGGAGGGAATTAATAGCTGATCTGGCAGACACAGAACAGGTTGGACTGTACCTGAACGCAACGAACTTCAAACAGAGTATAGCATGGAGAGCCGCGCATTGGGAAGAGATGCATGGAAGGATGCGTGCGACGTAGACTTGGATGGGAGGGGGGTGTTTTGGTGTGAAAGGGGAAATAAAACAAAGGAACACGTAACTTACCTGTAACTGTTGTTCTCCAGCATGGGTCTGGCATGGATTGACATGCTCATGAATATTCCCCGTCAGGCTGGGAATCCTCGGTAAAGAAAAAATCAGTTTCAGTTTCATTTCTGAACTGTCTTTCAACTAGTAACCCATCACTGGCCTCTGGGTCATACTGCCCCCAGCCAATGACTGCCCTCTACCTAAGCCCCTCCTCCGGCAGGGATCTTCAGATTTGGTAGCACGTAAAGTAGCAGTAGGACCAAGAGAAGAGCCGCAGAGGGGTAGGCGGGAGGGTTCGCATGTGAATCCATGCCAGACCCATGCTACAGTAAGTAACTTGTTCCTTCTCCAGCATGGGGTCTGGCATGGATTCACATGCTCATGAATACATAGCAGTACACACATGCACAACCACGGGAGGTGGCAAGGCTCAACATTAAGAATTTCCCCAACTCAACATTAAGCATCTCTTACCGCCTCACCAGGCTCACCTTCAGGCGAACAGGTAGCGCAGCACTGCCTGGCCGTCTCTGGACTCCTGCCTGGAATCCCGGTCGAGGCAGTAGAATCTCGTGAAGGTGTGCGTCGACCTCCACGTAGCAGCCCTGAAGATGTCCAGCAGGGGCACACCAGACAGGAACGCTGTGTTAGCAGCAATCGCTCTGGTCGAATGGGCTCTCGGACGGCTGGGCAAGGGTCGGTTTGCCAACCGGTGACAGTGCATGATGCAGCCGGTGAGCCATCTGGAAATGGAAGCCTTCGAGAGGGCCTTCCCTTGGTTCACAGGTCCAAAGTTCGCCAACAGCTGTGATGTCTTCCGAAAACTCTTTGTGCGGTCCACGTAGAACTTCAGCGCTCTAGCCACATCCAGCGAGTGCAAAGTCCTCTCAGCCGGCGACGAAGGCGACTGGAAGAAAACAGGTAACACCAAGGGCTCGTTGAGATGGAAGTCCGACGACACCTTGGGCATGAAGGAGGGGTGCGTCCTCAGCACCACCCTTGTCTCATGGAATGTCAGGTATGGATGTTTACAAGAGAGGGTCTGGATCTTTGCCACTCGTCGTGATGAGGTGATGGCCACGATAAACGCTGGCTTCTACAACAGGAACTTCAACGGTGCCGATGCAGCTGCTCGAATGGGGCCCCCCTGAGCCTGGTCAGCACCACGTTGAGCTCCCACGCCGGGGCCAGAGCCTTCACCGGCGGAAACAATCGGAACAGTCCTTTCATGAACTCCTTCACCACGCGATGAGACCATAGAGATGACCGCCCAGGAGTTCTGGTGTAGCGGGGGATAGCCGCCAGATGGATCTTGATGGAGGCATGTGCCAGCCCCTCCTTGGCCAGCGATAGCAAGTATGGCAGCACTTGAGGGGTCGTAATCCGCAGAGGGTTAATCTTCTGTGCACGGCACCAGACAGAGAACCTCTTCCATTTGTGTCCATAGCACGTGGACAGTCGAGGACGCCCTGGCCTTTGCAAGCACCTCCTTGCAGTCTGCCGGGATATCGTATCCTCCGAACTCTAGTGCTGCAGGAGCCAGGCCTGCAGGTTCAGCGACCCCGGGTCGTGGCGGAGGATGGTGCCTCCTTCCCTGGCGAGAAGATCCGCGTCCGTCTGCAGTTTGACTGGGGGGGGGGGGCGCTGACATGTCCAGAAGGTCCGGGAACCAAATCTGCCTCGGCCACGCAGGTGCGACGAGAATCATCTTGTACCGGGATGGTCCGAGTTGACCGAGTCACAGCAGCAATGGTGGGAACGCATACAGGAACAGGCCGTCCCAGGGGAATGAGAAGGCATCGCCCATGCTCCCTGGCTGGGGAAACCGGCCGGCGAACCTCCGGCACTTGTTGTTCGTCGCCGTCGCGAATAGGTCATCTGGGGATTGCCCCATCATCGGAATAGGAGATCCACTTGATCCTGCCGCAGCTCCCACTCGTGTCGCGGGACGAACTGAAGGGAGAAATGCAGGCCCTGCAATCTAGCATATCCAAGATGTTTCAGGACCAGTTTCAGCTTCTTCGGGCGGATCTTAATGCGGCGATGGGAGAAATCAAACAGGAACTGCGACAGCAGGGTGAGAGGATGGAATTTGCTGGAGAGAGGGCTACAAGAGCTGGATAAGGAGGTATCCGCGAATAGCGAAGCAATAGAGCATCTGGATGTAGCCACTCGTAACCTGGAGGCCCAGGTTGAAGATATGGAGAATAGATCTCGACGAGTGATCATCCGAATTAAAATGCTTCCAGAGACAGTCCAGGATAAGGACCTCAGGAGGGTCGCCCAATCGATTTCTGCGGAAATCCTGGGGTCCTCGGCCCCGGAGGAGATCGAGCTGGATCACATACACAGAGTGGGCAGAGGGGGCTGGGGCCCCAGGCCAGGCCCTGGGATGTCCTGGCGGCGTTTGCCAGATATGCCTAAAAGGAAGAAATTCTCCAGGAGGCGAGGAAGTAGGAACTGATAAAGTATCAGGAGCACCGCCTAGCGCTATTCCAGGACCTGGCGGCAAGTACTTTGGTGAAGAGGAAGCTGATGGCCCCGATCATCAAGGTGTTGAATGAGAAAGGGATCAAATTTAGATGGACATTTCCCTTTGGCCTGGTGTTTGATTGGGGAGGGACTCAGAAGCGAATCACCACGGTCCAGGAGGGCGTAAGCTTTTTGGGCCTCGAGGTTGATGAGGTCCCCATTAGCTCTGGGAGGTCAGCTGCAGCAGTTACCCTGGAAGCAAGGCCATGGATGTGGTCTACGGTGGGGGAGAAGAGAAGGAGGGTGAGACAACGAGGCACAAGGCGGTTTGGGGGAAATCCGGGTAACCCCTCGGAGGGGGACCAAGCAGCACTGGGAGAGTCTCATATATAGATTTGGATCAAGGGTGGTGGGCCACCAAAAGGAGTTATGGGGCAGGAGGGAGGACCCATCTGTGAATCGGTAAGGGTGAGGTTACCCGAGGGGAGAGGAGGGGGGAGGCGGGAAGGGTATGCTCTTCAGGAGGGGGAGGGGGCATGGGGGGTTAGGGAGGGTGGAGGTAGTCGGGCAGCAGGTGAGGTGGACAGGGTTCAAAAGATGTTGGTTAGTCACTGCCCTTACAGGTCGGATGGTCGACTGGAAGGCGGAGTTGGTTGCGTGGACAGCCCGCAGCGGGGGCGGCCATCTGTGGGGGGGGCTTCCGGGGACTCAGGGCTTTCTTTGCCCGATCCGCTATAACATAATTTCAAGTGTTTAACACACAATGTGCGGGGCCTTAATACCCCCCAGAAAAGGAAGAAGCTAGAACACTTTACTAGGAAGGAGAACCCGGATTTCTTGGGTTGCAGGAAACGCACCTTCGACCTACGGATCAGGGCCGTCTTAAACTCCGGGGCTACGACCAGATCTTGCACGCATCGGGGGGACCGGGTCCGGGGGAGTTGCTTTAGCGATCAAAGCATCAGTGGGCCTCAAGATATCGGAGAGTGTACGAGACAAGGTGGGTAGATACATCTTGGCTATAGGATCGTATCAAGGGAGACAGTACACATTAGTGATAGCGTACGGTCCGAATGCAGGGCAAGAGGACTTTTTGAGGAGACTCCTGGGACTGATAGAGGAGAAAGCGCAGGGCCATATTATCTTAATGGGGGACCTCAATATAGCGTGGGAGAGGGTTACGGACCGCTCGGGTCATCCAAGGGGAGGCGGTGGGGCGGTGATGTCGGTGGATCTCCGGAATCAAATACAGGAAGCTGGATTAAGGGATGTCTGGCGCGAGATAAAGGGCGAGGAGGAGGAGGGATATAACTTTGTCGGGAGTTCACGGTTCGCAGTCAAGGATCGACTATATCCGGGTTTCCTCATGTCTGGTGGGAAGGGTACGGGAGGTCGCGACAGGACCCATTGGCATCGCGGATCATAAGGTAGTTTCAATGGTTTTGGACCTGGGGCCGAGGGAAAGAGGGGTATGGTCCTGGAGATTTCCGGGTCATCTCCTCAGAGACCCGATTCTCAGACAGGATATAGAGGGGAAGATCAAAGACTTATTCAATAACAACTGTAAGGGAGATACGGGGGAGGAGATGAGATGACATGCCTTTAAAGCTGTGTTACGGGGGAACTCATAGCGCTGGCGGCACATAGAGAGAGGCAATTGAGAGTGTTGAAAGTGAAACTGGAGGGGGAGGTGGAAAAGGCGCGACGGGGGGCTGGGGCGGTGCCGTCCAGGTCTTCTATGAGGGGAAAAGGGCGGAGGGGGCTCTCCTGCGAGTACGACATTACTATGCAAAAGCCAATAAAGCAGATGCTATCCTCACGCGTGATTTTTGCGAGGGGTTAAGGCCAAAAATGCGATTACTGCCCTGAGGACAGAAAGGAGGGGGGGGGCGGTGAGAGGGGGGGTGAGGGTCGTGGAGGCAGGGGAGGTTAGGGAAGCATTGGCTTCTATTTATAAGGCTCTTTATACATCGCGGAAGGCTTACAGGACGATTTCCTGGATAAGATTGGGCTGGAGAGGATAGGGAGTGAAGCACGGGAGGAGCTGGACGGGGAAATTACAGAGGAGGAGGTGAGGAGGGTGATTGGGGGTTACCGCTGAATAAGGCACCGGGCCCTGATGGATATAGCGCAATCTTTTATAAAAACCTTTGTGAACATCCTGGCCCCGCAGCTGACGCACCTTTTTAACGTCTTTCGGGAGATGGGGAGAATTACCCCCTCCATGGAAGAGGCTCGGCTAACCCTTGTTCTCAAGGCGGGTAAGAACCCGGAGGAACGAACATCTTATAGGCCTATAGCGCTGATTAATATCGATGCAAACATTTTCACAAAGGTTTTGGCGAGAAGGCTAGAGGGTTTCCTCCCCGACTTGGTTTACCCTGACCAAGCAGCGTTTGTTATGGGTCGGCAGACTGCGGACAATATACGAAGAATTGCGCATCTGGTGGAAAAGTCTCATAGAACGGACACTCCTGCGGTCCTCCTTTCGTTAGATGCTGAAAAAGCCTTTAACCGCGTGGAGTGGTCCTTTCTATTTAAGGTAATGCAGAGGATGGGCATCGATTGGAGCTTTTTGCGCATGGTTCAGGCCAATTATCAGACACCTAAGCTGAGAATATCGGTGAATGGAACGATGTCTAGACTAGTTGGGGTGACCAGGGGGACCAAGCAAGGCTGCCCTTTGTCCCCCATGCTTTATGCGATTTACTTGGAGCCTCTCTTGCAGGCGATCAGAGAGGCAAGGGGGATAAGGGGTATTCCTTTTGGGGGGACAGAGCAGAAGGTTGCGGCATTCGCGGATGACCTTCTAGCTCTTACGGCCCCTTCTTCATCTATCCAACTGAGCAGGAGCCTGTTAGAATCTTTCGGGGAGGCTTCGGGCCTTCGGATTAATTACGCAAAGTCTGATCTTTTGAATCTGACGGTACAGGGCGCCGAGCAGACTGATCTGAGGGAATATACCCCGTTTATCTGGAGTCCAACTGGTATAAAGTACCTTGGGGTGAAAATTACGCCGAGGTTGGCGGGATGGTACAGGGCGAACTATCCCCCATTATTAAAAAGCATCGAAGGGGATTTTCGCCGGTGGAGAACTCTCCCGATAACGTGACTAGGTAGGCTGGCAACAGTCAAAATGGTAACGTTACCCTGCCTGCTGTACCTGTTCCAGGCAATTCCTCAGGGGGTCCCCAGGGTTTTCTTTAAGAAGTTGGATCTACTCACCAGAAACTTCCTGTGGGCTGGGAAAAAAACCACAGATTAGCAAGCAAATATTGCAGGCTCCTAGGCGGGAAGGGGGTCTAGCGCTTCCGAATTTTCAACGGTACTATGAGGCGGCCCAATTAAGGGTGGTGAGGGAATGGCTGTGTGAGGGGGAGCCCGCTCAAAATAAGCAGTGGGTGAAGATGGATAGGGCGGTGGTGCACTGTAGCCTTGCGGTGGTTCTATGGCTTCCGAAGGGGCTGCGTCCTGGTCACATTTATGAGAGCACCATTACTGGCTTGATGGTTCGGAACTGGGACAAATTGGTCAAAAGCAATGGGATTACGACATTTCCTTCTCCATACACGCCCCTCTTTTGCAATAGAGAGTTTACTCCGGGAATCGAAGAGGGGGCTTTCCACCAATGGGAGGACGGAGGCTGTAGGTGGCTGGTAGACATGTTCCGAGAGGGGCAGATTCTCTCGTTTGAAGACTGTAAAAAGGAGTACGGGGTGGGGGAGGGGGAGAGTCTCCGGTACGCGCAGCTGCACCACTGGGTTATGTACCCGGTAAATAGGCTGGCAGCCACTAGGGGAAGAACGAGGTTCGAAAGGTTTCTGCACTCGGCCGATGGGTCTAAGGGTCTTACTTCCAATCTTTAAAAGATACTAGACGAAACTCCGGATAGGACCCCATGGCAGTACATGCAGAGATGGGATCAGATGTTAGGTAGACCAATAGAGCGGGAGGAATGGGAGCGTCTGTTGCGGGTAATCCCCAAGTTAGCGAAAGCCTCCCAGATCCAGGAAATGTGGTACAAGATCTTATTCGGTTGGCACTACACCCCAGCCAGGCTCAAAGAGATCCTTCCTACGACATCGGGGGAAGTGTTGGAGGGGATGTGGGATGGAGGGTACGGCACAGCGTATCTGGTGGGAGTGCCCACGTATTAAACCCTTCTGGGTAGAGGTGCAGAGGGCTCAGGAGCAGATAAGTGAGCCGGGAATCAGTAGGTCTCCAGAGGAGATTATTCTGGGTGTGGGGAGGGGCCCAAATCACAGGAGAAAGCAAGAGTGATCTATGTCTTGGCTGCTATGACAGTGATAGCTCAGAGGTGGAGGAGTGGAGAGGTCCCTCTTCTTCAGGATTGGCTGCGGAAGCTTTGGGACATTGTGTCTCTGGAATGGGCCACTTACGCAAAGGATAATAAGCTGCAGTCCTTCGCAGGAGATTGGGAGGAAACCTTGTGTTTTTTGCAAGATGACTTTCGTATCGGCTGGCGGCCTCAACGCTTGCTATTACTGGACCTGGGGTGAGCACTGGTGGAGGGAAGGGGAAAAGGGGGGGACTGACAACGCAAGGAGCCGGGGACTATTTGGACTACTTGAACCGTGTCCATCTTTGACAGTGACAATTTAAGCTTCCTGGGAGGGGGTGTTGGGGGAGGGGGGAGTTTGGGGATACAAGTCTCTTTGTTTGAAATTAATAAAAAGAAGTTTAAAAAAAAAAAAGACTGGGGATGTGAAAGTATGCATCCTCCAAGTTCAGTGACAATAGGAAGTCGCCTTCCTTCAGCTGTCCCAGCACGTGCTGGAGGGTGACCGTCCGGAACTTCTGGAACTTGATGTACATGTTTAGACGACGAAGGTCCAGGATGGGTCACCAACCGCCGGTCTTCTTCCAAACGAGGAAGTACCGCGAGTACACTCCGGAGCCCCGGAGTTTCTTTGGGACAAACTCAATGGCTCCCTTTCTTAGCATCGCTCGTACCTCCAGCAGCAGTTGAGGGACGTGGTTTTCTTTCCTGGCCATGGGTGGAATATGGGGACACCTCTTTTGAAATTCCAGGGTGTGCCCGCGGGCCAGGGCATCCAGCACCCAATGGTCAGTGGAGATGGACTCCCACACGCTGACGAATTTTGCCAGTCGGCCTCCCATCGGGGTGCTCAGGTGGGGGCCTGATACCACGGCCGGTTCAATCCTGTTTCGTCGTGGCCTTGCCTCCTTGGCCTCCTTGGCGACGACGGGATCCTCCTGTCTTGCCGCATCCTCTGTAGGCCTCCTGCAACAAGGAGCGGGCCGCTTGGCGGTACGACGAGGAACCACCGCCAAATCGTTTGGAGGCACCTTGCTTGCCTCCGGAATTCCGAAAGGACGGCCGTCGTTGTTGAAGAACACCCAAGGCCCGATCCGTCTCAGTGTCCGCCTTGATGGCCTGTAGTGACATGTCCACCATCATGCCGAACAGGTTGTCCCCATCGAAGGGCATGTCCAGAACCCTGGTCTGCATGTCCTGACGGAAATCGGTGGCCTTGAGCCAACCGTGCCGGTGAAGGCAAACGCTATTGCCCATCTGACGAAAGCCGGTGTCAGCGATGTCCGTGGCCACCATAATGGTGTGGCCCGACGCCACTTCGTCTTCCTGTAGGATTTCCAGGGCCTCAGCCCTCTTGTCGTCCGGGAGGAAGTCCAGCAATGGAGCGATCTTGAACCACAGCTCCCTGTCGTAGCGTGCCATGATTGCGAGGGCGTTGGCCGCTCTAATCGTCGTCGCCGACCAGATGACCCGCCGTCCCATGGCGTCCAGCTTCTTCCCCTCGCCGTCTGGCGGGGATGTTGAAGTTGAAGCCGTCGCCCCCGCCGCTTTCTTCTTGGCCGCCGCAGAGACCACTGAATCTGGGGACGGCTGTGCCCTAAGGCAGATAGGGGCGGAGTCCGGGACCCGGTACTTCTTCTCGTAATGGTCTCTCTTAGCAGGAGCCGTGGACTGGTTCTTCAGGAGCGCCAGCCCCTCGTCATCCAGTAACGGGACTGAGAGGACAGTCTTCCTCTTGGCCTCCCGCCGTTGATAGAGGAAACCTTCCTTCTTATGTTCTTCAGGGCAGAACTGGAAAAGCTTAGATGCCCTGGTGATCATGCCATGGAAAGAGCAAATCTCGTCGGGGGGGAGGGGCCTAGGGGTTGGTGAAGGGAGGTCCATTGCGTCGTCACCACTGTCGTTGTCCATCCCCGTCGTCGCCGTCTCCGTTCCCGTCTCATACCTCGGAGGAGGGGATGGGGTGAAGGCAGGTAGGGGGGAGGAGGATGGACTTGTCTCCGCTTGTTGGGCGGACTCCCTGACGGACCAGGCCCCACTGGGTCTTCGGAGGGGGTAAGGGCATCCTTGTCCTTATCTCCGTGCAAAGGTTCTGTATAGCCATCAAGATAGCTCCTGAATTGTCTGGTGGTACGGGCACCGGCTGCAACGTGACCTACGGGTGGGGTGTGGGGTCCTCCACGGCCCCATCTTCCTCGTCGGCCTCGTCGGGATCCTTCCCATGGACCCTGGATTCCTCGAACTTCCTGTCCAGGATCCTTTGGACGCTCGCCAACTCATCCACATAGGTGGTTTTCGTGTCCGTTATGGCTACCGTGCCCCCCTCTTTCTCCTGCTGGGGTTTCACGGGGGTCTTCTCGATGGGCAGAAAAGAGGATTCCCTCCGGGGTGGCAGGAAAACCCTAGCCCCTGAGAGCGTCTCCACTGGGGAAGCCTCTGTAGGTTTCGCCAGGGCCGCCACGACTCCCTCAATCGAGGCCTTAGCCGGGTGAATCAGGGCCTTTACGACCTTGGGCGTGCCTGAGGCCTTCACCTTGGTGGGAGGGTCACCGCCTCGCTCCCCCTCGGCTGTCTCAAATCGGGATCGACCGGGGTTTCTCCCGAAGTTTACCCGGGTTCTCCGACTTCGCTTCACTGAGCCAGAGCGTTGGCTCGTGTTTGATGGCGTCTGTGATAATGTGCCCTGCCTGGCAGCCGAGGAGCCCGACCGATCGGCGCTCCCGGTGCCTGCGGTGCTTTGCCTTTTGTTGGGCCCCTGTCGCCGGAGCGCCCTCAAAGGTCTTAGAAGACCGCTCGGATTTCTTCTTCTTCTCACCCGCTGCTGGGCTCTTCCCCTCCAGCCAGTTGGTGCGTCGAATACGACGATCCTTCATTGTCCGTTCGGACATATTCTTACAAAACGCACAGTCCTTCTCCACGTGCGATTTGTCGTCATGAAGGCAGTAGAGGCACCGAGAGTGCTCATCCTCCTTAAAGACGTTCTGAAGTCTGCATCCAGGGCAGCTCCTGAACAGCTTAGATACAACTTGCGTCATGCTTCCTTTGTCCTGGGCCATGTCCACGCGGGGTAGGCCTCAAAGATCTTCTGGAATCCTCAGAGATGTGGAAAACACGATGAAAAAATGCCCTTGAGGGTTGTAGAAAATTCCGAAAACGGGTCCCCGTTGATCGGAAGTAGAATCGGTAGAGCTTGAGGCTCGATTGGCCGAAAATATAAGAGTAAACTCTTTGAAAAAACGCAAAACGCAGTAAAAGCTCGAGAGCTACAGCATGAGGACTCAACACTTGAACGTGTGGTAAAAATCTGAAGATGGCTGCCAGAGGAGGGGCTTAGGTAGAGGGCAGTCATTGGTTGGGGGCAGTATGACCCAGAGACCAGTGATTGGTTACTAGTAGAAAGACAGTTCAGAAACGAAACTGAAACTGATTTTTTCTTTACCGAGGATTCCCAGCCTGATGATGGGGAATATTCATGAGCATGTGAATCCATGCCAGACCCCATGCTGGAGAGAAACAGTAATATGATGGAATGTGTAATGTCTGCATTGAACCATGGTTGCAAAGTGGTATGTTCATTAGTATAAAAACAATAAAAATTGTTTTAAAAAAAAGGGAAGCGGAAAAAGCCTCATTGACGGCTCCTATAACGGCGGAATTAATTCAGAATGCTGTAGGGACACTGCCCAGTGGTAAGGCCCCACAGGAGGATGGGTTACGGCAGGTTTTCTAAGACTTTCCTACAGGTATTGGTCCCATTTATGACGGAAATGTTCAACGAGATAATGAAGACAGGGAATGCGCCAGAGTCTTTCTCAGGGCTTTAATCCCGGTGATACCTAAAGAGGGGAAGGACCTTGAAGTCCCCTACAAGCCCACTTCAGCCTTACTTATAACATTGGATTTGCATAACATTTAGGCTGTATGTCGATTAAGGAAGTAATTCTTGAAAATGCAAAATATATAGATGTACTAAGTTTAGCCATTGTTTACCCTTTGTTGCACACAAGCTTATCTCTTTGTGTATTTGCTTTGTTTGTTGTCACTGTGTTATTTACACACTGTTCTCTATGAAAGAATCACATTGTATGGTCCTGTGGACGCTTTAAAAGTCCTGACTAAGTCTAAGATGTACACAGCAAAAATCGAGTACAAAAAACACTTGCAGCTAATTAATACAAGCTGTACCGATACTAATAAATCACAATGAGTTTCTCTATGTTACGCTCAGGTGCTCAGTGACACAAAATATATTTATGTCTTGATGTTATACAATTTAAGAATCAATATTGCATTGGAAATTGTTGCAAAATTCTAAACACTGACGGCAGGTCGCCCCCTATTCCAAACCTATTTTCAGCACATAGTCCTGCCGGTTTTAGGGCTCTCTCCCCAGTTATCTGTAATACAACTGATAATAAAGCCAAATAAAAAAGAATTTAAAAAACAAGCTGTGAGAAGATACATTTGGGACTCTGAGATTGTTCAGGAATTCTGCGTGTTCTATAGACAATTGTTTCCTCTCAGATACATGTTTCAGAACAGGTGATCGATCAATATTTGGATGAAGTTGCAATATACTCGTGCTCAGATGAGAAGAAGGAGTAGCTAGGCCGCCCCATAACACTGGAGGAGGTCATGGAGGCGATAAAGTCCCCATCGTCAGGTAAAGCCCCCGGTCCGGACGCGTATACGGCTGAAGTGTACAAACACTTCGCTAAGAAGCTAGCTCCCCACTTACTGGAAGTATACCATCAAAGTGTGGAAGACGGCCAGCAACCAGACTCCCTCAGGGAGGCGATGGTGGTTGGTCGGTTGGAGCCAGACAAGGAAGCAAATTATTACTCCTCGTACTGACCCATATCCCTCATCAACTTTGATAATAGGATCTTGGCCAAGTTATTAGCCTCTAGACTGGCGCCGCTAAACGGTAAAGGCGGACCAGTCAGGATTTATACCGGGACACTCTACCTCATACGGGCTGCGCAGAATGTTTGAGCTAATGTCCTCAGTGCAGCACCATGTTCTTACCCCTATGATTGTAAAGTGATCTGTTGCTTCCCGAAGCTACGTCTGCACTCAATGAATACACTAATTATAATAATCATTATGCAGCAACACTGCTAATTTTTCTACCACTGGTAAGGGTTGAGGGCCTATACCAGTGATGGAGGCCAGAACTCTAATGGGCAAGTGATTTCTCTATTTCCGACCACCAAGAAGGGTTTAGATTTAGACGTTTTAGACAATCATTTACTTACCGGTATGAGACATTGTGAGAAACTCGGCACCGGGTCCTGAGAATCTGTTTTAAGTTTCAATAAAATGTGCATTTCATTGGAATTACACAACAACACTAAAGAATCGAAAGATCTTAAGTAATTGGGAGACATACATGTTCAATAATAATGTGGACAACAGGAGCTCTGCGAGACCAAGCACTGCATTTACATGTCAAGTGAGTGTAACGACCCAGAGACTATCTGTCCCAGTCTGTCAAAACAGATGACACCCAGCTCAGGGCAGTCGCTGTGACCCTTGATGGGAGGCAGCCAAGCAAGATGCTAAGGCTTACGGTGTCATAAGCTGCTGGGAGGTGAAGAAGAATTAGAGTTCCATGCCATACTCTTCCATACTTGATGACTGGCAGAGAAGGTGAAAATAACAACTGTGTCTGATCCCTGGCAAAGGGTGAATCGTTTAAAAATATGCCTAGGTAGCTTCATATTGGTTAGTGAAATCAGACAATGCAGCCGACGCCTCGGCCATCTCAGAAACGACATGGCATCTGCGCAGTCGCCCAGATGGTACTGACAGCCTAGAGTCAGGAGGTCGAGCAGCTTATAATATCCAGCTTCTGCCAACGCCTACATTGCTTGAAAAATTAAGTCGTGGTGTGGGTTTTTGTCATTGGTTACATTTTCTCAAAGGTGGTGGATGCTGTGTTTGCACCATGTGAGTAGCAGAAGTATGCCGACAATGAAAGATTCTTCATCATTAAAGATTACATCTAAGGTGTGTCCCGCTTTATGTGTTGGCCCTGCCACAATCGTTTGTGTGTTCACAATAAATGAATACGCAAAATGATGAAAACTTAAGTTGAGGAAAAAACAGACTATTTACCACATGAAAATTAAATGATCTTAAATATGTGGGTTTAGAAAGCATAGTACAATTCTTTGTGATCTACTCAATGAGAAAAAGTAACAAGCAGTCGTTCCAATTGGCACTATCTGCTTGGCATTACCATCTGAGTTGCAGAAGGTATGGGTTCTGCCGTGGCTGCGAACATGGAGAGAGGGTCAGTTCCATCCAGCACAGTGCTCAGTGGATCTGCCACAGAGGAGGATGAGGAGGATGATGTGGAGGATGTGCTTCCCTTACGGCTTACTCTCCTGGTCTTTGAGTCCATCACCTGTGGGAGAAAAGAATGCTGTGAGTGGCTCCTGAAGTGTTTTTTTTATCACATCCAAGAGAATAACACTACACACATATCAACACTAAACAAACCTTGATCAGGTCACAATGAAAGTAAACATTTGCAGTGGTGGGCAGCATTACAGGCATCATGTAAGGGGCTGTTTAGATCATGCAACTCTCGTCCTGCTTTACACCGCAATTACAGTATTGTCAGGTGCTCAGGACTTTCAAATCCGGACAAAAGCATAAGCTCATTTTCAAATTCGTCTTTTTATTCACATAAGTAAAGGCTAAGCGCATTTTGAGCTGTTTTTTCAACCAGAAAATATTTCAGGTGAAACACAGCCTATTCCCAGGCATGCCCCTTTTTCACCCCTTCAATGATTTAATGAAAAGAAACATACCCTTTGTGCCTTCCCCTTGCAGGTAAACGCAGCAGGAGAGGTCTGGGGCTAGACTTTCCAGTGCAGTTTTTAAATCATATGTTCATGAACTTAAAGATAAGGTTTATTCAAATGCATGCTTTTTAAACTGCAAACGAAATCTGGCCTCAAGTTTCAAAAACAATCAACTAAAGCAGAGTGCAGTCTCTAATGATGTTAGAATACCCCTCAAACTAAACCCATGAAGACGTGGTGTGGACTTTGCATCTTTTCAAGAAACCTAGTCCATCCTTCTGCCAATGCGGCGGTAAGGACCCCAAATTGAATGCGAGAGAGTCGGTGGGGCTCAGAAGGCAGCAACATGTGAATCTGACATTGCGGACCACGCAATGCATCTCCAGAGACAGAATTGTCTGGTGCCAGGCCTGCAGCTGCCAATTCTACATTGGAGCATTGGAGGTAAAAGCCCTTCTGCCTAAAAGGTCTGCCGAAGTCTCTGTGTGCGGGCTGGGTTCTCCAGGTTGCCTTTGACCCCAAGGGGCGCCAGTAGAGTGGTGGGGAGAAATCTGAACAGTTTGAGGGATGCCTCTACATTTATGACATAAAAATCTGCCTCCTGCCGCCTAGAACTGCTACTTTTTATACTGGTGGTGGATATTATATGAGACAGAGCAAGTCCCCTGCTGTTTGCTCGATTAAGTGTGCCTTTTTAAGGAAGGACTGCTAAACAGGCAAATTACCTGGCAGTGTGTGGTCAATTTAAGGAAATCTCAACCTAACTGTGTCTGCCTGCTTGCGTGTACACTTCTGTATGGAGACTTTGTACATAATGTGGTAGTTGGCCTAGAACTCCTGAATATTGCATGCTACCACGAGCAAGCCAAACAAACATCATGTTCTTTTTATTTGAGGGACGTGGTTGTGTGGGGTGTGGGGGCTGAACTACCACCGGAGCAACAATTCTCAAATGCTAATGGGGGTTCGAATGTGGACATCAAGACGGTGTGTTTCCGCGTATAAGGCTGGCACTTCTTCATTGGCTTCCAAAATAGACACTCTGACCTAAAAGTGGATCATCTGCAGGCACGACTAGACAAACATGGTAACAGCCAAAATGATGCCGACGTGCGGATTTCATCCATTGAAGATTCTTCTACTGCAATGGCTGCTAACATTAAAGAAACCTGAGCTCTTCTAAACGGATTGATGCTAAATATGAAGTCATAGACAGTGGCTCTCATAGAAAATACATCAGGATTACGTGTGTGTGAGTGAATCCAGTGATATGGGCAGTTACTTAAAGATATGTTTGATACCACCCAATTCTCCTTTTTGCCCATGGTTGAGAATGTGTATCACTCCCTGGGCACTCGGCCCACACCTGGTGACTGAAAGGGAGGCATGGTGTCACAAGTATGCCACTGAGAAGAGCTACAAGTTTCAAAACCTTAATTAAAATCTTGGGGTTTGGAAAACTCCTACTGTGCCCTATAGCTACGATGGGAGTGGTATCCAGTTAAATTATCGAAAACATATTTTCGAAATGCCATTTTGTCAAAAACAAAAAGGCGAATTTATTTTTCCGAACATTTTATTTTTATTTTGTTTTATTTTTGTTTCGTTAGTAAAAAAAAAACTGACAAAAAAAACGGGGGTGGGAACCCTCGTGGGAACCCTCCCCCCCATGGGAACCCTCCCCACCATTTCAAAAATAAAATTAAAAAAAAGCATTCGAAAAAAACTAATTTCAGCAATTGTACGTCGACAAAATGGCATTTCGAAAATATGGCGTTCGAAAATTTCACTATGAAACAATGGGAGTAATATCTACCATCAAATACTAAAGAAAACACAGTCCTAGTCAGTCCATGTCAAATCAAAATGGCCTATACTAAAACAAAAAAACAAAAAACAGAATGCTTGCCCCATCTCATACAACAATTGTGTAAATGGGAGTGTGTATGCAAAAGAAAGTCAGTGTTATAACAAAGGATCAAGGTGGCTGAGTCAGCTCTCCTCCCCAAGTTGGACAGTACGGAGTAAGGCAGCCGCTGTAGACAGGATGGCACACTCTGGCTCAGGATATTAAAAAAAAAGGCTGTTCAAAACATGGGTCAGGAAAGGGACGATGTGCGGTTGCTTGTAGATATGGGCAGTGGATTGATAAAGTGCGTGTGATTGCGGTAAAGCAGGTGTTGATGGTGTGGAAGATGAGGAAAAAACCTAGAGTGGTGAATTGGATTAATGATGTGTTAATATTATCAGACTTTGAGCGGGTCATGTTTGAGAGACAGGGCAAAGAAGATAAGTATCTGGCTCTTTTGGTGCCATTTAATGAATTGTATGGTGGATGAGTATCTGAGGATTAGTTAATTTCATAGGTCTCTGCGAGCTGGTAATGTGCATGAGCGTTGATCTAGGATTGCCCACCCCCGTTGTTGTTTTGTTTAGTCTGTGGAGTGTCTTAGTGTCTTTGTGTTGTTCAGTGTCGGGGTTTTATATGCAAGGAGATTGTGATTAGGTATTTATGCATAGAAGGAGTAGGAGTAGTTTCAGTTATCTGCGATATTATAGTGATTCTTCAAGTCTTGAATTACTTATAATTTGTTTGCCTACGTAACACAGTGTGGTGCGTCATGTATTCTGTTGAACTTTGGGTAATGTATTGTTTGGTTATTTGAAATTCTTGAAAATAAATATTGAAAAAGAAAATACATGGGTCGAGGCCTGCTTGGCCTTCCACGCTATTATTTTCAGTTCACCAACAGTTCTTTCATAGTTCAACAAAAGTTCACATAGGACTCCCTCAGTCGGGCTCGGACCTCTCAACAAAAAGTACCCGATTCAACGTAGATCTCCCTCAGCCAGGCTCAGACCTCGCAATCACAGCACTTGCAGGGGTTCACTTCCCCAAGCTCCATTCACATTTGTTAGGGGGTCCCTTCCCTTAACTTATTTCACATTCCAGGTCTCCCTCAATTGGGTTCGGACCTATCACTTATGTCGAAGACTTTCAATTGTGCAAGGTTTTTTCATAGACCTCCGTAGGACCACTTTGACTTTCACTTCAGCTCTCCCTTATGTTATTTGTCCCAGTGTCTGTTGGTCTCGGTAGTTTCATAACACAATCAGAAAAGTTCAAAGAAATCTTTCTCTTAAAGCATTCACCTTTTAACTTCCCCTTTGACGGGATTACACTTGACCATTGCGCATTTCAGATTTTGTTCACTTTTGTCGCTTTCTAACAAGACATCAAACATTTTGCAGAGACTTTCAATTGGGCTATTTCCTTCCGCCGGACCACTCCGCTACTCTGTATCACTGGCTTCACAGTTATCGGTAAGTTTAAAGTTCACTAATGGTTTGCTTTCTTTCTCGCCTCATCAGCACATGCGCAACCTTCAATTGTGAGATACACTGTTGCTGCTTCAATCTTTCCTCGACACAAACCAGCCTTTCATGTCTTTCGCTAACTCACAGGTTGTGTGCATTCCTTTCTTTTCTCTGCGGCTTTGATTCACGAGTCAAGGTTGATACCACAGGCTTGGCCTCACCTCCCCAACTCTGCCATTCACCCGGGGGGGTCGCTGGCATTCTTGAAACACAACGCAGGCTTCTTCTTGTCTGGGATTTGGCTTTCTCCATGTATTCTTCATCAGGGATCTTCAGGGTTTCCCTATCCTTCGCTCTGGTTGATCATCCTGCTCCAGTGGGTTGCTCCTTCTCGTGTCTCACCTTGCTCAGAGTGTGTCTCAATGTTCTGCCTTTTATCCATGTTGGGGGAGCTAATGGGTATCAGACGTATGTAATTAAGGTCAAGTGCCTAACTTTGACTGGCCTTATTAACTGGACATGTCCAATGAGATATGCAAGTGTTATCCTGTTTAGTTTAGTTTTATTTTTTTATATAGCGCACCTAAACCAAGGGTAACTGGGGGTTACATAGCACACACAGAGCATTACAAGATAATGTACAGGTTACAGAAGCAAAAAATATACACAATTATACAGAAGGTGGGTAGTGTAGCAAGTTACACCCAGCGCATTTACAAGAGAATAATATAAAAACAAATAATAATACAAGTTACAGAGGCAAGAAATACACAGCAATATACACACAGATTAGCAGATATACAGAAGTGCTAGGGGTGTGCAGTCCTTACAGGTGATTCGAGAACCGGTAGAGCGTTTTAGCAACACACTGTGTGTGGAGCGTTGAGTAGGCTGGAGAGAGCCGAGTTAGATGGCCGATTGGGCGAAGAGCCAAGCTTTAGTTTTGGGTCTGAAGGACCAGAACGAGTGTTCCGCTCTTATGTCAGGAGGCAAGGAGTTCCAGCATTTGGCTGCCAATACTGGGAAGCTGGATCCTCCTGCAGTTTTGAGGTTGTATTTAGGGATGATGAGTTGGTTGAGGTAGTTAGACCTGGTTGGCCTGTTCGAATGGTGTCTGTGGACTTTGTCAGTCAGGTATTTCGGGACAGTGTTAGAAAGGCATTTGTGAATGATGACTAGTGATCGTAGGGTTGTTCTGCTACGCACCGGAAGCCAGCGTACCTCTTTTCTAAGGGCTGAAATATGGCTGTGACGAGGGATATTTTAGGCTGATCTTAAAGCGTTGTTCTGGAGAACTTGCAGTTTGTTTAGGTTTCTGATGGATGAGCCAAGGAATATGGTGTTGCAGTAGTCCAACTTTAAGAGGATTAGTGCTCTGGCAAGAGAGGTACAACTGTTGGTGGATAAGAAAGGTTTACAGGCATTAATGAGCTTATTAGTGTAGGCAGTGGAAGATGCTGTGGAGTTTACTTGCTTTTTTAGTGAGAGGGTGGAGTCAAGGTAGACCCCCAGCGTTTTGACTTTGCTAGACACTTTAATAGTGTTCCCATCAATAATAAAGGCTGAGTAACGGTTGTCTAGTTTGTTGAAGCGGTCTTGGGAGCCGATGATCAAGAGTTCAGTCTCGTCATCACTTAGACACAGACAGTGAGTAGCCATCCAGGCTTCGATCTCAAGATAGATGTCATTGATCAGCTTGGTATCTTTGGTGTAGCAGCCAGTGAGCGTGATGAGAATCTGGGTGTCATCCGCATAATTGGTGTAGGTGACACCCAGATTGTCAAGACGGTCGAAAAGAAGCTTCGTAAATATATTGTAAAGTGTGGGGGAAACGCAGGAACCCTGCGGTACCCCACAATGGCTGGGGGTAGGTGGCGCCGATGCTGAAGGCGCAAAGACTCTGGTGGTTCTATTGGCAAGGAAGGATTGGATCCAACTGGCAGCATTCGGGGAGAAGGCAGCTGCTGTGGTGAGATGTTTAGTTAGGATTTTATGGTCAACCAGATCGAAGGCTGCTGAGAGGTCTAACAGAAGGAGGATAGCAAGTTTGCCTTTGTCTTTCACTTCATCCATCTGTATTTCCAGATCTAGGAGAGACGTTTCAGTGCCTGGTCTGGATCTGAAGCCAGACTGTCAGAGGCCTAATAGTTCATTGTCTTCCAGGTGTTTTTGGATTTGAATATAGGCAGCGCAATCTAGATTTTTTAAAAGAAAGTGAACCGTTGTGATGGGCCTAAAATTGGTGGTGATGTTAGGAGCAAGGTTGTTTTTTTTTTTTTTTAGAAGCGGCATGACCCAAGCTTCTTTGAGGTTATCCGGGACTATGCAGTTTTTAAAGGATGAATTTATTAGGGTGGTTATGAAGGGGGAGAGTTCTTTGGCTCCTTCCTTGATTATGGAAGCAGGGCAAAAGTCTCCCTGGCAGTTGGATGGTTTTATACCACAGATAATATTTTCCACTTTAGCTGTGGTGACCGAAGAAAACTGAAAGGGTAAGCGAGGTGGATGCTGGATGGCCTTGGACTCCATGTTAATGGAGCACGTTGGCAGGTTATTTCTTTTTAGTTTCAATTTTATTTTGCAGGAGTGTTATTTTAGCTGAGAGGGCATTCTGGATGTTCTCGCACCAGGCAGCGTCTTTCAGGCAAGAATCGGTGGGGGGGGGAGCTGGAGATTCTAGTTCCCTTAGAATAGAGAACAGTTCCTTGGTACTTGAATTAGCATTCTGAATTCTTTCATTGTATATTTCTCTTTCAGTTCGGAGGATGGCTGCTTTGTACAAGGTGGCTGCAGAGGCGAATTTCTCTTTGTTTAGAGGAGAAGGGTTTTTTCTCCAGGTGGATTCTGCAGATCTTTTGTTGTTACAGAGTAGTTTTAGCGTTTAGATGGGAGATGGGTTTTTTACTCTCAGTCCTCCTCTTCCTCTGCCCAGTGTTTGTGTAGAAAGGAAGCGGGTGGGGGGGAGTTGGAATGTTGGAGAATCCTATAAAACTGGATTGGGTATGGGCACTGGAAAGGGGGGGATACCGCTTCCACCATCGGTTGCCTCACCCTCATCCCCCGAAGAACCCTCACCCAGGTGATCCTCCCGCACTGGTCCACCCCAAGGGCTGGATCCAAAGGCGATGGCCGTGCCCTAGCCACCTGAGAGAGAGATTCCCCGGGGACTAGCAAGTGAGACACCCTTTGGTTTCTCACATGACCCACCAGGCACCATCATTGCCAGACTCTTGAATTTTAGGGGTCAGGATATATTCTTTCGGCGAGCAAGAGATAAAGAGGAGCTTCAATTTTAAAAACGACACAGTGCATTGCTTTCCTGATTTTACTGCAGCTGTACAGGCCTCCAAGAAATCATTTGTCAAAGTTTAGGAGCCTTAAGTTAACATTAAGCACTCTACAATCTAGCCAGCTAAACTGGTTGTATACGAATTGTTCGTTTTATAACTGTTTGAATTACAATTGACCTTTTCACAACTGACCGAATTGTGAAAGTCAATTGTACCATATATGTGGGGGGAAACCCCCCACAAATCCCCACCCAACCCCAAACCCTTCATACACATATATATATATATATATATATATATATATATATATATATATATATATGGGATACATTACTCACCGTAATCGTATTTCTGATGCTTGTATCTGCTTAGATTCACATGCTGTGCATAGGCCGACATCTAGTGGAAGCTGCGGAGTATTACAGTTTGTTTTTCGAAAGTCGAAAATGGGCGTCGACACAGGCGTGCCAGTAATACTATCCCTAGTGTGACGTCCACTGTACCCAAGATCCCTCACGCGTGTAGGATCCTCAGATTGTATTTTTTCCTGACATGAGGAAGCATGAGGAGTAGCGTGAGTACAGATAATCCAAGCAGATAGACAGAAAGGTAAGACTACAAGCAATCATGCGCCTTCTCTCGGAGGGGAGGAAGGGTGGGTCGCATGTGAATCTAAGCAGATACAAGCATCAGAAATACGATTACGGTGAGTAATGTATCCCTTCTGAGGCTTGTGGAATCTGCTTAGATCACATGCTGTGCATAGATTAGCGAGCAGTACCAGAAGAAGGAGGTGGGATGTGAGAAGGGTCATGAGCAAACAGGTGTCTTAGAACCGCTTGTCCCACTTGTGTATCTGTCTTGGAATGAGTGTCAATGCAGTAATGCTGAGTAAAAGTGTGAATAGAGCTCCAAGTAGCCGCTTTGCAAATGGTGTCGAGGGGAACATTTGCAATGAAAGCCAGAGTGGCACCAATGCCTCTAGTAGAGTGGGCCCTTGGCGTAAAAGGCAGAGTCTTTTCAGAAAGAGAGTAACACAGCTGTATACAGTTGATAATCCACTTCGAGATAGCGCCCTTAGAGACGCGATCCCCCTCTCTGCCTGTAGCTACGGAGACAAACAGTTGATCTGTTTTCCTTAGCGGTCTGGTTTTATTTACATAGTATAGGACCGCCCTACGCACATCTAGGGTGTGTAGTTTCACCTCAGCCGAGCTTTGCGGGTTCTGGAAGAAAGTCGGAAGCTCGATGGACTGGTTTACATGGAACTTGGATATGAATTTAGGTGAGAACCTAGGGTGTGTGCGTAAAACCAGTTTGTCCTTGTGGATAGTAAAGAAAGGATCCTGCACTGACAGAGCCTGAATTTCACTGACCCTTCTTATGGAAGTAATGGCTACTAAGAAGGCCGTTTTATAAGTCAGGTGTTTGAGACTACTTTTATGCATGGGTTCGAATGGGGGTCCCATGAGCTTAGCTAGCACCACGTTGAGGTCCCATCCTGGCGGTGGGTTCGAAATAGGAGGGTGAAGTCTCTTTACTCCTTCCATGAAGGCTTTAACCACTGGTACTTTCCACCACGAGACCTTGTTATGGGATGTGGTGTAAGCCGAGAGGGCTGCCAGGTGTACTTTCAGCGAGTTAAAAACCAACCCTGCATCCAGCAGGTGGAGCATGTATGTCACAACGTTGGAAGGAGTGCAATCAACCGGGTTGATTTGTTTATTCTGGCACCAGATAACGAATCTTTTCCACTTATCAAAGTAACAGTGCCTTGTATTTGGTTTCCTGGACTCCTTTAGAATGTCCATACACCTCTGTGGTAATTTGAGATGTCCAAACTCTATGACTTCAGGAGCCATGCTGCTAGGTTCATAGAGTTGGGTTCCTGATGCACTGTTTGACCCTGTTGCTGGGACAGTAGGTTGTACCAGGCTGGGAGTCTGATGGGTTCGCACACCGCCATCCTGCGTAGGTGTGGAAACCATGGTTGTCTCGCCCACATGGGAGCAACTAGGATGAGCGTCATCGATTCCTTGTTCATCTTGTACACCACCTTCCTGATGAGAGGAGTTGGTGGAAAAGCGTACGCAAACATCCCTGACCAGTTCATCCACAGGGCATTCCCTTGGGAGTCCGGCTGGGGGAACCTGGATGCAAATCCTGGGCATTGTTTGTTTTCGCTTGTGGCGAATAGGTCTATAGTGGGGAAACCCCACTGAGAGAAGAGATCTTCTACTACGTCTCTGTGAAGGACCCATTCGTGTTCTTCTGGGAGGGAGTCTCTGCTTAGAGCATCCGCTAGGGAATTGAGCTCCCCTGGAACATGTTGCGATGACAGGAAGATGTTCCGTCTGAGTGCCCATATCCATATTTTCTGGGCAAGCTTGGACAGATTTGGCGAACGAGTCCCCCCTTGCTTGTTCAGATAGAACATGGCTGTCGTGCTGTCCGTCCTGATCTGCACCGACAAGTTCAGTAGATGGGGCTCGAACGCCCTTAGCGCTCGGAATACTGCCAGAAGCTCTAGCATATTGATGTGGTTCTTGGCTACTGAGTGAGACCAGAGACCCTGAGCTGTGTGGTGGAGATGGTGAGCTCCCCACCCAGTCAGGCATGCATCTGTAGTCACCACGGCTTGTACTTCGGGATCGTAAAAGGGTTTCCCCCTTGCGAGATTCTCTCTTGTCCACCAGTGTAGGCTCTGTACGAGTGTTGGCGAAACGACCACTAGATCGTCCCAATGACCACTTGCCTGAGACCACTGTTTCGCCAACCATTCCTGCATGGGACGCATGCGCAGACGCGCGTGGGGGACCAGGTAAATGCATGACGCCATCATGCCCAGTAACCGCATAGCTTTGCGTACTGTTATCTGTTGACCTGACTGATAATGCGGAATTTGCAGAAGTATATTCCGAATTCTCTCTTCCGAAGGGAAGGTCAATCCTTTCTGAGTATCTAGGATAGCTCCTAGAAACTGTTTTGAGGTGCTTGGCACCAGACTTGACTTTTTCTCGTTGATGGAGAAGCCTAATTCGTGGAGGAGGTCGATAGTCCTTTTAATGTTTGACCTGCAAATTCCTGGGGTTTCCCCCGTTATGAGCCAGTCGTCCAGATAAGGGTACACCGGGATTGCTTCCCTGCGTAGGTGTGCAGCCGCCACCGCCAGTACCTTGGTGAATACCCTTGGTGCTGAAGCTATCCCGAAGGGCAGTACCTTGAATTGGTAGTGGCGACTGTCCACCTTGAAGCGCAAGTACTTTCTGTGCGCTGGGAGCATGGAAATATGAAAATAAGCATCTTTCATATCCAAGGTTGCCATGTAATCCCCCTTTTTTAGGAGGGGGATTACCTCTTGTAGCGTGGTCATACGGAATTTTTGGGGCTTGACATACTTGTTGGCAGGCCGTAAGTCCAATACTGGGCGCATTGTCAAATATTTCTTTGGCACAAGGAAGTAAGTTGAATAGATACCCTTGTTTACCTGGTGTCCTGGGACGAGTTCTATCGCGTCCTTTTCTAGCAGAATGGCGATCTCCTCGAGAAGGATCTTTTGATGCTCTAGGGAGTGCACTCTTTGTCGTGGAGGATGATTCCGGGGACGCTGCAGTAGTTCTATACAATATCCTGCGGATACTGTTGACAGCACCCATCTGTCTGAGGTGATCCCTTCCCAAGCCTGGGTGAAGGTGGAAATGCGTCCCCCTACTGGGGTTGCGTGGCCAGGGACCCTGAACTGAGCGTCACTGTTTTGGTGGAGGCGCGCCACCTCCCTTGTTGGGGCTGCCTCTGCCTCTTCCACGACCTCTCTTGTTACCCCTGCCGTAACTCTGGGTAGACTGCTGGTTGTTATTCCATTGTGTACCTTGTCCCTGGGCATAGTTGCCTCTTTGTGAATTTTGGCCGCGTGGGCGACGAAAATTATTGTTCCCCCTCTGGTTAGGGGGTTTGTTGGTAAGCTGGCCAAGGGATTTGAGAGTCTCATATTCATCTTTGGCATTTTTAAGTGCGTCTTCGACCGCTTTCCCAAACAATAGGTCGGGTTCCACTGGCTTGTCTATTAAAGAAGCCTGGGTTTCTGTCTTGAATCCCGACTGCCGTAACCACGCATGTCTCTTGATAACAGTACCTTCTGCTATTAATCTCCCTGCGTTGTCAGCGGCGTCGAAAGTTGCTTTTAAAATGCAACCAGACACGGCTCTCCCCTCTGCTGAGATCCGAGCCAGCTGGCCCTTTAACGGTTCTGGAGCAGAGGCAATGAGCGCCGCGACTTCTTCCCATTGATGGCAATTGTAACTAGCCAACAGGGTGGTGGAATTCGCAATCCTTGCCTGGTAGGCGGACGTTGAGGCTACCTTTCTGCCAAACCCGTAAAGTTTTTTGCTCTCCTTATCGGGAGGAGCTTCTGATGAAGATAAGGGCGTGCCAGCCCTTTTTCTAGTGTTGGTCACCACTAGGGAATCTGGTTTAAGATGTCCCCTTATATACAGAGGGTCAGACTGGGCTGCCCGGAAAATCTTTTCAATTCTGGGGTTGACAGCTCTGGTGAGGTTAGGATTCACCAGGGAAGGATCTATTCTTCGTTGGATGGATTTGAGGATAGGGATGGTCTGAGCGACCGGTCTTCTCTCTCCTACAAACTCCTCCGCGAAGTCCCTTTCCTCCTGTACACCGTGGGTGTCGATGTGGAAGTGTTCCGCTGCTCGAGCGAGAACCTCGTTGAGGAGGGGCTGGTTATCAACTGGAGAGTCAGTAACTGGGGCTTCGCTTTGTACTGGGGAATCTACTCTGTAAATTTCCTGCTCATCTTCTCCCTCCTCCAGGTCCTCATCCTCTGCATAGTAATCTGTCCCGGTTTGTTCTTCCATAATTTCAAACTCCTGGTCCTCTTCAGGGAAAACTTGTCCCCGGTAACTGGGGAGTGGAGTAGAATATGGAGTGGAGTAAGGCTGAACCTCGAAGGGTTCAGGTGTTTTGACCCGGGGCTTTTTACTTAGCGGGATAGGATCGGAGGAGCCTGAGGGTGTGGCCCCTTGAGGGTTATATGAAAGAAAGTGTTCTGGGTTCTTATCATAAAAATCAGCCAAGGAAGACATCCTAGACATAACCCTGTCTATGTCTTCACTGGACCATTCCCTGGAACAGGGTATTACTTTAGCAGGAGATGATTTATGGGACTTTTCAAGGGTAGACTTGTGTTTACTTGTCTGCCTAGGGTGAGAGGATGGCTTTACAGGGGTGGAAGGCTGTGCTTTCCGCTGTTTCCCCCCCTCCCCGTGCGTGGAAAAATGTTTTCCCTGTCCCTTGGAGGCCCCAGAGATTTTCGACGCCGGGCGCCGAGGGTCTGGAGAGGTATCTGTGTGCTTCGGGCGTGGGGCCTCACTGGTGTTAACCGCGGTCTCGGTATCTTGGAGCGCGGCCTGGGGGTGGAAGTCGTCTTCGTCTCCCGACGATCGAACTTCCGTTAATGTGTCTAGCGAGGCACTCTTGGCAAGAGTGGATGATTGCCTTGCGTCGTGAGGTGATCTCGATCGAGAGCGCCCAGAGGACACCGAGTCGGACCGTTCTTTTTGTGCCTCTTTCCGGGAAGTCGACGTCGTCGAGGTCCGGTTGGTCTTAGTGTGTTTAGTGTGTGTTAGGTGTGTAGCGCTTGCGTCGCCGGGGGTCTTCCCCATAGCCGCCCTGCCGGACGACCTTCCGAGGTCGGGGACCTGCGCTTGCCGGCTGTCTTTTGACGCCGTAATGCCCTCGCCGTCCGAAAGTACGGCGTCGCTGCCATCGCTGAAGGCGCCCTCCGCTGCCATGGCCTCCTGCCTGGCGTGGTGGGCCCAACGCTTTGTCGAACGGTCCTTAAGTGTCTTAGGTTTAAACCTACTACACGCTCTGCAGTTCGCTTCGGGGTGATCCCTCGGCAAGCAGAGATTGCACGTGGCGTGCCTGTCGACCCAAGGGTATTTGCGATTGCACTTGGGGCAGAATTGAAAAGGGGTACCCTCCATACGCACCTTAAGGCAGCGGGCTGCTAAGTGTAGGAATATATAAAATGTAACTATATATCAAGAGTGAAGAGTATGTACCACCCCCCACTCTCCCTACTTGTAAGGGCCGAGGCCAGCGGCCTACTAGGCCCGGGCCGAGGCCAGCGGCCTTCCGAGGCCCAGATCCGTCGTGCAGCAGTCGACGGTCGATGACTTCTCCAGCCGTCGTCGAGGTTGAGGGTCGACGTTGGGGTGGGGAAGGGAATGAATAAGAATTATAATTATAATAACAGCAAAAGTATGGCTAAGGCCAGGGAACTCCGCAAGATGCTTCCGACCAGTATGGCGGAAAAAAACAATCTGAGGATCCTACACGCGTGAGGGATCTTGGGTACAGTGGACGTCACACTAGGGATAGTATTACTGGCACGCCTGTGTCGACGCCCATTTTCGACTTTCGAAAAACAAACTGTAATACTCCGCAGCTTCCACTAGATGTCGGCCTATGCACAGCATGTGATCTAAGCAGATTCCACAAGCCTCAGAAATATATATATATTTAAAAAATGTATCAAACTACAGACTCCAGACAGAGAAGTTTTTAAGGCTGAGAGAATCATAGCACAATAATGCCCCAGCACTCTAGACCGCTTTGGTGAAAACATATATATTTTATTTCTTCATTGCAATAATGAGCATCAGTGTTAAAAAATTCTTATTCAATTCTATGCAGACCATGTAAAAAGCATGATGAGTACCTCACCGGGTGGAGTTTGCCACGCGTTCCGCTCTATTCAAAGAGCTTCGTCAGGCTATTTGTAATCCATTTGGTTGCACTCCGGCTGTTGTTTTTAAAAGGTAACCAAGTGGGCGTTAACGTGCTACGCGAGCGCTCTGTCTTGCTCTCTACATTGGATCATGTGACCACTACTGCCTTTCTGACCATAATCCGATTATTGTTACAAGAATCAATTAGGAAGCAATGTAAGAGTTCACTATAACATGGCAGTGCAGGATATTAACATATTAGTGCCACTAGGTGTATGACAGTATGTAAAAAGGTAACTTAGACTGCATTCCTTTGTTTCTGCATGTAATGGTAATCACCGGGGAGCTTTATAGGCGGGAGGACGGAAATTGGAATTCTGTCCTCTCGAGCCTATTGTAACAATAGAAATCACACTAGTGGAATATTCCAGCGAAATTTAATTTGTAAAGTAACCAACCAAGTGGGTATTAACGTCGTGAGTGCGAGAGGTCCTTTCTAATGATATAGGCACTTGCCTTTACTTATTAGGATATCACATAAACTTTAGACCATTCCAAGATGGCGGGTATTATTCCGCGCATAATTTCAGAGCTTTAGAGACATCTCAATTACAGCTCACTCAGAGTCACATGACTCTATGACGCGTTTGGTCAGAAAGGCAGTAGTGGTCACATGATCCAATGTAGAGAGCGAGACAGAGCGCTCGCGTAGCACGTTAACGCCCACTTGGTTACCTTTTAAAAACAACAGCGGGAGTGCAACCAAATGGATTACAAATAGCCTGACGAAGCTCTTTGAATAGAGCGTAACACTGATGCTCATTATTGCAATGAAGAAATAAAATATATTTGTTTTCACCAAAGCGGTCTAGAGTGCTTGGGCATTATTGTACTATGATACTCTCAGCCTTAACTCTGGCTGGAGTCTGTAGTTTGATACAATTTTGAAATGTTGTCAGCTTAGCCAAGCTGTAGCCCGGTAGCAAATTGTGACCCTTTAAATTTGGTCCATTGTTCATTCGAACAATTGTAAACGAACAATTTGGGTAATACCGCTAAACTTCATGTTGTTCACGATGGCAGGACTCCCTTTTTTCATCGCAGGAGAAAGCATGAATCTTTATCTCTGCTTTCCGTGTTAGATTGCCAGTGGGAGTCTCGGCCGCATCGCTATCAAGCGAGGGTCACTCTCATCGTTAGAGGACCTGCTATTCCAAATTACATTATGAGATGAGAATGATCGAATGGCAAGTCTCCTTTCCTACCTTTTATGCTGCTGTTTTAATCTTCTATCGAGTCATATTTGGGGTTGTCCAACATTACTACTTTACAGATTGTTTCATCTCAGTCATATGTGGAAATGTTATAATAGCACCATGGATGGCATACCTTCCTCGCCTTGCCTTCTGGTCATCTTTTTTTCCAAAATTAAAGAAGGAAGATGTGTTCTATCCTATGTGGCCTACCTGCCTCAATGTGCATGGAACCATGGGAGTTTGGCTGCTCCATGACTTGATGTATGGAAAGTTCCTTGAGTGTCATTTGGTCAATATCAGCTCTCTTTCCCCTAGTGTTGTATGCCCACTATCTCTGTCGTGCATGTACTCTGATTACCTCCAACCTCTGCCTACTTGTGTGCATCCTGTAACTCACAATAAAGGTCATGGACCTGGACCAGCTGCCTCCTATCATCTTTGGCCATCCTACTGCTTCCAAAATAACAACTTCCTTTTAAAGTGCACAATGTACTTCATGATGAATAGGGTAGGGTTTGGACTATAGGGGGAAGTAAACATTACTTTTGTTAATGTCTATGCCCCCAACACAGAATTTCCAGCGTTCCAGGATTTGGTCACCAGTGGTTTCCCTAAAGTTTAAGACTCTGTTATATTATGGAAGGGGGGGGGTGGGACACTTTGACACAATACCCAAATATAGATAGATCCAGCACTGTGGCCCATACTAGCTCAAATCCCATCTGGGCAACTCACTGTTAGGCGGAGCTCCCTGGATTGGTTGATTTATGGAGACATTTGTCACACCGTCTCCCGAGAGAATGCTCTTTTAGTCATCCACACATGATGCAGCATCATGCATGGACTTTTCTTTGTTGTATCCAGTCAGGGTTTTCATTAGGTTAAGCGTGTGGGATGCAATGCCCTCATACCAACTGTCAACTCGTAAATTGAAAATTAAAAACAGACTCTTTCCTTGATCAAGCTTTTAAATGGGACCTACACCTGGAAACTTTTTTTTTTTTTAAATTAATGTAAGATTAGTAACCTCATATGTAATAGTTTAGGAATCTTTCAAATACTTCATCTGTGGGATTTTGTATGCCTAAATAATTCAGAATATTATACACTATCGAGGCAGAGCTTTGTTAGCAGCAGGAGAAGCTTTGAGAATTGGAAGACTCATACCAAAATACTGGAGAAAGAGCCATCCCAGCAGACATTCAGGCTCATTTATCTAAATATTAGGAAACTGCTTAACTGGAAGTTCGCTTTTTGGGAACATATGCTGCAGCCGAACAGTATGGGGAGCGGTAAAGGCCTGGTAGCACTCTTGCATGGTTAGTTCAGGGTGAGTGCCAATCCTCACCCACAAAACAATATGTGTCTTCCCGGGTCATCCCTGTAACACAGCAGAATTATTACCCCCCCTAAAAATCCTTGCATGGAATATATCGCTGTGATTCATGCCAAGCTCGCTCATAGACGAAGACTAGTATCTAGTTCTGAAAAATGTTCATACTATCACATTTCAGGAAACCTGGGAGGGTGGGACTCTCGCTAAGCCAGGATATGCTGTATACACTGTCCCAGCTACAAAGGGGGAACGACGGAGACCGAAAGGAGGCCTCTTCACTTGGATAAAAGTTGATCTCAACATCAGAGTAGAATTGACAGTAGGTGTCCTAATTTACAACTTCTTAAACTATGTTTTCCTGAGGGCTCACAGCTATTCTTATGTAATGTGTATATTGGCTGCACTTCTGCAGCAGTGGCAGTTACCTCCTTATCTTATTGGTTCGTTGTTGTATCCACGACAGGGAATGGAGTTAGGGCAAAGACTGTCATAGTAGTGGGGGACCTAAACGCCCAAATAGAGCCACAGAGATGTTTGGAGAACGTGTTAGAGGACGAGGCCCTGGTACCAACAACAAGAACTCTATATGGGCATGCCTTGAGTTGGCAACAATGTTTGCAAAAAGAAGTGTGAAGGCATCACGAAGCAAGACACAGTTTCATTGTTGTTTATAAAATATTTTATTGGTCTGTATGTCAGGATGGAGTAACACCTAAACTGCCCTAAGCTAAGGTGGGATTTCCGTACCTAAAGAAACTAAGATCAGTCTGTGTCATTAAGTTCAACCCAAAAACCTGTCTGTGTCCCAAACCTATACTTGCCCTCACAACTACAGCTGTACAATGTGTAGGAATGTCAGCACTAAAAGAAACAGTGTTCAAAGTAAAGTTCTGAGCTCCTTCCAGCACTGGTTTGGTTTCAGCTTCACCTTTCCCCATGTTCAAAGTAGCTCCAAACTATCTTGGGGTTTCCTTCCCCAAGTTCATCCCAGTACCAATATGTCTAAGGGTTCCCTTCCCAAGTTTAACACAGTCTCAAATTATCTCAGGGGTTCTCTTCCCAAAGTTCAAAAAATGTTCAAATGATCTCAGGGGTTCTCTTCCGCTAAGTTCAACAGTTTCACAGAAACCTCAGGGTTTTCTTTACCAAGTAGGCAGCTCCTTCAACAGAACTGCTATGAGCCTCTTGAATGCTTCCAGGTTTAACTTTGTAATCCTCTAGGCTCTTTTGATGACTTAAACAACTGCTTTCTTTAACCTCAGCAATCACCATGCAGCGCATCCTTTATTTCGTGGCATCCTGGGTTCTCTCTCCAGTAGGGGCTACTCGGTCCAGGCGCAGTTGTCGGACCACACAGTCCACCCATTACAGGTCACGCAACCGATAACCCTTGGCACTTTGTGATGGTAGCTTTCACAACGATAGTCTCTTTGCTTTTCTACAACTTGTATTCAAATTACTCTGCCACTCTGTGGTGTAAATCCTTTTTACACTTGGTTTCTTCAATGTCCATTCAATTTCACCAACCTGTGTTTAGCACTTGCTTTTCTACTTGATCCAATAATGCTCATCATGAATTTTCACTTCGTTCATCAACTGCTTCTGAACAGGTTTTCACTGCATTCACAATTGTACTTCATTAGTTTTTCACTTGCACGGTATTTACACATTTCCTTATCTTTCTCTTCAATTCGGTATTAAATAAATCTTGGTACATTTCAAAAGATACTTTGCAGTATGTTCGGTATTCAATATTCTTCCCTTAGTGTTCCAAACCCCACTTTTTGGAGTTTTAACTGAACTGTAACTTGCAAATGTCCAATTCCCAACCCTGAAGCGCCTCAGTATGATTGTTGCCTCTCTCACACTCACCGGTACTCAGCTGCTCCTCCGGGCGTCTCCGCAGTCTTCTTTGGCTTCAACTTTCCTCCCGGGTAAGCGTCGGGAGCTCCAGCGAGCAGCACTCACTACTGGGAAACCTTGCGGCAACGTCCCACGATTGTTGGGAGTCTGCCGTGTTCCCCAGCTCCAGCTGGGAAAACGCGGCTCAGGTAATTTCAGGGGCTCTGGTCCTCTCACAGCACACTCAAGACATGGTGCCTCTCTCTCCCCTTGACAACACACATTGTCCTCTCTGCCAGTCCTGCTCCAGCCTCCTCCTCGCCTCAAAGCTGCCTCCTTCATACCAGGAAGGATCCCCCTTCTCCTCTATTGGTTTCTCATTTTATACACCTGTGGCCTTTAAATTGGTCGCAGGCCCAAGTCCTTTGCCTGACCACAATTATAATAATTAACGGGACATGCCTGGTCTTCTATAGTCCTCTTCCTCGTCTCAGTACCACAGTGGTGAAACTGACTAGAAGTGTGCATTACTCCTAGTTTTTTCTGTTTTCTGCCTCATCTTAGTTGTAAAGGTATGTGAATGTGGGACAGAGGGTGTGTATGCCCATATAGAGGTCTCTTCCTAGACCTTTCATAATAAGGGTGTTTCCAAGGGTCATTCTGAAAGGAGGGCCGGGGGGGGGGGGGGTCGGTCGACAGTACCCTACAAAAGCTTCTGGGACTGAAGGTTCATCATGAAAATGTAACGGGGAACACCGTTTATCACCTAAGGACATCCTCCCTCCATTCCCCAAATCTCCTCCACCAAGGTGATCCTGCCTCGCATATCCACTCCAGGGTTGGAATCCAAAAGCTATGGCCTTTCCCCGGCCACCAGAAAAAAGGAAGTTGGGGAGAAGGAAGTGAGGACGCCCTCAGGTTTCTCACAGAGGGCTTTGAGTATTAAATGGATGTATACCAGAGGATATCCCTGCAAAACAAACTTGCAGGACTGTGTCTGCCACTAGTCGTATTGATTAATTCCGGATTATTATTGCGCACTACATTCATAATGTTCTCAATTCCCTTTTTAATTATAGCTTTAAGTTGCTACACTTCAAATATGTTAATTAAATGTACTATACACTTGAATAATTACATCGTTTTTTCCATCCTATGCATACACACACACACGTGTAAATGTCAGCAAAAGCATGCTGAATTCTTCCATTTGGCATGGCAGTGCCCAACCATTCATACTTCTGGCTTGATGTGTTTTGGGAGATAAATACAATTCAGATTAGGTCTAGAGCACCCAATTTGTTAACTCGCAGGCCTTTTGCTAGAATCTGCTTGGATCTAAGTATTTTTTGTATTTGTATTTTATTTTTCACTAGCAGAAGTACCTGTTCTAGACAGATATGATAACACTGATCCTGTAGGTCACTGTTCCCATTCGCTTATCACTTGATGTGCTACGCATCGTGAATTAAACTGCACTGAGTATGGGCCGCGTGTGGTTTGCTGAAATACCCCGGAGAAGATGTTGGGGGGAGGTAAGAGTTGGTGTGCTACTGCATACTGGAACCTTCTGTGCTCTCTCCCCACCCGTCTGGCATGGTGCAGTTCATTGCGGTGCATTGCAGTTTAAATATCATGGAAACCGTGCATCCTAGGGCCTGGACCTCGAGTTTTGTTCCTCGTATCAGCACTGTTTCTTCTACGACCACATTGATGCTTCGCCATATTCAGGCAACTGTCTCATGTGTGAAGGTGCTGAAATCCGGGTAAAGTGGTGGGGTGTCCAAATGTCATGTAGCCAGTAATGTCCAGAGGGTCCTAACAGGTAACTATGCAAAACCTGTTGCAGGTAGGTAAAACGGTGTGGAATTGTATAAGTAACAATGCTTTGCCAAGTCAATAACACATTTTGACTTGTGCTGAAATCCGGGGAACAGGGTGGGGTTTCCAAATGTCATGTACCCAGTAATGTTTGTAAGTCTTAACAGTAACTATGCAACATTTGGTGCATATTGGTGAAAAAGTGTGGCATTGTATAAGGAACAACGCTTTGCCACAAACATATTTTGACTTTTCTATATATAGATTTATACAGCGCTTTGCACCAAAGCATAGATAGGTCCATAGATATTCATCCCCCTGGTTCCACTGACAATGTTCCCCTGCTGCCACATGATAAAATGGAGTAACTACAGGCGCTTATTTGTAATGGTTTTGGCCTAGACAGATGGAATTTATGCTGCTCTTGTTGGATCTGAAACCTCCCGGCACAGGTTGGAGGAACTGTGGTTTAATGTAATCCTTGTGTAATGAAATATTAAATGCTTTATCATTTGGATTCATCTACACGACAAAAATGTAGGTATTTTCTGTCGGTTTTCCTGCTTCTAGTTAATGTTAAACCAAACAAAATCTTTAAAAAATATTACTCAAATGTACTCACCATCTAATTCACCTGTCATCATTCTAGTCACTCATTTGCCATCATCCTATTCTCCAAACCATCATTATCTCAAGTCATGCATGTCACAAAAAACTGCCTACATCATCTTAGACTATTAAGAGCGATAAAGCCCTACTTAGCCCTTAGTGAAGAGAACTGTACAACAATAGCCAGAGCAATTATACTACCGCGGCTGGACTACAGAAACTCACTAATGCTTAGTGCAAATAAACAGTGCACCACAAAACTCCAACACATACAAAACAATGCCATCAGGATTATCAAGCAGAAACCCAAGACCGAACACATTAGTAATGACAGAAGGGAACTTCATTGGCTCAAAGTGGAAGACAGAGTATTGTCAAGGCAGTGACGCTGGCCCATAAATGCCTTTATGGGAAAGCCCCAGCGCATCTCAAATCAAAAATTTCCAGATATGTTCCAGCCGCTCATTAAGATCTGAACACAGAGGCCAAATCACAGGAGCTGCCCACAAAAGATCCAACGGAATGGGAAAGGCCTTTCCCATATCCGCAGCTGTCAAATGTAATAGTCTGCCTGTAGATCTAAGACTAGAAACCAACCTTTTGTGCTACAGGAAAAAGCTGAAAACCCTCCTCTTCAAATAACTCCCAGAACTACACTACTGTCTTTATATCGTCTCGTCTCCATGTTAGTCTACTTGTTGTCTGATGTGTCTTCATGTGACGCCCTGATGCCCGGGGGAGACTGGCCTTATACAAATAAATAAATAAATAAAATTGACATTTCTGTCATGTCCCCAAAGTCCTCTTCTCCACTTGCCAATCATAAAAACAATAAAGATAGCACTTGCTACAACAGGTTGGTACCAAAGAACATATACCACTATTATCAAAATTCAAGTTATTCACTGTAGTGACTTTTTTTACTACTAGTCCTCACTACCATCACCCTTATATAATGTCCTGGCTGCAAGGTAACTGACAAGAACACTTGTGCACAACAAAAGAGGAAAATTGGCATTGAAGCAGTGTTCATGCACTGCAACAAGCCTTCATCTTTCATGAGCCCAGAGGCTCTCAGAACCTAATTTCCCTCATCTTTGTCCATATAAGGGGATGGTTTGCGGGCTCTTGTATACAAATAAGGTATCCGTACAGGAACTTCTATGGTAGAGAACACTACAGTCAAGTCTTTGAGGGTGAAAGTCATTAACTGCACCTATGGCGACAAGCCTCTAAAGTTGTTAATGTTCTTGAATGATTAACCCAGCTTTTTCCCCAGGGCGCACTCAACTAAGGCCTCATCAGGCAACACACATCCATTATGTGCTGCTCAGAGATCCTAACCCCTGCTGGGTTAAGGTGCCCCAAAGGCACCCAATTTTGTATTGGTTTTCTTGCACAGTGAGCAGTTTGAGTATAACAGGGTGCACCTTATTGTGGAAGGGGGTTCCTAGTGTGGACATCCATGTACACAATCTGCACTGATTCCCACATTCTAATGGTTCGAAAGAGATCGAGGGGGAGGATATACATATTGCCATATACAGCCATGGGTTTTGCCTGCTTTAGTAGACATCAGAAGCATACCAGATTTGCTGTGGGAGAGGGAGTCCGCATAGACAGAGGCACGATACATTTTCATAGGACACACGCAGAGAGTTAGCCATACCGTTGATGCCCTGTATATTTCCCAGCAGCGAAAACAAAGAAACAGCCACATTTGAAAAGGCTTTTCTTTACCTTACTGCACAGCACCCACAGAACAAAAGTATTTTCTCCCTATGATAAAAGAACGCTATGAGAAGCCATGGGCTGCCCAGGGCAAGGGAGTACACTCTAAAATGGAAGCTCAGCCAATTATGGCTTGGTTAAGCCCCAAAGTACCATCGCACACCCACGTAGAGCCATTAGGAACAGACAATTATAGCACCTAATTCATTCACTTCAACAGGTACATTCACTCATAGAAAGCTGATCTCCAGGGGAGGGGTGACAGGGCTATAGAAGCTCAGAATCTGAGCCAGGCAAGGTGGGGGTTTCGAGTAGAACTGACAAAACAAGTGGAATGAGGAGGAGGTTAGAGAGCCAGGAGGGAGTTTGGGGACAACAGGGGGAGACAAGACATCTGGAAAAGGTTGGGTTAAGAAAAATGTTGGCTGGAGACAGCAGGATGGTGAAGAACATCAGAAGACGGAAATGAAGGAGGCTAGCAAAGACATAGCAATCAAGATCAAGAACGTACAAAAAGGGCACGGTTGGCCCAAGGCAGGGTTAGGGGCAGGACGATGAACTGAAGAGGTCAATCCCATGGTGGGAGGAAGAAACAGCACATGGTATGGGCATTAAGAAACAGGAGGACCAAAGCAGGAATGAAGGGGAGAGACAATGGTAGGGGTCAGGACCAGCAGGCTTGAGTTGACTTTCTTAAAGCCAGCCTCTGGGAAATCTAAGGGAGGTAAAGCCTGTGCCCTCATGAAAGAGGGATAAGAGCAAAAGCAGAAGAAGGATGCGACTGAGTGTTAGGAAGAATTCTAATTCTATAACTCATTTCCCTTACCTAGTGAGTCCCTCAGCAGCTTTGCTGGATTTCTGGAGTTTATTTTTTCCACCTGGTAAGAGTGTGAGCTTTTCCCCCACTCTTAGCTGTGTTTTACCATGTGTATTTCTACTGTTTTTGTGATTGTGGACTCTGGAGTACACCACTTCGGGTAGCCCCACTCTTTGTGTGTTACACAGCACCTTCTGTGCAGTGACACACGGTTGTCTCTTAGACTTCCCACCGACTCCATTTTCTGGGGCTGAAAGGGTAAAGTTGCCATAAACTTTACATAGTCACTTTTTACCACGGATCCAGTACACCCCATTTTATATGGAGTATTGGAAAGGGTTAATTCTTAGCCCTTTTTATCTGTGCCTTTTGGAGCATTGTTTTGCTCCCTTATGTCATGAACCGTCGTCTGCGCCCCTTTTGGACTTCCTGGTCCCTGACCCATAGGGGATTGAATGCAGTGATCCTTCCAAAATGGCCGCTCGAAACGGAACGCTCCTGGTGTCAGTCTCTATGTTCCACACTGCACGCTCTACAAGAGAGACACGCCCTCGTGGCTCTGCGCGTCTCAACGCTACCGTTTGCTGTAGTCGGATGTGTGTTGCCGGAGTTTGTTCGGAGCTCCCTTTTGATTCCTTGCTCCCGGTTCCTTGAAACTCTGTCCTTCCTCCCATTCCTCTACCTTATCTTCCTGGATTTCTTCCGCGCTCGGGTCACGGCATTCCGTGCCTCAGAGTGCAACTTCATTCCTTCCTGGTATCTATCCTGGACTTCTGAACGCTCCCAGAAGCTGGATAGCGAACCTCGCGCTGGAATTCGAGGACCAGCGTTCGGGTTTGTACAAATCCCGGACCGTGAGAAAGAAGACATCCCAGAAGGTCGCAAGCAAACAACAAAAGCAGGTGAGAAGGGGAGAGACTTGTGACACTTTACCATTAAGACTTGGCTGGTGGCAGTGGTATCTACCCTAATTTTCCTACCGCGATTATATTACATAACGTGGTAACATTTTGGGATATTTTAGTAGCCTCGAACTTTAAACCCGCTTGCCCAAATACTTTTTATTTCGGCTCTGGTTGGGTTTAATCGCCATTTCTTTTTGTTAACATCCTTCTTGGGTCTCTCTTTGCACAGCAAACCAGGTTTGCCTCCTTTGTTTGCCGACCTTTGGTGCCTGGGTGTCTAAGAGGGCTGAATGTGAGGGAGGGGTGTAGTCACCCCCTGCACAGGGTCTCCTTGGAGACCCAAGTTGCACTTTGTGTTGATTGGCTGAGGTGGTTGTCCGGGCTGGACAACCCCCCTGCTGAGTGATTGACAGCCAGGCTGTGTGAATGGGGGATTTTGGCATAAAAGGCAGGCCTCTTGGGCTAGAAGTCAGAGTCGCCACTGGAACTGCAAAGAACCGAAGAGAAGCAGAGATGAAGACGGCTGCTGCAACACTGAGTCCCGGTGAAGCCCTGCTGCAGTCCTGAGCTATCTACCCTTCAACAACAAGAGAAGATCCAGTCCCGAGTCTTCTTCCCTTGAGCCTGGTGGGAACAACCAGCTCACCCTTTCTTCAGTCAGAGAATCCTCGCCTGGGTCGAAATCACTGCTGTGTTGTAGTGGTCCGGATAGCCATCAGAAGAGCCCTCTCCTGTTTTAAAGGAGCGCACCTTTTATTCATCGTTGTCCTTTTCGCTGCTGCTGGCCTCATCCCTGGGTAGTGCAGATCGCTCCAGACGTCGTCCTCCTTGTCCCCACGACTGAAGCTGCAAGAACCGTGAGTCTGCAGGAACTACCAGGAACAACTGCTGTGGCACCAGCTTTTCTCCAACGGAATAAGGTACTGTGCACATTTGGTTGTTCTCTCCGACTGACCATCAAGGAATCGGGGTGAATCCTTTTCCTCCTCGAAGATTTATTCTTTCTTCCTTCCCTCTAATAACTTTTCTTCCATCTGACAATATCTAAGTACTCTTGGTATCTCGAATCTCGAACTGTTCAACGTGTGATCCTCAGCAACTGAGCATCTGCTCCATTGACACTGGCGCAGGCCTATTGACTTTAATCTGTACCTTTGAACGAGGCCTCCGATTCCCTTGCCATGACAAAAGTAGTGCCTGTGATTATGTCCACTTTTCCCTTGTTTGAAATTCTAAAGTAAAAAGTGTGTTTTAACTTCGTGAGCATTTCTATTTGCGGGTACGCGTTAGTATCGCAACACTGGTCTGTCAAATCCTAATGTACTTACCTTGAATTTGATGGAACAAGTGGAATTGGTTGTGTGTAGTGTATTTTACGTATGGTTTAGAATTTATAGAAGTGAAGTGTTTTATGAACAGATGGTTTAAAATAAATGTACTTATATTTTTTACCTGAAACCTTGAGTCAGTGTTAGCTTGAGTCACAGTAATTGTGGTCCTTTGTGTAATCTCTACTACTGCTCATTTACTCTTGAGATAAGTCTGGCTGCTCCGCTACTGCTACCACTTTAACAGTGTACCACTTTAAGAGTGTAGTACAAGCTTGTACCAAAGGTGAACTTGTATTACTACTTGTAGTCTTAATTGTGTGCAGTGTTCCTTAGGGGCACTGCACATGATTCTGCTTAACACTGAGGCTCAATAAGCAGAAGATCCTGAGAAGAACAGAGACAAAGGGCATGGGAACCACAAGGCCTAGTAGGATAATTTGTCTTGCTCTCCCTCGGTCTTCCCTCCCTTGTCTTGTCGCGCCTAGAAAAACTTGTGCACAGGTCCGTTATAAATGACTAATATCATATCATAAATACTACCTCCCAGAAGTAGAAGATTGGGGGACAACTACACGTGACATGAAGGAAATCTGCAAGCGCAGCACCACACCCAGCACACACATCTGGGGTGTCAGCAAAGAACCAATGATGAAGTGACGGAGTTTAGGAAAACTGATGTAAACATTTAAAATGCATACATTTAAACCAATTACTAAGAGCTATTTCCTTGGTCTGCATACAACAGTATCGCCACGTCTCCTCAGGCAGCACCACCCCCAGCACCTCCTCTCACTTCCCCCGAGAAAAGGCCACCCATCTCTCCTGCATCTCCAGTATTTTACTATAGAGTTTAGACACCATCCTACTGTTATCCCCAATCCTATCGTGCATCCAATAGAGGGGCCTTCTCGGGCTCCACCGGAAACGTTGGGATTAATCCCTTCAGTGTGTCCTGCAGCCGAAAGAACAAGAACAAATCCAGAGGAGTAACGTTCCACTTACCTTATAATCCCTCTATAGTGAGAAACTGTCCATCCTGAAACAGATCTCGCAAACATGAAATGCCCCGCATTTCCAGACAATGTACATATCCCTATTCTCCGGTCAGTGATATACCTGGGAAGTGAATAACGGGTAATTTGGGAGAGTACGGTACCCCACCACACCTCTTCCCTTCGATATTAACCCGTGCTCTACAGGTCAATTCCATTACATAGGTGGGCTCCCAACATTTATAGTAGTATTCAAACAATGTCACAGTGTATAACAGTGAGTAAATCAAAAGATTGTTTCTTAGAAAAGTGAGTGAATCAAAGAATTATTAAGGAGAAATAACTAAAGAAGAAAGAGAGGAGGTTCATTGTAATACCAAAAAGCCTTAGAAGCTTCATTTTATATCTTTCCCCTTAGAATAGAGGGGGAACACATTCATCCTTATAAATGTGGACACATGATAAGGGATATTGTATGGGTCAATGTTATTCATTGACACTGAATACATAGGTTGATATAGAAAATCATGATAAATATGCATAGACTAAAAAAACACCAATGGAAGAAAGGAAATGCTCATCTGTGTTCACAATACAATAGGTGTACCTTGAAATGATGTGCAACAAAACATCACATAGTCACATGAAACAAATCAAACAAATTCCAAACCAAATAAATCAAAATGGAATACACTTAATGATTTGAAGTGTAAATTCTGTTGATCGACTATGCAGACAGTGATTCCGGGCTAGATCGCTACCTATCTAGGCTGACTGTTGAACTAGATTACAATGTGGGTCTACGTCAAACAAAATAAATGTGCATTGTTTAGGTGGGGGGATACTAGCCTATCTGTCCATTTGGAAAGATATTTCGGCCTCAGGTTGTTACTGGACCCTTGCCTTCATCAGGATCGTGTACCATTTCTTAGCGGGACCCTGTGGGGCGATATGAGCAGAAGGGGTCAGGGTTGTCTTGACAAATGTTTTGGACAAGAGATGGGATGCAAGACTGCATCTGAGCATACCCGTGATGGGTCTTCAAGGGTGGGATGACCGGGTGGACTTTGCCAGGAGAGGTAATGAATCTCAACGGAAAAGGTGGAGGCTCTGTCGTGGGAGTGAGGCTGTAATGCCTGGAGAATATAGCTCGGCCTGAACAGGGCTGGATCCAATTTGGGCTGCTACTTCCTTCCCTGTCGAAGTTAGTGGGGAGTCAGGCGAATCCATGCCAGAGTATGCTAGTGCATTCAGACTGTGAGGTGCTGCATCGGGCGTTGCGGCTTCAGATCAATTCCACCATATTTTTCGGCCTAGATGACCTACCGGGAGCTGTTAATATAAATGTGTGCCCAGAGCCCTCTCTACCTCAACATGCCTCCTATCTACCCCATCTCTGTACCAATATACCAAAAACCCAGCCTGGGCCTCTATGTAGTATGCCTCCATATCAGGCAACGCCAAACCGCCTCTCTCCAAGGGAGCAATCCATTTCTGCCAAGCGATACGTGCTCGTTTACCCGCCCATACACACCGTGATATTATCAATTGTACCTCTCTGAAATACTACGTAGGCACTGCCAGCGGTACATTAAAAAATACATACAAGAATCGGTGAAATAGAACAATTTTCACCAATGAGATCCTCCCATATAGATTGAGGGGAAGCGCCGCCCACCTCCCCAAGACCGTTCTAGCCTATTCCAACACCTTTTCATGATTGCATCGATATAAAATCTCAGGCGCTCTAGCCACCTCAATTCCCAAATACCTGGTGTGCTCCAATTGCCACTGAAACGTAATACTGTCAGTAAACTGTTCAGTGGCATCCGTGAGCTGAAAGAGCACCAACTTGGTAGTATTTATTTTCAATCCAGAGAACTCACTAAACTCCAATACATCCTCCATAATCGGCACCAGATTATCTCGTCATCCGTATAAAGGGACAACACCACCTTGTGATTATATACCTGCACCCCCTGTGTACATGACCATCTCTCAATAATTCTGCCAATGGCTCAATTACCAGAGCAAACAGCAAGGGTGAGAGAGGACACCAAACATGTGATGCAGTCCATAGGATGTAGATTGTCCCAGTATGAAGCCTGATTGATCCGCCTTAACTCACTTATGCATAAGGGGCGCCAATCTCGTAGCTAGCAGTTTTGTTAATATCTTATTATCCAAGTTAATCAGTGAGATAGGGCGATAAGATGAGCATTCATCTGCCGCCTTCCCGGGCTTCAATAAAATAGTAACCACCGCCTCCCTCATAGAGGGTGGCTATTTCCCATTCTGCAGCACCTCCCGATACACCTCGAGATGAGGAGCCAATCACGAACCAAAAAACATATCAAACTCAACAGTAAAACCATCAGGGTCGGGGCTTTCCAGACTACAGTGCCTTCATGGCTTGAAGGATTTCTTGCCCTGTCATGGGTCTACATAACCATTTCCGCTCCTCCTCCTCACACCAATAGAGCCCCACCCGGTCCAAATAAGCATTTAATTCTTCCCGCGATGCCTGAATACGCATTGAATAAAGATGAGGATAAAAAGTCTCAAATTTCAGAACAATTTCCCTATCACCATAATGCTGGCTCCCTGCCTGTCCCTAATAGATGTAATATATGATCTGGAGTTGTCAGCACAAGCCACCCTTGCAAGTAGCCAGCCGGGTCATTGACCTTCCCCATATTGCCCAACTGCTGTTTGCCCCGAGAGGAACTTCACTTCTCGCGAAGCCGCCACTCTGAACCTCTCCAATTCCTCTCCAACTGTCTTGTGCTTCCTGGCATCTCTCTTAAAGCCCTATTTCAGCTTGCAAGCATTGGAAGGTTGCCTCACAAACAGTCAACTCCCTTCTTATCAGTATGAGAATTCCAGATTCTCGCGAGATACACTCCCCCCTCACCACACATTTAAAGATTTCCCATAGCAGTCAGTAGCAGGTAACCGAGCCTATATTATTATCCACAAAAAAGCTAACCTGAGCAATCTCCGTCGAGAACACTGCATCCAATAACCACTCACTGTTAAAACTCCTAGGCCAGCCGAGCCCCCACCCGCCCCGGAATCTCTAGAATTAACATCACTGGCGCGTGATCTGACAGAGTCTGTGCCAAAATACTAATCTCCTCTACCCATACAGTCATTTTATCAGATATCAGAAAATAATCCATCCAAGAGGCTGATTTGTGAACTGTGGAACAATAAGTGTAGCCTCTCTGATCCCTGTGTCTAGACCTCCAGATATCACTCAATTCCCATTCCCAACACAGGCCCAGCAGCTCAGTAGTCGACTTTAGGGAAGACCTCAGAGCCCCTCCTGTCCTATCTACTTCGGATTCCAGCACTGCGTTGAAATAGCCAGCCCACACCAGCCCCCCGGAAGCATTCCGATCTAATTTATCAGTAACCCATTCCAATGTGCTCACCTCAACCCGATTCGGACCATAGTAATCAATGTGACGGCCTGCCCATGTATGACTCCCATGATTAAGAGCGCCCTTCCCTCCTGATCTTTAACCACCTTCGGCAGGCGAAAGCCAACTGAGCCACGTATTAAAACACAGACCCCCCCTAGAGTAGGAAGAATACACCCACCTCAGTCCAAATCCCGATTCCCCAGCCGAGGTAAGACGTGTCTCTTGTTAAAACGCCACATCAACATGATGGTGCTGCATGTACAATAACACTTTACATGCCTTAGACGGGCAATTCAACCCCCTAATATTCCAGCTCATGCATTCCAACCATCTAGACATATCCCAACAGGTCCATCTTGTACATCCCGAAGATTTCCCACCCGCCTCAATGGAACAACCTCACCCCATTGCCTGCCACTACCTCCCTTGGGCCAACCGCCTGCCACCTTCCGTTTCGCCATAAACACAGGGAAGAGAATGCCCCAACACCGTCCAGGGGTGACTGCCCAAACCACTGCCCCTCCAACTAACACCACAAACCCCCCTGAGCCCCACCACCCACCCCAACCCCAATCTGCCAATCAATACCACCACACTCCAACTCTTCATCAACACAGGCTTCCGGATGAGGACAGCACAGCTCCCAGCCACCCCATGCACCCCAACACATCACGCCACCACCTCCAGCTTGTACCTCCCAGTATTGATCATCCACCTTGCACAAATAGTAACACATCATGGGGACTCCCCCCCCCCACCCCCTGGTTTGTTATCCCCCGCACACACCTGAGAGCCCTCGGCAGTGCCTCAAGAAAACTATTAGCCTCCTCCCGAGATAGAAAAGACAGATCACGTCCCTCATGCTCCACCCTGGGTTTGGTGGGAAAAAGCATAGAATACCAAATGACCCTCCCCCTCAACCGTTTCTTGACATCAACATATGTCCTTCTCATTGCTTGGACCTTGTCTGACAAGTCCGGAAACTGTCTAAAAGTGTCTTCTTTGTAAGACAAAGTAATCTTTTCTCTGGCCTTCTGGAGAGCAAGAGCCCTATCTCGGTAGTTCACCACCCGGGCTATGATGGGACGGGACGGGGCTCCGGGAAACGGTTTCCGCCCGCTAGGCATTCGATGTGCCCTCTCCACCATAAATACAACCGAGAAGTCTTCACCTCCCAAAGCATGCCGCAATATCACTTCTACCAGGGTTTCCATATCCCGCTAATCCACCGATTCCAGGACACCTAGTAACCGCAGGTTATTCCTCCTAGACCTCAACTCAAGATCCTGCTAATTATCTGCCAATTTCTTCAGATCTCTTCACTTGGGCAAGCTCTAGGGTTGTAGTGGCAGATTCATCTTCAACTTTAGAGACTCTTCCTTCCACCTCATCCAACCTAACCCCATGATTATCTAGGCAAACTTGCATATGGTCCACTTTAGAGGTCCGAGTGTCCATTTTCCCATTAAGGGACTGTATACCGGCCTGAAGCCGATTAAACATTGTTTCGATAACATTAAAGGCTCCACGGGAATCCTGCGGCGAGGTCTGACAACTCACCCCAGCTGAGTCCTCCATAGTTTTGTGACTTTTAGTCCTGGTGGGTGTCTCAAATTGTTGCTTCGCCTGCTGCTTCCCACCTTTCCCAGCCTTGGACATCTTATCAAGGACTTGTTATCCGAGGATTGCACACTCCCTACTAAAACCCGCAGGAGCAGCACCACCAAGAGTTAAACACCCCCCGGCAATACACACCGGGGGCTCCTCACATCCGATAGGCTCTTTCTGCTCACAACCCTAGCGTCATCACCCCAGGGGAGCACCAGAGCAAGATGGGAACACCATTGCAGTTACTGTGGCATGTGCTCTTTACCACGTGTCTACACCAGCTCAGGTGCACCCCCAATCTCCACACACCAAAACCAGTTTTTGTGATAATCCTACAGGGGTGCTGCAACCTTGTCATCCGAGTGAACTGCGCAGTCAGCGCACTTTCTCCAGACTGTGCCAAATCCTCCCCTGCCTAATATCTCAAACCTCAAGCGTAAGGCACAGCTATCTCCAGGACCATGCATCATATGGATACTGCACCAGGAGGACCGCACAAGCAGGTGTAGCCACAGTTCTGCCAGTCGTCGGAAAAACTGCGTGCACTTCCCTCTGCAGGAGCACCCCAAAACCTCAGCTACCACCCGCAGTGCATAGACCCAGCAGCTCACTGCAGCAGATAAGCAGCACAGCCAGCCTTAGGCGTCACTCACCAGTCCGAGCAAGTGACAGTCCAACATACACTCAGGTACTGCAGTGGGCCTGCACTTCCCTGTCATCAGCTTCAGAGTTACAATACCGAAACTACCACCTTCCTCTGGATCAACTGGCCTCCAGTAGTTATCTCACCCACTGGAAGCACCCATCATTCTGGGAAAAACAAGTGTCTCTGCCAGATCCAGCCTCCTCCTTTAGGCAGCAGCTGCGGGATCTCCAATATTACCCACATACACAGTCCAGGGTGCCCCTCCTCTGAGATCACCTCCCCCTGCAGGCCATTCTCCCACGTAATGGCACCAGCTCCAGAGAGCAAGGCGCGTACTGCTGACCCTGCACAGGTCACAATGTGCGCTGCATAGTCCTCCAACAAGACCCCACAACAGGCCTCATCCACTGCAGTCGGCGCTCGGCCCGACCAGTCCTGGGCCCGCTGCCACCATTTTGCTGCTGGTGATCAATCAGTCCGTCCTCCGGGTCCTCCCTCTCCCCCCACCAAGCGGACGGCTCCGCGCTGTAGACGTTACACAGCAAAGGGGTTCACTCAGGCTTGCCGGCAGTGATTGCCCCTAGTCTCCGTCACCACCGGTCTTCCACCAGTGATGCGGATATCTGCAGCCCCCGCCACAGGTCATCGCGCCACCCTTCGGCACACCAGCACTGATTCGAGGCTCTGGTCATGTTCCCAGCACAGGGCACAGTGTGAGCAACCAGATCGATGGCTAGGAGCACCTGCTCAGGTCAGACCAAATCAAAGCCCGGATGGGGTCGCCAGCTCCCACCCTGTGCCAGGGTCCCGCAGAAATCGGCATGCCGTCCTCGCCACCTAACCAGGGCAGGCCCACACAAAGCAGCCTATATCTCTCCAGTTATCTGGGGAGAGGCCCCCAAACTATTCCAGGGCAGTCGCCAGTATTCCCCCAGCCTGTGATCCGCTTATTAAGCTGCGAGGATGTGGCTATCAGCAGGATTGCGTCCGGATAGCGAAAGGGTGCTCACGGAGCTCAGGCTCGCAGCCATTTTGGCCGGGCTCGCTAGTGCCCTAAACACATGAATAGAGTTACCGTTTTTTGGCAATCCTAAGAACAATTATAATATTTTCAGAATAATTATAGCAATCATCTTGCAGTTCTTGATCTAAAAGCGTGATCCATGAAGAATTACAGAGTTACATATTCAGAATTAAGATACAATGAGGAGGTTTCAGAATATAAGACATTTCATTGCCATCAAGCAAATCAATGAGCTTCATGGAATAACAATTGTGATATCATTCTGTTATGATTTGTGTTTTCCTCCTGATTATTATGGCATTTAGGCATGTTATTGGAAGCAATGAAGGCATGGTGGGGAACAATGAGACAGTCCCTGATGAAAGCATGAACGGTATCCTTTATAATCATACTAGGCATTTATTCCGATTTAAAAGGGATGTTGGGGAAGAGCATGAAGATTTAAATACATATCTTGATAATTTCGGCTCATTTAAAAAATAACCTGTGGTATCAGCACATGGAGGAGGTGGGAGAGAGAGAGTCAGATGAAAGCTGCTATGTCTGTTCTATAATACTGTATGACACAAATGCAGCGAGGACATTTATTGCCAAAGAGATGCCTGCACATGATGCAATATGTCTCACTCATGTAGCAGCTTGTGCAACCAGAAGGCAATTCGAAGAAAAATGGGCAACTTTAAGATGGCGAGCAAGAGGAACATTTCCAGATGGAGATACGTATGTGAAGACAAAAAGGATGGAAAGTGGGATGGGATGGACACGCAAAAATAAAACATACATCCCAGATTGGAGAAAGAATAAAAACTTTTTTTTTGTAAACAATTTTTATTATTTTTACAATCTACAAACATCACCACACACCCGACAGTGAAAATTATAGGCATCCAGACATCATATGCATTGACATGAATTTACCACTGCCATTCCTCTTCCCTCCCCCCTTAACTCGAGCTTACTCCATTGTACGTTCTATTCTGATTCCTCAAGAGGCGCCCCTCCTTCCGTACTCCTGGAGGCGTCGCGTTCGCTTGGACTGGCCTGGGTGGACTCAGATAATGTGGCCACTAGCTGTCTCCAGGCCATCAGCGTTCCCACTTCATCACCTCCCCCACCCCCGTTAGCCACTTCATACCATGCTGCCGTTTCTGCTTCAGCCCATTTCAAAAGGTCTTGCCACCACACCTCTATCCTGGGTCTCTGGCACGCTTTCCACCCCATAGCTATTCTGCGTTTGGCCAGAATGTGAGCCAAGTCCTTAAGTTTGCACACGTGTTTCATATTACGTGGACTAGTGAATCCTCCCACCACGCATGCCCATACAAAGAATAAAAACTGTTGAGATGAAGAGGATGGATTGCTCAGATATGACTGAACGAGCAGGAGAACCGGGATGCTGGGAGAGACCTCTGCTTTGTCTATGGGTGGTCAGTCATTTTTTCGGAAAAAAAAAAAATGTCGAAAGAATTTTTTCAAAAAAATAATGTCGAATAAAAAAAGTCAAATTCCTTTTTTTAAAATTATATATTTATTTTGTTTTGGGGTCCGGGAATAAAAAAAATGGTTAAAAATAAATAATAAATAAAAAAGGGGGCTTGGGGGGAACCCCCCATTTCGAATAATATACAAAAAAAAAAAATTCGACTATGAACCTTGTCTATGGGCATGCTGCCACCAGTACCGGGTGGGAAGGAGGACTATTATCTTGCCCTGCACACTTATTGAAGAAAGAACCAGTAAGCATAGTGCAAATAGTGAATGACAGATGTCTAGAATCATTGGCTAAGTATTCCAAGTTACTAACATGGGTCGACAATGAAGCAGCACCAGTATCCATAATACCATTGAAGCACGCAACAACATGCTTCAGCAATGGAGGCTAGATACTGGTTGGAGAGAATAAAAGGATGTAAACAGGTGCTCGAAGTCCCAGGAATGAATGGAGGAACTGCAGTATTGATGGACCGATATTGGGGCTGTGGATCCAGAGGTTTCATGCGGTTGCCTAAAAACTGGGGAGGAGTATGTTCCATTGTATTAATACATGTTCCAGCATTAGTGATTCCCCTTAATACATGTTCCAGCATTAGTGATTCCCCAAAGTGATCTCAATATTGATGAATTTCCAAAAATGAACACCAGAGAAGGTAGAGGTCGCTTATCCTTTGTCGACTGAAAAGGGAGAACTACTTCTCGCCAAAATCAATAAAGGCTTAAGTAGACATTCCAGATGAACATAAACTTTTCGGCAAGACAGCAATGTTTTTTTTGTAATGGTTTTTATTTTTGTTTTATAGTTTTCAATAGAACAACAACAGTACAAGGCTTTCAACATTTTAGACGGTACGGTTCAGTAAATCAAGCAGTTGGATAAGATAACAGACTTACCGATAGAATTGAAGCTTCCCTTCATGTGTGAGTCCAAGTCATTCTCCATCCCTCCTCCATTCTCCTCCGCCCCCAACTGCACTCTGTGCCTCATTGTTTATAGGCCCTTATGTTTACCTTGATCAGGGTGGATGCAAATCAGGCGTAGACCTCAGTTCGTTAGGCATTTGTCCCAGTCTATTTTCCATCCTTTGCCTCCTCTGATCCAGCCTGTTCTGACAATATTTCCACTTCTGCCAACTCCCAACGGTGTGCATCCTTCATCCATGATTGTATGGACGGGCCCCTCATGGTTTTCCAAGAGATCACTATCCTACGTTTAGCCAGTATACGTAGAAATGCTACCATGTTCTTCCTTGCCTTGGCTAGCTTCCCCCTGGTAGTATCCCCATAGTGCATATGCCCGAACCCCGGAAATATGTTTATGTGTCCAGGAATTTGTCCTAGTGACCTCTTTTTTCCAGTATCAGGCTGATGCCTTTCCAGAATATGCATGTGCTGGACTTAATGACAGCAATGGAAGGAGGTGTGTGTGCTAAGGTTGGCATTCTTGCTGTACATTCATACCATCCCATGATGCAGAAAATGGAACCCTGACAGAAATAATAACTATGCTGACAACTTTGCATACGAAGATGAAGCTGATGAGACAGCAGTAGATGACTGGTTTTCATCTCCGTTTTTTGTGTATTCCAACTTGGCTGGCAAATGCCTTCGAATTACATGGAGCAATACTAGTGTTGGTATTGCTAGGATTCTGTCTCATAAGGATCATCTTGGCACAGTGCCAGAAGACAGCAAAGAAAGTTATTGCGATGAAGATAATATAGATGTTCGAACGGGTGAAGAAATGCAAAATGTGGGGAGTACCCCTGAGAATATAAAGAAAAGCACCCATGCACTCGCCAGGAACAAGGTTTTACTATTCTAAGGATCATACAAAATATGTAGGACGCTAGATATTCTATACACCATCAGGAGAGTGCTGTCACATTGACCTGGAGTGTGGATGAGGATATAAAGAATGCAGGTCACCTGAGGGGGGTGACCAAGATATGGTTTCCAAAGAAACAACAGTGTGAAGAGAAGATGAAGGAGATTGAAGAGGAAAGTGTGGTTGAGGACTCGACCAGAAGGGGGAATGTAGAGGAGCAGGTAGATGATGCATATACCTAACCTCCCACTCCCTCTCCACAATCATACTGGAACAGCAGGAAAAGAGCCTTATGTGGGAACCCCTGTGTTGTCCCTATACCGCATCGAGGGTACGCAGACGATATGCACTCAGACAACCATACCGAATGTACCCTCGAACTGAAAGTGTGGAAGGATGTCTATATGCACCAATGGACATCATGTAGTGCTGAGTGATATCTGATATGGGTAGAGTGATGTCATGAAGAAGATATACAAGGACATACTGAAACCATATGAGAATACTTAAAGAATGACGAAGTAACTGAAGTGACAAGAGAAATATATATGAAATGATAAAGTAATTATGTATGCAAAAGAAGAGATACTGAGAAGCTTGCTATAGAGAAAAATATAACGTGGCAAGGACGGCCATGATAGAAAAATGGACATCGGCTTGTGCAGAGATTCATTCCAGCCTCCTCAGAAAGACCAGGGATGCAGAGACAGAAGATGCTGGAAAACAGCTTTGTGTGCAAGCGAAGAGGAATCGAAGTTGGCCTGAGATCAAGGATGCAATTTCAAGGAATAGCTGTAAAGCACAAAGGGAGGCAGACGGACGGCAGTTCGACGGTCGGCGTGGGAGCCTGCTGTTTTAAGTAGGTATTATTAAATATAGCTTCCTAACGGACTGACTGATCTAGGTTTACATTGCTGTGTATTTGATATAAGATTGCAATAATGTTGACCTACTCTATTGAGGAACTGGAGAAAATGCAGTTTAAAGGGGAGGGAAATATTGCTCTGTGGAGCCTAAATAAATCTAGGCAAGCAGGGATCACTAATCATAATAAATCAATAAAGGGGGACTCTATTGGTCTATTACAAGCCACATTGATTAACTCAAGATCAGCTATTAAAAATGCTGTTGCAATTAATGATCTTATTATATCCATGAACCTAGACATCCTGTTTATAATAGAGTCTTGGTTCAATGAATCCTCAGCTGCACATTTCCATCTCTTGGTACCACAGAACTTTTTCATTAAGTGGGCCAATAGGGAAGGTGCAAGAGGAATAGGGGTGGCCATCATTGCCCGAACCTCCCTGGAAATGTCTAACTTTGAAATCTTGAATTGGGACATACAGTCTCAAATTTTAGGATGCATTTTGCACATTTCCCATAAATGTTCCTATCATTTGGTACTGTGTTATAGACCTCCAGGCCAACTGAGATCCTTTTTTGCAAGGGCTCGACAGCTATTTAGGGGCAGAAGCTTTAAAATGTCAAAATGTTATTATACTGGGCAATTTTAACATCTGGTGCAACGTGGGGGACAATGCTGAATATTTACAACTTAAGGATATCATGGTTTTGCCTGATCTTTTTTTACTAACCAATGCTATATCCCATCTTGGGGGTCACTGCCTGGACCTAGTTATGTTCAACGGCAAGACACTAAATCATCTTAAGAACATACCTCGATCATGTCTGACCACTTCTTGGTCACATTTTGTATGCCAAATGAGGCAATACGAAAAGGAAAAACCATTGGCCATGATATTCAGCTTATACGTAATAAAGAAATGATGGAAACCATTATAAGCTCGGACCTAATGAATGGGGTTTCAGCTCTTCCAGCCAGTTCAGGGTTTGCAGAATTATATACTAATCTTATGACCTGCTTGAAAGCAAACTGTGATAAAATGGCCCCTATCAGTCACTCCAACAAATCGAGTTGTAGGAACAACCAGTGGTTCAACGAGTCTTTAAGGACGAAGAAAAAAGAATATTGCCAGAAGGAATAATTGTGGCTAAAAACTAGATCCCCTATGGACCTATTTGAGGTTAAAGCAGCCTTAAGGAGATACAAGGAGGGCATTGTTACTGCTAAGGCAGAATGCCTGCAAAAACAAATAAGTCTTGCTTCAAATAGACCCAAGGCTCTCTTTGAAATGGTGAAAAATGTTAGATGTCCTCCTTGTACTGCTCCCTCTTTACCCCTTGCCAATGCTATTAATGCTTTTTTTACAGAAAGGATTGAAGGGATCAGAGATAATATTGAATTAGAAACCCTGTCAGTACCTAGTACTCCTTTGAATGCCAATATGGGGTGTGAGTCAGACCAAACATGTTTAAAGTTTGATCTTAGACCGGTGGGTGGAATTGGATATGATCAGCAATCTTCTCTCCAAATTAAAACCCACCAACTACAACTATGACCCGATCCCTACTTACTTACCCAGAAAATATGTGGACGTGCTAAGTGGACCCGTGCTGGCCATTATAAATGCCTCATTATTGCACGGTTGCATTCCTGGTGAGCTAAAGAGGTCATATATCAAACCTTTGTTGAAGAAAAATACTTTGGACCCCAAGGTCTATTCAAATTACTGCCCTATTGCAAGCCTATCCTTGCTGGCAAAGATCTTGGAGAAGATAGTTACAATCCAATTACAGGCTCATCTGGAGGAACAGGGTATTTTGTATCTGTATCAATCTGGCTTTAAACCGGGTCATGGGACCGAGACTACATTATTGTCCGTCTGGGTTGATATCTTAAAGGCAGTGATGAGGGGGACCTTAGCATGTTAGTTATGCTGGAACTCTCGGCTGCCTTTGATACCGTGGACTTCCGGATACTTATCTCAAGACTTTCTGCCACGGCCCAGGTCTCAAATTCCTCCTTTTTAAAATGATCGTTCTCAACAGGTTAAGTTGGGGGCCTTTATTTCAGATTTCCTGGCAGTCAGATATGGAGTCCGCCAGGGCTCGTCATTATCGCCACTGCTTTTTTAATATTTACATCCGGCCCTCGCTGGAAATCTTCTGAATTTGGATTATTGTACCACTCCTACGCTGATGACACACAGCTCTATGTACGGCTAACTGAACCTACAGAAGCCATACAGAGTGTTGGCCTGTGCCAGAAAAATTAAGAGCTGGATGGTTGGCAACAAGCTCCAGCTCAATCCAAAGAAAACTGAGATCATCTTGTTTGGATCGAAATAAATAAATAAATAAATCGGGCAACAACTCTGTCACAAGTGTCATGTCCTGAGCGTTTTGAGACCCCAACATCATTTACCTCAAAGGTCAAAAACCTTGGCTGCACCTGGCAGGCAGATCTTAGTTGTAACCAACAGATTAGCAATACAGGGAAATCTGTATACTATGATTCCTAAAACCGATATCACCATTGATATCGCCTAAAGATTGTCCCATGGTGTTTGGTGCCTTGGTAAATTCAAGGTTCGACTATGGTAATGCACTGCTCATGAGTATTCCAACGAAACAAACTCATTGGGCCTCATTATGAGTCCAGCGGTAACCGAGGCGGTAAAACCGCCTGGTTACCGCCGGACTCGTATTACCATTCCGCCTCCGTGATTCCCGGAATTACCAGGGCATTACAACCCCGGTCCATAAAACAGAGGGGGCTGTTTAAAACACTCTGTTTGATTTCCAGGTGCATCCAAGGAACAGCCCCGAGATACCTGGTGTCAAAAATGTCGGCTTATCAACCTGAACGCTGTCTACGCTCATCTAAGCAAATACTTTTGAAGGTCTCCCACTCTCATTCTGTTACTTGGGGTTACAGACGCCTTTCGCATGCAGGACCTAGAGCGTGGAATGCCTTACCATATGAGCTCCGCAAAACGAAATCCCTGCTAGTGTTTAGAAAAAACTAAAAACACATCTTTTTACTTAAAACACAGTAGCTCATGTTGGTTACTTTTCTTGCTGAAATACTACTTGCGCCCAAATGCGATTTTTGCCCGGTTCCCTACGGATATGCGCTATACAAAATACCTAACATTAAATGAAATAAGCCATGAGCGTGAGACATATTTCTCTTAGATTAAAGAAGAAAACATTTGCAAGAGTCAAGTATTGGGTAATTAACAATGGATAAGTCTCCTACAAGATGGAGTGAGCAAGTCCCTACAGGGCAAGAGGAGCAATAACACCCAGCATAATTGAATCACATAGCAGTAAATAGGTGGTTGAAATGGACACATTTGCTGTCTCCTCACACGTGATACAGAAGTCGAAAGCCAGGACTATTTTTTAAGCTGTAGATAAATATAGTGATGTGCCCATACTCTCTTAACGTCCCAGAATAGAGAGAAGACTACAAGGTCAACTACAGACGGGAAACTTTGGCTTATGGTCAGACTGATGAGAGATGGACTAATTGGCAAAGTGGGGAGTAATCTAACGTGACTGAAGCACCTGTGTTTTGGTTTCCTTCCGTGCTGCTAGCTGAGTAGAAAGTCCAAGGCTGGTGGGCATGCCAACCAATCAGTGGGTCTTTGCGACAACTTGCTATACAATGTTGTACAGACCAATCACCTGCCATTTTGTCTGCTATCATCAGTATTATAAGTATTTAGAGGTAGTCCAAGGCGCGTTTTACAGACAAAGGACAGCCAATGAAGTCCTAACCCACAGGCATTCAATAAGTAATTATGTTCACCTAACCAATCCCTCCCATCAATCAGTTTTACAGTTTGCCATGTAGGATGACATCATAGATGATGCATATTGGAGTATAAGACCTCTGTGTAATCAAGTTTGTTTATGAGTGTGCAAGCATCAGTTCGATGTCTGCCAGTGTAGCCTGCTTTATTAAATTGAGAATAAAGTAGTACTTTACCATATTCTTTGAGTCTGTCCGGTTATTTGGTCAGATCTTTTTTGGTAATTCCATCTAGCACATGAGATACTTCAAGGTGCTAGAGAACACTATCCTATGCGTGCTGCATCAGGATACCCCAATCCCATATGTTCCTTTGCCCATTACAGCTCCCCGCGCTGGCCAAATAGCACAACCTCCCTAACCCTACAGAATATGCCGCTGCGAGGGGCAGAGCACCAGAAGGAACTGACACAAAACCAAAGAAAGGAGATGGTAGACAAGTTAACGAAGGTGGAAGGTGAATTAGCCAAATTAAAGTTGAAGAGAAGAGATGGGCAACGATAACCTGTGGGAACAGATGAATGGAGAGCGGTAGTCATTTTGTTTTGAATAGACAGCATGGCTGTTAAGGATGTACATATAGAAAAGGAGGCAGGAGAGGAGGAGGCAGACCGAAAGTGTGGACTATGGTACGGTATGGTCGGATGACGAGTATGAACGTACGCGAGGGAGAGATGAGGAGTGGGACACTTATAGACAAGGTTGAAGAAGAGGAGCAACCACCAGCTATTTCTCTGCAAGTAGAATGTTTGTGGGGACACAGGTTGCAAAATGGATATGAACGTATGGCGGTGGCTCAGATATCCGTGGCGGAAGACAGTTTCTATTGTTACACAAGGGCGCAGTATATACAATGGGCTCATATGGACAAAAATAATCTCATAAGGGCACTCCTGTCTCTTACTGCTGGAGCGGGTAAGTAAATATATGCCTTTGAGAAACAAATGGCTGGTAGGACTTTGGCTGTGGGGGTTTTGAAAAGCCTATTTATTTCAATACTGGGGGATCAGACTGCTGACATATGGGTTAAATCTAGGTACCCAGGTGTGAAGCTGCGCGACGATGGTCATGATGGAGTGCATTTCAATAACATTAGGCCACCAAGTGTGGGTGGCGCTACAGCGCACATACTCAGACAAGCCTGATCTTCAAATCGATCATGCAGGGGACAATGCAAGATGATGAGGGCCCTGCTCAGTACATATTACGCATACAGGAAATGAAAGGCAGAAACGGGAGATTCTTGGGATTGAGCAGGCAGAAATTCAGTCTATTATTATACATCACTGCAAACGGTTGAAAGAAAAGGAGAAGGAAGCGGTGCAGCGGGCGCAATCGGAGGAAGCAAAACTAGTTCAGAAGAAGTTAGTGAAGGTTGCGTTGGAAGGGGCTGTAACGGCAGTGCATATAGGACCGGTAGAGCTTAAGGCGGTGCAAGCCAACGTGCAAGTGGCATCTGTGTGAGGAGGCAAGAACGATTGGGCAGGGGGGTTTCAGCCCCAGCATCAAGGGGTGTTCCTAGGAGGTTTTATTGAGGTAGAGGGGATTTCTTGGGGCTTCGGGAGGGTGTGGAAGTTTTGGGAGAATGGGACCAGAAGGAGGAAGAGGAGGATGTCAATGATGGACATGTGGGCCAATTGGGCCAGGCAGATGTTTGTCCCCCCCCCCACAACAACAGATGTATCCTTATCCCCAGGGAGGTCCAGCACCAAGCCCCCAACCTCAGCCACTGGGCATTTCCTATGGTGCACCATTGTCCGTAACCCCGCCTACTCCCCCACCATCATTTCCACTGTTGTCAGCACCAGGCTCTAGTAATATGCCACTATATGCAGCGCATCAAGGACAATAGCAGGGTCCTCAGACACTGAACAGTAACGCAGTGCCTAATGGTACAGTGACGCATTATCAGGAGGCCACAGTGGTCAGAGGAAACCTATTTGTTTTCCCAGGAACAAATACATATACTAGGACCGCCCACAGAGAACCTCAGCATGCCCAGTCCTTCCGGTCACTGCAGACCCATAAGAGGAACCCTTGGTGGACATGGGGATAAGCAATACACCATGTATTTTTTATGGTGGACACGGGTGCCACCAAATCATACATTAGTGAGGGAAGATTTGCTTTGTAAGGCAAGGTCATTGATAAGCAGGGCTTCTCTGGGGCAGTTCAATCAGTGTCCACAAAATTTGACCCTTGGTTGGGAGTCGAAACCTCAAATCTTCCCTAACGTTATATCACACTCGGATTCGAGTTACATTTATTCTGTTATTACTTCTCTTTTGGGTTTTTGCTCCATTGTTAAAGATTCCTGAGTTTTGCCTTCAGGGTTCCACACAATTTGGGGTTTATTTTCAATGTTGTTTTCCAAATAAACAATGACTTTTTTATTCGCGTTTTCTGGATTTTACAACTAATTAAAATTATAGAGTGTTAAACCTCGACTATAGCTAGTCAGAGCTGGCTAGTAGACAGAGGTAACTCCTATTTGTTTAGAGGGAAGATTTCGGAGATCTTCTTTTTTTTAATATTATATATGCGTGAGCTCCGTTCCCCTATCGGTAAAAGTCAGAGATCCCTTCTTGGTGTTGGGATCTGAAGAGGAGATCTGATGCAGGGATCTTCCTGATCTGTGTTGGTCTACTCAGATCACACGAAAAGCCGACCGGTTTCAGTGGTATAGCAGTAAGTGTAACCACTTTCTTCAGGGCTGGAGACTCGCACTGTGTGTGTGCGGTCAGATTTCTTCTGGTTTTTTAAAGCTGAAACTGAAGTTTTCAGAAATAGGAGGACGCCCCAATAGAGCTGTGACAAGGCACTCTGTCGCTTTGTTACAATTGTTAGCTGACAAAGGATTTAAGGTGGACAGAACAAAGTTGCAATATTGTCAGCAGAGCTCTTTTCAAATGCCCCCAACAGTATCCTTGGTGTATCTTTATACTTGCATTCCATGCTCTACATTCCACACCCCATGCACACCCATTAAACGAAAGGACCCATTTGACAGCTAGCAACTTTTTTTCAATGGTGGAATAATTATGTTCCGCTTCCCTAAAAATTCTGGAAGCAAATGCAATGGGATACTCCTTCCCCTCACATCTTTGGGAAAGTACTGCACCCAACCCAGGATTACTCGCATCGGTTGCGATACTGATTTTCTTATTGGTGTCAAAATCTTTCAAAATGGGAGCTCCACTCAAGACTTGTTTTATCTCATCAAATTCACGTTCACATTCATCATTCCATTGAAATCTTACTCCTTTATTAACAGGTTTCCTCATGTTAAAGGTTTTATTCCCTAGATCAGGGACACATTTGGCATAATAAACGGCCATACTTAAGAAATCATTTTTTCTTTGTTGTTGGGACTGGGAACGTTTATGATGGTATTTACTAGATCTTCCTTTGGCCTGATACCCTGCTATATCATCTCATCTCCTAAATATTGTATGGCTGATTTATGAAATTTGCATTTGTCCTTACTCAGTGTCACACCTACCTCTTTGAATAGAACCAATACCTTTTTTAACTGGTTATTGTGTTCTTCTAATGTTCCCCCATAAACTAAAAAATCATCTTGAAAACACAAAACCCCTTCCATATGGTGAAACAGCTGATACATAATGCGTTGGAACATGGCTGCTGCAGACACCAGACCAAAACGCATGCGCTTACATTGGAATAACCCTCAGGAGTAATAAAGGCTGTTAAATTCCTAAATGATGGGTACAAAACAATTTGGTGGTACGCAGACTTCAAGTCTAGGGTACTCATTACTTTTGCTCCATTAATAGTGCCCAACATTTCTGTTACGTTAGGCAATGGATGCCTATCTGGTATAACACATTGATTTACAGACCTCAAATCTTGGGTTTGTGGACCACAACTAACGGTGAAACCCTCTCAGACGATTTGATCCATCACACCTTGTTTTTTCATTTGATCAAGTTAATTTTTCACAGCAACCCTGATGGCCAACGGTACTGGCCTCACTTTTTGTACCACTGGAACAACATTGGTCTTCAAATGAATCTGGTGCATACATCCTTTTAAATTGCCAAATTGCTCTCGGAAAACCATATGTTAAGTAATTAACTCTTGTGATTTGTCCCCATCAACGGCACAGCCTGCTTCCTCAGTATTGGGGTCTAGTTTTATCTTAAGTCTCTTTTGATGTGACCAACTGAGAAGTGGATATGTTCCTTTACTTGACACGTAGACCTTTCGTTTCGCTGATCTGTCTTTGAATCGTATGGTAGACCAGAACCAACCTTCCAAATCAATGCGCTTTCCTCCATAGGCCACTGGTTTGACTTCTACTGTATTCAGTGTGATCTCTTTTCACATTTCTGCTTCAAAAATGGCCCTGGGTAATAGCGCATACTTGGCTCTAGAGTCAATTACCATGTCCATATTTATGTCTCCGATCAGTATGTTCGACATAGGTTTCTCTGCATCAGCATCCTCCATGTTGTTTATTTCATTACTTATGCTGTCAATGATAAACATACATTCTTCCAACTCTTCGCACAATTCATCAACGCGGTGAATATTTTCAATTTTTGTATTTCAACAGTTGGTAAAGTGTCCCCTTTTATTGCACCTCTTACACAACATTTTAATACCAGGACATTTGTCACTGCTAGCTAAATAATATAGACGATCACAACGAAAGCACTTTCTCCTTTCGTTCTGATCTCTTCCTTCTTTGAACCTCCCTGTCTTCTTCCTCATGGTATTTTCCTTCCTAGCTCCTTGTTTTATTTTTTTTTATAATACTCACATTAATTGAAGAATTTCTACCTTACTAGTTTCTGGTTCGGTTCTTTTCTCCAATTCCTTTACACACTTGTTTGTATGTTCAACCTCCTTTGCAACTTTGATCACTTTGTCTGTAGATGGGTTGCCCTTTGACCAGAAGGCTTCTCTTACTTTCCCATCACTGCAGTCTAACATAAATTGATCTCGTAGTCTTTCCTTAAGGGTACTGCTGAACTCACACCAGGATGCCAAACCTCTCAGAGCGCTGATATATTGTTCAACTGACTCTCCATTCTCCCATTTCCTTTTTCCAAAATGATGCCTCTCCAATATTATAGTAACGGATTTATCATAATGCTTGTCGAGCACCTTGATACATTTTCCATACTCTGTAAGGTGTGTTGATTCTTCATCTGAAAGTTGTGGAAGGTTCTCAAATTCTTCCTGACCATAATTGCCCAAACAATGCATAAGTAGGCATGTTTTCCATTCACTTGCAAAGTTCAGACCATATTGCTGCAAAAACAATGATCAAAAAGTTTCTTCCGGCATTTGCATGGTATGTTTGGTTCACCTATAGTATCTAAAAATAAATTAGGAGGAGGTATGCATTGCATGGTCTGTTCTTTGTCTTAAGGTTCTTTTTCCTTGGAATTGTATACAGTCACAGTTTATTGTTGTCTTATTGTATTTTGTTTTCCGACAACACTTCATTTCACATTTGTGTGACTTTTAAAGGCATTTTGTACTTGTAACTCGCTGTAGGGGTAATGTACTGGCTTTATTATTGTATAACTGTGTTTATTACTGCGCCGTTTGCTTTGAATAGTTCAGTCCGGTTAAAGGAACACTGTATTTCCTTCCTGGAGCGATGTGTTTCCTTCCTTAATGTGGATGCTATATAGTTTTATTGATTTATTTATTTCCATTTGTAAAGCGCACCATCGGGCGTTGGGCATCATGGCGCTGTTTCAGAGAACTTGCTTAGTTACAGGGAAATTACATTGCATACATACATTTGAATAGGGTGCAGAACACAGTTAGGTATGTTTTACATTTGGATAAATAGTTTACAGTGTGTTCCTTGGGTACAATGGAACAGAGTGGTGCTGTTAATTAAACAATTTAGTTTTAAGAACTTTCCGAAAGATTGTGTAGGATGCTCAATTTCTAAGCTCTGTGGGTAAGTCATTCCAATGTTTGGGTGCTAGATGTTGGAAACTGGCCCCACCAGCTTTGGCTCTTTTAAATGAAGGGGCAAACCTCATATTTGCATGGTGTGAGCGGATGGGTCTGGAGGAGGAGAGGGGAGTGATCTTTGCTGTTAGGTAGGGCGGTGCAGTGGGTGAGATGCATTTGTGTGTGATGGCCATGGTTTTGAATAGAATACGTTCCTTGACTGGTAGCCAATGTGCTTCCCTCCTTGCTTGTGGGAGATGTTCCCTTTTTTCGAATGCTTAGGGCAGCCCTGAGAGCATTATTTTGGGTAACATGTAATCTGTGGAGGGTTTTGCTGGAGGTACCAAGGAGTAGAGCATTACGGTAATCCAGTTTTGCCCCAACTGTGGCTCTGGCTATTGCTATTCGGATGGTCTTGGATAAGTAGGGTTTCAAAGCATTAATAATTTTGGTGGAGAACGCTGAGGAGTAGGCAATGGCACTCACATGGCGTGTCATGGATAGGGTTGAGTTGATGAAAACCCCAAGTGTTTTGACTGCTGGGGATACCTTGATAGGTGTGTTGTCAATTATGAAGGTCTGGTATTGCGGGTCAAGTTTGATAAGCAATTCTTTAGTGCCCACAATGAGGATCTCTGTTTTATCCCTGTTAAGACATAGCCAGTTTGCCGATATCCATGTCTAGATGGCAGCATAGATGTTGTCAAGGACTGCAGAGTCTTGTTCGTAGGATCGGGTGAGGGGGAGTAGGACTTGTGTGTCGTCGGCATAGTTAGTGTAAGCTATGCCACGCTCATCCAAGTCCTGGGGAAGGGTGAATATATTCTACAGCGTGGGGGCTGTGCAAGAGCTTTGTGGTACACCACAGAGCAGTGTGATAGGTGCTGCACGTGCTTGGTCTGAGAAGACCCTCATGAATCTCCCCTTGAGAAAGGAAGCGATCCAGGCTGTGGCATCGGCAGAGAATTGAGCAGTGTTGGTGAGGTGTTTGCAGAGGTTGTCATGGTCGACGAGTTCAAAGGTAGCCGACAGGTCTAGTAGGAGGAGAAGTGCAGGTTGGCCTTTGTCCACTTAATCGCTTTATTGGATCTTGAGATCCAATAGGGCAGACTCAGTGCCGTGGCCTGGGCAGAAGCCTGATTGACGCATGCCTAGGATGTTGTTTGCCTCTAGAAATTGTTGAATTTGAGTGTGGGCAACCTTGTCTAAGATTTTTTAGAAGGAAAGAGACCATCGTGATAGGTCTGTAGTTGTTGGGAGATTCAGGGTCTAGGTTGGGCTTTTTTTAAGAGCGGGCGAACCCACGCTTCTTTGAGGCATGAGGGGACTGTGTTGGTCTTGAATGACACGTTAAGGAAGGATGTCAGGAAAGGTGCCAAGGAGTCTTCGCAGTCTTTGACTAATGTTGCTGGGCAGGTATCACCTTTGCAATTTGAAGGTTTTATTTTCCAGATGATGTCATGAACCTCTGGTCCCGTTACTTCCCCGGAGGAGAAGAGCAGGTTAGCAGCAGAAGCGGTGTCGGGTGTATGGCAGGTAGTTGTCTGTACTTTAGAAAGGAACTTGTGGTGGTTGTTGATTTTCTTTAGCAAGAGTTCAATTTTGTTGATCATTGCTTTTTGTACAATGGTGCACCAGGACTCGTCTGTAATGACTGTTTGTGTGTTGGTGACCGGGGTGGCAAGTTCCTTAAATATGGCAAACAGTTCCTTGGATTCAGAGGTGGAATTGGAGATCCTTTCATTGCTTGATGCAGACTTAGCTAGAATAATAGCTTTTTTGTATTGCTTAGCCAGGGAATTGTAGATGTCCAGAGTGAGAGCCTGCGGTGTCTTTTGCCAATTGCTGAAGGCAGAACGTTTGCGGAAACGAAGTTCCTTGAGTTCAGCAGAGAACCAGGAATTGGAGTGTTGCTTATTTTTTGCTTTCTTAACCATCACTGGAGTCAATGCATCCACAGCTTTGCTGAGGGTGGTGTTGTAGATATCAGCTAGCACAGATGGGTCTGCGAAGAGTGGGAGCTGGAGGGTAGAGCAGTCTAAAAAGGGGAGTATCCTTTCTCTGATTAGGTTGCGGGCGCTTCTAGCCAAAGCAGGTGGAACAGATGGTAGCGTGGCTTTAGATTCTTTGTTGGTGAGAATGAAGACGTGGATAAGATGATGGTTGGTCCATGGGATGGAGTAATAAAGCTAATGTCAACACCACAGTTATGGTCTGCAACCCAGTTTAAGGTGCGCCCTTTACAACGGGTTGGTTGTGCAATTTTATGCTGGAAGTCTAGTTCAACCAGGCCTTTGGCTAAGGCTTTGGCGTTTTTATCTTTTGGGTCATTGAAACCCAAGTTGAAATCCACTAGAAAGATGGGTTTAGTGGAAGTCTTAAGGTTATTGCCCAGGAGATGGATTAGGTTGTCGTGGAAATCTGCTAGAGGGCCTGGTGGACGTTAGGCAAGGTGAATATCAATGGTGGTGTTGGAAGGGATGGAGATCTTGACTGAAATGGAGTCAACATTATCACATGCGAGTGATGAGGTTTAACTGTTAAGCTTTCTTTAATATAAGGGCAATACCCCCACCTTTGGAAATAGGTCAGTCTTTGCGGAGCAAGGTATACCCTGGCGGCAGAGTAAGATATATGGCTGGTCCTGAGGCCTCATGGTGCCAGCTTTCAGTGATGGCCGGAACATCTAGGTCTAAGTTAGTGATGATGTCATTATTCTCTGTTTCGTGTGCTGGGAGAGACCTGGCATTGATGAGTGCATATTGTAGCGGGCATGGTTCTTCTTTGACGAAGGCGGACTGTGGGGCCTGCAGCGTGGCTGAGGCGACAATTGGGACCCCGAGTGTGGTCCGTGGTGGTGTGGTGCTGAAAGGTGGAAGGTTAGGATTAAGATTGAGAGGAATGTGCTTGGAGGAGAGTTGGGAACGCTGACTGAGACGTGTATTTCTGGTGGAGGTAGATCTGGTCCGTTTGTTTAAATGCAGGGGCTGAGTGCCGGTCCGAAGCCTGTCAAGTCGGGAGTATGTTGTGCAAGTGGTGGATGAGATGATAGTGGTTATGTGGTGAAGGCTATGTTGAGTGTTGTGAAAGGGTGGTAGGAACCAGGTGGGGGGGTGTCTACCAACTTGGGTAGACCTGAGGCGGCCGGGAGGGGAGGGGAGGGGAGGGGAGGGGGGAGAGAGAGAGAGAGAGAGAGAGAGAGAGAGAGAGAGAGAGAGAGAGAGAGAGAGAGAGAGAGAGAGAGAGAGAGAGAGAGAGAGAGAGAGAGAGAGGTCCTGAAAGCGAGAATGGAGTGGCACTTGAGCTTAGAGAACTGAACTTTACATATTATACATTTACGTATACATCAACAAGAGATGGTGCCTTAGTAGATGAACAACTTGGTATACATGCAGTTAAAAGACGTTTTTCGGCAGTACCATGTGGAAGCACTAAACTCTTTGGAGCCAAGTGTTTCACAATGATAGGGTAGGCAAATACTCAGTTTGGGAGGGGTATAATGGGAGGGGTTATAATGATCAGAGCAAGTGAAGGGGTGCAAATCAGTGCAGGGAACAAATACATATAATTAGCATAGATGGCACTCCGATAAGCATGCACGTTTGTAATACAGTCAAATTGAAATATTTATACGCAATACATGCTAGTGAATTATATGAACTGTGCTACTGGTGTGTTGTCAGGGTGCACCAGCATAACCAGTGTGACAACTTAGTAAACAGGACAAACGGCATATCATATACAAAGGGAAGCATGGGAGTAGGAGAAAATGAATGGATGGGGCGCCTGGTATGGTTGCTCCCTCAGGGCAGGTTAAGCAAGAGCAGCAACGTCAAGCGGTATAGGGGCAGATTGGTTTGCTTGACCGCTAGGATGAAGGCAAGGAGAGCGTGGCTGGGCTGGAAAAGGCTCACGGAGGTAGGTAGATACTATATACTATAAGTAGTATAGCAGACAAAGTCACTGTGGTTGCATACTTTATAATGGTGAGAGCGGGCTAGGGGTGCAATATATACAACATATGTGGGTATCTTACCACAATAGTAGAGCTACGGCCGTCCAAGATGTTCCGATATGGCACATAGCGCTGGAAGGGTCTCACCCAAACGTTATGAAGAGTGGGCAGCCCTTCAGCCCTCCCGGCTTCGACAGGCTTGCGACAGGGGGCCTTATGCTTTGGGCCTTTGGCTGCAGGGCCAGCTTCCACCTGCCGGTGGCAGCTATTGAGCCTTAAAGCTACATAGGATAGGTTGCTTAGCAACCAAATAAACAAAATTCGGAAAGGGCAGCGGTGGCCATCTTACGGTTAGCAGGAATGGATTGTCAGTGGTAGCTCGCTGTGTCGCACCCTGCCTAGTGCTACAAGCTCACTAGAAATCAGAGGCCAAGGCTGGTGCAGGCGGGTCGATGAGCACAGATGAGGATGGGATGCAGGATCTGTGGATGAGGGCGCCGGTGTGCTCCAAATGCACGATGCCGGTGTCTAATCCCACGTGGCACTCCAGGTGAGCGTGTTGGTCTCTGCAGTTGATGATGGTTTCCATGGAAACCAAAATTGCAGCATGCAGCGTCATATGCAAATGGGTCCTTTCCTTTAATGGGCATGTATGCTCACGTTTGCTTCCTTCCTTGGCAGTGGTTCGCGCACACTGGGAGCGGTGAGACTTGTGAGCTTTTGCCTGTGGTTCCACAGGTTTGGCGTGCTTGCGCCTGCTGGGGTTCCCCTTTCTGTCCCTGGTGGCCCCCTCCTGATTTGGTTTGAATGTTGTGGGGCGGACGCGGAGAGGGGAAACACTTCTCACCTGCTATTGGTTCTGTGCCGGTGCTGGTAGTTCAAACTGTGCCGCTCTCTTCATCCTTGAAGCGTGTCAGTCACACTGGAGCATAGGGTGGCTCCGTTTGCTGTAACTGTATTCTACTTGCTGCGGCAAACAGCTGTGCTGCTTCCCTTCGACGCTCTGCTGTGTTGGGGCTGGCTGGCTGTCTACTGTTGCATCTTTCCCAAAGTCGGATGGAAATGCTGGGTTCAATTGCAGGCGGCTACTCTGTGGGCTGCTGCTCTGCTACCTCGTCATCACTAAAATAATGTCCTGAGGCACGTAAGGTTCATAACTCTTCTTTATTAACAGGGTCAGTCTTAGCCCACCGGCTCCTTCACACAGCTCACTTCAAATGCCCCAACAGTATCCTTGGTGCATCTTTCTGTTTGCATTCCATGCTCTACATTCCACACTCCATGCTCACCTCACATGGCTTGTTGAATGCATAGCATGGAATGCTACAGAGGTGATGTATTTGGATCAGCTGATTTCAGTGAATGGTAAAAAAGTGACTTAAGAACACGCCGCAGCGGAGGACACGACCCCTCAGCCAGTGACAGTTAAAGATAGGCAAACATTTCTGGGCCTGTGTAATTACTGTAGAACATGGATTTTACGTCATACACTTGACCACTTCTACAGGCCCTCAAAGAAGCACAACTGACAAAAAAATAACATTATTTGGACTGACAAGAGGGTTAACAGTTTTCAGGAGTTGAACATTTTTATCTACCCTCCTCTACTAGCAACTCCTGAGTATACTAAATAATTATATCTCTTTTCACACTCCAATGGCCAGATGATGACAACAGTTTTGACACAACACAGTACTATGGGTCATAAACCTCAAGCGTATTATAGTGGCATGCTGGACTCTGTCATGCAAAGATAGTTTCCTTACGAACAAGCATTGGCTGCAGCTGGTTTTGTCTTTGAAAAGTCAGCCACAATTGTTATGGGGTGCTCATTGTCTCTGTACGTCAAACCTGCTGTGTTTGCGATACTGGAAAGGTCCAAATCTACATTCTTTTTTTTATTTTATTTTTTAAATAGGTTTATTTTAAACCAAGGCAGGACAATTTACATACAACATTGCATAAGGATTTCACACTGATAACAATTCCCTTTCGCTCAAATTCTCCCTCCCTCTTCTTCCTCCCACCCCCCTTGTGCCCTAATGTCCCTCCTCGCTCCCACACTCCGTGGGGTCGACCGCCGCCCCCGTCCCTCATGCGGGCTCTTGATCTCTCAGAGTCCATCGAGTGCTCAGAGGTTTAAATGTTAAGGCGGGGAATCGTTGGTCGTACTCCAGCACTGGGGCCCATAGGCTCTGGAAGCGATGCAAAACACCCACCCTTGCCACGGTCACTTTTTCCGCGATCAGGATGTCCCAAAGTTTACCCCACCGGTGGGCCATGCATGGGCCGTCCGGGGACTTCCAGAAGCGGGCTAGCACGATTTTGCCAGCCAAAAGGCATTGCGTCACTGGTTTCGCTCTGTTTCCGGAGTGGGGGTAGACCCCAGGGGTCGGGACCCCGAGCAGGACTGTTTCGGGCTCCAGAGGGAGGGACATCCCAGTAATTTGTTCCATCGTCGCCAGGCACTATTCCCAGAATTGTTGTATCTTTGGGCAAGCCCACCACATGTGGAAGAAAGAGCCTGGCTGGGAGCATCCCCACCGGCAAGAAGGGTCTACCCGAGGTTTCATGTGGTGTAGTCTAAGGGGGGGGGGGGTAGTACCATCGTAACATCAGCTTATATGTGCACTCCTTGTTGGTCACACAAGTAGATGAGCAATGGGTACGGGTCCAGATGTCTACCCAGGCCTGGTCATTGATCGGGTGACCCAGGTCGGCCTCCCATTGGGTCATGCATCACGTATTGCGCTTAGGAAGTCCCCCAAGAAGCGTCTGTATAGGGTTGAGATCCTACTCTGGGATGGAAGGTCCTTCAGCGTTAGTTCCAGGGAGGTGAGGGGGCGGACGGCTGCCCGGCGAGTCTGGGGGTGTGAGCACCAGTGACGGAGTTGGCAGTACGTAAATCTCTCCCTTTCCTGTAGCTGAAACATCGCCTTACATTGTTCAAAGGTGCGTGGCGTGTTTCCGGCGTATAGCTGCTCCAGGGTCTCAAGGCCGCCGTCGATCCAGTTCTGGAAGTTTCAAGGGTTCGATGCCGGCGAAAAGTTTGGGTTGTGGAAAATAGGGGAGTGGGCTTTGTCCCCTTGGGATTCCTTTCTGTTTTAGGGCCCAGTCCCATGAGCTCAGCGTATGTTTGGTAGTTAGGAGAAGCATCTTCCAGTGTTCTCTCGGGGGGGCTGGATGTGTGGGAGGAATCGCAGGGGGAGCGGCAGTTGGGCTTGCTCTAGTTCCACCCATCTAGGGCGGTCTGTGGTGATCTGCCAAGCATGGATGTGTGCTAGCTGTGCTGCTACCCTATAGACCCGAAGATCGGGGACCCACAGGCCCCCCAGTCTGGAGTTGCCAAGCAGGATTTTGTAGGGGATCCTGGCTTTCTTGCCTCTCCAAATGAACTTCAGCATTTTCTTCTGCAGATCCTGGAGAGCCAGTCTTGGGAAGGCCACTGCAAGGGAGGAGCAGGCATAGAGGAATCGCGGAAGCAGGTTCATTTTTGTGGCAGTGATCCGCCACATTAAAGACATTTCCTGGGTGGACCAGCGCCTCAAGTCCCCCTCCAATTCACTGAATAATCTGGGGAAATTCACCTGATCTGTGTCCTTTGGGTTTGCCGGGATGTGGACTCCCAATTAGGGGATAGCTTGTTTCTTCCATCTGATCGGGCATAGCCTGGTTAGTGCCTCTTGTTCCTCCTGGTGGAGCCAATGCCCGGGCCCACTGACTTAGAGAGATTAAAGGCAAAGCTGGTGACCCTTCCGCAGTTGCCTATTTCCGCCAGGGCGTGTTTAGCTGAGGAGTTGGGATCTGAGAGCATCAGAAGAACATCGTCAGCGTATAATGCAATTTTATGTTGAGATGAACCTACTTGGGGACCCTTGATGAGCTTATTCCGTCTAACTCTTTGGGCAAATGGCTCCATCGTTAGTGCGAAGAGAAGAGGGGATAGAGGGCAGCCTTGTCTTGTCCCGCAAGTCATGGGGATCGGGGATGATAAGGAGCCATTGATCCTCAGGAGGGTCTTGGGGGGGATACGTAGTTGGCCATTACCATAGATTGGAAGGTTGGACCAAAGCCAAAGGCCCCCAAGGTGAGCTTCATGAGTGACCAGTCTACTCTATCGAAGACTTTGGTGGCATCTAGGGGCATTAGTGCCCTGGGTGGTGCGGTGGGCAATTCTACCAAGTTCAGGGTTCTTCTGATGTTGTCCCCCTGCCGCTCTGTTCTGAATAAAGCCAGTTTGGTCGGAATGGATTAGGGTCGGGAGGATGTGCGACAGCCGGTTGGCCAAAATCGTGGAACAGAGGTTAGCATCTATGTTCAGCAGGGCAATTGGCCTGTATGAGGCTGGGTCTCTCGGATCCTTCCCGGGTTTAGGGAGGAGGATTGTTGTAGACTCCTGCATTGATGGTGTCCACGATCCAGTTTCCTTGAATGAGTTAAAGAGTGTTACCATAGGGGGGGGGGGGGGAATCACCTGGGATTTAAATATTCTGTAGAATCTCGAGGAGAAGCCGTCTGGGCCCGAGGCCCGAGTTTTGAAGGCTTTAATGGCTTAGTCGACCTCCTCGCCCGTGATTGGAGCTTCCAGGATCTCTCTCTTTGCAGTGGGCAAGCATGGTAGGGATGCCCCCGTAGGTATTCCTCCTGTTTGGATTGGTCCCGTGGGGGAGCAGTCATTACTTGAGTTAGGTGGTCCACTGCCAGCCGTTGTTTTCCTGATTCAGAGTAGTGCGTCCTCCCTTGCGGGTCGCAGAGCCCCGTGATGGTGTTGGCTCGTCTCGATTTGGTCAGTTTGGCTACCAGGAGCTTATTAGCTTTGTTGCTCTTGGCATAGTAAAATTGCCTAGTCTTAGCCATCAACTGCACGGTGTGTTCAGCGTAGTGGGCCTCTAATTTCTTTCTGGCGTGCGGACGGCTCGGTGAATCTTGGGGGACCACCCCTTCTTTTTCTGGGCCTCCTCTGCTGTTTGCAGTTCCTCTTCGAAGGCTTGCCGGATTTGTCGACGATTGCGGTGGAATGCCACCCCTTGTGCTATCAGGGCTCTTCTGATCACTGCTTTCATTGCATCGCAAATATTTGCGGGGGAGGTATCTGTAGCAGGGTTGTCCTCGAGGAAGTTACCTAGACATTCTCACTCTTTCCGAGACATAGTTCAATGCAAGCTCAATCACTGCTTTTGACTCCCTCCTCCCGGGTGGCTTCAAGATCATCTTTAAGCCTCAACCTCACCGCACTGGCGGGGGGTTTGCCTTAATCTTCCCAGAGTGGGTTCCTGCTTCCAACTTACCCACCCAGCTCTGCTCTTCCTTTTAGAGCCTGGTTTGCAAGTTTGGATTCAGCCTTATTTTTTCTGGCGCAGTAATAAGGTGCAGTCACAGCAGCTGGTTTTTTGGCTTGCAAGTTGGTCATCTCTCCCATCTCCACCCTGACCATTGCTACCACTTACTAGCCCCCAGTCTCCACCAACCTGTTCCTCTCTGATTGGGCTGATTTCTGCTCTTCCTTACTTTCATCCACCACCAACTTCCTCCTCCTGGGTGATTACAACATCCAACTGGACTCCCCTGGCTCTGCATCCATCCTCTTCACTGACCTCAGCACCTTGCTTTCCCTCTCCATTCTCCCTTCTGGGCCAACCCACTCAGCTCGAAACACTGTGGACATCCTCATATACTCTGACCTCCCACCCCCCCTTCTAGTCCCTCTCTCTCCTGGTCAGACCATTTTCTTCCCTCCTCTCCTCCCACCTGGGTCCCTTTGGCACTCTGACCGCCCCCCTCAAAAGCCCCACCAACCTCGTTCGCTAACATCCGCCCGATCGAACGAGTGTCAGCTGCTGCATTTACCCCCCTCACCGCCCTACCTCTGATTCTACCTCTGACTCTGCCTTCAGCAACCTCCACCTTTCCATCACCAATACTCTTGACATTCTTGCCCCAGTCAAATAGATCTGCCTAAAACCTGCCTCTAAGCACAACACCTGGTACGACTCCGAACTTGCGGCCCTCAAACGAAAGTACAGGGCGGCAGAAAGGAAGTGGCAAACCTCAGGCTCACCCTTTGACAAACTGACCTGTCTTCTGCTCCATAGGCAATACAGACTCTTCATACATGTCATGAAAAGATCCCAGATACAGGCACGGGTTTCCAGTGCATCCAACAACATGGCTGAACTTTTCAAGATCTGCAGGGAACTAGCCACCCCTTCCGCAGTCTCCTACTCTCCTTCTTCCCAGGCCCTCTGCAATGCACAGGCCACACACTTCGCCACCAGAACAGGACATGATCACCCTTGCTACACACCCTCACAACCCATCCCACACCAACCTCCTTCTCCTCCTTCTCCCGTCACACCTGAAGAAGTTACCAGAGTTGTCCACTCCATGAAGGTCTCTTCTAAACAGGTTTCCCCTTGCTCATCATTCAGGACCATCAAGGATAACATTGGCTCTCTTGCCCCTACAATTGCTGATTTCTGCAATCACTCTTTTGACACTGGATCTTTCCCCTCCTCCCTTAAGCACTCCCTTGTACGCCCACTCCTGAAAAAACCTTTAGCAGACGCTACCTGCCATGCCAACTACCGCCCTATTCCCATTGTTAGGCAGAAACCTGTGCAGTTCCCTTGGGGACCACTGCAAAAGATTTAAGACTACAAGTGTTGGCCGTAAACCCACTTGGTAGCAGTCTGTACCACCCAGATTTACCTGGTAGCTGTGGCAGAGCAGTCAGACTTCCCTCAAGAAGAGTTAGGCAGTATGCAAAGTATACAAAATAGGCACTCAGATACAATAGCACAAGCAAACACTGACCAGAGCTTTGGTAACAAGGTATATAATTATTTATTTAAAAAGACATTTATTGAAACACTCCAGCACTATTATTGTAAATCACTCTAAACACAATTACTATTATTATATATACACTCCTTATTCCTTATCAGACACGTCTTAGTTAACACCACTTATTTCCAAACAGTGGTGAGCGCTTAACTATAGATGGCACTCCAATAAGTTAACGAAAAAGGGAGGGAAAAAGGCAGAATGTAGGAAAATACACCACACTAATACTTAGGAACTCCTAAGCAAGGCAGGAAAGTCAAAAGTTACTTGTGAGTCAAAGTCCATAGGCCGGGCCCACTCTTGGAGAGAGCAGGGCACAAATGCACCCAAGATCACACAATGACAACAGGCTTAAAAAGTCTTGAAGGGAGGAAAGGTTTTAGTTAGGCTCAGAAAAGTTTAGCCAGGGTGTCCCAGGCTAACCCAGGGTCGAAATCCGGGGGCTAAATCTACCCCGTACAGTCGGTTGCAAGGGAAGCCAGGCGGAACACGGTACCTTATGTGGAAAGGATCCTCCAGCGGGGGCAGTTGTTCCTGGCAGCGGGTGCAAGTCGCGGCTTCGTCCAGAGGAAGAGAAGATCTCGACATGGAGGAAAGATGAAGGTCGTTGCACTGCCAGGGAAGAAACCAGCCGCGGAGTTTTCCGGTTAAAGGTACTACCCTTTGATTCGCGGTAGTGGTAAAACGTGGTATCCCGGTTGCCGGGGTGCTTGGCACAGGCAAGGCGGCCACGAGATGTTCCAGGAAGCGAAAAAGGAAGCAGACTGGTTATCCCCACCAGTCGAAGGAAGAAGACTCTCCGGGCTGGAGACCTCCTCTGTCGTTGGGAAAAGTGGTGAGACGGTTCAGCAGGGCTCCACCGGTGGTGTCATCGTAGCAGGTCGGCTCAGCTTCTCCCTCGTCGGATTCCTAGGTCCTGTGGCGACTTCTGAAGTTCCAGTCCCCAAAGCCCTGCTTTTATGCAGAAAACCACCATTCACTCAGCCTAGCTGTCACTTGGGCCAATCAGGACGGAGTGCGACTTGAGTTGCCTAGGCAACTCAGTCCAGGGTGCCTAAATCTCCCTCCACCCCTCCTAAGTACCCCAGACAGAGTGGCACCACTTTGGAGGGCTTCTGTGGAGAAGCCCGCCAAAAGGTGGAACAAAGGGCTCAACTTGGGTTGGAGTCACAGAAGCGAACACAAACGCCATTTTAGAACCGAGTTCTGGCAAAAAATACCAATCCGGAGAATTAATATTAAATAAATAAACCGGCGGTATGTTCGAGGCTATAGGAATTAAATAATTAAAGTTGGTAGCCTCGAACAATGGGAAATCCCATAGGGATATATTCGCGGTTGAATATAAAAAGTAGTATCCACTGCCACCAGCCAAAACTCGATCAGGGGGGACGGAGACGTGCCCCCTTGACTAACAGACCCCGGGGCAATCAAATTGCCCCGGCCAGTAAGTCCACAATATGATGGTTTGTACTGGTTCTGTTCAGAATTTGAGACTAGTAAAGTCAATGGTGACTTTACATGCCCTGGGAGACAATAGTCAGTCCCAGGGTATGGAGTCTATACTGGGGGGTCACTACGACACCCCTGTGTTACGGCACTGAGGGTGCTGTGTAACACACATCACAAAAACACATGAAGCCCTATGGAGTAAAAGACCCCATAGCCCATTAAACACGTATAGAATCAAAGAGATACACTCAAATCATGTCCAAGAGTGAGGGTAAAAGAGTCTCACTCTTGGCAGGAGAAAAAAATAAACCCCACAAATCCAGCAAAGCTGCTGGGGGACTCACTAGGTTAGGAAATTCAGCCTAACCAGAGAATTCTCCCTAACACCCATCACCTCCTTCCTGGGGAAGCTGCTGGAGAAGCTGGCATTGCCCCAACTCTACTCACACATCGAACTGGTTGGTGGTCTCCACGGCCATTAATCTGGATTCTCAGCATCTAGAGGCACGGAAACTGCTCTTCTGAACACCCGTGAAGAACTGCTTGCATCTCTGGACTCCAACTCCCCAACTCCCCAGCTGACCTCATCCTTCTCTATCTCTCCTCTGCCTTTGACACAGTCAACCATTCCATCCTCATACAAAGGCTCCACAATACCCTTGGTATCTCGGAACAGGCACTGGACTGGCTGACATCCTTCCTTACTGACCGCTCTTCCAAAGTCATCATGGGCACCTTCTCCTCTCCTACTTCCTTCTCCACCTGTGGTGTCCCACAGGGTTCTATCCTCTTCCCTTGGCTCTTTAACATCTACCTTGCTCCGCTGGCACGCCTCATCTCATCCAACTTCCAGTGTTACACAGAAGACACACAGCTCTTTTTCAAACTTCCTGCTGACCCTCTTGCACCCTCCATCATCCCTGACTGCCTATCTGCCATCCAGTCCTGGTGCACCTCCAACGATCTCTGCCACAACGCCTGTAAAACTGAGAACCTTCCCATCAGGACGCCTGCTCCCTCCTTCTTCCCTTCACTCTGGCCCTCCCTACTTGGGCTCGCCCTCTGCTCCTTCTACTGAAGCCAGAAACCTTGGAGTCATCTTCGACTCCTCTCTATCCTTCCTCCCTCACACTCAGGACATTGCCAAGAAGTCCCACTTTCAGCTCTTCCTTCTCAAAGGAATTCTCCCTTTTCTCACTTCCCTCCAGAAGCTCAATGTTACCCGAGCCCTGGTTCGCTCTAGGCTCGACTATTGCAATAGCCTCCTCCTGAATCTACTATCTTCCACTATGCAACCCCTCCAGCTAATCCAGAATAGGGCAGCAAGATTTATCCTTGGCCTTAAGCCGAGGGACTGCATCTCTCCTGCCCTAAAAAGTCTTCACTGGCTACAGTTTGCTGCACTGATTAAATTCAAATCCCTCTGCATCATCAACAAGGCTGCCTGTGCCCGGGGATCACACTATCTTCAACTTTACCTTACTAAATACTTTCCCACTAGACCAATATGTTCCTCTGGCACCAACACTTTGTGTGTCAAGCGTTTTGCTAAACAGAGGGTATGTGGTTGTTCGCTTTCCTCAGCTGGCTCCCTCCTATAGAACAGCCTCCTCAAGATTTCTTCTTTACCTCCTCCTTCCCTTCCATTTTCCCCTCCTAATCCCACAGTTGCTGTGATTGGTGTACTGGGCCCTTATGCATCCTCGGGCCCCTGATCTCCCACACCGAATCGGCCCAGCTCCCGTCTACCCTCAGCACTTGCACTGGCACGCCCTCCACCCTGGAGGTTCACACTTACACCTAACGTGGCTCTGGCCGTGTAGCACTCCAGAATCATAGCACTTCGTCTGAGGGTCACCCATGAGCTCGGACTCCCCAGCACTTACACGCTCTAAACTCTTCCTTGCTGCATTTGCACGTTCTGAATACTCACAGGGCATTGTAGGATCATCCCCTTTCCTTTTTCCTCCCACTGCTCTTAAATATTGTGTTTTGAAATGTGTTTCACTCCCTTGTTCCCTCCCTTCGCCCTGTGGGCACTTTGAAACAGTATTTTACTTGCTGTATAAGCACCTAACAAGCAAACAATAAATCAAATAAATAAATACATTGACTAAACAAAGGGCTTTCTGCATATGAGGTAATTCTTTCATGTCCGTCTATTCACATTGTTCGTTGTAAAACAGTGAATCCTGCTTCCTTTTTATCAGAACCTTTTACTGATGATGACGAGGTGCATGACTGTCAGTTACAAGGGCCCCGAGGATGACATTCCTAAAGCACGTGACTATGCATTAGACGACAGAGGTGTTTTTATTGTTGACAGGTCCTCAACTATTGACCAGGAGACATGTCCGTGACATACTGGTGCAGCAGTGGTTCGATTGGTTGATGCAGAGTATGAGGTTTTTGTGCAGCGCAGGTTACAAGGCTATTACTCAGCACAGGCAGCTGAATTGATTGCCCTCACAGAAGCACTTGAGGCAGCGCAAGGGTGCTGAGTAACAATATATTCTGACTCGGCTTATGTTAGAACTACCATTCATTCAGGGTTGTCCAGATGGATGAGGAGAGGGTTTTGCAGGGCAGATGGGTCTCCAGTGCAGCATGCAGCTCATTTGGTCCGGTTGATTCATGCCATTTCAAAACTCACACTTGCTGCAGCCGTCAAGTGTGCCGCCCATGCAAGTGGCGGAGACTTTGTCTTCTGCTGGAACGAAGCAGCAGACACAGTAGTAAAACTGGCTGGGCATTTGCCAGTAGCAGACATTTATGAGCATCAAGCACTTGAAAACATGCAGTTGCAATTGCAGGTTCCATATACTGCCCTTTCTGTTACTGAGATAATTGAAATACAAGGGCAAGAGCCGCAAAGTGAGAAGCTGGTGTGGCAGAGGAGGGGGTGTGCGCAATCCCCAAAGGATTTGGTGTGGAGACAGGTTAGCACTGGCATGGTGGTGATTCCCAAAGAATTGGCTTTACAGGCTTTTGATCAATTGCATTATCCCGCCCATCTGTCTAAGCAGCACATTGCTGCCGACATACAAGAAGTTCGGTAGGTGCCCAATATTCAGGAACTATTGGGCATGTATACATCGAGCTGTATCGTCTGTCAGACATACAGCATTGGGCAAACAATGAAGACTGAGAGGTACACTGCCTGCCCGAATGGCCCTTACCGAGTCCTTCATATAGACTTCACAGACATGGGTGAAAGATGCAACACTTTTCGCTAGCTTGTATTTGTGGTGTATCCTTTCCCCCTTTGGATTGAGGCTGGTCCATGTGCACACCCCTGATGCCAAATCAGCTGTCAAGTTTTTGGTAAGAGAAGTGTTCCCCAGATGGGTGGTGTGCGAGAAGCTTAAAAGTAATGACGGCACCCACTTTAATGAGCTGTTCAAGGAAATTGCGACTCTTTTAGGAATTAAACACAAGATGTGTTCCATTTATCACCCTCAAGCCAACGACATTGCATTAAGTTGTAAGTTATGTACTGCACTAAAGAGAAATTGGGTTCATTGCCTACCCCTAGCATTGTTCAGTTTGAGGACTCAGCAGCTCTGTAAGAACCATCACCTCTCCCTGCATGAAACCGTGACAGGGAGACGCATGCAAACGCTGTGGACTCCTGCGCGTAGTGCATCTGATGCTCATAGAGTTGCGTCTATTTTGGGGGATGAGTTTCATTCATATTTGACTCAGTTAAAGTGTATAAAATAACTTTCTCAACAGATTACTCCACACCAAATGGAAGAGGGTGAAAACAGTGCTGCGCGTGAATCTGAGAGCTTGCCACCATTACAACGGTTTCCTGGTGACAAGGTGTATGTGAAGAACTTTGTCCGCAAGTGGAGTGATGCTCGCTATAACAGACGTTATACAATGGTGTATGCTACACCACTTGCGGTCAAACTGAAGGAATTACTGTATTGGGTGCATTTCTCTGATGTTAGAAAGGCACCACCAACATTGCCTCCTACAATAAGTTTTTTAGTCAAGTGTTTTTAAATTTGATGTGCCTTTTAATGTGGGCATAACATTGCAGCATTTAATTTTGAAAGAGTATCAATGTTTTATTGTTTTTGGAGCTGTGAGTACCATTGTTATGTACTCTGTACAGGTTTAAAATGACTGTTTCTGATATATATTTGAAGGCTTTCACATTTTTCTCTGGTATTAGGGTTTTAGGTCTTTTTGTAGTAGAATGTGTTTTCCTCTTATGTGTGGATTTTCTTTCTTGGCCTATTATATTTGCCTAGTGAGTTTATATGGTTAGGTCATATGAAGGGGGGCTGGGGGAGGTGTAACACGAGGGGATGTGAAAACAATCAATTTTTTGATGCTACAACACCAGTTGATGATTATATGACCACGATAGTGAATTTTAAATGCATGTCTGATGTGCACCATCCAGAATTTAGTAATATGTGGTACAGCCATATGAACTCAGTCGGGAAAGAGAAGTATAACAGGAGTCATTATGTCTGCTCCCTCATCCCCCCCACGCGGCAGGAGCACCCAAAATGTTAGTGCCCCAGGAAATGTTGCCCTTGGAAGCCAGTGTTTGGTGCATTTAGCGCTGTGTCCGGATCGTAGTTTGTTCCAGGGGCACAAGGTAAAGGTTGTACTAATGGACAAAGACGATAGTGCACCTCAGTGTAAGCCACGGCCCATGTTAAAATGGAAGGAGGATTCCAAGATGGCCACCGTCACAGTTCCTCCCGCGCTCCTCCCCGGCAGCCCAACAAAGGAGCAATAAGCTGTAACCTGAAGTGCCCCAACTGTGGGAAATGGCATGCCAAGGCAGGAAGATTTCAGATAGGGGCTAGCAGTGGGGCGAAGCACGCCAGGCAGGCTCAGGCCAAGGTAGAGCTGCCCCAGCCCGCTGCCCGGAGCTGAACAGATACGCGCCCAAGCATTAGTTCCCGCCCGAGGTGTCCGGAGTTCCTGCGGCGCAGTCAAGCCTCGAAAGGCCAGCGGAGGGAAAAGGCCCACCTACTGGGCACGCGTCAATAAAGAGCAACCCCGAAGCGTTGCAGGCGGCAAGCAGAGGGAGTGAGGAAGCCTCCTCGCTCGTATAGCCCGTATGCACCAGTCAGAAGCCCTCCTTACAGCGCAGGTACCGCAACAGAAGGAATCGAGCATTAAGGAGGACCGAGGCACAAGAGGGGGTTAATCAGGAATTTGTAGATTATTATAGGCTCCTGTAGAGGATGGAAGCAACAGCAAAGAAATAGGGGAAACGTTACGAGATATTGGATTACCGCAGATTAGTGCGGAAGAGAGAGAAGAGCTAGATGCACCAATTACCCTAGAGGAACTGGAGGAGGTAGTGAGGCAGCTACCTACTAGTAAGACCCCGGGGACTGATGGACTCCCAAGCGAATTCTATAAAACGTACGGAAAAGGAGGTACTCCCCCCCCGCTTTTAGAGATGCTCAACGACGCATATGAGGTAGGGAAACTACCGGAGTCCCTGCGAGAAGCAGTTATTATACCACTTCCCAAACCAAATAAGCCTGGCAGTGACTGCGGCTCTTACAGGACCTTGTCAATGTTAAATCAGGACAGTAAAATATTAACGGCGGTCTTGGCAAACAGACTGAGGAGGGTCATCAATAAGCTAATACACCCCGATCAGACAGGCTATGTCCCCAATAGGAATATATCAAACAACCTCAGGCGTCTTCACCGAGTCATTGAATACGCGAACGAAGGCGCAGGTGAGCTGGCGATAGTATCGCGATAAAATTTGACTCGGTCAGATGGCCCTGGCTAATTGCAGCCCTGGCCAATTAAGGCATAGGACTGTGATATCTTAAATGGGCTAAGCTATTGTATAGTGCACCGCTAGCCAGGGTTAAGACAGGAGCTATAATATCAGAGAGATGGCAACTAAGTAGAGGTACTAGGCAGGGATGCCCATGGTCCCCTATGCTGTATATTCTGGCCCTAGAGCCCTGGGCAATATGACTGAGGCAGCAATATGACATAATAGACATCACTGTGGAAAGGGAACCGCATCTAATTTCCTTGTATGCGGATGATATGCTGTTGTACCTGTGCTATCCGGAAGAGAACCTCCAATACATATTGGAGGTGATGGAGCGATTCGCGAAGCTCTCTGGCATAGCTGTGAACCCTGGAAAGTCCTGTATATTTCCACTGAGCAGGTACAGAGGGATCCCGTTAGAGCAGTTGCCGAGCCTGCAGATACCATGGAAGGTGAACACATTCAGATATCTTGGGGTAGATATATATCATACGGTAGACGTAGAACATGAACACAATACAGAGGAAACAGTTAAGAAAATACAGAATAGTATGAAGTTTTGGGCGAACCTCCCCTTGGCAATGATGGGACGGGGGGGCAATGCTTAAAATGGTGGTATTGCCCAGACTGTTGCACTGCTTTGCGAACATCCCATACTTGATACCTAGAAGATTCTTTGCCAGGTTAGACAGCGTATGTAGAGAATTCCTATGGCACTGGACAAGGAACAGAGTGGCCCTATGCATGCTACAAAATTCATATGAGAAAGGGGGTATAAAACTACCAAACTACAAAATTTACTATATAGCAAGCCAACTACAATATGTAGCTAAATGGCTCTCTGAGGAGACGAATTCAGAATCCAGATTGTTCCAAATGGACTGCGCCCCATTTTTTTTTAAAAGAGGTGATATGGTTGCCCAAATCGGAGATGGAAGGACGCCCGAGGATGATGATGCTTGGGTGGGATATATGGCGGAAAGCCTGTCAGGTAATGGAGAATCCATCCCCATGCTCCCCACAGATCCCATTGGTCGCTGTGGCTGGAAAAGGAAAACAACTAAGACTAATGATTAGGAAGCACTGGGAACCGGTGGGGATAGCAACAATGGGTGATGTGTGGCAGGAGGGGAATATACAGGATTTTGAGGGGCTGGTGGAGGAAACAGGGTTACATGCTGTTAAGATGGATTTCTGAACTCTGTCTTGGAGGGGCAGAGGTTCAGAAGGCCAGCCTAGTTTCTTGGAACAGGGTAACCTCTGGACAAGCCAGACCAATCAAGGTAGCGATTGCGGCGGTCAAGACTAGGGGCCTCATCACGACCTCGGCGGTAACGCCGGCGGTATTAGCGCGGGGGCTATTAGCACGACCGCCATAGCCCCTGGCGCTAATAGCGCGGGATCACGAGTTGGGCGGACTTGGAAGTCCCCATTGAGCCCATTCGGGAATGCCCCATTCCCCATTGGGCTCAATGGGGAAATTTCGCGCTCATACCGCCGGCGGATTTCCCGCCGGCGGTATGAGCGCAAATTCTCGGTGGATTTCACACCAGCTCAGAGCTGGGTTGAAATCCGCAGAGGCCCTGATTCGGCGGACCCTTAAATCCGGCAGTAATAGCGCTACCGCCGGATTTAAGGGTTACCGCCAAGGTCGTGATGAGGCCCTAGGTCTCAAGAGGGGTGAGGGTGACTGAAAGCCCACAATGAGCACACAGAGCAAGGACGCTTACAAATTACTCCAAGCAGGTGTTATATTAAAAATATAGACACATTTATTACAAGGCCTTTGAAACATTGACCATAGTAAAGAATCACGATAAAATTCAACTAAACCAACACATCACAATCAAATACAATATATATACAATTACTGAAGGGTCTAAAGAGTTCGAAGCACGAAATATGCAGACCACCTAGATGGGGAGGAAAACAGGCAGTGCAAGGAATCGTTAGACCCAGTTCGCCTTCAGAGGCCACCTAACTAGAAGGAAGTCCGAGCCCTACGAATAGTGGAGCCTTGTGCTCAAAAGTACCTGCACACGCTGGTGCCAACGGGCCAAGGGGAGTCTCTTCAAGGAAGTCAGGCAGTTCAGAGCGGTGAACAAAGGAGGGCGAACAGACCTCCGCTACTCAAGCGAGGCCTCCACTTGCGGGAAGAAGCAGAGCGCGAGTGCGAAAAAGGCGTGCTGTTTAACACAGCGAGGAAAAGCTACAGGCTACTGCAGGAGGGCGACCGGTTCCTAGCGTTGCTACTCACCGGTCCCCGATGCAGGCAGACCCAGGCTTCTCCGCATCAGTTTCAGTGCTGGCAGGTTCAGATACGAGCAGAGGACGTCTCGGCGTCATGTAGATTCCGCGGCAGCAGAAGTTAGAGTTGAGGATGTCCCAAATGCAGTGAACCCGCACAGATTGTTACCACAGCAGGGCAACGAAGCGGCTGTGTGTATTTCAGCCCAATGTACACTTCTCACTTCAGACCTGGGAATGCCAAGTGTACGAATCCTGTGAGAGTGTCAAGGACTCGTAATACAGCAGCAACCTGACGGCGGTGACAGAGCAAGACTCCTGGGTAAGCTGGTCAGTCCACTGGATGGCCCAGAGACGCTCCCGAAGGGTTACATGCAGGAGATGATGAAGATGCTGAGAATAGTTGTTCCCACTATTCCAAAGGGTCGAAGTACCAGTACAGGCCTTCTCATTCGATCAGAGGCAGAATGGTTTCACAGGGCGACAGCAGTGCAGAGGAGCAGTCCTTCACCGGGTCACCAGCGATTCCTCGGTTCAGCCTCTTAGTTGCAGGATACTTGGCTCCTGTTTCCGTCGTTCGTGAGAACTCAGGAGATCGACATGGTAGTGGTGTTTCCAGCCTCCTCTTATCCAGAGTTCCCTTCGCTCCAAAACGAAGAGGACCCAATGGGAGATCTGCTCACAAAACACTGACACCATACGTGGACCTATCACGGACCACGGTGGTCCCAGGCATTCAAGACACACTAGACTCTCTGGCACCCAGGATGTGTATTGGGACCAGACATCCCAGCCCACATCCTGGAGGCACACACAAGGCATGCAGAAGCCCGCAAAAGCATCTGTGTTTCGCGGGAAAGTACATGCCCAAATAAGGATGGCCCCGGGTCGGCTCGACCTGGGGAAGGTGAAGGGGCAAGACGGTCAACGGACAGGACAAAGAACCTCGTGGCATGGCCATTTTGGAAGCCAGGCCACCCATTTTGGCCAAACGCGAGAAGCGCGGTTAACAGGGCAAAAGGGAGTTCAAAAACACAAAGTAACGATTGCTGCCACCAGTCCCGTCCGTGACATACTTGCACAGTTCGTTATAAATCCATCGAGAGTTTCTAGGGCCCGTAGAGTGACTAGAGACCCAAGAGTGCAGTAATGTAAGTTACGGTGCACTCTTGTGCCATGTTGCGCGAAAGCTGCAAAATGAGAAAAGAACTACGAAAAACAACGTTTCCCGGTACTGACTGTCTTAAGGGCATTGTCAGTTTCCCCGCGAGAATGGAGCGAAAGCCCAGAGGAGTGCGGCAGGAGGCCGTGCTTCTCTGGCAAAGTCTAGATCAGGGTGTAAAACAACAGCAAAAAGTTTGGGGGTTGCCACATGGAAGGAAAATTACCTACAATATGAAATCTTTCCTAACACATGCGGGGCAGTATATCGCGTATCATGGGGTGGTGCAGCGAATTAAAGAGACCTGGTCAGAAGTAGTACTAGCAGATGAGCCAGACGCCACCATAGATACGATATATGATATAGCAGAGGGAGGACATGAAACATCCAGATTATATGAGATGATAATGACCAAAGTGGGGAAGGAGGTGGTGCAACTTAGAGTGGACTGGGAAGAAGAAGTAGGGGCCCCGATGAGTGATGGAATGTGGGAGCGAGCTCAAGGATATCATAAAAAAGTGTCAAGAAACGCCAGATTACAAGATACAATTATATGTAACTCACAGGGCGTACATGACACCCCAAAGAATAGCTAAATTCAAAAACGCAGGACGTCAATCATGCCCCAAATGTAATGAAAATAATGTGGGAATGGAGCACATGTTTTGGTCATGTCCATTAATAGAGGAATTCTGGGGAGAAATAGCACAGAAAATGGATGGAAAAGGGATCAAATTGGAGGTGGATACAGCATGGGCTTGCCTGATAGGAGGATTTCCCAGACCACGTAAACTTAAGCATGTAAGCAAACTGAAAGATCTAGCGTATGTTCTAGCAAAGAGAAGAATTGCTATGGGATGGAAGGCATGTTATAGACCAAGACTGGAGACGTGGTGGAAAGATCTACAAAAATGGGCAGAGGCAGAAACTACGGTGTGGCAGGAAGCGTGTAGAGGTGGGGGGCAGGAAGAGGCGGAACCTTACTAGGCTGGAGGCAATTGATAGCTGAACTATTTGGGCCCACGCATGAAGAATTAAGCGACCCGGATCCAACAAGTATCATTGGAGAGGAATCCCTACTGGAGGATGTAGCAACGGAAAATGGGGGGGGAGGGGAAGAGTAGGCTTGGTGGGGGGTGGGAATGGGTGAAACAGTGGACCTGGACGCAGAAATGTATATTTGATCATTATTTGCACTGTAAGTTTGGTTTGTATTGTTTGTTGAAATAAAACCAATAAAATTGTTTAAAATAAAAAAAAATGTTTTTAAAAAAAAGGAGGACCGGGGCGTCGGAGGGCCTCAGGGATGGGTGGGAGCGCATCCGGCCGGGCGGATACGACAACGGAGCTTTGGGCTGCACGAGTGAAGCGGCCGCCAAGTAAGGAGAGGGGGGCAGAAGTCCAGACTAGGCCCCCTGCGGCTGACTCGGCTCCAGGAAGGGGTTCCCCCCCAGACACCGGGTCGCATCATCTGCCAACAGAAGGCTGCTGAAACCACAAAGCGAGTAGCTTTTGGCAGTAGGAGTATGCAACTAACTTATGTCAGCGGTGCCCCCGGGACCTCTAGGGCAGGCGCCCTAGGCCCAGACGCCAGCGGAAGGATTCTACCCCATCCGGGGACCGACTTCTCAGCTGACAGCACACCCCGAACTTGTGAAGCTATTCACAGGGATAACTGGTCACGCTGTGGAGAGAAAGAACCATCAGGGAAGCGCAGCCCCTGGCCACGAGGGAGCTCCTCCTAGGAAGCAATCCCATCAAAAGGTCAACAAAGTCATTAGAGCTTCTCATTGGGACCCCAGGATAACCGCCGCCACAGCTTTACCGTAGCAAGCCCGTCCTCAGCAGTAGCCCACCGTGCGACCCCCCCCCCCACCCCCTGGCCAATATGCCCTCTACCCTTCACCAGTGAAGAGGCGGACTCCGTGGATGACTTCCATCCCACGGGGATCTTCTTCTATGCGTCTCAAAGGGCACCAGCGCATCTCCAGACTCCCCCCTACGGGCCAGTAATCATGGGCCCAGCAGGGAATGTCACGCAACAGGTCCAAAGAGCTCAAAGAAGGCACAGCAGGTTCCAAAGGTATGAAAAAGCAGGAAGGGACACTGCCGACCTTATGGAGGAGAGAGGGTGACAATCTGGAGGAGGAGGAAATGGCGGGGAAGGAGAAACAGGCGGCTGTAGCATCCCCTCACCTACCACCGGGGCAGCAAGTCACAAGCGAGGTACTCCAGCAGTGTTTTATGATCAGATGACCACCACCCTGAAGAATCAGCTTAGCCTAATTCGCGCTGAACTCGCCCAGTCCGTCCAGGAGGTCAAGAACGAAGACGCGGAATTAGGGGACAGACTGGCCACAAACGAGAACATAATTCAGGAGTGATCTGAGGATACCCGGAAGATAAACGCACTCATGGAGCAACTGGCGGTGGCAACACATAATATTGAGCTCCACGCCGAGGATTTGGAGAACGGTTCGCAGCAGTCGAATATCAGGGTGAAAGGGCTGCCCGAGAGTGTCCCAGATGCCGATCTCAGGGAAACTATGCAGTTAGTGTTCAAGGAGTTCCTGGACATCGAGATGGCAGGGGATATCATAATTGACAGAATTCATCGGGTGGCTCCCCCATGAGAAGAACCAGGGGCCAGACCCAGGGAAGTGGTGATGGCCCTGCAGTGTTACGATTAAAAGGAATGGATACTGCAAGCTGCAAAGGAAAGCACCACCAATAGAGGTGAACAGCGCTATCATCGAACTCTTCCCGGACCTGGCCAGGGCTACCCTCGGCAAGAGGAGGCATATGGGGCACGTAACAAAGGCCCTGAAGGACTCTCAGACAAGGTACAGGTTGGCATACCCCTTTGGGTTGGTCTTTAGGTGGGAAGGGCATCAGCACTGCATCTCAACGCTAGAGGAGGGTCTCAAGATCCTGAAAATAGAGGGGGAGGCGGACGTAGAAGTAGGGCAGGGCAGTGGTCCTAAGGGCGAGGGATGGTGGGAGAGGCCTTGGCAGTGGAGGAAAGTTGGGGACCCCAAATCAAGGCATAAAAACTTGCGAGGTCCGGGGGGCAGGGGGATGTCCCGACTCAAATCAACAGCCTAAAACAGACTCACACCCTAAACGGTCCTGCCGGCGGGTTGGCACGGCCTTAGGCAGGGATGCGACGCAAAGGTCTACAGGCGGTAAGGCCTGCCGGAGAGGTGGGGGGGATGGTGTTGTCTCTTGGAACCGGGGGAGGGCATATGGGGAGCCCTCCCCGCTCAGGTAATCTCCGGGGCTGGAGGGAGATCTGGCAACCCGAGGCGGGAGGACGCCAAAGGCGGATCGGGGGGAGAGGCCTTATCAAACCAGAGGGGGCAAAGGGAGTTGGGGGGCGGGTCTTGGGGGGAGGGGGGGAAATCGCAGCAAGAGGCCATCTACAAGGGACATAAGGGGAATAGGTAACACCAAAGGAGTTTGCATTCTCTCACTTAACATAAGAGGGCAAAACACACCCGCCAAATGACAGAAATTGGAGAATCTCCTCCAGCACTAAAAAACCTGAGGTGGTAACACTCCAGGAAACCCACATCCGCTTACAGGACAAACATAGGTTTAAACTTAGAGGGTACCCGCTTATCTTTCAAGCCAACAACAAGAGCAAGGGTAGAGGAGTAATGATTGCACTTGCATCAAAGAGGACATATTTATCCAGCTTCAATGGGGAGGCAAGCCCCTCACAGTAGCACCAAATGCTGGTCAGGAGGGATTCTTTAGAGGGGTAATGGAGAAATTAGAACAATTCGCAAGGGGCCCTCTGATCTTGACTGGGGATTTTAACTTGGCGTGGAGGGCGCATATGGACAGAAGCAGGGATAGGTTGCAATCGCGAGACACCCCGCCCTGCAAGCTGAAGGCTAGTATGGACTAGCCATAGTGGACAAATGGCGCAAATTAAAAGGGGACTCCAGGGGGTTCACTTATTATTCTCATGTCCACAGGTCTTTTTCTAGAATCGATTACATCTGGGTTTCGGTCTCTCTTCTAGGACAGGTTCGGAATATCAAGACGGGGCCGATTACACTCTCGGACCATGCCCCTTTACAAATAGAACTGGACTGGGCACAAGGGGAGTCGGGGCTATGGCGATGGCAGTTTCCCCCTCACCTCTTAAAGGATATGGTAATTTGCAACAAGATAAGCAAAGCGATGCGCGGCTACTTCGAAAAAATAGGAAAACGGGGGTGCAGGAAGCGGTAGTATGGGATGACTTTAAGGCAACCATGCGGGGCGTCTTAATAGCAAAACAAGTATTGCGGGCCAAGCAGGAAAGGGCCCTCCAAACTGACGTAGAGGATCGCTTGGGGAGGGTGATGGAGAAGATGGAAACCGATAAAGGGGCGCATTGAGGAAGGAATACAGGCATGTAAAGGGGCAGCTCAGCATTCTACTCACGAAGCAAGCAGAAAAATCCCTCTTATACCTGAAGCAGAAATATTACATACAGGCCAACAAAACCGGCTGGCTTCTAGCTAGGCAGATTAGGAAAAGGGAAGCGGCGGGTGTGATCCGACGCAGCCAAATGCCGGGCAGGGAGGAAGCCACACAATCTAAGGAGATTATGCAGGCATTCACACAGTCCTACTGTATCCTGTACACTTCTGAACAACCCGATTGTGAGTGCCAGAAGGGCCTTCTTGAAATTCTGTCAATTGAAATGCTTAGCCCAGAATCAGCGAGAAGCCCTGGAAAGGGTGATCACTGAGGAAGAGGTATTAGAGGCGATCAAGACGCTACCTCAAATAAAGCCCCAGGGCCACGCGGGTATCCTGCTATGTTTTACAAGGCCTTCCAATGAGCTCTGATCCCACAGCTAACGTCTCTCTTCAACTCCTTTCTTGACACTGGTTCCATCTCCCAACTATGGAGGAAGCCAAGGTGGTCCTCTTCCCTAAACCCAATAAGAAGCCCGCCCTTTGTAGTTCCTACCGTCCGATTGCATTAAAGAACTTGGATGCTAAAATATTCACTAAAATCCTAACAAGGAGATTAGACAAAGTAATTCCAGACCTGGTGCATCCGGACCAGGGGGGGTTCGTCAAGAGGAGGCAAACATTCAACAACATTAGGCGAATTTCCCATCTCATAGAGAAGTCTAATCGGGCGGGCTTGTGGTCAGGGGTACTGGCACAATGCGAGAAGGCTTTTGACCAGGTCAAGTGGTCATTCTTGTTCGCTACAATGGAGGAGATGGGATTCAGCCCGGTCTTTCTCTGCCTAGTCAAAGCCAACTACAGATCCCAGCGAATCAGGTTAGCCATCAAAGGGTGTCTGTCCCAGGTGATAGAGATAAGCAGAGGAACTAAGCAGGGATGTCTTATGTCCCCAGTCCTTTATGCTATCTTCTTGGCACCATTCCTGGCTAGAATAAGGCAAGAGAAGGGAAAGAAGGGTGTCACCATTGAGGGGGAAGACCACAAGGTAATGGCGTTCGCCGACAACCTGTTGGTGGTTCTCACCGACTGGGATGCTTACCTTGGGGAGTTCACGACGCTCCTAATGGAATGCGGCAAGGTGGCGGTTCTGAAGATTTGAAATATTGAAATTACAAGGAGGGGGTGGCACTGACTTCATCGATAGAGGGCCTATACCATGCCAACTATCCCCATCTGCTGGAAATTATCAAGACTTGGCTGACTGAGGGGAGGCACCTTAATCAATCTTGGGCAGGCCGCATTAGTGTTGTCAAAATGTCTCTCCCTGCGGCAGTCCTCACCAGCTTCTTCAATAGCCTAAATAGACTGCTGCGAAACTACATTTGGCAAGGGAAAAAGCCGAGGGTGGCATGGGGGAGTCCTGACGGCCCCCTCGAGGGCTGGGGGAATGGGAGTCCCCAATTTTAAGATGTACTAACGGGCTGCTCAGCTTAGGGTAATTAGAGAGTGGCTTGTAGGGAATCCTGACTGCATGGGCGCCCCGCCTGGATGAGGTCCTATGGCGTCCTAGAGCGGATAGACCCCCCAATATGTATAAAAGCGTCATAACAGCCTTAGTCGGGGACACATGGGATATCATGGTTGAGGAGGGGAGGATTACTTCCTTCCCATCACCGTTCACTCTGCTTATTCGGAACCCACAGTTCACCCCTGGGCTTGAAAAAGAGGCCTTCACTAGGTGGGAAGCGGCGGGAGCTATCCGTACAAGGGATGTGAAGGAAGGGCAGGAGGTGAAATCCTTCTAAGAGTGCAAGGAAACAATGTGGCTAAGGAAAGAAGACAGGTTCCAGTACTTCCAGCTATGGCACTGGCTATCTTCCCACGACATGAAGAAAGGGACTGCCTGGGATTTTACCCCGCTAGAAAAGTATTTGCTAACAAACACTGGGGACAGGCAAGTGATCAGCAATCTATATAGGATATTTACCACGCCATCGGCCCAGCCTTAGTGGCCCTATATGAAGAAGCGGGCTGATACGTTACCGATCCGAAGAGCAGTGGTGGGAAGTATGGCAGCGAATCCCGAAGCTAATGAGAGGCATGCAAATCAGAGAAATGTGGACAGTGGCACTTAACCCCAGAGAGACTACATCAAATCTTTCCAGCAGTTGCTCAATCTTGCTGGCGGGGGTGCTGGGAGGAAGGTACCTGGATACACATCTGGTGGCTGTGCCTCATCCTAAAGCCCTTCTGGGATGTGGTCAATAAGGAAATAACAGGATACTTTGGTCCTCAGGTGAAGCGGGATTTTCGAGAGGCCATGTTAGGTCTGAGCGATGTGCTCGATCCCTTGAGGACCAAACCGCAGAGGAAGGCTTACATGATACTCAGCGTGGAAGCACTTTTTCTAATAGCCCAAAAATGGAGGCAACCCTCTATTCCCAGCGAACAAGACTGGATAGCCAAAATGTGCCACTATACCACACTGGAGTGGGCAACCTATTCTATTCAAGGGGACTACACAAAATTCAAAGTTGAATATGACTTGGTCTCGGACTTTCTACATAAAGACTATCGGGAACAATGGTGCCCTCAGAAAGTGAGACAGTTGGACATTCTATGAACAGAGACACGACTTGCCCTAAAGATCCCTCTCAGGAACCACTTGGCGCTGCGATCCACGGTTGGGGAGGGAGGAAATTGGGAGGGGGGGAGGAGGAGGGAGGGTAGTTGAGGAAGGGAATGTTACACTTATTGTTCAAAACCTGAAATGCCAATAAAAATAAAAATAATGGATGGCGTGTTGTTTGTGTGAAACAGATGGGAGAAGGTGGTGGTGAGCTGTGCTGCAGGGGGGTGGCAGGGTTCAGAGAAGAAGTAATGTGGAACATCAATAAGAACTGTTTTACAACATGGACTGCATACATAACAAAGTTAACATGGATTGAAGCATGTGGAACTCCAGTAAAAGTTGAACCAGCTGAAGAATATCAGTTCTGTTTCGAGGGCATGAGACTGCTCCGGTGGCCACTAATACTAAGTGCAACAAGACCATGTTCATTCCAGATTTTGCAAAAAGAACAGCGGCTCTGATGGAATTGTACTGGTTAAACGGTCAACAGGCATATCTGCATCTTCCTTCTTTTCCATAAACGCTACCCCCGCACTATTTGTATTTAGAGGTAAGAATTGGCAAGTGTTTCTCTTTTTTTTTTTTAGTATAGGCCCTTTTAATATGATGAGACACCACTAGGACTGCATTATTATTCTTCGATGGTCGTAGCTTGCTCCCATCTGTAGATTTAGGATTAGATAGGCGTTTATCATACCCTTGCTAAAGTTCAATATAGGCCCTTGAACTGTGGTCACTTGTGTCTGTTTTACTGTTGATACCAGGCCTTCCTTACACAGATGTAATAGAAAACGCTGGTTCTCCGCTCCGCTATACAACCAGTGCCTCATGAAAACTGCATGTACAATCAACTTCAACCCCCTCCCCTTGCAAATCTTTCTTACATTACTGGATTTGCAACATCGTGGTAACGCGAGTCTCCATGTCATGTCCCCTACCTACCATCCCAGTCAAGCCCTCAATAGAATCGGATAGTTTCAAAACCTACTAACCTGTTAAATGAAACAAGTTAAACAGAATAACAGTACATTTAAATGACATTCACAAGGGACATAGACTCCAGAGGCTACCAACCGCTAAATGGGAGGAGAGCTGTCTAGCTGTCGGTATCCCTGCTGGTGAGAAGAGTTTTAGAAAAAGAACCAGTGCACACCATGGCTATGTAACCAAGCAAGCAGATAAGAATAAAAACGTAAAGAGCTTATCCAACTACAACGCAGAGGCAACTATCAACTAATGAGTACTTTATTGATGGCCACCATGCTTTAATAATAGTCAGTGGGCCTCATTACGAGGCTTGCGCTCCCGTAATGAAGGGTGCCGGTACAGGACCGGCACCCTTCATTACGGGATGCGAAATTACGTGGTTTCCCTTTGCGGGACCCGGTAAGGACGCCTGGTAAAACCAGGCGTCCTTAGCAGGTCCCGCGAGGGGAACAGGGAGCTAATAACGGGCCGTTATTAAAGTGCCCGTTATTAGCTCCCTCCCCATTCCCATCAGGCCCTATGGGGGCTCAAATGGGAATGGGGAATGGTTCTGTGCATGAGGAATTACTGGGTCCTCCAAGGTCGGAATGACCCAGTAATTCCTCATTCACAGAACTCTGTATTGGAGCCCGGGATGGAGTCAGCCATGGCGCTAATAGCACCATGGCTACCTCCATACTCATAATGAGGCCCAGTGTCCCTAATCTGTAGTGTTGTCTAGATCTCATGTTTACCGCTTTGCCCCTTATTTAAATGCTGGTTCAATATAGTGCTGTGCACTCTTAGGGTCATAGAGTAGACTTTTCTTGAGCTCCACAAACTATTTTCTGCCTTTCTGAGTGTCAGTACATTCATCTGGGTAAAATTAGAGTTTTATCACTGTACATATTCGTGTCATTGATAACAACTTGACCTTCTCTTGAAGCCTCAAAAGATGAAGCATTATTACTTGAGAAAGAACACTGGGAGGTTGTCACTGTGAGGGGGTATTGTGCATCCGGTCTACATGAATTCCTTGAAGAGTGGTTCTGTTACCAAAAAGCGTGCAAATGATATTTAAATGAAAGCATTCCCTATTGCCCTTCTCAGTTCATTACAGTAGGCCCAAAATGTGGATATTGTTCCCTCTTGATCTGTCCTCCAAATCACCTTCATCAACTCCCGAAGTCTCACCAGCTCCTTCTTGCTATCATTCCTGGTATCCTCTGGTGTCGATACTCTTCTCGCCACTTCTGCAGTTCAATCGCTTAGTTTGTCAACATCCTGCCACATCAGATATGCAGAGGTACTCCATTTTATCCTTTGAGAATCAGAAATGGTGGATGAGCAGTAAGTAGAGAGGCTATTCATGCTTCACCGTCAGTGGTGAAATCATCACCGGTTTCTGTGCAGACCTGGTAAAGCTATCTTCCAGAGAGAATCTGAAGGCCTTGTTTGCTCCCTGTCCACCTTTTAGCATTATTTAAATTAACAACGCAGTGGCAGAGTTCTTTCAGTGTATAATGAACTAATTTGTATTTCTGCCACACAGTATCAAAGTCATTTTACCAAAAACAAAACGGAGAGGTAAGTTTTAACGAGAACCATAATACTGAGAAAAATACCGAAAATATTAATTAAAAATATATATATATATATGGTAGTGGGGTAGGGGTTTAAATGGGTGGGGATAGGGTTAAAAAGATAGAAAAACAGAGGGCTGGGGGGGGGGGGGATTCGCTATTTTGGCTTCGTTGAAATGTACCACTCTGATTTTACCTTCTGTAACATCACATATCCCAATCATGTTTCTAATGACCCTGGAAAATTGTTCTACATATTGTTCTTGGTTACTTGACTCATGATCTGTACTTTATTCCTGTTTCATGTAAAGCGCTTTGGCTTAAAGTGCTATATAAAATGTTATAAATAGAAATACAACCTGCCACACAACTGTTCAAAACAGGCAATAGTGAACAGTACTGGCTAAGAAAATAAATTGAGGCTGGTAGTGTTTATGGATATAAAAATGATCATTGCCCATGATCCAATATGCCTGCCAGGGCCTTCCATTCACCAACAAGATGAAGCACCCACTTTCCACTCCAGTCGGCATCCGTGCCGGGGTTTCCTCTAGTGCTCTCCGCTTACCCTCCCGACAGAGAGCGCAATATTCTGCATACTCGACCGCCAAGACGGGTGGAGTGGATCCACCTCCATCCCGTAGTCTGCTGATCCCCCACCCTGTGAAGACCAGTCAGGGTCAAGGCAGCCTGGGAGTAGTCCTCACCACTGGCTGCCACTCCTCAAATCTGCTAGCCATTTTCCCAATCCGTGATCAGGTGGAGCACCTGCCCCCGCCTCTGCTCGTCTCCTACTCAAGCTAGCAGGGAGAGCGGGATGCCACACACCGCGATCACCACCTCACTGCGTCCAAGGCCCATGGACGTGCCGCCTCAATCAAGTCCCATGAGCGCTACAGCGGCCCACCTTCAGGTGAGAGCGCATGTGTGACCCAAAAACATTGCAGGAAGAGTAATTATTATAATTATAATAGTTTTTTTATAACGCGCTTAAAACCAGAGATTGGTTTCTAAGGGCGGGATCGGAACCTGTGTTGCGCTGTAATGTCTTGCTTGCTTGCCACCTCACTGCTTCGAAGACAAAGCTATCCCCCCTCACCAAGCAGTCGTTATTCCAGCGGTGTGGCAAATCTCCAGGAGGGCCTTGCTATCTTGGCTCCTCCTTTCAATATACCCATTTCTGATTTTATTTCATGGGCAATTGTCCTCTTGAAACTGCTGCCTTTAAGAACCAATTTTTGTTTGAGTAAGAAAAGTTGTTTCATTTATTCATTTCACATGCAGTCAAGTTAAATTACTTCTAACTGGAAGATCAACAATTGACACTTTGTTCATTCAGGGTGGGACTGGGTTAATTCTACCAGAAAGGGCTCCATGTTATATTATAAAGCAATACAATAACACAAGTTGAATACTAATTGACCATGGACTACTTAGTTGTCAAACAAATCCTAGTTTGCTTATATTTTTCAAAAGCCCAAATGCCACAGAAGGCAAATAATTGCTTGACTGACCGGTAAGAAGTCGGAATGGAAGACTGCTAGACTGCTCTACTACTGTTATTAACAGGCAACACTAGTCAGGGCAATAACCAAGAAATTCACTAGTCTGAGATGACTGCTTTAATCCCATAGCATAAGGTTACCGTAGTCTCAGCAGACTAACAATATGATTTGAGAGGGAGTACAAACAGGGAGAGGGCTGGGTGAAAAATAGGGGTTCAAATGGGGGGGGAGGCAATCAGCATGTGGGAGACCACTCACAATTCTTAATAGTGATGGCAACTAATGTTGAAAGCAACATCTTCTGAAAACAAGAATTCAATGACTATATACTTGGGGACACACTTCTAAACTAAAATGTTAAATCACAAAAGGGAACTTACTGTTATGAGTTTTAATGGGTGGTAGTCTCCGTATTCCACAACTGCGCTCTCTGGTCTGCATGACTCCAATTCTGCTGTATAGTTCCTAGAACGTGAATGCCTGGAGAATGGATAAAAAGTCATTTTATATCAGCTTATATATAGCAGTAAATGTTGCAAAGAAGGATGTTTGTACAACAGGGCTCCAAACCATTAAGCATGTGAGAAGTGGGATGTTCTTAGTTTTTCTTTATTACTTGATTTTAAAAGTAAACCAGGATTCCCCCACTTTCCACCACCCCGCCGACCCCATCAATTACACAAATGGCTGTTTTGGCATTACTAACACCCATAACCCGAGATTATGTAGTAAAGATGCATAAAAACAATAGCACTTACAGTAGCATGATATAGAGAGCACTAGTTAGGTAGGTTTAAATCAAATACAAATGTTCAGGTTCTGTGCTAAGTTAACATTCAGTAACAAATTGCTTCTATGAGCTTATGAAAATTCAAAATATTGATTTATTATTTTTTTAAACATGCACTGCTGTGCGGCTAAGGAAATGGCCACAGCTCCATTGCCCACTAACATTATCCTACCTGTAGATCCTCTGGTAGTAGCAATAACACTTGATACAGATGGCTCTGCTCCACTGTGTCCACTGCGTGCCGCATTCACCTTGGGGAGCAGAGAGCCTGCACCAGCTTGTGTTGGCATTGAACGGCGGCCGTCTGCTGGAGACAGCGCTACTGCAAGCGTGGAGGCGACCAATGGAGCTGCAGCAGCTCGTCTTCTGAATCAGATACGGGCGAGGTAAGCCGGTTATATAGTTTTGCCCCGTCTAGCCGACATAGCATAGGCTGTACACTAGGGCTGTACCGAATAGCATATTTAGTATTCGGCCGAATACCGAATATGAAGCCAAATAGTTGCTTTATCTAATAAATCATATTCCAAACTTCAAAAAACACACTTATTAAGAAAACAAATAAAGCACCATTTTAAATGCATTCTATACTTTTATTTCTCTTCATTGTTATTAATGTAGCATCTTATTTAAAGCATAAAAGCCAGAAATAAAGCAGATTTAACTAAAATGAAGGGGCCAAACCTACAGAAGATTGTGGCATATTCAGTGCCAGTTAAAGTAGGAGGTTTCACAAATGCAAAAGGACTGCCTTTGTGAATCAGATGCATTGCATTCTCTATCCAGTTGCAAAGTCGATGCGGTGGAGTTTCAAAACTTCTTTGCAGCTCACATAGAAATGTATAAAATGGTTCAGGTCGGCTCAAGCAGGACACAAGTCAAGAAGAAATCTGAAATGCGTGAACTCCATCTCACAACTTTTCACCCCACCCAAACAAATGCTGCTCACTTTTCACTTATCCTAGCCACTCTTTCTCACCAATACACAAACACATCCAACTTATAATTCCTGATAAAATATCAGATAATGTTAAATTCAGGACTAAAGTCTTTAAAAAAAGAGAAGGGGGAACTATGACGTACACAATGGGAAGTGAAATGACAGTAACTGAAAGTATCTGTGCACATTTCTTTCAGTTTGTTTTTTCCAACTGAAACAAGTGCACCTTGCATATAAACATTCGCCAAATGAAAAGATGTTCCTGTATTGTTGCAGGCTAACTATAAAAGATGAGCACCTTTTTTTGTCTAAGAATCTGTAACAAAACATGCCCTAAACACCAGATTACAATACAAGATATTTTTCAGCTGTGTGAAAGCAATTTTTCTGGTCTAATTCTATTCAGTTTTGCTAACTGAAGTCTATAGTTGCCTTTCTGAGTTCATGTTGCATTGTATTCAAATGAGAATGCCAAAGTATTCGGCAAGAGCCGAATAGCAAGAAACTATTCGGCCGGGGCCGAATAGTTTTTTTCAGCCGGCATACGGCCGAATACTTACTCTAAGCCGAAGTTCGGTACACCCCTACTGTACACACATACGGTGCCTCTGTCGGCTTGCAGTGTGCATTGCAAACCTTTGACTGGCACCCCTCCCTCTACATCCTTGGGAAGGCTGAAAACCGCTGAACTGACTAGCTGATGGCCGCTGGGCTCTATGCTTACAACTTGAGGCTCAGCCGGTGGCCTGATATGCCGTGTACCTAAGATGAGCTGAATGCAAATTGTATCTATTCACTGCACACTTCAGATGCAGAGTGCACCTCCTGCTCTAAAAAAAACTGGGATCGTCACTACTATATCCACACAATCTGAAGCACTTGTGCAGCTGTAGGGAAGTTCTCTGCTGCCCCACCAGCAGAGGGGGGTGGGGGGAGGCTGTCCACTGATCTCCATTGCAGACCAAGCACATATAAGTGAAGACACCCAACGGTACCTCCACATTTGCATATTGGCACTTACTCACAGCCACTGACATGGCTGGAAAGCCTACCCCTTCCAAAGAGCAGGCTAAAGTGGATGGATACGCCAGGAAAGAGCAACTGCATTCAGACCTGAAGGAGAATGCATTGGAGGTCGGCACAGTGTATGCTACCTCTGCTGACCCTATTGCATCTGTTCTTTACAACCTCCAGGAGAGTATCAGCGCAATTAGGGATACAATTGACACCCTTGCTGTGAAGCTTAATTCATCCAATGCTAAAATCAATTAACTGTGTGTTAGAGTGTCGAAGGCAGAACAAAGAATATTCAAATCAGAAGATGCAGTTGATAAACTGGAGTCTGCGGTCACAACGCAGACGACGCAGCTCAAAGCAGCAGAAGCTAAAAATGATTATCTCGCAAACCACTCTAGACATCATAATGTCTGCATCCTGGGCCTTCCAGAGTCGAACCCTACTGGCCCACTGGAACGTTTTCTGAGTAGGACCTGCCATCAATCCTGGGCAATCCCATTTTCTCCTCACACTTCCAGATAAAGAGGGCTCATTGATCGCTGGGGCCACGGCCAGCTCCAGGTCTACCGCCACGACTAAGGTTTTTAATTAAAACAGCCAGAGAAATGGGACAACTACAATTTCAATCTGCTAATATCCAGAAGTCCTCACTCAGGAATGGCGTCTCCTGCTTTGCAGGCCCTCTTTTAGCTTCCCCGCCGGCTCTGCTTTTTAATCGCTGGTGAAGCTGTTTTCCGGCACGATCGCTCCCTGGACAGTGTCACTGCTGCTGCCGGTTCTAGAGTGGTTCTTCCCCGATTCCTGCCACACTTCCCTGGATCTCTCTCCATTCAGTAAAGAAGGCCGACAGGTGGCAGCTTGAAAGCCTCTGCCTTCTGCTGCAAGGTTTGTTCACGTAGGTCTGCTTTCACTCGCGGTTCTGCTTCCTGCTTCGCCCGGTCTGCTCAACGACATCCACTTGAAAGATCAAGCCCTTTTTAAATGTCCCGCCTATCTGATCTTTACCATAACAAACTAGCCTGTGTGTTGTACTTGAGGTTTCTTTCAATCGTGCTAACTCATTCTTCCTATTCCTCTTCCTCGTCTCAGAACTTGAGCCGTTCTGGAAGCTGTAGTCCATAGGATTGTTAAGTACAAAAACATCTGAGTAACAAGATGTTAAATGTGAATTATTTGTATTTGAGGTGTGAATGTTATTTTGCTCCAAACGTCCAATATGAGGGGGTTTTAAGGTTTTATACTTGGAGGGATTTCAATAGCGACAATATACCATCAAAAATTTACAAATTATAGGGCCTTCTTCATTTATAAGTGAAGAATACAGCATCTCTCCCAATGGGGTCACAGCATCTCCCAGACAGCCATCTCCTCCCATGTGATCCTACCTCATAATGCCACCCCTAGGATCATGTAGCGGATGCCTTCCCCTGGCCACTTGGGAGGAGATCTTAGGCTGGGGATTAGTGATGACTCCATAGGGTTCAGCACAGTACCTGCAGTAGATACTCAGCAGATTGTGCTCTCAAATGTAAACACAACCATGCGGGTTACCCCCCTCAATCCCCAATAGCCCATTGGCAGCACTGTTTTGCTATTATTTCCACGCTGTTTAATATGTTACGCTAACTACACTACACTGTTCCAATCGAACGCTACTCTGGTTATTAAAAAGCCTGTTCCAATCTTTATTTTCTTGATATATGGCACCAAAAGCACCGGATAGTGGATTCAGGTTTTATTATGCAGTACATGACTCATTACAGTCCCGGGAGCATAGCTCAGTGGCAATGTGCTCGCCTTGGAAGCAAGACGACACGAAGCAACACAGGTTCGATCCCCGGGTCCGCGCTTCGAAACCTCTGTGTTTCTAAGCATGTTATAAATACGCAACTAAGACAACAAAACAATTCCGCAACTAAAAAACAAACAATTCCATTCATGTAACAGCGCCTCAATGCCCACGGGCTGTGTGAGTGCTTCAAAAATGCAAAAACATTAAATAAATAAATAAATAAATATACAAGACTGGACATGTGGTCCATAGTAATTCTGAATAGGACTGTAAGCTGGGAAGTGCTGGCTAGGATATTATCTGCACATGTCCCAGTCCTACAGGCTGTTCAGTCCTAATGATGAAGCCCATGGGCATCCACCTGTAGATTCAAGTTCGATTCAGTGAGGGTTGAAATTGTACATTTCTTTCGCACCAACACTCAGTCGGTGGATAATCCTTTAACTGTGTGGGAAACTTTCAAATCATTCATTAGAGGAATATGTGCTGCAAAGGAATTGGGCATTTTGAAACTGGTGCGCAGGTAACTAAATAGCTGTGAATCATGCTTGAAGACTCTGATGTACATGGTCATTCATAGGCGTTATACCCAGTTCTGTCAACTTGCAGATAGGAAACTCAAGATGTGTGCTTGTAAACCCGCTGCAGGGAGCTATGCGGAATCAGATAAGCTGTGTAAAATTCTAGCCTAATTGAGCAGACAGAAGAAGGGCCCCTACTGGTATAGCTTCCACATTAGAGTATGAATGGGAAAGGTACCTCATACTCCCAAAACATTTTCATGGTCTTCCTTGAATATTATACCTCGCTTTATACTTCTAAACACAGCAAAACGAGAACTGGCAATAGAGGCTATACCCATCTCCACCAAGCTATGTCCTTGCACCTGCACTGACCCTGTGGAAATCACGTGATGGGTTTTGCTGAAATTACAAAAGATGTACACAGTGTTGCCACCCTATGCTCCGTTGACCTTTCCAGACAACATTGTGGGCATTATGTTCACAATCGAAAAGGGGATCATGTACAAACTCCATACAGGGGGTTTAACGAGGTTCAAGGACCTATTTAGGCAGCTCCTACCCCTGGAGGGGGTCCATGACCAATTAACTCCATTTCTATCCAACACTCTGCTGCATTCTCGCATTAAGTGGGGGGGTGGACTGAAAGACAAATTCCTGTGTTAAAGGTGCTAATTCAGCACCAGATAGGGGGGCGCACCTACCAACTGAGAGTAAAGAAGGGGGGCGGTGGGGGCAGCTACATTGGAAAGGACGTAGGTATTCTAAGCCAAAGACGCCCGTAAAAAGGGTTTCACCGGGAACAGTAGGGGGTAATGATGCATTGGGTGTATACACAGTCCAAGAAACTGTCCTATGATTAGCTAAAGAAGGGGAAGGATAAAGGATAAAAATAGCAACATCATATACACACATAGTGAGAAATTCCTCGGGCAGGATGGACCTGAGAAACCCCGATCTGAAGCACGTGACCAATACGACAGGAATCTGCAAAGGGGGGTGGGGCTTAAGCTACTCTTCACGAGAAAAACATTAATAGAACAAGGTGATGTAATTAGAGGGCGGTCTGTCAAACCAGCCGCCCTTCACGGCAGCGGGGAGGGTGGCTCTGTACCAGTGTGCAGGTCGCATCGGCAGTTGGCTGTGGGAGAGATACACTGGATGGAGTGCATTCCTGGTAGAACCAATCAGACGGTAAGTTCTTGAGCTCTGGAGAGGTGGCCAGCCTACAAAGTGTATACCACAGAGTTTGCAATGATCATCATCTAACAGGTATTGTGTGAATGTCCCCTTTCCCACCAACTGCAGGGTGTCTCATGTTCGATTCTCAATGGTGCTGACCAATGGCAGTGTATTAAAGTTCTGGTGGTGAGCACAAATGTTACTTCAGTAATAACAAGTTGTTCAGGGGTGGGGTGTGAATAAATGTGGTACCACATTGGGAGGCATTGTAAATGGGAAACTGTTAAACTGTTTGCTTCAATTACGGTTCACTAACTCCATTTGATTTGTGCTCAACCAGCTGCAATGAACAGTGTTGCTTCTTGCCTGGTGTTTGCTGCACTTTTTGAGTATGTGATTTTTACTATGCTCTCATTGGTGGATCCCTGACTACATTTTTGGAGGCCCCAGTGAGATCTCTGTCCTCCCCGGACCGCGTAGGGTATACAGGCCGTCCTCCCTGGGGTTGCGGATCTGGCGACTGCACACCTCTTCCCTGTGTATCACTGAGGAGGCCCTGCAGATGCCGGATTCGCAAAGGTCTTCCAGGTCCCAAGCATCGTGCAAGAAGAAGCTGCACAATAGTGCATGCCTACGGAGGGGGATAGATTCTTTTTATGGTGTATAGGACGCATACTCGGAGAAGGGAGGACGTCCAGCCGTAGTAGTGTAGCTAATAGAGCATACCACCAGATAGGGAGTGGACCCTGGTGTGGGCATGCCTAGGGTAGAGCAAATGGGGTGCGTAGTGTGTGGCGAACTCCGTTAGACAGGAATGGGCGTAGTGCAGGCGATTGTATAGTTGCGTCATTGGGGTACAACTCATGATGGGATTTTTTGTGTGGGGAGGAACACACATGTGGTATTTAGAGCCATTCAGTGGTGAGGGCTTGTGGTGGACGAGTCAGCACCAAGAGGTATTTTATGTAAAATAGCAGGATTTTGCATTTCACCAGTGGGAGTGTGCCGATGATGCATGGTTAGAGACTGGACATTCTTGCACGGACATAGGGAACGGTGAGCCCGTGGAGAGGGCTGAGTACCAACATTGAGTGAGTGATCGGACCTGTGGAGAGGGCCATTGCGAACGAGTGGAGTGTCTAGAAGGGCCTGTGGAGAGGGCCACAGTGAATGTTGAGAGGAGTGATTGGGAATAAAAAAGGGAAGAGTTGGGTGAACAGAAGGAGGAGAGGAACACAGGGTAGTAGAATAAAAAGAAAGGAAATAATGGCTTATGCGGACAGCCATCTAGACCACATGTGCTGCAAATTGCCCAAGTAATTTTCAGTGGGCCGGGGTAGACTGCAGGGACATTTGACAGTAAAATAATAGAGAGCATGTTCTTGTACCTATTCACAAAATATATACAGGCCGATTCATGGAATAATTAGCGCGGCGCAAGTGGGCAAAAACGTGCGAATCGCAGTGGAATAGCGAAAATCGCAGTGCAAGTGCGAAAATCGCACGAAAAGCAGCGCACGTCGATTCATGGAAGGCCGTGCGCGAGAAAACCAGCGGATGTGCGATAAAAAAGTGCGCCGCGCACGTTGGCGCACAGGCCATCTAACAGCGTGCGCCAGGTCACAGCGAAAATCGCACAGGCCACAGCGAAATTCGCACATAGCGCGGCGCACGCAACAAAAGTAGGCGGAACACGGGCGTAACACTCGGAATGGGGAACAACTTGCAAAAACGTGGGCGTCACGGGGGAAGTACAGGGCACAAGTGCGCGGAACGCCCACACGCTCGCCTACAACACGTATTCATGGAATAGAATAGGGCAAAAAAGCGCACGCTGAAACCAGCGCACAGGCACAAACACGACCGCCACAAGAAAGCAGGCGGTAGCGTCTCTGCGGCTGTAAGAAATGTGCGCCAAAAGGTGCGCCAACAAATAGCACCTATATACTGCCATGATGAATGTCCTATACTGTGGCCCTCCAGGACAAATGACGTGCAAAGGGGTACCCACAATCACGGACACCCACTGACAAAAATACGTGTGCGTGTATACCGGGGTGCGCGGGAAGTCTCACACGCAATTTCAGCAGGGTACAACTTCACGCGATCGGGCCTGGGGGAGCGGGCTACGTGTATTTCAGGGGTTCGCGTGAAGTTTTTCACGCGATCGGGCCTGGGGGAGCGGGCTACGTGTATTACAGGGGTTCGCGTGAAGTTTCTCACGCGATCGGGCCTGGGGGAGCGGGCTACGTGTATTACAGGGGTTCGCGTGAAGTTTTTCACGCGATCGGGCCTGGGGGAGCGGGCTACGTGTATTACAGGGGTTCGCGTGAAGTTTCTCACGCGATCGGGCCTGGGGGAGCGGGCTACGTGTATTACAGGGGTTCGCGTGAAGTTTCTCACGCGATCGGGCCTGGGGGAGCGGGCTACGTGTATTTCAGATCTTGATGGCCCCGAGCCATGATGCCTCCCACGTCGAGCCCGCTGCTGCCTCCGACGCCACTGCCTCTGCCAGCACGACGGCATCCAGGCTGATGGAAACCACCGACGCCGTCGTGCACGTGCCCTGCCTGATGATGCTGTCACATCTTCCATCTGCTGGGGTCCAGTTGCTGTGTTGTCCACCCCTGCTGGACCTCCGACTCCCAACTGTGGCAGGGATGGGATCCCCACCGAGCTGGCTGCATTGGTCGGGGCAGGTCCACAGGGGGCCTTGGTGGCATCTGGGCTGGAAGACGGCAAGGAGAACGACTGGTGGATAGCCTGCACAGAGGAGGAGAGGGCCGCCACATTGGCCAACACATGCAGGAAACCCCCGAACATGGCCGATCCCAATTGGGCCACGTCGGCACGGTGCACTTCGTGATGACGTGCGTGCTCCTCCCGGGAAGCACGCACGGCATCACGAATCACAGCCGTGCGCATCGCGACCCCAATCAGGACCTTCTCCGCACGGCCAGGGGTTCCCACGTCCGCAGGTGGAGGGGAGTCAGGTGACATGGACATCCCCTCTACCTGCGGACGGGCCTGGGACGGGGCATCCCTGCTGGTGCATGGTGGTGCACTCACAGGGTCAGGGACAGCGACATGCACAGGCCCCTCCACGGTGACCTGTGCTGCCTCCTGCCCCTGGCCCTGGACTGCACCACTTGCACCAGCAGGGATGCCCCCACCAGGCCCCATGTGTGCCCCAGTGGCGGCCTCCTCCTCCTCTGTGCAAACCACCAACCGGGATGGCTCCTCACCGTCTCCCACCGTAGCAGGCCCCTGTGGGGGCTCACCCACCCCTTCCGCTGCAGCCGTGGGGGCATCCCCGCCGCCTTGCTCCACAGCGCCGTCTCCGCCCTCTTCTTCACTAGCCGCTGCGTAGAGGGAGACAAAGAACACAAGCATCAGGGCACTGTACAATGGTCCCCTAGACAGGAAGCAATAGCAGATGAGCACCACTGTCAAAGTACACTTCCATCATGTCCCTCCACAACACATGGGTCAGTCCAGGCAAAACACACACAGTAACAGGCATGGTGCATGCCATGGACATTTCCATGCATGTCCAATGGACTCTTGAAACATTCAATGATATGTAACTCACATGCATCATGGCTCATGCCTATCACATGCACACACTTCACCTCAGTCACATCCATCTGGCCCCAAACACACCAAACACAGCGGATACAAGGGTAATTTGGCTGCTTCACTGAATCTGTGCATTGTCACACACATGTGTCATGCATCCATGGCATGCACAAGTCACAGACACGCAGGTCAGGCACACAGACATGGCTACCATATATGTACCTGGCATCAGCACCCATCCCTCACCCCCACCCATGTCCAGGTACAGAGACTGGCATGCTCATGTTCAAAATCTGCATAGGGCTCCCCATGCGGCATTTGAACACATGCAACAACCATGTGGGTCACAGATCACTGGTCGCATATGCATTACCATGATGTCCCTGCACACATACATGCATACATGGCCTATGGCACACATATAGGCAAGTATCATAGAACCAGCACACCGCAACATGCCCTGTCTCACACAGTAATGCTTGGACACTTACCGCTCAACTCCAGACGGGCCTCCCTCTCAAGGATCTGGGCGTGGAGCGCTGGGCGTACGCGTTCCAGGACCCTCATCTGGATGGAACTCATGCGGCCCCGGCCCCCCTCTACGAGGCACCGGGCCTTCACAAGGGTCCTGGACCTCAAGTCCTCCCAGCGCTTCTTGCTCTTCAGGACGTCGCGGGTTGCCACCCCCTCCGCGTTGATGGCAGGCAGCAGCAGATGGCACGTGGGAGGCTGCTCGGGGCACTGGGGGGCAGTAACTCGGCCTTCTGGGCAGGAGCGTGGTCTTCCGTGTGTTTTCGCGTGGCCAGCTTGATACGGAGTGATTTGGCACGTGAAAATCCTGCACGTCAGCGTGAAATCCGAGGAAAGGCCCTTAGCGCGTAAGCGCGTCAGCACGCATACGCGATTCTATTGGACCAGAGTCCCTCAGCGCGTAAGCGCGTCTGTGACGTGACCCGCACGGGTGTTCCCCACTCAGCACGTGATGACGGGGCACACGTGGAAATACTGCACGTCAGAGTGTCATCGCGTGTAATTGGACAAAAGTGCGCGTACACGCGATTGGCCTATGTACGTGTATTTAATGGGTGCGCGGGCACTTACACACGCAAGTACGTCAGCGAACCTGTATCCCGTGGTGCGTGTGAATTTCCACACGCTATTGGACTGGGAACTGGATTCCAGGGGTGCGCGGGTCACACGCTGTATCCCGTGGTGCGTGTGAATTTCCACACGCTATTGGACTGGGAACTGGATTCCAGGGGTGCGCGGGTCACACGCTGTATCCCGTGGTGCGTGTGAATTTCCACACGCTATTGGACTGGGAACTGGATTCCAGGGGTGCGCGGGTCACACGCTCGCCTAGAACACGCGCAAAGCATAAATTTGCGCACTTTAACAATAACAAGCTCAGACGCCAGGATGAACATAACGTTCCTAGCAGCAGTGGCAGTGGGCTACCAAAGGAGGAGGAGGAGGATAGTCAGGGCCAGAATATTCACACCCAGAACCAGCCTTTTCGGGATGCCTGATGACCAGGTGTATGGGAGGTACAGGTTTCCACCACACATTATACTGGACCTGGTGAGCGAGTGGGAGGATGACCTCACATCACCCACCCTGTGCTCCCAAGCACTCAGCCCCCTGGAGAAGGTCCTCAATGTACTGCACTTCTTAGCCACTGGATCATTTCAGCGGACAAGTGCCATAGTGGGTGGGGTGTCACAGGCCACCCAGTCACGCTGCCTACACCAGGTCTTGAACATCATGACTGCACGCCCATCAGTCCGCAGGCACATATACCTGCCCAGAACTACTGCAGAAAGGCATGCTGCCGCCCTGGATTTTTACGGTGTGGCACGATTCCCCAAAGTGCTAGGTGCCATCGACTGCACCCATGTGGCTCTACGTCCCCCCAGGGCATCTGAGCACATCTATAGGAACCGCAAGCACTGGCATTCCATCAACGTGCAGGTAGCATGTAATGCCAAGGGAATCATCACCTCAGTATATGCCAACTATCCCGGCTCCACCCACGACAGCTTCATTTACCGAATGTCCACCCTAAGCCGGGAACTAGAAGCTGGGCGGCATGGCGATACATGGCTGCTTGGTGAGTATGTATGCTACTGCACATGCATGCATGTTGGATACTGAGCAAGGTCACAACCCCACCAATGATACCAATCACCACCTCCACAGGGGACAGTGCCTATCCTCTCAGCCCCCACATGATGACGCCAATTCGGAACCCCACCACGCCACCCCAGGTAAGATATAACACAGCCCACATTACGACCCGGGGCATAGTGGAGCGCACATTCGGAGTGCTAAAGTCACGCTTTCGCTCCCTTGACCGTTCTGGCGGGCAGCTGTTATACGCTCCCCCAGTAGTGTGCAGGATCATAGTGGCAGCATGTGTCCTGCACAACGTTGCAACACGCCGGGGCCTGGCCGTGGACATGGTGGTGGCCCCACATCCCCAACCACATGCACAGCCGCTGCGCATGGGAGGGGAAAGGGCACGGGGGAGGCAGCCCGTACACAGCTAGTGGCTAATTACTTCACATAGAAATCACACCCCTGTGGAGTGCACACTGCCCTGGCACATTCCATCTGACAATCAATGATGACTCAACCTGACACTGATCCTGAATGTCTGGAGAATTAACCGTGAATACCATATCAGCCTGAGATTGTTCACATGGAAGTGTCACAATGTGTGCATCCCTACCCACACAGACACCACCAATGCAGTTTTGTGAAGTTACACATTCAAGCAGCTAAAATGATTACCCACTTGCAAAATGCAACAAGAGGACAGTGCCATGTCAGCCAACCCAACCCCAGCACCGCCACACGACACACCGTGCCATGTCATGCTAATTGCAGGTAAACAAAGTAATCCCCACAACATGACACTAGTCTCACTATGTACAGTGTCCCTATTAGAAACCTGCAACACCTGAAATGCTCACAGCAATGCCGGACCAACAACATACTTGAGCACGTATTACCATTAACATGACATCACAAATGTTACATATTAGTAGTCTCACCACCTGGAAATGCCTGCACTCCCACCACTACCAACTGTGCAGTGTTGGTGCCATGTAGAGTTGTAGATGCACTGCTGCCAACATGGACCCCATCTCCAGACTAGAGGTCCTTGTGTAGACATGAGGAAGGGACCTGCAAATTGGGAGGTAGACACAGAAGATGAGTTACACATCAATGCAACATGCAGTGTACAACACAACAGCAATATGCACTAGGAATGTATACACAGTATTGACTACAGACTGCCCACGCAGCTCATGGGAGTCCAACGTCACTGTGTAATTCACTGTCACTTGGGCACACCCTTTGCAAGCCCATGGAAACGGGAAGCAGGAGGGGTGTGTGTGACTCAAACCCAAGCATCTGAACCAAATACATTACAAGCCTGCATGTGCCCAGCCACAATGCAGCGTATGCCCACAGGAACCACGGAAGCCAACAAATCGTCCCAAAAAAATAGGGAATAAAAGAAATAACAATAAAAATAAAAATAAGAAACAATCAAAAATGGCCATTGATGGGCCCGGTGGGGTTGGGGAGGCCACCCAGGAGGTCCGAGGACAGGATGCACACCAGAACCCACCTGCGTGGATCCTGGGAAAATAAAACACCTCCATGGGCTCATGGCCCACACGGCTACCCTGTTGTGGGAGTATCACTGCTGTCGCTATTATCACCCTGTGCAGCTGCATCCGGAGGTGGTTGCACTATGGGAGGCAGCCCACGCAAGGCCCTAGTCTGCTCCTCCATGGCTGCAAGCATGCGGGTGTGGTAGGTCTGGTTCTGGAGGATGAGTGTGCGGAGGTCCCCATGCAACAACTCACGGGATGCCCGGACCTCCGCCCTCGTTGCCTGCATCTCAGCTGAGAGCGTACGGGTGAGACGCTCCAGCTGCTGTTCTGTCCTTTGGTGTGTTGAAGCCTCAAGCTCAACAAGAGTCGTCCTGAGGTGAAGGAGCTCCTGCCTCAGGGCTTCCCTGTGGCCCTGGGACTCAATGGAGATGACCTCCTGCAGAGTCGCCAGTGCCGCCCGCCTGTCCCTGTTGGACCCCAACATGTCCTCCCTGTGTGACTGGCAGATGGAGTCGGTTGCCTGCTCTAGTCGCTCCATCAGCCTTTCTGGGGGGACAATGGAAGTGGCCATCCTATCCATGGCCTGAGCCATCATCTCGGATGATGCAGCCTGTTGGGTTGCCATACCGTAAATGGATTGCTCCCATGCGGTATTGCCGGGTGGCGTACGGCCACCACGTCGGCGGGCACCACACCTGTCTGGGGCAAGGCGAACTGCGCCTTGCTGTGCCGGCACTGCCTGAGGCTGCAGGACTGCATTCCCCCTCTGATCTGCTGGCCCAGGAACAGGATCAGATGTCGCGGAGTGTGACCCTGCATCCGTAACCACCGAAGGCGTAGCTGCCAACACTGACATCCCCATGGAGGGTTCTGACCCTGGTGCAGGTGGGTGAGACAGAACAGAATCCCTCCCTGGAACACTCACCTGCGACGGCACGTAGGTCTCATCCGAATCAACACCTGAGTACAGCTCGGGGGAGGTGCAGCCAGAGACACCCCTTGAGAGCACGACTTGCAGCACTTGTGGGTTCTCCCCCACCACCACACCACGTCCCTCACTGGTGGTTGGTCGGCCCTCGGACCCCTCCTGGGTCTGCACCATCTCCACAACCCCAGCAGTATCAGGTGCGTCTTCCCCTGCAAAGACATGAAAACAAAGAAATGGAAACAGGCATTAGCACCATGGCACACAATGAGGGCTGAGAAGCAAGAGAACCAGTACTTGATTGACACATGTCCCACATGACTAAAACCCTCCCATGCATGCACCCTCACTGCGTATGAAGTGCAGGCAAATGGCACACACTGATGACACCAAGATGGAAAATTGACACATTTTCTGCATGCTGCCTGGCAGTGGCATCACACATTGGCCTGTGATTGCCAGGTGAAACACACATGCCATCACACAGATGGCATGTACCATTGCTATTGAGTGAAGATGGAGAGGAGGGCAGCACCTATTCATTCAGTCCAGTTCCCGCATGTAATTGCTTTTCTAATTCTAACAGGTCAGATTTTTCACCTGGAGCTGCCAGTCTGAAATGGTCCAATTGCACAGGGACATGTGTGTACAAATGATATCCAGGTAACAAAGTCACTCCACTTCACCATTGCCATGTCAAACATGTGACTAGTGGACAGCGACATGGCTAGTGAAAGTGGGGGAATGCAAACAATCTGACTGAATGAACAGTGAAAAATAAGCAACAATTTTGTGGCAAGGTGACACTTCAAGGGCAACTGGCGTGCAGTTGGGCTAGATGTCTACTGTTGGCAGAAGGGATACTGCTATGGCCAAATGCAGCTGCGCAGGAAGTATTGCATGAAGCACATGGCTGACCCATACGACTCAGGCGCACACACTCTCACCTGGCACACAAACAGAAGCCCTCACACACACACCATGCACATGGATGACACACACATGCATGTGCACTCACCGGACAATGCCTCGTAATCAGCCAGATCTCCCACGCCTTGGATCTGTTCCTCCGTGACGTAGGTCCCAGCGACTGACTCATGTGGAGTGAGTTCCATGTCTACTACTGGAGACCCACCTCCAGTCACTAGAGTTGCGGCGTGACTTGAGGCCAGCTTACTCTTTGCCCTGCGCTTTAGGTCATTCCAGCGCTTATAGCAATCATTGGCTGTGCGCCTCACGATTCCAAGGGCACTTACGATGTCCGCAACGGTCTGCCAGTGTGCCTGGCGTTGTGCAGGTGTGGTCTTGGATCCTGCAACAATGACCATCTCGTTGTCATGTCCGGACACATACTCGACAAGTGCATTCAGTTCGTCATCCGTGAAGCTGGGCTTCCTGGACGGGCCGGACTGTGTAGCCGTGTCTGGGGCATCAGCCTGTGCCAGACGAGCACTCTTCCTCTTCCGCTTGGAAGGTGGTGGTGATCCTGAGTGTCCTGCGCCGCTCTGGACACTAGGGGCAGGAGCCCTGGTGGACTCTGTATCAGGAGTGTGGGATTGCACACTCAGCATGGGAGTTGGTGCAGGCACTGGCTCTAGTGTGATGGTGTCAGGGGGAATGTCAGCAGCATGGACTAGGACCGACACTGTCCTGGCTGGGTGTGTGAGGGCTGGGGTGGATGGAGCCCCAGCTGCCCCTGCAGCCTCTCCGCCCTGCCTCCTTGGTGCAGCAGATGACCTTGCTGCCCCAGATCCACGTGGCATGATGGCATCAACGTGCACCAGCGCACGTGTCGTAGCCCTGCTGACCTGGAAGTCAGCCATGGAGTCAGCCAGGTCTGGTGCCACAATGGGCTGGTCCAACAAGGGCTGAGCATGGATGGCGTCAGCCACATCAGCCTCAACGGGAGGGGGGGGGGGATTATGGGTGCCCGTGACTGGTCCTCCACACATGGGGGGGACAGGCTCACCCTGCAAGTTACGACCACGTCCCCTACCGGATCCACCACGGCCACCACTTGTGGCTCTTCCACCTTTGCCACCCTTACGGAATCCTCGCCTCCCAGCCATGGCACTGATGTTAATGTGCGTATGGGAGTGGATGTAGACTATTGTCCTGGGCAATTGGGGGTCAAAGGGGTTAGGTACCAGATGGTAATTGTACCCTAGTGCTCTAGCAAGGCTGATTGTAACCCCTGGGGAAAGATGACGGGTCACGCAACGCACAGGAGGCCCAAAAAAGGGAGATGACGTGCACGCAACCCCTCCTAGACCACGTGTGCAGAAAGTAAAACCTGCACTACGCTGTGGCACCCAGTAACACAAGAATGAACGTATGCGTGTCACACGCAGCCTAGAATGACCTCTGAAGGGGTAGGCTACACACGGGGCAAGCACAGATGTTAGATACGTGCGTGACTCACCGTCTGCCTGGTAAACGAGCGTGTAAAAGGAGCACGTTTGGTTGGCAACACCCCCGCCAAAAGAAGATTTGTACGCTGTCTGAGGAGACAGGACAACAGTAGAAGGGAACACTGTTTGAGGGAACAGGCCCAGGTAAACCAGTAAAAGAGAAAAAAGAGAAAAAGCTGTCAGAGGTAACAGGGAATACGAACTTGAAACGCTGTGAAGTAAATCGCGTGTGAAACGACAAGAAGTACAGAATTCACCCACTCGCTCTCCACGAAAAGCACGTACAAGGAAAACGTGTTATACATGTACCTTTTATACAGGCCCACACGTCCAGCGTCACTTACGCGGCGTGTACGCGCTAGGGCCATTTCCACCAATTACATGCTTTGTCACTTCTGCGTGTAGGGCCATTTCCACCAATCACACGCGATTACACTCTGACGTGCAGTCTTTCCACGTGAGCTCTGTCATCACGTGCTGTGTGGGAAACACCTGTGCGGGTCACGTCACAGACGCGCTTACGCGCTGAGGGCCTTTCCTCAGTTTTCACGCTGACGTGCAGGATTTTCACGTGCCAAATCACTCCGTACCAAGCTGGCCACGCGTACGCACACGGAATACCACGCTCCTGCCCGGAAGGCCGAACTACTGCCCCCCAGAGCCCGAGCACGCTCCCACCTGCTGCTGCCTGACTGCCTGCTGCCCCAGCACTGCTGGGGGGTGGGGGTGGTGGGTGACATGGGTGGGTGCCTGGTGGAGGCTGCCCCTGCACTGCTGGGGGGTGGGGGTGGTGGGAGACATGAGTGGGGGCCTGGTGGAGGGTGCCCCTGGTGACTGGGGGGGTGGGGGTGGTGGGAGACATGGGTGGGGGCCTGGTGGAGGGTGCCCCTGGTGACTGGGGGGGTGGGGGTGGTGGGAGACATGAGTGGGGGCCTGGTGGAGGGTGCCCCTGGTGACTGGGGGGGTGGGGGTGGTGGGAGACATGGGTGGGGGCCTGGTGGAGGGTGCCCCTGGTGACTGGGGGGTGGGGGTGGTGGGAGACATGAGTGGGGGCCTGGTGGAGGGTGCCCCTGGTGACTGGGGGCGTGGGGGTGGTGGGAGACATGGGTGGGGGCCTGGTGGAGGGTGCCCCTGGTGACTGGGGGGGTGGGGGTGGTGGGAGACATGAGTGGGGGCCTGGTGGAGTGTGCCCCTGGTGACTGGGGGGGTGGGGGTGATAGGGGTCATGAGTGGGGGCCTGGTGGAGGGTGCCCCTGCACTGCTGGGGGGTGGGGGTGGTGGGAGACATGAGTGGGGGCCTGGTGGAGGGTGCCCCTGGTGGCGGGGGGGTGGGGGTGATAGGGGACATGAGTGGGTGCCTGGTGGAGGCTGCCCCTGCACTGCTGGGGGGTGGGGGTGGTGGGAGACATGAGTGGGGGCCTGGTGGAGGGTGCCCCTGGGACTGGGGGGTGGGGGTGATGGGGGACATGAGTGGGGGCCTGGTGGGGGCTGCCCCTGCACTGCTGGAGGGTGGGGGTGGTGGGAGACATGAGTGGGGGCCTGGTGGAGGGTGCCCCTGGTGACTGGGGGGGTGGGGGTGGTGGGAGACATGAGCAGGTGTGCAGGGTAGTCCCCTGTTTTGTGGGCTGCCTGCAGGGGCCGTGGAGGGTGTACAGGGAACACCTGTGAGGACCCACCCAGCCTAATCGCGTGTGTAACTTCCCACGCACCCCTGTAATACATGTACCAAGCCAAATCGCGTGTGAGAATTCCCGCGCACCCCTGAAATACACGTACCCTGCTGAAATCGCGTGTAAAACTTCCCGCGCACCCCTGAAATGCATGCGGCCAGGCTATTCGCGTGTGGAACTTCCCGCGCACCCCTGAAATACACGCGCCCAGGCTATTCGCGTGTGGAACTTCCCGCGCACCCCTGAAATACACGCGCCCAGGCTATTCGCGTGTGGGACTTCCCGCGCACCCCTGAAATACACGCGCCCAGGCTATTCGTGTGTGGAACTTCCCGCGCACCCCTGAAATACACGCGCCCAGGCTATTCGCGAGTGGAACTTCCCGCGCACCCCTGGAATACACGTAGCACGCTGGGAGACATGAGTGGGGGCCTGGTGGAGGCTGCCCCTGCACTGCTGGGGGGTGGGGGTGGTAGGAGACATGGGTGGGGGCCTGGTGGTGGGTGCCCCTGGTGGCTGGGGGGTGGGGGTGCAGGGGGACATGAGCAGGTGTGCAGGGTAGTCCCCTGTTTTGTGGGCTGCCTGCAGGGGCCGTGGAGGGTGTACAGGGAACACCTGTGAGGACCCACCCAGCCTAATCGCGTGTGATAATTCCCACGCACCCCTGTAATACACGTACCCAGCAAAATGGCGTGTGATAATTCCCACGCAACCCTGTAATTCACGTACCCTGCCAAATCGCGTGTGATAATTCCCGCGTACCCCTGTAATACACGTGCCCTGGCTAATCGCATGTAAGACTTCCCGCGTACCCCTGTAATACACGTTCCCTGGACAATCGCGTGTTGAACTTCCCGCGGACCCCTGTAATACACGTTCCCTGGACAATCGCGTGTTGAACTTCCCGCGTAGCCCTGTAATACACGTTCCCTGGACTATCGCGTGTTGAACTTCCCGCGCACCCCTGAAATACACGTACCCTGGCACCCTGGCTAATCGCGTGTATAACTTCACGCGTACCCCTGATATGCACGTTACCCGCTTTGCGTTCCTTGTTTGGCAGCCCTGTAAACTGGTCCAGGGTTAGCGCAGCCCTTTGCGATGATTTAGCGATTTTGATGGCTTTTCCTTGCGCAAGGGCGTTCTCGGGGGCGTTACTGGCGCTGCTGCAGGGTCGCTGCGATACTCTGCGCCACGGCTGGTTTGGGAGCCTAAAATCCATGAATACGCTGTGCGCGGAAATCGGTTTTAGCGCACGTGCCTGGCGCAGACAATCGCACGCGGACACTCTGCGCCAGCCGCTTGCGACACTTTTCTGCGAAATTCTATGAATTACCCTGAAAGGCTCTAAGCTAAAAAGCAGGAAAAACATATTGGGACTCTGGAAATTATAAGGCGAATACTAGAGGGGGTAAAATTGAAGAAAGAAGAATAAGATGAAGAAGAGACAGTGGGAGGCGGTGGACCCAGCTCACCACCACCGCCCTACGTGTTATATATCCCCTTGCGACCAGCCACAGGGTATACTAACCCTCGGCGGGAAACCTCACACGGCGGGAAACCTCAAAGGGCGAACAGGGGAAAACAAAGGGGGAAAAGGAGAAAGAAAAACAAAGAGAGGAGGTGCACATGTGGGGCAAAAGAAAATATCTAGCAGATATTGAAAAGAATACGTGCAACAGGTGGATGTGTTATTTAGTGAAGCAGAACAGGTGCTAGAGAGGAGGAGATGAGGAGGAAGAGCAAGGGGAATATGGGAGAATGGCCATCGGGAAGAATAAAATTCATGATGGGGAGGACGAAGAAGAAGAAACAAAAATGATGAAGTGGATGGGGAAGACGCAGCCTCAGGCGAAGGGTTATTAGGAGACAAATGGAGTTACAGGAACAGTGACGAATGGACACCCGACAAACATAGGAGAAGGGGAAGAAAGGAGCGGAAACAACAGGACAGTGACGGTTGAACAGGGACTGGTCCACCTCCTTACGTAGTAGGACAGTGAAGGTAAAAATGGGGTTAAAACAAGCAGTAGGAGAGGGAGGAACAGGAACTAAGACACTGGTAATGGCGTTACTACAGAAGGGACGAGGGGGAGCCCATTATGTGCCCTGGCAAACAATGGATTGGGACAATCAAATATATAGCCTGCCCTCCTTCATAGCTGGGGCCAGCCAGTAAATGGATACCGGCACTCGATAAAAATACAGCGGGGCTGATGCTGGCCGTAGGGGATATGAAATGTTTGTTTGCCGTAATTATAGAAAAGGCAGACAACATTTGGAATAAGGCTAGCTAAAAAGGAGTGAAATTGAGCACCAATGCTCATGACGGAGCTCCATTTAACAGTTGTCCAGCACATGTCTGGGAAGTTTTAAGAAACATGTATCCAGACAGCTATGACCTGGGGACAGTGACGGCTTGAAAGATGACGATGACCCAGCTGAATATATAAAGCGAGTTCAAGATTTATTAACTCAAGGGATGCAAAGGTCCTAGGACAAATGCATACCATTGTTCTATCACATACTAGTAAATGAACTGCCAACGGAAGTACAGGCTTCTTTGGACAAGGTAGTAGGTATAGAAGCTAAGGGCTGGCCTGAAATACAGGCCACAATAGTACATTACTGTAACAGGAAGCAGGAAAGCGAGAGGCAGGCAGCCAAGAATGCAGCAAAGGCAGAAAAAAGATTAGTAAAAACGAAACTGGCCAAATACACCATGTAGGGAGCACTGTTCGTGCCAGACGCCACTGCTGTGGTGCCAGCATCACAGGGAGGGTTTCCTGCAGGACAAACACCACAACAAGGAGGGTACAGGACGAAGCCTCTGCTCTCGTCATGACCCTCAAGAGATAAACTTCATGCAAGCCACCAGCTCCACCACCACTCCCACTCCAAACTGGACCCTCGACTGGATCCTCTCCCTAAATATTGCCATCCAAATCCTAGCCATCAACTCTGTACCCTGGACAGACCACTCTCTGATTCTATTTACCTTGGACCTCAAAACTCCCCCCCACCCCCAAATTATCCTCCACCCACCTTCCTACCATGGCTAGATACACTAAAAGAACTTACCAAGGAACTTCCAGCCAACCATCTGGGCCACCCTCGAATCGTGCCCCGACAACAACCGTGAGACCATTCTCTCGGCCGACAACCCTGCCCTCAACTACACCCTGGAACTCCATGCCCCACTCAAAACGACCACTCGAAAAAAAAGACCACCACCATAACTGGCTCACTAAGGAATTAGCAGCCCTCCATAAAACCAAGCGCTCCAAAGAACACATCTGGTGTAAAAAACCCTCTCCTTCCAAAAAAGATGCCTTCGCACCTGCGCGACCTCCTACAAGAAAGTTATCATCAACACCAAAGCCAATATATACAACAACCGCATAACATAGGCACGCTCCAACACAAGAGAGCCAATCAAAATCCTCAAAGAGCTTGAAACTCCTGTCCCACTTCTCACAACCTTCCCCAAGGACAAAGCCTGGATACTAAAAAAATCTCACGTTTCCCCCAAACCAACTCTGACAGCCCCACCCTCACCACATCCAACAACCCTCCGATCCAATTCTCATTTGTGTCCCCCACAGAAACGCTTGCCACCATTCAGCACCTCAAAGCCTCTAACTGCACAGGCGACCGCTGCCTAGCACACATCATCAAGCTTTCTGCTGAACCACTGGCCCCCAACATCGCCAAATTTATCAACGCCTCCGTCAGCTGTTGCACCATACCTATCTTCAACAAAGAAGCCTGGGTCACACCTCTACTAAAAAAACCTTTGCTTGACCCCATCCTACCCACTAACTACCGCCCCATCACAACAGTACCCTTCCTCCTGTAAATTCTCCACCGCACTGCATACCTGCATCTCCAAGCCTAACTAGAAACCAATACCTTACTTGACAGGCATCAATCTGGATTCAGACCAAGGCATAGCACTGAATCTGCCCTCCTTGATCTTAAGATCCAACTCAACCACCTCAGCGATAACGGTGACCTCGCCACCCTCCTGCTACTTGATCTCTTCGACCTCATTGACCACGACATCCTCTGCCACCACCTCACCACCTCCTTCAACCTCTCTCCCGAAGCTGCCAAATGCGTAAAATCATTCCCGAGCGACCGAACCTCCAGGATCTTCGCTGGAAACGAAGCAGCGGACCCCATACCAGTCGGTCCCGCAAGCCTCCTGCCTTTCCCACACGCTCTACAACACATACACTAAGGACCTATACGATCGCCTCGACACTCTTATGTCCCATACACAAACTTTGCTGACGACACCCAGATTCTCCTCAAACTTTCGGGCTCCTATGAGCTTGACTCGGCCAACAACCGCATCTACAACATCATTCAGGTCTGGATGGTCAACCACCACCTCTATCTGAATGACCACAAAACAGAGCTGCTCATTGTAGGCTCTCCTCACTGCCTCAAACACCTAGTCCCCGCCTACACCGCCTTTCTCATAAACGGGAACAACATCCCGGTTTCTCGCCATGTCAAAACACTGGGAGTCTACCTTGATGCAGAACTCAACATGAACAGACATGTGAATGCGTTGGCCTCCTCTGCAGCTTACTCAACTGAACTCCTCAATCGCTCCCGAAAATTCCTCACTACTAGCAACTTTCTCACCTTAGCAAGAGCTACCATTGGCAACAAGCTCGACATTTCAATGCCATCCTGTCAGGGATATCTTCTAAAGATCTCAAAAAACTACAGTTAACACAGAATAACACCCTCAGAGCAGTATGGAGCCTCAAGCGTCCAGAGCACATCTCCAATCAGACGCAAATCTCACTGGCTCCCCATTCAAGCCTGCATCCAATTCAAAGTTCTATCCACCACTCACCGATGGCTCCACAACACTGCCCCACCTCACCCACTGCATCACCAAACGACCCAATACGCGCAGCCTGCTCTCCGCCTCCTCCATCTCACTAACCAACCTGAGAAAAGATGGAGGGGGGGGGGAATCAAGTTTCACCGTAATCGCACCTACACTATGGAGCACGCTTCCCCCTTCCATCAGAAACAAACCATCCTAAAAGGCATTCCGCAAACAAATCAAAACCTTTCCGTTTAACAAATACGCTTCACTCTAACCCAATGTGAATATCTGAAACTGTTAACTGTGCTTCGGATGCACCATCATGTATGTAATCTAGCGTTGTGAGACCTTGGGGTCCTGGGCACTAACAACAAATGCAATAAATAATAAATAACATGCAGCAGCAGTATGGGGAATTACATGCATGTGGGATACTTCCCTATAGGAAGAGAGTTTTAACAATGGGGAACAGGGGGTATCGAGGAACAGGATACAGAGTTTTCAGACCATGCTAGATATGTCAGAACATGGGACACGTGATGCGCACCTGTCCACTGATGCAACAGCACAGGCACCGACAACCCAAGTAGCGCAACAGCAGGGGCTCCAGTGGTGTCCTCCAGAGCAGTTACAACCAGTGCAGGTGCCAGCACAGCAGGGAGGAGTGCAGCCCCAAGGAAGGACAACTGAAAGCGGGATAACAGTCCCAGCGATGGTTGAGCCACCTGAAGTAGCAGGCAGAACCACATTGGTGCTGGGGCAAAACGTGGAGCACCATTACACAGTGGTCAGCATGGCAGGGGGAACCCTTTACACTTTCCGCTGAATAACACACAGCAATAGGAGGGCCCACAGAAAGTCCGAGTGTGTTCAGTCCTGGCAGGAACCTGAGAAGGCAGTGAAAATAGGACCAAGAGAGTTCTGGTTTCTCATAGATACAGGAGCAACCAAATCCTGCATCAGGGAGGGGGGATTCCCGTTATCTAACAAAGTGATGGCTATGCAGGGCTTTTCTGGGGCGGTGGTCGCGGTTCCAGTAACAAAAGATTTACCATTAACCATAGGGACACACCACCTTACTATACTCCAAAGACACACCCAGCAAACTGAATGCAACCACATCATTCACAGAGAAAGGGATGGTGTACTCCACGCCAGGCATTTACCAGGTAGCAGCTCTTCTCTTGGCAGCTTACACACAAAGCACCTTTTGAGCACAACCAGTATACCACAGCATGTTCCTATACTGGGTCAAAGTTATGCTAGTATGGGTCCCAGGAATACAGGGGAAGGTGTTCCGACTGGCTTTGAAGTTCCTATTCAGACCACAGTGCCAGAACGATGACTTCAAGGGGAAAAAAATGGTGTTACAGCTGGAAGAAGCAGTAATACGCAAAGACGTGGCGATTCTGTGTGGAACAGAAGATGACAACATGGAGTGGTGAACAGTGCTGTGCATTGATCCCATGTTGACAATTACAGGAGTATGGGATGAAAAGTCGCTCGCCGATGAGAAGGTGGAAGGGGAGATGGTGTTCCAGATACAGATACCTTGCCCAGTTTAGATATAGGAAAAAATGGTGCCCATTTTTACACAATTAGTGAAGAAAAAAAATAAAACACACAGAGGGAGATCTCAAAAGGTTTCCGTAGGAGTTGTGGACCCAGGGGCCTCATGATGTGGAGGTACTGAAAGGGATTGGCGCAGTAAAAATACAACTGAAACAAGGGGCCCTGCTGCCCCAGGCAAAACAATACCCATTGACCAGAGAAGCAGATGAAGGGATATATTCCACTTTACACGCATTATGGCAGCAAGGGATAATTCAGACACCTACATCAACCTGTAGCACAGCGATCAATCCGATAAAGAAATCAAAGGGCGGGTTGTAGCAATTCATCCAGGATTTGCGCAACCTAAATGAAGTAGTGCAAGTAGAATTTCCTGTGGCTCCACACCCTGCCACTATATTGTGCAATATACCAGCAAAGGCAAAGTACTTCACAGTCATGGACATAAAAAATGCCTTCTTCTCTACACCTTTGCACCCAGACTCAAGATATCTGACCGCCTTCATGTATCGCAGAAGTAGATTCTAGCACACACTTTTGCCCCACGGGTACTGCAAATCACCCAGTATTTTCAATAGGATAATACAAATGGATCTATGCAATGTGCAAATATCAAGCACTGTGATTCAATCTGCTGATGATCTGTTAATATGCAGTGAAACAGAAGAAGAGTGTATAACAGACTCTGTACATGTTTTGCTTACTTGCATAGAAAGGGTACATGATGGATAAGGCAAAATTACAGTATTGCCTAGAAGAGGGTGTGTAACTGGGGCAAATAATATCCATTAAAGGGCGTAGAAGAACATCCGAAAGGACACAGGCCATTCATTCCACCTTTCGCCCACTAACGGTGAAAGAGATGCAGAGGTTTCTAGGTCTATGCAATTACTGCAGAGCATGGGGATTTGATTAGGCCACATTCACGAAACCCCTACTGCAGGGCCTTGAGGAACCACAAAAAGAGAAGAGGGAAAGTTGTACAGAACTAAAAGACGCACTGGCACAAGCACCAGTGTTAGCTACACCAAATTACAGCCAAAAATTCTATTTGTTCTCACATTCAGATGACTCGGTGATGACAGCTGTCCTCACACAAAAGAAGCCGCAGGTACATCAACCACTAGCTTACTACAGTGGAAGCATAGACCCAGCTATTCAAGGACACTTCCCTTGCAAGCAATCGCTTGCGGCTGCAGCATTTGCACTTGAGAAGGCATCCACGATTACCATGTGGTGTCCCGTAGTATTGTACATGGAACACTCATTATGCAACATTCAAAATCAAAAAGACACTAGCTACCCAAAGAGCATCAGGATATGAGGTCATATTAATCAACCAAGCCATAGAGGTGGTACGGTGCCGAAGTGTAAACCCAGCAATCTATCTAGCAAAACCCATACAGGAACGGGATTACATACATGATTGTGCAGCACACATGGACAGGATGGAAGGGAACGTACAGGTAAAAGAGATGGAAATAGCAGGAGCAGACCTGGTCTATATTGACCAGTCATCAAGTATTGACCAAGAGACAGGAAGGAGACATACTGGTGCGGCAGTAGTGTGCTGCGTAAACAGGGAATATGTAATAGCATCTCAAGAGCGAATACCTTTGCATTATTCAGCACAGGCAGCTAAATTAGTGGGGATGATAAAAGCACTAAAACTGATAGAAGGGCATGCAGCAAACATCTTTTCCGGCTCTGCCTATGTCACGTCAACGAACGTCAACTATCCTTTCGGAACGGGCACGTTGGGAAAGGAGGGGATTCAAAAGAAGTGATGGGTCCCCCGTACACCATGCAGAACTACTAAAAGAATTGAGGCCCTAAAAGTTCCAATAGAGGTGGTGATAATAAAATGCGCAGCACACACAGGAAAACAAGACAGGATATCAATGGGGAACGAAATGGCCGACAGGGCGGCAAAAGCAGCATATTTACCGGAGCGAGGGGCTGTTCAGAGGTACCCCAGAGAAGGGGAAAAGGGGCCAATCATTGCAGCAGAAAGGAAGAAGAGTGGGTAGGAAGAAAGGGAGGAACATTTAGCACGATTCCCAAAGTACACATAATAGAATTACAAGGAGAGGTACCAAAAGAGGAAAAAGAACTGTGGATAAAAAGAGGATGTTTGCAGTCACCAACTGACCAGATTTGGCGACAGAATAGCATAGGCCTGTAATGCCCAGAAAATTGCTAAACATAGCAGCTGCTTTTCCCCACCAATAAGTCCAAACAAAGCATAGCTGCAGAGCTGAGTGAGGGATGGTAGGATCCAAACATGCATGAGCGAGTTAATGAGTTCAAGGGAAATTGTATGGTTTGCAAACAGTTTCCGTCAGGCAATACTTCAAAAACTTTGCGGGGCACAATACCGTGGCCAGAAGGACCCTTCCGGCACTTGCATATCGATTACGTTGACACGCAAGAAAGATCTGCCTCCTACAGGTACCTAATCATAGTGGTTTGTCCATTTACGCATTGGCTTGAGGCGGGGCCCTGTGCAAAGAATGATGCAAAATCTGCAGCCAAGTTCCAAGTGAGGGAAGTATTCCCAAGATCGGGTGTATGTGAGGAGATAAGGTCATATAAAGGCCAACACTTCGCCAACAATCTCTTCAAGGAGATAAAACATCTCTTAGGGGTCAAACACAAACGTTGCACATTTTACTGGCCGCAAGCGAACAGGTTTGTGGAGAGAATGAATGCTTCACTTAAAGAGCGCATGCCTAAGCTAACAACTACTATGTGCCGAAATTTACTTTTTTGCCTCCCTCTTACATTTTTCGCCCTTCGAAATGAACCTTCTGCAGAGCACCATTTTACTCCACATTAAATTTTAACGGGAAGGAGAATGCATGCGCCAGTCCCTCGTTCACGTTCGATTTCAGATACTAATCCTAGCTCAGAAATCGTTGGCAATGAAATGAAAGACTATTTAATTGAGATGACCAATGTGCTTCGCTACATCTCCCGCCACGTCGAGCAATCTACAAGTAAGCGAACCAACATCGAAGACTGGGCACAAGCCCGCCAAGCATTTCCATGTACACAGCCTCTTTATCCAGAGGGCAAAGTACTTATTCGAAATACAGTAAGAATGTGGAAGGAGCCTTGGTTTTGTGGTCCTTTTGAAGTGATCATCTCAACACCAATGGCAGTAAAAATAAAAAAACGACTTGCATGGATTCACCACTCAGACCTTCTTCGCAATACCAACAGCACATCGGGAAGAGGAGAAATCACTTGATGGGGAGTACTAGCCAAATTACATTAAAATGTTGTACTATAATAATGTGTTACAGAAGACCCGCAATAGAAATAGAAGACGGACGAGGGAAAAGAAGAGGGGGTGGGATTAAAGAGACGTGTAGGGTAAACGTATGAAGAGTTGTATTGTTCTGCATCTTTGTTTTCTGTCTCCTTCTTTTCTGACATTTAGCACATATGGATAACTTGGGCCCATCAGCGGGTGGCGATATGGAGACACGCACTAAGCAAAGTATAACTAGCCCAAAAGAATTCTACAAAATTGTCAGGAAGGGAATGTACCTAGCCTCAGAAAATGTATGGTATGGGGAAATGAAGAAGGTGAGGCAGGGGAGCACCAATGGTACATACTATGTGTGCTCACTCATCCCACCCCTCACAGGAACGCCGAAGCAATTCTTGCCACAAGACGTGACAGCAGAAGAGGGAGGATGTCTGGTACCTATGGCTTTGTGCAGGACTAGGGGTATGTTCCAAGGGCATACAGTGGAAGTAAAGTAGATTGATTAGGGGGAGGAGGTGTACGAGGACAACTTCATACAGCTAGAAAGTATGGCCCAGGGGGGGGGAAGAGTAAGCACGTGGTTCTGGAATATGTAACAGAGGGTGCACAAAAGTGAAACAACTGCCCACTGTCCATAAAATAATACATTGCAATAACTCCATGAGGTAAGATGCGCCATGGTGCCACACCAGACCCTTGATGCAAATACAGGGTTTGGTGCTGCACAATGGGAAAGGGGAATGGCACAGTGCAGCGCAGAAATACTGGTGGGCTTTGGAGAAATGGTGGTTAAGAAAATAAATGCAGGATGCAAGACCATTTGGAACAGTTATGTACATGCTTTAACACTGATAAACGAAAACCCACGTCCAGAAAGCAAAGCCGCTCACACAATATTTGTGTGTTTCAGAGCAAATGAAACAATAATGCTGGGGATGAATACCGATTGCAGGACGACGATGGACATTGCAGCATTGCAAAAGGTGACTGCAGCTGTGATGGACATCTGGTGGGCGTGTGGCACGAGAACGTATGCCCAGCTACCACCAGACTGGAAGGGGGTGTGCGCACTGATAACCCTCCATAATCCTACCTTAGTTGTGCCCCACGCAGACTTGATATCACTCAATGAGTTGTTCACGTATATAGAAAAAGTGCCAGCAGAAATACAACCAAACAAACCCAAGATAACAAGGAAGAAAAGGTCCAGCAGCAACTACACCTCGGTGGAATCAAGCAAGATCCTAGAGAACATTCCCCATCTGAAATTGTTCAGCTCAGCATCTGTCTTCTTTACCGCTCTCCTGCTTCCTGGGGTACAAGTAGAAGCCAATGCAAAGTGGATGCAGATCATGCTTTATGTACTGCTTCAACTAGCGAATGCAACCGAAAAGGGACTGAGCACAGTGCGTGAAGAGCTATGGCCCCTGCGATTGATGACCCTTCAAAATCATTTCATTTTGGATCTTATGACGGCGATGGAGGGAGGGGTAGGCCATAAGATAGAGAACGCGTGCTGTACCGCAATTCCTGCTAATGATGCTGCAAATGGAACAATCACAGACGCAGTAACAAAAATAAAAACAATACACAAGAGAATGGCAAAAGAAATGCAAGACATTTCATCAGCAACCTGGCTGGATTCATTATTCACCTGGGCACCCAACTGGTTTGTGGCAGCAAACATTCTCGTCTCTGTGCTCGTCGTAATCCTTCTCACCACCTGCATCTGTCATATGATCATCCATTGGTGTAAATGCCACCAGCATAAGAGTTACATAATAGAATTAGAGAAAATTAAGCTCGAGGAGGTATTAGGTGAGGCTCACCCCAGTATGAATGAAAGACAGAATGAAGGGGAAATTATTTTCACAGCAACCCTACCCGACTTGGAAGATTAGGAAGCATTATGGGGAGAGTGTTTACCTGATGGAAAAAAGATACTGATTTTTGGGGAAGATTTGGATGGATATGAGGAGGAAGGGGACATGACCAGGGTAACAAGGGTGTGGGTGTGCAAGGAAAAGGGAGAAGGGATGAGAAATGTCAATCGAAAGATCAAAGGGGGGGAATGTTTTAAATGTGCTAAATTATCGCCAGACGAGGGGACGCACCTACCAACTGCAAGAGTAAAGAAGGGGGGACAGTGGGGGCAGCTACATGGGAAATGACACAGGTATTGTAAGCCACAGACTCCCAGTACAAAAGGCTTCACCGTGAAAGGCAGGGGGTAATGATGCACTGGGTGTATACACAGTCCAAGATACTATGCTATGGTTAGCTAAAGAAGGGGGAAGGATAAAAATAGCGCCATCATAAATACACATAGTTGGAAATCCTTTGGGCGGGCTGGACTTGAGAAACCTCAATCTGAAACACGTGAGCAATAAGACAGGGATCTGCAAAGGGGAGTGGGGCTTGAGCTACTAATCACAAGAAAAACATAACTAGAACAAGGTGATGTAAAGAGGGCGGTCACTCAAACTAGCCGCCCTACACGGCAGCGGGGAGGGTGGCTTTGTACCAGTGCGCCAGTCACATGATCGCTGATGACCATCAGCAGTCGGCTGTGGGAGAGGAACACTGGACCGAGTGGAGTTCCTGGAAGAAGCAATCAGACGGTAAGTTCTTGAGCACTGGGGATGTGGCCAGCCTCCAAAGTGTCTACCAGAGAGGTCACGAAGGTCATCATATAACAGGTATCGTGTATATGAATGTCCCCTTTCCCACCAGCTGCACAGTGTCTCGTGTTCCATTCTCAATGTTGCCGGCCAATGGCAGTGTATTAAAGTTCTGGCGGTCAGCACAAATGTTATTATTGAAGTAACAAGTTGTTCCGGGGTGGTTGTGAATAAATGTGCTACCACATGAGGAGGCATTGTACTGGGAAACTGAACTTCAATTACGCTTCACTAATCAACGTAAACCTTGAGGAGGTGATGTCTAAGAACCAATGAAATCCCTGGGAAACAGACCGACCATTGTATTTCTTGGTATAAAACTACTATTCGTATTCCATTCAGATTTCAGACTTTCGCCCAGAGCCCATCCACTGTTCCGTTTGATTTGTGCTCACCCAGCTGTAATAAACAGCGTTGCTTCTTGCCCGGTGTTTGCTCTACTTTTGGAGTATATGGTTTTTATTAGGTGTTCATTGGTGGACCCCTGACTATATTCCTTTGCATACCTGACTAAGCTAAGGGAAGCCCCTTTATACACTATCGATGCCTGCAGACATCACATTCATATATATATAATTTGTATATACCGCGGAGCACACAAATGAACAATACAAAACATATAAGACAAATAAAGATGGGAGCTGAGGATTCAGTGTCAGGGAGCCGAGCAAAGCAACAGAAGACAAGATTAAATTAATCAGGGGGAAGGTTGAAGAGATAAGTCTTCAGGCTTTTTATAAACTCCAGAGTCGCAGGGGTAGATCTGAGGCTGTAAGCAAGAGCATTCCAGGCAATCATGCTTTGAACATTGAAGCTACGACCACCAGCTTTAGCCAGTTTAAATCTTGGCTGCACAAGATTAAGTTGGTACTTAAACCATTGCAAGTTATCTCATTGCATTACAAGCTTGCCATGGCCGACTCTTCCAACAAAGATGAAACAGTTACGAAACGCTGGGAGGAGCATTAGGCATAATGATAGAAGATGAGAAGTTCGATAAAATATGTTGGCAGACTCGTCCACCAGCATATTTGATCGCACTGCTCACATATCTGTCAATTACAAACATATAGCATTACAATATCGATTCCTATACCAAACATATTATACACCATTGAAACTAAGGAAGTTTGAACCCTCTGTGTCTGAGGCATACCCCAAGAGAAAACAGCTGGAAGCCAACTTTACACACATGTTACGCTCACCTGGCTCCCACAGAGGCGTCGATCTGGACTGGACTGCTGCGATCTCCACCAATGTGACGCGTAGGGCTGAGATGACGGACTGGACTGGCCCACCTAGCTTCGTTTGCTTGGCCCGTAGGAATATTCTTCTGCAAGTGGAGAAAGGGAATTAACCACCCGTGGAGTTGAGCGTAAATCCCCACACCCCGTTGTTCTCCCCACTGATCACCTTGGATGTCCCCTCTTATAGTCTCACCTGATGATTTGAAAAGATGAGCTCTCCATCCTGCATTGAGCGCAGGGGCGCATAGATAACCAGTTGCTTCACTGGCTAGAAGGAATTGGCGAGTTCCAGGACAATATTGACTCCGATATTCCCGGCAAGACGCCGTAAGTATGTAGTTTGTAAGAGTTCAAATGCCTGACTTTCACTCTTGTCCGATTCCTTGCAGGTTGCAGCTTGACCTTACTGAAGAGTTCCTCGTGGCAACCGGTAATGTTCTTGTAAGGATTTGTATTATCCAACACAGTTCGATAAAGTAATGTCCATATGTAACCTGTTGCTTTCTCCCTTATTCAGGCGCTGAGAGAAGGTATGAAGTCTCGGGGAATAATGCCTCCGGCGGTAAAATCAGGCAAGTCTTTTGTGGTGATGAGGGTTCCCCTTGTTAGTCCCTTGTTTCACCTTGCTGTCCTTTTGTTTCTCCTTAGGGGCCGGGGTTCGGCTAGGATGCAGTGGAAGCTGCGCCGACCCGTGAAGAAGAATAGTACCCCCGGTGGTAAAATCAGGTAAGTCTATGGGGGGTATTCCTCTGTGTATTCCCTTGGCTCACCTTGCTGTTCTGGTCTTCTCCTTAGGTGCCGGAGTGCGGCGGAAACATGCAGGAGGATGCAGTGAAATGTGAAGATGCTGCGAAGGCCGGTGAGTTCAGCGCGGAGCTGCAGCAGGCGAGGCGACGCGCATAAAATAGCTTCTTTCTTCCAGCTCGAAGGCGCGATGAATCGGGAATTCAGGTAAGGATCAAAGCTATTGCTCTTATTCTAACCTTTTCTCCTTCTTTCTCCCTTTTTCTAGGAGCTCCAAACTCGAGGCGGGCGTAGCAGAAGACTGGATGCAGACTTGCAGGCACGGTGAGCGTTACGCTGCTGGATGCAGAATAACGCAAAGCATGTGCTGCTCTTCGGGCGTGGTTTAAATAGCCTCCAAAGTAGTCCCAGGTAAGTATTCCTCCCCAGCCCCACCCGAGTAAAAAAAAAAAATAGTCCCTACGTAAAATAGTCCCTTCCAAGCCTCTTTTGGCTTGGAGCTCTTGCAGCATGGTCTGCATCAGGTAAGTTTTAATCTATGAGCCTGGGGCCTATGGCGCCAGGACTGACTCTCCATATGAGCCTGGCACCATAGGTGCCAGGACTGCACCCAAATAGCCCCTAGCAGGGGTTGTTGGGCTTGCTTGGGGTAACTTGATGCCTGCTTCCGGGGTTGCTGGACTTGGTCTGGGTCCCCGGGGGTAGGCATCATGACAACGCATGAACTGGTCCTGCCTTAAAATAGAAGAATTCTGGCGGAGGTCACTAACAGGTTAGCAACCATTACCAAATCTGACATTGTGGAAAAGGTCTTGCTATAGCTGCTGGGCCGCCTCCCTTCCTTAGCCAAATTATTGGGCAAGTTCCTTGTTTTAGCACTACTTTTAGCTCATAAATGCACTGCCTTGAAATGGATGGACAAAACTGCACCCTCAATGCGCCAGTGGATGCATTAACTAGTGTGGCGGCAAGGAATGAGGAGTATGACCAGGTGGATTGAGCTTTTGGCAATAAACGTTTATTCAAAGAAAAGATAAACCTATTTGACCTTCACTGGGGCTTTCCCTATCTAACTAAAGAAAACTTGGGTGCTCGTCAGTAAGACCATGAAAGTCCAACTCAAAAGCCACCGTCCCACTTAAAAAGCTCCTAAGATAGCCATATCAAAACAATAAAAAATACTAAAGTTCTAGTTCTGATCGTGACCCAGGAGAATTAATCCATTCTCCTGGATGCCAACAACGCCAAGTCTTCCCAAAAGTAAAAATGTCCAAACTTTTCATAACACACAAACAGTTCTACAGGATTCTTGTGGGGCTAGGATGATGACTTCCTTCTCCTAGCTGGTTCCCCCAATGGTCCTTCAGCAAAACTTGTAGTACTTTCTCCTCTTTGGTTTAGAAAGAAGTCTCCTTGCTTTACAAGGAATTCCCAGGGGGGACTCTTGGCTGATCCGGTGTTGACAACAAAAGATCAAGACAGGAGGATCTCCAGGACTAATCTCCAGGGGAGGGCTGGTTATTCTTCTGGGGTTTTGCACATTAATGTGTGAACTTCTCTTAAATGGCTTGTTCCTTCGCCGCTTCAGATAGATTCCCCCTCTTCGCATCAGGGAACTTCCAAAGCACGCCGGTGTCTCTGCTTAAGCGGGGCCCTTTACCCACTTGCCGTCCAGTTATCCCACTTTGTTGGTGTGGGCTGAAGTGCCCCTCGAGGAAGAACTTGCCTACTCCACCACGAGTCTCGACGCTTTGAGTTGAGGCTTCTACAAGGGAGATTTCTCCCAGTAAGTCCTTTACTTTTATGAATGTCTCTTGATGCTTCCCGAGCCCTCTCAGGTTGGACACAGAGCGGGTTACCTGGGTTCTGGGATTTTATCTTAAGCTGTTCTTGGGCCAAGGTTTCTCTTCTTTCTTGACTCCAATATTGTTCTCAAGTTGGGCCTGCTTGCTCTCGTGGCCACTTGTTTCTGGCATTTCTAATGCAGGTTTCGGACCACCCGATCACCCAGTCCCAGGTCACGTTACTGCCGGTGTCTGATCCACCTTCTGCTGCTTTGCCTAAGCGGCTCTGTAGCAGGCTTTGCTTGGTGGTCACTGCCTACATGTCGGACCGCACGATCAACCCTTTACAGTTCACACAACCACCACATTGGTTCTATTCTTTCTCTGTGTTGGCCCTTGCTTTCCTTGCGCCTTTCGGTTTTTCTTTCTCCTTTCCCCAAACTGCCTCATTGCATCCTCATGCTGTTCAGTTTCCGATTCTCTGGCTTGTTTGCGATTTGACTGTTTGTTTCTCCTCTCAACCGATCCACCGACCTCCTATTTACCATTTCATCTTCTGACACTTTTACGATTCTCTTCTCCAGTTTTCTCTCGGCTACTTCTCCAACTCTCAGAGCCAACACCCTGTTGGCCGACAAGACTTTCTACTACAGTCGTCTTCGCCACACTGCCTTCATCTTGATTTGAACACACTGGATCAGGCTTTTATTTCTATGGCTGATAAGAGTTGCCCCCCTTAAAACCGAGACTATCAGAGGAGCAAAATATAAACCCTGGTTCACGGACCACCTACGTGCCCTTCGCCTCACGCGACGGCAGCCCGAGTGGGCTTGTCGTACCAACTACTGCCAATCAGCAAGACTTAATCTTACACACATCACTGGCCCCTATCATAAAGCAAGGCTAAGGATATTTTTTACTCCAAACAAGTGGAAACATCTATAAACCAACCCCGGGAGCTTTTCCCCCCAGTTTCCCCGAAGGGGTTCCTGCTTCTCAATCGCTGTGCGATTCTCTTTCCTCTTTTTTTCGGAAGAACTTTTCTGATATTCATGATTCTATTCAAGCCTCTCCCTGTAGTTTCTCTCTGACTCTAGAGACCTCCGCAGCCAGTTCATGCTGGGATGTGTTCCCACTCTTTTCATCAGAGAATATTGTGCTGGCCATGGGCAGAATGAAATCTGCCTCCACGATGGATGTGGTCCTGTTATGGGTTATGAAGGAGGTGATGGGTCAAATTGCCCCTCTGGTAGCTGGAGCTGGTAACGACTCATTTAAAACTGGCCTCATCCCCACTTCACTTAAGCACACCTTGGTGTTTCCGTTACAAAAAAGTCTTCTCTTGATTCTGCAGTGTTGGCTAACTATCGTCCCATCTCCTTGCTACCTTTTTTAATTAAACTGTCTCTGGTTTGCCCTTTGCTGTCCACTCTTCTGGAGAAATCTTCTTTCCTTCACTTCTCTCAATCTGGGGTCCGGCCAGGCCATGGTACGGAAGGAGTCATGGTCTCTGAGGTGGTCGAGCTCACTCGACTGCATGATGCTGGTGGCGCAGGGGCAGTTATTTTGCTTGATCTGTCAGCCGCCTTTGTTACCGTCGATCATGCAGTCCTGCAGAGAGGCCTTGCGGGGGCTGGACTATCCAGAGTAATGCTGGCCTGGTGCTCCTCGCTCCTTTCAGATTGGCTTCAATCTCTGTCCTTGCCTCATTTTCACTACTCTCCTGCTGCACTTTCGTGTGGTGTGCCTCAGGGCTCTGCCATCTCCCCTGTTCTATTTAATATCTATGTTCAAGCTCTGACAAAGCTCATCGCCTCCCATGGCTTCACTTGCTATGCCGACGACACCCAGATCCTTGTTCGCCTGGATCTGGCGGTTCCTGAGAGAGCCGTCAGGCTTAGAACATGCTTGCAGGCCGGGTGAGTGGATGTCCTCTCATTGGCTGCAATTGAACGGGGAGAAGATGGAGATACTGGTGGTGGGTTCTTCAGATGTCTCTGCACTCTGGTGCCCTCTTTGTTTGCCCCTTCACTGGGCTCTTGTCCTATCTCTATGCCTATTGTTAAAGATCTGGAGGGTTGAAAATTACTTGCTCCCTCTCCATGGCTGCTCAGGTCAACACTATCTGTCAAACAGGGCATCTTAAGGTATTGCGGAAAGTCTTACCTTTTCCGCCCCCCCATTATCGGGCCCCAGTGGTCTCTTCTCTAGTATTTTCATCACTTGACTATTGTAATGCGCTGCTGTTAGTCAGCCTCCCTACCTGACCTGCCGTCTTCAAGTTCTTCAAAACCTGGCAGCCTGAGTCCCCACCTCCATCCCCGGCAGGACTCATATTTCTCTGGTGCAGCGTTCCCTCCACTGGCTGCCAGTGACGAAGAGAGTGAAATTGAAGTCTCTTTGCCTGTTTGTGCTCAACATGGGACAGAGGCTGTTTATTTGCAGGGCAAGTTCCAGTTTTACGTACTTCGTCGTTCTCTCCACTCTGCTGAAGACTTCTTGGTGGAAGTCCCACGCTTTAGGTTGTCCCTAGTCATCGGTCGGGCCTTCTCAGCTTGCGGCAGGGGCTCTCTTGTGGCCATACAGAGAATGGAAGATTATTTGTTTTTTAGGAGATTGTTGAAGACCTACCCGTTTTAGTTTCCTCTACTTACTGGGAGCTTTATAAATGTGTATAACATGACCTAACCTTCCTCGGTCTTCGGATATCGAGATCTTTCTCCCTTTTCTGGATATTAAGCTCCCTGCCCTTTCTTGCTGTTCAGTTTGAACAGCGGGGATGGCCCTTGCGTAACGTCAGTCCAATTGACAGCAGCTGATCAAGCCTACATCCTGCTAAATAGTAGCATTTGCAAGCTCTCCTTCATCCCTGTACCTATGACATCAGGATGGTTTGATATTTTTCAACACCACACGGTTTCAGACGTCAGCTTGTTAATGGGTGGCGAATTGGTGTGGACAGCATTATGCAGGGTTTCTTATCTTGCCTATTTGCATTGGCACAGGTACTTGCACCTATATGTATGCTATACGATTGTACTGAGTGGGTAAGGGCAATGATAACATGGACTGTGTTGAATATACTAGCTTTAATGGCTTTCTGAATAAAGAAAGCTAATGAAAAAAAAGATTAAAAGATGCACAACTGACAGTCCTGGAAAAAAATCGTCATTCACAGCAGTACAAATGTCCTCACGATGGCCATCAGGGCAGAAACGTTGATAAGGCTGATGAGAAATTGTTCCGGCTCATGACACCCTTGTCCACTAAGCAGCTTCTGCCAAGAAGGGGGGAAATGTTGGGCTAACTTTAATTGAGGTTCTGAGTGCAATATTATGGGAGAGGAAGCTCAGAGGGGTTAAAAAGGTAGATGGCGCAAAAGTTAAATGAAAAAGTTATGGCCACAGCTAAACACGGTTGATTTATTTTAAAAATGTTACCAATATATTCCTCACACACGTTTTGTACAAATGTTTGGACAACTACGCTGCAGAACTTGAGAAGGTCTGTTGTGCAAAGCTTGGGGGTACAGTTGCCTATGGCGCTGAGCTATGGGTACTTGATAAATTAACCACCCAAATAGGCACATGCAAACAGGTTTTCTGGACGATTCTCCTGTATTGATCTAAAGGTTTTCTATTGGCGCCCTTCGTGAAGATGTCAACTTCCAGAAGCAAAAGAAAAGGGTGACAGACAGTCTGTCCAGATATGCTGTCTAGAGGGCAGCTTCCGGGACAAGAGAGCTGGTGTATCTGGCAAGGCATATACATTTTTCACAATCCTCCATCTCCACATACAGGACGATACTGTCGAAGGACCTTACTGAACTGGGCTTTGGCCATACATGAAGCAAGATTCCAAAGTAACCGATAGCTATAGTCCCATAATGTACAAGCTTAAATAAGTCCGGGGGCGTGGCCGAGCAGCCATGCAGTAGGCTGCACTATCCGTGAGCTCCGTGATCCGACGAGGTGATCCGAAGGAAAAACGCACGCTTTAGCAGAACATTTTAACCTCCGAGCACATGGATAGGTGTGGGAATGGATCAGGCACCGGCTGAGTGCATCGGAGGACTGCTGAAAATACTGTAGCAGAAGACGCGCTACTTTGTATCGGGAGCCGGCGCAGCGAAATGGTAAACAACAAGATGGCGGCGGCAGTGAACAAAGGAATGCTCGGCGAGCAAGTGCCACGGCCCGCAATGATAGGGATGGGCAGCCCGACGGCGGCTTGAGGACTGCAACTTGCGGTGCCCTGAAGTGAGCAAAGTCGCGCGCGGCCCAGTGACGGATGCCCAGCACTCGAGTCCCGGCGAAAGTGGAAGACCTCGCCCGGGACGAGCAGAGGAGCTTTCTCCCCCCTGCAGTAAGGCCCGGGAGGCATGGGAGAGAACGGGCACGCGACATGGTAGAGGCGGAGAATGACCGGTCCCGCACTGCGAGCCTGACATCTGAGTGAGCGTGTGAATGCCTGGAGTGCACGGCATAACGGGCTGCCGGAAAGCAATGGATATTTTGTGATTTTTAAAGTTGGTAGTAGGCAGGCGGACGAACAATTCACAGTAGCAGCTTCCCTGCACGACTAAACTGCTCAGTGAAACACGGGCCGGTAGGCTGCACCACTGGGACACTACTGGTGTGGAGCGCCACGGGAAACTTGGGGGTTTAAATGAGCATACGCGGAGCACGGAAGAACATACCACGGTGAACTGAGGTAATGCAGTAGGCTCCGGAGGGGTCTAGGGCCTGCAGTGTGAGGATATAGGCACTTGTGCGGCCTGGCATCCTGGCACCAGGTGCGAAGCTACTGTTGTAGGGGATGCTGTGAGTGTTCGCTGGCCCCGGAAGATAAGCCATTGCAACAGTGACAGTGGTGTCCAGAGAAAAGATACGGGAGCATTGAACCAAAGCTGGGCATAATAGCTGTGAATGGTGTGCGGTCTCTTGGACACAGTGGCACGTCGGATACGTGGGAGGACACAGCCCACTCAGAACTTGGAGCTCAGCATACAGAGGCTGCCTATACCGGGGGAGGCGCACCGGGGGCGAGCTTACATAGGAAAGCGAGATTACGCACTGGAGGCCAGTCAACCCGGGTGCATAACGAAAGCTGCAAGATGTCGGGGCGAGGGGCTGGGGGTAAAACCAAGATTAAGCAATCCACGATGGAAGCATTCGCCAAAACACAGCAATCTCCGGCGGTCATAGCGTCTAAAGAAGCAGAGGCACCAGGGGAGAGCGCTGCAGCTACTGACAAACATCAGATATTAGCGGCTATAACGGAGCTGCGAGACTCATGGGGGACAGCGATGTCGGACCTGCGCACTTCCCTGGAGGCCAAAATAGACGCAGTGGGCATAGAGGTTACCCTGCTGAGGCAAGACGTCAGGGGGCTGGCGGAGAGAACAAGCAGCTTGGAGAGTGCCGTGAAAATCAACACGGACACTAGCACTAGCAACGTACAAGAGATCCACATGCTCAAACAACAGGTGGCCAATCTGGAGACTCGGGCGGAGGAGGCTGAAGGGAGAGCGAGGAGGAACAACATTCGTGTGGTGGGCCTGCCGGAAGGAGAGGAAGGACGGGACCCGACGGACTACATCGAGAATCTGCTCTTACAAGAAATAGGGGCTGCAGAACTCTCGCAGGGGTTTGCGGTGGAACGTGCGCACAGAGCCCTCATGAGGAAGCCACAACCGGGGGCTCCCCCCCGGCCTATAATAGCGAAAATACTGAATTATAAGGATCGTGAGATGATTTTGGAATACTGCCGCAAAGGAGGAACCATTGAGAGGGCGTCGTGCGCCATCACGGCATATCCAGACTACACAATGCTGGTCCAAAGGCAGCGATTCAGCTATGTGGCGATCAAAAGAAGGCTGCGTGCGGCGGGGATCAAATATATGCTGCTATATCCTGCGAAACTGAAAGTGATACATAAGAGCAAGACGTTTTTTTTCCACACGCCCGAAGAAGCGACGACCTGGCTAGACCTGCAGGGTTGTCCGGAGCAGGAGGCGGATCAAGCGCAAGAGTAACACGATAAGTGGCTGGGGACATTTCATGTAGCGTGACAGGATGTGCAATGGGTATCCAGTAGAACTGTGGGGGATGGCTATGGCTAAGGGGTAGTACTGGGTACGGGTGGCACTGGAAGCAGATCCCATGGACTTGGGCGCACGCAAGGACTTGAATATAGTAAAGTGCATATATAAGTGGTAATTGTACAGTTAAGTGTGTAGAGTTTATAGCAATCAGGAGCGACAGGATGCGGGCACCCTACCCCCCATATTAGTATTAGTACTAGTAGGCTAGCCAGTAGGGCGGCCTCACCCCGCGGAGCATCAAGTACAGGCGTCTGCCAGAAAAGTGCTAGATGCGGGGGAGCCTGAGATCCAGGGATGGAGCTGGGCAACAGTTGAGGAAAGGGATATGGGGGTTAGGTGGGAGAATGGGGGGGAGGGTGGTGTGGGGAGTTGGGTGTGGTTGGGTGGGATAATGGGAAGGGAGGGGTGTTTGGGGTGTGTGTAGTTAAGGGAAGTTTGAATTGGGATACGAGCCTAAATATACGAGACCGGGTACGAGTAGTGGATTGCGCGGGTGGGATGGGGGCGGAAAGCATAACAAGCCATGGGGGACCTTAAAATATTTACGTGGAATGTTAGGGGTCTAAACAGTTATTTGAAGAGAAATAAGGTCATGTTATACTTGCGGAGACAAAAGATAGATATTGCGCTGTTGCAAGAGACCCATTTGACGAAAGAGAGACTGGGAATGATTAAGAGGAAATGGAAAGGAGTGGTGGTGGGTTCAACATACTCAGTTTATGCTAGAGGGGTTCTTATCTGGGTGGCCCCGCATGTGTCAGAATGTTCACCGTCACCACCCTTCTCCTCACCTGAGGCTTCCTCTTGCTTGTCCTTGGCGTGTTTGGAGGATCTTCGAAGGGTTCTGGTATCTTCCCTTGTAGACTTGTCTTTGGACCTCCTGTCATGCAAGTAGGGTCTGGCTCCCTCGGAGGCCACCTCGACAGGAAGTGGAACCTGTCTTGGGGGGCCCCGAGGAGCCAAAGCCCCGCGACAGGGAAAAAACCGATGGACGGTGAAAAAACCCTGTGTAGCCTTTCCGAGATGGTATTAATGGGCGACTCCAATGATTTATGTGGTATCGAGAGATCCGGAACGAAGCCAAGATATGAGTGGATCGAGCAAGTTGGTTCAATCCTCCGAAGTGAAGGTGTCTCGAGGAAAAGGAGGCCGGCACCAATCCGAAGAGGCGAGGTAGCAGCAGCGAGCAGCAATGGAGGAAGAGAGAAATGAGGAAGAGTCCGGAATGGGGAATCGGACCGAGCCGAGAGGGAAAGGTAGGAAAAGAAGGAGAAGTAAAGAAGTCCCTACTTACCAGAAACGGTTGGATCCACGAAGGCACAGAGAGGAACACGAAGATACGCGAGGTAGGCGGCGAACCGCTAGTACGAAAGGCAAGATGCCTAAGCAAAAGGGAAAGTCTGAAACGGAGTGGCGGAGAAGTGCCGAGAACGGAACAAGGGAGTAGTGAAAGGCAGAAAAAAAACAGAGGTAAGACGAGCGGGTATGAGTAGCACTACGAGTAGCACTACAGGAGGGACTCAGAGAGAGCGAAACAGAGAAACAGAGTAATTTAGCTGAGCGCTGGTATCAACTAGGAGTAGCAATACAGATACAACGCGCCGGGAGGTGGGCGGAGCTTGCTTAAATAATAAAGGCAGCCATGTTGGATGAGGACTGGACTGCTAAGTGCAGGTTCTCCGCGGCGAAAACTTCCACTTCTGCCATATCTTCCAGGGATGGATCCTGACAGTATAACCCTTCTCCCTCCGAAAGCCCCCAGGTTTTCCCGGGTATCTCAGGTGAAACTCTCTCAGTAATCTTGGAGCATGCAGGTGGTGTCTGGGTTCCCAGGTTCTTTCTTCAGAAACCCTTCCAATGGACAAGATATTGGAGACTGCCTTGATAATACCGGGAATCCACTAGGTATTCCACTTCATATTCTTGTGGTTCTACTGTGGACGGAGTCCTGGTCTTCTGAAACTTTCGTGAGAAAGGATCCACCTTATAATTATATTCTTTAAGCAGCGATGTGTGGAAAACAGGGTGTACTCTCTGGAGTTTCTTTGGCATGCGGATTTCGTAGGCGACTGGGTTTATTTGTCTCACAATAGGATAAGGACCCAGGTATCGTGGAGCAAATTTGCCGGTGTGTATCCACTTGGGTAAATATTTTGTGGATAACCAGACCCTCTGTCCGGACTTCCAATCTGGGTTGGGTCTTCTGCTTCTGTCGGCCCACTTCTTTTGTGCTAGTCGGCTATCCTCTAATGCTTCTTTTGCCAACTTATGTACCTTCTTTAGTTCTGATAACCGGTCATCTATGGCAGGAGATTTGGTGGACTGCATTCCGGACCAAGGCATCTGCTGAGGATGGTAACCATAAGTGCAATAGAAAGGGCTCATTTTAGTCGAGGTGTGGTAGTTGTTGTTATAGGCGAACTCGGCTTGCGCGAGGTAGGAAGACCAGTTCTCCTGTCTGTTGCTGCAAAAACATCTTAAGTACTGCTCAAGTCCGGCATTAAGTCTCTCTGTCTGCCCGTTACTCTGTGGGTGAAATCCTGACGATAATGCTCTGTGAATCCCCAACTGTTGACATAGCAAAGTCCAGAATCTAGAGGTAAATTGGGTACCTCTGTCTGAAACTATGGTACGAGGTAGGCCATGCAAACGTACAATATCCCGGAGGAAGACTGAAGCAGTCTTTGGAGCTGACGGAAGACCTTCCAATGCTGAGAAGTGGGCCAGTTTACTGTATGAGTCAATAGTTACCATGATTGCGGTCATTCCTTCTGATTTTGGGAGATCGACAATAAAATCCGTAGACACATGTTCCCAAGGTTGGGTGGGTAAGGTAGGTTGTTGCAGTTCGCCCAAAGGTTTGCCTGTTTGGTATTTATTGGTAGCACAAATCGGGCAGGATGAGACATATCTCTCTACATCCTTGTGGAGTTCTGGCCACCAAAACCTTCGACTTATGAGATCTTGAGTCTTCTTGATACCGGGGTGTCCAGCCAGGGGGGTCTCATGACACCAGGAGAGGATCTGCTCCTGAAGTCCTTTAGATGGGAGAAACAACCCAGTACCATGGTAGTACAAACCGTCATCAGCCAGATTGACAGTGGTTGGTATGGTTGATAGCGCACCGTATTGGGAGGTAAGTTCTTGCAAAAAGAGAGAGACACCTGCCGTGATCTTTAGGTTGGGAAATAAGAGATCATGCTCTTGATTGTGGTCAGTTTCTTCTCCTGGACATCTGGAGAGGGCATCTGCCATCTTATTCTCTGATCCTGGTAAATAGGTGATGTTGAAGTCATATTGGGAGAAGAAATATGCCCACCGAGCATGTCGGGCATTGGTACACTCCATCTGCTGTAAAACTCTAAGGTTACGATGATCAGTTCGTACCTGAAATGGGTGTGCTGCTCCTTGTAATAAGTGTCTCCACTCTTGGCATGCCAGTTTGATGGCCAGTAATTCTCTTTCTAAGACAGAGTAATTTCGTTCGCTCTTTGTCAAGGTCTTAGAATAATACGCTACTGGATGCGTGAGACCGTCTTCTGCCTCTTGCAACAGAATGGCTCCCACTGCTCCCCCCGAGGCACCAGTTTCCATTATAAATGGTCTTGTTTGATCTGGTTGTACCAGTATGGGAGCGGAGGTAAACAGTTCCTTGAGCTGTAAGAAGGCTCTTTTCTGTTCTGCTCCAAAGGCGTACTGGACCCCTTTTTTAAGGAGACTTGTAATGGGTAGCATCAAGTTAGAAAAGTTGGGGATAAATTGGCGATAGAAATTTGCCAAACCTAAGAAAGATTGGATCTCTTTGACACTTCTTGGCTCCTTCCAGTCTATGATCGCCTTTATCTTTCCGGGTTCCATCCTGATCCCTTCCTTCGAGAGGACATAACCTAGATAAGAGACAGAGGTCACTTCAAACTGGCACTTTTCTGGTTTTACCAGGAGGTGATTTGCTCGGAGTCGATGTAACACCTTTTTGACTTGTTCACGATGTTCCAGTAGTTCTTGAGAATAGATCAATATGTCGTCTAAATAAACGACCACCGAGACAAACAACATGTCGGAGAAAATCTTGTCGATAAACCTCTGAAAGACTGCAGGGGCATTCACCAGACCGAAGGGCATAACTCTGTATTCATATAATCCGAATGGGGTCCGAAATGCGGTCTTCCACTCGTCACCTCTCCTTACTCTGAGGAGATGGTAGGCTCCCCTGAGGTCCAATTTGGTGAAGTAAGAGGATCCTCTCACCGCTTCCAGGATGTCCCTTATGAGTGGCATAGGGTAGCGATCACGGATTGTGATCCGATTCAACCCTCTATAGTCTATGCAGGGACGTAGTTCGGTGGTGTCCTTTTTTGGAATGAAAAACAGTGAAGCCCCCCCTGAAGACCTCGATTCCTGTACCAGACCATTCTGCAGGTTGTCATCCAGATATTTTCTTAAGGCCTGTCTTTCGGAAAGAGATAGGGGAAACATCCTGCCAAATGGGACCGCCGACTCCGGGGTGAGTTCTATGGCACAATCCTCAGGCCGATGAGGTGGTAGGAGTTTGGGTGTAGTGTCTTCAAAGACCTCAGCATATTCTTGGTACTGACGGGGAACAGATGAGACCACCCTAAGTAGAGGGGATCCGTTGTTCCTGTCCTTTCCTTTGACCCGAATGGCAGATTGACAGTGCTGTTCACAGTAGGAAGAATCAAAACGCACACAGTTGGTAGTCCAGTTTATTTGGGGATTATGTCTTCTTAGCCAGGGTATTCCTATCACTAAGGGAAAGTGGGCTGCTCTAATGAGATCGAATACTAGCAGTTCCTGATGCTCACCCAAATCCAAACGTAAAGGTATCGTCTCGGATTGGATTGGGCCTGAGGACAGGGGGGTCCCATCCACTCCTTCTACTGGAATGGGCTTATCCTTCTGCTTAAAGGGGATCTGTTGTTCTCGGGCCCATCCTTCGTCCATAAAGTTCCCTGCGGCACCGCAGTCCAGCATGGCTAAGACTTCCACACATGAAGTCTTGGATGTCCAAAGTTTGACTCGAAATACCATCAGGCTATTATCCTCACTTAATTCTATTGGTCTGGTAAGGTTGCAAGGACTGTATCTTGTCCCCCCGAGACCTCCCTTGCAAAGGACCGAGGGTGGAAGTTTTCCTTCCTTCTTGGAGGTACTTCTGGACAATCTCTGAGCAGGTGTTTTGAAGAGCCGCAATACATACAGAGACCTGAATCCCTGCGTCTCTTGCGTTCTGCAGGTGTGAGAGGGCCTCGGGTTGCTCCTATCTGCATAGGTTCCTCTCGGGTGGACGGTTCCCTCGAAGGGTGAGGAGCTGGGCTGGATGAAGGCTGACTAAGACGAGGTCTTCTCCTTTCCAGGCGGCGTTCGTTGAGACCTTCAAAGGACGGAGGTCGAGCTACTCGGGCTAACTCATCCTTCAACTCATCCTTAAGTCCCCTCCGAAAGATTGTCTGTTTGGCGGATTCTGGCCAATCTGTTTTCGCCACCAGTCTCAGGAAACGAGAAATGTAGGTCTGTACATCGGTGTTTCCTTGTTCTACATCTAGTATTGCTTCGAAAGAGGTGTACAAAACCTCTGGACGATCAAATCTGGCCTTGAAAAGGTCCACAAAAGAGTCATAATTAGCCAGTGCAGGATCATTTATTGTTACCAACGGGGTGGCCCAGGCCAAGGCATTTCCGGTGAGATTAGCTATGAGAAACCCCACTTTCGCTCTGGCTGTTTCAAAGGCGTGGGGACGAAAGGCAAAATATACGTGGCAGGCGTCTAGGTACTCCTTTAGACCGCCTGGATAGCCATCATACTTTCCGAAGGATAAAGGCATGGGTGGTAGGTCTCCTTGATCGTCCCTATGTAGGACCACTTGTTGGCATAGGGCGGCATTTTCGGTTTTCAAGGATTGGACTTCTAGAGTTAGTCCCTGCAATGCTGCCACCAGTTCCTGATATTGTTCAAGGGAAGCCATGATTCTGTCTGGGCGTTGTATTCTGTCAGAATGTTCACCGTCACCACCCTTCTCCTCACCTGAGGCTTCCTCTTGCTTGTCCTTGGCGTGTTTGGAGGATCTTCGAAGGGTTCTGGTATCTTCCCTTGTAGACTTGTCTCTGGACCTCCTGTCATGCAAGTAGGGTCTGGCTCCCTCGGAGGCCACCTCGACAGGAAGTGGAACCTGTCTTGGGGGGCCCCGAGGAGCCAAAGCCCCGCGACAGGGAAAAAACCGATGGACGGTGAAAAAACCCTGTGTAGCCTTTCCGAGATGGTATTAATGGGCGACTCCAATGATTTATGTGGTATCGAGAGATCCGGAACGAAGCCAAGATATGAGTGGATCGAGCAAGTTGGTTCAATCCTCCGAAGTGAAGGTGTCTCGAGGAAAAGGAGGCCGGCACCAATCCGAAGAGGCGAGGTAGCAGCAGCGAGCAGCAATGGAGGAAGAGAGAAATGAGGAAGAGTCCGGAATGGGGAATCGGACCGAGCCGAGAGGGAAAGGTAGGAAAAGAAGGAGAAGTAAAGAAGTCCCTACTTACCAGAAACGGTTGGATCCACGAAGGCACAGAGAGGAACACGAAGATACGCGAGGTAGGCGGCGAACCGCTAGTACGAAAGGCAAGATGCCTAAGCAAAAGGGAAAGTCTGAAACGGAGTGGCGGAGAAGTGCCGAGAACGGAACAAGGAAGTAGTGAAAGGCAGAAAAAAAACAGAGGTAAGACGAGCGGGTATGAGTAGCACTACAGGAGGGACTCAGAGAGAGCGAAACAGAGTAATTTAGCTGAGCGCTGGTATCAACTAGGAGTAGCAATACAGATACAACGCGCCGGGAGGTGGGCGGAGCTTGCTTAAATAATAAAGGCAGCCATGTTGGATGAGGACTGGACTGCTAAGTGCAGGTTCTCCGCGGCGAAAACTTCCACTTCTGCCATATCTTCCAGGGATGGATCCTGACAGCATGTCCCCTTTCATGTGTTACAGGAAACTGCTGAGGCGGACGGGAGAATGGTCATACTCAGGGGCATGGTAGAGAACAGAGAGATAAGTGTAATTAATACATACGCTCCCAATCAGAATACGGCAATGTATTTCAGAACCCTGAGTGTTCACCTTGGTATGTGCATGGGAAGTGCGGTACTCTTGGGGGGGGGGGGGGGACTTTAACTGTGTATTAGATCCAAGGGTGGATAGATCAGATCAGAAATGGGAAAAACCTGCCCCGGCGGCACGGGTGTTACAAGCGTTGCTCAATGATTTTGACTTGACTGATGTATGGAGAATGAAGCACCCCCGAGAACGACAGTATTCTCACTATTCGGCCCCGCAACAGCTGTCCACTAGACTAGATTATGTCTTTGCTACGTCAGGCTTAATAACGGAGATGGCGCGGGTGGAATATAAAGCGAGAGTCTTGTCGGACCACTCGCCCTTGGTTGTTAGCTGGCAATATCGCCCTCCAAGGGCAAGGATCCCGACGTGGCGGCTCCGAGCGGAGGCGCTCAAAGATCCTGTGTTTAAAGAAGAGGTGAGGGAGGAGATCATAAATTACTTTGAAGAGAACACGGGCAGTCTAGATTCGGCGTGCACGTTATGGGAGGCCTTTAAAGTGGTGTTGAGAGGCGTGGCCATGGCGAAGTCCCGAAGCCTGCAGGGAGGTGTCCTGGCTGATTTACAAGAGGTTGAGAGGGATTTGGAGAAAGCGCAAAAGGAGGGTGGTGATACTGGTTCGAATGCGGAGCGGGTACTTCAACTTCAGCAGACGTGTGGAGAGTATTGGGATAGGTTGTGTAAACTGAACTATAAGAAATACATAGAGCGGCAGCACACGGGTGGGGATAAAACAGGACGGCTCCTGGCATGGCTATATAAGAGCGAAACCCCCAGACCCACCATCAGGGCAATAATGAGGGAGGACGGGAGTGTAGCGGATACCCAGGAGGGAGTCAATCAGGAATTCGCCACGTATTACGGGAAACTGTATGGGGATGTTGAGGAGGATATTCAAGAGAGAATAAAGGAAACGCTTGAAGACATAGGTCTGCCCAGGATAAGTGCTGAAGAGAGGGAAGAGCTGGATGCTCCAATCACTTTGGAGGAGCTAGAAGCGGTGGTGAGACAATTGCCAACTAGTAAAACCCCAGGGGCGGATGGGTTTCCGAGCGAGTTTTATAAAGCATACATGGCGGAGGTGCTCCCTCCGATGCTGAATATGCTAAATGAAGCGTTTGAGGTGGGACAGCTGCCAGAGTCGCTAAGGGAAGCAGTCATAATACCGCTCCCTAAACCGAATAAGCCTGGGAACAGCTGTGGCTCCTATAGACCGCTATCAATGCTGAATCAAGACAGCAAGATACTAACGGCTGTTTTGGCGGGTAGACTGCGAAGAGTCATAGACAAACTCATACACCCGGATCAGACGGGTTATGTTCCCAACAGGAACATAACTCACAATCACAGGCGATTACATCGAGTCGTTGAATGGGCGGGGGATAAGGAGGGTGACATGGCGGTAGTGTCCCTGGATGCGGTAAAGGCCTTTGATTCCGTCAAGTGGCCATGGCTACTGTCGGCTTTGACGGAATATGGGATGGGGCCCGGATATGTAAGATGGGCAAAGATGTTATATAGTGAGCCGCTCGCCAGAGTTAAGACGGGATCAGTTATTTCAGAGAGATGGAGGCTGGGCAGAGGCACCAGACAGGGATGCCCATGGTCCCCTATGTTATACATATTGGCATTGGAGCCTTTGGCCATATACCTTAGACAGCAGTATGACACCATAGGCATCGAGGTGGGTAGGGAGCGACACTTGATCTCTCTATATGCAGACGATATGTTGTTGTATCTGAAGTATCCAGAGGAGAATCTCCAGCATATCCTGGAGGTTATGGATCGGTATGCGGGGTTGTCTGGGATAGCTGTGAATCCTCAGAAGTCTGTAATTTTCCCGTTGGGTAACTATAGGGGACTCCCCGTAGACCAGCTGCCGGTGTTGCAAGTTCCTTGGACTGTTGCTACCTTTCGGTACCTTGGGATAGATGTGTATCATACGACTGAACAAGAACATAGACACAACACGGAGATAGCTGTGGGGAAAATTGAGAAAAGTATGCAATTTTGGGGGAAGCTACCGCTGGCCATGATGGGGCGTAGTGCAATGCTTAAGATGGTGGTTTTGCCTAGGCTCCTGCATTTTTTTGGAAACATTCCACACCTCATACCTGGGAAGTTTTTTGCCAAGCTCAATAGTATATGCAGGGACTTTTTATGGCAAGGAACCAGGCGCAGGATGGCATTGTGGAAATTGCAAAACGTTTATGAAAAAGGGGGGATACGGCTCCCCAACTATGAGGCCTATTATATAGCGAGCCAACTGCAGTACGTGGCTAAATGGCTATCGGATGAAAGTACCCCCGAATCCAGATTGTTTAGTGCAGACTGTGCCCCATTTTACTTAAAGGAAATGATCTGGTTATCCGAAACAGACATGAAGGGGCGCCCCAAAATGATGTTGCTTGGGTGGAGGATCTGGCGCCGCGCGTGCAGGATGATGGAAATCCCGGCTCCGTGCTCCCCGCAGATACCGCTGGTGGCGCTGGCGAAAAGAGATGAGCAACTGCGGAGGAGGATTAGAACCCACTGGGAATCAGCGGGGTTGGCAACGGTGGGAGATGTTTGGCGGGAGGGAGCCATCATAAGTTGGGAACAGTTGGGCGAGGAAACAGGTCTACACGTAGGTCAATATATTACATATCATAGATTAGTGTGGGAAATTAAGAGGGCTTGGCCCGAAACTATACTCGAAGCAGAGCCGGATGGTACCGTGGACACTATATATGATATAACAGAGGGAGGGTACGAGATTTCAAGATTGTACGAAATGTTGATGCTTAACATTGGTAAAGAACCAGTACAACTTCGATTAGATTGGGAAACTGAGGTGGGGGCCCCGATGGAAGATAGGATGTGGGAGCGGGCTTTGTGGTATCATCAGAAGGTGTCGAGAAATGCTAGGTTGAAACAAATACAATTATATATTACGCATAGGGCGTACATGACGCCCCTGAGGATATCAAGGTTTAAAAATGCAGGCAGACAAGCATGTCCCAAGTGCAATGAAGAGCAGGCAGACATGATACACATGTTTTGGTCCTGCCCTGTGGTTGGGCGCTTCTGGGGCGAGATAGCGGCGAAAATGGCGGATAAAGGAGTTACACTGGTGGTAGAGTCAGCATGGGCCTGCTTATTGGGGGGGTTCCCTAGATCGCAAAAACTGAAGCACGTTAACAAACTGAAAGACTTGGCATACGTGCTGGCTAAGAGGAGGATTGCCATGGGGTGGAAGGCTTGTCATAAACCGCAGGTGGAGATGTGGTGGAAGGAATTGCAAAAGTGGGCGGAAGCAGAGACTGTGGTATGGCAGGAGTCCAGTATGATGGGAAGGGGAGAAGAGGTGGGAACCCTGTTGGCTTGGAAATCATTGATATCGGAATTGTTTGGAACAAAGCCAAATTTGGCGGATTCCAATGGAGAATGTACCACACCGCGCAGCGCAAACACAGAGTAAACAGACTTGATGGGCTTGTAGGGGGGGTGGGTTTGGGGATTGGAGATCAAATTGCATACTGTACACATTCAAACTGTATTAAGGTATATTGTATTGTATATTTGGTCTGTATTGTTTGTTGGTTGAAATAATAAAAATGTTTTAAAAAAAACTTAAATAAGTCCAATGGCTAAGACAAGGGAAGTTGATGAAGGAGTTGGTTGGCCTGGTATATATAACTTGGGGTGATATTGTGGCAGGGGGAGGCCACCAACCGTACCGGTCATCACTCGTCAACCCACATTAGAGATGTCTTTTTGCCCTTGCAAAAGCAAACATCTTACCCTAGCCGCCATCACCAACAAAAGGAAGGGCGAGTAGAACCCAAAATGTACAATGTGTATGGCTGAGAGTGAAGATTTGCCTAATTTTCTCTTGATATGCACCACTTACGATTCTTTCAGGGCCTAAAGAAGTGAAGGACTTTTGGATAATCCAGATGATGCCTTGACCTTTCTTTTAAAGGGACCTGGACACTAACATCACTAAAGCCACCTCAAGTTTCATCTTTAGAGCCTGGCGTCATAGGGCGAAGAAGGCCAGTAGCCACCACAACTAGACAAGGCCTCTACGGTTGTGAGCATGGATAAGAAAACACGTACACTGTTACCAGCTCTCCCCTATGGTGCTAATCACACCCACACCCGAGTCCTGGGCCTCTAAAAGTGTTGAAAAGCACCTATCCAACTATGACAGAATCTTCTGATACGCATTTTCCCCATAGAGGGTTTTTAAAATTTTTTTTATAATTATTGTGCATTTATATCTTTTTGATACTTTTAATGACTTATTGCAATTAATTGTTCATGTTTTTACTAAAATTAATTGTTTTATATTGCACGCCTGTTTACTGTCTGTATTACATCTTCCTCTCACGAAAGACTCAATGAGTCGAAAGTGTAAATAAAATCGAAATATATAACTCGGTAGATCGAGCAACGCAAAGCTATATCTACCGATCTACTGAGCTATATATTCAAACCAGCCATTACGGACTCCACTTGAATCCGCCATTCGTTACAATCACACCACCCGTGTGTGTTGCTGTGTACTTACAGATTACCAAGTACCAGGACTATAAAGATTCCTTTACCAAACCAACTCTAGCCTTGAAAACGACCAGGGGTCCGCGTCGGCTGTTCACGATTGCATTAAAATCTACAAATCAAACTGTTCCACTTGTAATAACTACTATTACTTTATTGGTGCAGAGCGCATCGCCATCCCACACCCCGTCATTATATAAGATTTGTATTAGGATTACATATCTCCTGTCTGCTTGTGTAACTCACAAAACACCCAGAGGGAGAGAATTTTTTCATAGCACGTTCGCCAAAGCATTTTACACAAGTAGAAGATACTGTACAATAATAATGTTCAAAGTACAGCAGTTAATAATAATGGGGAATAAAAAACTAGGTATCAGATAGAAGAGAAAAAAGATAGACTTAAGTAGGCACAAAAGATGTGATAGGAAGGTAACGAGCAAAGAGTGAGAGGGTGAGAGTTCCAGTGCTTGGGTGCTAGAAGGGAGAAAGAGTGAAAGCACGAGGCAGCAGCTGGCGGTTTAGGGACGCCGAGCTGAAGGCTGGACAGAGAGGAGGGAATGAGGCAGTGAATAGAAGGGAATAGAAATAGAGAGGTAGGAAGAAGCAAGGTGACGAGGACACTTAAAGGTGATAGAAAGAAAATTTAAAAGAAACCGGGACCACAGGGGAGTAGAGAAGCAGATTGGGAGGATGAGCTGAAAAAGAGTGGGGGGAGACGGAAAAGAAGATGAATAACATAATTATAGATAGAGCAAAGGGGCATTAGGTGAGATGCTGGGAGTCCAATTAGAAGAGGGGAGCAATAGTTCCTATGGGACAAAATGAGAGAAGTAGTAAGGATTTTAGAGGAATAGAAAAGAAATGTTGGAGCGCAGTGAAGATTGTTAAGAAGAAAGTGACAGTTATGTGCATTGAGAGAGATGTAGGAGGTGAATGAAAGAGAGGGGCAAAAGGTGACAACAAGGCTACTGCAGAGCGGGAGAACAAAAGGAGTGAAAGAGAAAAGGAAAGAGATGGAGGGGGAGAGGAGAGGGGGTTGAAGAGGATCTCGGTATAAGTAGGGTTTAGATGGAGAAAAGAGAATATCCAGGCTTTTATAGCAAGACAGGAGGAGACTCAGGAGTGGAGGGTGTCGGAGAAAGCAGACAACGAGAAAAAGATTTGCGAGTCGTCAGCATAAAGGTGTCAGGATAGATTGAAAGAAGAAATGAGTGAGGAGAGGGAGAATAGTATAGAGTCAGAACAAAAGGGGACCAAGAACGGATCCCTGCGGGACACTGTATAAAAGAGACCAGGAGGAGGAAAGTGGCCAGCCCATTAGACAGAGTAGGAGTGACCGGAAAGATATGAATGGAACCACTTGAGAACAGAGCCCGCACACCCAAGGGAAGACAGGGTACCAAGACAAGTGGGATGATCAACAGTAGCAAAAGTGGCTGAAAGATTGAGAAGAATGAGGATAGATGAAAGTTTGGTGTGGCGAGAAGTGTGTTCAAAACATGTAGGAGTGCGGACTCATTGGGTAGGAAGGAAGCCTGATTGTAAGTGAGGGAGAAGACAGTGAACGTGTAAGAAGTAGGAGAGAGTAGACAATCCGCTTGAGGGGTTTAGATAAGAATGTAATACCATGAGGGTAGCGAGCTTAACCAAGAACTGGAATTATTCCAACGGTCCAGCCTGTCCGGTTTGTGGAGCTCAAGCAGCCTCACCTACCCACTGCGAAGAATCCCAGGATGTTGTCACTGCTTCCGAAGGGGGACTCCCTTCCCATGAGGCCAGGGTGCTGAGACAGCTACCTGATAATCCCTCTGGGGGTGGTACTCAGCAGGTGGTTCTCATGGGAGGGGACACCCACTTTAGGACTAGAGACAACCACATCGGGAGAACGCAGTAGTTTCACCAATATCATGACCCTAGACCCTCTTCCCACAGTTACCCGTCTTCCCTTTCATCTCATTACTGTTCACCCCAAGCCTCATACCCTATGTATTTTTCTAAAGCAGTCCATGTAGAGAGTACATGTAGAGAGTACCGAGACGAGGAAGATTCCTAGTGCGTTACCATACCAGCACTCACTTAGTACTGAGACGAGGAGGGGGTGCTGAGCAATAGTGAATATCCAAGGCATAAAATAAGCAGTGTTGCATACCAATTTGCTATGCAATGCTGTAGGTTTGCTAATTAAATTGACACTTGTGTAGCAAAATTAGCTATTTAGGTTACCCTGTTCAATAAAAGCACTGCTCCTCCTGAATTCCTCTCTGGCTCTCAAGGACCTCGCCACCCTCTTCTCTGTTCACTGCAAGTTCAAAGCGGCGAATGGAGAGAAAGTGCAACAGTGTCACGGCTCGCTCCCTTCGCTCCCGTTCCCACCACTTGGGGGCATGTTTTGGGGTTTCTTCCCTACTGGACATTTCCTCCGAACCTTATGCTACAGTGTCCTGATGAATTGGGAGCGCTAAAACCTTATTTCCCAAATTACTTCCCTTCCGGATCCATCCCAGGTTTTTGGCAGCCAGCATGCTACTGCTACTATAATCAAATGACTATGCTTCCCAGAATGCCTGGCTCACTGCCTCACCTCCTCCCTTGCAGGACAAGGCTGGGTGGAGGATAGGCAACACCTGTGGCTGCAGGTGCAGCAGGCGACACGCCTGAGGGGTGTGCTCGTTAAGCAGCTTTAAAAGCCTCAGTCTGCTTCAGTCCAGCGCTGGTCATTGTTGCAGCGTTCCTGTCGTGACTGGTCCCTTGTTCCTGGTTCCTAGTTTTTGTGCCCAGTTCTAGTTAGTGTTTCTTGTTCCTTGTCCTGGAATTCGTATTTGTATGCCTAATTGATTTCTGCCTTTTGGAAATCCCTTTCTCCCTTTCTCTGTCTGCAGGCAGCCTTTCTCTGAGCTTTCCTTTTGTTGTAGCCCAATTGCCTGTGTTCACAGTTTCCTAGAAATTGCCCTTAGCTACTGAAAGACTTGTTCCATTAATCTTTCCTTTACAGGTTTAGTTTCTTGCCTTTTCACCTTGGATGGGTGGGAAAGTTTCCCTTTTGAAATCGTTTTCACTGCTCCTGATCCTTGCCTTCTATTGGGATCCATGCCATGTTTTCCTTTACACTTTTACATTTATTTCCTATTTTATTATTAGGTGTGGGAAGCTGTTGTAACTAGCTCCTGTGTGATTATCTTTTGTTTTCCACACTGTATTATTCCTTCTTGCCTCTTGACTTGGGTTTAGGTATTTAGTCATCCTCACTCTTTGCCTTTACTGCCTTCTGGGTTCTTGTTTGATTTACAGGGTTGTGGGTTAGTACTGACTTTTGAGTGGTCTTTCCGGTCCTCGTGAATACGGACATCCAAGTGGTCTTTCCGGTCTTCGTGAGTACTGGCATTCATGTGGTCATTCCGGTCCTTGTGAGTACTGTTTCCAAATTCCTTATCCAGTACCGTCTAGAGTGTCAGCTTACAGATTCTGTCCCTGCTTGCCCTCTACGTGGGCTTAGCGCTGTCAGTATCTGTAATAGCATAGTGGGTAAGGAGTTTGCCGACTTTCCTTTCAGTCATAAGGAGGTTCTAAGTGCTTACCCTACATTCCTTTTCTTATAGTGGTATACACGAGTCTTGGGTATTGAATGCACGTTGTTATATTCAAGGTTGTTTACTGTGTATTTTGTGCACATTTCCCCTGCCATATCCATCGCCTTCTTCCTTTCCTGACAAACAGTAATCATCTCCTTCGCTCTTAAGTGCCAAACGCCTGTGTGGGAGTGCTATGCAAAATGTTCTGGTTTTCAATTGTTTGAAAAAGAAAGAAGTAATCTGGATGATACTTTAACTAACTATATCCTTTTGGCAAAGATGTATTCTCTTTGGCAAAGATCAGTATATGTAACTTCCATTCCGAACAATTTAAGTTGTTGCATAATGCAGAACTACAGTATTGCTTCTGTAAAACACTGCATTGTCTCCATGGTGTTCAGTAAAGTTTATTTTTACAAAGGTAGCGGGCGCCCCTCTCTCGCAAGAACAGACATGATAACCTGTTCAATGGTTATTAACCACTTGAGAGTTCGCAGCCACTGCTTTTACTCACTGTGCCTTTCACAGATGGGAAATATCCATTTGCATATCAGTCTTTGTCCTGCCCCGGGGCAGTCCAGCACCGAAATACAATGGCAATTCCAATCTGAACGAGAGTACCACCAGCAACCCCATACACGTGTTTCACCCTTGTTGGGGATCATCAGTGAGGTGAAGCTGATGCCTCTCTAAGCACAGTGAGAGGGAGACCACGTCTGGTTGCCCCCAGGAGACCTAGGGTTACCAATTCCAGGTTCCTTAAAAAATAATTTTACAAAGGTAGCGGGCGCCCCTCTCTCGCAAGAACAGACATGATAACCTGTTCAGTGGTTATTAACCACTTGAGAGTTCGCAGCCACTGCTTTTACTCACTGTGCCTTTCACAGATGGGAAATATCCATTTGCATATCAGTCTTTGTCCTGCCCAGGGGCAGTCCAGCACCGAAATACAATGGCAATTCCAATCTGAACGAGAGTACCACCAGCAACCCCATACACGTGTTTCACCCTTGTTGGGGATCATCAGTGAGGTGAAGCTGATGCCTCTCTAAGCACAGTGAGAGGGAGACCACGTCTGGTTGCCCCCAGGAGACCTAGGGTTACCAATTCCAGGTTCCTTAAAAAATAATTTTACAAAGGTAGCGGGCGCCCCTCTCTCGCAAGAACAGACATGATAACCTGTTCAGTGGTTATTAACCACTTGAGAGTTCGCAGCCACTGCTTTTACTCACTGTGCCTTTCACAGATGGGAAATATCCATTTGCATATCAGTCTTTGTCCTGCCCAGGGGCAGTCCAGCACCGAAATACAATGGCAATTCCAATCTGAACGAGAGTACCACCAGCAACCCCATACACGTGTTTCACCCTTGTTGGGGATCATCAGTGAGGTGAAGCTGATGCCTCTCTAAGCACAGTGAGAGGGAGACCACGTCTGGTTGCCCCCAGGAGACCTAGGGTTACCAATTCCAGGTTCCTTAAAAAATAATTTTACAAAGGTAGCGGGCGCCCCTCTCTCGCAACAACAGACATGATAACCTGTTCAGTGGTTATTAACCACTTGAGAGTTCGCAGCCACTGCTTTTACTCACTGTGCCTTTCACAGATGGGAAATATCCATTTGCATATCAGTCTTTGTCCTGCCCAGGGGCAGTCCAGCACCGAAATACAATGGCAATTCCAATCTGAACGAGAGTACCACCAGCAACCCCATACACGTGTTTCACCCTTGTTGGGGATCATCAGTGAGGTGAAGCTGATGCCTCTCTAAGCACAGTGAGAGGGAGACCACGTCTGGTTGCCCCCAGGAGACCTAGGGTTACCAATTCCAGGTTCCTTAAAAAATAATTTACAAAGGTGGTACTCTCGTTCAGATTGGAATTGCCATTGTATTTCGGTGCTGGTCTGCCCCTGGGCAGGACAAAGACTGATATGCAAATGGATATTACCCATCTGTGAAAGGCACAGTGAGTAAAAGCAGTGGCTGCGAACTCTCAAGTGGTTAATAACCATTGAACAGGTTATCATGTCTGTTCTTGCGAGAGAGGGGCGCCCGCTACCTTTGTAAAATTATTCAGTAAAGTTTAGGTTAGTGTATCTAAATCTCAGTGTCAATTAGATTTTTTGTTGTTGAGGAATATGCAATCATGTTGATGAGAACACTTTTGAAAATGTACATAATCACACGGCCAACTGTTTTTAATGACAAATGTAGTTCTGGGACCTAGCCCGCTGGTTGCATTTATCTGTGCAACTGGTGCTGAATGCATGAGCTGTTTTATACCAGTTACCCTGAGATGGTAGAAAACTACAATATTACACCTAGTTTGACCAGTTCTCTGCCTGCTACACCTACTACTCTGCTTACTCCATTACTTTCTTTCCTCTTACATAATGAATACACAAGGCTAACTAGATGGCTATGCAAAAGCATGATCAATAGTTCCATTCAGACTGTTCATCAAGGCATCTCCTACAATACCACACACTGTAGTTAGCTTCCACAGCTCACTTTATTCTATGATTATGATTGCATTATATATTGGCACCTGCTGGAGAGAGCTGGCCAAACTGTTTTCAGAGCCTTTCTATCAAATCTATTTATTTTTGCCCATTCATGTAGCTAACCTTTTACATAGTCCAGTAGAGTTTATGAAAGGCAAGTACCATTTGCAGGTGATTTTTGAAACTTTTATGTAATATTGACTTTTTTTGCAGTAATTGTCAAAAGCTGTTTCTCTGTGAATTGCTGGCTTCTTGGTGGCAGCAGTGTGCCAAACATAAGTGGTTTTGTGGTGATATGCACCATTTTACAGAAAGGGCATTTACATTTTTTGTCAACTGTTGCTATGAGTCGAGTGAATTTGCTTTTAGGTCGAATAGGTAAACTAAATTACTTAACCTACAGGTCTGGTGGAATTTTAAAGAATGTGCAAGGCCCGATTTGTCTCACTAATATCTTACTTCGGCAGTACACAAGAATGCTGTATTGATGCTCATTTGAGGTTTTGTAGCCAAATAACGTCTGGTGGCATTACAAATATTAGTACAACATTGCTACCAAACGCTGCAAATCAATTTTTGAAAACGAATGTATGCCTTGATCTCCACTTTTACCAGTCTAGTGGTTCATAGTCATTGATTGGAAGAAGCAAGATCAAAGCCAACGTAGGACTGGACAGACTGTCAAGCCCTCCCTGGAGGAATTGCGAGAGCCAGGAGGAACCCGATGTGCAGATGGGTTCTCATCAGAATGGTAAGAGGAAGGAGGGAGTGTCTGGGTCCAATCCAGGATGTAAGGACCGCACGGCCCGTAGGCGGACAGATTCTGAGCGCCCCAGAGACCCAGGAAGCATGGAAGTCTGAGACCACGTTGTCCCAGAAGGAAGCAAGACCGCGGAGCTGCCGCAGAGCAAGGAAAGTTCCAGGAAGTTAACAGAGCCCCACAAATGAGCCCAGCTAACTCACAGGAGCCAACAACCGCGCAGACCACACCACAAGGTACGTGGGTAATCAGGAAGGAGGTGAAGACTCAAGGAGGTTGTGGCACGAATTGGAGGGCTGGCAAAGGGGGGTCTGGGACCCTAATACAGTCCGAGAAAAGCACAGAAGTACACAAAGTTTTACATGGGCTTGGCAGGAGTGTGAACCAAGCCCACAGAAGGGAAAGCTGAGGTCGGAATTGCGAGTCTGGGAAAGTCACCCCTCTTGACCAAGAATACATTTACTTTGATTTAGTTAGTTTAGTTTAGTGTGCAAGGGACACATTTAGGACATTCCGACACTAGTTATTTCAGTTGAGGCACAGGAACCCCTCTTAGAGTTAGGGTGAGAAAGAGCTTTTCTTTTCTTTTTTTATCCTTGAATAAATGTTTATAGCAAACACTATGACCCCTCCATGGAAGAGTCTTACTTCTGCACCCTTAGATATGGCTTCAGGGTTGGGATCTGGCCTGGCTGATACAAACCGGGGGAACCCTAACATTTTCCAAGTTAATAGAACAAGCCACCGCCCAAACAGTAGCCACCCAGGAATTCATTGGGTTCAACCTCTGTAGTATTCAGGACCTAACCATTGCCCCATGTGAGAGGCCAATAATAGGTGCGGAGCAATACGGAATAACCATTGGAACTACTTTTACCAATCTAGTGGTTCACAGCCACTGATTGGAAGAAGCAAGATAAAATACAAAGAAGGACTTGACAGATTGTCAAGCCCTCCCTGGAGGAACCGCCAGAGCCAGGAGGAACCTGATGTGCAGACGTGTGCTGACCGGGATGCCAAGAGGAAGGAGAGAGTCCGGGGCCGGTCCAGGATGCAAGGACAGCACTGACCGTAGGCGGACAGAGGCTCCGAGTGCCCCAGAGAACCAGTAAGTGCGGAAGTCTGAGACCACGCTGTCCGAAGGGAAGCAAGACCGCGGAACCACTGCAGAGTAAGGAAAGCTCCAGGAAGGTACCGGAGCCCCGTGAACGAGCCCAGCTACCTCAAGGTAGCCAACAACTGCGCAGAACGCACCACAAGGTAGGTGGGTAGTCGGGAAGGAGGTGATGTGTCAAGGAGGTTGTGACACAAATCGGAAGGCTGAGAAAGGAGGGTCTGGGATCCTAATACAGTCGGAGAAAAGCAGAGAAGTACACAGAGTTGTAATAGGGCTTGGCAGGAGAGTGAACCAAGCCCACAGAAGAGAAAACTGAGTTCGGAATTGTAAAGCAAGCATGCATCAACCACTACAGCCGGAGAAGTGCATCAAGGCTACTCCTCTTCGTCGCAGTACCTGGTGAGAGGGAACCAGATCTGCACACCAGGTTCAAGGACCACCTTCAGCCTGGAAAGTGTGTCCAGGCCATTTTTCTTTGTGGCAGTACCTGGCGAGAGAGAACCATGTCTGCCCACCAGGGTCAGGGACCAACTACTGCTTGTAAACATTCAGGCTGTCCTTCAGTGCAGTATATGGCAAGAGGAAGCCTAAACTGCAAACTAGGGTCTGGGACCGCAAGGATGTACTTTGAGCCTGAGAAAGGCTGGGGAGAGCAAGACACTTCGTCCAACAGCCAAGGATTGGCTGAAACCATATTTGGAAAATCCTAATAAGACAAGAACTGCCTTCTGTCAAGGGGAAGGGAATTCACCCATCTGGACCAAGAAGACATTTCCTTTGATTTAGATAGTTTAGTGTGTAAGTGACAGATTTAGGATTCTGACACTGGACATTGGGACTTTTACTTTGGACAGTTGAGGCAGGAAGACCCCTCTTAGAGTTAGGGTGAGATAGGGCTTTTCTTTTCCTTTTTTATCCTTAGCTTTGTGGTTTTATTAACTGTTTTTATGGTGTATGCTTTGATGGTTTAAAACCGAATAAAGCTGATGTATGTAATGTAAGATAAGAATGTAACAAGGAAGATAGGGTGAGAAAGATGGAGGGGTGTGAGGATTCAATAGAGGGTTTCTTCAGGATAGGGATGATTATCGCATGTTCAAAGGGGTAGACAGAAGACAAGAGGAACAGATTCAAGAGGATTGTCAGATAAAAAACAAGTGGAAACTAGACAAGGGGGATACAGTGGGAGGGGAATAGTATGAAGGGGGCAGCAGGATGAGTGAGGGATAGGAAGTGTGCAGTATCACAGTCAGTAAAGGGGGAGGAAGTAGAAAGAACAAGAGACGTGGGAGAGGGAGACAGGAGTAGAGGAAAAAGTAGCACAGAAAGAGAATTCTAGGAATTATGTAATCAGCAAAGTCAGTAGAAGATAGGGAGAGCGAGGAGAAATAATTTTGTTGAATAGTTGAAAGAGACAGCAGGATAGTGAGACAAGGAGAGAGTAAGAGTGGAAAGTATTGGTTTTTCACAGAGGAGAGGGAAGAGAATGTTGAGGTCTAAAGGAGGATGGGATTTGTTCCATTCGTGCTCCATTTTGAGAAGTGAGGGTTGAAGGGATTTGAGAGATTAAGTCATCTAAGGCTGTGGATGCTTACGGGATGGGATAATGAAACGAGACAGATAGAGGGATTCAAGAGTGAATGTAAGGCAACGGTGAAGACAAGTGGCAGCTAGATCTGGAGTGGATAGTGAAAAAGTATGTCTAGGAGGAACAGAATGGTCAAGGGAGGAGAAGAATGAAGAACAATTTAAGGAGCAAAGGGCATGATGGTTAAAAGAGGCAGTAGAAGAAGGGGAAGGAGTACAAACAGGAAGAGAGGAAGAGAAAGATGAGGTCAACAGAAGAACCAGAGATGTGAGAAGGAAGAGTATGTAAATGGTAAGAATGGATGAGCGGTAAGTGTGCAGAAGGGGAGTGAGTGGAATCAAGATTTAAATTAAAGTCACCAAGGAGAAAGAATGGTGAGGCGAGAATGAAAGTAGAAAGGTAGTCCAGGTCGTTAATAATTAATAGGAGGACCGAGAGGGGTGGGGGGGGTACTAAATAGTTGGTTGGTGAATAAAATAAAGCAAATGAACACCCATTAGTTCAATGATAGGCTGCCATACAAGCTAGTGTGGTGAACGCTAAAGCATAGATACTGTGGTCGGCCACACAGCATGCCCCGGATGTAAAATATCATTATAAAGTAGAATTGGAAAAAATGTGACCTGCTGTAGAATTGAAAATAATATGTGACCCGACGTGGACCATGGCAACAGAGCCAGATGCCAGATATCGCGTTGTTTGATTTCTATCAGGTAATGTATTGTGATGGGTGGGAAATTCCGTTGGATCCCGTTCAAAGTGTGCAGCTCCACGTACAGCCATCACAGGGCATTTCACACATGATAAAAACTTTATACATTCTGGTATTGCAACTAAACACCTAGGCGATACTTCAGCTCGGACTGCTGAATTACATGGGCTGATGCTGGCTATATGCCAAGCAAATTTCATCATCGCGATAGAACCCCTTGCAATACGGCTCAGGGAGAGTACAAACTGGGCGGGATTCAAATGGACATGGCGGGGAGAAGACAGAGTATCGCTTTACGCAGATGACCTTTTAATTTATATGCGCAACCCCACGGTCTCATGCCCAATCGTGACAGGAATATTACAGGAATACCAGACATTTTCCGGGCTTAAAATCAACTGGCAAAAGTCAGTCCTTTTCCCAATACAGGGCGAAACAACAGGGCCCCTTCGAGAATGCTCCACACTGTTGGATTCCTGTTTTTGCTTTATCCTTCAAGGTTTTGCACATAATATGTTGTTTCCCAAATAAAACTTTACAATTTTATTTAGTTTCTTTGGAATGCAACCTTTATTAAAAGATTAGAGGTGTTGATCTAATATCTCTCGGCTGCAGAGGAGATTATATAAGTCGAGAGATAGACTTCATGAAACTGTTTCATAAGTCATATTTGTTAAAAAAACATCATTTGGAGTTTATGGACCAGGAATAGTCAAAGACGACTCCTATTCCTTTTGATTCGGAGATGTATTTCTTGATGTGGACTCCGAACCAAAAAGTTTTTATAAAATGTACACAATCCCTTTTCCTGTTGGGATCAGAAGTGTGGCTCGATTTGGGGATATCTCTGATCCGTCATTATTCCAATCAGGTCACATGGAAGCCGACCGGGTTCAGTGGTATTGAAGTTATTAGGACCACTTTCTTCAGGGCTAAGGACCAACACCCCTTGGTGTGTGGTCTGATTTCTTCTGCTGGTAGTGGTGAATCTCTAAATTCAGAATAGGAGATTGCCCCATTACAGGTGAGGCAACTCCCAAATGTCAGGGTCCTGGATGCGGGTAGGTAAATTATTTACAGATTCCCGAATCCGAGATGATCACACATTCCTTATTCACCTCCCAGTTGGTGAGGAGTACCCCTCGAGATTCTAGCCACAGTCCGATGTTGATGTGTATCTGTAAATAATTTACCAAGGGGTGTTGGTCCTTAGCCCTGAAGAAAGTGGTCCTAATAACTTCAACTTGGTTAAGGGGAAACACAAGGAGGTACCATTTACCATTGGAACATGATATTCGCCCAACCAGGGTCAGCAGGATTTTCTGGCCAGGCTAATGCAGAAGTGTAACAATTGGGCGGAGGGATACACAATCTTGAGGGTGGTAGATTCTAATCAAGTGCTACATCCACACAGAAATACGTTAATTGCAGGTAAAATGGGCAACAATAAGGATCTTCCGAGGGATACCCAATTCAGCCAGCTCTTGCAAAGATTTGGTTTGGCGGATGCGTGGCAGACTAAATGGAGACAAGAGTGGATACCCCTTTCATTCCCAGGCCCATAAGAGTTATTCAAGAATAGATTTAATCTTAAGTGAAGAACATAATGCTCACATGGTAGAAAAGGCAATATTGTCCCCATAACACTGTCAGACCACGACATGGTGAGGGTCCAGTTGAGTTTGTCAATTGAGGTCAAGGGGGAGGGGCATTGGGAGCTCAATGACATATTAGTGAAGGACCCAGACTTCAGGGAGACCATGGAAAATGAAATAGAGGCCCAAGCCCGGCTGTAGTCTGGATTGCTGCAAAGGCAGTATTTAGAGGGTTATTGATAGCCGGGGGAGCTAGGAGAAAGAGAGAGTGTTACAGTTAAGGGGGGGTGGAGGGAGTAGGGAGATGCATGAAGGTTGGAAGGGTGCAGAAAGAATAGAGGAATATGAGGTAAGACTAATACAGGGAACAGTTGAAAGAGCTCCATCTTGATGAACCATATATCGTAAATGCATGTTTTTGAAGTAGAGATACTACGAGAAGGGGGAGAATGCGGACACCATGCTAGCTAAGAGACTTCGAAAACAAGAGGGCAATAGGAGGGGACTGTAAATCGGGAATGACAGGCACTGTAGCATGACTGAGCCAAGGGAAATAGCTGAGGGTTTTGCCAATACTATTAAGAGCTATATAATAAAATCGATGCGAAAGGGCGCCACATCAGGAAGTACCTCCCCACTTGCCCCACATTACAGGAGAGCAGCTAGAAAAGTTGGTGGGACCCATAACAGACGAGGTGGTGAGAAGAGCTGCAGAAGAAAGGAAACTGGGAAAACCCCATGTGACAGATGGGTTCATGCCCCAATTTCACAGACACTTTCTAGACTTACTATCACCCAGAATTATGAAGCTGTACAACTCCATACTGGAAGACGAAAGAATATATCCCCTCACATTCCTAGAATCCATAATTGTAGTGATACCCAAGGAGAGCCGTGACCCCTTGAGAGTTTGCTTTATAAAGCTCAATGTCCCTGATTAACACAAACACTAAAATATTTACTAGGATTCTAGCTACTCACCTGGATTCGATCCTTCCAGACCTAGTATATTCAGGCCAGGTAGGGTTCATGACTGGCTGACAAGGACCAGACAGCAGGAAAACATTGAATCTAATATACCATGCAGTGCTCCAGATAAGATTTTGAGGTGGGAGTATTTTACTCTCCATTTTTAAACTTTGAGAGTAAATGTGATTTTAAGAGAGTAAAAATGACTTTTCTCCTTCGCAAGAGAGTAAAATGTATGCGACATCCAGCCGACGTGTGAAAAAAACTGTATGGAAATCATTACTATGCGGCAGCTTTCTGCATTGTGACAGAATACACCTTTCATTATTTCTGGCCATTTGATTTCTCCTGTATATATTGAAATGTTGAAATCACAAAAACCTAGCCAATTATATAGTAAAGCATACATGAATTTGTATTGTGTGTTTTGAGATTCGATAGCAGAATTGTCTTTTGATGTTTAATGAAAGTCCTAATTTCCTGGAGCTATTACTACCTAATGGTATGCCAATGTTATGATACAACAGTGCAGAGAGGCAAGGACTCCATGCTAAATTCTATATCTAATCTAGTGGTCAAATGGTTATTTATATAGCTCTTTTGGCAAAGCGCTGTACATAGAACATATTTATCACAATTACCAAACCAAAGTCGGTACTCCTTTATCGACCTCGAAAGGATGAAAGGCTGAGTTGGACTTGCTGGGCTTCGAACCCGCAACCCACAGTTCACGCAGAGATTGCAGCAACGAGTGCTCAACCGGCTGAGCTATCTTATTGTCTAACATCCTTCAGAGGTTGGTTAACTGAGTATCGACTGTGGTATAATGTTCACAGTACCTAGATGTATGACGAACCATGTATGAAGCGCTACATAAAGTTAAATACCTAGATGGATTATAACACGGGCAGGTTTTGCTGAGTTTATATTTCAATTACCAGTGTAACTTTAATTTGTTTGTTTTTGAACAGCGCTTGCACTTTCTTGAGAGTCAGGTTTTGGATGTTTTATTTGTAGTCTTGAAGAATTGGAGGCTAGAACACCTGTGATCAGTGTAATGACAATTACTCACCCTTGAGCAAAGACTCTTTCACTGACCATTTATAGTAATGTACCTCATTGACTGCAAGGTTGAATGGATGTAAACTAGACTGTGCATAGTCATCATTTTACACACTGTTTTTATAATTAGACTGTCAATTAAATTAGAAGTGTAAAAATGATCTGCCTGTGCATGATTATGCTCACAGCACCGGAACTCTGAAAAATACAATTGTGCAATACTGGTTTGCTTTGACTGGAAAAAAGCATAACTTGTTAACAAAAAAATAATTCTCAATTGCAACTTAGTTTTCCCATCATATTAATTATACAATCCTAAAATTCTAGGAAAACATGCAGTGCTTCTGAAGCTGAATGGAAAGAAAACATTCCTTTTATCAGTGTGCAGTTTATTATTTTGAAAGGCTTCAGAGAAATAGATTCTGTTTAGAGGTGGCTTGCAATTACATCCATGTAGATAAAAATCACAAGAAGCTGCCTGGTTTCTGTCAAGTAACCTGCCCTAAACCTGTGTGTAAATGTACCCAAGAAAATAATAAAGCTGGCGTATTTACAAGATTTTCATGCGTAAAAAGGCCTGGTACTCTCCTTATCTGGAGCCCTGATACCATGCATGAGGAATGGAGGGTAACCTAGTCACCTTGCTGCTAGAGGCGGACAAAGCATTTTACAGGGTGGAATGTGGGGTTCTGAAAAGTAAATATGGATATGGCCCAAATTGGAAAATGTGGCTTAGCGTACTATACTCTTCCCGAACACAAGGGTAAACGTCACCAGGACCACATCCCATACTTCAGACTTGAGAGAGGGACAACGCAGGGCTGCCCCCTCATCCCGATTATTCACGCTTTTGATTGAGCTGACCTGACCGCTCACCTCAGAATGTTATACTATCATTTGAGGCCGTCGGAAGAAAGGCAATGGCTTGCATTGGACAACACAATTAAGCACCTTGTTACATGTGGTAAATAGTTGTGGGTCCAGAGAAGACACCTATCCAACAGAACCAAGATGCATCCAACACTTGGACCCCCAATGGGAGATTTGGAGGAAGAGTAGGGAGATTGATATGCTGTTCCCATGGCCCTCCCCACTGAGCTCTGTGTGGGCCTCCTTTCCTAAAAAGGCACAGAAGCCCCTGAGAGGTTCCAACAGTGGTTTGATGTGGGTTGGAGAGGGCGGGTCAGCTCTGGAAGGATGGCAGATTCCTGGGATAGTTAAGATATTTATTTCTTTAGGTTTCTCCAGTTAAGGGGAGTTCTCTGGCAACTGAAATGGAAAGGAAAGATGGACCAGCCACTTTCGAGATTTGAGAAGGTGCTGGGAATGTTTAAAGTTAGTAGGGTCCTGATCTCTGCAATATACTATTGCATTATTGAGAGTTGGGAGATTGGATGGAAAATGTACAGTTTAAAGCAAATTCTTTTCATCTGGGCTCCCAAACTAATTACCTTATGATCCAAAATCAGAAGAAGAGGACTCATTGTTGGAAAGGCTCTGATCACTGCCCCCAAATAGGTTAACTCAGTAACCAATTCGATTTGGCAATTATCCATTGACCAACTATAGGACTTAAGTATCTTATTCGGATGTTTAAAGACCAGCAGCTTCGATTTTTCAGGATTCATTTTTAGGTTGTTGGTCCGGGCATAATCCGCCAATGCTGATAATAGTCGTTACAGCCAGACTTGTGAGTGGTCTAAAACTTCTACATCGTCGGCATAGGCCAACCAGTTTAGTTTTGTTTCGCCAATTTTTGGAAAAATTAGTCCTCTACCTTGAAGCCATTCACATAGATCTGACATAAAAAGAATGAAGAGGAAAGGTGCAATCAAGCAGCCCTGCCGCCGGACACCTCTCTCGACCCCAATCAGAGTCGACAGTGAGCCCGTGCTAGAGAGCCTAACACGCATCAAAGAATTCTGAATGGACAAAAGGTTGGAAAGGGCTCCCCAGATGTTCACCTTTCTCCACCAGAGATTTCTATTGACAGTGTCGAAAGCCTGGGACAGGTCAATCCATGCCCCAAACAATGGGGGGCCACCCTTCATAGTAGATGATAAACTAATAAAGTTTAGAACAAGTCCATTCAAGGCTGTTGACAATCCTCTTCTGAACCCCGTTTGCTGCTTGGGAATAATTCCTTTGGATTTGGCACATGCCTCCATTTCACTCAAAATCAGACCAACAAAGATTTTACTGTCCGCATCTAAGAGTGAGATGGGGTGATAATTCGAGGATGCAAGATGATCCCCCTTCTTATAGATCGGTATTACAATAGATGATCCCCACGATTCTGGTATTTTGCCTGAGTGTACAATATTATCGAAAAGGGACTTGTGGACCTTGGCCCAAAGTGTTTGATTCATTTTTAGAATGAAGTTACTTAAACCATTTGGACCAGCTGCCCTCGAGCCCGAAGATTTCTTCATTTGATTCTCTATATCTTCGCAAGAGAAAGCTAGGGACTAGGCACCACCCACTGCTATTTTAGAAAGCATGAGTTCAGATGGATGATAAACTTCTGAAAAATTAGTGATCCATACCTGTTCCTGTAGGATAATTTCCTGTGTTCGGGGGGATAGATTGTTCAGAGACCCTACTAAAGCCCAGAAACGTCTAGAATTTCTGGAAAGTAAAGTTCCCAGCATTCTTTCCCCGTCTTGCTGCAATAATTAGTGCCTGTGAGAGTGTACCCAGTTCCTGTACCTACAATTGAGGGCTCTAAGTTGTGTATCCAAGTCTTTCTCGTCAAATACCATCCTCTTGAGCTTAGAAAAACAGATGGGAGAGCGACCTGGGAGTCCCTCAGATGGAAAAACCATGGTCCTATATATGTAAAAGAACAAGCAAGACATCTTGATGCATGCAATTTAAACTACAGAGTATAAACCTGCTCCACAGATTGGTATCGCACCCAATTAGCAAAAAAGTACTCAACATGCTCAAACCTATGTAAAAGAGGATGCAGGGAGAGGGGAACCTTTATACATGTATCTTGGTTATGCAAGTGTGGCCTGACATTTCGGCCCACAGTCACCTTCACGTTTTACTTGTCACAAGTGCTTAATCTGTAAAGATAAGTGTTTTCTAGCACTCTTGTACCCTCCTGCAGCCCTGCCCACTGTGATACCCGCCTACTTCTGGCCTTTCCAACAATAACTCAAATGGAAAAACAGGCAATGCTATTGTAAGTGATTCTAAATGAGAATAATTAATGTATTGTTTTCACTCTTGTTCTTTAATTTATATGGACCAAAGCTATGGGTGGCATTGCCGACAACACCTGTAGGACAGCCACCTGTAATTCTCCAACCACTTTTATGGTTCACTGCTGGCTACATCTTCCGGGCAAGACAATCAGGCATTTGTTCACTCGGTTTTCCAATTTGCCATTTCACATTAATGTCATTTCTGTTGAATCTAATGAAAGTGATCACAAGGTGTGCAGTATTCCAGGGGTTTTTTGTGTGGTGAAAAGGGGTTGTGGTAGGAATGATCTAGTCTTTGGTACACTTCAAGATTGTAAGTTTGTAAGTACTTGGACAAGGAAGAGCAGGGCCAGCCCTAGGCATGGGAAGGCTCTATGAGGAAAGGCCCCCTCAGTTGGACCCCTCGCTTGCAGACACCAGCTAACATGCGTATGGCCACTATTACAAATTGTTTCCGGAGGGGTTGCACTGGTTCTAGGTGCCAGTTTGTTTTCCCACCTATCTCCTACAAGGCTGTGCTGTCATCAATCAACCCACCTGTGAAGCCTACAGAGAAATGCACCGCCACAGCGCAGAAAATGCTGCACAGCAGGTCCCACTAGGACCTCGCAAATAATGCACTACTTAATAGACTCCTTTTTATGGTTGAGCATTTTCATGGGGAAGCTATTTGGATTTGAAGATTCAATTGAGTAACCATATTTTCGACAAGACCATTTAGGTGATAAGAGCTGAAAAAGAGAGCCAAATTTGCAGTCTCCACTAGCTGCAAGCTAGTGGGAATTGGCTCTTAGCAACTAAAACATGGTGCGCTGTTTATATGTGTATATAATTGAAGTGGTGAGTGACTTTTTATGGCTGGCTAGTAGCTTTCAAGTTGAACTTCTTGCCCCCTAGTTGCAATATAGGCATTTTTTTATCCTGAAAGACCACAGAGAGCACGAGTTAACTACCAAATCTAAGCTTTCTTTGAAGACAATTAAAATCTATCAATCACAAACCAAATTTAAACTATCCCCCTTATTGTATCCCCTTTATTTTCATGTATGCCCTTTTACCACACCAAAACGCCAGGACTCAAAAAAGGTGCCCTCGCTGTAAAGACTGGAAGGGGGTGTCTGTACGCCTGCTCTCTATATGGCAGAGGAGAGGCACAGAGGAGCCCAGCCAAGATTCTCTATTATTGGTAACATATTAGAGCAATCAAGGCCTAGCTTCTCAGGAGGTGATGCAGGCTGGTTCTTAAGTACAGTGTAGTCCCCAAGCCCCCACAAAAGAATGTCCACACACTGTATTTGTTAAAACACAGTCTTTATATAATTAATATTCAAGGCTATGTACACTATCACAATAACTCACTTTGTGCTCAGAAAATCAACAATGGTAAATATATACAGTTCTAAAGTGGTACCACAATTATTATCAGATCTCACAATTATTATCAGATCTCATTAAAGTGCATCAACTATACTCTGGTCAAATGTCACACAGATCACTTAATAAAGGCAACGAACAATAGACATAGGAGGAAAGCAGTTGGTTAGAACAATTGGCAGGATACTGGCCCCTACCACTAGACACAGTTCTGTGTGGAGATCCCCCCACCTAGGCAACCTGTAAAATAAAGATATAACACAAGCCCAGTCCATATATTGTTCTACAAGTCTTATTTCCTTCTATAATGTTTCTACCCCCCCCAAATGTACCTGGTGGAGCAGAGTTCTTCGAAGAGGCGTCGATGGATCCTTCTTGAGTGACTCCCTTTAAAGCAGGAGCCATGGATCGTCAAGAGGCAGTCAAAGAAGGTGAACTTGACGTTGATGAAAAGTTCGAGGGTGCCGAGACCACAGTGTCGATCCAGGCGGTGCTCGTTGGTGAAGTCCTGCGAGGATGAGGTGTGCGGGGCACCTCGGCAGTTGATAGTTCAGGACCGCAAAGAGTTTCTGAAGAACTGTGGCCCGACAAAGGCGTTGTCGTCGAAGTCTTTGTAGTCTTTGAGTGGCGGGAAACCCACCGGCGGATTCCCCCGGCGTGTCAGCGTCCTCGACTTTCTCCGGCGGGATAAAGCATTTGACGGTGCGGACAAGGGAGTCCTTCGATTCAACAGTCTTAGGCAAAGGAGTGGGCGGCTCCGGTCGTCAGCGGCACGGCGTCAATCGGTCCCCTCTTCTGGGCAACACAGCTTCGACGGGCCTCCAGTGATTACGGCGATACTCCGAACCCTGGTCGACTGCAATGGACTTCGACAGCGTCGATGTCCAGGTGCTTCACTTTGTACTCCTCGGCAGTCCCCGTCTCCGGTCGGCAGCCTTTCGAGGGTCTGACTTCCAGGGAGCTTCGGCGAAGGTTTGCGGTGCTCGATGGTCCCTCGGAGCAGGGGAAGAGAGTGCCTAACCAGGTCCTCTCTCGGATCAGTCCTCCACAAACGACAGCTTTCGGATCGGGTCGAAGCAAATGCAGCAGCAGTTCTTCTTCCAGCTGGGCGTCGAGGATAAGCAGTTCCAGTTACTCTTCAAGTGTTGACTCAGCTTCTGAACAATTTCCAGTGGCGAGAGGTCCCCAGATATACTATTCTGTCTCTCATGCACACTGCTGGGTCACACTCAGTCAGCCAATCAGGCATACAGTGCATTCAGGCCATACTCCTCCCTCTCAGGCACTCACAACAAGGAATGTGGATTGGGACAAGTACCCAGCCATTCAACACTACACACTGCGTTCATGTCAGTTTTGGGCAGGGCTGTCTCAGTCTTTGTCTCTCATACCAGAAATCCACAACATGAATTGCATATTGGTCACACACTCCATTCACCCAGGTCCCACCCACAGGGTGTACCCACAACATACAGTCACTGGGAAGGCTCCAGCCAGTCTGGCCTGGACTTCACAATACCACCATATCTGGAACTTCCACCCAACAGCTTGTCAGGGGGAAGGGACAGGCAATAGAAAGCAAGAGGCCACAGGGGACATCTTGTTTCCTATCAGGAATCAACTGATTCCAATGGCAGGGCCTGGGTAACCCAAAACGGCTGATACTTAGAGCACCTGTCAAATTCAGCATGGAGCTTCCACCAGCCCATACCCTGCTCTGTGGGCCACACACAGGTGCCCAAAAACATACACTAGGGGCATAGGGTTGCAGCCACACCCTTGGGTGCCATAAGGGTATCCCATGGGTCTGTACACCAAACCAAAAACAGGAAGAGCTGCATTGGCAGGAGTCCCACATGGACTCCTGGGCAGAAAATAATACAGAACACAAATGAAAAAGGACTACAGGACAAGGACAGGGAGGCCCTGTCCCTCCAATGCATTTCCAGCATCACAGTCGCCTTTAGCCATTACTTAGTGATAATTCTTTTTTATTGTGATTTTGGTTGTATATACTCATCCTTACACAAAAAGAAAAATACATTACATTTATAAATTACAAAATCCAAGCAAATGGCAACATTTACATAAACAGATTAAACCTTGCATTTAAAACCAATTAATACATCTTAAAAGAAGTATATACTAATAAAATATACATGATAGAGCTTCATTTAGACAGGAGAAAGGAGAAAGAAAAAATAACTATTTACCATCACAGCTTAATCAAGCCTGCTTCCTTCAGGACTTTAATAACGGCAATGGTAATTAATAATAGTTTTTGTCATCACTTAATATACTTTCGAAAAATTTAACAGGATCCAATTGATAGTGCATAGTTGTGTACAAATCGACCCAGTCATTTAGTTCTAACTGCCACTAGCACTGGGCAATTCAAAAGGATATGCTCTCTATTCTGTGTAACTTCCTCATTTTGACAGAGGAGGCAACCCTTACTCATTTCCCCACCAAAGATCTGATACGGCAGATTTCCCCTGTGTGGAGCAAACTTAGCCTAGATCTTAGAAATTGACCTGGGCAGTATCCATTTTGGCATTTTTTCAAGTATTTAGGAATAGATCCCAAAGTTTTTTCTAAAGATGAATGATTCGTGTACAGACTTCACTCCCTCAACTTTGGGATCGTGTTGATCCAGTGCTGCCTAAGCATAATCTTTTTTGTCACGCAAGGCTGTTCAATTCATTAACTGACAATTCTGCTCTTATTAGAACTTCACAATAATTGTTTCTTGGTGAGTAAGAAATGGTGTACTGTGTTTATGTGGATAACTCTGGGGACAAGTGACTGTTCATGCCTGGCTGGTAGTAAAATGTTTACCCCTGAAAAACGTTTTTCTCTGTAGAATGTCATATTTTGCCCACATCCTATATAAAGCATTCCTTTTTCAAACAAACAATAAGGAGTCTTTAAGCCTCGAAAGTGCATTTACAGAGACCACAGGCCATTATTCATCCTACACAATTAATTACATTCAGGTATTTGTAGTCTTCCATTCAAGGTGGGGGGGCTATAACCCTACGATCGCCCTCCTTTTTGCTTAACCTATTTTTCTAAGGATTTATAGATTTGGGTAAGTGTTTTATTATAATTTGGGTACTTTTAGATCAGTATTATTGAAAGCCAACCATGGGGATGAGGAGGATAAAGGAAGTGGGGGCAAGGGTATCATGGTAGTTAACCAAGTGTGGGGATGTGGGAAGAGAGGTTGCTGGCTTGGAGACAGAAGTGATTATTTATTGTCCCAGCTCTGTGCTGATTTTGTAAACATTTGAAAACCTGTGAAATCAAAGACCTCCCTGTTAAATAGGCTCTGCTCTGGTGACATAGTAAGACAATCTTGCGTTAGAGGTACTTCATTCAGTCTGCTGTAAATTCAAGCCCTATCAGGTCCTTGGAATCTGCAGTCACAACAGGAGACATTATTAAAGTAAAGCTCAACTTATGGTTTTTTCCAAACTTCTTTTTATTAGGTTTTTGGTTACTGAAAAACATAAAATTAAACAAACGAATACCACTTAAATACGTTATGTCTCCCTCCTCCCCCTTCCCGGGCAGTCTTCCTTCGATGATGCTTCACACTATCCCCAGTATACAAAGTCTGTGGGGCAGTACGCTTCTCTGAAATCGTTGTGTAGGAAGTCCAGCACTGTTTCCCATTCTGTGGTGAATTTGGCTTTTCTCCCCTGCATGGAGTATGTCATCCACTCCAGGGACAAGAAGTTCCACACTTTGGCTAACTTGTCCTGCTCTACCGGGGGGGGGTCTTTTCTTTGTATTTCCATCTTTGCGCTATGACTAGCAGGGCTGCCATAGATAGGATCACATATGCTTTCCGCTGGTGTTTGTTAGGGAGAATTCTCTCTTTAGGCTGAATTTCCTAACCTAGTGAGTCCCCCCCAGCAGCTTTGCTGGATTTCTGGAGTTGGCTTTTTTCCTCCTGCCAAGAGTGAGACTCTTTTTCTCCCACTCTTGGACATGTTTATGGTGTTCCTTTGACTGTTAATGTGTTTTATGGGCTATGGGGTCCTTTACTCCATAGGGTCTCATGTGTTTTTCTTATGTGTGTTACCCAGCACCCTCCGTGCAGTAACACAGGGGTGTCATAGTGACCCCCCACCATAGACTCCATACCCTGGGACTGACTACTGTCTCCCAGGGCATGTAAAGTCACCATTGGCTTTACTAGTCCCAAATTATTAACAGAAACCAGTACAAACCATCATATTGTGGACGTACTGGTCGGGGCAATTCGATTGCCCCGGGGTCTGTTAGTCGAGGGGGCACGTCTCCGTCCCCCCTGATCGAGTTTTGGCTGGTGGCAGTGGAAACTACTTTTTATATTCGACCGCAAATATTTTCCTATGGGATTTTCCCATTGTTCGAGGCTACCAACTTTAATTATTTAATTCTCATAGCCTCGAACATACCGCCGGTTTATTTATTTAATATTAATTCGCCGGTTGGTATTTTTTGCCAGGACTCGATTCTAAAATGGCATCTGTGTTCTCTTCTGTGACTCAACCCAAGTCGAGCCGTTTGTTCCACTTTTTGGCGGGCTTCTCCACAGAATCCTCCAAAAGTGGTGCCACTCTGTCTGGGTACCACAGGGGGCGTGGGAGGGGGTTTACCTTGGTAACTCAAGTCGCACTCTTGTGTGATTGGCCCAAGTGGTGGCATGTTTGATTGACAGCTAGGCTGAGTGAATGGGGGTATGCTGCATAAAAGCAGGGCTTTGGGGACTGGAACTTCGGAAGTCGCCACAGGACCTGAGAATCTGACGAGGGAGAAGCTGAGCCGACCTACCACGACGACACCACCGGTGGAGCCCTGTGGAACCGACTCACCACTTCCCGACGACAGAGAAGATCTCCCGGCTGGAGAGGCTTCTTCCCCTGACTGGTGGGCACAACCAGTTTTACCTTCCTTCTTTGCACCCCAGACCGGTTTGTGGTCGAACTGCCCATGCCAAGCACCCCGGCGGCCGGATAGCCACTCACCAGTGAACCGCGAATCAACGGACCGCTCCTTGTACCTGAGAAACTCTGCGGCTGGTTTCTTCCCTGGCTGTGCAACGGACTCCTGTCTTCCTCCCCGGCGAGATCTTCTCTTCCCCCGGACGAAGCACCGACTTGCATCCGCTGCCAGGAACAACTGCCCCCGCTGGAGTATTCTCACCACTTTAAGGTACTGTGTCCGCAAGGCCTCTCTTACTAAAGATTGCTACAAGGTAATAATAACTCCTTAACCTTCTGGACTGGGCTGGCCGCCTTGACCCTCTAACTGGTCCCTTTCTTTGGTCCAACTCCTTTTTTTGAACCGTTACAAGACTTTTGTGCACTGCAACCGTGTGACCTTGGACACATTTCGTTTGATCCTCTGAAAGTGGATCCGGCCTATTGAACTCTAACTTCACGTTTTTACTTTGCCTTCCTCTCTTGTTATGTTCTTGTAAAAGTGTTGGGATCTGTTTCAGCTTGTTCTCTGCTTTTCTCTCCCTTTTAAAAAACGAACTATTAGAGTGCCATCTACGTTAAGCGCTCACCGCTGTCTGAAAATAAGTGGGGCTTTACTTAAGACTTGTCTAATATTCTTTTAAGGGAGTGTATATCTTTTAGTGACCGTGTTTTTGAATTGCTTACTATTAGTGCCTGTGTGTTTTTCTAGATGTGGTTTTTAAATAAATAATTATATCTCTTTTACACCAAGCCCTGGTCAGCGTTTACTTGTTCTATTGTGTTCTCTTGACCTATTGTGAATACGCTGTATACTGCCTAACTCTTCTTGAGGGAAGTCTGACTGCTCAGCCACAGCTACCAAGTGAATCTGTGTGGTACAGACTGCTACCAAGTGGGTTTACTGCCAAACACCTGTAGTCTTAAATCTTTTGCAGTGGTCCCTAAGGGAACTGCACAGGTTTCTGCCTAACAGTGTTTCTCCCAAGATCTGTCGATTTTTCCACCTATACATAATAAGCCTTCCTTGGGGCCTCTGTGCTCATGTCCCCTGAATACCGTTTGCATGCATTTATTAATTGTTTCCCAGTATTCCCTTAGTTTCGGGCAGCCAAACCAGATATGGAGCCAGTCTCCCCTCGCGCCGCATTCCCGCCAGCACCCCTGGGTTCTCGTGGGGTATATCTGTTGCAGTTGTGATGGGGTGTAGTGCCAGTGGAATATTGTCTTGTACCAGAATTCCCTTAACTGGATAGCTTGGATGAGTTTGGGGATGTGTTTCCATAGTTGTTCCCTGTCCTCCTTTGGGATAGATTCCCTCAGTGTGTCTCCCCATTTGGCCATGTATTTTGGGTTCGCTTTCAGGTCAGCTGCTTGCCCAGGTTTGTACATGTTGGAGATTAGGTGTTTGTCCCCTGAGTCTGTGGTTATGTACTTCTCAAAGGGTTTGAGCGGCTTCTCGTATGGTTGGGTTTATTAGCCAATGGCCGAGCTGGTGGTATTGCATCCTGTCGTTTTCTGTTAGGACGAGCTCTGCTTTGCATTGAGTGAAAGGTTTAATATCTGTTCCTTGGAACATGTCTCTAATTTTCATGCACCCCGCCTCTTTCCATTTCTTGAAGGCCCCCTTCTCCAACCCTGGCAAAAACTGGGGATTGCTGAATGGTGTTTTGTAGGGGAGGGGAAGGAGGTTATCCGCCTGCATCTGGTTAAGGTACCCCAATTGTTCCCGACCAATTTTGTTATTTCGGATCTATGCATATTACGTGAACGGTCAGTGTTGTGTAGCCAGAGTACCTCGCCCAGGGGGCTTCCACCACTGCTCTGTTCATTTGTATCCATCTCTTTTTGGATTTGGTAGCGAACCATTCTTTGCTCACCCATATCTGGGCGGGCCAGTAGTACATGCGGAAGTCTGGTAGGCCTAGCCCGCCACTATTAATTGGGGCCATTAGGGCTTTCAACGCCATGGAAGTTTTTTTTGTTCCAGATGTATGGAGTTATTAGTTTATGCAGTGATCTGAAAAATGCATCCGGGACTGTAATCGGCAGTGCTTGGAATACGTGTAGCAGCCTGGGGAGGATTATCATTTTAAGAGCATTCATCCGGCCGAGCCAGGACACAGAGGGGACACCGCTGTTTTAGTTGTTACTTGATGTGTGTCAGAGGGGGCTGTTAGTTCACCATATTTAGACCGTGGAGTGACTGTTTGATCGTGACTCCCAGAAGCCTAATGCCACCCTGTACCCACCGGAATTGTGAGGCATTTTGGCTCTTGTGGAGTTTCTCACCTGACATTGTGAGAATAAGTATTTTGGATTTTGTTACGTTTACTTTTAGGCGTGCTACTCTCCCGAATCTCTATTTCTCGTACAACTTCTTTGAGGGAAGCCTCTGGGTCTGTGAGGGTAGGGAGCAGATCATCTGCATATGCCATGATCGTGTGTTCTGCCCTCCCGAAAGGGATTCCCTGAATCAGCTGAGATGCCTGTAGCGTGGTGAGGAAGGGTTCTAGGTGTATAGCGTATAGTAGAGGGGAAAGAGGGCAGCCTTGTTTGGTTCCTCTTTCTAGCTTTATTGGGTTTGAGAGATCGCTATTGATTTGGAGTCAGCGCGTGGGGTCTCAGTAGTTTGCTCGGACCATGTTTATGAATCCCGGTCCGAAACCCATCTTCTCCCGAGTGCTAAATAGGAAGAACCACTTAACCCTGTGAACACTTTCTTGGCATCTAGCGATAGGAGAACTGTAGGGTCTTTTTTCAGTTGGATCTTCTCTATGATATGGCAGACACCCGGATGTTGTCATGGGTCTATCTCTGTTGGATGAAGCCGGACTGATCTGGGTGAATCAGATGTGGGAGATGGGGTTCTAGTCTGTTAGCTAGGATGTTGGTGAATATTTTGGCCTCTACATTTATCAGCGCGATGGGCCTAGATGATCCACATTGTGTCAGGTCTTTGTCGGGTTTGGGAAATATTTTTTTTTTGGCCTCTTCCATCGTAGGGGTAATGCGACTCGACTGGATGAAGGAAGAGAGTCGCCAGCATGGGCACCAGCAGGTGTTGGAATGTTTTGCCAATCGGGTACCCGTCCAGTCCCGGGGCTTTTTTTGGGGGGCAGGAGCTTTATTTAGTTATTTATTGGTCATTTGTTAGGCGCTCATACAATTAGCAAAACTGTTTCAAAGCACCCACAGGGCGACAGGGTAGGGACAGGGGAGGTAGACAATGAATTACATCAAAGATAAATAATTGAGTTAATATTACAACAAATAGCAAGATTAACGGAGGGGCGACAAACCTGCTATGCCTTCTGAGTGTTCAGAACGTGCAAGTGCAGGGGGGAGGTGAGGGGTAAGGGATAGGTGCTGTGGTGCTTGAGGAGAAACGCTTGGGGTGAAGTGTTAAGAGGAGATGAACGTAAGTGCAACCTCCTGTGGGGAGGGTGATTCAAGTAAGTGCAGTAAATAAACAGTGGCCGGCATGAGAGATGTGGGAGGTCAGGGCACCAAGGATACATAAGTGCCCTGCACATCAGTCACGCTACTGTTTGATTAGCAGGGAAGAGAGGAGAAGGAAGAAGAGGTAAAGAGATAGGTAATGAGGCTTTTCCGGAACTTAAGTAGGTCCTGCTCAACATGCATAGGAAGAGGGAGGTGGTTCCAAAGGAGGGAGCTCGCTGAGGAAAGTGATTGACCACCAGCTCTCTTGTTTCGCAAACCGCTTCACACGCAGGTGCCAGAGGAATGCAGGAGTCTAGAGGGGGAGTATTTAGTCAGGAAGCATTTAAGATAGAGTGGTCCCCAGCCCCAGATAGCCTTGTGGATGATACAGAGGGATTTGAATTTAATCCGTGCCGAGACTGGGAACCAGTGAAGGCGTTGTAGGGCAGGAGAGATGCAGTCCCTGGGCTTGAGGTCAAGGATAAGTCTTGCTGCCCTATTCTGGGTAAGCTGGAGGGGCCACAGGGTGAACGCAGGAAGATTAAGGAGGAGGCTATTGCTATAGTCTAGCCTGGAGAGAACAAGAGCATGGGTAACATTAAGTCTCTGGGGGAAGGTAAGGAAGGGTAGAGTTCCTTTGAGAAGTAAGAGCTGAAAGTGAGACTTCTTGACAATGTCCTGAAAATGAGGGATGACTGAGAAGGAGGGATCGAAGATGACTTTGAGGTTCCTGGCTATAGAAGAGGGGGCATCGGGGGAGCCCATGGAGGAAGGCCAGTGTGAGAGGATGACATAGGGTGTACAGGACCCAATAGGGAGAATCTCTGTTTTGCTGGCATTGAGGCAGAGGTCATTAGCAGTGCACCAGGCCTGGATGGCAGAGAGGCAGACAGGGATGAAGGAAGGTGCAAGGGGATCAGTGGGAAGTTTAAAGAAGAGTTGAGTATTGTCAGCATAGAACTTGCAGTTGGGGAAGAAGGAGAAAATGAGGCGTGCCAGCAGAGAAAGGTATATGTTAAAGGGCCAGGGCGAGAGAATGGAGCCCTGGGGTGACGCCACAGGTGGAGGAGGAAGTAGGGGAGGGGAAAGGGCACAGAATGGTGTTGTAGGAAAGGTCAGTGAGGAAGGAGGTGAGCCAGTCCAGTGCCAGATCTAAGATACCAAGGGTATCATGGAGCCTTTTTATGAGGATGGAATGGTTACTGCGTCAAATGCCGAACAGAGATCAAGGAGGATGAGGACAGAAGGGGAGTGGAGTCAAGGGATGCAAGCAGTTCTTCACAGGTGTTCAGAAGAGCAGTTTTCGTGCCTCTGGATGCTCGGAATCCAGACTGGTGGTTGTGTAGACCGCCAACAATTTCGGTATGAGAGTCATGTTAGGGGAGAGCCAACTTCTCGAGTAATTTCCCCAGGAAGGGGGTGATGGAAATGGGTTAGTAGTTGGCTGCGCAGGCAGGGTTTGCAGATGGTTTTTTAAGGAGGTGGCGCACAAGGGAGTGCTTGAGGGAGGATGGAAAATAACCTTTAGCAAAGGAGTGGTTGCAGAGATCAGCAAGAGCAGGGGCGAGAGAGAGGTTGTCCTTGATGGTTCTGGAAGAGCAAGGGTCAACCAGTTTGGAAGAGACCTTCATGGAGTTGACAACTCGGGTGACTTCTTCAGAGGAGAAGAAGGAGGGTGGGTGGTAGGAGGGAGAGAAGGGAGGGTTGATTCAGAAGAGTGCGCAACAAGGTTGTTCAGTAGGTCTTGGGTTTTGGAAGTGAAGTGAGAGGCGAGTGAATTGTATAGGGCCTGTGAAGGAGTAGAGACAGAAGACACTGCGGACGGGTTGGCAAGTTCCCTGCAGATTTTGAAGTTCAGCCATGTTGTTGGAGGCATTGGATACTCGTGCCTGAATGTGAGCTCTTCCTTTGGCACGGATGGAGAGTCTGTAGTGTCTCTGGGTCAGGCGGCTGGCCAGGTTGTCAGAGGGTGCACCTGAGGTTTGCCACTTCTTTTCTGCAGCCCTGCACCTAAGTTTTTGGTCTGCAAGTTCGGAGTTGTATCAGGTGTTACGCTTGGAGGCAGGTTTCAGGCGGATCCTCATGACTGGGGCAAGAATGTCAAGTGTGTTGGTAATGGACAGATAGAGGTTGCCGAGTGCAGAATCAGTGGTAGAGTCTGTGTTGGGTGGGTGTGGGGGAATGAAGGCGGAGAAGGCAGCAGCTGACACTCGTTTCATCGGACGGATGTTCATGAACGAGGCTGGCAAAGCTTTATGAGGAGTTGTCACAGGGGCATATGGACCCAGATGGGTGGAGAGGAGAGAGTGGTCACACCAGGGGAGAGGAGAGAGTGAGGTGGGAGTGGATGATGGCGTCTAGTTTGTGTCCAGCAGAATGGGTAGGGCCAGAGGGAAGAATGGAGCGGGATAGGGAGGAGCAGAGGTCAGTGAAGAGGGTGGTTGCTGTGCTAGGGGAGTCTAGGTGGAAGTTGAAGTCACCTAGCAGAAGCAGGTTGGAGGTGGTAGAGAGTAGGGAGGAACAGAAGTCTGCCCACTCAGAAAGGAAGAGAGGAAAAGTGCCTGGGGGCTGGTAGATGGTAGCAATGGTGAAGGTGGTGGAAGGAGAGATGACCAATTTGCAAACTAGGCTCTCTAAGGATGAATAAGGCTGAGTGGGCAGAATGGAAAAAGGAATCAACTCTGGGAAGATTAAGGCAACCCCTCCGCCAGCACAGTGGGGTCGAGGTTTTGAGGTGATCTTAAAGCCTCCAGGTAGGAGTGAATCAAAGGACGTAACTGAGCTGGCATTGAACCAGGTTTCAGTAAGGGTAGGAATGTCCAGTTCAGTGTCTTCAAGGAGAAGGAAGATATCAGCAGCGTGTTTGATGGCAGAGCGAGAGTTGAGGGTCACCAGGTGGAGACAATCGCTGCCTTTGAAGGTTTTTTGAGGCGGAGTGTAGGGGCGTGGGGCTTCCGTCCGAGGTAGTGGGGCAGAGGGGACAGAAGGGGGGCGCAGGGGAAGGAAGGAAATTGATCAGAGATGGCAGGATCTGGTCAAAGATAAGAAGGTTGGCCCGAGGGCCTTGAACCTGGACTGTGCCTGTGAGGTAGACATTGATGCAGAATCAGGATGAGAAGAAGCCCACAAGGAGGACTTCCCACTTTGTGCCGCCATTAATGGATGTGGAAGGGTAAGGAGGGAGAGTGGCAGTGAGGGGAGAGGTCCATAGGTCAGTAAATGGGACAAAAAAAGAAGGATGTCAGTGAAGATTTCTCTTGAGGATGCACTGACATAGGTGTCTGCAATTGGGAGGCCAGGGTTTGCAGCAAGGATGTCTTTTATATGCTTTTTCAGTCCAGATGGTTATAGGTCAAAGGATCGAAAAAAAAGGGTCGAATGACAAAAGAGTCGAGTCAATTCAACCGAAAAAAGGATAGAATTTTTTTTTGTGGGGTAAAAAAACCCTTTTAAAGCTACACTAAAGCAAAAAAATATATATTTTAAAAGATTTTTTTCAATCCTTTGGTTTTCGGTCGAATGCACTCAACCCTTTTGCATTCGACCCTTTTGCTTTCGACCCTTTAACTGGACACCAGTCCAGATTATTTGAGAGAGGGAGTATAGGTGATGGTGTAGCAGTTGGAGAAGATTGGGGGATGGACAGTGCCATCTCTGATCGAGAGGAGGAAGTGAGAGGCAGAAGACAGGGAGAGAGGGGGTGAGGGTGTGAGTGCTGCAATGCAAGTTCTGAACCAGATACAGAGTTGGCCAAGTTGGTGTTAGAGTACAAACAAAACAGTGCTGGATGAAGGCACACCTAAATTCGAATGTTTACACTAACAGAACAAAACAGTGCTGGATGCACACCTAAAAGCGAATTTTACACTAAACTGACAATTCAATGCTGGATGAAGGCACAACTAAATGCGAATTTTACACTAAACAGACAAATGCATTCTGGAAGGCACACCTTGAATTTTTACAGTAACAGAACAAAACAGTTCTCGACGACACAGGAATTGCAGCACAGCAATACAGAGTTGGGGTCAGTGGAAGTGAAACTCAGGGAGTGAGAGCAGAGCGAAGTTAGACTGTCGTACAGGGGAAAACTGAATGTGAATGATCGGAGAGGCAGAGAAAGTGAGTCAAGAAGAGACAAAGCAGCCACCAAGCAACAGTCAGTACTCACTTGATGGCAAGAGGGGGGATGTCACAGTCCAGGCCTGTATGGATGGAGTATTTAATATGATAGAACATATTGGACTGTGGATGTAGGAAAGTGGGCCCCGCAAGTTCGGCCAGGCACTGACAGGGACAGACAGGACCTTCGATGAAAAGGGCCGGCTTCCGCCTCCCGGTTGCTGTGATTGGTTAAAGAGAACCAAGCCAGCCAATGGGAGGGGAGCAGGCTCAAGCCACAGGGTGCTTGCTGAGGCCACGGTGCAGGCGGCCATCTTAAGAGGGACAGAAAGTGAAGGTAGCGCAGTCCAAAAGTTTAAAATTTCCAAAAATAAAAAAAGGTACCTTGCACAAGTTGCATTCAAATGCTGGTGGAATTCTGGTATCTTCGAGGATGTAATGTGAATAACCTTGCTGAGGTGTGCCGCATCAGAAAAAAGCACGAAGACTTACCGCAACAAGGCATATGTTGCTCAGGGCAGCAAGAGAATGCAGGGCTGCCGGAGCACGGATGTCAGCTGGTCTTCACACTGCAGATGTTACTTTTGCTTGCGTGACTTCCTCTAGTGTGATCTCGGCGTCTAGGGCTATGCTATCTTCCGGGGAGATTTTGGGAGGGGGAGTGGCCCCAGACAGGCTTGTTGATGCATTTCTTGTGGCTTGTCTGATTTATATAGCTCAGTGTAGAAGTTGGCAAATTTGTTCGTGATCTCAGGAGTGGACTAGACCCGGACTCCCTGTGGGTCTACTATCCCCTGTGTTACTTGTGATGCAGCTTTTCGCTTCAGTTGTCTCGCTAGGAGCCTATTTGCTTTATTTGCCTGGATGTAATATCTCTGCTTCAGCGCTAAGAGGCCCTACTCTGCCTTCTCCGTCTGGAGAAGATTTAGCTGTCCCCTCGTGTTTTGGAATGCTTTCCGCAGTTTCCGACTAGTGTCGTGGACCATTTTCCCCATTATGTCCTGTAGTTCGTTTTTCGAGTTCCGTTTCCTGTGCTCTCTGTAGTCTGAGTTGCCGTGTTCGGAGTGCCATCAGTTCCCCCCGGAGTAATGCCTTGAAGGCACCCCAAACACCCTGTACTCTTTGATTTTGCCCTCTACTTCTCCCCTCAGTATTGCGTCTGTTAGTACCGCCCTCGGGAAGCCCCAGCTCAAAAGACCCTGTTTGCGTTGCTTGATATTACACGTTATGGTTAAGGGGGCATGGTCCGAGAGGGCTATAGGGTGGAGGTCCATCTGGGTGACCTTGCCCAGAAGTGTGGTTGAGGCCCAGATGTAGTCTATGCGGGAGAAGGAGGGGTGTACATGTGAGTAGAAGGTATAACCCGATTCCGACCCTTTTGTTCCTATCCATGTATCCTGAAGAGCCAGGTTTTCTGTTTTGTTTTAAGGGCCAATGACTGGGCATGTTGTTGCATGTGTTTTGCGCTCCGATCTCTCTGGCGGCCCCAGGCTATGTTGAAGTCCCCCCTTACCAGGATCTCCCCCTGGCTGAAGGTTTCTAGCTCTGAGAGAGTCGCCCTCAGGAACCTGCCTTGCCCCTTTTTGGGGGCATAGATTGTTGCTAGTGTCAGGGTGTATGCATCTATGCCAAGCGCGGTGAATAGGAATCTCCCCTCTTCGTCGGCCTTCGTGGAGATTATCTGAGCTGCCAGCCCTTGCTGGACTGCTAGGAGTACTCCTGCTGCCTTGCCCTGGTGTTTGCTTGTAGCATCTGCTTTTTTATGCAAGTTTCTTGAAGTGTCACTATGTCTGGAGTGTGGTGTGTGAGCAGCCTTTCAGCTTCTTCCTCTTCACCGGGGAGTTCAGCCCTCTTATATTAAGTGATAGAAGCTTGAACTTTACATCGTGTGTACTTGCATTGCCTCCCTGAGACAGCCCCGAGGTGAACTAACTTGGCAGTTCGACCTCAACTTCAGCCTGCTGGTAACTTGCCCCTTCCCTGCCCACCCTCAACTTTCCCCAACCTGCCCACTCTGGGGCCCAGTGTGCGGGAGATAGAGTCGAAATGGCCAGGACCAACTTGAAGGGCTTCCTGACGCCCCGATTGCGATTCCAAGTCTTGGCTAGCCGCAGCCTCTGTCCCTGGATGCATGTGGGTTGGGCTGTTTGTTTGGTTATGGGGGGTCCCCAGTTCATGGTTGGGTTGCGACGTCCATATCGCCTTTGTTTTTGGGGAAGTTCGGGTGTTGAGGACCCCCCACAAAGGGGTGAGGGGTCACCTACGCTGTGATTGAACTTGTGACCTTCCCATTGCTTGGGGCATTGGGAGAGCTGTGGTGACTCCTCAGTAAAGGACGGTTCTTCCTCTATGTGTAGGAGTTGTAAGCCTTCCTCCCTTCCTGCGTTGGTGTCCTTCCCATAAAAAGAGTAGCCCGAAGTGAAACGTCCATTTATATTTGATTTGCTTGGCCTGGAGGGTTAACTGCGCCAAGTCTTGGTATAGGTGGATTTCAGCTCTGTTGAATGTTATGGGTTCTGCTTGGCGGGCTGCACGGAGTATGGCTTCTTTCTGGGGATATCGTGCCAGTGTGGCTACCACAGCCCTTGCTTGCGCCCCTGCTTCCTGTCATTTGGGGCCCGTCCTGTGGATTCTGTCAATAGGGACTCCCCTTCTTCCTTCTGTGCCCAGGAGGTCTGCAAATATTTGTGTGGCCGTAGATTTGAGGTCTGCATCTCCTATAGCTTCCGGGAGGCTTTGGATGCAGATGTATAACTTGCGGGACCCGTTTTCCAGGTCCTCACATTGCAGTTTCATATTTTGGGTTACCCTGGCCAGTTCCTCCAGCGCCACATCCGTTGCGCTTGTGTCCTCGACTACTTCCTGCAGGGCTCGCTCCGTGGTGTCTGTCCTCTCTTCCAGGGCTGTTATGTCTTTCCGGATGTCCGAGATCAATTGTTTCATTTCCCCCATGAATGATGCGAATTGTGTTTGGAACGTGGTAGTGAACATGTCTAGAAATTCTTGAAAGTAGGCCTCAATGTCAGCTTTTGAGGTGGCCATTTTGAGGGGGGGACTCTGCATCACTCTATGGAATGCTCGGGAGCCCTTGTGTTTTTCGTGGTTGTCTGAGGTTTTCAGGTTTCTTGCACAGCAGAGTTGGATGGGGCTGTCACAGCCTGCTGTCATTGACGCTCGCTTCCTGGTGGTGCTTTTTCCTTTATTTCCTGGCATCGGATTTGCCCTGTGTGTTAGGCTTTCACTGGTTTAGTTCCTTAGCCCAATGGGGTCTATCTTGTGGTGTGCTGGGTTTTGAGCCTACCCAGACTATTGATTGGGTCTTGAGTGAGGTCTGGCCCCAGAAGTGTTCGTCCCGGAGTGGGGATTGTGGTCCCGTCCCGTTCGAGTTGTCTCCTGCATGTTTCCCCATCCGAGGAATGCTGCGTGGGTTGATGCTGAGGTGGGGGGCGCCAGCCAAAGATTGCCCAATGGTGATGGTCCTGGGGAGCACCGGCACAGACACACGTTCCCGGGTGCTGCCCTGAATGAGCTGTGTGCCCACGCTGAGGGTGCGTGGGGGAAATCACTTGGCCCTCCAATACAGAATCCTGGGGGCTCATGACTGTTGCACCTGCCCCGTGGTTCCTCCAAGAGCGGCGGGGGCTCCGTGTTGAGACCGCTGTGGGCTGCGTGGCTTGCAGCGCTGTGCCTGAGGGGTGTGCTGGCTGGTGCCACAAGTCTCCCCGAGCCCCAGCGCTGTGTCGCGTTGCTGCGCGGGAGGGGGGCACCCGCAGCCCAGCACAAGGCTGGTGTGCCCAAGTTGTGTTGGGCTGGGGGGGGGGGGCGCCTGTTCTGTGCTGCTGCCAGGGAGGGTTGGGGGGTGGCTCTCCTGTTGCGCTCCACTACTTTCCCGCCAGGCCAAGCGGAGCACCGGTGGTGGTGCAGTATCCTTAGTAGTTGGGTCCATACCGATCTGTGAGGGTTGCTGTACAGCCCAGCAAGGGGGTGTACCTGGGTCGGGTCCCCCAGTCTTCTCCTGCAAGATGCCTTATACCGCTACCGTGTGCGGGGTGGGGGGGTTGGCCGCTTTCACCTCAGGTGCTATGCGTACTACTGGGCGTGGCTGGGGGCGGACCATTCCCGTTTGGTGCGTCTCCTGGTGCCTGACTCTCCCCTGCTCGTCGCCGTAGCCCCCTGTTCCATTTGCGTTCCTTGCCTGCTTGACTGGGCGAAACGGATCCCCGCTTTTGGTGCCCTGCTGTGTTGTTAAGCCTCTTGGGGGACGGAACTGCTTTGCACACTTCCTCACCGTCTGCCCCCCATCTTGGAATCCCGACTTATGTTTTAACAATTTAAAAAAACACTACTTAGCGATCCTTTTCTTTTGACAAGGTAATCCTAAATTCTAGCTTCTGAATTAAAAGCATATTGTTAGTTTGGGCAATCTGGACAAATATAGCACCATAAAAATGAAAGCAATCATTAAATGTCTGCAAAAACAACACTTTAGTCAGCAAGACAAATCACAATTTTTTTGCACTACATTCCAAAGTCAGAAAAGGGACCTGCAGCAAACAATATTTCATCCAACTAAATACAGCTGGGAAGATATGTACAAGTGCCTGAGTTGCAGACTTGTCTCAAATTTCGACTTTGCCACTCCCAGGAAAATCATTTTCTCGCAGTGGGCCTCATGTGCAAAAAATTAGACAGCTCTTTCTACAAGTGATTGTGATTCAGCTTGCACTGCGCACTACTCCAAAAAAGTCTTGATCATGGTATTGTCCCATGTATAAATTATAAGATTGACAATTCATATATTTGACATCACAAAGTTTATTTGTCTCATAGCTCACTCATTACCACTTATTTTAATGTAACCAGCCCACCAGATGAGGTGTGTATTGGTTCCTTTTTACGCACAGAAACCTTGTCAATATGGGTGTTTTAATTATTCCTTGCGTACAGCTTACACAGGCAATTTACAGCGGCACCCCCATAAATAATGGAGTTCACTAGCGACAGCCCGGCCAGCAGCAGCTTACAAATCCATTATTTACTTTAGCAATCAATGCAGTTCAACTGGAATGAGTCCTGCTCTGTTTAATTTTTAAACACTCTCCTCTGTTAATAATTCCATCAAGATAATACTTTGAGTAATGTGAAAGAGAATTTGTGTTTTGTTTACTTTGTTCAACTGCCTGCATTTTGTACGTTACAGTGTTATTAAAGCATTTTGAATCTAACATGCTTTTCACATTGCTTTAGGACACATGTAATATTGTGTAAAATGAAAATGGTCTTAAACCAGGGCTGCCTTTTGGCATAATTTTCCTCCGTTTTAATTGGCTTTAATAGAGACAGCGCAGTTGCAGCAGCATGGGTATTTTATATGTTTTCTTTTCATCACAGAAGCACATCAACTGCACTTAATGGCTTGGGGTTCTTGATGTCAACGTTTTCGGAGAGCCTCCCAGCAAGCATTTGTGAGAAGGAAAAGCTTTTGGTGTTCTTTATGAAGATGTGTTTGTTAAGTCTTAAGATTGCCTGTGTTCGGGTGCATGCACATGCATGAAAGGGCACTGTACTTAGTGTGTTGTCTTAGAGAGCAAGGAATAGCTGGGCAGGTGGTCTGAACTTTAGTTTAACTCCATTTCTGACCACCCAGCCACCGCAAGCCAGTATAATGGTTGCAGGTAGAAGCAGTGCTGTATATATTTTCAGTGGCACAGATTGTACCCGTACACCTCAACAGGACTGCTGTGTATTCAGGCAAAATAGCCTAATTTATCAGCAGAGCTGCTATACGCACGGCATGTCACAATGCCAATTATTCATGGCAGGGCTGATTGAATCATGTCCACCTTTCTTAGCAGGACTGCTATATTTTGGGACAGTACCTCAATTCCTTAACAGAGATGCTGTAATGACAAAGCACAAACATATTTTGGCATTTTCTGCAGTGAGCTAAAGTACTGAGCAAGACAGTGGGCCTCATTACGACCCTTGCGGAAATCGGAAAACGATGGCGGAAATGCAATACCGCCATCGAATAGCGCTCGGTGCGACTATGACCCGTCACCGCAAAGTACGAAGCCATTAGCGACACCGTAGTGAACGCCAACGCTAACTGCACCAAGCACGCGCGCGCGCGCCATGCGAAACCGCAAACACCACCATGGCGCAAGGGTACGCCAATTCCGACCCTAGCGGACATGTACCTAACGCCATCAGGCATGGCGTAATGTACCATTCCGCCATGGTGAGAAGTACGGCATCGTGAATCAACCGTAAACGGCCCCACTGAGTGCCTGTACACCGCTCCCGGCCCACAAAGTACAACTCCCCGTAGGTGCAATGAAGTCACAATGCAACCATTGAAATGTACAAGTCACCCATGCATGGCAACGAACAAAAGAAACACAAGAGGGGCCAATGGGAGCTGCAGGGCACAGATGGCACGAATACAGAAGCCATCCCAATGGACATGACCACAGTCCCCCACCAAGAAACGCACGCAAACACAGGCACCTGTGACCAGCAATATTCCGAGAATCACATCATTCCACCAGTCCACCTGGCTGACCGGCATCTGTTACACAAAACCCAATCCCCCGCCCCTGAGCATGACAACATTCAAACTGTCATATTGGCAGCCCCCATCCCTGACCTCACGGGCTTAGTAGGCAAACGCGCCCAGTACAGTACCACGCAACTAAACTCCGAAGCTGGAACCCAATGCAGATCTCCTCACAATACATCGCCCCCCAAATAGGCATATGCCACATCACTTGCAAAGAAAAACGCTACACGGGCCAAATCAGAATAGAAATTTAATGCACATCAAAGTCACCAAGCCCATACAGCCATCAGGCCATGAACTCCAAAACACTAATCACCATTGTGGGCTGCATCCGCAAGAAATGACCAGCCACTACTTGTGTGTCGCCCTGTTCCCTCATGGTACACAGAGCCACATTCACGTACGAAAAGGCAACATGGAAGCGCACAGAACCGCAGGGCCGTCCCAATGGGGAGGCACTAGTCCAGCTGAAAGGCCGAAATGTTGCTCCGAGCCACCAGTACTGCGTAAGGGCATGTGGGCCATTGGCGATCGTCCCATAAGATCGTAATGCTGCTCCACTGATTAACACGAAGCAGCAGGTGTCGGGAGTAAAACCCATCTGCAGGAGTGGCATACAGATGGCAGTGGCAAAAGGGGAGGAGATACCTGTCAACCAAAAGAAAAGAAAAAGAACAGAATGGCCATCAGAACTACATTCCAACAACTCACTTCAATGATCACACGAAATCCACAGCCATATGCATGCTAGCCCTCTCCAAAGGATCATCACCACCCCAAAACCACTTGCGACTCATAACCATCTATATCGAGGTGCAAACACCATCACAAACGAGTGTACCTGTGCATGCGTCTGTCAAAACAGAATCCATCAGATGGGAATGTTAACGTGCATGGACACAAGTGTCTGAGGGCGCGTCGAGACAGGGAGGGCTCAACAAGGCCAGATAGACGATGGTCCCACTATGGCAGCCCTGCATCACATAGCGTAGGGGAGGCGGATAGATCCCAAGAAGCCCTGTACATGGCAAACTCTGTATCAAATCACCTGCCCATGCATCCATTCATCATTCCCTCATCCCGGGATCAAAACGCCTGAATAATTACTCACATAACATTAGAAACATCCATTGAGTCTGTGCGTTATGCAGCCTGCAAAATCCACAGTGCCCCAGCCCGTAATTCCAGTGTTGTGAAGTAACATGTATTTGGGAACGGCCGGCCTCATCGCCCACGTAGCAATTGCGCATCCCAAACTATTCATATCAATCATTGCTTCCTCGCCATGGGCCCTGTCTCAAGGACATTGAACAATAGAACGTTATATTTGCAGTCAGACCTGTGGGCATCTCCTCGCCGCTAGCTGGAAACCGAAAGCGCCGCCCTTCGAATTCCTCATTTGCAACATCACGTCGAAAAGGCATCTGTGGCCGTTTGAAATCACTAATTATTCCATCGAGTGCGGCTGTGTGTGAAAATGGCAACTGCCTTCACCCACAAATGGGACGCCCCGCCCGTCGTTGCAACTCGGTACAGTGATGCATGAGGGCCCACCGTTACTCGAGTACTACGTTCCACTGACCCTTCACAAGTCTGTTCGCGACTGCACAGATAGTATGTGAAACAATGGGACCACAGCAGAATGAACATATCAACCAATCTTACACGGCCATCGGGTACAAATACATGATTGCAATAGCAAGATGCCATTCCCCGATTTGCAGCGTTGTGCGCGGGACGTGCTCGGCCAAAGGGGAGAGCAGTTTGCACAGGTGGAATTAATCACCACAGGTGGAGGCCATACAGCCTGAAAACACATAAATTGCACAGCCAGTCTCCTCCCACAACCACACCGAAATGCTACCGGCAGGACTCGCGATGTTGGCCCTGGGGGACCTGATAGCACTGCAAGTACTCCAACTCCAAGAAGAAGACGAACACCAACTGCAACCGGCCGCACGAAGGAGACGCAGGAGGAGGAGGAGGCCAAGGCAGGGCCAGCAAGGGCCGCCAGCAGAGCCACTACCACCACGCAGGCAGCCCGCAATCCCACGCCTCCGAGCACATCCGTTCAACCTCACTGATGAGCAGATCCACACCCTCTACCGTCTGGACCGGGACACCATAGCCGCCATTGTGGACATGACACAGGCTGACCTTGTCAGCATGATAGATAGCCCAACCGCCATCCCACCCCTACTGAAGGTGGTGTCTGTACTCCACTTCCTGGCCACAGGCACCTACCAGCACACAGTCGGACAGTTGCATGGCATTTCTCAGCCACTGTTCTCACGGACACTATTTCAAGTGCTCGATGCCCTCCTGCAGCACGCAGACGACTACATCTCTCTACCACGCTCGGAGCAGGAAATTACCAACACAAAAGTGGGATTCCATGCACTTGCCAGCATACCGGGTTGCATTGGTGCCATCGACTGCACCCATGTGGAATTGGTCGTCCCACATGCCATGGAGGCCCAGTACCGCAACCGAAAACAATTTCATTCCCTGAATGTACAAATGGTGTGTGACTCCAACAGGATCATTACACATTGTTGTGCCCGATTCCCTGGATCAACCCATGATTCTATGGTCTTGAGGAACTCTACAATACCACGCTACATGGAGCGACACGCAGGGAACAGATCCTGGCTACTCGGTGAGTCTCATTACATGCATGATTATGTGGGGTATGTGATTTGGCAATGACCTGGCAGGAAGGGGGGGGGGGGTGTGCGTACGTAGCAATGGCATTCCACATCATACGTTTCTCGTCCACATACAGGTGATGCTGGATATCCACTGAAGAGATGGCTCCTCACACCAGTCCGGAACCCACGGGACCAGCATGAGGAGGACTACAACCATGCCCACTCACGTACCCGTGTAGTCATTGAACAGGCATTCGGCCTACTGAAGACTCGTTTCCGCTGCCTCAGCAGGTCTGGCGGGGCACTCCTGTACCGCCATGAGAAGGTTGCAAAGATGGTCATGGCATGTGTCATGCTCCACAACATGTGCGTACGTAGAAATGTGCCCATGCCCCCTGACGCAGAACTGCAAGCACCTGATGATGGTCATGATGAGGGTGGGGATGTGGCAGCACCTCATGGAGTCTGCGAGGCACCGGAGGCCCGTGACATTCGTCAGCATCTCATTGATGTATGCTTCTAGCACTCACGCCTGGTGGCTGATACATGGACACGGGACTCGTGGCACTGCGTGTGTCTGGGACATGCACAATATGGACTGTACGCCTATGATGGCCTAGTACACAAAGATCAATGTCCACACATCTCATTGGTTGATCGTGCACTTTTTATGGCATATGTGATGTCATGTTGAACACCCTATCGACCCGCCACCCAAGTGAGCCCAACACACCCCCTCCACCCTCCTACCTCCCCCCCGAACACCAGTGTCCAAAGATGCTCATTGTCAGTGCGCTGTCGCTATTGCAAGCCCCCTCTGCGGGTATCAGGGGCACCCCTGCCTGTGGAGCGCAGGTTCCTTCCAGATCTACGTTGGGGGCTGCCCTGGACGGAACTTGCAACGGATGATGTGTCTGCCTGCTCACGTCCATGCATGTCCCTAAGGGTTTGCGAGAGCTCAGTGAGCACACGGCGCACTGCGGCAAGTTCGGCACATACGTCTTTGGACGTCGCATGCAGTTCCCCCCTCAGGCTCTCGGTGCTTCTCTCCATTTGGACTCTCAGGCTCTCGGTGCTACTCTCCATTTGGACTCTCAGGCTCTCGGTGCTACTCTCCATTTGGACTCTCAGGCTCTCGGTGCTACTCTCCATTTGTGCCCTTAGCGTCTCTGTACCTCTCTCCATTTCTGCCCTAAGTGTCTCAGTTGATGTTTCTATGTCTGCCTTAGTGCCCCCACATTCATCGGCATGGTCCTTGAGGAGTGTGGCCAGTTGCTGCTGTTGTACGATTAACTGGTCGAGGGACTGTTGCCTCTGCTGGGCCATGGCCATTTGCGGGGGTGTCACAGAGGGGCTGTTGTCCTCATGTTGCCTTGCCACAGGGCTTGTGGGGGATGGCCAGTCGTCGTCTTGTGGGTGCCCCTGCGTGGTATCCTCATGTTGTACGGGATGGGACAGACAGGGGGATTGGGACAGGTCATGGATGGATCTGACTTCGACATCCCCGTTTTCTGTGTCCGAGCATGCTGCCATCAATGGGGTGTCACCTATGGTGCTGCTGCCACCAGAGGCAGTGCCTTCTGTGGCATCCATTGGGGGGACCTGTGGTGGTGGTGTTGTGGGCATGCTGGCTGCTGGGGTGCCTGTTGATGTTCCTTCCTCTGTGCTGCCACCTGATTTGTGCTGCTGCCGTGTCTTGATGCGTGCAGCTGAGGTGGAGGGTCTCTGGCCGTTGGTCTTGGCCCTCTTTGCAGGTGTGCTGGTAGGGGTGTCCTGTAGCTCGTCGTTTGGATCGGACCCTGTGGTGGAGTAAAGGAGGGCGAGGGTTAATGATGGGTCTGTGGGAATTGGAATGGCATTGTATCACATGCTTTGGGGTGGTACCTGAGGGTGATTTGGGTCGGGTCCTTGGAGGTGCTTTGATTTGTGTGTGGAGTGAGGGTGCAGTTGTTTGGCAGCCTGCAGTTAGGGTGTGCCTGCTGCACGTGTAGTGCGTGTATTAGGGGTTTTTAATTATTTATGTATTTATTGTGGGTTTTAACGTGCGCTATCAGGCCGATGTGTGTGGACGTTCTCCTGGACATGTGTTTCTGTTGCACTATGTGGACGCATGGTACTTCACATGGATGGACTGTGTGGATTTGGCATTGTTTTATCTGGCCCACCTACCTGAATCTTCGGATGTCTGCACTCCTTTCTCCATCCCTCCGACTCCCTCTATGCTCTCCATTCCGATGGTGGAGGCACAGATTTCTTCCCAGGGGGTCAACTTGATGGGTGATTCAGGACCTCCCCCGGTGGCTGTGGCAATGTTGCGGTTGGCAGAGAGTATGCTGCGGACGCGTATCCGCAGGTCGTCCCATCGCTTGCGGCATTGCTGTGGGGTGCGGTCCCCACCGCACTTACCCGCTGTGCCACCAGAGCCCATATGGTCTTCTTGTTTGCAAGTGCCGTTCTGGTCATTTGCGTGGAGAAGACGACGGCAGCATTCTCCTGGAGGGTCTCTGTTAGCACGGTGAGTTCCTCACGGGAGAAGTGGACCTGCCGCTTGCGGTCGCACGCTTTCTTCGCTACTTTTCCCATTTGTCTTGGTTTCGCTAGGGTGGGTGACGGGTTGGGGTGTGTTTCAGGGTAGTGATTTTAGTGGTTGTGTGGTTTTAGTGGTTTTATAGGTGTACGGCGGGATGTTTCCCGTTCCGGGCCCATGTTTTTACTTCCGTTTCCGTATATTTCCGGTAGGCGCACACTGCGGTGACCGCTAAGAGGGGTGGCGGTATTGCACCTAGGGCGCCGTACGGCGGCGGTGTGGGCCGTTTTGGGGTCATTTCCGCCATCGCGGACTTTGCACTTCCGCCGTGGCGTGGTGCTCGTGCCCGATGGGTCGGAATGGGCCGCACTTTGCTCCTTCGTGCAATGGCGGAAACGCTATTTACGCTGTGGCGCTCCGGTCAGTCACTTTCCGCCAGGGTCGTAATGAGGGCCAGTGTCTGAGTTCTTCCCACCGGTATCACTACAAAATACCGAATCCCATTACTGCAAGGTAGAAAACCTTGCATTGAAAACAACGTATTTCTCCCCAGAAATAGGTGGGGGACTGGGTAGGGGTATTTAATATAGTGGAGGTATGGTCTTCCCCCGCATTAAAAATACAGAACATTTATTGTTTTATATGCAAGATTTTCAACCTCTCAGTAAAAAATGAGTTTTTCACATAGATCCTTCCCACCATCCTCTGGCTAACAGTGTGAGAAGATGGCACTGCAGTCATGTACTTCAATCCCTCTTACTCGGCCATGCACTTTTAAAAAACCTCTGCTTCTCCCATGTCTGATTACTGAGTCGCACTGCCAAAAATGTAGCTCATTTCAAAGCCTCATTATGAATCTCCTAACTCATGTAGGATACTCCAAAGAGGCTGAGGGCTTTTGACAAGCCAGTTGTGTCAGGCAAGTCTCACACAGAAATGTCAGTTCCCTAACCCTGTGTGCATTTCTGAGCCAACAGCCTGTTAAGAAAGGTAGTTCAGTGGGTCAATAACCCTGCTGTAGAGATCATTGTGTAACATGTTAGTTCAAATCCTGTTGATATGTGAGTTAATGAGTCTGCATCAGAGGTATGTGTTTAAGATGCAGTTAACATTAAATTGTAACAGAGCTGATAGCTTCTGACTTATCAAAAAGGACTACTAAATGTTCAGTGATTCAGAACACACACCTCTCATCAGGACTGCTATACCTGTAATGGCTCTGAACAAGCAGATCCAATGAGGGCTGCTATACTTGTAATAGCTCGAAACACACATCTCATCTGGGCCCTTATACTTGTAAGGAAATACATTGCTGGTAAAACATCTGCATTCAAGCAAGTGCTGCATCTGGTAAGACAAACCTCTCACTCTATAATTTCCAGCCTAATGGCCAAAAAAACGTTTGCACACATCTAAAAAGGAGCACCCAGTGGTAAAGATGCACTAGATCTGTAAACGGAGAAGGCATTTTTAGCTTTTTGAATATTTATTGGTGCTATGCCAAAAGACAAAAAGGAGAGCAACTCTGAACCTAAGCAATACAGGAGACCAAAGTGGTGGGGGGTCAGAGAGAACAGAGAATGTATTACACAATCCAAAACAGGAATTCAAGCAACAGGAAGAGGGAGAGCAACGAGCTAAATAAGATAGCAACAAAGAAAGTGAGAAGGGGAACAGAGGTAAATAATAGGACACACACAATAGGAGTGAGGGATTGAAGCAGAGCAAAAGAGATGTATAGAGACAGCAAAATAAGAAAACACTGATCAACAGCAGAGCTGGAAATAGAAAATCCAGACTAGAGAAAGGCAGGCCAATAACATAAGAGGCAGTGCTAGATATATAATCAAAAGGAGTAGCAACCACAATAGAGAAAGTGAAAAAACAGATATAGCCACAGTAATGACATGAGCGAGGAAGAGTATTTATGTCAACCGATACACAAGATACAGGAGGGAAACAGCAATAATAGAATGCAGAGAAGAGAGAGGCAGAGTGACAGAGCAGCAGACCGCAAAACACGGCATAGCAACACTTGAGGGCAAGAGGCAGAGCATCAGAAAGTGAGAGACAGCAGAAACAGAGTAGGAAAGGGAAGGCGAGATGAGGCAAAAACATGGAGTGTCTGTCAAGCAGGTAGTGTCAGGCAGCAACAGTAGGCCCAAGAAACAGAGAAGTGATGCTGGTAGAGCGAGGACTTGATGTATGATGTAACTAGCTGGCATCTGTAGTAGTTCTTAAGAGAGTTTTAGTGTCCAGGTTTAATGAAGATGAATCTGGGCAGTACGCATTGTCAAGTTTATGGACACTAATGTTTTCGAACACAGTTTTCATTTTCCACACAAATTGGATAGTTGTCAGACACTTTTTTACTCTCTTGCCAAGGAGCAAACTCATTTTTACTCTCTTGAAATTGGATTTACGCTCTCATTTAAAAAATTGGGAGCAAAAGACTTTCACGCCAAAATCCTATCTGTAGCACTAAATGTAAAACCCCAACATCCCTCCAAGCATCAACGCCCCATTCTACTACATCATTTTCGATGATGCTACATTTGTCACTGCATATGCAAAGTAGGGGCTCCCACAAATATTTGGATGTAAAGGTCCCTTCTAGGGACGAACTCGAGGAAAAGCGATGTGGGTGTATTTAATCCCATCATTAAGCAATTGGAACATCTTCAACACGCGCCAAACATTTCAGTCAGACCTCACGCACCTACAACTTTGCAGAGATGTTCCATCATAAGCCCCCTCCCATTAAAGGGACTGAAACCTATTGTATTACGAGACTCTTTGAAGTGAGGGAAATATTAAGTTAAAGTAAAACCAAAACATAGGTGTATTTATCATGTTCTGTTTATTTGTTTTATTTTATTGGGCATTTGTAAGGCACCTATACAGAGGTGTTTCCGGGCACAAGACAGGATGGGGGGACATGGGAATCATAAGAATACAACAACAAAGAAACAGTTATATTGGCCTTGTGACAATCCTACCGTGCAAGTGCATGACAAGGTGATAAGTGCAAGGGGGTGGGAGGCGAAGGGGAAGTGCAAGAGTGGGGTACCCGCACGAGTGAGGTGTGAGCAAGTGATGGTCAGGCCATGGCGGCAAGTGCCAGGGGGAAGATGCAGGGGGTGGGGGGGGGGAGGGCAGTGGACCGGAGGACTGGGTTGGGATAGTCCAGGAAAGGGCACCCGAGGGCAAGTGCTGGCAAAGGATGCTGGGAGGGACGGGTGTGGGGTGGTCTGGTCCCTGTATGACTCTGAAGGAACCAGGCCCCAGTCACAGTAACAGGTGGAGAGTTTAGCACCGGAGGGGGAGAGGGAAGAAGGAGAAAAGGAAGGTCTTGAGAGGTTTCTGGAACTTGAGACAATCCGGCTGAAGTCTGAGGGGAGGAGGGAGGCTGTTCCAGATGGGGGCGCCAGCCAAGTAGAGGAATCTACCTCCCACGCGCGTTATAAATGCCGTATCATATCACTCTCTGCTTCAAGAAATGTTTGACCCGCAGAGAGTTGGAGCCAAAAGACCGAAGGATTCTCGCTGGGAGGTATTTCGGGAGGGAACGCTGAATGTAGAGAGGTCCCAAGTCCCAGACAGCCTTGTGGATGATGGAAAGGGTTTTGAATTTGATCCTTGCAGGCAACCGGGAGCCAGTGGAGAGATTTTAGGGCTGGAGAGATGCGGTCCCTGGCCTTGAGGCCAAAGATAAGTCTTGCAGTCCTATTCTGGATTAGTTGGGGGGGGCAAAGGGAGGAAAGAGGAAGGTTGAGGAAGAGGCTATTGCAGTAGTTAAGCCTATAGAGAACCAGGACATTGAACTTCTGGGGGGAAGGTGAGAACAGGTAGAATGCCCCTGAGGCGATCAAGCAGAAAATTGGACTTCTTGACAAGGTCCATGTTTCCAAAATAATCGCAATAGCCAGTTGGAGAACACAATTACCAGTTTACCTCGTTCTCATTGAATGTTTCAAAAACTGATGGGCAATTTGGGGAAGGTTTTAGAACCTTTGCTAGGTGGAGCTACACGAAGACCCCCATGGGGACTGGAGGACTGCTTAGGTAATCTGCGTAAGCCTGTTCAGAGACCAAAGTTACAACAGCGAGAGAAAGCAGACACCGCCGTGGGCGTGACCCACACACACGTAACGAGTGGGTTCATGTTATTTGCATTGGCCATCACCGGCGTAATGACAGGTTTACACACCTAACATGGCCATCACACGCAGCCACGGCCAGATAACGTCTGTGAGCCGCTGTCTAGTGTTTTAAACACAGCATGAACAGTGCCCTGCTACCCATTTAAATGACAACAAAGACACCTTCCCGGATCACTCACGAAACTAAACAATCGGCGGCATGTAATCTCAGAAAGCCATTCAACTAAGCACAAACTGCTCATCAACTCCATCTCTTACCACGGAAAGGAAGACATCTTCTCTGTCATGTGACTGTGTGATGGTGCCACGTGATCTTTCACCAAGTCCCAGCATCCCCCTCGACAACGTCGCGCTTTCTGTCATGACTCATGAGAAGGGTGGGGAAAACGGAACTTACAAAGATAGCGCGCCACTGAAAACGCAAGCGCGAAACTGATTTACGGAGGACCGGTTTGTTTGGCACGAGTTGTAGCACCGCAGGCGGCGAGAGCACAAAGTTCAATGTGCACTGGGCATTGAAAAGTTGAGTCATTGGTCGGCCAGCAGCATCAAACACTCCAGAACTGGTCCCTTGATGACTGCAGCCTAGCTCCATGGATGTGATCGCCACCGTCCCCCTCTCCTCCCCTCTACAGGACCAGGTTGATTTATTTATACAATTGTTTGTCGGATACATGGACCCGGATTATTATATATTTGTCGGATACATGTATCCGACAAATATTGCATAAATAAATATACAGGTATCCAACAAACCTTGCTTGAATAAATAAATACCCCCTATTAACATTCAAACCATCACACACGATGCAGCTTCCCAACTGCTTTCAGAGAGGAGCTGTGCCTGGTGTGGTTCAAGTAAAAGAAAACATTGCTTATGACGAACAGAAATCATCCTGTTTGAATAGTACCCAAGGTGGAGTTCATTTTATAAAATGGGATGCAAATTGTGCATTTTAAAGACTATATACTCATCAACACGGGTCAAAACTATTATCGCATAGTGAAGTAACGCATCGCCAGTGTCATGGAAGTGGTTTAAAGTGGAATTGATGTATAGTTTGGAAAAGAAGCAGCATGAAAGAAATAGCACCGTTTTAAACTATTATTGTGGACATTTCCTTTGATCAGAGGTCAACTGCCAGCTCTGCCCCCAAAACTGCCTCCACGGGCAGCCCCCCCCTCCCCCAAAAACTCCTCCCCCGGCCCTTGTGGGATCCCCCACCAATTTTTTTTCATTTCCTCCACTGCTCTTTCAGTCATCGGTATAAACAGAGCTGGTCCTAGTCGGCCAAGTCACACATCTCATTGTGTTAGGTTCTTGCTGTAGAGGTCCATACTCACTAGATAAAATGTTCAAGACGAGGAATCCTCAAATCAGTTTTCGTTATAATAATGTGTATGAACACTGGTGGTGGGAAGCATAGTAAGAGGCACTATAGCAACAATTAATTTATGTTTATTATTACCATGGGTTGTGCACGGTGTCTTTTGTTATGGGGCGGCACGCGGGCCGTCTCCCATCAGTGCTGAGGGCACCCAGCATAACATTCAGCTGCCATTGTTGTGGGCTGGCTCGTGGGCACACGGGCCAGCCGGAACATTGCTTGGGGCACCCAGCCAGCACCAACGTTGCTGTGATCACACATACTTGGACAGTTGCCAAGGGGCACCCAGACATACCAATGTAGCTATGAGCACATGGCTGGACGGTGGCCTGGGGGTACCCAGGTCACACACACTGATCTGGGATCACTCAGATCAGTGGGGGCTGCAGCACCTTGATCACACAGCATCAACCTGCACGTCACGGTTGCAGTACCATAATCACACGGCTTCAGCCTGGGGGCCCATTAAATGGGATATGAGACAAAAGTGCCATTCATGGAGTCTGCCGCCATTCTAAAAGCACATGCCGACTGAGGCTCCTTTTATTGGAAGCCAGCCATGACACATTCTTAAAGGGGACAATGTGAAGTTCCTCCCTGCCGGTTCTGCCGGCAGAGAGAGAGACAAACGGCCTGCATCGGATGGCCCAGCTGGGGTGATGCAGGAGCTCACAAAGGACACGACATGCCTGGATGGGCTTGTGCCTGGAACTGCCTGCCATCCAGCAGGGTGGGACCTTTATTTAACATGCGCCTCATGTCACCGCACATGCGGGACATGTGGCTGATCCAACATTCCTCCTTTTTTCAATCAAACACACACACGACAACATCATTCAACATACTAACTTTCCTGTGCAACATAATAACTTTCCTGTGCAAATCCAGCCCGGCACAGTTACATGCTCTCCACCTTGGCATTTCACCACTCATAGTCTCTTAGCCTCTCTGGAGCCTTCGAGACTGCCCTTAGGTAATACCTGCTGGGCCTCTGGCTTGACGCTGCCTCAGGGCTATGTCCACCCTCTGGCTCACCTCTATCTTCTGAATACGCCCCCTCAGATCCTTCTGATTGCTCCTCGGGCTCACCACTCAGTACAGCTTCTCCCTCGCCTCAGTGACTCGAAACATGTGGTGGCGGATCTGCCTCCGCCTGGGAATGTCTGTCTCCCGTCAGTCCACATTCGCTGGGGCACCCTCTTGAACCAAAAAGCATTCCTGGGGATTGTCTCTTGTCCTTGTGCCGCTGTCACCACTGTTCCTTCCGTTCAGGTCATTGTCCAGGGTGCGCAGTCATAACGTGTTTCCAGCTTGCACTTTGTAGGGTTTCGCAGCACCAATACGTGATCGCCAACTTTGTGTCTTGACCTTCTTGATTGTCTTCTGTCGCTCATGTACTCGTTTGCTGCAACCCTCCTTCGTTGGGTGCGGTCGCTTTTGAAAATATCTACTCCCCTGCTCAGGTGGCGTGGTATGGTTGAGTTTACCACAGTCCTGTACATGAGGTTCGCCAGGGGTATGTTGGTGGAGCTGTGGGGCGTCACCCGGTAATTCCTTAGGAATCTGTATAGATCCACTCCCCAGGGGCTGTTTTGAGCCCTGGATATGCATAACACTTTGTTGATTGTTCACATAAATCGCTCCACATCGCCATTCGCCTGTGGCTACCAGGGCATGACGTGGTGATGCTTGATGTGCAAATTGTCCAGGTATTTCCTGAGCTCCGTCCCCTGGAATGGCGGTCCATTGTCGCTCCTGATGTGTTTTGGCAGTCCATGTGTTTGCGAACATCTTCTCGAGTGCAGGTATTACGGTCTCCGCTGCTGTCGAGGATATGATCTCCACTTCTGGGTATCATGAGGGGTCATCAATGGCCACCAACAGATATGTTCCTTCCTGCACTGTGCTGATGGCGTCCCACCTTGATGATCCACGCTCTGCGACTTTATTGACTCAGGGTTTGGAGGTGCTCCTGTGATTTGACAAGGGAGGCAGGATGTAATGACTTGATCTACTTTGGTGTCAATGTGAGGAAACCACACCCGGTGTCGTATTCTGGCCTTTGTCCTGACCATTCTCTGGTGGCCTTCGTGTGCCAGCGCCATGATCCTGTCCTGCAGGCTGCTGGGGATCACTATGCGGGTTCCCCTCAGGATCATCCCTTCGCTAGTGACGGACAGTTCGTTTCATACTGGGAAAATGCTGGTATGGAAGTCCCTGGACGCTGGCGTGCGGTTATGTACGTGATGGAGGAAAGAATTCCAATCACCAGATATGACGGTCTTCACTATGTCGCAGCAAGGGTCATTGTGCGTGGCCTCCACGATTTCGTCAATGCCGACTGCCTTTGGCTTCATGGTGTGTATGATGTGACATATGTGCTCCTCCGTATCCTCGGCTTCACTCACTTCCCCCAGGGTCGCGTCCCTCGGGTGCCTGGATAGGAAATCCACCAGATTGTCCATGCCTGCATGGTAGGCCAACTCAAACTCATACTGCTGAAGGTGCAGGCGGGTCTGCTGATAACCCTGTGAAGCTCGGGATGAGTGGCTTGTGATCTGTGTAGGCCCTGAATTTCCGGCCATAGAGGTAGATGTGGAAATGACAGCAGACCCAGAGCACTGCTATGGCTTCCTTTTCAATGTACGAGTAGCGCTGTGTGGTGGGCGTGCGGGCTTGGGAGGCATATGCGATGGGCTTTGTTTCAGCTGTCCTTGATTGTTGGACCAAGATGGCCCCTATGCCAACGGGGCTAGCATCGACATATAGTTCGGTCGCCAATGTTGGGCCGCAATATGCCATTGTTGTTCCTGATGACAGAGACGTCTTGATTCGCTCAAACGCCTCCTGGCATTCAGAGCTCCAGTTCCATTTAGTGCTCGACCTGGTGAGCTCCCTGAGCGGCTCGGACATAGTTGCCAGGTTGGGGATGAACCTACCGCAGTAAGTTGCCATCTCCAGGAAACTGAGTACCTCCATGGGTGTCGTCATGGGGGAAACCTCCTTTATGTCTACCACCTTTTGTGGGTCGGCTGATACCTCCTCACTGTTGAAAACGTACCCAAAGAATATTATCTCTTCTTTCAAAAACTCACATTTGTAGGCCTGTGGTCGCCAGCCTGTTAATCACCATCTCAAGACGACGCGTGTGCTCCTGCCTGTCTCTGGCGTGGGAGAGAATGTCGTCACTGACATTCAGCATTCCTGTAATCCCCCGGATCACTTCCTGGATGGCTTGCTGGAACACCTCCGCTGCTGAGGAGATACCGAAGCTTAGCTTCTTGTACCACCGCAGAACCAGGTGGGTGGAGAAGGTTGTGATATATCTTGAGTCACAGTGTAGTTTCAACAGGTGGTATCCAGCGTGAAGCCCGATTTTTGAGAAAACTTTCGACCCTGTGAGGTCCGTAATTATCTCATCTAATGTGGGGGTGATGTGTCGCTCCCTCTTGATTGCTGCATTCGGTAGGCGCATGTCAATGCAAATCCTTGCTTTGCCAGGTTGCTTCGGTTTCTTCATCATCACCATAGGCGAAACCCAGGGCATTGGCCCTGTAACCTGTTCAATAATGGCAGCCTTTTCAAGTTTGTGTAACTCCTTTGCGACCGGGTCTCTCATGTCACACCTCAGCGCCTGTTCCCGGCTCTCCTGGCTTTTCCTACACATCAGGGCAGGCAGGCTTGCTTTAAAACTGGCATTAGCAGGGTTGTAGCCCTCCAGCATGGCGTACAACGATTTGCAGCTCAATTTCTCACTCAGTGGAAGCTGCCGTGGAGACGGGCTACTGCAGCTGTAATCATGAATGACTGCCTACGTTTCCCAGAAGGCTCAGGTCACCATGTGAAGTGCGCCGCCAATGGCACACGAGAGCCTTGTTTTCATCCCGCATCTCGTCTCTCATTCATTTAAACCGATGCAGCCCGCTGAACACTGCTTCTGTTCAAAGCTGCTACCGGTGATTGAAGTCACGTCTTCGTTGCCAGCATTCTTCTTTAACGTCCGATTCCTTACGTACCAGACCTTGCTGAACCCTGTCGGACTTCCTTTCATACTCTCTACATTGGAACTGTCAACCCATGTACCGAACCCTCTACCTTTCAAATGGACTGCATTTTCACTTCGTTGGACATTGTTGTTGCTAGCCCATGTACCGAACCCTCTGCCTTTCAAACGGACTGCATTTTCTCTACGTTAGGACATTGTTGCTGCCAGCCCGTGTACCGAACCTTGCCTCCATACGGACTGCCTTTTTTCTACTGCTCCGCTTATCAGCATTGCAAGCACCTGCTTCCACGCGAACTGCATTTGATTACGGTGAGTCTGCTACCACAACACTAGTGCTTGCGTGTGTCTTTGTGTCTGCATATGTTTGGCTTTCTAGCAGACCCTCCGGCTCACAGACACTTGGCTTTCAGACCATTAGATTACGACTTGTGAACCTGTGTTCTGTTTAAATTTTCCCTGCGCTTCCTGTACTGGATTCTGCTGCCAATTCCTGATTCTCCTGCTTTGGACTAAACCTTCTATTTTCTTGAACTGTCGAGCTCTCTTCTTCCCAAGTGCACAAAGAGACGCTCTGCGGGCAGTGCAGCAACCCAGATCTAGTGCGCTCCTCGTGCCACCCAGGTTCAGAATCCTCACTAACCTCCTTCTTTGTTATTTTATCCTATCATTGTTGAATCCCCTGGACTCTGCCCAGTAAGTCAACTCTCAATCAAAGTATTGGTAAGACAATCTTTTTCCTAGAAAACTGTCTCTTAGATGTCAATAACACTTGAGTAATTATTTTCTGCACTTGCAGGAAGGTCCCTGTGCTTGTGTCCATATAGAAGAGGGGGGAGTATTGTTAGGTAGAATCCTGTGCAGTGTCCTTGGGGACCACTACACACAATTAAGACTACCGATGGCAATACAAGTTATACCTTTGGTACAAGCCTGTACTACTATGTTAAAGTGGTAGCAGTATTGGAGCAGCCAGGCGTATCTCAAGAGTATATGAGCAGTAGCAGAGATTACACAAAGGGACCACAATTACTGTGACTCAAGCAAACACTGACTCAAGGTTTCAGGTAAAAAATATAAGTACATTTATTTTTAAACCATTTTTTATAAACACAACATTTCTATTAATAAAAAATCACACGTAAAATACAGTACAACCAACAAATTCACTTTTTTTACACTCTAACTCAAGGTAAGTACCCTATGTTTTAACGGACCGGTGTTGCGAAACAAAAGACGTTACCGGGAATGCGTATGCGATCACTTTTTGACAGTAATGACAGTTCAGTCTTACTAAAGAAACACGTATCCGCGCCAAGAAATGTTACCGGGGCAAAAACACACTTAGCACCTAAGTTAACCAGAGAAAGTTGAGGGCAAAAATCATAGGCAATACTTTTGTTAAGGCAGACAGAATCAGAGAACACTCGTTCACAGAAATTCAAGAGTCAATAGGCCGGAGCCAGTGTCAAGTGGAACCGGGTTCCTGTTGTCGAGGATCACACAGTCAGACAGTTCAAGATTCAACGTTGCCAGGAGTACTTAGATATTGTCAACAGAGGAAGCAAAAGTTATAAGAAGGAGGGAAGACAAGGGCAAGCCTTGGAGGTGAAGAAAAGGGGATCACCCGAATTCTTCAAGCAGGACACAGTACCTTATTCAATGAAGAAGCTGGTGCCAAGGCAGTTGTTCCTGGTAGTTTCTTGCAGACGCATGGTTCCTGGAGCTTTGGTGCGAAGGAGGACGTCTAGAGGGTTCTGCACCACACAGGGATGAGGCCGGCAACAGCGACGGTGAATAAAAGATGCGCTCCTTAAAACAGGAGAAGCTCTTCAGATGGCTATCCGGACCACTACAGCTGTGTGCAGTGATTTCGACCAAGAAGAGGATCCTCTGGCTGTGGAAGATGAGCTGGTTATCCCCACCAGGCTCAAGGGAAGAAGACTTCGGACTGGATCTTCTCTGGTCGTCGAAGGGTAGATAGCTCAGGACTGCAGCAGGGCTTCACTGGGACGGGGTAGTTGCAGCAGCCGTCTTCTTCTCCGCTTCTCTTCGGTTCCTTGTAGTTCCAGTGGCGACTCTGCCTTCTAGCCCAAGAGACCTGCCTTTTACGCAAACATCCCCCATTCACACAGCCTGGCTGTCAATCACGCAGCAGGGGGGTTGTCCAGCCCGGACAACCACCTCAGCCAATCATGGCAAAGTGCGACTTGGGTTTCCTAGGATACCCTGTGCAGGGGGTGGCTACTCCCTTCCCTTCCATTCAGCCCACCTAGACACCCAGGCCCTGGGGGAGGGCTTCTTGGCAGAAGCCCGCCAGAAGATAGTGAACAAAGAAGGCAAACCTGGTTTGCCGCGCAAAGTAAAACACAAGAAGGACTTTAACAAAAAGAAATGGCGAATAAACCCAACCAGAGCCAAAAGAAAGAGTATTTGGTCAAGCGGGTTTATGTTCGAGGCTAATATAATAGCCTAAAACAATACCACGTTTATATAGTTTAATCGTGGTAGAAAGGTTAGGGTAGATACCACTGCCACCAGCCAAGTCTAAATGTTAACAGAGCGAAACAATGCTCTCGGAGGTACAGATAAAAAGGGCTAAGGATTAACCCTTTCCAGTACTCCATGTAAGATGGGGTGTACTGGATCTGTGGTTAAATGATTAAGTAAAGTTAATGGCAACTTTACCCTTTTCTGGGGGACTGTAGTCAGCCTCAGAAATGGAGTCAGTGGGAAGTCTAAAAGACAAACCTGTATCACTGCACTGAAGGTGCTGTGTAACACACAAAAGAAGGGGGCTACTGAAGTGGTGTACTCCAGAGTACACAATCACAAAAACAGATGAAATACACTTGGCAAAACATAGGTAAGAGTGGGAAAAAGAGGCACACTTTTACCAAGTGAAGAAAATAACTGTCTGCTGCAGAGTATTTTTGTCTGCAAGACAGGAGGTTCTCTTGTTTGTTGCTGCTGCTACTCTATCTTTTAGACCAGTCCACTTTCTATTGCTACCACCTACAGCCTTAAAACCCCAGAACACAGCGGAGTGGCCACAGAGTCTGCTGCAGAGTCTTTTTGTCTTTGTGCTCTGTGGGCTCCGCGGCCCGCGGTGCACCGACCTGGATTCCATTGAACAATACTCTGTCAAGCCCAGGCTGCTGTGGTTTTAACCTCTACCCCTGCATGCGAACTGCCAATCGTCAGCTCGCATAGCCAGCATTCACTACCTTGCCCACACTCTCCTCCCCTCTCCGGCCCCCTCTGCCCCCCCACTGAGACGCAAGCACCCCTCACCCAATCCTGCACTCCTGGCACCCAGAGGACACCCCAGTGTGCCACTGCTGTTAGCTGTTCCACTGTGGCACGTTCCGCCCCGCAGACACGGACTCGAACTCAGCCATTACCGTCCCGTTAGACACTAATACCAGCACTTCCTGCTCACAAGCCACACTCACCTCCCCCCGCACCGGCAGTGGTGGACGACAGTGTGCCTGTTTCCCAGCAACGTCCCCACTCCCCCTCCCTTCTACACTTCGAAGAATACAACTTCCTCCGTACCGGCAGTTGTGGATTATAGCGTCCCTGCCTTTCAGCACCGTCCCGACTCCCCCACCTTCATACCTTTCGTACATATTACCTCACTTATCACGCCTGCCTCTACGCCGAGAGTCCGAGACCTCTGGGGCCACCCACGTCCACGTCCTTAGCGGCGAGCCGGGCGCGGGCTCCCCGCGATGAGCTCCTCTCCCCTCATGCCTGCCCGCATAGATTCGATTCCTTGCGGGGGCAGAGCCTGGCCACGCGACTGCACCAGCGCGATCCGGCAGAGCCGCACCTTGAATTACTGTAGTGCCCACCACCACTACAGAATTACCCACATCTCGCAGGAACCACTCCGTGACCTGACTGCACCGAGCCTCAGCGCTCCAAAACAATCCTGCGAACGTTTGGAATCCACCTACAGGTGGTGCCTCCCCACTCAACGTCAAACAACTCTCTCACCCACAGGATACAGATACCCCCATTGTTGCACCATTACCGCCAAAGAAAACTTTCTCGCTTGCACACCCTCCTTTGGTGTGAGCTTAAAACAGCGAGAGCATTTACAAACTGATGCGAGGCGACAACCGTGCGACCATCCACGTTTCAGCCTACTTTTTCCTCTGCATCATAACCACCACAAGACTCCCAGCGACTCTCTTCTCTGGGAAAACAGAAAACTTTACTTCCCGGATTATACACCCTTGCTCTTGTGACTTAATCAACTAAAGAACAACATCTGACTTTACAAAAAGTCCACCTCTCTGATTCGCCCTCTTTATTCCTAAAAACAACCACTGCTTCATCTCCCAGGCGAGCTTCCGGAACCTGCAGCTCAATCAACCACCAACAACCCGAGCATTGTGCCTGCAGCCTGCAAGGGCTCACCCTATAGAAGAGCATGGAACTCATACCCTAACCAACTTGCCATGCACCGACTACCTCTGCTAGGAGACCGAAAGGGCTCGTCCCTTGGATCTTAACAGAGCTTTTATAACACCCTGCGCTCTGGAACCACATAGAGCTTCCCCCTTGGATCCTGCAATCTCCAACTGCAACATTGCACCTACTACTTTGTTAGGAGACCGAAAGGGCTTGTCCCTTGGATATTAACAGAGTTGCGACATTGCCCTTTGCCCAGGAAACCGAAAGGGCTAGCCCCTTGGATCCTGCAACCTATAGCTACAACATCACACTTTATACTTTGTTAGGAGACCGAAAGGGTTCTGCCCTTGGATCCTGACACAGACATAACTATTATCTCAGCACAGCCCGTGCTACACCTCTATCTAGAAAACTGAAAGTGCATACCCCTCGGATTCTGTACTACAACATCAACAAGGCTCTTCCCGGGGGGCGCTGTTGCGCACGAGCAAGATGGCCACTTGATTTCAGTGCTCCCGCTCCACCTCAATATCGTGTATATATAAATCTGCATCGAGGCTGTCTGCGAGGCTGGGAGACACTGCTACCGAGGGCCTGAATACCCAGGTACGGCGGGTGAAAATCCTGGCTGAAAACAGCTTGTCCTCATCAACTTACGGCCGTGTGAAGATTGACCGCCGCCTGGCACAGTGACGGTCCGAAGGTCGGAACCACGCGCATTCACCCGAGTGCCGGGCACACAGACGTGCGGCAGGCCACTGAGGGGAGTAGTCAGCCGCGGCGGTTTCGCGCCTCGGGTGTAATCGGGCTCAGCCGCTCTTCACTGCTGGATGGCCACAAAGTCAGGGAGACTGCGGAAGGCGGATGACTACAACAGGAGGGCTCCTTCTTCCCCCCTGCCGACTCGCCTCCCAAACGGGACCGAGGGCAGAACCTGATCGGCGGCGTGTGCGGCCTGCTGAATCACCTGAACCTGCATCACAAGGTACCCGGGGGCGAGCGGGCAGGGACATCAGGGGTGCGCTCGGCTCCGGCGGCCCTTGCCCCTCACCCTTGCCGTGGCTTGCCCGGCGACACAACTTGACAAACGCTGGGGACAGTTCCTGAGGCCCCCTCGCTCCAGTTCCCCCTGGGGTACACACTAATGCGCCGCACGGGCTCCGTGCACAGGGCTACGTGGGAAGCTGGAAACAACACGCTGCAAGGTTGAATACGTGGGATAGCACAGTCCATCCCTATTACCACTCCCTAGTGCACCGCGACGAACAGCGAGACACGGCCATTTCTGGGTCTCATCTTCACGTGAATAAGTCACGCATTAGTGGACGTGGTGGTGCTGACTCAGCTAACACCCTAGCCGGAGGTGGTCTAATATAGTTCTTGCTGATATGGGGGAACCGCGCAGGTCAAGCAAATCATCCAAGACCCCCGGTGGGAAGAAGAAGGCCCCAATGGATACCTATACTAACACTGCAAGCCAAACTGCAGCTATGGAAACGCACCCGGCACCCGCTGTGTCTGAGGAAATGGGACTGGGTGAGTGCGAGGATAAGTTGGCAACGCTTGTACAGAATGGGTTCTTGGCAGTAAATGTAAAACTGGATGAAATAGTGGCAACCATAGGCTCCATGAGGGCCAGAATTGATAAAGAGAGCGCTCGAATCACAGAAACCGAGAATAGGATATCCGTCAATGAAGACACTATTGCTCTCCATAGCCAAGATATATCCCAGATCTAAGAAATGGTCAGTAAATTGCAGAACAAATGTGAAGACCTCGAATCCCGCTCGAGAAGAAACAACGTGCAAGTGGTTGGTGTGCCGGAATTCTTTGGGAAAAATCAGATGGAGAAGAAACTCGAAGGACTGTTCAGATCCCTATTTGACCCCACTGCCTTTTCAGAACATTTCCTAGTTGAAAGGGTGCATCGCACGCTGGCACTGGTCCCTAAACCAGGCGCACCCCAATCTACGATCATTGCTCGCCTCTTGAATTATAGGGATAGGGACACGATCCTTCGGCTGGCCAGGGAGGCTGGCACACTACACTTCGAGGAAAGTCGGATACACATCTACCCTGATTTCTCCTCGGCAGTTCAGGCGAGCAGGCGCTCGTACGAACCGGTAAAGAAACTTTTGAAGGCGCGCCAGATCACATACGCCCTAATATTCCCGGCAAAAAAAAGGATTCAGCACGCTGGGAGAGCACATTTTTTTGAAAACCCGGCTGAAGCCATGGTATACATAGAATCTTCTATACCCCTTCCTCTCAGAGGGGACAGACCTGCTCAGAACAACAGACCCCGCCCAACTGACTGAGATATGCACTGTATGACACAGTATTGTAAGGGTTGGTCTTAGACCCTGTCTCCCGGTGGTATTACAGATGGCCTCACAATTTAAGGAAAAGTGGGGTGCTGGGGAGCCGGAATTGTCGGTCATGTGAGGCAACATGTCCACCCCTGAAAGGCTCCACAAGTTACGAGGGGGACATCGTCAAGTTGGGGATGACGATGAGGGAGGAGAAGGGGTTGAAGAGTGTTGGGCAAGATGTTGTTGTTGCACACTCTTGCAATCTGAAGCGAGCAGTGGGCCCGATGTTGTGGATTCCTGGCCTGGCAAGGGAAGGAGGGTGATAAGTTGTTGGTTGATGGTTAAACAAGTGGTCTCTGAGGTTATGACACAACACGTGTTCCATGAGAGGTACATAAATGGGATGTGGGATACTATCCGTACAATTCTTTATAGACTTGGGGTGCGGTCTGAGAATGAAATTATTGTCCTGGAATGTTAGGGGTCTAAATAATCGGACTAAAACTAGGAAGGTGGGGAATTACATTGCCAGGCATGGTGCGCAAATTGTCATGCTGCAAGAAACACATGCTATGGATGTCAATAATGAATATATAATCCCTGGTTGGGGCAAATCAAGGTTCTATACGAATTACTCCTCTTAGTCCAGAGGGGTCATCACCTTGATACACCCGGTCTGGGATTCAAGCTGGAAGGGCAGAAAATAGACCCCCTTGGGAGGTATGTCCTTGTTTGGGGTAAGGTCACGGGCAAACAGATCCTACTGGTAAACACGTATGGTCCTAATGTCGATGACCCAACCTTTTATACCGATATATACCAGTTGATTACTTCCATTGACGTATCCACCATGGTATGGGGGGGGATTTCAATGTTGCCCTTGACCCTGAGTTGGACAGGTCCAGTACAGTTTTGAGACAGCCTAGTAAATCTGACCTTACTCTGAAGCATATCTTATTTCAACTCTCACTGGAGGACGCCTGGCGGGTGCTTCACCCAAAAGATAGGGGTTACACATACTACTCATCGGTGCATGATTCGCAGTCCAGAATTGACTATTGGTTTGTCTCCCCTGCGGTCATCACCGCGATGCAGACTTGTGAAATGCTGCCCTGCACACTGTCTGCTCACTCCCCAGTTGCGATGGAGGTTGATTTTTGTGATTGCCCCAGACCTGCTAGAAAATGGAGAATGCCCAGGGGGCTACTGTGTGATCTGGGGGTGGTGGAGGGACTACACATTGAAATTGCGTATTTCCTAGATAGGAACATAGGCTCTGTTGATAGATACTACACGGTATGGGAATCCTTTAAGGTGTGGATCAGAGGACTCCTTAAAGTGGTCCGCGCTGAGCTGACCCAGACTGAACCTACACTGAGAACACTAGAGGAGGTATATACTTCTACTCAAGACAAAGCGACTCTAGCTGAGATACAGACACACTTACAAGAATTTGGTAAGCTGGCCTCCAGGGAGGTGCAATATATGGCTGCCCCGATACGCGCCCGTAGATACAGAGAAGGAAATAAGGCTGGCAGGACTCTGTCTAACTTAATGAAGCAGGATAGACATCACAACCGGATCACAAGCATACAGACACCACAAGGGGAGGTCCTTCTGGGGGAGAAGGAGATTAATGATGAGTTTACTAAATTTTATCAGCAATTATACAGTAACAGAGATAACAAAACAGCTACCGAAATTAAAACATACCTAGACACCCTGCAATTGTCTACACTCCCTGATGAGACACGACTGGCCATGGACCAGCCGGTTACGGCGGAGGAGATCACTGAGGCGATTAAAGACCTGGCATCCAACAAAGCTCCGGGGTCCGATGGAATAGGGGCGGAATTTTACAAAGAAGTCCACGAAGAGCTGGTCCCTGTGCTGTTACAGGTATGGGAAGAATCACTTCAGAGCCAAACACTGCCCCCCTCGATGAGGGAAGACATTATAACTGTCCTCCCTAAACCCCGTTGTCCTCCTCAGAGCATATCGTCCTATAGGCTGCTCTCATTGACAAACACTGATGCCAAGATATTCACAAAAGTGTTGTCCAATAGGCTTTTGCCAGAGGTCCCGAGACTGGTACACCCCGACCAAAACGGCTTCGTCCCCAATAGGTCCACGGCCCTCAATCTCTGTAGACTTTTTGGTATCATGGCCTAGATTGACCATGGGAGGAAGGCTGTGGCCATATCCTTAGATGCCGAAAAGGCCTTCGATTCCGTCTCGTGGGCCTATCTGCTGGCTGTGCTGAAGGCATTTGGTATCGGCCCTAATTTCATTGCATATGTGAATCTACTATACACGAACCCTGGTGCCGGAGTGCTGACCAACCACACCATCTCTGACCTATTTCTGTTGGGAAGGGGCACCAGACAAGGCTGCCCGTTCTCGCCCATACTTTTTGCGTTAACAATAGAGCCGATGGCGATTGCAGTCAGACTTAGACACTCAAACAGGGGCATAAACCTGAAAGGGGCCACCCAGCTGATATCTCTATACGTGGACGATACCCTTCTGTATGTTCGCGAGCCAGAACACAATATCGCTCCTATTATGGCGGAGATTCAGGAATTCACAGCGCACTCAGGATACTTCATAAATAAGGGAAAGTGTGAGATATTCCCTCTCACACTGGCAACCACATGCCCCGGCTATATGTGCAGACTCAAATGGGCTGCGCAATCCATTAGATACTTGGGAATAGTGGTCTCCAAGGATAAACAAACTCTATACTCGGACAATCATGAGAGTGCACTACAAGCCCTGAGCACTAAATTACTGATGTGGGACCGCCTCCCACTCTCACTACATGGGAGAGTTGCGGTCCTCAAAATGATAGTCTTGCCCAAACTGCTGTATTTTTTTGTTAACATCCCCATATGGCCAGGCCGGCCCTTTTTCAATAGGCTTAGATCAATAGCCACGACTTTTCTGTGGAATGGTAAAACCCCTAGGATAGGATGGGACAAACCTCATTGAGCCGTATTCTGCCAGAGGCATAACTGCACCCGATTTCGAACTATGCTATACGCTGCCAAAGCCCACATTTTCGAGGTATTGGTATGATAACTCCAGTGGACCCCCACACGTGGAGATAGAAGAACTCACCACACATCCCACAAACATACAATCCGTGATATTTGATACACGGTATAGAGACACATGTGAATTCAACCCGGTGAGCTGCACGGTGGATGCATGGAAAGCGATATTTAAGAGACTGGGAGTTGAGTGTCCCTATAACCCCATGATTCCCCTTTGGAATTACCCTGGTATACCGCCAACTCATGACGACGGGTTGCGCGAAGCATGGGACCCCAACGAGGAGATGAAACTGGGTAACCTGTTTATTGATGGAAGGTTTGCGACCCTAAAGGAAATAACGAGGGCGTTCGGCAGGGGTCCGCTTAGGATGCTGCAGTACTACCGTATACGATCAGCCTTTCAGAAACACTGGCCCACCTTCCCTGAAGAGCCCCCTACCCATCCTTGTGTACAACTAGTGACGCTCAAGGGCGGCTTGGGGATCTCGAAATTATATGCTGCAGTCCAAACACACTCCCCCTCGACCAACCTGGTTAAAGTTAAGTGGGAAAGGGACCTGCAGACCCCCTTAGATGACCAAACCTTGGAGAGATACTGTTCGCTCACCAAGCGAGTGTCCCTAAACGCTGGCCTGCGCTTGATTCAGTTTAAAATTATAAACAGACTACACTATACTCCAGCCAAAATAGCAAAGTTTGCGCCGGGTGGGTCTGGGGAATGTCCCAAATGCAAAGCAGGGGAGGCTGGGGCATTCCATATGTACTGGAGGTGTCCGATGGTGGCTGGTTTCTGGAGGGAGGTGGCAGAGATGCTGGAAGAAATTACACAGATCCCCCGGCACTGACACCGTAAAAATATTTGTTTGGAGATATAGGCAAGTGCTCTGAAAAGGTCAGGAGACTGTTCAACGTTTCATGTGCAGTAGCTAAAAAATGTATTTTACAACAATGGAAGAGCGCTGGACCACCCAGCATGAAACATTTCCTTAAAGAACTGACTTATGTCAATGAAGCTGAGGAGCAGTTTGTCCTAACGCGCCCATCGGCAAGCAGACCTAAAGATATATGGGGACCCTTTCGAATGTATTTGTGTGATATGATTTGGGATTTTGATGACACTATATAACTCTGATACCTCGACGATAAGTATAATGTACGATACATATGTACATTGGTGATGATGTGATTGTGTTGTATATCTCTATGACCACTGATAAAAAGAGTTTAAAAAAAGGCTCTTCCCATCTGATCAGGAGATCATAAGGAAATTGTACAACATCCTCATTAGAGCTACCGTCACACTTTCGCTAAAGAGACCGAAAGAGCCCGCCCCTTGGATCCTGATAGCGGTTACACCTCGGACCTCAACAAAGGTCCTTCAACAACCTAAGGAAACATGTCGACAACTCGACCAAAACAGCAACCCGCTGTGCGCCCTAAAACAAGACTAAGAACAAAACTCAACACAGCGGCTATGTCTGCTCTAGATTCCTCGCAACTAACCCTGGAACAATCACTTTCAAGAGCCCACACGGCAAAACCTGATTTGAATCACTATCAACAGCATGCGGATTTGGACATCGACCATGTCCCCAATACAGATGTTCACTCAAATCCAGAACTCAATCAACACTTGAACGATCAAACAGATTTACCGAACCAGATCAACACACAAGCACAAATCTATATTACCAATACCACACCTGAACATCATGAAAGCCAAGCTATCAACGTCCACATTGATCTCGAACCAGCACCAGCTCATCAAAGAAGTCTTCCTACTCAGTCACCCACCTATGCTCAACCATTAGATGCTAACTCACAAAGCTACATCGAACACGAAGAAACAGCATCACCGACGCTTCGAAATCAACAATCACTCCAGCAGCAAAACATTATTGAAAGTACAGAAAAGAGAAAACCGGAACCCATTACCATTGAGTCTTCGAATAGCGCTATTCCACAAACGGATTGTAACAGGAAGGATCCTACTCCACAAGAACGTCTCGTACCATCACTAGGAGCCACTTTGGCCCCCAACTCTGACTCTGTAACAACAGATGAAACAGCTAACCCATATGTTAATCCTCCTGCTGGCACACACCAAGAACCCTCTGCGTTATTTTCCGATTGAAACAAACATGAGAGTGCAACTGATACAACCAAGGAACTAACAAAAGAGCATCACACTCATACACCTAAGACTGAGCTTGCTATCCATGAAGATCCACGCGTGATTATGAAAGATCCTAACAAGCATCAACTTGTCAAATCTCAACCAGATCAACCAAGACCTACCACTACCTTATAAAAACCACCAACCAGTATAACTCAACAAACAAAGAAAGAAAAAGCACGATTAGCCAAACTTGCTTGGCTCCATACGCACAATTCCATCAAACTCGCTCAAGCTCCAGAAAACGCTGCTAACCAAACTATAACCAAGGCAAGAAGACTCTCAATGGACATCACAGAAATTGAATCAATTATGCTAAGTCTGGACAAACAAAAAGAAATATTCGGCAACACAACAGGAAATCATCAATTGGATTTTACTTCAACCCCATGTATGACACAAGCAATCCGCCAAAGACTCATCAAAAGAGAAACTGAAACGAATCCATCAACAAACCAAACAATTCCTACTCGATTCAACTATGACACAGACGAATCCTACTCAACGCCTGATCTCACGAACAAGAACCAACAGCCTACTCCCCGACCGACCGCACCTGAAATTAAAACCACTAACACGACATCCAATAACCTTGGCCACGAGGATTACAATAATCCTAGGATTCCGAATACTATGTTGGATTTACAAAACATGCTTATTGCAGTGCTGTCTCAGTCAATTATCCCCTTTATGAAGTTACACAAATCCATGAACGACAACATCAAAGATCAAGCAACTCTTCTAGCACTGTTACACTCTAAGCAGATTTACATAGAGAATTTCATAACCACAATTGAATCCCATTTGAACTTAGAAGCAGAACAATCTAACCAATGGCAACAACGTCTGTCAGAAATAGCACGAAGCGATCGCCAAGAAAAAACCAAACTAAACACAGAAGTACTAGCTCTCCTTAAAGCACACCATCAACACCAAACAGCGCAGCAAGTAACTATAATAAATGAGCAAGCCACACTAGCTCCTCCTGCTAACGATACCTCCATACAGCAAAGCGGCAGAGATCGAATCATTGGTGTATCTCAGACACAACGAAAGATGGAACCAGTTATAAGCCAACAACCAGAGATCCAGGATCCTAACCACTCAACCAGGAATACCACAGAGCAATACCAGATCTTCTCTAAGGATAAACAAGCAACTGCCAGCAAACCAGCACAGCCACAATCTAACAAAAAACGACTAACAGGCTCAAGAGCGTTCCTGAGAACAGTGAAGATGACGACCAAAGACTTACATTGCCAACAGAGAAGATGACGAACCAACTCCATTCATTACCAACAGAGAAGATACTCTGCCCTCACACAACGGACTCCAACAACCAGAAACAGCAGCGGCACACTGGGGCCCTACAGACCTGCGGTCCGACAGAGTCACCATCTGAACATTCCACCCAAGATGTAGACCTCCTCAATCTCTCAACCCACGGAGATCAGCCAACAGACGACACACCACCATCCAGGCTACCCACAGTGCCTTCAACCTTCATAATAATAGATGAGTACATTCCCAACCATGAACCACAACCACCGGACATGTATGAAGAAATCTCTGAAGACTCATTACAAGAAACCTCAGATATAGCTTACAAACCTGACTTTTTTGTCTCATCAGCATTAGAATCATACGATCAATTTTCAAATGATTCTTTCAGCTCACGAGTATCAAGCAACACCGATTGCACAATTCCATCATTTGTCAATCCCTTACAGCAAAATCAAATTTACAAAATTCATATCGAAAGCAAAAGCAATAGATCTAGACCACTAATACTCAATAGAACGAATACCCTCTGCCTTTTTGGAGCGATTACGCAACTACAAAAAATAACAACAAAAAAAATCGATCTAATCACTTTTAAAGATGATAAACATTTAGATAAGATCATTGCTGAACTCTCCCACCCAAATGACAAAGAAATGATTTTATCAAAGCGTGCCCAGCTTCTCAAACTTGGCTTTAACTGCTGGGCATCTACATCAACAAGAAAACATCAACCAAGGACGCAGATGAGCAACCACACCCACGACCACACAAGAACTGCTGCTACTCGGACTCATGCTCAACAACCGGAAGAATGAAACAGAACAGATCGACCATTCAAAAGAATTTACGACTTTGAAACTTCATTTACAGAAACTGTATCTTCAAGAATTTCACCTAACTCCCAATCATAACAATCACTGAAACCAGAGCTCAAATGGTCACTCTGCTCATGGAACACTAGAGGAAACTTGCATTTGTTCACCCATCCCTCAACTGATCTAGAAAATTATCAAATCATATGCCTACAAGAGACTTGGATCAGCGAAACACCAGAGTGCGATGGATTTCTCACTTTTCTGAACCCTGCAATAGTCAAAAAACAAGGAAGACCAGCATCAGGTCTACTCACTCTAATCAAAATAGACCCTCAATGGACAGTACTGACCAGCGAAAACATCAATCCCTGGATTCAACTAACAATAATAAAGACGACGGAGAATCACCAGACAAAAAAAAACAATGAAACAAGAATTGCAATATTAAATTTGTACTGGAACCTCGCAGCTATAACAACCGAAGCATTCATTGATGGAGTGTTCATCACAACTGACAAACTAGCTGGAACCCACTACCGTCTAGAAATAATACTCTGCGGGGACCTCAACATCAACTTATTCACACAGAACGGCACTTCCCGAACCCAAACTCAACTCTCACCAAAAGCAACTAGATGGATGAACAAAATTCTCACCCGGGATCTCATCCTTTTAAATCATGCAAGAAACAACTCCACTTCGTACGTGCCAACATGGGCCAGAGGATCCTCATCTGCAATTATCGACTACATATTTCTTTCACAAACCTTGCACGAATCGGTCAAGTCAGCACAAACACTAATTTCAGTCAAAAGCGACCACAATAAACTAACAGTGTATTCACACCCTATCATCAAGCAAGATTCAACCCTGACAGTGTGTGCAGTAGAACTCGATGGAACATCTTCAAGGCTCTGCATCCCACAAGCAGCGATAGTCCATCTACCAACGAAACTTCGTGCCTCAAAGAAGACCTACCTTGAAAAATTGAACTACGAGTGGATCCTCCTTCCTTTCCAACAAACAGTCAAGAACCGACCACAAAAAATCCACCTCCATACATACAACCAGGAAATAGCCGAAAAGAAAAAATCCCTGGCGAAATCGTTAAGACAGTTGAAGAAAACAAAATTCCCAGAAAACACTCTACAGATCTCAAAATTGAAACAATCATATAACAACTGGAAAAAATCTCAACAGAAAATCCTTCTCCAAACAGATGCAGAAACCATAATGAAGACATATAACTCAAACAACACAAGAGAGCTTCGGAATCTACTGAATGATAACTCCCAAAAACAGCACAAGCTAACGGCTAACGTACCGCAACAAACGTGGATTACACATTTTTCAAATATCTATGCAGCTCGACCCTTCCAACTCGAAAAAGAAACAAACAATGCCAAAACGAAGTGGACAGTAAACGTCACATATGACGACTTGATCTCTATGATCCAAAATCTAAATACATCAAGAGCACCTGGTCCTGACAGACTCTCAAATGCTGTACTCAAGCAAGAACCTCCGGCATGGGCAAACTTCATGTGCCAGATAATATCCATCATAAACACACTCAACTAAATTCCAACTTCCTGGAGATCAGCTACAATTATTCCTATTCACAAACAAGGACTGCGTGTCCAACCACAGAATTTCCGTCCAATTGCTTTACTGGACCTACTTGGAAAACTCTTTGCAACAACATTACTGAAAAAACTAACTTCTTGGGCCACAAACAATGGCCGGTTCTCAACACGGCAAACAGGTTTTACTGCCAATGTTGGAACCAATATCAATTTAATACTATTGCACCTCATCAAACACGAAGCCATTAACACCAAGACTACCATATATGCTGCACTCATTGACCTGAAAATGGCCTTCGATGCCATATCACGGCATCTCTTATGGGAGAAACTCAAAACTTGGAACTGCCCCCCGAACATTCTGGAACCTATAATCCTACTCCACTCAGAAACTTCAATAAAAGTGAGACTTACAAAACAAGGTACAACCACCAAACCGATCATTACATCAAACAGCCTAAAGCAAGGATGCCCTCTAGCAGCAACCCTCTACAATCTGTTTACATCAGACATCGAACAACATCTGATTGGCACTCAAACTAACCCGCCGAAAATAAATTCAACACCTGTTCCTGTTATGGCATACGCTGATGATATTATCTTGCTCGACAAAACCCCTTCTGGATTACAAGCTGCCTTGACATCACTGAGCAACTATATGAATACCAACGAGTTAACAATTAATATCTCAAAAACAAAGACTGTGGGCCTCATTACAACCTGTCAGCTTCGGATCGCGGTGATTCCGTGATGGCGGTAATAAAGTTTCCGTGTCCGCAAGGTTGCGGAAAGACCGTCCGATTACGTGCTGTCGCCACGGAAACTGAACCGGAAATACCATGATCGCCAAAAACCGGAAACAGAGAGGCGGCCATCATATAAAGCACAATCCATTGCCATCCAGAGTCAGCACAAGCACAATCCATACTGTGAGAAGGCAAAAGGGACCACCAGCATGTCTGCCAGGATTCCAGCGCAGAGGCAGCGCAAACAGTGAGTGCATGACTGGCCCAAAGGACCCATTAATAACCCCCCCCCCAGGCAGTGCATGACTGGCCCAATGGACCCATTAATAAGCCCCCCCCAGGCAGTGCATGACTGGCCCAAAGGACCCATTAATAACCCCCCCCAGGCAGTGCATGACTGGCCCAAAGGACCCATTAATAACCCCCCCCCAGGCAGTGCATGACTGGCCCAAAAGACCCATTAATACCCCCCCCAGGCAGTGCATGACTGGCCCAAAGGACCCATTAATAACCCCCACCCCAGGCAGTGCATGACTGGCCCAAAGGACCCATCAAGATCCGTATGGCACCCAATATCACAACAATGCATACCCCAAGCAATCAGATTCATGTAACGAACATTATACAATGACCAACCTGTATGATGCATGTGATGCACCCATCAGCCACCACCACAACACTAATTGCATGTCCTCTGTGTCCCCACAGCCGTATCCAGTGACAGTGACACTGCACAACAGGCCAGGCAATCAGCACCGGCACGTGCCCAAGCCACTGCCCCCACACAAGAGGATGCTGCCAGCAGTTCGGCATCTCAGCCCCCACTACCAACTGCAACAGATATGCGGGCCACCACCACTGACATCCCCACCGTCTCCACGCTGCCTGAGGCAAGTGTCATGATCACTGCTTCCAAGGAGTCAGGAACAGCCCAACATCCTTGGAAGCAGGCCCCTAACCGTTATCTTAGGCACCAGCCGGTCCCCACTGGGACCTTTTGGACCTCGTCCTGGCGCCGGTGGCACCAGGCTCATCAAAGTCATCAGTCCCGGCACTGGAAGCGCCGGGCTCATATTATGTATGAAGATGCTTGGGTGGACTTACCTGCAGCAGACCATGCTGCTTACTTACCAGCCACTTAGAAGTCCTCTGTGAACAGGAACTACTTTCTTACCTGGGTGGGGCAAGCTCCACTCCCTGGATACAGCACTGGAACTCTTCTGGAACTGGAACTCTTTTCTTACCTAGGCGGGGCCGTGGAGGAAGACGCCTCATCACTCCAAGGCTATTTAAACCACACCCGATAGATGAAACGTGCTTCGCGTTATTCTGCATCTGCAGCAGAACGCTCACCGAGTCTGTTCCAGCCTTTCTTCTTTCGATCCTGAACCTGCAAGAATTATACTTACCATTCCTGTATCCAGTCAACAACAGCACCTGCAAAGACAAGAAACAACAGGTTAGCAAGGCAACCTTTACACGCAGTGCTTACTCACCTGATCCATCGGCTGCGGCCATTTCTTCACGCTGCACCTCCGCCTGTGAAGACAAAAGCATTGTTATTACTTACCGGCACTCCGCGAATTCCGGATTTCTTCACGCTGCACCTCCGCCTGTGAAGACAAAAGCATTGTTATTACTTACCAGCACTCCGCGAATTCCGGATTTCTTCACGCTGCATCGCCGCCTGTGAAGACAAAAGAAGAGACATTAGACAGGTATTTACTTACGCCCATCGCGCTCGTCACAATAGAACGCCTGCAAATACTCTGGCGTCTCTTCAGCACGAACTAAGCAGCAAGGGAAAAGGACAGTTTGAGCGCTTGCATTTACTTACTCATTTCCAGGCGCTTCGCTCCATCTTCCATCTCCAGAGTCCTGCAAGACAAAAAGGGAAAAGCATTATACAGAGTCCTGTGCAATATTAACGTGCCACGCACCTAAAGACTATAAAGACTAAAAAGGTGTCCGGAAACTCACCGCTCGTGCAGTTAACGACGGTAACGATCCTCTGAGTTCAAGAGGCCAATGTTTCACCAGTGAAGGAACTGGCAACGGCACCCTGCACCAGACGCAGATGGAGAGTCCAGCATTCACCTATCTAAGGTGAGCACGTTGACCTGGGGGCTCTACGGAGAAGCTAGGAAGAGAGGGAGAGAGAGAGGGACATTCAACAACCCAGACCATTAACCCCCATATTCTTTCACCTGCAGAAACCTCACCCTTCGAGTTCGACACACAGTGAGAAGAGGTTCGACCCCAGAAGCCAATCGAGTCCTGCACATCACTTTTCGAGTCACAGACACCTTCCTGCCAAGACCAGCGCCTCCGTGGGAATCAGGTGAGCGTTACAGAACGCGAAGCCCACCGCAAAACTCCTACCCAGGCACAATGGAAACCTCAGACACTGATCAATTAGCCCAGTTGCTCGGGAAATTAAGAGCAGAAGTACATGCAGCTCAACAGGAAACAAACTCTCTAAGAAGAGAGCTGATAATTTCCAAGGAGCGAACAGAGCACCTCGCTAGGCAATTGCTACAAACGCAGGCAGGACAGACACCTTTGCCCGCTCCAGGAGGAAGTTATCCTTCTGCATCATCTTTAAATCCAGTGCAAATCAATCTACCCGGTAATGTGCCATTGGCTCCGCCCGAACGCTTTTCTGGTGACCCAAAGAAATTTGCAGTGTTCATCAACCAGTGCCGCCTACACTTCTTATGTCGACCAGCTGCATTCCCAACAGATCAGACCAAGGTGGCTTTCGTGCTTTCTTATCTCAGTGGCAGCGCAGCAGATTGGTCGATCCCTTTAGTCACCCAGGATAATCCGGTTTTACATGATTTGCAGGCCTTCCAGTCCAGCATGGAGAAACTGTTCGCAAGACATGCACAAGGGCAGGCCTTGGACAATGAACTTCTTTCATTACGACAGGGTAATCAAGACCTCTTGACTTACATAGCCTCATTCAACAGACTTATAGTGGAAACTCAATGGCCCGAGGATAAGAGAATAACGCTTTTCTACCGAGGCTTGCGTGGAGAGCTCAAGGATGTGTTAGCTCAAGTTGTGAATCCTCCACAAGAATGCTCAGACTATATTGACTTAGTTGTCCAATTGGACCACAGATTACAGAACAGGAAGGCTGATCGTTCCAAATTTGATACCCGAGTGTTTTCTAAACCACAGACCTCTACTAGGGGAGCTGACACTGTGGAACCCATGCAAATAGGGGGCATGAAAGGACCTTTAACCCAAAAGGAGCGGGAAAGAAGAAGACAGCTGCAATTATGCCTCTATTGCAGAAACTCAGGGCACTTTCTTCGAGACTGTCCAGTAAAACCAGCTAAGAAGGCTGTAGGAGCCGCAGATACCTGTACCACAAATTCTGAGCAGGGAAACGACCTAGCCCGACAAATGTAGAGGTCCTCTTGCCGAGCGTTAAGATCTGTCCCGTGACCTCGCATTTCGTGGTGCCCATGGTCCTCATTAGTCCTGATCGTCCGGATCGTTTGCATGCAATTGAAGCTTACATCGACAGCGGAGCAATCGGTAATTATGTGGACCGTGAAATGGTATCAAGGATGAACCTACCCCTTGTCCCTAAGGCAGTAAGAGACGTCATTACTACAGTGGATGGCACGGAGATAGCCTCCGGACCAGTAACGCACGCCACCCAAGAAGTGACGCTAGTGAGCCAAGATGGACACCGGGAGAAAATCGTGTTCGATGTGATCAAGGCCCCTCAGTTCCAGATCATTCTGGGAATCCCTTGGTTAGAGAAGCACAATCCTCAGATCGATTGGCGAGCAAAGACGGTTCAGTTTCCAGAATGTTTTACCACTTGTTATCCTCGGCCTAATGTTTCACTGGCGGCAATCTCTTCTGAGGTTCCCAAATTACCTCCCGAATACCAGGAATTCCAAGACGTCTTTCGGAAGGATCAAGCTAACACCCTGCCTCCTCATAGGTCTTACGACTGTCAAATAGATCTGATACCCGGAACAACTCCTCCTTGCAGTAGGATTTATGCCCTCACCGAGCCAGAGAATCTTCACCTCAGACAATATCTGGACCAATACTTAGCCAACGGGTTTATCCGTCCTTCAAAATCTCCAGCTTCCTCGGCTTTGTTCTTTGTTCCGAAAAAGGAAGGAGACCTTAGGACTTGTATAGATTACCGCGCCCTGAATCAAATCACTGTTAAAAACAGATACCCGTTACCTTTGATCCCTGAACTCCTGGACCAAGTCAAAGACGCATGTATATATACAAAGTTGGATCTCAGAGGAGCCTACCGCTTGGTACGAATAAAAGAGGGCGATGAATGGAAGACGGCCTTCCGCACCAAGTATGGGCTGTTTGAATATCAAGTTATGCCCTTTGGACTTTGCAACGCTCCTGCCGCCTTCCAGTATTTTATGAATGATGTCCTTAGAGAACTCACAGATGTGTGTGTTGTTGTCTATATTGATGACATCCTCGTCTATTCATCATCTAAAGAAGAACATCGGAAACATGTTAGAGAGGTCCTCAAGAGACTACGTCAACATATCCTTTTTGCTAAACTCGAAAAATGCGTTTTCAACGTAACTGAAGTTGAGTTCCTGGGATTCATATTGTCACCCAAAGGAGTCCATATGGATTCAAAGAAAGTCGATGCAATTATCAAGTGGCCTTCACCAACCTCTATAAAGGGAGTCCAAAGCATGTTAGGCTTCGCTAATTTTTACCGCAGATTCATTCCTGAATTCTCTCGAATAGTCCAGCCCATCACTGCTCTGTTAAAGAAAAACAAACGTTTCGAGTGGTCTACTGAGGCGGAACAAGCTTTTCAGGACTTAAAAACTAAATTCATTTCTGCACCTGTTCTAAAACATCCTCGTCCAGAACTCCCCTACATCGTAGAAACAGATGCTTCAAGTCTTGCTATGGGGGCAGTTTTATCACAAAGAGATCCGGTCACACATCAATTACATACTGTAGCCTTTTGGTCCCGCAAATTCTCGGCTCCCGAGATCAACTATTCAATTACGGACAAGGAACTTTTAGCTATCAGAACGGCCTTTAAAGCCTGGCGGCATTATCTTTTGGGAGCCAGACACACAGTCACCGTAATGACTGATCACCGCAACTTACAGTATCTGAAGACGGCCAAAGCTCAGTCTTCCAGGCAGCTTCGCTGGGCTCTGTTTTTGGCTGAATTTGATTTTATAATTACTTATCGACCTGGCAGTAAAAATGGAAAAGCAGATGCCCTCTCCCGGATGGGAATAGATGAACATTTGACCAATCCAGAACCAATACCCATAATCCCTGAACAAAGGATTTTGGGTTTGGTCAGCGCTCAATCCTTTGAAGACATCAAGACCACAGTCAAATCACTTCTAACTCCGGCCGATTTACAGGACTGGCAATTAAAGGGAAAAGAATTTTCAGTGGATCAAGACCTACCTTTTTTCCGAGGACGATTGTACTTGCCCAGTGAGAAGATACAAAGACAGGTAATCTCCTGTTATCACGATTCACTAATGGAGGGTCACCCTGGCATAACCAAAACCATAGAAAAGGTCAAAAGACATTTCTGGTGGCCATCATGGAAAAAGGATATTAGAGACTTTGTAATCTCTTGCGGTGTATGCGCCCAAAATAAAAGTCTGAAGGAGAAACCAGCCGGCCTCTTACACCCACTAGACATCCCTCCCTGTCCATGGCATACCCTGTCCATGGATTTCATCACGGACTTACCTCCATGCTCAGGGTATAATACCATTTTAGTAGTCGTGGATCTATTCTCCAAGATGGCTCACTTCATTCCCCTGAAGGGCCTACCTTCAGCTTCAGTTTTGGCCTGAGAATTCTTAGAAAACATCGTTCGGTTACACGGTTTTCCCTCGGTTTTGGTTTCCGATAGGGGAAGTCAATTCATCTCCCACTTTTGGCGAAGTTGCTGTCGTTTAGCCCAAATAGATGTGAGACTTTCTACCAGTCACCATCCCCAAACTGACGGACAAACCGAGAGGACAAATCAAACTCTAGAGCAATATCTACGTTGCATGCTCCAACAAACTGAAAACCCTTGGAAGGACATTCTTTGGATTGCTGAATACGCTTATAACAATTCGACTCATTCTGGAACCGGAAAGACTCCCTTCTTCTTATTATACGGACACCATCCTAGAACCTCTAACCTGGATCCTCCCCAAGAATTCGAGGCACCTGCTGTGGATCACTTGCACTCGGAGATCACTCGTGCTTTTAAGGAAGCCACTGACCATCTGCAAAGAGCTAAAGCTCAATTCAAGAAAGGAGCAGATCAGCACCGTAAAGAGGCCCCTCACTACGCAGTGGGAGATCAGGTCTGGTTATCCACTAAGCACCTACCTCTAAAAGGACCCCGCACTTTTACCCCGAGATACCTTGGACCCTATTTTATCTCTGCCATAATTAATCCAGTGGCTGTTAAATTGGAATTGCCTTCGCATATGAAAATACATCCAGTATTCCATGTCTCCTTACTAAAACCAGTACAACCAGGAACCCGATTGACCGAACTCCCAGAACCGGTTTTGGTAGATGGAGAAATTGAGTTCGAAGTAAAGAACATCCTAGACTCCAAAATCTCCAAATCTAAATTATATTACCTGGTTGATTGGAAATGATACGGCCCCCAGGAAAGGTCTTGGGAACCCTCAGAACATGTCCACGCACCTCGTCTGGTCAAGAAATTCCATTTGAATCACCCCGACAAGCCAAAACCCCTGGAGAAGACACGCTTGGGAGGGGCCTTGAGGGGGGGTGCTGTCATGATCACTGCTGCCAAGGAGTCAGGAACAGCCCAACATCCTTGGAAGCAGGCCCCTAACCGTTATCTTAGGCACCAGCCGGTCCCCACTGGGACCTTTTGGACCTTGTCCTGGCGCCGGTGGCACCAGGCTCATCAAAGTCATCGGTCCCGGCACTGGAAGCGCCGGGCTCATATTATGTATGAAGATGCTTGGGTGGACTTACCTGCAGCAGACCATGCTGCTTACTTACCAGCCACTTAGAAGTCCTCTGTGAACAGGAACTACTTTCTTACCTGGGTGGGGCAAGCTCCACTCCCTGGATACAGCACTGGAACTCTTCTGGAACTGGAACTCTTTTCTTACCTAAGCGGGGCCGTGGAGGAAGACGCCTCATTACTCCAAGGCTATTTAAACCACACCCGATAGATGAAACGTGCTTCGCGTTATTCTGCATCTGCAGCAGAACGCTCACCGAGTCTGTACCAGCCTTTCTTATTTCGATCCTGAACCTGCAAGAATTATACTTACCATTCCTGTATCCAGTCAACAACAGCACCTGCAAAGACAAGAAACAACAGGTTAGCAAGGCAACCTTTACACGCAGTGCTTACTCACCTGATCCATCGGCTGCGGCCATTTCTTCACGCTGCACCTCCGCCTGTGAAGACAAAAGCATTGTTATTACTTACCGGCACTCCGCGAATTCCGGATTTCTTCACGCTGCACCTCCGCCTGTGAAGACAAAAGCATTGTTATTACTTACCGGCACTCCGCGAATTCTGGATTTCTTCACGCTGCATTGCCGCCTGTGAAGACAAAAGAAGAGACATTAGACAGGTATTTACTTACGCCCATCGCGCTCGTCACAATAGAATGCCTGCAAATACTCCGGCGTCTCTTCAGCACGAACTAAGCAGCAAGGGAAAAGGACAGTTTGAGTGCTTGCATTTACTTACTCATTTCCAGGCGCTTCGCTCCATCTTCCATCTCCAGAGTCCTGCAAGACAAAAAGGGAAAAGCATTATACAGAGTCCTGTGCAATATTAACGTGCCACGCACCTAAAGACTATAAAGACTAAAAAGGTGTCCGGAAACTCACCACTCGTGCAGTTAACGACGGTAACGATCCTCTGAGTTCAAGAGGCCAATGTTTCACCAGTGAAGGAACTGGCAACGGCACCCTGCACCAGACGCAGATGGAGAGTCCAGCATTCACCTATCTAAGGTGAGCACGTTGACCTGGGGGCTCTACGGAGAAGCTAGGAAGAGAGGGAGAGAGAGAGGGACATTCAACAACCCAGACCATTAACCCCCATATTCTTTCACCTGCAGAAACCTCACCCTTCGAGTTTGACACACAGTGAGAAGAGGTTCGACCCCAGAAGCCAATCGAGTCCTGCACATCACTTTTCGAGTCACAGACACCTTCCTGCCAAGACCAGCGCCTCCTTGGGAATCAGATGAGCGTTACAGCAAGACGGGTGCCACGGGAACCCACCATGCCCACCCAAACCAACACAGAAGGCAGCTGCACTGCAGAGGAGGCGGCCTGCAGTGACAACAGTACCCCGGTAGAGCGCTCTGATACTGGGCCACAAGGGGTGACGCCCACATTTGATGACCTGGGTTCCTTCCCTCAGCTGGAGTTTAGCCCCACTTCACTCAGAAGTCCCATGAGGTCACCCACCCCATCCATGGCAGAGCTGAATTCCCGCATGCAGCGGATGGAGGATCAGCAGGCAACCCTCACCCAGCTGGTGGAGAGGCAGCTTGAAGAATCTAGGCTGCAGAGGGAGTGCTATAGCACGTCAGTGCGTCGCCTCTCAAGGTCTATTGGACGCTTTGCAAGCACAATAGTCACCCTGGCACGCCATGTGCGGGAGGGTAACGACAACACCTCCAGGCTCATTGAGGCCTTGTTGATTGGGCAACAGGCAAATCTTGCACGGATGCCACCCATACCGGATTCTGTGCCATCAAATACCACCACCCCATCAAGCTCCACTACTGCCAGTCCAAGGAGGCGCTCAAGTCGGCTAACGGGGCTCTCGGGCAAGGATGCACAGGCACAGAAGCGCACACGGAAGTGATGATATGTGTGTGGGGCACTGCAGGACACACGTGGACTTGAAGGGTGTGAGGGGTGGGTACGTTTGGGTGGTGGGGGAGGTTGTTTTGGGTGTTTGAACATTGGGGCCTGGGTGGGGGTGGGTACGTTTGGGTGGTGGGGGAGGTTGTCTTGGGTGTTTATGGGCCTGGGTGGGGGTGGGTACGTTTGGGTGGTGGGGGAGGTTGTTTTGGGTGTTTGAACATTGGGGCCTGGGTGGGGGTGGGTACATTTGGGTGGTGGGTGGGCTCGGGTGTACAGCTTCCCTAACCATTTCACCTCCTTCCCTGTTGTGAATTCATCAATATATCATCATTTGAAAGCAAAACATACATGTGTGGACATCTATCATTTCATTTGCAGTACAACAAATAATTTATTTTCATCACTCTATGCATTGCTGTGAATGTGCTGTGTCTCAAAAGTAAATGCGAATCAGCTCATCCTGTGCTCTTTGGCCATCAAGTGCACCCCCAGGGGGAGGTGGTGCCATCCCATCCCATCCCCATCCCCATCTCCATCCCCATCTTCTTCATCTGCATCTGGGGGCATTGGGATGTTCCTGCGCAGGCACAGATTGTGCAGCATGGCACATACAAGCGTGATTTTACCCGTCTTCACTGGGCTGTCCAGCAGTGATCCCCCAGATCTGCTCAGACAGCGGAAACGGGCCTTCAGCAGTCCGAATGTCCTCTCAATCATTCCACGTGTGCGGACATGTGCCCTATTGTATGCCTCTTCATGCCTGTTCCTTGGTCTCCGTACAGGTGTCATCATCCATGGCGTGAGTGCATATCCAGCATCACCTACATGGGATGAAGATGGGGGGACATGTCAGTGTTTGTGGTATCATGTCTTAATCTGATGTTGTGCTATCTTGTATCATTGTTCATTCATGCATATGTGCCATGCAGTGGTTTGAAGTGTTCATTGGGCATCAGAGTGGATGTCCCCGACTGGATTATGGCCTACACATTTATGTGCATGTGTACTGTGCCCTGCGGGTGACATTGGATTGTGAGTATGTCATAGTGCAGTGATGTGCACACATGGCAGAGTGACTCCACTGTACTGAAGTAGTCAATGCAGGACGTCTCATTTACAGGCATCTCGTGCATTGGGAGGGCAGTGTTCCATTTGTGGGTGGGTGTCTGCAGTGGCACAAGGTGTATGGGACAGTGACAGGATGGGCTGTGGCAGGGTGTGTACAGGCACACTGTGGTGACCTGTCATGTCTTCCTTTGTGATGTTTGGTATCTGCTGTCTATTTGGTAGATGGGAGTGGGGGTGATGCATGTGCGGTCCAGCGGCACACTCACATTTCTCATTGGCCTGGACACATACATAACGCTTCAACAGGGTCAGAGCATTGTCAGCTGTACTCACCCAATAGCCATGTGCTTTGTCCGGCACAGCGTTCCATGTACCGCGGCAACGTGGAATTCCACAGTACCATTGAGTCATGGGTTGAGCCTGGGAAATGTGTGCAGCAGTGTGTAAACAGTAGCGTGGCATCACATACCATCTGTACATTCAGTGAGTGATACTGTTTCCTATTGCGGAATACCATCTCAATTGCACGTGTTACTGTAAGCTCAATGTGGGTGCAGTCAAGTGCACCTTTGCAATTTGGCATGCCTGCTATGGCATGGAAGGCCAACTTTGTGACAATGACCTCGGGGAGGGTACGGGGTAGGTCTATGTGTTCCGACACATGGCGCAAAAGGGCATCCAGTACCTGTACCAGGATTTTCGAGAAACAGGGGTGTGATATGCCGTGCAGCTCACTGACCGTGTGTTGATAGGTGCCAGTGCCAAGGAAATGCAGCACAGACACAACATTCAGGAGGGGGGGTGGCAGTGGGGGTGTCTATGTGGCTAATGATGTCGTCCTCAATCATGGCAGTGATGTACAGGATTGTTGGGCGGTCCAGCCGGTATAGTGTGTGGATCTGTCCTGGGGTAAGGTTCCAGGGTGAGGCCCTGATGCGTGGTATTGCTGGCTGCCTGCGGGGTAGTGGCGGCTGCACAATGGGGTTTACCATAGGTGCAGGGTTGGCTGGTTGGCGCCTGCGCCTCCTCCGCCTCCGCCTCCTCCTCTGCATCATTACTGCCATCATGTGCAGTGCTGCCTGTTGGTTGAGTAGGCCCAGTCCAAGTGCTACTAGAGCTGCTGTCTGCATGGTTCTGTGCTGTGTTGGGCTGGGTGTGGCCCTTTTGTGGGCTCCCAGTGTGCTGCTGGGTCCAGCTGGGCTGATTTGGTGCACCTGTGCCCTGATTCTGTTCAGCTGGCACTGTTTAACGTCATGTTCGCGGTGGCGGCGGTACTGCCACCGTGATCACGGTTTTAACGCCATTTTTTTGCCGGTGTTTCCATGTCCGCGCTAGTTGTGATGCTCGCGGTGTTTCATGTTGCCGGTAACAGAGGGGTTTCCGTGCAGGTGGACTTTACGGGACCCTTAACTCCGTGGTGGCGGTTTGAGGAGGTGCTATTTCCGGGGCCGCGGGTCATGATTGGGCAGACGTGGAAACGGTGCCGGTATGGTTTTACCGCCGGCGTTAACTCCGGACCGGTGTACTTGTAATGAGGCCATATGAATCTAACCAAACCACAATCAACTGAAAGATATCAATCAACATTAAACATCAGTGGAACCCGACTAGAAAATGTGACAACATTCAAATATCTCGGCATACTAATCAACCAATCCAAGACTGAAGAACAATGGCTGGATAAAGTAGAACAAAAGGCACAAACACTGGCACGCCAAGGATGCATACTCCACAGAAAATATGGAAAATTTTCATTCAGACCCATCATTGCCTATTACAGACTAAAATTTATTCCGATAATAACCTACGGAACAGAAGCAATGATGAATACCGAAAAAGTAAACTGGATGAAATTTGAGTCAACCTTTTGGCGCAAGATTCTCCACCTTCTACACTCGTACCCTATGCCGAGAATACGATATGAACTCGCAACTCAATCAATTGGATCCATTGTATGCTGGAAAAGATTATATATCTATCGAAAAATACTATCTGACGAGAAAACTCCTGCAGTACAAATTCTGAAAAATTGCTGATTCTGCAAAGTTGAAACAACACCGGAAACCATATTCCATTTGGTTATGGAATGTCAGTCCCTCGCACCGCAACGCAAACAATTTGGCACCTGTTTTGACCTTGCATCGAAAACCCAACCAAACACCTTTAACAACACGGTGCTAGAAAAATGGAAACAATCTATCATCAAAGAAATGGAAAAGGAAGAGATATCGGAGGAACTCCTACTTTTGCGTCATCAATATGCCAAAATCAAACTTTTACAGAATGAGTGGATCATAACCATCCAAATGAAAAATAGCTACAAACAGACCCTTCAATGTAACAAAGACAACAGGAAATTACACGAACCACCACCGTATCTTCTATTATTCCCAGACCAAATCATCAGGTCAACATTTTTTAGAATTCGTCTGAACATTTTACCAACGAAATCGCATCTTGCAATAACACAACAGATTGACAGATCACAAAATTACTGCCGATTCTGCAAAGTTGAAACAACACCAGAAACCATATTCCATTTGGTTATGGAATGTCAGTACCTCGCACTGCAACGCAAACAATTTGGCACCTACTTTGAACTTGCATTGCAACAAATGAATACAGAAGAAAGATGGGCTGCCATCCTCAGTGGGAAAAATAACAAATATATATATACACAATCTCCCTGTTTCTGTCAGCATCATGGAACTCAACGGAAGAAGCGCCTGAACCATGTCCCAAGACTCTTTGACTTCTTTTTTCCTTTTTTTCATTGTTTTTTTTAATTTCTTCTTTTTTTTTTCCATTCTTTTTTCTTTTCTTCCACTTTCCGACCACAAAGAATGCAATGCACAATGATGGAAAAGTTTGAAACCAAACTAAAACATCAAGAAAAAAAATAAAAACTCCAGGAATCCAGCAAAGCTGCTGGGGACTCACTAGGTGAGGAAAATTAGCCATAAAATGAGAATTCTCCCTAACAAGTATTACTCAGGTATTGGTCCACTGTTTTGGTATTAAGTGGTTGTCATATCTATTACCAGTTATTGACTGGTTGTCCTTTCTTTAAGATGGGTATGTGGCGGTGCGTTCTCCCCGCTCTTTTAGGTGATCAGTCCCTTTGTCTGGTTCATTACTCAGCAAAGGGGCATATCATAGAAAATATTTTTTCCCTCACAGAGAGGAGGCAACCTGAGCTCTTCAATCAACAACCCAGAGAAAATCATAAGTGGTCTCCTGCCTCGGTCATTCACCCGTCCGGTGAGTAACATCTCATGTGACATGGAGTTCTCCTGTGGCGTACCGCCCGGGGCTGTACCCTCTGGTCGATGTGAAGTTTTATGAGCTTGCCTTTCAAACATCTGATGCCGTTGAGGATGCTTGGGTGCTTCTCTAGGAGGTCGGCAAAGTCCGATGAGTCTGTGACATCGGAGATGAACTGGATCAGTCCTAGGTCTTCCGCTGCATCCCCACTAAGCAGGCATTCGATTCCAGCATTGACAATGTATATCTTTGATTTGATGACTGTTTTGTCTCTACTTAGTTCTGATTTGAAGTGTCCTTCGACTGGTAGTGGCGTCTTTCTTCCGTAGGCGAACAGGAGTGTTTCTGTTGTCTTAAGGTCAGGTCGAGGGCGTAGTGCCCGGAACATTGTCGATGGCATGATATTTACTGACGCTACAGTGTCTATCGTCATGAGTGTCGCTTGGCCCTGTATGGACACAAGGCATTTGTGTCTTCTCTGTTTCTGTCTCGGCTCTGTGTTCTGTGATTAAGTGCTGAGATCAGATGGACCTTGCTCCTCCTCTTCATTCTCCCAGTCCCCATGTCAGGAACTCACAGGTGTTAGGGGGAAGCATGCAGCGCCAAATGGTTATAGGCATTAGGAAGCATATGTACAATGACAAACAGAGGTTAAAACCTCTTTATTTCAGGACTTTGCTTTGTGTCCTATGTAGGCAAAGAGCTTGGCTGAGGCAGACAAGCCTGTCAGCCCCTAGAAACACTGGAAGGAGTGAAGGGACTTCAACTCCCAGCAGCCTCCCGTGCCCAAGAGCCTCTGGGAAGCTGCAGGACAACGCCCGGCTGAGCGCGCATGCGCACCGCAAGCACGGGGAACTCTGCTTGCGCTACGGAACCCTGGGGAGAGAAGACGTGTTTCGGCGGGCTCCTGCAGGCAATCATCAGCGGGGCCACACCCCGCCTGCAAACTCTGCAGGCCCCACTCATGACTTCAGATAAGTGCAGTTCTCTTTTCATTACACGATTGGCAGCTCGAACACCCGTAGTGTGCCGAGCGCGTTTGGGGGAAATTTTGTGTAAGATTCCATGGCAACGTGGTTCAGAGCTCCGGCACTGTTAACTCTTGAGGCCACGCAGCTCCGCAGTTCGTAGTGAAACTAATCGAGTCGGAGCACCAGCACTGTTAACCCTTGCTAACACTAAAACTTCAGAAGTTACTTATGTTAAAGTTGGGCTCCGGCGCCATTGCTCTCAATGTCGCATGATTAAGCAACCAGGGAGTAGGTTGTGATGTTTAAGGCAATTGAACCCTGATTCTTTGATGCACACTCATTCATGTTTTGATCTCTTGTAGCGGAGTTCCGTCGTTCGTACAGCACGACTAGAACATTGCTCAATTAAGCCAGAGTCACCAGCTGCACGACAGAAGCTAAGTGCTTTCATTTCGTTTGATCCTTTGAAATAACTAGTGTTTGTTTTACATGTGATTGTGTTACTACTGTGTAATGCTTGATGTAGGGTGGTTAATGGGTATGTCAGTAATACTCATTAAGGTCAATCACAAGGGAAAAGCAAAGGCAATAGTAGAGTCAATGAGGCTGAATTGTACACTACTGTAAGAAGGCAAGTTGAGGTAAAAGCTTGTCCAGGTTCACTGACAAAGTATTTGTATGCTTGTGAAGGAGTGAATGGGCGGAGTCTTCAGCAGTCATATGAAACCACAGGAGGGGCACCACGTTGAATCCTCTCAAACCTTCCCTATCCCTCCCATTTCCCCTTCCTACCCATCTACCCGGTTTCCCTAATCACCCCTTCCTATCCAAACCAGCGGACCCTAACCCTCTTTCCCCGGAGGGTCAAGGAAGCCTGTGTTGTTAACACTCTAGGCCCCAAGACCCAAAGGGGAGGTAGGTGTACGTGCTACCTCCACGCAAGACCACGACCGTGACAGGAGCGCAAGCCCATGTATAGTCAAGCGCCTGGGCAGCACGTCACCATGGAGGAGGTGTTGAATGCTCAGAGAGCTTAAAACCGAATTGCATGCCACTAGGCAGGACTATGCCACTTTAGCTGGCCAGGTTCATACACTTACAGTGCAAGCCAATGCCCAGGCTACCCCTTTGCCCGCAGACCATGCACCGCCCACCCCAGTCCAGGTACAAGTATCCACTGAGCCCCACTTCCCGTGGCGGCCCCAGAACGCTACCACGGAGATCCACAAAAATATAATCAGTTTGTAATGCAGTGTCAGTTGCATTTTATCACAAAATCAAATGTGTTCCGCACTGCCAAGGCTCGCGCAGCCTTTATGATCTCATATCTTGAGGGGCGACGCAGCATCTTGGGCCACTCCGCTAGTCACAAAAGACGACACACTCCTCTATCATCGGGACACATTTTTGGAGGAATTTGGCAAAATATTCAATCGAAGGGCGGCCACTCTATTTAAAGACAGGGAACTGCTTACCTTGCGTCAAGGAGGTAAGGATTTAGTTACCTACGTTACCACTTTCAACCGGTTAGCAGTGGAGACAGACTGGCCCCAGGAGAAACGCTTAGCCTTGTTCTACCAGGGGTTAAGGGATGAAGTAAAAGACTTAATAGCCCAGGTAGATCCACAACCCGAAACATGTTCTTCCATGATTGATCTGGCCCTACGGTTGGACCAAAGACAGAATGAAAGGAGACAAGACAAGCGAAAGTGGGAAACCAAACCCGTGGTCCGATTAGAACATCAACCAAAACCTGGCAAGACTGAAAAGTCCCCGGATGAACCAATGCAAATAGGAACAATTTGAGGCCCCCTGACTAAAGATGAGAAAGACAAGCGACGTCGGGAAAAGCTCTGCGTTTACTGTGGAAAGGCCGGACATTTTGTTTGAGAGTGTTTAGCCAAACCCAAAGGAGAGCAGTCGGGAAACGCAAAAGCTTGTCAGTGAGGGTGGCCCCGGCGAGTCAATCTGAAAACACCCCTAAATCCTTAGCCAACACTCAGCAAGCCAGAGTGGCGCATGTGACCATTTCGGGTTGCATCAGCTGGCAAGACCATCGGATACCGGTGTCTTTGATGGTAGATTCGGGCGCCACCGGAAATTTCGTCGATGAGGCACTAGTGATTAAATTAGGGATCCTTTTAATAGCCAAAGAACGAAAAGAGGAGGTTAAATCTGTGGATGGATCACCATTAATCTCAGGCCTTATTATTAGGCAAACCCAGTGGGTATGTTTGGAATGTAGCCCACAACACGATGAGGACATCAGGTTTGATGTCATAGCAGCCCCCCAGTTCGGCATGATCCAAGGCCTGCCATGGCTGAGAACCCACAACCCCGAAGTAAATTGGGCTCAAGGATCATTACGTTTTTCGTCTGAACATTGCAAAGAGTTCTGCCACCTCGACAACATCGAAGGTTTGATGTAGAGCATGTGATCGGAAGCACCGAGACCCTGCCACCCCATCGAGCATTCGACTGTCGAATTGATTTGGAACCTGGAGCGGCCTTGCCCTGTAGTCGGATTTACGCATTAACAGAATCGGAAAATGAACATCTGAAAAAATACATAGAGACGAACTTAGCCAACGGCTTCATCCCTCACTCCAAGTCTCCAGTGTCATCGCCTTTATTCTTCGTTCCTAAAAAGACCGGGGACCTGAGAACATGTGTTGACTATAGGGCCATCAATTGAATAACTGTGAAGAATCACTATCCCTTGCCTTTGATACCAACCTTGCTAGATCAAGTATGGGATGTCCGGATGTACACCAAGCTGGATCTGAGAGGAGCCTACCATCTGGTGCGGGTGCGTGAGGGGGACGAGTGGAAGACTGCCTTCCGAACCAAGTTCAGTCTCTACGAATACCAGGTCATGCCATTCGGACTCTGCAATGCGCCCGCCGCCTTTCAGCACTTTCTGGATGAAGTCTTGCGTGGGTATCTGGACGTGTTCACTATGGTCTATATTGATGACATTGTCATTTATTCTTGCAGCATTGAGGAACATCATGCACACGTAAAAGCAGTGCTACAGCATTTACGAGAGCATCAAGTTAGAGAAATGCGCATTTCATCAAACCACAATAGAATTCTTAGGCTTCATTCTATCACCAGAAGGAGTGACTATGGATCCAAAGAAAGTTCAAGCCATCACAGAGTGGCCGTCCCCCGCGTTGGTAAAAGAAGTGCAAACAGTGTTGGGCTTCGCCAATTTCTATCGCCGATTCATTGAGGGATTCTCAGCCAAGGTACAGCCAATTACGCGTTTACTCAAGAAAGGTGTAGCTTTCCGATGGGATGCAGCAGCAGAAGCAAGCTTCCAAGCCTTAAAAATCGCATTCACAACAGCTCCTGTACTACTTCATCCTGATCCTACGCGTCCCTACATTGTGGAAACAGATGCCTCCAGCTACGCACTTGGGGTGATTCTGTCACAGAGAGATAGTTCCGGACAACTACACCCCGTGGCTTTCTATTCACGTTCCCTGTTACCTGCAGAACGAAATTATGCAATTGCCGATAGGGCGCTCTTAGCCATCAAGTTAGCATTTGACGAGTGGCGTCACTATTTAATGGGAGCCCGGCATACTATCAAAATACTTACGGATCACAGGAACTTGCAATTTCTTAAATCTGCCAAAGCCTTGAGCCCTCGGCAGCTTCGATGAGCGATGCATTTTGACAAGTATGACTTTGTGGTAACATATCGTCCTGGTACTGAAAACAGAAAAGCCGACACTTTGTCTCGCTATCCAGAACCTGACCCTGGGCTAAACAAGGTAGAGGAACCAAAGCCGATAGTACCACCTGCAAGTATTATAGGCAGCATAGTAGTGGATGACTTGTTCGATAATATCCGAAAAGCGATGTCAGCCCAAAACTTAGCACAATGGAATAATCCAGGAAAGAAGCAAACGATAAAAAATGGACTGCCCTTTTTTGGGTCAGACTTGTACCTACCAACCACCGCGATCTGTCAACAAGCTATTAAGTGGTGTCATGATTCTCCCTTCGTGGGGCATCCGGGAGTTGCCAAAACTTGAAATTGATAATGCGTCATTTTTGGTAGCCTCGAATGACACAGGACATTCAAAGTTATGTTCACACATGTGAATGCTGTTTAAGAAACAAGTCTGATCACCAAAGACCGGCTGGCATGCTACAACCCCTGCCCACACCCCCGGTGCCCTGGCATACCGTTTCCTCGGACTTCATCGTTGATCCACCAGCATGTCATCATTTCACCACCATAGTGTTGGTGGTGGATTCTTTGAGCAAATTGGCACACTTTATACCTTGTAGGGGGGTTCCCATGGCAAAAGAACTCGTAGTACTCTTTCTTAAAAACATAGTGCGTCTCCATGGCATTCCACAACACATCGTTTCTGACCGAGGTTCACAATTTACATCTCGCTTCTGGAGAGCATTCTGTGATTCAATGGGTATCACCATGCGGTTGTCCACTAGTTACCACCCCAAAACCGATGGGCAAACCGAGCGAGTGAACCAGACGTTAGAACAGTATCTACGATGTATGACCTACGACAACGACTCCTCTTGGGCAGATACTCTTTGGTTAGCTGAGTTAGCATATAACAATGCTGTGCATTCCTCCACTAAAGTGACACCATTCTATGGCAAATATGGGTATCATCCACGGTTCCAGCCAGTACCCCACGCTGTAGACACTGTACCCGTGGTGCAAACCCATAGAAAACATTTAGAAGAAGTATGGCACATCATTCAGACAAATCTAGAGAAAGCTAAGCAGGCGTATAAGACATATGCAGACCGGAAGAAGCGGGCGAGTCCGCAATATAAGATTGGTGACAAGGTATGGTTAGCCACACGAAACCTTCGCTTGCAGGGCCCCAGGAAATTCCAACCAAGATTTGTAGGGCCTTTCCCCATTGAAAAGATCATAAATCCAGTGGCTATTCGTCTGACTTTACCAGCTAGAATGCAGGTGCATCCCGTTTTTCATGTGTCGCTATTAAAACCTGCCCCAGCAGCTGTTCACCTCAGAAAACCCCCACCCATAATGATAAATGGTGTTCCAGAGTTTACGGGGTGTATTGTATTATCTGGTGGACTGGTTGGGATATGGTCCAGAAGAACGCTCATGGGAGCCAGCCACAGATGTTCATGCTCCTCGGTTGATACGTACATTTCATCTGAATAATCCCTCTAAACCAGGACCTGTTGGGAGGGGGAGTGCTGTCAGGAACTCACAGGTGGTAGGGGGAAGCATGCAGCGCCAAATGGTTATAGGCATTAGGAAGCATATGTACAATGACAAACAGAGGTTAAAACCTCTTTATTTCAGGACCTTGCTTTGTGTCCTATGTAGGCAAAGAGGTTGGCTGAGGCAGACAAGCCTGTCAGCCCCTCGAAACACTGGAAGGAGTGAAGGGACTTCAACTCCCAGCAGCCTCGCGTGCCCAAGAGCCTCTGGGAAGCTACAGGACATCGCCCGGCTGAGCGCACATGCGCACCGCAAGCACGGGGAACTCCGCTTGCGCTACGGAACCCTGGGGAGAGAAGACGTGTCTCGGCGGGCTCCTGCAGGCAATCATCAGCGGGGCCACACCCCGCCTGCGAACTCTGCAGGCCCCGCTCACGACTTCAGATAAGTGCAGTTCTCTTTTCATTACACGATTGGCAGCTCGAACACCCGTAGTGTGCCGAGCGCGTTTGGGGGAATTTGTGTGCAAGATTCCATGGCAACGTGGTTCGGAGCTCCGGCACTGTTAACTCTTGAGGCCACGCAGCTCCGCAGTTCGTAGTGAAACTAATCAAATCGGAGCACCGGCACTGTTAACCCTTGCTAACCATAAAACTTCAGAAGTTACTTACGTTAAACTTGGGCTCCGGTGCCATTGCTCTCAATGTCCCATGATTAAGCAACCAGGGATTAGGTTGTGATGTTTAAGGCAATTGAACCCTGGTTCTTTGATGCACCCTCATTCATGTTTTGATCTCTTGTAGCAGAGTTCCGTCGTTCGCACAGCACAACTAGAACATTGGTCAATTAAGCCAGAGTCACCAGCTGCACGACAGAAGCTAAGTGCTTTCATTTCGTTTGATCCTTTGAAATAACTAGTGTTTGTTTTACATATGATTGTGTTCCTACTGTGTAATGCTTGATGTAGGGTGGTTAATGGGTATGTCAGTAATACTCATTAAGGTCAATCACAAGGGAAAAGCAAAGGCAATAGTAGAGTCAATGAGGCTGAATTGTACACTACTGTAAGAAGGCAAGTTGAGGTAAAAGCTTGTCCAGGTTCACTGACAAAGTATTTGCATGCTTGTGAAGGAGTGAATGGGCGGAGTCTTCAGCAGTCATATGAAACCCCAGGGGGGGCACCACGTTGAATACTTTCAAACCTTCCCTATCCCTCCCATTTCCTTTTCCTACCCATCTACCCGGTTTCCCTAATCACCCCTTCCTATCCAAACGAGCGGAACCTAACCCTCTTTCCCCAGAGGGTCAAGGAAGCCTGTGTTGTTAACACTCCAGGCCCCAAGACCCAACGGGGAGGTAGGTGTACGTGCTACCTCCGCACAAGACCACGACCGTGACACCCCACATCCGTCACTGTATCACCATTGTCATCTCCAGACTCGTCTGTCGACAAGTTGTCGTGGGCCGCTATGCGATGCGTATCTGCCTGCTTCTTTTTCTTGGAGAAGGATTTAGCTTGTTGTGGTTGTGGGCGTTGAGGCTGCCCTGAGGATCTGCAGACATGTGCAGTAGTGGTCCTTTCGGCCACATGCCCCAGACATGGTTCCCTGCGCTCGGTAGTTTCTCCTTCTGTGGCATGCTCCACTGCACCATCCCCACTCGGTAGACGCTGGTATTCTCAGTTGCCAACGCAGTGAATTGTTCGCCTCACTGAAGTCTTCCCTTTGTGCCTGGGGGTTGGAGATATGTGCTATCACTGTTGTCGTTGGCGCCAATTGGAGCTTCTGTAGCGTGGTGCCCATGTATGCTGCCCTCGTGTGCGACAGCTCTCTTTGGCGTCCATATTCAAGGATCCTGGCTAGGGTGATGCCTTTTTCACCCAACACCATTCTACGCAGTTTCTGCGAGTGTATGCCATTGATGATCTGGCGCCTTATTTCCTTTTTGATGTTGTCGAATTCTCACGAGAGTGCTAGTTTCCTGAGCCTTGTGTGGTAAGCGTCGAGTGTCTCATCCTCCATCTGTACTGTGGTGCAGAAGTTGAAGGTTTCGTAGTCCAGATTCAACTGTGGCATGAAATGTGCTGTAAGGGCATCTTTGGCCAGTTGGTATATGTCTGCACCATCGTCAATGACCAGCGTGTTGAAAATGCGCAGGACGTCGTCACCCACGTTGAGCAGAAGGTGTGATTTCATCTTCCTGGGTGTTGTGTGATGTCCTTGCAGTCCATCGCCATCTCCAACTTTTGAATCCACAGCATCCAGCGGGGACCCACTGATGATGGATGATGGATCGGTGTAGGGGTCGAAAGGCCCTAATGCCGCCAAGGCACCTCCATGAGATCGAGGGGACGGCGCTGGCGACGTCAGTGAAGCAGCTATCCTTGACGGTGTGATGTGCCTGGGTGTGGAAAGGCCAGTTGCCATTGGCGCCGTGTACACCCCGTGTGTGTGGGCAGCGATGGATTCCTCCTCACCCTCGTTTGCCAGTCTGTTGGCGTGGCACTGTAGACTTGACAGCTCCTGAGTGTCCCCCTGGGTGGGGCAGTGGCTCCCTCTGCCCAGCCTGCTGTTTCAAGAGGGGAAAAGAAAATTCTCGCTTGTGGCTTCCACCGTCGCGCCGTTTTGTGGATGCTTGAATTTGGAATTTTCTTTCTCTCTCTTTCAAAAGAAATGTGTGTTCCAAAAATGTGCCAGTGTCATAGGCTGATTTAAGGCCTGAAAGCCTGTGGTCTTAATGCCTGTGAGCGTAATTCACTCACCCCTCTCGTTGCCAGTGTGATGTTCTGGTGCTGCCGGCGAAGAGAGAAACAAACAGGCCCTGCATCGGATGGCCCAGCTGGGGTGATGCGGGTGCTCACAAAGGACACAACACACCTGGATGGGATCGTGCCCGGAACTGCCTGCCATCCGCATGTGGGACGTGAGGCAGATCCAACAGACAGTACCAGATTTTTGTACGCTGCTTCAGAGCAACAGGGTTTGAGAGAGGCTATCAGTTATTCCCTGGTGACAAAGCCATGCTAACTGGGTTTTAGAAGACTTCTGTTTTTGTGCTAGTGCTTCTGAGCACAGAGGTATTCACGTTGGTGCATTAAAGGAACTATCATAAAACATTTTGAACTGGGCTGGACTTCCATACTGCCTAGTCTAGTGTTGCCTCCAGGAACACCCAAGGTTCCAAATAATATTATTTATTAGAATTCTGTGATCAAGAGCTATATTTATATTCCATCATTCCATGATCCAGAGAGCTATATTTTAAGGATACCGTGTTTTGATTGGTACTGTGCTAAAAACCAAGAAAAGGGACTTTAGGGTGTTTTCACTGCTGTACCAAATGATTAGGAGGATTTTCAAAAGAGAGCAGTTGTAGTACAATTTTCCCTGAAGGAAGACAGGAGTCAGGCAGGGGTTTTACCAGAGCTTTATTTCTCCTGGTTGCTCCGGAACATTCCTCATACAGACAGTGCCCGGATAAGCGTGGGCCAACGTGGCCAGCTGGGGCCGGGCTGTAGCGGATATAATATTTCAGCTTTAATGCTGATTGAGTCCCGTGCTCGGAGGAGCCGGGAAGATGCAGCTGTCCGCGTCCTCAGCTCGTCCCGTAATGCGCGCGTAGCGCGCGGGGGCGGAGCTGTGGTCGCGGGCGAGATCTCGCGACATCTCTACACACCTCCCTTTTTCAATGCGAAACGGGTTCACTGTAACACATAGTCATTGTATCTCACCGGTCTTCTGTGCTCCCTTCTGGGCCTCTCACTGGTTCCAGGGCACGGTCCCTGCTGAACCGGTTCTGGGCTTACATTGGGTTCTTCCTGTTCTATATCGGTTTCTTCTCTTTCTCCGTTGTTTCCTTCGGGTTCTCGTTCCTCGTTTCTCCCGTCGTCCCTTTCGGTTTCTATGCGTAGTGTCTCTGGGGTCCTCGCTTTTTCTTGCCTTCGCTGGTATAATGCTACTCTTTCAAAGTTCCACGTGCGCCCGTCTTCTGTGCGGACGTGATTGGTTCCTTTGTGAGTTACTTTTATGGGCTGACTATACCGGGATCCTGTGGCTTGATCTTTTCTTGGTAGTTTGATTTTGATCCAGTCCACTTTTTCTATGCGCTTGTTTCGTCCTCCTTCTTTCGTCACTCCACGATTTCATGCGTGTCTTGTTTCTTTCAATGCGCCATACCACTTCTGTCATGTCAACTGCTTCATCTTCCCTTACTTTCGACAGCCATGGTGGGATGAGCGTAGATGCCGCACTCCTCCCTCTCAACATTTTGAACGGGGATATTTGAGTAATTCCGTTTGGCGTGAGCCTGTGGGCCGCTATTGCTTCTTTGGTGGTTTTGAGGGGGTCCATGCCCGACGCTGTTGACAGTTGGATGGCCCCCTTTATGAACCTGTTCGCCCTCTCCACAAGTCCATTTGCTTGGGGGTGATATAGGGCCGCCTTCTTTTGTTTGATGTGGTTCCTTTTTAAAAATTCTTCCATGTCTTTGGAAACTAGTTGTACTCCATTGTCTGTGACGACTTCTTTGGGGAGGCCTTCCCTTTGAAAGATTTCAGTGAGTACTTCTATGACTGTCTCAGTGGTTATGTTTGGGACAAACTCTGCTTCCACCCACTTGGATAGATAGTCGACCAGCACTATGCCGTATCTGTGTTCCGTCGCCATCGCCTCCAGGGGCCCTATGAAGTCTATGCCCACTTTGGACCATACTGCTTCTGGTATCTCCGTGGGTATGAGAGGTGCTTGGCGAACCTTCAGTCTTTTGTCGCTATTTAGGCATTCGTGGCAGCGCTCTATCATGGAGCGTATTTCTTGATCCATAGACGGCCACCAGTAAGCTTCTCTCATCCTGCGGCGGGTCATCGTGTTCCCGAGGTGTCCCGCGTGGGCCCTGCAGAGAATTGTGCGTCTCATTCCTGTGGGGGGGATGATTTGATCGATTCTCATGATTATCCCCTCTGTTTCCGACAACTCATCTTGCACCTTCCAATATGGTCTCATGCCTTCGGGCAGCATTTTTTCATTTGGCCACCCTTCTCTGATCCATTTGCGAATCTTAGCCCTGGTTGGGTCGTTCTCATCTTCTTCTTCCCAGTGTCTCTCACTGAGTTCCAGGTAGTCTGGTGCCCTTATGTCTGAGATGGATGCAACAATGCATTCTCCGTATAGGAATGTGGTAGCCCTCTCCTTGTTCTCTGGCAGTCTCGACATGCAGTCGGCTTGCGAGTTTTTCCAGCCTGAGATGTGATGGATTTCAAATGTGTATTCCTGTATTTTCGCTGCAATGCGAGCTAGTCTGGGCGTTGATGCTTTGGTGCCTCCCGGACTGAGCATGTGGATGAGCGGCTTGTGATCTGTCACCAGCTTGAACTTTGTGCCCCACACGTATGTTCTGAAATGTTCGACTGCCCATGCGCATGCTAGCATTTCTTTTTCAATGGTGGAATAGTTCTGTTCCGCCTCTGATAGTGCCTTTGACGCAAAGGCCACCACATGTTCGGTGTCACCTCTCCTCTGCGTTAGCACAGCTCCTAGTCCGTACGCACTGGCGTCAGTGGTGATGACTGTATCCCACTCTGGGTTAAAAGGTTGAAGACATGGAGCTTTCATGATATGTTGCTTTATGGTGTCTATCGCCAACTTCTGGGGTTCTTTCCACGAGAATTCTGTCCCTTTTTTGAGTAGATCGCGTAGGGGTGAAGTGGTTTCTGAAAACTTGGGTATGAATTTCGCATAGTACTCAGCCAATCCTAGAAATGACCTCACCTCTTCTTTGGTGGTGGGTTCTGGAGCTTTGATGATGGCTTGCATGAGATTCTGTTTTGGACTGATGCCCTTTTCCGAAATCTTGTACCCCAGATATTCAACTTCTTTTACCCCAAAAGAACATTTCTCATGGCGTAATTGCACTCCTGCTTCTTGTAGCTTGTTGAGAACCAATTCGAGCGTGGCATCGTGCGTCCGTTTATCCCCTGCGTAGACCAATATGTCATCCTGAAAGTATACCACATTTTTAACTTTCCGTAGAAGGACGTCCATCATACGTTGAAAGGCTGATGTGGCTGATGACAACCCGAAAGGCATTTTGGTGAATTGAAACGTGCCAAATGGAGTGATAAATGCCGTAAGGGGTTTCGATTCTTCGTGCAGCTGTATTTGGTGATACGCATTTCTCATGTCTAGTTTAGAGAATATTTTGGCCTCTTTCATTAGTAAAATGAGTTCATTTATGCTTGGGAGCGGGTAATTGTCAGTGATGACTTCTAAGTTTAGGCTGCGCAGATCTATGCACAACCTTAATTCTTGTGATTGGGGTTTCTTTATGAGGACTACTGGGCTCAGCCATTCGGACGCTTCAATTTCTTCTATCACTCCTTCCTTCTTCATTTTGTCTAGCTGTTGTCTAAGGGCGTCCCTTGCTGTGGCCGGTACTGGTCTCACCCGGTGCTTGACGGGGACAGCATTTCTTTTGAGCACAATTTTGTGAAGAAAACATTTAATGTGCCCCGGCTCCTCCGAGAAAAGTGTTGGGTAATCGCTCTTGACAACGGATCCGCTCCTCGCATTGACTGATAGAACTTGATCTTCTGTGCTGGGATCTAGTCTGATTTTTAATTTGTCTTGATCGTCCCAGCCCAACACTGCAGGCCCTTCGTGGCTGAAGTAGACCCTGGTGATGGTTTCTCTTCCTTTGAATTCGACTTTGCCGTTGATATAACCTAGCAGTTCGACTGAGGCCCCCCCAAACACTGTGGGCTTGTGTCGCGTGGTGAGCACTTTCACTTTCTCTTTACCCACCATTTCTTTGTATGTCTGAAGGGGTAAGATGGTGAGGTCTGAACCGGAGTCTGCCATGACCCTTGTCTCTCTTCCATCGATTTTGATCACGCAGTGGGGCTTCTCTCTCCTGGCTCGTGTGCTGTTCACCATGATAACTGTGGGTCTTCCTTCCTCTTCTGAGGAGGATTCTCTTTCCCTTGTGCGATCTGTGTTGAGGCTGGTGACTTTCTTGTTTCTCCATCGACACACTATCGAGAAATGTCCAATGCGTTTGCAGACGGAGCACTCCTTGTCTCTGGCTGGGCACTCTCTGTCAAAGGCCAGGTGTTTGGTACTGGTGCACCTATGACACTTGAGGGGTTCTTTCTTGTTGCTTCTCACATCTCTCGTGTCTGGTGCCAACCTTTCTTTTCTTGAATGGAACCCCACAGCTTGTATTTCAGTGGGACCTTGGGCCCCTGTAAACTCTTTCCTTCTTCCCGCCGTTTCTTCCACTGCTCTGGCGATCTCAACGGCTTTCTCTAACTGCAGCTCTTTTTCAAGGATGAACTTATCTTGAACTTTCCGACTGTTGGTGTGGACAACTAGCATGTCGCATATACGGTTCTCAGCATTGGTGCCGAAGTTACACAAGGCTGCTAGTTCTCTTAATTTCGTGACGTAGTCATCGACGGGTTCGGATTGTTCTTGTTTTCGAGTGTAAAACCGTATCCTATGGAGTACTGTGTTCTCTTTACTGGCGAACCTCTTAATGATTCTTCTAACCGCTTCCTTGAACACATCATCATTGTCATCCTCTACTGGAATCGGGGTAAGGCCCTCGAATATTCTTTGCCCTTCCACCCCTAAGGCATTGATTAACATGGCCCTGCGTCTTGCCGCTGAAAATCCTGCTCCGCCCATAGCCTCCACGTATGTCGTGAACAGGGGCTGCCATTGTGGCCAAGGAATGGCAGGCCTACCTGGAGTTTGTAAAAAGGGTGGCGGCGGTGTGGCTCCCTGCATGCTTCTGCGCGGTTTCTGGTGATGATCCTCGTCGCCAATTTATGTAGTACAATTTTCCATGAAGGAAGACAGGAGTCAGGCAGGGGTTTTACCAGAGCTTTATTTCTCCTGGTTGCTCCGGAACATTCCTCATACAGACAGTGCCCGGATAAGCGTGGGCCAACGTGGCCAGCTGGGGCCGGGCTGCAGCGGATATAATATTTCAGCTTTAATGCTGATTGAGTCCCGTGCTCGGAGGAGCCGGGAAGACGCAGCTGTCCGCGTCCTCAGCTCGTCCCGTAATGCGCGCGTAGCGGGCGGGGGCGGAGCTGTGGTCGCGGGCGAGATCTCGCGAGAGCGAAGCTCTCGCGACATCTCTACAGCAGTATCATCGAGTTCATTAATCCTACGTTCTTTCTCCCTCATCTGTGGAATATGGTTGCTGGTCTCTTCGGCAACCACAGCCTTCTGGTAATACTATGTACAAGAGCACACAATGCTGTTGTGTTTTCAAGCGCGTACTGCTGTACAGAAGGTGCCGCATTCTGAATGTGGGGACGCATCACCATGCTCAATAAATATGGCCGGCCCTTGTGCAAGTGCAGAACTCGCTGGATGAATAGACCAGCTGGTGACAGTCTGTTATTGGTGGCAGAGCTGCTGTAGTGATAGAAAGGTCTGATCGAGTGGTCGTTGTCTGCATGGTGATCCCTGCATTTATAAGAGGGCAAGCTGGGTGCCCCAGCTTGATGATGGGTCTGTGCTGCACTTGAAGAGTCTCCTCCAAGGCCCCCAGACCTAACACCTGGCGACGAAGGCTGGGAATTTGGCCCCTTTGATAGTGCCTCTGACACCTTACACAGCAATTAACCGGGGAACATCTTCCATACCCATAGAAGAATTTGAGGCACTGGGCCTCAAAGAGGCCATTTGGCCAGAAAGGTTGGAGCTGTTTTTTTTCTCATAACTGAAGACTTTGTGGCTGATGGGGGGTGAAGATCTGCACTGCTATTTTACGCAGGCCCAAAGTTGCATCAAATATTGAAAACCCTGAACCCTGTCGACATACACTTCGTATAGGGAAGTCAAACGTGTGCTAAAATAATACTTCAGTTCCATGACCAGTGCTGATTTTGAATGTTTTCAAGATAGCAGGGTGCCTCTCCAACCAACTGCACCGGCAAATTCTAGGGGATCCAGTTATTACCCTCCAGCGCATTCACCGAAGGGAGGGCTGGGAAATGGAGGCAGCGTTCCAAATGATCGACCTTCATGGAGTACAGACGAGCAGGAAGAGAAGACCCAAGGAGAGCGAGCGAGTGCAAATCAACCACCAATCAAAAGCAGAGAGAAAGACCCCAAGCTCCCTTTCCCAGAAGATCTTGCGACTATTGCCAGGGATATTTCCCCACCAAGGATGCTGCCCAGCGTGGGGAGCAGAGTGCAACAGGTGTGGCTGCATAGGACACTTCACAAAGGTGTGCAAATTAGGCACATTTGTGTCACTATCACATCTACCAAGACTGCAGCAAGACAATGTGCACCACATGGAATCAGTGAAAAGCCAAGACCAGGAGGACTCTGATGGCGATCGGGAGATGTCCTAATCTGAGCCCTGGGCTGCAAGCAGAATAAAAGAAAATAACCCTGGTGTCGAATCATCATAAGAGGTAACCCATGCCCAGCCATAATTGACAACGGATCATCACTCAATATAATGAGCACGGCACAATTTATACACATAAAGCCTTGCCCAAGTCTTCTCTCCACGAAAGTGTGCATCTTTGCATATATGACCGACACACCATTCCGTTACAGAGAATCACCCAAGTGATCTTCCAATACGAAACAACCACAGAGGGTAAAATGTACGACACAGCCACGCTTTTGAGCTGTGATACCGCGGAAGACTTAGAACTTGTGAAATTCGACCTTGAGGTTCATACGGAAGACATTGAAGATTTGCTGCGCAAATTTGAAGATATCTTCAAAGGAATAAGATGTTTGCGTACTGTGAAAAACCAGAGGGTATTTCACAACCTAGTCCCCGGGGATCCCGTACTCAGGTGGCCAGGGAAAGGCCATGATTTATGGATCCTGACCCTGGGGGTGGACAAGCAAGGGAGGATCACCTGGGTAGGGGTTCCTTGGGTAGAGGGGAAGAAGCACCCGATGGTGAGACATGGTATCCCCCTTTTTCCACAACCCATCTAACCCCTATCCCGGCTAATTTTGTGGGAAACTACAGCTTCCATAATTCCTCCTCACTTTGCATTGACAACACTACTGAGCCGAGGAAGATGAGGAATGAGACCAGCAAGATTACCTCTACTGACTTGCAATGGCTCTGTCCCTGTAATTTATTTATTTATATTTATATAGCGCGCAGACAGCCCAGGGGCATTGTGGCGCTGTTACTTGCAGGAACTTAGTTACAGGGGGTACAGGATTGGTAGCAGTAGTTGGCACATTATGATTGCTACAAACATATTAGTCATTACAGCTCATGCATCTTTGGTTATTACATTACAGACAGTTTATTGGCACACATGGTGCTGCAAAGACCTTATGTGAAGAGGGTGGTTTTCATAGCTTTCCGAAAGGCAGTGAGAGAGGGCTCGCCTCGGATTGTGGGAGGTAAGGCATTCCAGTGTGATGGTGCGAGATAAGGGAAGCTGGAACCTCCAGCTCTGGCTCTTTTTACTAGTGGTACACAGAGCATGTTGGTATATGGTGACCTGGTTGGCCTTGCGGAGGATACAGGGTGGATTCTTTGTGAGAGGTAGACAGGGGCGGTGAGGTGGATGCACTTGTGGGTCAGTGTCAGAGCTTTGAAGATGATTCTTTCCCTTATTGGTAGCCAGTGGGCTAATTTTCTGGCCTCAGAGATGTGTTCTCTTTTCATAATACCTTGGGCAGTGCGGAGGGCATTGTTCTGTACGATTTGTAACCTTTCCAGGTTTTTGTTGGAGGTTCCTAGGAAGAGTACATTGCAATAATCTAGCCTAGAGCCGGTGATTGCTCTGGCTATGTTTGTGCAATTCTCTTTGGAGAGGAAGGGTCTGACTGCGTTGATTAGTTTGGCGTGGTACGCAGCTGAGGAGGCTATTGCGTTGACTTGTCTGTCCATGGAGAGGTTGGAATCCAAGTAGACACCAAGAGTTTTGACCGAGTCTGAGACAGGTATTTTAATGGAGTCGATGGTGAAATGACTGAATTGGGAGTCTAGCTTTTTTAGCGTGTCGGGGGAACCTACCAGGAGGAGTTCTGTCTTGTCGGAGTTGAGGCATAGTCCATTGTCTGCCATCCAGGCTTGGATGGTGTTGTAGTGGTTGTTGAGGGTCAGTGAGTCAGTGTCATAGTTGACAGTGAGGGTGAGGAGGATCTGGGTATCGTCAGCGTAGTTGGTGTAGGAGGTCCCCATGGCGTCGAGGATGAGGAAGAGGGGTTGTGTGAAAATGTTGTAGAGAGTGGGGGAGAGGCAGGAGCCTTGGGGCACACCACAGAGGATGATGGTGGGTGAGGCAGAGGCTTAGTCAGAGAATACTTGCATGGTTCTGTCTTGTAGGAAGGATGTGATCCATGCTGTGGCTTCAGGGGAGAATTTAGCGGTGGCAGAGAGGTGGTGGCATAGGACGTCATGATCTACAAGGTCGAAGGCTGCTGATAGGTTGAGAAGTAGGAGGAGTGCTGGTTTGCCCATGTCTCTGGCGTCGTCCATCTGGTTTTTGAAATCAAGTAGCACAGTGTCAGTCCCGTGTTTGGGGCGGAAGCCAGACTGTCGGAGACCTAGGAGTTTATTCACTTCAATGAAATGTTGAACCTGCAGCTAGGCTGCTTTGTCCAGTATTTTGAGGAGGAATGGGACAGTGGTGATTGGTCTATAGTTGTTAGGGGAGGTGGGATCAAGGGTTATTTTTTTTAATAGAGGGCGGACCCAGGCTTCCTTGAGGGAGGCGGGGACTTTTCCGGTGGCAAAGGAGGCATTGACAAAGGCTGTAAGGAAAGGAGCTAGTGCTTCAGTGCAGTCCTTGATGAGGGTAGCTGGGCATGCATCACCTTTACAGTTAGAAGGTTTGATATTCCTCATTATGTTGATGATGTCTTTCTGCTGTATGGGTTTGAAAGAGAAAGGTTGGGGGGGTCAGGGGCTGGCGGGGGGACAGGGATGTTTGTGTTAGGCATGGCTTGTTTAGTGGTTGATATTTTCTTTTGGAGGAGGTTCAGTTTGGCTTGCATGGCTGTTTGTATTTCGTCGCACCAGCCTTTGTCTTTGGTTAAATTCTGGGGGGCGGGAGTGGGCGTCTCTAGCTCCGTGAAGATAGCAAAGATTTCTTTAGTGCTAGATTGGGCCTCCGAGATTCTGGATTCAAAGGATTTGGCCTTTGCTTGGGTGATTGCGTTTTTGTATTTGGTAGAGAGGGCTTTGACGATTATCTTATCTTTGTCCAAGTGGGAAGTTTGCCATTGTGTGAGTGCAGCCTTTTACTCGTTGCGGAGTGTGAGAAGGTCTGGGGTGAACCAGGAGTTGGAGTGGGTAGTGGGTTTGGATTTGCGAGGTTTCAGTGGGGCAATGGAGTTCATGGCTCCTTTGAGGGCACTGTCATATGCTGTTGCAAGTATTTTTGGATCTGTGGAGAAAGGAGGTCTGAAGGCTGAGCCTTGGAGGAAAGGCAGTAGTCTTTCCTTAGTGAGCTGCCGGGAGCTTCTTGCGAGGCAGGGTGGCAAGGGTTGGGGTGCCGGGGTGGAGGGGATGCTGAAAGTGATGATATGGTGGTCAGACCATGGGGTGGGTGTGTTACCAATGATGGTAAGTGGACAGTTGTGCTGTGCAATCCAGTCGAGAGTTCGTCCCTGGGTGTGGGTAGGGCTGAATATGGTGTTTTTGTAGCCTAGTGCCTTGAGGGCTGAGTCAAGGGATTTAGCTGCTGAGTCCTTACAGTCAAGGAGGCCTAGGTTGACGTCTCCAAGGAGAATAGCTTTAGAGTTCTTTTTAAGGTTGTCTGAAAGGAGGTGTATGAGAGAGGCTTGAAAGTCACCTATTGGGCCTGGAGGGCGATAGACAATGTGAACAGCAATGGTATAGTGGGGATAGAGGTTGATTTTGACTTGGAAGTAGTCACTGTTGTTGTGCAGATATTTCTCTATCTTTCTAATGGAGAGAGAATCTCTGGCAATGATTGCTACACCTCCACCTTTAGAGAGGCAATCTTGTCTTGTGATGGAGTAGGCCGGAGGTAGTGCAAGGGAGAGTGCAGGACCGGAGGCTTCATGTAGCCAAGTTTCTGAGATCATGAGCAGATCAAGATCATGGGAGATTATGAGATCATGGATGTCCAGAGCGTGGGCATTAACGGACCTGGCGTTGATCACGGCGCATTTGAGATGTGGTTGTGTAGCTAAAGGGGGGAGAGGGGAGCGTGGGAGAGGTGGTGGACACACATGGAGTAGCAGTTGGCACAGTAGCATTCACAATGGTGGTAGAAGATTTGCCTAACACAGATTTTGCATTGGGGGCATGTTTTCCGTGGTGATGGACACACATGGAGTAGCAATTGGCACAGTAGCATTCAAAATGGTGGTAGAAGATTTGCCTAACACAGATTTTGCATTGGGGGGCATGGTTTCCGTGGTGGTGGACACAAATGGAGTAGCAATTGGTACAGTAGCATTCAAAATGGTGGTAGAGGGTTTGCCTAACACAGATTTTACATTTGGGGGCATTTTTTCTGTGGTGGTGGACACACATGGAGTAGCAATTGGCACAGTAGCATTCAAAATGGTGGTAGAAGATTTGCGTAACACAGATTTTGCATTGGGGGGCATGTTTTCAGTGGTGGTGGACACACATGGAGTAGCAATTGTCACAGTAGCATTCAAAATGGTGGTAGAAGATTTGCGTAACACAGATTTTACATTTGGGGGCATGTTTTCCGTGGTGGTGGACACACATGGAGTAGCAATTGGCACAGTAGCATTCAAAATGGTGGTAGAAGATTTGCCTAACACAGATTTTGCATTGGGGGGCACATTTACAGTGAGCGCATATGGTGTGGCATTAAATATTGAGTCAGTTTGATTGCAAGTAGTGCGGGAGGCTTTGGCTTTGGTTGCCTGCAGGGTGGCAACTTTGTAGCAAGTGGATTGCAGCCAGGCAGAGTCAGGAACGTAATCCTAACTATACACACCTGCCACTTGTTAACACAAAGGTGGCGCTCACGGGCATACTCTGAGCAAGGCTGGGTACGAGAAGGAACAGCTCTTTCGGGGCTGATGTGAACCAGGCTATAGAAGTTGTAAGGCCAAGGGGCTGATCAGCAGTTGCAAAGAATGAGAGAGAGAGCCAGGCGAGAATTCCACACTTTCGGGAAGCCGTAAGCGTTCCAAGACTGAAACCGAGTGAGTGGAAGAGAGAAACCTTCAAGGTGTTTGAAAGCGGCCGCGATCCTCCCGGGTGAACGATGGAGTTGGGGAGGAGAAGAGGAGGTATTGGTAACGGCCTTGACTGCGGCATGAAGAGCGTTGATGAAAGAAGACCAATTAACACGACCAGTGAGTTATCAAAGGCAACAAAAGCCCGGTTTGTGTTAAAAGCAAAAGTAACTAACCCAAAAGTTGAGTCTGCGCGTGTGCCGGTAAAATGCATAATGGAAAGGACAATTGCTGAATTGTAAAAGGAAAGGATACAGAGTAACAGAATGGTCCTACAAGGCGAAATTGAACATTTGAAAGTCTTTGTAAAATGTTCTGAGTTGAAGTGTATTACAACGGGAACCAAAGGCAAGAAAGTAACTGCGATCCTGAAAGAAAGTTGAATAAGTGAAAAGCAAAGTATGTGAACTCTGAATATACCAAGAGGGCAAAGTACATGATCTTTGAAAGAGGCCAAAAGGGCAAAGCAAATAAAGAGAATAAGAAACTAGAAGTACCAAGTGGCATTGGTGTTGCAAGATGAGGAAGATTGTGGATTGTAGAATTGTTTAAAGAGAGGTCGAAGTCGTCATGCAGAGGTCTATGTACAATCCTTGCAGTTTCAAAAGTCTTCAACAGTGAAAAGACACCTAATACCAAAATGTGGGGCAGGGAACCCCCACAAAGTGAATAGACAGGCTTCGACCCAGCAGACGGAAGCCTGTGCAGAACTGTGTGATAAAGTGAAAAGGTGAATAGACTAGGGGTGTCATGGTATTGATTTTTTGATGGTATGATAATCTCCATGTGAAACGGCGGTATACCGTGGTTATCGCAATATAGCACGCGCGCACAGTACAATTGGACGCACAACCACTAATGGTACCCTACCCATCACTGCTACACTAGGCTTGCTGTGGTTTGCCAGTGTCCTATTCAATAATTGCTTGCAGTCAGTGTTTTGCTGTGGTGCTTCCAACAAAGGTTTAAGTTATATAAAGTCAATGGGCCTCATTACGACCTGGGCGGTAACTGAATAACGATGCCGGTAAAGGATTACCAGCATCGCTTACCGCTCCGGCCGATTATGACCTGATAAAGCGATATTAGCGGCACCGTAATTAACGGTGCCGCTAAAAGCGCCAAATGCGCGGGCACGCGACCACCCATGCCGCAAATACCGGCATGGCGCAAACAGGGGAACATTACGAGTCACGCGGACATGCAAATAACGGCCTAATGAAGGCTGTAAAGTACCTTACTGCCATGGTGCAAATACCGGCATCGCGGACCACCCGTAAACGGCCATGTGCAGTGTTCCCAACTGCCACAGGTGCACACAGTCAGCACAGGTGGAGGCAATACAGACTGGGCCAGCAGAAAAGGAGCACACCCACCCCTTCCCACACCCAGTCACACTCCACAATGATTCCAATACTACTAGCAATGCAGAGGATGGAGGACTTGATTGCAGTGGAAGTGCTACTACAACAACAACAGGCAGCACAGAGGAAACGCAGGAGGAGAAGGAGGGCAAGGCAGGGCCAGCATGCCCCACCAGTGCAGCCAGTGGCACCACGCAGGCAGCCCCCAATTCCATGCATCAGAGCCAGTCCATTCAACCTAACCCCTGAGCACAGCCACACCCTGTACCGTCTGCACTGGGACACCATCATCACCATTGTGGACATGATACATGACGACATTGTCAGCCTGATTGAAACACGCACCGCCATCCCACCTCTACTGAAGGTAGTGTCTGTGCTCCACTTCCTGGCCACAGGCACCTACCAGCACATAGTGGGGCACATGCATGGCATTTCACAACCATTATTCTCACATACGCTGAACCAAGTGCTTGATGCCCTCCTCAAGCACACAGACGACCACATTTCCTTACCACGGTCTGCCCAGGAGATCTCAAACACCAAAGTAGGTTTCCATTCACTGGCCGGCATCCCTGGTTGCATTGGCGCCATCGACTGCACCCATGTGGAATTGGTGGTTCCACATGCCATGGAGGTAGCGTACCGCAACCGTAAACTATACCACTCAATCAACGTGCAAATGGTATGTGACTCAAACAGGATCATTACACATTGTTGTGCCCGATTCCCCGGAACAACCCATGATTCAATGGTCCTGCGGAACTCCACGATACCACGCTACATGGAGCGACATGCAGGGCAGAGATCCTGGCTTCTCGGTGAGTCGCATGTTAGACCCATGGAAATGTGATGTGGGTAGGTGATTGGGGTATAGATGCATACTTCACCTGGCTGAGATGGGGGGTGGGGGGGAGAGATGCATACTTCACCTGGCTGAGATGTGGGGGGAAGAGATGCATACTTCACCTGGCTGAGATGGGGGGGAAGAGATGCATATTTCACCTGGCTGAGATGGGGGGTGGGGGTGAGAGATGCATACTTCACCTGGCTGAGATGTGGGGGGAAGAGATGCATACTTCACCTGGCTGAGATGGGGGGGAAGAGATGCATACTTCACCTGGCTGAGATGGGGGGGGGGGTGAGAGATGCATACTTCACCTGGCTGCGAGTGCCAGAGGGAATGGACCATGCTCATACCCCAAAGCAGCCCAGACTGGACCTGACACCTGACCACATAATGCAAGATGTAAGCAGCCCTACCATGTAAATGAAGCAGTGTCACAACCATTCCACAGCCATCTGCATGTGCACTGTACCAAATCAGATCGCATCCCCCTCAACACAATGCAGCTACAAGCAATGACTATAGCCAATACACAGCACCAAACGCCATCAACTGAAAGGACAGTCCCCCATTAATGCGTACAAAAGGAGTCACATGAGGGCCAAATACATCAATACAACACTACACTGACACAGAGGGCCAACTGAATTGCATGACACCATTTGTTGTGCGTAGTGAGACCATCATGAGGATGACATCAACGGTGCTAGGATGAAAGCAGACAAATTACTGGACATCTGCCAGATCACAGAAACAACCGCCGTGGACTAACACAGTGCATGAGCACTCACAAGGAACTGGACCCCCCTGCGCCCACTAGTTGATGGCACGCACACCAGTCCATTAGAGGAATACACACATAGCATTCACATCGTGTGTCTTCATTCATGCTGGAAATGGGGTTGAAATGAACAAATAAATGCATGCTATGGTGTCACTTAATGAGGTCCCATATGATGTGATGACTTACACATATACATTGTTGCCCACATGCAGGTGATGCAGGCTATCCCTTGAAGAGGTGGCTCCTTACCCCAGTGCGGAACCCACAGAACAGGCACGAGGAGGACTATAATCATGCACATACACGTACCCGTGTGGTGATTGAGCAGACATTTGGCCTATTGAAGGCACGGTTTCGCTGCCTCAGCAGGTCCAGTGGGGCACTCCTGTACCGCCATGAGAAGGTGGCAAAGATCGTCATGGCATGTGTCATGCTACACAATATGTGCATCAGACGGAATGTGCCCCTGCCCCCTGACGCTGGACTGCAACCACCTGACGATGAGGATGAGGAGTGTGGGGATGGGGCAGCACCTCAGGGAGGCAGCGATGCACAGGAGGGACGTGGCATGCATCGGACTCTGATCAACCAATGTTTCTAGCACTCATGGATGGGGAGTGTGACATGGAGATGGCACTCGGGGCACTGGGCGTGTCAGGGACATGGACACTGTAGACTGTTCAGCAATAAAGCACACGTACGCAATAAGCAATGTCCTCACATGTGAATTATGAGTTACCAAAATGTGTATTGAAGATTTATGACAAAGTGAACAAGCCCTCCACCCCACACACCCTCTCCCCCCTCCCCCTCCACTCCCCCACACACCCTCTCCCATCTCCCCCCTCAACTCCCCCACACACCCTCTCCCCCCCTCAACTCCCCCACACACCCTCTCCCTCCTCCCCCCTCAACTCCCCCACACACCCTCTCCCCCCTCCCCGCTTGGCCCCCCCCCATGGTTTGCAGTAGGCTGCACCAGTGGTCGCATGGCTGTGCCTACTGGCCTCCCCCTCTTCCAGCACCAGATTCCCCCTGTCGGATCTCCGCAGGTTCCTGCCAGACCTCCGCACGGGGCTGGTCCTGGTTGAACTAGCAGTTGATGATGTACCCGCTTCAGATAACTGTGTTGGACGCATGGCCTGCCTCGCTGCCACCATCTCACTGAGGACGTGCCGCACTGCTGCCAATTCGGCACAAATGTCTTTAGAGGATGACTCTATGGCTGATTTCAAAGATGCAGCACATTCCCGGATGTCATCCCTTACACCCCCACATTCAGTTATGTGCTGCGTCAACAGGCCAGTGAGCTCCTACTGGCGCCTCTGAATGTCCTGGATCCCCTCTTGGGTGGTTGGGGCTGTGGTGGATCTTTGAGGTGTTTCAAAAACACTACGTTCCTCGGGCACAGTTGGTGTGGTGCTGGGAGTTGCAGGCCATGATTGATCCGGAGACTGCCCGTGCATGCTGGTGTCGTGCATGCTGCATGGTGACAGTTGTGGGGAATGCAGGGGGCCTGTGGTGGGAGTTGCAACATGCAGCTGATCCTCTTCCTCACCATCTGAGACTGCTGCTGTGGCAGCTGTCTCGCCCACTGTGCTGGAGTGGGGGCCATAGAGCACATTGGTGCTGTGGCCTGTGGTGTTGTCTTGGCCTTCCAATGTGGTGCCGGTTGGCCTATGCCCCTTGAAATGGAGGGGCGGTATTGTCCCTCCTCGGCCCTGGCCTACTTCCGTGGTGTGGCATCGGTGTCCTCATCACCGCTGTCAGAATGTGTGCCTGTGGGGGACCAAAGGGGGGAGAGGGTTAGTGATGGGTCTACGGGCATTGGGTATGCATTGGGGTGGCTGCATTGATATGGATTGCCAGATGAGTCACATTGGGGGGAGTGACATACAGGTTGCCTCACTCTTGGGTGGGTGATGCATGGAGGCATTTGGGTTGCAACACAAATGGGGTGCATCATCATGTGGACAAGGTGATGCTCTGCACTGCCTGTAGGCAGTCTCGTGCTTATGTGTCTGGTGGACCCTGCTATACATCATTGCACTGTCAGTTCAGGTGGACATCATCGTGGTGGTATTGGCATTATTTAATTAGAGACACCTACCTGCATCGGCTGATGACGGGGCTCCTCTCTCCATGTCCCTGACTCCCTCTATTGTCTCAGTGCCTATGGTGGTGGCACATATCTCCTCCCATGGTTGGAGTTTTATGGGCGACTCTGCACCTCCACCTGTCGCCATCCCAATGTTTCGGTTGGCCGAGAGTATACTTCACACACGTAGACGTAGGTTGTCCCAGCGCTTACGGCATTGTTTTGGTGTGCGGGGTGTGGTGGCGACAGCACTGACTCTCTGGGCGACCAATGCCCAAATCTGCTTTTTACGCTGCAGTGGTGGATGGGACATGTAATTAGCAAACACCACATCTGCATGCTCCTGCAGTGTCTCTGCTAACATAGTTAGCTCCTCCCTGGAGAAGCGCTCCTGGCGCAGCCGATCTCCCATTTTTTTTACAGCATTTGGCATCCTAAATTCCAACAGGTAGTGGTAGAGGTGTGTGGGAGTTCTGGGGGTCAGATGGCTCCTGGTTGTGGTGGATTGCAATGGATTGTGTTTTTAAAGATGGCCGCCATGCTCTTTCCCGTTCCTGTGCGATGACGCTACTTCCGGTTCCGCGTATTTACGGTCACCGCTAATGCCGGAGGTGCTATTTCCACTGGAGTCGATGCCGGAAAGGGGGATTTTTCGGGCTTTTACGGCATGGCAATGAGTTCATTACCGGCATTACCGGCATGGCGTAAAGCTTGTGCCCGCGAACTCGTAATGGGCCGCTTTTAGCGGTCTATTGCCAGCACAGACATGGTAATTGTGCCATGCCGGTAATGCCCGGTACTTACCGCCCGGGTCGTAATGAGGCCCAATGATTTCTTTTGTCACAATACTGTGTGTTGGCACTGCTGTGTGCATGTGTGCAGTGTCCTTAATGGGATTGTCAAGACTTGTCTTGTCCAGTAATTTCTAAGGATCCAACAGTGGCACCTCGCCTTCTTTAAAGGGGAGCCCTGATTTTGATATGTTCTATGTACTAGTAGCTCTTTTCGCACTGGATTCTCCACTCCCGAATACCTGTTTGACCGAGTCCACCACAAGCACTTTATGAAGGTACGAAAATAGTCTATCACACAGACACCTTTTACAAAAGCTGCTGAACCTATTAAGGCACAAGCTTTATTTAATTGTGAATATGCACTGCGTAAGTACGCAAATCATAAGGGTAACGAAGACCAACCCAATAAACCTGGCTTGCCCATCCTGCACCCTTTTACAATAAAAGTAAGTACGGGGAGTGAAAACTGCAAGCTTAAGGTTTGGCTTCAACAGCAATTGTAGGCGGGAAATGGGCTTGGGCATATTCGGCACTGGTAAAACTGATCTGAATTGGACCTTTCCTCATGCCACTTCTCTCTCTGATCACCATAAGGGGACAGCAGAAAATTCACAATGGTTGCGTAATCAAAGGAACCTAGGGAGCCTGGCCCCCACCCAGACTGAAACAGTGTATTTCAGAGCATATTTTTCAGGTGGAATTGGGGGGAAAAATGTCCTAGAATCTACAGGCAGCAGGACTGTCACCTTAGCAACAGCTACCTAACCTGATGAGCTACCTTGCAGCTTTTCACTCGACACGCATCAACACCAAACATTAGAAACAACTCGGGAGGGGGGCAGGTGTGTGTATGCGGGTAATAGTGAATCTGCTGATACTGCTCAAAATCACTGCAATCATGAAGTTAATATATATGACTTTAAGACCATTGTATGTCATGTAATAAGCGAACATGCTTAGGACATCTCGTCCTTCTTAATATTCTGGCTACTTTGCATGCAGGCACAGATGACAGAGGGGTGGGGGCACTTACCCCCGTCGCCCCTGCAGCCAGAAAAGTATGTTTTGTACAACTGCATGCTACACAGAAAAGAAAAAAAATCGCAATCATCAGGGCACAAATGTAAAAAAAAACACACAGATACATGCCAGCAAGGGCACCCGTGTGCTGTGTGCACATGAGATACAGACAATAAGAACGACAGGTTGAACTCAAGAAGCATCAGCGCTGAGCCGTGCCCACCCTTGACCTCCCCATACATTCTGTGAGACAGTGCCAGTCTATGCGCGCACTGCAAGATAAGTGTTGTCTTCAATGGCAAATGTAGGCAATGAGCTTGGGCATAGAAGGGTAGGCACTGCAGAAAGGGAGTTTTTCTCATTGCATTCTTCTCAGAGGAACAACGAGTGGAGTGGTTTTTCACTAAGGTACAGAAATACCTCCACTCCGGAATCAAAACAAATCAAGGGAGCCTGGCCCCTACACAGATTGATCGGAAAATACCTGGAATCCAATCTGCAGGCAGAAGAACTGACATCTCAGCAACAGTTACTGAACCTGCTGCGCTACCACCTTACAGCATTAGTTCCCCTTATTACCCACCAACGTCAAACCCTAAAAATGAAATGTGTGTGTTGTAAAGGTGTAACAGTAGATGATATTGCTCAAATTCAATGCAACTGCGTTATATGCTGTTCCATCTTCATGACTTTAAAGCCAATATTCTCTCTGCAACACTCACACAGATCGCTTCGTGTACGGCCAGAAACTTAAACATTTTAAACATCTATCTCTGTCTGTACATAGGGCAAAGTGAGGTCATGTTCCTGCCTAACAGTCCGGCTGCTTTGCCCCCATGTATGTCAAACTCTGCCCCATTTTAAATCTTTTTTTATTAAAAAAAAAAACAAAAAAAAACGTTTATTTAACCATGGCAGGTACAGTGCTTAACACCGAAAACAGTATCAGGATCGTTGTACAACATTGTATATGGGCAGAGCGGGTAGGAGCTTACATGGCAATAAATAGGCATTTGGACTGTGTTTCATGTGAGTTATAACAACAGTAATCAGGTGGGATTTGGCAGCAGACTGTCTAGCTTTTCGCGGCCCTATTCCTGGGCCTGGTTGGCTAGACAGGATCGGAATTCCGCCCAGGTGTCCTTAGGTCTGGATGTATCTGGCAGTGTCCCAATATAAGCATCTTCACAATTTTGGGCCCATGTTAAATCCACTAGCCAGGATTCCATGGAGGGTGGGAGCTTGTATTTCCATCTTAACAGTATACTTCATTTAGCAATCATGCAACCCATGTTGACAAATGAGCAGAGACGCTTATTGGCAAATGCAGGCCACCATCCAAATGGTACCCCCAGTGGATCGGGGACCAGTGTGACATTGACAATTTCGGAAAGAATCCTCATAACTGAAACCCAGAATTCTCCAAGGGAGGTGCATCCCCAGAATATGTGCATATGGTCAGCATTAAGGCAGTGGCACCGTGGGCATGTCTGTTCCCCCATGCAGGGCATTTTACCCAATTTCCGGGGAGTATAATAAAGTTGGTTCAGTAGCTTGTATTGCATGAGTCTAAACCTGGAGTTTAGGGAAACATTACAAGTATGCAGACACATATTCTTCCACTGTATGTTGGAGAATTCGGACCCTAGTGTGATGGGCTTGCCCGTGCCTCGGGCCGCCCTGTACTAACACACACGCATGCAAACAATCACTGAGCCGACTGCACGTACGTCTGTGCTTTCCAAGGTTCCAGCGGCAACTGCCGCACGGACCATCTTTATTACAACCGCGCATGCGCAGGCCACAACGAGGCTCGCGCATGCGCGTCTACAACTCAAGACGTCACATCCCTCCTTTTCTTTAAACAGAAAAACAACTTACAACATCAATGAAACATGACAACTTTGAATGGGCCCAACGGGGCCGCTGACCTGACTGCCGCGTCGGCTCAGTCTCCTGAGTCCAGGACGTAGTCCTTGAGACGAACAGGCAGTCTGCGACCATGTCGCATGGGATATCGGCTGCTGCTCCTGGGGGTTGGCAGCAGGATGTCCATCGGTGGCATTATGTCCTGTGGTGGATCTACCTCCGGGTTGTCTACCACAGCATCGGGTGGGGATGTCCCTTCCTGCTCTTCCTCATGATGACGAACGTCCACCTTCTTGAAGAAGGACCGGTTGCGAGTGACGGTCCCTTTTTCATTCGCTGCAGTGACCATGGTTCCCTTGACATGAGTAACCGTCCACGGTTAGGGCTCATATGGGAGTGACAGCTTCCCTTCTGGTTGACGGTTCCGCACGAGCACCGCGTCACCCACGGCAACCTCCATATCTTGCAGACCTCTCCGCCGCTCTCTTTCTCGTTGCGTGCCGCTCTCTCCTCTCGGACTCTGTCGTTGTTGATGACCCCTGGCTCACGGCCCTCAACTTCCGGGAGAAGGCCTCTCGGGCAACGTCCAAACAGAGCCTCCGCCGGAGCAACTCCGGTCAACTGATGGGGTGTGGTACGATATTCCCGAGAAATTCAACCAGTTTCTTTTTCAGGTCACCCCCTTCATTGGCCGATATTCTGAACACCTTGTTCAGGGTCCTCATGAGTCTTTCAGCTTCTCCATTAGCCCTGGGCCATAGCGGCGATCCCTTGCGGTGCTGGATCCCTTTTTCTTTCATATACTGCGCAAACTGGTTCCCCGTGAACGGCGGGCCATTGTCCGAGCACAGGATCTCTGGGAAACCATGGGTAGCAAACATCTTGTCCAGGGCTGTGATGGTGTGTTCGCTTGCTGTTGATTCTACGACTTCCACCTCCGGATACCTTGACCATTGGTCAACTACCGCCAGAAAGTACATGCCCCTCCCGGTCGACCCAAAATCAGCATGGACGGTGCCCCACGGGCTCTCACTTCTTTCCATGGAGCTGATGGGTGGCGCTTTCTCAATGGGACTTGCTGCTTGGCATGGCAGGCACCTCCTCACATGTAGTTCCACTAGGCTTTCTAGGTCCGGGAACCACACTTTGGGTCTTAGCTGCGTCTTGGTTTTCGCGACCCCCTGGTGACCCGTGTGCTCTAGCTCCAGAACTCGAGCTCTCAGCGACTGCGGAATGACAATCTGCCGTCCACGCAGCAGCAGCCATCGTCCGATATCGAGAGTTCATCCCTCACCCTCCAAAGCGCCTGGAGATCCCGCCGGGCCCTGACGTCCCGCCTGGTGTTATTCTGTAGTACCTGTTTCCAATCCCCACTTCTCATCGCAGCCTGTATAATCTGGAACACCTCATCGAATGATGATTCTTCCACCACAACCTCTCTGGAGAGAGCCATCGGCATAGCACATTCCACAATGTTATGGACAAACACCTGGCACTCAACCAGCTCCTGAGATCCCTGCGCTCTCTCATAGTTCAGGTGGCGAGACAGGTAATCTGCTGGATTGTTCGTCCCCGGCCTGTACACAAGCTTGACCCCATACTCGATGAGCGCCAACATCCAGCGCTCGATCCGCGGGGGAGGCTTTGAAGATACACCCGCCAGAATGGGCAGAAGCAGTTTGTGGTCCGTCACAACTGTTATGGGTTTTCCCAGTATGTACAGACGAAAATGCCGGCAGCCCCATAGGATGGCCAACGCCTCCCTCTCAATCTGGGAATAGCGCCTTTCGGTGTCCGTGAAGGCCTTGCTCGCATATGCGATGGGTCGCATATCACCTCTGGTGTCTGACTGCATGAGAACAGCCCCAAGTCCCACGGGGCTGGCATCAACAACGATCTTGGACTCGGCAGTGGGATCAAAATACGCCATCGTGTTTCGATCTGAGAGAGCATGCTTGATCTCCATCAAGGCATCCTGTTCCCTCTTCTCCCACACCCATGTGGCGTCATTTTTGGTCAATGCTCGGAGAGGTTCAGATAGGGACGCCAGACCTTTGATAAACCGCCCACAGTAATTAACCATCCCCAAGAAACTACGCACCTATGTGGGGGATTGGGGCGCCGCGGCCTCACGGATGTCCTTGGTTTTTTCGGGTCTGGCGAGACACCATTGGCATGGAAAATGAATCCAAAGAATCCGATACGATCCTTGAAAAATTGGCATTTCCCCTTATGTAGAGTGAGGCCCAGATCTCTCAGCCTCTGCAACGTGGACTCCATTCTCTTCATATGCTAGGCCTGGGATTCGGCAAAGACCAGAATGTCATCACTCATATTGAGTACTCCTTTGAGGCCGGCCAACGCTCCCCTGATTGCATTTTGAAAGACCTCCGCCGCGGAAGAAATGCCAAAACTCAAGCGTTTAAATTGATAGAGACCTTCATGGGTAGTAAAAGTCGTAATGTATCTTGAGTCTGGGTGGAGTTCTAGCTGGTGATACCCCGACCTCAGATCCAACTTTGAGAATACCCTTGCCCCTTTCAGCTCTCCCACAATGTCATCCAACGTGGGTGTAATGTGCCTCTCCCGTTTGATGGCAGCATTCGGGAGACGCATGTCCACGCAGATGCGGACGGCACCTGGCTGTTTCAGCTTGGGCGACCACCACAATAGGCGATACCCAGGGCGTTGGCCCCTCAGCCCTTTCAATGATGTCCATTTCCACAAGCAATTGCAGTTCCTTCTCGACCTGCGTCCGAAGATGGAACGGAATTCGTCGATGCTTTAGGGCGGTGGGCCGAATAGTGTCGTCGATGTGCAACCGCACTGGGGGAGCCTTCAGCTTGTTACCCCTTGAAAGATACTGGAGAACTTGTCTAGGAGCCGGTCTGTGTCCACCTGATATACTTCAAGGGCAAAAAGCACAAGATCCAGCGCCTCCAACGCAGCACAGCTTAGGAGTGAGTGTGGGCTGACATCAGTGACGAAAAACCTTGCTTTGATGGTTTTGTCACCCTGAGTCACCGGTGCCACGAACACACCTTGAATGGGCAGCGGTGTGTCACCACCAAGAGTAAATATCTTGGCTTTGGACATATCCAATGGAGGCAGCCCCGGGATGGCCTTGTAGTGGTCAGTGGCAAGTACGCACAAAGAGGCGCCAGTGTCAATCAGAACCTGGGTGGGGGCACCCTGAATGTCCACGATACACATAGGTTGACGCCTTTTCTTTGCCCATGTCGCAAGATTGGAAATTAAAAAGATCTCTTCCTCATCCTCTTCTTCTTCAGCGATGTTGAGTCTTTGAGTGTCCTGCTCCAGCGTGGCGATGCTGCGTTGTCTCCGAAAGCCACCTCCACTCGCCCTTGCTGGCCCCCTGTACGTGGTCACCGGGGCGGCTGCGCGACACATTCGGGCATAGTGACCAGGATTGTTGCACTTTCCACAGACTCTCGTCTTGGCCGGACAGTCCTCGGAGTGGGGCAAATCATACCCACAGTATTGACATATGGCCGCACTCCCCTGCGCAGGGGCCGCCTCCTGGCGCTTCTGGCTCCATCGTGATTTCGACGGGGCCTGTCTCTCCACTGCAAACGCTTCTTCACATTTGCCTGGGCAAACAGCTGCGTCCATCTTTGCACCCCTCGTCTCGGCAAGCTCATACACCCGGCCACTGTCCAATATTTGGGCTAGAGTCATACCTGGTTCTCGCAGAATCTGCCTGCGAAGTTTGCCAGAACTGCACCCTTGTATTACTTGATTGCGGATCATGTTGTCCTCGTTGTCCCACCTGCAGGTGCTTGCCATCTGTCGCAGACGTGCGCAAAACTTGTCGAGAGATTCGTCCTCAAGCTGCTTCTCCCCGCAAAAAAGGAACCTCTCGAAGTCAACATTGGATAACGGAATGAAATAGTTCTGGAGTGCCGTTTTGACAGCTGCATACGTCACCACCTGCAAGTTCAGGGACTCATATATGCGTAGAACGTCTATGCCTGCTGAATAAAGTAGAGTGGCCCTTTTCGCATCGTCATCGGCCTCTCCGGTGGCTGTGAAATACATATCTAATTTCTTGATCCACAAGAGCCATTTCGGGCCGAGTTTCGAGGGTGGGCCGGAGATGTCAAATTCTTGCATTGGGAGCAAAGAGCCCTGTTGCCGACACATCACTGTGGGTGGCGCAGTTGCTTTTCCGTCGCTGTCCACCATGTTTTCACAGGCCACACAGGCATCTCCCGCTGCCTGGAGGCCGCAAACCTGACTTTACACGGACACCCACATACCTTGAAAAATGTCCTTGTGTGCCTCAGCCTTGGCACCTGCCACAAGCACCAGAATGTGGTCTGAAGAGACTCACCAGCTCTCCACCGTGAAGAGCCCCCACCTTCCTGGTAGTTTCTCTGGTCCTCCTGGCTGGAGAACCACAGGGGTTCCAAAAATTGAAGATTTGGATCTTCTTCAGCACATGGGCAGCGCACGAGCACCCGTGCGGGCCGCTACTGCCTCACGCGTGAAAAATGCAAATGGCCGCCATCACTCGTGTTGGGTCCGTGGTGTGTTCGAGGAAGAAATGTACCGTTGACACGCTCGCGCGTGTCAGAATATTCCCCTTTTCACATCCATCCTCGTCGCCAATGTTATGGGCTTGCCCCATACTAACACACATGCATGCACACAATCAGTGAGCCGACTGCACGTACGTCTGTGCTTTCCAAGGTCTCGGCGGCAACTGCCGCACGGACCGTCTTTATTACAACCGCGCATGCGCGGGCCACAACGAGGCTCGCGCATGCGCGTCTACAACTCAAGACGTCACACCTAGGTCCTCTGACCACTTGTTCCTGATTGTAAGGGCTGGACAGGGAGTTTTTTGCAGGATAATGTTATACAGGGTGGAAAGGATACCCTGACAGGTACTAGAGTTGGCAATGTACATCAGCTCCGCATTTTCCGGGGGTAATCGGGCCACAGCGCGGTGACCCCTGCTCTTAGTCTGTAGTATTTTATCAGTTCTGTGGCCGTGCCTTTGTGTTCCTGACGCCAGGTTTGTGGGGAGATGAAGGACCCATCTGGAAATAGATCTGCCAATGTGTGATACCCCAGACCCTCCCAATGTCTGATCACAGCTTTATCCCATGTGGGGCCTAATCCTGGGAATATCCATAAGGGAAGCCACTTCTAATATGGGTGAAGTGCTGCAGTTCGGAGAAAGATTAAGCACCATGCATGTAATGTCGTAAGTACAGGATAAAATGGGCAGCTATCCGTGTATCTCCCATCTAGGATGAGAGTCCTAACATCCGATCTTCCCACTGCCAGCCCTTCCAGCTTTAACAATATTAAACAATATTTAACAACAAAATTCACAGGGCCGTCCTGCACCAGAGATGGGGTGTGGGAGTTGGGAGGACCACAGTCCCGAACCATTATTCATGTGCCTGCATGCTTCAAATAAGTATCACTTATCACACCATACCTGCACTGCCCAATTCTGTCCGGTTCCCTTTAGTTTGTTCCATAATTAATGAATCGTTTATTAAGCATTTAACACTGGAGACCAGTCAAAGCACAAGACCGGGATTTGAAACGCTGATTCCAAGACAAACGAGTTGCCCCTGAGCTATCCTCCTGGCCACTGGCCCATAGGACTTCAAGTACCAGCAGCCTTAGTGATGGAACAGCAAGCAAGCAGACAGACCCCATGAGAGCAAAGAGCAGAAGGTACACAGATCAAGCTGTGCAGTAGCGTAGTGAAGCAAAGCTGCTACATGACCTGCACCGAGCTCTCAAGCAATGTTCACACACTCAGACAATGCACTCATCTGTGTGGGGGCCGCTGAGCGGTTCCCTCAAACCAGCATCTCAAACCTGCAGAAAACTCTCACATGAACCTGGACGCTGAAAGCAGCCTGTCACCATTGCGTGAAACCTTTATACCCATGTATTAGAAAGGGGCACGGCCGAAGAACCCCTTTGCATGTTTTCTTGCCTGTAAGCCCTCCCCAGTGAAAATAATAGGTAGTAATTGGACCGGGGCACAGGAAACAGGTTGATGGGGGACATTTGGGAGAGGTCAAGGGAAGGAGGAGGACCAAGATACCAGGCAGAGGAAGGACAGAGCAGAAGAGCGTGGATCATTTCTGAGAGTGTGTGTGTGCAATGTGAGTGAGATAGAGAGAGTAGGGAGTAAAATGTATTGTAGTAGTCATTTATATAGCGCCTTTCCCCATTTTATGGCCTCAAAGTGATTTTGGGAAGGGGTCTGGAGGAGTGAAAGGAGGATAACTATGGGAGACGGTGTGGGTGGAGTGAGTAGGAATATGGGGAAGGGAGAGTAGAAATGTGGAGATGGGAGAAGTAGTACTAGTGTGGAGAGAAGAGGAGTAGTATTTGTGTAGAGGCGAGTAGCAGAGTGTAAGATCAGAGGGTGGAGGTAGGTATCAGAGAGGCACTTTGGAGGGATAGAAGAGGAAATCCAAGGGAGAGAGACAATGGGTGGAGTAGAAGGGAGGAAAGTAGGCAGAAGAAAGTGAAATGTGAGGGGTCAGAAATGAGAGCCATACACAAAGTTGTCATGTTTTCGTTAAAGATATTTATTAAATGAAATGGGTTGGAAAAATGCCTCTCTGACCCAATGCTAAAGAGAAGTTTCCCTGCCTATAAATCAAAACTAAGGATCTGTCTGTGTCGGGATGTCAATAACTGAAAAGCTGTCCTTGTGTCTAAAACATTCTATCGACCCTCACACTACAAATAAAACAATACAAATGTTTAGGGAAAATATCTTCAACTTGAAACTGGCAAAAAGTGGTCACAAATGGAGTAAGAATAATCTTAACAAAAATGTTCTCAAAGGTGGAAGCCCTTGGTTCCAGAGGGTGGGCCCCTTCCCTTGGATTTTTAAGTAGAGTGAAAACTGTTTATTTTGCTAGCAGTTCTTTTGTTCCCTGCTTTGCTTCACAAGGTTCACATTTAAACAGTAGCTTCTGTGACTGTCTTTCTTTAATGCACCTTTCTCCTTCATTCAAACAATCTTTCCTTGGTTCAGCCAACATGGTGTTAATTTCTGGGGCTAGCAAATTGCCTGGTATACTCTCCTGCCACGTTCCCTTATGCAATGCCCACTGCCTGGTGTACTCTCCTGCCAAAGCTCATTCTGCATTGTAAACTGCTTAGTATACTCCCCTGCCAGGACTTTTATATAGATCTGATATGATATGATAAGACATTTGTAACGCACCTATACACAAGTGTTTCAAGGCCCGACGAGGCAGGGAGGGGGGACAAAGGGAAGACAGACAACAATTGTTAGGGAGAATTCTCTGTAAAGGCTAATTTCCCAAACCTAGTGAGTCCCCCAGCAGCTTTGCTGGATTTTTGGGGTTTATTTTTTTCTCCTGCTAAGAGTGAGACTCTTTTACTCCCACTCTTAGACATGATTTGAGGTGTTCCTTTGTCTTTCCATGTGTTTTATGGGCTATGGGGTCTTTTACTCCATAGGGTTTCATGTGTTTTTGATGTGGGTTACACAGCACCCTCCGTACCGTAACCCATGGGGTGTCGTAGCGACCCCCCAACATAGACTCCATACCCTGGGACTGACTACTGTCTCCCAGGGCATGTAAAGTCACCATTGGCTTTACTAGTCCCAAATTATGAACAGAAACCAGTCCAAACCATCATATTGTGGACCTACTGGTCGGGGCAATTCGATTGCCCCGGGGTCTGTTGTTCGAGGGGGCCCGTCTCCGTCCCCCCTGATCGAGTTTTGGCTGGTGGCAGTGGATACTACTTTTTATATTCGACCGCGGATATATCTCTATGGGATTTTCCCATTGTTCGAGGCTACCAACTTTAATTATTTAATTCCTATAGCCTCGAACATACCGCCGGTTTATTTATTTAATATTAATTCACCGGTTGGTATTTTTTGCCAGAACTCGATTCTAAAATGGCGTTTGTGTTCTCTTCTGTGACTCCAACCCAAGTCAAGCCCTTTGTTCCACTTTTTGGCGGGCTTCTCCACAGAAGCCTCCAAAAGTGGTGCCACTCTGTCTGGGTACCACAGGGGGTGTTGGAGGGGGTTTGGGCACCCTGGACTGAGTTGCCTTGGCAACTCAAGTCGCACTCTTGTGTGATTGGCCCAAGTGGTGAGCGGGCCGGCTCACCACTTAGCATGTTTGATTGACAGCTAGGCTGAATGAATGGAGGTTTGCTGCATAAAAGCAGGGCTTTGGGGACTGGAACTTCAGAAGTCACCACAGGACCTAAGAACCCGAGGAGGGAGAAGCTGAGCCGACCTGCAACAACGACACCACCGGTGGAGCCCTGCTGAACCGTCTCACCACTTTTCCCGACGACAGAGGAGATCTCCAGTCCCGAGAGTCTTCTTCCCTTGACTGGTGGGGATAACCAGTTTTGCCTTCTTTTCACCTTCCTGGAGCATCTCATGGCCGCCTTGCCCGTGCCAAGCACCCCGGCAACCGGAATACCATGGCTTACCACTACCGCGAAGAGAGGGGTAGTACCTTTTAACCGAAAGAACTCCGCGGCTGGTTTCTTCCCTGGCAGTGCAACGACCTTCTTCTTTCCTCCACGGCGAGACCTCCTCTTCCTCTGGAGGCAACACTGACTTGCACCCGCTGCCAGGAACAACTGCCCCCGCTGGAGCTTCCTTCACACTTAAGGTACTGTGTCCCGCCTGGCTTCCCTTGCGACAGATCGTTTGTGGTGACAGTAAAGCCTCGACTTTCTAACCTGGGCTGGCCTGGGACAACCTAGCTAACTTTTCCTGACTTTAATTTCATCCTTTTTGTGCAAACTATCTACAAGACTCTTTGGGCATAACCCCACTGTGTGAACCTGGACCCCTTCTGCTTGCTCTCTCCAAGAGTGGGCCTTGCAATTGACTTCCTTGCTCTCCAGTAGAACTCTGCCTATCCTGTCTTACTGTGGTTCTTTTAAAAGTATTGAAACTTGTGTGCTTCCATAACTCTGCCTTTTTTCCTCCCTTTTTTTTAATAACTTATTAGAGTGCCATCTTATGTTAAGCGCTCACCTCTGTCTGAAAATAAGTGGTGTTTCTCACTAAGACTTGTCTAATAAGTAATTAGGGTTGTATATATATAATAGTGACTGTGTGCTGAATTTACGTACCTCTTTTGTGCTAGTGTAATTTACAAGTGTGTCTTTAAATAAATAATTATATACTTTTACACCAAAACTCTGGTCAGTGTTTGCTTGTGCTACTGTATCTCTGTACCTATTGTGTATACTCTACATACTGCCTAACTCTTCTTGAGGGAAGTATGACTACTCAGCCACAGCTACCAGGTGAATCTGTGTGGTACAGACTGCTACCAAGTGGGTTTACTGCCAAACACCTGTAGTCCTAAATCTTTTGCAGTGGTCCCTAAGGGAACTGCACAGGTTTCTGCCTAACAACGATCATACTAGGCCAGGAGTCATTCAGATTGCGCAAGTGCATGGGCAGAGGGGGAAGGCAAAGTGCAAGGGGAACGGGAGAGGGGAAAGTGCAGTATAGGGGTAGTAGAATAACAGGATAAATAATAAGGGCCAGCTGGTGGCAAGTGCAGGATAAGTGCAGACAAGTGCTGGGGGGGGGGCTGTAGGGATACAGAGACAGTCCCACAGTGCAGTAGTTGCCAAGGGAGGCAGTGCAAGGGGAGAGTGGCTGGGCCAGGGACTGAGATCGGTGAGAGTGGCCCAATTGCAGATTCAGTGCAGTTTCAGTCAGGAATTTAGCAGGGGAGAGGGGGAGAGAAAGCAGAAGCAAAGAGGAAGGTTTTGAGGTGCGCCAGAACCGGAGATGGTTCTCCTCAAGTTTCAGGGAGGCAGGAAGGCTGTTCCAGAGGGAGGCCCCTGCCGCAGAGAGAGATCTACCCCCAACTCGTTGCTTGGAGAAGCGGCTGACCCTGAGAGAGTTGGAGGCGGATGAGCGAAGAGCTTGAGAAGGAAGATATTTAGGAAGAAAGAGTTGAAGGTATTTTGGCCCCAAACCCCAGAAGGCCTTGTGGACAATGCAGAGGGTTTTGAACTTAATCCTCGCAGCCACTGGGAGCCAGTGCAGAGATTTCAGTCCTGGAGAGATACGGTCCCTGGGCTTGAGGCCAAGGACAAGTCTCGCAGTCCTGTTCTCGATGAGTTGCAGAGGGCGGAGAGTAGAGGCAGGAAGATTTAGATAGAGGCTGTTACAGTAGTACAGCTTAGAGAGAACCAGGGCTCTGGAGACAGTGAGCTTCTGGGGGAAGGCGAGGAAAGGAAGAATACCTCTGAGGAGGTGCAGCTGGTAGTGTGACTTCTTAGAGACGTCAGATATGTGAGGAGAGAAGGAGAGTGTGGAGTCGAAGATGACCCCGAGGATTTTTGACTTACAGGTAGGAGCAGGAAGAGGGCCAAGAGAGGCCGGCCAGAGAGCTGCAGGGAAGGAGGGAGTGGGTGTGCCGATGAGTAGAATCTGAGTCTTACTGGCATTAAGACAGAGGTCATTGGTGGCACACCATTCCTGGATAGCAGACAGACAGTAAGAGATTAGGGAAGGAGAGTAGGAGGCCGAGGGTAGCCTGAAAATGAGCTGGGTATCATCCACATAGCACTAAAAGTTGGGGCAGAGAGCGGCGATGCGGTGGGCAAGGAGTGCCAGATATTGGTTGAACAGCCAGGGAGAGAGGTTAGATCCCTGGGGGACACCACAGGTAGAGAAAAAGATGTCAGAGAGGAAGGACCCCAGTTGGACCTGGGAGGGTCGATTGGAGAGGAAAGAGGTCAGCCACGCCAGAGCCTGACCAGTGATACCCAGGTTATCACGGAGACGGTTTAGCAGGATGGCATGGTTGACAGTATCAAAGGCAGAAGAGAGATCGAGCAAAATGAGAACACATGGAGTGTTAGAATCAAGGTTGGAGAGCAGTTCTTCACAGATGTTCAGGAGAGCAGTTTCCGTGCTTCTGGCAGCTCTGAAGCCAGACTGATGGTCGTGAAGACAACCAACAGATTCAGCATGGAGATTAAGCTGGGAGATGGCCAGTTTCTCCAGGAGCTTGCCCAGGAATGGAGTGATGGAGATAGTTAGCCGGGCAGGAGGGGTCGGAGGGGTCGTAAGAGGGTTTCTTAAGAAGAGGGTGCACAAGGGAGTGCTTAAGGGGGGATGGGAAGACTCCAGAGGCGAAGGAGTGATTGCAGAAGTCAGCCAGGGCAGGAGCCAGGGAGTCGATGTGGTCCTTGATAGTTTTGGAGGAACAGGGGTGAACCTGTTTTGACGAGACTTTCATAGATCGGACTTGCCTGGAGACCTCGTCAGCAGAGAGAAGGGGCAAGGCAGAGAAGGAGGGATGAGGGGTGGCTGCAGAAGGGCCAGAGGAAGAGCAGGGAATAGAGGGAGGGAGGTGATAGGAGGAGAGTGAGGACAGGATGTCCTGAGTTTTTTAAATGAAGTGAGAGGCCAGTGCCATGCAAAGGGCCTGGGAGGGGACAGGAGAGGTAGAGACTGCAGCAGGGTTGGCCAGTTCCTTGCAGATTTTAAAGAGTTCAGCCGAGTTGTTAGATGCTGCAGAGATGAGGGCTTGGATAAGGGCTATCTTTTTGGAGAGAACGGAGAGACGGTATTGCCTTTGGAGCAGGCGGCAGGCCAGTTTATCAGAGGATGAACATGAAGCACGCCATTTCCTCTCAGCCACCCTGCACTTGCGTTTAAGGGTGACGAGATCCGAGTCAAACCAGGAGTTACATTTGGCTTTGGGCTTCAGGCGGATTCTCATGACAGGGGCAAGGATATCAAGAGTATCAGATATAGCAGAGTGGAGATTGGAGAGGGCTGTGTCAGGATGGGAGTCAGCCAAAGGGGGAGGAGGGGGCGAGAAGGTGGCAGCGAAAGCCTCAACTGACACGCGCTTCATGGGTCAGATGACCGAGAAGGAGGGTGGCAGTGATGAAGGTGGCTTTGCCTGAGGGGTAGGGAGGGTGAGGTGGAAGGATAGGAGAAAGTGATCACTCCATGAGAGAGGAGTGGAGAGAGGGACAGAGAGGGGAAGGTCAGCAGAGATCAGGGCATCAAGAGTGTGCCCTGCAGAATGAGTCGGCCCAGACAGGAGAATAGAGAGTGAGGGAGAGTCGCAGAGGTTGCAAAAGTGTCCAGAGGGGGGACAGGAGGCATCCAGGTGTATGTTGAAGTCTCCGAGAAAGAGGAGTTGAGTGGTTGAGGACAGGAGTGAGGAGGAGAGGTCCACCCACTCGGAGAGGAAGGAGGAAATTTGCCCGGGTGGCCGATAGAGAGTAGCCACAGTAAGGGAATGGCTAGGAGAGAGAGAGAGTCGACAGACAAGGCATTCAAAGGAAGAGTAGGTCTGCGTAGGAGTGACAGTGGCAGGAATCCACTCAGGGAATATGAGGGCAACACCCCCACCAGCACGGTTGGGCCTGGGCACGGAGAGGATCTTGTAGCCATCAGGTAGGAGTGTGTCAAAGCTGGTGACAGAGCTGGCCGTGAACCATGTCTCAGTGAGACCGAGGACATCAAGGTCCAGTTCCTCTAGAAGGCGACAGATGTCAGAGGAATGTTTGACAGCAGAGCGAGAGTTTAGAGTGGCAATGTGGAGAAGGTTGCCATCCTTGAAGGACTTCCGGGGAGGGGTACAGATCAGAGGTACGCCCTGCGGAGGTGGAGAGGGAGCACGAGGGGGGGCAGGGAGGGAGGGGGAAGGCAAGGTAGCCGTGGACAGAGGAGGGGGGACAGCAGGAGAGGAAAGGAAGTCGATGAGGCGCGGTAAGCGTTTCTATCAAAAAGGTGAAGGTCGGCTTGAGTCTCTTGGACCAAGACGGTCCCATTAGAGTAGACATTAATGATGGCCTTAGAGGAGTGGAAGGAGGCCAAGAGGACATCCTCCATTATGTGCCACCATTAATGGGAGAAGAGGAGAAAGGAGAGAGCACAGAGACCATATGAAGGGTCCATAGGTCTGGCAAAGGCACGAAAAAGAGGATGTCGGTGAGAGTTTCCTTGGAGGAGGCACTGGTGTAGGTGTCAGCGATAGGGAGGCCTGGGTTGGAGACCAGGATGTCCTTTTTAAACTTTTTCCTACCAGATTTAGTGAGGAGAGCAGGATAGTCAATGGAGAAGCAGTTAGAGAAGATAGGCGAGATAGAGAGCACCATAGAATAGGAGGGAGAGGAGGGGGGAAGACAGACGAGAGCAAGCTGACAGGATAGCGAGCGGCAAGCCAGTGGTGCAGTAGGACGGACTCTCAGGGTTAAAGATCTCACAGTGCTCAGTATGGAACCAGAGAGAGGCCACCTAAATTTGAGAATCCTGAGCGGGGAGGAAAAAGGCCTGGTATACCAAAGTGCAGAACAGCAGTAAGTAATGGCACAATGCGTAATTTGGTGAAATCTCTTACAGGAAGCTATTATGGAAGGAAGCTATTAAGAGAAGAGAACAGCTTGCACTAATCCTTGCTAGCCTACAAACACTAGGCAACAGGGAGGACCAAGTAGTCTTCTTTGTGACCTTTGAAATAGTAGGTTAGACTTCAGGCTGGCATTGAGATCAATGGGCCATGTACATTGCCCCACTGCTAATGGGAGAAGCCCAACAGGCCTATCCAGCTCTTAACCTTGACGGAAGGGCCCCCGTGAAGAACAAGATTGTGAAAACTTACCAATAAGTCTGAGACATCTACTGTTGCACCAATGGTAAACTCTGCGCCGGCCGTCATAGAGAGTGAAAGACTCCTTTTTTTTTACCATATCTTTTTATTGATTTTATAATAAAAGACAAAGCCAAAACAATCATTAAAACAGGTTGTTCTGAAAATAATTGAACCCTAAGGGCAAAAGGGTAAACAGCACATGTCAAGAACCAGCAAGGGAACGGTACCAACACCCTCTTCCGAACCACAGAAGCTGAATGGAATCAACCCTTCCACTTGGGTGGCACGGGTTCCTGGATTTTAGTAGTACAGGTAACCACGAGGCAGCCAGTGGGGGGAAGAGGGATTAGGGAGAGGGTGTGGATATAAAGAGGAAATGAGGGAAACCAGGAAGAGGGTTAGGGTAACTAGATTGGATAGGTAGGGCGAGTTTAGGGAAAAACACACCTTAATATCTTAGCACCTATAGTCCTACTATGTGCCCCAGCCTACTCCTATCAAGGAATACCTGCCTCACCTTAACACGACCTACACCTGCAACCAGAATCATGAATTCCCATCAATTTCAATGATATGCCAGAGTAGCCTTCTCTGTTTTACATTGACATTCATACCCATGGCATCTCTCTAGAATCATGTGAAACATATGACAATGGTTTCAGCAAACAAATCAACCACAAAAACAAGAATATGATGGCATAACGCAACAAACTAAAATTTAGAGCATAATGGCGGGATGACACAAACAAGCTTTTTGTGGTTTCCCCCACATGAAGTAACAAAACTCATGGCCTGTTGGCAAAGCATGAAATGAAACACACAACAAACGTAGATCACACTGAGGTTCATCCAAGTCAGTTTCCTTACTGTTCCCTGATTGCAAACATTTGCACTCTACCCAGACTGATTTGTATAGCCCAAGTAGAATTTAGCAAAGTTCCGCTACTGAGCCCCTGGCATGTGCATTGTATTAATCACCACAGGTGCGATTTCTTGCACCTTATTTCAGCAATGCAGCATTTCATAGCTCCTAACACTAATAACCTGACCCCATGGATTTTCGAGCCACCGAAGTAGAGTTTTAAGTAGTTCAACTACAGAGTGCCATCACACGTATGCTGCGCAAATGGCTAAACTGCATTTTGAGTGTTAAATGGGTCGTAACGTGTACCTATCTGAGGTCCGGAGGCCCCGTGATGCGCCCTGGGCGAAGTTGATGTCACGCGGGAACAGAGCGCCTCAGCGCCAGTCATTACCGCATGGCCGCGTTCTGTCTTGCTTGTCGGGTCACCTGCAAACAAGGAATCCTCCAGCGTCATGGTCGCAGCGTCCGCCAATGCCGTGATCTGCACGCGCACGACTTTCTCCCCCAGCGCCTCCTGGGAAATGTCTGCACCCCCAGATTGCCGCAAGGCCACATTTTGTTGGCTGAAATGTGCCGCCACAAATGACACCCCCAACTCACCTCAAGCATGCCTCCTCCACCATTTGCCTGACAGCACATATGATATTACAACAAGCAAAATGAACCAACAGTGTTATTCATCCGCGCATCACAATATACGTGGAAGATCTGAGCCAGTTAGACCAGTACACATGCTTGTCACTGCAGTGTTGGAGTAACTCACTACACCCCCTTTTATCACAGATTTGTTGGGGCAACCTGTGGATCTGTATGTCCGCTCCTCCATTGCCATGCAGTAATGCATATCTAACACCCATTTAGACACCCTGAGCACCTCTGGCTCCCCACTTCATGGTGATATTCCTTTTGGCCACTATCAGAGCATTGGACATAACCAGTTTTTTGTAAAACGAGTAAGCCGTCTCGCCCCATATTCCAAGCAGTATTAACTTCGGGTCCACCAGGAGGCACCACGACAACTTGTTTATGATCCTAAGCAAGAAGTTCTGGATCTTCGGACATACTATATGGTACGATAGAACGTGCCTAGTGCAATGTGACATCATCAATAGTTGGAATGTGCCACCCAGCCGAGATTACCTTCGGCTTCCACCGAGAGTTGTTCTGGGCATTCCTAATTCCCTTGACATTGTGACCACATGGAATATCGGAATTGGATATATTGAAAATTATCGGAAATTGATAGTTGTGAGTTTCTTTGCAGCTCCTGGAATGATTGTAGGTGGCCCTCTAAGAGGACAACTCCCATAAAAGGTATTTATTTTGCATGCCATTCAGCTGCAAAGGTCCGTTTCCATAGCTCCAGCATGTCCTGATTGTTGCATAATGGACATGAAGGGCAGACCACCTGTATTCATCGCACCATGAAGGGTCTGCAGCGTGTCCATGTAGAACGTACTGGCGCGTTCAAGTCAGCTATGCGGACGGGAAGGGTCCCCCAGCAACCATTCGTTTGCCACTACCAGCTGAGAGGCCCAATACTATTTCTTAAGGTCTGGGAGACCAAACCCATCGTCCCATACTGAACCTTACCGGACTGCAAAGCTATTCTCAGCTGGGAATCCCACCAAAAAAATCTCCTCAGAGCTCGTTCAAAAATCTGGAATTCCTGATTGGGAATTCTAGCAGTGGGTATTGTGAAGAATATACAAAAATGTAGGCAGCGTTATCATTTTAAACATTGCTGCCCTCCCCAACATTCTAGTTGCTCTGTGACTACATTTTTGAGGTTCACGATACATAAAGCTCTATGGTTTTCTTGCCTCTTCCCTTTACGGTCTCCAGCATACCACCATGAGAGCTTAATTTGGCATTTATATATAATTTACAGTTCGGTCGCATTATCTTCGAAGTTCTTCGTCTTCAGGATTCGTGTAAACAACTCCTGTTTACAGGTCAGTTGATTTAGGTACCATTCATTTTTTGGTTTTCTGTAGTGTGGGGCTTCTTCTGCACTTTTTCATTGCGCAGATTGAGTCTTCATTTACCCGTGAGTTTTTCACGTTTGCAGATGGTTCTCCTGCCTCATTCTTCGGTCCAAATTCCGGTTCCTATATCCTTGCTACCCCATTGAGGTTCAACCTTCTGGACCCCATATCACGGCCAGTGTGGCCGCTCCGGTCTTTCTGGCTGGTGACGGTAGCCTTCTGTTCATACTATAGCTTGTCTTAACGTAACCTACCCTCACACCTTGTTGTCTATGACATCTATCCATCTCATTACTCCTCACTATTTTCAGGTTACTGATGCAGATTTGAGTAGCCGCTTCCTTTTTTTGCTTAGTATTTCAGCTAGCCTCACTTATAGGTGGTGGTTGTGCAATCCTTGAGATGTAACTGTTTTGTTTTCGCTACAAGGCCGTCCTTTGTTCCTGATGACGGTGGTGCAAACTTCAGCTTCCACTGAAACATATGGAGTATGCAAAATGTAACCCAACACTAATGCTGGGCTTTTGTTAAGGGTAGCATCCATACACAGATCCTGTTTTTTTCTTTTCTATTGGCTCCAATAATAATTGGTTAGCTGGTCTCCTATTTATTGGCAGGCCACCTCCATCTCCTTGGCGCTTCTACAGTATTTTGCACACGGACCCAGAGAATTAGGCCTCTACTAACAACAAGTAGATGGTTTTTGTTAGCACACATTTCTTTATTCATATTGTCATGTTTTATAATGTTTCTTGTGTCCTACTACTGTCATTTTCTTTGCTGATAAATTATTATTACTTGCAACTATGCGTTGGATTTAGGCCCATATATACTCTAAGGAACTCATGATGGCAACAGTAAAGGCAGACACAAGTGATCACAGTTCAACAGTGTTTATCAAACTGTAAATGCAGGGTGGAAAAACGCCTAATTTAAATCCAAAATGGGAACAAGCTTCAACCATCAAATGAAAAATAAGGCAGTCCTTGTGACGTCTTGTCAAAGTAAAAAGGCCTATACAAAAAAAAAACTATTGCCAAATCCTTACAACTAATTACAGAAAGAGTGTGGGCTAGGGTTTTCAATAAAGAAAGAAGTGTTCTCAAATAATAAATCAGGATGTGATTGCCAGGGATCTTCCTTCACCACGTTTTGAGCACGGGACAAGGTGGATCTCCCGAGCAGAGGACACACTCAAGCTTTCCTAGCACGAGTCAACAGTTCCGTTCTAGCTATCAGGTTCTTCGCTGGTTAAGTCTCTTTTAACAAAAGTCTCTTGCCTTCGAGGGCCTGAGGTTTTCAACAAACAAACACAAAGTTCTGTCCCACATATACTTTGGGTGAAGGCTTCACCTCTGGATCCCCCTCTTCCAGGCGTAGACCCCTCACAAGTCGTAGTCACCAAAATCAACTAAACAGTTCCTTGCTCAATGAACTTTGGTTGATGACGTTCCACCCCTGGATCTCCCTATCTCAGGCTCGGACATCTAGGCTTCTTGCATTCATGAATCTTAATGTCTTTATAAACAGTTCAGGATTCACCCCTTTTTGTCAGCCTCCCTCTGCCGGGTTCACTCTTGCCAACCTTTGCCCAAACAGTTCACTTTGGACATCCATTGGTCGGGTTCACTTATGTCATCGCACTGTTCATAGGGACTTCAGGCCTCACCCCTTTTTGTTAGCATCCCTCTGCCGGGTTCACCTCTGCCAACCTTTGATAAACAGCTCACTGTATTTCGGGACTTTAGACTTCACCCCTTTTTGTTAGCATCACTCTGCCGGGTTCACTCTGGCCAACATTTACGATACACAGTTTATATGCTAGTTTCACCAAGTGGGACTCATCTCCCTTTCCTTCACAATCATCTGTCGGTCAAGGACTTTGAATGGTACAGAGGATTTTACAAGACCCCTGTATGACCACTTTGACCTCTATTCACCTCTTCTCAAGGCCTTCTGGTTACGATAGTCTCTACCATTGGGTAATCGGCCAGAGTTTCCTATGTGAGCACCCATGTAGCGCCGGACGCCTCTGTTGCTGGTTTTCCCCCTCTTTCATCAATAGTTTCTTTAAACCTTTCAAAGTTCAAATTAGCCGTTGGCTAATTTTCGTTCAACAGAGTTTGGTTTCTTATCCACTCTTCTCTCGACTCACCCGCTGCGATGAACCGCCTGGCTTTCCTTCTCTTTGGAGTCAAGGTTGGTACCTCCAAGAAAAGCATCTCTCTCTGGCTTGGTAATCAGCAGAGGAGGGTCTTGTGTCCCGCTAACATCTGCTGCAATACACGCTGGCTATTGTTCTCAGTCTTAAATTTCCATCTGCAGAGGATTCACGGTCCTTGGTCGAAAAGGACAAGGTCGTTTCTCTCCTTGTCACCCTCTCGGTATGCGCTGTCTTTCGCCTCTGCTTGAACTGCCGTGCTGAGTTAGCGCTCACGTCGTGCTGTCTGCCTTGCTCGTCCTGTGCTCTTGTGCGCCACCTTTTATCCCTGTGGGGAAGGGAAAGGGCCGTCAGGTGTGTGTGATTCTGGTCAATTGCCTGACTTTGTCTGACCCTTGTATTGGGACATGTCAGGTAAACAGCTCTGGTGTTAGACAGTTGTCTTTTGTGTTGTGCAAAAGTGTTTGTGTCAGAAAAGGGGGGGGCAGTGTTTTGAAATATCCTACATGGTAGGATGGGGAAAAGGTGTTGAAAGAAGGGGGATACAGCGTCTCACCCATCAGTGTCCCACTCCCACTCCCCAAGGACCCCCTATCCAGGTGATCCTCCCTCAGTGGTCCACCCCCAGGAACTGGATGCAATAGCGATGGCTGTGTCCTGGCCACCTGGATGACAGATCCCCGGGGACTAACTAGGGAGAAACCGACAGGTTTCTCACAATAGTCATTCAAATTTAAGAATAATTGGTTTGCTATTGAAATAAAGCAGGATTCTCAGGCACAACAGGTAGGTTCCAACCAGTTACTTTATTCAGGATACTTCACGTTACATTAAGATGACTAGTGAGAACCACTGGCTCCCATCAGCCAAGCAGGTGCTCTCCAACTGCCTGAGTCTAGAACCTTTGCTACAAACATTCCCCCTCACACCAAACATTCTCTCTTACCACACCATACTTCTACATTCATCCCAAGTGCTATACAACATCTCTCTTCCTTCCAGATCTCAGCGCATCACAACGAAGCACTTCTCAACAAATCTCCTTTCTTCACATAATGCATACATCCAACACGCACTCAAACACCTGGGTCATTACACACCACCAACATACACACAATCACACAGTGCACCCTTTTTATGAGAGGTACAGCTCTGATATAATAACATTACAGAAGCCGTCCTCCCCGCCTTTCTGCTTGGGCTGAATCTCCGCATGACAGCCACTCTCATATGACGGAGGTGAAACCCCCTTTCTACTCGGGCTGGATCTTTACAGATCAACCACTCACACTTTTGGCAGAAGGTATACTTACCCCTATCTACTCTGCCTGGCATAGCAATGCCAAACCAACACACATTTGGTGGAAAGCATACTTACCCGCCCCCCCCCCCTATCTACTATGGTTAGCACAAATACAATGCTCAACCACTCTCACATGGCGGAAGGCGTACATCCCCCTATCTACTCTGGCAGGCATAAGTAATACACACCCACTCTCACTTGTCGGAAGAAATGCCTCCCTTTCTACACAGGTTGGCATCAGCCATGCAACCACTCTCAACCAACAAATAAGGCATTTAACATTTTTAAACATATTTTGCTAAAATTCCTTAGCTGATCACAGCTCCTAACCTGAAATTCATAAAACAGGTTAAAGTAGCGCACTCGCTCCCGTTCACCACACACATCCACTCCAGCTACCAAAATATTCACCCTTCGGCAATACTTTTTATCATAGGCTTAAAAGTCCTTAACTGCAGCCCTGCTCATGAAGCAATAATTCCTCAACAGGTTAAACTAAAAGACCATCCGCCAACTGTAAAGAAGCATCCTTTCGCACTACCGGCAAAGCATACTTGACAACCACATAATGTCCCATCTGAAATGCATGCCAACATTCCTCCAAAAACTATTCTAGAGAAAAGAAAACAGCAGTCATCATTAAAAAAAAAACTCTTTGCATAACAGCTCTAGTAATCTCTCAAACTAGTATCGTGTTGGGAAACAAAAATATACAGAAGCAGGTCGCTTCACACATAAGGCTTATAATCATGTCTCTTGTGAAACCTGTTACCCTCTCAGAAGGGCCAGTAAGGAGGACGCGCACACGGAGTGGATGTAACAACTTCTTTATTCATCTAATCTCTAACAGGAACTGGCGCCTTCGCGCCTTACCCAGAACTCCCCGTTTCTCCTTCCCGCTCCCCAATACAATAACTCCGCCTCCCCAACGGCGGGGGCTGCACTCATTAACTCTCGAGTGCCTGGCAACACCACCCCCGAACAATATGTCCAAACATCAGAGTCAACACTCTTCAACTAGTCTCACCGGCGTAGTCCTGTTCACCCATGATGTTGACGGTGGCGCCTGAGTCGATCATGAAAAGGAACTGTTGATTGCCCATCTTGACAGGGATTTTGGGGGCCTCTCTGGCTTCTTCGGTGTCCTGTATCAGGTTGACGAATTCGTCCTGGTCATACATGTCGTATGGCGGATCGTATGCCGCATCTTGCACGTCATGGTAGGCAGACCCATATCTGAAGTCTATCGGGGGGTGGTCATATTCGTCGGTGAGAGCTTGTGGCTGATCCGGTTGTTCAGGTTGCATCGGGTAACCTTGGGTTTGATACTCATCGATGGCTCTGATGTACCGCCTCTGTCCCCCTCCTGGTTGGCCGAATCTGGGCTGGTGGTATTGTGGGGACGGCGGACGGAAAGGCATCCTGGCCTGTGTGAGGGGTCTCACCGGCGGGAATGGTATGCCCTCCCGGCATACGGACTGGAAGTGGCCCTCTCTCCCGCAATTCGAGCATCGTTGTGATAGCGCTGGACACGCTCCGGCATGGGGGAACGACATCCCACATCGATAACACTGCCGCTGTAGACGAGGAGCTTGCGTGGGCTGCGTCCTGTACGGGTATGAGCCTCTATCTCCCGGGCGGGATGGCTGCAGCGCCGCGACGGTTTCAGCAGTGTCCAATTTGGGGTGGGCCGGATTGCACATGGATGTGGCCTGGGCATCCACCCTCTCGTGAATGCGGGCTAGTTCACTCACCTCTTGGATAGTGAGAGGTTTCTTCAGGAGCTGTTTCTTGAGGGCCGGAGACAGGCACCCTTCGATGACCCTCAGTCTAATGGCTTCTTCCAGTGAATACGCGTCAAATTGACAGTTCGCTCCTTTTACCCGAAGGCGGGTGATGAACTCATCTACCGTCTCTTGTGGCATTTGGGTGCACTTGTTGAATAAGTAGCGTTCATAGTCACGGTTGACTTCAATTATGAGGAGCTTGTCTAGCGCCTTGATCAAGTTCTTGAAGGTGTTTTGTTCTGCAGCGGGAATCGTTTTCACCACGGTTTTGATCTCTCCCCCCACCAGGTTGAGGAAAATGTCCCTGATGTTGGGCGATTCGCCATCGCCGGACCCCCGTACGTAGTGTTGAAAATCTTCCATCCAGTCAGTCCATCGCGGCCCTTTTGTGGACTGTGGGGTCATGGTGAAAGGTGGGGGTAGGCGTAGTTGAATCGGTTGCGTCGCACGGGGCAGTTGAGGTGAGCTGGGCCCGGACCCTGAGGTGGAGCCCCTTCTGCTCATGGCGACGTGCGACGGTAGCTCGTCGGGAGGAGATGAGTCAGGCCGTGGCGTACTTCAGTTGCCGGAGTGCACGTGGTAAAAATCCCTGATGTAGCGGAAAGAGGAAGGAGGTGGCACGTGTGCGGCCACCGAAGGAGCAGGAGGAGGTGCATGCGGCGGAGGAGCCGGTAGGCCTGCCGAGCACGAGCGTGGCGGATTGCCAAGGAGGAGGAGGACTCCGCGGTGCGCACTGGAAGACCTCGTCGCCAGTGTTACCCTCTCAGAAGGGCCAGTAAGGAGGACGCGCACACGGAGTGGATGTAACAACTTCTTTATTCATCTAATCTCTAACAGGAACTGGCGCCTTCGCGCCTTACCCAGAACTCCCCGTTTCTCCTTCCCGCTCCCCAATACAATAACTCCGCCTCCCCAACGGCGGGGGCTGCACTCATTAACTCTCGAGTGCCTGGCAACAAAACCCTTCACCACTCCCAATATCTCAACGGACCAAACAAAAGAACCCATTCTATGGCAAGACTGGAGGCGAGTATTATGCTTCAACTTCATTTATTTTACTCTCCAACAGTGTCAACAAAAACACACACAATAGCATTGAAAAGTATCTTCCTGGCACTTTTCTTCCTTTCAAACTACACGTCCCAATGTCCCAGTAGCTCCATGTGGCCCAGTCCAGCTATGACACTATTCCTGTCCCTGGACTCCTCCTCTTCTTTTACTGCTCTTCAGCAGAAAAGTACCTTTCTCTCATGTCTCCGTAGTTTGGGCATGTTTGAAGGGTTTTTAGCATATTATACGAATTTGAATGTAGAAATATAGATATTGGAGATAACGTGAACATTGACTGTGTAAATACAGGATTTTATTCAGGATATTTGCATATAAGCAGAGTACTGCGTGAGAATAGGTGCGCTTCGCCGGGGGCTATGCACGTCTTTATTGTGTCATTTATGCAGATTTCAGTGACCGCGAAGCATTCTGCGGGATAAAGGGGGCTGGATTGCAGGTACGAGCAGCAGCGAGGCAGGCGGGGCCAGTGCCACATTGCGGCACGTCCGGGGGCTCGCCGGGCCTCATAACCACAGAGCAAGTGGCCCCACCCTCGCGAAGGAGGGGCTCTGCTTGCACAGAGCGCTCTGACCCGCCCCCCTCCTTTGGGGAGGCAGAGTCAGAGCGCAACGCCAGGCAATTCTTTAGCAAGCATACTTCCGCGCCTCAGGGAAGACACACGGGCCCGACAGTGAATAAGCCTTCTCATATATATAAAAAGGACCCTAATTACATAAACACTGCATGGCGGAGGGTGTGATAAGCCCGAGCAGCGAGCAACAAGATTCCAGATCAGCTGATATCTACCAGCTCACAGCGGGAAGCGGCGCACACGGCCGTGGAACAGAGAGGAATTCCTCTCAGCTGATTCGGCCTCAGACAACCTGACAAGAAGTCAGAAGGCCACAGACAAGTGAATACAGACTGGTGCTATAGCCACAGAAAAAGTAAATAGACTTAAAAAAAAAAAAAGAAAGATATTTTATACATTACAAAATTGGGTGAGACAATTTACAGGACAGGACATCCTGATCAACGCAGCAGTGGGCGTGCAGAGACACCTGGCTCAGGTAACAGGCCCACGACACCCAGAGATGTCGTAATTTGAATGGAGTGAGGAGGAGCAGCCTCTAGACCTCGCTGCCAGTTTTAAGGAAGTGCTGGGGAGCTCGTTGACAGATGCAGTGGATCAAGGGGTAAGACCCCTACAAGAAAGGCTGGAGATTCTAGAAAGCATATTGAGCCAGCTTCGAGGCAGCTCCAGAGATAGTGATGGCACGCCCACAGGGCCCTCGATGACAGGGCTGAAGAGGAGTATCCAGACCCGGAAGAGAAAAGCCTCTTCTGACCACTGGGTCGAGATTACGGGGGTGAAAGAGAAGACCCCAGAGGCTGACAACGCCTTTACCAAGCTGAAGGAAGCCTTCATGCGAAGGCTGACAGTGGCAGGCCTCATGACCCCCTTCCCAGGGGAAGACAATATGGGCGGTGATGACCCAGGCTCGGAAGAGGAGCCAGCAGAGGGTGAACTATCTTCTCACGAGGAGGAGGAGAGAATAGAAGAATGGTGGGTGAGACCCAGCGGGGGCAAGAGAGCCTGTAAAGAAAAACATCTGGTCGTCAGCCAGAGGAGATTACAGATATGTTTGATCCTGAGGAATCCTAGATCGTCCGACTGGCAGCCCTCCCCCAGGGTGAAACACTACAGGAGCATCAGACTGAGGAAGGCCTTAGACAAAGAAGTGAGGCAGCGTCTTCAAGCAGAATGTCTGCGTCCAGACCTCCCGGGAAAGGTGGCAGAGACGCCAGAATTGGACCCTAAGATGTTGACCTTCGTCTCGAAGACCAGCAAGGACCCACGTAAGGGTATTGATAGATCCTGGAGTAGCTGCAAGGAGAAAGTGTTAGATATATCAGTCCCTCTGGCAAAAATAATGAACCTGGCAGGGAGAGCTAGAGATGCGGGGGAAGAAGTGGATCCCGAAGCACTGGCCTGTTGGGCCCAGAGGGCAGTCTGCCTGTTAGGCAATGCAAACTGCGCCATCTCTTCGGAGAGAAGGAGAGTCTTGCTCCTGAAGATAGACCCTAAGCTAAGTGACCTAGCATCTTATGAAGCCGGCGAAGCGGCACAAGGCATGCTTTTTGGGAAGACATTTGGCAATGAGATGGGACGATTTGTCGGCATGTACGCTTCGCTAGAAAAGGCGCAAGCATCAATCAAGAAGATTTTTCCTGGTAGAGTTTTTGCCGGGACCGGCCGCTATCAGGGTCGTGCAGCCGGTCGCTTTCAAGGAGGAAGAAGACCCCAGAATCCCAGAGCACAGTACTGGGAGAATAAACAGCAGGACTCCTTCCCCGCCAGAGGGAGATTTCTGAAAGGGTGCAGAGGAAGAGGAGCCAGCAGAGGGCAGAGCTTTACACCAGGTGAGAGCAACGCAATACCCTCCAGTGGGAAGGAGAACACTGCTTTTCTGGAACAATTGGCGCACGCTTTCCAGCGACATTTAGGTTTTTGCAAACTGTCAGAGGTCTGCAACTAGAATTTATCCAGCAGCCAGTTGGCCTTCGCAGCCGCACTTAGCACAATCAGAGCAGGAAAGTCTAGACAATGAGCTCCGGCAGCTGGAGGAGAAGAGGGACGTAGAGAAGTGCTGCGCGACCCCCAGATTTATAAGCAACATGTTTCTGGTCCACAGAAAGGAAAAAGGGCAACCAGTCATTAACTTGAAATAATTGAACGGCTGGATAGTATACCACCACTTCAAGATGGAAGGGATACACCAGCTCAGGGATACGCTAAGAGAAGGGAACTGGCTGACAAGGTTAGACTTGAAGGACGCATATTTAACAGTAGGAATTCAGGACATTCCTGGCTTTCCGCTGGAACAACCAACTGTGGCAGTTCAAAACTATGCCCTTCGGGCTAGCCTCGCCACCCTGGGCCTTCACCAAGTTGATGAGACCGGTAGCAGCAGTGATTCGGAAGAAGGGCATCAGGATGATTATATATCTAGATGACCCCCTGCTCTTAGCAGAAGAGAGAGAGAGACACTAGTAATCCAAACAAGATGGGTACAGGACCTCCTGATCTCTTTAGGTTTCCTAGTGAATGTATAGAAGTCGGATGTAAAGCCAGCACAAAGGATAGAATTCTTGGGGTTCGTACTAGATACCAGGAAACCAACTCTAGAATTACCAGCGAGGAAAATAAGAGATATCAAGAAGGAGATCAGGGACTGCTTGAGCAAGCAGACAGTATCTATCAGAGCGCTGGCAAGGATAGTGGGGATGCTTGCAGCATCGATCCAGGCCATTTTTCCAGGCCCTCTGCATTATCAAGCGCTCCAGAGACTGAAGATCAAGCATCTCCATCAGGCTCTGAAGTACCATCAGAAAATATCGTTAGACCAGGACTCCATCATAGAACTAGAATGCTGGCTGAAGAATATGGATGCCTGGAATGGGCGTGCCATTTTCAGAGATCGACCAGATTTAGTCATAGAGTCAGATGCCAGACGCATAGGCTGGGGGGCAAGCTGCGGACCACTATAGACCGGAGGGAAATGGAACGAGGAAGAGCTCTGTCTGCACATAAATTGTTTAGAACTTCTAGCGGGTTCTTTCTCTATCAAAGCATTCACCAGGGAGAGAGTGAGTTCATGTGTCCTCAAAAGGGACAACATATCAGCGGTCAAATATATAAATCATCTAGGAGGAATGAGATACCAACTACTAGCAGAGCTAGCGAAGGACATTTGGCATTAGTGACTGATGTCAGGAATGTCAGTGACTGCAGAGTACCTGCCAGGTTCGCTGAATGTAGTGGCCGGCTGGAACTCGCGATACCTGACGGACTCCAGCGGCTGGAGACTAGACATCAGGATTTTTCAGACTCTGAATCATCTGTGGGGTCCAGTTTACACAGATTTGTTCACGTCTCGCCTCAACGCACAGACAGTCAGCTATTTCAGCTGGAGACTAGACCCGGACGCAAGAGGCACAGACGCATTCCTCCAACAATGGTCAGGGGACCTGCACTACGTGTTCCCTCCTTTCTTGATGCTGAGCAGGCTCTTAGCGAAATGTCGGAGGGAGAAGGAAAAATTGATCTTGATAGCGCCGTTGTGGAAGTCGCAATTATGGTTTCCAACGCTGATGGAGCTGTCAGCGGACATACCTCAACTTCTCCCAGACAGAGAATGACTCCTCATGGACCCAGCTGGGTCATCTCATCCTCTGAGAGTGCGAGGGACTCTGCCGCTAATAGCGTACAGAGTATCAGGAGATGCTGGGCGCTGCCCGGCATTTTGGCAAAAGCTGCAGAGCTCATCGCAGAGTCATGGGCACCATCCACTAGGAGGAGCTATGACGCGGCTTGGGCGAGGTGGTCGAACTGGTGTAGAGGGAGACATACATTTTCATCCTGTTTCAGCCCCTGTAGTGGTGCTATTGAACTTTCTAGCATTCCTGTTACAATATGGGAAAGCGTATAGGACCATTCGAGTGTCCAGGTCAGCCATTTCAGCTGGACCTTTGCCGATTGAAGGAGTTCCAGCAGGGGAACATCCAGCGGTGAGTAGTGAGACTCATAAGAGGGGCGAAATATAAGGCACCTCCAGAGGCAAAGTACAGTAAGGTTTGGGACGTGACAGTGGTGTTGCGACTACTGGAGACCTGGCCATCAGACAGGTACCTTTCACTGAAACAGCTGTCAGGCAAATTAACAATGTTATTATGCCTAGTATCCTGTAAGAGAGTGGCAGACGTTAAAGCATTGGAAATTAACTGGAAGTCCTTCAGACCTGAGGGAGTCACATTTTCAATAGTGAAAAGCACCAAGACAGGCACGACTTCGGTGCATTATCCATATTTTCCGACTAACCCCAAGTGGTTTGTAGCGAAGTGTATCAAAGAATACGAGAGCAGAACAGCAGAGTGTAGAGCAGCAGGAACTATACAACTACTAATTGCGGTCAGAAGGCCATTTTAGGCAGTAGCAACAGCCACCATAGCTAGGTGGGTGAGAGAGGTGATGCAGATAGCAGGTATCGATCTGAATGTATATGGTCAAAGAAGCTGCACGCATCTGTTTACTGCGCCACAATAAGATTTGAGAGACTTGAAGTTGTTGCCAAAAAAATGAAAACATTATTTATTAATAGCCCTTTGTTTGATGACACGTGTTTCGGCACAATCCCTGTGCCTTCCTCAGATCAGGGCAATGTCTATTTGATGCCACAAAATTGTATAATTAAAGATGTGCAAAATGTCATAACGTGACGATACAGCAAAAACCCCCGAATTGGGGCAACACAAGAAAAAATATTTTATAAAATCATATGTTTCACACCATTAACATAAACACAAAAGACACAAATGGAACATTCATTGTATGATAAATTAAATCACATCCCATAACATTACATAAAAGTCATATAGAATTCAAAAACAGCAAATCAAATAAATTAAAAAAAGTTGTGTAAGTAAAAGACAATTGTAATTAAAACATACCATTCGGTCGTCGAGATTTCATTGAAAGAGGGTGGAGGTGGGGGTGAAGAATAATTGAAAATATAAGGAGGAGAAGAGGATAGGAGAAAAAAGAGAGAGAAGACATCCAAATTAGACGATATATACTAAAATAAAACTGCGGGGATATGTTCAGTTATCACTCACCCCGCAGACTACGGAAAAGTTAGAGAGGAAAAAAGGAAAAAAGGGAAGAAAAAAGAAAAAAGGAAACATAATGGCGGAATATTTAGAAAATCGAGATGAGGAAGCTAGCAACCTGTTCACACCGAAAGGGAACAATGCCCATTCATTTGGGATGAGTACACCAAAACGGGAGGATCTGGGATACAAATTTATTAAGTTGGAAAGAGTATCACGGAAGGAGATTGACAAATACTGGGAAGTCATTTCACTGAAGAACTATCTAAGCAAGAAACAAGTTCCTCGTGGTTTATGAATCCTGATCTTCCCAGACTTCAACAAAGATGAAGACAAGGACCTGGCGGAAGATTGGGAAAAGAATCTGGAATCCTGTTCCACACAAATGTTGGAGATGTTGGTGGAACATGCTACACGGGAACAGAAGAGAGCCATTGAACAAATAGAAACAATTAAGAAAGAGATTACTGATGCGAAAGCATTGGAAGCAACCAAAGAGAAAAACTATTTGAAGATGTATGAGGTACTAAAAGAATATCAAGATGATATCAAATTACGGAAACTACAGAAATTTTACAGAGATGAGAGAGACTATAAAGAAGACAGAGTGTATACATTTCAAGATAAATATAACAAACTGACCACACCCTCATCTAAAGAAAGTACACCAAATACATCACCGGCGAGCTCGGACACAGAGGAATTATCGGAAGGAGAACCACTTACATCAGAGGATGACAACAGTGCAGGGAAAGGCTTCCTCAACCAGATAAGGAGATATAAAAAAGGCAATAGGACCCAAACACCAAAGCAAGTCCGTTTTCAGTTAATGAACCTCCCAAACAAGAAACAACCTTTACTCGGAGAAGAGGAAGGAGGGGGTCAGGTAGACACAGCCAACCCAGATACCTTAGAAGAATCACAAAGACTAACAAGAGCGGGAACCAGGGCAGCGGCCAAGAAGAGCCAATGAATACTCTTGTGATGAATCTATCAGACACACACAGGATGAAATCTCTCCTTAACAAAGGATTATCATTCGCACCAACTGTCTATATGGAACCCATGCAAGTGCATATTGATTTGTTTAAATTTGTGAGAAAACTAAAACTTAAGAAATTCTTTACGACTCAAGTAGAGAAAGTGAAACCAACTTCAGATCCATTGAGAACAAGTGAAGTCACGATAGAGGAACTAGGCAACATTCATCTTTTGAGATCACTACAGGAACCAGAAAATGTCCCCATCCATCAGACCAGGCAAGAACTAACAATTTTACCTATTGGTCTAATCAGTAAAGAACTCAAACCTACATCCAGATTTTTACCACAATTACCTCCGGACAATATGATAGATGCTTTCTATAAATCAGTCACGAAATCCCTATATAAAACTCAAGATAAACTGAGAAATAATCGCAGACAGACAGAACGGGAGAACCTTACACTACAAGAAAGGAGTGCACTTCACAAACTGAAAACCAATCGACACCTGGTCATTAAAGAAGCCGACAAAGGTGTAAATATAGTTGTTATGAATCGTATGGACTATATTAAGATGGCTCAAAATCATCTTGATACTCCAAACTGTTATGAAGCTTTGACAAGTAACCCGAAGAATAAGATTGTCCAAGACCTTAAGGATTCAATTGACGGATGGTACCGACAGGGCCTCATCACAGATGAGGAAAAAAAAATTCTGTTTATTCCCAAACCGATATTACCAACTTTTTACTTCCTTCCTAAGGTGCACAAGGCCTTCTCCACCATCCCAGAAGGAAGACCAATTCTGAGTGGAATAGGTTGGGCCACGGAACCATTATCAGAATACATTGATAACATATTAAGACCCAAGGTCAAACTGGTAAAAGCCTCCCTAAAAGATACAACTGCTGCAATACATATCATTGAAAGTATTCACTGGAAGCCCACATACTATCTCGCCACATGGGATGTCAAGGCCCTCTATACGTCCATTGGACATGATCTTGCCCTTGACACCGTTGACTACATTTTTAAAGAGGAATCAGCATCTCATTTCCCGTTCGTTTGCATGCTAAAAGAAATGCTCATGGCCACCCTAGATAATAGCATCTTCACTTTCAACAATATCTTTTTCAAACAGAAAAATGGGGGTAGCCATGGGGGTTAAATATGCACCGACACTAGCAAATCTAGTAATGGGCATGTTTGAGGACTTGCTAATTTATACTACAGAGACTTACAATAGACACGTCGTCAAATGGACTCGATACATCGATGATGTTTTCTTCGTATGGAACGGGACACCACAAGAACTGGAAACTTTCAGACTTCAAATCAACAATAACAAACTAGGCATTGAATTCACAGGAATTTGTAGTAAGACAGAGATCAATTTCTTGGATCTGAATGTCTATGTTTCAGGAGAACATCTGAAAACCAGAACATACCGGAAAGAGACGGAAGTAAATTCTACACTATATGCCACCAGTTGCCACCATGAACCGGTAATTAGGAATATCCCTAAAGGGGAATACATTAGGGCCAGGAGAAACTGTCAAGAATTATTTCATTTCAACGAAGAATGTGCAATATTGTCAAGAAGATTTCAAGCCAGGGGCTATTCGACTAAAAGGCTATTCGACTAAAAGCATTGAGATTGCACATAATAAAGCACAAAAAATACCGAGAATACAGACTTTGACACAACGGGCTAAGAATACAGACTTTGACACAACGGGCTAAACCTATTCCATCTGACAAGGTACAATTTATTACTACATACTGTGCAGACAAGCATATTATCAAGAAATCTCTCAGAAAATATCAGATCTAAGAAGAGCAAAAACCTTGAAACAGAGTCTCAGCCCGTCACTACTACCAGAAGAGAGGAAAGAGGCAACTGTGACCTGGCTACAAGAATTGATTCCAGGTTTTAGAAAGTGTGGCACCTGCACGATGTGCAAACACGCTACACCGACGACAGATGTTTTTAAAGCAGACAACGGACTTCAAATCAGGATACGTGAACAGATAAATTGTAAAAGTAAACATGTCATATATGCAATCATCTGCACTTGCAGGAAAATCTACATAGGGAGTACGATTCGTGAACTTCGCTTCAGGATTAGAGAACACCTGGCAGTGATCGGAAGCCAGGACAAGAATCTGCCTCTCGCTGATCATTGGCAGCGAGCACACAAGATGGACAACAAGCAACATATCAAATTCATTGGTTTAAAAAAAGTGACTCTGGGGTGCAGAGGAGGCAACCAGGAACTGCTATTACGCCAGGAGGAGGCCAAACTCATCAATTTCTTCAGATGTGTGGAAACTGGCCTCAACAGAGACAATGAAATGTCATACTTTCTATGACTTTTGCAGGCTGCTCTTTGCATTGAACAGATCGCCAAGGGAACATTTTGCACTAAGAATAATGATGTAACGATGTAAATTGGGAACAATGTTTATATCTATGATTGTAAGCGTCAAACAATGGAAACTGATAACTGCAAATAATAGTTTTTCAAATATGATCTAGATAACATATTAATGACACACTAAAACCACGGTTTCGCATACGTCTCACGTAGAAACATAAAATGCCTCCCTTAAAGCCAGCAACACTCACATTTTTTATGAGGAACACCGGACCCAGTGTTATGAAATAGTTTGCAAGGCTTTTGCATGACTGCCCTGATTCCAGAGCCGTATAAGACTACATCTCCCAGAATGCCTCTGGAGGAGTGAACACTCCTCTAGGAGCTCATCCGGATAAGGTGTATATTGACTACCTCCGTTGCAGGAATATCAATTGAGACATTGTAATGAAGTTATGTAACGAGATAAATGATCTCTCAATATATCATAGGAACGCACTCCTGCAGGACCCAAGTATCCTCGCTATAACGTATGTACCTATTGGCAACAATAATGTTTTTTGCTCTTAAACATGGCCGACAGCTGTGACAAGATGGAAATAGAGGTAGGACCACTAGGATTACTATAGTAACATCCTATATACAAAGGAAACGGTATGGCGACTCCTATCCTGGTAATCCGATGCGTGATGCGTGAATTTTGAAATTTTCAGGTAAGCCCTAAGGGGGCTATCTAGCCCACCCCTTAGCACACCAATCAACTCAGGGTCCGCACTGCAGACCGTAATAGATTTCCCCACCCGCCCCCCTACACGGGTGAAACCGCATTACTCTTTTCGTACCCTCATGGTTGTATACACGCCAACATGAACGCCTAAGACAGAGCATGGTCACAAATATTTTAAGAACATGCACACACTTCAGGTAATCTAATACACCCTTAAATTAATCGGGTTGGAGCACCGCGAAAACGAACGCATAGGCGGTTAGAGGTAAACAATGCGACACTAAAACTAACTGGTACTAGCATGTAACCGTACTCACGGACTGGTTATAATATATCTGTTTAAATCAATTGGCTGAAATCTCATAGTACACACAGATTTATTGATGCATAAAACAGACCTTTATGTCTTACCTCTACTTTTTAGAAGACGAATAGAGTCTGATGGGACTCATTGGAAAACCACGTTAATGTGTAGCTGACAAATAAGTTGATGGGTAAGCTTTTTTGTACCCACTTGGGTTTCTCCGATTATACACTGAACATATCCCCGCAGTTTTATTTTAGTATATATCGTCTAATTTGGATGTCTTCTCTCTCTTTTTTCTCCTATCCTCTTCTCCTCCTTATATTTTCAATTATTCTTCACCCCCACCTCCACCCTCTTTCAATGAAATCTCGACGACCGAATGGTATGTTTTAATTACAATTGTCTTTTACTTACACAACTTTTTTAAATTTATTTGATTTGCTGTTTTTGAATTCTATATGACTTTTATGTAATGTTACGGGATGTGATTTAATTTATCATACAATGAATGTTCCATTTGTGTCTTTTGTGTTTATGTTAATGGTGTAAAACATATGATTTTATAAAATATTTTTTCTTGTGTTGCCCCAATTCGGGGGTTTTTGCTGTATCGTCACGTTATGACATTTTGCACATCTTTAATTATACAATTTTGTGGCATCAAATAGACATTGCCCTGATCTGAGGAAGGCACAGGGATTGTGCGGAAACACGTGTCGTCAAACAAAAGGCTATTAATAAATATTTTTTTCATTTTTTTGGCAACAACTTCAAGTCTCTCAAATCTTATTGTGGCGCAGTAAACAGATGCGTGCAGCTTCTTTGATTATTGTTACAATCGGAGTGGGGGAACTCAGTGTCTCCGGTCTTCCTGCACGCACCATTGCGACACCACCTAAATGGTGATTAGAACTCAAGTCGCGGAGGTCCAAGAGTGATTCTTCCTAAAAAGTTCCCTGTGTTCTTATATTTTCTGAATGTATATGGAGCACACTCAGTAAGAGGGGCGATGGCGTCCAGAGTGTTTACAGCAGGGGTATCTCTGCGGGAGATTATGCTAGCAGCTGATTGGGCGAGCGATAATACCTTTAAAGGGTTTTATTTCAAACCAATTGAAAGTTTAGAGACAACTGTATTAGAGAAGCTTTGAACAAGCATAATGGTAACCTCTAGTCTTGCCATAGAATAAAGATTACCCCTGCTAATTGTGCATGGAGTATTCATTCTATTAAAGACTAGGAGCCGAGCATTAAATTCACAACTTGTCGTGTATTGTATAAAATGTATGTAGTTAATGAATGGATACGACAGTACATGGACTCCACCCTAATATTGTTATTTGTATGATCCTTAGGGGAAGAACAGAAAAACAATTAAATAGGAATCCTCAGAGAGGATCAAGGTTTGACGGAAGTAGTGAGCGCAAGTGGAAAACAGCTCAGTTAAGCTGGCGCCAAATTGGAACTGTTCGCCCTGTTGGCGGGTCATTGTTAAAAGGTTCAAGAGACAGTTCAGAGCCATACAAGAGAGGAGGAGTCCAGGGACAGGAAGAGTGTCATAGCTGGACTGGGCAACATGGAACTACTGGGACATTGGGACTTGTAGTTTCAAAGGAAGAAAAGTGCCAGGAATATACTTTTCAATGTTATTGCGCGTGTTTTTGTTGAAACTGCTGGAGAGTAAAATAAATGAATTTGAAGCATAATGCTCGTCTCCTAGTCTTTAATGGAATTAATACTCCCTGTGCAATTAGCAGGGGTAATCTTTATTACTTTTGATGCAATCCGTTTGGGAGTCCATGTGGGGAGTTCTCATTAATACTGGGCTCTTCAATTGAGCCGTTAGCCCAAGCAAAAACACACCACAACTAGCCATGCCACTGTCTCATTGTAACTTGCCAGACCTCCATGCTCGTAGCGCCACCCATACAGTTCACTGATGTTCGGATCGCAGCCATGCTCCCTCATGAAGTGTGTTTCACGGTCGCGGCACACATCCATGGTCACTTTGGCTATGTGTGCCTCATCAGCCTCTTGAGCTTCCTGTATTCCGTCACTTTGCGGAACGTAAACTGTGACGCCGTAGGGTCCTTATTCCATCACACTGAGAATGGGCACACTCCCAGCGTTCTTCTCTCTGAACAACTGCTATGGAACGCCATGCTCACCCTGTTCCCCACAATCGCCAACTCCCCCGTCATCCACCATGATGTCCCCAGTGGGAGTGGATTGCGAAGCAGGGCAGAGCTCTGAAAACTCCAAGCGCTTCCTCTGCTCTTCCGCTCCCACAGCGTACTAGGTAAGCGCCACTTGCCCCAAGGCATTACCGTTCTCCCAAGTCGTAAGGGACACATCTTTGGGATCTCATTGTACCCTGCCCTTTTTGTTTGTTATGGCAGGCCTTTTCTGTATTGTCCCAACTAAACATTTGAACAGGAAACAGGAATTACACAGGTCAATCTGTAACCCATCATCATTTACTGGTGCTTACTTAACATGGGAAGGCATGTTTGTTTTATCTGTGTGCTCCCTTTCTCTTCAGGTTACCAATCTCTGTCTTAAGGGGTTGTTACTGCCTCTTTGCTCACAGTAACAAACAGGCGTGACAACGCACCGACTCTTCTCCCCTTCTGGGTCTTCTGACTGTGCCGTCAGTCTTCCGTGGGCCTTCTATTGGGTTGGCTCCCCCTTCTTCACCCTGGGCTATCTAGTGGGGCTTGTTCCCCTTCTACTTTGCCTTGGGCGATGGGACTTACTTGTGGGGGCAGTAGTTCCTCTCTCTTCTTCTCTGCACCCACCGCAGCAGACTTGCCACCATCAACTTCTTCTTGTACACAGGTCCTTTTACTGGCCTCCCAGAAAAGCAGCTTGTTGCCAGTGAAATAAAACAGGATCCTCAGGCAAAACAGGTAGGTTCCAGCAAGTTACTTTATTCAGGATACTTTAAGTTACATTAAGATGACTAGTGAGAACCACTGGCTTCCATCACACAGGCAGGGGCTCTCCAACTGCCTGAGTCTAGAATGTCACACCAAACATTCGCTCTTACCTCGCCATACTTCTACATTCATCCCAAACACTATACAACAGTTATATGTAATGATTGACATGTTTTTGATTTGATCCTAAATATTGCAATTCACAGGGTTGAAACAGTGTAACCTCTTCCAGCTACATGGATACAAATTGCTCTCACTAACTTAGATCGGAGAATGGAATAATTCCCAGTGGTGATCTTGTCATGCGTTTTCAATGTGTACCCCTCAGTTCCTACTAGAGAATAGGGCAGCCCTCCTGGGCAAGAGCCGTCCCCAACAGGGACAGAGCCGACCAACATTTTGTATCGGCTATAAATCGTTCGGTTATGGGTTACAAATTGCAGCAATGAAAGTTGGCAGAGTCCTGACAAACATGCATGCCCAGGTATTTAGACGAGCCAACACTACCCTAAAGATGCAATTGTCTGGGATTGCTTCAGAACCCCTTTTTATCAGGAATAGAATTGACCTTCTCCAGTTGACCCTGAGGCCACTATGTCATCTGTACATTTGTAAGATCTCCATTATCCTTGTCGACCTCTGAGGTTTCCCCACATACGGCAACAGATTGTGTGCATACAAGGAAACACAGTCTTCTTGGCCAACAGCCATACGATTCCCTTCATTAGGGGATCGCCCCTTTAGCCAGATTTCCAGGGGTTCGATAGCTACGATGAACAACGGGGAAAGAGGGCAGTCCTGGCACATTCCTCTCTCCAGCGGGAAGTGCTTAGATGTCACCCCATTAACTCAGACCGTCTTCAGGGGGCACTCATACAACAATCTAATCCATTGTAGGAAGATTGGCCCGAAACCCATACCTGACAACACAGCCCAGACACATTCCCAGTATATTGAATCAAAGGGTTTTTCATAATCAATGGCCAGTAGCGCCAGAGGTTCCGGAATACAGTCAGCCTTATCCAGGGCCGCTTGGAGTCTGTGAATATTCATGTTAGTTGCCCTGTGTGGCAGGAAGCCATTTTGATCTGGGTGGATCAATGCAGGCAAGATCTTAATCAACCTTGTCGCCAGTACTTTGACCAGTATTTTTGATTCCATGTTAAGGAGCAAAATAAGCCAATTTAGAAGCACATTCATGCATCGGTTTGTCTCTTTCAGCAATGACTATCGATTGCCGCAAATCTTGGGGCAATATTCCCTTGCTCTTGCTATTCTGAAACATATCTAACATTTGTCCAGATACCACGTCCTAGGTCGGGAGAAGAGAAAAAGAGAAGTAACACCTTTAAGAGGAACCCAGAATGAGTAACAAATGCCCCCCATCTCTCAAACCTAGACAGATAGCAGCTCCCAACCCAGACCTTATCCTAGTACTGTGGTACTTCGGTACCTGGCCTGGTATTCACACCCTTCCCTTGTCGTGCCGACTGGCGTCCCATCAACCCGTATACTGGTATACGCCCTTCCCCAGCCTCCACAGATCCCTTCCCAGCAGGCAATTCCACCCAGGACTGCTGCACCAGCCTGACAAATCATCCTCCTACTGTCATCGCTGTTTTAGCTCCGGGGGTCCCAGAGAACACAATCCTGGTCAAATCTGTTTGGTGCCGACCAATATTTTCCTCCAGAGACAAAGTACAATCTGCTCCCACCAACACCCTACCATTGGGGACACTGATAGGCTCAGCAGTCTCAGTCCAGGCCTTGGCCAATCCAGACAGTTCCATCTCCCTTCTGGCCCCAGGTCTGCACCCCACCCCCTACTCAATTGCATGGTTTTCTGCCAGTCCCAAGCCTCCTGTGGACTGTGAAAGAAGGAGCATACCTCTGCAAGTACTTTCAGTTTGGCTGGATTGAACATCCTATTTGTGGCCCCTTTCTTTCAGCTTCATCCTCACTGTGTCATAAGATTTGCGTTCTCGCTGCACCTCTTGAGTGAAGTCATGATCCTTGGGGTACCCACTTTATCGGCCAAGCTTCTTCAGGCATCCTGCAGCATTGCATCCCTATCTCAGACGTTAAGGAGCTTTGCCGCAAGGACGCTCCTAGCAGAAATATCCTTCAATAACTATATGCACTGTGGCGGTCGGAAGAAGGAGTTGGACACAACACAGACATTTTAAGTGTTTTATTTTACATAAAAGACAAAGCCTAGCTTGCCCTATCACTATAGGGGAATTCTCTAACTAAATTAAACTAAGGTGCTCGTCTGTTGTCAGGAAATCAAAAATCAAAAAGGTCCTCAGTCCAAACCTAAGCCTATCTGACCCTACCACTAATAATACTAACTAAGCTGGGTCCAAAAGAATCTCTTTTGGTGGCCTCCCCTTTGCCTTTTTATCTTGCGGCTTCTCCCAGGGACTTCTGGTCTCATACAAGTCTATAATATCTAAATGTCTCTTGTATCACAAAATTACTCCTTATGATGATCGCCTCTGGTACTGAAATGTCTCTTTCATGAGCTCCTGCAGCTCTTCCTAAATGTTGGTGAGTCATATTTTCCTGAGAAAACAAACTTAATATTGTTCTCTTGAATATAGTCTCTTAACCCTTTAAGTGCCATGGGTTCCCCCCCCAGTGCCAAGGCCTTTTTTGGTGATTTCGGTATGTCGCCATTCAATGCCTTGTAACGTTTATGTTACATGAGATATCTAGGCCAAATTTGGCCCCTTTTTTTCCCACATGATGGCGGTCGTAACGCCACCCAGGAATCCTAGGTTGCTGTAGGGAGTGAGAGAAAATAACCAAAAAGGATGAAAATGTTGTGTTTTTTCAAAAAATGAAATAAAATGATGTACAAAGAATCCTGTGGTTTTTTCCTTGTAACAGCTAAGAACAAATGGTTTCCTGTGCTGAATTCCCCGATTTCCTGGCTTTCAAGAACAGGTTGAGTGGAAACGAGAAAAAATTATTTTGATGTGGTTATCAACCGTTTTGTGAGAGGTAGGCGATTTTGGCAATTTTTGCCAATTCGACATGCATGGACGGAATGGAAGAAAAGGGTAAGAAAGCCGAATTGGAGGACAGAAAGGCCTACATTTCTGAAAAGTAGACAAAATTCAAAATTTAGGAAGGGGTGATTTGCGCAGGTCGGGCAACAACTAGGTAGGGGAAAATGATATTGATTGGGGAAAAAGCAGAATAATGACCGACAAAAAAAGTATGGGGTGGACATGGTTGGCTTGGTACAGCAATGGCTTGTATGAATTTTTAGAAAAACAATGCTCTGCTACATTCCCCCGACTCTTGCAGTTGGGAAAGCACACATTTTTTGTGGTGTTTCACAAAACAAGCAATACCACAAGCCAAACACTGAGCCATGGTACACAGGAGTTTTATGCTTATGGCCTGAACAGACGTACTTAGCATGTGTAAATCAGGAAAACCAATGTGGTGAGGAATGGCAGGCATACATTTTTTTTGAAAGAGCACAGGCAGACCTTTTCAAGGGTAGGTGACTTGTGCAGGTTACAAAAGTGTATGGTGCCTAAAGCAGTGACTTAATGTAGGGCACATTTGGGAAATGAAAGGGTTGTGTGACAAAGGGCACCAGCAAATGGGTCAAAACGTTATTAAAACCACACAAACACAACCAATGTCATACCTTCCCACGTTCCCACACGTGTCCCGATGAAAACGGTACGTCACATGTGTGGGTGCACCTACCTGGGTGCCAAGGGGAAAGCCAAACACACCCCTAACCCCAAGTCTTTTCTGACATCGGAATTTCACGATTTTTTCAGACGGGCACACCATACAGATATGGGCCTCGGGTGTGCAAGCCACCAAGGAAAATAGGGAACCCCATGCATTTCCGAAAAGCGGACACCCATGGGAATCCGCAGAGGTCTGACTTGCGCAAATCGGCCCAGAATGTATTACCCAGAAACCACAGCAAATTCCGAAATTAGGCGAAAAAAACCCCATTTTCCGCACATTTCACTCGGCTCACCCACTGAAACACGCCTCCAACAACACATGGCCTACCGTCCCGCGTTCCCACAGGTGCCCCGATGAAAACAGTACCTCACGTGTGTGGATGCAGCTACCTGGGCGCCAAGGGGAAAGCCTAAAACACAGGTAACCCCAAGTCTTTCGGCACAGCATCATTTCAGGAATTCTGCTCATGCGCACACCCTACAGATTTGGGCCTAGGGTGTCTAAGCCACCAAGGAAAACGGGGAACCCCATGCATTTCCAAAAAGAGGACACCCATGGAAATCCGCAGAGGTCTGACTAGCGCAAATCGGCCCAGAAATGATTACCCAGAAACCCCAGCAAAGTCCGAAATGTAGCGAAAAAAACGCATTTTCTGCACATTTCACTCGGCTCACCCAGTGAAACACGCCGCCAACAACACATGACCTACTGTGTCGCGTTCCCACAGGTGTCCCGATGAAAACGGTATCTCACAGGTGTGGGTGCACCTACATGGGCGCCAAGGGGAAAGCCTAAAACACAGGTAACCCCAAGTCTTTCGGCACAGCATCATTTCAGGAATTCTGCTCATATGCACACCCTACAGATTTGGGCCTAGGCGGTCCAAGCCACCAAGGAAAACAGGGAACCCCATGCATTTCCGAAAAGAGGACACCCGTGGGAATCCACACAGGTCTGACTTGCACAAATTGGCCCAGAACTTATTACCCAGAAACCCCAGCAAAGTTTGAAATGTGGGGAAAAAATGCATTTTCCGCAGATTTCACTCGGCACACCCACCAAAACACGCTGCCAACAACACATGGCCTACCGTCCCGCTTCCCACACGTGTCCCGATGAAAACGGTACCTCACATCTGTGGGTGCACCTACCTGGGCGCCAAGGGGAAAGCCTAAAACACAGTTAACCCCAAGTCTTTCGGCACAGCATCATTTCAGGAATTCCGCTCATGCGCACGCCCTACAGAATTGGGTTTAGGGTGTCCAAGCCACCTAGGAAAACAAGGCACCCCATGCATTTCCAAAAAGAGGACACCCGTGGGAATCTGCAGAGGTCTGACTTGCGCAAATCGGCCCAGAATGTATTACCCAGAAACCCCAGCAAAGTCCAAAATGTTGCAAAATACCCCCATTTTCTGCACATTTCACTCAGCTCACCCACCGAAAGATGCCGCCAACAACACATGGCCTATCGTCCCGCGTTTCCACAGGTGTCCCGATGAAAATGGTACCACAAATGTGTGGGTGCACCTACCTGGGCGCCAAGGGGAAAGCCTAAAACACAGGTAACACCAAGTCTTTCGGCACAGCATCATTTCAGGAATTCTGCTCATGCGCACACCCTACAGATTTGGGCCTAGTGTGTCCAAGTCACAAAGGAAAATAGGAAACCCCATGCATTTCTGAAAAGAGGACACCCGTGAGACTCCGCAGAGGTGTGACTTGCTCAAATCGGCCCAGAATGTATTACCCAGAAACCCCAGCAAAGTCTGAAATGTGGCGAAAAAAAAACATTTTCCGCACATTTCACTCGGCTCACCCACCGAAACACGCTGCCAACAACACATGGCCTACCGTCCCGCGTTCCTACAGGTGTCCCGATGAAAACGGTACCTCACATGTGTGGGTGCACCTACCTGGGCGCCAAGGGGAAATCCTAAAACACAGGTAACCCCAAGTCTTTCGGCAAAGCATCATTTCAGGAATTCTGCTCATGCGCACACCCTACAGATTTGGGCCTAGGGTGTCCAAGCCACCAAGCAAAGCAGGGAATCCCATGCATTTCCGAAAAGAGGGCACCAGTGTGTTACTCTTTTCCTTTTGCGCCCCGGTAGGTGCACCCACAAATTTGAGGTACCATTTTCGTCGGGACACCTGTGGGAACGCGGGAAGGTATGACATCTGTTGTTGGCGACATTTTCGGTGAGTGGACATAGGGTAATGTCTCTGAAATTGGCTGGAAATAAAGACAATTCTCAGACATTTCGCTCTAGCCTCCCACCAAAACACACCGCCAACATCAAATGGCCTACCTTCCCGTGTCCCCACACGTGTCCCGATGAAAACGGTACCTCACATGTGTGGGTGCACCTACCGAGGGCGCAAAAGGAAAAGGCTAACCCACTGGTAACCCCAAGCCTTTCAGCACAGCACATCTTGTTCATGTGGGCAACCTACAGATTTGGGCCTAGGGCGTCGAAGCCAGCAAGGAAAACAGGGAACCCCATGCATTTCTAAAAAGAGGACACCCGTGGGAATCCATAGAGGTCCGCCTTGCGCAAATTGCCCCAGTTTTTATTAGCCAGAATCCCCGACAAAGTGTGATATTTGGTGGAGAAAAAAACAAAATGTACACTGTCTGGGGTTCTGGGTAATACATTCTGGGCCGCTGGGGTTTTGGGGGGTGAGGATCGATGCTTGTGAGCTTTCGGCGCATTATAAATAAACAAATAAATAAAATAAATGGGGGAGGCGATCTTCGGGGGAGTGATAAGACATCGGATGAGAGATGGTATCCCCCTTTTCCTTTCGAGGATACCCCTGTCACACCGCTGCGACCATGGAAGCTATGGGCAAGATGGAGGCGCTATTAGGTCTCTACGACTTGTCTGCTAGCGGTCCAGCCTTTGTTTTGCAGCAGGCATTTAAGGAAGCCACACCCCCTGCGAGTCGCGTTGCAACTCGCTTTCGCTGACTTTCGTTTTTGTCCTACTCCAGTGCCTTCCTGGTTTTCCCCTTTCTCGGCAATTCCCCCTTGCTCCCCTTTTTTCCCTGCTGCTCTTAGCCTTCTCGCCGGGTTTCTGTCTTCCTCCCTCGCCTTTCCTTCTATTCCATCCAGTCTACTTTCCCCGGCTTTGGTTTGCTCTGGTTCTGTGGTCAGCCTCGCGCTGCCGCAGACCCGTCTCTCCCGGCGGCTGGGATCCGAACGGCCGGCTCCCACCCGCTCGGGGTCACTTTCACTTCATCTCCGTTCTCGCTCTCTTTCTCTCTCGCTCATACACTCTCGCTCTCTCTCTCTCTCTCTCTCTCTCTCTCGCTCATACTCTCTCGCTCTCTCTCTCTCGCTCATACTCTCTCGCTCTCTCTCTCTCTCGCTCTGACTTCTCGCTCTCCTTGATCTTACCTGTTCTCCGGTAGAGCTTTCCTTTGTATACCCTGTCTGTTCTTGTGAGATCTTACCTTCGTCTTTCCTTGGACGGTTCCTTCGGCATTGCTGAAGCCCTCTCCTGTGGCTCCACCCTCCGCCTCTCCTCCCAGAGCTCCTTCATTCCTCCCAAGGAATGCCCAGAAACAGGGCCGCCATCCATTGGAGTTTCAAACAAGATCGTTGTTGCAAGACCATACCAGCCTCTGGGCCTTCAAATCCACCCGTCCATCATCACCTGCAACTACACAGGGTTTTTTCTGCCTTTTAGGCTTTTTCCCTGTTTTGAAGGAGCGGGCTCCCCAGGGTTCACTTGACTGTTTTGTTCCATCAACGGTCAAGGTGGCCTCGGGAGGAGACCGTCCCTCTCTCTTTGAACGTAAGAAGGGGAAAGGATCTCTCAAGAAGGAAGACGAATAGGAGAACCCCCCGAAGGACCAGAGAAGAAGACAGAAGGTACTCAGCCACAATGAAGATCCAGGTGAGGTGATCCCTGGGAAAGGAACTGTGGGCAGTGACAGTTTGCAACGCCACCCAACTACTATGGCTTCCTTGGAGCAATACCAGGAGATGGTGACAGCGATTCAAGGCCTCCAGGCAGAGGTTCAGAGCCTCCGAACAGAGAATATCAACTTACGCCAACAAGTAGCGGCTAGAGAGGATTTCCGAGGCGACTTACCTCCCCTGACGTTCTCCTTTGGGAAATATGATGGCAGTCCTCAACTCTTGAAAGAATTTTTGGATGCCTGTATGATTTACTTTACGTTCCGACCTAAGGCTTATGACCTCGACAGAGCCAAGGTCGGCTTTCTGGTCTCCAACCTTGTGGGCAATGCCTTGGCCTGGGCTACTCCGCTGATAGCTCAGGCAAACCCTGCTGTAAATGACTACACTCAGTTCACTCAATTGATGCGTGTCAGATTTGAAAGACCAGAGGTTCAATATTCATCCTATGAAGCCCTTCTAGACCTCCGTCAAGGAAACCAAGATGTCCAGACTTATGCTTCCACATTTATGAAATTGGCTACGGAGGCGGGGTGGCCAGATTCAGTACAGCAGACCCTCTTCCGACGAGGCTTACATGATGAACTCAAGGACGAGCTAGCTCGGATGGCACGTCCTACTTCCTTCCAAGATTTGGTCACAATGTCTCTGCAGTTGGAATACAGATTGCAGGAGCGAAGGTTAGAAAGAAGGAGGTTCAGACCTCATCTGTCGGTAGGAATCCCCACAGCAAATCCCCCTACCCGACCGCAGACAGAAGAGCCTATGCAAATAGGATCAACTAGAGGTCCGTTGACTCCCGAGGAACGGAAGAGACGCAGAGACCAAGGTCTTTGCATGTACTGCGGATCCTCAAAGCATCTGCTTCAGAGTTGCCCCTAGGTACCCCCGAGACGCTCGGGAAACGCATCTCCCCGGTCTTGAGTAGGGAAAGGAACCGGGCGGTGCTGGAGAATCCCTGCAATTCTAGGCAACAGGACGAATTGGGAGAGGACCATAGACTTATGGTATTTACGGTTCATCTTACTTTTGAATCTCTCGCTTCACTAGAAACTTTGGCTATGTTGAATTGCGGTGCTGCAGGAAACTTTATTGATGTTCAGTGGGTGCAAGAACAAGCTATTCCCCTACATCAAAAGGACTGTCCTTTGCCAGTAGAGGGTGTAGACGGAGCCCCTCTCTCATCTGGACCCATCATCAAGGAGACTGGTCCAGCCACCATGTCTTTGTTTCAGCACCAAGAACAGATCACCTTTGATGTGATTAGAGCTGCCCATTTCCCAGTCATCCTGGGCATACCCTGGGTACGCAAACATAATCCCAGGATTGACTGGTCTGCTAACACCGTATGTTTTCTGTCGCCGTATTGCTCGGCTTCGTGTCTACCCCAGGCATCTCCTTTTGTGGGGAAGGGAGTCGCAATTCCAACCTCCTCGGCAGTGGTTCAGACGATTCCTCCGTATTATCAGCAGTACGCCGAGATCTTTGAAGATAAACTACCCCGTACTTTACCCCCACATCGAGCGGAGGACTGTGCCATCGATCTGAAGCCTGAAGCATCGGTACCTTTTGGGCGCATGTATCCGATGTCCCTACCAGAAAGAAGGGCACTGAAGGAATATCTAGATGCTAATCTACAAAATGGCTTGATCCAAGAATCTCATTCTCCAGCAGGGCCCTCAATGTTCTTCATTCCCAAGAAGGGTACCGCAGAACTCAGGCCGTGTATAGATTACCGGGGATTGAACAGCTTGACTATTCGAGATAGATACCCTATGCCCCTTATAAAGGAGGTACTTGAAGCAGTAGAAGGAGCCTCTATCTTCACCAAGCTAGATCTTTGGGGAGCCTACCACTTGCTGAGAATAAAGAAGGGGGATGAGTGGAAGACGGCCTTTCGGACTCCTCTGGGACATTTTGAATATAGAGTCATGCCCTTTGGTCTGGTGAACGCCCCCGCCGTATTCCAGCGTTTCGTTGATAAGATCTTCTCGGACTTGTTATATGCCTCAGTAGTGGTCTATCTGGACGATATTTTGGTCTTTTCTTCTTCCCTTTCAGAACATCGTAGTCATGTCACTCAGGTCCTCCAAAGGTTAAGGGAAAATCAGCTCCTGGTTAAGCCAGAGAAGTGCGTCTTCGAAGCTGCCTCAGTGTCATATTTAGGGTTCATCCTCTCAAAGGAGGGGGTGCAGATGGATCCCGAAAAGATAAGGGCAGTCCTTAGATGGCCTACTCCAAAGAGTCCCAAGGAGATACAGAGGTTTCTGGGTCTATCCAACTTTTATAGACGATTCATCCCTAATTTCTCTGACATTGTTTTGCCCATCACTCGTCTTCTTAAGAAGGGCCAGAAGTTTGAATGGGATAAGGATGCCGACCAAGCCTTCCAGTTACTCAAGAAGACCTTCACAACAGCTCCCATTCTAGTGCAACCTAACCAATCTCTCCCCTTTGTGGTAGAGACGGATACCTCCGGAGGGGCCATTGGAGCCGCCCTCCTACAGACTGGCAGGGATGGAGTGGAACATCCGGTTGCATATTATTCCAGGTCGCTTACACCTAGTGAAAGGAATTACTCAGTATTGGAACGAGAGCTACTGGCGATCCGCCAGGCGTGCATTGAATGGAGACATTTATTACAGGGAGCTGCCCATCCTTTTCTGGTCCGTACAGACCACCGGAATCTGAAGGTTTTGCAGCAGATGGAGTGTCGAAACTCCCGACATGCTCGATGGCCCTATTTTTTTTCCCAATTTGACTTTGAAATAACATACCTTCCCGGAAAGGACAATGCCTTAGCGGATGCTCTTTCCCGGAGTCTGGAGTACCAATAGAATCAGGGCCAGGAGGAAATACTTGCGGGCAAGAGAATCCTGGGAATGGTTAGCTCCTTCTTGCAAGAAGTAGAGCTTGCCACCAGTCGTTCCGAAGTGTCATCGGAGTACCAACCACTCCTGGTAAAGAGGGGAATGTTGTACTTTCATCAGGGCGCACTGTACCTACCGTCTAAGGAACTCCAAACTCAAGCCTTGTATTGGTGCCACGACCTTCCTTCGGCTGGGCATAAGGGCCAAGGGGCAACCCTACATTTGGCTTCTAGATATTTTTGGTGGCCGACAATGATAAAGGACATTAAGGCATACGTGACGGGTTGTCCAGTATGTGCAGCCAACAAGCATACTACTCACCGACCATTAGGCCTGCTCCAACAAGAACCTCTACCATCACAGCCTTGGGAACATATTTCTACCGATTTTATTGTAGATCTTCTCCTCTCTAGGGGGTACACAGCCATCATGGTGACTATAGACACCCTGAGCAAGATGGCACATTTCTCTCCCTTGCCTGGCCTGCCTTCTGCTCCTGCTGCGGCCGAAGTATTCCTGAGAGATGTGGTGAGATTACATGGCCTGCCCCGGACCATCGTGTCGGATAGGGGGGCCAAATTAACCTCACGTTTTTGGTCGGCGTTATGTAGCTCTTTGGGGATAAAGAGAGCTTTATCTTCTGGTTACCATCCCCAGAGCAACGGCCAAACAGAACGTTTAAATGCCACCCTCAAACAATATCTCCGCTGTTTCTGCCATCAGGAACAGGACATGTGGCAGTCCTATCTAGCATTGGCAGAATTCACCTACAACAATACCCAACATTCCGCTACAGGATTCAGTCCATTCTTCATTACCTACGGGTATCATCCGAGACACATCCCTCTTTTTGGGATACCTCCTACAACTGAGCCCTCGGTTGATCAACGCCTTCATGATCTTTGTTCCATCCAAAAGGAGGCGGTACAGAAGTTGGAGGCTAGTAGGATCCGCTACAAGAAATACGCCGATAAGAAGAGATCACCTAATCCCAGGTGGACAGTAGGAACCAAGGTGTGGTTATCAACCAAATATCTCCCGCGTTGGATTCACCCAGGAAAATTCTCGGCCCGTTTCATAGGTCCTTTCCCTATTTTGTCTCAGGTTAATCCTGTGGCCTTTCGTTTACGACTGCCACCTAGTTTGAAGAAGATTCACCCTGTATTTCATACCTCTCTCCTGAAAACTTATCATCCCGATCCCATGAGTCGTCGTAGGCCCTCCTCCTCAAGGATCGAGAATCCTGACTCTGAAGAATATGAAGTGGAGAGGCTGTTGGATTCCCGTTACAGACATGGCACCGTACAGTATTTGGTCCATTGGAAAGGGTATTCTGCTGCAGAACGATCTTGGGAACCCAGACGTAACATTCACGCCCCACGTCTGCTAAGACTGCTCCATCGCCTTCACCCAGGGAAACCCGGAGGAGAAGGGATGAGGAGAGGGCATACTGTCACACCGCTGCGACCATGGAAGCTATGGGCAAGATGGAGGCGCTATTAGGTCTCTACGACTTGTCTGCGAGCGGTCCAGCCTTTGTTTTGCAGCAGGCATTTAAGGAAGCCACGCCCCCTGCGAGTCGCGTTGCAACTCGCTTTCGCTGACTTTCGTTTTTGTCCTACTCCAGTGCCTTCCTGGTTTTCCCCTTTCTCGGCAATTCCCCCTTGCTCCCTTTTTTCCCTGCTGCTCTTAGCCTTCTCGCCAGGTTTCTGTCTTCCTCCCTCGCCTTTCCTTCTATTCCATCCAGTCTACTTTCCCCGGCTTTGGTTTGCTCTGGTTCTGTGGTCAGCCTCGCGCTGCCGCAGACCCGTCTCTCCCGGCGGCTGGGATCCGAACGGCCGGCTCCCACCCGCTCGGGGTCACTTTCACTTCATCTCCGTTCTCGCTCTCTTTCTCTCTCTCTCGCTCATACACTCTTGCTCTCTCTCTCTCTCTCTCTCTCACTCATACTCTCTCGCTCTCTCTCTCTCGCTCATACTCTCTCGCTCTCGCTCTCTCTCTCTCTCGCTCTGACTTCTCGCTCTCCTTGATCTTACCTGTTCTCCGGTAGAGCTTTCCTTTGTATACCCTGTCTGTTCTTGTGAGATCTTACCTTCGTCTTTCCTTGGACGGTTCCTTCGGCATTGCTGAAGCCCTCTCCTGTGGCTCCACCCTCCGCCTCTCCTCCCAGAGCTCCTTCATTCCTCCCAAGGAATGCCCAGAAACAGTGCCGCCATCCATTGGAGTTTCAAACAAGATCGTTGTTGCAAGACCATACCAGCCTCTGGGCTTTCAAATCCACCCGTCCATCATCACCTGCAGCTACACAGGGTTTTTTCTGCCTTTTAGGCTTTTTCCCTGTTTTGAAGGAGCGGGCTCCCCAGGGTTCACTTGACTGTTTTGTTCCATCAACGGTCAAGGTGGCCTAGGGAGGAGACCGCCCCTATCTCTATGAACGTAAGAAGGGGAAAGGATCTCTCAAGAAGGAAGACGAAGAGGAGAAACCCCTGAAGGACCGGAGAAGAAGACAGAAGGTACTCAGCCACAGTGAAGATCCAGGTGAGGTGATCCCTGGGAAAGGAACTGTGGGCAGTGACAACCCCCTCCATTCTCCATGCCTTAATGACATATTGTCATACCTCCCCTCACACACCTAGGAAGGCTACTGAACCCATACTCTGTATACAAGTAATCAAACCCTGACTTGCCTTTCAAGACTACTGAGAACACTTTCCCAGACTTTTCATACAAGTCATCAAGAAATTACATCCCTTTCCTTAAACACAAAAAATACTGTAACGAAGAAGATGAGCAAAGTAATGAAGATCAATGGAGGCCAAGAGCACAAGCTGTGCTCTAGTTGGTAGAGGAGCAGGACTGACACCGGGAGATTTAAACCGGTAAACCAGCTGACAAGGAGACGCTTGCTGCGAGGTCCGTGGAGCCAACCGGTTTTCTGAAGAGGCAGAGGTGGGCTGACTGCAGAGGAGGGTACGATGCAAGGATGCCAGAAGCAGAAGAAAGGCTTCCGAGCGTTCACTTTCGCTGGTACCAAAAGGCAGCCTCGACACCGCAGAAGCCTGGAGAGACGACGAATAGACGAGCGGGAGCTGCGAGAGGCACGGGTGCTGCATAGCAGAGGCTGTGAGAGAGAGCAGAACACCAAAGAGCCTCCACATGATTGCAGTGGGAGAGCCACCAAGAGACGGTGAGTCCACCCAAGGGAAGCAGGGACACCAGTGTGTATCGGGAACCCTGCGGAAAGCAAATAACAGTGAATGAAGTATATGAGAGAGAACGAGCAAATTAACATTTCTTAAAGAGACATAACGGAATAAATATAAGAGAAGTTTGTAAGTGTATGCAGCATACATACAAGAAAAGCCCTGACAGGATAGTGAACCAGGTAGATTCAGAACAGAACAGAGTAAATATAAGAGACTATCAAGTTTGTAAATCTGCGCAGTGCACACATAAGAAAAGCCCTGGCAGGAGAGTAGACAAGGCAGATTAAAATTGTAAGAGTATACATTAGAGATAAGCCCTGGCAGAAGAGTATACTAGGCAGATGCAAACTGCAAGTGTGTTCATACTTTTTTAAATTTATTTTTTATTGTGTTTGGTTTATTACAAACCTTTACAAAAAACCATGAGCAAAAAATGCATTTAAAACAGAATACATCTTACACATTCATAACTTTAAAGTTTCTTGTAGAGCATACAAATATTTACAAGAAAGGAAAAAGCTCAAAACACGTAAAAGAAGAAGACACGATATACTACTAAACTAGGATTCTTCTTCTGTGTTAAAAATATTCCAAGATTGTATGAATCTGGCCACTGGCAGGGCTTCCGACCTTCTCACAAGTCTTTTAGCTCAGGTAGTCCCCGCCACCTCATTATCCCATTAAAATATGCCATTCTTTCCGTCCGCAGAGCCACGCATTCCATGAACAAACACTCAACCGATTCCACCGACCCTTCCCTTTTTGTACCTTCTACACACATTGTCAGTGGAATCAATTATTCCACGTCTTATCAGAATCTCCTTCGTAGTAAGGAGGTTCCAGCAAAGCTGCATGATAAGCGATCGATAATAGCGGTTTGGGAATATCAACAAGTATGGTGCAATCTTCCCTCTGAGCTTATGTTCATGAGACAAGTGGCTCAATGAAGAGCAACTCATTAAATAGATTAGTGGTGTTCACCCAATCCCATTTGTACAAGACCTTCTTAACCGTCTCTGGGTTTGACATAAGGGAATCACTGTCCAGTCCCAATTCTCTTAACAGAAATTCACAATTGGCTCTCAGCTTGCCCACAAATGTGTAACAATTAGATTGGGAATTCATTTTTGCTAACAAGGTAAGACGAAGGACCGTATACAAATTATCGGTGTTAGAACATATCATTTTCTGGTATAGTGACAGGCACTTCCATTGTACCCGGACCTTTAAAGATAAGAGACCCAGCTCGTATCGGATTGCGGCAACTGGAACACAATTGGGACCCTCAATACCCATCTGCAAATCTTCCCTTCAATTGTGTCCAGACAAGTTAGTAACTTGTCTGTCCACAATTCTAGTCCGTATAGTAGATTTGGCACGGCCGTCCCTTCATATACCTTCATAACCTGAATCCCTGCTTGACTGAAAATCTTCCATACCTTTTGTCTACCTGTATTAATTGGTTAGTCACCGTCTTTACTTTCATATTCAGTAGTAGATGTGTGTCTTTCATTTGGGCTTTTGGAGAGAAATGGAAACCCAAGAATGTTGGACTTGTTGCAAAGCCCACCCAATGGTCTTCGAACTTCCAACGTCTTAGTCCCTCTTTCCTTCCTCTTGACAGCTCCAAGATTTAGCTTTTAGCTGGGTTTATTATACGGTCATTTATTTTTGCATAGTTGGAAAAGGCACCCAACAGCCTCTTCATTCCAACTCTAGAGCGATCAAAAAGAAGGAAATAATCAGCGTAGGATAACCATGACATTTTTGTTGCCCCCAGCTTAGGTGGAATCAGAGCTGCTGGATTCAGGCCTTCTCCTATGTCTGACACGTAGAGGTTGTAGAGGCATGGAGCCAACATACATCCCTGTCGCAGTCCAGTCTTGGTGGATATTCTACAGCAAAGACTTCCTTTTTGGTCCAAACGGTCAAAAATACCTGAGTTGTCATGCAGACTCATGATCAGCCTTAACAAGCCCTGATGCATGCCCCATTTTGGAATCTTTTGCCAAGAGCCTCGAGTAGTCGACTCGATCAAAAGCTGCAGAAAGATCTATTGAGGCTATAAACATGCTGAATTTGTGCGTACCTCTAGTACGATCCTGGAACTCCCTTATGACGGCCCCAATCATGTTTGTTGAGTGTTGGCAACGGAAACCGGTTTGAAATCTATCCAGTCCCCCCGTTGAGGTGGCCCATCCCTCTAGATGTTGCAATATGAGGGCTGCAAAGATTTTACTCTCAACGTCTAATAGGGCAATGGGCCTGTAATTTCTCGGGTCCCGTTTATCTCTAGTGTGTTCACATAAGAAAGCCCTGGCTTGTCATGAGCACTGGCCCAAGAACAGACATCATACCAACGCCTCCGCAGAGATCAGGTGAGCGGAACAGAACGAGAAGCCTCTACGAATCTCTGCCTGGGCGTAATGGAGATTTCAGAGATGGACCAGTTGGCCCAATTACTGGGAGAGTTACGGGCTGAAGTTCATGCCTCAAGACAGGAAACCAATGCCCGAAGGAGGGATCTCATTGTGAATTGTGAACGTACTGATGAACTAGCAAGACAAATGCTCCAGGCTCAGGCTGGCCAGGTCCCACTACCAGGGTTAATCCCTTCTGCTACACCTGCACAGTCAATGCCAGTACAGGTGGTCCTTCCAGGGGCAGTTCCCGTGGCCCCGCCCAAATGTTTCACAGGCGACCCAAATAAGTACGCGCTTTTTATGAACCAATGCTGCCTACATTTCCTGTGCAGACCTGGGGCATTCCCCAACGAAGAATCTAGAGTGGCATTTGTGCTTTCATGTTTGGGAGGTAGTGCGGCGGACTGGTCAGTACCCATGGTCAACCAAGATGATCCTTTACTTCAGGACTTCTGGGGTTTTCAGCGTGAATTGGTGAAACTGTTTGCACAGCATACTCAAGGACAAACTTTGGACAATGAACCGCTCTCACTCTGGCAAGCTTATCAAGACTTACTAACCTACATCGCCTCCTTCAATCGCCTTAAAGCCCAGACAAACTGGCCAGAGGAGAAGAGAACTACACTCTTTTATTGAGGGTTGCGAGGAGAACTTAAGGACGTTTTAGCCCAAGTAGTAAATCCACCGGATGGATGTGCAGAATACATCGACCTGACAGTGCAACTCGATCACAGGTTACAGAAAATGGATCAAGCAAAAGCAGAGGGGCGGCCAGTCTACGTAGGACCCCGTGAGAATCAAACCAAGTCACCCGATCAGTCTGAACCTATGCAAATCGGGGGCTTGCGGAGCCCGCTCACCAAGGCAGAAAGGGTGAAAAAGAGACAACAACAACTTTGTTTATACTGTGATAAGGTAGGCCACTTTCTATGAGAATGCCCGGTGAAACCAACCAGGAAAACAGTTGGAGCAACTGACAAAAGTGAAGAAGAAGAACAGGACTCGGGAAACTCCAACACCAGGCAAGCGTAGGGGTCCACTTGTCGAGCGGTGAAAACGAACCAACACAGACCTCACACCTTGCCATGCCTGTGCTCTTGGTAAACCACAAACAACCGTCATAAATACATTACTTGGAGGCATACATTGACAGTGGAGCTGTGGGGAATTACATTGACCAAGATCTGGCTACCCAGATAGGCCTTCCTCTCCGACAGAAGCAAATATCGGAAACCGTTACAGCAGTTGATGGATCTCAGCTATCATACTGCCCAGTGATGCACTACACCGAGAAGGTTATGCTTCTGTGTAAGGACGGTCACTGAGAGGACATCACCTTCGATCTCATTGTCGCTCCTCAGTTCCAGATGATATGGGGAATGCCCTGGCTGGAGACCCACAACCCTAAGATTGACTGGCGTAAAAGAGTTCTGATCTTTCCAAAAGACTGTGTCGACACCTGTTACAACAAAGGAGCAAAGAAAACAGTACTGGGCCTCACAGGTTCATTACCACCTGAATACCTGGATTACCAAAATGTTTTTCAAACGGAGCACGTGAACATGCACAGGCCATACGACTGCCAAATTGATCTCGTACCCGTGGCCCAAGTTCCCTGCAGCTGGATCTATGCCTTAACAGAAGAGGAAAACCAACATTTATGAACATACCTTGACCAGTACCTGGCAAACAGCTTCATCCGTCCGTCCAAGTCCCCTGCATCGTCGCCCGTCTTTTTTGTGCCAAAAAAAAAAGGAGACATAAGAACTTGCATTGACTATAGAGCACTTAACCAGATCATGGTAAAAAAAAACGGTATCCATTGCCGCTTCTCCCATAACTGCTGGATCAAGTTAAAAACGCTCAGATTTATACAAAACTAGACTTAGGAGGGGCTTATCATCTGGTAAGAGTAAAAAAAGGGGAAGAGTGGAAGACTGCCTTTTGCACAAAATAAGCTTTTTTGAATACCAGGTCATGCCCTTAGAACTATGTAATGCCCCGGCGGTGTTCCAATTTTTCATGAATGACGTGCTCCGGGAACTATTGGACGTCTGCGTATTTGTCTACATTGACGACATTCTCATTTACTCAACCAACAAGGAAGACCACTTCAGTGATGTTCGGGCAGTCTTAAAAAAGCCTTTGTCAACATCAGCTATATGCCAAACTGGAGAAGTGGTTCTTTCATGTGACAGAGAATTCCTCTGCTTTTTTCTCACACCGCAGGGCGTACGCATGGATATGCGCAAGGCAGACGCTATCTTCCACCGGCCTTCACCAACATCCACAAAGGGAGTACAGAGTGTGCTCGGGTTTGCCAACGTTTATCGTCGATTTATTCCAGGGTCCACCCAATTACCTCTTTGCTACAGAAAAAAAATAAACAATTTCATTGGTCTGCAGAGGCAGAGGAAGCCTTCCAGACACTAAATCAAGCTTTCACGACACTACCAGTTTTACGACATCCTCGACCAGAACTACCATACGTGGTCGAAACCGATGCTTCCAACATAGCAATGGGAGCAGTCCTGTCCCAACGAGAAACCGAGACAGGACAGTTGCATCCCGTGGCATTCTGGTCTCGTAAGTTCTCTGCCCCTGAATTAAACTATGCAATCACTGATAAAGAATTGCTAGCAATCAAGCAGCATTCAAAGCATGGAGACATTATCTTCTCGGAGCTAGACATATAGTTACAGTCATCACAGATCATCGTAATCTGCAATACCTAAAGACCGCTAAAGCACAATCTTCATGCCAACTCCGCTGGGCCCTCTTCTTCACAGAATACGATTTCATAATTACCTACAGACCCAGAGTACGCAATGGAAAAGCAGACGCCCTGTCACGCATGAGAGAGGAAGAGGAGGCATTCACTACACCAGACCCCGTGGCCATCATCCCGGAAGGACTGATCCTAAACACGATTGCCGCAACCACCTCTTTAGACGACTTAAAATCTGGTCTACAACGTTTGATGAATCAAGCAGCACAATGAGACTGGTTATCAAAAGGAGACCAACATACTATCGTGAACAATCTACCATACTTTTAAGGACGGCTGTACATTCCAGATAAAAACCACAGAATCAGATCATAGCAAACTATCACGATTCTTTAATAGAAGGACATCCAGGAATAGCAAAACCCCTAGCTAAAATAAGGAAAAACTACTGGTGGCCAACTTGGTGAAAAGACATTGCCCAGTTCATCGAAACCTGTGGTGTCTGCACACAGCACAAGTCCCAAAAACAAAGTCCTGCAGGTCTACTGCGTCCTTTGATGGTACCTCCAGCGCCATGGCATAATCGGTCAGTACGTTTTATTACAGATCTTCCCCCCAGCAACGGACACAACACTATCTTAGTCATCGTAGATCTGTTCTCTAAAATGGCCCACTTCATTCCTCTGAAAGGTCTTCCTACTGCATCTGCTCTGGCTACCGTGTTTCTGGAACAGATTGGCTACACGGGTTCCCATCAATATTGATATCTGACTGAGGGACTCAGTTTGTCTCCGCCTTTTGCAGAAGATGTTGCAAAATTGCCAAGATCGACCTTCGGTTATCCACAAGCCATCATCCCCAGACCGACGGCCAGACCGAATGGACCAACCAGACCCTAGAGCAATATATAAGGTGTATGCTGCAACAAACCGAGGATACCTGGAAGGATATACTTTGGCTAGCAGAATACGCATACAACAACTCCATCCACACCAGTACTGGGCAAAGTCCATTCTACACAGTGTACGGACGACATCCACAGACATCCGTTTTTGATCCACCCGAGTCGTTGGAAATGCAAGCTGTAACGACCTCCACAAGACCATCACCCAGGTTCTTAAGGAAGCAGCAGAACATCTGGCCAGAGCCAAAGAGAAACAAAAGCAGTTTGCGGATCGACACAGAAGGGAAGCTCCAAACTATTGAGTCAGAGACAAGTTTTGATTAGCATCCAAAAACATTCCTCTGAAAGGACCACAGGCCTTCCGGCCAGATACCTGGGACCGTACACTATCAGGGCTGTGATTAATCCTGCTGCCATGAAGTTAAGAGTTTCTATCTCACATGCGGATCCACCCTGTATTTCACGTCTCCCTTCTAAAACCAATGAAACCAGTACACAGATCGATACTCCACCGGACCCTGAGACAATAGAGGGAGAACCAGAATATGAAGTATCCTAGACTCTAAGATAGTCCGGTCCAAATTATACTATTTTATAGACTAGAAAGGCTATGGAACTCAAGATCGGACATGGGAACCCAGAGAACATGTGCACGCTCCATGATTGATCAGGCAGTTCCATCGCAACAATCCCACCAAACCAGGACCAGGAGAGGAACCACCCTTGAGAAGGGCCTTGAGGGGGAGTACTGTCATGAGCACTGGCCCAAGGACACAGACACCACACTATTAAGTGATGAGGGTAATGGGTCACAGGGCACATATACACAGGGGGCCCGGCTGGACTCAGTCCTGGCGCTTTTGGCGCCAGGCCCATGTAAGAATGTAAGCAGGAACACTTTATTTTTGTGCACGAGTGCTTCATTCACAAGAACTTTTCCACATGCTTTTATTCTGGAACATTTTCCATGAGCATACTGTTGGGGTGTGGCTCCCCAGGCCCAGGCTGCACGTGCAGACTCTAGGAGTGGCAGGGTGTGGCAAGCAAGACAGGACTAGTGGGCATGGCCCCAGGAGCACAGCTATATAAGCTGATTCTATTTCCAAGGCCAGCGCTACGCGTTACTTTGCATTCTCATGCAACGTGATGCTCACCGCCGCTTGGACCAGCTTACTTACCCTTTTGGAACCCAACGTTTATCCTGCATACTCACCTCCTGGAAACCGGCGTTCATCATCTCATCTGCATACAAACCCAGCGATCTTGATCCCGACGCTACGCTCCTCATCCACGGAGTCGGGACCTGTGAAGAAGACAAAAGACAAGGTGAGACAGCTATCACCCATCAGCCTAGGGTCGCACCGCATTCGAACCACGCGCGCATCCCTAGAGACCACTCACCTGTTACCGGACCATCGTGGGTCATTCCTTGTTTGCTCCGGCTGCCATCATCAGCGCAACTGCTGCAGGGCCCGCAATACCACCTATACGGGGAGAGAGCAAAAGAACAATATTAAAGAAGGAGTGGACAACAATACAGGAACAAACTATACAAACACCGCAAAAACAGGCTGAAAGCAAAACGAACTATACAAACATAACGAAAGCAGGCTGAAAGCCACCAGGAGAGGAAAGACAAAGACAAACAGAAACATTGACCTGGAGAGAAGTGGATTAGTCGCAGCTGGACTGGACTACCACGCGCAGGGACCAGTGAAGGAACTCGGTCCCAGTCAGACAAGCGCCCCTGCCAGAAGTAGCAGGACATAGAGCTCAGCAATCAAGATAATCAGGTGAGCCTTCTAGGGGCAGCGCAACCTACGGGAATCACGTCCTAGGTGGAAGGGTCTGCAAGGGGACCTGGATCACAGACTGGCATACGCACGTCCCCTTTTGTTCTCAGAGGAGCAGTCCTGAGCAGCGCTACCTATTGCCGCAGTAACTGTATAAGTGAAGAGGGAGAAACCAGACAAGGGTGAACTAATCCCCAGGAGGGCTGCAACCATGCCCCAACGCCTCCAAAGAGACCAGGTGAGCGTTAAATGGCCAGAAAGCATACCGGGGAAGGTCAAGTTGGACAGTGTGAAAAATATCACCCCAGGAAGCACTGATAAGGATACATCAGGACTAGCAAAAGGCTGTGTTGAAACATAGTAAAGAGGAAAGAAAACCTGGCAGGATAGTACACCAGTGTTAGGCAGAATGCTGTGCAGTTCCCTTGGGGACCACTGCAAAAAGATTAAGACTACAGGAGTAAGCAGTAAACACAATTGGTAGCAGTCTGTACCACCCAGATGTACCTGCTAGCTGTGGCTGAGCAGTCAGACCTCTCTCAAGAAGAGTAGGGAAGTATACAGAGGATACACAATAGGGCTAAAAACAGAGTAGAGCAAGCAAACACTGACCAGAGCTTGTTATCAAAAGTATATAATTATTTATTTAACTCACACTTTAGAAAATACACTAGCACTATTACTCAAAGCAAGTTCAAAACACAATCAGAAGAGTATACACACCTCCCTTAAGAATTATTAGACAAGTCTAAGTCAAAACACCACTTTTTGTCAAAACAGAGATGAGCGCGTAACTTAGATGGCACTCCAATAATTAAGTAAAAGGGAGAGAAAAAGGCAGGTCATGAAAATAAAACAGTTCCCAACACTTTTACAAGACCAAAACAAGTTAAAGAAGGCAGAGTCTACTGTAGAGCCAAAGTTCATAGGCCAGGCCCACTTTAAATGGAGCAAGGTGAAATGTGCCCAAGATCACACAGTTGAGAAATGCATTCAAGTCTTTGTAAAAATGTTCAAAAGAGGTTGGGTCGATTCAGAAGGTAAAGTTAGAAGGTCTGGGGGCCAACCCAGTTGGAAAGCCAAGGATTTAAGGGTCACCTTTAGCAAACCGTTGAAGGGAGGCCAGGTGGAACACAGTACCTTTAAAGTAGAGGAAGCTCCATCGGTGGCAGTTGTTCCTGGCAGCGGGTGCAGTTTGTGGTTTCGACCAGGGGAAGAGATGATCTCATCAAGGAGGAAACTTGGAGTCATTGCACTGTCCAGGGAAGAGGCCAGCCGCGTATTTTGTTCGGTGAAAAAGGTGCGTTCCTGTTATTCGCAGTCACAGTGGTGAAGCTTGGCTATCCGGCCGCCGGGGTGCTTGGCACGGGCGATTCGACCAAGAGACGTCCTGGAAGGCGAAATGGGAAACTGGTTGATCCCACCAGCTCAGAGGAAGAAGACTCTTTCAGCAGAAGATCTTCTCTCGTCGTTGGGAAAGTGGTGAGGTCGTTGCAGCAGGGCTCCACCGGTGGTGTCGTCGTTGCAGATGGCTCAGCTTCTCCCCTCTTAGGATTTCTTAGGTCCTGTGGTGACTTCTGAAGTTCCAGTCCCAAAAGCCCTGCTTTTATGCAGAAAAACCCCCATTCAACAGCCTAGCTGTCACTCATACATGCTAAGTGGTGAGCCGGGCGGCTCACCACTGGGCCAATCAGAACAGAGTGCGACTTGAGTTGCTAAGGCAACGCGGTCCAGGGTGCCAATTCCCCCACCCACACATCCTGTGGAACCCAGACAGAGTGGCACCAGTTGGAGGGCTTCTGTGGAGAAGCCCGTCAAAAAGTGGAACAAAGGGTCCGACCCTGGTTGGAGTTACAGAGACGGACACAAACGCCATTTTAGAAAAGAGTTCTGGCAAAAAGACCCAACCAGTGATTTAATATTGAATAAATAAACCAGCGGTATCTTTAACATTGCACCAAAAAGTGGTGCTTTTAAAATCAATGGGAAAATCCCATAGGAAATATTCCGGTGGAATATTTTGCGTGGTAACCACTGCCACCAGCCAGAAACTCGACAAGTGGGGACTGGACAGTGCCCCCTTGGAAACAGACCTAGGGGCAATCAAATTAACCCCTTCCAGTACTTCCACAATAGGATGGTGTGTACTGGTTCTTTTCACAATTTTGGACTAGTAAAGTCAATGGTGACTTTATATGCCCTGGGAGACAGTAGTCAGTCCCAGGGTATGGAGTCTATGTTTGGGAGTCACTATGACACCCCTGTGTTACTGCACTGAGGGTGCTGTGTAACACACATACGAAAAACAGATGATACCCTATGGAGTAAAGTCAAAGACATACCTCAAATCATGCCTAAGAGTGGGAGGAAGAGTCTCATTCTTAGCAGGAGAAAAAAACAAACCCCAAAAATCCATCAAAGCTGCTGGGGTACTCACTAGGTTTGGGAAATTAGCCTTATAAGAGAATTCTCCCTAACAACCAGGTATCCTACCAAGACACAGCCTAACAGCCAAGTTGTTTTGTATACCAGTAGTGTTGTTGATCAAGAGAAACTTAATGAACTGATATTCTTGAAGGTATAAACCAGAGTGAAGAGAGATCCGAGGGAAGGAAACCACCCTTTGGAATAAGGAACTCGAGGAGAACCATCTCTGGTTCCGGAAACACCTCAAAACCTTCCTCTTTGCTTCTGCTTTCTCTCCTCCCCTCCCTTGCTGAATTCCTGACTATAATTGCACTGGTTACCTGGCCACCCTTTCTCTGATCTCTGGCCCAGGCCCCGTCAACTGCCCACCTGCACTGCCTCCCTGGCAACCTCTGCACTTGGGGACCGTTTTCTGTATCCCTTCAGTTTCCTTTCCAGCACTTTGTCTGCACTTCCTTGCACTTGCCACCAGCTGGCTATTTATGTGTTTTATTTATCTTATTTATTCCACTTCCCATGTACTGCACTTTCCCTTCCCCCTCCCCCCTCGCACTTTCCTTCCCCCCTTCCCATGCACTTGCGCGATCTGAATGATACCTGGCCTAGTAGGATCGTTGTCTGTCCTCCCTTTGTTCCCCCACCATGCCTCGTCGCGCCTTGAAACACTTGTGTATAGGCACGTTATAAATGCCATATCATATCATATCATATAACTCTATCCTTCTGGAAGTTTTGTGTTGAAGTTACATATTTCCTTTTTGAACATTTGTACGCTACTTAAAGCCAAAGATATTTTTCCTTTTCACCTTGGAGTTGATTTTTAGAATGTGAGGGTCAGAATAGTACTTTGGACGGAGTACATTTTGCTTTGGACATCTTGACATTGGACAGACCCTTATAGTTTTGTTTTTGGTAGGGAAACACGTGTTAGAGTAAGGAGAGAGAGGCATTTCCCACTCCTTTTTATTTTAATAAAAATCTTTGTCCAGAAGAATGAATCCCCTGTGTCTGTGTCTCAATCCTGGCTCCTCACACCTCTGAGATGGTTTTACCAAGTTCCTTCTTTCTTAGTGTGCTTCACTTTGTACTCCTAACTCACAATACATTTCACAACTTTTCTTTCAGGGGTCTCCCCACTCTTTAACAATTGTCTCTCTTGAAATCACTTCTTGGGGTTTTCTCTCTCTTCCCCCACAATAGTTGTTTCCATGCTCTGAAGGCTTCACAACCTTTTTTCTGCTTTAGGCTTTTGAATATCTCCCCAGACATCCGTTTCTGCTCACTCGTTATTAAGTCAATACCTGTATCACAATCATAGTCCGTTTGCTTAATTATTCATCCTCCTGGTGGGCATCCGCTCCTCCAGCACACCCCTGTATCTGAATCAGCCTCGGTGACTTTGCGGCAGTCGGCTCACGCTCAGGTAGATCGATTTCCTCTCGGCTTCTATGTAGCTTGCTGCGTTCCATGAACGGCAGCAGGTGGAAGCTTCCCTCACTTATGATAATCCAGTGTTTGGCATAGGTAGGAGGGCTCCAGGCCCACCACGGGACCTCTGTTGTCACACCACATCTTCGGACAGTTCTGAATTCTGTCCGGACAACGGTTCACCCTTGGTCTTCTACGCCGGTCCTCTGGCGTCTCTGAATTGCCTTCCCTGCTTCTCAGAGCACTAAGGCCTTAGTGGCGTTCCCACATCAGGGGGCTTCCCCTGCATACTGCTCTCTCCTCTGTTTGGGCCTCCTCGTCCCGTTTTCATAACTATTTCTTCTTAAAGTGATAGCTCCTTTATTTTCAGATAACGTATTGGCTTTCACATTACCTACAGCCAAACAGAAGCAGGACGCAGTGTTTTGGATGCAAGGCAGTCCCATGTATGCAGATAAAGTGTCCCGCATAGAGAGTTCCCTTTGGGAATGGGAGTCCTTGTCCCCCTCAGGGGTAGTCACTTCCAGTGAGGTTGCACTTGCACAGACCCCTAGGAAGGTTCTTGCAGTGTGGGCTCACCTCTCTAACCTCAAAGTGGGTGGCTCCCCCATGGTAGAAGAGATGAATACTCCTGATTCTTCACAGCATCCTCTTGATCAAAAACCATGACAACCCCTTAATCTTCAGGGTGTCCACAAAAAGGGTCTTCAAGAACAGTTCCGTAGTATGGCCTTCCTCTTCCTCCACCACTCCAAGAATCCTCACATTGCTCCTTTGGAAGCGACCATATGTGTCCTCTGCTCTCTCCTCTAAAGATCTTGTTGCCATAGTGAGAGCATTAAACCTGGCCCTGAAATTGAGATGGAAAATTGCAAAGAAATATATGCTGTCTTAAAAGAAGGTATACATTTTATATAAAAAAACAATTTTTTATATTATATTATTTTTTGTACCGAATGAAATGTAAAGTCAAAAGTTTTAAATTAATTTTGTATTGATCAGAGTGTAAATTCTTAATTTTTATTGCAACAATGTAAGCTGAAAGGTTGGATTTATTTTCGACCATACCAGCAAATAAATAAATAAATAAATAAACCGGGCTCATAACACTGTGACAGTGCTCTCCACCTCTCCTCTCCACTTCTCTCACTTACAGACTTTCTTGAGGTTAGCTCTGACCATGGACACTTTGACACCCAAAGTCTGTACCTTGTTTTCTATAGAGGACTGGGAATCCTGGATCACCTCCAACAGCTTCTCCATGGTGATTGCACTGTTCATCCCCATGGCTGCCCCAAGGTCACCAGCCAGGTGTTGGGCCAGCTTTGATCGACCTCCTTTACCTCCCATACATTTTTTGAGCTTTTGTTGTTGCTGCTGGCCTTTGACCATGGTGACAATGCGTTGTGTGCCCCAGTCCCAACCTCTACAGCCTCTTTCTGCCTGGCATCTGAGCGTGCATAGGCAGGGCCCCCACGTACGGTTACGGGCAGTCCAGGTTGCCCACTTGCCCTAGGGAGGGTCTGAGTCTACTCTGACATCCAGGTTCTCGGCTGGTAGCCCGTGCCACTGCTAGGCCCCAAACCAGGCTCCCAGTGCAAACTGTTTCTTTTCAGGGGGAGTCAAACCTCATTGTGCTCCGAATAACTGTTGCGCCAACCACCGGCAAGGAGGGCCTTCTCGGCTCCCTGAGGGTTGCACCTCCGCCTCTGCGCTTGCCGCCCGATCGATTGTACTGTCCTCCAGTGCCATGCCTCCCTTCACTCGTCCCTCGTTGGCCACTCCAGAAAGCAGGTAGTGGGCCATGACACCAATCCTCTGTGTCTTCCAGGCCCCAGTCTTTCCATATCTGAAACCAAGACAAGTTCTCCTATGCTGGTGGAAAGCGAGAACTTCATCAGGCCGATAGGAAGTAAGATATTACGCCTTCAGGAAACCAGGGCATATTGCCATATTCTTTCCCAATTGACCCAAAGAAAAGCCTATGAAGATCAGTCTCATGTTGGATGGAATACCAACCTCCCTTGGAGGAAATCCCACCAGGCTGAGTACAGGACTGAGCCAGAATATCTTGCAGGCCTTTTTTCCAATGAGCTAGAAGAACCGGAATGAACCTCATGGATTGTCTACACCTTGAGCGAGAGACAGGAAATTCCCCCTACCAGTGACAGCACAAGGAATCCCAGCAAGAGCCCTATTGGACCTTTGCAGTAAACAGACAGCCATCAGTGTTGACTTAATAATTCCTGAAGAGTTTCACCCCGGGCCCATGTGTCAAATAACCTGCATCCACATTGGCATGGTTATTTCCTGTTTCTGGATATGAATAGTGGTGATGGCCTGAGGGTAAAGGATGCAGACCTATACCCTCAAGTCATCACCACTTTTCATATCCAGATGCAAGAAATATCCATGCCAATGATGGTCATGCCTGGACTTCCTGAAGAAGTTGTTCGGTATGTATTTTCCCCTGTTCGACCAATCCCCCAGAGAACTACAAAGGGAGAAGTCAACACATTTGTCACAGAACCACAGATAGTCAGCTGCTTAGAGGAGGAAGGGGATTGTGAAGAAAACATGGAGGTGTATGACAGGATCAGAGAGCTGACCCTGTCAAGAGGGGATGGGGATCCCTCTCAGCTTGGGGTGGGAGGCCTACCATGGGAATTCTAAAAGCCATTTCTGGGCCAAAGGCAGGGTGTGGGAGTTGGGAGGCACCCACTCCCTATCCCTTCTTCATGTGCCTGCATATTTGAATTCGGTACCACTGTCGATGCCCCAATGTCAGCTGCCTTCTGCTGGTCAAATAGGGCTTCAAGTACCACCAGCCATAGCAGTGGAACAGCTAGCGAGTAACCAGACCAAGAGAGACCACAAAGAGCAAACAGGATATAGAGAAAGCTGCAGAGTAGTTGAATGAAGCCAAGCTACTTCTGCAACCCGCACCAGCAGTCTCCAGTGCTAGCAAGTCCATGGAGTGCTCAAGCAATGTTCACATGCTCAGAGACAATGTAAACCTGCTAGTGGGTCACAGAGTAGATCCCTCCTCACACCAGCATATCATACTTGCCAGAAAGCCCTCACACAATATGGGACATTGAAAGCAGTGGGCCGCCATTGCTAGATACTGGTAAACCAGAGTACAAGAAAGTTACGAGGCCTTGGACCCCTTGTGTTTTGTTGTCTATAACACCTTCCCTGGTAAAAAGACAGGAAGTCATTGGCTCAGGGAACCAGCCACGGAAGAAAGACAAACAAAAGGAAGGTGGAGGATAAAAGGGGGCACAAGAAACAGGAAGTCTTGGGTTATTTGGGTGAGGTCAAGAGAGAAGTGCGACTAAGGGACCAGGTGGAGGAAGGAGAGAGTAGAAGAGCATGGAGGAGTATTGCTGGAGGAGGGTGCAAGGTAAAGTACTGGTTGGTGGAGAAAGTGGCACTTGGCTTTCAGTGTGCATGAAAGGTGTGTGAGACTAAGTAGGGAGTGAATGTGGTGGCAGGGGCAGTGAAAGGAGGGTGACTGTGGGAGGTGTGGGTAGACTGAGTGGTAGTGTGGAGAGGCGAGAGTAGTTGTAGTAGTGTGGAGAGAGGAGTAGTATGTGTGTGGCAGAGAGAGAGTAGACAGAGTAAGATCAGAAGGTGGAGGTAGGTATCAGAAAGGCACATCGGAGGGATAGAAGAGGATGTATTAGGGAGAGAGGAGAAACAGTGGGTGGAGTAGGTAGGAGAGTAGGAGTTGGAAAGGGAAAAAAAGAGCCATAAGTGCAGTGTAAAGGTGAAGTTCCCCAAAGTAATCCAAGAAATAAGGCAAAAAGTAATCAAAAATAGAGTGCACAGATTACATGAAAAAACGGCTTTTTATATGCAAAATACGTCTGGGAGAATCCGACAGCTCTGTGCAACTGAAGATCAACTCGATAAGCCCACTCAGGCTACAATAAGAAAGAAACTGCAAAATTAACAGGTTCTTCAAATGCAACATTAATTCTAATTCGAACATTTCGATCGGCTATTCTTCATTGAGCCCTTAAAGAACAGTATACATTGAGCAATATAATTGGCAGTTTCCTTTCTCGTGACCATCAAACTACCACCCCTCGAACATGACAATTTCAAAGTCAGCACAAACTACAACATTTTAATTGGCTGGCACCCTTGATGGTGAAATTGATATAAAAAGCTCTACCTTAATTGGACAGCAGCACCTGAGATAGCTCGGGCTGTAGCAGCCCACAGAGACGGACTAATAACGTTGTGAGTAATCAGCGGGATCAAAGCTTTGTTGCATCCCATGAGACACCACAATCCCTTCCCCATAATTTTCCCTTCTGGCTTCCCACCCCTTGCACCTGCTCACTCTGCAACTCCCATCTCGATTTTTACAACTGCACTGAGTGCCTTAACTTTCAGTGGGGGCGCTGGTTCAAATGCTAGTTCTTCTTTATGACTAAACTGCTGCGTAGGCCTTCTCGCATATCTCACTGTGTCCTTCACAACCATTATGCATTCATTAGTCTCTCGTCTGGGAAGGCACCTGCTGTCTAGAGTACCATTTCAGGCCCCTGAGAACTTTGTCCCTCTCAACAACTAGCTGAAAACGATTCTGCATCCCTTTTGATCCTGACCGCAGCCCAACAGCAGAAATAAAATTCAATTAAATGACCATCATTCAAAAATGCAGCTTAGCACTCTAAAATGGCAAAACCTGCAGCCTTCAACAATGGCCTATTCTAACATGGCAGACCTCTTGCTCATTACAACAACTAACAACTACAATAAACCTCAAGCAAGTGCTTTTCATAAGTGCTTTTTGGCTGTTTGCGGGGTGGGGGTGTGGATATGGCCGCTGGTATTGTTTTAATTGAACCTTTAGGTTGTATTGAAAGTGACTTGATCCATCTAACGACTATCCTCAAGTATGCCTGGCTTATATAACTTAAACACAGATATGCCGCCGGGGAAAGAACTATTCAACCTACTTAATGACTCACAGGTAACTCCCAAGCTCACTGCTAGCTCCATCAATCTAACGAGAAGTCTAAATCCTACTATCTCTGCAACATCAGATATTTGAAAATTCTGTACTATTGACAACATATTTTGTACCACTGTAACTCCACCTACTTTGGAGTGGACGGCTACCATCACTAGTCCCTTTGTTGAAATTGAAACCACGGCAACACCAAGCATGGACCTCTGTATGCCCACTGACTCACTCCTGGAGGCAGGCTTTCAATTAGATTCGGCCAGCGGTAGCGAAGCCGCGCCCATCACAGGTTCTCCACGTGATAGACAAACGGTGGCCCAGGTACACAGGTCTCAGCCGCCGCTTGCTCACGTTATGGCACTGTTGGGCTTGGCAGCGCAGTTGACCTGCACTACAGTTTTTGAAAATGTAAAGAAGAAAGTGCTATTCCCCATCTTGATTCTACTCCTATAGCAACAGCAAGGAAGCATAGTTGCTCGACCAGAGACTCGTCATCCACGTCTGCGAGAGCCCTATCGCAATCCCCGGCAATGTTCTCCCCTTCGGCTCAAGAAGCTTCTGTTCTATCACTTTCCTTTACCCATCGCACCTCCGGGTGAGCCGGCTGTCCCTCACCGCGAGTAACTGACTCTGCGACCGCTGACCATTCTGGCAGGCATGGAATCAACGTTACGAGCGATGAATACAGCCCTTTATTCCCTGGCAAGTGTTACATCCGCCCTGCGTCCCGCTACGTGGTGATGCAGGGCGCACTAATAAAAGCCCCGCCCCCGAGCACGGGAGGCAGTTCCGGGCCAACACTAATCCTGTGTGCATGCGTGTTCTTTCGCTCCGGCTGGAGCTGCGCCACAAAGGCCGCGCGGCCTTCCATCACATCGCTCCGGTCTCCCCGCAGAGGGCGGATGTAACAATGGCGACGAAGAGGAGAATACGAAACACATGCGCTCGGCGCTCGACAGGCTGCTGATGGCCCACGGCCATACAAAATACATTTTTGGACACCCGGTTGGGGGGGGGGGAGGGACACACACGTAACCCCCCACCCACAAAAAAAAAAAGAAAAATACATTTTTTTTTCTTCTCCGCTACACCAGAGGAATACGATCCTCAGCTGAATCAACCTGGATACAACCAACACATGGGCAGGCCACCAAAACGTGGAAGCACCGAGGCCTTCTACCTGCCTTCCATGGGCCAGAAGCTCCAGGATACATCAGGAAGGCCCACTGCGGAAACACATCCACAAATCCAGCACGGGTGCACATGGTGAGTGCCTGATCCTGACACTACTGCCCACCTGGAAAGTCAGAAGGGATCACCCAGGGACCAGCCCCGAGGTGAGGCAAGCGAACCCCAGCGATGGCAACCGGCACGTCCACCCCCAGGCCTGGTACACCGTCCAGATTGGCAGCAAACCTGTCAATGTCGTCACCACAGGCTCGCCCACAGGCACACTCCTCGGGAGTGATCCAGCCTTTTGACCCATTTACAGGCACGTCATCAGTCGGCCCCAGGTGGCAGCTATGGATCCAGAAATTCGAAATGGCGATGGAATGCAAGGACATAACGACTTCCATTGTGTCTCTGCGTAATGCAATCCGTAAATCCCACTGTGCTCTTGACAACGATTTTTCGTATACTGAACTAACATGAAACTCGGTCTAGTTTAAGAATTTTCTGCCTTATCGTCTCAAACGTTATTGCACCCCCCAAACACCCCTTCAAATGAAGTTCTTTCTGCATGGTCCCTGTCTCTCAAGGTCAAAAAACAATAGAACCTTATACTGCCAGTGCGAGTTGTGGGCCTCTTCAGGGCGCGAGCTGAAAATCAAAGCCGCTGACCTTCACTAGAAATTAGCATACATTCTTTCTTTGCAACATCCCGTAGTAAAGCCATCTGTGAGAACTTGAAGTTTCGAATCCATCTATGTAGTGCGCCTCAATGTGCAAATGCGAACTGGCTTCTCTCCCATCTGCAACGGCTCGCTTGGCGCGTTCTAAGGCCCCAATTTTGTCCTCGTTGTCTGCGAGCTTTGAAGCCCCAAAGAACCATAAATATTGAGACTTTAAATTTTTTGGGGAAGGTCAGGGAAAGTATAAAGTACCCGAGGAGTTGAGTTGAAAGTGAGATTTATTGTTTGTTTGTTTTATTATATGCATTACGCAAGCCTCCCCCCGGTTAACAGTGCCCAGCATTTATAAGAGATTGCGAAAATGAGTTACATCAACAAAAATATATACGTACACATATAGACAAGGTCAGCAATATGAGGTGAATAGAGAGAGAATTCAAAGATGACACCCAGGTAGTTCGGCACCCAGGATGGTGAAGGTAGGGGTTATGGTTAGCATACTTTGTATGCACACTGTACAATAACATTTATTTACAAAAAGACAATCGTATTACAATTATTTAAACCGGGATTTGTACTTCACAACCATCTCTCCTTTGGGTGGACATGGCACAGTGGCAATGTTGGGTGGCAATGGATCAGTGCTCTGCACAGAAACGTTCAAAATTCCATATCTGTGCTTCTCTAATACAGCAACAATAAGGCTTTTGACAAAGTCGAACTCCATTTCCTCATAGACTGGTTTGATCACCCATTGCTTACTTCTTTTTGAAAAGGCCTTAGTGTAGCGAGGCATCCTTACATTACACTTAGTCCTAGATTGTTCACGGCCGAGATTCTCGTTATGGGCCAAGACGGCAAGTAGAGTCCTATGTCTCATGCCATGTGCTGAAATGCAAGCGCTTTGGCCTGTACTTTAGGCACATATTGTGGAACACCTCCAAACCTCCTGTGTGACAGAATTCTGTCAGTCCCCTCAAATCTCTTGATAGAGTTTTATCGAAAACAATCTTCTCAATGGCTTTGTGTGTCGGTGAAGATGGATTCAACCACTTCTTCTTCCGTGCTTCCACTGGGGATAAAGGGCCATGTTCACATTGGTGGAAATGTAGGTTTTCTGACCAGCGGTGCACGTTGGTACAATGGTGCATCAGTGACCGCCATTTTTCAAGTAGTATTTCCACTGACCCTTCACAAGTTTTGGAGCTCCACCAAAGATGGTTGCTGATAGATTGGGACCACTCTGAAATACTTTCCAAACCTTTTTTTTTCCCTGCAGCCGAGATTTTCTTATTGATTGATTTAGCAAGATGCCATACGCCAAGTTGATGTTTAATATGTGGGAACTGCTCTCTCATTGTCTTGGCAATTGAAACGTGTCTGTCCGTGGCTATGAGGTCGATGTGCATTCCCCTCGATTGTAGATATTCCACTGATTTTATAAATCCTAGTTTCTCCATGGCCACTGAGGATGTACATTGTGTTACCTGCACGACCACCGAACTCACAATCTTCTTAATATCCATGTCCTGAAAGTGGTAGATGCAGTACTTGGCAGAAAATCCAGGGCTGTCGCACTGTCCATCGCCAGCTAGCCTGAATCATCTGCCTTCAAATGTACTTGCTAGAGACAATTGTTCAATTTTCCAAGCATCACTAATGGCCGGAAGCAGATAATCATGTTGGTATTTGTAGTGCTGTGTTTTTGAAATGAAATGGAGTCCCACAAACTGAAAGAAAGACTCTAACTTTCTAAAACTGGAGCCACTAAAAAGTGATGCAGCTGCACACAGTAGATTGCCTGCTGACAGTTTCCCCAGCATCGGTTGTGCAGACCATGAGAATGTATGATGTAATCTACAGGCGGCATGTATTGTGACGTTACTGCCTTGTTTTTGACGAGTCACATGAATCAATGGCTTCCCACATACTTTCCCTCTGACGGAATGCCCACATTTCAGCATACTTATAATATCCATCAAACAACTATCGAATACTATGTATTTGCCCTCTTTCATTAGACTGTCATCCTGCGTCAAAGTTGTTTCGGCCTGTGACGTTGAGGACATATCACCACATTTGAAAGAAATATCGCTGCTATCAAGTTCTGATGCGTCAGTGAATGCTGCTGCTGGTTCATTCTCTGTCATTTCAACATCTGCTACCTCAACATTGATGGGAGAACATAACAATGTCGACAGCTTTTTTGGTGGCAATTTTTTGGCGGGTGTAGATTGTGTGAATTGATCTGCGACTACTTCAGAGCTATCTTCAATACATCTGTTGCGGCGGTGCGGTCGTATTGTAGCAATGGTCCAATAAAACTTTGCTGGATTCTCCGCACACATTCATTTCATGTTCTGGCCATTGGACATGAGCATCCCGAGTCTCAACATGCCACATCTGAATTAATAGTTCCTCCATAGTGTAAATGGTCTGGCAAGCAACATCTCTCATTCGCTTCACTGTCTGTGTATGTATAGTTCGTAGACCCACGGGTAACTAGAGGACAGATTGGAAAAGGGATGTTCAGTTTAAACACAAGATAAAGTATAGTACAATTGACTGGAAAAAAACATAAAATAGTCCCCAGCACAAAAAAAATTCTAAAGTTATGATCTGTTTGTAACTAACCTTATTTTGGTTTCTTTTCTTTGCAACTTTTTTGACTCGACCTTCAACATCTGCACGCTGTTGCTCCGATACGTATCCGCATGTCTCCCCTTCCTCTTGCGCTGCAACGACTATATTTTCTGTATCCGCATAGACAGCACGGAATGACGCTCCATCGACTCCCTGAAACATAGTATTTTCATTACTGTGTATCAAAATATTGTTAGCATAAAACGCACGTGAGGACGAACACACATGTACATCTCAATAGCCAAACACGATTTAAACATTGTGTGGAACAATCAAACGACAAGTATTCGAGCTCTGATGACCTAGTTCGATGGAGCTGTCAGTATCCATACCTCTGGCTCTGCATGGACTGCCACGAATGATTGTATTGAAGAGGAGGCATCAGCAACTCCCTGAAACACAGTACCTGCGTTAGTATGGTTTTCAATATCGTAAACATAACACACACTTGGGGTCGACGGCACAGGTACATATAAAGAGATAACCACAAATGTTGCATTGTCTAAAAGAATCAAGGAATATTTAAAAATGATCAGATTTAATCGACTTATTTCTCCGATTTCTTTACATCTGCATCATCTAAATGGGATCTTGTAATTGTAGTGGAAGCTCCATCATCTCCCTGAAACACAGTACTTGCATTAATAGGGAAGAAAGTATAGCAAATGGAATCACGTTATATGATCACGCTCGATGGAGCCGTCAGTATCCATACCTCATGCTGCTGAAGAATATCTAGGGCTGTTGTCAATGTGGTGCACACTTCCGAAAGCTGTTGCGCCGATTCGTATCCGCATGGTCCCGCTTCCACCGGAATTACTTGAATGTCAGGCTCCGCATCAAGTGCGTGGGTTGACGATTCAACAACTGCCTGAAACATAGTATTTGCATTAGTAAGGATTACAATATTGAAAACAACACACGCTTGGGGTCGACCGCACAGGTACATATCAACGTTAACCACAAATGAAACATGGTGTAGAACAATCAAATGACAAGTGTTCCAGTCCTGATGATCACGGTCAGTTGAGCTGTCAGTATCCATACCTCGGGCTGCTGAAGAACATCTAGGGCTGTTGTCAATGTGGTGGACGCTTCAGCATCTCCCTGAAAGACAGTACTTGCATTAGTATGGATAACACTAATTATAACTGAAAACAAACACCAAGGGGCGACAACTAAGGTGTATATCAATTGGAAAGCACTAACCAAACAATTGGTAAACTAATCACACGATACATACAAACTATTACTTGACATGCATAAAACAAGTCAGTAGCGGAATAGCCAAGTATGATTACCTGATACGCGCTAGAAGTGGTTGATAACTGCGAGCACGTGACGGAAGTAGAATGTTCTTGCTTCAGATTCAAGGGATAGTCAAGAAGTTGTAAAGGTAAATTATTGTTTGATAATGAAATGACAATATTTAAAATTGCCATGTAAGGAGACAGAATACTTGAGTAATGCGCAATATAGCACAGTTCCCTGTGCCCATATATAGATTTCGTTTGTGGGTTATGAAATCTAAAAATAATATATTGATAAATGTCATTATTCAAAAAGCTGTACACTCATATCAATGTCGAAAGTATTACAAATTGGAAACAACACCTAAAATATAAATGAATCCATTCGGCTACCTACACACCACCGCAAGGCCTAAAGCTAAAAACGGACACTTGACTCACCAGTGGCGGATTGTGGACAAATAGAGTGGGAATAGCGTTTGCGAGCAATTTTCGTGTCGATCGCCGTTTATTCTTCTTTGTTACCCAAGATGTGGTGTACATGTTCGAGGGAAAGTGCCGGCTGCAGAAGCGGTATCGATCACCCCTCTTGTCCTCAAAGACTTGTTGGACTCTACTTTCCAGCTCATCCAGTGGATATCCGCAATGTCTGACCCATTCTCTTATTCGATCAACAGTTTTCGGGAACACATGCATTGTAGTGCCTTCAGATTTAGCATGGGTCTTCGAAGGGCAACCGCTAATCGAACAGGCAGGCATTGTTGAAAATTCTGAAAAGTAAATATCAAGATTATTATAAAACCTTGATGAATAAAAATGTCATAAAAAAGTAAATGAACCATACCATGCTCAATGCAAGGTTTGTTTTGGTCGCCGGAACTATACCAGTTCATCATGTGCGGCTTAGTATTTGCATAAGTTACAGAAATGTTTTAAATTATGTGACTAAACTCTGAACATGTGACTCGTCCCTTGGATGTTCTGTCTTGCACGAAAAGGAACCATGCTTACATTATAGACTGGACCCCCGAAGGATGCAATTCGATGACAATTGACACAGATGAAAATAAATAGATCTATTGATAGCATAACAATTGAAACTCAAGTCAATAGCAATGAGACCAATGACCATAGCTCTATTGGCTACTGTAATAGCAAATAGATTGAAATGTAAAAATGACCGAAATATGACTAGGATACATGGCCTTACCTTGACCAACAAACAGTTGGATTCAGCAGGCCGAGCAGTATGTTGCAGGAGAACAGGTAGATGGCCACAGGTAGCACACTGACGAGTTTGCTCGAAGCGGTCACAGATAGCACGGTGACGAGCAGATTAGCATAGATCTCAGTGCTTCTCAGGTAGAAGGTTCAGGAGTTGACTTGCAAAGCACAAAGATGTTCTCATGAGACATATCAAGTGGTTTATAAAGTATTAGAAACAGGGGTGTGTTTGTGAATGAATGACGTGAATATGTCGTGGTATTATGTTTATTGCAGGGGAGCGGCCTGCCTCAGGGGAGGCCTGCCTGGAGACACGAGGTCTGAGGAGGCCATGTGAGCGATGGCCCCTGGGCGTGGGATACCTTTTGAAGTGTACATGCTGTTTGGCACCTTGGCCGTTTGCGCCCGTCACAGTCCCCCATGCCAGCGCTCATCCCCGGGTGCGAACCGCCTTTGATAGAGGGGGGTGGGACGGATGGGCCTGTGGGCGTGCAGATAAGGCACAGGAAGACTGCTGAATGGAGACACACTTATGTGGATTGCAGGGGGGCAGCCTGCCTCAGGGGAGGCCTGCCTGGAGACACGGGGTCTGAGGAGGCCATGTGAGCGATGGCCCCTGGGCGTGGGATACCTTTTGAAGTGTACATGCTGTTTGGCACTTTGGCCGTTTGCGCCCGTCACAGCCCCCCATGCCAGCGCTCATCCACGGGTGCGAACCACCTTTGATAGAGGGGGGTGGGATGGATGGGCCGGTGGGCGTGCAGATAAGGCACAGGAAGACTGCTGAATGGAGGCACACTTATGTGGATTGCAGGGGCGGCCTGCCTCAGGGGAGGCCTGCCTGGAGACACAGGGTCTGAGGAGGCCATGTGAGCGATGGCCCCTGGGCGTGGGATACCTTTTGAAGTGTACATGCTGTTTGGCACCTTGGCCGTTTGCGCCCGTCCCTTGCCCTTATGTGATGTTAACTTTGCATGACATTCGCGTAGATGGGAATACTGAGCAGGACACGGGGCATCCATTTTTGTACCCCCTTTCCACTCCATTTTGGTGACCAGGCCTCACTGCGATAGTACAGCGCGCAGAGCACATTGCCCACAGCCTCGTTCCCACTCTGACTGGAAAACTCCAGAGGTATTTGCAACAGCTAATAAATGTAACACATCACTCTCTGAGATCACGGTCCTGCATGTGAACCGGCCTGAACCAAGCACATGGCTCGTTCATCTCCACAAACGTGTCCTTGCCCACGCACCCTCGCCAGTGGAAAGTTACTGCCATTCTGACCGTGTGTCCCTGCATGGTATTCTCTTCATGTGCCAGACCACTGAGCACGCCATGATGGCCACCTAGCAGATCCCCAACTAACATTAGACTGCAGTATATCGTTGCCTATCAATAACAAATGCCACATATCGGAGATTCATGTGAGCACAGACCCACACTTCAAACACTGTATTATAGTGGTCAAGACCCTTGACATAAGGCCTGTATAATCCAATGTTCATTGATAGTATTGATATATGTGTGACTTTTATAGAGACATAACCGACTGAAAGACTTTGAACAAGTGTTATTTAGTGCATGCATTATTGATAATATATTATGTTAGCTTAGATAGTGACCACCCCGCTTCACAGCGACCTGAACTTCACCCATTCTGAGCACAGGTGTCTGACGTCCATCCTTGAATGGAGACACACTTGATTGATTTAAAAAATCGAAACAACCGTTGTTAAAATATATGTGGCGTTTTATTTTGTAGCTTATTTTGATGACACAAAAATACACAAGTTTACACATTGTACAGTTCAGGTTGCAGCACAGCGAGAGAAAATCCCCTGTACTGACCGCTGTCACTCGGGAACGTTTCTCTTATGGCATGAACGGCACAGGCTGGTATCACTCTTCGAACGCGGTGTCTAAGCCTCCCGTGAAGCCACCATGTAAAGGAACGATAGGCCACCAGCCTGTACCACCTGTGAAAAGGAATGAAACAAACTGTTTTTAAATGACCAAGATAAGTTTAATAAACGTTTGTTGTCAATGACAATTCTAATGGCATTCTGCTCGGACAAATGCTATCTAGACACTGCACACTATTGAAAGACTTTCATGCGTTACAATGATATGTATATGTAATTTTGGATATAGTAGAAGACCATGAAATGGGAGTGGCATGACAAGCAGAGTATACTTACTCGTTACTCGGATTACGAGGACGAACAGTTGTGCGAAGTTCGTGCATAAGCACCATCATTATCCTCAACACGGGCCATGTGAGGCAGGCTGCCCTGAAGTCTGGAAGCTCGGTGATGCATTGCGGTCGTGGCTCGCCTTCCGAAATGTAGGCCACGCATCCCGAGTTTTCACAGCAGCAGCAGTTCTCCTCCTCGGTCGGCATTAGCTCGCACCGATTGCATGTGCACCAGGTGGAAACACCGTCCATGCGACTAGGTCCAGGGTCTTCATCCGTTGATTCGTCCTGCCAACTGCTGTCCGAAGCCCCATCGTTTTCGCGTGTTTCCCTTTCCAGTAGTTCCTCCTCGGTATACTCGGGCTCGCACATGTAGGGCATTATTGTATCCATTGTGTGTTGCACAAACTAAAATAATTGATAGCGGTGGTACTGGTATCTGTCCACACGGGCTACAAGCAACGAAGGTAGCTGACCAGAGTACAGAAACGAGTCACAGAATACTCAAAGTAACACACAGAGAGGAATGGAATAGAAAATCTGCTGCTGTGTGTTGTGAAATGGTCTGTTTATACTTATTGAGGAAAGAGGCGTCCTGCCATTTCCATGGCGACACGTCATTAGCTGAAGCGCAGCGAATGTTGACACGAGACGTGCTTTGGCGTTGTCAAATGGGCGGTATGCATCTGCTGATGACAGGCTCAGGGGCGGGGGATATGATTTAGTGCCGCAAAAGCAGGTCAGCCAGGGCGATGGGGGAAATTATAGGATTATCACAAAATGGCAGCTTCCTGGTGCCTGTTTTCGCATGCGTTTAATGGACGAAAACTCGGGTATGGTCCATAGGAAATTTTTCTAAAATCGAGCGACTTAGTCTTAAAAACACATGGCCGACCCGTAGGGGCAATACAAAATTTTGACCGAACCATTCCTTTAAACGTTGATGAGGGCCAGGGCGCATACCAAAGTGCGGAAGACGTACTGACGGCGCATTTCCTCCCCCAATTAAACCCGGACTATGAGACATTTATATTCTGCACCACCATTCAGGCAGAAGATGAAACGCTGGACGCCTACCACACACGGCTTAGGAAGTTAGCCATGTCCTGTGAGTTCACAAACGTCGAAAAAGAAATCCGGAGGCAGCTCATCAATGGCATCCAATCGGAAAAGCTGAGACGGATGGTACTTGGTGAGAAAGGCATCTCCCTTACACGGACGACAAAATAAATACAAAATCAATCTGACCTGCGTAAGCAGCTAGTGGAAAAAAAGAATAAAGATGTGTGCACTCCTAATAATACAAATACACAATTTACACAAAGTGAACCCGAAATTACTGCAAACTCGAGTCTACAGCAAACACTTCAAAGCAATGTCATCTGTTTAGGTGCATCGAATTTTACCTGATTCACGGGCCAAATCTCTTAGTAAAAACAAAGGTAAAAAGAGCACACCTAAATCCATCAAGTCGGCTCCTCACCAACAGACGCCCGTGATACAAGCCACTGTACAATCCCAAAATGGGCTAAGTGTCGCGACATTACCAGAGAAGTCCCACTATGATATGTTTTCAAAAACAGACAAAACTGCTTCTAAATCCCAAAACAGGGAAAAAAAAGTAAGAACATTAAGCGATAGCCAAAACGTCGAGCTCTCATCATTTTTTCAACACTTTAACGCTCCCGAATAACAGCTCTCAATCAGCCAGTTGCACGGTGACCAAAACATATGCTAAAATAAGTCGACGCAAGAATGCATCCAATGCAATACAAGCACAAGAAGGTCGTCATTTAGCATATGAACCATTAGATACATTAATAAAGATAGCTGAACAAAGTCAAAATGCCAAAACATCGCTGTGGGTAACAAATCCTACTCCCAAGCTGTCAGTCGAGCGGGAAAAAGAATGAGAACTTCCGGAAAAGGAATAAGCACCTCAGTTGATGAGAACTTCCGGACACTGGGAGCTGTGAACATTAGCGTGAATCGATTCTGGACAGAAATACGAATATAAATGTATCACTGTGTACCCTGCTCTCTTGTTTCCCATGTTTCTGCTATATATCCATACCCCCCCCGCCTCACTGTAATTCCCAGCCCCTGTCTGTATGTATGTCGCCCTGCTCCCTGCCATCCTGTCCACGTGCCTGGTCTCGGCCGCCTTAAAGATAACCATCATATCACACCACTACGCTTGCTCTCTACCTTATACCATCATTCAACTAGAACACAGCTATACCCCTGATTAATTTGGCCTAGCTGTTCACATACGAATATGACTCCATGAACACCTCATCACCCTAATAAAACGCAGTTAGCCAAGCACATTCCAGCCTAGTTGCTCACATATGTTTCCTTCATGCCTAACGCAGCCGGAGCCCAGTCTAGGTGTCCACCCACCAGACTGCACACATACAACTGATATCTCCGGCCTCACACCTAACGCTAGGATGCAGCTACCACCCAGCAATTACACCAGCTGCACACATATCCGGCGCACCCATGCACCCTACGACTTTATCGCTCTCTACTGACCAGAACTACGGTTCCAGAGGGAGTTCAACCTACCAGCTATTTGAGGTCATACCAATGATATATAGAGCGATATATAAATGCCAAGTAACATAACATAACATTAGAGCAAAGACGAGATGATATAGCTAAATTGATCCAGCTTTATCTGGCCCAGCCTGCATTTAATAGCTTATCAGACCATAGTCAATCTGTCATAGCCAAAACAAATAAATATTCTGAACTTGTTAATACCCTGAGTCTGAACCTGAGAGTACCCTCTCAAAATTCCCTAGAAGAACATAGTTACTTAACCCTGGTAACGTTCTTTCGACTGGATGTTCCTCCCACGTATTCCTCATCTTTGATATTCGTATCTTGCCAGCTTTGTTGCTTTGGAAAAATGTTTCTCGGCAGAGGGCGCTGTGCTCGATGTCGTGATGTCAATGATCCTCGAGGGCTGCCATTGAGCGTTGACGCCACCAGCAGTATAAATAGCTTGTGCAGCGCTGGTTGGCATCAGTTCTGTTTTTTCGTTCCCATCAATCGAGGAACTAACCAGGCGTACCCCAGACCGCAAGCTCTCAGGAAACGCAGAGCGTAATGCATGCAAATTGTACGGCGGGGTAGGTTGGGAGGGGCGATGATGAATACGTGGGAGGAACATCCAGTTGAAAGAACGTTAGCAGGGGTAAGTAACTTTTTCTTCGAATGGATTGTGTCCTCCCACGTATTCCTCATCTTCGATAGACTCCCAAAGCAGTGAGAATTTGGAGTTGGGAGTACTAATTAAATTAATCTTGAATAGAATGGAGGACTGCTTTAGCAAAAAGACCTCCATGAGTGCAAGAGGAGTCCAAGCAATAATGCTAAACAAAAGTATGAATGGACGACCAAGTGGCCGCAGAGCAGATGTCAATTATAGGGACACCCCTTTTTAGAGCCGCAGAAGTTGCCATGCCCCTTGTGGAATGAGCTCGAAGCCCTTCCGGCGGGTCTTTGCCCGCTGCTCTGTAGCATTCACCAATAGCCAGAGTAATCCACGGGGATATGGTTTGTTTAGTTACTGCGAGTCCCAATTTAGGACCGGTATATCCCACATATAATTGATCATCATAGCGAAATTCTGCCATTCTTGCAATATAACAGCTTAGAGCCCCTTTTGGGTCCAGCCTATGCAGACTTTCCTCCTCCTTGCCCAAATGAGGGGGAGGATAGAAAGATGGAATTGTTATCTTATGCAACAAATGGATGTCAGAGACTACTTTCGGCAGGAATGATGGTTTTACTCTAAGGACTTATCCTTATGAAACGTAGTATGAGGAGGCTTGCATGAAAGAGCCTGCAACTCACTTACCCTGTGGGCTGATGTTAATGCCACAAGAAGTGCAGTCTTGAGAGTTAAGAGCCTTAACGGGCAGGAATGTAAAGGCTCGAAAGGTGTACAAGGTGTAAGTTGTACTGGAGGGTACACATTAGTGAGTCCCTTCAGAAATTTAACAATTAAAAGGAATTTAGAAATAAGAGACCGCTTCAGAGGAGCGCTTATGAATAGAAAGCGCCGCCAGGTATCCTTTTATGGTTCCAATCTGGTGCCCCAGATTAGCCAAATGCAACAGGAAAGAAAGCACCATAGGAGGCCACATTGAAATGGATCCACATTCTTGTCCTTGCACCAGTTACTGAATTTATTCCAACGACACCGGTACAAGGATTTGGTTGCTGGCCTTCTGGCCGAAAGCAAAATCTCCATTACGTCATCCGGGAGGTCCCAATGCTTATATCTCAGCCTCTCAGAAACCATGCGTGAGGGATGACCATTTTGACCTCTGGATGGAGAACCCGACCATCCTCTTCTGAGAGAAGATCATCTCTTTGTAGAAGACTTATTGGTGGGCAGATGGACATGTCCAGAAGGTCCGGGTACCATGTCCTCCTGGCCCAATCCGGAGCAATTAGGATCATGAATTTCCCAAACTTTCTCAACCTCCTGATCACGTGAGGAATGACGGGGACTGGAGGAAACGTGTATAGAAGTGGAAACTCCCAGTCTACTATGAACACATCTCCTAGAGCTCCTCTTGGGGGAAATTCCCTGGAGCAGTACTGTTCACACTTCCAATTGACACCGGTCATGAACAGATCCACTTGAGGGGTTCCCCAAAGGGTGAAGATCTCTTGAAGGACTTCCTGAACTAGGTCACACTCATGGGAGACTGTGCTCTGCCTTCTCAGAGCGTCCGCCACCGTGTTCTGCTCTCCAGCTAGGTGAACTGCCGACAGAGAGATTCCTTCTCGTATTGCCCAGAACCAGAGCTGCTTAGCCTCTCTGTACAGTGCTAGTGACCCTACACCTCCTCTCTTGTTGAGGTAGTACATGTCCATCGTGTTGTCCATCCGTATCAGGACATTCTTTCCCTGTACAGAGGGCAGGAAGGCTTTCAGCGCTAGTCTGATTGCCCTCAGCTCCAATAGGTTGATGTGTAGTTTGGACTCCGATGGAGACCAACGACCACTGATTGTCAGATCGTTGGTGTGGGCTACCCACCCCGTGAGTGAGGCATCCGTCACTACCGTTATCTCCGGCCATGGTTGCCAAAAAGATTCTCCCTTGAGAATGTTGTTGCTGCAAGCACACCAAAGGAGGTCTTGAGCAACTCTGCTCGGAACCTGCAGTTGATCCGCCATATTCCCTGAAAATTGCGACCACTGAATTCTGAGGGCCCATTGAAGGGATCCCATTTTCAATCAGGCCTCTGGTACCAGGAAAATGCAGGATGCCATGAGACCAAGCAACCTCAGAAAAACAAAGGCCAGAAGATGCTGGGTATTCTGGAATTCTGCTACCATTTGCTGAATGTTTTGAGCTCTCAGCTCGGGAGGCGAGACTTTCCCTGAGGAAGTATCCAAGACCGCTCTGAGGAATTGGAGTCTTTGGAAAGGTATCATATAGGACTTCTTGTAATTGAGGAAGAAGCCCAGTCTGTGTAGGAAGTGGCAGGTGATACTGAGATGTTCCTAGGCTTGCTCGGGGGAACAAGTCCTGATCAATCAATCGTCCAGTTAGGGGTAAACATGAATCCACCCTGTCCTGAGACTCGCTGCCACTACCACCATCAGTTTGGTGAAAACCCTTGGGGCGGAGGTCAGCCCAAATGGCAGAACTCGAAACTGATAATTTATTTATTTAGTTGTTTTACAGTTCATAAAACTATACAACTTTTACATACATTCATACTATCTCACAATTAGTTAATTACAATAAATACTCAAACATACATGTTTTTGTATTTCCATCAATCTTTGATTACTTAAAAAGAGTCATACTGTGCAGTTATCTAAAACTATTTTCCAAAACCATTACAACTGCTTTAAAGACTTTCAATTATAGGACGAACAGTTTGCCATACCTTGTAAAGTGCGATGTACATAGCTTCTGATTGCACATTCAAACACCATGTCCAAAAATCTTCTGATTGTACATATTCCATATTATGGACAAAAAGACCATAGTTCACCATATATTGTTTTCATCTTTCAGGGCAGCTAGTAAGCACATGTCTCACAGTTTCTAACGTGTCAACATTTTGGCACATGCGACAGTATCTGTCCTTTTTCATGATCTTCCATTGGTGACCAAAGGTGGATTTCACTGGGAGTTGATTGGTTCTCATTAGCAACCTGAATTTACGAACCCGCAGATCTGGGCATCGTATTAGGTACCTCTGTGGTTTAAAGTACATATGTAAAATCCATTCAATGTATTTAAAGTTTTTAAGTTCGTACATACGAATGAAATTCTTCTCCCAATCATATCTCTTGGCTTTAGCTTTAAACGCTCTTTTAATTGCAGGAAAATATCCACACTGATTAGCTTTAGCTACCCACTGCAACTCTTGAAAATATTCACAGCAACTAGACACATATTTACAACTAGATTTAATTACATCAATTTTAGCAATATGTGTACCTATAATTTGTAATAGTTCACTTTCTGGGTGACACACTGCTTTCAAAGCGAATAACCCTCGCTGTTGTCTAACAATAGAACACAATGACTGGATGCCAAGTTCCACTCTAATATATTGGATGGGGCATGAACGAGGCACACCCAAAATAGTACGCTAAAATTGTCCTTCAATCCTATCTAGAAATGATAGATCGGTGATGGTAATGGCTTCAAGGCCATATACTAAAACCGGTGTAAACCATTGACGGTATAATGTCAATATCCCTTGCAGAGAATATCCTGCATAGTCTTTTACAAATTTGTTCACCATCATGGTGATTTGGTTAGCTCATCTAGCTTTATTCTCAATTAAGCAACGATAGACAATTTTACAATTGAAAGGAACTCCCAAATATTTGTACTCCTCTGTGTATTCAACGTTACCCCATGATAGTTCCATTTTTACTTTATTAACTATCTTACAAGAAAACAGCATAACCTGTGTTTGTTTTAGGTTGATAGACAATCCACGTTCTTTAGCAAAGCTGCCAAGTTCTTCAAGCATCGCTTTCATCCCTCTAAAAGAATGGTCTATCATTACTAGATCGTACCCATATAACATGGCAGATATCATGATGTTTTCAAATTTAGCTGGGGAACTGGTTTTAGCAGCCAGTCGTCTAATCAGATCTGCTAAATAGAGGTTAAAAACAAGGGCAGCCAATAGGCTTCCTTGTTTCACACCTCTATTGTAACGCTCACCTGGTATCCACGGGGACGTCACTCAGCCTGTTCTGACCTCTTACGACCTCAAACCCTTCCCTGGAGGCTATTCGACTGGAGACTGGGCGTGAAACACAGGATTGGTAGAGTTTAACTCCCTATTGTCTCTGTGTGCTTGAAACCCTTCTTCCCCGGGGTCCAATCCTTCCCTTTGATCCACAGCTCACTTTGTTTTCTTGGATAGTGCGTTCTCCGTCCTGCTTTTAGCGCAGGGGCGTGTTGATTGATGCAGGCTCGTTGCTGCCTAGTTACTTCACTGGCAAGAGTCTGACAGGTAAGTATAATGAGTCTTTTGGACAGTTCTCAAACTTCATTCCTTTCCTTCCTTAGATGATGGCCGGCGTCCGGGGATGGCGGTGTGCTGCTGAGATGAGTAGCGCTGCAGGTGAATGAGAGCGCGATGCGTGATGCACCCCTTTTGCATTTGCATTGAAATGAGTTCTTTTTCTGTGTCTTTTAGGTGCCGCGACGATTTCAGCGTGGATGCCGGTTATGAAGAACAAATGCGGTGGGTAAGTGCGGTATGCGGCGCCTCTAGATGTTTCCACGCTAACCTGGAGTGTCTTTTCCCTCTTGCAGATGGATGAGAAGTTCCAGAGACAGAGTTCCCCAAGAGCGACTGGGATTCAGGTAAGCGTTTGAAGCTCGTACAGTATTTAAAAATAAGCGAAGATTTGCAGAATGCTTACTAATGCCTTTTTTCTGTTCTTTTCCCTTTTCCTTAGGAAGTGGCGTGCCGGGATAGGAATTACACCGCCAAAGATGCTCGCAGAACAGAAGGAGCGATGAATGATGGGCAGAAGCGCCGCAAGGTAAGGCTGTTCCTAACAGTGTTCTTGCAGGAGCTGAGCGCAGAAGAAAGATGCAGGCCTACTGGAGACCAATCCGAACACGGTGAGTGTCATGCTGCAGGTGCAGAAAACGTTAAGCATGTTTCTCAGCCTGGGTGTGGCTTAAATAGTCTCTGGGTATCCCAGGTGTCTCTGGGCTGAACCACACCCAAAAGACTAGACCGCACATGCAGTTCTGGGAACCAAAATATGTGAGGGCATCCATCTTGTCCCCATCAATGCACTACAAGTCCAATCCCCAATGTTATCCTATGGGAGTGAGTGAGTCTGGTGCCACAAGCGCCAAGTCTGACTCCAAGTGGGTCTTTGGAGGGATGGAGAGGCCCTTGAGGGCCATGTAGGTGATTGTGGCCTGGCTCCAGCCTGACATCTTGGAGGGCTGGGGACATGAGGGGTAGGAATCATGACAGCACTCCCCCCCAAGGCCCCTCTGAAGGTGGCTCTTCTGTCTGGTCCTGGTTTGGTTGGATGGTTTTAATGAAATCGTCTAAGCAAGCAAGGTGCATGGATGTATTCACAAGGCTCTCATGTCCTGTCTTGTGGACCATACCCCTTCCAGTCTACTAAGTAGTATAATTTGGATCTGATGTACTTTGAATCTAGGATGTCCTTGACTTTCGAATTCTGGCTCTCCGGTGACTACTACTGGCTGCGGTGGCGTTGTTACCCGGGTCCCAGGTTGAACAGGTTTAAGGAGAGACACGTGGAACACAGGATGAATCTGCATGTTTGACGGCAAAGCTAGTCTGACCGCCACAGGATTTATCACGGAGGTGACAGTGAATGGACCCAGGTATCTTGGACGGAAAGTTCGGCTCCTTTAATGGACACGTGTTTAGACGCCAGCCAGACTTTGTCTCCCACTTGGTAGTTGGGGGCCTTTGCTCGGTGTTGATCAGCAAACTTCTTTTGGCGATTCTTAGCTTGAAGTAGGTGTTCAGCTGCCCTTTAAAGGTTTGAGAAATGGATGTGTGCAAGGTTTTGACTGCTGGCATTTCCAGGCTTGTAGGAACGTCCAACTCAGAAGTACGTGGGTGCCTGCCATACATGGTATAAAAGGGTATCTGCCCAGTGCTGGCATGTAGGGAATTATTATAAGCATATTCAGCTATCCATAATAGGTCGAACCAGCTTCCTTCAGCTTGGTGTAACATGCAACGCAGATACTGCTCAAGCGTCTGATTTGTCCTCTCAGTTTGACCATCCGTTTGGGGATGTGACTGGTGGATAGCCGCATGTCGATCTGGGCCATAGAGCAGCATTTTCTCCAGAAGTTAGATACGAATTGAGTACCTCGGTCTGAGACCAAAACTGAAGGAAACCCATGGAGCCGTACGATGCCTTCAAGAAATACCTTTTGCCAGAGTGGAAGCATTTGGGAGCCCCTTAAGAGGAATGGAATGTGCCATTTTTGAAAATAGGTCCACAACCACAAGAATAGTGTTAAACCCTTGACTGGGTGGTAAATCAGTAATAAAATCAAGGGACAACGTGTGCCAGGGTGCTAGTGGGATTTCCAATGGTTGTAATAGCCCAGCTGGTTTCTGCTTGGATGACTTGTTTTGAGCACACACTCCACAAGATAGGATGAATTGGATAATGTCTTTACGCCACGTGGGCCACCAATAATTTTGTTTTTCCTTGGCTAGGGTTTTAGCGATTCCGGGGTGGCCCTCGATCAAGGAATCATGATAACCGGACATGACTTGTTCTCATAGTTCTTGGTTTGGTAAGAATAAACGATTCCTGAAGTAGGGCAACTGATCTTTTATCATGTAATGTTTTCCTTGTGCACTTCACGCTTGTAATTGCTCCGGACTCATCAGGTTTTGGATTTCTTCATGCAATTCTTTCTGAGTTATGGTTGCTGTGATTCCTAGGAGCTTTTCACTCGGGATGATTGCTATTTATTTTTTTTTAATTTAAAATGTTTTGTTTGATTTTACAAACTTTTCATTTTTGTGTTACAAAAGTATTACATTATTAAGAAAAAAAGAAAAAAGAACATCAATCAGAGATCATTATTTGCTTGCATTTCACTCATTAATTTTGTTTTTCTTTGGTGATTTCCAACCAAAATGTAATTATTGTCAAAATTAGTCGTTTGTCTTGTCCTCTTAATAAATTGTCCCATCTTTCTTGAGTTGTCAATTGTTTATGTGATATCCCGAAATAGTCTCTATACGAGGATGTTTGCTCCTTCAGTGCCGGGCAGGTCAAAATCAAATGAAATAGAGTTTCCTTGATGTTTGTATCTTTACAAAAGCGACAATCAGGAGTTATTTTGTTTGATTTGTCCATCATAGATTGATATTCCCGAGTCGGTAGGATGTTAAACCGAAAGCGTAGAAACAGATCACGTATGTTGCGATCCGGGAAGTAGTTTAGATAGGCAGGCAATTCATGGAGACCTCTTGTTTCAATTTCACATTTTAGATATCATTTGTATTTGTTTTGATCAGCGATGGTTTTGATCCAGTCATTAGTCTGTATTTTACACTTTGCGTACTGTGGTCTGTTAATCAACATTTCCTCAGAGATATCTTCAGCTTGCATTTTCAGTTTGATTTCAGAAGACCATTTGGTCAGTGCTGTGATATGAACTGCTGAAGTCTTTTCTCTCAGGATTTCCAACGATGGGATCTTGTCTTTGGAAATTATTTTCCTTAGAAGATCCATTTGCTTCCAAAGAACTACTGATTTAATGGATTGGATGGCTAATTCATAGAGAATTCTCGACATCGGAAAAGACCTTGGAAAAGATAGAGTTTTCCTCCAAAATAATGCTTCATACCTGGGCCAGTTCATTGTTTGTTGATTGATCAGAGTTTCGGTTGCATACGCCAAGATCGGGATTACTTTTTGTTTATACAAGGCTATTGTGGCTTTTATTAAATACGTTCCGTATTTTCTATGGAAGAAGCAGCCTTGTCTAGCCAGGGATCCGGCTTTTCCCTCAGTATGGTTCTTCCACTCTTGTTCATTTAAAGAAGGATTACTCATTACACCCAGGTATTTCATTGCCTTGGTTGTTACGATCTCTTCTCTTTCTAGGTATATCTTTAGGGTATGTTGGTTTTTATGATTTTTTCACGATGCAAGTTTCATTACCTTAGTTTTGTTGCTGTTTATCAATAGGTCATTTTCGAGCATGTAATTTTGAGCTTTGTCAAGAGATTTTTGTAGACCCAATACAGTTTTATCCAAAATAATGATGTCATCGGCGTATATTAGCGTCTGTATAGGCTCGTTGTTGATCTTTGGAGGGTTAGCTGCTGAATTTGGGATTTTTTCACAGAAGTCGTAAGTATACAGATTATAAAAGCAGGCTGCCAAGGGGCATCCTTGCTTTAAGCCGTTACAAGTAGGAATGGGGTTTGTCACCATCCCATCATTAGTTAACCGGACTCTGACAGAGGTGTTTGAATAAAGTTGTTTGATCGGGTTCATAATAGAAGATGGACATCCCCAGGCTGCAAGTTTGGACCAAAGCTTTTGCCTGTTAACCGAGTCAAATGCCATCTTTAAATCTATAAAGATGGCATATACTTGGTGTTTCTTGCTTATTGCCTCATATTTTATCAAGTTTAATAATAGGAGGTTGACATTTGTTCCCATTTTCTTGACAAAACCAGTTTGCCTTTTTTCTTGTCTTCCATTCTCCTCTGCCCAGTTGTTAAGTTTTTTTTACCAGATAACCCGCAAATAGTTTCCCTAAGGGATCCAGCAACGCTATAGGTCTGTAATTTACCGGGCTTTTACGATCACCAGCTTTAAAGATTGGGATCAAAACAGCAAGCGTCCAACTATGAGGGATTTCTTTTGTATTTTCAATGAGCTGAAGAAGAAGTGTGAAGAAGGCTCCCCATTCATTTGGACTTGCTTTGAGGTCATCATTTGATAATCCATCGGGTCCAGGGGCTCGAGAGGGGTTCAAGGCCATGATGGTATTTCTTACATCTTCTAAGTCCCAGTTGAGATTCCAGGCACCCTCTGCTTGAACTAAATCAGTTACAGGGACATTGAGATTTGGGTTATAGAGGGCTGTGAAATGATTAATCCTTTCCTGAGCTTCTACTTCTTGGATCATGAAAGTTGCTTTTGGTGAATCATTTAGCAATGACCATAGTTGCCTCGTGTTTTTCTGTTTGAGTGCAGCTAAGATTGCTTCTGCATCATTCTGTTGCACTAGGGACTTAATTGCTTTGATTGCATTTGAGTGTTTTTGTTTTTCTCTTTTATTTTAGTTTCAAAATCTGGTTCTTTTTTTTTCTAACTGCCTTATTCGCTTTTGGAGAAGTTTTTTCTTCAATGCAATTTCTGGGTTGAACTGATGTCTATGTGCGTTTTTTGATTTGTTGCTCTTGTGCCATGGTTGATGGTATTGCTCCAGTAACCATCCGTAGTTCAGTTTTAACTGATCCTGAAGCAAGGACTCCTTAAATGTTGATAATAAACCAGGTATTTGATGACTTTTGATGCAAAGTTTATTAAGGCCATTATTGATTTCCAAGACTGGCAAGGTTAGTCGTGGATACTTTGTTTTTACTGTGTCCCATGTAATTGATATTTGGTGGTGATCACTGGTAGACTGTGGAACATTAGCAGTGGAAGTAATTAGGTTTCTTATACCTTCCGATGTAAAGATATAATCGATGATTGATGTCGTTTTTTCTCGCGACCATGTCGGAAGAGGCACACCTTTATTATTCACTGCAGGCTCTATTAATGATATGTTACGGATAGATAATTCTTTAACCCATTTTTTGGCTCTGGCTGACAATGCATTGGAGTCAAAATGTTGCCCTTCTCTGCTAAATAAATGGATGTTAAAGTCTCCTGCGATGATAAATTCAGCTCCGTTGTTGGAGGAGGCAATGGTGGGCAGTCATAATGTCGACAGTCAAAATTTCGAAAAATAAATGTCGAAAAAAATAATGTCGACAAACAATAATGTCGACATTTTTTCGATATTTTTTCGAAATTTTGTATTTATTGTATGAATAAATAAATATATATAACTAAGATGTGTTGAGTATGAGGGGTGGGGGATGTGGGGGGGTGGCAGGGGGTCTTGGGTGAGAGGGGGTTGGGGGGTCCCCCCCCAATAGTAAATTATACTCTTTTTGGTTATTTATTTATTGAAAAAAAAAAAATATATATATATATAATTAGAATGTGTTGAGTATGAGGGGTGAGAGGGTGGTTGGGGGATGTGGGGGGTGGCAGGGGGGTGTTGGGTGAGGGGGGGTTGGGGGGACCCCCCCAATAGTAAATGATACTCTTTTTGGTTATTTATTTATTGAAAAAATAAATAAATAAATAAATATATAATTAGAATGTGTTGAGTATGAGGGGTGGGAGGGTGGTGGTGGGGGTGTGGGGGGGGTGGCAGGGGGGTGTTTGGTGAGGGTGGGTTGGGGGGGACCCCCCCAATAGTAAATGATACTCTTTTTGGTTATTTATTTATTGAAAAAATAAATAAATATATAATTAGAATGTGTTGAGTATGAGGGGTGGGAGGGTGGTGGTGGGGGTTATGGGGGGGTGGCAGGGGGGAGTTGGGTGAGGTGTTGATAGTTCTAAGTGACATTTTTTTGTCGACATTTTTTTTTCTAAAAAATGACTTTTTACATTATAAGTATAGGATGTCGACATTATTGTTTTCGAAAAAAAAATTTCGACATTTTTGTTTGTCGACATTTTTTTTTCGACATTATGACTATAAACCAGGAGGCAATATTATCAATTTCATCATATATGGAATCTAGGAACTTATTGTCATTCATCGCAGTCGGGTTCCAATGGATATTGAAAATGTTTACCAAACTGTATTTTATGCATTGATCTGGATCTTTGTTGGTGGTCGGTATGAGTATGGTCATATATTGCGCCCAAGAGTGAATGTTCTTCCGTGATATAATTGTCCAGAAAGGAGTGATTTTTACGAGGATCAACATTCCTGATGCCGGTCTGCCTTGTTGTGAAGTAATTGCAGGGTTCATCAGGGTTATGAAACCTTCACAGACTACCTCTTCCTTTCACCAAGTTTCCTGTAAGCAAATTATGTCAGTTCCTGCAAGAGCTAGTGAGCCTTCATTGAAGAGGTGTTTGTGCCCTCTAGTGTTCCAAGAGTATAGAGACACTAGGCTCAATTGGGTAGTTGTTCCTGTTGGTTGTTATAGATAGGTTTTCCTGTTCTGACTCCATTGTTCGTCTCTCGTATCGGATCTTAATTAGTTTTCAGGATTCCCTTCTTGGTCGCGCCATATCCCTTGTCTCTTCACAGCATCATTTGTGTATGGCGAATAGTTTTCCCCATCAGTGTGTCGCAACTTGGAAGCCGAGTCGTTAGTATTCTTCTGTATATTTTGTGTCATTTTCTGTTTGTTCGTTTTATTATTATGATAATAATCAAACATCGCAAGTTTATTGCTGCATTTTTCCCGAGCCATTAAACTCGAAACAAAAATTTCTTCAGCTTTAAAAACCAGCATCTCCAATTGCTGCTTAGTAGAAAGTACGTGGTGCATTATTTCTTCACAATAGAAGTCAATCTGTACTGTTTCCATTTGTTCTTTGTTGGGGAAAAGGATCACATCAATGTCTCGGGAACCAATCTGAGCCAATTGTGGGATTGCGTTTAGTAGGCGTAGTACATTGGCTCTATTCAATGTTACTGGCTCATCGCTATTTGTCGCAATTGGAGTTAGAGAGATTCTAAAAGCATAGGATGTTTTCGTTGGATTGAGAAAAGTTGGTCTGACCAGAGGTGGATCTAATTGGGGGGGTTGGGTCACATTGATAATTGGTTTCTTTTTCGTTTCTGAAGGTGACCATAATTTGTCATTTGACACCTCTGAATAGCCCAAAGAAATGTTGTTTCTTGAATCCTGAGTGGAAGAACTCATATGTGAAGATTCGAAGGATGATTCTTTGCATTCATCAAGGACAATCAGTACATCGTCTTGAGGATCAGTAAGGATGGAGTCATCATCAATTGAGTCGTCTTCAGTACCACTCTCAATCACTGACGATGCTTTAGCCGCTTTAAGAGGGCTATCTTGATTGATTACCGCCAGCAAAGCATCCAGTGGTTCATGCTGAGTGTGCTCATCATGTTTAGTTGTCGTGCTCACTATATTAACAGTTGGAGTAATTGCGACAACAGCTACCGGTCTCGGGGTCTTTCCCATTGGTTTTGATGCATTTTTAGTTGTGTTCTCTGGCAATGATTTTTGCACAGATTGCATATTTCTTCGAAATGCCCGTGAGCCTGTTTGAGGTTTTTTTGAGTTTTTTCTTATATTTGTTTTGGGCTGAGGTTCTTTTCCCACAAGGCCTCGTTTGGTCAGATCAAAAATATCGAACGGGATGCATATTGCCGGTTCACCATTAGGGGTAGTCATTGTTTGAACAGGTTCCATTGTTCCACTGTTGTATGGTTGCATTTCATATTGAGTCCACTGATCTATTTTGAGGACATCTGGTTGCACTGTACTAGTTGCAGTTTGGGTTTGTTTTGTTGTCCACGAAGATTGTGGCAACACCTGACACTGTTTTTTGATTTTTTCATCCATCATTTTTTTTGTAATTAAAGATACAGTCTCCATCAAGTTTTGTTTATCGGCACAGTCGACTCTCGCAACTTCCGCCAGTTGACTTGTTCTTGATGCCTCCGCTTCATATTTCAAGCGTTCCTGAATGGTTCCAATGAAACTTTCTAAATGGGTTTGCTTTGTCATGATCATGGCTAACAAAGTAACTTGATCCTTAGTCGAGTCCACCATCGCTTCTTGTATTTTGAGAAAAGGGATCATAGCTACAGATAGTACAGCTACTAATGAGTTTTGGAGATCCAACATCGTAGTTGGTAATCTTTCCGGTAGCTCTGGGGAGTCATTTAATACTTCAGAGATCTTATGTGAAGAAAACGATTCGCCCTCCACTAGTTCTTGGGTGGACTTTGAGGAATTTTTTAGGGACGCCTGGGATCCTTTCGTTGCAATAGGTGTCGATGTATTGATTTTTTGGATCGGAGTATAATTGAGGATTGCTCCAAATACTTCCTCCCTTTTCTCCTGAGAATCCATAATCTCATCAATCTCGGTTATATCGAGTGAAAGACGCGCGATGCGAACTGATAGAGGTTTGGAATTTTCCCTATTAGTCGAATCTATCAGTTGATATGTCGATTGCCATTGTTGTTTGGCTGCTTTTGCTCGCTTCCGAAGGGTTGGTATGTAACAAGCGTCCACTGGATTGGATTTACACGCTATTTCAGTAGGTTGACGAGGAAGCAATGTGGAGAGACAGGATCGTTTTATGGAAGCCGATGGTGTAGGTTCATGAAGGATATCAGATGTTGGTCTATGCATCTTGTCTTGGGTAATCGGTTTCGTTTCTGTCTGAGAAAGTTCCGTAGGAGTTGTAAATGTAGACAAATTCGAAATGGGGGTGGGGAAGGCGTAGGCAGGAAGGGCATGATTTGTTTGAGGTGGCAGCGAATGGGACTCGGGCTCAGTGATTTGCGATGTAGGCACTGATGGTAATATGTGTACAGGTGCTTGTAAAATTTCTAATGGCTGCAGTGACTGAAATTCAAACTGGTATATTTCTGCCGTCATAAATACCTGAGGATTAGAGTTTAGTTTGGGCGTTTGCTTTCCTTTTATCTCTGTTTGAATCAGGCTTTTGTTTGCAACCGTTTCTTCTAGTTTCCCTTGAAGTCGGGTACGCGGTTTTGTGAGTTCCATTTAGTAATTATTCAAACAAAGACAGGTACAGGGATAGAAGAATGTATTGTTTGGATGTACTGCTGAGATAGAGTAGACAGCACTTATCACCGAACCCAGCCGCAAACAGCAGTAAACAGCCGCGCCCTTGTCTCCGCCGCGGGCTTCTCGCCGCAAGGGTCACGGAGTACTGCTAATGAAGGCACTTCAGGTGGGTGTAACTCAGAAAAAGTCAGGTGACGCTTGTCACGTGATGAGGAAGCGAACCGCTCGCTTCAACTGCTATCGGCTCCTGCCGGTAGACTGATGCGAATTGGAGCGGCGCTTCCCAGTAAGTACAGTTCAGGCAAATCCAAACAGATGGCCACCCAGCCGCACAGCAGTAAACAGCCGCGCCCTTGTCTCCGCCGCAGGCTTCTCGCCGCAAGGGTCACGGAGTACTGCTAATGAAGGCACTTCCATTGGGCGTAACTCAGAAAAAGTCAGGTGACGCTTGTCACGTGATGAGGAAGCGAACCGCTTGCTTCAACTGCTATCGGCTCCTGCCGGTAGACTGATGCGAATTGGAGCGGCGCTTCCCAGTAAGTACAGTTCAGGCAAATCCAAACAGATGGCCACCCAGCCGCTTAGCAGTAAACAGCCGCGCCCTTGTCTCCGCCGCAGGCTTCTCGCCGCAAGGGTCACGGAGTACTGCTAATGAAGGCACTTCCAGTGGGCGTAACTCAGAAAAAGTCAGGTGACGCATGTCACGTGATGAGGAAGCGAACCGCTCGCTTCAACTGCTATCGGCTCCTGCCGGTAGACTGATGCGAATTAGAGCGGCGCTTCCCAGTAAGTACAGTTCAGGCAAATCCAAACAGATGGCCACCCAGCCGCACAGCAGTAAACAGCCACGCCCTTGTCTCCGCCGCGATAGTTCAACTCGTCAGCGCATGGAAAAACTAGCGGCCTGTGCATAAGGCTGCTATCCTGCAAATGGAGACTTGTTCTCGTAGTTCTTGGTTTGGTAAGAATAAACGATTCCTGAAGTAGGGCAACTGATCTTTTATCATGTAATGTTCTCCTTGTGCACTTCACGCTGTAATTGCTCCGGACTCATCAGGTTTTGGATTTCTTCATGTAATTCTTTCTGAGTTATGGTTGCTGTGATTCCTAGGAGCTTTTCACTCGGGATGATTGCTATTGGGTCAGAGGTCTGATACCCTTGCTCTTCCACCCCCATACAGGAAAGGGCATCGGCCTTCCCGTTTTTCACCCCTCGTCGAAATGGAATCACGTAGTCATATTTAGCAAAAAAAAGAGCCCAACGTAGTTGTCGTGAGGATTGGGCCTTTGCTGTTTTTAGGTACTGGAGGTTCCGGTGGTCAGTTATTACGGTGATTGTGTGTCTGGCGCCCAAGAGGTAGTGCCGCCATGCCTTAAAGGATGACTTAATGGCCAGGAGTTCTTTGTCTGTGATAGCGTAATTGAGTTCAGGGGGTGTGAATTTACGCGACTAGAAGGCAACAGGGTGTAACTGGCCCGTTTCGGGGTCCTTTTGTGAGAGGACGGCTCCCATAGCCATGCTTGAGGTGTCCGTTTCCACCAGGTATGGGAGATCAGGGGCAGATGTAAATCTTGCTTTGAGTTCCTGGAAAGCCTCCTCGGCTTCTGTTGTCCACTGGAACTTTTTGTTGCTTTTCCTTAGTAATGACGTGATGGGATGCACAATTTGCGAAAATCCTGGGATGAACCGGTGGTAGAAGTTTGCAAAACCCAGCATACGTTGAACCCCCTTGAATGAATTTGGGGATGGCCAGTTGAGGATAGGATCTACCTTGTGTACATCCATTCGGATTCCATTCGGGCTGAGAATAAAGCCCAGGAATTCCACCTCGGAGACATGGAATGAGCACTTTTCGAGCTTGGCATAGAGCTGGTGTTGACAGAGTTTCTCCAATACGGACAGGACGTGTTTAACATGGTCCTGCTTTGATGCGGAATATGCTAGGATATTGTTGATGTACACTAGAGCACAGACATCAATCAATTCCCGTAGGACATCGTTCATGAAGTATTGAAATGCAGCAGGCGTGTTGCAAAGGCCAAAGGGCATTACTTGATATTCGTACAAGCTGTATTTGGTGCGGAAAGCGGTTTTCCATTTGTCCCCCTGTTTTACGCGAACAAGGTGATATGCCCCCCTTAGGTCCAGTTTTGTGTAGATTTGGGCATCTTTGACTTGATCAAGCAATTCAGGGATCAGTGGCAGGGGGTAGCGATTTTTTACAGTAATCTGGTTCAGTGTGCGATAGTCGATGCACGTTCTCAAGTCCCCCTCCTTTTTCGGTACAAAGAATAGAGGACTGGCTGCTGGAGACTTCGAGGGACGGATGAACCCGTTGGCCAGGTATTGGTCAAGATGGGCCTTTAGGTGCCGGTTTTCTGGTTCCGTGAGTGCGTAAATTCGCCCACAAGGGATTTGTGCGCCAGATATCAGGTTGATTTGGCAATCGTATGGTCTATGCGGTGGCAGGGTATTAGCCTGTTCTTTCTGAAAGACATCTTGAAAGTCCTGGTATTCACTTGGTAGGGTGCCGATTGCCACAGTCGCAAGTGTGGAGGTTCTGGTGTCTATTGGTTGTTTCTCTTGGCGATAACATGTGTGGGCGCAAGTCTCGGGAAATGCCAATTCTTTTGCTCGCCAATCGATTCGAGGATTGTGAGCTACCAACCATGGCATTCCCAAAATCAACCGGAACTGTGGTGCCTTAATGAGGTCGAAAACAATAGATTCTTGGTGTCCATCCTGGCACAGAAGTGTTAAAGCTGCAGTGCATTGGGATACTGGACCAGAAGCTATTTCCGTGCCGTCGACAGTGGTAACAGTGTCGGTGGTTGATTTAGGGCGTAACGGAAGCCCAATCTTTGCCGCAAGATCCTGGTCGATGTAATTCCCAACGGCTCCACTGTCTATGTACGCTCTTACTGCGTGCATCCGAGATGGTTGTTGGTGATTGATCAAGACCACAAATAGTGCAAAATGGGAGGTCTGTAGTTCACTTTCTTCGCTTGACAAGTGGACCCCTACACTTGCCGGGCTGGGGAGTTTTCGTATTCCTTGATGGTATCTTCCTTGTCCATGGCCCCTACCGTCCTCCTCGGTGGCTTCACAGGGCACTCTTTAAGGAAATGACCTGACCTTCCACAGTACAGACATAACTGCTGCTGTCTCCTTTTATCCCTTTCCGCTTTAGTCAAGGGGGAACTGACCCCCCCCGATTTGCATTGGTTCTCCTGAACCTTCCGTTGTTTGGGCAGTATTGGCTTTGAACGCACATACATGGGCGAGGGTCCAGTCTGGTTCAATCTGCTCTTCGGTCCTGCAACCTATGATCCAGTTGAACAACAAGGTCAATTAATTCTGAGCAGTCTTTCGGGGGGTTCACTACTTGCGCGAGAACATCCTTGAGATCCCCCTGCAACTCCTGATGAAATAACGTTGTTCTCTTCTCCACTGGCCATTCTGCTTCAACTAAGAGTCTATTGAACGTGGCTATGTATGTTAATAGGTCTTGATTCCCTTGGCGTAGGGACAGAAGTTCGTTGTCTAATGCCTGTCCATGAGTACGATGGGCGAACAGCTTTTCCATCTCCTGCTGAAAGCCTCTGAAGTCATGCAGCAAAGGATCGTCTTGGGCCACAAAGGGTACAGACCAGTCCGCGGCGCTACCACTCAGGTAGGATAGCACAAAAGCGACCCGTGATTGGTCATTCGGAAAGGCCCCTGGCCTACAAAGGAAGTGCAGGCGGCACTGGTTCATTAACATTGCAAACCTCTTGGGATCCCCGTAAATCGTTCGGGCGGGGCCAAGGGAACTGCCCCAGTAAGGGTTATCTGAACGGGATTGGCTGATGGCGCTGGCATCGAGGGCACGCTTCCCGGCAATGGTGCATGCCCTGCTTGTGACTGGAGAAGTTGCTGGCTTAAATCATCAGTGCGTTCTTTGGCTACTATCAGCTCTCTCCTCAGGGTATTGGTCTCCTGCCTGGCTGCATGTACTTCGAACGTAGCTGCCCCAACATGTGGGCTAACTGGTCAGTTTCTGACGTTTCCATGACGCCCAGGTGGATTTTGATGTGAATCTTTGCGTTCTGTAACGCTCACCTGGAATCCACGGGAACATCACTCAGCCTGTTCTGACCTCTTACGACCTCGAACCCTTCCCTACAGGCTATTCGACTGGAGACTGGGCCTGAAACACAGGATTGGTAGAGTTTAACTCCCTATTGTCTCTGTGTGCTTGACCCCCTTCTTCCCCGGGGTCCAAACCCTTCCCTTTGATCCACAGCTATAGTGTGCTCTCCGTCCTGCTTTCAGCGCAGGGGCGCGTTGATTGATGCAGACTTGTTGCTGCCTAGTTACTTCACTGGCAAGAGTCCAACAGGTAAGTATAATGAGTCTTTTGAACAGTTCTCTAACTTTGTTCCTGTCCTTCCTTAGATGATGGCCGGCGTCCAGGGATGGCGGCGTGTTGCTGAGATGAGTAGCGCTGAAGGTGAGTGAGAGCGCGATGCGCGATGCACCCCTTTCGTATTTGCATTGAACGGAGTTCTTTTTCTGTGTCTTTTAGGTGCCGCAACGTTTTCAGCGTCTGATGCCGGTTATGAAGAACAAATGTGTTGGGTAAGCGCGGTATGCAGCGCCTCTAGATGTTTCCACGCTAACCTGGAGTGTCTTTTCCCTCTTGCAGATGGATGAGAAGTTCCGGAGACAGAGTTCCCCCAGAATGGCTGGGATTCAGGTAAGCTTTTGAAGCTCGTGCAGTATTTAAAAATAAGCGAAGATTTGCAGAATGCTTACTAATGCCTTTTTTTCTGTTCTTTTCCCTTTTCCTTAGGAAGCGGCGTCCTGGGATGGGAATGACACCGCCGAAGATGCACACAGAACAGAAGGAGCGATGAATGATGGGCAGAAGCGCCGCAAGGTAAGGCTGTTCCTAACAGTGTTCTTGTTCTTGCAGGAGCTGAGCACGGAAGAAAGATGCAGGCCTACTGGAGACCGATCCGAACACGGTGAGTGTCACGCTGCATGTGCAGAAAACGCAAAGCATGTTTCTCAGCCTGGGTGTGGCTTAAATAGCCTCTGGGTATCCCAGGTGTCTCTGGGCTGAACCACACCCAAAAGACTAGACCTCACATGCAGTTCTGGGAACCGAAATATGTGGGGGCATCCATCTTGTCCCCATCAATGCACTACAAATCCAATCCCCAATGGTATCCTATGGGATTCAGTGAGTCTGGTGCCACAAGCGCCAAGTCTGACTCCAAGTGGGTCTTTGGAGGGATGGAGAGGCCCTTGAGGGCCATATAGGTGATCGTGGCCTGGCTCCAGCCTGACATCTTGGAGGGCTGGGGACATGAGGGGAGGAATCATGACATCTATTCACTCTTATAGACTGTGTTAAATTTCCTTCATGGTCGAGACGAATTTGTACACTGTTGTTTTCGTGTAATTTAACCAAAATATCTAGAATCCAACTAGGACATTCCAGCTTCTTCAAAATTTCCCACAATTGGCTTCGGTTAACACTATCAAATGCGGATTTAAAATCTACAAACGTGACATACACAGAAGGACTTTTACTGGTTTTGGCTTTAGTAGTTATGGCCATCCAAAACTCGAATATTATGGGTCGTGCTTGTACCTCGTCTAAATCCAGTTTTGAAGGGATGCAAATGGCGGTTGGTTTGAGCCCAATCATTAATATGTTCCAGTACAATTGCAGTGAACACCTTGCCAGTAGAATCTAATATCGACAATAGCCGATAATTGTCTGGCAAGGATCTTTCTCCTGCTTTATACACCGGTATTAGGATAGCTTGCTTCCAAGATTCAGGGCTGCAACGCTCTCTGCATACATTGGTAAACAACCTAAACAGCACATTGCTCCATAATTAGGGATCGTGTTTCATCACTATGGTGGCAAGTCCATTAGGACCCGGCGCTCGTGATTTGTTAAATTTTATTACGATTTCTTCTATACATTTGACAAACAATTTGAGAGGCCATCCTCCGCAATTAATAGTAAGGCAGGTCTCACTATTTTCATTATAGATCATCCTACAAATATACACATTCCACAGTTTCTCGCCTATGGGATTCAAAATACCAGCCTTTTGGTCATTTCTTACTTTGTTCAGTATTTTCCACGCAGAACTAGTTTCATTGCGTTGAAGAGTGTTAATCATGATCTGCCATTTTGTATTCAACTTGGCACATCTTCTACGCTTACACCAATTTTTGTAGCCATTTTTCAACCCCTTTTTTTCTTTGTTAAACTCAGAAGGTCCCAAGGTCCCATATTAGAGTTCCTTAGTTTGCGCAGTGAGGAACGATGTTTGCGCTTTACCACTAACAGTTCTCCATCATAGGAGCGGTTAACATTTTTACCATTGATGATCTGCGGGATACCTTTAACTGAAGCAACATCAATCGCGATCCCTTTGATCATACTCTCAATATCATCCCCACTCAAATTATCAGCATATTTATGGATTAATTCATAAAGTAAGTGTATTTTAGATGTCATTAACTTACATTTTTTAGTGTTCCATTTAATGTTCGTGCCTTTATGATTGGTAGAGATGTTACTCGTACCGCTCATAATCTTTTCATCTGTAACTATTTTTAATTTTGCACATATCATGATCGCTTTCACCCTTATTTAGAACTTCAAAATCAGACACAATATTAAGCAAGTCAATGTTGCCCCATCTATAATCAACGTTTCTTTCCACATATCCATGTACATTTTCCAGGGGTATCACTTACAGTTCTCCCATTTAGAAAGCTAAATACCCTCACCCATATACCTTTTCCATAAACTCCCCTGCGCATTGCATTTTTTATTCGCTGGGATGTTAATAGTAGCTAAATTGTTGAAGTTAACTTTCATATTCATGGTACCACATGTGCATTCATGTCACCACCTAAAACAATCATCGAACTATTTGTACCAGCTTGTGATAATTTTGTCGATTGTGTCAAAATTGGCCCTGGTTTTTACTCCTCCAGGTGGATCATAGATATTAATGACTAGAATGTTAACACCATGAGTTTTCTGTTTCGTACTTATTACAACCGCCAGTACATTGTCATTTGTACCAGAAGGCATAACTCTTTCTGAATCAAAGTCATGGTAACTCCTATAATAAGGCCACCAAATGGCCTACCCTTAAGGCCTTTATTGGCATGGTTTTGAAATAACACGTGTGTCTACTAAAATGTCATTGACCAACTAGGTCTCCTCAAGGAAAAAAATGTGGTTATGTAAAATTCTATCTAGGGAAGGCCCAGGCTTAATCAAATGGGCATGGCCCCTAGTATTCCAAGACACAATCGAACAAACTAATGGGCAAGACTTTTTCATCATATCAACCAGTTGTTGTAACCATCATACCCCCACTTGATTTTCAGACTCAACTTTATGTGCAACATTTTTCTGTTCTTCAGGTTTATCCACTTTACAGTGCAAACATTCATTTCACTGTTCTTCATCTATAATCTCAATATCCAAATCATAGCCCAGAAAGTCAAGTGATTCTTTGTGAGCTCTAATAACTTTAGCTGTAGCTGGTAATGCACAATGTATCCTTGACATTGCACCAAACTGCCTCCTTATTTGTTCAATAAGTTCAAAGTCACATGATTTAAAAATTCTCAGTTCCGGAATTTTGGCAAATAATGCTAACAAACAAAATCTGTTAATAGGGTTTTTGGTTCTTTTATCGTCTTTTTCACTTATCTTCACAATCCGTGGATCGACCACTACAACCTCATGCTCTACGAGCGGGGCATATTTATTCTCCACACTAACCCTCACTCTTTTCCCAGTATTTTTCCTCTTATCATTGGTGTGTATCGTAACCAAGCTAATCGATGAACCTTCCAGATCACTTTCAGAGTCAGAACTTTCTTCGTCCTGAGACTCTTCTTTTTTACTATTTGCTTTGTTATTTTGTAAGAGCCAACTTGTTAGCATACCAGATTTCATTTCTTGTCTCTTCCTTTTCCGATTAGCCCATTTTCGGGTGCGCCTCTTATTTCCTTTCAATTCTTTGCAAGATGCCGTTGTTGAATTGAGGGGATGAAAGGGCCAATTTCAACTTCTTTATTATTTTCAGCCAGTTTAATATTACCCTGCTGCTGCTTGCTAGCACGGTCATTTTTCCTGGACTTTTTCCTGCGGTTATTGGTAACAGGCAGCTCCTCAGGGCAGATTTGTTCAGCTATGGGTTCCACAATCACCACTGAGTTATCAGTCTTCTCCTTCTCAATTACATCCTGTGCATCTTCTTCATATTCCACATTATGATCCATCAACTTACTATTTTTCATAAAGACACTTAAATATTCACTGTGTAATTGAGACTGGGAGTAAATATTATCACATACTTTAATCAAGATTTTAAAGGCAAAGTGGAGTAGGCTAAGCGATGGGGTAGATATGTGTAGATATAGGTAGATTGGTGTTATTATCAAATTCATTAATTCGCCTCGCAGACCCTTCATGATTAAGGGTATTATCTTCTCCAACCTCTTCTCGGAGGGTAATAGGTTGTGTTTCAGGTACGTTAGATGGTGGGATATTCTTGTAGATGCTTGTTGATCATTATGTTCCCTCACCATACTACCATTATTAGATTCGCCCCCACGTGGCTCAAGATATCACCCAGTTCTGCAGCAGCCCAATTGGATCTGCACAGGCGATAACACAACTCCAGCAAGGAGTTAGCATCTATAGCACCAAATGAGGGGAGAGACGCTACACTCAGTTACCTGTACCTGCCTTCGCATGTACTTGAGCAGTCATTTTCTGGAATCTGTCATCATGACCCTCCTTGTCAGGTTTAAAAAAGTCTGTTATTTGTATAAGCGATCTGCCAGGTAATATGGTGAATTTCTTAGAACCTTTACTCATCTCCACCTTTTCCCCACAAGCCGGCGATTCACTGCACATAGATGCAGCTTAGATTTTGGTTGTTTTTCCGTAAGGTTTTGTTTTGCAAAGGTTATAATGTTTATTCCTACCTTGTGCTTTCCCCGGCATAGTAGAGCACCAAAGCATGGAGGGTGTGAGATGAAGGGGTCTCAATCCCAAGCACTTCTGTCTATTTCACCACACAAAGGCTTACTTTACTACTATTACTGGCAGTCACACAAAGTAAAGTGTTTGCAAGTCGCAAGATTAGATTGACTGAATATAGTCCGTATATGAGAACAGTCAAATAGAGGGGGAGTTTACTCACGGCTCACAGCTCGCGACCCTCATCGAACACTGTAGAACACTCGGCAACTCACTCCGCTAAACGCTCTGCATGTGCGGCTGAGTTGATAAAGAGTTGTAGAGGCTGTCACGAATGTTGCTGCATAGACAGCGAAAACAGACTTCCAGGGAATAGGGAACACCGTAGAACACTCAGCAACTCACTCCGCTACCTGATAATGAGAACCGCCAACCGCAAGCCTCAGTTACTTCTTGTGCTTGAGATGGATTGGCACATGAAAGTAAGCATCCTGAAGGTACAATGATACCAAACAGTCTTGGAGTTGGAGAGCCTGAAGGATCTGAGAAAGGTTAAACATATTGAACTTGTCCTTCCTGAGGAACTTTGTATTTGTATTTGTTTATTATTTATATAGCGCACAGAACCGGTAGGTTACTGGGCGCATTACTTGGTTACATAGTTGCATACAGATCATACATATAATCAGGTGAATACAAAAAATGTGCAAACAGACATAGATATTTACAAAATAATGGACATAATTACAAATGTTCCATACAGATATGTACAAGGTTGAGGTGAAGCAGAGCTATACATCAAGGGACAAGAGCCAAGCTTTTGTGTTCTTCCTGAAACTGTAGTAGTTTTCTGTTCTTAGGTCGATAGGTAATGAGTTCCATAATTTAGAAGCCATCACTGGAAAGCTACTGCCACCTGCTTTCTGCAGTTTGTATCTGGGAACAATCAATTGGTGTGAATAAGCAGTTTGTATCTGGGAAGAATCAATTGGTGTGAATAAGCAGATCTCGAAGGGCGTTATGAGTTTTTTTTTTGTTGAATTTGTCAACTAGATATTCAGGGGCCGAGTCATCCAGACATTTATACGTGAGGTTTAGGATTTTGAAATTAATTCTGTCTTTCACTGCTAGCCATTTGATACTGTGTCTGACAGATGAGATGTGCTGAGTTTTAGGAACATTAAACACTGTTCTTATGACATTGTTCTGCACGGTTTGTAATTTGGTTATATTGTACTTGCAAGAGCCTAAGTAAAGGGCGTTACAATAATCCACTTTTGATAAGATTAGTGCTCTAGCCAATATAAAGCAGCTAGCAGTTGAGATGAAAGGCTTACATGCGTTAATTAATTTACACGTGTATGCTGTGGCAGATGCTGTGGCGTTGACCTGTCTTTTTAGGTTTAGTGTTGAATCAAGGTAGAAGCCTAGGGTTTTTACCTCTTTGAAGACTTTAATGTTCTTACCGTCAATGTTGAAGGATTTAAACTGGTTATAACTGTTAATTTCTTGAGAGCTCTAAAACTTGATGAGACATGTGTGAACTTGAATACAGAGGTCATTTCTGATTGTTGAATTATGCACTGCTAGAAGATGTATCTTAATATTTTACTGTAAATGGTCTTTACTGATCAGAGATTTTTTCTAGCTGATATTTTGTTGTGTTCTTTTGATTCTAGGTTAGATGTTGTTTCTTGATCTCCTTTTCCTTTTTTACAAATATTATTAGTTTTTTTAAAATTGTAATTATCTGAGTTCAGACCATTTAATTTTACAATCATCAGAAAGTAATTAATTTTGTGTTTGTTGATATGTGATAAATTAAATTGTAAAAGTTGATTTATTCAGCTAAAAACAATTTTAAAAAAACGGGTTATTGAGGTTATTAAGTCTTACTGTTGAGCCGACGAGAAGAAGCTCGGTCTTCTTGTCATTCAAACAAAGGCCATGGGTGGCCATCCATGCCTGAATAATCAAATATATTTTGTTAAGCAATGTAGAGTCCATATCATAGTCACCAGTGATGGGTATGAGAATCTGGGTGTTATCCACGTACTTAGTGTGACACCCAGATTATCAAGATAATCAAATAGGGGCTTGGTGGTGATATTATACAGGGTCGGTGAAACACACAACCCTTGTGCAACTCCACAGGTGATGGGTATAGGATCGGCTGAGGAGTTGGGTGAGAAGACTCTTGTGGTCCGGTTGTCCAGGAATGACTGGATCCAGGCCACAGCTTCATTAGAAAAGTGTGCCGCTGAAGTAAGATGGGTACACAGGACCTTATGATCAACTAGGTCGAAGGCGGCCGAGCGATCTAGGAGGAGGAGGAGCGCCAGTTTCCCATTGTCCTTTAGGTTATCCATTTGATTTTTTAAATCAATAAGGGCTTATTCAGTTCCGTGTTTAGGCCTAAAGCCAGATTGTCTCAAACCAAGGAGATTTTAGATTCCAAAGTTTGACGGAGAGAAGTTCTCCCGAAGAGAATGGTTCGTTAAGAACTTCTCTGATGCCGAGCTGTTTTTTTTGCAATGAATGCTACTCCACTACCCCTGCTAGTTCTATCTGATCTGATGATTGTGCAATTATCTGGTAATGCTAATGTAAGGGGTGGTCCTGCGGCTGGGTGTAACCAAGTTTCTGTGACTGCTAAGAAGTCTAGGATATTGGATGAGATGAGGTCTGCTATGTCTAACGCATGAGCAATCAAAGACTGAGCATTGATGAGGGCTCCTTTGATGTGGGGGTCACGGTTAGTGGAAGGCTGGTATGGGGGAGATTAGATGCCTGACGGTGCAAGGTATTGTTGGAGATATTATGATCATTGTTGAATGATATGGGTTTGGTGAAAGGTGTCTTGTTGTGTGGTAAGGTCTTGCATTGAGTGCTGATAGGCCAGGAGTTACTAAAGCAAGAACCTAGCCTGGCATACTCCTCAGGTGTACGGGACATAAAACAACAATCACCATCAGCATTACAATCTATCCAATGTTCAGTGTTGTTTTCAGAATCTGGAGGTGGAATAAAGATCGTCCCTGGGGAACCAATTGGATTCCCTACTTGAACAATTTGAGGTTCGATCTCGCCATTCTACTTAGCAGTCTGTGTATGAACATGTCTCGAGAGGGGTGTGGCAGCATCATAGGGATTCTTCAGTGTGACTAACATCATGGATGTCTCCTTAGCCCCAACCCCTTTGCAGAAACCCAAAACACTTTGTAAGGCACAAAGGACAACAAGTACCACTACGAGGACAGGAACTAAAATGTTCACGATATTCCTCAACCAGGTGAGCACCCAAGAAAAAATGGTTGTGCACCAATCATCTTCGACCACCCTGTTGCTTTCTCTTTCCATGGTAATGTGGAGTGTGTGCAATGCACCAATAGCCTCAGTCAAGCTTCCGTTCTCAGCGTTATTTCAGGCAACAAACATGCAGCAGGAACGTCTGATCTTCGCACACACTCCTCTTGCCGTAGCTATTATCAAGTCCAGGACATACCTATGTTGCAGGGTGATCAACCCAACTGCCTGAGTTCTTCCCTGATAGCATTTAAACCCTGCTCTGCACAGTTTGCCAGCTGCAACAGCTCCCAACGAGTGGTCTGCAACCATTTGGCATTGGCTGCTGACTGGATACATGTTGCAAGAAGTGATATAAAAAATGTTGCAGTTTTACTGAAAAGATGGAATTCTGTAGGTATTGCTGCTAGTCTACCAAAGGAGTCCTGAGAAAAGTAATAACTGTTGCGACAGCTTTTTTGTAAGTTCAGGGACCGCCTAGTCCACTTGAGGTACAGATCTTTAATATCAGGATGTTTAGCAAATTATCACCATGCACTACCAGTAGTTCGGGCAAGCGCAGGGTAACAAGGGAATTTGGGCATATGCCAGGGTACCACATGCCCAGTACGTGCCCATTAGTGCTCCTGCTCCTCCTTACAGGCTCAAGAGCTGCATTGTTCTTGTGCACCTCATGTTTACTCCCGGGTTAATGCTACTCCTGGATCTGAAACACAAGGAATATTGTCTAAGTGCCTGTATATGAATGGGTTGTTTATTTTCATCTTTCCAAGTCAGTGTCTGTACATTACTATCCCAAATAGCAAAACAAGTCTTGTTTATATGCCTAGCCACTTCTTCTGAAAATCCCACCATCCTTCTGCCCTACATGCAATGAGCCCTTCCACCTACTCATCCGGATAGAAAACAGCACCCTCTATATTTAATCGTGGTCTCATCCTACACCAAGGCAATGCATGTCCTGTTCCATTTTCGGAAGAAAGTGTGTGAGTTGTGTTGTAAATGATAGTTCCCCACTCCTTGGTCCCTTTGTTTCATTATGCAGTACAATATGATTTGTTTCTTCCTTTTCTGCCATTTTCTAAAGCTTGATGCAATTATCTTCATAATCAACGTCACCCTCTTCCATCCACTGTATCCAGAACCTGTGTCCATGGAACAACCTCCTAAACTCTGCATAAAGCCAGGCGGACAAAACAGTGTGCTGTCTGTGCTGGTACTTTCTGTGGGATAAAGGGCTTGTGTGTGCCGATCACATGTGGAAGCAGGGAGCAGACATAACAAGTGTCATTTGCCCTCTCTCTCTTCCCACTGCCCTCATGTGGTTGTACTACATGTTATCAGTCTCGATGTGATGCTCTCCCCTAGTGCTGCTTAAGACCAACTCTGAATTCAAAACATCCCTTTTGCTTCTGGTCGCAGAAACATTAATATTCTCTAAGACATTTATATTATTAGTGCTATGCCTAGCCAAAACCCATTCTTTTTTAAACAAGATGAAAGGAAGAGAAAAAAAAGAAAGCTAACAATCTTCAAACATAACATATATTGAATTACTCCTCCGGGTCTTCTCTGCAGTATGGTTGGATAAAGTTTACCCAAAAAGACAAACCGATGTTAAAAAGGTTAGTTAACTGGCCAACACTTCCCTTTTTTCTCCCCCCTTGTCTTGTCCTGGAAAGTGGGTGTTGCCTTTGTGACTGTCCAAGATGTTGTTCCATACATTCCGGCCAGCAACCTTCACAGTGGTCGGTGTTGTGTAAGGGACCTCAAACGGGCCAAAAATCTGAGGTTCACCCGACTTTCGCGTAAAGTTCTTGACAAAAACCTTATCCCCCGGATCAAGTTGTGGTTGATGTAGATGATTCATCTTGTGGCGTTGCTTCTTCTGCTGTTGATGCGGCTAGCTGTCTTCGACGGGCCCCAACCTGCAGGGATATGAACTTGAGAGAATTAGTAAGTTCCATAAGGTAGCCCTGAAACTCAACTCACAACATTTCTGCTGAACTTTGAGCATCAAAAGCTGTGCAGACAAGAGTAAGCAGTGTTTGTAGACGCCTGCCCGTACAGGGTTACATGATGACCAGGGCAGGTTCCATAAAGCAAATAAAACCAAAGGAAAGCAATGCAGCCAGCCTTGTGAAGTGTTTCACACATCTTATGCCTAATAGGGAAGTGATTTCTTTGAAGAGGTCATTGAAGAAATGTGGCCCATTGTTGGACCTCGACACCTCACAAATACCCCATCATGGGAACACATTGCGTACAAGGAATTTAGCTGCAGATTTGGCACAAGGGTGGACATAGGGACCTACTTCAAGCTAACGGGAGAATGGGCACACAACTATCAAATAGCATGCATCTAAGCATATTTACAAAATCTATGTGGAGATTTTGAAAAAGGCTCTGAAAGGCTGTCCAGTGTTGCCATAATCGTTTTCAACTTGTGACCTGCAGTATATCGTTGGCATGTTACACAATTTGTAATGAACTCTGCCACATGTTTCAGCAAATTGGGGACAAACCAGCCCTCCTGTGCAGGTCTGCTACAATGTACTGTTTGGAGGGGTGTGCCAGGTAATGCAATTCCTCAAGTGCAATTTTAAGTAACTCTTGGGGCAGAACAGGCTTCCCTGAAATGTTTTGTCTCCATATTAAATCTGTGTGGGATAAATACCACCCTCTCTTAGTCCACAGTGCTTGCACATGTTGTGGGGAACGTCCCTGTAACTCTAATATTTGCTAAGGGTAGGGCATTACAGGTGTTCAGTAATGTGTACTTGCTGTTGTGGAATGTTTATAAATCTGGAAACTTTTTCTCTAACATGTAGTAAATATGCTGCCTCTTTTGCTGCGGTCTGTACCTTTTGTATTGGCTGCACAATTCACTACTGCTAATGCTTTAGTAAGGCGTCTGGAAAGTAAATCTGGCTGTGCACAGGTGTACCATCAGATTTTTGGTAAACCCCCTCTTCCATCTGGACAACTCTGAGTGCACTGTCAATGCAACATATGCTGAATCTGAATACATGGTGGCACAACCTTTTTTGACATTTCTATTGCTATTATTTTTATAGTGTATGGGCTGAATCGGCACATCCCCTGTTGTGCGGTGGTTGCCAGGGTTACTAAGTGGATGTCGGAGCCTGGCAAGAGAATAAGATGCTCTTCACAATTAAGACTGGATGAACCAGGCTAGTGTCCCCGGAAAATCTATTTGAATAGCCAAAGAACGAAAGCACCGGGCCATATAGAGATGTCCATGAGAAATAGAACCTGTGCCTGACTATCGGTTGGACCTATCCTCCTTTTAAGAACATCAAGAAATCTATAAGTGTGACCATTCCCATACCATGGGGGTATAGAAGATTTATGCAATACAACATATACAAACACTTGTGCGTCCTGAAGAAGGCCAGTATAACAACTCGAAAACAACATCAGGGATGGTGTCTCATTAAGAAATGAGGCCGAAACATGTCGACAATCCTATAAGACTGGAATAATAACAAGTCTTGTTGTGTTTTGTACTTTTGGTTGGAAGAGTGGACTTTGTAGCGTTTGAGACTAATACAACAGAGAGTGATGACCTTTTTAAAACTGAACAAATAGAACAAATAGAGATCGATTATTTTTCCTCTGTGTTTCCACTAAGAACTTTTGCACTGTTCCTTTCACCCCATCAAATGGTTCCTTCGTGTTTTATCATTATAATTGCTTGTCTTAATTTGTAAATTGAGATTTTTGTGTATTTTAATTATTGGTATCGTACAACCACACTGTGTGCGATGGTGAACATTTTTAAAATGTATATATAAAAATTGTTTGTTATGTGAAAAATAAATTGTAAATGTTTTGAAATACTTGATATCGTCTCACTTATGTTTCATGGCGGAGAAACATAGAAGTGTCTGGCTAATCAGTTAACATAACATGGACAGAGAGAGGGGTAACCGTTTTTTCCTTTTGAGTGCCTAATTTGTAATTTTCCCGTTCAAAAATCGGTCCCCCGACAACAACAAAAAGAGTGGGAAAAACCCTGCAAGTCAATTAAGTTCACAATGGGCCTCATTATGAGGTAGGAGGTAGCCATGGTGCTATTAGCACCATGGCTACCCCCTTACCGCATAGCGGGTCCGGGTTCTCGGAATGGGGACTTACCGGGTCATTCCAACCTTGGAGGACCTGGTAAGTCCCCATTCTGAGAACCATTCCCCATTCCCATTTGAGCCCCCATAGGGCTCAATGGGAATGGGGAAGGAGCTAATAACAGTACTGCAATTTGCGGTACCGTTATTAGCTCTGAAGTCCCTTAGCGGGTCCCGTCCTTAACACCTGGTCTGTCAGGAATAAGGGCCTGTGGTGCAGGAGGAAGCAGGTACGGCATATCTAAAAACTACAATTCCCAGCAGGCATGGGGAAATGTGTAGTTCCTTGGGCCTGTCGGTACTCAGCTGCCGGCACTTTGCAATTAGGGATTGGGCTCTTAACGGCCGCCCGCCCGTGCTCATGTGCTGTTGATTAATGTTGGAGAGCATGGGCGGCGGCGGCAACGGCGGCAGGAGCGAAGCAGGAATGCTGAAGGTGTAAGCGAGTGGCGGGAAGGCATCACGCCGGTTATGTCGCAAGGCATCTTTATATCCCGGGGTGCAGCGGCACTCGCTCCTTAATCTGCTCCAGAGCTACAGGTCCGGGTCAGCCGCAGTAGGCTCCCGGACCATCAGTTAAGTGTTTCTATGTTTGTTCACTTGGCCGGTTTACGGCATTAACATGGAGTAATCAAAAGCTTCAAGTATTTATGTCCGGACATCTCAGGAAAACGTCCGGACCAAAAGTTAAGTGCAGGCACATAAATCCTTGGTTTTTTGGGCAAGATAAATGCCAGTTTGGTAGCCGGCACATTGCTTCCTCACGTTCTAAGCACCAGGGAAAATTCAACTCTTCTAATCCGCATTTCCAGTATTAAGTTTTTTCTATGTGCAGTGTATTATGTTAATTCATGATTTGTGAGGCATGTGAACGTCTCAATGTTCTCTGTTCATTATCAGTGTATTATGGTTCTAAGTCATTTCTAGTTAAAGTGCCTTTCTATGTGCATTATGTTGTGCTAATCCATGTTTACTCACGATTTGTGTAGGGTGGCGTGTTATGTGTTAATTAATTACTGAAGATAGAGTCAGGTCAGGTTGCAGGAGTATTAAGCTATCTAGTCAGGAATTGTAGGGGTCTTTTGTCATTTTATGTCTTGTTGTCTTCCCTTCCTTCCCTTTATTGGTCCATCCCCTTTCCCTAACTCCTTCTTCCCCCCATTGGCTGCCACGTGGCTACCTGTAATTTGAACATCCAGGGCCCGTGCCAACCACGGTGGGAGGGGTCGATCCATTTGGCTTCTGTGGTTCGGGAGAGGGGATTGAAATCCTCCTCCCTTAAGTTCAGTTGTGACATGGTCAGACCATGCGTTCATGAAGGGACCCGCTAAGGGACCTCAGAATATGGAGGTAAGGGATCACCGGTGCCCGTAATCCCTTAACTCCTACCTCGTAATGAGGCCCAATGTCTCCGGGTCTCTTGGGGTTCCCTTCATCAAGCTCTGACCCTTCTGGTTCCAAATGAAAAGACACAGTTCCTTCTAGGCCTCTCAGGGTTTCCCTTCCCCAGCCTAGGCAACTCTAGTCTCGAGAAAAAGTTCACTTAAAAGTTCACCTTGTCAGGAAGTACCTCTCAAAGCAAAGTTGTTTCACAGGGCAGAGACTTCAAGAACGTAGGGCTTTTGCTCCTCCCATGTGCGACCACTCTGATTTCTGGCCCCTCTCCTTACATACACACTGTACTTTTCCTCTGGCACCTTTTCCTTCCTGTGCTTCTTGCACACTTTTCACTTTCTCGTGCCTTCTGCATTCTTCTGTTACTTTGCTGTGCCACTTGTACCCTCCTTTTACTTTGCCATACCTCTTCCACACTTCTTTCACTTTGCCGTGCACACTTACACACTTCTTTCACTTTGCCGTGCACACTTGCACACTTCTTTTACATTGTTGTGCCTCTTGCACATTTTTTCTTTTTCTCTTTTGGGTCACTCACACCGTCTCTTTGCTTCACATTCTTCAAAACCATTACCTTTTGCATTTTTCTGCTTTCACGCCGCTCGCACACTTTTCTTTCCTCTGCTTCCTTTCGCCTTTTGCATTTTGCCTCTTTCACTGTTCCTGCTCCAGCCACCTGCACGCTACTGAATTGCTCTCTCTCTCTCTCGAAAACTACTCTGTAGCACGGCAGTGGTGAGCAATCTCGTTGAGATATGTGGCCAAGGTCATGGTCTCACCACCTGCCCCCCAGATACTCCTGGGACTGGCACACATCCCAGGGAAATGAGCACTGGCCTGTATACGGCCAACAAGTCATAACTTTACCCATTCTGGCTCCATGGAGACGCGGATACCTCACCATGCTGTAACCCCTCTGGCACACAGGGTCAGCGCCCTGGCGTCCCGTTCTCCTCCAGATCTTCCAGGATCATCCTGCTGCAGCCTCCTGTTCCCTGGCTTCCACGATCCATCCAGAATTCTCAGCTCGCTCCCTCCACCTGGCGGAACCACGCCTTTTATACCCTAACTGGGAGTCAAGTGGAGTCAGGTGTGTATGGTTAATGTCAGGTGCCTGACCTTGCCTGACCCTATTAATGGCACAGCCTAGTGGTGGAGTGTAGTAGGCCGCTCCCTGCATCCCAGTGTTGCTCTTAGGGGTACTATTTTTAACTCTCAGTTGCTTCTTCCTCATCCCAGTACATGTTGGAAATTGGGAGGTGGAGATGGGATGAGATTGAAAATACCCCATAAAAAAGCTAAGGGAGACTATGCTGATGTACAACTGGGAAAGGGGGAATACCATGTGTCGCCTTTAGGTATTCTCCTCCCAATCCCCTGAGACCCTCCACTCAGTTGATCCTCCCTCGCTTGTCCACCCCCAGGGTCGAGATCCAAAAGCGTTGGCTCTTCGCCACACCTATATTTTAGTAAAATGTCCCCAAAATTCTAAATAAATCGGTACAAAAATTCAGTAATTTCTCCATTCGTTATTTTTATTTAGATACTTTCTATGGATTCCGTATAGCAAACACTGCATGCTCTATGTACAGGGTCACTGGGCAGCCCATCATAATGGTGGACAATTTCTGAATGGCAAATGCTGATGCTGCAAGTGCTTGCTCATATGGAAAATGTCACTCCATTACTGGGTCTAGAAGACCAATGTAATAAGCCAAAGTCCTGTGTCCCTGTGAATCTTCTTGGTGAATACAGCCGTCATCACCTGATCATTAGATGTGAGAGTAGAAAAAACTTTTTGTTGTAATCTGTGGTCACTAAAACAGGTGCTGTACTGAGTGCATTCTTTAATTCCTTGCATGATTCAATCATTTCATGTGCCGAAATTATGAGGCCCTTCATCTTCTGGGATTCCTTCAACCCATGTAGGAGGTGTTTTGTGTAAGTGGAAAAATAAAAAATCCAGGACCAGCAGTAATTGCACAGGCCCAAGAACTGTTGCATATGCTTCATAGTTCTGGGCTGTGGGGTACCTTCTACCGCTGCTGCTCTCTATGGGGTAACCCTTCTTCATACTGATATTATCTGCCCTAAATACACTACCTCTTTTTGGCAGTATTGTAGCTTCTCCTTATCCACCATCTACCCCTTTTCTGACAAGAGTGTCACTGAATAATTTCAACATTGCTCTTCTGAGGTGCTACACACCAAGAAGTCATCTACATACCTTATCACTGTGCTTTCTGTTTGCAAGTTGCCTAGGTCATTTGTAGTACCAATTTGAAAATGCTTGGGGATTCACAATACCTTTGTGGTAAACACGTGTGTTGGAATCTTTGTGAAGGCATCATGTAGCAAGACATAAACAAAAGATTCAAAGTTCAAACAAAAATAGTTTTATTAACTTAAATGTCAGGATGGTTGAAGGCCTAACGTGCCCTATGCTAAGGTGGGATTTCCCTACCTAAAGAAACTAAGGATGGGCCGAGTCAGTAAGTTCAACTTAAAAGTCTGTCTATGTCCAAAACGTATACTTGCGCTCGCAACTAAAACGCTAAACAGAGTCTTGGGATGTCTGCAACAAAAGAAATCATGTTCCAAATAAGGTTCTGAGCTTCTTCTACCTCTTAGCTTTACTTTCCAGCTCCCCTTTCCCAAGTTCAAGACAGTTCCACAAAGTCTCAGGGATACTTTTGCCAAGTTCAACACAGTTCCACAAGGGGCCACAAGGTTCCCTTCCTCAAGGCCCCAACAAAGTTCATAAGGTCTTAGCTTTCCCTTCCCCAAGACATCAGCTTGTCCAACTTGCCAACTTATACTTATTTTGCAGTCTCTTATTATTCGAAGCCAGTGTCAGATCAACTTTGCAGTCCTTCCGATCCCTTGCCAGTTTATGCAGATTGTTTTCTTCTGCTTCACTTCAACAATCTCTTTCACACATGCAGGTTTGTTCTCTGTATGTTTCCTTGACTTTCACATATAATGTATCCCCGTTCTAGGCACAGTTGTCGGACCATACGGTCCACCCATTACAGGTCACGCAACCAGTAACCCTGGGCTTTCTTGCCCACACGGCTTCTTCTGTTACTGCACCTGTGTTCTGATTCACATTCACTTGGCTTTCTCCTCGCTAGCCTTTTGACTTAGCCACAATGTATTTTCCTCTTTGCCATTCTCTTGACTTTGCCACAATGTGTTCTTTCATGCAGTTCACTCTGTGGCGCTCGCTTTCCTTCACCACATCACTTTCACACTCTTCAGTAATACTCATTACTCGCTTTCCATTGTTTTTCATAGGATTCGTTCTTTGCTTTTCAATATATATTACTGGTACCTCAAACAAGCTTGCCTTCCATTCATAGGCTTATCAAAAGATTTCCTTCAGTTCGCAGATCATCACTTTGGGTTCACTTGATCTTGCACATATCATTTCGTTCATTCAGCAATTACCTTTGCCCTGTAATGGCCCCCGAAGCACCCTGGTACGAGTGTTCCCTTTTGTTCACTCACCGGTCCCTGGTAACTCTTCCGGGCATCTACTTTCCTCTTCTGCTGCTCGACATACACGTCTTCGTAGTATTGCAAGCACCGCTCGCACTCCAGTCTTCTTTCAATGGGTTGCCAGCAGCTCTACTCGCCTCTCGCGGACGCTGCCTGTAGCTTGTAGCAACCAGATTTCTTCAGTGCTCCGCAGCTCCTGCTGTGGGCACCAGACCAGGGAGGCTCCTACCACTGTGACCCTCTTACGCCCCACTCAGACATCGACTCAACAGTGTCTACAGGGTACTTGCTGGAATCCTGGCCTCAAGGCAGGACCCTTCTTGGCAGCCTCCTTCTCAACAGGCTTTCTCCCCTCTCAGGCCCGAGCTCAGCCCGGCGTCTCTCCTGTTGGTCTCTCCACTGATTGTCGGCTCCACCTTTTATGCACCTGCAAACATTCCCAATTGCTTGACCATAGTTAGGGGAGTTCTCTGGACATGCCTGACCCTCACAACAGTCTGGAGGTCTCTTCCTCATCTCAGTACAAGAGTGGTGAAATGACATGTTGGTGTGTACCACTCCTAGTCGCCTCTTCCTCGTATAGTGGTATGAATGAGGGGAAGTGATTGGCAATAGCCTATAAAGGCAGGGTGATGGTAAGGTTGATTATCATAAGGAAAAGGGGGATACCATATCTCACCTGTGGACATCCTCGCCCCAATTCCCTGGGACCCACCACCCAGTTGATCCTCCCTCGCATCTCCACCCCCACGGTCAGGATTGAAAAACAATGGCCTTTCCCTAGCCACATGAGAAGAGGCTCCAAGGGGAGTAGGTATGAGGATACCCTCAGGTTTCTCACAGTAGGTAAACACAGTAAGGTGCTGAGAGTTTGGGTGTAATGGAATGGAAAATAATGCATTCCTTAGGTCAACTACTGTAAAGTAAGTTGCTCCTGTTGGTATTTTACACAAAATGGTGGCTGGAGTTGGCACCACTGGGAATTCTACTTCTACTATGTTGTTTAAGGCTGGAGATCTTGCACCATCTTCTGAGACCTCGACCTTTAGCTGTGTTACAGGGGTTTTGTAATGGCTGTGTGATGCCCTGTCGCCACAAAGCTACAATGGTATCATACATTCCTGTGACATGCAATAATGGTTGACTCAGGGCAATATTGCCACTGGTTTCAGTTTGTTGCAGACAGCCCCTATTCTTGCCAAGAGACCCACATCATGGGGGCTGCTGGTCCATATTTCTTTAGGCACCTTGTCCAAATCCTAATTTAAGTGTGCTGGTAGTGTCTTTGTAAGAAGTACTTTCTGGGGAACGTGTCTGTGTTCTACAACCAACTGACATGGTCTGCATAACTCAAACACCATCTCCCCTATGTCATCACCGTCTGTGAAAAGCTGTTTAGCAGTCAGGTCAGTCAAATGCTGTGCTGGGTCAATGCACAATTCAATGCCATCGTCAGCTGAACCATGCAGAATCACTTTGTCTGTCTTTGTTATTGCTGCTTCTAAATGTATTATGATAGTGGAGCCTGGTGCTACTTCCTTGTGCACTGCTGGTCTGAATAAGAATTCTGTGGATAATCAGAATGTGTGGTCCTTAATCCTGGGAACCCATACTAACAGTGTTTGCACTACGTAAAGGAATAACTCTGGATAAAGTGGTGCACATCGCAGAGCGCTGTGGGTGCAAAATGCTTGTATAATTGCAGTGTGTAATACACATCAGAAGTGGAGCATACTATGCCCTTTTTGGTAAATGAAATTTTCATGTTTAGTTTGCTTATAATATCTCTGCCCAATATGTTAATCAGTGTTTGTTTTAAATACAATTAGGGTTCTATAACTTTGTGTGTGCCTATGGTAATGGGCAAATCTTCAGCGAAAAGAACCATTACAACAGCCCCAGAAAATCCCAGTGTGTCCATTATTTGGTCTGACAAAGGAAATCTTCTGTCATGATGCCTACCCCCGGGGACCCAGACCAATACAAGCAACCCCGGAAGCAGGCATCAAGTTACCCCAAGCAAGCCCAACAACCCCCGCTAGGGGCTATTTGGGTGCAGTCCTGGCGCCTACGGCGCCAGGCTCAAATGGAAAGTCAGTCCTGGTGCCAAAGGCGCCAGGCTCATAGATTAAAACTTACCTGATGCAGACCATGCTGCAAACTTACCTGATGCAGACCATGCTGCAAACTTACCTGATGCAGACCATGCTGCAAGAGCTCCAAGCCAAACGAGGCTTGGAAGGGACTATTTTACCTAGGGACTATTTTTTTACTTGGGTGGGGCTGGGGAGGAATACTTACCTGGGACTACTTTGGAGGCTATTTAAACCACGCCCAAAGAGCAGCACACGCTTCGCGTTATTCTGCATCCAGCAGCGTAACGCTCACCGTGCCTGCAAGTCTGCATCCAGTCTTCTGCCACGCCCACCTCGAGTTTGGAGCTCCTAGAAAAAGGGAGAAAGAAGGAGAAAAGGTTAGAACGAGAACAATACCTTTCATCCTTACCTGAATTCCCGATCCATCGCGCCTTCGAGCTGGAAGAAAGAAGTTATTTTATGCGCATTGCCTCGCCTGCTGCAGCGCCGCGCTGAACTCACCGGCCTTCGCCGCATCTTCACATTTCACCGCATCCTTCTGCATGTTCCCGCCGCACTCCGGCACCTAAGGAGAAGACAAGAACAGCAAGGTGAGCAAAGGGAATACACAGAGGAATACCCCCCATAGACTTACCTGATTTTACCACCGGGGGGTACTATTCTTCTTCACGGGTCGGCGCAGCTTCCACTGCATCCTAGCCGAACCCCGGCCCCTAAGGGGAAACAAAAGGACAGCACAGTGAAACAAGGGATTAACAAGGGGAACCCTCCTCACCACAAAAGACTTACCTGATTTTACCGCCGGAGGCATTATTCCCCGAGACTTCATACTTTCTCTCAGCGCCTGAATAAGGGAGAAAGCAACAGGTTACATATGGAGATTATTTTTTCGAACTGTGTTGGATAATACTAATCCTTACCAGAACATTACCGGTTGCCACGAGGAACTCTTCAGTAGGGTCAAGCTGCAACCTGCAAGGAATCGGACAAGAGTGAAAGTCAGGCATTTGAACTCTTACGAACTACATACTTACGGCGTCTTGTCGGGAATATCGGAGTCAATATTGTCCTGGAACTCACTAATTCCTTCGAGCCGGTGAAGCAACTGGTTATCTACACGCCCCTGCGCTCAATGCAGGATGGAGAGCAGATCTTTTCAAATCATCAGGAGAGACTATAAGAGGGGACATCCAAGGTGATCAGTGGGGAGAACAGCGGGGTGGGGGGATTTACGCTCAACTCCACGGGTGGTTAATTCCCTTTCTCCATTTGCAGAAGAATATTCCTACGGGCCAAGCAAACGAAGCTAGGTGGGCCAGTCCAGTCGGTCATCTCGGCCCTACGCGTCACATTGGTGGAGGCCGCAGCAGTCCAGTCCACATCGACGCCTCTGTGGGAGCCAGGTGAGTGTAAGTTCTTCCCTCATTAATACAAGATTTGGTAGCTCCGTGTCAACCAAAAACGACAATGTCTTATTGCCTATATTCAGTGCAACCTGTGGTTCCTCTACCGTGTCTGCAATCACTGCTACAACTGGGCACATCAGAGCCTTTGTTGGGCTATCCTATTGGCTAGTCAAGTTTGTGCCTGGAAATGTGAAAGTGCTTCCTCCAAACACCGTTACTCCTGTGTAGTGTGGTCCTGCACCCTGGGGTAAAGAATTCTTGGAGGGGATTCGGTTGTGGGTATTGGGGCAGCTGCTGTTGCTGGACAGTATTCTGTATAGTTTGGGTGACCGGGGGTATCTGCTGTGGGGCATTTTGGATATTCAGGGGAAATGGGGACTGCATCTGTGGTGGATATGTGATGGTCTGTGTGAGAAACCTGACGATATCCTCACTCCTACTCCCCCGGATCCTCTTCTAAGGTGGCCAGGGAAAGGGCCATCGCTTTTGGATCCCGACCCTGGGGGCGGAGAAGTGAGGGAGAATTACCTGGGTGGAGGGTTCTTGGGGACAGGAAGTAGGGAGCGCAGGGTGAGAAATGTTATACCCCTTTCCCTGCTAGTGACCATACTCTTTTACCATTCTGGTGAAACTCATGAAGTGAGGACCAGAGGCTGTATGATCAATGCTGCTGTGAAGCCTTTGAACGTGACCAGTGAGTTTCTAGCCATTTGGAAACCCGGTGTGTGAGTATTTAAACTTGGTTGTTCGAGGAATAGTTTATATCGGAGTGGTCGCGTATTTGAGGAAACATGTTTTCAAAGGTCTACGTTCTAATCCATTGTCCAATATTGAAGGAACAGGAATACTTTGTATCACAGTGGTCACATGTGCAAGAAAACACATTTTCAAAAGTCTCCTAAGGTTGTATATTCCGTTTGAAATGAAGTCAATATTACACTGCAGGTTGAATGAAAGGTGTTCTGAGTACAAATCATCTGTCTTGAATAACGAAATGAATTAAAATCTTAACAAGTGCCACCCGTGCTTCTTGAATACCGAACTGAGTACAATCCTTGGAAAATCTCCCAAAAGAGCAGAACGGTTATATACTTGGTTCAGAAGTAAAAGCAAACATTAAATTCGAATAAAACCATCAAATGCTGCATACTAAAATGAATGATACTTTACAAACAAGTGAAACCGATATGTGCTGTTTTCTAAAGTGAATGGAACTTTAAATATTGAAACAAAGAAAGGCATATTGAATACCAGACTACATGAAAACTGCATCTAACAGAAAATTACACTGAGAGCAGAATTTACTAAAGTTTTGAAGATTATTGCATCAAATTCACAATTTGCGCATGGAAACCCTACCATAAAAGAAAATACAAGAGTGGCAAAGAATTCTAAAAGAGTGAGGTATACTTTTGTGCTGCTGAGATTAAGTCATGGGGAAGGGAACCCTGAGACTTGTGATATTTACTGACTTGGGACTGGAGTTGTCATGGTTCTTAGGTGCTTGGAACTGTGTTACTTTGAACTTGGGTAAGGGAACCTTGAGTATTGGTTTAAACTGTATCATCCTGAACTCAAGAGAGGTAAATTTAAGACTTTTTGTCTGGGGCTGTTTTATACTTGTGCAAGGGAGCTGCAAGGAAGCTTCGAGCTGGAAGAGGCCCAGAACTTTATGTTGGACACTGTTTCTTTTGATTGCGGACATCCCTACATATTTTATATATGAACTGTGAGGGCAAGTATAGGTTTTGGACACAGACGGATTCTTCAGTTGAAATCTGACTCAGACTTTCCTTAGTTTTATTTAGGTAGGGGAAGCCCACCTTAGCATAGGGCAAGTAGGGCATTACACCATCCTGACATTTAAGTTAATAAAACCTTTTTTGTTTGAATATTGAATCCGTTTGTCTGTCTTGCTTCATGATGCCTTCACGCAGTAGTGGAACGAGGAAGCGGCGACAGAGTAATGAACACTAAAAACCCATTTCACCCCTCTAGTACTAGGACGAGGAAGATGCCTGCAGATTACTCAGAGTCAGGCATGTCCCTTTAATTATAGTCAGGCAAACCCAATTGAGAATCCACACCTGCAACCTGTCAAGTGGTTGCAGGTGTATAAAGGGAGACCAGTGGAGCACAAATAAGCAACAGAGAGGCCTGTGTGGGAGAGACCAGCAGGGGACCCTTTCCGGAAGAAGACAGCTGTGGTGCGACCTGAGGAGGAGCCATGGCATTGGCCAACATCCCAGAGGACCTGTGGAGTCCAAGGCGAGTTGGGCCATTAGGCTGGCACAGGTGTGGGAGCCTCTCTGTAGAAGAACGAGCAGTTGGGGCTGCAAGAAAGCAGGAAGGAGAGAGGGCACCGTCCATGTCCATGCAGAAGCAGTGGAGTTGCTGGCGTATGCAGGCCAGCACCCAGCATGCGAGCAGGGCTCGCAGAGGCCGGCCTGCCAGCCTGAAAAGCAGAAAGGAAGCAGCAGGAGCAAAATGCTGAGGAACGGTTAGTGTCGTCGGAAAGCCACTCAAAAGCCGGGTTGCCACCAGTAGGCTACACATAAGTCACAAAGTGCCGTATGGATGAAAATCTAAAACTAAGCATATTGAAACTGAACTGAATGAAAATCTGAAACAAAGCACATTGATTACTGAACTGCATAAAACTTTATGGGCAACACTAGTAGCTGATGAAAGTCAAAGGGGAAAGTGCCCATGTGATAGAAATCCACGCAAAAGAGCGCACGTATGAAAGAGTGCAATAGAAAGGTGGGGCATGATGAGCGGTCCCCAGGGGGCATGTGGATGTATGACTCCATCACCCATGCCCCTAAAATTTAATTGTGCCCCCACCTATGGCCCCCAATGTGGTGACAAAGTGCCAGATATGGACGGCTGGACTGAAGAGCTTCTAAAAGACTGAAGTCTGGAGGAAATTGGTGCGGCAGAACCGAAGAAACAGCCCTCTGTTTAATAACAGTGAAAGTGAAAGTGCAAGGTGAAGGCCCTGAGTGGCTGCTGCCCACGCTTTGATCAGCGGATAGACGTCGGAGGGAGAGCCTAGCCGGCCAGAAGTTGAAGCAGGTGTTCCAGCTCCCACCCCTCTCAGGATGAGAGGTATTTTAAGTGTGGAGGGAGATTGTATGCCCCTCTAGTATACGGGGGCATCGGCTGTGGCCCACTCCCTGTAGTTGTGGCCACGCAGGAGGGTCCCTGTCCCACCTGGGAGGCTCCTGGAGAACAGCAGAGACCAGTGGCAGCCCGGCCTGGGCACTGGGACAGGGAGGCATGGTCCGTCTGCGCCAGGAAGTGGAGAGGAGTCGCAACACATGGCAGCTCCCAGTGCCAGAAGCCCAGGCTGCAGTGGATGAGCCTGGGCCCCATTGATTGAGGAGGCGGCCTGCTGGGGACTGGAGAGCGCTCCCTGAAAGGTGAGGGCCCCCTTATAAAGCGCGTGTGCCCACCTTGCTGGCCCATAAGAGTTGCTGATGAAGTGGAGGGGGGAGACAAAGCACCCGGGAGCAGAGACCCCTCAACCCCTGAGCATGGAATCCGGCAGGGCAAGCGACCTGCACAGAGACTCAGGTCTGAGCAGTAACTCCTGAGGGAGTCTTGAACTGGAGGTGAGGCCCCCAGGACTGGGGTGTGTCCCTGCACCCCGGGACCTGAACACAGGGTCTGAGGTAGAAAAAGGAAAAAAGGAGGCGCAGACACTCTGTCCATGTGCTCTTGGCCCCATTACGACCTCAGAGGTTAGGAAGCAGCGGACTGGGGGAGAAGGAATCCCTGAAATGTGTGGTTATGTTAAGGATTCTAATTGGGCATCACACCAGACCAGGACCCTTGCCCTTAGGCAAGGATGTAGCGCACAATTAAAATATTTTTTCTTTATTTCCTAGAATTCGGATTGAGCTTGCACACAACCCGTCTCACACCCTCTTTTACAAATACCCCGGGTACAATGGACCATGAACCAGGCCGTGGGTGGTAATACAATATTTATTTTAAATTTAAATAAAATCACACAAATGTAATATTGGGCAGCAATCACCAATGGGGTGATCATTACACTGTATAATGATAGAATACACTTAAATTTGACCTTCTACTATAGCATATCCAAAGCACAAATGAATGGAAGCAATTTTACTGTTGGGGTAGATAGCACCCAGTTAAGATTTCCCGCTGCAATACTCCATCAAACCCGTATTATTCGAATTTATTTTAGTGGTTAGAAAGGAGCAGAAAGGAGTCAGGTATACTGGGCAACAAACAGAATTACAATCCAATCTTCGCCCATGACATGGGAGGCAAAGTCATATTTTAAAACCTTTGCATTTGCATAAAATAGCACTCAGAATTACTACATATTTCATCTGAATGTGCGGTTGAATGAATGAGGTAAATATGAGTTAAAACAATATCAGATATGTAAGAGCACTAGTAACTGCAAGGCAAGGTACACGCGTAGGAATTGCATTTGCTAATTTACACAAGCTTAAATGTCAAAACGGTTTGAAAAACGGGTGAAGACAGATGGAATCGGAATGTGGTTTTTATGCTTGGTGACAGATGCACATTACAGGGATAATATGAAATTGAAAGAGTGACTCTAATTTAATGACAGGATGAGATTCTTGAGGGGAAAGTAAATTCAGTTTAAAAAAAAAAAGCAGTTGACAGAGAAAATCGGTTTGCAAAGGAAAGGGCAAGTTTCACTTAAACTAGATTTTAGTGGCTAGAAAAGAGAAACGCCACCCGTGAACAGAAAGGTTATGCTGCAGTTGTAACCCTTCACGTAGTGTGCCTCTTTTTAGGGAGAATTAATTTATTTGATCAAAATAGTACTAAGGACTTACAAATGACAGAAATAAGTGGAGCAAGGTTTGTCGGTTACCAGACATTTGGTCGAAAAAAATTGGTCGACCAGACAAATGGTCGAACCAATTTGGTCGAAAACCAAATGGTCGATTTTTTTATTTTCACCCCTTTTTTTTTTTGGGGGGGGGGGGTCCCCCCCCGAGCCCCCTTTTTTTTCTAAAAACCCATTTTTGTAAAAAACGAAAACCCGAAAAATAAATATATAATTTAAAAAAAAAATTCGACCATTTGGTTTTCGACCAAATTGCGTCGACCAAATGTCATTCGACCAGTTTTAGGTCGACCAAATGTCTGGACACCAGGTTTGTCGTGGTTATGGTTTATAATTTCTTACCCAGTTTGGCTAACCGTATGCATTTTATGTAATTCATGTTGTCCGCACATCCATGCCTGCGGGCCCATAGAGCGCATTACAAATGTAATGTAATGTAAAGGCTACTAAAAGGGAGTACAGGGCAGTGCGGGGCCAGCTGGACCTGATCCAGACTCGAGCTTCCGAACGGAGCTTATTATATCTCAGGCAGAAATGTTATATTAAAGCTAATAAGGCAGACCGCTTGCTCTCGAGAATGCGCAGAAAGAGAAGACAATATTACAAATTATGGTGGGGGGAGGGACCACCAGCATCAAAAATGAGGACATCTCAAGGGAATTCACCCGATTCTACTCCGCCCTGTACACATCCGATACTCCAGAGCAGTCTTCCTAACTAAATTACCTAGATAGGGTTAAATTGCCCCGCATAACGCAAGAAGAGATGGAAACACTGGAAAGGGTTGGCACAGAGGATGAGGTCAGGGACGCAATTAGAGCCCTGCCTAATCTTAAATCGCCTGGCCCGGACGGCTATGTGGCGGAATTCTATAAATTGCATAAGGAAACACTTACCCCTATCCTAACCATGCACTTTAACCAAATAGGGCAGGATAGCGCAATTACGAGATCTATGGAGGAGGCGAAAGTTGTCCTCATTCACAAAAAGAACAAGGACCCAACAGAGTGCACCTTCTACTGCCCCATATCTTTAATCAATGTAGACTCTAAAATACATGCCAAGATCCTAGCAAAAAGATTAGACCATCTTTTCCCTAAGCTGGTCAACTCAGACCAATCGGGATTTGTCAGAGGCAGGCAGACCAGCGACAACATCAGGTGGCTGGCTCACTTGATAGAGAAGGCTCACAAGAGAGGAATCCCCTCTCTCCTTATGGCAATTGACGCAGAGAAGGCATTTTATCGGGTGGAGTGGGGATTCCTCTTTGGAACTACGCTTAGGATGGGCTTTGGCCCCAGATTTATGGACAGGATTAGAGCCAATTATAGAAATCCAACCCTCAGATTAGCTGTGAATGGGCAACTGTCGGACCCGGTGCATGTCTATGGAGAGGCACTAAACAGGGGTGGCAACTCTCCTCGATACTGTACGCCCTCCATTTGGAACCATTCCTCGAAGCGGTGCGAGCCGACCAGCTCATAACCGGACTCCCTTTCGCAGGGGAATCGCATAAAATTGCAGCCTTCGCTGATGATATGATACTCTCCCTGACCCTCCCGAGCACTGGCATACCTGCAGTAGAAGCCGAACTAGCCCACTTTGGTAGCGTGGCGGGCCTGAAAATAAATGCCTCTAAAACAGAAATTCTCAACCTCACAGTCTAAACGCCAGCAACTCACTCCTTGAAGGCCAATTCCCCCTACAGATGGGTGGAGCACTCTATCACCTATTTGGGAATAAAACTGTCTACAAAGGTGGAATATCTGTATCATGCAAACTATCCGCCCCTACTGGAGAAATTGAAAAGCAAGATGATAGACTGGGGCCTCCTACCCGTCTCCTGGCTATGTCGTATCGATCCCCTAAAAATGACCATACTCCCAAAGCTCTGTACAAAATTACTAGCAGGTTCGTGTGGGCAAATAGGCCCCCAAGGATATCGGCCAAGGTGATGAGAGCCCCAACAGAGCAGGGGGGCATGGGGCTACCCGACTTTAGGGGGTACTATAGGGCGGCTCGGCTGAAGGTGCTCCAGGACTGGCAAAGAGACGACTGGGGGAAGTATGAAGGCCCATGGACAGGGCGGTGCTGGGGGAGGATCTCAAAGGGGTCCTGTGGAAGCAAAACAGGACAAGCCGATTCAGATGTATAGTAGTGCAATCCTAGCCCTGGTGGCCCGTACCTGGGATGAGGCAGTGCAGCAGGCCCACCTAACATCGTATCCATCGCCCTACGCCCCCTTATTCACTAACCCGCAGTTCACCCCTGGACACAACACTACTGCATTTCAAGCTTGGTATCAGGGGTGATGCAGGATGTTACGGGATATGTTCGGGAGGGGTCAGGTAAAGCAGTTTGAACAGTGTAAAACAGATTTCACGCTGGGTGAAAGGGAAAGGTTTTGCAATTGCTAACTTGGCTCAGCCATCCCATCCTAAGGCAAGCCGCAACTCGACAACTAACACCCTTTGAAAGGTATCTCAGCAGGGAATCGGGGGACAAGCACTTGATAACAGCCATATATAGACATATGAAGGCAGGAGAGGATCCTCCACTGCGGTCCTACATGAAGAATTGGGAACTAGCTACCGGGTCAGCAATTGAGGATAATGACTGGAGTTGGCTATGGAAGCAGATACCAAAGCTAACAAGATCCCTCCAAATAAGGGAGATGTGGCTGAAGCTACTCACCCAGTGGCACTTGACCCCCTCCAAACTTCATAGAATGTACCCCGGGACCTCCCCTCTTTGCTGGAGAGAATGCGACGCAGTGGGCACTTGGGAGCACATATGGTGGGAGTGTCCAAAAATTGAGAATTATTGGGCGGGGTTCTGGGACGCACTCAACCAAGTCCTGGGCCTTAATCACGGGGGTAGGACGGAAATTTCTGCATGGTATTATCGCAATTTACTCCTCTCTGATGGCCTGTGTTTCAGTTAAAGGGGGATACTCGAGGTGGTTTAACCTAGGTAGGGGGACGAGGCAGGGTTGCCCGCTTTCCCCTTCTCTTTTTGTACTCTCACTGAAACCCCTTGCTCATAGACTGAGACGGGACCCGTGGGTGGAGGGGGTTGTGGTTGGAGGGAAGACTTACAAATTGGGGAGTGTCCAAAAATTGAGAATTATTGGGCAGGGTTCTGGGATGCACTCAACCACGTCCTGGGCCTTAATCACGGGGGTAACAAAGGACTTGCGATGCTGGGCTTGGGGGGGACTCTGGCATCAATTAAGACCAAGGCTGACCACAAGCTCTACGCAATAATGATGATGGCTGCTGCAATGGTTCTAGCTAGTAGATGGAAAGCAAAGGACCCTTCACAGGACCATGAATGGGTGGCAAAGATGTGGAACTTGTTGGCACTTGAGTGGATCACGTACTCAATACAGGGAGAGCATCTAAGATTCAGGTCGGACTGGGCATCCCTACTGTCATATCTGGTGGATGGGGCAAGGCAGCGATGGTGCCCTCAGAGCATGAGGCTCCTGGGTATAATAGACGCCCCCGGCGAAGCAGACACATGAAGAGGCATAACAATTTTGTTCAGCCCATCCTATGGGGGCTCACTAGGGGGGTGGTTGGCGGAAATTGATCTTTGGGGAAGCGATGCAACATTGGACTGCTCTCGAACCTTAGGTTGGGGAGGTGGGATGAAGGAGGGGGGTTGAGGTATTTTGTTCCATGTGTTGTTCTTTTTATGGAAATGCCAATAAAAATAAAATTGAAAAAAAAGCAGTTGACAGAGAAAATCGGTTTTAATAACCTACAGTTTCTTAAACAGAAACTTTATGAGAAAGGAGATAAGGCGGACGCTCTTCTGGCCACGCGCGAGATTACGGGGACAACGGGCCGAGAGATGGGTCACAGAGGTTGGGGGGTGGGAGGCAGGAGAGGGCACAGCAGAAGGGATCCAGGAAGCATTCGCCTCATTCTATATAGGAGTGAGGGGAAGGCTCCCATGGGGGAGATTAATTAATATCTTGAAGGGACCCACCTCTCTTCTCTACTGGGGGTCAAATTGGGGGCCTTGGATGCCCCAATTACTGGGCAGGACATTCAGAACGCTAGAGGGTGCACCCGGCTTGGGAAGGCAACGGGTGATGACGGTTTCACCCCAGGATTTTATAAAAACCTTCTCGAAGGTCCTGCTTCCCTTCTTGATGTTACTCTTTAACGATATTATGGAGACAGGGAGAGCAGCAGACTCCTTTGTCCAGGCTTTCATTACGGTGATACCCAAGGAGGGCAGGGACCCTAGATCCAGTGGCTCCTATTGCCCAATTTTACTTCTAAACATAGACACCAAGATTTATGCTAGGGTCCCAGCAGCAAGATTGGTGGTTCTTTTCCCAAAATTGGTACACTCTGACCGGGAGGGATTTGTGGGGGGGGGGAGGTGTCAGGGAGCAAACACCATGAGAAAGACATTGCATTTGATAAATGAGGCCCAAGGGCTGCAGGGGGGCCCCACTCTTCTCTCTGTGGATGCGGAAAGGCTTTTGACATGGTGGAATGGAATTTCCTAGAGGCGGACCTCACTAAGATAGGGCTAGGACGGAGATTTCTGCATGGTATTATCGCAATTTACTCCTCCCTGATGGCCTGTGTTTCAGTTAAAGGGGGATACTTGAGGTGGTTTAACCTAGGTAGGGGTACGAGGCAGGGTTTCCCGCTTTCCCCTGCTCTTTTTGTACTCTCACTGGAACCCCTTGCTCATAGACTGAGACGAGACTTGCGGGTTGAGGGGGTTGTGGTTGGAGGGAAGACTTACAAATTGGGGAGTATCCAAAAATTGAGAATTATTGGGCGGGGTTCTGGACGCACTCAACCAAGTCCTGGGCCTTAATCACGGGGGTAACAAAGGTCTTGCGATGCTGGGCTTGGGGGGGGGGCTCTGGCATCAATTAAGACCAAGGCTGACCACAAGCTCTACGCAATAATGATGATGGCCGCTGCAATGGTTCTAGCTAGTAGATGGAAAGCAAAGGACCCTCCACGGGACCATGAATGGGTGGCAAAAATGTGGAACTTGTTGGCACTTGAGTGGCTCACGTACTCAATACAGGGAGAGCATCTCTAAGATTCAGGTTGGACTGGGCATCCCTACTGTCACATCTGGTGGATGGGGCAAGGCAGCAATGGTGCCCTAAGAGCATAAGGCTCCTGGGTATAATAGACGCCCCCGGCGAAGCAGACGCATGAAGGGGCATGACAATTTTGTTCAGCCCATCCTATAGGGGTTCACTAGAGGGGAGGTTGGCGGAAATTGATCTTCTGGGGAAGCGATGCAACATTGTACTGCTCTCGACCTTGGGTTGGGGAGGTGGGATGAAGGGTGGGGGTTGGGGTATTTTGTTCCATGTGGTGTTCTTTTTATGGAAATGCCAATAGAAATCAAATAGAAAAAAAGCAGTTGTCAGAGAAAATCGGTTTGGAAAGGAAAAGGCAAGTTTCACTTAAACTAGATTTTAGTGGCTAGAAAAGAGAAACGCCACCTGTGAATAGAAAGGTTACGCTGCAGTTGTAACCCTTCACGCAGTGTGCCTCTTTTTAGGGAGAATGTATTTATTTAATCAAAATAGTACTAAGGACTCGCCAGAAATGAGTGGAAGAATGGCGCTAATACTAGGAAATCAAGGACAGGATGCACAGAGAATTCTGACAGTTTTAAACAAGTTATCAGGGTATTGATGGGATTACTTAGATGGAGGAACAAAGACAAGGTATCAAGATGGGGTATGCTATGTGTTGCTATGGGATGGGGTAATACTCACAATCAGCACTTGAGTTTGGGATTTGGGACAGCCAACCGGGTTTCTTGACTCAAAGGATTTGGTCACGGCACACTAGCGGGCTCTCCTAAAAGAAAACAGCTGGGCCTGTCTGGTCACTGGATAGCGTGGGTACAACTGGCATGCAGGTAGTGGGGCAAGAAGCCGGTCTGATCACAGGATACTCTCAAAAAGGGTACCACAGCTTTTCTCCCTGAGTTATTGGGATTTTCAGTGGGGTTTCTTTTTGGATCAGTGGTCCTGCCTGGATAAAGTCAGCTATGCTCTGGCCTGACAGTGGAAGCTGGAATCTTGCAGGATGAATATGGAATGTCTGGATTTGCTGGAGCTGGAAAATTCAGAAGAGAGTGTGTCCTTTGTCTTTGTGAGCTTCCCCCTTTTATAAGGCAGGGGACATCACAGGATGATACAATGGGGCTGGCTTTGGCTGGACATGCCTCTAACAAATGGATTGGTCAGGGTTTATTGTTACCGCCTTCCTGTCAGCCGGTTGGACTTCAGAGACATGACATCAGTTTTATGGTGTGGGTTTACTATGCTGAGGCCCTCCCATAGTTAATTTTGCCAAAAATAAGTTATGACCTAAATTGCACATTTTTACAGTTGTGGCGCTTTTGCAAATCACTTAGGCAAATGACATATTTCATACATAGCATGGTATTCCAACTCCCAGGTCTGTACGACATTGTTTCGTCCTTCTAATAATCTTTTGCAATTTTTAGTGGGAAATATTTCACCTACAATTCTACAACTTTATACATGTGTACATATTATCACAGAGGATGTTTGCATTGATTTCCAAAGTTGCACCATTGATACTTTGCCCATAATTTACCTTTTTCTGCCGTTTGCGTCCCCCACATGCTAGGGGAATCAACAATGTCTTGTTTTAATGCCACCAAAATTACATTTAAACTGTAAAACTGTCACATTTCTGCGTCTTCCGGTTGCAGAGATAAAAGTCTTAACGTTTATTAATTCCGAACAGTCTTTTGCCCCAGATGGGCTAGCTTTTGTCTCCCATATAAGGGCATACTTCCAACCCCCCGCAAATGTCAGGCCCTAGCCAGCCTGAATCCAATGTGGCTCTGGAGTTGCCTTTGAAGCTCCCCAGATTAAGTTGAGGGGAGGTGTTGCTAACAAGTCACACCTATGTGTCACATAATCCATTGTATCAAGCTGGAGCACTGCCACAGAGTCTGATGAGCGTGTTACATCCACCACCCTTGCTTATTCATATGCCCCGGGGGCTGGTCCACTTGAAGGGAGGCAAATCCTGTTCCCAGGAAGCCATGTCATTTGAAGTCAGGGGCTGAAAAAAACCTGTCCTGTTGGTTTCAAAGTAGATTTATTTATTTTAGTTTTTTCTTTCCTGAACCAGGAGGCAAGACTGTTGGAAATAAATATCCTACATATGTTTCAACACAAACCCCCTGTCATGATCTCTGCTTCCAAAAGGTCAGGGTTTTCCCAACTCCCTTGGAAGCAGATCCATAACCCAGGTTCTGAGTGCCAACCAGTCCCAATTGGGACCTTTTGGACCCAGTCCTGGCGCCAGTGGCACCAGGCTCATAAATATGCCCAGTCCCAGCGCTGGAAGCGCCGGGCTCATAATGCTTGGGTGGACTTACCTGCAGCAGACCATGCTGCTTACTTGCCTGCCAGTTGAGCCTCTGATCCTCTTCTGTTTGGAACTACTTTTCCTGTTGGGTGGGGCAGGAGCCACTCCCTAGATTCAGAACACTGGAACTCTTCTAGAAAGCAGGAACTCTTTTCTTACCTAGGCGTGGCTGTGGAAGGAGACACCTAAGCACTACAGGAGGCTATTTAAACCACACCCGATGGATGAATCTTGCTTTGCGTTATTCTGCATCCTCTGCAGCAGAACGCTCATCGTGTCTTCTGCATCTGATCCTGGGCCTAAGGAAAAAGGCTTACCATCCTGAATCCAGTCTTCAGCAACACCTATAAAGACAAGAAAGAACAGGTTAGCATTACGGTCTTCAGTGACGGCTCTTCACTTACCTGGTCCATCGGCTGTCACCAACGCCTCGCGCTGCATTGCGGCATCTGAAAGACAAAGGCTTACCTACTCTTTGTGCGCTCCGGAGGTCTTCACACTGCATTCCGGCATCTGAAAGACAAAAGCTTACCAACTCTTCGCACGCTCCGGAGGCCTTCGGCGCTGCATCCCGCATCTGAAAGACAAAACAAGGTGCGTTTAAAGACATTGGGGAACTTTAATACTCACGTGCCATTACTCCTTTCCACATCTAACCCAGTGGGTATTCCGGCACCCTGCAGCCGCTCCGAACTTGTACCTGCAAAATAAAAAGACAGTTAGAGCGCATCGTGAAGCAGGCAACAAGCGCTTACTTACGTGCTTCCAGGCGCTTCTATTCATCACACGGGCTCCATCTTCAACTCACTTCAGCCCGTCATCCGCCATCGCCGGAACCCTGCAAAACAAGAAACATCATTACTAAAGACTTTAAAGACATTAGAATTACTCGAAAACTACAGTTCGTGCAGTAAACGACGGACAGCAGTCCTCTGAAGTCAAGAGGCCTGCTCCCCTTATCCAGTGAAGAAACTGGTTACAGCACCCTGCCCCGAGGCAGATGGAGAGCACGGCGTTCACTTACCTAAGACATCTTACCCTTCAAGTCAGACATACAGTGCACAGAGGTCCAGCCCAAAGAGCCAGCCGTGTGTTACACATCACCTTTGCAGATACGGTATACGCCCAGTCAAGACCGGCGCCTCCACGGGAATCAGGTGAGCGTTACAGAACGCAAAGCCTACCACAAAACTCCCGTCCAGGCGCTATGGAAACCTCGGATACCGACCAGCTAGCCCAGTTACTTGGGGAACTAAGGGCAGAAGTGCATGCAGCCCGTCAGGAAACAAACGCTCTAAGAAGGGAACTGATTATTTCCAAGGAGCGAACAGATGATCTCGCTAGACAATTGCTACAGTCACAAGCCGGACAGACCCCGTTACCCGCATCTGGGGGAAATCTTCCTTCTACATCCTCTATGAATCCAGTGCAGATCAACCTACCTGGGAATGTACCTCTTGCTCCGCCCGAATGATTTTCTGGTGACCCAAAGAGGTTTGCAGTATTTATCAATCAGTGCCGGTTGCATTTCTTATGCCGGCCAGCAGCCTTTCCAACTGATCAAGCTAAAGTAGCTTTCGTGCTTTCGTACCTTAGTGGCATTGCGGCAGACTGGTCGATCCCTCTAGTAAATCAAGATGATCCGGTCCTCCATGATTTTCAAGCTTTTCAGCTCAGTATGGAAAAACTGTTCGCAAGACATTCACAGGGGCAGGCCTTGGACAATGAGCTTCTTTCGTTGCGACAAGGTAATCAAGACCTTTTGGCTTATATTGCGTCTTTCAACAGACTGATAGTGGAAACTCAATGGCCTGAGGACAAAAGGATTACGTTGTTTTATAGAGGTCTACGTGGAGAGCTCAAAGATGTGTTAGCCCAAGTAGTGAATCCCCCACAAGATTGTTCGGACTATATAGACTTAGTCGTTCAAATAGATCACAGACTGCAGAACAGGAAGGCCGATCGTTCCAAGTTTGATGCTCGAGTATTTTCCAAACCGCCAACTCCTTCCAAAGGAGTAGACCCCGGGGAACCCATGCAAATAGGGGGTCTGAAAGGTCCTCTAACACAAAAGGAGCGGGAAAGGAGAAAACAGTTGCAATTATGCCTCTATTGCGGAAGCTCAGGGCACTTTCTTCGAGACTGTCCGGTGCAACCTGCCAAGAAGGCAGTAGGAGCTGCAGTTACCAAAGTTACAAACTCTGAGCAGGGAAACGACCTCGCCCGACAAGAATAGAGGTCCTCTTGCCGAGCGTTAAAACCAGTTCAGTGACCTCGCATTTCGTGATACCTATGGTCCTCATTAGCCCTGATAATCCGGATCGATTACATGCAATTGAAGCTTACGTCGACAGCGGTGCCATCGGCAATTATGTGGATCATGAAATGGTTTTGAGGATGAATCTAACTCTTTGTCCCAAGGCTGTAAAGGATGTCATTACTACGGTGGATGGTACGGAGATAGCCTCCGGGCCAGTAACACATACCACTCAAGAGGTGACGCTAGTAAGTCAAGATGGACACCATGAGAAGATTGTGTTCGATGTGATCAAGGCACCTCAGTTTCAGATTATTCTAGGAATACCTTGGTTAGAGAAACACAATCCTCTGATCGATTGGCGAGCAAGAACGGTCCAGTTTCCAGAATGTGTCTCTACTTGTCACCCTCCACCTGGTGTTGCACTGGCAGCAATTTCTTCAGAGACTCCCCAGTTACCTCCCGAATACCTAGAATACCAAGATGTTTTCCGGAAGGATCAGGCTAACTCTCAACCTCCTCATAGGTCTTATGACTGCCAGATAGACCTGATACCTGGATCTACTCCTCCTTGTAGTAGAATTTATGCCCTCACCGAGCCTGAGAACCTTCACCTTCGACAATACCTGGATCAATACCTGGCAAATGGGTTTATTCGTCCTTCCAAGTCCCCTGCTTCTTCAGCTTTGTTCTTCGTTCCAAAAAAGGAAGGAGACCTTAGAACTTGTATAGATTATCGCTCCCTGAACCAGATCACCGTTAAGAATAGATATCCGTTACCTTTGATCCCTGAACTCCTGGACCAAGTCAGAAAAGCATGCATATATACAAAGCTGGATCTTAGAGGAGCTTACCACTTGGTACGAGTAAAAGAGGGCGATGAATGGAAGACGGCCTTCCGCACCAAGTATGGACTATTTGAATATCAGGTCATGCCCTTCGGACTTTGCAATGCCCCGGCCGCCTTTCAATATTTTATGAACGATGTCCTCAGAGAGCTCATAGATGTGGGGGTTGTTGTTTACATTGACGACATCCTCGTTTATTCTTCATCGGAATCTGAACATCGGAAACACGTGAAAATGGTCCTCGAAAGATTGCGTCAACACAAACTTTTCGCTAAGTTGGAAAAATGTGTTTTCAACGTGACTGAAGTTGAATTCTTGGGATTCATATTATCACCTGGCGGAGTGCGTATGGATTCAAAGAAGGTCGATGCAGTTCTCAAATGGCCATCACCATCCTCCGTAAAAGGTGTGCAAAGCATGTTAGGCTTCGCTAACTTTTACCGCAGGTTTATCCCCAAATTCTCTCGAATAGTCCAGCCCATCACTGCCTTGTTAAAGAAAAACAAACGTTTTGAATGGTCTACCGAGGCGGAACAAGCTTTCCAGGATTTGAAGACTAAATTTATCTCTGCACCAATCTTAAAACACCCTCGCCCTGAACTCCCCTACATCGTGCAAACTGATGCTTCAAGCCTTGCCGTGGGGGCAGTTCTATCACAAAAGGACCCGGTAGCCAATCAGTTGCATCCCGTGGCATTTTGGTCCCGCTAATTCTCGCCTCCTGAAATCAATTACACGATTACTGACAAGGAACTTCTGGCTATCAAGTCTGCCTTTAAGGCTTGGCGGCATTATCTGCTGGGGGCCCGACACACCGTTACTGTGATTACGGATCACCGAAACCTGCAATATTTGAAAACCGCAAAAGCCCAATCCTCTAGACAACTCCGTTGGGCATTATTCTTTGCCGAGTTTGACTTCATAATTACCTATCGACCTGGTACAAAGAACGGTAAAGCTGATGCCCTTTCTCGGATGGGAGTGGAAGAACACTTGATCAACCCTAAACCTGTACCAATCATTCCCGAACAAAGAATTCTGGGTGTAATCGCCACAGAATCCATAGAGGAAGTTAAGGATAAGGCCAGGCAACTTGTAACTCCAGCAGACATACAGAATTGGCATCTGCAGGGAAAGGACTTTGCAGTAAAGGACAACTTATTGTATTTCCAAGAACGATTATACCTACCCAGCACAGATTTACAGAAAAAAGTAATCTCTTGTTATCACATTCTTTAATGGAAGGACATCCCGGTATGGCCAAGACCTCAGAAAAGATCAAGCGCTACTTCTGGTGGCCGTCTTGGAAAAAAGATATCAGAGACTTTATAATGTCCTGTGGAGTATGCGCCCAAAACAAGAGTCAAAAGGAAAGACCAGCAGGCCTCTTACGCCCTATTGACATCCCACCTCGCCCTTGGCATACGCTTTCTATGGACTTCATCACCGATCTACCTCCATGCTCCGGATACAATACGATTCTAGTAATCGTGGACTTATTCTCCAAGATGGCGCATTTCATTCCGCTCAAAGGCTTGCCAACAGCAGCAACTCTGGCCCGAGAATTTCTCGAAAACATCGTCCGACTGCACGGTTTTCCTTCGGTTCTAATTTCGGATCGAGGTAGTCAATTTATTTCTCATTTTTGGCGAAGTTGCTGTCGGTCGGCTCAAATTGATGTGAGACTATCGACCAGTCACCACCCTCAGACCGACGGACAAACCGAGAGGACCAATCAAACTCTGGAACAGTATTTACGCTGCCTGCTGCAACAAACTGAAAAAACTTGGAAAGACATCCTTTGGATAGCCGAATATGCCTACAATAACTCTGTCCATTCGGGAACTGGGAAAACCCCGTTTTTTCTTTTGTACGGCAGTCACCCTCGAACCTCGGAGTTGGATCCCCTCCAAGATCTTGAAACACCAGCAGTAGACTACCTGCATTCTACAATCACCCAAGCCTTTAAGGAAGCTGTTTCTCACCTTCAAAGGGCTAAAGAACAATACAAGAAAGGAGCAGATCAACATCGGAAGGAAGCCCCTCAATATCAAGTAGGGGATCAAGTCTGGTTATCCACCAAATATCTACCTCTAAAAGGGCCACACACATTCAACCCAAGATACCTTGGTCCCTATTCCATCACTACCATAGTAAACCCAGTAGCGGTCAAGTTGGACTTGCCCCCGCACATGAAGATACATCCGGTCTTCCACGTCTCTCTATTAAAACCCGTGCAACCTCAAACCCGACTAACTAAATCTCCAAAACCTATCCTAGTTGATGGAGAACTCGAGTTTGAAGTCAAAAGCATTCTGGACTCCAAGATCTCCAAATCTAAACTATTTTACCTAATTGACTGGAAAGGCTACGGCCCCCAAGAGAGATCCTGGGAACCTCCTGAATATGTCCACGCTCCTCGCCTAATCAAAAGATTTCACCGAACATTTCCTGACAAGCCAAAACTCCCGGAGAAGCCCGGTTTGGGAGGGGCCTTGAGGGGGGGTACTGTCATGATCTCTGCTTCCAAAAGGTCAGGGTTTTCCCAACTCCCTTGGAAGCAGATCCTTAACCCAGGTTCTGAGTGCCAACCAGTCCCAATTGGGACCTTTTGGACCCAGACCTGGCGCCAGTGGCACCAGGCTCATAAATATGCCCAGTCCCAGCGCTGGAAGCGCCGGGCTCATAATGCTTGGGTGGACTTACCTGCAGCAGACCATGCTGCTTACTTGCCTGCCAGTTGAGCCTCTGATCCTCTTCTGTTTGGAACTACTTTTCCTGTTGGGTGGGGCAGGAGCCACTCCCTAGATTCAGAACACTGGAACTCTTCTGGAAAGCAGGAACTCTTTTCTTACCTAGGCGTGGCTGTGGAAGGAGACACCTAAGCACTACAGGAGGCTATTTAAACCACACCCGATGGATGAATCTTGCTTTGCGTTATTCTGCATCCTCTGCAGCAGAACGCTCATCGTGTCTTCTGCATCTGATCCTGGGCCTAAAGAAAAAGGCTTACCATCCTGAATCCAGTCTTCAGCAACACCTATAAAGACAAGAAAGAACAGGTTAGCATTACGGTCTTCAGTGACAGCTCTTCACTTACCTGGTCCATCGGCTGTCACCAACGCCTCGCGCTGCATTCCGGCATCTGAAAGACAAAGGCTTACCTACTCTTCGTGCGCTCCGGAGGTCTTCACACTGCATTCCGGCATCTGAAAGACAAAAGCTTACCAACTCTTCGCACGCTCCGGAGGCCTTCGGCGCTGCATCCCGCATCTGAAAGACAAAACAAGGTGCGTTTAAAGACATTGGGGAACTTTAATACTCACGTGCCATTACTCCTTTCCACATCTAACCCAGTGGGTATTCCGGCACCCTGCAGCCGCTCCGAACTTGTACCTGCAAAATAAAAAGACAGTTAGAGCGCATCGTGAAGCAGGCAACAAGCGCTTACTTACGTGCTTCCAGGCGCTTCTATTCATCACACGGGCTCCATCTTCAACTCACTTCAGCCCGTCATCCGCCATCGCCGGAACCCTGCAAAACAAGAAACATCATTACTAAAGACTTTAAAGACATTAGAATTACTCGAAAACTACAGTTCGTGCAGTAAACGACGGACAGCAGTCCTCTGAAGTCAAGAGGCCTGCTCCCCTTATCCAGTGAAGAAACTGGTTACAGCACCCTGCCCCGAGGCAGATGGAGAGCACGGCGTTCACTTACCTAAGACATCTTACCCTTCAAGTCAGACATACAGTGCACAGAGGTCCAGCCCAAAGAGCCAGCCGTGTGTTACACATCACCTTTGCAGATACGGTATACGCCCAGTCAAGACCGGCGCCTCTACGGGAATCAGGTGAGCGTTACACCCCCCTCACCTTTCTATGCAAGGACAGGGCCTTAATTCAACAATTTACTTTTGATCAGACATTTTCTTGTTTGCAAAAAGCAACAATTTTTACACGTGGTTAATTTCCCTTGGATGTCACTCCACAATGTGGTTTTCTCTTACATCTAGATCCCAAACATTATTTGTGGCCCTAGTCAATTTCTCATACACAGAAATCTGTTAAAGGCAAACGTCCACTGACACTAACATAAGCACAGAGAAATAGGTCTTCTTGTGAAGAGTTCAGCTGTGATATCTTGTTGCAAAGTAAAGCATTTTTCCGTACGACTGGGAGTAAAGTTCTTTGTGATTTCATAGATCTTGCCTGACACACCCTGTTATTCAGTGAGAAATTCCCCTTTTGCTGCAGCACACCCTGAACATGGCTATGCATAGCTGGGTCTCACTGGAACCAACTGTGTACTGTTGAAAACGGTGGAAAAGAGCATCAGGGCGCAGTCATTTTAAATGTAAAATATTTCTGGGTCTCTGTTGGGCAAGGGGCCGTAGTGAAGCTGTGTGGCCCCTGAACTTGGGGCATGTGCCCGCCTGCTCAAGCCCTGCCATGGAGGACGTAAGACCCCTGGGGAAATGGTCTGGTGGATTGCTAAGGGTGTGGACATCCTTCTAGGCACTTTATCGGCCCAGCATACCCCAACAGGCCCTGAGAAATCTGTCTATGGAGAAACCTCTCCCCCAACTGCTACGTGCTCCAGGGACACCAGGCAACTTGTTGCCAGAGTTTTTTCAAGGGTTGCCCACCCACAAAGAGGTCTCTGGTTGCCAGAGAGATTAAGAGATCAGAGACTGATGTCCTATTCCTACAGGAAACTAGATATCAGAGGGGGGATGAATGAAAGATTCCCTGTGGCCTTATTGGGGGTGGATACTGGGGGGTCAGGAATTTCTCGAAAAGCAGGGGTAGGGATTCTGGTACGGAAAGGGCTCCATATGGAAGTGACAAAGAAATGGTCAGATGCAGAGGGGCGGGCCCTGTTGATCTCGAGCCTGATCAAGAAAATAAGGGTTACCTTTGCAACAAGATATTCCCGGAACCAGGGGCATCTTATACTTGGCAGTGATTTCAATATCTGGAAGGAGGTAAATCTGGACAGGCAGGCCAGACATGAAGGAGCAGGGGAACCTCAGAAACAGGGAGGTACGGAGCTTAGAACAGCCATGGAGTTCTATTGGCTGACTCACATATGGCGGCACTTTCACCCACAGGCGGGAAGATTCACTTTTTATTCCACCCCACACTGTACTCTCACGGGAATAGACTACCTGTATATATCAAGGGACCTATGGGAAGTGACAAGGGACTCAGGGATTCACCCAATCTCATGGCAGACGATGACATGGTGTCTGTAGACATACATTGGGAGGGATTGTGCCCCAGAAACTCTAAGTGGAGATGTAATGAATCATTGTGGAAGCACACAGTGTTTAAAGAAGAAATTGAGAATAGAATTAGAGACTTTTTTGCCATCAATAATACGCGTGAGGTTAGAAAGGGTATGGTATGGTATGCAGTGAAGGCCACATTGAGGGGCCTGTTGATTGGTGAGGGGCCCCGCAAGGAAAGGGAACGTACGCTCGGAGAAATGAACAAGGGTAAAAATACGAGCCCTGGAAAGGCTCGCTCAGTTGTCATCCACAGATGGGGAGGACCATATTTTGGAAGCCGGGGGCCTGAGAGAGGAGTTAAAATTGCTGGAAGAGGGAAAGATAGTCTGTAACCTACAGTTTCTTAAAAATAAATTTTATGAGAAAGGAGATAAGGATGATGCTCTTCTGGCCTCGAGATTACAGGGACAATGGGCCGAGAGATGGGCCATGGAGGTTGAGGGGTGGGAGGCAGGAGTGGGCACAGCAGAAGGGATCCAGGAAGCATTTGCCTCATTCTACATAGGAGTGAGGGGAAGGCTCCCATGGGGGAGATTAATTAATATCTTGAAGGGACCCACCTCCCTTCTCTACTGGGGGTCAAATTGGGGGCCTTGGATGCCCCAATTACTGGGCAGGAAATTCAGAACGCTACAGGGCTCGTCCGGCTTGGGAAGGCACTGGGTGATGACGGTTTCACCCCGGGATTTTATAAAAACCTTCTCGACGGTCCGGCTTCCCTTTTTGATGTTACTCTTTAACGATATTATGGAGACAGGGAGAGCAACGTACTCCTTTGTCCAGGCCCTCATTACGGTGATGCCTAAGGATGGCAGGGACCCTGGATCCAGTGGCTCCTATCGCCCAATTTTACTTCTAAACATAGACAGATTTATGCTAGGGTCCCGGCAGCAAGATTGGTGGTTCTTTTACCAAAATTGGTACACTCTGACCAAGAGGGATTTGTGGGGGGGTGTCAGGGAGCAGACACCAGGAGAAAGATATTGCATTTGATAAATGAGGCCCAAGGGCTGCAGGGGGGGGGCACTCTTCTCTCTGTGGATGCGGAAAAGGCTTTTGACATGGTGGAATGGGATTTTCTAGAGGCGAACCTCACTAAGATAGGGCTAGGCAAGAGATTTCTGCGTGGTATTATCGCAATTTACTCCTCCCTGATGGCCTGTGTTTCGGTTAATGGGGGATACTCAAGGTGGTTTAACCTAGGTATAGGGACGAGGCAGGGTTGCCCACTTTCCCCTGCTCTTTTTGTACTCTCACTAGAACCCCTGGTTCATAGACTGAGACGGGACCCGCGGTTGAGGGTGTTGTGGTTGCAGGGAAGACTTACAAAGTTGGCCTATACGTGGATGACATGCTACTCCATGTGGTAAACCCGCTGACTTTGGTCCCGGCCGCAATAGGTGTGATTGAGGAATATGGTCATATGGCAGGGTTCAAAATAAACACAGGCAAATCGGTCCTTTTCCCATTTGATAAAAGCAGGGACGGATAGGAGGGGCGATTCTCATTTCTGGGAATAAAGGTTAGTGTGGGGACACTGCAGTATCTGGGTATCAACCTCACAAGATAATTAAATGGCCTATATATGGCAAATCCCCCCCGTGATGACTGGAGAAAGACCAAAGGAAAATGGAACAAGCTGACCTTCTCTTGGTTGGGGCGACTGAACGCGATTAAAATGGTTTTTCTCCCCAAGATTCTCTTTCTGTTCCAGATGCTCCCCATACAGATCTCCGACTCCTTCACAGCAACCACAGGTACTCTCTCCCGATTCCTCTGGCAGGGGAAGAAACCCAGGGTCTCTAACGTGACATTGAGTCTCCAAAAGGACATTGGAGGGGGGTGGGACTCCCAGACATACATTTGTATTATGAAGCCACTCAGCTTAGGGTCCTAATCCCACATCTCAGATGGCGGGAAGACTTGCAATGGGTGGCCCTTGACAACCACCACTTGTGGCGGCAACGGTTGCCGAATGGCTATGGGTTCCAAGGTTGAAGCTACTGTGTAGGATAAGGGAGCACCCCATTCTGGGCACCATTTGGGGCATGTGGCGAGAGGGAACGGGATTGGCTGGCGTTACAACTTGGCCATCCCCAATGGGTCATCTTTGGGTCCCTGGGATCAGGGACGCTATCCCGGATCCAGAGAGGTTCCAAACTAGGTATGAAGCGTGTCTGGAAAGAGTAGAACAATTGTGGAGAGACAACAGCTTCATTACAATACAGGAGTAGGACGATGCATTGGGACTGGGCTCACTCTCCATCTTCTCAAACCTACAGTTGAAGGGGATGATGATGAAGGAGGCCTGGAAAGAGAAATTACAGAGGGAATTTACACCCTTCGAGAAGATCACCGGGTCGGGTTCCAAGGGACTAACTGGGGCATTATATAGGGCCCTAGTGGAGAGGAAAAGGGGATCCTCAGACAGGCTGTGATAGCACTGGGTGGGGGATCTGGGGGTGGAGCTTTCTCCCTGGACTTGGCAGCGGATGTGTCGTGGGGGCTCCCGGACATCCATTTCCTGCCAGCACAAACTGCATGCTATCAAACTCTTGCACAGGTGGCAGTATGACCCAGGCAGGCTTTTTAAGATGTTCCAAAGGGTGAGCCCCATGTGCTGGCATGAGTGTGGATCGAGCACAGACTACTGGCATATTTTTTTTTTTTTTTTTTTTTTTTTTAAACATAGTTTATTATTAAACTTTTTGTTTTGACACATCATCTTTTACAAAACAATTCCATTACAGCCTCAGGAAGCCTGCCCCTCCCTTCACATGATCTTTACAGTTGAATGGCATCGAGGAAGTTTATCACTGAGCATATTAGGTGAATAGAGCTCCCACTCAGTATTCGGTACCACCAATCCTCCATGTTCTCATTTCTCGGGGCGTATTTGATCAGGTGTACAGATCTTAAGGATCGGAGTTTGGGGCAGGCGACCAACAAGTGTTTGACTGTTTCGATGTCCTCGTTGCAGAATCGGCACCGATTGTCTCTGGTCTCTGCGTTTTTTCTTAATAGTAGGATTTCCTTAGTTCTTATCGCGTTCATTCTCATTTTCAGAAACCGATCACGGTGATGCCTCGAAGGAAACTGTGACAGGTACTTTGGCATCATGTTCATTTTATTAGCAGTCGGCCCAAGTTTGGGTGCAGCTGTCTGGCTTTCCAGTCTTGCTATGTTACCTGCCCATGACCATTCTTTTAGTTTTCTTTTGGCTACTTGTGGCCACTTTAGCAGCATTTCTTCAGATATCTTAGCGGCTATCATAATGTCAAATGCCTTCTTATACCATTTCCTGTATGCGTCTCCAGCGAATCTTATATCTTTGACTGCTAAGATTTCATATGCAGGTTCTTTATTTGTTAATAGCGTCTTTCTCAATAGTGCCAGGGATTTCCATAACACGGTTGTATAAAGGTCATCCAAGGCTAGTTCTTGTCTTATAACGGTAATTGAAAGGCAGTTTGGTAGCCTTAGTACTCTTTTCCAAAAGTAGCCCTCCATTTTCGCCCAGATTTTATGATCAAGGTTCCATCCAGATTCGACTACTGGCATATGTGGTGGGGATGTGAGGTGGTCCAATCTTACTGGGATGAGGTGCTCAGTAGGATTAAGGAACTGGATAGGATTACGAGGGGGAAAATACTGATGCTGATACTGTTTGGCCTGCAAGCTCAGGAAGGAGAATGCATAAGATTGCCGAAAATGGTCCACAGTTTGCTCCTTGCTGGGAGGGCATGTTTGGCAGCACACTGGAAAAGAGAGCTTCCCCCTGGAAAAAAAGAATGGGTCATCACGGCCCGGAACGTATACCGATGGAACGTTTAACCGTGGCCATTCACGGAGACGCTGGGTCTGTCGAAATGGAATGGTTGGAATCGAATCCTTGGATATTTTGGACACTTATTGCATCCTCTCTGATGGAGTCGCCAAGAGGAAGTTTCTGCTGGGCTGTAACACGGATGGACAAAGTAAATATTGGAACTCTGTTAGGGCTTCTGTTTTCTACCGACGTACATGGCACAAACTTACCTTCTTTTCTTTCTTTTTTTTTCCTGCAGCCTCGCCCGCAGGCACGGCCGCAGATACACCCCTTGTCAGCCTCGTTTCCGCACATCTACTATAGGTACTCCGGTGCTCACGCATTGCGCGCGCATCCGGAAGTGCCTCAGAAGTGCCTAGGCTGTTGGGCTGTTAGGCGGCTGGGCGCTGACGTCGGCCTACAGTATTTTCCTTTATTTTACCTTTTATCCATTTATTGAATTATGTTTTGATCCATTGGATCATGAGGTTTTTTATGTAAATACCTTATTTTTTGATTTGTGATTAACCCGGTGGGCAGCGCTGTGTCCAGCTTATATATGAAAAAATGGGGTGCTGTGAATGTTAAGCTTCCACCCTTATTGCCCTCCCATATGGATACTGGAAAGGCAAAGCAGCTGACGCTGGTTAACGGTAATGTTGAAAGTATTGGCCAGGTATTGAGTTCTCCACCTAAAAATGATGTAATTGGTAGTGATGATGCATTGAGTAAGCATGATTGCCTGAATAACTGTTGAAGTACCTAGACTATCACTGATCTCCTCTGGTGATATCAAATGTATTGATTATATTCATCCCACCAGGTTTGACTATGTGAGGATAGTCTTCTACTTGAAAACTATTTTGGAACTCGTCTTTTCAGAACTTGAGTCCCTGCAATGTTTTGGTTTTGATTTGGAACTTTTTAACAAGGGATTCTTGAAGTCATGGGAAGGGGAGCAAGGGAGAGCTCTTAAAGATACACATATGGGAACCCAATCCCTAAATACAGAGAGGGATACCTACCAGATGCCCTCCTCTGAAACTGACCTGAGATGGCTGGCGTTGACACTCAGAGATTTCATCTCCAAAATACAAGCAATTAAAGAGAACCCCTAGAATATGTGCCCCTTATTCCTTTTGTCATTAAACTCTAGGGGGAATCGCGCTCTTACGCAGTCCTCAGCCTGCTGTGCCATCCTACATGATGCCAGCATTCTTTGTTTGCAAGAAACTTGGGCTCTCGCCCCTCTATCATTGGAAGGATTTTTCGTGCATCAAGAACTTGCGGTTAAGAAATCTAAAGGTAGACTTTCGGGGGGACTTCTCATTGCTGTCAAAACTAATCTTTATGCAAAATGTATTAGGACATTCAAGATTCACCAGGGGTGTATAGCAATTCTCTTGAAATTTCGCCGCTCCGAACCCATTGTTAACCTACTGATTATTAATGTTTACTGGTGCCCTGATCTTGTACTAAAGGAGTTTATAGCCTTAATTGACTCAGTGATTCAGGAATGCCAAGAGATGTGTGATATCCTGAATATCATTGTGGCAGGTGACTTTAATGCGGATGTGTGCTTAGGGAACTTTGCTGATAGTGGTTCCTCTAGGAAAATCATACAGGGTGATACTTGGTTCCAATTCCTCTCTGGCTGCGGTTTGTATTCCGTGAATAATCTACTAGGTGTCTCACAGGACCACTTTACTTGGTCCAACGGGACGGTGTGCTCCACAATAGACTACGTTTTTGTCAGTAGACTGATATTCAATCAAATTTCAGACTTTGTTTTGGTCCCCTCCAAAGTCAGTGACCATAAAATGCTTAAACTATATTCACAAGCACACCATGCTTCTCAAGACGACCATTTTTCATCAACATTGGAGGTCAATGGCCCCTGCAGTAGAGTCACCTGGTACAATGGCAACATCTTAAAAGTAAATTTGGTGTTTTTGCTTGACTACCAAAAGCATGGCTTTGATAAGAGATTAATTATCTATTCACATGAGGTTTTGAGAACTATGTTAATTATGTGATCCGAAGCCCGTCTGGTATTAAGAAACCACCTATAGAAATCAAGTCCCACAAGCACTCCTTCAGTTTAGAAATGCAAAATCTAAAGAAAGAGAGGAATCGCAAAATCCGCGAATTCCGAAAACTGCAAGGCAACAACATTTTAGGTGGTCGGCTGAATACTGTGAAAAGCAAATGGAAAACCAGAGCGAGATTATTAAGGGCTGAACTTTATCAGAAGGACGCTGAAGATATGCTTTTTTCACTTTCGGTTAATAACTCTCGTAAATTTTGGTCCTTAATTAACAGTAGAGGTGACGGCCAACTTAGAGCTCAAACTGTATGTATCTCCTCTGACATTTGGGAAGGCATTTTGGTACTTTCTATAGCTCTCCCAAACTGGTTTGGCATGTGCCTAAGTACATTCAAGTGTGCCCATGGAATATCCCCTTTACTTTGGCAGATATACAGCGTAAAATCATCTGCTGCTCTGCCTCCCGGGCTCCTGGTCCTAACTTGCTCTCAAAGATGGTATTTAAAGGCAACTCTACTTTGTGGGCTAAAATTCTGTTTTTTCTTTTTAAGGACATCGTAATTACTAGGGCCATACCAAAAAGCTGGCATTTGTCCTTTGTCGCATCGATCTATAAAAAGGGCGATAGGTCCTATTCACTTAGCTACAGACCAATTGCCCTTTTGGATGCTGATTCCAAAATGTTTGCGTCTATTGTTCTCGAGCATATCCACGTCTGGATTAAGGATTTAGCATTTTATCCCCTTTTCAATTCGGCTTTAGGAAGCACGTAGGGACAGATGCTGGTGGTCTATTAACTAATATCATGCAACATCAGGCATGGACTGTGGGGAATTTGCCTATATATTTGGCTTCTATAGATTTGACGTCGGCTTTCGACATGGTTAATAGAACTATGCTGTGGACCAAACACTGGTTTCTAGGTCCCCCTCGCCTCTGTTGTCCATTCTCTACCATCTGCATGAAGACACTAAAATCAAAGTGCGATTGAGCACAGATGGATCACTGTTGGAGGAAATTAAGGTACCTAATGGCCTAAGAGACGGCTGCATTTTTCCACCCACTGTATTCAATTTATATTTTTCCGATGTAGGCTCATATATAAAAGAAATCTCTTTTGCTGCCCCTAGGGTGGATCGGGTCAAGATTTTCTGGACTGCCTATACAGATGATGTGACTCTGTATGACCATACACCTATTGGTCTACAACGTCTACTGACTTCATTCAAAGAATACATTTGGGCTAATTCCTTAATAATTAATCACACTAAAACTGTTATACTTCGTTTAAGTCATAGGAAAAGTTCTAACAAATATTCCTGGTTTCTAGATCACGTAAAACTGCCGGTAAGACATGCCTTTAAATATTTGGGCCATCCTGTCCTTGAAGACAAGAAAAAGGTAAACTATCGGGAGTATCTCGAAAGGAAAATCACTCCTCTTATGAGCCAACTGCGGAAAATTGATAATAAGTATGGGAAATTCACCATGCTGCCCCGTTTACTTCTGTACCGGAATAAAATCGTGGCACAGTTTTGTTACGGTCTGGAGTTTGCTCTGCACTGGTGCAGGGAAGAAATTGTAGAGTATGAGGCATGGATCTTAAACAAATGCGAGGTGTCTGCCGAGGTGTGTTCCACTTACGGTTATCCGTTATGAATTGGGGCTCTTTTCTCTTAAAAGCACAATTGAATGGCGCAGGCTCGCCTTATATAGGAAACTGCTTGTTAGTAATGATACGACTCTATATGGTATTATGGGCAATGAGTTCCTTAAAGGGAAGGTCTACTCAAAGTTTCTTATAGATATGGAAAAGGAAGCATTTGATTGTTTTGAAAAAGTAGGTGGCTCCCGTGAGCTTTTGATTTCAAACCCCATGAAGGTTAAAACTCTTCTCCGCCATTGAGACTGGAATTCGTTGGTCACGGAAGTTTTGACCAAGAAACCATATAGTCAAATTGTTTCCAATTCTAAAAAAATGGGTGTCACCAAACCGTATCTGCTTAAATTTCCCGATAGAACATGGAGACATGCCTTCATGAGGTTTAGATTCAATGTTCTGGGTACTGGTGAAATTGTGAACATCAGGTCTGGAGCTCTTGTTATTGCTCCCATATGCAGATATTGTAAATCCACGGTTCCCTCTGAAACCCTTAGACATATCTTAACAGAATGTGATGGTTTAAGGTCATAACTAATTAAATTATTTTCGCAATTTGTTCCTAATACTGACTATGTGGACTTGACTTTATTATGGTTAGGTATGCTAAACGGGAATCTAATTAAATTACAACTGTCAGTTCTAAGATTCTTGAAAATGCATTGTGGACTGTAATTTTGGCCTCCGGCTTACTTTCTTTTTAAGGCAGCTAATGTAATTTCGGAAATCTGTATACTGTGATGTTTTGATAACAAGCCGCACCAGTTTTTCGTTAAGGTGTGTATTGTATGTTTGCAAAGCTAATAGGAAATTATGGATCTATGTAAATACTTATTTTATCTATGTATTTTTATTATGTATTAACTTTTGTAGAGGTTACTGTGTAACCACAAACAAATAAAAAAAAGAATGGTTGGATTTCTGTGAAAAATACATCGAATAGGCCTGGGAATACCTGCCTTATATGATAACGAGGGGAATCCACAAAGCCTTGACTTTCCCAATTTCGAGGTTAACATACACAAACTGGAACTGACATCTGCGCAGGAAACTAAGAATTCCCCCAGAGGTGTAACGAAGTATAGGTGAACATGGCAGTGCCGTTCTTTTGTTAGGTTGAATGGGGGGAGGTTTAGGAGTGGGAGGGGGTAGGCCAAAGGATTTCTTTGCATAGTTAATTCTCTTTTTATTTGTTGTACTGCTGTCAATCCGGGTTTTTGGATCTAATTTTTCATATGTGAACTGTGATCCTCAAAACATTCTATAAAGTTTAAAAAAAAAAAAGGAAAGATGGGGCATGAATAAGACCACCATTAAGTGAACTTTATACATGAATACAGCGCGGCATAGCCAAAAACTCACGAGAGGTGTGTGACACGTTGTGGTCAAGAAAAGAAGGTAAGCAGGAGAAGGCAGGAGAGTGTAAAGCTTCACACAAAGCCAAAAGGCAGACAAGGAGAGACTAAGTGAATGTGAATCTGTGCACAGGGGCAGGTGCGGAAGGACCTGTGTTGGCTGAAGAGCCTAGGGTTCCTGGTTGCCTGATCTGTGCTGGGTGGACCGTGTGGTCTGACAACTGCGCCTAGACCAGTGAGCACTAAATTGTGAAAGCCAAACACATTATTGAGCAGGTAAAAATAAAATGGTAAAAATAAAATGGTGAAAAGGACGCCAACCAGATGGTGCTCTTGTTGGGAGTCAACAGTGAAGAGAAGTATTGCAAACTGTGCACACCTCAAGAAACTGTATATCGTGGGATAAACTAAGGAGACGCACTGTAAGTGTACTGGGGATGTAATCCAGGAGCAGGGTCAGGTTAACCTAGAGTTGTGTTGATCTGTGAAAAACTGAAATAAATATCAGGTGCCGAGTTGAACTCTTGGGGAAGGGAACCCTGAGACCTGACGAACTGCAAATACTGGCTTGAGGACGGAGCCTCAAGACCTTTTCTTTTTGAACGGTGGTGCTTTAATCTTGGGGAAGGGAGCCCCGAGGATTGTTTGGAACTGTGTTGCATTGAACTTGAGAAAGGTAATATTGAGATTTGTGTGGAACTTTTTGAACCCGAGGAAAGAGAGCTGAAAAGGAAGGTAAGAGCTGGAAGAAGCACGGAACGCTACGTTAATCACCTTTTCTTTTGTTATTGATTTCCTTACACATTGCTTAGCTTAAGTTGTGAGGGCAAGGAAAGGTTCTGGACACAACCAGCCTTAAGTTGAACTCTGACTCAGACTTTCCTTAGTTTTGGTTAGGTAGGGAACTCCCTCCTCTGCAGCCTTCTACTATCCTGACATTTGCTTTAATAAACCTATTAGTTTTGAATTTTGAATCTATTGTCTGTGTCTTGCTTCATGATCCCTTCACAAACTTCATCTGTGGTGTATATGTGATGGTCTGATACACTGGGATGCCACAGGGCCATACTGTATTTGATTTCTGCTCCTGCACTCTCATGCAAAGTGTCCCATTTTCCAGCAAGCATAACACGGTCCTTCGAACCTGGGTCTTACTCCTCCATATCCAAATCCTGTCCCCCTATCTCAATGAAAGCCATCCCTCGTGTGTGGTAAATGCCCATCCTGTGGAACGTACCCTTCTTGTGAGAAATACCCCACTTGTGGAATGTATCCCCCTTGTGGGGAATACCAAGTCCCTACAACCCCATCCGACGTTTGGCTGTACCCATGTTGTCCTTCTGTGGGGTTTGAAAATACTGATCCTTACATGGTGAATTTAGCTATTTATTTCTGTACCAACTTGGCCACTGCCTTCTGAGCTTAAAATATCTTATTTCTTTCTTCATCATGTTTCGCTCTGCAATGATGTGTGCTTGTATCTCTAGCCATCCTTTCATTTCAATGCCCTCCACCTTTTGCAACTCTGTCTCTGTCTGCGGGGAGACCATTTAACAACACTTGATCAAAAATGGGGATGTTCCTATCCCAGGGTTGTTGCTTCTCTAGCTGCCACATCTCCTGTATTTGTTAAATGTACTTTGCAGGGTCCTCATCTGGCCTCATGTATGACGCAGAATAGACTGCATGTCTTATGTGCCTGGGTACATTTCCCTTAGTGCTTTCCATACGTATGCATGGCAGTTATTGAATGGCGTGCCGTCATGGGTATTGCTGCTCAGTGTTGCCCCGTCATATCCGACCTGACTCCAAAGGCTATCCGCTTGCTCACCCAATAGAGGCGAACAAGCTCCTCACATCCCCTACAACCAGGGTAATCCCTGCCGTCTGTTTCTCAAGTGCATACCATCCACGTGCCTGCCCCCGCTGAGGGATGGCAAGCTGCTCATTAAGTTTTCCTTATCCATATTTGGCCAAGGTATATACTGAAACCCCCCATCAATCTTTCTGTAATAGGGGGGACTGTGTCCCCTGATGCTGAGGTGATCTCTCCTCTCCCTTTTTGCTATTTGCTACAGCTATACTGGTAGGCCATCTCGTAAGTCACCCGACCATGACCTATCTATGTCCTCCTGTGAGACACCAACCCCTGACCCTTCTGTTACCAACCCACCATCATCGCTTTCTGTCTGTCCATTGCCACCTTCTGAGTCCCCATCTTCTTCTACTGGTTCTAGGGTAGGAAAACCGCTGGTTGGTTTACAGTCAAGTTTAAACATCTGCACTGACAGAAAGAGAGAGAGAGAGAATCAGCACGACGGAAAAAGGGAACAAGGCGAAAGGTAAAGGTGAAGGGAGCTAACTAAGTGCTACACTCAAGAAACTATGTATGAAAGAAATGAACACTGCAGAGAATCTGGTCTACTTGGTCCCCCTTACGAACTTTGTCGAAGAAAGAGAAAACTATTTCTTCAAACCTCAGATTCTTAAAAACGTTTATACCTCCTGACAGTCAGGAACACAAAAGAAGTGGGAGCCTCATATGGGGATGTCTCAGCGGAAAACTCAAAAGACTCTGGAACCCAGAGATAAAGGATCTGGGTGGGGGGTGAGGAAGAATCGATAAAACTGGAAATCTCTGTTGTATAGCAGCAGACTACGAAGTTATGACGCGGACTCATATTGTCAAAAAGTTATACTCTTGTACATTTGTTAAAAGTAAAATCTCTTCACCTCTGCAAGGAAATAAAACTGTTTAAACATTTTTTTAAAAAGGGCAGTGGGGAGGTTGGAGGAATAATAATTTATAGTTAAAAATTGGAGGCAACTTACACAACAACGGGTTACATTAACCCAGAATGAAAATTTGGTTTTATGCACTGTGATAACAAAGTATAATGATTATATGCTGTAATTGATTATGCCTCTATTGAAAAATAAAAATGGTTAAAAAAAAAACATCTGCACTGTCATCCACTGGTTGGATTCTACTGCTGTGCAATGCCCCTTCTCCTGCTCCCATGCTGCTCTTATGAGCTCCTCCTCTGCTTCGTTCAATATGTCCTCTGTCTTCATGCATTTTTACCCATTTCTGAAATTAATGTGTTACCCCAGTGTCTGTTGGTGTATTTTTACTAGCCCCTGTTGAGGTCGTTCGACTAGCTCTATTGGTCTCAGTCGGCCCTTTTTTATCTTCAACTACAGCTGCATAACAGGGATTGGCATAGCCTGCCTCTGGCTGTAGAGGTGCGGCCTATAGAGGAAAGGACCCATAAGGGCCGAGGTCACTATAACTTCATTATTATTTTTGTCTGTCTCATTGTTAGTGGCATCCTCCACTTCCTCAAACCTTTTCCTCAATTCTAATATGCTTTGTCTACACTTCACTTCTTTTCCCTTTGTGTGTCGACAATAAGTGTGTTACATGTGTTCTAAAACATATCTCTGCGTGGTACTTTAATATTTTATCCCTATACTGCAGGAGTGCCTCATACATGTGTTGTAACGGGTGTCCATGCGGTCAATAAATCACACCCATCCTTACTCAAAATCTACCAACACTGTTCCAGCAGCGTTGTGTACTCTCAAACCTTTACGTCCCAACAATAAACCAATTTACAAAAAATCCAATTGTGAACCGGTTATCTCTTAAAGGCACCTGCACTCACATCAACTCTCCTTACTCACACATTTCTCATACCAACCAAATCATCCACACCTCAATGAAAAAACCTAAAAATACACTACTCTAACAAAATCAACCAACAATATTTACTACAATATCTTCCCTCTTGCCCCTCCCATAGAGTGGAGGGATCCCTTTCTACTTCAACACAGCGCTGTCGTTCCCCTTATAAGAGGAGGTTCAACATCAATTCAGGACTCTATTCTAGTTATGACATCATATTTTGCCCCAACTGAGGAGTTCCCCTTCAATATCTAATTGAAACCTCATGCAATACTACACAGAGCCGTCCACCCCCCACCCTCAACAGAGGAATTCCCCTTCAACTTAGTCTACTAATCAATATAATAAATTAAACGAACAAAAAACATCCACAATTCTGCAATTTCAGGCAATAGTACACACATGTGATATGGGAACTCGAGTCACCTCCATACAGAGTCTCCCCTGTCAACTACCTGCACCAACCGGATCGGCGGCCCGCCTAAGGGATCAGGCAGACATTTGGGCAACTCAGCGTCTGCTCACCTCCTAGGTTTGTGTGCACATAAACTGGTGTCTGCAGGCTGGTGCCACGCCCTCAAGGTGTGCGCTGGCGAACACCCAGCTCTTCGGGGGTACTGGAGATCTTGCTGGCACCTCCAAATGTAAAGGTGAAGTTCCCCAAAGTAATCAAAGAAATAAGGCAAAAAGTAATCAAAAATAGAGTGCACAAGTTGCATGAAAAAACAGCTTTTTATTTGCAAAATACAGCTGGGAGAATCAGACAGCTCACTGAAACTGAACTGAGGACCATCAAGAAACACCCACTTGGAGCTACAATATTTAAAGCAAGAAAACAAAAAAATAACATGTTCTACAAATGCAACATTCATTCTAATTCGAACATTTCCATTGACTAATCGTCATTGAGCCCCTAAAGAACATTAAACAATATAATTGGAAGTTTCCTTTCTCGTGACCATCAAAATACCCCCCCTCGAACATGACAATTTCAAATCCAGCACAAAATACAACATTTTAATTGGCTGGCAGTCTTCATGGTGCAATTCATAAAAAAGCTCCACCTTAACTGGACAGCAGCACCTGAGACAGCTCGGGCTGTAGCATCCCACAGAGATGGACAAAGAATGTTATGAGTGGGAATCAGCAAGGTCAAGACTTTGGTGCATCCTATGGGACACCACAATCTCTTCCCCACAATTGGCCCTCTTGGCTTCCCACCCCCAGCAACTCCCATCTCGAGACACGGTGCCAACTCGGGATGCAACTGTGTAGTAATCTCCTCGCAATGAATAGCTGCATGTAAAAAACGGTTTATAGTGACAATTTCGAATTAAATAATGTTTTTTGAATGGGGGGGTTCCCCTCCAACCCCCCCGTTTTTTTTATTTACCCTTTTTGTACTATCTAAACCCAAAAAAAACCGATATAAAATAAAAATAAAAATATTTGACATTTTTTTTCGACATTTTTACATACGACCGAAAGACATTCGAAATTATTTATTCAAAATTTTAACTGGATACCGTAAAACACGTGTGTGGGGCACTGCATCTGGAAATGTATTTCTTGTGTTTATTTTGTCTACCAAGGCACTTTTACCACTGCATCGAGTGCCTTAACTTTCAGTGGGGGCACTGTGTTCACACAGTAGTTCTTCATTTGGCAAAACTGCTACCTGAGCCTTCGAGTATCTCACTGTGTCCTTCACAATCATAATGTATTCATTAGTCTACTCTCTGGGAAGGCACCTGCTGTCTCCAGTCCCGTTTCAGGCACCTGAGAATTTTCTCTCTCCATAACTAGCTGAATACTATTGAAAACTATTCTGCATCCCTTTCCATCCCGACTGTGGCTGCTTAGAGCCTTGTGCCCAACTGCAGAAATAAAATTCAATTAAATGACCATAGCTCAAAAAGGCAGCCAAGCACTCAGATATGGCAAATTCTGCAGCCTTTAACAATGGCCTATTCTAACATGGCAGACCTCTTGCTTATTACAACAATCAACAACTACACTTAATAAACCTCAATATACATATCCAAAATAAATCCAAGCTACATAACTTTATCTAAAAATGTAGGTGTGATGGAAAGGAATACTTTACTACACGTGTGTTTTACTATGCAACAAGCAGCCCAAAAGCTCCTTGAAAAGTATGGCAAAACGACGTCTAACCTAAATACACTGGAACACCACAAGAAAACGTGACAGCCAAGTCACTACCATGAGCATAGCACCTTGCTAAAAGAGCTTTCTTAACTTGTGCTTGCACACACATTGAGGACGTTGGACTTGCAGGTTTACAGGAGGCATACCAGGGCACAGAAGAAAAGGACCAGGTGAGGTCTGAATGTCTGGAAAGCACCATCCCTTACAACGTTGCACTGCATTGGGGAATTTAGGCCAGAGACCACCTAGATTGTTCCCAGAGGGAGTTTAGATTAGTGGTACTGTACTTCAGCTGTGAGTGAACATTTGGCTGAAGTTTGACTGAAATTCAGCTTCGGACGAATAGTCTGGAACATTCACTCAACGCCAAGTCCACTTCCTATGAGTTGCTGTCTTCTCTCTATTCGGGAGATTGTAGCTAATCACAGAAAGTGGAAATGCCAAGGGAAGGCTGCAGCAGCCAATAAGCTGCATGCTTATTGGCTGCTGCATGTCACACCAGCGAGAGTGGCATTTGCAGCAGCCAATGAGCAAATAGCTTATTGGCTGCTGCAGCCTTCCCCCAGCAGTATTTTGCCAGCAGTATTCTGCTCACATAGAATTTCCAAAGGAAATCCTTGGCAACTCCATGGCCAAAATATATTCTGCACACGAGGGAAGGTGGAGTTTACATAACGACACCTTCTCTGATGTGCAGAAAGTATTTTGCTCACCAAGGGTCTCCAAGTGCTCTGTGAGCAAAACATAGCTGGGGAAGGCTGCAACTGCCAATAATTCTATGTCAAGACGGAGGCGAGCATAAATCTTTCATCTTCTTTATTTTCCACTCTCCAGCAGTTTCAACAAATATAAACTTTGTAAAACTTTCCTTTAAAATGTAACTTTTCTTTTTTTTTTGTTTAACAAAGAAACTTCAAGTCCCATCATTCCTGTAGTCCCACAGTCTCTGGCCATGTGACCTAGTCCTTCCTGTTCCTCTGTCCTTCCTCTTCTTTTCCTGCTCTCCAGAGATAAGTAACGTTTTTCATATGCTTCGTGACATGATGCATCTGTTGAGTGTTTCAGCATATTTAATGACAAGTGTACAATTTTGATATATCCATAGAGCGTGCGCGGCCCAGTATTCGGATTTTGATGTGATATTGGACTTTAGATGTGAGGACTCTGTAGCCCCGTACCGCACTACTCGGCACCTCGGGGGGCCGCAGATCCCCTCACACAAGTAAGCCACAGTGCCGTGTTAGCGCTGGGAGCAGGTGAGCCCCCACCCTTGGGCAGGCGGGGCCACGCCCGAGTGAGGAAACCCTGAGTTTTCCTTTCGCCTTGCGTATAGCAGCGAGCGGGAATCTCCCTCGCTCGCTGCGTAGTCGCATGAGCTCCAGCCCCCACCCTTGTGGGGGCAGAGACAACAGCGAGCGCGGCTCGCGAGCAATGGGAATCCCTCTAATGAGAGCCAGAGCGTGACGCTTGGCAAGAGGGGCCCCCACCTTTGGGTAGGCAGAGCCTACATCAGAAAGCTCAGTGTGGAGTAGAGTTTCGAAGAGGACAGAGTGATGCTTTGTTACGGAGCGCAGATAAGCTCCAGTATTGATATAATTGTTTTAATTGAACTGAAAAAATCACGACTAAGTGTATATTTACACTAGGAACAGTATAAGAGTCCCAAGAAATACTGCACAAATCAGACTGGGTGCAGATAAGGTGCAGCCTCACAGAGTGGATTCAGTGGACGTGCCACTACACCTTTATAAGGTATTTCAGGCACCTGATAGCACCAGAAAATGTCTCACTTCGAGTGGAGTGAGGAGGAGGAGGCAGTCTCCGAAGACCTAGCCTATAGTTTTAAGGAGGTGATAGGGGATTCACTGACAGAGGCAGTGGCTCAGGGAGTTAAACCTCTTCAGGAGAGACTCCAGACCATCGAACAATTCTTGAGCCAGAAAAACCGAAGACAGCACGTCCACCAGGGCCACTGCAAAGGGCCCAAAGGGGTGTAGCAAGGCCCGGAAGAGCGAAGACTCTTCTGACCCCCCGGGCCAATTTGAAGGGGCAGGATCAAAGGCCCCGGAGGCTTCTGACGCTTTCAGCAAACTAAGGGAAGCGTTCATGAGAAAATCGCAGGTGCCGAGCCTCGACACCCCCTACCCAGGGGATGATAATATGGGCGATATGGAAGGAAGTCCCCTCGAAGAGGAAACTCAGGAGTCTCCGAACTCCTCTCAGGAGGAGGCTGATAATAAATAAGACGAGGAGAGCCAGCCCCCTCAGAAGAAAAGGCTTAGGAAAATGAACAATCTAGAAGAGGATGAAACCTCTGATATGTTGCAGCCTGAAGAAATAAGAAATCCCAGATTATCAGAATGGGTGCCCTCCCCGAGGGTAGCGAAATATATGACGCAGAGACTGTGTAAAGCATTGGAAAAGGAAGTAAGACAGAGGATGAGAGCGGAGTGTCCGAGACCGGACTTGCCGGGTAAGGTGGCAGAAGTGGCAGAAGCCCTGGAACTCGATCCGAAGATGCTCTCCTTTGTCGCAAAATCGAATAGAGACCTCAGGAAAGGGATAGACCGCTCCTGGAAAAGCTGCCAGGAAAAGATCCTGGACATAGCTGGTCCATTAGCGAAAATTGTGGATCTAGCAGAACGAGCTAAGGACACCGGAGAAGAGGTGGACCCAGGAGTCCTAGCGAACTGGGCGCAAAGAGCCGTATGCCTGCTAGGCAACGCGAACTGCGCTATTTCTTCGGAGCGCAGAAGAGGCCTCCTGCTGAAAATAGACAAGAAACTAGGAGATCTGTCATCTTATGAAGCAGGCGAGGCAGCCTAAGGCCTCTTATTCAGCGACACATTCGGCAAAGAAATGGGGAGGTTCGTGGGAACTTACGCCTCCCTAGAAAAGGCGCAAGCCTCGATGAAGAAAATCTTTCCGGAAAGAGTTTTTAGTGGGACCGGTCGGTTGCTTCCAATCGTACAGAACGCCTCAAGGAAATAGAAACAAATGCTCGGAGAGCCGACAACCAGACTCATTCTTCCCACCACGGGGGCGCTTCCCGAGAGGGAGGAGAGGCAGAGGACAGGGAAGAGGACACAACTTCCCCACAGGTGAGAGTTTCCGCATACCCACCAGTGGGAGGGAGAACAGCGATGTTCTGGGAAAGCTGGCGCTCGCTTTCCAGTGACGCCTGGATCCTTTAGACAGTACAAGGTATGCACATAGAGTTCATAGGGACCCCCATTCAAACCCAAACACCCCATCCTCTCGTCGCAACGCAGATAGAGAAAAAGCTATTATACGCAGAATTGCAGAAGCTAGCAGAGAAGCGAGCGATGCGTCACACGTCCAAAATTCGTGAGCAATATGTTCTTAGTCTTTCGAAAGGACAAAGTAAGGCCTGTAATAAATCTAAAGAGCATGAACAGATGGGTAATTTACAACCATTTCAAGATGGAAGGGTCCCATCAGCTCAGGGATATACTCAGGCAAGACGACTGGCTAGTAAGGATAGACTTAAAGATGCATACCTGACAGTACCAGTCCACAAGGAGTTTCGTCCCTTCCTGGCATTCGACTGGGACGGGCAATTATGGCAATTCGCCACAATGCCTTTTGGACTGGCATCAGCGCCATGGGCGTTTACGAAGATCATGAAACCAGTAGCAGCAGCGATCAGGGAGAAGGGGATTCGTATGATCATATATCTGGACGATATCCTACTGATGGCCGGCTGCAAAGAAACACTTTTCTATCAAGCCGACTGGGTGGCGAAACTCCTGACGTCTCTAGGTTTCCTAGTGAACAAGAAGAAGTCGGACACGATACCAACCAAGAGGCTAGAATTCCTAGAATTCATGTTAGATACCAGAACAGCAACTCTAGAGCTTCCGGGCAGGAATATAAGAGACATAAAAAGAGAATTGAGAGCATGCCTCAACAAAACAGTTATATCCCTCCGCACACTGGCACGAGTGGTAGGCTTGTTAGCAGCCTCGATACAAGCAATCTTTCCGGGTCCGCTTCACTATCGAGCTCTGCAAAGGTTGAAAATAAGACATTTGCAACAGGGCCTCCAGTATCACCACTTAGTACACATCGACCAAGAGTCCAAGACGGAGTTACAGTGGTGGCTGGCGAACATGGAAGCATGGAACGGAAGAGCCATTTTTGGCGACCGCCCCGATCTGATAATAGAGTCGTATGCCAGCCGAGCAGGCTGGGGAGCCGATGCGGGGATCTCCAGACAGGGGGGGGGTGGAGCGCGGAAGAACTCCAGCTGCACATCAACTGTCTGGAACTATTAGCCGGATCTTTTGCGATCAAGGCATTTACCAAAGGGAGAGTGAACTCCTGTATTCTGCTGAAGATGGACAACATTTCAGCAGTCAAATACATAAATCATTTAGGCGGAACGAGATCCAGATTACTGGCGGAAATAGCCAAAGATTTTTGGCACACCTGCCTGGAATCGGGGATTTCAGTGGTAGCCGAGTACCTCCCGGGATCGCTGAATGTTATAGCGGACTGGAACTCCAGATACCTATCAGACTCCAGCAATTGGATGCTGGAGAAAGGCATATTCCAACAGCTGGAAGAACTGTGGGGACCGATTCACACAGATCTGTTTGCGTCCAGACTGAACGCACAGAAAGAGAGATTCCTCAGCTGGAGATTAGACCCAGCGGCAGCGGGAGCAGATGCTTTCCTGCAGGACTGGAGAGAACAAGTACTCTACGTTTTCCCGCCATTTATAATGATGAGCAGGGTACTAGTGAAAGTACGCAGAGAGGCAGCGAGCCTCATAGTAGTAGCTCCGATCTGGAAATCGCAAGTGTGGTTTCCGACGCTCATGGAGCTGTTAATAGACTGCTCGAGATTACTACCTCAAGAAGCGAGCCTGCTCACGGACCCAGCTGGGTCATATCACCCTCTGAGGGTGAAGGGGACACTGCCGCTGATGGCGTGCAGGATAGCAGGAGACGCTGGAATCTCCCAGGAATTTCGGCGCAGGCTGCGAGCCTCATTGCTGAGTCTTGGGCACCCTCTACCAGAAGGAGCTACGACGCAGCTTGGAATAGGTGGGCGTCGTGGTGCAGAAGGAGAAATATTCATCCCGTTTCTGCCCCTCTAGTCAAAATAATACATTTCTTAGCAGAGCTGCTCCAAGACGGTAAAGCTTACAGGACTAGAGGAGTATATAGGTCCGCAATCTCAGCAGGACATCTGCCTATAGAAGGGGTTCCAGTGGGAGAAAACATAGCTGTGATAAGGCTCTTGAAAGGGATAAGATTTAGGAAACCCCTGCAACCAAAGTACGACACACTATGGGACGTGTCGATAGTGTTAAGATTCCTGGCAGGCTGGCCAAACAATAGGTATCTGTCCCTGGCGCAATTGTCCGGTAAGCTTGCTATGCTCCTGTGCATGATATCATGCAGGAGAGTAGCAGACGTTAGAGCATTAGAGATCAATCGGAAGACTTATGGCCCCGAGGGAGTGACATTCAACATAGACAGGAGGACAAAGACAGATTCTGCTACTATCACTTACCCGTATATGCAAGAGCATCCTAAGTGGTGCGTGGCATCATGTATTAAGGAATACGAGAATAGGACGGTGGAAGTGAGGCCGGCGGGAATAACCCAACTATTAATAGCGCGTAGGAAACCACATAGAGGAGTAGCAACAGCCACTATAGCGAGATGGGTCAGAGACATCATGAATCTGGCAGGCATTGACATGTCCAAATTCGGTGCGCATTCGGTCAGAGGAGCTATGGCCTCAAAAGCAGTAGGGCAAGGCGCAGCGTTGCAAGACATCATGAAAGCAGCAGACTGGGCTAGCGATTCAAAGTTCAGGACGTTTTATTTTAGACCAATAAATGCAATAGCAGAGACAGTGGCACGAAGCTTTGAACAAGCTTAATGCTCGCCTCCGTCTTGACATAGAATGAAGATTCCCCCTGCTAATAGCGCAGGGAGCTCTTGATTCTATTAAAGACAAGGAAGCAAGCATTAAATTCCCATCCCGAATACACAAATTAATGAAGTAAATGATGTAATGCATTGTTGATAATTAACATGACTATTTCTTCCAGAATAGGGTGTGTATTCCCCGCCCTAACATACACAATTTTGTTTCTTCCTGGCATTAGGGGATGAGCAAATGAACAGCTGAAGATCCTGATTAGATCAGTTATCTGGAACAAGCTCGCAAGTTAGAATGTGAGAATACAATCGAGCACAAAGCAGGAAGTTCAGAGTAAATTGGATAGTTAGGTACGCAGTTAAGAAGGATTGCAGTTCAAGCAGTCAAAGAAGAGGAAGGACAGAGGAACATGAAGGTCTAGGTAACATGGCCAGAGACTGTGGGACTACAGGAATGATGGGACTTGAAGTTTCTTTGTTTAAAAAAAAAAGTTACATTTTAAAGGAAAGTTTTACAAAGTTTATATTTGTTGAAACTGCTGGAGAGTGGAAAATAAAGAAGATGAAAGCTTAATGCTCACCTCCTTGTCTTTAATAGAATCAAGAGCTCCCTGCGATATTAGCAGGGGGAATCTTCATTGCCACCCTCGCTGGTATGCTGAATGTATTTTTCTCACTGAATCACCCTCTATGAGCAAAATACATTCGACACACCAGTGAGGGTGGCATTTTGCAGCAGCCATTAAGCAAGTAGCTTATTGGCTGCTGCAGCCTTCACCCGGCACTATTTTGCTGGCAGTGTTTTTCTCACAGATTGTCTCCAAAGGAAATCTTTCGAGACTGAGCAAAATACATTCTACACACCAAGGAAGGTGGCGTTTACATAGCACCACCTTCACTGGTGTGCAGAATGTATTTCCATAACGTGCCTCCAGCAGTATATTACATTTTCTTTTGTAGCAACAGGGCAGCAACCACACTTTGCCCCCATAGACTATTTGTCTCTATTCAGCCTTGGCTAAATAGTAATTTCACTATTCAGTACACTCCCTGTCTAGAGAAGGCATTTGTCTTTAGGCCACCATAACTAGTCCAACAGCTTCCTAGATAGTAAGCGTACCAAACTCTAGTGGCAAGTCTGTGGTTGAGGGAGGCCTGGGTTAGGGGGGAGGGATCAACTTCACTGGATGAGAGACGGACGACCCTTGGGGAGCCCCTTGGCTAATTGAAAAATAAAACACACGAACAATCTTGAAGAGTTGCCATGTTCTTGCGTTCAACTATGACAAATGCCAGTCCTGTGGTGCTCTTTGATTTGGTCATTTTTTGGGCCTGTTGCATTGTCTGAGCACTACAGGTTTTGACCTTAGAGTCCCTATTGGTTTAACGTCTCATATCCCTCAGGTTGTCTGCTTGCTCATGCATTGATCTGGCTCTCCTTATCGTTTTGCATAGATTGCCCTTTAATCGTCTAGTTTGCCCTTTAATCGCCCTTGGCTCTGTGTGTACCACTCCTGGCTTGCTTTTTATTTGTGTGTAGTGTTCCCTCCTTTGTTTTTCTGGGTGCACTGCCTTCATTACATCATCTTTTTATACAGACTGATTATGCGCTGCTCTACAATCTTTGTCTTTCACATGTACTTGGTTCCTTCCTTCTACTGTGGTGGCACTCCTGTATCCGTAGGTCTCCTGCTTCCTTGTGTATTTACCTCATTGTCACGACCTTAGTTGCGGGCCAAGGAACTCGTGCCTTCTAGTCCTTGCCACAGTGTGTTAACAAGACCCGAAGGGTCCTATTTTGCCAATCTCGAGTCCCTTGGAGCCAGTCCTGGCGCCGTTGGCATCGGGCTCACAGGACTGGTGCGGTTGTCAATGGGCAATGGACAAACATGGCTGCCCCCACAAGGACTAATGAGGAACTGCAACTAGCAGTCTAGCATCCAGGGCGGGCCCTGAAGGCACCTGGGATACCTACTGGGTATTTAAACCACGCCCGACTCGAGGCACGTGCTTCGCTTTATTCTGCTCTTGCAGAGTGACGTTCACCGGGTCCTGCTCAGCATCTTGGCCTGCACGGGCGAGAGAAGACAAAGAACCACAGTCATCCTTACCTGGCCAGCTTCAGCTCCTCCTTCCAACCGGAGTCTTCTTGGACATCTTCATCTTCCTCCTGCAACATCCCTGGAAAGAGGGGCGAGAATAAGACATCAAGTAAGCTTACCGACCCAGCACTCCTGGAAGACCATCGCCACCCAAACATCGTCCATCGGCGCCTGGTCCCATTCGATCACTTCTTCCAGGATTCCTCCCGCGACCTGCAAGAAACAACAGCACAGGTTAGCCAACTTTCAAGGACGCTCTCAGCGCCGCATTCTGCACATCCTTACCTTCTCGAGCTCTGTCTCGGTATCAGTGTGTTTCCACCAGCACCTGCAAGATAGACAGAGAAGGTTATTGGAGCATCTACCAATACAGACATTATTCTTAAAACAAAAGACTTACCTGAAAAGTGGAGTCGCAGCCGGTCTGCACTCCAAGCCCACGCCAGTGAAGTAACTTGGCGGAACGGTGCCAAAAACAGCGTGCCCCGGCCCAGCACGGCAGGACAGAGAGCGCATCATTACGAAAATCAAGGTGAGAGAAGTCCCAAAGGGAATCGCAAAGGGAACACCGGGAGGTGGGTCTCGAGGGAAGGAGTAGTAGCTAAAATCCACCTCCTGTCTTCTAGAACTGATCCCTGGCAGCACGAACCCCGGAGAAGGTGCAGTGTTCCCAGAAGTATCCCAGACCAGTCGAGAGGCGTCCCTGTTGATACAAGGTGAGCATTACAGAACGCAAAGCCGTACTTAATAATCCACCCGAGCGCCTGGTATGGAAACTTCAGAAACAGACCAGTTGGCCCAATTGTTGGGGCAGTTACGCGCAGAGGTCCACTCAGCGCGGCAGGAAACTAACGCCTTGCGGAGAGAACTAATTGTGGCCAAAGAAAGAACTGATGACCTTGGCAGGCAACTCCTTTAATCACAAGCCGGACAAGCCCCGCTGCCAGGAATCGGCCCTTCAACACCAACTCCAGTGAGCAACCCGGTCCAGATCAACCTACCTGGAACTATAACATTAACTCCTCCGGAGCGATTTTCGGGGGACCCCCGACGATATGCGACCTTCATGAACCAGTGTCGTCTGGGGCATTTCCCACTGACCAATCGCGTGTGGCCTTTGTTTTATCCTACCTGAGTGGAAGTGCAGCAGATTGGTCGGTGCCGTTTATCAGCCGGGATGATCCCCTGTTGTAGGGTTTCAACAGGAGCTGGAAAAGCTCTTCACCTGACGCCACCATGGAAGCTTTCGACAACAAACTCTTGTCCCTTCGTCAAGGGAGCCAGGACCTGCTAGCTTACATAGCCACTTTCAATCGACTGGTGGTTGAGGCAGATTGGCCAGAGGACAAACGGATTACCTTGTTCCACCGGGGTCTGCGAGGGGAGCTAAAGGACGTTTTGGCTCAAGTGGTGGACCCACCCCGGGATTGTGCTGAGTTCATTAGCTTGGTGGTGCAACTGGATCGGTGACTGCAAGATAGGAAAAACGACCGTAGTAAGCTGGAGTCTCGTTCCTTATTCGTGCGACCTTAAGATCAAGCCCCACGAGGATCTGAAGGTGCCACTGAACCCATGCAAATAGGAGGAGTCAGGCCTCCTTTGACCAAAGCGAACGAGAAAAGAGGAGAGAGTTGCAGTTCTGCCTTTACTGCGGAAAAGCAGGTCACTTCCTTAAGGAATGTCCTGTCAAGCCGCCCAGAAGAACCGTTGGAGCTACAGATAAGGAGACCCCCGGTGAGGAGTCAGAAAACTGCCAAGCCCGGCAATTGTAGGGGTCCAATTGTTGAGCGAGGAGATTCAACTACAGACCTCCCATTTTGCTCTACCCGTGATTCTTAATCACCCACCAGCAGCCATCTAACATGCACTCATTGGAAGCTAATATTGATACTCGAGCGGTGGGGAATTATATAGATCAGGACCTTGCAGCAAAGATGGGGCTACCTCTCTGTCCTAAGACAACCACTGAGACTGTCACCACCGTTGATGGCACCGAGATCGCCTCGGGTCCAGGGTCCGAATGTACCACAGAACTCGCCCTCCTGTGCGAAGATGGTCACAGTGAAATCATCACCTTTGATCTGATCAAGGCACCGCAGTTTAGGATCAACTGGCGTGCTCGTGAATTGGTTTTTTCGCCCACGGCTGCACGCACACTTGCTACCCAAAGGGATGAAAGGGGAAGCATGCAAGTTCTCCTGTCCGAGAGGGGTCGCTACTCTGCCAACGCACTATCAAGACTTCCAAGATGTTTTCCAAAAGGAGCAAGCGAATACTTTGCCACCACACAGGCCCTACGATTGCCAGATTGAGCTGCTACCTGGAGCCCGGATTCCATGTGGGCGTATTTACGCACTCACTGAACCTGAAAACCAACACCTGAAAACATATCTGAAACAATATCTAGCCAACGGTTTCATCCGCCCGTCCAAGTCATTGGCCACGGCTCCGTTATTCTTCGTACCGAAGAAGGAAGGAGAATTGAGAAAGTGCATCAATTATTGTGCATTGAACCAAATCACCATCAAAAACCGTTATCCTCTGCCCTTGATCCATGAGCTATTAGACCAGGTCAAGGAAGCCCAGATTTACACCAAGTTGGATCTTAGAGGTGCCTGCCATCTAGTGCGTATTAAAGAAGGGGACGAGTGGAAAATGGCATTCCGTACCTAATACGGCCTATACAAATATCAAGTGATGCTGTTCAGACTGTGTAACGTCTCAGCTGCGTTCCAATACTTCATGAACGATGTGCTTAGAGAACTCATTGATGTCTGCACTTTAGTGTACATCGATGACATCCTGGTGTATTCGACATCTGAGCAAGAACATGTTAGGCATGTACGGGCAGTCCTTGCCAAGCTCTGACAACACCACCTCTACGCCAAACTGGAGAAGTGTTCATTCCATGTTACGGAAGTAGAGTTCCTGGGCTTTGTCCTTTCACCTAAGGGCATACGAATGGACACTCACAAGGTCGACACCGTCCTCAACTGGCCAGCGCCGAATTCAATCAAGGGAGTACAGAGTATGTTGGGCTTTGCGTACTTTTACCTGCGTTTTATTCCTGGGTTCTCTCAAATTGTAGATCAGATTACTTCATTATTAAGAAAATGATACAAGACCTTTCGTTGGACAGAAGAAGCAGAGAAGGCCTTCCAGGAACTCAAGGCGAAGTTTACTACCGCTCCAATCTTGTGACATCCATGCCCAGACCTTCCTTATGTTGTGGAAACGGATGCGTCCAGTATGGCAATGGGTGCAGTTTTATCGCAAGGGGACTCCCACACGGGCCAATTGCATCCAGTGGCCTTTTGGTCACAGAAGTTCTCGCCACCGGAGCTCAATTACGCCATCACGGCCATTAAGGCTGCATTCAAGGCTTGGCGACACTACCTATTGGGAGCCAGACACACCATCACTGTGATAACGGATCACCGAAATCTCCAATATTTAAAGGATGCAAAGGCTCAGTCATCTCGACAGCTACGCTGGGCCCTTTTTTTTGCGGAGTATGATTACGTGATCACATATCGACCCAGGGTTAAGAATGGCAAGGCTGATCCCCTCTCTCGCATGGGGACCGATGAGGTGGCACACGTACCTCCGGATCCCGTGGCGATTATCCCAGGGGACAGAATCCTAGGCATCACAACCACAATGACTCAGGACGAGCTCCTATACGAAGTTCGGAAAGTTTTAACTCAGGAGCAACTACGAGAATGGGGTTCCAGAGGGAAACACTATTGTGTTAAGGACCAATTGCCTTATTACAGAAACCGGCTGTTTGTGCCGGTGAAAGAACTGCAAGAACAAGTCATCTTGGAGTACCATGACTCCCTCATAGAAGGCCACTCGGGAATTGCGAAGACCCTGGCTAAGGTGAAACGAAGTTACTGGTGGCCAACTTGGCGAAAAGATGTAATTGAGTTAATTTCTTCTTGTGGTATCTGTGCCCAGAACAAGTCCTCGAAGCAAAAAACCTGCTGGACTCCTACAACCCTTGGACATCCCACCGGCCCCATGGCACACGCTATCACTAAACTTTATTACCAATCTCCCTTCTTGTCAAGGTTACAACACCATCCTGGTGATCGTGGACTTCTTTTCCAAAATGGCCCACTTCTTTCTGTTCAAGGGTCTGCCTAGCGCATCCGGTCTCGCCAGAATCTTCCTCAAGCACATAGTGTGTCTGCATGGATTCCCATTGGTCTTAATATCGGAATGGGGTACCCAATTTGTATCCAACTTCTGGAGAAAATGTTGTTCATTGGCCCAAATAGACATCTGACTGTCTACTAGCCATCACCCCAAACAGATGGTCAAACTGAAAGAATGAATCAGACTCTCGAGCAGTCCTTGCGCTGCATGCTTCACCAGGCGGAAGGAGGTTGGAAGGATCTTTTATGGATCGCCGAGTATGCCTATAATAACTCTTTGCATAGCAGCACTGGGCAAACGCCATTCTTTACGGTATATGGAAGACATCCGCGCACTTCTGAGCTAGACATCCCTACGACCCTAGAAATGCCGGCCGTCACAACCCTCCACATGACCATCTCACAGGCTTTCACAAGAGCTCAAGAACACCTGCAGCAAGCTAAGACGCGCCCGAAAAGGTACGCGGACCGGCATTGCACCAAGGCACCCGACTACCAAGTGGGGAGTATGGTGTGGCTAGCCTCCAAGCATATACCTCTAAAGGGGACACAGACATTTCACCCACGGTTCTTAGGACCATACCCTGTTGAATCCATAATTAATCCAGCTGCTGTAAAGCTGACACTGCCAGCCCACATGCGGATACACCCTGTGTTCCACGTATCTCTTCTGAAACCTGCCGAGCCGGGAACCCGAATAACCACTCCACCAGGACCCATAATCATTCATGGGGAACCCGAATACGAAGTAAAACACATCCTGGACTCTAAGTATGTGAGAACAAAACTTTATTATTTAGTGGACTGGAAAGCATACGGACCACAGGACAGGACATGGGAGCCCAGCGAGTTCATCCATGCTCCACGCCTGCTTCAGCACTTCCATCGAGAGCATCCCTCCAAGCCGGGGCTGGACCGGAGAACCACCTTGAGAGGGGCCTTAGGGGGGAGTGCTGTCACAACCTTAGTTGCGGGCCAAGGAACTCGGGCCCTCTGGTCCTCGCCACAGTGTGTTAACAAGACCCGAAGGGTCCTATTTTGCCAATCTCGGGTCCCTTGGAGCCAGTCCTGGCGCCGTTGTCATCGGGCTCACAGGACTGGTGCGATTGTAAATGGGCAATGGACAAACATGGCTGCCCCCCCAAGGACTAATGGGGAACTGCAACTAGCAGTCTAGCATCCAGGGGGGGGCCCGCCCTGAAGGCACATGGGATACCTGCTGGGTATTTAAACCACGCCTGACTCAAGGCCCGTGCTTCGCGTTATTCTGCTCTTGCAGCGTGACGTTCACCGGGTCCTGTTCAGCATCTTGGCCTGCACAGGCGAGAGAAGACAAAGAACCACAGTTATCCTTACCCGCCCAGCTTCAGCTCCTCCTTCCAACCCGAGTCTTCTTGGACATCTTCATCTTCCTCCTGCAATATCCCTGGAAAGAGGGGCGAGAATAAGACATCAAGTAAGCATACCGACCCAGCACTCCTGGAAGACCATCGCCACCCAAACATCGTCCATCGGCGCCTGGTCCCATTCGATCACTTCTTCCAGGATTCCTCCCGCGACCTGCAAGGCACAGGTTAGCCAACTTTCAAGGACGCTCTCAGCACTGCATTCTGCGCATCCTTACCTTCTCGAGCTCTGTCTCCGGTATCAGCATGTTTCCACCAGCACCTGCAAGATAGGCAGAGAAGGTTATTGGAGCATCTACCAAATACAGACATTATTCTTAAAACAAAAGACTTACCTGAAAAGTGGAGTCGCAGCCGGTCTGAACTCCAGGCCCATGCCAGTGAAGTAACTTGGCGGAACGGTGCCAACGACAACGTGCCCCTGCCCAGCACGGCAGGACGGAGAGCGCATCATTACGAAAATCAAGGTGAGAGAAGCCCCAAGGGGAATCGCAAGGGGAACACCGGGAGGTGGGTCTCGAGGGAAGGAGTAGTAGCTAAAATCCACCTCCTGTCTTCTAGAACTGATCCCTGGCAGCATGAATACCGGAGAAGGTGCAGTGTTCCCAGAAGCATCCCAGCCCAGTCGAGAGGCGTTCCTGTGGATACAAGGTGAGCGTTACACTCATCACAAATATTGTTACGGATCTGGGTGTGCTTTCTTCCCCCATACAGCTGAGTTTGGTTTTCAAGTGTTTCCTAACTTTGGAGGGATTCTTTATTGTCCCATCCGGTGGTCGAAACAGGGGTCTATGGGACTCTTTGAAGTGCCTATATTTAATTGTGTCCTGAAGGATCATTAACCACATGGACAATGTTGTACCTACAGGGTATTGAAATGATATGCAGAAAGAAGGTAATATACAACTCACCTGATCAAGGTACTGAGGTGCGGTGACTGAACTCCATGTTAACTGAGGGGGTGAGCAGTTAGGGACTGGATGTGACCAGCTGCTACACTATGTGCCTCCCCAGAGGGTGGAAGGAGTGGGATCCAGCAGGCTCACCACCTCCACAGAGGTGGGTTTTTTTTAACTGCTAAGGGTGTTGTGTAAGTTACTAGGGGCACCCAGGCATGGACCCCTTGCTCACTATTCTTAGAGAGGAACAGCTCCACCCTACTGACGAGGTCACCGAAACACGTGTCTGGGTTGCTGTTGGTACTCTTGTTCAGTGGAGAACTGCCCCAGGGCAGGACAAAACTGATATGTTTTGGATATTTCTCCTCTGTGAAAGATAGTGAGCTAAAGGCTCTGGGTAAGGCTCTCGTAACCGGGGCTAATGTCTGGCAGAGGGACTTCCAGGACCCCCCTTGTTATTTGTGATGAATCTAGCAACATCATCACTGATTCTCTGGAGGGAAGCTGTGCTTATGTGGCCAGGGAAAGGCAGAAGCTACCCGACTCTGACCCTGGAGGTGGATATCTGCGGGAGGACCATGCAGCTGAAGACAAACTCCAGTGAGGTAGATAAACACTGAATCAAAATAAACCTTCAGATGTAATTCTTAATGACACCCATGTGCCTTTGCAACATGGCTGCATGGCTTATTGTGATGCAGAGAAAGAATTCCCAAGTTTTCTTGACCAACAACCTTATTTACCTTTCCCTCCTCTTTTTAGTACAGGGATAAGGAAGAGGAACGTAGCTTGTGCTGATGCTGGTTGGAATGCCAGAGTCGAGCACACTTTAGAAAGCAGCACAGAGGCTGACGGGAACGACATGCAGAGAGACCGGGCCAAGAGAAGCTTGCTGCTTTATTGTTATAGGCAGCTGGAGCCGCTAGAAGAAAAGGAAGATAAAGCAGGAGCCCAACGGCTAATGCGACTCGCACCTAGTCAGTGAACTGAAGATGACGGAAGGATGAGAGTAACACCAGAGCTGCCCGGTAAGCCCATAGAGAGCAAGTGGGTTACCGGTGCACTTGAGAGCGAGTGTCGTATATCATTAATAGCATGAGAAAGCCCAATTAAAAGTACGTGGAGGAACTGGAAAGAGAGATTGATACAAATAGAAATAGTGTTACAAAAGCTTTGGTGACCCAATGCTTGCAAAAGGACATTGGCACAAATACTACCAGTGTTAAGAAAGTGTTGGTGTCCAATATTTGTGAAAAGGAGTTGATACCAATAAGAACTTTGCTGAGAAAGGGTCGGTGAACCAATACTGCAAAAGCATTATTTCTTGGATGAAAGGGAGAGTGAGTGCCAACAGATAAGTCCTGGCAGGATAGTGAACCAGGCAAACAGCGAGTCTGGGACTCGCACCCATGAAAGGATATAAATCCCCTGCAGGAGAGTAAACCAGGCATTGTACGAGACTGGGACCCACATCCAAGAAACCGAATTGCGATACCATGGCTGGAGAGCAAACCAGGCATTGTGCGAGTCTGGGACCCGCGCCCAAGAAACAGAATTGCGATATCCTGGCAGGAGAGAAAACCATGAATAAGAAGAAACGTAAACCTGAAACCGTGGAACAGTGAGAACAAATACAAAAGGGAAGACCCATATCCCTTTTTAGGGTTAGTGATAAAGTCGCAATAACCTGGCAGGAGAGTACACACAGGGTAAAAAGAGGAAGAGTCAAAGGAAAAGGCATTCACCTACCCCTTTAAGGTTAATTGATACAGAGCGGGATACACTGAATATTTAAAAGGACTGTGCATTGAAAGGAGACTCAAGGAAGAGTTTTCCTTCTTGAACTGTGATAAAGTGTCATTCAAACTACCAGAATAAATCTAGACCCCTTTCCTATTGGAACTTTAGTCCTTTGTTTTCGATACCTTAGAACTTTATGTTTTGAACTCTGAGAGAAAGCTACAAGTACCTAGTTTACAGAATTCCCCATTTTACACCTTGTATTGAGCTTAGTGTGTAAGGGTCAGTTTAGAGTTTTGGACACAGGACGGAGGGCGCTCTTTCGTTCAACATCCTGACACAGACGTTCCCTAGTTTCGTTGAGGCAGGAAACACCTCTTAGGATTAGGGATAGATAGGATTTCTCCCAAACCCTTTTTATCTTGTGACAAATAAAAGTTGATATATCAACACTTAACATGCCACTGTGTCAGAGTCTTACTCTTGATCTCTTGCAGCGTCTAAAACCCCACTATTGCTAGGAGCTTTAAAAACCACACTATTAGAGTCTCCCAAAATCTAAACACATTGGTTGTATAAAATCACAACTCACAGCCAGGAGTACCATGTAAAAACCATGTTATGCACCATGCAAACATTTACCGTATCAAAAGTCTGTTGATACACATGCAGAGTTCAAATACTCCTTGTATTTACCGGCCATTCAGAGCAGGGAAGCAAAGCATCCGCAACCAATGCAGTTGGCCTGGACGCTGCAAAGAGCAGCCTGTCCGTAGTTCGAAGCTGCAGCACAGAGTGGCCGGCAAAGAGTGCAGGAGAAAATTCAATATGGCTCCTTCACTTAGCATTGCACGCCGCAGAAATATCAGCTTAGAGAAATCAAACGGTTAACTATTCTGAGGGAGGTTCAATTTCATTAATTCAAAGACCTGTTAGGAGAAACAACCATCTCAATCCTGAACCAACAGAAAAAAAACCTAATGGCCCCAATCTATAACCAGGTTTGAACAGAGGAAAAATCCTTGACCCCTATGCAAGAAACCTTCCTAAATCCAGTCAAGGAAGCTGCCGGAGTGGGCACCACAGCAGAGGATGTTTTCCTTGTCACTTTCTGCAGGGAGACCATCACTTAAGAGGCAAAGCTTCACCTCACTGATGAGGCCCAACAAGGCTGAAACACGTCTATGGGGTTGCTTTTGGTACTCTTGTTCAGAGCGGAATTGCCATAGCATTTCAGTGCTGGACTGCCCATGTGGGCGGGACAAAGAGTGATATGCAAATGGATATTTCCCATCTGTGAAAGGCACTGTGAGCAAAAAGCGTGTGCTGCAAACTCTCACCTCAGAACAGGTTATCATGCCATGTTCTTTCTGGAGAGGAGCGCCAGCTACCTTTTTTGAAATATTTGTAAGGAACTTGGGGTTGGTCACCCTGAGTTACCTGGGAGAAACCAGACGTGAACTCCCTGCTCACTGTGCTCAGAGAGGCAAAGCTTCACCTCACTGATGAGGCCCAACAAGGCTGAAACACGCCTATGGGGTTGCTTTTGGTACTCTTGTTCAGAGTGGAATTGCCATAGCATTTCGGTGCTGGACTGCCCATGTGGGCGGGACAAAGAGTGATTTGCAAATGGATATTTCCCATCTGTGAAAGGCACTGTGAGCAAAAAGCGTGTGCTGCAAACTCTCACCTCAGAACAGGTTATCATGCCATGTTCTTTCTGGAGAGGAGCGCCAGCTACCTTTTTTGAAATATTTGTAAGGAACTTGGGGTTGGTCACCCTGAGTTACCTGGGAGAAACCAGACGTGAACGCCCTGCTCACTGTGCTCAGAGAGGCAAAGCTTCACCTCACTGATGAGGCCCAACAAGGCTGAAACACGTCTATGGGGTTGCTTTTGGTACTCTTGTTCAGAGCGGAATTGCCATAGCATTTCAGTGCTGGACTGCCCATGTGGGCGGGACAAAGAGTGATATGCAAATGGATATTTCCCATCTGTGAAAGGCACAGTGAGCAAAAAGCGTGTGCTGCAAACTCTCACCTCAGAACAGGTTATCATGCCATGTTCTTTCTGGAGAGGAGTGCCGGCTACCTTTTTTGAAATATTTGTAAGGAACTTGGGGTTGGTCACCCTGAGTTACCTGGGGGAAACCAGACGTGGACTCCCTGCTCACTGTGCTCAGAGAGGCAAAGCTTCACCTCACTGATGAGGCCCAACAAGGCTGAAACACGTGTATGGGGTTGCTTTTGGTACTCTTGTTCAGAGCGGAATTGCCATAGCATTTCGGTGCTGGACTGCCCATGTGGGCGGGACAAAGACTGATATGCAAATGGATATTTCCCATCTGTGAAAGGCACAGTGAGCAAAAAGTGTGTGCTGCAAACTCTCAACTCAGAACAGGTTATCATGCCATGTTCTTTCTGGAGAGGAGCGCCAGCTACCTTTTTTGAGAGACCACCACTTGGTACAATGTGTTAATGGTTTAAGGACTTGCTTCTATCTGAACCCTGATACAAGTGTGTGAAGTCTGCCAGAGGTATTGGAAAGCCCCAAGAAGTGAGTGCAGGGATACCAGATTGTGGTGAGACAGGTCCAAGGAAAAGTTTAAAACTCCAAGCCATGGAGAGACCTGAAACCGTAACTGCTAAATGCTTAAGGTCTGGTGGTAGACCTGTATTGAATGCAAATGTCCATTGGGTATCTGAAATATCAGAGTTTAAGGACAAGTCCAGCAATATAGCGAGAGATGCTGACAGTCAAAGCCTGAAGCAAAGATGCAAAAGCAAAGCCTAACGAGAAACCTGAGAATCCAGGCATCTGGGATTGGTCCGAACGACAAGAGTGAAAGGAGGAAGAGCAATGAGGGCCCAAACAGTACACCCTGGAAGAGATTTTCCAGGTGAACATGTATGTTTCAACGTAGAAACTAGCTTGGAAGCAAGTATTTAAGTACAGGGTTCAAACTTTGAGCTTGTCACATCCTTTGGACATTGTGATTTATAATGTGATATGTTATATATAACCCAGAGGTTTCTAAGCGCGGACCCGGGGATCGAACCTGCGTTGCTCTGTGCCTTCTTGTTTCCAAAGCGAGCACATTGCCAGAGCCATCCTCCCGAGACAATAGATTAGGGTGTGCCAAAAGGATTTTTAAGATTGGTGGAAGTTTAGGATAAAACCTTTATGACACGGAACACCGCCATAGGAGGTGAAGTACTGAAGAATACCCAACTTTCTGTTTACCCATCCATGACACGGTTTAGATCAAGAAATCCTTTATTATTTGTAGAGGGGCACCAGGTTCCTCTAGGTGTTTGGTCCAACAGAGAACTTTAAAAAAAAAAAAAAACAATTTATTAAAGTAGATTTGCGTCACACTCAAACAACCATTACAGCAGTTAGACATGTTGGGCACAGTTGAACAATATCAATTATAATGCTAAACACAACAGTATTGCAATACAAACAGCTGCCGAGGGTTAGCAACCATAGTCCTTAGTACAGGGACACTGTGTCCGCAATGAGAGTGTCCGGGCCCTTGTCCGCAATGACAGTGTCTGGGCACTGAGCCAAGAGGTAAGCCTCCAGAGGGCCCCAAATGTTTTTAGGCCTTCTCCGCGTCCCACATAGGAGACCATATTCTTTATCAAGATCACCCAGCCTGGTCAGACCACCCAGCCACAACCAGGTAGTAGGGGGGGCCCGACTGGTCCATGTATCAGTATACATTTCCTGGCCACAATTATACTGGTGGTAAGGAATCTTCGGCCAGACCCTGGGAGCCACCAAAACATACAGCACAGTAGTTCATGAGGCACGACATAGTGCAGCATGCCTGAAAGAGTACCCGTCACACCCTTCCAAAACTCTTGCAGCTGAGGGCAAGACCATAGCATGTGGAGGAAGTCAGCTCAGTGCACTTGACAGCGTGGACACTTATCACTTAGTGGAATCAAACAACACATGGCAGGCAGGTGCTAGGTATACCCTATGGAGTCTTAAGCTGGATCAGCTGGAGTCCGGTGTTAAACATCTCATTATAAGATCTCTCATACATCGCTGCCGACTGCTTATCACAGAAAATGCCCCCTGCATGCTGTTCCCATTGTCGTCTGCATTTCATCAGCGCTTTAGAAGACTCTTGCTGTCCAATCCCATAAATAGACACCAGCTGCCTGGCACCAGCTAAGTTCTGGAGATACTGCAGGAGGGGGTGAAGTCTCTGGGGAGAGTCCAGAAACGTGGGGCACCATGCTTTAAAAGCAGCCCTCATATGAAAATACTGAAGTCTTCTGCAGAGCCCCAAATATTTGCCACAAACAATTCTTGTGAAACAAACATACCATCAGGATACAAATCTGCCATTGTGCCTATCCCTATTCCTCCCCAATCATTCATTAGAGCCATATTGCAGGTAGGTTTAAGGCATTCAATCTTCCAAAGCAGGAGCCCAGGATCATACGGGATGTCTACCTCCAGCCTTTTCAGAAGCCTATTCCACGCATACACTGTGCAGGCAACCGGATTGAATTTGCACCTATCAGCAACCTTCCTTGACACCAAAACCCCTTGGATCGCATAGGAGCATGCTGAGCATTTTTCTATACACACATGTGGGTACATCAGTGATCCTGGCATCCAGATCCAGTATGACACAAAATGCACTTGGGTTGCTGGAAAGTATACCTCCATATCAGTCGCACATGGAAGGACCAGAGTGTCCCAACTTATTCGGGGAGACTTGGGATGCCATGCCAACCGCATCAACATTGTCTTTAACTTCGCAAAGAAGGCTGCACCCGGCCACACTGGGATGTTCTGAAACATGTACAGCAACCTTGGGATGGTGACCATCTTGGCAATAGCAATCCTACCAAGCAGGGAAAGGGGGAGCATACACCACCTATCCAATCTTTTTTTCAGGGTCCTCAGGTATGCCAGATAATTATCCTCCAGCAGAGACCGGGATTCCCTGCTAATCCGCAACCCAAATACCTCAGAGGACTGCTCCCACCTGAACCCCTCAAGCTCTTCCGGCCTCACTGTGGCATCCGTCAGCAGGAAACAAAATAGATTTGGTCCAGTTCACACAGAGCCCTGAATACTGAGCAAACACTGCAACCTCTTGCGACAAGTACTGCAGACTGGCCCCAGGGTCCTTTAAGTAGAACAGTATCGTCCACGTAGAGCGACACCAGTTCTCTGGTCCCCCCTAATGCCAGCTCACCTGCAGCTTCAGCAACCTAGCCGCTAGGGGTTCTATTGAGAGTGCAAAAATCAGTGGGGACAGTGGACAACCCTGCCTAGTACCACATCCCAGGGTGAACACATCAGAATACTTTCCAAATAAGCCAATCCTAGCCACTGCACCAGAGTATAGCAGATACACCGCCAAGAGAAAGTATGCCGGAAGTCCCACAACCTTCAAAACCTCAACCAAGTAGTCCCACTCCACCGAGTCGAACGCCTTCTCCATATCAAGTAAAGCCGCTACTGCCTGCGCCTTGAGGTCAATCTCAGCCAATATAGAGAAGAACCTACGCAGACAAAGCCAGCCTCCCTGGGATAAAACCAGACTGATCCAAGTGGACTAGGCCTGACACAAATGGCAGCAGTCTGACTGCCAGGATTTTAGCAAATATTTTAGTATCTAGATTAATGAGAGATATCGGGTGGTATGAAGCGCAGTCCAAAGGATCCTTTCCCTCCTTTAGGAGCAGGATCACCGCAGACACATGCATTGAGGGATGCTACTGGCCTGAAGTCATAGCCTCCTCCCAAACCCCCATACTATGTCCGATAGGGCTGCAGCCTTAAACCTCCAACGGGGGCTAGGCACTGCCTCCCGGCCCACATCCAACCACCACAAAACAGGGGAGGGGTCTGACAAAGTCCTCGGGAGAAGCAAACAATCATGCGTCATGTGCATCAAATGTGGGCTAGCTAGCACATAGTCCAGTCTCGATGACGTCCGGTGTACTGATGAATGAAAGGAAAACTCCAGCACCCCCGTGTGACGTACACGCCAGACGTCTACCAGCCCCAATTCAAACATTTCCCTACACACCTGATCAGTCGACTGTGGGAAAGAGTGTGCTGACCCCGCTGATCTATCTAGTGCCATTTGCAAAGCAATATTAAGATCACCCGACCAGACAATGTTAGTATTCATATATTTAGCTTTTGCACAGGAGTGATTAAAAAAACCCTGGGTCATCTACGTTTGGGCCATAAATGTTGATGACTGTCACCAAGACATGAGCCAAGCTGCCAGACAATCCAAACCTACCATGTGGGTCAATAAACTGTTCTACCAAATGAAAGCGTACAGACTTGTGAATTAGTGTCATGACCCCAGCTGAAGAAAGTTGAGTAGGATGTATAGAACCTGTTGGGTCCCCACGCTCTGGCCACCCACTCATTAGCTGTTCTAACCAAATGGGTTTCCTGTAAAAGAATCACCTTGACGCTCTGACGCTCACAGTAATTTACCACCTTTCTTGTTTTACGTGGATTGTTCAACCCCCCCACATTCCAACTTATAACAGTACACCAGGACATAGGCTTCTGTGTTCAATATTCAGCCCGGTTCCCCACACCTGAACTCCGGTACCCACATGTTCCCACCAAAATACAACTGTGCACCAACCCGTTCCATGTAGACGTGAATCAATTTTCAAGAAAATACCCAAACCCCCACCCCCCACCCTCCTGCCACCTCCCACTCCCTCACGCTGCCACAACCCATGCCACCCCCACCCACACTGCCCAACTAGCAGTGGAACACACCCATCCACTCCCTGCAGCATCACCCCAACCAGCAGTGATGTCTCCCATCCCATTCCACCCATCTCCCCTACCCAATACACACCTGGGCTCCTGCCCAGGGGCACCGGACTCAACAACCTTATCTGACCTTTAATCCTGAGTCCCTCCCCTAAAGGAGAAGGCCTTGCATTACCCGGATAATCATCTACTGACCAAATTCTTTACATTTTCAAATTGTAGTTAGACACAGCACAACAGTTAAAGCGAGTAACTGAACACAGACACTGAATCATCGTTCAGGTCCGACCAGAGGTGTGTCAGGGGCCCCTGCGGAAGCATTCTCACAGCTTTAGATCAATCAGTTCAATCATTTGAGCCCGAGAGCTCCCCCCAGTCAAGTCTTAGGAAGCGATTCCACAAACGCAAACACCGCAGATGGATCCGTGAAAAAGAAGGACTTGTTCTCATAGATTATGCGCAATTTAGATGGATAAAGCATTGCATATTGCATCCCCCTGCTCCCTGTTTTGCCTTCTTCTAACGGTCCTGAGCCTGAGCGTCCATCCATGCGATCATCTGATTGCCCAATGTACTCGCAAACACCAACTGCTGATTCAGTTGACTCATTTAAAAGAATAAACAACAACAATGAAAATTGTTGCAGCAATCTCAATTGGGGTGATCCAATTACACACAATCCTGTAAACACTCCAAGGATTTCTGCTGAAAAATCTTTTAAGATGCCTCATCAAAAAACAATGGGAAAACACCAAAGGAAAACCAAAAATATTATGCCCGATAAAACTCAACATGCCTCTAAGAATTTTTTTTATTTTATTTTAATTTGTTTATGACTCGTTGAGTCTTTACAAAACATACAAAAAAGGAAAAAAAAAAAAAACTAACAAATAGATTTACATTCTTTAAAATATATAATGAGTTCAGACCAAATTGGCCTTTAAAATATTCCAACCAGTGAGATAACTTCAACAAGAGCACTTGTCTTTTCGATCCCACTTAGTTCCCCAGTCCTTTTGCTGGTACCAGATATTCTGTGATCAGATTGATCCAAGCTTCCCGTACACAACGAAATCCCTTTAAACATAAATTTCACAGTTTATTAGCACCTGAATTGCGGCTCCAGTGAGCGTAATGTTTGAACCTGAAGTGATTCTATCACACAGAAATTCTGAAGTAATGTCATTTTCTTTTCGTACAAAATTTCTAAATAGTCTGAAGCAGTGTTTCCATGAGCCTTCGCAGTCCATTAGTAGGTGTCTTAATGTCCGTTTGGCTGGGTTTATACAGATCGAACATAGCCTCTTGGCCCTGTGTCCCTGGTTTCGTTTTTCCAGCACTACCCTACAGCAAACTAGATTTAGTCTCATTCTGAGAATGTTTGTACGAAGTTTCCTGTCTGGGGATTTCATCAAATATTTTGAAAGACTCCCAAGTTTCTTTTCTCCCCTTAGAAAGGGGTTTGCTACTGGAACTTTTCTTACTTTTTCTATTGTCTCTATCTAGTCTAGGATTTCAAGTTCTTTTTTTGACTTTGAGTGGATTTGAGACCAATATTTCTAAATCAAGTTCAGTTTTCGCAAGTACTTTCATTACATTCTTCCTTAGGACCGAGAGGATATCTGATTTACAGTTTATCATGTGCTTTCTGATGTCACTATAGAGACTGGTTTCTTTTCCTATGATTATCTCTCTGTATAGGGTAGTTAGTTTCCAATTTGCCATACATCTTAAGGACTTGAGTCCTAATTCAAATCTCAGACTGCCGATGGGTGTACAATTTGGGAGACCTAGGGCTTTTTTCCATAATCGCCCCTCAAAGAGCTCCCAGTTTGTAGACCATAAACTTGGTCTTGCTTCTAAACCGTACAATATTACTAGTACAACTTTGGCTAGACAGTACCTCACTAGTGGTATAATCGAAAATTTGCAGAGCTTGTGGTTTAATTTAATCATTTGTGATGCTGCTTGAATTGCCTTGCCCATCACCTCGCCCTCTACCTTATATATAGCAGTATTGGCGTGTATGTTGTAACCCAAATACTTTACCCTTTCTACCACTTTGACTTGCTCTCCACCTAGTTTCCAGCTGGTAAATTTCACTTTTTTCTGCGGATGTTTAGAGATAAGAATATCTGTTTTGGCTTGGTTAATTGTGAGTCCATTGATCTTTGCATACTCATTCATTCTTGTTAGCAATCGCTGAAGTCCTATTGGTGTTCTATCTAAGAGGACTATGTCATCAGCATAGGCCAACCAGCAAATCTTCCTCCCATTAAAAATGGGGCTGGCCAATGCTGATGATTCTAAAAAGGGCCCTATGTCTGACAAAACGAGATTAAAGAAGAGTGAGGCTCCCAGACAACCCTGTCTGACTCCCCTGTTTACCTCTATAAGTTCAGACAAATGGCCTATTTCATCCAAACGGACTCTAAGATTGGTGTTTTTGTGCAGTTCTACCAGTATAGACAGCAGCGTTTCTGGTATACCCCAACTTCGCAGTTTTTGCCATAGTAAAACTCTTTCAACTTGGTTGAAAAGCTTTTGACAGATCAATCCATGCTCAATATAAGGGGGAAGAGTTGTCTCTGTTTGTCTGTTCACTTAAGAAGTTTAAAGTCAAACCATTTATTGGAGTCGACATTCCCTTTCTGAAGCCAGTTTGGTAGCGTGAGAGTATTTCGTGTTCTTCTACCCAATGTAGTACACGGTTTAGGAGGAGCTTCATAAAAATGTTGCTTTCTATGTCGAGCAGGGCTATTGGTCTATAATTGGCCGCTGCTCGACGATCTCCATTTTTGAAGAGTGGTATCACCAATGCTGTTTTCCAGGATATTGGAACTGCTCGCTTCCTCAGAATTTCTCTGAAAAGACATGACAATAATTGTGACCATAATTCTGGTTCATTCTTAAGTATTTGATAAGTTAGGCCATTCATGCCTGCTGCTTTAGAGATAGAGGCATTAATTATGATCTCCTGGATTTCTTTTACCTCAAAATCTAATTTCCAGGGTGTTTCTGGATTTAGCATGAATTGTTGAGTGTTTTGACTTCTAAAGGTTTCTGTCAAATATTCCACCCAGCCCTCTTCTGAAACTAGATTGCATAAAGAGTTGCCTGTTCCCCCCTCAAGGGGACTAATCATTGCCCAGAAATGTTTTGAGCTATGTTCTGTGAGGGTTTTTAAGACATACTACCAGTCTTTTTGCATCCAGGCTTTTTTCTGCATATATGACCAAGATCTATAGTTTGTTTCCTCTTTTTTTAATTCCATTTTATATACCTCATCCGAAAACCCCGAAGCTCTAATTTCTCTTATAACTTTTCTATGTTCCCTTTTTTTCTTTTGAGTTGCTTCGTCGAATGCACGTATATGTTTTTGTTTCTCTATACCTGTTAGTTCTTTTGGGGCTAGTGTTTCCCAGAGAAAATTAGTAAATCTCTGTGGGTTGCATTCTGATTCCAAGATGTGGTTTGGGATTTTTTAAAATTGTTTATTGAGCTTTGATCCTCCCCTTTTATATTTCACTACCCTCACCTTACCTTTCATATTCCGGAGGTTCTGATTGTTTAAGTTTGATATAGAACTAAGAATATTAGGAAAAGTGAGCTCCAATCTACTATGATCACTGCCCCTTTCTTGCTTTATTCCGAGGACTAAAAAAGATGTGAATAATTTTTGAGAGACAAGGATGTAGTCCAGAGTGGAGGCAGAGCTTCCTCTATGCCATGTCGTGGCAACTTTTTGGTCTACACCTGTGGATCCATTTACCATTTTCAAATCCCAGTGTTTCATAAATTCTAGCCACATTCTTCCCCTTCTTGAATTCTCGTTTATGGGAGATTTCAGGGTACTTTCTTTCAGGTGAATACAGTTTGCATTGAAATCTCCTGCTAGAATTATATGACTGCAGGACGATTCTATTTTTATTTTTTCAAGAAGGAGGCCTAGGTTTTCTAGGAAGTTGATCAGTTTTGAGCTGGCAGGGTTCCAGTAAATATTAATCAGGTTCCATATTGAGGGCTTACCCTCTTGGACTATATGTGCTTTACATGCTTGAATACCTATATGGTTTTCCCATATTGGGACTATGCTTTGGAATATTTGATTTTATAAGGCCATGAGAAGGCCACCTGATGATCTTCCCTGTGCCTTTTGTGATGCTGAAAGGCATAACACTGTGTATCCTTCGATGTTAAGTGGATTTACTAACCACGTTTCTTGTAGTAAGATAATATCTCCATGAGTAAACAAATGTGCCCGCATATTTTTAGCTTTTATATTACTGGGACCCCGCTAGTTCCAACTGATCACATTCAGGCTCTCTTTTCTAAAGTTGCTGCAAGCCTAGACCTAATTTCTGAAGTACTTAAGAGAGGATCTCTGGGAGATGGGAAAGTGCATTTTCTTGTGTTTTCAGTTCTTGTTCTGTGGTTGCCCCCTTGCTGGATTTCGAAGGATTCGAGATCTTCTCTTTCTCCTGATTTGAATCAGAGGTTTTCATAGAGATAATGTCCTTGACAGTGGCATTTTCAGAGCCACTGACTGAAATTTCAAGTCTGTGGGTTTCTAATTCTCTTGATTCTTTGAGCAGAGCTTTCTTTGCATTGGGTGAACTAAATACGAGTTCTACGAAGAAGGGGTCCTGTGACATTGGGAATATTACACTGTCTATGTCTTCCGATGAAAAGGAATAAAGGTTTCTTACTTTCTTTGTTATACCTAGTATGACCGAACGGCTTAAAGATTTGTGCTGTTTGGTATTGGAACAGAGTCTTAGCCAGATTCTGGGAATTGCGCAATCCTTGGATTTGTTCGTGTATGGACTCTCCATGTTTTTTTTGCAAGGTTTTTGCTGCCAGATTAGTAACCTCTTGTTTGTCTTGATCATTTAAAGACACACATTTTCCTTGTCTGTTTTGTACCGTATCTATTTCCAATTGGTTTATCTTCATAGGATCCGTACTTATTTCCAACATGCAAGTTTTATCATTAGCCAAATCTTTTTTTCCACCCCTTACTCTTTGCTACTGAGAAAATTAGGGCTATTTTTACCTTTGGATCATCATTTACCGGTAAGGGGTTGGGAGATATATTATTTTTTTCCTTTAATTTTGTGCCTGTTCGTAAAAATAATTGGTGCCGATTTAATTGCATTTGGTACAGAGTTTTTTGGGAGAGCTTATGTGGCTTTTTTTAGGCTCTCCAAGTCTTTTGGGATGTTTAGGTCCTCTGAAATGCTCTGTTCTGCATCACTTCCCGACTTACTTCTGCATCTTGATTTGTCATCAGTTTGCAATCTGGTGCTAATTTTCTGCGGTGTGATGGTTCCTCCTGAATACTTGATGATTTCTGTGTTGACCTTTCCTCTGTCTTTTGTATTTTTATTTTTTTTATTTTTCTTGCTTTCACCTTTTGCTTTTTTCTTGGAAGTATCTGTTACTTCTCGTGTTTCATTAATTGATTTTCCCATATCCACTTTTTGGATAGGTTGATTTTTTAATTTTTCCATCATGTTTTTATTGTTTGCGTTTCTTTGTCCCCCTTTTCTTTTGGAGATCTTTCTTTTTCTGGAATGCACTTTTTTGCCCTTTCTTTCTCCACCTGGTGTTTTCTCAATTTTCTCCTGCCTCTAGAGGTTTGACTGTGTCGAGGTAGCCAGTCAAGGGGTGGATCTCTTTGCTTTTCTATAGAGGTTTCACAGTCATTTTTGACTGTCCCCTCAATGATTTCCACTTCTTCATCCACTACGTTGGCTAACCTCCTAAATTCTTCTAGTACAGAATCTGACAGTGGTGTATCATCAAATAAAGACTCGGGGGTGTTCATTTCCTCGATTTGGTGCATCTACCATTGGATTTCCTCTCAGAAGGTTCAGAGTCTCTTCCAATAGCTTGCTATTCTGTTCTTCTAATTGACTTCTTTTGTTGAGGATGCATTGTATAGAGCAGATGTCAAGACCTTGTTTTGTTATTTCCAATCGTAGGTCCCGAAGAGGCAGAGTCATATTGGTATTAATGGATACTAATCCCACCAATGTTGATTCACATGATGTTACTTCTTTTGTGACTTCTAACAGTGTACCAGTTTGCGTCTGTACCTCCATCTTGAGCATATAAAAAACTGATACTAATGAATTCAGAACAAAGTTTAGTGCTTTAAGCGTATCCGTTTTTGGATCTATCGTTTCCATGGAATCTTCACTCACTACTGAGTTTTTTTAGTTCTCTTACATTCTCGTTTGAATTTGGGGATGACATTATTTCTTCCTCTGCGTCTATCACAAAAGGACCAATCCCTGTCTTTTCTAGTAACAGAGGAATTTCTGTGCTTGATAGTGGAACTTGAGGGGATCGTGGGTTTTCCCATCATATAAGTGATTCTCCTTCCACATCACTATGGCTCTTGTGTCTTTTTTGCCAAAATGGTTCTTGATTTTTTGCTGAATCTTCTTTGTTGTTATAGTATATGCTAATCCCCGTTTCCATTTATTTGTCAGTATAGTACATGGATTTTTTTCTGTGCTCATGTGTGCCATATTTTCATTTGCTTCTTCAGCATGTATTTGGACCTTAATTTGTTCTGGTGTATTTAAATGTACAATATTTTGAATTGGCTGATTGATGGTTACATCGTCAACTTGGCCCTCCGCCAAATATGACCCGTCTTTCTCTCCCTTCATTTCTTTTGTGCTTCGCAGTCTCATTGCTGTCATCCGAGAAGATTACCTCTTTAGATGAACAAGGTCAAGGCAGTGCTTACAGAAGCAGATACTTAACTCGATCAATATTTCTCCCCACTCTCTCTTTAGCTGTTATTGGATTCTGATACTATTTTCAACTGAAATGAGGGAGATTTACCATCCATGCCCAACTCGCTGGGTTTCTTGTCTAGGGACACTTGCTATGTTCTGAATTTTATTTTAATTAGATACCTCTTATGATATTGTTTCCTTACGATGCAAAAGGAAAAAGAGAAAAAATGAAAGGAGAGGGAGGGGAGGGACGTTTATCATTCACGGAGCCAGTCACTGTAATGGGGCGAACTTTTAACAGTTTCTGTTCCAATATATTCTGTTGGTATAGTGCAGCGGGATCAAAGGAGATATCTCCCACAGTCTCCCGCTTGCACCTAAATCTGCTTTGATGAGAATATATCAAAATCCTACCTTCTTGGACCGTGCCTGTTTTGGTCCAGCAGCCACAGTTCAGCGCCTCAGCACGGGATGGCAGGTGAACAGCACTTATCTCTGTTTTCTCGTTCCATGCTTCAATGGGGGCTTTTTATGGAGGCAGCAAAGAATTTATGAGCGGCATACACGCTGCTCCTTTAGCAGCTTCTGGAGTGCGCCGCCCCACTGCTAAATCATAGATTTATTGCGCTCGGTTTTCTGTGATGTTAATCCGTGAGCCCCTCCGCCAACCAGAGCCAAACAGCAGCAAAAACAGCAGCATAGACACTGAAGTACCGCCCTTGACTCCGCCGGGCTTCACACTGCAAGGGCACGAGTCTCTGGGTTTTGCTTCCTGCAACCCCGGGGGCGTGGCTACCTCCGGGGGATTCCTTGAGCTGCTTTAAAGGAGAATGCTCCTTTTCCACATCACACCAAATGTTCCGGTACAACGGTACCGATAGTACTCAAAAAGATGAGCCTGCAGCTAGCAGTATATAGAATGCAGTATGCGTGACGAGAATGCTTGGGCTCACAACTCCTGTGGTCAATTCAGTCAGACCAGAGCCACAGCAGCAAAAACAGCAACGTAGACCCTGAAGCACCGCCCTTGACTCCGCCGGGCTTCACGCCGCAAGGGCTCGAGTCTCTGGGTTTTGCTTCCTGCAACCCAGGGGCCGTGGCTACCTCCGGGGGATTCCTTGAGCTGCCTTAAAGGAGAACGCTCCTTTTCCACACCACACCAAATGTTCTGGTACAATGGTACCGATAGTTCTCAAAAAGATGAGCCTGCAGCCAGCAGTATATAGAATGCAGTATGCGTGACAAGAATGCTTGGGCTCACGACTCCTGTGGTCAATTCAGTCAGACCAGAGTCACAGCAGCAAAAACAGCAACGTTTACACTGAAGCACCACCCTTGACTCCGCTGGGCTTCTAAGAATTTTGTCCGCATGTTAAAAAAAAATAGATTTTTTTAAAAAAGAGAGTTCCTTTTCTTATTGCATCTAAAGCAGCTCATAATTCTCTCAATAAAAATTCCATCTCTCTTCCTGACCTATCCGACTGCCAGCCCAATCATATGCCTTGCACTAACAAGGAGGTGGCGCTTCCTATCAGACTTCGCATCTCTCCAAAAGCTGCTCCTTTTCCAACTAGTGCGATGGAACTCTTCATGGGTGGGTACGGGGCTACCAGCACGTCGAGATCATATGCCGATCAAATCAAACTTCTACCAAATTCCACCCAATTTTGATCCTATTTAAATTCCATCGAAACTGCAAAATGACTCTATGCCTGAAATCAATGAGCGCTCCAACATTAGAGAAATGCGTCAGAACCAAAATACCAAACCTACTTCTAATTTTAACAGCATGGTGCGCCTTTTCTTTAAATCAACATTCCAGAAATATTCATTCCAAATTGAAATTTAAGCCGTATGCTGCCTCAGCAACCCAATCATCAACCCAAATGTCCCATTTGACGACGTCAGAGTTGGGACAGAAATGATCTGGTTCATCATCCTCTTCAAGTCCTTCAGCTGCCAATAGGAAATGGGTCGTTGCTGGAGCGAGAACACCCTTGGGTCCTATTGCGCTTAACCAACTGACTAATCCAACCAACAGTGATTTGAAGACAAATTACTTGAACAATTCGTATGCGACAGTTCCTCAAAAGCGGTCAGTCTTGCTTGAAAGCATACTATATGACCCTAAATCTGTTACCTTAAATCGATCTACTCTGTTGGAATTCTTTTGCTCCTTACCTTCTTTGACTTCTATTACCACAAATGACATTGGTTGTGTTTTATTTGCAGATAGACACAGGACCGATCGAGTTATCCTGTTTCTAAATTCCTACATTGTGTTTGATCTCCTTTTTAAAGAAATAGATGCTATTAGAACAATGGGCTTTGACCTTTCTGTCCATACTGAGACTCCGTTGCTACATGAGACAAATGCTGTTGAAGGAAAATCCTTCAAAGATATGATTGTAGCTCTCTTTAAGGAAAATGAGCAACTAAGGCAAAAACATTCTCTGCGCAATAGCACAAATTCACAATTCTGTTCAACAAAAACAACCAGATCACCCTTTACAAACATACCCCAGCGGGTTTGCTCTCGTTCCTGATGTACCTATAGTAGATCTACATATTCCCATCCTTTGTTGGAACACCGGGGGTCATAACTTCTTATCCAATCCAGAAGTAAGTAATCTATTTAAAAAGCATACTCTCGTCATTCTACAGGAAACTTGGTTGCTACAAATCCCTGAACTTGGCAGATAAGCAGTTGCGTGCCATCCTGCATGAAAGGGCCCCTAAGGCAGGCCATTTGGCTGCCTATTAACGATGATCAAAACATGTAGCCCGATATCGGCAATTTCTGCTCATTCTTCATTATTCCGCATCCTGATCACCCATGTCAAGATCAAACTCGCCATTACATGGGACATCTTGATACTCAATATCTATTGGCATGCAGGCATGAGTACATTGAGTATTTTCATAGATATAATCAGTCTCCATGTGAATACCTGGCTCGAGCATGACACTTTGGGTCAAGTAATCATAATGGGTGACCTAAATCCCTGATGTCTGCCCCTTTTACCTCTGACTGGATCGTCTCATTACCATTCGATGATCTTGAGAAAATTTGGTTAAAGAGGCTTGCAAATCTAGGGTTGGTAATACTCAAATGCCTCAATCATAGACGATATACCCCATAAACCCACCTGGACCAATGGCAAGACATATTCACCTTTAGATTATATGTTTGTATCCCTCCCAATTTTTGATTGTTGCATACGGTTGCCGGTATGCAATAATAATCTTGGCGATCATAGTTACTTATCTTCCATCTTTTCCTTTTCATCTCTTCTTAGTAATTCAACTCAAACCTCTTCTCCCTCAATGACCATTAATGAAGCAGGTAACCATCTTCACTATTCTAACTATACTTTTCACCAACATAATAACAACACAATCATTTCCTTCCTCTTGGTCTACTGCCCACATAATCCCAATTTATAAGAGAGGTTCATGCTCTGGCCCTGCCAACTATCATCCAATAGCTATTCTAGACGCTGACAGAAAATCTTTTCAGCCATACTGCTTGAACCTCTAGAAAAATGGCAATCTGCTGCTAGCTTGATCTCAAAGTGGAAAATGGGATTTAGGAAAAATCATAATACATCCTTAAATGGTTTGATCGTAAAAACACTTATATTCCAAGTACCGAGTAAGGAAAGTATTTATTTGTGGCAACAATAGATCTCACAACAGCTTTTGATGCAGTTGATCAAAATATATTGTGGATCAAATTACATTGATGGGGAATAGCTTCTGGTCTTCTTCGTCTAATAGTAGCCCTTCACACTGATACATATTTTATTTATTCATTTATATAGCACACCGAACCTAAAGGTATCTGGGCGCATTGCATGGTTTAAATTACATGATGTTGACATTGCATTTCTAGTCATTACATTTTGTCACAGTCCACATGGTCATTTCTAGTCATTACATTAAATAACATTAAACGTATAAAGAGCCATTCATTTTACAGGGATAGATCAAGGCATAGCCGGTAGTAGTATGAAAGTTATCGCTCATGTGCGAAGAGCCAAGTTTCACCTTTTTTCTGAAGGTCCAGAAGGAAGGTTCAACTCTGAGAGGTGGGGGCATAGAGTTCCAGAGTTTGGCATCTAGTACTGGGAAGTTATTACCCCCTGCTTTCTGCAGTTTCAATCTGGGGATCTTTAACAGGTGTGCCTGGGTAGAACGTACAGGTCAATTAGTTTTTTGTGAATTTGTTCACCAGGTATTTAGGAGCTGTATTAGATAGGCATTTATGTGTCGTGGATAGAGTTTTGAAGGCAATTCTGTCTTGGATTGGAAGCAAGTGGGCAGATCGCTTGGCGGGCATGATGTGGTTGGCTCTCGGTATATTAAAAGCTGCTCTTAGACATTATTTTGAAGAACTTGTAGTTTTTTTAATTTGCGACTGCTCGTACCTAGGTACAGGGCATTGAAATAGTCGAGCCTCGACAGTATCAGAGCTCTGGCTGCGGTAATGCAGGTGTCTGCTGATAGAAATGGTCTGCAGGCGTTTATTAGTTTCGAGGTGTAAGCTGCTGCTGATGCCGTGGCATTAACTTGTCTTGTCAAAGGTGAGGGATGAGTCCAAGTAGATCCCTAGAGTTTTAACTTCTTTGGCCACTTTGATAGTGCTGTTGTCAATGTTGAATGATTTGTATTGATTGTCTAGTTTATTAAATCTGTTTTGAGATCCTATAAGGAGTAACTCAGTTTAGTCGTCATTAAGACATAAGCCATGGATAGCCATCTAAGCTTGTATGGTATGGTATATTTCATTCAGTGGTTTCAAGTCAGTGTCATAGGAGGCAGTGATAGGGATGAGTATTTGGGTGTCGTCTGCATAGTTAGTGTAGGAGACACCTAATGGCCGAAGAGCAGCTTGGTAAATAGATTATAGAATGTGGGGGAGGTGCAGGAACCCTGCGGAACACCACAGGATACAGGGGCTGGTTCAGCGGATGTAGTTGGGGCGAATACCCTCTATCCATACAGCTGCCTTAGAGGAGAAGTTGGCTGCTATAGTCAAATGTTTACCAAGTACTTTGTAGTTGACCAAATCAAAGGCTGCAGATAGGTCAAGTAGTATGTAGAGCGCTAGGTTACCATTATCTCGCCCATTTGAATTTTTAAATCTATCCGTGCAGATTCGGAACCATGACTTGGTCTGAAGCCAGACTGGCGAAGGCCCAGGAGGTTGTTCGATTCTAGGTGACTTTGAATGTGAAAGTACACTGCTCTGCCCAGGATTTTAAGTCGAAAAGGTACTGTGGTTATTGGCTGATAATCAATTGGTATATTGAGGTATAAAGTAGGTTTTTTCAGTAATGGAAGGACCCAGGCTTGTTTTAGGTTAGTTGGGAAGGTACTTGATTCAAAGGAAGTGTTTATTACAGACGATATGAAAGGAGCGAGCTCCTCTACAGCGTCTTTAATGACTGAGGCTGGGAAGATGTCTCCATGACATCTCAATGGTTTGAGGCTAGGGAATATGTTCTTTACTTCAATTACCGATACAGGGGCAAACTCAAACTGTGTGTAGTCTTTTAATGAATTGTCACTAGGCTCTGTGAATTGTGAATTGTGTGTCAGGATAAGTTTTTTTTCTCTATTTTAGATTGAAGTGTAATTTTATCCAGCAAGGATTGCTGGATGTTGGTGCACCAGGTAAAGTCTTTAGTGCAAGATTCTTGTGGTGGCACTGGGGATGCTAATTCTCAGAGGGTGGTGAACAGTTCTTTCAATCTGGAGTTGGCATTAGCTATTGTTTCATTATAGGTAGTACTTTAAGTTTGGATGATGGCAGTTTTATAGTGGTTTGAGGCCGTGGTAAAGATATCTTTGTTGGTAGTAGTTTTTTTTTTCTCCAATTTCCTTCTGCAGTTCTTTTGGTACCGGGCAAGGTTTTAAGGTTGGTAGTGTACCAAGTGTTTAAGTGTGCACATGGTTTAGCTTTACGCATTTTCAGCGGGGCTACTTTGTCTATGGCCTGATGTAGGATATTGTTGTAGAGCTCTACTAATGATGAGGGGTCCTTCTTGGCCAAGTAAGAGCGGTTGGTGATAGGATGTAATAAAGGCCATAGTCTTTCAATTGTTATGTTACGTTTGTTGCTCGTAAGTGCTGGTGGTGCTAAGTTCAGACAGGAGTCTGGACTCAGTATGTCCTGGATGGTAAAGGAGATAACATGGTGGTCCGACCAAGCGCAAGGTGTGTTAGACAGAATTTTGAGTTAATGTCTGCTAACCAGCCCATTGTTCAACCTTTACTATGTGTAGGGGTTGTTATTCTGTGTGTGAAACCTAATCCAGTTAAGGTATTAGCTAGTGATAGGACACTGTCGTCTTTGGCATTGTTAAATGCTAAGTTGAGGCCACCTAGAAACAATTAAACTAGACCACGCTGGTACCCTATCCCAAGGGTAAGGAAAGAAGGTTGCGTACTTGCAGTATGCTTATTTAATCTATTCTTATGTGATATAGGAACCTTCTTAAATGAAGCATCTCTTTCTACCCCGAAAATCGGCAATCTTAAAATTAGCAGGTTAGACTACGCAGACTTTCCTTATTTTTGACACCACTCCAGTCGGATTACAGCGTTTACTCAAAGGGTTTGTAGAGTTTGCAGTAGCTCATGGTCTTCGAATAAACTCGATTAAAACTAAAGTTATGTCCTGTATAGTTAAATCTAACAAACGTATCAAAACATTTTGCTGGCATGTCGATAACAAAGTATTAGACAGAGTGATTAATTTTAAAACCATGGGTTTCCCGATCAATGCACGAGAATCCAAGTCAGAATTAAAAGAATGGTTGATCTCCCGCGGAGCGGACATAGGTAACCAGCTATTGCGTGTTGATTTCAAATATGAGACATATTCTGTGATCCCACTTGTAAAATTTTACGAGGGGAAAATAATTCCGCAAAAGGCATAGAAATATTACCCATCTGGGTTCTTGACTTCCTCAGATTGAGGCCAACCTCTGGAGATGAATATTATGTGTTCCCAATGGCATTCCAGTCGCCATTATGCAATATGACCTTGCCTTCATGCGTTAAAATCCAGAGCGCTATAAAGACATTAGTTCCTATTACCAAATCATGTGCTCTGAAATTAATCCTCGTCTTTATACAGATCTTAAAGACATTATAACAAACAAATGTGTTAGCCATCTAAGTCATCTACCCCTTTTCTCAGAAGGATGCTAGTCTATTCTTTCTGATTTAGGCCTTTCTCTTGGAGACGTATTAATAAATCCAGACAATGTAAAAAAATCTACAGACAAGATTGGGCATCTACAATTTTTTTTTTTTTTTTTTTTTTTTTTTTTTTTAAATGTATTTTTATTTTATCTCAACCAAACAACATTACAACGAAACATAAATAAAACACTTCAAACAACAAAGCCAAACGAACAAAAAGTAAGGCACTGCAATCCCCATCCTTCCCCCCTATGAGCCTGTAGAGTGTTCACCATCAGTGTCCGTTCCGTGCGGTGGGGCCTCATCGCTCTCAAGTCCAGCCGAGGCCGATCCCGCACAAAACAGTTCAGCTAACAACAACTTCCATGCCATGAGAGAGCCTATTTCTTCCCCATCGCCTGCCATACTGCCATCTTGCCACGCTGTCGTTTCAGCATCCGCCCATTTTTGGAGATCCCGCCACCAGACCTCCACTCGCGGCTTGTGACATTTCTTCCACTCCATGGCTATCCTACGTTTGGCAAGCACATAGGCCAGATCTTTAAGTTTATCAACATGTCGAAGCTTACGCGCCCTGGGATACCCTCCCAGCAGACAAGCCCACGCCGAATCCACCTTAAGTGTAATACCCCTTCCTGCCAGCCTCTGCGCCACTTCACCCCAATAAGTTGCGATCACTGGGCACGCCCAGAACATATGTATCATGTCCGCATTCTCTTCGTTACACTTGGGGCACGCCTGGCGACCACTACCCAGGAATTTGGAAATTCTGAGGGGGGTCATATATGCCCTGTGCGTAATATAGAGCTGTATCTGCTTGAACCTGGCGTTCCTCGATACCTTTTTATGGTACCCCAGGGCGCGCTCCCACATCCCATCCGACATCGGAGCCCCCACCTCTGCATCCCACTCCAGTCTCAGGTACCCTAAATCCTTCCCAACCTTTGTCATCAACATCTCGTACAACCTAGAGACCTCGTGTCCGCCCTCTGATGCGTCATACATCGTCTCCAGCGTGGCATCCGGTTCATCGGCCAAAGTAGTTTCGGGCCACGTGCTCCGGACCTCCCGGGCCACCCTGTGATATGTTACATATTGACCCCTGTGTAGTCCCGACCCTGCCTCCAGTTCATCGAACTCCATCAGGGTCCCCTCCTGCCAGATGTCGCCCATTGTAATCAATCCCACTGACTCCCAATACGTCCGGATAATAGTTCTCAGCTGCCCGTCCTCCTTTGCCAGGGCGATAAGAGGGAACTGCGGCATACACGGCGCGGGGTCACCCATCATCCGACAGGCACGCCGCCATATGTTCCTGCCAAGGGCCAGCATCTTAGGACGCTCTCTCATCCATGAGCCAGTCACCCAAATCACCTCCCGCAGATAGAAGGGGGAACAGTCTTTCCCTAGCAGCATATGTTTGGGGGGTCTCTTCATCTGAAAGCCACCTGGCCACATATTGCAGTTGCGCCGCGATATAATAGGCCTCAAAGTTCGGCAGCTTCACGCCACCTTTCTCGTAAGAGTTCTGCAATTTCCATAATGCGACCCTGTTGCGCGTGCCGTGCCACAGGAAATTCCTACACACGCTATGCAACCTGGCGAAAAACTTCCTAGGTATCATATGCGGGATGTTATTAAAATAATGCAGGAGCCTGGGCAACACCACCATTTTAAGCATAGCTCCGCGACCCATCATTGCTAAAGGCAATCTTTCCCAGAACCTCATGCACCTCTCAATCTTTCCCACAGCTAGTTCAGTATTATACTTGTGTTCTTCCTCGGTCGTGTGATACACGTCAATGCCCAAGTACCGGAAGGAGCTCGTTGCCCACGGAATCCGCAGCACCGGCAACCTCTCCGCCGGTATCCCCACATAACTGCCCAGTGGGAATAATACGGATTTCTGAGGGTTAACCGCTATGCCGGACAACCAGGCGTACCTCTCCAATACCTCCAAGATATACTGCAAGTTCTCTTCCGGGTGTTTCAGGTATAACAGCATATCGTCTGCATACAGGGATATAAGATGACACTCTCCTCCCACCTCTATGCCCACCGGATCATACTGCTGCCGGAGGTAAACTGCTAAGGGTTCGAGGGCCAGTATGTACAACATTGGGGACCAAGGACATCCCTGCCTGGTACCTCTGCCTAACTGCCATCTGTCTGACACTACTGCACCCGTACGGACCCTAGCCAGAGGCGCACTATATAATAGCTCGGCCCACCTCATGTAGCATGGTCCCAGTCCGAACCGCCCCAAAGCCGCCAGGAGCCATGGCCATCGGACGGAGTCGAACGCTTTAACCGCGTCCAGCGCCACTATTGCCATTTCGCTGTCGTCACTGCCCCCCTTTTCCACCACCCTGTGAAGGCGCCTGTGATTGTGGGTAATATTCCTGTTCGGGACATAGCCCGTCTGGTCAGGATGGATCAGCTTGCCTATTACCCTCCGCATTCTGGCCGCCAGGACAGCTGTTAGGATCTTGCTGTCCTGGTTCAGCATCGACAGGGGTCGGTAGGAGCCACAATCATGTCCCGGTTTATTGGGTTTGGGGAGCGGTACTATAATCGCCTCCCTGAGTGATTCCGGCAACCGCCCCACCTCGAACGCTTCATGAAACATCTCCAGCATGGGCGGGAGCACCTCCTCCCCATATGCTTTATAAAATTCACTGGGGAACCCATCCGCTCCTGGGGCCTTGCAAGTGGGTAGCTGCCGCACAATCTCCTGCAGCTCCTCCAGAGTGATCGGAGCATCCATCTCCTCTCGCTCTTCGTCACTTATCTTGGGCAGGCCTATGTCTTCAAGTACTACCTCTATATCCTCCCGGCTTCCCCCCTCTCGATCCTCATATAATGCTTGATAATATTCTGCGAATGCTCCATTCACCCCTTCCTGGGTGTTCTGCTCCACTCCCTTTTCAGTGATAACTGACCGGATCGGGGATCTTGGGGTCTCGCTCTTATACAGCCAAGCAAGAAGTCTGCCCGTCTTGTCTCCCCCGGCATGCAACCTCTCAATGTACTTCTTGTAATTCAGGTTACAAAGCCTGTCCCAATGTTCTGCGCACCTCTGTTGCAGTTTAATGACCTCCTCCATGTCCGTCCCCCCCTCCCCCAGCTCTCTCTCCAACTCAGTCTCGGCTCTACACAGATCTGCCAGGACTCCTCCCATTAGTCCTTTGGATTTAGCCATGGCAACCCCCCTCATTACAACCTTAAAGGCCTCCCACAAGGTACCAGCCGACTTGACGCTGCCTGTGTTCGTTTCAAAATAAGCAACAATCTCCTCCCTCACTTCTTCTCTGAAGACTGGATCCCTGAGCGCTTCCGCCCTGAGGCGCCATGTTGGAATACGCGCACGTGGGGGACAAAGCTGCCAACGCATGACCAGGGGCGAGTGGTCCGAAAGGACTCTCGCCCTGTAGTCTATCTGGTCACACTCCGCGACAATGTCCGGAGTGGCGAAAAAGTAATCCAGCCTTGTGTGTAACTGGTGCGGGGCCGAGTAATGTGAATATTGCCTCACGCCAGGGTGTCTCGTCTTCCACACATCTGCCAGGCCAAGGTCTACCAGCAGCGCCTGCAGTACCCTAGCCGCCGGGCTGGGCCTGTCCACCCTGTCGTCTGACCTGTCCTCCTTGGGGTCTAGTACACAATTAAAGTCCCCTCCCCAAATCACAGGACCCCCCATCCCCTCACCCAGTCTAGTGGTCAGTGTCCTAAAGTATGTCGCCGTGTCACGGTTGGGGGCATAGGTATTTATAACGCACACTACTTTATTTTCCACAAGCCCCCTTACCATGACCAGCCTCCCATCAGCCTCCACAACCTCCCCAAGTAGCTTAAACGGGACATGTGGTGCAACCCAAATCAGCACACCTCTAGCATAGGCAGAATATGTGGATCCAACTACAGTCCCTCTCCACTTTCTCCCCACCAGTTCCAATTTATCCCGTGTCAGATGTGTCTCCTGTAACAGGGCGATGTCTATCCTTTGTCTTTTTAGGTACAACATGACCTTGTTACGCTTAAGATAGCTGTTAAGACCTCTAACGTTCCACGTTAGTATCCTAAGGTCCCCCATGACGCATCCATAGCTCCCATCCCTCTCCCAGGACCACTCGCCTCCCCCCTACCGCAAGGGCCCCCATCACCAGTTTCTCTCCCAGGCTCATATAAAAACTGACCCACCCCACCCCCCTAACCCCCTTAACCCAACCAACTGCCCAGCTCCATCCCTGGATCTCAGGCATCCCTGTGTTCGGTTCTCTCTGGAACCCAAGTAGAGAACCCGACAGGGTGTCACCCCACACACAGTGACTAAACTAAACTCAAACTGGGGTACAAGGACCAGCCCTCGGAGGCTCCCCTCCCGCACTTCCGTATCCGCGCACACGGACCATGTTTCAAAGTCCTAACGCATACACTACCAAACAGAGTCATCCCGACTATATTCCAGTCCCAATGTTCATAGCCCAACCGGGCCTGCAGCATCACTTATCTCTTCCCGTTCCATCTGCCGTCCGCTCATCTGGCTCCTGAGGACAGTTTTGTGCATCGAGCCATTCCATGGCCTCCTCCGGAGTGTCAAAGAACAGCATCTTAGTCTTGAAGAAAACCTTCAATCTGGCCGGGTAAAGCAGCATATACTTGTACCCTGCTGCCCGCAATCGCCTCTTGACCGCCCCAAAGTTCATGCGACTGCGCTGCACTTGCAAGGTGTAATCGGGGTAAGCAGTAATGGTCGCCTCTCCTCGCCGTATGGTGCCCCCCTTACGAAAGTGCTCAAGGATCCTTTCCCGATCCCGATAATTGAGGATCTTGGCGATCACAGGCCTAGGTGGGTTCCCCGGCGGTGGTCTTCTACTCAAGGCCCTGTGCGCCCTCTCCACCGCAAACCCCTGCGACAGGGCTTCCCCAGTGATCTCCTGCAGCAGCAAGTTCTCAATAAACTCCGTGGGATTCTGGCCTTCAGCCCCCTCCGGCAGGCCCACGATGCGAACGTTGTTTCTCCGGGCACGTCCTTCCGCCTCTTCAGCCCTACTTTCCAAGTTGCCCACCCGCTGCACCAGGGCATGGATATCGCGCTTATGTGCAGTGCAGTCCGCTACAGTAGGGCTCATCTCCTTTTCCAAAGTTTCCGTGCGCTCAGCCAGGGCTCGCACATCCTGCCTCAGGAGGTTCACGTCCTCCTGCACCGCTCCAACCTGTAGTTCCAACGCGGTTTTCAATTCGACCACAGCAAGTTGGAGCCTGGTCTCCCACGTCGCCTTCAGATCCGCGATCGCAGCGAGAACCTCCTGGTTCGCACCACCGGCGGCCATCTCCTTGGTCTGAGCCTTATCCTTGCTCCTGGCACCCTCCAGGCCAGGCGACGTCTTGGCGTATTCGTCGAGCGTGGGCTGTTTATTCTTCGCCCTCAGAGGCTTGTTCGACATATCTCCAGTCAGGAGCGTCCCTCCGGTCGCGCCCCGGTCCAAACCAGGGAGGCACTGTGCCCATACACCACGACTCTGTTGAGAGTCTCAGCTCGCCCAGCAGTCTCAGGCACCGCTGTTATCCGGCGCTCCCCCCAGGTGGGCAGGGTCGCGCTGCCCCCTTCGTACCGCTGAGAGGGCGCACGTATGTTGTGGTCCCGATCTACCGCTCCTTTGTCCCCTCGTCAAGCGGCGGCGGCCATTTTGTCATCCGCCGAGGTTTGGCCGCCAGTGCTTCATTCGGCTCTTAAGTGTCCGTGCGCACTACGAACCCATATAAAAATGTGTCCTCGCGTGCAGCCGGACTTCATGTACACAGTCTTCCAATTTTCGCCAAATCACAGCGGTCCTTGCGCGGTATCAGTCGGATTATGTACGGATCAGCGGGAGCTCCCGTACAAGCACGTCCTTTCACATGGCTACCAAGCCACGCCCCAGATTGGGCATCTACAATTAACACCATGCATTCTTATGTCTCGCTAAAGCATTAAAAATCAGACTATAAAGCTGCTAAAATAATTGCACCTTCTTAACTATTTATCCTCATCGCTCAATCAGATGAACCTTTATTTGCTTTTGCTGGAACTTAATTCCAACTAGGGAAATCCTTTCTTGCTACAACCCCATAGCTATACAATCTTCAACCTGCCGCTTTCATAATATTCCTTCTGTAGTGGAGACTCTAGAACATTTATGCTGCTGTTCAGCTCTCTTTAAGAAACGAGAAATCCATTTTAATCGCTATATATCATCTTGTACTGTAAATTCTAATGAAGTTTTGGCAACTTTGCTTAGCTGTTCGCACAACCTCTTTAGTCATCGCTATCACAGGCTATCTAAGATCCTTGTAACTTGAATGAATTACTGTTTAATTTATTCTCTGCACATTTTAACCATGCAATGAACTATCAATTTGATATGCATGTAAGGGTTTAATGTATTATTTTATAGTTTGCTGATTTTCTCCCTCTCAAATGTATCTGTTGCCATCTTTCTTTCACGACTTTCTTATCAAAAGCTGGATGTTAATCAGATGTATATGTAATGTATCTTTTTAATGTTTCATTTTATAGCTCGCTGAGATTTTCTTTTCTTTATTTGTCTGTACCATTTGTCAAAGGTTAGATGATAACCAAATAACTACAAATCCAAAATCAAATAAAATAAATTTGCATCCCCTTATCTGTCAGCAACCTCTTAGCAGCTAGAAAGGAGAGACAGGCCCTCTGTACTCTGATCTCTTTCACTTCTCTTTGCAATCTGCGCAATGCCCGAGTCACCTCGTTACTAGTGTCCTCAAATACTCCCACTTGTTATTCCGCTTCACGCATAGGGCTGCATTCTTTCTCAATTCATTCCTGCATTCGGTCCATCTTGTATTCCATACCGTCTAGTTTGTTTGGTGTTCACTGACGCAAACCCATTATTCATTTCTGCTAGTACCAGGCTGAGTTCCGAGGGTGGTCCTGCCACCTCCTCCACTGCAGTTGTAGCCGAATTAGGTGTCTCCTCTGCATCTCCCCTCGCCAGACCCAGAGCCTCCATGGTACCTTTGTTCAGTGCCAGGCCTCGTTTTTGAGTGAATTGCAGGCGGCCCTGCTTTTTATTACCCTTAGCCATCCGGTTGTACCCTCTGGCCCTCACTTGCTCCCCCTTCCTTTGCAGTACAGTAGTTGCCCATGTGCTCCAGTCGTGGTCTCTACAATCAGACTCAGCACATGTACCCCAGCAGAGCCACCCACCCCCACCGGCACTCACTAGTGGCTAGGCAGGCGGGGCAGTGTCTATATTACCAAGCCGAAGATCGGTCTCACCAACACACCACCAGCGTCACTCTCCTCTTTACTCCCTCAGGGCTGTGGGGGGCCGCCACCCTCCAGCAACTTCACTGTGCAACAACGAGGCCCGAGGCTGGGGAGGGGGGGATGCTGCCGCCAAAATGTCGGTGACCAAACTGTTCTAGAGCTCCCCCGCCTATCATCTCTACAGCACCCAGAGTTCCCAGGGCCCAGTGTGTTTTACCGGCCCCAAATTTCAAAGCTGACCGTCGCACTCACTTCATGCGTGTTCCTAGCCAGTCCACACTGCCACCATGGGTCAGATCAGCTCATGCCCTCCTCCTTTTCCACCTCGCACTCATGGAGCTCGGAACGATGCAGAAATCTTGGTCATGAGCGCCCTCCTCCCACATAGTCCTTAACGTACACATTAAAAAAAGTCACTTCTTCGGTTCACACGCTTTCCATGTCAAGGGGGTAATTGTTCGACCTCCTCACTGTGCCTACCATGTAACATTTGCCAATGATATTGTATCCCAGTTAAATGTACAGGTATTCCACACCAGCAATGTTGTGTCCTGACAAAGGCTTGCTAATTTATTTCTTATGGAGCTTAAACATGTTGATGTAGATCGTGAGTAGTGTGGCAAACCCGAGGGTATTCTCACTCCTTCACTCCTAAAGCCCCTGGATCCTCTTCTTAGGTGGCCAGGTAAAGCCTATCGTTCTTGGATCCCGACCCTGGGGTGGAGAAGCAAGGGCTGAGCACCTTGGTGGAAGGTCCTCAGAGTTTGGGTGTGGAATACCCTCAGGTGAGACATGGTATCCCCCTTTTGACACTGACCAACCAAACCCTCCCCTGACGTTTATGGGTTATTGCAAGACCTCGCCACCAATTTCCCCACATTTGACATTTAAAAGTACTGGCACCAGGAAAAGGAGACAGTAGTAAAAACTTTACCTTCATTTTATCACTCTGGTACTGGTACGAAGAAGATGGCAGCAGAGAGTCAGGCATATCCCTTTAATCATGGTCAGGCAAACTTAAATAAGGCCACACCTGCAACCTATTAACTGGTTGCAGGTGTATAAAATAAGGATCAAAGAACAATAGGGCAACAGGAAGCAAGAGGGGGGCCAGCAGAGGACCCCTTTATGTGTGGAGGTAACTGTGGTGGGACCAGCGCAGGAGCCAGGTCCCCGGCAGAGATCCCAGGAACTTGTGTGGCCCAAAACAAGTGGTTACAGGTGTGGGACCCTCCATCACAGAGCGCGAGCAGCAGAAGATGCAGGCACATCCAGAGGAGAGAGGACGTTGTCCGCGTCTTAGAGATACCTCGCCAATTGCCGGCGTGCAGGGAAGACTGCCTGGCAGGCAAGCACGGCTCGCATCAGAAGGCTCGCTGGCCTCGCAAGCAGAAAGAAAGGAAGTTGCGGCAGGCGTCAGAGGGAGCGGCAATCAGCTGGTCAGTGCCAGGGAGAACACTTGGGCACTGTCACGATGCCTGCCCCGAGACATCAGGAGCAGGTCCGGTCTACCCAGAATACAGGCACCCATGGGAACTCATGGGGGTCCAAAGGATTGCCTAGGGGCTTCATGGACTCAGTCCTGGCACCGTTGGCACCAGCTCATAGTGCCTTTTTCAAACAGATCAGGTTATCAAGTGGAGAAATCATGTACAGGCCACCGTGAGGCATTTGAAGGGATTACTTTCTTCCAGGGACTATTTTCTTGGGTGTGGTACTGGGACTATTTTATCTGGGACTACTTCGTGGTGGCTATTTAAACCACGCCCGGAGAGCAGAACACGCTTCGCGTTATTCTGCACTTCTGCAGCGTAACGCTCTCCATGCCTGCAGCTCCAGCATCCAGTCCGCAGCTATGCCCAGTCTTGTTCTCCATGAACCGAACCTGCAAAAAAGGAAAAGCAGATTAGAACAGGAGCCTTACCATTTGTCATTGCATTCATCTGGGAGTTGCCGCACCTGCAAGAAAAGGAACACCTGTTACTGCGCTGTACTGTCAGCAGCAGCGCCGCGGAATACTCACCGATGCTCCTTTCATCCACACGATCCCGCGAGGCACTCTGATAAGATCGCCGCTCGGAGCATCCGCATCTGTAAAGGAAAGAAAGACAACATGTGAGCTGCGCTCCGTTAAAAGACATTTAAATTCGCACCGCAAGATACTTACTTGGGAACAATACCCGCTGGAGACCTCGCTAGTCACTATACCTCCCTCATTCTAGAGAAGCGCCGCACCTGCAAAATAAAGAGAGGACAATTGATTAATCACATGAATGAACAATATCACTTGCCAAGACTAGTGCTTGGTGCAAAAACGGACTCTTACCTTGGCGCTACTAAGTTTCTTTCGGAGAAGAGACATCCATCTTGGGCCATTCTGCAAGAGGAAGAAACATAAGAAAAAGTGCAAGAGTGAACTATAAAACAACCTGAACTCTAAAGCATTGCATCATACTTTGGATTGGCATAAAGACTTACCTCCGAGTCATTGTTGTCTGGAACTCTGCCATAAGATTACGGGATCAGTGAAGTTAACTGGTTTCTACGCACCCCTGCATTCCGAAGCAGGACGGAGAGCCCATCCTTCTTAACAATGTGAGACATAATAAGGGGAACACAATGTGGTTATGGAAAAAACACAAGTTAAACCTCTTTACCGCGGTCGGCTAACTACCATTTTTACCACTTTAGGAAAGTCCTCCTACGTGCCAGACAGACGAAACTAAGTGGGCAAGTGCAGTCGCTCATCACTACACTACGCCCCTGTGGAACCCAGGTGAGCGTAACAGGTGCTCCTAATAGACCAGGAATGATTAACAGTCTTTGAAAACAAGTGCAACAAATGTTTATTGAATACCGAATCAAATAGAAACATGAAACTACATAACGAATGCATTGTAATTACCAAACTGAATGGAAACTTCAAACCAAGTTTAACAAATGCATTTTAAACACCGAAGTAAATGAAGAGTTGAAATTAAACATAACAGAAGTATATTGAATACCAAACTGAATGAAACCTTGAAAGTACAAATATTGAATACTGAAGACACTGAAAACGTTAAGGGCATAGTAAATCTCGAAGGACAAATAAAGTGCCCATGTGAAAATAAACTACAGAAAAGGGCATAAGCGTGAAAGAGTGCCACAAAGGGGAATATGAATAAAACCCCAAAAAGATTAACTTTTATGAGTGAATACAAGGTGGCAAGGCCATAGACTGGAAAGAGGTGTGTGACAAATGATGGCAGAATCGAGAGGTTAAGGAGATATCAAAGAAGTGTACACTTGCAGCTAAAGTAAGAACGCAACAAAGTGGAATTAAGTGAAAGTGAATTGGTACACTGTAGCTGAAGAACCTGTGTGACCCGAGATCCTAGGGATCCTGGTTGCACGACCTATGCTGGGTGGACCGTGTGGTCTGGTAACTGCGCCTAGACCAGTGAGCCTTCAATGAGGAGGACTCAAAGACATTGCGATACTTTTGAAAAGACTGAAATAAACTTGGCAGAGTTAAAATCTTGGGGAAGGGAAACCCGAGACTTGACGAACTACACGTGTTGTCTTGAGAACAGAGTCTCAAGACCCCCTTTCCTTTGTGAAGTGTGTTGTTTGCAGCTTGGGAAAGGGAACCGCGAGAACGATTTGGAACGGTGTTATCTTGAACGTGAGAAAGGCAATCTCAAGACTTTTTGTGGAACGTTCTTGCACTTGGGGAAGGGCAGCTGATCGCAAGCTGAGAGCTGGAAGAAGCTCTGAACTTTATGTTGAACACAGTTTGTTTTGTTAGTATCCCTACACATTGGGTAGCTTTAGACGAGGGCTCAGAATGTCCTTAGTTTTGTTCTGGTAAGGAAATCCCACCTTATGATAGGGCAAGTTAGGCCATCTACCATCCCAACATATAAACATCTTTTGTTTGAACTTTGTCTGTTGTCTGTGTCTTGCTCCAGGATGCCTTTAGACCAATGTATTCATTTTACCTTTGATAAATGGGGAAATTGTACTTATTGTTATGTACTGCTAATGGACAAATTCAAATTAAACAAATAATTCACTCAAAGATTTAAACAAGAAGCTTGAGAATATTACACTTGTTCAACATACTTTGTTCAGTATGCCACCTTCAATAATGACTGTGCCTTATATGCATTGGCTGCTGCGGTTATTAATCATGTGTGATTTATTGGTATGTGTATTAGAATATTACATGTAACTGCATAACATGTTTTCTGTACAGTTTCACCAAGTATATGTAGGATCTTTGTATGAATCCATCATTTAACAAATATTCTTTAGCGCTAAGGGCAATCCTTCTTCTGAAGGAAATTATCACAGTAAGGTTTTCTTCCTATTGCCAATTACAAAATAATATTCATAAACAGCATGGGTAATTCCTCATCTGTGGTGTTCTAGTGTTCTATCATAGCAAAAACAAATCGGTAATGTTGATCATATCCCTATTGCAACATCACTACTAGTGTTATGCCTCTCTATTAAGCACAAGGGGGTGGGAGTAGTAATACAAACAATACAATTGTACTTCCCAAATATCTATATTGAGAATACAGGGCCAAAAACACCCAATCATTAAACTATAAAGGGTAGCTGTATATTATGACAGACCGTCAATGATTCAGTGATAGAACAATGCCAGGTCATTCACAACCTTTGTCCTTTTTGAGACCCTCCTCCATCCTCTTACAACAGAGTAATAGATAGTAACAGTTCCCTAGCATTCTCAGCACCCCACAACAGGTACTCTGTCTCTGTGGCTCTCACAGTGTAGCTTGTTAAAGTTTGTTGAAGTAATCCAGTTTTCATCCACCTCGCTAAAAACTGCTTTTTCCTCGACATTCAGTTTTCCCCACTTCCATATGATCTCAGGAAAGACAAACAGCATTTTCTTTGCTTCAAATTCAAGTTGGCCTTTTATAGCTGCTCTTAGAATCCTTTCCTTGTCTCTCATGTCAGTCACCCTGAACATGAGGGTAGGACCTCCTTTCTTCTCCATCAGATTGTCTCCTCAGTTCAATTTGATATTATTCATCAACACCAAACCAGTCCTCTTCGTATCCAGACGCAACATCGTTGCCACTCAGTTACTACCAGATATTCTTCCTCCACTTCGAGAGGAAAACAGATAGTAACAAGCAGGCTCTGTAACATTCTCTAATAGCTAGGTACTTGTTGCTAGGGAATTATTCCTCTTGATGAGCATCACACATTGTTGTCCACTTTGGCTGGGGTTTTCAGTGCTCCGCTCAAAGTCCATCTCTAACTTTGAATAGTTAGATTCCTGGAATCTAGTTTTGGTCTTCAATTGAGTGTCCTTATCATTTAATTTGTCCATTTTGTACTCCAAGTCGGGATATTGACTTTTCTATGTGGTTGAGGGCAGCCAATATGGGATTCCCATACTGGGAAGCACTAGAAGGCAGAAAGGATTCCAGATCACTTTTAGGACATCTTTGTGGAATAGGAGAGTCCACATCTGCCTCTTGTCTTCCCTTAGCTGGTTCTGGCTGTCCCCCATGATTTTACTCCTGTGATCTGTTCCCACTGTATACCTGGCAAACCAAAGAAATACCTCCCTGCTCCTCTCGGTTAAACACACTGTCTTGTTTGATGTCCTTCCCATCAGTGTGGTTCAGTCACCTGGTTGAGCGATGTGTTAGAAATTAATGCAAAACCAATTGAAACCAAAATATGATAGGAATGGGATTTTAAGAGCAAGAGGTTGTTTTTTACTTTATTTTTGTTTTCCTTCAATTTTTGTGGCTTTACCAACGCAGAAGGAAAGAAGGAAAATAAAAGTCATCTGTGTGTTGCTGTGAAAGTTGTTACTTTGATTAGTTGAAGAGAAATGGATTTGGGAATGTCATGTTGGATGATGGGTTGGAGAGTTGATATTTTTAGTTACGGAGGAAGGAGGGGAGGCAAATACTGGAAATGATGCACTGACTAAATAGGGCATGGGGATACATAGTTTAAATTTTGTATCAGTCAGTTTCATTCTGAAATGTTTTTGGTAGGAATACATTTTCATCTGTGTGGTTTTGTGTCAGTTTGTCCTTAGAGTGGTTTGAATTTAGTGTGAGGTGTTTGGGTGCTTATTTTGTCTTCTCTCCACCTTGGCTCAAGATGCCAGTAAAACTTGAATGGTCCCTGAATCTGTGGTTGATGATTAATTGCAATACATTTTTAAATTGACTTTCATGTATGAATTAGCTGTAGACTTCAAAAGTTAGTGTCCTGAAGAGTGTTACGGGAAGGAGTCTTTGAGAATAGAGCATTTAAATGAAGAACCAAGGCCATTTCTGAATCTGGCAGAATGCTGCACTTTATGGGTAATCTCACAATGGGAGAATATTTAAATTGTATCAGTTCTGAACTATTTGTAAAAAATCTATTAGAGCTGGGTTATAAGTTTAAAAAGATTGTAGAACTGTTTGATGAGTTATTACAAATTGTACTATATTTTCATAGGAGAATATTTAGAAAGGAGGCTTTGCAATGGGTTTGTTGACTGTTTCCACATGGAATGTTAAAGGGTTGAATTGCACACGGAAAAGGAGGAAAGTCTTGTCAAGGGTTTGGAGAGCTAGAGCTGATATTATTTTCATGCAAGAGACAATTTTTTTTAATTCAATTTTATTAGGTGTAGATATAACAAGTCGATATAACAGGTTAATGATGGAGTAACATTCGGGTTACATTACTATGTTTTCGTTACATAACTGTCTCCCCAATTTATCGTTTCACCCCTCCCGTCCCGCCCACGTTACAGTGCAATCACTGAGTTCTTTTACAGTTCTTTGTACTTTTAACATCACTTAAAGTCAGATTTACGTCCCTACAATGTGCCTCAGTGCATCGGCCGAAGGGGGAGGTCTCATGTACATTAGAGTGTTTGGCACATTTGGTAATTAGGTCAGAGGTTTCTTCCTGGGGTCTGGTAAGTTTCCCCTTCTCTAGTGCTTCTATACATATTTGGCCGTGAAGTCTTGCCATAGGGTTTCATATTGTGTGGACTTCCCTTGTAGGGCTGCCGTGATCTTCTCCTTAACACATACTTGTCGCCACATTTATCCATTGTCCTTACTCGGAGTTCCCTCTGCTTTCCATTTTATGACGATGCAAGCTCGGGCAGCTAATAGTAGTGGTTTAATCAGACCTGACGCCCTGATGTAGGTATCTTCATACTTTTCAAGTCCAAATAGTATCAGGAGGGGAGTTCGTTCACGGTGGATCCCTTCAATTTCCTTAATCCAACCCTGCACCTCGTCCGAAAACACCTTTACCTTGGGGCATTCCCACCACATATGCCAGTAGTTTGCGTTGTGTCCACAGTGTCGCCAACATTGGGGACTCACCGCTTGGTACATCATGGACAGTCTATGAGGGTCATATTTGTAAAGGGGCTTTATGGCGTGTAGTTTGTATCGAGAGGCTATTGATACTTTGAAGGTTCCTTTGCACATCTTAGACCATAGTTCAGGGTTAATTTCTATTCTCATGTCCGTTTACCATCTGCCTTTAAGGTTGATAGTGGAACCTTTTCCTGTCTCTGCCAAGGTCTAATAAATGGTTGAGATCAAACCCTTCGTGTCTGCAAGTGTGTCAAGGAGTTTTTAAAAGGGAGTTAGTTCCCTTTGTAGCTTTTCTTTCTATGGTTCTCTCATTAGCGCTCCTTTAAGTTGAAGGAAGTGGAAGACTGATAGTGTTCCTATGCCCAGTGCACTCTGTAGGTCAGTGATCGTGATGAATGTTCCCTCCCTCCAGAGTTGGCCCACCTTCTCCAGGCCCGCTTCGAACCACGTTTGGAACCGTACATGGTCTGGGATTTCTTCTCTAATGCCCGGTGCCCATATTCGGCTCAGTGGGGATGGCCATGTCGTGACACCGCACATACCCAGGCTTTCTCGCCAGATTTCCCATATAGTACTGAGAATCGGGTGTTGTAATATTCTACGTGTTAATTTGTTCTTCGGAACCGAGAGCCACTCTGAAAGGGTGACAGGGGTGAATGAAAGGTTATCGAGGTCTAGCCATTGCAAGTGTGTATGATTTCTCAAGTGTGGGATTAGTATCCTTAGTTGAGTCGCCATGTAATATCTTTCCAGGTCTGGTAAGCCCACTCCTCCCTTTTCTTTGGGGAGTGTTAAGACATCATATGCGATTCTTGGTTTCTTCCCTTCCCAGAGGAATTGTAACACAGCTCTTTTTGCCTTGAAGAAGAATGTTTTGGGAACCTTGATTGGGCACCTTTGAAACTGGTATAAGAATCGTGGGAGGCATACCATCTTTATTGCATTCACTCTTCCCATCCACGATACCGTGAGTTTTTGCCACTTTTTAAGGTTGGTGCGGAATTTCTCGAGAAGAGGGGGGAAGTTGGCTTCGTAGAGAGCATCGAGGCGTCTTACCAGATTAATCCCCAAATATCTTAAGGTGGTTTCTCTAATGGATAACCCCAGGGACATGTACTTTTCTATGTCGCTCGGTGTAGGTTCGTGAAGGAGAAACAAGATGGACTTGCTTTTGTTGACTTTGAATCCAGAAAGCAGGCCATATCGTTCTATCAATATTAACACCCTAAGGATAGATGTTAACGGGTTCATAATGTGCAGCAATAAGTCATCAGCATATTAGGCTATTTTGAATGCTTTTCTGCTGACTGATATCCCTTCAACCATCTGTTCCGCCCCGATTTCTTGTGCTAGGGGTTCCAGTGATGGGCGATAGGGGGCACCCCTGTCTTGTTCCCCTTCCTAATGAGAACCATTTCGAATAGTCTGAGTTCACCGCTACTGAGGCTTTGGGTGAAGTGTATAGTGCTTTTACCCCTCTTCTAAATGTGTTGCCAAGTCGGACTTTTGTCAGGACCGCCTCTAAGAATCCCCATTCAACCCTGTCGAATGCCTTCTCAGTGTCGATGGACAGGAGCACTGGGTCTCCCGCCATTCGAGCAAATTCATGGATGAGGTGTAGGGTCTTTCGCATTGTGTCCAATCCTTGCCTTCCCCAAGATAAATCCTACCTGATCTGGGTGTATGAGCTTGGGCATGTGTGTCTCTAAGCGTGCAGCTGGTACATTCGCATAGATCTTCACATCTATATTAAGTAGTGAGATCGGACGGTATGACCCGCAGTGCGTGGGGTCCCTCCCATCCTTTGGTATCACTGAGATTAGAGCCTCAGAGAAGCAGTCTGGGGGTTTGCCTGTCTCAAAGATCTCGTTAAAGAGTTTCACTAACAAGGGGAGAAGAACGTCTTGTAAAAGCCAGACGTGTATCCAGCATTGCCAGGGGCTTTTCCCAGCAAGTCTTTTCACAGCTGCTTCAATTTCCTCTGGGGTGATCGGGGCGTCCATAGTGTCCACCTCCTCCCGTGTTACTCCAGGCACCTCTATCCCGGCAAGTAGTCTTCTATCTATCGACTGCTCTGTCTTGCTTTCGATTTATTTAATTGTTGGTACTACTGCGCAAACATCTCTGGGATGTTAGTGCTCTGCTCGACCCGGGAGTCTCCCGTTTCTTTGTGAATGGATGCCACCCACCTTTCCTCCCTTTGTCCACGTAGCCTGGCCGCTAAGAGGGCATCTGCTTTATCCCCTTCTCGTAGTATTTTTGCTTGAGGAGTTGGAGATTCCTGAACACTTGGCCTTCTTCCAAGAGACAGAGTTCCTCTCTTTTTTGCCTAGATAGGGCGATCTTCTTTATCCTTCCCTCTGTGGCATTTCGTGCTTCCCAGTCTAAGCAGGTTATTTCTCCTCTTAGTCTTTTTTCTATCAGTGTCCTCTCCCTTTTTTATTGGCGCCTTTTCTTCTTAGTATCCCTCGCCAGGTCGCCTTCCCTGCCTCCCATACTGTTCTTAGGGGAATCTCGCCAGTGTCGTTTATTTTAATATATTCCTCTATTTCGGTTGTCATCTCTGTTTGGAAGACTAGGTCTTTCTATAACGATTAATTGCATCACCATTTCGTTCCCTTGCGTGGGAGTGCACCAAGGTCTAGTTCTACAGATACCGTCGTGATCTGACCAGGAGATGGGTTTGATTGTCGAGCTGGTAGTTACCGCCTGCAACTCTTCTGAGATGTAGATATAGTCAATTCTAGTCTATGTGCCATGGGGTGCCGAATAGAAGGTGAAGCCTCTTGTATCTGGGTGTAGAGTCTGCCATATGTCCCGTAGTCTATATGTGTGTATCATTTCTGTGACAGCTTCTCTACCGGCATCTGCTGGCTCTGTGGAGTCTGGGGCTGACGATTGTCTGTCTCTTTTGGCATCAGCCCATAGGTTGAAATCACCCCCAATTACTACATGGCCCTCTGCTTCAAGCATTATTTTTTATATTGTACGTTGTATGAACCCAGTTTGTTTGGCATTTGGGGCATAGATGGTACCCAATGTGACTCTCAGACCTCCCATGCTCCCAACCAACATTAGGGCTCTCCCCTCCACATCCATCCAAGTCTTGGAAACCTTAAAGTCTATCCCTTTTTTTGATCAGTATCCCAACACCTGCTTTTTTCAAAGGGCCAGAACCCCAGTATTCTTTTCCCTGTCTGGGTTGTATCACTTTTCGTTCCTCACCTCAAGCATATTTTGTCTCCTGTAGGAGACGCACAACTATCCCACATCGTCTAAATTCTCTCTGTACCAAGGATCATTTCATAGGGGAGTTAAGCCCCTTAACATTGAGTGTAAAGATTTTGGTGAGAGGACCCCCTGTCATCTTGGAGACCGTTGCCATCATCTATCCGTGAAGAGTTGTGTGTTTACGTGGGACGTTGCTAAATCTGTTATTCTCTTTAGGTTACAAAGATTATCGCTTGCATATTTACCCGGCACTGTGCATCTGTTAGAACTTCCCCCTCCCTTCATTCCCGCCTCCCCCCAAACTTCCTGTGGCGCCCGAGCCAGCGCTCCCATTGCGGATAGCTGGAATCGAACCACCATTGGGGACCATAGTTGCCATGGTCCCATCGCTTGAAAACCTCTTAACCATTGAGCCCCCTGGGTCAGTGTTCCCACCCCTTTCCTTCTCTGTTTGAAGTTCCTTAAAACCGCCATCGCTACTTTGGGTTAATTTTAGGGTGTCAACGTTTCACTAGTATTTGGTCTATTGTTCACGCCCCCCCCCACCCCGATGACCAACCTTCTAAACAACTTCATACCGTTAGGTGTACTGCATACAGACCAGGTCCGGGATCATCCCTCGGGTTCAGGGGATGTGTTCATCTGTCTGTACTTCCTTGAGCCTTGGATTCGCCTGCGCCTCGGTCCTCTGATGCTTCTTTGTGCATTCTCTTCATCTCTTCCTTCTTGGCTCGGGTCTCCTTCGGTGTCTCCCATTAGGTCGGTCGTGCAATTCCGGAGGTCTTTTTCGGTCTTTAGCTTGATTGTATTTCCTTCCCATTCAAATGTTAGTGAAAAGGGGTATCCCCATCTGTATCATACTCCTTTTTCTTTCAGCCATCGTGTGAGGGGTTCCTTCTCATGGCTAATGTGAGTGACGACAGGTCTTGAAAGATCGAGATCCTAGCTTCGTCAAGGGGGGGATCTGTGGGTTTCGCTTAGCCTTTTCCAGCACTCTAGTTTTGTCAGCGTAAGTATGGAACCGGGCTAGAACAGTTCTCGGTCCTCTCACTGTTCTGCCTGCTCTATGTATTCGGTCCAGTTTTGGTTCATCTATGGAGTAATCTTCAAACAATTGCTTCATGAGAGTGTGAAGTGTTCTTTTCAGGTCTTGCTCTGATTCCGCTTCTTTCTCCGGGATCCCAAACATGCGGATGTTATTGCGTCTTTCTCGATTTTCCAAATCGTCCATTTTCATGCAGGTTTCTTCCTCTCTGTTTTCGATGTCTGCAATGCGTTGGTCTATTTAGGATTCCAGCGTGGTAAGAGAGGTCTGGTTGTGCTCAACTTCCTCTATTCTCTCTTCCATTTTGTCTATCCTTTGCGTTATTTTATCCACCTTGGCCCCTATGTCGGCTCTCATGCCTTTGATTTCATTCAAGAGGTCAGTAATATTGGCCTTAGTCGCAGCCATGTGGGTTTCCGGTGCTGTCATCCTGGAGGTCGGAGGGGGGTTGTCTTGAAGGGTGTTAGGAGAGTACCTGTAGGGTGTAAGTCTTTCTTTTATGTCCATATACGTGTGTGGTGGATTGGTTCGGCCACTGGAGTTCTCTACACTTCGGCTTCTTCTGGGATTTCAGGTGGAGGGAACACAGGCGAACATGGCGACATTTTGAAGAACCTGGTGAGCTTTATTGTTTCTTTATTGAGAATAGTGGGTCTACAGATGGTTTGGGATAGTTTTAAACCTGCTGTTTGCGGAGAATGGATCAATTGGACATCGCGCTCTAGAATGTCACGGTTGGGAGACCTGAAACAGTTGGAAGACAAACTTGGGAATTTCTAAAAACAGTACAAGTTGACATGGTGTATAGAGGACAAATTGAAGATGGACCAGTCTAAGAAGGCTTTGAAATGCAAAATGGATTTACAGGCAGAGAAAGGATTATTTTTCATGAAACAGAAATACTGGGAACAAGGAGAATTTTATAGAACTTTTAGCTCTCAATTAGCACAGATACTGTGTGAGCTGCTTTCTATTGGAGGGGGTTCTTTGCCCATCCACGAGGGAGGTGATTGTTACCCTAATCCCAAAGCCACATAGGGACCATACCAAATGGAGTCAATACCGTCCAATCTCATTACTTAATGTAGATGCTAAATTGTTTACTAGAATTCTAACAGATTGGATAAATATATAGGAGACTTGATTGACCAATGACAGTTGGGTTCATTAGACAGTAATATGGTTATGTTATCAGGACAATTATAGATATTTTGGGATTTCTGGACACTGAAGTGGAAAATACTTTGTTAATTTGTATGGATGCGGAAACAGCGTTTGATCCCGTGAACTGGGCATTTTTGGATTATGCATTGCTTAGGATGGGGTTTGGTCCCGTCTTTTTTTTTTTTTTTTTTTTTTTAGAGCGGTTGGTGCTTTACACTCGGCTATTACCACAGGAATTTGAGGGAATGGAGAGCTTTTGGCACCCTCCCTTCCCTTTATCTAGAGGTACCAGGCAGGGGTCACCCTTTCTTTTCAATTTGGCTCTGGAGCCTTTAGGGGCTTACATTAGGCAGGAGTCGGGTATTCAGAGCCTACGGGTAGGAGAATTGTTGAAAAGCATGTTTGAAGAAGTGAGCCGTCTATCAGGTCATAAAATCTATTAGGAGAAATCAGTAGTTTTCCCACTTAAAGCATCTTTCTCATGCAAAAGGTTAACTGCTTGGAATTGTCAGTGGGCAGACTCGAGTGTGAAATGTTTGGGGGTTCATCTGATTCGAGATCTGAAGAAGGTTGTGGTGTTCAATGTTAAATTGATAGAGGGGGAGCCATCAGGAGGCACCAAGATGGTTAGGCGTCTCTAAGTAGATCTCATCCTTGAGGGCCAATTTATGGGTCTGAGCCCCCATAAAGGATCTGTGTAACGAGATCCCCCCCCCCCCAGTGCAATCTGAGCTGGCAGAGAGCTGGTGGGGAGAAAACCTGACTTCTTGGGGTGCCTGCAAAGCCCTGTTTGGAGCCAGCGGGCCGCACGCGGGAAGTTTGTCCTCGCCGGTCCGAGTTCGCGGCCCAGAGGTCCAGCATTGGTGAAGACCCCCGACTGACGGCGTGATGTGGTGAGAGGTCCGGACAGAGGGGCCCCCTCCGGGTCACCATTGTCGGGTGAGCTGCTATGGGGAGAAGGCGAGGCCCCCCGATTGATCCGCTGCCCATCCGGCAGAGCCTGTGGTGGAGTAGGAGACCGCTGTGTTGCCTGATTGGCGAAGAGCCGGCCTCGCAGAGTGAAGCATCTTTCGTCCGGTGGGGTGATCGGCTGGGGTTCCAGAGAGCACCTGGATGGGGGGCTGCCGCCCGGGAGAGGTGAGCCCGTTTGGTGGTGTCTGCTCGCCCCAAGCCGTGAGCGCTGCAGCCTTCACCCTGGTCCCCGAGTTCGCCTCACACCACGGTGGGCTGTGAGGGGCCTGGGTGGGGGGGCCCGTGCAACGAGGGAGGCGGTCGGCCCTCCCACCTCGACCCTCCTCAGGGGGGCACGGGCCAGCAGCGACATCCTCCCACCCCAACAGTAACCACCCCGCTGCACACACCTGACCGGTCGGGGAAGAGACCAAGGGCGCCATACCTGCGACTGCCGAGGTGGGAGTCCGCCTCAGCGTACTTATGAAAGGGGCGGCTGGCAGATTCTGGCAGCAGCAGTGTGTGGACTGGAGACCCTGATGAGAGTTGTGCTGCCTTTGTGACCCCCACCATTTTGACTGCCCATCTTAAGTGGACCTGCACCACCTTCCTCCGGTCTTGAGCTGTATCCCTAACTTGTGTTTGGACCCTTTATGTCTGCTGTTGGTGGGCCTCCCAGCCGCGAGTCTCGACCATCTGAACCCTGCTTTTTACAACTGCCCTGAATTGGGGAGTTCTGGGTCCTTCTGGGTAACTGATAGCCACTGCCTGGGAATTCAGTTTCGAGCGGTGTTCGCTACCCCCTCAAACCCTGCTTACATTATTCACATTCCCCCGGTAGGTCCCAGGACTCTCCCTACAGACGTGGCTGCCGCTCCAGGCTCCTGCAGCTTCAATCCTGTTGGCCCGACCCGGTGCCTCAGGGCGTGGTGGGAGCAGTGCATCACTACTCTTGCTTTTGGGGCCGACTGGAGAGAGGGGTAGCGCTGGTCACCTTCACCTCTGCTGACTTGCTCTATCTGTGAGACTCTGCTGTGCACTGCATTGGAACCCCTCCGGAGGCCGCGTGGGTCCCCGAGGCAGCGCTTTCCACACTTTCAATGGACTGGGCAAAAGCCTTGCAGAAGTTTTGCCACTCCCCAGGGATGACTCAGGAAAGCTGTCCCACGACTAAAAATGCCCAATCAGAGGATATGGAGGCCCAAACAATGAGTGGAACAATGATGGCTCTGTTGGAGGAGATCCGAGGCTTCAGAGCTGACATCAGTAAGGGACTGGACACATTAGATAAGAAGGTAGACTCGGTGGATGATCGGGTCCAAGCACTGGAAGCTAATCAATTCACGATTGGCATTCTGGAGTCTCAAATTGATGCTCGTTTGTCAGATCTGGAGAGAAGAGAGGAGAAGATCGCCCTTAAATTGGATGACTTGGAGAACAGAGAAAGACGTTGTAACCTACGATTCCTAGGTGTCCCGGATCGGGATGTAGAGACGCCGGCGGACATCGTTAAAATAGTGAAGGCGGTTGTGAACAAACTTTTTGATGAAGGGAATACCAGTGAGCCAACTATCGACAGGGCACACAGAGCGGGGGCCCTAGCGAGAGGCCCTCGATCGATTCTAGTGCAGTTTCACTACTACTCTGAGAAGGTTAAGATCTTGGAGCTAGCTCGGAAGAGGGGGCCTGTAACGCTCACCTGATTCCCGCAGAGGCGCCGGTCTTGACTGGGCGAATACCGTATCTTCAAAGATGATGTGTAACACACGATTGGCTCTTTGGGCTGGACCTCTGTGCACTGTATGTCTGACTCGAAGAGTAAGATGTCTGCAGATAGAAAATATGGGATTAATGAACTGGGGTTATTGGGTGTCTCTCTCTTCTTCCCCTTCTCTTCTCCTGTAGAACCCCAAAGGTTAACGCTCTCACCTTAGGTAAGTGAACGCCGAGCTCTCCATCTGCCTCGGGGCAGGGTGCCGTAACCAGTTTCTTCACTGGATAAGGGTGCAGGCCTCTTGACCTCAGAGGACTGCTGTCCGTCGTTTACTGCACGAACGGTAAGTTCCGAGTATTTCAAATGTCTTTAAAAGTCTTTTGTAATGATGTCTCTTGTTTTGCAGGGTTCCGGCGATGGCGGATGACGGGCTGAAGTGAGTTGAGGATGGAACCCGTAAGAGGAATAGAAGCGCCTGGAAGCACGTAAGTAAGCGCTTGTTGTCTGCTTCACGATGCGCACTAACTGTCCTTTTATCTTGCAGGTACAAGTTCGGAGCTGCTGAAGGGTGCCGGAATACCCACTGGGTTCGGCGTGGGAAGGAGTAATGGCACGTGAGTAATAAAGTTACCCAATGTCTTTAAACGCACCTTCTTTTGTCTTCAGATGCGGGATGCAGCGCCGAAGGCCTCCGGAGCGTGCGAAGAGTTGGTAAGCTTTTGTCTTTCAGATGCCGGAATGCAGTGCGAAGACCTCCGGAGCACGCGAAGAGTAGGTAAGCCTTTGTCTTTCAGATGCCGGAATGCAGCGCGAGGCGTTGGTGACAGCCGATGGACCAGGTAAGTGAAGAGCTGTCACTGAAGACCGTAATGCTAACCTGTTCTTTCTTGTCTTTATAGGTATGCTGAAGACTGGATTCAGGATGGTAAGCCTTTTTCCCTTACGCCCAGGATCAGATGCAGAAGACACGATGAGCGTTCTGCTGCAGAGGATGCAGAATAACACAAAGCAAGATTCATCCATCGGGTGTGGTTTAAATAGCCTCCTGTGGTGCTTAGATGTCTCCTTCCACAGCCACGCCTAGGTAAGAAAAGAGTTCCTGCTTTCCAGAAGAGTTCCAGTGTTCGGAACCTAGGGAGTGGCTCCTGCCCCACCCAACAGGAAAAGTAGTCCCAAACAGAAGAGGATTAGAGGCTCAACTGGCAGGTAAGTAAGCAGCATGGTCTGCTGCAGGTAAGTCCACCCAAGCATTATGAGCCCGGCGCTTCCAGCGCTGGGACTGGGCATATTTATGAGCCTGGTGCCACTGGCGCCAGGACAGGGTCCAAAAGGTCCCAATTGGGACTGGTTGGCACTCGGAACCTGGGTTATGGGTCTGCTTCCAAGGGAGTTGGGTAAGTCCTGACCTTTTGGAAGCAGAGATCATGACAGGGCCCATGGAATGGAAAGGCTCCAAAATTTCCATTTACCCGGACCTATCAGCTCTCACTTTGTCACACAGGCGAGTATGTGTCCTCTAACGAAGTGGCTCCAGTCCAGAGGTGTGCAATACAGATGGGGCCACCCATTCTCTCTCTCGTTTGAAGTTGAAGGGTACAAGTACTCTCTGGTATCCAAACCAGACATACAAAAGGTGACTCGGGAGCTTTTGGGTGATTAAACAACAAGAGAAAGAGAATCAAATAGAGAGAGGAGAGAGTGTCTTAACGGAACCACACACTTCCAAGCAATTTGTAGACAGGCGCCGGATTCGGGGCCACAGGAAATTCAGGAAGATGGCGCCCCCCTCTCCCGGCCAACCGACTACCTGACTGACCTGGGTGTTTAATGCCTTTCAACTAGATTCAAGAGGTGTGGGCTTTGAAGGGGGTTTCCCTCTCCCCAGATCAAGTGTGGTTCGCTGGGGGGGGGGATAAGATCTGGAAACATTCCATTTGCTTTACAGAGTTTGGGGGGCTCAGAATGTTTGAGGCTTCTTTCGTTGTATGTTGCCCGGGTGAGGTGATTCCTGGTGGCCTGGCGAGGCGGCAGGTTTGATGTCGCAAGCAGCCCAGGCGCCTGGAAAGGGGGGAGGCGGGTAGAGGGGGGCTTTTCTTCTGAATGGGGAAATTTGCTGTTATCAACTGGTTGGGGTCTCGGCTCTCTGGTGGGGTAAAAATGTAAGGGGGATACAAAGACATTCTTGCAGTGGGAGGAGCTTTGGAGGGTTTTGTAGTTTGTTTGAAGTAGCGCGCTGCTTTGATTCCCCTTAAGGCTGATCCCGATCTGTTACTGACACTGGGCTCACTGAATGTACGAGGTCTTAATTCGCCTCAGAAGCGGCCCCTTACCATGAGAGAATGTAATAGATTGAAACTGGATGTTCTCTTTCTTCAGGAGGCTCACTGGGTGAGAGGCAGGGAACCGTCCTTGAAGGCGAGGTCATTGCAGAGAGTTTTTCACTCTTCATGCCAGTCCAAGAAAAGAGGGGTAGCAATAATGGTAGCAGCCAAGGCCCAATTCATCCTAACGCCCAATGTAGGGACCCAGAGGCGCGATTCATTATGATCAAGGGCGAAGTGAGGGGCTCCAAGATGACCCTAATCTCTCTAAGGTCCAAGACCATTTTTGGCTGGAGATGAGGTCCAGAATTGTCTCTTTTAAGGAGGGCGTCCTGGTAGTAGGAGGAGATTTTAATATGGTCTTAGACCCAGATCAAGATAGGAGGTCTGAGCGGCCTTTTCTGGACTCTCCATTACAGAGACGTCTTGCTACCGTGTTTCAGGACACCAATGTTGAGCTTGGGCTTCCAGATCCTTTTTCGATTCGGGAAGGTCTACTCCCTTCTTTCACATACTTTTCCAAAACCCACTTGTCGTACTCTAAAATTTATTATATTTTAGTCGACAGAATGCTCTGTGAGCAGATCACGAAAGTGGAGGTGGAAGCAACGCTTTGGTCGGACCACAACTTAGTGAAGGTTCAGCTGGAGATGTCGAAGAATTTGGTGGGCCAGAGGAGATGGACCCGCAATGATCTGCTAAAGGAGAAGGAGCTGTACCAGTCCATCCTAACCTCAAAGAATTCTTTGAAATTAATGATAATGGGCAGGTGAGGACTGAAGGTGTTTTGGAGGCCTTAAAGGCCACTATTAAGGGGGTTATATTTATTTATTAATCACACTAAAAGAATACCTGCAACCTGGCAATTGTCAACGATAATCCCCATATTTAAACAGGGCACAACAAAAGATCCTGTGAACTATTGTCCCCTGGCACTTCTTGACCCATTGGGGAAAATATTTGCCAACCTTCTTCTAACAAAGCTAAATGCCTGGTTGAAGCAGACATCCCACCAGGCTGTACGTCAAACCAGATTTGTACGAAATGTGGGCACGAGTACCAACCTGCTAATTATGAATTTATTGAAGCATGAAGCAGACCACTCACAAACCCAAACTTATGCTGCATATGTGGATTTAAGTTTGGCATTTGACAAAATCAATAGAGATCTGCTTTGGGACAAATTGGAGAAGTGGGGTTGTCCGATGGATATACTCGAGCCGATTAAGCTCCTCTATTCAAACACGAAGATTCAGGTGAGAATGTCATCTGATGGCATAGTAACCAATGAAATCAACACATGGCACGGTCTAAAGCAGGGATGCCCTCTTGCTGCTGCATTATTTAATCTGTTTACATCCGATTATGAGGAAAATATCCACACACCTACTATAAATCTGCAGAAACTCAATGCTAAACCAGTACCATGTTTAATCTATGCTGACAACATTATACTCCTAGCTAAAACCCCTAGAGGACTGCAAACTGCTCTAAATAACACCTTAGAGTATATGGATCACAATATACTGTCAAACATAACCAAAATGAAAATCATGACACTAATCAAGAACATTTCAAAGAAAAAGCCACTTCCAGTTTTCCATCTTCAAAACAAAAAATTGGAACAAGTTGTTACCTATAAATATCTAGGAATATGGATCAAGCAGTCAATAAATGAACTACCGTGGGCTCTCCACCTGAAATCAAAGGCCATAACTCTGGCCAGACGAGCACTAATTATCCACCGCAAGTTTGGTAAATTCTCGCTAAAGCCAGTTGTAGAGTTTTACAAACGAAAAGCGACAGCGATACCATCATACAGAACCGAAACTATGATCAATCTCGATCAAACAATATGGATACAGCTAGAGGCCATCTTCTGGCAGAAAACTCTCGCTCTCCCGCAATCAACCCCTATGCCACGTATACGTTACGAGCTCGGTCTACAATCCTTACATTCAATAGTCACATGGAAAACCCTAGACATCTACCGGAAAGTGCACAACGAAGACAAAATACCAGCAATGGATATCCTAAGAACCTCTGAAATGAAGTCTAACAACAAGACTGACAAAATGGAGAGAAGCAGTACAGAATATATACCTAGAAAAAGACATTCCGCTTGGCATGTTGATAAAGAGACCACAACATGCAAAAAAGCAACTAGCAAGAATGGACTGGATTGAAACACAAAAGATAAAAGATGTATACAAGCTAAATTTGAAATGTGATGGAGAAACAAGAGCATTAAACCAATTGTCCCATTATCTGAACTTATTTCCGGATCGACTAATCAGAGATACTTTCCTCAGACTCGGATTGAATATTCTTCCGACCCACCAAATAACAGGAAAATGGAAAAAAATGAAAATAACAGTAATGACTGTCGATTTTGCAAAATCAATGGACAGATTGAAACCATCCGCCACATAATAATGGAATGTGAAGCACTCAATCAGCACCGTTTAACATACAGCAAGAGATATGCGTCAGCCCTAAATGAACTTGAAATTGAAGAACGCTGGCCTGATATACTGGGCAACAATAGAAAAATGGTGACCACGATGGTTCATTTTTGGAACTAAATTTTATTTGAAGACTTTGGGAAAAGTCCCTAATTAAGTAAAAGCAAAAGATTGCAATGAAATGTAACCATGTATAAATGTAAGGTTTAAGAAATAAACCAGATTCATTGTAAATAAAACAAAATTAAGGGGGTTCTCATAGGGCTGGGGGCGGCAAAGAAGTGGGAGAGGTGCAGGGAGGAGAAACTTCTGAGGGGTAAAATCGAGGCTCTGAGACCGGGGGGTAAACTTAGATTACAGATGTTCCCAGGTAAGTGGGCGGAGCTGCAGCAATAAAAGGGGAGACTTGCTTCTCGATTGATAGGCCAAACGGAGAGAAAACTCTCATTCCTTAAACAAAAATACATGGAAAAGGGAGAAAAGGCAATAAAATCCTGGCCTGGAGGCCCCGGGAGTGTAGAAATAGAAAGAGTGGATGTGCTGACCCTCCCGGGTGGGGCGACTTGTAGGGATGACCCAGGGATTGCGGAACAGTTCCGCCTTTATTATAAACACCTCTATACTTCCGAATATGTGGGCGATGGGGAGTATATAGATAGGTTTCTGGATTCTCTTCCTCTTCCACATCTCTCCCCTGAGAAGTCTGAACCTCTGGAGAGGCCAGTCACTCCTCAAGAAGTGATTGACACAATCTCCTCCATGAGGCCGGGGTCGACTCCGGGAGACGATTGGTTACTATCTCTTTAATTCCTTTCACGTGACTCTTGCCCTCTTTCTGGCTAAGCTTTTTAACTCGGTCTTGGACTCAGGCAGCCTCCCTCACTCAATGCTCTCAGCCTGTATTGTTGTCATTCCAAAGGAGGGGAAAGAACCAAGGCAGTGTCAATCCTATCGACCCATTTTGCTGCTTAACACAGATGTGAAAGTATTGGCTAAGCTCCTGGCTAATAGGTTGGCTCTGCTCCTACCGTCATTGGTGCACGGGGATCAAGTGGGCTTTATTCCTGGGAGGCAAGGGGAGGGACAACGTTCGGAAGTCCCGGGACTTAATACACAAAGTCGCAATTTCAGGGGAGGAGGCCTACCTGTTGTCCCTGGACTCGGAGAAGGCCTTTGACCGTTTTGAGTGGGCTTACATGAGGAAAGTTCTTCAGAAACTGGGTTTGGGGAAAAATGTTGTCGCTGGATATCGGTTCTCTATAATGGTCCAACAGCTAGAGTGGCAGTAAATGATACAGTTTTGGCGGCTTTCACTTTATCTAGGGGGACCCGCCAGGGATGCCCGATTTCTCTCCTCCTTTATACATTTGCTATGGAACCTCTGGCGACAGCCATAAGGGAGCACCAGGGAATTACGGATGTACGCTGCAGGGATATTGAGTTTAAGCTTTCCCTATTTGCAGATGATGTCCTGGCGTATTTAACCAAACTTCGGTCTTCGCTTCCGAATCTCTTTGACTTGATCCAAAAATTTGGGAGCTTTTCGGGGCTGAAGATCAATCTAGGGAAGTCCTCCTTAATGCCAATGGGTACTGCCGATACAGAGACAGAGGGGAGAGAGTCATGGAGGGGTATGAGAGTAGAGCGTGAGGCTACATCCTACCTAGGGGTTCTCCTTCCGAGAGACTTGTCCAAACTATTTGAATTGAACTATCCACCTGTCCTAGCTAAGATTAAGTCTGACCTGATCCGCTGGGCTCCCCTGACCCTCTCGTGGTTTGGGCGAATGGTCTCAGTTAAGCTGAACATCTTACCCAGACTTCTGTACCTATTCTCCACCCTTCCAGTTCCCATCCCGAGGTCCTTTTTCAGATCCCTTTATTTGATGATTCAGCGCTTCATTTCGAAGGGGAAGAAGGCAAGGGTCAAATTTGGAACCTTAACGCTCCCGAGGTCTCATGGGGGATTTGGCCTCCCAGACTTTAGGCTCTACCACAAGGCTGCGCAATTAAGAGTGATGTTGGAACACTCGAGGGATGATTTGAGGACCTACTGGTTCCTAGAGGATGTACAGGTTCACCCCAAGAAGGTGAGAGATCTACTTTGGTCCCCGGTCAAAGACCTCCCTTAGAAGGCTAGAAATCACCCTACCTTAGCGGTTTTATGGGAGGTATGGAAGGACGGTAGAGAAAATGCAACGCTCTCGCCCTGGGCCTTTCCTTTGTCCTCTCTGTGGGGACCCTGTTTGATCTGTGCAGTAGAAACTTATGTGGGACGCAGGCCTTGTCGGATACGGGTCTTGAACGTGTGGCACAACTCTTCCATCAGGGTGAGGTCATTGAATATCCCTACTTAAGAGAGATCATGGGTGACTCCCCGATGTCCGTCTTCGACTATCTCCGTTTGAAAGGGATTCTGACTGAAAGTCAGTGGGTTGAAAAGTGGGCCCGCCCTTTGTCGTCTCTTGAGAAAATTATAGTGGACTCCCCCTCACAGAGATGCTGATTGTTGAAATTCTATAAAGTCCTAATCACAGCAGAAGTTGAGAGCAGACAGGGGTTCAAAAAGCAGTGGGAGACTAGGTTGGGAGTGGTGATTGAGAAAGCAACATGGTCTGCCATTTTCAAATCCCTTTTCACAGGGAACCTATATACAGCGGCGATGGAGCACAATTTTAAGGTGCTTCAAGCATGGCATCTTGCCCCAGTGTGGCTCGCTAAAATGTACCCGGGAGTGGCACCGCTCTGTATGAGGGGATGTAGCCTACTGGGTTCATGGTTTCACTTATGGTGGGAGTGTCCAGTTGTTCAGTCTTATTGGGCGGAGCTCCAGAACTGGATTCATGACATCACGGTAGTCTCTATGCCCCTTCACCTTATTGTTCTTTTTGGCGTCTCCTCTGTGGACGGTCTTCTGTCTCCTCCACAGGGTGGTTCAAGCCATGCTTCGGACAGGGAGGCTGGCCTTAGCCCAAAAGTGGAAAAGCGCCTCGTCTGCGAGAAAATCAGAATGGATGGCCAAGCTTTGGACGATATTCACACACGAGAAGCTCTCGGCCATGACTCATGATACCATGAACTCTTTCTTGCAACACTGGATGGTCGTTCTTCTCCACGAGAACTGTGAATCGTTGAGACTGTGACTTCTCCAGAGAAAGCTTGAATCTGATGGTGGTTGTTCCTCTCAATAGTCAATCTACTTCTCTTTTCTGTTTGAGCCTAGGATGTCAATCTGTGCGTTGTATTGGTCCCTTTGCTATGTAATCCCTGAGACTCCATTAATAGCTTGATTTTGGTTGATTCCTGAGCGGGGGGTGGGAGAGGGTGGGGGGGTTCGTTACTCGAAGTGTTAAGAGTGTACTTACTGTTCTTATGTTCACGGCTTGATTTATTAATTGGGCTGAACCACACCCAAAAGACTAGACTGCACATGCAGTTCAGGGAACCAAAATATGTGGGGACATCCATCTTGTCCCCATCAATGCACTACAAGTCCAATCCCCAATGTTATCCTATGTGAGTGAGTGAGTCTGGTGCCACAAGCGCCAAGTCTGACTCCAAGTGGGTCTTTGGAGGGATGGAGAGGCCCTTGAGGGCCATGTAGGTGATCGTGGCCTGGCTCCAGCCTGACATCTTGGAGGGCTGGGGACATGAGGGGCAGGAATCATGACAGCACTCCCCCCAAGGCCCCTCTCAAGGTGGGGTGGCTCTTCTGTCTGGGATGGTTTGGCTGGATGGTTTTGATGAAATCGTCTAAGCAAGCGAGGTGCATGGATGTACTCACAAGGCTCCCATGTCCTGTCTTGTGGACCATACCCCTTCCAGTCTAAGTAGTATAATTTGGATCTGACGTACTTTGAATCCAGGATGTCCTTTGAATTCTGGCTCCCCGGCAACTACTACTGGCTGCGGTGGCGTTGCTACCCAGGTCGAACAGGTAGGAGAGACACGTGGAACACAGGATGAATCTGCATGTTTGACGGCAAAACTAGTCTGACCGGCACAGGATTTATCACGGAGGTGACGGTGAATGGACCCAGGTATCTTGGACGGAAAGTTCGGGTTCCTTTAATGGACACGTGTTTAGACGCCAGCCAAACTTTGTCTCCCACTTGGTAGTTGGGGGCCTTTGCTCGGTGTTGATCAGCAAACTTCTTTTGGCGATTCTTAGCTTGCAGTAGGTGTTCAGCTGCCCTTTTAAAGGTTTGACAAATGGTTGTGTGCAAGGTTTTGACTGCTGGCATTTCCAGGATTGTAGGAACGTCCAACTCAGAAGCATGTGCCCAGTGCTGGTGTGTAGGGAACTATTATAAACATATTCAGCTATCCATAATAGGTCGAACCAGCTTCCTTCAGCTTGGTGTAACATGCAACGCAGATACTGCTCGAGCGTCCAATTTGTCCTCTCAGTTTGACCATCCGTTTGGGGATGGTGACTGGTGGATAGCTGGATGTCGATCTGGGCCATAGAGCAGCATTTCCTCCAGAAGTTAGATACGAATTGAGTACCTCAGTCTGAGACTAAAACTGAAGGAAACCCATGGAGCCGTACAATGCCTTCAAGAAATACCTTTGCCAGAGTGGAAGCATTTGGGAGCCCCTTAAGAGGAATGAAATGTGCCATTTTTGAAAATAGGTCCATGACCACAAGAATAGTGTTAAACCCGTGACTGTGTGGTAAGTCAGTAATACATTCGAGGGGCAAAGTGTGCCAGGGTGCTGGTGGGATTTCCAATGGTTGTAATAGCCCAGCCGGTTTCTGCTTGGATCACTTGTTTTGAGCACACACTCCACAAGATGAATTGGATAATGTCTTTACGCCACGTGGGCCACCAATAATTTCGTTTTACCTTGGCTAGTGTTTTAGCGATTCCAGAGTGGCCCTCGATCAAGGAATCATTATAACCGGACCTGACTTGTTCTCGTGGTTCTTGGTTTGGTAAGAATAAACGATTATGGTTGTTGTGATTCCTAGGAGCTTGTCACTCGGGATGATTGCTATTGGGCCAGGGGTCTGATACCCTTGCTCTTCCACCCTCATACGGGAAAGGGCATCGGCCTTCCCGTTTTTCACCCCTGGTCAAAATGTAATCACATAGTCATATTCAGCAAAAAAAAGAGCCCAACATAGTTGTTGTGAGGATTGGGCCTTTGCCGTTTTTAGGTACTGGAGGTTCCGGTGGTCAGTTATTACTGTGATTGTGTGTCTGGCGCCCAAGAGGTAGTGCCGCCATGCGTTAAAGGATGACTTAATGGCCAGGAGTTCTTTGTGATAGCGTAATTGAGTTCAGGGGGTGTGAATTTACGCGACCAGAAGGCAACAGGGTGTAACTGGCCCGTTTCGGGGTCCTTCTGTGAGAGGACGGCTCCCATAGCCATGCTTGAAGCATCCGTTTCCACCAGGTATGGGAGATCAGGGCGAGGGTGGCGTAAGATTGGGGAAGATGTGAATCTTGCTTTGAGTTCCTGGAAAGCTTCCTCTGCTTCTGTTGTCCACTGGAACTTTTTGTTGCTTTTCCTTAGCAATGACGTGATGCACGATTTGCCAAAATCCTGGGATGAAAAACCCAGCATACTTTGAACCCCCTTGAATGAATTTGGGGATGGCCAGTTCAGGATAGCATCTACCTTCTGTACATCCATTTCCATCCTGGAGTGAGCGGGTGCTGCAGCTTCTCCAACACGGCTAAAACCCTCCTGGGCCCCCATCCTGACCCGTAGTGTGCCTCCGGTGGCCCCCTGGGCCCGGCTCGCTGCTCGCCGGTAACTTTTTCCCTTTGTTTTCTCCCGCCCGCCTCCCCTCCTTGTCTGCCCGCCCACACCCTCCCTGATTGGCCGCCCCCTCTTCCTGGTGCGCCGGAATCCTGCGCACCGCGCTCTCCATTTCCATCCTGGAGTGAGTGGGTGCTGCAGCTTCTCCAACACGGCTAAGACCCTCCTGGGCCCCCATCCTGACCCGTAGTGTGCCTCCGGTGGCCCCCTGGGCCCGGCTCGCTGCTCGCCGGTAATTTTTTCCCTTTGTTTTCTCCCGCCCGCCTCCCCTCCTTGTCTGCCCGCCCACACCCTCCCTGATTGGCTGCCCCCTCTTCCTGGTGCCTGGTGTGCCGGAATCCTGCGCACCCGGCGCTCTAGTCCCCTTCCTCCTTCCCCCTCCTTCCCAAGCCCAATCCCACCTCCCAACCCTCCCATCGCCCCCTGATTGGTCAACGGGCCAATATCCTGAAGCCTCCCAGGGCAGCCCTCTGCCCGGCAGCCCCGCGGCTAAGGGCACCAAGGCCGGCTCCCACAATGGCGGCTCCAGAGAGTGTCAGCAGGGGAAGCCAATGAAGCCACCAGACACCGACAAAACTGTAAGTGCTGGCATAGGTGGGGAGTAGAGCAATTACTCTACTCCAAAAGCTCCTGCCACTCTAACTTACCTTTCAATGGCCTGCAGTATAATGTTAACCAGTACCATACCCCGAGAGAACCACAAAGATTAGTCTGCCCCAAATCTAGACAGAAATGTGATTGTTAGCATATGCCACACTTAGACGGAATTGAGTTTAGTCTGCGCCAAATCTAGACAGAAATGTGATTGTTAGCATATGCCACACTTAGACGGAATTGTGTTTAGTCTGCGCCAAATCTAGACAGAATTGTGATTGTTGGCATATGCCACACTTAGATGGAATTTCTCAAGTTGAGTCTGCGCCAAATCTAGACAGAATTGTGATTGTTGGCATATGCCACACTTAGATGGAATTTCTCAAGTTGAGTCTGCGCCAAATCTAGACAGAATGTGATTGTTAGCATATATGATTCTTAGCATACACCGCACATAGAATTCCGAACCTAGCCTGTGTCGCAACTAGATAGAAATGTGACTGTTAGCTTGTGCCACATTAGCACTTAAATCTGAACTGTAGCTCGCGTCGCATCGAAATGGAACTGTGACTGTTAGCATGCCCCTCACTCGGGACTCTGAACCCTAGCTTGCGTCGCATCTAGACAGAAAGGTGACTCTTAACAGCCTCTCTGTGAAAAGCTGCATTTGAAGAGTACCTCTCTGTGAAAGTTGATTTGGAGTGCACTTAGAAGTGAATTCAGAAGTGTACCCAATAGCCTCTCTGTGGAAAGTTGATTTTAGAAATGTGCCCAATAACCTCCCTGTGAAAGTTGAATTCAGAAGTACAATTAGAAAGTTGCATTTAGAAGTACACCCAATAGCTTCTCTGTGAAAGTTGAATCTAAATGTATGCCCAATAGCCTCTCTGTGGAAAGTTGAATTCAGAAGTGCAGTTAGACGGTGAATTTTTGAAGAGTATGAAAGTTGAATTTAGAGGTACATTTAGAAGTCGCACTCAGAAATGTGCCCAATAGCCTCCCTGTGAAAGTTGAATTCAGAAGTACAATTAGAAGATGCATTTAGAAGTATACCCAACAGCCTCCCGATGAAACAGAATTAAATGCATGCACAATAGCCTCCCTGTGGAAAGTTGAATTTAGAAGTGTGGCCAATGGCCTTCCTGTGAAATTTGAATTCTGATGTCCACCCAATAGCCTCCCTGTGAAACTGAATTAAATGTATGCCCAATAGCATCTCTGTGGAAAGTTGAATTCAGAAGTACAATTGGAAAGCTGCATTTAGAAGTGTGCCCAATAGCTTCTCTGTGGAAAGTTGCACTTAGAAGCGCGCCCAAAAGCCTCTCTGTGAAAGCCGAGATTAAAAGTGTGCCCCATAGCCTCTCTGTGAAAAGCTGAACTCAGAAATGTGCCCATTAGCCTCTCGGTGAAAGTTGAATTCAGAAATGTACTCTCTGTGAATTTTAGAAGCATGCCCAATAGCCTCTCTATGAATTAGAAGTCTCCAAAAGGGCATGTAACCCATCATATCTCACAAACACGCTTATTCTCTCCTTACATCACCACTCAACTAGAACACAGAGATACTATGACACCATTCGGTATAACTGTTCTCATATCAACATTCGCCGCTTACTCCACATCATTCTAAGTAATCACTGCTGGTTACACACCCCCCAGCGAGGCGTTCTCCTCAGGCCTAACGCAGCCACATCCGATCTGGATAAATCCGGCCAGAACGAACACATACTCCTGACCTCTCAACCACCACACCCACCGCTAGAAAACAGCTATCACACCGATGCCGCACGAGCTGTACACATACCCGGTGCTCACACGCACCTTTTGACTATCTCTACTCTCTCTACTGATATGAACTTCGGTTCCCAAGGGCGTTCAACCTACCAGCACCTTCAGACCATACCAATGGTATATAAGGCGCTATATAAATGTAAAATAACAATAACAATAACAATTCCATTCTGGCTGAGAATAAAGCCCAGGAATTCCACCTCGGAGACGTGGAATGAGCACTTTTCGAGCTTGGCGTAGAGCTGGTGTTGACAGTTTCTCCAATACAGATCGGACGTGTTTAACGTGGTCCTGCTTTGATGCGGAATATACTAGAATATCGCCGATGTACACTAGAGCACAGACATCAATCAATTCCCGTAAGACATCGTTCATGAAGTATTGAAATGCTGCAGGCGCGTTGCAAAGGCCAAGGGGCATTACTTGATATTCGTACAGGCCGTATTTGGTGCAAAAAGTGGTTTTCCATTCGTCCTCCTGTTTTACACGAACAAGGTGATATGCCCCCCTCAGGTCTAGTTTTGTGTAGATTTGGGCATCTTTGACTTGATCAAGCAATTCAGGGATCAGTGGCAGGGCGTCGGGTTTTTTACGGTAATCTGGTTCAGTGCGCGATAGTCGATGCACGTTCTCAAGTCCCCCTCCTTTTTCAGTACGAAGAATAGAGGACTGGCTGCCAGAGACTTCGAGGGACGGATGAACCCGTTGGCCAGGTATTGGTCAAGATAGGCCTTCAGGTGCTGGTTTTCTGGTTCCGTGAGTGAGTAAATTCGCCCACAATGGATTTGTGCGCCGGGTATCAGGTCGATTTGGCAATCGTATGGTCTATGCGGTGGCAGGGTATTAGCCTGTTCTTTCTGAAAGACATCTTGAAAGTCCTGGTATTCACTTGGTAGGGTGCCGATTGCCACATTCGCAAGCGTGGAGGTTCTGGTGTCTATTGGTTGTTTCTCTTGGCGATAACATGTGTGGGCGCAAGTCTCGGGAAAGGCCAATTCTTTTGCTCGCCAATTGATTTGAGGATTGTGAGCTACCAACCATGGCATTCCCAAATAACCGGAACTGTAGTGCCTTAATGAGGTCGAAAACGATAGATTCTTGGTGCCCATCCTGGCACAGAAGGGTTAAAGCTGCAGTGCATTGGGATACTGGACCAGAAGCTATTTCTGTGCCGTCGACAGTGGTAACAGTGTCGGTGGTTGATTTAGGGCATAACGGAAGCCCCATCTTTGCTGCAAGATCCTGGTCGATGTAATTCCCAACGGCTCCACTGTCAATGTACGCTCTTACTGCGTGCATCCGAGATGGTTGTTGGTGATTGATCAAGACCACAGATAGTGCAAAATGGGAGGTCTGTAGTTCACTTTCTTCGCTTGACAAGTGGACCCCTACACTTGCCGGGCTGGGGAGTTTTCCAATTCCTTGATGGTATCTTCCTTGTCCCTGGCCCCTACCGTCATCCTCGGTGTCTTCACAGGGCACTCTTTAAGGAAATGACCTGACCTTCCACAGTACAGACATAACTGCTGCTGTCTCCTTTTATCCCTTTCCGCTTTAGTCAAGGGGGATCTGACCCTTCCCGATTTGCATTGGTTCTCCTGAACCTTCCGTTGTTCGGGCAGTATTGTCCTTTGAATGCAAATACATAGGGCGAGGGTCCGGTCTGGTTCGATCTGCTCTTCGGTCCTGCAACCTATGATCCAGTTGAACAACAAGGTCAATTAATTCTGAGCAGTCTTTCAGGGGGGTTCACTACTTGTGCGAGAACATCCTTGAGCTCCCCCCGATGAAATAATGTGGTTCTCTTCTCCACTGGCCATTCTGCTTCAACTATGAGTCTATTGAAAGTGGCTATGTATGTTAATAGGTCTTGATTCCCTTGGCGTAGGGACAGAAGTTCATTGTCTAATGCCTGCCCATGAGTACGATGGGTGAACAGCTTTTTCATCTCCTGCTGAAAGCCCCTGAAGTCATGCAGCAAAGGATCATCTTGGACCACAAAGGGTACAGACCAGTCTGCGGCGCTACCACTCAGGTAGGATAGCACAAAAGCGACCCGTGATTGATCATTCGGAAAGGCCCCTGGTCTACAAAGGAAGTGCAGGCGACACTGGTTCATGAACGTTGCAAACCTCTTGGGATCCCCCGTAAATCGTTCGGGCGGGGCCAAGGGAACTGCCCCAGGAAGGGTTATCTGGACAGGATTGGCTGATGGTGCTGGCATCGAGGGCACGCTTCCCGGCAACGGTGCAATCCCCTTCTTGTGACTGGAGAAGTTGCCGGCTTAAATCATCAGTGTGTTCTTTGGTTACTATCAGCTCTCTCCCCAGGGTGTTGGTCTCCTGCCTGGCTGCATGTACTTTGGAACGCAGCTGCCCCAACATGTGGGTTAACTGGTCGGTTTCTGACGTTTCCATGACGCCCAGGTGGATTTTGATGTGAGGCTTTGTGTTCTGTAACGCTCACCTGGTATCCACGGGGACGTCACTCAGCCTGTTCTGACCTCTTACGACCTCGAACCCTTCCCTGGAGTCTACTCGACTGGAGACTGGGCCTGAAACACAGGATTGGTAGAGTTTAACTCCCTATTGTCTGTGTGTGCTTGAACACCTTCTTCCCCGGGGTCCAATCCTTCCCTTTGATCCACAGCTCACCTTGTTTTCTTGGAAAGTGTGCCCTCTGTCCTGCTTTCAGCGGAGGGGCGCGTTGATTGATGCGGGCTTGTTGCAGCCTAGTTAGTTCACTGGCAAGAGTCCGACAGGTAAGTATAATGAGTCTTTTGAACAGTTCTCTAACTTTGTTCCTTTCCCGTTCTTCTCGTACAGTCTTTAAAAATAAGCGAAGATTTGCTGAATGCTTACTAATGCCTTTTTTCAGTTCTTTTCCCTTTTCCTTAGGAAGCGGCGTGCCGGGATGGGAATGACACCGCCGAAGATGCCCGCAGAACAGAAGGAGCGATGAATGATGGGCAGAAGCACCGCAAGGTAAGGCTGTTCCTAACAGTGTTCTTGCAGGAGCTGAGCGCAAAAGAAAGATGCGGGCCTACTGGAGACCGATCCGAACACGGTGAGTGTCACACTGCAGGTGCAGAAAACGCAAAGCATGTTTCTCAGCCTGGGCGTGGCTTAAATAGTCTCTGGGTATCCCAGGTGTCTCTGGGCTGAACCACACCCAAAAGACTAGACTGCACATGCAGTTCAGAGAGCCGAAATATGTGGGGGCATCCATCTTGTCCCCATCAATGCACTACAAGTCCAAGCACCAATGTTATCCTATGGGAGTGAGTGAGTCTGGTGCCACAAGCGCCAGGTCTGACTCCAAGTTGGTCTTTGGAGGGATGGAGAGGCCCTTGAGGGCCATGTAGGTGATCGTGGCCTGGCTCCAGCCTGACATCTTGAAGGGCTGGGGACATGAGGGGCAGGAATCATGACACCTGACATCTTGCTGGAGAAGATTCACCTCCTCCTGTACTGCCCCAACTTTGAGCTCAAGTGCCGCTTTCAGTTCGTTCATGGCCATTCCCAGTTTGGTTTCCCAAGCCACTTTCAGATCAGCAATCGCCGCAAGTATCTGCTGGTCTTTGCCCATAATGTCCGTGCCCCCAGCGGGGGTTTTGTCTTTGCTCCTGGCCCCTTCAGTGCCCGGCGATGTTCTGGCGTATTCGTCGAGCGTGGGTTGCTTGCCCTTGGTCCTTAGGAGTTTGCTGGTCATCGTGGTGTGTCAGAGACATATGGGCAGGCCCCACCACTTGTGGCCCACGGCCTAAGCAAAGTTAGACTGCCAGTACAGTCAGGTCCCGGCCAGGCCGTGTCGGGGTGTCCTCAAGCTGCCTGTTCTACTCCTGGAGTGGGCTGTGTCCTCCCACATAATCATGTGGGTTTATTCAATCCGCTCGAACCCCAAGCCCCAGCCCCAGTTGGTCTGGGTCCTCGGGCGCACTTGCCAGTGCTTATGGAGCCCCCCAGGCGTGTTTGCTGGCCCAATGAACATCACCCATGTGCCCTGGCAAATTACTGTCACTACCCATCCGACGGTGGTGTTTTATGGAGCTTCTCACCTCGCTCACCTCACAAGCAGGCTGAGTTAAGAGTGCCCATTATGCTCCTGGAGTGAGCTGTGACTTCCCACGTAGTTATTTGCTGGCATAGGCTGGGGGGTGTCTCCTTCCACTTGCTTATGTTGCTGTTCGTGGCCCAGGATCAGTTGGGGCCCCTTGCTACTGCCATAATACCTTCTGTGTCCTCTTATTTAATGCAGCGCCTCGCTCATGACCCTGTCTCCGAGCGCAACTCAAATCACAACTGCAGGTCTGGACCTCGTGAGAATACGTGTTGCGCTTATGTGAGGGATGCACCCGTCCGGGCTGTGCAGGTCCCGTGTTTTATTACCAGCCGGGTTGTTACACCGTGGGCACTCTCCTCTGTTGAGCCAGCAGTGGCTCCAGTTAGCGAAGGGGGGCCCAGGCCGTCCCCGTTTCCCAGCCCCCCGGTGCACTCCGACGCCCAGGGGCGCAGGGCTCTCAAGTGTCCCACATGCGGCTGATTTCTCCTCGAGCTAACTGCACAGGCTCCCGGGGACGTGGATGCCGGACTGGTCCCCCGGCGGGTCTCACACACCAGGCGGAGCTGGAACTCTGCCTGCCTCAGCACCGGGGGCGGCCGTGCCCCGCTGCATCCATCCGCAGATGCGCTCCGAAATGAGGAATGCAGCAGTCGCGTGCGCTAGCTGGGCTCCAGGCATTGCGTGTTAGTGCTCCAGCAGGTGTTTCAGGAGGCCGAGCGCGCCGCCACCCACATCCGTCTTTCCTCGCCACAGTGCCACCGCTGTTTCCTTTCCACCAGTTGGAGCCTTTGTTAGTACTTTGCGCCTGCCATTTTGGGGTCTCAGCCCTGGGGTACGTGGGCCCGGCGAAGCCCGCAGGGTTGTCCCCCTCCTTCGTCTCAGCCTCAAATTTACAGGATGCCTCTGCGCCCCACTCACAAGCGGGCATACGAATTTTCAGGGCTTCGGTGCATGTATATGTGCACTTTTATCAAGGATCAGATGCCGGATCTCAGTAGCATTCCCAGAGCTCAACTACTCACATGGCTCTCGTAGCCACGCCCCCCATATGGAACAAGTTACTTACCTATAACTGTTGTTCTCCAGCATGGGTCTGGCATGGATTCACATGCTCATGAATATTCCCCGTCGTCAGGCTGGGAATCCTTGGTAAAGAAAAAAATCAGTTTCAGTTTTGTTTCTGAACTGTCTTTCTACTAGTAACGAATCACTGGTCTCTGGGTCATACCAATGACTGCCCTCTACCTAAGCCTCTCCTGTGGCAGCCATCTTCAGATTTGGTAGCACGTAAAGTGGCAGTAGGACCATGAGAAGAGCCATAGAGGGGTAGGCGGGAGGGTTCGCATGTGAATCCATGCCAGACCCATGCTGGAGAACAATAGTTACAGGTAACTTGTTCCTTCTCCAGCATGGGGTCTGGCATGGATTCACATGCTCATGAATACAAGAATACATAGCAGTACACACCATGCACAACCACGGGAGGTGGCAAGGCTCAACATGAAGCATTTCAACAACTCAACATTAAGCATATCTTACCTCCGCACCAGGCTCACCTTCAAGCAAACAGGTTGCGCAGCACTGCCTGGCCGACTCTGGACTCCTCCCTGGAATCCCGGTCGACGCAATAGAATCTCGTGAAGGTGTGCGTCGACCTCCACGCAGCAGCCTGCAGATGTCCAGCAGGGGCACACCAGACAGGAACGCCGTAGTTGCAGCGATCGCTCTGGGACGGCCGGGCAACGGTCGGTTTTCCAACCAGTGACAGTGCATGATGCAGCCGGAGAGCCATCTGGAAATGGAAGCCTTCGGGAGGGCATTCCCTTGGTTCACAGGGCCAAAGTTCACAAACAGCTGTGATGCCTTCCGAAAACTCTTCGTGCAGTCCACGTAGAATTTCAGCGCTCTAGCCACATCCAGCGAGTGCAAAGTCCTCTCAGCCGGCGACGAAGGGAAGAAAACAGGGAACACCAAGGGCTCGTTGAGATGGAAGTCTGACGGCACCTTGGGCATGAAGGAGGGGTGCGTCCTCAGCACTACCATCGTCTCGTGGAATATCAGATATGGACGCTTACAGGAGAGGGCCTGGATCTCTCCCACTCATTGTGCGGAGGTGATGGCCACAAGAAACATTGTCTTCCACGATAGGAACTTCAGCGGTGCCGAATGCAAGGGCTCGAATGGCAGACCATGAGCCTGGTCAGCACCACATTGAGCTCCCACCCCTAGGCCGGAGCCTTCACCGGCAGGAACAAGCGGAACAGTCCTTTCATGAACTCCTTCACCAGGCGATGAGACCACAGCGACGACCGCCCCGGAGTTCTGGTGTAGTGGGAGATAGCTGCCAGATGGATTTTGATGGAGGCATGTGCCAGCCCCGCCTTGGTCAGCGACAGCAAGTATGGCAGCACTTGAGGGGCCGTAATCCGTAGAGTGTTGATCTTCTGTGCACGGCACCAGACAGAGAACCTTTTCCACTTATGTCCATAGCACTTAAGAGTCGAGGAAGCCCTGGCCTTTGCAAGCACCTCCTTGCAGTCCACCGGGATATCGTAGCCTCCGAACTCTAGTGCTGCAGGAGCCAGGCCTGCAGGTTCGGCAATCCCCGGTCGTGATGTAGGATGGCGCCTCCTTCCCTGGCGAGAAGATCTGCATCCGTCTGACATGTCCAGAAGGTCTGGGAATCATATCTGCCTGGGCCACGCCGGTGCGATGAGGATCACCCTGCACCAGGACCGTCCGAGTTGACTGATGAGTCGCAGAAGCAACAGCAATGGTGGGAACGCATACAGGAACAGGCCGCCCCAGGGGAAGGAGAATGCATCGCCCATGGTCCCGGTTGGGGAAACCTGCTGGCGAACCTCTGGCACTTGGTGTTCGTCGCCGTCGCGAACAGATTGATCTGGGGATTGCCCCACCGTCGGAATAGGAGATCCACTTGATCCTGCCGAAGCTCCCACTCGTAGCAAGAGCAAAGCTCTCTGCTGAGTGAGTCGGCGACAGTGTTCTTTACTCCTGCCAGATGAAAAGGTACCAGGAACATCCCCTGGGCGACGGCCCAGTGCCACAGATCCTGCGCTTCCTTAGATAGGGCTGGGGATCTGGTGCCCCCCTGTTTCCGGATGTAGAACATCGTGGTGGTGTTGTCGGTGAAAACCCGTACCACTTTGCCCTTGAGGGACGGAAGGAAAGACCCGAGGGCCCAGAATACGGGCCGGAGCGCCAGGATGTTGATGTGCAGGGACCTCTCCTCCGGGAGCCAAAGGCCTCTTGCGTGGAGGCCTCCGGTGTGCGCTCCCCATCTCTCCAGGGAGGTGTCCGTCGTCACTGTTTCCTGATGCGCTGGAGTCTGGAAGTCCATGCCCGCCGCGAGATGCGTGCGAGTGCCCCACGACTATCGCTTGACGGAAAGTCTCGTTGAGGGAGATCTTGTCTTAGAAGCTTCCCGCCACTTGTATCCAATGGGCACCAAGGAACTCCTGCAGTGGCCACATCCGCAACCTGCACAGAGGCACGAGGTAGATACACAATGACATCATGCCGAGCAGGGACTTGATGGACCTCACCCTCGCCACTTCCATGGTCAACAGCCGTTGTACCTTGCCCAGGATGGCATTCGTCCTCTCCTCCGATGGTGCAGCCAACCGCGCCACTGTGTTGAGTCTGGCTCCCAGGAACAGGGTGTCCTGCGACAGTACCAAGTGGGACTTCGCAAAGTTGATCAAGAATCCCAGTTCCGTGAGCAGGCGGACGGTCTTCGCTGTGCGGTCGACGGCGAGTTCTCTTGACTTTGCTCGGATGAGCCAATCGTCCAGGTAGGGGTATACGTGGATCCCCTGCAGGCGCAGCCGCACCGCCACCGGTGCCAGGGCCTTGGCAAAGACCCTTGGCGCCGACTTCAACCCAAAGGGCAGGGCCTTGACTGGTAGTGCCGCCCTTGGACCACAAATCGTAGGAACCTTTGATGTTCTTTGTGTATGGGGATGTGGAAGTAGGCATCCTCCAAGTCCAGCGACGACAGGAAGTCACCTTCCTCCAGCTGTCCCAGCACGTGCTGAAGGGTGACCATCCAGAACTTCTGGGATTTGATGTATTTGTTGAGGGGGCGAAGGTCTAGGATGGGCCGCCAGTCTTCTTTCGAACGAGGAAGTACCGCAAGTATACTCTGGTGCCCCAGAGCCTCTTTGGGGCGAGTTCTATTGCGCTCTTGCTCAGCATTGCTCATACCTCCAGAAGTAGCTGTGGAACGTGGTTTTCTTTCCTGGCCACAGGTGGGAAACGGGGGCACTTCCTTTGGAACTCCAGAGTGTGCCTGTGGGCCAGGGCATCCAGCACCCAACGGTCGGTGTAGATGGACTTCCACAGGCCGACGGAGTTCGGCAGCCGGCCTCCCACCGGGGTGCTTGGGTGGGGGCCCGACGTCATGGCCTGTTAAGTCTTGCTTTGCCGAGGCCTTGCCACCTTGGCGACGACGACTGTGTCCACTGGCCTTGTTGCGGCCTCTGTAGGCTTCCTGCGATGAGCGGGCCGAATGGCGGTACGACGTGGAACTGCCGCCGAATCCTTTGGAGGCACCTTGAGACTTACTACCAGAGCTCCGAAAGGATGGCCGTAGCTGATGGAGAGCGTCTCGGTGTCCGCCTTGATGGCCTGCAGTAACTCATCCACTGCCTTACCGAACAGGTTGTTCCCGTCGAAGGGCATGTCCAGTACCCTGGTCTGCACGTCCTGACGGAAATCGGTGGCCCTGAGCCAACCGCGCCAGCGAAGGCAAATGCCATTGCCCATCTGGTGAAAATCGGTATCGGCGATGTCCGTGGCAACTGTGATGACGTGGTCCGATGCCATCTTACCTTCCTGCAGGATTTCAAGGGCTTCCACCCTCTTGTCCTCTGGGAGGAAGTCCAGGAGGGGAGCAATCTCAAACCACAGCTCCTTGTCGTAGCGGGCCACGATCGCGAGGGCATTGCCGCCTTGATGGTCGTCGCTGCCGATGAGATGACCCGTTGTCCCATGGCGTCCAGCTTCTTCCAATCACCGTCCGGCGGGGAAGTGGAAGTTGATGCCGTTGCCCCTGCAGATTTCTTCTTGGCCACCGCGGAGACCACCGAATCCGGGGACGGCTATGCCCTGAGGCACATAGGCGCTGAGTCTGGGACCAAGTACTACTTCTCGTACCGATCCCCCCTTTGCAGGGGCCGTGGACGGGTTCTTCAGAAGGGACAGTCTTTCGTCCCAGATGTGATCCAGTAACAGTACTGAGAAGACGGTCTTCCTCTTGGCCTCCCGTTGTTGGTAGAGGAACCCCTCCTTCTTCTGCTCTTTCGGGGCATAGCTGGAACAGCTCCGATGCCCTGGGGATCATGGCGTTAAAGGAGCCAATTTCATCAGGAGGGGAAGCCTGGGCAGGGGGTGACGGGAGATCCATTCAGTCGTCACCGCCGTCGTCGTCCGTCCCCCATTGTCTCAATCTCATCCCTCAGTGGAGGGGACAGAGGTGAAGGCTGGAAGGGTGGGGGAGGATGGACTCGCCTCTGCTTGGGTGGAGGACTCCCCGACGGTCCAGGCACCGCTGGATCGTCCACCAGAGGCAAGGGTAGCCTCGTCCTAATCTCGGTGCACAGAGTTTGCAGTGCCAGCAGAATGTCATCCTGCCTGTCCGTCGGTGGCTGCATCGGTTGCGACTAGAGCACCGGCATGGTGCCCGGTTCCTCGACGGCCTGCCGTTCTTCGTCGGCTCCCTCGCTCTCCACGTACGCCTTGTTGGGATCCTTCCCGTGGGCCCTCTCCTCGAACTTCTTGTCGAGGGTTGCTTTGATGACAGACAGCTCGTCTTCAGAGGAGGTATCCGAGTCAGTTTGGCCCTCACCCTTTTTCTCATCCTGGGGTTTCACAGGGGTCCTTTTGATAGGCTGGAAAGACTATTCCCTCCGGGACGGCAGGGAAACTCTAGGCCTGGAAGTCATCTCCACTGGTGTCGCCTCCATAGGCTTTGCCAGGGCGCCACGACTCCCTCAATCGAGGCCTTAGCCGGGTGAATCAGGGCCTTCACGACCTTGGGTGCGTCTGAGGCCTTCACCGTGGGGGGGAGGGTCACTGCCTCGCTCCTCCTTGGCTTTCTCCGTCAGGGCATGCCGGGGCTTCTCCCGAAGCTTACCCGGGTTGTCTGACTTCCTCTTCACCAAGCCGGAGCGTTGGCTTGTGGTTAACAGCGTCGGTGACATCGCGCCCTGCCTGGCAGCTGAGGAGCCAGAACCAATGGTGCTCCCGGTCCCCGCAAACTCGCTGTGCTTTGCCTTCTATTGGGCCCCCGTCGTCGGAGCGCCCTCAAAGGTCTTATTAGACCGCTCAGTCTTCTCACCTGCTGCTGGGCTCTTTACCTCCAGCCAGTTAGCGAGTCGAGTACGACAGTCCTTCATGGTCCGGACGGACATGTTCTTGCAGAACGCACAGTCCTCCTAGACGTGCGACTTATTGGCGTGAAGGCAGTAGAGGCACCGAGAGTGCTCATCTTCCTTGAAGGCGTTCTGTAGTCCACATCCTGTGCAGCTCCTAAACAGCTTAGATCTAGTTGGCATCAGGACTCCTTTGTTCTGGGCCATGTCCACGTGGGGTAGGACTGAAAGATCTTCCGGAATCCTCCAAGAAGTGAAATTTGATGAAAAATCTCCCTTGAGGGTCATAGAAACTTCTGAAACGGGTCCCCATTAATTGGAAGATGAAACGGTGGAGCTTGAGGCTCGATTTGACCGAAAAATAAAGAGTAAACTCTTTGGAAAAACGCAACACGCAGTAAAAGCTCGAGAGCTAAAGCATGAGGACTCCCAAAACTTGAACTTGCAGTAAACATCTGAAGATGGCTGCAAGAGGAGGGGCTTAGGTAGAGGGTAGTCATTGGCTGGGGGCAGTATGACCCAGAGACCAGTGATTGGTTACTAGTAGAAAGACAGTTCAGAAACGAAACTGAAACTGATGTTTTCTTTACTGAGGATTCCCAGCCTGACGATGGGGAATATTCATGAGCATGTGAATCCATGACAGACCCCATGCTGGAGAATTACGTATTATGTGGACTTCTTGCCATTATGGAAACATGTGAAATAGTGAGAACTAAGCAAAGTTACCATAATATGCTAATAATCCGCTGGAAATCGCCACATAAACCAGTCAATTGTATGAGATCAGATGTAACAATGTTCGCTGGGGGAACTCGACTTGGGATAACTGAAACAGCCATCAATCAGTTGACCTTACAATACTCAGGCCTTTCCTCGAAGCAACAAAAAGAAGCATCCCAAGAAGTGAATTACACAACGCTGTTGTTGGTACATAAAATAAGCAGGGGCAATGGCCATCCCCCTGCTAAAACAACTAAGCATGTATATAACCAACAACTGGTAGAAAAAAGAGCCCTGAGAAAAATCATACGAATCACCAAAAATTCTAATTCAGTGGAAAAGAAAAAAGAGGCTAAGAATGCAGAGGCAAACTACAAAACTTGGCTTCGGCATTATAGACAATCCCTATACCAAAAAGACTCAGAAGAAATGCTGAGTTTGCGGGAACAAGACAAGAGACTTCTGGGCCCTGATAGAAAGTAACGCAAAAGACACGGACACCATCATCCAAAATAACGTGGGGGGAAGAAACGTGGGTAAACCACTTCTGGGAGCTATATAAAAAAACAGCAGTGAACCCGCAAAGACGGCCATCTCACTTAACCAAGATCTGGTTGATCCCAAGTGATAACAGAGTCGATATTAGGGAAGATAAAGAAATTAAATTCCTCACATGCACCAGGCCCGGACGGGATTACCAACTTCGATCTAAAACAACACACAGAGGCTTGGGCAAAATGTATAAGTGAGATCTTACGGGACTGTGTACAAAAGAAAGAAATTCAATCCACCTGGAAGAAGGCTCACGCCGTATCGATTTTTAAAAAAGGTGCAAAAGACAATCCTTGCCACTATCGCCCTATCGTGCTGCTGGATACAATCGGGGGAAAATCTTCGGCTCTCTAGCCTGTGATTAATTTCACAAGTTGTCGAAAGAGGTGGCTTGTCCAGATCAACTTCAAGCAGGCTACATTAAAGGCCTGGGTACTTAGGCAAACATCCTGCTCATCAGCTCAATGAAGGCAAGAGTTTTGGAAGGGAAACCCCACATTTTCGTGGCATTTGTTGACCTGGTCCAGGCATTTGACTAGGTCAACCGTGACATTATGGTCAAAGCTGGAAGTATTAAAGTGCCTATACTAGATCCAATAAAAGACCTATATTCAGACACTTCAATGTGTGTAAGACTGAACAGGACGGGGCAGCTATCTAGATCAGTTGGTACAAGCAGAGAAGTAAAACAAGGTTGCCCTCTGGCGCCAGCCTTGTACGACGAGTACATTGCAGACTTCAAAGTCGTGGAGCATCGAGTAAGATCTTTTCCACCTAAATTGGGCAACTTGTCAGTGTCAAGACTCCTATATGCGGATGACATCATTATAATGGATCAAACGGCCATTGGCCTACAAAGGCAATTGAACAACTTGCTACTCTACATAAAAGAGAACCAACTTGAACTAAACAAGGAAAAAAACAAAATAATGTCATTCGAAAAAACAACGAAAAAGCAGGATCCATTCAAATGGAGCTTAGAAGGAGCTTCTCTGGAAAAGGTGAAGAGCTTTCGATACCTTGGTATCTTTCTGAGCAAGAGCCCTTCGGAAATCCCCATGCCGGAGCATCTACAAGCAAGACTAAGAGCATCGACAGCGCAAACAAAAGCGATCGATAGAAAATACGGCCTCTTTTTGCTAATTCCAATCCTAGTCTTCTATAAGGCAAAGGTGGCAAAATGCTCAGCAGAGACAATGTTCTTGAGAAGTTTTAATACTGCATCATTCTTTATAATAATAATAATTTAATGTGATACAGTTTACATAATAAACTTTACACATACTAAAACAATATACATAATAAAACATGAAATAAAATAAATCAACTAACATATATGGAGTAAAATTCATACAGTACATACAAAATGCATGAGAAGAATGTTCATAAAAATGGAAGAAAAAAGAAAAGGAGAAAAGAGGAAAGAATGGATCATTCTATGTTTCATTCTGGATCATTCCACTCTCTTCAAAGTACTAGAAACAAGTATGTACAGGTGCGTTATAAATGACTTATCATATCATATTCCGGAATGGACGGCGGTCACCGGAATGGCCCTACTGAGAAACACCTAACCAGATAACTTGCAAGTGAGAAAGTACGTCTCAGCATGAGGTTGCAGAGGAAAAGTACAAAGGTTTGGAGCCGCATATTGGTTTAGCTTGATGTGATTTTAAATCTATTAACGGATCATCTTTGCAATGGCTATTTTATTAGTTTGTAAGGGGACATAAGAGATTAGGATGACTCATCTAGGCCATCTATTTACGGATCTCTATGTCTACAGCGAAGAAGAATGGTGGATTAAGTTAATGAGTGGAGAAAATACTTGCTGGGTAATAACGGTGGTTGTATTTTTTTCAAAGTTTGGACTATACAAATCGGCAGACTGTTAACCATGGCACCCCATGTAGTGGAGAATATTATTGTTCTGTTATGGCTTTGCATAAAATAAGGATTATAAGGATGGAAATGCTGCCTTCTTGTAAAAATTGTTTTGCAATTAAATCAAGTAATAAAAAAAAGTCAATGCTATTAAAAGTATACTTTTGCCTAAAGGTCTCTATGTTTTTCAACCACTCCCGCTTACATTTCCGAAGAAATTGCTTAGATGTAGTGACAAGCTTTTCCAGGGATTTCTATGGGGTGTAGGGAAAAGACCAAGAATACCTCGATACATTATGATGCGCAGTGTACAAGGCAGCGGCTCTGATTATCCTATTCTCAAACTATCAGAGGATTCATATTAAAAAAAAATCTGCTTATTTCATGAAAAGGGGAACGTCTGAGCCATTATGGGTGTCAATTGAGAGGGATAGGTTTTCGATGTATTGTCTGAATAGTTTATATTCCGTAGGAAAGATGCCCAATTTACCTACGAAGTTACCATCTGTTGAAGTTATTAGGACTGGACTGACATCGTGGATTATTGGTAATGGCCAGAATTTATGGCTACACTACAGGGCTTAAATCTGGCATAATCCTGGCCTGCAGATTGAAAATAAGACATTGTGTTGGCAAAAATGGATTACGTGAGGGATTTTAAAGATTGGTGATGTTTGGCATGTTGGTATTCTCTGTTTCTCTTTGTCGCAAGTTTGGCTTAGGAAAAAGGGAATTTAGGAGGTATAGGGATTTAGAAACTTTGCTATCAGAAAGGCTGGGGATGTTGGATGTTCCAATGAGAACTAAACCAATGGTTTGTGATTTGTTTGACACACCGTCACGTATGGTTTCAACTTCCTTAAAATGAGGGCTACAGAGGACCCTTATATAGCTTCATGGGAAAAACTGAGGGAGGCATGGATTGAGGAAGAGATATTTCTATCAAGGAATGGGAGGGATTATGGAGGGTGGCCGCAAGGTACAAGATGGATTTAAGTTTGCGTCATACTCGAAGAATTTTAGGTTGTCTGTACTGGACTCCGGTGAGGAGAGCATGGGCTAGGAATGCAAGATAGCGAGACATGTTGGAGTTGTGGTCAGAGGAGAGGTACTTTTATTGCACATGTGGGACTGCCCGAGGGTTATAGATTTTTGGAAGGAAGTGCTGGACAGGCTTGATACGGTTCTAGGTGTGACATTGCCGAGGTCACCCTCCTCAGTGTTTTTACTTTCTACGCAAGGGAGATGTAATGTGGCCCATAGCTTAGGATACTGGTTCAATAAAGCACTAACGGTGGCGACCAAGCAAATCTTGAGAGTTTGGAAAAGAAGGAAAAAAATCCATTGTAGAGATTTGGCTGTTGGATTTACAAACTTTATCCAGCTAGGAGAAGCATCTGTTGACTAAACAAGACCAAGGGGTGTCTTACCTGGAAATGTGGGGACCATTTAATGAGTTATATGGCTGAAGACAGGCCTTTGGGTAGATTGTGGAGACGGAACAAGTATAGGTTGGGTTGAGTTACTAGTGTGGAAGTGAAGAATTATGTGTGTGTGTGTGTGTGTGTTTGTAGTAGATGTTTTGTAATGTATGTATGTGTTTTTAATGTTTGATTGCTCACCATACATGTGGAAAATTATATACAGTAATTTTATAATTAGATAATTTGTGTTATGTTTCTTTTCAAGTTGGATTACGTTGTGAAGATCATTAGGACATTTCATGCATCTCAAAATGTATGTATCCTTGTGTTGGTTATTTGATTGTTCTTATTGACAAAGTGTATAAAACAAGTAAATTATTACCAATACTCTGTCGCTGTCTTTTTTTGTTCATCCACACCTCCTTACTAGGAACACGTATCAAACATCACTATCTGCAGCCTATTTATGTTAAAAGAGGCATACCACGATTGTTGCTACAGTCCCCTGGTATCAACACTGTGCCTTTACCAGTGCCCTGGTCTTCCACTATGTAAATATGACATGGGAACTACGCACTGCACCTCAGTAGACTCAAGCAATGTGTAGATTTGTATTGATCTGTAAAGCAGCGCTGCTGCTATCTAATCTACTCAACTTCTTGGTACCTCAAAATGGCGTGCTCATGCACCAATGTGGCCGAACTGGCATGTTCTGGCCTCGTCCCAAATGGCCACGTTTGTGCAGCTCTTCAAAGGCTTTCTCTAGCGGTGTCCTTGCTTCCTGAATCCTGGGGGAGGCCGCCACCAATGCACGCCAGAATTCTTCTGGGTGAAAAAGCTGCAGACCCTTCCCCCTCAATCCCTTAATTGGCATCTCCACTCTCCAACCTGCAAAGGCATCAGAAGACACTCCAATCACTTGCCCCCTACCACCACCCTGTGAATAAAAACCGCAAGGCATCAAGGAATAAACTCAAGGCTGATTATGAAGAAATCCACAATTCCTCTCACATGAGCTTAGAACTCCACACAAAGCGGCCACCTTGGTGGGCAGATGCTGCAAGGAAGGCATGGTATCAAAGTAAGACAGACACAAGTGATCACAGTTAAGGGTGTTTATTAAACTTTAAAATGGGTGAGAAAAACGCCTTATCTAAACCTAAATACAAGATGGGAGCAAGCTACGACCATCAAATAATGATAATACCATCCAAGTGGACTCTAGTTAAATAAAGAGGGTCTATACTAAAAAACCTATTGCCAATCCTTACCGCTATGCTACAAAATAGTGTGGGATAATGTTCATAAGAAAGGAAATTAGTGTTCACAAAATGATAAGTCAGGATGTTACGTGGGGTTTCCCTTCCCCACGTTCTTAGTATGTAGCACGGGACAAGGCAGGACTCTTGAGCACAGCACACTCCTGGGCTTCTCCAGCACTAGGTTACAGTTCCTTTTCTCAATATCAGGACCTTCTGTGTCCAAGTCTCTTTCATGAAAAGTCTCATGCTTCAGCGGGCCTGATGTATCAAACAACGAAACAAAAGTTCCTTTTAATTATTATTTACATCGAGCAACTCGTTTTTACCCTTGGATCCCCTTCAGCCGGGCTCAGATCCTTCTCTCAACGTTAACCTCCCTCAGTCAGGCTCAGACCAATCACTCACTGTGGACATCCCTCAGTCAGGTTCACACTTGTCATCACAATGTTCACGGGTGAATGTCTGCTCACCCTAATTTTCAGGCATCCCTCAGCCGGGTTCACATTTGCCAATTATCACAGTTGATTTAGTTTTAACACCATGCAGGATTCACTTTCCTTGGCTTTCTGCTGGACGTCCCTCGGCTTTCTGCTGGACGTCCCTCAGTCGGGTTCAATACCACCTTTCAATCACAACATTTGTAGTATTCAAAAGTCTCACTGTTTTTTTAAACAACCATCTAGTTTAGTTAGGTCCCCCACATCTGGGCTCAGACCTTCCTTTGCCTCCTAAAGCACTTACTAGTTCAAACAAAGACTTCCGAGGGGTGATCACGTCTTGCTGGGTCACTTGTTCCTTATATGACCACCTCGACACCTCACACCGGCCTCCCCTAGGGCCTCTTGATAGTTGCAGTTTCAACAACAACCGAAGACTTTCGACTGTGCACAGGATTCAACATAACCCTCTGCAGAACACTTCAATTTCGTAGTTCAATAGATTCTCCTTGCAGGGTACCAGTCAGAGTCCTTCGAATGAGCGCCCACGTGGTGCCGGACTACTAACTCTGATACCAATTTGGCTTACAAAGGACCTTTGTCCATTAGTCTTCTTTCTTCATACAATGTTGCTCTTCATAACCTTGAACCCAACATCTATTATCGGCTCTTTCCGACTCACACAGTCTGTGCGGGAGGGTCCCATGTACCACTGACATCCTTCGCACAATTCGCCAGCAGCGATTCCCAGTCTTACGTTTCCCCTGTCGAAGGCTGCGCGAGTCTGGGTTGAAAAGGGCAAGGGCAATTCCCTCCTCGCCGCCTTTCTCCTCCGTTTGCTCTGCCGTCCTGGAATAGCTGCTTCCTCATGCGTTTGGCTTTGCTCAGAGTGTGCTTTTGTGCTTTGCCTTTTATCCCTATGGGGAAACGGAAGGGAAGTCAGGTGTGTGTAATTATCGGCAATTGCCTGACTCTGCCTGAACCTTGTGTTGGGACATGCCAGGTATACGGCTCTGGTGTTAGTCCGTTGTCTTTCATGGTAATCGCTCTGTGAGAAAGTGTGTCAAGAAAGGGGGGGGGGAGTTGAGTTTCTAGATATCCTACAGAGTAGGATGGGGAAAATGTGTCATAAGGAAGGGGGTACCGCATCTCACCCTTCGATGTCCCACTTCCACTCACCGAGCATCCCTCACCCAGGTGATCCTCCCGCACTGGTCCACCCCCAGGAACTGGATCCAATAGCGATGGCTGTGTCCTGGCCTCCTGGATGACTGATCCCTGGGGATTAGCCAGTGAGACACCTTCAGGTTTCTCACAATGCCCACCCACTTTATGTAGGATATTGAAACTGTTAAGCAAATATTTGGTTCAGGGTACTGAATGTAATGTCTGTCCCCATCCTAGAGAGAAAAGTAGGTTAATACTCCACAGAGGGTATTCTTACACATTTTTTCTTTGTTATTTTATCATCCAGCCATAGCTGTGTGAGGTTTTGGGTTGGCCTTTTTTTGGGTCACAATAGCCGGTAAGATGTTTAAGGTTTCACTTTGATATGTAAGACAAGCAAGTGTCAATCACTGGTCCCGGTTACAATGGAAGTTACTATGAAAATTCATGATTTCTTGTACCACGGTAGTCGGTCTTGCTTTGATAAAGTATTCGGGTGAAAGTGAAACAAAGATATAATCAAAGAGAAAACATCCTTTATATTAAGATATTTTATTTTACAGAAGCCTTGAAAAACAAATAAAACATGAAATCAAACAATGAAATAGTAAAAAAAATAAATATACTTTATCATTAAGTGGCTACTTCATATTTAAAGAAAAATGTCACAACTGAATGAACATCAAAAAGCATGTACAAATAAATACAAAACACATTTAATTTCTGGCACTTAAGAGAAATGCATAGTAACATTGGAATTGCGTACACACCCTTGAGTGGAATCCAAATGTAAAACATTTGAAAAATATCAAAATCGAGTTCCTTTATTTTCAAATGAGTTTTCATGATAGTAAAAGTACTGCTAATTTCCAAAACTCCACAGGTACAATCGACCTGTATTAAGAACCTACAATACCACAGCCAAGCAGGGAGCACTGTACCAAGAGTATTTATGGAGATATTCAACACAAACCCCTTTACACTTTGTAAATCTATGTCCATCTACTATTTTAGAATGTCTACGGAACTAAATTGTTTGTTATTGCAATCTAAAGACTTCTACCGGTGGCTGCTCTGTGATGTCAAAGTAGTAGAAATAACACCTTTGCTTAAAAATTCACTTCAAGATCAGTGTTTTCATTTCAATACCTGTAGTTACTATGTTTATTGATGATGGACCCAATAACCAGTGGCTTCATTAAAAAGTAAAGGTGATCCTCCTTTAAGCCAACCAAGATGATAATCAAGCAATTAATAAAACATGAAATTGTTATTTTCTATATGGTAAATTGGAAAATGCCAGTCATGAATTGCTTAAACCTTCAATGCAGGCTTTAGCTAAGTATTCGGTTAGGGTGATGATGCAAGAATGGAGTGTTTTAAATTCAGCCAAAATGGCAATGGCTTATTCAGTAGTTTACTGCAAAGTACATTCCAACCGAAGTCTTGTGAATAGGTTCCGCAAAAGTTATCTTTGCTTGGGGTGTGAGGTGTTTGGTAGGGAGAATTTTAATAGGTTTTGAAAGGAGCAAATAAAGGACAAATTAAGAGGAGAGCCTTGGGCCTTATAATTTTAAGTGCAGGGATATTTGGGCAATAGGTCAAGGTGATGACAGTAGCTTGTGAAGAAGTCCTATATTTTAGAAGTTCCCAATTTCATTAGATCGATTTCACAAGCTCTTCTCAAATTCTCATTTGAATATCACTGGAAAACTGATACAAGATGTTGTCATAATGCTAGAGGAGGAAGTGCACAGTAGTATAAAACCACTGAGTTGTAGGAATTGCTTTAATTTTGGAAAACAAATGTTTAACGATGCAATTCGGAGATGCTGAAATGAACAGCTTAATATTTTAGGACAAATCCTTTTATTGTAGTCGGAACTTTTGTTTTTATTTAGCTCATGTTTTATTCTAATTTAGCATACTTTGTAAAATATTGCTGCAGTACAAAACAAAAAAAAGTCTAGAATGACAGGAATATTTCAGGAACTAAAATATGGCAAAAATAACCACAGTTCCAATACGCTCATCATGAAACTCAGTTTCAGCTTTGCAGATTAAACACACAAATAACAATAATATGATCTTCTGAAAGAAATAACATACAACAAATTGTCCGCTGAGGAAGTATACCAAACACAACTTTCAATGCTTTTTTTGGTTAAGAGTGGCATAGAACGTTTTTTCACAATATTGTTACCAGCATTAAAACAAACAGTTTAATATAAACAAAGAAAAATAAAGTTTGATTTGATCCTTTTTGTGTTCCTTAATGATAGGAGATCAAAGAGGCCAAATTAAGATTTAGTGCAAAACCATCCTCTGTAGAGTGCAATTCATATAGCTCTTTGTAACCACAGTAACCGATATTTAGACCAAAGGTAATCAGTTATATTTACTTTTCTTGATTCAGATGCATGTGGAGCCATACTGAAAACAAGGGGGATACCTCATCTATTCACCAAGAAAGAAACTTTGCCGAAATTTAGAATTTGAGGCAAAGACAGAATATTACACAAACTATTTTTCAGGCTATTTGATAAAAAATGAATTTCACTCGAATACCAACTGATGCATGCCATCTGTATACAGTACACTACAGGAATTAAAATAACCATACTCCAAAATACACATTCTATCACATTCTGTTTGCATACTTTGTTTCCTTTAATTAATTAGAATGCTTGGAGTATAAACATAGAACCACACAGGATTAACTGGAAACATTGTTCTTCCTATTCATGTCCCAGCCACTACACTCCAACCTGTGGTGTAGTGTTTGAGAAATACACTCTATTGGACTGTTAACAAAGTGATCAAATCCTGCAATACAGAAATTCCACTTGGTCCATCTGACCTTGACCAAGGTGCATATTCCCACCCAGGCACGAGCATTATAGTTGTTTTTCTGCAACATTATCACATGATCTATTGACACAAATTGAAGAGAACATTTGAGAGTTGTCTTGGAAACCTATCCACTACTGGTTTCTCATCCAAGCGAATGCTGCCTTCTCAAATTGTCACTGCATTTGGCCTCTTTTTTTGGGTTCTTCCGGAAAATACTCCTAAAAGAAAGAATTAATAATTTTCAATTACAATGCAATTTGCTTCTTTGACATGTCATCCAATGCAGGGTAACTATGTAAGCATTCAAAGGGCTTGATGGGATTTCTTTGTTAGTAAATGGCAACTTCTAAAACATTCATGTTAAATGTTCCCCCACACTCTCCTAAAATCAACTACAAAAGAAATAGGTCAACCCGATTCTATGGCCACCTTCCAAAATGATACCAAGCCAGGACTTCCTCTTCATGGTGTATGCACAACTTGCAGATTTCATTAAATTGACATTTCTGGAATTCAGTTTGACCGTGGCAGCTCCCAACGAGGACCATTCCTCTGCTCACACCTTTACTCCATCTCACCCAGGCCCTCAACTGCTGATCCTCCTAACCTCCAACAGGCAAGGGCAAACATGCACCACTGTTTCCATTACTACTCAGCCAAGTACAACTATTACATTAACCTCACACCTCCTCATCAAAACCTAATCCCCCTCCCGGCTCTCCTCTGACTCCCAACTGCGCTTTCTCCTCACTCTCAGTCAAGGACCTTGCCAGCTGCTTCTTCCAAATAAAATTTTAGACTGGACACCCTGCCTTCCCTGCTCTACCTCTTCCTCCCTTCTCGGCACCACCGCTACCTTTACTCAGTCTTCACCATCTGACTTCCCACCAACCACACCGGCTGAGGTAGTGCCTAAAGTACAGCCACTGACATTTGTAATATTGGTTGAGACACAAGGTTCCCGTTTTCCTAATGCGAACAGCCGCATATTGCTCACAGAAATCTCTTTGTTGTTGCCTCCCACACTGCTCTGTCAAAAACAGAAGGGATAACCATGTGCAAAATGGTGGATCCTGCAATGGAATGATGACTGCATACACTGTTTTGTAAAGTGTATACCAAAGTATGTATTATTTCCTTTTTTTCTATGACTGTGCACTATTATTATATTGTATTTAAGGGGAGTTGGATATTTTGGGGGTAAAAACAGCTCCATGTTTTCCAATTATCTGCATTGTGTAGAGAAAAAGACAAACTATACATATCTTATTAATATGCAACTGCACTCTGTTCTCATCAACACAATTCTTTTAATTTGTGAATGAGCACAAGGATGCAAGTGTGAGACTTAGAAATGGCATGGGGCAGTTTTGTTTTCAGATTACTCTATGCTTGAAATGTGGACGTCTGCCATCCTGAGGGGAACTGCAGATCTGAAGTTTATGCCTTGTCAAAGCCAACATTTTCCAAATGGTTTTATTTCATTGAATTTACTCACTCAGACGAACATTTCCAATGAAGAAAGAAAATAAGGTGGTATGTCCAAATCTTGTTCTCAAGTACAGTAGCCTTCAGACTGCCATCCCATCCTGTGTTCCTGCTGACATATTTGCCTCCTATATGGTGAAGGCGTTAGCCCGCCCCCATCTGCTTTCACTTGCAGCTTACCAACTAGTTTCAAGGTGGCCCACTGTCCTACCCGTTTTGAAAACACAAACCTCTGACCCAAACAAGACATCAAGCTATAGATCAGTGACTATCCTCCATCACTATTCTAAATATGTCAGGTGTGTAATCTTCAATTGCACAATGCCTACCTGGAAGCCAAAGGACGGGGTGACCCACTCCAACCTTGATTCTGCAGCAGACACTCCCACAGGGCCCATACATACTCACATCTGCAACTCTACCACTACCGCTGGTCACAGCCAGATACGTTAATTTCTCTTGATCTGCCATGTTTTATAAAGTTAACCATTTCTCCCTCCTCAAAGCTGCCTCATATCTTGACTTTCAGAGGACCAACCTTGCTTGGGTGCCTCCATGCTTGGCCGATTACAACTTTTGCATTTCTTGCAACACTGACCTCCTCCACCAATACCACTGCCACATCACAAAGGGTAGCACAAGGGTCTGCCATTGGCACTTTGCACCTCTTGGCTAAACTACCTCCTCCTTTAGATTTTCTTATAATTTATTTGCAGATAATCTTCAAATCTTTTCCTTCACTCCTGAGCTGTACTCTGCAATAACTGCCGAATTGACAGCAATTACTGAATGACAGGGTGCTGCTTGATGCCTGCCTCTCCTAAAACTGTAGCGATTTCCCTGCCACCCTACAATGTAAGATCTCTTATTGTCTATATATACTTTCCCCGTGACCTGATTGGCACATCCACCCCATCCCCCACCAAGGGTGGCAATCTAGTGCTCTGTATTGATTATTGATCGCAAACGTCTACAATTTACCACCTCCGCTTCTACGGTTGTCAGGAATAACCTCCTGAATATCTATAAAATCCATCCACCACATAACCTTTCCATCACCCCAAGGGCCTTCCTTCTTTTTTCGCCATTACTAGCGTGGTTGTTCTTTTTCAACCCTTCTTCTGAGAGGAGGGAGGCCTGTGTGTACGTTTTGCCTTTGGTGGGAAACCTTGGGTGTCCCCGCCCAGGCTCCAGAGTGTCTGGGCAGGCAGGATGTGGGGGAGGAGTTTTCCACCCCCCTGTCCTTGTCTGCCAGCGTGCCTGAATGGGACCAGCTTGCACTGGGGGTCTAGATGTCCTGATTGGAAAACAAAACGCTCCTTTCTGTAAACTGCTGAGGAAGATTGCAGAGGAGTGAGTTCTGGATCTGTATAAAAGGTGAGGCTCCTGCAGTGAAAAGCAAGTCAACCACTGGAAGCTAACGTAACCGAAGAAGACGACATCCAGAGACGCCTGCAGACCCTTTGCAACACCGTTAAGCGACCACTGCAATCCTGACCCCGTCTTCTGGGCAACAGAGGAACTACTAAGAGGAGGACTTCTTCCCTTTGACTGGTGGGAACAGCTAGTCGCAAGACGAACTTTGATTTGAGCCATCTCCCAAGGTAATGTGAGTTTCCAAAGGTGCAGAGTCCCAATATCAGGAGACCTGCTGCCCAGTTCAAGCGCATCGTCTTGGAACAGCTGAATCCGTCCAAATCTTTGCTGAGCCCTCAAGGACACTCCAGAGACCCAATCCAACTCTTCGAGAACCGCCACACCAGAGTGTGGGACTGCAGGAACCGAAGAAGGTTGACCGAGCGAATAGTGTTCTTTGTTGGTGCTGCAGAAAAGACACCAAAATCACAGAGTGACCAGAGAAGTTGATGAAATCTGTGCCAGAGGTCCTCCCTCGAGACTGCTGCGGAGAGATCCTGTCCATTGCCTGTCTTTTTGTCATCAGACCAAGGAATTCGGAGGTCGGGTCTAGAGTTGCAACATCGCAGAGCATCCACCACAAATGTTTTCTACATACCTAAGGCACTGTGGGGAAAAAGGTATTGCTTACCTTATTCTAGAAAGTCGCTCCAGAGAGTTGGAGTGCACCTAGAGGTGTCCATGGCAACCACCTCTTACCTCTGACTCAATTAGCTGTGTGTGTCCCTTTAGCGAGTCCTTTAACAGGGTCTCCAACATTGGTCATGTCTTCTTTTCTTGTATCTTCTTTCCTAGAGACTAGAAAGTATCCACAGGAACTTTTGACGTCTGCTGCTTTTCAAGACTTTAAGCCTCTCTGAACTTTCTTTTAGCCAGGGCTACGTTTTGGACCTTAAAAGACTTGCTGTGCAGGGAAACTACCTCTAGAACCTGAAGCTCTGATAGGATAACACTAACCAACTGTTAACCTTCCCAAAAATCACTATCTTATATATGTATGCTGACTAAATGCAATTACTGTATTACTTTGTGGGTGCGCGTTATTAACGAAACTACAGTAGACCTGTCAAGCTCCTGTAACAATTGTTAACGTTCAGCAACTACCAATTAAGAAGTGGCCTTTTGAAAGTATACCTATGTGTGGTGGTTAATTGTATTTAACAGTGACTTTTGTGTAAATATAATAAATCTATATTTTAATATAAATGTATGTGTTCCTTTGATGTGCATTACTAGCTAGGTTCAATATGTATACATTTAAATATATTAAGCGCAAGGGAAAAAACCTGGCCCGGAGGCATCTAGGCGCTGAATGCAGAGTACTTACCTACAGCTCACATCTTCCTCTTACGATAAACCTGACTGCCCTGCCACTCAAGGTTCCCGAGTAGTACAGATGGATACTAAGAGGTGGGGATCTACAAACCCCTGGGATAGCTTACTAAATTCTTACCTCACTACCTTACTTTACTAATACTTACTTTAGGAAACCCCCCCTCCCCCCCCCCCCAACACCAGTGGCAGTGGTGGGATTGGTGTAGTTGGATTACATTGGCTCCCGGTTGTTTTGTATTTCTAAGAATCCATCCTCAAGGCTACTATACAGTACAGAACTAAACCATCTCTACTATGGAAAACTATAAGGCAGAAGCTCTTATATCTCTTACTGTTGAAAAACATGTGTATGGATAAATGGCTTAGCACTAAAGGAAAAAAGCAAAGCTAATCCAAAACTTGTAGGATTATCAAACTGAGTAGGTCTGTAACCCCTACTCCCAGAAATGATCTGGAAAATAAAGGTCAAAGTATAACCCTTAGCCGTCATCTTCCAGAAAGTGAGGTAGATGATGTGGGAGAAAATGTGATTGTTAATCCACCTTCCAATCCTTTGACCTCAACCCTAACTGTATCTAACAGGTCCGCTGAGCTGGTTCTAGAGATAGAAAAAATGAAAATACTGTTTGAATTCAGGAAACTGGAAATTCAGTCTTAGATGAGACAAAAAATTATAAAGGAACTGCAACACGGGAGTGTGGGTTGGGGGGGCGGGGAGAAAGATATGCAGCATGAGCAAGACATGAAAAAGTTGTCCCTTGATTCCACTTCTGTTTCAGAGTTCTCTCTGCCAGTCCACTCCAGGAGCAAGAAGTCTCATCTCCACAAAGATTTGGTGAGTGTGTATGATGCCAAAACTGATATCCTTGATGGGTACATTTGAGTTTACATGTAAAGTACACGGTACATGTGAAAGTGAGTTTGTTCCATGGGTAATCCCTAGGCTCCCCCAGAATGGCTGTGATGGAGTTGAATGATGCAGATAGACAAGATTACCAATTGGTCAAAACTGCTCTCCTAGCCAGGTTTGGGAAGACTCCTTCCCAATACCTAAAAAGGTTTAGGGACCACAAGAAGAGATGGTAGCTTGTGGGTCACTTGAGTGTGCGAAAGCCTGAAAAACTGGAAAGTATTTTTGATGCCTGTTCCCCAGAGCTGAGACAGCACCTTGTTGACTCTGTAACTGGACCAAAATAAGCTAGCAGTGGCTGCTGCCTTGTGGGTGGTTAATAGGGCTACACAAGGATTTGGAGGCTCCTCGCAAGAAAGAGGATAGGAAGAAACATAAGAAGGATGATCATTCCAAAAATCCACTACCAAAAGAGGAGCACAAACATAACAAGGGTAAATATCCGCCTAAAGAACCTTATAGGGCTAGTGAAAACCTCTGGGCCCAAACCAGGGAGAGGTTATCAGAAACCCCCATTCCAAAAGACATTTGTGAAATGTGTGGTTTGTGGGTTTGGTGTCCATGTGAAAGGAGATCCCAGTTGTAAGTGTAAACTTTCAGGGATCCCATATGTCAGCTCAGCATTCACACACAATGTGGATACACCAATGGCAGGGGATTGCTTCCACCCTCAAGCTGAAGAACCCATTGGTGCTCAAGCTAGAGTATCTTTAGTATCTCTGGTACTGTGGGATAAACAGAACAAGAGGTCTATAATTCCATTCCTGATAATACTAAAGAATATTATAAAGACAGTGTACTTGTATATGGTCAGGACACCCCTGCCATTAGAGAAACTGGGGCCAGTATAACTGTGGTAGATGAGTTTCATTCAACCTGAGAAAGTTAATAGGACTCCCAAAGGGCTTACCAAGTTAGGAGATCCATGTTACGCTCACCTGGTATCCACAGGGACGCCACCCAGCCGGGTTACTCGCTGGTATGCTTCTCAGCTTTGCCCTGATATGGTCTGCGGGGAAGGTTCTGCCTTGTGGTAGAATTAGGCGTGCTCTCCGTCCTGCCTTCTTTGCAGGGGCACGTTGTCTTTCATAGGCGAGTGCGGTCCAGTTACTTCACTGACACCGGCCCGTTTGATATTGTTCAGGTAGGTCTTATTGCTGTTCTTTAGTTTTGTTGCTATACTGCATGCCTTTTTTTCCTTTAAAATGTCTCTTTTTTTCTCCCTTAGGTATGCAGAGCTTCAGCGCGGCGAACTGGCTTGGTTGAGCCCCGCTGGTAAATGATGGCACATTAAGAGCGCTATGATGGGGTAAGTAAGCGCTAAGCGCAGCGCTGCGAAGTCTGACCTTTGCTAACCTGTGTTTTCCTTCCTTGTAGGTCGCGGTGTTCTTCAGTGCGAGTGGAATGTCCGGAGTGGTGCCAGCCGAGAGGTGACCTGCCAGGTAAGCCTTTTGAGCAGTTCGTAATTTGTAAATGTCTCTACTGCTTTCTTTAATGTTGCCTCTATCTTCCTCTTTCAGGTCGTTCTGTCTGGGAGGTGTGCAGATTCGAGGAAGCTGTTCTCAGTAGCTGCAAGTGTTTAAAGATGAAGACTGCAGGTAAGATGCTGCTGCTAATGATGTTCCTTTTGTCTCCTTGCAGGTTCTGCTTCTCCGAGGTTCGAGGGAATAGCTGGACACGGTGAGCGTCACGTTGCAAGCTGAAAAGTAACGCGAAGCGTGTTGTCTTGCTTGGGTGTGGTTTAAATAGCCCCAACAAAATAGTCCAGGTAAAGTAGTCCCTAGGCTACCACACCCAAAACAATAGATCGCATAGCTTGGTTCTTAAGAACCAAGCTATGTGGATGCCTCCATGTTGGCTGACAATACAATAAAGTAGTTCCCAAGCACATTGTTTTTCATAGTGTATGAGCCTGGCGCCATAGGCACCAGGACTGGCCCCATGAGGGCTTTTGAAGAGGATGCCAGGATCTAGAGGCCCGAGTCCTGACTCCACCTGCCCAATGGGTTTGCCAGAGGGAGTTTTGGGCGAGGGTTGTGACAGCACTCCCCCCTAAGGCCCCCTCCCATGGTGTTCCTTCTGTCTGGCCCAGGTTTGGTTGGGAAGTTCCGATGGAATTTCCTGATTAGACGTGGTGCGTGGATATTCTCACTGGGCTCTAAGGATCTATCTTGTGGTCCAAATCCTTTCCAATTGACGAGATAATATAGCTTGGTTCTAGAGTATTTAGAGTCCAAGATATGTTTGACTTCAAATTCTGGTTCTCCGTCAACAAGTATGGGCTTAGGTGGTGTCCCAATCCGTGTGCTGGGTTGCATTGGTTTCAGGAGGGACACATGGAATACCAGGTGGATGTGTAGATTAGGTGGTATATCCAGTTTCAGGGCTGCTGGGTTGATAATTGCCTTAATGGTACAAGGCCCTAAGAATCTGGGATGAAAGGTCCGGGTTCCCTTGATGGGTACGAATTTAGCGGATATCCAAACTTTGTCTCCTACTTGATAATCAGGGGCCTTTTCCCGGTGTTGGTCGGCGAATCTCTTGTTTTTCTTTGGCATGAATAAGGTGTTCCTTTGCCCTTTTGAAAGCCTGAGTAATGGTTGTGTGTAGAGTCTTTACCGCTGGCATTTCCAAGCTGGCTGGAAGGTCTCGTTCAGAGGTACGTGGATGTCTGCCATAAAGGGTATAGAAGTGCGTTTGTCCCGTGCTTGAATGCAAAGAATTGTTATATGCATATTCGGCTATCCATAGTAGGTCTTTCCAATTCCTTTGTTCGTGGTGCAGCATGCACCGTAAATATTGCTCGAGTGTCTGATTGGTTCTCTCGGTTTGGCTGTCCGTTTGGGGATGGTGACTGATAGATAGCCGAACATTGATCTGCGCCATTGCACAACATTTTTTCCAGAAGTTTGAAATGAACTGGCTGCCTCGATCAGAGACCAGAACCGAAGGGAAGCCATGTAGCTTAACTACGCACTCCAGGAACACTTTTGCTAAGGTGGCTGCGTCTGGGAGGCCTTTGAGAGGAATAAAATGGGCCATCTTCGAGAATAAGTCCACAATGACAAGGATGGTGTTGAACCCTTGGCTTGGAGGTAGATCAGTGATGAAGTCAAGGGAAAGAGTGTGCCATGGAACTGGAGGAATGTCCAATGGTTGTAGGAGACCAGATGGTTTTTGTTTCTGCGATTGATTTTGTGCGCAGGCACCACACGACTGAATATACTGAATGATGTCCTTACGCCAGGTAGGCCACCAAAAGTTCTCTTTCACCTTAGCTAGGGTTTTGGCCATCCCAGGATGCCCTTTGTTCAGTGAATCGTGATAGTTTGAAATAATATGCTGTTGTAATTCCTTCTTGGGTACATATAGGCGATCCCTAAAAAAAGGGTAGATGGTCCTTGATGGTATATTGTTCTCCTTGAGTTTGCCATGCGAGGTAGGCATCAGGATTCATTGTCCGTTGGATTTCTTTTCGTAGTTCTGCTTGTGTTAAGGCTGTCGTGATACCCAAGAGTTTGTCTTCAGGTATAATAGGTATTGGGTCTGGAGTTGTATATACTATTTCATCTATGCCCATGCGAGATAAGGCATCTGTCTTTCCGTTTCTGACTCCTGGTCGAAATGTGATTACATAATCATATTCGGCGGCGGATTTGATAGCCAGGAGTTCCTTGTCCGTGATGGCATAATTAATCTCTGGAGGTGAGAAAATTTTCGACCAGAAGGCCACAGGATGTAGCTGGCCGGTTTCCGGGTCTCTCTGTGAAAGGACAGCCCCCACTGCGAGACTGGACGCATCAGTTTCAACAACATAAGGGAGGTCTGAACAAGGATGTCGCAGGATTGGAGCGGAGGTAAACCTTTGTTTAGGTTCCTTGAAGGCTTCTTCTGCTTCTTCGGTCCAATCAAACTTTTTATTGTTTTTCCGTAACAGTACTGTGATTGGGTGCACAACCTGAGAGAAGTCTGGGATGAACCGGCGGTAGAAGTTCGCAAAGCCCAGCATGCTTTGTACCCCTTTCAGAGACGTCGGTGAAGGCCATTTCAGAATGGCATCTACCTTGTGCACGTCCATTCTGATGCCTCCTGGAGTAAGGATAAAACCAAGAAATTCTACTTCGGTGACGTGAAAAAAGCATTTTTCAAGCTTTGCAAACAAGCGATGTTGACGGAGCTTGGTGAGGAATGAACGAACGTGCCCGACATGATCTTGTTCCGAGGCCGAGTATACTAAGATGTCGTCTATGTACACTAAGGCGCACACATCAATTAACTCCCTTAAGACATCATTCATAAAATACTGGAATGCCGCAGGAGCGTTGCATAACCCAAAGGGCATGACTTGATATTCAAACAAGCCGTACTTAGTATGGAAGGCGGTTTTCCATTCATGTCCTTTTCTGACTCGGACCAGGTGGTACGCTCCTTGAAGGTCCAATTTGGTATACATCTGGGCATCTTTAACTTGATGTAGCATCTCAGGGATAAGTGGCAAGGGGTAGCGGTTCTTCACAGTGATCTGGTTCAATACGCGGTAGTCAATACAGGTTCTCAAGTCTCCTTCCTTTTTCGGTACGAAGAACAAAGGACTGGCTGTGGGGGACTTCGAAGGGTGGATAAATCCGTTTGCAAGGTACTGGTCTAAATAGGATTTCAAATGAAGGTTTTCTGGTTCTGTGAGCGTAGATCCTGCCGCAAGGGATTTGTGCACCAGGAACAAGGTTGATCTGACAGTCATAGGGCCTGTGCGGCAGCAATTTATTGGCTTGGTCCTTTCGGAAAACATCCTGGAAATCATGGTATTCACTTGGCAAGGTATTAGTTGCTCCCAGGGTTGATATTGTCGCTCCGGGAATCATGGGGATACAGAAGTCGGGTTTCTCCTCTTGGTAATAGCAGGCAGGAGAGCAGTCACCGGGGAAGGTTAATTTTCGTGCCCGCCAGTCTATCAAAGAGTTGTGAGCAACCAACCATGGCATCCCTAGTATTAGCCTGAACTGAGGTGCCTTGATAATATCGAATGAAATAGACTCCCGGTGTCCATCCTGGCACAGCAAGGTTACCCTGGCTGTGCACTGGGTTACTGGTCCGGAAGCGATTTCTGTCCCATCCACGGTGGTTACCTTGTCCATAGTTGGCTTAGAACATAAAGGAAGCCCCATATCTGCTGCCAGTTCTTGATCAATATAATTTCCAACTGCTCCGCTATCGATGTATGCTTCAAAGGCATGCATTCTTGACTGTTGGTGGTTAATTAAGATCACTAGTATTGCAAAGTGCGAGGTCAGCAACTCTTTCTATTCACTCGACAAACTGACCTCTACGTTTGCCGAGCTTGGTACTTTTCCGATTCCTTAGCTTCATCCTTCTCTGTGGCCCCGACTGTTATTCTTGGGGGTTTTACTGGACAGTCCTTCAGGAAATGTCCTGGTTTCCCACAATACAAACAAAGCCGTTGTTGTCTTCTTTTGTCCCGCTCTTGTTTTGTTAATGGAGGCCGTATCCTTCCAATCTGCATGGGTTCTTAAGCATTTTCAGGTACACAGGGTGTGTTTTCCCTTGGTCGAACATACACGTCCGAGGGTCCATTTTAGACCGGTCTGCCTTTCGGTCCTGCAACCGGTGGTCTAGCTGCATGACCAGATTTATGAATTCTGCAGTGTCTCTGTGTGGATCAGCCACCTGGGCTAAGACGTCCTTTAATTCGCCTCGTAAGCCTCGATGGAATAACGTGGTTCTTTTGTTTTCTGGCCACCTAGCTTCGGCAACCAGTCTGTTGAAGGTAGCAATGTACGTTAACAAGTCCTGATTCTCCTGTCGGAGGGACAAGAGTTCATTGTCTAGTGCTTGTTCCTGGGTATGGCGAGCAAAACGTTTTTCCATTTCTCTCTGGAACCCTCCAAAGTCATGTAATAGAGGATCGTCATGGGTTACCAATGGCACCGACCAATCTGCTGCACTACCACTCAGGTATGATAAAACAAAAGCTACCCGAGCTTGGTCGTTTGGAAATGCTCCAGGCCTACAAAGAAAATGAAGGCAGCAATGATTGATGAATGCCGCATACTTCTGTGGGTCGCCTGAGAACCTTTCTGGTGGTGCCAGGGGCACTGTTCCAGGTAACGTGATCTGTACCGGAGTGGGTGGTATGGCGGGGTTTTGCATCATTGGATTGCTTCCAGGTAGAGGCGTCTTCCCTGCCTGTGATTGCAAGTATTGCCTGCTAATCTCTTCAGTGCGTTCTTTGGTCACTATTAGGTCTCTCCAGAGGGCATTAGTCTCTTGTCAGGCAGAATGAACCTCAGCACGAAGCTCTCCTAGTAATTGGACCAATTGGTCCATTTCTGATGTCTCCATGGCGCCTAGGTGGATTTGTTATGGTAGGCTTTGCCTTCTGTTACGCTCACCTGGTATCCACAGGGACGCCATGCAGCCGGGTTACTCGTTGGTATGCTTCTCAGCTTTGCCCTGATGTGGTCTGTGGGGAAGGCTCTGCCTTGTGGTAGAATTAGGCCTGCTCTCCGTCCTGCCTTCTTTGCAGGGGCGCATTGTCTTTCATGGGCGAGTGCGGTCCAGTTACTTCACTGACGCCGGCCCATTTGATATTGTTCAGGTAGGCCTTATTGCTGTTCTTTAGTTTTGTTGCTAGCCTGCATGCCTTTCTTTGTTTAAATTGTCTCTTTTTTCTCCCTTAGGTATGCAGAGCTTCAGCGCGGCGAACTGGCTTGGTTGAGCCCCGCTGGTAAATGATGGCGCATTAAGAGCGCTATGATGCGGTAAGTAAGCGCTATGCGTAGCGCTGCAAAGTCTTGCCTTTGCTAACCTGTGTTTTCCTTCCTTGTAGGTCGCAATGTTCTTCAGTGCGAGTGGAATGTCCGGCGTGGTGGCAGCCGAGAGGCGACCAGCCAGGTAAGCCTTTTGAGCAGTTCTTAATTTTTAAATGCCTCTACTGCTTTCTTTAATGTTGCCTCTATCTTCCTTTTTCAGGTTGTTCTGTCTGGGAGGTGTGCAGATTCGAGGAAGCTGTTCTTAGTAGCTGCGAGTGTTTAAAGATGAAGACTGCAGGTAGGATGCTGTTGCTAATGATGTTCCTTTTGTCTCCTGGACACGGTGAGCGTCACGTTGCAAGCTGCAAAGTAACGTGAAGCGTGTTGTCTTGCTCGGGTGTGGTTTAAATAGCCCCAACAAAATAGTCCAGGTAAAGTAGTCCCTAGGCTACCACACCCAAAACACTAGACCGCATAGCTTGCTTCTTAGGAACCAAGCTATGTGGATGCCTCCATGTTGGCTGATGATACAATAAAGTAGTTCCCAAGCACATTGTTTTTCATGGTGTATTAGCCTGGCGCCATAGGCGCCAGGACTGGCCCCATGAGGGCTTTTGAAGAGGATGCCAGGATCTAGAGGCCCGAGTCCTGACTCCACCTGGCCAATGGGTTTGCCAGAGGGGGTTTTGGACGAGGGTCGTAACAATCCAGTCCAAATGTGTCCCATACTGCCAGCTATCTTACATGTAATGACATGACTGTTCGGATCACCGAGTGTCCAGTCAGAAGTGCCAGGTAGGGTACTCTTGGGCAATGACTTGACGGCCCTGGGTGTAGTTTCCAGCACCTCAAAGCCCCCTTCTAAGAAGAGAAGAGAGCTAACCAGGAAAGCAAGAGCGGCAACCTTAAGAGACCTTCAAACTGAGACCAAGGGGAAAACCCAGAGACTCAAAAGGAAAGAATGGCCCCAATCCCCAAATGTTCAAGGAAAAAGGTTCCTGTCGAAAACCTAGAGGTCACACCTGTGACCCCACCACCAGCTGAGGCCGAGATGGTGCAAGAAGAATCCCCAGATGAACCATCTTCTAATGAGTCAGAGGTGGAGGAGATTCAACCCAGTCTGGAAGATCTGGATCCAAGAGACCATCCTGAGCTGCAGACTTCCAGAAGGTGGACCCTCAATGACAGATTTCAGTATGGGACAGAGAGGATCCCTCTCTAGAAGGTCTGTGTCAGCAAGCATTTCCCAGAGTGAAGAGCAAGACCATGGGAAGCATAGGCTATACTGGGAAGGTGGACTCCTCTATAGTGAGCCCATGGAGTCTATTCCAGGGGAATCTCAGGAGACTGCCGGTACCCCAAGAATTGAGATGAATTCCTACTATTGGCACATGAAGTCCCCCTGGCTGGTCATTTAAATTTTAAGAAGACCAAGGAGAGGATATCATTGTACTTTTACTGGCCCAAGATGGGTACAGGAATTGAGAAACACTGTATGAGTTGACACACTTGCTAGTTATCTGGTAAAATTGGAGCCAAGAATGTGGCACCTTTAGTGCCTCTCCCAGTTGTGGGAGTTCCTTTTGAGAGGATGGGGATTGACATTGTTGGCCCCCTAGACCCTCCAACTTCTTCAGGCAACCGATTTATATTGGTTGTAGTGGACCATGGCACTACGTACCCTGAAGCTATTACAATGAGAACATTTACTGCTCAGACAATGGCTAAGGCCCTACTTAGTATTTTGTACCAGAGTAGGATTTCCTAAGGAGTTTGTATCGGATAGGGGATCACATGTTATGTCCTACTACATACAAGCCAAGTGGAAAACCTGTGGGGTCACCTACAATTTCTCAACTGCCTACCACCCTCAGACAAATGGGTTGGCTTCTTCTGTCATGCCTTCTTTTTGCCTATAGAGAGGTTCCTCAAGACATAGTGGGTTTTAGTCCCTTTGAGTTATTTTATGGTCATCCTGTCAGAGGCCCTTTGGCCCCAAATTAAGGAGGGTCTGGAGAGTGCTCCTTTCCTCAGGACAGTAAGGATTACTGACTATGCTAGGCCTCAGACAGAAGATGGCACGGATGAGAGGCTTCTGATAATCTGAAAGCTGGTCAAGTATTGGCATGACCAGAAGGTTAACATGGTGGCGTTTACTCCAGACCAACAAGTTCTCATCATGGTTCCAGAAGATAGAGGGTCTTACAGGACAAATGGACAGGACCCTTCAAAGTTGCGGCACTCTACCAAGGTTCCTGAGTAGTAAAGACTGATTGGGATCTACAAACCACTGGGATAGCTTACTAAATGCTTACCTCCAAGTGGGACTTTAGGAAAACTCCCCCAAGATGCAAAAAGAAAATCTCTCCTAGCAGTTATCTTCTAGCAAGACAAGGAATCCAAAGCGAACAGATTGTACGTATGTTCAGAAAACCGACCAGGACCACAAGAACCAACAACCGTCGCTTCTCAGCAAGATCCAGCAAACTAGGACCAGCCCCATGTGAACTTACAGTTCACATATGCATGTCCTGTGTGATGAATGTGGATTGCAACCTCTGTGCAGGCCAGGTATTGTCGATCTGTGCTAGTAAACACACAACATGATACAAGTGAAGACCCTGTTTGGCAGACCTCTGATGAACACAGACCACAACCTACTAGGTTCATCTCTTACACACATCCCTCAAGCTCCCCCATCAACATACATTTTAATGCATTACACTATGTGCATTTAAATGTATGCACAGGGTGAAAGGTATAGTCGTGTGTTTGTTAATGTATCAGCCCATAACAGGTTTTTCAGACCTTGTTTAACCAATTGGCTACCTTGTAAAATGGTCTATTTGCAAAAGTTTCATGCAATATTTTCTCAAATTGTGGTCACAGAAATCACTGCTATGTACAGCCAGCAGAAGGCAAAACACTTTCACTATATATAATGAACCATAATTGAACAAAAGGTTTATTTTGGTGTACTCTATTTCAATATCTTATATACACAGTCATGCGTTAACTGGGCTACCCAACCTTATTTTAGCAGCTGTTACTTGTTTGAGGAATATAATTGTCATTTGTTCTTCCTCTATTTTCTTGCAGTTTTAGGTTTATTTTCAAAATATTGCTGCACAAGTCTTTTCAGGTAATAGGTTGGTGCTACAAATGCAAAGATGCTGCAGACTTTTCATCTACTAAGCATCCTTGGGCTGATTTTGTAATATAAATTCAATTTTAGGGTGCTAGCATTTTTTTCTGATGCATATGTAAAATGGCCATACTATGTGTGTCCTCTCTGCCCCAGAGAATCCCCTCTGCCCGGGGAATATGGCCTATGTCATCTAGATTTGTTTTAGGCTATTGAGTTATTTGATTGCTGACCAATGGTTTTACTACAGTGGTTATTGGCCTCATCAGTTGAAAGGATTTTATTTGATCATTCTTTGATCTAGCATCCGACGATAGATTAAACGTTTTCTAATGCAGACCACCTGATTCAGTGTTTATACCAGAAACACTGGTTTGAAAAGTTTTTTTTAAAAAAAAAGTATATTAGACTTGAGTGTTCTGCCGTGGATTAATAATGGACTATTAAAGACAACTGAAAATGCATCATTTACCAGGCATCCTGTGTCTTCTACACAACACCCATACTGATAACACAGCTTCCCGAAAAGTCTACATTTTCATTTTCTGGACATAGTTGAAGTCACCTCTTCCTCACAGAGTTAACTGTCCCACCACAGTACCATTGAGTCCAGCTGAGCTGCTAGTCATTTGCCCTGTTCCACAGATAATGCTCCACCGTAATGTTTGGATCAGTGGTAGCAGCAGATTAGTGCAACATGAAGGAGCTTTAATATTAAGGCCGGATACGAAAAGGACATTCAATGTAAAAATGTGTTTAATTTGCATGAATTACAAGTGGCAAAAAATGTGGTTTACAAAAAGATATGTTTGAGTTTAAATATATTTTTTATCATTGTTAAAGGAAATGACTTTCTTATACCCTAAATAGGCCTTGTATTCTAAACTGCACAAAGCAGGGATAAAAATACTCCCAATACAAAATCCGATCTGGAGCCCTGGGCATGGCAAAGTAAATGGGATGAGGAGAGGGCACGAACAGTAAACAGCGTCAGAAAGTACCAGGTCCATCCAGGATGGAATGGGTCAACATAGCATTACCATAGGGCCTTGTTGTACTGCTTTGGGTGTATCCAGAGCTCTGTCCGGCTGCTTCTTGTAAATCCACAGACTCCAGGGTTCGGGGTTCGGGACTCTTGGAATAGGGATGTGTGTCAGATTCACCATCAGGTCAAGGGAAGGAGCAGCAAATATTATGATAGAGGAGGCCAAAGTCATTGGTGCAAGGTGGGTTTGCACTACTTTTTGATCAAGGGCTTGACGTAGTTAAGCCTCTGGTCCAAGGTCGGGATCCACACCAAACATCCTCCCCAACATAGCCTCTGGAGAAACACAGAAGGTACAGTAGGCCAAAGGGCATGAGCACTCATTTGTGTCTTGTGATTGGATGGTGAGAGGGGAAATAGGGGGACACCCCTTACTGTAGTGACCACCAGTAGCCCAGCATCGCCACTTGTGAGGGTGTATGTTGTCCATGCTACAAAGGGGGCATGGATACCGATCCCAGCTCAACTCCAAGCTGAGGGCTGAAAACACCAGTTGTGCTGGCATGCAGACCAGTGTACTTGCAGCAAAATGGCACAATATTAAAGTACACACCAGAGCAGACAGGGTCACATGGCAAACCACATCCCCTAATCACTCCCATTTTCTGGTGTAGAAGTGGCGTTCATTCTGAAGGTTCGGGGGTGGCATATCCAAGAAGAGATGGGTGGCAATACCTCATAACCAATGCAAAAGGGTTGTAAAATGAAAAATAGTTGGAGGCCCTTCTAAACCACTAAACGTAGCCTAAAGGGGAAAAGAAACCATCAAAGAGTAATTCTCTAGGCTTGGATCCTTCGAAAATTACCTGTGAAGGTGCACATCCTGCTACATTGTTTTGTGAAAGTACTTCACGCACAGGGGAGAGAATATGAAGATTCCAAGCAGGGATAAGTCTGCTTGTTAGGATTGTGCCTGTTGTGCATATGATGTTTGTGCACCACACAACCCACCTCCAAGGAGCACACCTCTGCCTCAGAATCAGAACCAGCTTTAGGCCAGACTGCCAAATTTGAGGAACTATGGAAATCAAAGGAGCACAGTCTTATTTTTCTAGTGTTGAAGAAATTATCTAATCTTGATACTCTGATTTATTGCAAGAGCCTGGTAAAATGGGGTGGGAGGGCAGTAGGTACCAGTACTTAGCAGAAAAGGCTATTCCAGGGAATTACAGGCCATACTGCTTCAAATATTTAGACCTATGTCCGATGAAACCACAAGGTTTAGCAGTTCAATTAGCACCCTAGAGCTAACTTGATCTTCTCAACAGTTACTGAGGCTCCAGCCCAGGTTGCATCTGTTTGTGGAAGAGAAGCTTCATCTCTGACTAAAGGCAACAATGTGAAGAAAGTCCTCTCACAGCAAACTATGTTGTGTTCCAGAAGTCTCAGTCAAGGGGTGCCTAGCATCAGGTTCTGCAGTCTGCCCAGAGCAAGAGTTATGGTTTAAAATCTCCATTTTGGGTAAGGAAACTTTTCCAGGTTAGGCGTAGTAGAGGAAAAGCACACACAGGGTGAGACCACTGCACTACGGCAAGGCAGACGAACATGCCTTTAGCACTTCCACTATGCTAACAGCAATGGTCGGCACCCTGATTAAGTCAACTGCTCTTTTACATAGCAACTATATGCCATAACATTCCAATGGATGCGACAGCAGTCATTGCCGAAACCGCAGCAAGCAAAGGGTGGCATGCCCAATTGCTGAATAAGATTCTAGAGTCAGCTACATGTTGGATGCTGCAGAGAAGTCACATCAATGCTGAATTAACTGGCTCTGCTGTGGGTAGGAGCTGCTCGCCCAATTTTTTGTGGGTGAAAAGTCTTACAATTGTAACCAACCTGTCACTGTAACAAAGTACTTGCTGCCAAAGACTCACTAGCAACTCTGCACTCCTCCAATGCAGGTCCACGACCCATATGCCACATCCCCTACATGCTTACCGCACATGGTGCCTACTTTTAAAGATTTCCATTACTAGGCCGTCAGTGCTTTTGAAAGCATAGTTCCTTAGTTCATTGGATTCTTACCAACTCTCAATCCCACACAATACTCCAAATTTTGATATAACAAGTATTAACAGCATAAGACTGTCCAAATCATAACAGTACAAAAAAGGACTACTGCCCTAAATATTCATAACATATCTTTACTACAAAGTTCGACCAAACAAAAATAAATATCCAACACTAGACAGTTCAACCATACACAAGGTGACAGCAAGCTGCTCATCTCCACTTCAACTACATCTGTGCGGTAAAAGGAGCACAGTCTACATTATGTGTTTGAGGTTTCTATGTCATAAAAATGCGCTGTAGCTGCAGTCCAGGTTTTGTATGCTTATTCGCTACATAGGACTAGGTCTTCAGGTCATTGCCTGCATTTTATTTTCTGAAAATAAATTGTAATGTGTACACACTGGTGTGTGGCTGCTTCCGAGCATAGAGGGTGCAAAGATCTTATATGTCTTAGAGGGACGAAAAGTTTCATCAGCTGTAGGTAATACAGATAGGAGTGTCTTCATGGCATTGTGGAACTTAAGCTTGTGTGGCTTGAGGCAAAGCTGTATTTGGGGGGTGATATGGTGATGGGAGATCCAAAGAGGCAGAGTTGATTATGCAGTACTCTTCCACCAAAAACCCATCTTTATTAACTAATGTGGCTAGCAAGCTTTCAGAGGTCACCGTAGGCATCTGGTAGCACAAGAGGACACATTTGTGAAGTGATCTGGTGTAGAAACGGACAGGCAAAAGAGTCATAATCCATAGTATTTTACCGGGAACCAGTGAAGTGATTCCAAGCCTGGAGTAAGGGGATTGGAGCACTTCAGATCAAAGATGGAAGACCACATTATTCAAGATGGCCTTTATGGCTTTTCGCAGGCCACCACACATGGGATCAGTTTCAGTGCTCATCATGGGACAATATTACTTGCAACCTTAATTAGGGAAGCAGTAATGTAGACTACGAACTGTAGCAGAAATTAAATTGAGTTGACGAAAGGAACCAGGAACTGGTAAAAGATCCTGTGAGACAGCAGTGTTACTGTTGCTTTCCCAAAACAGTAGGTAAAATGGACTACTTTCTTCACCATTTTTACCAACCATAAAAAAACATGTCCATAAGCTATCCATAAGATGTCTTTTGTAAGCTCTGACACTTGGGTACCAGATCGATGGTTCATGTACAGACATGTTACAGCCAAATGGAGTACAGTTATCTTGTCTCTGCAATCTTACAAAATTATAAGCCTGCAAGTCAAGTCCAGTCAGGTATAATTAATTGCAAGTTATATTTTCCTGTCTATGTGCTTGGTGCACAATTTATCTGCATGTACCACGGGTATCAATCTTCTACACACCTCTGATAATCTTGTTAGGTACTCTGCTTGAAGACGACTTCTCGCTATTTTGCTCAACATGTTTCAATGAGGTCTTAAAGGTTCTAATTAAACAAAAAAATAAAGTTACTTGAGACAAACGAACAAATGCTATGACAAACACATGATTAACATAATGGTTTTAACAAAAAAGTATCAAAAGAGACTTAAAAAACAAATTACTATATGCACATCAAAAAAAAAAAAATTCTAGTTGGAAAACGTTAGATAGAGCATATGAAAGTCAGTGGTTGCAATGTTTGAGAACGGCCAAGTCATAAGCATAAGAAATACAAGGTCAAATATTCCTTTAACTTAAGCTTTCATAAGATTTAAAACTCAGACACTCAGCCTTCCTGGATGCAAAACACAAAAACATTAAGTACGCCTAAGCAATATTCAAGATGATGAAAGTACAATAGGTGTGAAAACCCTAGGACACGACATTAGCTGAACTAAACCATGTATAAAATACATTTATTCTACATCAGTTTATCAGTATATTCATATATTTTAGGAAACGTGGTCACTTCAAAGAAATGTTGTGCCCTTTCAGTCCCTTCAGGGAGATTTGGGGCATTTTTCATCCTTCTGCTGCATTATTCATGACATTAATTTCAGGAAGATTTAAACTAGGTCAATTTTGAAGATAAGTATTATAAAATCTGGACAGAAAATCAATCATGTTAATCCAAGTAGTAATCAACATTTACAAACTCCTTACCCACATTTAGTCATATTACTTCTGCAATTGGTAACTTTATGAAGTTGTTAGGGAGATTTGTATTGTTGCTATCTTCCTACTACTTCCTAGGCCCTAGCACTACAGTAGGAGATTTCTGGATTTATTTATTGAATTTTACGGTTAGCGGTTTTTCAACCGAAACCCACTGCTGCATTCATTTTTGTTTTTTGGGTAACTTGTCCCATTTGCTTCTGGCAGATATATTTCTATGGAAGCAGCCCCCACGCTATATGAAGTATTGCCAGTGGCCCTTAGTGCCCCTCTTACTCCATCGTGAGCCTACCAGTGCAGGTGATGTCAATGTCACATTAAGTGTTTTTGGGACATAGTGTCCCCATTTCTTTGACCGAAGTAAAACATGTTATTACTTTTGCTGCACCTCCTGAACAGGCCGGAACTAGGTACCTTTTTTTATCTTATTTGCGATGCACTGTTGCAGGGTGCTTTTTTTACTATGATAATGGAGTACCATATACTCAAAATGGCTACTCCTTAATGTGTTAAATTCTGTTCAGGGTTTTATATCCTTTGCTGCCCATCGCAGTCGTTCCACAGAGGTGTCAGCTGGCAGGAAATGGGGAGGCCCCAATCCACATATTTCCAGATGCATGGCTGTTGCGGCGCAGATTTTAGGTGGCCGCATGCCACCATTGTACAACTACTTCCATATTTGATTGCTACAAAGTCCCTTCCTGGAGCACTGGGCTAACCCCCAGCCTGATTTATGGATATAAGGAGTGGAGCTGGACTCAGGAATTATGCCAATCAAACCCAAAGATCTAAAAAGACGGCTGAGGGAGGGTAGAGGGCTGGTGCAGGAGCAAGTACCAACTCAGCCAGCACCACTGCATTTCAGAATGTTCACTTTTATTCACAAGGGCATACCTTTGCAGGGCACCTCCCTCCAGTTGACTGGTGGGCAGTGAGATGTCCTGCTCAAAGCTGGATCACTAACCCTATGCTGAAGGAGTTTGCAGACTTTCAATTCACCTGCACCATCTGGAACCATCTTTGCTCTGCTGCAAGGGCTTCTATCCCACCTTGAGGCTTGAATCTGTGTAGTCATCCCTTAGTGCCCTGCTGCAATGCTGGAAAACTGCTGTGCAGGCATTCACCAGCAGAGGAGCCTGCCAGGAACCCAAAGTCTAAACGCTGAACTGCAGGAGTCCTACCAACCATGTGCATAGTCAATGCAAGACATTCAGTCATCCGTGAAGGTCTGTGTGCAGTCATGGGACCGATCCAGGGTGAATCCACTCTAGTCTGAGGTGTCCTGGGAAACCGAAAGACAACCCCTAGTGGGTGTCCTCAAACTTTGTGACCAGACAATCCCAACAACTGTGAAGCAAGTCTTTTTCAGTGATGCACTGGTTATTAGAGGTGTTTCTACCTTTGAGGGGGTCCGAAGGTCGCAGATTTGTTTGACTCGAACAGTCTCCACCCCAATTAGGGCTTGCACTGGTGCAAAGACCTGCTTACCTTAGCACTATCCAGGCCTTAACTGGGTCGGTAGTGGCCACGCCAGTATTTCTTGGATAAGTCGCTTTGGACTCTAAGGGTGGCAGCTGCTTCCTACAACATCTACATTTTGACTGAAGCCACTTAAGTCATATCCTGAATTCAGTTTTGAGACTACACGTGCAGCCTCCTTTGCCTGGGACTCCCTATCAGGATGGCCTCTCCTAGAGGCGATACTTGCATGCGACTCTAAAGAATCTTTCGGGAAAACCTAAAATTCCTCCTTAGGCTCCTGGTATGTGGTGACTGGACTTTTGAAGTTACATTCATTGTGTTTGAACTGGCATATAAGCATAAAGTCTACGTTTTTGAACTTCCAACAGCTTTTCCCTACATTTGCAGTTAAAGTATATGGTGTGATATACTAAAGTAGAGTGTAACCCCTATATGGCTGCCAAAATGTGATATATATGGAATACATTACTCACCGAAAACGTATTTCTGATGCTTGTATCTGCTTAGATTCACATGCTGTGCATAGGCCCACATCTAGTGGAAGCTGCGGAGTACTACAGTTGTTGTTTTCGAAATTCGAAAAGGGACGTCGACAGGGTGTGCCAGTAATACTATCCCTAGTGTGACGTCCAAGGTACCCATGGTCCTTCATGCGTCTAGGTCCTTCAGATTGTTTTGTTTCTGACATGAGGTAGCATGAAGCGTAGCGTGAGTACAGGTGTATCCAAGCAGATATGTATCGGACAAGCTCATAAAACATCCATGCACCTTCTCTCCAAGGGGAGGAAGGATGGGTCGCATGTGAATCTAAGCAGGTACAAGCTTCAGAAATACGATTACGGTGAGTAATGTATCCCTTCTGAAGCTTGTGGAATCTGCTTAGATCACATGCTGTGCATAGATTAGCAATCAGTGTTAAGAGAAGGTGGTGGGTTGTGAGAAGGTTCATTGGCAAACGGATGTTTTAGAATCGCTTGTCCCACTTGTGTATCTGTCTTGGAATATGTGTCAATGTGGCAGTGCTGAGTGAAGGTGTGAACTGAGCTCAATGTAGCTGCTTTGCAAATGCTATCTAGGGGGACATTTGTAATGAAAGCCAGAGTAGCTCCTGTGCTTCTTGTGGAGCGAGCTCTTGGCGTGAAAGGCAGTGTCTGGTTTTATAGAGAATAGCACAGTTGTATAAATCTGACTATCCATCATGAGATGGCATTCTTGGAAATGCGGTCTCCTTCTCTGCCTGGTGCTATGGAGACAAACAGTTGATATGTTTTCCTCAGCAGTCTGGTCTTGTTTACATAGTAAAGGACTGCCCTCCTTACATCTAGTGTGTGGAGTTTAACCTCAGCCGAGCTGGTGGGGTTCTGGAAGAAGGCCGGTAGCTCAATGGACTGGTTTACGTGAAATTTAGAGATGAACATGGGGGAAAACCTAGGATGAGTGCGTAAAACCAGTTTTGTTTTATTCTTATTTATTTAGCGCACAACAGCCCGAGGACATCGTGGCACTTGTTACAGTACAAAGCTTAGTTACTTAGTTACATGGTCATTAGCAATATATATACAGGTTACAATATATTACATTTGTGTTATATTACAATATACATGGCAGAAGTGGAGGAGGCAGTCCTCCACTTGCTAGTTGAGGAGAGTGGCCTTGAGGTTGTTGCGGAAGACAGAGGTGGAAGTGTCAGCTCCAAGGATGGAGGGAGTGAGTTCCAGAGTTTCGGTGCAATATAGGAGAAGCCTAGACCTCCCGCTGTGGCTCTCTTTATGCGTGGTATGTGTAGCTGGTTGGTGTACTGAGCTCTGCAGGGGGCGAGTGGATGTGGTCCTTGATATTGCTTCAGATAGGTATGCTGGAGCGGTTTTGTTGATGCACCTGTGAGTGATGGTGAGGATTTTCAGAGTATTTCGGTCTTTGACCTGGAGCCACCGGCTTCACATCTGGCGTGGGGTATATGGTCTCTTCTAGGGATGCTCATGGCGGCTCTGAGGGCATTGTTTTGTGTGGTTTGCAGTCTGTGAATGTTTTTGGCGGAGGTGCCAGCTAGAAGGGCGTTGCAATAATCGAGTTTGGCTCCTATAGTTGCTCTAGCTATGGCCAAGCGGTTGGGGGTGGGTAAGTAGGGTTTAATGGCATTGATGAGTTTGGTGCTGAACGCTGATGCAGAGGCTAGGACGCTGACTTGTTTGTTCATCGATAGATTTGCATCAATGTGAACACCTAGAGTCTTGACAGAGGATGATACAGAGATGGGTGAGTTGTCTATGTTGAAGTTGTTGTATTGGGGGCTTAGTTTCAATAATGTGTTTGTCTGGCCCAGGATGAGAATTTCAGTCTTCTCCCTGTTAAGACATAGGCCATTGATTGCCATCCAAGCTTGGATAGTGGCATAGATGTTGTGAAGTGCCGTGGCGTCTTGGTGATAGAGTCCAGATAGGGGTAAAAGTACCAGAGTGTTGTCTGCATAGTTTGTATATGCAACACCCATGGAGTCAAGTAGGTCGAAGAGGGGTTTTGTGAAGAGGTTATAGAGGGTGGGGGCTGTACAAGATCCTTGGGGGACACCGCCGTTTATAGTGGTAGGATCTGCGTTAGCTGTGTCGGAGTAGACCTTCATGGCTCTTCCTACAAGGAAGGAAGTGATCCAGGATGCTGCTTGATTAGAGAAATGGGCTGCATGGGTGAGGTGGGTGGTGAGTGTTTGGTGATCTACCAGGTCAAAAGCAGCTGATAAATCAAGGAGGAGGAGCAAGGCAGGTTTGCCTTTGTCCATGATCTGTGAAATTTGATTTTTTAGGTCTAATAAGGCGGATTCTGTTCCATGCCCGACACGGAAGCCAGATTGTCTTTTGCCTAGTATGGAGTTAGCTTCTATGTATGATTGGATCTGGATGTCAGCTGCTTTGTCCAGGATTTTTAGGAGGAACGGGACTGTAGTTATCGGTCTGTAGTTGTTGGGTTGCGCTGGGTCAAGTGTGGCCTTTTTTAGAAGTGGCCGCACCCAGGCTTCCTTGAGATTGTTTGGGACAGTTCCTGTTTGGAAAGATGCATTAATGAAGGCAGTAATCAGGGGTTCTAGGTCATTGGTGCATTCCTTGATGATTTTGGGAGGGCAAATGTCTGCTTTGCAGAGGGATGGTTTGAGGTTTTTGATGAGATTAAGGACCTCAGGTTCAGTGATGTTTCTGAAGGAAAATTAAGCGTGATTGAGATTACTACGCTCGTCTTGTGTAGGGCGGTTGGTTTTTTGGTTTGGGAGGGCTTTGTAGTGGTTTTGGATTGTGTTCTGGAGGAGTTTTATTTTGTTGAGCATGGCAGACTGAATGCTGGCACACCAGGCTTTGTCTTTAGTTATCTCGTCAGCGGTAGCCGGAGGAGTGATTAATTCATTAAAGATTGCGAATAGTTCTTTAGCTTGAGAGTTGGCCTTTGAGATACTATCATTGAAGGAGATGGATTTTGCTGCTAAGATGGCTTTTTTATATTGGAGGGCTATTTGTTTGGTTTGAAGAGGATCACTCGGAGCCGTTTGCCAGTTTTTAAGCGACTGGCGCTTTTGAGCTCGGAGGGTTTGGAGTTCTTCCGAGAACCAAGAGTTGCAGTGAAATGATTTTTTTTCCTTCTTGCTTTCAAGTGGGGCTATAGTGTTTATGGCATTGGTGAGAGTATCATTGAAGATAGCTGATAGAATATTTGGGTCCTGAGAGAAAGGTGGTGCTAGGCAGGGGCTTTTAAGGTGGGGATGCAAGTTGTCTGTGTTGAGTTTTTTAGAACTTCTTATTGTGGCAGTTGGTGAGAGTCTTAGGTTTAGAGTTGGTGGGGATGAGGAATTCGATGCATGTGTGGTCCGTCCAAGGAAGGGCGGTGTTTGAGGTAATGTCTTGTAATTCACTAACTCTTCTTACGGAAGTAATAGACACCAAGAAGGCAGTCTTGTAGGTCAGGTGCTTAAGACTTGACTTATGCATCGGCTCGAAGGGTTCCCCCATGAGCTAAGCAAGTACTACATTGAGATCCCATGGGGGCGTGGCCGGCGCGCATGGCATGAAGACGGAAACCGCCAGCGCTCCTGCCCGCGATCCTGGTACGGACCGTCTAACACCGGCGAAAGAGATTAAACAGCTATAAACTTTTCCAACCCCTGATGCTGCCTTAGGGGAAAAAACGGACCCGCATTGTGTGCCAACGAAGTGAGTAAAGCGGAGCCCCTACGGCGCGCAAGAGGGCGGCGCCTGCAACAGACAAGCGAGCCGCAATGGAAGAAGGCATATAAGCAGGAGAACCCGCCGCATCCTACGGGACAGACTAGGGCGAACAACAATCCTTTCATCGGACACAGTGGATACCCTGAGTGGCGCTTGGATGTGCAGCTAAGCCCCCGGTGCCGGTGTGGAACAGCGAACTGGTGACGGCGATTCCGCCCCCTCGGGCAAACACTGCAACCGGGTTGCCGCCGCTGCGGAGGGGGCTCCAATAAAGAAGGAGGGAAAGGCCCACACTGTGCCCGGGAACGGGACGAGTGGATGTGGTCCTTGATATTGGTGCAATACTGGTGGAACGCGGCTCCATCGGAGCCTTGATGAGGAGGAAAGACACGGCCCGCACTACATCGGAGCCCAAGCAGCACACGAACAGACAGACCCCGAGGCCGAGAGGTTGCAGGCCACACCCGAGGTGGGTGAGGGGCCCAACAACAGCTGCCTCAAAGCAGACAGGACTGGGGCGTTAGGGACCCACACACCCAACTGGAGGCTGAGGCTCAGGAACAGAGCCAACACTACAATACAAATCAGCCACCTGAACATTAAGGCGGAGAGACAGCAGACCAGCTTACTGAGCCCAAGCTGCCACCGGGGCCGGTGACAGATACCATCGGGACGCAGAGGAACACGGCAACGCGACGGCCCATGAGCAGGAAGGGACATGTTGAATACCCACCAACCAAGAGCAGAGGGAAAGCGGCGCCACGAAAGGTAGGACACAGTGCTAACCAGACCTCCTCGCGGAGCTTCGGGCCCCAAAGGAGAGAGGACCCGCGGATCATAGCGCTCCAGACCCACAGAAGTAAGGGTTGAACCAGCAGGGGGCTGGCACCACAACAGCTCGGCTACGCAAATAGAAGGGGCTGTTGACAGTCTGAGAAACCACTGCAGCAGACGTACAAGGCCATAAGGAGAAGTCGCATCACTTGGCGGCCGGCAACAAAGAGACCGCTGGCTCCAGCAACGGTGGCCATTGAGCCACAGCCAGCAAGCGGGAGAGTACCCCCGACGTGTGGTGGAGAACCAAATAATCAGAGTCAGGAGATGTCACCACCCAAGGGCAAACCGAAAGTAGTAACAATGGACTCCTTCACAACAGCCAGGCCCAAGCAGCAGCAAGGCGCAGGGGCAACAGATGAACAAACGACCCAAGAAGGTGACCCCACGTACATGCAAGTACTACAGGCCATAGCGGCGCTAGGCACCTCTATCGAAACCAAAATAGATGAAGTCAAATCGGACATACAGTTGATTAGACAGGATGCCCGCAATCTCACTGAAAGAGTGACTACAGCAGAAGCAACCCTACAGGACAACGTAGAAAGCACAACGGACCTCAAGTCCAAGGTCCAGGACCTTGAATTGAAGGTAGCAAGGCTAGAGGCGAGGACAGAAGATGCGGAGGGGCGGGCCCGCCGCAACAACATCCGAATCCTAGGTGTCTCGGAGGGACCGGACCCAACGGAATTCATAGAGACAATGATACAGCAGAAAATCGGGGCCGGCAACCTGTCCCAGGGATTCGCGATAGAACAAGCACACAGGTCTCTGCAAAAAAGACCTCCACCGGGCTCGCACCCGCGCCCAATGATCGCCAAAGTCCTAAATTTCCACGACAGGGAGACAATACTACGATTCTCGAGAGAAGGAGAGGAAATCAAAAGACAAGATGCCAAAATAGTCATGTATCCGGATTACACTCCTGTAGTTCAACGGGCAAGGAATTCATTCATTCCGGTGAAAGCAAGATTACGAGAACTTAACCTCAAGTACATGCTAATGTACCCGTCGCGCCTTAAGGTGATACATAAAGGGAAAGCCGTCTTTCTAGAAACCCCGGCGGCGGCAAATATGTGGCTCGAACATAATAATCTCGCGGATGGTAAGGATGGAACAGTGAAAGAGATCACAGGCCACTCAACACCCGAAGCAGCAAGGAAAAAACCGATGTTCGTACAACAGAATGTGAACGACCAAGGTACTGCACTAAGAACTACAGTATTAATGAAGCAAAATCGGGCAGGAGCGCACCGACCTACACGAACTTCGATGACATCGACACACCCCTCCAGGACACATGTAGGCCAACCGCCAACACAACACCCGCACCGGGAGGCTTCGAAAGGCCCACAAGGCTCGGGCGCCCCTGAGGCCAGCAAGTTGGAAGCAACTGCTGGGGGCAGTTCAAAGTTGCACAGTTTGCTGTTTTCATTCTCCAGAATGAACGTTACTATTGTTGGTAAGTCTCCAAATGACAAAGGGGGGGAGAGGGAGGAGTCAAAATGAGAGAGGGGGAAACCTGTGCCTTTACCTACACAAGGATGGGGTCTCTAACACAAGCGCCTCGACCACGGACACTAAAGAGAGGGAAGCAGGACAAACGCAATATTCCATTCGAATCACCATGACCACAACGGCAATTAGAATATTGACATGGAATGTGAGGGGCCTCGGGATGTATCTCCGCAGAAACAGAAGCAAGGCCTATCTGCACAGAAAAGGGGTGATGATAGCGTTACTACAGGAGACCCACTGCACGGCAGACTCTATGGCTAAACTCCAAACCCATTGGGGAGGACAGGGATTTGGCACCGTCTACTCCAGATATGCTAGAGGAGTTTATACTTGGATCCACCGGCAACTCCCTTTTCGCCTGGCCAAATCAGAAATAGATCCAGAAGGCAGATTCGTAATGCTGTGGGGACACATTGAGCAGAGAGAAATATGCATCGTGAACTCCTACTTCCCCAATAGCAACATACCGACCCACCTGAACTCAATGTACCCCAAAATTACACAACACAGAAGCGGCCTGTTCATATGGGGGGGCGACCTCAATTGCGTATGTGACCCAATACTGGACAGGTCCATTCCCCAATCGAAAGGCCCATCGGCAGCGACAACAGCCCTGACTGCAACGATAGACAGGCTGGACCTGGCTGGTGTATGGCGAGAAACACATCCAGCAATAAGAGGCTACTCGTCTCTGCATACACTGCACACAAGATTAGATTATATCCTCATAGGCAGGGAACACTTACCCCAAGTGGAAGGTGCGCAATACTTAGGAAGAACCATCTCTGACCACTCCCCGCTCCTAGTAACATGGAACCACAATGGGCCCAGACCCCCGATCGCTATGTGGAAAATGCCGGTAGAAGCCCTGAAAGACCCAGCCTTTAGAGAAGAACTGCAAGACTCAATCGACAGCTATATAGAAGTTAACGTGGGCAGTATAGAACGCAGTAGTACGGTATGGGACGCCCTAAAAACAGTGATAAGCGGGGAAATCATTGCAAAGGCCGGGGGGATCAGGAAACTGCTCAGAAAGGAATTAGATAAGGTGGAGAAGGTGATTGAAAGGCTGGAGGCCACCCCCACTGGCACTCGGGAGGGAGAAGCAGAACTCCAGAAACTCAGAGGAGAATGCGACCGCGTGGAGTAGGCTAGAAAAGTTCGACTACACAGCTAAAACAAATAGAGCACACGCAGAGGCAGACAGACTGGGCAAGTTACTGGCCTGGCTGTGCCGCAGGGAACACCCTAGACACTCCACTACTTCACTGCAGGACGAAGAGGGGAACATACACCACACACAACAGAACATAAATGACACCTTCAAACGTTTCTACACTGTCATGACCACTGCTTTCAAGGAGTCAGGACCTACCCAACATCCTTGGAAGCAGGCTCATAACATGTCTTATCGGCACCAGCAAGTCCCAATAGGGACCTTTTGGACCTTGTCCTGGCACCGGTGGTGCCAGGCTCATAGTAAGGATCCGTCCCGGCACAGGAAGCGCCGGGCTCATATCAAGTGTAAAGGTGCTTGGGTGAACCTACCTGGAGCAGACCATGCTGCTTACTTACCAGCAAGATGAGGCTTTACTCTCTTCTGGCAGGGACTACTTTTCCTTCTGGGTGGGGCAGGCACCACTCCCTGGATCATTGCTGCTGGAACCCTTCTGGAAGCAGGAACTCTTTTACCTGGGCGAGGCTGCTGTGGAAGAAGACACCTAAGCACTCCTATGGGCTATTTAAACCACACCCGATTGGTACCACATGCTTCGCGTTATTCTGCATCTGCAGCAGGACGCTCACCGTGTCAGCTCCAGCGAATCTTCAGCTCCGGACCCTGTAATTACGAAAATTACCTGCTGGGAACCAATCTTCAATCTTCAGCGGCTCCTGCAAAACAAAAGGCACAGGTTAGACAAAGACAAAGTTAGCGCTTCGACTCACCCGATCCATCGGCAGCATCCAAGACGTTTTTTTTGCATTTCTCGTCCGGCATCGGGCCTGCAAAGACAAAGAACATTGGTTAGTAACGCTTGGTTACAAAACTGCTTACCTGTGTTGCGCTTGCTCCAACCTTGCTCGCACTGCATTCCGGCACCTGTAGAGACAAAAGAGGACATTAAGGTGCATTCTACGGACCCAAAACAGCCTTCCTACTTACGTGCCTTCGAATTCATCATCTTCTTGTTACGCTCTCTGCCACGAATCGGGGAGAGCATCTTCTTTGGCATCGACAGCATCTGAAAAGTAAAAGACATAGACATTAGGGGAAAAGACATTTGAAGAGAGCAATCTAAAGAGAACTTTAATACTTACAAGTCACGCTCGTGCAGCAAACGGCGGCTTCGCTCTCAACTACCCTCTGCAATCAAGAGGCGGAACTCACATCCAGTGAAGTAACTGGATCCAGCGCCCCTGCACAAGACGCAGGATGGAGAGCTCAGCATTCACTTACTTAAGGTGAGCACAACAATCACCCGAGTACCACGGGAAGAGAGGGAGAGAGGGGCTAAGAACTTCTCCCAGCCTTCCAGCCACTAATACCTTGATTTTCCACTTGCAGACACCTCACACTGCAGGTCAAGCTTTCGGTGAGGAAGGGGTCAAATCCGGGAGCCAAACGAATCCTACGCCTAACGTTGAAGACGTTCTCACCGCCCAGTCAAGACCAGCGCCTCCGAGGGAACCAGGTGAGCGTTACAGAACGCGAAGCCTCACCATACATTTCCCGCCCAGGCGCAATGGAGACTTCGGACACAGACCAATTGGCCCAGTTGCTCGGGGAGTTGAGAGCAGAAGTACACGCAGCTCGCCAGGAAACAAATGCCCCAAGGAGAGAGCTAGTGGTTTCTAAGGAGCGAACAGACGACTTGGCTAGACAATTGTTACAAGCCCAAGCGGGACAGACTCCTCTGCCTACCCCTGGTGGTAGCCATGCCCCAACAGCTTCCTCTAATCCGGTGCAAATTAATCTACCAGGAAATTTACCTTTGGCTCCGCCCGAACGCTTTTCAGGTGATCCGAAAAGATTTGCTGTTTTCATCAATCAGTGTCGTTTGCACTTTCTGTGTAGACCTGCCACTTTTCCAACGGACCAGGCTAAGGTGGCCTTCGTGCTTTCATATCTTAGCGGCAGTGCCGCAGATTGGTCTATTCCTTTAGTGACACAAGATAACCCTATTCTGTATAATTTCCAGGACTTCCAAGCTAGTATGGAAAGATTGTTCGCAAGACATTCTCAGGGACAGGCCCTGGACAATGAACTTCTTTCACTACGACAGGGCAATCAAGATCTTCTGGCCTACATTGCATCATTCAACAGACTAGTGGTTGAAACCGGGTGGCCTGAGGATAAGAGAATCACCCTTTTCTATAGAGGCCTTCGTGGAGAACTTAAAGACGTTCTGGCCCAGGTGGTGAATCCTCCACAAGACTGTTCCGAATACATTGATCTGGTGGTGCAACTGGATCATAGAATACAAAATCGAAAAGCTGATCGTTCCAGGTTTGAGAATCGAGTTTTTTCAAGACCACAGAGCTCCGTTAAAGGAAATGATACTGTGGAACCCATGCAGATTGGGGTGGTGAAAGGACCTCTAACCCAAAAGGAAAGAGAAAGGAGAAGACAACTGCAATTGTGCCTCTATTGCGGGAACTCAGGGCACTTCCTCCAAGATTGCCCAGTGAAACCAAAGAAGAAGACAGTAGGAGCTTCCGATAAGGGTGCCAAAAGTTCAGAGTCGGAAAACGACCTCGCCCGACAAGTGTAGAGGTCCGCTTGCCGAGCGTTAAAACCAGCCATTAGGTCTCTGGCCACGTGCAAGGCGCCGGGCACCGACGGCTTGCCCTCAGAGTTTTATAAAGTATATGAGCCCTCCCTGACACCCCTGCTACATAAGGTATACCAAGAGACATATGAAAGAGAGATATTGCCTGAAAGCATGAGAGAAACGCTTGTGGTCCCGATTCTTAAGCCCAACAAACCGGCGGACCTGTGCGATTCCTACCGCGCATTAGCGATGCTAAACTATGATGTGAAAATCTTAACTACGATATTAGCCAAGCAGCTGTCTAGAATAATAGGAGACATAATACACACTGATCAGAGTGGCTTCGTACCGCGCCGTAACACATCCATGAACCTGCGCAGGCTGCAACACATTATAGCGCAAACTGACAGGACAAGGGCTCATAGGCACTACTATCCCTGGACGCCATAAAGGCGTTCGATTGCATCTATTGGGAGAGGCTAGTGGCTGTACTCAAGGAATTTGGCTTCAGACCTGGGTTTATAAGATGGTTCAAGATACTACACACCAGACCAAGAGCAAGGGTGAAATCCGGAAAACACGTGTCAGAGGCCTGGGACATACAAAAAGGGACTAGACAGGGCTGCCCGCTATCCCAAATGCTGTACATATTGGGACTGGAACCCATAGCCATTTATTTTAGGAAGCAATTTTTTGACGCCGGTATAAGGCTGGGAGGGGTAGATCACGTCATCTCACTCTACGCAGATGACGTTCTTATATACTTCAGAAACCCACACCTCAATGTGCCCCCCATGCTCGAAGTCTTGGATAATTACTCCAGGGTATCTGGGATCCAATCCAGCAAAGGGAAATCCTGCCTGTTCCCACTAGCGGCCCTGAAACATGAGGACATGGAGGCACTTCCGGTGGTGGGGATAACATGGCAGACAACCTCATTCCGATACCTCGGAGTCCAGATAATGCACACCCCTGCACTGATGCATGAACACAACACAAAGGCAGCACTCCCAGCACTACGTAAGTCAATGAACATTTGGTCGAGACTCACTCTATCGATGATGGGGAGGGCCTCGATAAGATGATTGTTTTGCCACGGTTCCTATACGGGTTCCAAAATGTACATTACTACATCAACAAACCCTTTTTCCGACTGCTTGAGACACTAATAAAAGAGTTCATATGAGGGAAAAACAGACACAGGATAGCGCTATAGACATTAGCTCTACCATACAGCCAGGGCGGCATCCAACTCCCAAATTTTGAAAACTACTACCTAGCAGCACAGCTCAGCTTTGTGTCCAAATGGTTTGCCGACGAATCCACAGCTGAAACACCCTTGTTGCAAGCCATGACCCCCCCGTTCCATTTGAAAGAACAGGTCTGGGTGCCCTCACAACTACTGGAAAAAGCACCCCTCTTCGTCACTCTGGGGAGGGAAATCTGGCGCAGAACGAAAACGCTTACCCGCACACAGAACTCTTACGCTCCAGAAGTACCACTGATCGCAGACCTATGCACAACGGTCACAGATCTGAAACAAATCAGATTATGGGAAAGGGATGGGGTCTACACCTGGGGAGACCTCTACGAGGAGGGAAACTTTAAAGAGTTTGCCTCGCTACAGGAAAAAGAGAGCATTCACACAGGCCAGTTCCTCTGGTATCAAAGAGTCCGCACCACAGCACGACACAAATGGGGTACATGGCCTGAAGAACCGGTCACGGAACCATTTCTAACACTGCTATACAATATGGGGGAGGGCAGCAGACCAATATCCCAAATATACGGACAACTGAGCGATATACCTAACCCCCAGAGCTTGGAAATGAAAACCAAATGGGAAACAGATATAAGCAGAGAAATGACAGAGGGAGAATGGAACAGGGTGCTCACATTCCCCAAAGAGGTGTCAAGAAACCACAGATTCCGACAGATACAGTTGAACTTGCTGCACCAAACCTACCTAACCCCAAACCGAATAGCCAAATTTAACAAGCGAGCGCAGTCAAACTGTACCTGGTGCAGGAGGGAGGAAGCCGATCTGATCCATATGATGTGGGAATGCCCCAAAACAAGGAAACTGTGGGACAAGGTAAAACAGACGTGTGAGAAAGCAGGCATGACCAAATACAACTGGACACCCGAGGAGTGCCTATTGGGAACTTACCCCAGGTTAGCCAAGCTCAAGCACACAGTTAGACTCGTGGACATAACGTGCATACTGGCCAAAAGGACTATTGCCATGTCCTGGAAAAAGCCTGCGGGACCACAATACAGAATATGGCACAGCGAAACGGAGAGATGGGTGTTAGCTGAGACTAAGGCTTGGGAGGAGTGTGTCGCCAGGTCCACTGATGAATCCAGCAGAGCGCTCGAGGCATGGAAAGAACTCACCAGACATATGTTTCTCCCCTCGGATGACAAGCCCCCATGAATCAAAGGCCTGAGACAAACACACCCGCAGGACAGACGAGGGCAGCCTGGAAGAACTCACTGAAGCTATAACTGGCCCCTTGAGGGCACCCCCCCTATACCTCCCTTGTGCAACCTGATCACTCCCTCCCCAGACCCCTTCCACCCCCCCGGGACAAGTGACACTGCAACACATGAACAAAACAAGGAGACAGTTATTGTTGTATGTTATAATGGTTAAGTTGAAATGCACTGAAATTGGATATGCGCAAGGCACATAGAGTTATGTAACCGAAATTGCTGGAAAATGGCAATTAACAAATTTAAAAATAAAATACATTGAGATCCCATCCTGGTGGTGGGTTAGAAATGGGAGGGTGGAGTCGTTTTACTCCCTCCATGAATGCTTTAATAGCCGGTACCTTCCACCACAATACTTTATTGTGGGAAGTGGTGTAAACCGATAAAGCTGCCATGTGGACGTTTATAGAGTTGAAGACTAACCCCGAATCTAACAAGTGGAGCATATCATTTAGGATGGAGTACATTCTATGGGGTTTATTTGTTTAGACTGGCACCAAACTACAAATCGTCTCCACTTGTTGAAATAACAGTGTTATGGTTTTCTTGCTTCCTTTAGGATGTCCATGCACATCTGTGGCACTTTAAGATGTCCGAACTCTATGGCTTCAGGAGCCATGCTGACAAGTTCATAGACTGAGGTTGAGGGTGCACTGTACCCTCGTGCTGAGTGAGTAGGTATGTCTGGCCTGGGAGTTTTATGGGATTGCACATCGCCAGTTTGCGCAGATGTGTATACCATGGCTGTTTCGTCCACATGGGAGCAACTAGGATGAGCGTCACTTGTTCCCTGTGAATCTTGTTCACCACCTTGTTCATGAGAAGAGTGGGAGGAAAAGCGTAGGCAAACCTTCCTAACCAGTTCATCCAGAGGGCGTTACCCTTGGAGCCTGGTTGTTGGAAACTGGACGCAAAGTCTGGGCATTGCTTGTTTTCGCTTGTGGCGAACAAGTCTAGCGTGGGGTAACCCCATTGAGAGAAGAGGTAATCTACGACTTCTTTATCTAGTTGCCATTCGTGTTCCTCTGGTAGGGGCTCTCTGCTTAGAGCGTCTGCTAACATATTGAGTTCCCCTGGAACGTGTTGTGAGGATAGGAATATCTTCCGTTTGAGTGCCCATTTCCAAATCCGTTGTGCTAGTTTGGACAGATTTGGAGAGTCTGAGCCCCCCTGTTTGTTAATGTAGAACATTGCTGTTGTGCTGTCAGTGAGGATTTGTACCAACAGACTTGTTAGCTGTATCTCGAATGCCTGCAGGGCTTTGAATACTGCCAGCAGTTCTAACATGTTGATGTGGTTCTGTGCCGTGGCATGAGTCCACAGACCCGGAGCTGTGTGATGAAGGTGATGAGCCCCCCACCAGGCAAGCAAGGCATCTGTCGTCACTATCGCTTGCACTTCTGGGTCGTGGAAGGGTTTGTCCTTTAGAAGATTCTCCCTTGTGCACCATCAAAGGTTTTGTACTAGTGTTGGCGAAACGACCACTAGATCGTCCCACTGACCGCTTGCCCGAGACCACTGTTTCGCCAACCACTCCTGCATGGGGCGCAGGCATGCGTGAGGCACCAGGTAAATGCAAGATGCCATCATGCCTAGTGTTAGGGAGAATTCTCTGTAAAGGCTAATTTCCCAAACCTAGTGAGTGCCCCAGCAGCTTTGCTGGATTTTTGAGGTTTATTTGTTTCTCCTGCTAAGAGTGAGACTCTTTTACTCCCACTCTTAGACATGATTTGAGGTGTTCCTTGAACTTGCCATGTGTTTTATGGGCTATGGGGTCTTTTACTCCATAGGGTCTCATGCGTTTTTGATGTGGGTTACACAGCACCCTCCGTGCCATAACCCAGGGGTGTCGTAGCGACCCCCCAACATAGACTCCATACCCTGGGACTGACTACTGTCTCCCAGGGCATGTAAAGTCACCATTGGCTTTACTAGTCCAAAATTATGAACAGAAACCAGTACAAACCATCATATTGTGGACGTACTGGTCGGGGCAATTCGATTGCCCCGGGGTCTGTTGTTCGAGGGGGCACGTCTCCGTCCCACCTGATCGAGTTTTGGCTGGTGGCAGTGGATACTATTTATATTCGACCGCGAATATATCTCTATGGGATTTTCCCATTGTTCGAGGCTACCAACTTTAATTATTTAATTCTTATAGCCTCGAACATACCGCCGGTTTATTTATTTAATATTAATTCACCGGTTATTTTTTGCCAGAACTCGATTCTAAAATGGCGTTTGTGTTCTCTTCTGTGACTCCAACCCAAGTCGAGCCCTTTGTTCCACTTTTTGGCGGGCTTCTCCACAGAAGCCTCCAAAAGTGGTGCCACTCTGTCTGGGTACCACAGGGGGTATGGGAGGGGGTTTAGGCACCCTGGACTGAGTTACCTTGGTAACTCAAGTCGCACTCTTGTGTGATTGGCCCAAGTGGTGAGCCGGCCGGCTCACCACTTAGCATGCTTGATTGACAGCTAGGCTGAGTGAATGGGGGTATGCTGCATAAAAGCAGGGCTTTGCGGACTGGAACTTCAGAAGTCGCCACAGGACCTAAGAATCCGAGGAGGGAGAACATGAGCCGACCTGCAACGACGACACCACCGGTGGAGCCCTGCTGAACCGTCTCACCACTTTTACCGACGACAGAGGAGATCTCCAGGCCGGAGAGTCTTCTTCCTTTGACTGGTGGGGATAACCAGTTTTGCCTTCTTTTCACCTTCCTGGAGCATCTCCTGGCCGCCTTGCCCGTGCCAAGCACCCCGGCAACCGGAATACCACGATTTACCACTACCGCGAAGAGAAGAGTAGTACCTTTTAACCGAAGAACTCCGCGGCTGGTTTCTTCCCTGGCAGTGCAACGACCTTCATCTTTCCTCTACGGCGAGACCTCCTCTTCCTCTGGACGAAACACCGACTTGCACCCGCTGCCAGGAACAAATGCCCCCGCTGGAGCTTCCTTCTCACTTAAGGTACTGTGTCCCACCTGGCTTCTCTTGCGACAAATCGTTCGGGGTGACAGTAAAGCCTCGACTTTCTAACCTGGGCTAAAGTGGGCCTTGCAATTGACTTCCTTGCTCTCCCGTAGAACTCTGCCTATGCTGCCTTACTGTGGTTCTTGTAAAAGTATTGAAACTTGTGTGCTTCCATAACTTTGCCTTTTTCCCTCCCTTTTTGATAACTTATTAGAGTGCCATCTTATGTTAAGCGCTCACCTCTGTCTGAAAATAAGTGGTGTTTCTCACTAAGACTTGTCTAATAAGTAACTAGGGTTGTATATATATGATAGTGACTGTGTGCTGAATTTACTCACCTTTTTTGGTAGTGTAAATTACAAGTGTGTCTTTAAATAAATAATGATATACTTTTACACCAAAGCTCTGGTCAGTGTTTGCTTGTGCTACTGTGTCTCTGTACCTATTGTGTATACTCTATATACTGCCTAACTCTTCTTGAGGGAAGTCTGACTGCTCAGCCACAGCTACCAAGTGAATCTGTGTGGTACAGTCTGCTACCAAGTGGGTTTACTGCCAAACGCCTGTAGTCTTAAATCTTTTGCAGTGGTCCCCAAGGGAACTGCACAGGTTTCTGCCTAACACCAGCAATCGCATGGCTTTGCGTACGCTTATCTGGCGACCTGCCTGATAATGTGGTATTTGCAATAATATATTTTGCACTCTTTTCTTTTGAGGGGAAGACTAAGGCCTCCCTTGTGTCTATTACAGCTCCTAGGAACTGTTTGGTTGTGCTTGGCACTAGGCTTGATTTGTCTTGTTTATTGAGCAACCAAAATGAAAGAGAAGATTTATCGTTCTTCGAACGTTTGTCCTGCAGATTTGGGGTGTTTCCCATGTAATCAGCCAGTCGTCCAGGTAAGGGTACACTGGGATTGGCTCCCTGCGCAGGTGCGCTGCCACCACGCTTTGTGAATACCCTTGGAGCAGAGGCTATGCCGAAGGGTAGCACCTTGAATTGGTAGTGCTGGTTTGCTATTTTGAATCGCAAGAATTTTCTGTGCACATTGAAATATGAAAATAAGCATCTTTAATATCCAGAGTTGCCATGTAGGACCCCCACTTTAGCAGAGGGAATACTTCTTGTAGCGTAGTCGTGCAAAAGTTTTGTGGCTTGACTATTTTTTTGCAGGGCGTAGCTCTAATACTGGGCGCATTGTTAGATCTTTCTTTGGCACAAGGAAGTAGGTTGAATAAATACCCTTGTTTACCTGGTTCGCCGGGACGACTTCTATGGCATCCTTTAGGAGCAGCGTAGCGATTTCCTCAAGAAGGATGCTTTGTTCTTCCTCCGAGGTTTTCTTTCTGCCGCGGGGGCTGTGCCCGGGGTCGCTGGATTAGTTCCACACAGTACCCGCCCGCCACGGTGACTATCACCCATTTGTCTGAGGTGATCCCCTCCTATGGTTGGGTGAAGTTTGAAATGCGCCCTCCTACTGGAGAGGCATGGGAGGGCACCTGAAGCGGAATGTCACTGTTTTGGAGGTGTTGCTCCACCTCTAGAGCTGGAGGACCTCCCCGGCCGCGAGATCAGCACTGGCCTCTTGGGTAACCCAGTGAGGATTGGCCCTGATTGTTACCCCAGGATGACCCTTGGTTTTTACCATACCCTCAACCCCTTTGGGAATTTCGTCCTCTGAAGCGACGAAAATGACTATTCCCTCTTTGGCCTGAGGGTTTCTCTGTAAGCTGTCCCAAGGACTTCAGAGTATCGTATTCGTCTTTTGCAGACTTTAGAGAGTTCTCAACTGCCTTTCCAAAGAGGACGTTGGGCTTAATAGGCATATTTAGCAGTGTTGCTTGTGTCTCCTGCTTAAAGCCAGATTGGCGAAGCCAAGCATGGCGCTTGATAATAGTGCCTTCCGCAATTATTCTTCCAGCATTGTCAGCGGCGTCTAAATTGTTCTTGAGGATGCAACTCGAGACAGCTCTGCCCGCTGCTGCTACCTGGGCCATTTGAGTCTTTAATGGTTCCGGGGCTGACGATAGTAGAGCGGCCACTCCGTCCCATTTATGACGGTTATAGCTAGCTAAGAGAGCTGTATGGTTAGCTATTCTAGCCTGAAAAGCCGCAGAAGAGGCTACCTTCCTGCTCATGATGTAAAGGCGTATGCTTTCCTTGTCAGGTGGCGCCTCAGAGGAAGCTAGTGGAGTACCCGCTCTTTTTCTTGTGGTTGTGACCACGACGGAGTCAGGTTTAAGCTGTCCCCTGATATAGAGGGGGTTGGTGGGTGCTGGGCGGAAGAGCTTCTCTATGCGTGGATTAACCGCACGCGTTTCATTTGGTGTTTCCAGAGATGGTTGGAGCTTTCTCTGGACAGATTGTAGGATTGGGATAAACTGGGTAACGGATTTCTTATCCCCCAGGATATCCTCAACAAAATCCTTGTCCTGCTGAGTCTCTTGTGTACTGATCTGAAAGTGTTGAGCTGCCTTATTGAGCATGTCATTCAGTAGGGCTTGGTTGTCTATAGGCGAATCAGCCACCAGAGGGTCCTAGTTGACGGGAGAGGCTAATAGTGTACATCTGTGTCTCATCCTCGTCGTCACCATAGTTTTCTTCTGTGCCCTCTTGAGCTGTATAAGGATCTACAGCATCAGCATCATCATCATCATAATAATAGTCTGTCATAAAGATCTACGTAGGGAGGATTAGCCTGTGGTGAAATATCCAGGGTGTCCGGACGAGACTTTTTAGTTGGGGGTTGAATAGTAAGGGTATTTGCAATGGCTTGTGAGCCAGAGGCAGCTTTAGTAGGAGGTGTGTTCTCGATGCTTTGGAAAGCTTCTGGATTTTTGTCTAAATGTCATCCTCCTCATGACCCTATCTATGTCTTCATATGTCCATTGGGCTGAGCTCGCGATGGACAAAGGGCCTAGAGTGGAAGCCTGAGGGGTTACAGTACCTACTAAGGAGTCCTTTTCTGGTAAGGAATCTTACTCCTGAGGTCAAGAACCCTTGTGAGTGTGGGAAGCCTTGTGAGGCTGGGCTTTGGGTGGGGAGAGTGACCTATCCTTATGAAGCGTCTTGGAAGAGTGCTTTTTAAGACTCCTTATCCTTTCTAAGCCCTTTCGGGACGTGTTTTTCCACTAAGTGGGCTAGTCCTGCCTGCACTGAAGCCTTACCCGATTTCGACAAAATGTCGAACCTCGGTCGTGGAATGGCCCGACGCCTCATCAGGCGACGTTCGGGTGCGGATTTATGCACAACGTCTGTTCTGTCTTTCGACAGTCGGGCCTGTCATGTGGCGATCGGGATCGCGAATGCCCAGAGGACAGGGAACTTTTGGACCTCTCCCTAGACATAGAACGTGGGCCCTTAGTCGACAACCGCGTTGAGTTTCGGCCCGGGGTTGTGTGTTTAGTGGAGGTAGGGGTTGCGAGAGCGCCCATGCCCATCCCCATAACAGGACCGCTGGCCTGTCTGTTAGGGTCGGGGGCTTGCGCTTGGGAAACTAGCATCTCCCCTTCACCGTCCGAAATGGCGGTGTTGCAACGATCGCTGAAGGTCCCTTCCAGGTCTATGGTGGCTTTGGCCTGCATGTCGTGGTGGGCCCAGCGTTTTGTTTTACGGTCCTTCAACATCTTCGGTTTGAAGAGCCTACAGGCTTGACACTTCTCAACGTGGTCTCGTGGGAGGTAGAGATTGCACACCAGGTGCTTGTCGATCCACGGGAATTATTTCCTGCAACCTTGGGCAGAAGTTAAAAGGGGTCTTATCCATGATAACATGCAATGGTAGCCATGCAAATACATTTTCAATGACCTCCCCCCTCTCTCCCTACTGTGTGGGCCGAAGCCCTGTGCGGCCCTCACGGGCCAAACGGATTCATCGAAAGGATCTTCTTCGACGATCGTCTTCCTTCACCTTTGTCGAAGATTATCTCGATAGTCGGCGAATAAAGGATAGGAAGAGAGATCTAGCTCTAATTATAATAATCAATAGCGATATGCCGAAAGAGGAACTCTGCTATAGTGCGTCCGTCTACGATGGCTGAAAAAGAACAATCTGAGGGACCTCGACGCGTGAAGGACCATGGGTACAGTGGACGTCACACTAGGGATAGTATTACTGCCATGCCCTGTCGACGTCCCTTTACGAATTTCAAAACTGTAATACTATGCAGCTTCCACTAGATTTCAGCCTATGCACAGCATGTGATCTAAGCACATTCCACACGCCTATATGCTACTATTTTTACTTGCCTTTAATTGTATAAAGTGTACTAGTGTAATGGACTATTTCATTTTATTCATATTCATAAATATTACCTGTATTGTACAACCATACTGTACAATAGTAACATCATCTTCCTTAGTTGAGCCAGACTGCTTAGTCTTGTTACAATAGGGAGGGGGAGTAAGTTCAACTCTGGTTGAGCAAGCCTTTTGCCCCAGGTTGGCTTCTCCAAGTCCAAACCCCCGACAGTGACTTTGAAAAACCCTACTACCCATTGTTCAACCATTTCCAGCTGAAGGATCTCGGGAAGGGCTTGTGGTGTATTAGTATTTTGCAAACTCTGCTAAATCTTGTTGTCCCTTGCTCGCGTCAACTCTTAGCCCGCACCCTACCTGCCCGCGGATTTGCCATTTTGAAAGATTGTCTATGCGACTAAAAGTCCCCGGAGCAGAGATAAGGGGGATACTAGGTATCTCTTTAGCATATAACGTGGTGTGCCAATCTCTCAGACTAGAACGTTTTTAGAGAGAGAACTGTAGTTACTCTAGGATAAAGAATAGAATCTCAAAGGAGGACACTAAGGTCCCCAACACTGCCCATAAGGAGCTGTGTGCTGCAATAGAAAAATACAGATGCCTTTAAGAGTTATGGAGGAAAATAGACTCCATAGGACAAAGAATAGAGTTCCAAAAGACAGAGCCCATAGAATGAATGAGTGGAAAAAGGCTCCACTCATTCAGGATTTTAGAAAAAGGTCCGTCCCACAAAAAGTGCTGTGGTTCTCACTAGGAGAGGGAATGAAGCATACAAATAGAAAATCCCTGTAACATTTGCCCCGCCCTCCACCCCCCCCAGACTAGGGGAAGGAGGATCTAATCCACTCCTGGATGGCTCTCTTGATCCGGTCGGTCCTACTTTCTGGAAAGACCATCAGCATTCTTATGTCGGGTACCCGACCTGTGCTCAATGGGCCCTAAAGAAATTCAGACCATACCTTTAACTGAACTACTTTCGGGATTCAAACTGACCACCAACCTTTAAGAATTGCTTAGGTGGTTCAAAAGCCTACAAATCTTTTGTGCACAGGTCAGGTACCCAACATAAGAATGCTAATGGTCTTTCCAGAAATTATGATGGGCTGGGTCAAGCGAGCCATCCAGGATTAGATCCTCCCTCGCTTCCTGCACAGTGGCCATGTACTACCTGCATAAACTCTGGAGCCACGGCAGGCTTGTCTGAGGTCTCCCACCGAAGATAAGGTTAACAAAGGATTTTCCCACTGTGGCGGTCAGGGAAAGGACAAGAAAATACAAGGAACACTAAAAATGGCAAAATAAAAGAAGATGGGGGCAATAAATACTGCTTCCCTCACTGCAGGAAACTGACAACGCTCTCTCTCCAGCCCTCCCCGGTGGATGGCCCTGAGGCCTTTTTAGAAAGGGGAGGCAGTAACACTGGGATACTATTTCCAGCGCATCTGAAGTCTGCCTCCCACCTGGGTTTTGTAGGCTAAGGCCTCAGAGAGGTTTTGAGGTTTTGAGGTGGCTGTAGCAGCGGCTTACAGTAAAGTGCTGCTGCTTGGGCGGACTTTGCACTTCTCCCTCGTCCACCACAATGGAATCTTCTCTGACCCCTTTGACCAGCCAGTCCTCTCGCTCTTTCAACTGAGGAGTAGAAGCAAAAGGACTTACCCAATCAAGATGATCCACTGAGATGAGACGGTTGTGGCTGTCTGATGGCGGCTCCAAAGGATTTGGCTGCTGCCTTTGAGGTCTGCAGCTTCTCTAGGCTTGCAACAGCCTTGCTGCCAAACAGCTGGGTGATTTCAAATGGCATGTTGCGGATCCTGGCCTGCACGTCCGGCGCAAATCATGACTTCCTCAACCACACAAACCTGAATATCACTGTGCTTGCAGCCATGGCTCTGCTGATACTGTCAACAGAGTCCAGTCCTGATTGTAGAGACTCTCATATAGCCTCCTTGCCGTCTCTTATAATGCTCATGAAGCAGTTTCTCTCTTCCCCTTCAGGAATATGGTCAGTCACCATAGCTACACAGTCCCACAGGGTGAATGTGAATTTTGCTAAAGCGCAAGTGGCATTTGCTGACTTGAGCATCATGCTTCTGGCAGAAAATGCCTTTCTTGCCCAAGAGTTGAAACGCTTATCATCCCTATCCGGTGAGATGGAAGGGTATGCAGTTTGTTTCGAGGTAGATGTCGCTGCGTAAACAAGTAGGCTTTCAGGCGTTGTGTGTTTCAACATGTAGCTAGGGTGGCTACTAGATGGCCTGCATTCATTGGTGACATTTCTGTTCACTGCTGGACTCGACTTGGGAACCTCCCAATTAGCCATGACCCTTTTCTGGAGAACTACATGAAAAGGAAGTATGGGATCCTTTTGTGGACCTTTGTACAGAGTATCAGTTAGGTTGTCTTGCTCAAATGGTGCAGCAGGTCTGCCCCATCCCATGAAATCAATGAGTCTAGTCATCAGATGCCTATCAGAGACATCAGCATGGTCTGCTGGGTCTGGCTTGCCAAACTCCATTTGAGGAGAAGTGTCGACCCCATTAGCTGTTTGCAGATTCTCATACAAATCCTTTAGTCTGGTTTCTTCAGAAATAAAACTTTCTGGGACGTTAAGACTGTCCAGTTGAAATCCAAATGTTGTAGTGTCATTGTTTGAGGGCTTGTAATAGTCATAAATTGAAGATAAAGACTTAAAGAAGTCCTTTTTTGGTAATGGTTTGTAAGATTTAGGTAGAGAAGGTAAAGGCGTCAATGACTTCGACACTACCGATGCCGACGACTTTTTCATTGATGCCGTCGACGTTAAAGGTGTCAACGTCCTCTGTGACTTTTCCGTTGATTTTGACTTCGACAGAGCCCTTGAAGGGCTTGATCCTCGAGTCTTCGATGATTTCTCGTTGTTTCGAGATCTCGAGGGGTCTCAGTCTTGCGTCCCGGGCTTGAGGGGGTGCAGGATTTAGCCTTTCCTTGTCTGCTTTATGTGGCTCGACAGGAGCATGGCTTTGTCCTCTAGGGGTTTGGGGCCTCTTTCGCAAAGATTTTTAAACAATTTCCTGCTGAAATCTTTCCACTCAGCAGTAGTAGAGGATTTAGTTGGACAGGCTTTATTTCTCTTCGGAGAGAATCAGTTGAACTCTAAGAAGGGAACTATAATGGCTTTTCTTTGACTTCCTCCAAAAAGACGAGGAATGGGGCGACCTGCTCCTGGAGCGTGATCTTTTTTTGATCTTTTCCTTCAAGGAGAGTCACCTCTCGACTCGTCAGAAGATCGTATTTTCAATGAAGACATTGAAGGGGATTTAGTAGGGACCTACCTGCCGCTAGTTTCCCTTAACACTCTTTCAGAGCCTTACCCGGTCATTGACTGACAGGATTAACAGTCCACGGTTTGATGTTCGACAAGGCATCACAGACCAGCCCAATGCGGATCCGTAAGGGACATCTTGGTGCTGCAGTTGTAGCCCTTCTTGAAGGACCCGGTCTTCGGAGTTGAAGGAGCTGAAGATAAAGCCATCTCAACGAAGTTTACACAAAAAAGGGAAGCACGCCGTATTTCTTGAAGCTAATGCTCTTGTGTAAAAACAGAACTGAAGCCAACAGGCACTGCTCGTGCTATATTTACCAACAATGACAGACTTTGAGATGGAAGCCCTCGAGGGAGATTGAGTCGACTGCATCGACGCAAGGAGCCCTCTACTGAATGTTATTTCTGAAGCAGCTGACACTGGAAGATATATTATGAGGAATATGTGTGAGGACAATTCATTCGAAAGGACTCCACATTGTAGTCAACCTCAGAGGAACCCACCAGGATATGATGCAGGCAGAGATCAGCGATGGCCACTGTGAACAAATGTTGCCCCTCGTGACGGAAACAGAGAAGCTGGTCCTGCGAGGCCTCTCTGTGTGCTGGAGCGCTGCAACCATAGTGGGATGCCTCTTGTTTCACAGGGCGAGGGTGTGGTGAGTCAAGTCCTAATGCAGGATGGCGACCACTGCAACGAGGTAGCCCGCAGGATGGTTTCCGGGACACTTCCAAAGGCTTCCAAAACAGCATCCTAATGCTGGGGGTTGAGAACGGTTTAGAGGTCGAAGCACTGATGAAGGTTTTCTGGAAATCAGCAAAGGACCACGGCTTCGCCAGATGGTAGAATACAATGCTGGATGGCTGCAACAATGAGTTCTGGTACTTCAGCAAGATAATCCTCTCCATAAGTGTCCTGGCTCCAACCACGATCGGATGAATGACTGCAAAAGTTATTTTATTCAAGAGTCGCCCAAAAACCCACCAATGGCAAGGATCTGCACCATGCAAACTGGTAGGGGTTGTCCAATCGACAGCCTACGGCCACCATATCTACCTAGCAACTGACACTTTGGCCAGTATATGGTCTGGGACCAGACAGTCCAAGCCCTCACATCCGGCCACAAACATACCAACTCTTTGCCCGGGAAAGGGATTACCATATACCGGAAAACCAGCCCTGAAGGCAGGAAAAAGGCCACATACAAGAGAGTCCAAGAATAGATGAAAATATCGTGGAATGGCCATTTGAGTGTATATGGTATAAGGCACTTATCCCTTGATGCAGGATCTTATAAACACTGTTAATGCATTCTTGCAGGGCATTTGTTTGACTCTTCCCATAGAGCAGGATGAACGACTGTCTAGTTTCTTAGTGAAATTGAAAATTAAAGCGATGGTGTGGGATAAGATGCAAAACCTTAATAGGCTATGCCTTAAAAAACGATATACACTGTATTGCTCAGGGTTTTAGGTTGCGGAAACCATGCGATTATCTGATGACACTTTGTAATTGTCATGTTTCCCCTTTAGCTTACAAGCTAGGAAAGGTCCCTGGCAGCTCAGAACATGTGTGAAATGTAAGAAACAAGTTGAGTTCTAGAAACTGTTTGTTTTTTGTGCAAAAAGTTTCCACTCAGTTTTCCTCAACATCTACACTGTAGGATACAGGTGCTGTCCCAGTTGAAGATGGTGCCAGCAATTCCTAGAGTTGATTGGTCCTACAGCTCCTGTGAGGTAGTTTGGAACCTTGGGAGAGGTTCTAAACTGCCTTTCATTCAGACTAACATCAAAGAAGGTCACAGTTATTGGAGCTCTCGAGGAAAATCCATAGAGAAATAATTTAAGGAAACTAAAGATTAATGGAACACATTGAGAAACAGAGCACAACCCAAGGAGAAGGCACAGCAAACTCCAGCACCAAGAAACTAAGTGAAAATCCTTGTTAAATTCAAAGTAGATGAGGAGTGTGTAAATAATGATTATTGCCATGCTGTAAATGAACTAGCTGTGTTATTTTACCATAAGTATACAGAGGAATGTATGTCAAGCTCATGTAGTTTAACGCGTGTGGTCTCAAGTATTCATGCGCTAGTGGCAACAGTGATAGGTCATGAGCTAAAATGATGTTTATGCGTGTTGCGCGCATTAACATTTTCAGAGACATGCGCGCAGCCAAAATCTAATGAACAAACCATTTAATGTTTTGCAATGGGTGCGCGACTAATATTTTGCTTTCGGGTGCGAGGTAGCAGAGCTGTGGCATTCCTTTGATTCTCACAGCATATGTTTTGAAAGTGCAGGAGAGTTGTTAGAAGAATTAGGGAATTCGAAAAATGGACCTTACAACGCGCAAAAAATGTGACATGGGTGTCACGTCTGAACTGAATATTGAACCAAATTTCACAGCGGGCTGAAATTTACCATAGAAGAGGTCGCTGGTGATCGCATGCCAACTATACCAGAGCAGAGTGCTTGTGAGCAGCTATTCACAAGGAAATACGCAACATGGCTGAAGAAGTAAATGAGTTAAGTGACTATTTGAGGATAAAAAGAACAAAGTATAAAAGTGACTTTATTTTGAAGTTAAAGTTCGAGAAGTTATACACAGCAGTTATGGCCCATTTAGTGATTAACACAGAAAATCTAGTTAAGCAATCCCGAGGTTGAGGCAAGACATTTTTAAGGAGCAAAGTTAAAGAAGAGTTTAAGAGTTTTTAGTTGCAAGGAGACAAGGACCTTAGAAGTCAGTATAGGAAGAGAAGACTAGTTTTCAGTCTGAGGTTCTGGACTAAAGAAGAACAGAGGATAAGGACACCCAATAGTCTTTCACCTGAATGCAAAGGCTTTCAGGTAAACTGGAGAATAATTCTAAGTCACACACACCAGAAAGATCAGAAGAGTAGTTGGAATGATATGTAAAACTTGCATGTTTTTCCACAGGTCTGAGTGAGTCATCCAAAACCAATTGCAAGGCTTCAGAGGGCGGCAAGCTGTACCTGGCTTATTATTGTATCCACTTCCCTTTCCCCCCCAGAACTATCAGCACTGCAAATTTAAATTTGAGGATTGCAGAGTGGGCAATCCTAGAGGGTCTGTGGGGCCATCGTCAGCTCCTGCAGGAAATAAGAACTGGACCTGAAAGTAACCATGATTTAAAGCGTTTAATTTTACATCTCTGTTTTAATATTCTTCCCTGCAATTAATACACTAGTGCATTGCTGGGCATTTCTTGTGAGGATAGAAAGTGTCAATATTGCAAAAATGAGATAGAAACAGCGAGACACAACCTCACGGCTTGCCCCATTTTGTTGCCCTTTTATCTTAAGGTTTATGTGAATTTGGTTCGCTGCTCGCCTAGGTTCCCCCTTGATCAATTATGGGCTGCAGTTTACTCGGCTGAATCACTCGTTCTCACCGGTTTAGCACATTACATTTGGAAAAGGGTTACTAAGGACCCATAGACACAGTCTAGGTGGTCCTTTTACTTCATTATGTTTGGGGATTTTTTTGCATCAAGTGCATATTATTGGTTGTAATATTGATGGTCTTTAGATGCAGGTTGTGTTTTAGTGCCCTATAGGATTATAACACTTAACATTCATGCGTTTTATTCTAATGATCTGAACATTCTATGTTATTTATGCCAATATATTTGATGACTGTCACCTTTGGGGTATTTAGGAAGACAACATAGTGGTTTAGAGTGAAGATTTTTATTACCAGAACATGCCCCAACATTCCCTTCACCAAACAGTCTGGTCGATGCAAGGGCTGTGGTTGCAGCATCAATCTCCCTCTGTCAGTCTTCTCCCCTCTTATGCTTCTGGCACCTCTAAAACCTGTAAAGTGCTGGGGCTGGTGCTCCCAGCCATTTTCGGGACTTCCCCTCCCTTTGTGTCTCCGGGCTCACCGGAATTAATAAACTCCAGTATGTGCTGTTCTCCCGCATTGACAGCATTCCGCTTCTCATGGTAAAACACGACTCCTGTCTCCCCACACGTAAATCAATAATGGCTTCCCACCCTTTCCATGTAATGTCTCACACCTCGGAGCAGGTCAAAGGACCTCTGTTTTACACTGTCCCACATTGGTGGCACTCCGAAAATCCGGCTAAGTCCAGAGGGAATATTTCGCAGTTTGCCCACTCTTTGTCCGAGCTCCACTCTGCTGCTGCCAGCACATTTTACCGTGTGCGTTCATGTCCACTCTGTACTGCCCAGCTAATATGCCCACATGAAGGTTTCCCCACTAGTGTCCTCAGTCTTGTTGGGCACCAGTCTCTTCACTCTCCTCCTTTTTTATACCACGAGGCGGGCGAGAGAGAAAAGAAAAACACTGCTTATTAGCTCCGAGATGCTTCCCCACCTGCATCCACTTTACACTTGCCGGCCGACGAACACACCCCCCTCCTCCCGACCCAGCCTTAATGACGCTGGGCTCCCTGGCCCCTGTTGTCCCGCATCAGCTCCACTTATGCTGGCCAGACCTATTTATCAAATAATACTATTATCTGCATTGATGTATAAGATGTTTATTGAGTTTTTGTGCAAAACGTTTTGATTAACAGTAAGCACGTATTAAATTTAAAAAAAGGTCCATGTGAGATTATATATACAAACACCTTAGGAAAATATCCGTAGCAACCTACGCCCAGTCTTGGACACACAATGCAATTAACCACAAAGTTAATAAGTTATGGGGACACAAAGGAACCCAACCACACCTCACTGTAAGGAGTACAGTGTAAAACAAGGAATTTCATAATGGAGAATAGAGTTGTGTACAGCTAGCCATAGGTACTGATCATTGCTCCCTCAACAGATTAGTGTAGCACAGAGAGTTAAGTAAAAATGCTTCCTTTGCCTCCAGAAGTTCAGTACCAGCTCGAAGAACCAGAAAGAGGGCAGGGGGCTGGGGGTTCCATCGATGTCTAAGGAGGGAAGGCAGAAAAAAGAAAAATCTTCTCTAACAATTGCGTGGCAAAAAGGGGAATTTCTATAAATATTTAGGACCCTCTGCGACCAGATTTAGAAAGGTAACTCATCTTCCCTTGGGAACAAAAAGAAAAAAAATGAAAAGACAATGCATTTCTGTGCTTATGTTTTAAACATCAGAAATCCTTGCTGTAGGCATCCAGATCTTTCATAGGAATTCCAAACAATGCACAGGTTTGTTTACAATGACTACATTACTAGCCCTCAAAAGGCGAAACTACAGAGTTTAAGTAAGCAACATGGATTGTGATGTGTTACATATTCTACATTTCTCCAGAGATGGTTTTGCCAAATTAGTAGTCTGAAGTGAAGAGCTGGGGCTACTAGGATTATGGATGCTTTAGAGTTTCTAAATCGGTTCTGCTGACTAAAGGAATCACTGTAGGCCAAATGTATCTAGGATTATGTTGCTCATATGAGGAGATGCCCAATCCCTCTTTTCAGAACCCAGTCATTTGGTTTTCAACAAATGCTACTATGCAGGTTTATGAGGATGCAGTCCAATAGAGCTACAGGTGGATGGTCAACAAGGGCTCACTTGATACCAGGCAGCCTATTTACATTCCCTGTACAGAACACCGGCCTGCATGCCATACACTTTGGGTGGTGGGTGTGTAGAAGTGGCAGGGTCACAACACTGTGCTGACTCCACAGGGGATACCATGAAAGGGAAGCAAGTATGGAGTGGCATCATAATGATGGGATTTCAGGTTTCTATAATACAAGGAGTGGTACAAGGAGAGCGCATCCTTACGAAGCAGAAAACAAGTGAAACCTACAGAGGGTGTGGTGGAAGGGGTCCAACCTTCCCACGCCTAGTGTAAAATGGCAAGTTTACATTGTTCCATTGACAACTTGTTGGTGACCAGAAAAAAGTTCTCCTGAAGACCCCCTGCCATTACATCCTTGATACCTTACTTAGTGTATGTTTTGGTTCGCCATAAGGGGCCACGTGCCAGTGGTGCCACTCAGGCTCCCCATTTTTGCACTTCAGTGATTCCAACACCAGACACAGGTTTTAGGGAGTAGTTTGGTGGCAGTTATTCTTTAGATTTGGCTTCATCAGGGGTGCAAGCCATGTTAAAGCGTTTGTAAGCCCAATGTACATTTTTGGTAGCGATCAGCGGACCAATGGCTTTTTTAAAACCCTGCTGTCTGCCATTTTGTGTTTCAGGGTTTTTTTTATTCAGGGGGACCACGTTATAGGCCTAAAATGGCCATGCTGACCACATGGGTTTTTTGTGTGATCAAAATAGCAGCCTCCATTAGGGTCCTAACTGGTTGGTCATCTGACCCTTTGCCCCCAGCCCCTTTTAGTGACTGGCTGCTTGCCTATGGCAGCCCCTTTGTGCAGGGGTATTTAGGCTTTGTCCTGCCCCCGCTTCCCTCTCTTGCTTGGTTATTCCTAGAAGGAGGTGGAGATCTACAAACCTGCTGAAGGTGTTTTCCTGGGCATCCCACAATGTTTGCCATTTTTAAAGCCCTCACTTGGCAATACTTGCTAAGGGCAGTGGCTTTGGTATGTGCCGGTTTCAGGTTTTAGCCACTTGTAGTCCACTCCAGGCTTCCTGAAGACTATCCAAATCTGCTAGGTTGAACCCTCCACTTAAACTGTTTTCTGGGCAGCTTGCTACTGCACCCTGCACCTTACTGTCAGCATCATCGGCTTTATGTGGGGGGAGGAGGTGGTTGTGAGAAACCTGAAAGTGTCTCACCCACTAGTCCCCGAGGATCTGCCATCCAGGTGGCCAGGATGGGGAGGGGGGGTCTTCAGGGAGTGGAAGTGGGACACTTAAGGGTGAGATGCGGTATCCCCAGCCTTATAATACCTTTTCCCCATCCTACCAGATAGGATACCTAGAAACTCAACCACCGCCATTTTCCGACAGAAACCCTTTCTCACGGACAATTTATCGTGAGCGATAATGGACTAACATCAGAGCCGTATACCAGACATGTCCCAACACAAGGGTCAGGCAGAGTCGGGCAATTACTGATAACTATACACACCTGACTACCATTACACTTCACCACACGGATTAAAGGCAGAGCACGGAAGCAAACTGTGAGCAAGGCCAAATGCAATAGCCTTCCTGAGATGGCAGTTTAAATCGAGGAGAAAGGCGGCGAGATCTGCGAGGATGACAAGGAGGGAATTACACTTGCCCTTCACAACCCAGAACTGCGACTAACAAGAAGCCTCAAGGATAAGAAACATAAGACCGGGAATTGCAGCTGACTAACGGTGTAGCGTGTGTCAAAGGTACATGCCCCCCCCCCCGCACTGAGCCAGTGCGGGAAGAAGCAATTGCGCTTGTGGTACCGTCCTTGTCTCCGACAGCAAAGCAACGCCAACGAGCTCAGCACAGCCGGTGAGTTGGAGAAACTGATAGACTGGATTGTGTTATGCTCATGATTGCAAGCGGCAACACTGTATGAAGAAAGAGAACTTGAATATAATTGAACTTTGTGTATCAAGATAGGTACCAGATACAGAATTCTCCGGCGCTGCGTGGGTGCTCACTCAAAGGTCTCTTTTTGGTAACCCCCCCCCCCCCCCCCCCCCGTTTCTGAGCAGGGAAGAATTGTTGAACTGTAAAATCAAAGTGGTCCTGCAGCGGGTTGCATTGAATCCCATGCACACTTGAAAGTCTTCGATTGTCTGTACACTGAAGTTGGTCTGAACCCGGAAGAGGGTAATCCTGGGTGAACACACACAAAAGGTTATTAAGGCTGTGAACCCGACTGAGGGATGCCTGCGAATAGGGGTGAACAGTAACACATCTGAGAAGATTGTTGAGGCAAATGTGAACCCGACTGAGGGAGGCCTACAAATTGAAGTTGGCCTGAAGCAGACTGAGGGAGGCTAACGGTGAAAGAAGCATCTGAGTCTGGCTGAGGGGGATCCTGGGTAAATTGCCTGATGCGAATATTGAGAAAGGAACTTTTTCTTTGTTGTTTATGGGACATCAGGTCTAAGTCAAGAGACTTTGTACTAAAGAGAATTGGGCAGAGAAGGCCCTGATGTTGGTAAAATAAACTGACCTCGTGCCAAAGCAGCCCAGGACTGTGCTGTGCTTGAGTGATTTGCCTTGTCCGAGGCTAAAAACGTGGGGAAGGGAGGCCCACAGCCTAACATCCTGACTTATCCTTTTGTGGACACTTTTCTTTTTTGTGAACATTATCCCACACTATTTTGTAGCATAGCGGTAAGGATTGGCATAGTTTATTTTTTTTTAGTAAAGGCCCTTTTATTTCACTAGACTCCACAAGGCCTGTATTATTATTATTTGATGGTCGTAGGTTGCTCCCATCTTAGATTTAGGTTTAGATTAAGCATTTATCTCACCCATTTTGCAGTTGAATAAACACCCTTGAAATGTGATCACTTGTGTCCGTCTTACTTTGATACCATGCCTTCCTTACAGGCTGCTAGGGTCAACAGGGGAGCAGAGACTCTGCCAGATAGCTTGGAACGTAATAGGGTGCCTCCAGCTAATGTCCTTGCCCTGCGACCATTTGCTGCTACGCTGCCTTCACTTGTTGTGCATCGAGCTAGTGGGAGCCATTTCAACAGGTTTCTATGAATTCCTGGAGTCGTCCCTGCTGAAATGTCAATGTAGGCTTGAAGTCAGAGGTCCCAGGAAGTGCCTTAGTTCCTTTTGTGGGTCACTAAGATCGTCATTAGACCAGGATGCAAGCCTCTGGCAACCTAATCCTGAAAACAACCTGGTGAGTAAAAGGCTCTTTGCCACAGGTGTTGTTTCATGCTGCTGGACCGGTTTTCACCAAAACCTTTGGGTCCTGGGGAGGTTGATTATTCGAGATACTCCCTGGACCAAGGTAGAGATACCTTGGAGGGGTGTCCAACGCAATTCCCATTGAGTTCTATTGGGGTGGGGGCTCGTCCTGTTCTGCCAAGTCTTGCTCTGGATACATCTTTCAACCTTTGAAGCACTTCCTTTGGATCTCCTCTGGCCTACACTGGTGTTACTAGTCGCAGAATCCGCACTTGTGGGGTAGACTACACTTAACTCCATTAAGGAAGATGAAACTTTAACTTCTCCCAATCATTCCTATGGAACTTTGAACCAGATTTGGAACTGTGATGAATTGATTCTGGGGCATTTACCTGCCCTAGGATATATTTCCTATGTCCCCCTAAGAGTTCAGGAAGATCCTTACTACTATTTAATATTTTTAGAACTTAACTCTAATTGTTCATTTTTAAAGTCATGTCTACATGTTTGCAGTGGGACCACATTTTTAACCTCGTCATTAACTGTAGTACTGCTGTATTCATTATTCCCTACACTGTAAGAAAAGGATTATGGTTGCTAACAAGAAACAACAATTCTTGAAACTATTTATCTTTGGTTTAAAATATTTACCTACTCCCCTCCCACTTTCGAGGCTTTCATGGTATAGCAGGTCTCTATAGGCTTGAATTTTAATATTAGGCCCTATGGGGTCCTAATGTTGGTGGATCCTTGTTATAGGGATTTTTAATGTTTTCCTGCTGGTAAAATGGTGCGTTTCCCTTCTTACTCCATACCCCGACTAGATGCTTCATGTGCGGACCATCAGGTCTAGGACCCTCCAAATATGCTAGGGTTGGTTTGTGTCTCTAGAACACTGCACATGATTGTGCAGACCCATTTGAGGACTTTTTCGCTTGTCACGTTTTGTGGTTCTCACTACCCCCCTATTATTTTATGTTGGGTGCTCACCTCTAGGAGAGAGCTCCATATATAGACATTAGGGTTAGGAGATACCTTACTTATATACACATTACTGTTTTTATAATATGCTTAGTATAATTTTAAATACTGTGCATTATTAATATATATGTGACTTTATTAAAGCATTTGTTTTTCGTGTATTAGTGTGATGTATTTTCTTGAAATGTGTGTGGCTCAATTGTATCTCTGTGTCAGGCAACTACCCACCTACCTGAGAGTTAAGCCTTGTTGCTCTGTCCACGTAATCTACCTTAAGCAAGGTATGGCTTCCCTTTCCTGTTAGGTGTTAGCCCTCCCAATGGGGTTAATGGCTGTAGCATTCTCAGAGGGTGATACCAAAAACGACCTTAACAACTGATCGGTTATAGATTCCCAAAAGATCTGTGATTTTAAAAGGGAGAAATCAAACAGTGAACGACTGTTGATGACTCACTAGCCACATTTAGTCGTTTTCATAAAGATTATACCACTGAAGAAAGATCTGACGGATTAACCTCCTTCCCCACCCCTGCCGAGCATTGGTGGTTGTGTAGGATCCTCAACAGAGGGTACAAAAACTGCTTCAACAGTGGGAATGGGTGAGGACTAGACATGTGGTGGAGGACGACTTTGGTTATTTTAAGCCTTATGAATTGTATTGTGAACTACCCGAATATCTCCTATGAGGATTTCGGCTAAACCAACTATCTTGAACATGTCTTTGTGCAGATACAATTTCAAGAGCCGCAGATTCAGTATGATACGCAAGCACCCATCTTTCTTTGGCACTAGAAAGTGGGCCGTGTACCAGTCCATGCCTGGTTCTGAGCAGGGCACCAATGATCTATTGCCTTTCACCAAATGCTGATGGACCGCCTCCAACAGGAGAGGGTCTGGAGGCTAACATTGGCCAGAAAATGCCTGGTCTGGATGGCGTTCAGCAAAGGGTAGGCATTACTCCTGGTGAATGATCCGTAAGGCCTAGGACGTGGTGAGACACCATTCCATGCGAATAGTAACATTCTCCCCTCAACAGGGGTTATACAGTGGAAGTATCCTTCACAGGGACTTTGCACGTGGGGCTGCTGAGGGCACAGCTGAGGCAGACAACCCTCCTCTCAGAGCACATCAGCCACTACCCCTGGCTGTGTAAGGCTGACTGCAAAATTTGTCGAGACGCTTCTCTGCCATCATTGACTATGGCCTCACAGACTTCTCTTACCTTACGAGCAGGCAAGTGCTCAGTGGCACCTGAGACTGCTGACCAGAGGCTAAAGGAAAATGTTTCCAGGGCACAAGAGGCATTTATGGCCGCTAGGCACAGACTGGCAGAACCAAAAGGATTCCTACCCCAGGTACCTAGTCCTTTACTCTCCTTGCCAGGAGGCAAAGGGGGGAAAAGAGGATGTCTTCAGGTTTGTTTATTTATTCGTTTTTGTATAGCGCTCAGCAGCCCAGAGGCATTGTGGCGCTTGCTACAGAAGAATTACTTAGTCACAAGCTCAACAGAAAAATACATGTTTACATTTGAGAAAATACAAAAAGGAAGGTGGTGCAGGAATGGTGAGGAGGAGTGAGCAAAGTGATACTTGTTGCAGAGGAGGACACAGTTTTAGATAGAAGAAAAGGTAATTGCAGTGGAACAAGATATACAGTAAAGGACAAGCGGTAGAGGGACAGGGGGGTGAGGGGTGTTTAGTTAAAGAGAGATGTTTTTAGGTTCTTGTGGAATGCCAGTCGGGAGGTGACCAGGAGGTTGGTGTAAAGAGTGCGTGTGGGGCATGTGGAGGTAGCTCTCGTGATTGTGTCCGACGGGTAAGAAGGGGCTGTGAGAGAGAGGCATGCGTGTGAGAGTAAGGATTTTGAAAGTGATGCAGTCTTTTACCGGGAGCCAGTGTGCTGCTTTTCTAGCATGGGAGATATGGTCTCTTTTTGGAATGCTCAGGGCTGCTCTTATCGTGTTATTTTGAGTGATTTGAAGTCTGTTTATGTTTTTACCTGAGGTACTGGCAAGGAGGGCGTTGAAATAGCCGAGTTTAGCCCCTATGGTGGCTCTGGCTATTGAGAGACAGTTCTGTTTGGAGAGGTAGGGTTTTATAGCGTTGATGAGTTTGATAGTAAGTGCCGAGGCTGAGGCAATGGTGCTGACCTGTCTTGTCATTGAGAGTGTGGTGTCAATGTGGACCCCTAATGTCTTGGCAGACGTAGAGACGGGTACGATAGTGCTGTTAGGGAGAATTCTCTCTTTAGGCTGAATTTCCTAACCTAGTGAGTCCCCCAGCAGCTTTGCTGGATTTCTGGTTTGTTTTTTTCTCCTGCCAAGAGTGAGACTTTTTCTCCCACTCTTGGACATGATTTATGGTGTTCCTGTGACTGTTAATGTGTTTTATGGGCTATGGGGTCCTTTACCCGGTTGCCAGTCATTTGGTCGAAAAAAATTGGTCGACCAGACAAATGGTCGAACCAATTTGATCGAAAACCAAATGGTCGAATTTTTTTTTTTTATTTTAACCCCTTTTTTTTTTTTGGGGGGGTCCCCCCCAACCCCCTTTTTTTCTCTAAAAACCCCTTTTTTAACTAAACGAAAACCCAAAAAATAAATATATAAATAAAAAAAAAAATTCGACCATTTGGTTTTCGACCAAATTGCGTCGACCAAATTGCAGTCGACCAGTTTTTTTTCGACGAGTTGACTGGACACCCCTTTACCCCATAGGGCCTCATGTGTTTTTACTATGTGTGTTACACAGCACCCTCCGTGCAGTGACACAGGAGTGTCATAGTGACACCCCACCATAGACTCCATACCCTGGGACTGACTACTGTCTCCCAGGGCATGTAAAGTCACCATTGGCTTTACTAGTCCAAAATTATGAACAGAAACCAGTACAAACCATCATATTGTGGACGTACTGGTCGGGGCAATTCGACTGCCCCGGGGTCTGTTAGTCGAGGGGGCACGTCTCCGTCCCTCCTGATCGAGTTTTGGCTGGTGGCAGTGGATACTACTTTTTATATTCGACCGCGAATATATCCCTATGGGATTTTCCCATTGTTCGAGGCTACCAACTTTAATTATTGAATTCTCATAGCCTCGAACATACCGCCGGTTTATTTATTTAATATTAATTCGCCGGTTGGTATTTTTTGCCAGGACTCGATTCTAAAATGGCGTTTGTGTTCTCTTCTGTGACTCCAACCCAAGTCGAGCCCTTTGTTCCACTTTTTGGCGGGTTTCTCCACAGAAGCCTCCAAAAGCAGTGCCACTCTGTCTGGGTACCACAGGGGGCGTGGGAGGGGGTTTAGGCACCCTGGACTGAGTTACCTTGGTAACTCAAGTCGCACTCTTGTGTGATTGGCCCAAGTGGTGAGCCGGCCGGCTCACCACTTAGCATGTTTGATTGACAGCTAGGCTGAGTGAATGGGGGTGTGCTGCATAAAAGCAGGGCTTTGGGGACTGGAACTTCAGAAGTCGCCACAGGACCTGAGAATCCGACGAGGGAGAAGCTGAGCCGACCGACCACGACGACACCACCGGTGGAGCCCTGCGGAACCGACTCACCACTTCCCACGTAGAGAAGATCTCCCGGTAATCCGTTACCGCCCTATTCCAAGGTCCCTTCGCAGGGACCGAAAGGAACGTGTGGTCTGTCCGCACGTCCCTTACGGGTCCCGCTAAGGGACCAGGGTGCTAATAACGGGCTTACAAGTCGCGAGCCCATTATTAGCGCCCTCCCCATTCCCATTGAGCCCTATGGGGGCTCAAATGGGAAATGGTTTGTTTAATGGGGACTTACCGGTCCCGCCAGGGTCGGACTACACCGGTAAGTCCCCATTGAACAACACCGGGCATGGTATGGGAGGTAAAGGTCGTAATGACCCCCAAGGTCCATTAATACACCATGTTACTTATAAATCTCCTAAGGGAAATCCATCACTTATCTAGGATATAAGGGTTTGAGCCCAAAGGGCATGGGAACACCAGTCTCGTCAAAGAGGACATCGATCTTTGACATGAAAGTTTGCATAGTGTATTCACGAGACGCTTCAGCGCGGTAGGCGCCGTGGAAGATGGAGCCATCGCTGAAGGACAAGCTTTGTAAGAAGAGTGCAGTGTATCGACGGGTCTTTGCCCAGGGGAGCCAGAGACAAGCCTTTAGGCATAGTTGTGGTCCTTTGTAGGTCTCTGTTGGCTCGTCCAAGAGCAGAGGATACAGATGCCACCAGGGCCATAGCAGTTAGAGCTGGGTCCTAGGTACAAAAATGTCAAAAATCTTGAGGCGAAAGAACTCCCATTCCACCGGTGTGCACGATTGTGCTGGAGTGGTGACTTCCCTGCTTGGAGGAGGAAGGAGGATACCTGGAGGAACAGCCAGGTTAGCCGGACCTCTTGCAATGTTTCTTCTTTTTCTTATCTTTGAGGGCCAGGGAACCTTCTTCGTTAAGATGCTCCATAGCCAGCACCCCCGAATGGGTCCGTCTGATGCAATTTTCCTTGTGAAAAAAGATTTTTAAAAACATTGCAGCCCGCACCGAAAAAACTTCGAGTGCCACAACTGACGAGACCCGCAACACTGCGTATCATGTTCTCCTCCCAAACAGAGACAAATCCTGTGGAGGTTAGAGACGTACACCTTCCGTCCACAGTCAACGCAAGGTTTGAACAACAAGGTCTTTGTGGTATTTAGAATGGCATGAAGTTGACAAACCTCTACCAAAGTAGTGTTCCTGATCTGAGCTTGCCGAAACAAGGAATCAAGGTCACTAGGCGCAGCACCTCAACATACTGGCCCGACGTCTTGATCAGCGCGGGGCGCATAGAGGCTTCAAGCAGAGCCGAGCTGCACCCCCCAGTGGCGGATATGTTTTCGAAGAGCGGGAGCGCAGGGCGACGGATACCATAGAGGAAACCAAGGGCAGAAAAAATCCATTTGAAATGTAGGGCTCTCTAATAGGATATGGTAGTCCATGTTCTTTATGGTGGTGAAAAGCTTAAACTCTAACTTGCTGATGGAAAAGAGGTTTAATCATATCCTGATGAATTTTCCATTTGCTGCTCTGCAGACAACAACTACATATTGTTTTGTTTCCCATCCTTGAAAAGTGAAGCACTATATGCTGGCCTATGATACTGTCTTTGTGCAGCATAGGATTTTTTGAACACTTGAATTAAAACTCACTGTGTGCTGAACAATGGTAAAAGGGACCCAAGCACCACCCAAACCTCCAAGCTCCAGGATACTAATGTGCAATGGGCGTGATTTCCATTCAGAGGTCCTATATTCGGACACATCCCTATGTGAGCACCCTAGCGAACCACAACTTTCCTGTTTCAGTACACCAGATATCACTATGCATGCAGAACAAGACATTTTTCAGAAGCTATCGGGCACACAAGAAAACATCACATTTTCATCCATAAGACATTGCCGACCATAAAGAATACTAATTGGTCCTGTAAAGCATTTTTTAGCCAAACGTTAGAAAAACAGTCTTACCCTTCTCGGGAAATCAACCTGTTAACAGAGGCATTCTGTCCTTGTGTTGGCTGTAGTATTCTGCTAAAAATGAATATTAGTTCTTAGATCATAACATCAAAAGCACATTTATAAAAACAAACTCATGTCAACCAAACGTATATGAGAAATTATCAATTATTTTCTATTTTACCAACCTGGTTTCTGAAGTCTTCTGCCTCAGAACTGTTCTTTTATTTGGCATTCCCATTTCAACTGCCCTAATGAAATGAAAAGTTATTATTAGCAACAAAAAGGTCTATTTAAACAAAATAACACACTGCAGCAAACAGCTTGGACTACTTAGCTAATACTTTTTCAGGTGCCAAATTGGTAAAGGATTGGAGCAGAAAGAAAATCAATGCCTTGTCAGATGATACATATAAATATGAAGAAAGCTAGTTACATTTTTGATTTTATTAAATGCAAGTAAGTTTTCAAGCATACAAGGAGGAAGGGATTGTGAGTGGGTAGCAACATAAAGGACTTGCGCCCTACTGAACAAAACAAATGAGACAATTTTTCCTGTACACGTCAACTTGCCCAAACGGGTAGAATGCCATAAAAGAAGACCGTAGAATCTAATGTGTAAAAGTGAATCGAGAGAAATATGTATAGTGGCCAAAACCTGATCTTTTAGTGGACAACGGAAACCAATGAAAGGGGCAACGAGTGTACAGTTCGTTTCCACTTTTATAAACTCAAAATAAGAATGACAATCTCAGTGTTATGGGAATTTTCCTAGAGTCCCAACTGGAGGTAACTATCCCAGTGGTTTGGAGATCTCCAACTCTTAGTATCAGTCTGTACTAACTCAGGACCTTGGTAGAGTGGCAGAGCAGTCAAGCTTATTTTAAGAGGAAGATGTGAGCTGTAGGTAAGTACACTGAACCCAGTTAGACATGTACAACGAAGAAGCACTTACACTTATTATTCATATAAATTATATATTTATACCAGAATCACTTTAAATTCCTCCGACATTTACACTAGAACACTTTAGAATACTCTAGGATATCCTTCTAAGAATACTTTCATTTTTGTGTGTGTTCGCGGTTTGTTGCAACGTTAGAAAGGGAAAATACAATGCTATCGTATTATCAGTAATTATGTTTATTGAACATAATTTAATTACGCACACACGCGGTTCTTAGCAGATTTATGGTAAGACATTTATTCTGCAAAAACATAAGAAAGTAAATTAAAGGAAGAAAAAGGGTTAGAGCAACACTAGAATGATTAAGGTTCCAGAGAGGGTTTCTTCGCACAGCAAGCCTTAAGTCCAAAAACGCATCCCTAGCTAAAGGCATGTTAGGGAGAATTCTCAGAAATGTGCCAATTCCTCTCTACCTTAGAGACCCCCAGCACCGCTGCTGGATTTTAGGACTAATTCTTGACCTCGAGAGTGAGACTGATGTATTTTTCTGTGATTTGGAGTCTGTTTCTTTTGGTTGTGTAGTCCGAGAAACTCCATAGGCATCATCCTTTTACAGTGTGGCACACAGCACCTTCCGTGCAGTGGCACAGGAAGTCCTTCAGATTTCCCAAAGGTTTAAATACCTTCCCTTCGATAAACTACTGTTTCCAAGAGCAGTGAAGTGAAATTGACTACTTGCATCGTTACCTTTCTAGAGCCAGCACACACTATCTTACAATAGGGTGTTGGAGGGGTTACTTAGTATCCCCTTTGTCTAGTTTCTCATAACAATTTTATGTTACCATTCCTACAATTAATGGCTGGAGGCAGTGGTTTACTTTTAACTAATGTTGTGTGTTTTTACCATGGGCTGCGTTCGCAGCTGCAGTAAGACACCCATGGGTGCCCATTTTGTCAAAATGGCCCGATGATCTTTTTTGGCCATTTCTTGCTGGGAAGAACCTTCTTGAGATTTACTCTGCGCGCCAAACCAGGTTTGGTCCCTTTGTTCGCTTGGTCTTTGGCAGGGTTCACGAGTGAAGCCCGCCTCTGGCTCCAGGCGGTCTGGCAGGGGCAGGAAGTGAGGGAGGTGCCCGAAACTCCCTGTGCTTAATCACCTTGGTTACAGGAATGCACCCAAAGGTGATTGGCCAGCTGGCTGTCCAGCAAGTACAGCCACCCAGCTGTGCGATTGACAGCTAGGCTGGAATGAATGGGAAAAACCTGCATAAAAGGCAAGGATTTTTGGTGTGGAAGGCAGAGTCGACCACTGGACGAAGAATCCGAAGAAGAACTTGAAAGAGATGCCTGCTACAACTCCTGGACCATTGGTTTGCCCGGTGAAGCCCTGCTGCTGTGCTGAAGCTCCGAATATGTTTGATTAGATAAGCCCTGCAAGGACGACTTCTCCCCTTGAGTTGGTGGGACCAATCAACTCCAAAGTGAACTCGTCTGGACATCCTATCGGAGCTGGCTGTACTTCTACTGCTGCTGCTGTTGGAACCGAAGTGCCAGGGAGAGGAACATCAGATTGGAGTGCATCATTTTTAAGTCAGACCCGAGCTTCTGGAAGATCTTCTGGTCTCCCACGAAAGCAGGACTGAGCAAGTCTGAGCCACCTCAAAAGATTGCTGGACTCCAGATGCAAGGAAAGTGCAGAATGGTACCCGAGAACCGCGGTGGTGCTATTTGCTGAGAGGCGAGGAGCTGAAACCACGCAGTGCAGCTGAATTGAAGTATGCCCTTTGCTGTTGCTAATCGTCCCATTGCAGTGCAGGAGTCCCCAGAAGTCCCCCCTCTTGTCCCCACGACTGAGGCACAGGAACAACAGGATCTGCAGAGCTGCACAGAAACAGAAGCCAGCTGGAACCACTTATTTTAACCAAAGGTACTGTAAAACTAAGGGGACTTACCTCTTGTTGTGTAGCCTTACTTGTTCTCAGTTGAAACTAGTCTTGGTTGCTTCTGTAGAGTTGCTTGCATCTTCTACCCCTCACAAGCCTCACAGCTTGTGGCCCTACATTGATTCTACTTTTTTCGACAAGACTTCTAAAACATTGTGCAAGACTTTATTTACCTGCAAGAAGGGCTTCAGCTCACCTAGACTTTTGCCCAATTGACATTGGCTGGCCTGGCTCCCTGAATGACTTTTTCCATCTGATTGTGTGTTTGGTCTTCCTTCCAGGAAAGGGTCACCTTACTTTGCATTGGGGGGTTCAAAAGTAGTTACCTGCTTCAGAATAATTTTATGATCTCTTGTGTTAATCTAATAACCCTTTTCTTTGACACTCATCTCAGTATTGCTCTAGATGTACCAGTGATATATTAAGAAACATCTTTGTGCCATCCCAAATGGGTACTTGCTGATTTAGAGAAACTAAGGGTGTGTATTTTGGAGTGTATTTGTGTGTTACTGTTATATTGCCCCTTCTGAAGAAGGCATATTCAAACTGACTGTTAAATTAATAATTGTTCAATCCGGAAACCTTGAGTGTAAGTGTTTATTTGGATACTTGTCACTGTGAATCTCCGTGTAACCACCCTACTGCTCACATTGACCCCTCTCGAGATGAGCCTAGCTGCTCAGCCACACTACCAATATGTGTAGTACAAACTTATACCAAAGGTTGGGTTCCTATTGCCCGGAGGTCAATGTTATTGTAGTCCACCCAAAGGGAACTGCACCAAATCTTGCCTAACAAGGCAGTTCCGAGAGGGCTCAAAGTCTTGACAAGCAGCATAATACGAAGAGCTCCTATGGATTTCTTCAAGTCTCTAGTCTTTTAGAAGTAACAAGTTATAACCAACGATGGAGACCCAGAATAGGACTCATTGAAGGGACACAAGCAGCGGCTTGAGTCGGAGGTAAGAGGGGGATTCCTTGGTCGGATGACTGAAGGCAGGACAATGGACAAGGTCTCTCAGCAGCAGTCTCGAAGGAGGACCAGGGGCATGACTTTCAAATTCTTGGTTCACTCTGCGGTTTTGGCGCCTTCTCTGCAGCACCAACAAATTACGCGATTCGCCCAATCTCCTTTGCTTCCTGCAGTCCCACACTCTGATGAGGGGGTCTGGGCGAGTTGTATCGGATCTCTGGAGTGTCCGTGAGGGCTCAGCCAAGAGCTTGGCGGATTCGGCCCTTCCACGACGATGCACTCAAAATGGGCAGCAGGTCTCCTGGTATGGGGTTCAGCTTCTCTGGAAACTCCTAGGACCTCGGGAGATGGCTCAATCCAAAGTTAGTCTTGGGACTGGTTGTTCCCACCAGACAAAGCAAAGGAGTCCTCTTCGGAGCTCCTCTGTCACACAGAAAATGGGGTCAGGACAGCAGTGCTCGCTTTACGGTGTTGCAAAGGGTCTGCAGGCGTCTCTGGTCATCTCCGGTTACTTCAGCTTCCAGTGGTCGACTTGCTTTTCACTCCAGAAACCTCACATTGTATACAGTTCCAGCACACAATCCTCTGCAATCTCCCTCAGCATTTTACAGAAAGGGGCATTTGGCTGCCAGACCTCCTGTGGGAGCTGGTCCTATTCAGAGACTTTGGCAAACAAAGGACAGGGCGGGTGGAAAACTCCTCCCCCACTACCTGTCTACCCATGGAGCCTAGGCAGGGACACCCAAGGGTTCCTGCCAAAGGCAAAACACACACACACACACTGACATCCCCCTCCCAGAATGGTAGAAGGGCAGACAAAGAACCACCACACTGGTTATGGAGAAAAAAAGGAGACGCACCCCAAGTTGGTATTTAGGTGCTCCTATTGTGCACCACCGGGGCTATGGACATAGCCTGCGATAAACAAATGACACAATAGCCGATAGAACATGTCCACTGTCACCATCCATAACTAGGCGATTGTCTGTGTGACTAAAAAGTCACAGGAGCAAAGAGAAGGGGGATACTAGGTATCCCTTTGGCACTCCACAGAAGGTGGTGTGTGCCAATCTCTCAGACTATAAAGTTTTGGGAGGGATGCTAAGCATCCCTCTATCCTCAAGAACAGTAGTTACTTGAAGATATAAGAAAATAATCTTAAAGGAGGGCCAAAGGGTACCCAGCAACACTGCCCATAAGGAACTGTGTGCTGCAATATTAAAAATACAGATGACTAAGAGCTATGGAGCTGACAGACTCCATAGTTCAGGTAGAATACAAAGAATAGAGTTCCAAAAGACAGAGCCCACAAGAATGAATGAGTGGAAAAAGGCTCCACTCATTCAGGGTTTAAAGAAAAAGATCCAGAAGTACAGCAAAAGTGCTGGGGGTCTCACTAGTAGAGGGGATGAAGCATACAAATGATAAATCTCCCTAACACTCTAAGCCCGATTTCCTTTGAATAAACCTTCAGCCAGACCCAGAAATCAGGCATGCTTTAGCAAAAGGAAAGTAGGAGGCGACAAAAATGTGAGTATAATACAGGTGGAAGAGAATCATGAAAATAACAGGCCAGAAAATAGAATTGAACTAGTTTAACGTACACTGGCCAATGTGCTTAAGCATGATTAATCCATCAGGTAGAAGTGAAATTTCAGTGGAGAATTATTTCAACCTGTGAATCATTTTCAAAACGGACATGAATTATATGGCGGCAAAGTGAAAATCTTCAACTAAATATCGACAAACTTTACTAATGTACATTTCAGAATCCAGAAAACTGAGTTGCTTACCTTCATCTTTAGTACCACACCATTGGGATCTATGACAGATTCCCTTACTTTGAATACTTTTCAGTCGCCAGGCTGGAAATCACTAGTCATAAATGCAACGAAAATAAAGCCACTTTATATAGCCTAGTCACACCACTTTTTTCACCTGACCAACAAGAAGAGATGCCATAAGCTCCACTTTCGGTGGCCATCTTCAGATTTGTAGAAGCAGTTGTGCTGCATATGTACTTTACTCGCATGCCTCACTAGGGACAAATGTGGAGCACATGCAAATCTAAGCAAAATAGAAAACTCAAGAACTACCACAAAGGAAAGGTGGTAGATGGTTGAACAAGGTCTCAACTTTGCTAAAAAAGGGGTTGGAGTATAGTTTGTCCCACCTTCGATTCCGCTCTGGTGTCCATACATGATTATAGAGTCTGGAGTAGATGAACAAGTTTCTTACCCCTGTTAAAGTTCTTTCACCTGGATGTTCCTCCCACGTATTCCTCATCGTATATCTCCTTCCAACATCAGCTGCTTGCTTCAGAATGTTATTTTCGGTAGAGGGCACTGTGCGTCGCCATCGTCGACTCAATGTCCTTCGAGGGTCACTAACCCCCCTCGAGGCCGACGTCATTGACAGTATAAATAGCACACACTGTGCCCGTTACTTCAGTTCTGTTTTTTTCGCCTTGCCTCCCACAGAATAACTGCCGTTTGTGAGGTCATAGAGACCAGGCACTCAAGGAACGAAAGGTATAATGCACAGAAATTCTACTGAGGGGTAGGATGAGAGGGGCGATGAGGAATATGTGGGAGGAACATCCAGTCAAAAGAACGTTACTAGGGGTAAGTAACTTGTTCTTCGAATGGATTGTCTCCTCCCATGTATTCTTGATTTTATGATAGCCTCCCAAAGCAGTATGATAGTTGAGGAGGGAGTAAGAACTTTCAGAAGTAACACCAGAAATGTCAAGGATTGCCATGAATGCTGTGGAGCACACCTTTTCCAAATTCCACCTCCTGCCCTGACGCAGAGTCAGGCAATAGTATTTTGTAAAGGTGTCAACAGACTACCAAGTGGCTGCCGCACATGTCCTGACTTAGCACCCTTCTTTGTAAGGCAGATTAAGTAGCCATGCCCCTCGTGAAGTGAGCTGATCAGAGCCCCTTTATCAGCTAACCTGTAACATCCTGTAATGCATAACATTATCCACTGGGATAAAGTTTGCTTTGTAACCAAAAGACCTAACTTCTGCCCGGTGTATCCGATAAATAGCTGATCATGCCCGGTGTATCCGATAAATAGTTGATAATCCTGTTTTAAAATAGTGAAATGAGAAATATAGAAGCTTAAAACTCTTTTAGGATATAGTCTGTGAAGTCTTTCTTCCTACTTTTTTTTTTTAAACAATTTTATTAATTTTATTCAAACAACAAATAACAAACCAAACTCAACTTACAGTGGATACATAACTTGCTCATAAATACACATACATTGTTAAATTTTCGCCCACTGCATTTCCCGTCCCTCCCCCCTCCCGAGCCTACTTTCTCCCATTGTTAGTCTCCACCTTTTGTGGTGGGGAGTCCACTTCCGCCACGCTTTTTGAGTCATCATTGCTTGGTCCATCATACGAAGGCTCAAATAGTTCTGCTATTAGTTGTCTCCAGCCCGCTAGGGCTCCAGCTTCATCCTCTATGTCCTCTTTACACGTTTCCTGCCATGCCACTGTTTCTGCCTCCGCCCACTTCTGCAAGTCCCTCCACCACGTCTCCACTTTGGGCTTGTGACACGCTTTCCATCCCATCGCAATCCTTCTCTTCGCCAGAACATACGCCAGATCTTTCAATTTACTCACATGTTTAAGCTTCCGCGATCTGGGGAACCCTCCCAACAAACAAGCCCACAGAGTATCCACCTTCATGCAGATTCCCTTGTCTTCCATTTTCTGTGCTATGTCTCTCCAATATTTCGCTATCAGTGGGCATGCCCAGAACATATGTACCATTCCTGCGTTTTCCTCATTACATTTGGGACACACTTGGCTTCCGGCGTTCTTAAATTTGTCTATCTTTAGTGGCGTCAGATATGCTCTGTGAGTTATATACAACTGTACCTGTTGCAGCCTAGCATTTCTCGATACTTTTTTATGATACCCAAGAGCCCTTTCCCACATCCTGTCACTCATCAGGTCCCCTACTTCTTCCTCCCAGTCCAGTCTAAGTTGCACCACTTTCTTGCCCACTTGAGTCATCATCATCTCATATACTCTAGACGTTTCATGCACCCGTTCCGCTATATCATATATTGTATCTAGTGTGGTGTCCGGTTCCTCTGCTAGTTCCACCTCGGACCAGGTATCTTTAACTCGTTGCACCATCCCATGATACGTAATGTATTGCCCAGCACTCAACCCTGTTTGTTCCACCAGCTCCTCAAATTCCAATATTTTCCCTTCTTGCCAGACATCCCCCAATGTTGCTATTCCTACCGGTTCCCAATACCTCCTAATCCTTAACCTTAGTTGCTTTTCTGTTCCCATCATTGTGACCAATGGGATTTGCGAAGAGCACAGGGCCGGTTTGTCCATCAACCGGCACGCCCTCTGCCACATCCCCCACCCAAGACCCAACATCCCCGGACAACCTCTCAGCTCCCGTTTGGGTAACCATATCATTTCTCTCAGAAAATATGGGGTGCAATCTCCTTGATGCAGCCTATGCTCTAAGGTAGGCTCTGCAGAGAGCCATTTGGCTACATGTTACAATTGGCTCGCTACATAATATATTTCCCAGTTTGGTAATTTAATGCCCCCTTTCTCATGCAGATTTTGGATTTTCCACAGGGCTACCCTGTTCCTCATCCCGTACCATAGGAATTCCCTGCATATGCTGTCCAACCTAATAAAGAATTGCCGGGGTATAGAGTATGGGATGTTCGCGAAGCAATGCAACAGTCTGGGCAATGCCACCATCTTGAGCATCGCCCCTCGCCCCATTATTGCCAAGGGAACTTCATGCTGTTTTCCAGTTTCTGAACCGTTCTATCTGTATTATGCCTATGTTCAGCTTCTACTGTATGGTATATGTCTATCCCAAGATATAGAAAGGTTGTGGCCTCCCACGGTATCTGTAGTACCGGCAAATTCTCTGCCAAGAGCCCCCTATATCTGCCCAGCGGGAACACACAGGATTTACTCGGGTTCACAGCTATACCTGAAAGTTCTGCAAACCTCTCCACCACTTCTAAAACATACTGCAGATTCTCCTCTGGGTAGCGAAAATACAATAACATATCGTCTGCGTATAGTGAAATTAAATGTGATGTTTCCCCGACGACAATGCCTATTGCGTCATATTGCTGCCTTAAATAAAATCGCCAGAGGCTCCAAAGCCAGAATATACAACATGGGGGACCAGGGGCATCCCTGTCTGGTTCCTCTACCAAGTTGCCACCTTTCAGAGATCACAGTTCCTGTCTTCACTCTCGCTAATGGCGCACTATATAGGAGTTCTACCCAGTGAAGATATCCTGGCCCCATACCGTAATTAGCTAGGGCTGCCTTCAGCCAGGGCCACTTGACCGAGACAAATGCCATGATCGCATCCAGTGATACTATCGCCATTTCGCTAGTATCTCCTCCAGTATGTTCGACCACTCGATGGTGTCGCCTCAAATTATTCGAGATATTCCTATTTGGGACATATCCTGTTTGATCAGAGTGTATTAGTTTATTTATGACCTTCTTTGGTCTGTTTGCTAGAACCGCTGTTAAAATCTTACTATCTTGGTTCAATGTCGATAGGGGCCTATAGGATCCGCAGTCACTACCAGTCCTATTGGGCTTGGGGAGTGGTATGATAACCGCTTCGCGCAGTGATTCCGGTAGTCTCCCAACTTCATATGCTTCATTAAGCTTTTCCAGCAGTGGGGGGAGAATCTCTGCTTTATATGCCTTATAAAATTCGCTTGGGAGTCCGTCGGTTCCCGGGGTTTTACACGTGGGCAGCTGCCGCACCACTTTTTCTAGCTCCTCTATGGTGATCGGGGCATCTAGCTCCTCCCTCTCCTCTCCACTAATTTGGGGTAGTCCAATATCTTCCAGTATGTCTCCTATTTCCCCCCTGTTGCTCCCCGTCTCATCCCCGTACAAGCGTCTATAATAGTCTGAAAATTCTTGATTAACCCCCTCTTGCGTATCCACTATGTCGCCATTATCTTTCACTATTGTTCTGATTGGGGGCCTAGGAGTCTCGTTTTTGTAGAGCCACGCAAGGAGTCTTCCTGGTTTGTCGCCTCCAGCATGTTGTCTTTCTATGTACTTTTTATAGTTAAGATTACATAATCTCTCCCAATATCCTGCACATTTCTGCTGCAGGCCCAGTGCCATTTCTGTATCTGCCTTATTGTTGCTGCCCTGTTCCAATACCCTCTCCAGTTCCTTTTCAGAGTCCTGCAATTCGGTCAGAATCCCATTCTGCAGTCCTTTAGACTTGGCTATGGCAATTCCCCTCACTGCTAGTTTAAAGGCTTCCCAGAGTGTGCCCGCTGTCTAAACACTGCCAGTATTTATCTCGAAATAACTTCCTCTCGCATATCCTCCCTGAATACGCTATCTTTGAGCGCTTCTGCACGCAATTGCCATGTGGGTATCCTCCCCCTTAGGGGTCAGTATTGCCACACTAGCAGCAGTGGCCTGAGAGGACTCTAGCTTTATATTCCGCCTGCGGTATTTCGGTCAGTAACTCCTGCGTGACAAATACATAGTCCAGTCTTGTATATAGGCCCTGTGGGGCTGCATAGTGTGAATATTGTCTATCCTGCGGATGACGTGTTCTCCATGCATCTGTCAGCCCAAAATCCGCAAGTAGTGCATGCAGTGCCTTTGCAGCCGGGGTGGGTCTAACTATTTTAGTGTCTGATCTCACTATGTTGGGGTTCAACACACAATTGAAATCTCCCCTCCACAATATAGCTCCCCCCACGCTGCCACTGAGTTTACTATACAGGGTCCTAAAATACGCAGCTGTATCTTGGTTCGGGGCAAAAGTATTTACGATGCAGATCTCTCGATTTTCCACCATCCCTTTCATGATCACCATCCTACCATCAGCCTCCACCAGCGAGCTCAGCAACTGGAACGGAACATGTGGGGCCACCCATGTGATTACCCCTCTTGCATAGGCAGAGTATGTTGCCCCTACCACTGTCCCTCTCCACTTTTTCCGTATCACTTCCAGTTTATCTTGCGGTAAATGAGTTTCTTGTAACAGGGCTTTATCCACTTTCTGTCTGCGCAGGTACATCATTACCTTGTTCCGCTTCAGATAACTATTGAGCCCCCTGACATTCCAAGTGACTATCTTAAGGTCTCCCATGGTTCGTCTCGTGTTCCCTGAGGTGTAGGCTCACCCCATAACTCTTCCCCAACTATAACAAACCACAGCACACAAACCCTTCCATACCCCCTCCCCAACAGTTTCCCAGCTCCATCCCTGGATCTCAGGCTCCCCCGCGTTTGGGCATACCCTGGTACCCCGGGCAAGACCCCAGCAGGGTGTCACCACACTTTCGGCGACCTAACTAAACTCTAAATGGGGGATGTAAAAGTTGGTCCTGCAAAGCTCCTTGACAAAGTCATGAACGCAATATTCGCGGATCATGTGTTTCCCCCAGCCTGATCACACCATTTAGCAAGCTGCTTCATTGACTATAATTAAGTCCCATAGTCTTAAGTTCTGACACCCCCCGGTGCCCCTCTCGCTCATTACTTATCCGCGTCATCGCCTTCTCCCGTCCGAACGTCTGACTCCTGGGGGCAACCCTGCGTGTCGAGCCATCCCATAGCTTCTTCCGGAGTTTCAAAAAACAAAGTTCTGTGCTTGTGAAAAACTTTTAGTTTAGCCGGGTAAAGCAACATGTACTTATGTCCCGCTTCTCGCAATCTTCTCTTGACTGACCCAAAGTTCATTCTGCTCCGCTGCACCATCAGGGTATAATCCGGGTAAGCCGTTATGTTTGCCGACCCTCTTTGCATTGTCCACCTTTGCGAAAGTGTTCCAGGATCCTTTCTCGATCCCTGTAGTTAAGTATCTTGGCGATCACCGGCCTAGGTGGGCTTCCTGGCGGTGGTTTCCTCGTTAGGGCCCTATGCGCCCTTTCCACCGCGAACCCCTGAGACAGCACTCCTCCAGTGATTCCCATTAACAACATTGTTTCAATGAACTCCGTGGGGTTATGGCCTTCTGTTCCTTCCGGCAGTCCAACAATACGGATATTATTCCTCTGGGCTTGTCCTTCCGCCTCCTCCGCTCTCCAAATGACCCACTCACTGTACCAGGGCGTGAAGCTCCGACCGGTGGGAAGCACAGTCCGCAGTGTTCGGGCCCATCTCCTTCTCGAGGTTCTCTGTGCGCTCCGCCAGAGACATAACGTCTTGTCGTAGAAGATTCACGTCCTCTTGCACTGCCCCAACCTGGAGCTCCAGCGCTGTTTTTAGTTCTGTCACCGCCAGTTCAAGCTTGGTCTCCCAAGCCACCTTCAGATCGGCGATCGCATCAAGGACCCCCTGGTTCGTGCCCATGGTGGCACTGCTCCCAACTTGGGCTCTGTCTTTGCTCCTGGCTCCCTCCGGGCCGGGCGGCGTCTTAGTGTATTCGTCTAATGTGGGTTGCTTACCCTTCAGTCTTGGGGGGTTTATTAGACATAGCGCTGTGTCTATGAGTCGTGGGTCAGCCCCTTCACCCGTGGTCTTCAGTCCCAGCAAGGGTGGGTTCTTGCTATCCCCAAAGGGCCGATGGTATCTGCTGGATCCCTCGATCGTCCGCGCTCCGCTCCTAGGGCACTCCACCAGCGTCTCTCCCCCTTGCTTCACTGGGAGTATTGTCACTGCTGTACCCAGCCGTTGGGGAGCCGCTCACTGCCTTAATAGTGCACACGGGCCCTCTCGATCGGTATGCCTCCTCCGTTCATCAAGGTCCTCGGCTGTGCAGGTCAGGGACCCTCTTTCACTGCGGCCGCCCGGACTGGGAAATGTGATAATTATTTCGTACCGCTAGCGATCCGCCTCTGCTGTTGTCGAACGGAGACAGCACCTCCATCTCAGGGGTGCGCCCACTCGGAATCTCTTTGTTCTCGGCCGCGGCCATTTTGATGTCCCTTTCGCGGCCGGCCTCTCAGTACAAAGTATCAATCCGACTGTTCCTCCGCTATAAACGTGCAGCCAGCATGCTCATGCTCTGCTCTGCGCCTTCCCACGCCAGTACATACTTTTTGGGCTGCCGCTGATCAAAAAAATATGCGTTTCTTGGTCGGATCAAGTAGTCGGATCACGGAGCTCACAGGGTTCCCAGCCTATTAGATGGCTGCCAAGCCACGCCCCCCCTTTCTTCCTACTTACCAGGGTGAGGAGGAGGGTAAAAGGTTGGCAGTATGATCTTCTGTGATGTTTTCGACCCACAGTCGGCGATTTCATCAACAGAGAAGGAGCAGGTTGTAAACACAAAGGAGCCAGGGCCCAGCAAGCATTGCCCTACCAGGATCCTTCGCCGCATCCTTTTATTAGCAGTAGTCTTGCAGGCATTCAGTTCAGGCACAGAGCATGCACATGCAAAGTCTCACACTTCACTCGGGAGATGGCTAAGGCAACCCTCCCAATACATCACAGGCAAGCACACAAGCTGGTCCTAAAAACCAACACTCACTCACCCACACAGGATGCCTGGGATGTCTAAAGGACTTCACGCTCGTTTAAACTGAAACCAAGGGTGACTGGGTTTACGATGAGCTTATGTCAGAAAAATGCCTCTTTTGGACACATCTCATCATCCACGTAGAATGTCTCGAAACAAAATTGCCAGGAAAAGTGCTTAAAAATGCATTGGTACCTCAATGGCTACCATATACATGTATAAGGTGAATGCAGTAAAAAAAACAAGGAAGCCAGTGTTGGGGCAGTAGGTCCACCCAATGGACTTTATAAAACGCCAATACTCTGCAACTCTTAGTGCAAGGCTGTACTACTTGATATTATGGTAGCCATGGCAGAGCATCATCTGAGGGATAGAGGGCTGTTGGAAGATACAAAGAAGCAAGGGCAAGTACACACGTTACAGAGCTTGTAGTTACTTTATTTTAGAATAGTGGAAACAATTCACAGTGAATTAAGAACTTGGCAATTACTTTTCAGAATGACTATATGTAATTCAAAATGTACGTAAAAGCTTTGTAGTAAACTATGTAGCGTATTCTGTTTCAGGAATATTACAGTTATACTACCAATTTTAGCAAGTAAGTACTTGGCAACACTTGTAACTTATTCGGTTTCAGGAATAATACAGTTACTCGAACTGTAGCTCGTAAGTACTTTTCAGTTAATATTTAGAATAGTAGACAATTTCAAGGTAAGTAAGAACTTTGTAACACTTTGTTTCAGATCCTTATGACAGAACCAATACCAACACAAGGTAAGTTACTTAGCAATCTTTTCACAGAGCCAAGGCTTTAGGAGTCCTTCTCGATCTAGTTCTGAGTTTAGTTCAGGGTCGGATTGGAGGTCAAAAAGGCAGGCACAAGCTGTAGAAAAGTCAAGAGTTCCTGTGGAAATCTTCAGTAGCAGTTAAGTAACAGTTCTGGTGGTTAAAAGGGTTCAGGGCCTTGGGAGAAGGCTCCCCAAATGCGCTGCAGCATTGGGCCTGGGTGAACGTGTATGGATGAACTCCAAACGCACAAATTACCACCAGCAACATAGGAGCAACAGAATGACTTTAGGTAAGTATTACCTCGAGTCCCACAGTACGTTAGGAATGGTGAAGAAGATGAAGCTGGATGCATTCACGATGTAGCAGCTGCAGACCCAGCCCCCTGTTCCTTGGTCGTGGTGACTAAAGTAAGGACTCTGGGTGGGATTTCGCAGCAGCAGTCAATAGCAAAGTATTTTTCATGTTCCAATGCAGATCTGTGGATTTGGTGCCTTTTCAGAGACACCAGTGAAGAATGGTTCTCGTCCAATCAATTTGCCTTGCTTGCTCGGTTCAGCACTCGGGTGAGTGGAATCTTGCTTCTGGAGGTCCAGCAGGAGTCCACCAAAGTTTCATGGAGATTTGTTCTTTGAAGGCCCTGCATTGCAAGATGGTCGCAGGTCCCAGGGTATAGGCGGTTTGCAGCCCAGGAAGGTTGCAGCCCATGATGAGATGGCTCAAATTGCAGGTCGTCTTAGGACTGTTTATGTCCACAGTCCGTAGGATGAAGTTGACCTCTTCGGAGCTTCCCAGTGCAATCGAAAACAGGGTCAGGACAGCAGCAGTCACATCTGCAGGCTTCAATGGTTACTGGAAGGGGCTGCAGGTATAGCTGGTGGTCTTCTTCGGGTCTTCTGTTCCAGTGGTTGACTTGTCTTCAGCTTCAGGCTCAAGGCCATTTACCCATGAACCCAGCCAATCAGCACTCAGGCTACATTCAAATTTTGGCGGTAGCTGTCCTTCTAGGACAGCCAGTCTCCCAGTTGAAACTGGTTCCAGGCAGGCATGCTAGAAGACAAATGACTGCAGTTTCTGACTCTTCTCTCGTTTCCGGTCTTCACAGACACTCTGGAGCCTCAGCGAGGTTCACAATGGATTCCCGCCAAAGACAAAAGTCCAATCCAGACCTCCCCCACCCAGCACGACAGAAGGATTTTGAAAAGACAAGCACACAAGAAATGGCAACAAAATAATAAAGCCACCATTTTGGGACAATTGACTTTTCTGCGTATTACCGGGTCTGTGAACACAGCCTGTGGGTAGATAAATCACACAAAGGTCAGTAGACCACGTCCACTGTCACCAGCCATTCAGGTATGCTTGTCACTAACAGAAATGTTACAAGAACAGTGAGAAAGGGAATACAGTGTAACTGCTTAGCACTCCACATAAGGTGGGGTGTGCGGAACTCGCAATTTAAAATGTATAAAGGATAAAAAGTATCCCTCTACCCCTGGGAACATTTGTTCACGAAAGGAGAACAAAAGAAAATACAAAGGGAAGCCCAAATGGTTCCCAGCAGCACTGCACAAAAGGTGTTGCATTCTACAAAAGTGAATTACAGATGCCTTATAAAATATGGAGGAAAACATAACTCCATAAAATAAAGTACATAAATAATGAACAGGGGTTCACATAGACAGAGTAAAAGAATGCGTGAGTGGGTAAAAATCTCCCACTCACTCAGAAGACTGATCAAAAAATCCATGAGTCCAGCAAAAAGTGCTCAGGGTCTCACAGGTGAAGGAAATTTGGCATAGAAATGAATAATCTACCTTACAGCCAGCAAGAGGTTTAGGGGACCACAAAGGTTCCGAAGCCAAAGCCCAACAATGTAATTCTGAAAAATGGCTCAATGTTAATAAAGCAATATGCCCCTCGCGGCGGGGGCATTACCGACTTAACGAAGGCCACGGGGCATTACCAGAGTTGGTAATGCCCCCGCCGCGAGGCGAATATAGCTATTAGTACCCTGGTCCGCAAAAACTGCGTGACAGGGGCACTAAAAGCTTTTTTTGTCCCGAAACGCTGCTGCGTTTAAATAAAAAAAATAAAAAAAAGACAAAGAAAATGGCTTCCCGGAAAGGGAAAACAGTCCGTTTTACCTTTCCACGGCGGCCAATGGGAGCGGACGCGCTGGAAACAGAAGCGTTTCCAGCGTGTCCGCTCCCGAAAAAAAAGAAGGTAAGTGCGATTGGGAGGGTGGAAGGGGAAAAAAAAGACAAAAAAATAAAAATAAGCTACCTGGGTCCCCGCTGGGGGATGATGGAAGCCTCCAGCCTTGTGGAGGCTCGGAGCTGGGATTGCCCCGCTCCGAGTCTCCACATGGCAGGAGGCTGCCATCGTCCCCCGTCGGGGACAAAGGCATAGAAGGTAAGTGGGGTGAGGAGGGCAGGGAGGTGGGAGAAGGGAGGAAAGGGGAGGAAAAAAAAAAGCCTTACCCTTGTCCCCGGCCGGGGGGGGGGGGGGGGGCGAAGGTAGCCTCTCAGCCGTGGGGAGGCTCAGAGCAGGGATGGCCCCGCTTCGAGCATCCTCATTGGCTGAGGGGCTGCCACGCCTCCCCGCCGGGGACAAAGGCTGTGGAATCCCGACAGATGGATTCCCGGCCTGGTAATGACTCGGCGAGGGCCAATCAGAATGGCTCTTTCATTCTGATGGCGCCCTCGCCGGGTACTAATTCTAGTTAATCAACCAGTGTATACAAAATAGCCCCCCCCACATTCTTGAATCCAATTAAAGAAGTCATTTCTCACAGGAATCTCTTCTACGAACCCCATATACTACCATACATGTTTCTGTCCTATTAGGACTTTCTTTAGGGGGTATCATTTTTTTTAACCACCATTATACTTGGCTACCGAGTCATTAACAGTGGTAAACTAAACTGTTGTATTGGTAATTTGGTGGTAATGTACAAAATTGCTGCTTTAATGCCATGGTTTGGAAGAAGGCTGGTAGCTGAAATGCACTTGTGTACTGGCGCGTTATAAATTCCTTATCATATCAATCTATTGCACATATATTGCATTGGATCTGCTGAACCCTGCTGCAGAAACGCGAGTAAACTTTGTTTTAGTCATCTGAAATGTGTACTCACAACTGTCAGTTAAATCATGGTACTTTGCCCATTTGAAAAATAAAGCGCTGAGTTCTGTATACAAAAGAACAAATGGGAGATGATATTGGTTGGAATAACTGACTTGGCTGTCTTGTGATAACATTTTTAAAACGTATTCTGTGCCATAGTAATAAAGATTAACTTTAACTGTTACTATTCTGACATGGATTTTAACTAATGATTGCGGGTTGTTTTTTCTAATGGCACTCATTTAGGCACATTATAGTATTTGCTTTGTTTGGGCCTTGGGGATTATGTACAGATTTGAACAAATTCCTGTAATGTGTGTTTCCCTGGACTTTTGTAACATCTGGGATACAGTTTAACTCAACTGATTTAATATGCATTCCAGAAAATGCCATAAACTATTAAAACACCATGTTTACAGGAATGAAATACATGAATTCGAACCAAATATAAAAGAACAGTGGTACTCTGGTGGAATTCTATGTCAAGACCGGAGGCTCACATTATGCTTCTCTTTCTTTATTTTAACATGAAAAGAAAGCCCAGCAGCAAGATATTTTTTGTACCCGAGTACAATAGGTGATATGTGTAAGAAAGGTACAGCAGAAAATATATAATAAACACATAGAAACATATTAGGTTATGTCCACTAGTCCCTGCTGAAGACAGAACTCCATTTCCCAGGGGACTTATCTTAAGTTTAGTCAGAGGTCACTAACATGTGACCTTAGTCCTCCAATGGGAATGTAGGTCTCCTCATAAACAGTCCTGAACATTATGTAACTTCCCCTTTCTTTGCTGCTCACAGCAAGAGATAAGTACACTTATGTTCAGCACTGTTTATGAAGTGTTTCTATAATTTAATATAATGTTATTTATATTTTATTTATTTTTAAATAACATGTTTTAATGCTGTATTTAATAATATAGGAGCGTGCCTCTTACCGATTGACTTCATTAAGCTACGACTCCGTAGCTCTGTACCTTTCGTTGTTCCCCTCCGACGCCAACTACTTCCTGCTGGCGTCGGAGGCAGTGTAGCACACGAAACTCTCGTTTGTGCCGCCTCAGCTTATCAGCTGATTCAAGTCCGTGGAAGCGGACCCCTTGGTGTGCTCACGCTTGCTTCCCCCGGTGCTCTCCTCAGGCTCGTGGAAGTCGGCGCAGCCTTCCTGAAGCCCTCAGCACCGCCCACGGGCTGCCAGTGGAGCTCCTGCTCTCCCTGGTCCTTTCCTCAGGATTCCGGCACTCTAATGCGCATGTCTGTTAGGAATATAACTGTCTTTTGCAAACGCGAGCGCCGGAATCCTTACTGCAGTGCTTATAGCTATTTAAATTAACGGATTTACGTTAAAAAAAAAGGGGAAATCTCTTGATTCAGCTGATAACACCACTAAGACCTGAGATCCCTGTCAGCTGACAGATCCATTACAGCTGAACGGTGTCCAGTTAAAGTACCTAATACAAAAGGATCGAATGCCAAAGGGTCGACTCAATTTGAACTAAAACCAAAGGGTCGATTTTTTTTTTTTTTTAATATATTTTTTTGGGGTTTCCGTTTTTGGCATTCGATCCTATGCATTCGAAACTTTCACCTATAACCCAGCTGAACTATCCTTACACTGGGCTAGAGAGAAGACGTTCAGAAGCCCAGAAAAGAAAAAAAGAAAAAGTGAGTAAAGGTGCTTTAGATTAACCATGGCAGCGCAGTACTCCCCTCAGTCAGATCAGACTTGGTCTGATGGTGAGGAAGATACCTGCTATATTGATGAGGTGGCAATGGCAAATAGCCTGCAAAAAGTGCTGGGATCGTCGGTTGAGACCAGCATTAAAAAGGCAGTAACTGACATGCTCCTACCTATTTAACTCCACCTAAATACTATGGAGGAGCACCTACGAGAAACCTCTCCACCTGGGAGGAAAAAGACCCAAAAAAGGAAGCACCTTACTGACCTTACTGAAGGGGGATGTATCCCGGCTCGCAAGAGCAGAAGCTCTCTGACCCCCTTCCCACCCGAGCCAGCCAGAAACTGCCACTGCCGCCGTATCGGACGCCTTCTCCACTCTAAGGAAAGCCTTTATGAATAGGAAGGTAACCCCTTCCCATGATGGACCCTCTTACCTCGAGGAGGATAACAGGGGTAATAGACCCTCAAGCCCAGAGGGAGATAGACAGGGCATGGAAGACAATCAGAGCAGAGCAGAGGTGTGTACGCCGATCACTGCCACACCTCCTCTGATGAGGACTTTTAAACTGAGGGTTCGAAGCACTCAAGCTCGGGGATTGTGGCAGCTCCCATCCCCAAGACGACGAACGGGAATAAGTCTCCTACATACCAGATGCACTGACTGGGAACCTACTTCCAGAACAGCTAAATACATTTATTCCAGACTGCGCAAACCCCTCGATAAGGAGGTCAGAGCCAGACTCCGGGCTGAATGCCCCCGTCCAGATATTGCAGACAAAGTAGCTCTAACACCAGGGCTAGACTCTAAAATGATTACATTTTTGGGCAAAAATGTGAAGGACCCTAGTAAAGGCATAGACCGTGCCTGGAAGTCCTGTCTTGACAAAGTTCTAGATGTTACGGGTCCACTGGCCAAGATCTTGGACCTAGGAGAAGCAGCCATCGACACATCCGAACCCGGTGATTCTCTCCGGCTGGGTTCAGCGGGCCATTTGCCTACTAGGAAATGCTAGTTGTGCCATATCAACTGAGCAGCGTAAGGGCATTCTATTTAAGATTGACGCCAAGCTGAGCGAATTAGCTGACACAGAGTCTGGTGCTACTGCTCAGGGCCTGCTTTTTGGCGATCCTTTTATGAAGGAAATGTCAAAATATGTCGCTACCTTCACTGCACTGGGCAAAGCTCAGGCCTCCATAAAGAGAGTTTTCACTTCCAAGTTTTTCTCCATGGCCGGACGAGGTAGAGGTCGCTCCTCCGGCCGTTATTTCTTCGATAAAAGACCTCAGCACTCCAGGGACCAGCATAACGCCTGGCAAGAGCGCACCGACACATTCTTCCCTTCAAGAATATGTGCAAGAGGGCATGCCTGGAGACGAGCAGCTAGACATCCAGCCCAACAACAATCCTTAGGTCAGTGTACTTATAACAGCGCCTGCGCCACAGACGCCTACAGGAGGGAGGCTAGCTATGTTTGCAAAAGCTTGGGATACCTTATCGGGAGATGCCTGGGTCAGGGACACAGCTCGCGGTCTGCGCCTAGAGTTTTTCACCCAGCCCGAGTCTGTCGCCCTACCCCTATAGTGATGTCCCAAACAGACCAAATAGCGTTAGACAACGAAATACACAGCCTACATCAGAAACAAGCGATTCGCCCCTGCTCAAGTCAAGGAGGCTTCTTCAGCCCCATATTTCTGGCACGCAGAAAACAAAAGGTGCGCCCAGTGATAAACTTAAAAGCTCTCAACGAATTAATAATTTACTGCCATTTCAAGATGGAAGGTATACACATGCTCAGGGACCTCCTGAGACCGAACGATTGGCTCATGCGCCTAGACCTGAAGGATGCTTACCTCGCAGTGCCCATTCATCAGGCACACGTAGGTTCGAGACTGGGAGTTCAAGAGTCTACCTTTCAGGCTCTCCTCAGCACCTTTGGCTTTTACCAAACTCCTAAGGCCAGTAGTGGCTCATCTAAGAGAACAAGGCGTCCAACTTATAATTTATTTGGACATCATCATCTTTATGGCTCAATCACAGGAGCTAGTTCAGAGGTAGACCAGTCAAGCTAAAGATTTACTACACAGCCTCTGCTTTCTCATAAACTGGGAAAAGTCCATTCTTCATCCATCCAGGAACCTGGAATTTCTGGTGTTTGTGGATACTCAGAATTCTCAACTCCGCCTTCCAACAGCCAAGATTCACTCCACCAAACGGGAGATACACAGACTTCTACAGAGGAGTCTCTTCTCCCTTCGGGAGCTAGCAAGAGTAATAGGTTTGCTATCCTCCTCCATCCAGGCAATATTTCCCGGCCCCCTTCACTACCGGGAATTACAAAGATTGAAGGGTCACCACTTAAGACACAGCCTTTCTTACTCCCAACGCCTGACACGTCACCTCAGGCCAGAACAGAGCTTAACTGGCGGCTCAAGCACATGGAAGCCTGGAACGGCAGAGCCATCTTCGGATCTGCCCCAGATATCATCATCGAATCAGATGCCAGTCGCTCAGGTTGGGGAGCGAGATGCGGCTTTGTCGCCACAGGAGGAACTTGGTCTCCTCAGGAACTGAATGAACCTGCATATCACCTGCCTCGAGCTTCTCGCAGGCTCTTTTGCGGTACGCGCCTTTACCAGAGGCAGAACGAGTTGCTGTATCTTGCTGAAAATTGACAACATTTCCGCCGTAAGGTACATCCAGGCTTCCAGATAAGGTGCGTACCAGCCATTTTTACGCATGAAAATCTTGGAAATACGATAGATTTATAATTTTCCTGGGTACATTTACACACAAGTTTAGAGCAGAGGGCAGTGCAAAGGTCAGGTAACATGACACAAACCAGAACGCTTCTTTTGAATTGTATCTACATGGATGTAATTGCAAGCCATGCTATGGATAAAAGCCTCTGAAACGGAATGCATTTCTCCTAACCCTTTCAAAAAAAGAAACTACACACTGTGATTAAAGGAATGGTTATTTGCATTCAGCTTCTGATGTGTTACGACTCATGGAGCAAACAGCACTGTGCATATTTATTTTCCTAGCATTTAGGATTGTTTAATTAATAAGATGGAAAACTAAGTTGCAATTGAGAATTAACATTTTGTAAAAAATTATGTTTCTTTTCCAGTGAAAGCAAACCAGTATTTTACAATTGTATTTTTCAGAGTTCCTGTGCTGTGTACATAAATGTGCAGGCAGATCATTTTTATACTTTTAATTTACACTACAATTATAAAAACAGTGTGTAAAATGATGAATATGCACAGTCTTGTTTACATTCATTTAACCTTGCAGTCAATGGGGTACAATACTATAAATGGTCAGTGGCAGCAGAGCCTTTGCTCAAGGGTGAGTGATTGTCATTACACCAATCACAGGTATTCTAGCCTCTCACATCTTCAAGACTACAATTAAAACATCCAAAACCTGACTCTCCAGGAGGTGCAAGCGCTGTTCAAAAACAAACAAATGAAAGTTACATTTGTAATTGAAATAGAAACTCAGCAAAACCTGTCCCAGTGATAATCCAGATAGGTATTTAACTTTATGTAGCGCTTCATACATGGTTCGTCCAACATCTAGGCACTGTGATTATTATACCTTAGTCGAGACTCAGTTAACTGACCTCTGAAGGATGTTAGCCAATAAGATAGCTCAGCCGGTTGAGCATTCATTGCTGCGATTTGTACCTTATATGTAGGTTGCAGGTTTGAATTCCAACAAGACCAACTCAGCCTTTCATCCGTTCGAGGTCGATAAAGGATTACAGACTTCGGTTTGGTGATAATTGTGGTAAATATGTTCTATGTACAGTGCTTTGACAAAAGCGCTATAAAAATAAACATTTGACCATGAGATTAGATATAGAATTTAGCATGGAGTTCTTGCCTCCCTGCACTGTCGTTTCATAACATTGGCATACCATTAGGTAGTAATAGCTCCAGGAAATGAGGACTTTCATTAAACACCAAACTTAAAATGATTGAGTTCAATTCTGCTATCGAACCTCAAAACACACAATGCAATTCATGTTTGCTTTACTATGTAATTGGCTAGGTTTTTGTGTTTTCAGCATTTAAATATATACAAGTGAGATCAAATGGCCAGACCTTAGAGAAATAATGAAAGGTGTATTCTGTCACAATGCAGAAATCTGCTGCATATTATAGATTTCCTACAGTTTTTGCTCACGTCGGCAGGATATCACATACATTTTACTCTCTTGCAAAGGAGAAAAGTCATTTTTACTCCCTTAAAACCACATTTACTCTCAGGAAAATAGGGAGTAAAATACTCCACCTCAAAATCTTATCTGGAGCACTGGGTACATCAATCATCTAGGTGGCACTAAATCGAGGCCTCTAGTAGAATTGGCCAAGGATTTTTGGCATTTCTGTTTGGAACATCGAATTTCAGTCACAGCGGACTATCTCCCTGGTCTCACAAACATGTTAGTGGACTGGTACTCCCGTCACTCCACAGATTACAGCGACTGGAGGCTCAACAGAGAAATCTTTCTCCGCCTCCAAGAAGTTTGGGGTCCTATGTCCACAGATCTCTTCGCATCCAGACTGAATACCCAACTGCCAGTGTTTTACAGCTGGAAGGCGGATCCACCAGCAGTGACAGAGGCATTTCTGCAACAATGGACCCAGGGAAGGCCCGTCAGGAGCATTCAGATCTAGTCCTCATAGTGCCGGTCTGGACCTCTCAGACCTGGTATCCAGTTCTTCTGGAACTTTCCTGGGATTCTCTGATCCTACTACCCCAGATTCCGGATCTCCTACTAGATCCATCAGGGCAGCTTCACCCCCTTCTTCTCAGCGGATCACTGATCCTAGCGGCTTGGAGGATTTCAGGTCAAGATGGATAGTCCCCGGCATGTCGCGCATGGCGGTCAGTCTCATCGAGGAAAGCTGGGCTCCCGCTACCCTCAAGAGGTAATCCAACTCATGTGGTACCTGGAGCACCTGGTGCCGAAGGAAAGGATTACATCCAGTTTCAGCACCTGTAGAGGAGATCCTGAATTTCCTAGCTTCTTTAGTTGAAACTCCCATCATTCAGCCATTTCTGCCTGACATGACCTTGTTCAAGGGGTCCCAGCAGGAGAACACCACCTCGTTTGCAGATTACCCAAGGGTATCAGACTTACAGTCCCACCTCAGTCCCGCTACGACAAGCTTTGGGACGTTAATAAAGTATTGAATCTTTTTCTGTCTTGGCTGCATAATGAGGAATTATCCCGTACGGCCCTATCCGGCAAACTTACTACCCTACTCTGCCTGGTCTCTTGCAGGAGAGTCTCTGACGTCAGGGCTCTCAATCTAGCGGGCACGACCTTTTCTCCTGATGGCATCATATTTCATATACAAAGGAGGACGAAATGCAACTCTAGGGTGATTACTTACCCCACTTTTAGAGACCAGCCCAAGCTTTGCTTGGTTAAATGCTTGAAGGTTTATATAGAAAAGACAGCCCCACTTAGGAGCTCCCTTAATGGGCAGCTATTGATAGCTGTGCGTAAACCGCACAAATCAGTTTCCGCACCAACTTTGGTACGCTGGGTGCGTGGGACTCTAACTCAAGCAGGGATAGATACCCAGCACTTCGGAGCCCACTCCGTTAGAGGAGCCATGGCCTCCAAAGCCTTTCAGGCTGTAGTTCGCATAGAGGACACCATGAGGATGGCAGACTGGGCAAGCGAATCAATATTTAAGCAATTCTACCTTAAACAGTTAGATCAGCCGGCAACTATCGTGGTAAGTAAGCTTTAAACAAGCATAATGTGAGCTTCCGGTCTTGACATAGAATAAAGATTTTCCATAATAACTTACTAGAAAGTCTTAATTTTATTAAAGACACAGAGGCGAGCATTATCCCACCCGGGAAGAGCAAGAATAGCAGCGCGTAACACGCTTGATGATAATCATACACATAGTTATGAGTTACTGATGATTTGGAGTTTGTATATGCTTTCTAAACAATTCAAGCTTTTCTCTCCCACCCTACAAAGGGAACTAGGGTTGTCATATGCATTAAGTAATTCTAGTATTTTTTCTCTATCTCTTGACAGCGCCTGCAGACAAGTCCACCTAACCTGCAGCTCGCTTCTGTTTTCCGTTATGAGATGTCTACAGATACATTTACTTATCAAGTTATGGACAGTCAAGTTCGCAGCCTTGAAAGAGGAAGTTACATCATGTTCAGGACTGTTTATGAGGAGACCTACATTCCCATTGGTCTAAGGTCACACGTTGGTGACCTCTAACTGAACTTAAGAGAAGTCCCCTGGGAAATGGAGTTCTGTCTTCCCCAGGGACTAGTGGACATAACCCAATATGTTTCTATGTGTTTATTATATATTTTATGCTGTACCTTTCTTACACATATCACCTATTGTGTTCAGGTACAAAACTATCTTGCTGCTGAGCTTTCTTTTCATGTTAAAATAAAGAAAGAGAAGCATAATGCTCGCCTCCGTGTCTTTAATAGAATTAAGTCTTTCTATTAAGTTTTTATGGAAAATCTTTATTCTCCCTTTATAATCACAGGTCTTTTTTGGAATCAATATCAAATCAGTTAAGGAAATGTTTCTACCACCTTCTGTTGAGGATGCTACAACACCTAACCCTAGGGGGAAAGCCAATACCTGACAAGAAGGGGAAGCCAAACCTCTTTTTAAGGTAGCTAATGTGGACAGAGCAACAAGGATCAACTCAAGTAGAGTTACTAGGCTGACACAAAGGTACAATTAGTCCACACGCATCTCTATAAAATACACCACACCGATTTACTGAAAAATATATACTTTAAGTCACACATATAAAAGTATTGGTTGAAATACATACTTGGGTAATGCACTGTTTTAAAAAGGTAACAAACATATTATAAAAACAGTAATGTCAACACAAGCACTTTCCTAACCCCAGTGCCTATATGTGGGCCCTCAGCTGGAGTTAAGCATTAAACGGGGAGGAGAGATCTTGGAAACCATACAACCTAGTAAGCAGGTAAGTCCCCTATGGGCCTGCAACGGAAAATAGTTACTTATCACTAGGACTGTTAACAGTGGACAGTCATCATAGTAGACTTAAAGTGCATTTGAAACACCACTGGTATGAACTAAAAATATAAAACTTGGTTCAGAGCTCACTGGACCCCTTGAATGTCCCTGGAAAAATGTCCAACGGCAGGCAAGTACCCCAGAGTCAGATTTAGGAGAGTCCTATTGGAATGAATGGCAAAGTGTAAGGGGCCATCCATTTTAATGGCAGGAAATATGTGTTTGGTTCTGCGATTAACAACCTCAGGGATGCCAGAAGAGACCCAAGGGAAGTGTTCCAGAGGTCAGAAGAAGGGCTGAGCGCTCCAGATGAAGTAGCAGAACAGGCAACCAATATAACAATATGGGAATTGCGGTAAAGACTTGCCTTCTAGGAATCCCTACCCCAGACCATACAGACATCTGGGGTTGAGCAGATCGAATAAATCAACCGCTGCAGGACCCAAAAGTAGATACTCAAGTTGATAGTTTCAGGGAAAAGATCTGAAGTCTCAGCACTCCTCTGAACACCAGTAGTTACTCACAGCCAAAGAGATGATACTGGCGGTAAACCGTGGGATGCTGCAATAAAATAGCCCAGGAGACTGTTCCAGGGTGGACGGCTCCACCCTACAGATAAGGAGAAACTAGGAGTTGTCAAGAAGCCCAGGACAGGATTTCCAGTGGCAAAAAATCCAAACCGGAATATGCCTGAGCCATTGCACAAAATGGCAAAATAGCAAAAACTGAAGGATGCCCTAGAAAAACCTTCAGCAGACCTGCCACCTCAAAGTCACAGGCACAAGAAAGCAAGAGAGAAGCAGGAGCAAGACAATGCTTGAATACCCTTTGCACAAAGGGGCTGGTAGGAAATGAGAGGGACAGAACAGGGACCTATACTGACCGAAACCAGTTGGAATCAATAGGGAGGCAGACATTGTGAGCTTGCAACGAGCCCACGTGGTCCAAATGGCTATTTTAGGCCTACTTCTTGGACACCCAGAACAAAAGGGAGCCCTAAAACACAAAACGATGGAGCACAGGATTTAAAACATAATACAACAACATGTTTTAAAAACACATGGAACCTCAACGGCTTAATTCCTGGTGAACCCAAAACTAAGGCATACCTGCCATGAACCTACTCTCTTAAACCTGTATAGGGTGATAAAATCACAGCAGGACACAAATAGGGAGCTTGAGAGGTGCCCCCTGGTACTGGGCACCTTATGGGTGACCCAATATCATATACCTTAAGATATATATATTTAAAGGCACGGAAACATCAAGAGAAGCTCCTCTGGCTGCCAAAAAAGTAAATGAACCAAAAGATTACGATTATGGTTAACGTTTGTCCAATACATGGATTTCTGAAATACCTATCCCCTTTCGTTAGTGTCGTGTATGGATTCGAAGCCCATCTACGTTGGGCCGTATGGCATAATCTCCTCCGGGTTTTAGTTTGATTTAGCAAAACATTCTGCAAAGAAACCTATATTTCTCATTAATATATCTTTTAAAGACCTATTCCGTGACTCAATTATTGTCTTGCCTCTGAATACATCCACATGATTTTCTGTTACTATGTTGTGGTGATTTAAATGCATGTAGGCTTGGCCCTGTGTGCTTCATCTTGCTTCCGTTCTCAAGGGGTTATTCCTACGAAAACATAAAAAGGTCTTATCAAATTTCTCAACAGTGGGTTACCCCTTCTAAATTGGTGGCTTGAGAAGGGATTTTAGGGAGAATGGTGTTTTTGTTTTTACTCCTCCTGCTTCTGAAGAGCCCCTTTGTGACACCCAGCTAACAGCAGCCATTGAGAACACATTTTGATGTTTGTTCCATAGTTACATCAGTACCTAATTGACCCTAACTAGAAGAGGGTGTAATGTAAATCCCATCAACAAAATCCACTTTGTTCCCCTGAATCGATCCATTCAAAATCATCACAGATAGCCCCTCCCAAAACTTCTGTACACTAACCCCTTTCCGTAAAGCTACCCATGCCTTTTTCACTCATTTCAAGAATTGTATCAACAATTTTGAAGGAGGTGGCTAGAAAAATCAGACGGCCTTATCCTAAGTACCTCTTGTGCGCATGCACAGAATAAGAAAGTCATGAAAAAATGCCAGCCCCAGGTTAAAAGTTACTCACCATATTGACGCACAGACCTCAACTCACAGAATTGCACGGTCAAAAGATTCCAGCCCAAATGCTGCCTACCCACACTCTGTACAGTGCTCTGCTGCTCTCGAGCTTTAAACAAAATAAAAATAGAATAAGAAATCCAAATAAGAAATATTTAGATGTCCGTCAGACATAGAGGTTGCCACTAAAGACATCTTGGTGACGACCTTGGGAGCAGCAGTCTGGCAAAATTATATACTGGAATTGCTTGTTGCCCAGCAAAAACTCTGCACAGAGTCAGTCTCCCTGGGAAAGGGCAGACCAGATCTACACTGGCCTTATCTCCAACCCCTCTACAGGAAGGATAAGGTTGAAGGAAGACAGATCCAGGATAGTGCACAGGCCCACCCAGTTATTTCTGAGCACTGTGAAGACCCTGGAGAAAAAGCCCCGACTCCCTCTGATCAGAAGGGACCACCTCCAGAGCATGGAGGGACAGGGGATTTTGTAATTTATGATGAAGAGCAAGAGTGAAATTGAAGAGTAGGAACCCCATCCGTCTACTGAAAGATCCCACAGGACCTCAAACTGCCCCCTACAGAAGGAGGGAGATCATGACCCCACTGGAATAGAATGAGGGAGAACAAGCATGCCATTGCTTAGGTCACATTCGAAGAGGCTTTGAAAAATTCCCTGTGCTTTAAACATGCTGGCTGGGAGATGGGAAGCAGGTCAATGGTGGACGTTACAACATCCGTGTTTGGTATAGACTAATGAAATGTCAGCGCAAAGGAGTCCCACATCAGAGAGGCAGAGACTTGAAAACGCCTAACAAAAGCTAACCCTGAAGAACCCGGGAGAGCTTTGGTCAAAGGTACAAGCAAACAAGTGGGTGCCATTTCATGTCTTGGCATGCTGTCCACCACTGTCAGCTGCTGGTTCCACAGCATATGGTGGTAATGATGCAGACCACCTAGTGTGATTGATGATCACCAGTGAAGGCCTGATTTCTTTCAGCGACCCTAACTGGACCTTTGTCTTCTTTGTCCTTTTTTGAAGGATTGCTGGTTGTTTCCCTACTTGGGGAATTTCAGACCTAGGCTTAGAATTAGCCTGTGAATGGAGATGGGTGCGAGAGGCCTCAGACTTAACTCAATATTGGCCCCAAGAAGGGGAACCTTGGGCGCATACCTGGAATTAGCCAGAGGGGGATACTCCGGTATGCCCCCAGTAGTTCTGCCTAAGCAGGGATTCTAAGAGTCTCCCCGGCCTTCAAAGGGATTGGTCAACCCCTTGTGGCATGGGAAACATTCAGGAAGGCGTCTCCAGGATAACATGGCCAAAAAGCAGGTGTGCCACTCATGTGGTGCTGCTTCTTTGTTGAAATTGAATCTTGAAGGTGCTGAGGAGGAAGACTCAAGAAAATCAACAGTAAAGCTGACACTCCAGGATCCTGACCGAGAGGGTGTCGTAGCAGAGGCCACACTCTGGCCCAGAACACAGAGTGTGGGTCCATGTCCAGGATGTGCCTGTTGCAGCAGACATGCAAAGAAAAACTGGTATTAACTGGAATAAGCAGAGGGACTTGCTGCCAGGCCACCAAGAGGAACAAAAAAACTAATTAAAGAGGGCAAAATCCAGGTAGAGTGCTATGCACACAATACTGATCCAGTCCAGCGTGGATAAAAAGACTGGTGGGTCGAAGTGGGAACCTCAAGGGGTATAGACGCATATCTGCCGGCATACAACTGCAGCAGCCAATCGAATGGAGGGACTATTCAGTAAAAAAATAGCTTTGGTCCCATCCCTGCAAGTCGGATCTCCCATAAGTATGGGAGAAAGCCGACAGGACGTAGGAGTATGAGTCAGAGGGAGCAGATTTGTAAAAGGTAAAAGTTAGCATAAAACATAACAGGATTGTCCACCCAGTATTTATGTAATGTATGTGTCATTTGTATTTGAAGGGAGGGATCACAAGTAGGAGTGCAGTGTCTGAGCAGAGGTTTCTGTTAGGTTGGTAATGGGTGAGTTTCTGTTGAAGGTATTCTGGGCCTGTCTTTTGGAGGGCACAGTGGGTGATTCACATGGCTTTGAAAGTGGCCCGTTGCCCGACAGGGAGCCAGTAGAGGACACAGAGGACTGGTGTGATGTGCCCTCTCTGGAGCAAGAGCCAGGAGGAGCCTAGCTGAAGTGTTTTTTACCTGTTGGAGCTTTCTGGGTTAATATGCAGGGGCACCCAGGTAAAAGGAGTTGGTGTAGTCTACGCAGGAGAGGACAAGGGCCATGATTACAGTGACTCTGGGGATAGGAGAGCTAAGGGAATATGCGCCTGAGAATGCAGAGGTGTAGAGATCAATATTTAGCGAATGTATTGATATTAAAAATTATTTGGACGTCCTCAGCGTAGTTGTAGTAGGTTATGTGAGCGAATAAGGGTGGGGAGGGGGCTCAAGTATAGCTCTGAAGAGCACAGGGGAGATACGGAGGCACCCTGAGGGACCCTGTTGGTGACATGTGGGGGGCCAAGGAGAAGTGAGGAGGAGGGCGATTTGTGATCTGTAACCAATGAAAGAGGAAAACCACCAAAGTGCTGTGCCCCTTATACCGAGCAAGCAGAGTCAGTGAGGATGCTGTGGTGGATGGTGTCAAAAGCCACCGGGAGGTCGACGAGCATAATTGCAGCACAGCCTTCTGTGTATGCTGTAATTTTGAGGTTATTTCAGATGGAGACTAGGGATGATTCAGTTCCACCGAGGGGTTATGCGAAATATAGCTATGAATATTGTATGCATAAGAAATATACTGTGTGTTACAGGTAGGTATCTTTTTAGGACATTAGTTTGCAGGGTAGTGACAAGTCGCCAAATGCTTAGGAATCCGTTCAAGTCCATACACAATGTTTTTAGTTGAGTTTGAAACTGAGAAAACCACAACATTATACACCAGGATTAAATTAAGTGGGAAGTATGGTGGATATAGTTAAGCTCAGAGCTCATAAGTTTTTTTTTATTGGACAACTTGCACCCAATGCTTTTCTATGGGTCAAATGCAAACAAAAAGCCACGTGATATGGTGAAAAGAAGCTGTCATGGTTACAGTTTAACAACCAATAAGAAGGGTATGCAGGTGGAGACCCCCGGCCAAAGAGACTCAAGGACCATGAACACGGAACTGGTATGCCAATAGCTGGAACGGATGCTGTGGTGTGGTGCACAACTATGGTGGCCAGGACTGCAGTCTCAGTGCCCAAAGCAATACAAAGGGATCACCAATTCAATGTAAGCTGCTGTCTTGGGTAGTTGTAGGCCCTAGATTCTGCCTATGGCCAGTGGTTTGCAGGGGGAACAATATTCCAGTCAGAAGGCAAGTCACACAGGGGCCATCAGGTGCTTTTTAATGGAAGCAGGAGTCCTTGAGTTACATAGCTGGACCCACCGAGTTAAGGGAAGGGAGTACTGCGTGGTTCCCTCGGATTATGTGGAAAATATTGTCTAGATTGCACAGAGCCCAGATGTTTTTCGCCTTTGTACTGTGGTTCTCAGAGCAGAAATCTCAGGTAGGCCTTCAATGTCTCAAAGTAAGCTCTTCCAGCTGTTTCAGGACGCATCCCAGTGTTTTACAAAAAGGTATGTGCAGATACCCATATTGTTTATAGCACAGTTGAGCGATGGATGCACATACAGCTTACAATAAGATACTGCACCAGTCAAACATCTGTCAGCCACCTAAATTGAGTAACTGTTACGCTCACCTGATTCCCACGGGGGCGTCGATCTGGACTGGCCCGCTGTTGCTTCCACCAGAGTGACACGTAGAGCCGAGATGACAGACTGGACAGGCCCACTTAGCTTCGTTTGTCGGGCTTGTATGAATATCTTTCTGCAATGGAGAAAGGGAATTAACCTCCCGTAACTTGAGCGTTAACCCACCTTCCCACTCCCGTTGTCTGCCCACTGACCACTCCTGAAGTTCCCTTAATCTCACCTGATGGTTTAGAAAGATGAGCTCTCCATCCTGCATCGAGCGCAGGGGCGCGTAGACGACCAGTTACTTCACTGGCGTAGAGGAATTGGTGAGTTCCAGTATTGACTCTAGAATCCAATTGTTAATAAGAGTTCAGATATCTGATCTTCACTCTGTCCGATTCCTTGCAGGTTGCCGACTCTAACCTCTCGAAGAGTTCCAAATGGCTATTGGTAAGATTCAGGTAAGTCTATTGTGGTTTTCCCCTTTGGGGCCGGGGTACAGCGATGATGCAGAGTTAACCGCGCCGACCCAAGATGAGGTGAGTACCCCCCTGTGGTAAATCAGGTGTCTTTGGGGTAGCTTGTATTGCTCTTTTGTACTCCCTTGCTCACCTGACTGTTCTTGTCCCCGCAGGTATCGAAGAGCGGCCTGGAAACGCTGAGTTCGCGATGGAGTGATGAAATGCAGCCCTGTATGGTGAGTTCAGCGCGGCGCTGCAAGGTACGTGGCGGCGGGCGTGTGATGACTTCTCTCTTCCAGATAGACGATGTGATGGATCGCGGATTCAGGTAAGGTTTTAAGTTCCGACCTCTTCTCCTTCTCTTCTTCTTGTTTCAGGTGTTCCAGGACTGAAGCGGGCGTGGCTGAAGACTGGAGCTACTGAAGACACGGTGAGCAGAATAACGCGAAGCACGTGTGGCTGTCCGGGCGTGGTTTAAATAGCCTTGGAAGAAGTTCCAGGTAAGTATTCTTCCACAGCCCCACCCGAGAAGAAAGTAGTCCCTGAGGTGCATCATGACAGCACTCCCCCTCAAGGCCCCTACTAAAGTCGTTCTTCCCCTTGGCCTTGGTTTGTTTGGAAATTCTCGGTGGAACCTCTTCACCAATTGAGGTGCATGTACATGGTCACTAGGTTCCCAAGACCTCTCTTGTGGACCATAACCTTTCCAGTCAATTAGATAAAAGAGTTTTGATCTCACCCTTTTTGAGTCCAAAATGTTCTTGACTTCGAATTCGGGTTCCCCATCTATGAGGATAGGTTCAGGGGGAGTGGTTAACTTAGTTCCTGGCTGTACTGGCTTCAAAAGAGACACGTGAAAGACGGGAATGAATTTGCATATGAGCAGGAAGGTCCAACTTGACGGCCACTGGGTTAATAATCGCCTTGATAGAATAAGGTCCCAAATACCTGGGGTTAAAGGTCTGTGTTCCCTTGAGTGGTAAGTGCTTGGTGACCAACCATACTTGGTCCCCTATTTGGTATTGCGGTGCTTCACTCCTGTGCTGATCAGCATCCTTCTTGTATTTTTCCTTAGCCTTTTGCAAATGGGCAGTTGCTTCTTTAAAGGCTTGTGTAATAACAGCGTGAAGATGGTCCACCGCGGGCATCTCTAAATGTTGGGGTGAATCCAAGTCCGAAGTTCGAGGATGGTGTCCATAGATGGTAAAAAAAGGACTTTGTCCAGTTCATGAGTGTACGGAATTATTGTACGCATACTCGGCGATCCAAAGAATGTCTTTCCAATTCCCCTCAGACTGATGTAGCATACAACGTAGATACTGTTCAAGAGTCTGGTTGGTCCTCTCCGTTTGACTGTCGGTCTGAGGGTGGTGACTGGTCGAAAGCAACAATTTGTGCCAGTTGGGAACACTTTCTCCAAAAATGTGAAATGAATTGAATGCCCCGGTCCGAAATCAATACGGACGGAAAGCCATGCAGGCGGACAACATTTTCAAGGAACTCTTTGGCCAGGATTGAAGCTGAAGGTATTCCTTTTAAAGGAATGAAGTGGGTCATTTTAGAAAAAAGATCTACAATAACTAAAATGGTGTTATAACCACTGTACGGGGGTAAATCCGTGATAAAGTCTAATGACAAGGTATGCCAAGGGGTAGGTGGTATGTCTAATGGTTGTAATAATCCAGCGGGTTTTTTCTTTTGCCCTTTATTTTGGGCGCAAATGCCACAAGACATGACAAATAACTTGACATCTTTTCGCCAGGTGGGCCACCAAAATTGTTTCTTGATTTTAGCTTCAGTTTTTGCAATACCAGGATGTCCTTCCATTAAGGTGTCATGGTAATGGGAAATGACAAGTTCCTGTAGTTCCTTTTGTGGTAGAAATAGCCGGCCTTGGTAATAAGGTAGATCATCGGTGACAGAGTACTCTGGGCCTTTCTTTGCCCAGTCCTGTAGGGCAATGGAATCAAAGAGTTGGTGGATCTTCTTTTGAATGTCCTCCAGTGTTTGTATGGATGTCAGGCCAAGGATCCTCTGTTCGGGAATTATGGGTACAGGTTCTAAAGTTATTTCTGTTTCTCCCATTCCAATTCGGGACAAGGCGTCTGCTTTACCATTTTTACAACCTGGTCGATAGGTTATTACAAAATCAAACTCGGCGAAGAACAATGCCCAACGGAGTTGGCGCGAAGATTGGGCCTTGGCTGTCTTTAGGTATTGCAAGCTGCGGTGATCGGTGATGACCGTAATGGGATGTCTGGCACCCAGCAGATAGTGCCGCCAAGCCTTGAAGGCGGACTTGATGGCCAATAGCTCCTTGTCGGTTATGGCATAGTTTAATTCGGGAGCCGAAAACTTTCTTGACCAAAACGCCACTGGGTGAAGCTGGTTAGTTTCAGGATCCTTTTGGGAGAGGACTGCTCCCATGGCTGAGCTGGATGCATCTGTTTCCACTATGTAGGGAAGCTCAGGGCGCGGGTGTCTTAATACAGGAGCAGATGTGAATTTTGCTTTTAACTCTTGGAAGGCGTTCTCGGCTTCCTCTGTCCACACAAAGTGTTTATTGTTTCGCAATAGCGTTGTAATGGGATGTACAATGTGTGAGAAGTCCGGGATAAACCTGCGGTAGAAATTGGCAAAGCCAAGCATGCTTTGAACTCCTTTGACTGAACTTGGCGAAGGCCAATTAAGAATTGCATCCACCTTACGTGTATCCATCCGGATTCCTCTCGGGGTCACAATAAATCCAAGGAATTCGACTTCCGTAGTGTGGAAGACGCACTTTTCCAGTTTAGCATATAATTTATGCTGGCGTAACTTCTCTAGGACTGCTCGGACGTGTTTTACATGATCAGATTCCGATAAGGAGTATACTAAGATATCGTCGATGTAAACGACCACACAAACATCGATAAGCTCTCGGAGGACATCGTTCATGAAGAACTGGAAGGCTGCTGGTGCATTGCATAGTCCGAAAGGCATCACCTGGTACTCAAATAGTCCGTACTTGGTGCGAAAAGCAGTCTTTCATTCATCACCCTCTTTGACACGTACCAGATGATATGCCCCCCGAAGGTCTAGTTTAGTGTATATACAAGAGTCCTTCACCTGGTCTCGTAGTTCTGGGATCAAAGGCAGTGGGTATCGATTCTTGATGGTTATCTGATTCAGTGCGCGGTAGTCTATGCATGTTCTAAGGTCGCCTTCCTTTTTAGGTACGAAGAACAAAGCTGAAGATGCAGGGGACTTTGACGGGCGAATGAAGCCATTAGCAAGGTAGTGGTGTAGGTACTGGCGCAGGTGGAGATTTTCGGGTTCCGTAAGGGCATAGATTCTGCTGCAAGGTGGTTGTGCTCCAGGTACGAGATCTATTTGACAATCATACGATCTGTGAGGTGGTAAGGTGTTTGCCTGTTCCTTTTGGAAGACATCCTGAAAGTCTTGGTATTCAACAGGTAATTGTATGGCAGCTTGGATTACTGGGGCCAGGACTGAGTTTAGAGTTTTCTTTGGGTAGCAGGTGTGAGCACATTCTGGGAAGGTTAATCTCTTCTCTCGCCAATCAATACAGGGATTATGTTTTTCCAACCAAGGTATTCCCAGTATCAGTTGAAACTGTGGGGTCTTGATTAAGTCAAACACCATAGCCTCTCGGTGCCCATCTTGACTCAGCAATGTCATCTCTGCAGTGGAATGAGTTACGGGCCCAGAGGCAATTTCCGTTCCGTCTACAGTGGTGACGACATCGGCAGTGGTCTTGCGGGTGAGAGATAGATTCATCCTGGTAGCCAATTCACAGTCCAAGTAGTTTCCTATGGCTCCACTGTCAACGTACGCCTTTTCCGCGTGCATGCGTGATGGCTGCTCTGGATCTACAAGGACCATGGGTATGGTGAAATGCGAGGTCAGAGTGTCCTTCTTTAAGCTCGGCAAGCGGACCTCTACGCTTGCCGGGCGTGGTCGTTTCCAGAGTCAGGTTCCACATGGTTTTCGTCTGCTGCTCCTATAATGTTCTTGGGTGGTTTTACAGGGCAGTTCCGAAGAAAATGACCAGTAATTCCGCAATATAAACATAATTGCAGTTGCCGTCGTCTTTCTCTTTCCTTCTGGGTTAAGGGTCCTCTAACCCCCCCGATTTGCATAGGTTCCGAGACACCTACTCCCTTGGAGCTCACGTGGGTTTTAACCAACACCCTATTCTCAAACTTGGTTCGGTCAGCCTTTCTGGTTTGAAGTCTGTGATCTAACTGGACCACTAAATCTATATATTCAGCACAGTCTTGAGGCGGGTTCACGATTTGGGCCAAAACATCTTTGAGTTCTCCCCGAAGTCCTCGATGGAATAACGTGATTCACTTGGCTTTAGGCCATTCGGTTTCCACTACTAATCTATTAAAAGTTGCAATGTAAAATAAAAGATCCTGATTGCCTTGCCGTAAGGATAAAAGTTCGTTATCCAAAGCCTGTCCTCGGGAGTGTTAGGCAAATAGTCTTTCCATGCTTGTTCGAAAACCCTGGAAATCTCGAAGAATCGGGTCATCCTGATTAACTAGTGGAATGGACCAATCCGCCGCACTGCCGCTGAGATATGACAGTACAAAGGCTACCTTGGCCTGATCGTTTGGGAAAGCTCCAGGTCTACATAAAAAGTGCAAGCTTCATTGATTTATGAATATAGCAAACCTTTTTGGGTCTCCGGCAAAGCGTTCAGGCGGAGCCAAAGGAACGGCTCCAGGTAGATTTATCTGCACCGGGTTACTCAATGGTACAGGAGCTGGACTTGCCCCAAGTCCTGGAAGAGGTGTTTGTCCAGCCTGGCTTTGCAATAGTTCTCTGGCCAACTCCTCAGTTCGTTCTTTTGACACTATCAGTTCCCTCCTGAGGGCATTAGTTTCTTGGCGGGCGGAATGCACTTCGGCCCTTAATTCCCCTAATAATTGGGCCAACTGATCAGTTTCCGAGGTCTCCATGACGCCCAGGTGGGTATTTGTGGGTAGGCTTCGCATTCTGTTACGCTCACCTGATTCCCACGGGGGCGTCGATCTGGACTGGCCCGCTGTTGCTCCCACCAGAGTGACACGTAGAGCCGAGATGACAGACTGGACAGGCCCACTTAGCTTCGTTTGGCGGGCTCGTATGAATATCTTTCTGCAATGGAGAAAGGGAATTAACCTCCCGTAAACTTGAGCGTTAACCCACCTTCCCACTCCCGTTGTCTGCCCACTGACGATTCCTGAAGTTCCCTCTTAATCTCACCTGATGGTTTGGAAAGATGAGCTCTCCATCCTGCATCGAGCGCAGGGGCGCGTAGACGACCAGTTACTTCACTGGCGTGGAGGAATTTTGAGTTCCAGTATTGACTCTAGAATCCAATTGTTAATAAGAGTTCAGATATCTGATCTTCACTCTGTCCGATTCCTTGCAGGTTGCCGACTCTAACCTCTCGAAGAGTTCCAAATGGCTATTGGTAAGATTCAGGTAAGTCTATTGTGGTTTTCCCCTTTGGGGCCGGGGTACGCCGATGATGCAGAGTTAACCGCACCGACCCGAGGTGAGGTGAGTACCCCCCTGTGGTAAATCAGGTAAGTCTTTGGGGTAGCTTGTATTGCTCTTTTGTACTCCCTTGCTCACCTGACTGTTCTTGTCCCCGCAGGTATCGAAGAGCGGCCTGGAAATGCCGAGTTCGCGATGGAGTGATGAAATGCAGCCCTGTATGGTGAGTTCAGCGCGGCGCTGCAAGGTACGTGGCGGCGGGCGTGTGATGACTTCTCTCTTCCAGATAGACGATGTGATGGATCGCGGATTCAGGTAAGGTTTTAAGTTCTGACCTCTTCTCCTTCTCTTCTTGTTTCAGGTGTTCCAGGACTGAAGCGGCCGTGGCTGAAGACTGGAGCTGCTGAAGACACAGTGAGCGTTACGCTGCAGCAAGCAGAATAACGCGAAGCACGTGTGGCTGTCCGGGCGTGGTTTAAATAGCCTTGGAAGAAGTTCCAGGTAAGTATTCTTCCACAGCCCCACCCGAGAAGAAAGTAGTCCCTGAGGTAAAATAGTCCCTCCTAAGTCTCATTTGGCTTGTGGCTTCGTGCAGCATGGTCTGCATCAGGTAAGTATGCAGCATGGTCTGCCTCAGGTAAGTTTTCAATAATGAGTCTGACGCCCATGGCGACAGGACTGACTTTATCCTTATGAGCCTGGCGCCAGGACTGCACCCAAACAGCCCCTAACTGGGGTTTTTGGGCATGCTCCAAGTGGCATGATGCCTGCTTCCGGGGTTGCTGGGCCTGGTCTGGTTTCCCGGGGGCAGGCATCATGACAGTAATGCAGATTCTATCCTTCCTGTGTTACCAGGCTAACATTTGGGATGTGGATTCAGCAGTAAATGTCAAACAACCATTCATACATCTGCCTGATTGTGTCAAGGAAACAGCTCCCAAGGCCATGATCCCACAGCTATGTAGCAGTTTCCATGCTTACACAGCAAACTCAGAAGTGCGGAGTATCACTGGACTTCTAAAAACAGATTGCCATTATAATGGAGAACTGCAGGGAACAAAAACTTTGTTTCCTCAGAAGTAAAATGGCTGCAGAATCCTTGAGCTTTCCAAAATTGTTAAAGGAGCTGCCACTGGCCCTTCTTAGAGCGAGCAGGCCTCTAAGAAACCATAGACAGATGGATTCTCTCCTGCATTTTGGAAATGTACTACCGTCAGAACGTGGCTCCAAAAGGGGAGTTCATGTGCATCCAGTGAGGGCCAAGGAGGCCTCTGGCATCTTCCAGAGGCATGTCAGCTGGGAAGTTATTGCCAGGGCTACTAGATGGGACTTACTTTCTGCTTTCTGCAAGTATTACTGCTTGGACTTGAGCTCTCGGGCTGATGCCCAACTAGGGGGAAGAAGACTACAGGGGGACCTTGGGAACCATGCCCAGGGAATCAGAGACTCTCAGGGACAAATTAGATACAGTTTTACCAGCCCTCAAAGCGGACACTCTCTGCTACCCATTGACTAGTGATAATAGATGTGTGGCAAGTAAGAAATGTTGTGCTGTGTGTATGTGTAAAACTGAAGGAGTGAGTGATTTTTTTATGCCTGGTTAGTAGCTTCAGCTTGAACATTTTACCCCTGGTTTTAAATAGCCTCCGAGACCTGGATCGGGATGGGGGTGGGGCAGGGGCGGGAAGAAGATGGGTAGATTGGTGAACCTTGAGGACTAGCAGAAGGGTAAGTGGACTTGCTTACGATTTAAGAATAAGACTTTCCACCTAAAGTTAACATTTCTGAACACAAACCTATGAGTGGGTAGACAGAAAACCGATATAAAAGGCTAATCTTTCTTAATTTGGATCCTCATATGTGAACCTCAGAATGTTAGATGAGAATGCTGTACAATTTCATTTCCAAATTTGCAACATATTTGACAGTTTGGATTTATGAATGCTAGTATAGGTCAGCTGATGGTTTCATAAAGGAGATCAGTGAATAGTTTTTTCATCATCTTTTTGTCCCACAATGAATTATTTTGGGACAGTGAAAGGGGACTGGAAAGGCTTCATTCTTTCAATCACACTCACTATTAAGCCACAAATAGAACAAGTTAGAGGAAAAGGAAAGGTTATTTACATCTAACACGACATCTCGGAGATGGGTATCTTTCTGATATTCATTACTTTAGCAACTTTTTACTCTCAGCCCAACAGCAGGGACATTCCTAAATGCCAAAAGGAAGAAGATGCCCATCCCCGAGAAAATAGGTTCCTAGTACAAACCATGTTCTGATCCTCAAGGAACAGGAGAGCAAAATCTAGTTCCTAAAAGTACATTTGTGTTGAAGACATTTAGCTCACATAACTTCTTAAAGGACACATGCGTGCAACTGTATTTGGAAATAATTTAGATTCCTAAATATTACTACTCAGAATTCAAACTAGAAAGTAACTAGAATGGAAGGTTGAGATGGCACCTAGACAATAAAGGAATATTGTGTGCCATTAGAAAACTTCCAGAGTTCCCTAGGGACAACACAGATGTAGCCAAACATTACTCATGAATGTGAGGTAACCCACTGTGCCTGGAAGGGAATACATGTTTAAAACTGCAACCTCTCCCAAATGAATAACCATTCTCTAGTGAAGTTTCATAAAGAACGTTCTTAGAGGAATTAAAGACAGAAACAACCACTCTACCTTGTGATGGTGACGAATCCACTAGAGTGTCAGTAACACAAGCAAATGCAAAGCTCGGTTTTTCCACATAATGAAAGAACGCAAATCAACAAAAAAGGTTTAAAGAATAACATACTTGAGAAGTTTTTTCCTGTCTAGAGACTTCTGGGTAGCTGCTGAAAGCGAAACTCTATCACGGGGGCTTTTCATCTTTTCCTAAAAAGGGAAGAACAAAAACAAAACACACACACAACGGCATTAACACCTTAAGGGGAGACAATGGTAAAATGTGTATTTGTATTGAAAATCGCCCTCAGCAATCCTTGTTCTTGGAGGGCATTGTCAATGTATACACAGCCGAGTATAGCCAATGCCAGGACTTCAGACTAGTGATGCTACGTTGCAAGCTACTAGACAGGCACACAGTCACCCCCCTCTTTTGTTCAAATGCACACACAACATTTCTTACTCACCAAGAGTCAATTTTCACTAGCTAATGGCTAGTGACTGGTGCACATTTTGAGGTTAAGACCGGTATCATATTTCGAACCCCACTGAACTCTATCAGGTCACATGCTCCCAAGATTGCACATCCCGCAGCAATGATTTTTATTAATTCACTGTAAATGGGCCAGCAAGTGGAATTGTATACCCCTCCTTCTTTTGGAAGCAGTACAATGTCCAAGAGAGGAATAGGAGCAATACCAAGGTCTGGCAACAGAGGCCCCACAAGCCTAGAGAAAGAACCATTGCACACATGTATCTCAGAGTGACTTTAAAAGAGGAATACTCCTGCTGTTCACAGTGTATGGGCACACCTCTCTCTGCACCCAAGGAATGGAGTAAAAGCTCCCCTAAAGAACAACTATGGCCCTACAAGTCATCAACCCCAAAGTCATCAACCCCACAGCTAATGGAAGCCACTTCTAGGTACAAATAAAAAGGCAATGGGGTGGTCAGTGGTGGAAAAAACATTATTTCATGTATGTATGCAAGAATCCAACCATATGGTTACCAACCAAAACCATTTTCAGACTTATTCCGATCCAAAGAAGGAATCATTTACCTGGTGAGAGATCTGAGGCAAATTCCAAAACTTCTTTGGATACTTTAAGGACAGTCCCAGTGCGAAGTGTGTCTCTAGCCACAGTCCTAGCCTCTACTACACCCTTAAGGCTATCTTTCTGAGAATGTGAAAACACTCACAGAGTGGGTAATTAAGGGTTCTTTGAAGAAACATGTGGGCTAATATTATGTGATGTCAGGGGCGTGGCATGATTGGTGTATGCAGCATTGCACAAACCCCTACACCTAGTTTAGTAGCTGGCCCCAGTCCACCATCACCCCTTCCTCCAGCTTTGGGTCCCTAGATCCCTGTAAAATATCCATTTACGCCATCGACCCATCAGCTGACATCATCCATCCAGTGGGCCACTGACGGACCGTGGGGCCTCTTCCAGGCTATGGCAACCCATCTTTTCGCTAGTATCAACTTAAATCGAGCCATACGGTTTTCTTGTTATGCACAGTTTCCCCCTTGGGAGAATGCCCCACAAACACACCTTTATGCTGCATTCAAAACTGGAACCCAACAATCCATTAACCTTTGACATCCCTGCCTGCCAATATCGTGCCACCACTAAGCATCCCCACAGCATATACCAGACCCCTGCTGCCCTTATCCCACAGCGGGAGCAGTCCTGACTCAGGTTATTGCTCATAGCATGCAATTTAATCGTTGTCACATAAACGCTCTGCAGGTTATTAAATTGGACTAGCTGGAACTAAGTATTCCTCTAATACCTTCCGTACTGTCCCCAGATTTTAATTCATTCCCACTCTGAAATCTGTCAGCCCATATCGCTCTCCCACTTATTCTTGACCGCCAGCTCCCCCACTGGGAATTCACTTTGTATCATCTGGTAAATTCGAGAAACCTTAGCCCTCCCATTATTTTCTGTGAGCAGCACCTGCATCAGCGGGCTTGTGCTAGGCTCCTCTGGGATCTCCCTCCACATGGCAGCCAGTTGTCCCTTTGGAACCCCATATCGAGTACTCCATCCTCCAAACAGCATCAGCTTCCCATTTTCAAACAAGTCTCCCACCGGCCTACATCCCCTCTCTGTTAGATCACAGAGCCCCCATGCCCTCCAGTGCCGAGATCGGTTCCACATTCCATGGCAGTTCCGTGCTATAGAGCCCCATCACATGCAGCTTCCTCAGAAGCTTCCTCCAGAGCACCCTCAATACCTGGAATACATTGTCGATCCCACCTTGCCTCACAACAAATCTATTCCCCGCCGACGAGCTGAATGAGTTCCAACCAGTCCCATCAGCAATTCCCTGCGTGCATCCGCCCACGGTAGTATCGCCTGCAGTTTTGCTGTCATGAAGTACTGCCCGTAATATGGCAAATTGAGCGCCCCCCCCCTCCAGGCACGGGTGCCCTAATGTTGCCAGTGAGACCCTCCACCTCAAAACAATTCCCCTACCTTCTCATCTTGCATTTTAAAAAACACCTTCCTAATGGCATATGGGATATTAGTAAAGTAATAAAGTAACCTTGCGAGTATGACAATTTTACAGAGTGCCATCAATCATATCAGTTAACCTCTCCAGAATTGGATTGTGTCCCGTATCCCTGACAATGCTCTATCTGTATTGTACACCAACGTCTTGTCCATGTCGTGGACGTCTGAATTCCCAGGTACCTAAACGATCCACCTTCCCATCTTATCCCCCAATCCAGTAGGGCAGCTAGTTTGTGGCTGCGAAGACCACCTCTCCCCCAACAGGAACATTAGGGACTTCTCTATTAATGCGGCAGCCTAACAGCATCTGGAAATTACCCAGTACCTCCAGCAGCATTGGCATATTGTCCCTTGGGTTCCCCACATGTAGCAACAGGTCACAATATAAAGGGATGTATGTTTCACCAGCCCCATGAATATCCCCACCTCATGATATCCTTCCGAGGAAACCTTGCCAATGGTTCCAGTGCCATGGTAAACAAAATTGGTGAAATCGGACACCCTTGTGTCCTCCAACCCAGCGTCCACTGCTGTGACAATCAGTCATTCATTTTCACCCTTGCCGTCTGTCTAGTGTATAAACGCCATAGCAACCAGCAGAGGTTAACCCCAAACCCAAAAGCATCCAGCGCCCTAAATAGCCATTCCCATTCTAATAAATCAAAGGCCTTCACCGCGTCAAAGGCTGCAAGTGCCATTCCCCCCTCGGTGTATTTCACCAAATCTATCACATGATGCAGGCAGCATAGGTTCATTGCTGTATTCCATCCCTCTATGAATCGGTCGGGATTCACCAGTGTCAGGGCCACCCTTGACAGTCTGGTAGCTAGGATCTTTCCCAGAATCTTGACTTCGACATATAGCAACGAGATGGGGCAATAGGATGCACAGTACAGGGGGTCATTCCGTTCTTTTAACTAAACGTTTATGACTGCCTCCCGCATCGCGGCGGGGAGAACCCCTGACTCAAAGGCCTCATCATATACTTTATTAAGTTGAGGAACCAAGAGGTCTGTATATGTACAGTAGAACTCCACCGGAAAACCGTTGCTTCCGGGGGATCTACTCTTCTGCATGGTTTGTAGCACACAGCTTATATCGGATTCCTCAATGGGCTTTTTAAACCCCTCCCTAAAGTCCCTGGACAGGACCGGCAATTGAATAAAGTCCAGCAGTTTGTCTGCCTCAGCTGCCACATACATCCCCTCACTTGCGTACAGATCTTGGTAGAAATGCCAGAACGTCTCATTAATCCCTTCCTGGGTGCTAGTCGAATCTCACGATTCTCGTCTGATCCACATGATAACATAGCAGTCATTCCCGGAGGATCAAGCAAGCCACCAACCGCCATGCCTTATCCCCTTTCCCGTGGATCTGCACATCCTGCCTACTTGCATCGAATTTCGACAACAAAGCCTGCGCCTCCGGGTGAGAGGCTAATACCTTTGCCAATCCTTCCCCTACCTGCCACCCCTCTGCCAATTCCCTCTCCAGATGTGACACTTCTCCTACCTTCCTAAATGCATCCTGTAATCTCTGCCTCACCCCCGTTACCGTGGATATGCAAACTTCCTTAATTGTGGCCTTAAACGTTTCGTACAGCATTCCCACTGCCTCCATTGACCCCTCATTAATCTCGAAAAACTACACTATTGCTTCCTGTAGCGTTTCTTTGAACGCTACATCCTCCAGGGCCTCCGCTTATAGGCACCATAGCCATATCAGTGGTCTACGCCGCAGTCCCTGCAATCTCGGCACCAAGGCAGAGTGGTCCGAAAAGACTCTCCCCAAATATTCTGTACCGTCAAAGGAGTGGAAATCTTCTGCACCCCTAAAAAACAATAGTCCAAGCAGGAGTACGCACTGTGTACACCTGAAAAAGAAGAAAAACCCCTCTCTTGCCCATGTGACTCGCTCCACCAGATCCAGGTCCCACACTACCCTCTGCAGTGATGATGCTGCTGCCTACTGCTTCAGTTTATCGGTCCTTCCCTTACCATCCAATTCTGAGTCCAGAAGACAATGAAACCCCCCTCCCTCACCAGGTCTAGTACCGAAGGGAAAACTGGATGGGTTAATGTGTCTCTGCACATAAAACGTAGACAAGAGGGGGGCGGGGTGGAACTGAGGGGAGTAGCGCTAATTGGTAGGTGGATACAAAAACTCCAAACCCCTTCACAGAATTGTCTAGGAAATAGGGACTGCCTTATATCAACCAGAAGGAGGGCCAATAGGCAGTGAAGTTCTAGATGGACCCACATAAATGAAACCACCACTACAAGAGTAATCAATACTGCTTTAGCCAACCACCACAAACAGTGGATCACTGCCATTACAAGTGCAGTGCCCCTTTCTCTCAGTCTCTGGTGTTAGCAGTCCGGGGGCTGCGGCCAGTGTCAATTATCCATTCCCCTCTTTGGATGGAAATGTTGTGCTTTCCCAAAGGGGCTTTTTACACTTGTAAAGTGCTTCCACCTATTAATTGAAGGGCACGAGGGCCCTAAACTTAATTTTATTAAATGCAAGTTTCTAGAACACAAACCATTACCTCGGGGGGGGGGGGGGGGGGGGTTGTGTGGGTGTAGTATGGGGTCTTATTTCATTAGTATAAGTCAGTCGCTTGCAACCTTTGGCTCTGCAGATGTCTTGCAGTACAACTCCCATCATACTTAGCCAGTATAGTCAATGGTGCGGGTCCAACACACCAAGAGAACCAAAGGTTACAGAATCCTGGTAGAAGTTTAGAACTAACAACTATACTGTGAGGCTGGCCACTTATTTACACAAATAGCCTAGATCCAAGAAATAATATTTGTTGCTGATTTCTTAGTGTTGAGTTTGGTACAGCGTTGTCTGCTTGTCGGGATTGCCGTGCCTTCCTTCCACGTGGTTTCGCTTTGGACTACGCCTATCGCTGCCAGTATACCCGGGCCTGCTGGAAAGGCCATCCAAGGGCAACCGGGACTGGTTGTGCCTACAGGGCATGGGCTGGACTCCTACTAGCTGGGTGATTGTTAGTTGTGTCCAGTAAACTGCCTTCTCATCCCTCGGCACGCTGGACTGTGGCTTAACTGTGGGCAAGCCCTCGACTGAGAGTAGATATATGGTGTGCTGCTTACCTGAGGGAGACCTCCTGTTCCCACTGAACGTTCTGTGCTTTGTACTGTGTCTGGCATTGCGAGCCTGTCCAGGGCTCTTGCCGGCATCCCTGCGCTTCCTGGAGGAGGCGGGGCCATCCAGGACACGTGACTCAGGCCGCCTTCAAAACACAGAGGCTACCACCCTTGCAGCGTTAAGCCCGACAGGGGGTAAAGACCGGTGACTATTGAGCGACTGTTTGGCGCTGTAAGAGTCTGAGGCGTCCTGGCCTTTCATCTGCTCCACTTCAGCCCAGTCCCTCTCTGCATCTTGCTCAAGCCGCGGAAATCATGCGCGTCACTACGAAAGTGAAAGCAAACATTACGGCTGTGAAAACACGGGCTCAACGGAAGCTGGGTAATGACACTTTAAGCCTGTGTGTGGAATCCTCTTCGACAACAGCTGAGTCCCCCACACTGGTTGCTTCAAGAGTCGGATCTGTGTCACCGTCGGTACCAGTGTCTCCCTGTCGGTCGATTGGACTGCGGACTGCCGAGAGCAGAAACCAAGTAAGTGTTTTCATCCCCAACACCCCTAATGTGCTTAATGAGGTTAACCCGCTCCATGCATCACATATCTTGTTTACAATGGGGGAAGAAACTCTAAGTGACGAAACACTAACTATGAATTCCAAAAGTAGCAATGTCGACCCTAGCGTCTTGTCTGATCAACTGCCTGTCCAATTGTTACAACACAAACCTCGCTGTGAAGCGAGTGTCATTGCGGCTACGACCAATGAAGCGCATTTAGCCTACCGCAAACAACTTGATGCGGAAAATGGCTCAAGCTCCTGCACTGTGCGCGGGTTGCCCTTGGTAACATTGGACAATGTGGAATTTGTAGAACCCGTGGAGTATGTGGATTTTTTGTCAAATTGCGACGACACCGACGCTGGACTCTTGCCCACTATTCCACGCCAACACAACCATTATACGGGTGAACGTGATGGCTCAAGTACTGGGTCCCCGCGACCTAGATTTTACAGTGCATATGAAAAACTGATGTCTCCCCTGAATTCCTGTGAACTGACTCATGATAACGTTGACTATGATAATGTAATCATGATACCTCAGGTGGGCGCAAACCTAGGCTGTGACCCAACTAAAGATGTGCTTCTTAATCACTCATTACTTACTACATCTCTTAGGAGTGAATTTAAGAGCGCCGAATCCAAACAAGACGGAACCCGTAGAAACTCCTTGGATGTCGTTAATAAACTATTAACCGATCTCACTAGGATGAATAAAGACAGATGCCACAAACTAACGTCAAGTGGAAGGTCTAACAGGTCTGAGGTCTCTGCTAAGCCCTTTGTAACTCAGAGCCCAACTCCGAGTCCACCGGCTTTAGTGAAAGACAGTAAACTGCAGATGCCTTATGCAAACGGCCTATCTAAAAGAAGAAGAGCTGACTCGAGTATTTCACCCAACTTGCAATGCTCACAAACGAAAAAACCCAAAATGGGTGCTGTTCCATTTGAAAGTTCGCAAAATTAGCCACTGGGTGAGGAAAGGCTAACTGCCAATCACGAGCAAGCGGTCTCTTCATCTGACTCTTCCTCCTCTGACTCTTCTATAATGGAGCGTCCGTTCCCGAAAATCAGACGTCTTCCATTCAACAGAAAGCGTTGTGTACGAGTGGAAGCAGACGAAGCTGCTAACGTGGAACAAGATCTCCCAATGAGAGTCCTTCAAGCCATTATAATATCGTCAATGACTAACAACTGCTCCGTTTCTCAAAATGTATGAACATGTTAATGACAACATAAAAGAACTTGTAACTTCAGTATCGACAATGAACACTAAGCTTTTGACCATCGAAAACACAACCAATGCACATAAAGACTCACTGGCCCGAATGCAAAAAAAGACTGAGCTGGCTATGGCATCATTAGTGGATATCGCCAAAAACCAAACTTGGACAAGAAACTTTGGCGAAACAAGCACTGAACTTATTCCAACAAAAGTCCGAAACACTTCATGGATGGGAAAATAAGCGTGAAAGAGACGTCGAGGGAAACACATGTACTGACGCGACTCCTATTCGCAATCTTAGAGGCCCTTCCCCCATCATAACTGTTTTGCCCTTGGCAAACGAAGTTGTAACTAAATTACTCCACACGACAGACCTAACACTTGAGAGTCCAACTTCAAACGCTACTCGAGGGAACGAGGTCATAACGGATCCAACAGCTTCAACTCTAGATGGAGTCACCTCATCACACGAGGTTCCTCCGCCTGCTATTCCTAACAACGACCATACGATTGGCAACGCTGACGGAGCGTTGACCGTCTCCCATTGTCTGCACTACCACAATTAGAGGCTAAAGCACAGAAGGAAATCAAAGAAGTGGCCGGGCCATCTAACAACGATCAAATGATTGGCAACGCTGACAGAGCGTTGAATGGCTACCGAATGCCACAACTATCTGCCCTACTACAATTAGAGGCCAAAGCACCTCCTGTGCGTGTTCTGCCCTGTAGACCGAAGGCGTACGGCATAATATTGCCCCCACAAAGTAGTAAGACGGTGTGAAGTGATTCAGCAAATCATAACATCGCAGGATCTCCTTGACAAGTCTGAGTCCATGTTTATGACACTCGACGAAAAACGTCGTAAAATACTAGCAAAGACCAACAAAATGGATGGTAAATGGAGAGCAACTGAACCTCAAACAACTTTCGGCAGCTGTTGTAAGTCAGAGTCAGTATGGTCTAATACATCCCACAACCAAATAGACCAAAAAAAGGCTTGCATAATTGATATGCAGCCAGAGTCGAGCATTGATCCTATAACTGAACTGAGACGAACTGGGAGAGACAGTTCTAAAAATGCTCCTCTGACTCGGAGGCGGCCTCTTTTGCGTGAGAAGGTTGGAACGTTGGAGGTGCGGCTTGAGTCTGTGACTCTGCGAGAACACTGAGCAGCGTCTAGGGTCCTCTTTTCGAACACCAGTGAAGCCCGTGAAGCAAAGCCTCTTGACGAGTGGTTGTCACTCGATCCACCCGCTTCCTCCCAAAATCGGGGAAGATTCAGCGAAGGCATGGGGGAAGTAGCGGGCCCCTGGATTCGAGAGCTGGAGAGGACGCGTGCGAGGAGCCAGGAGTTTCTTGGCGTGCAGAGCCTCTTAAGAGGGGGGCGGCCTCTGGAGAGGAGCCGTGGCAGCAAAAAAAAGCGTCGGTGAGTCCAGGCGAGTTGCTTGTGTAGTTGGAGTTTAATTGGGCTGTTAGAGTTGTTACTAGAGTCACCATCAGTTCATCTCTCTTTGAGCCCTTGAATTCTAACTTCTCTTCCCCCGAGGTGAAGGAAAGATTACAGCAAAATTCCAGCCAGAATTCGGGGAAGAAGTTGTGGAAGACTGTGAGAGGCTGTCTTTGCTGTTTTTTACCTGGTTCCTCCCCTACCCACCTTGCTTGCCCTGTTCGCCGGACTGTTGGCCTATGTGGGCACCGGTTGAATATGGCTCTAGTATTATGGTGCAGTGGGGCGAGCTGTTTTGAGCCCCACATTTTTGGCTACAAAAGCTGCACTGGTATAGGATTATCAGAAGCGGCTGTTGACAGTGCGACTTGATGACCCAACTCTGTATTGGCGCATAGGCGCAGTTGTGGGTCTGTGTGCGATACGTGAGGTCGGTAGGGTCTCTTCCCTCAAACCATTTAACTTCCGCCTGGAAGTTTAGGAGGGAGGCGGAGTGAGAGGCTGGGTAGTTTGAGACAGACTTGTGAAGGATTGAGGAGGGGTGTTGCAGAGGCAAGTGACTACTTTACTAGCGGATCGGCTGTATGATCTCACGGATCGACTGTGAGATTTTGAGTTTATCTGATTTATCCAGGCATTCAAGCGGAAGGCTGGTCGTACTCTTGTCAGGAGACTGTGGGCCTTGTGCCTTTGATCCTGAAGTGTGCGGAAACGCAGTGGTTTAAAACGCAAAGGGATTAGTAATCTGTTGGTCTGATGCAAACAAGAACAGAACGAAACCAACCAGTCCACATATAATTTACGAAAACCTAAGGCGAAGACCATAAACTTGATCCCTGTTAATAAAGAAGTTGAAATGGAAAAAATTAGGACAAAGAAGAAAGTAATGAAAATGCCTTCTACAAAACAAGGTGTGATTACTGAATTCTTTCCTTTGAATACAGTCCCCGAAATAAATTCTACCGCTATCGAAGAAGATTTACCAGCTCACTGCGACACAGAGGCTATAACATCGATAGATCTTGAGGACATAGATAATAACTCACTATTAGATTTGTGCTTAAACATCCAAAGAAGCATGACACCTCATCCGGACAGAAGAAGCAGCAATAGTGGCACGCAGACTGACAGAAGTATGACCACACCTCTGGGAACCAGGGTTGGTCTGGGTTTAGACAGGTTGTCCATTTCGCCTAGCCTAGCAATGGTCTTGACAGAGGATGTACCGGATGAGGAAGTAGAGTCCCAGGAAATGCTCTTCCCAGAGGCCTCAGAAATAGTCAAAATCCAGGCATCAGTCGCATCACTACAATTTGCACTTAAGGTTTTGCTTAAAATGTCCGGGCGAATACTGGCCAACACAGAGGCACTTGCTATGGAAAATAAAGGAAGATTGTTAGCAGTAGAAGAGGCAGAAGCCGACATGTCAGAAGCTATCCTCATTGTCAATGAAATTGAAGAGCAAGAAGCTCTGGAGACGGAGCAGGATGCGTGGAATCACAAACCTCTCTTTTCACGAAAACAACAGAGACTAGCAAAAAGGGCGGCTGGAAAGAGCAAAAGAATCAGCACTGTGGCATGTTCAATGACGGAGCAGGGCAAGATCGGATTCCTTACCAAAAAGAGTAGGAAAAGAATGGCCAGAGCGAAGAAAAGGAAGGCAGCCAGAGAAGGATACCTTACGAGCTGGCTATTACCCGCACAAGTGGTTGATAACGATTTAGAAGTAGAGACAGAAAGTGGAGCTGGATGAGGTCTGTAATAGAGAGGCCAATATAGACGAAGCAGCAAAACTGCTTACGGATTTAGACAGCTCAGAAATCATAGTAGCTCCTACATTAGAAAATAAAGGGGAGAAGAAAGGAAACAGGATATGCTTGATTAAGAACTTATACCACAGCAAGAACAGTAAATGGTTATCACGTTCAGAATTTCTGACAAGACTTGACTCTGTTCCTCAACTGCGAGTGCTCAAATCAGACGACTTTGTATTCGTCGAGCCCCTGAAAGGCCCCAACCCCAGAGTGTCTGCACTACATTGTAAGTTCCTGGCCACAGCCGATCTCCTAAGGACCTATAAAGAGGAATTAAAGGCAGCAGACATGGAGGTTGATGCCGATCTCAATGAAATTGAACCGGTTTGCCCTAGGGAAGAGGTAGAACCTGTGCCGGCAATTGCAGATTACCCAAGTCCACCAGAGGGAAAGAAGATTGCTGCATCTGAAGTTCAACAAATGCTAAAATGGATAGCTGAGGCTCTCCCTGAGATTATATCCAATCAATGAGAATTAACTATATTATCTTGGAATTGCCGAGGCTTTGCTCATCTTCTATCTCCGGAGGGCTCTACCAAGCTTCTGGATAACTGTAGCTGTTTCTGTTTACAAGAAACTTGGACTATAGATCCTTTAATATTAGATGGTTATACGTCATATCATTCGGCAGAAAAAAGGGGAGAAAAAGGCAGGCCCTATGGTGGCCTGACTATAGGGGTAACTAATACATTGGGCTCAAAACAGATTGCCTGTAACCTTGAAAGCAATATGATAGCCGTTTAAGTAATTTTGAACCCCAAGGACCCTAGGGGCTCCTTTTTGTAAGTGAGTCTATATAATCCACCTGGGGCAAAGTTGAGTGAGCATCTGCAGGACTCGCTCCAGGATCTATTGGCCAAGTGGCTATTTCGGTCTTGTAGCACAGGAATAATTGTTGTGGGCGACTCCAACTGCCATATGCTAGGGCATGAGAGTAAAATGCAGAACCCTAGACTAAATAAAAGAGGAATTATGGCCCATAACAAGAGGGACCCCGAAGGCGGAGTGTGGGAATATCTGTTTGAATCCTGGAACATGGAAATGCTTAATGGTAGAACAACTGGTGATTGTCCCGGACACTACACGTGGTCGAATGGGAGCTCGTGTAGTGTTCTGGATTACATATTTGTGTGTCCTGGGATCCAGCAAATGGTGACAGATATGTCGGTGACCCCCAATGAATGGAGCGATCATGCTGCTTTAAAATGTGAGATTAGCATTCCTGGAGAGCAGGTCTTGTCCAATAACATAGGTATGGTAAAAACCAATAAACCCGGTACTAGGATTTCCTGGTCGGACAAAAATATCTCGTTGGCAATTGAGGCCTTGGGGGTGGCAGATTATAGTGAGCTCCCTAACTTTAATGAGCTATCAATGGATGACAGAGGACTGGGTGCAGGCTTTTTCAGAAAGGCACGCAGCTTCACCAGTGGGGGCAATGATAAGCACGGAGGGAAAAAAAATTGCCCTACGATAAAACCATCAGAGACATGAAAAGATCGCTTAAAGCGGAGCTCCGTAGGGCCAAAAAACATATGGCCCCGGGAGAAAGATATTTTTCAACAGTTAGAGGGATCAAAAATAGATACAGAGCGGGCATTAAAGCTAAGAGAACAGCAGAGAGTTTATTGGGATGGCAAAAAATGGTGAAGACGGTATGTGAAGGGAATACGCGTAATATCTGGTCCCTGTTGGGCGAGGCCCGTGGCTCGCAAAAAGGGATATTGACTAATCCCATTGAAGCTAGAGTCTGGGAAGAGTATTTGAAAAATCGGAATGTAACAGATAGCATATCAACAGCTTTGGATAGTCCTCCGTCAGTGGCTCCGTTCGATACTTCCTATGAATCTATTATAAATATAATAAAAGAGATAAAATCGTTGCGAGCACCGGGACCTAATGGACTATCCAACATTGTTATTAAATCGCACCCTGTTTTTTGGGCCAGCCTATCGAGAAAATTATAAAAACTGGAAATATACCTTGTTCTTGGCAAGTGGCAATATTAATCCCTGTATTTAAAAAAGGGAATAGATTTGATCCAAGTAACTATAGGTTGCTATCAATGCTAGATGCGACTGGGAAAATATTTGCCTCATTATTACTAAAAGAACTACAAGCATGGGCTGAGGGATCAGGCGTATTGTCCAATTTTCAGAGTGGCTTCAGACAGGGATACTCCACCTCCCATAATATCATGGCCATGGACATTCTACGATCCAGAGCGCTAAGAGCTGGGGCTCCTGCCCTATATGCTTTATATATAGACTTTTCGGCTGCCTTTGATTCGATTCCTAGAAGCCGGTTGTGGTGGAAATTAGAGTTAATGGGCTGTCTGAGAGGTCTTATATATTACCTAAGACTATTGCATCATAACTCAGTGAAACTGAGATTAGATGAAGTAGGTCACACTACGGCGAATATCTTACAAAATAGGGGAGTGAAACAAGGTTGCGTCTTAGCTCCCCTAATATACAACTTATATGTGTATGATATTCCTGAAGCAATAGCTGCCGCAAACAACTGTCCCCCCAAAATGGGTAATGCCTGCTGCCCTGTCTTAGCTTATGCCGATGATCTGGTGATCTTCGACTACACTATTAGTGGAATACGTAGATCTGCAACAGCACTTTGGGAGTATGCAGAGGTAAATGGCCTTAGTATTAACTTAGGGAAAACTAAAGTTGTGAGATATACTAAAAAGAGAGTATCACGTGTTTCACTCCAGGTAGGCTTATTGAACATCATCTATGTCCCTCAATATCGATACCTAGGTATACACTTTGAAGTTACCGGTGACTATGTGGCCTGTAAACAACTGCGTACAACTAGAGCGGCGCAAATGACTGCCTTGTTCCACAGGTTTATGGTGAAGCAGTGTGGCTTTATGCTGTGGGGCATTCGGCAGTTGTACATACAGGCATTTTCCCCAGCCATTACATATGGACTAGAAGCATTACTGGATATAGATCTGGGTTGGCTACAGGTAATTGAGGGAAAATTTTGGCGAAGTATTCTTGGCTTAAGCCCTGCATACCTATGGCCATAATAAGATTAGAGCTGGGCCTGATCTCTCTGAAGGCGCTAGTATTGAAGAAGCGCGCTTCATTATACTTAAAAATGACTTGTGACACTAGGAATGGACTACTATCCGCTGTTTATCAAGAAATGACCAGGGAGAATTTGGGAATGTCAACTATTGAGCAGATGACAAAATTGTATTCCGATATTGGGTGGCACGAGAGGGAGGGGGAGTACTCAGATAAAGCTCAAAGGGCTCTCATAGACCTATGGGATTGGACTGAGAACTTCGAACATCTGAGGAGTCTGCGTAGCTACAAGTTTGTGCAATATAGACTATATGACTTCAGGAAACCTCAGAGGTATCTGAATATCTGTCCATCACCTAGACTAAAACGGTTTATCTTATTACTTAGACTGGAGCAACTTCCCACGAGAATGGTCACAGGAAGACAAACCAAGATGGTTGCTACGCTGCGAATATGCCGACTATGCAAAGCTCAAGATCAGTTGGAGACAGCAAAGCATCTTCTGACTGAATGCCCTGAGATGGCTAGTACCTTTATTCCTCTGTTGGGCAGTTATGTCCATAATAGTGAGTACATTAAGGATGATCTGTTTTGGAACCACTGTGTTAATACCAACAGTATGAGCCTGCTGACTGCTTGTATACCATCTGGTTGAGGATTGAAAGTAAACTGGATATAACATTTTAAGTAACAGTTTCAACTGAATAATTTGTATTTAGTATTTGTTTTATAGATAAGTATGTGGTATATATTTGATATATGAAGATTATGCTTAATGCTTAATGGTATTTTTATTCTCATTTTTATTTCTTATTTTTGTGTATGCTAATGTTATGTTCTAACCATACGATATTTATTTTATATTTTGTGTAAAGTTTATAAATTAACCTGTATCACAATAAATAAATAAATAAAAATGCTCCTCTAATTCCAAACGACCAAAAGAAGCGATGCAACACACTAAATACACCATTGGCTCATCAAATACTTCTGGAACGCATCGAGTCCTCGGACGATTTAATCTTAAATCGCCACAATGTACTGAATTTGTGTCATCTTGTACCGAGCCTCAGAGCTATTGAATCTGGTGATCTGAAAATTGTGGAATTCTTCAGTGAATCCAAAAACGACGCGGTAATACTACACCTGCAGTCCAAACTTATAGCTGACACGTTGTTAGAAGCAGGCCCTGTGTTAATGTCGTTGGGCCTTGACATCTCCATAGCACCGACGAGACCTGCATCCAGAGAAACGGATAAAGATTTTTGCAGAGCACCCAATAGTAGAGCGAATCAGCTGGATGTATTTGCAGCTAATCGAACTTCCTTGGTGACACCCCCAGTGACTGCTCCCCAAACTGCGCTTTCAGACTCTGAGAACTTGCTTAAAAAGACACGGAATGACTGCATAAGGATAACTATTCAAGGAGTGAACAGCGCCACCCACAATACTGACAATTCACAGGAACTTGCTTCTCAGGCGGTTAACGAAAACGACTGGTCTTGGGTTGCCGGTACATTGAACACTGATCAATCTAAGTAACGCCAGGCCCTAAACCATTGCCCAAATTACATCTTGGGATCTTGGAACACTAGGGGCTTTATGCATTTGTTCAATACTGGCTGGGCAGTCGACCTGGATCTCATTTGCTTGCAAGAAACGTGGCTAAATGAAACTCCAATTTTTGAAGGTTTCGAAATAGCGCACAACCCAGCAAGGGGAGACCTATGGCTGGGCTCTTGGTGGCAGCAAAGACAGATTCTGGCCTTAGGATTGAAAATTGTTCTATCCTTTCTCCATTCATTCAGGTGGTGACGATCAGTTGTACTGAGTCACTACAGGCGCAGGTTCCGAAACTTTACATCATCAATCTCTATTGGAACCATTGTGCTGAAGGTGCCAAATCCTTTGTCGACCAAGTGACAACTGTGATTGATGATTTAATGGAAAGGGGCAAATCTAATGACTTGATCATTTGCGGTGATCTCAACATTGACTGTGTCACTCACCTGAACTTAATCCCTGGGAAAAAGAAATTGTCCAATCGAGAAGAACTTTTGACTAATCAATGGTGTATAGAAATGGAACTTCGTGGCTAACGATGCTAAACGGCCAAACACCGGGTGACATTCCGGCTGCACCGACGTGGAGAAGAGGCGACCAAAGTTCAATTCATGACTACATATTTGTAGGTGGAAACATCCACATGAGATCCAACACTTTTGAAGTCATAAAAATGACTCATAGTGACCATGACATGGCGACCCTGAAATTCAACTCCTCTACTCATCACAAACAAGAGCGATGGGCCCACGTTGTGAGAACGGGAGGGGGCAGAATTCGTCTAAATCTTGATAACAAGGACGTAACTCTTATCTCAGCCAAATTTCAATTGAATCCCGAATCTTTGGAGTATGATCACCTCTTGTCCCAATATGTTGAAAGGAAAAATAACTTAAGACACGCTGAGTTTACACCCAAACACAAATATGATTTAGAAATCTCCCAACAGAAAAGAACTCTGCGACAGCTTCTGAGAAAGGTGCCAAAAATCTCTACTATAGATAATTGTGAACAAAGAAGAAAGCTTAAACAAGCCTATAAGAACTGGCTTAAGTCGCACAAAGCCATCATGTTACAAAATGACGCTGAGTTCATGATGTCTAAAATGGCGAGTCGCAACTCAGCAGATTACTGGAGATTAATAAATAACAATCTTGCGCCACAACACGCTCTGCAGGCAAACCTGGTACTAGAGGTGGAGTGGATATCGTTCTATTCTGACCTCTTCCGTAAAGATGCACTAACTGAAGAATGGGAAGCCCCCCTTCTAACGCATTGGGAGATTGCGTTTGATAAAGAAAATATTTTGCAAATCATTAAGAATGTGCATGATTCTAGAGCACCTGGCCCTGACGGTCTTACAAATTTTTCCATTAGACGCCACCCTGAAGAGTGGTCAGAGTTTTGCATAACCCTCTTCACCAGATTTATTGAATCCTGCAAAACTCCAAAATCTTGGAAATCTGCTGTAATCGTGCCTATCTTCAAAAAAGGAGACAGACGAAACCCTAAGAACTATAGACCCATTGCACTGTTGGACGTGCTAGGGAAAGTGTATGCCACCCTCTTGCATCATCAACTCCAGAAGTGGTCTACTGAATGCAATCGGGTTGACCCAAGACAAACTGGCTTCGTCAAAGGTGTGGGCTGTGGTGTCAACCTCTTGTTGTTGAATCTTTTGAAGATGGAAGCGCATCGATCGAACTCCAAGGTCTATTTAGCTCTAATAGACCTATCACAAGCTTTCGACAGCATAAACAGAGATCTGCTTTGGAGAAAGCTGAGTGCATGGAACTGTCCTCCTAACTTGCTGGCAGCCATTCGTGAATTACACACAAATACTTCAATCACAGTCAGATTAGATCTCAAGGGAAATGTATCAGCACCAATTGATACGTTCAGGGGAGTGAAACAAGGGTGCCCCCGAGCAGCCAGCATTTTCAACTTGTTTATATCTGACATCAAAGAGATCTTTAAGGAGTTGAATACGTTCCCCCCTAAAATACATGGCACTCACATTGACTATCTTGTTTACGCGGATGATCTTATCCTTTTGGATTCGACACCCATAGGCCTTCAATGCAAACTTTGCGCTGTGGAAAAATATCTAACGTTGAATGGCCTTATTATCAACAAGGGGAAATGTGAAATCCTGATATTTGAAAAATTAACAGGTAACAGCGGAAACAAGAACAATTTCAATTGGCACCTTGATAAGGAGCGGATCAGGATTGTAAAGAACACCAATTATCTAGGGTTGAGAATTAGTGCCAGTAGAAATGACGCACCATGGGTTGAGCTAACAAAAAGCAAATGCCGACAGCTGGCATGTCAGGCGTCATTGATTAACAATAAATTTGGCAAACTCTCCCTAAAACCGACTATGATTTTCTTCGAGCAAAAAGTGGTACCAACCTTGACATATGGTGGTGAAAACATTTTTGGCTGCGGGTATGATGCATGGAACTGTAACGCTCACCTGGCTCCCACGGAGGCGCTGGTCTAGTCTGGGTTGCTGTGGCCTCTTCGAGCGTGATGCGCAGAATTCGGACCACCGATTGAACAGGACCCCCAAATCTTGCTTGTCTGGCCCGTAGGAATATCCTTCTGCAGATGAGAAAGGGAATTAACTGTCTGCTGAATAGTGTGCTAGCTCCCCCTTTTCCCCCCTTCGTTCTTCTCCGACTTCCTCCAAAACCCCCGGTTTAAGCTCACCTTATGGTTTGGAGGGATGAACTCTCCATCCTGCGTCTGGTGCAGGGGCGCGCGTTCGTCCAGTTACTTCACTGGTTTTCAGAAAGGCGCTGGCACATCCACTTGACTTTTCTGAGCGATACGCCGTAAGTATGAAGATGCAAAAGTTCAAGTGTGAGCCTCCTTTTATGTTGGTTTTTTCTGTCCTTTATTTCAGGTGCAGAACAAAGTCGATGCGTTGAGGGGTTAAATTGCCGATGGTAAAATCAGGTGAGTTAGTGATGAAGGCGACCCCTCTAAATGTCTTTATAATTCCCCAGTAATGTCTTCTGTCCTTTCCCCATAGGGGCCGGGGTGCGGTACCTGCCAAAGATGCGGCGCCAACCCGAGATGTGGAATGGTTCACCAAGAAAAGCCGGTAAGTAATATGGCTGAAAATTCGGCTTTCCTCTTGTGTTCCCTTGCTCACCTTTTGTCTCTTCTTCTCTCCCCTAGGTGCAGAGATGTGGCGACCGGTGCCGAGAGCCGCGATGGAGCTGGGCGGCGTCTCGGGAACAGGTGAGTGAAGCGTGGCGCTGCAGCGAGCAACGCGGTGCTTTCAAATGGAAGTCTTCCTTCAGGAATGCTGGCGTGAAGATTCCGGATGCAGGTAGGAAGGTTGAATAAGTTCTTGGTTTTCACCTTTCTCTTCTCTTATTCCCAGAGGCAGACACGGTGAGCGTTCAGCGGCTGGGATGCAGAACAACGCGAAGCACGTGTGGCTGTCCGGGCGTGGCTTAAATAGCTTTGGAAGAAGTTCCAGGTGAGTATTCTTCCACAGCCCCACCCAAGTAACAAAGTAGTTCCTTCAGAAAAATAGTCCCTCCTAAGCCTCATTTGGCTTGGTTCTTCATGCAGCATGGTCTGCATCAGGTGAGTGTGCAGCATGGTCTGCTTCAGGTAAGTGCACCAAACACTTCCCCTTATGAGCCTGGCGCCTATGGCGCCAGGACTGATGTCCAACATGAGCCTGGCGCCAACGGCGCCAGGACAGAGTCCAAAGAGCCCCTATAAAGGGCCGCTGGGCTTTTACCTGGGGGCGTGATGCCTGCTCCCGGGGGTGCTGGGCCTGGCCTGGTGCTCCGGGGGTAGGCATCATGACAGGAACTCGCTAGAGAACATCTTCTGGTTGAAAGTCCTACACCTGCCTAGAGGAATTGCAACGGCCTGTATAAAATATGAACTTGGATATATCTCAATCCAAGCCAGAGTCGCTTGGAACCTCCTAAGTTTATTTAGGAAAACAGTGCAAATGAATCCACCACAGCAAATTGAAATACTTCACAACGCAGAGACTGAAAAAACTCAGACAATCTTGTACCAATGGAATGCGCTGTGCCTAGAAGTGTTGGATACATATGACATTTCGGTGCAAACTCTGATTGAAAATCCAGATTCGGCAAAATTGAAGATGTGGAGAACCGACTGGATTAATACATGCAAATTGAGATCTGATTCACGGACAATGAGAGATGCTCCCGGAGAAGCAAGAGCTTATGGCCAGTTACCGGAATATCTAGCGCACTTCCTGGATCAACGCTCAAGAACATTGTATATGCAGTTTAGGCTTAATGCGTTGCCTACTAAGGAGCGTGTACATTTTTGGTCCCAGTCCGATGATTCGGACTTATCGTGTCGATCTTGTGGTGCCAATAATGAAACCCTCAAACACTTGACAATGTCATGTCCTGGACTGGAGCAGCAAAGAAACACCATGTTTGGGCCAGTTACAAACAAATTCCAGTTCCTTTCTAAAGAGGACTGGTGGAGAGCGCTGTTTGACGGCTCTAACAGATTGGTTTTATGCGCACTGATCACCTTACTGCGTATTTTAAAGGAGACTCTATACGCCAAGCCTGTGACTAACCTGTAGTGGCACTACTATCCGCACTTTCATGATGCAGGCTGTGAACCAGACGATGAACTGGGAAAGAGGCGGCGGACTCTTATACTGCTTTTCTTTCTGTCTGGTTTCTTTCTCTTTCTTCTTTTTTAAAGGTTTGTAAAAACTGAATAAAAAAAGAAATAAAATGAAATAATAATGCAATACTAACAAAGCTGAGGTATCCTACTAGGTGCAGACTACACTCCAATACTTACACTAATAGCATTTGTGATAATTGTATCTGCTTGTTTTTTTGGAATGCTGGAACACGCATACTAAAAGGTGTAGCAGGTTTCGTGAGTGTGTCATTAAGGTATAGGATGATTCCTTTTCCAAAATGGCCGCTCCAGTGTTTATCGTTTTTCTCTGATTTCTTTCGGCCTTTCCGGGAATCTATACTAAAAATAAAAGAAGGCTGAGTAGGTGACGCGGGTTTAGCACTAAGGTCTGGAGGCATGGAGTAGAAACAGGATAGAGCTTTAATTCCTGTTGTAGTCAGCGGTGAGAAGCCGACATTACATTTTGGCTAATATTGATGCCTGCAACTAAATACTAGTCGGGTGATGTTTATTTATTTGTATTTGGAGAGCGCACTGCAGCCCAAGGGCATCGAGGCGCTATGGAACAACTTAAGAAGGCTTGATTCAAGGTTACACGAATGTGGCCTCAACAGAGAAAGCTAGGTAAAGAGAGCTTAGTTGCAGTTACAAGTATAACAAACAGCATATGGCATAAATGCATAGTCACACAAAGAGCCTAGTTTTGATCGCTTTCCTGAAGGTTGCATGGGAGTCAATCATCCTGCTGAGAGGGAGGAGGGAATTCCAGAAGGTGGCTGCCATGCTAGGGAAGCTAGAACCGCCAGCCCGCACTCTGCGCGTGAAGGGGACAGTGATTCTGTTTGTATAGGCAGCTCTAGAGGGTCTGGAAGAGGTGTGGAAGGAGATTCTTTGAGCTAGATAGGGAGGGGCAAGACCGTGAAGGTATTTGTGCGTCAATGCTAGTGTCTTGAAGTTAATTCTTTCCTTCACGGGGAGCAAATGGTGAGATAGAGCTGACTAAATAGTCTTATGCATGTGGTTTAGAAAACCGCCACTTTTGAAGTAGCATTATGGATGGCTGGTGTAATTCTCTGTAGATGATAGGTTTTTATGAGGACTATGAATATCGAAGTAAAACGCATGTTGATATGTTTTGTTCTTGGACTGCCTGAAACTATTCTGCCCGCTATATTGGGACGATATTACGTCACCCGACCATCATATTACACTTTGGAGATTTGGTTCTACGTTTGGTTCTTCTAAAATACACTTGAAAATATACGCACGGTAAGCACAGCTTTTACAACCAAAAACTTTTTTTTTTTTTAAACGAACAGCTTTCGGATTGAGAGTGTAGCAATTTTATAACTATCTCAAACATTGAAAACTCCAGCATGTACTTTTCACTTGACAGAGAACATGCCCCTCCAGCTGAAGAGAGACCTAGACCACGACACACTGGCAAAGCCTTTCCAGTTTAATTCAACTAGAGCGACTGAGATTGTACCGAATCCTAAGGATGAACCTTTTTCCACACTTGCTACAGGAAATCACACACCAATCTAACAGGAAGTTTTTTTAGAAGACAGCAAACTCACACAGTTTCCACACTGAATATGTAGTATTATACATTTTATTTGTATCCTGTAGATTAAATGGTCAATTTTTGGACTTCATTTTGACAAAGGATTATTCAAGATCCCTGTTCTGCCCTTAAAGACTACAGCCACTCAACAGGCGAGGTAAGGCTTTTTTCCTTATCTCAGCTTTAAGTAGATCTGAATGCTTATAGGTTAAATAGCAATAATAGCTCATACATATTTTTATGCTTTTGTCAACAGGCATCCAGTTTGTATGCACTAATTGGGAAGCAGGGAAGATTAAAGAGATCTCCTTTAAACTAACAGTGACCGCACATTCTCCTGAAGAAGGTTCCGTACTCAAGTAGTGAACTGAAACATGTTGAGAGAGCAAAATCTAGTTAACCGTTTATACTAGATCAGTATATGTATCATCTTAGATATAACCACAGTTGAACAGTACATTAATAATCTGTCCTGAGGTTTTGATGTTATACCTGTATGTTTACAGAATACCTGCAATCTAACTACAGGACCCTCTTTTGTCACTAACACTTTATTTTAAAGTATTTTTATGCTATGTTCACTTACATGTGATGCATACCATTTTTGTCTAATTTAATCTTTGTTTTTAACGTATTGTTTTGAACAAATTGATATTTTCTTAAAATGTATTACCAGTATGATGTATTGTTGCGATTCGTTTCTACCTTCTATTGATATATAATCTATCTTTCCCCAAACCAAGGTAGAGACCACACTATCTTTATAGTGAGTATTGGCATTTCCTCTAGTTATATGTGTGCATATAGTCCGACATCTAATGGAAATCGCACATTATTACATATTTCTTTCAAAGATCGAAAGGGGAAGTCGACATGGCCGTGACTGTAAAACTATCCCTAATGTGACGTGCAGTGTACCCAAAATCCCTCACGCATCGAGGTCCCTCTGGTTGTGTGTCTTTCTGCCATGAGGGAGCCTTATAATCAGTGTGACGAATACAGAAGAAAGAAGGTGTAAGAGGTCTATGTTCCTTCTACACCATGAGGGCAGGAAGGGTGGGCGCAAGTGACTCTAAGCAAAAACAATCAGAAATTCTATTACGGTGAGTCATGCATGTCTTCTGATGCTTGTGAATCTGCTTAGAATCACATGCTGTGCATAGACTAGCGAGCAGTACCCAGAGATGGTGGTGGGATGGGAGAAAGAACAGTAGCAAAGAGATGTCTTAGTGCAGCTTATCCCACCTGAGAATCAGACCTAGAGTGTGCATCTAGGCAATAGTGTTGTGTAAAGGTGTGCACAGAACTCCAGGTTGCTGCTTTGCAAATGGAATCAAGAGGAGCATTTGCAATGAATGCTATGGTAGCCCATGTGCCCCCGAGTAGAGTGTGCTCTAGGCGTGAAGGGTAAATCTCTCTTGGCAAAAGTGTAACACAGTGTGATGCCGTTTACTATCCTCTTGGAGATAGCTGATTTAGAGACAGGGTCCCATTCTCTACTAGCTGCCACTGAAACGAAGAACTGATTTTTTTTTAGTGGCTTTGTTTTTTCAAAGATCGTATATGACCGCTCTCCTTACATCCACTGTGTGGAGGCTTCTTTCCGCCACGTTAGTGGGGTTTTGGAAAAAGGTGGGTAGATCTATGTACTGGTTTACAGGGGACTTTGTGATAAATGTAGGCGCAAAACGAGGGTGTGTGCGCAAAACCACCTTTGAGAAATCGTGACAAATGGGTCCTGAACTGAAAGGGCCTGCAGTTCACTAACTCCTTATAGAGGTGATCGCCACCAGGAAGGCGGTCTTGTAGGCGAGTGCTTTAAGGCTAGCCTTGTGCATTTGTTCAAAGGGAGGCCCCATTAGTCTGGTAAGAAAAACAATCAGGTCTCACCCGGGAGCTGGGTTGAAAATAGGGGGATGACGTCTCTTTACCTCCTCCATAAAGGCTTTAATTACAGGAATTTGTAACCAAGAACCCTTCTGGAAAGTGGTGTACGCCGAAAGCACGGCTAAGTGAACCTTTAGAGAATTGATAACCAGTCCTGGATCTAACAGGTGAGTTAGATACAGGGCGACATCTTTAGGTGAGCATTCAATAGGATTGATGCCCTTGCCATTACACTAGATGACAAATCGCTTCCATTTGTTGGAGTTGCAATGCCAGGTGTTAGGTTTCCGTGCTTCTCTGAGTATGTCCATGCATTTTTGAGGGAGCCGGAGGTGCCTGAACTCTGACCTCAGGAGCCAGGCTGCTAAATTGAGAGTTTGAGGGCATGGATGTAGTGTTTCCCCCTGGTCTTGAGACAGCATGTTGTACGGGCACGGCAGCTTCCTTGGAGGGGAGACTGACATTGCCATGAGATGGTAGAACCAAAGCTGGCAGACCCACAGAGGCCCACCAGAACCATCCTGACTGGCTCTTGGTGCATTTTGTGCAGTATTCTGTTGAGCAGGGGAATCGGGAGGGAAAGCGTAGACAAATTTCCCAGGTCATGTTATCCAAAGACCGTTCCCCTTGGAGCCGTTCTGAGAGTACATGGAGGTGCAATCTGGGCATTGAGCATTCTCCAGAGTGGCGAGCAAGTCGATCTCCGAGAAGCACCATTCTGCGAAGACGTTGAGTACAACGTCCTCCTGTAGCTGCCACTCGTGCTCTACGGGTAAGGGGAAGTCTCTGTGGAGTACGTCTGCCAAAAGATTTCAGTTCCCCTGGAACATGTTGTGAGAGGAGGAACATTTTGTGTTTTGAGAGTCTGCTTCCATATGTTCTGGGACAGTTTGGAGTACCCCCTTGTTTGTTTACGTAATACATGGTTGTAGCACTGTCCGTGAGGACTATAACGGTTTTCCCCTGGAGGTGTGTTTGAAAGGCCTTCGGGGCCTTGAACACTGTTAGCAGTTCCAACAGGTTGATGTGATTGGATGCTACCACTAGGGACCACACGCCGTGCACTGTCTGTTGAAGGAGGTGAGCCCCGTTACCCCCCGTCAGAGATGCGTCTGTGGTGAGAGTGGCTTCTACTGCAGGGGCGGTGAAGGTTTTTTCCTCGGGAAGGTTTTCCCAGTTACACATCTTTTCACAGAAACATTTTTCATCGAAAAGATGTTTCAACAAATATTTTTCACCTAATGTAGATTAATGACATTCATCAAAAACCTGTATACCGAATTATTCTTTAATTTTTTTTAATTGGGGGGGGGGGGGACACCCAAACCCCTTTTCAAAATGTAACCCTTTACCCCACCCAAACATATATACATATACTTTTCAAAAGAGGTAGCAGGCGCCCCCTCCAGAAAGAACATGACTGATAACCTGTTCTGTGGTTTTTTCCACTTTGAGAGTTCGCAGCCATCGCTTTTTGCTTACTGTACCTTTCATAGATGGGAAATTTCCATTTGGATATCAGTGTTTGGCCCGCCCACATGAGCAGTCGAGCATCGAAATGCCCACGTGTTTCAGCCTTGTTGGGCCTCATCAGTGAGGTGGAGCTGTGACTATGTGAGCAGGGAGTCCACACGTCTGGGTTCCCCCAGGTACCCCAGGGCGACTACCCCAAGTTTCTACAAATATACATATATTTCATATATATTCGACAAACCAATTGTAACGCTCACCTGGTTCCCACGGGGGGGCTGGTCTAGTCTGGATTGCTGTGGCCTCTTCTAGTGTGATGCGCAGGACCCGGAACACCGATTGGACAGGACCTCCAAATCATGCTTAAAGGGGCTCTGACCAGTTCCATAGTGTATCGAGTTATTGTATGCATATTCTGCCACCCATAAAATGTCCTTCCAATTACCCTCCGATTGGTGCAACATACATCGTAGATATTGTTCAAGGCTCTGGTTCGTTCTCTCCGTCTGACCATCGGTCTGTGGGTGGTGGCTGCTCGAGAGTCTTACGTCGATTTGTGCCAGTTGACAACACTTTTTCCAAAAATGAGAAATAAACTGGCTTCCCCGATCGGAGACTAGTATGGACGGGAATCCATGCAAACGGATGATTTTTCGAGGAATTCTTTGGCAAGAACAAAGGCTGAAGGTAATCCTTTCAGCGGAATAAAGTGGGCAATTTTGGAAAATAAATCCACCACGACCAGAATAGTATTGTAACCAGGGCAGGTCCGTGATAGAATCTAGTGATAGGGTGTGCCAAGGTGCTGGTGGAATGTCTAAGGGCTGAAGAAGACCGGCGGGTCTTGTCTTTTGACCTTTGTTTTGGGCACAAACTCCACAGGACATCACAAAAGATTTAATATCCTTTCGCCAGGAAGGCCACCAGAATTGTCGTTTAACCTTTTCCTCTGTTTTGGCAATGCCAGGATGTCCTTCCATCATGGTATCATGATGACGGGAAATAACCAGTTCTTGCCATTCCTTTTCTGGCAAAAATAAGCGTCCTTGGAAGTAAGGTAAGCCATCCTTGACTGAAAAGTTAGACCCCCTTTTGATCCAATCCTGCAAGGCTGAAGAGTCCAGGAATTGTTTCACTCGTGCTTGAATGTCTTCAAGGGTTTGTAAAGTGGTTATCCCCAAAATTCTTTGTTCGGGAATTATCGGCACAGGTTCTGAGTTTGTGTCTATTTCTTCCATTCCAATTCGGGATAGAGCGTCCGCCTTACCATTCTTATAGCCGGGGCGGTAGGTGATTACAAAATCGAACTCAGCAAAGAACAAAGCCCATCGGAGCTGTCGAGACGATTGAGCCTTGGCAGTTTTTAAATATTGTAAATTTCGGTGATCAGTGATCACGGTGATGGTATGCCGGGCGCCGAGGAGATAATGCCGCCAAGCCTTGAAGGCGGACTTAATGGCTAATAGTTCCTTATCGGTGATCGCATAATTTATCTCCGGCGGCGAGAACTTTCTGGACCAAAATGCTACGGGGTGCAGTTGGTTGGTTTCAGGGTCTCTCTGAGACAGGACAGCTCCCATGGCTAAGCTGGACGCGTCGGTTTCGACTATATATGGGAGATCGGGACGCGGGTGCTTCAAAATAGGTGCGGACGTGAACTTAGCTTTCAACTCCTGAAAGGCCTGTTCGGCTTCCTCGGTCTATTCAAAACGTTTATTTTTTCGCAAGAGTGCAGTGATGGGTTGTACCAAACGTGAAAACTCCGGGATAAACCTGCGATATAAGTTGGCAAAACCAAGCATGCTTTGGACACCTTTCACCGAACTAGGTGATGGCCATTTGAGGATGGCATCCACTTTCCGTGAATCCATTCGGACCCATTTAGGTGTCAGGATGAATCCGAGAAATTCAACCTCGGTGGTATGGAAAACACATTTTTCCAGCTTGGCAAACAGTTTGTGCTGGCGCAGTTTCTCTAGGACGGCCCTGACATGCTTTCTGTGATCAGATTCCGAAGAGGAGTACACAAGAATGTCATCGATATACACGACAACACAGACATCGATGAGTTCCCGAAGGACATCGTTCATGAAGAATTGGAAGGCTGCAGGCGCGTTGCACAACCCGAAAGGCATCACCTGGTATTCGAATAGTCCATATTTTGTACGGAAGGCCGTTTTCCATTCGTCGCCTTCTTTTACTCGTACCAGATGATAAGCCCCCCGGAGATCTAACTTGGTGTATACGCAAGCGTCCTTCACCTGATCAAAGAGTTCAGGGATCAGAGGCAGAGGGTAACAATTTTTAACAGTTATCTGGTTCAATGCGCGGTAATCGATACAAGTTCTAAGGTCGCCTTCTTTTTTAGGCACGAAGAACAAAGCTGAGGATGCCAGGGACTTTGACGGGCGAATGAAACCATTGGCGAGGTATTGATCTAAATATTGTCTCAAATGCAGATTCTCTGGTTCAGTAAGGGCGTAAATCCTGCTACAAGGGGGTTGTGCACCGGGCACCAGATCGATTTGGCAATCGTACGATCTGTGGGGAGGTCACGTGTTGGCCTGTTCCTTTTGGAAGACGTCCTGAAAGTCTTGGTACTCTGGAGGTAGTTGCACGGGGACAGAGGTTACTAATGCTAGATTAATCTTTGGATTTTCTGGGTAGCAGGTTTGTGCACAATCCGGGAAGGTTATTCTCTTCGCTCGCCAATCAATTCGAGGATTATGTGTCTCTAACCAAGGGATTCCGAGAATAAGCTGAAACTGTGGAGCATTGATTACATCAAACACAACTGCCTCCCGATGGCCATCCGGACCTACAAGTGTCACCTCAGCTGTGGAATGTGTTACCGGTCCAGAGGCAATTTCGGTTCCATCTACTGTGGTGATGACATCTTTGTTGGTTTTAGGACGCAGAGGGAGGTTTATCCTAGAGACCAATTCTTGATCCACATAGTTTCCTATAGCCCCGCTATCGATGTATGCCTTTATAGCATGCAACCGTTTAGACTGTTCCGGATCTACGAGGACCATTGGCACAATGAAATGCGAGGTCTGAGAGTTAGTTTTCAAGCTCGGCAAGCGGACCCCTACGCTTGCCGGGCGTGGTCGTTTCCCGATACAGAGTTTCCATGGATTTTATCAGCGGCTCCTACCACCTTCTTGGGCGGCTTAACCGGGCAATCTCGTAGAAAGTGTCCAGAGGACCCACAATAAAGGCATAATTGCATCTGTCGTCTTCTTTCCCGTTCTTTTTGAGTTAGGGGTCCTTTAACACCTCCGATTTGCATTGGCTCTGAGGCATCAGCCCCCTTGGGGTTAGCGTGGGTCTTGGCCAACACCCGGGTTTCAAACTTGGACCGATCTGCTTTTCTGTTTTGCAGCCCGTGATCCAATTGGACCACTAAGTCTATATATTCAGTGCATTCTTGGGGCGGATTTACAAGTTGTGCCAGGACATCTTTAAGTTCTCCGCGTAGACCTCGATAGAATAACGTGATTCTTTTATCCTCTGGCCAACCAGTTTCCACAATTAGTCTATTGAAGGTTGCAATGTAGGATAGAAGGTCTTGATTGCCCTGTCGCAGAGATAGAAGTTCGTCATCCAGAGCCTGTCCCTGGGAGTGTTGAGCAAATAACCTTTCCATGCTTGTTTGAAATCCTTGAAAATCACAAAGAATCGGGTCATCTTGAGTTACCAGTGGACTGACCAATCGGCAGCACAGCCGCTGAGATATGACAACACAAAGGCTACCTTGGTCTGATCATTAGGGAAGGCCCCAGGTCTGCATAGGAAGTGCAAACGACACTGATTCATGAATACGGCGAATCGTTTGGGGTCCCCAGCAAAGCGTTCAGGTGGGGCCAGCGGCATGTTTCCAGGTAGATTAATCTGCACCGGGTTACTGGAAACCACAGGTGCGGGGTTCCCCCCGGAACTGGGTAAAGGAGTTTGTCCAGCTTGACCTTGCAAAAGCTATCTAGCCAGGTCATCAGCTCTATCCTTTATTACAATCACTTCCCTCCTGAGGGCACTAGTCTCTTGATGAGCGGCGTGTACTTCGGCCCGTAATTCCCCCAGTAATTGTGCCAACTGGTCAGTTTCGGAAGTTTCCATAGCGCCTCGGTGGGAATTTGTAGGAAGGCTTCGCGTTCTGTAACGCTCACCTGGTTCCCACGGGGGCGCTGGTCTAGTATGGATTGCTGTGGCCTCTTCTAGCGTGATGCGCAGGACCCGGCACACCGATTGGACAGGACCTCCAAATCGTGCTTGCCTGGCCCGTAGGAATATCCTTCTGCAGATGAGAAAGGAGATTAAAAGTCTGCAGAATAGTGTGCTAGCTCCCCCCTTCCCCTTTCGTTCCTCTCTAACTTCCTCCAAACCCCAGTTTAAGATCACCTTATGGTTTGGAAGGATGAACTCTCCATCCTGCTTCTGGTGCAGGGGCGCGTGTTCGTCCAGTTACTTCACTGGTTTTCAGAATGGCGCTGGCAAAATCCACTTGACTTTCCTGAGCGATGCGTCGTAAGTATGAAAGTTCAAAGTTCAAGTGAGGCCCCCTTTATGTTGTCTTTCTAACCTGTGATCTGTCCTTTATTTCAGTTGCAGAATGAAGGCGATGCGTCGAGCGGTTAAACTGCCGAGGGGAGTAGTGATGAGGGCGATCCCTCTAAATGTCCTCATCATTCCCCAGAAATGTCTCTTGTCCTTCCCCCATAGGGGCCGGGGTACGGTACCTGCCAACGGGGCGGCGCCGACCCGAAATGTGGAGGAAAAGCCGGTAAGTATTATGGCTGTTAATTAGGCTTTCCTTCTGTGTTCCTTCTGCTCACCTTGTTTCTTCCTCTCTCCCCTAGGTGCAGAGATGTGGTGTCCGATGCTGACAGCCGCGATGGAGCCGGGAGATGTCTCGAGGACAGGTGAGTGAAGCGTGGCGCTGCAGCGAGCAACGCGATGCTTTTAAATGGAAGTCTTTCTTCAGGGATGCTGGCGAGAAGATTCCGGATGCAGGTAAGAAGTTTGAAATAGTCCTTGGTTTTCACCTTTCTCTTCTCTTCCTTCCTTGCAGGTCTTCCAGGTTCGAGGCGGGCGTGGCTGGAGTCCAGGAGCAGGAGCAGACACGGTGAGCGTTAAGCTGCAGGAAGCAGAACAACGCGAAGCATGAGCTGCTGTCTGGGCGTGGCTTAAATAGGCTCCAAAGAAGTCCCAGGTATGTATCCTTCCCCAACTAGGTATGTATCATTCCCTGGCCACGCCTGAGTGAAAAAATAGTCCCTATGAAAAAATAGTCCCTTTCAGGTCTCAGGGAGGAGTGAAGCGTGCAGCATGGTCTGCATCAGGTAAGTGCACAAAACACCTCCCTTTATGAGCCTGTCGCCTATGGCGCCAGGACTGATGTCCAACAAAGGCGCCAGGACTGAGTCCAAAGAGCCCCTATAAGGGGCCACTGGGCTTTTACCCGAGGGCATGATGCCTGCTTCCGGGGGTGCTGGGCCTGGCCTGGTGCTCCGGGGGTAGGCATCATGACACCAATTCAGTGAAAGATTTTGTTCTACAAAAAAATATTTCAATTAACATTTTTCGGTGAAACATCTTTCGATGAAAAACGTTTCAGTGAAAAGACTATACCGGTTTTCCCTTGACCACCACTGCAGAGACTGAACGAGGGCCGCTGAGACAATCACTAGATCGTCCCGCTGGCCTGACAACATAGGCTCAAGAGCCACTCTTGCATGGAGCGCATGCACAGATGAGTGTGAGGAACCAAGTAGAAGCAGGAAGCCATCATCCCCAACAGTTGCATGGCTTTGCGTACGGTCAACTGGTGACTGGCTACATAGTGAGGGATCTGGAACAGCATGTTTTGAACCCTCACGTTGGAGGAAAAGACAAGGCCGTCTTTGGTCTCCGAATTAGAGCCCCCAGAAACTGTTTGACTTGATTGGGGTTTAGACTGGATTTTTTCTCAATGAGAGAGAAATCCAGGTTGAAGAGAAGAACTACCGTCTTCTGGGTATTTGTTTGGCATGAGCCAGTCATCGAGGTAAGGATATACTGGGATGGACTGCCTGCGCAGGTGAGCAGCTACTACCGCCAGTACCTTTGTGAATACCTATGGCTCTGAGGAAATGCAGCAGGAGATCATCTTGAACTGATAGTGGGTGTCCTCTATCATGAACCTGAGGTACTTTCTGTGCACTGGCAACATTGAAATATGAAAGTATGCATCTTTCATGTCCAATGTGGCCCTGTTGCAGCAGTGGGATTACCTTCTGCAGTGTTGTCATCCTGAATTTTTGAGGTTTGACATACTTGTTCGCCAGGCGCAAGTCTAAAACAGGGCGCATGGTGAGATCCTTTTTGGGTACAAGGAAATACAGTGAATAAATACCCTCATTTACCTGGTGAATGGGGGCAACTTCTATGGCGCCCTTTTCCAGCAGGACCTGAACCTCTTCCAGCAGGATGCACAGGTGTTCTGGCGATATGCGTCTGCTTTTCGCTGGGTGGTATCGAGGTGGTCGGTGAAACTCGATGCAGTAGCCATGGGCAACAGTCTTTAACACCCACTGGTCTGATGTGATCCCCATCCTAGGCGTGGATGAATGACAAGCAACCCCCGACCGGGAAAGTGTGGGAGGGGAACACGAACCGGCGAGTCACTGAGGTGAAGGCCGGGGAGCCTCTAGGAGTAGAGTTCCTGCCTCTACCCTTGCCCCTAATAGGGCCACTTTGTTGATATTGGTTCTTACTAGAAGATCCTTGGCCGGAGGACTAGGGGGTACTCCCTGAGCCGTATTGTCCAGCAGGAAAAAGATTGCCCACGAAAGGACTGGCGTGAGTTAGAGCCTCCACGCTGGTGGAAGGGCTTAGCCGTGATCTGGCTGAGTGACTTTTGTGTTTTGTGTTCTTTTTTCGCAGTTTCCAGGGCGTCATCAAAAGCAATCCCAAAAAGGTTCGAGTCCTCGACTCATTTGTTGATTAGAGAGGCCCGGGTTTCGGGTTTAAAGCTGGAGTTGTTTAACCAGCCGTGTCTTAAGTAACGTCCCCCCTGCAGCGGTCTCAGCAGAGTCCAGAGTGTTCAATATGTTATGGGTAACTTGTCTGCCCTCAGCCACGACCGCCAGCAGGCGTGATCGGGTGGGCTCTAGGACAGCTTGAAGGCCATCCTGGAATAGGCCCCATTGGAGGTTGCTGTAACTTGCCAGGAGAGTGGTATTGTTTGCGATCCATGTAGAGTAGGCCGCAGAGGCAGTGACCCGTAAACCCAGGGCATAAAGCTTTTTACAGTCTTTGTCCGGAGGGGCTTCCGCCGAGGACAGTGGAACCCCCTCCCTTTTCCGAGTGGTAGTAACCACCAGGGAGTCCGGTGTAGCATGACCCCTTATGTAGAGTGGGTTGGATGGTGATGGGAGGAATAATGTTTCCGTGTGACTCCCGGATTGACCGCCCTTGTGAGAGAGGGCAACAAACAGGAAGAGGCCAGGCGCCTCTTTATAGAGTTCAGTAAGGGGATGACTTGACTAGTCGGAGGATATCCTCAATAAAGTCCGAGTCTGGAGCTGCCTCATGTGTTGCAATCTGGAAATGATTGGCTGCTCTCTTTAAAATAGCATTGAACAAAATCTGGTTGTCAACAGGCAACAAATCGCTGTGTGGAGGCGAAGAAGGGGGATCTAGACAGATTTTGTCTGGGTCAGGGGTATGTGTAGGTGATAGCCAAGGGCCCGGATCACCTGTCTGATCTTGATCCCAGTCTGGGTCTTGATCAGCTGTGTCTTGTGCAAAGGAATTAATGTCCTCATAGGTATCCTCCTGTGTTGCATGTCCTCATAGGTATCCTCCTCTGGGACATGCAACATATCCTCCTGGTGTCCCTGTGCAGAGATGGGGAATTTCTGCAGTTTGTAAGGAAGGTGGCAGGAGTCCTCTTCCATGGGTCTTTTGGGTGTAATGTACCTGTCAGAAAAGTCAATAAACTGTGCCATTTTGTCTATGTATTGTTCAAATCTCTCCCTAGTCCATAGGGAAGAGGCAGAAGGGTCTGGAGGTGGAAAAGGTTGCCAAGAAGGGGGTGATTTCCACAATAAGGCCTTAGAGAGAGGCTGGGGGGCTTCGGAATACTCCTCTCGACGAGAGGGGGTGTCCTTGTGCTCTGTGGCTGCCGAAATGAAAGCCACATGGTTTTTGCAGATTTTCAGTGGTTGAATCAAAGGTTTTGGCGCGCCTAACAGTGCTGTCACAGTCGGTGACTCTACCGAAGCTTTAGGTGCTTGTGCGCCCTTGGACTGTGTTCACGGTATGTATTTTAGGGAGAAGGCCCTTTCCAAAGGGATGCCCAGGGAGCCATGGCTGTCGACGGATTCCTTGTCACCTGAAGCAACAGCACCAATGGGGGAAAGGCTTTCGGCCTGCATTGCTTAGGCCACCCACTGCTTAGTCTGCCCTGTCTTTCAACGTTTTCGGTTGAAAGAGCTTACAGGACTTGCATGAGCGCTCGTCATGGTCTCGAGGAAGGCATCGATTTCATTAGCGATGGGTGTCCTTCCAGGGAAACTTGCTGTTACACGACAGGCAAAATTTAAAGGGCATCCTCTTCATAGCAGAGGGTAGCATCAAACAGACCAAGAAGAGAAAGAGAATGGTAAAGGAAATACATTCCTAGAGAAGAATAAACCCAGGGCCCCACTCTCCCTACTGTAAGGGCCTGGCCGGAGGGCCGAGACCACGCGGTCGACAGTCGAACAGTTGAACAGTCGCCAAGCAGGTGTAGATGTCTTCGGCAGCAGTAAAACCAGAAGGCAGTCGTCGAAAAGATTAGTCGGGAGACTAGACGACCATAGGGCATATATAACTATTGCGAGCTCTGCAATGGTGACCATAGGGGCCAGTGTTACAGTCGACGTCCCCTTTCGATCTTCGAAAGAAAGATGGAAGCTATGAATTTTGTTAACCTGCCTTCCCCAGCTCTTGCCTTTAAGATGCTGATCATCATGATGTTAATAGATGTTCCCAGGTTCTTTTCAAATCCGGACTGGAACGGGTCTGCTGCTTTAGCTTCTCTCTGCCATTCTTGCAGATCATCCAGAATCAGTGACCCGAACAGCTTCCCTATGACATCCAAAAAGGCTATCGGCCTGTAATTCTTTGTTTCACTCTTCAGACCCTTTTTAAAAATTGGGACGATGTTGGCCGTTTTCCGGGTTTCCGGGATAGATCTTGTTTCAAGGCATCTGTTGAATATCTCCATGATCAAAACTACCCAGGTTTCAGGGTCCTGTTTTAATTGGACATTTGAAATTCCGCCAGGGCCTGGAGCTCTTGAGTTTTTTAGGTTTTTTATCTTTTCCATGATTATTGATTTGTTGAAAGTAATTGACCAGTCACACTCCGCATTGTTTATCACTTCGTGTTCTCCAGTCGTTTCAAATAGATTGTTAAAATGTTGCAGCCATTTCTCCTCACTGACACTGTTTGAGATGATCGTGTCTGTTAGCGCTGTTGAGTTTTTGACTAGAGACCAAAAGTCTTTGGAAAATCTTCCGCAAACTGCTCTTAGCATAGTTTCTGCGTCGTGTTGATATAGCTTCCTTCTGTAGTTTTTCAGCCACGATTTGTAGCCTTTTGTTTGTTCCAATGGAAGGGATATATTTTCCTTAGACAGATGTTTTTGAGCGCGTCTTGAGGCTTTTCTTTGGAAGGCTTTCTTGGCCCCGAGTTCCTCATTGAATTTATGGAGGTGTTGATGGTCTTGACCTTTTCTCAGAGGCCTAGGTTGTAAGTAAGGGAGTAGGAGTGGACAGTAGTCCAAGTATACTCGGATTTGTTCTTCAGTTTCTGGTTCCTTCTTTTGGTTATAGACTGTCGTGATGGAGCTAATGGCTTCTTTTGTCAGTTTTACTCTGTTTCCCTGGGCGTTCGTTTCCAGCTGATATGGCATTTCTTTTGGCGTCTCTTTGAATGAGGACCAAGTTGCTGTAAGTAGGCTGTGGTCACTTCTGTTAGTTTTTATTCCCTCGAATGATTCCGTTAGTGAGTACAGTGCCTTTGAAGCGAAGATGTAATTGATGGTACTTTTGTATACTGATGTTTTCCATGTCGCGGCAGGCAGGAAAACTGTGTGCAGGGAGTTAAAGTTGTGCCGGTCACGAGAGTCCATTAGTTCTGACCAGGCACAGCCTCTTTTCTTCGCTTGTAGGCTATGATTAGTTTGCAGGGTACTCGGCTGGATGTCTTCCTTCTGGATCTGGACAGATGGCATTTAGGTCTCCACAAATCAATGTGTGGTTCACACTGAAGTTGGTTGTTGCTTCAGTTAAGATTGTTTCGACCTTATTTATAAAGTCTTTGGTGGAGATCGCTGCAGGATTCCAGTAGATGTTGAGTAGAAGTATAAGGTTGCACGTTTTACTCGCTGACGGCCTAATATGTTTGTCCCATTCTAGAATTGTGGCTTGTATAAAAGCAGATGACGCCAGGGTTCCGTTTATTCGCAGGCTCCCTCCTGTGCGGACTGCTGTTAGGAGGCCCAATGTCGGGCGACCCTTGATTCCTTTATGTGCTGGAGAAAGATGAATCTCGAAGCCATCTATGGTAGGAGGTAGTTGAAGCCAAGTCTCTTGAAGGCTTAAGAGATCAAATAGGATTATGTTGATCTCTCCAGCCTGAGTGAGGTGGATATGTCCTCGGGTGTTCCATGAGCCAATGGTGAGTTTTTGAGGAACCGTCTTCTCCACAGGTGGTTCTTTATTGGTGCTCATGGCTGCTCTAGTTAGTTGCTATTTCCTTGTGTATCGAGCGAGCGCGGTAGGGATCAATGCCCACTTTTTTGTTTCTTTCTCGTTAACTTTTTGTTGTCCTTTTGTTAACGATGTCAGAGTTGAAATTTCTCTGTTCTTTCCGTTATTTGTTTGCAAGTAGATCAGAGCAGCCGGTTTTCGAGACCGATTTTCGACTGTGTCTCTGGTTAATTCTTCTTTTCCCGAGGTTTGGTTTCTCTTCAGTTTTTCTCGCGTCTGTTTTTTTTTCAGTTGATGGTGGGTTGGTCAAATCTTTCCCCCGCTGGACCATGCTCCCGTTGTATCTGGCTCTCTCTGTTTTCTTTGTATTTTTCTATTCCACATAAGATGGCGTATTGGTGGTGGGCTTCCCAGATCATGTTTTATGATATGCTTCCTGAAGATAAAGAGAACACTGCCAATCTCACTGTGATTATATTAAGGGAGAGGGTAAGCTTTGTGAACTTCTCCAAGACCAGAAGGTGCTTGAGGTCAGAAACCACTATATTAGGTCGCAGCATGCCTACACTGTTTTAAATAACAAAATATCAAGAGTAAAATACTAGTCACTGTGAGCTTCTTAGAAAATGCAACTGCCTTTAGCCAGGCTTGTGATTTCTAAGGAGCCTCTGAAGGGACCTAGATCTGTCCTGCAGTGCACCAGGTATATTGGAAAAGAATCACAGTCTTGTCTGTTTAGAAGGAGCACATTCAGGTGTCCTTGATAATGAGTTTGTATCTATGAAGAAAAACCTTCCATGGCCTCCCTGTCATGGAACACAGATGCTCTACCCTTTAATTAGCCAGCTTACTTTTTGACTTCTTAGATGGGCTGGGATTTCTGCAGAAGAACACTTTTCTAGAGAAAATAAGAAATAATTATCTTGGCCTAAAACAATGGCTTGTCCTTAAAAGATTTGTGGGCTTGAGAAGGTGGGTGACCCTCTGGGTCTGAAGGGAGAGAGGCATATCATAATGAACAAATTCAGTGTGACTGAATCCATTTGCTTTTCAGGAAAATCCTATCGAAATTCATCGGGGAAGGTATTCCCTTCAGATGCATGGCCTATCTATCTGGCGCTACGTGTTTCAGGCAAGAAGTGTGAGACCAGTTATGGCAGCACTTGGATGCCTGAGCAACATTGCCATTGATAGGGGGTGTGACTAATCTGAAATCGGTAGAAATTCTCGATTTTAAAAAACGAATGGGAGATTTGTTCAAATTTCAGCTGTACGGACATTTCATACAGCAGAACATTTCAAACAAACCTCCCATTCGTTGTCATTATAGTGAGCAAGGGTGTCCCCCAGACCTTGGTTCATTGTAATGGCTTCGGGGGTTGCAGGGGTGTCCCCCGGTCGCGAGAGGATAACCGTTTTCAAAAACCAAAAAAAAGGACCCTCAGACACCGGTTCCCATGCATGTGTGCCGCCAACAGATAAGTAAGAGGGTGTGAGGGAGCAGGTTGCCAGAAATGTCTGCAGGAGAAAAAAACGAAAGTCACTTTCGTTCAAATAACTTTTTTTCTCCGGCTGACATTTCTCATTCGATCATTTCACAGATAACCTGCCGAATCGAGGGAATTCGCCCCTTCTCCCCAAGAGGGAGCCTCTCGCTTTGAAGCAAGACCCTCCCAATGGGTCTGGGCAAGTGGGACCTCACTGGGAGGGACTCCCCCTTAGGGGACAAGGACTCCCAATCCTCTAAGTAACTCCTTAACCCCTCTGCCACAATGCCATACATGAAACTGCCTGAAATGCCCAACAGCAATAAAAACCAAGACTGGTCTGAAGACAACAATAACATGCACCATGAGCATCAGAGAAAAGAACCATCTCTTAAAGGACAAACCTCAACTCACTGTGACAAGGACGTTTAAGAAGGAGGATGCACTGAGAGAGATAATCAGAGCAGAAGAGGGGCCCCCTGTTAGCATAACACAAGCGGAGGAAGATCCAACGAGAGCTGAGGCATCCACGAAATTCAGAATGACTCTAAATTGGAGGAGCAGATGGTGGGAAGACAGTTTACCAAATAGGCGAGAAACCAAGGGTCTGAGAACCCGAAACGAGCTGGTGGCGTGACTATGAGTGGTTTGTGATGAGTTGGGAGCCCAAACTATTACACTGACACTGACCCGCAGAGGTATCCGCAATGGCACAGGTTGCCAGGGGATGCCGGACCGTAGAACGAAGGGGAAGTTAGACACTGGCAAGGAGCCACCAACTAATAATCGAGAAAGAAGCCAACCAGGAAAGAAGGCCCTGAGTAACTGCATGTCCCCAGAGATGTTCGCCCATGAAGACAGAGGCGACAGGGGGAACGGGAGGAGCGGGAAGCCAAAAGGGAAATGTCTGAGTGGAAAAACTAGTTCCAACGAAATTGATGAAAGTCAAAATACAAAGTTGATAAACCTGAACTGTAACAAAATAAGAGGGGACGCAATATGTAAACCTGAGAAAGAGAATGTTAATCAGTGGATAAAACTACCTTGGGAAGAGGGGAGACGATTCCAACCCTCAAATGGGATTAATTGGTGAGCAGTGGAAACAAGAGAATCTGAAATACGAACAAGAGAGGTGGATAAACTAACAGATGACCAGGATAAGTCTGAGCTAAGAAGGGGACATAATCCTGAAGGGATAACCCAGCCAAAAGAAGATATCAGGCAAGGCTGTGCATGGCAAAACAATGTGGATTTAAGAATCAAACAAACTTTATAGAAGAGTCCTGGGAAAACAAACCCACAAGGTAAGGGAAGAGCCAAAAACATTATCCAAGAATTGCAAGCCCTGGTACAGAAGGTGGCTAGAGACTTATTTCTTAATTTTTTTAATAGTGGTAGGGTCAGATAGGGTTAGGTTTTGGACAGTGGACTTTCATTTGATTTGAAATTTCCAGGCGACTGACCAGCACCTTAGTTAATTATATAGGTAGGAAACACATCATGGTTATGGGGAAAGATGGGCCTTCTTATTATAATAAACCATTGATGCAAATGTCTTCAAAGTGTCCGCGTACTCCTTTTGACCAGCCACAGGGGCCAGCCACGTGCAAGGACAGTTAAGAGTTACCCTAGCAGAAATCCCCAATTCTTGGTTCTAGAGAATGGGACTGAGGGACTCATAACCTTATAAGGCCAGAGCAATAATGTATTGTTGGTTATATTAACACAGATAAGACAGAATAAGAATAAAAATCCTAATAATACCAAAGTATTTTTTACAAGTGTTCTGTATCCTAAAGCAATTAAGGGTTTGGGATCCATTAAGATATTAGGTGAGAAGTCCCCTACTAAATCGCAACAGAAAGGATATAAGGCCAGAGCAATAATGTATTGTTGGTTATTTTAACACAGATAAGACAGAATGAGAATAAAAATCCTAATAATACCAAAGTATTTTTTACAAGTGTTCTGTATCCTAAAGCAATTAAGGGTTTGGGATCCATTAAGATATCAGGTGAGAAGTCCCCTACTAAATCGCAACAGAAAGGATGGTGAATATTGAGCGACATCGATGCACCAGAGAAAGTATGGCTAAGCATCCCCTTCCAAATAGCTCTCTGATGTCATGCGCTGAGGCAACGGTAAGTGCTCAGATAGGAGAACATAAGAGTAACCATAACATTTTGAAATAGAGGATCACAGATGGAACTAATCAGAGTTTCCAGCAGCTTGTGGATAAGAATAACAGTCCAAGGAAGAACCTTGGAGTTAGAGGTGTAGAATCAAGCGTTGAGTTCTGTTTAATAGGGAGAGCTTCAAAACTCAAAGTGAGCAAAAGGTAATTACTGCTTAGGCTTGTCCGTCTGTTGTGCAAATGATTGCTACTAATAGATACAAATGTACTTTTGCTGTTGATGCCACAGGCAAATTACCTGCCTAAGGACCTCATAGCAAGTAACTATGCTCTCAGGGCAAATACTTCGCTCAGGAACACGGTGCTACATGGCTGTAAAAGGCTCCTATGAGTAGATGCTGAAAATGTATTCAACCCAGCTCTACTCCCATTTCTGAAGCTAAATGAGGTAGAGGATTTCAGACTTTCCACTGTGTCCTCATGGTGGTTTTTCTAGTGCTCGTGTTGAGATGCTATGACTCTGAATGGACACGGCAGAAAGTAGGTACTTAAAACACAGCAGAAAATGTGCATGGTCACACCTTCCACTATTTGGACTTTGTTATAAGCAGAGCAAGCGCAAGGCCTTTAAGAAATTCGGTTACACCACCGAGAGAACAACCGGTTGGCGGGAATGGCTTTTGGCTGCCTAAATAACTGGCACCCAACTGGTATTTGTACACAGGTGAGTGACTCTGCTGGAGCCTTGTTGAATGAGGGATTTCAAAACCGCCTGATCAAATCAGGTTTATTGGACCATTAAGAGTAGCCTGCTTCCCTGGTTGTCAGGGGCGGCAAATTCCACAGATTCAGTTCGTTAATAATTTCCTTTTGCAGGCGCAGTAAGCACATTTTTCTCATGCCATCATGGAAAACAGGGGTAAACTGGACCTGCAAAAAAAAAAAGTTGGACACCTCCGCTTTAGAGGAAAGTGCACAGTAATTGGCACTAAATGAAATGCACCTGGCAGGGAATGAGTGCCAATAGATAAACAGTTGAATGACCTAGTGTAGTATTTTAGGAGCTACTTATGCCATGCAGAACCCAAGAGTTTGCTTTCTAAACAAACGGCTGACAATATACAGCAATAGAGGAAACTGCCACTTGATCTGTATCTTAGGACTGTTGGGCACATACTTGCATTGCATGCAATTCAAACAAACTGAAGTGCCTGTTTTTACAGTGTTTTCAGATAAAGTAGAGTAAAATATGGTATGGAGCACTTACCTTGCCAGGGATCATCTGATGACAATTTTTCAAAGGCATTTATTTTTTAAAATTTGTTTTGAGCTTTTCAATGAAGAAAAACCTTTACGTAACATAAGACCTTTTACATAATCAATCCTTTTGAAATGCATTTGAAATAACAAGGTTACATCACATAAAAACAATTACAATTGATACTACATAGTTACTTAACATAAAACAGCTAAAAATACACATTATGTCACATTGTCAAAACCTAAAAACAGCTAAGAATATCAATATAACCAATTCCATTGCTTATTTATTTAGTATATTAATATAATCGACTCAAAGGCAAGACGTCTCATGCCAGTTTGCCAATAATAAGAACATGTAACATACATATAGCCAACATTAATCCAATATACAGATATTCAGCTTTCCAATACGAATTTCAGATTGATTTGTGACACACACAGTATTACATAAAATGTAAAACAAGGTAAGAACAGCCACTTTGTCTGATCAACATTATTACTGCATTTACCAGATAGACCATTGAGACAACGGGCACGATGTGCAAAATATTAATTAGTAGATCTTATGCAAGTTGCGAACAACAAATCCGTGATACGACAGATCAAGATATTTGAAACCCATTATTCCGTAAGTTATTCTTCATACAGCATTAAGCATACAATCACATGATCTTGGTCTAATTACTTTTGTACAGGGCCTATATTCCATGAAAGTGTTTCGGATTCTATAATTCTCAGGAATCTGACCAGGGTGAATACAAGGGGTTTATGTTCACCCATCATCATTCTAGACCATAGCAGGTTATATGCATCCACATGTTCAATATTAAAAAAATCAAGTAGTATATTGTTCTTTGGATCTTAAAGTGGGGATAATCTAGTAATGTTTTATTGTCTCCTTCATTGCATCACAGATGGAAAACCTGCAGTGCATTATGGGAGGAGTTCCCTTTTCACCGGTCCATTTACAAATCCTTGCACAAGTATGGATCTGATTTAATTTAAAATGCATGAACAATGCTTGAGTAAACTGACAAAGAAATGATGTTTAATAAGAATACGGTATCCTCTTCCCGAAACATTTTGCGTATTCCTATAGTACTATATTTATTAATTTCATCTATTGTCACAATCCAGTCCTTCTCATATCTGTTTTTTTTTTAACGAATGCTGGTCGAGACATAAATCATTTTGTGAAACGCCAAGATCGGCTAGTAATACATGCATTCGATTAACATATAGGAGAAAGGACCTCAGACTATTTCCCATTAACATATTGTGAAAATCTAGATATAAGGAATTTCTTGGCGCCTCAAGAATTTTAATGAAATTACAGAGGGACCTCCATATGGATCTACTTGCAAGTGAAATTAAACTGAATTCATGCCATATCACCGCATTTGGAATGGATAGGGCAAGGTGTAAAGTGGACTTCACCAATCGACCCTGAATAGTATTCAAAAACTCATTGTTGTTAAACAGACACATATCCATACAATATAACAGAACAGATTCTACTTTCATAGTCCGATATTCAATTAAGGGTATCAATGAATACTTGCACAATTTTGCGAATATAAACTTAATTTGCAACAAAAAAGGCCTAGATTTCTCATTCAAAATTTCTGTCCAAAACCTAATTGAGTGGTTGTTACTCAGCATATACCCAAGATATGTTGTAAACATTTTTTTATTGATATAGCTTATATAAATAAATTTACAATATATTTCATCAATTTTGAAACATAACACAAAATAAAAACAAGACAATACAGCTCGATAATACATTTAATCAATTTCAGAATGATCAACACAAAATATCATGCCCAACAGTGCGGTCCTTAAAAGAAATTCAGAAATGTCAATTACTAATTAAAATGTAATGGTACAATATGACTTTTCCAATCTTGATTAAACAGTTAGTATTTGTTGTGAAAGACCTGATCAGATTAAAAGAACAATTGAAAATGGCAGGCTTATCATGCGTAGTGACTAAACGTCCTTTGCCATTTTGGCATTGGTCTCGTGGAGTTTTAAGTTGTGTAATTGTTCTATGGCTCTTATTCTCACAAGTGTTCTCCTTTGTTTTCTTGCTGACAGAAGCAACAAAACTTCAGAGATTCTTTGATAACTTTCCGCCGCACCAAAACTTGCCTAGTGGGCCACAAGTTTAACCTCAATCGAAGAAAATCATTTCTGTGTGCTGCAGATGGTGCCTTAAGTAAATATGGCTCTGGATTACTATGTTTTTTTTATTGCAAACAAATCTGCCTCAAAGTCACAATAGTTTGTGCAATTTTCTCTGGTTTTGATCCAGTCCATGGCGAACAGCCTGGTTTTAACATGCATCGGATTGTGAAGAAGGGTCATTAAAGATACATCTACAAAAGCCAGTGCTTGAATAACCTGAGTTTGCCACTTGATGATGAATGTGTCGGCAGATGAAATAACAATCTGACAAGAATCCTAATACAGTACAGGTTTTAATGGCTAATAAACACTTCCTAAAAAGCGCCACCACTTGCCATGTGAATCTCATATTTAATGAGATGAGGCCAATTTTGTTTCGTATCAGGGTAAGTGGAATGCAGGTGGGAAGATTTAGGACTCCACGCCAATATTTGCCCTCCAAGGTAGACCAAAACCTTTCTGTCAGCGTGGGTCTAGTTTCTGCTGCATACAGCATAATTGGTATTACTTTTTGATAAAAGTATGTCAAGGAAAGAGCAGCTGTAAATTTGCCATATTTACCTTGTATGATTTTAGTTTGTTGTATGGTTGTTGTTACTTTATCTACTAGTATTTGCCTATACAATCGTGCACCACCATGACTCACTATTTGGACTCCCAAACAGGTACAGTTTTGGACTACTAGTAGTAGTCTGGTTCCTCTGAGGGTCCAAAAACCAGATTTCTGGCGATGCTTTCTTGATGGATTATATAACATGACCTTAGTTTTCTCAAGGTTTATAGACAAGTGATTCTCCTGGGTGTACACTGCAACAGCATCCCATGCTCTCTGAAGCCCTTTAGGAGTCTTAGATATTATGACAAGATCGTCCGCATACATTAGGAATGGAATAGTCCTGTTTGCCAATTTCGGGGGATCAGTTAAGATGTTTGTAAAGGCACTGCCCACATCAGAAATTGAAAATGGCCGAGGCCAGTGTGCAAACTTGTCTCACCTCTCTATATGCCAGTATTGGAACAGATATCTTGCCATCGGCTGAAAGTCTTACTTGGATGGTGTTGGTGTGCAGATCTTTAATTAGAGAGACATTATACAAGGGGCATCCCCGTTGGATCAACTTGTGAAGTAATAATTCTCTCGAGATGGAATCAAATGCTGCTCTTAAGTCTATCAACGTCATGTATAACGGTTTCTTTCTAGAATAATGATGTTTAATTATTGAATTTAGTGTAAGAAAGTTTACACAGGTCCCCATACCGGTCATAAATTGCGTTTGGAATCTAAGGTCCACATGTTGAAATCCCACAATATAAATCTGGAAAATAACTTCCCAGGAGCATCCAACAGGGAGATGGGTCTGTAATTACTTTCCACTGACCGATCTCCCCTTTTGAAGATCGGCACGACCACCGAAGATTGCCATGAAGGAGGTATCCTATGTGTAGAAATAATTTGATGAAAGATGTTAAACAAAATTTTAGACCAGAGGACAGGGTTCTGTTTAAACACAAATTTACTAAGCCCATCGGCGCCAGGCGCTCGAGAATTGTTACTTTTTTTTATTTCAAACAGAATGTCCTCCTCTTCAATGGACAGACCCTCGTAATTGGAAAACTCTAGGATAGTGTAGATGTCATCACACATAGGTTTCTGATACATATTGGTAAAGTGTAGAACCCAGTCGCTCTCGTTAACGCCATTTAGCTGAACCGGCTTTTGGGCTGTGTTGTTGGCAATATTAATCATTGACCAGATTTACACAGTATTTTTACGTAAGGTACTACCTAACAGATTTGCCATCTGTTTGTAGCAATTGCATTTGGTGTATACAAAGGCAATTTCTGTACTGACAGTTGAGTGAACGTGTCAGTTTGTGCTTATTGACACATTCTGATGCGGCAATAAGCGTTTTTTTTTTTTGGATTGCACTATTGCATCATATTTGTGTCAATGTTTAAAATGGGCATTAGTACGCATTTGTGAGTGCTCTCGATAACTATGAAGAAAAGATGTATAATCTCTGGTAGCGGCTAGACCATCATGGTAACTGCTCTCAATGTTTTGGTGGAAAGCTGTCAAGGTCCGTAGATTCCATGTTCGACGCGTTTCAGCATAATTTACCGTCATGGCATGAGGAAAGCATTCAGAGACGCTATCCAGTGCCTCCACATTTGCCAACCATACTAAGTTTAACATGTTATGGTCACTGTATGTTTGTGGGAGTATATTAAAGCTCCTGGCCGCATCAAACGTGCATAAGTCAACAAACGCTTAATCGATAATTGATGTGCTTGCCCCTCTTTTCCAGGTCATCTGAGGAGTTGTATCTCCTGTAAGAGACCCATTGCACATCAAGAGCCCTCTATCTTTGATCAACATGTAATATCTCAAACAGGATAGGTTGTATTTAGGATTGTTGGCTGGTAGTAGCTGTACATTTAAATCACCCGTTACACAATAATATTAGTTATTTCCAAAGAATCTGAAATTACATTTAACAGACTTTCCAGGTCAGGAAAAAAATCATCTGAAATCCCCTTGGGGTTGCGATACATATTAAGGATTGCAACAACCCCACCTGGGAATGTTAGCTTTGTCAACAATAAATAAAGATTGGGAGCAGCCCACCAAGAAAGATGCCAGTTCTTGTGATTATTTTATCGCAACTAACATGCCAGAAGATGCTCGACCACGGAGAGATGCCTTAGCCGCGTGAAAAATGATGGTGTGGTCTTCCCATGTCGGCTTTTCTACTAACCAGGTCTTTTGTAAAATGATAATATCATGGAGAGCTAGGAAATCAGCACTGCCCCCTAGTAAGTGCGAATAGCCACATGTATACCAGCTAATAACATAGATGGCACATCTCTCTTTCTCAATTTTTGGTTATGTGTCGGGATCTTGCGTTCTCACAGAGGTGGAAGTATATTCTTGCGCCTTGCTATTAGTAGATTTCCCCTCGCCAAATAGTTTATTCTGATGCTCAGGAATCTCAAGATTATTGACATTGTTTTCCAGGCTTAAGTTACCATCAGAGTCCATGGTAAATGGATCCCTTGCCAAGACAAATCCAAGCGCGAATATTTCCATTCGGGCTTACCAAAGGGCATTTCTCACTAGATTAGATTGTAACCATAGTCTGACAATTGAAAAATCATTGTCCTGGACAAATTCAACCTGTTCAATGTCTGCAGTTGTAATGTCTTGTAATGTGCTAACCTCCTCACATATTGCCAAAATGCTCATTCTGTTCATAATCTATGCTGTGAATGGTGCAGGGCGACATTTAAGAATTAGCCGATGGAACTTATCCCATTTCTTGTTGACAATGTTAGGTTCGACAGGCTGCCTAATCGTCCCAGTTGGGATCTCATTTGCTCTTTATTTGTTTTTGCGGCCTTGTTTGAGTGATAAAGGTGCTTGTACATGATACCAGTATTACACCCTAGTGTGACATGTTACGTCACCACTTTGACTCCAAGGTTCCTGGATGGCTGTGTTCTGACTAAAGTAATGTTAAACCGCCTTTGCTATTTGGTCTTCAATCTGACAGCTGATTTGCTGTTGGACAGCTTGCGTTACTAGAGGAACAAAGGTTGTTGGAGTTTTAAAGAATTTGATTGTCCTAGTGTAGAATCGCATCTCCCAGAAGCATTCCCAGCTTCCGTCCTGTCCATGTCATTGTGACCTATGTCAGCACGAGCTGTCAAGGAACCCTGAAGTGGTTTGTCCCACTGCCCTCCCATTTTAACAGCAGGTGTCACTTTGTTTGGGTTTATCTTCCCCACTTCGTGGTTCTAAGACAGCAGTTGTGTATTTGTGCAGTCTTGGCCATTCTATGTTATATTCCTCTCCCTCTGAAACACAGGTACACTTAAGTGATGGAACTGAGGATTTCGCCCAACATCAGCCACAACCGTTGGCAAATGTGGCTGCCTTGGTCTAGAAACGGCACTAGTTTGTTGTAATTCCATGGATTTTTTTTAATAGAATTCTCGATTTGTACTCGGACATCTGCAAAGGCAGAGAATTGACATCCATCTTGTTCAGCGGCCGTCAAGTTCTCCCGCTTGTCAGTTGTCTTTGAGTGGGAAGATTCAATGTCAGGCGAACTCACTTGTGCAGAAGAGATGGACGCTATCAGCTCATTTAAAGGGGGATAATCTTCTATCTCATCTGACTTGTCAGAATTCTTTTTGGTAATTATTGCTAAGCGGGGTTGTTTTTTGGATTTCGGCAACTGTGATTTCAGCCCAGGTTTCATTTGAAGAGCCAGTCGCTTTATTAATTGTTTTATATTGGCGCATTTTTCCAACTTTCGATTGAAAAAGGTTATATGGGATCTTTTGTTCCACTGTCCCACCAATCGGGACAACAGTGTGAGTAAAGGTTCCAAGCTTCTGGGAAACAGCGCAATCCTGGGTTGCCACAAGCTTTTTGGCACTTGTGGGTAAAAGAGAAGGGCTAATGACAATTCTAGTAGGCTGCTCATTTGAGCCAGTAGAGTTCACTAGCTGAGAGGGTTCATTTACCATGTTGGGCGTAATCGTCGCCCCTATAACGTGACTAAATTCAGGCAAGGGTGGTTCCTTCAAAGCTGGTAGACACTCAATGTCAATAGGAGCATACTGTTGAGAAACAAAATCAGAAGCACACTCTCTCACCCATTCACGTACTGTTTCTCCACCTAAATGAGGAGAAGTCTTCAGAGGCAACATTTCACTCATCCATCTCACAAGTTGGTCTGTTTGTCGTGGGCTGTAATTTTGAGGTCCAATGTTTCCAACAATTTAGTCAACGTAGTTATGGCCATGTTCATTGCATTTAAAGCAATTTCAATTAAATTGTGTTGTGGTTGGAGCGAAGGGTTCTTGTTGAAGTTGGAACTTCACTAAACCTTTGAGAGGCATGTCATCCATAGTCAAGCCAGCTAGTGACATATGAACTTTGTGAATTGAGTCATCAGACAGACTGGGTGACTAGTAGAGGCAATTGCCAGCTGAAGGTATGGACGATGAAGAGGCAATTAAAGAGATGTTTTCCACACAAATACTAATGTCCTCTAGTCGCTGCTCTGGGTTACACACTGGAGCAGGGGACGTCAGATCATAGACATTCTTCATTGGTGACACAGATGGGGCCACAACAACTGGTCCATCCTCGGATGCAAGCAGCACTTTGCGGTTTGACCTGTCCAACTGCCTCAAAGGAGAAATTATCGGCAGCCCTTCCACAGATAGTATTTGTGCATCAGTGATGGAGATATTTCCAGAGAGTGCAGCTATTGCCCGTGTGGTAGAGAATGCCTGATCAACATGAGAGGTAGTCGCTCCAGTTATGCCTACTAAGGTGGGTTTGCAAAAGTCCTGAATGTCTCCCGCATACATTTTCTTTTCACTGGTCAAAGATAAATGATTTAACATTTTGCATTTTAAGGCATTGGCAGTGTGGACTTTAGAACCAAAGAGGTGCTTAAAATGTTTAAAGTCTCAGGCATATGAGATTTAAGCAAGTAGCCTAAAGAGGCCATAGTAAATTTCCTGTCCAAGTAATGAGGCCGCCTGGTTAGATTGATAATTTCCCCCAGTTGCGAGCACTCGTGGTGGGAGGGTAGTAAAATTATAGACAGTAGCGCGGTTGGCAGCTCAAAGGGACTAGTCGCCGCGCAGTCGCTTCCAATCTGCGTTTGTGCCCCACTAGAGAGCAAAGGCCACTAAAATGAAAGGTTTCTTGTCACTGATGGTATAATCCGTGAGACCCAATTGGATGTTATAGTGACCAGCCTTTCAATTGCTGATTTCTGAAAGATGATCATGCAGTACAGACAGTCTTATGTGGGCGCCAGCTAAGGCAATGTTCCTCACGGCTGTCCAAGCTCTAAATAGGAGCAACAGTTTCTTTACAGAGCACGCAGCGTCCGACTGTTTAAAAGGGACTAGCCCCGCAGTTACAGTCGGACCGTGTGTGAGCTCCGAAATGTTCATTGGACTCGTGTTGTAAAGCAGAAGAGTCTTGATGTTGTAAACAACACGAATGTATGAGAGTGAAAGCGGGCTCCAAAGCCTGAATGAGTCCAAATGTTCTTCACCTTAACAATTTATAGAATACTCTTGAAGTATGAGGACACAGAAGAATTCTCGTGGGTTTATCACTCTGTCAGGGGTCTAGATGAAAACAACGCTTAACGCACAATTTCAGATGAATAGCGGCTGGCTGCCTCGCGCCAACCACCGGACACCAGACACACTGCGAGCACACCGCGCAGCACTCTGCGCATGGGCGGTGTAGAAATAGGCTGAATTAAAAAATCCACAAACATAGAACGAGGACTAGCGTCTTTTTCAGTTTCACAGCAAAAGTTCTTTGGGAATCCCAGCAGAAAGACAGCACCTTATTCCAGCAACAGCCCCAGACACCACTGCGAGCACACCGTGCAGCGCTCCGCGCATGCGCGGTGTAGAAGTAGGCTGAATTCAAAAATCCACAAACATAGAACGAGGACTAGCGTCTTTTTTGGTTCCGCAGCAAAAAAGTTATTTGGGAATCATGGCAGAAAAACACAGCACCTTATTCCAGCAACAGCTCCAGACACACTGCGAGCACACCACAACAATCCTTGGACATTGCTCAATTACGGTTCCATTGATCTCCCATCAGTATGGCATAATTTTCTTCCCTGTCGTGAAGCTCTTCATCTTAGTTTTAGCAGAGTTTGGTGACAGATTGTGATCGCGTGCACATTTTTCAAATATTTGTAATTTCCTTTGCAGACCAAACAGGGTGGAATCGAATAAGATGATGTCATCAGCAAAAGGGATCCAATGGAGTAAAATGACCCCTAAATTGACAGCAAACTATCAGTATCTGCCCATTGTTAATCCAAATCACATATGTAAGGTTAAATAAGATGGCCGCTAAATTACATCCTTGCTTTAGCCCTACGTAAGTGGGAATTGAAGTGGTCATCGCACCCTCTTCTGTAAGTCTATCTCTATAGGAAGTATTTGTGTGGAGCATCACAATCCAAAAGATCAGCACTGGTGGAATCACCAGAGCTCCCATTTTGTTCCATAATACATTCCTAATAACTGTATCAAAAGCAGCAGAAATATCAATAAATGCCATGTATACTGGTGTTCCATCCTTGGTTTTTGTGAGTGCCAGCAGATGTGAAATTACAGTACTATTTAAGACGGTAGTCATCAGTTTACAGAAGCCAATTTGGTATTTCGAATATGTGTCATGACAGGATATAAACTTTTCCAGTTCTTGTAAAATTAATATGGAAAAAACCTTTGCTGCTGCATCAGTGAGCTGAATTGGGCGTTAGTTGCCTGTGGAAGTCTGGTCTCCCTGTTTGTGTATGGGAACTATTATTGAAGTTACCCAAGTCTCCGGCAGGGAGAAGGTTGCAAGTATTAAGTTGAACTTGGACTTCAAAATCGTGGCCCACAAGAGCGGATCAGCTTTGTACACGCATGGCGGTATACCGTCAGGGCCAGCCGCTCTAGAGGGGTTCAACTGACCGATTGCCCACTCGATGTCCTCATTGCTCATGTTAAATTTAGGCATCACTGACTTTAGGAAGTTCGAACAACCAATATTTTTAATATTCGTGGGAATCTGAAATTTAGATTTAATATGGTCCTCCCATTCCTCTGCAGGTATGAGAAAAGAATGATCATCCCTACGATGTTGGTCTGTGTGTTTAATTAGTGTCCAGATAGCTCTAGTATTTTTTGACAAATAAAACTTATATTGAGCTTAACAGAATTATGATTCTCAATTCGAAGACCTCCTTTTTTTTTTTTTTTTAGAAGTTTGGATAATTTGTTTTTTTACCATGAATGATAATTTCTGGTCGATAATTCCTTAATCCTCGGTGTTCTAAGATCCCTATTTTTTTAGCGTTTTAATACTTTTATTTTAAGAATGAATGTATGATAATGAATAAAATGTCGCTTTTTTTGTTTGAAAATCAAATGATTTAGAGCGGTGGAGACAATACAAAAAAACAGTTTTTTCGCTTCGGATCAATGTATTCAGGTCTAAACTTCTATGGTGCAGATTACTCAACTTTTGAGTTACTAGAACAGAAAGTTGATGGCATAGGCCTTGTTCCAGAATTTTTTGTTGCAAATACTGCATAAATTGGAACTGGGGAGTGATTGTTAATTGTAATATGGCGTGGTCGCTAAGATTTATATCATTTACAACGACTGGATCAGCCAAATGACTTGTTTGTGAGATGCAAAAAAAGTCCATCATAGAACTAGCGTTACCCTTTCGCCAAGCAAACTTAGGTCCCTCAATAGCCGGAAGAACAAACTCTATGTCCCAATATGAAAAATATGAAACCCATTTCTTCCCTCTTCTCCTAGCCTGTGATCTCCCTGGAGTCGAGAATCATCAGGCGATGTTAAATTATATGGTAAACAATTTGAATTAAAATCCCCCCGATGATTATATCGCAAATGCAGTTTTGCACACTGACATTTTCCAAGATTGTATCAAGAGCATCGAAAAGAACCTCTTAAGACACCCTAGTGGGGTTCCAATACAAAGTTACCAAAATATATGACCTATGAGGATTTCCTTTTAGCGTTATTCAACAGCAATCAGATGTTCCGAAGAAAAAAAATATATAATATACCAGAGGGGCAAATCATAGATTTATTTACAGCAATTACTAGTCCACCTGAGGGACGACCCCCAGTTGCTTTGACAGCACAAGAGCAGAACGTTTCAAATCCTGACAAGGTAAAGTGATTCATTTTCATTGTTTCCTGAAGAAATATCACATAAGGGAAATCACAAGAGGGCAGAGAATTAAACCAATTCGCAAGGTTGTGGAAGCCTCAACGGTTCCAGGAGAAAAATCTGAGCTTGTGACAAAAGTCAGTCTATGTTGATTTAAGATCTGGTTTTGGCTCAAAAATAGATTTAATCCAAGGCTCCACCCAGGACCAGTCCTTGATGTTACCGGCCATGGACAGAAATTGTGAGATGTTAGTGTTATCATCCACTTGACCACAAATCCCCATGTCAGATTGTTTCTCTTCAGCCCCTTTTTTAGGCTCCTGGAATCCTAGAACACCTGCACATCCCTCTTCAGTTCTAAAGGAGTGCAATTAAAATCCTAGATCTGTTATTTTGGATCGATGGAACCATAGGAGTTTATAAATAATTGTAGAAGTAAGAGAACTAATCATCCGATAGTTATTAAATCGTGGAAGGGATATACTTTCAAAATCTTTTGATAACAAATTTCTCAAAGCAGGATTTTAAGTAATTACATCAAGTATTAAGGGACGATTCATTCGTGAATTACCCAAGGTCTCTGGATTTCATACCCAGCCTATAATATTCACAGGTGTAAACACATCTTCACTATTGGGCGATAGGACTTCAGAAGAATCATCGGGCATGGGCAGAGAGCAGGAAATTGCCTATGCCTTGGGAACTTGCTCATCCAGGTTCACCTCCTCAACCTTACTCCTCGGACTGTTATCGTCTGACAGCCCCACAGGGGCATTAACTACGGGAGTGATGTTAGGATCTGGCAGTTGAGGAATAGAAGCATTACTTAGGTTAGTTAAGGTCTTAATAGTTAATGAACCCTACAAAAATTACTTGTCTCAGAGATTTTAATATATACGTATGCGATTCCAAGACTAGAGGTGCATCACTACAATTAGTTTCTAGGTCCTGAAAGGGGCGACCTGTCATCTGTTCCAGGGTTATTACATCCTGCATTTTGCCATCCGGTAGCATATTAGTAGTACTGGTTTAGGTACAGTAGTCAATGATTTCACAGTACGACATACGTCTGCATATGTTAGTGTCTTAGAATCGGTGACTAGGGGCAGATTATTTATGTTAGGGGGCTCCACTGCAGCAGAACATATGCCATTATTCACTGGTTTAGCAGTAAAGGTTTGCTTTCTTCCTTCAATTGGAAAGTAATTGGATAAGGTAGATTGTGGCATTTGGCACATAATCGATTGCTTTGTGATGTGAAGTCTTTCCATCACCATTCCAGGACCTGGAAGTAATGGAACATTGGAATGAAATCCCATTTCTAACAAATCCCCACTTTTTTCTTTTTATCAGATCGCAGCATCTTTCGTTCAGATCCATTTGGATGGTTTATTTTCTCCTTTATCTGGAGGTGGACTCGAGTTTCATCACTCAAATGGGTCAAGTCTATAACTTCATCCTCACAGTTTATTGCCAAGAGATGCTTCATGTTCGAATTGTGCGATTTCATTCTAGACAAAGGCATGTTTTTAGTTTTTTTGGTTTGGATTTCTGCAGCCTTATTTCTATTCTCCCTACGCCTTGCTGCTCGCATTTGCAAACTTTCATTGCGGAATGATAGAAATACAGAGGCACTATGAGTTGAAGATACCCTTATTTCCTCCATTTCCTCCTGGTCAATTATATCGGTTAATGCCGTGGGACTGTTCAGCATGCCCCCTATATCCTGTGATGGAGAACTTTTACCCTCAATCTGGTTGAATACCTCCTTACCCCCTTTGTCATTATGATTACCAACCATAGAAGAAGTTGGACTTTTATATCTTTCATGTCCTGATTCATAGTTTTCATTTCCTGCATGATCCCGGCAGTACTCTCCAAAAATTGGCTAGGGCATCCGGGGTCTAGTGGAGTTACAATTGGATCTACCATAATTGCCAAATTTTTGGATTGGTCCAGCTTCAGGGCCAGCACCTATACTGGATCTTCTCAAGGAGGGCATTTGGGTAGACTTATGTGCGGTCGGTATCTTATTAGATGGTAAATGACCATCCGAAGTAACCATCCCTTGTTCCTTTGCATTTTTCCTGCAAGATTCCCTCGCCATAATGAACCCCTTCAAGCGGTTCATTTTGGTGAGGATTTCACTGATGGCGAATTTAATATGCCTCAGTTCCAGATGCGTCACATCATGGCCTTTGTCTAACAGGTCCAATATGCGAATTATGACTGAGCCTTGACATCGGGCACCATGATACCATCCGAGCTTTATTCCTAGCCACCTTGCCAAGTGAGTAAAATGGAGCAGTGACAGCACTCATTTCTTCTTCTGTAAGCTGCAAGGCAGCAGGCGGCGCAACAGATTGATTGGTTGTGGCAAGAATGTTAGTGATTTTGGGACAAGTCGTGGGCAGGTCTATACATCTACCACTACGGAGGCCGCCCACCATAATATCAGCTGAAATAGTATTGTTAAAAGACACCAGAACTTTTCTCCCTAATGGTCGGGAAAACTGAATCTGTGGCTTTAGGGCGATCTCTAAATCTAACAATCACTTATCTAGGCAAGAGTAAGATACATTATCCCAGATACATCATCACATATAAATGTGAAGCCAGGAGTCGGGAGATTGGTTGATTAAACACCGTTGTTGACAGCTAAATAAAATAAACAATACCGAACCTTATAATTATGGAAATGCCTCTCACGTCCACTCTGACCTCCTGCCTCCCAGCCTAACAGCACAACATCACAGCACTTATGGTGCACTTTCGGATGCGCGCGCAGATGCGTGTGCACCGTGCACTTATTGGGAATGCCGGCCGTCAGGGGGCAGAGCCAAACGTAGAGAGTAAAGGATCTAAAGGTAAGAAGAAACAAAATAACGGAAGCTTCGTATGTAACGTGCAGAGACCTAACTGTGACACAGTACAGAAGTTCCAAAGCAGAGATGTTGTGTTAAGAATCCAGTGTGATATTTACTTTGGGTGATGAAGTCCTCAGAGACGTTTCGCCGCGATTAAAGGCAGCAAATCTTCCTCTTGAGCATAAGAGCCCGGGCAATATTCCGCCGTAGAAGGGAAACAGAACACAGGTAGTTGACAGTCAGGAATCAGTCCATACAGCACAAAATCATGGCACTTATGGTGCACTTCCGGATGTGTAATCTCAGCACATATAATGGGAAGAATATATCTTATAGCAGATGCCATTGGCATTGAAACTGTCAGCTGTCACAGACTATCAGCTGTAGGTAGTAATATCTCTGGGGCCCTGACTAGAGAAAAACAAGCATTGGCAATGCCAATAGTTTGTGTAGGCATATGAAAGACATTGCCAGGTACAACCGTAGTGGTATATTAACTGGCAATTGATAGTAGCAGGTGCACCATGGTACGAGTACCTGGCCATCTAATGGCAGTGCCTGGCAAATGCCTAATAGGTATACACAAGCCAAAACAGTTGGCTTTGCCAATACTTGTTTTTAGCAGGACTTCAGTGCAGGACATATAGTGCTTATTAAATCGAGTGGCTGAAGGCAACTTGATGAAGATATTCTTATTACACCAGTAGTGCTTTTACACCTCCAATTAAGTAATGAACTCTCAGAAGACTGCTTTGGAAAAACACTGGCAGGCACTTTGAGTGCAAAGTTTGATGGACAGGGCTTGATTAAAGGGAGCTTCCCATGAGGAGTTGGGTGGGGAGGGGCAGTAACTTGGTGGCAATGGCCATATGGATTAGCATGGCTATGGGAAGCCAATGGGTGGGCAAATAACCAAATGCATAGAAGCTGTGGGCCCCTCCTGATATGCCGTTTCTCTCCATCTGCGATACCCAAACAAATAAACTTAATTAAATAAAAAAGTACACATTTTCCCCCAAACTGACAGAACAATGTGAGAGTCCAACTGAGACTGAAAATGCCTGGAGTATGAAGCATGTTGTTTTCCACAGTGTAAGAATACAAGAAATAGGGTGTGCGTAGGGCATCAGCAGATGCATGTGGTTACATATGCACAAGAATGACTGCACACATTTGGTTTTAAACTGCTTAAGGAGCAGTTTACAGACACCAGAAGGTGGCATAAAGTACCTGAGAGTGAGAGATAAAAGAAGGCTATTTAATAAGATCGATTTTTTGCTTCGCCTCAGGTTTCCAAAGCCCTCTCTTCTTCACTGCCCAATGACAACTCCCTCTTCTATTAGATGTTTAAGTGATGTCACATAGAAAAATCTGGGATTACTGACCATCAGAGCAGAATAGAATCTGTTCAGGGGATGCACTATTTCTTGCTTTACATAAAGTTGCAAGAACGACAAATGCCTAAAATGAAAATAAGTTCGTAAAATCCCAAAAAACAATGGCTAGTGTGATGTTTCACAGGATCCCATCACTTCTCCCCATAAGGGAGCCCTTCCTTGTGAGGTTAGGTAGGTGAGCCTGCTACGCAACATTCCTGTAGGGGTGGTGGTTAGTGGGACATCACAGGGAGAGATGCCCCCCTTGGGGACAAGGACTCCTGTTCCGTCAATGAACTCCCTAAATCCATCTATGAACAACCATTGAAACCATCAAGGCTTCAGGAAAAACATTCTCAACAAGTTAATGTTTGTTATTATAATGTCACATCAACTCACCATCAGACAAACATACTGAGAAGAAGAGGATAACAGAAATATAAATCACCCAGTGGTTGGCAGCCAACCATACTGGGACTAAGAAGATTGAGCTAGTGAGGCAGAGTGCTTGTAAGGGACAACAGACTTTGGTTTTACGCTGGGGAAGGAGGGCCAACGTATGTTGTTGGTGGAACCCGGAAGGCTAAAGCTGGCGAGAGACCAGAGACCCACGGGTGTCACAGAGTTCCCCCCTTCTCACCTGAGACCGATCCTTGCTGGACTCCGTGGGCGGTGTCTTCTTGCAGACAGACCTGGACGTGAATAAGGCTGAGCAAGTCTCTTCCGACTCCAACGTGCGTTTAAGATTCCGGGATGCAGCAATCCGGGGATCCGGGAAACGAAGAAGACGTGCTGATGGCGCACGAGTCCAGGAAGCAAGGGGAAAGAGGCAAGGAATGGAAGTAGAAAAGCTAGGAACCAGGAAAGCAATACTGCGAACTACGGAGCACACGTCTGATCGCTACTTGGCAATAGCATTAAGACACGCGGAGCCGCAGGTGTGCAGTCTATTAGTAGAATACGTTACGTCCAACGTATAGACCGCGGAAGGCATGTCACGCTGGACGGCCATGTTGGGAATGTCAGGGAATGCAAGGCCTGTTGCGATAAGGACCAGGAATACCAAAAGGGGCGCGTCCTGTGGTTCATGACAACGGGAGGTTCTCAGCCTATACCATGCCGGCAACCATGAGGCAGAATAAGCACAGAGTGGGCAGAGAGTCTCTCCTCTGCCTTCAATACAGTCAATCATTCCACCCTGATAAAAGTGAAGTGACACCCTTGGCATCTCGGACCTGGCTCTGGATTGGTTGACCTCCTTCCTCTCGGATCGACCTTCTCAGGTTCAACTGGGCCCTTTTGTCTCCTCTATCTCACTTTGCATCTGTGGATTATCTCAGGGTTCTATCCACTTGACCTGGCTTTTCAATATCTACCTGGCCCCTCTAGTCCATTTGATCTCCACTTGCTCTCCTAACTTCCAGTGTTATTCTGATGACACTCCGCTCTCCTTCAAGCTACCCTCCTCTGCCTCACTCATTCCTGAATGCCTTTCTGCTATTCAGGCATGGTATACTACTAATGATCTCTGCCTTAATGCCAGTAAGACGGAGATCCTTCTCATGGGGACCCCGTCCCACACTCTAGCCACTCTCCATGGACCCCCTCCCCTCTCCCTCCTGTGAAGCAAAAAACCTTGGTGTCATCTTAGTCTCCTCCCTCTCCTTCTCCCTTCACATCACGGACCTGGCTAAGAAGGCCCACTTTCAGCTGCACCTCCTCAGAGGCATTCTCCCTTTCCTCACCTTACCCTAGAAACTCAATGTCTCCAGAGCGCTGGTTCTTTCCAGGCCGGACTACTGCAACAGCCTCTTCCTCAATCTGCCTACCTCCTCCCTTCATCCCCTTCAACAAATCCAGAATAGGACTGCAAGACTTACCCTTGGCCTCAAGCCCAGGGACCCCCATCTCTCCAGCCCTTAAATCTCTCCACTGGCTACCGGTTGTTGCAAGGATTAAGTTCAAGACCCTCTGCAACGTCCACAAGGCTACCTGGTGCCTGGGACTGCGCTACATCCAACTCCCTCTCCCTACATACCTCCCCGATAGAGCCCTTCAGTCACCTAGCTCTCTCTGCAGATCAGACGCTTTTCTAAGTAGAGAGTGGGAGGTAGGTCGCTCTCCTCTCCAGGTGCCTCCCTCTGGAAAGGCCTCCTTGCCCCTCTAAGACTTGAGCCAGATGCAGACTTGGATATGGGCCCGCTTCCTGGACCGGATGGAAAGTCTGTAATGCCTTTGGAGCATGCGGCAGGCCAGTTTGTCGGAAGATGTGCGCAAAGTCAGCCACCTCTGTTCCACAACTCTGCACTTGCTTTTCAGCGAGGCTAGGTCGGAATCATATCAACTGTTGGACTTGGAGGCAGGCTTCATACAGAGCCTCATGGCAGGGGCAAGGATGTCAAGGGTGATGGAAATGGAGAGGTGAATGTTGGCAAGGACTGAGTGAGTGGAAGTCGATACCAGGGATGGAGGGGGGAATAAAGGAGGCGGCAAAGACGGCTACTGACACTCGCTTCATTGGTCAAAGGATGAGTGGCAGGAAAAGGAATAAAGTTAATGCGAGATGGCAGACGCCTGTTAAGCAGGAGGAGGTTGGGCTGAGGGCCCTGGGCCAAGATGGTGCCATTGAAGTAGACATTGATGATGCACCTGGAAACTGAAAAGTGTAGGTAGAGCACTTCCCATCTGGTTCCACCATTAATCGGTGAGGAAGAGAAAGGGAAGAGGACAGAGATCATATGGTGAGTACATAGGTATGGAGAGGGAACGGCAAAGACTATGTCGGTAAAAGTCTGCCCGGAGAGAGCATCGACATGGGTGTTGGCAATGGGCAGACCTGGATTTAGAAGCCAGGAGACCCTTCTTAAACGTCTTCCCTCCAGGCTTCGAAAGAGGGGGAATAGGAAAGAGTAGCAGTTAGAATAGATTGGGGAGATGGAGAGCGCCATGTTAAGAGGGGGCAGATGCACAGGGATGGGGACACTTGTTCTGCCTCCTTCGGACCTACCACACTAGGGGTAAAAAGACTAAAAGTGCTAGAAAACGGACATGAATGTGTTGCAGGTTCCTATGTGCACACAAAAAAAGGTGAGCTTATCTTGTTGATCATAGCTTTGGAAAAGCCTGTTTGCTATGGGAATGAGCATTACATCATTGTTTAATCATAATACTGTAGTGTGACTCGTGTTGATCCCGATTGCCTTTGACATATGGTGCTAGAACTGGGATGTGCAAAGATGTGGGAGCACCTGGACTAAAGGAACAAAGCCAAATGTCCTGCTCTATGGATTGGAACCCACACAGGAGGGTCTACAACCATGTTTTAGCTCACTTCACCTATTCATTGAGGAAAAACACCCATTTGCTTATCAGTCTGGTCATGCCCAGAAGGACAGTCCAGCATCGATGTGCTAGGCAATTCCCCTCTGAACACGAGTACCAACATCAAACCCAGACACATGTTCCTGCCTTGTTGGCATCATCAGTGAAGAAAAGCTAGGCCTCTCTAGGCAGAGTCAGCAAGGGGCCACGTCTGGATTACCCTTAGTACCTTGGGATCAATGGGGCGTCGCAAGGATGCCCAACGTTTGCTGTGTATACCAGCTTCTAAGAGTTGAGGGACTACAGATGGAATAAACACTCCTTTAAAGAGAATGGAACTCCAACTGTCCAATAGGATTTTAAAGAGAATGGAACTCCAGCTGTCCAATAGGATGTGTTGGCAAATGACAGCAAAGGTTGGCAGTAAAATTCGGCATATATGTGGCTACTGGAGCAGTGGATGAAAATTATCATGGGGTGGTCACATTTCTACTTTTCAATCATGACAAAGATCTTTGAGGAAATTTGGAAGCACAGATGGTTTGTGATTTTTTTTTTGTTAAAGCCACCTCTAGTTGAGGTTGCAGAGTTACTTAGCCCTTTCTAGGTGGGTAGAAAGGGGTTGGCTCTTCTCATATGACCCCGGTCACGAGGACAAAATCATGACCAATAGGCCCCCATTCTTACCATTTTCCTTGTCCTGAACTCAAAATAGCACAACTTATTGACCTATCTTTTAGGTTCACCTTTAACTAACATTCATGTGGAGGAGGGTCAGCATAAGAAGGGACCCTATTTTGTTGAAAGAAGAGGCTTACTCCATCGAGCAGAGAACAGTGTTGAGGGGGATGGATGTTCAGGCTTGCTACTAAATCCCATTTCCACTTGAAACTGGGCATCACCAACACGCAGGACCATATTCTTTTTTTTTTTTCCAATACGTTTTTATTAACAAATTTTCAAGGAAACAAGAGCAATAAGGTTGACAGCCTAGCCCCTAAGCCCCCTCAACTCCCCCCCCAATCCCCCCACCCTTCCCCACCTCCCTCCCGTCCCCTCCCAGATCCCAGAGGTTCAGAGATAGCACAAAGTCTACAAATGAACTAGCGACATAAACAACTGTCAAGGTAGGTTCACAAGTCTGATTCGTCTTGAGGGCGAATTATGCCCAGGAGTTCCATCGCTTTGGGGCACCAGGCACGGCATGCACCTTCCCTTAGAAATGATAGAAGACTGTCCCAGTCCGTGTAAAAGCGCATTTGACACCCCTGGATCGAGTAAGTTAACCATTCCATAGCGACCAGTGACCAAAGCTTCGCAACCCACTCGTGCTCCTGAGGTGGGACCCTCAAATTCCACCTTCTAGCTAAGACCAGAGCAACAGATAGCATCATTATCACATATAGTTTACGATCCGCTTTAGAAGACAGATCAGAGAAGACCGCGTTTAAGCCCAACAAGCTTCTACCCCTGTAGGCAGATTCCCGAAGCCCCAGCACCTGGCCCGTAGCCCGTTGGACCTGTGACCAGAAAGCAACAAGTTTCGGGCACTCCCACCATATGTGAGACCATGAACCCACCTCACCAAATTCCCTACAGCATTTCTCTGAAACCGTGGGGAACATTTTATGTAGCCTAAGGGGGGTGTGGTGCCATCTTAGTAGGAGCTTCGCCCAGATCTCGCGAATTTGAATAGACTTTGCAAGTTTTGGGATTTGGGACCATAGCCTAAGCCATTCCTGTTCCTCTATGTCTGACCTGAGATCTTGCGCCCATTTACTCATACAGTTCCTAGAGTGTATCGGTTCCTCACGTGTTATTAGTCTGTAAATGGAGGAAATTAACCCCTTATCACCCAACTCCGTATCTAGAAACCTTTCAAAATGGGTAAGGGGGCGAGAACCCGCCTGCTTTATTGATGGATGGGAGAGCCAGTGCCTGATCTGGAGATACGAGAATCTCTGCTTTTCCCCCACTCCAAAGTCCCTCTTACACTGCTCGAACTGCTTCACCTCCCCCACCCCCTTTAGCATATCACGCAGCATCCTGCAACCCCCTCCCCCACCCCCCGAGAACCAAGGGTCAAAGCTCGGGTCATATGTGGCCGCAGGGGAGAACTGCAGGTTACCATCCAGGGGTGTGAACGGGGATGGGAAGGAGGTGATCTGAGCTCTCATTACAGCCTGATCCCAGGCCTCCCCTGTTGTTGACGTTAATACACTACAATACATTCTAGTTGGCCTGTCTTGCTTTGGGAGCCACAAAACCCCCTCCAGGTCTCTCCGGTCTCTCCCCACCACTGCCCCGTCCCTCCACCTCCACACCTTGCCTCCATCGTCCCTTTGCCAGTCTCTAATGACCCTCAATTGTGCTGCTAGATAGTACACTCGAAAGTCAGGCTTCCCCAATCCCCCTCTTTCCGGCAATGCCTTCATCATGGGGGCCGCTACCCTTGGGAGCTTATGGTTCCATACGAACCCACTCGTTATTTTCTGCAGGGCTCTGAAGAAAGAAGCAGGGACACGAACCGGGAGGGCTGCAAAGTGATATAGGAGGAGCGGGAGAGTATTAACTCTTCCCAACCAAGAGATCTCCAGGGGACCCCAGTCTATCAACTTGAATTTCAACTTCTGCAGAAGCGGGAGATAATTTGCTGTATAGAGATGCTCAACCGCTTTGGTTAGTTGGATCCCCAAATACCTCAAGGAGGAGTCCACCCACCTATAATCATAAACCCTTCGGAGGTCTTGAATGGCGGATGAAGACAAGGTAAGGGGAAGCACCTCAGATTTATGGATATTAATTTTTAAACCCGCTACCTGCCCGGATCTGTTAAGCTCTCTTCCTACCGCTGGCAGTGAGGTGGCCGGGTGGGTCAACGAAAAAAATCATGTCGTCAGCAAAGGCCGCAATCTTATGAATCTCTCCCCCAAATGGAATTCCCTTGATGTCCTCAGCCCCTCTAACCATCTCTAAGAACGGTTCGAGGTGGAGAGCATAAAGGAGCGGTGACATCGGACAGCCCTGCTTGGTGCCTCTTCCTACCAGTATCGGGGCAGAGACTTGGGCATTAATTGCAAGACGTATGACCGGGTTTCGGTAGTTCGCTCTTATCCAAGCTATGAAACCCGGGCCAAACCCCATCCGACCCAGGACCGCAAACAAGAAGCCCCACTCAACCTGGTCGAAAGCCTTCTTGCGTCGATAGCTAAGAGAAGGGCCGGTATGCTCTTCTTTTGAGACTTTTCAACCAGGTGTGCCAACCTTCTTACATTATCTGAGGTTTGTCTGCCCTTTATAAACCCTGACTGGTCACGGTGGATTAACTTGGGAAGGATGGATTCCAGGCCGTTAGCCAAGATCTTAGCATGGATCTTGGCGTCCACGTTAATTAGAGCAATGGGCAGGTAAGACACGCAGTCCGTCGGGTCTTTGCCCGATTTATGTATCAAAATTACCTTGACCTCGTTAATAGAATTGGGAAGAGAGCCCATCGCCCCCATATAATTAAAAAGTTTGGCAAGAATAGGAATTGGAAATTCGCTATGGGTCTTGTAAAATTCAATGGCAAACCCATCAGGGCCCAGGGCTTTGCCGGACGGAAGGCTAGTAATAGCTCTCCTCACCTCATCTGCCGTGATCTCAGCCTCCATTGCGTCCCTATCTTCCTGTGACAACCGTCGGACGTTTACCTTCTGCAGGTAAGCCTCCTGGTGTACGCAATCAGGGTAATTTGAGCTATAGAGGTCAGTGTAGAATTTAGTAAATTGAGCTTCAATGTCGGAGTTCGACGTAAGCAAGACTCCATCCACACCCTTTATTTTTGTTATTGTCTTAGCGCCTGCTTCTTTACGCAACCTTCTGGCCAGCTTTGTTGCCTTTGACGTAATGTCTTTGTCGCTGACAAAAGGAGGCTACGTTCAGCCGCTCTTGTTTGTATGAGGTTTAACTGACCCCGCACGGCTCTGTATTCTTTTTTGATGGCTGCCGACATCCCCGTGCCCATCCGAGCCATAATCTCCTTCAGCCTCACCTCCAAACGTGTTTCCTCCAACCTCAGTTCCCGTTCCCTTCTAGCTTTAATTGCAATGATCCTACCCCTAATTGTAGCCTTAAGGGCGTCCCACCAATTCTGAGGGTTAGTGTCTTCCCACTTGTTATTATTCTCCACCTCTCCAACCAAGAGCAAATCCCTAAACAGCAAGGCTGGATATCTCCATTTCCAGATGGACGGGGGACTCCTGGGGGCTGCCATTATCAGAGTGAGCGGGACATGATCGCCCAATGTGATCGCTCCAATCGCCAATGCTGTAACCCTCCCTAGCAGTGATTTCGAGATCCAGGCATAATCTATCCGGGAATGAGACCGGTGTGCATGCGAGTAGAAGGTAAACCCCTGCATTTGACCGTAAAGTTCCCGCCAAGTGTCCACTAGGGCCAAATCCCTCAGTTTCCTTACCAGATCCCCTGATGGGCTGCTCTGAGTCCCCCACGAAACGGAGCTCCTGTCTATGGCAGGGTCCCATGCCATATTTAAGTCCCCCATTTGGGCTATGTTACCTACCGCAAAATTTCCCAGTCTCGTGAGAGATTTTTGAAGAAAGGCGTCTTGGGCCTGATTTGGGGCGTATAGAGTCGCCACCGTGATGATCTTGTCCATGCCCTCCACCAACACGGCCAAATAACGTCCCTGACTATCCTTCTGCATGTCTCTAATGGAAAGACCTGACCCGTCCCGTAGTGCAATTAAGACCCCCCCCCCTTTCTTGCTGGGTTGCGTGGCCTGTACCAATTTGGAATATCCCCAAAATCTAATTCTATGAGAATCCTTGGTGTGCGCACACGAGTCTCTTGCAAGGCTACTACCTGGCGCTGCTCTCTCTTGAGAAACCTCTCGACTCTTCGCCTCTTAACTGGGGAATTGAGACCATTCACATTTAAGTAAAGGAATTTTACCACCTTGGAACTATTCATTAGCTCGATTTTTGTGGGCTATATTAACACTGAAGAACCCCGCGTGCAGCTCTGCAAGAGTTACCATTTTGTATACATCTTGCGCTCCTGCCAAGGGTGCCATAGTTAGGCACCTCACCCTTAACCCTGGATCTAAAACCTCTCCCATCCTCCCTACACACCCCCCCCCCTCGCCCAATCCCCCTCCAGGCGGGAACGACTGCCCCTCAGCCCCCCTCGTGATGTGCCACGAGAGCCGAACCCATTAACCAACCCGGATACTTCCAACGCAGGGAAACCCTTCCCCATTCCAAGAGTCCCGGACACCTCCCACCACCAACCCGCCTCTCTCATCACGCAAACAACCCATCCACCACTCATGAACAGCGGTCAATAACGCCCTCCCCGGACTCCATTCACTAATTAGCTCCACCGAGGAAAGTCTCAAGCTACTGACGGAGAACCATCCTGCTCCAGCAACCGGTCAGTGGGCCCGCCAGCTGTAGTCTTTGCACGGTCCAAATCTGAAGGCCTCTTGCGACCTCTCCTACACCTGGCTGTGGACCATTCCCAAGGCTTTCGAATAGATGAAGGATCATCAGTGCCCTCTAATGGGGGCAGGGCCTGCTCTTCTAGGCCCAACAATGACATCCCTTGGTCACAGGTCGTGATCTTATGATGGGAACCTTTCCACGTGAAAGACAAACCAAATGGGTGAGCCCATCTGTACGGGATATGCTGCGATCTTAAGAAGGACAAGCCCGGACCCATCCGTCGCCTTTTAATTAGCGTGCTCCTCGCCAGGTCGTGATACAGTGAAATTTCTTGCCCATTTTCTCAACCAGCTCTCCCATAAACTGCAAGAGCATAGCTTCGGTAATTGGTCTGTCTTGACCATCATGGGAACCCGCGGAGGCGCTCCCCGAGGAATTCTGGGTGGGCTGTGTGTCCTCGGCCACATCTGTTTCTCTGGACCAGAATTTCGTGAGGGGGCCCTCCAGTGTCTTTTTCGGGGTCTTCCCTTGGGGTGGACCGTCTCTATTTTTGTTTCGTGACATGGCCTCTAAGGGCGCCGACCGCCCCCCCACCTCCAGAGATCCACCTGAGAGCGCTACAACAACTCCCGGACAGCAGGTCAACGAGCGGCAGGAGCGGGCACACCACTAGCCGGGCAAAGTCTCAAGCAACTGCGCACACACCAGGCAAGAACCAGTCAGCGCGCCCGCTGGCCAAGCCCAACAGAATCTCCCTGGCGGCACCCCGCTCCAGCGCCTGCCGCGCAAGTTTCTCTGTCGAGTTTAACTAGGGTAGCCGCTCCCCGCTCCAATCCCCGAGGGCCCGACACCACCGCCACACAGGAAGCCCACTCATCAACGAGCACTGACCTAGTGCAACATCAGTCCACCTGCCGCTTTCCTCGTTGCCGGTGATGTGCCCCCGTGAGGGGGAGCAGAAGGGTTCCACCCAGCCAGCCCCCTGCAGGGTGAAGCGGTCCGCCCGCACTGCCCCGAGGTCCTCCCGAGGGGTGGGAGGGGCCGCTCCAGCCTCTCCTAGTCCAAAATTAAGGCCCCTGATCCGGGCCGCGGGCCGCCTCCGCCCCCTCTAATGTGCCAGCCGACCAAACGGCCGAGACGCGCCGGTCAGCCGGAGCTCCCGAGACCAGGGGAGAGGGGCTCTCAGCCCGCCGGCAGCCACCCACTGAGGCCCCCCCCCGCTCAGCGCATCGGGAGCCACAGGGAGGGGTGGAGGGGAGAACACCAACCGCAGGTCGGGCGCCCTGCACCGCGGCCCGGACCCACACCTCAACAGGATACTCCGGAGCCAAGCCGCGTGAGCGCCTCCCATCCCTGGCGCGCCATGTCCTGTCGCTCCAGGGACGTCTGCAAACTCGGTGAACCGAGGTCTTCCTGGGCGCTCCGGCGACCAGTTCATATGCCGGGGAGGGCTGCTAAGACTTTGGACGGGCCCGAGTCACAACGCAGGTCGGGATCGTGGGGCGACGCGTCCTGCTCCCTAGGCGGCCATCTTGGAAACCATCAGGACCATATTCTTTGTAGGTTATTGTGATACAATACAACAATTAATACCCAACTCTGAAAACAGATCTCAAATAGCAAACCCTAACACCTGATCTTATAACCTTAATGTGTCCCAAATCTTTCACAAAGCTTAAGAGCAGGGCACAAAGCCATCTAAGAAACATGCTCTTTGCAATGCCCTCAATGAAGTATTCACGGTTGAAGATGAAAAAAGAAGCATGCTAGCTCTGGGGGACTGGGTAGAAGCTATGCAAAAGGTCCCAGCATGCACCCCCACCCCAAAAAAGACCTTTGCTCTCTACTGTAGTTGGTTGGCTACTACAGGTGGTTCATCTATCACTTCAACAATTGCTGGGACCCTGACAGACTTGCTCAAGGCACCCTAATTGACCAAGTTAACACAGGCCAACATCAGATGAGGCCTTCAGTTAATTGACAAACTGTCAGTTCACCCTTCATAGCAGAGACCACTGAACAAGAAACAAATGTGTTTTAGCAGCACATACCATCTATCAGCAGAAAGCATTTATTTTCTCGAGTGCTTAACCATGAAGTGTATTATTGACGCCCTCCAATATTTGACAGCCAAAAATTTAAATCAATCATAGGTCAGGCATGTCTTTTCTGGGTGCAGAGGAAGATGGACACCAATGTAAATGTACTAAGCTGGTTCCTTACTCTGTAGCCATGCACTTGTTATTGCCTAGACAGAAGGTATAATGCAAGCCATTGTTGATAACCCTAGTGAACACCCAGTTGATGACTTTCTTTTTGGCGGGCTCTGAAGAATGGGCAGATGTGCGGCCAGGTCCTGTTCCCTCATCTGGTGGCACATTAGTTATTAATGATTACCGGTTTAAACATGATAAATATGTCAAGTTCTTGTTCAGGAAACAGTAGAGAAAATTTTATGTCATCCAAATGATCAGCTTAATTTTAAATTAGAACAAACCATGCACAATTTAAACCCACCATTTGTCTCATCAACTTCTCTCTGCGGACTTCACGATCATGTTGGAGAATAGTCATTCTTTCCGATGCCTCCATTACAAAAAAAATGTCATGGATTTCGTATAATGCAGCACGCAGCTGTAAAGGGAAAATGCACATTACATTGAGAACCTAATCACATTTGATTTCAACTTGACTTGATATTTATTAAAAACACAGAAGTCACTTACAATCTACTTCAGATAGGAATCTTCCCAACTTGACCATGTAGAATCTTACTGTGAGTTTTACAAAGTTAAATGTGACTGACTGGGTAATTAGGGACATGATTGCATATACACACATTTCTCAAGAAAGGTTATCCAGATTCAAGCATGTGCTTAAGGTCCACATGCTTCAATGTTCCAAATATGGCTACAACTACATGGTCTTCAAAGCCCCCCCCCACCCCCACCTACCCCCTTATCCACCCACTCCTGGTATTAGGGGAAGACTCTGTTCTTTCTAGGTAGTAAAACACATGGAGAGGGAGAGTTTTTGTTAATAATAAACTGTATTTATTGAGTGTCTCGCATCACATCAACATTAGCCATACATGGTTACATTACAATACAGCGTTAAGTACCATGCTATCACATCAGAAACATTTTGACATTACCAGGTTGAGCACACGGTCGGGCGGGTGAGGATTAAGGAGACATAGATACATGGGGAACCAGTGATAGTGGGTGAGCACACACCCCACGGGGCTGCCCACTTCACACCTTAGGATGTTCAGTACACTAATGACAGTCCACGCACCACCCTGGTGGGGCATCAGTCCGCAATGTCATCTCGGGATAGCAAGTACCCAGTGAAGGGGTTCCAAATATTTTTGGGCTGGCTCTGCAGTGGAATGCATACTCTTTGTCCGTATCACTTAACCAAATCAGATCTTTCAGCCAGACCTTCACCCCCCGGGGGATGCACTTGTCCATTTCATCAATACGCACCTCCTAGCTGCCATCATGCAGGTCGACAATTTTCGGTCGTATTTAGACAACCCGGGGAGCCACCAGAGCATACAACACATTAGATCGCAAGGTACAGCCTGCCCCATCATTTCTGACATTGTATTAACTACTTCCTTCCAGAATGAACGCAGTTTAACACAGGCCCACAACATATGTATTAAATCGGCCTGTTCGGCATTACACCTTGGACATCTGGACGCCTTTGTACTGTCAAATTGGTGTGTGCGTGGGGAGATGTATGCTCTATACAGTGTTTTGAGTTGAATTAGTTGTAGGCGAGAATTGAATGCACCCCTGTGTGTAGTTCCACAAATCACTGCCCACTGTTTATCAGTGAAGTGCATCCTGGAGTCATCTTCCCACTTGCACGTCAAGGTTTCCCGGGGCGAGTCAGACTAAAGATGCTTATATAGCATAGAAACCACCCCTTTACACCCCTGGGAGCCCCTGATGTATTTCAGTAGCGGCGTGGTGGACAGGACATCTGGGAACACTGGAAACCACTCTCTGAAGGCCACCTTCATCCTGAAGTATTGCAATGTGCGCTGAAATCCTCCCCCCAACTTTTCTGCAAACAATTCATGGGTGACAAATATCCCATCAGGGTACATATACTCCAATTGGTCAATCCCCCCAAGCCCCCAATTCGGGATAATAGTTTCATCACAGTTTGGCGATAAGGCATTGATATTCCAGAGGGAAATGCCTGGATCAAATGGCCGGTCTACCCCAAGCCTCTTAAGGGCCCTCTTCCATGCCCGCATTGTACCCATTACTGGGTTGAATCTGCACTTGTCTGACACCTTGCCTGAGATCAGCACCCCCTGAAGGGAGGAGGGATATACTGAGCGTCACTCTATGCGCACATGGGGGAGTAGGGGGGGGGGGGGGTCATACAGGCTCCCAGCATCCAGAGCGTTGCAAAGTATAGTTGCGCAGCCAGAAAATACAATTCGACGTCCGGCACACCTATTCCCCCATCCTTCCAGGGTAGGGTCAGTGTCTCCCAGCTGGTCCGAGGGCTTTGCGGATACCAGGCCAACCTAATCAGCAGGGATCTCACCTCCTTGAAGTAGCCCACTCGCTGCCATACAGGGATATTCTGAAAAATGTAGAGGAGCTTTGGGACCACTATCATTTTGGCGACTGCAATTCTACCCAAAAGCGATAAGGGGAGCCTACACCATCTATCCACGCTGACTCTTCAGGTTTGTAGATAATTAATGTGGTTGTCATTTAACAGTGTGCTTGCATCACCCCCAGGTTTGCGACTGTACTTTGTTCCCATCCATATCCTTCACTGTTTGAAGGCTGCGCCGTACCCTCATTGAGGGGGAATAAAGAGGATTTAGCCTTGTTGATTCTGAGGTAGGAGGCCTCACCAAACCCTGCAACATCCGCATATAGCGATACTAGCTCCCTATTCCCCCCCCCCCAAACGCCAAGCCCCTGTGGCCGTGGAACCTGCACATTCAAGCAGCCAGCATCTCAAATGCCATTGCCAAGAGCAATGGCGAGAGCGGGCAGCCTTGTCTGGTCCCCCGTCCCAGCCTGAAAACACTGGAGCGCGTGCCGCCAATACTTATACGGGCACTAGAGCCTGCATATAATAACTGCACCGCTGAGAGATAATATTCTGGGACCACAAATTGATGCAGCACTTCGAAAAGGTAACTCCATTCCACTGAATCGAAGACTTTTTCATTGTCCAGCAACGCCACTACTGCATGGGTTGCCGGATCAATCTGTGCCAAGATTGTTAACAGCCTCCGGAGGTTTAAAGAGGTCGGCCTTCCCGGGATAAACTCTGATTGGTCCACATGTATTATCTGCGAAACATTGCGGAAGCAGCCAGTCTGACAGCACCGTGGCAAATATTTTCATATTGAGATTTAACAAGGAGATTGGGCGACACGAGGAGCATTCCATGGGATCCTTACCTGGCTTAAATCAGTGTTATCACCACGTCGCGCATCGTGGGAGGGAGGCGAACCTTCGTAAAGGCCTCCTCCCATACTGCTAGCATATGCTGTGCCACCTCGGGTCCCCGTTCTTTATAAAAACCCAGATGTTATCCCGTCCATCCCCAGCGCCTTGGAAGCAGGCAGCGCGCGCATTGCCTTCAGAATCTAATCGACCGTGATTGGTATTGTCAGGGCTTCTATCGCCTCCCGCTAAGTTTCGGAAGGGTCGTCTCTGACATAGTCTTTAAGCTCCGCTTTCGGCAGAGTTCCCCGTAAGGTGTACAGGGACTCATAGAAGTATCGGAATGCGTCCGCTATCGCACTCTGCTTCACGACTACCTCACCAGCTGCTGTTTTGACCGCCGTTAAAATATTGTGTGTCTCATGGTGGAGAGAGTTTTCAGCAAAAAGTTTATAAATTAAAAAAAATGTAAAATCCAACTGGTCTAGTGATCGATTGATATTTATCCAGGTTTTAAGAAGGTTGTCACCAATCACAGACCTCTGGGCACAGAGAGGGGTAATCAGTTTTCCTATCCTTTTTGTCTCTCTGTACTGTACACTTCCCAATTGAAAACTGATACCCCCGCTAACAAAAAATAAGGGAAAGTACCCAATTTGTAAGCACTGCCCCAGGTTCAGTAAAGAAGTGGGTTTGGGCGTTGTGCTTGACTCGCAGTTTGCAGGGGTATTGCATCGAGTATCATAGCTCTCGATCTCTGAGCGCTCTTTTCGCCGCCAGGAAGGACAAGCAGGCTTTCTGGACTGCCGGGGTAAAGTCCGGATAGAAGGACACTCTGGTGTTCTCGTATGCAAGGTCTCCTACTTCCCTCGCTCTTCTGAGAATGGTGTCGTGGTCCCGATAATTAAAAACTTGTGCTATTATCGGGCGAGGGTTCTGACCCGGTCTCGCAGCAATCCGTGAAACCCAGTTCACCCTCTCCACCAAGAATTGGGAGGACAGCAGTGGCTCCTGTAGCACATCTTACATTAAGTTCTCCATGAAAACCACCATATTTTGTTGCGAGATTCCGGGACCCCCACAACTCTAATGTTATTTCTTTGTGATCTCGCTTCTAGATCTTCATTCTTATCTTTGATGGTCTTCACCTCCCTACGCAATTCTCGGATTGCCTGTGTCGTTTGATTGCTAGTATCCTCAAGCGCGCTCGCTCGGAGCTCGACCTCGGAGGTCCTGCCGCTCTTCTTATCTATGCGTTCCTGCATTATGTTGACTTTATACGCCATGCCATCCAGTTTTGTACTGATGTATAAAAAGCATGATCGCATGTCTGCCAACACCTGACCCAGCTCCGACATGGGGGGGGGTGTGCTTGCTCGGACCTGCATGGGTCCCTGCAGCAAGTGCAGCCTGAGCCCTCCTGGGACGCCATCACCCTGTTGCTTTCTTTGTGTAGTCCTTTTTGGGTGAATGGTAAGCGACACTGCCGCTTGTTTCCTTGAGTCATAGTTTTGATGGGGTTTCTTGCTATTTTTCCACCGGCACAGGCTGCGTGCCGCAAGGGGGCCCTCCCTGAGTGGGCCACTGGGTCCAGGCCGTTTCTCTGTTTGCAGCCTTCTGACCGCTCATGCACGCCCAGCGAGGGGAAACTCTGCTCCCCTCCACCTGCCCTGGGCTTGTGTTGACACCTGTGTAGCTTCTTCGCTCTGGTCACATCGTCACCCAGAAGGCTGTTCTGTTACCCAAGGGGGACAGGACCTCCAATCACTGCAGTCTGTTTCCAGTGTCCCACCCAGCCTGTTCGCCTCTGCTGCCTGTATTTGTGCTTATCCTGTGTACCTGTTAGCGCAGCTTGGGCTGGGAGAAGGTGGGGCCCCTGTGGATGGATCTTGGCCTGCTTACAGAGCCCCCGCCCTAGCTTCGTTAACCTGATTGATGTCAGGGACATAACCCTCTGTGCAGTACTCTTGGTCCTGCCAAGGTTATGCTAATCCTGTCTTGGATTCAGTCACTTATAACCGGCTGTGGTCCAGCCCTAAATTGTCACTGGGCCCCTGCACGGCACCGGAAACTGAAAGCCGCTTCCGCTGCTTTATTATGGCAGCAGGGGGATCCAGAGCACTACGCACAGCAGGGGTTGTTTGGCAGGGCTCCTCACTCTGCACCACAGGGCCACCCAATGCAGCAATGGGCTATGGGGCTCCCACGCGCTCCGGGCTAAATGCAGCTGCTTCACCTTATGTTCTCCGAGGAGCTGGACGCAGCAATTGCTGGCTTTTGTTGTCATGCCTGCGCCATGGGCACATCCATTTATGCTCCATTTGGACTTTGCTGCTTAATGATTATTGTCAACTAACTACGCATACCATAATGCACCTGGCCGCAAGCATTGTTTCCTGGCCGTTCCTATTGGTTTTCTATGGAACTACACCCCCCAGAAGCCTTAGAGTCTGGTCCTGCTTCCACCAGCCCAGGAACAGAAAGGGAGGTGGCCGATTGCCTGCAGGTGTGATTCGCCAGGTGAAACCAATTAGCCTGCCCCTGTGCTGGGCTAGGCAGTATAAAGGCTGCTGCCTGCAGTGGCTCAGCCTCTTGCATCTGAGAGTCCTTCCTCCACCTTTCGCTTCTGACTACGGATCCTTGTTTGCTGTTAATCATCACTCCTGCTTGGACCCTGCCTTGTAGCTTGCTACACCCTGCTGCCTACAGCCCTAGCCTTTTGGGCTCCCTGCCTTGCAGCTTGCTACACCCTGCTGCCTACAGCCCTAGCCTTTTGGGCTCCTGCTACAGTCCAGCTCCTCCGGGCTCCCTGCCTTGTTGCTTGCTCCACCCTGCTGCCTCCAGCCTTAGCCTTCCAGGCTCCCTTCCTCACCGCCCTTGCCCTGCCGGGCTCTCCACCTTGCAGCGCATCACGCTCTGCTGCCTTCCAGTCTCCGCCCTTGCCCTGCCGGGCTCTCCACATTGCAGCGGATCTCGCTCTGCTGCCTTCCAGCCTCCGCCCTTGCCCTGCGGGCTCTCCACATTGCAGCTGATCTCGCTCTGCTGCTTTCCAGCCTCAGCCCTTGTCCTCTGGGCTTCCTGCTCGGCAGCCTGCCTCTCTCCGGCTGTCTTAGCCCTTGTCCTCTGGGCTCCCTGCTCTACAGCCTACCTCTCTCCGGCTGTCTTAGCCCTTGTCCTCTGGGCTCCCTGCTCTACAGCCTGCCTCACTCCGGCTGCCTTAGCCCTTGTCCTCTGGGCTCCCTGCTCTACAGCCTACCTCTCTCCGGCTGCCCTAAACCCTTTTCCTCTGGCTTTCTACCTTACCGTCCTACTCCTGTGGACTTACTCACTACTTCCCTGCTCCTCGGAGCTCTCTACCTTGTACCTTACTGTCCTCTGCTATCCTTTCCTGTTACTCGACTTTCCCTTCTATACCTTCTGCTAGTTTGCTATCTCCTCCTTTCCTGGATTTGTCTGTAGTAACATCTCTTGTACTGTTTGTTGACCCTTTTGTTCAGAGCTTGTCTGTTGGTTCCCATCAGTCAACCTCTGCCCCTTCCTTTGTCTTGTTTCTACATTACAGACACCCATAGCTGCTGTTCCAAGTCATGAGCAAACAGCGTGGGACTCTGTTATAGCAAACTGTGCAGAAGGCTAGAGTATTTCCAAGGTTCGTGGAATACTCTTTTCCTATTCTGCCTACACCCCAAGAGGGTATTCACTCTGTACCTTTTCCCTTGCTCCTCTTCCCTACTCTTCGTTCTCTTTCCGTTCTGCAGTGTGTGTACTTGTCTGTCCACTTTATTTCAGCACCCAAACTCTTCTGGGTGTCTTGTGCCACTCTCATTAGAGTGCCATCCTTGACATTTGTGTTGAAGTCCTGAGCCAGTACAGCTCCTCAGCAGCCAGCCACAGATGTAATCCCTCACCCCCGCAGCAGGGGCCGGTGACGGATCCCCACAACACTCCTCTTCCTCGTGGGTCGCGGCACCATTGTACGTGGGCTGGGGTTCGTCGCGAGTTGACAGCAGGCCCTGCACAGCACGCCAGTCCCACCGATGCTGGGAAATCTTAATGGTCGGAAGGGGTGTCACCTCTCCTTACTCCGGCGTCTCCCCTCTACGATCGGGTCATCCAGTCTCCTCTTTGTGGTCCAGGGATTAAATTCTGGTGCCTCCAGGTCCCCCAAAGGGCCGCGAGCCCTGGCCAACCTCACTCCTTCCTATGCCATGTTCCCGCTGCGGCACCGGAGCCCGCCTCCCGGGCTTCTCAGCGTTCCTGCAACCGCCTCGGAGTCCACGGCTCACTGCTGCTGGGGGGAGGGCGGGCGCCTCGCACCTCTGTCTCTTTGTCGCAAGTATGTGATTTAGCCGACAAGTGCTTCAGCTGGGTTGCGTACAGGCACTCGTGCAGGTTGCACCGAGCCACACACACTGGCCTCCCCTGACTCAGGCCACTCCGCCTCCAATCTGCATATCTGGTGCCTCACCGGTCTTCAAACTCGGGCAATCTGATGTACAGTCTCTAATGGGTCGCAGAACTTCCTCCCCTCAACGAGGTCTAACACGGAGCTCACCGAGACGCAGCCCTCTTGGCTGCAGGCTCTCTAGCGCCCCCCGAGGGAGAGAGTTTATCCCTTAATTATGTATACACATTATGTCCCTCAGTTTTGTAGTCTTTATATGCTGCAACCGCCTCCAAATACAGGAGATTACGTGAGCCATCAATGCATCTTGGGAGGATCTCATGTTGGTAAACTACTTTGACAAGGATGTATCGCTTCCTACTCAAACATGGCGTTCTACCGAGATCGTGTATTAAAATAGTTTGAAGCATTTAAACACTGGGAGTAGGTGCTTCAATAGACATTTATAGAATTAGGATTCTTGAGGATGCCATCAGATCATGGAGTGAGAGTGTGCATTAGTCAAAGGAATAGCTTCTTTAGAAAGCATGAAAGTATTTTAACATAATGGTCATACTGATCTCTACGAAGTAACGTTCACCAAGAGGGATGCCACTGGCAACCTGCCCTTTGGAAATGGAATGTAGGTCTGCCCAGCAAAGATCTATTTGCCCTCTCAACAGAACCTTATGTATAAAACAATACACCTAAGAACGGCCCTTTGATACTGTGACCCTACGCAGCTCCTGCAAAGCTTTGCTTGGCAGTCCTAATGTTTGTTTCAGATATTATCCAAATCATGAACAGAGGTAAGTGTAACACTCACCTGACTCCCACGGAGGCGCTGGCCTGGTTCGCGCTGCTGTGACCTCTTCTAAGGTGATGCGCAGGGTTCGGAAGACGGACTGGACCGGGCCCCCAAATTTGGCTTGTCTGGCTCACAGAAGTATCCTTCTGTAGGTGAAAATAGGGGATTAACTGTCTGCGGGGTAATGCAATCGGCCTCCCACTTTCCCCTCTCACCCTCCTCGAAACCCTTCTGTGATTCCCTGTAGCGTCTCACCATAGGGTCTGGAAGAACGAGCTCTCCATCCTGCTTCTGATGCAGGGGCGCGTTGGTATCCAGTTACTTCACTGGATTTTCGGATTGGTGAGAACCAAACTTGCTTGGCTTCCAGGTAAGTTTTTTGATAAGAGGTTCCCCTTGTGTCCATGCATTAATGTACTAATGCTAGTGTCTTTTTCCCCATAGGGGCCGGGGTATGGAATGCCGGGGAACAGGCACCGACCCGAGATGAGAGGTGAAATCCTTGTAGAAATCAGGTAAGTCTTTAATGAGCATTTTTGGTAATGTCTTTTCATTCGCTCATTAACGCTGATGTCTCTTTTTCCCCTTAGGGGCCGGGGTCCAGAAATGCCAGGATGCGGGGCGGACCCGAAATGATGAGGGAATGAATCAAAAGGTAAGTCTTAACATGGAGATTTAGCTTTCCTTATTCCCTTCTCTCTCTCACCTTTTGTTCTTGTCTTTTTCTCCCTAGGCGCTGGGGCGTGACTGCGAATCCGGATGATCGCTGCTGAACATGGAGGCGCCCTGTAAAGGTGAGTGGAATGCGGCGACGCGATGAGCTTTTAAATAAAAGTCTTCATTTTCAGGATTGTCGGCGAGATGTCTCCGGGATGCGGGTTTAGCAGGTAAGGACTTTTCCTTCTTCTGTTCTCTTCTTCTCTTCCTTTGCAGGTGATCCAGGATGCTGGCAGGCGTGGCAGAAGTCAGGATGCAGGAGCAGACACGGTGAGCGTCCAGCTGCTAGATGCAGAACAACGCGAAGCACGTGTGGCTGTTCCGGTGGGGTTTAAATAGCCTTGGAACAAGTTCCAGGTATGTATCCTTCCTCCAATCAGGTATGTATCCTTACCCGACCATGCCCGGATGGTAAATTAGTCCCACAGGTAAAGTAGTTCCTTTCAGGCCTCAAGGAGGCCGGGATCCTGCAGCATGGTCTGCATCAGGTAAGTGCACCCAAGCACTCCCATAATGAGCCTGGCGCCTATGGCATTATTCAAAAAAAGGTAAGCTTGTAGAACCATCTCACCTCTGAATAATCGTTTGCATCAAAATAAACCTCAAACTCTGCATTTTAATAAAATGCCACCTTTCATGAAAAATCTTAATTCCCCATTTGCAGGAATGTTGTAGTGTTTCCTGCCACTGTTTTTGTGACTATCTTAGTCCTATACTATAAAGGTGACACTATTTTATAGCACTCCGGTATGTTGGCCCTCTACTTAGTAAAACCTGTGACCTCCCGATTGTATACATAATTCAGCTGCAAGTGATTATGGAACTCAGATCTGTGATGTGAGGGGTCAGAAATGTGAGGCGGACAACTTTTGGATGATTTTTCAACATATGCAATATTATTAAATTATACATGTTATCAAACGGCTCACTATCCCTACTCTGAAGAGGATTTCCCTGACTATCAAAGCTACACAAAGAAATATATGGCAATTCATAGTAACATCAGCAATGTTATTCACAGTCTCTCTTGGTAACCTTGGTGAACTCCCCTTCCCCAAGTTTCAAGGTAATTCAGTTCAATGTTCAACAAAAGAAAAAGGAAATGGGGGCGTGGCTGAGCGGCACGCCATGTGGACTTGCCTGCTATGAGCTCCGTAAGCAGGTGCCCGAATTTCGTTTTATCTATGCCCTAACATCGGAATTTTTGCCCGATTCCTGCCCTAATGAGACATGACAACGCGGCACCTCTGAAGAGAGAGCAGGGAGGCCCAACGCCCGTTGGAGCCGGCATTTTAATCCAAACTCATCCTGGGGACGGGCAGCGAAAATGGCGGCAGGTGAAAGTTACGTCCTGCGCCAGACGGAGATCCCCCTGCAGCCGATCAATGCTTGAGCAGCCTTGCTGTGCCCCTTGGTGCAGCGGACCCCGTCGCTTGCGGAGAGGAGGGAGAGCGGGCGATTTGGAGATCCCCGCGGGCTTGTCGTGCCTCGTTGGAGCTTGCCGCGCACTCGGAGCTCCTGCCGCCCTGGGAGAGGAGACCCGGAGGAGAGAGATTGAAACCTGCGAGGGCTCCGGGCGCGCTGCTTGGCGGCGTCCCTCGGAGCCTGCCTTCTGCTTCTAGCGCCCTCATTACCTGGCAGGCGGTCTCGTATTCCCGAGGGGACTTCGGCGCTGAATGCTGGGGCGGAGCTCTTGATACCGCGCTCCCGAGGAACTGCATACCGTTGAGTCCGGGGCTCCGGAGCCTACCCCCCTAGCCCACTGTGCATTTGAGCCCTGTTGTGGCCCCGTGCGCGCTGTGGTGGTGCGGACGGACTGGAGGCCCCTGCCAGCCTGCGGGGCCCGGCTTGCCTGCCGGGGTTATTGTGGTGGCCGCAGCCATTGAGGAGCAGCCGGTAAAGATAAGTGAAAAGTGAGAGGACGGACCTGGGGTGAGGAATTCTACATCACCCAAAGAGATAGAGTATCTGCATGTGAAAGGAGGAGTGGGCCAGTTGCAGGGTGAAAATATTGTGAGAGTGACTGGAGTGATAACGCTTCAAAACTTTGCAAAGCCCGGAGGGAGACAAGTTTGACTGAGAGTGTTAGCTAATCCACCGCACTCTGTACCTCGGGTGGGGGGTCCCCTCTCTAATCCTGACGGGAAGAAGCTCGCCCTCCCCCCATCCCACTCCTGATGTGGCTAGTTCTCTGTTACTGAAATTCAGGGGACATTCAACCGGTGCACTCCCTGGCAATGCCTAAAACAGCTGCTAAGTGGAAAACACAGGGTATTCAAGCTTTCCTGGCGCCGCAGACGACACTCCCGCCCTGCTCACGCACCATTACAGCAGAAATACACTCACCTCTGCCCTTTGGCCAAGATCTGAATATGGCTCTCTCCAGAGAGGATTTCGAGGCAATGTTTAGATCCTTCAAGCAAGAAATCATTAGAAATCAAATCGGAAATCAAAACCTCCAAAGACTCTTTGGCCCATTCGCTAGCAGACCTGACAACACAGCTTACATGCCTGGAAACTAGGGTTAACGAGCTGGAAAATGTGGCATGTGAGCATACACACAACGTCGAGGTGCTGACCAAAAGAGTAAGGTCCATTGAGTATCATTTGGAGGAGGTCTGGGCAAAACATGCGGACCTTGAAAATAGGTCAAAAACAAACAATGTCCGTCTTCAGGGTGTTCCCCGACAAGTTCCTGATCAGGAGTTGCCCGACTACGTAGAGGCGCTGTTTAGATCCATCTTAGATATCCCCTCATCAGAAGAACTTCTGCTAGACAGAATTCACTGTGTCTACTCCTCTACTTAACTTAAAAGAAACCTTCTCCCAGACGTCCTCACTCGTGTGCACTTCTTTCAACAGAAGGAAACTATCATGGCTGCTGCCAGGGGCTCCTCTCTAGTGCAATTCCGGGGCGCAACGCTCCAGCTCTTTCAGGATCTCTCTCCATACACACGGCTGCACAACGTAACGGCCTGGCTGAGATCTAAGCAGATCCGTTATCACTGGGGATATCCCTGTAAATTACTTTTTGACTTCCAGAATCAACATCACGTGATCTCATCGGAGGAGGAAGCCAGTGCCTTGATGGCGGGAGCAACCGGGACAAATTCCACAGACCTCGACTGAGTTAACTTTTGCCCCCTCGCCAAGAGATAAGCGGAGGAAGCCCCGTGGCTGGCGCCATCTGGAACCAGCTCCTCAACAGGAAAAGGGAGCCATGAAGAGCGTAGAGGATCGGGTCCCTACTGAGATCTCTGTGGAGGCAGAGGAGGATAGCCTGGCGAATGGTTGACCCGGACGCTCAGTTGATGTGAACTCCTGGATTTGGCGAACAGAGGGGGTTTACCCTTCACTTTCTCCTTTAGATGCTAGCCTTGGATTCCTCCTTTGAGGGACTCCTTCTTGGGCTGGACATACCCGAGAGCTCTGATTGGTAGTTTTGCCTCCTTGTTCGGTTTGTTTGCAATTCCCCGCCTGCATTCCCGGACACGCTGGCTTTGTGGAATGCCTGATGTTTAATTGCGGGTAGATTAGGGTGGTTAAAATTCAGTTCACTTTGCAGTTTCAGACGCCTGTGCGGATTGCGCCCAAAATGTTTATTAATTGGGAAAAATTAACAGGGGTCTTAAATATGTCCAGATTCTTATGGTTGTTACCTACTCTAATTCGTTATATTTATTTATTTGTGCTGAATTTCTTTCTTGTTTTTTCATCTGTTTCCTTTCCCCACATGGTCCTGATAAACCTGTTCCATGACCTTATTTATCATATGTCACATATGCCCTGTGCCACGTTGTTAGAGGTGCTGGCAGATTGTTTGGTCTCCCCAAGCTGGATTACAAGCTAGAAAGAGATGTAATGGGTGCGACTGATTGCTCTAGCACGGGGCAAGGGGACCGGGATGAACCTGGGATGGTGCCGCCGTACGTTACGTGCGTCACATTGAACGTGCAAGGTTTAAATTCTCCCTTAAAGCGTAAAGTGCTGTTTCATAGATTGGCAATATTCCAGGCGATGCTTCTATTTCTGCAAGAGACCCACTTATGTCCTGCGGACGAACCACGTCTTAACAATAAACTTTATCCCACAACATATTTTGCTTTCAGTGGGCTTAAAAAACGAGGCGTCGCCATCCTGGTTCGCAAAGGTACCCGGTTTAAGACTCTGGAGGTGGTCCGAGACGAAGAGGGGAGGTTCCTACTAGTTGTGGCGCTATTGGATGGGCACTAAGTCACATTGGTCTCAATATATGGTCCAAACGTTAAACAAGGTATATTTTTTGCAAAATTATCTAAAGCCCTATTCGACCACGCGGATGGGGAAATTCTCCTGGGGGAGATTTAAACACCGGTATAAATCCTCTGGTAGATAAAACCCTACCCCCATCATCGGCAGATAAGAACAACTTTCGGGCCCTTACTACTTTACTGCGTGATCACTCCCTTATTGAGATCTGGCGCTATTGTCATCAAAATGAGCGAGACTATACTTACTTCTCGGCGGTACATGGGGGTTTCTCTAGGTTAGATATGTTTCTTGTTGCCGATTCTCTGGTTCTACTGGTGGGGGCAGTGGAGATTCTGCCGGAGGCTCTCTCTGATCATGCACCTGTGAGGCTCACATTTTCACCATTCCGGGCGGCCCCACCTCGGAAGCCCCCCTGGAGGCTGAATGATTCTTTACTTGAAGATCCATTAGTCCGCACACACAAGAGAAACCTTGGAATCCTACTTCAGGGAGAATAAAATGGGGGACGTGAACTTGGGGACCCTCTGGGATGCAGCCAAGGCGGTTATCAGGGGGCATCTGATTGACCAGGCAGTACAGAGGGGGAGGGCCAGGAAGGCACTGCAAACGCACTTAGAAGAAGAAGCTTGCAGGCTAGAAGAGATACATAAAACAAAAGGTTCCCGACGCTCCCTGAGAGAGCTGCGAGTAGCGAAGAGGGCACTAGAAGCGCACCACATGGGTAAGGCGGCTTAGTCGATGCTGCTCACCAAACAATATTTTTACTCTAAGGGGAATAAAGCGAATAAACTCCTAGCCGCCAAATTAAAAAAGCAGAATAGACAAAATAGGACAGACGCTTTGAGAGATGAGTCTGGGAAGTGTATCTATACAGAGGAAGGTATACAAAATTGTCGTGAAATTCTTTATTGAACAAGCCACCCCCCACCTAGGGAATCCACAGATCTCTAAAGATTTCTTGACTAGAGCAAATCTTCCACAACTTCCTCAAACCTTGCGAGAGTCATTTGAAACCCTTATAACCACACACAAAATGGAAATGGCTATCAAGACCCTCCCCTTGGGTAAAGCTCCGGGCCCAGACGGCTTTACCAATAAATTTGATAAAGTCCTCTCGCCCGAGCTTACACCTCGCCTCACGGAAATATTTAATCATCTGTGGGAAACGGGTTTGGTCACTCGATCCATGGCAGCCTACTCCACTACTCTAATCTTAAAACCTGAGAAGGACCCGACTGTCACGCCCCTGCGAAGACCATGGTCACTGTGGCATAGATGGTCTATTAGACGGATTGCGGCCATCTTTACTACCAAGATGGCCGCCGCTACAGAGGGTGTGGGTCTAGACGTACACCATGGCCGCGCGGTGGAAGGACCGCCCCCCGACGCCGGAGCCGGTTCATCTGATCCTGCGGACAACGCGCGGATGCGTTGCTACTCCTCCACAACAACGCTTCGTGAGTTCGATGCTAGGATCTATTGCTTACCAGAGTGTGTGTCATTCCTTCTGTGTAACTCTACCCCTTTTTACTCACCTGTTTTCAGACCTGAATCCTTCTCTCAACTTTTGCACAACATCTAAGACTCGAGCGGATTTCCTCAGCCCCATTCGTTTCGAGCTGAACCTCACTGATCGGTTCGCTAGTGAGACTCCCTCCCTGGCGTGCGGTACGTGAAGATAGATATTCAGTCCCTAGTATACCCGGGGATAGATATAGATCAGAATTGACACCTAACCTTGTTTTACCTATGCAGAAGCAGGGAAAAGCAGGGTACGATCTACAGCATTGAGATATGAGAACAATTCTCTTCCTGGGACGCCCCCGAGGTTACTCCTGTCCGCGTCTCATCGGGAGACCTGCAATCTAGCTTGATAAGTGGTTTCCCCATTTCAATCGGGTACTCCTCATTTCCTCTACCCATATTCTGCCTTCTAATAACCTTGCCTCAACTTACCACTTTCCTCTGTCTTTATTCAGACGGCTCACCTTCAGCGGATATTCTGGGTACCAAGAACCTCGCCAGACAGACAACATCTATCCAGGGGCCATCAACACAGGGTTTTCTTCCCCAGAGGGTTTCCCTGGAGTCCTTCCCCTCCTTAATCTTTGTATTTGAGGCGGAGGAAGGGTCTCAGGGAGGCACTCATTTTCTACCCCTGTTGGAAACCATTTCCGAAGAAGGAAGCGTAGGAGAGATAACGACTGGTGTTTCTCTAAGGTAACCCTTTGGTCATTTCAATTCTCGTAATTAATCTAAACTATTACAGTTAGCAACGCCCAAAAGAAAAAGAAAATACTGGGTCTTCCCAGGTGCTGAACGGTTGCCTTAAAGAACTCGATAGTTCTAGGAGATACCATGGACGCAGCCCAACAGCAGCAATTAGTTTCTGCTGTCCAGTCTTTGACTGCGGAAGTGCAGGCATTAAAGCAGGAAAATGCATTTTTGAGACAACAGGTTGGAAGGGTACCTAGTTGTTCAGAATTACCTCCCGGTCCTATTCCAGGGGGTTTATATGATGGGAATCCCCACAAACTTAAAGCCTTTATCGAAGCATGTACTGTCCAGTTTTCATTTAAAACGGCCTTCTTTCAGAATGATCGTGACAAGGTGGGACATATGATAGCTAACTTGACTGGACCGGCATTGGCATGGGCTACACCTCTGGTTGTGACAAACAACGCTCTGCTTGACTCCTATCCCGCCTTTCTGAACAGTCTTAGGTCCATGTTTAGCAGACAAGAGATCACTGTTTCTTCCCAAGAGCAATTATTAGACTTCAAACAGGGATCACAGGATCTACTGTCATATATCACCTCTTTTAAACAGCTTGCTGCTGGAACCTCTTGGGCTGATGATGCTCTGATAACACTATTTCGTAGGGGTTTGAATGAGGAACTTAAAGACGAGGTGTCTAGGGTGTCTCGACCTCCCAACCTAGCGGAAATGATTACATTAGTGATGCAAATGGACTACCGTCTACAGGAAAGGATCAGAGAGCGACGTCGAAACCGTTCTGTGAGACCATTTACTATGCACCCTTCTAGTCCTATGAAAACCCCAATTGATGAACCTATGCAAATAGGGATCACAAGAGGAAGAGGTAGACTCACCTTGGAAGAACGTAATCGACGGAGGGCTAGGGGCTTGTGTATGTATTGTGGGTCCAAGGACCACCCAGTACAGGATTGCCCCCTCACCCCTACCAAACGACAGGGAAACGCTTCCTCCCAACCGCTTGGGGAACCGCGGCTAGGGAGCCAATAACAGGTTCCTCATCCATGTCAGTAACTTCTCAAGTCACAGACACTCCCGATCCTCCCATGATTGCCATACAGGTTTCATTGGAATGGGGCACTTCCGAGCCAATATTGGTTCCTGCATTGATTGATTGCGGAGCCGCGGGAAATTTTGTAGACACCCATTGGAAGAATGACAAGAATATACCATGCTCCCTTAAAACCATTGCTGTTCCAGTAGAATCTGTTGATGGAAGTCCACTGACTTCCGGTCCTATCCGGGAACAAACAAGACCTATTCAAATGAAGATTGCTTCTCATCAAGAGACTATCGTATTCGATGTCATTCGCACTGCACATTATCCCTTGATATTGGGATTACCGTGGCTCAGAGCCCATAATCCATACATCAATTGGAAGGCCGGCACAATTTTTCTAGGATCGGAACATTGCCTTACTCACTGCCTTTCTGGTGGAGCGTTGGGGTTTTGTTCTACACACTCCGTCCAAGAAAGGAATTGCACTACTTCGGTGTTACATAACATCCAGGAAATACCTCCTGACTACCAAGAATTTCAAGTAGTATTTTCCAATTCTGAGTTCGCCGAATTACCTCCCCATCGTAGAGATGATTGCGCCCTAGAGCTAGATCCGGGTGTTCCAATCCCCTTTGGGCGCATGTATATACTTTCAACACGCGAACGGGAAGTCCTAAAAGAGTATCTCCAGAAGAATTTACATAACGGCCTCATTCAGGAATCCACTTCTCCTGCCGGCGCCTCACTGTTCTTTATCCCCAAGAAGGATTCGACAGAACTCAGACCATGTGTAGACTATCGGGGTTTGAACAAGATCACCACTCCGGATCGCTACCCGATGCCACTAATCCCAGATATTCTAGAGGCAGTAAAGGGTGCCAAGATATTTACCAAGCTAGACCTACGCGGAGCTTACCATCTTATCCGAATCCGCGCAGGGGATGAATGGAAAACCGCCTTTCGTACTCCCTTGGGCCACTATGAATACAAAGTGATGCCATTCGGACTTTCCAATGCACCAGCTGTTTTCCAACGTTTTATGGATCACATATTCTCGGATATCCTTCTACATACCGTTATAGTCTATTTGGACGACATACTGGTCTTCTCAGTTTCCATATCGGACCATATCCGACATGTGAAGGAAGTATTACAGAGACTGGAGGAGAATCATCTTTTTTGCAAACTAGACAAATGTGAATTCCACAAGGACAGAGTGGCTTATCTGGGTTATATACTATCCACCGAAGGAGTTGCCATGGATCCCAGAAAGGTCTCTGCTATAACGGAATGGCCAGTTCCACAGTGTGTTAAAGACCTGCAGAGATTCTTAGGTTTCGCCAATTTTTATAGGCGTTTCATTCCCCACTATTCAGAGAAGATTCTCCCTATGACGGCTCTCCTTAAGAAAAATGCAAAGTTCTTTTGGTCAGACAAGGCTCAAATAGCCTTTGAGAGTCTCAAGGAAGATTTCACCAAGGAACCTATACTCCTGACCCCAGACCAAAACAAGAAGTTCATTGTAGAATCGGATGCCTCGCATCATGCTGTAGGTGCAGTACTACTGCAAGAAAATGAACAAGGAGAGGAGTGCCCTGTGGCCTATCTATCTAAGACACTCTCACCTTCAGAGATCAATTACTCGGTCCTCGAAAAGGAATTATTAGCTATTAAGAGAGCCTTTGAGGAGTGGCGCCATCTGTTACTAGGGGCCAAATTTGCCATCGAAGTACGGACCGATCACAGCAATCTCCGAGCCTTACAATACTCTCAAACCCGAAATAGTCGCCAAGCTCGTTGGGCCCATTTTTTTTCGCCCTATGATATCATCTTCTCCTTCATACCGGGAAGAGTTAACCTCAAGGCAGATGCATTATCCAGAAAGGATTACAACTCTACCACTCCTTTCCGTTCCGAACCCTTGTTTCCCAAAGCCAGATTTTTGCAGGAAACCACCACCTTTCTTCAACTGGTAGCTATGGATACCTCTCGATTTATACAGGCCAATCCACGGTTTGCCGCTCTCTGGAGGCTTAACTCCTCTCAAGGAAGCCTCTATAGAAACAAACAGTTATTCATTCCCTCCGAAGAATTAAGAAGAGTGGTACTTCAACTCTGTCATGATTCTCCGATGGCAGGACATCGCGGTATGACTAATACCAAGGATTTGATTCAACGCCATTTCTGGTGGCCAAAGATGAGCAGAGATATCAGAGACTATGTGTCGGCATGTGCCATGTGTTTACAAACAAAGACCCCTCGGTCGGGCCCAGTGGGTCTTCTATCATTGATGCCGATTCCTGATCGACCTTGGCAGATAATTTCGACAGATTTTATAGTCGAACTCCCTATCTCAGATGGCTGTACGGTAATCATGGTTACAATCGACTACTTTACGAAGATGGCACACTTTATTCCTCTACCTTGCATTCCCACTGCAGCCCAGATGGCGAAAGTTTTCCTTTCACGCATCTTCACGCTCCATGGGCTTCCAGAAACTATCATCTCCGATCGTGGTTCCCAATATACTTCACGTTATTGGCAACAGATATGTAAAAGTCTCAAGATCTCCCGAGCATTGAGTTCTGGCTTCCATCCTCAAACCAACGGCCAGACGGAACGACTGAACCAGACATTGGAGGGCTATTTGCGCTGCTACATCTCAGCTTCACAGGACAACTGGGTTTCTCTATTACCATTGGCGGAGTTTGCCTATAATAATTCCCGTCATTCCGCTCTGGGTTCCAGTCCTTTTTTTTGCTCATATGGATTTCACCCTTCTTGTTTTCCTACTGGCCTTCCTTCTTCGTCACGATTCCCAGATGTGGATAAACTACTTCAAGCTATCCAGTCAGGTCATTTGGCGGCCAAATCCTCGCTACTTGAAGCTCAGGATAGAGTCAAACGGTTTGCAGACAAACACCGTTCTCCAGCACCCTCCCTGAAGGCGGGTGATTTGGTATGGCTGGCCTCTCGTTTCTTACCACGGCATCTGGTCCCATCCAAACTGTCTCCTAAATATTTCGGACCTTTTCCCATTCTGCGAAAGTTGGGTTCCTCTGCTTTCAAACTCAGGCTTCCTCCTTCTTGGTCCCGGATTCATCCCGTGTTTCATGTGTCCCAACTAAAGAAGGATGTGTGTGATCGATTTTCAAGATTGAAGAATACTCACCCTCCTCCGGTGTCTACCCCGTCGGGTCCTGAATATGAGGTGGCGGATATTTGTGACTCTCGCATCTTTCGAGGTCGCCTTCAGTTTTTGGTTGATTGGCAGGGTTATTCTCCTGCTGACCGTTCCTGGGAACCTGCATCTGCAGTGCATGCACCAGCTCTTATTCGCCGATTCTTCCGTAACCATCCGGGAAAGCCGGGGGCCCCTGCCCTTCGGAGGGGGCATACTGTCACGCCCCTGCGAAGACCATGGTCACTGTGGCATAGATGGTCTATTAGACGGATTGCGGCCATCTTTACTACCAAGATGGCCGCCGCTACAGAGGGTGTGGGTCTAGACGTACACCATGGCCGCGCGGTGGAAGGACCGCCCCCCGACGCCGGAGCCGGTTCATCTGATCCTGCGGACAACGCGCGGATGCGTTGCTACTCCTCCACAACAACGCTTCGTGAGTTCGATGCTAGGATCTATTGCTTACCAGAGTGTGTGTCATTCCTTCTGTGTAACTCTACCCCTTTTTACTCACCTGTTTTCAGACCTGAATCCTTCTCTCAACTTTTGCACAACATCTAAGACTCGAGCGGATTTCCTCAGCCCCATTCGTTTCGAGCTGAACCTCACTGATCGGTTCGCTAGTGAGACTCCCTCCCTGGCGTGCGGTACGTGAAGATAGATATTCAGTCCCTAGTATACCCGGGGATAGATATAGATCAGAATTGACACCTAACCTTGTTTTACCTATGCAGAAGCAGGGAAAAGCAGGGTACGATCTACAGCATTGAGATATGAGAACAATTCTCTTCCTGGGACGCCCCCGAGGTTACTCCTGTCCGCGTCTCATCGGGAGACCTGCAATCTAGCTTGATAAGTGGTTTCCCCATTTCAATCGGGTACTCCTCATTTCCTCTACCCATATTCTGCCTTCTAATAACCTTGCCTCAACTTACCACTTTCCTCTGTCTTTATTCAGACGGCTCACCTTCAGCGGATATTCTGGGTACCAAGAACCTCGCCAGACAGACAACATCTATCCAGGGGCCATCAACACAGGGTTTTCTTCCCCAGAGGGTTTCCCTGGAGTCCTTCCCCTCCTTAATCTTTGTATTTGAGGCGGAGGAAGGGTCTCAGGGAGGCACTCATTTTCTACCCCTGTTGGAAACCATTTCCGAAGAAGGAAGCGTAGGAGAGATAACGACTGGTGTTTCTCTAAGGTAACCCTTTGGTCATTTCAATTCTCGTAATTAATCTAAACTATTACACCGACAGAGTGTACCTCATACCGCCCTATAGCTTTGCTTAATACAGATGCAAAATTATTTAGCAAAATGACAGCCCGGCACTTAGGAGAGGTGCTCCCAGCTATCATAAAGACCAGACCAGATTTATCCCTGGGTGCTCGACGCAGGATAATATCCGCAGGGGGATAGATTTGATTTCCCTCGCCTCCACTATCCCGGGTGTTAGGCAGAAACCTGTGCAGTTCCCTTAGGGACCACTGCAAAAGATTTAAGACTACAGGTGTTTGGCAGTAAACCCACTTGGTAGCAGTCTGTACCACACAGATTCACTTGGTAGCTGTGGCTGAGCAGTCAGACTTCCCTCAAGAAGAGTTAGGCAGTATACAGAGCATACAAAATAGGTACAGAAATACAGTAGCACAAGCAAACACTGACCAGAGCTTGGGTGTAAAAGTATATAATTATTTAACAAACAAACACTTATAAAACACACTAGCACTAAATTGGTAAGATAAGTTCAAAACACAATCACTATTATCATATGTACATCCCTGATTACTTGTTGGACAAGTGTTAGTTAACACCACTTATTTCCAGAGAGAGGTGAGCGCTTAACGTTCGATGGCACTCCAAAAAGTTAATTAAAAAGGGAGGGAAAAGCAGAATTATGGAAGCACACACATGAAACACTTTTTAAAGAACCAAAGCAAGTTAGGAAGGCACACTCTACTGGTGAGCAAGGAAGTTTAGGTGCCAGGCCCACTTTCAAGGGAGCCAGGCGGAAGATCAGACAGTTACACAGAGTCTTCGAAGTTTGTGGAGGTAGTTCGAAAAAGGTTTAGTTCAGTCCAGAAAAGTTAGCTAAGGTATCCCTGGCTAACCCAGGTTCAAGAGACGAGGATTTAATACACTCCGTTCAGTCGGTTGCAAGGGAAGCCAGGCGGAACACAGTACCTTAAATGGAGAGGATCCTCCAGCGGGGGCAGTTGTTCCTGGAAGCGGGTGCAAGTCGCAGCGTCGTCCAGAGGAAGAGAAGATCTCGTCGTGGAGGAAAGATGAATGTCGTTGCACTGCCAGGGAAGAAACTAGCCGCGGAGTTCTCCGGTACAAAGGTACTACCCTTTCGATTCGCGGTAATGGTGAAAATGTGGTATCCCGGTTGCCGGGGTGCTTGGCACAGGCAAGGCGGCCACGAGATGCTCCAGGAAGGCGGAAAGAAGGTAGACTGGTTATCCCCACCAGTCGAAGGAAGAAGACTCTCCGGGCTGAGATCTCTTCTGTCGTTGGGAAAAGTGGTGAGACAGTTCAGCAGGGCTCCACCGGTGGTGTCATCGTTGCAGGCAGGCTCAGCTTCTCCCTCCTCGGATTCTTTAGGTCCAGTGGCGACGTCTGAAGTTCCAGTCCCCAAAGCCCTGCTTTTATGCAGCACACCCCCATTCGCTCAACCTAGCTGTCAATCAAACATGCTAAGTGGTGAGCTGGCCGGCTCACCACTTGGGCCAATCACACAAGAGTGCGACTTGAGTTACCAAGGTAACTCAGTCCAGGGTGCCTAAAGCCCCTCCCACACCCCCTGTGGTACCCAGACAGAGTGGCACCGCTTTTGCTTTTAGAGGCTTCTGTCGAGAAGCCTGCCAAAAAGTGGAACAAAGGGCTCGACTTGGGTTGGAGTCACAGAAGAGAACACAAATGCCATTTTAGAATCGAGTTGCGGCAAAAAATGCCAACCGGCAAATTAATATTAAATAAATAAACCGGCGGTATGTTCGAGGCTATAAGAATTAAATAATTAAAGTTGGTAGCCTCGAACAATGGGAAAATCCCATAGAGATATATTCGCGGTCGAATATAAAAAGTAGTATCCACTGCCACCAGCCAAAACTCGATCAGGGGGGACGGAGACGTGCCCCCTCGAACAACAGACCGCGGGGCAATCAAATTGCCCCGACCAGTACGTCCACAATATGATGGTTTGTACTGGTTTCTGTTCATAATTTGGGACTAGCAAAGCCAATGGTGACTTTACATGCCCTGGGAGACAGTAGTCAGTCCCAGGGTATGGAGTCTATGTTGGGGGGTCGCTACGACACCCCTGGGTTATGGCACGGAGGGTGCTGTGTAACCCACATCAAAAAAACACATGAGACCCTATGGAGTAAAAGACCCCATAGCCCATAAAACACATAGAAAGTTAAAGGAACACCTCAAATCATGTCTAAGAGTGGGAGCAAAAGAATCTCACTCTTAGCAGGAGAGAAAAAAATAAACCCCAAAAATCCAGCAAAGCTGCTGGGGGACTCACTAGGTTTGGGAAATTAGCCTTACAGAGAAATCTCCCTAACACCGGGCCCTTTGTCCCTTCTGTCCCTAGATGCCCATAGGGCATTTGATAGCATGGTCTGGGACTACTTGAACTTACTGCTGAAGAGCTTTGGATTTGGCCAGAAATTTTCCAAACTAATCCTTTCAAATTTTCAGATTCCTTCAACCCAAATTAGAATGAACTCACGTTGGTCGGCCCAAATTCAGCTGGGTAAAGGGATTAGGCAGGGGTGCCCCCTATCTCCGTTGGTGTTTGCCCTTGCTATTGAACCCTTAGCCCAGCATATTCGTCTTCATCCGAAGATTAAGGGCTTTACCGTCGGGAATCAATGTCACAAAGTCACGTTATACGCAGACGACATCCTCTGTTTTTTGAAAGAAGCCTGAACCTCACCCCCCCCACCCACTTCATGGACCTCCTTGCTGAAATCGGGAAGATCTTGGGATTCACAATAAACATGGCCAAATCAATGGGTTTAAACTTGTCTGAAACTTATGAGACCCTGAGGTCCCTGCAGAGTCTCTGCTCCCTTAAGTGGAAGAATACCTCCATTAGGTATCTCGGAATACAGCTAACCCCGACCTTTGTGGTTCTGCTGAAGGCCAATGTCCCTACACTTTTAAAAGAAGCCAAAGATGAGATGGTCATTGCAGGAAATATCTTGGCTGGGGCGAATAAGCGCTATCAAAATGGTTTTACTCCCCAGGTTTCTATATACATTCCAGGCACTTCCTATAGTGATACCTGGCCGAGACCTCTTGGGGCTTAAGAAGGAAATATGTTGCTTTGTCTGGAAGTATAAACCCCCCCCCCCCGTATCCAACAAAAGCTCTTGACCCGCGGCAGACTGACGGGTGGGCTGGGTCTCCCTTCGACTTCGATTGTTAGATACTACCGTGCTTCCCAGTTAGCCGCCATTCTGAGATGGTCTCACTCAAAAGAACCCCCTAGATGACAGGACACTGAACAACATTACACTGAGATGCCCCTAGATCATCTGCCCTTTATCCCTCGAGAAGCGCGTATTCGCAGAGGATCCCTTCTCCCCTCCACAAAAACCACACTCTGTGCATGGGATAGATCATGTGCTCAAAGAGGGTTCGCGCCGGGACTGGGCCCAGTATCTCCTGTATTGCAAAACCCAGCTTTTACTCCTGGGCTTCAACCTAACTCTCTTCTTCTATGGTCGAGAGAGAAACCCCCGAGATTGGGTGACCTTTATGAGGACAACTCCCCTCTAACCTTCGACCAGTGCAAAGCGAAATTCAATCTTCCAGAGACCGAAAGGTTTAGATACATCTAGCTCCGCCACTGGATAACTAACCCAGATGTAAAAAAGGCAGCCACTGGATCCCCCACGGGACTAGAGATGACGATGATGGAAGGCCAGCTCACCCGAAGGGTGGCTGCATGTTATCGCCTTTTAGAGGAGGACTCAGGAGAGGAGAAAGTGCCCTATATGTTGGCCTGGGAAAGAGACCTGGGAATGGAAATCGATCAGGAGTCTTGGCAAAGGATATGGGGTAGAGCCCACAAAGTCTCTAGATGTACAACTGTTAGGGAGTGTGCGCTTAAAATATGTTTTCATTGGTACTTTTCCCCGCAGAAACTGCATGCTATTAATCCCGGTTATCCCGATACCTGCTGGCACGGATGTGGGGCAAGAGGGGACTTGGGCCATCTGTGGCGGTACTGCCCAATCATCCAGTCTTTCTGGCTGGAGGTTAGATCTAGGATTAAAGACATCTGTGGAACTCTCCTCCCCATGGACCCGCTAATAATGGTATTGGGAGCTACCCCAGATGACGGTTCATACCCGCAGTCAGGCCCCAGAGCGGAACTGATAACTCACCTGCTTATGGCAGCCCGTCTCACCCGTACCAGATTCTGTAAAGACATTGAAGGCCCCCATATAGCATACTGGTGGCTTAAGATTTGGGAATTACTGGGCTTGGAAAAGTTAACGGCCACATTGGAAAGCAAGACGGCTAGAACATGTTGCAGAGAGGGAGCATATGTTTTTTCAACCTCGACTGATCAAATATCTTCTGAAACCTTAATGGACTTTTAACACGGACATTGTGTAACCCAGGTGGTTCCCTGAACGAAGATGGGGGTTATTGGAACCTAATGCTATGTTCTCTGCTTGTGGCTTGTGGATAGTATGGACAGGGGGATTATTATTTTTTTCATTTGTTCCTCTGCTTAATAGTGTTCAGGTTTAGCTAAACCTTTTTCATAAGATGCCAGTTATTGATGAATGATATGGTTTGATGAATTTATAATGATGAAAATGAGATATCGATGTGTTGATTACTTGTAATTGTTCCTAATTTTCTTCCACATTCACGTGTTGGATGATTTCATGATTATACAATATTTCAATAAAAATATTGTGTCAAAAAAAAAAAAAAGGAAACCAGGAAATCCATCTTCTGTCATACAGTCTTAGTTCAGTTCTTAGCTACTTAAATGTTAAAGTTCTGTTAACCAAAGTTCCAACAACAGAAATGCTTTTCTTCTTGTTGAAATAAAGACTTTCCACTTCCTCAAGATAGCATCAATGTTATCCCCAACCTCAATGGTTTGGCACAACTTCCAGTTGTCTAAGAAGAAATGCCGCAGTTCAAGGGCAATACAACTTCTGTAAATGTTAATGAAACAGTTCTTGGTTAACACTTCGTATGTCTTTGTTTACAACATTAGGAGTCACAGCAGGTATCTGTCAGGATGACGTCAAAGCACTTCTACTTCAACAAGAGTTTACCATGAGGGCTTGATCTTTTGCCTCATAGTATTCCACCTTTGTTTGTGCTACTGAGGTCTCACATCTAGTGACAACCAAATACACCACCACAGCTTCAGTACTTTAAACAGGTTTTGGTTAGGACAAGATTCATTTTCTGGTACTTCAACACCTTCAAGTAGACAAGGCACTCTTGCTTTGAACCTTCCTTTTCAGAGGGACAACCTCTTTGCATCTCTTGTCTGTCTGCAACCAAAAACAACCTGGAATTGCCTTTAGGACACACTTCTCTCTTCATCCTACTGTCTTTGACAATGTCGGTTGTATAACTTCAAAGAATGTTTGTAAGTAGCAGGTTTCCCTTCCCCAACCTTAACTTTATCCCTCTGACATCTGTTAAACAGAATAATTACCCAGAAGCTTTGTTTATTTGGCTCACAGTACTGTTTAGATTGTTCTTTGGCTTTGGGAAAGGGTGGTTTCAGTCTCAATTGGGGAAATAATTAGTTCTGCCCTTGGCTTGGACAATGCTTGCTCTCTCCAACTGATAATGTTTAAACACCCGACTCCTCTGTTAGCAATTGTTGACTGCGTTAAAGATACAGAGGTCACTTTCCCTACTAGAATCGGAATTGGGCACGCACAACCACTTCATGTACTTTACAAGGTTTTCAGTTCAACAATTTATTTTCATAGCGTTTGCTCTTCACGAGAGTAAAAGAATATCCAATCACACGTGAATGCTACAATTCAAGTGTTCCTTTGTTAAAGACTCAACGTTCAACGCATCGCTTCTACTCATACGCAAGTGTTTATTTAGCTGGATATTGTTGCCGGCAGTGCTTGCGCAAGAACTCAGAACACCTGGTTCAACTCACTGGTTTCTGTGTTACTTTCTCACCGTGCTGCACAACTTCTACAACTTCAGGCTTCACTTGGGACCCAAACTCTTTTTCGCTGAAGGCGTCTCTGGTATGGCCACTCAATTAAGGAGTCCCTCTTGCTCCCGAGACCCACGGCTTCACAACATCTTCTCGCCACGGTCCATGACACGCTTCCTGTTGTGCAATCTCTGCGATTAGGCTCACACAGAGAAAGGCAGCCTGAGGGGGGCTTTTAAGCCTCACCGTTCCCTCAGGTGTGGGCTATCAGGCTTAATTGCCCGACTACTAGTACAACATGCCTCTTCAGCCTTCTTCCTCATCCCAGTACTTCTGGTAATCCCCAACAACAAAATCAGTTATTTTTGGTAACTTCTAGTTTTTAAGGGCAGATGTATTTTCTGTAAAGTTATTTAGGGATGAACCATCAGAATTTGTTGTTACAGAGGAAGACGGAAGAAGTTACTTACCTGCAACTGTTGTTCTTCAGCATGGATGCACATGCTCATGAATATTCCCCGTCTTCAGGCCCGGGAATCCTCGATGAAAAGAAAAAAACATTCACTTTTGTTTATAAACTGTCTTTCGCCTATACACCAATCACTGAGCTCTGGGTCATACTGCCCCCAGCCAATGACTGCCCTCTCCCTTAGCCTCTCCTCTGGCAGCCATCATCAGATTTGGTAGCATGTAAAGTGGCAGAATGACCCAGAAGAGCAGCAGAGGGGCAGGAGGGAGGGTTCGCATGTGAATCCATGCCAGACCCATGCTGGAGAACAATAGTTACAGGTAAGTAACTTCTTCCTTCTCCAGCATGGGGTCTGGCATGGATTCACATGCTCATGAATAAAGTATACATAGCAGTACATACAAACACAACCAAAGCGAGGTGGCAAGGCTCAATAGAAGCAATTACTCTTACCTCCTCACCAGGCTCACCTTCAAGCGAACAGGTTGCGTAGCACTGCTTGGCCGACTCTGTACTCCTCCCTGGAATCTCTGTCGACCCAGTAGAATTTTGTGAATGTGTGCGTAGACCTCCACGTAGCAGCCCTGCAGATGTCCAGCAGGGGCACACCAGACAGGAATGCTGTCATAGCAGCGATGGCTCTGGTAGAATGGGCTCTCTGACAGCCAGGCAGCGGTCGGTTTGCCAACCGTTGACAATGAACGATGCAGCCGGAAAGCAACCTGGAGATGGAAGCCTTGGACAAGGCCTACCCATGGTTCGCATGACTAAAGTTCACAAAAAGCTGAGAAGTCTTCCGGGAACCTTTCGTGCGGGCCACATAAAACTTCAGCGCTTGAGCCACATCCAGCGAGTGCAAAGTCCTTTCAGCCGCAGACTAAGGCATCGGAAAAAACACAGGAAACACCAAGGGTTCATTGAGATGAAATTCCGACTGAACCTTGGGCATGAAGGAGGGGTGCGTCCGCAGCACCACCCTTGTCTCATGGAAAGTCAAGTAGGGCTGCTTACAGGACCGGCCTGGATCTCAGCCCCTTGCCTGGCAGAGGTGATGGCCACGAGGAAAGCCGTCTTCCAAGAAAGGAACTTGAGAGGAGCTTGATGGATAGGCTTGAAGGGGGCTCCCATGAGCCTACTCAGCACCACGTTGAGTTCCCACGCCGGGACAAGCGCCTTCACCGGCGTGAACAAACAAAACCGTCCTTTAATGAACTCTTCATTAGATGATGTGACCAAAGAGAAGATTGTCCCAGAGATGTGGTGTAGCAGAATATAGCCGCCAGATGCACTTTGATGGAGGAGTGTGCAGCGTCAGGAAGTACGAAAGAACTTGTGGAGCCATGACCCTCAAATGGTTAATCTTCTGCGACTGGCACCAAGTTGCGAAATGCTTCCATTTCTGCCTGTAGCCCTTGAGAGTCGACAATGCCCTGGCAAGGACCTCCCTGCAGTCTGCTAGCAGCTCGTACCCACCGAACTCTAATGTTGCAGGAGCCAGGCCTTCAGGTTCAGTGATCCTGGGTCGTGGTGCAGGATTTCACCCCCTTCCCTGGCGAGCAGATCCACGACCACTGGTAGCTTGACTAGAGGTGCTGCTGACATGCTGAGAAGGTCAGGGTACCAGATCTGCCCCAGCCACGTTGGTACGATGAGGATCATCTGGCAATGACACTGAGTTGAGTGATGACTCGTAGTAGAGGAAACTGAGGGAACGCGTACAGGAACAGGTCTTCCCACAGGAAGAACGCGTCCCCCATGCTCGCCAGCTAGGGGAACATGCTGGCGAACCTCCGGCACTTGGTGATCGTCACTGTTGCAAATAGATCGATCTGGGGTCTGCCCCAACTGAGGAAGAGGCTGTTCACTTGATCCTGCCGAAGCTCCCACTCGTGGTAAGAGCGCAGCTCCCTGCTGAGAGAGTCGGCAACAGTGTTTTCTTTACTCCCGCGAGGTAAAAAGGAACGAGAAACATCCCCTGGGCGGCCGCCCAGTGCCACAGCTCCTGCGCCTCTCTGGAGAGCGCTGGTGATCTTGTGCCTCCCTGCTTCCTGATGTAAAACATTGTGGTGGTATTGTCTGTGAAGACTCTCACCACCTTGCCCTTGAGAGACTGAAGAAAAGACTTTAGGGCCCAAAACACTGACCAAAGCTCCAGCACGTTGATGTGGAGCTGCTTCTCCTCCGGCAGCATCAGGCCTCTGGTGTGGAGAAGCCTGGTGTGGGCTCCCCAGCCCTGCAGGGAAGCATCCATCCTGACAGTCTCCTGGAATGGGCGGGGGCTCTGAAAGTCTGTGTCCCCAGCGATGTTGGAGCGCACACCCCACCACCTTATCGCTCGTCGGAACTCCTCGTCGAGTACAACCCTGTCTTTGAAGCTTCCAGACACCTGGATCCAACGGAAGCCCAGGAATTCCTGGAAAGGTTGCATCTGCAACCTGCAGAGTCTGATCAGTTAGTTACACGAAAACATCATGCAGAGCAACGACTTGATGATCCTCACAGTGGCGATCTTCAGTACTAACAACTGTTGCACCTTTCCCAAATTGGCTGCTATCCTCTCCTCCGTGGGGGCCGCCAGGCAAGACACTATGTTGAGCCTGGTCCCCAGGAATAGTGCGTCCTGCGATGGAGTCAAGCAGGACTTTGCATAGTTCACAGAGAACCCCAGATCCGTTAGCAGCCGGACGGTCCTCTCTGTGTGATCGACGGCAACGTCCCTTGCCCTGGCCTGGATGAGCCAGTCGTCGAGGTACGAGTACACATGTATCCTCTTGTAGGCGCAGATGGGACGCCACTGGAGCCAGGCACTTCGTAAAGAATCTGGGTGCCGACTTCAGCCCGAAGGGGGAGATTCTTCAACTGATAGTGCTTCCCTTGTATGACGAAGCGCAGGAACTTGCGATGTTTTACGTGAATGGGGACATGGAAGTAAGCGTCCTCTAGATCCAACGACGACAGGAAGTCTCCCTCCTTGGCCGAGCATGTGCTGCAAAGTGACCATCGAGAATTTTTGGGACTTGATGTACTTGTTGAGTCGTTGTAGATCGAGAATGGTCCTCCAACCCCCGGTTTTCTTTCTTACCAGAAAGTACCTTGAGTAAACTCCGGTCCCCCAGAGTCGCTTCGGTACTAGCTCTATTGCCCTTTTTTTTAAACATGGTCCGAACCTCCAGCAGCAGCTGAGGGATGTGTTTTCCTACATGCTGACAGAGTTCGCCATCCAGCCTCCCACCGGGGTGCAGGGCCCCGACGTCTTGGCCAGTTTAGTCCTGCTTGGAGGCTGGCGCACTGCCTTGGGAGCCTCGATGACGATAGCGGCCACCTCCAAAGGCCTTGGAGCGACCCCTGTAGGCCTCTGAGTCGTGAAACAGGAGATCTGGTGGTAAGGACAATCTGCCGCCAAAACCCTTAGAAGATCTGCCCGACTTCCCTCCTGAACAACGAAAGGACGGACGGTGCTGCTGCAGCGTGCCCAGGGAAACGGGCTGTCTCCGTGTCAGTCTCGATGGCCTGAAGAGATTCATCGACGGCCTTTCCGAAGAGATTGTCTCCGTCGAACGGCATGTCCAAGACCCTCGTCTGGACCTCCTGCCTAAAGTTGGTAGCCTTCAGCCAGCCACAACGATGGAGGCAAACCCTGTTGCACATCTGGCGGAACCCCGTATAGCAAAGGCCAGTGCCACGGTAACAGTGTAGTCTGACGACACCTCGCCTTCCTGAACGATCTCCATCGCCTCGACCCGCTTGTCCGCGGGGAGGAAATCCAGAAAAGGAGCCATCTTGTACCAAAGCTACTGGTCGTACCTGGCCAAGATAGCTTACGCAATGGCCGCCTTGATCGCCGTCGCGTAGATGACCTTTCTACGCACAGCGTCCAGCTTCTTCCCCTCGCTGTCTGGGGGAACGGAGAACGAGGATGAAGGTTTTGACGATTTCTTTCCGTGCCACAGCCAAGACGAATTAGTCAGGTAATGGTTGGGACTGCAAACACCTGTATGCAGATTCCGGTACCCAGTATTTCTTTTGTAGCCGGTCCCTCTTCGCCTGAGCTGAGGCAGGGTTCTTCAGCAGCACCAGCCCCTCATCGCAGACATTGTCCCGGAGGGGCGCTGACAGAATGGTCGTCCTCTTTGCCTCCTAGCTTTTATACAGGAACCCTTCCTTCTCCTCCCGTGTGAGCTGGAAGAGTTCCGATGCACAGGGGATCATTGAGTGGAAGGAACCCACTTTGTTTGGTGGAGAAGCCCTTGGAGGCGGAGAGATGCCGCTGTCGTCATCAGTGTCCGTCGTTGCTGTGTATGTCCCTGTATCCTGGGTGGTGGTGCAGGGGGGAGGAGGCGTAGGATGCATATTCCTTTTCTTGGGCGGTGGGGGCCCCAGTGTCAACGGGGTCATCGCTGGTGGCGGTGCTGTCTGCGTCGTCTTCTGAATCTCCGACAGCAGTGTGTGGAGGGTCGAGAGAATATCATGCGACAGATCTATGGGGAGTAGGGTCACTGGGCCCCACGCCTATTTTGTCTCCGCCAATGCCAGCGGGCACCACCTCGACAAATCCATCGTCGTTCCCAACCTCTTCCGGGATGGTGTGGACGGAACCCTCGTGCTCTACGCCGGAAGATGAAATATCCGTGCCCTGGAGTTCTTCCACTCCGCCCCCCCCCCCCCCTTTTTGGGGTCCTAAGGGGTCGGCCTCGGGCTAAGGGATGGCATCCTCTTCTCCAGGGTCTTTTCCGCTGGTTACGCCAAAGCCTCCCACCTGGGCTGAAGAGCCACTCTGGCCGCCGTTGGGGCACCATGGGCGGGGTCCGCCCCTTTCACCTTTGAAAGGGTGGCAGCCACCAGCTCAATAGAGGCAGATGTTTAGGCCTGTAACACCTGGGCCTTTACGGGCAGGTCGGAAACCTTTTCCTGTTGCTTGGCCTTCTCTGGTTTGTCCCATAGCTTCCCCGTAGCTGACTTTCTCTTCGACGAAGAGCTGGAGATTGAGGCCACTGGAGATGACAAACGCGCCAGGGTAGTCGTGGGATCTGCTTGCGCGGTGACCCCGACGGACCCAGACTTGCAGTGCTTGGCCTTGTCTTGGACCCCCACGGACGGAGCTCTCTCAATGGACTTGGAAGCCCGCTGTGGTTGGCTGGATCTGGAGGAGGAATGTCCCTGTGAACCACATGGGACAGGGGCCTTGGACTTGAGCCACGCCGTCAGCCTGCTGTGTCGATCCATCATTGTGTGCTTGGTAAAGCCACGGCAGATCTCGCAATCTTCCTCCTTGTGCATCGGGTAAAGACAATAAAGGCACTGGGAATGCTTGTCCTCCATGAAAACATTCCGTAAACTGCAGCTGGTGCAGAGCCCGAAGAGAGAAGCCCTGTCCTCCTCTGACATAGTCCGGCGTGTGGTGTAGGCCGATGGTCTTCTGGAAACTTTGAAGAAGAAGAAACACTCAACGATTCTGCCCTTGAGGGGCAATGAAAGATGCCGAAAAACGAATACCCGTTAGTCTGAAGATTAAGCGATAGAGCACACGGGCTCGATCGAACAAAAATAGATTATCTAGCAGAAAAGCTCTAAGAGCGAGGCACAAGGACTCCCAACACTTGGATGCAGGGCTGGTCTTTGCATCAGGCAGCTCAGGGGGCTGCCTGACGTCAGTCAGCCTCTAGGGGGCACTCGCCTGAGCCTCAAGACAGTGCAAAGACACTGGGCCAGGTTGCAGCCAAAGCCAGCCAGCCTAGGAATACAAACCTAAGTTAACACATTAAAATGATGCATCATTAGGAAGCCTAAAACTGCCTAATGATGCGTCATTTTAATGTGTTAACTTACGTTCGTATTCCACACTGCAGCGGGCGGCAGGCAGGCAGCCTCGTCCCTTAGGCAGGGCAGCAATTGGCAGGCCAATATGCAACATTTGTTGCTTTATTGACTTCCCGGGTGGCCGTTGGCGCCAGCCAGGTCCATGGGCGCACGTGCCCTCCTACAGGCCGTGCGCGCGCACACCGAAGTGCACTGCTAGTCTGACACAGATTGGAATTGGGGGCTGCTGGTGTTGGCGACGGCGTTGCGGTTGAAAAACCCTCTTTTTGCAAAAGAGGAGTGGGTCGTGCAACGTGCGGTGCAACCGTGAGCGCAGCTAAGTGTTTGGGGCGGGGGGGCCGGGGGACAGGCTGATCTACTTTCCCAGCGCCCGGCGGTCATTAAGTTGAACAGTGGCAGGAGGGAAAGGTAGAAAGCATTGATCAGAGGGGGTGGCCGGTGATTGATGGTCACGGACTGCAGACACCTGCATTTTCTTTCCGGACCGTGATTTCCTCTACGGCCCACTTTCTCTTTCCATCTCCTTGACTCCTATTTATTTTCCTTTAAATCCCTTTCTTTTATCCGCTTTATTATCACCTCCTCCACTCTCTCACCCGTGGGCTATCTGCACTAGTGCATTGTGTAATATCACATACATTTCATTGCCGATGGTGGAGAGGCGTTATGCAGTCCTGAAGCATAAGCTATTTTGTATATGTCATATTACATACGATGGGTTATTTATAACACGCTTAAAACCCAGAGGTTTCTAAGCACTGACACGGGGATCGAACCTTTGTTTGCTCTGTGTCGTTCTGCTTCCAAAGCGAGCACTTTGCCCCTCCTCCCGAGACATAGGCACTTATTGCATGCGTTTTGTGATCAATTGGGGGTCTCCGCACACCATCAGAACGGAGTGCCATGGAAAAAAATAATTGCCCTTTTTTTGGGCAATATTGTGCTGTTTGTAGTAAATGATATGCATCCAATGTACGGAGAGCTGACTCTCACCTTGAAAACATAACGAGTGATTCGATTTTTGGAAAACCAGACATGGACACACTTAATACAAAATAAAACTATATACAGAAATGCCAGTGGGACTGCAGACCAGCCCCTAAGTACATTCAGAAAAAAAAGTGTGTAAGAGCTCCAGAAACAGGTTCAGCCATACTGTGCACCAGTCTGGGGTCCTCTGCATCCTAAACCCTCGTATGCTTAGCCCTAGCCCCATCACGTTGCCCCGCAGATCATGAAGGTTAGGGTCGAAGAGTGACTGGCCGACTGGCTTATTGGCACCTCAACACCGTACCAAGTACTCAACCTGTGGCAAAATCTCCTGAAATGGTCGCTACTTAATTGGTTGCAATGATGATGAGTACAGCAACGATAACTCTGTCAATAACATTCACAACTCAATGTCAAATTGTGAAAACAGCCAATATCTCTCAAGTGGTTCCCTGTAAGCCAGTCTAGTTCCTCAACACTATAACTCTGCGGGGACCCTGTGCCTCTCACCGCTATCACCAACCTCACGCTACTCTACTCGTGCGGTATACCAAGCATCGACTCACACTCAACAAACTCAGCCTCCTCTTGATCTTCACACCTCACTCGGCCAACATGCCAGTCAACTCCGCTTGATTATGTTCAAGCATGAGGGAGCCTTGGGCGGGGGTCTTTGGTATGGCAGTTTGTGAGGTAACAGTTACTGTAAGGCACTTGGGAGGACATCTGTCCGAGATGCAGCAAAACAGGTGTGAAAGGGCAGGCAGATTTTCTGCAGACGCAGATAAATGTATAAAATGTTTTCTACTCTGATTTTTCCAGTTGTTGTTTCTGTTCCTCACTGCACGCTGTTGCATTGTGTTGCTTCTAGTCCAGAATATCGTTGGGCTCTCTCTTATTCCATGCCCCTGGGCTGGCTGGCTGTCTGTCTGTCTGTCTGTCTTTCTTTCTTATCCCCCTGTCCTCTTCGTATTGCAGGTGTGCATAGCTGGGTTTTCATCACAGGGGTCGGTGGTCATAGTGGGGGTTCTTCTAAGTCACCAACTGTACCCACTCTACAACGAGCCAAGGAAAATAAGACTGTGCAGGCCGGGTTGGGTTGGGCCGGCACACCTGTTCTTATTTTTCTTCTTTTCTGGTGACCCCTAAATGATGTCCCTGCCAGGCCTCCCTGGAAACAATGCTGGGCTTGGGGACTTTCAACCCACACTGGGAGTCAGCCGGTCAAGGCCAGGGACATTACCCCCAACTTTCCTGGAGCTCTGGCTGGGCTGTGTTACAGCTTCTCACTCCGGGAAAGGTAGGGGATCCTGCCGGAGCTCCCTGAAACCGTTGCTGGGCTGGGGGATGGTGAAACCACATGGGAGACAGCCGCCCAAGGCCAGGGATAGGACCCCCCTATGACCCTGGAGCTCTGGCTGGGTGGTGTTACAGCTTGTGCCTCTGGGAAAGGACGAAGGACCCTGCCGAGGCTCCCTGGGACTGCTGCTGCACTTGGGGATGTCAACCCGCATGGGAGACAGCCGCCCAAGGCCAGGGACATTACCCCTGACTTTCCTGGAGCTCTGGCTGGCCTGCGTTACAGCTTCTCCCTCCGGGAAAGGTCGGTGATCCTGCCGGAGATCCCTGAAACCGTTGCTGGGCTTGGGGACGGTGAAACCACATGGGAGACAGCTGCCCAAGGCCAGAGACATCAGCCCCAACCATCATGGAGCGCGGACTGTGCTGCGATATAGAATTTCCCTTGGGGGAGGGAAGGGGACCCTTCCGGGGCTCCCTGGAACTGTCGCTGTGCTTGGGGACGGTTCACCCACATGGTAAATGGATGTGCAAGGCCGGGGACATCACCTCCAACCGTCATGGAGTTGTGGCTGGGCTGTGTTACAGCTTTTCCCCCCCCAGGGAGTCCCAGTAGTGTGCCTACCTCCCTGAAGGGAAAAGCTGTAAGAAAAGCCCAGGCACAATAGCCGTTCAACTCAAGGGGGAGAAAGGTGGAGACTCACCTTTCATTTTCACTCTAGCAGCCCGATATGGCAGCTGCGGTGAAAATTACTTAGTTTCATGTCGGCGTGCATCATGCACACGCCGAAGTGAAACTGAAGGTAATACAACCCCCGGCCCATGAAGAGGGACCTCCCCCTCACAGAGCCCAGGGGTTGGATTACAGTTTTGTGCAATCCCTGCTTTGCAAGGATCGCAAAAAACAGAGCACCTAAAAGGACTAGCTATCTTGTCCTTGGCAACACAGAGGTAATGTCAAGGACGAGATAGCTCGTCCTTGGCACTAAAGAGATTGAAGTACAATACAGCATCTCATCCAACGGGATCTCCTCACCACCCTGGGCCTTGTCTCCTCCCAGGTGATTCAGGTCAGGATCAGGAAGCAGATGCCTTTCAGAGGCCACCTGGGAGTAGACTTTAGGCACGGGGTTAGTGAGAGATCTGTAAGATTCATCACAGTGACCAATCGTGCATCGTTTTAATATGTAACGGTCTGAGTAATTCTCTCAATCTTTCAAAAATCTATTACTCACCGAACTGTTAAGGAGGACCTCAAAGAAGTCTTATATAATGGGGGTGGTTAAGCTGACAAAAAACGTGCAGTCCTGAATGTTTGACTCAGGAAATGTTACTCACTGTAGTGTAAGGAACTCATGGTGGCAACAGTAAAGACAGACACAAGCGATCACAGTTCAAGGGCGTTTATTAAACTGCACAGGTAGGTTGGAAAAACGCCTAATCTAAAACTAAATCTAAGATGGGAGCAAGCTTCGACCATCAAACAATAATAAGGCAGTCTGAGTGGCATCTTGTCAAACTAAAAGGGCCTATACTAAAACAAACTATTGCCAATCCTTACACCAAATACAAAAAGAAGTGTGGGATAATGTCCTTAAAGAAGGAAGTGTCGGGCGCTGTTGCGCTTGGGAAAGATGGCCGCCTGAGTTCCAGCTCCGTCCCGTGAGGCATACGATCTCCTAAATTCTCCTGTTGCCTCCGGCATCATACACTGCGGACCTGCTGCTCGGACGGCTGACGGGACCGGGCGCCTGTGGGCCGAGTGCCACCTTCCGGGCCGCCCCAGCGACCGAGCTACATCCTGCTGGGAGTGAGGCGGGAGCGGGTGCCTTCCGACCCAGCTCCCGGCTCCAGGCGATCTTGCCTGAGCCCCGCGGCTCGTGGCCCACTGTGGGGGAGGGGCGTCCTGCCCTGCTGGCGCGGCGGCCTTCACCTGCGCCGTGTTGGAGGGCCTGCCCGCATTACTCCTGCTCACTCCTCCTTGCCATCACAGGGAACTCGGGATCCTGGAGCGGACTGCTCCGCTGCCCCGTCCTGGGCGGTGTGCTGTTCGCGCCGACCCGACGCCGCGCGGTGAGCTTCTTGGAACCGCCTCACCTCGGCGGCTCTACCAGAAATTCTGCAGACACCGCGGACCTTGAGGGGGGGGGGGTCGACCCTGGCCCCCAGTCTCCTTTTTCTCCACTACGAGGGACTCCAGAGCGACCTGCTCCGCTGCCCCGTCCTGGGCGGTGTGCTGACCACTCTCTAGTAGATACCTACCCGGCCCCGGATGGCGGGTGGCCCTGGCTCAGTTACCCTCTGCGCCGCCCTCTTCCTGCGCCACGGGTGCCGGGATCGGCCCTGGACCCCAGAGCACCAGGCTCCGCTGCCCCCTCCTGGGCGGTGTGCTGACCACATTGAAGGAGACATCGCCCCGACTCCCGCGTGGTGAGTGATCCTGACCCCGACCACCTTCACGGCCGCCCCACGGTGGCGGACCCTGTCTATCAATTGCTCGACTCCTCCACACTTGCGAGACATTGGCTTTTCGGACACACGGTGGAGCCTGGGGGTGCTCCGCTCTCTACATTAACCCTCTACCCCCCTGGATGGCTGGGGGCGCCGCGTGTGGATCTATCGGGTCCTGGTAATCCTGTTGCCCTTCCATTGGGGACGGCTGGCGCTGGAGGGCTGGCTCGCCCCCCCGTGGGCTCTCTTCTCAGGCCGTGGCGCCCACCATCTATATTTTGAGCCCAACAGGGAACCCTACTTAGATCCTTCGATCAGCTCCTTCCTGGACATAACTACGGAGGGCGATACAGCGACCCTACATACCCTGATGACGAGCATGGGGGCAACCTGAACTGCCTACTCCTTCTGGTCCACGCGTATTCCTGATCCTTGGCCGTTCTTGCTCCGGGGCTTCGCTCCCCTCCACCTCCTCCAACGTCCTTCACCATTCGGATCAAGTGTTTCTCACTCCACTCCCGATACTGGGTTGCTCCCCCTTAATAGGGATTCTTGGGACCGATTGCTGCTCACTGGACCCTGCATGTATTACCTGGCCGGCGGCGCCCCTCTCTGGGCCCTCCCGCTTGGAACGGAGTCGTCGTGTGCTCTCCTGGCGCGCGGCTCGACCTTCGCCTGCGAGCCTCAGTGGATCCTGGTGCCTTCCCTTCTGACTTCACCCAATTCCTTGGTGGATCCTTTGATCTTAAGTTCATCCTTCCATCAGCATCATGTCGACACGCACTGGCAAGAAACAATCCTCCGTCAATATCTTCACCAAGCCCTCTGGAAGCAATGGACCGGAGACGTCCACACAGGAGCCTTCTACCCCAGTGGCACTAGAGCCGTTCGACCCTCAGAAAATGATGGAGTTCATCCGGGAGGGATTCACCACAATTCATTGTAAATTGGACGATATGAATGGCACGATATCCTCCATCAAGGCGCATATGGAGAGAACGGATGGTCGTGTGGCTGAGGTTGAGACGCGTGTGAGCACCACTGAGGACGGCCTGAGCTCCCTCCGGGCGGAGGTCTCCACACTATCCGCCCGCGTCACAGAGGTGGAGAAGAAAAACGAGGACCTCGAGTCTCGCTCGAGGCGTAATAATCTACGCATTATTGGGGTACCGGAGGATGGGATACACGAGCCTATGGAGGAATACGTGGAGGGCCTACTGAACCAAATCCTGGATTCCCCTAAACTCTCACCTCAGTTCGCGATTGAAAGGGCCCACCGTGCGCTCACGGCGAAGCCCAAACCCGGGGCACCCCCACGTCCCATTATAGCAAGGGTCTTAAATTTTTCGCGACAGAGATGCCCTCCTCAGGGCAGCAAGACTCAAAGGGGACCTTCTCCTGGGCGCAGCTAGGATCCACCTATATCCGGACTTCTCGGTGGCGGTACAACGGGATCGCAAGACCTTTCTGGCGGTCAAGAGAAGACTACGTGACCATCAGGTCAAATATGCCATGCTATACCCCGCCAAACTTCGGATTGAATATGCAAACCGAGTCTACTTTTTCACGCTGCCTGAGGAGGCCTCCAGGTTCATAGATGAACACTTTCCCGGCTGAACTGTACCTTCATCAGGCACCGCTGTGGGCACACCCCCCACCGGCGCGTCGGATCACGTGATGTGACACTGGCTAGCCAAGGCATTGACAATTCGTTGAATGGATACCGTTGTGTCCCATTCCGTTCTCCCAGCGCTGGAGGGGGCCCCCTTTTTTTTTATTGGAGGCGACCAGGCCACACTTATGACAGATTGTGTGATTGTCCCTATCGTTCCTTATGATTGCTCTGTTCGGGGACGCACTGATATGGCAGGAATTGGTTGGGTCTTTGGGCAGGCTGTGCTGTGGTCTGCTCCCCACCATTACACCCCAGAGGCTTGCCACACATATTCTCTGCTTTCTTGGTCGCCCGGGAGTCCTGGGATAACCCCCTGGATTCCACCACGACATGTTGGTATTGGACAGCACTACTCTGCATGCTAACTGTCCTCCATTGTTGGTTTGTTCAAGACATGGGCTTGCATGCGATCATTTTTCTCTGGGGCATCCTTCTGGTCAGCTAGACCCCGTTAACCGATTGAACACTATTGTTGCCCCTTCGGGCGACTGTAATGTACACTTGTCAGACTCCTGTTGGGTGCCCCCTCCTTCTCGCGCCCCCTTGGGCTCACGTCCCGGTCCCCCCTTGTCACTGTGGCACCCCCAGGGCATCAGTGGCCGGGTGCATACACCACCCCGGTCCAGTTGATCGGGAATTCACGTTTTGCAGCCCCCGTTCATTATCTACTGACCATGCCCGCCTCTTCCTCGGGAATTCACGTTTTGCAGCCCCCGTTCATTAGTTCATTATCTACTGACCATGCCCGCCTCTTCCCTTCCCCTCCACGGGTCCTCCCCTGGACGGGAAACGACATTATTGTCGGGCATCATGTTTATCCTAAAATTGCCTCACGGTTCGGAGCATTGCCGCCGGGCCAACTCGCAGACCCCCCAGGCGTCGATGCCACTGTTCTGGTTGTTTGGTTATAGGGTCTTCATCCCTCTGGTTGGGGGAGGGATGTGGGAGGGGGAGGGGGGAAAGGGGTTAAATGTTAAAAAAGGCTTGGAGACGGCAGGAAGGGTAGAGTTCGGAGCACTATGGCCCCAGGGGCATCGCGGACCTGACCATATTGGTCACCATCCATGGGGAGCACACTTCAATCCACCCATATTCCTCTATGGCCACCTCTGGAGTGCGGGGTGAGGAGGCATTGACATTCATGAGTTGGAATGTGCGAGGTCTGGGTAATCACAAAAAAATGAGACTATTACAGCTTCAGGCCGAGAGACATGGGACTAAAATCCTATTTCTTCAGGAGCCACATGCATGCTCCGAGTATTGTGAAAAGTTTGCGAAATCATGGGGCCCTCAAAGTTACTTCACCACCTACTCCACCCAGAGCCGCGGAGTTATGACCCTGATCCACAGAACCCTCAAATTCAACCCCATTGCTACGTTAATTGATCCCCTGGGCAGATATGTTCTACTCCATGGCGTCCTGCAGAATAGGGAGGTGGTCCTCCTAAACATTTATGGCCCCAACATCGATGATCCCGAATTCTATGTACAACTGGTGACCCTCTTGGAAGGCTTCCCGCTGATACCGATTCTCTGGGGAGGCGATTTTAATACGATATTCGACGTGGACCTAGATAGATCTGGATCCAGACCCCGTCAGCTCTCCAGAGCGGCATATGCTGCACTGTCCTCCCTTCCTCGACTAGCCCTATATGACGCATGGAGGTTTCTTTACCCTGACTCCCGATCTTACTCCTTCTATTCCTCGGTTCACGATTCCTTCTCTCGAATAGACAGGTGGCTGGTGTCTGGTGTGCTGATGAGGAGCGTGTCTGGATTGACTATCCTCCCCAGGACCCTTTCCGATAATTCCCCGGTGACAGTCACCCTACTCTGGGGCCCGGACGGCGGCCGAACCAGGCACTGGAGGATGAAACCACTCTCTCTCCTCGACCCGGTCTTCAGCTCGGAGTTGGAGTCGGCCATCGAGGAGTTCTTTGAAATTAACACCAATTCCGTTTCCTCCCAAGCCATCCTCTGGGAATCCTTTAAGGCCTACATCAGAGGCATTGCCCTTTCCAAGGAAAATGGTATCCTTAAAACTATTCGGAGGGAGATTGCAGCGAGCGAGGCCAAATTATCGGCGTTGGAGACCCAATACACGTTAGACCAAACCCCAGAAACCCTTGCGTTAATTGGCTCGGAGCTGGATACATTCCGCTCGCTCGCGGACCGTGAGCTGAGGTTTCTTGATAACCCTGGACATGCGAGGAGATATGGGGAGGGTGAACGCCCAAGCCGCCTCCTGGCTAGACTTCTCCGCTGTGAGTTTGGTGCCCCATCCATTCCTTGAATCGAGATACCTGATGGCTCCCTGGCCACTTCGCCGGGAGATGTCAATTCTGAATTCCTCTCCTTCTATCAATCCCTATATACACAATCAGATAAAGCCACTGAGGCAGAAATCGATGCCTATCTCGATAATCTTCCCCTCTCGGCTCTCTCTCCTGAGACCGCCGGATCCCTTGAGAATCCATTCACCCCTGAAGAGTTCTCGGAGGCTATAGACTCCCTCTCTTCAGGCAAATCCCCGGGATCAGACGGTATACCTGTAGAGTTCTATAAACACTTCAAATCACTCCTACTCCCTCGTCTAACTGCGCTTTGGGACGAATCGGTGGAACTAGGCCAATTCCCCCCCCTCGTTGCGCGAAGCCACCATAACAGTCCTACTAAAACCCAATAAACCCCCTACTCAATGCGGCTCGTACTGTCCACTCTCTCTGATCAATTGCGATGCCAAGATCTACGCCAAAATACTTGCTCTTCGACTTGTCCCCTTCCATGCCACATATTATTCACCCAGACCAAGCTGGGTTCATCCCAGGCCGCTCCACATCCTTGAATTTGAGACGTCTATTCAACATTATAAGTAGAGTGAGCCTTAATGTACATGCAGTAGCCGCAACACTCGACATGCAAAAGGCATTTGATTCGGTGTCGTGGAGATATCTCTGGCGGGTACTTGACAAATGTAAATTCGGTCCCACCTTTGTCTCTTGGGTCAGACTACTTTATTCCAACCCTGTTGCCAGAGTCCGCACAGAGGACCGTTGCTCCCCTCTTTTCCATATAGCCAGGGGCACTAGACAGGGATGCCCCTTCTCTCCCTTAATATTTGCTGTAGCAATGGAGCCATTTTGCGGACATGCTTCGTCAAAACCATGCGCATAGGGGTCTACGTACTGCCGGTATCTCGGACATAGTTTCCCTGTACGCTGATGATGCTATTCTTTTCATCCGTTCCCCCGAGACCAACCTGGCCCCAATACTGAAGGATGTTGCCCTCTTCGGGCACATCTCTGGTCTCACGGTAAACTGCTCTAAATCAACCCTCTTCCCGCTTACTCCCAGCACACTCCCCCCCCCCCCCTGATACCATGGGGTTCGCTTGGGCCCAATCTAAAATTACTTACTTAGGTATAGTGGTGGCTCGTCACACCGAACGGGTCCGTGAGGAGAATTATCAGACATACCTCACAAACCTCATCACAAAACTACAGGGCTGGGCCAAGTTGCCGATTTCGCTGGCGGGCAGGATAGGGGTACTGAAGATGGCGGTACTTCCCCAACTCCTGTATAGATTTGCGAATGTCCCGCTATGGCCGGGAACCGAATTCTTCCAAACATTGACACGTATCCTCAACTCCTTCCTTTGGCACTCAGGTGCGGTCCATCTAAAGCTCAAGACCCTTGCCACCCCCATGGAGGCTGGAGGATTTGGAGCTCCGGACTTCCTTAATTATTGGCTGGCGGCACAACTCCAACACACTGCACACTGGTTCAATGTATCGGACCCCCCCCCCCCCATGTCAGATTGGAAAGGTTATCGGTCAGTGACCGTGATATCCGATCTCTAGTGGTCACGCCCATGCCGGTGGTGTCGGACTCGCTGGATCCTACGGCTTGCACATCCCTAGCCTTACATAAATCTTGGCAAATACTGGGTACCATTCATCCCTTTCACTGTAATTTTCCGATTTGGAATTTCCTCCCAGAAGTCCCACATGTCCCTCCCTCGGTGGTCCGTACATGGGCTGAGGCTGGATACGAACTACTACGCGACATATTCAAACAGGGAAACTTTATAGAATGGCCCGACCTCCCGGCCTCCCTTAGGCGGAGACCCTCCGTTTGGCTCCAATACTCATCTCTCCGGGGGGTACTCAAACGCAAATACATAAGTTTTCCGGCATTGCCACCAGATGAACCTGCAATTACCGAACTATCCTCCCCTTCCCCTATGAGGGGAAAAATCTCCAGGCTATACACCCTGCTTCAAACCAGATCACCCCCCACATTCTCCAAACTGAGGCACGCCTGGGAGTCAGATCTCGGCTCCGAAATATCTGACGAGCGTTGGACCCATATGTGTGCACGCACCCAGTTGATCTCCTTTAACTCCCGATTCAAATTAATTCAATTTAAGGTGCTCCACAGATATCATTACACCCCGGCTAGGTTACACCGTATGTCAAGTGACTCTTCCCCTAGGTGCCCTAGATGTGGCGATGAAGAAGCGGGGTATATACACATGATCTGGTCTTGCCCCCGACTCACCCAATTTTGGACCTCAGTATGCTCCACTATCTCATCCATTCTCGAGTGCCCCATCTCCCCATCCCCAATGCAGTGTCTATTTCATGATTTCCCTGAACTTCACCGTGATTCCAGGAAACTGGCTAGCCTCTGTATGCTACTAGCTGTGCGTACAATCCTACTCTGCTGGCTTCGGCCGAACACCCCTACTCACGCACAGTGGCTCAGGGCAGCCACGTGGGCCTCTGACCCCGAGGAGTCCTGGACGATGCAACAGTCCGCCCACTCCAGGCCTAGAGATATATGGCAAAAATTCCGCTCATACATGTCTCCCACCGTCACCGACTCTGACCCTGCATCCCCGGATCCTTCTCTTGCCTCAGCTCCAGATGACTCTTGATTCTTTCCCAACTGTCTTGTTCTGTCCTCGCATGTGCCCCCCATGGGTGTACGGTGTTCCCTTTATTGCCTTATGTAATTTCTTAAATTGTACCACATTGATCTGTGATGAACACGATCCCCTTTGTATTTCTGTTGATTTTACATGCTCTACTGTAACTTGCCTGTGCCTGTTGTACCAAGCTGAATAAACAAAAGTTAAAAAAAAAAAAAGAAGGAAGTGGTCACAAATAATAAGTCATGATGCGGTAGTCAGTCTCCCTTCCCCACGTTTTAATCACGGCATAAGGTAAGATTCTGGAGCACACACTCAAGCTTTCCCCAGCACAAGCCAACAGTTCCGCTCTCACCAATCAGGGCCTTCGGTGGTTAAGCCTTTTTTCTACAAAAAGTCTCTTGCCGCCGTGGGCCTGATGTATTCAAAATAATGAACAAAAGTTTTTTCTGTTTGTACATTGGGTGATGCCTTTCACCCTTGGATTCCCCCTCTTCTGGGCGCAGATCCCTAGAAAGTTCCTTAATGATACCAGGACCTATGATAGCAATTTTTTCCTGCTTTCGGGGGCATGACAGGTTCAAAGTATCAGAACAAAGGTTCAACAATCTCTTCTGTGATATTTACAAATCTTAATGTCCTCTTGAACAGTTCACTGTTGACACCTTTGGTCGGGTTCACTCTTGTCAACATACTGTATAGGGGGACTTTTAGACTTTGCCGCTCTGTATCGGCATCCCTCTTTCGGGTTCACTCTGGTCAATTGTGCCTTTTTCAATCAACTCTTACGATACATTATACATTTCCCTTAGCTTCACAATCATCTGTCGGTCAAAGACTTTCGACTGGGCAGAGGATTTTACAAGACCACTGTATGACCACTTTGACCCTTTTCTTTGCCTTTCCGGAGGACTTCTGGTACGGGTAGTTTTAACAATCTGGTAATCGTCCAGAGTTTTCTTCAGTGAGCACCACATGGTGCCTGACTTCGCTGTTGCTGGTTTTCCCCCTTCTAGCATCTATAGCTCTTTATGTTTTTTCAGTTCAATTAGCTGCTTGCTATTTTTCATTTAACACAGTTCAGTTTCTTATCGACTCGCCCCTCGGCTCACCGGCTGTGATGAACCGCTTGGCTTTCTTTCTCTTTGGAGTCAAGGTTGGTACCACAGAGACCAGCGTCTTTCCCCGGCTTGGTAATCAGTGGAGGAGGGTCTCGTGTACCGTTGACATCTGCTGCAACACACGCTGGTCATTGTTCGCGGTCTTACGATTCCTTCTGCAGAGGTTTCACGGGTCTTGGTCAGAAAGGGCAAGGTCGTTCATCTCCTGGTCACCTTCTCGGTATGCGCCGTCTTTCTCCTCCTCTTAAAATGCTGTGCTGAGTAAGCTCTCACGTCGTGCGATCTGCCTTGCTCGTAATGCGCTCCACCTTTTATCCCTGTGGGGAAGGGAAAGGGCCGTCAGGTGTGTGAGGTTCTGGCCAATTGCCTGACTTTGCCTGACCATGGTGTTGGGACATGTTGGGTAAATGGCTCGAGTGTTAGTCCTTTATAATATGCGAAGGTGTTTGCCTTGGAAAAGGTGCGGGTGTAAAGTGTTTGTTTATCCTACATGGTAGGTTGGGAAACAGGTGTCATAAGAAGTGGGATACCGCGTCTCACCAGTTGGTGCCCCACTTCCACTGCCATAGTACCCCCCCATCCGGGGATCCTGCCTCACTTGTCTACCCCCAGGAACTGGATCCAATAGCAACGGCCGTGTCCTGGCCACCTGGATGACAGATCCCCGAGGACTAGTCAGGGAGACACCGTCAGGTTTTTCCCAGTAGTACTACTGTACTCAATCTCCATAATCCAGTTTGCGTCATTCTTATTGGAACTCCAACCATGCAGAGATGGGCCTGGAGACTTCAGCAGAGCGCACTTCACTTTTCAATTCACACACAGAGGCAGGCGGACACATGCACGCCCAGTTCATTGCCCCCACCCCACACTTCTTCCCCTCAGTTTCTTCACCCTCAGAGGACTGAGGGATTGAGGGGCAGGCATATGTAGGTAAAGGAACTATGAATATGTCGTGAGTTGGAGAAACTCCCCACACGAGTATGAGGAGAGCGACACATGAGGGATGGGGCAGACCTGACAGAGGAGCGATGGCCCCAGGGGGTGATTGGAGACCGCATCTTATTTATTCGGTCACCCTCTCAGAGGGTGCTGTGATGAATCAGAGGTAATTATCTCAAGGCCCTTAGCCTGGGACCCTTCTCATGTGGTCAGGGAAAGGCAGAGGCTTCCTGAGTCTGACCATTGGGTTATTCTGTGGGAGTACCACATGAGAGGGGACTCAGGCCGTGATAATTGGGAGAACCCTCTAAATAACTTCCCTAGAGGCCCTACAGTTTTTATGGCCCATTGCAAAATTGAGGCCTTTAATATAAAAAGTGACTAAAACATTGGGAACTTCAAGTCCCACAATGCCTCAAGTACTGGGACGAGGAAGAGGGGCTCAGAGGCACAAAACTGCAATATGCAGTCTAGTGGTTCTGATGACCAACACCAAGTGGGACTTTTGAATATGTAAAGCCCTCTCAGGTGCAGGCCGTTAGAACTAGAAGGTGGAGTTGCAGCAGGAGTTGCCAGTCGCAGTAACAGAAGCAGAGAAATGAAGACGCCAGTGCTGCCACTGCCTTTGAAGCATATTGCGGTCCTGAGGGTCTTTGGAGTTCAAAACCTAAAGTGTGGAGGACACCCAGCAGGAAGCAGTATTTTGACATGATGTCCTGTGGGAGAGAGAGGCTCTCCTTATATCGTGGATGGTCTCTGTGGCTGGTGAGCACCAGAGTGCAGGAGGAGCAAGAGCGGCCCCTTTCCAGAGCGGCACGGGCCACGTGAACACGACCGGAGCAGTCAGACATTCAGGAATCAACAGAAGCAGTGACAGCGGTTCGAGGCGACATGTGTAGAGAGACCAGCGAGTCAGCCAAGATTAGGCAACCTCAGAAAGCTCCATAGTCGAACACTGACCTCCAACGGTTATTTTGAATACCGAACTAATGCGAGAAAGTCTTATTGGCATTACACTTACTTTGAAGGGAAGACAGAAAAGAAAGGCAACAACTATTATTGCCAACACAAAAAGAAGGCAATATTAAAGCAAAATAGGATCCTGCATTAACAAAATAAAGAGTGGGCAATACTGAAGAAAAACTAACCACCATTGCCAAAGTAAAGAGGGGGGCAATACTTAGAAAGTATGTAACCCACATTGGCAAAGTAATGAGAACAATATGGCATAAAGATTGTAACCATTAGTCCCAGAGGGAAGAACAGGCACTAGTTAAGCAAGAGATTAACAAGCACTGCCTAAGACAAAGAGGGACACATGTAATAAAGAAACATTGTCAACAGTTGCTTAATGTCGAATTAAGAAATTAAGAGTGGCAGAAGAGAAGCCCTACTTGGAAGAGATATCAAGGAGGAGAGGAAAATAACCTGCAATGCAGGTGACAAATAAATTAGTGAAACAAACAGCATCAATGTGTATTGTGTCCTCACCAAAGAAGTTGTGAATCTCAAAGTTGTTGAAAGTCAGACTGCTCTGAAAGTGTGAAGCAAGCCTCACCACAGAGTACTTATAGTAATGTTAGGAGCTTTTATCCTGGCAGGCGAGTATACCAGGAAAGGGATTGTTAGTGGTAGTCCTGGCAGGTTATTGGACCAGGAACAAGACATTTAAGTACTACATTGTGGTTGACGGTTGTGATGGAAAGAAAGTGGCAACACTAATGTGTTTGATGAACTGTGGTAAAAAGACCATCCTGACAAAAACATTGATGTGAATCAAGAAGAATTGTGGAAGTGTTGGTTTTTCAAAAAGAAGTGATATTGAGCTATTGACTTCAGTTTGAAGATTAAGGGCCTCATTACACGTTAGGTGGTAAGGGTTTACCGGTACCGGTAAGGGCACCGGTACCGGTAAACACTTACCGCCTTACTAAGAGTTCCCGTTGCAGGACCCGACCTTAATGGCTGGCTTTACCAGCTGTTAAAGTAGGGTGCCGCAAAGGGACCTTGGAGCTAATTACGGTACCGCAATTTGCGGTACCGTAATTAGTGCCTTCCCCATTCCCATTAAGCCCTATGGGGCAAAAATGGGAATGAGGAAGTGCCTTGGTGAATGGGGAATTACCTCCCCCGCTCACCTTGGAGTAGGGCGGTAATTCCACCATCCACCAAGGCGGACACGGTAAAATACCGGCAGCAGCCATGGCGCTAATAGCGCCATGGTTACCGCCTACCGTGTAATGAGGCCCTAAGACTTTTCTTTTTGTGTTGTGGAAACATTGTCAAATGTCAAGTAAAAGACTTTTGGAATAAGAAGAACTTTTCATGAATAGAAATTGACTACAAGGAACTTTTTTATCTAGAAATCCTGCTTTGAACCTGGGGAAGGGGATCCAACGCAGTTTACAATGATACATAGTTACCAGATTTAAGTCAAGTTATTTCCATTAAACATGAATTGCCATATCCTACCTTTATAAGTTTAATGTATGTATAAGTGTGAGGGACAGATTCCTGTTATTAGAGTGTTTCTCTTTAGTTTTATTTGGATAGTCAGGGAAATCATCTTTAGGTTAGGAATAGTGAGGCATTTGTCTCACCTTCATGTGTTAATAAAATGGCTACTTGCGAAAAACCTTTACCAAGTTTTTCACCTCGCATTTCTGACCCCTCAGTGCTCAGTTAATTTCCTGAGCTCATGTTACTGTGTCTGCCACGTTGGGCCCAGTAGCCCTTGCCTTGCACATAGGGCACAGAACTGCATGCATTCACCAGAGAGTCACTGTAACCTGGCTGTAAAAATAAACCTATGTAGTCTTCCGACGTGGGCGCAACATCTTCCAGAATACACCACAACACAGTGGACTATCCAGAGGACAGGGATATAGACACAGCAGTGGGGCACTTGTCGACCAGGTGTTCCAGCAACCAAACTGGGGGAAACGCTGCACCATATAGAAGACTGAGAAATGCTGTGGAGCCACTGTCGCAGAACAGGGTGCTTCCAAGATCCTGCAGACGCCTTAAAAACGTACTAGTTGCGTACAATAGAGAATTAAATCAACACAGCATTTGATCAACACATAGGGCCAAGTCCTAAAATGAGCAAATGAGATTACTACCAAATATAACCGATCCCAAGGATTGAGACAAAGCAGCCTGGGAAGTAACCAATCAGGGACATATAAAAAGGGACTTAGAAACTTCAGTTGGGTTTTGGACTCGGAGTAAGCAGGCATGCCTGCTAAAGTTCCCTTGATACAATCAGAATCTACTGGAAGGAGGCCTGCTGCCTGGTGGAAGGCAGTGGAAGCCTGAAGAGGCTGGGAGAAGAGGTGGAGGGCTGTAAGCCCTTGAGTAGGAAGGCTGATTGAAAGGGCACTGCACCCCCTCTAAACTTGTTGAGTGAACTGGAAAGCCAAAGCCTAGCGCTTTCTACCAACAGCCTCTGGGGAAAGAGGAGAGGTTCCAGACAATGGCAGGAGGGGCTAAGACCTATGAGCGAGGCATGCTGTGAATGCTGCAATCTCAGGTTTATGAGAGCAGCCTACAGTGAGTTCTGTAACCAAATGCCTATGGAGATAGTCCTGTTGTGAAGGGACCCCGTCATGAATCTTGAATCCAAGGTGTTAGGGAGAATGCTCTGTTAAGGCTAATTTCCCAAACCTAGCGAGTCCCCCAGCAGCTTTGCTGGATTTTTGGGGTTTATTTTTTCTCCTGCTAAGAGTGAGACTCTTTTCTCCCACTCTTAGACATGATTTGAGATATCCTTTGACTTTGTAATGTGTTTTATGGGCTATGGGGTCTTTTACTCCATAGGGTTTCATGTGGTTTTTGGTAAGTGTGTTACACAGCACCCTCAGTGCAGTAACACAGGGGTGTCATAGTGACCCCCAAACATAGACTCCATACCCTGGGACTGACTACTGTCTCCCAGGGCATGTAAAGTCATCATTGGCTTTATTAGTCCAAATTTGTTAACAGAACCAGTACAAACCATCATATTGTGGAAGTACTGGAAGGGGTTAATTAGATTACACCTGGGTCTGTTTTCGAGGGGGCACTGTGCAGTCCCCCCTCATCGAGCTTCTGGCTGGTGGCAATGGTTACCATGCGAAATATTCCTTAAGAATATTTACTATGGGATTTTCCCATTCATTTTAAACGCACCACTTTTTGGTGCAATGTTAAAGATACCGCTGGGTTATTTATTTAATATTTATTCCCCTGTTGGGTCTTTTTGCCAGGACTCAGTTTTAAAATGGCGTTTGTGTTCGCCTCTGTAACTCCAACCCAAGTCGAGCCCTTTGTTCCACTTTTTGGCGGGCTTCTACACAGAAGCTTCCAAAAGTGGTGCCACTCTGTCTGGATCTACAGGATGTGTGGGAGGGGGGTTTAGGCACCCTGGACTGAGTTGCCTCAGCAACTCAAGTCGCACTCTTGTGTGATTGGCCCAGTAGTGAGCCGCCCGGCTCACCACTTAGCAGGTTTGAGTGACAGCTAGAACTGATGAATGCGGCTTTTCTGCATAAAAGCAGGGCTTTGGGGACTGGGACTTCAGACGTCGCCACAGGACCAAAGAATCCGAAGAGGGAGAAGCTGAGCTGACCTGCAACGACGACACCACCGGTGGAGCCCTGCTGAACCGACTAACCACTTCTTCCAACGACAGAGGAGATCTTCATCCCGAAGAGTCTTCTTCCTTTGACTGGTGTGGATAACCAGTTTGCCTGCCTTTTCGGCTCCCTGGAGCATCTCGTGACCGCCTTGCCTGTGCCAAGCATCCCGGCAACCAGGATACCACGTTTCACCACTACCGCAAATAAAAGGGTAGTACCTTTTAACCGGAGAACTCTGCGGCTGGTTTCTTCCCTGGCAGTCAACGACCTTCAGCTTTCCTCCAGGTCGAGATCTTCTCTTTCTCTGGACGACGCCGCGACTTGCATTCACTGCCAGGAACAACTGCCCCCACTGGAGGATTTTCCCCACTTTCAAGGTACTGTGTCCGCCTGGCCTCCCTCGCAACGGTCTGTGTGGGGTGTCTCGTAAATCCTCAATTTACCACTTGGGTTGTTGGCCCTAGGCTGGCTAACTGAACTTTCCTGAGCTGAACTAATTCCTTTTTAAACTCTCTGCAAGACTTTTCAAGCCTTTTAAACTATGTGATCTTGGGCGCATTGGTGTTCTACTCTCTCTAAGAGGGAGCCAGGCCTCTGAACTTTTTGCTCACAAGTAGACTGACTTTCCTGCCTTGCTGAGTGCTTCTAAAGTATTGTCTTGTGTGCTTTTCTAATTTCTGCCTTTTCCCTCCCTTTCTTGATAACTTATTGGAGTGCCATCTTTAGTTAAGCGCTCACTTCTGTCTGAAAATAAGTAGTGTTAACGAAGACTTGTCTAATAAGGAATAAGGGATGTATATATATATATTAATAGTGACTGTGTTTTTGAACTTGCTTACAATAATAGTGCTGGAGTGTTTCTAAGTTTGACTTTAAATAAATAATTCTATACTTTGATACCAAAGCTCTAGTCAGTGTTTGCTTGTGCTACTGTATTTTGGTACCTATCTTGTATACTCCATATACTGTCTAACACTTCTTGAGAGAAGTCTGGCTGCTCCGCCACAGCTACCAGGTAAATATGGGTGGTACAGACTGCTACCAATTGGGTTTACTGCCAACACCTGTAGTCTTAAGCCTTTTGCAGTGGTCCCTAAGGGAACTGCACAGGTTTCTGCCTAGCTCTAGGAGGGACCTACTAATTCAGAATTCTAAGGTCCTGTTGTACACCCTGAAAGACTCAAGGTACAAGTCAATTTTTTCCATTGGCTCCCAGTGGCTGCAAGTGTAACGCTCACCTGATTCCCACGGAGGCGCTGATCCCGGCTGAACTGTTATAGTCTCTTCAATTGAGAAGCGTAGAGCTCGGATGACTCTCTGGACTGGGCTTCCTCTTATTGACCGTCTGACTTGCAGGGTAAGGTTTCTGCAGGCGGAAGAAAAAAGGGTTAATGACCGTTTGGCTGGACTTCCTCCTCACTAATCGCCAACTCTGCGAAAGTCCAATGTCCTGGTGAGCTCTCACCTTAGGCGTATAAATGCTGGGCTCTCCATCCTGCGACTTATGCAGGGGTGCGTGGGTTCCAGTTACGTCACTGGAGGTCCTCAAAGTCTTTTGTGGCCTTAGAAGTGGCACAGGTGCTGAGATGCCAAAAGGTGATGCCGCCGTTACTGCACGAGCAGATGCCAGTAGGTATAAAGAGTTTATAGTCTTGAAGAGATGGGCACCTTTAATGAAGTCTTTGCATTGTCTTTTTCAGGTGCCTGGATGCTGAGGGCGTGGTCACAGAGCGCGACACGTGCGGTAGTACGTAGGTATGGGAATTTCAATGACACCTCAATAATGTCCCTTGTTTTCTGTTTTCAGGTCTTGAGATGTTGCGGGCGTTGTTCGTCCGTTGCCGTTGCACGTGCGAAGTACGTGAGTATAATGATCTGTGGCCTTATTATAGCACCTCTAACAATGTTCTTTTCTTATTTGCAGGTGTCGGGACCTTGCGGGCGTTTTCCCAGTCGCGGATGCACGTGGGGAAACACATAAGTGTTAGGCTTTCTTGCAGTCTTTAATGGCACTTAAATAATGTCTTTTCTTGTTTTCAGGTGCCGGGCTGCTGCGGTTGAAGAGATCGTAATACGCGCACAAAAGCAGGTAAGAAAAGTAAATGCGGCCGCCTTTACCCGATTCCTACTTAATAATGTTCTTTGTCTTTACAGGTGCCGTTGGGCTGCTGAAGAGAAGGCCGCGAAGAATCCGTGAAAGCACAGATGGATCAGGTAAGCGAGCGCGGCTGCGAACGTGTTGCAACTTGCTAACCTTATGTTTCTTTTGCTTGCAGGTTCTGCAGGTGTCTGGATTCCTGGATGGTAACTATAGTTCTCGTGTCTTTCTTCCACAGGTTGCTGAGCTGAAGCTGGAGATGTCACTGGAATGCTGGAGCTGACTCGGTGAGCGTCCTGCTGCAGATGCAGAATAACGCGAAGCACGTTTTCCCAATCGGGTGTGGTTTAAATAGTGTTGGAGTGATTGGGTGTCTTCTTCCTCAGCCTCGCCCAGGTAAAAGAGTTCCTGTGTTACAGAGCTAAGGAGTGGCACCAGCCCCACCCAGGTAAGAAAGTAGTCCCAGTTCAGGGAATAGTTCCTCCCAGCAGAAGGCTGGGGACTTCATCCTGCCAGCATTTGCAAAGGTGAGTATACAGCATGGTCTGCTACAGGTAGGTCCACCCAAGCACCTTTGCAAGAATTATGAGCCCGGCGCCCCTGGCGCCTGGACTGAGGTTCCTTATGAGCCTGGCGCCAGAGGCGCCAGGACATGGTCCAAAGGGCCCCAATAGGGGTTTGCTGGAGCCGGGGACGAGGGTCGTGAGCCTGCTTCCGGGGATGCTGGGCTTGACTTGGCTTCTCGGGAGCAGTGCTCATGACAGCAAGGATTAAGTTCAAGACCCTCTGCATTGTCCACAAGGCATTCTGGGGCCTGGGTCCGCAATGCCTTCACCACTCCATTCAGGAATACCTTCCCACTAGAGCTCTTCGCTCCTCCAACTCTTTCAGGGTCGGTCACTTCTCCAAGCAACAAGTTGGTGGTAGATCTTTCCTCAGCTGTGGCCTCCCTCTGGAACAGCCTCCCTGCCTCTCTACAACTTGAGGCGAACCATCCTAGGTTCCGGAAGCACCTGAAGACCTTCCTCTTTGCTTCTGCCTTCTCTCTTCCTCTCCCCTGCTGATCTGTCTGTTTCTGCACTGAGCTCCTGGCTACCCTTCAAATTCGGGCCCAGATCCCTGCATACCAGCACTGCCTCCTGGCGACCCCTGCACTTGGGTCTATATCTGCAACCCTTCAGTCCTCTTACCTGCACTTACTTTACACCTGTTGTCTGCGCTTAATTCTTGCACTTGCCACCTGCTGGCCACGTTGGTGTTCGTTTTGATTATGTGTTTTGCACTTTCCACTCCTCCTCTGCCCCTTGCACCCCCCCCCCTTCTCTCTCCCCTGCACTTGCGCGTTCTCATTGTCACTGGGCCTAGTAAAATCGTTGTTTTGTCCTTACTTGTACCCCTGCCTTGCCTCGTCGTGCCCTGAAACACATTCCATTTAAAGGAATGTTGAAAAATATTGTCATGTTAGTTTAACATGTGATTTGTGTACTTTTCAAGACAGTGTTACAAAACAGGTTATTATTATAGTTTAATTGTAGCATGAAGGTTGGAGCACATATCCCATCCCAGATTTTCCCTCCAACAGTAATGGCGGACATTCAAAATGGCGGCCTCGGAAAATTGTTAATCTGTTCTTTCGATTGATGCGGTTACTTCCATATTAAATGTGATTTTCCGTGAATGTTATAAATGTGTGGAAAACAGCCAATAGTTCATAAAAATGCATACACAAAAGAAGGTTGCGAAAAAAAGTAGTGTAATATCTTTTGCTCACAGATGCAGTTTGTATGGCAATTTAAAAAGAAAAAGACGATGAGGATATGGAGAAAGTACATAAACTGATTAATCCTTTAAAGCCTGATACTTCTAGACAAATCACAGAAACAGAGCGGAACAAGTGCTTCATCTGCCAAGAAGACAATTCGGGGGTTCTTCGCTGTACAGCAGAGGATAAAAGTGATACAATGGAAGAGGATTATAAGACAATATCCAATCTGCTTTCCACGTTTATGTTTGTTTATTTATATAGCGTGCAAAACCCTGCGGTATCTAGTCGCTTAAACTTAAGAGATTAGTTTCAGTGCTTCAGGTTACAGAAAAGGAAGCGTAAGAGGTGAATTACAACATCGTGGAACGTGCAGAGGTAATACATCATACGCAAAGTGCAAAAGAGAAGTACATGGTGATCACATCCATTGAGCCGGACCCCATGTTGCAGGGTGGCAGCAACACACAGATGCAAAGTCAAATCATTTGGCAAATACATGGTGCCTGCCCCAAGTAGCAGGGCAGCGGCAGCACACAGATGCGAAAGTGCAGCAATTAGCAAACACATGGTGCCTACCCCATGTTTCAGGGGCGCAGCAGCAAACAGATGCGAAAGTCCAGTAATGGGCAAATACATGGTGCCTACCCCTGTGTTGCATGGCGTCAGCAGCACATAGATGCGAAAGTCAAACAATGGGCAAATACATGGAGCCTACCCCATGTTGCTGGGTGGCAGCAGCACACAGATGCGCAAGTCAAATCAGTGGCCAAATCCATGGTGCCTGCCCCATGTTGCAGGGCAGCAGCAGCACATAGATGCGAAAGTCAAACAATGGGCTAAACCCTGATAGGCAGTGAATTGCTGCAGGCTCAGCTGCCTGTACAGGTAATGGGGTGGAGGGTGGTGTGGAGGGAGGTTTAGCTGCACTCCTGACTGGGCATGTCCCTTAAGAGAAGCGAATGACAGGTGATTGGAAAAAGGAGGGTGCACAAAGCAGCATGCTGTAGGGGACAGTGACTGGAACTAATGATCTGTCTTCATAGTACCGCTGGCGTAGCGGGGGGCCCACAGCCCCCACCACCCTGTGACCTGCGGAGGGCCCCAGAGACTAGTAAGAAATGATTTGTGTGGGGTTTGAATTGGAAGGGGGTGCTTGTGGGGTTTAGGAGTATTGGGTGTTCACCAAGGACAATTCATGTGTCACGTCTTGATGAAGGTTATCGAGCCAAGATTGGTAGGACGTAAAGCTTGGTTTCACAAGTCATGTAGATTGCAGGTCAATAAAACAGAAAGGAAGATCTCACTAGCGGATAATGCTGATAGTTCAACTAAATTCATCTGCCGGAGTGTTCAAGACAAAGGTTCTGTGAATACAAAACCAATATGCTTTTTTTGACACATGCCTGCCCCAGCTGGAAGATCAATGTGTACAGCATCTACATTTGGCCTTGATATTTGCGCCCGTCACTGTGCCCTTAAACTAGAAGGCAAACCCCTGCTTTCTAAACTGAGTGCAGGCTATCGTATTGCACAAGATGCCATGTACCTTATGCATTGCCTTGTATTATATAATAGAGCAAGAGTCTAAAAAAAACACAAGAAACTGAGATGGACCAAATTAACCATGCTATTGCATTTGCAGAACTTTTATACAGGCGCGTTATAAATGACCTATCATATCATACATCGAAGATGCTTGAACGGACAACAAAACTGCATCCATATTTTTAACTTAATTTAATAATTTGTTTTTCGCTCAAATAATAAACTTTTACAAAATAATTTCTTTTATCATTCAAACAAATGAAATCAAGTCAAGTTATTTCATCAACTTCAACGTTATACAGTGTTAAAACACTACATTGTAGTCAAATTGCTTCAGTGAATATCCTCTAGTTCATTCATTATTATGCATTTGCATTTAACAGAATGTCGACACTCCAAGCCCACTTGATGTGCCGTTTGACATATAATACAAAACACACAATTCAATACAATGAGTCGTACTGTAGTGTTCTTTAAAACAGAATTAAAATATAATTATATCTTTCTTTAAGACTTACTGCCTTCTTCCAATAGCCCAAATAGCCCAGCCGTTTTTTTAATCTGACACCATAAACGGTACAATGCTATCTGGACTAACTGTCTGAATTTAAACAGTAGTGCCAAACAGCATTGGTTTTAATTGAATCATATTGGCTCACAAAGTCACCCAGAGAGCACATATACTACGTGCTCATTACAGCACATTGGGTAAGGATGTGCCTAGCTGTCTCTGGCATATCCACATTTTTACATATAAGTCAGGTTTGTTGACTTGTAGGGATATCTCTGTATACACCTTGGATCGTTAACAGCGGGAGTTGATTTATACGTAGACAGTCTTAAATCTCGGACCAACAGATTAGGAATTTTGAGAAGGCATGACTGTGTCTTTAGATATTTCTGTGTTACGCTAGTAATGTGTCTATAGTTTTGCAATTTTTCCCAAAAGGTATAGTTTCTTACCCAGTCCCATTTTTTCAGCTTGTTTGTATAGGTACCTTTTAGTATCTTATATAGGGTGCCTTTTTCAAAATCTGGCAACCAGCCTAACAGTTGGAAACATTACTCATCTAGATACCAATAGCTTTTTCTCCCCCCCCACCCCCACACATCTACTGTTCGTCTCATGGCATTGCCACAATATACTCAATAATGGGCACTTTGGGTTACTTCTGAACTTCAAAAACAGCATGCCCCTACGAATCGATGCTTGAGCCTTTAAAGACACCAGACCCAATTCAAGTCTCAAATAGGCCATGGACGTCACCGGTGGGAGGTCCAAATCTTTCTCCAGAAGAGACCCTCTAGTACATCTAGCCAAGATAGATTCTTCATGGCTAGGGCTTCCAATCCGTAAAGGAAGGCAGATAATAACTTTGCTTGTACAGCTTGATAAATCCTTCTAGCGTATAGCCTGCAGATTGTCTAGCGAACCTATTTATGGCGTATATTAGTTGGCTGGCTTTTCGTTTCTTCGCTTCTATGATTGTAATAGAATTGCCACTAGCAGCCAATTTGAGTCCCAAGTCTGTGGAACTACTAAAATATTCCAATTTTCCCACTTCAAAGCCTAGGTTTACCCGATGGACCTTACCGCCCGCTACAACCATCATTTTTATTTTATTCATGTTTATAGCAAGATCATTTCTCAATACGTATTCCATCTGGGACCTAGATGGGCTTTAGTGCTATTTATGGTCCGGTCCATTAGGACCAGATCATCAGTATAAAGAGCACAGCCCACTAGACTAGTACCAACTTTTACTGAGCTGCCAGTCTCAGTAAAAATCGATTTTGGGAGATCCGACAGGTACAGGTTAAACAGCAGGGGGCCCAACGTACATCCCTGTTTGACCCCCCCCTTGTTAATTTTTACCTCAGCTGATAATGTTCCCGAGTCATCCAGCCTGACCTGTATACCTGTGCTAGAATGGAGACAAATGTTTATATCCAACAGCCAGTTTGGACATCCCAACTTGTGCAATTTTTCCCACAACATGAAACGGTTCACAGAGTCAAATGCTGATGAAAAAAATCGACTAATGTAAGATAGAATCCGGGGCTTCCCTTTTTAGTGGCCTCCTGAATCAAAGAATGTACAAGCCTGATGTTGTGGGTTGTACTGGACCCCTGCCTAAACCCTGTCTGTGTGGTAGGCAATATGTTTGCGTCTTCTACCCACTTCTGCGTTTTAACCAATACCAGTGATGCAAAAAGCTTCCCGACCACATCCAAAAGCGACAGCAGTCAGTAATTTTCCGGCTGCTCTCGGTCGCCTTTCTTGTAGACTGGAAGCATAATCACACGTTGCAATGTTTCCGGGAGGACACCCCTCTCTACAAACCTTGTCAAATAGGATCTTTAAGATTCTGGACCATTCCACAGGGTTTGTCTTAAGTACAGCGTTAGACAGGCCATTTGGCCCTGCCGCACGCAAGCCCTTTCTTTAGCTGTACAATTGTCTATCACCCAGAGGCCAGTGGTCCTGAGCTGTATACTCAAAAAACCCTGAATCTGCTGCTGCATATGTAGACAAAATAAACACTGTCCATTTTACAGCTGGGACAGGGTTTACTAAGTCCCGCTGACCGTCTCCCCTTACTTTCGCCAGCTGTTACAAAATACCTTTGGAATCTTTACTACACAGTACTGTTAACATTTCCTGCTACTGGGTATTCTTTTTATATGCTATCCTTCTTGATAACCATTTCTTTTAAGCGTTTTTGTGCTTCTTTATGTTTACTGTGTCCCCACCAATCTTGTATACTTTTCTGATGGAACTGCACAGCCTACGTTTTTCCTCTTGCACTTCAGAGGGGTTTTTATGCTAATCTGAGTATACTACCACTCTCCTAGAACTCATAGACCCAGAGGCTAACACACTCAATCGATCGCCCATTTCAGACACACTTTACAAGGAAAACTGAAGTAGCTCTTTTTTGTAAAATTGCAACGTCGCCCTCGAGTCCCTGTCAATGTTTCCTTGAGACCAGTCTATCCGGTTTTTGCCCTGGTTTACATTTACCCTACCACCACCTGTTTGCCTAGGTCCAAGAACACCAAGGTTTAAGGTCAGGGCCAAAATGGAGTTATCACTATAGGGTGTGCTTTTAGCCTGTAAAGACTCCACTCTCTCCGCACATTCGTTACTAGCGAAGAAGTCGTCCATGGTCGATGTTTTGTTATTCACATTGACCCCTTAGTCTCGCCCCTCTGCTTCGTCACACTAACTTGATACACTGACTTATACGCTCCGCTCCTGTCCGAGTCCCTGCAACGCGCATTTAGATCCCCCAACCATAATTACCAGTTTGTGCCCCTTTATGGACAGCCATTCGGCACATACAGAATCAATTATTTCAAACACAGGTTCCAAACGGGGGACACATGTTAACCAGGAGCATAGTAGAGCGCAAGTTCCCTTTTCCAACCGCCACCTCAATGGCCAGCAAATTATCTGAATCAGAAAGCAGGCTTATACTCTCCACTAGGAGATTTTGCCTTATACCCATGATTAGACCACCAAATGGGCGGCCACCGCTAGCCTCTAGAACACTGTATACCCCTCCAACTGTATAGGCGTTAACCACGTCTCCTGCAAAAATATTATGTCCTACTCGCACAAGAGAGCCAGCGAGTCATTTTATACCAGAAGATGGTTGTGTCCTTGAGTGTTCCAAGATGCCAACTTCTCAGTTCATTTGCTCTCCGTCAGATTTTTCATAAAAAATCTTTTGAACCACTCCCAGCCTTGAGCGTCCGTCATAGCTGGCTTCAGCTGTTCCCAAACTACCCTGGAGAGTGATCCCAACACACCGCTTTTTAGGACCTGCGCAAAGGACTGGATGGCTGCTTGTTTAAGGGGCATGTGTGATGGAAAATCCACCCAATAGCCCACCTTTGAGATGGATTCCTGGTGTAGTCTGACTAGGGCCAACACTTCTGGTGTGACACAGTGTACTCTTACACATTCAGATACCACTGGTTCCACAAAACTGAAGTCGGCAGACTAGAATCCTCGTAGCACAAATACTTTATTGCAGATTGACAGTAGGTCCAACCTATTTGTTTTCTCTGTAAAGGTCAAAAGACCACGCTACAGGGTAAACAAACTTTCCTCCAGGCTCGTGGGCTTACGCCCACTGCTGCCACTCCTGTGTCTGGGGCTGGGTTGGCGCACTCCAACTTTGCACCGGTGGGGGCTGTGTTTGGTTGACTTAATCGGGTGGAGGCTGCGTCAATACCGGTTCACATATGCTATGGAAGGCTGGTGCAATCCTTCTATCTTTATTTCCTGTGGATTCAGGGTTGTTTTGTCAGTCACACGCTAAACAACTTGTTGGAGTACCTGCTGATCTCTGTAGCCTCTTGTTTCAGAGCAGCTTTCCTCTTTACTTTCCAGGGATAATGTTTTAATGAATACTGAAGAAACAGCATTTCGGCTCACAATGTTCAGAGGTTTTGCCCGCTTTGCCAACCTTCTATCTTTTCTTGTCATGTAAATGGAGGTTTCAGGCAGCACCTCCTCCATTAAAATCAATGTTTCAGACAGTGCCATAGTTTGCTGCCTTTTTGAAATTTGGGCAACAGGCGAGCAAGGTTCATCTGCTCTGTCTTACTGTGGTCTGCTGGAAGGTTTACATTCTCCCACGTTTTCTTTCTCTCATCAAGGGAATCCAGTGTCCTACCCTATTTTTGCACTCCTTCGAGGATTTCACTGCACAACTTCAGCAGCAGTTATACTGCAAAATGCACCACATCTGTGGATTTTTTATGAATATTTATATGGCCAGAGTCGTCACAACCACTTTGTATACTTGGGTCTACTTCCTCTTGTACCAAAACAGGAAATAAGTTAGGCGACACTGAAAGCCGCTGGCTCTCTTCTTGCAGTACTAGGGGGGGGATATGTGTCCCATACGTGCCGTTACCTCAGCAGTGGGAAGGCAACTCCCTGTTTGGACGGTGTTGGCAATATCTCCCAAAGGGACTACTGTGGGGGCCTGCAGTGAATAACACAATGACAACAGTGAGTTATTGTCGATTTCCCTCCAAAGTCAGAATTTGATCCGTTTAAAATGACACCTGCCGCTTCGTTTGCTGGAAGTATATCAGGCACCTTCGCCCCTTTGTCTGGCTGATAGTAGTCAGTGATTTTCCCCTCCACGGCCAATAGTGTTGCTTTGAGTTTGTACCCCCTCCTCACCCTTGAGAGTCTTTGTTTACTGAGGCTGAGGTTTTTCTTCTACGAAACGCCGCCAGTTAACTGTATTCCCATAGGGCTTACCCTTTCTGGAGTTTTGAATGCGAAATTTTGTTTCAGCTTTACCTGGCATCTAGAAGGCTTAACAGCACTCGGATCTTGCGCTGTCCGTCAAAGGCGTGCGACCCTCAGCACCCCAGCCACCTCACCCAGAGCAACACTGTAACAAACTGCTGACTGCACTCCATGCAACGCGCTGCCTCCTGGGGAATATAGTGTTTGTTCAATTGAAAGGGCCAGCACTCCAGTTTCTTTCTCAAGTATTTCGCAGTTATTTCGGAGCCAGAGAACAACCGCTGCACTGTCAGCCGTAACACTTTGCTGACTGCACTTTGCGCCCATATGGAAACTTGTTGACCTATGCAATCTGTACAGCATAAGGATGAAACAACATGGCAGTGACTTTTCAGGACGCATACATCCAGAAAACTATGATATTTGCTTACTTTCCTGACATGGAAGCACAAAATCAAGGTGATGCTTCCATTTAAAAATGATATTGGATCTGCACTAAACAAAGCATGTGAATACAATGCAGATAGTGATGCTGTTCATCTTGCTAAAGTAGCAAATAGAGTGAGAAGAGACATCATTAAAATGAAAAATCTCTTTAACGGATCATTGAGAAACAAGTGTCAGGATGACTGTGCCAGCGCTCTATTAGCACTGGTTGCCATTGTTTCGAACATTCCAAACATTAAAGCACAGTCAAGTACTTCAACAATGCCACAACCAACCCTCACTTTTGCAGTTACATATGTACAACAGTTTGGTGAGATGTCGGAATTATGAGTCTTAAAGAGCCTTCAGGCACAACCGAGAAGGGGAAACTCATTTGCCCATCTACTTAGGTATTTTAATCCATACAAGAAGTTGCAAGCGTGAACTTGTTGAAAACCTGCATGAGCTCTGGTTAAGCATATCATACAACCGTGCTGCACATCTCATCAGAACTTGGCAGTGAAGTATGTCATCACTATCACACAGAAATATAGTAATTCCTCTTCAGTTAAAAGGAAGGCTCTTAAGAGGCCACCAGGGGGCGTGTAGATGGCAGTTGCCTGAATGTTCTCCTCAGTCTTCCAGAACCCGGAAAAGTGAGTGAGCCCCCACTCATGCCACCCCGGGAACGGAACCGCTGTGACTAGTGCAGACAGACCCCAACGGAGCATATCTGACTCCAAAAACCGACTGAATTGGCCACATATAACCGGAGATGCACTCCCCGAACACCACGAGCGAACACTAAAGTGCTGACTTTGTCTTGCAGAGATCTTGGCCTGCTGTGTAGTGGTACCAGAGGCTATGCTCAGAGGACCCTGTTATCGTGGGATGCCCAGACCCCCTCCTTTCCCCCACAAGAGGACTGGAGAGGTGCTGGTGCGGGGCCCTGCTCCCGCCGTACACCCAGAAGGCGGGGTGATCGGGGACCCATGGAAGCTGACCTGCCTACTCCTGGGACTGATGGGTCCCTGCAACACTACGTTGCGGAGTGGAGCCGGTGTGCGCCTCACGCTTCAGGCCCAGCTGCGGAGGGTCAAATATACTACAGAGGGCACGCCAGGTGACAGGGTATGAAGGGGCTGGGGGAGCTAAAACTGGAGCAGCGGTGGCCGTGCGGATAACCTTATAACCAGGTTTGAAAGTCTTGTAATATTTCGGTCCAAGTGGCAAGAGGGCAGCAAAGACAACGGGCCAATACCGCCCGGGGGGTTCGGCACCCCAAGTACTGGGGCATGTGCCCGCCTCCTACAGCGAGTTTGGGAGAAACCCAACACCTTGAAGAGGTTGGAAGGTTTGGGTTTGAGAGCGGAAGAAACAGGCACAAGCCCCCGGAATACCTAGCTGATGAACTTCCCCCTCTCCTCTTTTGTGAAGGCAGTGCACCAGAGGGGCCTGGAGTTTCCCAGGTGGTACCGGTAAAGACCCAGGGGCACGGTGTGAGCCCCAAGAGCCCGTGTACGCACTGGCTCCGTATCTGAAGGGACTGTGCTGGAGGTTTGAGCCCCGACTTAGGGGCGTGTGCCCGTCTGGCCTAATCAATGGGAGAGTGGAGGTAATATTCTCGAGGGGTGGTCGCCATGACAAGTGGAGGAACCAGTTCAGAGGGAGAAGAGTGGAGGATCAGCAAAGGGATTCAGATAGGAGGGAATTGGGGACTCTTGAAACCCAGAGAGGCCTGGTTCAGAGAAGTGAATGAGCATGCTTTTCCCCCCTCTCCTCGCACATATGGGGGACGCCCTTAACAGACAAGCGGCAGGGTGAACTTTGAACTGGGCAGGGCCATGAGACTAACAGGGTGACTTCCACTCGGGGGAAGGAGAGTCCTCGATGGATCTGTTCCTCTTGGATTCTTTACAACAGCCCAGTGTTGTATGGAGGTTAGACTAAAATTGGCTGAATTTGTGTACCCCGGAAGGCCTGACTCCGTAGCCAATAACGCATGGAAGAAAAGGGCGGCTGGAGGAGAAGACTCGATGGCAACCAAGAAGGATGTCGCCTCGCTCCTTGAAGAGATCTGGGGCATGAGGACAGACATTGGTGGTAAAGTTGACAAGATCAACACCAGACTTGATAAAATGGAGGAGAGACTACAGGAGGTGGAATACAACCAATCCTCTTTGGACATCTTTCAGACTCAAATCGATGTGAGGGTGGGGGAAATAGATAGGAGGGAAGCAGACACTGTCCTGAAGCTCAATGACTTTGAAAATCGCAAAAGGAGAAATAACCTCAGAATCTTTGAGATACCGGAGAAGGAAGGGGAGAATGAACGGCACCTCAGAAGAACCATACACAAATACACAAAACTTCTCTTCGATGATGAGACAGTTGACAAAGTGAAAACTGAAAGGCCCATAGGGCCGGTGGCTTGACCAGAGGCCCGAGGTCAGTCCTTGCGCGTTTCCACAACTATCCAGACAAGCTCAGCATTTTGGAGACAGCTAGGAATAAGGGTCCTGTGATTTTGGGCACAGCGAGAATCACTGTTTTTCAGGACTTCTCCTCCCCGAAAAGATAACTGTACCTGTCACTGACAAAATGACTGACCGAGAAAGGAGTTCGGTACAGATGGGGATTCCAGTTTTCAATCTCTTACGAACTGCAAGGCCACAAACACAAGCTGGTTAAGGAGGAAGAAATAAACAGAGTATCAGAGGAATTAATGGGTGGAGAAGAGACAACCTCGGGTTCCCAAGGGGAACATGAAGTACATAGACCATGGCAAATTAAGGTTCCCAAGAGAAGTAGAATCTCTGACCTAAGGAAATTTAGGAAGCTCAACACCTCCCCGACCAACACATCCTGAACACACCTTCGAAGGAGGTCCTGATGGTGAAAGTTTCCAGTTAGGGTTGAGCTAAATGTTACAGCCCGAAAGGGGAGGAAATGTGTGCTAAAATATCATCATTGACAGCATGGCTGGGGTTTGCTGAAATGGTGAGAAGCACAGCGGTTTGTTGTTTTTATATTTTTCTATTTTGAAGTTGTGGGGGGCTGGGAGGGGGGCATTGGAGTTTGAGGATTTAGGTCAGGGGCCGGGAGGACAGGCCCGTTGTGGTGGTTTGGTACTACCCTAGTGATGGTAACTGGGAGAGTCTGGGCGCCTTTGGTGGGGGGGGGGGTCAGGGGTAGAGGGGATGGATTGGGGGGGAAAATGGGTAATTCACACTTGCTGTATGCTATGTTTAATTACGCTTTCATCCAGCACACTTTCCTGGGGTTAATCTTGATTGAGAAAAGTCGTTGGCGGATCAAACTTTGCTTGGCTGCCTTGGTGAAAGGGACTAAAAGGGACAGTTTGCGGGTATGTACCATTAACGTCAAGGGCCTCAACTCCCCTACTAAAAGGTTGCTGGTCACCAGGGAATTTAAGAGGTCTGAGATAGATGTTCTATTCCTTCAGGAAACCAAGTATATGAGGGGTGAGGAATGCAGGATTCCCTGTGCCCAGATTGGGGGGTGGGGGAATACTGGAGTTCTGGGATCTTGAGAAAAGCAGGGGTTGGGATTTTGGTTCGTAGAGGACTGAGAATGGAAGTCACTAAAGTGTGGTGCGACTCGGAGGGGAGGGTGGTGTTGACCTCCGGTCTGATTAAGAAGATACGATTTACATTTGCCTCAATTTATGCTCCGAACAAGGGTCAAATGAGATTCCTGGAGAGAACCCTGGCGAATGTAATAAACGAGGGAGCAGGTCACCTCATAGTCAGGGGGGACCTTAATGTTTGGATGGATGTCACTTTGGACAGACTATGCATTCCGGGGGAAAGGAATCCCAATAACAGGGTTGCAGGGGGTTTGGTGCCGCCGTGGCCTTATATGGTTTGCGGGATATCTCGCGACACTTTCACCCACAAGAAAAAGGGGTTCACCTTCTATTCCGCCCCACATGGTACCTTAACAAGAATAGAATGTCTTTATATCTCAAGGGACCTATGGGATGTGGCTCAGGGATCAGGGATTCACCCAGTTAGTTGGTCTGACCATGACATGGTATCTGTTGATATTGGGTGGAGCGGTTTGTGCCCCGGGAACTCTAAATGGAGGTGCAACGAATCCCTTTGGAAAGACCATGTGTTCAGGGAAGGGATGGATATGTTATCATAGATATTTTTATCATTAATGACACTGGAGAGGTGCGAAAGTGAAGTGTCTGGGACGCTGCGAAGGCCACTTGGAGAGGCATGTTGATAAAGAAGGGGCCCGTAAAAAGAGAGAACGCAACCTAATCGAGAATAGACAGCATGTCAAAATAGCAGCTCTGGAAAGGCTAGCACAGTCACACAATAGCAGAAGGGAGGACCACATTCAAGAGGCGAGTGGCTTGAGGGAGGAGCTGAGGCTGTTGGAGTATGAGAAGATAGTCCATAACTTAGTTTTTTTTAAACAGAAATGTTATGAAACAGGAGATAAGGCGGACGCTCTTCTTGCTGCAAGCCTAAGGGGACAACGGGATGGGTTTCTGAGATAAAGGGACGGGACTACGGAGATTTCAGTAGAAGGGATCCAGGATGCAGTTGCCTCATTTTACGAGGTGCTATATAGGAGTGAAGGGGAAGCTGACGCAGGAGTGATTGAAAAATACCTAGAGGAGACATGCCTCCCAGTGTTAACGGCAGACAAGTCCAGTGCCTTGGACACTCCAATCAGCGGGGAGGAGATAAAGAATGTGATAAGTTGTCTCCAATTCGGCAAAGCACCAGGTGAAGATGGTTTCTCCGCTGGGTTTTACAAAACGTTTCTGGCCGTCCTCCTCCCCTTCTTGATAACATTGTTTAATGACATTATGAAAACAGGCAGTGTCCCGGTCTCATTTGTCCAGGCCCTCAGCACAGTAATACCAAAGGAGGGGAGGGACCCTCAGCTGTGTGGGTTCCTACCACCCAATCTCACTTTTTAAATATAGATGCCAAGATCTTCGCTAGGGTTCTGGCGGCCAGGTTGGAGGGACATCTTCCAAGGTTGGTACACTCTGATCCTGTGGGTTTTATTAGAGGGCAACAGGGGGCAGACACAATGCAAGTCTTTGCACTTGATCAATCAGGCCCAAGGTTTGCCAGATGATCACACTCTCCTCTCTGTTGATGCAGAAAAGGCCTTTGATAGGGTAGAGTGGGGCTTTCTAGAGGCAGTGCTTACAAAAGTGGGGCTAGGCAGAAGTCTTTTGCAGGGTATAAAGTCAATTTACTCATCCCCAAGGACTTGCGTGGCGGTGAACGGAGGATACTCGCTGTGGTTTGGGCAGGAGGATGAGACAGGGATGTCCCCTCTCTCCGGCTCTCTTTGTTTTTTTCCCTGGGACCCCTAGGAAACAGGTTGAGAGAGGACCGCCGAGTTGAAGGTTTCGTGCTGGGTGGGAAAAAATAAAAAAATTGCACTTTATGCAGATGACATGCTCCTGCATATATTGAACCCACTGATGTATGTAGCGGCAGCAGTTAGCCTGATTGAACAAAACCGTCAAAAGGAAGGGTTTAAAATTAACACAGGCAAGTCAGTCTTTTTTCCCTTGGACGAAAACAGGGATGACGATGGGGGTCACCTTTAACCTCTAGGAATTAACATTTATTTGGGAACACTACGTTACCTGGGCATTAATATCACAAGAGACCTTAGGGGACTATATGAGGCAAACCTTCCCCCATTGATGGCTGCAATTAGACAAGCACTGGAGAAATGGGAGAAGATGACGATATCATGGTTGGGGAGCCTGAATTCCCTGAAGATGGTTGTTCTCCCCAAGATCTTATACTTTTTTCAGATGCTACCCATTCAGATTCCAGTTTCCTATTTTAAGGTAACAAGGGGGACCCTCGTACGATTCCTGAAGCAAGGAAAGAAACCCTGGGTTTCTAATGAAGTCCTGAGCCTCCCCAAACGTGGGGGGCTTAGGTTTGCTGGACATAGACTTGTACTATAAGGCCACCCAGCTTAGAATTTTGATTCTGCATCTTATAGCCCAGGGAGACCAACAGTGCAAGGGTCTGACAACTATCATTTCTGATCGACCACTGTAGGGGAATGGCTACGAGTTCCTAGGTCGAAGTTACCACGCAGGATACAGAAGAACCCTATTCTGGGAACCATTTGGTCCATTTGGTGACAGGGAGTAGAACTAAGAGGTGCAACAACGTGGCCTTCACCGCAGGACACCTTTGGGTACTACGGGTTAGGGTTGCAATTCCGAACCCAGAGATGTTCTAAACCTGGTTTGAAGCTGACTAGAGAGGGTTGGACAGATGTGGAGAGACGGTAGGTTTATCAAAATAACTGAATTAGAGGACGCCTTGGGCATAGGTTCACTCTCCATTTTCTTATTCCTACAATAGAAGGAGGTACTAACGAGCAAGGAGAGTAAAACTACAGAGGGAGCTCACACACTTCGAGAAGTTCTTAGATACCGCATCAAAATCTAAGGCGTTGAATGGAGCACCATACAGGGCCTTGGTTGAGATGAGAACGGGCTCTGCGGACCGGTTGAGAGAGAGGTGGGAGGAAGCCCTGGGAATGGAGCTGGACGCTCAAACATGGTAAGAGATTATGCAAGGGAGTCGTCAGTTCAAATTGCACGCCATTAAGCTTTTGCACAGATGGCAGTATGACCCGTTTAGGCTCTCCAGTATCAAAGGGTGAGCCCAATGTGCTGGCATGAATGTGGATCAAGGGCAGACTATTAGCACATGTGGTGGGTATGTGATGTGGTAGTCTTACTGGCATGAGGTTTTAAGCTGGATTAGAGACTGGGTCAGGACCCAGATGCTGGTTTTGTTCGGCTTACCAGAACCTGAGGGGAATAGATCAGGCTTCCAAAAATGGTTCATGGATTACTCCAGGCGGGAAGGGCATGCCTGGCAGCTCACTGGAAAAGGGAGCTGCCGCCCACTAGGAAAGAATGGGTAAACACTGCCCAGAACTTGTACATAATGCAACGCTTAACGGCGGCAATCCACAGAGACTCTGGAGCTGTTGAGACAGAATGATCTGATTTCTGTGGTAGATATATTGCACAGGAGGGTGGTTAACCCCAACTGACTGCCGGAACAGGGGGAGGGCAATGACGCACTCCGCAAACTAATGGAAAGAATAGTGAAATGAAACTGGAGGGGAGACCTTATGTGGATAACGAACCATAGAAAAGGCAGAATAGAGTTAAGATGCATTTGAGTGCCATAGAGTGGTTAGTGAGCGGGGGTGGGGGTGGGAGTAGATACAAGAGTGTTGGGATGAGGGGAGGGCAGGATAGGCAGAAAGACGCATAATCATGCTGTATTTGAGTTTATGTTTAGTTTCCGCAATAGCTGACTGACTGTAGGTAAAAGTAACTGTTTTTCTTGAAACATTAATAAAGAAGAAATAAAAAAAAAAGGAATGCTCTTCACGACTAGTGCGGTCAACAATATAGACCGCAAACCAAGCTCTACCACAGCTCTTGTACCAAGAAAGTGACTAAACATCTTCCTGAGTGCAAAAAGCAGTGTGCCCCCAGTCCCACCTATGAGAACGGATTGTCCTCTGTCAACAGTAGAAGTGAACTTAGTTGACTACCAAGCTAAAGTGAAAATATACTATATCTTAAAATACACCTGGCTGAAGCATGCAACACAGGTTCTGGCTAGTGACAACTTTAACGAATCCCAGGGTATTGTCACTGCTCCCATGGGTGGGAGCCCCTTTCCATGAGGCCAGGCTGCTACCCGATAGTCCCCCTGGAGATGGATCTCATGGAGAGGGGAACCCTCTGTGGGACCAGTGACTACTATCATGGGAGAACGCGGTATGCACCCCATCCATCTCTGTCCTATCTTTTCTCTGACCCAACTCAGTCATATGTGGTCCCCCACACACCTATGTATTTATGTATGGTAGCAGACCCCATCCACAAATACAATACTGGGGCGCGGAAGAGAGGGCTTCCCAGATGGAGCACCTTTACCTACTGCCATGAAGATCAGGCAAGGAGGAAAAAGCCCACTGCAGAACCAACATAAGCTATACAGAAACAAACATACAAAGGGAAGAAATACTGTGTACTTGGGCAGCTCCTCCCTGGAGGAACCGAGAGCCGGCTGGTGGCACGCCTGCCGTGGAGAACAGGAAAGGGTGACAGAGCCTCGCCAAACACACGCTGTGTTACCCATTGTCCAGGCTGGAGAATCAGGTGTCCACATGCAACCAAGAGTCGGACCACGCAGTCTAACGGAGAAGCACACGCCGGGACGTACCAGACCTGGTAAAGCTCCGAGGAAACGCAGAGACCGCTCGAAGGCGCTTGGAAGCCCACAGCAGGAAGAAGCAGTTACGCAAAGCCACCAGAGCAAGTTGGTAATGCCACAAAAGGTACCTGGGCGATAGAGGTAACGGAGGACGAAGGAGGCGGTTGGGGAAGGCCAAAGAACGCCATCTCCCTCGTACCAGTACTTGGTGAAATCTAAGAAACTGACATATGAGAAACAGTGGCTGGCAGGTTAGTGAATCAGGCCTGGGTGTGATGTGCGATAAACCTGAGAGGGGGATCTGGGGCCCACACAAAGTTGAGAAAGCCCCACAATAACAGCACACAGGAGTCAAGGACCCACATCAATTCGAAGAAGCACGCAACCAAGGGGTGGAGTCCTGCAGCAAGTTGGGGCAGTCCCAAGACAGCATAAAGGGGTCTGGGACCCACACAAAAGAGAAGCTACACAAGTTGGACAGATCTCAAGATATCCCAAAGGGGACTGAGACCCACACGAGAGAGGGGTATGTGAGAGGGGTTGAGGACCCACTGCCAAAAGAAGGAACATTTTCTGGAACACTAAGGGCTACAGTCCAGTCTGGCAGGATACTGAGACAAACTTGATGTTATATTTGTGAACTCGAGAAAGAATAGGGGAAGACACTCTCCCCCGATACCTGGGAATTTTGATTAGAGTAACAGAGAAAGAAGAGGAGGGAAGGCCTTTGCCCACTAATTCTGTTGTGGTTTTGGATACGTTGGGAAGACCATCCAACATTTAAGTTAAAGAACCCCTTGTGTTTTCTCATCAAGAATTGAACATTTGAGTTGGTGTCCAGAATGAGAGAAGGCTCCTTCTGGATCAAGAAGACACCCAGTTCTTCCTTAGTTAATCTAGTAGTGGTCTTCAAACTGTGGGGCTGGCCCCGCTGAGGGGCCCAAAGGTTGCCTAGGGGGGAGCGAGGCTCTTCCAAAAGGGAGTACAGCGACTGATTTTAATAGAAAATATATGCAGAAATGACATCTGGGGGCCCAGCCGTAACATTTTTACTCCAGATGTGGGGAATGAGGGGAGGGGGGACTTGGCATGAAAAGTTTGAATACCACTGATCTAGAGAGTAACAGATGGAAATCAGTTTGGACATAGAATGGTGGACATTTTACTTAATTGAACATCCTGACAGAGCCCCTATCTTTGTTGAGGTAGGGCAACCCCTCTTAGTAATATTGTAATTGGTTATTTATAACACGCTTAATACCCAGAGGTTTCTAAGTGCGGACCAGGGGATCGAACCTGTGGTGCTCAGCATCGGCTCGTTTCCAAGGCGAGTGAATTGCCCCCAAGCAATCCTCCCAAGACAAATAGGGCCAGATAGGTTTTCCTTTTCTTTACGTTTATATATAAATGTCTTTGCCAACAAACATACCACCACTGTGTCAGTCTAGTACTTCCGCACCCTTACACAACATAGAAGGGGATGAAATAATCACCTGGGCAGCATACCACGCAAGTCAACAAGATGAAACTCCAAAAGATTGTGAATTAACACTTTTATTTATACTTCCAGAGCACGCTAGGTCTGTGGCAGTTAAAGGCCTTAAACCTGGGCAGATTCTAATTATTACATTTGACTAGCCATTCTATGCAGTGGCAAAACAAATCCACTGGCCAACATCTCATGACGAAGATCAATTCATTGTAATATTCGGTAGGCTGCATATTGAGACGGCAGTTGCAGGTTCTTGGAAAGCTCTTGGATGAAAGTGGGCTGACCGGAGCACTTGTTCGGGCTGATACTGCCACAGCTGGAAAAACGGATTGGTTTATAAAAGGTTCCCATGTGACTTGTGCCCATAAGGCTCATCAAATCACAGCCATTAGTCTCTATTTACTTCTGTGTCAGGCCTACAAAAACTACTGCCAAGACAGAGTATAGTGGTCATGTTAAGGTACTTGCAGACTGGTGTAAAGAAAGAGTGATTTATGTACCCAATTTAGATTCTGGTACTTCATTCTAAAACTAGAACTCCTTTTGATGACTTTTGTAAGAGCGATACAAGAAGGACATGTTCAGCTCTATTTGGAGGTGCTAGCCAAGCTTGTTCCTTGGTTTTTGTCCTTGGACCATACTCATTATGAACAATGGATTTCTGTCCACTTCCGTGATATGGTTCACTTAAAACGCATCACTCTAACATCTATGCAGAATTGATGAAAGGAAAGCATGCGCTCTCTGCTATTGCCATTGATCAGGCCCATGAACAACATAACATCAGTCAAAGATCGTGGAGGGGCTGTAAACCCGAAAGAAACCCCAACAGCTCTGCATCATTGGATGGTCTCCTGTTCTGAGACAGCCCACGTAGTGGAAGAATTTAATTCTAGAAAGATGAAGAGGTGGGAAAAAAGATTCACAACGAGGCCAAGAAGCATTCACAGATGGCTTTTGCAAAAGATTTCAAGTTGCTTACTCATGCAATACAAAATATGGGCAACCCATCTAGTGAAACCAGCTGTGTGATCTAATGGTACTTGACAGCAGAAATATAGTACATCCAGAAGTTGCAAACACATTGCTAAATATTGAAATTGGAGTTGACCAGTATGCAGATCCTACTAAGCTGAATAACCTCCAACTATTCAGCCGGCTTCCAGTTCTGGAAAAGTCAAGTAAACAGTTCACTATTTTCTAGACTCTACCTTGCATCACAGATATGTAATGGAGATCTGGATGATTACTTTAGACATGAAAACCAATCCTACACTGTCAAAGTTAAGCAGTCTAAGAAATGGAACAAAGTCAGATTTATTGATTTGCTTGGCAGAATTTGCACCCGGAAAAAACTCCCAAACCAACCGTCCAAATTACTATCCTTGGCGCTACAATTGTCAACATGCTGACCAAAAAGGATTTGCAAAAACATTCGAAGATTATGCCAGTCCTGTGTTCATACCTTATATCAAATCTCAGAATAGGTTACAAGGCAAAGCATAAAATAAGCAGTCACATAGCAGTTTGCTTATTAAATTGACACTTGTGTAACACTGCTAGCTATTTAAATTACCCTGTCCTGTTCAATGAAAGCACAGCTCACCCTGCATTCCTCTTGCCCCCAGGGCTCTCTCCGCCCTAATCTCTGTGCCCTAATTTCAAAAACACAGGTTTTGTTGGCAGTAATGGCTGAGCAGCCAGGCTTATTTTAGGAGGGAGGAAGGGCTGTAGCGAGGTACAAATAACTTGGAAGTAACCACATAGGCCAAAGAAACACTAACACTCTAAAAGCTATATCCAAATAATGGTTTATTTTATATACACACTAAGTTAAAAGGTGATTCTTCAGAAGGGTAAGTAGAAATACCAATGCAATATATACAGTAAGTAAAAGTGTTCCTAATAATTTGAGAATGGTAGTGTGCAATTCAAAAGTTAGGTAAAACACCTTTAAAATCATCATTTCAGGTAAATGTCCATCCCTATCTAGTTATTAGTGTCTCAGGGTCAGAATGGCAGGTCAAACAAGCAAGGCACAAGCTGTAGAAAGCCAAAAGTTCCAGAGGAAGTAGCCAGTAGCAAATAATTAACACTCTTTATTGGGCAAAAGGCTCAGGGACCTCGGGTAAGGCTCCCTGAAGGCACGCAGGTATTAGGCCTGGGCGAACGTGGATGGGCAATCTCTCAAACACACAAATCAGCACTTCAGCAGCACAGGAGCAGCAAAGGAACTCTAGGTAAGTTCTTCCAAGAGTTTCTCAGTACCTTAGACATGAAGAGGATACAGCACAATGCCTCCGAGATTCAGCAGCAGCAGTCCCGGTCACCGGGTTCTTGGTCAGGCAGACGGATGGAGGGACACTGGAATGGATCCCGCAGCAGCTGTCTTGTGAAGAGGCTCCAGGCAAAGGATTCTTCATGGTTCTGTGATTTTGTCACCCTTTTCAAAGCAAAAGTGAAGAACGGTTACCGCCTGGTTGATTCGTCTCGCTTTTTCGGTCCAGCACTTTGGCAAGGGGCTTCAAGGAGCGGAATCTTGCCTCTGTTTTGCGAGTGTTTGATCTATGCAAGACGATGCGCTGCGCATTGGCCACAGGTCCCAGGGTATTGGTGGTTTGCAGCCAGTAAAGGTCACAGCTCGTTGTGGGATGGCTCGAAAAGCAAGTCTTCTTGAGCCTGATTGAACCCATCAGTGTAAGGGAGAGAGTAGTCCTTTTCTGGTGCTCCGCAGGCTCTTGGAAGAAGGGGTTGACAGCAGTAATTACTCAGACGGCATCGCCGGTCGCCTGGAAGTAGCTGCAGGCATTTCTCCTCTTCTTCCCTGTCGATTCTTCAGTTCCAGTGGTCAGCTTGTTGTCAGCCTCAGGATCCATGCCTCTTATGCAGGAACCCAGCCAATCGGCACCCATGCACCATTCAAACTGTGGGGGGTGGCTGTACTTTCAGGAAAGCAGGCTGGGTTCGGGGCAGGCACTGCAGAAAACAAAGAACAGCAGAGTTTGAGTCCTCCCCTATTACCTGTCCTCATAGACACTAGTGCCTTGGCGGGTGTCACAAAGGGATCCCGCCGAAGACAAAGGTCAAACAGGACCTCCCACCGCACGGCAGAAGGACCAAGAAAGGATTGTTAGGCAAAGTTTGTATGCAGTACCCTTTGGGTGCACTACACAACTCTGACTACAGGTATAGGAAACCCAACCTTATCTCAAGGGGTGTCACGACCCTCGCCCAAAACCCCCTCTGGCAAACCCATTGGCCAGGTGGAGTCAGGACTCGGGCCTCTATAGCCTGGCATCCTCTTCAAAAACCCTCATGGGGCCAGTCCTGGCCTATGGCGCCAGGATCATACACCATGAAACACAATGTGCTTGGGAACTACTTTATTGTATTGTCAGCCAACATGGAGGCATCCACATAGCTTGGTTCCTAAGAACCAAGCTATGCGGTCTAGTGTTTTGGGTGTGGTAGCCTAGGGACTACTTTACCTGGACTATTTTGTTGGGGCTATTTAAACCACACCCGAGCAAGACAAAACGCTTCTCATTACTTTGCAGCTTGCAAAGTGACGCTCACCGTGTCCAGCTATTCCTTCGAACCTCAGAGAAGCAGAACCTGCAAGGAGACAAAAGGAACATCATTAGCAGCAGCAGCATCTTACCTACAGTCTTGATCTTTAAACACTCGCAGCTACTGAGAACAGCTTCCTCGAATCTGAAAGCCTCCCGGACAGAACGACCTGAAAGAGGAAGATAGAGGCAACATTAAAGAAAGCAGTAAAGACATTTACAAATTATGAAACTGCTCAAAAGGCTTACCTGGCTGGTCACCTCTCGGCTGGCACCACACCGGACATTCACTCGCGCTGAAGAACACCGCAACCTACAAGGAAGGAAAACACAGGTTAGCAAAGGCAAGACTTCGCAGCGCTGCGCATAGCGCTTACTTACCGCATGATAGCGCTCTTTTTTTTTTTTTTTTTTTTTTATATTAAACATATACTTGTATTCTTATTTACACAAAGAAGGTAGATAAATACTTATTTCACTTAACTAACATACAAAGTAATTAATAGAAATACTTTTCAGAGGTGATTTTTTCAATAGTAGTTGGTCACGGTTACAATTGTTCAAAAATGACATTAATGATAGTTCTACTGTATTATCGGTACTACCACGCTCTCGCATTGCTTTGGATTTAGTTAGTAAAATCACATTTGATAAAGTCTGCAAGAAGGAAAATGGTTGGTTATACACACTTTAGCAAATCTTTAAAAGTTCTAGAAACCTTGAAAAGTGTCATTACGACATAAAGTCCAATCCCTAACTGTGCAAAACGTCTGTGTAGGAGTGGAACAAAAGTCTTATATAACAGGCAAAGTGATACTTTAGTCACCCAAATAAAAATACTTAGCAATATGACACAAGTTAGTGGGATCCTGCAAAGGAGCATCATAGCGCTCTTAATGCGCCATCATTTACCAGCGGGGCTCAACCAAGCCAGTTCGCCGCGCTGAAGCTCTGCATACCTAAGGGAGAAAAAAAAGAGACATTTTAAACAAAGAAAGGCATGCAGGATAGCAACAAAACTAAAGAACAGCAATAAGACCTACCTGAACAATATCAAACGGGCCGGCATCAGTGAAGTAACTGGACCGCACTCGCCCATGAAAGACAAGGCGCCCCTGCAAAGAAGGCAGGAAGGAGAGCACGCCTAATTCTACCACAAGGTGAGGAGAGGGCGCCAGAGGGACTGAAATCATATGGGGGTGGAGGGAGGATACTTACCCCAGTCGGTCAGTCTTGAACACAGTCCTCCTGTATTTTCAGGCACAACCTTCCCCGCAGACCACATCAGGGCAAAGCTGAGAAGAATACCAGCGAGTAACCCGACTGGGTGGCGTCCCTGTGGATACCAGGTGAGCATAAAAGGGGAGAATTCTCATAAATGTGCTAATTCCCTTGACCTTAGAGACACCCAGCAACATTGCTGGATTTCGAGGACTTGATTTCTTTTACCTGGAGAGAGTGTGACCCTATTTCCCACTCTCTCATGTGTTTTGAAATGTGTTTTACTTTTGTGTTTTCTTTGTTTATGGAGTTTGAACCACTCCATAGGCATCATCTTTTCATTTGTGTCACACAGCATCCTTAGTGCAGTGGCACAGGGAAACATTTTCAGGCTTTGCCAAGGTTTAAATACCTTCTCTGGGATAAACTACTGTTTCCCAGAGTAAGTAAATTGACATTTATTTTGCTAGTCTTTTTAAATTCCTAGACCCAGCACACTATCTTACAATAGAGTGCTGGAGGGGTTACTTAGTATCCCCTTTGTCTAGATACTCATGTAGCAGTCAAATGCTACTCTTTCCTCTTAGAATGGCTGGTGGCAGTGGTTTTACAACAAACTACCATGACTTCCAGACCACGAGCACCGGTAGCGTTAAAATCACAGGAGCCATGTTTTTCAAGATGGCGTCTGAGCCGCCTTTGTTTAAACAGGTCCCGGTCTTCTTTTTTCACCATTTCTCTTTGGAAAGGCCCTTCTAGAGTTTGTCTCTGCATGGCAAACTAGGTTTGGTCCCTTTGTTCCTTCATCTTTGGTGGGCATCAGGAGTGAAGACCACCTCTAGCGCCCGAGTGTCTGGGGAGGGCAGGAAGTGAGGGAGGTGCCCAAAACTCCCTGTGCTTAGTCTCCTAGGAGACCCAAATGCCTTCTGTGGTGATTGGCTGGCTGACTGTCCGGCAAGGACAGCCACCCTGCTGGGGGAGTGACAGCTAGGCTGGAATGAATGCGAGAGAACTGAAAAAAAAGAGTCTCTTAGCTTGGAAGGCAGAGTCGACCACTGGAACGAAAGAATCGAAGACGAGCTGGAAGAGGACGGCTGCTGCAACTCCTGGACCGTTGGTTTGCTCGGTGAAGCACTACTGCAGGCCCGAATCGCCAAGTTCATCTCAACAGAGAACCCTGCAAGGACGACTTCTCCCTTTGAGTTGGGGGGACCAATCAACTTGACATTAAGCCACCTGGATACCAATCTCAGAGCTGGTTATATTTTCCTCAGAGTGCTGCAGGAAAACCGACTAACCAGGGAGAGGGACACCAGCTTGTGTGCTTGACTTCAGCTACCGGAATTGAAGATTTGCCGGTTGCCAGCTTTTTTTACCAGTCTCAGTGCAGTGCAGGAGTCCCCTGACATCCTCCCTCTTGTCCCCATGACTGAAGCCCAGGAACAGCGAGATCTGCAGGAACCGCCTGGAACAGAGGTCATCAGCTGCATCTTTTTCTTCATTTGTAAAGGTACTGTAAAATAAAACTGAGTACTTACCTCTCGTGGTGAAAGTGCTTGAAACTTTCCCAACTTGCAGGCCTAATCAGCTTGTGACCCAACATATGATTCTTCTTGCTACAAACTATTCCTAAGAACTTTTGCAGATACTTTTCAGTTTATCTACCAGAACTGCTTTACCCTATCCAAGACTTTAGCCCATTGAATTTGGCCTAGCCTATTGAATTGAATTGACTCTTCTGGTGAACTCTAAAAATGTGCACTGTAAGAATAACTGTAACCTTTCATATTCTAATAATCTTTGCCTTTTTACTCCTCTTGAAAAGTATTTCTGAAATAGTGTTGAAGTGTATTTGTGTGTGATATATAATTGTCTCCTTCATATGAATGTTTTATAACTGTCAAATAAATTATTAAGTATTTATCAAAGAAACCTTGAGTGTAAGAGTTTACTTGAACACTTCTGATTGTAGACCTCTGTGTAACATCATTACTGCACACATTCACCTCTTGAGATAAGCCTGGCTGCTCAGCTCCGCTACCAAAAATGTGTAGCACAGACTTATACCAAAGGTTGGTTTTGCTTACACCTGTAGTCCTAGTTGTGTGTAGCGGTCCAAAAGGATACTGCATACAAACTTTGCCTAACACCACTCACTCAGGAGAACAGACCAAAACAAATCCAGTAGTCCAGCAAAAAGTGCTGGGGGACTCAGATGTGAAGGGGATTTCACATGAAAATGTAAATCTACTTAAAGTTAGCTCCCAGAGCTCGCATAACTCAGATTATTATTGCATTGTAGGTTACCTCCTGCAGGAGCGTCTGGGAACGCAAGCAGAATCTGCAAGTAGAAGCCCACATTTTATGCAGGGACACTCTGCCTCTGCCTAGCCTTCACCTTGTCCTTGGAGGTGGTGCCCCAGGACAAGCCTCCACTGAAGTGCCATACGTTGACACCCACCCCGCCCTCAGCCCACTCACCTGCACCACAACTTGCTAAAATCCAGGTAGGTCTCAGAAATAGTTCCAATCACAGACATGTGTAATTTCTTTTTAAGGGCAGCATGGAATGTGCAAAGCTTGTTCTCTCAAAAACAAGTTTAAAAAAAGTATCCTCAGCACAAACTGGGCTCAGAGTGCAAATAGCGGTAAATACTGCTTTCAAAAGATGCACAGGGTTGGAATTCTGTATGTGGACCTACCTGGCTTGGGCTTGAGGACCTTTAGAGGCCTGCCCCTCCCCCAAAAGCAGTATATATCTCTATATTGAAAACAGTTGATATGATTGACAGGCAAGGGCCATATTGTACACCCGAAATTGACAATTACCCCTGCCTGCCGCAACACCATGCTACATATTATCTTCAGGCTAGGACTTCCCTTTAACATTGTGAATTTTTTTATATAAAAATCTTATGAACTTCGCCTTACACAGCAAATGATAGGTCAACCATTCAATATACAGGACGCCAACTGCAACCAGTTGCACAAAGCCTTGCACTGAAAACTGTTTTCAGATCCTTTTTATCATATCTATTTGTGTCCATTCATGCAGCTAATCTTTACATTTGACAAACACCCCCTTCTTCTTTACCGGTACACAGAAATGCTATATTTTGCAAATTTTAGATCTTTGGCACAAATAACATCTGGTGACATTATAAATATCAGTACAACATTACTAATCAAATAAGTTTTTGTTAATCAAGAGCATTTTAATTAGTAAACTCTGCTAATCAATCTTTTTAAGCTAATGTATGCCTTGCAAGGCTAGATGTGATCTGCGATTTGTACAGGTCTGACAGGTTAAAGAGTGACACATGCAGAAAATGGGGAAAAGGTGTTCGGAAACTTGTTGAACTAAGACATTCACTTCCTAAAAATTGGCAGGATTTTCTCCTGGTTGATGAAAGACTGAATTGTTCTCTTTCTAGGCAAAAATCGTAAAAGCTATTGTCACAAACAAGCATATAATTACCACAAATAGTACCAATGTTCTTTCTATAAATTGTCAATATATCTTGGGACTGACTGGCTCCATGCTCACACAAGGAGACACTTGTAACCTACTCCATTTATGTTATACTGTGCAGAAAGGATGTAAAAAATGCCGAAATACACACTGTGGACACTGACGTAGTTCTCGCCTGCACAACATCAGAACATTGAGGAACTATGGGTTGCATTTGGAGTTGAGAAGAACCTCTGGTTCTTGCCGCTCATGAGTTAGCAAGAACTTTGGGTCGTTGTACTGCGTTGCCGATGTTTCATGCAATAATTGGGTGTGACAATGTCCTTGCTTACAATCAGTCTGCTGTACGCAGGCTTGAGTACTTGTACATTCTGTGAATCTGCTTCTCAAGTGAATGCTTACCTTTTTCATACAGTTACTGATCTTTGTCCACCATCTATGCTACATCCTATATCGCTTCCTCATGGTGCCTATGCTAAAAGACAAGTACCCTTATTGTGGACTGCTGATGTTGCCCTTCAAATGACACCTGTTTATTCTTTGGATTCCTGCAAGGGGGAAGGTGATAAGGGGACTTTAACAGAGTTCCCATAATAGAAATGAAAGGAATGCAAGTTGGGTTTGGCGAGGGCAGAGATTTTTGCATTCCTTATATTATTTGGTTTCGGGAAGAGGTGGAGGTGGGTGTGTGTCCGCCCAGGGCCCGAAATGCATTAAGATGACCCTGAAAGTTTATCTAGAAACCCTATCTGCCTACATTATTTACCAGCGCAACCAGCTTCTACCAAGATCTCACTTCTCACTTGCCTGCTGCACAGTGCAGACTGTCCCTTCATTATATTTCTCCTATACGGAGGATGGGGAGCGGAGGACACTTTCATGCATGTTGTGCTCCCTGCAGTTTGCAGGGTTAACTATTAGTGTACCAGCAACCATTTGACCTGGTCTTTAGTTCTACAAACTGTGTTTTGGTGCATAGGATTGATAACTGCTGGGATTCCAAGGTGGCCACCGGAGTGGGAACACCGTGAAGAGGTGTTCTCCACCCCCACTGGCTCAAAAAGCTAGAATAAATGCTGAAATAAAAACCTGACTGGTCAACAATTGGCACATGCTGGGTGCAGAAGCAAGGGTCCCACCAACCAGACATTGCGCCAGACCCAGTGCGCAACGCCAGATGCGGAGCACAACCTCCAAAAGGAACACGTCGGAAGGGGGAGAAACAGCCACCGTGCCAGAACAACGAACAGCAGGCGGCCCGGATTCAGCCCGTGGACAATCATCAACAGAGGCTCCCAGCCCGTACACAATCACCAACTGAGACCTGCAGATAAAGTACATCTGAGGTAACAACGGGCAGTGGAGGGAAGAACGCCCAACGATCCGGTGGCATGGAGGAGCAGAGGATAATCGCCCATGATGAGTGCAGCCCAGACTTGCGTGGGCTGCTGTAGAGGGGTCCGTCCGAGAGGCGAGCAACCAAAGGGTGAGGAAAACCTCCCTCGAGAAAGATTCCGGCAGGGCACCCAGCCCGCAAAACGAATCCGGCAGTTTCCCCACTGAAGGACCCAGTAACTCACCAATGTGACACCTATGGTGCACCAGAGGGAGAGGCGTGGTGCGTGGCGGCACCCCCTGCTTGCCGAAGCGGTGGACCAGTCTAGGCCAGTCCAGCACGGCCAACACTGACCACTCCAATGGGGGTCGAGATCGGGAAGATGAACGAGAACTACCTACAACAACAAAACTGGTAAGCCCCTATACCGGCCCCCCACCCCACCTGAGCACACCCCCACTAGCGGTCCCGGGCATATAACAAAAATCACAGCAAGGCCTCAACTCCTCCAGGAGGCGGTATGCAGAGACTTGCACCCCAAAGCACCGCCTCCAACTCAATCCCGCTCGCAAGAGGAGCGGAGGAAGAGCACCAGGGGACAACAATATGTCTGGGCCCCCCAAAGAAGGCGGAAAGAGGCCACGTAAGAACAACCCCAACGGAACCACAATAGAACCACTGAATAAACCAATCAGGAGTAGGCTGGAAGACCCTAGCCTGGAACACAAGCTCCCTATCAAACTAAACAGAGGCAAGAAGCCCTCATAGTTGAAAAGGACAGAATAGGCAAGGTCACGGTACCAACACCAAGACAGAGGCGGGGACCAAGATCATATTAGGGGCCCACACATCGCAAGAGCAGCAGAAAGGCGGGAGGCTAGATTACGGACACTGCTGGCGAGGCCCTTCAAACTGTGGCCCAGCCACCCTAAAGAACCAAGAGTAGCAAACCACATACAAAACCCTGGCAGGGGCAAGGGCTCACTCCCCCACACCGGTCCTCTACTACAGCCCAAGTGTCGAAAAGTAGAGGGAAAGAAACCCAGACCCCCACGAAAGTAAACAAAAAGACCCAAGAAGGGCCGATACAGAAAATGTGGAAGAACAGGGGAGCCCAACCCGACACAGACCAGGAGGTAGACTGGGAAGAAGAGGAGAAACGGGAGGAACAAAGGGTCACACAAAAGAAATTCTTTGAACTATGCTTTCAAAACTTTGGGGACAGGATGGCGAACACGATTCAATCCCAATTAGACAAAACGAGAGAGGACTTGACGGGGGCACTAAAGGAAGTGAAGGGAGACCTGCAAACGCTGCAAACGAGAGTGGACACAAATGAGAAAGCCCTGCAGGAGATGGCCGATGTCTCTCACAAAATGAAAGACCTGATGGAATAGTTAGCCAGGGCTACACATAACTTGGAGATCCAAACCGAGGACCTCGAAAATAGGTCAAGGAGGGCGAACATCAGAATTAAGGCATTTCCCGAGGCAGAGGGAGACGCTGAGCAACCATAGACCGTTGAACAAAATGTTCGCAGACCTAGTAGATGCAGCGGACCCAGCTGAAATCCCAGTGGACGGGATCCATGGAGTGGGGCCAAAAAGAAACAAACCTAGAGCAAGACCAAGAGACTTCCTGGTAGCCATGCACGAGTACACTCAAAAAGAAAAAGGTTGTGGCTGCTGTAAAACGAACAAATGACCTCCATTTTTTTTGTAAAATCAGTTTTTTATTTTGAGATTGCTCACAGTCATACATGAATCTTGTGTACTTTTCTTTTTACAATATAGAGGCGAGCCATGTTGTACAGACTTTACACATTTTAAACAATTCTAAACATCATATCCTCCCAACTTTTAGGCTGTTCTGCCCCAAATAGCATTGTGTTGGGAGGTTATGTAATGTCTGCCCAATCTATGTCCAAGATCTGCTGGTGAACCTGTAGTGCATGTGCAAAAATGAACTAAACATGGAGCCGGTGCGAAGCTATTTTGGACATTCACTTCCAAACCGCAATGAAAGTCTACATTTCTGTGAGTTCGGGTAGAAAGCAGACATGAGTTCTGCAACGGTTGCAATATTTTAGTGTGAAACCAGATTAGCTTATTATGGAGGACAGTTTTCGCATTGTTCACTTAAGGACGAGCCGAGAGGGGAGTCCTAGATTACTGATAAGGGGTGCTGGGAAGAGCGCACAGGAGACGACCTGGGTTTTTCCACTACTGTCTGTTTTTTTCTAGATGTGCAGGTGCATTATTAAGGGGTGCTGGGAACGAGCACGAGGGAGACCAGCTGGGTTTTTCCACTACTGTCTGGATTTTTCCGCTCTTGCCTCCCATGCTGGCTTCGGTCCTTCGGCCAGGGACAGTCTGCAACTTATGAGCGGCAGGGATTTGTCCCCCTCAAGAAGAGAGGTAACCCGACAGTAGAGAGAGAATTGGAACCCCGGGTGTTGAAGTCTCGCTGAGAGGGAGGATGCTCCACTCCAGACCCCGTTAGTTGATGTGCAATCCTCTATTCCTACCTGCCTTGGGACTGGGTAGTGTTGTCGTGGCTGAGATGAAGCTTTCTCCTACAATTGTACCAACAGCGATTCATCCCACTTGTGTTTATTCTTGTATTCATGTACAATCGGTCGCATTTATTTTGTAGTAATATGTACACTAATAGAATGTGAATAAAGGGCCGGTCAAGAACCAATTACTTTCCAACTAAGGGTCTAAGTGTGCATTATTGCCTTCCTGCGTCCATGAACCTTTAGTCTGTGTAATAGCGTAAGTGCTGAGGTCATTACAAGTGTCTGAAATGCTCACTGTGCTTAGAGAGGCTCAGCTTCACCTCACTGATGATGCCCAACAAGGCTGAAACACACGTATGGGGTTGCTGGTGGTACTCTTGTTCAGAGAGGAATTTCCATGCCATTTCGGTGCTGGACTGCCCATCTGTGAAAGGTACAGTGAGCAAAAAGCAGATGGCTGCGAACTCTCAATGTGGTTAACAACCACTGAACAGGTTATCATGCCTTGTTCTTCCGAGAGAGGGGCGCCTGCTACCTTTGTTGAAAGGGCCGGTCAAGAACCAATTACTTTCCAACTAAGGGTCTAAGTGTGCATTATTGCCTTCCTGCGTCCATGAACCTTTAGTCTGTGTAATAGGGTAAGTGCTGAGGTCATTACATGTGTCTGAAAAGCAAAACATAGTGACGCTGTGAGTAGGGTATTTGTGATGAAATGAGTTCCAAATACTAAATGAATCTAAAGCTTGGACACAGAAAGGCAATTTTCTGAGTTTTTTGTTTTGTTTTCGGTTTTGTGAATATTGCTGTTGAGGTTTTGGTAGGGGACTTGAAAAATCCATCGAAATAATGAGTTCCTTATTTAGGAAAAAGGGAAGTTCCGCAGGTCGAGATTGGCCCAAAGTGATGATTCCTGGGTGGAGAAAGAGTCCGTATCACAAACCTGCACAGACTTGGGAATGTTGTGCAGGTTTGAGTGAGACCTGGGATACGAGTATAGGAGAGGCGAGTCCGGGCCGGGGTGATGACTTGCTTGCAACAGGTACTCATAGAGAAAGGAAAGGAGTGCTCAGCTTTGGGCAGAAGAGGTTGGCTTTTGTTGCATGCATTTAGAAAGATGCATCAACAGAATGTAGACTTGCAGGCGAATGTCTTGAGGCTGTAAAAAGAGTTGACTGCTGAGAAACAGATTGCCCTAATGCAGCAACTACAGATGAAATTGTATCATAAGGCAGACAAATATCAGGTAGTGGCCGAAAGAGCTGCTGTAAGAGTTGCCTGATACAAATATCAAAAAAGGGGAGGGAGAGTGAATACCCGCAAAGTGGCAACAGTAATTGCCTCCACAGGGGTTGATGGGGATCCCGACCAATGGGACGGGGATGTATTTGACAGCACTAGTTCAGAGAGTGCTTCAGAAATGGAGATCCCATCTAAACCGGAGATGGATAGGAAGGAAGTGACCGTTAAACCGGTTACACGTAGACCGGCTGGGCCACATCTGAATAATCCTAGAGGTGGTCTGGTGGATTTGACAACATTGGAGGTTTATTCTCAGCCAGAGGTTTCTGCAATCATTAATCGATTGAAACAGAGGGCTGGTGAGTCTCTTATCTTGGATGGTCAGGTTATTTGATGGAGGTGCGGCAGGCCTTCTTGTTGATGCAACCGATTCTCCAAGGTTCCTGCCATTGTCTCATGAAACCCATATTCAGGAGGCATTGCGTGCAGGGCCGCCTCCTGATGCCCAGGGGAGAGAGTCGCAATTATCTTTGTTACAGTTAGCGGCCCAAGGATGTAATCGCAAGTATCAGATTATGTCGGACTGGCCTAGCAAGAAGAGGTGGTATACGTTGAGAGAGGCAATGCGAAGACTCAGTGAGCATGCTATGAAAGAAGCCATCCATATTGATGATCCCGAACATATGGCGGTGGTGGCATTTCGGTTTCGGCCTGAAATACAATAATTCGAACAGCTGCACCAGCTTAGAAAAAAGTAATTATGACTTTGCTGGTGGGGATGACAGGTTAATTAACAGATGAAGTAGTCGATGCCATCAGACAGTTAGCCGACCTGGGGGAATGGGATAGAGTTGAAGAGACCCCGTGAGAGGGAGAGAGAGGGGCGTAGTGACAAGCGCACTCCTGGAAAGAGATCCGACAGTAGAGATTCTCGTGTATCGAGAAAATACATGTTTTTGGGTGCTATTAAAAGATGGAGTGCCACAAGAAGACATTGACGGAACTGAAACCCAGGAAATGTACCAACTATAAAAAAAAAGTGAGGGCTTGAAGGGAAAGAGCGGTAGAAACAGGTAAAAAGGCAGTTTGTGAACAAGCGAGAGGGGGATAAGTCCCCTTCCGCACCGCCTGAAGAGGAGGCGGATGAGGAGTCCATGGGAACGACTACCATATCAGGTGATGTATGCTGATTTGCGAAAAGTGGTGGGTGCGATGTTGGAGACAGACAAAATACATGCATTCAAAATACCAATAGGATTGTGGTTAAACTCTGGTAGCGTCTGCACGGATATAGGTAGACATACGGCCTCATGTGAATGTGAAATTATTTTGGCAAATCAGGAAATACACAAGAGGTTCGAGCTTTGATTGATATCGGGGCAAAGGCCTCATTGATCCATGGTAATCCTTTGAGGTTTAATGGTAGACATGTTACGATAACTGGACTGGGAGGGAAAGAGACCCCCCGCAGTCCAAAAAAAAGTTGATATGAAAATTGGTAATTTGAAAAGGAGTAAATATCAAGTGTTGATTGTTCGCATACCTGAATATATTACTGGCTTTGATATTCTGAACTGATTGACCAGGACTTGGAGGTAAAATGTATCAGTTTGGACTAATTGCACTGATATGTAGCCCGTCATTGTGGGAAAATTGAAGATGCCCCCACTGCAGGTTCCTTTGGCCACAAAACGTATGTCCATGAAGCAATATTGCATTCTCGGGGGGCATAAGGAAATCTAAGATTCTATCAAGGGATGTGTTGAAGCAGGCGTTTTACGTCCTGAAACTACGGCTTGGAATCCGGTCTGGCCGGTTAAGAAGCCAGACGGAAGCTACAGAACGACTGTGGATTATCACAAACTGAATCAGTACACTCCTCTATTAGTACCCCAGTCCCAGATGCCATTACTTTGAGAATGTGCAGAAATGTGAAGGCACTTGGTACGCAGTGATAGATTTGGCAAATGCCTTCTTCACTGTGCCAATTGCCTATGAGCGTAAAGAGCAATTTGCATTTTCTCAGAATGGGAGGCAGTATAAATTTCAACGTCTGCCCATGTGGTACATGCACACACAGTATGACTATTTGTCACCAGCTGGTGGCATAGAATTTGGATAAGATCCTGTGCAAACCCGATGTACAGATGTCACACTATATTGATGACATACTAATTCAGAAGGATGAGCACAGTATGTAAACGCACCTAGAAGAACAAGTTACTTCTTACCTTGTAACGTTCTTTCGATGGGATGTTCCTCCGACGTATTCATTATCTTTGATCATTCGTCTCCAGCATCGGAATTTTTTCCTCTGTAGAGGGCGCTGCGCGTCGACATCTGTCGAGTCGATGTCCCTCGACGGCAACCGTATCGACGCCGACGTCACCATGCCCATAAATCGCCACGCGCGGCGTCCGTTGCTCAGTTCCGTTTTGTAGCATAAGAAAAGTCATGCCTGAATTGGTTATTGACCTTGAAGGAGCGTAAACTACAACCACAAGGGAAGTATTACTGCGGGGATGGATGGGAGGGGCGATAAGGAATACGTCGGAGGAACATCCCATCGAAAGAACGTTACAAGGTAAGAAGTAACTTGTTCTTCGAAGGGATTGTGTCCTCTGACGTATTCCTTATCTTTGATAGACTCCCATAGCAGTGGCATGTAATTGGAGGTGGGAGTAACAATGTCACGTATCCCTTTAGGGATGAACCGAATGTAATACGGCTTTGTCAAATCTGGTCTCTTGACCAGTGGAGGAATCCAGGTTGTAAAATGTTGTGAATGTATGTGCGGACGACCATGTGGCAGCCGCATATGTGTCTCGGACCGGTACCCCTTTTTGGAGGGCCGAAGAGGCTGCAATACCCCTGGTTGAATGAGCCCTAAGATTTTGGGGTGGCTCTTTCCCTGCCAGTTTGTAATATTCCAGAATGGCCAAAATAATCCACCTGGAAATAGTTTGTTTTGTTATGGGTAATCCCAACTTGTGACCGAGTATCCTACAAACAGTTGGTCTGCTTGCCTGATCCTAGCCATTCTGCTGATGTAAAAGCTTAGAGTTCGCCTTGGTCCAGCCTATGTAGCCTTTCTTCCTCTTTCCCCGGATGGGGAGAAGGGTAGAACGAAGGTAAGGTAATTTTCTGAGTAATATGAAATTCAGAAACCACCTTTGGGAGGAAATTAGGCTTCACCTGTAGGACAACTTTGTCCTTCTGGAAAATTGTATGTGGGGGTTTACAGGAGAGAGCTTGTAGCTCGCTCACCCTCCTAGCAGATGTTAGTGCTACCAATAGGACAGTTTTAAGCGTGAGAAATCTCTAGCGAACAAGAGTGAAGTGGTTCGTATGGAGTGCCCATTAGGAAGTTTAAGACTAAATTTAAGTCCCATAAGGGAACTTGGAATGGTTTTGGAGGATAAACATTAGTTAATCCCTTGAGAAATTGTATTACTAGAGGCAGTTTGAAATACGATGGTTCCTCCGCAGTGCGCTTGAAGATTGAAAGCGCTGCTAGATAGCCTTTTACAGTGCCAACTTGAAGGCCTGAGTTTGCCAAGTAGAGTAGAAACGATAACACCGTTGGTGTACCACATGAAAAAGGGTTGATATTCCCTTCTCTACACCAGCTGCAAAATTTGTTCCAACGGCAGCTGTATAAAGACTTTGTTGCTGGCCTTCTGGCCGAAAGCAACACCTCCATGACGTCATCAGGGAGGTCCCAATCCTTGTACCTCACCCTTTCAGAAGCCAAGCGTGAAGGTTGAGGGTTCTGATGTCTGGATGGAGAACCTGACCTCCCTTCTGCGAGAGAAGATTCTCTTTGAGTGGAAGACGGATTGGAGGGCAGATGGACATATCTAGAAGGTCCGGGTACCACGTTCTCCTTGCCCAGTCCGGGGCAATTAGGATCATGGTTTTCTGGAATCTTCTCAACCTCCTGATCTGTGGTGAACAGATCCACCTGAGGGGTTCCCCAAAGGGCGAAGATCTCTTGAAGGACTTCCTGAGCTAGCTCCCACTCGTGGGACTGTGCTCTGCCTGCTCAGAGAGTCCGCTGTCAAGTTCTTTTCTCTGGCTAGGTGGACTGCCGATAGAGAGATTCCTTCCTGAATTGCCCAAAACCAGAGCTGCATTGCCTCTCTGCACAGTGTCAGTGACCCTACGCCTCCTCTTTTGTTGAGGTAGTGCATGGCCACCGTGTTGTCCGTCATTATCAGGACATTTCTCCCCTGTACTGATGGCAGGAAAGCTTTCAGCGCTAGTCTGATCGCTCTCAGCTCCAATAGGTTGATGTGTAGTCTGGACTCCGATGGAGACCAACGACCGCTGATGGTCAAGTCGTTGGCATGGGCTCACCACCCCGTGAGTGAGGCGTCTGTGACTACTGTTATCTCCGGCCATGGTTGCCAAAACAGTTCTCCTTTCAAGATGTTCTCTGGATAGGCCCACCATTGAAGGTCGTGGGCTACCTTGTCTGGAATTCGGAGGATATCTGTCATTCTCTCTGAGGATTGCGACCACTGAGTTCTCAGTGCCCACTGAAGAGATCTCATTCTCAGGCGAGCCTCTGGCACAAGGAAGATGCAGGATGCCATGCGGCCTAGCAACCTCAAAAAGTCGAAGGCTGGGAGACGTTGGGCATTTTGGAACTTGTTGACCATCTGCAGAATATCTTGAGCCCTCACCTCTGGTGGCGAGGCTTTTCCCAGGGAAGTGTCCAGGACCGCTCCAATGAACTGGAGTCTCTGTGATGGTATCATCTGTGACTTCTTTAAATTGAGGGAGAAGCCCTGTTTGGGAAGGAAGTGGCAGACATAATCTAGCTGGATCTGAGCTTGTTCCGAAGCTACAGCCCTGATCAGCCAATCGTCCAGGTAGGGGTAGACGTGGATCCCTTCCCTCCTTAGACTCGCAGCCACTACCGACATTAGCTTGGTGAAGACCCTCGGGGCAGAGGTCAGCCCAAATGGCAGAACTCGAAATTGATAATGAGAGTCGCCAATTGCGAACCTCAGGTATTTCCTGTGTTTGAGATGGATTGGCACATGGAAATAAGCATCCTGAAGGTCCAGAGATACCAGCCAGTCCTGGAACTGGAGGGCCTGAAGGATCTGAGAGAGAGTTACCATCTTGAACTTGTCCTTCCTGAGGAACTTGTTCAATTCTCGTAAGTCCAGGATGGGTCTCAGTCCTCCGTCCTTCTTTGGTATGAGAAAGTAGGGGGAGTACCAGCCCTTGTTCCTGTCCGCTACAGGTACCGGTTCTATGGCACCTTTCTCTAGCAAGTCTATAATTTCCCGCAAGAGGAGCAGATCTGGAACTTTTAGAGAGCTGTGCCCCAGTGGATGATCTGAGGGACGTGTAGAAAGGGTAGGCAGTAACCCTGGGCAACTGTCTCCAATGCCCAAGCATCTGACGGTGTAGCCTGCCATTCCGTCAGATGGTAAGTTAACCTGCCCCCTACATGTGTTTTGTGTGGAAAGACCTCAGAATGGTTTGGGGGCGGCTGATGCAGATGCTGAGGGTAAAGAGGCACCTGCTGCTGCTGCGGCTTTAGTACTTTTGACCCGTCCATCTCGGGTGGATCTCCTTTGGCCTCTTTGAGCCGGCTGTCCTCTGCCTTTCCCGAATGCGGAATAATAGCGAATAGCCCTGAGGGGCGAAAAGGAGTTTGGCGGATTGCAGCTCCTAACGATTTTGCCGCTGCTTTAGATGTCTGCAACTTTTCCACACTGTCATCAGCCTTTTTTCCGAATAATGAAGAGCTGTCAAAGGGCATATTCAAAAGTCTGGCCTGTACACCTGGAGCAAAGCCAGACTTTCGCAACCACGCATGCCTGCGGATTGTTGTACTTGCCGCCATGGCCATGCTGATACTTTCAGTGGAATCGATGCCAGTTTGAAGTGACTCGCACATGGCATCTTTGCCATTTTTAATAATGTTAAGGAAGGCTTCCCTTTCCTCTCCTTGGGTATGCAGTCAGCCGCTGATGAAGCACACTCCCACAATGTGTGACTGAACCTGGTGAGCATATAGGTGGCGTTGATGGACTTCAACGCCATACTACAAGCAGAAAAGACTTTCTTTGCCATAGAATCGTACCTCTTGTAATCTCTATCCTGTGGGACAGTAGGGTAAGCGGTCCTGCTGCTTGATGAAGTTGTCGCTTGGACCACCAGGCTCTATGGAGTCGGGTGTTTTGATAAGTATTCAGGGTCAGCCGCAGCTACCCTATACTTGGCTGACAATCTTTTATTGACAGCAGGGATAACTTCAGGAGTTTCCCAATTAGATGAAATGTTTCTTTGTAAGGCTGCATGGAAGGGGACCACAGGATTCTCCTGTGGACCTTTGTCTAATATGTCTGTCATGTCATCCTGTTGATAAACAGGCAAAGGCGCAGACCAACCCATAAATTCAATAATCCTTGCCATCAGGGTTCTATAGGGTGTTTCGGCATGTTCCCCTGGGTCTGGCTTAAAAAATTCCACTTCTGGGGAAGTGTCCAGCCCACTTGCCTCATGTAATGACTCCTGTAGGTCTTTCAACCTTCTTTCCTCAGAGGTGAAATCCTCTGAAACAGGTAGTGTGGTCCTCTGCAACCCGAAGGTTTCCTGGTCAGAATCTTCCCCTTCTTCATAAATTGAAGATAATCCAGGGTACTCTGACCTCTGAAATGGTGTAAAACCCATTTCTAAGGCAGAAGGAGGCAAACTCGTCATTATTGGGCGAGAAAACGTCGATGTTGTTGACGGCGATATGACAGGCTTCGAAGGCGCAGAGAACGGCGTTGAGAAAACTGGAGGAGGCCTCGAAGGACTCGAGAGGATCGGGATCCTACTCGTGGATGTCGACAACGGTCTCGGCGTCGTGCCGGAGGCTCTTGGAATCACCGTTGGCTGTGAAGTAGACGTGGTTTTCTCCTTCATCGGCGTCGGCGTCGAGTCAATCGACCGATGAGTCGAAGAACCCTTCGACAACGGCGTCGATGGCGCCGATCCATGCGTCGAAGGGATCTTCAACAACGGCGAAGACGGTGCCTTCTTACCCGATGGCCCGTGGCGCTCTCGGGTGGAATGTTTCGCCGGGTGCAGCGACTCGCAGCGTTTCGATTTTTTGGGTTTTTCACCCAGGGTATCACCCTCAGCTGTCTTCGAGGGGGCTGAGGCCGCTTTCTCGAAGACGCTTAACATTTTCTTTCTGAATTCCTCCCACTCAGCCTGAGAGCAGTGTTTTGTGGGGCAGAAGACCCATTCTGGGGAAACAGAAGATGACGAGGAAGGGGATCTTCGACGTCTCTTCTTTGAGTGTCTTGATCTCGACGAATGGTGGGAGCTACTTCGAGATCTAGAATGGGAATGTTTTCGACGGGGAGGAGACGAACACTTCGACTCAGCCGAAGAAACTTTCGAGGAGGTTTTGACTGACTTACCTCTCTCGAGCTTCCCCCCTTGCGCTCCTTCAAGGCTTTCGCCGTCATGGACATGCAGTCCGCACACTCCGAACAATGGTGCTCGGCTCCCAAGCATCACAAGCAGATCCTGTGTGGATCCGTTATCGACATTTTTTTACCGCAGTCTCGAAATTCTTTTAAGCCGGATTGCGGCGTTGTCGGTTCCGATGAAGATGCCATCGAGAACGAGTTGGTATATTCGAGTAGATGTAGAAGGTTTATCTGACTGAACTGAGCAACGATGTTCCGAGGCCACACGAAGCGCGGAAAAACGGAACTGAGCAACGGATGCCGCGTGTGGCTATTTATGGGCATGGTGACGTCGGCGCCGATACGGTGGCCGTCGAGGGACATCGACTCGGCGGACGTCGACGCGCAGCGCCCTCTACAGAGAAAAAATTTCCGAGGCCAGCAAGCTGGAGACGAATTATCAAAGATAAGGAATACGTCGGAGGACACAATCCCTTTGAAGTAATCATTACAGGATTGAGAAACAAAGGATGGGAAATTGATGAGAATAAAACTCAGGGTCCAGCAACATCGGCATTTTTCTGAGAATTCAGTTGCATAACAGGGATTGTGAAATGGTGCCAAAGGCCAAACAAAAGATTCTTGAATTCACTACACCTGTGAGTAAGAAACAATCTGAACAGTTTATAGGGTTGTTTGAGTTCTGAAGACAACACATTTGGGGCAAATGCTAGCACCTCTCTATAAAGTGAGACGAAAGAAATTTGACTTTGAACGGGGCGTAGAGCAAGAAAAAGTCTTTCAGGTAGCGAAGGATACGATTCAAAAAGTGATTTACTTATAGCCGCTGAGAGCAGGTGAAGTTGAGTTGAATGAGTCTGTACATGAGAATTACGCCAATTTGAGTTTATGGCAAAAACAGTGCAGGAAGTGCGTTCCTTTGGGATTTTGGAGTCATAAATTACCAGAGGCTGGTGACATATATACTCCCTTTGAAAAGCAGTTGGCATGCTATTGGGCTTTTGTGTATACAGAGCAAATGACTGTGGGTCATGATGTATTGATCCAAACAGAAATTCCAATCATGAAGAGGGTATTGAGCTCTCCTAAAACACATCTAATAGGACAGGCACAAGAGGCTAGGATTATTAAATGGAAATGGTACATTCAAGATTGTGCCAAAACAGGGAAGGGTGGAATTGCGAAGTTGCACGAGCAAGTGGTTGGGGTTCCACTAGTTGATTTGGAACCACCAAACGTGACCGAAATGTGCGAGTCTTCTGTGAAATGGGGAGTCCCTTATGGAAATTTGACGAATGAACAAACTGAACATGCATGATTTACCGATGGTTCAGCTAAATATGTGGGGACTGAGCGATACTGGAAGGCAGTGTCGTACAATTCCAAAACCAAGAAGATTCTGAGAACAGGGAAGGGAAAGAGTAATCAGTTTGCAGAATTGTATGCGGTTTATCAGGCATTGAAGCAAGAAGCGCCTGGTCAATGTTATGTGTACACTGACTAATGGTCCGTGGCTAATGGGCTAGCTGTTTGGCTACCGACATGGCAATGAACAAGTTACTCTCTTACCTGGTAACGTTCTTTCGATGGGATGGTCCGACGACGTATTCCATATCTATGACAGTAATCACCACAGCTGTGCTGCTTTGGAAAATCTTTCGCCGTCTGCGTCCTGCGTCGATACGCTGTCCTCGAGGGCCTCCATCGAGCCGACGTCACTGGATGTTATAATTAGGACGCACGACACCCGTAGCCACAGTTGTAGTTTTTTCCCCAGAACGTGTGGCACCAATCTTCTGCCAGTATGACCACAGAAAGCCTTGCAGAAACGTAAGCTGCAATCGCATAAGAAATTCTGTAGCGGGGCAGGTAGGGAGGGAGCGATATGGAATACGTCGTCGGACCATCCCATCGAAAGAACATTACCAGGTAAGAGAGTAACTTGAGGGGATTGGATCCTCCGACGTATTCCATATCTACGACAGACTCCGAAAGCAGTACCAACGTATGGAGGAGGGAAAAAGAAGTTAGAATATAGAAATTTAGAATGCCCAATCAAATTGCAGAGTAAAGGACCGCCTTGCCAAAGGCCAGATCCTGCCCATGGATAGAATCTAGGGAGCAGTGCCGTACAAAAGTATGGACCGAAGCCCAAGTGGCTGCTTCACAGATGTTACGAATAGGAACACCCTCTGCAGGGCAGTAGAGGCAGCCATACCCCTAGTAGAATGGGCCCGTAAACCTACCACAGGGTCATTACCCGCCAAGCGGTAACATTCAGAAATTTCCAAGATAATCCACCTAGACAAAGTCTGCTTAGTAACAGCTTGTCCCAAACGCCTTCCAGCGTAAATAATAAAGAGCTGATCGTCCACTCTGACCCGGAACATGCAAGAAATGTAGAAACGTAAAGCTCTCCTAGGATACAACCTATGGAGCCTCTTCTCTTCCTTACTAGGATGTGGAGGAGGATAAAATGCAGGAAAAACAACCTTCTGGCTTAAATGAAATTCCGACACCACCTTTGGAAGAAAGGAAGGACGAACTCCAAGGACAACCCTGTCCTTATGAAACACCGTGAAGGGTGGCTTAACTGAAAGTTCCTGCAACGCACTCACTCTGCGAGCGGAAGTAACCACAACTAAAAACGCAGTTTTAAGTGTCAACAGCCTCAAAGGAAAATAATGTAATGACTCAAACGGAGCACCCATAAGGAATTTCAGAACAAGGTTCAAATCCCAACCAGGCACCTGGAAAGGTGAGGTTGGAAACACATTAGTAAGTCCTTTGAGAAACTGAGAAATTAACGGAATTTGAAATAAGAACACTCCTCAGACGAGCGCTTAAATATAGACAGCGCCGCCAGGTAACCTTTAACAGTACCCACTTGCAGGCCCCTGTGGGCCAACTAAAGCAAAAAAGACAGAACCACAGGAATGTCACATGAAAAAGGATCCACATTCTTAACCCTGCACCAGTCGCAGAACTTTCTCCAACGGCAACGGTACAGGGACTTTGTTGCCGGCCGTCTGGCTGAAAGCAACACCTCCATCACGTCTTCAGGGAGGTCCCAATCCTTATACCTCAACCTTTCAGAAGCCAAGCGTGAAGGCTGATGGATCTGACCTCTGGATGGAGAACCTGACCCCCCTCCCGTGAGAGCAGGTCATCTCGGTAGGGAAGACGACGTGGAGGGCAGATGGACAAGTCGAGAATGTCCGGGCACCACGTCCTCCGAGCCCAAGCCGGAGCAATGAGGATCATCCGGGAACCGAACCTCCGTAACCTCCGCAGTACTTGCGGGATGACGGGGCCTGGAGGAAACGCATACAGCAGTGGAAGGACCACTCCACCACGAACGCGTCTCCTAACGCTCCTTTTGGAGGAAATTCCCGCGAACAGAACCGTTTGCACTTCCGGTTGACACTGGAGGCGAAGAGATCCACCTGAGGAGTCCCCCAAAGGGCGAAGATCTCCAGGAGAATCTTCTGAGCCAGCTCCCACTCGTGAGAGATTGCGCTCTGCCTGCTCAGAGCTTCCGCCGTCTCGTTTTCGTCTCCTGCCAGATGAACTGCTGAGATCGAAACTTCCTGCTGGATGGCCCAAAACCAGAGCTGCATCGACTCCGTGCACAGATGAAGTGACCCTGCTCCCCCCCCTTTTTGTTGAGGTAGTGCATGGCCACTGTTTTATCTGTCAGAATCAGGACATTCTTTCCTCGCACAGTCGGCAGAAAAGCCTTCAGGGCAAGCCTGACGGCCCGCAGCTTCAAAAGATTTATATGGATTCTGGACTCCGACGGAGACCACCGACCGCTGACTGTCAACTCGTTGGCATGAGCTCCCCATCCCGTGAGGGATGCGTCCGTCACGATCGTCACCTCCAGCTAGGGTAGCCAAAACGGAGCCCCCTTCATCAGATTGCCTTCGACGGCCCACCACAGACGGTCCTGGGCGACCAAGGGCAGCACCTGAACGGGGTCCGACATCCTGCCGGAGGACTGCGACCACTGCATCTTGAGGGCCCACTGCAGAAATCTCATCCGCAACCTGGCCTCTGGCACCAGAAGAATGCAGGATGCCATGAGGCCGAGCAACCTCAAGAACTCTAACAGCGGGAGACTCTGGGCGTGTTGAAACTTGTGCACAATCTGCTGAATGTGATGAGCCCTCAGCTGTGGAGGAAAACACGGCCACAGGGATGTGTCGAGCACAGCTCTGATGTACTGGAGAGGCTGGGTTGGCATCAAATGGGACTTCTTTAAAGGCATGGTCTAGTAAAAAATTTTATTTCAAAAATAGATAGCCCACATTAAAAAAAAAATACTAGCATCCTCCGTTTTAAAACTTCCTATGTAAAATTTTGAGATATTTAAGCTCAAAAGCAAGCACAAGGGCACCGCCATTTTGTGAAATGGAGGCCCTCCTGTGCTGGCTTTTGCAGCACTAATGAAGGAAAAGCCAGCCAGATGTAGTAAATAAAGTCTACCGCTGGGTGGCTTTCCCTTCATTAGTGCCGGGACTCGGAGGACGTGGACCGGAGACCAGAGCAGGAAAGCTGCAGCTGAATCTCGGTAAGTGCTATTTATTTATTTTTACAAAAAATAAGCACTAGTTGCGGTTTTTTTTCTAAGTTTTCCGGGCTGGAGGAGCCCGGAAAACTTAGAAATAAAACCGCAGCTTTAAAAACGTTGTATTTATGTTTGCAGTCGCTTTTGAAGCGACCGCAAACATAAATACAACGTTATTGTGTTGGAAAACGCTGCGGTTTTAAAACCACAGCGTTTTCCAACACAACCGTGTTGTGTGTGCCTGAATGTGCTTTACCATTTGGGGCTCTCGGGCTCCCTGGAGCCCGAGAGCCCCAAATGGTAAAGCTGATTCAGGCAGACAACGCGGCGTTGCGGAAAACAACTGCGTTGTGTCTGCCTGAATCTGCTTTTCCATTTGGGGCTCTCGGGCTCCTCACGGGGAGCCCGAGAGCCCCAAATGGAAAAGCAGATTCAGGCAGACACAACGCGGCGGAAAACAACCGCGTTGTGTCTGCCTGAATCTGCTTTCCCATTTGGGGCTCTCGGGCTCCCCACGGGGAGCCCGAGAGCCCCAAATGGGAAATCAGCTGCAGGTAGAAACACTACGCGGCATGTAAACATAACCGCGTGTGTTTCTGCCTGCTGTGGCTTTCACTTTGGGTCTCCGGTGCTCCCCTGGGAGCACCGGAGACCCAAAGTGATAGCCACAGCAGGCAGAAACACACGCGGTTGTGTTGGAAAACGCTGCGGTTTTTCTTTCCAAGTTTCTCAGGCTCCTCCGAGCCGGAGGAGCCTGAGAAACCTGGAACGAAAAACCGCAGCGTTTTCCAACACAATAACGTTGTATTTATGTTTGCGGTCGCTTCAAAAGCGACCGCAAACATAAATACGTTTTTAAAGCTGCGGTTTTATTTCTAAGTTTTCCGGGCTCCTCCAGCCCGGAAAACTTAGAAAAAAAACCGCAGCTAGTGCTTATTTTTTGTAAAAAAAAATAAATAGCACTTACCGAGATTCAGCTGCAGCTTTCCTGCTCTGGTCTCCGGTCCGCGTCCTCCGAGTCCCGGCACTAATGAAGGGAAAGCCACCCAGCGGTAGACTTTGTTTACTACAGCTGGCTGGCTTTTCCTTCATTAGTGCCACAAAAGCAAAAGCCAGCACAGGAGGGCCTCCATTTCACAAAATGGCGGCGCCCCTGTGCTTGCTTTTTCGAATTTTGAGCTTGAATAGCTCAAAATTTTACATAGGAAGTTTTAAAACGGAGGATGCTAGTATTTTTTTTTTTAATGTGGCCTATCTATTTTTGAAATAAAAATTTTTACTAGACCATCCCTTTAAGTTGAGGGAGAAGCCCAGCTTGTGAAGGGAGTGGCAGGTGACAGACAGATGATCCAGGACTTGCTCGGGAGAGCACGCTCTGATCAACCAATCGTCCAGGTAGGGGCAGACGTGAATCCCCCCTTTCCTGAGATACGCTGCCACCACCACCATGTGCATGGTGAAGACCCTCAGGGCGGAGGTCAATCTGAACGGCAGGACCTGAAACTGAAAGTGCGAGTCACCAACAGCGAACCTCAGGTATTTCTTGTGGTTTGGATGAATTGGCACATGAAAATAAGCGTCCTTGAGGTCGAGAGACACCAACCAGTCCTAAAGTTGAAGGGCCTGGAGGACTGGAGAAAGAGTAACCATCTTGAACTTGTCCTTCCTGAGGAGCTTGTTCAAACCGCGCAAGTCCATGATTGGTCTCAATCCCCCGTCTTTCTTCGAAATCAAAAAATAAGGGGAATACCATCCCTCGTTCCTCTCTGCTACAGGCACCAGTTCTATGGTGCCTTTCTCCAGCAGGCATTGAATTTCCTGCGCAAGGAGCGGATCTGGACTCTTCAAAGAGATTCCCTGGCAGATTGTCGTGAGGCCTCTGCCGGAAAGGAAGACAGTAGCTGTGGGCTATGATCTCCAGAACCCACACATCTACAAGATGCTGCGCCAGCCTTCCCCCAACCGGCGAACCATGGGACATGGCCTCATGACTGAGCTGAAGCGGCAGTGCCTGAGGGCAAAGAGGCAACTGCCCAAGCGGCCTTGGTACCTCGAGTACCCTATTTTCCACCTCTGGCACTCCCTAGGTGGCCCCTTTGACTTGCAGCTCCTCTCGATTTACTAAAGGATGAGTAATATTGAAAGGAACCTCCCCTCCACTGCTGTCCCCGAGAACGAAAAGGCGGAGGTTGGCGAACTGCAGCGCTCAACGACTTTGCTGCAGCTTTGGAAGTCTCCAACCTCTCAAGGCTTTCGCCAGTCTTGCTGCCAAAAATATGTTCACCATCAAAGGGCATGTTGAGGAGCCGGGCTTGCACATCAGGAGCAAACCCTGACTTCCGCAACCACGCAAACCTACGTATTACGGTGCTCGCCGCCATGGACCGGCTGACGCAATCAACCATGTCCAGACCCGACTGAACGGAGTCACACATGGCAACCTTGCCATCCTGCACAATAGCAAGAAAATCATCCCGCTCCTCCTCTTCGGGAATATGATCAGCCGCTAAGGAGATACAGTTCCACAGAGCGTGCGTGAAACGAAACAAGGCACAAACGGAGTTGGCAGCCTGAAGCGCCATACCCCCAGAAGAAAACACCTTCTTCGCACAGCCGTCCAAACGTTTGTCGTCCCCATCAGGAGGAATGGTAGGGTACGATGCCTGCTTTGCGGGGGCCGTAGCCGCCTGCACCACCAAACTCTCCAGAGTAGGGTGCGTGGTCAAGCAGCAGGGGTCGCCACTGGCTGGGTGATATTTCTTCGGCAAGGACTTGCTCACTGCCGGGAGACTCTCCGGAGAAGTCCAAGCCGTAGCCACCCTTCTCTGCAAGGCCATATGGAATGGCAGCACGGGGTCAGTTGGTGGACCTTGGTCGAGGATATCAGTCAGGTCATCCTGCTGAAAATCCCCAGGGGGGGGGCAGACCACCCCAGGTAATCCGTGACCCTCAACATCAGGCACCGGTATGAGGACTCGGATTGCGTGCCAGGCTCAGGCTGTCTAGACCACTAGTGTCGTGCAATGACTAGGACCAGAAAGGAGGCCATTAGGAACCTCTGCAGGAACCTCACCTTCCTCAGACCCCTCATCCACCTCAGAAATATAATCCAGAGGCTGGAAGGAGGGTACAGAAAAGGGAACAAAAACATTTTTAGCCTTGGCCAGAGCCTTTCTGGGGGTTCCACCGTGCCACGGGGTACCTCTGACAAAGCCGCCTCGAAAGGCATCGATGGAATCGGCGTCAACGTCGAGCACGGCGCCGACAGCTTCGACGGAGTGAACACAGGCGTCGAGGGCGGAGCCCCGAGCGTGTCTCTCGACAGCCTGGGCACCAATGGCGTTGACTACTTCCTCGTAGGCGGAGCCTCGAGAGAGTCCATCAACGACCTCGGCACCGCAGGCGTCGATGTCTTTTTCGAAGACTTCACAGGATCTCGCTGTCTCGAGGGTGTTGAGGACCGGGACCTGGAACGGCCAGGTCTAGAGCGACCATCCTTTTCCGACCGGGACCTCGAAGGCGCCCGGTGGTCGCAACAACCACTCAAGCCTGAAGGCGTACGAGCAGCGTCTCTAGAACGGTTACGGCTGGCGTCTTTCGATGGCACGGACGGACCAGAGCCCTGCAATTGGAAAATCGCCAACATCTCCTTTCGGAAGGCATCCCATTCCTCAGGAGTGGAATGCTTGCTGGGACAAGCAATCCGTCGACGGGCGGAGTCCTCGGACGAGGAAGGCAAACTGTGACGGTGCTTCCTGGAGTGCCTTGAAGAGGCAGAGGAATGGCGGGACCGACTCCCAGACCGAGAACCCCCGGACTCACAACGACGATGCAGAGAGTCACCCCTCGAATCATCTGTAGAAAGACCAGTGGAACGCGACTTCCGGGGCTTGGCCACCTTACCGACCGACAGCTTCTTACGCTCCAACAAGGCCTTCAATGTGAGCGATTGGCAGTCGACACAGTCATCCGTATCATGGCCCTCCCCGAGGCACCAGAGGCAAGCGTTGTGTGTGTCCGTCAGCGACATCTTGGACCCGCACACCCGACACGTCTTAAAACCGGACCGCGGGGTGGAAGAAGCCGAAGACATCATACAATATCGCAAGGAAGAAACAGGTTCGAAGAACCGAAAGAACAGGATTCGGTAGAACCAAGGTGCGCCGAGATCTCCGAAGCAAACACGTTCGCAGATAAAAACGGAACTGAGGCTACGGCGTCGTGTGTCCTACTTATAACATCCAGTGAAGTCGGCTCGACGGAGGCTCTCGAGGACAGCGTATCGACGTCATTGACGCAGGAGCCAAAAGATTTTCCAAAGCAGCACAGCTGTGGTGATTACTGTCATAGATATGGAATACGTCGGAGAACCCAATCCCCTCGAAAGAATGGTTGTAAAATTCATGCAAAAGATTTATGGGGAAAAGAACTGTGGCAGGATATCTCAGAAATGTTGATGCATAGTGAGGTGACAGTGTATCATGTGGATGCACATTGCACGACAAATTCATTGGAATGTTGGTTCAATTCTGTTGCCGATGAACATGCCAAAATTTCGGCTATGGACACGAGGTCTGAAGAAAAGGATCTGGAAGGGATGCTAAGTGGGCATCTTGGGGAAAAGGCTACTATCAGATGTACACAAAATCGAGGAATTAGAATTCCTTTAGAAGTAGAGAAAACAGGGATTTTGCAGTGTCCAGTGTGCAAGCATCAGAAACAGATCCATCCCACATGTTATTCAGGGCATATTGAAACAAGGTAAACTACCTGGACAAATTTGGCAAATCGATTACATCGGTCCGATGCCAATTACTAGAGGATGTCAATATGCACGTACAATTGTAGACACGCGTTCAAGATACTTGATGGGATTACCATGCAAACATGCTACGCAGTTAAAAACACCATTAATTTGTTAGATCAAGTGGCAGTGTATTATGGTGTACCTTTGCAAATTTAAAGTCACAATGGGTCACATTGTAAAGGAAAGCTAATTCAGGATTATTATCAGGAGAAGGGCGTTGAATGGATATTCCATGTCCCTCATCACCGCAAGGCTTCGGGACTGATTGAGAGGAAGAATGGTTTGTTGAAAGAACAGTTGCGAAAGTCTGGTGATGGTAACCTGAAAGGATGGCGTGAACGCATTCTGGATGCGATGCAAGTGTTGAATAAAAGACCAATTGCAAATAGTGAAAATCCATTAATGCGAATGTTAACACCACCTTCAAATATGAAACCAAATAGGTTGTTTGAAACCTTGATGTATTGGGAAATGTTATCTGGAGCTCTGGCTCCTTATTGAGCGACACCTGAGTCTGCAGGGGTGCACTTGCATGCTATGGAGGAGATGGAACAAGTTACTTACCTGTAACTGTTGTTCTCCAGCATGGGTCTGGCATGGATTCACATGCTCATGAATATTCCCCGTCGTCAGGCTGGGAATCCTCGGTAAAGAAAAAAATCAGTATCAGTTTCGTTTCTGATCTGTCTTTCTCAGTAGTAACAAATCACTGGTCTCTGGGTCGTACTGTCCCCAGCCAATGACTGCCCTCTCCCTAAACCCCGCCCCTGGCAGCCATCCTCAGATTTGGTAGCACGTAAAGTGGCAGTAGGACCAAGCGAAGAGCCGCAGAGGGGAAGGAGGGAGGGTTCGCATGTGAATCCATGCCAGACCCATGCTGGAGAACAACAGTTACAGGTAAATAACTTGTTCCTTCGCCAGCATGGGGTCTGGCATTGATTCACATGCTCACGAATATAAGAATACATAGCAGTACACACATGCACAACCACGGAAGGTGGAGAGGCTCAACATTAAGCATTACATAAACTCAACATTAAGCAACTCTTACCTCCTCACCAGGCCCACCTTCAGGCGAACAGGTTGCTCAGCACTGCTTGGCTGACTCTGGACTCCTCCCTGGAATCCCGGTCAACACAGTAGAATATCGTGAAGGTGTGCGTCGACCTCCACGTAGCAGCCCTGCAGATGTCCAGCAGGGGCACACCAGACAAGAACGCCATAGTAGCAGTGATCGCGCTGGTCGAATGGGCTCTCAGATGGCCGGGCAACGGTCGGTTTGCCAACCGATGACAGTGCATGATGCAGCCGCAGAGCCATCTGGAAATGGAAGCCTTCGAGGGGGCCTTCCTTGATTCACAGGTCCAAAGTTCACAAAAAGCTGTGATGTCTTTCGAAAACTCTTCGTGTGGTCCACGTAAAACTTCAGCGCTCTAGCTACATCCAGCGAGTGCAAAGTCCTCTCGGCCGGCGACGAAGGCGACGGGAAGAAAACTGACAACACCAAGGGCTCGTTGAGGTGGAAGTCCGACAGCACCTTGGGCATGAAGGAGGGGTGCGTCCTCTGCACCACCCTCGTCTCGTGAAAAGTCAAGTATGGAGATTTGCAGGATAGGGCCTGGATCTCTCCCACTCGTCGTGCGGAGGTGATGGCCACAGGGAACGCTGTTTTCCATGACAGAAATTTCAACGGTGCCGAATGCAGAGGCTCGAATGGCGGCCCCATGAGCCTGGCCAGCACCACGTCGAGCTCCGACACCGGGGCCGGAGCCTTCACCGGCGGGAACGATCGGAACAGTCCCTTCATAAATTCCTTCACCAGGCGATGAGACCACAGGGATGACCATCCCATAGTTCTGGAGTATCGGGAAATCGCTGCCAGATGTATCTTGATGGAAGCATGAGCTAGTCCAGCGACAGCAGGTACGGAAGCACTTGAGGGGCCGTGATCCTTAACAGGTTAATCTTCTGTGCACAGTACGAGACAGAGAACCTCTTCCACTTGTGTCCGTAGCACTTGAGAGTTAAGGACGCCCTGGCCTTTGCAAGCACCTCCTTGCGGTCTGCCGGGATATCGTACCCTCCAAATTCTAGTGCTGCAGGAGCCAGGCTTGCAGGTTCAGCGACTCCGGGTCGTGATGAAGGATGGCGTCTCCTTCTCTGGAGACAAGATCTGCGTCCATTGACAGCTTGACTGGTGGGGACGCTGACAAGTCCAGAAGGTCCGGTAATCAGAACTGTCTCAGCCACGCCGGTGCGACGAGGATCATCCTGCACCGAGACCTCTTGAGTTGGTTGACGAGTCGCAGAAGCAGCAGCAACGGAGGGAACGCATACAGGAATAGGCCGTCCCAGGGGAACGAGAAAGTATAGCCTATGCTCCTCGGCTGGGGAAACCTGCTGGCGAACCTCTGGCACTTGGAGTTCACCGCCGTCGCAAACAGGTCGATCTGGGGTTTGCCCCATCGTTGGAAAAGTCTATTTACTTGATCCTGAAGCAGCTCCCACTTGTGGCACAAGCGCAGCTCCCTGCTGAGTGAGTCAGCAATGCCGTTCTTTATTCCTGCTAGACGGAAAGGCAGCAGAAACATCCCCTGGGTGACGGCCCAGTGCCACAGATCATGGGCCTCCTTGGACAGGGCTGGGGATCTGGTGCCTCACTACTTCCGGATGTAGAATATCGTGGTGGTGTTGTCGCTGAAGATCCTCACCACCTTGCCCTTGAGGGACGGGAGAAATGACCCGAGGACCCAGAACACTGCTCGGAGTTCCAGGTTGTTGATGTGGAGAGACCTCTCCTCCGGGAGCCAAAGGCCTCTCGCGTGCAGATCTCCGGTGTGCGTCCCCGCCCCTCCAGGGAGGCCTCCGTCGTCACCGTCTCCTGATGCACCGGGGTGGGTGAGGACTTGCCAGCCGCGAGATGTGCGCGGGTGCCCCACCATCGAATCGCTCGGCGGAAAGCCTCATTGAGCGGGATCCTGTCCTCGAAGCTGCCCGGTTCTTGTATCCAAAAGCATCGAAGAACTCTTGTAGAGGACGCATCCGTAGCCTGCACAGGCGCACCAAGTAGATGCATGAGGACATCATTCCGAGCAGGGACTTGATGGATCTCACCCTGGCCACGTCCGTGGCCAGCAGGCGCTGCACCTTGCCCAAGATGTCCTTCGTCCTCTCCTCTGACGGCGAAGCCAATCACGCCACTGTATCGAGCTTGGCTCCCAGAAACAGCGCGACCTGCGATGGAACCTGGTGGGATTTCGAGTAGTTGATGGAGAATCCCAGATCCGTGAGCAGTTGGACGTCTCTGCTGTGTGTTCGACGGCGAGTTCTCTTGTCCTTGCACGGATGAGCCAATCATCCAGGTAGGGGTAGACGTGGATCCCCCGCAGGCGCAGCCACGCCGCCACTGGTGCTAGGCACTTGGTAAACACCCTGGTGCTGACTTCAGCCCGAATGGAAGGGCCTTGAATTGGTAGTGCCGCCCTTGGACTACGAATCTGAGAACATTTCGGTGTCCTTTTAGAATGGGGATGTGGAAGTAAGCATCCTCCAAGTCCAGCGACGATAGGAAGTCGTCCTCCTCCAGCTGTCCCAGCACGTGCTGGAGGGTGACCATCCTGAACTTTTGTGCCTTTGTGTATTTGTTTAACCGCCGCAGGTCCAGGATGGGACGCCAACCGCCTGTCTTCTTTCTGACGAGGAAGTACCTCGAGTATACTCCGGAGCCACAGAGCCTCTTCGGGACGAGCTCGATGGCACCCTTCTTGAGCATCGCCCTTATTTCTAACAGTAGTTGAGGGACAGAACAAGTTACTTACCTGTAACTGTTGTTCTCCAGCATGGGTCTGGCATGGATTCACATGCTCATCAATATTCCCATCAGGCCGGGAATCCTCGGTAAAGAAAAAATCATTATCAGTTTCGTTTCTGATCTGTCTTTCTTAGTAGTAACCAATCACTGGTCTCTGGGTCATACTGCCCCCAGCCAATGACTGCCCTCTCCCTAAGCCCCACCTCTGGCAGCCATCTTCAGATTTGATAGCACGCAAAGTGGCAGTATGACCAAGTGAAGAGCAGCAGAGGGGTAGGAGGGAGGGTTCGCATGTGAATCCATGCCAGACCCATGCTGGAGAACAACAGTTACAGGTAAGTAACTTGTTCCTTCTGCAGCATGGGGTCTGGCATGGATTCACATGCTCATGAATATAAGAATACATAGCAGTACACACATGCACAACCACGGGAGGTGGCAAAGGCTCAATATTAAGCATTACATCAAAACTCAACATTAAGCATTTCTTACCTCCTCACCAGACTCACTGTTACGCTCACCTGGTTCCCACAGGGGCGTAGATCGAACCCGGACAGCTGCGGCCTCCACCAACATGAAGCGTAGGGCAAAGATGACCGTCTGGACAGACCCCCTTAGTTTTGTAAGCTTGACTCGTAGAAGTATTCTCCTGTAGATGGAGAAAGGGATTTAGCCCCGTGGGTGTGAACGCAGACCAACTCCCCTGCTCCCGATTTCCCCACTTGCCACCTCCGATATTCCCAATCAGTGTCCTCACCTTATGTTTTTGATTGGTGAGCTCTCCATCCTGCGTGGCATGCAGGGGTGCATAGATACCAGGTGCTTCACTGGTTTTAGGTGCTGGAGTTCTGGACGATTATTGACTCCGGAGTTTGCCAAGATTAAAGAGTTTAAAATGTCCAATGTTCACTCTTGCACTCCCCTGTTGATTTGCGGCGACAAATCCTGTCTGGAGGTTGCTGGCAGCATTCAGGTAAGAGTCTGTATCACCCAAACTATCCTGTAAAGTTGCACGAGTTTAGCTCATTGTTTTTTCCTTCTTTCCTAGATGCGGCGTAAGAAGATGCGGAGTATTAAAGGATAAAGCCTCCGGTGAAAATCAGGTGAGTCTCGTAATAAAAGTGATTGTCTTTTTAGTCTCTTTAGGCTCACCTTGCTATTTTCTTGTCTTTTCCCCAGATGTTGAAAATCACCGAAGAAAATGACGGAGGCAGCGCCGAGTCGGAGATGCTGTGGGCTGGTGAAAATGGAGCGGCGCTGCAGCTAGAATACGATGCGTGCCGAAAGAATGTCCCTTTAGGCTCGGAGTGATGCAAGATCCGAAATCAGGTAAGGAATAGATTAAAATCCGTAATCTAACCTCTTCTCCTATTTTCCTTTCTCTCCTAGGAGCTCCGTGTTCGAGACGGGCGTGGCAGAAGACTGGATGCAGGTTTGCAGGCACGGTGAGCGTTACGCTGCTAAATGCAGAATAACGCGAAGCGTGTGTTGTAGATCGGACGTGGTTTAAATAGCTTCAAAAGTAGTCCCAGGTAAGAAGTCCCTAGAACCACACCCGTCCTTGTGGAAAAATAGTCCCTTCCAGGTCTCAGGTTGGCCTGGATGCATGTGCAGCATGGTCTGCCTGAGGTAAGTGATGACTATGAGCCTGGCGCCTTAGGCGCCAGGACTGATTCCAACTATGAGCCTGGCGCCTGAGGCGCCAGGACTGAACCCAGATAGCCCCTAGCCGGGGCTTCTGAGGTTTAAACAAATGTCTGGATTCCTGCTTCCGGGGCGGATGGGCTTGGTCCAGCTGCCCGGGGGCAGGCATCATGGCACTCACCTTAAGCGAACAGGTTGCGCAGCACTGCTTGGCCGACCCTGGACTCCTCCCTGGAATCCCAGTCGACACAGTAGAATCTCATGAAGGTGTGCGTCGACCTCCACGTAGCAGCCCTGCAGATGTCCAGCAGGGGGACACCAGACAAGAACGCTGTGGTAGCAGAAATAGCTCTGGTCCAATGGGCTCTCGGACGGCCAGGCAACGGTCGGTTTGCCGACCGATGACACTGCATGATGCAGCCGGAGAGCCATCTGGAAATGGAAGCCTTCGAGAGAGCCTTCCCTTGGTTCACAGGTCCAAAGTTCACAAATAGCTGTGATGTCTTCCGAAAACTCTTTGTGCGGTCCACGTAGAACTTCAGCGCTCTAGCCACATCCAGCGAGTACAAAGTCCTCTCGGCCGGCGACGAAGGAGACGGGAAGAAAATAGGTAACACCAAGGGCTCGTTGAGGTGGAAGTCCGACGGCACCTTCGGCATAAAGGAGGGGTGCGTCCTCAGCACCACCCTCGTGTCGTGAAAAGTCAAGTATGGAGGCTTGCAGGATAGGGCCTGGATCTCTCCCACTCGTCGTGCGGAGGTGATGGCCACAAGAAACGCAGTTTTCCACGACAGGAACTTCAACGGAGCCGAATGCAGGGGCTCGAATGGCACCCCCATGAGCCTGGTCAGCACCACGTCGAGCTTCCACGCCAGGGTAGGGGCCTTCACCGGCGTGAACGATCGGAACAGTCCCTTCATAAATTCCTTCACCAGGCAATGAGACCACAAGGACGCCCATCCTGTGGTTCTGGTGTATCGGGAGATCGCAGCCAGATGTATCTTGATGGAGGCGTGAGCCAGTCCAGCCTTGGCCAGCGACAGTAGGTACGGCAGCACTTGAGGGGCCGTAATCCGTAGAGGGTTAATCTTCTGTGCACGGCACCAGACAGAGAACCTCTTCCACTTATGTCCATAGCACTTGAGAGTTGAGGACGCCCTGGCCTTTGCAAGGACCTCTCTGCAGTCAGCCGGGATATCGTGCCCTCCAAACTCTAGTGCTGCAGGAGCCCGTATTCAAGTTCAGCGACTCCGGGTCGTGATGAAGTATGGCGCCTCCTTCTCTGGAGAGAAGATCTGTGTCCATCGGCAGCTTGACTGGTGGGGACGCTGACAAGTCCAGAAGGTCCGGGAACCAGATCTGCCTCGGCCACGCCGGTGCGACAAGGATCATCCTGCACCGGGACCTCTTGAGCTGGTTGACGAGTCAGAGCAGCAACGGCACGGGAGGGAACGCATATAGGAACCGGCCGTCCCAAGGGAACGAGAAGGCATCGCCCATGCTCCTCAGCTGGGGGAACCTGCTGGCGAACCTCTGGCACTTGGCGTTTGTCGCCGGCGCTAACTGGCCGATCTGCGGTTTTCCCCATCGTCGGAAGAGTCGATGCACTTGATCCTGACGTAGTTCCCACTCGTGCAACGAGCGCAGCTCCCTGCTGAGTGAGTTGGCGATGGGGTTCTTTATCCCTGCCAGATGAAAGGGCACTAGAAACATCCCTTGGGCGACGGCCCAATGCCACAGATCCTGGGCTTCCTTGGAGAGGGCTGGGGATCTGGCTCCTCCATGCTTCCGGATGTAGAACATCGTGGTGGTGTTGTCGGTGAAGATTCTCACCACCTAGCCCTTGAGGGACGGGAGAAAGGGCCCAGAACACTGCACGGAGCTCCAGGATGTTGATGTGAATCGGTTTCTCCTCTGGGAGCCAAAGGATTCTGGCGTGAAGTTCTCCGGTGTGCGCTCCCCACCCTTCCAGGGAGGCATCTGTCGTCACCGTTATCTGGTGGGATGAGGTCTGAAAGTCTGTGCCCGCCGTCAGATGAGCGCGGGTGCCCCACCACTGGATCGCTCGTCAGAAGGTCTCGCTGAGCGGGATCCTGTCCTCGAAGCTGCCCGTCGCTTGGATCCAGCGGGCGTCGAGGAACTCTTGCAGAGGGCGCATCCGAAGCCTGCACAGGCGCACAAGATATATGCAGGAGGACATCATCCCGAAGAGGGACTTCATGGACCTCACCCTGGCCACGTCTGTGACCAGCAGACGCTGCACCTTGCCCAGGATGGCCTTCGTCCTTTCCTCCGACGGCGAGGCCAGACGCGTCACTGTGTCGAGCTTGGCTCCCAGAAACAGTGCGACTTGCGACAGGACCAGATGGGATGTGGGAAAGTTGATGGAGAATCCCAGGTCCATGAGCAGCTGGACGGTCTTCGCTGTGTCCTCCCTTGTCCTTCCTCGGATGAGCCAGTCGTCCAGGTAGGGGTAGACGTGGATCCCCTGCAGGCACAGCCGCGCCGCCACCGGTGCGAGGCACTTGGTGAACACCCTAGGTGCCGACTTCAATCCGAACGGGAGGGCCTTGAACTGGTAGTGCCGTCCTTGGACCACGAACCTTTGGAACTTTCGGTGTCCTTTTAGAATGGGGATGTGTAGGTACGCATCCTCCAAATCCGACGACGAAAGGAAATCGCCCTCCTCCAGCTGTCCGAGCACGTGCTGGAAGGTGACCATCCGGAACTTCTGTGCCTTGATGTACTTGTTCAGTCGTCGCAGGTCCAGTATGGGGCGCCATCCTCCCGTCTTCTTTTTCACAAGGAAGTACCTTGAGTATACTCCAGAGCCCCGGACCCTCTTCGGGACGAGCTCGATGGCACCTTTTTTGAGCATCGCCCTTTGTTAGGGGGAATTCTCTGTAAAGGTTAATTTCCCAAACCTAGTTAGTCCCCCAGCAGCTTTGCTGGATTTTTGGGGTTTATTTTTTTCTCCTGCTTAGAGTGAGACTCTTTTACTCCCACTCTTAGACATGATTTGAGGTGTTCCTTTGTCTTTCCATGTGTTTTATGGGCTATGGGGTCTTTTACACCATAGGGTCTCATGTGTTTTTGATATGGGTTACACAGCACCCTCCGTGCCGTAACCCAGGGGTGTCGTAGCGACCCCCCAACATAGACTCCATACCCTGGGACTGACTACTGTCTCCCAGGGCATGCAAAGTCACCATTGGCTTTACTAGTCCCAAATTATGAACAGAAACCAGTACAAACCATCATATTGTGGACGTCCTGGTCGGGGCAATTTGATTGCCCCGGGGTCTGTTGTTCGAGGGGGCACGTCTCCGTCCCCCCTGATGGAGTTTTGGCTGGTGGCAGTGGATACTACTTTTTATATTCGATAACTCGATTCTAAAATGGCATTTGTGTTCTCTTCTGTGACTCCAACCCAAGTCGAGCCCTTCGTTCCACTTTTTGGCGGGCTTCTCCACAGAAGCCTCCAAAAGTGATGCCACTCTGTTTGGGTACCACAGGGGGTGTGGGAGGGGGTTTAGGCACCCTGGACTGAGTTGCCTTGGCAACTCAAGTCGCACTCTTGTGTGATTGGCCCAAGTGGTGAGCCGGCCGGCTCACCACTTAGCATGTTTGATTGACAGCTAGGCTGAATGAATGGGGGTTTGCTGCATAAAAGCAGGGCTTTGAGGACTGGAACTTCAGAAGGTGCCACAGGACCTAAGAATCCGAGGAGGGAGAAGCTGAGCCGACCTGCAACGAAGACACCACCGGTGGAGCCCTGCTGAACCATCTCACCACGTTTCCCGACGACAGAGGAGATCTCCAGTCCGGAGAATCTTCTTCCTTTGATTGGTGGGGATAACCAGTTTTGCCTTCTTTTCACCTTCCTGGAGCATCTCCTGGCTGCCTTGCTCGTGCCAAGCACCCCGGCAACCGGAAAACCACGGTTTACCACTACCACGAATAGAAGGGTAGTACCTTTTAACCGAAGAACTCAGCGGCTGGTTTCTTCCCTGGCAGTGCAACAACCTTCATCTTTCCTCCACGGCGAGACCTCCTCTTCCTCTGGACGAAACACCGACTTGCACCCGCTGCCAGGAACAACTGCCCCCGCTGGAGCTTCCTTCTCACTTAAGGTACTGTGTCCTGCCTGGCTTCCCTTGCGACAGATCGTTCAGGGTGACAGTAAAGCCTCGACTTTCTAACCTGGGCTGGCCTGGGACAACCTAGCTAACTTTTCCTGACTTTAATTTCATTCTTTGTGTGCGAACTGTCTACAAGACTCTTTGGGCATAACCGCACTGTGTGAACCTGGACCCCTTCGGTTTGCTCTCTCCAAGAGTGGGCCTTGCAATTGACTTCCTTGCTCCCCAGTAGAACCCTGCCTATCCTGCCTTACTGTGGTTCTTTTAAAAGTATTGAAATTTGTGTGCTTCCATAACTCTGCCTTTTTCCCTCCCTTTTTAATAATTTATTAGAGTGCCATCTTATATTAAGCGCTCACCTCTGTCTGAAAATAAGTGGTGTTTCTCATTAAGACTTGTCTCATAAGTAATTAGGGTTGTATATATATATATATATATATATAATAGTGACTATGTGCTGAATTTACTTACCTCTTTGTGCTAGTGTAATTTATAAGTGTGTCTTTAAATAAATACTTATATACTTTTACACCATAGCTCTGGTCAGTGTTTGCTTGTGCTACTGTATCTCTGTGCCTATTGTGTATACTCTATATACTGCCTAACTCTTCTTGAGGGAAGTCTGACTGCTCAGCCACAGCTACCAAGTGAATCTGTGTGGTGCAGACTGCTACCAAGTGGGTTTACTGCCAAACACCTGTAGTCTTAAATCTTTTGCAGTGGTCCCTAAGGGAACTGCACAGGTTTCTGCCTAACACTGGTGGCAGCGGTGGGATGTGTATTGAGTATACATTTTAGTGTGCTTATAGATACCTTAGCGCAACTAACCACAAAGCTTAGCACTAAAGAAGTTAGTTTCTAAAACATGTCAACTATGGAAAGTTATAGTCAAGAGTCCCTTGCTACAAAAACTGCTGATTGTTTAAGAGTTCTCTGTAAGCATAAGAATCTCCTGAGTAAAGGCAAGAAAATGGAGCTAATAGAAAGGTTGTTAGCAAACCAAAGTCTGGATGGTGGTTCAGAGGAACCTGCCACTCCAGCAACTGTAGATAACAGCAATGATATTGATATGAATGTTAGTATTGATAACTTTGAGTCAGAAGCAGAAGAGAAGGTTGTCTCCTCTGGGCCTCTACCTGCCCTGCCAGCTGTACCTACTGGACCTTTACCAGGTCCCACACTTAATCCTCAATATATGGAACTAGAAAAAATGAGGCTTGAATTAGAATTTAAAAGAATTAGTGCTCAAACAGAACATTGGCCCCAAGAACTAAGGCTCAGAGAAATGGAGCTCAACCATGAGCTAGAAATGAAAAAATGGTCTGTGGAAAGTGCTTCTCTCTCCGAATCCTCCAGGAGTTCCAGTCCCAAAAGACCCCGGATGCCTAAAGGAGTTGGTGGGTATGTATGAGCCTAAGTTGGATGTGATGGATTGGTTGAGTTTGTTTGAATATAATCATGGGCTCCAGAACATTACAGGAAATGAGTTACTTTCCTGGTTGTTCTCTAGGCTCCCCCCTGTTGCAACTGATGTGGTAATGGAGTTGGGGGAGGAGGATAAGAAGGATTATGAATGTGTGAAACTAGCTTTGATAGCTAGATTTGGGAAGACCCCTTCCCAGTACCTTAAGAGGTTTAGGACCCTCAAAAAGCACGATGGTACCCCTTGGGCTACCTGGGTGAGTGTAAGTTTGAAGAACTTAGAGGGATGGATTAAGGGTTACAAAGTGAACACTTATGAGGGAATGAAGAATCTTGTGATGTTGGAGTCAATGTATGATGCCTGCTCTCCTGAGCTCAGATAGCACTTGGCTGATTCAAAGGAATTAGATTCCAGGAAACTAGCTAAGGATGCTGACTTGTGGGTTGCCAACAGGGCTACTCACAAGGACTCTGGGGTAACTCAGAAAAAGGATGAGGGGAAACAGCCAAAAAGGGACTCCAAAGAGAATTCTAATAATTCCAATCCCAAAGAGGGCCCCAAACAGAACAATAAGGGTAAACCACAAGGGAAACCAAATCAGAGTAGTGTACCCTCTGGTGGTAAACCAGAAGGAGGTCAGAGCAAGCCACCATTCCAGAAAGCATTTGGTAAATTCTATGTTTGTGGTTCGCCTGACCAAGAGAAAGGAGATCCCAGATGTAAGGGTAAACCTTCGGGGGTCCAGCTTGTCTCCTTAGCCTTCGCTCCAGAGGAGGAAGTACAAATGGCAAGTGGAAACTTTCTACTGCTGGCTGATGAACCCATTGGAGTCTCGGCCAGTGTTTCTTTAGTGTCTCTGGGTCTGTGGGAACAACAGAATTTAGATGTCTATAACTCTATCCCAGATAATACTAAAGAGTATTATAAGGACAGTGTCCAGGTGAATGGTCAGGAAACTCCTGCCATTAGGGACACTGGGGCCAGCATAACTGTGGTGGATAAATATTTTTTTCAGGCTGAGGCACCCAAACGCCTCACCAAGTTAGCTGGAGGGCCTGTGCAGATGCTTCCCCAATTACCAGTTCTCATCCAGTGTAATGACATGACTGTGAAGATACCTGTCAGCATACAAAGTGAGGTACCAGGAAGGGTTCTGTTGGGTAATGACCTAAAAACTCTTGGAGTAGTGTCACATACCCCCAGACCTCCTAGTAAAAGGTTACAGGAGCACACCAGACCTGCAAGGGAGAGAACCATGAGAGGTACTCCCAAGGAGATGATGAAGAAAGAGATCACTCTTACTCCACTGGAGATGTCAACTGCTGTCTCTAAGAAAATAGAAGAAAAAGGGAAACCTAAAACTTCTAAAAAGAACCTCACAGCCAGCACTCCAGTGCAGCCAACAAGGACTTCCCCTAGGTTGTCCAAAGTTACACCTGTAACTCCACCTCCAGCTGAGGCTGAGAGGGAGGTACAACCCTGTATGGTGGAACTAGACTCTGAAGAAGAGCTAGTGGAAGCCCAAGAACTCATTGGATATCTGGATCGTGTTGACCATCCTGAGCTGCAGTCTTTACTGGCAAAAGGTGGACCCAACAGGGCAGACTTCAGTAAGGGAGAGAGAGAATATCCAACTCTGGAAGGTCTTTGCCAACAGGCAGCTTCTAAGGCTAATGGGCAAGAGCCTGGGAAGTATAGGTTGCACTGGGAAGATGGCCTCTTCTACAGTGAACCAACTGAGTCTGCACCTCGAGACTACAAGCGGCTTGTAGTACCTCAAGAAAACAGACAACAGTTCTTGCAACTGGCCCATGAGATTCCTTTGGCTGGTCACTTGAGTTTCAAGAAGACCAAGGAAAGACTCTCACTCTACTTTTATTGGCCAAAGATGGGGGCCGAGGTAGATAAGTTTTGCAAGAGCTGCCATACCTGCCAGACTTCTGGTAAGGTTGGGTCCAAGAATGTGGCACCTTTAGTGCCTCTCCCAGTTGTGGGAGTCCCATTTGAGAGGGTAGGGATTGACATTGTTGGTCCCCTTGATCCCCCAACCTCCTCAGGCAACAGGTTTATCCTTGTTGTAGTGGACCACGCTACTAGGTACCCTGAGGCAATTCCTATGAGGACTGTTACAGCTCAGGCTGTGGATAAGGCCCTCCTTGGTATTTTTACCAGGGCTGGGTTTCCTAAGGAAGTAATCTCTGACAGTGGGTCAAATTTTATGTCCCACTACATGAAAGCCATGTGGAAAACCTGTGGAGTTACTTACAAGTTCTCTACCGCCTACCACCCTCAGACAAATGGATTGTAGAAAGGTTCAACAGAACCATGAAGAGCATGATAGGTGCTTTAGAAGATCCCCTTAAAAGAAAGTGGGACCTCCTATTGCCATGCCTTCTCTTTGCTTATAGAGAAGTCCCTCAGGAGGGAGTAGGTTATTCTCCCTTTGAACTTCTTTATGGCCATCCAGTCAGAGGTCCATTGGCCCTGATTAAGGAGGGGTTGGAGAGTGCTCCTTCCCCCAAGCCAGTCAGAGTGACTATGTGATAGGTCTCCGAAGGAGGATGTCACAAATGATGGCAGAAGCTATAGATAACCTGAAAGCTGGACAAGCTCTGGTCAAGCATTGGCATGACCAGAAGGCTAACATGGTTGAGTTCACTCAAGACCAGCTAGTTCTAGTTATGATCCCAACAAGGCAGAGGGCCTTGCAAGATAAATGGATGGCACCCTTCAAGGTTGTGGGTAAACTTGGAGAGGTGAACTATCTGGTGGACTTGGGCAATCCCAAGGAGGCTCCTAGAGTCTTCCACACTAACCGACTAAAGGCGTTTGTCTCCAGACCTGAAGTAGGAGCCTTGTTTCTAGCTTCAACAGAAGAGGAAGAAGAGAGTGAAGCTCTACCTGATCTCCTCAGAGGCTTACCCTTGGACGAAAAGATTGAAGGAGTAAATCTCTCTTCAAATCTGACACCTGAGCAACAAGAAGAGTGCAAAGCCATGTTAAACCATTTTGCCTCTCTGTTCTCCCTTTCACCAGGCTTGACCCCTTGGGCACAGGAGGATATACTCACTGGTGACTGTCTGCCAGTCAAAAGCAGAGGATTTAGAATGTCAGAAAATGTAAGGACCCACATCAAAGGGGAGGTCAAGAAGATGCTTGATCTCGGGATAATAGAGCCCTCTACTAGCCCATAGTCTAGCCCAGTTGTGTTAGTACCAAAGGCCGGACCCAAAGAATTGAGATTCTGTGTGGACTATAGAGCTCTTAATGCAGTCACCAAGACTGATATCCACCCTTTGCCAAGGACAGATGAGTTGGTGGATAGACTTGGTTCAGCCAAGTTCCTCCGCACATTTGACCTTACGTCAGGCTATTCACAAATAGCCCTGACAGACCATGCCAAGGAGAAGACTGCATTTTCTACCCCAGTTGGCTTATACCAATTTAAAGGATTGAAGAATGCACCTGCTACATTCCAAAGAATGGTGAATCAGGTTCTGAATGGGATGGAGGACTTCTGCATGGCATACTTGGATGACATTGCAGTATTCAGCCAAACCTGGGAAGAACATGTGAACCACTTAGAGTATGTTTTGCAGGCTCTTGGACAGGCCAATCTGACCATAAAGGCAAGTAAATGCCAAATTGGTCAGAGTAAGGTGGTCTACCTTGGGCATGAGGTAGGAGGTGGAGAAATAAGGCCTTTGCTCAGTAAGATCGAAGCTGTGCAAAATTGGACAACACCTACTACTCAAACCCAGGTGAGAGCCTTCCTAGGCCTCACTGGGTATTACAGGAATTTCATTGAGAACTATGGGACCATAGCTTCTCCACTGAATGTAATCTCCTCTCCAAAATTCCCTAAGAAGGTCAAATGGAATGAAGAATGGTTAGGGAGAATTCTCTGTAAAGGCTAATTTCCCAAACCTAGTGAGTCCCCCAGCAGCTTTGCTGGATTTTTGGGGTTTATTTTTTTCGCCTGCTAAGAGTGAGACTCTTTTACTCCTACTCTTAGACATGATTTCAGGTGTTCCTTTACCTTTCCATGTGTTTTATGGGCTATGGGGTCTTTTACTCCATAGGGTCTCATGTGTTTTTTAATGTGGGTTACACAGCACCCTCCGTGCCGTAACCCAGGGGTGTCGTAGAGACCCCCCCAACATAGACTCCATACCCTGGGACTGACCACTGTCTCCCAAGGCATGTAAAGTCACCATTGGCTTTGCTAGTCCCAAATTATGAACAGAAACCAGTAGAAACCATCATATTGTGGACGTACTGGTCGGGGCAATTCGATTGCCCCGGGGTCTGTTGTTCGAGGGGGCACGTCTCCGTCCCACCTGAACGAGTTTTGGCTGGTGGCAGTGGATACTACTTTTTATATTCGACCGCAAATATATTTCTATGGGATTTTCCCATTGTTCGAGGCTACCAACTTTAATTATTTAATTCTTATAGCCTCGAACATATCGCCGGTTTATTTTTTTAATATTAATTCACGGTGTCCAGTCAACTCATCGAAAAAAAACTGGTCGACTGCAATTTGGTCGACGCAATTTGGTCGAAAACCAAATGGTCGAATTTTTTTTTTATTTATATATTTATTTTTTGGGTTTTCGTTTAGTTAAAAAAGGGGTTTTTAGAGAAAAAAAGGGGTTTGGGGGGGACCCCCCCCCCCCAAAAAAAAAAAAATTCGACCATTTGGTTTTCGATCAAATTGGTTCGACCATTTGTCTGGTCGACCAATTTTTTTCGACCAAATGACTGGCAACCTTAATTCACTGGTTGGTATTTTTTGCCAGAACTCGATTCTAAAATGGCGTTTGTGTTCTCTTCTGTGACTCCAACCCAAGTCGAGCCCTTTGTTACACTTTTTGGCGGGCTTCTCCACAGAAGCCTCCAAAAGTGGTGCCACTCTGTCTGGGTACCACAGGGGATGTGGGAGGGGGTTTAGGCACCCTGGACTGAGTTACCATGGTAACTCAAGTCGCACTCTTGTGTGATTGGCCCAAGTGGTGAGCCGGCCGGCTCACCACTTAGCATGTTTGATTGACAGCTAGGCTGAGTGAATGAGGGTGTGCTGCATGAAAGCAGGGCTTTGGGGACTGGAACTTCAGAAGTTGCCACAGGACCTAAGAATCTGAGGAGGGAGAAGCTGAGCCGACCTGCAACGACGACACCACCGGTGGAGCCCTGCTGAACCGTCTCACCACTTTTCCCGACGACAGAGGAGATCTGCAGTCCGGAGAGTCTTCTTCCTTTGACTGGTGGGGATAACCAGTTTTGCCTTCTTTTCACCTTCCTGGAGCATCTCGTGGCCGCCTTGCCCATGCCAAGCACCCCGGCAACCGGAATACCACGGTTTACCACTACCGCGAAGAGAAGGGTAGTACCTTTTATCCAAAGAACTCCGTGGCTGGTTTCTTCCCTGGTAGTGCAACGACCTTCATCTTTCCTCCACGGCGAGACCTCCTCTTCCTCTGGACGAAACACCTACTTGCACCCGCTGCCAGGAACAACTGCCCCCGCTGGAGCTTCCTTCACAGTACTGTGTCCCGCCTGGCTTCCCTTGCAACAGATCGTTCGGGGTGACAGTAAAGCCTCGACTTTCTAACCTGGGCTGGCCTGGGACAACCTAGCTAACTTTTCCTGACTTTAATTTCATCCTTTTTGTGCGAACTATCTACAAGACTCTTTGGGCATAACACCACTGTGTGAACCTGGACCCCTTCTGCTTGCTCTCTCCAAGAGTGGGCCTTGCAATTGACTTCCTTGCTCTCCAGTAGAACTCTGCCTATTTTGCCTTACTGTGGTTCTTGTTAAAGTATTGCGGAGTTCCCTGGCCTTAGCCATACTTTTGCTGTTATTATAATTATAATTCTTATTCATTCCCTTCCCCACCCCAACGTCGACCCTCAACCTCGACGACGGCTGGAGAAGTCATCGACCGTCGACTGCTGCACGACGGATCTGGGCCTCGGAAGGCCGCTGGCCTCGGCCCGGGCCTAGTAGGCCGCTGGCCTCGGCCCTTACAAGTAGGGAGAGTGGGGGGTGGTACATACTCTTCACTCTTGATATATAGTTACATTTTATATATTCCTACACTTAGCAGCCCGCTGCCTTAAGGTGCGTATGGAGGGTACCCCTTTTCAATTCTGCCCCAAGTGCAATCGCAAATACCCTTGGGTCGACAGGCACGCCACGTGCAATCTCTGCTTGCCGAGGGATCACCCCGAAGCGAACTGCAGAGCGTGTAGTAGGTTTAAACCTAAGACACTTAAGGACCGTTCGACAAAGCGTTGGGCCCACCACGCCAGGCAGGAGGCCATGGCAGCGGAGGGCGCCTTCAGCGATGGCAGCGACGCCGTACTTTCAGATGGCGAGGGCATTATGGCGTCGAAAGACAGCCGGCGAGCGCAGGTCCCCGACCTCGGAAGGTCGTCCGGCAGGGCGGCTATGGGGAAGACCCCCGGCGACGCAAGCGCTACACACCTAACACACACTAAACACACTAAGACCAACCGGACCTCGACGACGTCGACTTCCCGGAAAGAGGCACAAAAAGAACGGTCCGACTCGGTGTCCTCTGGGCGCTCTCGATCGAGATCACCTCACGACGCAAGGCAATCATCCACTCTTGCCAAGAGTGCCTCGCTACACACATTAACGGAAGTTCGATCGTCGGGAGACGAAGACGACTTCCACCCCCAGGCCGCGCTCCAAGATACCGAGACCGCGGTTAACACCAGTGAGGCCCCACGCCCGAAGCACACAGATACCTCTCCAGACCCTCGGCGCCAGGCGTCGAAAGTCTCTGGGGCCTCCAAGGGACAGGGAAAACATTTTTCCACGCACGGGGAGGGGGGGAAACAGCGGAAAGCACAGCCTTCCACCCCTGTAAAGCCATCCTCTCACCCTAGGCAGACAAGTAAACACAAGTCTACCCTTGAAAAGTCCCATAAATCATCACCTGCTAAAGTAATACCCTGTTCCAGGGAATGGTCCAGTGAAGACATAGACAGGGTTATGTCTAGGATGTCTTCCTTGGCTGATTTTTATGATAAGAACCCAGAACACTTTCTTTCATATAACCCTCAAGGGGCCACACCCTCAGGCTCCTCCGATCCTATCCCGCTAAGTAAAAAGCCCCGGGTCGAAAGACCTGAACCCTTCGAGGTTCAGCCTTACTCCACTCCATATTCTACTCCACTCCCCAGTTACCAGGGACAAGTTTTCCCTGAAGAGGACCAGGAGTTTGAAATTATGGAAGAACAAACCGGGACAGATTACTATGCAGAGGATGAGCACCTGGAGGAGGGAGAAGATGAGCAGGAAATTTACAGAGTAGATTCCCCAGTACAAAGCGAAGCCCCAGTTACTGACTCTCCAGTTGATAACCAGCCCCTCCTCAATGAGGTTCTCGCTCGAGCAGCGGAACACTTCCACATCGACACCCACGGTGTACAGGAGGAAAGGGACTTCGCGGAGGAGTTTGTAGGAGAGAGAAGACCGGTCGCTCAGACCATCCCTATCCTCAAATCCATCCAACGAAGAATAGATCCTTCCCTGGTGAATCCTAACCTCACCAGAGCTGTCAACCCCAGAATTGAAAAGATTTTCCGGGCAGCCCAGTCTGACCCTCTGTATATAAGGGGACATCTTAAACCAGATTCCCTAGTGGTGACCAACACTAGAAAAAGGGCTGGCACGCCCTTATCTTCATCAGAAGCTCCTCCCGACAAGGAGAGCAAAAAACTTTACGGGTTTGGCAGAAAGGTAGCCTCAACGTCCGCCTACCAAGCAAGGATTGCGAATTCCACCACCCTGTTGGCTAGTTACAATTGCCATCAATGGGAAGAAGTCGCGGCGCTCATTGCCTCTGCTCCAGAACCGTTTAAGGGCCAGCTGGCTCGGATCTCGGCAGAGGGGAGAGCCGTGTCTGGTTGCATTTTAAAAGCAACTTTCGACGCCGCTGACAACGCAGGGAGATTGATAGCAGAAGGTACTGTTATCAAGAGACATGCGTGGTTACGGCAGTCGGGATTCAAGACAGAAACCCAGGCTTCTTTAATAGACAAGCCAGTGGAACCCGACCTATTGTTTGGGAAAGCGGTCGAAGACGCGCTTAAAAATGCCAAAGATGAATATGAGACTCTCAAATCCCTTGGCCAGCTTACCAACAAACCCCCTAACCAGAGGGGGAACAATAATTTTCGTCGCCCACGCGGCCAAAATTCACAAAGAGGCAACTATGCCCAGGGACAAGGTACACAATGGAATAACAACCAGCAGTCTACCCAGAGTTACGGCAGGGGTAACAAGAGAGGTCGTGGAAGAGGCAGAGGCAGCCCCAACAAGGGAGGTGGCACGCCTCCACCAAAACAGTGACGCTCAGTTCAGGGTCCCTTGCCACGCAACCCCAGTAGGGGGACGCATTTCCACCTTCACCCAGGCTTGGGAAGGGATCACCTCAGACAGATGGGTGCTGTCAACAGTATCCGCAGGATATTGTATAGAACTACTGCAGCGTCCCCGGAATCATCCTCCACGACAAAGAGTGCACTCCCTAGAGCATCAAAGGATCCTTCTCGAGGAGATCGCCATTCTGCTAGAAAAGGACGCGATAGAACTCGTCCCAGGACACCAGGTAAACAAGGGTATCTATTCAACTTACTTCCTTGTGCCAAAGAAAGATTTGACAATGCGCCCAGTATTGGACTTACGGCCTGCCAACAAGTATGTCAAGCCCCAAAAATTCCGTATGACCACGCTACAAGAGGTAATCCCCCTCCTAAAAAAGGGGGATTACATGGCAACCTTGGATATGAAAGATGCTTATTTTCATATTTCCATGCTCCCAGCGCACAGAAAGTACTTGCGCTTCAAGGTGGACAGTCGCCACTACCAATTCAAGGTACTGCCCTTCGGGATAGCTTCAGCACCAAGGGTATTCACCAAGGTACTGGCGGTGGCGGCTGCACACCTACGCAGGGAAGCAATCCCGGTGTACCCTTATCTGGACGACTGGCTCATAACGGGGGAAACCCCAGGAATTTGCAGGTCAAACATTCAGAGGACTATCGACCTCCTCCACGAATTAGGCTTCTCCATCAACGAGAAAAAGTCAAGTCTGGTGCCAAGCACCTCAAAACAGTTTTTAGGAGCTATCCTAGATACTCAGAAAGGATTGACCTTCCCTTCGGAAGAGAGAATTCGGAATATACTTCTGCAAATTCCGCATTATCAGTCAGGTCAACAGATAACAGTACGCAAAGCTATGCGGTTACTGGGCATGATGGCGTCATGCATTTACCTGGTCCCCCACGCGCGTCTGCGCATGCGTCCCATGCAGGAATGGTTGGCGAAACAGTGGTCTCAGGCAAGTGGTCATTGGGACGATCTAGTGGTCGTTTCGCCAACACTCGTACAGAGCCTACACTGGTGGACAAGAGAGAATCTCGCAAAGGGGAAACCCTTTTACGATCCCGAAGTACAAGCCGTGGTGACTACAGATGCATGCCTGACTGGGTTGGGAGCTCACCATCTCCACCACACAGCTCAGGGTCTCTGGTCTCACTCAGTAGCCAAGAACCACATCAATATGCTAGAGCTTCTGGCAGTATTCCGAGCGCTAAGGGCGTTCGAGCCCCATCTACTGAACTTGTCGGTGCAGATCAGGACGGACAGCACGACAGCCATGTTCTATCTGAACAAGCAAGGGGGGACTCGTTCGCCAAATCTGTCCAAGCTTGCCCAGAAAATATGGATATGGGCACTCAGACGGAACATCTTCCTGTCATCGCAACATGTTCCAGGGGAGCTCAATTCCCTAGCGGATGCTCTAAGCAGAGACTCCCTCCCAGAAAAACACGAATGGGTCCTTCACAGAGACGTAGTAGAAGATCTCTTCTCTCAGTGGGGTTTCCCCACTATAGACCTATTCGCCACAAGCGAAAACAAACAATGCCCAGGATTTGCATCCAGGTTCCCCCAGCCGGACTCCCAAGGGAATGCCCTGTGGATGAACTGGTCAGGGATGTTTGCGTACGCTTTTCCACCAACTCCTCTCATCAGGAAGGTGGTGTACAAGATGAACAAGGAATCGATGACGCTCATCCTAGTTGCTCCCATGTGGGCGAGACAACCATGGTTTCCACACCTACGCAGGATGGCGGTGTGCGAACCCATCAGACTCCCAGCCTGGTACAACCTACTGTCCCAGCAACAGGGTCAAACAGTGCATCAGGAACCCAACTCTATGAACCTAGCAGCATGGCTCCTGAAGTCATAGAGTTTGGACATCTCAAATTACCACAGAGGTGTATGGACATTCTAAAGGAGTCCAGGAAACCAAATACAAGGCACTGTTACTTTGATAAGTGGAAAAGATTCGTTATCTGGTGCCAGAATAAACAAATCAACCCGGTTGATTGCACTCCTTCCAACGTTGTGACATACATGCTCCACCTGCTGGATGCAGGGTTGGTTTTTAACTCGCTGAAAGTACACCTGGCAGCCCTCTCGGCTTACACCACATCCCATAACAAGGTCTCGTGGTGGAAAGTACCAGTGGTTAAAGCCTTCATGGAAGGAGTAAAGAGACTTCACCCTCCTATTTCGAACCCACCGCCAGGATGGGACCTCAACGTGGTGCTAGCTAAGCTCATGGGACCCCCATTCGAACCCATGCATAAAAGTAGTCTCAAACACCTGACTTATAAAACGGCCTTCTTAGTAGCCATTACCTCCATAAGAAGGGTCAGTGAAATTCAGGCTCTGTCAGTGCAGGATCCTTTCTTTACTATCCACAAGGACAAACTGGTTTTACGCACACACCCTAGGTTCTCACCTAAATTCATATCCAAGTTCCATGTAAACCAGTCCATCGAGCTTCCGGCTTTCTTCCAAAACCCGCAAAGCTCGGCTGAGGTGAAACTACACACCCTAGATGTGCGTAGGGCGGTCCTATACTATGTAAATAAAACCAGACCGCTAAGGAAAACAGATCAACTGTTTGTCTCCGTAGCTACAGGCAGAGAGGGGGATCGCGTCTCTAAAGGCGCTATCTCGAAGTGGATTATCAACTGTATACAGCTGTGTTACTCTCTTTCTGAAAAGACTCTGCCTTTTACGCCAAGGGCCCACTCTACTAGAGGCATTGGTGCCACTCTGGCTTTCATTGCAAATGTTCCCCTCGACACCATTTGCAAAGCGGCTACTTGGAGCTCTATTCACACTTTTACTCAGCATTACTGCATTGACACTCATTCCAAGACAGATACACAAGTGGGACAAGCGGTTCTAAGACACCTGTTTGCTCATGACCCTTCTCACATCCCACCTCCTTCTTCTGGTACTGCTCGCTAATCTATGCACAGCATGTGATCTAAGCAGATTCCACAAGCCTCAGAAGGGATACATTACTCACCGTAATCGTATTTCTGATGCTTGTATCTGCTTAGATTCACATGCGACCCACCCTTCCTCCCCTCCGAGAGAAGGCGCATGATTGCTTGTAGTCTTACCTTTCTGTCTATCTGCTTGGATTATCTGTACTCACGCTACTCCTCATGCTTCCTCATGTCAGAAAAAATACAATCTGAGGATCCTACACGCGTGAGGGATCTTGGGTACAGTGGACGTCACACTAGGGATAGTATTACTGGCACGCCTGTGTCGACGCCCATTTTCGACTTTCGAAAAACAAACTGTAATACTCCGCAGCTTCCACTAGATGTCGGCCTATGCACAGCATGTGATCTAAGCAGATTCCACAAGCCTCAGAAATATATATATATATATATGATAGTGACTGTGTGCTGAATTTACTCACCTTTTTTTGCTAGTGTAATTTACAAGTGTGTCTTTAAATAAATAATTATATACTTTTACACCAAAGCTCTGGTCAGTGTTTGCTTGTGCTACTGTGCCTCTGTACCTATTGTGTATACTCTATATACTGCCTAACTCTTCTTGAGGGAAGTCTGACTGCTCAGCCACAGCTACCAAGTGAATCTGTGTGGTACAGACTGCTACCAAGTGGGTTTACTGCCAAACGCCTGTAGTCCTAAATCTTTTGCAGTGGTCCCTTAGGGAACTGCACAGGTTTCTGCCTAACAGGAATGCAATCAGGCCTTTGAAAACCTGAAGAAAGCTCTTTGCCAAGCACCAGTATTGAGAGCTCCTGACTATCACCAAACTTTCATTGAGCAGACAGATGCTTCCAATGTAGGTATAGGTGCAGTCCTTAGCCAACTGGATGAGAAGGGTAGGGAGCACCCCATTTGCTTCATCAGTAGAAAACTGAAGGATCCCGAGACAAGGTGGGCAACAATCGAAAGAGAATGCTTTGCTATTGTGTGGGCACTGAAGAAGTTTAGGCCATACTTGTATGGTTCTACCTTTGTCATTCAGAGTGACCACCAGCCCTTGAGATGGTTAATGCAAATGAAGGGAGAAAATCCAAAATTATTGAGATGGTCAATCTGCCTGCAAGGGTTTGATTTCACCATTGAGCACAGGTCAGGGTGTCACCATCAAAATGCTGATGGACTCTCTAGGATGTATGTCATCCACTAGAGGTATGAGGTTCATTCAGGAGTGGATTAAATCCTCCTGTCCCTTAGCCTGGGGGGGCGAGTGTTAGGGAGAATTCTCTGTAAAGGCTAATTTCCCAAACCTAGTGAGTCCCCCGGCAGCTTTGCTAGATTTTTGGGGTTTATTTTTTTCTCCTGCTAAGAGTGAGACTCTTTTACTCCCACTCTTAGACATGATTTGAGGTGTTCCTTTGTCTTTCCAAAAGCAGTTGAGGGACGTGATTTTCTTTCCTGTCCACGGGTGGAATGCGGGGACACTTTTTTGGAAATTCGAGGGCGTGCCCCAGGGCCAGGGCATCCAGCACCCAACGGTCGGTGGAGATGGACTCCCACACGCTGACAAACTTCGCCAGCCGGCATCCCACCGGGGTGCTTCGGTGGGGGCCCTACACCGCTGTCGGTTCAATCTTGCTTGGAGGACGCCTTGCCGCCTTGGCCTTCCTGGCGAGGATGGCGGCGGGGTCCACCCGACTTGCCTCGTCCTCTATAGGCTTCCTGAGACGAGGAGCGGGCCGCTTGGCGGTACGTAGAGGAGCCACCGCCGAATCCCTTGGAGGCACCCTGCTTGCCTCTGGTGCTCCCAAAGGACAGCCTTCGTTGCCGGAGAACGGCTAGAGACTTAGCTGTCTCCGTGTCCGCCTTGCTGGCTTGACGGGACTCATCCACTGTTTTCCCCAAACAGATTGTTCCCGTCAAACGGCATGTCCAAAACCTTGGCTTGTACGTCCTTTCGTAAATCCGTCGCCTTGAGCCACCCTCGTCGTCCAAGGCAAACGCCGTTGCCTAGCTGGCGGAAACCGGTGTCGGCAACATCCGTTGCCACCGTAATGGCGTGATCCGACGCCACTTCACCTTCTTGCAAGATCTCCAGGGCTTCGGCCCTCTTGTCATCCGGTAGGAAGTCCAACAGGAGGGCGATCTTGTACCATAACTCCCTGTTGTAGCGGGCCACGATCGCGAGGGCATTGGCCGCCATAATAGTTGTTGCCGCCGATGAGATAACTCATCGTTCCATTACGTCCAGCTTCTTTCCTTAGCCGTCCGGCGGGGAAGTGTACGCTGAGGCAGAGGCCCCCCCCGCTTTCTTCTTGGCCGCTGCTGAGACGACCGAGTCAGGGGTCGGTTGTGCCCTAAGGCACAAAGGGGCCGCGTCGGGGACCCGGTACTTCTTCTCATACCGATCTCTCTTGGCAGGCGTTGTAGACGGGCTCTTGAGAAGGGTCAGACCCTCGTCCCAGATGTCATCCAGCAGAGGCACTGTCTTCCTCTTGGCCTCGCGCCGTTGATAAAGGAAATCTTCCTTCTTCTCTTCGGGGCAGAGCTGAAAAAGCTCAGATGCCCAGGCGATCATTGCATGGAAAGATCCGATCTCGTCGGGTGGGGAGGTCCGGGCTGGGGGCGATGGGAGCTCTGTCCCGTCGTCACCGCCATCATCATCGGTACCTGTCGTGGCCGTGTCCGTTCCCGTGTCATCCCCAGGGACGGGGGATGTGGGTAAAGGCTGAGCAGGCCGCGAGGGCTGAAAAGGCGGGGCTGGATGGATCCGTCTTCTCTTGTTCGGGGGGCTTCCCGCCGGGCCTGGTTCTGGCTCCTCCGTCGAGCCTGGTTCCGGATCCTCCGTCGGTGGTAAGGGTAGTCTCGTCCTTATCGGCGAACATAAGGATTGTATCGCCAAAAAAATGGCCACCGAGTTATCCTGCAGCTTCGGAAGCGACGGGTGACTAGGACCCTCGCCGGTGCCGCCGTCACCTTCGTCAGGATCCCTCCCGTCGGGACGGGCCTCTTCGACGCCCTCACCGAGGTCCTCTAAGACTTCTACCAGCTCCTCCTCGGATGCAGTGTCCGTGTCCACAATGGCCGCCCCCCCCCTCTTTTTCCACTGGGGTCGTCACGGGGGGGCTTTTCGATAGGTCTGAAAGAGGCTTCCCTCCGCGGAGGCAGGGAGACTCTGGGCCCCGAGGTCGCCTCCACTGGTGTAGCCTCCAGAGGCTGCGCCAGGGCCGTCGCAACTTCCTCGATATAGGCCTTAGCCAGGTGAATCAAGGCCTTTACCACCTTGTGTGGGCCTGTGGCCTTCACCTTGGGGGTAGGGTCACTGCCTCGCTCCCCCTCGGCCGGATCCTTCGAGGGCCTCTCCAGAAGCTTTGCCGGGTTCTCGGCCTTCCTCTTCCCTGAGCCAGAGCGTTGGCTCGTGGTTGATGGCGCTGGAGAGGGTGCGCCCTGCCCGACAGCCGAGGAGCCCGACCGTTTGGCGCTCCCGGTGCCCGCAAACTCGCAGTGCTTTGCCTTCTGTTGGGCCCCCGTCGCCGGGGCACCCTCAGAGGACTTAGAAGACCGCTCAGACTTCTTCTCACCTGACAGGCTCTTTCCTTCCAGCCAGTTGGAGAGACGGTGTCGGTCCCTGATGGTCCGTTCCGACATGTTCCCGCAAAACGCAGTCCTTCTCCACGTGCATTTTGTCCTCATGAAGGCAGTAGAGACATTTCGAGTGCTCGTCCTCCTTGAACACATGCTGCAGCTGGCACTTGGAGCAAACCCTGAACAGCTTTCCGGGCGTCGAGCTTCCTTTCTCCTGGGCCATGTTCAGGTAGGCCGCAGAAACCTCTGGAATCCTCCAAGAAGCGTAACTCGACGAAATCTTCACCCTTGAGGGGTATAGAAAAATCCGACACAGATCCCCGTTAATCGGATGTAGAGACGGTGGAGCTTGAGTCTCTATTTGACCGAAAAATGAGAAATTCTCTTTGAAAAAGCGCAAAAACGCAGCAAAAGCTCGAGAGCTAAACACGAGGACTCCCAACACTTGAGCGTGCGGTAAAAAGCTGAAGATGGCTGCCAGAGGTGGGGCTTAGGGAGAGGGCAGTCATTGGCTGGGGGCAGTATGACCCAGAGACCAGTGATTGGTTACTACTAAGAAAGAGATCAGAAACAAAACTGATTTTTTCTTTACCGAGGATTCCCAGCCTGACGACAGGGAATATTCATGAGCATGTGAATCCATGCCAGACCCCATGCTGGAGAACAGACGAACCAAGAGGAGTCAATGTTATTGACACAGGAATTCGAGTACAAATTCCATCAGAATACATGGATTGACCCTACATCTGGGTTAGCCTTGAGAGGGATCCAGGTACTGGGAGGGATTGTGGATGCAGATTATCAAGGAGAAATAAAGTAATTTTAATCAATAGTGGAGAGAAAATGTTGCCAATCCATAAAGGGGATTGAGTGGCAAAACTAATTATCATACCTGTTAAATTATGAGAAAAAGGGAGATCCACCCACAGCGGTAAATTAAACGTGGGGACAAAAGTTTATGCTCATCAGACAAAATAGTTCCGGGAGCAAAACTTTGGGTTGAGAAACCTAGTGGTCCGCCGGATGTAATTGAAGCAGGTGAGGATCAAGTTGTTCTGGTAATGGAACCAGGAAAGAGGAAATGGAGCCACGTTCCCACTGACAAATGTTATTTGATTGAGTGATGTACTTCACTGATTTGCTTGCAAAAAGATGTGGCAAATGTCTCCATTGTCCGACTGACTCCGATGGTCTGCATGACAGCTGCCAGCCTTGATGTGACCACGTTGCCTGATGCGGATTCGACTGTATTGTCGAGGGGACGCCGTGATCATTGGCGTGATGGTCGACCACATTCTTGTCTTTTGTGCGGCATGGCTATGCTGCGATTGTCAGGCAGCCTGGGAATATGTGGGTTTTTCTGGCCCGTCTTGTTCTGAACATCTCTCACTTTTGCCTGGCTGAAGTTCATGGTGCTTCCAATTTAATTTCGACGTGTCTTGTGGCCGTACCAACGCCAACACCAGTGCTACAACACGTTTTCGAAGTATTGCATAATGATACTCTGGTGGAGAACTCGGATGTGAAAACTTCTTTTTCTGTTTTTGAGTACTGTACATTTTGTTCTGATACTGATTGTATGTGGAGGTAAATGACGCATATGGTCACTTAGGACATTGCTCCAGCTGATGTCTGCTACATGACGATTTGTGAATCTCCTCACATTGGCAAATGTCAGCAATTGGACTTGATAGATAGGGTGAGCGGGGGGTGGGGTGGTGCAACTGACTTGAGAAACGTTTATGTGCACGTCCTAAAGTTGTGTGTACTGATGTATTTAATACTATGTTTTGTAATTTTACTGTTGGATCTGCCAGCCATTTTAGGCATGTTAAACTTCCAACAGGTTGGCTATTTTCCTGTGGTAACTTTACCTACACCTACATTCCTGCAAATATGTCTTGCAGGCCTTGTGCTTTGACGTGGCTCGGTTTAATGATTCATCAAGCTACATGTTCTGTTCATCATTTTGGCATGTCGCCGGATTGTGATTCTAATGTGCATTTGTTTTCTGAACCTGAGGTTTTAGCGCTTGTGTTTTCTTTGGTGGGTGTTTGGGGGTTGACGGCTGGTGGTTATAAATACTTGATTAGGTTAGCTTGCGTAGTGGTTAAGGGGCTTTATGAGACCATGAGACCTCAAGCTTTGACAGAGCTGCTTTTAGATGGCAGACAGTTTAGGAAGGCTATTTTGCAGAACAGGGGTGCCATTGATTATTTGTTTTTGAAGCATAATTTGGGTTGCAATGCTGTTGAAGGGATGTGCTGTTTTGATTTGAATGTCCATTCTCGTTACATTGAAAAGCATATTGGTAATTTGAATTACCTAATTTCTCAGGTGACTCACGATCAGGGCGGGAGTTGGTGGGATCAAATGTTTTCCTGGATTCCTGAAGCACTGCGCTATGCTTTTGTTTGTATTTTTGTGGTTGTTTTGATTTTGTTTGTCTGTTGTATTTCATGTATTCCTAATTCGGTTTGGATATTTCGTCGGTTTCAGAAATGATCCTTGGTTTCATTGGAGTATGGTACTTGATTGTCCAAAGGGTGGATTGTAGTGCGTGTGCAAAAATGAGCTAAACATGGTGCTAGTGCGTGCCCCCTTTGGACATTCACTTGCAAACCGCAATGGAAGTCTATGTTTCTTTGAGTTCAGTTAGAAGGCAGACCTGAGTTCTGCAACCAGTTGCAGAATTTTGTGTGAAAGCAGATGAGCTTATTATGGAGGACAGTTTTCGCATTATTCACTCCAGGACGAGCCGAGAGGGGAGTCCTAGATTACTGATAAGGGGTGCTGGGAAGAGCGCACAGGAGACGACCTGGGTTTTTCCACTACTGTCTGTTTTTTTCTGCTCTTGCCTCCCATGCTTGCTGTCTGTCGTTCGGCCGGGGACAGTCGGCAATTTACGAGGGGCGGGGATTTGTCCCCCTTAAGAAGAGAGGTATCCCGAGAGGAGACAGAATTGGAACCCTGGGTGTTGAAGTCTCGAGGGAACACGCTTCGTCCCAGACCCCGTTAGTTGGTGTGCAATCTCTCTGCCTACCTGCCTTGGGACTCGGTAGTGTTGTCGTGGCCGAGATGAGGCGTTCTCCTACAAAATCACTAACGATTATTTATCCCCCCTTGTGTTTATTCTTCCATTCATGTATAATCAGTTGCATTTATTTCGTAGTAATATGTACACTAATAGAAAGTGAATAAAGGGCCGGTAAAGAGCCAATTACTTTCCAACTAATGGTCTAAGTGTGCATTATTGCCTTCCTGAGTCAAGACCTTTTAGTCTGTGTAATATGTTAAGTGCTGAGGTCATTACACTTCTCTGAAAAGCAATACAGTACCCTATGTCAGTATAGGGTGAGAGCGGGGCAGGACCACATTATGTGTCCCATGGTTCCTTTTGCAGCCTCTGCAGCATGTTGCCGTGGGGCCTGCCCTGTTTTAAAGAGCTTGGTTGGGGTGTAATATAAGCGTTTGTAACGCTTACCTTAGGCTCCGCGGGAACACCTCTACTACTCTTCTCGGGGTGCGTGGTTCTCTCACTACAATTCAAGTGGGAACTAGGAATCTACAACAAATGTGAACTGAGAGTGACACAGGCACAGGAATTTTCAATGACAAAGGGGCAAGAAATTCCTGTCAGGAACGAGCTGAGGTAAGCGTCCGCTAACAGCAAGATGACGCGAAGCGCAGCTCCATCGAGGGGAGGGGCTTAAATACTCTCGGAGCCTATACTACTGGAATGCTCCGCAGGATTCAGGGACGGCCGCCTGGCGGCCATGTTGAGTAAAGCGGGATAGTCTGAATCACAATTGGCCATTGGGTTCTCCCTACTCATAGCCCAGGAATGATACACAGCAGCCAAAGACCTTTTGGGGGAAGTCCTATGGAACGGTCCTGTGATCATGACAGCGTTGTAGTATCTTGTATTGAATTTCTCTGTTTTTGAGATTCAGGGATACCGACGGAATAGCAATGAAGTAGTTAAGTATGTCCGTGATGTCTATCAGTATGCCTAGGTCTTCCGTCCACGCCATTGCCAAGGCGTGGTTCCTACTCGTGTTATTGGGAGTTCACATACTATAGAATGTGCGGGTACACATTAAGGTTTTATTCCATTTCTTTTTCACAGAGGGCGGGGGGAGTTGGAGGGATTTTTCCGATGTAGGTTTGAGGATTGTGGCCTGTATCGTGTGGTAGTGGATCCACTCGGCCCGACCTAGGCCCAATATGTGGCGTGCTTAATGAAATTGCAGTAGAGTCCCCTTCCTCGCTGATGTCCATTATCCTTACCCCTGCCCACTCCCCAAACTGTTTGGGGTGTGCTTTTTGCTTTAGCCCATTTCATAGCACCGCCTGGATGCTAGACCACGGTGGCGCTTTCTGTATTGGTACACCTTGTGCAGCTCGAAGCTGATGCCATTGTCTTATTGTCGGTCCTATGATTGGGTGTAGTTTGAGTTGAAGCAGGAGTTTGGTCGGTGGGATGGCCATAATCTCTATAAGGAATAGCGGGGCCAGCAGGGCCAACTCCATGGCCCTCCAGCTGGTGTTTATGCTCGCATCCAGCCAGCGTTTTACCCAGCAGACCTGGGCTGCCTGGTAATAAGCTTTTAATGATGGCACTGCCAATCCACCCTACGGATCAGCCGCTTGCGCTGAGGCGGATCCCCGCTTTCTTTCCTCTCCATATAAATTTGGCAATAGCCTGGTCTAGTGTAACACTCACCTGATTCCCACAGAGGCGCTGATCCCGGCTGGGCTGCTATTGTTTCTTCAATTGAGAAGCGTAGAGCTCGGACGACTCTCAGGACTGGGCTTCCTCTTATCGAATGTCTGACTTGCAGGGTAAGTTTTCTGCAGGTGGAAGAAAAAGGGTTAATCACCGTTTGATGGGATTCCTTCTCCCACCAATCGCCAGTTTCTCCCACAGCCTAGCTTTCTACTTGTCTCGGCGAGCTCTCACCTTAGGCGTATAAATGCTGAGCTCTCCATCCTGCGTCTGGTGCAGGGGTGCGTGGATTCCAGTTACGTCACTGGATGAGTTCAGTGTTGAGGCTCAAGTCTTTTGCGGCCTTAGTTGTGGCACTGGTGCTGGGATGCCGAAGAGCGATGCCGCCGTTACTGCACGAGCGGATGCCTGTAAGTATACCATAGTCTTTAGGCTTTAAAAGATGGGCACCTCAATAATGTCCCTTTTCCTTTGTTTCAGGCCTCGGGATGCTGTGGGTGTAGTTTTCCGTTGCACGTGCCGATGCACGTAAGTATAATGATCGTTGGCCGCTTTTAATGGCACCTCTAATAATGTCCTTTTTCTAGTTTTCAGGTGCCGGGATGCTGCGGTTGATGCGGCCGCTACTGCGCGTGCAAAAACTGGTAAGTTAAGATGAATGCGACTGCCTTCACCCGAACCCCTTTTTAATTATGTCCTTTGCCTTTCAGGTGCAGAGAAGCTGCCGAAGAGAAGGCCGCGGTTAGCTCCGTTGCAATCACGGATGGATCAGGTAAGCGGGCGCGGCTGCGAGCGAGTTGCACTTTTCTAACCTTATGTTTATTCTTTGCAGGTTTTGCCGGTGACTGGATTCCGGGATCTGGTAAGTATTGTTCTGTGTCTTTCTTCATCCACAGGTTGCTGCGCGGAAGCTGAAGATGACTCTGGACCTGGAATGCAGGAGCCGACTCGGTGAGCGTCCTGCTGCTGCTGCAGAATAACGCGAAGCACGTGTTTTCCATCGGGCGTGGTTTAAATAGCAGAGAAGTGCTTCCAGTGTGTGTTCTTCCACCGGTTCCACCCAGGTAAGAAAAGAGTTCCTGAATGGAGGGAATAGTTCCTCCCAGTCCTGATGGCTGGGGACTTCAACCAGACTGGTTTGTTCTGGGTAAATATGCAGCATGGTCTGCCTCAGGTAAGTCCACCCAAGCATTATTACACTGTTTATCAATATGAGCCCGGCGCCTATGGCGCCGGGACTGAAACCCTTCATGAGCCTGGCGCCAAAGGCGCCAGGACACGGTCCAAAGGGCCCCTGTAGGGGTCTGCTGGGTCCGGAGTAGTGGAAGACGGGTCTGCTTCCGAGGGTGCTGGGCCAGTCCTGGCCCCTCGGGAGTAGCGCCCATGACATCTAGGTCCTTGAAAGTTTTGGGTGAGGGGCAAGTAGGCAGGATCATAGCAATGTAAATTAGTTTGGGAAGTGAATTCATCTTTTGCGCATTGATCCTTCCAGTCAGGGAGAGGGCTAGTGAATCCCACCTGATCTTGTTTAGGACCTGTGGGTAGTTTAGATCCCTAAATTCGCCAAGTGAGGTGCTGATATTGATCCCCAGGTATTTGATATGGTGGATTCGAAGTGTGAATGCAGCTACCCTGTGTCAAGGTTCCAAGGGAAATCTTGCCTTAGGGGCAGACTTCAGATTTGATCCAATTTATCGTATAGCCCGCATTTGGGCCGAATTCCTGTAATAGGGTCTGTATGTATGGCCTTTACTTAGAAGAGTAGGTTGACCGCGTATAGTGTCCGTGCCCTGGTAGATGCCCGTCCATCGAGGGTCTATGCATAATTTGATAGCGATTGGCTCAATGGAGAGCGAGTACAAAAGGGGTGATAATGGGCATCCCTGACGTGTTCCCGATTGGAGATTAAACAGGGGAGAGGCAATACCATTGGTGACTACTGATGCTGTGGGGCCAGTATATAGTAATTTTATCAGCCGTAGGAGATGCAGGGGAAAGCCATATCTGGGTAGGACTAGGAACATGAATTCCCATTGTACTTTGTCAAACACTTTCTCTGCATCAACAGCGAGTATTACACCCTCCAGGTCTCTGTCCCCAGCTATTATGTGTAGTAGTCTACGTATGTTATCGCTTGAGTGCCTGTTGCTTATAAGGCTAGTTTGATCTTTATGGCTCAGATGTGGGAGAATCGTTTCTATCCGCTGTGCCAAGCATTTTGCTAGTATTTTGGTGTCCGAGTTTATCAACGAGATTGGTCTGTATGAGCTACAGGCCTCTGGGTCTCTGCCACCTTTATGGAAGAATATCATATTTGTTGCTAACATTGATCGTGGTAGTTGTCCTTGATCTACCACTGCCTGGAATACTGCCTATAGTAGGGGCTCTGTCCCTTTGTTCATAGTTTTATAAAGATCGATGGGGATCTCGTCTGATCCAGATGCTTTCCCTGGGGAGAGCAAGGAGATTGCATGAGTGATTTCCGAGGCTGTAATGGGGGCGTCTAGGTCGTCTAGCTGGTCTATGGGTATCTGGGGTATGGTCATGGAGTCAAGGAATGCTGTCATCTTCTTGTTTGAACATGAGTCAGAGGCGGTATATAATTTGCGATAGTGTTGCGCGAATTGTGCATTAATTTGGTCATCCCCGACCACCAGATGGCCGTTGGCATCTCTAATGGAGGCAATCATTTGTGCGGCCTGTCTTTGTTTTAATGCTAGTGCCATCATATGTATTGGTCGATCGCTTTCTAGGTAGTATGCCTATGACCAGCTTATGAAGGATTTCTGTGCCCTAGCGGTAGTAATTTGTTTGATCTCCATTCTCAGTTTCCTGAGCAGGGGTTGTAGTTGTCTATTTTGGGTCAGTTTGTGTTGTCTTTCGGTTTTTCTGAGTTCTTCCATCAGTTGGTTTTCAGTTTCTCCCCAGGTTTTAAGTTTGTACATCAGCGGGAAATGCACTGACCTCTCAAAGAAGCTTTGAAAGCGTCCCAGCATTTATAGGGTGAATACCCCAGTGTAAGGTTTGATTCCCAGAAGCCATCTATGTCTTCTTGCAAATGCGCAATAAGGTCTGGGTATTTTAAAATTTAAAATGCCTAAATTAAGGCGCCAGGTCAGGAGTCTGCGTACTGTGTCTGGGAGTGTCACACGCAAGAGTACAGGGGCATGGTCTGAGAGGGTGGTTGAAAGAATCGTACAGTCTGTAGCTATGTGTAGTGTGTTGGTAGGGTCATCCAATAGTCTAATCGTGGATAGCTATTATGTCGGTGGGAATAGAATGTGAAGTCTTGGTGATTTCCGTGTATATGTCGCCGCGTGTCCCTTAGACGTAGGTCATTCATCAGTGCTTTGAGGGCCATCCGCTTCCTCGGATTGGTGCGGTTGCCGGAGGCAGTGTTCTGTCGGTCTCAATAAGGGTCCAGGGTTACGTTAAAGTCTCCACCCAAAATGGTTAAATTCCCCATGTATTGTGCACATGCTGAGAATGTGGGTGTAAAGAATGACGGGGTGTCGGTGTAGGGGTGTATATGTTCAATAGTGTGATAGGATGTTGGTGAACCTGTCCCTGGACAAGAAGAACATATCTTCTCTCCCCGTTCCTGCAGATATTCTGTATATGAAATGGAAACCTTTTGCGGATCAGAATGAAGACCCCGCGCTTTCCTTGGTATGGTGAGTGGGCTGTTCCCACCTATCCACTTTTTTACTTTTTCTGATTCTGCTTTGTTTAAGTGGGTTTCTTGCAGAAATAGAATGTCACCTTGGAGATCCACCATTTGGTTCAGCATTCGTCTTTGTTTCATAGGGTGTCCCAGCCCCTGGATGTTAAGGGTTATCAAGGTGATCTGGGCCATTTTATGTCAATAAGGAAGGACCTGTCACGTGGCCATGCAGGGCCTACCCAGGGTAGTTCCATTATTGGGTTCTCAATGATTGAGCATGCCATTTATCATAGTCCCCAAACTTCAAACATTTGGATCAAGATCCACAACCAAACATAACATAAGCTTGAACATAAGCATATGTAACAGAAACATTGGGAAGGCCAACCATACGTCACTATCCCAATACTTGGCCAAGGAGCCCATACATCGGGTTTGCGGGTGCAGACCCGAGGGCTGCTGCCCCTTCCCACATATTGTTGTAGTTCCATGGATTCTTCCATGGGAAGTTTCACCTGCCGGTGCACATGCCGGCCGCAGGTGACAAAGAGCACAATGGGGTGGTACCCTTCTTTTGTCACTATGAAGATTGCATGGAGTGATGTTCACGTCAAGTCCATATGGATATGAGGTGCGCCGCACGTCCCTTGGGCCTATGGGGTGTTTATGTTTTTATTTCATTAGGCTAGACTGTCCCCATAGTCACCCAGTTAGTTTTCTTTGTTCGGGATCCCATCCCCGGGGCCTTCTGCCTGCTTTTTGCCATTTCCCCCTCATTCGCTGTCGCTCCAGGAGGGTCAAAGAGGGGTGGTCCGTTCTTTTAGTTTCTCCCACCATCTGCGTCTGTTGTCACCAAATTTCGTTGTTGTAGAAAGCACCATTGCCTGTCCAAGTGGCCGCGGTACAGAGGCTTTGTTGCTAGTCTTCAAGCCAAAAGCAACACCTCCATTACGTCTTTGGGAAGGTCCCAATCTTTGTATTTTAACCTCTCGGAAACCAGGCGTGAAGGTTTAGGGTCCCGATTTCTGGGTGAAGAAAGCGACCTCCCTCTTGTGAGAGCTGATCCTGTCTTTGGGGAACACAAATTGGAGGGCAGATGGATATGTCCAGAAGGTCCAGGTGCCACGTTCTCATCGCTCAATCCGGGGCAATGAGGATCATGGGCTACTCGAACTTCCTCAACCTTCTGATGACATGAGGAATGACAGGGACTGGAGGAAACATGTACAGGAGTGGAAAATTCCAGTTCACTACGAACACGTTTCCTAGAAATTCCCTAGAGCCGAACAGGTCGCACTTCCTGTTGACAATGGACACAAACAGATCCATTTGAGGGGTTCCCCAAAGGGTGAAAATCTCTTGAAGGACTTCCTGAGCTAGCTCCAACTCGGAGACTGTGCTCTGCCTGCTAAGAGCATTCGCTGCCATGTTCTTCTCTGCTGCAAGATAAACGGCCGAAAGAGAGATGCCTTCTTGCAGGGCCCAAAATGAGAGCTGCATTGCCTCTCTGCACAGTGGTCGTAACCCTACACCTCTTCCCTTGTTGAGGTAATGCATGGCAAACATGTTGTCCGACATTATCAGGACATTCTTCCCCCATACAGGGGGGAAGAAAGGTCATCAGCACTAGTCTGATTGCCTTCAGTTCCAAAAGGTTGATGTATAGTTTTGACTCCGATGGAGACCAGCAATCGCCGATTGCCAGATCGTTGGCATGAGCCCCACTAACTGGGAGGGAGGTGTCTGTAACTATGGTTGTCTGCGGTCATAGTTGCCATAGGCTTCTCCATTCAACACATTTTCCTTGCAGGCCCACCACAGGAGATCTTGAACGACCTTGTTCGGGAACTGAAGTAGATCCATCATTCTGCTGAAGAATGTGGATCTGCATGTGGAAAAACAACAGTAGTAACTGGCGCAGTGCGTTCTATAAACACACAGATGTCAATGTCATACTCCAGAGCGGACAGAAGCCACCGAGGGACACGAGAGCCACGATGACGCACAGTAGGTGTTGGAGACTTTTCATGTTAAGAGTTGCACTCGTTATGTTTTGCTTACAGAAAAATACTTGAAAAAAAGCTCACAGAAGAAACTTGCTAAATGGTTCACACAAATAGTAAACCACATTTTAAACAAAAATACTGAAAAGAAAATTTGGAAATAAATATCCTATGAGTAAGCATGCTTACCTACCGCATCAGTAGTTAGATTTCTACAGGGCCGAAATCAAAGCCAAGAAAGCAAACTATAAAAAAGTGGCACAATACAGCCAATAGGAAATGTTTACGCACAATCAAGAATTCCAAGACCAAACAGCCTGTAACACTACCCCAACACCAACTCAAGAACTAAGCAACCAAATTGCTGCACACATTTCAGAATAAAGATCATACAAATCCAAGAGCACCTGGAAAGTAAAGAAACACCAGCTCTCTAGCCGACTGAGGCACTAACACTCATTGCACCCCTTCTCTGACATTGTTCCACCTCGTCTCCATACAGGACCTCCTGCCTACTATCAACTCATGCAACCCAACAGGATCCCAATATGATCATGAGAAATCAAAAGCAGACACCCATCTTCTTATCCTTCCTCAATGGCTAGATCACTACAGAGTGTCCCATTGGCTTTGAAGTCCACTTTTGTAAGGCTGCTTCCCCAAAACCCCACAGCTCACCCAAATGAGCCAGCAAGCTACCATTCATTGAACACGCTCCTTTAATTGGAAAGAATCCTACACCGCCTGCTCCATAAACATTCTACTTCATAAGGCCCAGCTTGATCTCGGATATTTTAAGTACAATGCAGCTAAAAGCTCAGAGCTATCATCATCTTTTATATCTCAGCACCATTTTACACCATCAGCCATAAAATTCTTCTAAGCAGCCATTGGGGGGAAAAATATATAATGAGCTGAGATAGGGTGGATCATACCCCTTTCACACAGAATTGAAACAACGATCACGACTCCTTACATATCCCAGCCTTGCCTACAAACCTGTGGAATACCCAAAGGATTCACCATTTGCCTCTCCTGTTAAAAACTTGCATGACTCTTATAATGACCTCGTAAGCCTGGATACAAACTCAAAACAACCTCTCAGTCACTGGACTTAAAAGCATACCTTGCACAAGTGGATGCTTGGATGGCAAATTAAAGCTTAACCCACCAAAACACAACTCCTAGTCTGCTGCACGGACCCGTTTCTGCCCACAGGCCCCCACTCCCTTGTCCTCCTTAGGGTAACATTGGGTGTAAACTCCTTGTCCCCAACTCACTCGGCCTGGCTTCTGGTCATCAAACCTGGGCTAAAGATCCTTTCCTGGGGCTCTCCTGGTGAATAGGATAGGATAGAGTAAGGTACTAACTTTACTAAGCACCAGCCCGATGCATCATTGACTTACTCACCTGAAGTTATAATCTGGAACTTGTGACTTTTGGGCACAAAGCCTCATATTAACTTAGGGTTGGACTTATTGTAGGAGAGGGAAGCCGTTATTGTGTTGGTGCAAACTATTTTCTGCTTGCAGCAGAGTACTCACCTGTATTATACTGGTAATCAATTGAGATGCAATTCTATTCTCCAAAAAGGTGAATATGTATACATGGTACATATGGTTTTGATTGACAATACTTACCTGTGATTTTTATATGCTTAGGGTGTACTAAAAGGCCTAGTAAATTACTTTATTTGTATATACTTCTTGTATAACTTGAATTAAGTGTTGCTCTGTGTGGACACATTGAAGTCCTAGACCACTCCCGCAGTTTTTCTGAAACTAAGCCATGACTGCTCACTCACGTACCTTGATTGGGTTTTAGCTAACCTGTCAGTGTCCTTCCTGTTTATCATAAAAAGAGTGGCCTCCCAAAATCCTCCCCCAGAAACTGATTTTGGAAATCCATCTTAACATATGCCAATGTCGAAATATTATTCTCCATCCACAAGCTTCAAACCAGGCTACAACTGCTACAACTAAGGAAGGACCCTGCCTTGCATCCGAGGATTATTTCTCTGGGCCACCACTACCATTATCCTTTATTTCCTAGATGTCCTGACTGTCAACACTCATACCACACCCACTGCAGCTTTCCCAAACCTGGGGTCCTCCTTTATATATACTGGCCCTGCATATTTTCCCCACCTGAATACAGATAATCCCTACTGCCACACATCTACGTTTTCAACCTGCACTAATAAGCATGGCCATTTCCTGACTCTGCCTCTCCATCTAACCTCCCACCTGTCTTTTAAAGAGCCAACATGCAGCAAGGCCAACATTATGGGCACAAGAGTGTCTTACAACACCACTTACCTTAGTGCACAAAGTGTTTTTCCTAGAATATTAGAAGGCGCTCCAGGATCCCGCACATTGGTAGGTTCAATTCAGTTGTTATGAAGATTGAAGAACCCATGATGAAGAACCCTTGTTACCAGAAGCCTTTAGAATCTGCACAATTCAAGTGTACAAAACCACAGCCAAATGTATGCCAGTGATGAAACAATTTCTGTATTCAAACTTAGAATTTGCACAATGTAGAAACTTAAAGTATGTGCTCGTGAAGAATAAGGAGACAAAACACAAAAGAGTGGGGGTGTATAGGGACAACATTGTTAATTACCTGAGCAAGAACTCTCTCTTGTAAAGAAGCGTCTTGAGCCGATACACTGCCTTTCTTCAATGGGACTTCAGATTGAAACATTTTCATAAACTCTGTAGTGTCCTAATCAGAAAAGAAGAACAATTGGCATCAAAATACATATGTTAGCTTTGTTGAACACGGTTTGTATGGCCAACTGTCCTGCGTTAAAGGTAAGGTTGCTCATTACATAAAAAATAAACAAAAATCTGTTGACCCTTCGACATAAAGAAAATAATTATCTAATAAAACCACTTCAATGGGGATTTAGAATGCGTTTTGCATTCCCCCCTACCTTTAATTTTTTTTTAAAGTTGGGAACCAGAAGCACTTTGTAAATTAGTTCTGTTCGGTTAACGGACCACGCCGGTGCAGATGATTGCATTAATAACAGTGCAGTGTGAGGAGTGACTTGCAAAATGATGTGTAGAGCAAGAACTTGCATAGCATTAGAGATTAAACGCTTTGTTGTGGAAGTCCTTTTAAGAGTTAGAGCAATGTTATTTGTGAGGCTTTTTGTACCATGGCTAAACAGCGAACGTCTTCTATGTAATCACGTATTCTAGGAAAACAGTGAACATGGACTGAAGACATGTTAAAAGCATGCATTTGTAAATCCACACTCAGAAGGCTACAATTACTGGAAATTAGAGCAATGCAATAATAAAGGAGGGAAACAGCAATACCAGCCCCCTTGCAAGAGCCCAAATAACCCCACTATTGGCTTAAAAGAGATGGATGGAACAAGTTACTTACCTGTAACTGTTGTTCTCCAACATGGGTCTGGCATGGATTCAATTGCTCATGAATATTCCCCGTCGTCAGGCTGGGAATCCTCGGTAAAGAAAAAATCAGTATCAGTTTCGTTTCCGATCTGTCTTTCTTAGTAGTAAACAATCACTGGTCTCTGGGTCATACTGCCCCCAGCCAATGACTGCCCTCTCCCCAAGCCCCTCCCCTGACAGCCATCCTCAGATTTGGTAGCATGTAAAGTGCCAGTAGGACCAAGTGAAGAGTGGCAGAGGGGAAGGAGGGAGGGTTCGCATGTGAATCCATGCCAGACCCATGCTGGAGAACAACAGTTACAGGTAAGTAACTTGTTCCTTCTCCAGCATGTGGTCTGGCATGGAGTCACATGCTCATGATTATAAGAATACACAGCAGTACACACATGCACAACCACGGGCGGTGGCAAGGCTCAATATGAAGCATTACATAAACTCAACATTAAGCATCTCTTACCTCCTCACCAGGCCCACCTTCAGGCGAACAGGTTGCGCAGCACTGCTTGGCCGACTCTGGACTCCTCCCTGGAATCCTGGTCGACGCAGTAGAATCTCATGAAGGTGTGCGTCAACCTCCACGTAGCAGCCCTGCAGATGTCCAGCAGGGGCACACCAGATAGGAATGCCGTGGTAGCAGCGATCGCTCTGGTCGAATAGGCTCTCTGACGGCCGGGCAACGGTCGGTTTGCCAACCAGTGACAGTGCGTGATGCAGCCGGAGAGCCATCTGGAAATGGAAGCCTTCGACAGGGCCTTCCCTTGATTCACAGGTCCAAAGTTCACAAACAGTTGCGATGTCTTACGGAAACTCTTTGTGCAGTACACGTAGAACTTCAGCGCTCTAGCTACATCCAGCAAGTGCAAAGCCCTCTCGGCCGGCGACAAAGGCGACGGGAAGAAAACTGGTAACACCAAGGGCTTGCTGAGATGGAAGTCCGAGGGCACCTTGGGCATGAAGGTGTGGTGCGTCCTCAGCACCATCCTCGTCTCGTGAAAAGTCAAGTATGGAGGCTTGCAATATAGGGCCTGGACCCCTCCCACTCGTCATGCGGAGGTGATGGCCACAAGAAATGCAGTTTTCCAAGACAGGAACTTCAACGGTGACGAATGCAGAGGCTCGAAAGTTGCCCCCATGAGCCTGGTCAGCACCACGTTGAGCTCCCACGCCGGGGCAGGAGCCTTCACCGGCAGGAATGAACGGAAACGTCCCTTCATAAATTCCTTCACCAGGCGATGAGACCACAGAGATGATCATCCCGTAGTTCTGGTGTAGCGGGAGATCGCCGCTAGATGTATTTTGATGGAGGCATGAGCCAGCCCCGCCCTGGCCAGCGACAGCAGGTACGGCAGCACTTGAGGGGCCGTAATTCGCAGAGGGTTAATCTTCTGTGCACAGCACCAGACAGAGAACCTCTTCCATTTGTGTCCATAGCACTTGATAGTTGAGGATGCCCTGGCCTTTGCAAGCACCTCCTTGCAGTCCACCGGAATATCGTACCCTCCAAACTCTACTGCCGCAGGAGCCAGGCCTGCAAGTTCAGCGACCCCGGGTTGTGATGGAGGATGGCGCCTCCTTCTCTGGAGAGAAGATCTGCGTCCGTTGATAGTTTGACTGGGGGGGATGCTAACAAGTCCAGAAGGTCCAGGAACCAGATCTGTCTCGGCCATGCCGTTGCGATGAGGATCTTCCTGCACCGGCACCTCTTGAGTTGGTTGACGAGTCGCAGAAGCAACGGCAACGCATACAGGAACAGGCCGTCCCAGGGGAACGAGAAAGCATCGCCCATGCTCCCCGGCTGGGGAAACCTGCTGGCGAACCTCTGGCACTTGGAGTTCGCTGCCGTCGCGAACAGGTCGATCTGGGGTTTGCCCCATCGTTGGAAGAGTCGATCCGCTTGATCCTGACGCAGCTCCCACTCGTGGCACGAGCGCAGCTCCCTGCTGAGTGAGTCGGCGATGGTGTTCTTTATTCCTGCCAGATGGAAGGGCACCAGAAACATCCCCTGGGCGACGGCCCAGTGCCACAGATCCTGGGCCTCCTTGGATAGGGCTGGGGATCTGGTGCCTCCCGGCTTCCGGATGTAGAACATTGTGGTGGTGTTGTTGGTGAAGATCCTCACCACCGTGCCCTTGAGGGGCGGGAGGAACAACCTGAGGGCCCAGAACACGGCTCGGAGCTCCAGGATGTTGATGTGGAGCGACCCCTCCTCCGGGAGCCAAACGCCTCCTGCATGGAGATCTCCGGTGTGCGCTCCCCATCCCTCCAGGGAGGCGTCCGTCGTCACCGTCTCCTGATGTGCCTGGGTCTGAAAGGCCTTGCCCGCCGCGAGATGCGCGCTGGTGCCCCACCATCGAATCGCATGGCGGAAAGCCTCGTTGAGCGGGATACTGTCTTCGAAGCTGCCCGTCGCTTGTATCCAACGGGCGTCGAGGAACTCTTGTAGAGGACGCATCTGTAGCCTGCACAGGCGCATCAGGTAGATGCACGAGGACATCATTCCAAGCAGGGATTTGATGGATCTCACCCTGGCCACGTCCGTGGCCAGCAGGCGCTGCACCTTGCCCAAGGTGGCCTTCGTCCTGTCCCTTGACGGAGAAGCCAATCGCGCCACATCGAGCTTGGCTCCCAAAAACAGCGCGACCTGCGACGGAACCAGGCAGGATTTCGAGTAGTTGATGGAGAATCCCAGATCCGTGAGCAGTTGGACGGTCTTCGCTGTGTGTTCGGCAGCGAGTTCTCTTGTCCTTGCATGGATGAGCCAATTGTCCAGGCAGGGGGTAAACGTGGATCCCTCGCAGGCGCAGCCGCGCCGCCACCGGTGCTAGGCACCTGGTAAATACCCTGGGTGCCGACTTCAATCAGAATGGCAGGGCCTTGCATTGGTAGTGCCGCCCTTGGACTACGAATCTGAGAAACTTTCAGTGTCCTTTTAGAATGGGGATGTGGAAGTAAGCATCCTCCAAGTCCAGCGACGATAGGCAGTCGCCTTCCTCCAGCTGTCCCAGCACGTGCTGGAGGGTGACCATCCTGAACTTTTGGGCCTTGATGTATTTGTTTAACCGACGCAGGTCTAGGATGGGGCGCCAACCACCTGTCTTCTTTCTGACGAGGAAGTACCTTGAGTATACTCCAGAGCCTCTTCGGGACGAGCTCGATGGCACCTTTCTTGAGCATCGCCCGTACTTCTAACATTCTACTTCATTGCTGCAAAACTCCCAAAGCCAGAGCCGTCTCCATGTCGGTCTTGATGGCCTGTAGTGACTCATCCACTGTTTTCCCGTCGAAGGGCATGTCTAAAACTCTGGTTTGCACGTCCTGGCGGAAATCTGTTGCCTTGAGCCATCCCCGCCGTCAAAGGCAAACACTGTTGCCCAACTGGCGGAACACCTTGTCAGCGATGTCAGTGGCCACCGTTATGGCATGGTCCAACGCCACCTCACCTTCCTGCAGGATCTCCAGGGCCTCCGCCCTCTTGTCCTCCAGTAGGAAGTCCAGCAGGGGAGCAATCTTGTACCACAGCTCCCTGTCGTAGCGGGCCACAATAGCTAAGGCGTTGGCCGCCTTAATTGTCGTGGCCGCAGACGAGATGACTCGTCGTCCCATGGCGTCCAGTTTCTTTCCCTCGCCGTCAGGTGGGGAGGTTGAAGTTGAAGCCATCGCCCCCGCCGCTTTCTTCTTGGCTGCCGCTGAGACAACCGAATCCGGGGTCGGCTGTGCCCTAAGGCACAAAGGGGCGGAATCGGGGACCCGGTATTTCTTCTCGTACCGATGCCTCTTGGCAGGCGTCGTGGACGGATTCTTCAGGCGAGCAAGTCCCTCGTCCCAGATATCGTCAATCAATGGCACTGCGAGGACAGTCTTCCTCTTGGCGCTGCTGATAGAGGAAGCCTTCCTTCTTTTGTTCTTCGGGGCAGAGCTGGAAAAGCTCGGATGCCGTGGCAATCATGACGTGGAAGGAGCCAATTTCGCCGGGCGGGGAGGCCCGAGGGGGTGGTGATGGAAGGCCCATCCCGTCGTCACCACCGTTGTCATCCGTCCCCGTCGTAGCCGTATCTGTTCCTTTGTCATCCCTCGGATCAGGGGATGGGGATGAAGGCTGAGCAGGCCGCAAGGGCTGGAAAGGCGGGGGGGGGGATGGACTCTCCTCCGCTTGTTTGGAGGGCTTCACGACCGGCCCAGTTCTGCTGGGTCGTCCGTTGGGGTTAGAGGCAACCTCGTCCTTATCTCCGTGCATAAGGTTTGGATTGCCATCAAAATGGCCACCGAATTGTCCTGAGGCTCAGGCACTGGCTGTGACGAGCACGATGGTTGCTCCTCCTCCACGGGAGCAACGTCGGCGCCACCGTCGCTCTCTTTGTCCGCCTCTTCGGGGATCCTCCCGTGGGACCGGACCTCCTCGAATCTCTTTTTGATGAAGCCCTGCACAACTTCAACCACTTCCTCTTCAGATGCTGTATCTGTGTCTATAACGGCCACCGCCCCCCCCTCTATTTCCACCGGGGTCTTCACGGGGGTCTTATCGATGGGCTGAAAAGAGGATTCCCTCCGTGGTGGCAGGGAAACTCTGGGCCCCAAGGTCACCTTTACTGGGGTAGCGTCCACAGGCTTCGCCAGGGCTGCTGCGACTCCCTCGATAGAGGCCTTAGCCGGGTGAATCAAGGCCTTCACCACCTTGGGCGCGCTTGAGGCCTTCACCTTGGGGGGGAGGGTCATCGCCTCGCTCCCCCTCGGCTGAATCCTTCGAGATCGACCGGGGCCTCTCCAGCAGCTTACCAAGGTTCTTGGATTTTCTCTTCCCCGAGCCAGAGCGTTGGCTCGTGGTTGATGGCATCGGTGAAAGTGCGCCCTGCCTGGCAGCCGAGGACCCTGACCCTTCGGCGTTCCCGGTGCCCGCGGACTCGCGGTGCTTTGCCTTCTGTTGGGCCCCCGTTGCCGGGGCGCCCTTACAGGACTTAGACGACCGCTCAGACTTCTTCTTCCCACCTGCAGGGCCCTTCTCCAGCCAGCTGGCAAGGCGGATCTGCTGATCCCTCATAGTCCGTTCCGACAAGTTCCTGCAAAACGCACAGTCCTTTTCCACATGAAGGCAGTAGAGACATCCCAAATGCTCATCCTCCTTGAAAGCATTTTGTAATCCGCATCCAAAGCAGTTCCTGAACAGCTTGGATCCAGGTGTCGAGCTTCCCTTGTCCTGGGCCATGTCCTCGAGGTAGGCTCCAGATCTTCTGGAATCCTCCAAGAAGCGTAACTCGACAAAACTTTGCCCTTGAGGGGCATAGAAAATTCCGAAATGGGTCCCCATTGATCGGAAGTGGAAACAGTGGAGCTTGAGGCTCGATTGACCGAAAAAATGAGATTAAACTCATTGAAAAAACGCAAAACCGAGTAAAAGCTCGAGAGCTATAGCACAAGGACTCCCAACAATTGAACGTGCGGTAAAAATCGGAGGATGGCTGCCAGGGGATGGTCTTAGGGAGAGGGCAGTCATTGGCTGGGGGCAGTATGAACCAGAGACCAGTGATTGGTTACTACTAAGAAAGACAGATCAGAAACGAAACTGATACTGATTTTTACTTTACCGAGGATTCCCAGCCTGACGTACATAGCAGTACACACATGCACAACCACAGGAGGTAGCAAGACTCAACATCAAGCATTTCAACAACTCAATATCAAGCATCTCTTACCTCCTCACCAGGCTCACCTTAAAGCGAACAGGTTGCGCAGCAGTGCCTGGCCGACTCTGGACTCCTCCGCTGGAATCCCAGTCGAGGCAGTAAAATTTCGTGAAGGTCTGTGTCGACCTCCACGTTGCAGCCCGGCAGATGTCCAGCAGGGACACACCAGACAGGAACGCCGTAGTAGCAGCGATCGCTCTGGTTGAATGGGCTCTCGGACGGCCGGAAAATGGTCAGTTTGCCAACCGGTGACAGTGCATGATGCAGCCGGACAGCCATCTGGAAATGGAAGAGCCTTGGAGAGGGCCTGCCCTTGGTTCACAGGGCCAAAGTTCACAAACAGCTGTGATATCTTCCGAAAACTCTTCGTGCGGTCCACGTAGAACTTCAGCGCTCTAGCCACATCCAGCGAGTGCCAAGTCCTCTCAGCCGGCGACGAAGGCGATGGGATGAAAACAGGCAACACCTGTTAGGGAGAATTCTCGTTTATGGCTAATTTCCCTCACCTAGTGAGTCCCCCAGCAGCTTTGCTGGACTTCTGGAGTTTATTCTTTTCCACTTGGTAAGAGTGAGAGCTTTTCCCCCACTCTTATCTGTGTTTTCCTATTTGTTTCTACCTGGTTCTTTGTGATTGTGGGCTCTGGAGTACATCACTTCAGTAGCCCCCTTCTTTGTGTGCGTCACCCAGCACCTTCTGTGCAGTGGCACAGGGTTGCCATTCAGACTCCCCGGACTCCATTTCTAAGGCGACTACTGTCCCCCAGAAAAAGGTAAAGTTACCATTAACTTTACTTAGTCAATCTACCACAGATCAGTTCACCCTTCGATGGAGTACTGGAAAGGGTTCATTCGTATCCCTTTTCATCTGTACCTCCTAGAGCATTGTTTTGCTCTTTTAACATTTAGACTTGGCTGGTGGCAGTGGGATCTACCCTAACTTTTCTACCGCGATTATATTAGATAAACGTGGTACTGTTCTTGGCTATTACATTAGCCTCGAACATAAACCCGCTTGACCAAATCGTCTTTCTTTTGGCTCTGGTTGGGTTTATTCGTTATTTCTTTTTGTTAAAGTCCTTCTTGTGTTTTACTTTGCGCAGCTAACTAGGTTCGCCTTCTTTGTTCACTGTCTTTTGGCGGGCTTCTGCTCAGAAGCCCTCCTCAAGGCGCCTGGGTGTCTAGGTGGGCTGAATGTGAGGGAGGGGTGTAGTCACCCCCTGCACAGGGTATCCTAGGAAACCCAAGTTGCACTTTGTCATGATTGGCCAGGGTTGTTGTCCAGGCTGGATAACCCCCCCCTGCTGGGTGATTGACAGCTAGGCTGTGTGAATGGGGTTTTTTCGCATAAAAGGCAGGTCTCTTGGGCTAGAAGTCAGAGAGTCGCCACTGGAACTACAAGGAACCGAAGAGAAGCAGAGAGAACGACGGCTGCTGCAACTACCCCATCCCGGTGAAGCCCTGCTGCAGTCCTGAGCTATCTTCCCTTCAACGATTTAGAGAAGATCCAGTCCGGAGTCTTCTTCCCTTGAGCTTGGTGGGAATAACCAGCTCATCTTCTACAGCCAGGGGAACCTCTTCCTTGGTCGAAATCGCTGCATGCTGCTGTAGTGGTCCGGATGGCCATCTGAAGAGCCTCTCCTGTTTTTTTAAGGAGCACACCTTTATTCCTTGTCGCTGCTGCCGGCTTCATCCCTGTGTGGTGCAGACCCCCTTCAGACGTCCTCCTTCACAACGAAGCTCCAGGAATCGTGGGTTTGCGGGACACCAACAGGAACAACTGCCAGGGCACCAGCTGCACCCTTGGAACAAGGTACTGTGTTCTACTTGAGAAAAATGGGTGAACCCCTTTTCTTCATTTCCAAGGCTTGCCCTTGTCTACCCCTCCTTCTTATAACTTTTGCTTCCGAACATTGACAATATCGAAGTACTTTTTGGCTACGTTGAATTGTAAACTGTCTGACTGTGTGATCTGCGGCAACAGGCCCCGATGTCTTTCGACCCTGGCTCCGGCCCTTTTGACTTTTGAACTCCTGTCTGAGTGTTTCTTGATTCTGCCTGCCTAACCAAAATATTGCCTGTGATTTTTGCCTCCAACTCCCTCTGGGTATCTCAGGTGCTAAGTGTGTTTTGCCCCGGTAGCATTTCATGTCATGGATACGCGTTTATTTAGTAGAACGAACTGTCAAAAAGTGATCGCAATCGTATTCGCGGTAACGTGTTTTGTTCGTAACACCGTTTCATTCAAACACAGGGTACTTACCTTGAGACTTACTGTACAATGTGAATTGGTTAGTTGTAGAATATTTACCATGTGGTTTTTATCTAAGTTTAATAGAAGTGTCGTGTAACAAATGGTTTAAAAATAAATGTACTGTATTTTTTACCTGAAACCTTGAGTCAGTGTTTGCTTGAGTCACAGTAATTGTGGTCCCTTTGTGTAATCTCTGCTACTGCTCATATACTCTTGAGATAAGCCTGGCTGCTCCGCCACTGCTACCACTCTGAAATAGTAGTACAGGCTTGTACCAAAGGTAAAACTTGTATTGCCACCTGTGGTCTTAATTGTGTGTAGTGCTCCCTAAGGGCACTGCACAGGATTCTGCCTAACACCACCAAGGGCTCGTTAAGATGGAAGTCTGATGGCACCTTGGGCATGGAGGTGGGGTGCGTCCTCAGCACTACCCTCGTCTCGTGGAATGTCAGTTATGGAGGCTTACAGGAGAGGGCCTGGATCTCTCCCACTCGTCGTGTGTAGGTGATGGCCACAAGAAACTCTGTCTTCCACGAAAGGAACTTCAGCGGTGCCGAATGCAAGGGCTCGAATGCGGACCCATGAGCCTGGTCAGCACCACATTGAGCTCCCACGCCGGAGCCTTCACCGGCGGGAACGAGCTGAACAGTCCTTTCATGAACTTCTTTACCAGGCGATGCGACCACAGCGACGACGCCCCGGAGTTCTGGTGTAGCGGGAGATAACTGCCAGATGGATTTTGATGGAGGCATGTGCCAGCCCCGCCTTGGCCAGTGACAGCAAGTACAGCAGCACTTGAGGGGCCGTAATCCATAGAGGGCTGATCATCTTCTGTGCACGGCACCAGACAGAGAACCTCTTCCATTTATGTCCATAGCACTTGAGCCATAGCACGTAAGAGTCGAGGATGCCCTGGCCTTTGCAAGCACCTCCTTGCAGTCCGCCGGGATATCGTAGCCTCCGAACTCTAGTGCTGCAGGAGCCAGGCCTGCAGGTTCAGAGATCCAGAGTCATAATGTAGGATGGTGCCTCCTTCCCTGGCAAGAAGATCCGCGTCCGTCGGCAGTTTGACTGGGGGGAGGGGGAAGGGACGCTGACATGTCCATAAGGTCCGGGAACCATATCTGCCTCAGCCACGGCGGTGCAACGAGGATCATCCTGCACCGGGACCATCTGCGTTGACTGATGTGTCGCAGAAGCAACGGCAACGGTGGGAACGCATACAGGAATGGGCCGTCCCAGGGGAAACCTGCTGGCGAACCTCCGGCACTTGGTGTTCGTCGCCGTCGCAAACAGATCGATCTGGGGATTGCCCCATCGTCGGAATAGGAGATCCACTTGATCCTGCCGAAGTTCCCACTCGTGGCAAGAGCGCAGGTCCCTGCTGAGTGAGTCGGCTACAGTGTTCTTTACTCCTGCCAGATGAAAAGGTACCATGAACATCCCCTGGGCGACGGCCCAGTGCCACAGATCCTGCGCTTCCTTGGATAGGGCTGGGGATCTGGTGCCCCCCTGCGTCCGGATGTAGAACATCGTGGTAGTGTTGTCGGTGAAGACCCGTACCACTTTGCCCTTGAGGGACGGAAGGAAAGACCTGAGGGCCCAGAACACGGCCCTAAGCTCCAGGACGTTGTGCAGGGATCTCTCCTCCAGGAGCCAAAGGCCTCTCGCGTGGAGATCTCCGGTGTGTGCTCCCCATCCCTCCATGGAGGTGTCCGTCGTCACCGTTTCCTGATGCGCTGGGGTCTGGAAGTCCATGCCCCTCGCGAGATGCGCGCGGGTGCCCCACCCCCGGATCACCTGATGGGAAATTTTGTTGAGGGAGATCTTGTCTTCGAAGCTTCCCGCCACTTGCATCCAATGGGCGTCAAGGAACTCCTGCAGTGGCCGCATCCGCAACCTGCACAGACGCACGAGGTAGATGCACGATGACATCATGCCGAGCAGGGACTTGATGGACCTCACCCTGGCCACTTCCATGGTCAAAAGCCGTTGCACCTTGCCCAGGATGGCCTTCGTCCTCTCCGACGGTGAAGCCAACCGTGCCACTGTGTCGAGTCTGGCTCCCAGGAACAGGGTGTTCTGCGACGGTACCAAGTGGGACTTCGCAAAGTTGATCGAGAATCCCAGTTCCGTGAGCAGGCGGACGGTCTTCGCTGTGTGGTCGACGGCGAAATCTCTTGCCTTTGCTCGGATGAGCCAATTGTCGAGGTAGGGGTATACGTGGATCCCCTGCAGGCGCAGCCGTGCCACCACCGGTGCCAGGCACTTGGTAAAGACCCTTGGCGCTGATTTCAACCCGAAGGGCAGAGCCTTGAACTGGTAATGCCGCCCTTGGACCACGAATCGTAGGAACTTTCGATGTCCTTTGTGTACGGGGATGTGGAAGTAGGCATTCTCCAAGTCCAGCGACGACAGGAAGTCCCCTTCCTCCAGCTGTCCCAGTACGCGCTGAAGGGTAACCATCCAGAACTTCTGGGATTTGATGTATTTGTTGAGGCGGCGAAGGTCTAGGATGGCCCGTCAGCTGCCGGTCTTCTTTCGGACAAGGAAGTACCGCGAGTATACTCCGTAGCCTTTTTGGGACGAGTTCTATCGCGCCCTTTCTCAGCATTGCTCGTACCTCCAGAAGCAGCTGTGGAACGTGGTTTTCTTTCCTGGCCACAGCTGGGAAACGGGGGCACTTCCTTTGGAACTCCAGAGTGTGCCCGTGGGCCAGGGCATCCAGCACCCAACGGTCGGTGGAGATGGACTCCCACACGCCGACGAAGTTCACCAGCCGGCCTCCAACTGGGGAGCTCAGGCGCGGCCCCGAAGTCCCGGCCGGTTCAGTCCTGTTTCGCCAAGGCCTTGCCACCCTTGGCTTCTTGGCAACGACGATGATATCCACCGGCCTTGCTGCAGCCTCTGTAGGCTTCCTGCGGCGAGGAGCGGGCCGCCTGGCGGTATGACGAGGAACTGCCACCGAATCCTTGGAGACACCTTGAGATTTCCCTCCGGAGGTCTGAAAGGACGGCCGAAGAGTCTGTGTTACCCAACGCTGTCCGGTAACTATTGCATGCGTTAACGTGTTGTTTTTCTCCCTCTTTACAGATGCGGCATATGAAAATGTGGAGAGTTATGGAATAATACCGCTGGTGGTAAATCAGGTAAGTCTATGGTGGTAAGAGGTTGTATTTGTTGATTCCCTTGGCTCACCTTGTTTTTTTCTTGTGTCTGCTAGGTGCCGGATTACGGCGAAGAAATGATGGACAGTGCCGGATCGAAAGATGCTGTGAGAACTGGTGAGTATGGCGCCGTGCTGGAGCTGGCGAAGCGACGCGTGCAGGACTGATGTACTTTCCAGGTCCGGAGATGAAATGGTTCCGGAATTAGGTGAGGAATTTGAAATAAGTTTGTTTTCTAACCTTGTCCTTTTCTTCTTTATTCTAAGAGCTCCGGATTCGAGGCGGGCGTGGCAGAAGACTGGATGCTGGCTGCAGGCACGCGGGCGTGGCAGAAGACTGGATACTGGCTGCATGCACGGTGAGCGTCATGCTGCTGGATGCAGAATAACGCAAAGCATGTGCTGCTGTTCGGGTGTGGTTTAAATAGCCTCCAAAGTAGTTCCAGGTAAGAAGTTCCCTAGAGCCACGCCCAAGTAAAAAATAGTCCCTGTAACAAAATAGTCCCATCCAGGCGTCATGTAGGCTTGGACTCTTTTGCAGCATGGTCTGCATCAGGTAAGTAAAGTCTATGAGCCTGGCGCCTATGGCTGCTCCCGGAGCTGAGGGCCTTGGTCCTGATGCCCGGGGGTAGGCATGACACCAGTACCATGGTATGCACGTCCCGAAGGAAGTCGATGGCCCTGAGCCAACCACGCCGGCGACGGTAAACGCTGTTGCCCATCTGATGAAATCCGGTATTGGCGATATCCGTGGCTACCGTGATGGCGTGATCCGAAGCCACCTCACCCTTTTGCAGGATTTCAAGGGCTTTCGCCCTCTTGTCGTCCGGGAGGAAGTCCAGGATAGGAGCAATCTTGAACCACAGCTCCCTATCATAGCAGGCCAAGATCGCGAGGGCGTTGGCCGCCTTGATGGTCGTCGGCGCCGACAAGATGACCCGACGTCCCATGGCATCTAGCTTCTTCCCCTCGCCGTCTGGCGGGGAAGAGGAAGAGGATGCCGTCGCTCCTACCGCTTTCTTATTGGCTGCCGCAGAGACCACTGAATCCGGGGTTGGTTGGTCTCTACGCCACTGTAGACTAAGCGTTGACAGGGAAGAAAATAAAAACTCACATAAAGTAGACCAAGGGACCAGGCCACTGCACAGAATTGTCTTGGCGGCTCCAACATGCAGTGTGCCATGAGTGTGGCCGGGACCTCTATGGCGGGTTATACCACTAGCTGGGTTCCGTGTTCAACATCATGGGTACAGCTTCCATAGCTGCCATGACTGGCACAAGTGGCCCGCTTCGTGAAAGGGCATTAAAGGAGAATAGCAGACTAATAGCTATAGGGTAAACATCAGTAAGCTAAATTGGCAGCTGCTGGAGGAAAGGGTGCCAAAGCAAGTATCAGGAAGAAGAGCGAGCAAGCTCAAGCAAAGCAACTCAAGAATAGAATAGAGGAAGACGACCACGGTATGAGGGAATGGATCCCCAGTGTAGAAGAAAGGAACAATAGGAGGACCAGGAACCCAGAAGGGAAGATAACGAGAAAGGCGAAGGGGCATATTGCAGAAAGAAAGAACGACAGGCAAAAAGAGTCTGTTCGGCAACCAAAGTCGGTGGGACGCACAGTTGCTGCCAGGAGGCGGGCCGAATTGGACAGAGCCACTGTAGACTAAGCGTTGACAGGGAAGAAAATAAAAACTCACAAAGTAGACCAAGGGACCAGGCCACTGCACAGAATTGTCTTGGCGGCTCCAACATGCAGTGTGCCATGATTGTGGCCGGGACCTCTATGGCGGGTTATACCACTAGCTGGGTTCTGTGTTCAACATCATGGGTACAGCTTCCATAGCTGCCATGACTAGCACAAGTGGCCCGCTTCGTGAAAGGGCATAAAAGGAGAATAGCAGACTAATAGCTATAGGGTAAACATCAGTAAGCTAAATTGGCAGCTGCTGGAGGATTAAGGCAAGGAATTGAATCATAATCCATCAATAGGACAAGCCTCTAGACACATACTCCTCATACACCCTGGATATCCCTTGTCAATGAGGAATGTAAGGCTTTTTCAAAACAAAAAGGGCATACGTTACTTCATCTCCATATCTCTGAAAATTACCCATTTCAACACATTTTACATATTCAATGATGTATATTCATGAGTTGCATACCAAGAAATTGTTTTTGACAGAGAAAAAGGATGGGGAGAGGGGTTGGGTCGGATGGTTTATGTGAAAGAAAGAAGAAAAATTCAAAGAAAAATAAAACATGAATGAGAACAAATAAAGAGGGCAAAAAGAAACATTTTCAACGTAACTTTTTATTGGCATTTATAAATAACAAAAGCTTTATCAGGCTTTGTGAGATGTTGCTAATGAGTAACATTACCAAAATTAACATGACCTCAACTGAGGCAAAAGTAAACATGGGGGGGTATTTCGGGGTGGTCCGGGGGATAGTTGCAGTCATCTCAAATAAGCGTTACAAGGCTTTAGTTCAATGATCGTGGTTGGTTCGACCGCCATAACTGTGGGCCGAGAGGGCAATTGGTCTGTTAGTCCATTTTCTTCAGCCAGCAGAGTGCTGGTGGTTGTCTGGCCACGCCCGGAAATCTCTGCACAAAGTCAAAGAAAGGGTCCTAGATGTTGTGGAACTTGTTCCTATTGCCCAGGAGGATGGCAGTGATTTTATCGGCTGCAGTGACATCCCAACACTTCGCCCACCAAATCGGGATCGCTGGGCCCTCTGGGAGTTTCCACAGCCTGGCAATTGAGATTTTAGCTGCCGTTAATAGGTGCGTTCAGAGATCCGCTAGGTTACCAGTCATTGGGAACTGACCGTCTCCCTTGTCTCCCAATAGGATGATGCCTGGGTCCCACGGGATCGTTAGGCCTGTGATCTGTCGGATTGTTCCAGGACCTCCCTCCAGAATCTTTCCGCTTTCGGGCATGTCCAGAGGAGGTGAAACAGCGTTCCTGTTTCTCCGCACCCTCTCCAGCAGTGTGGCAGGGTTGCATTTGTGCAGAGTCTCTGGTGTCGAAAAGAAACATTATTGAAAATGTAAAAACGCTAGAAGAATTGGCGAGTCATTCATTATTCCTGGTGCATGTATTTCCTTTTAGTTCTGTGTTCGGCATTATACATCACATCACTTAATAGCTTCTAGTTACATGTGATCAATTCATTCATTAATCCATGTGCGCTTAAACTAGGAAATTGAAACCCTTTTCTCATTTTTCATTACAACAGTGCACCCAATATTATATTTTTCTGACAATCTTGCCAAATTGTGGTCTATTCAATTCATAGTCTTAGTTTGGTCTTGTCCAAAAATGTTTCATTAGGGGACTGCAACGGCATTGGGATAGATCCCTCCTACAATATATTGATTAAGTATTTTTCCAATGTGCTTGCTCTTTATATATATGTAAGCTGAACTTGCATTGGCATCACGCTTATCTTGCGACTGTTGTGTTTGCGTGGTTGTTTACCCATTCAATGGTTTTGAGATTGTTAGTAGTGTCTTAGTTGCAGATACGCTTTGCGCGTGTGTGCGTAGAATATATACACTCTTTTCATTGAGGCATCAGCTGTACCTTGCCGATGCTGCAATTCAAATGTCTTACCACACAGCAATGTTAAGTTTCTACTGAAAATAAAAGTTACGAATTCATATACTGTATGTGAATGGTTCTATCCTTTACGAACCGTAGCTTTGGTTTCGATACCTAATGTTAGCCGTATATATTTCGTTTTGTCTAATTCTACACCTATCCATGCATTTAGTTCAATGCAGTGTGCTGCCCTACGTAAGGGACTCACAGAATTTTGCTCACCTCAATCCCGTAGTCTTGCGGAGTCACACGCGTCGGCCCCGTTGTTTCAGTGAATGAGAGCACAAGGCAAAGCCTTTGTGTATATCCTTGTATTACCATGGTAACGTACCAAGTCCTTTCTCTATTGCTGTCTGTGGTTAAGCTTATGTTAGCACGCATACGTTCAAGCTCAACTTCATTCCATTTGTTACAGTTAAGCTTTAAAATGTTGTGGTCGCTGAACCTAGTAATCTGAACGTCCATGAATAGAAGTTTTGTATGGATGAAGTCCGAGACTAAGATGAAATCTAAAATCTTTTCTTCTTTACCACTTTTCCATGTCGGGCAAGGTGGTATGTACACTTTGAGATGTCCGTTCACCATTTTTATATCCCTCAAGACTAACTTCTCTCCACGCTAAACCTCTCGCGTCCGCTGGATTTGTGTGAGGCGCACGATATTTAATTATATCCAGCTTGTCATTAAAACAGTGAATATTTAAATTGCCACACACAATAAAGTCGGGTTTTGCCCATCTGCATGTGGCTTCGTCAATCAAACGCAGAACTTTCTCTTCAAACGATGTTGCATGGGGAGATCCAAAATTCCAGTTGAGAGTGATTATCATGATTATTCGCACTGAGCCGATGTCCAGTTGGTCCACCTGAAAACTCAAAACCTGGATTAGCGGCGTCAGGTGGCTAATAGAAATGACTTTAAAGCAACCCATATTTCTAATTACAGTGAGCAGCCCAGCCATGGGCCCTTTTCAGCCGGATTTAGATAGAGAGAAGAACCATCCAGCAATGGAGGGTGGCACAACCAAGTCTCCTGAAGACAAATAACATTGAACTTGGCAAAATCTAAGTTGCCTGCTCCAAATAAGTGGCGAAAGCCTCTGGTGTTCCAACATCCAAACACCATGCGCGTGGCTCTAGGTTCGGCTTCCTGCTTTAAGCATTATGACTGGGGGCTTCTTTTTGCAAGAGCACCTGCTAGCCAACCCCAATTCTCCTCTTCTAGGTTGTGCACTCTTTGCTTTGCTGTGGCTCGTGCCCCTTTCGTTGTTTTGTATCCATCCACCACAATGCTAAAGCTAGGATTTCTTTTTGTCTGCTGTTGGGGGTGGGGGGGGCGGGGGGGGGCTCTAGTGGCAGCGACTTTGACAAATATATGGCCCGAGCGAGGTTGAGCCGGTCGCTGGTTTCGGGTTAAATCTAGATCTTTTCATTGGGTCGGTATAACCGGAAGACATTTCGCTTAAGTCATGCAGTGTTAGGGAAAAATCCATTGGGAGCAGACTCATCGATTCCTTCAATAGGAGGTCTTAATTCACAATAGACGACAAATTACTACTTTGTCCAAACAGGCTTCCTCAGGGAATTCAATCAGGTGGAGGTCTCTAGACTGAACTCTCCTGAGATTTGGGATACAATGGAGAAGACTCAACACGTTCGCCCTCTTTAAAATCAGGTTATCATTTATGTAATGGACTCTCTCCAAAACAAATCTGAATGTGTAACCTCCCTTTAGTTTGGCTACGATCCGCCCATAGTCACCTTGGTTACCTTTTTTTAGGTTTTAGTTCTCGGCTGGGTTGCCTTTCGTCACCTCTTTGGCTGACTTGTCCACTTGCCTAATCCTTCCTTCTTTCTTCCATTGACCTAAAAATAACAGCCGGGTTAACAAACTGTTTGCTCTGTTTGCATTCTTTATTTGCAGGGTAGAAGTTGCCAAGGTTCTCTAGTGGAGGAGCTTCCCCCTGATCAAATCATTTTCCCTCCTTGTCTCGATGGGTGATAGCACTTGATTGTGCGTGACGACTGATTCATGTATACTTTGCTCCTCAATAAGATCTTCAGTCTCTTCTTAACAGTCTGTATCCTCCCCACCTGAGACTTCATCGACTATGATCTTCACCAACCGCCCGTTCAATGTGAGCGAACCCCTCTCCATCTCAGGCATGTCTTCACAGTCCTCCTCGGCCGTGTAGGAGTATGTGGAGAGGTTAATTAGACCCACACTCTCCTCATCCTCTTGGACCTCCAATAAATGGCCTCCTGCGCTAATAATAATACTCTCCGGGGGCTGAGCCATGAAGGCGGCTTTGTAAGCTTTTCTTTGAGGGTTGTCAACCACTATGACTTAGACACTTGGTTTCGGATCCAATACATTTCTTACCACAGACGTGTTTCCCAAGTGCGAATTATCTTTAATGTTAAACGTCGGCTTCCTTTTTCCCAATTTTATTTCCTGTTTCTTGGCTTCGGCCAGTTTAAACTTCATTGCCTCTCTGAGTTTGTGGGGAGGCCCCAGCTTCTGTTGAGGCCAGCTTCTCATCTAATACATTGGAGAAGATCGGAAATTTCTTCTAAACTTTGCTCTGGAGCTTCAGGGTGAGTACAAGTCATGTGGCGTCACTTTCGTCAGGCCTGGTTACGTCACTTTGGTTGTTTTTAGACTTCCGACCTTGTAATTCCTGGTCTCCAATATTGCCTTCTGGGTTTGCCTTAGAGACCATTGGCTCATTTAAGTTGGTAGTCTAGCGCCTTTGAACAAGGCACTGTTTTCCTTTGATGGTGGTTGAAGTTGTTAAATCTAATACAGCCCTTTATCTGTGCCTTTCCTCCACGACCACACTGGGCGCACTATTCCATATGACATCTTTGAGGATTACTTCGGTTAGAGGTTCAGCTAAATCGGACCTTTTGATTTTATCATGGATTATAGAATCTATAATACTGTGAAGGATGTTAGTAATTTGAGCTGTATTTTGGCCAGGTTACCTTGCAGGGCAATTATGAATCGTTCCACAAATACAATCTTTGAGTAACACTGCCAGGACAGTTGTTTGGTCTTTTAGATTGTCACTAAGTGTTTTGTAAAGTTTCATAAATGGCACCATCGTAATTGAGAGGGCAGCAATCATAACTGCATTAATTACATGATTTGATGTTGACTGGTCTTCGACTTGGGCCGCATCCATGTCCATAAAAAGATCCTCATCCGAAGGTGCATTGTTGTGGGTCCTGGAAGCCTCCTCTTTCTCCGACAATATACTCCAGCCCAGTGCAGTATGGCCGGATTGCGAGTTCCCTTCCAGGCTCCAGGCTTGTCAGTCCCAGATTTAGCACGCTTGCTACTGGGGCAAACTACCCTGCGAGAGCTGTGTTGTTCTCTACATACAATCTTACAGGAGAGTTCTGTATCTCTGCCCACTCCTTAAGGGCACTCTGAGTTAGACTACGCTCTCGAGTTGAACCGTCTAGGGTTGCCTTCAGTGGCACCGCCCCAACCCCCCCACACAGCTTAGTTATGGGGGTGTGGTGCTCTGCCCCCACGGAAGTTGAGCTCGAGAAGGAGTCACAAGATTGGTCTGTTACTTCAGACATGACCGGACAGACAGCATCGAGACCTCATTTCTCCTGACGTAAAGTGTGAGCGGAGGTGAGTGATCCAGCTAGTATGTCAGAGCTATCCGCTTTCTCTATAAATGCGGCCGTATCGCGTCCTGTTTTCTATAAAATAAGCGTAGTTTTGACAGCGGGTGTGATGTCGGAAGGCCCTTAGGCTGCCAAACCGATTTAAGCGAGGACAGAGTTTTCTTGGTGCATTTTTAGTGTGTTTGTCTTGGCCAAACAAACACAGGGTTTGGCAGCCCGCTTCGCTTCCAGGTTTCTCGTGACCCGTACTAACAGGGTCAACTGTGGTCCCCACTGCACCTGATGGCTATGCGGTCCCAAACGGTGGAACAGCCGTCTTATCCACTACTCTGCCAGAGGCACTCGCCGGGTCGGTTGTACATTCCCCCCTGGCTTTGCTGGGGTGCCCTCCTTTGCCAGAGTATTAAGAGATGAGGTTGTTCTTGCCCCAATTTCCACCATCACTTCCAAGGGGCAGCGACCCTGGAGCCCTGTGTCAACCTATTTCCGGCTGAACACTGCCAGCTCCCTTAGTGCACTCTATCTCTTCTAACTGCAGGTGGCTCGAAATTCCTGGGCGACCTAACGTCTCCTGAATGACAACTACTGAGACCATTAAAGCTTTCGATGTCCTCCGTTTCAAAGGGCGAAGTCGCAGCGCCCATGTCGTTCTGCAGTCGCTGCAGCTTCGTACACAAGACACTCTTCCACACCAAACAGGCGCCTGCCAAAAACCAAGCTTGCGTGAAGTTTTACCTGAAGTGCTGGATCAAAGGGTCGGAGCTCTGCAGTTCCCAGATACTCCTGTTGATAGTTAACAGTAAAAAGCAGAACGAGATGGTAAAAGTTAGCTCTTCAAATGACCGTACTCACACGAGCACTTCTTTTCTTGTGCTTTACGGAGATAGGCGCCATCCAGGCTTTTGCTGCAGTCTGCGGACTGCTTACCACTTAGGACCACGACCCGCGGGATCTTATGGGCAATATGGGGGGTGGAGCTCCTCCACTCTACACATCGTCCCCTGCCTGCATTAAAGGAACAGCGTAATGTTACAAGTCCCTGCTGTTTCTACAAAATGATTTTCAAAGTTTCACCTCCAGAGTCAGCGTCTACTCCTGCAGACTGCTTACCACTTAGGACCACTACCATAGGGCGGGGCTAGTGAGTAATATTTGTGAGGAGTACCACGGGTGTCAATGACCACACTGGCTTCCAGACATTTGTAAATACATGCCATGTCAATTGTTTGTGGCAAATGAATGGCTGCACGGAGTCAAGTAGAAAACGCTTTTAAGACTAGAAATGCTCTTGATGGGCAGTACTATACGGGAGAAACAAGAGGTCAGACCTTCCACATGCGAATAGAGTTATCCAGGAATGCAGAGATGTTTTAAAGACAATCGGGTGTGAGGGGAAGTTACCCTGGCATCCCCGCTCAAGGAAAAACTAGATATTTAAAAAAAACTCAAGAAACCTAGCACAATACATCAGTGTTACCAACAGTGGTTTTGGAAAACTGGGGGATTCGATACCCAATGGCCAACTTAATACCCTTCCAGGAAATGAAGGTAAGATTTCACCTGCACAACAATGCCTTATTTATATCCAGGTTTGCAGGGAAGCATGTCCAGTTGTCTCAGTTTACAGAGGCATTTGATTTACCAGAGCCGTTTCTGCTGGAAGCCAATTTGGTACAGAAAGTGTTACAGAGAGTAGAGTATTCTGAGCCAAGGATGCCCACTAAAACATTCTGAAACATGCAGTGGGAGCTGCAGTATTAATGAATGAGATATTCATCATACACCCACAAACCTCGTTTGGAGTAATCTTGTTTTTTTCATTTGTCTCACCTTCTGAATATTTAATCTTTAATTCCTGCATTTTGACTTCTGAAGCAGGTTCAAAGCTTTAGTGCTTTCTTATATGGACCACAGAAATACCGTTCTTATGAGCCCCCGTGCTTTAAGTCCTTTGGAAGCAGTTTTACATTTTCCAGCTCAGTTGATCTACAGCAAAGATAAGTTGGGGCACTTCACCCCTATTCTCATTTCTCCGCGAGCCTGGGATGCTTTGCTCCCTTGCATAAAACTCCTTCGTACCCAACTGGAAAGCTTTAAAGACCCTTTCTTCACCTTGCTTATTCATAATCATTTTGATGTTTGACACTTTTTTTCTATTGTTTTATTATGTGAACTGTGTTGGTGGTGCTTTGTACAATGTCATGCTACCTTTGCAGGGGGATAAAAGGGGACAAAGCGATACATTGCATTTGGGGTCTGAGTCGCTGATTGACAGGGATGATAACCAATGATTGGGCTTGTTCATCGCCTGTATGAGACATACTCATGTAAAGATGAGTGATGCTGAATCGATGATATGTGCTGATGTTATGCTTACTTTGTTAAAACTATTAACATTCAGAGCTTTTCCTCACTGCTTGCTGACTTTCAGAAATTCCTTGTGTATTCTGTATTAAACTTTCTTTCAAAATTTAAAGAATCTGCGCTTCTTGACTAACTTTGCACACTTGCAACTCTATCCAAAAGCCCCTTCAGTCTTATGCCAGTGCTTCGTATCTCGAGGTAGCTTGAACCGATTCTTTATTTCACTAAAAATCTGCCATTTTGTTATCTATACAGACATTTAAAATGTTAAGTTGTACAACAGTTACCCCACAGCCTACAAAAACCATGTGATCTTTTAACTTGATAGCCCTGTATGGAAGCTTAGGTGCCCAAATTAATTCCGCTCTTTTTACACAACACAGACATTGCCAAGGGACAGGAATGACACCAAGTAGACTTGAGGTCTGCAGAAAAGCACACAGAGGAAAAGACCATCAGGGCCAAGGAGTTGAAGGAGCATTGCAGGCATCTCCTCCCACACTGAGGGTCAAAGTGGGGACAGAGACAGTGGGAGAGATAGAAGATGCTGGGTATACCAGGGTCTGTCCTGCGTGGCAAATTAATGCATGACAGTGGTTGGTCCTGTACAAAGAAAGCAGGCAGTTGTGCAAATAAAAAGCAAAGCAGCTGAACGCAAACGGGGACAATGCGTGGGGAGCATGGGATAAGGGGGCAGTCATGCTCAGTGAAAAAACAGACCAAAGGAGGGATTCGGCAAAAGTGGGTGCCAACAAATGTTCATAAAACAGCAAACATACCCCCAAACCAGAAAAAAGAAGATGTAAACTAGGGATGTGCTGTCTGGACAGTAATAGTATAACTTGGATATATTTTACTGTAGCATCGGTGCATCTCAATCCCAAAATACCTTGCTAGATTAAGTAGGAAACGTGTTGGTGTGGAAGAGGTGCTAAATAAGGGTATTTTGTTTTGTTTCCATTGTATTTATTTTGCAATTTCAGTTGAAACCTGTTGCTCGTTTTGTACAAAATCCCAGTGAACATACCTAGAGTACACCAATTTCACAAAAAGGTAATTTAGTCATACTTAAAGAGGATTACATTAAAATGGGTCTCTCATACTTAACCAGTCCCACCTGTTATCCATTATGAAAAACGCACCTCAAATCTACACCATTAAGCAAAAAGGGTTATTTTCAGTGGGATTAATAAGTGGCTGCAAAAGGGGCTACTAAACAAAGACTGCATTTTTGAAAGTCTGACTAATGCATACATTGGCTATCTACTTCCTATCCTAGTTACATAAACCATTTGCAGAGTTACCTAATCTTAGACCTATAGTTTGTTGTATCCTCTCATTCCAGTCCGCTTCGTATTTTGACCAACATGCAATGGTTCAAGAAATATTGGATGTCACTACGAAACAGAAGCTGTTGCAAAACTAATTTATGTTGCCATGGGAGGAAGGCATGCCCAATCTCTAGCTAACACATTTATGGGTCCTTCAGAGGAAAAATGCATTGATTGGGAACATACAATCAGCCAGAGAGTGTATAATTGAATGGTGAAGATACATTGATGACATTTTCATTATATGCCAGAGTACAGAATTAGCCCTACTCCAATATATACAAGATTTGAATGACAATAATGTTGGACTAACATTAACCTACAGATAAAATAATACACCCTTTTTGGATTCAGTTATCTCAAAAACAGATAATGCAATAGTTACTAAAGCATTCATGAAGCCAAATGAAGCAAATTCAGTTTCGCACGCACACACGCACCTGCTATTTGAAATAGGCGAAACATAATATCCCGAAAGGTGAAAACTTCTGAGCAAAGCCCAATTGTAGGAGGGACAATGATTATAAACAACGTATTACTACCATTCCCAAAATATTTACTTATAGTTTATGAAGTATGAGTCCTAAATAGACTGGTCAAACAAGTTAAAATGAGTTACTACAAAGACTTATTGATACCTAAATGACAACGTTCCCATATGAGTTATCTGGCACCTATTAGTCTGCACAGATACAAATTATTTCTAAGTGGTTAAACAGTAGCACGAACTCTGACAGGGCCCAATATTAAATAACTACCCGTAATCAAACTCAAAATTGTGTTCAAGAAATCACACTCTGGGAAACCTTTCGCTGATCCATCTCAAAACTATAAAACCAATCAAATACACAAACTATTGCCAACAAAAGCAGGTATGTACTTAACCTCAAAGATTATAATAATTGTATGTGATTTAGTGTATTTTCAAATGAAAGAAATGTGTATAGGAAGTCCTATCCGGCAGCTGAACACGAATCATGGAACACATGGGTATCGAAAGTGTAAACAGACATCCGTTAGCACAGCAAAATAGAGGAGAAACACTTACAATTTAGGATTTATTGGCCTTAAGAAAACAGAGCCCACTGAGAGGAGTCAACAGAGAACAACGGTTACGTTGGAGGGATACTAAATTGATTATTCTAATAAGAGCAATGAAATCTGGACTGAATAAAGATTTAGAATTATAGACATTTCAACAGGGCATACAATAGATGTATGACATGGTTCAAAGGATGTGGGAATATATATACAATTTTATTATTCACTGAGAAACAATACTTCCTAGATCATATGGTATGTCAATGTCCTATGGATTATCCATCTCAATATCACCAGAAATTTGAATCACACAATAATATTGGAGAATCACAATTTAAAATTGACAGTTTAAGGGGTGAATGGAATGTAAAGATTCCACACTGTTGGGGCGGATATTTAAGAACAATTTCTGTCGACTTTTAACATTTAGGTACTTATATTGTTTGTTAGTAAATCAAACATTTTAACATTTTAAACATTACGTATCGTTAACAATATAAGACTAACATATAAAAGACAAAATAAGAATCAATGTTTTACAACAGATTTTAAGTCTTGTTACTTTAACCGATAATGCATACACATCACGCACTAAACATATTGCTATGGAGATTATCAAACTGTACCAAGATGGAGCCCAGTCTGGCACAGACGATTCCTTTGCAAGGTCCAGCATAATAAACCAATTCTGATTAGAGTGCAGTATTCATTTACATGAACTAACAGCATGCGATTCCGCATTCTCTCATTTTGTACGTAGATGCAAAAATGGAGGCAACTATCACACTGCTGCGCCAGACAATAAGGGCACAATTTGATCAGGTAATGATTTTAACTATACAACACTATCTACCATTTCATATAGGTGTATGCTAATCTTCTAGTTAAATGCAAGACAACTCAATCATACTTAATTCTGCTTCATAGATAAAACTAAAAAGACATGATGGCCCCAATTAATCAACTGCAAGGATTATTAATGGCATTTTAATTTTAATCCAGGAAGACATAAAACACTACAACGTAATGGATGGTGAGCATCCATAACAGCCTTAACACACTACGGTTCACTTCTATGAAAACAAGAAAACAGTAATGGTCTTTAATTAGGTTTTACAATTTTAGAATAATCTCAATTGCATGAAATGTTTACATTATTTAATATAGTGATTATGCCAAATTAAAGTCAACAAAATAGAGGGAACAGACTTCCAATCCGGTAAAATATAAAAAATGTCAAACCATCTAGCATTAAGCATTTTTAGAATTCAGTCCATACTATACCACAGTATGCCCCCAAACATTGCAGAACTCCTAAATATCAGTCAAAACGTATCTCAGAGGGCATTAGTAATACAAATAAAGATTCAGCTATACAGTGCTACAGACTGATGTTCATTAACCCCAGTAAAAACATACAAATGACTGAGAAGAACAGATTACTTACCCCTGGTAATGTTCTTACTGGCTAATATTGTGTAAAACAGCTTTCCAAAACCTAGCATCCTTATCTGACAAGTTGGCCAGACAGTAACGTTTTGTAAAAGTTGTGCATCAATGACCAAGTTGCAGCATTACAAATGTCCTGCACTGATACACCTCTTTATAGAGCCGAAGTGGTTGCCACTCCTTTAGTGGAATGTGCCCTTAGATTTTCAGGGACATCCTTCCCAGCAATAGAATTACATTCTGAAATACACAGAATGATCGAGGGTGAGAGTTTGTTTTGTTATGACCTGGCCTAGTCTGTGTCCAGTATAACCCACAAAGAGTTGATCATCTGGCCTGACATTTGCCAACCTGGAAATTTAAAAACGTAAAGCGCTATTTGTGTCAAGTCTGTGCAACCTCTCTTCCTCCTTGGAAGGATGTGGAGGTGGATAAAACGCTGGCAAGATCGTTTTTTGAGTGAGGTGAAATTCAGACACCACATTGGTAAGGAAGGATGGGCGACCCCTCAGGACTACCTTCTCCTTTGAAAATATAATGAAAGGAGATTTACACGATAATACTTATAGTTCACTCACTCAGCGAGCAGAAGTGGTGGCTACCAGAAAGGTTCTCTTTTGAAGGTTAAGAACATGAGGGGACAGGAGTGGAGAGGATAAAATGGAGCTCCCATCAAAAATGTTAGTACCAAGTTCAGATTCCAAGCCGGGACTATGAAAGGTATTGGTGGGAAATTATTTGTCAGTCGCTTGAGGACATGAACAATGAATATTTTAAAATAAGAGCCTTAAAGATGGATAATGCCACCAGGTAATCGTTGGTAGGCCAGGTGCAGCAAAAAAGAAAGCAGGGGAGGCGTGGCCAGCAGCCATGTAGTGAGGTTGCACATCCAGCAAGCTCCTGACTTATCTGATAAAAGATTAGCCCCGCTACGTACAATTGAGTTGGTTCCAGAGATAAATCTCTGCGGAACACTCATCTGAAGAAGCATAGAGGCCAGTGAGAAGCGTGGGCATTTTTAACACTGTAAATGCGACAGTGAAGGTGAGAAGCTGTCGATGGAAAAATGGCGCCCACGGCCTGAGTGGATGACTGCAGCCGCATAGCCTGCCCCAGACAGAGCGTGCCTGGGAAGGAGGCACAAGGCACACCCGAGGCGCCAGCGCACAGAAGAGAACAGTGGACATGGGTGCACCGCACTAGGGACGGCAGGTGACCAGCGCAGCGGGAAGCGCAAAGACCGGCCTCCAAAGGGAAAGTGACTTCCTGGGCGAGTCGGATGACCTGAATCCCGCAAGAGGACAAAGTGAGTTTAGAAACGAGACAGGACACCGCTGGCTCCGCATCGGGTGGGACGCAGGTGTGCTGATCGAATCATCGATCTAACGGCCCTGGCAGCCACCAGTTGATGACACCCCCAACAAGATGGCAACAGAGGGGTGAGCGTCCCATGTTGCCCACGTGAACTACATACACAGGGGCATGGGCCCTCAGAGGCACTGTGACCACACAGGCATCGCACGGAAAGACAGTGTAGGATACGTGCAGGGATCAGCCCGCGGAGGCGGACGACCCACTGAACATGTCAGCCGTGTTGCAGCCCGTAAAGCGGACAGGGAGAGCAGGAAGCGAGACAGGGCAACGGCCGGCCCTGCAACAGGTGGGCTGCCGGTGCACCGATTGCACCACAAACTCAACGAATGGGCCACCAGCCAAAGGCGGCCCAGGCAAGGACAGCAACACTAAGCACCCAGGGACTGTGGCAAAATGAGAGATAGCCGGATGAGACGTGCTGGGTGGCTGGGCCCATGGTGGCTTGTTCCACTCTTTGAACACTTGCCTAGACTGTCTGCACACTGAACCTCGAGACGAGCCTGCAAAGCCTGTGTTTTGAAGGGTATAAGCCAAAGCACAGGAGGGATGGATTCCCTGGGGAGGAACAAGTATTGGGGAGCCCGGTAACGTACAGTGTGACACTGCAGCGTAGGGAACACAATAGCACCTAAAGCAACATCAGCAATGAGCCATAATCCCCCGAAGTGCATAGCCGGATACCAGGGAAGCCGCATACAGCTGTGGGTCAACGGCCCTGGACACTGCTGAGAGATCACCCGGAGCAGATGGATTAGGGACGCCAGACTGCACTGGGCTACAATCTGCACAGAACAGGCCGACATAAGGAGTAGTCTTCTCCCGCGAACAGAACTGGGTGCATGATTACCGTATGCCATAGTGCCACGAGGAGGAAATCTTGAACATATGCCGGATAAACAGCACAAGAATCAAGGCAGACCAGGATGGACGCATTTGCACGAAAAGAGAAGGGAAGCAGTCAGGCTCCGACGGGAAGCTGCGCCATGCCACAGGAGGTGAAAGCACATGAGAACCAGAGCAGATCCTGAAAGCCATTTCGACAATTCAATCCATCCTGGAAAGAGGAATTGACAAGGCCAGGATAGATGTGGGGTTGCTGCAGCAAGATGTCAGAGCATTGGCAGACATAGTACAGATGGTGGAGACACAGGCCGATGAAAACAGGCAAAACATAGACGCAGAGGGTAGAGCATGGCGGAACATAAGGATATTGGGCATGCTGGAGGGGACGGAGGGAAGGAACCACACCACATACTTGGGGAATATGCTGCTACAGGAGGTTGGGGCATGAACCCTGTCTCAGAGGTTCACAGTAGAGTGTGCCCACAGGTCCCTCGCCAGGAGACCCCCTCCGTGAGCACCCCTGAGACAGATGATGGAGATAGGGAAGCAATACTGGCATTCTCCAGACAAGGAGGGATCATCGAGAGAGGATCCGCTAAGATCACTGTGTACCCAGACTACAGGCTGAAGGTGCAGAGACTAAGGGCAGTTTATGGACTAACGCTTACCTGGACTCCTCGGGAGCGTAATGCCTTCTCAGTCAGTGGATCTGTCACTTGGGCACTTTTAGGATTCTTTTTCTGTGTAAACTACAATGATAGCAATAGAACTACTATAATATCTATTTTCTGGGAAATTACTGTATAGCAGTGTGCCTTTGGTAATCCCTCCCTTGTCACCTGTGTTTTTGTTTTGTGGAGCTCTCCATCCTGTATTCTACAGGGGCGCGTTGGTATGAAGATCTTTTAACTTGGAAGACTGCGGTGTTCAATAGACTCTTGTCTTTATAATGTCCTTGCTTTTCTAGAGTTGTCTTCGGTAAGTATTTGGTAAAAATATAGTTTGTTAAAAATATTATAGTTCGTTAGATTTTGAATAGTCCCTACGTTGGAGAGATCTCTTTCTAATATTTCCCCTTAATCTTGCAGGTTCTTGGATTTCAGAAAGGTTAATGGCTGTGGAATGGCTGCAGCAAAACAAAAGAGTTGATGGCTGGAAGGTTTAGAATAAATCTTCACCTCTGGCATTGCTCTGGGCAACCCTCCAGACCATCGTTCTTCGCCTGCCAAGCCATTACAAAAGGGGAAAAACCATATGTAAATCAGGCTTGGTCCCACCCCCAAAGGGGTAGTCCAGCCCGAACTGCTAGGTCACATCCCTTTTGCACGAGACCACAAGCATCCCCAGACATGTTTCAGCCTTGTTGGGCGTCATCAGTGAGGAGTAGCTTGGGTCTCTAGGCCCAGCAGGCAAGGCACCCACGTCTGGGCATACCCTTCCCACTCGGGGTGACAATAGAAAAACAAAAGAGTTGATGGCTGGAAGGTTTAGAATAAATCTTCACCTCTGGCATTGCTCTGGGCAACCCTCCAGACCATCGTTCTTCGCCTGCCAAGCCATTACAAAAGGGGCAAAACCATATGCAAATCAGGCTTGGTCCCACCCCCAAAGGGGTAGTCCAGCTCGAACTGCTAGGTCACATCCCTTTTGCACGAGACCACAAGCATCCCCAGACATGTTTCAGCCTTGTTGGGCGTCATCAGTGAGGAGTAGCTTGGGTCTCTAGGCCCAGCAGGCAAGGGACCCACGTCTGGGCATACCCTTCCCACTCGGGGTGACAATAGCAAAACAAAAGAGTTGATGGCTGGAAGGTTTAGAATAAATCTTCACCTCTGGCATTGCTCTGGGCAACCCTCCAGACCATCGTTCTTCGCCTGCCAAGCCATTACAAAAGGGGAAAAACCATATGCAAATCAGGCTTGGTCCCACCCCCATAGGGGTAGTCCAGCCCGAACTGCTAGGTCACATCTCTTTTGCACGAGACCACAAGCATCCCCAGACTGCAACATTACTCGGAATGAAGAAACGTTTAACAAACGTAAGTTCGTCTATACGGAGTAATTGCAGCCTTCAGGGAAGAGCGCAGTAATAACAAAGCAGTGAAAACTTGAAGAAACTTCAGGTACATATCTTATTTAAACTTCTTTCTTATTTCTATTAAGTATGTTCGTTAATGAAATACCTTTTGTTTGCAGGTTTTCGGAAAGCTGTAGAAGAAATGCCTTCGGAAGATGCAGAGACTGCTGAGGAAAATTCTTAATGAAGGTACTGCGAACGAAGATGCTGTGGCTGTGAGGGAACTTCTGACAGACAATGCTGTGGCTACGGCCAAAACAGCTTACTAAAGAAACACTTCGGAAATACTTCAGTTCGGCAAGTCTTTTCAATAACTATGGAATTATGTTGTTTATCTGTGAAAACGAATGTCTCTTTCTTTTCTCCTTTGACAGGTTCAGTGAGGAGAGACGCAGGTAGCATTACCCGCTGCCAGCGTAGCAGATGCATAGCGAGTGCTCCAGCGGAGGCGGGGCTTAAGTAGCTCCCTCGGCAATGGGTGTCAAATGGTGCTGTAAGTCATCAATGGATCTAGCAGTGGCCATGTTTAGTGTATGAAAACCACTGTAAGCACAATGAGAGCCTATGGGTGCAATGCTATGAATGGTACAAATGCCATTTGTGCCAGGCTTGTACCCACTGTTGACCTGCTGACTGATGTGATGTCCCTTGCTTCTCCTGTATGCTTGAATGGGAACTGTGCTCATTTACTGGGATCATGACATGGACCTACGAAAGGCAGGATGCGACAGGCAGGCCAGAAGAACAAGTTACTTACCAACTGTAACGTTCTTTCGATTGGTTGTTCCTCCCACGTCTTCCTCATTTTAGATATATCCTTACCTTTAGGTTTCGCCTTGGAATTTTTTTCTCTTTCTCCAGCAGAGGGCGCTCCACTCGAGGTGGCGGCGTCGATGTCCCTCGGCGGCATCCGTTGAGTATCTACATCATCCCTCGTATAAGAGCCTCGAGCGCGCCCGTTGGCCTCAGTTCTGTTTTTTTGTCTAATATAGTCCATGGATCTTACTTCATTTAAGGTATGCCTCTTTTGACCCAAGCCCTAAAAGAGTTTAGAGTGTAATACACGTAAACTGTACTGTGGGGTTAGGATGGGAGGGTCAATGAGGAATACGTGGGAACATCCAATCGAAAGAACGTTACAGTTGGTAAGTAACTTGTTCTTCGAATGGATTGTGTCCTCCCACGTATTCCTCATCTTAGATAGACTCCCAAAGCAGTTTTGTCTCGGAGGTGGGAGTACAGTATCTTTTTTTAATCATGTACAGAATGTAGTACAGATTTTGCAAATAGAACTCCTTGAGAAGAAGTCGAGTCCAATGCATAATGTTTTATAAAGGTGTGCATAGATGACCATGTGGCTGCTGCACAAATATCTTGCACTTGGACACCCCTTTTTAATGCTGTAGAAGTTGCCATGCCCCTGGTCGAATGAGCCCTTAGTCCATCAGGTGGTTCTTTTCCTGCCAATCTATAACATTCTGTTATGGCTAAGATTATCCATCTGGATAAAGTTTGTTTTGTTACCGGAAGGCCCAGTTTACGTCCAGTGTATCCCACGAAAAGTTGATCACACTGGCGAATCTTTGCAAATCTAGAGATGTAAAAACTAAGAGCTCTCCTGCGATCTAGTCTATGAAGTCTTTCCTCTTCCTTCTATGAGGGGGGAGGATAAAACGTAGGCAAAGTTATCTTTTGTGACAGATGAAAATCCGAAACAATTTTTGGCAGAAAAGAAGGTTTAACCCTAGGAACTACTTTGTCCTTATAAAAGATGGTGTGAGGAGATCCGCTCGAAAGCGCCTGCAACTCACTTACCCTGCGGGCTGATGTCAATGCTACTAGAAGTATTGTTTTTAACTTAAGGAGCCTTAGTGGACAAGAATGTAAAGGCTCAAATGGAATACATGTGAGAAATTTTAAAACTAGATTTAGATCCCACACCGGAACCTGGAAAGGTACTGGGGAAAAGACATTATTTAAAACTTTTAGGAATTGAATTATCAAGGGTATTTTAAAGTAAGATTCTTCTTCAGAAGAGTGCTTAAAGATGGATAGCACTGCTAAATATCCCTTTATTGTCCCAACCTGGAGCCCCAGATTGGCCAAATGGAACAGAAAAGATAAAATTGTGGGGATATTACACTGAAAAGGGTCCACATTCTTTTCTCTGCACCAGCTACTGAACTTGTTCCAACAACACCGATACAGAGACTTAGTTGCTGGCCTTCTGGCCGAAAGCAAAATCTCCATCATCACGTCATCCGGAAGGTCCCAATCCTTGTATCTCAGTCTTTCAGAAGCCATGCATGAAGGTTGAGTGTGTTGACCTCCGGATGGAGAACATGACCTTCCTGTCGCGAGAGAAGATCCCCTCTTCCTGGAAGACGTATTGGAGGGCAGATGGACATGTCGAGAAGGTCCGGGTACCACGTTCTCCTGGCCCAATCCGGAGCAATTAGGATCATGTTTTTCCCAACTTTCTCAACCTCCTGATTGCTTGAGGGATCACAGGGATTGGAGGAAACACGTACAGTAGTTGGAACTCCCATTCCACCACAAACGCGTCCCCTAGAGCTCCTCTCGGGGGAAATTCCCTTGAGCAGTACAGTTTGCACTTCCGGTTGACCCCGGTCGCGAACAGATCTACTTGAGGGGTTCCCCAACGGGCCAAGATCTCTTGAATGACTTCCTGAGCTATCTCCCACTCGTGAGAGACTGTGCTCTGCCTGCTCAGAGCGTCCGCTGTTGTGTTTCGCTCTCCGGATAGATGAATTGCCGATAGAGAGATCCCTTCTCGTATTGCCCAGAACCAGAGTCGCATCGCCTCTCTGCACAACGGTAGTGACCCTACTCCTCCTCTCTTGTTGAGGTAGTACATGGCCACTGTATTGTCCGATATTATCAGAACATTATTTCCCCGTACAGAGGGAACCAGAAAATAGGTGTAGTACCAGCCTTGGTACTGCTCCACTACAGGTACCGTTTTCTACGGCACTTTTCTACAGCAGAGAGGCAGTCTCCTGCAGAAGGAGGGGGCCCGGTTCCCGAAGAGATTGCTCGCTCTGGGACAATATGGGGACCTTTTAAGAAATGGGAGACAGTACCCCTTGAGCTTTCTCTAAGTGGCCACACATCTGAAGTAATGTAGCGCCATTCTTCCAGATGCTGGGTCAACTTGCCTCCCACTGGAGTTTTGAGGTTGTGGCAGAGGGCAATGAAGAGGTGACTGCCTAGTACTGTTCTTTCTCCACGGCCCTAGAGCCACGTGAAAATCTCCTTTGCCCTCTTTGGACAAACTGACCTATACCTCTTTGTCCAAAAGAAGAGTAGAAGCGAAGGGAACGCCCTCTCCAAGTCTGGGAAGGCAGATGCTGCTGCTGCTTTTGTGGCTGACAGATGGCTGCTCCGAAAGATTTTGCAACCAACTTAGAAGGCTGAAGCTTCTTCAAGAAATAGTCAGCCTTTGCCCCAAAAAGGTTAGACCCATCAAATGGCACGTCTAGAAGTCTTAACTGGACATCAGGAGCAAATCCAGATTTGCGCAGCCATGCAAATGTTCTGATGACTGCACTTGAGCCCATAGAGCGACCAACGCAGACCGATTCATCCAACCCTGTTTGGAGTGATTGATGTGCTGCTTCCTTACCATCACTAATGTTGTTGAAACCATCCCTTAAAACCATCCCTCATTTCTCCCTCAGGAATGTTATCAGCTGCTTGTGAAATTACATTCCATAGTGTAAACCTATATTTTGTTATGGCGCAAGACGCATTAATGGCCTTAAGGGCCATACTACCAGCTGAGAATACCCTTTTGGCCAACATATGATGTTTCTGGTCATCCCTATCAGGTGGGATGGATGGATATGCATCATCCTTAAAAGTGAAGGTAGCTGCCTCTACCACCAAGCTCTCCAGAGTAGGATGCCTAGAAAGAAATTCAGGATCAATAGCCGATAGTCTAGATTTCTTTACTGACAAGCAGGAGTGGTATCAGGCTTTTGCCAGTTTTCCAATTTGGCGTTCTTAAGTGCTGAATGGAAAGACAGCACAGGTTCTTTGAGAGGGCCTTTGTCAAGGATATGCGTGAGGTTATCCTGTACTAAGTCCTTTGCAGGACGTCCCCAACCCAAATACCCAGGTACCTTTTTCATCACTGTCCTGTATGTAGCACTTGGATGGGCAGCAGTGTTAAGTGAAGCAAATTCCACGGTTGGGGATGTGTCTAAGCCAATGGCTTCCTTAAGGCAAGTAGTTAATTCCTCTAAACGAAATTCCTCAGAAATTAGCTCTTCAGGGATATTAGGCATGGCAAATTGTCCATACCTGAAGGGTACAACATCCTCACCTTCCTCTTCTTCATCAAAAATAGATTCAAATACGTTAAAAAAAAAAAGTCTGATTGTGGCTTAAAACTCAAAGATGGATCCGATGTGGGCCATCTACGATGTTAAGTAATTCGGTGTTGGGTCCTTCTGAAGTGAGGATATTGAAGCCTTTGGCTTCGATGCCCCCCTTCAGTCGATACTACTTGAGTAGGCATCTCAGAGGCCTTCTGACCTGGGCTTTTAAGCATGCGAGTCGAAGCCTTCGATGATTCCCTGCCGGCTTTTGAAGACGCAGGGGTATTGGTAGCCTTTTTTGGCTCTTTCAAGGGACCAGGAGGGCCTGCCTTTGAAAAGATGCCCATTATTTTCTGGCTGAACTTTTCCCAATCGGCTGCTAAGACAGACTTATCTGGGAAATGTTCCCGTCTCTTGTCGGGCGAAGAGTCAGAAGACTAAGAACAATGGTGTTTCTTCTTTGATTTCCTTTGAGAAGACGACGAATGATGCAAATCGCTCAAAGACCTCGACCGCTTAGAGTGTTTGGAGAGTTTTTAAGGCCTTTTAGGCGATTTGACCCTGGAACTCCTACCTTCAGAAGATGTCCTACTCGAAGGAGAAGAGGACAGATTTTGAGACAGCCCGACCTAGCACAAGTTTTGTCTTCCTCTTATTCAAGACATTACTAGTCATGCCAGTTCTCTATTTACTTGCCTGTGTAACCTGTAAGATTACCGCCCAGATGCCCCGGGCTTGGCTGCGCTTTACAAATAAATAAATACAAACTGACTGACAAGAGACACACTCGATAACTTTGTACTCCTTACCGATGCACCAGAGGCATTTTATGCAAGAATCTGTGATCGACATCTTCGAGTAACAGTCTGCACACCTCTTAAAACCGGTCTTTGGAGTAGGTGTACTCAGATCATTTTCAAATAGAAGAATCGCTAAGGTGAGTCTAATCATTCGGAAGCATGTTATCCACGTGGAAAAACGGAACTGAGGCAATGGCCGCAGTACGTGCTATTTATAACATTGTCAACGTCACGTCCGAGTGTGGGAATGGAAGCTGCAGAGGGACATCGACTCGATGCCGCCCAGCGGTCTCAGTTGTTGCATTTTATTTCCGAAGACTGCAAGCAGGATATCAGTATATCAAACATGAGGAATCCATGGGAGGACACAATCCATTACAAAGGATGAAAATGTTAAAACAGTTAGAATCAGGATTGCATATTTAACTTTGGTTTAACATTTTCTTCCCCTTTTTTCCTTTTCCTAGTTTTAACTCTAATATTTTACACTCATAATACATAACATTGAATACACACATATATGATACAATGATGCTCTTCATGTTCGCATAAGAGAAATGGAAACGTCTAAGCATGATTTAGTTTAAACCTTGTAAAACAGATTCTAACCTTGAGAAAGTGTGGCTAGTGTTGGTATCATTGACCCCAGTGTGAAACGTCTGTCTGACAAGTTAGTATTTGTATTTCCATGACAAATGTTTAATTGTGGTAAATTCGACTAATTTCTCCATTTTTTTTTCACATTCATGTTTATTGATTTTTTTTTAGAGACAACATGATAGAAACACATTTTCCCCAGCACTCGCTCCCACCCTACCACCCCTCACGTCCCCTCCAATCCAGATCGATTCACTATGTGCAGTTCACTCTAGTTCCAATTTGCGTATCTTATGCAAGCGTAGTTCTTTTAACATTCCTCGTTCAAAGATGAATAGAGGTTGTGGTTTCCTCCCAGTCCAATGCGAATTTCACTGTGCTAGACTCACCCTATTTCGAATATGCGTAAATTGTGTGGGTATAGATTCTTTTTAAAATCCTCATTCAAAAATGCCCCAACTTCCTCCAAGTCTGTTGTGAATTTTCAATTGTGCGCCCTGCAGTGTATATGCCAGTCACTCTAATGCTGTGAAGTGCCATACTTTTAAGAACCAGTTGTGTTCCGTGGGCGGGGTCCACCGCTTTCCACTTTTGCGCTATAACCAGCAGTGCAGAAAGGGACAGGATTATATATGCTTACTTGGTGGGTTTTGCCCACTGGTTCCAGCCGTGTATGTGTATGCCTAGTATCCCCTCCCCTGGACCCTGCTGCGTATTAGTGTGGAAGATCGCATGCATATGTTGATCAATTTGATTCCAGTAGGTCTGCAGTTTACTACACCCCCACCAGATATGTATCCAGTCCCCCTCCCCTCCACAGTCCCTCCAGCATTTCCCCAAAGAGTTAGGGTATATTCTTTTCAATCTCTACGGAGTGTAGTGCCACTCCATCATTATCTTTTACCAGAATTCCCTGATCTGGAGTGCTTGTGTGAGCTTTGTGATGTTGTGCCATAGCTCCTCCCAGGTGTCCTCTTGAATCGGTTCCCCTAGTGTTTCATCCCAGGCCTCCTTCTATCTATGGTGACTGATTGAAGTGGTATGATTTGCACTGAGTTATACCTTGTATATGTTGGAGATGAGGCACCTGTCCCCGGGGGCTGTTGTGAGAAACTTTTCAAATGGGGTTAGGGATCGTGTCACCCCAGCCCTTATTTTGGGGTCCATTAGCCAGTGGCGCAGTTGGAAATATTGCATTCTGTCAGATTCTGCTAACCCCAATTCCTATTTGCAATGAGTGAAGGACTTTATTTCCGGGCCTTGAAACATGTCCCCTATTTTGGCATAACCTGCTTCGTTCCATTTTCTAAACCCGCCCCCAGGGATGCCTGCAGTGAATTCTGGATTTCCCCATATGGGTGCACATGGAGAGGGGAAAATGGTGAATTGTTGATCTCTCGCAAGCCTGTCCCAATGATGCTCCAACAATGCGGTGATGTCAGATTTATGCATATTAGGTGGCCGATGATCTTTATGAAGCCATAGTATTTCACCCAGTGGGGCGCACACTACTGCCTGATCCATCTGTCGCCATATTTTCCCCGAATCCTCGACAAGCCAATCTTTGATTACCCTAATTTGGGCTGCATTGGAGTATGCTCGGAGGTCCGGTAAGCCGAACCCTCCTTTCCTGGTCAGCTACTGAAGTGTTTTCATCGCCACCCTGGGGTTTCCATATATATGCGCCGATGTGCTTGTAGAGGGCGGGAAAGTATGATTCCGGCACCGCTATTGGAAGGGCTTGGAATAAATATAAAAGCTTCGGGAGGACCGTCATTTTTATGGTGTTGATTCTGCCTAGCCAGGAGGTGGATAGCAGACCCCCGGTATGGAGTTGCCTTTTGAGTTGGTTAAGTTCCGGGGGGTAATTGGCATTAAAGAGGGCCTTAATCGTTGGGGTGATCTGAATTCCCAATAGTTTTAGATTTGATTGCACCCACCTAAATTGAGAGGATGTTTGGGCTTGTGTCAATTTGTCCCCATGTAGCGTCAGGTTCAGTATCTCTTATTTGGTCAGGTAGACATTTAATCCTGCTACTTTCCCCAAACCTCTGAATGTCTTATCATTGCTGGGAGCGAAGTTCCTGGCGTCCCTAGGGTAAGCAGCAAGTCATCGGCGTACGCAGATACCGTATATTCCTCCCCCCCGAATGGTATGCCTCTGATGTCCTTATTCAATCGTATGGAGGCAAGGAATGGTTCCAAATAAAGAGCAAATAGGAGGGGTCACAGAGGGCACCCCCGTTTGGTACCTCTAGTAAGATGGATTTGAGAGGATAGTTCCCCGTTTACTATAATACTGGCCGATGGATTACGGTAACTGGCTCTGATCACGGCCAGGAACTTCGCTCCCATTCCCTGTTTCTGCATTGTGCTGAACAGGAAGGACCATGCCACCCGGTCAAACACTTTTTCAGCACCTAAGGATAGCAGTACCGCGGGGTCCCCTTTTTCTTTGTTTTTTCCAGAATGTGGCATACCCTTCTGATGTTGTCCCGCGTCGGTCTCTGCCTAATGAACCCAGATTGATCGGGTTGGATGAGTTGCGGGAGGAGACCCTCCAGTCTACTGGCCAAAACCCGGGTGTAGATTTTAGCATCGATATTAATCATCGCGATAGGTCTGTACGAACCGCATTGTGTGGGGTCTTTATTTGGCTTGGGGAATAAGAACATTTTTGCTTCCTCCATCGTGGGGGTAATTCTCCCCACCTCGGCAAAGGTGTTGAAGAGTGTTGTTAGCTTGGGGGCATGCTGAAAGGCTTCTTAAAACTCTTGTACCCATGCGGGCGAGGAGCTTTTCCCGAAAGGAGATGTTTTTTTATTGCCTGCAGGACTTCCTCTTGTGAGATGTCCGCTTCTAGGGCCTTGCGATCAGCTCTTGAAATTTGGGGAAGTGGGATTGAGCTTAGGTAGTCCCTTTGGTTAACCAATTCTGGATCATCAGATCTATATAATTTCTCGTAAAAGGTGGCAAAAAGGCTGCGATATCCAGGGTAGTGTGAAGTTTTTCATCCGGTGGGGAAGTTATCCCCATGATGGTGTGAGCCACGGTCTTCTGCTTTAATTGTCTAGCCAGAAGCCGGTCCGCTTTATTGGTGTGCACGTAGTATTTATGTTTGAGAGCTAGTAGGTCCCATTCCGCTTTCTTTGTTTGGAGCATATTCAGTTGCCCCCCAATGTGTTGGAGTTCTTTGCGTGTAGCTCTTGTGGGATTACGTGTCATCCTTTCCATTCTGTCCTGCAAATCTTTTTGTAACTGGGTCTCTATGGCACGCTTCTGGTTTTGCCATTGAGAGCGCAGGGTGAGGAGTTCCCCTCTAAGGGTAGCCTTGAAGGCGTCCCAGATTGTTGCCTCTGCCACCCCCGAGTCCCCATTTAGATCGAAGAATTCCCTAATCTTAGTTTCTACGTCCGCTCGTAATGCCACATCTGACAGTACGACTCGCGGAAACGACCATCGCCATAGACTTTGCCGGAGTGATTTACTATTTATCGATAGTTGGATCGGTGTGTGGTCTGGCAGGGTGATGGGTAGTGTATGCATGGAGTGAATGTTGCCCACCAAAGTTGTGGATCCCCAGATGTAGTCTATTCAGGAGAAGTGGACCAGAGAATAATACGTGTACCCTGGGTCGGAGCCCTTCAGAGTTACCCACAGATCTGAAAGTGCTAGGTGTTCCACCTTACTCAGTAGGGCCGGTGTCCGGGGTGCTTGTGGGCAGTGAGGTATGTTGCTTCTGTCCCTTTGAGAGTACCATCATTTAGCAGCATGCCCCTTCCTGATTCCTATTAACACCTCCCTCGTTTTGGTCTCCACATTTGCCTGAGCAAAGATGCAAAACACCCCCAGCATGGCGCGGTTAGCATCTGCTTTCCCAATATGTGTTTCCTGCAGAGTGATGATGTCCGGTGTGTGTTGAGCAAGGAACCTTTCTAACTTCTCATGCTTCACTGGGGTAATTAAGCCCCTGTATAGTCATCAAGAGGAGTTTAATTCTACTTTCCATTGAGTTTGTATGTTAGGACCATCGTTTCTCTGGACCGGTATAACCTTGGGCTCTGCCCCAACTTGAGCCTCCACCCCCCTTTCCCCTCCAGCTGTACCCAACAACCCCTGACCCCAACATAACCTTCCCATCCACCAACTCCCTCCCTACCCCTTGCCCTGTGCCAGGTCTGTTCGCCTGTGCAGGCCCCCCTCATCAGGAGCTGGGGCAAGACGTACCTGGAGTTCCAGGGCAGTCCTGCAGGGGATCCTAAACTCCCTGTCGGAATCCAAGAGAGCGGCTCGTGCTCCCCTGTCCACCCTCCTTCATGGTAGGCTTGTAAGCACTTGTTCGATCCTTGCTATGCAGCACTGATTTATTTTGTTTGTGGTCGAGTTGTTGCCCCATGGGCATCTTCCAGGGCATTTGTAAGGACTGGGCCCTGTGGGAGGGGCCTGTTGCAACCCCTTGTAACTTGCGACCATTCCTAGGGTCTAGGGCATCGGGGACGGCTCATTGGCCGCCCCCTGTCCATTGAACCATGCTCCTCCTCCAGTTCTATCAGCCGAAGCCCGTCCTGCGGCAAGGTGATCCAGTGTTGTTTACCCTCCCACTGAAAGAGCAGGCCGAAGGGGAATGTCCATCGATACCGTATTTGTTTTTCTTTTAGGACCCTGAGAATTGGTGCCATTTCTTTCCTTTTTAGGAGAGTGGCATGGGCCAAGTCCTGATATAGGTGTAGCACCATTCCGTTGTAGTGTACTGGTTCTGCCACCCTAGCCGCTTGGAGGTTTGCTTCTTTCTGAGGGAATCTAGCCAGCGCGGCTACTACGTCGCGTGGTCTGGCCCCCGGTTCTTGACGTTTTGGGCTGATCCTGTGGACCCTGTCGATTGGAATGTCACCATCCTGGCCGCTTCCCAGTAGGGTCTCGAATATGTGGGTGATTGAGTTTCTCAGGTCCTGGTCCGAGACCGTCTCCGGTAGATTCCTAATTCGAATGTTTGATCTGCGAGACCGATTCTCAAGGTCCTTGCACTGTTGCTCGAGGTGGGAGACACTCGCCAGTTCATCCAATGCTATATCCATTTTCTGGGTGTCCTCCACTACCTCTTGCAATGCCCTTTCCGTTGTATCGGTGAGCTCCCCCAGCTCTGAGATATCCCGGCTAAGTTCTGTGATGGAGTTCTTCATTTCCCCCATGAAGGATGTGAACTGGGCTTGGAACACTAGGGTCATTTTGTCTGAGAATTCTTGAAAGCAGGCCTCAAGATCCTTTTTCGTGGCAGCATTCAGGGAGGAGGCTTCCTGCTGTACTTGTTCCTCCTGGGTCAGGGGGCGGTGGGTTCACTTCATCATCTTCCTTGGACCAGCAGCGCTGCAGTGGGCCTTCCCTGCCAGAGTTTACTGGGGGCTTCTTGTGTCCACCCAACTTGCCGCACCTTCACGCGCCTTCGTTTTGGGGCAGTGGTATATCTAGAGTCTTGCCCTTTTAAATACCATCCGTTGCTTGCTCCCCGGAATCCCGTCTTGCTGTATATTGCCGTCAGGGTGGTGCGGTTTTAAAGCTCTGATCTTTGTCAGCGATCACTGACTGTGGCTCCTGCCCTGCTGTGCCCCCGGCTCTTACAGGCACCTCGAGTCTCCGGGGAGCAGCCCGTCGCTCGGGGCTGCTCTCACTTGATGGCTGAGGCTGGTCTACTGAGGGTGCTGTGTGTGCCTGCAGGCCTCCGTGGGGCTTTCTCTGCTGTTCCTTCAGCGGATGGGGGTGGCAGCCCCTTCCAATTATCCCTATCAGTCTCTTATTAGTCAGTGTGCAGCAAGGACAGGCTTGTGCCCACACTTCGATTTGCCTGCCAGTGGGTGAATGAGGCCGGGGCGCGTTCCCTGCCGAGGAGGCACCCTTGTCCGGCTCACTGATGAGGTAGGGGTGCTTCCCACCCGCTCCTTCTGAATAGCAGGCCTGGTGTATGTGCCTGTCCTCCGTGTCCGGGCTTGCTGGCCTAATAAGCTGTACACGCCTTTAGTGGCCGCACTCCTGGTCAGTGTGTGGCCTCCTTGCCGCCATTGTTCCCCATCCCCGGCGACATCCTGCTCCTCCTGACTGTTGTTGAGGCACACAATCCTCTCCCGACAGCTGCCCAGCCCTCCTGCTCACCTGCGGTATAGGGGTTGATTGTATCCGAGCAGGGGGTCCCAGGTGGTAGATGCCGTAGCCTGCCACAGCCGCTCCGTTTCGCGCTCCGGTGAGATGCGCTGGGCGGCCTCCCCTCTCCTGCAGCCGGTCGAGTGCTTTTTGGTATGGGACTCTGACTAGCCCTTCTGCGTCCTCCGATCTCCGTGGGATGTGTCCCCTGTAGGGCCATCTGTCCGCCGGCTGCTGTTCTGTGTCCCGCTGCAGGCCTGTACTCCTGCGCAGATCTTCTGTGGTGCGTTTAGATGGAAAGCAGTGGCTACCTTAGGTAGGAACGTGGGGTGTGTTCTCAGGATCACCTTATGCTTGTGCAAGGTAGTATAGGGTTCTGAAGCCACCAGTGCCTGATCTTGCCGACTCTGCGAGTAGAGGTGAGGCCCACCAACAGAGCTGTTGGTGACCAGCCTGATGTCCGCAGACGCCATTGGCTGGAAAGGATTGTGCGCCAAGGCACCTAACACTAAATTGAGGTCCCACACGGGGTGTGGTTTTTGATGGGCGGGCAGAGCCTGGTGACGCCCGCCAAATGTCGCTTGACCACTGGATTGGAGGAGAAGACCTCCTCCTCCGAATTTGTGTAGGCCCCTATGGCTGCCAAATAAGTGCGGCATGTGTCTCCACCTGCACGCCTGAGTGAACAAGGAGAGCAGAGAAATAGAGCACATCATCCAACGTGCACGTAAATTGGTCGACCTCTTTAGAGTCTGCCCAGTGACAGAACCTAGTCCATTCACTCTTGTACTGGCTCCTAGAACCTTTGCTCCTAGTGCTCTGAATGATTTCTAGGTTAGCCTGTGATAGTCTCAAGTGTTTCAGTGTGACCTGCTCAGGAACCACGCTGCAAGGGCTAATTTGTGTGGCGCGGGGTGGATGACCCTGCCCCCCTGCTTCGCAAGGAGTTGAGCTGGGCCCATCGGCAGGTGAATGGGTGGCCTGTCCGAGAGGCAGAGAAGCTCTGAGAACCACAGTCTCGCCAGCCACCACGCAGCTATCAGAATGATGCTGAGGTGACTAGATTCTTTTATCTTGCAGATCACCCTGTGGACCAGGGGTGTGGGAGGGAAGGCATACGCTGTCATGCCGTTCCACTGTTTTTGGAATGCGTCACAAAGGGAGTCAGAGCCCTGCCCCTGCCAGGTCGCAAATTGCTGGCACTTCCTGTTGTCCCAGGAGGCAAAGAGATCCACCTGAGGGTGCCCCATCTGCTGATCGTTCAACTGCCACTCGTAATTGTCTGCTCCCAGTCTGCTGAGCCTATCCGCCTCCAAGTTGAACTCTCCCGGCAGGTGGACGGCGGTGAGGTAGATGTTCTTCAGGGCCCATTCCCACATGCTGATAGCTAGGCTGCACAGTGGAGGGGACCTGGTACCCCCTGCTTGTTGACATAGTACATGCTGGTGGAGTTGTCGGTCTGGATAAGGATGACCTTGTCCCCAATGAGCAGAAGGAAAGCCTTGAGAGCTAGCCAGATGGCTTTCAGCTCCAACCAGTTGATATGAGACTCCTGCTCCTGGCGTGTCCAGGCTCCATGACTCCGTGGATGATGTGGTTGTCCAGAGTGGCCCCCAGCCCTCTAGGGAGGAGTCCATAGTGATGGGGACCTGCGGGCCGGCTCTCGGAAGGGCTTGCCCGTCCGCAGATTGCTGTCCAAGGACCACCATGTGAGGTCCGCGTGGTGAGAATAAGGTATTGATAAGCTCCGCTTGGCAGCCCCGTTCCGGATTCCATGAGGGTGCAAAGTGTAGCAGTAATCTCCTCATCTTGAGTCTCCTGTGGGGTACAGCCAGTAGGACCGCTGCCATGATACCCAGTATATGTTGGTACCACCAGGCCGACGTGACTCCTTGGGTGAGGAAATGAGTAGTGGCCCTCTTGATGGCCGTGATCTTGTCCTCCAAGGGGAACACTCTCTGAGGTTGTGTCCCAGATGAGGCCCAGGAAGGTCAGTCTCTGCGTAGGCTGCAACTGAGACTTCTTTAGGTTGAGCGAAAATCACAGCTCGTGGAATGTAATAAGGGCGGAGGAAGTGTGGTGAACTGTCTCCGGAGATATCGCCCTGACGAGCTAGTCGTCCAGGTATGGGTAGACGTGGTGGCCCTGAGGAGGGCCGCTACTGCATTCATGAGTCTGGTAAACACCCTGGGGCCAAGTTGAGGCTAAAGGATAGCACCTTGTATTGGAAATGGTGGCCCATGATCCTGAATCGCAGAAAGGAATGATGCAGCTGCCAAATCGGGACATGTAGACAAGCGTCCTTCAGATTCAGGGAGCACATCCAGTCTCCCTTGCACAATGTCCCCGATATGAGCACTGGCGTAACCATCTTGAATTTTTGAAGATGGAGTGAGAGGTTGAGGGTGCAGAGGTCCAACACAACTCTCAGGCCGGCCTGGTTCTTCTTTTTTATGGCGAGAATCCTTGAGTAGAAGCCCAATCCTTGCTGGGAGGCTGGGACTTCTTCCACTGTCCGACTCTCGACGAGCGACCGAATTTCCACCAACAGAGTTGCTGTCCGAATCTGTGGGAGTGGAGGAGGGAGGAGAGGAAGGGATCGGTAGGCGGTACCCTGTGGGTACTACAGAGAGGATCCAGGGGTCTGCGAACTTCTGACGCCAACACTGTGCATGAAGGGCAAGCCTGCCTCGCCCCCTCCCACAGGAATCATATGGACCTGAAGCGACACGTCATGCCTTCTTTCCCTCCGAGGGTGTTTGCGGAGGAGGGGAACTGAAAAAAGCCCTTATTCCTCCCCCTTTTGTTGTTGGCGCTGGTGTTTACTCGGCGAGTGGTCGGGTTGCCTGGACCTCCGTTCTTGGAAGCCACGGAACACTCTGAAAGTCCGCCCCTTGTCAGAGCGCTGATGTGATTGGGTGTATGCCTTGGGTGTTGCCTTCGTAAGGATAAAGACTCTGCAGTTTGTGAACTGTTGTTTATATCTAGCTCCTCATCGGTGGTGGAGTGAAAAAGGTTGCCACCCTCGAACGGAAGGTCCAGTATGCTTTCCTGCATGTCTGGGTTAAATTTTGTAGCCCATAGCCAGGCAGTACTTATGTCCATACCGATGCATATGGCCCGGCCAGAGGTGTCAATGTGGGCCACGGTGGACTCCATGATGACTTGCGCCACCATTTTAGCCTCCGCCTTGAAACGTGACTGGCTCTGTACCGGAAGGTGTGGCAGGAAGTCGGCTATTTCCCGCCAAAGCCTCTGGTTAACGGCTTCCAGCACTGCATCCGCATTGGATTGACAAAGATGCAGCGAAGCGTTGGAATAAAGATTCTTTCTATATGCCTCCAAGATCTTCTCCTCCTTGCCTAGCAGCAACCAGGACGAGGTGGCGAGGACGACTGAGGGTTTGAGTAGAGTACGCTGAAGCAATCAGAGTGCAGTTGAGGGTGGGCCGACAGCAAGAGTGGATCCCACTCCATTTGCCTATATTTGGTGTCCAGGAGCCGATGGATAGGTTGGGCCGATTGGGGTTTGAGCCACCCCTTCTTGGCCAAGGCGACAATGTCCTTCTGCACCGGGATTCGCGTTCTAGTCGAGGAGCGTAGCGTGAGGACCTCGGCCAGTACCCCCGCATACGGTTGTTTGACTTCGGGCTTAGGAAGGCCCAAGTACTCTGCCAGACCTGCAAATCGTTTGTGGAAGGCCTTGGCTGACGATGGTGCGTCAGGGTCTTCTTCCTTGTCTGTGTCCACCAGGGGGTCTGGCTGGTCTGGAGCGGGTGGAGCAGTGCTGGGCGCCGAGGGCTGCGGTGTGGAGGCCGGAGCCGGAGGCTGGTACGTAACCGCCTGAACTGTGGGAGGCAGGGGAGCCGGAATCGATGGAGCGGGCATGGGCAGCGGGGGCTGCACCTGGGCCTGCGGCACTGGAGCCATAGGAGGAATGACTATTGGCACAGGCGGAGGGGCCGGAGGACCATGTCCCTGATCACATCTCTAAGAATGGACATCCATCTGAGGTGACCTCATGAGTGTGAGGAATTTTTCAAAGAACCTGTCCTCACAGGCCGGTGGGCTGGCAGGTGATATTGACGGGGTAGCAGGCTGCTGCTGGGGCCGGTGCGTACTCTGTCTAGCTGGTTGTGGGGTGAACCTGCCCTGCGAAGCAGATGGATAAACTGTAGGCCACGTACCTGGTTGACACCAGTCCCACCTTGTAACTCGTTCTCTCACCTGCTCCGTTCCTCGGGGTGGCTTCGGAAAAGCGGCCATCTTGTCAAGCTGCATGCCACGTGTCGAAGTCGTGGTGCTTGGCTCACTGGGCCCAGCCTCCTCCAGGACTCTTGGCAATTGAGCATGAGACCTACCCTGCACCCAGGCCGAGGCCTGGTAGGCGTGTCGCCCTCGGCCGCATCGCAGGTGGTGCTGTGTGCATGCGCCCCTCGGACATGTTACCAGTAAAAGGGCATAGCCCCTCGGGTGTAGACCCGGTAAAAGAACCTTGTGGTCCCTCCGCATGGTTTCCGGAAGTATCTACAGACCCCTTGGCCTGACGGCTGGTAGCTGAGTTAGCCTCAGTACTGCTGCTGGTGTGAGAACCTGAGAGGTTCCTTCCATCAGGGTGTTTCCTTGGAAAGGAGTCGCCTCTGGGGGGGTGCACTGGAAAAGAGCAGCCCTCCCTTGGGCCTTGACTTATGTCTGATGAAATCATTCAAGTCCTCTGGAGGCAACTTCTCGAAGAGCTCCCTCCACCTAGCTAGTCTGTTCTTCAGAGCACGTGAAGAAAGTGCATTGCACGCGGTACAACCCTCCAACCATGGTCGGGGCCAAGGCAGCGGAGGCAAAGAGCGTGGGGATCTGATGTAGGGAAGAGCCCCTCACAGGCTGGACACCTGCTGAAGCCCGCTGAAGTCGACATGCGCCGGGGAGGAGCGTGGCGCCAGAGGACCGAGTACAAAAAAGACAAGTATCCTGCAAAGAAAGCCAAACCCAGGAGTGCTGGTGAAATCGGCCCGTTCCGTCGACGCAGAAAAGATGAGTGGCACCGGTGGGCGGAGTCAGGGGAGCGAATGCTCACAGGGCCACGCCCCGCGCGCCTCTAAATTTAAAGTGGAAGAAGGATTTTTCTGGTGAAAAAGGTTCCGTCTCCCGGCCCTAGCGAGGGACACCCATGCAGTATGAAGGAAAGGGGACGGGATATAAGAGTACAGCTAAATATATGTCCTTTATAACCAGGGCTATCGCAAATGAAAGCTACAATCCCATCACCTAATTGATGTTAGTATTTTATTACATGTGGACCAATAGAGACTAATTAGATAATTAGCATTGCATGAGAGAATCAAATAATGCTAAGTTATGATTCAAGAGGTATGGTAAACAGTCAAAAGTGGACAAACGTGGTTATTCAAAATGGTTGTTTCAAGCCATTGAGATTAAAAGAATAAATCTGCTCACGTTTACAGTCTTCTTCAGTTGCTTCAATTTATCGGTTTGCATAATCCTTCGAGTCAGGAAACCCTTTGCCAAAGCTGTAACTTTGTTCAATTTAGTCTGCATGTCTGGACTAAAAACCTAGAAAGGGAGGAGGGGGAACAAAAGACCAGCATTTCAAAAGATTAGCAGAATTTGAAAAGCAAAGACTTTCCCAAAAAAACAGTAAACTAGCACTTGCAGAGAAAACATGTGGTTCAGTGCATATGCAATACCCATTGGCATAGAGGTCACAAAAATATCACGTACCATTACATAACATATAACACAACCATAAAGTATCATAGCATAAACGCATTGCATGGATACATAGCATCTCTTTCAACAGTAAGGACGTGCAGGGTTCGAAATTGCAGGGAGCTATTTAGCTCCTGGTTATAGCCATTGGGAGCCTGGTTAGTTTGAAACCAATATCAGGAGTTACTTTTGATTCCTGTGGCAAGTGTTGCCATTTAAACCAAGCTATTTGATATTAACTGTGTATGTCTGGGGATGAATATAAAGGATAATAAAGAACACACCTAAGGGACATATAGAGCATATTGGATAATAAAGAATGAACAACATGTTATTTGCATCTTGCGCAAAGTTCGATTTGCTACGCACTATGTACTAGCTCCCAGTTTCCGAGAGGTAGCGCCTGCCTAACTGGTAATGCCCGATAGCCAGGAGCTGATTTTTGCTCCTGGTCAACACATCCCAATTTCGATCCCTGGACATGCACAACAGAGGAGAACAATGTGGTGACAAAGCATGGTTTTATGCTTTGCAGAAGAGTACAGGTGCAGGGTGGTCCATCTAACATGAATGCCACCTCAAAGGTCTGTGCGTGTTATACTTCACTGGGAAATGTGGGTTATACAAGTGGTGCCTGCAAAGGATTGCGTGGTTTATAAGTGAAGGCATACATGGGATTTGTGTATTGGAGAGATACCATATAGCTGTGTCCGCTTACTAAGTTACTGCTTAGTTGTGTGTCCTATGAAAAGGTTACTGAACTGGAAGTGTAAACTATAGGAGTATAAATGCACACTGCTGTGATTTACTAGATAACTTCTGGCACAGGGAAATGTGCACGTTGATTTATTTTAGTGTTTTTGTACAAGTCCTCCATGTCACACCGCAGCTGATTGGCCAGAGTGATGGCCCAATTGCCTATGGGTTATCCCAACTGGAGTTTGAGAGAGGTCTGCATAGTATTTTCTTTTATTGATGGGGCCCTGTACCTTGGCTGAAGACAAGCTTGTGTTATCTGTCCAGCTACAGGGGTATCCTTCAGTTCTACTGCCTTAAAAAACTAGTAGCACTTTAACATAGGACAATTGCCAGTAGAAAGGATATATGTGGGCTTTCGCCTAATCTCACTATGGCTAAGATGCATAGGCTTCTTCATTAAACATACAATGGACACATGGTCAAATGAACAATTCCTACAAAGGATGGCATTCTGTGGAACATTATTTGTGCACTGGATAGGTGGGTATACCATCATCCAAAGATACTCATTTTTGAAAGCATATACTTTTATAACTTGCACTTTTACAGGTGAAGAAATGGGATGCATCACTGGCTACAACTTACGTTAATAACTAGAGTCCTGTGTTGAAAAATTCCACTCTTCAGTCTATACAAATATGCATATGCCGGGCTACAGGCGTGAACACATTTATGGCAGAGCATTTGCATGGTGTATAAAACTGGGGTCAGCGGTTCCCATATTATGAGTAACATAGCAACACTTTAGTTTGAGAGCACATTAAAAGGGGTGCTATTGAGAAAATGTTTTGGATCTTTGCTAAGATGGATTTCAAAAATCAACCCTGGACGGAACATTTTAGGAAGCCACACTAGTTAGGGTAAACAGGGAGTCTGAGAGTTCAACCAAAAAACCCAATCAAGGTACGTGCAAGAGGGTCTCCTGTTTCTATGATAGTAATTACTACAACACAATTCAGGATATCCCCTGCGTTCCCATTCAATTAAAGTGGCTAGTCTGCCTAGGTAGACTCCCAGTTCGATGCCCTCAAGCATAGAATAAGTCAAATGGACTCCCTACCCTGCAACCACAGTTGTGCTGGCTAGTTCCACTTAACCAAAGCCAGCAGACACCAAGGGTCGTAAATAGCCAAAGTCTTCCAGTGAGCATTTTAAATGTGTTGCCTCTAACTTTTCTTCAAATGTCCATTATTTCCTATGAGAGGTTCAAAATATAAAAAAAGTGTCACCTTTCATCTTATTTATAGGGACAGTAACATACTGTAAAACAGTTTGTAAATCTTGATTACTACAAATGGAATGACACATCCCATCGCACTGTGGCTTTACCTCTTGTGCAGTATTTTTCTGGAGAAGCTTTGTTTTAATAAATAATGTATTCCTTCAAATATTTGCCTGGAACTGAATTAAGATGCATTTAATTTTAATTTGCAGGTCACCAAGGTGTTTACAGTTCCCCTAGAGAGTCTGATAAAAGCCTACACTTTGGCATTCTGGTATAAAGAATGCGTTCATTTAGCAGGTAATAAAACAGACAATGTTCATTTATCCGTTCACCTATTCCTTTACAACTTGTTAGGAACCCTATTTTCAGCAATACGTTAACAGACTATACTCTTAAAAGAAACTTTAGTTTTACCATTTGAAAGGCTTTGTCCTTGCAAGTCTTGGATGGCAGCCCCTCCTCCCTTTATATCCTACCTTACCAATGTACAACTGCCAGAATGTTACACCAAGTCACAGACTTTCTTAGCAAACATATGTCGGAGGATTTTACGACAGGTATAAGGAGTAGATTAAGGAATTCCATTGGTGGTAGGGACGGCGTGGTTTGCCAAAAAGAACCTTGCCGACTCAGTAAGTCCAAGGGTGTTTATTTAGAATTACAAAGAGGATTGCCGCATTTCCTGGGCAAATGCATCCGTCTATCGTGTCTGCTCAGGCCTTGTCCCTGCCTCCCTAACCCAGACGTCCCTAGTGGGGAGGTTAGTAGCTCTTAAATCAGTAACCCCCAACTGTCTTTCACTTCCTGGGCTTCACATGATTTCCCTAAGACTCCCTAGGCGTCTTCTAACACTTCCTTTCCTACCCTGCTTATTGTTCTCAGGAGTTAGGGAGTGGTGCCTTCTTCCACCCGTGGTGTCACACACTTCCTTTCACACTCGCTCGTACCTAACACTTCACTATACTGGTCTCTTAAACTGATCTCCTCCCGCCACGTCACTGTCCCTCCAATCTCTCACTCTGCCTTTCCACCTCCACCCTTCGTTCTTTTTCTACTTCTGTTCTTACTATCGGTTATGCCTCCAACTACCCCTCTACCTCCATTACCTCCTTCCTTTTGCTCTACTTCCTTGCATCTCACTATTCTTGTTATAATCTCTGTGCCACTCTATGCTAATAGTTACTCCTATTCTCTCACTCACTATTGCTCTTCCCACTATTATTATTCCTACTTCGTTGCTCACACTATCTCTCTACTACCTTTATTTCCAACTTCTAGGACAGTCAGTTTGGTTATCTTTCTACTCACTAGTGCGCACTATCGCCCTCTACTACCAACTACCACTCTACTGCCCGTTTTCCCACTCGCTACTCCTGCCACCTACTGTTTTCACTCCCAACACACACTACTACCTCCACCACTACTGTCACTACCACTCTGCTACTTCTACTTTACTACCCACACTTCCAAATAGTCTGGCCTTGCTAGGCCACCTAAGGGCCCATGATAACTGCCTTCTAAGAGGCATTTTAATTAATATTCATCATAATGTCTTTATTCGAAAAATAGTAATTTGAAATACGTACAAAATATATAATATTCAAAAATTTCAAAAAACAAAATTACTACAGTAATAAAACAGTGCAAACGTATAATTTATATCAATAATCCTTGGTGGCATAGTGGCCTAAGGCCTTGGCCTTTATTATAACAAATTCCCTTGTGGGCAGGTGGAGGGTCCTTTACTTGCGTACTCCAGACAGTCTGCTGGAGTCCGCCGGTGTTGTGGAATGCACAGCACCCCTTGGTGACACGGTTCCCCTTACCGCGTCTTCCAGCGTCTCTCTGTGTGTAGCGGGACTCTCCCTGGCACCGCTGCTGGCATCCATCGCTTCCTGGGGCGGCTACCCAATACCAACTGCAGCCTGGAGGACGCCATCACTGCAGGTAAGGTGGGGTGCGGGCCTGCCCACTCCACTGCCTTGCCAGGGCCACAACGTTGGTCCCATCACATGGCCCTGTTCTCTATTCTTCCAGGCTCGTTGTGACAGATTGTAAAGATGAACAATGTCAAAGAACCAAGAATTAAACACATGAATGCTGCAAACCTTTTGTATTTGTATTTAATTTACATAGCATTTTTTGCCGAAAGCGCTTGAACATAAAAACTAAAAAAGTGGTACTATCCAAAGTAGAAATACAATACAATTAATTCAAGGCAGAAGAGGGGAGAGAAAAGAGTTTAAATGTTGGAGAGAGGAGATACAAGACAAGTTTTAAGATTGGTCTGGAAGATATGAAGAGAGGTGGACGAACAAATAGATAGAGGGAGCAAGTTTAAATGCTTGGGAGCAAAGGAACAAAAACAAGAAGACGCAGAAGGGGTTTAGGAACAGATAAAAAAAATGTATTCTGGGACCGGTGGGCACGGGGTAGTGAATAAAATGAGTTAAGGGAGGAAAGATAAAAGGAGCAAGTACATGGATACACTTGAAGACAGAGAAAATGATAAAGGCGAGATTCACAGGAAAGAAGAGCTAGAGAGTAGGGAGGGTGTGATAGAAGATCGAGGAGGAAGAGAAAAGAAGAGGCATACAGAGGAGTTAGAGACAGAGGGAAAAGGGAGAAGATGAGAAGCTGGAAGACCAAGAAGATGAGCAGGTCAAAAGTCAATGCAGCAAAAAATGAGACTGGAAAGAAGCAGCTTAGTGGAGAGGAAGAAAAATAAATAAAAATAATAAAACAAAAATGAAACAAAAAAAACAACAACAAAAAAAGTCGGGCACAGCAGATGTTAAAAAGAGCATAGTGACAGGATCAGGCAGTAGAGGAAATATGTAGGGAAAAGGAAAAAGAGGGGTCAAAGATTACAACCAAGTTGCAAGCAGGGGGAGGGAAGGGAAGAGGGGTTAGGAGGGGTGAGAAACCAGAACGTGTCTCCCTTACTAGTCCCTGATGATCTGTCATCCAGGTGGCCAGGACATGGCCAACACTATCGGATCCAGTTCCTGGGGGTGGACCAGTGAGGGAGGATCACCTGGACGGGGGGTCCTCAGGGAGTGGAAGTGGGACACCGACGGGCGAGACGCGGTATCCCCCTTCTTATAACACCTTCTTATAACACCTTTTCCCCATCCTACCCTGTAGGATACTCAGTCTACCGCTTACCCCCCCCCTTTTCAGGCACAAAGACTTTGCACACCACGGAAGACGACGGACAAACACCGTAGCCGTTTACCTGACATGTCCCAACACAAGAGTCAGGCAAACTCAGGCAATTGACCAGAATCACACACACCGGACGGCCCATTACCTTCCCCAGATGGATAAAAAGTGGAGCATGAGAGCACAATACAAGCAGGGCAGATCGCACGACGAGAGAGCTAACTCAGCACGGCAGTTCAAGAGGAGGAGAAAAACGGCACGAATCGAGAGGGTGACAAGGATAGAAGTGACCTTGCCCTTTTCGACCAAGGCCCATGAAACCTCCATGAAAGGAAACGTAAGACTGCAAACAATAGCCGGCATGTGTCAACGGTACACAGGGCCCTCCTATGATGATAACCAAGCCGTGGAGAGATGCTTGCCACAGTGGTGGTACCAGCCTTGACTCCAGAGACAAGTAAAGCCAAGCGGTTCATCACAGCAGGAGAGTCGAGGGGAGAACTGATAAGAAACTGAACTGGTTAAACAAAAGTAGCAGGAGGCTAATTGAAGAAAGTACAAAGAATTGTTAACATGAAAGGGGAAAACCAGCTATAGAGGAGTCAGGCACCACGCGGGGGCTCACTCTGGGGAAACGCTAGGCGATTACCCTATTGTTGAAAGTACTGTTACCAGAAGGCTTTGGCAAAGGCGAGAAGAGGGTCAAAGTGGTCATATGGGAGTCTAGTAAAATCCTCTGTTCATTCTAAAGTCTTTGACCGGCAGATGATTGTGAAGCTAAGGGAAGTGAATCTTGCATCGTGAAGAACTGTTCAAGCAATTGTGTGATTGATAAAGTTGGCAAGAATGAACCCGAAGGAGGGATGACAATAAAGAGGGAACGAAGCCGAAGTCCCGATAAATAGTGGGTTGACAAGAGTGAACCCAGCATAGGGTTGTCCACAAGGAACTGTTTAAAAAGACATTAAGATTTTTGAATGTCACAGAGGAGATAGTGTTGAAAGCCGTAGTGAACCCGACGGAGGGAGTGTAACATTTGAGAAGGGTCTGAGCCTGAAAAGGGGGACCGAGGGGTGAAAAAACATCACCCAATGTGCAAGCAATAAGGCACTTTTGTTTATAGTTTGGAACACATCATGTCCTTGGAGTCAAGAGACTTTTTATAGAAAAGAGACTTAACCACTGAGAGCCCCGATTGCTGAGAGCAGAACTGTAGTCTCGTGCTGGGAAAGCTTGAGCGTGACTGTGCTCTGGAATCCCACCTTGTCCCGTGCTCAAAACGTGGGGAAGGGAGAACCCCAGCTAACACATCCAGACTTGTTATTTGTTAACACTTCTTTATTTCCTGTGAATCCTATCCCACACTCTGTATTTAGCGTAAGGATTGGCAATAGGTTTTTCTTAGTATAGGCCCTTTTATTTGACAAGAATATACTAGGACTGCCTTATTATTAATTGATGGTCGTAGCTTGCTCGCATCTTGGATTTAGATTTGGCATTTTTTCCAACCCGCATATACAGTTTAATAAACACCCTGGAACTGTGATCACTTGTGTCTGTCTTTACTGTTGCCACCGTGAGTTCCTTACAGATGAAACTAGAGGGTGGGTGTGAAATAGTGGGTGGAATCATAGTGGATGGAAAGAGTAGAATAGGGGTCTCCAAGCAAGAGCTACTTGTACTGGATGGCAGATAGCTGGGGATACTGGTGTGAGCTACTGGGGTTCATGTTCATGAGCATGGAAATTGTACTGAGATTATTTTCGGGCTGTTTATTTGCTCTTTATACAGAAAAAGAAGTCAAAAAAGTTTGCATGATTTTTCTGGGGGATTGCCAAGTAAAAACAATCTGAGAAGGACTTAAATCAAGTATTCTTATGGTTTGAAAACATAATCATCCATCATAGACAAAGTTCTGCTTTTCCAAAAAATAAAATCCACTGCCACTTTAGCTCATCCCCAATTTATGCAAAATATAACATTGTGGCATGCTCATTTGCCTTTTCACAGAATTAAGCCAAGGAAATGTAAGCATAACCCTAATTTGTTGGCTACCCTTAAAAAAAGATTTTCTATGCCACAATAATGAGGAAGATTGAAAAAATTGCCATGGTGGAAGTCAATGCATGTGTAAAAAGGTTAAAAAGGTGTAAATCATAGGACTATTATAATGTTTTATAGAGAGGACTTAAAAAGTGCACAAATCATATAAGAACCTGAAAAGACAATATACAAATTGGTATATTAACATGTTATGGACATAGAATATGGTTGTAGCAAGCGGCCTTTGGTTCATAATGGACCGCAACCTGCTGACCTTCTCCCCATTATGAAGTAGTCCTTATCCTAGACAAAAACAGAAAACAGACAGGAGCGCTGCCTCTCCCTGCAGGGGTTCCATGTCTTAGAATCGCAGCAAAAATGGCTGTGTATACAAAATATCGTGGCAAAAATGCTGTGGTTTTGCCACCACAATCATGTAAAGGATGCGGGGCACACCCCCGCAACCCCTGGACCCATTATACCATTTAAGTGGGTCGAGGGACACCCCTGCAACTCCTGCTCCCCTTAAATGGTATAATGGGGTACACCTTTACCGGGTCAAACCACTGCCTTTTTGATGCAATTTCTTTTTACCGCCGACATTTTTGCTGTGATTTTATTACCCGATACCCCTGCAGGAATCATGCCTTCTGGTGCATGCACAATGGGTCATAACTGGCTTTTACTTACTGCTGTCCTAGACATATTGAGGGCGCCAGCATCACAAACATGGCATGAAATTACAATGATAAATTGTGTGCACTGGCATCAGCAACATATGGTGTACAGTGGCACATTTTCTGTGCAAAGGCATCATGAAACCTTGGTGACCAGGCATATATTGGGGTTTTCCATGTTACCTTGCAGAATTCCTTATATATAAACAAATCACTGCCCACTTTTCTCACCTACATACTCAATTGTCCTGTTTCATAAACTATAGTCTGAAACCAAAACTCGCAAATCATCTTCTTTGAGTCAATATTTATCTGTATGAATCAGCAGAAACAGGGAGCCTTGCAACATGTTTTCCCATTCTGAATGAAAGCTTACAATTACTAGCATTAAAGGTAATGCAAACCTAAACACTTCTAAAGAACCGCAGTTAAAGAATAATCACCAGCCACCCGCTTTGTTTAACGTGGCATGCAGATTTATGCATCCCTTCCCTATCAAATCAGTCAACATTTGCCCCTTTCGAGAACAATCAGCAGCACCACCTATTTCCCATTCACTCCTTTTATGGCAGCCATTCTATGTTGATCACCCTGCCCATTAGCCCTCGGCACATGGGCCACCTTGTATAGACACTATCAGTAGCCTTTTAGCCCTTTTGGTGTGCACATGCGCTGCTTTCTAGTGACATGTATGCTCTTCATTGTCTCCATCTTTGCCCATGCACCATCACTACCATTTCTTACTTTTGTTTGTGAATGTTCTCCTTTCTTGTGAAATACAGGCCTTCAGGCTGTTCAGCATGTGCAATGTAGGGGATACATCAGCCCTCATGGATAGTCAGTGTGGCTAGCTTGAAAAACAGTGCAGTATGAGGAGCTTGTTTCATATGGACAGACAGTATGGAGGTACAGGTAGAACAGCAGACAAAGGTCTCATTAAGAGTTAGCTGTAATTCTGTGGTGCATCCACTGAATTACCACCAACCTAGATTATCGCTACGACCACTTGGTCCGGCAAGATTACAAGTGGTGGTAGGGTGGCATTCATCCCCATTTTTAGTGTTCATAGGACTCCATGAGGATTTTGGCAGATTCACTGCTGTAGTAATTCCACTAAAGTTAATTCTGCCGAATTCTGCCCATTTTTGGCAGCAAGGTGGAGGATTTACCAGATTTTTGCTAAATGTAAATCTCCACCTTGCCACCAAAATTGTACTACGGTGGTGCTGCAATATGGCAATAACAGAATTACTGCCACATTAGTGCTGTTTTTACCAACACCGCCACACATGAAATTAGGCCCAATGTGATGAGCATGAGGGCGGATAGTGAGAGTGAGATGGGGCACATACATAGATGTTGTGATGTGCTTTGCATAGTAGCTTATGACAAATAGACTGAAATTGTGAGGAGAATAGGTCACACTATCTGTAAAGAATTGGGATTACCACGGAGGACTCTAGCCTCCAGCACATTTTATCAGCCGCCATTCACAGGTGCTAAAACCCCCTTGTTTGAGTGAGGTAGCTCTCAGTGGGCCAGGTTATATTAACTGTATTGGACAATTTTTCTGCAGTGCAAAGATGTCTTGGAATTACATTCACAGAATCAAACCAGTGCAACCTTTACATTTTCACCCAAAGACCATTGCAATGATGACATTTTGCACAAGTTGGTCAGTGCGTGATAGTGTGTTCTGCCCAGGCAATTTTCTCAATTTATGTTACCATATACCCATGTGAGTTAATGCACAAAAACATCTAAATTCGATTCTCGGGAGAGACAACGGTGATTCAGGACCTTTGTACGCCTGGAGGCATAAGTTGACGTTTTAGGCTATTTCTTCCTTTTTCATTTCCGACCTGCACAACGACTACATTTAGGACTTTCTGAAAGTAGCTGTATTTTGCCACATGCCGGGCCCGACGAATTTTAACCTGGTTGCGGACCACGAAGTTTGATGTTCACCGGCCGTTAATTAAATGTTGTTCTTTGTGACAACGCGCATTACGTGCGTCAACTTAATGCACGCCTGTGAAAGAGAGACAACCTGCACTATACCGCGTTCCCCAACGGCTTAATACATCACCAAGAATCTTACAGAATCCACGCATTTCGCCTAGATGACACGGCGAGCGTAATTATGTGACACGGGTCTGTGAGGCTGTTACACAGCTGCTCTCACTCCAGCCGATGCGAATTTGGATTCTGCTGGTATTGGGACAAGAAACGTCTGCCCTATTCAAGTTTAGCAATCTATATGCTAAGAACATTTGAAGATCAGATCTGGATCAATAATAGGTCCTCATCGCCTCTTCAGGTTTTACAATTGGAGATTCGCAATTGAGATGTTATTGATTGTGTTCATTGACAGACAGGGCTTTCCCTGATGAATTTCCCTGATTTTACTGTTTAAAGTGTTTGTGAGGAAAGAAACATGTTGGATGGATTGAATGAGTTTGAATCGGTTTGATAGAGAGTATGACAAACTGGTGTTTTGATTGAGATGTTTTGAAATTTTTTTTGTTCTTTTTCCAATTACCAGTACTAGGTTATCTCTACTTTTGTCTTTTTTAATCAGCACAGTCTGTTTTTGTATACATTTTTCTGTCGATTTTAAGATTAGTAATTATGTTGTATGATTTATGTTGAAATCGTTTTTTCTTGTATTATCATTTTATGACCATGTTCACACTGGTGGCTAGTTTAATTTCAAGAAGCTCACCAACCATGCTCACTCTAAGAGCCTGCTATCTTGCCTATGAGGGTAGAGTGTTCGATCCCAAACAGAACGCTGCATACAAGCTCTTTTGTTGAAAGTTAAAGGTTTTGAACCTTATTTTGAGGGTGTGTGTGCTTGCACTGCAGGATAATTTTCCCTCACACCTCCTTGTGTATAGTCAATGCTGGTGTTCTGCCCATGCCATTTTCTCAACTTATTTTAGCATATTCCTATGTAAGCTTACGCTCAACAAAATCTAAATTAATAAATTAATGTTTACAAGCTGCTGATGCGCTGCAGCCCCTTCTATCGCTTGTATCTTCTGCTTTGCAGAGAGGGGCAGACAGAGGGGCAGGGGAAGAGGCTCAAGGACCTCAGATACCAGAATAAACAAGGTGTGTTCATTTTGGTGTCTGATGTGAGTGAGCCACTGGTAAGCTTTAGGCAAACTACTAGGTACCCCTGATCGACGGGTTGGAGACCCTGGGAATAGAACCTTTCCTTTAGAAGGATTGAGGTGAAGAAAGTGTGAAGACATCCGATTTTGGACTGCAGAGAGGCAGTTGGAAACAGTACAACATAAGGTGTCAGTAAATGAGGGGAAAAAAAGAAAAAGTGGTTGTCATCATAGTACAGGTGGAAAGAATGATTAAAGGAAGAAATAAGAGCAGAGAGTGGGGCTGTGTAGACTGAAAAGAGTAAAGGGGCAAGGGCAGACCCTTGACGGACACCATAAAGAAGAAGATAGGCAGGAAATGTTTGGCCAGCCCAGGTTACAGAGTAAGAATGGTGAGAGATAAGAGTAGAACCATTTAAGAACTGAACCAGATAGACCAAGAGTAGAAAGGGAAGAAATAAGAATAGAGAGTGATCAACAGTGTCAAATGCTGCAGAAAGGTCGAGAAGGATAAGGACAGAAGAGCATTTAGAGTGACTGGGTGTGAGGAGAGCACTGGAGATATGCAAGAGGGCAGTCTCTGTCGAATAAGAGGGTCGGAATCTTGACTGAAGAGGGGGCAGAAGAGAGTGAAGATTAAGACAAGCAGAAACCTGGGAATAAACTGCATGCTCAAAAACTTTAGATAGAAAAGGAAGAAGGGAAATTGGATGGAAGATGGCAGGGACTGAGGGATCCCGATGTAGCTTCTTCAGAATAGGTAGAATGAGCGTCTGTTTGAAGAGAGATGGAAAGCAAGCATTATTGAGAGAAGTAAGGTATGGAAGAAGGTGGGATAGATCTGGGAAATAAGGGTAGAAGGAAGAGGGTCAGAAGGTGAAGCAGTAGGATGGGCACAAGTGAGATGGGCAGAAGTATCAAGATCGGAAAGAGGAGAGAAGGAAGACAGTGAGCAAGAAGGTGGGCGTAGGGGTAGATAAGAAGGAACGAAGAGTAGCAACTTTAGATGTAAAGTTGTTTGCAAAGTCAGGGTGAGAGGGATTAAAAAAGGGAAGGATCAGACAGTTTAGTGTAAAGAATAGTACGAAGAAACTGGAAAAAGACGAGGATATGAGAGAGAGAGACAGTTCAGAAAAGTAGGATTTCTTTTGCATTGAGTAAAGCAAGATCGTAGGAAGTATTTTGGCCAAATGACGTGTTACTGTAGGTGTGGTACTAAGAAGAAGAACAAGGAGTGGGGGCACTCAGTTGCCCTACACATTTCTGAAAGACATACGCCTATGGTAAGCATCAGATCACATGGAAGTATAAAGTCTGTTTGAAACTAAGATTTCAGCAATCTGGTATGAACAAGATATCCAAGTAACAATCAATCTGATAATGACATTAGAAGAATTTATCTGGAATGACCCAATCATATGTAACATACACTTGACAACCACTTAAAATTACCTATTTGTCTGAATTAACTTCCCAACCACCCATCATCTAATGTCTGGAAAACATGCCTATAACAGCAACATTAAACAGTGACAGGTTGTCTCTACCCCATGGTTACTCATTATGTGGACCTTCAGATGTTTGGGACTTCAACTCCAATCAGAGAGCCCTCGCCAGAAGAGTCATTAATGAAGGATCACAGCTGTTGAAGAGCATAACATCTGGAGGCCATAATGAGTTGCCATGCCTGCCCTCTGACTTATGGCCACAAGATCTCGGTTGTGAACGCTGGGCTTCACAAATGCTGCTAATCAAAGAGATGGACCCCTACGAGCTGTTATTCTTTCTAAATTTAACTTAACAGCTCACAACAGGCAGATTGTACAAAACCTCTGTTGGGGCTTAATTCCATTTTCGTCTGCAGTCTTGTATGGACACCTACATTTGTATTGCTTTGTTCCCCAACACTATAGCTCTTTGGTCTATGATCCTTGGTAGACCATGATGCTCCTATGAATGGATGCTTTTAATCACACTGCACTTATTTTGGGGAGTAGGCCAGTGGCAGTCGTAATGTAGTTTTGGCTTCACCAGGGGTGAACGTAGATTTACCTCAGTAATAGCTTAATGTTCCATTTTGGTAGCCATTGGGATGACATGCATTATTTACCGTAAAAGCATTTCTGATGCTTGTATCTGCTTAGATTCACATGCTGTGCATATAGTCCGACATCCAGTGGTAACCGCAGAGTATTGCATCTTGTCTTTCAAGAATCGAAAAGGGGACGTCGACATGGGAGTGCCTGTACCACTATCCCTAACGTGACGTGTAGTGTACTCAAAATCCCTCACGCGTCGAGGTCCCTCGGACTGTATTTTTTCTGCCGCGAGGGAGCCTTATAACCATCGTGACCGAGTACAGATAAGAGAAAAAAGCAGTAGACTTCTATGTTCCTTCCATCCAAGCAGGGAGGAAGGGTGGGCGCATGTGAATCTAAGCAGATATAATCATCAGAAATGCTTTTACGCTAAGTAATGCATGTCTTGTTAGTTAATATGCTTAGAATCAAATGCTGTGCATAGACTAGCGAGCAGTACCCGGAGTTGGAGGTGGGTTGTGAGAAGGAACAGTAGTGAAAAGATGTCTTAGTACTGCTTGTCCCACCTGAGAATCAGACCTAGAGTGAGTGTCTGGGCAATAGTGTTTTGTAAAGGTGTGTACAGAACTCCAGGTTGCCGCTTTACAAATTGACTCTAGGGGAACATTTACAATAATGCTATGGAAGCCCCTGTGCCTCGAGTAGAGCGTGCTCTAGGCTTGAAGGGCAGTTCTCTCTAAGCAAGAGTGTAGCAGAGTGTGATGCATTTGACAATCCACCTTGAGATGAACAAGTTACTTACCAACTGTAACGTTCTTTCGACTGGATGTTCCTCCCAGGTATTCCTCATCTTGTGATAATTCGTTATCGCCAGCTTCGCTGCTTCAGAATTCTTTTTTCGGCAGAGGGTGCTGTGCTTGAGGTCGTGGCATCGATTGTCCTTCGACGGGCTCCGTTCTGACGTCACTGCTGGTATAAATAGCTCGAGCCGAGCCCTTCTATTTTTTCGAGGAAATCCTTGTGGAACACCAAGGCGTGTCCTGTGACCGATAGGCCCATCGTGAGAGGAAAGTGTAAGAAAACGTAAATTGTACTGCGGGGTAGGGTCGATGAGGAATACGTGGGAGGAACATCCAGTCGAAAGAACGTTAGAGTTGGTAAGTAACTTGTTCTTCGAATGGATTGTGTCCTCCCACGTATTCCTCATCTTGTGATAGACTCCCATAGTAGTGATCAATTTGGAGGTGGGAGAACTATTTATTATTTTCATGGACGGAGTGAAGTACTAAGCGGTAATGCTTGATGAAGGTATGTATTGATGCCCATGTTGCAGCCGAGCAAATGTCTTTTGCAGGGACTCCCCACTTCAAAGCCGCAGAAGTAGCTATTCCCCTAGTGGAATGAGCCCGTAGTCCATCCTGTGGGTCTTTTCCTGCTAATCTGTAGCATTCCAATATAGCCAGAATGATCCAGCGGGGTATAGTTTGTTTTGTCACTGCTAACCCCAATTTACGACCTGTATAACCCACAAAGAGTTGGTCATCTTGACGTAATTTTGACATTCTTGAAATGTAAAAACTGAGAGCCCTTTTGAGGTCCAGTCTATGCAATCTCTCCTCTTCTTTACCCAAATGAGGAGGAGGATAGAATTTGGTAAAATAATCTTTTGTGACAAATGGAAGTCAGAAACTACTTTCGGTAAGAAAGATGGTTTAACCTTAAGAACTACTTTGTCCTTGTAAAAGATGGTATATGGAGGTTTACATGAGAGAGCCTGTAGTTCACTAACCCTGCGGGCTGATGTTTATGCCACAAGAAGGAAGGACAGTTTTTAGTGTAAGAAGCCTCAATGGACAGGAATGCAGAGGCTCAAATGGTATACAAGTTAGAAATTTAAGAACCAAGTTTAAATCCCAAGTTGGGAGATGAAACGGTACTGGTGGATATACATTGATAAGTCCTTTCAGGAATTGAATGATTGATGGAATTTTGAAGTAAGAAACCTCTTCCGAGGAGCGCTTGAAAATGGACAGCGCAGCAAGATGACCTTTAAATGTTCCTATCTGGAGCCCCAGATTGGCTAGATGTAATAGGAAAGAAAGCACCATTGGGGTGCCACATTAAAAAGGGTCCACATCCTAATCTTTGCACCAGTTACTGAACTTGTTCCAACGACATTGGTACAAAAATTTAGTTGCTGGCCTTCTGGCCGAAAGCAAAATCTCCATAACGTCATCCGGAAGATGCCAATCCTTGTATCTCAACCTCTCAGAAACCATGTGTGAAGGTCGAGTGTCTTGACCGCTGGATGGAGAACCCGACCTTCCTCTTGTGAAAGAAGATCCTCTCTTTGCGGAAGACGTATTGGAGGGCAGATGGACATGCCCAGAAGGTCTTGCTACCACATCCTCCTGGCCCAATCCGGGGCCATTAGGATCATGGTTTCCCTGAACTTTCTCAACCTCCTGAATACTTGAGGAATCATGGGGACTGGAGGAAACGTGTACAGTTGGGGGAAATGTCAGTCCACCACAAACGCGTCTCCTAGAGCTCCTCTCGGGGGAAATTCCCTTGAGCAATACTGTTCGCACTTCCGGTTTACCTCGGTTGCGAACAGATCCACTTTAGGGGTTCTCCAAAGGGTGAAGATCTCCAGAAGGACTTCCCGAGCTAGCTCCCACTCGTGGGAGACTGTGCTCTGCCTGCTCAGAGCATCTGCCGCCATGTTCTGCTCTCCGGCTAGGTGAACTGCCGATAGAGAGATTCCTTCCCCTATTGCCCAGAACCAGAGCTCCATTGCTTCTCTGCACAGTGGTAGTGATCCTACGCCTCCTCTTTTGTTGAGGTAGTACACGGCCAATGTGTTGTCCGTCATTATCAGGTCATTCTTTCCTTGTACAGAGGGCAGGAAGGCTTTCAGCACTAGTCTGATTGCCCTCAGCTCCAACAGGTTGATGTGTAGTTTGGTCTCCGATGGAGACTAATGACCGCTGATTGTCAGATCGTTGGTATGAGCTCCCCACCCCGTGAGTGAAGCGTCCGTTACTACTGTTATCTCCGGCCATGGTTGCCAAAAAGATTGCCCTTTGAGGATGTTGTCGTTGCAAGCCCACCATAGTAGGACCTGAGCAACTGCGCTCGGGACTTGCAGAAGATCCGACATACTCCCAGAGTACTGGGACCACTGAGTCCTGAGGGCCCATTGAAGGGATCTCATTCTCAATCTGGCCTCTGGCACCAGAAAAATGCAGGATGCCATGAGGTCGAGCAACCTCAAAATCGAAGGCCGGCAGATGCTGGGCTTTCTGGAATTTTGTTACCATCTGCAGAATGTGGAGAGCTCTTATCTCGGGAGGCGAGGCTTTGGCCGAGGAAGTGTCCAAGACTGCTCCGATAAACTGGAGTTTTTGGGATGGTATCATGTGGGACTTCTTGAAATTTAGGAAGAAGCCCATATTGTGAAGGAAGTGACAGGTGATCGACAGATGTTCTTGAGCTTGTTCGGCAGAACGTGCTCTGATCAACCAGTCGTCCAGGTAGGGGTAGACGTGAATCCCCCCTCTACTGAGACTCGCTGCCACTACCGCCATCAGCTTGGTGAAAACCCTCGGGGCGGAGGTCAGCCCGAATGGCAGAGCTCGAAACTGATAGTGAGAACCGCTCAACTGTGAACCTCAGGTATTTTCTGTGCTTGTGATGGATTGGCACATGAAAATAAGCATCCTGAAGGTCCAATGATACCAACCAGTCTTGGAGTTGGAGAGCCTGAAGAATCTGAGAAAGGGTTACCATCTTGAACTTGTCCTTCCTGAGGAACTTGTTCAAGTTTCGTAAGTCCAAGATGGGTCTCAATCCTCCATCCTTCTTTGGGATGAGAAAATAAGGGGAGTACCAACCCTTGTTCCTCTCCGCCACAGGGACATGTTCTATTGCACCTTTCTCTAGCATGGTTAAAATTTCCTGCAAAAGGAGCAGGTCTGGAATTTTGGTCAGGATGGCTCCTGGTGGATGATCGTGAGGCCTTTTTAGGAAGGGAAGGCAGTAACCTTGACCTACTGTTTTTAGTGCCCAAGCATCTGAAGTAATGCCCCGCAATTCTTTCAGATGCTGAGAGATTCTGCCTCCCACTGGTGTTTTGTAAGATAAGGCCTCAGAGTGATTTGGGGGCGGCTGCAGGAGTGGCTGAGGGTAAAGATGCCATTCCTGAAGATGGCTTTGTAGTCTTTCCTCGTCCACCATGAGTGACGTTTCTTTTGCCCCTTTGAAAAGCCTGTCTCTTCCTCTACCAAAAGAAGAGTAGTATCAAAAAGGACGACCCCCCTCCAGGAAGATGAGCCCGAATAGGGTTTCTGAGGCTGTCGCATGGAGGCACTAAGGGATTTAGCTGCCGCTTTCGAGGTCTGTAGTTTTTCTAGGCTCTCATCAGCCTTACTACCAAACAGCCTCGAGCCATCAAAAAGCATGTTGAGAAGCCTGGCCTGTACATCTGGTACAAAGCCTGACTTTCTCAACCAAGCAAATCTGCGTAGCACTATGCTTGATGCCATGGATCTGCTAATTCTCTCAGCAGTATCCAGTCCAGACTGGAGACATTCCCCCATTGCCATGACAATATTCAGGAAGCCTTCCCTTTCCTCGCCTTCCGGAATATGATCAGCCGTCGCCGAAATGTAGTCCCGCTGGGTATGTGTGAACCTGGCCAGGGTGCAGGTGACATTTGTTGACTTTAAGGTTATACTACCCGAAGTAAAAACCTTACGGGCCCAAGCGTCAACCTTCTTATCCTCCCTATCCGGAGGTATGGTTGGATATGCAGTTTGTTTCGAAGTAGTTGCAGCCTGAATAACCAGACTTTCTAGAGTGGGATGTCTATTCAGATACTCGGGATCAGAAGTAGAAGTTCTATATTTCTTTGGAAAATTGCTGTTTAACGCAATAATGCTGTCAGGGGTTTCCCAGTTCTTTTCCACTGTTCTCTGAAGCGCCCTATGGAAGGGGAGAACTGGATCTTTCTGGGGGCCCCGAACTATTATGTCCGTCATATCGTCCTGTTCAAAAGTGGGTGAGGCTCTACCCCAACCCATATATTCTACCACTCTATTAATCAAACTCCTGTACCCTGAATCTGCATGTTCTGCAGGGTCACGTCCACCAAACTCCAATTCAGGTGACGTGTCAATGCCACTAGCAGAATGCAGAGTCTCGCACAAGTCTCTCATCTTAGATTCAGGGTCTATAAGTTCCTCTGGAACCTGTCTAACCATATTGCACTCCAAAAGGAGAGATTGCCTCATCCTCTGAACCAGTTTCTTTAAACATTTAAGACATAGACTTAAAAAAATCTGATTTTGATAAGGGTGTAAATCTCCTCTCTTCCTCCTGATTTTTCGTCGACGGAATGGGGGGTTTCTTCGAAGCTGTCGAAGCAATCTTCGACGAACCCGATGAAGCATTCGACAAAGGCGTTTTCTGACATTTTAGGCTTCGATGTCGAAGCTGTCGGCGCCGATGGCATTGAGGAAGTTGTGGATGTTTTCAACAACTTCTGCTTTTTATGAGGTGTCAGTGAAACACTTGACTCTCGAGGTTTCACCCATACTACTGGGTTTTACCGCAGTAGTTCCCGACTTCCCTGTGTCGTCCAATGGAGCGACCGGGGTCTGACTCTTTTGGGGTTTCTTTGAGGGGGTCGAGGCCACATTCTCAAAGACCTCCATCATTTTTCTTCTAAAATCCTCCCATTTTCTTGGGGAATCCGATTTTGTAGGACATCGAACCAATTCAGTCGATGTATCGGATGATGATGGAGATCTATGTCTCCTTTTAACTTTTTTAGAAGATGACGAAGAAATCGTCTCGATCTACTACAAGATCAGGATCTCAGTGTTTTTTGTGACAATTTTTCATGTCTTTTCGAAGAGGCCTTCGAAGTGGCCTTCGACGCCTCCCGCCCCACCGCTAATTTACCTTTCGTCTCACGGAGGGCTTTCTCCGTCATCGACTGACAGGAGCCACAGTCGCCGGTTTGATGATCTGAACCTAGGCACCAAAGACAGATGCGGTGAGGATCAGTGATAGACATCTTCGAACCATAGTCAATACACTTCTTAAACCCAGTCTTGGGTGTAGAAGCAGTAGAAGATGATGGAGTAATGCTATATGAGCATATAAAGACCACTTTTTTGTTAGGGGCTTGTGGGGTGTGGCCAACAATTCATGGAAAAGAAAGAGTCCCAAAAACAAGCTACCTATTGATGTCAGCATATAGGTTGGAAATTTAAACTGGTATGAGGCAACTGTAGGTCAAAATCTTGTGTGGGAACATATATCACAAGATGTACGCAAAAGCCTGGTATTGCAAAAAATATATTCAATTTTATTTTTCTAGTGCATGGTAGAAAGCAAGGACATCAATGGTCCTTTTAAAAAAAAAAGAAAAAAACGAACAACAACATGACAACATATGACAACAATAAATAGGACACTGTGTTCAAGAAACATACATATAAATCTGTTGGCAAATGTCAAAACTTAATACAGCCCGTTGTCAACCTAAAGTGATGTTAGTATAAAAAGGTGACTTCCAATCATAAACAAAATCAATGATTTTTCAAGGGAGCCGCCATAAAGGATGTGTCGACAGAAATGACTGTTTCCAGCCTTAGATATGTAAACCCTTAGGGTAATACGTGTCAACTGTTGTAACCAGACACCTGGTAGTCCGACTAAGGCTTTCGTCAGGACACACAGAGGACACCTGATGTTGAATGTCGTGTTTTCAAAGGAGCTTTTTGTTGAACAATGTATCTAAACACAAACACAGGAAAAATACTATTAAAAACCGGCTTAGTAACAGATTATAATGTTACCTCATTTTTCTTAATATTTCCAACCAATTCACAGGTTTCTAAATGTGCATCTGAGGTATACTATCATTTAATAATCTGTATACCACTTTCTCATATTTGGATGTAACTTATTTTTCCATTTTAGGTTGATATAATGTCTAACGTTTATATCTTTCTTCTTTAACTGGCATAATAGTGCTTCAGTAGTTATATTTAGAAGCCCTCATCTATATTTCCGAATGAAAGGTACATGGGGCTTAGTCGGGTCAATGAGAGATCAGAGAAAAGACATTTTTTTGATTGAATTCTAGATGTGCCTACTCGATTGTGCCCTCTGTTTGCAATAGTACCTTGGCAATTTCTTTGAGAACAAACTCGAGGAGATTCAAGCGATGTATGTCAACAGTACATCAGATATACTCCTGCTGGTGAATAAGGACATCGTAGTCTGGCATGCGTGTTTTGGACCATATGGCACTGCATTAGGAGTGACCAACAAAAAGAGCTAGTGAGCATTTATTTGACCTTTGACAATGATTGTTGAGAGATTCACGTGGGTTACATTTTCGTACCTTCAAATTTCTTGTGGACCCATACGGCTATATTTTCCCCGGATGTTTTATCGTATCGGCATATGGAGAATGCCTACTATCGCAGGGCGAGCTGGAAAGAATCCTTTGCTGGATGCTCGTGTTATTTGAGCGCTCTGTGGTAATTCATTCAAAACATGGCAGTATATTAGAGCAGTACATAGGATACTGCACGTATCTGACTCCAAATGGATGAAGTGGTTGTTACATGGGGGTGAAGTACTTACTTCAGTTCCAACGCGGCTGCGGCATGTCAAAATCCGTAAGCAGATGCAGATCGGAACTGTTGGATCACATGATCAACCTAATGAAGTCAAAGCATGACATTGACGTCATCGCGTGATTATCCTCTCGACGACCCCTTTAGGGTAAAATGGTGGCCATATTAAGGTGTTAAAGAAGGCTTGTTTCCGTATTGCAAATGCCATGTATATTAATGTGGGGCATGTGGGTGTCCAAACGAGTGACTTGACTTTGGCGTGACCCTATCCACTAGTCATGTATGTGTCCATCTGTAGTTAACAAATACAGAGTATAGAACGACACTGGCGATGGGAGCATCATTTTTTGTTGTTAAGTAAAGGAAGTGTTTTATTGTGTTAGATTATTCCATTATAGAAAAATGGCTCATGTGTGACCGCATGCTGATCATATATATTATATGAATTACTTGCTATCACGGATGTTATATCAGTCTCAAAATGGGGCTATAGAAGGTCATAAAAGTGCTGTGACTGACCAAGCTTGCTAGTGCCATTGGTGAGTAATGGATAGGGATCATTTGTGGACAAAGAGATTCCACTCAATGTAAAGGTTTAGGCCACACTTGACAGAGTCTAATTTGTGGATCCATTTTTGTTCGAGCTTCCGCAGTTTTAGATCCCCGTCTCCCCCACGGGGGTGTGCATCCACAGTTTGTGACACATGCCAAAGTATATCATTATGGGAATAAAGAAGAAATTACATATCCCTACTTGGTTCCCAGATTTTTTCAACAATATAATACAACCCAGAAAAACTGGAATGGACAGTCCCAGCCAAGACCACAAAGGAATAGGAAGTTTGTGAGTTTTTCCAACTCCTCCAATAGCAGTGATTCAGATAGTTCCTCAAATGTCCCAAATGCAAGTGGAATTATTCAACCCCAAAGGGGCCAACAACAGTTTTTTCAAAGACGGGGAAATCGGGGAAGAAACAGACAATGGGGCAACCATGGAATGCAGACACGATAGTGGATCCAGCCGCAAACTTGGTAACCCCCATCTAAAATTGAATATATTTTTTGCAATAACAGGCTTTTGCGTAAATCTTGTGATATATATTCCCACACAAGATTTTGACCTACAGTTACCTCATACCAGTTTAAATTTCCAACCTATATGCTGACATCAATAGGTAGCTTGTTTTTGAGACTCTCTTTCTTTTCGCAGTAGAAGATGATGACATTTTCTGACTGAAAATCTCGAAGCGCGCCGTTCACGAGAGCGAAGCAATCGGAAAAACGGAACTGAAGCCAACGGGCGCGGCTCGAGCTATTTTACCAGCAGTGACGTCGACACGTAATGGAGCCCGTCGAGGGACAATCGACGCCACGACCTCAAGCACAGCGCCCTCTGCCGGAAAAAATGTCCAAAGTAGAGAAGCTGGCGATAACGAATTATCACAAGATGAGGAATACGTGGGAGGACACAATCCATTCGAAAGTAGATTTGGAGACAGGGTCTCCCCCTCTCTTCTTGCTGCCACTGAAACAAAAAACTGGTTTGTCTTTCTTAGTGGTCAAGTTCTTTCCAGGTAAAACATGACTGCCCTGCGTACATCTAGTGTGCGCAGGCTTCTTTCTGACATTCTTAAAAAGGAAATGTCCACCCCAACCCCACCCTCCCTACTGTGTAGGCGCATAAGGCGACCAGTAAACTGGGCGGAAAAAAACTATCTGAAGGAACGCGACACGTGTGAGATTTTGGACACACTACATGTCACGTTAGGGATAGTGTTACAGGCACGCGCCCATGCCGACGTCCCCTTTCGATTCTCGAAAGACAAGATGCAATACTCAGCGGTTACCACTGGATATGCACAGCATGTGATTCTAAGCAGATTAACAAGCATCAGAAACTATATATATATATATATATATATATATATATATATATATATATATATATATATATATTTTTTTTTTTTAATTATTTTTTTTAAGTCTCCCCCATTTTGCTTCTTGTGGATTCCTTTGTTTGAAGAAAATCATGAGGCAGGCCTAAAATGACTTATTATTATTTGTTTATAGTTCAATTAGAACTTTAACAAAACAATCACAAACATAATCTTATCTTATACATATACCGTAAAATTCATGTAAAGATGAGATAAAACGCGAGTATAAATGGCTTTAACAAACTGTAGAGAACCACCACAACACTCGCACCAGAAAAAATGCAACCCACTAGGGAAAAAGGCCCAGCACACCTCTTGCAAGGAAACAAGGAAAACAAAGTTTATTTCCACAAAAATAGAGATGCACCAGCAAAGCACTCTGCTGCATCAGAAGGTACTGGCAAAATCAACAGGCGCAACACTATATAGCATCATCAATGACGTAGTTACATGCGGTGTAAATCCGAGTGGCTGGTTGGACGCCCCTGTACATAGGCTACCTGCTCCATAAGTGATACCAGGTCATTGGACCCACCCAGTCTGTCCATCTTCTTCCACGTGGGCTTCTCCTTCAGGTCATCTGACAGGATGTTACAGTTGCTTTCTCATTAGACAAAGAAAAAGCAATACAATCTAACCTACTGTGCACCTGGTACTGCAGACAAGGTCTAAGAGGATTTTTGGTGGTCATCCTAACTCTATTCCAGACAGGATGGAGCCTCTTCCAAAGCTTTCACCTTTAATTTTCGATTTGTTGTTTTACTCCTCCCGGCACCTCGCAGCACAAATCATGTCACCCACAGTGCAGGCAGCCTGTCCCTGCTTTCTGATCGATTGGGGGTTGGGGGTCCAACAGTTTTATGGTCGGTGGTCTGGGACCGACTGGTAACTTGGAATGCTGGGGTCGTGGAAAGAGGGCAGCTGGGAGCTATTACTTAGAACTCTGATGGGGGTTGGGGAGGTCGGAGGCTCGTGCCCTCCTTCTTGTGGGATCGCTTTTCGCAGGGAGCTCTCAACACACTCGTGGCCTTGCAGGGTGCATGCCTCTTCGCAACATGAGGCAACGAACAGTCTATTCATCTCTGCAGCTTAGCCCTTTCTCACCAGTGCCCATGATACAAACTACTTTACACATATTTCCATGGGTGTGTGTGGCCTAGGCCTGCAGCCCTGGTTGTGGTGTAGTGTAGGGTTAGGCATTGATTAAAATATGGCTGCAACTACCTAAAATGGCGTCTGATTCCTAGTGTGCTTTATTCCTGCAAAACAGTCCCTGCGCCCCTCCCTCCTGTACCCTCTCTGGGCCCTTATCGTACATTTCCAGGACTTTGCCTCATTCAAAACTGCTTGGGGGGCCTGGGACAATTGTCCCCCCTCCCCAACAACACATGGTGCTCACCCTGGACCAGCCCTGCACCAAAGTCGTTTGGATTGATTTTGACCAGTGCCTGGCCTCAGCCATGGCCATTCCACATCATATGGGGGTGGTCCTGGGCCCAACCCGATTGGCTGGCCACCCAAATCTTTTTTTAAAGCCCCTCTGTGTGACTAGGGGCTGGTTTACCCCAGTCCTTGTGTGCATAATCTAGGGGAGTACCTATTCTGACAATTTTCAGATTCTCAGCAGTGCAGCAGGTGTATGTACCTGCTGGAAGATTTTCACCCTATAAGGGCCATTGCTGCATTTTCAGGTCTACATCTGGCTGTGTCCTTGGTTTAGCTCTGGTTCAGAGTTCCAGCTACTGGATGTCTTTGCAGGGCTATCCTTATCCTTCCACTGGTACCAGCTGGCTGGATCAGGCTTCCTATTCTGGGACCATTTTCTGCTACTTCTCATCTTTACTGCCTGGGTGACCCGCCTTAGTGCCTGAAGCTACAGTTGCCTGCAAGTTTGCTAGGACTCCACTAGCCCACATTGTTTCCTTGTTTCCTTCCTTCCTTGTTTCCTTCCTTGTTTGTTTCCTTCCTTCCTTGTTTCCTTGTTTCCTTCCTTCCTTGTTTCCTTGTTTCCTTCCTTCCTTCCTTCCCACTTCTGGCTAGTGAGTAGCACTCCAAGGAAGGGTGATTGTTCATTTTGGTCACAAGGGTTGGTCTGGGGTTCAAGTTCTTGGGTATTTGGATCCTTTAAACTTAACCTGCAAGAGAAGAGCTGTATTCACCAGTTGGTTTGCCTTCCTGTAACCATCTTTTCAGGAACTACAATCGAAGTACCTGCCCCTGGGTGCTGGATTTTGTTTTGTGTTATTTTTGATACTTACCCTGAGGTCACAAATTTCTGCAAGTGTCCTTCAACCGCATTTCATCATTGGCTCAAAAACCTGAAGAGCTGCTAGGTCTGAAACCTGGCACTGGATCTCTTTAAGAGGGTGCTCTGGGTGGGTTGCTGCGTTAGGGAGCTTTACTGAAGTCCCCCTCTGGTAGGACTGTAGAAGACTCATGCTTAGGTTTACAGGGCTCCAACTCTAGGTTTGGCCTGAACTACCCATAAGGTTTGGCAGCATTTGCTGTTGCAATACTCAGTTCAATAGTAGACCCTTCGAGGAGGAACGGGTAAGTGTTAAGAGCAGCTTCAGTTTAGCAAATCATTCATCAACCAACATTTACTTATATGGCAATACTGGTAGGTTAATAACGTGTAAGCCTAAACTTGATAAGTCCAACGTTATCTGGGGAATGAGCGTCTCAAAAGTCAGATGGGGACATTCGGGGGGGACCAGTGACCTGTGGGCGGCAGAACAAAGGAAGGCAAACACTGTCAAAGTTGTAAAATTCACAGATGAGGCTTTTCGTAACAAGTAAGTAACGGAATTGGATTCAAAGGGTTTGTTGGGGCTAGGTAGGCCACCTCAAGAATTTCTGCTTCTAGGACAGATGTCCTTAGGCACGGGAGAACACAGTTGGGTCGTCCACTCCAACGTGACTCCGGAGGAGAGAACAGCAAACCATCAGTACCTTCTTAAGAACAACAATGTCACTGGCAGGTCCCCAAGGTAAGACGACAGCAGCCCTGGGTCTCTGGCCTTGGCGGCTGGAGGAGGAGCTTTTTGTGGGAGCAGACGGTCAGACCCAGTCACAAAGATGCCCAGAATACAGTCTTCGCGACACTTGGTTCTGGAGGCTCGACACAGGCTTTGTAGCAGCAACAGTTGTCACCCGGCAGAGTTTCTTCTATCTCTCTGTCCACGACTCATTTGAGGGGACTTCTATGATCGGGATGGAGTCTCTGAAGGCTCCGACCGAGGCCCACAGGTTTGCAGCCGGATCCACACTCAACGAGACGATGCACTGCAGCAGTGCCAGCCAGAGGTCCCATGGTATTCAGAGATTGCAGGCCCAGAAGTTGCAGCTCGTCGTGGGATGGCTGAAACTGTAGCCGGTCTTGGGACTGCTTAGGCCCACCAGTCCAAGGGAGGAAGTCGTCTGGTCTGGATCTTCTCTGTCACACAGAAGAAAGGGCTGCAGCGGTCACTCAGTCGGCTTTGGTGGTCGCTGAAGGTAGTTACAGAAAGCCTTCCAGTGGTCGATTCTGGCTTCTGCATCAAGACCCCCACTTTATATACACAGGATGCCTGCCAATCAGCATGTGTCCCTTACCGCAGCTACGAAAACAGCTTGCGATTTAAGTTTGACAATATCGGTAGAAAATCATCCACTGCCACCAACCACAGACTTGTCACTGTAACTAGAAAGTTACAGGAGAAGTGAGAAAAGGGATACAATGTGTCCCCCCTCAGTACTGCACATTAGATGGGGTGGGCTGGTCTCAAAATAAAAGCATAGGTAGGATTAATAGCATCTCACTATCCTGGTAAAATTAAGTTCGCACAGGAAAAAAGAAAACCCAAGAGGGAAGCTCAAGGAGATTCCGGCAACACTGCACAGAAGGTGCTGTGTGCTGCAATAGTAAGATACAGAGGAGATAGAACGTTGGAGGAAAGCAGACTCCATCAAAAATAACCAAAAGGGTTCTCAGAGTCACAGAAAAAGTGAGAAAAAGGTTCCCACTAACTCAGATAAAAATCCAATATTCCAACAAAATGTGCTGTGGGACTCACCAAGTGGGGAACATTACACACAAGATTAAAATTCTACCCAACATGCTGTCTTCTTAGCACTAGTGAGGTAGAACTGGGACTTACCTAGCTTTTGACCACAGCTGCAGATCGGTCTACTGACTGTTATTCCTATGGAGAACCTTCACACTTAACTGAAACTCCTCTGAAGTGACTTTTACAGGTACTTAACTGGAAATTTACTTTTTTCCTGGGACTCTCCAGGATCCTTGGAGTTTTAGAAGTTTAGCTGGTACTTCTGATTGTCTCAGCATTTTTAAAGTCCTGCATTCCACTCCTGCTTATGGCACTGCCTTGTTACACTTGCGACTACTACTGTAATCACTGTCTTCTCTAGGCGTATAAGTAGTCCTTGTGGTTAGTCCTCGAAGTCCAGATTGATGTTCCATTTTGAGTTTGGTTAGTGAAGAGTAACACCCTTTTCATTCCTCTACGTCCATTTATATTTAACTTATAGTGTGCATTTGTATCAACCATGTAATGTACCAGAGGTTTGGGATTACTCTGTCTATTGTGTGGCTTCTTGGGACCTGATAATGACTATCTGAATGCAAGGTTTTACGGTGTCTAAAGTTCTCTTGTCTCTCCCCCCTAAAAGACAATGTGCAGTGCTTACAATGAGATAGTCTTACATTTTAGTACAAGGGGTAGATTGGGAGATAAATGACCACTGTTTTTTTATATACATTCACTGGTTGCGTCATGTGCTGTGTTCCCAAGTACTTATTGGACTAAATGAACTTAATGTGTGACTTTAGTACAGCACATATGTTTTTATTAAACCAATGTCCATTGTTTCTTCAGTTGCCAACTGAGTGGATAACTGAATAACTGGCCCATTGTCCTCTCAAGTTAAGCCTGACTGCCCGTTGAGAGATTTGGCTTCATTTTTGGTTGCAATTGTTGCTTCAAACATTAGGTTACATTCTTTTAAATCCCTCACGAGAGGCTGTGTACAAATCTCCCTAACAGCCCCTTAAGTTACAGGAGTGTGAAGCTTAGGAAAAGAACACAAGGAGAAACATCTTCTGAATTAGGTTAAAACAAAAAAACGACTAATCATTTGAAGTTAGTGTACTGTTCTAGGAAATACCTTGTTTGGGAAATCCCAGTACCGTGATCCCCAGCTGGGGTTGGAGTTCAATAAGCCTGGTCACTGCTTGACGGCTACAAGGCAATCAATTGTCAAGAAAATACTGACCATAGGAAAGGGGGCCTTGGATCCAAATGATGCATACATAGTATAGTGGAAGCCAACAATCAATTCAGAGCCAACTGAGGAGGCTCAGACAGGAGGGAATACATGCAATGAGCCATCCAATAAACATTGGCCTGCATTATTCTATAAAGAAAAAGTATCATGAGGCCTACTAACGGAAGTATAACCAATAAATAATGCTTCTGGGAGTCCACCTTCATATCAGACCTCCAAGTTGCACAATGTACGCTAAACAAATGCAGATTTACAATCAACCTTCAGTTCCAGAGCACAACTAAGTCAATGGCCCTCATTACGACCCTGGCGGAAAGTAACTGACCTGACCGCCATAGCGTAAATAGCGTTTCCGCCATTGCACGATGGAGGAAAGTGCGGCTAATTCCGACCCATCGGGCACGAGCATTACGCCATGGCGGAAGTGCAAAGTCCGCGATGGCGGAAATGTCTCCAAAATGCCCCTCACCGCCGTCGTACGGCGCCCTAGGTGCAATTCCGCCACCCATCATAGCGGTCACCGTAATGAGCGGTAATCGCAAAATACGGTGACCGTAAATATACGGAAACGGAAGTAAAAACATGGGGCCGGAACGGGAAACAGCACGCCGTACACCTATAAAATCAGAATCCCAACACAACCATTAAAAATCCGACCCCGAGACACATCCCAACCCGTTAGCCACCCTAGTAAAAACAATCGAAATGGGAAAAGTTGCCAAAAAAGCGTGCGACCGCAAGCGGCAGGTCCACTTCTCCCATGAGGAACTCACCGTGCTCACAGAGACCCTCCAGGAGAATGCTGCCGTCGTCTTCTCGACGCAAATGACCAGGACGGCACTTGCGAACAAGAAGGCCATATGGGCCCTGGTGGCACAGCGGGTAAGTGCGGTGGGGACCGCACCCCGCAACCCACAGCAATGCAGAAAGCGATGGGACGACTTGCGGATACGCGTACGGAGCATACTATCAGCCAACCGTAACATTGCCACAGCTACCGGGGGAGGATCGGAATCACCCATCAAGTTGACCCCCTGGGAAGAAATCTGTGCCTCCACCATTGGAATGGAGAGTATAGAGGGAGTCGGAGGGATGGAGAAAGGAGTGCAGACATCCGAAGAATCAGGTAGGTGGGCCAAATAAAACAATGCTAAATCCACAATGTCCAATCATGTGAAGTACCATGTGTCCACATAGTGCAACAGAAACACATGTCCAGGAGAACGTCCACATACAGTGGCCTGATAGCGCACTTTAAAAGTCACATTAAATACATAAATAATTAAAAATCCTAAAAACACCCTCTACACGTGCAGCATGCACACCCTAACTGCAGGCTGCAAAACAACTGCATCCTCAATCCACACAAAAATGAAACCACCTCCAAGGCCCTGACCCAAACCACCCTCAGGTACCACCCCAATGCATGTGATACATTGCCATTCCAATTTCCACAGACCCATAAATAACGCTCGCCCTCCTTTACTCCACCACAGGGTCCGATTCAAACGACGAGCTCCAGGACACCCCTACCAGCACACCTGCAAAGAGGGCCAAGACCAACGGCCAAAGACCCTCCACCTCAGCTGCACGGATCAAGACACGGCAGCAGCACAAATCAAGTGGCAGCACACAGGAGGGGACTTCAACAGGCACCCCAGCAGCCAGCATGCCCACAACAGCAGCACCACAGGTCCCCCCAATGGATGCCACAGAAGGCACTGCTTCTGGTGGCAGCAGCACCATAGGTGACACTGCATTAATGGCAGCATGCTCCGACACAGAAAACGGTGCTGTCGATGTAGGACCCATCCATGACCTGTCTCAATCCCCCTGTTTGTTTCATCCCGTACACCATGAGGATACCACGCAGGGGCACCCACAAGACGACGACTGGCCATCCCCCACAAGCCCTGTGGCAAGGCAACATGAGGTCATCAGCCCCTCTGTGACACCACCGCAAATGGCCATGGCCCAGCAGAGGCAACAGTCCCTCGACCAGGTGATCGTGCAACAGCAGCAACTGGCCACGCTCCTCAAGGAGCATGCTGATGAATGTGGGGGTACTAAGGCAGTCATAGAAACATCTACTGAGACACTTAGGGCACAAATGGAGAGAAGTACAGAGACACTAAGGGTACAAATGGAGAGAAGCACCGAGAGCCTGAGGGTACAAATGGAGAGAAGCACCGAGAGCCTGAGGGGGGAACTGCATGCGACGTCCAAAGACGTATGTGGTGAACTTGCCGCTGTGCGCTGTGTGCTCACTGAGCTCTCACAAACCCTTAGGGACATGCATGGACGTGAGCAGGCAGAGACATCATCCGTTGCAAGTTCCGTCTAGGGCAGCCCCCAACGCAACGTAGATCTGGGAGGAACCTGCGCTCCACAGGCAGGGGTGCCCCTGATACCCGGAGAGGGGGCTTACAATAGCGTCTGCCCACTGACAATGAGCATCTTTGGACACTGGTGTTCGGGGGGGAGGTAGGAGGGTGGAGGGGGGGTGTTGGGCTTTCTTGGGTGGCGGGTCGATGGGGTGTGTAATATAATTTCACATATGCTATAAACATTACATAATCACCCAATGAGATGTGTGGACATTGATCTTTGTGTACGAGGCCTTTATAGGCGTACATTCCACATTGTGCATGTTCCAGACACACACAGTGCCACAAGTCCCGTGTCCATGTATCAGCCACCAGGTGTGAGTGCTAGAAGCATGAATCTATGATATTCTGTCGAATTTCACGGGCCTCCTGTGCCGAGCGGACTCCTTGAGGTGCTGCCACATCCCCACCCTCATCATGACCATCTTCAGGTGCTTGCAGTTCTGCGTCAGGGGGCATGGGCACATTTCTACGTACGCACATGTTGTGTAGCATGACACATGCCATGACCATCTTTGCAACCTTCTCATGGCGGTACAGGAGTGCCCCGCCAGACCTGCTGAGGCAGCGGAAACGACCCTTCAGTAGGCCGAATGCCTGTTCAATGACTACACGGGTACATGAGTGGGCATGGTTGTAGTCCTCCTCATGCTGGTTCTGTGGGTTCCGGAGTGGTGTAAGGAGCCATCTCTTCAGTGGATACCCGGCATCACCTGTATGTGGACAATAAAGGATGTTTGTGGAATGACATTGCTACGTACGCACCCCCCCCCTTCCTGCCAGGTCATTGCCACATCACATACCCCACATTATCATGCATGAAATGAGACTCACCGAGTAGCCAGGATCTGTTCCCTGCGTGTCGCTCCATGTAGCGTGGTATTGTAGAGTTCCTCAAGACCATAGAATCATGGGTTGATCCAGGAAATCGGGCACAACAATGTGTAAAGATCCTGTTGGAGTCACACACCATCTGTACATTAAGAGAATGATATTGTTTCCGGTTGCGGTACTGGGCCTCCATGGCATGTGGGACAACCAATTCCACATGGGTGCAGTCAATGGCACCAATGCAACCCGGTATGCCGGCCAGTGCATGGAATCCAACTTTTGTGTTAGTAATGTCATGCTCCGAGCGTGGTACAGAGATGTAGTCGTCTGCGTGCTTCAGGAGGGCATCGAGCACTTGCGATAGTGTCCGTGAGAACAGTGGCTGTGAAATGCCATGCAACTGTCCGACTGTGTGCTGGTAGGTGCCTGTGGCCAGGAAGTGGAGTACAGACACCACCTTCAGTAGGGGTGGGATGGCGGTTGGGCTATCTATCATGCTGACAAGGTCAGCGTGTGTCATGTTCACAATGGCGGTTATGGTGTCCCCGTCCAAACGGTAGAGGGTGTGGATCTGCTCAGCAGTGAGGTTGAACGGATGAGCTCGGAGGCGTGGGATTGCGGGCTGCCTGCGTGGTGGTAGTGGCTGTGCTGGTGGCCCTTGTTGGCCCTGCCTTGCCCTCCTCCTCCTCCTGCGTCTCCTCTGTGCGGCCGGTTGTTTTAGTAGTTGGTGTTCGTCTTCTTCTTGAAGTTGTAGTACTTGCAGTGCTATCAGGTCCCCCAGGGCCAACATCGCTAGTCCTGCCGGTAGCATTTTGGAGTGGGTGTGGTTGTGGGAGGGGGTTGGGTGTGCAATTTATGTGTTTTCAGGCTGTATAGCCTCCACCTGTGGTGATTCATTCCACCTGTGCCAGCTGCAATCCCCTTTGGGCGAGCACTGTACCGAGGTTCACCGACGGGCGGGGCGACCCATTTGTGAGTGAAGCCAGTTGCCATTTTCACACACTGCCGCACTACATGGATGAATTTGTGATTTCGAGCGGTCACAGATGCCTTATCGACGTGATGTTGCAAATGAGGAATTCGAAGGACAGCGCTTTCGGTTTTCAGCTAGCGGCGAGGAGACGCCCACAGGTCTGACTGCAAATATAACGTTCTATTGTTTAATGTCCTTGGGACAGGGGCCATGGCGAGAATGCAATGATTGATATGAATAGTATGGGATGCGCAATAGCGTAGTGGACGATAAGGCAGGACGTTCCCAAATACATGTTACTTCACAACACTAGGATTCCGGGCTGGAGCACAGTGGATTTTGCAGACTGCATTACGCACAGACTCAATGGAAGTTTCAAATGTGATGTGAGTAAATGATCAGGCGTTTTCATACCGGGATGAGGGAATGATGTATGGATGCATGGACAGATGATTTAATTGAGAGTTTGCCATGTACATGGCTTTTTGGGATCTATCCCCTTCCCCTGCGCTATGTGATGCAGAGCTGCCATATTGGGACCATCGTCTATCTGCCCTTGTTGAACCCTCCCTGTCTCGACGCGCCTTCAAACACTTGTGTCTATGCACGTTACGAATCCCATCTAATGGATTCTGTCTTAACAGACGCATGCACACAAACACTCGTTTGTAATAGTGTTTTCACCTCGATTTATATAGTTATGATTCGCAAGTGATTTTTGGGTGGAAATGATCCTTTTGAGTGGGCTAGCATGCATATGGCTGTGGATTTAGTGTGATCATTGAAGTGAGTAAAACAAATGAAGTTCTGATGCCCATGCTATTCTTTTTCATTTCATTTGGGTGACAGGTATCTCCTCCCCTTTTGCCGCTGCCATCTGTATGCCACTCCTGCAGATGGCTTTTACTCCCGACACCTGCTGCTTCGAGTTAATCAGTGGAGCACCATTACGATCTTATGGGACGATCGCCAATGGGCCACATGCCCTTACGCAGTACTAGTGGCTAGGAGCTACATATCAGCCTTTCAGCTGGACTAGTGCCTACCCAATGGGACGGCCCTGCGGTTCTCGGCGCTTCCATGTTGCCTTTTTGAACATGAATGTAGCCCCTGTGTACCATGAAGGAACAGGGCGTCACACAAGGAGAAGCTGGTCATTTATTGCGGATGCAGCCCACAGTAATGAAAAATATATTGGAGTTTATGACCTAATAGCTGTATGGGCTTGGTGAATTTGATGTGCATTAAAATTTGATTCTGATTTCAACCGTGTAGCGTTATTCTTTGCAAGTAATGTAGCATATTCCTATTTGTGGAGCGGTGTATTGTGAGGAAATCTGCATTGGGTTCCGGCTTCTGAGTATAGTTGCGTGGTACTGTACTGGCCGCGTTTGCCTACGAAGCCCAGTAAGGTCAGGGATGGGGTCTGCCATTATGACTGTTTTAATGATGTCATGCTCGGGGGCGGGGGATTAGCTTTTGTGTAACAGATGCCGGTCAGCCAGGTGGATTGGTGGAATGATGTGATTATCAGAAAATGGCTGGTCACAGGTGCCTGTGTTTGCGTGCGTTTCTTGGAGGGAGACTGAGGTCATGTCCATTGGAATAGCTTCTGTATTCGTGCCATCTGTGCCCTGCAGCTCCCATTGGCCCCTCTTGAGATGAGCCTGGCTGCTCAGTCACTCTGCCAACTTGTGTGGTACATGCTTATGCTGATGGTTGGTTTGTTTACTGGCAAGAGTACAGGGCTGGTGCAGTCTCCCTCAGGATACTGCTTTGAATGTTGCCTTACACTGGTGTCAAGCGATGGGGGCCTGTTGTTGTTTTGTCTCATGTTTCAGTTCATATTGCTGTACTTGAACCTTCACGTGCCCGTGCTGCATCAGTACGGCAATGGTGCCATGCCAAATATGGATGGCCACTCACAAGGCACTTGGAGCCCCTACATTCATTTGTTCGTTGGCATGCATGGGTGACTTGTGCATTTCACTAGTTGCATTGTGTAACTTCATTGCACCTACGAGGTGTTGTGCAATGTGGGCAGGGAGTGGTGTACAGGCACTCAGTAGGGCCATTTACGGTTGGTTCGCGATGCCGTAATTCTCACCATGGCGGAATGGTACTTTCCGCCATGCTTGATGGCGTTAAGTGAATGTCCGCTAGGGTCAGCATTCGCGTACCGTTGCGCCATGGTGGTAATTACGGTTTTGCATGGCGCGCGTGCGCGTACTTGGTGCAGTTTGCGTTGGCGTTCACTACGGTGTCGCTGATGACATCGTACTTTACGGTGACGGGTCATAATCGCACCGAGCGGTATTCGATGGCGGTGTTGCATTTCCGCCATCGTTTTTCGATTTCCGCCAGGGTCGTAATGAGGGCCAATGTCTTTTAGATGTGTACTATTTTCTAGGAGTCTTTTCTTGCAGTACACAATCTCTATGTCAAACAATTGTCTAGATTTGAATAAAATATACCTCATGAACCAGCTCTGTGTGAACTGCTACAAAGAAGGTTGCAGGCAATTTGTCAGTTCTACTGCTACGGGAGATCCAGTTTTTGTGGGAGGCCCATAACTGTTAGTGGGCAGGTGCAACATATCCAAGAAGAAAAACTGGAAAGTGTATTAGGTAGTTTTCAAAATTCACAGGACCATGCTGCTGGTCTGAACTTCTGAATATTTAAGAAAATCATTAGAAACTGGAGGAATGATAACATGCATTTCTCCACCTATTCAATACCAAGCCCATCTCAGATCACCTTGGCCACTTACTATCAATGGGGCAAAACAAACATGTAAGTGGGTGCGGAAGCTAAAAGTTCTTAAAAAAAAACCCACATCTTAATGAAACGTTATGGTGTACAGGTTCAATATCTGCTTGTGAAAAGACTTACGGCCTGCAGAACATTTTCAATACTCAGAAGTCCCAGTAATACAAAAGGATTTTATAATAGCCAAACATACAGCAATGAGCAAATCTGCAAATGTTATGGTAATCCGTCCCTCCTTGCTTGCCAGATAGGACAGTGCTACTGCCAACTTTGCAAAATTGCACATATTCGCTTTAAGAATGGTTAGTAAGGAACAAGTTACTTACCTGTAACTGTTGTTCTCCAGCATGGGTCTGGCATGGATTCACATGCTCATGAATATTCCCCGTCGTCAGGCTGGGAATCCTCGGTAAAGAAAAAACCAGTATCAGTTTCGTTTCTGATCTGTCTTTCGTAGTAATAACCAATCACTGGTCTCTGCGTCATACTGACCACAGCCAATGACTGCCCTCTACCTAAGCACTGCCTCTGGCAGCCATCTTCAGATTTGGAAGCACGTGAAGTGGCAGTATTACCAAGTGAAGAGCCGCAGAGGGGTAGGCGGGAGGGTTCGCATGTGAATCCATGCCAGACCCATGCTGGAGAACAACAGTTACAGGTAAGTAACTTGTTTCTTCTCCAGCATGGGGTCTGGCATGGATTCACATGCTCATGAATAAAGAATACATAGCAGTACCCACATGCACAACCACGGGAGGTGGCAAAGGCTCAACATTAAGCATCACATCAAACTCAACATTAAGCAATCTTACCTCCTCATCAGGCTCACCTCAGGCGAACAGGTTGCGCAGCACTGCTTGGCCGACCCTGGACTCCTCCCTGGAATCCCGATCGACGCAGTAGAATTTCGTGAAGGTGTGCGTCGACCTCCACGTAGCAGCCCTGCAAATGTCCAGCAGGGGCACACCAGATAGGAACGCCGTGGTAGCTGCGATCGCTCTGGTGGAATGTGCTCTCGGACGGCCAGGCAGCGGTCGGTTTGCCAACCGGTGACAGTACATGATACAGCCGGAGAGCCACCTGGAAATGGAAGCCTTCGAGAGAGCCTTCCCCTGATTGACAGGTCCAAAGTTCACAAAGAGTTGTGACGTCTTCCGAAAACACTTCGTGCGATCCACGTAGAACTTCAGCGCTCTAGCCACATCCAGCGAGTGCAAAGTCCTCTCAGCCGGCGACGAAGGCGACGGGAAAAACACAGGCAACACCAAGGGTTCGTTGAGATGGAAGTCCGACGGCACCTTGGGCATGAAGGAGGGGTGCGTCCTGAGCACCACCCTCGTGTCGTGAAAAGTCAAATACGGGGCCTTGCAGGAAAGGGCCTGGATCTCTCCCACCCGTCGTGCGGAGGTGATGGCCACAAGAAACGCTGTTTTCCACGACAGGAACTTCAACGGGGCCGAGTGCAGAGGCTCGAACGGAGGTCCCATGAGCTTGGTCAGCACCACGTTGAGCTCCCACGCCGGGGCCGGAGCCTTCACCGGCGGGAACGATCTGAACAGTCCCTTCATGAACTCTTTCACCAGACGATGAGACCACAAGGACGTCCGCCCCGTGGTTCTAGTGTATCGGGAGATCGCAGCAAGATGAATCTTGATGGACGCGTGTGCCAGTCCAGCTTTGGCCAGCGTCAACAGGTACGGCAGTACTTGGGGAGCCGTAATCCTTAGAGGGTTAATCTTCTGTGCGTGGCACCAGACAGAGAACCTCTTCCATTTGTGTCCGTAGCATTTAAGAGTCGAGGACGCCCTGGCCTTTGCAAGAACCTCTCTGCAGTCGGCCGGTATGTCGTATCCTCCAAACTCTAGCGCTGCAGGAGCTAGGCCTGCAAGTTCAGCGACTTCGGGTCGTGGTGGAGGATGGCGCCTCCTTCCCTGGAGAGCAGATCCCCGTCCACTGGCAGCTTGATTGACGGGGACGCTGACAAGTCCAGAAGGTCCGGGAACCATATCTGCCTCGGCCACGCAGGTGCGATGAGGATCATCCTGCACCGTGACCTCTTGAGCTGATTGATGAGCCGGATCAGTAGTGGCAATGGAGGGAACGCGTATAGGAACAGGCCCGCCCAGGGGAACGAGAAAGCATCGCCCATGCTCCTTGGCTGGGGAAACCTGCTGGCGAACCTCCGGCACTTGGAGTTCGTCGCCGTCGCGAACAGGTCGATCTGGGGTGTGCCCCACCGTCGGAAGAGGCGATCCACTAGATCCTGCCGTAGTTCCCACTCGTGGCATGAGCGCAGCTCCCTGCTGAGTGAGTCGGCAATGGTGTTTTTTGTCCCTGCCAGATGAAACGGCACCAGAAACATCCTTTGGGCGACGGCCCAATGCCACAGGTCCTGCGCCTCCTTGGACAGTGCTGGGGACCTGGTTCCGCCCTGTTTCCTGATGTAAAACATGGTGGTGGTGTTGTCGGTGAAGATCCTCACCACCTTGCCCTTGAGGGACGGAAGGAAGTACCTGAGGGCCCAGAACACTGCACGGAGCTCAAGGACGTTGATATGGAGGGACTTCTCTGTCGGGAGCCAAAGGCCTCTCGCGTGCAGATTTTCGGTATGCACTCCCCACCCTTCCAGGGAGGCATCTGTGGTCACTGTCTCCTGGTGGTCTGGGGTCTGGAAGTCCATGCCCGCCGTCAGATGCGCGCGGGTGCCCCACCACCGGACCGCTCGGCGGAAGCTCTCGTCGAGTGTGATCCTCTCCTCGAAGCCGCCCGTCGTTTGGATCCAGCGCGCGTCCAGGAACTCCTGCAACGGGCGCATCCGGAGCCTGCACATGGGAATGAGGTAGATGCAAGAAGACATCACTCCGAGGAGGGACTTGATGGACCTCACCTTGGCCGCATTGGAAACCAACATCCGCTGTACCTTGCCCAGGATGGACCTGGTCCTTTCCTCCGACGGGGAGGCCAGAAGGGACACTGTGTCGAGCTTCGCTCCCAGAAACAGTGCGTTTTGCGCGGGTACCAGGTGGGACTTGGCGTAGTTCACGGAGAATCCCAGGTCCGTGAGAAGTTGGACGGTCCTTGCCGTGTGCTCCACGGCGAGCTCCCTCGTCTTGGCTCGGATGAGCCAGTCGTCCAGGTAGGGGTAGACGTGGATCCCCTCGCGGCGCAGCTGCGCCGCCACCGGTGCAAGGCACTTGGTGAATACCCTGGGTGCCGACCGTAGTCCGAAGGGGAGGGCTTTGAACTGGTAGTGATGCCCTTGGACCACAAACCTGAGGAATTTTCGGTGCCCCTTTAGGATGGGAATATGGAAGTAGGCATCCTCCAAATCCAACGACGACAGGAAGTCTCCTTCCTCCAGCTGACCCAGGACGTGCTGGAGAGTGACCATCCGGAACTTCTGTGCCTTGATGAACTTGTTCAGACGTCGCAGGTCTAGGATGGGGCGCCATTCTCCCGTCTTCTTCTTCACGAGGAAGTATCTCGAGTAAACTCCGGAGCCCCGAAGCCTCTTTGGGACGAGTTCGATGGCGCCCTTCCTGAGCATCGCCTTTACCTTCAGGAGAAGCTGAGGGACGTGAAGCTCTTTCCTGGCCACGGGGGGGATGCGCGGGCACCTTCTTTGAAACTCGAGCGCGTAGCCCCGGGCTAAGGCGTCCAGCACCCAACGGTCGGTGGAGATGGACTCCCACACGCTGACGAAGCTCGCCAGCCGGCCTCCCACCGGGGTGCTTCGGTGGGGGCCCGACCCCACGGCCGGTTCAATCCTGTTTCGACGAGGCTTTGCCGCCTCGACCTCCTTGGCGACGACGGAGGGGTCCGCCAGACTTGCCTCGTCCTCTGTAGGCCTCCTGAGACGACGAGCTGGCCGCTTGACGGTAGGTGGAGAAACCGCCGCCGGAACCTTTGGAGGCGCCCTTGCCTCCGCTGCTTCGAAAGGGCGTCCGTCGTTGCTGCAGAACCCCAAGGGCCCGGGCCGTCTCAGTGTCCGCTTTAATGGCCTGAAGGGAATCGTCCACTGTTTTCCCAAACAGGTTGTTCCCATCGAACGGCATGTCCAGGACTCTGGTCTGTACGTCTTGACGGAAGTCCGTAGCCTTGAGCCATCCACGCCGCCTAAGGCACACGCCGTTGCCCAACTGGCGAAACCCAGTGTCGGCGATGTCCGTCGCAATAGTGATGGCGTGGTCCGACGCCACCTCACCTTCCTGTAGGATCTCCAGGGCATCCGCCCTCTTGTCGTCCGGTAGGAAGTCCAGCAGGGGAGCCAGTTTGTACCATAGCTCCCTGTCGTAGCGGGCCACGATAGCCAAGGCGTTGGCCGCTTTAATCGTCGTCGCTGCAGACGAGATGACCCTGCGTCCGATAGCGTCCAATTTCTTTCCCTCGCCGTCCGGTGGGGAAGTCGATGTGGAGGCCGCACCCCCCCCCGCTTTCTTCCTGGCCGCCGCGGAGACGACGGAGTCCGGGGTAGGCTGCGCCCGGAGGCACAGGGGGGCCGCGTCCGGGACCCGGTACTTCTTCTCGTACCGGTCTCTTCTAGCTGGCGTCGTGGAAGGGTTCTTGAGGAGGGCCAGGCCCTCATCCCAAATGTCGTCCAGTAGAGGCACCGCGAGGACCGTCTTCCTCTTGGCCTCGCGCTGTTGATAAAGGAATCCTTCCTTTTTCTTCTCCTCAGGGCAGAGTTGGAAAAGCTCGGATGCCCTGGCGATCATGGAGTGGAACGATCCAATCTCGTCGGGCGGAGAAGCCCTGGTGGGAGGTGACGACGGTAGATCCTCGTCGTATACCTCGTCGTCCGTAGCCGTCGCTGCCGTGTCAGTCCCCGTATCATCCCCTCGGGTGGACGGGGAGGAGGGCTGGACGGGGCGCGACGGCTGAAAAGGAGGTGAGGGGTGAATCCTTCTTTTCTTGGGCGGGGGAACACCAGAAGGTCCCGGTTCAGGATCCCCCGACGGGAGAGGTACCTCCGTCGGCAACGGTAGTCTCGTCCTTATCTCTGAGCATAAGGACTGTATAGCCAACAAAATGGCCGCCGAGTTGTCTTGCGGCGCTGGCAGAGGGGAATCCGACGGGCGATCAGGGGCCCCGTCGGCACCCTCGACGATGTCGTCGTCACCTGCGTCGGGATCCATCCCGACGGGCCGGTCTTCTTCCACGCCAAGGCCGTGGCTTAAGACCTCGATCAGCTCTTCCTCCGAGGTTGAAGCCGAATCTACGACGACGCCCTGCCCCCCCTTTTTCTTCCCCGCCGGGGATTTCACGGGGGTCCTATCGATGGGCACAAAAGAGGACTCCCTCCGAGGTGGCAGGGAGACTCTGAGCCCCGAGGTCGCCACCACTGGTGTAGCCTCCACAGGCTGAGCCAGGGCCGCCGCGACAGTTTCGATAGAGGGCTTGGCCAGATGGATTAAGGCCTTCACCACCTGAGGTGCGCTCACCGCCTTATCCTTGAGGGGGGGGACACTGCCTCGCTCCCCCTCCGATGGGGCCTTCGAGCTCGACCGGGGCCTCTCCAGGAGCTTCGCCGGGTCCTCGCCCTTCCTCTTACCCGACCCAGAGCGTTGGCTCGTGGTTGAAGGTGCCGGGGAGGGTGCGCCCTGCCTGGCGCCCGTAGAGCCCGACCGTTCGGCGCTCCCGGTGCCAGCAGACTCGCGGTGCTTGGCCTTGTGTTGGACCCCCGTCGCTGGGGCGTCCTCAAAGGTCTCAGAAGACCGCTCGGATTTCTTCCTCTTCTTCTCGCCTGACGGGCTCTTCCCTTCCAGCCAGTTGGCGAGACGTTGATGGCGGTCCTTCATGGTCCGCTCCGACATATTGCCGCAAAACGCACAGTCCTTCTCCACGTGCGTCTTGTCCTCATGTAAGCAGTAGAGACAAAAGGAGTGTTCGTCCTCCTTAAAGACGTTCTGCAGCTGGCATCCAGGGCAGATCCTGAACAGCTTTCCAGGCGTCGGGCTTCCCTTCTCCTGGGCCATGTCCGGGCCTGAGAAGCTTCTGGAGTCCTCCAAAAGCGTAGTTCGACGAAATCTTCACCCTTGAGGGGCGCAGACGAATCCGACACGGGTCCCCGTTGATCGGATGGAGAGTCGGTGGAGCTTGAGGCTCTTTTGACCGAAAAAACTAAGTTTTTGAGAAAAAACGTGAAAAAATAGCACTAACGCTCGAGAGCAATAGCACGAGGATCCCAACACATGAACGTGCGGTAAAAATCTGAAGATGGCTGCCAGAGGCGGTGCTTAGGTAGAGGGCAGTCATTGGCTGTGGTCAGTATGACGCAGAGACCAGTGATAGGTTGTTACTACGAAAGACAGATCAGAAACTAAACTGATACTGGTTTTTTCTTTACCGAGGATTCCCAGCCTGACGACGGGGAATATTCATGAGCATGTGAATCCATGCCAGACCCCATGCTGGAGAATTAATTGATTCCAAACATACAGCATTCAACACCACTAATGATATGCTGGCCTTTGGCCACCCGATGCCATAAACCCTATTCCAAGAGACTGAAGACAATTGCAAAAAGCACAACTCTGCACTGAAGTGTACACACGAATGCCACTAACTTGGGCTGGGTGGCACACAGTACTGTGCGGCTGAGAAGCTCATATTGGTTAAACAAGCTGCTGTAAGGGTGCAGAAGGAGGGGACTGACACACAGATGGCATGCTTGTTCGCATAGACTTTTTTAGTAAAATAAAGATAAAACCCATCTCCCTAACTCTAAGGGTTTCCCTGCCTCAACTAGGGAACTAAGGATATTGTCAGAATGTTCAAGTAAATCAAGAGTCCACTGTTGTGTATCAAAATCCCTACTTCTATCCCTCAAACGTGTAACTAAGAATAAAGAGGAAAAGGGTCTTCTTGGTCCACAGGAATGACTCCCTTCCTCTGGACAATGTTCTATAGTTTCAACTGCAGGTGGGAACCTCGACTGCGAGAATGACTCCCTTCTCCAGGTCTTAGTTCCTCTCAGGAATGCAAAACAAAAGTTCCGGTTGATGGTTCTCACTTTAAATCAGAAAGGTACATGTTCCAACTCAAACATCATTCCTTATTAGCCATAGTCAATTCCACTATTAGGGTTACTGGAGAATGCCTCCCGTCTCCAGATGTCTTAGCCTTGTTGATTCTGCAATGCCCAGGGAATGACTCCCTTCCCCGGACCTTCTTTGGCTTTGCTCCATGAGACACGGTCAAGGGGTATGGCTTCGATTCCCTGTACCCTTCTTCAGCTTTTTAATGCAGTTCGTAATGCCAGGGGGAATGACTCCCTTCCCCTGGCATCTCTATGGTTTATAAAGTTCTGTGGGTGAAGGTCCCAGACCCGAATGTTTCTCTTCTCCTGCTCAGGCAAACCTGGTTTACTTGCCTGCCAGGTGCTGAGACAAAGAGGATTAATGCTCTCCTTCTCCCTTGGTGGTGTGTCTTAGACACCTCTGGATTCCTCACAGGCTGCAGCTGATAAACCTGGTTCACTATCCTGCCAGGTATTCTCTTGGCCCCATTTACTTAAGGCAGTCTCTGTGTTTCTAAACGGGTCCCAGACCCTGGTTCTTGGGCTTCCTGTGCCCTGACTTCTGCAAATAACCCTGGTAACTCTGGGTTTGTTGCTGGGTTATCTCTGCCGCACAAAGTGCACCTGCTGCTCTGTTCGGTCTCCCACGGGATGCTCACTGGCTGCGGAGCAGCCGCAGCGATGAAAGCTGGGCGGCTGGAGGCTCTCTCCACATCTGTACAGTTCGGTGGCTTACTTCCACCTGATATATGATATGGTATTTATAACGCGCCTGTACACAAGTGTTTCGAGGCGCCACTGGTTTCCGTTTCTCCAGCTCCTGGCCGGTCTGCTGGTTGCAGACCGAAAAGGGATGCCCCTTTGGTGACTCTTGCGTCCCTTACTGCGCTCTCCCTTCTGCGGGTGCTGCAGCGGCTCCTTAACGTGTCCAGCTCTGCTGGCTCTGCGTCCTCTCCACAGAGCGTTGTCAGCCTGCTTCTGGTGTACTTCCACCACAGACCAACTGGGGATGCCTCAGACTCTTGGGCAGTGTCCCAAGAAGATTCTTCAGTTCCTCCTTCTTTACAAATTTGAACCTTGCAGTTCCTCCATGGAGGACTCAACTCCATCTTCTGGAGTCCTCCTATTTCTACTGTGGTTTCTCCAATGAGCATTTGCGAACCACTAGAAAGCTCATTGTTCTTGTCAGAAGTGTTCTTCATTTCTCCTTCTTGCCTCCTTCCTGATGTCTGCTGCTCCTGAAGAACTTGTGGAATTCTTTCCGCCTGCCCCAGCATGCTGCCCTACTTGGAATATCTTGGGTAAGTGCTGGCATGGTTTTTGAGCACTCGCTGGTGCTTTTAACATCTTTATTGACTCAAACTGAAAAATGCATCTAATTATGCCCCACGGCCGCTGCATGACAAAAATCACTTCAGGAGAAATCTTCTCCAAACCGCCTTTGTTTCCCTTGCTTTGAGCATCTTGCAGCCGTGCCTGTGTTAAAATGCCATTTCAAAAAAATGGCAGCATTATTTTTTCATCTGCTTCTGTGTGTGTGGTCTGGCCCTGTTCCCCCCCCCTCCCATTGACTGCACTTGGCCCTTACTACTGAAGGGCCACACGAGACCCCTCTGTCCCTCTGTGTGCCCCCACTGGCCCCTGTGTCCCCCTGTGTACCCCCAGTGACCCCTGTGTCCCTCTGTGTGCCCCCACTGGCCCCTGTGTCCCTCTGTGTGCCCCCACTGGCCCCCGTGTCCCTCTGTGTGCCCCCCACTGGCCCCCATGTCCCTCTGTGTGCCACCACTGGCCCATGAGTCCCTCTTTGTGCCCCACCTGGCCCCTGTGTCCTTCTGTGTGGCCCCACTGGCCCCCGTGTCCTATGTGGCCCCACTGGCCCCCGTGTCCTATGTGGCCCCACTGGCCCTCGTGTCCCTCTGTGTGCCCTCACTGGCCCCTGTGTCCTTCTGTGTGGCCCCACTGGCCCCTGTGTTCCTCTGTGCCCTCACTGGCCCCTGTGTGCCCCCACCTGCCCGTTTCCCTCTGTGTGCCCCCACCTGCCCCCGTGTCTGGCTGTGTGCCCCCACCTGCCCCCGTGTCCCTCTGTGTGCCCGCAGTGGCCCCTGTGTCCCTCTGTGTGCCCCCCACTGGCCCCCGTGTCCCGCTGTGTGCCCCCACTGGCCCATGTGTCCCTCTTTGTGCCCCAGCTGGCCCCTGTGTCCTTCTGTGTGGCCCCACTGGCCCCCGTGTCCTATGTGGCCCCACTGGCCCTCGTTTCCCTCTGTGTGCCCTCACTGGCCCCTGTGTCCTTCTGTGTGTCCCCACTGGCCCCCGTGTTCCTCTGTGCCCTCACTGGCCCCTGTGTCCTTCTGTGTGTCCCCACTGGCCCCCGTGTTCCTCTGTGCCCCCACTGGCCCCTGTGTGCCCCCACCTGCCCGTTTCCCTCTGTGTGCCCCCACCTGCCCCCGTGTCTGGCTGTGTGCCCCCCACCTGCCCCCGTGTCCCTCTGTGTGCCTCCACCGGCCTCTGTGTGCCCCCACATGCCCTGTGTGCCCCCACTAGACCTTGTGCTCCTCTGTGTGCCCCTACTGGCCCGTGTATTCCTCTGTTTACCCCCACCGGCCCCCCGTGTCCCTCTGTGTCTCCCCACCTGCCCCCGTGTCAGGCTGTGTGCCCCCAACTGCTCCCGTGTCCGGCTGTGTGCCCCCACCGGCCCCTGTGTCCCTCTGTGTGCCCCCACTAGCCCCCTGTGTGCGCCCAATGGCCCGTGTGTCCCTCTGTGTGGCCACACTGGCCCCTGTGTCCCTGTGTGCCCCCACTTGCCCCTTGTCCCTCTGTGTGCCCCCACGTCCCTCTGTGAGCCCCCACTGGCCCCCTGTGTACCCCCACTTGCCCCCTGTGTCCCTCTGTGTGCCCCGACTGGCCCTGTGTTCCTCTGTGTGCCCCCGACTGGCCCCGTGTTCCTCTGTGTGCCCCCACTGGCCCCTGTGTCCATCTGTGTACCCACACTGGCCCCCTGTGTACCCCCACTTGCCCCCTGTGTCCCTCTGTGTGCCCTGACTGGCCCCGTGTCCCTCTGTGTGCCCCCACTGGCCCCTGTGTCCATCTGTGTGCCCCCACTGGCCCCTGTGTCCCCCCACTGGCCCCTGTGACCCCTGTGTGCCCCCACTTGACCCTGTGTCCCTCGGTGTACCCCCACTGGCCCCTGTGTCCCTCTGTGTGCCCCCCCTTGCCCCGTGTCCCTCTGTGTGCCCCACTAGCCCCCTGTGTCCCTCTGTGTGCCCCACTAGCCCCCTGTGTCCCTCTGTGTGCCCCACTAGCCCCTTGTGGCCCTCTGTGTGCCCCACTTGCCTCTTGTGTGCCCCCACTGGCCCTCGTGTTCCTGTGTGCCTCCACTGACCCCGTGTCCCTCCGTTTGCCCCCACTGGCCCCTGTGTCACCAGTCCCCCCTTCACCTTTCAAGTATCTTAGCATTTTACTCTCATCATTGTCCCTTGACTTTGATAATAGCTTGTCTGCCCCCCCTTTCCTCCTTGTCTTCTCCTCCAACTCCCTTCCAGTACTACCTTGATCAGTCGACCCTTTAAGATAGTCACTTGTTGTGTTCCTCTCCTTTTCCCTTCTCTCCCCTTCCCCACACCTCCCCTCCTCCCCCTCCTCTTGTCACTCTTGCACTGCAACAATTGTCGTCAGGCATAGTAATGCTACCCCTAGTTTTTGTCTCCTGTTTTCCTTCCTCTCCTCTCCCTTATTGTTCCATGCACTTTTCTATCGGTTATGATATGATTGTTATTTCTCACATTCTGATTTGTTTCAAGGACCTGTAAGAATGTAACTGTATTCTCCCATGTTCCCTCCCTCCTTGAAGCGCTTTGAAACATTGTCTATAGGCGCTATACAAATAAACAATCAATGAAAGCTTGGTACCTCCTCCTCGTCCCAGTAGCTAGCCCAGTAACCCCCCAGAGATCTCTTAGGTTCTTCTAGTCTCAGTATTTTGCTCCTTTTGATCCTGACAGATACATGGGACAACAGTAGAGGTGCATTAGAAATGGTGTTTTGGGGTGTGGAATACCGCGTTCTAGATTGTCGTTAAATTCACATATTTGTGTCTGTTCAGCATCAGCCTGGGAAGGCAAAAGTAGCTCCTGCTAACGGATTGTTTTAAGCTAACCAGGCTCTTCTAGGCTATACGTTGAAGCTAAAGAGCGCCCCTCAATTTCGAACCCTGTTCACTGCTACCTCTAATCAACATTGTTGCAGATGACTAATGGGAAGACATATCTTCCCCATCAAACTGAGTTTGGGAAGACCAATTGCAACAAGGATTTTCGCAAACTTTAGATTTACTTCTTTCAGTGAAATCCCACCATAAAAACCCAGTAACATTGGAATATGGTGGCGTAAGATAATGGCAGATGAGAGCATAGTAAATTTAATAATTGTGTTTGAGACCCTTTGGTTTTCTTGGTCTGAAACCATGCCACCTGCAGAAATACAAAAAGGTACTTAACCCACATGAATTTGCTTCTCACCTGAGACCATCTGGTTCGTGCCCTCCCAAGGTGCCGGTGGGCAGAGCTAACATTAGCTGCTGATTTCAACAAGTAGAACGAGGTTTCGCCAGTAGAAACTAAACTATGATGAGAAGTTGTGCTCATCAACCCTGCAAGAGAAAAAATATTGACCCCATAAAATCACAATTACAATTCACACAGATTCATATACAAATGATCAACATAAAACAGGATTGTGCTAAAAAGCTGCCAACATTAAGGAATACATGAATGCCTCCAGTGTGGTGCTTAGTGAACAGTTAAAATGTGTTCACAAAGAAACCTACAGTTCCATCTGAGGCAATCTATCACAAATGGCCAATCTTCAATTTATTGAAATTCAGTTCATGCTATTGTTTTAGCTTCGACGAATTTGTCTGGATTTCACTGCGATTAAAAGGATTGTTATTTCTCAAATTGTTAGACAAAAGAGTGGATGACATCCATGAATACACCCAGTCTACTCTTTAAGGAATAAGTTACTTACCTGTAAGTTTTGTTCTCCAGCATGGGTCTGGCATGGATCTGCATGCTCTTGAAGATTCCCAGTCGTCAGGCTGGGAATCCTCGGTAAAAGAAAAACTGTTTTGTTTCACTTACAAAACAGTTTTTCCCATAAACCAATCACTGTCCTCTGGGTCATACTGCCCCCAGCCAATGACAGCCCTCTTCCTAAACCTCTCCTCTGGCAGCCATCTTCAGATTTGGTAAGCATGTGATGTGGCAGTATGACTAACAAAGAGCCGCAGAGGGGAAGGTTTGCATGTTAATCCATGCCAGACCCATGCTGGAGAACAATAGTTACAGGTAAGTAACTTGTTCCTTCGAGCATGGGGTCTGGCATGGATTCACATGCTCATTGTTAACGAATACACAGAAGTACAACATTACACAACCACGGGAGGTGGCAAGGCTCAAAAGAATTAATGCACGCTTACCTCTGGAACAGGCTCACCTCAAGTGAACAGGTTGGATAGCAATGCTTGGCTAACTCTGAACTCTGTTGACGCAGTAGACCAACATAGCAGCCCTGCAGATGTCCAGCAGGGGCACACCAGCCAGGAACGCCATCGTCACATCGATCGCTCTGGAGGAATGGGCTCACAGACTGCTGTGCAGCGGTCGGTTCGCCAACTGATGACAGTGCATGATGCAGCCAGAGAGCCACCTTGAGATGGAAGTCTTGGACAAAGCCTTCTCATGGTTCACAGGACCAAAGTTCACAAAAAGCTGTGAAGTCTTTCGAAAATTCTGTGCATGCCACATAGAACTTCAGGGCACGAGCAACGTCCAGCAAGTGCAAGTCCCTCTCAGCCGGTAACGAAGGTTGCAGGAAAATATCAAAGGTTCGTTGAGGTGGAATTCCAATGGAATCTTTGGCATGAAAGAGGGGTGCGTACGCAGCACCACCCTCGATTTGTGGAAAGTCAGAAATGGCTGTTTGCAGGACAGGGCCTGTATCTCACCAACCCACAGAGGTGATGGCCACGAGGAAGGCTTTTTTCCACGAGAGGAACTTGAGATGGGCCTTCTGCATAGGCTCGAAGGGGCCTCCCCCCCCCCATGAGCTTCGTCAGAACCACGTTGAGGTCCCATGCCGGGTCAGGCGCCTTCACCGGTGGGAAAGATCAAAAAAGTCCTTTGTGGAACTCCTTGACGAGCCGATGAGACCAAAGTGAAGACCTTCCTGGACACTTGGTGTAGCGGGAGATAGCCGCCAGATGTACTTTGATTGAGGCATGCACCAGTCCAGCCTTGGCAAAGGATAGCAGGTACAGAAGAATCTGCGGAGCCATGACCCTCAGAGGGGTAATCTTCTGCTACCGGCACCACATAGTGAAACGCTTCCACTTGTGACCGTTAAAACTTCAGAGCCGCCGATGCCCTGGCGAGGATCTCCCTGCAGTCTGCCGCCAACTCATATCCTCCAAACACTATGGCTGCAGGAGCCAAGCCCTCAGGTTGAGCGATCCTGGGTCGTGATGCAGGATTGCGCCTCCTTCTCTGGTGAGAAGATCCGGGACCGCTGGTAGCTTGACTGGCGGCAACGCCGACAGGCTGAGAAGGTCCTGGTACCAAATCTGCTTTCGGCCACGCCAGGGCGATGAATATCATCCTGCACTGACACTGAGTGGGTTGATGACTCGTAGCAGGAGAGGCAACGGAGGAAATGCATACAGAAACATCCCTTCCCACGAGAAGGAGAACGCGTCCCCCAGGCTCCTCAGCTGATGCAATCTGCTGGCGAATTTCTGGCATTTGAAGTTCGCCGCCGTCGCAAACAGGTCTATCTGGGACCTGCCCCACTTGGCGAAGATGTGGTCCACTTAGACCAGCGCAAGTTCCATCCCACTCATGGCAGGAACGCAACTTCCTGCTGAGGGAGTCCGCAATGGTGTTCTTAACTCTAGCTAGGTGAAGTGGATGAGGAACATTTCTTGTCCAACGTCCAGCGCCACTGTTCCTGTGCTTCCTTGGAGAGGGCCGGGGAGCAAGTGCCCCCTCGTCTCCTGATGTAGAACATTGTGGTGGTGTTGTCCGTGAAGATCCTCATCACCTTGCCCTTCAGAGATGGAAGAAACGACTTGAGGGCCCAGAACACTGCCGCAGCTCCAGGATGTTGATATGGAGATCCTTCACTTCCGGAAGCCAAAGGCCTCTGGCATGAAGATGTCAGTGTGGGCTCCCCAGCCTTCCAGGGAAGCGTCTGTTGTGACCGTCACCTGGAATGGAGGGTTCTGAAACCCTGTGCTACGGGCGATGTTGGATTGGTTGCCGCACCACCTTATCACCCGACGGAACTCGCCATCCAGTGAGATCTTCTCCGCAAAGTTTCTGAACTGCACCCAGCGAGCATCCAGGAACTCCTCAAGCGGTCGCATCTGTAACCTGGAGAGACGGAGGAGGTAGATGCATGACGACATCATGCCGAGTAACGACTTGATGGTCCGCACCGTGGCCGTATTAATCGGCAACAGCTGCTGCACCTTCCCCTGAATGGCCGCTACTCTCCCCTCCGAAGGCGAAGCTAGGCAGGACACTATCGAGCCTGGCTTCCAAGAACAGCATGTTCTGCAATGGTGTCAAGCAGCACTTTGGATAATTGATGGAGAACTCCAGATGCCGGATGAGTTAGTTGAGGTACAGATATACATGAATCCCCCGTAGACGCAGATGGGCCGCCACCAGTGCCAGGTACTTCGTGAACACTCTGGGGGCTGATATTAAGCCAAAGGGTAGGGCCTTGAACTGGTAGTGCTGTCCCTGCACCACAAAGCATAGAAACTTGCAGTGTTTCCTGTGAATGGGGACGTGGAAGTAGGTGTCCTCCAGGTCCAGCAACATCAAGAAATCCCCTCTTTGCAGTTGGCCGAGCATATGCTGCAACGTGACCATCCTGAATTTCTGAGACTTGAGGTACTTGTTTAGACGTTGCATGTCCAGAATGGGCCTCCAGCCCTCAGTATTCTTTTTTACCAAGAAGTATCTGGAGTAGACTCCGGAGCCCCAGAGTCGCTGGGGCACATCTCCATCGCCCCATCTCCAAGAACTGAGGGACGTGCTGCTCCTGACGGGCCACTGGCGGGATCTGCGGACACCTGTGCTGCAATTCCAGGATATGTCCTTGGGTGAGAGCGTCCAGCACCCATCTGTTGGTGGTGATCTTTTCCCACTCGCTGACGTACCTCGTAAGCCGGCCCCCCACCGGAGTGCACAGGTGGGGGCCCGATGCCTTGGTTGGTTCAGGCTTGCTTCAGTGCCGGCGTCTTGCCTTGCTGGCGACAACGCTGACCTCCTCCTCCTCCGTAGGCCTGGGAACAGCCTCTGTGGGCGGTCCTGGGCTGTGGATCTGGAAGGCTGACGGTACAAGGAGGAGAAACCTTTCGACGACCTGCCCGACTTTCCTCTGGAAGAACAAAAGGAAGAGCAGTGCTGTTGGAGTGTGCCCAGAGCACAGGCCATCTCCATATCTGCCTTGATGGCCTGTTAAGACTCGTCGACGGCCTCTCCAAAAGGGTTATCTCTGTCGAAAGGCATGTCCAGTACCTTTGTTTGGACCTCCGGACGAAAATGTGAGGCCTTCATCCAGCCTTGGCGACGAAGGCAGACACTGTTCCCCATCTGGCAGAACCGTGACGGCAACGTCCAGCGCCACTGTGATGGTGTGATCTGACGTTATCTCTCCCTCCTGGAAGAGGGCGATCGCCTCCATCCTTTTGTCGTTGGTATATAACTCCAGAATAGGCCCCAGCCTGTACCACAGCTCCCTGCGGTACCTGGCTAGGATCACCAATGCGCGGCCAGCTTTGATGGTGGACACCGCAGTGTAGATTACCCTCCTCCCATGGCTTCCAACTTCTTACCCTCACTGTCCGTAGGGACTGAAGATGATGAGGGCAGGTTAGATGATTGCTTCCTCGCAGTCACCGAAACCACAAAATCCGGCGACGGTTGCAACCTAGGCACTTGGGTGCGGATTCAGGTACCCGGTACTTCTTCTCCAGCCTATCCCGCTTAGCTGGAGCCAGTCAAGGGTTCTTCAAGAAGGCGTGTCCCTCCCACACCACACACGTCATCCAGGAGGGGCACCGCCATGATTATTTTCCTCTTGGCCTCGCGCCTCTGGTACAGGAAACCCTCTTTCCTGATCTCCTCGGGCACGAGCTGGAACAGCTTGGAGGCTTTAGCGAACATAGAATGGAACAATCCCACCTCATTCGGTGGGGACGCCCTAGGCTGCAGAGACTCGCTGGCTACTCCGACGATGACGTTGTGGCCGTATCCGTCCCCATGTCCGGTATGCTGGGGAGATGGACCTGAAGCAGGTGTGGAGGCTGAAAAGGGGGCATCGGTTGGTGCTTTCTTTTCTTCGTCAGCGATTGATCGGGGGACCGTTGGAACAGGCCCTTGTGACATCCTCTTCTGGATCTCCGATACCAAGGTGTGGAGGGTTGATAGGATGTCCAGAGACACATACCTCAGCGGAACTGCCAGGATCAGAACACTGGTACCTGTGCCCGCGTCAACCTCTTCCACGTGGACCATATGCAGGGACTCCATATCCACGTCCTCTGTGAATTTCCATGGCTTGAGCCCCGATCTGGGACTGATCTGTGCCTCCCTGCCCCCCACCCCCTTTTTCTCCCCAAGGGACTGGAACCAGTTCTGAGGGGGTGTACCCTTCTTCCGGAGTGCCGGCAGACCTTGTCAAAGTCACAACCGCGGCTTCTCGCCTTGAAGGGAGGGATACCTTCAGTGCTGTGGGTGATACCCTCGCAGGTTCAGCCCCTTTAGCTTTCGAAAGAGCAGCCGCCACCAGCTTTATCGTCAACAAAGACTTTTGTTGTGCTGCCTGGGCCTTCTTGGGCAGCTCAGCCTTCTACTCCATCCGTGGCTTCTCTGGCTTCTCCCACAGCTTAACCGGGTTGGACGATGTTCTCTTCGAGGAGGAGCTCGATTGCCGGCTGGCAATGGAGGCAGAGGTTGATTTTGATTGCGTGCTGCCTGCCGCGGGACTCACTTACGCTGCGACCCCGGACGACCTGGACTTGCGGTGGTTGGCCTCATCTTGGGCTCCCACAGATGAGGCGCCCTCACAGAACTTAGTAGCCTGCTCCTCGGACTGACCGGCCTTGGGGTGAGGCATGTTATTGCTCCGGGCACTGGTCTTGGCGCTCAGCCACGCCGCCAGTCTACTGTGCCTCTCCATTGTCATCTTCTTGGAGAATCCGTTGCAAATCTTGCAAACCTCTTCCTTGTGGTCTGGATGCAGGTAATAGAGGCATTGTCCTCCACAAACACGTTCCAGAGCCCGCACTTGGTGCAGGGCTTGAAGAGGGATCTTCCTTCTTTCTTCTCCTGCGTCATGGTTGGAGGGCGCAAAGTAGGCCTGATGGCCTTCTGAAAACTTTGACGATCTTCGCCCTTGAGGGGTGCTGAACTTCACAGACAACGGATCCCTGCTGTCGGCAGATGGAGAAAAGAGCACACAGGCTCTTTTGGAACAAAAATAGAACCTTTCTCCACGAAAAACATAGAAGTAGCTTGCAGAGCAAAACTCAACGACTCCCAACACAGAAGCATGCAGTAAAAATCTCAGGACATCTGCCAGAGGAGGGGCTTAGGGAAAGGACTGTCATTGGCTGGGGGCAGTATGACCCAGAGGACAGTGATTGGTTTATGGGAGAAATACAGTTGTGTAAGTGAAAGTGAAACAGTTTTTCTTTTACAGAGGATTCTCAGCCTGACGACGGGGAATATTCATGAGCATGTGAATCCGTGCCAGACCCCATGCTGGAGAAAATATTATATTATATTGCCCTTCCCAAAACCTGCCATTAAGCATATCAAACTGCACAATGGTAACCTAATCAAGGGAGCCAACCTAGTTATCCAAAGGTTCACGATTTTGGGTTATAGATCCTTTAGCACACATCACGGATACAGTACTAACCTGTGGATGCCTACTACCTTCACCCACTCCTCATGCCACAAAGTCTTCCCTAGTCAGCACCCTACTACAGCATTACCCACCTCAAGTTTCAACCTTTTCTAAGCCCTGTAACTATGATTTAGCTACCCCACATTCATTATGTTGTATACCACTCTTGTATAGGTTCCAAAGCAATTTTTAAATATCTTCAGGCCAAAGGTCTTTAGCAATCCATCTCCATTGAACACAGAACTCACTAGCATCATAAGACACAATCTCGTCAGCAGGTGCTTAAAAAGAACATGGCAATATAAACTTGAGCATGGGATTACCACTGCACTGTCACAACAGCCATTCAAGCAACTCGGTGCTTGAGACTTGGGAGAATCAATGTATTCATTGCGTTAAGGGCAGTTGTTGTCACTGTTAAGTAAAAAAAAGTGATTTAAAAAGAAAAACAAAAAACTAGGCTTTCCCATAACTAGGCAAGATGAATTGTGTACTATTAAACAAGTGCTGCATTAAAAACATTCACTAGCCACATTGTCATAGACACGCAAACCTTTACCGATGCAATCACCTACACCACCATTTAAATGATTGCTGCCACGTATAGTTGGTACTGCGCTGAACGTATACCCTGTAAATATGCCACAATGCTGACAACAGTACCCATGGGGCATAGTCTGAAGTCATGCACTGTGAGAAATTCAGGAAGTAATAGCACTTCGATACCTGTGGTTAGAAGGGCATGAACAAATACAGAGGAAATAAGGTCCTGTCCACTGGATACTACCATACCATACTTGCAGGCTACAGCCTGTGGCCATATTCTGTGGATACTATGCAGTATCCCAATCCCTGACATAGATACCCAGAGGGAATGGTTGCACTCTACACAGGACATGTCTTGCAATCAATACCTCGAGCACACTAACCGATGCCCCGGCACAGTAGCCCTACATAGCAGGCACCGCATGACACAAACAGTACCGCTATTTGCACTTGCCAAAGGGTGTGGTCTTTTGCCATAACTCGTTGGGACTACACCCTAGACATTGGGTTCACCTATACTCTATGCACACCATCATATACACAGAATACCCAAGATATCCAATACTTAAAACGCTGCCGGTATGTAACACTCACCTCAGGAAACTTGCCGTCTCAAGCTAGATTCCCAGTAGGGTTGATTTAGTCCTTCATAATTCAGAGTTCAACAAATTGAGAATCATTAAGTCCTGCAAGAAAGCCTACTAGAGCACTTATGGGAACAAATGTTGCCAAAAATTATCAACTTGTGCTAATGGATTGGCATTCCTACAGACTATGTAAAAAGAAAATCTTTAACGCAGTAGAAACATCCCAAAAGGATGCGACTCTAATGTATCTACATCCAGCTAACAGTGTCAGCAGAAAGTATGGCACAAAGATCAGGTAGCTGCCTAACACATGTCCAGTTAAAGTACCCCAGCATACTTTGCTGGAGGAGCCTTGGAATTTGGTGGATTAAGCTTGGATTTCTTCTAGAGGCACCATCTTAGTTTTCAGCTGTGACACTACCTCAGAAAGTGCTTTAAACAGATAAAAGAATCAAAGATTTAAGAAAACAAGCATGTCAAGAATGGCTTTGCATTAATTGTTCTCAGGGTTTTCTGGGTCTTTCAAAATGTACTCTTTTCACTACACCAGAGTACAGGGTCACCAAGTTTTATTTCTTGGCCCCATGACACTTAGGGGTTAGCGCACATCTAAGGCAACAGAGTTGTGCGCTCTTACGGAAAGTGCTCCCTCAATGAGAATTCAATACCTCAAAGTGTTCCTCCTTACAGTTCCCGGAATGACTGGTACTCGAACCTGTACCACAATACAGGATTCATCTTTCCCGTTGCTACCTTTTGGCTCTCCTCACTCCTGAGATTTTTATGCCGTGTCAATCTGGCCTTCCTGATGTGCAGGACTTTACCTCAGAATGGAGGCTTTCGCTACAACTCTGAATGAGTGCTAGTTCTCCAACTGTTCTGCATCTCTGGCACATGCATGCACTGTGGTGGGTCAGAAAGAGGATGCAGACACTGAGGACATTTCTACTGGTCGTTTATTAAATAATAAGCATAACGCCTATATCTCCCTATTGCTTTGTGCGTGTTCCCTGCCTATGTAAATACCCAAGATGATCTTCAGTCATCAGAAAGTCTCAAACAACTCAGTCCACTGTCCAAAAACGTGTTCTACCTGACCCAACCACTTTTCTAATCAACTTAAATAAGATCAGGAGAATGTCTCCCTTCTCCCGATTGCAAGAATACAATGTTTCAACTTGATTACCTTTTAATAGACTATTCTTAAATAGTCTGTCACTTCTTCCCACTCTTTCACAATGTCTTTGGGTCCTTCTTCCCATTTTGGAATAGTTCTCCAATAGTCCCTTTTTGTTATCTTTATTCTTCTCAGAGTCAGGTTGCTATTCCCTTTTGATTTCAGTAATATATTCCTTCTTAGCTGTGAAATGCCTTCTTGGTTCTTAGGGTTCCCCCTCTCATCAGGTGATTTACTATGAAATACTCTGTGCAAAGACTGACGTTTGCTGTGTGTGCTTTTGTTGAGCCCTGCCGCTTTAAGAAAATCTCGAACTTCCTGGAGCAGGTGCGGAGCACCCGCATGGAGTCCTGCGTAGAGTCCTGCGTAGAGTCCAGTCACTCGCCAGTCAACCGACTGTCTCGAGTGGCTGGACCTATGGCTGAAACAACAATGGCACAGAGACTGGGAAAATGCAACCCGCTGGATACTAGAGGGCCCACGGACAGGACAGCAAACATACAGAATCTACCTAGTGGAGCAGCATGCCGACTGTCGGAAAGTGGAGAGTCAAAGCTGGTAGCTGCATCTGATACTGCGAACATTGCAAACCCAATTGCAGAACTGACAATGACGCCAGGTAAGACAGTGGAAATTCTCAGATGTACCACCTTAGTTCTCCAGGAAGCAAGGACGGCATTAATCTCACTTTCTATATCGTGCGTTGCTATTCCTGCAGCCATCAATGACTACTCTCCCCACAGTGCTGCAACACAATCCTCAAACCCCTCCCAGTTTGCAGTCCGTCTTGACGCCACTGACAACCGAAGCCTTGGTCTCTGTCCCGGTGGGCATTAACTTGACTTTAAAGGAGGGGGGAAGAGCCATTGTTCCCGAAATTCGAACCCCCCTGTTGAAATGACCCAATATTAAAGACGATATCAGCCTGCCATATCTTGAAAACGAGTCGCCTACCAATCTAAAATCCAGGGGGAGGTGGGGGGGATTTGTTACCATTATAAATTCAGCTGTACCCACTGAAACAACATTATAGACTCCCTACTCCACTACCAAAAGCAGCCGCGGTATGGGAAAACACAGAATCTCCATTTATGACTAGCTAGCCGGAGTTTCAATTGGGTCAACAGAGGCTAAAGACGCCATAGAGGTCATCAGTCTATCCAGGATTGATAACTCTGCTCATTTGGTAATGACAAATAGGGGGCTGGAAGAAAACCGAACAACCTGCCACCCTATGGGAGAGGCTTCCTTTTCTTGGATCACTAGAACTGCTAATAAACAATCAAGCCCTTCAGAAACATTGAAGCCGGCTGACATACAGTCACTCCTGCTTTGGTGAAATGGAAAAAGGCTGGCCCAATGAGACAGGCGAAAGGCCTTATGCCTTCTCGAAAATGGGCCTGAGCAGGTGGTAAGAAAACACCTTCCACTGGTGCCAACCCTGTTAAAAAATGTGCATTTAAAAGACAAAACCGGACAAAAACTCGTCAGAAACAAATGCACTTGAATTAACTGATGCTGAATTGTTAGAGGGCACTATGGAGGAAGACAAATAGCCTCCAGTTTCTCTGCTGCCAGCTGGTTCCTATAGAAATTGTTTCACCTGAGTATCCACCAGACAGAAAACGGCAAGCGTATAAACGTCCAAGACTATCTTCTAATTCTTCCCCATGGGTAGGGCATGAGGAAAATCATAGTTATGTTAAATGAACTTGGTAAAGTGCACGTATGCCTCAGGGCATCTTGGCGCTATCGCATGAGTACATGAATTTTAATATAACAGACTCCAGGAGACTCTAGAACAGAGTCGTTTTCAGACGCCTGCGGAAAGGTGAAATGATCCACAGTACCCCATAGGGTCAAAGGAAGATCGTTCCAGGCCCCAATCTATTACCAAATGAGCAGAGTTATCAATCCTGGATAGACTGATGACCTCTACGGCGTCTTTAGCCTCTGTTGACCCAATTGAAACTCCAGCTAGCTAGTCATAAATGTAGATTGTGTTTTCCCATACCGTGGCTGCTTTTGGTAGTGGAGTAGGGAGTCTGTAATGTTTCAGTGAGTACAGCTGAATTTATAATGGTAACAAATCCCCCCCCACTTCCCCCTGGATTTTAGATTGGTCTGGGACTTGTTTTCAAGATATGGCGGGCTGATATCGTCTTTAATATTGGGTGATTTGAACCGGGGGGGTTCGAATTTTGGGAACAATGGCTCTTCCCCCACCTTTAAAGTCAAGTTAATGCCCACTGGGACCGAGACCAAGGCTTCGGTTGTCAGTGGCGTCAAGACAGACTACAAACTGGGAGGGGTTTGAGGATTGTGTTGCGGCACCGTGGGGAGAGTAGTCATTGATGGCTGCAGGAATAGCAGCGCAAGATATAGAAGGTGAGATTAATGCCGTCCTTGCTTCCTGGAGAACTAAGGTGGTACATCTGAGTATTTCCACTGTTTTACCTGGCGTCGTTGTCAGTTCTGCAATTGGGTTTGCAATGTTCGCGGTATCAGATGCAGCTACCAGCTTTGACTCTCCACCTTCCGACAGTCGGCATGCAGCTCCACTTCGTAGATTCTGTATGTTTGCTGTCCTGTCCGTGGGCGCTCTAGTATCCGGCGGGTCGCATTTTCCCAGTCTCTGTGCCATTGTTGTTTCAGCCATCGGTCCAGCCACTCGAGACAGTCGGTTGACTGGCGAGTGACTGACAAGTGACTGGACTCTACACAGGAATCCACGCGGGTGCTCCGCGCCTGCTCCAGGAAGTGGCTCAGCAAAAGCACACAGAGCAAACGTCGGTCTTTGCACAGAGTAATTCATAGTAAATCACCCGATGAGAGGGGGAACCCTAAGAACCAAGAAGGCATTTCACAGCTAAGAAGGAATATGTTACCGAAATCAAAAGGGAATAGCAACCTGACTCAGAGAAGAATAAAGATACCAAAAAGGGAGTATTGGAGAACTATTCCAAAATGGGAAGAAGGACCCAAAGACATTGTGAAAGAGTGGCAAGAATTGAAAGACTATTTAAGAATAGTCTATTAAAAAGGAATCGAGTGGAAACATTGTATTCTGGCAATCGGGAGAAGGGAAACCTTTGCGGCCACCACAAGAATGCTTGCCCTTCCTTACGTGTCAATATACTGAGGAACTACTACAAGAAGAGCAGATTGAGATCTCAGGGAGCGAGTCGGCACATCATGTGTGAATTTGGCCTGCAAATACTCAGCTCCCAGGCCATAGAAAGCACAGTGCACAAAGAACATGGATTTAAAGAAGATCCGAGTGGCGACAGGAAGCCAAAGTAATTTCTTCAGCAGGGGAGACATATGGGATCGAAAAGGGAGGTGGAGTATGGATCTGGCAGCCGTATTGTGCAGTAGCTGGAGTCTTTTAATCAGATAACGTGGTTGAGCCAGTTACAGAGAGTTACAATAATCGAGAGTGCTCAAGACCAGAGCAGCCACCACCGGAGCCTGGCATTCGGCAGGAATAAAAGGCAGGACCTTACACAAAATGCAAAGCTCAAAGTAACCAGCCGTACACACCGAGGCCAACTGGTCGTCCAGGGTAAGAGAAGCACAGATTTTGACCCCGAGATTCCTAACCGATTGAGCTGGCACAGGGAGGGGGCCAAGGCTGGTCGGCCAGAATTCAGCGGTCCAGAACAAATGGGGAGATGTTGTACCCACAACCAGCACCTCGGTCTAGCTACCGTTTAACTTTAACCAGTTGCTCATCATCCATGCCCACAGATCCTCAAGACAGTTCCTCAGCCGAGTAGCTGTATCAGCTCGAAAGAGGTCCAGGCGAACAAGGATCTGGGTATCATCCACATAGGAGTAAAAGCGGAACCCATGAGCTTGGATGAGGAGCAAAAGAGATCTAATATAGACATTAAACAGGATAGGTGACAGTGCAGATCCCTGGGGGACACCACAGGACAATGAGACCAGGACCGAACAGAAAGGAGTGAGAGAGAGAGAGACAGACTGAGACCGATCGGACAAGAAGGCCAGGAACCAGTCGAGGATCAGGCCAGACAGACCAGCATCTTAGAGACGGGAGATCAAGATGGTATGATCAATCGTGTCGAACACAGCCGAAAGAAATGATAAAAGGACTGCTCCGACACCCCTAATGTCTACCAGATGCGCCAAGTCGCCCATGACTCAGTTCAAGACATATTCAGTGCCTCTCCAATGCCTGAACCCAGACTGGAATGAGTCAAAATATTGAGAAGATTCCAGGAAACCAGACAGAAGAGGGGACACCAGTGCTTCCATCACCTTCGTCAAGAAAGGAAGAAGGGAAATATGGCGGAAATGGACAATATGTCAGGATCAAGAGAAGTTTTAAGAGTGGAATTACCAGCGCATGCTTAAACGATGGCGGAATCACTCCGCTAAAGAATGAGGCATTAACGCCAGTAGTGATGTGTTCAATCAGCTCGCCAGATGCTTCCTTTAAGAGAGCCAAAGGTATGGCATCGGCGGGAGAGGCAGACTTCAGCTTAACAATGGCTGCCAGAACATCAGAATTGGAGAACTAGGGGAAAGAAGACCAAGTCCCGTTAGCAGGGGGAGGATCCGCTGCAACCTTGTCTGCTGTGACGCAATTATAGACCTGGCGAAAGACATAGCCAGCGGAACCCTTATCAAGGCTTTAAGTATAGAACAATCAACAAAGGAACGACCAGAGCTTTCAAGCACCCTGTTAGCAGGTGTGCAATGCGATATTGAGGTCCTGAGAGAAAGATCGAAGCTTTAAACAACATGATGAAGGAAGATGCGAGCGGAACATTACGGAAAACGAAGCACATATCAGTTTGGGTACTCGGACAAAATGAATATGCCCAGCTGAAAGGGGCAGATCCCCTAGCCACAATCCAGAGGTTAATGAGCAAGGTAACAGCGAGCAGAAAGCAAAAACTATATTACCATCTCACAAGCCACCCCTTTCCGTTCCTCCAATACCCTTAGAATCACACCTGCCCAGCACTATCCACAATTGCTCTACCATGGAAGACACGACTAATAGCAAGGCATGTCTCTTCAGCAGGGCAACTTGACGCCAAACATTCTAGGTCATCAAAACAAGACCCGCCGGCCCTAATGTCCATTACCACCATTGCAATGGTGCCTTTTATGAAGCTCTATGAAGATATCCATGAAACTCTGGCTAATCACACCACTCTACTGCAATAATGCATTCCAAAATGATATTTGTGGAAGGCTACATCACGGCAAAGAACCAACAAGAGGCCAACGACAGAACGGACCCTGGCAAGAAAAACAGAAAGAGAACCTCCATAAGGCCCATGAGAGAACGCCAATCCCACTCTGGAACTTTTTCCAAGAATTCTCATCATGAATCTAACCGATCGTGTGAAGACTTCACGCCAGGACAGATCATTACATCGGAGAGCTCCATTAATGAGGTTGGCTAGGAAGAAGGCACTTCACGGGAAAATATTGATAGACAGATTAGGATTATAGCAGACCCTGAAATAAGCACAACCCATCTAGATCCAGCACATGGTTTTGAGAACATTGAGATGAGAAATGGAGACGAATAAACAGCAACAGATTTTGAACTAGCTTCCAATTACAACATCACTCAGAAGAGATTTGGAGATAAAATCTATCCTCTGGAAAAAGGTTGCAATATCTATCCCCCCTAGAACCTTACATTGTCCACGTGGCAACGATGCAAGACATTTTTTCAAAAAACATACTCTGCCTCCGAAGGTTAGCAAGCAACAAGGGAGGAATAAAACAGCTAAATTGAAAAAATCAATTGTTGAAAGGAAAATGCAAGCGTCAGAAAAAGGAAGATGCTGCCCTGACTCAGAAAGAACACAACCCTCTCCTTGATCTATCTGTCTATTCGATTGAAGCAAATGAAACGGACATCCCGCCAAGGAGCGAGGAACATAAAACAAAGGTCTCAGTAATAGATGAAGTGACCATTCAAGTGGGTGAAAATGGTCCTGCACACAGCTGCCTGGCTACTACAGCTAGTGATGCATCAGGAGGGACGCGTACCCAACGCTAGCGGAAAAATGAGAGCGTCTTATTGCTAAATTTAAAGCACAGGAAAAACTTTCCAATACCAGGACTGGTATGGAACATAAGGAAACAGTCAAGAGAGGCCCCCCACGCTCAGTTTCCACCCTGAAAATCACCAACCACATGCCTAAGGGCGATGTAAAGGATAAAAACTTCAAGGAGTATATAGACGGGACACACATAAGAGGCAGAGTAACAAATTCTCGGAGGCTAAAGAATCTAGAATGACCCGCACTGCACGACAAAGTGGGCCGCGAGCCAAGGAAGACTAAACCACATACTGGCCACAACCACTCCACAAAAGACTACTCACAATGCCTAAGACTGGAAAGAGTGGTTAATGAAAGATAATTTTATACTAAATAGGCATAATGTGGTCAGACTATGCCAGCCACTACATTCCTCAATTGCGACAAATCACTAGCGAAGATTTCACTGTAGTGGAGTTTTGCAGAGAAGATACAAAAAAGGTAGCAGGCGCCCCTCTCTAGAAAGAACATGGCATGATAACCGATTCTGTGGGTTTTCACCCCATTTAGAGAGTCTGCAGCCATCGCTTTTTGCTCACTGTACTTTTCACAGAGGAGGAATATCGATTTGCACATCAGTCTTTGTCCCGCCCAAAAGGGCAGTCCAGCAACAAAATGCCAGGCAAACCCCCTTTGAACAAGAGTACCAACAGGAACCCCCCTCACACGTGTTTCAGCCTTGTTGGGCCTCATCAGCAAGGTGGTACTGTGCCTCTCTGAGCACAGTGAGCAAGGGGTCCACATCTGTGTTTCCCCAAGTAACTTAGGGTGACCAAACCCAAGTTCCTTGCAAAGATACAAAAAAGGTAGCAGGCGCCCCTCTCTAGAAAAGAACATGGCATGATAACCTGTTCTGTGTTTTTTCCCCACTTTGAGTGTCTGCAGCCATCGTTTTTTGCTCACTGTACTTTTCACAGAGGAGGAATATCGATTTGCATATCCGTCTTTGTCCCGCTGTTGGTACTCTTGTTCAAAGGAGGTTTTGCCTGACATTTCGGTGCTGGGCTGCCCCTGTGGGCAAGACAAAGACCAATATGCAAATGGATATTCCTCCTTTGTGAAAAGTACAGTGAGCAAAAAGTGATGGCTGCGGACTCTCAAAGTGAGAAAAAACAGAACAGGTTATCATGCCATGTTCTTTCTAGAGGGGCACCTGCAACCTTTTTTGTATTTTCATAGAGAAGAGCGATCAGACTTGGTCCATCTGCATCCAAGATCCACTATTGTAAAAAATCTATTACTGTCCGCAACGGCAAGCTTTCCGACAATGGGCTTTGATCTTACAGACCTCTTTAAGGGGTCCGAAGTGATAAACAAATTTAACAGACCAAGTCAACCTATGGATGATCAAAGGATCTGGAATGACCTTGAAAAGAGGGTCCTTGCTTTGGAGACAACTAGAAGTTCATCTCAAGAGTCTCTCGACCGGGATCTACTGGGAAAGACTGGTAGACAAATAAGTAAAGGAGAATCCCCTACAAAATTCCTGAAATCAAATCTAGCTCTGACCATCTGCTGTGAAGTAGGAACAGACCAGACCAAAAAGATGATACAGAAAAATCAGCCTACAATAGATTATCCTGAAGAGTTATCGTGGGCCTGGCTTCAAGCGGTTTTGGCAAATAAACAAAATCAGTAGCAGAGACCCCCCGAAGAGCCACTACAAAGCGCCTTAACCCTTCTATCCTGGAACACAAGAGGTTTCTCGCACCTACTGGAGGAAGGAGCACTTCCTTGGGACAATATGGATTTGATATGTTTCCAGGAGACTTGGCTATCCTCTGAACAATCCCTGGATGGCTTTACATCAATCCTTAACCCGGCCATCAGAGGGGCAGCGGGAAGACAGAGAGCTGGGCTGTTAACTATGATCAATGTTAAAGAAAACTACGAGATCATTAAATGTATCAAAGGTCATTTTCTCCAACATACCATCATGAGAAAGTTACAAAGACTCACTCGTTGTAGAAAGCACACTTTAAGGTACCCGTCACTCAACATCTATTGGAGTGCTACTGATCTAGATATAAAAGATGCGGGAGATCATGGCAGAAGCCAGTGATGAAGCATATAACTGGAGCAACCTCTCAGTTATCTTATGTAGCGATTTATATGCCTGCTATCCATTGACGGAAAACATGACACAGAAGAGAAAGATTTTAGTCTTGTGACCTCAACAACAAAAGGGCCCTATGGCACAAACTCATGACCAGCCGAGCACTGCATGTGACCAATAGATGTTTTGAAGAAATTTCTATTCGGCATCCAACCTGGAAAAGGAGCCCAATATTCTGTCACTGACTACATCTTTATCTCAAAAAAACGTAATCAAGACTGTTAGATCTTTGGAAGTAGTTACCTCATCTCTGGACTGCAGTGGACTATATTGCCATTCTGACGCTGTACTGCGCCAAAAAACAAATCCAACTCCCATAGTCAAAGAAGCATACCCCAACATAATTTTGATTGTTTATTGGTCCAAAAAAGAAAAGAGATGAGACATGCTTTGCGGGCCCTCGAGAAACATCTGAGGCAGAATCCAAACAAATAAAGGCCAATTTCAAATCTTGGTGCATTAACCATAGAAGCGTCTTACTCCAACAAGAATGCTTAGATTCTCGACCAAAAAATCAACAGCAGAGAACTGGTCTTTAATCAGGTCACTAAATAAGACCCAACATTACCAACAAGTAAACTGCATGTCTGAGTCAAATTGGATTGCCTTCTTCGGTTTGCTTTTGAACTATCGGTCTCGTAGTGACATCCTTTAGCTGGCTTTTGCCAAATGACAATGACCATCTCGTCATTATGATCAAAAGACTGAGTTCTTCTCGAGCCCCAGAGCCGGATGGTGCCAAATCGCATGTTGGCTTACTGCTTTGGATTTTGTTTTAACATGTTAGATTTGGTGCTCCAAAATGTTCTTGCTTCCAAATCTATTCCGCTATCCTGGAAAACTGCACATGTAATACTAGTATTTACAAGTGGCACTCGTTCCGACCCACACAACTACAGGCTGATTGCCCTCCTGGATGTGTTATGAAAAATCTATGCCACTTTGCTTTTAAAAAGATTGACAGCATGGTCACAGTCATACGGTCTAAATTATAAGTTCTAGGCAGGTGTCGTCAAGAGGCTGGGGACCTCCCCTCCAACCTGCTTAATTAACCTACTTAAAGCACAGACCTCAAGTAATAATCGCAGACTCAATCTGGTGTTCGTCGACTTTTCCAAGGTCTTTGACACCCTCAACAGAGATCTCCTTTGGAAGAAGCTAGCAGAGAGGAACCGCCCGGCTGACCTACTGGAACAGAGTCATTGGCTCTATACCAACAAAACTATAAGAGCCGCCTCACCGCTACCGGGACGCTAAACAAGGAAATCCCAACAAAACAAGGTGTCAAACAAGGTTGCTCCTTAGCCCCTGCTCTCCATAATCTGTATATAGCTGATCTGGGAGAGTTTATAGAGCAAACCAGCAGTTTTCCTCCCAAGCTTGGAAAAGTGAAAGTCACACATTTACTATATGCTGACGACTTAGTCCTCCTTGATTATACGGAAGTGGGTCTACAAAGACAGTTGGACAGATTACAGACTTATGCAGAGCAAAGGAATTTGGAAATCAATATACAAAAAACTAAGATCCTTACTTTAAAAAAAAAAAAAAAAGTGGCGAAGCAAGGAAAAATATATTCTAATGGTACCCGAGACAATCAGAAATTGCAAAGGTACCATGCTTCAAATACGTAGGGATCTTTACTTCAAAGAGTATAGTTGAGATCCACTCATCCGAAACTCTAAAATAATGTTTAAAAAAAGTCAGACGCGCTGGCTAGCCAAGCGCCTTAAATGGAAAAACTGCAAATATTCGCTCTAACCAATCTTGGGCTTCTATATGGCCATGGTCGTCCTGGCTTTAACCTATGATGCCGATGTTCTTCTGGATTTACCTCTTAAAGTCACTCCTAGAGGTTTTTTGGGAAAAAAGTCCTTGGCCTCCTGGCTCAATTCCCATACACGTGTTAAGAAAGGAATTAGGGCTTGGGTCCTTGAAAATGACAGCCCAATGGAAAGCTCTTAGCCTTTTTGGGAAATGCAGAAGTCCAAATCCGCCGAATATGATTGAGGGGGATCATGCACAAACTAATAAATGGCTTTAACAAAACATTATCCGTGTGGGGGAACAAATGTAACAAGCTGCTCAGAGAGTTCTCTGGAAGACCTCCTGAACAACACTGGAAAAGTGAAGAATAAACTCCGAGTACTGGACTGGATAAACACAATAGAAGAGGTAAACAAGCTGAAACTACGTAAGCATCTAGCAGCCGAGTAAAGAAAGCAGGGTGAGATCCAACCGTACTTAAAGAAATGCCCAGACGCAAATATACAAACATTTATGAGGATTCGATTTAATCTCCACAGGTCCAAGGAAATCATGGCAGTAAAGAAGAACCTAGCGATAATGGATGCAGATTCTGTGAAATTGAGGGGTCAAAAGAAACTCTCTCCCATCTATTACCACCTGCCCTGCTTGCAGTTTGGAAAGGGCACTTTATTTTGGGCCCTTTTTGGACAAATTCCGTACAACGACAGCAGAGGTCTGGTGGGCATTTCTATGGAGTTGAACACAAACCTCTGTGATAAATACAATGGCAAGATTCTTTAAGAATGTTTTGGAGAGGCCGATGCATATAGTGACCAACTATTCCTCAATGGCCACAAGGATTACACACATGGATATAAAGGAACTAAATTTACTCGATGGTTTGCTAGAAGTTTAAAGTGAGCTACAAATGCAAATATATATCTTCCCTCAAGTAGTTAATTTGGCTTTTCTTTCCATTCACAGAATTCTCTCCGATATGCTCCAAACTTTACTTTTTGACTTATGGGCTATTTGCACCTTTCAGGGTTCGAAATTGAGGGATGCTGGGAGCCATTTAGCTCCTGCTTGTATCCTAGAAGAGCCGGTCAGTTTGACACCAACAGCTATGAGGATCTAATTTTGGATCCCCAGGCCAACTGATGCCAAACAAACACACCTATGTGAATTTAACTCTGCATTTAGGACAATCAATAAATAAGCATAAGGATGCATCTATATGACATTTAAAGCATGAGGGGCGGTGGGAGGTCATAAAAATAAGCAAAATGTTAAATGTGCATCTTATGTTGCATTAGATTTGCAAAGCACTATGTACTATGTGAAGGCATCATGAAGCAAGACACAGAAAACAGATTCAAAGTTCAAAATAAAAGGATTTATTACCTAAAATGTCAGGATGGTTGAAGGCCTAACTTGCCCTATAGGAAGGTGGGATTTCCCTACCTAAAATAACTAAGAAAAGTGCGAATCTGAAAGTTCAACTTAAAACGGCCTGTGTCCAAAACCTATCCTTGCCCTCACAACTAAAGCTAAACAATGTGTAGGGATGGCAATAACAAAAGTAATGGCTTCTACCAGCTCTTAGCTTCATTTTCAGCTTCCCTTGCCCAAGGTAAAGAAATATCCACAACCGTCTCTGGATTACCATCCCTAAATTCAAAACAGTTTCACAAAACCTTGGAGTTCCCTTCCCCAAGTTTAAGGCAACAGTTCCACAGAAAAAGGCTTCAGGACTCAGTCCTCAAGACAACATTAAAGTCCAGCAAGTCTCAGGAGTCCCTTCCCCAAGACTTCAACTTGTCTGCCTCTGCTTGGCTTCTGTCTCCCAGTGTTCAAAACAAAGTTGTCTTTCCTTCTGGATCAGCTTAATAAGTCTTTCAACTTATTCTTTCCTGGTTTGCTTAAGCAAGGTCTTTGGGCTTCCATAGTTGAGGGTTCCCTAGTCTAGGTGCATTTGTCAGACCATGGTCCACCCTTTTACAGTTTGCGCCTTAGTCCTTTTTACCCCCACAAGTTATTCTGCTTTTGTTCCTATGTGGATGCTCCCATTCACTTGGAAATTTCCTCGTCAGCCTCTTGGGTTTGCCACACTATTCCACAACTTGGACCAATCCGTTGTCTTGCCACACTGTGTTGAATTACAAGAGTTCACTTAGTGGTTATTTCACTCTATTACCACATTGCCATTATGCTCTCTCGCAATCTTCTATTCTTATTTTCTTTCCACTTACTTGGCTTGCATAAAACAACAGTTGTAGTTCATATGCATTTTTCATTTGCCATAACTGTGCACATAAAAGTTTCATCCTGTGCGATATTCAATAATTGTTCTGTTTGCTTTGCTGTTTCTATTTCACCAAAAACCTGAGGCCTCAGGTTCTTTTAATCCATTTCATACAATTTCACTTGTGCAGCACTTGCCTCTCATTCCCCACATCGCCCAAGAGCACCCCTGACAGAGTGACTTGCTTTCTTCACTGACCGGTCTTATGTATGCGTTCCTTCTAGACGGCTGCGCTACCGGTATTCAGCCTCACTCCCAGACTTCCCTTTGCTCACAAGGTCCGCTCACTCTCCTGTGGCTCTGGTTCTCATTGTCAGCTACGATGCTTGCAGATTCCTTCCTCCCACTTCACTGCTCGTAGCTCCGGTGGCACGGCTTCGACCACAGAGGCTCCCAAACGTGCGGTTCCTTTATGGCCTGGCTGCTCACAGGCACCACAAGTTCTTTGGGTCTTCTGCCAGTGTCCTTGCTGCACTGCAGGAACCACCACAGCTGTCTCCTTTCAAACTTGACTCCCTGCCGGACTCTTCCACGTAGGCCTCCCTGTTGGTCTGTGTGTTGCTGGTTTCCTCCTTTTGATCCAACTGCAACCACTTGACAGGTTGCAGGGTTGAATCTTTAATTAGGATTGCCTGACTGCAATTGTAACAACATGCCTGACCTTCACAATACTCTGTATGCATCTTATTCATCCCAGTAATAGAGTGGTGAAATGGGTTACTAGTGTTCACTACACCTAGTTGCCTCTCCGAGTCCCAGTACTCGAGTGGTGAAATAGGTTACTAGTGTTCACTACTCCTAGTCGCTTCTTCCTTGTCCCAGTTCTGCACAATGTTGAATGATGAACATTGAGGGGAACTGTTGCACAATATCCCATAAAGGCTGGGGAGGGTTAGGTTGACTTTCACAGGGAAAAGGGGGTTACCATGTCTCGCCTGGGGGTACCCAGTTTCTGGTTCTTCTGGTTGGATATCATCTCTTGACCAGTTTTTGGTCAGTGGGATAGGGATAGCAATATCCGTAATTGCCTCTGCCCCTTCGTGAAAGGGAAATGTCTCACCTGAGAACGACTCCTCCCAAAGGACCCTCCACCCAGGTGATCCTCGCTCGCTTCTCCATCCCCAGGGTCAGGAAACAAAAGCAATGACCTTTCCCTGGCCACCTGAGAAGAGAATCCAATGGGAATAGGAGTGAGAATACCCTCAGGTCTCTCACAACTGGCTCCTGGTTCCCCGGTAGTATCTCCTGCTCACTGGTTAATGCCGGATACCCAGGATCTGCTTTTAGCTCCTGCTTATCTAATCTTAATTTGACCCCTGGGCCTCCTGCCAGGGTATTTGTAACCCTGTGGTAGAGACCTCTTTTCCCATTAATACAGTTCCCACTTCATCGATTTTAAACTCATATCTCGTCAATTCTACTGGAATGAGTTTCTCCTGCTTCTTAAAGATACGCTGACAGCCTCCCTGTTCACCCAGTTACCTCTGATTCAGCAGGGGAAGTGTTAGGCAGAAACCTGTGCAGTTCCCTCTGGGACCACTGCAAAAGATTTAAGACTACAGGTGTTTGGCAGTAAACCCACTTGGTAGCAGTCTGTACCACACAGATTCACTTGGTAGCTGTGGCTGAGCAGTCAGACTTCCCTCAAGAAGAGTTAGGCAGTATACAGAGTATTCACAATAGGTCAAAAGAACACAGTAGAACAAGTAAACACTGACCAGAGCTTGGTGTAAAAGAGATATAATTATTTATTTAAAACCACATTTAGTAAAACACACAGGCACTAATGTTAAGCAGTTCAAAAACACTGTCACTAAAAGATATACACCCCCTTAAAAGAATATTAGACAATTCTTAAGTAAAGCCCCACTTATTTTCAGACAGCGGTGAGCGCTTAACACAGATGGCACTCTAATAATTCGTTTTAAAAAGGGAGAGAAAAGCAGAGTATAATTTGAAACAGATCCCAACACTTTTACAAGAACACAACAAGAGAGGAAGGAAAAGTAAAACCGTGAAGTTAGAGTTCAGAAGGCCAGATCCACTTTAAGAGGATCAGAACGAAATGTGTCCAAGGTCACACGGTTGAAGTGCACAAAAATCTTGAAAAGGTTCAGAAAGAGTTGGACCAAAGAAAGGGACCAGTTAGATGGTCAAGGCGACCAGCCCAGTCCAGAAGGTTAAGGGATTATTATTACCTTGTAGCAATCTTTAGAAAGGGAGGCCTGGCGGACACGGTACCTTAAAGTGGTGAGAATACTCCAGCGGGGGCAGTTGTTCCTGGCAGCGGATGCAAGTAGGTGCTTCGTCCGGGGGAAGAGAGGATCTCGTCGGGGAGGAAGACAGGAGTCTGTTGCACTGCCAGGGAAGAAACCAGCCGCAGAGTTCTCAGGTAAAAGGAGCAGTCCTTTTATTCGCGGTCCAGTGGTAAGTGGCTATCCGGTTGCCGGGGTGCTTGGCACGGGCAATTCGACCACAAGACGACCTGCGGATGCGAGGAAAAGAAGGTAAACTGGTTGTGCCCACCAGTCAGGGGAAGAAACCTCTCCAGCCGGGAGATCTTCTCTGTCGTCGGAAAGTGGCGAGTCGGTTCTGCAGGGCTCCACCAGTGGTGTCGTCGTGGTAGATCGGCTCAGCTTCTCCTTCGTCGGAGTCTCAGGTCCTCTGGCGACTGTTAAGACGGATTTCTGAACTCTGTCCTAGCGGTGCAGAAGTTCAGAAGGCCAACCTAATTACTTGGAACAGGGTAACCTCTGGACAAGCCAGACCAATCAGGGTAGCGATCGCGGCGGTCAAGACTAGGTCTCAAGAGGGGTGAGGGTGACTGAAAGCCCGCAATGAGCACACAAAGCAAGGACACTTACAAACTACTCCAAACAGGTGTTATATTAAAAATATATACACATTTATTCCAAGGCCTTAAAAACAATGACCGTAGCGAGAAATCACAATACAACTCTAATAAACCAACACATACCATACTAATACAATATATATACAAATACAACAAGTCTCAAGCGTTACATGCACAAAATGTGTAGTCCACCTAAAAGGGAAGGAAAACAGGCAGTTCGAAATAATGCTTAGACCCAGTCCGCCTTCAGAGGCACCTAACTAAAAGGAAGCCCGAGCCCTACGAAGAGTGGAGCCTTGTGCTCAAAAGTACCTGCACACGCTGTTGCCAACGGGCAAAAAGGGGAGTCTCTTCGAGGGAGTCAGGTAGTTCAGTTTAGTGCACAAATGAAGAAGAACAGAGTTCCGCGACTCAAGCGCAGCCTCCACTGTGGGCAGAAGCAGAGCGCGAGTACGGAAAGGCGTGCTGTTTTGACACAGCGGGGAAAAGCTATGGGCTCCTGCAGGAGGGCGACCAGTTCCTAGCTATGCTACTCACCGGTCCCCGATGCAAGCAGACCCAGGCTTCTCCGCGTCAGTTTCAGTCGCTGGCAGGTTCAGGAGAGCAGGGGACGTCTCGTCGTCGTGTTGATTCTGCAGCAGCAGAGTTGAGTTAAAGATGTCCCAAACGAAGTGAACCCGCACAGTTTGTTACCACAGCAGGGCAACGGAGCGGCCGTGTGTATCTCAGTCAAATGTACACTACTCACTTCAGACCTGGGAACGCCAAGTGTACGAATCGTGTGAGAGTGACAAGGACTCGAAATACTACACAACCTGGCGGCGGTTACAGAGCAAGACTCCTGTGTAGGCTGGTCAGTCTGCTGGATGGCCCAGAGACACTTCCGAGGGCTTACGAGCAGGAGATGGTGAAGATGCCGAGAATAGCTGTCCCCGCTATTCGTCGAAGTACCAGTACAGGCCTTCTGGCTCGATCAGAGGTAAAAAGGGTTTCACAAGGGGACAGCAGTGCAGAGGAGCAGTCCTTCAGCAGTTCATCAGCGATTCCTCGGTTCAGCCTCTTGGTTGCAGGATACTTGGCTCCTGTATTCCTTCGTTTGTGAGAACTCAGGAGATCGACATGGTAGTGGTGTTTCCAGCCCCCTCTTATCCACGGTTCCCTTCGCGCCAAAATGGAGGGGACCCAATGGGAGATCCGCTCATCAACACTCACACCATACGTGGACCTATCACGGACCACGGTGGTCCCAGGCATTCACACCACCCTAGACTCTCTGGCACCCAGGATGTGTATTGGGACCAGACATCTCAGCCCACATCCTGGAGGCACACACAAGGCCTGTAGAAGCCTGCGAAAGCATCCGTGTTTCGCGGGAAAGTACATGCCCAAATAAGGAAGGCCCCGGGTCAGCTCGACCTGGGGAAGGTGAAGGGAGCAAGACGGTCAGCGGACAGGACAAAGGAGCCTCGTGGTCTGGCCATTTTGGGAGCCAGGCCACCATTTTGGGCTAAGCGCGAGAAACGCGCTTAAAACGCCAAAAGGAGCTCAAAACACAAGAAACGATCGCTGCCACTATTCCCGTCCCTGATTCACTTGTACCGATCAGTTACAATCCAAAAAGAGTATCTAGGGCCCGTAGAAGGCTAGAGACCCAAGAGAGCAGTAACTTAGCTTACAGTGCCCTCTTGTGTCATGTTGCACGAAAGCCGCAACATGATAAAAGAAACTACGGAAAACAGTGTTTCCCGGTACTGACTGTCTTAAGGGCATGTCAGTTTCCCCGTAAGAATGGAGCGAAAGCCCAGAGGAGTGCGGCAGAAGGCTGCACTTCTCTGGCAAAGTATAGATCAAGGTGAAAACAGCAAAAAGTTTAGGGGTTGCCACATGGAAGGAAAATTACCCACAATTACGAAATCTTTCCTAACAGCGACTTCTGAAGTTCCAGTCCCCAAAGCCCTGCTTTTATGCAGCCCACCCCCATTCACTCAGCCTAGCTGTCAATCAAACATGCTAAGTGGTGAGCCGGCCGGCTCACCACTTGGGCCAATCACACAAGAGTGCGACTTGAGTTACCAAGGTAGCTCAGTCCAGGGTGCCTAAACCCCCTCCCTCACCCCCTGAAGTACCCAGACAGAGTGGCACCACTTTTGGAGGCTTCTGTGGAGAAGCCCGCCAAAAAGTGGAACAAAGGGCTCGACTTGGGTTGGAGTCACAGAAGAGAACACAAACGCCATTTTAGAATCGAGTTCTGGCAAAAAATACCAACCGGAGAATTAATATTAAATAAATAAACTGGCGGTATGTTCGAGGCTACCTTAAATAATTAAATAAAGATAGTAGCCTAAAACAATGGGAAATCCCATAGGAAAATATTCGTGGTTGAATATAAAAAGTAGTATCCACTGCCACCAGCCAAAACTCGATCAGGGGGGACGGAGACGTGCCCCCTCGACTAACAGACCCTGGGGCAATCAAATTGCCCTGACCAGTACGTCCACAATATGATGGTTTGTACTGGTTTCTGTTCATAATTTGGGACTAGTAAAGCCAATGGTGACTTTACATGCCCTGGGAGACAGTAGTCAGTCCCAGGGTATCGAGTCTATGGTGGGGTGGTCACTATAACACCCCTGTGTCACTGCACGGAGGGTGCTGTGTAACATACATAGTAAAAACACATGAGGCCCTATGGGGTAAAGGACCCCATAGCCCATAAAACACAGTCAAAGGAACACCATAAATCATGTCCAAGAAAGGGAGAAAGAGTCTCACTCTTGGCAGGAGAAAAAAAACAAACTCCAGAAACCCAGCAAAGCTGCTGGGGGACTCACTAGGTTAGGAAATTCAGCCTAAATAGAGAATTCTCCCTAACAGGAACATCACTGGGGCTTGTACTGGTTCGGGTTCTCTTAGTTTTCTCTGCTTCTCTGTCTTCTCGACTCAGCCGTCCCACTCCTCGCTCTCCCTGGGATCGGGTATGGCTGTGGGCAAGCGGATGTTTCGCTATTTATTCGGCTCTGTGGTTTCGGCGCCGTTTGACAGGCGCTCTGTCCACCATGAAAGGGTCGGGGTCACACCACTATTGTGATTTGGATTGTCTCCTCACTGCATGAAAATACTGGGCCTCCAGCATTTCGGTCTCGCATCCAGGCTGATTCTAAATGTTGCAAGCTCCGTGGCTCCACCTCACAGGTGTTACACCGTCAGGGGGCTTCCCCTGCTTACGCTCTCGACTCCCTCTCTCTGGACGTTGCCTCTCTGTGTGCGATGATCACTCTTCAGTCTACTCGTCAGAGTTTTATGGAGGTCTCATTAAAGAGACAGAACCTCTTTCTTGTTCGCAAATGTATATTTTAGTTTTGTCTTTTGCCAAGTCTCTGGATTCTTTAGTGTTCATGTTTGACATTCCCGTATATGCCACTATGGGAAATAACTCTGGGAGTACATACTGGAATGGGAGTGCTTGTCCCCTAAAGTGGTGTCTCTCCCAGTGAGGTCCCACTTGCCCAGACCCCTAGGGAGGGTCTTGCATACCAGGCTCACCTCCCTACCTTCAAATGGAGAGGCTACCCCTTGGCGATAAGGGAAACATTCATCACATCAGATACTTACAAATGTACATGTACCCATATGTATCTACAGATATACACTCCTCTGCTCCAGACGACTCCTGCTCTCTTCAGGTTTCATTCTCTCTCCCACATGTTGGGGGTTCAAGCTTCTCAAACACTCATGCCTTCTATTTCCTACAGCGTGAATTCATAATTGTGACTGCTCTGCTTCCAGTAGACTGGCTCCGAAAATTCCAGGACCTCTGCTTGGCACCGCTCATTAACAGAACTTCTGCAGCCATCTAGCTATATCTGTTGAGACCTGCATCAGGGTCATCCATGACAGAGGCTGTCTACGTATCCAACATAGGCCGACTAGTCTCTGGGTTTTTTCTGATGTCGTAGTCCGGGAATGAAGTATCCATGTGCTCTCCCCTTTGCATGTCTGTACAGCAGATATGCTATGAGCATTCTATCACTCGAACTAGAACACTTCCAGCTCTCTCTTCCCACTTACCCACTGAAATCTGCTCTTAACTGTGGTGTCACACTGTTCTCTTGATGGAAAGATGACTTCCTCACTAAAATGTATTTTCTTCTGGCAATCTTCTTGGTATGTGTGTTATCTGGGGCACTTTGCTAAAAAGCATATTTTAAACACTATCAAGAGTAAAATTGTCCGTCTATAAAGGGCATATCATTTCTCAGCACCAAAAACATCTAACACTTGTTGGCTCGGATATATCAATCTGAACAGCTTTTTAGGTTGAGGCTAAAGAAAAAAAATGATCATCTACCTCCAATGAAATTCCATCACCACCAGGAGGAAGGGGGGCATCACCCTCAAGAGCTTCAAGTGTGAAAAACAAATGCAGCAAAGGGGAATCGGAGGGAGAGCAGCTGCAGATCTGCCTGCTTCGTGGGTTACCCAAAATCTTAGAATGTGTTTAATCCATATGAATGTGGCGTTAAGCACTCGTTCCAGGGGCTAGAGCGGGTGTTACCGACCCAGCAGACTTAACGAGGGACCCGGGGTGTTAACACCTATTCCAGCCCCTGGAACGTGTGCTTAACGCCATTAGCACCCTGGGTTACCAAAGCGGTAGCCTGGGGTGCTAAACACATAAATTAAACAAAATAAATTAAAGAGGACGCGCAAGGCATTCCATTCAATGAATAATATCCTTTTCTAAGATGGCCACCATGGAAAGGGACAGCAGGGCTCTTCAGGGCCCCTCTTCCCTTTCCATGACGGTTGGAAAGCAGGGAAGCAGCTGGGGCGGGGGCCTGCTCTGGCAAAATAAACAGGTAAGTGGGGGTAAGAAGAGGGTAAAACATACCAAAAGTAAGGGAACGGATGGTGGGGAGAAGATGGCAGCGGGGGAGCCAGCCGTCAGGCAGCATGAAAAACAGTCTTTCACCAGCGGTTCAAGCCCACATTCCTAGCCACCCTGGCTCTTCCGCCGCCAGGGTGCGAATGGGTGGTACAACATTATTGGTCTCCAACTCAATGTCCCAGTCCTCAAACAATTTGGGAAGGAGGTAAACTAATACATACCTAAAATGGCCTGAAAGCATTCAAGGAATCCATGCCAATAATTACAAACCTGCACCTTCCAGTGTCTATAGGGTTCCCCAAAAGAATTTAAAAGGAGGGCGTGGTACACCTAACACAAGGGGATCTTTTTTAAGTGGCCTGACAATGAGAGGGAGTCTATAGACTTGAAGGTTCAAAGTCTATAGACAGCGTCCCGCGAAGTGTACTTTTTATGGTTATAGTCCTAAAACGTAATGGCTTCAAACAAGTGTTTCCTGAACAGCCGATTAATAAGGTCATTCACTGGAATAGGAATAGTAAGGGCCGTCCGTCTATAATTAGAGATATATGATCAACTCCAAGGAATGCAGATCCTTATGATATAAAGTCTCACTTTTAAACGCAGCTATGGTGGAAGGCCTTTTACCAAACAATTGTAGGACCAAGGGTGTTAATATTTAATTTCTTAAAACTATTGTTCCCCTCTCAACATGAAACTAACGACCCATTACGAATTCTAGACCTCTCTCAAATATCTCTTCTACAGGCTCCACCGTGGTACCAATAGCGAACAGTGGAACCTCATGTGCAACTAACCCTATGGAAAATTGACATCTCTGCTACCCCCTCACCCCACACACACACACTAGATAGATGTGGGCTATTCACTAACTAATCAGGGTTCATCCATAGCGAAAGTGGCTCCTCCTTCTATGATATCTTAGAACATCATCGGGATGGCTTCAAATATGGACTACCCTGACTGACAATGCTTTCAGGAGCAAGTTAATATAGTAAAGCTTTCAGGAAACGTGGGCACTAACACCTGTGCAGAAAATGGCTTCCATTGATTCTCTACCGGTGCTCTGAAGTGCCCTTAGGGCAGCTCAAGTGGGGGGTTGGCCATTTGGGTTTCGACTGCACTTTGCTACAAACTTTTAGTGGTGGAAACTAATTATTCAAATCTGATGTGCCTAAAGGTCCTACCCCACATTTAGCTATGCTTCTCCTACTCAATGTATATGCGAGACCTATGGCTGGAGAATTAGATCTTTGCCTACTTGAGGAGCTGGAGCGGATACTCTATGCAACAGGGAAACCGTTGTGCGACAGGGGATTTATATGCTAAATTTGAAACCCTAGCAGAAAGGAAAGGTTGCTTACTGCAGTAACTACTGCATTCCTAGTCCAATGTCTTCTTTCCACCATAGTTTTGGAAGTTTGCAAGGTGCAGGAAAGGGCTCCTAGTCATAGCAAGCCAAAGCACACTTTTCCTTTAAGAATTTGGTTGTATACTAATTGACCTTTTCACAATTGACCTTGGGAGAATTGACCTAATTTAGAAGGTCAATTAGGACATATATGCAGGGGGAATACCCTCGCAACACCCCCAGCCAATCCAAAACCCCCTACAACGCCCCACCCAATCCCCTTATATTATTTATAATACAAAACCAACCCAATACATATATAAAATAACTAAAATAATATAAAGGTCAATTGTGCAGAAGGTCAATTAGGACCACTATAATTAGGTCAATTGTGCAAAAAGTCAATTGTAAAAGGGCAATTTGGGTAATACCAAGAATTTAGAGAACCCAGTGGTGGGCCATGTTCACACAGCGTTCCTTCCCCTCAGTCTCTTAATCCATCAAGAGGACTTATCCAACTTTTTTAGGGGGATGGAGGGCAGGCGAATGGAGGAAAAGGGACATTGGACTAGGAGTACAGTAGTCACTACAGTGAGTAACTTTTCCTTTATTGTATGGGGCCAAATTGGACATTTAAATCAGAACCATCTGACGATCAAGATAGAATAAAGTGTTGGTGCTCAGTTGCCAGAGCACTCCAAAGTGAATGTACAGGTTAGTAGTGTCCGAGTAGTGATTTCATTACTGGTGATTTTTAATTACGAGTGCTCTGTGTGTGCTTAACTTAGCCCTTCACCATGCACACTCTCCCAAGTCCAAGTCTTACTGCTCAGTCACACCAGCTTGATTAGGTTTGGCTAGACAGGAGCGTCTTTCCCTGATCAGCAGAATAGGATGACCTCTCAGAATCGGTCCATAGGGCTGATTCAGAAAATCCAGCTCAACAGTGGGATATACATTGTCCCTGCTGAGTTGATCTTCGAAAACTTAGACTTAAACTAGAAGCTGCTTCACCTTTCTCTCTGTAACCACATCCACATCAGCTGAGCCACACAGGACAGTAGAACCGACCTGGTACCTCCCTAAGGATGTGGTGTTTGTTTGGATCATCACCACGCTGCACTTAATCACTGGCTGGAAGGACCTCAATGTCAATTTAATGGCTTTCTGATACAGCACGTTTATTTGGAGTCATCTCTAACCAGGTGCCCTTTGCTTTAAAGTGGTTCAAATATGCCCTGCACCCTGTCAGGGGCACGAATGTCATTAAGGTGAAAGTGGACACAGGTGCCTGCAACGGCAAACCCTTTTGAGCAGATAAGTCTTCCTTGATCCACCACCAGAGCAATAGTCTGTGGCTTGCGCCCACTGTCAAGCTATCAGTTTTTGAGCAAGGTGCATCATTGGTCTGCAATCAGGCAGCACAAATGTACAAGAGGATATCCTGCCAAGGAGGGATTTTAATTCCCTTACCGTGGAGATCTTTCTGTACAAGACCTGGTCTGCCAAGCTGCTTAAGGTTCCAATTCTTTCGGCCGAGGGCCACGCCCTCAGAATGAATGAATTCTGCTCCTTGGAACTACATCTTCTGGGCTGGAGTGAGCTCTTCTTGAAGTTTGAGAATCAAGATTGATAGCAGTGACTGCTCCATGTACACTTTGACATGCCATGCCCTCTGTGGTATCCTTTACCGGCCAGTCATCCAGGTACGGATATACATATGCTCCTCACACGCAATGACTAATACAAGGATCTTCGTGAAGTCGCTTGGTGCAGATACGAGACCCGACTAAAAATCTCCCCATGACTAACCAAAGGTAGCACCTGTGGGCCTGATGTATTGGAACTTGGAAGATGAAATTAAGTTCATCTGTGCTAAAACTTCAAGGATCCTCCACCCACAGAATTACCTGCTGCAATGTGGAGAACTTGGAGGTGAGACTGGGGCATGGCTTGGCCGGCCATGCAGTAGGGACCACTGCTCGAGAGCTCCTCACAGATCCTGAAGGCATCCGTGAACACTGGCGGAATTCACGGTGGAATACTGCTGAATTTGTATAGATAGGCGTCGGAACGTCTACTGATCATCTGGAGCGTCTGCCAAGGAGAAACGGAAGGGATTTTGTGAGGAAAAACGAGGGAGAAGATTCAGCTTGTGCACCCAAAATGACGGACGCAAGCTGCGAGGCCAGCTGAGAGGGGCCGGAGCACTTCGCAACCAAAGACGGGACATCGGGAAGAAGAGAAGCGGAGCGGAGCGCTGCCAGTGGAGCCCCGGCGGCAGGCATATATCACAAATGCCAGGCAGCGCAGAGACTCCACTACCCCCAGGTGACAGTGGGCCGGAGATAGGCTGGCGCAGCTCGGGGTCAGGCAGGAGCTGCCGATCTGGTGCATCGCCAGAGCCACCTAGACACCGAAGGCAGGAGAAGAGAGACAACCTGGGTGCGCCTACCCGCGTATTGGTGCTAGCGTGGTCTGGCCCGACTGGTGGCACCCCGTGCTGGGTGGCAGAGAGTGGGCTCTGGGAAAGGACAGGAGGATCCCGAGCGGGGCGCTCGCTTGACTGGTGCTCCGGTGGAGGGCCTACACCACCCGGCCCCTGGTGGGGGACAGCACACCCAAGGGGGCGACGCCGAGCGCAGTGCTCGCTTCACTGGTGCCCCGGTTGGGGGCCAACTTCACCCCAGCCCCGGCGACAGACAGCACACTGAAGATAGCGCCAATAGGAGACATTGCACCGGGGCTAGAACACTCCAGCAGGAGGAACGAGGAGGAGGGTGTTATAGAGACCCTGGCCCTGCATGAAATGAGCACGGCGGATGGTACGGCTGGTGCCATAGCAATACGAGAGGAAGGCCAACACAGCTGCAGGTGCCCAGTTTGGCCCTGGGCGCATGCAACCCCTCGGGCCCTCTCAACCATACATAAAAGTAAAAGAGCCTCCTTAAACAACTCTCCCCCCATCTAAAATAACCTAGAGTATAACAACTAATGAACCCACCCGATTTAACTTCGCCAAAGTTTCCATTCTTGAAGTGGAAAGAATCATTTTGTCACTGAAACCGTCTTGACTGTCAGGGCGATCTGTGTCCCGTGCAGCTTATCAAAGATGCTGCCCGAGACATCTCTCCCTTCATTACAAAGCTTATTAACGCGTCCTTTTCCACTGGTACCATCCCCACCAATCTTAAACAATCCTGGTTACTTCCACTCTTAAAAAAAACATGCTTGACCCATCCACACCGACCAACTACAGGCCAATCACGACTGTATCCTTTCTCTTAAAAATCTTGGACAATGTTGCTTATGTACGAATCCAGAAACATCTGGAAGTACACCATCTATTAGGAGCTAGACAATCATACTTCCGTCCAGAACATGGAACCGAGACAACACTTATCAACCTCAAGTCCCAAGTTGATGAGCTTAGAGACAACAGCAAAGCTGCCTTAGTCCTCCTCCTAGACCTCTCGGCTGCATTCGACCTGGTCGACCACACCATTCTATGCAACCACCTTAACACAGCTGCTCACTTTTCTGATGAAGCAATTACCTGGATCAGATCCTTCCTAAATGGCAGAACCATAAGGGTCTTCTCTCCTAGAGCAGCTGCAGACCCTATACCAATCACCTGTGGCGTGCCACAGGGTTCTTGTGCCTCACCCACATTTTACAACATTTTTACCAAGCCCCTTTTCGATGATCTGGATCATCTCGGTATCACCTACATTAATTATGCAGATGATACCCAGATCCTCCTCCCGCTTTCGGGGGATTACGAAATGGATTTGGCCTTGGTGAATAGAGTGTATATCATCATCCAGGCATGGATGGCCACACATGGACTATGCCTGAATGATGATAAAACCGAACTCATCATCCTGGGCACCACCTCTAGCCTAAAAAAACTAGGACCCAACTACTCCTCATTTATAATTGATGGTAACAGCATCAAAGTAGGACAAGAGGTAAAAACGCTGGGCTTTTACCTAGACTCAAACCTCTCTTACCAAACAGGTTAATTCCCTAGCATCCTCCACAACCTACACGTGTAAATTGATCCGCACAGCTAAGCCATTTCTCTCTGATACTGGTTGCACAACCTTGGCCAGAGCCCTCATCTTGTCTCGCCTGGACTACTGCAATGCCCTCTATCTAGGGTCCACCAAAGTCATCACTAGAAAAAAATCCAAACCCTACAAAATAACGCCCTTAGAGCGGCATTAGGCATCTCTAGAAGAGACCACATCTCTGAGAGTAGCAGACAGAATAACTGACTCCCAACCAATGACAAAATTCTCTTAAAAGCTTTGTCACTTACACATAAATCTCTCAACAACGCTGCACCTATCTACCTGGTCGACAGATTCCACAGACAGACTTCTATGAGACCCTCCAGAACAGCTTACAAAGATTGCCCCTGTATTCCCAATTTCAATCGCTCCACAATAGGTGGCAACAGCTTCCTGGTGAAAGCAGCTAAATTATGGAATTCCCTACCGCCCACACTGAGAACTTGAGAACTGACCTTCCCTACCAAAACCTCAGGACCAACACCATCCTATGGCCAAAAGCGAATATCCATTAAATGCAATAAGCAGCTAGGTCTCACTGTGAGGAGTACCGCCCCGCTTCCCTTTTGCACATCCATACACACTCACCCACATTCACCTACACATGTATATACTACCGATATCAGCAGGCCACCTACATCAGTTATATTCTTGCTGCTATTCTATCTGTCTGTAATAGTATTCCTTTGTATATATCTTGTATTTAATACCTGTATGTAAATAATTACTCTTTTGTAAATAAGCTTCGCATATGCATGTAACTGCTGCGCCCTGTTACTTTAGGGTATGTTCGCGCATTATAAATAATAAAACAAACAAACAAACATAAGGCTAACAGAAGCATTGGGTACCCAAGGAAAACACTGGCCAAACACACATTTAGCAGCACAACAGAGTGTATATCCAACGGGCCCACCAGCAGTCTCAGTGCGACAGCATGGACGGAGGAGAGGCAGAGCGGGACATGAATATCTACATACACACCCGAGTCTGCTGTCTGGGCAGGACCTGCCGGTAGCAAACGGGTACAATAGGGCAACCACCAAAGATTGAGCCTGCGGTGCACAGGCGCTCTGGTGGGCCAAGACTAGTATTGAGGATACTTACCAGCCGATGTAGGGGAATGCAATTCCTGTGCTGCATGTGGTGGGACACAGACGGCAAAGCGACCGCAAGATAGACCCTGGACAAGGGCAAAGCGAGGGTAACGTCCATTATGTGGAGATAAGCAACGGCAGCCAGATCAGCCTACGTAGGAGATCACAATCCACCCGCAGAGGGGTCAGACCAAGCGGTTGAGGGCCAGAGACTTACTAATCACCCTGGCTGAGCGGGGATCAGCATAGCACCCCATGCACGGCCACAAAGTACGAGCATATAGGATTGGCAGAGTCAAAGAGACAGGGCGGATACAACCCACCCGCTGCACAATACAAGGGAACAGGGAGCTCATGAATAAAGCGCACAGCCAATGATCGAAGAACGAGGCTAGGCCGAGGCTGGAACCACGCCACAGGGATCAAAGAGTGGACGTCAAGGGAAGCAGCACAGGGCTAATTGAGGCCAGAGAGACTGCCAGACGGAGGGCCATACAACCCCCAGGATAAAGGAATGCCAGGCAAAGCGAAGGGAAGCAAGGGCAAGCAAACCAGCATTGAATCCTTTGCTAGGAAGCCGGATAAGGGCCAACCCGCATTTCCGGAGGCGAATATAGCCTCATCCAGTGCAGCACAGCAGGAAGAAGGCGAGAGCCCGATACAAGAAGCTATAATGACCCTGAAGGCATCTATGGAGAACAAGCTAGACACAGCCATAGCAGCCTTAAAGACGTCCCTGGAAAACAAAATGGACACAGTGATGGTGAATGTGAGCCTCCTCCGGCAAGACGCGTGTACCCTGGCAGACTGCGTGGGTATGACAGAACAGGTGCAGCAAAACACCACTGACGTTGCCACCGCCCAGACTCAAATGTCATACGTGCTCCGGAGAGTCAGGACCTTGGAACAGAGAGTGGAGAAAGCGGAAGACAGGGCCCGAAGGAGCAACATCCGGATCGTTGGCTTACCGGAGGGAGAGGAGGGCCGAGACCCTACGAAATATGTATAGAGCCTCCTGCTCCAGGAAATAGGCGCAGGGGCATTATCCCAAAGCTTTGCAGTGGAGAGAGCCCACAGGGCCCAGACTAGGGGGCCCCAGCCCCCCACCCCCCTCCCGAGATCAATGATAGCAAAAATCATTAACCTTAAAGACTGTGAGGAAATATCGGCTTTCTCCAGAGAAGGGATGAGAGGGGTAGGGGGAAGTCGATAACCAGGAACTCCTCCAGGATAACGATCTACCCGGACTACACAATCCTGGTTCAGAGACAACAGGCCCGCTAGGGCCCCACCAAGGAACGCCTCAGGGAAGCGGGAATACGGTACATGCTGTTATATCCAGTGAAACTTAAGGTGATATGTGGGGGAAGGTCACACTTCTTTGACACGACAGAGGAGGCCCAAGCATCGATGGATCAACAGGGCATCCCGCAAGGGAGACCCAGAGATGCCAATAACGATGGTTCCCACACCATGAGTAGCATACATGCAAGATGGAAGATAATGAAAGGAGCAACGAGTGATGGTATTGCCGCAGAAGGCGACAGGACATGCAACCCCAAGACTTTTGTTAGTTCGGATGCCAGTTTTAAGGAACCATGCTGCCGCGGGCCGGCCCCACCTTGTGGGCGAAGCAAGAGAAGCAGCGGAGCCCGAGCAGGGGGAGGGAGGCTGGGCGTTTGTTTGGTAGTTATGGTTAGAGAGGGGTTAGTTAGGAGAAAAGGCACAAGTGAAGGAGGAAGCACCAAGCAGAGGGTACGAAGCGCAACTGGCAGGCAAACAGACAAGAATCCCGAGGATGGCTACCAGGGAACAATAGGGAACTACTCTCTCAATGGGCCCACATGGGTGAGACACAGCGCGAAGGAGAAGAGACCGACCCACCACCAGAGTGAGAAATTGGCGGCCGGGAGAACAGGAATGCCCAACAGCAGACAGGCAGGCCTACAGGGACTAATGGCCCACAGGACAATACAAGGAAATGGCTTGTGATAAGGTGGGCATAGCCACTTGGAACGTCAGGGGACTAAACGCCTATGTCATGAGACTAAGGGTATACGCCTGGCTACACAAAGCAAAGTTGCAAATTGCTATGTGGCAAGAAAAACATCTAACGGCGGAAAAGCAAATCAAGATAGCTAAGAAATGGGGAGGACAAATGTATAGGTCAACATACTCAAACTATGCCAGAGTGGTACTAACATGGGTGGCTCCGGGTGTCCGCTTCCAGCTAATAAGACAAGAGAGAGACAGGGAAGGCAGAATGCTGATCATCCATGGAATGTTGGAGAATAAAGAGGTTTGCCTGATGAACATGTATGCCCCCAACCATGATGTGACAGAGTTCTTTGGGACGATCTCACCCCGGATGGCCCCCTACAGAGGAGCGTCATTCGTATGGGCAGGGGATTTCAACTGCACGCTCGACCCGCAGGTGGATAGATCCAACAGCAAGCACACAAAACCGGCTCTGCCAGCCTGGGCCTTGCAGAAGACACTAGACCAGCTGGAATTGGAAGACGTATGGAGGAAGGTACATACCAATACCAGGGGTTACACACATTATAGCGCCTCACACGGCACACATACCCGCATAGACTACTTATTCACAGGCAGGGAGTCCCTTGGGGAATTCACAGGGATACATATTAAGGCAAGAATGTTATCCGACAACTCCCCGATTGTAGCAACATGGACGTACACATATAGAGGAGCCCCCATACCCACTTGGAGACTGAGGGCAGAAGCACTGACAGATGGGGATTTCCAAGAATATATTGGGGAGACGATAGAGGATTACTTTGATCGAAATGTGGGGAGCGTGTATAGCATTGGCATGGTCTGGGAAGACTTCAAAGTGGTTGTCAGAGGAGCAGGGATAGGGAAGGCGGGCGGACTCAGGGGATCCATCCTGGCTGAACTGGGGGAAGTAGAAAAGGAGATAGAACGGGCTGAGGCACATGCAGGAGAATTAGGAGAGGAGCCAGAGGAGCTCACCGCGCTGCGTTTGCAGTGTTGCTCACTTTGGGAAAAACTGGGCAAATTAGACTGCGGAAAGTATGTGCAGAGACTACACGCTGAGGGGGATACACCGGGCCGGCTTCTGGCCTGGCTTACCAAGCAAGAGAACAGGCACAAACCAATAACCGCTGTCAGGGATGAACGAGGCAATGAAGTGAGGACCCAAGATGGGATTAATGGGGTGCTTTTGCAGAACTGTATTCTAGGAAACAAGAAGCGGAGGGAGAAGATCTAACCGACGCCCTGGGGGAGATTCCTCTCCCTAGGCTATTGGAGGAGCAGGCGCAGACACTGGATGCACCCCTAATGCTTGAGGCGTTGACAGCAGCGATAGCTGACCTCCCAACAGGTAAATCCCTGGGTCCGGACAGGCTACCCGGGGAGTTCTATAAGAAATATAAAAGATATCATGGCCCCACAGCTGCTAGAGATGTTTCAGGAGGCATATGAGAGGGGAAGGGTGCCACAGAGCCTGTCGGAATCGGTCATCATACCAATATTGAAACCGGGGTAGCAGCCTCTCGAGTGCGGCTCCTATAGACCGATCTCCCTAATCAACCAGGACTCCAAAATTCTGACTGCAGCCCTAGCAAATCGACTCCATCGGGTTATATCCACGCTGGTGCATCCAGACTAGACGGGATACGTACCAGGGAGGAATACGACATGGAATGTACGTAGACCACCATGTAATCGAGAGCAGAACCAAGAGCAGGGGAAATGCTAGCGTCACTAGACACGATTAAGGCATTGTATTCAGTAAACTGGGATTGGCACCTGGGGACTCTCGCCAATTTCGGGATAAGGGAGGTGTTCCTCAGCTGGATGCGGCTCCTTTACAATGACCCCAGAGCAAGGGTGAAGACGGGGAGGCATATTTCGGAGGGGTGGATGATTGGCAGGGGTACGAAGCAGGGATGCCCACTTTCCCCGATGCTATATATACTGGCTCTGGAGCTGTTTGCGGTTTTCCTCAGGGCGGAGTACGGGAACAATGGAATAGAGATAGATCGGGTGGTACACTTGATTTTGATATATGCAGATGACATACTTCTCTGTGTTGGGAAGTCAAGGGAAAACATGCCAGACCTGCTAGAAGCACTGGGAGCATTTGCCAGACTGCCGGGAATCACGATAAACAAGGAGAAGTCCTCGCTCTTCCCGCTGGCAGGTTTAAGGGAGGTTGCCCCGATCAGTTACCGAGCCTGGGACTTATATGGACCCCAATCACCTTTTGCTACCTGGGAGTGGATACACACCACAGTACCATGACAACGCACATGGCCAATACACAGGCGGCCCTTGCAAAATTGGAAAAAATATACCAATGGGTACTCCCAAATTTTTTGTTATCGGGGGGTCTGATCTGTGAACAGGGAGATTCTTGAGAGACAAGGAAACGCGACAGATTGACTACCCCTCTCTCTTAGGTCTTTCGACAACACAGGTATAGGTGCTAAAGTACTATCACATCAATATATAGTGAATACCTTTTGCAAAAAAACGTTTATGCAAGGAAAAAATGTTTCTTCCACAGACTGTTACTTTATAAAGATATAAATTATTTTAATAATTGGTTAAAAACCACATGTTGTTCTATATAAAAATTGTGTGGGCTTTTTCATACATCACTCATACCTTTCATGACTATTCATACATACTGTGACTTGAGGGTTTGACAATTTAAATTTTGTTTTGGCATATTAGTTGTTAATAATATACATGACATCAGAAAAAACATTTTGTTTTTCTATAAGTTGACATATGTTTCGGCCCTTTGTACTAGTACCGCCGTTGTCTACGGTGGTCTAAGAAATTGTTATTGGGCCATCTTCAGGACAATGATAATTTTTTTGAAGCTGCACATCTTCACCTCTTTTTCTTTTCCATATGAAAAGCCAAATCTAAAAACATAAACAATACTTGTGTTACATTGTTGAACGGTCTGTACTCTTTTAGTTGTTGTTAAGGTAATGGCCAAATTACTTTACCAAGAACGAGGCACCTACCTGTGGTCAAAATATTTTATTCTGGACCACGGAGCTAAAGTTGTAGGGTATCTTCTATTTTACCCCTTGTCAGGAGCCCTATTGAAAGGGAACATTTGTAGGGAGAATTACTACCCTGCATGTGTACTTGTGTCAACAAATCTGGTCCCGACTGCTTTCATTGTAGAATGCATCAGGCTTGCCCTCAAAGAGAATTCTTTCCTATACAAAGATCACTTCTATAACCAATTGAAAGGGACAAGTATGGGAGCAACTTTTGCCCCAGACCTGGCTAATTTGTATATGGATAATTTAGAACAACAGTCCATATACAATTTGAACAACCCCTTTCGACAGTACATTAAAAAGTGGCTACGATATATCGATGATATATGTCTCATATGGAGTGGCACCACAGAACTTCTAGCTTCTTTTCATCAACGGCTGAATCTTCAGAATTCTCATATTCAATTTACGATTCACACTGACTTGAATAAAATACCGTTCTTAGACTTAGAAATACAGAAAACAACAGAAGGTTCCATAGAAACGGTCTTATACAGAAAACCTACTGATAGAAATACCCTGCTTAATTATGCAAGTTTTCATCCTTCAAGCCTCAAAGAAGGTTTACCCTACGGCCAGTTTTTACGTATTCGCAGAAACTGTACAGATGTAGAAAAATATAAAGAACACGCTAAACACCTCAAGTTAAGACTCAAAGAAAGAGGTTACCCGTAGAAAACTATACATAGAGCATACAAAAGAGCGCTACATACAAACCATACATCACTCATACCTTTCATGACTATTCATACATACTGTGACTTGAGGGTTTGACAATTTAAATTTTGTTTTGGCATATTAGTTGTTAATAATATCCATGACATCAGAAAAAACATTTTGTTTTTCTATAAGTCGACATATGTTTCGGCCCTTTGTACTAGTACCGCCGTTGTCTACGGTGGTCTAAGAAATTGTTATTGGGCCATCTTCAGGACAATGATAATTTTTTTGAAGCTGCACATCTTCACCTCTTTTTCTTTTCCATATGAAAAGCCAAATCTAAAAACATAAACAATACTTGTGTTACATTGTTGAACGGTCTGTACTCTTTTAGTTGTTATTAAGGTAATGGCCAAATTACTTTACCAAGAACGAGGCACCTACCTGTGGTCAAAATATTTTATTCTGGACCACAGAGCTAAAGTTGTAGGGTATCTTCTATTTTACCCCTTGTCAGGAGCCCTATTGAAAGGGAACATTTGTAGGGAGAATTACTACCCTGCATGTGTACTTGTGTCAACAAATAAGCAGGAGAAAATTTCGTTTAAAATTTCGGAAAGAAACTTACAATAGACTTCTTGGTGTAGATGAATCTTCAGTATTTTCTACTTCTGTGCCACTTGATGGAGATTGTGAACGCACGGTGGCTGTTTACATGGGTGGCATCGAAAGTGGTGCCTGAAGAACAAAGGCGCGATTAGGGACCAAACTGTTGTAATCCTCTTCCAATTATTGTGAGATACACTATTGTTATGGCGATACCTTAATACACTTTGTTTTTGTGAAACCACTGATTCAGCACTGTTAATACTATTGAATCCATTGTTTCTCTAGTCTACAAATAGCTATTTCTGACGAGCAGCCGCGTGCTTGCGGTCGCGTGAACTCATATGTTTCACTGTTAAGTCGATTAATACTGGTGTTTAATTACCTAGTGGCATGTAGTAGCTTACTTAATACGAGCCACTAGTTGCTTTTACGTTGGTTTCTCTGTTTTAACTGTTCCACTGACCTTGTTGTGGTTATGACCGTTATTTAAAGGACAATTGCCTTTAACGTGTCTGGTCTTAATTGTTGTGCAAGCTTTATTTGGGAGGAGCTCTAAAGTGTTAGTAAATGCTTACTAACGTGCCGTCGGCCAGTAGAATTTGGCCACCTGCAGAAGTCATAAGTACTGAGCAGGTGTTTCTACACGGTTAGCGATATTCGGGCTTACCTCTAGCGTTTGTTCGTGGCGAACGGTGTTTCAATTCCAATCTCGTCCGTCCGTCTGTCGCTGAAAAGCTTAGCCGAGGCAGAAAGGGGGCGGGACAAGTGTATTTATATGGGTCACGTGAACGCAATACACGCGTTATTTACGTTAGTCTCTGCCGGAAACGAAATGCGCGGCCATTTGTAAACATATAGAGATTGTAAACAAACATTTCGATTATACAAATGGCATTTTAAGGGCATTGTGCTGCTGGTTATACATTTAATACCGCTATTTAACACTTTACAAGACGGATACAGTTTCTCAAGGATAGATGTTCACTTGAGTCGAACGAAATTGATTTCACTAGTATATCTTGTTGCGGAACCTGAATCAATATGATAAATATTGTCTATTGTTGCGTAGTACTTAGTTGTTAATGAAAAGCGTGCTTGTACGCTTGTAACTTATATAGATGTGTATAGAGGTGCCTAACAGCTTGGCAATCTCTCAAAAGTAAGTCAAGAGCCACTCTCATATGTATGTTCTCTGAGAGCTGTTAATTGCATCTGGTCATACTTGAACAGATATTATTCTTTAATAGGAAGGGAGTAGATGATTAAGTGTCAAATAGTTGACTTGCTGATATATGGAGGTGTATGCCTTGGCACAGTGTAATTCTTCAAAGAAAAGCATTCCATTCAACGGCTATATTTAGCCCATTTTGGACAGTTTTCAAATTATAGATCCATTTTTGTTCGGCTTGAAGAAGTGTTTTGTCTTTGTTCCCATTCCGTGGCGAGGTGTGTATAACCTGTATAATGCACCATATAAAATCAGTACATTTGTGTTGTTTCTGAACGAAGTGAGCCACTAATGGTTTATTTTCTACTGAGTTGCGAATACATGATTTGTGTTCGTTGATACGTTGGCGAACAGGTCGTTTGGTTTTGCCTATGTATACCAAATCACAAGGGCATTTGATGGCGTAAACTACCCACGGTGTCAGACAATTAGTGAAGTTTTTCAATTCTATAATTGTGCGACACAAAGTGATTTTTTTGAAAGTAGCTGTTTGGGCACATACTGAGCAGTGTCCGCATTGGTGATGGCCAGTTGCAGGCGGTAAGCCCCAAAGTGATGTTTGTGCGAACTTTTTGGATTTGGGAGGCTGGTAAGAATGTACCAGATTGTCTTTAATATTAGGTTGTCTTTTAAATGCAAACCTGGGGACCAGAGGATTAAAATCTTCCGTACAGATCATTTTCCAGTGTTTGCGTATGATCTTTCTATAAATGTTACTGATCGGGCTGTATGTGCTAACACAGGTAATTTTGTCTTCTTGTTGTCGTTGTACTGGTTCTAAAGTACTTGTACGGTTTGTATGTAGCGCTCTTTTGTATGCTCTATGTATAGTTTTCTACGGGTAACCTCTTTCTTTGAGTCTTAACTTGAGGTGTTTAGCGTGTTCTTTATATTTTTCTACATCTGTACAGTTTCTGCGAATACGTAAAAACTGGCCGTAGGGTAAACCTTCTTTGAGGCTTGAAGGATGAAAACTTGCATAATTAAGCAGGGTATTTCTATCAGTAGGTTTTCTGTATAAGACCGTTTCTATGGAACCTTCTGTTGTTTTCTGTATTTCTAAGTCTAAGAACGGTATTTTATTCAAGTCAGTGTGAATCGTAAATTGAATATGAGAATTCTGAAGATTCAGCCGTTGATGAAAAGAAGCTAGAAGTTCTGTGGTGCCACTCCATATGAGACATATATCATCGATATATCGTAGCCACTTTTTAATGTACTGTCGAAAGGGGTTGTTCAAATTGTATATGGACTGTTGTTCTAAATTATCCATATACAAATTAGCCAGGTCTGGGGCAAAAGTTGCTCCCATACTTGTCCCTTTCAATTGGTTATAGAAGTGATCTTTGTATAGGAAAGAATTCTCTTTGAGGGCAAGCCTGATGCATTCTACAATGAAAGCAGTCGGGACCAGATTTGTTGACACAAGTACACATGCAGGGTAGTAATTCTCCCTACAAATGTTCCCTTTCAATAGGGCTCCTGACAAGGGGTAAAATAGAAGATACCCTACAACTTTAGCTCCGTGGTCCAGAATAAAATATTTTGACCACAGGTAGGTGCCTCGTTCTTGGTAAAGTAATTTGGCCATTACCTTAACAACAACTAAAAGAGTACAGACCGTTCAACAATGTAACACAAGTATTGTTTATGTTTTTAGATTTGGCTTTTCATATGGAAAAGAAAAAGAGGTGAAGATGTGCAGCTTCAAAAAAATTATCATTGTCCTGAAGATGGCCCAATAACAATTTCTTAGACCACCGTAGACAACGGCGGTACTAGTACAAAGGGCCGAAACATATGTCGACTTATAGAAAAACAAAATGTTTTTTCTGATGTCATGTATATTATTAACAACTAATATGCCAAAACAAAATTTAAATTGTCAAACCCTCAAGTCACAGTATGTATGAATAGTCATGAAAGGTATGAGTGATGTATGAAAAAGCCCACACAATTTTTATATAGAACAACATGTGGTTTTTAACCAATTATTAAAATGATTTATATCTTTATAAAGTAACAGTCTGTGGAAGAAACATTTTTTCCTTGCATAAACGTTTTTTTGCAAAAAGTATTCACTATATATTGATGTGATAGTACTTTAGCACCTATACCTGTGTTGTCGAAAGACCTAAGAGAGAGGGGTAGTCAATCTGTCGCAAATTGGAAAAAAGCCATGAAGTTTTGGAAGACACTCCCACTGGGGATGATAGGAAGGGCAGCCCTATTGAAGATGACGGTTCTGCCCTGCCTACTGTACTATTTCACTAATATCCCATACAACATCCCCAGGCCCTTTTTTAGACGGTTACACACACTGACAAGAGAGTAGGGCGGGGGGAGGAACAGGATAGCGCTAAGCACATTACAAAGGGACTATAAACGGGGAGGGATCAAGCTACTGGATTTTGAATGCTACTATCTGGCGGGCCAGCTCCAATTCGTTGTGAAATGGTTGGGAGAAGACAACCATAGATACACTGCTTTTTCAGACGGCAATACAACTGTACTACTTGAGGGAACTCCCATGGATAGACATGGCCTCAGTTAAACCACTCCCTACTATAGTTCAACTGGGCTTGACGCTGTGGAAGAGGGTGTGGAAGATACGAAGGGTGTATGACCCCCTACCCGAGACAGATCCCCCTTGCGGGACTAATTGATAGTCGCACAATGTCCCTGACTATCTACCGCACGCAGTGGGAAGACAAGGGAGTGGCACATACCGCAGACCTATGGAAAGATGGACAATGGGTAGTTTTTCAGACCCTGATGGATCAGCAGGACATACACAGTGGACGCAGAGGATCAAGAAGAGGTGGAGGACGTTGCCGGGAGAAGTGGTTGGAGCGGGAGCACTGGATGCGTGGTATGACGTGTCAGTGGGAGGACACACAATATCCAGACTCTATGAACAGCTCCTGCTGGCTAATAATGAAAGGGCACTACAAACAAGAGCTAGATGGAAAGAAGAGCTCCACAAGACCTTCACGGATGAGGAGTGGAACAGGCCACTTCGGTACACTAAAAACGTCTCCAGAAATGCGAGATTCAGACAAATGTAACTGTACCTCTTACATAGGGCGTACTTGTTACGCTCACCTGGCTCCCACAGAGGCGTCAATCTGAACTGGACAGCTGCGGTCTCCACCAACGTGACGCATAGGGCCGAGATGACGGACTGGACTGGCCCACCTAACTTCGTTTGCTTGCCCCGTAGGAATATTGTTCTGCAAATGGAGAAAGGGAATTAACCACCCGTGGATTTGAGCGTAAATCCCCTCACCCCCGTTGTTCTCCCCATTGATCACCTTTGATGTTCCCTCTTATAGTCTCACCTGATGGTTTGAAAAGATGAGCTCTCCTCCTGCATTGAGCGCAGGGGCGCGTAGATTAATCAGTTGCTTCACTGGTTCGAAGGAATTGGTGAGTTCCAGAACAATATTGACTCCGAGATTCCCGGCAAGACGCCGTAAGTATGTAGTTCGTAAGAGTTCAAATGCCTGACTTTCACTCTTGTCCGATTCCTTGCAGGTTGCAGCTTGACCCTAGTGAAGAGTTCCTCGTGGCAACCGGTAATATTCTGGTAAGGATTTGTATTATCCAACACAGTTCCATAAAATAATGTCAATATGTAACCTGTTGCTTTCTCCCTTATTCAGGCGCTGAGAGAAAGTATGAAGTCTCGGGGAATAATGCCTCCGGTGGTAAAAGCAGGTAAGTCTATTGTGGTGAAGAGGGTTCCCCTTGTTAGTCCCTTTGTTTCACCTTGCTGTCCTTTTGTTTCCCCTTAGGGGCCGGGGTTCGGCGAAGATGCAGTGGAAGCTGCGCCGACCCATGAAGAGGAATAGTACCCCCGGTGGTAAAATCAGGTAAGTCTATGGGGGGGTAACTAATATTCCTCTGTGTGTTCCCTTGGCTCACCTTGCTGTTCTTGTCTTCTCCTTAGGTGCCGGAGTGCGGTGAAACATGCAGGAGGATGCGGTGGAATGTGAAGATGCTGCGAAGGCCGGTGAGTTCAGCGCGGCGCAGCAGCAGGTGAGGCGACGCGCATAAAATGACTTCTTTCTTCCAGCTCGAAGACGCGATGGATCAGGAATTCAGGTAAGCATCAAAGGTATTGCTCTTGTTCTAACCTTTTCTCCTTCTTTCTCCCTTTTTCTAAGAGCTCCAAACTCGAGGCGGACATGGCAGAAGACTGGATGCAGACTTGCAGGCACGGTGAGCGTTACGCTGCTGGATGCAGAATAACGCAAAGCGTGTGCTGCTCTTCGGGCATGGTTTAAATAGCCTCTAAAGTAGTCCAAGGTAAGTATTCCTCCCCAGCCCCGCACGAGTAAAAAAATAGTCCCTAAGTAAAGTAGTCCCTTCCAAGCCTCTTTTGGCTTGGAGCTCTTGCAGCATGGTCTGCATCAGGTAAGTTTGCAGCATGGGCTGCATCAGGTAAGTTTTAATCTATGAGCCTGGCGCCTGTGGCGCCAGGACTGACTCTCCATATGAGCCTGGCGCCATAGGTGCCAGGACTGCACCCAAATTGCCCCTAGCAGGGGTTGTTGGGCTTGCTTGGGATGACTTGATGCCTGCTTCCGGGGTTGCTGGGCTTGGTCTGGGTCCCCGGGGGTAGGCATCATGACAGCACCTCACACCGAAGAGAATGTCGCACATGGGACATAAATAAACCCGAAGCTGCCCACGGTGTGCGGAAGAGCAGGCGGATATGATACATATGTTCTGGTCCTGCCCAGTGATACGTAACTTTTGGGACACAGTGAAAACGAGGGCAGAGGCAGGAGGGATCCAAATGCAAGCATGGTCGCCGGAACCCTACCTCTTGGGGCTGTTCCTGAGGGACAGTAAACAACAGACGTATATAGCAAAAATGAAAGACTTAATGTGCATCCTAGTAAAGCGCTGAATAGCGATGGCATGGAACACGAGCACAGGGATATCAGCAGAAATGTGGTGGGCGGACATGAAAAAAATTGACAATAGCGGAAAGATCAGTGTGGACCAGAGCGACGCAGAGGGGAGAGGGTATAGCCAGACTGCTTGCATGGAACTCTCTCATTCTGGATTTATTTAATAACATGGAAGGACAAGACACGACAGGTTCTAGTGAACCGGCGGAGGACTGGACCCTCTGAGGGCAACGTGAGTGATAGCACTCGGAGGGGGCTGAGGACATGCCACAGGGGAATTGATGAGAGCCAGGGAGGAGCAGTACTGAATGTGTTGGACAGACAAGGAGAGAGCCAAACCGAGGTGCCAAGATGACAGAGGATAGAGTGCAGATCTCAACACAACGTGCCAGTTGTGTGATGTTTATTGTTGTTGGTGTGTGTATTTGTGTTAGAATAAAAAGAGTTTTAATTTAAAAAAAAACTTGAGGTAAGACGCTTGATGAACTTGAAGCGCCATTCTCTGTTCTTTAAAATCATAATGGTAATAGAATTTCTCTGCTCATTGATGCCTTAGTCTTCTGTCCATGGCTCCCTTCTGTAACAGAACTTTCTATTATAGCGGTTTCACATAGTGGTGCTGGTTTGTTATTGGTGCTGACTGAGGAGACTTTTTGACAAATTCCAGTGTATGTCCCTTGGAGATTATATTCGCCACTCACAGATCCATGGTTATGGTAAATGGGGGGGGGGGGGGGATCAGAAGGAGTCAGACTCATGGACATCACTAAGTGTGTTTATTTAATGTAAAAGAAAACAAAAAGCTCTTCTGTCCCCATTGTTAAGAGGGAACTAAACTAAAAGTGCTCTTTTGTCAAAAGTCCTCAGACCAAAACGTTTTCACCATCTGGCCCTACCACTTTTAAAAAAACATAAAACTTAAGCCAGAGCTGTATTCCTCGACTTGGACTTTGTTAAACCATTATTACTCCGATCTCTCCTGTTTTCTCCCAGAGTTCAGGTCACAGTTGCAATGTTCATTCAAAGAAACATTCCTGTGTCTTTTTTAAGGTTCCTCAAGGAAAGAGTTCAATACTTTGTACAAGTTCTTTAAGTGGAGGGATGATTCCCTTAATCCTGGAATGCACAACATATGACCCGCAGGCAATATGCGGCCCGCCGTTTTGCGGCCCCCTAAGGACAGGACTTTCATAATGAAGTGCACCAGGAGGCAGTACCAGAGAAGTACGGATTTGCTGCAACATTCTGGCCGTGGACTTTTATGGACTATTCCCCTGTTGCTTGATATACTGTTTTACTGGTGTTTTCCAGTCTAATTGATTGGCCCTGCCCACTCTGCGACGTAAGGCATATTAACAGAACCCGCGCACACCAAGAGGAAGTACCAGAGAAGTACTGCTTTGCCGCGACACTCTGCCCGTGGACTTTTATGGACTATTCCCCTGTTGCTTGGTACGAGCGCTATTTGCTCTGTGAGCTTTAATATGACAATGCATTACTTACCGTAAAAGCATTTCTGATGGTTGTATCTGCTTAGATTCACATGCTGTGCATAGTCTGACATCCAGTGGTCACTGCGGAGTATTGCATTTTGTTTTTCGTTGTCGAAAAGGGGACGTCGACAAGGCGTGTCTGTAACACTATCCCTATAGTGACGTGCAGTGTACCCACAATCCCTCACGCGTAGAGGTCCCTCTGTTTGTATTTTTTCTGGCCTGAGGGAGCCTTCTAGACATGAGTGAGTACAGAAAAGAGAGAGAGATGTAGAAAGATGTCTATGTTCCTTCCATCCGAGCGGGGAGGAAGGGTGTGCGCATGTGAATGTAAGCAGATACAACCATCAGAAATGCTTTTACGGTAAGTAATGCATTGTCTTCTGATGTTTGTTAATCTGCATAGAATCACATGCTGTGCATAGACTAGCGAGCAGTACCCGGAGTTGGAGGTGGGTTGTGAGAAGGAACAGTAGTGAAAAGATGTCTTAATACTGCTTGGCCCACCTGGGAATCAGATCTAGAGTGAGCATCTAGACAGTAGTGTTTTGTAAAGGTGTGTACAGAACTCCAGGTTGCCGCTTTGCAAATGGACTCAAGGGGAACGTTTGCAATGAATGCTATGGATGCCCCAGTGCCTCGAGTAGAGTGTGCTCTTGGCTTGAAGGGTAGTTCTCTCTTAGCAAGAGTGTAACAGAGAGTGATGCATTGAACAATTCATTTAGATATAGTGGACTTTGAGACTGCATCTCCTTCTCTTCCTGCTGCCACCGAGACAAAAAACTGATTAGTCTTTCTCAGTGGCCTAGTTCTTTCCATATAAAACATCACAGCTCTGCGCACATCGAGTGTATGCAGGCTCTTTTCTCCCAAATTGGAAGGGTTTTGAAAGAACGTTGGTAGTTCTATTGACTGGTTGACATGGAATTTCGATATGAATTTCGGTGCAAACCTTGGGTGTGTGCGTAGAACCACCTTATCTTTGTGAACTGTTACAAAGGGGTCTAGAATAGAAAGAGCCTGTAGTTAGCTATCACCTCCATTAGGAGAGTAAGTGATTAGGAAAGCAGTATAAGGGTGCGGTCCTTAAGAGTTGCCTTGTGCATGGGTTCAAAGGGTGAGCCCATAAGCCTGGTAAGTACCACATTAAGGTCCCAGCCGGGAGCTGGGTTTGCCATCGGAGGGTGTATTCTCTTTACCCCCTCCATGAAGGCTTTGATAACTGGGATTTTCCACCATGACACCTTAAGTTGAGAGGTGGTGTATGCAGAAAGTGCCGCTAGATGGACTTTAATAGAATTGAACACTAGACCCGAGTCCAGTAAATGGGTCAGGTAAAGGACAATTTGTGTTGGAGAGCACTGGACTGGGTTGATGCTCTTACCTCTACACCAGATGACAAATCTCTTCCACTTGCTAGAATAGCAGTGGCGAGTGTTGGGTTTTATAGCTTCTTTGAGAATGTTCATGCATCTCTGAGGGAGTTGTAAATGGCCAAATTCTATGACCTCAGGAGCCAGGCTGCTAAATTCATGTTTTGTGGGCATGGGTGTAGTGTCTTGCCCTTGTCCTGTGACAGCAAGTTGTACGGGCAGGGCAGTTTCACTGGTGGGGACGGGGACATCTCCATCAGCTGCGCAAACAATGGTTGGCGCGCCCACATCGGGTCTATCAGTATCATGGTGACTGGTTCCTGGTGCATCTTGTGCACTATCTTGTTCAGCAGAGGAGTAGGGGGAAAAGCGTAAACAAATTTCCCTGACCATGGTATACAGAGACAGTTCCCCTTGGAGCGGTTCTGTGGGTATCTGGAGGCGTAATCTAGGCATTGTGAGTTCTCCAGAGTTGCGAACAGGTCTATTTCTGGGAAGCCCCACTGTGTGAAGACGTCGAAGACTATGCCTTCGTGTAACCGCCATTCGTACTCTGGGGGCAGAGGGAAGTCTCTGCTGAGTTTGTCTGCTAGCAGATGGAGTTCCCCTGGTACATGTTGTGACAATAGGAACATGTTGTGTTTGAGAGCCCACTTCCAGATGTTCTGGGACAGCTTGGACAGTCCTGGAGAGTGAGTGCCCCCTTGCTTGTTGAGGTAGTACATGGCTGTGGTGCTGTCCGTGAGGACCATCACTGTCTTCCCTTGTAGGTGTGTCTGGAACGCTTTTAGTGCCTTGAACACTGCAAGTAACTCTAATAACTTTATGTGCTTGGAAGCTACGCTCAGAGTGCAGACTCCGTGAGCAGTCTGATGGGATAGGTGAGCCCCCCATCCTGTGAGGGATGCGTCTGTGGTTAGAGTGGCTTGCACGGCGGGGGTGGCGAATGGTTTCCCTAATTGCGTACCGTCACCTCTCGACCGGCCACATATTGAGGGATCTGAAACAGCATATTTTGGACCCTCTCTTTGGAGGGTAAGACGAGGCCGTGAGCTAATCCTCGAGTTAAGGGTATACCGGTAGGGACAACACGCGCAGGTGGGCTGCTGCCACTGCCAGTACCTTCGTGAATACCCTCGGTGCAGACGCTATGCCGAAGGGTAGCACTCTGAACTGGTAGTGTTTGCCCTCCATCATGAACCTGAGGTATTTTCTGTGTGCTGGCAAAATCAAAATATGAAAGTATGCATCTTTCATGTCTAGTGTTGTCATGTAGTCCCCCTGAGATAGCAGGGGAATTACCTCCTGTAATGTTACCATACGAAATTTTTGTGGTTTTACAAATTTGTTCGCTGGGCGCAGATCTAGTACAGGGCGCATGGTTAGGTCCTTTTTTGGTACAACGAAGTACACTGAATAAATACCTTCCATTTCCATGAGATTGGGGCACGACCTCTATTGCTCCTTTCTATAGCAGCTGTTCTACTTCTTGCAGGAGGATGACGAGGTGTTCTGGTGACAGGCATCGTCCCCTTGGAGGTCTGTAGGTGGGGGACCAATTGAACTCTATACAGTACCCATGGGCTACGGTTGACAATACCCACCGGTCTGATGTTATTCCCTCCCATGCTGAAAGGAACGATGTTATCCGGCCCCCAACCGGAGACGCATGGGAGGGGACCCGAACCTTCAGGTCATTTGGTGTTACTTGCCGGGGTGCCTCTGGGGCTGGAGCCACGGCCTCTGCCCTTGCCACGGCGTTGTCCTCTTTGGTTATACTGGTTACTGGTACCCTGATTAGAGGGCCAGTTGCCTGCAGTGTAATGCTGTTGCTGCTGCTGCTGTTGGCCACGAAAAAAGCGTTTGTTCCCAAATCCCCACCTGTTTGGAGGCTTTGAGATTTAGTCTAAGGTCTTTATGGTGTCAAATTCTTTCTTTGCATTTTCCAGTGCATCGTCCTCTGCCCTTCCAAAGAGATTTGACTCTTCTATTGGCTTATTAATGAGTGACGCCTGCGTTTCTGCCTTGAAACCGGAATTGCGAAGCCAGATGTGACGCTTCAGCAGAATTCCCTGCACCAAAGAACGGCTAGCAGTTTCTGCCGCATCAAGAGTGTTCTTAATGATGCTCTGGTTGACCAGAGCTCCTTCTGTAACTGTAGCCAATAAGCGAGTTCTTAGAGGTTCAGGTGCTTCTTCAATGTCCTGCTTAAGCTTTCCCCATTGAGCATCAGCATAGCTTGCCAACAATGTATTTTTATTGCCAATTCTAATTGAAAACGCTGCAGAGGCGGAAATTCTTTTGCCCAAGGCATAAAGCTTTTTCCCTTCTTTATCTGGGGGTGCCTCGCTGGTTGACAGTGGAACCCCAGCCCTCTTCCTTGTGTTAGTCACCACTAAGGAGTCCGGGACTGAGTGACCCCTGATATATATTGGATTGACCCCTTTTACCAGCGCGGGGGTGGACAGCGATGGGGTGAGTAGTCTCTTAACCGAGGCGAGGATAGGAATAGTTTGACTAGTGGGAGGTTTTTCTTTAATAATCCTCTCGACGAAATCAGTATCTGGGGTGACCTCCCCAGTTTCAACTTCAAAATGCGCTGCTGCCTTCCTCAGTAGCGCATTGAAGGTGGGCTGATCGTCTACTGGAGAAGGGTTCTTGACTGGTGTGGTCTGAGGAGACGAGAGGTCTATAATGTCGGGATCTGTAGACCCTGATGGTGACTGCCAGGGCTGTAAGCCACCTTCACCTGGGTCCTCCTCGTAGCCCTCCTCACCTATGTTAGTGTCATCATGAAAACCTTCTCCCTCTTGTTGGTCTTCATTATTCACAAACTCATCCTCTTCCTGGAAGTGAGAGTCCTCTTCAGTGAGGTCGTAAGAGTTCATGTCTTCCTGTATGGGGTTAAAGAGCTTCGGGTATTTAGCCCATGGCCCCTCCTGGGGTACCTCCCTTGGCCTCTTGGGTGTCCCATTTTCTGGGACGGCCATGAACCTGTCGAGCTTGTCCATACATGACTGGAACCTCTCTACAGTCCAGTAGGGTAGGCCAGAGCGGTCTGGGAGTGAAAAAGGAGTTTCCTCTCCCTGTAGTTGCTTAGTTCTGTCCCATAGCGTCGAAGATAGAGTCCCTTCGCCTTCTGAGAAGCCCTCTCGCTGGCTAGGGTCTTCTGTCGACGGTGGGAGCTGTCCCAGCCTACCCTCCGGCGTTCTCGGCGTTTTTTTGGCCTTGTGAGCGGTTTTCGACGTGTCACCCGCCGTCTGTCTCTGGGCGTCTTTAGAAGCTATACGCGCGATGCTTTCGGCGATCAACTTCTCCGTCGAGGGATCGCTCGCCGTCGCGCTAGGCAGTGGCGAGTCTTTACTGGCAACGTACGTACTCTTGCGAGGCGCGTCGCCTGAGGATTTGGGGTTAGCGCCGTTCTTTACAGAAAACCCAGTCGCTGGTCGCAGAAGCGGTGGCGGGGAGGGTTTGCGACCCTTACGGTCGACGGAAGACGCCGGTGGACCTGACACCTCCGTTGACGCTATGGCTGCCTTCAGCTTTGACGAATGCATGCCGTGGGGTATATGCTTATGTGTTTTTCTGTGTTCGTCCTTGTCGCCGGGGTGTTCATCCCCATAAGCGGGGCGTGAGCCGGGCTTGTCGGGCCGGGGACGGACGACGAGGAGCGGGAACGCTCCTTCGAGAGGTCTATAACCTCCGTTGCGGAGGCCGTGTAATCACTGTACTCGTCACATTCGGCGGCGGCGGCAGCTGGTGAGGAGTCAGACCTAGACATCGCATAGGCTGCCCACCTTTTGACCCTGCGGTCCTTTAAAGTTTTGGGTTTAAGTAACTTACAGGCAGCACAGCCGTCCTCTTTGTGATCGAGGGGCAAGCAACGGTTACAGCGTTTGTGCTTGTCCTTCCAGGTAAACTTGCCCTTGCAACGCGGGCAAAACCTAAAGTGCGTCCTCTCCATAGCTGAGGGCATGAAATGTGATTACGACCTCGAAAGAGAGGGAGGGGAAAGAGAAAGGCATTCTCAGAGTGTTAACAAAGAAATGACCAACAACCCCACTCTCCCTACTATGTTAGGCCGGCGAGGCCCGGTCACGTGTTCGACAGTGCCGAAGGATCTCCTCCGCTCGTCCCTCCGTCGAAGATCTTGCTTGGCGGAGAACAGCTTGGCAGCTACGTCGAGGGAGGGATCTATGTGATAGTTAATAATAATAATAAACAACCAAGGGTCAAGGAAATGATTTCGCAATGTCTCTCGAAGGAGCTCCGCATAAAGGCGACCAATAACTGGGTGGAAAAAAACAATCTGAGGGACCTCGACGCGTGAGGGATTGTGGGTACACTGCACGTCACTATAGGGATAGTGTTACAGACACGCCTTGTCGACGTCCCCTTTTCGACTACGAAAAACAAAATGCAATACTCTGCAGTGACCACTGGATGTCGGACTATGCACAGCATGTGATTCTAAGCAGATTAACAAACATCAGAAATTCCATTATATTGCTTTTTACAACCTGCTTTCATTTTTATTTAAACAAATAGACTGTTTTACTAGTGTTTTCCAGTCTAATTGATTGGCCCCCACCCACTCTGTGACGCAAGTCATATTAACAGAACACCCGCGCACCAGAGAAGTACTGCTTTGCTGCTTAGCCGCGCTGCAAGCGCTGAGCAGCTCTCCAGACCTCCTGACATTCTGTCTACACCCTCCAATTGACAGAGGTTAGTTCAATTCCCCATTTTGCAACATCCTGCATGCCTATTATTTTTTTATACCCTAAAAACTGACATGCGGATATTGCCACTCCACAAACCATGGCTCGTCCAACCTCCCATTTCTCTCTGACTAGTTTCGAAAAAGGCTATAACTGTCTCTGGTGTCTCTAAACATAAACAAAACATCATTTGCTGACATTCACGGCTTCTGCCAGCTGTGTACTTTCAGCAAACCTTCTCTGTCGGTGCGTTTCTTATGCTGCAACCTTTTGTTCCTGAAGTTCATTCTGTATCTGTCCCTCCTTCTCATGGAACTGCAAACATAACAGAGTCTCTTATTACTGCAGGGTTATCTGATACGCCCGCTGACATTACTAGTGGAATCACATTGAACTCATGTGACCACACAAATAATAACTTGCTTTCTGACCCTCCTCCACCTATAAAAGTCACAGCTTTAAGATCTTTGGGCCCAATTGTCTCTTCCGCCGGCCACTGCCCCTCCTTGCTGGGCCCTACAACCCCAATTACCATCTCTGACACGGTCGCTGGTTGCAACGATGTATTTATTTCTGACATCTCCCTACATGCTAGTCTTCAAGACTCATATCTTGCAGAACCTTTCCCAGTCTCCAATACTTTTCAACCACGATTCACATGCTTCATCCGCTGTTTGTTTCTTTTGTTGCCCCTACGCCCCACAGACCAGCACCCCGAATAAAGCATAAAGATGAATCAAATCTGAATACAATGTTAGAAATCACTCAATTAATCTGCAATGAATCTGGCTTTCATCGGTTTGACTAGGCTTTTCGAAACGCTTGACACAAAAATAACACAGCAAGGCATTCAAATCCAACAGATTGCCGCTCGGATAAAATACAACTCTCAGATTAAAATTCCTGAAAAAGTTACATCTGAAGAATCTGAACTATTATCTAAAAATCATGTGATGCCACCTTTTGTAGTAGCTAAACAAATTGTTCCTCTACACACTGCTTTGCCTGCATTTCAAAAAGTCATACGACCCATTGATGATGTCTCTCTACAACCTGACGGCATTCAAATTAACAATTCTTTTGATGCTGGCTGCCTCGTACCAACAATAAACAATATCACAGAGGCGCTGCGTCCTTTTGGCATTTTCTCCTCTGACAACAACAGAAAAGTATTCCAACAACGGATTTAAAAAAACACTAGTTTCTAAACTACAAAAGAAGACTAGAAATATGAAATCAGTATGTTTAGCTACGAACACAAGCCTTAAACATTTTGTTTGAAGCATTATTGTTGCCCAAAAACAAAAACAAAATGCTAGTTCGGCTGCTGTAAAAAAATACAAGCATTTGTTCAGAACTAGGGAAGAACATTAATTACCGAACGACAACCGGTCACTTACATATCCTCCACCAGATGATCTTGTTGCAGCTCTTACACCACCAGTGGAGGTCAATGCAATGAAGACACATCGTCCCCTAGAGCCTCTTCAAATCCTAAAGAAGGGTGACCGACCCCCATTGCACAGTGAATACATCTCATCTGAGGAACAGCGGCAGGTTGAAATCAAAAAGGCTGTTGATCTCTATATTACCACCCTATTCAAGGGTTACAACACCTTGCTATGCAATGATACTCAAGTGGCTGATATATTTCAACACACACAAGCTGACAGCCTAAAGCACCAACAAAATTGCACACGATTAGATATAGCTCGCCTTAAACATCAAGGCCCTCTGATTGAGAGACCCTCTCCAGGATCGTGCCATGACAACAGATCGCTTACACCTCTCTTGAAAGCACCTGCTAAAGTTCCACTCAATCAACCACTTAAGAAGACAGTCAAAATTTCATATGTTAATAAAGTGCTGTGCAGCTCCTTATACCACCTATGACTTATCCAGAACTAGCATTATGAACATCTTCGAAGACATACCCATTCTGGAAGACATTACGTCTGTTGACATTGTTCAGATAGAGTTATTGAGCAAAAGTGATCTCTCCATTGTCAGATTATGGATTCCATCCGTGTTTGTGTTAAACACATTATGGAGCGCTAAAGTGCATCTGCAACACCACCATTGATCCTGTGCCTGTCGCGACAAATAGCATTGTCTCCAAATATTGCAAATGCAACTATTCCAGTGAGCAATCTAATAATCAGTGGACAAAATCCCACTCATAACAACCAGAGATTAATCCAAATATTAGGTTAAATGTAGCCAGCTGGAACACACCCGGCCATGTTCATTTAATGGATTCTACCACCAATTGCATTGATAATTTTGACATCTTGGCGTTCCAAGAAACGTGGCTGACAGATACACCTGTATGGAACGATCATGACATCATTTTACTGCCTGCAATAGCAGCCCATAAGGGGTGTCCCAGCTCGGGCCTCCTTGTAGCTGTTAAAACAAGCTCAGGTTTAGCTATTCAACCATGGATGACTCCCAATAACTTCCTGCAATTAGTAAAAATCTTCTATCAAGATCGAGTTATAGCTTTTCTTAATGTTTATAGAAATCCAGCTGGAATTGCAGATGACCTTTTGTCAGAGCATTGGAAAACCTATTAGACAATCACTGTTGATCGCACCATTACCAGCACTGTCATCACCGGAGACCTAAACTTACATTGTTTACCCTCTAACAAAGTGAATAATAACAATGCAACAGTCAGATGGCTGACTTTAATGAGTGATCGCCATCTTAGAATGACTAATGGCTTGTTACCAGGAGATCTTCCTCCCAGTACCAGTTGGCACCAAGGGTCAGCAGAAAGTATAATTGATTACATTTTTGTGGATGAACACTTATTTGACTGTGCCGACAGATTGGAGGTTGCACAACAATTGCATAGTCATCACAATATGCTCACTTTGTATTGGACATGGGAGTGCCGACGTCCTCCAATTGTAAATCAGAGGTATGTGACCCCTCTGATTACTAACAATGCCAGAACACATTTTAATTGGACCGAAAATAAATTGCAACAGTTAAATGTTAAACTTTTAAAACATCAAAAAACTAGCGTTTCCAAACCACACAAGATTGCCCTCAATTTCAAAACAACCATCACGGCGGTTAAACATCCAGGGTGTCAGAACTTCCCCCAATTTGATTTGTAACTTTGTGAACAAAAAGCTAATTTTCGACATCTTAAGAGATCAATTAACCAATTACCATCCATAGAAAGAGCAATCGCATTGAAATCAGCTAAATGCAAAAACAGAAATTGGGTCCGGGGTCGACAAGCCCTGAAGTACCAGCGTGACGGTGAAGCCATGTTATTGTCATTAGCAACAAAGAACACTGCACAAACATGGACTCTTTTGAATCAAGCCATTCACACCTCGCAACAACTTACACAGATCAATGGTGTCACGGAGCAACAGTGGATGGACCATTTTACCAACCTTTATGCCGACTCTAACTTTGCAGGTACTCAACATACATCCTTCCTTGCCAGATCTTGGCTTTTGTATACTTCTGAGGTAGATGTTGAATACTTCAACAAATCGAGTCACTCCCGGGCTCCAGGTCTGGATGGGCTAAGCAATACCATGTTCAAAGCTAATCCAAAGAGCTGGTCCATCGTACTAAATAACATCTTCTCAGATATAATCAAACATCGGTCCATCCCTACCCCTTGGTGCAAATCAGTGATCCTCCTTTTTTTTTTCTTTTTTTTTTTTCTTTTTTTTTTTAAAAGGGGGCTTGCTCTCTTGCATCAAACTATAGGCCAATTGCGCTACTAGATGCGCCCAGAAAAATCTACACCCGGTTTGCCCTTCGCGATTTTAACAACTGGACACTAGCACAACAAAAACGTGACCCTAATCAGACAGGATTTGTGGCTGGCATGGGTACAGCCATCAACTTAATGACCCTCAATTCCATCAAAAATCAAGCGCTTTTAACCAATCAACCACTATATCTTGCCTTTGTTGATTTCCATGCAACGTTTGACTCTGTTTCCAGGCTGCTTCTTAGGAATAAACTGATTGTAGCAGGTTGCCTGACACAGTTATTGACATCATTAGTACACTACACCTAGAAACCTCAGTGCAAATTAGGCTTACCTCTGAGGGCTTGCTATCTGCTTCCATACAAACAGAGGCCTGAAGCAGGGCTGCATCCTTGCTTCAACCCTCTTCAACTTTTGTATATCTGACATGCCAGGATCATTTGAAAACATCATTACTGATGCTCCTAAAATGGGCTCGAGACAAGTCCCTGCATTGTTATATGCTGATGATTTGGTCCTCTATTCTAAGACTCCAATGGGCTTCCAGAGATTGCTTGATTCTCCATCTTTGTATATTCAAGCAAATCAACTAACCATAACTTTTCAGAAGACCAAGGTCATGATTTGCAATAATAAATGCTCAAAGCAAAATAGACCAAAGTGGACCCTACAGAAATCGGAACTTCAGGTGGTCAAAGAGTATACTTACCTTGGTATGATTGACAATCAACAGCTTAACAGAATGCACCTACTTGCCCTTAAGAGAAAATTAACTTTGGTGATATCACAACCTAAAATCCTACTCCATAGATATGGCAAATGTTCAACGCTTTCTGCAGTTAGCTTTTATAACCAAAAGGTCACACCTGTATTGTGGTATGGTTTGGACACAAGAGCAACATTGCCAGAAAATGTCTTCCATAAATTGGAGGGAAGATACTGGAGACAGATTCTCAATCTACCCCAGTGCATGCCAGTGATTTGGCTTAGGTACAAACTGCCCTGCTCAGTCCTCAAATAGAGAAAAATACTTTTCCAAACATCTTCAGTATCTTAGAACCCTTGATGTTGTTGTTCGATGGCAACTCATTTTCTCAAATTCATCTATTAGTATTCGCATTCCAACAGTTAATTTTCTGAATGCACTTGTACTGAATTAATAGTTTTGATTCATTTAATGACAACTCAGATTGAGCTTCTTAACATGTCTGCCTCTACTAACTGAATCTATTCAGAATTGCTAACAGACAGAATTGTTGCTTTATTTTCTTACTCAGGACTATCTTATGGATAACTGTCTTAGATTATTAACCCCTTAAGTGCCAAGGACGAGATATCTCGTCCTTGACATTACCTCTGTAGTGCGAAGGACGAGATAGCTCGTCCTTTTTGGCACCTTGTTCTGAGCGATCCCATCAGAGCAGGGATCGCTCAGAACGGTAATCTAACCCCCAGTCTATGTGAGGGGGAGGTCCCCCCTCACTGCCAGGGGGCTGGATTACCTTCAATTTCACGTCAGCTTGCGCAAAGCACGCCGGCGTGAAAGTGAAAGTAATGTCACTGCGCCAGCCATTTCGGGCTGCCGCGGAGAAGAGAGAAGGTGAGTGCTTTTCTCCCTCTGCCTCGATCTCCGGCTGTATTTCAAGCCAGACATCGAGGCAGGTGTCGGTGGAAAGGGGAGATTCTCCCCTTTCCAACGACACCATTTGTGTAAATATTGCTTCTCACGGATCGGGCGCAGAGCGCTCGATCCGTGGGCAGCAATGCCACTAGACACCAGGGATGTCTTTAGAGTGCGGAGGGAGGGGGTCTGCTTACTAGGTAAGCGGCCCCCTCCCCCCATGGCCCCAAAGCATGGGGGCACATGTATAAAGACCCCTGGGGGCAGATAGGTGACCATCTGCCCCCAGGGGTGGGGGCATAAAAAAAAGGACAACAAAATAAAACGCACTGGGAAGAGGGGAGGGGGTTGGGGACCCTAGGCACCAGGGATTTTATTTTTGTGGTGTTTTTGGAAAGGGGAGATTCTCGCCTTTCCAACACCATTTATGTAAGCCTTGCTGCTCACAGATCGAGCACAGAACGCTCGATCCGTGGGCAGCAATGCCACTAGACACCAGGGATCACGGGATGTCTTTAGAGTGCGGGGTGGGGGGTGGGGGCTGCTTACTAAGTAAGCAGCCCTCCCCCGAGAACCCAAAGCATGGGGCCACATGTTTGGAGACCAGCAGGGTTGGGGGCATATGAGATCAAAAATAAATTAAAAATAGAAAGCAATGGGAAGGAGGGAGGGGGTTGGGGGATCACTAGACACCAGGTATTTTTTTTAGAATATGGAAGGGTGGTGGCCCTCTCCCTCCTACCCCAAGTGGAAAGGGGGGACCCCTTGCCACCCTCCCTGGAGGGCAGATTTCTCAACCCAGGGAGGAGTACGTGAGGTGGCCCCCATCCAACGGGGAGAGGGCCACCAGGAAAGTGTGGACAGGCCCCTCAAACGATGGGGCCTGCAGGGTAGGGCCCCCATGTGGCAGATGGGAGCCCATATGACCCTAGGGAATGGGGCAGATGGGAGTCCATCTGCCCCTTGGGAATGGGGCAAAGAAAATAAAAAATGCAGTGCCCCACCACTGGACCACCAGGGATTTTTTTTTTTTTTTTTTTAATGGGAAGGGGTTGTCCCCCCCACCCCCAGCCAAAATGGACTTGTGGTCATGTCATGCAGCCGTCCCTAGGGGCAGTTATCTGCTCTTAGGAAGGGGCATGTAACCCCAGGGAGGGCTGCATGAGAACCCCCCTCTTATCTGCCCCCAGGTAGGGCTGAACGAGATCCCCCATGCATTTGTTGAGGGGGGAGAGGGTCACCCCCATTACATTACATTTCCTGATTGTTTAGGGTGCCCCTCAGCCGCCCCTAAAGTGGAGCCTGCAATTTTAAAAAATGTTCTTTGTTTACCAAACATGCCTTGGCGCAAAGGGGCACATTGGTGTGCCAATCTGGCCCCAGGGTGTCCAAACCTTACTACCCCACCCACTGGGGGGCCTGTTCCACAATTTTTGGGGCTGTATCCCCCCACCCCAAATGGAGGGGGGGTTGTACGTAACGCAGCCATTTGTAAGAGGACCAGGGAGGCCTGCATGAGGTGTCCCTGCCACCCATTTGGAGGTAGGGGGGAGAGGCCCACCACAAAATGGCGGACAGGCCCCTCAAAGGGTGGGCCAGTAGGTTTTGGGCACCCTGGGGGCAGATTGGCACACTATTGGGCCCATCTGCGCCAAGGGGAGTTGGGTCACCAAAGAAAAAAATGGGAGACAGCATTTTAGGGGGGCTGTGGGGCACCCCAAACCGACAGGGAATTTTCTAATGGGAAGGGGTGGTGACCCCCTCCCCCCACCAATAATGGAGTGGGGGCCATGTCATGCAGCCCTCCCTGGGGCCAGATATCTGCTCCTAGGAAGAGACACCTGAGCCCAGGAAGGAGTGCAGGACAACCCACCCCCCTTATCTGCCCCCAGGGAGGGCTACATGAGATGCGCCGCCCCTCCAATTGGGGTGGGGGATGGAGAGGTGCACCCCCCTTCACATTACAAAATTCCCCGGCGGTGTAGGGTGCCCCTCAGCCACCCCTAAAGTGAAGCCTGCCATTTTCTACTTTTTTCTTTGTTTACCAAACTTGCCTTGGCGCAGAGGAGCACATTGGTGTGCCAATCTGGCCCCAGGGTGCCCAAACCCTACTTCCCCATCCATTGGGGGGCCTGTCCGATGTTTTGGGGTGGGCTTCTCCCCTCACCCCAAATGGAGTGTGGGGGGGCACCTCATGCAGCCTTCCCTTGGAGCAAATAGCGGGACAGAATTTATTACCCAGAACACCCGACAAAGTGAACATTGTGTTTTTCCCCACCAAATAGCCCACTTTGTCAGGGATTGTGGGTAATAAATTCTGGGCTGCTTCGCGCAAGTCAGACCTCTGTGCATTCCCACAGGTGTCCTCTTATCAGAAATACATGGTGTCCTGAGTTTTCCTTGGTGGCTTGGACACCCTAGGCCCAAATCTGTATGGTGTGCACATGAGTCAAAACCCTGCTGTGCGAAAAGAGTTGGGGTTAACTTTTCGGCTTCGCCTTTTGCGCCCCGGTAGGTGCACCCACACATGTGAGGTACTGTTTTCATCGGGACACCTGTGGGAATGCAGGACGTTAGGCCATGTGCTGTTGGTGGCGTGTTTCGGTGGGTGAGCCGAGTGAATGTGCGGAAATTGGGGTTTTTTTCGCCACATTTCAGACTTTGCCAGGGTTTCTGGGTAATACATTCTCAGCCGTTTTTGCAAGTCAGACCTCTGTGGATTCCCACAGATGTCCTCTTTTCAGAAATGCATGGGGTTCCCCGTTTTCCTTGGTGGCTTGGACACTCCAGGCCCATATCTGTATGGTGTGCCCGTCCGGAAAAATCTTGAAATTTAGCTGCCGGAAAAGACTTGGGGTTAGGGGTGTTTTAGGCTTTCCCCTTGGCGCCCAGGTAGGAGCATCCACACATGTGAGGTACTGTTTTCATTGGGACACCTGTGGGAACGCAGGACGGTAGGACCTTTTTTTGGGTCATTTTCCCACTTTTTCCCCCAAACTATGGCATTTCCCCTACCTAGTTGCTGCCCGACCTGCGCAAATCACCGCTTCCTAAACTTGGAATTTTGTCTACTTTTCAGAAATGTATGCCTTTCTGTCCTCCAATTCGGCTTTCCTACCCTTTTCTTTCATTCCGTCCACGCATGTCCAATTGGTAAAAATGTCCAAAATCGCCTCTCACAAAACGGTTGATAACCACATCAAAATATTTTTATTTCGCTTCCACTCAACCTTTTCTTGAAAGCCAGGAAATTGGGGAATTCAGCACAGCAAACCATTTGTTCGTAGCTGTTACAAGGAAAAAAACACAGGCTTCTTTGATTCATCATTGTATTGGCATTTTTTGAAAAAACACAACATTTTCGCACATTTTGGTCATTTTCTCTCACCCCCCTACAGCAACCTAGGATTCCAGGGTGGCGTTACGACGCCTACATGTGGGAAAACAAGGGGCCAAATTTGGCCGAGATCTCTCATGTAACAAAATAGTTACAAGGCATTGAATGGCGACATACCGAAATCACCAAAAAGGCCTTGGCACTGGGGGGAAAAACCCATGGCACTTAAGAGTGTTAAAAGACTCATAGAACTGAATATTAATTTCACAAATACACTGTGGCCTTCCCATCAATGTTAAGCATATCACGATCCAAATATAGATGGAACAATGTCTAATCGAATGTGATTAGTTAGCTTAACTGTTTTCTCCAACTCATCTTTAATTGTTTTTACAGCTTTTGTCATGAGCTTTTAATTTTGTGTGCTTATTGGTTAAAATACATTTTAAAACAATTTGAAATTCTATGACTTCAAGCAACTTTTAAAACTATAAACCGATCAACTGTGAGCTAATTTTTATCATTATTTACGTAATTCTGTACATTTCTTTTTTTCCTCTTTATCTGGATCATCTAGAGAGGGCGCTCTCAGTAGTTACAACATGATCTCAAATGCGTGAAATGGATTTCTTTAAAAAAATTTAAAATTGTAAATTTCAACATTGTTGACTATTTTCTATTTTTTCGTTAAGAAATTCTTTTATGTACTGTTATATTGAAAGTTGATTTATCAGCTAAATCAATAAAAAAATAAAAAATGAAGTGCTGCCTACTTCAAACAGAAAACAAAGCAGGACACACTTCATTACGCAAGTCTTTGAAGCCGAGACATTGCTGGCATAGGTGTCCCTAGAAGGGGGTAATTACCCCCCGATTGATGGCCTGTCCCCCCCTCATTCCCCCTATGGCAAATAACTCTTAAGCAAGGGCCTTGAAGGTGCTCCTTCACCTCAACCATCATTTGCACGTTAGCAGGCCCTATAGGCACAGCTTGTGTTTGTTCTTCTGGCCTGATAGGGACACCACAGGAAGCAATGGGCCATGAATATCACTGGGGGCCATCACTGATAAAAGCAAGTAACCTACATGGTGGGCCACACTTTTTATTCTAAATGTGAAGCTTACACTAGTCTAAAAAAAAAAAAAAAAAAGACATTTCCAAACTGAAACATGCTTCTTGAACTTACACTCATTAGTTTTCTTTGAAATGTGTTAATTTTTTTGTCGTGGCTGCCACACAATTACCTGTGATTTGTGTGTCCCTTCCTTTGTGCTTTTTCACAGGATATATTTCTAAAGCTGTTATATGGTTGTCAAACTGCTTAATCGCAAATAAATGCTTCTATTGCACTGGCAGCAGTTATCAGGAAATTAAACGGTGGGTTCATGGGTGCCACTTTTGATTTTCACTAGGTGGGCAGAAATTCCCCCACCTTCACCCTGAATATAAAGCTACCAGCCCAACACATTCCCTGGCCCAACAGATTTTTAAAATATAGAGCATCTTAGCAACAGTCACTCAACCTGCTGAGCTACCCTGGTAGCTTTCTTCTGTAGGGCATGTGTATGAATCCATTAATGTTTTCAAAATCACTATTACCAACATTGAAGTTTGTGTACATGACTTTAAAGTCAACAGTATTTCATCTCCAGCCACACTGACCCTGTGCATACATTCTTTGGCGGTGCACCAGTGGCGCTTCTCCATAATGGGCAAGGTTTCGCCGACCCACAGGCACCCTCGCCCATAATGGAGGAGCCAGCCCATTGTAAACACTGAGCACTGACTCAGCTGCTTTATGCAGCTGAGGAATTGCTCCTCGGCTGGCTTGAACTGACAAAGGAAAACACGGTTTCCGTTTCACAGTTATGTTACTCGGTCTCGCATATTTATTTATTGTACATTTGTGAGGCCCTTATACATCGAGTAAATTGTGTTTCAAAGTGCCCACAGGGCAAAATGGAGGGAACATGGGAATGAAAGGCAAATATAATAACAATGAAGAGAAAGAGGCAGTCCTAATGGGCCTTGTGAGCATTCAGGACGTGAAAGTGCAAAAAGGGAGAAGAGACGAGGGAGGGGGTAAGTGCTAGGAGTTCATCGAAGTGCTAAGGAGTGAGTTGCAAGCAGCTCTTAAGTGCCTGGCAGAGATCACTTGATAAGAGTAGTCAACTGCCAATACAATAAGTGCAGGCCTGTGAGACCACACAGGACAGTGGGCGCCTAAAGGCAAATGCTGGGAGTAGGTGGAGGCTAAAGGCTATTGGGGGGGAGGGCCAGGACGCAGAAGGACACATAAGGGCCCTGGTCACCAATCTCAGCGACTCTGGGGTTTAGCAAAGGAGGGACAGGGGGAAGGAGGAGGTGAAAAGGAAAGTCTTGAGGAGCTTCCGGAGAGGAAGGGGGAGGCTGCTCCATAGGAGTGAGCCAGCCGAGGAAAGAGATTGGCCACCATCTCGCTGTTTAGAGAAGAGCTTGACACGCAGAGAGTTGCCGCCCGACAGAGCATAGAGATCTGGAGGGAGAGTATTTGGTGAAAGCCAGTTGTAAATGGTGGAGTCCTCGGCCCCAGAGAGCCTTATGGATGATGCAGAGGGATTTGAATTTGATCCTTGCAGCAACCGGGAGCCAGTGGAGAGATTGCAGGGCTGGAGAGATGCAGTCCCTGGGCTTGAGGCCAAGGATACGTCTCTCAGCTCATAGGACTTTTTCCAATGAGCCAAGTAAAGTCGGAGGTGTTATGTTTCCCCAACCTTGCCTGGCCCATTGGGGATGTTGGCTGAGGAACTGCATGTTTGTATGTGCGAGGGAGGGGCTCCTGCATCTCCTCCCACATACAAACAGAGCAGAGCTCGTCATCAGCGCTCAGGCTCTTGCGTTTATGTGCACGAATCAGGAAGCGCTCTGCTTCCTTGTCGTGCTACACAGGAGATGTCGCACAGGGAGGAAAACATCATGATCAAGGCAGAAGGTACTTTAATTTAAACATGTGTATGTCCGTGTGTATGCTTTCGTTTTAAAAATGTTCTGGGGGAGGTTGGGAGGAAGTTCCCCCTTACACCCCACGAACACCTCTTGATTGGTTTGGGCTCCCTTGCTACCCTCCATCACACTGGCATATTTGGGGGAAATATTTACGCCCCTCCAATTTAGTACACAATTTAGTACACAATTTTACCAACACCAGTGCTGTAAAGCATGGTAATAAGCAGTAGAGAAAACCAACTATTTTGGTTATATTTTCTTTCCATGGCCTGTACACACCACCTGATGCTTCAGAGCAAAGTATTGTAAAGAGAACATTAATTTATTGCCCTGGCGACAAAGCAATGTTGACAGTGGGTATTGAAGTCTTTTGTGGCAGTACTGTGGTGGTGTGTGGAGGATGCAAATTTAAAGGTTTTTCCTTACATGTGATGATGTCCTATGATGCCGGTGGACTCCCAGTCTGCCCACACTGCATGTTTGTAAAATGTAAAGGGTTGGAGGCTGCATTCTCTTCTCTGGCAAGGGGGAAAAACACTGATTCTCACTGAGAGCCCGAATGGCCCAGTCCCTATCTGTTCCTCATCAAAGTCATACAGCAACCGCCTGACCGCCCCCCTGGGAGCCTAGTTTTCAAACCTAGAGCCTTACAACCTCCTAGCCCAGCAGAGTCACTACCAAATTACCCTTCAACTTCACAAGCCGATGGGCCTGGGCAGCCGGCGGCAAGATCACTCAATCTGCAAGATCTTCACCAATATAGCATGAGACCTCCTGGTCTCCGACACGGATGGCATCTGTGGCCCAGCCGACAGCCCTGTTGGTAGAAGGCTGGACTGGATACCTTTATCTGTTTGTTGTTTTAGGTTCTGTTCTAGTTTATGTTTTTGGTTCTCCTTGGTCCGGGGGAAATGGGCTGGAGCTCGAGCAGATGGCGAGAGGGAAAGGACAGTCAAAATGCAAGCTGACGGTGCGCGCTCCTCTCTGCCTGGCGTCTCCAGGGCAGCAGCGAAGAGGCCAGCCGGATCTGAGGGGTCCCCAGCTCCGCAATTCAAAATACCCAGGGTTAAAGCCTCTATCAATCCAACCCAATAATGTCTCTACCGGATAGGGAACTTTCGCTCCTGACCAGGAACGTGCAGGGTCTGAATTCCCCCAGGAAAAGGAAGGCTGTGGAGCATAGGCTCTCCCGACTGGCACCCGACATCATTTGCTTGCAAGAGACTCATCTTCTCAGGAGCGACGAACGCCGCATAACCTTTCAGCGCTACACCAAAAGATTCTTCGCCTCCGCGGACCTTAAGAAGAGAGGGGTGGCCATTCTGCTAAGCCGGGACTTACCCTTATCCAATATCACCACCAAGCGAGACCCCGAGGGTCGTTATCTCCTATTAAAAGGCCTCCTGTTGGAACTTCCCATCACGATAGCCGCTATATACTGCCCGAATACAGGGCAAAGCACTTTCCTCCGGAACCTCCTACCAACACTTTCCGCCTTCATAGAGGGTTGCTTGTTCATAGGGGGTGATTTCAACCTGGCTCCCGACCCAAACCTGGACAAATCGCTCCCTCCATCGAAAGAGGATTTCAGCAAAGCTATTGCCATGGCGGAATTCCTAAGGGAGACTGACACTATAGATGTATGGAGACTGGCCAACGAAGGAGAGAGGGACTACACTTTCTTCTCCCACGTTCACCTGGGTCACTCACGGATCGATCTGCTTCTAATCTCAAGCATCCTCATACCCTGCGTCGAATCCATCCAAATCGGGCTCAGAGCCCTCTCAGATCATGCTCCAGTCATGCTGAACCTGAGGGTATCAGGCCTCCCGGAACCTCCCCAGAGACAATGGAAACTACAAGACCACATCCTATCTGACATCGCAATCAGAACAGAAATGGCAGAAGCCCTCAAAAATTATTTCAGGGAAAACACCACCAAAGACTCCTCGCTCGCAATGATTTGGGACGCTATGAAACCTGTCATCAGGGGCACGGCGAACGACTGCACAGCTCGACTCAGACGATTTGGCAAGCTGCAACAAGACGCACTCGAAGCGGAGGTGGCAGAAGCGGAAAATATCCTTAAACGAGGCCCGAACAGGAAAGCGAGCCGCATGCTACAAAGGGCGAAACGCTCCTTAGAAATGCACCTGGCCGACAAAGCGGCCAGGGCGCTAACATACACTAAACAGTTTTACTATGTTCACAGTAACAAGGCAAACCGGCTCCTGGTCCACAAATTGAAAAAGCTACGAACGAGAAACCTCATCCATAGCCTCGCAGATGCGCAAGGGACCCTCTGCTACTCCACCAAAGAGAAAATGGAAATCATGGCTTCCCATCACAGAACGATCATGTCGGGTGCTCCCACGGCCGAAACAGCGCACGCCAAATATCTGGCAGAAACATACACTGCCGTCCCATCCCCACAACTTGACGCCCTGGAGACCCCCTTCTCGGCAGAAGAAGTCAGTGAAACCATAGCTAAATTGAAAAACTCAACCCCTGGCCCAGATGGGCTTACAGCTCAATTCTACAAAAAATGTTCATACATCCTATCTCCTCACCTGGCTACCTTATTTAACTCATTCCTCCTCTCAGGCACGACCACCCCCTCAATGGAAGAATCAATAACCGTGCTCTTGCTGAAGCCTGGAAAGGATCGGAGCCAGTGTGCCTCCTATAGACCCATCACCCTTCTGAACTATGACGCAAAAATCTTCACCAAAACCCTAGCGAACAGGTTGGCCCTCCTGCTTCCGTCAATTATCCACCCGGATCAGACGGGATTCATACCCGGCCGCTGCACCCACGATAATATAAGAAGAACCATCAATGTCATCGAATCTGCCACTAGGAGGGGGCAGGCATTGATGGTATTATCACTGGATGCACACAAAGCCTTCGATATGCTTGACTGGGGCTATATCCGAAACACACTAACACACTTTGGCTTCGGCCCACACTTCATAAAATGGACACTAGCAAATTACCAACATCCATCCACCAGCCTCAGAATGAATGGTACTAAGTCTGACCCGATCAAAATCTCAAGAGGCACTAGGCAGGGGTGCCCCCTGTCCCCCCTGGTTTTCGCCCTTTCCATGGAGCCATTCGCGATCAGGGTTCGCCACAATGCAGGGATCCAGGGTCTGGCAATCAAGTCCCAAACATATAAAGCCGCCCTGTACGCCGACGATGTCCTCCTCACCTTAACCAAGCCAGAGGATTCCATGAAAGCCCTATGGAAGGAACTGCTAGATTTCGGGGAAGCCTCGGGGTTTAAGGTTAACCTTACCAAGTCCTCAGCATTAAGCATCAACCTTCCCAGCCAGCTACTATCGGACCTGGAGAGAGAATATCAGATCCCCTGGGCCAGAAAGAACCTCCCGTATCTAGGGGTCCAGCTCCCCGCTGCTCTAAGCAGACTATACAAAGCCAACTTCCCGGCACTCCTGAAAGAGCTCAAAGCCGATCTCTCACGCTGGCAAAAACAGGAGATCTCCTGGTTGGGAAGAATCACGACCTTAAAGATGAACCTCATACCTAGACTCCTGTATCAGTGTGCGGCCATACCCACTACAATCCCGAAGCAAGAGATCCAGAAGTTACAAAAGAACATCATGAGCTTTATCTGGGAGGGGAAACAGCCGCGCATCCCGCGAAAGATTATGCTCCGGGGTCGAGAGACGGGAGGACTGGGAGCACCCGATGTTGCAAGATATGCTCTGGCCGCTCAGCTTTCATCGGCGTTCGCTTGGCTCCCCGCCGCCTCCAAGCCCTGCTGGCTGGAGCTGGAGGAGGCCTGGAGTCCAGGCCCTATAACCTCACTGCCACACCTGAAGGACCCCAACGCAAACAAGGGAGTGGGTCCTCTATCGGCAACTGAAAACACAGTAAAGAGCTGGAGGAAAGCGGCGCGTCTATGGAATATCCGCGGCGCGACGGGCCCACTCACCCCGGTCTGGGGAAACCCAGAATTCACTCCAGGCTGCAACCCCAGTAACTTCAGGAGATGGAAAGTTGGAGGACTGGAGAGGATACAAGATTTTTACGAGGAAGGAATCCCCCTAGACTTCGAGGCCTGCAAGGCAAAGTTCGACGTGCCGGAGAGCGAAAGATTCAGATACACCCAGCTCCGCCACTGGCTCTCGAGCAGAGAGATGAAGCGTCACGGAACCAGGTCCCTCACAGCCCTGGAACTCACCCTCACAGGCTCCCCGCCAAAGGGCAGAATCTCCACCCTCTACAAGCTCTTGGACAGAACAGACCCACCCCGCAAAGAACCATATATGCTGAAGTGGGAAAATGACATCGGGAGGCCAATCGATTTGGAGGAGTGGAATCACATCTGGACAAGAGCAAACAGAAGCTCGAAGTGCGTTTCCAACAAGGAAGGAGCATTCAAGGTATGCTTCAGGTGGTATCGGACCCCAGAGACACTCAACAAATGCAACCCCACGATTCCCCCGGCTTGCTGGAGAGGATGCCCAGACAAAGGCACTCTCTTCCATCTGTTTTGGTCATGTCCCAAGGCTATGCAATTCTGGAAATCAGTGCTGGATCACATCGGGAAAATCACAGGTCTCTCCATCCCATGGGACCCGGGCATCGCTTTATTGGGATCAAGTGGGGAGGGCCAATTCCCCCTCTCCGGGCACAGAGCAGAGTTATGCTCCCACCTGTTGACGGCCGCGAAAATCTCCATAGCTAGGCTGTGGAAAAACCCAGAGGGCCCAGCAGTACAAATGTGGTGGACAAAATGCTGGGACATAATTGCAGCTGAAAAGATAACTGCCCTCCGGTTCGGAAACAGAGACAAATTCTCCCAAACATGGGCTCCCTTTTTGGACTACACTCAGAATTTCCCAGGGTTGGCACGACAACCCCCCTCCCTACGTTGGATGGACAAAACCTAATAAAGACAGAAGGGACAACGCAGTAGCAGAGGTACGGATTGGCCCAAGACCCCGTCGGCGATTAAATCCAGGAATAACACATCAAGGCCCGGACAAACTGACGCTCGCTACCACCCACTCATGACCCAGCGCCTAAAGCACTTTCAAGGATCCCCACTCGCCCATTAGTAACCTATCTCAGCCCACTAGGGCTAAATTAACCGCTTGCCCTTCCCCTTGAACTGCCCCTGACCTGTTATTACTGTTGTTTTGTTATAAAGGACATAGTCCTTGTTGTTTTACGACTTGCATCTCGAAGCTCAACGTCAGTGCTCGCAGCGCTCTTTATGTATTCGCTACCACTTGATGCATTGTTTGTACAAAAACCAATAAATATATTTTGGGAAAAAAAAAAGATCCAGAGGAAAAGATTCCTCATGTAGTCATTAACGTGGGCAGATCACTTGTCAGCCACATCTGCACATCTTTCACCTGTAGGACAGCTAGTTCTGTTAGGTCATTGCTGCTGAGTGCGCAGGGATGATTTTGTTCTCATACTATTGATAACATGTTGAAGCCCAGGGGCAAATCAGTTTTTCTTCTGGCTTGGTATTAATGTGCACTGCAGAATTGAAAGCACAAATAGCAATAAAGACAAGAAGTACACCTCAAAATGCCTGTTTGTTCCCCCACATGCTAACTAAATATTTCTGGGGTGCGTCGTAAATTCTCCACATGTCCTGCCCGACTACCCACACAAACAATCTGGCCCCAGTAGACAGCTTGTAATGTACATTCGGCCCTCCAGCAAAAGTAGTTGTGCATCCCTGGCTTAATCTGTCTTCTGTCTTCTTTGTTTGACTGATTGAACTCTGCAGGTCCCCTTTAACTTGTGTGCTACAAAGTTCGACCTATCTCAAAAGAGCTCCCCAGGCCCCTCTGACTTTCTTAGCTCCTGGGGCTGTCTCTTGGGCCTCTGTCAAAGTCCAACACTTGGGTTTCTAGGGCTCCCGTAACCCTCCTGGACATAATCTCTCTGGAGGTCCGACTGACCCTTAAGCGGTGTTATTCTACTTGCTCTTCTTTCTCCTTCCTTACGCTGTTCAGCTCACCTCCCTCCACCCTTGGACAGCCCTGGTACCTTTACCACCTTCCGGTGTGTTCCAGCAGAGTGACATCTCAGCGATGATGGTGCTGTTCGTCCCTCTCTTCAGCGTCCGTCACATCAGCGGTCGCTTTCCTTATTCTGCGTGTGTCTGCACTTTCTTTGGTTCTTACACTGAGAGCAGAGGGTTCGTTTCTCCTTCACTCCCTGGTCTCAGCGTTCGTTCGCGGGCTCCATGCCCAACACGGTTGCACCATGGTCACATCACAAGGTAAGACAGTCTTTCTCCTGTCTTCGTCTCTGCGTTATTACACTTCTCAATGTCACCCTCCAGGCATCTCTCTTCCGCCTCTTGATCTCTGTTCTGACTTGAGTGTCGTGTAGACCGATGAGACCTCCGTCCCCAAGTGACGCACAGGGGAACTAAATAGAAACCCGCTGTACGACCTTTGAGACCACAGGTGAGAGATGTCTTCTCGGATCCACGGAGCCTCTAGGAACACCGATGCTGCTGTCAAGAGGGAATGAGGTTAAGCACCAGGCAAGCACAATACAATAAGGAAAACAAGTAACTAAAGTGTCTTACCTATCTGGTGTAATGGAGACCCAGGTGACCTAGTAGGGAGGTTCGAGGCTCATTAGATGCGGCGGTCCCTGGAATGGTAGAACCGCAGGTTCAGCGTGGATGAAGAGTAGCCACCTGTGGGAGTCAGGGCTGGACTTGAATCCCCAGTAGGGAAAAGGCGTAGAAGATCAGCAAGGTACCAAGGGATGATCCAAAGACAAGTCGAGGTGCAGTCCAAATATCCGGCAACAGGTAAAGAGTTCCAAGCAAAAGTACCAAGGGGTGTCCGAGGGAGTCCGTGATAGATTTCCGTGGTCAAGGCAAACAAGGAGCAAGTTGTAACGCCAAACAGTGTCCGAAGCCAGCTGAGAAGCAATGAGCGTTCTGTCTCTCAGTACTTTATACTGATCGCCCCTGGGTCACGTGACTTCTCTGGATCATGTGACGTCCACCAAGATCACATGGGGAACGCCGTAGTGTATCACGTGACTGGCGTGAGGACGTGAGGCCGCCCTTTCTGCTATACGTTCTCCAAGGCAGTTGCCAATGCAGAAAGGGTTGCAATCGAGCCCGTACACTGGTACGGAGTTTTCGGTTCTGTGGGTTCACCGAATCACTTGAGCCTCGAAGCTTGGGAGGAGGTGTTGGGGGAATGTGGGCAGTGTTCTGATGTGTCGTGGCCTGGTGTGCAGAGGATCGCCTAACAATCTCTCCATGCCAGCACTAGCCCTGCGAAGCAGCGCGGCACAGCCCCTCCAGGACATGGTCACGTCAGATGCGTGCCATTGTGTAGGATTCCTCTCCCTCCATTCACGATTGGTCGTTCCTTTATTCTTGCTGCCATACTTCCAGGGGGCGTGTTGCTTATCTACTGGGTTCATGGGGATTCCAGCATTATCTTGAGCGAAAAGGTAAGGAAACAATGTCAGCATGTTCGGAGGTTCTTTCAACGGCTATAACGTCAGTCTCTTCTACACCCATAGATGGAGTCAATATATTTCCAATAGGAAGTTCCAAATAGGAAAGGAGTGCATAGCCTCTCGAGGGGAGTTACTGCCAGTGAGGTCCTGCCTTAACTCCTAGGGAGGTTTTTGCTTAGCGGCCACACCTCCCTAGCCTCCAAGGGGGTGGTTACCCCGCTGGGGAGAATTGATGAATTCCTTGAATTAGTCACACAAACAATTATTTTGGGTGGCCCTGGATCAGACCAGTAGTTGCTGGAGGACTGGCAATATCTTGACAAGGAGGGCTGCAGATTACCATAGAGGTAGGAACAATGAACTCCCAGATATTGCTCTGTACCTGTTGGAACCTCCTTGAAAAGACCAAACCTGTCTCCTGCCCTGGTCTCCTTCAGAGCTTTTATGGCCTTGGCTCGGCCCGTGTCCACGTTGATGCTCTTGTGGAGATTTCTGCAAAAAAGATTCTTCCCATCAAAGGGCACACAAAGTTTGGGCCTGGACCTCCTGGAGGAAACTGGTGGCTTTCATCTGGGCCTATTCCTTGAACACTGCTCCAGGTCGCCATTTTCTGAATCCCAATTGATCACATCCACTGCTGAATCTAAAGCACAAACAAAGACCACATTTCGTCCTCATTAACATGGCCCAAGCCTCATCTTGTAGGTAGGAGGATAGGTTGTCTAGAAATGTATTTATTTCATTCCAACGCTCTGTTATAGTGGGCTAGCTATTCTGATTGTTATGGATGCAGATGCACACACTTTCTGCCAGATATCCTCCAATTTACTACCCTCTATTTGAAGTGGTAGTCAAAGGTGAGGCTGGATGAACCATGCTGTCTAGCAGGAACCAAAACTTTGAACCTTATCACCCTAGCAGTGATAGGTGTATCAGATAATGGTTCCTTAAGAATCGGTTTTCAAGTGTCCCATATTGTGTCCAAAATGCATATGGTCACAGCAGTGCAACGCTGCTTGTCTATGTCCATACAGAACATGTCCCTTCTCTTCAGTGCCCACCTGGTGGTAAAACAATTCTGCAGTTTTAGAAATAGTGTGGAATGTGATCTGGAAGCATTCCCCCTAGGAGAGTAATGCTTCTGCTTTCAAATTATAGTCTTTCCACTCTTCCTGCTGTAGAGTGCCTTGAAAGATTGTACCTTCCTTAGCCTCTTCATCTATGGGCTTTTTGTTCGGGATCTGGTGGTCAGAATTGCCCACTGAATCTTCCCAAGGGTTGGGTTGAATCTATTGTTCTTCTAGTTAAGACTATACATTGGGGGTTGAACTCTAGCACACATTAGTGGTTCTGACCAGTATGCTACCCTTTGCAGAGGTGGTGGGGCTCTACTTGCACGTTTAAGTGGCTCCTGTTTGGTGTCCCTGGTCCCAAGGGCACCATTTCAGATAGTAAGAATTTCAGACACGCCAGCGAAATTGTCAATGCTCTGAAGCAAATACATGGGAGCAGGATGAAAAGGCACCTCAGGGTCACCCAATGGCATGGTGGGTGCATGCAAATGTGTGAATCCCGTTTTACCTTGCAGGGACCCTTGCTTTTGAAGGATGCATCTGGTCCACAGAGGATGTGCTCCTTAAGAAGCATGCTTCTTTGGTGTCCTTGAACAGTCAAGCATGGCTGAAGCTGTTCGTACAAATTCCTCAGCTGAGAACATGCCCTCATTTTCTTCAATAAACATCAAGAGCCAAGAGGGTTGGATGGACACATCCAACCCTTTTGGATGTGTCCATCCAAAAGGGTTTTCTGGGTGAACCCTTTGCAAATCTTTCAATTCACTGATTTATTAGGTGGAGGCAGTAAAAACAGTCCTGATAGGATAGGATAGGACTCTTTAGAACCTCTTTTCACACCTTCCAATAGGGCTGTTGGGAATGTAGCCGGAGACATCTGGAGAGCCACATGTTATACCCCCTGCTCTATTCACATAAACATCTCCTCGCCTTCAGAAAGCTCTTGAAAATGTGACTGTTCAGTAAGTATGACAAACATAGCCATGTACTGTCTGTATCCTTTGTATTAACAGCACCGTCTAAGTTTGTACTATCTGTATATGTCCCTCTTCACTGACTCTGTACCAGTGCTGTGATACCTATGGTTTGGGCACTAAATAAATGCAAAACTAAAATAAATAAATATGCACTCTTATTTTCCAGCAGGTGTGCCATGTCAAGATTACAGGAATCATGATCTCACTACCACTAATCAAAGTAGGGCTCTTGACGAGTTACAGAGGTTGGGAAGGCGCAGCGGTCAGATGAAGCATCTGGATGAAGCACTTATCCTTCTAAGGATCTCATATAGAACTTGCTAGAGGGGCAGGAAGCATATCTGCTCCCTGTATCAATTCCCAGCTACTGGCCCCATGTAAAATTATCAAGTTGAGCTGCCCAGAAGCATGGCCTTCTTGGAGATCTTAATTTGGGTTGGGGAAACCCTCACCTAGTTAAAAGTTTTTCTTGGGTTGCAGTGTTATACTTGGCCTATTTCGAATTGCCAATTGCAACATGTAGCACAGAAATTATTTGTGGGTTAAACTGTGGGTTTCAAACAGTAGATGGTCAACAGAGTCTGATTGGGATAAAAAAATATTTGCAGTTATCAAAATAAAATTGTTCCGGGTTGTCGAATTGCAATTTATCACCTTTTGTGATACAGTGGAACTACTTTTTGGGGAAATTGTTCCTACATTCTGCACAATGGTCTGGTAATATCTAAAACTCCCAGTTTGACAGCACATGTCATAAAAGTGACACATTTGCAAGTCAGACTAGTGGCCAATACAAATCTATTTGAAACTTTTCCCCAATAGGAGAAAAGTATTTCTGCAATTGCCATTAGATGCTTCCGAAGTTAATCCCAGTGATTGAAAGAGAAGGCTACCAGCAAATCTTTTTAAACATGAACTTACAACCAACTTTACTTTCACTCCTCCTTCACACCCCCCATACAGGTGCCCAGACACTGCATGATTTTGGGTAATAGTAGGAACAGATGTAAACTATATTAAAAATGTATCTTTTACATCAAAGTATTAAAATAAAAAGCTATAATAAAAAAGCTGAAACCTGACTTCAGACTTATGAGACTTGGATCATATTTGGGAAAAAAATAAAATCAAACTAGCTAAAGTTAGAACACTAAATGAATGCATTGTTAAGAGTTTACAATAAAATAAATCTGTGGTGTAAGATTTTTAGCAAACATACCACTGCTGTGATCCAAGGGACTGTTGCAGGATTCAACTGGAGTCCACCCCATGTCCAAGATGCTGCTTTCATTCCTTTTTTTCCAGTCCATCCCAAAACCATTGCTCATATGCATGTCGGCTATTTTAGGTGAAGCTCTGGCATCAGCTTTTCTGCTCTTCAGTCTTCTTTCCTGCTCTTCTATTTCCTATAAACATGAACATAGTTTTGCCCTTAATTAAAATACTTTGTTCACGCAAAAGAGAATGGGAAAGCATACACAGCAATATAATCATCTCCACAAACAGATCGTATTTACCATCACTACATAGTGCCTTAACATGCCAGATGCTCTGAATATTTTAGAACAAAGACTCGAACGGCTGTGATGCATTTCCAAGTGCTCAACTCTAGCCAAGGGCCGAAACCAGCTCAGGTTTTCAATGTATCCACACCAGATACTTCACATTGTGGTGGTTATTAAAAAAATGACCAGGATCGGAAATCCACTAGGACCAAAGTGTAATCACTGTGAATAAGCACTAGTTGAAATGCCTCATCTTAAAAAATGGTTAAACTCCTGGGTTCAACCCATGTTTTGCAGGTTGACAGCAAGCCCTGCTAAGTTCGCACACTTCTACAATGTATGAATTTATGTATTATTTAGATCTAATTGTGGTATGCTATTAAGAAAATGTTTGTGTTTACTTCTATTGATAAAAAACATGTGTCCGATTATATGCTGCTGAAAAGAAACCTGTATAAACAAACCATCAAGTTCTTCGATACATTTTTATCCTTCCATAGCAGGGTGTTCAAACATCAAAGGCAAACAAGATCTTCATATAAAACCACTTACAGGTTTTTGGATGCCATCAAAGACCAGCGGAAATCATGCATTTCTCTAACATTCTAAAGCAATTCAGTGGGATTGTTAGGACAGGGTCCATTTGGGCTTCCCTTTTGCTAACTTTGGTAGTCCCCTAACATTTATGTAAGGTTTTGGAATCCTGGTGACAGACTTCAGTCGAAACCTCCCTGAATGCTGTAACTGAATTGTGTTGTGCTGCCTGTAGTATCCCCTTATGGCTAACCTGTCCTACGGCAATGCATTTTGTCACTGGGTAGGTATTCGCACTCAAAGTGTTGGGTCACAGGCTGGTGGAAGATGGAGATTTTAACTTTGGTCACAGCATTCAGTAGCCTTTTTATGGCATTGGGGCCACTTGCTCCCTGAACAGGAGCAACGTGACTACCAAAGCATATTTAAGGCCTACAGCCTACATATTTATGGCCTGAGTTTGATGTGCACTGCTAAGCAAAACTGATCACAAATGTGTTTCTTTTTTTGCTCTTAGATATGTTCTGCACCTTGACTCTGCCGTACCTGAATAGTGTCATTAGTTGAGCTGTTAAAATTGATTTTAGCTGTGTTTTGCACCTTGATTTTGCCTGCCTTACAAAGGATCATTAGCTGAGTTTTTACAATTGATTAGTCATGCTCAGCTAACTGATTCTCACGTACCAGCTGCCAATCGATTCTAAGCATGCCCCATTATATTGCTTTTAGCTGTGCTCAACTCAATTGAACTTGATTTGCCCTGATTAACTGTATTCACCTGCACTGACCAGCACACCTGGCCTCAACTAATTTCTAGACGTTATCAGGACTATTGTCTCGTAATCAGAAGCCCAAACCACATTCCACGGACATACCGCAGCCATCACACCCGTGCCTACCCAGCCTTAACCCTTGCACTTATGCATGCCCTACCCACAACACTAAGCACACCACTACCAGACCCAGGTAAATTAATACCACTCCATGAGAAGGTTTCACCTGCGTCAAACATCGCTAATTTGGCCTCCAGATCTACTTCTGCCCACTCACCTCTCCATGCATCACCCCACCCTGCCTACTCCAAGCCTTGGACATACTGAAGCCATCCATCTGCTTCTCCAACCACTCACTGTATGCCACCCATAACATCAAACACACACTTACCTTAAAAATGTCTAACAACCTCCCTAACTCACTCGATATCGGACTTTCACCCTTCCTAGATAAGGCACTCAACCTCACCACAAGCCCACGAGACACGAAACACATGCAGACCCCAAGCCATACTCAACCATGCACCCTCGACCAGCGAAATAAAAGACTAGCGACTCGCCTATTCACATGCAGACAACACCTATTAACAACTACTCTGCCGTTCACTTGCAGTCAGAGGTAGGTGCAGTAATCTTTACAAAATTAGATCTAAGGGGTGCTTACCATCTCATTCGTATAAAGGAATGTGACGAATGGAAAACAGCTTTTAGAACCCCCTTTGGCCATTTTGAATACCTGAACATGCCCTTTGGACTTGACGTTTCATGGATCGAGTGTGCTCTGATATGTTGTTCCTCTTCGTCATCGTATATCTAGACGATATACTGATATATTCAAAGGACCATCTAAAACATGAAGGGCATGTGAAGGCAGTCTTGCAACGTCTACGTGAACATAAGTTCCTGGCCAAACCCGAGAAGTGCCTTTGCCACGTATCAACTGTTCACTATCTTGGATTCGTCCTCAGTCCAAAAGGAATCGGTATGGGTTCCTCAAAGGTAGACTCCATTTTGTCCTGGCCCACTCCAACTACTGTGAAACAGATTCAATCCTTCCTAGGACTTGATAATTTATATCGGAAATGTATACCAACCTCTTCAGAAATTGTCCATCCTATCGTCTCACTGTTAAAGAAAGATACCCCCTTCTTGTGGACTTCAACTCAAGATACGGCCTTTCAACGCTTGAAGTCAGAGTTCATACAAGCCCCCATCCTAGCCCAACCTGACATAGATCGACCCTTTCTTGTTGAGACTGATGCTTCCAACTACGCCATTGGGGCTGACCTAAAACAAGAGTTGGACGACAAATGAGAACACCCCATCGCCCATCTTTCTCGCACTCTAACTCCCAGTGAGACCCATTACTCTGTTTTGGAAAAGGAATTACTAGCCATTTGTCAGGCCTTCACTGACTGGCGACATCTCCTCCTGGGAGCCAAACACCCAGTGCAAGTCCGCACGGACCATTGAAATCTCCAGGTTCTACAATCCCTGGAATTCTTTGCTCAATATCAGTTCCAGATCCATCACGCTCCCAGAACACATAATATTATTGCCGATGCCCTATCCAGACGTCCACATTACGAAACCCCTGAGGATCGGACCTTCCCAAAGATGTTTCCCCACACAATCTTTGTTGCCCAAGCACTCACTCTTCTGGAGAGCATTAAGAGCCAAACTCGATCCTCAGATATCTGGAAGGAGCATAAGAGAAATAATAGATGGAATCTCACAACAAGGAACGGGTATCTATTCAAGTACAATCGCTTAGTCATCCCCACTCCTGGACTGAGACAAAAGATCACAAGCCATTGCCATGATACCTTTCATTCGGGACATCGTGGGATTACCAACACCCTCTATCTAATACAAAGACAGTTTTGGTGGCCGAAGAGGAAAGATGATATCAGGATCCATATCCAAGCATGTGCAGTTTGCAATCAGAACAAACATGACAATTAGAAGCCGGCAGGACTCCTACTCCAACCAGCAATACCAACAAGACCCTTGGAAATCATCGCCACAGATTTTAGCATGGAATTACCACCCTCCAGGGGCTACACAACAATCATGGTCACTATTGATTTGTTTACTCATATGGCTCATTTTACACCTTTATCCAAAGTGCCGTCCTCATCTGACCTTGCCAGAATCTTCCTGGAACACATATTCCGGCTTCATGGGCTACCTTCCAAGATCATTTCAGACCGAGGACCCCAGTATCTCAGTTCTGGAAACAATGATGTCGTATACTGGGAATCCAACGTGCCTTATCTTCAGGCTACCACCCACAAACCAATGGGGCTACCGAACGTGTAAACCAGACTCTTGAACAATACCTTCGTTGCTTTGCTACCAAAGGCCAGGATGATTGGTCACTCTTAATACCTGTGGCCAAATTCGCTTATAACAATTCAGATCATTCAGCTATCAAGACCAGTCCCTTCTTCTGTAGTCAAGGATTCCATCCATCAGTTCTACCCTCTGTACTCCCACACCCTACCCCAGTGCCTGCGGTAGATTCCTGGATTGGAAACCTCATAACAGTACACAAAGTAGTTAAGGAATATCTAGAAAGGGCCTGAAGAGATGTCAAACGTTATGCAGACTCCAAAAGATGACCTGGACCTTCCTACTCAGTAGGCGATAAAGTTTGGTTATCCTCGAATCTCCTTCCTCGACATCTTCGCCCTAATAAATTGGCTCCCAGGTACTACGGTCCCTTTTCTATACAAGAAATCGTCAACCCAGTGGCCTTTCGACTTCGGTTACCAGAATCCTGGAAAAGAATCCATCCAGTATTCCATACTTCTCTGCTAAAACCATATATTCAGTCATCCCGAACAGCTCCTAGATCTACCCCTGTGATTGTAAATGACCAACTAGAATACAAGGTTTCCAGAATCTGTGACTCTAGATACCGACGTGGTCAACTACAATATTTGGTGGAATGGAAAGGATACCCTCCCAGTGAGCGTACCTGGGAACCCATGTCAAACATGAATGCCCCCAGGCTGGTTCGAAGATTCCATCTCATCCATCCGGGCAAACCCAGAGGAGCTGGGTTTCAGAGGAGGCATACTGTCATGAACCGTCGTCTATGTCCCTTCTGGACCTCCTGGTCCCTGACTCATAGGGGATTGAATGCAGTGATCCTTCCAACATGGCCGCTCGGAACGGAACACTCTTGGTCAGTCTCTGCGTTTCACGCTGCACGCTTTACAAAAGAGGCACACCCCCGCGGCTCTGCACGTCTCAACGCTACCGTTTGTTGTAATCGGACGTGTGTAGCCGGAGTTTGTTCGGGGCTCCCGCTTGAATCCTTGTTCCCAGTTCCTTGAATCCCGTCCTGCCTCCCATTCCTCTCCTACCTTCCTGGAACCCTTCCCCGCTCGGGTCACGGCTTTCCCTGCCTCTGAGCGTAACCTTATTGCATCCTGGTATCCTTCCTGGATTTCTTAACGCTCCCGAGAACAGAATAGCGAACCTCACGCTGGACTCCGAGGACCAGCGTTCAGGTCTATACAAATCCTGGACCGTGAGAAAGAAGTTATTCCAGAAGGTCGCAAGCAAACAACAAAAACAGTTGAGAAGGGGAGAGACTTGTGACAGACTGTGCCGAAGAGCTTGCCCCATTAATTACGGCATTAATCGACAACTCCTTCTCCACTGGCCACGTCTCGTAGAATCTAAAAGAAGCCTGGCCCCCTCCCCCAACCCCTCCGCAAGAAGCCCACACTTGACGCCAACATACCCACCAAATTCCGTTTTATCATGACTGTACCCTTCCTCCTTAAAATACTTGACAGAGCAGCTTACTTGCAAATTCAAAACCATCTCGAAACCCACTAACTCGTCTGCATTTGACAATTGGGCTTCTGCCCCGGCCACGGAACGGAACCCGCCCTCTTGGACTTAAAAATCCAAATGGACGAAATCAAAGAAAATATCAACATGGCAATCCTCCTCCTCAACCATCAGCAGCCTTTGATTTGGTCGATCATAAGATTCTTTTCCAGCACCTTTCCTCAGCTGCCCATTTTACGTCCGAAGCCATTGCCTGGATCGAGTTCCTTCCTCTCCAACCGCACTAAGAGTGTTCTCCGCTTCAGCGGCAGCCCCACCTTCATAGTGCCCCCAAGGCTCATGTGTCTCACTGACCTTGTATAAAATTTTCACCAAACCCCTCTTTGACCACCTCAATGCCCTGGGCGTCACGTACACCAACTATGCTGACAACACCCAAATCCTCCTACCCATCTCTGGAAACTACAACACTGACTCCAACGCCCTCCGCAAACTATACCAAACCATGCAGGCCTGGATGACACAACACAGCCTTTGCCAAATGATGAAAAAACTGGACTACTACGCATTTGCAAGCAACCTCGGCGAAACACTCAACTCCTACAAAACCTTCGACATTGACGGAAACACCATTACTGTCGCAAAAGAGGTAAAGACCTTGGGAGTATACCTAGACTCTACTCTATCCCTAACCAGACAAGTAAACTGTCACCTCAGCAGCAGCATACTTGCAAAACTAATCAATGCCTGCAGACCTTGCCTGTCTTCCAACGGCAGCATTGCTTCCGCTAGAGCGTTCATACTATCCAGGATCAATTAATGTAACTGCCTCTTTGCAGGTACCAACACCCGCAATTTAAATAAACTGCAGATCATCCAAAACAACGCCGTAAGAGCAGCTCTAAACATCTCCAAAAAAGACCATAGCTCCACAGCCAGACGTAACATATGTTCTCAGACCGGGAGCCAGTCCACCACGTTCAAAACACTAGCCCTAACCCACAAATATATCTCTAACACTACACCTACCTAATTGTCCATGAAAATTGCTAAGGCCCAATCAGCCAGGCCTACCAGAGACGCCTATTTCCACTTGTCATCCACAGATACAGGCGTCAGAAAGCCAAGGGAAGCAGCTTCCTGGTGATTGCTCCCAAACTTTGGAATGCTCTCCCCTCTAACCTTACGATCCGACTACTCCTTCTGTTCCTTCCACAAAAGCCTAAAAATTACTTTTCTCACAAGACCTTCAAATGTAATCTTTAACTCATCGCAATATCTCTAAAATCGGCACCACCGTCTCTACCGAGATACGTAACACATACATCGCTGCAGCCAACAAGCATGCACCACTTATTTCTCAATCTCCTGCAACCATTACCTGTATTTAATGTAATAAATGTACCTAATGTAATCAATGTACCTAATGTAATCAATGCACCTAATGTAATCAATGCACCTAATGTAATCAATGCACCTAATGTAATCAATGCACCTAATGCACCTCCATGCCTGTAACCTTGCTGCAACTAAGTTTCCATGTAACCAGAGTCCAGATGCCCCCGGGTTCGGCGCGCTTAACAAATGTCAAAATAAATAAACACACCCATGTTTTATGTGGTTATTCATGCGTTTACCACAAGGCATAGCCATTCTGGTTCTTCTGCCTTCTTAAACTTCTTAAAGCTTAAAAGGCAGCTTGGATGAAGGAAGGGAATAGTTACTTACTTGCAACTCCATTTCTCCAGCATTGGTATCTTTCATGGATTCACATGCTTAGAATATTCCCTGTCGTCAGGGTTCCCAGCCTGACGACGGGGAATATTCTAAGCATGTGAATCCATGAAAGATACCAATGTTGGAGAAATCTGGGTTATTCTGGATGACTGTCTATCAGACCTCTCGATCCATATCCGTTTGTGCGCTCGTACAAATTGAGCTTTCTCAGGTGTTGGTGGCAAGGCTGGAAGGGTATATGCCAAAACTGATTCACCCAGACCAGGTGAGTTTCATTAAGGGACGTCAGTGAGCCAACACAATGAGGAAAACCTTACACTCGGTGTCAAACTGCAACTCTACCTCAGGGGGGGTGGACCACTTTGGCCTCCCTGCACAGATATCTCAGGGCGGTTGTGCACTGTGTTACTGCCAAATTGCTATGCTATGGACATACAAACATACCCTAATGCTAAGAATAGACACAAGATGAAATAACATAAGCCACAAAGACATGAATCGATTGAACAATAAACACTTTTATTCATGCATAACAAGGCATGATAAATCAGTATTAGCAAAGCGAATTTGTAACCCTTTCTACATTGGTTCTAACTATAAAGCAAATTCTGTGCATAGCAACCTATTACCATTCTACATGCATTGTAACCTAATAGCAACAAATGCTAATAGCAAAATACATGTGGCAAGTGTCAGCATTCCTCTCCAATCCACACCACACTTCACACTCTCTCTCATAAGACAATCCCTGTCTGATCTCCCCTTCTATCAAACCCAAAGCTCTGTGTGAGTGTCTGTCCCAATTCCCCATTGCACGTGTCTTATCAATCAATCAGTTAGGCCATTAACCATACCCCCAATTTGGTGTGGTTAATCTGCTCCCAGCATGACTCGAGCCTCTCTCCTCTCCAGCTCCCTCTGCTAGCCCTGCACAGGGCCTCTTTGCTTGGCCCCTCAGTGGTCTGGTCTCCTGCCAAATCTCTGCCAGATCGATCGCAAACTCTGCTTCTCATCTGCTCTCCCAGAATGCTTCCCCAAGCTGCATGTCAGCCAAAGCCATCCGATTTTGCTGCATCCAAAATGCTTCTCCAAAAGCTTCTCTCCAAAACGCCTCTACCTACTGCTCATTTCCGGCTCCCAGTTAGAATGTCAAATCATGTCACTCTTTCTGTCAAACCAGCATTTCTACAAGCGGACAACGCCTAAAGATCTCTTACGTCAATCTTGCACTCTCTCTAGTCCAGTGTGTTCTAGTCATGACATTTCAGTGCATATCTTGTACATATCCTATGGCCTTCTCCTGTCTGTGTTACAAAACCACCATCCTCCCAGCCCTCCATTGTCAGCTAAAATCCTTTCTTTCTCCACCTAAATCCCTCACTCCCTGTGCAAAAGCCCTCAACTCCATGCCTCCCACCTTTCTGTCTGTCTGCGAGGAAGCCAGCCCGTCTTCGCTTCTACTCAGGCAAGGGTTACCTCTTATCTGTCTGCCTGCCAGCCTTTTCTTACACATTCCTCGATTCACAGTGTACCATAACAATCCTTCCGCGTACAAAGTGGAGCTGCTAACTGTGTCAGAATGGCTTCAGAGCCACAGGCCTCATGCATTCATTCATTAATTCAAACCCAAGCACTACATAATGGCTCAATGTACATACTAAGTGCACACTCGTGCGTGTCTAATACATAACAATGTCTAAACATGTCTAAACAAGGCCCTTCATATAACAAGGCTATTTATCCAGCAAATGCATACAAATGGCAGAATAATATGGATAATGGATAACTAATGTCACTAATAGGAATTAAATTAATTACTAATGAGAACATACCAGGCCTCTTCATATATCTGGTTTTTCATTAAGGAGCGTCAGTGGGCCGACACAATGAGGAAAACCTTACACTCGGTGCATGAAGCCCAGGGGCTCCTGGTGGACCCCTCAGCCCCTTTCGGTAGACACAGAGAAAGCATCCGACAGGGTGGAGTGGGGGTTCCTCAGAGCAGTGCTCATTAAATGCGGTATTGGGGAACGGTTTCTCTGGGGAATTAAGGCAGTGTACTCCTCAACCAAGGCATGTGTTTCAGTAAATGGGGGCTACTCCCAGTGGTTTGGTTTGGGAAAAGGTACCAGGCAGGGCTGCCCCCTCTCACCGGCCACGTTTGCGCTCTCAGTTGAACCTCTCGCCCAAAAGATTAGAGAGGGCCCCAGCATAGAGGGTTTCCAGGTGGGAGACGTGATCTATAAAGTGGCCTTCTATGCCCACAATGTCCTTCTGCATGTAAGGAACCCTCTCTATCCTACATTCCAGCAGGGATCCCAACTGATCGAGCAATATGGTTCCTTGGCAGGATTCAAAATTAATAGGGCGTAGTCGGTCCTCTTCCCGCTGGATAGGAGGAAAGATGGGGAGGCGTGGCAATTCAGAGCCCTTTGCCTGCAGGTTAACTTGGGAATGCTTAGATACATGGGAATTAATGTACTGAGGGACGTAGGGGACTTATTTGGGGTAACTACCGCCCCCACAGATGGCTACAATTAAGACTGATCTGTGGAAAATTGTGCAAATTAAAAATATCATGGTTGGGACGCCTCAATGCAATAAAATGTTTTGTTCTACCGAGGATCCTTTACCTGTTCCAGATGCTCCCCATTCAGATACCAGACTCATTCTTCAGGGACATAAGGTGTACACTATCCAGATTTCTCTGGCAGGGGTAGAGACTCAGAATATCCAAGGAAATCCTGATCCTGCCCAGAGACAAAGGGGGAGTAGACCTACCCAGTATTATACTCTGTTATAAGGCTGCCTAGCTTAGAGTTCTTATACCTCATCTCAGGGCTCAAAGGGATCTTCCGTGGGTCGCTCTGAATAACTTTCAGTTTTGCCCGGCCACAGTCAGGGAATGGCTATGGGTGCCAAGAGGTAAGCTCCCTCGCAGAATTCGCGAGCACCCGATTGTGGAATGATTTGGGATATTTGGCATCCTGGCACAGACATGAGAGGGGTTACAACATGGCCCTCCCCACTAGGCCATCTTTGGTGCCGGTGGTCAGGCAGGCCATTCCGGACCCCAAAAGCTTCCAGAAATGGTTCGAGGTGGGACTGGAGCGGATTGGCCAGCTCTGGGGGGAGGGTCATTTCATCAATATACTTGACTTGGAGGAGGCCCTGGGCATTGGTAAACTCCCAGGTTTCAAGTACCTTCTATTGCAGGGGGTCCTAACGGGAGCGCAATGGAGGGAACAGATACAGAGGGACCTCACACCTTCGAAAAAATCCTAGACAAATGTACTGAAATGAAGGGACTAATCTCGGCAATGTATGGTGCCCTAGTGGGGTTCGGGAATCAGTCCACGGAGAGGCTTAGAACTACGTGGGAGGAAAACATGGTAGTAGACATAGACCCAGCACTATGGGACAGACTGTGTAGGGGAGTTTCAAAGACTTCAACCTCTACTCAATACAAGCTACATGCCATCAAACCTCTTCATAGGTGGCACTATGATCCGGTCAGACTCCAAAATGTTTCAGAATACCAGCCCCATATGTTGGCGAGGATGCAGGACTAGGGCTGACTACTGGCTTATGTGGTGGGGACGTCCCAGGGTGCAATTCTATTGGGATGAAGTCCTGTGCTGGATTAAGGAGATTGACTGGATTGCCCGGACTAAGTCACCAATGCTGGTCCTGCTTGACATGGATGCAGGTGGATGGGGATTACACCAGGCTGCTGAAAATGTCCTCTTCCCTGCACCTTGCGGCGAGGGCTTGCTTGTGCGTGAAGTGGAAAAGTGCAATCCTCCCAAGCAAGAAGGAATGGAGTAACATGGCTATGAATATATTTATACAAGAGAGAGAATAACAGCAATACTCCAAGTCAGGCGAGTCCACAGAAAGTGGAGTGGGGAGAATTTATTGATAAACATGTGAGGCGAAACCAGCAGTGACCAGAGCCGGGGCATGATGGGGGGAGGGCTTCGATGCTGGGCAGTAAATGAAGGTGGGTAGGGCATGGACCAATGTCGGGCTAATTTGATCACTACACCTGTGCGGAGGCCAGGTGTCAAGCCTAACAGTTTATTTTGTACTCATGTGAGTTACCGAAGTGACTGAAGATGTGGATTTAGTAGCAAGGAATCCGTACCTAGGGGAGAGGGAGGTTGGAGGGCGACTGGGGGTTAGGCGGGTAGTTCTGGGGGAGAAGGGGCAGGGGGGTAAGAGGTCTTGACTGTTGGTTACCCGAACCACCCCATGTGAGTTGTATTTTTTTTGTATTCCATTAAACTGATAATAAAGATACATTTGAGGGAGAAAAATGGAGCTTGACTGGCCAAATTTGAAAAGGTGCAGAGAGGATTACTGGAGAAAAGGGCAAACCGCCTTCCCACAAGTGTGTGCATTGCCAGGGAGACCTCAGCCATTAGGATGATTACTGTTGCGCAAAATCTTACTAGACAGGAAGGATTTCTGATATATTTTATTCTTAGGTGCATTTTGAGGTAAAAGTTGGCAACCTCAGGTTTTGACATAATTAGTGTATGCTGAATTCGATTAACTCCCAAGCTGAATTTTTTGTGGTCGTCCTTTTAATTAGCATTAAAAAAATGGCCAGCAAATTGCATTATTATTATAAGCTAATATTCATGTAATCCATCTCATCTGCATTATTATAGTGCAATCCACAGTTAAATTGGATTACACTTTTTGTAATATACTGTTGTATTGTAATTGTGGCTGTTTTATGTTTAGTTTAGTTTAGTTTATTTATTTGTACCGCGCGCCGAACCCTGGGGTAACTGGGCGCCGGAGACTTAGAAACAGTTACAACATGGTAAAAATATACAATACAGACTGTGATAAAACAACAATAGGTGTAGCAGACCGGGTTACAGGTGGTCAACAGAGACATGCAGAGAGGAAGTACATTAAGCAGCGTTTTTGTTGGAAAGTCATGTTTTTGTTTTGGCTCTAAAAGTCCAAAATGAGGGTTCTGCTCTAAGGTTTGGTGGCAAAGCGTTCCATAGTTTGGCGGCCAGGACCGGGAAGCTGGCGCCACCTGCTTTTTTTAGGGAGAATTTAGGAACGGAAAGGCAATGTGAGTATGGCGTTCTAGTTGGTCTAGTTGAGGTGTGATTGTGGAACTTGTCTGCCAGGTATTTTGGTGCATCATTGGAGCGGCATTTATGGACGATGACGAGGGATCTGAGAGTGATTCTGTCTCGTACCGGGAGCCAGTGAGCATCTTGTCTGATGCTGGAGATGTGGCCGTTTCGTGGGATACTGAGGGCGGCTCTGATGGCATTATTTTGAAGCACCTGTAGTTTGTTCAGGTTGCGTTCTGAAGAGCCGAGAAAGAGGGTATTGCAGTAGTCAATTTTTGAGAGCACTAACGCTCTGGCTAGTGTAATGCAGCTGGAGGGTGATAGGAAAGGTTTGCATGCGTTGATGAGCTTATTGGTGTAAGCTGTGGATGAGGCAGTGGCGTTCACCTGTCTTTTGAGTGAGAGAGTAGAGTCTAGATAAACCCCAAGGGTTTTAATTTCTTTGGCTACTGTGATTAGGTTACCGTCTATGTTGAAGGACGCGTAACGGGGGTCTAGTTTGTTTAGCCGTGGTTGGGAGCCGACAAGAAGGAGCTCAGTTTTCTCATCGTTGAGGCATAGACCGTGCTCTGCCATCCAGGCTTGGATCTCCAAGTAAAGGTTGTTGATTCTGGTGGAGTCCTCATCGTAGCACCCCGATAGGGTGATGAGAACCTGGGTATCGTCAGCATAGTTTGTGTATGTGACACCTAGGTTATCTAGGCGGTCAAACAATAGCTTAGTGAAGATATTGTATAGGGTCGGCGAGACGCACGAGCCTTGAGGAACGCCGCAGGTAATGGGGACAGGGAGTGCTGATGCCCCCGGGGAGAAGACCCGGGTGGTTCGGTTGGCTAGAAAGGACTGGACCCAGGCAGTCGCCTGGTTAGAGAAGGCCGCTGAGGTCATCAGATGTTCCGTGAGGATCTGATGGTCGACGAGGTCGAAGGCAGCTGATAGATCTAGCGGTAGGAGAATGGCTAGATTACCCTTGTCCTTTGCCTCGTCCATCTGGATTTTTAGGTCCAGTAGGGCTGACTCTGTTCCATGCCTTGGCCTGAAGCCGGATTGTCTGAGACCCAGGAGGTTGTTGTCTTCCAGGTGCTTCTGTATTTGCAGGTAGGCCACTCTGTCTAAGATCTTTAGGATGTAGGGAACGGTGGTGATTGGCCTGTAATTAGTTGGGGTATTGGGGTCTAGATTAGGTTTTTTTAGAAGTGGCATGACCCAGGCCTCCTTGAGGCTGCTAGGCACTGAGCTTGATTTGAAGGATGCGTTGATGAGGGCTGTTATGAAGGGGGCCAGAGTGTTGGCGCCTTCTTGGATGATGGGAGCTGGGCATGAGTCCCCTTGGCATCTAGAGGGCTTGAGGCCCTTAATGATGCTTTCTACTTCTTTAGTGGAAACTGGTGAGAAGGAGAAGGGGGGGCAAGTGGACGTTTGAGGGGTGGTTGACGGTGGATGGTTTGTTTTTTTGGCTAGGTTGAGCTTTTTCTGTCCGATTTTGGATTGTAACATGGTGATTTTGTCTGCTAGGGCTTTTTGAATCCTCTCACACCAATCTGCATCTTTCACGCAGGTTTCAGCAAGTGTGGGGGGGGATTCGAGTTCCCTGAGGATGTTGAAAAGCTCTTTTGTTTTGGATTTGGCGCTCTCAATTCTGTTATCATATGTCTCTTTTTTGGCCTTGAGGATAGCAGTTTTGTAGGTGGTGGCAGCTATCGAGAGTTGAGTTTTGTTGGCGAGGTTGGGCGTTTTTCTCCAGGTGGCTTCTGCGGCTCGTTTGGAGTTTCGGAGGATTTTTAGCTCTGGTGTGAACCATTTGTTCATATGGGCTGCCAGTTTGGCTTTGGTGGGTTTGAGAGGAGCGATGGTGTCTACTGCTGATTCTATCGTTTTGTTGTAGAGGTCAGCAAGTTTCTCCGCATCTAGGTTGGCGTAGTTTGTAGGGGTACAGATATTGTTTATAAGTGGGCGGAGGTTTTGTAAGGTAATGTTGCGGTTGTTTCTGGTGAGGGTTTGGGGGACGGAAGGGGTTGGAGTGTTTGGTTGTGATTTCCCTTGGATGGAGAAGGAGATGGCGTGGTGGTCAGACCATGCAATTTGCTCGTTTTTTGTGATGGACGTAGAGCAGTTGAGATCCGCTAGCCAGTCCAAGGTCCTGCCTTTGTTGTGGGTAGGGTCTGTGATTCTGAGCTTGAACCCTAGTTGGGAGATGGTGCTTTCCAGGGAGAGTGCATTGGTATCGTTTGGGTCGCCGAGACCGAGGTTGAGGTCACCAAGTAGGATAGTTTGAGATCCTGTTTTGGTGTTGGTGGTCAAGAGGTCAGATATCTCTTCCTCAAATGTGGTGATGGGGCCTGGAGGTCTGTAAAGGAGGTGTAATAGTATGGTTTGTGTAGCAGAGAGTTGGAGCTTTGCTGACAGAAGTTCTGCAGATCGGAAGCAGGGCGGAGGGGTTGATCTAAGTCCAAGGGATGTTTTAGCGATGAAGGCTACTCCTCCTCCTTTACCTATGTCCCGGTCTTTCCTTAGTATTGAATAACCTTCTGGGATGGCGAGGGAAAGGGCTGGGCCTGCTGCTTGGTGCAGCCAGGTTTCCGTGATAGCCAGGAAGTGTAGGTTGTTGACAGAGATGAAGTCTGCGATATCTAGCGCATGGGCGACCAGGGAGCGGGCATTGACGAGGGCGCCCTTGATTAGTGGCTGTTCAGATGTGCTCAAGGGGGCTGTTTGGGTGATGTTCAAAATTTGAGCGGTGTTCGCTTGACTGTGTGTGGGATGAGAGGAGTGTCTTTTGGCGAGTGTCTTGAGGGTTATGAACCGAGAGCCGAGTCTCAGGTTTCTGTCTTGCAATGTGCATGGGTTCCAAGGAGTGGGCGGAGCAGCAAATCGGCGGATCCAATCTATGGGACTGAGGGCGTCAGGCTGGTCAATATGTTGGGCCTCCAAAAAACCCATAGTCGTGGTGTATGAGGGATGTTGGGTTGGGAGTGATTGTGGACGGGGTTTGTGGCGGGTGGTGTTGTTGTGGTGGAGCAGGGCGAGTGTAGCCGTTAAGGTGAGCGTGGCTAAGTAGAGGTTTGCCATGGGTGGTCAGAGTAAGACCAGGATGTAGTTGGATGAGGCTGACTAGGTGGTAATAGAGTAGTTTGAGGTGAAGCGGGAGCCGACTGGGTCGGGATAGGCAGGAAGGCAAGTAGTCAGGATCAGAATAGGTACAATGGGCAGGCACAGTGGTCAACAGACTAGGCACAGTGGCTAGCAAATAGGCACATTCCAGACTGGGGCGCAGTGGAAAAAGTACATGCTAAATGTCTGAATCATAGACTATAGCGCAGGTTGTGGCTCGGCTAGAGAAAGATATGAGGTGTAGGTTACATATATTGAGTATACATGTCACTGATATTCGGCACAGTATGTTGTAAGCAGAAATCAAATATTAGAGAGTAACAGGCTAAATGCGTATTTCAAGCGTTAGAGCATAGTAGGCTTCTTCTCAACAGTTGTATGGAACCAGTTACTTACCTGTAACGGTTGTTCTCCAGCATGGGTCTGGCATGGATTCACATGCTCATGAATATTCCCCGTCGTCAGGCTGGGAATCCTTGGTAAAGAAAAAACCAGTATCAGTTTGGTTTCTGATCTGTCTTTCGTAGTAGTAACCAATCACTGATCTCTGCGTCATACTGACCACAGCCAATAACTGCCCTCTACCTAAGCCCCGCCTCTGGCAGCCATCTTCAGATTTGGTAGCACGTGAAGTGGCAGTATGACCAAGTGAAGAGCCGCAGAGGGGTAGGCGGGAGGGTTCGCATGTGAATCCATGCCAGACCCATGCTGGAGAACAACAGTTACAGGTAAGTAACTTGTACCTTCTCCAGCATGGGGTCTGGCATGGATTCACATGCTCATGAATAAAGAATACATAGCAGTACACACATGCACAACCACGGGAGGTGGCACAGGCTCAACATTAAGCATTACATCAAACTCAACATTAAGCAAATCTTACCTCCTCACCAGGCTCACCTTAGGCGAACAGGTTGCGCAGCACTGCTTGGCCGACCCTGGACTCCTCCCTGGAATCCCGATCAACGCAGTAGAATTTCGTGAAGGTGTGCGTCGACCTCCACGTAGCAGCCCTGTAGATGTCCAGCAAGGGCACACCAGATAGGAACGCCGTGGTAGCTGCGATCGCTCTGGTGGAATGGGCTCTCGGACGGCCAGGCAGCGGTCGGTTTGCCAACCAAAGACAGTACATGATACAGCCGGAGAGCCATCTGGAAATGGAAGCCTTCGAGAGAGCCTTCCCCTGATTGACAGGTCCAAAGTTCACAAAGGGTTGTGACGTCTTCCGAAAACACTTTGTGCGGTCCACGTAGAACTTCAGCGCTCTAGCCACATCCAGCGAGTGCAAAGTCCTTTCAGCCGGCGACGAAGGCGACGGGAAGAAAACAGGCAACACCAAGGGTTCGTTGAGGTGGAAGTCCGACGGCACCTTGGGCATGAAGGAGGGGTGCGTCCTGAGCACTACCCTCGTGTCGTGAAAAGTCAAGTACGGGGCCTTGCAGGAAAGGGCCTGGATCTCTCCCACCCGTCGTGCGGAGGGGATGGCCACAAGAAACGCTGTTTTCCACGACAAGAACTTCAACGGAGCCGAGTGCAGAGGCTCGAACGGAGGTCCCATGAGCTTGGTCAGCACCACGTTGAGCTCCCACGCCGGGGCCGGAGCCTTCACCGGCGGGAACGATCTGAACAGTCCCTTCATGAACTCTTTCACCAGACGATGAGACCACAAAGACGTCCGCCCCCTGGTTCTGGTGTATCGGGAGATCGCAGCAAGATGAATCTTGATGGACGCGTGCGCCAGTCCAGCCTTGGCCAGCGTCAGTAGGTATGGCAGTACCTGGGGAGCCGTAATCCGTAGAGGGTTAATCTTCTGTGCGTGGCACCAGACAGAGAACCTCTTCCATTTGTGTCCGTAGCATTTAAGAGTTGAGGACGCCCTGGCCTTTGCAAGAACCTCTCTGCAGTCGGCCGGTATGTCATATCCTCCAAACTCTAACGCTGCAGGAGCCAGGCCTGCAAGTTCAGCGACTTCGGGTCGTGATGGAGGATGGCGCCTCCTTCCCTGGAGAGAAGATCCGCGTCCACTGGCAGCTTGATTGACGGGGACGCTGACAAGTCCAGAAGGTCCGGGAACCATATCTGCCTCGGCCACGCAGGTGCGACGAGGATCATCCTGCACTGTGACCTCTTGAGCTGGTTGATGAGCCGTATCAGCAATGGCAATGGAGGGAACGCGTATAGGAACAGGCCCTCCCAGGGGAACGAGAAAGCATCGCCCATGCTCCTCGGCTGGGGAAGCCTGCTGGCGAACCTCCGGCACTTGGAGTTCGTCGCCGTCGCGAACAGATCGATCTGGGGTGTGCCCCACCGTCGGAAGAGGCGGTCCACTAGATCCTGTCATAGTTCCCACTCGTGGCACGAGCGCAGCTCCCTGCTGAGTGAGTCGGCGATGGTGTTTTTTATCCCTGCCAGATGAAACGGCACCAGAAACATCCCTTGGGCGACAGCCCAATGCCACAGATCCTGCGCCTCCCTGGACAGGGCTGGGGACCTGGTTCCGCCCTGTTTCCTGATGTAGAACATGGTGGTGGTGTTGCCGGTGAAGATCCTCACCACCTTGCCCTCGAGGGACGGAAGGAAGGACCTGACGGCCCAAAACACTGCACGGAGCTCCAGGACGTTGATATGGAGGGATTTCTCCGTCGGGAGCCAAAGTCCTCTCGCGTGCAGATTTTCGGTGTGCGCTCCCCACCCTTCCAGGGAGGCATCCGTGGTCACTGTCTCCTGGTGGCCGGGGGTCTGGAAGTCCATGCCCGCCGTCAGATGCGCGCGGGTGCCCCACCACCGGATCGCTCGTCGGAAACTCTCGTCGAGTGTGATCCTCTACCTCGAAGCTGCCCGTCGTCTGGATCCAGCGCGCATCCAGGAACTCCTGCAACAGGCGCATCCGGAGCCTGCACAGGGGGATTAGGTAAATGCAAGAAGACATCATTCCGAGGAGGGACTTGATGGACCTCACTCTGGCCGCGTCCGCAACCAGCATCCGCTGCACCTTGCCCAGAATGGCCCTCGTCCTTTCCTCCGACGGATAGGCCAGAAGCGACACTGTCTCGAGCTTCGCTCCCAGAAACATTGCGTCTTGCGCGGGCACCAGGTGGGACTTGGCGTAGTTTACGGAGAATCCCAGGTCCGTGAGAAGTTGGACGGTCCTTGCCGTGTGCTCCACGGCGAGCCCCTTCGTCTTCGCTCGGATGAGCCAGTCGTCCAGGTAGGGGTAGACGTGGATCCCCTCTCGGCGCAGCTGCGCCGTCACCGGTGCGAGGCACTTGGTGAACACCCTGGGTGCCGATCTCAGTCCGAAGGGAAGGGCTCTGAACTGATAGTGACGCCCTTGAATCACGAACCTGAGAAACTTTCGGTGTCCCTTCAGGATGGGAATATGGAAGTAGGCATCCTCCAAATCCAAAGACGACAGGAAATCGCCCTCCTCCAGCTGACCCAGGACGTGTTGGAGGGTGACCATCCGGAACTTCTGTGCCTTGATGAATTTGTTCAGTCGTCGTAGGTCCAGGATGGGACGCCATCCTCCCGTCTTCTTCTTCACGAGGAAGTATCTTGAGTAAACTCCGGAGCCCCGAAGCCTCTTTGGGACGAGCTCGATGGCGCCCTTCCTGAGCATCGCCTTTACCACCAAGAGAAGTTGAGGGACGTGATGTTCTTTCCTGGCCACAGGGGGGACGCGCGGGCACCTCTTTAGAAACTAGAGCGCGTGACCCTGGGCTAGGGCGTCCAGCACCCAACCGTCGGTGGAGATGGACTCCCACACGCCGACGAAGCTCGTCAGCCGGCCTCCCACCGGGGTGCTTCGGTGGGGGCCCGACCCCACGGCCGGTTCAGTCCTGCTTCGACGAGGCTTTGCCGCCTTGACCTCCTTGGCGACGACGGCGGGGTCCGCCTGACCGGTTGATGGTGCCGGGGAGGATGCGCCCTGCCTGGCGCCCGTAGAGCCCGACCGTTCGGCACTCCCGGTGCCAGCGGACTCGCGGTGCTTGGCCTTGTGTTGGACCCCCGTCGCCGGGGCGTCCTCAAAGGTCTTAGAAGACCGCTCGGATTTCTTCTTCTTCTTCTCGCCTGACGGGCTCTTCCCTTCCAGCCAGTTGGCGAGACGTTGATGGCGGTCCTTCATGGTCCGCTCCGACATATTGCCGCAAAACGCACAGTCCTTCTCCACGTGCGTCTTGTCCTCATGTTGGCAGTACAGAAAAAAGGAGTGTTCGTCCTCCTTAAAGACATTCTGGAGCTGGCATCCAGGGCAGACCCTGAACAGCTTTCCGGGCGTCGAGCTTCCCTTCTCCTGGGCCATGTCCGAGATGGGCCTGAGAAACTTCTGGAGTCCTCCAAAAGCGTGGCTCGACGAAATCTTCACCCTTGAGGGGCGTAGACGAATCCGACACGGGTCCCCGTTGATCGGATGAAGAAACGGTGGAGCTTGAGGCTCTTTTGACCGAAAAATCGAAGTTTTTGAGAAAAAAACGTGAAAAAATAGCACTAACGCTCGAGAGCAATAGCACAAGGATCCCAACACTTGAACGTGTGGTAAAAATCTGAAGATGGCTGCCAGAGGCGGGGCTTAGGTAGAGGGCAGTCATTGGCTGTGGTCAGTATGACGCAGAGATCAGTGATTGGTTACTACTACGAAAGACAGATCAGAAACGAAACTGATACTGGTTTTTTCTTTACCGAGGATTCCCAGCCTGACGACGGGGAATATTCATGAGCATGTGAATCCATGCCAGACCCCATGCTGGAGAATAAACTTTTTCTATTATATTGTTTCTTCTCAACAGGAGACAATGGATCCAGTCGTTTCCTTGTAGAGGGATGCGTCTGTGGATTATAGTTTGTGCATATGCTGCCAAACCCATTAAGACAAAGTTCCCCTTAGTACAGCAAGCGATCATGGACTTAGTACAGAAAAGGCGGTAGCGTGTACCAGAAGGAACTAAGGCACTCCAAGATTATAGATTTGATTAATTGAATGTATTATTTATATAGCGCCTATCAAAGCGCTTCAAGGCAGGGAGGGAACAAGGGAGAATACAGTGACATTCTTACAAGACCTTGATACATTCAGAATGTGAAAATAACTATCGTAATCAGTCTGGTGACATTTCAGATAGTGGTGAAGGGGGGGGCAAACAAGTAAGGGAAGGGTGTCAGACATTTGATGCTATCATACTAGTTCTGGACAATTCTGATAGAGTATGTGTCTAGAAAAAAGTAAGGGGAGAAGGGAGAGGAGGAAGAGCAGAGAATAAACAATGAAAAAAAGCAGAGAAGCAGAGGGGAGAGCGAATACAGTTGCAGAGGTCAGTAAAACACAATGTTGCAGGGAACAGAAAACGTGAGCAGGGATTGAAGATTGCGATGGGCACAGCATGGCTAAGGGCCACACCTGAGTAAGATATCCATGGGAGGGTCAGCATGAGAGTTGAGAGGGTGAAGCAGCAAAAAGTCAATGTGTCCACAAAGTCAAATCCAAGCGATGGCAACACGTTGGTGATGGTGAGACCATAATGAATCAAGACGACTCCAACGGTGGTTATGAAGAAGGGGTAGGGGAAGGCAAAAAAGATCAGGCAGAGCAGGGTGGGGGGTCCAGTGAAGAAGGGGGTGGGGGGCATACAGACATCACAGGGGACCAGGAAGGGGGTGGGGGCACAGCAGACATCACAGGGGACCAGGAAGGGGGTGGGGCACAGCAGACATCACGGGGGACCAGGAAGAGGGTGGGGGGCTCAGACAGCATGGGGGACCAGGAATGGGATGGGGGGCACAGCAGACATCACGGGGGACCAGGAAGGGCGTGGGGGCACAGCAGACATCATGGGGGACCAGGAAGGGGGTGGGGGCACAGCAGACATCACGTGGCCAGGAAGGGGGTGGAGGGTATAGCAGACATCAAGGGGGCCAGGAAGGGGGTGGGGGCACAGCAGACATCACGTGGCCAGGAAGGGGGTGGAGGGTATAGCAGACACCAAGGGGGCCAGGAAGGGGGTGGGGGGCACAGCAGACCTCACGGGGGCCAGGAAAGGGGTGGGGGACTTCACGGGGGACATAGACATCACGGGGACCAGGAAGTGGTTGGGGGCACAGACATCACAGGGGCCAGAAAGGGGGTGGAGGGCACAGCAGACCTCACAGGGGCCAGGAAGGGGCTGGGGGACTTCACGGGGACGAGGAAGGGGGTGGGGGGCACAGACATCACAGGGGCCAAGAAGGGGGTGGGGGCACAGCAGCCATCACGGGGGGCCAGGAAGGGTGTGGGGCACAGCGGGCAGCATTCAGACAGGGACCCTAGAAAGTGGGCCTTGGAAGAAGGGGGGTCGGCTAAAGCCTGCCAGATCCGGTTGGCAAATTTATCTGGCCTACTGGCCAATCAGTAAGCAGATGAGGGTGGAGAGGCCCAGAGGGGCAATGCAGCGGCCACGTTTAAAATAGCCATGAAAACGGCAAACAAAGGCAGACAGGGCTTACAAGATTGATAGTCAGCCAGTAAAGCATTGCCAAGCAAGGCAAAACATCAACCAACGTTGCACAGATGAAAACACAAGCAGATCCGATTTCTTTCTTTTTTTTCTTATTGTAAATTGCAGGTTGGAACTCCTGGATGTGAGGACACCATTGACAGCTGTGCTGTGCAACTTATGCACCATGTGCGCAGGTGCAACTGGCGGTAAAGTGGGTTTGGGGGCACCAAAAATGGGTATGGGGTGATGGGCACACTGGGGATAAGAGGTAGTCGGTAGAAAAGGTATGGGAGCACAATAGTGAATAACAGCAGCCTTTTTGGAGTGCAGGTCGCAGGTAAGACATTTATCTGTTCGTAGCCACAGGCCCGGTGCCCTGAGTGAACATTAATTTTTTGAGTGCTCAGTTACAGCAGTGTGCTGGAGAAATGTTACAAGTTGGCGGTTCCCAGGAGAACATAGCCACAGGTATGAGACCAACAGATACTTACGAGCCAGGCACGCAAGTGCTTGCTGGGAATTGCAGAGAATTAAGTAAATGGAGGCAAATAAAATTCAAACCACGGTGGGGTGAGCAGTTTCAAATCACCCCTTGACAGATGGGCCTGGGAAGAGGGCTGTGGGGCGAGGTGAGCCGGGAGGGCACCAATCACTGGGAGAGTTTTGGTGTCCCTAGGGTGCAACAGTGAGTTTTGGTGTCCCTAGGGTGCAACAGTGTTCGGTGTCCTTGCTGATGTTCATGGGGCACCTCATTGGTCGGATGCAGTGTGAATGTGTCCCCTTTGCCAAGTCCAGGTTGTCTTGTGTGCTCCATGAGAGCAGACCAATGGCAGATGAATAAAGTTCCAGTGGTCAGTACAATCATGTAATGCATTGGCACTTAATCATGGGGGAGTGTGGTAAGGCTTGTGACATCACGAGGGCTGGTGTGATACAATTGTTCAACGTATGCCTGGATACAGGGACTTTAGTCCCACCAATCAGCTTTTGTTAAGTGTATTAACAAATGTATCACATATATTCATGCATCTTTTGTGTATACACGTTTTTCCTGCAGTGGGTGGCATTGACAGCTCTCTTCACTCAGTTCTGTTCCACCGTTCTGTTTGAACCGTGCTCTCCAAACTGCGTCTGGGCCTAAATAAGTTGTGTTACTTCCTGCTTGGTGTATGCTCCTTTTTGGATTACTTTGGGGTTCCAGACGTTACTTGCCTTTGGAGGACCCCATATACATTTGGAGGTCCCAGCAAGATCCTCACTGTAGTGGCTAGAGTACTCATAGTCCCCTTTACTCCATCCAACATGGGGACGGTACTGGAACCTTTGGCAGCGAAACAATGAGTTTCCCCCTTTGAATTTAGTATAGCACGTAGGTGCGCTGCCTCGGGCATGGGAACGCCCCACGAGGCCCGCCCTGCGGCACCTCACCTGGGGCCCCTTTGAACACATCGGACGCTTTGATACCTGGCTAGTTATTTTACCAATAAGCCATTGGCATATGAGCGGGTGAAGGTGGGAGAGACGTATGGAGGAAATGGGACTATGGACTAGGAGTACTCTAGTCACTACAGTGACTAATTACCAGGTTACTCACCGTAGTGACCACCTTACTCCTAGTCCATAGTCCCCTTTCCTCCATACTTATAGGACATCTCTCCGTCCTGTGGGACGGGACCGTAGCACTTCGTAAAAAGCATCCAAATTTTTTTCAAAAATGTGTCCCTCCTCTCTTTCCTGCGCGGGGCCCAGCACGCGGCCGTAACCCCGCCCACCTTGGCGCCGCCCCGCGCATCGCCCATCAGTCCTTTTCTATCGCAGGTCAAAGACCTATTAGCAATAACAGAGGAACCTTATTAGAGGGGACGGCGGGCGGGCGTATGGAGGAAAGGGGACTATGGACTAGGAGTAAGGTGGTCACTACGGTAAGTAACCTGGTAATACTCCTACGTCCCGTCCCCTTTCTTCCATACTTATGGGAGATTCCCAAGCAATCCTTACAGGAACTATGGGTGGATGGAAATACCCCTTACTGAAACAGGTTCTTCAGCACAGCTTGTCCGAACTGAGCGTCAGCTCTAGAGCTCATATCGAGGCAGTAATGCTTACAGAAAGCAGATGGGGAGGCCCAAGTAGCCGCTTTAGCGATGGACTCCCAGGGAACATACTTCTTAAAAGCAACCGCGGCTGCCTTGCCTCGCACCTGGTGTGCATGGATACCTTTAGGAGGTTTCAGCTTTTGGATGGTGAAAGATTCCGTGATACAGGCAGAAATCCATCTGGAAATGGATGCCTTAGACGCCGGCCTGCCCTGAGGCTTACCGAAACTCACAAACAGTTGGGAAGAGCTCCGAAGCTCGGAAGTCCTGTCCAGGTAGAACTTAAGAGCTCTTCGGACATCCAGGCAGTGTAGAACCCTTTCCGCCTCCGGGGCAGGGTTCGGAAAAAAGACCGCAAGGGAAATCGACTGATTCAGATGGAATTCGGTCACTACCTTCGGTAGGAAAGCTGGGTTCGTCCGAAGGACTACCTTGTCCTTGTGAAAGACCAAGAAAGGATGCTCCACCGACAATGCCTGGAGCTCACTCACTCTCCTCGCTGACGTAACGGCTACCAGAAAGGACACTTTCCAGGACACGTACTTGAGGTCAACCATAGCCATTGGCTCAAAGGGTTTATGGCACAGCGCCGTCAGGACTACATTTAGGTCCCAAGGCGGGTGCAGACTACGAACCGGAGGGTAGATGCGTGCCAAGCCAGCAAAATGTCTCTTCACCACCGGGTTAGTTAAAGAATAAGAACACCGGTCTGTTGAGAGGTAAGCGGAAATCGCCGAGAGATAAGTCCTGCAAGACAGAACATGAACCCCTGACTCTGCTAGGGAGGATACCAAGGACAGCACCGTGTCAATCGTTGCCACCCTCGGGTCCATTTCTTTCTCCAAACACCAATGACAGAACCTGAGCCATTTACTCCTGTATTGGGATCTGGTCGAGGGTTTCCTGGCTGCCTGGATAATGCGCATGTTATCCGCAGACAAACCCAAATGCTCTAGAGACATGAACTCAGGCACCATGCCGCCAAGTTGAGCGATTGTGGGGAGGGGTGCCACATCTGCTGTTCCCCTTGGTGAATAAGATCGGGAGTTACTGGTAACCTGATCGGCGGACACACCGACAGGTGTTGAAGTTCTGAGAACCAAAACCAGACAGGCCACCACGGAGCTATCAGTAGAAGAGAACAGTTGACAGAGGTCTTCAACTTCCAAATTGCTCGATGAACTAGGGGATGAACTAGGGGAAGAGGCGGGAAGGCGTAAGCTCTCATGTTGTGCCATGGAATCTCGAGTGCGTCCCCCAGAGAGGAGGCTCCCAGCCCCCCTCTGGAGGCGTACTGAGGAAGCTTCTTGTTTACCGCCGTGGCGAAGAGGTCCACCTCCGGTGTGCCCCAACGGGAGAAAATCCATGATAGGATCTTCCACTCGTAGCTGACCACTGTCCGCCGGCTCAGGGCATCCGCGGTGACATTCAGCTGGCCCAGGATGTGCACTGCAAGCAGCCAGACCCCATGAAGCACGGCCCACTCTCAAATCTGGATGGACAGGTCCACGAGAGGGGGAGACTTTGTTCCCCCTTGCTTGTTTATGTAATACATTGATACCACATTGTCCGTTCTTATGCGGCCCACCTAGGTCTGAAAGCCTTGAGCGCCAGAAAAATCACCAGAAGCTCCAAATGATTTATGTGCAGGAGCTTGTCCTGAGGTGACCAGAGGTTCGAGAATTGAAGAAGATCTAACGTCGCACCCCACCCCAAAAGGGAGGAGTCTGTCGTGATCGTCACCATGGGGGCTGGGTCCTGGAACCCCACGCCCACTGACAGGTTGCTGAGAGATGACCACCAGTCCAGGTCCACTCTCATGGAATCCGGAATCATCATCTACTTGGAATCCGGGTCCACAGCCTGACGCCAGGAACTCCGAAGAGCCATCTGGGTCCGTCTCATTTTGAGACGAGCAAGAGGAAGAGCCAGTACACACGAGGCCATGAGGCCCAGAAGCCTCTGGAACCACCAGGCCGATATGCTCTCCGACTGCGCAAACATCTGACACGTGGCCAGCAGATCCGCCATTCTGTCCCCGGTCAGATACACTCGGCAGTCTATCGTGTTCCAACGAAAACCCAGGAAAGTCAGGTCCTGTGAGACCATCATGGAGGATTCCGCCAGTTCACCGACAGCCCAAGATGGAACAGGAGCTGAAGGAGAGACTGGAGGTTGTCTGCTGCTGCCAACGGACAAGGGCTGCGTAGGAGCCAGTCGTCCAAATAGGGAGACACATGGATACCCTGGAGACGAAGATAGGCCGCAATCACCGACATCATCTTCGTGAAGACACGCGGCTCCGAACTGAGGCCAAAAGGAAGCCCCCGAAACTGGAAGTGCTCCTCTCCCAAAGAGAAGCGGAGGTATCTCCTGTGTGGATTCCAAATCAGGATATGCATGTATGCATCCTGAAGATCCACCACGCTGAGCCAATCGCCCATCTGCAAAGAGGAGCGAATCTGGCCGGGCGTGATCATCTTGAATTTCTCTTGGGGTAGGAAAAGATTGAACTGGGAAAGGTCTAGGATGGTGCGCAGGCCAGCCTGGTTGGGTTTGGGCACCGTAAACAGCTGGGAGTAGAAGCCCTCCCCTCGCCCCCCAAGGGGAACGGGTTCCACAGCTCTGAGGTGCAGAAGATTCTGAACCTCGGCCTTGAGGGAGGGTGAGCACGACAGCTGAAAAGCAGGGTTGAGGAGTGGGGTAGGGGGTAAAGGTAAGCGGAAGCCCGCTCGAGCGACTGACAAGACCCATCTGTCTTCAGTGATGGTCTGCCACGCCTCCCAATGAGACGCAATGCGTCCTCCCACCGGGGTCTCGTGCGAGCGCGGAAAACCCTCATTTGGCAGGTTTATCGGTGGCGGTGCCACCTGAACCTGATGAGGAGGCTGAGGAGCGGGAGAAATACCGCGTATGTTGTTGCCTACGGTGGTTATTCCCCGCAGGAGTATCCACTCTGCGGGATTTGCGGTCGAGGAAGCCCCTAAAACCAGAGGAAGGTCGACCTTGCGACAACGGCCTTTGAGCCTTGAAGGGAACTTTAACCAGAACAGACAATGATTTAGCCGAGTGCTGTCTTTGGTTTTGGTGAGCTCTAAATCAGTAGAAGAGTGAAAAAGCTCCTTACCATCAAATGGAAGGTCCAGAACCTTGTCTTCGAGAACTTAGTGGCATGTAGCCACGCTTGCAGCGAGGTATCAAGCACAAGCATCAGACCCCGAGCCGAGGTGTCTACGTGATGAGCCGCAGCCTCCAGGAGATCCTGGGCCAAGACCCTGGCATCGGAAAGGCCTCCTCTGAAATCCTCCAACTTCTCGACCGGAATGTGCTCCTCAAACTCCGACAGACCTCTCCACATCCGCATGTTAGCTCCCGCCAAAATCAATTCTGCATTGGCCTGCCTGAGCTGTAAGGCCGAATTGGCAAAGATTTTCCTCCCTAGGGAGTCCAGGAGCTTGTCCTCCTTTCCCAAGACCTGAGTAGCCGTCGCGGAGGAGGATGCTGCAGGCCTGGATTGCAACGTAGCCGCAGCCACCACTGTGGAGGAGGGAGGCGGACAAGACGACAAGGCCACTTCTTCCGAAGAATGCAGCCTGTACCTCGCGTCAATCTTTTTATTGACAAAACGTCCCGAGTGTGGCTTTTCCCAAACTCTACAGACCTCGGCCAGAACGTCCTTCTGCAAGAACAGGCCGGTACGCTCCAAAGGAGACAAGGTGAACGCCCCAGAAAGCACGCCCTCCTGCAGAGCAGGTGCCTCGGGCACCGGAACATCTAAGAAACTCATCATGTCCAGCACCCGGTCATGGAAAGCTCCGATAGAGCAGGGAAGGTCCTTGTTGTCCTGATCGCCTTGAAGGTCATCTGACAAGTCAGGATCCTGCTGAGCCGTGTCAGGCACTGCCTTGTCCACTGGGGACAATGGTGGCACAGGCGGAAGCGCAGGGGGAGGCACCACGGGCAAGGGAGGCGCCGGTGGGACCACCGTCGGAACGGGTGGAGCCGGAGGCACTGTTAGGCAGAAACCTGTGCAGTTCCCTTAGGGACCACTGCAAAAGATTTAAGAATACAGGTGTTTGGCAGTAAACCCACTTGGTAGCAGTCTGTACCACACAGATTCACTTGGTAGCTGTGGCTGAGCAGTCAGACTTCCCTCAAGAAGAGTTAGGCAGTATACAGAGCATACAAAATAGGTACAGAATTACAGTAGCACAAGCAAACACTAACCAGAGCTTGGGTGTAAAAGTATATACTTATTTATTTAACACACACTTATAAAACAGACTAGCACTAAATTGGTAAGATAAGTTCAAAACACAATCACTATTATCATATGTACATCCCCGATTACTTGTTGGACAAGTCTTAGTTAACACCACTTATTTCCAGACAGAGGTGAGCGCTTAACGTTCGATGGCACTCCAACAAGTTAGATAGAAAGGGAGGGAAAAGCAGAATTATGGAAGCATACACACTAAAAAAAAATGTAAAGACCCATAGCAAGTTTAGGAAGGCACAGTCTACTGGTGAGCAAGGAAGTTTGGGTGCCAGGCCCACTTTCAAGGGAGCCAGGCGGAAGATGCCCAAGATCAGACAGTTATACAGAGTCTTCAAAGTTTGTGGAGGTAGTTCGAAAAAGGTTTAGTTCAGTGCAGAAAAGTTAGCTAAGGTGTCCCAGGCTAACCCAGGTTCGAGAGACGAGGATTTAATACACCCCGTTCAAACGGTTGCAAGGGAAGCCAGGCGGAACACGGTACCTTAAATGGAGAGGATCCTCCAGCGGGGGCAATTGTTCCTGGCAGCGGGTGCAAGTCGCAGCGTCGTCCCGAGGAAGAGAAGATCTTTTCGTGGAGGAAGGATGAAGGTCGTTGCACTGCCAGGGAAGAAACCAGCCGCGGAGTTCTCCGGTACAAACGTACTACCCTTTCGGTTTGCGGTAGTGGTGAAAACGTGGTATCCCGGTTGGCGGCCACAAGATGCTCCAGGAAGGCAAAAAGAAGGTAGACTGGTTATCCCCACCAGTCGAAGGAAGAAGACTCTCCGGGCTGGAGATCTCCTCTGTCATTGGGAAAAGTGGTGAGACGGTTCAGCAGGGCTCCACCGGTGGTGTCGTTGTTGCAGCCCGGCTCAGCTTCTCCCTCCTCGGATTCTTAGGTCCTGTGGCGACTTCTGAAGTTCCAGTCCCCAAAGCCCTGCTTTTATGCAGCACACCCCCATTCACTCAGCCTAGTTGTCAATCAAACATGCTAAGTGGTGAGCCGGCCGGCTGACCACTTGGGCCAATCACACAAAAGTGCGACTTGAGTTACCAAGGTAACTCAGTCCAGGGTGCCTAAACCCCCTCCCTCACCCCCTGTGGTACCCAGACAGAGTGGCACCACTTTTGGAGGCTTCTGTGCAGAAGCCTGCCAAAAAGTGGAACAAAGGGCTCGACTTGGGTTGGAGTCACAGAAGAGAACACAAACGCCATTTTAGAATCGAGTTCTGGCAAAAAATACCAACCGGCGAATTAATATTAAATAAATAAACCGGCGGTATGTTCGAGGCTATAAGAATTCAATAATTAAAGTTGGTAGCCTCGAACAATGGGAAAATCCCATAGAGATATATTCGCGGTCGAATATAAAAAGTAGTATCCACTGCCACCAGCCAAAACGCGACCAGGGGGGACAGAGACGTGCCCCCTCGAACAACAGACCCCGGGGCAATCGAATTGCCCCAACCAGTACGTCCACAATATGATGGTTTGTACTGGTTTCAGTTCATAATTTGGGACTAGCAAAGCCAATGGTGACTTTACATGCCCTGGGAGACAGTAGTCAGTCCCAGGGTATGGAGTCTATGTTGGGGGGTCGCTACGACACCCCTGGGTTACGGCACGGAGGGTGCTGTGTAACCCACATAAAAAAAACATATGAGACCCTATGGCGTAAAAGACCCCATAGCCCATAAAACACATGGAAAGTTAAAGGAACACCTCAAAACATGTCTAGGAGTGGGAGCAAAAGAATCTCACTCTTAGCAGGAGAGAAAAAAATAAACCCCAAAAATCCAGCAAAGCTGCTGGGGGACTCACTAGGTTTGGGAAATTAGACTTACAGAGAATTCTCCCTAACAGGCACGGGTGGACATATCTCCTTGAAAAGCCCTTTGAAATATTCCCTAAATTTACCGAAAAAAGCATCCTCAGGAGATTGTTTCGGAACCTGAGGAGGCCTCTCATGAGGTGGACAAATCCAGGGATGTAACGGAGAAGGGTGCCACACCGGCCCCTCCACCGACGAATCCACATAAATCAAGGGAGCCTCCCCCACGGGCAACAAAACATTGTGCGGAAGAGGCATCCGGGCGTTCCAATCATAAACCGGCCGGTAAGGATGCATACAAGGGACCTTAGGTTCACCCGAAGGATCGAACCCTACACCAGGGGCCGATGGCATAGTTGTAGGGGCAGTACCTAAAATGGCTGCCGTGGTCGTGGCGGGAACGACCGCCATTTTGTCCTCATCTGAGGGGAACTGCGGCACGTGAGGAAGTGAGGCAGGGGTCCCCGTCGATGGGTCAGGGGTCTTAATTTTAGCCTTAACGTAAGGAACCTCAGCAGAGCCGGTACTATGAGGCCTGGAATGTTTCTGCGACATACCAACCGCCAACTGAGCCTTTGAGGGAAGGGCCTCGGCACTGCCGGTAAAAAGAAACTTTCTTCTTTGCCCCCTCAACAGATCTGGTGTCACCACAAGAGCGGGAACGGTGCGCTGTCACCGACAGGGCCTTGCCCGGCCCCTCAGAACTGTTGGTATCCTTAGCCTCTGTACGAGGGACCTCGGACCTAGGCCCGGTAGAAGCCTTATCGGCACGGGCCTCGAACATAAGTTCGGTAACCTCAAGCCCAGCCAAGACCTCGGGGCGCACCCCGGTTTTGTTTTTGAGGGAAGCCGAAAGAGCGGCCTCAGAGCAAGCTCCGGTACCCCACGACTCAGTAGAACTGGGTCTACAAACAGCCCCCACAGGAGGGGCCTTGGAGCGTCCTCCGGTGGACACAGGCCCCTTACAGAGACCCTGAGAGAAAACTCCAGTAGAATTATTAGGCCCGACAGGCACCTCAGGGCGAACCCCGCTAACAGAGCGATCAACGCCCCTCCCGGCTCGAGAGGAACCCGGAAAGGTATCCCCCGGCCTGGGTGCTCTGAAAAGGAAAGAACTTAGGGGGCGTTTTTTCTTCTCGTCGATGAACTCCTGAAAATGCGAAGGAGGAGTCCGTCCGAACACCTCCTCCCACCGCTCCAACCGACGATGAAGTGCCCGGACCGAAAGGGAGTCACAGTAAAAACAGGAGTCCCAACGGTGTTCCAGACCCAAACACTCTAAACAAAGAGGATGGGTATCTGGCCTCGCGAAGCGACAGTGACACGATGAACAGTCTGGAAAATCTAGTTTAAAAGACAGACAGACTAGTAAACGAACGCTAGCGAGAGCCAGAGAGGGAAAAAGGGAAGAAAGTCTTCCGAGGATGCAAGTGCGTCCGGCCCCGATCGTTCCGGAGATGGGCGATGCGGAGCCAAGGTGGGCGGGGTTACGGCCGCGCGCCGGGCCCCGCGCAAGAAAGAGGAGGGACACATTTTTAAAAAAAATGTGGATGCTTTTTACGAAGTGCTCCGGTCCCGTCCCACAGGACGGAGAGATGTCCCATAAGTATGGAGGAAAGGGGACGTGACGTAGGAGTACTTTAATTACTCATACGTCATGTCTCCTTGCCGCCATCCTTGTGGGTGATTCCACCGAACAACAACATAGGGTGGAGCTGTGACAACCTGAAGAGAAAAGGTTCTTCAGAACCGCCTGACCAAACTCTGCATTGCGCCTGGAGCTGGTGTCCACCGAATACTGTTTGCAGAAGGCCGACGGAGTGGCCCAAGTGGCCGCCTTGCTGATAACATCCCAAGAAGCATAGCTCTGAAACACGAAAGCCGTGGCCTTACCTCCGACCGCATGGGCATGAATCCCCTCAGGAACAGGTTTGCCCATGGCCTTATAGGCCTCTGAAATGGCCTGTACCATCCAAAGGGCGATGTAAGCCCTGGACGCCGGAGAGCCGCAGGAGGAATCCCCAAAAGTCACAAACAGTGCCTCGGACTTCATGAAGGATTTTGTCCGAGCGAGATAAAACTTGAGACCCCTTTTGAGGCCCAAGGAATGAAGGGTCCTCGTTGCCTCCGACTGTGGGTTTGGGAAAAACACTGGCAGGCAGATCTCTTGTTTCAGTTGGAACATAAACCACCTTGGGCAAGAAGCTAGGGAGAGTGCGCAAGATGACCTTGTTGTTGTGAAACGTGGTAAAGGGTTTGCACGAAGACAATGCCTGTAGCTCACTAACCATGAGGTGAGAGCCACCAATAAAACAGTCTTCAGTGTCACCAAGCGTATGTCCACAGAGGCCATCGGCTCAAAGGGCTTGCGTTGCAAAGCTGCAAGAACCACATTGAGATCACAGAGCGGGTGCAGCCTATGTACTGGAGGAAAAGACCTAGACAACCCCTTAAGGTATGCCTTAAACGCCGGGTTGGCTGCCGAAATCACATGCTATTGGGAATTCTTGTAAGCCCCGATTGCCACCAAATACGTGCAGCAAGTATCCACCTGAATTCCGGAACAAGCCAGGTGCGCTGACAAAGTCAGAATGTCATCAGAGGACAGGTGGCCGGGTCCAGACCCTTGTACAAGCCCAATGGCAGAACATAGTCAATGTTTTTATAATGGGATGAGTCGAGGGCCTCATGGCCTGGTGAATGATGTCCCAGTTTTCATCTGAAAATTGAGCATGCTGAAGCCTCCGCTGATCAGGACCCAGGCCGCCAGGGCCTGTTTGGCTGGGTCTGGATGCTCCACTGCTCTGCCCTGCTGCGTCAGGAAGCCCCTGCTGGGGATCGGAAGATGGACGGGACCCTTAGAACACAACTGCAGCAGATCCAAAAAACTGGGTCTTGAAGGCCATTGGCAGACAACCAGGATAAGGCTAAAGCCCACGGAAGCCTGGTACTTGCAGACGGTCCGCTGGAGCAAAGTGGTTGGCGGGAACGCGTAACACCTCTGGCTGTGCCAGCAGATCTGGAAGGCATCTCCTAGTGACCCCCGGACCCTGACCTGCCAATGAGGCAAACTGCAGGCACTTAGTGGAGGGTCGAACATGTCCAGGTCTGCAAACCCCCAACGCTGGAACATGGGCAACAAGGAGTTATTGCGCAACTCCCACTCGTAGGCGTTGAACCCCAAGCGACTCAGCTTATCCGCTTCTGCATTGCTGTCCCTTGGCAGGTGGACAGCAGAAATCCAAATCCTCTCTGTAAGGGCCCATTCCCAGATCGAAACCGCCTTCATGCAGAGGAGGGGGGAGTGGGGGGTGCCATCCTGCTTGTTCAAGTAAAACATTGTAGTAGAATTGTCCGTCTGACCAGAACCGACTCGTCACTGATTAGGGGCAAAAACACCTTGAGGGCCAGGCCCACTGCCCTGAGCTCGAGGAGATTGATATGTAGGAGGGCTTCCATCCTGGACCATGCTCAATGAATCATGTAGTACACCAGCCCAAAAAAGAGAAGTCTGTCGTCACTACCAGGGTAGGCTCCAATCGGGTAATGGGAGCTCCGACTGAAACATTGCGGTCCATCAGCCACCAGCAAAGGTTGGGCAAAAGGAGCGCTGGTATTGGGATCCTCTCCGACTGATACCCAGTCTCCTGACCCCAGTTGTCTACCAAGTGGAGCTGGAGGCGCCGCATCTTGAGACGGGCGTGCTGCACAGTCAGCATGCAGGAGGCCATCAGGTGCAGAATGTGATGGAACCACCATGCCGAGGTGGTCAAGTTGTCCAGAAAGGGCCCCACTGCCTTGTGGAGGCACAGAAGCCTCTCGGGCCGGGGACCACTCGCTGAACGGCAGTGTTCCAACGCACCCCTAGTAAAACGAGTTCCCGAGATGGGCATAACTGCGACTTGCTGCGGTTGAAGGAAACCCCAGCTCATGAAGGGTATCTGCCAATCTCTGGCAGGAGCGCACCACCCCTTCGGGTGACCCCACCCTCACCAACCAGTCGTCCAGATAAGGGTATAGATGATGGCCCTCAAAGCAGAGAAGACCCGCCTCTGCATTCACCAACTTTGTGAAGACACACGGGGCCGAGTTCAGGTCGGAGGGCAGCACTTTGTACTGAAAGTGGTACGACATAATTGTGAACCGCAGAAACTTCCAATGCAGCTTATTTATGGAAATTGCAGGTACGCATCCTGGAGGTCAAGGGAACACATCCAGTCCCCTGCACACAGACTCAGCTATGTGTGCGGGATTAATCATCTTGAAGCACTCCAGCAGTAAAGAGAAATTTAGAAATAAGAGGTCTAGGACTAACCTCAGGCCAGCCTGGTTGTTCTTGGGTACCGGAAAAATCCTGGAATAGAAACCGAAGCCCCTGTATACAAGAGGAACAGGTTCTATCTCCTGCATCTCCAAGAGTGAAAGGACCTCCCGTAAAAGGGCTGGGGTCCCGATCTGACGAAGAGGAAAGGATGGTAGAGGCAGAGGAAAGCTGAAGCCCTTGGAGACTATGGATAGGATCCACAGGTTGCTGAAGACGCTTTCAGGTGTCATGGTACAGAGCCAAACAGCCCTCCATTGGTGAGCTGTGTTCCCCGAGCCAGACATCACTGCTTCTTATTGTCGGAGGAGTGGGCAGAGGAGGGAGGAGTAGAAAAACCTGTGCAACATCCTCTGCTGCTTCCTTCTGTTGTCACTGAGCAGCCTGTCAGGCCTCCATGTACCGCAGTCTCCGAAACCCTTGAAGCCGGAGAAGGTTCGGGGATTGAACTCGGTCCTGCCCTCGGATTGAGGGAAGAATTTCTGACCCGGCTTTATAACGATGACCAAGGACTTGGCGTTTGAGTGGAGGTTTTCCTCTTTGTCAATTTGTCATAGTGGACAAATGAAAAAGGTCCACGCCTGATCTAGGATCCGCTCCTGCACGTCGGATGAAAACTTGTTGGCGTGCATCCAGGCATTCCTTCTCATCTCGACCCCAAGTCTCAGCGCCCTGCTGGCTTTGTCGATGTGGGAGAACGAAGACTCCATGACGTCCCGCGCAATTGCCCGGGCATCTGCCAGACCGGACTTGAAGGCTTGTTTGTCCGAAAGGCGGTTGGGCAGAAATTCAGAGCTCCCGCCACAGCTTCTGGTTAGCCACGGCCAAGAGGGCATCAATGTTGGCCTGCTGCAGATGCAGTCTCGAGATGGAGTAAGGAACAAGTTACTTACCTGTAACTGTTGTTCTCCAGCATGGGTCTGGCATGAATTCACATGCTCATGAATATTCCCTGTCGTCAGGCTGGGAATCCTCGGTAAAAGAAAAAACTGTTTCAGTTTTGTTTCTAAACTGTCTTTCTCCTATAAACCAATCACTGAGCTCAGGGTCATACTGCCCCCAGCCAAAGACTGCCCTCTACCTTAGCCCCTCCTCTGGCAGCCATCTTCAGATTTGTAGCAGTAAAATGGCAGAAGGAAAAAAAGAGGATAGCCAGAGAGGGGCAGGTGGGACGGTTCTCATGTGAATCCATGCTAGACCCATTCTGTAGAAAAACAGTTACAGATAAGTAACGTGTTCCTTTTCCAGCATGGGGTCTTGCATGGATACACATACTCGTGAATAAAGAAAACATCAGTACACACATGCACAACCACAGGAGAAGCAATCTCTTACTTCCTCACCAGGCTCACCTTTAAGCAAACAGTTTGCGCAGCACTGCTTGGCCGACTCTGGACACCTCCCTGAAATCCCTGTCGATGCAGTAGAATTTCGTGAAGGTGTGCGTCGACCTCCACGTAGCAGCCCTGCAAATGTCCAGCAGGGGCACACCAGACAGGAACGCTGTAGTAGCAGCTATCGCTCTGGTTGAATGGGCTCTCGGATGGCCAGGCAGTGGTTGCTTTGCCAACTGGCGACAGTGAGTGATACAGCCAGAGAGTCACCTGCAAATGGAAGCCTTGGACAGGGCCTTCCCATGGTTCACAGGACCAAAGCGCAGCTTTTTGTGAAAAGTCTTCCGGAAACTTAGCGTGGCCCACATAAAACTTCAGCGCTCGAGCCACGTTCAGCGAGTGCAAAGTCCTTTCAGCTGGCGACAAAGGCGTCGGAAAAAACACTGGTAACACCAAGGGCTTGTTGAGATGAAAGTCCGACGGCACCTTGGGCATGAAGGAGGGGTGCGTCCACAGCACCACCCTCGTCTCATGGAAATTCAAGTACAGTGGTTTGCAGGATAGAGCCTGGATCTCACCTACTCTTCTTGCATAGGTGATGGCCACGAGAAAGGCTGTCTTCCACGACAAAAACTTCAGTGGAGCTCTGTGCATAGGTTCAAATGGAAGCCCCCTGAGCCTAGTCAGCACCATGTCTAGTTCACACGCCGGGGCCGGAGCCTTCACTGGTGGTAACGAGCAGAACAGTCCCTTGATGAATTCCTTGACCAACCCGTCGAAACACAGAAGGTCATCCTGGGGATCTGGTGTAGCTGGAGATAGCCGCCAGATGCACCTTGATGCAGCCGTGCGTCAGCCCCAATTTAGCCAAAGAAAGTAAGTATGGAAGAACATGTGGGGCCGTGACCCTCAGAGGGTTGATCTTCTGCAAACGGAACCAGGTCACAAAGCGTTTCCACTTGTGGCCGTAGCACTTGAATGTCAACGACGTCCTGGCCTTGGCGAGTACCTCCTGGAGTCAGCCGGTAGCTCGTAAGCACCAAACTCTAATGCTGCAGGAGCCAGGCCTTCAGGTACAACGATCCTGGATCGTGTTGTAGAATTGCACTGCCACTGGCAGTTTGACTGACTGCTGAGAAGGTCCAAGTACCAGATCTACCTCAGCCACGCCGGCACGACGAGGGTCATCCTGCACCGCTACCGTCTAAGTTGACTGATGACTCGTAGTAGCAGCGGCAACGGAGGGAACGCGTACAAGAACAGGTCTTCCCAAGGGAAGGAGAATGCGTCCCTCATGCCCCTCGGCTGGGGGAACCTGCTGGCGAACCTACGGCACTTGGTGGTCATCGCTGTCGTGAAGATCTCGATCTGGGGATTGTCCCACTTGTGGTACAGGGTGTCCACCGGATCCTGTCGAAGTTCCCACTCATTGCAAGAGCGCAGTTCCCTGAGAGTGTCGGTGATGGTGTTCTTTACTCCTGCCAGGTGGAATGGAACATCCCCTGGGCGACGGCCCAGTGCCTCAAGTCCTGTGCCTGCTTGGAGAGTGCTGGGGATCTGGTGCCCCCCTGCTTCCAGATGTAAAACATCGTCGTAGTATTGTCTGTGAAGACCCTCACCACCTTGCCCTTGAGGAACGGTAGAAGCGACCAGAGGGCCCAAAACACAGCTCGTAGCTCCAAAACACTGATTTGCAGCGTCTTCTCTTCCGGCTTCCACAGGACTCTGGGGTGAAGCCCTCCAGAGAAGCATCCTTCAAAAATCTGTGCCTCCGGCGATGTTGGAGCGCTCGCCCCCCACCTTATCGCTCGACGGAACTCCTCGCCGACCTGTCTTGAAAGCTTCCGGACACTTGGACCCAACGTGCGTCGAGCAACTCCTGGAGTGGACGCATCTGCAGCCTGCAGAGCCGAATCAGATATATGCACAACGACAGCATGCCGAGCAGCGACTTGATGGTCCGCACCGTGGTGAAGTTCAGTGCCAATAGCCGTTGCACCTTGACATGATGGCAGATATCCTTTCTTCCGACGGCGCTGCCAGGCAAGCCACCGTCTCGAGCCTGGACCCCAGGAACAGAGCGTCCTGCGATGGAGTCAAGTAGGACCTTGCATAATTGACTGAGAACCCAAGGTTCGTCAGCAGTCGGACGGACCACCCTGTGTGATCAACAGCGATGTCCTTCGACTTGGCTCGGATGAGCCAGTCGTCCAGATAAGGGTACACGTGGATCCCTTGCAGTCGCAGATGGGCCGCCACCGGCACCAGGCATTTGGTGAAGACTCTGGGCGCTGACTTCAGTCTGAAGGGGAGCACCTTGAACTGGTAATGCTGTCCCTAGATGACCAAGCACAGGAACCTGGGATGTTTTGCGTGTATGGTGACGTGGAAGTATGCGTCCTCTAGATCCAACGACAAAAGATGGTCTCCTTGCTCCAGCTGGCCGAGCACGTGCTGCAGTGACCATCAGAACTTCTGGGACTTTATGTACTTGTTGAGCTGCCGCAGGTCGAGAATGGGCCTCCAGCCCCACCCCCCCCTGTCTTTTTTCTTACGAGAGAGTACTTTGAGTAAACCCAGGAGTCGCCGTGGGACCAGCTCTATCGCCCCTTTTTCAACATGGCTCGGACCTCTAGCAGCAGCTGAATTCTGGAATTCTAAGGTGTGTCTGTGGGCGTCGAGCACCCATCTGTCGGTAGAGATTGTCTGCCACACGCTGACTGATTTCGCCAGCCGGCCTCCCACCGGGGTGCATGGGTGGGGGCCAAACTTCCTGGACGGTTCATTCTTGCTTGGAGGTCGACGGGCCACTTTGCGGACCCCGACGACGACGACCTCCGCCCTCGAAGGCCTTGGAGCGACCCCTTTTGGCTTCCTGGGTCGAAGAGCTAGAGGGTTGGCGGTAAGAGTATGAGCCCCTGAGCCCCCGCCGAAACCCCTCGAAGATCGAATAGACTTCCCTCCTGAGGAACGAAAGGACAGTCGTCGTTGCAGTAGGGTGCCAAGGGCACGTGCCGTCTATGTGTCCAGCTTGGTGGCCTGGAGGGATTCATCCACAGCCTTCACAAACAGGTTGTCCCCGTCAAAGGGCATGTTCTGGATCTTGTCTGGACCTCCTGTCTAAAGTTGGTGGCCTTGAGCCAGCCACGACGATGAAGACAGACTAGGTTTCCCATCTGGCAGAAACCCCTGTCCGCAATGTCCATGGCCACCGTGATGGCATGGTCAGACTCCACCTTGCCTTCTTGAAGGATCTCTAAAGCCTCTACCCGCTTGTCATCGGGGAGGAAGTCCAGTAGCGGAGCCAACTTAAACCACAGCTCCCGGTCGTATCTGGCCACGATTGCAAGGACGTTGGCAGCCTTGATCGCCATCGCTGCCGAGTAGATAACCTTTCTACCCATAGAATCCAATTTATTCCACTCGTTGTCCAGAGGGGTGGTAGAAGAAGATGCCAAACTCGATTTCTTCCTGACAGCCGTCGAGACCTCCGAGTCGGCGACTGTTGAGACCGCAAGCATTTGGGTGCAGAGTCCGGCACCCTGTACTTTTTCTCTAGATGGTCTCTTTTCGCTGGAGCTGTCAAGGGGTTCTTCATCCCAAACATCGTCCAGGAAAGGAACCGAAAGGATGGTCTTCCTCTTCGCCCCCCGGCGCTGGTGTAAGAAGCCTTCCTTCTTTTCCTCCGGCATGAGCTGGAAAAGCTCAGATGTTCGTGCGATCATTGCATGGGCGGAGGTCCCCCATTCCGCTGTCGTCACCTGTGCCCGTTGTCTCTGTGTCCGACTCAGTCTCCTTGTGGGAAAGGGTGGCGCTGGGTGGCATGGAGACGTGAGGTGCCTCCTCCTCTTCTTGATTGGCCATTCCCCCGGTGTCAACGGGGTTGCCGGAACTGGTGCCGCGGGCAGAGGGGACGTCGGCATCCTCCTCTGTATCTCTGACACCAGCGTGTGGAGGGTCGAAAGGATGTTGAGAGAAAGATTTCAGGGGTACCTGGGGGGGTAGCCGCACTGGGCCCAGGGCCTTCGTCGGCCCAGGGTCCTTCATCGTCTCCATAGAGTGTCACCCCTTTGTCGCCATCGTCGCCCCCATTGTGGGGTGACTTCTCAACGTTCCCCCTCGTCATCGTCCTCATGGACGGTGTGGATGGAAAGGAGCTCATCCTCCTCGGCTGAAGAAATGTCTGTTCCTTCGAGGCCTTCACCCCCCCTTTCTTCCGGGCCAGAGGGGTCGGTCAAGGGCTATGTTCCGGCATCCTCTTCTCCGGGGTCTTCACAACTGGCTTGCTAGAAGCCTCCCTTCTGGGAGGAAGAGGCACCTTGGCCGTCGTTGGAGTACCCTGGGCCGGGTCCGCCCCTACGGCTTTCGAGAGTGACGCCACCACCTCTTCGATGGAGGGTGAAGATTGTGCCTGGTGCACCTGGGCCTTCACGGAAAGGCAGGACACCTTGTCCTGCTTGGCCTTCTCCTTCTGGGCCGGGTCAGATCCCTTGTCTACCTTGGCCTTCTCCGTCGCGGGTAGGTCGGACACATACCCTGCTTGGCCTTCTCCCGTTTGGCCTTCTCCGGATTCTCTCGTCATCGTGCACTTCGTGAAGCCACGGCAAATCACACAATCTTCCTCCTTATGCACCGGCTGCAGGCAGTACAGACACTGGGAATGTTTGTGGTCCATGTACACATTCCGCAGACCGCAGACCGCAATCGGAGCAAAGCTTGAAGAGGGATGCGCGGTCCTTCTCATCCGACATGATCCACGCGGTGTAGGCCTGAAGAACTTCTGGAAGCTTCCAAGAAGATCACTTGACGTAATGAGCCCTTGAGGGGTGCTGAAAAGAGCCGAAAAACTGATCCCCGTTAATGGGAAGGATAATCGATGCAGCACACAAGCTCAATTGACCGAAAAATACAATTTTCCAATCAAAAATTGAAAAAACGCAAAAAAGCTTGAAGAGCGAAATGTGATGACTCCCAACACTTGAACGTGCAGTAAAAAATCTGAAGCTGGCTGCCAGATGAGGGGCTTAGGTAGAGGGGCAGTCATTGGCTAGGGACAGTATGACCCTGAGCTCAGTGATTGGTTTATAGGAGAAAGACAGTTTAGAAACAAAACTGAAACTGTTTTTTCTTTTACCAAGGATTCCCAGCCTGACGACGGGGAACATTCATGACCATGTGAATCCGTGACAGACCCAATGCTGGAGAACAACGCTTTCCCAAGGACTCGAGGACTTTGTCCGCCTTGGAGAGGCAACTCGAGGTGGCTCCCGTGGAGGAAGACGACGATGACTATGGTTTAGAACATAAGGAGGCTGCGGCCACCAGAGAGGAATGGGGCTGCGGGTGGGAGGCAAGGAGGATTGGCTCCCCATCCATCAGCCTAAACCTGTTGTCCAACTTGTTCATCTGGGCGTTGGCACTGGGCTTCTCCCAGACCTTCCGCACCATCTGCAGCACATCCATTTGGAGTGGAATGCCAGACCGGTTCATGGTGCGTTTCCCCAAGACCTCTGCAAGCACACCCGACTCCTGGGGGGCTTCCTCAGGGAGAGGGACCCCGAGGAACTACCAGGCCCTGGAGGCGTTCATGAAAGGACTTAACAGATGCAGAGGGCTCATCGTCCTGGGCGTATCGTTATCCTCTGCGTCATCACCCCCCCCCCTTTTTACAGGCCGAGGGGAATCCGGGCCCTGGGACAAAGGTGCTGGCACGGTGCCTCCCGCCCCACCCCCCCCCAGGTACAAAGCCGCAGACAAGTCAAACAGGTGTTGAGGTGGAGGCGTGGTTGGTACAGAAGGAGGGGTCCACATGACCTGTAGGGCCTGTACTGGAGAAGGGACCGGCACTGTGAGAGCCAGAAAAATGGGAGGAGGCCCCAGGGGAGGGGGCCAAGGTAGCGCAGCCTGGGTGATAACCTTCACAATGCCCTTCAGGAATCCCTTCATCTGAGAGGAATGCATGAGGAAGAGGAAGCATTCAAAGAAGCAGTCCTCAATAGACACTGGGTGCTTAGGAGCCCTCCCCTCCGAGGCACTGGGCCTCCACTCCTGGTCAAAGCACTGATGCACCTGGTGCATGTAGCTGTAGGGTTGTGATGGGTAAACATACCCCTGCGGGTACCAAAACATAGCTCCGTAGGATCTGCTGCCACTTCCAGAAGGAAGGGGACTGGAATCGTTCTGCAAGGCCCACTCCATAGGTGAAAGCACTGGCAGGCCCATAGCCGGATCCAAGATGGCTGCTTGCCTGGCAGGCTTCGCCATGTGCCGCTCCATTTTGAAGCAAAGGCCCCGAGCCAAGAAAGGCCTTAGACGCTAGAGGATACAGCTTGGGTCTTGCGCCCAAAGCAGAGATGTTGACCTCAGACAGCCCTCTAGTAGGCACTGAGTCCTCAGCCGGATGGCCAATAGTCCAAATGCCCTGGATGACTGACTCGGAGTGAGCTGTGCCGGTAGCCGTGCTGGATCTAGGCGAGGAACGACTCTTGGAGATGACACTCAACGATTCCTTAGCCCCCCCGGGGTAGAAGAAGAGGACCCGCCTGATCCTCTGTTCGAGAACAAACTGGTAGGGCCCCTGGACCCCTCCGCTTGGGAGCCGGTAGCCTGGAAGGCATCAGGTCTGTCCTCGGACCGCCCGGGAGAGCCCCCCGGCCACTCGGCTTGGGAGCGAGTAGCCTTGGAGGCCTTCGCCTGCAAGAACCTGAATGCGAGAAACCCTGTACCGTGGGAACCCTGGGGAAGGAGTCTCCACGCTGTGGAGCCGTACTGAACAGAGGTCCTACTTTGTCTTGACAAGAGGTCCCGGGGACGAAGTCCTTAAGGTGGGGAGGAGGGAGAAGTGTGAAAGATATCCACCTCCCCACCTCCACAACAGATTCTTCAATGTCCTGTGACCGAGAGAGCTGCATGCCGCACATGAGTCACAGAGGTGGTCGGGCCCCGAACACTCAAGAAAGAATGGGGGTCCGAGGCCGAGAACTAGCGGTCGCAAGAGGCACACCTTGCGAATCCTTCTGCAGTCGACATGTGCCGGGGAGGTGAGGCGAGGTGAGGCACCGAATGGAAATTAAATAAGAATTGAAAAAACAAACGGGGAGCAAGCAGAAAGCAAAAAAAAAATTGCTGGCTGCCAGGTCCGACACCGTCTGTGCGGAAAAAGCGACTGAGGTGAGGTGCTGGAGGGCAGTGCCTTGGCAGAACGTTCCCATGCCAGAGGCTGTGCCCCTGCACACACTACTAAATTTAAAGGGGACGCTCATGTTTTTGCTGCCAAATGTTCTGGTACCATCCCCATGTTGGGGGACACCCACAAGGATGGCGGAAAGGGGAAGGGACATACAAGTATAGGGGTCATTTTTATATTGTGGGATTTTAATTTGGGAGATGGGAGGGTGCTTTAGACAATAATATAGGAGTGCACAAGGAAGTTGGAATGGTTTTAGGATGAGCACGCCCCTAGACTATGTAATAAGTGGGCCCAATATTGTGGTAAAATAGTAAGATACCACTTTCAGTGGGTACGGGACAGTATTTTCACGCGGGATCAGGATTCAAACCTGTGTTGTGCTGCGTTTTCTTGCTCCCAAGACAAACGCGCTGCCCTTGAGCTATCCTTCCTCCCCAAGGAATGGTCAGTATGAGGGAACATTTGATAGTGGAATAATAGAAAGCATGTTTTTGTACTTCTTGGCAACCTCTAAAGGATCTAGACTTAAGAGCAGGCAAAATATCCTTGGGCTCTGGAAGCGCTACAAGGAGATAAAAGGAGGCGCCCTGGAGGGGGCAGGCAGTACAGTGACACAGTGGGGCCACCTAGGGCTCCACCCTCTCCCTATGGATTGTATCCAATGTTGAAACCTGCCACAGAGTACACCAACCCAGGGCGTGTGCCCCCAAGTCAGGGGGTTGGGGGGAATGGGAAAGGGGAAAGGGTACCCCGACTAGGTCGGTGCTAGGGAGGAAAGGGGCAACCGAAAGTACTTGCTTGGCATAGAAAAGAGCATGCAGAGACAGTTGGACATTATGTCCGAGGAAGCAGAGGTGGTGATAGATAAGGAGGTGCAGAGACCGGAGAAGGACCAAGGGACAGCTGGGCGGTAAAGATGGGAGGACATTGGGGAAAATAAAGTTTAAATTGGATAGCAAGGTTTACAATGAGAGGGAGGAAGTTGTGAAGAATCCTGTGGATCCCTCACTGAAACCCTGCCTAAAGCCTCCTCCTAGGTGGCCAGGGGAAGGCAGATGCTTCCTTATCCCAACCCTGGGGGTGGTGTACTGCAGGAGGATCACCTGGGAGGAGACATGGCCCAGGGTGGTGAAGAGATTTCAAGGGATGAGACAGTATTTTTCCTCTGACAGGAAGACTCTTCCCAATGTACCTAAAGAGATAATGGCTTACTGTGATATTAATGTCTATAAAACTCATATTAGATCTAGGGTTATGAACCCCAAGGTTATAAAATCTGAACAAACCTTACTAACTGAAAGATAAACTAAATATCTTCCTGAATCCCAAGGGTACAATATAAAGAAGTATGAAAAAGTTGTCTTCAAGAAACCATCTTCCTCTGCAACAGCTAATTCTCATAGCCCCTCTCAAGAACTTCAAGGGAATTAAATCTACCCTTCAAATATTGAAATAACTACCTTTACTAAAAAAAAAAACTATGAGTCCCAGAATCCTAGAGGTAATGAGATGAGGAAGAGGGCTTAAGAGGCATGCAGATGTAGTCCTGCAATTAAGCCTGGTAGCCATTGCAGTAGTCCGGCAATTATTGAGGCTAATAGCCCACACCTGAAAATTATCATTGAACCTGAGAGGCATAAAAGGTCCTCTCAGGTGCAGGCAGAGAGAAGGAGGGGAAGGAGCTGGAGTGCAGGCTGCAGTAATAGAAGCAGAAAGGCACAAGGCTGGCAAGCCACGCAGAAGTGGAAGAACAAGAGGGACACAGGAACGTGGAAACAGCAGATTTCACCTGCAAGTTCTGAGTGAGTCCTGTTCTGCCAAAATCTGAAGTGCAGAGGCTGCGCTTCGGAAGGCATGCAGGAGAAACAGTAGTTTTACCCATGTGAGCCCGATTGCTGTGATCGGCGAGCTGTGAACGTGAAGGAGACTAAGGCCAGAAGTAAGTGGCAGGCCTGGGGTATCGGGAGAAAAGGGAACTCCCAAAACGGGTGGCTGGATCGAAGACACCCGTTCAGGAGAAGGGTGTGGTTCCTCAGCGAGCCAGAAGCAGTAGACATTGCAATGGAAGTCGGGAAAGCAGTGCAACCCGCAAAGCAAGTGTCTAAGAAGCCGGCGATTGAAGCACAGTGTTCTAACAGCCTTGCCGGTAACAGTATCCAGCTCCTTGTTAACTTGCTTATGGCTTTATTTGTATTTTATATGCATTTAGTTTATTTGTATTGCGCACCTGGCCCAGAGGCATCTGGGCGCATTTCTTGCAGAGGTTACAGATAGCATCAACAATTACAGTTTTTGCAAGTACATAGAGGTACATATGTAACATATTACATCAGGTTAAAACATTTGGAAGGGAAGGTATGCAGTGGGCAGCAAGAAGTTATTAGTTACAGTTTAGGACAAATTACATAAAGTATATACACAAGATGTCAGCATATAGAAGTATATACAATGAGTATGTTGCAGGAGTATGACAAAATTTATATTTATGTAATCGAGGCAGCTAAATTCTGCCCAATGAGCCATAATTTGGCTTTGTGCAAGGTAAGAGGGTTCAGTTTGAGTGTGTTAGGGAGTGTATTCCATAGTTTGGAAGCGAGAACTGGGAAGCTGGACCCCCCTGCTTTCTGTAGCTTAAATCTGGGTATGGAAAGTGAGTGGGCTTGGGCAGATCTGAGTGGTCAGGTGGCCATGTGCGCAGTGAAACAGTTGGCCAGATATTCAGGTGCATGGTTGGCTTGACACATGTGTAAGTGCAAGAGTTTTGAATGATATCCTTAGTGCAACAGGGAGCCAGTTAAGACTTCATCTTGTGTCAGAGATGTGAGATGTTCTGCAGATGTTGAGTGTTGCTCTGATAGCATTATTCTGGGTTACTTGTAGTTTATTGATGTTCTTATGACTAGTCCCCAAGTAGAGGGCCTTACAGTAGTACATTTTAGCCATGATGAGAGTTCTTGCCAGGATAATACAATTCGAGGCTGTGAGGAAAGGTCTGCAAGCTATCAAGACTTTCCATATATATGCTGATACCACCAAATTGGTTTGTCTCGTCAGGGAGAGGGTAGAGTCCAAGTGGAAGCCAAGGGTTTTAGTATCATTAGACACCTTAATGGTGTTCCCGTCAATGTTAAATGCTTTAAAGGCCGGATCCAGCTTATGACAGTAAAAGTCGTCATTTGCATCCAAAGAATTGTTAACAATGGAAATGAAGCACTCACGTTTACCGTGAAAGACCAATCACTCGTGTGAGAAGCCAAAGTTACTGAAATCCATTGTTTCATTATTTAAATAGCGTTTGTGTATCAGAGTGGTTGCGTGTCCTTAATTAAGGAGAGGAAACGCTGTTCAAACCATTCCCGAATAAAACCATTCCAAGAATACCAAACTTTGACAATACACGAGTTACAATTTACAAAGTGTGAAAACTACATCAAAAAGTGGTCGCGTGTGCCTAATTGTGATTCCCAAAGGAGGGCAGGACTTTATCCTTTGCCTTTACACGGGAATACAATGATATATTGATCTTTAAACCTTGAAATCTACTTTAAAGAGAGGTTGTGCGTGCCTAATTGTGTTTTCAACTGAAATACTGAATTTTGTACTGTATCTAGAATTACCTTTCATTTCTATTTAGTAAAGAATATGAACTGTTGAAGAAAACAAGCTTTACCCAAGCCAAGAGGCTTCCCCTTGTTAATTGTGAAACCAGTCTTTCTAAGAGTTAAAGAGCCGTCTAGCTGCACTGTGACGTTATTAACACTCAAATGGCCTAAGATACAAGTGTGCAAGTATTACCTGAAGCTGAGAGTGTGGCACCAATGCTTCTGGGTAATTACTTGCATTAGGGGCTGAACTGCCCCACTGGGACATCCCCCGGTAGGCCTCTGGCCGTAGGCCCTCTTTGGAGCGGATAGATACACATACAGAACATTGCGTGATTTCCGCCTCTGCCTGGGTGGTTTGCCTTGAGTTAGCTGCCTGCAATGCCGGCTGCCACCACCGACGAGACAGATGCTGCATTTATTTTTTTTTCTTCACAGCAGGGCTGGGCCCGTGCCTGCCGGGCCTCCCGGGCTGGCATGGGCACCGGAGCCACACGTGCCCTGCACAGTGCAGAAATTGCAAGCGATGTCAGCAGGGCAGGCTGCAGCAGGCTCGGGCTGCGTCACTTGAGGCCTTCGGGTTGGCATCTGCAATGTCGACTAAGGTAAGCTGAACAATGATATCACTAGATGTATGAACTTTTGTTATGAATGAGCTCCTGCTGGAAGGACACCTGGGTGCACCGTGCTGCGAAAGGGTGCATGAAGACTTCCACACGCCCACATGCTGGCAAGCAAACGCACTGGGTGTCAGGGTAACCAGACGTGCCAGGGCCATCCCCGCAAATTCCATCAGCGATTTTCAATGGCATGCCACCTTTGTACTGACTGACACACACACGTGCCTTCCGACACTTCTCATCTAACTCAATCACAGGAGAAGGATCGACCAGTGCACAGATGTGCCTCGGTCCGGCAGCTCTAGTACTGGGACACACAGCCTGGCATGACAATGCCTCGCAATTATCCTGCACTGCACCTGCAGCTGTTCCAGAACTGGCAAACACGCACGCACACTGGTGACTGGTTGGGCTAGACCTAAAACTGCTCTGCCGTACACCTCAGTCAGGGGAGGGCACACTATTACAGGGCAGGGTTGCACAGGGAAACAATCCTGAAATGTAGAATGCGCGGCTGCTGCTCACCTACAGAGTGCTGCCAATGCACCACCACTGATATTCGTGCACTAAGAACTACAATCCGTGGGATTTTTCAGCAGCAGGCATGGTGAAAAATGGTATTTGGTTGAGCAAAAGTGCCTGCCTTCTTGCCATTACGCCTGACATGAAGAACCAGACAGTAGAGGTAACGCTGTAGAAGTTGTGGCATTTGAAATGTGCTTTTTATCATACAATAAATGTGTTTGTGGCAGAAATATACTCGCCCTGTTACAAAATTCGGTTATGGTAATAGTCCATATATGTGCCCAGCTGATGAGGTTTGTTTGGCTTGTGCTAACAAATGCAATTATACTTTTTAAACAACAGCAGCTTCTGTGTCCACAGAATGCTCATTGCCATTCAGACGAGCCATGTGCAAATAGAAGCCCAGCATACACATAAGCTGTCACCTAAAGCCACCTCGCGGTGGGCAACCAATTAATTCCTGGGCTGTAGATGGGGTGAACCTCTGGACTGTAGGGTGTCTATCCCAGTGTGTCTAGGTCCCAGGGCATGCGGTCGGTGTACACTGGCCACACTACTGAAAGGAATGGCACTGCAGAACTCCATATGCGAATCGTGTTGGGGTGGGATGGGAAGGTCAAAGAAGCAAATTGAATAGCAACACTATACAGCCACCAATGGCGGAGCTCGCGCTTCACAAATGACGTGCATTGTACTAACCACTCAGCTTTAATTTAGGGCCGGAGTCTGCAACATTTGGTTCTCCATATGTTTTGGACTACAGCTCCCATCAGCCACCGCTCATTTACCACAGAATCTGCTATCCATGAACACCCATTTCCTACAGTTTATTGTGTTTTCAAGCACCTTCTATCCGACAACTCACTTTCACGAAAAACATGCTACTCCACGGCCAAGCTACTCATAATAGAAAACGCTAACCAGATGAGAGCTAAATCTGTCCCTTCTTTGGTTATTAATACAACTGAATTATTTACACGTGCAATGGTTTATCTGTGGCAACATTAAAAAATACAAACTTTAAGAACGTCGACACACTGGGAAACAAATGCTGTGAATATTGGATACATTTGTACAATAGAGCAAAGCTACTGTATAAGTATGTATTTTTTTTCCATGCCTTAACCGGGCACCAATGTTTTTCTGCAAGAGGAAAGTGGTGTGTGATGGACATTGATGTGGCAAGGAGGGATGGGCGGTTGTGTTGTGTGGTTGCAAAGGGGTGGGAGGAGAGTATGAGTCTCTTGCTTTGGGGCTAGAATGTTAATTCCAGTTCATAGTCACTGAGCGATGCTTTGCGGACTTGCAAATTAGCTGAAAAGCTAGAAAAATAATTCCTTGCTTCCGGTTTATTGGGAAGATACAGTGGCTTCTGAATACGCCTCAAGAAAGCGGCAAGCCAATCCTTTGCCTAGAAATAGCTGAATGCAACATCACAACAGGGCTTCAAGTGTAAGCTGCGACCCCAGACAGGCAGCTAGCTAGTCATTATTGTGTTTTTGGAGGTGGCGCTCTAGTGGTCTCTGAATCAGCTGCTGCGGTTAGAGGTTGTGCTTGATTGGCCATGCTGGATGCATGGTTCAGTGGGTTTATGGGGAATATGCTGCAACAGGAAGTACTAGGGGGATGGGGCACATGAGTTGGTGGAAGATTGTGGCACAGTGTGGGGGTTTGAAATGTTTTGAGTTTACTTATAAGACACAAGCGTGGGTGAACTGGCCTAAAGGGAATTATGGAGATTTTCTGTAGGCCTCTCCACACCCTGGGACTATTATCTGGTATTTCTAAATTTCCCCAAAGGAAAAGGCTTGGGCTTGCTGAAAACGTGTAATATGGGGCCACTTCGAAAATTACTTCCAGGTCCTCTTTTGGTTCCCAGTCCAGCCCTGCTTGCATTGATAGCTGGCAGAAAGATACAGGTAAAGCTGGGGAAGGGGAACTGTTTGTAAAGAATATTTTAAAGTAGACATAACCTGTGGTGCCAAAGACTATGGAAGCCAGAGAAGAGGGTGTCCTATGGACAGAACCAGGTTAGTATTATGGCAGACAGACAGGAGAGCCAAAGAGGTTGCTGCTTTTTGAAGAAAGCTGTCCAAAGGAAGAATGCCTTGCCTACATGAGGAGGTTGAAGTGTAGCTTGTTGAAGCAGGTTTAACCTTTCAAAGTACTGAAGCTGTGATAGCAGTTTAAAGTACTGAAACCGTGGTATATTTAGTTGTCAGCAGATGTAACATTGTAACACTGCAGTGGTCTGAACAAGTAAAGTACTGTGGGACAAATGTGACTGTTCTTATAGCAACACTGGTAGACGTGTGTTTGTTGAAGTGGAAGCAGCAGCATTGAAGAAATCATCCCAACAAATACCAATATAAATATTAAGACTAACTGAAGAAGTCCTAACTGTTGATGAAAACCTGTGTTATTGACAGTGGGGATATTGAGCTTTATTTTTGAACTGTGGCAAACTAACTGGAAGAAGAGATAAAACATTGTGACCAGGAATACCATTGGTGATATTATTGTTTTCTGAAAATAGGAAGTGGATCTTTCATCCAGGAACCAAGATTTGTTACATGTGGAACTTGGGTTGATGAACTGTTGTTTTGACTGAACTATCAAGAGCAAGTTCCAAACTTTGAATATTCTAAAGTTAACTTTGAATCCTGGGCAAGGGACATTACCCTGGACAGGAGAAGGTAATTCAGACATTGTGTTAATGCAGTTTGTTATATTGTGTTGCCATATATTTTCTTTGTGTTTTTTGTTTATTGTGAGAGCCAGTTTCCTACATTAGAGAATGTTCCCTTAGCTTTAGTTAGACAGGGAATTCCTTAGCAGTATAGGGATAGTGAGGCATATTTCGAGTACATTTCTTTTAATAAAATGGCATATTTTGATAAATCCACAAGCAGTGGTCCACCTCGCATTACTGACCCCTCTCAAAGGGCAGGAATGAACTTAAGAGGACTCTGGTGTCTCAGACGGGGACGAGGGAGCAGGCATGAGTACCGGGGACGATGAGCCTTGTGCTGCAAAAAGAGAAATAGAGGGGACGAAACAAAATAAGAAGGGGGATGGAGGAGGAACGAGCGGAGACTGAGAGCTTCCGCAGTAGGAAGACAAAGATGGCAGTGACAAAGACCCCGAGGGGTGGGGTGGGGCAGGCCCCGGAAACCAGACCACCCAAATGCCCCAGTTGCAGAAAGGGAGGAGCGTCACGCACTAGGTGCAGTGGCAGACGATGGAAAGAGCCAACTTAATGTACAGCTTGCCCCCCTTATGGCAGGACGAGCAAATTATATACACTCTCGAGAAAGACAGTAGTGGTCACCTTAGTGATTGGGTATATGAAGAGCTTGTTGGTGGCAAAAATAGGCGAGCGAGGACACAAAATATGGGATCAAGCAGGATACAATGGGCTGAAACTGAGTAGCAATGCAAACGACGGGGCGCACTTCAATAACTGCCGCTCCCACGTGTAGAAAGTGACAAGATGTACCCAGATACTGACCTGAGGGCCATATTAGCCGGTAAAATGAAACCAGATGAGGACCCCGCAGAATATATACAACAAATACAGGAGATGTGAACGCTAGAGACCCAACAATCATGAGACAAATATCATCAATTGGTCCAAGGGCCTCCTCCGAATGTGCAGACATCCCTTGATAAAATTGTAGGGATAGATGCAAAGGGGTAGCCAGAGATGCAATCAACTATCGTACATTAGTGGAAAAGAAAATGAGAAGGAGTCAGTAGATAATGCCATTAAGGCAGATAAGTTGGTGCAGACGATGCTAGCAAAGCTCTCAATGGAAGGGGCGGTGCTCACAGGCCCAGTTGAAGTGGTTCCCGGGGGGAAGGGGGGTACAGCAAGCGGGAGCCCGCAGTCCCAGTACCCAGCAGCGGGGGATCCAACAGCCCAACTTACCAGCAAAGGGGGGGGGGGGATTACCAACTAATGGGACACTATCGGCAGGGCAGAGGGTAGGCGCAGAGGGGCCAAGGGATTGGATACAGAGGGGCAGGGGCCAGGTGTTTAGGGCCATGTTTTTTGTGTGGGCCAATTTGCGTGAATGTGCCTCTATGAGCAATAGCTTAACTACAATCCCGGGGGACCACACATAGGGGGCCAACCAACCCAGTACCAGGTGCCAACCAGCAGCAGGCAAAGCCCACAAACTCGCCACCCCAGCAACCCCCACCGCAGCACATACAGACACTTACCCAAGCAGGACCTGTAGGTATCCCAGGGCTTCAGGCAAACACATTGCAAGCCCCTGCACAGACACACCCACAAGGGGATAGTACACTGCTGGGCCAGAACGTAGTACCCCACTACACCGGAGTAATGGTTCTGGGAGGGAACCCTTTCCTGTTCCCGCAGAACATCACGCCCCAATACGAATGCCCACAGAAAGTGTGATTGTGTCGAGTCCTTGCAGTAACTGAAGACCCTGAAGAGGAACTCTGAGGTTGCAGTTAAGATAGGACAGAAAGATTACTCCTTCTTGATGGACACAGGGCCATTAAATCATGCATAAAGGAGGGTGGGTTCCCACTGTCATGTCAAAAAAGTTATGGACACACAGGGCTTCTCTGGGGCTATTGTCACGGTTCCAGTTGCACAGGATTTACCACTAAAAAAAAAAGATCGACAACACCTTGTAGCGCCCCCATTGTACTCAAAGGATAGTCCCATTAACGTACTGGGGAAGGATTTGTTAAGTAAACTAAATGCAACAATTTCATTTTCAGCAAAAGGAATGGTGTGCTCCACACCCGACATGTATCCAGAAAGGGTGGCAGCCCCATTATACAGGCCTACTGTGCACACAGCACGTTACGAGGGCAACCCATGCACTCTGAGGTGTTCCAATATGGGGTACACATACTACTGGGTTGGGTACCATGGATGAAAGGGAAGACATTCCAACTGGCCACAGAGTTTGTTTAGGCCCTCAGTGCACAAGGGAATTGCCCCAGGCACGCAGACACTGTTGCTGTTAGACAAGAAAAGATATGGCGATTTTATGTGGGACAGATGAGGACGGCATTGAATGGCAACAATCCTCTGTATTGACCCCACGTAGACATTGACTGACGAGCAGCTCTTTACAGATGGCGAGGAGGAGGAGGGAGAAATGCTGTTTCAGCTCCATATCTCATGTACAAAACGGGCGGTAGAAAGGCTAGTTACACAAATGACCCTGGTAGTGAAGAAGCGGGCCACCTACACTTGATAAGACTTAAAGAAGGTGCCAGAAATGTTATGGACCAAAGAGCCCAATGATGTGGGAGTGATCAAAGGAGCTGGGGCGGTCCGCATAAAATTAAAAGAGGGAGTGTTGCTACCACGGGTGAAACAATACCCTCATCTGCCTTGCAGGAAAGTGGGTATCCATGACACGCTATTAGCGGTATGGCAGGAGGGTACATACAGACATCAACATCCCCATGAAACACAGCCATATATTTGATCAAAAAAGCAAGAGGAAGGGCTTGGAGATTTATACAGGATCTCCGCCTGCTGAACTATGTGGTAGAGGGCGAGTTCCCACTTGTGCCAAAGCCAGCTACAATAGTGTAATATTCCAACAAATGCAAAATATTCGATAGTGATTGATTTGAAGAATGCTTTCTTTTTCATTGCAATCAGACTCCAGATATCTCACAGCGTTCCAAGTATTGCAGTGTCCGATTTGAACACACAAGGCAACCATAAAGGTATTGTGAATCCCCCAGTGTGTTCAACAGGGTGATTCAGATGGATCTAAGCAATTTGCAAGTACCCAATATAGTACGGTGATACAGTACGTGGATGACCTAGTGTGTAGTGTGACAGAGGAAAAGTGCAGGAAAGACCAAAATCTTTTGACCCCTGCTAGCAGAGAAAGGGTACAAGGTAGACAAGGGCCCTCATTATGAGTTCACCGGTAACCCAGCGGGTTACCAGCAAAATCGCCTTACTGTTACCGGTACCAGATATCCCGGTGTTACCCGGATATTACAGGTGCCGGCAACAGTGGTAAATTACCATTCAATGGAGTACTATAGGACTACACGGAATTGGTTTGCCCCCATCACCAGCACCGCTAGTACCAGCACCAGTGATGGGGGCAATTTTCTGCCAGTAGGGGCCTGAACTCCCGGCAGGTCAGGCCTGCTGGCAGTTCAATGCCCCTACCGGCAGACTCGAAGTGAGCCGTTCTGGAAACAATGCTGGGGCCGGCAGTACCAGCATTAGTCCCAGCATTTGGCCATAACTGGCATACTCCCAATGTGGGCCAAGGAAAAGCTACAGTAATTTCAGACACAGGTGGTGTACCTGGGGCACATAATATCTGCAGAGGGGCGAAAGATAACACCAGAGTGTGGAAGCAATACACAACACCACTGCCCCGTACGGTTAAGGAGATGCAGCAGTTCTTTGGATTTTTCAATTACTGCAGGTCGTAGGTATTCAACATTCACAAAGTCCATCCTTCAGGCACTTAAAGCACAAAAGGTTGAACGCCATTAAATGGACCTCAAAGATGTACAAGAGTGTTGCTGAACTCAAATAGGCACTGGCACATGCCCCAGTGTTGGTAAGCTAAAACTATAAGGAGAAGTTCTATTTGTTTTCACATTCTAATGGCACGGTGATGCTGGCTGTTCTAACTCAGAAAAAAGCACAAGGGCACAAGCCCCTTGCTTACTAGAGCGGCTTGCTAGACCTAATAATGCAGGGTCACGTTCCCTGCAAACAAGCACTTGCAGCTGCAGCGTTTGCCACAGAGAAGGTAGCCACCATACCGATGGAGTGCCCCATGATTTTGTACGTGGAGCATTCAGGTGATCTTGAAGAACCTGGCAATTGAGGTTGTTAGATGCCGTGATGTGAAGCCAGGAACGTTCATAGAACAGCCAGGAGGTATGGCCCAGAGCCATACATAGAACAGCCAGCTACGCTGGGAGAATATGTTCACAACTGCGCTCGATAGATTCGAGCACGGCAGGCATACTGCTGCCGCAGTGGTGTGCCATCATGAAGGAGAATACCGCATTTGGTCCCAAGTGCGATTGCTAGCTCATTATACGGCACAGGCGGCAGAGTTAGTGGCTTTAATAACAGCAATAAACATGTCAGAAGAGCATGTGGCCAAGATTATTTTGAGACTTTGCATAAATCACCTTTACGGTGCACTCAGGGTTGGCTCGATGGGAAAGGAGGGGGTTCAAAAGGAGCAATGGGTCCCCCGTTCAGCATGCAGAATAACTGGCATGGATAATTGAGGCGTTACCCCATTACAGTAGAGGTAGCAATAATAAAATGTGCAGCCCACACAGGCGGCCTGATTTTATTTCATAAGGTAATGATATGGCCGACAGAGCAGCCAAAGAAGTAGCCTATTTGCGTGAAGGAACTGCCAAATTATTATTATTATTATTAACTAGGTTATACTGGATAATGCTTGATAGCCTGTGGATCTGGATTAATCAATACAGGTAGTCTGAAGATCCTTGAGACTAGCTGTATCGATTAATCCTGATCCACAGGTCAGAAAAAAAAAGACTGCCTCTACCGGCACTGGAATCCGGCTTCCTAGTCTTGCCTCTGGCAGCGACAGCTGAAACCTCTGTCTTTGCTACTCTGTATGCAACCCTGAAGGGGTACTGGACCTGGAGCTTTGAACTTACAGCTGCTGAAAACAGTGTGCTGCTAACCAAACCTACTTGGCTCATTTGCAGTTCATCCTGGCTTGCGCCTCTGCAGCTCCCCCTAACCATAGGACAGTACCACATCTGGTCCAGAAGCCCTTTGTCTGCACCGTCCCACCTCTGAACTGAATTCAAGGGTCACCATTGTGCTTCCTCACTGCTGTGCATGCACTTTATGGGCCATCTCAATGGGCCTAGTAATGTTGCAAGCAGTTTTCTTCAGCATCTCCAGGGGGTCTGATTGGCATCCTTGCAGCAAAAACCAGCACTGCAACCAAACTTAGAAAACAATGTTATATTGGACCTCTGCTTCTGCGACCCGTGGGGCTTTAACTTTTTCCAGTATCCTGGGTCACATCCATGGGGTACTCTTACCTCCAAATCATTGCTTGTCCTATACTGCAGAGTCTTGGGGCTTTGCCTGCAGTTCTTCTCCAAGCTACTGTGATGAATCCAGGTGGCCAGGGAAAGGTAGAAGTTGCCTGAACCTTGGGGGTGGTGTACTGCAGGAGGATCACATGGGAGGAGAGGACGCCTAGGGAAGTGAGGAGATCCAGTGGGATGAGACACAGTATTTATCTTTGAAAGGAAAGAACCTTTTAAGGGCGCCAAGACACGTAATGGCTTATTTTGGTTATGATGTATTGGAACCACCTACTAATCCTGCGACTGTGGGTAAAAACAGAGCAACATTTTTACATTCCTCCAGAAAACAAAGATCTTTTGAGGCTTCTAAAGTCAAAAAATTCCCCTTACTCCAAAGGGACAGGGAAAATAAACCTAAAAATATTTGTATAAACCAACTGCCTACCTCTTTTCAAGTAAACTTTAATTATTCTTCCTCTTTAAAAAATGCAAGCAAGAAAAATAACTATGCATTTAGAAATAAGAAGTTGGCAAGACTACCTAATTTTGTTGGTTGGGACTGCAATTCCCGCAATCCCATGAGTACTGGGACGAGGAAGAGGGCTGAAGAGCAATGTTGCAGTGCAGGTCAGCCTGTTAAGCTTACTGACCCACACCCGAGGAAAGCAGGGAGGCTTAAAAAGGCCCCCTCAGGTGCAGGTCATTAGTTGTAGAGGAAGATGGAGCTGTGGCTGGAGTAGGTGCAGCAGTTGTGGTAGAAGGCAGAAAGCACAGTGTTGGCAATCCAGGCAGAATTCGGAGAACCAAAGGGACGACTGCACTTTGATCAAGCAGATTTCAACTGCCTGTCCTGAGAGAGTCCCATTTTCCCAAACTCTGAAGTGCAGAGGTTGCGCAGCAGAAGGCGTGACAGAGGACTGCTTTTTCCCCATGTGAACCTAATTGCAGAGTTTGCGCAGCAGGAAGCATGCAGGAGACCGTGGCCAGAAGGTATTGTGAAGCTGAGGGTCTCAGGAGCGAGAGGAGCTCCTTAATTACATGGTCGGGCCGAAAATACCTTCAACGAGGAAGGGTGTGGGTTCAAAAAGAATCCAGAAGTCGTATAAGCCAAGCAGCACGTGGAAGGAGGAATGCAGAAGTCGTGACTTATCAAGCATTCTGATCCCTTGTGTGAACAATGGCAGGCAACTGTATCCAAATAGAAGCACTTGCGTGCAAGCAAGCAGTATTCCTTTCACTTGTGTAAGAGAAAAACACAGTGAAACCATGTAATTGAATATTAAACTTGCCGAGAATATATGAAGGAATAGTCGCGTGTGACCAAAAATGATTAAGAGATTAAGGGTCATCTCTGAATCAATTATAACAGTTTAAAACTAATTTAACAATAAAGTTAAGTCACTGAACATTAACGTTACAAAGCAGAGCAAGCATTGCCCAAGCCAAGAGTGAAACAAGTGTTGCTTTAGCCAGGAGTGAAACAATCCCAAAGCCAGAGTAGGGCGCAAGTGTGCAAGCATGGCCTAAAGCCAAAAGAGACTGACATTACAGCGCTTTGGCGTAAGGCGCTTTATAAATAAAATAAAATACAAATACATTAAGTATCTTAAGCAAACTACTCTGTTTGGCATGATGCACAGAGGCAAAGGCAAGATTGGGGAAAGTAAAGCTGGCTGCTTGGGATTGTTCTCTTTAAAGTGGATAAAACTTTCACTGCCAAGGCCTATAGGAGAAAGAAAAAATTACATTGTAAGGGCTCTTTCTGGTTGTCATTGTGGTAGACAGAGCAGAGTGGAAGAGAGACTTCCCTTTGGGAAAGTGAATGTTCAGAAGAAGAGTGTGTTGCTTGCTTGACGATTTTGAAGTGCACTAAAGTGAATCTAGACTTGCATAAAAAGTTGTTCAAAGTCACAAAGAAGCAGACTGTTGAAGCTGTGGTAATATATTGGTTGTCGGTGGATTAAACTTCAGAGGCACTGTTGAATGTGGAACACACGAGTAGACCTGCATAGTGAAATCTTGAAGAAGTTAACCTGAGAAAAAGAGTGGTTCAGGTGGAAGTAGAAGTGCTGTGAAGTCATCCTGACAAAGATAGGAGCTGTTTTATTTACCTTACCGGAAGTTGCATCTATTTTGAGTATAACAAAGAACTGTGTTTATTTTTTGATTTGTATAAGTTGTGGAAAAGTATCTTGGTCGGGAATAACACTGATGCTATTTGATGAAGTGGAAAGTAATTATTCAATCAGGAAGAGACACTTTTCTTCTATTTGAACTTTGGTTAATAGAACTTTCTTTTGACACATTGAAGGAACCAAGAGCAGAATTAAGACTTTGTTCGGATTTTCTCATTTCTTGTTGTTGAACATTGGAAAGTAATTTACCTTGGAACCTGGAAAAGGGGAGTCATCCAGCTTACCAAGGAAGACTGTGAATATCATTGTTGATGTTTTTGTGAATTGCCATATATTTCTTTTTGTTTTTGATGTTTAAGTGTGAGGGCCTGATATCCTGTGTTACTGTTTTACTTTAGTTTGATAGAACGGAAAATCCTTGTCAGAGTAGGGATAGTGAGGTGTTTGATAAAACTTATAATTTAATAAAATGTCACAATTTGAGAATTCATCCAAAGGTTGTCCACGGCACATTTCTGACCCTACAGTATCCTGTACCATGACAACCACTGCAACAAACTCTCCTTCTCTGTGCCTCTTGTTGAACGTCAGCCTGGAACTCCAATGTGGGGTCCACAATCCTCACCAAACCAAGGTTGCCTCCTATACAGCTCCTTTGAAATTGCCTTTAATCCATCCCTTTTCACAATAACCACAGGCTGCCTACAGACTAAAGTGTTTTGAACTATCTTAAATTAACATTAAGTATCTTATAATGTTACTTCTAGGTCAAAATGTACCAACTGCTTGCTTATATAGGAGTATTTTTCTTCAGGACAGCGTTTCAATTACATTTTTTGAAGGACTGTTTAGTCCTAACACTTAACCTAATGCCTTTTAAAACTGTGAGCTACTAATTTTAAATGTGTTGTTACTTTTACTTTTTTATAGTACTTGTGTATATTTCTTCATATTTACCAGCACTGTGGATATTTGATCCTTGAATGTATTAAAATGGTATATATTTTTCAGTACATTAACTGGATAGACTTAACTTGTGTGTGGATGCAGGAGTATCTGTACCTCAGTGCCACCTCTCCCCTCTCATAAGAGTGAAGCAAGACTGTTCAGTCATAGCTTTCATAAAGAGTCAGGACTAACATAGTGGAAACCCTGCATCTACAACCCAGTTAAGTCTTCACAAGCTCTGACTGGAAAGTCTTTAGTAAACCTTATTTAAAACATCTTATTAAAACCCTCCTGGCCTGTATTCATATCAAGTAAAATACGGGATTTATGTAAAGATCTTATTTTATCGCCAAGTAAATGAACAAAGCTCTGCCACGTTCCTGAAATGTTTTTATTTGTATATTAGCCAATGAACAAAACAGTCTAAATTTTTACAAAACTCACAGCATGGGGTGGCCACCAGGGGGCGAGCTGATTTAGTCAGCTTGGCTTGACTCTCTCACTTGGACGAATGGCAAAGTCGATCGAGCCCCCGCCGGTTGCCCCGTCCATGGCCCACAAGACTTGCTGTGCAGAGGATGAACCCTGGGTACACCCCTGGGTGAAACAACGAGCAAAATCAGTCTATGTTAAAGGAAGATACTGACTCTGGCATCATTGCCGACATCCGGAGCATTTCAGCAGGGAGAGACAATCTTCCAAGGCATTTGCTGTGTGAGCAGTGCCGGGAAGAAGGAGACCGGGAGAGCAGGGGAGGTAAGCACTCCCCTCCCCTCCCCTCCTGAGATAATTCCCGAGTGTGCAGCCGGGGAAGTGACCCCCCCCCCCAGCCGACAGCAGGGCGACCGGCATGAGAGGAGAAGCCGGTCCACCCGGAAGAGGGGAGAGTGAAGACTGAGCTGGCGGCTGGCACAGTAGCCTGCCCGCCGCTCTGGGGGAGAGTGCGGGAGGACTGCAGAGGTCCCACTGGCCATATCTGGTAGTGTCGGCGAGGAAGGAGGACCCAGACTGGCACCCCCGAACGGGCCTCGCATCAATATTAAAGTGAGCCATGTGGAGCAGGCACGAGGCGCCTAGTTAACAAATTTATCAAGTGGAGCGCTCTCCTAACGGGGTGATTCTGGAGCCTGTGCATGGACCCATTGGAGGGGGCTAACAGGAGGAGGACACAGCCTGATAACAGGCGGGAGCCCGCAATAACTGGTGCAGGGGTCGCTAAGGTGGAGAAAGAGACTGGTCTTGGGCTAGGGGTGCCTCAGAAAAGAGGCGAAAGAGTGCGCCAAGGGCATAAGGAGACAGGAGCACCCCCCACGCCTCCCCCGTGAACAGCCCCATCAAGCCTAGCACTGCACCCTGCCAAGTATAAGGAGACAATTCATAGCCCAGGGGGACACCCCTACCAGTAGATCTTGGGGGAGGTCCGAAACGCAACACGTACATGGGACTCCTGCAATCAGCTCCTGCCAGAGTATGGGGGGAGTGGCCCTGGGGGTGCCAACCACCCCTGCAATAGGAGAGATTGTGGTGACCCTGGAGGGAGAAGGGAGAGTGGCGAAGTGAGTACCTGAAGGAGTCAGCTAAAGACTTGGAGGGATCCTGCGACCCCGGCTCACTCGGGGAGAACCAGAGAAGGTGTGGGCCCCCCCAGGTCCTTTTGGGGTGTGTTCCCACCTTGTGGGGGTCATTCCTCATGGCCCCCGCCGAATGAGGGTACCAGCGGCACGGTGAAGGAAAGAAAGTAAGGACATTATGAAGGGGAGGCACCCCCTCCACCTGCCCAGAGGTAAACTAACAGCGCCATGTGAACCCGGCTAAGGTGAGGACCCCCAGGAGTCTCACCTAAGGTGTGTGTCTGCCTTGGGAGGGGACAAACAACGTGGTGCCCCACATTCAGAAGGGGTTTGTGGAGACAGACAAGAACTGCCCAGATGGACAGAGGGGACAGATGGAGGTGGTCCGGGAGCCAGGCTCCCCCACACCCACTACAAGCACCTAAGTGTACCATACTGTGGAAGCAAAAATAGCAAAGTGAACCAGAAACGGAACGTGCGCCCCCAGAAGTGGGTGAATAGGACCTTGACGTGTGAAACAAACAGTGGGAGAACTGGGGCTGAGACACGGCCGAACCAAACAAAGCAGTGCCCCACCCAACCCATGGATTGGAGAGTGAAACTTGGGCACTTCGAATATCAACAACCAGAGCGGAGCAGTGCACAATCTCGTCCCTCCATGTCGGAGGCAGAGAGCGACGCCATGTCCACCAAGAGGGACATTGGCTCCCTTCTGAAAGAAATTAGAGGAATTGGGGCGGACATCGGCGATAAAGTAGACCGGATAAATATTAGAATTGACAATATATGATCGGATTCCAAGATGGCGGCGGGTGCGGAGTAGCTGCGTCGGCCGAGCTCTCCCTGCCGGCGAGAGGAAGTGAGGCGGTTCACCACCCCGCAGCACCCCGCTAGCCGGTGAATCGGGGCGACGATCTGTGCGGCCCCCGCCGGTGGGCCTGGGGAGCCCGAAGAAAAGGAGTAGCGTCGCCCCGGGAGCCCCCGAGGCAAGCGATCGAGGGGAGGGGTGCCCCAGCGGTGTTGAGAGGAAGCAGGCGGGCCCCTCGGCGGCGAAGAGGAGGAGGAGCGCGGCCGCTGGGTCTGGCCCTGCTGCGTGCGAGCGGAGAGGTCGTCCCCTGTGGCTCGCGCCTGGGGGAGGAAGGAGGAGCCGGGCTTCCCCCCCTTGGAGTCGGGGCTGACAGCAGGCGGCGGGAGCGGAGCCCCGGTGCTGGCGGGGCGCGGGGTTGGGCCGCCCGCGAGAAGCGCCGTGGTGCGGCCACGGACACGGAGGGGAGGTGCCCCCCAGGAGACAGCCGGAGGCCGAGTTGGAGGCCTTTGGGCGGAGAAGCCCAACGCTGGAGAAGGGGCCCCGGAGGTCACGGGGGCCCTGGTGGGAGCGGCCGTCTGGGCTCTGGGCCATACCTCCGGGGAGGAGAGATCTCTCGGGACTGGCGAGGCCCTGGAGGAGACACGGGCCATATCTTAGGGGCGAGAGGCGGCGGAGCTCTGAGCCACGGTGAGTGCGGCGCAAAGAGGAGGTGTGCAGGTACTGCGTGGTGTTAGCTGCCCACCTAGGACACTGCGCAGCCCGAAGGGGACAGGCCCGACAGGGGCCTGGATCTAGTGGGGCTTCACAGAGAGAACTGGGTTGCTGGCCGCCCCCCCCACCTTGGGCTGTGGTGCAGTGTATAGGTGAACAGGCTGGGGGCGGCCTGAAGGCTCAGAGGGAGTCGGGGGGCCTGGATTTGGCATCAAGACACCACGCTGGGCTTTTCACCGTTGTTGACCACCCCCCTATCCTTCTAACTTGGGGACACTCCGCCATACACCCCCTTGGCAACCTGGGGCTAATCCACTCGCAGCCGAATCAGAGTCTTCTTGTTGATGGCCACTCGCTCTAAGGGAAAGGGGGGAAGGGCGCAGCAGCCCCCAAGGGACTCTCAGAGCACACTCCAATCGCTGTGGCTCCTGCAGGACATGGGGGATAATACTGGAGATGGCAACGGGGGTCTGGAGAGGAACATTGCGAAAGACAGCGCGCAGGGGCGACCCCAGCTGCCTGGCCACGATCTCATGGGGGAAATGCAGGCGCTCCATGCCAGCTTGGCCAAAACCTTTCAAGATCAGTTTCAGTTAATGCGCACTGACCTGAATGAAGCGATGGGGGAGATCAAGCGGGAAATGAAGCAGCTAGAGGACAGGACGGATCTCCTGGAGAGGGGTTTGCAGGAAGTCGAGAAAGAAACTACAGCGAATAGTGAGGCGTTGGAGCGCCTGGACATAGCGACCCGGAACCTGGAGTTACAGATGAAGGATGTGGAAAACAGATCCCGGAGGATTAACATAAGGGTGAGGCAGCTGCCGGAATCCGTCTTGGACAGAGACCTGAAACAGGAACTGCAGGGTTTGTTTGCGGACATCCTTGGGGAGGTGTCCCCGGGGGATATCGAACTGGACCGGGTCCATAGAGTTGGGCGACCCACTAAGGGGCCTACCTCAAGGCCGCGGGATGTGCTTGCCGCCTTCTCCCGATACGCTTAGAAGGAGGCGGTGCTCCTCGCTGCGAGGAAAAAGGAACCGATTCTGTTTAGAGGCCAGAAGATAGCTCTTTTTCAGGACCTGGCTAATGCGACTCTGATAAAAAGAAGGAAGATGGCGCCAGTGTTGAAGGCCCTACTTGAACGGGGGATACGGTATAGGTGGACATTTCCTTTTGGTCTGGTCTTTGATTGGGAAGGTTCTTTGAAGCGCATAACACCAGTTCAGGAGGGAGCAGACGTGTTGGGACTGGATCTGGAGGAGGGTTCTGGGAGCAGGGAAGGGAGAGGTGCGGGGAGTGGGCAGCGGGAGAGGTGCGGGGAGTGGGCAGCGGGAGAGGCCCTGGGAGTGGTCCACAGTGGCAGATAAAAGAAGGAGGGGACGGAGGGAGAATGGCGGCATGCAGGATGGGGCGGAGGGTCCTCCCTGGAGGGGGGTATTGGCGGGAGGGCTCAAGTATAATAGGTACTCTAGGTGAACAAGGGGTGGTGGACCTTGAAAGTTGACATGGGAACTCGGAGTCAGGGAGAGCAACATGTTGGGGTCAATAAGGGCTAGGTGGCCCGGGGGGAAATAAGATGAAAACTGCGGTCGGGAGGAGTTTGTTAAGTTGGGGGGGGGGTGTTGTATCCACTCTAAGTTGGGGTTATGGAGTGGTTATGGGGTGGGGGGGGTTGGACCTGGGAGGGGGTTGTAGCACCAACGGGTAAGGAGTCAGACCGGGGCTTGACAGGCGAGAGGCCAGGGAAAAGGAAGGGCAAGGGCCCATCCCACGTCTGGCTGGTGGGGTGGGGAGTTAAGAGGGAGGACCTAGTGGAGTGGAGAAAAGGGGTCCCTCGAGGAGCAATCTGGTACCGGTGTGGGGTTCAAGTGGATGACGCATAACGTACGGGGATTGAACTCCCCGCTTAAACGGTCCAAATTGGAGCAATTCATAGGTTCTCACAAACCAGATGTTCTGGCTCTGCAAGAGACACAATTGCTGCGAAAGGATCAACATAGGCTGAGGTTGAGGGGGTTCCCGCTAATTCTCTTCGCATCAGGCCCCTCCAAGAAAGGCGGAGTGGCGCTGGCATTTGGTAGGGCGTTTGATTTTCGGGTTGCAGACATTATTCGGGATAAGAATGGGAGGTACATCATGGTTCAGGGAGAGTACATGGGGTCGCACTTTACAATTGTGTCGGTGTACAGCCCAAATGTGGGGCAAGACCAGTTTCTGCGTGGGGTGGCGGGAACCCTACAAGACTTCGCTAGGGGACAGATCGTTTTGATGGGGGACTTGAATCTGGCGTGGGACGGTAGGAGGGATCGTTCGCAGCTGAGAGAAGGGGGGGGTGCGGTTGCATCGCCTGCATTGAAGGAAAGGTGGGAGGAAGCGGGTTTGCGGGATGTGTGGAGAGTGTTAAGGGGTAAGGAGGAGGGGTTTACGTTCCTCTCTGATGTTCACAGGTTCCAGTCGAGAATCGACTATTTGGGTGTCCGCGAGCTTGATCGGGGGGGTAGGCTCCATAGAGGTGGGCCCTGTGGGGATAGCGGATCACATGGTAGTCCAAATGCGGCTACGGTTGGGGCATAGGAGGCCGGGGCTGTGGAAGTGGAAATTTCTGGAGGCGCTACTCAGAGACCAGGTGACGAGTGAGGAGATAGAGAGGAGGATCCGAGAATATTTTGAACAGAACAGTGATCTAGACACGAGCCTGGAGGTGTGATGGGATGCTTTCAAGGCCACGTTGAGGGGAGATATAATCGCCCTGCAGGCGGAGAGACATAGGCAGATGCGGCGGCTAGAGGAACAGTTGGAAAAAGAGGTGGAGGTCGCTAGGGGGCGAGTGGGGGAAAATCCGTCTTCTAAAAAATTGTATAAGGAATATAGGGCGGTCGAGGGCCAATTGGGGATCCTCAGGAATAAAAAGGCGGAGGCAGCCATGCTCAGGGTTAGGCAGAAGTATTATGCAAAGGCTAATAAGGCCGACTCCCTACTGGCGCGCTTACTGAGGGGTGAGAGGGAACGAAATGTAATCGGGGCTTTGAGAAGTAGAGATGGGGCGAGACTCACCAAGACGGAGGAGATAAGGGAGGCTAGCGGAATTTTACGAGGATCTATACTCCTCGCAGAATCCGTCGGGGGACATTCAGAGGAGGTTCTTGGAGGGACTCGCGCTCCCGCGGCTTTCTGCTGAAGAGGGGGAAGAATTAAGTCGAGCTATCTCAGAGGATGAAGTGAGGGCGACTGTATTAGCCCTCCCTCGAGGCAAGACCCCTGGCCCGGATGGCTACCCAGCAGCCTTCTATAAGCACTTCTCTCACCTCCTCGTTCCGCAACTGACGCAACTGTTTAACTCCTTCAGAGCCAGGGGGTGTATCACCCCATCGATGGAGGAGGCGAAGATAACGCTTATACACAAGGCGGGTAAAGACCCTGAGGAGTGTACATCGTATCGCCCCATTACCCTCATAAACACCGAGGCAAAAATCTACACCAAAATTCTAGCGAAGAGGCTGGAGAGGTACCTGCCTATGTTGATTCACCAGGACCAGTCGGGCTTTGTGGTAGGGAGACAGACAGCTGATAATATTAGAAGGGTGGCCCACATTGTTGAGAAGGCACGGAAGACGGCCACTCCGGCGATTCTTTTAGCGTTGGACGCGGAAAAAGCGTTCGATCGAGTGGAGTGGTCGTTCCTATTCCGGGTAATGGAGCGGATGGGGCTAGGGCCAGGTTTCATTAGCATGGTCGAGGCGAATTACAGGAACCCCAGGTCACGGATCCTGGTCAATGGCGAAACCTCCAACCCAATTGGGCTTAGGAGAGGTAAAAAACAGGGCTGTCCCCTATCCCCCTTGCTATATGCGATTTACCTAGAACCCCTTTTATTGGCCATAAGAGGTTCCAACAGTATATGGGGTGTACCGTTCGGGGAGGTCCAACATAAAGTGGCAGCCTTTGCTGATGATATGCTGCTTATGTTGACACGGCCGCAGATTCTATTAAGGCGTGTGAGGCACTGCTGACCGAATTCGGCGAGGCATCAGGTCTGCGCATCAATCTGCTAAAATCCAAACTGATGAATCTATCTCTGGGAGAGAGGGAGGCACAGGCACTCGGGGAGATCTCCCCGTTTCGGTGGAGCCCAGGTGGGATCCGGTATTTGGGTGTGTGGATTACCCCCTCACTAGGCGGGTGGTACAGCGCGAACTACACCCTTTGCTTAAGGACATCAAGAGAGATTTAAGGCGTTGGAGTGCCCTTAGGATCTCCTGGTTGGGAAGGAGGGAAGCAGTTAAGATGGTGATTTTGCCCCGCATTCTATACTTCTTTCAAGCAATCCCCTTGGCGATCCCGTAGCGTTTTTTCAAGGAACTCGACCAGGTGGTTAGGGACTTCATATGGGAGGGGAAGAAGCCACCTCTGTCCTGGCGCCTCCTTAAGGCGTCCAGGGATCGAGGGGGTCTGGGACTGCCAGATTTCAGGCGCTATCACGACGCCGCACTTCTCCGGGTAATTAGGGAATGGTTCGGGGACACCTATGTGAAGCACTGGGTACAAATGGATAGGGCAATTGCACAGCACCACCTGGGTGAAGTTTTATGGCTTCCGCGGAGATTGCGGCCGTCGCACATATATAGAAGCGACATAACAAAGGGGGTGGTGGCCGCTTGGGACAGGGTGGTGGAGAGTCGGGGGGTCTCGTCCTTTTTGTCCCCCTTCACCCCAGTTTTTGATAATGGAGACTTCACGCTGGGATTGGAGAGGGGGGCTTTCCGTGCGTGGGATGTGGGCGGCTGTAAGACACTGAGGGACATGTTTAGCAATGGCAAGATTAAAACATTCGGAGAATGCAAGCAGGCATTTGGAGTAGAGGAGGGGGAGAGGCACAGGTACTTTCAGCTACGTCACTGGGTAATGTCGACTGAGACGAGGAGAGGGGCCACGAGGGAGCTCACATACTTTGAACGTTTCCTATCGACAAATGATGGTACCAGGGGTTTGATATCAGATCTGTATAAACTTCTGGAGGGCGAGGGCCCGGCGGTCAGATGGCCGTATATGGAGGTTTGGGAGAAGCAGAGGGGAGTGGGGATGGAGAGAAGAGATTGGGAGAGGTTATGGAGGTTGGTCCCTAAAGTGATTAGATCTCCCCGATTGCAGGAAGCCTGGTATAAGTACATTTTTGATTGGCACTAAACTCCAGCCAAACTTCACGCGATGTTCCCCACTAACTCAAGTGATTGCTGGAGGGGCTGTGGGGAGATGGGCTCGGCGGTGCATATTTGGTGGGACTGTCCACTTATCAGACCCTTTTGGTGTGCAATTGCAGAAGCCCTGGCGCAGACTCAAGAGTCGGGGGAGCCTTGGAGCCCCAGTAAGACACTGTTGGGAATGGGTGGGGTGGAGGGGGGCGGGAGGGGGAGCGAGAACCCCCAAGGCACACATTGTTTCTCTCTTGGCAGCGATGGGATTGATTGCACAGTGCTGGAAGAGCCAGAGGATCCCCACTGAGAGCGAATGGCTCAGGAAGATGTGGGACATTGTTTCCTTAGAGTGGGCCTCTTATGCAGTTGAGGGGAGGTTGGAGAACTTTGCAGCAGATTGGGGCGAGACTTTGGACTACCTGAAAGGAGATCTCAGGGTGCAATGGTGCCCCCAAAGACTAAAACTGTTAGACATCTACAGCTGTTAGGCCAGGCTGGCTAATTTGAGTTTGGGTTGTTCTTATCAAGGTGCTACTTCCGGGTAAAGGGGGAGTGGGGCTGGGGGGGTCTAGGTTGTTGACTCTATTTTGTTTTACTGGACTTGTGAAAATTAATAAACAAATTAAAAAAAAAAAAAAGAATTGACAGTATGGACGAGAGACTTCAGGCGGTGGAACACAATCAGACCTCCCTCAAACATTGGAGATGGCATTGGAGAGAAGGGAAGGCGAGGTAGCTTTAAAGATGGACGACTTCGAAAATCGGAAGAGGAGAAACAATCTGCGATTCTTTGGAATCCCGGAGAAGGAAGGAGAAACGGAAGCGTACCGCTAGAGAACCATCCACAAGATGATAAAGATGCTTTTCAGTGATGAGAATATGGACAAATCCAAACTTGAGAGGGTCCATAGAGCAGGAGAAACCATGAGTGGCCAGGGCTCGGTGCTTGCATGCTTCCATAACTATCCTGATAGACAAAAAATACTTGAGAAGGCAAGGGGACTGAGCTCTGTGTCCCTGGGGAATGCGATGGTGCCAATCTATCAGGATCTTTCGGCACTAACACTGGCGAAGAGGCAAATGTGTGCCCCCCTCACAAAGTGGCTTAACGAGAAGGGCATGAGGGGGGTTCCCCTTCTCTATATCCTTTGTGGCCGAGGGATACACCTACAAACTGGTGACTGAGGAAGACATAAGGAGAGTCGTGGAGGAGAAGGGCAAAGAAGGGCTGACAATGACAAGGGACAGGAAGACAGACTGTGGCGCATTAAGGGTCCCAATAGATGCGAAGTCCCACGCTCCAGAAAATTCAGGAAGCTTGGATCACCCCAGGCGGGCCCTTCCTGAGCCGTGAGATTTGTCGAAGCTGGTAGCATTGAGTTTCAATGATTGAGAAGAGGGGGGAATTTATGGGTGAATTGTAGGGTGCTGTTAGGGGAATAGAGGAGGGCTTGAATTAGTGTGTTCCTTGGAGCCGATCCACCAGGGGGGAGGACCACTGGTGATTCAATCTCGTGAGGGGAAATGGCTGAGTGGGGTTGAATGCCGAGGGGTGGGGGTGGAAGGGTGTGTAAGGGGCAAGGGGGATCCACGTTCAGAGTGTGAATACGTTAAATCAATGGTGTGGTGCAGGGATCCGTTTAGAGGATCCAGGAATTGGAATAATCTTGGGGGAGGTAAAGTGTTCTTTTGGGTAAAAAAAGATCTGCCCAAGGTGAGATGTGGATTGGCTCCCTAATTGTCCGGGGCCTCAACTCACCTTCCAAAAGATATATGGTGCAACGTGAGTTCAAGAGGTCCAATCTCGACTAGATGTGCTTACAGGAAACACATTGGAAGAAGGGGGGTGAAACCCAGATTGCGCTCCCGGGAGGTGGGGTGAGCATGGCGTCTGACATAAAAAAGAGACACGGGTTGCGGTCCTGGTCTCCACCCGGATGTGTTCTATGATAGAAGCAGTACTGACCGACCCCAATGGGAGGAATGTGTTCGCAAAGGGCCAACTACAAGGTGTCAAGCTCACTACAGGGTCGATATATGCACCGAATGTACAGCAATGTGAATTCTGGGAGAAGGTTAGGGACACATTAATTCAATTTGCTGAAGGTCGACTGGTGGTGGGGGGGATTTCAATATGGTATTGGACCCATTGAGGGATCACAAGAGGATGGGGGGGGGCAAATGAGGAGGGTTATCCCGATTGAGTCAGAGCGGTTTAAAGAGATCAATGAGGTGCTGGGTCTATGTGACTCCCTCCATCCGATACCAGATATGCCATTCACCTTCTACTCCACGGTCCATGATTCTTTGTACAGTATCGATTTGATCTTAGTGGACGTGACTCTAAAAAATCAGGTCCTACAATCCTGAGTAATATAGATTCCGTGATCGGACCACGAGATGGTCACAATTCATGTTTATATGGGGGGACTGAAGGGTCCCCGGGGGAATTGAAAATGTAATGACTTCCTGCTAAAGGATAAAGCAGTACAACAGGAACTGCTCAGGGGAATCAAAGAGTACTTCCTCTTTAATGATACAGGGGCGGTGGGGATCCAGTCGGTGTGCGACAGCTTCAAGGCAATCATACGAGGGGTCCTGATGGGAATAAGCTCTGAGAAAAAGAGAGAAAGGGAGTAGAAGGAGGTTAAGCTCTGCAAGACAATTGAAGAGCTACAATCGGGAGGTACACGCGGGCAATAGATCTCGCCCGCCAGAATGATGGAACTACGGCGGTACAAGACACTATTGAAAGCCTTATTGACGCAGGATAGGGGAAAAAAAACTGTTCCTGAAACAGAAATATCATGAGAAGGGGGACCGAGCGGATAAGATCCTGGCATGGAGATTGAGGGAGGAAAAAAAGACGAGGACCACCAGGGCTATTAGGACAGAGGATAATAGGTGGCTACATGACATTCAGGGTATAGGGAGTGCATTTGTAGAATACTATAGAACCCTCTACTCATTGGAGTGGGCAGGGGAAGAATCCCAAATTGCCAAATTCCTGAAAAGGCTACCCATTTCGGGGCTCCCCAAAGAGGTAGCGGAAACTTTAGAGGGTCCCATAACCATGGAGGAAGTCACACGAGCCATAGCGGGAATGAAATCGGGGACCGTCCCGGGGAGGATGAGTTTACGATAAAAATTCTATACATTATTTAAATCCCCATTAGGCCTCCGTTTAGTGAGGGTATTTAATGCGTGCTTGGAGGATGAACCCCTCCCCCACAATGATGGCAGCAATTATTGTCACGATCCCAAAGGAGGGAAAGGACCCCACTAGATGCTCCTACTATAGGCCTATTTCCCCTCCTTAATGGTGATGTGAAGGCACTAGCGAAAGTTCTGGGAACGAGACAGAAGAGAGGGATACCACTCCTAATGCACAGGGAACAAGTGGGATTCATTAGGGGACGGCAAGGATCAGAAAATAAGGAAAACAATCAACCTTATTCACGGAGCGCAAAGTGGGAGGGTTGGATGCCTGTCTAGTGACACTGGACTCGGAAAAGGCCTTTGATAGGGTTGAGTGGCCTTTCATGACAAGGGTGCTGGGGAGAATAGGGTTGGGGCAAACTTTCTAAAATGGGTGGCAGCATTATATGACAGGCCCAGGGCGAAGGTTTGGATAAATGGGGGCCTCACGGAGGCCTTTGAACGCTCGAGAGGGACCAGGCAGGGATTTCCCCTATCCCTGCTCCTGTACGTCCTCACCATGGAGCCGTTGACAAATGCAATTAGAGTAAATGAACGGATCACGGGTATCGTGGGGGGTGAACTTGAGTGTAAAATGTCCCCGTTCGCTGACGATATACTGGCTTACCTAATGAATGTACAGGTTTCCCTCCCAGCGCTAATGGCCCAGATAGTGGAGTATGGCTGCCACTCGGGACTCAAAATCAATGTGGGAAAGTCCGCCATCATACAGTTACTGACACAGAGCCACCGCCTAGGTACGGAAAAGAGCACCATGGCATGTCAGTTAAACAGAGTAGCATTCAATACTTGGGCATATGGGTGACAAGGAACTTAGGCGAGATGGTGGCAGCAAACTATAATCCCTTTTGTGTATAACTCACAGCTGACCTGAAGCGGTGGCTCCCTTTGATACTAACCTGGTATGGAAGGATGACCTCCATAAAAATGAACGTCCTCCCCAGACTGTTATATCCGTTTACATCCATCCTAAGCCAGCTCCCGGACAAGTTTTTCTCGGAAGTTACTGGAGAGCTTCGAAGATTCATAAGTGGAAACAAGACCCATAAGCGACCCTCACCCTTCCAAGGGATAACAGGGGATTTGGGTTCCGGATATCCACCTGTATTACAAGGCAGCACAAACCAGGGGAATGCTGCAGAATATGAGGGAAGATCTGAGGACCTATTGGACCTACCTGGAAGATCTCGTAGCGCACCCTCTGAAGGTCAGGGACTACTTTTAGTCCCCGGCCAGACCAGCACTGAACGCATTCGGTCCCACCCCACATTAAGAGTCTACTGGTCAGTCTGGCGGGATTCTAGGGATACACAGGGCTATACATCGTGGCCCTCTTCTATATCATTATAGGGTCTGCCGTTTGATCTTGAGTGCAAGGGCGTCATGCATTCGCAGAGATGGTCAGATGCAGGGCTTGAGAGAGTGGCAGAACTCTGAGAATGGGAGCTTCCATTAATGGGTTAAGGTGTGTGATATGCTGGGAGGGGACGCAATTTCCATATTTAAATATATCCGTATTAAGGGTATCTTAACAGACCCAAAGTGGGGGGGCGGGGCGGCTAGGGAACTAACAACAGTGGGAAAAGTCCTAGACCAATCAGTGACAAAGAAAGGAATACTGCCCAAACTTAATAAGGCAATGAACGAGACCTGTTTAGAGGGAAGCCAAATCTTCCAGAGATATTGGGTGGAGTTAGTTGGTGCAGAGATTACCGAGGAGGAGTGGGCACATGTATATAAAATGGTCTTCCTGGGAGGGTTGTTCACCACCACAATATGACACAACTTTAAGCTGTTAATGGGATGGCACAGAGATCCAGTGAAATTATCCAGGATGTTTCCGGGAGCATCTCCGCTGTGCCCTACGGGGTGCAGAAAAACCGGGGGACCCTGGCCCACATGTGGTGGTGATGCCCCAAGGTACAAGTGTATTGGAAAGAGATGTTGAGCTGGATGGAAGATGTGACTGGGATAGGGCTGGACCCACTGCAGCTGTTAGGGCTCCCGCAAAAAGATAGGGAAGAACATAGACTTCCGAAGATGTGGAAAGCCATGCTTGGCTAGACTTAACTATTTTTCCCAAAGTGGGTTATTCATGTTCATTGTTATATTGAAATTGTCTTTCTCTTTATAAAAGCCAATAAAATCAAGTTTAAAAAAAAAACAGCATGGATATACATCTATACGATCCTGGGAACTCAGAAATCGGATAGGAAAGTGGTGTGCTAGGAAGAGGAGTGTACTATTTGGGGAGATTAAACAATTTTAGTTTCTGGGTGAACAATTGCATTAACAAACAAGAGTTTCAGTATATGGTCCACACAGTTGCAGCATTTATCTACAAAGTGCCACAATTGCAACATAAAAATATCCCTGTGAATATATTGCCTGTAAACAATAGTTTTGTCAGCAGGACAACATTGCAATAATCTACACATAGCAAAAACATTACAAAACCACATTTTGGGAAATGCCACAATCACACTCTGGACCCATATTAGACTAGGAATTTAAAAACAGTATCAAATGAAACAAACACTAGAATGTAGTAAGGACTTTGATGCTGCGAGTAACATGTTTGACTACTGATATTTCACAAGTGACTATCAATGCCACAACAATATTTCTGGCAATATTTTTGGGGGTCGTTCACCATCAACTACCAAAACGGACTTGGACATTGTTGCCTGCTGTATAGCATATTCTATGATAAATTCAAATTCTAATACTGGGCTTATAAAGAAGCAACGTTAGAATACATCCACCACATTAAAACACCAAATCTTGCATCACCCAAGGCGGAGACCCAGACTCTGCTAGAAGGGTAAGGGATTGCTTTGGCAGACTGCAAAGCTCACCTTTTGTAAGGATTCCTGCTCTCTCTCCTGTTCAGCAATGAGAAGTGAAAGTTGTTGTGCATGCTGTTCCTCAAGCCGCTTACGCATTTCTTCAAATGCCAGCAGTTTCCTTTTCAGAATATCCTCGTCTATAAGACAAAAGTCAGGAATGAACACTGGTTTAGATGAAACAGTTTTGTTCCCCACATTTTCCCCACAGAGAAGCATGGTTAAATGCATGCAAAGTTGTAATTTGGAGAATGTTTTTAATACTCTGAAGCAAAAGACTTCCAATACTCCCTGGATGCAATCATAAGGTCCATATTTCTGAACCTTCCATCCCCACTGTCACTAAAGTATGACAAATATACGTTCATAGCAACTGCTATTTGTATCAAATTTGCCACATTCAAAACTATGCAGTGTGTCCACGGGCAGTGTGAGAACCAGAAAACAACTCGACCATGGCATGGTGTCCTTTCATCGGGGTGGCCAAAATCCTACCACATATGCTCCAACATGCATCCAATGTTGGGCAACCTCAATGGGAGTTGTACATTTAAGAAATTAAGTGTACCAGAATTATCACATAGGTAGTTGTCCTAAATCTTGCATCAAGCCCAACATCACATTGCCATGAATCCAATGGAGATCAACACATTAAAGTACATGCTGCTTAGAACAACCTCACCAACATGACAGCCTGCTTTAGATGAAGCTTCCAATAATTTTAAGCATCTAATAATTAGAGGTTTATTAAACTACTAGCAAAAAGTACCTGCACTTCGCACACATTCTGTAGACAGACATAACACTCATCAATTGTTGATAATCAATGATCCTGTAGGTCGCTGTTCCGAGTCGCTTATCGCTTGATGTGCTTTGCACACTGAAGTAAACTGCACTGAGAATGGGTGTGTGTGGCTGGCTGACATACCCCAGAGCCGACATGGAAGGTAGGAGAGAGTTGGTGTGCTGCAGCATACTTGGACCTTCTGTACGCTCTCCCCATCTGTCGTCCTCGCCCTGGCGCAGTGTGTTGTGAGTTCCAAACATCTCTGAAACGGTCCGTCCTAGGGCCTTGAAACATGGTTTTTGAGGCCTTCGAGTTTTGTTCCTCAGGTGAAGATGGTTAAAATTAGCTTTGTCCGGACCTTCTACAACCACATTGATGTTTCGCCGATGTCAGGCAACCGTTTCATGTGTGATGGGGCTGAAATTCAGGGAAAGGAATGGGGTGGCCAGTGGGCAGTAATGTCTGGAGGGTCCCAACAGGTAACTATACAAAATCTGGTGCAGATTGGTGGAACGTGTGGTACAATAATACACCCAATATACTGTTACACATGGACCTTGGCCTGACATGCGTTAGCGACCAGATCGCTATCAAACTTGTGCATTTCGGATACGCATTTGATCCTGTGACTCACTCATAACATTCAGGGCTGTCTTAAATAAAATCCTTTCCTGCCAGAAAGTTCTTCCCCTCAAATGGTTCAGACACATTAAAACGTTCCTGCACACACCTAAATTAGAAGAGCTCTGGTTTTCACTAGAGGTAATTAATGGGAACACCAGACAAATTACTTCCTTACAGGCCAATATGTAACCAAGTGTTTGGATTTATCCATGGGCTACGGTATCGGTCTATTCGATGGAAGATTACGTGCCTCATTGAAAGTGGTTCTCGGAGAGCTTTGTTTTTAAAAATGCACTTCGATAGTCTACCCATAGCCAAAGTCAAGGCCAGGTGGAATAAACTGGCAGATAGAAGTCCTTTTTGCCCTAGCAAAGAGGAATCCCTGCAACACTACCTTTTTTATGCCCACAGTATAGTGAAATTGGATGTAGAAACAGGAAAAACTGCTGATCAAACCGAGGTATTCAATGCATGATTGAAGGAAGAATTGTGCAAAAGGCGAAGTGCAATAGATGTGATTTTTGCAGTTTCCAATTATCTGGCTAAGGCTTGGAGGGGAGAGAGAGAGAGACTAATAACAATGATTCCATACCACTGCATCAAGGCTGTAAAAGGTTGCACATGGTACGGTTCCTCCTTTGGCGCTATATCAATAAATCCTGAATGAAACAACTCTTGGTACGTAGGAAAATAACTTAAGTATAACTGAAGTTTAGAATGATCATAAATTGATGTATTTGAATTTTACTAGTTTTAAATGTGTACCCTGCATTGCGAAGGATTCATCAATTTTTTTCATTGCATTCAGCACTGTCAAGAATCTGTGTGTTCTCTCTATGTCTGGATGATCTTATTGTATGCATAGTTCTATGTACGTTTATGGTTATATAGCAAGATAAAGTAACTATGAGGAGTCTGTCCTGTCTACAATCAATGTGGGTGCTACACAAATGTCAAAATGACAAGATATTTCCGAAGTGATTAAAAAAAAAAACACACTTAATTCCTTGCATGCACAGTCTAGCATGCTCCCAAGGACTGAACATCATGTTGATATTCCTCTACCACACCAAGTTTAAGATTATTAAAAAAACAAAAGTGATTTCTGAGACAGTATAGGGTTGGCTCGAGCCCTGGTATTTATATACCCTGGTGATGACTCCACTCGACTTGAGCATGTGAAGGAATTCCCAGCAACAATCCCCTGCGGGGGTAGGTAATAGGGTATTCTGAATGCCAGTCCTTTTTGAGGCAGACACCCAATACCAGAACACTGCATCAGAATCTGGAACCGACATGAAGGAGAGAATGGGGGGACTGTCCGAAGGATTGGTAGCGACAGGCAGCGCTGCAGCTTGCAGCAGAATATGTGACCAACTAAAATGACAGGCTTGCCACTTGAACTACAGTCGTCTGATTGTTATCCATCATTGGTCCCTATCCTAGGTTGTGTTATCCATCATTGGTCCCTATCCTAGGTTGTTTCGTTTTATTTCTAATCTTAGCTATTCAATGAACGCCCGATTTAACCAACATGCATGTCTGAAACAAGATCTCTTATCGTTCCAAACATCCACAAAACTAGTAACCCACTAGTGAGAGGGTGGGGAAAAGGCCCTGGGCAGCAACCTTTGCCTTTGGAAGCCCTAATATAGGCCGGAACTGAAAGGAATGGTTGTTAGCTGTGGTGCATTCCCAGGGTATTTTTTCATGTTTCTTTTCCATTTTCTATATATGGAGAGTAAGGACCAAGTCACTTACCTGTGACTCCTTTTCTCCACCATGGGTATATTTCATGTTTTCAAATTTTCATGAATATTCCCTGTTGCCAGCCTGGGAATCCCCAGTAATATTAAAGCAGTTTAGCTTTAAAGATTTAAAACGGCTTGTCACTTATATAGGCTATTGCCGCCACTTAATCATACGGCACACTAGTCCTCCTTAACTCCATCCCTGGTGGCCATCTTCAGTGCACGTAATGTGGCAGTAGGAACCAAGACGCGCCATAGGTGGGGTAGACAGGAGGGTCACATTTAATCTATGAAAGATACCAATGCTGGAGAAAAGGAGTTACAGCTAAGTAACTTGTTCCATCTCCAGTATGGTATCCTTCATGGATTCACATGTTCATGAATAAACAGCAGTACACATATACACAACCAATCAGAGGTGGTATAGCTCGATAGAAGCAATGGGACTCCGCTCTGAACACTCACCTCAATCAAATAGGTAGCGAAGCACTGCTTGTCCGACACAGAACTCCTCAAATCCCTGTCTACACAGTAGAAATTTGTGAAGGTGTGGGTAGACCTCCACGTAGCAGCCTTGCAGATGTCGAGCAAGGGAACACCAGACAGTAACGCTGTAGTAGAGGCCACAGACCTGGTGGAATGTGCTTTAAGTCTACCTGGCAGCAGCCCATTTGCGAGCCGACGACAATGGGAAATGCAGCCAGATAGCCACCTGGAAATGGAAGCCTCCGACACGACCTTCCCATTATCAACAGGTCCAAATGTCACACAAAGTTGTGAAGTCTTGCGAAAATACTTTTTGAGTTCGATATAGAACTTCAACGCTCAGGCAATGTCTAGTGAATGCAAAGCTCTCTCTTTCAGAGAGGTGGGAGAGACAAAGAACACGAGAAATTCTTTAACCAGTCAATGAGACCAGAGAGAAGGCCTGTCTGTTTTGGGAATGTAACGAGAGATGGACAGGCGGACAGGTGGAAAAACAAGGAAATCATTAATACAACTTTGTTGTATTTATGATTGCGGTGGCTTCAGCTTTTAGTCTCGCAGGCTCCCCCAGGCCAGGAGAGCCCGGGAAACTTAAAAAGAAAACCACGGAAATAGTAAATACAACGTTGTTATAAATGCCGGTACTTTGGACGGAGTCCAGGAGACTCAAAGGGAAAGCTACTGCAATCATAAATACAACAACGTTGTATTTATAATTACAGTGATTTTAGATCTAAATTAAAAAATCTAAAGCACTTACCAGCAGACAGGATCCTGACTGCATTCTCTGATGTCTGGCAATACGGAAGCAAAAGCCAGCCAGCTGTAATAAACAAAAGCTACCAGTAGGTGGCTTTTGCTTCATTATTGCTGCAAGGGCAGAGCTTCACACAAGCACAGGAGGCTCATCCATTTTGGATGTGTGTCATCAATTCTGTAATGACTAAATTAGAGACTAGAGGGTATTCTTACCGACCACTCCAAACAATCCCTACTCCGTCAAACCAATTGTGTTCGGGTGGTCATATGTCGTGTTAGGTTAGCACCTCTTTGGCTAGCTTGTCAACCCCATCATTATTTTCATAGGATGACAACCAGCAATGTGGTTGTAAACTGAAATTGGTCACACAAATGAATTTCTTTCTATATAATCAATTAGTAGAAAAACATTATTTAATTGTTGGAAAACATTTTTAAAACATGAATATGCTAATATGCTTCAATTGTTTACTGCGTTAACATGATTAAGTGGAAATATGATTCTGTAGTGCACGTAAATAGATATTCTCTTTGTTTTTTTTAAAACATACTATTCTCATTTCATGGAGAAAAAATTGTTATAGTCATTATGATTATTCAGTATTCAACTTCATTCATACAATCAGTGATCTTCAGATTCATACCCTCCTATGCGGGGCAATTTCAGTTTATATACTACAATGTTGGTTGTCAGCCTATGAAAATAATGACGGGGTTGACAAGCTAGCCAAAGAGGTGCTAACCTAACATGACATATGACCACAATTTGAGGATAAATTGGTGTCATCAATTCTGCCCATTTTAGCACGTACCACTCAAAATTGCATGTTCCTCAATACGGTTTATTTTAGTATGCAAATTGTATCCATGAAATATATGATTTATGTGAATTTTTTTCAAAAAGAAAACAAAAAACGACATTGGAAAACTCTTCAACCCTGACTAGTCTTGCGGCGTGCCTTTCCATTCTGCACTCTGGCCCTTGACCCATTGTAAACTTTTGCTGCTTCATGTCAGGCTATTTCAAGGTATTAGTTCTGCAAAATGAATTATAAAGCGGAATATTAAGCCTCTGATTTTTATACAATTATGAAGCTGGTTTCCCTTCCCAGTTGTCATGACTATGCAATCTTGGTTGAACGCTCCATAATTATTTTCCACTGAGAAATGTAATTTTATTTCTTAAGACCATCCCTGGACACGGTATATATGTTACGAAAATGCTATGGCTCACTTTCCTAAAGCATGTTTGGCTTCCGGAACACTTGGGATGTTTGCATGAATTTCTTTTATAGTCGAGTTGATTTGGGTTTTTAGATTTTCATTGCCCACTTCTACCATATTCCAGTTGCTAATAAGGAAGCGTTCTCTCCCACATGCACCCTTCTCCTGTATGATGGGAAGATCTGTCTCCCACAGTTTTCCTGGTTGTCCTCTATGTAACCCTTCACCCCGCCCCCCTCCAATTGGAGCTTGCAGCTTGAATAGTTTTATTTCTTGCATCCCATAATATATTTGCAGGATGGAGAGCTCCACCCTTGTGAATTCGCGTTTAGGTCTGTCCGACTATTATATATTTTTCTAGAGTACACAATTTTTATCAAAAAATAACTTTCAAGTCTCCAGGTTATTATAACTGTGACTTACATTTCAAATGTCTCGGTTTTCTGCCTTATCTGGAGTTAGGACTTCTTGTCGAGATAACAATATTTGGCGGAGTCCGCAGCAGTGAGTGAGGTGAAACCAGCAGATTTAGCCAATGTGCGATATGCATTTGGCCATCCTTACCATTTCACCCATCTAATTCACACCATCCAGGGCCATCACAGGCCTTTGAGCAACAAGAAGAACATTGTTGGTACCGCAAATACTTGGTTGCAAGATGTTATCCCTCCAGTCTATGGAAGGGTCTCTTGCAGGTATGGAGAGCATTTGCTGCCACTTTCCTATTTTATGGTCTCGGTAAGCTTTCCTGAGCTTCTTACACCTGATAGCAGTTATATGTAGTTAGCCAATCGTTGTTGAAAGGTTAAATAGGCAACAAGGTGAAACTGGGTTGAAGTGCACTGTGTGACGAATCTGGAGGTTTTGTCCCTCCTTTCCTTTGGAGAGCCATCCCCTGTGAGGCTAGGGAAGTGAGCACGCTCAGCAAAACCCTTCATAGGGGTTTGGGAAAGTGGGACCTCACTGGGAGTGACTTCCCTCAAGGGGACAAGGACTGCCATTCCCATGGGTAGCTCCCCATATGCAAAGAGTTACCGCACACATGGAAATCCGAGAAAGTGATGTTACAGTCAGCTGTGAGACTCTAAACAATACTGAACGCGCCTTCGAATGTTTTTTTCAAGACAAAGCTGGTCTCTCTGTGGGCTTGACAGCCGAGCATAAACAACAAGCCCCGTTTTGGTCACAGAGTGAGAATAAATGCCCGATCACCCTTGAATGGAGGAAAAGCAGCAATGCATAGAGGCGAACCTGTGACGTGTGTCACTGAGAGGCAGAGCCGGCAGTTGCATGGAGGGAGGCAGTAAAAGGCGAGAGATGCTGCAACGCAACACAGCCATGAAAAGTCAGCGAGCCGAGCAGAGCTGGCCTTATCTGAAGCTGCGACCACGTGGAAGACGTAGTGGGCCTGGTGCCCGAGAAACAACACTGAATCCAGAACTTGTGACAGGAATGAATCCTCTGCTCGCAACAAGGGAGCCAAGAAACAGTGAAATGCTGAGACAAACGAAACACAAAACACACTTGTGCCCGGGTGGGAATGCCAGAAAGCTCTGGAGAAAACCACTGCTATTGAGCAGACACCACCTCACTGAAGCAAGCCCTACAACATAGAAGGTGGCCGGGTTGCTCATAGTCGAGTAAGGGGCGGAGAGACCACAGAGTGAAAGGGGAAGAAGAAAGGATTATTCTAACCGCATACCGGGGGCATAATTAGCCAGAGACAGAAAGTACCAAGTAACAATAAGGGTTACGGGAGCTCAAAAAACCTGAATATTGTAATCAGCCAAACGGCTCACAGAAACTATTGTGAACCAAGAGAGGCATATGGAAAGACGGGTTAACAAAACCCCTGGAAGATAAATGAGATATTGGGACAGAGAAACCTAAGGGAGCTAGAGCCAGGGGTATGGTCTGTAGAATTTAGCTTTCCCCGTCAGACCCCTTTCTGCCAAGACCCAACCCTCCAACCTAGCTCGCCCCGGTCTGAGAATAAACTCACCAACCCACCCAACAGCATTCACCCACCATAGTTTGACAATGCCTACCTCCACCTTGCTATCATCATGCTTACTTTAAAAGTTCCAATAATGGCTTCAGGTTAGTATTTTCTAACATTTAGTAAAAATACTTCTGTTGCACAGCATTAAACTGAGGTTTTCTGACTGAGTTTCCAATGCTGTGTTTATGTGTGAAAAGTAACTTGCAGACATGCGTTGAATTACTGGATACATTGGACTCAAGTATGCACTGCATTCTTCCTTAAAAATGTAAAATGCAATAAACTGCAGATGGCAAAAAACTATTGTTTGGTCACTGCACTTTATCTTCTTGCACTTAAAATTGAATATTTCTTTCTATGGCCATTAAGAAGCACCATTCTGTCTCCCCATTCCACCAGCAACTGGTTTCTCATGCCAACTACTACCCTTCCCTTCCCAAGCCACAGAACCACAGGCTTCTCCTTTGCCATCTTATAATATTGCTGCCACACACTGGGCAGGTAAAGAGGAGCATTTATTTATACCGTTTTATATACACATGAATTGCCACAGAACACAATACGCAGAGCAACACCTTTATTCGGTGCTTAGGAGGAAGTTTAGCAGGGACGTCATTTAATCAAAATGCAAGGGCTAGTGGACGTGACGTCACACAACCCTTCACCTCGGGTGACATCACAGGAAGTGATGTCATTTGACCCCACCCCAAAGTGACATAATGGGAAGCCCTGGAACACGACCTTTCACCCCTTGACAAAACTAAAAGTGGCATCACATAGCATTGTTCCCAAGTACACTTCGAAAAGAACAAGTTACTTACCCTGGTAACATTCTTTCGACTGGATGTTCCTCCCACGTATTCCTCATTTTATGATATTTGTTTTCAGCTTCAGCTGCTTTGGAAAAAGATTCTCGGCAGAGGGTGCTGTGCGTCGAGAAGGTCGACTATGTCCCTCGAGGGCTGCCATCTCGGCTGACATCATCTAGTACATATACCATGTGCTGCGCCCATTAGCTTCAGTTCTGTTGTTTCACCACCCATATGCAGAATTAGCGCCCTTGATACATGCCTTTAATTTATCAGAACTTAAAAGAGCGCAAGGTATAAAGCTCGGACATTTTACAGTGGGGTAAGGTTGGGAGGGTGATGAGGAATAAGTGGGAGGAACATCCAGTCGAAAGAACGTTATCTGGGGTAAGTAACTTGTTCTTCGAATGGATTCTGTCCTCCCACGTATTCCTCATTTTATGATAGACTCCCAAAGCAGTATTAGGTTCTTTTGGAGGATGTTTGTTAATAATGGAGAATAGAACTGCCTTCCCAAATCTTCTCATTGTTAGAGGTGTCCAAACAATGACTTGTAAACGTGTGGATGGTGGACCTAGTAGCTGCCTCGCAGATATCCTTTATCGGAACCCCCATCTAAAGGGCAGAGGAAGTTGCCATGCCCCTAGTGGAATGAGCCCTTAAGCCTTCTGGGAGATCTTTCCCAGCTAGCCTGTAGCACTCCAAAATAGCCAGTATGATCCATCTGGATAGAGTTTGTTTGGTAACTGACAGACCTAGTTTGTGTCCTGTATAACCAATGAAAAGTTGGTTGTGCTGTCGTAACTTTGCCATTCTTGAAACATAAAAGCTTAGAGCTCTCCTCGGATCGAGTCTATGAAATCCTTCCTCTTCCTTGCCAGGATGAGGTGGAGGATAAAAGGCCGGAAGCACAATTTTCTGTGCTAAATGGTAATCCAACCTTAGGTAGAAAAGAGGGTTTGACCTTAAGGACGTTATCCTTGTAAAAGGTGGTAAACTGGGGTTTACAGGATAATGCCTGTAACTCGCTCACCCTGCGGGCTGATGTTATCGCTATTAACAAAATAGTTTTGCAAGTTAGCAACTTTAAAGGTCAGGAATGGAGTGGCTCTAAAGGAGAACACGTTCAAACCAAATTAAGGTCCAAAGTTGGTATTTGGAATGGTGTAGGAGGAAACACATTTGTGAGTGCTTTAAGAAAATGAGTTAAGGGTATTTTGAAGTAGGATGCCTCCTCCGAGGTGCGCTTGAATATGAAAAGCACTGCTAGATAACCCTGGACTGTTCCAATCTGCAGCCCCAGATTTTCTAGATGCAGCAGAAATTACAACACCAAAGGTGTATCGCATTGAAAAGGGTCCACATCTTTCTCCCTAAACCAGCTACAGCACTTGTTCCAACAGCAGCAGTATAAGGATTTTGTTGCTGGCGTTCTGGCCAAAAGCAAAATCTCCATTAAGTCATCCGGGAAGTCCCAATCCTTGTATCTCGGACTCTCAGAAACCATGTGTGAAGGTTGAGTGTCTTCACCTCTGGATGGAGAACTCGACCCTCCTCTCGCGAGCAAAGGTCCTCTCTTTGTGGAAGACGTATTGGAGGGCAGATGGACATGTCCAGAAGGTCCAAGTACCACGTTCTCCTGGCCCAATCTGGGGCAATTAGGATCATGGATTACCCAAACTTTCTCAACCTCCTGATCACGTGAGGAATGATGGGGACTGGAGGAAACGCATAAAGGAGTGTAAACTCCCAATCCACTACGAACGCGTCTCCTAGAACTCCTCTTGGGGGAAATTCCCTGGAGCAGAGCAGTGCGCACTTCCTGTTGACACTGGTTGTGAACAGATCCACTTGAGGGGCTCCCCAAAGGGTGAAGATTTCTTGAAGAACTTCCTGAGCTAGTTCCCATTCGTGGGAATCTATGCTCTGCCTGCTCAGAGCGTCCACCGCCATGTTCTCCTCCCCAGCTAGGTGAAATGTTGATCGGGAGATTCCTTCTTGAATTGCCCAGAACTAGAGCTGCATTGCTTCTCTGCACAGGAGTAGTGACCCTACGTGTCCTCTCTTACTGAGGTAGTACATGGCCACTGTGTTGTCCATCATTATCAGGACATTATTTCCCCATACAGAAGGAAACAAAAGCCTTCAGCGCTAGTCTGATTGCCCTCAGCTCCAATAGGTGTGTAGTGTGGACTCTGATGGAGACCAACGACTGCAGATTTTCAGATCGTTGGCATGGGCTCCCCACCCCGTGAGTGAGGTGTCCGTCACTACTGTTATCTCTGGTCATGGCTGCCAAAAAGGTTCTCTGACTCTGCTCAGAATCTGAAGTAGGTCTGACATCCTGCCTGAAACTTGGGACCATTGAGTCTTGAAAGCCAATTTAAGGCATCTGGCACCAGAAAAATGCAGGGTGCCATTAGGCCGAACAACCTCAAAAAGTCGAAGGCTGGAAGACTCTGGGCACTCTGAAACTTGGTGACCATCTGCAAAATGGGTTTAGCCCACACCTCGGGTGGCGAGGCTTTTCCCAAGGATGCATCCAGGACTGGTTCAATAAACTGGAGTCTCCGAGATGGTATCATGTGGGACCTCTTGTAATTGAGGGAGAAGCCCAGTCTGTGGAGGAAGGGGCAGGTGATACTGAGATGTTCCTGTTCGGGTGAACATACCCTGATCAGCCAATTGTCCAGGTAAGGGTAGACGTAAATCCCCCCCACCCCCTCTACTGAGACTTGCTGCCACCACCGCCTTCATGATGCCCAGAGGTTTGGTGCACTATATAAATCAATAAACTTGGTGAAAACCCTCGGACGGAGGTCAGCCCGAATGGCAGAACTCGAAACTCATAATGAGAACCGCCTCAGAGTGGTTTTGAGGCAGCTAAAGCAGCGGCTGATGGTAAAGATGCTGCTACGTGGGCGGGCTTTGCACGTCTCCCTCGTCAACCACAAGGGAATCTTCGTTGTCCTCTTTGACCCGCCTGTCCTCTCGCTCTTCCAACTGAGGAGTAGTAGCGAAAAGACCTATCCCTCCAAGATGATCTGCTGGGGAGAAAAGGCTGTAACTGCCTGACGGTGGCACCCAAGGACTTGGCTGCCGCCTTTGAGGTCTGCAGCTTATTAAGGCTTATTACCAAATAAATGGGAGCCGTCAAAGGGCATGTTAAGGAGTCTGGATTGTACATCAGGTACAAATCCTGACTTCCTCAGCCACGAAAATCTGTGTATAACAGTGCTTGCCGCCATGGCCCTGCTGATGATGTCAGCGGTGTCCAGACCTGATTGCAGACACTCACACATGGCCTCTTTGCCAGCCATCTCTTTACTCACCTTCAGGGATGTGATCAGCAGTCCCACAGGATTAAGGAACAAGTTACTTACCTGTAACTGTTGTTCTCCAGCATGGGTCTGGCATGGATTCACATGCTCATGAATATTCCCCGTCGTCAGGCTGGGAATCCTTGGTAAAGAAAAAACCAGTATCAGTTTCGTTTCTGATCTGTCTTTCGTAGTAGTAACCAATCACTGATCTCTGCGTCATACTGACCACAGCCAATGACTGCCCTCTACCTAAGCCCCGCCTCTGGCAGCCATCTTCAGATTTGGTAGCACGTGAAGTGGCAGTATGACCAAGTGAAGAGCCGCAGAGGGGTAGGCGGGAGGGTTCGCATGTGAATCCATGCCAGACCCATGCTGGAGAACAACAGTTACAGGTAAGTAACTTGTTCCTTCTCCAGCATGGGGTCTGGCATGGATTCACATGCTCATGAATAAAGAACACATAGCAGTACACACATGCACAACCACGGGAGGTGGCAAAGGCTCAACATTAAGCATCACATCAAACTCAACATTAAGCAAATCTTACCTCCTCACCAGGCTCACCTTAGGCGAACAGGTTGCGCAGCACTGCTTGGCCGACCCTGGACTCCTCCCTGGAATCCCGATCGACGCAGTAGAATTTTGTGAAGGTGTGCGTCAACCTCCACGTAGCAGCCCTGCAGATGTCCAGCAAGGGCACACCAGATAGGAACGCCGTGGTAGCTGCGATCGCTCTGGTGGAATGGGCTCTCGGACGGCCAGGCAGGGGTCGGTTTGCCAACCGATGACAGTACATGATACAGTTCGTTGAGGTGTAAGTCCGACGGCACCTTGGGCAAGAAGGAGGGGTGCGTCCTGAGCACTACCCTCGTGTCGTGAAAAGTCAAGTACGGGGCCTTGCAGGAAAGGGCTTGGATCTCTCCCACCCGTCGTGCGGAGGTGATGGCCACAAGAAACGCTGTTTTCCAAGACAAGAACTTCAACGGAGCCGAGGCAAGAGGCTCGAACGGAGGTCCCATGAGCTTGGTCAGCACCACGTTGAGCTCCCAGCTTTGGCCAGCGTCAGTAGGTACGGCAGCACTTGGGGAGCCGTAATCCGCAGAGGGTTAATCTTCTGTTCGTGGCACCAGACAGAGAACCTCTTCCATTTGTGTCCGTAGCATTTAAGAGTTGAGGACGCCCTGGCCTTTGCAAGAACCTCTCTGCAGTCGGCCGGTATGTCGTATCCTCCAAACTAACGCTGCAGGAGCCAGGCCTGCAAGTTCAGCGACTTCGGGTCGTGATGGAGGATGGCGCCTCCTTCCCTGGAGAGCAGATCCGCGTCCACTGGCAGGGGACGCTGACAAGTCCAGAAGGTCCGGGAACCATATCTGCCTCGGCCACGCAGGTGCGACGAGGATCACCCTGCACTGTGACCTCTTGAGCTGGTTGATGAGCCAGATCAGCAATGGCAATGGAGGGAACGTGTATAGAAACAGGCCCTCCCAGGGGAACGAGAAAGCATCTCCCATGCTCCTCGGCTGGGGAAATCTGCTGGCGAAGCTCCGGCACTTGGAGTTCGTCGCCGTCGCGAACAGATCGATCTGGGGTGTGCCCCACCGTCGGAAGAGGCGGTCCACTAGATCCTGTCGTAGTTCCCACTCGTGGCACGAGCGCAGCTCCCTGCTGAGTGAGTCGGCGATGGTGTTTTTTATCCCTGCCAGATGAAACGGCACCAGAAACATCCTTTGGGCGACGGCCCAATGCCACAGATCCTGCGCCTCCCTGGACAGGGCTGGGGACCTGGTTCCGCCCTGTTTCCTGATGTAGAACATGGTGGTGGTGTTGTCGGTGAAGATCCTCACCACCTTGCCCTTGAGGGACGGAAGGTAGGACCTGAGGGCCCAAAACACTGCACGGAGCTCCAGGACGTTGATATGGAGGGACTTCTCTATCGGGAGCCAAAGGCCTCTCGCGTGCAGATTTTCGGTGTGCGCTCCCCACCCTTCCAGGGAGGCATCCGTGGTCACTGTCTCCTGGTGGCCGGGGGGTCTGGAAGTCCATGCCCGCCGTCAGATGGGCGCGGGTGCCCCACCACCGGATCGCCCGTCGGAAACTCTCGTCGAGTGTGATCCTCTCCTCGAAGCTGCCCGTCGTCTGGATCCAGCGCGCGTCCAGGAACTCCTGCAACGGGCGCATCCGGAGCCTGCACAGGGGGATGAGGTAAATGCAAGAAGACATCATTCCGAGGAGGGACTTGATGGACCTCACTCTGGCCGCGTCCGCAACCAGCATCCGCTGCACCTTGCCCAGAATGGCCCTCGTCCTTTCCTCCGACGGAGAGGCCAGAAGCGACACTGTGTCGAGCTTCGCTCCCAGAAACAGTGCGTCTTGCGCGGGCACCAGGTGGGACTTGGCGTAGTTTATGGAGAATCCCAGGTCCGTGAGAAGTTGGACGGTCCTTGCCGTGTGCTCCACAGCGAGCTCCTTCGTCTTGGCTCGGATGAGCCAGTCGTCCAGGTAGGGGTAGACGTGGAGGCACTTGGTGAACACCCTGGGTGCCGACCTTAGTCCGAAGGGAAGGGCTCTGAACTGATAGTGACGCCCTTGGACCACGAACCTGAGAAACTTTCGGTGTCCCTTTAGGATGGGAATATGGAAGTAGACATCCTCCAAATCCAACGACGACAGGAAATCGCCCTCCTCCAGCTGACCCAGGACGTGTTGGAGGGTGACCATCCGGAACTTCTGTGCCTTGATGAATTTGTTCAGTCGTCGTAGGTCCAGGATGGGACGCCATCCTCCCGTCTTCTTCTTCACGAGGAAGTATCTTGAGTAAACTCCGGAGCCCGGAAGCCTCTTTGGGACGAGCTTGATGGCGCCCTTCCTGAGCATCGCCTTTACCTCCAAGAGAAGTTGAGGGACATGATGTTCTTTCCTGGTCACAGGGGGGACGCGCGGGCACCTTTTTTGAAACTCGAGCGCGTGACCCTGGGCTAGGGCGTCCAGCACCCAACGGTCGGTGGAGATGGACTCCCACACGCTGACGAAGCTCGCCAGCCGGCCTCCCACTGGGGTGCTTCGGTGGGGGCCCGACCCCATGGCCGGTTCAGTCCTGCTTCGACGAGGCTTTGCCGCCTTGACCTCCTTGGCGACGACGGCGGGGTCCGCCTGACTTGCCTCGTCCCCTGTAAGCTTCCTGCGACGACGAACGGGCCGCTTGACGGTAGGTGGAAAATCCGCTGCCGGAACCTTTGGAGGCACCCTGTTTGCCTCCGCCGCTCCGAAAGGGCGGCCGCCGTTGCTGGAGAACCCAAAGAGCCCGGGCCGTCTCCGTGTCTGCTTTGATGGCTTGAAGGGAATCGTCCACTGTTTTCCCAAACAGGTTGTTTACATCGAACGGCATGTCCAAGACTCTGGTCTGCAGGTCTTGACGGAAGTCAGTAGCCTTGAGCCATCCACGCCGCCTAAGGCACACGCCGTTGCCCAACTGGCGAAATCCAGTGTCAGCGATGTCCGTCGCAATCGTAATGGCGTGGTCCGACGCCACCTCTCCTTCCTGCAAGATCTCTAGGGCATCCGCCCTCTTGTCATCCGGTAGGAAGTCCAGCAGGGGGGCCAGTTTGTACCACAGCTCCCTGTCGTAGCGGGCTACGATAGCCAAGGCGTTGGCCGCCTTAATCGTCGTCGCTGCAGACGAGATGACCCTGCGTCCCATCGTATCCAAGTCGACGTAGAGGCCGCACCCCCCCCCCGCTTTCTTCCTGGCCGCCGCGGAGACGACGGAGTCCGGGGTCGGCTGTGCCCAGAGGCACAAGGGGCCGCGTCCGGGACACGGTACTTCTTCTCGTACCGATCCCTTCTAGCCGGCGTCGTGGATGGGTTCTTGAGGAGGGCGAGGCCCTCATCCCAAATTTCGTCCAGTAGAGGCACGGAGAGGACCGTCTTCCTCTTGGCCTCGCGCCGTTGATAAAGGAAACCTTCCTTCTTCTTCTCTTCCGGAGAGAGCTGGAAGAGCTTGGATGCCCTGGCGATCATGGAGTGAAACGATCCAATCACGTCGGGCAGGGAAGCCCGGGTGGGAGGTGACGACGGCAGATCCTTGTCGTAAACCTCGTTGTCCGTACCCGTCGCGGCCGTGTCAGTCCCCGTATCATCCCCACGAGTCGTGGACGGGGAGGAGGGCTGAACAGGGCGCGATGGCTGAAAAGGAGGTGGAGGATGAATCCTTCTCTTAGGGGGAGGGCTCCCAGAAGGGCCTGGCTCCGGGTCCCCCGTCGGGAGCAGTTACTCCGCTGGTGGTAACGGCAGTCTCGTCCTTATCTCCGAGCATAAGGACTGTATAGCCAACACAATGGCCGCCGAGTTGCCTTGCGGCGCTGGTTGAGGGGAGTCCGACGGGCGGTCAGGGGCCCCGTCAGCACCCTCGACGTTATCGTCGTCTCCTACGTCGGGATCCCTCCCGACGGGCTGGTCTTCTTCCACGCCAACGCCGTGGCTTAAGACCTCGATCAGCTCTTCCTCAGAGGTTGAGGCCGAATCCACGACGACCTCCTGCCCCCCCTTTTTCTTCTCCGTCGGAGGTTTCACGGGGGTCCTGTCGATGGGCACAAAAGAGGACTCCCTCCATGGTGGCAGGTAGACTCTGAGCCCCGAGGTCGCCACCACTGGTGTAGCCTCCACAGGCTGAGCCAGGGCCGCCGCGACTGTCTCGATAGAGGCCTTGGCCGGATGGATTAAGGCTTTCACCACCTTAGGTGCGCTCACCGCCTTCTCCTTGGGGGGAGTGACACTGCCTCGCTCTCCCTCCGATGGGGCCTTCGAGCTCGACTGGGGCCTCTCCAGGAGCTTCGTCGGGTGCTCGGCCTTCCTCTTACCCGAACCAGATCGTTGGCTCGTGGTTGATGGTGCCGGGGAGGATGCGCCCTGCCTGGCGCCCATAGAGCCCGACCGTTCGGCGCTCCCGGTGCCAGCGGACTCGCGGTGCTTGGCCTTGTGTTGGACCCCCCGTCGCCGGGGCGTCCTCAAAGGTCTTAGAAGACCGCTCGTATTTCTTCTTCTTCTTCTCGCCTGACGGACTCTTCCCTTCCAGCCAGTTGGCGAGACGTTGATGGCGGTCCTTCATGGTCCGCTCCGACATATTGCCGCAAAACGCACAGTCCTTCTCCACGTGCGTCTTGTCCTCATATAGGCAGTAAAGACAAAACGAGTGTTCGTCCTCATTAAAGACATTCTGAAGCTGGCATCCAGGGCAGACCATGAACAGCTTTCCGGGCGTCGAGCTTCCCTTCTCCTGGGCCATGTCCGAGATGGGCCTGAGAAACTTCTGGAGTCCTCCAAAAGCGTGGCTCGACGAAATCTTCACCCTTGAGGGGCGTAGACGAATCCGACACGGGTCCCCGTTGATCGGATGAGGAAACGGTGGAGCTTGAGGCTCTTTTGACCGAAAAATCGAAGTTTTTGAGAAAAAACGTGAAAGAATAGCACTAATGCTCGAGAGCAATAGCACGAGGATCCCAACACTTGAACGTGCGGTAAAAATCTGAAGATGGCTGCCAGAGGCGGGGCTTAGGTAGAGGGCAGTCATTGGCTGTGGTCAGTATGACGCAGAGATCAGTGATTGGTTACTACTACGAAAGACAGATCAGAAACGAAACTGATACTGGTTTTTTCTTTACCGAGGATTCCCAGCCTGACGACGGGGAATATTCATGAGCATGTGAATCCATGCCAGACCCCATGCTGGAGAATGTGAACTTTGCAAGGGCACATGTAGAATTAGACTTTAAAGCCATGCTGCTAGCTGAAAAGACTTCTCCCATGCGTCAATGCGCTCATCATCCCTATCAGGGGGTATGGTTGGGTACGCAGCTTGCTTGGAAGCAGATGTAGCTGCTTACACTACTAGACTTTCCGGAGTTGACAGGTAGTCCAGGTTGCTACTGGATGGCCTATATTGGTTTGTCAATTTTTTATTTACTGTAGGGCTGGACTTTGGAGCCTCCCAGTTTGCTGCAACCCTTTTTTGGAGTGCCACATGAAATGGTCATATTGAGGACCTTTGTCTAATAAGTCTGTAAGATCGCCTTGCTCAAATGAAGGAGCCGGTCTACTCCATCGTAGAAATTCTACTACTCTGGACATTAGGCTTCTGTATGATGCATCCACATGAGCAGCTGGGTCCGGTTTCCCAAAATCTAGCTCTGTGGAGGGTCTACCCCACTAGCTCTCTGTACGGTGTCATGTAGCTCCCTAACCCTGGTGCCTTCTGAAATTAAGCATTCAGGGACATTCGTTTTCTTATGATTACTAGGGGTATCCAATTGAAGACCACAAGGAGGGGAATCATCTGATGTTTCATAGAACTCATATATTGAAGTTAAGGACCTGAAAAAAATCCTTTCTAGGTAGAGGTTTAAAAACCTTTTCCTGACCGAGGCAAAGGTGTCGATGAATGTACTGTCAGTGTCACTGTATTTTTGCATCAGCGCTGATGGCGTTGAAGTCAGTGGCGTCAATGGAATCAACGATTTGGCCTTGTACTTGTGCTTCGAGGGACTCAGCCTTCGACTCGACGGTTTATTTCGACTATTTCTCATCTCCTCGAGTATTCGAAGACACTGAGAACTCTAAGCCTTAGGATCCGAGCTCGAGGGTCCGCTGGGTTTTGCCTTGGACTTATGCTTGTCATCGACCGTAGCATGGCCATTTTTCTTATCTTTCGAGGAGAACAAGGCCTGTTCCTCGAAGATTTTAACCATTTGCTTACTAAAAAGTTCCCACTCATCTTTGGAGGAGGATTTAGTCGGGCATCTGAGGAAGGAGGTGCTCTATACTGTCTCTTCGATTTTTTTGATGACGAGGATTTTTTTTGACCTTTTTTTATGAGAGGAATCTCTCGACTCGTGAGATGACCCAAATTTCAAAGGAGTGGATGGGGATTTGGGGACAATTCAACCCACTGATAAGTTTACCTTTACGCTCTTTTAAAGCCTTAACCGTCATCAACTGACAGGATCGACAGTCATCGGTTATATGCTCGACGGCCAGGAACCAGATGCATATTTTATGCAGGTCCGTGATGGACATTTTGGCTCCACATTTTAGGCACTTTTTGAAACCCGTCTTCGGAGTATTCAGAGCTACAGACGAGGCAATTTTTTCAAAATGTTTTCTAAGAAAACTCAAGTGCAGCATAAATCTCGAAGCAATCACGGAAAAAAAACAGAACTGAAGCCAACAGGCGCTGCGCATGGTATATGTACTCGACGATGACATCAGCCAAGATGGAAGCCGTTGAAGGACATCGAGCCGACCGTCTTGACACACAGCGCCCTCCGCTAAGAGAATTTATTTTCCGAAGCAGCTGAAGCTGGAAACAAAGATATCATAAGATAAGGAATACGTGGGAGGCCACAATCCATTCGAAATATGGTTACGATATCACTATAATGTGATAAACATTTCATACAAGAAAGGATTGACATATGTATAGTTAATATCAGTGTTTAGAGGCCCATATTACCAAATCACTGTGAATGCAAGCAGACGTCCAAGGCCAAATGATAATGTGTTATTTTATAGCACTTGCGCTTAAGCGCTTTATATAGAACAGATATACATACAATATCACCCGACCTGTGTTGGTACTCATTTATTGACCTCAGAAGGATGAAAGGTTGAGTTGAGGTGTTTAAGAACAGACTAAATCAGTGACTCACCCCCTGAAGTGTGCCTGAAATAAACCTTTAATGAGTCTAGAAATTATTGTATAGAATTCCAGAAAGAACATTATTTGTTATTCCTATTCTTATTCAGGGTCACTGCTCAAAGTACGAGCCACATGGCACTGGGCACAGCCCAGGAGTTTACATAAAATAAAAAAAAAAACACAGGGGGGGGGTAGCAAGGGAGACCTCAGGGGTAGCAGTGGCAAACAGGCAGTATAAATGATTTTCTGTCCTGTGTCCAGAGTCCACAAGTACCAATCCCCAACCTGAATTCCTGGGGAGTGCACACCAAGAAAGTATTCAAAAATCTCTAGCAGGAATTACTTCTGCATACTTTTTTTAAAATTCTCTCAAATTATGCAGTAGCTCTTTAGACGCCTCCTAGGACAAGCCATGTATCACACACTTGCCGTGGGGGTTTTGGATGCTTAAATGAGGCTAGATCTGTACCTTCTCCTTGGGCTCCTTCTGGGTAGGGTTTACCACCAAAACAAAGGGGTGGTTGTGGGGGGCACAACTTTATAACAATAATCCTTGGAATAATTCAAATAACAAAAACAACTTTGTTACTTGAATGTTCATTGAAGTGTCCTGTAAGTTTATAATCTTTCAAAGCATTTCAGGTGCAAAGGGGGAAAGAGTCTCCTGGCCAGCGAGACTGAAGAAAATACACGAACAAGACCTGTTGTTGCCAACTGGTAACCCCTATATGCACTCCCAATGGGATATATCATCCCAGGTCACGTTAAATACGTGAAAGAGCAGGGCTCCAAATCTGAGCTTCTCTTATACGTTAACAATATAATGTGTTCAAACAATTTCGATGTAACGCATCCCTGCTGTTACTATTATAAACCTTCAGTTTTCATTAAAAAGAATTCATCTCTCCACAACAGATGCAGTCTCACAGTGTTAATATATATGTAGCGGATTATAGAATGTCACTCTCAAAATAATGATACCATCAGACTTTATCTGGTTTTAAGAGTAGAATATAAGAAACAAACATCATAAAGGAAGATGGTCTTTAAACTTCAAAGTAAGAAAATAATATGTGCCAAGTCTTGCTTGGTCAATAAGGTAAAGTGATTGTGTTACAGAGTTCAGACAGTGTCATTTCAAAGCATCAAACAATACTCCAAGAGAAGTTGCACAGCTGGAAGTCATTGCCGCTGACGCTCTGGGGCAGAGCGTCACTGGTTAAAATGGTGATATTACCAAAACTCCTTTACCTGTTCACAAATATCCCACTCTTACTTTCGCAGCGCTACCTGGGGAAGCTAAAAAGTCTCATACTAGAGTTGATCTGGGCCCGTAAACCAGCTAGGGTGGCTTACTCGACGCTTATACTCCCGACAAGGATGGGGGGCGCTCGCGCTCCCCGACCTCGAACGATACTATTGTGCCGCACAAACGCACTTTCTGAGCCACTGGTACTCTACTTACTTCATCAGGCCCCACGTTCAAATAGAACGGGCCCTGGCATCACCTAATCTATTAAGAGCAGTCATTATTGGTCAACAATCGATACCATACACCACACTAAATGTGGTGTTGACTACTTAAGCAATTTGGAAAAAGATAGCCCAAATATACGGCGTAATAATGCGATACTCGCTGCTACTACCCATTAGATTCATATCAGGGATACCCCTCACAAATGAGAAAGTGTTCCTTCAATGGGCAGACAAAACACAAACCCAGTTGCTTGGCAACCTTTTTGTCGATGAAACATTCTCACCATCCCAACAGGCCGCACCTCATCTTTCGATATATTCATTTACTTCAGATTGCGCTATGCTATCCAAGCTCTATTCCCCTCTTTCCCACGCCAACCTCCAACGTGGGCTCTACTCCATGGCGTGATACAAGCACAGTGGGAGGGTAGATTGGTATCCTCAATATACAGATCCCTCATAACAGACATGACATCAGAAAACCCACACACGAAGGAGAGATGGGAAAAGGCGTTACAGGTTATCATCCCCGAAGAAGAATGGTCATATGTACTCAATCAAACTCAGATGGTTGCTCTGAATTCGCGGTTTAAGCTTATTCACTTCCATTACCTACACCAAACCTACTACACTCCAGCTAAAAGGTGCATACACAGACCAGAATCGGAGGCGAAGTGTGAGAGGTGCGGAAAACCAGCTGCGGACTTACTTCAACTTGCCTGGAGCTGACCGGCGCTGTCCAAATTCTGGTCACAAGTCATCCAAGAGACGGAGGCGATAATTGGAGAGGAACTAACACCTATCCCCACAGTTGCGCTGCTTGGGATGACCAAGCATCTGACACCGGCAATGAGGAAACTAGCAAATCTTCTGCTGCTCCTGTCGTGGAGGAGAGTGGCTATGGCTTGGGGTCAGGGCCCGCCCCCTCGGCTGCGGGGTGGCGGAGGGATGTACTCTATTGTCAGGGCATGGAGACTGAGTTAATTAAAACATTACCTTTGCATGCACGTCCGGCGGACATCTGGGGGCCCTATGTAGCATATTTGATAAACTCCAAAAGCGACTCCTCCCCTACCTCATCCCCAGGTTAACCACCGGGTGGGTCACTGATGAGTAGACGCCATGTGAGAAGCGTCATGAATGTTCAGTGCTAGGCATTACAGAACAGTATTGAAACGTTGTGTTGCGGCGGGCGGGGAAGAGCGGGGGTAGGGGTGGGGAGGGCGGATTGGTTTGACGCACGTTATCTGTCCCAATGTTAGGCAGAGTGAGTTTTTGATTTGTGAATGTCTTTTTTCTGATTGATAAAACATAAATAAAGTTTTTTAAAAAAAGCATCAAACAATAGATACAAAAACAATTGTGATCATCCTAATAAACTCCATTGTGAATAATAATTGTCAACGCGTTTCAGATTCTTCAAAAATCCATCTTCCGGGCCTTGGAGTCTACAGTTCCTTATTCATTCAACAATAAATTTGATATTTGATTTGCCATCTACAAAATAATGCAGAGCACTAATGTCAATAAAGTGTTAACTGCATATGATTAGACCAGTTGCACAGGTTATGTGAGATAAGGCACTGACCTCAATTCCTTTCGCTCGTAGTTAAAAGTGTAGAGATCACCCCCTGTATATTAAAGGATAGTAGTGTCTGTCTCCTTGTAATATCTTGCTCTCGCTATATGTGAGGAAACTGGTAAGGGCACTGAAAGTGGTCTCCACTTAACCGGCTCTTTCCTGGGCGGTGTTAGCCGGGTCAGAGAAGAGTCAGTCGTCACGATCAATTCAGCGATGACCGCTGTACGGTAAAAGAAAAATATATGTGTTTGCTGGATTTTGTACTGTGTGAGTGTTCAGTCAAAATATCTACATTCAAAATGCAGTGTGAGAGGTAGCCATAATGTGCCCCCTCCCACGTTAGTACGGTCCTAGTAAGGACTAGAGAATCTTGACAAGTGGATCTATGCATCCATTGCAATTAGTAAATCAATATTGTTAGTCATCCCAGTTGATGGTTCTACGTTTGCAAGCATCGTCCTAAAGTGCATTAGCATAAATTCTCTTGTGCAGTTGATTCAGTCTATATCCCTTAGTGTACTCACCAGGCGGCGACCGTCTCCATTCTGCTCGCGTCTGATTGCCAAGTGTTTATGTCGTTGCTAGGACACCATTGCACATGCGCGATGGTGTTGTGGCAACAATGTGGCCATATTGGTGTGTGCCCGACAAGGTTTCTATAGGCAACCACAATGTTAGTATCCTCTAGATTAGTGGACTGAGTCCTGTAATAAAGGATTCTATGCACCAGAGGTTGTGGTAAGTTATCAAAACCGCCGGAGGGCAAAGGCCCGCCGATGTCTATTTATTTCTTGCCACAGGTAAAACAAGGGCTGGACTGGGGCGTGTTAGCCGAGGTAATTCGACTCAATGCCATATGTCCATCTGAATACAAAAGTTGGTTGTGAAAGCATCATAGCCGTGGAAACAAATATAACAATCTTTGAGGTGGCTAAAGAATCTTGAGTGTCAGCCGGACTAAACCCTAAAAAGGATCTAGGTTGTACCGCTGGTTATAAATGCTGTTAAGGGGGAAAGGGGAGAGGCAACTCAGCCGAACAAATCAGCTGGGTGCCCCATTCCTACCCATATGTTACAGAGGAATCCAATGCCAGAGGGGCATTATATCCCTAGTCTGAATTTGTAATGGATACACAAAATATCCCTAATTGTACATTTTCAAAGGAGAATCATGTCTACCACTCCAGATACTTGTAGTGGTTCAAATATTGTGGAGTGTCTATACATATATTCAAAAATACAATTGTAGCTGTCCTTGCCTCAAGTATCTGTGTCTGCTTGTGTTCTGTTAGAGGTATCCAGGTGTTTAAACCAGAGGTACCAGGTTATTACAATCAAACCCGAAGGTGTCGTATTGTCACAGTCTGGCTATGAACCAACCTCAGGGGCATCCCGACGCCCTTACAATCTTCCACCGATACTCAGTGATTATACATCTTAAGGTAAAGTGACAGACCCCCATTGCAGATTTGATGTCATATTGTTACGTATACATCACAAGTTCAACCATACATATCACGTTACATTTTCTTTGCAATAACAGCAAATTCTGCTTGGGAAAATGAAGAGTTAAGAACTTTGGTCCTTGAGTCAGGTAAACTGGTCTACATGCGACCTATTCATCGGGCAGGCTGGTCTACATTCGAGCTATTCATCATAATGGTATTTGCATTCTCACATTTTATAATGTAAAACCCTAGATTCACAGGTCATAACTGATCAAACAAAACACATCAGATCTTATTTGCAGTTCATGCCTCGTCGATAGATCGCATCGAGGAGATCAATCCAAAGGACCTCTCTTTGCAGTAATTTTCTATGCCAATCCCCGCCCCCTGCTACCTAGTTTCACTTGCTCTAAGATCACACATTTAAGTTGGGCCACAGTGTGCCTTGCATCTGAGAAGTGCATAGCCACAGGTGATTTGGAATTCTTTGTGCGGATATTGGACTTGTGCTCGGTCCATAGTATTTTGGCTTTACTCATTGTAATGCCAACATAATAGAAACCGCAAGGACACTTGAGTGCATAGACCATATTCATTGCATCGCATGTGCATGATAGTTTCAGCCAAATGACTTTGCCCGAGTGAGGATGTGTTATACTGTTGCCTGTTATGATGTTGCTACAGTGCTGGCAATTATGACGGGCTGTGTCCCTTTGTGTTTCACTAGAAATGTCCTTTGCAAAAATAGACCAAACGACCACAAATAGGGCATAAACATTAGGTTTCAGCAATGAAGAAGCAAGAAGGATACTTGGTCTAATCAAATCAATGGGTGATGAACTCCCACTCGTGAGAGCCCGTGCTCTGCCTGCTCAGAGCGTCTGCCGCTGTGTTCTTCTCTCCGGCTCGGTGAATTGCTGATAGAGAGATTCTTTCTTGTATTGCCCAGAACCATAGCTGCATTGCCTCTCTGCACAGTGGTAGTGACCCTACTCCTCCTCTTTTGTTGAGGTAGTACATGGCCACCATGTTGTCCCTCATTATCAGGACATTATTTCCCTGTAAAGAGGGCAGAAAGGCCTTCAGCGCTAGTCCGATTGCCCTCTGCTCCAAAAGGTTGATGTGTAGTTTGGACTCCGATGGAGACCAACGACCGCTGATTGTCAGGTCGTTGGTGTGTGTGCTCCCCACCCTGTGAGTGAGGTGTCCGTCACTACTGTTATCTCCGGCCATAGTTGCCAAAAAGACTCCCTTGAGAATGTTGTCGTTGCAAGCCCACCATAGAAGATCCTGAGCAACTGCGCTCGGGACTTGCAGAAGATCCGACATATTCCCTGAGAACTGGGGCCAATGAATTCTGAGTGCCCATTGAAGGGATCTCATTCTCAACCTGGCCTCTGGTACTAGGAAAATGCAGGATGCCATGAGGCCGAGCAACCTCAGGAAATCGAAGGTCGGTAGATGCTGGGCGTTTTGGAATTTTGTTACCATCTGCTGGATGTGAAGAGCTCTCACCTCGGGCGGCGAGGCTTTCCCCGAGGAAATGTCCAAGACTGCTCCGATAAACTGGAGCTTCTGGGATGGTATCATGTGGGACTTCTTGAAATTGAGGGAGAAGCCCAATTTGTGGAGGAGGTGGCAGGTGAGCGAAAGATGTTCCTGAGCTTGTTCTGGAGAACTTGCTCTGATCAACCAGTCGCCCAGGTAGGGATATATGTGAATACCTCCTTTCCTGAGACTTGCTGCCACAACCGCCAACAGTTTGGTGAAAACCCTTGGGGCGGAGGTCAAACCGAATGGCAGAACTCGAAACTGATAATGAGAATTGCCAATCGCGAACCTCAGGTACTTTCTGTGCTTTGGATGGATTGGCACATGAAAGTAAGCATCCTGAAGGTCCAATGATACCAACCAATCTTGGAGTTGGAGAGCCTGAAGGATCTGAGAGAGAGTCACCATCTTGAACTTGTCCTTCCTGAGGAACTTGTTCAAGTTTCTCAAGTCCAAGATGGGTCTCAGTCCTCTGTCCTTTTTTGGAATGAGAAAATAAGGGGAGTACCAAGCCCTGTTCCTCTCCGGTATAGGTACCAGTTCTATGGCACCTTTCTCTAGCAGGGTTTAAATTTCCTGCAACAGGAGCGGATCTGGAAGTTTGACCGAGTTGGCTCCCGGTGGATGATTGTGAAGCCTTTTTAGAAAGGGGAGACAGTAACCTTGGGCTACTGTTTCCAGTGGCCAAGCATCTGAGGTAATGCCCCGCCATTCCTTCAGATGCTGAGAGATCCTGCCTCCCCCACTGGTGTTTTGTGCAACAAGGTCTCAGAGGGATTTGGAGGCGGCTGCAGGAGTGGCCGAGGGTACAGATGCCGCTCCTGAGGCTGATTTTGCACCTCTTCCTCGTGCTCCACGAGGGAAGTTTCTTATGCCCCTTTGAGAAGCCTGTCCTCTTCCTCTACCAAAAGAGGAGTAGTATGAAAAAGAACGACTCCTCCAGGAAGATGAGCCGGAATAGGGTTTTAGAGGCTGGTGCGCATAGAGGCGCTAAGCGATTTAGCTGCCGCTCGAGGTCTGAAGTTTTTCTAGGCTTTCATCAGCCTTGCTGCCAAACAGCCTCGAGCCATCAAAGGGGATGTTAAGGAGTCTGGCTTGCACATCTGGTGCAAACCCCGATTTCCTCAACCACGCAAATCTGCGTAGCACAACGCTTTCAGCCATGGACCTGCTGATACTATCAGCAGTATCCAGTCCAGACTGGAGACATTCCCCCATTGCCTCCTTCCCGTCTTTGACTATATTCAGGAAGCCTTCCCTTTCCTCGCCTTATGGAATATGATCAGCCGCCGCCGAAATACAGTCCCACAGGGTATGGGTAAACCTGGCCAGGGTACAGGTGACATTTGTCGATTTAAGGGCCATACTGCCTGACGTGAAAACTTTACATGCCCATGCGTCAACTTTTTTATCCTCTCTATCTGGAGGAATAGTGGGATATGCAGTTTGTTTTGATGTAGATGCTGCCTGAATGACTAGACTTTCTGGAGTCGGATGCTTATTTAAGTATTCAGGATCCATTCCAGCTGGTCTATATTTTTTGGGAAAAGTGCTATCTGCAGCAGCAATCCTCTCAGGTCTATCCCAGTTTTTCTCCACCGTCCTCTGAAGAGCCCTATGAAAGGGGAGAACTGGATCTTTTTGAGGCCCTCTGACAATTATATCCGTCATGTCATCCTGTTAAAAAACGGTTTAAGTGTTACCACAACCCATATATTCTATTACTCTGGTCATAAGACCCCTGTACCCAGCATCTGCATGCTCTGCAGGATCAGGTCTGGCAAACTCTAATTCTGGGGAGGTGTCAATTCCACTGGCAGAATGTAGAGTATCACTCAGGTCTCTCATTCTAGATTCCTGGTCAATAAGTTCCTCAGGAACTTGCTTTGTGCCATAAGAAACTCGAAAAGGAGTAACTTTGTCTTCTTCTGAGCCAGATTCCTCATAAATTGAGGACATGGACTTAAAGTCTGACCTGGGCAAAGGAGTGAACCTCCTTTCTTCTTCTACCATATGCGTCGATGGGATTGATAAATCCTTCTAAGTTGTCGAAAGAGTCTTCGATGACTTCGAAGATGACTTCGACACGGGCGTCGAGGATGTTTTTGGTGCCGAAACGGTCAAAGCGGACGGCTTCGATGAAGTCGTCGAAGCCCTCGACGACTTGTGTTTTTTGTATGGCACCGGAAAAGTGCTCGACTCTCGAAGAGTCTTCGACGGTTTGGCGTCGACTCCAGTTTTTTTAGTATCCTCGACACTGCTGGTTTTTACCATGGTAGTTTTGGACTTCCCTTTGTCGTCCAATGGAGCAACCTTAGGGGTATGGCTTTTTCGAGGTTCTTTTGAGGGGGTCGGGCCGCGTTCTCGAAAACCTCCATCTTTTTATGGAATTCTTCCCATTTACTGGGAGAATCCGATGTTATCGGACATCGAATTTCTTCAGTCGACTCTGAAGAAGAAGATGATGAGGGAGATCCATGTCTCCTCTTCATTTTTTTAGACAATGACGAAGAGTGTCTCGATCCACTCCTAGATCGAGATCTCTTGGAGTGCCTATAGCGATCTGATTCCTTCGAATCAGTCGCTTTCTTATGTTTTTTAGACGTAGCCTTCTTAAGAGGCTTCCCTCCCCACCAACAGTTTACCTCTCCTCTCACGAAGAGCTTTCTCGGTCATGGATTGGCAGGAACCGCAGTCGTCGGTTCGGTGACTGGAACCGAGACACCAGAGACAAACCCGGTGGGGATCCGTGATCGACATTTTTGATCCACAAGCTACACACTTCTTGAACCCAGTCTTGGGTGTCGAAGGAGTCGAAGATGACGACATTTTCTTCACAGAAAATCTGAAGCGTGCCGTTCTCGATAGCGAAGCGATCGGAAAAACGGAACTGAAGCAACGGGCGCGGCTCGAAGCTATTTATACCATCGGTGACTTCGACAGAGTACGGAGTCCGTCGAGGGACAATCGATGCCACGACCTCGAGCACAGCGCCCTCTGCCGAGAGAATTTTTTTTTCGAAGCAGCGAAGCTGAAGACAACGAGTTATCATAAGATGAGGAATACATGGGAGGACACAATCCATTCGAAAAGACAAAATACGATGGACCGAGCACAAGTCCAATTTCCGCACAAAGAATTCCAAATCACCTGTGGCTATGCACTTCTTAGAAGCAAGGCACACTGTGGCCTAACTTAAATGTGTGATCTTAGAGCAAGTGAAACTAGGTAGCAGAGGCGGGAATCTGCATAGAACATTACTGCAAAGAGAGGTCCTTTGGATTGATCTCCTCGATTCAATCTATCCACAAGGCATGAACTGTGAATCAGATCTGATGTGTTTTGTTTAATCAGTTTTGACTTGTGAATCTAGGGTTTTACATTATGAAATGTGAGAATGCAAATACCATTATGATGAATAGCTCGAATGTAGACCAGCCTGCCTGATGAATAGGTCGTATGTAGACTAGCTTACCTGACTCGAGGACACATTTCATTCCACGGCTATGATGCTTTCACAACCAACTTTTGTATTCAAATGACAAATGGCATTGAGGCGAATTACCTCCGCTGACACGCCCCCAGTCCGGCCCCTGTTTTACAACGTGTGGCACGAAAAAACTAGACATCAGTGGGCCTTTGGCCTGCAGCGGTTTTGATAACTTACCACAACCTGTGGTGCATAGAATCCTTTATTACAGGACTCGTTCCGCAAATCTAGAGGATACCAACATTGTGGTAGCCTATAACAACCTCGTCGGGCCCACACCAATATGGCCACATTGTTGCCATGACACATCGCGCATGTGCGATGGTGTCCTAGCAACGCCATAAACACTTGGCAATCAGACGCAAGCAGAATGGAGATGGTTGCTGCCTCACACTGTTATGCAGACAGGCTGGTAAGTACACAAAGGGATATAGACAATCAACCGCACGAGAGAATTATGCTAATGCACTGTAGGATAATGCTCGCAAACATAGAACCATCAAGTGGGATGACTTAACAATATTGATTTACTCATTGCAATGGATGCGTAGATCCACTTGTCAAGATCCTCTATTCCTTACTAGGACCCTACTAACATGGGAGGGGGTACATTACGGCTACCTGTCACACTGCATTTAGAATACTACACAGTACAAAATCCGGCAAACATATTTTTCTTTTACCGTACAGCGGTCATCGCTGAATTGATCGTGACGACCGACTTTTCTCAGACCTGGCAAACACCGCCCAGTAAAGAGATGGGTAATTGGCGACAACTTTCAGTGCCCTTACGAGTTTCCTCACATATAGTGAGAGCAAGATATTACAAGGAGACTGACACTACTATCCTTTAATATACAGGAGGTGATCTCTACACTTTGAACTACGAGCAAAAGGAATTGAGGTCAGTGATTATCTCACATAACCAGTGCAACTGGTCTAATAATATGCAGTTACCACTTTATTTACATTAGTTCTCTGCATTATTTTGTAGATGGCAAATCAAATATCGAATTTATTGTTGAATGAATAAGGAACTGTAGACTCCAAGGCCCTGAAGATGGATTTTTTAATAATCCGAAACGCATTGGCAGTTATTATTTACAATGGAGTTTATTCGGGTGATCACAATTGTTTTTGTATCTATTGTTTGATGCTTTGAAATGACACTGTGTGATCTCTGTAACACAATCACTTTACCTTTTATTGACCAAGCAAGACTTGGCACATTATGTTTGTACTTTGGAGTTTAAAGCCCATCTTCCTTTATGATGTTTGTTTCTTATATTATACTCTTAAAACCAGATAAAGTCTGATGGTATCGTTATTTTGAGAGCGATATTCTCTCATCCACTAAATATATATTAACACTGTACGACCACTCTATTGTGGAGAGTGGAATTCTTTTTGATGAAAACTGAAGGTTTATAATAGTAACAGCAGGGATGCCGTTACATTGAAATTGTTTGAACACATTACATTGTTAACGTATGAGAGAAGCTCCGATTTGGAGCACTGCTCTTTCACGTATTTAAAGTGACCTGGGATGATATATCCCAATGGAAGTGCATATAGGGCTTGCCAGTTGGCGACAACAGGTCTTGTTCGTAGGTTTTACCACCAAACACCCCACCTGCAAACCTTTCTAGGTGGGTCTGGTGGCTTTGCAAATACCAGCAGCGTCTGGCAAAGAGTTCCAAGGAGGCGGTTCATCTTCATTTCAGGCCGTCGTCGGTGAAAAACGTGCCACAATAATTCTGCAGCCAAAAAAGCTGCTGTTTAAAATGCGCATTTAAACATCGATGTGGGTGGTGGGTTAGGGTAATACTTTAAGGGGGAGTATGGGTGGATTGAAGGGAGGGATAGCGGGGGTCTCCCCCCACTTATAAATGCGTTCAAAAGTGCATTTTAAACGGCGGCTTTTTCGGCTGCAGGATTATTTAAGGCGAGATTTTCACATAGAACCTTTCAGGCTTGGTTTCCACCAGCCTTCGAGTCCAGGCTCCTAGCATGCTCTTCAGATTATCCTCCCCTTACAGTCTGACCCGAACCACAGTTGTGCATTTCTGTAAAGGGTCATATTTTTTCAGGTACCTTTTGTACAATCGTATATATGACAATACGAGTCTTATTTATTCATATGCTTTTGTTTGCTTGTCATGTGTGTGTTTGCGCAAGCGTCCTTCTGTCTTGCTATAACCCTTGATTACTAGAGTCGTAAATACCCCCTTTGCAGAAGCCGAAGCACTTGGATCCCTCAGGGAGGCCTGGATCAACCCCCTTAAGACAACTTGGATCCTGCCATTCCGGCAAACTATAAACCTATCACAAACGTGCCATTCCTTCTACTAATTCTGGATAGGGTTGCCTACTGTCAATTGTATGAGTTTATTGAAGTTCATAATGTGCTAGGAATCAGACAATCCAGTTTCCATACTAAATAGGGCACTGAAACTGCCTATTGGTTTTAAAATAAAATATTACTAATATTATTGATAAAGGCCACATTGCATTGTTGATGCTTTTAGACCTATCCACAGCATTCGACTTGGTCGACCATGCTCAGCTGGTGGAAAGCCTGATTAAAATTGGAAGGTGTTCCAAGCAAGCTGCGTTATGGACTTAGTCCTTCTTGGGACCTCGGCAGGTGAGGGTGGAAGATAAGGCTACTCCCATCTCCCTCTCATGTGGGGTCCCTTGGGGCACCTGTCTGTCCCCTCTTCTATTCAATATCTATACAAACTCTCTATGTGATCTTCTGGATGGGTCGGGAGTGCCATACACCAACTATGCAGATGACACACAGATATTGTTTGAACTACTTTCTGTGTCTATCTGCAGGATTCTAGCACCATGAATAATATCTACACATCTATCCAGTCTTGGATGGCGTTACTCCCTTGCGCTGAATGATGGAAAAAAAACATAGCTGCTTATTATAGGATCAGCACCCAGGCTGAAGAAACTGGATCCTCTCTATAATACATTTTCTATTGCTGGCTATCCTAGTCAGGTTGCTCAGCATGTTAATACACTTGGGAGTCTATATGGACTCAACTCATTTCATAAACGCGTTGCCAATCTTCGTTCTTCCTGATCTTACATGAATAAACTCCTCTGGCAAATTCTCTCTTACTTATCCAAGAAGAATATGGCATGTATAGCTTCTGCTACCATTGACGCAAAGCTAGATTGATTTAATAGTCTACTGATGGGCTCATCATCAGCCAATTTAAAATAACGCCAAGTTATTGAACAGGGCCGTACGTGCGGTTTGTTGCTTAGGGAAAAAAGAGCATGTCACTGAAGCTCAACAAAAACTACACTGGCTTCCAGTGCAACACAGGATACAGCTTAAGGCCCTCAAACTTGTATACAAATGTCTCTCCAGAGATGCTCTATGCCATCTCTCAGATCACATCAAGAATTTCCCACAGAGTTCTTCGTTGTAATACAGATAACCTGCTTGACCAACAGCGCTTTGCTCTGAACATTTTTGAAGGAGCTTGCTTCGATGTATGGGCTCCATCACTGTGGAATATACGCCCAACTTCTCTGAAGACTAGACCCGGTTCGATGCAATTTGGATCTTAAGACCCATCTGTTCAACAGAGGACTTGACCATTCTATTTCCTCGGTTTCCCTTGCTCCTTTATTTTCCCTTTTCTGTTGTTGGTTTTGTTTTCATGTACGCTCCGAGGCCTGCGGGTATGTAGCGCGTTATAAATAATAAACTAAACATGACACAAAACATATTCAATTCCAGAGTTTTTATGTTCTGCAATAGGAAGCTATGAGCACTTCTTTGCACAGACAGAACTACTATATTTTCTTTTATTTTTTTTATTTGATATGGATAATACAATCATCCTTTCAAATGTATAAAAAAACAAATACAATACATCTTAACAACATTTGACGAGATTTCAACAATGAAACACTAAAAGTAAAGATAAAACAAGAAAAGCTGATGAACATAAGACAAAGATTATCTATGTATGACAAAAATGAGCAAGTGAACAATAATAAAATCTTGTCACTAAAGAAACAATATTTTGATTTCACATTTCGCTTAAGACAACAGAATAATATAAAATACCTTTGTAATGATCCTTGTTGTTATTCAGATTGACTAGAAGTTCAAAAGCAAGGAGAAGAGAAAGCCACACACAGATATTTGATTACAAATTAAGTTGCAAAGGATCATCATCAACAGAAAATTTAAGAAGGATGGCATTGAGGTAGTGAATTATCGCCACACGCCACAATTAGGAATGTTAGTTATATTAGACCAAATGTCACCCATTGACATGAAGCTATATTTGGCCAATTCACATTTTTTGAAGTGATTCATTCTTTGGTTAACTAACATTGGACAATATAAGATGCAATGTTTCAAGGTTTCCTGTTGTGTTTTGTTTAAACAAAAGCATCAGTCATTTAAATCTTTGCGGATGAGGTTTCCTCTGGCCAATACTTCTGTTGTAGGCCAGAGATTTAGGCGAAACCTAAGAAATTGATGTCTAATATAAGGACTCTGGCATTTTAGTAAATAAGACTGTTACATGTAGGGCTTTAATGCCGAAGACACGAGTGTCAAAGTCCTTATATAGTAGACATAGTGTGCGATTTTCTATCCAGTCGGAAAGAAACAGTTTTTGCTTTGCACGAACTGGATTTGTTAGTAATAAATCAAGTGTAATAGATGCATCTGATAGAGTATCCAAAACTGTGTTGCACCAGATTTTAGTAAAAGCACGATCCTGTGCTAAAAGATGTTGTGCCAAAATGCCCAGGACGCCTCCAGAAGTCAGACCCTGAATGGATTTTCTGAATAAAGCACACATTCTCCATTTGATCTGGGATTCTAGAGATGTAATTCCCAGTTCATGTCGTATTATCAGGAGTGGCAAGCTCTTGGGCAGTTGTAGTAATTGTTTCCAAAATCTTGATTCTATAATTTGCCACCAGTATGATTTTTTTGGTAACATAGTTTCAAGGCCATAACTTATAGTGGGAACCACTTTCTGTTGGTAGAAGAGTAAAACATGTTTCAAAGTGAATTTCCCATATTTCTTTTTAAGAACCTTGGCCTGTGAAATTAGCATACGGAGTTTGGACTGGATGTCATCTTCCCGCTCTTGAGTGGAAGAGGAGGCCTGGATGAGGATGCCCAGATATTTATAGAGATGGACTTGAGTTAGTGAATCATTTTGTAGATGCCAACTGTAATGCTTTACTTTTGTTTTATAGTGAGGTTTGCAAATCATGATTTGGGTGTTTTGGGTATTAATTATAAGATTGTTAGCTACTACATATGCTGCCAAGCTGTCTAAAGGTTTTTGTAAACCCAAAGGGGTCTGGGAAATGAGAATTAAACCATCCGCATAGACAAGATGGCTTATGACATGAATGCCAAGTTTCGGGGAATCACTCTTAATTGCTCGTAAGGTGATTCCCAAATCAAACAAAAAGAAATTTAAAACAGAGGATGCCAGAATTAAACCTTGTTTGAGGCCCCGGGCAGTTTTAATGAAAGATGATAATATGCCTGCCATGGAAAGTCGAACTTGAACGGTTGTATGAGTATGAAGTAGCATGATTAAGGTCAGAAGAGAAGTGGGACATTTGGAGTGAGTTAGTGTTTGAAATAGAATGAACCGATCAATAGAGTCAAATGCAGCTTTGAAATCAATGTAAGCGAAGTAGAACGCTCGATTCTTGTCTGCATATTTAGACTTAAGTATGTTTAACATCATGAGATTAGGAGAGGTTCCGAGGCCAGCAACAAATCCCGTCTGGAAAGGGTCCCTCAAGTTGTTCTGCAGAGTCCATTGATTAAAGTCCCTTAGGATGATCCTCGCAAATATTTTGCCTGGGGCGTCTAGTAACGCTATCGGCCTTATACTGGCCGGCGAGGAACGATCACCCTTTTCATAAATCAGGGCTATTATTGAATGGGTCCAAGTTGCAGGCAAACACTGAGTCGCATTTTTGGTCTTAAAGATCTTGTTTAATATGACTGCCCAATGGTTAGGATGTTCTTTAAGCATTCGATTTGATAGTCCATCTGGACCACAGGCACCAGAGTTACTGATTTTATTGATGTAGAATTTGATATCATCCATGTCAAAAGTTAAATGAAAAAGAGTTACATAAATCATGAGTTGTTATGGAAGGAGAATGTTTTGGGCAGGCATAAAGGTGTGAAAAATGGTTTATCCACTTTAACTCAGTTACACAGTTAGCTTGTGAGACTAGTTAAGGGTGATGAGAGGTCTTATTTATAAGAGCCCACAACCTAGCTGCATTTTTAGCTCGAGCTGACCACAACATAACTACTCTATCCTGCTGATACATTTGAACTTGAAGGGCTTTAAGAGCATTTTTGTGTCTGGTTTTGATGGTCTTCAAAATAGCGGCTCTAAAAACTGCCGGGGCATGCATAGCCTGACGTTTTAGAGCCCGAGTGTGAGCTTTCAGGTTTTGGACCTATGGATTAAAGACGTGGAGCTTAGGACCAGTCTCCCTACGGCCAGTACGAAAGTGTGATGCTTTAAGGAAATACTGCATCAGGCTAGGGTAGTGAATCATTTGGTTCTCGGAATGGGAATCCAGGGCTCCATTTAGCTCACACAAGGTTTGAGAGGACCATCAGAGTCGATTGCCCCTATTGTTCAATGTTAGGTTTTCATGGTAATGGTGTACGACAGGCATTACACTCAAATTAAGATTCGTACACCCAGCAATTAATTGCTTGTGGTCACTGTTGGAATTTGTGATTACCTGAAAGTTATCAATTGTTGTAAACAATGGCGCATTTACAAAGATATAATCAATTATAGACGAGCTGGACCCTCTCATCCAGGTGGACTTTGGTGGCGAATCTGATGTATAAGCTCCATTAAGCATAATGAGATCATAATTAGAGATCAAGGCTAACCATTTGGTTAATCTGAGTTTGTTGGCAGTTTTCGGGGAGAAGCAATTTAAATTTAAATCGCCCGCGATTATGACATTGGAGACTGAGGAGTCAAGAGCAACCAAATTGAGTAGATCTGTTAACGCCTTGAAGAAGCATCCATCAGATATGCCAACCGCATTCCAATATACATTGATTAATGCATAGTTTGTGTTATGAATAGATAATCTGATCATTTGCAGATACTGATTTGGAGAAAGCCAGTCTTGGGCAACCATGCCGGAGCCCATCTTAATGGCTATTAATAGACCAGAGGTAGGTCTACCAGAGGTGCCACGCTGTGCCGGATTAAGAAAAACCTCACGATTGTCCCACAAAGGAGCCGACATCATCCAAGTTTCCTGAAACAAGAGTATGTTCTAACATGCAAGAAGGTTGTCATTACTGATCAAGTGAGAGAAGCCTCTGGTATTCCAACTGATAAGGGAAATGGATTGTGTCATAGTTGCAGGAACTAGTTAATTTGACTGCAAAGTTGTGTGCGAATGGCAACCAGTTGGAAAGGTGGGCTGTAAAGTTTGATAACTTTTATATGCATTCCCACTGTTAGCTGGTGAGAAGGCATTTTGATTGAACGCAAGAATATTTAAAGTGTCAATCGAAAGTACAAAGCCTAGAGAATAGAGGTCTGTTCTGGCCATCCATATGAGGTTTTGAATAACTCTTGATTGAATCCAAATTCTGATAGAGTTTGTTTTTTGTGGAATCGAAAATTCGATCAGTGCGATATCCGCCGAACCAATGTCTTCTAGCGAACGAATATCAGATAATATGGCCAGGAGGGAACTTTTATTCAAATTATATTGAATAGATGGACTAGGTTTACATGCTAGCAGGAGCGAGAAATTAGCTGGGGGTTTGCCCAGAGGCTTGGTCACCAATTTGTCTGATTGAGCATGAGGAACATTCAACAACTTTGAAGGCGGCATGGGTGGTGACGTTCTGGAATTAGTAACAGACTGTAAAATTTCCACCATTTCAGGGGTAATTTGCGCAAGAATTGCATAAGAGTCATTTGGGGGAGCCGCTATGGTGTTGGGAAGGTGTTTGCCCAGAGGCATAGCCACCAACTGATTTGACTGAACATGAGGGGGCCTTATGCAAGGCAAATCGCGAGATGAGGCGCAACTCAGTGCAGTAGAAGATTGTGGTTTGTGTGATAGGCTGGACAAATAGGCATCCCCCGCCAGCCTTATCTCCTGCCGACGTAAATAGATCTGATTTCGGGAGTCAGTAAGGCTTTTAAGGTAGGGGCCTTCAAGGAGAGAACCTTTGGACCAGAGACATTATCAGATTCGAGTTGGGATTGTTAGGTAATGGCCTCCACTAATTGGTCCAAGGGTGCATGCTCCTAAGTGACAGGATGATGATTCGTGTCAAACATTATTTTGTACTTTGGACTGTTTTTGTAACAGGAATTTCTTAGAAACTGAACATGCGGCAACATGGGGGATTTCGATAGATTATCTGACATTAGCTGTGGAGAAAAAGAAGAATTAGACAAGTTAAGGTCATTGAAAGCAACATCTGAGATATGAGCCACCGAAGAGTCATGATAACATTCAAGTTCTGCAGTAGGCAGTACATTTTCAAGAATGCTGTTATCAGTGATCGCATTCAGCTCACCAGGACATCTAATAAGAGGCACTCAAGACAAAAAGGGGACATCAGTGTAACTCAATACATGTTGTTGATCATTTGATGTAAATGGAACACTCCTGGGATGGATGAGAGCCTGATGTGGCTGTATACCCATTTTTTTAAATAATGCTTCATGGGGAATTGCACAATAAGTGGACGAGTGACTATCAGCTTTAGACGTTTCAGGGGGCTGAGCTATGGCTTCCTTACAGAACTTGCGAATGTCCGGATAGCATGGTTTTTTGAGAGTGAGATTTACACCTCTTTTGAAGCACAAGGCTTTTGGAGTAGAGGCGAAAATCACGACTTTCTCTTTTGTATTTGTTGGAGCCACAGCCCCCATGGCTGATTTGGAGGCTCTTAGGCATGCCAGATTTTAACGAGGGCAACATTGAACAGAGGAACAGAAATTAAAAGTAAAGGAAAAAAAGAAAAGGGCGAAGACACAGGCCCACAGACCCACGACACTGCGGCAAAGCGGGACTTGTGGGGACTTGCTTGGGTGCAAAGATGCAAACAGATCACGTCCAAGCGCGACCAACACAAGAGCAGGATCAGCAAGAGAGTCTCGCGGCAAAGCATGACTTTTGGGAACTACTACTACTATTTTTTTTTTAAACTTAGTTTTATTCGAGTTTATATCAAACAGATTACAACATATACATCCAAAGTTATCCATCGTAACATAGAAGCAGGTATTACAGTAAAATAGAGAACACATTTAAGATTCAGTGTTACATTGCAGCAAAATTCTTGTATTCTGTCCTATCAATAAGTAGCTCCTCTTACCAGCGTCAACAAACATTGACTAATCTTCTCCCCTTTTTCCCCTCCCTCCACCCTCCCTCTACCCCCACAAGACTTTATACTCTGCCGCCAAGAGATGTATTGTCTAGCAATTGGGAGATTGGTTGATAGGTCTGTCAGGCCTTGAGGCCTACCTTGTTTGGGAGGGCATTATGATGTTTCGTTAGCCCTGGCACTGATCGTCCGTTAGGCGTTAGTGAGCTATTCCGGGGATGTATTTATTGACATACTCCAACCATAAGATGTCACATTGCGTGGCTTTCCCATGTATAGATGCTGTGATTTTTTCCATAATACACATATTGGAGGCCACGTTAACCCATTCTTTCTGTGGGGATAACTGGGGATTTCCATTTTGTGGTCAATAGAGCCCTTGCAGCTAATAAGAGTGGTGCAGCTATGTCTGTGACCCTTCTCAATTCGTCCTCGATTTTCTCGAGACCAAATAAGATCAGGTAGGGGTCTGCTGTTCGCTGGATCCCGTCTAGATCCCTAATCCAACCTAGCACCTCGTTCCAGTAAATTTTGATCTGAGGACAACCCCACCACATGTGCCAGTAATCCGCTGTGGACCCACATCCCCGCCAACACATTGGACTAGACGACTGATACATCTTAGAGAGCCTGCACGGGTCATATTACCACCTATTCAGCAGTTTAATCGAGTGCAACTTATACTGGCATGAGATCGAGGCTTTGGGCGCAATCCTACATATCTTATCCCATGTCTCCGGGTCGATATCCTCGCCCATGTCCCTTTCCCATTTTAGCCTAAGCGGTTCTGTTGAACCCTTTCTAGCTTCCATTAGTGTTTTATACAAAACAGATATCAACCCTTTTGTTTCTGTCCTGAAGTCGAGTATGATTTCAAACGGGGTAAGTTCCCTGCTCAGCTTATCCTTCCATTCTTGTTTTGTCAAAACTCCCTTAATCTGCAGAAAGTGGAATGCTGACAGTGTGCCTACTCCTAGTGCCTCTTCTAGTTCAGGAAGCGTGATGAAGGAGTCCTTCATTAGGAGCTGTCCACCCTCTCCAGGCCTGCCTCATACCAAGCTTGAAACCTCTCCACGTTAGGGATCTTGTCGTTAATGCCCGGTGACCAGAGGTGACTTAATGGTGATGGCCATGTGGTAATTCTCCCCATATCTCCCCCCTCCCGCCATATATCCCATATAGTTGCGAACATTGGGTGTGCCTTAGATTTCTTCAGTACTCTCCATCTAGGGGACCACAGCCATTCAGAGATTGTTGCTGGGGACAGATAGCGATTGTCCATAGAGATCCAATGGGGCAATTTTTGGTTACAGAGATGGGGAATAAGGATTCGTAATTAAGCCGGCTCGTAATATTTTTGGATGTCTGGGAGGCCCACTCCACCCTTGTTTGTCGGTTCGGTAATGTCAAGTTGGAGTAAGCAATCTTGGGCTTTTTCCCTTGCCATAGTGCCATAGAAATTTCAGAATCGCCTTCTTGACTTCTATAAAGAATTGGCGTGGCATCTGAATGGGGAGCATTTGAAAGGGATATAAAAATCTCGGGAGACAGGTCATTTTTATCGCGTTTAAACGCCCCAACCAGGATATGGTTAGGTTGTCCCATCTGGCGAGGTCTGCGTGAAATTTTTGGAGAAGCGCCAGGAAATTGGCTTCATATAAATCTTTTAGCGACCTTGTGACCTGTATTCCTAAGTACTTCATTTTTTCATGTTCAATCATAAGGCCCAGGGACTGGTATTTTTCAGTGTTTGCTTCCGATGAGCCCTGTAAGGGGAAAAGTGTGGACTTAGATTTGTTAACCTTGAACCCGGATACTTGGCCGTATTCGTCCAGGAGGTACAACGTTCTGGGAATGGATGTGGTGGGGTTCGTCACATGAAGAAGTAGGTCATCGGCATAAAGCGCTACTTTAAATTCCTCTTCCCCCAGACGCATTCCTGCTACTTCGGTATCCTGTCGTAATTTTTGGGCCAAGTGCTCCACGGAGAGGGCGAAGTGGATGGCCAATAGGGGGCATCCCTGCCGAGCACCGCGTTTCAGCTTGAACCATCTCGAGTACTCCCCGTTAACAGACACCGAGGCTTTTGGAGCGGTGTAAACTGCTTTTATCCCCCTTCTAAATTTCGGTCCTATTCCCACGGCACGGAGGACTGTGGCAAGGAAACCCCATTCCACTCTGTCGAAGGCTTTTTCAACGTCGACAGAGAGTAAAGCGGGATCATTGCAAATGGTTTGGGAGGCCTCGATCAAGTGGAGAGTCTTTCTCATGGTGTCTGCACCTTGTCGTCCAATTATGAACCCTACCTGGTCGGGGTGGACAAGATGGGGCATGTGGACCTCTAACCTGGCTGCCAGGACTCGTGTGTAAATTTTGGCATCAAGATTGAGCAAGGATATGAGGCGGTATGATCCGCAACACGTGGCGTCCCTGCCTTCCTTGGGAATGACCGATATGAGTGCTCGGTCGAAGGAGTCTGGGAGAGTTCCTGTGTCAAGGATATTGTTAAATAGGGTGGTCAGGAATGGAGTTAGGAGGGCACAAAATGTTTTGTAGAAGCCGGCAGTGAAACCATCTTCACCAGGGGACTTGCCTAGTGCGAGTCGATCGCCTCGTATATTTCATCTTCAGTTATGGGGGATTCTAGATGGGTCGAGTCAGCGCTTGCAACTTTTGGAAGGGCAATGCTGGCGAAGTAATCGTCTATCTCCTGTGAGTGTGGATCTACTTCTGAAGTGTATAGGGACTCATAGAAGTTTGCAAACAGTTCGGGGATGGGGGATGGGGGATGTGTGTTGCGCTTGGTCAGGGGTTGGATCCGTGATCTCTTTCACCCTACGTTCTGCCCGTTGGATCCTGAGTCTAGCCGCTAGCAGCGCATCTGCCTTATCTCCCTTCTCATAAAATTTCTGCTTCAATAAATGTAGTTTACGTGCTATCTGGCCATGTTCTAGGTGGCAGAGTTCTTCCTGTTTTTTCCTAGCCTCTTGGATCTTTTCGGAGTCTATGGTGTCCCCCACCCTAGCTTCTCCATCAAGTTGACCTATTTCACTCCGGAGCTTATTCTCGATAAGGGCTCTCTCCCTTTTCTTCCGAGCCCCTTCCTGTATCAGGATCCCCCTCCAGGTTGGGTTGGCCGTCTCCCACACACTCTGCTTAGAGACCTCCCCAGTATCGTTGGCTTTGAAGTATTCTTTGATCTCTGTTTCGAGTTCTTCTTTGAAAACAGGGTCTCTCCACAGGGCCTCGTTACATCTCCACTTCCCACCCTTAATTGGCAGATGTTCCCATTGTATATCAACTGTGACCATGTCATGGTCGGACCATGTTATTGGAGTAATCCCCGAATGTGTGGCGGTGTCGTTCAGCTCTCGCGAAAGGTAGATGTAATCTATTCGGGTAAAAGTATTGTGTGGAGGTGAATAAAATGTATACCCTCTCATCAGGATGCATCGCCCTCCATGCGTCTACCAGCGCATATACCTGCATCATGTTTACAAAGTCACTACGTTCCCCTCTCACAGGAGCTTCAACTCCCGGGTGCCCTGCTTTCCGGTCCAGGTCGTGATCCGCCCACAAGTTGAAGTCTCCGCCTAGTGTAAGGTGGCCGGTGGCCTCCAACATTATTTTGGGGACAGTTCTAGAGAGGAATCGGAGCTGTCCTACAATGGGGGAGTAGATTGAGGCAATCGTTGCTTCCACCTTTCCAATAGTCCCCACAACTAGTAAGGCCCGCCCTTCTGCATCTGACCAGGTCTTGGAGACAAGAAAATCAATTCCCTTTCTGATAAGGATTCCCACTCCCCCCTTTACGCAGTGCCCCCAAGCTCCAAAACTCTGTGCCGAAACATTTCCCCAGAATGGACCTCTCCTGCCCCTTCATATATTTTGTTTCCTGTAAGAGTAGGATATCAATATTAGCCCTTCGAAATTCCTGTAGCACTAACGACCTCTTAGTTGGTGAGTAAAGGCCTTTGACATTAAGTGTCCCGACTTTCAAGGGGCCTCGTGTGTTACCATCAGAGGTGGCCATCAGTACATAACAGTACAATATTCACAACAATGCATTGCCATACCTTGTGTTTGGAGCCCTCAACCAATATTAGTGTTTGTCCCATCTCAGCAGCGAGTAAATGTTCTATAACAGTTCCACCTTCCCCCTTGTCTTGCATATCCCTCCCTCTCCATCCCCCCCCCCCCCCCATGTGTCGGCGTCCGGGCAAGTCCAGTTAGATTCACTGAACTAGCCCCGAACCACCAGTAGGGACCATCGTCGCGCGGTCCTTTAATTATCAATGAGCACCACATAGGTCTGAGCCCCCCCCTCAATCCGCCATCAATCGTAACTTACAACCATCGAATATAACTTTTGTGTTGGGCCGAAAACGGCCCGTGTCTTGAACATACTCATAGTGTCAACGTAGTCGCCGGTAGTCCAGTTCACTTGTCCCCCTCCGGGGAGCTGTTACTTCTCCGAAATGTTCTCGACCCTTTGACTCTCTGCCTCTTAGGTCCTTGGAGTTTCCGTTCTCTCCCTTCGTTTCTCAGGTTATTTCCTTCTTCCCCTCGTTCGCGAAGATCAACAAGTTCGGCTATGCAGGCCTCTATTTCCCTCTCCGACCGTAGTCTGATTCTCGTGCCTTCGTGTTCAAAAGAGAGCGAGAAGGGGTATCCCCACCGGTATCTGGTGTCTCGTTCCTTCAACCATTTCGTCAGAGGGCCACACATCCTTCTCAGTGCCAATGTCATGGCAGACAGGTCTTGATATATGGTGACCTGGGCACCGTTGAGGGTGATCACGCCTCCGCGCCTTGCCTTCTCGAGAATCTTTGCTTTGTCCTGGTATCTATGGAAGCGAGCTAGGACCGATCTCGGGCCTCCGGGTGGGCCACCTGCTCTGTGGATCCGTTCGGTTCTCGGTTCGTCAATCTAATCATCTGCCGCCAAAATTTTGATAATATCATGAAGTGTTGCCTTAAGGCTCTCCTCAGTCTCCCCATCCTGCTCCGGGATCCCAAAAAAACGTAAATTGTTCTGCCTCTCCCGGTTTTCCAAATCATCCATCTTTAGCCTGTATTCTTCTTCCCGCTGTTCTAGATCTGTGATTCTGTGTTCGAGTTGTATTTCCATAGTACCTATGGAGGTTTGGTTGTTTTCTACCCCCTCCAACCTGTCCTCAATCTTATCCATACGTTGGGTGATTTTATCAATCTTGCCGCCTATGTTGGCCCCCATATTCTTTATTTTGGCCTGCATATACGTAGGTGCTTCACCTCGATGTCCCGGGTTTGGGCAGGCGTGGAAGGGACGTGTGGGCTTCACCCTCAGACTGCTCTGTAGCCTCGCGCAATTCTCAGTCGTCCGCCAGTGGGAATGCGCTCGCCCAGTAGGGGGGATAAGTTGACAACACCCTCCAGCAAGTAATCTTCGGAATTTGCTGGATCCCCGGTGCAGGAGAGAAGCCGCAAGATGTCTCCCTGGTCTTAACTCCGATCGGTACCAGGGACCTGAGGAGGCACACACCCCTGTTTCGGGGCCCTACCCACAGTCCAAAGGATCCGTGCCCTTTGCACTGGGAGGGGCAGATGATATGCGGTGTGCAGGGTTCCCAAGGCGGGGGTTCCTCAAATCATGGGGGTCCTGCTTGATCCCACGCGTCTTTCGTGCGTGCCAGGGCCCGCGTCCACGACACGGAGAACGTTCGTCGTGGAGGCCCACCACTACGTGAGCCCAGCTAGTTCCTCTGAGAGCCGGGGCCCTGCATACAGGCTGCGGCGCTCTGATGCACCGCGGTCGCGTGAGACAGCGTGGGCTGGGCAGGGTTGGAGGCGCAGCTTACCTCTTGGCAGGGCCTCCGCCGTGTTCCAATAGTCCGTGGGCCCGAGGGCGCGGCTGGAGGGTCCACGCCGTGGGTCGAGTGGGGGGCAATGCAAGGGTGCAGCTATGTGGGTCGGAGGGGGGGTGCGTTGGCCAGCACCACACAGGCTGCGCGTCACTCTCCCGATGGGCCCGTTCGCCGACCCGGCCCATCCATTTCCGATTTCGCGCCGTCACCAGCGAAGAACTTCACTCGAAGTTTAATCGGGCTTCCCGGGTCCGATTTCGATCGGGTTTTCTCCAGGGAGGTGCAGGAGTATTCCAACAGCCGATGATCTGCTCTTTTCACTGTGGGGGGGTCACGAGGTGGGGGCTCAGGTCACCTCGCAGACCTACGGGGACGGAGCTCACACGGAAGAGGACATCATCCGTGCGCCCCATGGTGGCCAATCACTACTACTATTTTTAAGGTAACATTTGTAGGTTTGGCAAAGACATTACTTGTTACATGTGTTCTGCTTATTCATATGCTTGCTCATAATACACATGACGAATGTTATGCGTAGTCATATGCTTGTTTGTAATGTTACACATTACAAGCACATTTCGGTTGTTAAATTTTCTTTTTTTTAAATGACATTCTTTTTTTACAACCTAATACTTTCTGTTTGGCTGATGCAATTTTCAGAAAAGTTGAAGCACAAACGGCTTTGCAGTAAAGCGTAAGTGCCCAAAATCGTGAAAATCAAAGCAGTTTATTTTGAGAAATGTGGTTCAAAACATTGCATTTCATTATGGAGATCTGCATTCGAAGTAAGCCAAAACTACTTTTGTTCAACTTCTTATAACTGTTAAGAGTGCATAGATTCTTACCAAGCATGGCATGCTAAATGAGTGTGGCTGCGAGTGTGCAGTCTTTGGCAGTCACTCTACAGTTTCTACAGCTTCAGTGGGAGGTGGCTTGCTTGCCTCCATTCTACTAAACCCTCGTCCTCCCGCGGAGCGGGCCGTGGAGTGTGGCTGCGAGTGTGCAGTCTTTGGCAGTCACTCTACAGTTTCTACAGCTTCAGTGGGAGGTGGCTTGCTTGCCTCCATTCTACTAAACCCTCGTCCTCCCGCGGAGTGTGGCTGCGAGTGTGCAGTCTTTGGGAGTCTGTGCATGGCTGCAATGGCGTCAATGTCGGAATCTGCGCCCATCCTGGATCCTGAGCACAAACTCTTGGAAGTAGAGGAGGGCCGTCTGCTCAGAAGCGCGTGCCCGAGTTTAGTAGCAAAAAACCTTCAACACCGCGGCACACAAACCCCGCACCTGCCGGGCCCGTCACACAAACAAACAAAGATCCCAGTAGCTTCAACAGCATATGCCCGCCTGAGGCGGGCCGACACCAACGACCATTCTGCCTGCAAAAGTGCCAAAATCACAAACAACTTGAGGCGAAAAAGCTCTGCTGAAATCGAGGAAGCTCAGCTCAACGTACCTGCCTCACCGCTGCCAGCGCTCGAGTCGGAGTCTTCTCGCCTGTTGCCCGCGTTTCCGCAACCGCGGATTCCACCCTCACAGCTCTGGGTCCCGGAGGCCTCCGGAGGGAGGACCGAGGCCCGTGAGTTGGGGGGGGGGGTGAGGGGGAGCCCGCGAATGAGAAGAGCGAGGTGCAGCCGCCGCGGGCCATTCCGGGGGAGGAGCCAAGTCTCATTCCCCCACCATTGGCCGAGGCTGTCTCGCGCATGGAGCCGAGCGAGGCGCAGCAGCCGGGGGTTATTCCGGGGGAGGAGCCTGGATTCATCTCTCCGCCCTCGGCAGCCACTGACGGGCGCAAGGAGGCCATACACCGGCTGAATCCGCAGGCAAATCGGGATCGAGGGCCCTCCCTGGGCGAGAGGGGGGGCCCAGAATCAAATAACTCAGCAAATCCAATACCTATTTCCGGCAATAAGCACACAATCCAAATTGAGGCTCAAGTACATTTCAATCTGCTACTCTCCCAATCTCAGAGGGGTCTCCCTGCCGGCCATCAGACGACTGCAGGGGCCCGGCTATACAAGCCAATGAAGTGCTCGTTCCCTGCCTGGTAAAGCCTCCAGACCCCTCGCCCATCCCCCAGGTCGGAGTACCAAACAATAAAAAACGCTGCAGGAAGGAGGTGGAGTCACCAGACATCAGAAAAGCCAGAGCTTCCAGAAAGAAAGAGCCCCCAAAAACAAAAAACAACAAAAAAAGTTCAAACAGTCTACATGCTTCCAAAATTAAAATAAGTGGCCAACTAGCCAAGAAACCATGGAATCCAGAATCAATAAAGCCTTTGGTTGCAAGTCTGGTAACCGACTTCTTTCACGCCTTCGCCCCAGATCCTCAATCGAGGCAAGAGGACCTTACTGATGAGGAAATTCTGGAGGCGATAAAAATCTGTCAACCTCCAGAAAAAGCAAGAAAAATAGGCTTGGCATCAGATCAGTGTATTCTGTCCCAAGACACCGTTAAAGAGCAACAAGCCTTGGCTTCTCCACCACGGCCTCCGCGGGTGAAAATGCCAAAGAATACTGATCCGGCCCCTCAATCTGGTCCGGCTACTCCGATTGCCCTAGAAAAGGGCCCAGACACTCCAGCAATCTCTTGCAATCTCAATCATGAGCTGGCAAAAGCGGCTTCTCTGGGAATTCCTGCATCTGTCAAACCAAAAGCTATGCAAATCCATACTGAAGGTTCCCCGCACTCAACCTTGCCGACAAAGAGCTCCCTACAACTCTAGGTCTGGCCGGGGCACAGAACCCCCAGGTACCAGCCCTCGGAGTCCAAAGGGTAGCTGCGTCGCCCAATGGCCAGAAGCCGGAAATCCCAATTCAAGAACCAGGCCCCCACCTGACAAACAATGGTCAGCCAGCCGGTCCCCGGCAGGAAGGTGCGCCACTCGACTTCCATCTTAAACCACTGCCCCCGGTTCGGGTCAGCCGTGGCCCAGTAGACCTACCATCCACGCCTTTTGTGAGACTGCTTCTAAACAAGAGCCACCTATCATCTCCTGCTCCTAAACAGTGCCCTCTACCACCGGGCTCTCCAATGGACTCTCCAGCACAAAACAAGAGAGACCTTCTATCAATGTCAGCAGTCACAATCGCCTTGAACCCATTCACCAAACTATACGAAGGTATCAACGAAAACTTGAAAGGCCACACCTCGATCCAAGTAACAATGCTTTCAAAATTAACTTTCCTTGAAGGCTACATCACAGCCTTAGACGACAAATTTAAAGCCTTAAGGTTGGATGTGGAACAAGGGCGCAAAGAACCTGCGCCCACCCTCTCAACAACTTCGACGGTGGTCGCAACAGGCGCTTCAAACCCGTCAGTGCAATCTGAACCTTCTCCTCCCAGCGATGCCATTCAACAACCAGTGAATCCTGGGTCCTCGGAAATCAGTAAACCACAAGGTCATTGATATCACGGATGACCTCCTGAAAGCTTCTTTAATACCGAAATCAACTGTGAGGGTAGAAGACAGTTTCTACCCCCTGTTCACAGCAGTGAGACCTGAAAAGCCCGAACAAGGAGGTGTAACCAAAATTCAAAAAGCCAAACTAGTAAAGCCCCCAACCATATGCTCAGCCAAAAGAAAAGTGAAAACTGGAAATTCAGTCCAAAGTCCGAACTCCTCCCCAACTAAGCAAAAGGGAAACAATGCTTCTCCTCGAACAACAGAAGACTTCCTGGCAGAAGAGGGTATGATGAATATCTCCCAACATCTCGAAGACACCCAAGATCTATTGCCGGCCAAGGGTGGGAAAAAGCGCCAGGTACCCAACTCTACGGCCCCTCCGGTTGACTCCGGCAATCGAGCTGAGCCAGTAACCATTGATGACTCGTCCAAAGAGGATTTAGGGCACAAATTCACCACTCTGGAAGAGCGCAGGAAAAATCTTCAACGTCGGCGTACCAGTATCTCTCGCAGCCCTCCCAGTTCTCGAGTGGTGTCGTTTGCACCTTTAAAGAATCTGTGATTCGCCACCCCGCAAAAGGGCGTCCCCCAGCGCTCAGCCTATCCATCAACAGTCCGGGAGGCAAAAGCCGGATTGCTCCTCAAAGAATCGAGGGGCTCCATCCACAGAGGTAAAGTCAACTGACAAAAGAGGGTCGCACCCGTCGCTCCACTTTACTTCGAGAACAGAGCAATATCGTAAAGAAAAACATTCTCCAAGTGAGTCCCCCATCAAGCTGGAACAACACACAGACAATGAAGATGACATAATTCTGAATAGAAGGGGCATCCTCACCCTATTCAGCTTGATCCCAGCTCTATGAGGAAAAAAATCCCCAGACTTAAAGATAGTGGACCCATACCACTAAAAGGACAGAGCCAAAGCTTATATTTATGCAGTATCAAAGAGCACCAAATTGGAAATCGCTAGAGCAAACAAAGACTTGGCTGCTCTAGGATACATCGTGCAAAATCAAAAGCTACAAATCCTACTGTCAGGAGACGGGTTACTCGGAGAAGAAATCGGGCCGTAAGGACAAAATTCCAGAAAAAGAGAAGGTGGTCGAACATAGAAGAAACACCAAACTCCCCCGAATAGTGGATAACTCAAACTCAAAGCTTCAAGCGACCCCCAGCGCCAGACCCCAGGAAAAACCTAGGTGGCCTAAACTGACAAAAACCTTCGAATGTAAGACTGCAAAGTCCCCGAGGACTAATCTCGAATTGCCCAACTCGGGCTCGACTGTGCAGAGAATCAGTAAAACCCCTCGAGCAATCAAAGAGAGCGCCTGCCCGAACCTAAAACCAAGAGACAAACTACAGGGCTTGTGGGCCTGGCTTCCCAAGGCACTGTTACAAACGAAAAAATAGCAACCCGCAGGTCGGCTTGCTGGGTCCTCGGACCGTCTCAAGGTCGACCACTTCCCATCATCTCTACACCTCTGCTCATGGAATACTCAAGGTCATCTCCATCTTACAACGACGGGCGATGTAAACTTAGCTTCATTCGACATTATCTGCCTTCAAGAGACCTGGTTGCGACAAACTCCAGCCATGGATGGCTACGACATCATCTTGGCCCCAGCTAACAAAGGGCTACTGGGCCTTCCGACATCGGGCCTTCTCTTGGCCTGCCGGCAGGGAATCGGTTTGAAATTTAAGACCACATCACAAACAAACCTCTCAATCCTGGCGGTATTACTCCACTGAGTCGCAAAACCCTATTCCAGACCATCACAAAAAGCGATAATCAACACCTACTGGAACCCAGCAGCCATAAACCACCAGACCTACTTATCCATGATGGAAAACCTGGTGGATGAAATTCAAGCTTTGCACCAGGTCCTTTCAATTATAATTTGTGGGGACTTGAACGCCCAATGCCTCGACGAACCTGCAAAGTCGGATACAACCTCAAACACGACAGCAGCCGTGAAAAGAGGGTGTCTTTGGTCCTCCCTAATGTCATCAAGAAAATTGGAGAATTTGAACTCAGTCTTCCCAAACGATCATCGACTTCCAACTTGGTAACAAGGATCGCTCCATGCCACCATCGATTACATCTACTTATCCCGACCCCTTCTAGGAAAGGTAAAGGATTTTGACGTCCGCAAGACAACAGCCAGCGATCACAATCAGCTCACGATGTCCCTGGTTAACCACTTTGAAGAGCCTGCACCGTATGTCATGGAGGTGGAATCAAACTCTCGTGGAAACCGTTTAAACTTGACAACACAAGCTGTTACAGCCCTGCTGGCAAAATACACCAGGGATTGGAGTGCCGAGGGAAACAAATCCTTGGACTATGTACCTCTATTGGTCCAACACGTGGTGAAATCAAAACATTCAGCCTCCACATTCATTTCACCTAGACACACCTTTGACGCCACATTGGTGGCAAAAAGACGTGAACTCCGCAGACTGAAGAGACAGTTGGGAAACTGGCCGCAAAACAAAGAACAACTAAAGTCGGCAATATCAACCTACAAAAATTGGGTGAAAGATCATCGACACCTACTTCACCAACAGGACGCGGAAACCAGGCTAAAAGCCATTTGCGGAAACAAGGCTAAAGAGTTTTGGTCCCCGTTAAAATCTTTGGTGCCCTCACACAACAATTTGACTATCAACGCTATGGCTTTGCAAAATTGGATAACCCATTTCAACTCTGTCTTCCAAGTCCCCGTTCCAAACGTACAATCCGGAATGACATCTCTGAAGGCAGGATGGCTAAAACTGGATGACCAACAAGAAATCAGAGATCACATCAAAAAAACTGAAGATTTCTAGAGCAGCGGGCTCGGATGGAATTTCCAACATAGATTTGAAAGGAAACCAAGTCGAATGGGCCATGCTGATCTCGTCTATTTTTAAGAAATGTTTGGAGCAGAAATCTTTGCCGCCATCCTGGACAAAATCCATCATTGTCCCGATCTACAAAAAGGGGGACATTACAGATCCACTAAACTGTCGTCCCATAGCCCTTTTGGATTGCATTGGTAAAGTCTTCGGGAGTCTGCTTCTGAAACGATTCCAATCCTGGGAAGAGTCGGCTGTTAGGCAGAAACCTGTGCAGTTCCCTTAGGGACCACTGCAAAAGATTTAAGACTACAGGTGTTAGCAGTAAACCCACTTGGTAGCAGTCTGTACCACCCAGATTTACCTGGTAGCTGTGGCTGAGCAGTCAGACTTCCCTCAAGAAGAGTTAGGCAGTATGCAAAGTATACTCAATAGGCACTTAGATACAATAATATAAGCAAACCCTGACCAGAGCTTTGGTATCAAAGTATATAATTATTTATTTATAAACACACAGTGAAACACTCCAGCACTCTTATTGTAAAATATTCTAAACACAGTTACTATTATGATATATACACCCCTTTTCTCCTTATTAGAAAATCACAGTAAACACCACTTATTTTCATACAGAGGTGAGTGCTTAACTAGATTGCACTCTACTAAGGTTGTGGAAAAGGGAGGGAAAAGGCAGAATAGGCAGGATTACACCACTCTACGATTCAGGAACACTATTAGCAAGGCAGAGAGCAAAAAGTCACTGGTGAGTCAAAGTCCAATGGCTGGGCCCACTCTTGGAGAGGGCAGAGCAAAAATGCACCCAAGATCACACAGTTACACTAGGTTTAGAAAGTCTTGCAGAGGGTTCAGGAAAGAGTTTAGAGAGGCTTAGAAAAGTTTAGCCAGGGTGTCCCAGGCTAGCCCAGGTTCAAAAGCCGGGGGCTAAATCTACCACATACAGTCGGTTGCAAGGGAAGCCAGGCGGGACACGGTACCTTAAGTGGGAAGGATCCTCCAGCGGTGGCAGTTGTTCCTGGTAGTGGTTGCAAGTTGCGGCGGCGTCCAGGGGAAGAGAAGGTCTCGACGTGGAGGAAAGATGCAGGTCGTTGAACTACCAGGGCAGAAACCAGCCGCAGAGTTTTCCGGTAAAAGGTGGTACCTTTATCTCGCGGTCGTGGTAAAACGTGGTATCCCGGTTGCCGGGGTGCTTAGCACGGGCAAGGCGGCCACGAGATACGTCGGGAAAGCGAAAAGACGGTGAAACTGGTTATCCCCACCAGTCAAAGGAAGAAGACCCTCCGGCGGGAGATCTCCTCTGTCGTTGGGAAAAGTGGTGAAACCGGTCGTGGTGTCGTGGCAGGTCGGCGCAGCTTCTCCCTCGTTGGATTCTTAGGTCTTGTGGCGATGTCTGAAGTTCCAGCCCCCAAAGCGCTGCTTTTATGCAGCACACCCCCATTCACTCAGCCTAGCTGTCACTCAAACATACTAAGTGGTGAGCCGGCCGGCTCACCACTTGGGCCAATCAGGACGGAGTGCGACTGGAGTTGCCTCGGCAACTCAGTCCATGGTGCCTAAATTCCCCTCCACCCCGCCTAAGTACCCCAGACATACTGGCACCACTTTGGAGGGCTTCTTTGGAGAAGCCCGCCAAAAAGTGGAAAAAAGGGCTCGACTTGGGTTGGAGTCACAGAAGAGAACACAAATGCCATTTTAGAATCAAGTTTTGGCAAAAAATACCAACCGGAGAATTAATATTAATTAAATAAACTGGCGGTATGTTCGAGGCTACCTTAAATAATTAAATAAAGATAGTAGCCTAAAACAATAGGAAATCCCATAGGAAAATATTCGTGGTTGAATATAAAAAGTAGTATCCACTGCCACCAGGCAAAACTCGATCAGGGGGGACGGAGACGTGCCCCCTCGACTAACAGACCCTGGGGCAATCGAATTGCCCCAGCCAGTACGTCCACAATATGATGGTTTGTACTGGTTCTGTTCAGAATTTAAGACTAGTAAAGTCAATGGTGACTTTACATGCCCTGGGAGACAGTAGTCAGTCCCAGGGTATGGAGTCTATACTGGGGGGTCACTATGACACCCCTGTGTTACTGCACGGAGGGTGCTGTGTAACACACATCACAAAAACACATGAAACCCTATGGAGTAAAAGACCCCATAGCCCATTAAACACATCTAGATTCAAAGAAACACACTCAAATCATGTCCAAGAGTGAGGGTAAAAGAGTCTCACTCTTGGCAGGAGAAATAAATAAACCCCAAAAATCCAGCAAAGCTGCTGGGGGACTCACTAGGTTAGGAAATTCAGCCTAAACAGAGAATTCTCCCTAACATCGGCCCCGTGCAACAATAAGTTTTAACCGGGCTTCAAAAAAAACATGGGCACGGCAGCAAACATTTTAACCATCAGCACCCTGAAAAGCAAGGTTTTGGAGGAAAAATCTTGGATTTTCGTCGCTTTCATCGACCTCTCCCAGGCCTTCGACCTAGTTGATAGGTCTCGCTTGTGGCAAAAACTAGAGGGGTGGTGTTGCCCCCAGGAGATTCTGCAACCAATCAAAGCCCTACACTCGGACACCACCCTCAGGGTCCGTATGTCACAAAGAGGCACTCTATCAGAAGAAATCCAGACTGGGCGGGGGATAAAACTAGGATGCCCACTAGCTCCAGCGCTGTTCCTTGCATACATCGGCGACTACGTGGCCTCAGAAGATCTGGCGCGCACTTTTCCACCGTCAGTTGCGTCCGTCAAAATAAGCCATCTTTTATATGCAGATGATCTAATTTTACTGGATCAGACTCAGATCGGCCTCCAGAGACAGATATCCAATCTACTTACTTACACAGCAGACAACAACTTAAAAATAAACACAGCAGACAACAACTTAAAAATAAACAAAGAGAAAACCAAAATCATGATATTGGAAGCCGGCCAAAAGAAGAAGAAAAGCACAGACAAATTCAAATGGTGCCTTGAGAAAAACGTGATTGAGAGGGTCACAGATTACAAATACAGATTACAGTTCGAAACACGAGTCTTCCATGCAGAACGCCCTCCAAATCAAAATCAAGACGTTGGCCTCCCAAGGAAAGGCAATCGACTCAAAATTTGGAAAATTCTCATGCATCCCCGTGAGAGAATTCTACAGGAAAAAAGTCGTCCCCTCTATCACCTACGGAGCTGAGGCCATGCCTATGATTCCAGCCAGAACTTGGCAGAAACTAGAAAGCATGTTCTGGAAGGCGGTTCTTTCTCTCCCAAAATCAACATCAATTGCTGCAATCCGTCGTGAGCTTAGTCTAGTGTCATTAACAGCAACTGTAAACATCAATGCCCTCAGGCTATTCAGAAAATGTATCATGGACGACAGCGATCAAATCTATGGATTGCTAAATAAAGAACTTCAATCTGGCAAGGTGAAAATGTTAACATCTTGGAAAGAAAAAAACGGGGCCTTACTTGAGTCAGTTACGTGCTCGGAAGCTGACCTTAGCACAAACCCGTCTAGAGTGTATAAGAAACTGAAGGACTTAGACTGGATTCAAACACAAGAGTCAGCAACCAATAACAAACTTCTTCTTCACCTGCCCCCATCGTTCTGTAAAGTCAACGAGCCGATGAAGTACCTCCAAAATTTCCCGAGTAGGGGGGGGAGCAAACATTTTTTCTAAGGATCAGGCTGAACTTGCTTGAAACCAACGAAACCCGCAACATTAGAGGCCTATCAGACTCAAGTACATGCCGCTTGTGTAAATCCAAGACAGAAACAATCAGACACCTACTGTTGTCATGCTCGAAAACTTCAGACTTGAGATCGGCCTATCTAAACCATCTAATCGTGGACGATCGTGGGTGGGACGAGGAAACATGGTGGCCAAGACTGATCGGAGCAGACCGAATTACCTGGCTTCTAGCAACCACCAAAATACTAGAACACACCATGACTAGGCTAACACGATGAGGGTCCCACCGTGTGTAGTTACTGTGATTTCAACTTCTTTTGTAAAGTTCTTTTTGAACATACACAAATTTAAAAAAAATAATAATAAATGAGATGTGTTGCTAAATTTGCAGAAGATTCCGTCACAGCGCCATCAAGTATGGGAAGGTATTTTTCCATTTAAACATAGGTCGGTGATGTAACCTTACAAAAAGAAAAGAAATGTACTAGAGTGAAATCTAAAGCTATTATATAGTCAAACCTAGTCTAAGGGAACTCACCTAAGCAATTTGTCATAGCAGGGGGCTCGTTTGGCCTTTATTTTTTTGGTTGATTTTATGCATGGTGTGTAAATCATGAGTGGACATGGGTACTATTAGGGCAATTGGTAAGGCATAAAATAAGCAGTCGCACATTGCAATTTACAATATAATTCTGTAGGCTGGCTAATTATTTTGATGTGCAGCATAGCTGGCAATTTAAATTACCATGTTCAAAGAAAATGTAGCTCACCTTGTATTCTTCTCTTGTCCTCAGGGCTCTCCCCACCCTCCTTCCTTTGTTCACAACAAATTGAAAGTGCAGCAGTAATTATCTGACTACTATAAAAAAAAAAAGTGAATTGTCTCCAGCGGTTTTCTGCAGAGTTTAGTTTAGGATAGTGCATCTAAAACTCATAGTATGAATTATATTTAATTGTGATTGGGAAGGGCATTATAGTGACAAGCATGAGAGAACACTATGAAAATGTACATTATCGCACAGCCACATGCTTTTAATGAAAACCGTAGCTCTGTGACCCGCTGGAGATATATACATATGTATAAATGTATATAATACATTACTCACTGTAATCGTATTTCTGATGCTTGTATCTGCTTAGATTCACATGATGTGCATAGGCCGACATCTAGTGGAAGCGGCGGAGTATTACAGTTGTTGTTTACGAAACTCGAAAAAGGACGTCGACAGGGCGTGCCAGTAATACTATCCCTAGTGTGACGTCCACTGTACCCATGGTCCTTCACGCATCGAGATCCCTCAGATTATTTTTCTGACATGAGGTAGCATTAAGTGTAGCGTGAGTACAGTAGTATCCAAGCAGATACACATCATACCAGCTCATAAGCATCCATGCGCCTTCTCTCCGAGGGGAGGAAGGGTGGGCGCATGTGAATCTAAGCAGATACAAGCATCAGTAATACGATTACGGTGAATAATGTATCCCTTTTGAGGCTTGTGCAATCCGCTTAGATCATATGCTGTGCATAGATTAGCGAGCAGCGTTAGGAGAAGGTGGTGGGATGTGAGAAGGTTCATGGGCGAAGGTGTCTTAGAACTGCTTGTCTCACCTGTGTATCTGTCTTGGAATGAGTGTCAATGCAGAGTGAAAGTGTGTACTGAGCTCCATGTAGCCGCTTTGCAATTGTTGTCTAGAGAACATTTGAAAATGCTGTCCCCACCTGGAGATGGCATTTTTTGAAATGCGTCTCCTTCTCTGCCTGGCGCTATGGAGACGAAGAGTTGGTCTGTTTTTCTTAGTGGTCTGGTCTTTACATATTAAAATACCGCCCTCCTCACATCTAGTTTGTGGAGTTTTACCTCAGCTGAGCTGGTGGGGTTCTGAGAGAAAGCCGGTAGCTTAATAGACTGGTTTACGTGAAACTTAGAGATCAACTTAGGGGAGAACCTAGGGTGAGTACGTAAAACCAGCTTGTCTTTGTGTACGATAAAGAAAGGACCATTTTATGGGAGCATGCAAAATCCCACAATAGAGCAGCAGATGCAAAAATATTGTTCTTTAGACAATAGTGGTTAATCTTTTTAACCAAAGCATCAGAGGTTGGCCTGAATGAAATGATTACTCGGAACAACTTTTAAAATCAACTCTATGTAACAAGTTTAATATAAATAAAAAGCCTTAACCTTGTTGAGCTTCATAAAACCAATCGTTTCATATATGAGCTCCATTTGCAGATACATAAGGTTTGAATTTCAGCACTACAGCGCAAGGAGTTGCGATGTTCTATCCTTGCACTCCGAATTTATCACATCGAATGCGTCACTCCTGACAAGCGTTAGTGTCACTTTATTGTCTTCGGGACCAATTTGAGGGGCGTTACCCAATGGTTAATCCGCTGGATCACGTTTAGAAGGATTTTGGTTATGAGGCGATGTACATCTCCGCCCACAATATATTCATAAGCTGATTGTATGTTAGGTACCTGTGGCAAATCGCAGAAGTGAGTTTGTTCATACAATTGGCCGACACAGACTCCAGAGAAAATTGCCATAGCAGACCATTTGCGAAGCGACGGGCTACGAGTGACGTCATTACGCGGCTCAGATCACATGACCTACTACGACGGGTATATGACAGGTAACAGAGCGTCCTATCAACACGGCAAGGGTGATCTGGCGAGCGTGGAGACATCTCTGAAGTAGTTCAAAGAGAAACCCGACGGGATCTCTGAGTACGGTAAGCAACTCGGAGACAATGTCATAGCGGATACAAATGGCGACTAGCTAGAGGCCAATGGGCAGCTCAAATTTAGTACTCATAGCCTACATTTCGATTTGTAGGAACATCTGACCGCCCCCGAAACCTCTCAACGTTAAGTAAACTGGAAAGGATATTGCAAGCCACATACTAGAAAGTAACCAACACGGTGCAGCCGACGCTTGCTATACCTACCTGGCACTCCGTCTTGCTGAAGGTAATTGTCTCAAATACCTCTATATTTGAGTCCTGGGTGAAGTCAACTTAAATGGTGAAATCTGTTAGAAAGCATACTATTTATGACAGACAAAAACTGGACAACACATTGCTATGATCATTTGGAAAATAGCCACCTTAGATGCCTTTATCTCAGATATTTGGCGGTACAGGATAGAAGTTGGTGTGAGATCAGTGGTGTTGAGGACAACTGAAAGTACACTTGTACCCTTCGAGGTAGATAGTGTCAGTCGACAAATGACTCAGATGTTCGTCGCTCTCTTCCTTAGAATTTTTGGTCTACAGAGAAGACCCCTAAACTGAAAACGTGTTAAAGGGATCAGAAATTCACCTTTTAACACTATTCCTTAGGTGGGAGGCAACCAATTGCAAGAATTTGATGCCAATTGCCATCCCTCTCTTTTCTTCTTTTTCTTTCATCCACCATTAGGTCTTCGGACTTTGTGTCTCTACACGCCACACGTGTTAGAGGACAGAAGCAAGTGCATTTTTTGGAATAGACACTAGACATAGGACGGCATTAGAAACCTTGAGTCTAGCCCTAATAATTTGAAGTTGGTTCCCCTGAGGAAGTCTACAGACATCAATTCTAATCTCTTTTTGATAGACGAAACATGTTGGGTCTTACACATTGGAAAGTAAACAGTGTGATCAATTGTCATTAGATTGTATTCTTGGTCCCCTATAGGCAGAACGAGGGTGACATTAGTTAGTGGATTTTTTTCAGCTAGGTATCCTGAAATAAGAGGAGTAATCTGGCTCTGCAAAACCAATAATCAACTTTATTTGCACTTTATTAGCTACTTTGCACACTATCGTTGTACTGTAAAAGGTTTTGGGAAACAATGCACTATTGGTTTTTAGCTTTGTATAGGAAGGGTGTTTTTATGGATCATTTTTATGCATGGTTTTACACTTTAGGTAATTTTAGAATGTCTTTTGCATAAACTATGTATAATTGTGCTTTCTTGCATATGTCATGTGTTGATTAATGCGTTTTTGATGTGTGGATATTTTTGACAACGGATGTTTTTTGATGAATTAATAAAGCAAATGTTCATAAAAATAAAACTTTTGACTCAGGACCTATTTGGTACACAGACCGAGTCAATTAAATAGTGGTTGGAAGAAAAGGATAGATATTCTGGTTCTTTAGTAGTTGATTGTCCTTTGGCAGTTCGAGGGCTGAACCTTGGTCTCTTTAAATTAGCCCGACTTAGGTCTCTTTTTGTTTGATGTGATAAAGAAAGGATCCGGCACTGACAATGGTTGTATTTCCCTGACTCTTCTTATGGAAGTAATAGCCACTAAGAAGGCCGTCTTGTAAGTCAGGTGTTTAAGACTGGACTTCTGCATTGGCCCGAAAGGGGGTCCCATGAGCTTAGTGAGTACAACACAGAGATCCCATCCTGGTGGCAGGTTTGAAATTGAAGGGTGGAGTCTCTTTACTCCCTCCATGAATGATTTGATGACAGGTACCTTCCACAATGAGAACTTATTGTGTGAGGTGGTGTAGGCTGACAAGGCCGCCAGGTGGACCTTTAAAGAGTTGAATACTAACGCAAGTGGAGCATATAAGTTCGAATGTGGGAAGGAGTACATTCTATGCGGTTAATTTGTTTAGACTGGCACCAAATTACAAATGTCCTCCACTTGTCGAAATAACAGTGCCTAGTGTTGGGCTTTCTTGCGTCCTTCAAGATGTCCATACACCTTTGCGGTAGGGTAAGATGCCCGGACTCTGACTTCAGGAGCCATGCTGCAAAGTTCATTGAGTGAGCTTGAGGGTGCACTGTTAGTCCCCAGTGCTGAGTGAGCAGATTGTACAGGCACGGGAGCTAGATGGGATTGCACATCACCAGTTTGCGCAGATGTAGATACCAAGGTTGTCTTGCCCACTTAGGAGCAACTAGGATGAGCGTCACTTGTTCCTTGTGGATCTTGTTTACCACCTTCCTCATGAGGTGTTGGTGGGTGGGGGGGGGGGGTTATGAGCGTAAGCACATTTCCCTGACGAGTTCATCCATAGGGTGTTCCCCTTGGAGCCTGGCTGGGGGAACCTGGACACTAAGTCTGGGCATGGACTGTTTTCGCTTGTAGCAAACAAATCTTTGTGGGGAAATCCCCTTGAGAGAAGAGGTGCTCTACAACCCATGTGTGCAGTCGCCATTCATGTTCCTCTGGTAGGGGATATCTGCTCAGTGAGTCTGCCAGAGAGTTGAGTTCCCCTGCAACGTCCTGTAATGACGGGAATATTTTCCGTTTGAGTGCCCATCTCCAAATTTATTGTGCAAGCTTGGACAGAATTGGAGAACGTATACCCCCCCTGTTGATGTAAAACATTGCTGTAGTGCTGTCTGTCAGGACTTGCACAGATTGGTTCGCTAAGTGAATCTTGAACGCCTGAAGGGCTTTGAATACTGCCAGTAGTTCCAACAGATTGATGTGGTTCTGTGCTGCCGCCTGAGACCACAGACCCTGAGCTGTGTGGTGAAGGTAATGAGCCCCCCACATGGCGATTGAGGCGTCTGTCGTGACAGTCGCTTGTACTTCCGGATCGTGGAAGGTTTCCTCTTCAGCAGATTTTCCCTTGTCCATCAGGGAAGATTTTGTACTAGTGTTGGCCAAACGGCCACTAGATCGTCCCACTGACCACTTGCCTGAAACCACTGTTTCGCCAACCACTCCTGCATGGGTCGCAAGCGCAGGCGCACATGTGGTACTAGGTAAATGCAAGATGCTATCATGCCTAGCAAACGCAAAGCTTTGCGCACCCTTATCTGGCGGCCGGCATGATAATGTTGTATTTACAGTAACATGTTTTGGACTCTTTCCTCCGATGGAAAGACCAACCCCTCTTCTGTGTTTAAGACAGCTCCTAGGAACAGTTTGGTTGTGCTTGGCACTAGGCTTCATTTTTTCTCCTTGATGGAGAAGCCCAATTGAAAGAGAAGGTTGATAGTTCTTTGAATGTTTTGCCTGCAAATCAGGGCAGACTCCCCTGTAATCAGCCAGTCGTCCAGGTAAAGGTACACTGGGATTGCCTCCCTGTGCAGGTGTTCTGCCACCACCGCCAGTACCTTCGTGAATACCCTTGGAGCAGATGCTATTCCGAAGGGCAGCACTTTGTACTGGTAGTGCTGGTTCGCAATTTTGAAACGCAAGAATCTTCTGTGCGCTGCGAACATTGAAATATGAAAATAGGCATCTTTCATATCCAGTGTTGCCATGTAATCCCCCCCCCCTTCTTAGCAGAGGGATTACCTCTTGTAGCGTAGTCATGCCAGAACTTTTGTGGCTTGACATATTTGTTTGCAGGGCGTAAATGTAATACTGGGCGCATTGTTAGATATTTCTTTGGCACAAGGAAGTAATCAGATGAAATAGCCTTGTTTACCTTGTTGGCCGGGACGATTTCTATGACATCCTTTTGAAGCAGTGTGGCGATTTCCTCAAGGAGGATGCGTTGGTCTTCTTTGGAGTGGGTTTTCTGGCCTGGGGGTGGTTCAGCGGTCGCTCGAGGAGCTCTATACAATATCCGCCCGCTACGGTGGACAGCACCCATCTGTCGGAGGCGATTCCCTCCCATGCTTGGGTGAAGTTGGACATGCGCCCTCCTACTGGAGAGGCATGGGAGGGCACTTGAAGCAAGATGTCACCATTTCTGAGGTGGGGTACCACCTCTGGAGGAGGGACCCCTTCCCCGACCGCATGATCTGCGTGGTCCTCTCTGGTAATTCTGAGAGGCTTGGCCTTGATTGTTCCCCCATGCTGTACCTTGACTTTAGTTATAGCTGGAAACCCTCTGGGTAAATTGTCCGTGTGAGCGACAAAAATTGCTGTTTCCCCTATGGACAGGAGATTTATTGGTCAATTGGCCCAATGATTTCAGTGTATCATATTCCTCCTTGTCTGTCTTCAGGGCAGCCTCGACGGCCTTGCCAAAGAGTACATTTGGCTTGACGGGCATGTTAATGAGAGTGGCCTGCGTCTCTGGCTTAAACCCGGATTGGCGTAACCAAGCGTGACGCTTAACAATGGTTCCCTCAGCTATGATTCTGCAGGCGTTGTCTGCAGCGTCAAGACTGCTTTTTAGCAAGCAGCTTGAAACTGCCCTTCCTTCTGCAGCCACCACTGCTAATTGAGTTTTGAGGGGTTCCGGGGCTGCTGAGAGTAAAGCTGAGACCTCATCCCATTTATTGTAGTTTTAACTACCTAATATAGTAGCGTTATTAGCTATCCTGGTTTGTAATGCAGCGGAAGAGGCAACCTTCCTGCTCATTGTGTACAGCCTCTTACTTTCTTTGTCTGGAGGAGCCTCAGAGGAGGCTAGGGGAGAAAACTACCTTTTCCTTGTTGTAGTAACAACGAGCGAGTCAGGCTTTAGCTGCCCCTTATTGTATATCGGGTCTGATGGTGCAGGTCTAAAATGTTTCTCCATGTAGGGGTTAACCGCCCGCGTCTGGTTGGGTGTTTCCAGCAAGGGTTGTACCTTCCGTTGGACAGACTTTAGTAGGGGAATAAACTGAGTTACAGCCTTTTGATCTCACAAGATTTCGTCAATGAAATCCTTGTACTGTGGATCCTCTTGGGTAGATATTTGGAAATGTTCAGCCGCTTTGATAAGTAGGCTGCTGGTGCCAAAACAACGAGCGGATCCCAAACTCCTCATCATTCTGGCTCATTAACCTGTCGCTTTAAACCAAGTCCCTGAAAGTGACGTTCCCCAAATGACAATTTTCCATGTAGTTTGCCCAATTCTCTGCCTGTTACAACTCCATCCTCTCTGCTTAGTCTCTAGCTTTGACTTTCCTCTCACATAATTAACGCACAGTTTTAGAAAAGCAGCGAGCAAGAGTACCATACAGTTTGTGCCTCTAAAGCCCTACTACAACACAAATCTCTATTTAGTTTCCAGACTATTCTTTAGCACCTGGGCCAGAGGCACTGACCAATCAAGAGTACTGCAACGCAGGTGAAATCCTCTAGTAACCATCCGCGGTGCATGCCGACCCTCTGCCCAGGTGGCTATCTTGGTGCTGGTGCCACAGGCAGTCATCCCATATCCCTCCCCAGGGTGCCCAAACCTTACTGCCCCACCCACTGGGGGGCCTGTCCCACAATTTGTGGTGGCCCTCTTCCCCCTCACCCCAAATGGGTGGCGGGGGCACCTCATACAGGCCTCCCTTGGGACAGATATCTGCCCGTAGGATGGAGCAAATGGGTTTTCAATGGGGGGCGTCAGGAGGGAGGTGAGGTTCAGTAGACTACCAGGGATGGCTTGCAAGGGGTGGGCATGCTTGAAAAGAACAAGTTACTTCTTACCTTGTAACGTTCTTTCGACGGGATGTTCCTCCAACGTATTCCTCATCTTAGATATCTCCTTCCAGCTCTGCTGGCCTCGGAAATTTTTTTCTTTAGAGGGCGCTGCGCATCGACGTCCTCCGAGTCGATGTCCCTCGACAGCCGCCGTATCGACGTCGACGTCATCCTGCCTATAAAGGCCGCGCGCAGCGTCCGTTGCTCAGTTCCGTTTTGTAGCCCACAATAATACTGTCTGGACTAGACTAATCACCCTGAAGGAGCGTAAGCTGCAACAACACGGGAAGTGGAACTGCGGGGATGGATGGGAGGGCCGATGAGGAATACGTCGGAGGAACATCCCGTCGAAAGAATGTTACAAGGTAAGAAGTAACTTGTTCTTCGAAGGGATTGTGTCCTCCGACGTATTCCTCATCTTAGATAGGCTCCCATAGCAGTATTCTATTATTGGAGGAGGGAGTACTAATTTCACGCTGTCTTCTATTGATGAATAGAATGCGGTACAGCCCTTCCAAACCTAGTCTCTTGACTGGAGGAGGAATCCAAATTGTAAAAACGTGTAAAGGTATGGACAGACGACCATGTAGCGGCCGCACAGATGTCTTTAACCGGCACGCCTCTTTTGAGGGCCGATGAAGCTGCAATACCTCTGGTCGAATGAGCCCTAAGGTTTTGAGGGGGCTCTTTCCCTGCCAGTTTATAACATTCCAGAATGGCTAGAATGATCCATCTTGAAATGGTCTGCTTAGTTATTGGTAACCCCAGCTTGTGACCTGCGTAACTTACAAACAGCTGGTCTGCCTGTCTTATCTTGGCTAGTCTACTGATGTAGAAACTTAAAGCCCTTCTAGGGTCTAGCCTGTGTAACCTCTCTTCCTCTTTCCCCGGATGAGGAGGATAGAAAGATGGTAGGGTAATCTTCTGAGTGATATGGAATTCAGAAAACACCTTTGGGAGGAAATTAGGCTTCACTTGGAGGACAACTTTGTCTTTGTGAAAAATTGTGTGAGGGGGTTTACAAGAAAGAGCTTGTAATTCGCTCACCCTTCTAGCAGATGTAAGTGCCATTAATAAAACAGTTTTAAGGGTAAGGAATCTTAACGAACAAGAATGGAGTGGTTCGAAAGGTGTGCCCATCAGGAAAGTTAGTACTAAGTTTAAATCCCATAGGGGAACTTGGAATGGTCTTGGGGGATAAACATTGGTTAACCCCTTTAGAAACTGTATTACCAAGGGTAATTTGAAATAGGATGGTTCTTCCGCAGTGCGCTTAAAGATGGATAGCGCTGCGAGATAGCCCTTAATGGTGCCAACTTGAAGGCCTGAATTCGCCAAGGAAGGACAAAACCATTGGTGTACCACATGAAAAAGGGTCGATATTCTGTTCTCTACACCAGCTGCAAAATCTGTTCCAACGGCAGCGGTATAAAGACTTTGTTGCTGGCCTCCTTGCCGAAAGCAACACCTCCATAACATCATCAGGGAGGTCCCAATCCTTGTACCTTAACCTTTCAGAAGCCAAGCGTGAAGGTTGAGGGTTTTGATGTCTGGATGGAGAACCTGACCTCCCTTCTGTGAGAGTAGGTTCTCTCTGAGTGGAAGTCGAATTGGAGGGCAGATGGACAAGTCTAGAAGGTCCAGGTACCACGTTCTACTGGCCCAATCCGGGGCAATTAGGATCATGGTTCTCCAGAATCTTCTCAACCTCCTGATCATTTGAGGAATGACAGGGACCGGTGGGAACGCGTACAGAAGCGGAAACTCCCAGTCCACTATGAACGCGTCTCCCAGAGCTCCTCTCGGGGGAAATTCCCTTGAGCAGAACAGATCGCATTTCCTGTTGACGCTGGCGGCGAACAGATCCACCTGAGGGGTTCCCCAAAGGGCGAAGATCTCTTGAAGGACTTCCAGACCTAGTTCCCACTCGTGGGAGACTGTGCTCTGCCTGCTCAGAGCGTCCACTGTCAAATTCTTCTCTCCGGCTAGGTGAACTGCCGATAGAGAGATTCCTTCCTGGATTGCCCAAAACCAGAGCTGCATCGCCTCTCTGCACAGGGGTAGTGATCCTACGCCTCCTCTTTTGTTGAGGTAATGCATGGCCACTGTGTTGTCCGTCATTATCAGGACGTTTTTCCCTTGTACAGCTGGCAGGAATGCCTTCAGCGCAAGTCTGATGGCTCTCAGCTCTAACAGGTTGATATGTAGTCTGGACTCCGATGGAGACCAACGACCGTTGATGGTCAAGTCGTTGGCGTGGGCTCCCCACCCCGTGAGTGAGGCATCCGTGACTACTGTTATCTCCGGCCAGGGTTGCCAAAAATGTTCTCCTTTCAGAATGTTCTCCTGACAGGCCCACCACTGAAGGTCTCGAGCCACCCTGTCGGGAACCTGAAGAAGATCTGTCATTCTCCCTGAAAATTGTGACCACTGAGTCCTCAGTGCCCACTGGAGGGATCTCATTCTCAGGCGAGCCTCTGGCACTAGGAAAATGCAGGATGCCATGAGGCCTAGCAACCTCAAAAAGTCGAAGGCTGGGAGACGTTGGGCATTTTGAAACTTGGTAACCATCTGTAGAATATCTTGAGCCCTCACCTCTGGTGGCGAGGCTTTTCCCAGGGAAGTGTCCAGGATCGCTCCTATGAACTGGAGTCTCTGCGATGGTATCATTTGTGACTTCTTTAAATTGAGGGAGAAACCCAGTCTGTGAAGGGAGTGGCACACGTGATTTAGTTGGATCTGAGCTTGTTCCGAAGAGACAGCCCGGATCAACCAATCGTCCAGGTAGGGGTAGACATGAATCCCTTCCCTCCTTAGACTTGCCGCCACTACCGACATTAACTTGGTGAAGACCCTCGGGGCGGAGGTCAGCCCAAATGGTAGCACTCGAAATTGATAGTAAGAGTTTCCAATTGCGAACCTCAGGTATTTCCTGTGTTTGAGATGGATAGGCACATGGAAATAAGCGTCCTGAAGGTCCAGAGATACCAACCAGTCCTGGAACTGAAGGGCCTGGAGGATCTGAGAAAGAGTGACCATCTTGAATTTGTCTTTTCTGAGGAATTTGTTCAATTCTCGCAAGTCCAAGATGGGTCTCAGTCCTCGGTCTTTCTTTGGAAAGAGAAAGTAAGGGGAGTACCAGCCCTTGTTGCTACAGGTACCGGTTCTATGGCACCTTTCTCTAGCAGGTCCAAAATTTCCTGCAAGAGGAGCGGATCTGGAGCTTTCTGAGAGCTGATCCCCGGTGGATGACTCTGAGGTATGCGTAGGAGAGGCAGGCAGTAACCTTGGGCAACTGTTTCCAATGCCCAAGCATCTGACGTGATAGCCTGCCATTCCGCCAGATGTTGAGTCAACCTGCCTCCTACAGGTGTCCTGTAAGGGAAGTCCTCAGAGTGGTCTTGGAGCGGCTGATGCGGATGCCGATGGTAAAGAGGCACCTGCTGTTGCTGCGGCTTTTGAATATCTACCCCGTCCACCTCGGGTAGTTCTTCTTTGTCCCCTTTGAGCTGGACGTCCTCTACCTCTTCCGAATGCGGAGTAGAAGCGAAAGGACTTGCCCCTCGCAGAGGTTCCTGTGGGACGAAAAGGTGTCTGACGGATTGCAGCGCCTAGGGATTTTGCTGCTGCTTTTGAAGTTTGCAGTTTCTCTAAACTGTCATCCGCCTTTTTCCCGAACAAAGAAGAGCCATCGAATGGCATGTTCAAGAGCATGGCTTGCACATCAGGGGCAAAACCAGACTTTCTCAACCAAGCAAATCTCCTGGTTGTTGTACTTGCCGCCATTGCTCTGCTGATACTGTCAGCCGAATCAATGCCCGTCTGGAGGGATTCGCACATAGCGTCTTTACCGTCCTGTATGATATTCAGGAACATCATATAAAGGAGACAGAAAATACATTCCCCACTCAACAGTGATCTTTACATATCGTGTGATGCTGAAAAACCCTATTTATACCAATAGTCTTGAAAAAATAGACCTAGTACTTATTTGTTTTTTTATAATATCAAAAATAGTTTATTTTCTTTTATAAAACTAACTCTAAAACAGTGTTTTCAGTAAAAAGGACCCCACAACACAACATACAGTGGATACATTTACAATACAAATTACTAGTTTCACTCACATCCATTCCTGTAACATGACAATACAATACATCAACATATAAAATTTATATAATGATTTAAACATTTCCAATCACTGAGTGTTATTAACTCAGAATAAACAGTCAATCCCCTAACCGTGTGAGAGAGGGAATGTTAAAACAAGGGGAACGGTAGACCTTTGTATAGATTGATATTCAGGAACACCTCCCTTTCTTCTCCCTCCGGGATGCAGTCAGCCGCTGTAGAAGCACACTCCCAAAGTGTATGGCTGAATCTAGCAAGGGTGCAAGTAGCATTAACAGATTTTAACGCCATGCTACATGCCGAAAAAACTTTCTTTGCCATAGCATCATATTTTTTATCGTCCCTGTCCTGTGGGACGGTAGGATAAGCCGTCTTGACATCGGTAGAAGATGCTGCCTGTACCACCAGACTTTCTGGGGATGGGTGTTTTGACAAAAACTCCGGGTCTGTTGAGGATACCCTAAATTTTGTGGACAGTTTTTTATTTACTGCCGGGACGACATCTGGGGTTTCCCAGTTCGTCATAATCTTCCTCTGAAGAGCTTTATGAAAAGGCACCACAGGGTCCTCCTGTGGGCCCTTGTCAAGAATATCCGTAAGGTCATCTTGTTGGAAAGATTGTGAAGGTGCAGACCACCCCATAAACTCTGTGATCCTGGCCATTAAGGCTCTATAGGGGGTTTCAGCATGCTCCCCCTGGTCTGGCCTAGCAAACTCCACCTCAGGGGAAGTGTCTAACCCACTTGCCTCATGTAAGGAATCATGAAGATCCTTTACCCTGCGTTCTTCAGAGGAAAATTCCTCTCTAATTGGGGTTACAGGTCCCTGCAACTCAAATGTGTCTTCCTGTTCAGACAATTCACCCTCTTCCAAAATTGAGGACATAGTTCTCAATTGTTCTGAACTCAAAGGGTGTAAATCCCATTTCCAAGGCAGAGGGTGCCGAACTTGTCATTATCGGCCTCGAAAACGTCGATGTCGTTGACGCCGACGTCGAAGGCTTCGAGCGTGGCGTCGAAAACAAAGGCGGAGGCCTCGATGACCTCGACAGAATTGGGATTCTACTCGACAATCTCGAAGCCATCGTCATCGAGGACCTGGGGATAGTCACTGGCTGTGTCGTGACCGTGACTTTTCTTGGCGTCGACGCCGGTGTCGAAGCTGGCGTCGAGTCGACAGACCCGTGTGTCGAAGGTCCCTTCGACAACGGCGTCGAAGACACCGACCTCGGCGTCGACGGAACCTTCGAGGAAGGTTTGGAGGTCATAGTCCTACTCGAGGGTTCGAGACGCGCTCGAGAGGTTTCCTTCGCCGGGTACTGCGACTCGCGGCGTTTTTAACCTTCGGGTCTTTCGACCAGAGCATCGCTCTCGGCAGTCTTCGATGGGGTCGAGGCCACTTTCTCGAAGACGCTCATCATATTTTTGCGGAATTCCTCCCATTCAGCCCGGGAACTATGTTTCGTGGGGCAAGGGATTCTTTTTGGCGAAACAGAAGAAGAGGAAGGCGGAGAAGGGGATCTTCGACGTCTCCTCTTCGAGTGCTTCGATCTCGAGGAGTGATGGGACCCACTCCGAGACCTGGAGCGCGAAGGGTGACGAGGAGACGAATGTCTCGACTTAGTCGACGAAGAAGAAGCTTTAAAAGTCTTACCTTTCTCCAGCTTCCCCCTACGCTCCTTCAGGGCCTTAGCTGTCATGGACATACAGTCCTCGCACTCCGAACAATGGTGTTCAGCTCCCAAACACCACAGACAAACTCTGTGAGGGTCAGTCAGTGACATCTTTTTTCCACAAACTCGGCATTTTTTGAAGCCGGATCGAGGAGTTGTCGGTTCCGACGAGGAAGCCGTCGAGTACGGATCAAATAACTCGAGGTAAATAGGTTTAATCTGACAAGAACTGAGCAACGGTATTCCGAGGCACTGAGTAAGCGCGGAAAAACGGAACTGAGCAACGGACGCTGCGCGCGGCCTTTATAGGCAGGATGACGTCGACGTCGATACGGCGGCTGTCGAGGGACATCGACTCGGAGGACGTCGACGCGCAGCGCCCTCTAAAGAAAAAAATTTCCGAGGCCAGCAGAGCTGGAAGGAGATATCTAAGATGAGGAATACGTCGAAGGACACAATCCCTTCGAAGTATGGATTTGTTTTTGCTGGTGTGACCGTAGGTAACACATGTTTTTTGTTTTGTTTACAGCTTTTTCTACACAAGCAGCTGCAACATTATGCGAGCACTGTTTTTTATTATTCTATGGTTAGGGCCCACTGTCAGTGGGGTGGGTGAGACTGGGGCTGGATTGTTGGTGGTGGGGGTGGGAATGGGCCGGTTGGGCAGATATGTTGGTGGGCTGGGACACAATTGCAGGGGCAGGTCACAAATTGACCCCCATGCCAGAAGAACATTGGTGTTTCCCTGGGAGTGGATGTTAGGGAGAATTCTCTCTTTAGGCGGAATTTCCTAACCTAGTAACCCCCAGCAGCTTTGCTGGATTTCTGGAGTTTGTTTTTTTCCTCCTGCCAAGAGTGAGACTCTTTTTCTCCCACTCTTGGACATGATTTATGGTATTCCTTTGACTGGTAATGTGTTTTATGGGCTATGGGGTCCTTTACTCCATAGGGTCTCATGTGTTTTTACTATGTGTGTTACACATCATCCTCCGTGCAGTAACACAGGGGTGTCATAGTGACACCCCACCATAGACCCCATACCCTGGGACTGACTACTGTCTCCCAGGGCATGTAAAGTCACCATTGGCTTTACTAGTCCCAAATTATTAACCGAAACCAGTACAAACCATCATATTGTGGACGTACCGGTCGGGGCAATTCGATTGCCCCGGGGGCTGTTAGTCGAGGGGGCATGTCTCCGTCCCCCCTGCTCGAGTTTTGGCTGGTGGCAGTGGAAACTACTTTTTATAGTCGACCGCGAATATTTTCCTATGGGATTTTCCCATTGTTCGAGGCTACCAACTTTAATTATTTAATTCTCATAGCCTCGAACATACCGCCGGTTTATTTAATTAATATTAATACTCCGGTTGGTATTTTTTGCCAAGACTCGATTCTAAAATGGCGTTTCTGTTCTCTTCTGTGACTCCAAACCAAGTCGAGCCCTTTGCTCCACTTTTTGGCGGGCTTCTCCACAGAAGCCTCCAAAAGTGGTGCCACTCTGTCTGGGTATCACAGGGGGTTTGGGAGGGGGTTTAGGCACCCTGGACTGAGTTACCTTGGTAACGCAAGTCGCACTCTTGTGTGATTGGCCCAAGTGGTGAGCCGGCCGGCTCACCACTTAGCATGTTTGATTGACAGCTAGGCTGAGTGAATGGGGGTATGCTGCATAAAAGCAGGGCTTTGGGGACTGGAACTTCAGAAGTCGCCACAGGACCTGAGAATCCGACGAGGGAGAAGCTGAGCCGACCTACCACGATGACACCACCGGTGGAGCCCTGCGGAACCAACTCACCACTTCCCGATGACAGAGAAGATCTCCCGGCTGAAGAGGCTTCTTCCAACGACTGGTGGGCACAACCAGTTTACCTTTCTTTCTTGGCACCCCAGACCGGTTTGTGGTCGAACTGCCCGTGCCAAGCACCCGGGCGGCCGGATAGCCACTCACCACTGAAACGCGAATCAACTGACCGCTCCTTGTACCTGAGAAACTCCACGGCTGGTTTCTTCCCTGGCAGTGCAACGGATTCCTGTCTTCCTCCACGACGAGATCCTCTCCACCCCCGGACAAAGCACCGACTTGCATCCGCTGCCAGGAACAACTGCCTCCGCTGGAGTGTTCTCACCGCTTTAAGGTACCGTGTCCGCCAGGCTTCCCTTTCTAAAGATTGCTACAAGGTAATAATAACTCCTTAACCTTCTGGACTGGGCTGGCCGCCTTGACCCTCTAACTGGTCCCTTTCTTTGGTCCAACTCCTTTTTGAACCATTACAAGACTTTTGTGCACTGCAACCGTGTGACCTTGGACACATTTCGTTTCGATCCTCTTAAAGCGGATCCGGCCTACTGACTCTGAATTCACGGTTTTACTTTGCCTTCCTTTCTTGTTATGTTCTTGTAAAACTGTTGGGATCTGTTCCAATTTGTTCTCTGCTTTTCTCTCCCTTTTTAAAACGAACTATTAGAGTGCCATCTACGTTAAGCGCTCACCGCTGTCTGAAAATAAGTGGGGCTTTACTTATGACTTGTCTAATATTCTTTTAAGGGAGTGTATATCTTTTAGTGACCGTGTTTTTGAATTGCTTACTATTAGTGCCTGTGTGTTTTTCTAGATGTGGTTTTAAATAAATAATTATATCTCTTTTACACCAAGCCCTGGTCAGTGTTTACTTGTTCTATTGTGTGCTCTTGACCTATTGTGAATACTCTGTATACTGCCCAACTCTTCTTGAGGGAAGTCTGACTGCTCAGCCACAGCTACCAAGTGAATCTGTGTGGTACAGACTGCTACCAAGTGGGTTTACTGCCAAACACCTGTAGTCTTAAATCTTTTGCAGTGGTCCCAGAGGGAACTGCACAGGTTTCTGCCTAACAGTGGATCCCTCCCATGTTGGTTGTCCGTCTGCAAGCCCAGGCTCCACCTCTGGCCGTGCTACGGTACAGATGTCACCTCCGGGGAGGAATGGGGATCCTGCTGGGGCTCCCTGGAACTGCTGCTGTGCTTAGGGGATGGTACACCCACATGGTACATGGATGTCCAAGGCCAGGGACATCACCTCCAACTGTCCTGGAGTTGCGGCTGGGCTGCATTACAGCTTTTCCCTTCGGGGAGGTATTGGCACACTGGCGAGACTCCCTGGTGGGGAGAAGCTGTAACGCAGGGCAGCCGGGGCTCCAGCAAAGTCGGCGGTAATATCCCTGCCCTTGGGCACCCTTCTCCCACGTGGGTCTTTACCAGGGCTTCTGGGTAATACATTCTGGGCCGATTTGCGTATGTCAGACATGTGAGGTACCGTTTTCATCGCGACACCTGTGGGAAAGCGAGAAGGTATGACATCTGTTGTTGGCGAAATGTTTCTGTGAGTGGACAGAGGTAAATGTCTCTGAAATTGGCTGGAAATGAAGACAATTCTCAGACATTTTGCTCTGGCCACCCACCGAAACACACCGCCAACAACACATGGCCTACCTTCCCGCGTCCCCACACGTGTCCCGATGAAAATGGTACCTCACGTGTGGGTGCACCTACCGGGGGAAAGGAAAAGGGTAACCCCTTTTGGCACAGCACATTTTGTTCATGTGGGCAACCTACAGATATGGACCTTGGGTGTCCAAGCCACCAAGGACAACCGGGAACCCCATGCATTTCCGAAAAGAGGACATCCGTGGGAATCCACAGAGGTCTGCCTTGCGCAAATCGGCCCAGAACTTATTACCCACATGTGAGGTACAGTTTTCATCGGGACACCTGTGAGAACGCAGGAAGGTATGACATTTGTTGCGTTTGTGTGGTTTTCATAACGTTTCGACCCATTTGCTTTGTCGCACAACCCTTTCATTTCCCAAATGTGCCCTACATTTAGACACTGCTTTAGAAACCATTCACTTTTGTAACCTGAACAAGTCCCCTAACCTTGAAAAAGTCCGCCTGTGCTCTTTAAAAAAAATCCTCACCACATTGGTTTTCCTGATTTACACATGCTAAGTATGTCTGTTCAGGCCATAAGCATCAAACTCCTGTGTACCATGGCTCAGTGTTTGGCTTGTGGTATTGCTTGTTTTGTGAAACACTACAAAAAAATGTGTGCTTTCCTAACTGCAGGAGTCGGGGGAATGTAGCGGAGCATTGTTTTTCTCCAAATTCATAGAAGCCATTGCTGTATCAAGCCAACCATGTCCACTACATACCTTTTTTTCAGTAATTTTCCTGCTTTTTCCCCCCAAACTATGGCATTTTCCCCTACCTAGTTGGTGCCCGACCTGCACAAATCACCCCTTCCTAAACTTGGAATTTTGTCTACTTTTCAGAAATGTATGCCTTTCTGTCCTCCATTTCGGCTTTCTTACCCTTTTCTTCCATTCCGTCCATGCATGTCCAATTGGCAAAAATTGCCAAAATCGCCTACCTCTCACAAAACGGTTGATAACCACATCAAAATAAAACATTTTTCGTTTCCACTTAACCTGTTCCTGAAAACCAGGAAATTGGGGAATTCAGCACAGCAAACCATTTGTTCCTAGCTCTTACAAGGAAAAAACCACAGGCTTCTTTGTACATCATTTTATTGGCATTTTTTGAAAAAACACAAAACTTTCCCCCTTTTTGGTCATTTTCTCTCACCCCCCTACAGCAACCTAGGATTCCTGGGTGGTGTTACGACCGCCTACATGTGGGAAAATAGGGGCCAAATTTGGCAGAGATATCTGATGTAACGAAAAAGTTACAAGGCATTGAATGGCGACATACCAAAATCACCAAAAAAGGCCTTTGCACTGGGGGGAAAAAACCATGGCACTTAAAGGGTTAAAATGCATTGAGCTGAAATCTGAACTTGGATGGCCAGTGCATTAAAAGGCCTGTTTTTGGATAAGGAGTGTAAAGTTCGGATCAACGTAAAGGAATTTCAGTTGTGACATATTTAATGCGGGGCAAGCTTTAGCTAAGCAATCCAAAAAGGGGGTGGAGGGATGAACGTAGCTATAGTCAGCAGTGAAAAACCCTAGAGACCTGGTCTAGGCATGACACAGCTTATTGGCAATGAGTAGTTTATTTAGGTTGCAACAATTACATAATTATATTTGTTCACGTAAATGTGAAGCCGGTTGCTTCGATAATCCATCTAGCACCACAGTTTGAAAATTAACTGTACATCAGCTACAGTAGTGTACATGATAACACTGTGAGACAGATTAGTGACATTAACGTACGTCTTCTTTCATCTTTGTGCAGGTGCCATCCAATGCTTTTCAACTGCAGGACTGGAGTACAACATTCACCTTTTTAGCAATAAGGATCAAACCTACTGACTGAACCATAAAGCTCAATGGACATCTTCCTCACTCCTCCGACATCCACCAAAGTGAAGCAGGACTGAAACTGCTGAATATCCTCCTACTGCAGACTATCGGCTGGATGTGCTAGAAAGTGCCGGCTGGAAACATACTTTTGTTATTTTGATAGTTCTGGTAAAAAAAACATTTAAAAAAAAGGTGTTTCCCTCAATTTTCCTCAAAATAGTTTAAGTATTTAATTTTGATATCCAACTCGTCCGCATTATTTTGCTTACAGTAGGCACTACTTGTTTTCATTTTTAAGTTTAAAGTCACACACTTCGATAACCCAAGTTTTAGTTATAGTTGCTTTATGGTACTGGCCCGGAGTTCCTGCAGGAGAAATGTTGCCGGTATGCGCTGATAATAGCAGACCGGACAGTGTTACTCTCAAGGTTTCAAGATGCAACATTGTATGAAGATAGAAAACTTGTATGCGATTGAACTTTATGAAACCGAAATAGGCACCAGAAACAGAGTGGTCCGGCATCACGTGGGTGCTCACTCGAAGGTCTCTGTTTGGTATCCAACTGGGCGTGTGAGAATTATTGAACTGTGAAATCTAAGTGATCCTGAAGCGGGTTAAGTTGAATCCCGTGCACATTCAAAAGTCTTTGATTGCCTGTGAACTGAAATTGGTGTGAGCCCAGTTTAGGGGGACTAATTGTATAAAAGGGGATCTGAGCCCGGAAGAGGGGGATCCGGGCTGAACCACAAATCACCCGAGAAGAGATTGATGTGGCAAGTGTGAACCTGCCTGTGAAATGAAATTGGTCTGAGCCCAGCTCAGGGGGATCCAAGGTGAAGAGTGAATCGCCCACTTGAATATTTGGAAAGGAACTTTTTCATTGTTTTTGATATATCAGGCCCTCTGAATCAAGAGACTTTAAATGTAAGCGACTTGAGCAGAGAAGGACCTGGTATTAGTAAAAGGAACTGTGACCTCGTGCTGAAGAAGCCCAGGAGTGTGCTGGGCTCGAGTGACCCACCTTGTCCGATACTAAAAACGTGGGGACCTTTCCCCACGTTTTTAGATTCGGACAAGGTGGGTGAACATCCTGACTTATCATTTTGTCAACACTTCTTTCTTTTTCGTGAAAATAATCCCACACTATTTGTAGCATAGCAGTAAGGATTGACAATAGTTTTATTTTACTATAGGCCCTTTTTATTTGACTAGACTCCACTACGACTATTATTATTTGATGGTCGTAGCTTGCTCCCATCTTAGATTTAGGTTTAGATAAGCATTTTTCCACCCCCTTGATAAAGTTCAATAAACACCCTTGAACTGTGATCACTTGTGTCTGTCTTACTTTGATACCATGATATATATTGAAATAATATCCAAAGGACTACATTTTATGAATCCATTAAAAAATATGTATTTAAACTGATACAAAAATTATGAATGATAATTAATCATGAGTAAATCATCACTAGGAACAACAGTTAGGTTGCAGCTAAAATCACATCTAAAACAATGTAAATAGCATTAATCCTTTCTAAACAACACAATCCATTCATTCAACAACCATACTCACACAGACATACATTAATGCTTTCACATGCACATTGGATGATATTCAATGACAACATGAGTAAATACATAATATTCAACAGATGTTATATAAGTCGTCATGATTTGGAGTGGATCTTAATGATGGTTATAATTTGTATGATCACATCGCCAACTAATTTTCGAATGCAAGAGTTTCCTTGTCTAAGAACAACCATTGGTGGCAACAAATATATTGCCCCGACAGATCGTACCGCTTATATATGAAGCTTCATTGACAACATCGGGTGCTGCCTTGAGGTTCCCTTTGATTTTAAGATTGATGTGCTGTTTTTCCATATGCAAGGTTAATGGTTGCAGAACCTATATTAGAGCCATAGCTCCTTTGGTCCATTTAGCTAGTGACTGGGGAATTAGTATATAAATTGGACTCAGCGATGAAGATGTGGTCTAAATAAACCAACAAATCGAAACCGGACGGAAACGAAAATTAGTTGGTGATGTGATCATACAAATTATAACCATCATTAAGATCCACTCCAAATCATGACAACATCTATTGAATATTATGTATTTACTCATGTTGTCATTGAATATCATCCAGTGTGTATGTGAAAGCATTAATGTATATGTATGTCTGCAGGGAGTATGGTGAATGAATGAATGGATGTGTTGAAATTATCATTGCTATCTACACTGTATTAGATGTGATTTTACCTGCAACCTAACGGTTGTTCCTAGTGATGATTTACTCATGATTAACTATCATTCATAATAATTGTATCCGTTTAAATTAAAAAAAAATGGATACAGATTCATTAAATGTAGTCCTTTGGATATTTATTCAGTATATATTATTGTGATAATTCCCTGATTTTCAGTGTACTATCACTTTGATATCATGCCTTCCTTACACACTACTCTCGGGCCTTTGTGGCTTGGAATGGTGGGCCATTACTGGGCCTGTCTGGTGCAAAAAGAAATATTAATTGATTACTGAAATCAGTTTATATCAATGACAGGTAAGAGCCATATTGTCCAGCTGAAGTTGTCAATTACCTTGTCTGCAGAAACAAAATACTCCAAACCAAGTCTCTAACAGTGACTTTCTTCTAGCATTATTAACTTTTTGATTTATGAAATTTCAAAACCTCCCCTTCTATAGCAAATGATGGACAGGCATGACGTATATGGGGGCACTGGCATGTACAACATTGACTGCATCCAGCTGCTACACAGAGCCTTGCACTAAAAGCTTTCTTCCGAGCATTTTTCCCCAATTAATTTTTTGCCCTTTCAGGCAGCTAAACTTTACATGTTCCAGGCACTCATCTCTCTAGTGTCTTGTTTCAGAAGTACACGAAAATGCTGTATGGTTGCCCATTTTTGTGTTTCTCGAGTACAAAAAACTTCAGGTGACATTAAACATTACTGTACAAAATTTCTAACAAAATAAGGATATTTGGCAAGAAAATGTTTATTAGCAATCTCCACTAATCAATTTTTGAAAACAAATGCAAGCTTTTCAATTTGTATAACCTTTATGTACAGCTAAATACCTCTTTGGGCCTCAAGAGCAACCCTATGCACATCTGTTGCCAATGCAAGTACTGTTTCCTCAGGTTTTGTCCAACATAGGTAAAAATACATACAGTAGGACGATACTCCAGGAAGAGCAGCACGTCGGGAATACAAATTAAGTGCTTTAATAGCGGTCAGAAAGTTTTAGATCATGGTCAATGGTTTGAACAACCCCAGTAAATATCCAAATACCCTCCAGGACATGTTTTCCCCCAGATAGTTAAACTCTCGATGTTGGAATAATTTTGAAGAAGACTGTATCTTGCAGGTCTAGCATTAAAGCTCAGTAAAACAGCTAGAGGAGTAGGGTAGCCACTGCAAAAATATAAGTAACCCACAGGCCAAGGTTCTGTTTTTGATCAAGAGAAATGGGTTGTGATCCCAATCGTTGGCCACTTTCAAACATACTTCCAGTGCCTGCTCAGTTAAAGGACCTTTCTCTACACAATAGAAATAGTGCACAAGTGAGAAAACGGGAGAAACATCACTAACTTCACTGAAAAACGTGGACATTGTGTTTAAGTTACATATAAAGGAATGAATAACACGTTTTCAGTAATAGAACTGCATGACTGGAGGTAATAAAAAGTGAGCTGACACACTTGAAAGAGGGGGATCATTATGCCACTTCAGCCTCCTTTGAACCAGCTGGGACTGAAGGAAGCAAGTGGGGGAATGTGACACTGAAAGGTAGGCAGATCTGCCAATGTAAATAGCATTTTCTTTGAAGCCCCATATTACAGAACCAGTGTGAGCGTAATTAGGAAACTGGAGGTATTGCAACACAAATTGTGATATGATACAATACTAAAGTTATGTCTTGCTTAAGAGCCTTCTGACAACAGAGACAATCTAAATACCTGCATTAGGTTGGACTCCTAATTCACTGTGAACACTTGAGTGACAGAGGTGGATGAAATGGAGAAGAACCGAAAGCCAAATGGAAAGAAGAAGAAAGGCTATGAAAGAACTCTGCCTAATGGTGAGTATGAGGAGAGAAAGAACAAGTTACTTCTTACCTGGTAACGTTCTTTCGATGGGATGTTCCTCAGACGTATTCCTTACCTTGATAGATCATCTCCAGCTTGCTGGCCTCGGAATATTTTTGTCAGTAGGGGGCGCTGTGCGTCGATGTCCCTCGAGCCGATGTCCCTCGAAAGCCTCCGTATCGGCGCCGACGTCATCATGCGTATAAATAGACTCGCGCAGCGTCCGTTGCTCAGTTCCGTTTTGACGTTAACAGTTGTTTTACATGAATTGGTTAGTGACCCAGAAGGAGCGTAAATTGTAACAACAAGGGAAGTTTTACTGAGGGGATGGATGGGAGGGGCGATAAGGAATACGTCGGAGGAACATCCCATCAAAAGAACGTTACCAGGTAAGAAGTAACTTGTTCTTCGAAGGGATGTGTCCTCCGACGTATTCCTTATCTTGATAGACTCCCTTAGCAGTGGTGTGTAACTGGAGGTGGGAGTAAAATTGCCATGTTTCCCTTCAAGAGTGCACAGAGTGAAACACAACTTTGCCAAATCTAGTCTCTTGGCTAGAAGAGGAATCCAGGTTGTAAAATCTTGTGAAGGTATGTGCGGACGACCATGTGGCAGCCGCACATATGTCTCTAATCGGTACACCTCTTCAGAGGGCCAAAGAGGCTGCGATACCCCTGGTTGAATGAGCCCTAAGATTTTGAGGAGGCTCTTTCCCTGCCAGGTTAACATTCCGGAATGGCTAAAATAATCCATCTGGAAATGGTCTGTTTTGTTATCGGTAATCCCAATTTGTGCCCCGAGTAACCTATGAACAGTTGGTCTGCTTGCCTTATCCTAGCAAATTTGCTGATGTAAAAGCTCAAAGCTCGCCTTGGGTCCAGCCTATGCAGCCTTTCTTCCTCTTTCCCCGGATGGGGAGGGCGATAAAATGAAGGTAAGGTAATCTTCTGAGTGATGTGGAATTCAGAAACCACCTTTGGGAGAAAATTAGGATTCACTTGTAGGACAACTCTGTCTTTATGAAAAATTGTACGAGGGGCTTTACAAGATAAGAGCTTGTAATTCGCTCACCCTCCTAGCAGATGTCAATGCCACTAATAAGACAGTTTTAAGGGTGAGAAACCTTAGTGAACAAGAGTGGAGTGGTTCAAAAGGAGTACCCATCAGGAAATTTAAGACTAAATTTAACTCCCATAAGGGAACTTGGAATGGTCTTGGAGTATAGACATTGGTTAATCCCTTCAGAAATTGTAATACTAAGGGTAACTTGAAATACGATGGTTCCTCTGCAGTGCGCTTGAAGATCGATAGCGCTGCGAGATAGCCCTTGATAGTGCCAACCTGAAGGCCTGAATTTGCCAAATAGAGTAGAAAAGATAACACCGTTGGTGTACCACATGAAAAGTGGTCGATATTCTTTTCTCTACACCAGCTGCAAAATTTGTTCTAACGACAGCGGTATAAAGTCTTTGTTGCTGGCCTTCTTGCCGAAAGCAACACCTCCATGACGTCATCTGGGAGGTCCCAATCCTTGTATCTCAACCTTTCAGAAACCAAGCGTGAAGGTTCTGATGTCTGGATGGAGAACCTGACCTCCCTTCTGCGAGAGAAGATTCTCCTTGAGTGGAAGACGAATTGGAGGGCAGATGGACATGTCCAGAAGGTCCGGGTACCACGTTCTCATGGCCCAGTCCGGAGCAATTAGGATCATGGCTTTCCAGAACCTTCTCAACCTCCTGATCATTTGACGAATGACAGGGACTGGAGGAAACGCGTACAGAAGTGGAAACTCCCAGTCCACTACGAACGCGTCCCCTAGAGCTCCTCTCGGGGAAAATTCCCTTGAACAAAACTGATCGCACTTCCTGTTGATGCTGGTGGCGAACAGATCCACTTGAGGGGTTCCCCAAAGGGTGAAGATCTGTTAAAGGACTTCCTGAGCTAGTTCCCACTAGTGGGAGACTGTACTCTGCCTGCTCAGAGCTTCCGCTGTGAAGTTTTTCTCTCCGGCTAAGGGAACTGCTGATAGAGAGATTCCTTCTTGGATTGCCCAAAACCAGAGCTCCATTGCCTCTCTGCACAGAGACAGTGATCCTACGCCTCCTCTTTTGTTGAGGTAGTGCATGGCCACTGTGTTGTCCGTCATTATCAGGACATTTTTCCCCTGTACAGCTGGCAGAAAAGCCTTCAGCGCTAGTCTGATTGCTCTCAGCTCTAACAGGTTGATATGTAGTCTGGACTCCAATGGAGACCAACGACCGCTGATGGTCAAGTCGTTGGCATGGGCTCCCCTCCCCGCGAGTGAGGCATCTGTGACTACTGTTATCTCCGGCCATGGTTGCCAAAACAGTTCTCCTTTCAAGATGTTCTCCTGGCAGGCCCACCACTGAAGGTCTCGAGCCACCTTGTCCAGAACCTGAGGAGATCTGTCATTCTCCCTGAGAATTGCGACCGCTCTTAGAGCCCACTGAAGAGATCTCATTCTCAGGCGAGCCTCTGGCACAAGGAAGATGCAGGATGCCATGAGGCCTAGCAACCTCAAAAAGTGCAAGGATGGGAGCCGTTGGGCATTTTGAAACTTGGTGACTAACTTTAGAATATCTTGAGCCCTCACCTCTGGTGGCGAGGCTTTTCCCAGGGAAGTGTCGAGGACCGCTCCAATGTACTGGAGTCTCTGTGATGGTATCATCTGTGACTTCTTTAAATTGAGGGAGAAGCCCAGTTTGTGAAGGAAGTGGCAGACATAATCTAGCTGGATCTGAGCTCGTTCCGGAGATACAGCTCTGATCAGCCAATCGTCCAGGTAGGGGTAAACGTGAATCCCTTCCCTCCTTAGACTTGACGCCACTACCGACATTAGCTTGGTGAAGACCCTCAGGGCGGAGGTCAGTCCAAATGGCAGAACTCGAAATTGATAATGAGAGCCGGCAATTGCGAACCTCAGGTATTTCCTGTGTTTGAGATGGATTGGCACATGGAAATAAGCATCCTGAAGGTCCAGAGATACCAGCCAGTCCTGGAGCTGGAGGGCCTGAAGGATCTGAGAGAGTTACCATCTTGAACTTGTCCTTCCTGAGGAACTTGTTCAATTCTCGTAAGTCCAAGATGGGTCTCAGTCCTCCGTCCTTCTTCGGTATTAGGAAGTAGCGGGAGTACCAGCCCTTGTTCCTCTCTGCTACAGGTACCGGTTCTATGGCACCCTTCTCCCGCAGGTCTACAATTTCCTGCAAGAGGAGCGGATCTGGAACTTTCCGAGAGCTGTTCCCCGGTGGATGACTGAGGAATGCGTAGAAAAGACAGGCAGTAACCTTGGGCAACTGTCTCCAATGCCCAAGCATCTGACGTAATAGCCTGCCATTCCGTCAGATGTTGAGTTGGCCTGCCCCCTACTGGTGTCTTGTGAGGAGAGTCCTCAGAGTGATTTAGAGGCGGTTGATGAAGGTGCAGAGGGTAAAGAGGCACCTGCTGCTGTGGCTTTTGTATTTTTACCCCGTCCACCTCGGGTGAATCTTTTTTGACCTCTTTGAACCGACTGTCCTCTGCCTTTTCCGAATGCGGAATAAAAGCGAAAGGACTTACCTCTCCAAGAGGTTCCTGAGGGGTGATATGGCGTTTGACAGATTGCAGCTCCCAGGGATTTTGCTGCTGCTTTGGATATCTGTAACTTTTCTAGGCTGTCATCCGCCCTCTTACCAAACAAAGAAGAGCCGTCAAAGGGCAGATTTGCGTGGTTGCGAAAGTCTGGGTTTGAACATCTGGAGCAAACCCAGACTTTCGCAACCACGCAAATCTGCGGGTTGTAGTACTTGCCGCCATGGCCCTACTGATGCTGTCAGCAGAATCAATGCCAGTTTGAAGGAATTCGCACATTGTGTCTTTACCATCCTTAATGATGTTTAGAAACGCTTCCCTTTCTTCTCCCTCTGGGAGGCAGTCAGCTGCTGATGAAGCACACTCCTAAAGTGTATGGCTGAACCTTGCGAGCGTACAAGTAGCATTAATAGTTTTCAACGCCATGCTACATGCAGAAAAAAACTTTCTTAGCCATAGAGTCGTATCTTTTATCATCCCTGTCCTGTGGAACAGTAGGGTATGCCGATCTACTGCCTGATGCAGTTGCTGCTTGAAAAACCAGACTCTCTGGAGTTGGATGTTTAGATAATAATTCAGGGTCAGTAGTAGATACCCTATATTTGGCTGATAACTTTTTGTTAACTGCCGGGATAACCTCAGGAGTTTCCCAGTTAGCCAATATCTTTCTTTGTAATGCAGCGTGAAATGGAACCACAGGATCCTCCTGTGGGCCTTTAACTAAAATGTCTGTAAGGTCATCCTGTTGGAATGCAGGTGAAGGTGTAGACCGTAGACCAACCCATGAATTCTATAATTCTTGCCATTCAAATTATGTAAGTGGTCTCAGCATGTTCCCCTGGGTCTGGTCTGGCAAATTCTATTTCTGGGGAAGTATCTAACCCACTTGCCTCATGTAAGGATTCTCGAAGTTCCTTCAACCTATTTTCCTCAGAGGTAAATTCCTCTGGTTCTGGTGTTGCAGATCTCTGCAAAGCAAAGGGTCTTTCTTGATCCGAATCCTCCCCTTCCTCATAAATTGAAGACAAAGGTCTGAAATGATCAGATCTTGGAAATGGCTTAAATCCCATTTCCAGAGCAGAAGGGGCTAAATTTGTCATAATTGGTTGGGAAAACGTCGACGTCGTCGACACAGACGTTAAAGGCTTCGAAAACACTGAAAAAGGCGTCGGGAAGATTGGAAGAGGCCTCGAAGAACTCGAGAGGATCGGGATCCTGCTCGAGGTTGTCGATGACCTCTAAGTCATGACAGAGGCCCTGGGTATGACCACTGGCTGTGAGCTAGAGACGGCCGTGGGTTTGTTCTTTTTCGGCATCGACGTCGAAGACGGCGTCGATTCGATCGACCTATGCGTCGATGAGCCCTTCGATAATGGCGTCGATGACGCAGATTTATGCGTCGAAGGGACCTTCGTCGATGGCACAGTGCCTTTGCTCGAGGGTTTGTGACGCTCTCGAGTAGTTTCTTTCGCCGGGTGCGATGACTCGCAGCGTTTAGATTTTTCGGGTCTTTCACCCAGGGTATCCCCCTCAGCTGTCTTCGAAGGGGTCGAGGCCGCTTTCTCGAAGACGTTAAGCATCCTTTTACGTAATTCCTCCCACTCAGCCTGAGAGCTTTGTTTTGTGGGGCAGGTGACTCTTTCCGGAGAAACAGAAGAAGACGAGGGAGGGGATCTTCGACGTCTCTTACTTGAATGCTTGGATCTCGAAGAGTGGTGGGAACTGCTTCAAGACCTAGAACGAGAATGTTTCCTGTGTCGGCGAGGAGACGAATGTCTCGACTCTGCCGAGGAAACTTTCAAAGGAATTTTAACTGTCTTACCTGTCACAAGCTTCCCCTTACGCTCCTTCAAGGCTTTCGTCGTCATGGACATGCCATCCTCGTACTCCGAACATTGGTGCTCCGATCCCAGGCACCACAAACAGGACCTGTGAGGATCTGTCAACGACATTTTCTTTCCACAGTCTCGACATTCTTTGAAGCCGGACTGTGGAGTCGTCGGTTCGGATGAGGAAGCCATCGAGCAACAGTTGGTATTCTCGAGGAATAATGAAGAATATATTCTCTGACTAATGAACTGAGCAACGCGATTCCGAGACCCACGAAGCGCGGAAAAACGGAACTGAGCAACGGATGCTGCGCAAGTCTATTTATACGCATGATGACGTCGGCGCCGATACGGAGGCTGACGAGGGACATCGGCTCGAGGGACATCGACACGCAGCGCCCTCTACTGAAAAGAAAATTCCGAGGCCAGCAAGCTGGAGATGATCTATCAAGATAAGGAATACGTCGGACGACACAATCCCTTCGAAATTGTATTTTAGATGGAAAGACTATATGTAAATCATACATGTATTTAAACAGAAAGGGCTTAATGTACGTAGGAAAGGTATAGTTCGGTCCACAAGCTATCTGGGAACGCACAGAAACTATCAGCCAAAAAACAATACAACAATTCTAAAAAAGCATTTCCATTAGTAAACTTTTTGATTTCACAGAGAACTGGAATTACTCTGAAGTCTATCAAACGATTTAAGCAAAGCAAATACACAAAAACAAACCCTGCAAAGATGCTAAAAAAAGTAAAAGTCAAACTAGTATACACACCGGAGTGTAAACAATTACTGGAAGGAAATAATTTAGACAAAAAATAAATACGTTGCATTATATCACTAAATAAAAACGTGCATACCTATACTTTCGTTGTTTAGTGCTTCACTTTTGTGACTGTGTCCAGATCCTGTCCTGACGTGGCATTTCTGGGTATGTAGCCATCGCTTCTCTTGCTCTGAAGTTCCCATCATGGCAGCAAAAGGGTTGTTCTCCTTGTGAGCGCTACCCATGTCCAAATCTAGTCTGCGCTTCACCTGGGTTTCAAAGCGGCTGTCCAAGAAATCTTCGCTTATACTTGAAGTCTTTTGTTGTGAACTCTGACTTCGCAACAACATTGGAGAAGGAGTCTCTACGTCATAGGATTTATTAAGTTCTATTGGCGATGTGCGCTTTGCTTTATCGGACAAATTATTTGGCTTAAACCCATTCACTCCTGACAAATCAAGGATTTCTGGGGGCTGAAATGTTGTGCCTGGGTCATAAAATCTTGAAGATGCAGTGGATGTCTGGTCCATCAATTGTGATTCAGTGACTAACGCTGCTATTTCTTTGAAGGTAGTTACACCAACATCTTTATTTTCCATCATACTGATCTCTTCCTTACACACAACGTTTGATTTCACTATATTCGAGGCATCAACAGTCTCAGAAGTACATTTACTAAGGACTTTGCCTTTGTTAATATAAACCCCACTGTTATCAATTGCACAACTTGACACAGGCTCACAAATACTAACATTTTTTAGAAGATCTGGTGAGGCATTTCTCATTATTTTACTTCTATCCAAGGGACTTAAGTCACAAGCATTTATGGGGTTATTGATCACTATGTGGCCCATAGATGCTGTCCGTAAGCGGCGTCTGTGCATTTTGGGACTCAGGCACAGTTCTGGGCTTGGTAATTTGGCATAAGAACCTGTGAGGCTTCTGACAGTGCTACTTTCGTAATCAACGGCAAAGTTGCTTTTCGATTCTTCGTCAGATTCAGTGTCCACAGTCGATGGTGTTCTAGATCTTGCAGGTATGTCTGCTTTTAAGAAGCTGGATAAACCTGCACTGCTTAGGCTGGTCACCTGTGTGGGGGTACACTGTAGAAGTATATTGGATTTATTTAGACTGGGTTTATCAAGTGTCACAGGACTGGAGCTCCTGCTTCCATTTATTAGTTTGACCTTTTCTTTCAAGGAGTCACTTATTTTAATTGGCTCATTTTCTTTGTCCGAATGGCACTCATTAACACTTCCATTTGAACCCCTCCTGATGCTGCGCCTAGTCTGCTCTCGTTCAATGTATTCCCTGGACCTTTTCAGAAGGTTCTGAAGACTCATTATGTAGGGGTCTGGGGACTCCTTCAAAGCTGGAGGCGCATCAGATTCCTCTTTTGTATTTGAAGTGGCACCAAACTGGGGCATCCTTGGAGTCATAATAGAATCCGTAGCAATATGTCCTCCATTTTCCAATTGGGTAGTGTCAGGGCTAGCACTCAGTTTTGGAGAGCTACTTTCTTCAGCACTTGTCGCCAACATTGTCTCAGCGGACTTCAAACCTGTATCTGTGTCCGGTGAGAGATCTTCCAATGGCCTTTCAACCTTAGCATGGGCAGACTGTGCAGTTAAGGCTGGCATGCTTATTATGTTCGGTAGTATTGCAAAGCCATTTGGAGATCTGGAATCAGAACTCTGTAGAGTATGTTCAGCTTCTTCAACACCCACGTCACTCAATGTAGGCACCTTTCTGACCTACGTAAAGGAAATAATGTTGTACAATTACTCAATGATTAACTAGGTTAGCAAAAAGAGAGCGCATACATATGCAGCATTGGGGAGCACTTTCTTTCATATTTGCTTCTTAACCAATCATTAACATAGGTGATAACATTAAAGTAATTTGGTTGCATACATGTTAAACAAGAATGTTAAACACCATACCACAAGCTTTTTTTTCTGTATGGTGTGTAAATCATTAAAGAGATTTGTTTATCAATGCTTCACACCCTTAGCATTTCAGTTGATGGTGAAAGTCTGACAGAACCTTAGCCGGTTTAGGTTATTTATCCACCATTGTGGTGATGGGTTTACAGATAAAGTCTTCCTTAGCGTACAGCTCAATCATTTATCCAGTGGTCTGTTCTTGGATGTCGTCAAAAATCGTTTTAGCGCTTTCAATCCTTTTCTCCTGTCAGACTTTTTGAAAAAACCTGCCCTTTCACTAGATTGACAAAAGTACTCACCTATTACTTGACCTCACCACTAGCAGGTTTGGCCTCGTGCCTGCCTCCTATTCTTTTCTAGGGCTTAGGTACGTGTATGTGCGTCACTCTGGCTTTGCAAGCAGTCTAAAGACAGTATGCAAATATCTTTTCCCTCCATACTAGCCTATTTTTTCAAGTCGCAAGGTTTTTCTGCTGGGCACATGTCTGTGGTGAGAGGTTTGAGACTGAAGGATACATCTTGTGAAACATAGGTTTATAATAAAAGGATTGAAGCTCAGGCTATACTGTCCACTCTCTAAGAAAATAAACCAGGCTGAGGAGTTAATAGCCAACACCCATTTGGGTGCACATCTTCATAAGAAGGAAATTTTTCTTTGCTCAAAAAGGTGCAACCAGAAACCTTGCCCAATGGGTTGGAAGGTGCACTGTGTCTTTGATGACCAAATAGATAGATCTTTCAACGTAATTGTCCACAAAAAGTCCATAATCTACTGGGTAGGATTCTTGGGAAGACACCACAGGAACATTCAAGCCTAAGGAGTTCAGCCATTGCTTAGGTGGCGCGGGGGCAAGCCTCCAATTATGATCGGCCCTGGGAAACAGAGGCACTTTGGAAAACAATATTTAAGGTACATTTTATGATAGATGATAGACTTCACAAGACTCTGGCTATTAAAACTTCCAAATTAGATACAACTCTTGGATATTCCTTACTAAGCAATATGCTAATCTTAAGGCCTCGCATAAAACCACTATTCCTCATTTCAGGTTAGTGCATCTGAACAGCAAGTCAATCCTCAGCATGAAAAAAGCAGTCTTTAGTCACCCAATTGCTTTAGTTTTCTCTAAAGAGTGGGGTCATTGGGAGATAGTGTGTCACTAGAGGCCAATGGGCTCCTTTACAGAACTCTTTTTAAAAAAGTTAATTGATGCATTCAATCTAAACGGAAAATACAAAGGATGTTCCCTCTACTACTAGTTAACAGGATAAAGTGAAATGTGAATGCTCTCTTTGTGGCTAAAGAATTGGCATTACCCAATTCTATAGCAAGAGGTTTTACATATTCAGTGAGGTGGCTACAACTTTAATGCTAGGCAAATTTAAGAAATTCTAAACGTATGCCTGGTTTTAAAAGGGTTGTGCACTCAAAAATTGGAACTCACTTTGCAGTCTCTAAAATATAGCAAGATCAGCATTAACTGTGGAAAAACAACCCCTGTTGAAGAAATATCCTTGTCAGTTGTAAACTAGATTGATTTTCTGACAGCAGAAGTGTTTCTTCGCATGGTAAAACAGCTATGTGTTGGCATGTGAAGAACAAAACATCTAAAATGGTTCCTGTAGCCATTGAGAAAATAAATACACTCATCACCTAAAGAAAATTACTGCTCAGTACAAATCCTGTTAAATGCTGGTCTAATCCAGAGGTGAGACATGACTGGCAAAACTCTAGACGTTTTTCCACTAGCAGTTAAACCTGGTGCAGGGCCACTGTGCAAGGCCATAGACACGTGCATTCAATCCCCACACAATTATCAATGTTTTCTATTACTACGAATACTCCACTATATTTGTCAGCTTATTGATGAAATACAATTAAAAATATCAACTGCACTTATTTCCCAATTCTAACTTGCATGCTCATGGCCCATTATTGCAAAGCATCACCTGTTGGCTCTGCAAGTAACAAAGATGCCATCACTATTTCCACTTAATGGAACTGAAACAGTTTATGGGCATGTCACAGGGATATGCCTGGGATAAAGGACAAGACCACATGTTTTGCCTTCACCAATTTTTATTCGAGAATAAATTACTAGAATGGGCAACAGAAATTGAATTTTCCCAAACCAACATCCAGACCCTTTCACTTCAGAGAACCTCTCTTTGTACTACGTACCCTCGGTGGAGTACTTTTATCCCCTGCCTAGGAACAAAGTGACCCAATTCATATAGTTCGACAGAGGAACCAAAGACCGATACGACAGAACGAACCGAACTCAGGCCCGTCGATCTCCACCACGGCCCATTAGACATAACCAAACACCACCACCAAGAGATAGAAACATTGAGCATTGTTTAAGTTCCCTGGAAACCGAAAGAGTATCGCCAGGGCCACAAAAGAATTGTAACATCACAATTGATCAAGATATTTCTAAGAAGAATTACAAGGATGCAGTATTTGGTCAGAAGCAAAATCGCCCTAAAGCAGACCTAAATCAATGGACCTGGCTGCCGGGAGTCCTAACAGCCAAATCAAGATTTTAGCAATCAAGCAAGGCTAACCCCGCAACGTCATCAAATATGGAAGCGGCTCCCTGTCTAACCCTGGGCTCATGGAATACCCGAGGCGTTTCTCATTTGACAAACAACTCCGATATAAACTTGGGTTCATTTGACATCTTGTGTCTTCAAGAAATATGGATGCTCAAAAAACCAACGATTGATGGCTTTGAAATTGCCTTCTCTTCAGCCCTGAGAGGAACCACGGGAATCCAAGGGAAACTCCGACAGAAATATTCCTCTCTAAAATCGAAGACCTACTGGACGAAGCTAGAACTAACGAAACAATTGATAGCATATTCATTTGTGGGGACTCCAACGCTAAAATTGCTCTAATACAAACTGAAAACTCACCGAAGAAATCTTTGCCCAACTCAAGGATAAACACCTCCTCTACACCAGGTAGCTCGTCATGTAGAGGGAAGAAATGGGCCAACCTGATGGCGTCTCACGACCTGCATAACGCTCATTCTCTGAGAAAAACCACTGACCAGGTCATCCCGACCTGGGAACTCTCAGAACGATACGCAATCCTAGACCATGTTATCTTTCCAGAGAACTCCTAACACAGGTCATTGTTTTTGAGGTCACTCGAACTCTCCATAGTGACCACAACCTTTTGAAAACGACTTGGACAACCCCTCCACTTACTTCCAACTGTTTGCGAGCATTCATGCCTACCAACATCGAGACCAACGCAAACGCTACACGTCTGCGATTAAAGGAGACAGCGATAACTGATCTCGCATACAGCTATCGACAAGCTAAAACACTGAATAAGCAAAACGAGGTCACGAGCCTCACGGATTATTGCCCGCTACTGCTACCTTATCAGTTGAAAATAAATGGAGATTTAACCTTGCCGAAGGCCCAACACCACAATAACCTGGTCCTTAGAGAAAGAAGACTTACCATGCGACGAGCGAAAAGAAGGCTCTTCGTTTTCCCTCGATCACTAATAGTGCAGAAGCACGGAAAGCGACTAACCGATATAAGAATTGGTTAAAAGGCTATAAAATTCAACTCTACCAGGAAGATTCTGAATCAATGTTGAGAACGCTCAGCAGGAAGCAATCAAAGACTTTTTGGTCACTTATATCATCCAAAAGCCGCTTAACTCAAGATAATTTAACAACGAGCGTCCCAGACGAGTCCTGGATTACTCATTTTTCAGTTCTCTTTGCTTCGCCACTATATGCAATCGAACCCCCTGGTGGAACAAATAACAAATGGGACATAGAACTCATCCCATACAACATCAAAAGCAAAATCAAAAAGCTTAAGTCATCACGCGCTCCAGGTCCTGATGGGCTTTCCAACATGGATCTAAAGTCTAATCCTGCTTGTTGGTCCACCTTAGTGGCAGAAATGTTCAAATCCTGTGCCTCAACAAAATCTATCCCCTCATCCTGGAAGACAGCTAACATGGTGCCGATATATAAATCAGGTGAAAGAGGCGATCCTAACAACTATCGCTCCATCAAACTGCTTGATAGCATCGGAAAGCTCTTTGGATCATTTCTTTTGGACAGTTTCAAGGCCTGGATTTCCTCATCGGAAGATTGGGACCCGTTCCAGACCGGCTTTACAAAAAATGTAGGCACAACGGCCAACATATTTACGCTCAACATCTTGAAGGCCAGAGTTCTGGAAGGTGCCCCTCCTCTATTTCTGGCCTTTATTGACCTGTCTAAAGCCTTTGACAAGGTCAACAGACACATTGTGGAAAACTGGAACTGTCCTCACTCGCTATTGGACCCCATTCAAGAACTGTATTCTCAAACATCTATGAGAGTTCGACTCAATGGCACAGGCCTCCTTTCAACAACGATCTCGACGAGCCGCAGAGTGAAGCAAGGATGCTCTCTGGCTCCGGCCCTCTATAATGCCTATACAGGAGATTACCAACATTCTGAAAAAAGCGTCAAAGCATTTCCACCGACCTTGGGCACAGAAAAGATCAGCAGATTGCTCAATGCGGCTGATATCATTCTAATTGACAAAACCCAGATCGGGTTACAGAGAAAATTGGACAACTTGAATGAATATCTCAAATCTAACGATCTGGAGAGCAACACGAGGAAGACCAAAGTGATGCGATTGGTCAAATCAGCCAATCGAAAAGCCCCCAGTGCTTGGTTCCTTGTTGGTGCACAACTGGAAGAAGTGGAAAGCTTTAGATATCTGGGCATCACTTTCAGCAACAAAAACAAAGAGCATCCGATGCAAGAAACGTTGGTCCTCAAAAATAAAACCTTGACCAACCAAATGATCCCGATGGATAAAAAATGTGGTCGCTTCTCACTCAAAGCAGCGATCAATTTTTATAAGGCGAAGGTGGTGCCAGCTCTCACTTACGGAGTAGAAGCCATGCCAAACATCCCTGAAACCATCTGGCAAAAACTAGAAGGCTCTCTCTGGAGGAAACTACTCTGTCTTCCAGCTTCGACCCCAATGGCCCTGATAAGAAGAGAACTCGGTCTCTTCTCGCTCAAGGGCATGGTGTTCCTCAACAGCCTGATGCTTTACAGGAAAACATGATCATCCAAAGAAAAAATCTACACACTCATCCACGAAGAAATGGAGAAGGTACAAATAAAATGCTTCAAACTTGGATCAGCAAAAACCAGACAATTTTGGAAGAGATAGGAAGCACAGAAGAGGAACTCCTGAATAATCCAAAAAAAATCGTTAAAATATTTCAAGAAATAGACTGGTGTGATACACAAGTCGAAAGCGCTGAGCTACAAGTCTGTAGCTCACTTATCTCCTTTTGCGCAAAAAATAAATGAGCCTCTCTGTTACCTACTGAAATACCCAAACAAGAAAACCCACTCAACCTTTTTGAGAGCAAGACTAAACATCTTGAAAACAAATGAGGTATTGGGATCTCGTGGTAAATCAGAGGCCAAATTCTGCCGCTTCTGCGTGATGCTGGACACAACTGAAAGCTTCAAGCACCTGATCCTCGACTGCCCAGGTTTAAACTCTAATAGAGAAATCCATCTCGGGCACTTATACTCAGAATTCTCAAGGGTGGATGAAGATTATTGGTGGAAGACCAGTCATAGTAATGGGAAACTTCCTGCACAGCCTTAAGTTGGACTCCCGAACTTAGAAGGTGCAACATTAAAGGACTTAGCCCTCGCAAGCCAACCTAAAGAAACTAAGAAACAAAATGAAGAAATAACTCAAACTCAAAGAGAAAACTTCTTCACTTGTAAAAACTGTTGCTACAGTTAAATACAAAAAAATAAAAAATAGTTAAAAAAGGAGCTCCCTTAACCACTTTCTGGCGTTGCACTGTTTAGGGTGACCCGCACACTTTTAACTCTACCTTAACTTGGTAGTTGCTTTCTGGGGTCCACAACCTCATGACAGTTTGTCAAAAAGACTTGTGAGCAAAAGGGTAAGTGTACAGAGCTACAGCTGGTAGGGAGGGCTAGACAGAGTTCCCTGGGGTCTGGCCTTGATCTGGGTTTCCTCATGGTTTCCCTTGCCCCAAATTCTAACTGTTCTTCAGCAATTCTTCACAAGTCTTTAAATGACACAAATCAATATGAGTTGTTTATGTTCGAACCAAAGTTCAGCACTTGCATCACCTACTACCTGGCTTATGCCTCTGCCAGGCCCTTTTGGGCATTGCCTCTTGCCTTACATTGTACTCGCCTGCCCGCCTACTTCTTCAACAACAAGAACAGAAAAGTGCTTCAGTGGCAACTTCCAACTTAGCAGAACAACAACTTCATTATACTTCTTCAGCATAAAACTTTAAACATATTGTGGGAGAAACCACATTAATGCTCTTGAAGACTTCTTGGCAGCTATGCTCCTCTCCCTTTGGATAATCTAATCCAGAAGGGTAGCCTGTTTGCCATCTTTCCTTCCCCTCTGTCTCACCAACCAAATTCTGATAACAAGGTAGTCTCTTTTCTTCTACCTTGGCTGTGGCAATGTAGGTTATCACTTGAAGACTTATATTTTATAGCACATAAGCAGTAAGCTCTATAGTCATTAAGTCTCTCAATATTGCCCTCTTGCCTGGACTACTGTTTGTAACACTAGTTTTGCTGGTTTGTTATAAACTCTTGGTGTGGGTATTGCTTGTAAGCTTTTGGAAGAATTACAGCTTTCCTTTGGGGTTTTTGGGCTTTCCACACTCATGCGCTTATTGATACAGTCACTTGCTTTTAATAGGCATCACTTTTGTTGTTTTTGGCATGCGGGCAGCATTGGAGCGCTCCGGGCTCTCTTGCACGCTGTGAACTCACCAGGTAAGTCGCTTGTGTTTGTTTGTGTCCGCTCCGCTTGCTGTTTGCAGGTCTTCAGGGCTTGTGGCTTCCTGTGATTTCTGACAAGTCAGGTGGACAGCTTCCTTCTCTCCTGCTGCTTACACCACTGACTATTGGAGCATTCTCTGATCCGGAAAGGGTAAGGTGCAACCCAGCCACTTTGATCCTCACAAGAGGGAACACTTCTGCTTTTCGCTGCGTGAACTCTGCACAACGAAATAGTATCGGGCAAGCGTCTAGTGCTCACGCTTCCCAGTGCGCAACTTCTGCAACAGGGAGAGTCACATGCAAAGACACTCTCGACTGGCCACGGCTTCTGGCAATTGAGTGGTCCTGGTGTATTTTCTCGCCTCAGGCTTCCCCCTCAGCTACAACCACAGATCACGTTTCTTCCTCTTCCACAGTTCTGCTTCTCTCTCTAATGCCTGCACCTGAGCGGGCTTTTTAAGCCTCCCAGTTCCCTTCAGGTGTAGGTCATTTACACCAATTAAGAAATCACTCCCACAGTAGTGTTCCTCTGTATCCTGCGTCCTCGTCCCAGTACTGAGGGAATAATGGGACTTTAAGTCCCTGGCAACAAAGTTAGTTTTTCTAACTTTTTGTCCTTTGATGAGTGGCTTTCTATTTTTTACAACATTCCTTGTAGGAACATTATATAATTCAGTTACTAGTTGGTTTGAAAAGAGGAATAAGGTGTTCTAAACTTTTGGTGATTATTATTTACAGACTTCTGTCCGTTTCCTTCATTTGAGTTGGGGAAATACTTACCACTATAGGTTTGAGATTGGGTTTTATTCACCTTTATACCACAGGAGCTTTGGCGGATTCCACCCACATTAAGGTGTTCAACCAGCGGAACAGTTCGATTATTGTGGCAACATGTGATTAGGTATAAATATTGTGTCTCACCCCATGGATTGCTCTCCCCTCCCCGAGCCTTTTCTCCTCCCAGTTCATCCTCCAAGGACAAGATCAGGAACCGTCTGCCTTTCCCTGGCGACAGATTTGGTGAGGGATCCATAGGAGATATGAGAGAGAAAGAGAGAAAGAGAGAAAGAGAGAAAGAGAAAGAAAGAGAGAAAGAGAAAGAAAGAGAGAGAAGAAAAAAAAGGGAGGGGGATGAGGAAGAGAGGGGGTGAGAGTCTAGCTAACTGCATATGCATACTACATCTTTTATTCCAACTTAACCAGAAACTGAGCTGTAAAATTCACTGTTTCTAGCCATTTGTTAATAATATACAACAGTTTCCCAATGAGCGTGTTTGGGCCTAGGCCGATTCAGGAAAAAGATTCTATGTGGCAAGTTCCTATTCCCGTCGTACTGGGACCGCCACATTGTGCCTCCCCCAGGACTCCCCATGTGGTCCACAATCTGCTGAAGACCTATACCACCAGTTTTGCGGGGGTTGTGGATTTGCAGATGAATACAGATACAAGCTTCAGATCTGCAGATTTGTTCATGCGTGCCTGAAAAGTCTGCAGACTTGCAGGGAGCATACAAAGGGTTAAAAACCTTGTGTCAACAATAAGTCCTACAGGCAGCAATCCCTGTCATTCTAGAAGCCAAAGGACATTCCAGAATGGCCGCCAGCATTCTTACGCCTGTAGGCCGGCTACATGACACCATATGACCAGGGTCACATGGACTAAATATGAGCAATCAAACCATGAAGCACAGCTGCAGCCAATACTGCAGGACCACCTCCAAAAGGGAGGATAAACCGCCATTTAAAAGCAAGCGAGCACAGACCAAGAGTCCCAAAGCAAGAGGGCTTAGTTATGGGGCCAGAGGAGGAAACATTCAATCTGGTATCTTGGGTGGTGGCAAGTAGAGGAAGCAAGGGAAAACCTGTAGATAGAAAAGGGAAAGTTGCATAGAAGAACTGGAAGTTTATTGCCCTATGAGGAGGGGAAACATTTGGAAAAGAACACATTTGATAGGAAAGCTGCTGACACCAGAAACGATTTTGTAGTCAGGCGAGAGACAGTCTGTGATGGATTGTGGTTGAAAGAAGGATGAGGAACAGGAATGCGTAAAGGACATTTTAAAAAAGAAATCCATAGCACTGTTGCAGCAGCATCTCAGAACTAGACAGCAATGGAGAGTGGCAGATGCTCAAAATAAGCCAATAAAAACTGAGTTAATAGCAGTTCGTCCAGCATCAGCCAAACATTAGGCAGATTATTTTATAAAAATAAATGAGAATACTGAAGAAACTGCATGGGAACGCAAGTAAAACAATGGTTAAACTGTGCAAATGTGCCAAAAACATAAATTCGCAAATCTACCATTAATCTTGCAAGGTGGTCACTTCTCCCTCTAATCTGTTCACCTCAATCTATCACTTAACTTTTCTCTCCAGTATCTACACCCTCCTTTCTACTTGTGCCTTTTTCAAACCAGCATCGCTCCTAGCTTTTCTGCTCACATGTTGTTCTTTCACTCCCATCTATGCCCTACTCTCAACTACATATTTTCAAGTCTTTCACTTTATCCTCTACATCGGTACTCTTTCTGCTTCCATATTTCTGACTTTACCTCTAATGTCCTATGACAGATTGCCATTTGGCAGAGGTGTAGGACCCCTGGTATATTTTATTCTTTATTAATTTAATAAAATGGTGCAGGTAATTTCACCTTTGAAAGTGTGATCTGCTGATCAGATTTCCCTTTCATAAGCTCCGTGCCAAAGATATAGTGTGTACTTGTGCCTGGCTGCATCAGTATTCTGATCAGTGGCACAGTGCAGGTTCAGAGGTTGCAGGTCCCCATTTGACAGCTAGCTCTCTGCTGCGCAGGGGCTGCATTTAAAATATGAACCTCTATTCCAACACCCTATAATGATGAGTCTACCTCCTGGTGGCAGAATAATCGCTAAATATAAGCCATACCCGAGTTAGGATATGGTGGATAGTATTCTCAGAATTATTACAGCCACAGCAATTTGATATTGCACATGTGTCAGCCCAGCTTTGGAAGAGTTGTGTATACTGCCCAGACAGGCTGGATCTTTCTACTCCTGGCAAGACTTCAGCCTTGGGGGATTACCCAATTTGTTCATTTGTAAGGTTAGGTAATGCTCTTCTGAGAAGATAGCCACTCCACAGTCGTACTCAGTCCTACTCCTCCTTTGAATGACTCATCGGCAGGCTTGATGTCTCTCCTATCCTCTCTCTGACTCTGGCTACCATCTACAGGCGCCCCCTGGCCCGGACTCCCTCTTCCTCTCATAGTGGGCTGCCTTCACCTCTTCTCTCCTGGCCTCCACCTCCAAGCTTCTGCTCCTCTGAGACTTCAATATTCACCTCGACTCCCCTCAATATTCACCTTGACTCCTCGGATGCAGCCTCTGCACTCTTACACAACCTATGTTACTCTTTTTCCCTCTCCATTCTTCCCTGCAGTCCGACGCACTCAGCCGGACACACTTTAGATGCTCTCATCTTTGCAGCCATCCCTATCTCCAGCCCTCTAACTACTTCTCTCTCCGGGTCTGATCATGCTCTCCTGTTCTCTCACCTGGACCTCCCAGGTCCCCGGGTAAACCCTCACCGGCACTGCCAAACTCCTTCTCCGCCATTTGACCAATGAAGCAAGTGTCCGCTGCTGCTTTTGCTGCCACCTTCATCCCCCCTCCAACTCTTTCCACTGACTCACTGTGACACAGCCCTTACTAACCTTCAACTTTCCATCTCCAACACACTGGACATCCTTGCACCCGTCATGAGGATCCGCATTAAGCCTCCCTCCAAGCGCAACTCCTGGTATGATTCCGACCTGGCCTCTCTGAAAAGCAAGTGCAGAGCTGCTGAGCGGTATTGGCAGGCATCGAGCACATCCTCCGACAAACCGGCCTGCCGCCTGCTCCAAAGGCAATATAGACTTTTCATCTGCTTGAAGAAGAGGGCCTATATCAAAGCCTGCATCTCTGGGGCAACTAACACAGCTGAACTTTTCAAAATCTGGAAGGAACTCGTCAATCCTACCGCAGTCTCCATTTCTCCTCGGTCTTCCCTGGCCCTCTGCACTGCACTAGCCTCTAACTCCATTACTAAAACTCAGGCCATCCTGTCCTCACTGTCCTCTACACCACTTCCTTCTTCCTCGCCTGCTCTCAGGCCTCCCTTGGCCCCCATCCTCCCCTCCGCTCCCCTCCTACTCTCCTCTTTCTCTCCCATTTTACCTGATGAAGTTTCTAGTCAAGTCCGCTCCATTAAAGTCTCATCCAAACAGGTGCTCCCCTGCTCCTCTAGAACTATCAAGGACAACATTGCCTCCCTTGCTCCAGCCTTGGCTGATTTCTGCAATCACTCATTTGCCATTGGATCCTTCCCGTTAATACTCACACTCCCTTTTGCACCCTCTCCTCAAAAAGCCTTCTACCGACCCTTCCTATCTGGCTAACTACCGCCCTGTCTCCATTACCCCATTACCTTGTTTTCTTGACTACTAATCTGGATTCAGAGCTGCCAGAGACAGGGAAACTGCTCTCCTGAACACCCATGAAGACTTGCTCTCTAATCTCGATTCCAACTCTCCTTCCGTTCTCATTTTTATTGACCTTTCCTCTGCCTTTGATACGGTCAATCATGCCAACCTTATATATCTGCTCCGTGATACCCTTAGCATCACAGACCTGGCTCTGGACTGGTTGGCCCATTTCCTCTCTGAATGAACCTCCAAGGTTCAACTGGGCCTTTTCTCTTCTCCATATCACTCTCCACCTGTGGTGTTCATCAGGGCTCTATCCCCTCGCCATGGCTTTCAACATCCATCTTGCCCCTCTAGCCCATTCAATCTCCGCCTTCTCTCCTAACTTCTAGTGTTATGCGGATAATACTCCGCTCTCCTTCAAGTTTCCCTACTCTACCTCCTCCTCGCCCCCTCTCATATTCCTGATTGTCTGCTATATTCAAGCATGGGCACTGCTAACGATCTCTGCCTTAATGTCAGTAAGACTGAGATCCTTCGCATTGGGATCGCAGCTCCCTCCTTCTCTCTGGAAGCTCTCCATGGGCCCCCTTCCACTTAACCTCCTGTGAGGCAAAACACTCTCTTTCTCGCCTCACATCACATCACGGACCTTGCCAAGAAGGCCTGCTTTCAGCTGCACCTCCTCAGAGGCATTCTCCCTTTGTCTTCCCCAGAAACTCAATGTCTCCAGAGCTCTGGTCATCTCCAGGCTGCACTACTGCAACAGCCTCTTCCTCAATCTGCCCAACTCCTCCCTTCATCCCCTACAACTAATTGAGAAAAAGACTGCAAGACTTGTCCTTGGCCTCATGCCCAGGGATAGCATCTCACCAGCCCTAAAATCTCTACACTAGCTCCCGTTTGCTGTGAGGACCGGGTTCCAGACCCCTCTGCATCATCCACAAGGTTTTCTGGGGCCTGGGACCCTGCTACATCCAAATCTCTCCTTGCTAGAGCCCTTCGGTCCTCTAGTTCCAACTCAGCAGATCTGACGCTTTTCCAAGCAGAGAGTGGGGGAGGGGGTGTAGGTCTCCTGCGCAGGTGCCTCCATCTGGCATGGCCTCCCTGCCCCATTCAGATTTGAGCTGGATCTCCTTAAATTCCGGAAGCTTCTCAAGACCCTCCTTTTTTTCTTCCTCCTTCCCTCTCCCCTGCTAATTTCCCACTGCCTCTTGACTGGCTGTCTGGTTCCTTCAGGCTCTTACAATGCACCAGGCCCTCCTTGACCAGTATACCTGACCTTTATCTCCACTGACCCCTGCCCCTTGCTGCACTTGCCCTACCAGGGCCCTTCCCCCAGCACCAGCCTGCATGTGCCTCCACCCGTTAAGAATTCCAGCCCTGCACTCCGCACTTGCTTGTGGACTCTTTCCCCTGCACTCTATCTTTTCTGGCTCTGTCCAGCTGCCCTCCCCTGGCGCTTAACCCTTGGGCCCCTACGTCCTGCCCAGCACCCCCCCCCCAGCACTTCTCGTTACTGCACTTGCATAATCCGAATGTCCCAAGGCCTAGTAGGACTGTTTTTTGTCTGGTCATCATTGCCGCAGCCACCCTCCCTTGCCTTGTTGCACCTTGAAACACATGGTGCATAGACGCATTATAAATACCCAATGAAATAACAAAAAAGAAGCTGGAAGCTTGGAACAGGAATCAAAGGGCACACTCATTCACAAAAGGCTTGGCATCACGCAAGGGTGCTGCATTTCAAAAGGCCTTCAATCCCATTAAGAAGAGAAGGGGGCTAGGTTAGTGTAAACAGGGGGAGCTCTCTACAGATGAAGGAAAATTCTGCCATCTTGTTTTTCCCTGCGTCGCTCTCCTTCCTATCCCCTCCTTTTCCTCTAGTGCAAATCACTTTGGGTGGGATGTCAGAAGGAAAAGGTCCACTTCAAAAACAGAGATTGGACCCCTAAAGCAGGCCAACTTTAGTCCAATCAACTGAAGGCCTTTACCTTTAAAAAAGAAGGGGTCTTGGAATAAGCTTTAAAATGACACTTGAATGGCCTCGGTGCAACTTATCATTGCTGAGAAAATGAACAATTATTATAGTCAATTTACAAACTAAGGGGAATCTTCAACATGTAAGCACATCTTAACTTGCATTTCACAGTTTCCTAGGTTTCAGTTTTCTTGAAATACTCCGCCAGGCAGAACCTGTGCATCTGTTGTCCATTTACATTAGCTTGCAATAAAGTCATTACCCAGTCCTGGCAGTCAGGGTCTGTCGCAGCGATTCTCGTCTTTCAGGCCCCAAGACTCACCTTTGCCCTATGATCATCATGAGGCAGTTCTGTAATTTGACATTCAAATCTTGACAAACCACATTTTGAATTTTAAAGCTTAATTTTTAAGAGTTGCACCCATCAGGGCTGGTTCTGTTGTGGATCCAGCTACACCAATAAATGGCTCTGTCACACATGAACGCAGCCTTCCTCTTGGCCTGGAAATGTCAAAAGCAATTGTCTTTAAGATGCAGCGGCTAAGCAAAGTAATGATGGGGGGTGGTAGCTTTGCCTGGGACCTCGCATCCCAGGAACAATGTCAGATTTGGTTAAACACTGGGCGTTTCTCTCCATGCACCGAAGAATAGCACTTTAAACAATTGTACCACAAATAAGGCCTTCTACTCGTTTTTAGTTTAGTTTATTATTTATATAGCGCCGCCTGGCCCTGGGGCATCCAGGCGCTTGTAGTGGTTACACCATAGCAATATATAACAACATGGTCAATAGGTATACAATACAGGTAGTATAGACATTGTGAATCAGTTTCTGATAATGTACATAGTATGACATACTTTACAAGGATTAAGGAGGATAATGCAGGCAGTAAATACACTAGTAAGGTAATGGTTGGCGTTCTAGGCTTCTTTGGCTAGTAGTCAGTTTTTGGCAGCATGTCTGAATCGGTGAAAGGATGGTTCGGATCTAAGATTGACTGGTAGTGAATTCCAGAGTTTGGAGGCAAGCACAGGGAAGCTTGAACCTCCTGCTTTTTGGAGTTTGTATCTGGGGATATTTAGGACGTGCGTTTGTGCTGATCTAGTTGGGCAGGACAGGATGTGGTGTATGAGGTTGTCTTTGAGGTATCTGGATGCTTAGTTGGATAGACATTTGTGACTGAGCGAGAGTGTTTTATACTCGATTCTCTGAGGGATAGATAGCCATTGGCTTGATCGTCTGGCGTCAGAGATGTGTTCGGGGTTTGGGTATGTTCAGAGCTGCTATTAATGCGTTATTTCGGATAATTTGCAGCTTATTGATATTCTTTTGACTGGTGCCCAGATAGAGAGCGTTGCAGTAGTCGACTTTGGAGAAAACTAGTGTTCTGGCTAAGGAGGTGCAGTCGGAAGACGAGAGGTAAGGTCTGCTTGCATTGATGAGCTTGCAAATGTATGCGATGGCGGAAGAGATTGCGTTGATCTGTCTTGTTAGTGTGAGGGAGGAATCGAGGTAAATCCCAAGAGTTTTGACGCTGTTGGAGACAGAGATATTGTTGCCGTCGATAGTGAATGTCTGGTAGAGTTTGCCAAGTTTGTTGAGTCTGGATTGGGAACCTAGGAGGACCAGCTCAGTCTGGTCATCGTTGAGGCAGAGGCTGTGTTTGGCCACCCATTCTTGGATAATGGAGTAAATGTTGTGGAGTACTGTGTTTGTCGGTGGAGTAGTCGCCTGTTGGTGGGATAAGTATTTGAGTGTCATCTGCGTAATTCGTGTAGATGACACCCAAACGGTCCAGTATGTTGAACAGGGGTTTTGTAAACACATTATATACTGTGGGGGAAACGCAGGAGCCCTGAGGGATGCTGCATGTGACTGGGGCTGGTGCGGCAGAGGCTGTGGGAGCAAAGACCCTCATGGATCTGTTGTTCAGAAGGACTGAATCCATGCATTAGCCTTGTAGGAGAATTTGGCTGCTGTGGTTAAGTGTTTGCAGAGGATGTCATGGTTGACCAAGTCGAAGGCGGCCGACAGGTCGAGGAGGAGAAGAAGCGCAAGTTTGCCGTTGTTTTTGATGTTGCCATTTGTGTCTTAAGGTCAATCAAGGCTGTCTCAGTGCCGTGTTTGGGGCAGAAGTCTGATTGTCTTAAACCTAGTAAGTTGTTTTTCTCAAGGTGGTTTTGTATCTGCAGGTAGGCAGCTCTGTCAAGGATTTTTAGGAGGAAGGGCACAGTCCTAATGGGTCGGTAATTCGTGGGGACAATAGGGTCTAGGGTGGGTTTCTTGAGTAGGGGTAATACCCAGGAGTCCTTTAGGTTGTTGGGTACTATGCTGGATGTGAAAGATGAGTTTATGAGGGATGTGATGAATGGAGCAAGATCTTTGGCCGCGTCTTTGATGACTGGCGCCGGGAAGACATCACCTTGGCATTTGGAGGGTTTCAGAGTGTTAATGATATCTTCAACCTCTTTGGTAGTTATGGTGGAGAATTCAAATAGGTTATTGTCATCCGTTTGTGCAGAGTGGGTGGAAGGGATAAGATTGTCAGCGAGGGTGAGGCTTTCTTTCTTTGACTCAATTTTGGCTTATAATATAGCAATTTTGACGAGAAATGCATCTTGAATGTTGGTTCACCAAGAGGAGTCTTTGGTACATGTGTCTGGGATGGGGGAGGGGGATTCAAGGTCTCTCAGAATGTTGAAGAGCTCTTTGGTATTGGATTTGGCGTTGCAGATTCTTTCATTGTACATGTTTGGATGATTGCGAACTTATAGGTATTGGAGGCTAGTGCGTAGGATATTTTATTGTTAGCAGTGGAAGACTGTTTCCACGCTAATTCTGCTTGTCTTTTGTTTTTGCAGAGAGTTTTTAGTTCAGGAGAGAACCAGGAATTGAGATGCGCGTGTGGTTTGGCTTTCCGTAGTTTGAGTGGTGCTACCGTGTTTATAGCCTTGAGAATGGTTGTGTTGTAGAGGTCTACTAATTCGGTGGGGTTGGTAATGGTGGGTGAGAAGTCAGTGATGGGTTGGAGTAGGGGGAGGAGATTCTCAACTGTAATGTTTTTGCTGTTTCTTGTGAGTGTGGGTGGAGCATTGGGAGGGGGAGCAGGTGTTAGAGTGTCTTTGTTGATGGTGAAAGTAATGAGGTGGTGATCGGTCCAGGCGCATGGTGTGTTAGAGAGGATGGTGATATTGCAGTTGAGGTCAGCATTCTAGTCAAGGATGCAGCCTTTATTGTGTGTAGGTTGTGAGATGTGGTGGGTAAGTCCTAATTCTGAGATGGTGTTGGCGATGGTGTTTGCTCCGTCATCTTTCTCGTCATTAAGTCAGAGATTAAAGTCACCTAGGATGAGTTGTCGTAAATTGGGTTTGGTGTTGTTAGAGAGCAGGAGAGCTATGTCGTCGTTGAATGAAGATATGGGGCCTGGCGGTCTATAGATGAGGTGGGTGGTGATTGTGCTTGTGTTGGTTGTGGGTAGTTTGATGGTGAGTAGTTCGGCAGATGGGAGTGATTGGTTTTGAATGTGTCTTATGTTGAGGGAGCTTCTTGCAATAATGGTTACACCGCTGCCTTTGGCCGTTTGTCTGTCTGCGCGTTAGATGGTATAGTCATCAGGTATAGCTAGCGCTAGTGCTGGGCCAGAGGCTGCGTGGAGCCAGGTCTCGATAATGGCTATGAAGTCTAGATCGTTGAGGGCGATAATGTCAGCTATATCTAAGGCATGGGCGACTAAAGATCTTGCGTTGATGAGTGCGCCTTTGATTGTTTCGGTGGAAGTTTTACGTGGTTTTCTCTTGAGTGTGCGGGGGAGGAGGCGTTAGGGCAGGGAGTGATCTGGTCAGGAGATAATATGGGGTGAGTGAGGCGAGAGGCTGGTTTGGATTTGGTTTTACTTTTTCTTAGGCCTGTGTTGTGAGGAGTTGAGCCGGAGAATGTCCTAGATCTGAGGCGGTCGAGTCTTGTTGTGCCTAAACTGGGGTAGGAGTTACTAATGGTAAGGTTCTTAGGGGAAGAACTGCGCGGGATGGTGGTTTGAATTGTTTTTTGGATACTACCGGTGTGTGCTGTGGGGCGAGACACAGTAGAGGCAGGTTGGAAAGGGTTTATGTTGGGTAGAAATGGGGTGGGACAGGGGATGGGGTGGTGTCTTGGGCTTGCTGGTCTGCTAAGGCCATTGGGGTGGGAGAGGAAGTAGAGCCCTGTGCATGGGAGATCATGCAGGACCAAGCAGAATGGAAGCATGATGATGATGGTCCAGGTTATCATAACTGTTGTTGAGATGGTCTAGCGGGACTTAAGGGCTGGATTCTAGGGACCAATATTCTGAACAAGTCTGCAATCGCAATGAGCAGAAGGGTAGGGGCAGTTGGGCAGCTGAGAATTTTCGACAGCATTTAACCAGGACTCAAGCAAGGTATGATGAGACTGGCGGGTGGCAATACTATAACTGGTAGGGCACCAGGTCCTTTAGATGCTCTAGTCATAGGCGGCACAGTGGCAGGATGCAGGTGCGGGTTAGGGGCTGCAAGAGCCGTGTCGGGCTGCTAACTGAAGGATTTGGCACAATGGCAGATTGCGGGCTCAGAATGCTAAAGCAAGATCAGGCAGAGGCACCAAAATAAGGTCAGGGGACTAGAAACAAACAGGCACAGTAGCTAGGTTACAGGCTCAAATATGTAAATGCAAAAACAGGCAAGGGCGGCATGACAGTGTTAGGGTACTGGAAGCATAATTAGGCGCAGTGGCCGCTTAAAAGGCTCTAAGTGCTAATGCAAGAATCGGGCAAACGGCAGCAAAGCAGTATTAGGGTGGTAGATGAGGTGAGGCATAGTGGCAATTGGGTACAGGTCAATATTGCTAGTGCAGTATTAGGCTTAGGGCTGCAATGGGCAACAAAGCAACAACCGGCACAGTGCTCTGGTAGTGGTGCGAGACCCATTTCACATAGTATGGGTATCCATAAGGCGGGAGTACATAGAGACCAAGACTGTCTGGTGACAAAATCACAAGTTTGCAAAATCACAAATTACAGGGCAGTTGGCAGGGGCTATGAAATGCACAGAGGGTTTTACCGGTTAGCTCAGACAGGAGCTTATACCTACTGGCATTGACAATAAATTTAAACATTATGTGCCGCAGTCAAGGTGTGCGGAAACAAGTGAGAATATCGTTTCAATTGCAGTTGAAGTTATGGCAGCTCCATTGTAATAGCCCGCAAAGCGGACATATTGAAGGCGGAACACAGACAGCAGAGGTTACGAGCGGACAGCCGCCAGTGACGCTTAAGAGTTTTTAATGTTCGGCCGGTATGATCGCGCACTGTGTGCAGTTCTGAGGACGTAGCGGTCGCAAATAGAGGCCGTTTGGCGCAAGGTAGGTAATGGGCGGTAGGGTCGAGCGATGAATCAGGATTGTGGACACAGCAATCAAGGGTTTGGGGAAGACGAGTTACAGAGAGCAGCAAAGGCTAATGGTAGCTCGTAAGAGGCACGAATAATTTTGATAGCCGCAATGACGTTATATAATGTTACCTTGGGAGGGAGTCAGCGACGAATTGGGCAGCATTTCTGGCGAGAGGCGTGCAGGCGCATGACGGCTCAGGACAGGGCAGCCTTGTTGGGCAGCCTTAGTCGGTGGGCCGGCGTTCGCCTGCCGGCATAGGTGATTGGCTGATGTAGGTGTAGGGAGCCAATCACTGGAAGACCAGCCTACTGAAGGCTGCAATTGCACACACGAAGTTACGGGCGGTGATCATGGAAAAGAAAGTGCCTTGTGGAGGCTAATGGAGTCTGGATGCCAAAATCAATTTTCACAGGCATCAGAGATATTTTTGGTAGAACGCTGTCTCCATGCAGCTTACGGCGAATTCTAGGGTGCAATGCAGATTTCGAATCTACTCAGGACGAAAAGTCGTAGTGGGCCACAATAGCTAGGGCGTTGGCCGCCTTAATCGTCGTCACTAAGTTATATTTTTGGGCTGTTAGATAAGCACCACTGGCATGAGCACAAGAATAGGGATAGACTGCTGTACGTTGGGCCCCACACAAGGACTCTTTGGAGCCGTAACACTACCGTGGAGTTAATCAAGGGTCTTCTGTACAGCATTCAAATAGGTTATTGGACCACCCAGCTGCAATTTGGCAGACTATTCATGATGGAGGTAAAATTAAAACCGGTCAGACTCCCAATTCACCCATTTGGAATAATAGTCTGTTACTTAGAGCGAAGAAGCATGTCTTTTAGCAATAATGGTGCGACAAAGGCATTTGACTTATAAAATGTTGCTATTTGATAACACACTCCTTTGAAAATCTATCCTTATGGGCATGGTCTTTCAAAACATGATTTTTGATAACATGTATAGCTACACAACTACTTGAATGCTGTGCTTAAACCTTCGTGAAAGTGTGAACCTATATCCTCTCCGTTTGAAGATTGTTTGGATACATTTGCAGCAGGGAAAAGCAATATGTTAATGGCATATCATTAATTACTAGATGAACATAAGGATTTATTAAGGGCTCTTAAAAGTATTGGGAATCAGACCTCAACACTACTTGGGGCATTGAGACCTAGCAAGACATCGTAAAAAGGTTGGGTATTTGGGCCAAGAGGCTAGAACACATTATGGATTTCACAACATATCCTGCATAAACCATACTGGTAAATCTACTCAGTCTTATAGATATATGCTGGAGAGGATGCAGACAGAGGTTCTTTTAGTTACATCCATAACGGGAATGTCAATTAGTTGACTAATTTTGGCCGAAGGTTGTACAAATAGACGACCAGACTTTGGACAAGTCGGGAGTGTTGGCATGGTTTGGCCCAGCTGTGCTGACATTGTCCTGGACCAATCAGTAAAAATAAGTGTATTGCAATGGAGCTAGCTAATGCAAAGGCCACCAGAAGGCTGTCAAGGACTTTCTATGTACACAATGTTTGATGTTGCCCATTTGTTATTGAAAAATTACTAAGAAATAAAACAAGGTGCATGACCAACCTTCCCATTCGTTCTGATGTTATTCCTGCTCAACCCGTTAGGCTTATTTGTTCAGTGGGGGTCTTCCTATGTTGGGAGGCAGGGCATTCAATGTCTCATTGAAAGCCTAAGATTCTGCAATCCTTGGTTTGAAGCCTTAGGATTTACAGATACATCTGGCAAATATTCAAAAGTATCTTTTGAACATACTTCACATTGTATACCTTCATAAATCAATGATTGTTCAATTTGTCCACCCAGAACTTGAAAGCAATTTGAGAATTAATTTAACTTCCCAGATTTGGATTTTGCCAGTTCTGGTAGCTGTAAACTCCAAGTCTACATAACCTCAATCCAAAATGTTGGCGCTTGGGGATATATATTAGTACTATGAACATGGGGACCAAAATGTGCCTGTCTGTATGAACTATTGGCGCTTGCCAGCCCACCAGAGACCCAGAGTGCAAATAAACGTTTTGGCCACAAGCAGTGCTCCAGGTAAGATTTGAAAGTGAGAGTATTTTACTCTCTATTTTTTTTAAAGTTGGGAGGAAAATGATTTTTAGGGAGTAAAAATGGAAGTCCAATTTCCAATGTGAGTATTTTATAAGCGAGTAAAACTGTTTTAACTGGAAAACAGAAATGTTTTTGTAATAATTATTTGTGTGCGCCTAGTTATTCATGCACATTAAATTATATAGGTTTACTATTATTACTGCCTGATAGGAAGAAGTCGTTTCTTCCTGTGGTACTATGTGCACTACTGGTGCCAACATATCAATGGAGCTGTGTCGGCAAAAGCAGGGGAACAAGGTGCTAGGAGTCTGTTTCCTACTTTTTTTACTCCCCATTTTATTTTTTGGGAGTATTTGCGGATTTCCAGGGAGTAAAAGTGGTCGATCCACCCCTTATCTGTAGGGCTGGCCACAGGTTACATGAGGAGATGGAGTGCGGGAGAGGATCACAGCAACCACCTTCCCTCAAACACATGATGTTAATATACATCCTAAGGGCAATGTTAACCATTTGACTGCCCTAATGTCTTGTATGCTAAAGTCATCCTGATATTGGCATATGGTAGGGAGGTGTGGGGCATATGCCAGTGGAAATCCTAAATTCATGCGCACTATTCTGGAAGTTCCCCAGAGCAGCCACGCTTGTTTATGCAGAAGGGAAACTGAAACTACTATTAATACTTTTCCAGAGCTAGCACATACATTGTGCTTTTGCATGCACATGAGTTCTGGCAAAGTGTTGAACTAATATGACAATGCATTACTTACCGTAAAAGCATTTCTGATGGTTGTATCTGCTTAGATTCACATGCTGTGCATAGTCCGACATCCAGTGGTCACTGCGGAGTATTGCATTTTGTTTTTCGTAGTCGAAAAGGGGACGTCGACAAGGCGTGTCTGTAACACTATCCCTATAGTGACGTGCAGTGTACCCACAATCTCTCACGCGTCGAGGTCCATCTGTTTGTATTTTTTCTGCCCTGAGGGAGCCTATTAGACGTGAGTGAGTACAGAAAAGAGAGATATAGAATAAAGTCTATGTTCCTTCCATCCGAGCCGGGAGGAAGGGTGGGCGCATGTGAATCTAAGCAGATACAACCATCAGAAATGCTTTTACGGTAAGTAATGCATTGTCTTCTGATGTTTGTTAATCTGCTTAGTATCACATGCTGTGCATAGACTAGCGAGCAGTACCCAGAGTTGGAGGTGGGTTGTGAGAAGGAACAGTAGAAAAAAGATGTCTTAATACTGCTTGTCCCACCTGGGAATCGGCTCTAGAGTGGACATCTAGACAGTGTTTTGTAAAGGTGTGAACAGAACTCCAGGTTGTCGCTTTGCAAATGGACTCAAGAGGGACATTTGCAATGAAAACTATGGAAGCCCCGGTGCCTCGAGTGGCTTGTGCTCTTGGCTTGAACGGTAGTTCTCTCTTAGCAAGAGTGGAACACAGAGTGATGCAATCCATCTAGAAATAGTGGATTTTGAAACTGCATCTCCTTCTCTTCCTGCTGCCACCGAGACAAAGAACTGATTAGTCTTTCTCAATGGTCTAGTTCTTTCCATATAAAACATCACGGCTCAGCGAACATCCAGTGTATGCAGGCTCTTCTCACCTAAGTTTGAAGGATTTTGAAAGAACGTTGGTAGTTCTATTAATAGGTTGACATGGAATATAAAGATACATTTTGGCGCAAACCTAGGATGTGTGCGTAGAACCACCTTATCCTTGTGAACTGTTACAAAGGGGTCTAGTACAGAGAGCGCTTGTAGTTCACTTACTCTCCTAATGGAGGTGATAGCTATTAGAAAAGCAGTCTTAAGAGTGAGGTCTTTAAGTGTTGCTTTGTGCATGGGTTCAAAGGGAGACCCCATGAGCCTGGTTAGTACCACATTTAGGTCCCATCCGGGAGCGGGATAAGCTATGGGAGGGTGGATCCTCTTCACTCCTTCCATGAAGGCTTTAATAACTGGGACTTTCCACCATGACACTTTAAGTTGGGAAGTGGTGTATGCGGAAAGTGCAGCTAAATGGACTTTAAGAGAGTTAAACACCAAGCCTGAGTCTAGTAGGTGAGTCAGGTACAGAACAATTTGTGTGGGAGAGCAGTCAACCGGGTTGATGCTCCGTCCCCTACACCAGATGACAAATCTTTTCCATTTGCTAGAATAACAGTGACGAGTGTTAGGCTTTCTAGCCTCCCTGAGAATGTCCATGCATGTCTGCGGGAGGTGTAAATGTCAGAATTCTATGATCTCAGGAGCCAGGCTGCTAAGTTCATGGTCTGAGGGTATGGACGTAGTGTCCTGACCTTGTCCTATGACAGCATGTTGTACGGGCAGGGAAGTTTCACTGGAGGTGATAGGGGCATCTCCATCAAGTGAGCGAACCAAGGCTGTCTGGCCCACATAGGGGCCACCAGTATCATGGTAACTTGTTCCTGGTGCATCTTGTGGACTATCTTGTTGAGAAGGGGAGTCGGGGGGGGGGGGGGGAGCGTAAACAAATTTCCCTGACCATGGTATCGATAGACCGTTCCCCTTGGATTGGTGCTGGGGGTACCTGAAGGTGTAATCTTGGCATTGGGAGTTCTCCAGAGTTGCGAACAGATCTATTTCTGGGAATCCCCATTGTGTAAAGACGTCAAAGACTATGTCTTCGTGTAACTGCCATTCGTACTCTGAGGGCAGAGGGAAGTCTTTGCTGAGTTCGTCTGCTAGCAGATTGAGTTCCCCTGGTACATGTTGTGACAGAAGGTACATGTTGTGTTTGAGAGCCCACTTCCAGATGTTCTGGGACAGCTTGGACAGTCCTGGAGAGTGAGTGCCCACTTGCTTGTTGAGGTAGTACATGGCTGTGGTGCTGTCCGTGAGGACCATCACTGTCTTCCCTTGCAGGTGTGCCTGGAAGGCTTTCAGTGCCTTGAACACAGCTAGTAGCTCCAGTAAGTTTATATGCTTGGAAGCTACGCTCCGAGTCCAAACTCTGTGAGCAGTCTAATGGGATAGGTGAGCCCCCCATCCTGTGAGGGATGTGTCTGTGGTTAGAGTGGCTTCCACTGCGGGGGTGGCGAATGGTTTCCCTATTACCAGGTTTTCCTTCGACCACCACCGTAGCGAGAGAACCAAGGCCTGCAAGACCACCACTAGATCGTCCCATTGTCCACTGGCCTGACACCACTGGCTGTTGAGCCACTCTTGCATTGGGCGTAGGCGCGTATGAGGTACCAAATAAATACATGACGCCATCATTCCTAGTAAGCGCATTGCTTTGCGTACCGTCACCTCTCGACCGGCCACATATTGAGGGATTTGAAACAGCATGTTTTGGACCCTCTCGTTGGAGGGGAAGACGAGGCCGTCCTTTGTTCGAATTAGAGCCCCTAGGAATTGTTTGATCTGGCTGGGGTCTAAACTGGACTTCTTCTCGATGATGGAGAAGCCGAGTTGAAACAAAAGGTCTACAGTCTTTTGGGTATTTGAGAAGCATGTTTCGTAAGAATCCCCTGTTCTGAGCCAATCGTCGAGGTAAGGGAATATTGGGATGGACAACCTGCGCAGGTGGGCCGCTGCCACTGCCAGTACCTTCGTGAATACTCTCGACGCTGATGCTATGCCGAAGGGTAGCTCTCTGAACTGGTAGTGTTTGCCCTCCATCATGAACCTGAGGTATTTCCTGTGCGCTGGCAACATTAAAATATAAAGTATGCATCTTTCATGTACAGTGTTGTCATGTAATCTCCCTGTGAAAGCAGGGGGATTACCTCCAGTAGAGTCACCATGCGAAACTTTTGAGGTTTGACAAATTTGTTTGCTGGGCGCAGATCTAGTACAGGGCGCATGGTTAAGTCCTTTTTGGGTACAAGGAAGTACACTGAATAAATACCTTCCGTTACCTGTGATAGAGACACGACCTCTATAGCTCCTTTTTCTAGCAGTTGGTCCACTTCTTGAAGGATTTGGAGGTGTTCGGCGAGATGCGTCGTCCCCTTGGGGCTCTGTACGTAGGGGAACTGTTGAATTCTATACAATCACTGCGGGCTATGGTTGATAGTACACAGCGGTCTGATGTTATACCCTCCCATGCTGGAAGAAAGGATGTTAACCGGCCCCGACCAGCGATGCATGGGAGGGGACCCGAATCTTTGAGTCATTTGATGTTGAAGGCTTGGGAACCTCTAGGGGTGGGACCCCGACCTCGTCCCTTGCCACAACGTTGTCCTCTTTGGTTGTATTGTCCACTGGTGCCTTGGTTAGAGGACCAGTTACCTGCAGAGTATTGCTGCTGCTGTTGTTGCTGCTGGCGTTGGCCTCGAAAAAAGCGTTTGTTGCCATAACCACGTTTGTTGGGAGGCCTTGAAATTTGGTCTAGGGTTTTGATGGTGTCAAATTCCTTCTTTGTGGTCTCTAGTGCCTCATCCACCGCCTTACCAAAAGAGGTTTGCATCTTCTATAGGTTTGTTAATTAGAGATGCTTGTGTTTAAGGTTTAAAGCCTGAATTACGTAGCCATACATGGCGTTTGAGGAGGATTCCTTGGACTAGGGAACAGCCAGCCGTTTCTACAGCATCCAGAGTATTTTTAATGATGCTTTGGTTGACTAAGGTCCCTTCAGTCACCGTGGCTAGAAGCCGAGTACTTAGGGGTTCCGGTACCTCCTCAATGTCCTTACATAGTTTGCTCCATTGTGCATCTTGCGGAAAAGGCAGCTGATGCTGTAATCCTCTTTCCTAGGGCATACAATTTTTTACCCTCTTTATCTGGTGGTGCCTCGCTAGTTGACAGCAGGACCCCTGCTCTCTTCCTAGTATTTGTCACCACTAAGGAGTCTGGTACAGAGTGGCCCCTGATGTATAACGGGTCCGATGGAGAAGGACTAAATAATTTTTCTATCCTCGGGTTGACCCCTCTGATCACCGCGGGAGTGGATAGTGAAGGAATAATTTGTCTCTTTACTGAGGCGGGAATGGTTTGGCTGACAGGGGGTTTCTCCTTAATGATCTTTTCTACAAAGTCGATGTCAGGAGACGTTTCCCCGGTCTCGATCTCAAAATGCGCTGCTGCCTTGCGTAGTAGTGCATTAAAGGTTGGTTGATCGTCTATAGGTGACGTATTCCTAATAGGCGAGTCTTTGGGTGGGGACAGGTTTATGGCGTCAGGGTCTGAAAACGCTGATGGGGAGTGCCAGGGCTGTGAAGCGCCTTCTTCTGGGTCTTCTCCGAAGCCCCCCATCACCCATATCCGGGTTGTCTTCAAAACCTTCCTCCTCTAGGTTTTGTTCCCCTTCATTGCCTAAGAGTTCATCCTCCTCCTGAAAGTGGGGGTCCTAACCAGTGAGGTCATATAAATCTACATCCTCTTGTGGGGGATCAAACAGCCTAGGATACTTGGCCCTGGGATCCTCCTGAGGTCTCTCTCTTGATCCCTTGGATGTTGGAAGGTTCTGAGTCTCCATAAACCTCTCCATTTTGTCCATACAGAACTGGAGTCTCTTTAGGGTCTTGTGAGGTACCCCAGAGCGGTCAGGGGGGGAAAAGGGAGGGCCTTCCGTTAGAAAACGCTTCGAGCAATCCCATAACATCGAAGAAAGTTTCCCCTCGCCTTCTGAAAAGCCTTCTGGTAGGCTAGGAGTCCTTCTCGACGGAGGGGGCGGTTCCTGCCTTCCTTCTGACCTTTTCGGCGTCTCCCGGGCCTTATGAACGTTGATCGACGTTTCCTTTGCTGTCCGTCTCTGGCTATCGGTGGAAATAATCCGCGTCAGGCTCTCGACAACTAAACTGTCGGTGCACGTCGTCTGGCGGTTTAGTGATAGCGCCCTTATCTGGGGGTAGCCCAGTCGCTAGTCGCGTTTGCGGTTGCGAGGGGGGCTTAAGACTCTTACGGTCTGAGGAGGCTGCCGGTAGGACCTGCGTCTCTGTTGGCGCTAATGCTCTCTTCGTCTTCAACGAGGGAGAGCTGTGAGTCGTGTGTTTATGGGAGTGTTTTCTGTGTGCGTCCATAAGCAGGGCGTGAGCCGAGCTTGTCGGGACCAGGGACAGACGAGGAGCGTGAACGCTCTTTAGAGAGGTCTACGACTTCCGAAACAGACGTCGGGTTGTCACATTCCTTGTCACTTTCGGCGGCGGCGGCTGATGAATCAGACCTAGACATGGCGTAGGTTGCCCACCTTTTGACCCTGCGGTCTTTTAAAGTCTTCATCTTAAGGAGCAGACAAGCCGCACAGCCGTCTTCTTTGTGGTCGAGGGGCAAGCAACGGTTACACAGTTTATGCTTGTCTTTCCAGTTAAACTTGCCTTTGCAACGCGGGCAAAACCTAAATGGTGTCCTCTCCATACCTGAGGAACCGATTGCATGTGACAACAACCCCGAAGGAAAGGGAGGGGAAAGGGAAAGGCATTCTCAAAGAGAAACAATAAATGTCCCACGACCCCACTATGCCTACTGTATTTGGCCGTCGAGGCCAGGCCACGTGTTCGGCGAACGCCAAACAACCACCTCCGTCGAAGGCACCGCCGTCGGAGATCTTGATCGGGGGTGAACAGCTTTGCAGCTATGACGCCGAAGGAGTGAAGTAAGTAATAATATAAGTTAAGAACGACCAAAGGTCGAATAAAAGTTTTTGCAATGTCTCTCAAGGAGCTCCGCGTAAAGGCGACCAATATCTGGGTGGAAAAAAAACAATCTGAGGGACCTCGACGAGTGAGGGATTGTGGGTACACTGCACGTCACTATAGGTATAGTGTTACAGACACGCCTTGTCGACGTCCCCTTTTCGACTACGAAAAACAAAATGCAATACTCCGCAGTGACCACTAGATGTCGGACTATGCACAGCATGTGATTCTAAGCAGATTAACAAACATCAGAAACTATGTTATCTATCTATCCCTTCCATCCACCCGTCTTTTCCATCTATTCCATCCATTCCATTCATCCATCCATAATTCTATCCATCCATTCCATCTATCCATTCCATCCACCCATCCTATCAATTTCATCTATTCAACCCATTTCATCCATTATATCCATTCCATATACATACCGTCCATTCATTCGGATCTATGTGATCACTGCGACGGCCGAAAATGCCGACGCCAGTTACGGCGCAGTGCAGTGATCATATGGATCACTGTGCCCGCTTCCCCTGGCCTGCATTACCCCTCCCAATCCCCCCCACTCCACTTACCTTTAGGGTGGCACACATAGAAGTGTGCCGCCCGCACTCTGCGATCCCTGCGGTGTCAGCTGCTCCCACTAACGTGTGTTGGAGATGACGCTGCAGGGTGTTTTTCTTTTTTTCGTACGTGTCCCCCGCTTTCTGAAATGGTAAGCAGGGGACCCCCCCACAACCCCTGACCCCTGTTACTGCGCCCAGGTAAAGCGGGGGACACCCCGCTCTGCTTGGGCTCAGTAAATCTTGCCCTCATTTTGTGTGGCTCCAAAGTTGCAGTGACTGCGAGGGCGCAGAAACGAGGGCGACATTTTGGTACAATACCATTCATTCCACATGCATCCGTGCCATACATTCAATCCATTCATTTCACATGCGTCCATCCGTTCCATTCATTCCATCCTTTCCATCTATTTCATCCATTCATTCATTCCATCCGTCATTCCGTCCATCCGTACATCCGTCTCTTCCGTCCATCCACACCATCCATTCCATCCATCCTTTCGTCAATCCATTCCCTCAATCAATCCATCCTATTCTGTGCATAGGATTAGAGGTTGTTGTTCACGGTTCATAAGCGGTTGTCTATAGCCGAGTCAGAGGGCGTATTAATTGAAGACATGGTAGAGAGTCCCCTTGTGTATTTAGTCATTGGGTTGTTGGGAGTTCAGACAAATCTTTAGGGTTGTTGTTGGCGCTATGGAAAAAGCCATGTTTTAAGTAATTTGCGGAATGTCAAATAGTCCTGGGTGTGTCGGATGTGTGGTGGAAGCGAGTTCCACAGAGTCAGGGCCAATGCTTAGAAAGAGGATCCTCTGATCCCGACGGAGTTAGTAGTTGGACTCACTAAAAAGGAGGGCAGAGCTTGATCTTAGGGTGCGGGGTGGGAGGTAAGGTTTTAACTTATCTTGCAGGTATACAGGGCCGGTCTTGTGCACTGCACAATGAGTGATGCACAGGGTCTTGAAAGCGACCCTTTGTCCGACCAGGAGCCAGTGGAGGGTTCTGAGAGCTGGAGAAGTGTGGTCTCTTGGACCCAGGGCAAGGAGCATTTTAGCGGCATCGTTTTGCGCTCTTTGGAGTTTATTAAGGTGGTATGCCGGAACTCCTAGGTAAAGGGAGTTGGCATAGTCCAGTCTCGATATTACAATAGACATAACAGCGGCAAGTCTGTTCAGGAAGAAGAGGTAGGGAAAAATGCACCTGAGAATTTTGAGGTACTAGTGGCAAGATTTACATACATTGTTGATCTGTCGGGAGAGGGTTAGGCCAGAGTCCATAGTGCACCCAAGTATTTTTTTTTTACTATGACAGAGGGGGCGGGGGTTGGCCCATGGAAGGGGGCCAAGGAAGTGGACGAGGTAGAAGCTCAGTATTGCTGCACACCATGATTTCGGTTTTAGTGGGGTTTAAGAGGAAGTGGGTTATTGTCATCCAACGGTCGATATCTACGAGGCAGGCTGAGAGGTCGGGCTGAGAGTTGGAGTTGTAGAGTTTAAGGATGATTTGGGTATCGTCAGCGTAATTGTAGCACAGGATATTGTGCAGGCGGATGAATCTGGGAACGGTGGACATATAGAGGTTGAATAGATAGACATGCGCCTTGCGGTACTCCAATATTAACGGTATCAGGTAATATCACCAACAAAAATATCGCAGTACATATGGTCGTCAGGAACGGCCATAGGCGATATTTTTGGTGGGGATAATTTATGGGGTAAATGGATGGGGAGGTTACGGGGGTGTCCCCCGCTCCCTTTTAAAATATATAGGGGTTGCGGGGGTGTCTCCCGCAGGTTCCATGGGGTAATATCGGCACAAAAATATTGCGAAATTTTTGTATGGCGATATTTTTGCGGCAATATTATCACATGGAACCATATTAACTGGGCAAGCAGCCGACACAAAAGGGGAGAGGAGGGTTATTGGTTTCCTATTGTTGAGGAAGGAGGCGATACATTTGAGAGCAGTTCCACAGATTCCTAGGGAGTGGAGGCAGTCGAGGAGGATTGAGTGGTTAATCGTGTCGAATGCTGAAGACAGGCCGAGGAGAATTAGTGCAGCGCATCCTGCAGAGTCTGAAGTGATCTTAAGATCGTCCCAGATTGAGGCCAGAGTGGTTTCAGTACCATGAACACTGATTGGGGTCAGGGAGGTTGTTGGATTCGACAAAGGGGTTTAGTTGGGAATATGATGTTCGGTCAATGAGTTTTGCAAGGAATCTGGTGTTCGAGACGGGATGGTAACTTTTGGGGTGAAGGGATGGTTTTCTAATAAGAGGCTTGACATGTGCAATTTTGAAGGCATCGGGAAAGATTCCAGAGCTGAGGGAGTCATTTAGGATGGTTCTTGCATGCTCTCGTGCGCAGGTGGACGAGAATATTTCTTTGAGGACTGAGGCTAGGCAGGGGTCTAGGTGGGGAACCAGAAGGTTTGCGAGCAGATAGAAGGTCAAGAAATTATTCTCTGGAGATCAGATTGAAGGAGTCAAAGGTGGGTAAGGTGGGGGTTGCGGCGGGGGGGTGGTTGTTGGATTGGTCAGTATTTGGGGCGGGAGAGGAGGGACAGTTTGTTGTTAAAGGAAGTCATTCTGTCGAGAGCAGTGGTGTAGAAGTAGAGGGAGAGAGAGTCGGAGAGTGATTGTGATCTGGTAGATTGGGAAGAGGTGCAAGTGGGTTTGATGAATTCAGATGTGATTCTGTGGAGTCGTTTTCTGCGGTTTCCACATTTCAGAATCCGATAGTTGTAGTGGGCTTTTTTGGCTTTCCCCGATTTCTGCTTTGTAGTTTGCGATGGTGCAAGGCGAAAGTGGATCTGCTGAGACTGTTTTTTTCTGCTCGTCATTTACGTTCCAGGGCATTATTTAGTTTTTTGGCATTCCTCAGTTCAGGAATAAACCATTTGGGAAATGGTCCGAGGCGTGAGGAAGAGGGGCGCGAGGGGATGAGCCGAATCAGTGAATCCTTGAGCCATGAGTCGAAGGAGTCGATGGTTAAAGATCTGCCATGGGGGGGTGTTGTGGGGGGTCCATGAAGCAGGACTTCGGATAGGTCAGGGATGATCTTTAGTTTGTTTAGGCATTTGCTGTGAAGGGGGAATGTGGCATGGGGGTAGGGGCAGGGGAGAGGATGAAGAAAGGGACGACAAAGTGGTCAGACCAGTTAAGTGGTAAGGGGGGGCGCTAGATATATCAGGTCATGGGAGCTGAAGATCGCATCAAGGGTGTCATGGGGTTGGTGGGGATGTCCAACCAGATATTGAAGTCTCCTAGGAGAGTCAGGGAGGGGTGATTTACTTGAATGGTGGCTACAGAGTCACAGAGGTTGGCTGTGAAATGTCTGCCGTAACCAGGAGGTCTGTAAATGATTAGAAAGCTGTGGGAGAAAGTCGGAGGTAGTGAGAGTTTAACAAGGAGGAATTTGCATGATGGAATCCATGTCTGAGAATCAACGAGTGAGACGGAGAAGTGAGATTTGAAAAGGATTGCCACGCCGCCTCCTCTTGAGGTTCTGTTGAGCGGGATGAGGGAGTAGTCAGGGGTTAGGGGGAAGGGCGGGGGGGGAATGCCTCATGTGCAAAGTCGTCTGAGAACCGGGTTTCAGTGATAAAGACTAGGTCAGGTTTATCAGATGAGAAGAGCCCGAAGATGCTGTGTCTGTTTTTCGCTACAAAGCGGCCATTGAAAAAGATGCACTTGACTTTGGTGTGGGGTGTGGTCATGGAGATTATTGGGGTGTGAGTAGGGTGGGTGTTGGGGGGATGGGAGCAGTGGGGTGCTCAATTTCAGTGAGGCAGGGAGATGAGGGATGGTAGGGAGAAAGGGTGTTAGCGGGATCCGGGTGACGAGGGGTGGAGGCGAGTCCATGGCTGGCTGAGTAGGTGGGCGGAGGAGGATATGCGAGGGGTGTGGGTAGAGATTAGGGGGCGCAGGCGAATGGACGGATGTCATTGGGTGAGGGAGGATTTGGGGGGTGGTGAGTCTCGAAGGATTGGTGGGGTCCGGTGTGCAGGGCGAGAAGTCAAGAAAGAGGGGGTGGAAGCAGGGCGAGTGCGGGGGGGGGGGGGAGTGTAGCAGGAATGGGGAGGGAGAGATTCAGAGGCTGGCTAGAGGTGGAGAGGAGTAGACAGTCATGGAGGTGGACCAGGCTCGTTTTCTACTTTTCAGGGGTTTCTGTGCAGTAGGGGTGAGAGAGAGGGTGGGGGGGGTCGGAGGGTGAAGGAGATGCAGCAACTTTTCTTGCGAGGGCGAGACGTGCTGCTTTTAGAGTGGGGCAGGGATATGTTGGGGGGTTGTTGATAGGTGCCAGGGAGTGGTTAACGGAGGGGCCGGGGGAGGGTGGAGGGGGTTGTGGGCGGGGGGCTGCACATTTCTTTGATGGGTTAGGGGATGGGGACTCTGAGGTATGGGGGGAATGGGGGGGGACGATTGATGTTGGGTGGGAGGTAGGGTTTGAAGGTGAGGGTTTGAGGTGTTTGGAGCACCAGCGGGCTCCTCTGTCTTGGGAGTGCAATATGGGGCGGGGCCTCATGGCGAGGGGTATTCGGGAGTTCTCAATAGCGGTCAGAGGGAGGGTGGGGAGCATTGAGTTTGGTTGGGAAGGGAGGGGGGGAATGGGGTTCAGGGGAGGCAGGTGGTTGGCGTGCCAGAGTGCGGCTCTGATTTTAGAGTTGGATGCGGGCTGGTGGTAGGAGATTGGGCGAGTGGCGTTATGCTGAAGTGAAGTACGGGGGTATTTCTACGGGTGTGCTCAGGGAGGGAATGGTGGGGAGGCTTGAGAAGGTGGGAGCTAGTGCGCGGGTGGCGAGCAGTAGGGACTAAGTGAGGACAGGAGGGGGGCGCAGGGTTCTAGGAATCTGGACGGGTGTGAGAGGTGGATATTTGAGAGACTGGGTCGCCATCTAGGTGTGATGCAGTCTTACTAGGTAGAATACAACACAGGAAACGTTCAGTTCGCTATCTACATTTGAGATAGGCTAAGAGGATGGAATGCAACACAATATCTCTAAGGCACAATACTTACATGTGACACAGTCTTAGGAGGCAGAGTATAACATGGGAATCTTTGAGTGAACTATTTAAATGTGACACATTCACAGTAGAATACTACTCGTTGAATTTTCCAGTAATCGTTGGGTGCACTATATTTATGTGACACAGTCCTAAGAGGTAGAAAACTACTTGGTAAGCATTCAGGGTACTATCTAGAAGTGACAGTATTAGGAGGTAGACTACAACTCAGTAAACTTTCAGCGCTCTATCTGGATGTGACACAGTGTTAAGAGGCAGAGCATAGTAATCTAGATGTGACACAGTGTTAAGAGGCAGAGAACAACACAGTAAACTTTCAGCACACTATCTAGATGTGACACAGTCTTAAGATGCAGAGTACAACACAGTAAACTTTCAGCGCTCTATACAAATAAAACACGCGACTTGCTTTTGAGCACTTCCAGACTGCATATACAAAATAAAACATGCATTGACAAGTCTTGGGTAACTGCCTTGCGTTGTCTGATTAAATGATACATCTGTTGTGATTGCCTTGGACATTGTCATTTATCTGAAATATAATGAAATAAAATCTATATTTTTGAAAACACGTACTGACAAAGATAATAGGTCTGAATTTGCAAATGTAGAGGGTAACATTTCTACATTTGCAAAGACCTATGGTTTTTTCATTGCTCGTTATTGTGGATTAGCCTTTCAAGGGAATTGTAAATGCTTCCTTTTCATATGGCCTGCAAGATTGTCAAGCTCCTGGGTTGCTGTGCAGCTTCACATTTGTGTTTCAATTTTTCTGACCAGCACCCAATAAGCCTGTTCGAGAAATCAGTCAGGCCTCATTCGAGAACCTGCGAAGGCCACACGGCCACGGCCCCGCACACTCACACGCACACACAGTACCTTTACCATGATTGTCGAATTTCTAGGATTCGTCAATTTAGAACTGCCACCTTAACGTACATTTAACACTTTCACTTAACCTAATTTTTTTAAGGCAACCTAACCATAAAGGGTGAGCCACTGTGGCCACATTACCAACCTTCCTTGGTATGGCCTTCGGCCATGCCTCAAGCACCACCCTGCCACCCTCAGTAGCCACTGTGCTTGGCTTGTAGCCATGACCAAAGGCCACTTTAAGCCAAAATTGTATTTGATAACATCAGGCATATTCTCGAACAATGTGGTACAAACAGATTTTCTTAAACATTCTTCTGGCATATTACACCTCTCTGCGTCCCTCCCAACCATCTGCAAGATGTGTGTTGGAGGGAGTGGCGCTGGTGGGGGTGGGGGTGGGGTGTTAGGATGGCTGTAATATATCACAAAAACTGAAAAACTCATAGGGTATTGCCATAAAAACAAAAAAAAGAAAATAGACACGCAAACTACAATAACAGCTTTGGCAATCTTTTGCGCACCCCCCCACCCCCCAACCAAACCACATTACACATTTCCTAAATAGCAAATCAGTTTCCTGGAAAAAGTTAGTGAACACAGACACCAGGCAGTAAGTCCACAAACCAAGCCGAAATGTTTTTTTTTTAACTTCATTTTTTGACATTTTTATCTCAAATACTGGATGGATCTGAATTTGCCCAAGCACTTTTAAGACTAGGTATCTGCTGCTTGTGCACATTTTATCAAAATCCGTTCGGCGGTTAAGGCATGTCAAATGGTATTTTACAAAGTCTGGGCCACCACATTTGAAAACACAGCACACAACTTTCTGCCCAAACATTCAGAGACAGGTCTATTTTTTTTCAGAAGATTTTGTGCAGCTTTCAGCAGCGCCAAAGTAATAAGCTACCCAAAGAGTGCTCTTCCTATAGAAGGATCAACTTCATCATAACTACAGAGTCACTACTGAGGGCTGTGACATATATGGCAAACATTACATACCACAACAATTGTCTTTCTGATGCTTTTATCTGCTTAGATTCACATGCTTTGCATAGGCTGACATCTAATGGTTGGTGCAGAGCATTATATAACTTCCTTTTTAAATCGAAAAGGGACGTCGATGTGGAATATTTGTAATACTGTCCCTACTGTGACATGTATTGGACGCATGACCCTTCACTTGTTGAGAGCCTCAGATGAACACGTTACTTCTTACCTGGTAACGTTCTTTCCATGGGATGTTCCTCTGACGTATTCCTTATCTTTGATAGATCACTTCCAGCTTGCTGGCCTCGGAACATTTTTTCAGTAGAGGGTGCTGCGCGTCAACGTCCCTCGAGTCGGTGTCCTTCGACAGCCTCCGTATCGGGGCCGACGTCATCATGCGTATAAATAGACTTGCGCAGTGTCCGTTGCTCAGTTCTGTTTTGTAGCTTGGAATTATCTGTTCATGAATTGGTTATTGACCTTGAAGGAGCTTAAGCTGCAACCACAAGGGAAGTTTTACTGAGGGGATGGATGGGAGAGGCGATAAGGAATACGTCGGAGGAACATCCCATCGAAAGAATGTTACCAGGTAAGAAGTAACTTGTTCTTCGAAGGGATTGTGTCCTCCAACATATTCCTCATCTTTGATAGACTCCCATAGCAGTGGTGTGTAAACGGAGGTGGGAGTAAAATTGTCATTTTCCCTTTTAAGAGTGAACAGAGTGTAACAGAGCTTTGCCAAATCTAGTCTCTTGACGAGGAGGAATCCAGATTGTAGAATTTAGTAAAGGTATGTGCGGATGACCATGTGGCAGCCGCACATATGTCTCGAATCGGTACCCCTCTCTGGAGGGCCGAAGAGGCTGTGATACCCCTGGTTGAATGAGCCCTAAGATTTTGAGGAGGCTCTTTCCCTGCCAATTTGTAACATTCTAGAATGGCTAGGATAATCCATCTGGAGATGGTCTGTTTTGTAATTGGCAATCCTAGTTTGTGCCCTGTGTAACCTATGAATAGTTGGTCTGATTGTCTGATCCTAGCCAGTCTGCTGATATAAAAACTCAAGGCTCACCTTGGATCCAGCCTATGTAGCCTCTCTTCCTCTTTCCCTGGATGGGGAGGAGGATAGAATGAGGGTAAGGTTATTTTATGAGTGATGTGGAATTCAGAAACCACCTTTGGGAGGAAATTAGGCTTCACTTGTAGGACAACTTGGTCCTTGTGAAAAATTGTATGAGGAGGTTTACAAGATCAGGCTTGTAATTCGCTCACCCTTCTGGCCGATGTCAAAGCCACTAGTAAGACAGTTTTAAGGGTGAGAAATCTTAACGAACAAGAGTGGAGTGGTTCGAAAGGAGTACCCACCAGGAAATAAATTCAAAACTAAATTTAAGTCCCATAAGGGAACTTGGAACGGTCTCGGGGATAGACATTAGTTAGCCCCTTCAGAAATTGTATTACTAATGGTAATTTGAAATATGATGGCTCCTCTGCAGTGCGCTTGAAGATCGACAGCGCTGCAAGGTAGCCCTTGATTGTACCAACTTGGAGACCTGAATTTGCCAAATAGAGTAGAAAGGATAGCACCATTGGTGTACCACATGAAAAGGGGTCAATATTATTTTCTTTAAACCAGCTGCAGAATTTGTTACAACAGCGTAACGTTTTTGTTGCTGGCCTTCTGGCTGAAAGCAACACCTTCATGATGTCATCTGGGAGGTCCCAATCCTTGTATCTCAACCTTTCAGAAACCAAGCGTGAAGGTTGAGGGTTCTGATGTCTGGATGGAGAACCTGACCTCCCTTCTGTGAGAGTAGATCCTCCCTGTGTGGAAGACGAATTGGAGGGAAGATGGTCATGTCCAGAAGGTCCGGGTACCACGTTCTCCTGGCCCAGTCTGGGGCAATTAGGATCATAGTCTTCCGGAATCTTCTCAACCTCCTGATCATCTTAGGAATGACAGGGACTGGAGGAAACACGTACAGAAGTGGAAACTCCCAGTCCACTACAAACGCGTGCCCTAGAGCTCCTCTCGGGTGAAATTCCCTTGAACAAAACTGATCGCACTTCCTGTTGATACTGGTGGCGAACAGACCCACTTGAGGGGTTGCCCAAAGGGCGAAGATCTCTTGAAGGACTTCCTGCGCTATCTCCCACTCGTGAGAGACTGTGTTCTGCCTGCTCAGAGCGTCCGCTGTCAAGTTCTTCTCTCTGGCTAAGTGAACTGCCGATAGAGAGATTCCTTCTTGGATTGCCCAAAACCAGAGCTGCATTGCCTCTCTGCACAGAGGCAGTGATCCTACGCCTCTTCTTTTGTTGAGGTAGTGCATGGCCACTGTGTTGCCCGTCATTATCAGGACATATTTCCCTTGTACAGATGGCAGAAAAGCCTTCACTGCTAGTCTGATTGCTCTCAGCTCTAACAGGTTGTAATGTAGTCTGGACTCCGATGGAGACCAACGAGCGCTGATGGTCAAGTCGTTGGCATGGGCTCCCCATCCCGTGAGTGAGGCGTCCGTGACTACTGTTATCTCTGGCCATGGTTGCCAAAACAGTTCTCCTTTCAAAATGTTCTCCTGACAGGCCCACCACTGAAGGTCTTGAGCCACCTTGTCCGGAACCTGAAGGAGATCTGTCATTCTCCCTGAGAATTGCGACCACTGAGTTCTTAGTGCCCACTGGAGAGATGTCATTCTTAGACGAGCCTCTGGCACAAGGAAAATGCAGGATGCCATGAGGCCTAACAACCTGAAAAGGTCGAAGGCTGGGAGACGTTGGGCATTTTGAAACTTGGTGACCATCTGCAGAATATCTTGAGCCCTCACCTCTGGTGGCGAGGCTTTCCCCAGGGAAGGGTCCAGGACCGCTCCAATGAACTGGAGTCTCTGTGATGGTATCATCTGTGACTTCTTTAAATTGAGGGAGAAGCCCAGTTTGTGAAAGAAGTGGCAGACATAATCTAGCTGGATCTGAGCTTGTTCCGAAGATACTGCTCTGATCAACCAATCGTCTAGGTAGGGGTAGACGTGGATCCCTTCCCTCCTTAGACTTGCAGCCACTACCGACATTAGCTTGGTGAAGACCCTCGGGGCGGAGGTCAGCCCAAATGGCAGTACTCAAAATTGATAGTGAGAGTTGCCAATTGCGAACCTCAGGTATTTCCTGTGTTTGAGATGGATTGGCACATGGAAATAAGCATCCTGAAGGTCCAGAGATACCAGCCAATCCTGAAGCTGGAGGGCCTGAAGGATCTGAGATTTACCATCTTGAACTTGTCCTTCCTGAGGAATTTGTTCAATTCTCTTAAGTCCTCCGTCCTTCTTCGGTATCAAGAAGTAGGGGGAATACCAACCCTTGTTCCTCTTCGCTACAGGTACCGGTTCTATGGCACCTTTCTCTAGCAGGTCTAGAATCTCCTGCAAAAGGAGCGGATCTGGAAACTTCAAAGAGTTGTTCCACGGTGGATGACTCCGAGGGGTGCGTAGGAAAGGCAGGCAGTAAACCTTGGGCAACTGTCTCCAATGCCCAAGCATCTGACGTAATAGCCTGCCATTCCATCAAATGTTGAGTTAACCTGCCCCCTACTGGTGTTTTGTGAGGAGAGTCCTCAAAGCGGTTTAGAAGCGGCTGATGCAGATCCCGAGGGTAAAGAGGCAACTGCTGCTGCTGCGGCTTTTGTACTTTTAACCCGTCCACCTCGGGTGAATTTCTTTTGGCCTCTTTGAGCCGGCTGTCCTTCCTCTTCCGAATGCGGAATAGAAACGAAAGGACCTACCTCTCCAAGAGGTTCCTGAGGGGCGATAGGGAGTTTGACGTATTGCAGCTCCAAGGGATTTTGCTGCTGCCTTAGAAGTTTGTAACTTCTCTAGACTGTCATCAGCCTTTTTACCAAATAAAGAAGAGCCGTCAAAGGGCATATTCAAAAGTCTGGCCTGAACATCTGGAGCAAAACCAGACTTTCGTAACCATGCAAACCTGCGAATTGTAGTACTTGCCGCCATGGCCCTGCTGATACGGTCAGCAGAATCAATGCCAGTTTGAAGGGATTCGCACATTTCGTCTTTACCATCTTTAATGATGTTCCGGAAAGCTTCCCTTTCTTCTCCTTCCGGGAGGCAGTCAGCCGCTGATGAAGCACACTCCCAAAGTGTATGGCGGAATCTGGCGAGCGTACAAGTAGCATTAATGGATTTAAGTGCCATGCTACATGCAGAAAAGACCTTTTTTAAAATAGCATCAAATCTCTTGTCATCCCTGTCTTGTGGAACAGTAGGGTATGCAGATCTACTGTTCGATGAAGTTGCTGCTTGAACAACCAGACTCTCTGGAGTTGGATGTTTTGACAAATATTCAGGGTCAGAAGCAAATACCCTATATTTGGCAGATAGTTTCTTGTTAACTGCCGGGATAACTTCAGGAGTTTCCCAGTTGGATGATATTTTCCTCTGCAATGCAGTATGGAATGGAACCACAGGATCTTCCTGTGGGCCTTTAATCAAGATGTCTGTCAGGACATCTTGCTGAAAAGTAGGTAAAGGTGTAGACCAACCCATGAATTCTATTATTCTAGCCATTAAAGTTCTATAAGGAGTCTCAGAATGTTCCCCTGGGTCTGGTTTGGCAAATACTGCTTCTGGGGAAGTATCCAACCCACTTGCATCATGCAAGGAATCTTGCAAGTCCTTCAACCTATTTTCTTCAGAGATAAATTCCTCTAGTACCGGTGTTGCAGTTCTCTGCAACCCAAAAGGTATTTCCCGATCAGAATCCTCACCTTCTTCATAAATGGAGGATAAGACATTGAAATAATCTGACCTTGGAAAAGGCTTAAAACCCATTTCTAAAGCAGAAGAGGCTAAGCTTGTGGTAACTGGTTAAGAAAACGTCGATGTCGTTGACTCAGAAGTCAAAGGCCTCGAAGAAACCGAAAAGGGCGTCGAAAAGGTATGAAGCGACCTTGAAGAACTCGAGAGGATCGGAATCCTACTTGGAGTCGTCGAGGTTATCAACGACATTCTCGAGGTCATGATGGGAGCCCTCGGTATGACTATTGACTGTGAGGTAGTTACAGTCGTAGGTTTCTCCTTTATCGGGTCGACATCGGCATCAATTCGACCGATCTATGCTTCGACGGGCGCTTCGATAACGGTGTCGATGACGCAGATTTATGAGTCGAAGGGGCCTTTGACGAAGGCGTCAATGACGCAGTCTTACTGCTTTTTCTCGAGGGTTCGGAATGCTCTCAAGCAGTTTCTTTCGCCGGGTGCAACGACTCGCAGCGTTTCGACTTTTCGGGTCTTTCACCCAGGGTATCACCTTTAGCCGTCTCCGAGGGGGTCGAGGCCGCTTTCTCGAAGACGCTAAGCATCCTTTATCGGAATTCCTCCCACATGGCTGGAGAGCTATGTTTTGTGGGGCAGGTGACCCTTTCAGGGAAAACAGAAGACGAAGAAGAGGGAGATCTTCGATGCCTCTTTTTCGAATGTCTGGATCTCAAAGAGTGATGGGAACTACCTTGAGACATCAAACGAGAATGTTTACCGTGACGGCGAGGAGACGAATGTCTCGAATCTGCCGAGGAAACTTTCGAAGGAGTTTTAGTAGTTTTAAGAGTCTTACCTCTTTCGAGCCTCCCCTTACGCTGCTTCAAGGCTTTCGCTGTCATGGACATGCAGTCCTCGCATACTGAACACTGGTGCTCCGATCCCAGGCACCACAAACAGATCCTGTGAGGATCCGTCAACGACATTTTCTTTCCACAATCTCGACACTTTTTGAAGCCAGACCGTGGTGTCGACGGTTCAGATGAGGAAGCCATCGAAGCGAGTAAGAAATACTCGAGGAATAAGTACAATATAATTTGAGTAGCGAACTGAGCAACACGATTCCGAGGCCCACGAATCGCAGAAAAATTTAACTGAGCAACGGACGCTGCGCGACTATTTATACGCATGATGACGTCGGCGCTGATACGGAGGCTGTCGAAGGACACCGACTCCAGGGACGTCGATACGCACCGCCCTCTACTGGAAAAAATTTCCGAGGCCAGCAAGCTGGAAGTGATCTATCAAAGATAAGGAATACGTCAGAGGACACAATCCCTTTGAATGTTTTATTTCTGACCTGAGATTGCATGAAGTGTTTAGTAAAAGGATAAACAAATGTAAAGAGGTGTATGTTGCCCATGTACCTTCTACATCCAATCAGGGGAGGAAGGGTGGATGAATGTGAATCTAAGCAGATACAAGCATCATAAAGACGATTACAGGTATGCAATGTTAGACTTTGGAGGGTTGTGGATCTGCTTAGAATCACATGCTTTGCATAGATTAGCGAGCAGCACCAGGAGAAGGAGGTGGGTTGTTAGAGGGCACAGAGGCAAAACATTTTAATACCGCCAGTCACACTTGAGAATGATTCCTTGCTTGGGTGTCAACTAAGTAATGTCGAGTGAGGGTGTGAACTGAACTCCATGTAGCTGCCCTACAGATTGCCTCCAAAGGAACATTTGCAATGAAGGCCAATGTGCCACCTGTACTACATGTAGCGTGCGTTTAGGAGCAAATGGTAGTTCCTCGTTGGATAACCTTTAACACTGGTGTATACACTTTACTATCCATTTAAAAATGGCTACCTTTGACACAGGATCCCCTCCTCTTCCAGCAGCTAGGGAGACAAATAACTGGTCCGTCTTCCTGATTGGCTTTGTTTTGCTGAAGTAGTACATGACAGACCGCCTAACATCGAGTGGATGGTGGATCTCACTCCAGAGTTCTGAAATAACGCTGGCAACTCAATAGATTGGTTGACATGGAATATCGGAATGAACTTCAGAGCGAAATGCGGGTGCGTTCGTAAGACCACCTTGTTTTTATTTAATGTGACGAAAGGTTCTGTTTTGGATAAAGCCTGAGGCTCACTTACTCTTCTTATGAAAGTGATAGCTATGAGAAAGGTAACTTTGTAAGGGAGATCTTTGAGGCTTACCTTATGCATAGGCTCAAAAGGGTGACCCATGAGCCTACTTTGAACAATGCTTAAATCTCATCCAGGGGGTGGATTTGCAATAGGGGGATATATTCCTGTAACCCCTTCCATGAAGGCGTTCATATCAGGAATCCTCCACCCGGAAACCTTGCTCTGTGATGTTGAGTATGCCGAAAGTGCAGCTAAATGGACCTTTAAGGAATTAAAGGCCAGACCAGAGTCCCAACAATTAAGTAGACTGTGTACTATGTGAGATGGTGAACAGTCAATTGGGTTTAAATTAGACTTTCTACATCATACTACAAATATTATCCATTTGGTAAAGTAGCAGTGTCTAGTGCTTGATGTACATGATTCTCTTAATACTCCCATGCATCTAATAGGTAAATTAAGAAGGTCGAACTCTATGCCCTCAGGAGCCAAACTGCTAAGTTGGTTGTCTGAGGATTTGGATGAAGGGTAACCCCTTGATTCTATGACATGTTTTAAGGGCAGGGTAGCTTCATTTGTGCCCAAATAGGCATCCTGAGTCACTGGGAATAGCATGTTTGATGTGCAAACATAGGAGCAACTAGGATCATTTTCCGATGCTCCAACTGCGTTTTTCGGATTACCCTGTTCAAGAGTGGTGCCGGAGGATACATATATGCAAATATCCCTGACCAACTGATCCACTGTGCGCTCCCCCCTCAACCCCTTCTGCAGGAACCTGGAGGCACAATTGTGTAATTTTGTGTTCTCTTGTTGCAAGAGATCTATGTCTGCATGCCCCAACATTTTAAAGATGTCCTTTACAATGTTTGAGTGTAAGCCCCACTTGTGATTTGAGTGTTGACCTGGGTCTCTACTTACTGTGCCTGCAAGACAGTTGTGTTCCCGTCTCAGCATGTTCTAGTGGAGGAAAATGCTCTACTAGATGCTCCACTTACAAATCTTTTGTGCCAGTGTGGATAGATTTAAGCAGTGCATACTGCCCGGTTTGTGGATGTAAAACATAGCTGTCCTGCTGTCTGTGATAATGAGCACATTCTTCCCATTTAGATGATGCAGGAAAGCTTGAAGGGCTTTGCATACTTCTAGCAACTCTAGAAAATTGATAAGATTTTTGCTGTTTTTTGTGTCCAGATGCCGTTCGCTGTCTGGTAGCGGCAATGCACTCCCCAACCTGAAAGTGATGCGTCTGTTGCGATTGCGACATGTGTTGGCGGGTTGACAAGGAACAAGTTACTTACCTGTAACTGTTGTTCTCCAGCATGGGTCTGGCATGGATTCACATGCTCATGCATATTTCCCGTCAGGCCGGGAGTCCTCTGTATAGAAAAAAATCAGTCTCAGTTTCGTTTCTGATCTGTCTTTCTTAGTAGTAACCAATCACTGGTCTCTGGGTCATACTGCCCCCAGCCAATGACTGCCCTCTCCCTAAGCCCCACCCCCGGCAGCCATCCTCAGATTTGGTAGCACGTAAAGTGGCAGTATGACCAAGTGAAGAGCCGCAGAGGGGTAGACGGGAGGGTTCGCATGTGAATCTATGCCAGACCCATGCTGGAGAACAACAGTTACAGGTAAGTAACTTGTTCCTTCTCCAGCATGGGGTCTGGTATGGATTCACATGCTCATGAATAAGAGAATACATAGCAGTACACACATGCACAACCACGGGAGATGGCAATAGGCTCAACATTAAGCAATACAACAACTCAACATTAAGCAACTCTTACCTCCTAACCAGGCTCACCTTAGGCGAACAGGTTGCGCAGCACTGCTTGGCCGACCCTGGACTCCTCCCTGGAGTCCCGATCGACGCAGTAGAATCTTGTGAAGGTGTGCGTCGACTTCCACGTCGCAGCCCTGCAGATGTCCAGCAGGGGCACACCAGACAGGAACGCTGTGGTAGCAGCGATAGCTCTGGTCGAATGGGCTCTCGGACGACCGGGCAGCGGTCGGTTTGCCAACCGGTGACAGTGCATGATGCAGCCGGAGAGCCATCTGGAAATGGAAGTCTTCGAGAGAGCCTTCCCTTGATTCACAGTCCCAAAGTTCACAAACAGCTGTGATGTCTTCCGAAAACTCTTCGTGCGGTCCACGTAGAACTTCAGCGCTCTAGCTACATCCAGCGAGTGCAAAGTCCTCTCAGCCAGCGAGGAAGGCGACGGGAAGAAAACTGGCAACACCAAGGGCCCGTTGAGGTGGAAGTCCGACGGCACCTTGGGCATAAAGGAGGGGTGTGTCCTCAGCACCACCCTCGTGTCATGAAAAGTCAAGTATGGAGGCTTGCAAGATAGGGCCTGGATCTCTCCCACTCGTCGTGCGGAGGTGATGGCCACGAGGAAAGCTGTCTTCCATGACAGGAACTTCAAAGGCGCCGAATGCATAGGCTCGAATGAGGCCCCCATGAGCCTGGCCAGCACCACATTAAGCTCCCACGCCAGGGCAGGAGCCTTCACCGGCGGAAATGATCGGAATAGTCCCTTCAGGAATTCTTTCACCAGGCGATGAGACCACAAGGACGCCCGTCCCGTAGTCCTGGTATATCGGGAGATTGCAGCCAGATGTATTTTGATGGAGGCGTGAGCCAGTCCAGCTTTGGCCAGCGGCAGTAGATACAGCAGTACTTGAGGGGCCGTAATCCGCAGAGGGTTAATCATCTGTGCACGGCACCAGACAGAGAACCTCTTCCATTTATGTCCGTAGCACTTGAGAGTTGAGGACGCCCTGGCCTTTGTAAGAACCTCTCTGCAGTCGGCCGGGATGTCGTACCCTCCAAACTCTAGTGCTGAGGGAGCCAGGCCTGCAAGTTCAGCGACTCCGGGTTGTGGTGAAGAATGGCGCCTCCTTCTCTGGAGAGAAGGTCTGCGTCCGTCGGCAGCTTGACTGGTGGGGACGTTGACAAGTCCAGAAGGTCCGGGAACCAGATCTGTCTCGGCCACGCCGGTGCGACGAGGATCATCCTGCATCGGGACCTCTTGAGCTGGTTGATGAGCCGGTGCAGCAACGGCAGCGGAGGGAACGCATAAAGAAATAGGCCGTCCCAGGGGAACGAGAAAGCATCGCCCATGCTCCTCGGCTGGGGGAACCTGCTGGCGAACCTCCGGCACTTGGAATTCGTCGCCGTCGCGAAGAGATTGATTTGGGGTTTGCCCCATCGTCGGAAGAGTCGATCCACTTGATCCTGGCGCAGTTCCCACTCGTGGCACGAGCGCAGTTCCCTGCTGAGTGAGTCGGCGATCGTGTTTTTTATTCCTGCCAGATGAAGAGGCACCAGAAACATCCCTTGGGCGACGGCCCAATGCCACAGATCCTGGGCTTCCTTGGATAGGGCCGGGGACCTGGTTCCGCCCTGCTTCCGGATGTAGAACATAGTGGTGGTGTTGTCGGTGAAGATCCTCACCACCTTGCCCTTGAGGGACGGAAGAAGGGGCCTGAGGCCCCAGAACATTGTGCGGAGCTCCAAGATGTTGATGTGGAGAGACTTCTCCTCCGGCAGCCAAAGGCCTCTCGCGTGAAGATCTCCGGAGTGCGCTCCCCAACCTTCAGGGAGGCATCCGTCATCACCGTCACCTGGTGAGCTGGTGTCTGAAAGTCTGTGCCCGCCGACAGATGGGAGCGGGTACCCCACCACCGGATCGCCTGATGGAACGTCTCGTTGAGAGGGATCCTGTCCTCGAAGCTGCCCGTCGACTGGACCCAGCGGGCGTCGAGGAACTCTTGTAAGGGGCGCATCCGAAGCCTGCAAAGGCGCACCAGATAAATGCAGGAGGACATCATCCCGAGGAGGGATTTGATGGATCTTACCCTGGCCATGTCCGTGGCCAGCAGACGCTGCACCTTGCCTAGAATGGTCCTGGTCCTTTCCTCCGACGGTGAGGCCAGCCGCGTCACTGTGTCGAGCTTGGCTCCCAGAAACAGGGCGACTTGCGACGGAACCAGGTGGGATTTTGGAAAGTTGATGGAGAATCCCAGGTCGGTGAGCAGCTGGACGGTCTTCGCGGTGTGCTCCACGGCGAGCTCCCTTGTCCTTGCCCGGATGAGCCAGTCGTCCAGGTAGAGGTAGACGTGGACCCCTGTAGGCGCAGCCTCGCCGCCACCGGTGCGAGGCACTTGGTGAACACCCTGGGTGCCGACTTCAATCCGAACGGGAGGGCCTTGAACTGGTAGTGCCGACCTTGGACCACGAACCTGAGGTCGGTGTCTTTTTAGAATGGTGATGTGGAAGTACGCATCCTCCAAGTCCAACGACGACAGGAAATCGCCCTCCTCCAGCTGTCCCAGCACGTGCTGGAGGGTGACCATACGGAACTTCTGTGCCTTGATGTACTTGTTCAGTCGTCATAGGTCCAGGATGGGGCACTATCCTCCTGTCTTCTTTTTTACGAGGAAGTGCCTTGAGTAAACTCCGGAGCCCCGAAGCCTCTTTGGGACGAGCTCGATGGCACCCTTCTTGAGCATCGCCCTTACTTCCAACAGTAGTTGAGGGAAGTGATTTTCCTTCCTGGCCACGGGTGGAACGCGAGGGCACTTCTTCTGAAACTCGAGGGCGTGCCCTTGGGCCAGGGCGTCCAGCACCCAACGGTCGGTGGAGATGGACTCCCACACGCTGACGAACCTCGCCAGCCGGCCTCCCACCGGGGTGCTTCGGCGGGGGCCCGACCCCACGGTCGGTTCAATCTTGTTTGGAGGTCGCCTTGCCTCCTTGACCTCCCTGTCGACGACGACAGGCACCACCTGACTTGCCGCGTCCCCTTTAGGCTTCCTGGGATGAAGATCTTGCCGCTTGGCGGTACGTGGAGGAGCCACTGCCTGATCCCTTGGAGGCACCTTGTCTGCCTCCGGAGCTCCGAAAGGACGGCCGTCATTGTTGGAGCACTCCCAGTGCCCGGGCAGTCTCTGTGTCGATCATGATGGCCTGAAGGGACTCATCAACCGCCTTCCCAAACAGGTTGTTCCCGTCGAAGGGCATGTCCAAAACCTTGGTTTGTACGTCCAGGCGGAAATCCGTGGCCTTGAGCCATCCTCGTCGTCTCAAGCAAACGCTGTTGCCCAACTGACGGAAACCGGTGTCAGCGATGTCCGTTACCACCGTGATGGCGTGGTCCGAAGCAATATCACCTTCCTGTAGGATTTCAAGGGCCTCAGCCCTTTTGAGTCCAACAGAGGGGCGATTCTGAACAGCAACTCCCTGTTGTAGCGGGCTACGATAGCCAGGGCGTTGGCCGCCTTGATAGTCGTCGCTGCGGATGAGATGACCCGTCGTCCCATCGTGTCCAGCTTCCTGCCCTCGCCGTCCGTCGGGGAAGTTGATGTCGAGGCCGATGCCCCCCCAGCTTTCTTCTTTGCCGCCGCCAAGACGACCGAATCCGGGGTAGGTTGCGCCCGAAGGCACAAGGGGGCAGCGTCGGGGACCCAGTACTACTTCTCATACCGGTCCCTCTTTGCCGGCGCCGTTGCAGGGTTCTTGAGGATGGCGAGCCCCTCATCCCAGATGTCATCGAAAAGTGGTACGGCGAGGACCGTCTTCCTTTTAGCCTTGCGCCGTTGGTAAAGGAATCCTTCCTTCTTCTCTTCTGGGCAGAGCTGGAAGAGCTCGGATGCCCTGGAAATCATGGAATGAAAGGATCCAATCTCGTCGGGCGGGGAGGCCCGAGCAGGGGGCGACGGGGGACATGTCCCGTCGTCGCCTCGGTCATCATCTGTACCTGTAGTAGCCGTGTCCGTGCCTGTATCATCCCCATGGGTAGTAGACCGGGGGGAAGGCAGAGCAGGATGCAGAGGTGGGAGAGGTGGCGTAGGATGCGTCCTCCTCCTCTTATGTGGTGGACTTTCCGAAGGTCCCGGCTCCGGTTCCCCCGTCGGGTCTGGCTCAGGTACCTCAGTCGGGGGGAGGGGCAACCTTGTCCTTATCTCCGAGCATAAGGACTGAACCGCTGACAAAATGGCCGCCGAAGTGTCCTGCGGCGCCGGAAACGATGGGCACGAGGGCTCTTGAGGAACCTCGTCAGCGACACCATCGCTCTCGTCGTCGCCCTCGTCGGGATCCCTCCCGATGGGCTTGGCCTCTTCCACGACTTCGATGAGCTCTTCTTCAGAGGTCGTGTCCGTATCCACGATGGTCACCTGGCCCCTCCCCCACCTTTTCCAACGAGGACTTTGTGGGGGTCTTCTCAATGGGCCTGAAAGACGACTCCCTCCGCGGTGGCAGGGAGACTCTGGGTCCTGAGGTCGCCTCCACTGGCGTAGCCTCCACAGGCTGAGCTAGGGCCGCTGCGACATCCTCAATCGAGGTCTTAGCAGGGTGAATTAAGGCCATCGTCACCTTCTGTGTGCCTGGGGCCTTCACCTTGGGGGGGAGGGTCCGAGCCTCGCTCCCCCTCTGCCGGAATCTTCGAGATCGACCGGGGCCTCTCCAGAAGCTTCACCGAGTTCTCGGACTTCCTCTTACCCGAGCCAGAGCGTTGGCTCGTGGTTGATGGTGCCGGGGAGGATGCGCCCTGCCTGGCAGCCAAGGAGCCCGACCGTTCGGCGCTCCCGGTGCCCGCGGACTCGCGGCGCTTGGCCCTTTGTTGGGCCCCCGTCGCCGGGGCGCCCTCACAGGACTTAGAAGACCGCTCGGACTTCTTTTTCTTCTTCTCGCCTGACGGGCTCTTCCCTTCCAGCCAGTTGGCGAGACGGAGGTGGCGATCCTTCATGGTCCGCTCCGACATGTTCCCACAAAACGCACAGTCCTTCTCCGTGTGCGTCTTGTCCTCATGGAGACAGTAAAGGCATAACGAATGCTCGTCCTCCTTGAAAACATTCTGAAGCTGGCATCCAGGGCAGGTCCTGAACTGCTTCCCGGGCGTCGAGCTTCCTTTCTCCTGGGCCATGTCCGGGGTAGGCCTCAGAACTTCTGGAATCCTCCAAAAGCATAACTCGACAAAATCTTCACCCTGGAGGGGCGTAGAAATCTACGAAACGGATCCCCGTTGATCAGATGTAGAAACGGTGGAGCTTGAGGCTCTATTTAACCGAAAAATGAAAAAAATCTCCTGAAAAAGCGCGAAAACGCAGCAAAAGCTCCAGAGCTACAGCACGAGGACTCCCAACACTTGACCGTGCAGTAAAAATCTGAGGATGGCTGCCAGAGGCGGGGCTTAGGGAGAGGGCAGTCATTGCTGGGGGCAGTATGACCCAGAGACCAGTGATTGGTTACTACTAAGAAAGACAGATCAGAAACGAAACTGATACTGATTTTTTTTCTATACCGAGGATTCCCGACCTGACGACGGGGAATATTCATGAGCATGTGAATCCATGTCAGACCCCATGCTGGAGAATCAGGTAATCAGCTGAGGGAAGCTTAGAGGCTTTAAAGGCCCCCTTCGGTGCAGGAAATAGAGAGCAGATGGAACTTGGGCTGGAATGTATGCGGCAGAAGGATTAAGACACAGTGCAGGCAATCCAGGGAGAAGTGGGAGAACCAAAAGGGACACCAAAACTTTGATAGAGCAGATTTCACCTGCTTGTCTTGTGCTGTGAGGGTCTTGTTCCCCAGACTCTGATGTGCAGAGGCTGCGCAACTAAAGGCATGAAGGAAGACTGCCTATCCACATGTGACCCTAATTTTCAGAGATTGCGCAGCAGGGAGCGTGTCGGAGACCATGGCCCGAAGTTGCTTGGAAGTTGATTCTCAGGAGCGAAATGGGCTCCGAATTTGCATGGCCGGACTGAAGACGCCTTTAGCGAGGAAGGGTGTGGGTCCAGAGCGAAAGCCAGAAGTTGTGCAGCCCACAGAAAAAGGAACTCAGAAGACTGAGTCATACCGGGAGTTCAGTTTCCTTGTGCAAACACTACCAGCAACAGTATCCAGCTAAATGAGCACTAGCGTAAGAGTGGAAGCGATGCAAAGTAACGTACTGAGTTTTAACAATGAAACACTTGAATTGTAGCACTCACATGTGAACAGGTATTCTATCTCTTAACTCTTGTAAAGAGAAAGCACAGTCAAACACGATTGTTGAACTTCAAAACAAATCACACAAAGGAGTGGTCTTGTGTGCCTAATAAAGATTCTAGGAGAGCGACCTCTGAATCTTTTGTTAAAGCAGTCAACATTTATACCAAGAGAAGAACAAGTTACTTACCAACTGGTAAAGTTCTTTCGATTGAATGTTCCTCCAACGTATTCCTCATCTTAGATCTTAGATGTATTCCATCCAGCTTTGCTGCTCTTCGGAAATGTTTTCGGCAGAGGGCGCCGTGCGTCGATGTCGTTGAGTCGATAGTCCCTCTGAGGCCTCCGTCGAGGGCGACGTCATAGGGTGTATAAGTAGCACGTGCGGCGCCCGTTGGCCTCAGTTCTGTTTTTCTCCTCTTTTGTATCTGTGATCTTGTACTGTGTAGATTGTGCCGGCAGACTGGTATCAGCCTTGCGAGATTTGAGATAGGAAAAACCCGGAAAAAATCTACAGAGGGGTAGGTTGGGAGGGCGATGAGGAATACGTTGGAGGAACATCCAATCGAAAGAATGTTACCAGTTGGTAAGTAACTTGTTCTTCGAGTGGATTGTGTCCTCCAATGTATTCCTCATCTTAGATAGGCTTCCAAAGCAGTATTTTGCATAGTTCCTCTGGAGGAGGGGTCAGATTTTTTCCCACCAATGCCTTTAGATGGCGGAATAAAGCACTGCTTTTCCAAAAGTCAGCTCCCTAGACTGGGAAGCATCCAGGCTATAGAATTTTGAGGAGGTGTGAAGTGAAGACCAAGTTGCTGCTTCGCAAATGGACCTTATTGGGACACCTCTTTGAAGAGCTGTGGAAGAGGCGATGCCTTTGGTGGAATGAGCCCTTAACCCTTCTGGTGGGTCTTTTTGTGCTAGTCTGTAGCATTCTGAAATGCAAAACACGATCCAGCGTGAAATTGTCTGTTTTGTTACTGATTGACCCAGTTCTCTTCCTGTGTAGCCTATAAACAACTGGTTGTCCACTCTAAGCCTAGAAAGTCTAGAGATGTAAAAGCTTAAAGCTCTTTTGGGTCCAGTCTGTGTAATCTTTCCTCCCCCTTAGAAGGATGAGGTGGAGGATAGAATGAGGGTAAAACAATTTTCTGACTTAAATGAAAATCAGATATTACCTTCGGTAAAAATGATGGTTTAACCCTCAATACAACTCTGTCCTTGTGGAACACAGTGTAGGGTGGCCCAGAAGACAGTCCCTGCAATTCGCTCACTCTTCTTGTTGATGTTAGAGCAAGTAAAAAGGCTGTTTTCCATGTGTTGATAATCTTAATGGACACATGTGCATAGGCTCAAAAGGGGCACACATTAAGAATTTTAAGACTAAATTTAGATCCCAAATCGGTACTTGAAATGGGTGAGGAGGAAACACATTAGTGAGACCTTTTAAGAATTGTGTTATCAAAGGAATTTTGAAGTAGGAGCATTCTTCCGATGAGCGCTTGAAAATGGAAAGCGCTGCAAGGTAACCTTTGATTGTTCTGATATTCAGACCTCTATGTGCTAGGGTCAGAAGGAAAGATAGTACTTCCGGAATAGAACATAGAAAAGGATCGACATTCTTTTCCCTGCACCAGTTGCAAAACTTTTTCCAACGGCAACAGTACAGAGACTTTGTTGCTAGCCTTCTTGCCGACAGCAACACCTCCATAACATCATCTGGAAGGTTCCAATCCCTGTATCTCAGCCTTTCAGATACCAAGCATGAACGTTGAGTGTTCAGACCTCTGGGTGGAGAACCTGACCTTCCATTTGAGAGAGAGAGGGTTCGCTCTCTGAGGAAGACTTACTGGAGGACAGATGGACATATCTAGAAGGTCCGGATACCACGTTCTCTTGGCCCAATCCGGAGCAATTAGGATCATGCGGTTCCCGAAGCGTCTCAGCCTTCTGATGACCTGAGGAATGACGGGAATCGGAGGGAACGCGTACAATAGTGGGAAATTCCAATCCACCACGGACGCGTCCCCCAGGACTCCTCTCGGGGGAAATTCCCATGAGCAATACCTTTCGCATTTTCGGTTGGTACTGGTTGCGAATAGGTCTACCTGAGGGGATCCCCAAAGAGCGAAGATCTCTTGAATGACTTCCTGAGCCAATTCCCATTCGTGGGATACCGTGCTCTGCCTGCTCAGAGCATCTGCCGTCATATTCTCTTCCCCGGCTAGATGAATTGCCGTTAGAGATTCCTTCCTGAATCGCCCAATACCAGAGTTGCATTGCCTCTTTGCACAGGGGTAGTGACCGCACACCTCCTTTTTTGTTTAGGTAGTGCATGGCCACTGTGTTGTCGGTCATTATCAGGACATTCTTTCACCTGACAGATGGCAGGAAGGCCTTCAGCGCTAGTCTGATTGCCCTCAGCTCCAAAAGGTTGATATGTAGTTTGGACTCCGATGGAGACCAACGACCGTTTGTCAAATCGTTGGCATGTGCTCCCCATGCCAGGAGTGAGGCAACCGTCACTACTGTGATCTCCGGCCATGGTTGCCAAAAAGGTTCTCCCTTTAGGATGCTCTCTGCACAGGTCCACCATAGAAGGTCTTGTCTGACCTTGTTCGGAATCTGAAGAAGATCCGTCATTTGACCCGAGAACTGGGACCACTGAGTCTTTAGGGCCCATTGAAGGGATCTCATCCTCGAGTGTGCCTCTGGCACCAGAAAGATGCAGAATGCCATGAGGCCGAGCAACCTTAAAAAGTCGTAAGCCTGGAGATTTTGGGCATTTTAGAATTTGGAAACCATCTGAAGAATGTCTTGAGCCCTCGTCTTGGGAGGCGAGCTCTTGCCCAAGGATGTGTCTAATACAGCTCCTATGTACTGAAGCTGTTGGGAAGGTGTCATTTGAGACTTCTTTAAATTGAGGGAGAAGCCCAGTTTGTGGAGGAAGTGGCAGGTGACTTTCAGATGATCCAGTGCTTGCTCGGCAGAGCGCGCTCTGATCAACCAATCGTCCAGGTAGGGGTAGACATGAATCCCCCCTCTCTTGAGGTGCGCTGCCACCACTACCATTAACTTGGTGAAGACCCTCGGGCGGAGGTCAACCCGAATGGCAGGACTCGAAACTGATAGTGTGAGTCGCCAACTACGAACCTCAGGTATTTTCTGTTGAGATGAATCGGCAAATGAAAATAAGCATCCTGGATGTCCAAAGACTCCAACCAGTCCTGGAGTTGAAGGGCCTGAAGGATCTGAGAAAGGGTAACCATCTGTCAAGCTCACCTGATTCCCACGGAGGCGCAGGTCTGGCTTCGAGTGCTGATGCTTCTTCAATGGTGAAGTTCAGGACTCTGAGGATGGACAGGTAGGGCCCATCTACACTGGCTTCTCTGGCTCGCAGGACTCCCAACCCTCCACGATACCCTTCCACGATTCCCCGTGAAGTCTCACCTTAGGGTCTGGAAGGATGAGTTCTCCATCCTGCTTCTGATGCAGGGACGCGTTGAAACCCAGTTACTTCACTGGATTGAGGTTTGATGGGAGTTCAAATAAGCTTGACTATTCAGGTAAGGTGCTGTAAGAGTTCTGTAGCAAGTTCAAAAGTTCAAGCTTAATAATAATGTTCATTGGCCCTCATTACGACCCTGGCGGAAATCGAAAAACGATGGCGGAAATGTAATACCGCCATCGAATACCGCTCGGTGCGATTATGACCAGTCACCATAAAGTACGATGCCATTTGCGACACCGTAGTGAACGCCAACGCTAACTGCACCAAGTACGCGCACGCGCGCCATGCAAAACCGTAATTACCACCATGGCGCAACGGTACGCGAATTCTGACCCTAGCGGACATTTACTTACCGCCATCAAGCATGGCGGAAAGTACCATTCCGCCATGGTGAGAATTACAGCATCGTGAACCAACCGTAAATGGCCCTACTGAGTGCCTGTACACCACTCCCTGCCCACATTGCACAACTCCTCGTAGGTGCAATGAAGTTACACAATGCAACCAGTGAAATGTACAAGTCACCCATGCATGCCAACGAACAAATGAATGTAGGGGCTCCAAGTGCCTTGTGAGTGGCCATCCATATTTGGCATGTCACCATTGCCGTACTGATGCAGCACAGGCATGTGAAGGTTCAAGTACAGCAATATGAACTGAAATATGAGACAAAACAACAACAGGCCCCCATCGCTTGACACCAGTGTAAGGCAACATTCAAAGCAGTATCCTGAGGGAGACTGCACCAGCCCTGTACTCTTGCCAGTAAACAAACCAACCATCAGCATAAGCATGTACCACACAAGTTGGCAGAGTGACTGAGCAGCCAGGCTCATCTCAAGAGGGGCCAATGGGAGCTGCAGGGCACAGATGGCACGAATACAGAAGCTATTCCAATGGACATGACCTCAGTCTCCCTCCAAGAAACGCACGCAAACACAGGCACCTGTGACCAGCCATTTTCTGATAATCACATCATTCCACCAATCCACCTGGCTGACCGGCATCTGTTACACAAAAGCTAATCCCCCGCCCCTGAGCATGACATCATTAAAACAGTCATAATGGCAGCCCCTATCCCTGACCTTACTGGGCTTCGTAGGCAAACGCGGCCAGTACAGTACCACGCAACTATACTCAGAAGGCGGAACCCAATGCAGATCTTCTCACAATACATCGCTCCACAAATAGGAATATGCTACATTACTTGCAAAGAATAACGCTACACGGTTAATATCAGAATAAAATTATAATGCACATCAAACTCACCAAGCCCATACAGCTATTAAGTCATAAACTCCACAATATTTTTCATTACTGTGGGCTGCATCCGCAATAAATGACCAGCTTCTTCTTGTGTGACGCCCTGTTCCTTCATGGTACACAGGGGCTACATTCACGTTCAAAAAGGCAACATGGAAGCGCCTAGAACCGCAAGGCCGTCCCATTAGGTAGGCACTAGTCCAGCTGAAAGGTTGATATGTTGCTCCTAGCCACTAGTACTGCGTAAGGGCATGTGGCCCATTGGCGATCGTCCCATAAGATCGTAATGGTGCTCCACTGATTAACTCGAAGCAGCAGGTGTCGGGAGTAAAAGCCATCTGCAGGAGTGGCATACAGATGGCAGCGGCAAAAGGGGAGGAGATACCTGTCACCCAAATGAAATGAAAAAGAATAGTATGGGCATCAGAACTTCAATTGTATTACTCACTTCAATGATCACACTAAATCTACAGCCATATGCATGCTAGCCCACTCAAAAGGATTATTTCCACCCAAAAATCACTTGCGAATCATAACTATATAAATCGAGGTGAAAACACTATTACAAACGAGTGTTTGTGTGCATGCGTCTGTTAAAACAGAATCCATTAGATGGGATTAGTAACGTGCATAGACACAAGTGTTTGAAGGCGCGTCGAGACAGGGAGGGTTCAACAAGGGCAGATAGACGATGGTCCCACTATGGCAGCTCTGCATCACATAGCGCAGGGGAAGGGGATAGATTCCAAAAAGCCATGTACATGGCAAACTCTCAATTAAATCATCTGTCCATGCATCCATACATCATTCCCTCATCCCGGTATAAAAACGCCTGATTATTTACTCACATAACATTTGAAATTTCCATTGAGTCTGTGCGTAATGCAGTCTGCAAAATCCACTGTGCTCCAGCCCGGAATTCTAGTGTTGTGAAGTAACATGTATTTGGGAACGTCCTGCCTTATCGTCCACTACGCTATTGCGCATCCCATACTATTCATATCAATCATTGCATTCTCGCCACGGCCCCTGTCCCAAGGACATTAAACAATAGAACGTTATATTTGCAGTCAGACCTGTGGGCGTCTCCTCGCCGCTAGCTGAAAACCGAAAGCGCTGTCCTTCGAATTCCTCATTTGCAACATCACGTCGAAAAGGCATCTGTGACCGCTTGAAATCACAAATTCATCCATGTAGTGCGGCAGTGTGTGAAAATGGCAACTGGCTTCACTCACAAATGGGACGCCCCGCCCGTCGGTGAACCTCGGTACAGTGCTGCATGAGGGTCCACCGTTAATCGAGTACTACATTCCACTGACCCTTCACAAGTTTGTTCGCGACTGCAAAGATAGTATGTGAAACAATGGGACCATAGCAGAATGAACATATAAACCAATATTTCACTGCCATCGGGATTAAATACATGATTGTAATAGCAAGATGCCATGCGTCACATTGCAGCGTTGTGTGCGGGACGTGCTCGCCCAAAGGGGATTGCAGCTGGCACAGGTGGAATGAATCACCACAGGTGGAGGCTATACAGCCTGAAAACACAAATTGCACACCCAACCCCCTCCCACAACCACACCCACTCCAAAATGCTACCGGCAGGACTAGCGATGTTGGCCCTGGGGGACCTGATAGCACTGCAAGTACTCCAACTTCAAGAAGAAGACGAACACCAACTACTACAACAACCGGCCGCACAGAGGAGACGCAGGAGGAGGAGGAGGGCAAGGCAGGGCCAGCAAGGCCCACCAGCAGAGCCACTACCACCACGCAGGCAGCCCGCAATCCCACGCCTCCGAGCTCATCCTTTCAACCTCACTGCTGAGCAGATCCACACCCTCTACCGTTTGGACCGGGACACCATAACCGCCATTGTGAACATGACACACGCTGACCTTGTCAGCATGATAGATAGCCCAACCGCCATCCCACCCCTACTGAAGGTGGTGTCTGTACTCCACTTCCTGGCCACAGGCACCTACCAGCACACAGTCGGACAGTTGCATGGCATTTCACAGCCACTGTTGTCACGGACACTATCGCAAGTGCTCGATGCCCTCCTGAAGCACGCAGACGACTACATCTCTTTACCACGCTCGGAGCAGGAGATTACAAACACAAAAGTGGGATTCCATGCACTTGCCGGCATACCGGGTTGCATTGGTGCCATCGACTGCACCCATGTGGAATTGGTTGTCCCACATGCCATGGAGGTCCAGTACCGCAACCGGAAACAATATCATTCTCTTAATGTACAAATGGTGTGTGACTCCAACAGGATCTTTACACATTGTTGTGCCCGATTTCCTGGATCAACCCATGATTCTATGGTCTTGAGGAACTCTACAATACCACGCTACATGGAGCGACACGCAGGGAACAGATCCTGGCTACTCGGTGAGTCTCATTTCATGCATGATAATGTGGGGTATGTGATGCGGCAATGACCTGGCAGGAAGGGGGGGGGGATGCGTACGTAGCAATGTCATTCCACAAACATCCTTTATTGTCCACATACAGGTGATGCCGGGTATCCACTGAAGAGATGGCTCCTTACACCACTCCGGAACCCACAGAACCAGCATGAGGACTACAACCATGCCCACTCACGTACCCGTGTAGTCATAGAACAGGCATTCGGCCTACTGAAGGCTCGTTTCCGCTTCCTCAGCAGGTCTGGCGGGGCACTCCTGTACCGCCATGAGAAGGTTGCAAAGATGGTCATGGCATGTGTCATGCTACACAACATGTGCGTACGTAGAAATGTGCCCATGCCCCCTGACGCAGAACTGCAAGCACCTGAAGATGGTCATGATGAGGGTGGGGATGTGGCAGCACCTCAAGGAGTCCGCGAGGCACAGGAGGCCCGTGAAATTCGTCAGAATATCATAGATTCATGCTTCTAGCACTCACGCCTGGTGGCTGATACATGGACACGGGACTTGTGGCACTGTGTGTGTCTGGAACATGCACAATGTGGACTGTACGCCTATAAAGGCCTCGTACACAAAGATCAATGTCCACACATCTCATTGGATGATTATGAAATGTTTATAGCATGTGTGAAAATTACAGACCCCATCGACCCGCCACCCAAGAAAGCCCAACACCCCCCCTCCACCCACCTACCTCCCCCCCCGAACACCAGTGTCCAAAGATGCTCATTGTCAGTGGGCAGACGCTATTGCAAGCCCCCTCTCCGGGTATCAGGGGCACCCCTGCCTGTGGAGCGCAGGTTCCTCCCAGATCTACTTTGGGGGCTGCCCTGGACGGAACTTGCAACGGATGATGTCTCTGCCTGCTCACGTCCATGCATGTCCCTAAGGGTTTGTGAGAGCTCAGTGAGCACACGGCGCACAGCGGCAAGTTCACCACATACGTCTTTGGACGTCGCATGCAGTTCCCCCCTCAGGCTCTCGGTGCTTCTCTCCATTTGTACCCTTAGTGTCTCTGTACTTCTCTCCATTTGTACCCTTAGTGTCTCTGTACTTCTCTCCATTTGTACCCTTAGTGTCTCTGTACTTCGCTCCATTTGTGCCCTAAGTGTCTCAGTAGATGTTTCTATGGCTGCCTTAGAACCCCCACATTCATCAGCATGCTCCTTGAGGAGCGTGGCCAGTTGCTGCTGTTGCACGATCACCTGGTCGAGGGACTGTTGCCTCTGCTGGGCCATGCACATTTGCGGTGGTGTCACAGAGGGGCTGATCACCTCATGTTGCCTTGCCACAGGGCTTGTGGGGGATGGCCAGTCGTCGTCTTGTGGGTGCCCCTGCGTAGTATCCTCATGGTGTACGGGATGAAACAAACAGGGGGATTGAGACAGGTCATGGATGGGTCCTACATCGACAGCACCGTTTTCTGTGTCGGAGCATGCTGGCATTAATGCAGTGTCACCTATGGTGCTGCTGCCACCAGAAGCAGTGCCTTCTGTGGCATCCATTGGGGGGACCTGTGGTGCTGCTGTTGTGGGCATGCTGGCTGCTGGGGTGCCTGTTGAAGTCCCCTCCTGTGTGCTGCCACTTGATTTGTGCTGCTGCCGTGTCTTGATCCGTGCAGCTGAGGTGGAGGGTCTTTGGCCGTTGGTCTTGGCCCTCTTTGCAGGTGTGCTGGTAGGGGTGTCCTGAAGCTCGTCGTTTGAATCGGACCCTGTGGTGGAGTAAAGGAGGGCGAGCGTTATTTATGGGTCTGTGGAAATTGGAATGGCAATGTATCACATGCATTGGGGTGGTACCTGAGGGTGATTTGGGTCAGGGCCTTGGAGGTGGTTTCATTTTTGTGTGGATTGAGGATGCAGTTGTTTTGCAGCCTGCAGTTAGGGTGTGCATGCTGCACGTGTAGAGGGTGTTTTTAGGATTTTTAATTATTTATGTATTTAATGTGACTTTTGAAGTGCGCTATCAGGCCAATGTATGTGGACGTTCTCCTGGACATGTGTTTCTGTTGCACTATGTGGACACATGGTACTTCACATGATTGGTCATTGTGGATTTAGCATTGTTTTATTTGGCCCACCTACCTGATTCTTCGGATGTCTGCACTCCTTTCTCCATCCCTCCGACTCCCTCTATACTCTCCATTCCAATGGTGGAGGCACAGATTTCTTCCCAGGGGGTCAACTTGATGGGTGATTCCGATCCTCCCCCGGTAGCTGTGGCAATGTTACGGTTGGCTGATAGTATGCTCCGTACGCGTATCCGCAAGTCGTCCCATCGCTTTCTGCATTGCTGTGGGTTGCGGGGTGCGGTCCCCACCGCACTTACCCGCTGTGCCACCAGGGCCCATATGGCCTTCTTGTTCGCAAGTGCCGTCCTGGTCATTTGCGTCGAGAAGACGACGGCAGCATTCTCCTGGAGGGTCTCTGTGAGCACGGTGAGTTCCTCATGGGAGAAGTGGACCTGCCGCTTGCGGTCGCACGCTTTTTTAGCAACTTTTCCCATTTTGATTGTTTTGACTAGGGTGGCTAACGGGTTGGGATGTGTCTCAGGGTCGGATTTTTAATGGTTGTGTTGGGATTCTGATTTTATAGGTGTACGGCGTGCTGTTTCCCGTTCCGGACCCATGTTTTTACTTCCGTTTCCGTATATTTACGGTCACCGTATTTTGCGATTACCGCTCATTACGGTGACCGCTATGATGGGTGGCGGAATTGCACCTAGGGCGCCGTACGACGGCGGTGAGGGGTGTTTTGGGGACATTTCCGCCATCGTGGACTTTGCACTTCCGCCATGGCGTAATGCTCGTGCCCGATGAGTCAGAATTAGCCGCACTTTACTCCATCGTGCAATGGCGGAAACGCTATTTACGCTATGGCGGTCAGGTCAGTTACTTTCCGCCAGGGTCGTAATGAGGGCCATTGTCTTATTGCAGCAAGCGCTGACGCTTATGTCTTTTTCCCCCTTAGGGGCCGGGGTTCGGAATGCCGGAGATATGGCGCCGACCCGAAGTGAAACGTGCAGTTCCAGTAAATGACAGGTAAGTTCTGGGTGAGCGTTCGGGTAATGTCTTTGCATTCGCTCATTCAATGTCTGTCTTTTTTCCCCATAGGGGCTGGGGTCCGGAATGCCAGGAAGCAGCAGGACCCGAAATGAAATGGGAATGACCCAACAGGTAAGTCTTAGAAGGAAACTGAGCTTTTCCTATTCCCTTCCTTCTCTCACCTTGTGTTCTTGTCTTTTTCTCTCTAGGCTCTGGGAAGTGGCTGCGGATCCGGATGATCGCTGCTGAAGATGGAGGTGCCCAGGAAAGGTGAGTGAAATGCAGCGCTGCAGCGATCGAAGCGAAATGCTTTTAAAAATTGGTCTTCCCTTTCAGCATCGTCGGTGTGATGTCTCCGTGATGCAGCTTTAGCAGGTAAGGTCTTCTTTCTCTCCAATTCTCTCTTAGCAGATGACCCAGGATGCTGACAGGCGTGGCTGAAGTCCAGATGCAGGAGCTGACACGGTGAGCGTCCAGCTGCGAGGAGCAGAACAACGCGAAGCGTGAGTTGCTGATCGGGCGTGGTTTAAATAGCTTTGGAAGAAGTTCCAGGTATGTATCCTTCCACCGATCAGGTATGTATCCTTCCCCGACCACACCCAGGTGGAAATTAGTCCCACCGGTAAAGTAGTTCCATTCAGGCCTCAAGAGGGCCTGGATGTAGCAGCATGGTCTGCATCAGGTAAGTGCACATTAAAACACTTGAACACATGTCTAGCTTTATGAGCCTGGCGCCTAAGGCGCCAGGACAGGGGTCCAACATGAGCCTGGCGCCTAAGGCGCCAGGACTGTGTCCAAAGGGCTCCAGCTTGGGCCCGCTGGCACTTCCCTGGGGGGAATGATGCCTGCCTCTGGGGTTGCTGGGTCGGACCTGGCTCCTTGGAGGTAGGCATCATGACAGTACCCCCCCCTCAAGGCCCCTCCCAAGGTTGTTCCCTCCGGGGGTTTTGGCTTGTTCGGAAATCTCCAGTGGAACCTTTGTATTAATCGAGGTGCGTGAACATGGTAACTAGGCTCCCACGATCTCTCCTGAGGTCAATATCCCTTCCAGTCAACAAGATAGAAGAGTTTTGACTTTAACACCTTGGAGTCTAAAATGTCTTTAACTTCGAATTCTAATTCCCCTTCAATTTGAACTGGGTCTGGAGGCTTGGACAGTCAGGTCCCTGGTTGTACTGGCTTCAAAAGTGATGCATGAAAAACTGGATGAATACGCATGTTAGACGGTAAATCCAGTTTAAAGGCTACGGGATTGATTATAGCCTTGATGGGATAAGGTCCTATGAATCTGGGATTGAAGGTTTGCGGGCCCTTGAGGGGTAAATGTTTCGTTGCTAGCCATACCTGGTCTCCTACTTGGTAAAGAGGAGTTTTACTTCGGTGCAAATCAGCGTTTTCTTTATACTTTTTCTTGGCTTGCTGTAAATGAGTTGCAGCTTCTTTGAAGGCTCGGGTTATTGTGGAATGCAGATGATTTACTGCGGGCATTTCCAGAGTCAGAGGTGGATCTAGGTCAGAGGTCCGAGGATGGTGACCATACAAAGTATAAAAAGGAGTTTGTCCGGTTCCAGAATGCACTGAATTGTTGTATGCATATTCTGCGATCCAAAGGATGTCTTTCCAATTTAACTCGGATTGGTGTAACATGCACCGAAGATATTGCTCGAGAGTCTGATTGGTTCTCTCCGTTTGTCCGTCGGTCTGGGGGTGGTGGCTGGTGGATAACCGCACATCTATTTGTGCTAGTTCGCAACACTTCTTCCAAAAATGGGAGATAAATTGACTTCCACGATCCGAGACTAATATGGAAGGGAAACCATGTATGCGAACTATATTCTCCAGAAATTCCTTGGCCAAGGTGGAAGCTGAAGGCAAACCTTTTAAAGGGATAAAGTGGGCCATTTTGGAGAATAGATCCACAATTACAAGGATAGTGTTGTAACCAGCACAAGGAGGCAGGTCAGTTATAAAGTCCATTGACAAGGTGTGCCATGGTGCCGGTGGAATATCCAAGGGTGGAAGTAGGCCGGCTGGCCTTTTCTTTTGACCCTTGTTTTGGGCGCAAGTTCCGCAAGACAATACAAAAGACTATGTCTTTTCTCCAAGAAGGCCACCAGAAGTGGCGTTTGATTTTTTCCTCCGTTTTAGCGATACCAGGGTGTCCTTCCATTAATGATTCATGATGGGCAATAACAAGTTCTTGCAATTCTTTACTTGGCAGAAATAACCGCTCCTGGAAGTAGGGTAAATCATCCTTAACGGTGTAATGAGGACCCTTTTGACTCCATTCCAGTAAGGCTGAAGAGTCTAGAAGTTGTTTTACTTGCGTTTGGATGTCCTCAATAGTTTGCAATGAAGTTAGGCCTAAGATTCTTTGTTCAGGTATGATTGGCACAGGTTCTAAACTCGAATTGGGTTCTTCCATGCCAATCCGGGATAAGGCGTCCGCTTTACCATTCTTGCAGCCAGGGCGATAGGTAATTACAAAATCGAATTCCGCAAAGAATAGAGCCCATCGGAGTTGTCGTGAAGATTGAGCTTTGACCGTCTTTAAATACTGTAAATTTCTGTGGTCCGTAATTACGGTGATGGTGTGTCTTGCCCCGAGAAGGTAGTGACACCAAGCCTTGAAAGCAGATTTAATAGCCAGTAACTCTTTGTCGGTAATTGCGTAGTTGATTTCAGGAGGAGAAAATTTCCTGGACCAAAAGGCCACAGGGTGTAGTTGGTTAGTTTCTGGGTCTCTTTGCGACAGGACAGCTCCCATGGCCGAACTGGATGCGTCGGTTTCCACAATGTAAGGGAGATCTGGGTGCGGGTGCTTCAATACAGGTGCAGAGGTGAATTTGGTTTTCAGGTCCTGAAAGGCTTGTACGGCCTCAAGAGTCCATTCAAAGCGTTTGTTTTTCTTTAGGAGAGCTGTGATGGGTTGGACTGTTCGGGAAAATTCCGGGATGAATCTTCGATAGAAATTGGCGAAGCTGAGCATGCTCTGAACTCCCTTCACCGAGCTAGGAGATGGCCATTTGAGGATGGCGTCCACCTTTCGCGAGTCCATTCGGACTCCTTGAGGTGTCAGGATGAATCCGAGAAACTCAACTTCTGTGGTATGAAAAACGCATTTTTCGAGCTTTGCAAATAGTCTGTGCTGGCGCAATTTCTCAAGAACTGCCCTAACATGTTTTCTGTGATCGGATTCTGAAGAAGAGTACACCAGGATGTCGTCAATATAAACAATGACACAGACATCGATAAGTTTCCGAAGAACATCATTCATAAAGTACTGAAAGGCGGCAGGTGCATTGCACAAACCGAAGGGCATCACCTGATATTCGAAGAGCCCAAATTTGGTGCGGAATGCAGTCTTTCATTCGTCGCTTTCTTTTATACGCACCAGGTGATAAGCTCCTCGGAGATCTAACTTGGTGCACACACAAGCGTCTTTCACCTGGTCGATAAGCTCAGGGATCAGGGGCAGAGGATAACTATTCTTAATCGTTATTTGATTTAGGGCGCGATAGGCTATACATGTTCTAAGGTCGCCCTCTTTTTTCGGCACGAATAACAGAGCTGAGGAGACAGGAGACTTGGACGGGCGAATAAAACCATTGGCTAGGTACTGATCTAAATACTGACGCAAATGCAGGTTCTCAGGTTCTGTAAGAGCATAAATCCTACTACAAGGTAGTTGAGCATTGGGTACCAGATCGATTTGGCAATCATAAGACCGATGGGGAGGTAACGTGTTAGCCTGTTCCTTCTGAAAAACGTCTTGGAATTCTTGGTATTCTGACGGTAGCTGTACAGGGGTGGAAGTTGCTGAGGCTAAACCCATAACTGGATTTCTTGGATAACAAGTTGGTTCACAATCAGGAAAACTTATCTTCTTTGCTCGCCAGTCAATTCTGGGATTATGTGTTTCTAACCAAGGAATTCCAAGAATTACTTGAAATTGTGGGGCCTTGATCAGATCAAACACGATTGCTTCCCGATGTCTATCCTGACCCACCAGTGTCATTTCAACAGTGGAATGCGTTACAGGCCCTGAGGCTATTTCGGTTCCATCTACTGTGGTAATGACATCTTGGGTTATTTTCGGGCGGAGAGGGAGCTTAATCCTGGAAGCCAATTCACGGTCTATATAATTTCCAATAGATCCACTGTCCATGGATGCATTTATAGCATGCAACTGCTGAGGCTGTTTTGGGTCCACGATCACCATTGGCATGACAAAATGCGAGGTCAAAGAGTTTGTTTTCAAGCTCGGCAAGCGGACCCCTACGCTTGTCGGGCTAGGTCGTTTCCCGAATCTGGTGTCAATAAATGATTATCAGTGGCTTCAACCACCTTCTTAGGTGGTTTAACCGGACAATTTAGAAGAAAGTGACCGGAAGTCCCGCAATACAGACAAAGTTGCATTTGCCGCCTTCTCTCTCGTTCCTTCTGCGTTAATGGTCCTTTAACACTGCCGATTTGCATAGGTTTGGATACGTCGGTACTCTTGGAGTTAGCGTGGGTTTTGATCGGTACTCGGGTTTCGTACTTGAACCGATCTGCTTTTCTATTTTGAAGTCTGTGATCAAGTTGAACCACCAAGTCTATGTAGTCTGCGCAGACCTGGGGTGGATCTACTATCTGAGCTAGAACATCCTTAAGCTCTGTGCGCAGGCCTCGATGAAACAATGTGATCCTTTTGTTTTCTGGCCATCCAGTTTCCACAACCAGTCTATTAAAGGTGGCAACGTAGGACAGGAGATCCTGATTACCTTGTCGTAAGGATAGCAGCTCGTTATCAAGGGCCTGTCCTTGAGAGTGTCGAGCAAACAATCTTTCCATGCTGGCCTGGAAACCCTGAAAATTCTGGAGAATGGGATCATCCTGATTTACCAATGGAATAGACCAATCGGCAGCACTGCACTGAGGTAAGATAGTATAAAGGCTACCTTGGTCTGGTCGTTAGGGAAGGCCCCGGGTCTGCATAGAAAGTGTAAACGACATTGGTTCATAAAGACGGCATATTTCTTGGGATCCCCCGCAAAACGTTCAGGCGGGGCCAAAGGCATGTGTCCAGGTAGATTGATTTGTACCGGGTTATTCAAACCCATTGATGTGGAAGTACCTCCGGAATTAGATAAAGGAGTGTGCCCTGCCTGGGCCTGCAATAACCTTTTGGCCAGGTCATCTGTTCTTTCCTTGGATAGGATCAGTTCTCTTTTAAGAGCGTTAGTCTCCTGGCGGGCTGAGTGCACTTCTGCCCGTAATTCCCCCAAAAGCTGGGCTAGCTGATCTGTCTCGGAAGTCTCCATAGCACCCGGGTGGGAAATTGTGGGTAGTCTTCGCGTTCTGTCAAGCTCACCTGATTCCCACGGAGGCGCAGGTCTGGCTTCCAGTGCTGATGCTTCTTCAATGGTGAAGCTCAGGACTCTGAGGATGGACAGGTAGGGCCCCTCTACACTGGCTTCTCTGGCTCGCAGGAATATTCCCCTGTGCGTGAAAAGGGAGTATTACCTACTGACGGAATAATGCTCAAGCCTCCCACTCCCAACCCTCCACGATACCCTTCCACGATTCCCCGTGAAGTCTCACCTTATGGTCTGGAAGGATGAGTTCTCCATCCTGCTTCTGATGCAGGGGCGCGTTGAAACCCAGTTACTTCACTGGATTGAAGTTTGATGGGAGTTCAAATAAGCTTGACTATACAGGTAAGGTGCTGTAAGAGTTCTGTAGCAAGTTCAAAAGTTCAATAATAATGTTCATTGTCTTATTGCAGCAAGCGCTAACGCTTATGTCTTTTTCCCCTTAGGGGCCGGGGTTCGGAATGCGAGATATGGCGCCGACCCGAAGTGAAACGTGCAGTTCCAGTAAATGACAGGTAAGTTCTGGGTGAGCGTTCGGGTAATGTCTTTGCATTCGCTCATTCAATGTCTTTGTCTTTTTTTCCCATAGGGGCCGGGGTCCGGAATGCCAGGAAGCGGCAGGACCCGAAATGAAATGGGAATGACCCAACAGGTAAGTCTTAGAAGGAAACTGAGCTTTTCCTATTCCCTTCCTTCTCTCACCTTGTGTTCTTGTCTTTTTCTCTCTAGGCTCTGGGAAGTGGCTGCGGATCCGGATGATCGCTGCTGAAGATGGAGGTGCCCAGGAAAGGTGAGTGAAATGCAGCGCTGCAGCGATCAAAGCGAAATGCTTTTAAAAATGATGTCTTCCCTTTCAGGATCGTCGGTGTGATGTCTCCGTGATGCAGCTTTAGCAGGTAAGGTCTTCTTTCTCTCCAATTCTCTCTTAGCAGATGACCCAGGATGCTGACAGGCGTGGCTGAAGTCCAGATGCAGGAGCTGACACGGTGAGCGTCCAGCTGCGAGGAGCAGAACAACGCGAAGCGTGAGTTGCTGATCGGGCGTGGTTTAAATAGCTTTGGAAGAAGTTCCAGGTATGTATCCTTCCACCGATCAGGTATGTATCCTTCCCCGACCACACCCAGGTGGAAAGTAGTCCCACAGGTAAAGTAGTTCCATTCAGGCCTCAAGAGGGCCTGGATGTAGCAGCATGGTCTGCATCAGGTAAGTGCACATTAAAACACTTGAACACATGTCTAGCTTTATGAGCCTGGCGCCTGAGGCGCCAGGACAGGGGTCCAACATGAGCCTGGCGCCTAAGGCGCCAGGACTGTGTCCAAAGGGCTCCAGCTTGGGCCCGCTGGCACTTCCCTGGGGGGAATGATGCCTGCCTCTGGGGTTGCTGGGTCGGACCTGGCTCCTTGGAGGTAGGCATCATGACACCATCTTGAACTTGTCCTTCCTGAGGAACTTGTTCAAGTTTCTTAAATCCAAGATGGGTCTCACTCCTCTGTCCTTTTTGGGGATCAAAAAATACGGGGAGTACCAACCCTTGTTCCTCTCCGCTGTAGGTACTGGTTTTATAGCACCTTTCTCCAGCAGGGTTAGAACTTCCTGCTGTAGGAGTGGGTTTGAAAGTTTCAACGGGTGTCTCCCTGGTGGATTGCTTTGAGGTTGCTTTAGAAAAGGAAGGCAATAGCCTTGGGCTATTATTTCTAGAGCCCAAACATCTGAAGTAATGGCTCGCCATTCTTGCAGATGCTGCGACAGCCTGCCTCCTACAGGTGTTTTGTGGTGCAAGTCCTCAAAGTGGTTTTGTGGCAGATGTTGCAGCTGCTGATGGCAAAGAGGCTGCAGCTGGAGCTGGCTTAGCACGTTTTCCTCGTCCACCACGAGTGGCCTTTCTTTGGCCCCTTTGACTGGCCATTCCTCTCGTCTTCCCGTATGAGGTGTAATAACGATAGGATCGTCCCCTCCATGATTGCCCTTCGCACGAAAAGGCTGAGGTTGCCCAATAGCAGCTCCTAAAGATTTGCCTGCTGCTTTAGAGGTCTGCAAACTCTCAAGGCTCTCGTCAGCCTTGTTGCCAAAAAGGTGAGACCCGTCAAAAGGCATATTCAGAAGGCGGTTCTGTACATCCGGTGCAAAACCTGACTTCCGTAACCACGCAAACCTGCGCATTAACGTGCTAGTGCCCATGGACCTGCTTACACTATCCGCAGTGTCCAATCCAGATTGAAGGGATTCCTGCATGGCCTCCTTTCCATCTAACGATGGCTAGGAAACATTCCCTTTCTTCCCCTTCTGGTATGTGCTCCGCCACCATTGCGATGCACTCCCACAGAGTGTACGAAAATGTTGCCAAGGCACATGTGGAGTTGGCAGATTTTAATGTCATAGTCCCGGCTGAAAATACCTTCCGTGCCCAACCATCCACACGCTTATCGTCCCTGTATAGAGGGATAGACGGGTACGCAAGTTTGTTGGAAGCTGTGGCTGCCTGTATGACCAAACTCTTGGGAGTTGGATCTTTTGACAGATAGCCGGGGCCGCTACTGGCTGGGCGGTATTTTGATGCGAGGGATTTATTTACCGGAGGAATAGAATCCGGAGTGTCCCAATTCTTGGCCATCCCGTTTTGTAAGCCTGCATGAAAAGGTAGTACTGGGTCTTCAGTGGGACCATGGTCCAATATGTCTGTTAAATCGACCTGGACGAATTGGGCTGGTGGTCTAGCCCATCCCAAGTAATCTACCACCTTGGTCATTAACTGACGGTAAGATGGACTGGCATGCTCTCCTGGATCTGGTCTACGAAAGTCATTCTCAGGAGAGGTGTCAATGCCACTTGCATTATGTAATAACTCCACCAAATCCCTCATTCTGCTTTCCTCTGATATCAAGCATTCTGGGACATTTTGGGTGCCATATTCCAGTCCAAAAGGTACATCTTCCTCCTCGGATCTCTCCCGTTCCTCAAAAATTGATGACGAGGTGGAGGGAGACCTATGGCGTTGTTTCTTCGACTTTTTCGAAGAAGACGACGAGCGATGAGAATCGCTTCGGGATCTAGATCGATGCCTTTCGCGTCGAGGAGATTTTTCCCCATGGGGTCTCCACTTGACGCTAGAGGCTTTTCGATCCCTCCGACCTACCTGAAGCTTTCCTCTCCTTTCTCGCAAGGCCTTCCCCGTCATCGCCTGACACTTCGAACAGGCCTCCATGTCGTGGCCTTCCCCGAGACACCACAAACACTTGGGGTGCGGGTCCGTGATCGACATTTTTGAGCCACACGACTTGCATTTCTTAAAACCCGATCTCGGGGTCGTGGTCGGCGTCGGCGTCGATGACGAGTACATGATTACTTCACGCTATATTATATTTCTTGACAGAACTCGAGGCGCGCTGAATGTCTGAAGCAACGTAACTGTGGAAAAACAGAACTGAGGCCAACGGGCGCCGCGCGTGCTACTTATGCACCCGATGACGTCACCCTCGACGGAGGCCTTCGAGGGACCATCAACTCGACGACATCGACGCATGGCGCCCTCTGCCGAAAAAATTTCTGAAGAGCAGCAAAGCTGGATGGAATACATCTAAGACGAGGAATACGTTGGAGGACACAGTCCACTCGAAGCCAAGTGTTTAAACATTATTTTAAGTTGGGAGAGAGCAAGCATTGCCCAAGCCAAAAGCAAACAAGCTATTTCCCAAATTAAGACTGAAACCAGCCTTTCCCTGTGACAAAGAACAGTCTAAACCTTACTTTGAGCCGAACAGAGCATCAGGATTGCCCAAGACCAGGATGTACAAGCATTACCTGAAACCAAGAGTATGGCAACAAAGCTTCTAGGTAATTATTTTGGCTAACAGCCGGCAGAGGGCTAAAGGAAAGTTTGGGGAAGGGGAACTTTCTACCATTAATTGTTTGTCAAAGTTGATACAACCTACATTGCCAAAGTCAATAGGATGAAGAGAGAAGTTTGTCCTAAAGGCCATTCTAGGTTGTTGTTTGTTGCAGACAGACTAGAGGCAAAGAGGCTGCCCCTATGGAGAAGGAATAAATCAGAGGAAGAGTGCCTTGCCTACTTGAAGGTGATTGAGTACCCAAATGTGAATCTTGTCATAACTGAAAACTATTTAGAGTCACAAAGTATTGAAGCTGTGGTGGTGTATTTGGTTGTCAGTAGATTTGAAATTTCAGTAGCACAATTGAAGATGGAATACTATGAGGCAGAAGAGTAGACCCTCATGGTGAACTCTTGTAGAAGTTGTTTAAAATTGGATGTTGTTGAAGTAGAAGTGCTGTGAGGCTATCCCGACAATGATACCTACTGTGACTCCTAATCTTGTAGAGAGACGTACTAAGTGTTAACCAAGAACTGTGTTTCTTTAACATTTGCAGAAGGTATATTTACTTTAATCTAACAAAGAACTGTGGTATTTCTTCTTGGACAACTGGAAGCTGTGGCAAAGCATTGTGATTGAGAATGACATTGATGCTATTCTGAGTAAGTGAAAAGTCTTTATTTCACTAAGAAGAGAAGCTTTTCTGCTGTTTGAACTTTGGTTAACCGAACTTTACTTTGACATTGAAGGATCCAAGAACTGAACAGACTACAATCACGGATATCCTGGTTTCCTTTTTGTTGAACATCGACCTGAATTATCACGAAGATTAGTTCATTCAGGTTACCAAGATAAACTGAATATCCTTGTTGATGTTAATATGAATTGCCATATATTTCTTTATGTATTTGATGTTTATATACGAGGGCCAGATATCCTATGTTAGAGTGTTTTCCTTTAGTTTTGAAAGGCAGGGAAATCCTCATCAGAGAAGGGATATTGAGGTGTGTGATAACATTTATGATTTAATAAAATTGAGTATTTTGACAAATCATTCAAAGGTTGCCTGTCCCGCATTTCTGTCCCCTCACAGAATACTCTGCTGAAGGTCCGGGCCAATACCCAAGGCCGTTGGGAGCTGGATAGTTACTAGGCCGGGGGCTATGGACCAGTCTTATTTGTATTAATTGGTGCAACAATCTACTGTGGCCATGGCCTTTCAGGCTCTGCTCTATTGTTACAGGGATGGGTGGGAGCAGGTTAATTATTCGACAGGGGGTCATGGCCATAAGACAGTGGACCACAGTCCCATTTTGTAAATTAGCTCACAATGGGACGTGGAAAGTTTCCCCTAGAAATTCAGTGAAAAAAAATGTTAGTTAAGAAAGATTTAGGATGAGCCGATTCATTGCAACAAAACTCAAAATCTGGTGTGTGGGAAATTACCATCTTACCCAAGTCCCCCTCCACCCTGCAGCATTATTACATCGTCATGAGGGGACCTTTATAAGGGGTGGATTGATGGGGTTGCAGAGTTCAGACGGTCGTCACTTCCAACATTCTCCAAATTTCATGGATTTTGTTCAGTGCTGGAAATGAATAAAATGTACTGGGGAACCCCCTCATCCTTGGAGGAGGGGGCCATGGAGAGGAGGTGGTGGGGCAGAGGAGTGTGGCCCTAGGACAGGTAATACAATACAATTTCTCTTCATAGAACCCAATCCTGGCATTTGCATAAAAGCAAAGAGAATTATGGGAACATAATGTCCACAATTTTAAATTTGAAACATGTTCTGTAGTGAGTCAGTAAGTAACACAGAGCGAATAATGGAAGTTAGGCACTGCAGTTTTGTTTGGTCATACTACTCACCTCAAGATAAACATGTCTGTACACTGCAGGACATATATACAAGATTGGACAGCTGCAACAAGTATGTGAGGCTTTGGCTATTTCTGTATTCAGTTTCCAGTGCCTAGTCTACTAAATGTGTCTGCTTGTTGAAACGTGGGTTTCTCGCGCATGTGTTAACTCTGTTTTAGGACAGATGTTGCTGGGAGTATCCTGTTCTAAAGTAGAGTTATCACACGCAAGATTAATCCGCTTTCAGAACACTTGGCAGCGCTGCAGAGTCTTCAGAAAGCAGTCTGCTTGTTGAAGCGTGGGTTGCACGTCCATACAATGAATTGTCTCATCTTAATTGTGCCTTAACAAATGTTTTTTCCATTGTGAGGGGTCAGAAATGAGAGGCGGACACACAGTGGTCCTGGTAGGCTCCACCGACACACTAAGAAATCTAGACTCCCAATTCAGTCACTTCACCATCGACACCATCAAAATACCTGTCTCTGACTCAGTCAAAACCCTTGGAGTCTATTTGGATTCCAACCTATCCATGGAGAGACAAGTCAATGCAATAGCCTCCTCAGCTGTATATCACGCTAAACTAATTAACGCAGTCAGGCCCTTTCTCTCCAAAGAGAACTGCACAAACATAGCCAGAGCCATCACTGGCTCCAGGCTAGACTACTGCAACGTACTCTTCCTAGGAACCTCCAACAAAAATCTGGAAAGGCTACAAGTCATACAGAACAGTGCTCTCCGTGCAGCCCAAGGCATTGCTAAAAGAGAACATATCTCGGAGGCCAGAAAACTAGCCCACTGGCTCCCAATTAAGGAAAGAATCGTCTTCAAAGCTCTTACACTGACCCACAAGTGCATTCACCTCACTGCTCCCGCTTACCTCTCAGAAAGGATCCACCCTGTCTCCTCCACAAGGCCAACCAGATCACCCTATACCAACATGCTCTATGTGCCACTAGTAAAAAGAGCCAGAGCGGGGGGTTCCAGCTTCCCATATCTTGCACCCACACACTGGAATGCCCTACCCCCCACTATCCGAGGTGAGGCCTCCCTCATCGCCTTCCGTAAAGCTATGAAAACCATCCTCTTCACATAAGGTCCCTCACATCAGCATGAATACTATACATTTTGACCCACTGCATAAGCTGGAATGTAATGACCAATCGCAGAAGCTGTAAGTATTGTTTATGTCTGTAATACTTATAATGTACCAACAACTGCTACCATTCCTGTACCTCTGTAACTAAGCTCTCACAAGTAACAGCGCCTCAATGCCCGTGGGCTGCTTGCGCGCTATATAAATCTAAATAAATAAATAAATAAATAATGTTTTCACCATCACACACATTTATTAAAAGAAAAGGGTTGGATAAAGGCCTTTCTGTCCCCATCATAAAAAAGAGTTTCCCTACCTAGGAAACTAAAAGATTAGTCTGTCTTGTCAAACTCATGCAAACTGTCCTTGTGTCCAAAACGTATCTGACCCTCAAAGTAAAAATGAACAACCAAAGGTGTAGGGTAAGTGTCTCTGTTCTAGGTTTAACCAAAAACTGTTAAAATGTAAAGCAAAAGGAAAATAAAGTACAACAAAAATGGTCTCTTCCAAGTAGAAGTCCTTGGATCCAGAATGTAGTTCCCTTCCCATGGATTATTTCAGGAAGGATGGCGAAAATGTCTTTGCATACAATGTTTTCTTTTTTTTTCAATTTTTTTTTTATTGGCTTTTCCATAATCAGAACAAAACATGTAACAAACTACCCCAACTCCACCCCTTTTTCCCCCCTCCCCAACCCAAGGTTCGAGAGCAGTCCAATGTTGCACCGCTTCCCCAGAAGAACAATTCCCACCAGCCTCCCCCCTAGTGGGCCCCTATAGGGTGGACTGAACATATTTGTTATTGGCACCATTGCTGCCTTGCACCATCCACCAGATATGACAATAGGAGTGCCCAGTCTGACCTGAATCTTAGATGCTCTTCTTGAATTGAGCATGTGAGCCACTCAAGTGCCAACAAGTTCCACATCTTTGCCACCCATTCATGGTCCTGTGGAGGGTCCTTTGCTTTCCATCTACGAGCTAGAACCATTGAAGCGGCCATCATTATTACGTAGAGCTTGCGGCCCGCCATAGTCTTAACTGACGCCAGTGCCTCCCCCCAGGCCCAGTATCGCAAGACCTTTGTTACCCCCTTGATTAAGGCCCAGGACTTGGTTGAGTGCATCCCAGATCCTCGCCCAATAATTCTCAATTTGTGGACAATCCCACCATATGTGCTCCTAAGTGCCCACTGTGCGGCATTCTCTCCAGCAGAGAGGGGAGGTCCCGGGGTACATTCTGTGAAGTTTAGAGGGTGTCAAGTGCCACTGGGTGAGCAGCTTCAGCCACATCTCCCTTATTTGAAGGGATCTTGTTAGCTCTGGTATCTGCTTCCATAGCCAATTCCAGTCGTTATCCTCAATTGCGGACCTGGTAGCCAATTCCCAATTTTTCATGTAGGACCGTAGTGGAGGATCCTCTCCTGCCTTCATATGCCTAAATAGGGCTGTGATCAAGTGCTTGCCCCCCGATTCCCTAATGAGATATCTTTCAAAGGGGGTTAGTTGTCGGGTTGCGGCTTGCTTTAGGATGGAATGGATGAGCCAGTGCCTAAATTGGCAGTAACAAAACCTTTCCCTTTCAGCCTTCGTGAAGTCTGTCTTACACTGTTCAAACTGCTTTACCTGACCCACCCACCCCCCAAACATATCCCGTAACATTCTGCATCCCCCCTGATGCCAAGCTTGAAATGCAGTAGTGCTGTGTCCAGGGGTGAACTGCGGGTTAGTGACATACAATGTTTTCTTAAGGAGGTCAAGAATATCTCTACCACATAACAATTCCTCAAGGTGGGCAAAAGAGACTCGACCTCAAGGACGGCCTCCTGGTATACTTCCCTGCCAGGAATTCATCAATAGATCCCCTGATATACTCTCCTGCCTGGTATCTTTCCCCCAAAAGGCTCACTGCCTGATATATCTCACTTATCAGGGCTTCTTTCAATGTTCTCTCGCTTTCCCAGTATAACACAGTTGTACTACTTTACTGTCTATACTTCATTGATTTTAAATAATCCTTGTCCCCAAGCTGCCACATATGGACATCTCTCAGATAGAAGACAGAACTTGAACAAGTCTCCAATTTCTTTACGTGTTAATTTTCATATGGCAATACTTGCTCCAACTTTCCCCATATTGACATTTCACATATGGTGACTTTCAGCGTCTTAACATTCATCTGCTTGTGATAAGATTTGCTCCAAATTTCCCCATATTGACATCTCCGGCATGAGGAATTGTGGAAATTCGGTCTAATTTACTTGGTCGATATTCAAAATGCACTTTTAACTGTTCATGTGCCTGTCGTTATGCCCCTGCGTTCTCACTAACACTGGGCCAACTCACCGGTATCTCAATGTGTTTCCGGCCCATGGCACGTCGCTGCAGCAAAGACAACTCGGAAATGGCGTCTCCCGCCTGGCAGACTCTCTTTCAGCTCAAAGTTGCTGCTGTTTGGCATGGACTTGTCCTTGACAGCCTTGATGTCTCCGGTTCCTTCGCAGCTGTTCCCCAGAGCTGGCCATGCTCCTCTGGGACTCCCGCTTCTCCGGTATGAAATGCTGACAAGCAGAAGCTTGAAAGCACCTGCCTCTTCTAGAACGGTTCGTTCCAGTGCATCTGTCTTCATCTGTGGTTCTGCTTCCCGCTTCGCCAGAGATGCTTCTAGTCTCTCCACTTCTGCCTCTGCCTCTGCCTCCTGATTGAAAGTGCAAACCATCTTTAAATGTCCCGTGCAGCTGATCTACATTGCAACAACTAGTCTGCATGTGCTGCTTAGGGTTTCTTTCAATCCTTACTAACCCCTTCCTCTTCCCAGTACTTGAGGTATTATGGGAGTTAAAATCCATAGGATTAACAGGATTTCTAAGATGATTTTGTTTGGGATTTTTGTTTAGTATAAAACCATCAGAGACAGGAGATGTGTGTTGTGTACATATGATGTGTGAATGGTATTCAACCTAAAATAATTGTTAGGAAAGGTTTTCAGAGGTTTTAACTGCTGCGATTTGCATAGTGACATCATGCCGTTAGGAATTTAGAAATTATAGGGTCTTCCTTATTTATAAGGGAAGAATAACGCATCTCTCCTGATGGGGTCACCACATGTCCCGACAGGCATCTCCACCCATGTGATCCTCCCTCATAATACCACCCCCACGGTCAGGAACAGGTAGCGGCTGCCGTCCCGTGGCCACATGGGTGGAGATCTTAGGCTGGGGATCAGTGATGACTCCACAGGAATGAACACGTTTCCAAGATCCACCTTACAGTGCCTCTGCTAAATAACAAATGTTTTTCATTTATCGGAACAAAACACTAAGGTAAACCCCATTCCTTTCTTCACTTTAATGAAGAAACATGTGATGGTGTGGAGAAACGAATGGGATCCTGATAAAAAGCAGGGCCTCATACTGGGGTCACAGGTTCCTGTGCACTAAACTGCTATATACCAACACAGGCTCGAATCCCAGTCCCACACTTAGAGACTGGTTTCCGCTATTAAACGCATCATTAAATATATATATATTTTTTTTTCTTAAACATGGCTGAGAGGAGTAGGCTTCAGGCCTCCATTACTTTTTCAGATCATTTTGATCACTATCTAATACATGGCCACCAGTGAATAGCCTTACTGTTGGTCTGTTCTTTTGTTTACATGTAATGATTTCAGAAACCCACTGATGTAAAGAACCAAGATATCACACAATTATGCGTCCTTGATCAGATTTGGAGGCACTGCAAGTGTCACCTACTTTCAAGTGGGAGGGCAGGTACAGTTACACCACTTTTCAGAAAGACAACTAACATGTTTTTCTGCACCATTTGGTTGGTTAGGTGTATTGGGCGAATTCCTTGAGCCAATACGACCCACGCATTGCTTTCATTTTTCTTCATATTTTACTTATTCTGGAATCAAGCACAGCAGGAATTCGACATATGGTCATTTAGCAGTGTGTTTTTCTCCATTTTTTACAGACATGGGCTGCCTTTTACTGAGGAAAACATGACCACATACTTATTGGGCAATTGTTGAAACTAGGCAGGAAGGAACTACACGAGACCCTTCAAAAGAGCTCAGAACACATTTAAAGACAATTTTACAGCATTCTATTGTCTCACCTAGTACACTTTGGCATAATTTTAATAAATGCTTTAGGACTGCAATATAATCGAACATGCTTGTCTTTAATATTTTGATGTTTTAGATTGTGAATCAATTTGGAGATTCTCTTGTCCTTGAGGTGATGGCATCTTTTGCATATTAGGCTTTTAGAACTGGTGATACACCAACAACATACATACCATTAATGCAGAAGCCAGCAGAGGCGGCGATAAAACAAAAATGCATTTCAATACATTGTACAATTCCTTTTTTTTTTAGCAATATCTTTATTCCATTCCCGTTTTGTGACTTTGGATATTTTAGCCCGTGGAATGAGGGTCAATAGGCATACGTACCCTTGTGTTTTTGAGACACAAGTAAATGTTAACATTGCACTCAAACAACTGCTTTTGTTAAGTTCCAATGGCCGATGTTTGGGGATTGGGAGCCACGTTAGTATTTTCTTTACCCCACTGCAATGCAGCACAAAAAATTCAACTTACCAAACAGCATGTATAAGAATGCTTAAAAGCAACATTTGACAACCCGGTCCCCTTCTACAGAACGCCCGACAGGCTTCCTCATGAAGCAGTCTGTCTGCATCAGTGCATTTGATGGTTGGTCTCCTCCACATAACCCCACCTGCTAATGTTAGCACCCTCCTAATTAGCGGATCAATGGCCCCAAAGTTTCATCTCAGTTAAGTGAATCCATTGGGTCTGTACGCTTGAGATACTGCATACGGTTCTTGCTATGTACTATTTACCGAATCTTAATGGACGAAAAAAACACGGCACTGAATGCTCCAAGAGCCAAGGAGGGTTGCTGTCGATGAAGGCCCAGCACTCATCCGTTACGTGGCTTGTTTACGTAAGTCTGAGCAGATACGAACGTGTTCGCGGCACTGGGCAAGTCCGATCTAGATTGTACGCTTTACAATAAGACGGTGCTGGCGCGCGGCGCTGCAGGGGGTCAATATGGAAGCAAACCCTTCATTATCACTTGTGTTCAGATACGATCCCAAACATATCAGGTTACCGTTTCCAGGTATACTATAGTAAACACACAGGCCAGGCAAATGTTGCCAATTAGCCACTACAACCCTTCCATGTTGACAAAAACAGACAATGATTGTTCATCAGAAGCTTCTGCTTACGAGAAATTCTACACATCGAAATGGCAGACTCATTTTGTTTTGTAACGTGTATAGACTGCATGGGACTGCAGGACAAATGCAACTTACCCTATTGCTAAAAGTTTTTCTGACCCGCAGATACAAATCTAGCAATATGCTTTGTTGTCCCGTCTTATCGCAATTAATTCAGATGTGTACACCATTTCCTGTTTCCCGAGCACCCGTTGAGTGGCGAGACAGCGCCTCTATTTTTAAACTCGTCAATATTCCCTTGACGTCAAAACTGCTGCTCTGGCAAACAACGATCGCTCTGTTTACATAAGATATACGGAAGACGTGCACATGAGAACATTTTATAACGAGACAAATTAATAATTTACTAAGACTACCCACAGTACTAATAAGATGGCAGCACCGGGTGCAGAAGCAATAGCAAAAGACGCAACTTACTGCTTTAAGAAAAAGCAGCTAGTAACTGCCGTAGTCCTACTGCAAAATGAAAATGGAGGCGTACTTCATTCGCTACAGAAAGCCAATAGTCCATTATTGGTTCAATACTTCAAATGAAAAACATACACCGCTTGCCTGCATTTGCCGTTCAATAATTTAGTCTGCGTAGTAGGTGCAACCCCAGTTTTGTGCAAACTGAAAAACACACAAATTCATCTAAAATGACACAAATAAAGTGCCAGAAAGCCATATCTAGACGTTGCAAATTCCAAGACCGCTGTTTCAGAAGGTCAAGGGAAGGTAGTATAGAATGGCATGCATATCAAGCACCTTCCAAACACAAAGTTTCAAGTGACATTTTCAATGTTAGTTGGGAGGAAGATGGTCTGCACTCAGGAAAACCCACCAACATCTTGGATTTTCGAAAAATGAGTTTGCAGTCACTTGTTACTCATTCCCCAACCCCCTCCTTCCCCATCTATGATGATCTAGAAGTCATGTGTTTCATGCAAACACCTTTTCCTTTCATCCCTACATCTACTTCCTGCAATAAATTACCATCGTATGTTTCATTACGTAATGTTATCTACGTTTACAGAATGGTATTTGTAGCTAGAGAAAAAATTGGAGTGGTGTAAATAATTTTCAAGAATGTGCAGGCTTGACGTCTGATTGTGGGACCCGGAACAAACCAAGCGGGGTTCAGGTTATTTTAAAATAATGGGTTACAATGGTGCTTTTTACAGTTTACTTTGTGTGAACATTTTCGATAAAAAGCCACACAGTTTGCAATCGGTTTTATAGGGTAACTCAGGAAAATAATTAAATAGATGTAAGCCTGCAAGCGCACAGAAGCATCTTTATGTTGCCTTTTCCCACAATATGTCAATATAAAAACAAGTTTAAGCTTGCTGTGCTCATTCATAAATAATAATAAATAATTTGGCATTTATATAGCGCTACAAACCCTCAGGTATCTGAGCGCTGCTTATTATTACCCACGGTGTGTGGTGCTCATTTATCGACCTCGGAAGGATGAAAGGCTGAGTTTGGCCCCCGCCGTGATTCGAACCTGCGTTAGCAGGCTCTGCACGAATGTCAAAGCGAGCGCTCTACTCGCTGTGCCACTTGACCGGCATGTAAAGTTCATCTTCATCTCCATGCAAGCTGCAGTTCCATATGCCAGTATTCACAATGTATTTGTCATTTATATAGCGCCCTTTCCCCATTTGTATGGCCTCAATTCACTTTGTAGTTGGAACACCCTCAGTGACTGTAGTCCTTATCAGGAGATTTTAAGAGTTTAAATTAAAGGATGCGTGTGTGCATTTTTGCCGGGTTAGGATTTAGGGTGGCTGGCTAGGCTTTACTAAACAGCCAGGAGACCAGGCATGTGGCTGGGTGGTTTAGGATAGAGCTAGTGCTGAAGATTCAATGTCTGCCCAGCTAGACCAAATTTTGTTTTCGTTGGTTTTTGCTGTATACTAATGACAGGTGATGACATACGTCAGGGGGTTTCAGTGTGGACGGCTATGTGTGCTGATAAACCGTAATAGCATAGCCATAGCTGCATTCTAGAGTGCATCGATGGGTGGCCGTGCCTGTGGCCTGTGTCCACAGACGTGGTGTAAGTTATACGTACCGTATGCTTGGATGGAGTTCGACTGCAGTGTTCTTTTTCTTGGTCCAATGTGATTAGCTGGTCTCGCTATTCCGTGGTCTCCCTGGAATGAAAGTCTGAAGCAGTGGGAGAGGGGCAGGGTTGGAATGATGGGCTGTGCATTGGGGGTGGCTGGGCTAGGGTGTGGTGGGTCTCATCAGGTCGGGCTTACTGGTACGCCAGCGAGCGGCTCTGATTTGGTCAGTGTGTGGCATGGTGTCTAACCTGTGGGAAGGGTACATCATATTCTGTGATTGAGTAGATCGGTGCATGTCTAACTGGGGTGCAACCAGCCCTACAGATAAGGGGTGCATCAGCCACTTTTACTGCCGAAAAATAGGCAAATACAAAAAAAAAAAAGAAATAGGGAGTACAAATAATCAATAACAAAAATTTGAAATTGACACATAGGAGCTTGTGCCCCTGCTTTCACCCAAACAGATCCATGGATTTGTTTGGACCAGTAGTTCATGTAGTACTACAGGGCTAAACGACTATAATTATGGAAGAGGGCAAATGTATCTTTTAATGTGCATGAATAACTTGGTGCAAAGATGTATTTCTCATAAAAGAACAAGTTACTTACCAACTGTAACGTTTTTTCGACTGGATGTTCCTCCTACGTATTCCTCATCTTATGATAATTCGTTATTGCCAGCTTCGCTGCTTCGGAATTTTTTTTTCGGCAGTGGGCATTGTGCTCGAGGTCGTGGCGTCGATTGTCCCTCAACGGTCTCCGTACCTTGTCGACGACAATGATGGTATAAATAGCTCGAGCCGTGCCCGTTGGCTTCAGTTCTGTTTTTTCGATGAAATATTGGAGGAACACCCAGGCGTGCCTCAAGACTGATGCACTCTTCGTGAGAGGAAAGTGTAAGAAAACGCAAACTGTACTGCGAGGTAGGTTGGGAGGGCCGATGAGGAATACGAGAGAGGAACATCCAGTCAAAAGAATGTTACAGTTAGTAAGTAACTTGTTGTTCGAATGGATTGTGTCCTCCCACGTATTCCGCATCTTATGATGGACTCCCATAGCAGTGGCAATTTTGGAGGTGGGAGTACTGGATACGGTTTTCATGGACGGAATGAAGTACTGCCTTGGCAAATAACCCCTCATTGCAGGAGGAAGCATCTAAGCAATAATGCTTGATGAAAGTATGCATCGATTTCCATGTTGCAGCTGAACAAATATCCGCTGCAGGAATTCCACTCTTCATAGCCGCAGAAGTAGCCACCCCCCTAGTGGAATGGACTCGAAGCCCATCGGGGAGGAGTCTCTACGCACTATCGGCTAGCCGCAGAGCGGAACGGAGTGCGAGCCGAGTGTGAGCAGTCCTGCAGTGCCCTGCTGAGTCTGTCCACGGTGTTTGCTGCGGGAAAGGAGGAGTCTCAACGCACGGAGCAGAACGCAGAGCTGAGTGTGAGCCATCCTGCAGTCATGTCGGGCAGGACGGCAAGAGTCGACCAATTCACCTCAGAGTCACACTCATCAAGTCCATCGCCAGAAGAGGAAGAGAGCCGCTGCCTGAGGAGCTCGAGGCTGCATGTGGGCACGGAGGGTGTGCAACTCGTAGCTCCCAAGACCACGGGACAAAAAAACATGGAAAAGAAGCCAGCCTCACAAATGGGTAGACCGGCGTCCTCAAGCGCAATGTCAAGCACACGGACGAGCCGCAGAGAAGTCAAACAGCTGATAACGACAATGCTGGAGCAGCTCTAAGGCTGCTTGAGCCTTCGCCGGAGCCTTCACAACCATCGGGAGGCGGTGTAGAAGAGCGGCGAGTAAGTACTCAAGACAAAATACTGGTTTTACTGCCTAGTAACGGGTTTCCATCAGACCTATCCCCCACCGATGTGGAGAGCTGGAAGGACAGAAAGAGGTCCGGGTGGAGGGGAGAGAAAGCGGCAAGGACATGGTGCAGAGTGTGGGGGCAACAACAGGGGAAGGTCACGGAGGGGATGGCCAATGAGGTCGGGACGCTGCACAATAATTTAGCAGGTAGCATGAACGCCCAGATAATAAAAGCTCAGATTCACGTGCCACTGCAGTTAAATTCAGAACTTTTGGAACATGACGTCACAGAAGACACGGACGAAAACACAGAACAAGACTTAGATCCAAACAAAACGATAGAAAAAAATCACAAGAGAAAAAGAAATCCTAGTGAAACACAGGCAGAGGTGAATTGTGAGAGGAAGCAAGGGAAAGGTAAAAACAAACAATTTAAGCTAAGAATGGCAACAAAAAAAAGCAGAGAGAAAGACGACACTACTCGTGACGAAACCCCTAAAAATGGGAGTGCCTATAAAAACAACAGGGGGGGCACAACCTAAAGAACTACTTCCAGTTCGAGTAGAAACAGAGTGGAACTTTCTGATGAGGAGATCCTGCAGGCACTTCAAGAATGCTGGCCACAAGTCAAATGCAGAAGAACTGAGGAAGCTCAAGCCTTACCGCACAGGGACTCGATAGAAGCAGGAGAAGCACCTCAGGAGCCAGAGCCGACCACTAAGTCGGGAGAAGTACCCAGGCTCCAAATAATGGCGAAAGATCCGCGAAAAGCAGGCGAGTCCCAAGTTGACTAAAGAACCTACCGTAGAGCCTAAAGGGGCCACAGAAAGTGGGTCTAAAAGGAGAAGAGCAAATATTAACAAGGCCACGCTGCAAGAAGAAATTCTGAGTATTTCCTCGGAAGATAACGAATTGAGCCAGGAGAGAAGCCCCAACACACATAGCAATCCACAGCTCCAAAAGCCGAATATGGAAGAGGAAGTAGTAGTAGCAAAGGTGGTGAACGGCAATGAGAAACTGAGCATAATCGAAATAACCAACGAGAGAACTTCGGGACGGGGTACATTCGAAAGCTCCAGGAATACGTTTCTGATGTTAACCCCGAGTGATTCACGCAATCGGAGAGCCTCACTGGTTTGTCCGAGGGGGCACCCTACCCATGGTCTCACAAAAAACTCGGGGCAGAAGGCCACGTCAAACGATTGGCAACCAGAAGCGTCCTTAGATTTAACAGCATCAGAGACATCGGCTAAGAAAGCAGACATCTTTTTGATAATGTCATTGATTACCATAGCCCTATCGCCATTTATGAAACTCTATGAATCAATCAGTGAAAGCTTCAAAGACCATACCTCAATACAGGCTATGATGAATAGCAAACTGATCTTCTTGGAGGCATTCATTATGGCAAAAGAGAAAAAAGTAACAAACTTTACATCAACTGAAAATTGCAGTACTTTGGACTTTACTACAAAGTTGGGTCCTATCCAATGGGAGGTAGAAAATCCGTCAGTACCCAAGCAGAAGTTACAATTGACCTGACAAAAGAGCCAACGAATGAGACAGTGAACGGAACACCACGAACAAAATATCAAGTACAAAAAACTTTAGACCAACTTTTTAAGGAACGGAGGATAAATAATACGGTCCACCAAGAGAGTGAAAAGGACAGGAAAGACATGAATAAGCACCCAGCAGGAGATGCACCATCGGGAGACAAAAACAAATTAACAACATTGACAATCGACCTGAGGGACAACGGCAAGATCCGAAAACAAGACCCAAAAGAAGGGAGAACGCCGAAGAGACAACCAATAAATCGACGGAAAGTGGATGAGATCGAGGACCATGAGGATCAACGCACGAATATTACAAAAGAAAGACCTATTAGCCCAAGTCGGGGTGGATCGCCTAAGACGATAGAGGATTTTCTGGAAGATGAAAACATGATGAATCTGAGCCAACACCTTAGTGTGAACAACATTCCGGCCTCAAGCACATTGAATACGATGCTTCCCAGAGAAAAAAGTTTACCAAGAGGATACCGTTCAAGCAAGAAAGTTGAAGTCGAAAAGGACCAGGATCCTCTTACCCCAGATGATCGACGTAAGAAAGGGACAAAAAAGACAAAGCGAGACGAGGAGACCAAAATAACATCTAAGAAGGAAGAAAAAAGAGATAAGGAATGACCCATTAAGATCAACTTTTCGACCAGAGGAGAACTCGGGAACATACAGAAAAGTGCATTTTGTTACGAGAACAGAGCAATACCACAAGAAGATGAAACTCGTCGATAAAAGGAGATGGATCTTAAAATTGGAACAGATCCCTGGTAACGATGATGACGTAATTATAAATCGTAGGGCAGTTTTGGAACTTCTGGGTTACATCCCGCGCCTAAGGAGAATTAGGACAGAAGATTTTCTCATTGTAGACCCGAGTCATCGACATAATAAACCAATAGCGCACTTGTACATTGCGTCTGAAGCAGTGTACGAGTCACTAAAAGAAGAAACAAGGGCCCTGTTGAAATTGGGGTATGACATCACTGAGTCTTCAAGAGCATCCGGCTATGAACCCAGTAAGATAAAAAAAAAAGTTGGACCCTTACAATGTGGGGCCAACAAGAGAAGGATCTGAAGTGCCCCAAGAGTCTAGACTATCAATGAAAAGAACCCGGGACTTATCCCACGAGAAAGGAGGCTCAAAAAGGGGGTGGACACAGGTGGAGCAAGAGGAAAAACTGCGGGGCCATAGAGAGACAAATAAAAAACACAGAGAAGTTACAAGTAGACACAGATGGACAAGCAGAAGTTCGGTCAGAAAGCAGTCGCCAACATTACACCAAGAAGGCCGAAATTCCATGAAAACAAAAACCTCCATGAAAGACACGGAGGTAGAAAAATCAAGTGCGGCCACAGTAAAAACGACGAAGCAGGGAATTTGGTCCTGGTTACCTAAAGTCCTGTCGAGGGAGACAAAAAGATAGCAACCCCGGTCCAAGGAGCCCACCCTTAAAACAAGTTTGACAACGGCAACGGTAAAATCACATATTCGGTTGGGCTCTTGGAACACTAGGGGTCACTCCCACTTGACGAGAAAAGGGGTAATCGCGCTTGCAGGCCTACGATATCCTCTGCTTACAAGAAACTTGGCTCACTGAGGCCCCTATCTTGGAGGGATACAAAATAACCCTAGCGCCGGCAAAGAAAGGCAAACTGGGAAGCCCGTCCTCTGGAATATTAACTGCGAGTTGCCAATGAAGTGGCATCACTCTAGAAGCGACAATACTAAAGAACTCTTCTATCCTGATGACCAAAGTAACCTGGTCCTTTGAGAACGATCAAAAAGTAATTACTTTACCGGTTATCATTATCAACACCTATTGGAACCCGGCGGCGTTAAGCGATACAGAGTACTAGGACATCATAGAACAGGCAATTGACGTCGCTCGGACGGAGTACTTGACCCCATACCTCTTGATTTGTGGCGACATTAACGCCACCTGTCCAACGTCAAATAAACATCAGAACACGAATGGGCGCGCAGCTCAAAGAGGAAGGGAGTGGTTAAAACTAATGTCCTTGCGCGATTTTCACAATCTAGACACAGTATACCCAGACTCAGAACGTGTAGCAACGTGGTCCAGAGACACAATTAGTGCCACGATAGATTACATTTTTGTGACCACAGCACTTTTATCTGTAACAGCATCGTTTGAAGTCAAAAAGACGTCAGCTAGCAACCATAATCTGCTAGCCACAACGTGGCTGACGAAACAGACCAAAACAACATTTGCACAGTCACAGCTGAATGTGAATAACCAAAGAATAAGACTGAAAATTTCGGCTGCAGCAATATGCGAGATACAAGCAAAGTATCAATCACAGTCATACGGGGCAGCTACTGAACAAACTGATTATTTGCCCTTGTTAGAAATTTATAAACACCAGACTGGAACAAGAAGTTCACAACGGAACACCAACCACGTTTATGACAAAAATTTGGTGACAAGGAGAAAAGAAATGCGCTGACTAAAACGACAAGCTAAGTTGAAGGGGACTCAATCAGCGATTGAGAAGGCCACAGAAGCAAATCGCCAATACAAAGTGTGGATAAAAAATCATCGATGTATACTCTATCAACAAGACGCACACATCGGCGCATCCATGTGGTCGAACCTTTTCGAGACTATATTTAAAGCATCAGTAACAACAATAAGCGAGAGGACTGGGCAGGAATCCTCGAAGTGGGTCGACATTGGTTACATCGACGACATCACCGATCAAATAAAGAAACTGAAAAATTCACAGGCCCCTGGTCCGGACAGCATCACAAACGTGGACCTTAAACTGTTCACAACAGACTGGGCAAAGTCCTTAGTAAAATCTTCCAGAGATGTGTAACGTTGAGATCTATTCCACCATCCTGGAAAACAGCAATTGTGGTCCCTATATACAAGAAGGGAAACAAAGAAGACCCGAAGAACTACAGGCCAATCGCCTTACTCGACTGCATCGGGAAGTTATTTGGGTCACTTTTACTGAAGAGATTTAATGAATGGGCTAAACAGGCCCCATGCAGGGACCACCTACAAACTGGCTTCAAAAAAGGCATGGTAACGTCAGTTAACATTTTGGCGTTAAGCGCTCTGAAAAGCAGAGTGTTAGAAGGAGGTCCTCGATTGTTCATTTGTTTCATCGACTTGACCCAGGCATTTGACAAAGTGGAACGCCCAATGTTATGGTCAAAACTGGAGACCTAGGGTTGGCCTTTCTCCATCTTGGACCCGATTAAAGAGCTGTATACGGGAACCACGATGAGAGTTAGGTTAAATCAGCAAGGTCTCCTTTCACCGGAAATACCAACAACAAGAGGAGTCAAACAGGGGTGTCCCCTGGCGCCAGGGCGCTCTTCATTGCATTTATGGGTGATCTTCAAGAGGCAAGTCAAGGGGTACATTGTTTTCCACCTAAATTGGGAAACTGTCACGTAAACAGATTGCTTTACGCAGATGACCGGATTCTCATGGACTACACTTCAGTGGGCCTGCAACGTCAACTAGCCAACTTGTCTGAATATACAAAAAACAACCACCTAGAAATCAACAAAGAAAACATTTTTTAATATGGAGAAAAACGCCAAACGAAGTGAACACATCTCTGTAAATCTCGAAAGTCATCCGGTGGAAAAAGTGAAAGAATTCAAATACTTGGGGGTGATTTTAGACAGTTCACGAACGGAATTGGCAATGCAGGACCACCTAAAAGCAACGACCAAAAAGTTAACAGCACAAGCAAAGGCCATTAACAAAGTTTGGTCGCTTTTCGCTAATTCCAGTTTTGGACTTTTATAAACTAAAGGTGGTCCCCACTCTTACGTATGGAGCAGATGCATTGACAAATGTACCGTCGACTGTGTGGCCAAAATTGGAAGCGACTTTCTGGAGATCGACGTTAGCCCTCCCTAATTCTACATCTGTGACGATAATAAAACAGGAACTAAGTTTATTATCACTGGGAGGCTTAGTGGGAATTAACACTCTGATGTTATACCGCAAGTGCATAATGTCTGAGGACTCAACAGCACTGCACCTAAAAAAAGCAGGAGCGGCAAAAATAAGACGCTCTCGGCTTGGTTCAAACAAAACCAAAAGGTACTGGCCACCACGGAATGTGACGAAGAGACTTTAGTAAGAAATCCATCTAAAATTCAAACAAGATTAAAGGAGCTTGACTGGATACAAACTCAAGCAGCAGCAGCACAAAACAAATTGACACGTCATTTGCCGTTGAACATCAGGAAGTACAATGAACTGCAACCATACGTCAAAAAATTCCCATGTAGGCAGGCACGCGACTTGTTAATGAGAGCAAGATTGAATCTTCTACCAACTAATCAAGTCTTGGCGATCAGAGGAGAGTCGTTGTCTAAGGATTGTCGCTTTTGCAAGGGGTCACCAGAAATAGAATCAATCCGACACCTACTCCTGTCATGCCCTAGCACACGCCAAATAAGAAACGCGCACTTGAAGGGACTATTTTCAGAGTTCGAACTCAGTGATCCAGACGTGTGTTGGGCTAAACTGATAGCAGGAGACAGAACCTCATGGCAACTAGCGGCTTTTAAGATCCTAGAATCCATGAACAAGACACTCTTTCAGTCGCTTCGGCCAACAGGCAGCCTGGGACTCCTTCTCCTTCTCTTCCTTTAGCATTATGAAAAGACTTGAGTAGACAAATAGCGTTGTTCTGACTGGTTTTGATTGGTACAAGCAACGCACTTCTTTTTTGTAAAAATCTTTTAGATTAAATCAAATAAAAAATGTTTTTTTAAAAAAAAAAAATGTAAAAACTGAGAGCCCTTTTGGGGTCCAGTCTGTGCAGTCTCTCCTCTTCTTTGCCCAAATGAGGAGGAGGACAGAATGTTGGTAATATGATTTTTTGTGACAAATGGAAGTCAAACTACTTTTGGTAAAAAGGAAGGTTTAACTTTAAGAACTACCTTGTCCTTGTAAAAAGTAGTATATGGAGGTTTACATGAGAGAGCCTGTAGTTCACTAACCCTGCGTGGTGATGTTAAGGCCACAAGAAGGACCGTTTTTAATGTTAGAAGCCTCAAGGGACAAGAGTGCAGAGGTTCAAAAGGTTTACAAGTTCGAAACCCAAGCGATAGATTTAAATCCCAAATTGGGACATGAAAAGGTACTGGAGGGTATACGTTAGTAAGCCCTTTCAGGAATTGAATGATTAATGGAATTTTCAAGTTGGAAACCTCTTCCGAACGCAGCAAGATATCCTTTAATTGTTCCGATCTGGAGCCCCAGATTGGCTAGATGTAATAGGAAAGAAAGCACCATTGGGGTGCCACATTGAAAAGGGTCCTCCACATCCTTACTTTGCACCAGTTACTGAACTTGTTCCAACGACATCGGTACAAAGATTTCTTTGCTGGCCTTCTGGCCGAAAGCAAAATCTCCATAACGTCATCTAGAAGACCCCAATCCTTGTATCTCAACTTCTCAGAAACCATGCGTGAAGGTTGAGTGTCTTGACCTCTGGATGGAGAACCGGACCTTCCACTTGCGAGAGAAGATCCTCTTTGCGGAAGACGTATTGGAGGGCAGATGGACATGTCCAGAAGGTCCAGGTACCACGTCCTCCTGCCCAATCCGGGGCAATTAGGATCATGGTTTTCCTGAACTTTCTCAACCTCCTGATTACTTGGACTGGCGGAAACACATACAGAAGTGGGAACTTCCACTCCACTACGAACACGTCTCCTAGAGCTCCTCTTGGAGGAAATTCCCTTGAGCAGTACTGTTCGCACTTCCGGTTGATTGTGGTAGCGAACAGATCCACTTGAGGGGTTCCCCAAAGAGCGAAGATCTCCAGAAGGACTTCCCGAGCTAGCTCCCACTTTTGGGAGACTGTGCTCTGCCTGCTCAGAGCATCTGCCGCTGTGTTCTGCTCTCCGGCTAGGTGAACTGCCGATAGAGAGATTCCTTCTCGTATTGCCCAGAACCAGAGCTGCATTGCCTCTCTGCACAGTGGTAGTGACCCTACGCCTCTTCTCTTGTTGAGGTAGTACATGGCCACTGTGTTGTCCGTCATTATTAGGACATTCTTTCCCTGTACAGAGGGCAGGAAGGCCTTCAGCGCTAGTTTGATTGCCCTCAGCTTCAATAGGTTGATGTGTAGTTTGGACTCCGATGGAGATCAACGACCGCTGATTGTCAGATCGTTGGTGTGTGCTCCCCACCCCATGAGTGAGGCATCCGTTACTACTGTTATCTCCGGCCATGGTTGTCAAAAAGATTCTCCTTTGAGGATGTTGTCGTTGCAAGCCCACCATAGTAGATCCTGAGCAACTGCGCTCGGGACTTGCAGAAGATCCGACATATTCCCTGAGAACTGGGACCACTGATCTCATTCTCAATCTGGCCTCTGGCACTAGGAAAATGCAGGATGCCATGAGGCCGAGCAACCTCAGAAATTCGAAGGCCGGTAGATGCTGGGCATTCTGGAACTTTGTTACCATCTGCAGTATCTGGAGAGCTCTCACCTTGGGAAGCGAGGCTTTTCCCGAGGAAGTATCCAAGACTGCTCCGATAAACTGGAGCTTTTGGGATGGTACCATGTGGGACTTCTTGAAATTGAGGGAGAAGCCCAATTTGTGAAGGAAGTGGCAGGTGACCGAAAGATGTTCCTGAGCTTGTTCGGGAGAACGTGCTCTGATCAACCAATCGTCCAGGTAGGGGTAGATGTGAATCCCCCCTCTCCTGAGACTTGCTGCCACCAGTGCCATTAATTTGGTGAAAACCCTCGGGGCTAAGGTCAACACGAATGGCAGAACTCGAAACTGATAGTGAAAATTGCCAATCGCAAACCTCAGGTACTTTCTGTGCTTCAGATGGATTGGCACATGAAAGTAAGCATCCTGAAGGTCCAATGATACCAACCAGTCTTGGAGTTGGAGAGCCTGAAGGATCTGAGAAAGGGTCATCATCTTGAACTTGTCCTTCCTGAGGAACTTGTTCGTTTCTTAAAATCCTCCGTCCTTCTTTGGGATGAGAAAGTATGGGGAGTACCAACCCTTGTTCCTCTCCGCTACAGGTACTTGTTCTATAGCACCTTTCTCCGGCAGGGTTAAAATTTCCTGCAACAGGAGCGAATCTGGAATTTTGACAGAGTTGGTTCCCGGTGGATGGTTCTGAGGCCTTTTTAGGAAAGGGAGACAGTAAGCTTGAGCTACTGTTTCCAGTGTCCAAGCATCTGAGGTAATGCCCCACCATATCTTCAGATGCCGAGAGATCCTGCCTCCCACTGGGGTATTGTGTAACAAGGTCTCAGAGTGATTTGGAGGCGGCTGTAGGAGTGGCTAAGGGCAAAGATGCCATTCCCGAGACTGGTTTCGCACCTCTTCCTCGTCCACCACAAGGGACATTTCTTTTGCCTCTTTGAAAAGCCTGTCCTCTTCCTCTACCAAAAGAGGAGTAGTACTGAAAAGAACAACCCCCCCAAGAAGATGAGCCCGAATAGGGTTTCTGAGGCTGTCACATGGAGGCGCTAAGAGATTTAGTTGCCGCTTTTGAGGTCTGAAGTTTTTCTGGGCTTTCATCAGCCTTACTACCAAACAGCCTCGTTGATATGCCAAACAGGCATGTTGAGAAGTCTGGCCTGCACATCTGGTGCAAACCCTGACTTCCTCAATCACGCAAATCTGCGTAGTACAGTGCTTGCAGCCATGGACCTGCTGATACTATCAGCAGTATCCAGTCCAGACTGGAGGCATTCCCCCATTGCCTCCTTCCTGTCTTTGACAATATTCAGGAAACCTTCCCTTTCCTCGCCTTCTGGAATATGATCAGCCGCCGCTGAAATGCAGTCCCGTAGGGTATGGGTAAACCTGGCCAGGGTACAGGTGACATTGGTTGACTTAAGCCATACTATCCGAAGTAAAAACTTTACGGGCCCAAGCATCGACTTTCTTATCCTCTCTATCCGGGGGGGATGGTAGGATATGCAGTCTGTCTTGAAGTAGTTGCTGCTTGAATAACCAGACTTTCTGGAGTGGGATGTCTGTTTAAATATTCAGGACTAGACGGTCTATATTTTGTAGGAAAATTACTGTTTACAGCAGCAATATTTTCAGGAATTTCCCAGTTCTTTTTCACTGTTCTCTGAAGTGCCCTATGGAAGGGGAGAACTGGATCCTTCTGAGAGCCCCGAACAATTATGTCCGTCATATTGTCCTGTTCAAAAGTGGGTGAGGTTCTACCCCAACCATATATTCTATCACTCTATTCATCAGACTCCTGTACCCTGAATCTGCATGTTCTGCAGGGTGAGGCCTAGCAAACTCCAATTCAGGTGACGTGTCAATGCCACTAGCAGAATGCAGAGTTTCGCACAGGTCTCTCATCTTAGATTCTGGGTCTATAAGTTCTTCTGGAACTTGTCTAGTGCCATATTGCACTCCAAAAGGAGAGATTTCCTCATCCACAGAGCCAGATTCTTCAAAAATCGAAGACATAGACTTAAAGTCCGATTTTGGTAATGGAGTAAATCTCCTCTCTTCCTACTGAGTTTTCGTTGAAGGAATGGAAAGATTCTAAGGTGTCGAAGGAATCTTCGACAACCCCGATGAAGTCTTCGACACAGGCGTCAAAGACACTTTTGGCTTCGATGTCGAAGCTGCCGGCGCCGATGGCGTTGACGAAGTCGTGGAAGTTTTCGACGACTTCTGTTTCTTATATGGTATCGGAGAAATAATCGACTCTCTATGAGTCTTCGACGACTTGGTGTTGACTCAAGTTTTTCCGAGTTTCATCCATACTACCAGGTTTTACCACAGTAGTTCCCGACTTCCCTATGTCGTCCGATGGAGCGATAGGGGTACGGCTCTTCTGAGGTTTCTTCGAGGGGGTCGAGGCTACATTCTCAAATACCTCCATCATCTTCTTTCGAAATTACTCCCAGTTTTCTAGGGGAATCCGTCGGTCATCATACCACTTCTGTCGATGAATCGGAAGATGACGAAGGAGATCTATGTCTCCTTTTGACTCTCTTAGAAGAGGACGATGAAGAGCGCCTCGATCTACTACAAGATCTCTAAGAGTGTCTATGACGATCCGATTCTTTCGAATCGCTCGATTTTTTAAAATGTTTTTTAGACAGGCTTTGGAAGCTTCCCTCCCCACCGCCAGTTTACCTTTCCTCTCACGAAGGGCCTTCTCCATCATTGACTGACAGGAGCCACAGTCGCCAGTTCGATGACTTGAACCGAGGCACCAGAGACAAACACGGTAGGACTGTGATCGACATCTTCGATCCGCAGTCGATACACTTTTTAAACTCAGTCTTGGGTGTTGAAGGTGTTGAAGAAGACGACATTTTCAGTAGAAAATTTCAAAGCGCGCCATTCTCGAGAGCGAAGCAATTGTAAAAACGGAACTGAAGCCAATGGGCGCGGCTCGAGCTATCTATACCATCAGTGATGTCGACAGGTACCGAGCCCGTCGAGGGACAATCAACGCCACGACCTCAAGCACAGAGCCCTCTGCCGAAAAAAAAAATTCCGAAGCAGCGAAGCTGGCGATAATGAATTATCATAAGATGAGGAATACGTGGGAGGACACAATCCATTTGAAATACATGTTTTACAGTTGAACATATTTTTACTAGTTTATAAAATACGTCCATTGGGTATGGGACTCATTTCTACTCCTTAAAAAAATAATTTTACTCCCAACTTTCAAAAATAGGGAGTAAAATACTCCCACTTCAAAACCTTATCTGGAGCACTGGGTACAACAGTAGATGTGTACTCACCTGGCCTAGGCACCTTGTCAGGTGGAGGAGCCTTTAAGGTGGAGGAAGTGGGATTTGGGACACCTGGATGGCGGGGGCGCTAAAAGAAACCACAGTAGATAGTAAAATGCAGTAGCACCTACATTTGGGACAACTGGATAGCAGGAGGGACGCCTAAACGGGGGTATAACAATGCTGGTAGTAAGTGCAAGGTTTGGAATACGACAGCGGAGGGGTAAATTCCTTTGCTGCGAGTACAACAGTGGAGAGTTTGCCTAGATGTGAAATATTACTACCAAACACAATCTACCTAGTTGTGAGATATGACTGACACAGTTGGCTTATGCGTTGGATATGGCTAACATACGAAAGTGCAACAAGCTACAGGCTTCTACATAATATAATAGGATAATAAGATGGGTCGGTCGGTCTAATGTGGAGCAGTAATTTCTGGCCCCTGTGTCCAGGCCTCGTCTACCTCGTCAGTCGCTGCTGGTTGATGGCTGCAGGCTCCACTGGCTACCACGACAAACATGGTCCGGACCTGCTTCTTCAGGAGCTGCCCTTTGCCTCGGGGACCATCGCCAGAGTGGGCTGCCCGGGCAGATGGGCTGCCCTGAGTGGATATCTTAAGTGTGCCTAAGGCCCAATCAGGGGATGGGGTGGTCAGGGAGGCAGGGACGGGGGTGGGGTGGCAGGTAGAAGGCTTGGGTGGAGGGAAGGCCTCTGAGGCAGGCCGCAATGCAGCAAATCCCATTCAATGAAAAACTGCCTGAAGGCACTTACATTTACAAGAACATGAAGCTCACAGAAAAACATTTTTAAAGAAAAAACAAATGCAGCAAATGTCAAACACCTCACCAGAGGAAAGGCGGCATCTGAAATGCCTTCTTCTTCAGTCCATAAACAAACCTTCATGTTTGCTTTGCACATAATGTCAGTAATACTATAAGAAAACACATCCATGCTGGCTCTGCCAATATATGACAGACACCCCATCTAACGTATTCCTCTAGACTGTCAATAAAAATGCCAGCCATAGTAATAAAATCCATCCAGACTGACTACACCAGTGTGGACCAGTCTAGGTACATAGCATGTGTGCTTTTCCCTTGATGCCCAGTAAAAAATGTCATGCCACAGAATGAAAATATACAGAGACTGACTGCTGCTCAAAGGAAACCCCTCCACACCAAAACCAGATGCCTACGGCCTGGCACAAACAATTCTCACATGCACCCATACAGAATAAACACTCTTTCACACAAGCAGAAACCCATGCATACACGCATACATTTTTTCCCTGCAGCCCCAGTCTGGATTCTGCCACGTCTCACGCCACCTCCCATAAAGGCTGTCTAATGCTAGCGCAGCACTAAACAGGAAGCAGGAAAAGCTTCCTGGTTTCTGCTCATGTACAGTGCAGCAAGAGCACCTCTATCATGCTGCCTCAAGCCACTGAATGTTGTGGAGGTGCAGGAGCAGTGACTTTGCATGTTCAGCACTGCAGTACCCCAGTATGCATTACCAACGTGTCATGCAAGGCTGGGGAAGCAAAACACCCCCAGGCTTGCATGGCCATTGGACATGTGGGCAGGGGTACTAGAACCAAAGCAAAACCACTTTCCATGTACTTTTTTAAAACCAGCCTATGAGCATTCCCTCGGCTACTAACTGAGGAAGCTCTTACACTGGGCTGGTTTGGCGCCGCTTCACTCATTATGAACGAGCCTCTTCTTCAGGGCCTTCATCCTTATTGTGGTGTTGGAAATTACGATCTGAAGTTACTTTTACTAGTGAAATGTACAACACAATAGTGGTTTCACAGGTTTGGAAAGAACAAAAAGGCACACTCAAATTTCACAATATACTTTAGTTTCTCGTTCAATATATTAAGGGAAATCCATTGAAGAGTTACTTGTGTGGATTGTACTGCATATGTTTTTCTACCAAATAATTACGATTCTCACATTTACATGAGAAAAATCTATAGAAAGCCACTTGCACCAGTGGATGCTGTGCGCATCTCTCACACTACTTATGAAACCGTTCAAACATTTATGTCCACATAACAGGCTAGAAGGAAACCCTCAAACTAGTAGTCATGTCAAAACAGGAGGTGCTAGCCAGCCCTGAATGTCACCAACCACTATTTCAGAATGAAGGCCAACCTACGGTACAGAGTAGGCCCTCGCATAGGGTCTTAAAGAATATACAGGTTTAAATGCACAAGCGACTCAAACGTTATCACAGCACTCTTACTTGTGCGGGTCACACCAGGAGTATGATTCAACAGGAAGTGCATAGCTCACCAATGTTTTTGCTAGCTTTCAGAATCCAAAATCTGTAGGTTAATGGACCCAATATAGTCCTTAGTCCCAAGAGTTACTCTTAGCAAGCCTTAAAATCTGCACTCACCACTAGCCACTTGCGAGTGACAAATTACTCTTGGTGAGTAAGAAATGGTGCGCTTGTCGAAAAGTGAGGTGGCAAAATACTTTTATGCCTGGCTAGTAGCTTTTCCCCATGGTTTTAGGTCTGTCCTGCAGAGTGATCTGTGCATTTTCTAATGCTTCCTCGGTCCTACTATGCATCTAGGGTTGAAAGGTTTGTTTCTGTGAAAATATAATTTATTAAAATAAAACATGTGTTTTTTTTATTAGAACTCATCACAAAATCTGGTCCACCTTCAATATGAAATCTTTAACAAAACACTGTTTTTTCAATCAACACAAAGAATATTAACCAATAAGTACTTGAAATTAACCTTTAAAATCCTTGTGATAAAAAAAAATAACCCTTAATCTTCTTCAGATAGTATAACTCGTGTGTGTGCATTTTTTCCCAGGAGGACCATCTCCAAACGATCACCATAGGGAAGTTCCCATCTCCATCTCAGATTCCAAATTAAAAACCGAAGGAGTGGCTCCACACTAATTGCAACTGGAAGTGAAGGTCATTAGCGTCCCACTGATGCTCAAAAATAATAATAGTCAAAACTGTGTGTGACGAAATTACCCTATGCCCTGCAGGAGTATAAGGCGGAGTAGTGGCTAAAGCGCCTACTCAGCCGTTACACTTCTACAAAACAAGAGCAATCCCAATCATAAAGGTCAAACAGGTGTCCAATTCAAAGTTCTATAAAGAACAAGTTACTTCTTACCTTGTAACCTTCTTTCGATGGGATGTTCCTCCGACGTATTCCTTATCTTTGATAATTCGTCTCCAGCTTGCTGGCCTCGGAAATTTTTTCTCTGTAGAGGGCGCTGCACGTCGACATCCGCCGAGTCGATGTCCCTCGACAGCCACCGTATCGGCGCCGACGTCACCATGCCCATAAATAGCCACGAGCGGCCTCCGTTGCTCAGTTCGGTTTTGTAGCATAAGATAAGTCATGCCTGAATTGGTTATTGACCTTGAAGGAGCATAAACTGCAACCACAAGGGAAGTATTACCGCAGGGATGGATGGGAGCGGCGATAAGGAATACGTCGGAGGAACATCCCATCGAAAGAACGTTACAAGGTAAGAAGTAACTTGTTCTTCGAAGGGATTGTGTCCTCCGACGTATTCCTTATCTTTGATAGACTCCCATAGCAGTGGTATGTAATTGGAGGTGGGAGTAATAATGTCATGTATCCGTTTTAGGAATGAACCAAATGTAATACGACTTTGCCAAATCTGGTCTCTTGACTAGTGGAGGAATCCAGGTTGTAAAATCTTGTGAATGTATGTGCGGACGACCATGTGGCAGCCGCACATATGTCTCGGACCGGTACCCCTCTTTGGAGGGCCGAAGAGGCTGCGATATCCCTGGTTGAATGAGCCCTAAGATTCTGGGGTGGCTCTTTCCCTGCCAGTTTGTAACATTCCAGAATGGCCAAAATAATTCACCTGGAAATGGTTTGTTTTGTTATGGGTAGTCCCAACTTGTGACCCGAGTATCCTACAAACAGTTGGTCTGCTTGCCTAATCCTAGCCAGTCTGCTGATGTAAAAGCTTAGAGCTCACCTTGGGTCCAGCCTATGTAGCCTTTCTTCCTCTTTCCCCGGATGGGGAGGAGGGTAGAATGAAGGTAAGGTAATTTTCTGAGTGATGTGAAATTCAGAAACCACCTTTGGGAGAAAATTAGGCTTCACCTGTAGGACAACTTTGTCCTTATGGAAAATTGTATGGGGGGGGGGTGGGATTACAAGATAGAGTGAGAAATCTCAGTGAACAAGAGTGGAGTACCCATTAGGAAATTTAAGACTAAATTTAAGTCCCATAAGGGAACCTGGAATGGTCTTAGAGGATAAACATTAGTTAATCCCTTGAGAAATTGTATTACCAGGGGTAGTTTGAAATACAATGGTTCCTCCGCAGTGCACTTGAAGATTGATAGCGCTGCGAGATAGCCTTTTACAGGGCCAACTTGAAGGCCTGAGTTTGCCAAGTAGAGCAGAAACGATAACACTGTTGGTGTACCACATGAAAAAGGGTCGATATTCTCTTCTCTACATCAGCTGCAAAATTTGTTCCAACGGCAGCGTAAAAAGACTTTGTTGCTGGCCTTCTGGCCGAAAGCAACACCTCCATGACGTCATCAGGGAGGTCCCAATCCTTGTACCTCACCGTTTCAGAAGCCAAGCGTGAAGGTTCTGATGTCTGGATGGACAACCTGACCTCCCTTCTGCGAGAGAAGATTCTCTGAGTGGAAGACGGATTGATCATTTGAGGAATAACAGGGACTGGTGGAAACGCGTAAAGGAGTGGCAACTCCCAGTCCATTACGAACGCATCCCCTAGAGCTCCTCTCGGGGGAAATTCCCTTGAACAGAACAGATCGCACTTCCTGTTGGTGCTGGTGGCGAACAGATCCACCTGAGGGGTTCCCCAAAGGGTGAAGATCTCTTGAAGGACTTCCTGAGCTAGCTCCCACTCGTGTGAGACTGTGCTCTGCCCGCTCAGAGCATCTGCTGTCAAATTCTTCTCTCCGGCTAGGTGGACTGCCGATAGAGAGATCCTTCCTCATTTGCCCAAAACCAGAGCTGCATTGCCTCTCTGCACAGTGGCAGTGACCCTACTCCTCCTCTTTTGTTGAGGTAGTGCATGGCCACCATGTTGTCCGTCATTATCAGGACATTTCTCCCCTGTACTGATGGCAGGAAAGCTTTCAGCGCTAGTCTGATCGCTCTCAGCTCTAATAGGTTGATGTGTAGTCTGGACTCCGATGGAGACCAACGACTGCTGATGGTCAAGTCGTTGGCATGGGCTCCCCACCCTGTGAGTGAGGCGTCTGTGACTACAGTTATCTCCAGCCATGGTTGCCAAAACAGTTCTCCTTTCAAGATGTTCTCTGGATAGGCCCACCATTGAAGGTCTTGGGCTACCTTGTCTGGAATCCGGAGGAGATCTGTCATTCTTCCTGAGTATTGTGACCACTGGGTTCTTAATGCCCACTGGAGAGATCTCATTTTCAGGCGAGCCTCTGGCACAAGGAAGATGCAGGATGCCATGAGGCCTAGCAACCTCAAAAAGTCGAAGGCTGGGAGATGTTGGGCATATTGAAACTTGTTGACCATCTGCAGAATATCTTGAGCCCTCACCTCTGGTGGCGAGGCTTTTCCCAGAGAAGTGTCCAGGACCGCTCCGATGAACTGGAGTCTCTGTGATGGCATCATCTGTGACTTCTTTAAATTGGAGGGAGAAGCCCAGTTTTTGAAGGAAGTGGCAGACATAATCTAGCTGGATCTGAGCTTGTTCCGAAGATACAGCTCTGATCAGCCAATCGTCCAGGTAGGGGTAGACGTGGATCCCTTCCTTCCTTAGACTTGCAGCCACTACCAACATTAGCTTGGTGAAGACCCTTGGGGCGGAGGTCAGCCCAAATGGCAGAACTCGGAATTGATAATGAGAGCCGCCAATTGCGAACCTCAGGTATTTCCTGTGTTTGAGATGGATTGGCACATGGAAATAAGCATCCTGGAGGTCCAGAGATACCAGCCAGTCCTGGATCTGGAGGGCCTGAAGGATCTTGGAGAGAGTTACCATCTTGAACGTGTCCTTCCCGAGGAACTTGTTCAATTCTCGTAAGTCCAAGATGGGTCTGAGTCCTCCGTCCTTCTTCGGTATGAGAAAGTAGGGGGGAGTACCAGCCCTAGTTCCTCTCCGTTACAGGTACCGGTTCTATGGCACCTTTCTCTAGCAGGTCTACAATTTCCTGCAAGAGGAGCGGATCTGGAACTTTTAGAGAGCTGTGCCCCGGTGGATGACTCTGAGGGATATGTAGAAAGGGTAGGCAGTAACCCTGGGCAACTGTCTCCAATGCCCAAGCATCTGACGTAACAGCCTGCCATTCTGTCAGATGGTGAGTTAACCTGCCCCCTACAGGTGTTTTGTGTGGAAAGACTTCAGAGTGGTTTGGGGGCAGCTGATGCAGATGCCGAGGGTAAAGAGGCACCTGCTGCTGCTGCGGCCTTAGTACTTTTGACCTGTCCACCTCGGGTGGATCTCCTTTGGCCTCTTTGAGCCGGCTGTCCTCTGCCTTTCCCGAATGCGGAATAGTAGCGAAAGGACTTTCCTCTTCCAGAGGTTCCTGAGGGGCGAAAAGGAGTTTGGCGGATTGCAGCTCCTAAAGATTTTGCTGCTGCTTTAGATGTTTGCAACTTTTCCAGACTGTCATCAGCCTTTTTACCGAATAAAGAAGAGCCGTCAAAGGGCATATTCAAAAGTCTGGCCTGTACATCTGGAGCAAAGCCAGACATTCGCAACCACGCATGCCTGCGGATTGTAGTACTTGGCGACATGGCCCTGCTGATACTGTCAGCGGAATCGATGCCAGTTTGAAGAGATTCGCACATGGCATTTTTGCCATCCTTAATGATGTTAAGAAAGGCCTCTCCTTCCGGTATGCCGTCAACCGCTGATGAAGCACACTCCCACAGTGTGTGACTGAACCTGGTGAGCGTACAAGTGGCGTTGATGGACTTCAACGCCATACTACAAGCAGAAAATACTTTTTTTGCCCTAGAATCATACCTTTTGTCACCTCTATCCTGTGGGACAGTAGGGTAAGCAGATCTGCTGCTTGATGAAGTTGCCGCTTGAACCACCAGGCTCTCTGGAGTCGGGTGTTTTGGTAAATATTCAGGGTCAGCCGCAGCTATCCTATACTTGGCTGACAATATTTTATTGACTGCAGGGATAACCTCAGGAGTTTCCCAATTTGATGCAATCTTCCTTTGTAAGGCTGTATGGAAGGGGACCACAGGATCCTCCTGTGGACCTTTGTCTAGTATGTCTGTAAGGTCATCCTGTTGAAAAACAGGAGAAGGCGCAGACCAACCCATGAATTCAATAATTCTTGCCATCAGGGTTCTATAGGGGATTTCGGCATGTTCCCCTGGGTCTGGTTTGACAAATTCCACTTCTGGGGAAGTGTCCCGCCCACTTGCCTCATGTAATGATTCCTGTAGGTCTGTCAACCTTCTTTCCTCAGAAGTAAAATCCTCTGAAACAGGTGGTGTGGTCCTCTGCAGCACGAAGGTTTCTTGGTCAGAATCCTCCCCTTCTTCATAGATTGAAGATAATATGGGGTACTCGGACCTCGGAAATGGTGTAAAACCCATTTCTAAGGCAGAAGGAGCCAAACTCGTCATTATTGGGTGAGAAAACGTAGATGTCGTCGACGCCGATGTGAAAGGCTTCGAAGGCGCCGAGAAAACTGGAAGAGGCCTCGAAGAACTCGAGAGGATCGGGATCCTACTCGAGGATGTCAACGCCGTTCTCGGCGTCGTGCTGGAGGCTCTGGGTATAACCGTTGGCTGTGAAGTAGCCGTGGTTTTCTCTTTTATCAGCATCGATGTCGGCGTCGATTCGATCGACCGATGCGTCAAAGAACCCTTCGGCAACGGCGTCGATGGCGCCGATCCATGCGTCGAAATGGTGCCTTCCTACCCGATGGCCCGTGGCGCTCTCGGGTGGACTCTTTCGCCGGGTGCAATGACTCGCAGCGTTTTGATTTTTGGGGTTTTTCACCCAGATCACCCTCAGCTGTCTTTGAGGGGGTCGAGGCCGCTTTCTCGAAGACGCTTAGCATTTTCTTCCTGAATTCCTCCAACTCAGCCTGAGAGCTGTGTTTTGTGGGGCAGGAGACCCTTTCTGGGGAAACAGAAGATGACGAGGAAGGGGATCTTCGACGTCTCTTCTTTGAGTGTCTAGATCTCGACGAGTGGTGGGAGCTACTTCGAGACCTAGAATGGGAATGCTTTCGACAGCGAGGTGACGAATGCCTCGACCGAAGAAACTTCAGAGGAGGTTTTGACTGACTTACCTCTCTGGAGCTTCCCCTTGCGCTCCTTCAAGGCTTTCGCCATCATGGACATGCAGTCCTCACACTCCGAACAATGGTGCTCGACTCCCAAGCACCACAAACCGATCCTGCGAGGATCCGTTATCGACATTTTCTTTCTGCAGTCTCGACATTTTTTGAAGCCGGACCGCGGAGTCGACGGTTCGGATGAAGAATCCATCAAGAACGGGTTGGTTTTATCGAGTGAAATATAAGAGGTTTATCTGACTGAATTGAGCAATGACATTCCGAGGCCCCACAAGGAGCGGAAAAACGGAACTGAGCAACGGATGCTGCGCGTGGCTATTTATGGGCATGGTGACGTCGATACGGTGGCTGTCGAGGGACATCGACTCGGTGGACGTCGACGCGCAGCGCCATCTACAGAGAAACATTTTCCGAGGCCAGAAAGCTGGAGACAAATTATCAAAGATAAGGAATACATCGGAGGACACAATCCCTTCGAAATATAGATACTTTAAACACTGATCTAGGAAATTCGTCCCTTCTCTCCAAGTGGGAACCACCACCTTTGGGACTAGGGAGGTGAGCCTGCTATGCAACACCCTCGCTATGGGACAGGGCAAGCAGGATCCCACTGGAGATGATCCCTCAATCCCCCAATGGGGAGAAGGAATGCTCAAGTAAGGATTCCATCCCACCTCCCATTACTTCTAAATCCTCAATGTTTGTTAGTTACATGGGGGCTGAATAGGGTAATGATATATAGGGCCCCTTTAATGTGCATGGATTGGTTTCTGACCTGTGTTTATTACCTCCTTGCTGTGAAGATCAGGGTCAATGGCATCTCCCCTTTCCTTCCAGGGAGGAATCCAAATACACCTAAACACCAGCAGCACGAGAGCCAAACAGAGAGCGAGAAATGAAGGCCTGCACATACGCACAGGTGAGGGAGTGCCTCCCTCACAGGAAAAAGCAGAACAAAGAACCACGTTAACGTGGTGTGCAGAAAGTTCGGAAAGTTTGCAGAATGCAGCAGCTTGGTTTAAGGCAAAGATCCTGGGACCACCAAAGTGGGTGGAAGAAAATCCAAACCAGAAGCAGCAGGGCGACACCCCACCGAATTGACGCCCAGATCCAGCTGGTCCCAAAACGGAGAAGCCACAGAGAACCAAGACCACACAGACCAAAGCCAGGTCTGAGATGTGGAACCGTGTCGGCCATAGAGACCAAAGCCCTGGATGGACCCCCACCTCTGGAAGAAGGGTACGCGACTTTGTACCAAGTGCAGGACGGAGGGTGGTGAGGCCAGAGTAGGAGCTTTTGTGTTTTGTGATGAGCTTCTTGGACTTCCTCCAGTTGCAAGGTAACAATCCTGGCAGACCAACAGTGTATATGTGAGCATAGGAGGAAGACTAGGTCCTGCTGCCGAATTAAGACAGGCATTCTCCAGGAAGGTCTTGTCCCAGTGCATTACAACCTCAAACAGTGATAGGTCAAGTGGCAATGACAATGTGCACAGGAATATGGAGTATTGGACATGTTTATAAAACTGCATTATATGGAGGATATAACGGCTCTAAACTAAAGTATTATAATTGTAAGGCCCATTTGGGAATCATTTATAAAAAAAATGACATGCATGGTTTCGCACAGCTGTAAATGTTTATGCAGTGATTATGTGGAATCACAAAATATCATCCTATTACAACAAATCCAAAATAACTAACTCCAAAATAACGAATTTGGTCAAGAACAAAAAATGGGGTTGGGAATAGTGATTTTGTGAGTGGGGGAAAGTATTAGGAACAAAAAAAGGGGGGCTTTGTGGGGAACCGCCCCCAAACCACCCAAAAACAAGAGGAATTAGTTATTTTTGAATGAGTTATTTTGGAATGAGTTATTTTGGTATTAGTTGTAATTTGATTAGTTATTTTGCGATTTCACATAAGCACATGTAATCCTATAAATGTTACTAATTGTCAGTTGAAGAAAGCCAGATTGCCAAGGACCGTGATAAAATGTATAAATAATCCAGGCTGGATCTTCCCTCAAGGGTGGTCAACGATTTTACAAATGAGTTCATTTCTCTTAATCACTGACCTGTACATTCTCTAGGATTTTATGGACACGATTCAATAAAGAGGTTTTCTTTTTGTTCTGCTTACTGGCTTCCAGCTCTATTGCCTTTTGTCTGTACTGCTGCATTTCTTTTTTCTTCTCGAAATCAAGCTGCAAAATACAAATCAATGTTTTAATGAATAGGCAAACTCGTTATTAACAAATAATCCTGCACATTATTTAAACGCATTTCAGTTTCGGGTCTGGGGCACGCCTCCCTAAATGTCCTAAAGTTCTTCATAATACAATATTATTCCACTTCACAAAAGTTTGAAACGGAAAGCAAAGCTTTTTGGGCTTGGAATAAAATTTGTCAAGTTGGGACAACAAAGCAAAGTGGCATAGAGCCATGATTTCTTTGGCAAAGGTGAAAGAAAATCAACAACTTCTATCTGCTATAACCAAAAGTAAGCACTAGGTTTTCGGCCATAACATTTTCATAGTGAAAACTAGGGTTAGGAAATACACGTTTTATTGAATGAACCTATGTACTAACTATATTGAAGGCAATGGTTAAAATGGGTATATTTTAAAAAGGTACACCAATATTATTCATTAACTGATCATCATATCAATAAAAAAACCTTTATGAAAAATAAAGGAAAATATGTGAAGTCCCCAAAAACCTATTTATTCAACACCAACGATGGGTAGTAATACAACAGAGGCAACCAAAATATAAAAGGTGCTAAACGCATAAACAGCTAAGCATGGTGACTCAGGGCCGTCTAGAGGTTTAGGACTTCAACTGCCATAATCCCATGCCATCATATTCAATGGTGAAGGATCATGGAAGTCACAGTCCAAATCATCTAGGAGGATCACAATGAGCAACTATGAGCTGGAGTATGACCTATCTAGCACTGACGTGTCCAGACTGACTGGGGTGGCCCAAGTGGGGCACTGACTTCTGCAGGGGTGGCATTTAGTACACCCAAGGTAATGGTGAGGCAAATCAGATCCCAGGTGTAGACCATGCCACTCCATGGACACGCCTACGCTATCTAGAAGACTACAAAAAAAAAACTATTTCTAACACCATTGTACTGGGATGGTCCACTGAGGGGGTGATGTGAAAGTTTGGAGTCTGCATTTTCCTCAATTTTTAAGGCAGCACTCAATGAAGGTAAACCAGTGCTGTGCCTTGTTTCACCGTTATTGAAAAACGTGCAAATTCTAGTTCTAGAAAACATGAGGAGGAACATGCCAATTAAAACAAGCAATCTGAAAACGCATTGGAATGTACCTTGAAGATTGGCAAATGGACAACACACGGATTAGGAAGCGAGTTCTACAGATCAATCAAAATGGATTTAGCGTTTATCGCATGGAGTATGAAAGAGAGCACGTGCAGGAGACGGAGTTACATAACACGTCTCTTTGCAAGTACAGTAAAGCATTGTTCTAAAAAGAGATCGTTACACTCTTATTCACAGACCATACACTCGGAAAACAGCCACACAGTGGGCAAAGACCAGAACAAGGAAATTGATCTTAAACGTAGTGTTAATCTGGACTTGAAGATACAATGCGCAAGTGTGGAGTCAACCTTTCTGAGCAATGTGTATGGCTTTTCTATAACCGCTAACGGCACAAATTAGGATTTTAAAATGATACAAAACAAGAGTTCGACATTTTGGGGAGCTCGTGCTTGTAGCCTATAAGAGCCTAGTTAGCTTGACACCAAAAAGCACCAGAAGCAACATTTGGCTCCCCAGGCCAAACAATGCTGGACATACACATGTATGTGAATTTAACTCTAACCCAAATGCACAATCTATAAACATTAGGAGTTCTCTATAGGTCACTTAAAGCAGAAGGGGTCATTAACAATAGACAAAATGACAGGTTTCCATTTTACGTGAAAGTTAGATTTGCGGAACGCTGAACGCTATGTACGAAGCTCTTCGTCCTGCCATGGTAGCTACTGGTCAATGCTGGATACCGAGGAGCTGCTTTTACCTCCAATTTTAAATTCCATCCTTGCAAAATGCGATCATTTTGGAGCATTAAAAACGTGCCCAGTGTCGACAAAAACGCACATGAATAAACAAAACTACACAGCGCATGGATATATCCGAATGCTGCTAAAACCCGTGAACATTATGTTTTTTAGCAGTCATTTAGTCATAGAAAGCCTTCACATATAAGCGAAACAAAATGTTAGCAAGCCAATGCTTAACGCTTCTAAAAAACAAAGGGATGTTTTTAAACACTAAGAACAGTATATAGTACCTCTAGGTCACGTACCTTAACATGTAAATACAGGGGCAGCATTTTTGTTTGCAAAACATGCTCTTCTTTAGTTTCTCTGTTCCCTTAGTCGTGCCTTCAGAATACTAGTCGCGAGAGAGTTCGATGACGACTGTGACCACATCTACACGAGCGAAACCCTCAAGGACAAACACTCAAGTCACATGACCACGGCGGTGGCTGTTTGTTTGCAGATTGCCAGGGATAGTGAAGCCGATGGGCGTCACATGACAAAAAATGTCTGTTTCAAATTGCTAAGGTGATAATTAACTCATGAATGGCTAAACTACAAAAACAGGTGCAGAAACTGGATGAACTAGAACATGGATATCGCCCTAGAAAAACAGAAGATGGCCTGTTATTTTAACCTTTGCTAAAATAAAAAGTAAATGGATCAATGTGCAGATTTAACATGATGGCCTGGTTCCATTGTTTAAACATAAAACCATAATGTATTAAAAAATATGTGTAACCATGTACAGATGGATGGTTGAATGGCCTTGAAGCATACAGGCAAAGCTCCACCATGCCCACACAGAAAGCCAAACTCTCACACGACTGGACAGACTACAAAAACACTATTCCAGATTGGATAGGTCATCATGGTTATATGCGATTTCTTCACTGGAAATAAACATTGTGGGGGAAAAAATATTTTAAGCCACTGAACACCCTTCACAACATATTTTAGTAATGGTGCAAATATATAAACAAACTCCAGGCATACAATATTTGGAGAAGTGTTGGATGGTGGCTTTAAAAAAACAAAAAAAAACTCTTACCGCTTCAATGTTTATTTCCAGCAATGAAATCACTGGGTCCCCGGTCATCATCAACCTTATGTAAAAGTAGTTTTGTGCATTATATTTTATATAAAATAATGAAACATGGGTGACTTTTTTTTTTTAAGAATAGCATTATACCACATGAAAAGATGTAAACATGCCCCAAAAATGAACCCTCAAATTCACGAGAAGGGAGGAGACATTTTAAAATCAATATCTATCCGTCTGTGGCAAAGCCTACAAGGTAACAAACAGACAGGGAGCCTAACAATGTTCAACAAAGGCACTATCCAGCCTGAAAGGAAGTAAATGCTGTGAGGAAATCGAGCAAATGAGTTCCATCTCCCCAAGGGGGAGCCCCCCGCCCCATGAGGCTAGGGACGGGAGCCCACTCTGCTATACCCTTCCTAGGGGTAGAGGCAAGCGGGACCTCACCGGGAGGGACTCAATCTTTAGGGTAAAAGGATTCCCGTTCCTGTGAGGAATTCCCTAAAGCTGTGTTCATCATGGCATACATGGGATGCTCTAAAATATCAGATTTTTAAACATCAAGATTGGGACAAAGAATCTTCAATAGATTCCGTTATCACATAGAAAAAGAACATGTCCCTTTAAATCTAGAATCCAATCCACTGGGAGGAGTACGTTAAATAACCTGTACTCAACAAGTAACCTGGGTACAGAGGAATGTATATGCAGGCACATGAAGGCACTGAACTGCATAACACCTGAATGGATAGAAAGTACAGCAAACAAAACCCAGGAAGCCAGCAAGTTGGAAATTCGCACGAAAGTGAAGAATAGGACGCCAGAGTCACAGCGAGGCCCCAGTTTGCGAAGCCGACAGGGTAGGCGCTATTAAGATGGATTTCTAAACTCTGACCTGGTGGGCAGAGGTTTAGGAGGCCACCCTTCTTTAGTGGAACAGGGGAACCTTCTGGACAAGCCAGACCAATCAAGGTAGCTTGGCGGCGGTCAAGGCCAAGTCTCAGGAGGAGAGAGTGATTGGAAGCCCACAATGAGACAGTAACACACAGTAACGAGCCACAGATTACTCTTAAGACGGGTGTATATCGCAAATACATATACATTATAGGCTTTATAATCAAACACGAATAACCACAGTAATAAGAAACAATACCCACACAAGCGTATCACTAAGTTACATATATACACAATTGCTTTTAGCCTAATGCAAGATGGGGGAAAACAAATCCACAACCTGCAATACAAGGAGGGTTAACAATTATTGCATTGGGCGATCTTCAGACTCCAAACCCTAACTTAAGCAGTCCAACCCTATGAAGTATGAAGAATAAAGTTCCACTTTTCGAGGAGTGTCTACCCTTGCAGGCAGAGCGACTTTGATATTCGGGAATAGCTAGGGAGCGCAGGCTAACCCAGCCAAAGTGAGGATCTTTTAAGGGATTCTCGAGCCTAAAAGTATATTGGTTGTGCCACAGGCCACCGGTAAGTGAAGCAAGTACTCACCGCCCCTCGGCACAGGTCGGATCAAACTTTGCCAGTTTAGTCGAGGTTACTTGTAGGTTCGAGCTCTACAGTTTCTCAGCGCTCTGGCTATCAGCGGCTGCGTGACAGGACGATCGACCATGACGGGACAGTAGTCTTTTCTCAGCTCACAAAGAAGAGATTAAGAAAATGTCAGTGCAGAAGGCTTCAAGGCACAGGAGGGCAGATAGGAAACACACCTACAGCGACCGTCACCAAAACGTAGGGACGCAGGAATCCCAGACTCGTGGCGTGGTGCGCCTTAGATTGCGACCCAGAGGCGCTAGGACTATGAAATTTGGCGGGAGAGTGCCGTGGACCACAAGCTAGCGATTCACCAAGTCTAGAGTATCAACTTGGGATGGCGGTGCACCTATGAGATAGCCTGGGGTAGAGCTGGTCAGTTCACTGGACGGCCCAGGAACTCTTCTGAGAAGGCTCTTTTGGCGGGTAATCAGGAGGTGCAGAGAGTAGTTGTTCCCACTACTCCAAACACCTTCTAATATTGATGACAAAAGCAGGGGTCCAACGGGACAGCAGAGGGCTCAGGGTGGCAAATCTTCTAGTGCGTCTCCGGCAGTTCCACAGGTCTGCTTCAGAGTTTCAGGATACTTGTCTCCTTCTGTAGTTCTGAGTGAACTTCAGTAGATCGACCTGGAATGGATGCAGAGCCCCTTCTCTATCCAAGATTCGTTTCAGGCTCAAATCTGGGATAAGCAAATGGAAGATCTGCTGTCTTGCGTGCACGCTAGGTGTGGGCCAATCTGTCACGACCCTCGCCCAAAACCCCCTCTGGCAAACCCATTGGCCAGGTGGAGCCAGGACTCGGGCCTCTAGAGCCTGGCATCCTCTTCAAAAGCCCTCATGGCGCCATGCTCATACACCATGAAAAACAATGTGCTTGGGGAACTACTTTATTGTATTGTCAGCCAACATGGAGGCATCCAATTAGCTTGGTTCCTAAGAACCAAGCTATGCGGTCTAGTGTTTTGGGTGTGGTAGCCTAGGGACTACTTTACCTGGACTATTTTGTTGGGGCTATTTAAACCACACCCGAGAAAGACAACACGCTTCGCGTTACTTTGAAGCTTGCAACGTGACGATCACAGTGTCCAGCTATTCCCTCGAACCTCAGAGAAGCAGAACCTGCAAGGAGACAAAAGGAACATCATTAGCAGCAGCATCTTACCTGCAGTCTTCATCTTTAAACACCCGCAGCTACTGAGAACAACTTCCTCGAATCTGCACGCCTCCCGGACAGAACAACCTGAAAGAGGAAGATAGAGGCAACATTAAAGAAAGCAGTAGAGACATTTACAAATTAGGAACTGCTCCAAAGGCTTACCTGGCTGGTCGCCTCTCGGCTGGCACCACTCCGGACATTCCACTCACGCTGAAGAACACCACGAGCTACAAGGAAGGACAACACAGGTTAGCAAAGGCAAGACTTTGCAGCGCTGTGCATAGTGCTTACTTACCGCATCATAGCGCTCTTAATGTGCCATCATTTACCAGCGGGGCTCAACCAAGCCAGTTCGCCGCGCTGAAGCTCTGCATACCTAAGGGAGAAAAAAAGAGACATTTTAAACAAAGAAAGGCATGCAGGATAGCGACAAAACTAAAGAACAGCAATAAGACCTACCTGAACAATATCAAACAGGCATGTGTCAGTGAAGTAACGATCGCATTCGCGCATGAAAGACAACGCGCCACAGCAAAGAAGGCAGGACGGAGAGCACGCCTAATTCTACCACAAGGTGAGAAGAAGGCGCCAGAGGGACTGAAATCATACGGGGGTAGAGAGAGGATACTTACCCCAGTCGGTCAGTCTTGAACACAGTCCTCCTGTATTTTCAGGCAGAACCTTCACCGCAGACCACATCATGGCAAAGCTGAGAAGCATACCAGCGTGTAACCCGGCTGGGTGGCGTCCCTGTGGATACCAGGTGAGCGTAACACAATCATGGCCCACGGTGGTCTAAGTCATTCAGGCATACCAGACATCCTGGCACAACTAGTGTGGATTGGGACCAGACAGTCCCAGTTCTCTTCCTGGGCACTAGCACACGTGACATGCAGGAGCCTGCAAAAGATGCGGTTTTTGCAGAAGGCTTCATGGCTAAATAAGGAAGTCCTGGGTCAGCTTGACCTGGGTGAAGGCTAAGGACAAGATGGCCAATGGACAGAACAAAAGATTTCGTGGCACAGCCATTTTCAGCACTGGCCACCGTCATGGACCAAACGCGATAAACGCTGTATGGTACAATATTAAAGGTCAACATACATAATGTCACTAGGAAAAGGTTGTGGCAACATTATATATGGTGACCATATATATGGGGTCAAGGGGAGCAGGGGTTGCAGGGGTGTCCCCCGCATTTTCCATGTGAGAATCTCCCTGCAAAAAAAATGCCATTGTTTGGCGAAATCTTCTCAGGGACATTAACAAATGGAACCATAAAAAAAAGACCAAGTAAACTGCTGCCACCAGTTCGTCCTGGGCACAGTTGCATAACCACCACACATCCTTTGAGGGTGCCTAGGGTCATAAAAATGAAAAGACACCTGTGCGTGGTACAGTAAGTTACTTGGTGTACAGATAAAAAGTTACCAAGAAATGGCAACATAGTCAAACACTAAGGAAAACAGTTTCCCAGTACTGACAGTCTGAAGGACATGTCAGTTTCCCCATATCAACAAATTAGCAAAATCCCAGGGGAGTATAGCTAATGGCTGGGCTTCACTGGAAAAAGTCAGGTTAGGTCGATCTAACACAATATGGAGGGAAAATTGCATTAAAAAAATCTTTCCTAGCAGTCGCCCAGAGGAATATAGTGGCGAGACCACGAGGGATCCATGGTGGACAGCCGGTCCACAAACCATCGCCAACTACACCGCAACCAGAAAGCAGTAGGGTGTCCGGCCAGGCATCGAGTGACCGAGACACTGCAAGAAGGAAGAAAATTCAGACGAAGAGAAACAGACAGCGGTGTGGGACAAGAAAGAAGGTCCCCGGGGAACAGGGCTCCCGAAGAGGTTCTCTTTCACAGTTGAAGATAACAAGGAGAATGAGAATAAAGGGAGACCCAGTGGGCATCATAACATACAAGAAACACATCTCAGTAGAAGTCAGGAGACAAAGTTAAACCTGAAATTGATTAACTTAAAACATTGTGACATAGGAGAAAACCTAAATACAGAGAGAAAAGAACAGTGCATAACAATAACCTGGGAAAAGAGGAAATACATTATATTCTATAAGTAAATATTATGAGGCAGAGTTCAGAGGAACTATTCAATTTAACTATGTACAAGGTCAAGCAGACCAGAACAAGTTGGACTATAATTGCACAGCAGGGAAATTCAACCAGGAAAACCAGCAAACAAGAATATAGAGCAGATTTATAAAGCTACATACAGTCTAATGTAATTCCACAAGACAAAACCCATGATTGTGCCAATGTTTTAAATAAAATATGATAAATGATGTTCCTTTAAGCATAATCCAAAAACATTCACTTAGATGCATATGTGTGGATTGTAGGCACACACCACCAAGATTACCACTTTACACCTGCCAAGGTAGCCTCCAACTCTCAGTTTCATTGGTATGTTTAAGCTGGGCCCACTATCCATCATGTACTAGGCTGTATACGAAAGCACTTCTAGTTGCAGTCTATGAGAGGGGGCTTGATCTCACAAAATTCCCACTAGAGTAAAGCATGCAGAACCGAATGCTGTCCAAGATGGGGGAAGACAGTTACTGAGGAGGGTTTGCCACCTGCACCATTATAGTGTAACTGGCCCCACATACTTCATGGGTGAACAGTGGCTGCAGCAAGTCTTATTACGAGAGACCAGAAATTTGACCAAATCGACCACATTGTATGCAAACTACACTGGCTTCATCGGGAGGACAGCTCAGCGCTAACGTGCTCACCTTGGAAACAAGACGACATAGAGCAACACAGGTTCGATCCCCGGTCCGCGCTTCGAAACCTCTTGGTATGAAGCACGTTGTAAATAACCTATCATATCATATCATGGCCAGAAGACTGTTGAAGACTGCATGTATCATCTCCAAAGCAGTCCCGAATAGTGCACCACAGTACCTGGCGGCTAAAGTCCACATATCTGGTGGCATTTCGTCCTCTCACAGTAAACTGCCCAAACGGCTTGAATCACAACTCAAAGAGAGGACCCACAAACAAACCTTCACTTGTCATGCACCCACCCTCTGAAACTCAATCGCAGTGTCGGCTTGGAATGCCTCCACAATTCTCCAATTTCGCAAATCTCTCAAAACAAGGCTCTTTCAACAACACCTAACCAAGGACTAATTCTAGTGGATGCACATACCGATGCAGACCTCATAGTTCTGGCTACTATTTAGAAGATGCCAGCCCAAATGCTAGCTACCTACACTCTGTACAGCGCTCCACTGCTCTTGAGCTAGGTCAGCACTTTAAACAATAAAATAAGCTGCATAACCAGCTGCAGCCTCAAATGCATCTAAAACCCAACTTGCAACTAAAAACACTATGCCGGGACGGGACTGGTCAAGCCTTCCAATGAAGCTTGCAAGGTCACAGAACCACTCCAAAGTTGGGACATCTCTAGCTCGCTTCAGACATTCCTTCCAGCTGGATTATAGAAACTGCTGGACTAGGAAGGCATTTTAGGTATACAATGTGTATTGAATCAGACTATTGCTCTTTTGCGTGATGGAGTGAAATGTTTTTCCTTGGAGACGTCGTCGATTGTTTCGGCAATTCACTTGTGCAGTAGCTCTGTTCTTTTGTCAAGGTCAGCTTTGTCCGGGGCCCTTGTCAGTGGTTTGTTTATTTCCAGTTGTTCTATTAGGTTGTTAATTTTGATGGTCCTTGTAAAGACTGGAGGGGGGGTTATCTGTACTCCTGCCCTCTATATGGCAGAGTAGAAGCACAGAGCACCCCAGCCAAGGTTCTCAATTGTGGTAGCAATAGACGAGCAACCAAGGCTTAAGCTCTCAGGAGGTGATGCAGGCTGGTTCTTAAGTACAGTGTAGTCCCCAACAAAGGAATGTCCACACTATGTTATGCGATCAAACAGTTCTTCATATAAATAATCTTCAATATATACACAAGCAATAAGACACTTTAATCTTTAAAATGCACCAACTGCTTGGGGGCATGGCCAGCCGAGGACGCCGACGGATGCCTCCTCTGTGAGCTCTGTGCTCCTTTCCTACCCCGAGACCCGAGTCCCCCTCCAAAAGAGACTGGTGGCACGAAGGACAAGCCCTATGGGCACATGAATGCCCAGAGAAATAGCAGGGCAAGTTTGCAGCAGTAAGGAGCCCATCCGACGGAGCTACAAACTACTCTGTGGGGCGGAGCGGTTCCCCTGCCAAGATGGCTGCAGGGACGTTATGCAGGATCGAAGGCTTCAGCCCGAGGAGCTCCGGAGCTGAATGTCTGATGAACTGAGCATGCCCGTATGCAGAGGATAACCCCTGCTTTGGCCCGACATAGACCACGGGGTGAACCGCCTGGAGGGAGCAGAATTGCAAGACCCTGCCAGCCTGGAGAAATCCACCATGCTCCGGGGTCCTGTGCCCCTCCTCCCTCCACATCACAGGCGGGAGGCCTGACCGTAGGGAAGAGAAGGCCGGAACGGTGACAGCCGACACAGGCGGCGGTTCACCTAAATAAGTAAGGAGGTGCTCGGAGCAGCCGCAGGGAGAAGCAGGATAGGAAAAATCAGCTACGCGATAGGCGCATTATGAAAAGGAGGGCTGTCCCTGGTAGGCAACAGTGCCTACAGTCGGAGCGCCGCAACAGCCCCCAAGATGGAGGAAAGTAAGCACGGCCCTATGGATATCAAGCCCCGGGCACAAAAGGGGACATGAAAACAAAACAAACCACACAGAAAATAAAAGAATGCAGCAAATAACGCGTGCATGCAATTTGGAGCAGCAACACTACCCAATGCCCACGCAGTGCGGCACCACTTGAGGAGTCCAATGAGGTGAAGAAACACTGGGACACTGGGGCATGCATCTGGCACTTGGCCTAGCCAGCTGGGAACCCCCACACGGGTCAAATGGAACAGTAACGGCCCCAGGACCCTTATACAAGCAACTTTTCAGCTCTTTCCCCCACCACAACAGGACTGACAGGAGCACTTGCGAACAGAAAGTGGGGGAAAAGCTGTGCTAGGCAGCAAGCATAATCAGTTAAGAGCGCCCCCACAAACTAAAGTCCGCAAAACCACCACCGGCATCTAAAGCACCAACCTGGAGGGCGGACACACGCCTCATCTGAAAGCAAGAGAGGATTGTGTCCAGAGTGAAGGCACAGGGCAAAGACAGCGGCAGCGAGTGGCCCCATTCCCCCTCCACACACGGGTGGGCAGCCAACACGCACATGAAGCGAAGCCTGATCGAGGGCATAGAGGATCGTGGGAAGATCCCGATGGGGAGGTGCTGGGGGCGAACGGGATGCACCTAACTCGGCATAGGCAGGTAATCCCGCAGGGCAACAAAATGGAAAGCATGCGCAATACCACATGATTCCAAACGCCTAAAGCAAGCAAGAAACATGGAGGCATACCCCTGAGACACAGACAAACCCCCCGGGGCCAACATAAGAGGGAACATCTCCGGAGACTGAACAGAAGCGGCTGGACAAAGGCCAATCCTGTCACGGCAGGACAGACGGGGGGCCTTGTTAAACACCTGGCTAACCGGTGGGAAATCGCCGAAAGTGGATTAGGGCTGAATAAGAAGGACAGCACAATAGAAGAACGAAAGATTCAGCAACTCCAGTCACATCCATAACGCAGAGGGGTATTTGCACTTTGGGCCGAAGGAGGGGGCACCCCCCACTACTGAAAGCAGCAATAGACCCAAAACTCAGGGTGCAGCTGGAACAAGGCAGGCAATAATAGGAGCCACGGGCCACGACAAAGGCACTGTCATCCACACATAGATAACCATGGCCAAACAAACAACGAAATCGAAAGGTTCAGCGTCCAGAGACATTAAAGCCCTAATGCAATCCGCAGAGACTCACAAACGCAACCATCAAAAGGCAACTGGACAGATACTCCCCCCTCCACCAGAGGGTTCCCTTTAATCTGAATATCCACCAATACGTAAATAGGACCTGCTGGCAATGCTGCAGGAGCTGAAAAAAAGACATTAAAGATAGCACCTCTGATCTAGCCAAGTCCATTGCGGATCTCAATAGAGGTGGTGTGGCTGTGGAGAAAAGGGTTGATTGGGTGGAGACAACGGTAGCCGAACAATGACAAGAGCAAGACGAAATAGCCATAAGAGTGCTAGAACCAGAACAACAGATGGACCGGGTCTAGAGCCAACAGGAAGATGCTGAAAACAGATCCAGGAGCAACAATATACGGATCTGAGGGATCCCGAAGTCAGTGGCGGACACCGACCTGCAACAATATGTAGACCACCTGTTCCGGCAGATCCTGGGCACAGAGGACGAAAGAGATATCGTACTGGACCGAACACACAGGGTCTACTCCACATTTCAACTCAACAAAAATCTGACAATGGATGTGCTGACTCTGATACAACTATTCCAATGGAAGGAGGACAATATGCGGGCTGCACAGAAAAGAAAACCCATAAGTTTCCGATCTACACCTATTTAGCTTTACCAGGATTTAGCCCAAGCCACCCTCGCAAAGAGGAAGCGTTTAAGGGTTGTCAAGGACTGGCTTAGGTCCAGGAAAGTGCACTAACATTGGGCATTCCCGACCGGTCTCCGCTTCAAGTGGAAGGGGCAGCGATATACAATCACAAAGGAGGAGGACATGGATGACCTCATGAGGGAGGACGTTGGGACCGAAGGCAGTGACAAAGACAGAATCCCGTCTGGAAGCAAGGAAGGAGAGGACAGACCGGAGAGGGAGCAATGGAGACCAGCACGGCCCCACTGAGCGGCCGCAACGAAGAACCCAAGACTATTGATCCCACATGAGAGGTAGACACAGGTGAAGCAAATCGGGGGCTACACCCCAATGGCAAAGAAGGCCAGGTCTGAAAGTAAGAGGGGATGACATGAAATCTGGAGGGGTAAGAAACACGTGGGCTATGCATTCTCATTGTGAAAGCTGCTACGGCGGAAGGAGGGAATGTAATAGCTTTGAAGAAGACGAGCGGGAGGTCGGGGGGACATCGGATCCCAGAATTCCCAGGGGGAATACAAACCCGGTTACTCACTGTGGTAAAACCATGGTGAAAGTTATTGTTGAAGTTCAGGGGGTGGTTATAATTTGGGGAGTTACGGGAGGGACAAAGGAACATGGCACTTTGGTTGATGTTATGCATAACATTGCCGAAACATATGGTGGGGGGGCAAGCTCTACTGCGGGATGGAGGGCATACAACATCCCAACTATGGCCGACTTCACATTTGTGATGCTAAATGTCCAGTGGCTATATTCCCCAATTAAAAGGAAATCAATTATGAGAAGGCTCTCAGACCTTCAGGCTTCAGTGGTGTGGATACAGGAAACACACTTGCTCCCCGATGACGAGCACAGATTGAAGCATAGAGCTTTCCCCACATAATATCTAGCATCAAGCGGGACCAAAAAGAGGGAGTGGGCATATTGCTAAAGGAATTCATTTTGAAAAACAATTCATAAAACAAGGGCCCAGAGGGCCGATATCTGGTGTTGGGAGGGATATTGATGGGCCAAAAGGTCACCCTTGAGGCAATTTACACCCCCAATGAAAAACAAGACCAGTTTGTTCAAGGGCTGCTGCCCAAAATCGCAAAATGGGGGCTTTGGGGAGATTCTGATAGGGGGTGATTTCAATGGCGTAATGGATGCCTTAATGGACAAAACCCTCCCAGCCACTCCTAATGACAACACATACAGACAAGCCCTGGCCGGATTCCTCAGGGAACTACACCTAATCAAAACCTAGTGGTTTTTCCGCCCACAAGAAAGAGCTTATACCCATTATTCAGCCGCACGTAAGGGCATCTCGCGGATCGACATGGTGCTAATCTCCGACACCATGGTCCCGCAAATCACAGTGATAGATACTGGGGTAGGATGCTTGTCTCACCATGCACCGGTCTCCCTGAAGATGGAGCCGATGAATCTGCTTTCATAGACCCAAAAGCCATGGCGCCTAAACAAAATAATGTTAAAATATCCGGCTCTAAGGGCGGACATAGAATCGACCCTGAGAAATTACTTTCAAGAAAACACCACACTGGGGGTCGACTGGGGAACCATTTGGGATGCCAGCAAAGCGGTAGTGCAGGGCCAGTTCATCGCACACATCAAATTTCGTCAAAAGAAAAGAGAATGCGAGGCGGGAACTGGAGCCGAAATAGGGGTTGCAGAGGCACACTATAAGGACAAAGGGTCACAGAAGGCTTGGCGGGAAATCAAAAGAGCCAGAGCGGCCCTAAAGACACACCTGGCAGATGAATCCGCACAGCTCCTTCTACAAACGAAACAATCCTACTATATAAATGGGGACAAAGCGAACCTATTTCTTGCAGCCATATTAAGAAAGCAGAAAACCCTCAACCGCAACAACCAATTTAGGCACCAGGGAGGCGACCTTATGAGGGGGAAAAAGATAGTTGAAATCATGCACTCATACTACACAAGAAACCTGAGGGGGGTGGGGGTCCGCAAAGGGAGGCACAGGTAGCGTTCTTGGGACAAGTGGAGCTACCACAAATCACAGAATCAGACAAAAGCTAGACGCGCCTATATCAGAGGAAGAGGTAGGGTAGGTAATAAGCGCTTTGAAAGGACACAAATCCCCTGGCCCAGACTGGCTATGTAACGCACATTATAAAACATTCAAGACCATCCTGATGGGCCCCTTAACGAAACTGTTCAATCACATAAGAGATACGGGGCGAGCCTCTGGGGACATGGGCCCAGCCACCTACTAAAACCGGATAGGGATCCATCAGAATGCGCGAGCAATCGCCGTTTTCATTACTGAATGGGGACGCTAAAATCTACTCTAAATATGGGCCCAGAGGTTAGCAAACATTCTGCCAAAAATTATCCACCCGGATCCGGCAGGCTTTGCGAAAGGATGCCACACATATGACAATATCTGTAGGGTCATAAACACCATCGAATGGGGCGGAGGACAGGGCAGCGTTCTCTGTGCTGGCTCTAGATGCTTCTAGAGCCTTTGAAAGGCTAAATTGGGATTTCCTATGACTGACCCTAGAAAAATGTGGGTGCGGGACAATCTTCACCCGTATGATCTTAGCTAACTACGGGAACCCAGCCACATGACTAATGATTAATGGCCAGCTTTACAGGCAGTATCCCAATCCGTAAAGGAATGAGGCAGGGATGCCCAGTGTCGCCACTGATCTTCGCCATGGCTATGGAGCCCCTGGCACAAAAAGCTTGCGACGAACGGGAAATACGGGGGTGGAGGTAGTAGCCAGTGGGCCGCAGAAAATAGCACTCCATGTGGATGACGTCCTCATGTTCCTGAAAAACACAACACACTCACTCCCTGAAGCCATAAATCTGCTCGACAAATTTGCCAAAGTCTCCGGGTTCCATATTAACTACCCCAAATCTAAGGCACTCAACATCACGGAGGACCCAGAACAAGTGTCAGAATGGGAACACCGCTACTCACTGAAATGGGAACAAAGGTCCATAAAATACCTACGAATACACTTAGTATGGGAGGCTCTACGGGGAAAACATTCCAGACCCGGTGGGCAACCCTAGAAAGGGAAGCAGCTAAGACCCCCTTAGAAAGTCTAGGATTCCTAACAGCAAGGCACAGGGACAAAGGAGGTGCACTTTTGGAAACAACTAAAGCCACCGTATGGTACTGGGATAAGGCGCTGCAGGGAAAAGGGACAGAAATAGGGGGAGGCCCACACACAACAGTGGCCCACAAGCCTGCCTTCATGCCGGGACTGCAACCCAGCTTCTGGACACATTGGGGAAGGGGGCAACCTCTGATACTGGGGGACTTACACAGAAGGGACACCCTTAACATTCGAAGGATGCAAAGATAAATTGTAAATCCCTGAAAAGGAACACTTCCGCTATACCCAAGTTAGACATTGGATTACGAACACAAAAACACGGGAGGGGGCAACCCGTGACACAATGGTCTAGAACTCACCGTAAAGGAGGGGACACCGGAGAAAGGGGTGTCAAGACTATGGGTTGATGTGTGGAGCCGATCCGGAAGAGAACCTACCACATATGCAGAAATGGGAGCTAGATGTAGGGAAACCAATACCTGGGGAGACATGGAACCAAATATGGCGCTCGGCCACGAAAAGCTCCAAATGTGTCTCTATCAAAGAGGCAGCATAAATAATTCACCTGAGGTGGTAAAGGACGCCACAGCGAATGCACTCCATCAATCCAAACTAGCCCCCCAACATGTTGGAAGGACTGCGGGCACCCCGTGGACTTAATCCACATGTGGTGGGCTTATCCAGTGGCGGAGATGTATTGGAAGAAAATCCTGAGCCACATCAAAGAAGTGGTGGGGGTACAGATGCCTCTTGACCCAACAGTAATTTTGCTGGGTGAGGCAGAAGAGCGAAGTTATGCAAATGTGGGGAATAGGGCCACCCACACGCTGAGTGTGGCCAGAATCAACCTAGCACAGGCGTGGAAAAATAAACATGGGCCGGTGATGGCCAGGTGGTGGGTGAGACTTTGGGGAGTGATGGCTATGGAAAAGGGGACAGCATTGGCATATGGCTCACTCCCGAAATACCTGAACACATGGTCGACTTTCCACAAATTTATGGAGGAAAGGGACCAAATGTACTTTAAACCCAAGTCCCTCGACAAGGTTTCTATCCTGTGAAATGTATGCCTCATGAGGATGAACTGGTCCGCAACGCATTTAATTGTATTGAGCAAAGTCGCTTCAACCAAATGCTGAAAACTACAATGGTGAAATGGGGGAGGAGTGTTATAACTGTTAAACTCATGAGTCCTCATAAAACAGAGTTGGGAACTGATAAGAAGAACAATGACAAGAATGTGATACAATGTACAAAATGCACCAACTGCTGACAGTTTCCAGTGGCATACAAATCAAATAGTAAAGTGAATCAACAGACATAGGAAGGAAGTCTAGTTAGGTTAAAAAATGGCAGAATACTTTGTCCCTACCCAAGACACAATTCTGTGTGAGGACCCCCCCCCGCCCCACCTGGGAAACCTGTAAATAAAGTGCATCAACGAGCCCTGTACATATATGTTTAAAATAGTCTTGTTCCCTGCTGAAATGTTCTACTACACCAATGTACCTGCGTTTAGCAGAGTTTCTTCAAATGTTCGTCGACGGATCACTCGTGGGTGAACTCCTTTTAAAGCAGGAGCCACAGGCGTCCATAATCCTCGAAAAAATTTGAACACTGTCATTGAGATAGCAGCTTTGACCTTCGTGGGGCTCGTCGTCAGGTCGTGGACGCCCTGGGAAGGCAAGGCGTGCAGTGCATCTCAAGGATAAGTGTTTGTTGCCGCAAAGATGACTTGAAGACCGTAGGCCCGGCAGCGGGCGTCGGTGTTGGCGATCGGGACTCGACCACGGCTGGTTTTCGGATCTTCACTGGTCTTTGTGGACTTCGGGTGGCGGGAAATCCACCGGCAGATGCTCCTTGGTTTGTCGACGACCGTGACTTTCTCTGGCGGGACAAAGCGATCGACGGTGATGGCAATCGCGTCCTTCGTTTCAAGTGTCTTGGGCAAAGAGGGGGCATTGCGGCTCTGGTCGTCGGCAGCATAGCGTCAAGCTGTTCCCACTTCTGGGCAAAACAACTCAACAGGCTTCCAGCGGTCGCAGCGGTCCTCCGGACCCTGGTTGACGATGATGGACCTCGATAAGCGGGTGCTTCACTTCAGGATTCCTCGGCAGACCCAGTGTTCAGTCGGCAGCCATTCGGGACTGACTTCCAGGGTGGCTTGGTGAAGATTAGCTTTGGCACAATGTTCCCTCATAGCTCGGGAAGAGGATCCTAGCCAGGTCCTCTCTTGGATCAGTCCTTGACAGGCACGACAGCTTTCGGATTTCAAAAACAGCAAGCAGCAGCAAAACCTTCTTCCAGCTGGGCTTCAAGGTCAAGCATCAAGTTTCGACTTCAGCTTCTGAACAATTCTGGTAAGTGAGAGGTACCCAGATATACTGTTCTGTCTCTCATTCACAATGCTGAGCCAAGCTCAGGCAGCCAATCATTCAGAAGGGCATTCAGGCAGGCAGGAAATCAGGTTCACTGTGTTACACTCACCTGGTATCCACGGGGACGCCACCCAGCCCTGGTTGTATGATTTGCACTCTCGAACCCTCTCCCAGTCCCTTGGTAAGGCCTCTGGTTAAAGATGGGTCTTAATATTGTAAAAGGTGGATTCTCCATCCTGCTCCTCGTGGCAGGGGCGCGTAGATGTGGGGGCGAGCAGCGACCAATTTACTTCACTGGTGCAAGCCCCCCTGTGGGAATCCAGGCCTGCTGCGACTCCGTAGGTTTGCTGCTTTACAGTCTTTATATGCAGTTCTTATGTTCCTCTTAGTTCGAATAATAATGTCTTGCTTCTTTCCTTTTAGGTATGGAAAGGTATTTTGGTGTTGTCATGCAGTTTGAAGAGGAGCATGGTCCGGTAGGCGAAAGCGTGGTATGCGCGATGCTGTCCGGTGAGTAATGCGCGATGCGCGGCGCTGTTTCGCCTTTTATTGATAACCTGTGTCTTTTCTTTCCTTGCAGGTTGCGATGTTCCTCGCCGAGCGCCGTAATGTTCCAGCAACGATACTGACCAGGAGATGACTACCCAGGTAAGAACTGTGTGGCTTTCTTCATTCAGGAGGAAACGTGAGTAAACGCTTACTAATGCTGTCTTTCTTTCTCCTCTTTCCAGGTTATGGTATTCCAGGATGCATGCGGTGCCGGATGATGGAGTTCATACCTTCAGGTGAGTGGAAATGAAGTTGGCGATGGATTGAAGACAGGATACTGTTCCAGGTAAGTTTCGTAGTGTTCTTTCTCTCTCTGCAGGTCCTTGGTTTCAGGTAAGCTGGCATGAAAGAACTGGACACGGTGAGCGTTACGCTGCCCACAGTAGAACACCACAAAGCATGTTCTGCTGTTTGGGTGCGGTTTAAATAGTCTCAGGTAATGTAGTCCAGGTAAAATAGTCCCAGGCCTGCCACACCCAAAAGACTAGACCGCATAGCTCAGTTCCTTGTAACTGAGCTATGTGTGTGCCTCCATGTTGGCTGAACTACCCCCCCTCCCTCCCAAGTTAAATAGTCCCAAGTAAATAGTCACATTCTAATGTTGGTCTTCATGATGGTTATGAGCCTGGCGTCAAAGGCACCAGGACAGACTCCAAGAGAGTCTTGGATGAGGTTTAAAGGCCTTTGACCTGGCCCTAACTGGAAGGCTGACTTGGCAGAGAGGGCAAGGTTTTAAGGCCTTTGTCCTGGCCCTAACTGGAAGGCTGACTTGCCAGTGAGGGCCAGGGGCAAGGGTCATGACGCACAGTGCATTCAGGCCACTCACTTCCAGCCAAACACCCATAACAAGGAATGTGGATTGAGGAAAGCACCCAGCCCTTCAGCACACCACACTGCATTCATGTCAGTTTCGGGCAAGGCTATCTCATTCTTTGTGCCACACACACAGATACCAGAGACCCATAACATGGAATGCATATTGGTTACACACTCCATTCACCCAGGTCCCACCCCAAGGGTGTACCCACAACATACAGTCACTGGGAAGGCTCCAGCCAGTCTGGCCTGGACTTCCCCACAAAACCATATATGGTTCTTCCACCCAACAGCCAGTCAGGGGAAGGGACAGAGTCAAGGCTTCCCAGGACTTCACGGAAACAAGGTAACAGGTTATAGAAGCCAAGAGGCCACAGGGGCCATCTTGTCTCCTATACGGAATCCACTGATTCCTATGGCATTGCCAGGGTATCCCAAAATGGAGGATACTCAGAGCACCTGTCAAATTCAGCATGGAGCACCAGCCCATAACCCGCTCTGTGGGCCACACACAGGTGCCCAAAAACGTACAGGAGGGGTACAGGGTTGTAGCCCCACCCATGGGTGCCATAAGGGTATCCCAAGGGTCTGTACACCACAACCAGAAAGAGGAAAAGCTGCACTGCCAGGAGTCCCACATGGACTCATGTGCAGAAAACCTACAGAACACACATAAGAGTACAGGACGAGGACATGGAGGCCCTGTCCCCCCCAATGCATTTCCAGCATCACAGTCCTCCAGTTTCTTTTCATGATGGTGGTCAGTTTATCCGGTTGTTTGGCTGTTGTCCTGGGTAGCGTGATTACGAAAGGGATGATGAGGTGGTCGCTCCAGAGGATCCGTATTGGTGGTGCCATGGTGAGGAGGTTTTTGTTGGCGAAGATTGCGTCTAGTGCATGACCCACCTTGTGAGTTGCTCCTTTGACTAGCTGATGTAGTTTCATTGTCTTCAATTGTTTGGCTACTGATTTTTGTGAGTTAGCAGTTTGTTATTGAAACCAGATATTGAAGTCTCCGAGGATAATCAGGTGTTCCTGCTTGATGGCTAGGTTGGTAACGGCTTCTGTGAAGGCGTCCACGAAGGTCTCAAATGTTCAGGTGTTCCTTGTAAGCTACTGCCAGTCCTCCTCCTCCTCTTGTTTTTTCTGCTTGCCTGTGAGCAGTTGAAATTCTCAGGGAGGCAGTTGTGGAGTGCGATTTTGTAGTTTTGTCTAGCCGAGTTTTAGTTATGAATAGGATGTCAATACCCCCGTCGCACAGGAGGTCACAAATCTCTGCGGAATGTTTGGACACTGATCTTGCGCGGATTAGGTTACAATGGATCTTTTCGACGGTGTTATGTTTATTTTTATTTTTGTCTGTTTTGTCTTGCAGTAGTTCTGTTGTGTTGCTTCTGTTTTGCTTACACAAATTGATGGAGCTATGTGGGCTCTGCTTCGTCGTTGAATCGTTCTGTTAGATTGATAGCTGCGTTTGAGAAATCTTCTACTTCGTCTTCTATGTTTTGATGTAGTTGTTGACACTGCCCTTGTATTTGTGATATAGGGAGTGAGGTCGTTGATTTTGTTCCTTTCTCTTCTCAGATCTTCTCTTCTTTTTCCTGTGAGGTTCCAATAGGTTTTCTGTCTGCCGAGAACTGCCAGTGGCGTTAGGGTGTTGCGGTGTGGAGGCAGTTGCGAGGTACGGTGTTGGATATAGGGATTATTCTCTTCTCATGACGTTTGTTCTGTTGGTTGAGGTGTTTGTAGGGGTGTGTTCTGTATTCATGGAAGTTTCTATTGGAAGAGGGAGCAGCTGCATTGGGATTGTTCCTTGTTTCTTCAGAGGCGTCCTGTTCTGCGTTGGGCATCTTGTGGCCCTAGTTGGTGGCAGGGCTTGATTTTTTTCTTTTCTTTTTCATTATTCATTTGGGTTACTGGGGCTGTAGCGCACCTGTAGGATCTCTTGTGGTTTGGATGGTGTTGAGTCTTGTCCTTTTGCCTTGTGCTTGTGCAGTGCGCTATGTGGCCATATGGTGGGCTGCTGTTGTAGATTGGCTGGGGTGTCCGAGTACAAGTTATATTGAGATATTTGGGGGATTCTGGGCCTGAGTTGTTCTAGGGTGCAGGTAGTTTGCTGCCTAAATAGGATTTGGGTTTTGTATCTATGTTTCCTGTGGGTCTAGGTGCAGTGGTGTTGGGATATTAAGCGTTGGAGATGGTAGGCAGTTGGGTTATCAGTCGGTTGTGGGAGGCGAACGACCTGACCTTGGTTCTTAGTTGGGTAGTGATCAAGCTATGATTAGTTGCTTTCAGCGGGTAGCCATATGTTCCTGGATGGTTGGTGAAGGCCTGGGTTTCACAAAATGCCAGATTTAAACACAGCTGAATTTGAGATACCTAGATAGTGGGAGAAAGGCCTAGTTTTCACAGAATGGCAGATCTAAACACAGCTAAGTTTGAGATTTCTAGACAGCGGGGGAAAGGCCTAGGCTTCAAAATATGAAGGGCATTTAAGTGAGCTTGGATTCCCCACTCATCTTCCCAGAAGATGTCCCCGGCATGTACGATTGGTGCAATTATAGCCAGTTTTGGTTGTTTAGGGAGAGTTGAGCGTGAACGTGGCTTTTAGTACCTTAAAGGTGTGCCTACCTTATCTGTTGATGCTGCTTGATTGCCGTCTAGGCCCCAGTCTGAAGTGTGGACCCTGGACACTGTCAGGGCAGCTTGTGTTGGTCACTGGGAGTGTCTTGGTCACCACCCAGATGAGTGGAGGTGGGACGCAAGCTAGTGTTCAAGTTGTCTGGATATGATGCAATGCTAGTCTTCACAGATCTTCTATCTGAGTGTGACGCATTGCTAATCTTCACCAGGACAGAATATTAATGCCTAAATTAGAGGCACAGCAGAAGTGCAAGCACCTAGATTTGTGGTATCTGAATAGATGCAGAACGTCCTAGTATGGGACACAACAGTGAATAACACCATTGAGTGTTTGTTATACAGCAGTGAAGGGGTATTCTTTACTAGTTGGCTGATTTTGGTATGCTTATGTTGTTTAGGTAAGACAGGCAGGGCTTTTTGGAATGCAGGAATTGCTGTACTCCCCACCCACATCACACTTCTCTTGTCAGTCGCTGCTGGTTGACAGCTGGCTACTGGAGTCTCGAGCAAACACGGGCAAACATCACACGGTCAAACACAGCCTGGAGCTGCTTCTTTGGGAGCTGCCATTTGCCTTGGGGCCCTTAGCCGAAGGGGTTCCACGGGCAGTGGGCTGCCCTAGGGGGTGTGGTTAAGAGCCTGATGCTTGCAGGGAAACAGCAAATCACGGACAAGGGGCAGGGGAGAGGTCTCACAGGCTACCAGGAACAAGGCAGAGACACACCGACTAGTCTAAGCAATTGCAAGGGGGAGGGGGGGATTATGCAGTAGAGTGCCTCTCCTTTACCAGGCAGAGAATGCATCGAAGAGAGGTTTCCACAATTTGAGATTCCTAGACAAAAGTTCATTTATTATGGTTCCTCAGAATGGACCATTCGCAGTGCATTAAATAATCTTTCTGGTTGCAGAGTCATCGGAGTGGAAGGGGCTTTGGAGTTGTAATAAATTTACCTGAAGTGAAACACTTGTCCATATTATCACTTAAAGATGTGCATAGTCCACTTCCCTCAACCAGGGGGTTGGGATGCTCTGAATTGGAGATGGTGTGCTCTCGCACTTTGAAGCGTCCTCTATGCGCTAGAATCACCAGTATATATCTTAAACCAAATAACCGGACAGCCCCAAGGAAGATGGTAAAATACTGCAATAATCTCAATGAAAGAAAGAAGGGAGATATACAGCTATCAAAATAGATGCATGAATATTCACATTCTATCTTGTTTGTACAAAGTTTATATACTTTTTCATATGTCATTTGTCATTTGTGACGTCATCCTATGTGGCATTTTGTAAAATATATTCACGTGCAATGTTCCCTCTAAGCTGTGCACATGTGAGCTTGCCCAGCTTCCTTCTGGGTGCCGCTCAGAAGATTATTAGCAGCGCACACAGACAATTCTCACCTATTCAAAAAGTTTAATAAGGCACAAGCTGTAGCAATTACCTGAAATGTTCTTTCTCTTAAAATAAGCAACTACTTTTGATATTCTGCTAAATTGCATTACAGTACTACTATGCACCTAAAATCCCTAACAGCAAAATACAACACAAGAGGTTAAAAACCATTATGAAAAACTGTCTCCACGAACAGAAGAATCTAACCAAGATAAGCCTGCACACATTAACCAAAAATGTTCCCTCCCCACTCATGGCTCCTAAACCTGAATTCTACCACACTTTTACCTTATGACTAACTTCTGATCTAGAGTACATTAAGATACTACCAGACAACCTTGACTCTTCCTATCTTGGCTCTGCGAAAGGTTATCAGACGTGTACCTACATCCACTTGTTTTAAGTTTGTTGTAAGTTGAAAAACGTTTCTGTGTGCCTTACCAAAAGCATCACCCACACAAATAAACAGGTTACTCACCGTAGTGACCACCTTACTCCTAGTCCATAGTCCCCTTTCCTCCATACTTATAGGACATCTCTCCATCCTGTGGGACGGGACCGGAGTACTTTCTAAAAGGCATCCAAATTTATTTTTCAAAAATGTGTCCTTCCTCTCTTCCTTGCGCGGAGCCCGGCACGCGGCCGTAACCCCCCCCCACCTTGGCTCCACCCCGCGCATCACCCATCAGTCCTTTTCTATCGCCAGGTCAGAGACCTATAAGCAATAACAGAGGAACCTTATTAGAGGGGACGGGGCGGGCGTAAGGAGGAAAGGGGACTATGGGCTAGGAGTAAGGTGGTCACTACGGTGAGTGACCTGGTTATACTCCTACGTCCCATCCCCTTTCCTCCATACTTATGGGAGATTACCAAGCACACCTAATAGGAACTACGGGTGGATGGAATACCCCTTACTGAAAAAGGTTCTTCAGCACAGCCTGACCAAACTGAGCATCAGCTCTTGAGCTCATGTCAAGACAATAATGCTTACAAAAAGCAGATGGGGAGGCCCAAGTAGCTGCCCTAGCAATGGACTCCCAGGGGACATCTTTCTGAAAAGCAACCGCGGCTGCCTTGCCCCGCACCAGTTGTGCATGAATACCCTTAGGAGGTTTCAGCCTTTGTACGGTGAAAAACTCTGTAATGCAGGCAGCAATCCACCGAGAAATAGACGCCTGCTTGCCCTGAGGGTTACCAAAAGTCACAAACAGTTGAGAAGAACTCCTAAGCTCAGAGTTCTGTCCAGATAGAACTTAAGAGCCCTTCTGACATCAAGACAATACAGAACCCTTTCTGCCTCTGAGGTAGGGTTCGGAAAAAAGACCGGCAGGGAGACCGACTGATTCAGATGGAATTCAGTTACCACCTTCGGCAGGAAAGCAGGATTCGTCCGTAGGACTACCTTATCCTTGTGAAAGACCAAAAAGGGATGCTCCACCGACAAGGCCTGGAACTCACTCACCCGCCTTGCTGACGTAACGGCGACCAAAAAGGACACTTTCCAGGACAGGTACTTGAGGTCCACCATGGCCATTGGCTCAAAAGGTTTATGACAACGCAGTCAGGACCACATTTAGGTCCCACGACGGGTGCGGACTACGAATTGGAGGATAGAGGAGTGTCAAGCCTGCAAAATGTCTCTTAACCACCGGGTTACCCAGGGAGTAAGAGCATTGGTCCGTAGAAAGGTTAGTTCTGCATGACAAAACATGGACACCCGACTCTGCTAAGAAGGATACAAAGGACAAGACCGTGTCAACTGTAGCCCCCCTTGGGTCCAACTGCCTGTTTAAACACCAATGACAGAACCTGAGCCATTTGCTTCTGTACTGGGACCTAGTCGACTGTTTCCTGGTTGCCTGGATAATAACGCATGTTATCCGCAGACAAGTTAAGATGTTCTAAAGACTTGAACTCGGGCACCATGCCGCCAAGCTGAGCGATTGTGGGGAGGGGTGCCACATCTGCTGTTCCCCCTGATGAAGATGATCGGGGGTCACTGGTAACCTGATCGGCGGATACACCGACAGGTGTTGAAGTTCAAGAACCAAAACCTGGCCGGCCACCACGGGGATATGAGTAGAAGGGAACAGTTCACCGAGTTCTTCAGCTTCCAAATTGCGCTGTGAACTAGAGGCAGAGGCAGGAAGGCGTAAGCTCTCATGTTGTGCCATGCAATCTCGAGAGCATCCCCCAGAGAGGAGGCTCCCAGCCCCCCTTTGGAGGCATACTGAGGAAGCTTCTTGTTTACCGCCTGTGGTAATATGATCTTTAGCACATGAATCAGACTCGGAGCCACTACGTAGGATGTGTGAATTACCACGAGAATCCACTTTTTTTATTATTAACAACAGATATTTTCCTCCTTCTTTACTTTAGAGATTGAAAAAAAGGATACGTCTCTCCGGAAGAAGATGTGTTTCAGCAGGAGGATGTCTTCACCTCAAGGTCAGGTAAGGGTCTACTGGATAATGTCTCTACTAGTTCCGCCCTTTTACTCATGCACTCTGCATAGGATGTTTTCCCTCAGTGCTTTCGTTCTCCTTGTCTTTCTTTCTCTTTCTCTAAACGTTCTTTGCTGTATTAACTGTTTCTCCCTTCTGTTCTCATTTGTTCATCCACCCCGTTTACTTTCAGGACTCTTGTTAGTGGAAATCTCTCCGTGACTGCAGGTGGGGTAGTAAAGCGTCCTTTCACCTCTTACATTAGCTCTGATATGAATAGAATGTAGTTCTCTAGTTCTCCTTTTGTTAGTTCGTTTGGACAGCCTGTCACAAGTGAATGGTGGTTCCTACACCCTTTCCTCTAGATGGCATTCCTCACTGCTTTATCTCGTTGACGCACCTGTGCTTGGTTTCTAGGTCCCCTTTCATTTTATGTTATCTCACTCGACACCCGTGAGACTTTCCTTACTAGCGCAACGGCGCTGACTTTAATCCCCCACTCTCCCCAACAACGTTGGCGCAACGGCGCTTACTTCATAACTTTTTCCCCAGTACTCGAGTCTCCTTCAACCAATGGGAAAGCTTAGGATATGACGCAACAGCGTTGGCTTTGCCAGTCTCTCTGCGACAACGGTCGCTTAAACCACTCGGTGGATTTCTGGGGTAAACATGAGCGCTTTCTCTCTCTTTCGCTCTCTCCTTCACTCACCTCCGTTCGCCGGTTTTCTTTCGCTCAGCTGGGAAGGCGAAAACCGACGGCATGAGGATTCTTGGTGCCGGCTCGCCGGGAGGTTTCGCTTCGCCCCAGTTCACTCTCCCGAGTGGTCGGGAGCGAACTCGGCACAGAGTTATTATCACCTCTAATGAACTGTTTTGCCGTGTACTTCGTTGTTTTCCCTCTCGGCCAGCCGCGCTTCTCAATCGCTTCCTTCTCAGTACGCCCACACCAAACCGTCCTCCTCCGAATTCCCCTGCTCTCCAGACGTTTCCTAGGCAACCCAAACAGAGTGAAAAACATTAGAGGAAAGTCCATACATCTGTGGCTTCCTGGTTTTTCCTGAATGAACTAATGTCTATATATATATATATATATTACTACCTATTTATATTCTGCGAACACCTGAATGAACTAATGTCTATATATATATATATTACTACCTATTTATATTCTGCGAACTCCTGTAGAGACTGACTCCGTCACACCCCCTCTACTAAGCCCTTACGCTCGGTAAGGGTTTCTGCTCTGGACAAGAAATCAGCCCGTGAAAGCATCTTCCCTGGTTGGTGAATAGTTTTAAATGAGAAGGGCTGAAGGGAAAGGAACCACCTCAACACTCTTTGGTTCGAGTCTTTGTTTCGGGATAACCAAACCAACGGTGCATGGTCAGTTATCAGTGTAAACTCTCGACCAAGTAGGTAATATCTAAGTGCTTCAATGGCCCACTTGACCGCCAAACATTCCTTCTCGATGGTTGGGTAGCTTAGTTCATGAGGTAGCAACTTTCTACTTATAAATAGGATCGGCCTTTCTCTTCCTCCTTCATTTTGGTAAAGTACTGCCCCAAGTCCTGTACCTGAGGCATCCGTCTGTAGAAAAAATGGTGCACTAAAATCAGGACAGTGTAAAATCGCCTGAGTAGTTAGAGCTTCTTTTAAGCCATTGAAGGCCCTTAGGGTTTCAACCGTTTTCCAAGCTTTTCGGTTCCCAGTGGGTTTCTTCAATAGGTCTGTTAAAGGAGAAGCCAACGTGGAAAAATGCGGAATAAATCTTCTGTAGTACCCCACAAACCCCAGAAGGGCCCTTACTTGCTTCGGGGTTTCAGGGAATTTTAATTGCTTTATGGCCTTCACTTTCTCCTCTTGTGGCTTTATCATCCCTTGACCCACATAATACCCCAGATATTTCGTATGAAAGGTTGCCACATGAGTCTTCTTGGGGTTTATGTGCAATCCGGCCCCTCTCAGAGTCTCAAACATCTTCCATAGATGTATTAGATGCTCCTCCCAGCTCTGACTGTAAATGATAATGTCATCCAGATATGCTCCTACATAACTTTCATGTCCTTTTACTAGATGGTTCATCAACCTCTGAAAGGTTGCCGGAGCCCCATGTAGGCCAAAGGGTAGTACCGTGAATTGATATAATCCAGTAGGTGTTGCAAATGCCGTCTTTTCTTTGTCCGATGGCAACAAAGGAATCTGCCAATACCCTTTGGTTAGATCAATGGTAGTTAGAAACTTGGCCTTCCCCAGGTTATTCAAGAGGTCCTCTATCCGTGGCATTGGGTAGGCATCAAATTTGGAAACTTCGTTTACTTTCCGGAAATCCATACAAAATCTTACGGTGCCATCTGCCTTCGGTACTAAGACCACCGGAGAGCTCCAGTCACTATATGAAGGTTCGATGATCCCTAAATCTAACATTTCCTTCACTTCTTGGTTGATAGCTTGTATCTTTGACTCAGGAATTCGGTAGGGTCTTAGACGAACTATAGAGCCGGGTTTGGTGGTTATGTGATGACATGTTAGATTAGTTCTCCCTGGAAGAGAAGAAAAGATTTCTGCAAACTCTTGCAAGAGATGGGACAGCTCAGTCTTTTCGGTAGATTTCAGTTCAGGATTGATATTCAAACTTTCAACTCCTATTCTCTCTTTAAGCTGGGGAAAATGTTCTTCTGATGAGGGCTCACTAGAAATCATAGCTATAGGTTGAATGGGTGGTATCCATTTTTTTAGTAAATTGACATGATATGTTTGGCACGACAGTCTAGTACCAGGTTGTTTCACCTTGTATGTTAATGGTCCTAGCACTTCTTGAATTTCGAAAGGCCCCTTCCAGGTAGCCAACATCTTATTGTGCGAAGTGGGTAGTAGTACCAAGACCTGATCTCCTGTGTTAAAGGTACGTAGCTGGGCCTTTTGATTGTAATATCTTTCTTGGTTCATCTGAGCTTGGAGAAGGTTCTTGCTAGCTATAGTCTGCAGTTTCTCTATCCTCTCCCGTAATTGGGAGGCATATTCGGTCAACGATACCTCATTATCCAACTGCTCTTCCCAGTTTTCCTTCAACACATCTAATAAAGTCCTTACAGGTCTCCCGAACAACAGTTCAAAGGGTGAAAACCCTGTTGACGACTGGGGAGTGTTCCTCAGGGACATCAATATCCAGGGTAGCATTCGGTCCCAGTCTTTGTTCTCCGGCGAGGTTGTCTTCCGTAACATTTGTTTGATCGTTTGGTTATAGCGTTCCACTAAACCATCGGTCTGTGGGTGATATACTGCTGTCTTTAAATGTTCAATTTTTAGGGTTTCACAGACTTGCTTTAGAACGTTGGACATGAAGTTGGTTCCACGGTCCGTGACAATTTCTCTAGGAATTCCCACTCGTCCAATGAAGGGGACTAGGACATCACATATTTGTTGCGTATTTGTTGCCTTTAGGGGAAAAGCTTCCGGATACCTTGTAGCATAGTCTACAATAACAAGTATGTATTTATGACCTCTTCTGGTCGGTTCCATGGGTCCGACAACATCAATTCCTATTCGGCTGAAGGGTTCAAGTACCAACGGCATAGGTTGCAAAGGTGCCTTCCTGATGTTCGCTCTATTTTTCTTTTGACACTCCTCGCATGACTGACAAAATCTAGCCACCTGCTGGTATATCCCTGGCCAGTAGAATCTATCCAAAATCTTCTTAGAGGTCTTTTCGGTTCCGAGATGTCCCTCCCCGACCTGTAAATGAGCGACTTCTAGGACCGTCGTATAATATTTGCTTGGTACCAACAACTGCTTCAACACATCTCCACTCCTAGATTTACTCACTCTATATAGTAGCCCTTTTTCCTTGATGAAATGAGGAACTTCTCCAGGTGAACCCTCTTTAGCCCGCTCTCGTGCATATTGGAGTAATGGATCTAGGTCCTGAGCGGTTCTGAAACTATCGCCCTCCTCATCCAACCTCCAATCTACGGATACTGGACACACATTCTTAATTCTCCACTCCTCCATCTTTCTCCTTAGTTTCCGACTCTTCTGAGGTTTGGGGCACGGGGAGGTTATTTCCTCCCCATGAAAAGGGGCCATTTCCCACCAGCTCTTCTCAATCTCATGAATTAGTTTAGAGAATTTCGGCAGATCGGAGCCAATTAGTAAGGGTTTCGGTAGACTGGGTAGTACCGCTGCTTTCACTCAGACTGTTTCTCCACCCACCCTAATTTGTATCTTTCTTGCAGGGTAAGCTTTTATATCCCCATGCACACATCTAATAGGAATTTCCCCTGCTGAATGGGGACTATCACCTACCAGTTCTGATGTCACCGCCGTCTGTAGACTTCCTGAATCAACTAGGGCAGTGGTAGGCTTCCCGTCGACCTCCGCCTCACAGGTATATAAATATTGAGACTGTCTTCCGTGTAAGGTTTCCGCGTATTCTCTTTCTTTCATAGATTCAAGTACACTCACATCCATTGGTTCTGATTTTGGTTTCTTTGGACAGAATCTGGCGAGGTGTCCCCATTCTCCACAATCAAAGCATTGTGGGCCTCGAATTGACGTTGTCGCTGTACGATAATTTGAGGGTCCCTCACTGCTAGGTCGGATCCGGAGGTTCTCCCCTTCGGGTTTCCTCAACATGGAATGAGGCCATCTTGGTTGGGGTGTGGTTTTATTCATCATGACGGGTGGTTTAGAACTTGATGCGTAGGTCAACACCCGGCCCTGTCCTGCCTTTTGATACGCTGTCGCTACTTCCACTGCCTCCAGCAACGATAATCGATGGTGTTGTTTGACCCATCGTTGTACTGGGCCGGGTAGTCCTTCTATGAATTGCTCCAAGATGACCTTTTCCAATATCTCAGCCGGTGAAGACACAGTGGGTTGTAACCACTTCTCTGCCATTTCCTTCACTCGGTAGAACAACTGTCTTGGGGTCTCCTCTCCCCCCAGTTTAACCTCTCTGAACTTGATACGATAGGTCTCCTCATCGTGTCCCATACGCTCTAGGACCACCTTCTTCATGTCTCCATATGTGGTATCCCCCGTGGGATTGGCGGTCTGATAAGCTGACTGCATCTCACCGGTCATCAATGGTGCGATGTAGTGACACCATCTCTCGGTAGGCCATTGAGCATTTCGAGCGACCCTCTCGAAGTTTACGAAGAAATGGGCTGGGTCTTCTCCTACTGAGTATTTTTGTAACACTGAAGTAGGGACTTGGGGATTATTCCTGATATTTGTGACTTCCAACAACTGCGCTTGCTGCATTTGTAATGCCTGTTGAAACGCTAATCTATCTGCTTGTGCTTGTTGATTCTGCATCTGTATGGCTTGTTGTAGCATCTGTTGTCCCTCGGAAAGGGTCTTAATGAGGTCCTCCATGACGTTCTCAGAGTCCCACTTCTGACACCAACTGTGGTAATATGATCTTTAGCACATGAATCAGACTCGGAGCCACTACGTAGGATGTGTGAATTACCACGAGAATCCACTTTTTTTATTATTAACAACAGATATTTTCCTCCTTCTTTACTTTAGAGATTGAAAAAAAGGATACGTCTCTCCGGAAGAAGATGTGTTTCAGCAGGAGGATGTCTTCACCTCAAGGTCAGGTAAGGGTCTACTGGATAATGTCTCTACTAGTTCCGCCCTTTTACTCATGCACTCTGCATAGGATGTTTTCCCTCAGTGCTTTCGTTCTCCTTGTCTTTCTTTCTCTTTCTCTAAACGTTCTTTGCTGTATTAACTGTTCCTCCCTTCTGTTCTCATTTGTTCATCCACCCCGTTTACTTTCAGGACTCTTGTTAGTGGAAATCTCTCCGTGACTGCAGGTGGGGTAGTAAAGCGTCCTTTCACCTCTTACATTAGCTCTGATATGAATAGAATGTAGTTCTCTAGTTCTCCTTTTGTTAGTTCGTTTGGACAGCCTGTCACAAGTGAATGGTGGTTCCTACACCCTTTCCTCTAGATGGCATTCCTCACTGCTTTATCTCGTTGACGCACCTGTGCTTGGTTTCTAGGTCCCCTTTCATTTTATGTTATCTCACTCGACACCCGTGAGACTTTCCTTACTAGCGCAACGGCGCTGACTTTAATCCCCCACTCTCCCCAACAACGTTGGCGCAACGGCGCTTACTTCATAACTTTTTCCCCAGTACTCGAGTCTCCTTCAACCAATGGGAAAGCTTAGGATATGACGCAACAGCGTTGGCTTTGCCAGTCTCTCTGCGACAACGGTCGCTTAAACCACTCGGTGGATTTCTGGGGTAAACATGAGCGCTTTCTCTCTCTTTCGCTCTCTCCTTCACTCACCTCCGTTCGCCGGTTTTCTTTCGCTCAGCTGGGAAGGCGAAAACCGACGGCATGAGGATTCTTGGTGCCGGCTCGCCGGGAGGTTTCGCTTCGCCCCAGTTCACTCTCCCGAGTGGTCGGGAGCGAACTCGGCACAGAGTTATTATCACCTCTAATGAACTGTTTTGCCGTGTACTTCGTTGTTTTCCCTCTCGGCCAGCCGCGCTTCTCAATCGCTTCCTTCTCAGTACGCCCACACCAAACCGTCCTCCTCCGAATTCCCCTGCTCTCCAGACGTTTCCTAGGCAACCCAAACAGAGTGAAAAACATTAGAGGAAAGTCCATACATCTGTGGCTTCCTGGTTTTTCCTGAATGAACTAATGTCTATATATATATATATATATATATTACTACCTATTTATATTCTGCGAACACCTGAATGAACTAATGTCTACATATATATATATTACTACCTATTTATATTCTGCGAACTCCTGTAGAGACTGACTCCGTCACACCGCCTTAGCGAAGAGGTCCACCTCCGGTGTGCCCCAACGCAAGAAAATCTATGAGAGGACCTCCGCCTTCAACTCCCACTCATAGCTGACCACTGTCCGCCGGCTGAGGGCATCCGCTGTGACATTCAGCTGGCCCGGAATGTGCACTGCAAGCAGCCAAACACCATGAAGCACAGCCCACTCCCAAATCTGGATGGACAGGTCTAGGAGAGGGGGAGACTTGGTTCCCCCTTGCTTGTTGATGTAATACATCAACACCACATTGTCCGTGCGTTTGCAGACCACCTTGTTGGCTATGATCGGTCTGAACGCCCTGAGCGCTAGGAAGATCACCAGAAGCTCTAAATGATTTATGTGGAGGAGCTTGTCCTGAGGCGACCAGAGATCCGAGACCTGAAGAGGATCTAACGTTGCACCCCACCCCAGGACAGAGGAGTCCGTCGCGATCGTAAACGTAGGGGCTGGGCCCTGAAACCCCGCACCCACCAACAGGTTGCTGAGAGATGGCCACCATACCAGGTCCACTCTCATGGAAGCCGGAATCATTATCAGCTTGGAATCCGGGTCCACAGCCTGACGCCAAGAACTCCGAAGAGCCATCTGAGTTGGCCTCATCTTGAGATGAGCAAGAGGAAGAGCCAATACGCACAAGGCCATGCGGCCCAGAAGCCTCTGGAACCACCAGGCCGACATGCTCCCCGACTGCGCAAACATCTGACACGTGGCTAACAGATCCGCCATTCTGTCCCCGGTCAGGTACACTCTGCAGTCGATCGTGTTCCAGCGAAAACCCAGGAAAATCAAGTCCTGCGAGACCGTCATGGGAGATTTCCACTAGTTCACCGACAGCCCAAGATGGAACAGGAGCTGAAGGAGAGACTGAAGATTGCCCGCTGCTTTCAACGGGCAAGGACTGCGTAAGAGCCAATCATCCAAATACGGATACACATGGATACCCTGGAGACGAAGATAGGCCGCAATCACCGACATCATCTTCGTATAGACATGCGGCGCAGAGCAGAGGCAGAAAGGAAGCATTCGAAACTGGAAGTGCTCCTCTCCCAAAGAGAAACGGAGGTATCTCCTCTGTAGATTCCAAATCAGAATCTGCATGTACGCATCCTGAAGATCCACTACGCTGAGCCAATCGCCCATCTGCAAGGAGGACCGTATCTGGCCAGGCATGATCATCTTGAATTTCTCTTGGGGTAGGAAAAGATTGAACTGGGAAAGGTCTAGGATGGTGCGCAGGCCAGCCTGGTTGGGTTTGGGCACCGTAAACAGCTGGGAGTAGAAGCCCTCCCCTCGCTCCCCAAGGGGAACGGGTTCTACAGTTCTGAGGTCTAGAAGTTTCTGGACCTTGGCTTTGAGAGAGGGCGAACCCGACAGCTGAAAAGGAGGGTTGAAAGGTGGGGTTTGGGGTAGGGGTAAGCGGAAGTCTTCGGTGATGGTCTGCCACACCTCCCAATGAGACGCGATGCGTCCTCCCTCTCGTGCGAGTGCGGAGAACCCTAATTTTGTAGGTTTCTCTGTGGTGTTGCCACCTGAACCTGAGGAAGAGGCTGAGGAGCGGGAGAAAAACCGGGTCCGTTGTTGCCTCCGGCGGTTATTCACTGAAGGGGTATCCACTCTGCGAGATTTCCGGTCTAGGAAGCCCCTAAAGCCAGAGGAGGGTCGGCTTTGCGACAACGGTCTCTGGGTTCTGAAAGGGGCTTTAACAAAGACCGACAAGGACTTAGCTGTCTGAGTGCTCTCCTTCGTCTTGGTCAGCGCTACATCTGTTGTAGAATGAAAGAGCTCCTTACCATCAAACGGAAGTTCTAACAGCTTGTCCTGCACTTCTTTCGAGAATTTAGTAGCATGCAGCCACACATGCCGTGAGGTATCAACCCCCAGCATAAGGCCCTGAGCCGAGGTGTCTACGTGATGAGCCGCAGCCTCCAGGAGATCCTGGGCCAAGACCCTGGCGTCGGATAATCCCGCTTTGAAGTCTTCCAGCTTCTCGACCGGAATGAACTCCTCAAACTCTGACAGACCTTTCCACATCCGCATATTAGCCCCCGCTAACACCAGTTCGGCATTGGCCTGCCTGAGCTGCAAGGCCGAGTTGGCGAAAATCTTTCTCCCAAGGGAGTCAAGCAGTTTATCCTCCTTTCCCAGAACCTGAGTAGCCGTCGTGGAAGAGGATGCTGCAGGCCTGGACTACAAAGTGGCCGCGTCCACCACTGTGGAGGAGGGGGGCGGACAAGACGACAGGGCCACCTCTTCCGAAGAATGCAGCCTGTACCGTGCGTCAATTTTCTTATTGACGAAAAGTCCAGAGTGTGGCTTTTCCCAGACCCTGCGGACCTCGGCCAGAACATCCTTCTGCAAGAACAGGCCGGTACGCTCCAAAGGAGACAGGGTGAACGCCCCAGAAAGCACGCCCTCCTGCGGAGCGGGTGCCTCGGGCACCGGAGCATCCAAGAAGCACATCATGTCCAGTTCCCGGTCATGAAAAGCTCTGATAGAGCGGGGCAGATCCTTGTCCTGATCGCCTTGCGCGTCATCCGACATGTCAGGATCCTGTTGAACCGTGTCGGGCGCTGCCTTGTCGATGGGGGATCAAGGGGGCAAAGGCGGAAGAGTCGGGGAAGGCCCCGTAGGCAAGGGAGGCGCCGGCTGAACCACCGGAGGTACGGATGGAGGCGCAGGCGGACATATCTCCCTAAAAAGCCCTTTGAACTATTCCCTCATGGGGTCGGTACCCATGAGCGTTTGAAATTTGCCGAAAAAGGCGTCCTCCGGGGACTGTTTTGGAACCAGGGGTGGTCTCTCATGAGGGGAACAATTCCAGGGACGTAATGGGGAAGGATGCCACACCGGCCCCTCCACTGACATATCCACATAAATGAAGGGTGCCAACCCAGCAGGCAACGAAACATTGTGCGGAAAGGGCATCCGGGCATTCCAATCATAAATTGTACGATAAGGATGCGCACAAGGAACCCTATGTTCATCCACGGAACCAAGCCCTACACCTGAGGCCGATGGCGTAGTTGTAGGGGTAGCACCCAAAATGGCTGCCGCGGTCGTGGTGGGAATGGGCGCCATTTTGTCATCACCTGAGGGGAACTGCAGCACGTGAGGAAGTGAGACAGGCTCCCCGTCGAAGGATCAGGGGTCTTAACATAAGGAACCTTGGCTGAGCCGGTACTATGTGGCCTGGAATGTTTCTGCGACATACCAATCACCAAATTAGCCTTCCCAGGAAGGACCTCGGCACTGCTGGTAAAAGAAGAACTTTCCTTCTTTGCCCCCTCAAGAGATCTGGCGTCGCCACAAGAGCGGGAACGGTGAGAAACAAATTTCACCGATAAGGCCTTGCCAGGCCTCTCAGAAATGTTGGTAACTTTAGCCACTGTGCGAGGGACCTCAGACCCAAGTCCGGTAACAGACTTACTGGCGCAGGCCTCGAACATACGTTCGGTAATACCAAGCCCCGCCGAGGCCTCGGGACGAACCCCGGTCTTATTTTTGAGGGAAGCCGACAGAGGGGCCTCAGAGCAAGCTCCAGTACCACATGACTCAGAGGTACTGGGCCTACAAGCAGCCCCCACAGGAGGGGCCTCGGAATGTACTCCGGTATCCACAGGCCCCTTACGGAGACCCTCAGAGAAAACTCTGGTATAATTATTAGGCCCAACGGGCACCTCAGGGCAAGCCCCGGTGACAGAGCGATCAATGCCCCTCCCGGTCCGGGAGGAACCCGGAAAGGTGTCTCCCGGCCAGGGTGCTCTGCAAAGTAAAGAACTTACCAGGCGTCTCTTATTTTTCGTCGATGAACGCTTGAAAATGCAAAGGAGGAGTTCGTCGGAACACCTCCTCCCACCACTCCAACCGACGCTGAAGAGCCCAGACCGAAAGGGAGTCACAGTAAAAACAAGAGTCCCAACGGTGATCCGGACCGAAACACTCTAAACAAAGAGGATGGGGATCCGTCCTCGCAAAACGTCAGTGACACGATGAACAATCTGGAAAGTCTAGTTTGAACGACATAGCCAGACTAATACACGATCGCTAGCAAGAGCCAGAGAGGAAAAAAGGAAGAAAATCTTCCGAGGATGTAAGTGCGTCCAGTCCCGAACGAGCGGAGAAAAGGACTGATGGGCAATGCGTGGTGCAGAGCCAAGTTGGGTGTGATTACGGCCACGTGCTGGGCCCCGCGCAAGAAGGAGATGGACACATTTTTGAAGAAAATAATTTGGATGCTTTTTACAACGTTCTCCGGTCCCGTCCCACAGGAGAGAGAGATGTCCCATAAGTATGGAGGAAAGGGGACAGAACGTAGGAGTATATCGGATACTAGTAAGCAGGCTACTTGGATGTGTAACCAAATTCCATACTTCCTCTTCTTTGTATATATGTCACGGAAGTGCTTTGAAGTGGCCCCCTTGTAAGTTAACGCATTATAAAACTCAAATATTAATTTGCCCTCTAAATATTTAGAAACAACAAATGTGATGCTCAGCGTCTCCTACTTTAGCATTACTAACATTTTACTATAAGTAGAGAGCAACATTGCAATATCATTTACTTAGCCTAAAAGGGATAATGGGTATGGACTATGCCTCGGATTACTCATTCATAGCATCAGGGAACCGGATATTCAGACAGGAGAATGCTTTTCACACAATCTGCATCATTTCCAAGTGTTCAGAGTTCCTTTGGGCATAGACCTTCACACATTATATGGTAACTCGCTTCTATACAAAAACAGTTTCACTGAGAACTTGTGTAATCCTACAGAATGATAGAAGGGTGGGGTATGCTGAAAACAATCTTGTATGCACTGCAAAATAATTGTGTACATTCAGAGTCATGACGTTCTTAAAATGCACAGCATATTTTGAGGTATTTAAATATGCCTTGCTTGCAAAGTATTGTGGGTCTGCAAATATCCCATTGAGTGTTTACTGCTACAATCCCTCACTTTTTACAGTGCTCTATCAACTAGTATTGGAGGCAAGAACAGGGGCTGGGGAATGGTATGGGTGGAAGCATCGCTCCTTGCGGGTTATGAACAAAGCAGCAAATTTCAAATACCAAGTCAGATGATTCGGCAGTCCACTGAAGGAAATATGTTGCATGTTTGCTAAAGGATAGGAGATTCTAGTACCAATCTAGAAAACAGCACCTTCTTTTTCTTTCTATGCTCAACTACAGAGGGCTTTTCAATATAACCATGTGTCTGTGTGTGCAGTCTCTAGCATCTCCCTGCATCGTTTTTAACTGATCACAAAGAATTACAGAAGAGGGATCCATAGTTACAGAAGAAGGCACTCAACCAGTTGCATCTCTGATGAGTTGATTCAATTAACTTAAAAGGCATATATGTGTGATTTTCTTCAACAGGGCTCCATAATAAAGCTCAGTAAGGCTCTTTTTTTAATGTTATTTACGCTGCAGTGCGGAAGGGTTGACAAAACTATATACTATTATGTGACCTGTCATTTCACGCTCTATGTCAGGAGTACAAGTAGGGCTCTAATCAGATTTTGTTCCCTACTTGGAGTAATTTGCCTTGCCAATAGGGATACTTTCTGCTTATTAAAAGATGTTGTTTCCCATAAAATTCCTTTTGAGATCAGGCAGTAATATGATTACAGATCCTTCCATCCTATGCCACTGCTCTACTGGTCACTCATTCGAAATATTATCAGTGGAGCTTTGTGGGTTGAAGCAATGATATGTGCATTGTTTCTCGTTTTTGTTAGTCACATTTTCCTTTTTTAGGGAGTAAAAATGCATTGTGCATATGTCTCTTAACTATAAGGCTGGTGTTCTCACTGCCCAGAGGAGAACGCAAGGTGCAGTTATTCTGATGCAATTATCATCCTTACACAAATTATTACAAGCATGTTCTCCTGGCCCTTGAATTACTTCATTAAAGTGGCACTTGTACTCCTTTCAGCATGTTTTTGACACATTGCTTTTAATATCCATTAATCCATTGGCAAATGTATTCTTTGCGAGTTTCTTGACAGCCGCATCAGTTATGACTAGAGATATGAGTTTTGTAATACAAATGAGTTATTTTCCTGTGGCATAAAACATACATGGCCTCATTACAACTTGGGGTGGCATCCTGGCGTAAATCCGCCAGAATACAGCCCAAATGAATTACTGTTATCGCCAGTTGGTCCGGAGGAATTTCGGCTGGATTACAACTGGTGGTGGCGGTGTAATTCCCCATTCATATTGAGTCCATTGGACTCAATGGGGCTTTTTTGGTGGAATTACCGCAGTGGAAATTGCAACGATTTTGGCGATGAGTTGGAGGATTTACCGCTAGGATTATCACTAAATGACTAATAAATGCTGGCTTTGGTACGTATTTATTTTTCTTTTTACAAAAAGTCACCACAACAATTAAGCTTTTGTAAATATTAAGCACATACAAGCTTGGCCAGCAAAGAGATTTAACTGTCAAGAGTGGAATGACTGCAAAAGCTCAAAACCACTTGCTTTGTTGGAGATCAGCCAGACTCTGGGAAACCAAATTAACTTTATTTTTAAAAAATGACATTGATAATTAACGGCTATAAAATACACTCCTCTGGCAATATGCCGCTCTAGGCCAGGGCCTAGTTAGCCCGATTATCAATAGATCTCGGCAGGCGGTTACAGAACATTGAAGAACATAAAACAAACACAATTCAAGGATTTCATAACAAGTGCTATGTGCCTGAATCTCCAGTATAAAGGCAATTTCCCTTGTGTATTACACACCTGCCATTTGTTTTAATGTATCATATTTTATTTATGTGTCATTTCATCCCAAAAAATGTAATATAGAGGAATCAGCATCTAAAATTCTATTTTGTTTTGCCTTGCATGTCCTACACTTAAAATCACCCTGTGTATCATTTTAAACCCAACGTTATCAGTTCCTGGACATATTGCTGTTGTAGCTTGAGGTAACTTTCAACTGTTCAATAATTTACCTAATACCAATAGCCCCCACCTTAGGAATGTAGTTATGAGGCGATGACCATAAACCCAAGCCTTGTAAGAATCACATCTCTATCAAGGCTCATTCAAACTGCTTTTTACAGGCATAAGTCATAAGATCATGTTTCCTCCAAAAGAAAAGCACATTTGAACTTTCTATAGCAGTATTATAGAAAAGAGCCAATTTCCCAGTGACATTTGCAGACCGAATTCAGCAATTATTTATGTTCAAAACGGAATAGAAAGCAAATGAATGAGATTTAAAATAAAAAATGAAATTTAAAAAATAAATAAATCTGACACAAAGTCCGATCAACATGGGACCAGTTGTAAATCGTAGCTAGAAAGTAGGACTTTTCACAACATACAACATCCGTATGGAGTGTTGTGGAAACATTAAACAATATTTAGGAAAAACACTCATCTTAAAATGCATACATCACACCGGGACAGGCAGCACATGTGATAGTGCACGCTTACCGGCAGAATCAGGGTGATCTATATTTCAATGAACTAGCACATTTAATTTTACAGTTACATAAAACATAGAAACAATTGTCCTGAAGTCAGGAGTGAGTTTCACCCTTCCGTTCCAGATCATGGGACTGGAAAAGACACACCTCTCTCACAAGCTCAGAGGAGGAATCAAAGATATAAAATAGCATACAGACAGAATGAATGGGATTGAGAGGATGATTGAAGAATATTTTCTTGAAGGTAGCCAGGAGAAGCAGAACTGGACCCACATGGCTGACCCAACTCCATGCAAACTGGTGACAGGAGCCAATGGTAGAAGGATGACTAGCCCAGTTTGGAAATTGGTTTCCATGCAGCCAGCTGAAAAGAGCTTGCTGATTGAGTAATTCCAGACATGTTCCCTGCTGATTCTCCACATAATGAAAATCCACATTTGAATGCAAGTAAAATGCCAATGTAACTCCAAACTGCACCTATATACAGTCCATGGTAAATCTGTGGAAATAGATGGCTGGGAATTAAAGGAAAATGTTCATGTAAAAATAATCAGGTGCAGTGTTGGCTATAATTCCCTGTGTCTCCCATTTACATTGAGCAAAGTAGCACGTCATTTCCAACTTTGCTAACAAATACAAGAAAGAAATAATCCAAACTAAAATAAATACATTCAATGAGAGAATTAGTAAAGCTAACTCAAATTCTAAAGAACTCTTCTCCATAACTTCGAGAACTGGAAAACCCAATAGCTCCCACAGACAATGTCCCCAAGGACAAACAATGGTGCACTAGCATCCAAAATGCATTAGCAAATAAAATAATAACTACAATCCAAAATCGCAAAGAAGAAGGCCACCCTGAGCTCCACAGGGATTCAGACAACCCCTCTGACAGATACACCAAGTACAGATGTACCTAGTAGCTGTAAACCATTTAGGTTTACCAATATTTCCATACTGGAAACTGAAATGGTTATCTTATCTTTGAAACCATCGAACTGCCAGGGTGACAGTTGCCCGGCACAAGTAATCAAGGAGGCAGCTAGAGATTTAGCACCCTTTATCTCTAAGCTAATTAATGCCTCCTTTAGATCAAGCACTGTGCCCTCTAACCTCAAAGAATCATGGGTACTGCCTCTCCTCAAAAAACAGACCCTTGACCCAGCTATCCCCACTAATTATAGGCCCATTACTACAGTCCCGTTCCTCCTTAAAATCATTGACAGAGTAGCCTACCTCCAGATCCAAAACTACCTGGAGACTAACCAACTACTAGGATCACGCCAATCTGGATTCAGACCACAACATGGCACTGAAACGGCCTTAAGACAAAAATCGACGAGTTGAAGGATAAAGGTAAAACAGCTATGCTCCTCCTCCTCGACCTATCGGCGGCCTTCGACCTGGTTGACCATGCAGTGTTATGCAAGCATCTAGCGTCTGCCGCCCATTTCTCAAAGGAAGCTATAGCCTGGGTACAATCCTTCCTAGCCAACCGTACGATGAGAGTGTTCTCCCCATTAGCTTCAGCGGACCCAATACAAATCACCTGTGATGTTCGTGTGTTTCTCCTACAATGTACAACATCTTCACTAAGCCACTCTTCGACAAACTTGACAGATTGGGGGTAACTTATACGAATTACGCGGACGACACGCAGATCCTCATATCACTATCTGGCAACTTTGTCGCAGACACAGCTCTAGTAAACAAGATTTACCTCCTCATTCAGGCATGGATGGCCTCCCACGGCCTCTGCCTGAATGACGACAAAACAGAGATACTGATCCTGGGTTCCGACTCCAACCTCAAAAAACTCAGCCCTAGCTACACGGCCTTTAATATAGACAGTAATGTAATCAAGGTGGTAACCGAGGTAAAAACACTAGGTTTCTACCTTGATTCCACATTATCTCTTAAAAAACAAGTCAACTCTCTGGCCTCATCTACAGCCTACACCTGCAAATTAATCAGGGCCTGTAGACCCTACCTTTCCAAAACTAACTGCATCACCCTAGCCAACGCCTTAATAATGTCCAAATTAGATTATTGCAACACCCTTTATGCAGGTGCCAATAAAACTATCAAACAAAATGCAAGTACTACAGAACAATGCTCTTAGAGCAGCCTTGGGCATACCCCGAAGAGAGCATATATCCAATATCAGGAAAGACCACCACTGGCTAAACATTAGTGACAGAATTCTCCTCAAGACGCTTTCTATCACTTACAAAGGACTGAACAATACCGCGCCACCATATATCTCGGCTAGACTGACTAGAAAATCTTCCAGTCACCACACCAGAGCCTCTAACCATCTTCTGCTAGAAACCCCCAGATTCATACTCACAACATCGGGTGGTGCGAGCTTCCCTGTTAGAGCCGCCCATGCCTGGAATGCTCTCCCTTCTGCACTAAGAGATGATCAGCCCTACTCTAGATTCAGATGTAAAGTGAAAAGTTGGCTCTGGACTAACGACACCTACCAAACAGTTCCCCGGCACTAGACACTAGTGCAGCAATGATGTCTGTATGTAAATACCTTGAGACCTGTACTACCTTGAAACCTGTACTATAGACTAATATGATGTGATGTACTGACAGCTCGTATTTTTGCACTGTAAATACTGTAATAACCTGTAATGCATTCACTGTACGTAACCAAGCTTAAGTATTCTTGTTACCGCTGCGCCCGGCTACCCCAGGGATTTGTGCGCATTATCAAATAATAAACTAAACTAATGCATTTTGTATTGAGAAGCTAGATTTAAAATGCAATTTTGCTGCAACTTAAATGCATATTGCTTTTGCAAACGTAAGCACTATTAAAAAGAATCCTTGGCTCATGCAGAGACAGAATCACACAGGCTAATGCGAGATCATGCAATAAGCAGCCAATATGAATCTACTCCTAAATTAAATATTTGTACAAATGAAATTAACAGAGAATTCATTCCATTACGAGAAAATTGTGCAGTGTTAAACTCCTGCTGTCCCTTATCTTGAAATGCACAAGCAGACCCACGTTTAAAGTGACAGAGCAATGGTCCTGTAAAATTGTACCTGTACTGGAGAATATTACGCCTCCAACCCCAAATTTGTAGAGCTGTAGGCAAACTAATAGGCGTAGGTTGAAAGCTGTGCACATAAACACGCATACAAAGCTACAAACACGCACATATTTAAAGCAGCACGCAGTCAGGAACCTTCCCTGCGGATGGCAGTTGCCCTGGCGTCTGGGACACTGATCCAGACAGCATTTTCTGGGTTACCGACCTAAACGCGGTGGCAGCGTTACAGAATTAGTGATGTCATCTGTAAACAACGTCACAGGCGCTGTGATGTTGCCGAAGTCGCAACGCTACCACGACAGGACATCTCCATGCACCACCAATTGGCGCCCGCGCAGGCAGAAGCCTGCAATACGAAGCTCCTCAAAACCCAGTATTTAGCAAATTAAGGTGCTTCTCAATAGCGTTAATATGTGTGACTGGCGTTTTCCTGTTTACCTGGTTTCTTGGACCCAGTTTCTGACAGATTGTCTATTCTCTGAAATGTGGCGTTTCATATTTTTGGCTACGGTTTGTCGACCAGACTACCAATTATCCCAGAATATAGTGAATTGAATTTACCCATTGTTTTTTCTGGTCTGGGATTATCCAGTTTGAGTTCTAAATTCTGGTTTTCAGGTAACTATTGGAAGACGCAACACCTTTGGATATTCTTAAACTTGGCTGCCCATGGATTGCCGTTTTGGTTGGCCTTCGTTTTTCTAGAAAGAAATCACTCCATTCGTTTTCACCCTTGTTCAGCCTGGGAAGGTCCCTGCGTTGACAGTCCTTTTTTTCTGTTGGACTGTGGAACCTGTTGGACACTGGGTATCTAGTCAGTTCTGTCCTTGTGCAGTTCTGGTTCCAGATAGGGTTCTTGTCCTATTGTCACTAACTTTGTGTTGGTGACTTCTGCTTATAGCTCAGGGAAGGAGAGGGAAAACCAGAGAAGGACAGGAGTTGTAGAGAGAAGTCAGCTCGTTGCTGGCAAACTTCGATTTATTTTTCTTCCTTCACAGCACCAGTGTGTTATTTTCACTCGAGCACTCTATGCCGAAGTTTCTTTTGCTTGTTGGCGTTAGTGCTCTCAAGAGGAAAGTATCCTGTGAATGGGTTAACGATCGTCGGCTGTAGTCTCACCCGAAAATCCAGATACGCAGGTAGATTAAAGCCACATACACAAGGTTGAGCACTATCTTCACATGTTCAGAGAAAGCTGCACGCACATGTGTTCAGAGCAGAGTGAGAAGTCCCTAAGAGCATTTCTTCAAATTCCAACCTGCCAACAGCCAAAAACAAGTTAGCCATTGTCTACATTTAAATGACCTGTCTATGGCGATACATTCACAACCCAACACTCATACCGGGGGCCAAAGGGGAAAGAATATGTGCTTTAAATGCTACTTGTTCAAGTAACCTTTCCCCAATACCATACTTGGTTTGATACTGGAGAAGATAAAGTGTTTCCAAACAAATGGCAATGTTCTCATTAAAGTCAATTGTGTTGTCTAGATAGAAGCAGATATGAGTGTATTATAAATACTTAGTATCTGTTAGAGTATAACAGATCTAAATAGAATTGATATTGGAAATGAATGCATGTGTGTAAACCAGTAAAGCAACTTCTACATCAGATTGCAACAAAAAGAAACTATCTACACAGAGGAGAAGAGTGTGAGTCGTCTGCAGAGCGGCAGAGGTGGAAAGACATCCACCTGGCATGGTATTCAACTCGCGAGATGTGGACGCAGGATGAAACCGGAGACACACTAAGGCTTTCCAACCGACAGAGCAATGGTTGGCAAAGAATGAGAACCACAGTCACAAGGGACCCGTAAGAGGGAGTCCCCGACAGTAACCACGGCCGAGATGAGGTAAGCTGCCAAAAAACTCACATCAACCCTAAAGCTTCCGGTCTAGCTGAGGAGGACCGCAACAGAGAACCAGGTATGCAGTGGCTCCAGGAGATGTGGGAGGGTGAATGCTAACTATACCCCAATGCAGGCTGCCAGCAAAGATTCCCCAGGGCGGTACGAGAAAAGCCATAGCCCAAGGCGGGCTACCAGAATCCATACCCTGGAGTGGTGTGCCAAAAAATATACCCCAGGACAGGAAGCAGGGACGGTTGGGTGGTACAAATATATCCAAAGCGTGGGTGTGAGAGAAGTCGCAGACCAAGAGAGGGTGTAAGATACCAGATCCTAGAGAGAGGTGAGAACGACTATACCCCAAGACGGGGAAGGAGAAACCAAACCCCAGGGTACAAGAGACCAAACACAATTAAAGGATGACAGCCAACCAAGGCAGGACATAAGAAACCAAAGTCCAAGGTCGGCTGAGAAACCAGACACCCCAGAAAAGGGTCACGATCACTGGATAGAGTGGAGCAAGACTCCTGGGTGGGGAACACAGGGAAAACTTGGTACCGAGTAGCAAATCAGAAAACACCCAGGTTGGTTCATCAACTAGAGACAAGCTATCTGGTAAAGTGCAATACGGAAGAGACTAATCCGAGACTATGATACTATTATGCAACCCGAGGAACAAGAAGGGAAAGCGACTTAGTGACTGGAACTCTGAAAAGGCCCAGGAGCTGTTCTACCTCTGACTAGGAAAGATCATGAGGAGGAGCAGGAGGAGGAGGAGGAAGAGGTGGGGGTTTTCGGGGGAGTCAGAAGTCGGCCATTATTCCAGATTCCTGGGTTGATAAGATGTTCCTGTGCTCGAAGTGGTCGGGACAGAATCCACACTAAAGTAGGTTTTCTGGATGGACAGCTTTTTGTTATAGGACCTCCAGATGAGCACACTTTAGACCCTTTCCTCTAGGGTAGGGCACCACACAAGTGAAGCAAAGGATTTGCAACCCTTATCAATGAAGAAGTCTTCGGAAAATGACAGAACCAGGCAAGGCCAAGCCGAGGACAGATTCAGTCGAATCTCTCCGTTGCTCTTAGGCCTGTGGCCCCAGAAAACCCTGTGATATTGGACCCCGAGTGACAGCACTCTAGCTTGGAAGTAAAAAGTAGATGTGGACGAACCCCTCTGGGCAACGTCAGGGGTCCCAAACGGATAAGAGCCGAAAAGATGGAGGATCGGGCAGGAGGAGGATAGAGTGGAAGTCCGAAGGTGGATACAGAAGCAGAGCTGACTGGAGAGTTGCTGGACATCAATGCTCAGGGAAGAAGTGACCCAGGGTCATGGGCTCCAAGAGAAGGAGTCAGACCGAGCAGAGGAGCGAGAGTGAACAGGAGCATCCTGCTGCATGAACGGGCAGTGATGGGAGGGATCCCGGTGGCAGGACTGACTGAAGACCCCCAATGGAAGCGCCCCCCCTACCAATGGTGAAGTATCTGAGGCCCCCCGGCTAAACGGAAGAAAGTAGAAGTAGCCTGCCATGGGGATGGGACTCTGAGGCAGAGGGATCGGGAAGGATCAGACAGCTTGGTGCTCTTCCCTCGGGCGGCAGGCCTCAATTGGGAAAAAGCCCCAGAAAAGGAGGAGTGAGGAGCAGGAGTTGGATGGTGGACCGGCGGACTGACAGACAAATAAGTAGAAGCCTCTGACCGTGATGCTCCCCGGGTGAAAGATCCTGAGCCTCTCCGGTATGGCGCCTATGCCATAGTAAAGAATTATGGTACTGAGGGGGAGTGGAGCTGGCCCGGGAAGAGGAAAGGGGGTTGGGGGGCAGGTGGTGACTGGCTGAAGTATGGAGACCTTCGGGACAGCAAAGAGAGTGACGGACAGGGAGAAGGGAAGGTATGGAATCTCTGACAGAGGAATCTGAGGAGGGTATGGCAAGAGTCCTGCAAGATATTTAAGGTGCTAAAAGCAGACCATTGACTGTCAGAGTCGGATTTTGTAGGGGGCCTAACCGCAGCTAACTTCCCCGTTACACTCTTCAATGCCTTACCTGTCATGGACTGGCAAGACCCACAGTCTGCCATCCTTTGCTCGATACCAAGGCACCACAGACACAACCGATGGGGATCTGTGATAGACATCTTGGCGCCGCAGTCAAAGCACATTTTAAACCCGGTCTTCGGGGTCGATGAAGCTGATGAGGGGATTTCAAAATGTTGCAGTTTCTGAAGAAACCGGTGCATGCCGTAATCCTCGAAGAGTTAGCTATTGCGGAAAAACAGAACTGAAGCAAGCGGGCACTTTGCGTGCAATATATACCAGTGAGGATGTTAACTGAGACAGAGGTCCTCGAGGAAAATAGAGGTCAACTGCATTGCTGCACAGAACCCTCTGCTGAAAAACAATACTTAAGCAGCTAATTATGGAAAGGAAGATATCTAAAGATGAGGAATACGTGGGAGGACACAATCCAATCGAAGGGAAGATATGGAATCCGACAGAGGGATCTGAGAAGGATATGGCATGAGTCATGCGAGAAATTTAAGGTGGTAAAAGCAGGCCGGTGAAAGGCACTTAGCACGCATCTTTGCAACTTGCAGGAGAGGTACGTGGAAAACCCCCAGCCATACAATGGTGAAACATGCACCCAAAAGCAAAGTCGCAGGCGACATTAAAACATTGATCCAGGCGCAATAGGCGTCAAAAGAAACAAATCTACAGGTCACAACCCTGGTTCATATGCAGCCTCCTGGAGAAACTTGGGACACTGCCGCCACCAAGCAAGACCTGTAGCTCCTTTCTAGCAGAGCTGAAGAGAGAAATGAAAGCAGACAAAGTAGCACCGAAAAACGGACTTCTACAATCACAGAATTAAACCATTACGTTCAGAAAGTGGCAATCAGGCTAAGTGACCTGGAAGGCATGGTGTGTGAAAATAGCCATGAGCAGTCCCTTCTCGAAGTAAGAATATCTGAGATAGAAACCCCCTTACTGCAACGCATGGATAGGCAGGAAGACGCAGAGAACAGGTCTTGTTGCAACAATATCCGCTTACTGGGGATTCCTACAGCAATTGCAGAGGCAGAACTGTATGGCCTGGTCTGGATCTGAAATTAGACAGGTTTTGCAGAATATAGAACTCGTTCCAATGTAGCAAGAATCGAATACCATATGTCCCGACGCATGTCCATCTTTTCCAAACAATGGAGAGATTAAGGTCAATAGTAAGGAGGTCGGCCCATGTGCAGTTCAACGAGGCCCGAATCTTTGTTTCAGGATTTTTCATCATTGACTCTCGGGAAGAGGAACAGCGTCCAACGAGTGACGGAATTGCTCTGTGCAAAAGGAATAAAATACAGATGGGGCAGTCGTTGTAAGATCATATTTGAGGTTGGTCACGACTGTGAAAGAAGCCTGTGCTCTGGGAGCGGAATGGAGGAGGGCCTCTAGCACTGACAGCAAAAAGGGGAAATTAGCTGGACTCCCAACGGAAAGCAAAGGGGCGACGTCCGCTAAAGAGGCTATGAACTGCATTGCTTGGCTGCACTGGAAGTGTCTGCCCATGGCCTCCAAGAGGTTTTTAAGGTACACAAACAGGAGAAGGGAGGATGCAGGATGACATCTGAAAGAGCGAACCCAAGGTCCCAAACAGTAGAGAAGTATGATGGAGGAGCCCAGAGCTCCACTGGGAGGCAGAGGTTTTGTAATCCAGCCCGGGATTTGAGGCACGAGTCTCCTCCGGAAGGTCGGAGCCTCATCAGCAATCTCCCTGTAGTTACGTTTGTGTTGAAGCTTCTGGGAGGTGGGGGTCCACAGGCCATATAAACACATCTTGGTAGTAAAGAGGATAAGGAGCAGGTGGTTATAACATGACAAAATGGTTGCTGAATGAAAACGTATGTTTATTGGAAGGGCCTGGTTTGACATACCTGCTAATGTTGCACATGGAGGAAAAGCTGCAGGGGTGATGATTTGGGAGTGGGATGGCAGACAGGAGACTGTTGATATCCCTGAACGTTCAGGGGTTAAACTCGCCCATTAAGTGGATATCGAAGGGTAGGAGAATTGGGTAACACATTCCGGCTGTAATCTTCCTCCAAGAAACACACCTGCTTGGGAGAGGGTGAGAAGAGATTTGCACCCAGAAAATATAAGAAAAGAGGGGTGATAGTTCTGGTCACTAACAAGATATCCTTCTCCAGAGTAGCTACTAAAAAGGATCCAGAGGACAGATACATCCTAGTGAAGGTATGATGGGAGGGCTCCTTCATGACCCTGGTCTCGATATATGTGCCAAATGAATCTCAGAACCAATTCTTTCGGACCCTCCTTCCAGTCCTGAAGGTGTTCGCTGAGGGAGATCTAATATTTGGGGGAACTTCAACAGTGTTTTAGATCCAATCCTAGACAAAACCAGGCCAATGACTAACTCAGATAGGCGTAATATAGTTGTCCTGGCACAACTGTAGAGAACTAGCTCTAATCGGGCTGTGGATATTTTCATGGCGGGGAACGAGATTATATACACTACTCCTTTGCACACAAAACCTTGCCTAGGATAGACATGGTCTTTGCCTCGTCAAGTCTCATCCCCTTCATAGATAATGTGGAGATTGGGCACAGATATCTCTCGGACCATGTGCCAGTGAAGATTCTCATGGTTAATACTCCAACCCCGGCTCCTCCCCCAGGCACTTGTCAGGGGGGGGGGGGGTTATGAAATGCTCTGCAGCCTTTGTGAAAGCAAGGGAAACCCAGAGGATCCTACTAGAACAGTGTGTAAAAGATCTGAAAGCGGTACATAAACACGTACTATCCACAAAATCAGCACAAAATCTCAATATAAGGAAACAGCTAGCAGGCCTGTATGCCATCAGATTGTCGAGTGAACTGTTGCGAGTGAGACACTCATATTACACTGGTGGTAATAAAGCAAACAGGTATTTGGCGAAAAGTTGAAGAATAAATCCAGAAAGGTTATAGCGTGTATTAGGGAGGACCAAAGGGTGGCCCAGTATGGGGAAGGGAAGGGAGGAGAAAATACAATTAATGACAAAATACTATGAGGAGGTTTTCCAGAATACCCCAAGAGATGAGGAGGCACAACCCTGATATCTAGCCGCAATGCAGCTAATCCAGATCACCGAGCTAGAACGAAAAGAGTTAGAAACCCCAATAACAGAGCAGGAAGTTGCACAGGTGATTAGGAATCTACCCGTAATAAAGACCGAGGCCCCAATGGTATACTAATTTGTATTATAAAGTATTACACATCCACTTGGTCCCTCACCTGACCAAACTAATTAATTTTTGACCGCAGGTACTATTACAGACTCGATGGCAGATTCCCCAACAACCTTAATCCTTAAACCTAAAAAAGACCAAGAAAATGGGGGCATAGGAGGCCCATATCACTCCTAAACTGTGGCGCTAAAATATATGCAAAGGTCCTAGCGGACCAATTAGCGCAAATTCTCCCAGGAGTTCTAAACCAGACTAGTCAGGGTTTGTAACGCATAGAGGTACTCAAGATAATATATAAAGGTTAATAGACGTCATGGAGTGGGCCAAAAAAAATATATCGCAGCCCTGGACGCACACAAGGCATTTGGCATGATCAATGTTTGACCCTTGAAGCTTTTGGGTTTGGACCGAACTGTGTAAAACTGGTACTGACAAATTATCAGACCCCCATCCACAAGACTCTGGATCAATGGCAGAATTTCGACCAAGTTCCCCATAAAAGATGGACAAGGCAAGGGTGTCCATTGTCTCCCTTAATTTTCGCTCTGGGCGTAGAAGCTCTGGCCAAAGACCCAATCTCAGGGGTGAGGTGTGGGAACACCCAGCATAAGGAAGCAGAGCTATACTCGGATGATGTGGCATTTTCCTGCTGCACTTAATGAGCTGCAAGCCTTCAAGATGTGAGGGAATGCAGGTTTGTGGACAGGATTTCACCAATCAGAAGGTCAGATTTAGCAATAGATTATCTAGGAGTATGACTCACACCAAAATCGGAATCCCTGTTTGCGGCTAACATACCACCCGTATGGGGACAAGTAAGGAGGATTTAAACCACTGGAAGAATCAGGAAATCTCATGGGTGGGGCGGATAATTGCACCAAAAATGACACTACTTCCCAGGCTTATGTATGTGTTTAGAACTCTACCGATCAAGAGCCCAGCACATATGTTCAAAGACCTCCACGGAAGGAGTTCATATGGTGTAACGCTTACCTTAGACTCCTCGGGGACACCACTTGATATTCGGAAACTTCTCAGGGTGCGCTGTTATCTTATCCCAATTGGACTCTCTATCTATACATGAAAACAATTACCACACTCAATAACTAAGTGATTCCTAAAATAGGGAAAAAAGAATCACCTTCAAAATAAACTGTATTCTTCGGTTACCTTAGTTGGTGATTTGGTTAGCTCTCCATCCTGCTTCTGCGCAGGGGTGCGTGTTCTGAAGAAGGGACGTGAGGAGAATGGAATTATCCTTAAACTTCCAGAAAAGTCTAAAGGGGTACACTTCCTAACAGTGTCAGACAGGAATGGTGTCACTAACCCTCTAAATGCAGAAACACCCTAATGTGTCTAAAAACTGAAGTGCACAACCCGCAACATTTTTGGTTCCAAAATGCGTAAACTTAGTGTACCTGATGACGACAGAAAAAACGAACACTAATGTTCCTAGAAACAATTCTCCACACAACCCTCTTAACTTCTGTGAGGTGAATATTGTTTGAACATTCACTTGCGCGAAAGAACTAATGTGTGAAAAGCAGTTGCTACTATAGGAACCATTAATCTATAGCGAGAACTAAAAGGGAAAGATACTTGCTGTGAAAACAACAGGGGCGACAGAACTGGGAGGTGCGCCTCGAAAACTCTCCTCACAATAAACGCCAACTGGAAAAGCGTAACCGCCAACACCGCACTGAAGAAAGCCAACTTTACACAGAATTCACAACTTGGGACAGCGGACTGGACGGGAAAAGCTATTCCAGGGCACTACAGAAAAGGGTTTCCATGGAATACTAGGGAAGCTGAGGAATTCCTGTCAGAGGGCTGAACCGCGGTAAGCGTTCGCTGAGACAGCTGAAGACGCGAAGCGCCGTTGAGCAAAGGGGCGGGGCTTAAATACTCCCGAGTGACAGAAAACTAGACTGCTGGCCCACCTAGAGGTTGTAACTACAGGCAGCCATGTTGGGTGATGAGGAAGAGTCAACCTGCCTATTCTTAGACCAGCAACTGTAAGCGGCCAACCAGGAACTCTTGGAAATTCTTTTGCGAGGGAACCCCGTAATCATGACAGTATTCCCCCCCAAGGCCCCTCCAAAACTGAAATTCCCTCTCCCTGGTTTGGATGGGTGGTTGCGGTGAAACATTCTGAGTAGCCTAGGGGCATGAACATTCTCGCAGGGTTCCCAAGTTCTGTCTTGAGGGCCATAACCTTTCCAATCCACTAAGTAGAATAGCCTATTACGCACAATTTTGGAATCTAAAATGGCCTTGACCTCGTATTCTAGTTGGTCATCATCAACGACCACAGGGGCTGGTGCTTCGGAGATTCGTGTGTTTGGATTAACAGGCTTTAAAAGAGAGACGTGAAATACTGGATGGATTTTCATGTTCTTTGGAAGGGTTAACTTGATGGCCACGGGATTGATGATTTTTTCAATTGCAAAAGGTCCCAGGAAGCGGGGAAGGAACTTTCTAGCTCCCTTCAAGGTCAGGTTTCGGGTGGCCAACCAAACCAAATTCCCCACCTCATACTCTGGTGCAACACTTCTTTTGTCATCTGCAAATTTTTTCTGGGATTTTTTGGCCATGGATAATTGTTCTCGAGCTTGAGCGATGGCTGAGGTGATTTTCTCATGCAGGGATTTTACTGCTGGCATTTCTAACGGTTCAGGTGGATCGTAAGCTGAGGTGCGTGGATGTCGGCCATGTAAGGTGTAAAAAGGACTCAAACCAGTGGAGGAATGAACAGAATTGTTATATGCATATTCGGTTATCCACAAAACATTTAGCCAGGTGTTCTCCAATTGATGCAACATACATCTGAGGTACTGCTCTAGAGTTTGATTGGTTCGCTCAGTTTGACCGTCAGTTTGGGGATGATGACTGGTGGACAAACGTACATCAACTTTGGCCAATTCACAACATCTTCTCCAAAACTTGGCGACGAATTGGCTACCTCGATCAGAGATTATCACCGCAGGAAAGCCATGCAGCTTCACAATATTCTCCAAAAAGGTTTTTGCCAGAACTGAGGCTGACGGCAATCCTTTCAATGCGATAAAATGTGCCATTTTGGAGAACAAGTCCACCACCACCATGATCGTGTCAAACCCTTCACAAGGAGGTAAATCGGTGATGAAGTCCATGGAGATGGTGTGCCAGGGGGTTGGTGGCACACTCAATGGAAGAAGCAAGCCTGCAGGTTTTCTCTTTTGATTCTTATTTTGAGCGCAGTTACCACAAGTTTTCAAATGCTGAATGACATCTTTTCTCCAGGTAGGCCACCAATAAGATCTTTTAACTTTCTCCATGGTCTTTTTGATTCCGGGGTGACCTTCCAAAAGAGCGTCATGATAGTTGGTAACCACTCTTTCTTGTAGTTGAGGCGTGGGCAAGTATAACCGTTCTTGATAAAAGGGAAGACCCTCCTGCACTGTAAAGCCTACTCCTCTGGACTCCCAGTTCAACAATTCATCCTGCGTAAGATGGTTTTGAATTTCCCTTTTTAACTCTTCAAAGGCAGAGTCCGTTGTGTTCATTACTCCCAGGATCTTTTCTCCAGAAATGATCTCCACTGGATTCACTGGCACATAGGCTTCTTCTCCATTACCCATTCGAGACAAGGCATCAGCCTTACCATTTCGCACTCCTGGTCTGAAAGTAATAACAAAGTCATATTCCGCTAGAAAGAGGGCCCATCGTAGCTGTCTTGAAGATTGTGCCTTTGCAGAGCGTAAGTATTGCAAGTTCCGATGATCGGTGAAGATGGTCACCGTGTGTCGTGCGCCCAGCAAGTGATGCCTCCATTCCTTCAAGGCACAAATTATAGCTAAAAACTCCTTATCGGTAATGGTGTAATTTAATTCTGCAGCAGCGAACTTCCTTGACCAGAAAGCTACGGGGTGCAATTCTTGGGTGTCAGGATCACGCTGAGACAATACGGCTCCCATAGCCACGTTAGAGGCATCAGTCTCGACTACAAACGGAAGATCAGGTCTTGGATGTTGTAGAACAGGTGCAGCAGTAAATTGCTCTTTTAATTTCTTAAATGCCTCATCAGCTTCATTAGTCCATTCAAATTTCCTGTTTTTTCGAAGTAGTGAGGTGATAGGATGAACTAGGCCAGAGAAATCAGAAACAAAACGCCGATAGAAATTCGCGAATCCCAGAAAACTCTGAACTCCTTTGACAGAAGTTGGAGCAGGCCAAGACAGGATGGCATCAACCTTTCTGTTATCCATTTTGACTCCACTAGAAGATAGAATGAACCCCAAGAATTCAATCTCAGGGACGTGAAAATGACACTTTTCCAATTTCACATACAGAGAATTGTCTTGGAGCCTTTGAAGCACCGATGTCACGTGCCTTACATGATCCGCCAGGTTTGCAGAGAAAATTAAAATGTCGTCCACATAGACCACCACACAGATGTCCAGTAGATCTCTGAAGATATCATTCATAAAGGCCTGGAAGGCAGCAGGAGCATTGCAAAGCCCGAAGGGCATGACTTGATATTCGAAGAGCCCGAATCGTGTCCGAAAGGCGGTTTTCCACTCCTCACCTTTCTTAATTCGAATGAGATGATAGGCACCTCTTAGATCAAGCTTGGTGAATATTTGTGCCTGCTTCACCTGATCCAGCAAGGTCGAAATAAGGGGAAGAGGATAGCGGTTCTTCACCGTGATTTGATTCAGTGCTCTGTAATCTATGCAGGTTCGCAAATCCCCTTCCTTTTTGGGCACAAAAAAGAGAGGAGATGCCACCGGTGACTTGGACGGTCTAATAAACCCATTGGCCAGGTATTGATCCAGATAAGCCTTTAGATGAGCATTTTCTTTTTCAGTGAGGGCATAAATTCTGCTACAAGGAAGCTGAGCCCCTGGAATGAGATCAATTTGACAGTCATAGGGTCTGTGAGGGGGCAAAATTTCTGCCTGTTTTTCTTTTTGGAAAATATCCTGGAATTTTTTGTATTCTACGGGTAATGAACCTATGAGACCCAAGGTGGTGTAGATAGTCATCTCAGACTGCCTGGCGTCCTTTGGACCTTCTGCAGAAAAACACATACTTTGGCACTTGGAGTCAAACTTCAATGTCCGGGAACACCAATCGATCACAGGGTTATGCTTCTCCAACCAAGGTATTCCCAAGATGATCTGGAATTGAGGAGCTTGAATCAGGTCAAAAGAGATCCTCTCCCTGTGTCCTTCCTGGCAAAGCATTAAGAGGGGGTCAGTGCACTGGGTCACGGGACCTGACACCAAAGGTGTACCATCCACTCCGGAGACGTTTTCAGCTTCCAACTTATTCCTCAAGGGGAATCCCAATTTACTAGCCAGATGTTGATCCATGTAGTTGCCAATGGCCCCACAGTCTATGTACGCAACCAATGCATGCCTCTGTGTGGGGTTATTGTGGCAAGAAAGGACAATAGGACACACGAAGTGTGAGGTCGCTGCAACCTTTTCCATGCTCGACAAGCGGACCTCTAAACTTGTCGGGCACTGGAGTTTTCCGCCGTCTGTTCTTTTTTATCCGGATTGATTCCTCCTAAAGGCCTCCGTGAAGGTTTTACTGGACAATCCTTTAAAAAATGACCGGCCTTGCCACAATACAAACACAACTGCAACTGTCGTCTCTTCTCTCTCTCTGCTTGGGAAATTGGGCCTCGAATTCCGCCCAACTGCATGGGTTCATTGGGAACATCTAATCCTGACTTCGACGTTGGTTCTCGGGAGCGGACTACAAAGGGTCGACTGTCCTGACGAGCTCGATCCGTTCTCCTATCCTGAAGACGATGATCCAACTGGATTGTCAGGTCTATGAATTCTGTGAGACATTCGGGCGGATTGACAACTTGAGCGAGAACATCCTTCAGCTCACTGCGCAGACCACGATAAAACAGTGTCACTCTCTTTTCTGTAGGCCAATTAGTTTCTGCCACTAATCGATTGAAAGTAGCCACGTAAGCAAGCAGCTCCTGATTGCCCTGCTTGAGTGACAGTAACTCATTGTCCAATGCCTGACCTTGTGAATGGCGAGCAAACAATTTCTCTAACTCTCTCTGGAATTCTGAAAAGTTCTGCAACACGGGATCATCCCGATTAACCAAAGGAATGGACCAATCTGCTGCATGACCACCTAAATAAGACAACACGAAAGCAACCTTTGATTGGTCAGTGGAGAAAACCCCAGGTCTGCACAAAAAATGTAGTCTACACTGATTTAAAAACACGGCAAACCTTTTCGGGTCCCCCGTGAATCTCTCAGGAGGGGCTAAGGGAATATTTCCTGGAATTACCACTTGGAACGGAACTGAGGGCGATGTAGAAGAGGAAGCTTGGGCATTACCTTGGGGAAGGGGAACCTGTCCCGCCTGATTCTGTAATAACTGGCGAGCCAACTCTTCAGTTCGTTCCCTATTGATTCCCAGTTCCCTTCTAAGAGCGCCGGTTTCGGACCGGGCTGCATGGACTTCAGCTCTAAGTTCTCCCAGTAGTTGAGCTAACTGATCTACCTCAGAAGTTCCCATGATGCCCAGGCGGAGTATTTTTTATGACTGGCTTCGCGTTCTGTAACGCTTACCTTAGACTCCTCGGGGACACCACTTGATATTCGGAAACTTCTCAGGGTGCGCTGTTATCTTATCCCAATTGGACTCTCTATCTATACATGAAAACAATTACCACACTCAATAACTAAGTGATTCCTAAAATAGGGAAAAAAGAATCACCTTCAAAATAAACTGTATTCTTCGGTTACCTTAGTTGGTGATTTGGTTAGCTCTCCATCCTGCTTCTGCGCAGGGGTGCGTGTTCTGAAGAAGGGACGTGAGGAGAATGGAATTATCCTTAAACTTCCAGAAAAGTCTAAAGGGGTACACTTCCTAACAGTGTCAGACAGGAATGGTGTCACTAACCCTCTAAATGCAGAAACACCCTAATGTGTCTAAAAACTGAAGTGCACAACCCGCAACATTTTTGGTTCCAAAATGCGTAAACTTAGTGTACCTGATGACGACAGAAAAAACGAACACTAATGTTCCTAGAAACAATTCTCCACACAACCCTCTTAACTTCTGTGAGGTGAATATTGTTTGAACATTCACTTGCGCGAAAGAACTAATGTGTGAAAAGCAGTTGCTACTATAGGAACCATTAATCTATAGCGAGAACTAAAAGGGAAAGATACTTGCTGTGAAAACAACAGGGGCGACAGAACTGGGAGGTGCGCCTCGAAAACTCTCCTCACAATAAACGCCAACTGGAAAAGCGTAACCGCCAACACCGCACTGAAGAAAGCCAACTTTACACAGAATTCACAACTTGGGACAGCGGACTGGACGGGAAAAGCTATTCCAGGGCACTACAGAAAAGGGTTTCCATGGAATACTAGGGAAGCTGAGGAATTCCTGTCAGAGGGCTGAACCGCGGTAAGCGTTCGCTGAGACAGCTGAAGACGCGAAGCGCCGTTGAGCAAAGGGGCGGGGCTTAAATACTCCCGAGTGACAGAAAACTAGACTGCTGGCCCACCTAGAGGTTGTAACTACAGGCAGCCATGTTGGGTGATGAGGAAGAGTCAACCTGCCTATTCTTAGACCAGCAACTGTAAGCGGCCAACCAGGAACTCTTGGAAATTCTTTTGCGAGGGAACCCCGTAATCATGACATATGGGGAGGAAAAAAAACAACAAAGTGATGTTTAGACATCCTAGCATGGGAGGCCTGGGAAATATTTCCTAGCTGCTCAATTGGAAAATCCATTTGCTTGGGTGTTGGAATAAGGACATGGAACAAGTGGGGGCATCATTAGCATTGGATTCTTTGTCTTTCTTGGGTAAGAACGCCAGGGTTACCCACAAAGGCCTCCTTAAATCAAAGCAAATCTTCCTCGATCACTGAAACATGTACCTGGTACAAAAGAGGATAGTGGCAGGGATTGTCCCTCTCTCCTGCAGAACCCCAATTGTATTCCTGGAATGAGCAGAAACACATTCACCCGGTGGAAACAGAGGATTTCAGCAACTACACTAGTTATATGACAATAGGCTGTTGACATTCAAAGAATGTAAGTGGAAGTTTGGGGTACGGAAAACAGAGATTCAAATAAAACACAACTTCGGCACTGGGCTACACATAGAGAAGAAGTTAAAGCAGGAACCAGACCCCAATCTAGTTTGGCACTTACCCCGCGGGAGGGTTTTCTCGGGAAGTGGATAACAAAGGTGTACCAACTCCTGTGAATGGACTCACCGGAGGAGTAACCATACATTAAAAAAAATGGGAGGAAGAATTAGGGGTCCCTATATACGCGAAGAGGATTGAACGTGCATATGGGAGAGAGACAACAAATCCTCTATATGCATTTTAATCAAAGAAAACGCACATAAGGTGGTATCAGACTCCCCAAAGAATTCATAAAGAAAAGCTGGAGTATTCTCCATTGTGCTGTAGGGGTTGTTGAATAGTCTGATGATTAGGTCACATGTGGTGGGGATGCCCACTCATTCAAACATTCCGGAAGGAGGTCCCGTCACATTAAATCTTTAACACAAAAGGTTGATCTCACTGGATCCTGTGATGGTAATATTGGGGAAAAGAGATCGGAGAACATATACTCAATGTCAGGACCGATAATGGCTTTAATGACCCATCTGCTTCAGCTGCAAGACTGTTGGTGGCACAACAGTGGAAGGATCTAGGAGAACTCTCTGCATCTAGATGGTGGGTTCAAATTTGGGAAATCTTATCAATGGAAAACATTTCCTCACTGGCGTCCAACAAATAACAGCAATAGCAGGTCTCAGTTTGTAGATTATGTGAAAGACAGCAAGGCGCACGTTCGATGAGTGGTCACTGAGTGGTGCTGTCTCGCTGTCAACACTCTGCTTCTGATACTGGTGACTCCAGACTTTTCATTTTCAACAATGCAGCAGATTGGGTACGCGAGCTGAAGTGACTAGCAAGCCTGCCCTGTTCACTGCAACATCAGCAACTGCCTAACGGATCACTTGCCTAACGGTTTCCTTGTTTCCTTTTTTTCCTCTCTCTGGTGCAGCTATCCACCCTGTAAACCCGCCCCTCCTTCCAGCACAACAACAAGACCACTATGCATGTGCGTTTAGGGCGTGCGTTCGAGGAGTGGTCGCTGAGTGGTGCTGTCTAGCAGTCGAGTGGGCAGCCAGACTCACCCTCTCTTAGTCCCCTTGTATACGGTTATATTTTGGTGCAGTACGCCTCAGTGCCAACACCTCTAACTAATACATTGCTTATGTATACTTTAAGAACCAACATGCCGTCCATAGACTTGATTCAGAGAAATCTGGTAACGGCAGCTTTGATAAAAGCCAGTAAACCGCGTGGCGCCACTGGTCACTTTCATTGGACATCAGATCCTTTTACCTGAGAAACAAAGCACGCAGTGAACTGCGAGAAGGAATAGTAAGGTTTGCTGATGGAATTCCTTCGCCTTCTTTTGTTATTTCAAACAGTAATGTAATTACTGAGTCATCTGTATGAGATCCATTACTCACGGTAATCGTATTCTGATGCTTGTATCTGCTTAGATTCACATGCTGGGAATAAGCCGACATCTAGTGGAAGCTGCAGAGTATTACAGTTTGTTTTTCGAAACTCGAAAATGGGCGTCGACACAGGGCTGGCCAGTAATACTATCCCTAGTGTGACGTCCACTGTACCCATGATCCCTCACGCGTCTAGGACCCTCAGATTGTATTTTCTCTAACATGAGGTAGCATGAGGAGTAGCGCGAGTACAGATAATCCAAGCAGATAGATAAGACTACAAGCATCCATGCGCCTTCTCTCAGAGGGGAGGAAGGGTGGGTCGCATGTGAATCTAAGCAGATACAAGCATCAGAAATACGATTACGGTGAGTAATGTATCTCTTCTGAGGCTTGTTGAATCTGCTTAGATCACATGCTGTGCATAGATTAACGAGCAGTGTTAGAAGAAGGAGGTGGAATGTGAGAAGGGTCATGAGCAAATAAATGTCTTAAAACCGCTTGTCCCACTTAAGTATCTGTCTTGGAATGGGTGTCAATGCAGTAGTGCTGAGTAAAAGTGTGAATAGAGCTCCAAGTAGCTGCTTTGCAAATGGTGTCAAGGGGTACATTTGCAATGAAAGCCAGAGTGGCCTCAATGCCTCTAGTAGAGTGGGCTCTTCACGTGAAAGGCAGAGTTTTTCAGAAATAGAGTAACACAGCTGGATACAGTTAACAATCCACTTAGAGATGGCACCTTTAGAGACGCGATCTCCCTCTCTGCCTGTAGCTACGGAGACAAACAGCAGATCTGTTTTCCTTAGCGGTCTGGTCTTGTTTATATAGTAGAGGACTGCCCTACGCACATCTAGGGTGTGTAGTTTCACCTCAGCCGAGCTTTGTGGGTCTTGGAAGAAAGCCGGAAGCTCGATGGACTGGTTCACGTGGAATTTAGAAATAAACTTAGGTGAGAACCTAGGGTGTGTACGTAAAACCAGTTTATCTTTATGAACTGTAAAGAATGGATCCTGCACTGACAGAGCCTGAATTTCACTGACCCTTCTTATAGATGTTATTGCTACTAAGAAGGCCGTCTTATAAGTCAGGTGTTTGAGACTGCTTTTATGCATGGGTTCGAATGGGGGGCCCATGAGTTTAGATAGCACCACGTTAAGGTCCCATCCTGGTGGTGGGTTTGAAATAGGAGGGTGAAGTCTCTTTACTCCTTCCATGAAAGCTTTAACCACTGGTATCTTCCACCACAACACCTTGTTATGGGATGTGGTGTATGCTGACAGCGCTGCCAGGTGTACCTTCTGTGAGTTACATACCAGTCCTGCATCCAGCAGGTGGAGCATGTATGTGACAATTGTGGAAGGAGTGTAATCAACTGGGTTGACTTGCTTATTCTGGCACCAGATAACGAATCGTTTCCTTTTGTCAAAGTAGTAGTGCCTCGTGTTTGGCTTCCTAGATTCCTTAAGGATGTCCATACACCTCTGATAGAATTTGAGATGTCTGAACTCTATGACCTCAGGAGCCATGCTGCTAGGTTCATTGAGTTGGGTTGAGGATGCACTGTTTGACCTTGGTGCTGGGACAGTAGGTTGTACCAGTCCGGGAGTTTGATGGGTTCGCACACCGCTAGTCTGCGTACGTGTGGGAACCACAGTTGTCTCGCCCACATGGGAGCAACTAGGACGAGCTTCATTGACTCTGTTCATCTTGTTGACCACCTTCCTGATGAGAGGTGTTGGTGTAAAAACATCCCTGACCAGTTCATCCACAGGGCGTTCCCCTGGGAGGCTGGCTGGGGGAACCTGGATGCAAATCCTGGCCACTGTCCGTTTTCGCTTGTGGCGAATAGGTCTATAGTGGGGAAACCCCACTGAGAGAAGATATCTTCTACGATTTCTCTGTGTAGACACCATTCGTTTTCCTCTGGGAGAGGATCTCTGCTCAAAGCATCCGCCAGAGAATTGAGATCCCCTTGAACATGTTGAGATGACAGGAAGATCTTCCGTCTGAGTGCCCATATCCAAGTTTTCTGGGCAAGCTTGGACAGATTTGGCGAACGAGTCCCTCCCTGCTTGTTTAGGTAAAACATGGCTGTAGTGGTGTCCGTCCGGATCTGCACTGACAGATTCAGCAGGTAGGGCTCGAACGCTTGAAGCGCTCTGAATACTGCCAGAAGCTCTAGCAGGTTGATGCGATTCTTGCCCACTGAGTGAGATCAGAGACCCTGAGCTGTGTGGTGGAGGTGGTGGAGGTGGTGAGCTCCCCACCCTGTCAGGCATGCATCGGTTGTGACTACCGCCTGTATCTCGGGATCGTAAAAGGGTTTCCCCTTGGACAGATTTTCTCTTGTCCACCAGTGAAGGCTTTGTACCAGTGTTGGCGAAACGACCACTAGACCGTCCCACTGACCACTTGCCTGAGACCACTGTTTCGCCAACCATTCCTGCATGGGACGCATGCGCAGGCGTGCGTGGGGGACCAGGTAAATACATGACGCCATCATGCCTAGCAAACGCATTGCTTTGCGTACCGTGGCGACCGGCCTGATATTGCGGAATTTGCAGCAGTATATTCCAAATTCTTTCCTCTGATGGAAAGGTCAAACCCTCTCGTGTGTCTAGGATAGCTCCTAGGAACTGTTTGGAGGTGCTTGGCACCAGACTTTACTTCTTCTCGTTTATTGAGAACCCTCATTCGAAGAGGAGGTCGATCGTCCTTTGAATGTTTGTTCTGCAAATTACTGGGGTCTCCGCCGTGATGAGCCAGTCGTTCAGGTAAGGGTACACCGGGATTGCCTCCCTGCGTAGGTGTGCCGCCGCCACCGCCAGTACCTTGGTGAATACCCTTGGAGCCAAGGCTATCCCGAAGGGCAGTACTTTGAACTGGTAGTGCCGACCGTCCACCTTGAAGCGCAAGTACTTTCTGTGCGCTGGGAACATGGAAATATGAAAATAGGCATCTTTCATGTCCAATGTTGCCATGTAATCCCCCTTTTTTAGGAGGGGGATTACCTCTTGGAGAGTAGTCATGTGAAATTTTTGGGGCTTGACATACTTGTTTGCAGGCCGTAAATCCAATACTGGGCGCATTTGTCAAATCTTTTTTTGGCACAAGGAAGTAAGTTGAATAAATACCCTTGTTTACCTGTTGTCCCGGGACGAGTTCTATCGCGTCCTTTGCTAGAAGATTGACGATCTCTTCGAGGAGGATCTTCTGGTGGTCCAAAGAATGTATTCTTTGTCGTGGAGGGTGGTTTTGGGGACGCTCTAACAGTTCTATGCAGTATCCTGTGGACACTGTGGACAGCACCCATCTGTCTGATGTGATCCCTTCCCAAGCTTGGGTGAAGTTGGAAATGCGTCCCCTTACTGGGGATGCGTGAGAAGGGACCCTGAACGGAGCATCACTGTTTTGGTGGAGGCGTGCCGCCGCCTCTACTGGGGCTGCCTCTACCTTTACCACGTCCTCTTATTACCCCTGCCATAACCCTGGGTAGACTGTTGGCTGTTGTTGTTCCATTGTGTACCCTGCCCCTGGGAATAGTTAGACCCTCTCTGGGAATTCTGTCCGTGTGGGCGACGAAAATTGCCATTCCCTCTCTGGTTTGGGGGTTTATTGGTTAGTTGGCCTAGGGATTTGAGTGTCTCATACTCACCCTTGGCATTTTTCAGCGCGTCCTCGACTGTCTTTCCAAACAATAGATCCGGCTCCACCGGTTTATCTATCAATGATGCCTGGGTTTCGGCTTTGAACCCAGACTGTCGCAACCAAGCATGCCTTTTGTTAACAGTACCTTCTGCTATCAATCTGCCGGCGTTATCCGCGGCATCAGAGGTTGCTTTTAAAATGCAACCGGACACGGCTCTTCCTTCTGCAGAAACACGTGCCAATTGGCTTTTTAAGGGTTCTGGTGCGGAATCTATGAGTGCCGCGACTTCTTCCCACTGGTGGCAGTTGTAACTCGCCAGCAGGGTGGAGTTGGCAATCAATGCCTGGTAGGTGGAAGTGGAGGCTACTTTCCTGCCCAAGCCATAAATCTTCTTGCTCTCCTTGTCGGGAGGAGCTTCCTCTTAAGCGTGTTTGTCACTACCAGGGAGTCCGTTTTCAGATGCCCTCTTATGTACAGTGGGTCTGTTTGGGCTGCCCTGAAAGCTTCTCAACTCTGGGGTTTACCGCCCTAGTGAGATAGGGATTAACAAGGGAAGGGTCTATCCTCCTTTGAATTGATTTAAGGATAGGGATGGCATGGGCAACAGGTCTCCTTTCTCCCGCTAACTCCTCGGCAAAGTCCCTCTCTTCCTGAGCACCCTGGGTGTCAATGTGGAAGTGTTCTGTCGCTCTGGAAAGCACTTCAATCAACAGAGGCTGTTTATCGACAGGGGAGTCGGTAACCGGGGGTTCTTTATCTACCGGGGAATCTAGCCTGTAGGTTTCTGGGTTGTCTTCCTCCTCCTCCTCCTCCTCCTCTTGGTCCTCGTCATCCCCATAGTAGCCTGTCCCAGTTTGTTCTTCCAACATGCCCAAATCTGGATCCTCACCAAAGGAAGGATCTACCCGATATTGAGAATAGGGCTGTATACTGAAGGGGTCTGAAGTAGGAGCTTCAACCCGGGACTTCTTACTTGGGGGTATAGGATCCCTGGAGCCTGAGGGAGTTGACCCGTCGGGAGTAAAAGAGAGAAAGTGTTCAGGGTTTTTGGCATAGAAATCTGCCAATGATAACATCCTTGACATGACTGTATGTCATCACTAGACCATTCTTTTGAACTGGGAATGATTCTTTCTTGAAGGCCTTTCCCTGTATTAACTTGACTAGACCTACTGGTCTGAACAGGGGTCTTAGGGATAACAGAAGACCGAGACTTGTCCATCTGTTTATGTGGGGTAGAATGTTTCTGAGGTGTGGAAGGAGGCAAAGACTGCTTCCTCTGTTTTTCCCCTTCCCTGTGGGTGGAAGAGTGTTTACCCTGTTTTTTCGCCCCTTCTGAGCCTTTCGACGCCTGGCGTCAAGGTTCGGGGGTAGTGTCCCTATCTCCGGAGTGTGGAGGTTGGGACTCGGGAACAGCCGTTGCGCGGCCTGTTTACGCCTACTCCTGGAGTGCGGTCTGGGGATAGAGGTCGGCTTCGTCTTCTGATAATCGAACCTCCGTTACCTTGGGGAGCGAGGCACTTCTGGCAACAATGGATGGTTGCCTGGAGTCATGTGTCGATCTAGATCGAGAACGCCCAGAGGACACCGATTCGGACCGTTCTGTATGTGCCTCTTTCCGAGGACTTGGCGTGCGCGTCGAGTCTCGGTTGGACTTCATGTGTTTTGTGGAAGTGCGTGGGTAGCGCTTGTGTCGCCTGTAGGGATGTAACAGTATAACGGTATACCGTTAAAGATACCGTGAACCACTTAATTGAACAATAATAACCGTCACATTGTTTATACGGGTATACCGTTTATACCGTTAAGTGTGCTTTTAATCTGATTTGTAAAGGCTGCAGTAAGCAAGTGCTGCACAGTCTTGGTCTTGCACTGTTGGATGTGCCGTCTGCAAAGTAGTTTCAGTTGGAGCAGTTTTCAATGCCATTCCATAAACCACAAGTGCCTGACATAAAATCAATATGTTAGCAATAGGAAGAATAAATACAGTGCCAAGAAGGAAAAGGGTTTACTTTGGGTTGGCGGATTTGTGGTTTATATATTTATAATGGATGTTTGCTAAGCATATGACAATGGGGGATTTCCCTGGCTCTATCATTGAATTAATATAACTCACCCTGCGAAAATTCACAAATCTCTGTGGGTATTCCCTGCTGCCATACCAAAGGGTAAAATGTCTGTGATTACTGAACACCTTTTGGCCCGCAAGTAAACTAAAGGCTGTAACGGAAAGAGAAAGAGAAATATATATATATATATATACACACACACACACACACAAGCGTATACTACCATCAGCCTCCATTGATCTGTGGCATGCAGGTTATCAAGATGGCAACATGTTCATCTTCACCAGTAGCCAGTGGGGGAGCTAAAAGCCTAAATGACCACACTTAAGAAAAGCTATTCAGTTTGCTTTGCCATTCGCAGCAGGGGTCCCCACCCCATGCCCACCCCCTCCTCTCCACACGTGTGTGTGTTTGGTGGAAGCAAGGGGTGGCATTTCAGTGGAAAGTATGTTGGAAAGCCCAATTCTGGCCCTGGGTGCCTGGTTTTGTTTGTGTTGATAAATCTGACAATTTATGACCTTTTAGAAAGTATTTGTTAAGATTAGTTAACTCCACCTGCTATACCGCGATAACCATGATATGCCGTCATTTGGCAAGAAGGTTATCGTACCGTCATAAAACTAATACTGTGACACCCTTAGTCGCCTGGGGTCTTCCCCCTAGCCGCCCTGCCGGAAGACCTTCCGAGGTCGGGGACTTGCGCTTGGCTGTCAGTTGGCGCCATGTTGCCCTCGCCGCCCGAAAGCACGGCGTCGCTGCCATCGCTGAAGGCTCCCTCCGCTGCCATGGCCTCTTGACGCCTGGCGTGGTGGGCCCAACGCTTGATCGAACGGTCCTTGAGTGTTTTCGGTTTGAACCTACTACACGCTCTGCAGTTCGCCTCAGGGTGGTCCCTCGGTAAGCAGAGATTGCAAGTGGCGTACACCTGTCAACCCAAGGGTACTTGCGGTTGCACTTGGGGCAAAATTGGAAAGGGGTACCCCTCCATACGCACCTTGTGGCAGCGGGCTAATAAGTGTAGGAATATATAAGAATGTACCTATATACCAAAAGAGTGTAGAGTATGTCCACCCCCCACTCTCCCTACTTGCAGGGCCGAGGCCAGAGGCCTTCCTAGGCCCGGGCCGAGGCCAGAGGACTTCCGAGGCCCAAATCCGTCGTGCAGCTCTCGACGGTCGATTCTTTCTCTGTACCGGCGTAGAGTGTGGATGTTCAGTGACTCGACGTTGGGGTGGAGAAATGGGGAAATAACAATATTTTAGCAAAAGTATGTCTAAGGCCAGGGAACTCAGCGGAATGCTTCTGACCAGTATGGCAGAAAAAAACAATCCGAGGGTCCTAGACGCGTGAGGGATCATGGGTACAGTGGACGTCACACTAGGGATAGTATTACTGGCACGCCCTGTGTCGACGCCCATTTTCGAGTTTCGAAAAACAAACTAATACTCTGCAGCTTCCACTAGATGTCGGCCTATGCACAGCATGTGAATCTAAGCAGATTCAACAAGCATCAGAAGTGTTGATACGAATGCTAAAATGGGCATATTGCCTGAAAGCACAAATAAAATAACAGACTCAGCACTTGATTCTGCATGTAAATTGGGTGAGCTTCCCCTCATGACGAATTTACCAAAGTCAACTGTAGTAGCCCTTGACAAACCTTTGGAGTTGTTAAATACTGTAACCATCCCTAAAGACATTACAGTGGCAGAGGAAGTCGATCAAGAAGTATTGGACTTCATGAATATGCCGTCCAACACGTCTCACACTTCCCCTGACATAATGTATATCTGTTCCAACACCGGTGATTTGATCCAGTTAGAAGAAGGCACGGACGACTACAAGACCATGTCTTCGCCTACCCGAGCCGCTGGCCCCACAAAGGACGACGACTTTACTAATCATGACTTATATAGGTTGGCCGTCATGTTTGACAAATCTTCTAGCCCCTTTCATGCAAAATCATCCCCCTCTCCTTCCTTTATAGCCCCTACACCACGACGTAGTCACTTTAACGAACCCATGAATAATAGGCAATTTTTCATACAAGACCAGCCATCACAGCGGTTTTCTTTCCCAGAAGCCCCAGCGCTTAACAATGCATTAGTTGCAATGAACACGGCGCTTCTAGCTCTTGCTCGACCCTAGATCAAAAAGCAAGTTTGCATGCAGAATCAATTAATAATTTAATAAGAGAAAATGCATTTGCCAAAGAGAGATGTGAGTGGTCTAATCGGTAAAATGACCAACTTTTAATCCACATAGAGCAAGTTAAAAACATTGTGGCACCAAATGATCAAGCTAGCCATCATCATACCAATGTGATTGTAATAACAGATCCGGTCGAAAATAAAGCCATTATTCCTGAAACGCCAGTAAATTGGAAATTAACTGAAAAAATCAAACATTCAGGATTTACAACCATGTGGCAAAGGAAATCCTATAACATTGCCCTTGGTGAAACCGCCTTCAGTTGTACCCGATTCATTTTCTTTGGCCAATGAGACAAAGGCCACATCGCTTCCACAGCCAAAATTTCTGTTTGGGGAGTCAAGTCTTCCATTTTCTGTGTTCAATTCCACAAAGGGGAAATCAACACAGTTCAAACAAAAAAGCCTATTCAAGGCAAAAGCCAGATCTCGAAACTTCCCTGTGCGAAGAATCGGAAATCCAAATCTAGACGATTCATAAAAATATTAACAACACCCAGACAGGTGAAACCAGGGACCAAAAAAAAGTGATCTTAAAAAAAAAATACCGATTGTACGAACGGAAGTGCTACAGCTGCGAGTATTCCTGTAGTAAACAATCAACTGGGCTATCAACCTCTTGACGATCTAGTTGCGTTATCAAATTTATATGGGTCGCAACCAATAGCTACGAGCCCCCAGAAAACAGTGTCAATGCCCATCGTACCCTCAAGCCAATCAAGTACTAATGATTTTTCAACTTTTGACCAAATGCGGGTGGAAGTAAAAGAAACCATTGCACAATACATTAAAAAAATGACAGCCGAAGCAGTGGCAACTCAATCGATAAACCTGCCTATGCTATCTGTGCCTTCGTATAATCCAACATTAAGAGGCCCCACAGAGACCAATGCCCCACTGAAGGCACCCGAAGCATCGACTAGCATGGGATTTCAACAGAATTGTGCTGTACAGTACAAACAAAAGCATATGCATGTTGAAGTTGACCAATTACCGCGAGGCAACAATAAGCCCAACATGTCGGCTAGCATTAAACCACAGTTTGCAAATTGCCATTGTCTGATTCTAAAATGTCAGGGGCTGCCATATCAAACATATGATCTCAATAGAGATAGTATTTTGAATATATGTGCAGACATTCCAAGCTTAAAAGATCTGATAACATCCCACATTTACTTAATAGAGTTTCCAAATGACAAATTGCTTTCGGAGGTAAGACTCTATATACGCTCGGGTGTTATTCTAAATACATGGTGGCTAGCAGAGGAGTCCTTATACAATATGGGTTTCTTACTTGAACAAGATACAGATGTGTCATGCACAAATCACATAATTAACAATCCAAAATTATATGGTGCCCCCCAGAAAGTCGAACAAGATTTGCATGGAGGTCGGGGTTTTTCTTACACCAACCTCCAGTAAAATCTCGTGAGGAGACAATAACAATCCATAGATGATCAGACTCTAAGGCTACTATCCTGGAATACAAGAGGGCACCGTCATTTTATCAATTCCAAAAGCCATGTCCTAAATCATGATCTTATTGTATTCCAGGAAAAGTGCTTACTACAGAACCAGTATGGGGCGCCTATAATATTAATACAATTCCGGCAATCTCAAATCAGAAAGGTCGTCCTATGGTGGGTTTAATCATTGCAACGAAAAAAACATAAAAATCGGATCATTACTACTGTCTGTTCACACTCTGATTAAGTTCAAGTTGTTAAGATTAAGCATTTTCAATATAACTTTGCAATTGTAAACATATATTGGGGCGAGTACAAAATGTATTGGATGAATTATCGGTTGATGTGCATCTTGATTACACATTCATAATGGGGGACTTGAACCTGCATATGTTTTCAACTGATACCTCCGTTGACTATTCGGACGAACTTAGATGGGCTAACCTCATGACCAGCAGGAACTTTGTAATTCTCAATGGTTCAATTGTGGGAGATAGTCCGGCCCAATCCACCTGATCACGAGATTCAAGTGAGGCGATTTTAGATTATATCTATGTTGACCCTAAGTTATTTGAATTGATAGAATCATTATGGGTAATGCCCATTGAATATAGTGATCACAAACAATTGCATCTAATATGGTCATGGCCGGGCATGATCTCGACCCAAGAGATCAAGAGTATTTTGAGGATTCAGTCCAGGTGAATAACGCAGGGAATCGCATATCATGGCATAAAAATAACCTATTGCATTACCAAATGATTTGATCTCATATGCACCCGTCTGATCAAGTAAATGGACAGGGTTGTTACGTTTCTGCAATGCAAGTCTTCAAGCAGCATAAAAAGATCGCCAGGAATATATACTCTAAACCCGCCCATGTGTTTGATCCGCTTGTAAAAGAAAAGAAAACCCAATTACGATTAGCCATTCGCAATACAAGGCTGATTATGCCGATTGAGAGAATTATTAAAAATCAAACAACTTAAATTGGCATTTAAAAACTGGATCAGGGGCAGACGAGCGATTCAATATCAACGAGATGGTCAAGTAATGGTTTCCCACCTGTCGACTAAGTCGACAAGGGGGATCTGGGCCTTGCTGAATACAGCTTTGCATAAGAACCAACTATCTGTACAAATAAATCCAATATCCAAAAATACTTGGAGGAGCTATTTTGAAAATGTACATCAATCTGTCGCCTTACAATCATTTGAGAATTTAAATACTATAAATTTGAACTGTACATTTCCAGTTGACAAGAGGATATACTCTATTGCATAACTAAGTTAAACTCGTCCAGAGCTTGTGGACCTGATGGTCTGCAAAATCTCATGATGAAAGCGAATCCGTCCAATGGGCTGATATATTATACCATATCTTTATGCGCATCATGAGATTAGAAATTTACCAGACTCATGGAGAAAGTCAATAGTCCTACCAATTTATAAGAAGGGTCTAAGATCCAAGCCCACCTCATACCAAATATTTGCCCGGCTTGTCTTAGATGAATTTAACTTGTGGTTGACGAATCATCAGTTAAGAGACTCATTTCAAACAGGTTTCATACCAGGCCTTGGGACTACAACAAACTTGCTGACTTTAACAGACATTTTAACAAATGCAAAGCAAAGGAAACAACCAATATATGCAGCCTTTATTGATGTTCGCACAGCGTTTGATTCTGTGCCCAGAGAGATGCTGTTTATTAAACTCATGAAGGCAAATTGTCCCTGGCATATTTTGAAATGGATTATTGAATTCCACAGAGACAAGTATTCAAGTGCGGTTGACTCAAGCAGGCTTGTTGTCCAGTCCCATAAATACGGCTCGTGGGTTAAAGCAAGGCTGCTTACTGGCTTGTGCAATTTTTAATTTTTTCATTGCAGATATCTACATTTATTTTGGAAAACACATATCTGATTCTCCAAAATTAAACGATCTAGTGATCAAGTGGTTGCTCTATGCTGATGACATGATTTTGTTATCAAAAACACCAAAGGGTCTTAGACTTATGCTGAAGACGCTGGAGCATTACACAAAAGATAACTATTACCATAAATACAACTAAAACCCAAGCATTTCAATTTGGCCCATTGTCAAACCGATGACTGAAAAATAAATGGTTATAACAGAATTTGGCAATACAAGCTGTAATGCATTATATACATCTAGGAGTAATGATAAACAGCCACTCTAATGATAGACCTTATGAAGATCAGATTAAAAATAAACTAAATCTTGCTATTTCTCAGACTAAACTAATGGACCATATGTATTGCAAGTATTGAATTATGCCCCTTATAACTTTCTACAAGATGAAAGTTGTACCGGACCTCCTTTATGATGCTGAAACTAAGATGGGGAAGCCATCCAGTTATTGGACTAGACTAGAGAGTCTTTACTGGAAGAAAGCTCTGCATTTGCCCATGTCTGAACCTATTGCGAAAATTCGCAATGAATTAGGGCTCATATCACTTAGAGCTATGTATAATTGGAAACTATGTGTATTGTGCCATAAACTCATCATGAATGAAAACATGAATTGTCTATCACAAGCACTGTCAATACATATGTTAACATCCAATGATAAATTTCCTAAAGCATGGCAAACTGAAGTGCAAATAATAATGAACAGCGCTGATATATCTATTAGTTTACTGATATCGAACCCTGATAAGGCTAAATCAAAAATGTGGGACTATGATTGGATATGTACAAGGGAGAACTGTTTAATTTACAATAGCTTCACTCAACATCCGCTAATGATTAAAAAACGTGGCGTAATAGCCCCATACCTAATTAAATCGCCTAGCCCTCAGCAGCGTTCTAATCTTTGCGCTTTAGGCTCAATTTATGGCCTACTAAGGAAGTATTGATGAGAAGGAAATTAATTCCTCCTAGTAAAGTCCCTTACAGATAATGCAAACTTGAAAAAGAAACTTTATATCATCCAATAACTTCTTGTATAGTTTTGACTGCTGAAAGAGTTAAATGTTTTAAGCATTTCTTCGATGATAACAGAGATATGTCTCCCCTAGACCTCTAGAACCATTTGTTTTATGCCACCAGAAAATCAGTTATGTATGAAGTTGTTAGTTATTTAACAAATATAGGTCTACAAAATGAATTAGAGAGAGATAATGAAGAAGTTTAGCGAGTTACCAGGGACTCACTGAAATAATCAGGGGGTGAACGATCATAAATTGTTATTTATGACTGTTTGCTTGCCTTTTTAATTATATACATATTGTTTGATTTTTTAGAAGGATTATGTTTGACTATACAACTATGGGATTTGAATGTGTAAATTTATTTTAATATAAGAATTATGTATATGTATGTTAAACAATTGTATATAAAATGAAAGATTGAAAAGCTGATTTTATCAGCTAAAACAACAAATAAAATTAAAAAAATAAATAAAAAATAAAATGAAAAAGAGAGGTGCACTTCTTCCAGCCTCATATGATGGAAACGTTTTCAATGCTTTGAGATGGACTACGGCACGCAGCCGTCCCTTGGTGCACAGTAATATTGAAGACCTGGTGGATACTGGAATGTATGTAATAAACCAATTAATGCATTCCTAGCAAGCACGGGCCCAGTGTGTTTGTTCTCATGTACCTATTGTTTTTTTCGTTTGCTTTCTGTTAGAATTGGCTCAGATGTATGTGTCTAAAAATACAATAAAGATTAATTAAAAAAATAAAATAAGAAGACAAGATCAGTCTCCCGCATCTAACTCACCAAAAAGAATTTGAAAATGTTTTTTGGGCAAAATAGAAAAATCCATCCGTCATTCTTTACAGGCTTCAGAAGAAATATAAAAAGCAGGAAACAGTTTGCAATAGATGTCACACCAGAAAATGTGCAGTAACCGAAGAAGAAAGCTAAATCCGTCGCAAATTGCTGCCCTCTCAAAATACTGAAGAAGAATGCATCCACATTTTAAACACACACTATGCTTCAGTTGCCAATGGTATTCAGCAACAGTTCAAATAATTTGAAAAAACAAAAAGGTGGGGCACATAAGGATTGCGCCATCTTACAATCTTTAAGAATACAAAGTTTCGAAACAGTCAAGTGTTGAAAAGAAACATTCTTTAATTAGATCCTTATGGGTTTATTGCGTCATCGCAATGGAAGAAATGGGTACAAAAGTTACCAAAAATTCTAAATTCTTTAACAACCTCTACATGTGTTGCTCCAGGACTGCGCTAACCACAAGGACAACTGGATCCCTGTGGCACAAGACAATAAGGAAATCTATCAACTAAAATGAAATTATATTCAACAAGATAATATACAAGCCAAAATACCCTGACTATTCACAACAGGATACAAGTAAAACAGTGGCTAGACAAAACCTCCCGATGACCCACTAGGAGGCTAGTGGTAAAACATGTGTAGGGGTTGTAAAATAATTTGGAAGTTTTGGAAACTATTGTACCCCACTTCAAATTCAAAATAACAAATCCAACAATTGAAATAAGCCTAGGTTCACAAAATCCTGGGAGTCGGTTTTGCAGATTGGGAAAACCAGTTATTCTGTGGTGAATCTGACATTTCCATAAAACAGTGTTTCCGTTATTTAAATTCAAATTGTAGCAATTTCTGGATGGAGTAGACTTTGTTAATCGTTACCACTCTGAAATTTCAAACTGCTGAATATTTGAGGTGACATGGGAAGCATTGGCCGACAAGCAGATGCGTGTGTTGTGGGGGGATGGGAAGGGTGTGGTAGGGGATGCGGGGAGTTAGTGAGCCGGTACAAATGATGGGGCACCTGTGCAACCAAACCCAACCAGTGAAGTGTCCTGCCAAGTCCTGTGTTTCGTATTCCTATCAGAGGCCATGGTAATTACAATGCCTAGGCCTATGATTGTGCAAACAGCGATGTTGGAATGAGCACAGGTCTAACAGAAGGATTAGGAATAGGAAATCAGCAGTGGGCAGACATTGAATGGAATGTAGACAACATCTCCCAAATTAGCTTTCAAACTCTGCAAGTTGTAAATAGACATGGACAACATGATTACCTCCATAAGAGATCGGATCGCAGAGAAACTTTCTGGATCGACAAGCTCAACGCAGCTGCCGCAGGAGGAATGAATGAGGACTGTAATTGCGTTTGTTATCTTTGACTCAGCCTAATGGTAAGTTTCCATTGCAGATGCACACAGCTATGAATCATACATGCAATATGCGGACAGATGCATATTTGGGCATCCCAGTAATAGGGACCTTGGGGCTTTGAACGAGCACTAGGAAGAGAAGTTTTTGAATGCAGTACGGTTTTTCTACACAGACTAATCAGATGGCTACACAATGAGGCGTTTTAATGTTTTATTTTTATTTAATAGGTTTATTTAGGGATCAGAAACGTCTTTCGAATATGTTAAGATGTGGTCATGCGTATATAGTATTTACATTTTTTAGGAGGAAATATCACAGATTGTGTGTATTACAATTTGGGATCATGATTCAGATTTTGTATTGTTGTTTCTGTATTTGGGGTGGTTCTTTTAGCTAGGTACGTAACACGTTTTCCATGCATAAGCACTTCTTTGACATACATCAGTCACATTTGAGGTCTTAGTAGGTGCAGAGTTACTATGTGTTTTTGATTTAGTCCCTTCACGGTGTGGGGAAAAAAGTGGTGGCAATTCTGTTACTTTTCCCGCACTGCCAAACTACAAGTTTGGTGGTGGGGTGGCCATATTTACCAGCAGCTTTGAGCAGCCAGTAATTCCGGCACCCCACCACAAATAAATGCTGGTATTACCGGCACCAGTGTCCTATGGAACTCTGTGGAATGGGGAATTAATGCGTTGCCGGCACTTGAAATATGCCGGTAATTCCGGCATTCCCAGTGCCGGTAACCATTACCATTTAACAGGACACGGCAAACCCATAATGAGGTCCAATATTTTCTTTGGCATACTTACGCTGCGGCAATGTTTTTCCTGCAAACCGTAGGCGTTAGTGAAATTTTCTCAAAATGGCATACACATTCAGGTTAGCACACTTACTGGCTCTACATCTGTGTGATGTCAGCCATGTTCAGGGGTAAGCATTTTTTTTTTAGACAAATGAGATGCTGAATAAAGCCTAGCACTACAACTCTGTAATCAAATCTAACTAGGGGATATATACTTGCATCTACTATCAGGTGAATGCAGCCTTCCTTACCTTCCACATTGATCTATCAAGTATGTTGCACCAGTGATTCAGATACTTCGTTAAGTATTTATTTCTGTTTTTTCGTGTTAGAGGAAAAAGATCATTAGAATTGTTAAATCATTGAGGACCTGTCTTTTTCTGCAGATTCAATGATGAGTACCAGGACACCCATTACCCTGGTGGTTTACCATGATGACACCAATCACTGGTAGTCCCTTTTATTTTAATTGTACATAGAATACACAAAATTATTTGTGTACATTTGGTGGCACAAAGAGCCACCATAATGCCAAAACCAAGGTCAACGGTAAAAGAGAAAGAAAAGTATAGAGGATGAAGAATACCTTGTGGCCATGGCAACGGGCGACGCATGTGAATCAGAATGGCCGAGTTACTGTTTATTATATAATGAACAAATCCGCCATGATCACCAATGAGGGCTTACGTTACAACCTTTGCTTTATTTTACTAACACCGGCAGTGTAGCTGCCTCACTTCGTAGATGCATGCTCGTGCAGGTTTCTAGACTCCTGCCAACACCACTATGCCGGAGTCCACGCCAACCAGGCTGGGGCCTGGGGCCTCCGTCTGGAACAGCCTCCCTGCCACTCTAAAACTTGAGGAGAACCATCTCCGGTTCCGGAAGCACCTCAAGACCTTCCTCTTTTCTGCCTTCGCTCCCCCTCTCCCCTGCTGATCTGTTCTCTCTTGGCACCGTGCACCTGGCCACCCTCTGTCTTTTGGGCCCAGGTACCTGCTCAACCTGTCACCCTCCCGCACTGCCTCCGGGCCACCCCTTGCACTGGGGTCTGTATCTGTACCCATAAAGCCCCCTTTTTCTTCCTGCACTTATCGGACCTACCCTGTCTGCTGCCTTAAACCTAGCACTTGCAAATTGCTGGCTGCATTATCACTGTTTGTTGCCTTTATTATTTATTTATTGTTATTTATCTGTTTCTCCTCTGCTTCGCACTTTCCACCTCCCCCCTTCCATGCACTTTTCGCGTTCTCAATGTCACTGGGCCTAGTAAGATCGCTGTTTTGTTCTCCCCTGTTCCCCTCCCTTGCCTTGTCGCGCTCTGAAACACTTGTGTACGAGCGCGATAGAAATAAAATATCTATCAATCAATCAACCAGGGGGAGGTTTCAGTCGAGGGACAGGTAAGGACGACAGAGGGAGCAGACACCTAGTATTCTGCAGGAAGATAGAGGGCGTACCTGCGCAACCCTTAACGTGCACCAGGCCAGCCACCTTGGAACAGGACAACAAGAGAGTGCCCCCTTCTTTGCCTCTCACCAACTGTCACTCCTGGGCATAGGACATGGGGGGGCAGGTGGGGACAAATCCTCCCCACACTTTTAAGTGGTGGGGATATAATGGTATTTATTCCCCCCCCCCCCAGAAAATGTAAGTGTTGTGCACAGTGCCCACGATTCTTGTGATTTCTGTAACCCGTTTGCAATGCACAGAGGAGGTTGCTGTCAGAAACCTTTGTGGCGACTTTTCAACTTTAAGGGCCCGTTTCATGGATTGTTTTGCACCGTTCAAAGTGACTTTGCACTGCTGGAGTGACTTTGCACTGCCAACCCAAACCCTGATTCATGGTACTCTGCAAAGTGCATTTCCACTGCAAAAATACACTTTGCACGGTTTCATGAATCAGGCTTTGGGTCGGCAGTTCAAAGTCACTTTCAACCGTGCAAAAAATGTCATAACATACAACAGCCCGCTGCACGCACTGCTCCGCTAGACAGGAGATAGGACTTTTTAACTTAATGCTTCTGCATGGCCTGGTGCCACACCCAATAGACACTGTGCCAGGCGAGGGGATGCCTTCCGTCCTACCCCAATAGTTTGATCTTAACTGCAGTACATGCTGTTAATAGCCTCTGGTATTCACGAAGCCATGCTTAGAGCACAGAGGGCCCGATTGAAAAAAATGTTGTAACATTCGGTGTCTGTCTTGAGCCACCTCTCCAATATATTCACATTGCACATTATGACTGAGAAAAGACTCAATCATGTTTGTGTGTGCAATATACACAAAGATATAATGGATCTGGTTGACATACAAACAATAGCAACAGAACGTATCATTTGTACCGAACGACGGAAAAAAATATTTGTTTTTTTAACAAATGCTCATGATCATCACTCACTACAAAATAATTGGCAGATCATTTTACTCTGTGGTTTGTGTCTTCAGCAAAGTCCCCGTCAAGAAGGTTGTAAAGTTTGTGAGATTTGTGGACAAGGAATGGTGGGTGGACACCCAACTATTTTGGGACCAGCTATGCTCAGGCCATGAAAGCCTTTTGACTTGAAATGGTAACATGTTTACGTGAACTGAGCCTTCTGAAGTGAGATGCCAAATTGAAGGATTTTATACTCTGAACTGCTTTTCTTTTTCTTAATTTTCTTCTGTTTTCTTTTCTTCTTTTCTCTTGTTTTATACAGTGATGATATATGTAATTTAATACGTACTGCTATTTTAATTTTGTGAAAAGACGGGTTCTTTGACTAAAACCCAATAAATCAAAATTAAAAAAAGTCCCAAGGTTTCCCGTCCCCCCCAGATTGTATGTGTCCCCTACTCCCTTGCTGTCACTTATGGGTTAAAAGGCAGCAGGTTGCAGGCAAAGAGGGGGTAACATCTAGCAGGCTGTGCAGCCTCAGTTGGACAGGAGCGAGAGGCAGGACAGATGTGTTTGGGAGCGGGTGAAGGCTTTTGAGGAGTTTACACACTGGTTATGCAGATCATCTAGACCGACAACATGCTATGGGCAGGTCTCACAGCCCATAGCGGAGCTGTAGATCGGGAACACACAGGCTACACACCCTCATGCTTGGGATAGTGACAGAGGAATTCTCTACCAGCAAGCTCCAGTGTAGAAACACATTTCTAACTTTTTCCTCCATGTAGGCCAAAACAGACTGCTTACACCTTTTCCTCAGTCATAGATCTAGGTGCATCCATCATAGGTTCAGATTACGACGGGCATGCCGGATATAGCTTCCCACTACCCTTATCCCCTACCCAGCGTCCAGCTATCCCACCTCCTCCAGCTTTTCGGTCTTGAAGACATAGTGTTACGGTGCATGTTTCCAAAGCGTGAGGCAAGGGACCTGGCCGCATGCCATGGAACACTGGGGTAGAATGTTGGGCGTGGGGAGCAGGGAGAGTGGCAGTTGGAAATGCCAGGGTGACTGGCGGCTGCCTGAGGAGCCAATGTACAGGCCCTAATAAAAGGAACAAATTATTATACATTTTGTATGGCTTTACTTTCCGCTACATAGTGGCGATGAGGGACCACGTTGTATGTGGGCCAGAACAATCGGAGGAAAGCGGGATGGTGAAGGTGGCAGACAAATGAATTGCCGGTTTGAGGAAAGCCAAAAGATCATGCCATTCAGCAGTGATTTAAGTAAGCTGCAGGGGGCAGTTCTGGCTTGGAGCAGTTGTCAGGAAAGTTACGTTAGAAGTAAAGTCCCAGGGGGGCATAGGATACGTGTTTTAGCTGCGTTATAAATACATTGGCCACACAAGGGCACATGTGGGCCACTGAAAAGACATTGCAGCAGGATGTACAGTGGAATGGAGTTAAAACGAGCAGCAATGAGCAGGCCCAGCCGCCATCACCATTTTTGGCAACACCTGGCAAGCCTCCTGTGAAATGGGGCGGGGGTGGGGGGGTGAATCAGGGCGTTTGAGAAGTATTTAGCAGCCCGTGATGGAGGAACTTACAAACCAGAGAATAAAGCTGCCTTGTTGATAAATTGCCTGGGCTTGGAGGGGCAAACCGTATTTCATCACTTGCCTAGGGTGCAATTAGAGAAGAGATTTTAGTGCAGTGCAACAGTAAAAGGATACAAGAGAGACTATTGAGTTGCAGGGATCAGACATTGGATCAGGCGATATACGTAACAAAGAGCATGGGAGGGTCTGCTAGCGGATTAAGGGTATTGGACAGCAGAGACAACCAGTCATGCTCAGATGTGAAAGAGAGAGCAGTAAGTACCAGCTAATGGAGGAGGAACAAGCGAAAGATGAGGTGGAAGAGTTGTGCTGCCTTACACCAGGGCATGTTACTGGTATGGAAGCATTGGGCATATTGCATCCAGCAGGATATGCCTGGCAGTGGGCAAGGAATGTAGCATTTGTAAACGCATTGGGCACTTTGCCAAAACATGCCGTTGGGGCAAAGGGGCAAAAAGGGGGCTGTGTGAATTTCGCAACAGAGGTTGAAGTAGGAAGGAGTCAACCGTAACACCGAGAACATAATGTTGATGGTCAGATCATCTCGAGCATCCATGAAACTTAGAAGATTGCCACAGCGTACCATCAAGATTTGTGGTAAAGAAATCAATCTGGTGGCAGATTTCAATGCCACAGTGAGCATAATCTCTCATGAGACTTATAGTAAATTCTTTGGCCATAGAGCACAATTAGTCCTGAACAATTTGAAGTAGAAAGAATAACGTTACAAGGATATTTCCATGCAAAATTGGAGTTTAACATTCGGCTTCTCTGAAGACAAAATATATGTGGCCAGCAAAGGAATACAAGTGCTGGGATGGGACACCCAGGCACGGTTGAAGATGGTTCTGGATCCTTGCAGTGATGAACCAGTATTATCATTGACTCATGTATGCGAATTAGAAAAGATCTTGCAAGATCATAAAGCAGTTTTTGAAGACTGGCTTGTTAGCCTAGAGGGTTTATGCACTGCATACAAATTGAAGCACAATGCAGTGCCTACCAGACAAGGAGTACGTACTGTGCCTTGCCGCAAGTGCATGGAAAAGGGAAAAAGGGGGAAAGTGCGAGGAAGGGGGAGAAGTTCAAAGTGTGGTACAAAGGAGAGAACAGAATAAATACTAAGTGCAATAAATAAATGCAATAAATAAGTACAGGCAGAGGCAAGTGTGTGATTTGTCAGATAGGGTATATCTGATAAGTGCAGAAGAGAGAAGGGGGACTGTATGGGTACAGATCTGACCTGAGGCCTCTGGGTTAGTGGCGCAATACAAGAACGTAGATAGACAGATCCCAGTGCAAGGGGTGGCTCGGAGGGAGTGCATGAGGGTCAGAAGGTACCTGGGCCCGAAGGACAAAGGGTGGCCAGGAGCATGGTGCCGAGAGAGAAAACAGGCAGAAGCGAAGCAAAGAGGAAGGTCTTAAGGTGCTTCCGGAAACAGAGATGGTTCGTCTCAGGTTTCAAGGTGGCTGGCAGGCTGTTCAAAAGGAAGGCCCGCCGAAGACAGATCTACTCCCAGCACGTTTTTTTTGAAGTACGACTGACCTTGAGAGAGTTAGAAGTAGAGGAGAGAAGGGCTCAAGAGGGGAGGTATTTACGGAGGGATAGTTGAAGGTATTTTGAATCCAGGCCCCAGAAAGCATTGTGGATAATACAGAGGGTTTTAAATTGAATCCTTGCGTCCACTAGGAGCCAATAAAGTCAGAGATGAGAGAAGGAGAGGAGGTGTCTGATGGAAGCCTGAAAATGAGTTGGGTGTCATCGGCATAGCACTGAAAGTTAAAGCAGAAAATGGAAATGCAGTAGGCGAGAGTAGCCAGGTATTGGTTGAATATTGGTTTTGCATTGTGGAAGCTCCTTTATTGAAGGTGTTCCGGGAACGAACATCATGTGTGGTACCAGGGGGAGCAAGTGCGTGTGGTTTGGGTGCGGTTATGGGGCAAATGAGTGCGGGAAGGGAGTACACAGTGGCGTTTTTATCACTCAGGTGGATGCAAGCTGAATGACAATATTCTGTGATAGACCGTGAAGCTCTTGCATGTCTGTGCGGTGCGCTGTGTAACATTTCAAGTCTTACTTATGGGGTACAGCTTTTACCATAAGTACAGACCACAAACCCTTGATGAAGATTTTACAAGCTGGGGCTACTGGTAAAGCAACTCCAAGGTTAACCCGATTGGCTTCAAAACTGCACGTGTATGTGTACAGAATGGAGCATGTGCCAGGAATCAGAAAGGCCATTGCCGATGCTCTGTCTCATTTGCCGTTGCCAGATGGTGTAAGTAAGGATGAAACAGAGGTAGATATGGCGATGGTAGCATTTTGAGGCGATGGGAATAATGCGATTTCTAGCGATGAATGGAAGGAAGCGATCAAGATATGGTATTGATGCAGGTGGTACATTATGTGTTGAATTGTTGGCATAGAGAGCATAATTTAGATAGTGAGGTACAAGTGTATGCAAAGATTCAAGAGGAGTGGTCAGTGTAAGATTGAGTACTCCTACAAGATCACAGAGTGGTATCGCCTTCTTGCGTAAGGCCGAGGTTGCTGCGAATGGCACATTAAGGTCATGGTGGGTCTGCAAATACAAAGGTGTGTGCGTGAGATGTATTGGTGGCCAAAAATGGACAGAGAAGTGGATTGGCTGGTAGACAGGTGGGGTGTGTGTCAGACGGCAGACAAAGGCAATGCAATACCATTAAAGGTTGTAGATTGGCCTACAACATCATGGACCAAATTATCTATGGATGTCATAGGTCCATTGTACAAATTGAGTCCAAAAGGAGAGATATGCGCTGGTGGTATCTTTCTCAGTGGTTTGAAGTAGACTTCATGTCAGTACCTACCACTTCAAGCGTGACTGAATACTTGCGTGACTTATTTGGGAAAGGGTACTCCATAGATGTTAGTAACAGATCATGGCGCACAGTTTACGTCTCCAGAATTGATTATTTCTTTATTCCCGGCACTGTGTGGGCATTTCAGATCATGTCCCGCTAGTCATGAAAAAAGCCAGGAAAGAACCAAAGGGTAAGGGAGAATGGGGGTTGAACGCCTACTATTTGGGAATGAGGCAGTACTGAAGGGGCTAAAGGGAGGGACGGAGTACTTTACTTTGAACGATGGGACAGTGGATCGCAAGACAACCCTATGGGAAGCATATAAAATGGTCCTTCGGGGAGAGCCATGATAGAGATCGGCCTGCAACAGAAGAATGGAAAGGGGTAAAATGGAAGACCTAGAAAAAGAAATTAAGGAAAAGGAGAAAAAAGTACAATGAAAAAACAGGTTACGCCAAGTGAGTGCTAAACCAGGCCACCCTGCGCTTTAAAACAGAAGCAATGCACAAAGCCAGTCAAGCACACTGGGCAGCCAAAGCTAAAGTGTATGAGATGGGGGACAAAGTTGGGAAGATGTTATCATGGCTAGAAAGGAGGGAGGAAGGGTTGAGATGGGTCAGAGAGATTGTCACAAGTAGGGATGGTAGTATTAAATGAGGACAACAGATAGCCGAGGAATTTGCTGACTACTACAGAGAGTTATATGGGGACTGTGAGAAATCAAAAGGTGTCTCACCCCCTAGTCCCCGGGGATCTGTCATCCAGGTGGCCAGGACACAGCCATCACTTTTGGATCCAGTTCCTGGGGTGGACCAGTGCGGGAGGATCACCTGTGAGAGGGGTCTTCGGGGAGTGGCACACCAGGTGGTGAGACAGTATCCCCTTCCCTGTAATACCGTTACACACTCAGAGCAAGGCAAAGCACACGAGGAAGCAGCAGTTCCAAGATGGCAGTTTAATACAAGGTGGAAGATGGCAAAACCGAAGGGGATCGCAAGGAGGGAAGTGCCCTTGACCTGTTCGACGAGAAACTGTTACTGTCATGAACCTTCGAGAATAGAAAACTTAAGACCAGGAAACAAGGCTGAGGAATCATGTATTGTGTGTCAGAGGTACCCGGGGCTCTCCTGCATCGATAGTGAAGGCAGGGAGAAACTCTTTCCGCTGTGGTACTGTCATTGGCTCCTACAACACAGCAGCACCAGTGAAGTCAGCACAGCCGGTGAGTTGGAGAGACTGATACCAGACCTGTCTGTGTTGAAGCCAAGATTGCAAGCGGCAACATTGTATAGTGAACGCTGAAGCAATATTGTATGAAGAATATGTGATAATATACGCAAGTAAAATTGAACAACAGATGAGTGATTGAACTTTGAAGCCAAGATACGATACCTTAGACAAAGTGGTCTGGCACCACGTGCATGCTCATTTGAAAGTCTCTGTAAGGTATCTGATTGAAAGAGTGACAAAGTATTGTGAATCAAAGTGGTCCTACAACAAGTCAAGAAAATTGATGACAAAGTAGATGAAGTTGGTCTGAGCCCGCTGGAGGGAGATCAGCCGAGAGCTTTTGGTTAAAGCAAGTTTGTGTTAAAAAGTTACATTGGAATTGGTTGGAGCCCGACAGAGGGAGACTACTTGAACATTATGTTAAAGAGGATCCGAGCCCGGCTGCGGGGGATCTGAGTTCAATAGTGAATCGCCTGAGAAATTGAATACTTGTGAAATCCTAAGGGGAAAATAACTTCCTGTTTGTCGCATCAGGCCCTCTGAAGGAAGAGACTTTGAGAGGCAAAGAGACTTGGGCATAAAGGGCCCTGATGCTAATTAACTGTATCCTCGTGCTAGAGAAGCCAGAGAATGTGCTAAACTAGAGTTCACCGCATTGTCCCGTTCTGAAAATGTGGGGAAGGGAGGACAACGCCTGAACATCCTGACATATCATTTTGTGAACACTTCTTTCTTTTTCGTAACACTGTTTCCCACACCATTTGCATTTAGAGATGAGGATTGGAAACAGGTTTATTAGTGTATGCCCTTTTATTTTGACACGACACCACTAGGACTGTGTTATTATTTGACAGTCGTAGCTTGCTCCCATCTGTAGATTTAGGATCAGAAGGGCATTTTTTAAAACCTTTTTGAAGTTCAATAAACACATGTGAACTGTGGTCACTTGTGTCTGTTTTACAGTTGATACAATGCCTTCCTTACAGGACAAACAGTCCAGAGGTGGGGAAAATCAGGGAGAATGCACAAGGGGTGCTCGTGGCAGTGTTGGATGACCGAGAGAGAGAGGAATTGGACGGCGAGCCCACCATTGAGGAAGTGCAGGCAGCAATAGGATAGTTGCAATCTGGAAAGACTGGTATCAAATGTACTCACCATAGAGTGTTGGAAGAGGCTGAGAGAGTATGTTGCCAGGCCAATGCTGCCGATATTTAAAGACAGTAGGGATAGTGGGGCACTGCCAGACGACACGCGGCAGGCCAGCATTGTGGTCATAGACAAAAAAGGGAAACCAAAGGAGCTTTACTCTTGATACAGACCAATCTCCTTACTCAACGGCGAGAGGAAAATACAGGCCAAGGTTTTAGCAAATAGATTGAACTGAGTGATAGGCAGATTGATCCTTTCGGACCAATGTAGATTTATCCCTGGAACAGCCACCAGAATGTGCTTTAGACCGGTCCACAATGCGTTAGAGAAGGTAAAGGAAATGGAGGGCCCACATGTCATTATAGCCCTCGACACAGAGAAGGCCTTTGACACTGTCAGGTAGGACTTATTATGGGTAGGATGAGGAATGAATGGGTGAAACTGCTTTACGCCAAACCTAGCGCCCATATTAGGGTGAATGGCAATCCATCTAGTAGCTTTCCACTTCAGAGGGGCACAAGGCAGGGGGTGTCTTGTCGCCCCCAGCTGTTCCCAATTGCAGTAGAACCACTCGCAGACAGGATCAGAGCGGACCAGCACCAAAGGGGTTTTGCCTGTCCAGGGGGTTGACAGGATCGCATATTTATGTATGTGGACGCCTGCGGTGCTGGAAATGCATCGGAGGGGCAGGGCCTCAGTATCCTTGTCCTTTACTGCCTTTTATCGTGTGTTATGTTGTGTTTTGCACGCAGGAGTTCATGTGGGACTCCTGGTGGTGCAGCTCTCCCTTTTGGTTTTGGTGAACAGACCCATGGGATACCGTTATGGCACGCATGGGTTGGGGGGTACAACCCTGTGCCCCTAGTGTATGTTTTTGGGCACCTGTGTGTGGCCCACAGAGCAGGGTATGGGCTGGTGGCAGCTCCATGCTGAATTGACTGGTGCCCTGAGCGTCCTCCATTTTGGGATGCCCAGGCCCAGTCGTTGGAATCGGTAGATTCCTGATGGAGACAAGATGGCCCCCATGGCCTCTTGCCTTCCATCGCCTGTTATTTTATTTTATTTATTGCATTTATTACTCGCCCAAACCCTTGGGTACCACGGCGATGTTACAGACAGCTTGGTTAAAACATTACTTAGAAATTGCCAATCGGGCGCAGTGCATGTGAATACAAAATAATCATAAACGAAGACATTTAATGCAGGGCTTCAGTACAGTGATATTTCCTGAAGCATGGAAGGGGATTTTAGTCTTGGTTAAATAGCCACGTTTTCAGGGATTACTTGAAGCCTGAGAACGTTTGCTCATTTTTGATGGGGAGGGGAAGAGTGTTCCAATATGTGGGTGCGAGGTATTGGAAACTACTGCCTCCTGCCTTGGTTGTCTTGTAGCGGGGGATGGCTAGGAGTAGTTGACTGTTAGATCTGAGGGGCCTCTTTGATACTTTTTTGGTGATGGCGTGGTTGAGGTAGATGGGGACACAAGAGTGGATGCATTTGAATGTGACGCACAGGGCTTTGAATGTGACCCTGGCTTTGATGGGGAGCCAGTGATGGCTTCTTCTAATATTTGAGATGTGAGCTGACTTCCTTAATCCAAGGGCCGCCCGAAGGGCTTTATTTTGAATAAGCTGTAGTTTGTTTAGATTGGCTTTTGAGGTACCCAGGTAGAGTACGTTGCAGTAGTCGAGCCTGGATAAGATTAAAGCTCTTGCCAGCGTGATACAGTTGGTGGGTGTCAAGAATTGGCGACTGAGAGCAATAAGTTTTGCGGTGTAGGAGATAGAGGAAGAGAGGGCGTTAATGTGCTTGGTCATGGTGAGGTTGGCATCTAGGTAGACACCTAGTGTTTTTACTTTTTTGAGTACTGATATGTTTGTGCCATCGATGTTGATGGATGAGTAATCAGCATGTAATGCTTCTATTTTGGATTGGGAGCCCACAATGAGAACCTCAGTCTTCTCATCATTGAGACAGAGGCTATTTAGTGCCATCCAATTTTGGATTATGGCATATATTTTGTTGATAGTGTCGGTGTCTTGAGTGTAGTCTCCCGATAAAGGGATGAGGATCTGGGTGTCGTCTGCAAAGTTGGTGTAGATGACACCCATGTCGTCTAGCGCTGAGAAGAGGAGTTTAGTGTATGCATTGTATAATGTTGGTGCGAGACAGGAACCTTGGGGGACACCAATGGGTACTATGATGGGGTTGGCGGCTTCTTTACCTATGGCGACCCTGGAGGTGCGGTCAGCAAGAAAAGATTTGATCCAGGTAGTAGCTTCGGTGGAGAAGTTGAAGTCTTTCGCTAGTGTGGCGCACAGTTTATTATGGTCTACTAAATCAAATGCTGCGGATAGATCGCGTAGGAGGAGGATGCAGAGTTTTCCTGAGTCTCTGATGGTATCCATCTGGATTTTTAAGTCAAGGAGTGCCGTTTCTGTGCTATGGTTGGGGCGGAAGCCCGATTACCTCGTGCCAAGGAGGTGGTTTTGTTCAAGGTGAGTTTGGACTTGGTTGTATGCTAATTTATCCAATATTTTGAGGAGAAATGGGACAGTTGTTATTGGCCTGTAATTGGTGGGCACAGTAGGGTCTAGGGTAGGTTTTTCCAGGAGAGGGGTGACCCAGGCTTCTTTGATGCTAGCTGGTACTAGGTTAGTATTGAAGGATGCGTTCACGAAGTTGGTGATAATGGGGGTGAGGGTGTGGGCGCAGGAATTGACTACTGATGCGGGGACAGAATCTCCTTTGCAGTTGGAGGCTTTAAGTTTGGCGATGGTGTCAAACACTACATTTTGGGATACTGGTGTGAAGTGGAATGGGGAGCTGGTGAATTCCTGATGTGGTCGATTTAGATTAAGGAGGGCAGGTTTGTTGGCTAGTGATTGTTTTTTGGATGTGATTTTTATTTGGAGTAGTTCAATTTTGGCTGTTAGTGCGTCTTGAATAGTGGTGCACCATTCCTTGCTGGGGATGGTTGGGTTTATGGCTGGGGTAGGGTTTTCCAATTCTTTTAGAATGGCAAATAGTTCCTTGGTATCTGAGGTCGCATTGCTGATCCTATTATTATACGCATTAGATTTGTAGGTAATAGTAGCTGTTTTATAGGTTTTGTTTATTTCTTGGTAGGCTTTTTCTGCCTCTGCAGTAGGATGCTTTCTGTAGGCATGTTCACACGCGCGTTTGGTTCTTCTGAGGGCGATAAGATCATCATTAAACCAGAAGCTAGATCGCTTGTCTGAGCGTTTTGCCTTGGTGGTGAGCGGTGCTATAGCATTAATGGTTGCAGTGAGGCAGTTGTGATATATGTCTGCTAGGAGACAGGGGTTGTCACTAGTGATCGAGGTAGAATCTAGGATTTTTGAAAGAGGAGGCGTGAGGTTTTCTGGCGTGAGTTTGCGGGCGTTTCTAGTTTCATAGGTAATCATGGTTTTAGGTTTCTTTTGTGTGGGTTCGGAGGGATTGATTGTAAATACAATGTTATGGTGATCGGTCCAAGTAAGAGGGGAGATGGCCTCAATGGTTATGGGGGTATTAAGGGAGAGGATCCAGTCAAGAGTCCTGCCTTTGATATGTGTGGGTGCATTAACTAGTTGGCTGAAGCCCATGTCCTTCAGGGCGGAGTGAAGTGATTCTGCTTTGTCATCTTGGCTGTCATTGAAACCTAGGTTAAGGTCACCCAGGATGATGTATTTTGAGCTAGGTTTTATTAGTGGAGCTAATAGCAACGGAATTTCAGTCTCTGGGTGGTTGTTGGGGCTAGGTGCTCTATAAATTACTATTAAATTAATCGTAGTTTTAGCATTTATGGGAAATTTTACGAGTAATGTTTCATACCCTTCAATACTTTCGATGGGACAAGATCTAAGCTGTAATTTAGTCTTGACTATTATAGCAACACCGCCTCCTTGTGAGTGGGTCCTATCTGTTCTAAATATGGTGTAGTCGGATGGGATTGCCAGAGTTAGTAGTGGACCTGATGCTTGATGGAGCCAGGACTCTGTGACTACTAGTATGTCGAGCTGTGATTCCATAATGAGGTCGTGAACTTCTATAGCATGCGCCCCTAAGGAGCGGGCATTGATAAGCGCTCCTTTAAAGGTGGATAGTAATTTATTGGGGGTGTCCGGGGCTGGTTTGGAAGTGGTGTTGGGTTTCTGGCTAGGAGTATGGTTTTGATGAGGGGGAAGTACTCTGGGCCTAATTTGTTTGGGAGGTGTGTGTTCATATTTGACTGGGTTGGGGTGGTTGAAAGTACGAGACCTTAATCGGAAGTGTCTTGCTGCACCTGTCACGGGGTTAGAGAATTTTTCAGTATGGCTGTGGTGAGGTGACTCTGCAGTGGGCAATACGTGTGAGATTGGATCAGGGCTGATAGCATGATGCTTGATGGTATTCAGATAGGTCCTAGGGGTAAGACTTGCGCTGTTTGGGAATGGGGGAGTAGAGGGAAGGAACGGTGTAGGACATGGGATAGGGTGATGCCGGGGGCATGCCGGCTTGCTGAGACCGTTGTTATGGGGCCAGTAGTAGTGGCCCAAGCAGGGTGTGTGGTTGGGGAGAATGCAGAACGGGAACATGATGAGGGGCAAACAGGTTTGCATATTGGATTAGTGTCAGGGCGAGCTGCGACCATAAGGCACAGCGCTGGCTCCTCAAAGTGGTCTGTAGGTGACCCTGGGGCACAATACGACAGTCTGATGTGGTCTGTAGGCGACCAAAGGGCACAATACAGCAGTCTAATGTGGTCTGTAGGCGACCAAAGGGCACAAAATACAGCAGTCTAATGTGGTCTGTAGGCGACCAAAGGGCACAATACAGCAGTCTAATGTGGTCTGTAGGCGACCAGTATTTGAGACCGGGAGCACATTTCAGTAAAGCGGTTAAGATTACAAACATACAGTAGTGTCTCCGGTGCTGGCATGTACTTACAGTACGTTTTCATTGTCCGAGTGGTAGTCTATCGGTTGGAGAGTAGTAAAATTGTGCAGGGGGGGGTGGCCACGCCGCGCTTCCATGCGCGTAACAGGCGCAGGAACAGGCCTTTGTATGGCCTTCGTGTGCGCCGCCGTCGGATCCGCCTGCCGGCGGGAAAGCAGATTCAAATGCGAGGCTCAGCCTCGTTCTCGCGCCGCGAAGCGCCCGGCATGTGGGGGTCAGGTAGGGAAGCGAGACAAGGTCAGGCAGGCCTTGTTGCGTGCATCGGGTGATGCCGCACAGCTTAACAGCTGTTTTCCTGGTTGCTGCAGTGAGGAGGGGGCTCCTGCCCTCTTCCCTTGGCAAAGGGGACGGAGTGAGGGGTCCAGGACGCAGGAACAGGCCTTTGTATGGCCTTCGTGTGCGCCGCCTTCGTGTGTTACCTTGATCTTCCCGAAGTCCGGGGAAGCCCTGACTCTGTCCATTCCCCCCCGACTGGCTGTTGGGTGGAGGTTCCATATATGGTAGTGTGGGGGAAGTGCCGACCAGACTGGCTGGAGCCTTCCCAATGACTGTATGTTGTGGGTACGCCCTGTGGGTGGGACCTGGGTGAATGGAGTGTGTGACGAATACGCATTCTGTGGTGTGGATGTCTAGTATCTGGTGTTTGACACAATGACTAGACAGCCCTGCCCGAAACTGGTATGAATGCAGTGTGGAGTGTTGAATGGCTGGGTACTTGTCCCAATACACAACATGTTGTGAGTGTCTGGAGAGAAGTGAATGGCCTGAATGCACTACGCACCTGACTGACTGCCTGCCTGCATGACTGCCCTTCTGACCGATTGGATGCCCGAGTGTAACCCAGCAGAATGAATGGGAGATCAACTAGTATATCTGGGGGCCTCTCACTGCTAGAATTTGTGTTCAGAAGCTGAAGTCCACTATGGCGAGTAACTGGAGTAAACCTGAAGCTTAACCTTGAAGCCCTGCTGGAAGAGAAGAATTGCTGTTGCTCTCCTTTATCAATCTGAAAGCTGCTGTGTCCTCAAGGACTGACCCAGAGAGGACTGGTAAGGCGCCCTCTTCCCGAGCTACGAGGGACCATTGTGCACTAGCTGATCTTTGCCAAAGCTCCCTGTTAGACAGACTTACGACAGGCTGCCGACCAGAGACGGGGACCGCCGCAGAAGCCCAAAGAAAAGCGCCCAGACTGTTGTCCGCCATTGTCGCCGATCGCCGTCGGCGACCGGAGCTGCCATGCTCCTGTTGCCTAAGAACTTCATTTGATTCAAGGACGCTCTTCCCTGCACCGCCCACGCCTTATCCCGCCAGAGAAGACCAGGCCGTCGACGCGGCGAGGAGCATCCGCCGGTGGGTTTCGCGCCACACAAAGACCACAGAGATGCCGCCGACTCGACGCCCTTGCTGGGCCACAGTTCTTCAAACTCTTTGCGGTCCTGAACTATCGACATCGAGGTGCCCCGCACGCCTCTTCCTTGCAGGACGTTTACGCTTCCCCGTCGACGAGCACAGCTAGGAACGAAGCTTCTACTTCACCATCGTAGTTCACCCTGTTCTTCATCGGACGTTCGACGACCCGTGACTCCTGCCTGAAATGGAGGGCACTCAAGAAGGGCCGTCGATTCCCCCACAAGGAACGCTACAACACCAGGCACTTTGCGGTTGCTGAACTATTGGAAAGACTCTTGTGAATAATATATGGAATGGGCTGGTGATGCATCTTTATTTTACAGGTTGCCCAGGTGGGGGGGGATCTCCACACAGAACTGTGTCTAGATAACGGGGCCAGTACTCTGCCTATTGTTCTAACCAACTGCTTTCCTATTATATCTATCGTTGGTTTCCTTTACAAACCGATTTGTGTGACATTTAACCGTCCAGTTGATGCACTTTAACGAGATCTAATAGTAATTGTGGTACCACGTAGAACTGTATATTTGCCATTATAGATAACCGAGTACCAAGTGAGTTATCGTGATATTGTACATAACCTTGAATATTAATTATATAAAGACTGTGTTTTAACTAATACAGTGTGCAGACATTCCTTTGTGGGTGCTTGGGGACTACACTGTACTTAAAGAACCAGCCTGCATCACCTCCTGAGAAGCTAGGCCTTGATTGCTCGACCACGTACCAATAATAGAGAATCTTGGCTCGGGTCCTCTGTGCCTCTCCTCTACCATATAGAGAGCGGAAGTACAGACACCCCCCTCCGGTCCTTAAAACGATTTATTAACATTACTCTGTGAGCCAAGGTGGACCGGCTCCAGAGCCATTGCTACAATCCAGGAACTACTGTGGCCTTAGGTTAAACTGGACCAAATCGGTATACATACAAGGAGGAAGCAAAGAAGGCTGTCCTGTACATGTTACTGTTCAAATATCTGGGGATGAAATACACCCTGAGGAACACCTATTCCTGCAAAATAACCTGCAACCATTCCTGCAGAGGCTACAAGAGGATGCGAAGCACTGGGCGACCCTGCCCCTGAAACCAACCTATTCAAAATGACATCGCTCCCAAGACTACTTTACATATTACAGAATACCCCGCTAATAGTGTCCAAAGCCGTATTTGCCAGAATTGATCCCATTGATGATTTTGTGTGGAGAGGGTATCCAACCGATAGCACTAAAATACTTGAAAAACTTGGTGTGGGAGGGCATACTGAGGGTTCGAGACATATTAGTGGGTGTTACAGCCCACATCAGGCTGGAGGTCAATATGAAGTTGGGCCGCTCTCAGATACAAGTATTGTACGGAAGCCTAGGAGGCCACAATCTCCCATCAGTGGGACGGAGGATCGAAAGGTCGTCACAGGGGCAAGGGGCTGCAAAGGAGGGATTACAACGAGAACAAGAAGTGCACAAGATGGGTAAACAAAGTAGGTGGTATGAAAGGCATCACCAGGGTGGGGGGGATGTCCTAGAAGATATTTGATTGGTTTACCCAACCTACAAAGGAGATACGGGCTAGGGGTAAGATATGACTTCACTCATACAAGACGCATTACACATCCAAATGGGAAAGGAGATGGACATACCGGAATATACACCATTAGAGGCTGTTAGGCAGAATCGTGTGCAGTTCCCTTGGGGAACACTGCAGAAGGATTAAGGGCCTCATTACACGGACGGTGGTAAGGGTTAACGGTCACCGTTAATCATACCGGTGACCGTTAACCCTTACCGCCTTACTACGAGGTCCCTTTGCTGGTTGGAGAATTTAACGCCTGCTTTTTGCAGGCGTTAAAAATCAACCCGCAAAGAGACCAGGGAACTAATTACGGTACCGCAATTTGCGGTGCCGTAATTAGCATCTTCCCCATTCCCATTATGCCCTATGGGGCAAAAATGGGAATGGGGAAGGGCAATGGGGGAAGGGGGAAATACCGCCCCACCAACCTTGGAATAGGGCGGTAATTTCCCTTTCCACCAAGGCGGTGCCGGTATTTTACCGCCATGGGCCAAGGTGCTAGTCGCACCTTGGTCCACCGCCGTCCGTGTAATGAGGCCCTAAGACTACAGGAGTAAGCAGTAAACCCACTTGGTAGAAGTCTGCACCACCCAGATTTACCTGGTAGCTGTGGCTGAGCAGTCAGACCTCTCTCAAGATGAGTAGGGCAGTATACAGAGCATACACAATAGGGCCAAAAACACAGTGGAGCAAACAAAAACTGACTAGAGCTTGGTATCAAAAGTATATATTTAAAACACACTTGGAAATACACTAAGCACTCTAAATCAAAGCAAGTTCAAACACAGTCAGATAAAGTATACACACCTCCCTTAATAATTATTAGACAAGTCTAGGTCAAAACACCACTATTTGTAAAAACAGATGTGAGCGCTTAACTCAGATGGCACTCCAATAATTAAGTTAGAGGGAGAGAAAAAGACAGGTCAAGAAAATAAAACAGTTCCCAACACTTTTCTAAGACCACAGCAAGTTAGTGAAGGCAGAGTCTACTGTAGAGCCAAAGTTCATAGGCCAGGACCACTTTAAATGGAGCAAGGCGGAATGTGCCCAAGATCACACAGTTTAAAAATGCACTCAAGTCTTTGCAAAAATGTTCAAAAGATGTTGGTTTGTTGCGAAAGGTAAAGTTAGGTCTGGGGGCCAACCCAGTTGGAGAGCCAAGGATTTAAGGGTCACCTTTAGCGATCCGAAGAAAGGAAGGCCAGGTGAAACACAGTACCTTTAAAAGTGAGGAAGCTCCAGCGGTGGCAGTTGTTCCTGGCAGCAGTGCAGTTCGTGGTTTCGACCAGGGGAAGAGAAGATCTCATCAAGGAGGAAACTTGGAGTCGTTGCACTGCCCTGGGATGAAACCAGCCGCGGAGTTCGTTCGGTTAAAAGGTGCGCTCCTTATATTCGCGGTCCCAGTGGACTGAAGCTTGGCTATCCGTCCGCCGGGGTGGTTGGCACTGGCGATTCGACCAAGGGGCGTCCTGGAAGGCGAATGTCGAACTGGTTGTCCCCACCAGCTCAGAGGGAGAAGACTCTTGCAGCTGAAGATCTTCTCTTGTCGTCGGGGAAATGGTGAGGGCGTTGCAGCAAGGCTCCACCGGTGGTGTCGTCGTTGCAGATGGCTCAGCTTCTCCCCTCTTTGGATTTCTTAGGTCCTGTGGCGACTACTGAAGTTCCAGTCCCAAAAGCCCTGCTTTTATGCAGAAAAAAACCCACTGAAACAGCCTAGCTGTCACACATACATGCTAAGTGGTGAGCCGAGCGGCTCACCACTGGGCCAATCAAGACAGAGTGCGACTTGTGTTGCTAAGGCAACGCAGTCCAGGGTGCCAATTCCCCCACCCACACATCCTGTGAATCCCAGACAGAGTGGCACCAGTTGGAGGGCTTCTGTGGAGAAGCCCACCAAAAAGTGGAACAAAGGGCCCGACCTTGGTTGGAGTTACAGAGACGGACACGTACGCCATTTTGCGAAAGAGTTCTGTCAAAAAACCCAACCCGTGATTTTATATTAAATAAATAAACCGGCGGTATCTTTATAATGCACCAAAAAAGTGGTGCGTTTAAAATGAATGGGAAAATCCGATAGGAAATATTCCGGTGGAATATTTCATGTGGTAACCACTGCCACCAGCCAGAAACTCGACAGGTGGGGGGGGGGGGACTGGACAGTGCCCCCTTGGAAACAGACCCAGGGGTAATCTAATTAACCCCTTCAAGTACTTCCACAATATGATGGTTTGTACTGGTTCTGTTCACTATTTTGGACTAGTAAAGCCAATGGTGACTTTACATGCCCTGGGAGACAGTAGTCAGTCCCAGGGTATGGAGTCTATGTTTGGGAGTCACTAGGACACCCCTGTGTTACTGCACTGAAGGTGCTGTGTAACACATATACAAAAACAGATGATACCCTATGGAGTAAAAGACCCCAAAGCCCATAAGCACATACCAAGTCAAAGACATACCTCAAATCATGCCTAAGAGTGGAAGAAAAAGAGTCTCACTCTTAGCAGAAGAAAAAAAAAAAAATCCAGCAAAGCTGCTGGGGGACTCACTAGGTTTGGGAAATTAGCCTTATAAGAGAATCCTCCTCTAACAGAGGCAAACTTACTCCTCGAAAGAATTGGGGGAAAAAGCCATCACAATCTTGTACCCATTGATCAGAAACTTTACAGCACAGAAAAAAATGTGACCGGCTTAGAGCCAAGTGGGAGAGGGATCCAGGAGCATTGAAAGAAGAAGAATGGGTGAAAGCGCAGAAAGCAGTTAAAGAAGTCAATAGGTCCACAAAGCTCCGGCTAGGGGAACTCAAAGTGATACATCAGGTGTATTACTCAAGGAACACGATATGCAGAATGGGAAGCGCACCAGACGAATTATGTTTGAAATGCAAGCGGGAGGTGGGGTCCGCTTTCCATTCCATTTGAAGGGAATGAGATACTGAGATGGCCCAACGTGGCCATATTACACATTCTGGGTGACGTGACGAGTGCCGGGGGTGGCAGACATTTAATCAATACTGGGCTGGTAAAGGCAAAAAGGGACTCAAAGGTATGCCGAGACTGATAAAATGGAAGGAGGGGATGGATCACTGTATGACCTTTGAGGAGATGTGTAAAGGCATACATAGAGGCTGTCTGGGGAAATTTCAGAGGATATTGGGGAAATGGGATCTGGTGGGATGAACATAGAGGGATAAGCAACACAAGCATTGCCATTGCCATTGCATGGAAAGGGGAATCCTGGTTGTTCGGTTTATCATGACATCAAAGAAAAAAATCACGTTTTGAGCACTGGATAGAAGAGGAAGGAGTGGGATTGTGGGGAACAAATGCTTTATCTGCACGGAATGCACATTTGATGTCGAAAAAGGAAATGATCTGTCAAGTTGTTTATGTTTGGAATAATAAAATTAATTACGTACAAAATAAAAAAGCGGCCTACCTTTACCCATCACTGTGGAGTTATCCATGCCTACTTTACTAAGGCGCTCATGAGTAAAATGTCCAAAAGAATAAGTCTGCTGTCCAAAGCTAATCTAACTGACTCTACCACTATTTGAATCAACTGAAGTCAGGAGAACGATTCCCTTCTCTTAATATTTGTGCTTATCGCAGATGGGGAGCTGGTGCAAGTGGCTCTAGGTCACCTGGCCTAGGCCCCAACCACCTTCTCAGCCCTGCCTCTTCCTTCCTTCCTTCCTTCATTCACCCTTACCTCAAGGGCGTGGCTAACCCGGGCATCCGAAGGGCAGACAAAGAAAAGGGCAATTCCTATTTGGACCTGTTCGGACCAGGCAGAACCAGGGCCTGAACCCCTTCTCAGACAGCAGGTAAGCATCCTGTGATGTTGTGTGCCGTTCCCATGCCGCCCCCCCCCCCTCTTCTTTGCATGTGTTTCCTGCCTTGGCTTACTCCGGTCTATCCTGCCTTCCCATCCCTCTTAGCCCTCTCCCTCTGTCTCACCCCCCCCCTTACATTAAACCACTGCAGGAGTTTTGTCTTGATACACTATTGCTCTCCCATCACTGTGTTGTTGCAAATGCTTGGTTTTGACTTTCTGGACTCTTGTATCATGCTGTGCCATTTTCATCATGAATCCTGTCTTGCATTTGCTGTTCCTGCAACATTATGTGTTATCACCGACTCTGCAACTGGGTTAGTCTCTTACCACTTACCTCTCCACTCTTTCTCACTGCTCACTCTCCTCCCCTTCTTCATTTTCCCTCTCTCCTCTCCCCCTTTCTCTTCTTTACTTTATGCACGTACTCTAGCAGAATTGTCCTCGGACATATTATGATAGCTGCATTGTTCGTCATACCCCCCACTTCTTTCTCTTCCTCACCCTTCCTCTCCAGCACCATATGAAATGTCATCAGGACTAGTACAATAGTGGCTTGTTTTGTTCCTCTCCATTTTTCTCCTGCCCCTCACCCACTCCTCATGTAATTATTCGGCTCTATCAGACAGAAATGTCATCAGGCCTAGTACGTTAGATGCCTGTCTGTTCCTTTTCCGTTCCCACCCACCCACCTCCTCCCTCCCTTATCTGTGTCTTAGCTTTTGTACTATCTGAAATGTCGCCACGCCGGGTTCAATAGTACATTTCACATTCTTATTGTTCAAGGCCTTGTAAGAATGTTCACGGTTTCCAATTTTCAGGTATTCCCTCCCTTTCCTTGAAGTTCTTTGAAACACATTGTGTATAGGTGCTATACAAATAAACTATCATATCATACATATCATGCACTTATGCTCTCTTCTTTCCAGAGATCTAATCAATATGCAATCCATAAATAGTCTCTTGTTATTCTCTGTATTAGTTCCTTCAACTCCTTTAGGGGATTGTCTTTTTCTCCTCTTTGTTAGGGTTCTTCCTTGCTCTCGTCAGAATCCTTCTCCATTATTGGATTCTGAAGGTACTTCTCACGTCCTTTTCTCTGGGGTGTGTTGCACAAAAAACGTCTGGCTCCTCTTTTCCCAAGGTGGTCTTTCTTGTATAAGGTTTATCTTCGGGACATCTCTGGTCTTTTGTTCCCAAGTGTCTCTTTATTGTGTGCCACTGTCGCTTGGATATTGGTCAGGGATCGAAATTGAGATTTGATGAGCAGGAGCTAAAACCAGCTCATGGTTGTTGGGCATCAGCCTGAATGCAGGAGCTACCGCAGAGGATCCAGGAGCTACCAGAGATGCTCCTTTCTCTTTGTTTATTTTGTATGAACCATTGTGTTTAAATGTGTATTAGATGTGTTCCAATTCTTCTTTGTTACCATTCTCAAATACAAAGTTAATGTCACATTTACATGTTTGGAAAACACCAGTTGGCCGTAGGAGCCAAAAGGTAGCTCCTGGTAGGTGTTACTTTCAAGCCAACCAGACTCTGCTATGCTAGAAGCAGGAGCTAAAAAGCTCCCAGCTCCCCTCAATTTCAAACCCTGTGGGAAGTCTTCCCCTTTTCCCAAGGTATCAACACTCCAGATCTATCTTTCACTCTTGGTACTTTCAGTATTTGGTACCACATTAAACATAGTTCAACGTCATCAACTTATTTTCTACACTTTGTCATTTGTACTGGGATGACTTGTTACTTCTATAACGAGTTCCTTTTGGCTTCCCGGTATTCATGTTCTCCCAGTCACCTTCAGGATTGTAGGGGAACATCTCCGGGGCTCAAAAGTACTTGGGATCTTGCCCTTTCTTCAGTTTGCTTCTTGGTTTGCTTCACGCAATGTCTGCTTCTTGTGCGTTTCTCTTTGGTTTGGCTTTGCGAAACAACGGTGCATAATAGATTTGTTCGTTAATTCCCTTCAGAGGTGATGTCTTTGTCGTTGAGGGGGCAGCCTGCCCACCATGGTTGCTTTGTGATGACACCAACACCAAGCTCTCCGGTCGAGCCATCTCGGCTCCCTGTCCCTCTGTCATTCCAGGTGTCCAGCAGGATGCTTCAGCCCAAAGTATTTCTGAACTTCGTGGGCTTTACCTTTTGCGTCAGTTCGGCATCCTTTAGGGGGTACTCCGTAGAGGGAGTTTCGCCTGTATGTTTTCGTCTTCCCCTTTCTCTGCCTGTCCTTAGCATCTCCTCTCTCTCTTCAACATACTCGGCACAGTGCATTGGGGATTGTGATTTAAAGGAGACCGCTTCTCTTCCTCTTTGATAACGGTATACATTTACTTAATCTTCATCCCAGTCATGGCACTTGTAATGATTTGGTGTATTAGATAGTTCCATATAAGCCATCACATGAAGGACATCAGGGATTTCCTCATGGGAACGGGAATCCTCCTTGTGAAGTCCCACTTAACACGACTTCTGTAGGGAGGGTGCTGAAGAGTGGGCTCACCTCACTAGTCTCACTGGGAGAGGGGGTTGGAGCTCCCCCTTGGGGAGAAGGGATGTAGGCCCCAAATATGGTCTGTCTTTCATACAAGTGCAATAGACAACTGTAAAAGCCGAAACGATTAGCTTTGCCGATGCTTGTTCTCTATATTTTTGTATGTTTGCTCTTCATTGTTTTTAGATTCATCTACATACGACTGCTTTGGACATCAATGATAGATTTGCACTGATGAAGGACTAGATCCGAAATGCACTGGCGAAATACATTTGTTGCATCTGGTTCTCATCATCATAGGAATGGACTTTTTCACATTGAAATCTCACCACAAGAAACTCTAATGTAGTTGTACATTTAGGCTACACTATACGAAACGTAAAAGGAAGTTTGTGTAGCCTATTGGCGCACCATTGTGAGCACACAGGTCCCTGGGTATTTCTCCAGAGTCTAGTATTAATGCCTCAGTTTACCCCGGTCTCCTAAGGGGCTCTCGTGCATAGATTAATGCACACGTGGTACTCTGAATGACAGTAGCAGAGATGCTAGTGAGAGTAGTTGATGAATGCAGAAATATGGAGGTGGCAGTTGGGGCTCCTGGATCTTGAAAAGCAAAGAGTAAATGGAAGATAGAACTGAAAAACCAACAAAAATCTTTAATTGTTTGGAGTTTACTTGTGACACGCAAAAAAAGAAGAAAAAATAAAGGCATTTCTGAATACATCGAAGTGGGGATAAGGAGCGAATGAATTTCAATTCGACTGGGTATATAGTTATCTGTTCTGCTAATATAACTCGTTATGTACAGAGCAAATAGTTTCATCGAAACAGGTAGATGCCTACAGAACCAAAAAACAGTCACCCATTTGTCCTTCATATTAAAGTGCATAGCAGATGTGAAATTCTGTTGCACATTTGAAAATTTGAAATTTCACATTATATGGTGCAAGCACAAACAAGCTAGAGAAACTGTTGTCATCTCTTCAGGAGCAAGCATAGTTGGTGAGGCAATACACGAGGTCTTGTGTTCTATTGCGGGATTTACTTTTTGGATGGAAAAAACATCTTGTAATCTACTGATCTGAGATCAATCAGATTGTATGCCGATGAGCACAATCCCTTACAGCTCACATTATGGTTTACAATGCAGGAGTAGTTTTTCCAAGAACACCTGGTTGCTGCAGGACAATTAATGTTGCGAGCGATTTCCTCCCTATCTGACAAAATCACAAACACTTCCAAGAATTTCAGATAAGATCACAAATGTACTTCGTGTGTGAAGAGGCAAACAAATGCAGCTAAAGGAGGAAGTGGGCTGTATTGAAACTGTTGGAGGTCTAAAATATAGTTGTAATGCACTATTAACATTCACTATGCACGTATGGGAGAAACATTCCGGCAATTATAGAATACACTCATTTTATCAGCATCTTGTAATAAAAGATTTCGTCACCGACTTTAAAACAAAGCTGACATTTAGCAGCTCCAGGCTAGTGGAAACAAACTAGATTTGCGGCTCTGGGTATCCATTTATCAATTTGCATGTGGCTCTTTCTCCAGAGTATCTCCCAATAACTGCTTTGGTGCCAAGTATCTGGATGTTCACATCCTTTCGGCACCCACCAATTAACAACGCCTGCATTAATGCAGCAGTAAGTACACTCACAGTTAAACAATGCGACCAAGTCACTGTTGCCTCACCAGCAAAATAGACCGGGGTACTCATGGGGACATCGGGCACACCCACTCCGTGGCAACCTATTGAGTCAGTAAATAGGAATTCCCCCTGAGCTCAGCTAGCTCTCCCTAGATAGGCACATGAGAGGTAAGGCACAGTTGCCTCCTGCAGATAGTAATCTAGAAGCTGAGTTAGAAAGCTCACATCACATCGGCTTCCCCTTCCAAATGGCCGAGGGCCTATGGGGCAAAGGGAGACCTCCACTACTATATCTTATTTGGGAATGTTATCTTTGCTGTGCCATTATGCTCGGTTACATTATTAGGTTTGTGTTATGCCAATCGATGGCATGGTTTTGCTTTGTGGCTGCACTATGCTTCCCCTTAATTTGAAATGTTATGCTACACTGTTATGCTATGCTATGCTATGCTTAAGCTGGCAGGACATGAAGGGCAAGATTTGTTGATATATAGATAAGTTTTGTTCCAGAATATAAATGCATTAACTTTGAGCACGAATCCTGAATGTTTGAATTGTTTTATCACTTCTACCTTATGACATTTTTAATTGTAACATTTGGATTTTTAACGTGCTAGGTTTTAATTGAACATGTAAATGATGATGTGGATGACATTTCTTTTGTGATGTGTTTTGATACAGGTGAAAGGTTTAAATTAAAACACCTAATAAATAAAATAGAACATTTTTAAAAAATGCATTTTTACTTATCTGTGCTTTTCACATACACCTTCGTCTTGCAGTAAGGCAGGTGCTCCTACCACACCTCATACACTCCCACAACCTGTTTTGGACTTCCACTTTCTCCTTCACTTAATCTAAAATTAATCTTGATCCGACCTTGTTTTTCCCCGTTCTTTTTAATTCACTCTTCCAGATTGCAATCTAGTAACCTTATTTGTTTGTAAGGAAGTATAGTTTGTTTTTCAATTTTTATGCATGTATTCTTTGGGTCAGATTTCGTCAAATTATTTTTTTGTCAAATTGTGTTATGTCTCACATTAATGTCTAAATTACAGTGCTTCGAGGCAGCCATACGTGTACAGGTATTGCTCTCCAAAATACCTAAATAAATACATACACAGGACTAGCGGTTAGTTTATGTAAACGGCTACAGGGCCGAACTAGATCTGTAAATCTAAACTGGTAAACAAACTCTTCAACCCAACCCTGTTTGGATTAAACAATCTGCCTGCTACCTCTTAACTGCAGCCAGCTCAAGGAGCATAGGAAAGGCTGGATTATTCAGATTAAATACCAGAAAAGCCCAGTTTCACACCACTATAACCATCAATAAACAGTTCTCAGCAAGCCTCCAGTATTTGGACGCCTGGTCCAGGGCTTTGCTCACACAGGAGCTACGGTTCAAACCCACCCTCATTTAAAAAATGTCTATAGTAACTCCCAGTTTCTGGTCTATACAACCTGGCCTTTCAAGACCTAGGGGGACACATAGGGCCTCATTACGAGTATGGAGGTAGCCATGGTGCTATTAGCGCCATGGCTGCCTCCATACCGGGCTCCAATACCAGGTTCCTGCAATGAGGAATTACCGTGTCATTCCGACATTGGAGGACCCGGTAATTCCTCTTTGCAGGAACCCATCCCCATTCCCATTTGAGCCCCCATAGGGCTCAATTGGGATGTAGGTAATAACGGGCACATTACAAATGGCCTGTTATTTGCTCCCTCTTCCCCTCGCGGGACCCGGAAAGGACGTCTGGTTTTACCAGACGTCTGTTCCGGGTCCCACAAAGGGAACCTCGTAATTGGCGCTCCCGTAATGAAGGGTGCCGGTCCCATACCGGCACCCTTCATTACGGGAGCGCCAGGGTCGTAATGAGGCCCATAGAAGCGCTTTGTTCTCCATTGTCTTGTGTGGTTTCAACATGCTAAGACTTACAATGATACCCTGGCACTGTGGAAGACTAAAAGAATGCCAAGCCAAATCCATGTGCGTGTCTTCAAAAAATTTTCACAAAAAGGTAACCCTAGGTGCTCTGTGACTACTACGGTGTTGATATGGGTGCAGTATAAAATATACACCGCAAAGACCGAACATTTTGTTACTTTTTCAGGGAGTCCCAAAATGCCAAAAATCCACATTTCTGACACAGCCTTCTCCTTGGTCCTGCGATGTGGCCTTACTATGGCACTTTGAGAGTGACCAAGTAAGTCATACTCTTATGATAGTCAAAGCATAGTACCATAACAGAAAGATGCCAGATCGTCACTGCATACAGGAGGACAGACATCTGACCCCTTCTGTCACACCTACCCTGTCTCACATCAACCCCCGCTTTCCATAAAGTCTGTATCCTGCATAGGGAGCCCAGGATATATGTTCTCATTATAGTCGGCTATGTATTACTATACGTTGATTGCATACTCCAAAAGGCAGCCACTACTCCATTTCTTGTCATGATAGATTTGATTATAGTTCATGGTGGGGAAACTCTCAGCCTTTTGGGCATTAATGTGCCAGGCTTGTCCAATTTTACTGTAATAGTTTGACCACTTCATTCCTTGAATACACATGGGCCCACACAAAACTAAATGTCATACAATGCACTCTACTGCACCTGTACATAGGCATTGGTGGGAGTGCCCCAGCTCCACAAATGACGGAATCCCAACAGGATTCTGTCATCAGTCCCAGATTACATTCTAGCTCACTCAAATATTTCCACGTTAAGCCTGCGTCACTCTAAAACAAACCATTACATGACAACATATCCCATGAAGTAGTTGCCTTAGATTGGGGTTGCAAACTCTAGAGGCCCTCGCAGCCCTGCTCTAAACCCCCTTACTGGCTTATGCTTGTGAGGAGGGGTAGTTAACTTCGATGCATAAATCGGTGAGGTCTTGATTTTATTTTACTTTTGCGGAATACGATTCTGAGCTGTCGGAATAAGATTCTCAAATGCCAAATAGCACCGTGAGATCACCCATACATGCAAAATGTTCAAGTTCTGCCACCCTATGCCCATGTGCCGCCACTCCAACCATCGGTCTTAGGACAGTTGTCCACATGAGTACAGGTCCCAGGAAATATTCTCTCACTCATTGCACATTTCCTAAACGGAGTCAAAGGCTCCTTTCTGCATCACTCAGTGGCAGGGATTATAAAATAAAATTCCATTGAGACTATCTCAACTTGCCATAACTGAATGCTTAGGTTCTCACTAGTACCAAAGGCCAGGACCCCCCGAGGGGTGGCCAAAGCAGTCCAATAAACACCATGTCTGACACCACATAAAAAAGTCAGGTCTGGCCTTGGTGATCACTCAGATTTAGATCACACGCAGAAAATCAGACTGTAAAAATAAGAACAAACAAAAAAAAACAAAGCAAGCATTGCAGAAAAGGTTTTGCACACGGGTGGAGTCTGGGATGCAATGTAAGTGATCAAAGCGATAGATTTTAGGATTCTGTAAAAAAGGGGCAGGACAAAGGAATAGTATGGTTTGAGGCATCATTACAAGAATATCTAGAAAGTCCAGAGACACTGCTTCTTTGGCAATTAATGACCGTGTGTCTGTACTCAGTCAAAGAAACATATCGTGGTAGTTACAATACCAAAAAGGGCATGGAACAGCAATGTTTGAATGCCAAAAAACTTAGAAACCCAGGAGGGTTATTCTCTACCTGGGAGGCAGTGAATACTACTCAAGCAAACCCAGGAAAGTAGACCTGCTGGAAAGAAAGACGTGAGGTTTTCACACACACGATCAGATTAATGTTTCAGTGGTTACAAAGCAAATGCCCAAGATATGGCTAATGAGCAACCAGCATCTCTCGTCCTCATGTGTGCTGAATCCACAGATTGATCACCATCTGGCAAAGACTAGGAAGAGCGACGCTCAAACAAGTGGTTATGTAGATAACATTTGGAAATATAGTTACTATGTACAGACTCAACATGCTGGTGGTTTGAACTAAAACATGAAACCGACTTCTCATTGATTCTACACTTTTATTAAGCCATATCCGACACAACACCGTCCCCATGTTAAGGTCCCATAGTGCACTTGGTGGACATCTGTACACAAAAAGAACCAGAATGCACTCTGCATCCGCCAGAACATATGGCCTCATATGTGCACACTTAACCCAAATGGGTTCCCCAATATGTGATTGCAGAGTGCAATCATGGGAGTACACTTTGCAGAATCCACCACCTACCTCCATCACAACAGATTTTCCAAAGGTACGCAAATATTTTATTGTAATCGAGCGTAATCGAGCGCAAGCTTTCCGTAGGCTGTGCAGCCTAACTAAAAGAGACAGTGAGACCAATCAACTTGCATATCAATTCCAAAGGATGTTCCTTATAGTCATAGAAGACTACTCTGCTGAAGTAATTGACACAGTAGCCCCCAATGTCTACCCATCATTAATAGCTGTTCAAATAGATCAATACTAAAATTGAAACGTGAAATGTGCTGCCAAGCTTTAGTCTTGAAAGCTGGCATGGTTGCACAAACCGAACAAGTTTCCCTTTGATCTCACCATTACTTTAAATTAAGTAGCACACCATTCGTTAACCTAAAAACAAGTTGTTCCACGAGATCCAAGTATCAAACTAATTCCACTGTTGATCTTTTACTTTCTCTGCGAGTATCATTTGTGTCATGGTGGAGGACATGCATAAGTACTTTGTGGTTCTCCCATCCTCCCTTTGCGTAACAAAGCTATACATAGAATGTGCACGCTGCCAATGTCTCAAACAGAACAGAGGCTTTTTAGGACTACAATCCCAGAATATATTCCACTTCACTCAGTAGAGATTTCCCACACAGGACTACATGTCAGAATTCCCTAGACCTCACATGATATCCAGGGCTTCACAGAAATACTATGCTGGACTTGCTTCAGATGCCAGGACTATATGTCACAGAATGCATCTGGCTTCCCTCAGTACAGACGGCCAACAAGCGCGAGAGATCCCGGAATGAACACCGCCTCCTTGATGACAGAGGCATCTTGAGTGAAGTGAGAGGCTGGGAAAGGAGTTGCTCTTGCAGACAGTTCTACTGCCCCAGGAGAACCTAAAAGGTGTGATCAGAGTAAAGGAAATTGACCGAAGCGTGTTGCTGGTCTGTCAACAGTCTGTTTGCAGACTACAACCAAGTTATGAACACAAGTTATTGCTCAATTTCTTCTGTGCTTGAAATTTGCTCAAATGTATACTCCAGGATTAATCTTGACTAAATGGAAAGAGTTTACCTACCCTGCCTTTACACACTGTTCCATTGACATACCTATGGCAAACAGAGCGCGAGTCTGAAACAAAAATAAACTAATTAGAATCAGGCTTCAGAGAAGGGAAATCCTTGTCACCCATCTACACGGAAGGAGCCATCTAAGCCGCCTATAGTCAAATGCCCCCAGGAGGAGGTTCATAAAGCCCACCCTATGACTATTCCCCCCACCTTCAATGTCTTAACCACTAATAGAAGGACTTGCAACCTTTTTGTCTGTCAAACCTACTAACATCTGAACCAGGCTCCGGTGGTGCAGTCGTTAAAAGTGGAACCGCAAGTGTGATTAGTAGATATTCCCGATGCATTGGAGGTAGTCATGCCACACTAGTGAGTACACAAATAAAAACATGAATATTAAATCATGAAACATAACCCAAGTTAAAACTTTCATGTGAAAAAACTGTATGCAAATCCATAAAGGGAACAAAGACTGATCCTTAATACGATTACAGAGGGAAGCCCCCGCATCTGTAAATTGTGCAACCTAATGGGCCTCTAAATTGAAAAAACTGCCAGTGGACAGGATGTCTCTAATTCATCCACCATTATCTCAGATTGAATTATTGGAATCACCCTATGAAAGATGAATTGAAGAAGCGAGCATACTGGAAAACAGTATACCTTCCACCATACACACTAGTGTTGAACACTAGAAACCATTCTCGTACCTAAACGGGGAAAACCCAAGTGATTTTAATTACATCCCTGACCTAGCGCCATAATGTTCAAGTGTCGAATTGTATTACCTGCCATGTGTGCATCTTAGGCCTGAAGATTTAAAAAAAAGAAAAAAAAAGTTGAATCTGTGGTCCTCTTCTGATTTAGCTATTAACACCATCTCACTGGTCTTCCTGACGGGAAGAATTAAACACTTGACAGACTGAATTTCTGGAAACTTCTCAAGAGGAGACAGAAGTCACACTACATCCACAGATATAGAGACCAAAAAGGCTGTTTTTATCAGCCAGGTACGAGCCATGAAGTCCATATGAGCATGCCAGAGTCAACAAGAGCAGCTTTCCAGTCCAGACTCAATAGAAAATTACCATGTTACTTGTGTTGTAGGTAGGTAGAAGAACAACAGTAATTGTAATGCCATTTTTTTTGTATCAAAGAGAATGCCCTTTAAAATGTACATTGAATTGTTTATATCACCCGTATCTCTGGAACTGAACCTCTTGCAGAACTCATTTAGGGGTCAGAATGTTCAGCTGAAAATCTTCTATTAGATGGGACCAAAACGATTTAGATTTTGTTTAAATGTAGTATTAATATGCAAATTAGGAAGGGTGTACGCTAGTGTGTCCTATGTCGCCACATTGGCAGTGACAAGCCAGGTATGTTGAGATGGAAAAATAATTTGAATATAAATGTAATAGTCAGTTAAAGGGAACAATCTATAACTCAGAATTATTCATGCTATAATGACAAACCTTGCTTCAATTGATTTGTGCTAGAGAAAGAAATCTGATGTACCAATTCTTGAAGTGGTCACATAGTTGGAATGCAACATTTTAGAATGTGGCAATATTTACTGCAAGAAATCCCTGAGATGACATCACATTATATGGGAGGGAAGCTGGGTGTAGAAGTTACTCCCATCAGACTGCCCTCTTCATTAATAGGCCTAATGACTGGAGGGGTAGGTCTATTGTGAGGTAACTTTTTGAAACTTGTCCAATCATATACTTTGACCAATGAGATTGGGGAAAGTATACACACCTCAAAAAGGTGGGGTTTTCTGTAAAAGGGTTTTCTATAAAAGGTCAAACAAAGGAAACACTTACCCATGGACACTTACTGAAGAGACTCAATCGCTCACTCACTGACTGACTGACGGAGAGAAAGAAGAATTGATAACACCAGGAAGGAGAAGGAATAGATTGCTTTCCTATGAAAAGCGAGGCCTACCAGGAGTTAAAGTACCAGGCCTTCTTTAGTGGAAGAGTAAGCAGAAAGGCTGTCGAGAACATCTGATCCTATCTTACTGGCTGATACCAACCTGTTCCTAGAGGGGGAGAATTGAACCAGTCCTTAAGAGGGGATGCCTATCTGTCGGATTAAGCCAAAAGAAATCCTGATGCGATAGATCCATTAATAAGCCATCCCAACATTTCAGAAGTGAATATGCTTCTAGAAAAAGATATATTATGGCGTGCCTACAGTGAGATCCCCTCACTCTCTATGTGTAATGACGTCTAGAATTATAGGTTAGTTGGACATCTTACTGTGTACATACTTAGAAAAAGAAGATAGCTGAAGTAATTCCTGGGTATATCAGCAAGCAGAATATTGATATTAATGGAGGGTTGTTCAAGATAAAAAGGGAGAGGGTGATTATTGCTGTCCATTTCTTTCTGCTGTTCAATGTACCCAATGAAATGCCTGGCACATTTTACACAGTAATTGAATAGAAACATCATTGAACTGAATTTTGCCAATATACAGCTGAACATACATTTTATTTTCTACAAGTCATTCACATACCCAAAGATCCAATAGCTTGTTACAACTGAGTTGAAACTCTGATCCGTCTATTTAACATACCCCCCCCTTTACTCAATAAAGATTTGGATAGTCAGGGATATTTTAACCAATTTGTTGTTTTCACAAATGAAAGATTCCTCCTGGACTCTCATGCATCCAATCTATGATGCCTGCGTGCTCAGGGTGAATTAAATGCATAGATACTTATAGTGACGTGTGTCTTACTAAAGTTTTTATTTCCATATCTGTGGCACTGCAAACTAAAGTGATAAGTGTGTTGATTATTTTTACCATTTCCTTTTATTATAAGAAACAATTTGTTTATCTGTAATCCGATTCAATTATTTCTATTTGGTTAATAAGCAGACGTGTGTGCAACCCTGTGTGTTTTTGTGTCCCAAAAGGGGAGGGCAGCTAGGGGGAATAAAGTCTAATAAATTGGTGTGCCAGATTTATAAAACAGCTTTATTAAATAAAAGGAGAATTGAGTACCTGGTTTGGGGTGGGTGGAAAGTTCCCCTGAATTACATATTTTCCAGTTAAAATTTCCTACAGTGCGATGCCCATTGTCAGCGTTTTGGGAGGAGTGGTGCTTGGGAACATCTGTTGCAGCTTGTCCCACTTCCAGAAGGCTAATACACTTTGGAGATGTAGGTCCTTGGGGCCCAGAACTACATTGCTGAGGGTCCCAGATGGCTGGGAGGAAGTCAGCCAGGACATCTACTTCAGCCCCACTTGGCCTGTGCCAGTTGCTGGTAATTGATGCACGTGGCACGAACAAGGCAGGGCACCGTGCTTCTCTGCACACTCACTTACCTGGTCAGCCAGCAGCGTGCTCCTGACTCACAGCTGTGGCGGTGCTCACTCACCTGGTACACTGCCTCAGCAGTCCTCACAGCACGCCCCTGACACTTTGCCTCAGCAGAGTCGCTCACCAGCACACCGCTAGGGCGGTTATGCAGCATTATTGTCACAACACCCTTTCAGTTGCTGGCAGGACGCTGAATTGGGGGTATGCTGATATTTCTAACGACTCAGTGAACAGCCTAGCTCCTGCCATGCCAGCTTCACCTAATGAGTCACACGCTAAGCCCTGGGAACCCACATTGTGGTTCCAGGGCCAAAAGATAAGTGGGGTATTTGAGTGGCGTTGAATGAAAGCATGATCATTCTATAGGCTGCTCTTTTCTCTTTTAGACATGAGGGGAGCAGCAAGGCTGCAGCTACCGAATTGAGTCCAAGGAAATAGGCTACAACAGACATTGCAAGAGTATAAACTCCAAAACTGCTTGCTTACTAATATGTGAACAAAGCTACTCACTCGTACAGCTATATGTTGCTAATACTATATGTTGCTACTGCTAAAGCTAGGTATTGGCTATGGTAGCCAATTAGCTGCTGCCTCCTTGTGCAAGGTCCGCTTGCAGGTAGCAGGCTTAAGTATACAAATCAGGATAGGGTAGGGTAAGGTTTCCAGGCCACAATCAAGAGTGTACAGAATCTCAGGTGTAGGGTATTATGCCTCAAGTTTGTATGATCGGTTTAATGTTCTTTCCCCCGGTTCTTCCCCATACCTATAAACAATGTTTCCATTAGCCTCTTTCCGGTTTTCCCAATTCCCCTACCCAATCCACAAACTCCCCCAACCGTGTGCCCTCCCCCACTGTGTGACAACCTGTTATGGCCAAGAAAATAGGAACCTGGGCCAAGCAAGGTGGTAGGGTCATTCTACATTTGGCTTCCTTGTTTGGGGAGGGAGTGTAGATTAACCCACACTACCCTACACGCCATCATAAAAGCCTTAAAGGTTCACATTGATTGCAGAGCAGACAGGGGAAAAATCCCATTCTCATCAGTCCGAGTCACTCATTTTAAGTGAACCCTTTGGTAGTCGCGATAGCGGGGCTTTATGAGATTAGTCTGGAAACATGAACGAGCATGCGCTTATAAAAACCGTGCTGCACACTTGATTATTTTGAACATTAGAGCTGCAAACTGATACATGCCACACCAACACGTGAACTACTTGCCTCAAATTTGACCCCGGATCAGGAAAGAGCTCGAGTAGAATTATCCTGGAATGTATTTGTATCCAACCAGAGATCAAAGGGTAAGATAAACCGAACACGGCAGAGTACATGCTTATTCATCCTCCTAGAATAGATAACCTAATTAAATGAAGTGTTATGCAATATAAAAATCACTCCAAGATAATGACTGACCCATCGGACATTAGGGGGCACCCCTGACAATCTCATGTGGCAATGAGTTGGCTCACAACTAAACCACTGAGGACTCTTGTGCAAGTTGCATCATATAGTCCAATTTAAGCATGGCTGGGAGTTCCACCCTCTCCACTCACCCACATAAAACAGACCAAAAAGGAACATAAGGTGCGCCACAGCAATTGAAAAAAAAAAAATTAAAAAAAAGAGCCACCATCTCACTAGTTACATTGTAGATTCAAAGGAAGCCTAAGGCATTCCTGCCTTGGAACGTTAGTAGTATTTAGCCAAACCTGCAGATCAAGAATGGAAAGCTCTAAAAGACCAGCAGCATACAGTCCTGCTTCAAGAAACGGGAAGCTTTATTTCCTACATGCTTAAATTATTTCTTTTTTTTTTATTTCTAACACTTGTGTAACGCACAAACCCAAAGGTATCACAGCATTTGTACCAGCATACGATAAGGAGAGAGAGTAAAATAAGTCTTAGCACATTAGGAGAGACATAAAGAGGGTGTAGTATGTTCGTGGTGCAGATTCGACTGATGCGTTAGTCGTATTTATCAAATAGCCACGTTTTTAATAGTCTCTTGAATGAGTCATATGAGGGTTCATTCCCAATAACCGGTGGTAGCGTGTTCCAAAGGGTGGGCGTGGTGGCACTGAAGCTAATGCCGCCAGCTTTGACACGTTTGAAGCGAGGAGTGACCAGCGAGATACTGCTGGAGGATCTTAGTAGCCGCTTCTGTTGTTTCCTTGGGATGGTGTCATTCGGATAGAGGGTGGCTTCATTGTAGATGCAACAGTGTGCAATGGAAAGGGTTTTAAAGTTGATAAGTGCTTTGATAGGCACCCAGTGCATCTCGCGGTGCACTGCTGTGATGTGGTCCGAGCGACAGAGCCCATGGCTGCTCGTAGGGCTTTATTTTGAAGTAGTTGAAATTTGTCGAGATTGGATGCAGAGGTGCCTTTGAGCAGTGCTTTGCAGTAAACAAGTTTACTAAGTATTAGGGCTCTCGAGAGGGTGAGGCAGTAGGTTTGTGGGGAGGAACTTTCTGCTCAGGGAAATGAGCTTGGAAGTATAAGCTGTTGAGGAGGCAGGGGCATTGATGTGCTTCATCATCGAGGTAAATCCTGAGGGTTTTTACTTGTTTGAGAACCGGGCTTGTGACACCATCAATATGAAAGGAGGAGTAGGAGATATCCAGGGATTTAAGGTGCTGGGACAAGCCAACAACGAGCAAATTTGTTTTCTCATCATTGATACAGAGGTTATGTGTGACCATCCAGTTTTGTATGGCACTAAATATGTTCTTTATAGTGATGGTATCCTCAATGTAGTTGCCCGAGATAGGCATGACGGCCAGGGTATCATGTGTGAAATTTGTATAGGTGATACCCATGGCGTTAAGGATATCGAAGAGCGGGTTGGTGTAGGTGTTGTACATGGTGGGGAAAGTAAGAAACCCTGGGGGACAGTGATGGGGACTGGATTATGTAAGGTATGGAACCAGTGTACCAAGAAAGCAGTAGGTTAACGCAGTCTGTATAGGGTTCCATAAAGTCTAGCCTATCCAATTACACTGATCACAACTAAAATGGATGAACATACAATATCCCACAAAGAACCATCCCATTTTGTTATCTGGTACATTTTTAGGACACAGTTTAAACAAATGGAAAAAAGGAAGATTATGATCCAGCATGAAATCTCTCAAGAGAACAAATGTTCGACTCACAAATTGATTGCAAGGTCACCAGCCCAGACCCTTTTTCGTGGTTTGACTAAAAGAATTAGGAACTGAAAACCACTTGATCACAAAGGCCATCTTGCAAGGCCTATCCTGTCCTAAGAAAGCTCCTTTTGTCAGCAATATTGGCAACCTGACCTCTCTGACCATCTCCATCAGACTCCCCAGTTTCTTTAAAGTGGCTGGATTTAGGAAGGACTATGGGACTGTAACTCTACCTGTTGCTTTTAACAAAGCCCTCAATGCTTTTTTTTGTGTTGCTTTTTAATTCTTTTTTATTGTTGGGTTGATTTCCAACATTTCAATATCATGATTTTTATCATTTGTTAAAATTGTATCATACATTATATAAAACCTTATTATAAAATTTGTTATACAAAAGTAAAAAATAGGTTATTCTATATTATATGATTAAAAGAGTAAAGACAAATTGATTATGATTGTTGCAATGTTCTTAAAACAATAAAGTACATCATTATGATTAAAAACCATTTCATGACAGTGTGTAAATGTTCTTGAGCAAAGAGGATTAACATATATAAATCATCCCGCATATTCTTATCAAATCTAAACCTGTTGGTTCACAGACAGCTCCATATTAAAGATTTTCATGAAGACTCAATGAATTTAGGAAGTGAATGGTGGAAAAGATGACAATTTCTTTTCCCACTCATTATGCTTCTCCACAAGATATCACTCATTACATTCGAATAATCTAGATACAGATGCTGGAGATATTGGGGGTCATTACGACCTTGGCGGTAAGGGGTTAACGGCATCGGTAATGGTGCCGGAGCCGTCAACCCCTTACGCCCCATTACGAGTCTGCTCGCGGGACCCGCAAAGGGTGCCTGGGAAGCAGACCAGGGAGCTAACAACGGGCCTGTTATTAACGGCCCCGTTGTTAGCTCCCTCCCCATTCCCATTGAGCCCTATGGGGGCTCGAATGGGAATGGGGGATGGACGGGTCCGGGTTCCTTGAATGAGGAATTACCGGGTCCTCCAAGGTTGGAATGGCCCGGTAATTCCTCATTCAAGGAACCCAGACCCGGTACCCGGTAAGGTGGTAATGACCCCCATTGTGTTCTCTTAGAGAGTAACTCAGGGCAGGATGCCAATAAATGCTTAAGAGTCTCCTGCTCATTGATGATATTGCAGAACCTGCATACTTCAATTGAGGGCTTGTTTTAGTTCTCTTGCCTCTTGTGCACCACAAATTGAACCAGAGTCTCATAAACATTGCCCTATATCTGGGGCTCTGAAACTTAGTTAGGTATAATTCAGGAGTGTTATAAGTCTTAATACAGTGATCCACTCCATTAATGCTTTTATATTGCAGACATTGCTGACACGTTAAAATCCAATCATGCAACCATAGTTTCTCTTTGCACAATTTGGATTTTTTTGTAATAGTTCTAATGATATTCCTGCTTGTGACAGTATCAGCAATGTGCTTCTGCCATGGTATCATGTCCTTTAAACAGGATGTTTTGAAATATATTGATAGTGTGGATAACATAGATCCCTCAGCTGTTTAATAAGCACTTCTTGTATAGATTGAGCATTTTCCATGTACACATTGCCTTAATTGATAAAAGACCCAGCTCATGTCGAATTATACTCATTGGCTGACTCTTGGGGAGCGAAAGCACTTTCTTCTAAAATGTTCCTTTAAGGTCGTGTCCAGAACTGCATATTTTTATATGATTGTGTTTCTGCACCATATGTCAGAGTCGGTACCACTTTTTGTGTGTGAAATCTTATGAGTGGTATGACAGTAAATTTCCCATATTTCCGGTGTATGGTGGCAGCTTGAGCAGCATCTGGGTGTATTTTCCTGTGGTTGATTGTTCACACTCAATCCAAGATAACAGTATTCATTCACACATTTAACTTTGGTCTCATAGAACCTCCATTTATAGTTGCACTTCGTGATCTGTTTTTTGTGCCACTGATTAGGATTTTGGTCTTGTCTAAGTTTATTGTCAGTTGGTTAATTGTTACATATGACTAATGCTGATAAAATATTCTGCAACTTTTTTGGAGTCTTTGATAGGAGAATCAAGTCATCAGCATAAAGCATCCACTGAAGAGTCTTGGAGCCATCTTTTGGAGGATCAGAGACAGCTGCTTCCAAGTGGTGACCTAGATCATCTTTAAAAAATTGAAAGATGCAAAAATGCACCCTTGCTTTAATCCACAGTTGGTTGGAATCGGTTCAGATAGGTGGCCATCAAGCGAGAGTCGTATTTGTACGGAGTTGTGTTCATGTACAATTGCAAAATAAAGTCACTCTGGACTGGGGGACAGCTCGCCTTTGTTAGCTTTGCAAATAATAATTGTCAAGAGACAGAGCCGAAAGCCGCTTTAAAATCTACACAAGCAATATAAAGGGCTTGTCCATTTTGTAATCCCGGTCTTTTGATGGCCCATAATGCGAACAAATTAGATGCGGCTCCTACCCCCGGGACACAGCCTGTCTGGTGCGCATCAAAGACTTTGGCCTCTTTAATCCAAACCATAAAATGTTTTAAACAGGAGTCTGGAAAATATTTTGCCTGGTATGTCTAAAGGTGCTATGTGTCGATAGTTCTCAGGTTGCTCTCGGTTTCCCTTTTTAAAGATTGGTAAAATTATTGATTTTTTCCAGGTAGGTGGAATTCGTCTGGATTTATTCACGTGCTTAAAAATTGCGAAAAGTACAGATGCCCGCTCTTCTGGGTGTTCTTTTAACATTCGATTAGTGAGTCCATCGGGGCCAGGGGCACGCGATGCTTAATTTTGCAATTTGTAGCCGTATGTCATCCCTATCGAAGGTTAAAATGTAATCTTCAATCCTTTTGGTTATGCTCTCAGTATGATTGTTTAAATGTCCCTGGTCAGCATTTAACCTCGAAAAGTGGTGCATCCAAGCAGGTTTAGAAACAGAATAAATTTGATAGGGCAATTGGTTTGATTGGTTCGCTAAATTTAAACAGCCTCCATATTTGGGCACTGTTTTTGCTAGCAATGGTCATAAGCATCACTTCCAATTCTTTTTGATGGGTGAAAGCTCAATTTTCAGAGCACGAATGGCTTGAAGTTTCTCACTGAGGGGCTTACTATTGGCCAACTTGATGTTGCGTCTTAATTCTGCTTTTTTCAGACTGACCTATGTCAAATATAGGTTTAAGCTTCTAGAGTGGTTTACGGGTTCATGGAGGGATGGACAGTAAAAAGGTGCATTGCTGCTACATAGTGGACATTAGAGTTCAAAATGGCTCGACTTCAGGATCTAGGGTCATCGTACAGGCATGGTTTATCTGGTTGGCCGTCCATCAAAATCGATTGCGACCACTTGTCGATTCAAGTGCATGAGCATAGCATTCTATATTTGTTGATTTTTGAGCCCATGTCCAAGTCATCATCAAAAGCTCATGATCGCGATGGATCTGTGATATGACGAAAGTCTTGAATTAGGTCAAGCATCCTTTCCTGTACGAAGATGTAGTCAATAATGGCTACTTGATCCGCCCTCCTCCAGGTGGGTTTAGGTGGGGTGTCCCCATTGAGTGTGCCATTGAGCATAATAAATTGATGTTCTTCAACCACAGTTTATTAGGAATATTAATTCTAATTGTATTACCCTCAAAGCAATGCAGGTTCAAATCACCCGCTATGATTGTAAACGTGACAGTAGTGTCTTCACTAATTAGCTGCAACATGTGCTCCAAGTGCTGGAGGAAGGTGGTTTCTAGTATGCCATCATGGTTCCAGTACAGGTTTAATATTGCTATCGTCAATAGAGGTGTTTTGACTCTGACTAATTGCATTTAGAGGCTAGGTGCCGTCCAGGATTCAACAAGTAAGCCCAAACTCAATTTAACATCCACCATTAAGCCTGCACATGGTCTGCCTCGACTAGCTGCTTTGGCTAGAGACAAAGTTAAAGCATGTCCGTGCCAAATTGGAGGAACGGTTATCCACTTTTTTTGCATTAAGACTATATCAAAGTCATTAAGTGAGTTATATTTGGTGGTAAGCAAGTGTTTGAATCCTCTTGTATTCCAACTCGTGAGTGTGCACACTCTCGAGTTGAGGGACGGATAGGTGAGTTATGTGTCACATTCATAGATTGTGCGTTGAGGATGTCTAAGTTGCCATAACGAGTCTAGGTCATTTGTTTGTTCAAACGTCACTCAACGGTTGGAATTAAGCGTACTGTAGTCCCAATTAATTGTCAGTGCAGATCCCACTGTGATTACATGTAGGATAGAGGCAGGAGTATGTTGTGGGTGCGTCTCTTCCTGTCGCCAAAGATGGTCTTGTTTTAACAAGAAACCTAGATCGGATTGAATAGGGCAGTTTTAGCTTGCCAGATGGTATTTAGGACTATTCCCGATTTAATCCAAATTGTGACGTAAATAGGTTCTGGTCTAGACAGGATCTCATTGTGCTTCATGTTGCACTCTGCCATGTTGTCTTTATCAGGCCTAATAGGATCAGCTATATGTCATTTTTTCCGTATTGCATCAATATGTTCCACTTCTCAAATCAACGCGTTAAGTGGTTCATACTCAGTAGGGGGCTCAAAATGTCTGGGCTGTGAAATTGGTGTTATTTCCTAGTTATATGCTTGTTTATTTTTACATATTTTTGGTAATCAATTCTTTGGCTTGCAAGGACTGCTTGTTGGCTACAGACAGGGATCGAATACATTTACGTGAGCCTTTTCGTGTTGAATTCTGGGGCATTGTTTGATTTTTAGTTTTTTTTGTAAGTACTTTTTGTGAGAAAGTTGCTTTAGATTTATTAAAAATCTTAAAGGGCCTGCATGACCTCTCCAGATTGTGAAGATCCGATTCTATGATTGGATCAAGCATCAATGAGGTAGCAGTCGTGATGATAGACTCAACGATAGATTTCTTGGGTTCAGCCATCAGGTTCAGGTTTCTGCTAGTATTCAACCTTGTCACAATCATTGGTTCTCCTGTAGAGGTCAGATCTATAGTTGTGACTATTTTCTGAGATAGAGGCTGTACTAGTTTCTGTATTACCTGAGTTGATTATTTGAGTGGGGCATACAATAATTGCGGCAGTCTTTCTTTGTTTGTTTTTGAGGCTTGTCTTCATATAGTTTTGCCAAAGTAGCTAAAGATGTGCTCATGGAACCTAAGGTAGTCTCTATGAGAGAGGGTAAGGGTACAGATTTGGGAAAGGAAGTCCTCTCTGGAGTTTGGTTAGCAAAGAAGATAGACAAGGTTGAGGACGCAGATGATGATGTTGAAAACATGATTGGAGATTCATGAAAAGAGGCTGCATGATTGTTAATAGGTTTCTCTGTTTTCTCAGATCTAGCATCACTTGCTATATGGTTAATGGTCTCTTCATCTTCAATGGCAGTGCTGGGCAAGTCTTGCGTTTGATCAAAGGTTAAAACCTGGGCAATGTCAGAGCGAAAGCAGTGCTGGAGATGCATCAAGCAGACCGGGTAGCCAAAGTCCTGACCTTCACAAAGCAATTCTACTCAATAGCAATAAAGCAAACAGGCTCCTAGCACACAAGCTGAAGAAGCGGCAATCAAGGAACCATATCCAATGCCTGGCTGACGAGGAGGGAACCTTGCAACACATGGAAGCGGAGAAACTAGACGTCATGACCCACCACCACGAGGGGATAATGTCAGGACCCCCAACATAGCATGGGGGCCTAGCTAATTATCTGGCCGCAACCCCAAGGCAGCCACCTCGCACAGAGCTGGCAGCACTGGAGGGCCCGATATCGGTGGAAGAAGTAGGGTGACACGATCCGCTCCTTGAAAAATGCGACCCCGGGCCCAGATGGACTCTCAACCCAATTCTATAAGAAGTTTGCGCATATCCTGGCACCACAACTAGCGAACCTATTTAACTCGTTCCTAACAACCGGCTCCACCACGGCCTCCATGGAGGAATCAACAACGGTCCTGATCCTGAAACCCGGAAATGACCCTACACAATGCTCGTCATACAGACTGAACACCCTATTAAATAACGACGCAAAACTGTTCGCAAAAATTCTGGCAAACAGGCATTATCCACCCAGACCAGGCGGGATTCATCCCGGGCCGCAATACTCAAAATAACATTCGAAGAACCATAAACACTATTGAATCAGCAAACATAACGGGGCAGAGCTGGTAATCCTCTCACTAGACGCACATAAAGCGTTTGATATGTTGGACTGGGGCTATATAAAAGAGACCCTCCTCCACTATGGATTTGGTCCGAACTTTACAAAATGGGCACTAGCAAATTACCAGAATCCATCTACCCACCTGAGGATAAACTGGGCCCGATCAAACAAAATCAATATAACTAGAGGAACCACACAAGGCTGTCCCTTCTCCCCCCTCATGTTTGCGCTCTCCATGGAGCCGTTCGCCAGCAGAACCCGTTGCAACCCAATGATCCATGGCCTGGATGTCAAAGGAGAATCATACAAAGTAGCCCTATATGCGGACGACGTGCTGCTAACAGTAATGCAACCAAAAGACTCCATGGAGGCCCTATGGCGAGAACTGGAAGAGTTCAAAAAAATTCTCTGGGTTCACAGTAAATGTGACAAAATCGACAGCAATGGGCATTAACGTTCCAAAGAGCCGCAAGGAGGAATTGCGAGCCGCATACCCAATATCCCTTGGGCCAAATCCCAGATAAGCTACTTGGGGGTCAAGATCACAAATTCCACCGAAAAACTGTATAAAGCAAACTTACCACCACTGATCAAAGAGCTAAGCGGGGATCTAAGTCGCTGGCGAACGCAAGAGATCTCGTGGTTTGGATGAATCACAGCACTGAAGATGAATATGACCCGAGACTGCTATACACGTGCCTAGCCCTCCAAATAACCGTACAAAACAAAGCTATCAGCAAACTGCAGGGGGACATCCTAAAATACGTCTGGGAAGGTAAAAAGGCACGAATCCCAAGGCGGATCATGCTACGCAGCCAGACGTTGGGCGGCCTGGGTGTCCCAGACGTGAGCAGGTACTGCCTTGCAGCTCAGCTCTCCCAAGCCTTCGCCTGGAAAATGACGACGAACCGGCCCAGATGGCTGAAACTGGAAGAAGACTGGTGCCCGGCTCTGATCGAGGCGCTACCCCGTATGAAGGAGCCCAAAAACGACCGGGACTCAGGCCCACTTACAGCGACTAAAAACACAGTGACATGCTGGAAGAAGGCGGCTCGCCTATGGAAATGCAGGAGCCCACTGTGACCATTGACACCAATCTCCCCCAGCACCAGTACAAGTAGCTTCAACAAATGGCGGGAGGGCTGACTAAGGACCATAACTGACTTCTTCGAAGCTGGCAACCCCTTGAACTTCGAGGCCTGCAAAGCCAAATATCAAGTGCCAGAATCGGAAAGGTTCAGATACACGCAACTAAGGCACTGGCTTTCCAACGCAAGTGTCAAGAAACAGGGAAGTAGAGACCCAACAGCGCTGGAAAGAATTCTGATCGGGGACGCTCCCAAAGGGAAAATATCGACGCTATACAAGCTATTAGACAGATCAGACCCGGCTAAGAAAGAGCCCTACATATTAAAATGGGAGAGAGATGTAGGTAAAGCCATCGAATTAGAAGAATGGAACCACATATGGACCCGAGCGAGCAGGAGCTCAAAATGTGTCACAAATAAAGAAGGAGCATTCAAAGTGTGCTATAGGTGGTACCACACACCAGAAATCTTGCACAAGTGTAACCCGACTATCCCACCACAATGCTGGAGAGGGTGCCAGGACACAGGCTCGTTGTTCCACCTACTCTGGACCTGTCCGAAGGCCACTCAATTCTGGGAAAAGATCCTCGAACAAATCAAATTAATAATGGGTCTCACGATCCCATGGGACCCGGGAATCGTTCTCCTCGGAGCCTCCGGCGAAGGCCAATTTCCCTTAACAGGCTGTATGGCAGACTTATGCTCCCACCTCCTAACGGCCGCAAAGATCGCCATCGCCAGACTCTGGAAAAATCCGGAAGGCCCATCCACATAAATGTGGTGGTACAAGTGTTCGGGAAATAGTGGCGGCCGAGAAAATCACAGCCATCAGATTCGGCAACTTGGCCAAATTCGCTCAGACATGGTCCCCTTTCTTAGACTACACACAAAAGTTCCCAGGGGTGGCTAGACAACCTCCGACCCTACGATGGATGGGCAATCAAGCTTGAAAGGCAGACCAAGGGACACGAAAGGGGGGCCAATCCAGCCAAGGACAAACCCCTGGCACAAGCGCAGACCACCGACAAGGGAATGATCTTCAGCAGCAAGAGACCAGGGCCGAGACCGCGGACTTTGGTGCCTCGCCGGAAGAACTAACCCATCCGTGTAGACTGCAACATCCTGGACCTACGCCTGCTCCGAGCGTCCTCTACCTCCAAATACTTTTGTTATTTGAAGTATTAAGTCTTCTGCTCCTCCTACAAAGACTTGTGTTATTTGAAGTATTAAGTCTTCTGCTCCTCCTCCAAAGACTTGTGTTATTTGAAGTTTTAAGTTTTCTGTTACCTCATGTTGTCCTTCTCCTTTTCTTTCCTCTATTCGCCACTAATAGTCCGCAAGCAACCCTTATGCAAAGATATCCTAAAATGGACTACGTAAATTATAGACAGAGAGCATATGTATTTCCAACCGCAACTGATGAGATACTTTATGAATTCTTGACACTTGATGCCGACTATATGAATTGATGATTTACTGAGCTAACCGAGTTTTTTTTTTTTTCTTCTTCTATCCGTTCCCTTGTAATATGTTTCCCCTTCTTTCTCTTGGTTACTCTTCCCTCTCCTCGACGTTCTTACCTTTGAATTATTCGTCCCTCTGTCAATTTGCTGAATAATGAATTTCAGGATTGTTTGATCAATTTATGAAATTGGAAAAGTCATTGTGAAATAGACAGGGAATGGATTTGGAGGAGAATGGATTATCTTGTACTGTATACATATTACGCATTTGTATGTTAAAAAACCAATAAAAATAATTGTGAAAAAAAAAAAACCTGGGCAATGTCATATGCATCTAAAGGGACTTGTGCACTACTAGGATGCTGTTTGGGTGGTGTTTTGTCAATGGGTATATAATTAATCTGAGCGGTTGTGGAGTGAATAATGGATTCTCGCCGTTCAGATGTCGATTTGGAAAACTGTATTCTGGATGGAATTAGTATAGTTCCTATTGAGGGTGATGCAAGTACATTAGCTGTCCTCACCATTACTGCATCAGCAATGTCAATTAGGATGTCATGGGGTATTTCTGTTGTGCATCCAGTTCCCAAACACACCATATTTTGTTTGTCCATGCAAGGGGCAGCAGCTGGTCTTTTTGTAATTTGGTCTGTCTCCATACATACCGTGTTGTGTGTATCCAAGTAATGTGTAGAAGTTAGATTTCCCAATGGGGGTCCCCAAAAATCACACATCTGGTGTAGTCATGTACAGTGGTTTTCGGGATTGTGTTGTACCAGAATTCAAGCTCAGTTTTAAGCGGCTCTATTTGTTTTTATTAGGGTAGATGATTTCCTTTTTAGTTGGTGTTCCAAGTTTATCGCGGCATAGCCATTTTCAGTGTGTAATTTTACTCATGTTTCAGTAAAATCGAGTGTTATCAGTTAGTTGTGTTCTAGTACACAGGTGCACACTAGGTAAATACAGATTATATGGTTAACATATAATGTTAGCAGCGATGTCTTTAAAAAAATCATACGATAACAGTGAGGCAATGAAATAGAATCGAGTTTTGGCAGTTGGTTGTGTTCTAAGACACGGACGTACACTGAAGCAAACACAAATTAAATGGTTAACATATAATGTTGACAACAATAACTTTGCCATATCACTTGAGAACAGTCAGGCAATGAGGTATACAGGTTATGGAATTACTATGAGATGCGACTAGGAGTTTTGTTACTAGCACGCGCAAGCATGCAAGAACAACGACAATCGTAAAGTCAACCTGAAACAAAAATGGAAATAACACAATTAGGCACGCACCCTCACCAGACACCTGCTAAACTGCAAAATGGCACTCGCTGATGCACTCTAACGAATTTGCACATGCTAATGTGCGTGACCTGTCGGTTTTGTAGAGGGAGGATAGGTGGGGGTGTGGTAATACAGTTCACATGACTTGAAAATCCAAGTTCGAGTCAATTGGTTATCTGCACCGTTTTAGATGCTATGTTAAAACGCTAACACGTTATAGTAGCGACAGTCAGGAAGTCCTCCTCGCAAAACAAAACTGCACTCACTGATGCACTCGAGATTTTTGCCTTTTACTTCTTTGAAGTGGTTGCCTTTGTCCCCGGACACAACGACTCGCCACCCACTCCTTTGAGCCCCACCCCCCCAGCCCAGTATATTTCTTTGGCCTACGAAGCATGAATATTAAGTATTAAGTCATTGCCAAACAAATAAAACATTGAAAATTCAATCCCCTTCAAATAAACCAAAATAACTGAGGCCTGTGAGAAGAGTTGACAATTGGTTATTTTTTATCCAATATCCTCATTGGCAATTGCTGAAAGATAGGAGGGTAATCCAGAGGCTTCATTGAGACAGTCCTCTAGAATTTAACATCACTTTACCAAAAGGTTCTCTTAAAACAAGATCTGTACGGTTAATTGAAGGAGAACTCCAGAAATAGAAATGCATGAACATGGCATAGGTTACATCATAACACGAAAAGGTTACTCATCGTATGGACTACTGTATAGACCTCAAGAAGCCACATGTTTCAGTGACCTGTAAAACTCCAAAATAGGAACATAGGAGTGAAGCACTACCTGTGATAGAGGCCTTAGAAGCTGGACGACAAAGAGAGGGACCTTCAATAGGTTATGAAAAGGGCCTCTGACCTATGAAATTCCTAGTACAAGTCAGAAAACCTTGCATCTCGCCTGACATCCAAACAACACAATCTGTGCAGGATTGAGGGGACTGTAAAGAAAGAGGGTAAACAGAAGTCCTCATTAACAGGAAAGAAAGACATTTTTGGATTAAACAAAGGCTGAAGGTGTCTCACCTGCTAGTCCCCGGCGATCTGTCATCCAGGTGGCCAGGACACGGCCATCGCTATTGGATTCAGTTCCTGAGGGTGGACCAGTGGGGTAGGATCACCTGGATGGGGGGTCTTCAGGAAGTGGGAAACCGATGGGCGAGACGCAGTACCCTCTTCCTTACAAGAACCTTTTCCCCATCCTACCCCATAGGATATTTAGAAGCTCCACCCGTCGCCCCATTTTCCAACACAAACACTTTCTTACACTGTGAAAGACAATGGACTAACAGAGCCGTTTACCTGATGTGTCCCAACACAAGGGCCAGGTAGAGTCAGGCAATGGACAATAACTACACACACCTGACAGCCCTTTCCCTTCCCCACAGGTGGAGCGCAAGCAAGGATAAAAGGCGGAGCACAAGAGCACACTTTGAGCAAGGACAAACGCATGAGGAAACAGCTATTCCAGGAAGGCAGTTCAGACAGAGAAGAAAAGCGGTGAGCCCAGAAAGGACAACAAGGAGGGCAGTGCCCTTGCCCTTTTCGACCCAAACCCACAAAGCCTCGGTGAATGGAATCATAAGATTGCGACCTACAGCGGACATGCGGTGTAACAGATGTCTATGGTGCACAGGACCCTCCTGCATTGATAACCGAGACGGTGAGGCGCGCTTGCTACCAGAGACGAGAAACGACAAGGAGGGCAGCACAGCTGGTAAAGGGAGAACCGATAATAAATCGGACAGTGTTGAGCGAAGGTTGCAAATGGAAACTTGTTATGAACAAAGGACTTGTGTGCTAGTGAACTGTTAAAACCCAGGGAAAGACCAGCTGCAGAGTGGTCTGGCGCCACATAGGCATCCATTCTAAAGACTCTGGCTGGTCCCCTTTTCTTGAGGACATTATAGTAAAAAGAGGCCGTAGGAAAGGCCGGAATCAAGGGTTAAGGTGGTCATACAAGGGTCGAGATGAAATTGCTTGTACAATCGAGAGTCCTTGACCCATTAGCAAAGTTTTGACATTGTGAAAGAGGTGGGTGCTCTCGGCTGAGGGAAACGCTGCAGGAATGATAAGTAACAAGTTACTTACCTGTAACTGTTGTTCTCCAGCATGGGTCTGGCATGGTTTCACATGCTCATGAATATTCCCAGTCATCAGGCCGGGAATTCTCGGTAAAGAAAAAATCAGTATCAGTTTGGTTTCTGATCTGTCTTTCTCAGTAGTAACCCATCACTGGTCTCTGGGTCATACTGCCCCCAGCCAATGACTGCCCTCTCCCCAAGCCCCGCCTCTGGCAGCCATCCTCAGATTTGGTAGCACGTAAAGTGGCAGTATGACCAAGTGAAGAGCCGCAGAGGGGTAGGAGGGAGGGTTCGCATGTGAATCCATGCCAAACCCATGCTGGAGAACAACAGTTACAGGTAAGTAACTTGTTACTTCTCCAGCATGGGGTGTGGCATGGATTCACATGCTCATGAATATAAGAATACATAGCAGTACACACATCCACAACCACGGGAGGTGGCAAAGACTCAACATTAAGCATTTCTTACCTCCTCACCAGGCTCACCTTAAGCGAACAGGTTGCGCAGCACTGCTTGGCCGACCCTGGACTCCTCCCTGGAATCCCGGTTGGCGCAGTAGAATCTCGTGAAGGTGTGCGTCGACCTCCACGTAGCAGCCCTGCAGATGTCCAGCAGGGGCACACCAGACAAGAATGCTGTGGTAGCAGCTACCGCTCTGGTCGAAATGGGCTCTCGGACGGCCGGGCAACCGATGACAGTGCATGATGCAGCCGGAGAGCCATCTGGAAACGGAAGCCTTCGAGAGAGCCTTCCCTTGGTTCACAGGTCCAAAGTTCACAAACAGCTGTGATGTCCTCCGAAAACTCTTTATTCGGTCCACGTAGAACTTCAGCGCTCTAGCTACATCCAGCGAGTGCAAAGTCCTCTCGGCCGGCGACGAAGGCGACGGGAAAAAGACTGGTAACACCAAGGGCTCGTTGAGATGGAAGTCCGACGGCACCTTGGGCATGAAGGAGGGGTACGTCCTCAGCACTATCCTCATATTGTGAAAAGTCAGGTATGCAGGATAGTGCCTGCATCTCCCCCACGCGTCGTGCGGAGGTGATGGCCACCAGGAACGCTGTTTTCCACAACAGAAACTTCAACGGGGCCGAATGCAATGGCTCGAATGGCGGACCCATGAGCCTGGTCAGCACCACGTTGAGTTCCCACGCCGGGGCTGGCGCCTTCACCGGCGGGAATGATCGAAACAGTCCCTTCATAAATTCCTTAACCAGGCGATGAGACCACAGGGATGACCGCCCTGTAGTCCTGGTGTATCGGGAAATCGCTGCCAGGTGTATCTTGATTGAAGCATGAGATAGTCCAGTTTTGGCTAGTGACAGTAGGTACAGCAATACTTGAGGGGCCGTAATTCGCAGAGGGTAAATCTTCTGTGCCTGGCACCAGATAGAGAACCTCTTCCACTTATGTCCGTAGCACTTGAGAGTTGAGGACGCCCTGGCCTTTGCAAGAACCTCTCTGCAGTCGGCCGGGATATCGTATCCTCCAAACTAGTGCTGCAGGAGCCAGGCCTGCAAGTTCAGCGACTCTGGGTCGTGATGAAGAATTGCGCCTCCTTCTCTGGAGAGAAGATCTGCATCTGTCGACAGCTTGACTGGTGGGGACGCTGACAAGTCCAGAAGGTCCGGGAACCAGATCTGTCTCGGCCACGCGGGTACGACGAGGATCATTCTGCACCAGGACCTCTTGAGCTGGTTGATGAGTCGGAGCAGCAACGGCAACGGAGGGAACGCATATAGGAACAGGCCATCCCATGGGGACGAGAAAGCATCGCCCATGCTCCTCGGTTGGGGAAACCTGTTGGCGAACCTCTGGCACTTGGAGTTCGTTGCCGTCGCGAACAGGTCGATCTGGGGTTTGCCCCATCGCTGAAAGAGTCGGTCCACTTGATCCTGGCGTAGTTCCCACTTGTGGCACGAGCGCAGCTCCCTGCTGAGTGAGTCGGCGATGCCACAGATCCTGGGCTTCCTTGGATAGTGCTGGGGATCTGGTTCCGCCCTGCTTCCGGATGTAAAACATTGTGGAGGTGTTGTTTGTGAAGATCCTCACTACCTTGCCCTTGAGGGACGGGAGAAAGGACCAGAGGGCCCAGAACACTGCCCGGAGCTCCAGTATGTTGATGTGGAGCGGCTTCTCCTCTGGGAGCCAAAGGCCTCTCGCGTGAAGATCTCCGGTATGTGCTCCCCACCCCTCCAGGGAGGCATCCGTCGTCACAGTCACCTGGTGGGCGGGGGTCTGAAAGTCTGTTCCTGCCGCCAGATGAGTGCGGGTGCCCCACCACCGGATCGCTCGATGAAAGGTCTCGTTGATAGGGATCCTGTCTTCGAAGCTGCCCGTTGCTTGTATCCAGCGGGCGTCGAGGAACTCCTGTAGAGGGCGCATCCGAAAGCCTGCACCGGCGTATGAGATATATGCAAGAGGACATCATCCCGAGGAGGGACTTGATGGACCTCACCTTGGCCACGTTCGTGGCCAGCAGACGCAGCATCTTGCCTAGGGTGGCCTTTATCCTCTCCTCTCCTCCGACAGTGAGGCCAGAAGCGCCACTGTGTCGAGCTTAGCTCCCAGAAACAGTGCAACTTGCGAGGGGACCAGGTGGGACTTGGGGAAGTTGATAGAGAACCCCAGGTCCGTGAGTAGCTGGACGGTCTTCGCTGTATGTTTCACGGCGAGCTCCCTTGTCCTTGCGCGGATGAGCCAATCGTCCAGGTAGGGGTAGACGTGGATCCCCTGTAGGCGCAGCCGCGCCGCCACTGGAGCGAGGCACTTGGTGAAACCCCTGGGTGCCGACTTCAGTCCGAATGGGAGGGCCTTGAACTGGTATTGCCGCCCTTGGACCACTTCGGTGTCCTTTTAAAATGGGGATGTGAAAGTATGCATCCTCCAAATCCAACGACGACAGGAAATCGCCCTCCTCCAGCTGTCCCAGCACATGCTGGAGAGTTACCATCCGGAACTTCTGTGCCTTGATGTACTTGTTCAGTCGTCGCAGGTCCAGGATGGGTTGCCATCCTCCGGTCTTTTTCATGAGGAAGTAGCTTGAGTATACCCCGGATCCCCGGAGCCTCTTCGGGACAAGCTCGATGGCACCTTTCTTGAGCATCGCCCTTACCTCCAACAGCAGTTGAGGGATGTTATTTTCCTTCCTGACCACGGGTGGTATGCGGGGGCACTTTTTTAGAAATTCAAGGGCGTGCCCCTGGGCCAGGGCGTCCAGCACCCAACAGTCGGTGGAGATGGACTCCCACACGCTGACGAACTTTGCCAGCTGGCCACCCACCGGGGTGCTTCAGTGGGGGCCCCGACGCCACGGTTGGTTCAATCTTGCTTGGAGGACACCTTGCCGCCTTGGCCTCCCTGGCGACGACGGCGGGGTCCACCCGACTTGCCTCGTCCTCTATAGGCTTCTTGCGACGAGGAGTGGGCCGCTTGGCGGTACGTGGAGGAGCCACCGCCGAATACCTTGGAGGCACCCTGCTTGCCTCCGGAGCTCCGAAAGGACGGCCTTCGTTGCCGGAGAATGCCTAGGGCCTTAGCTGTCTCCGTGTGTGCCTTGATGGGACTCATCCACTGTTTTCCCAAACAGGTTGTTCCCATCAAACGGCATGTCCAAAACCTCGGCTTGTACGTCCTGGCGGAAATCCGTCGCCTTGAGCCACCCTCGTCATCTAAGGCAAACGTTGTTGCCTAGCTGGCGGAAACCGGTGTCGGCAATGTCCGTTGCCACCATTATGGCATGGTACGACGCCACCACGCCTTTTTGCAAGATCTCCAGGGCCTCGGCCCTCTTGTCGTCCGGCACGAAGTCCAACAGGGGGGCGATCCTGTACCATAACTCCCACGATCGCGAGGGCGTTGGCTGCCTTAATTGTTGTTGCCGCAGACGAGGTAACTCGTCGTCCCATTGCGTCCAGCTTCTTTCCTTCGCCGTCCGGTGGGTAAGTTGACGTTGAGGCCGATGCCCCCCCGGCTTTCTTCTTGGCCGCCGCTGAGACGACCGAGTCAGGGGTCGGTTGTGCCCTAAGGCTCAAAGGGGCTGCATCGGGGACCCGGTACTTCTTCTCGTACCGATCCCTCTTGGCAGGCGTCATAGACGTGTTCTTGAGAAGGGCGAGACCCTCGTCCCAGATGTCATCCAGCAGAGGCACGGCGAGGACTGTCTTCCTCTTGGCCTCGCGTCGGTGGTAAAGGAAACCTTCCTTCTTCTCTTCGGGGCAGAGCTGAAAAAGCTTGGATGCCCTGGCAATCATTGCATGGAAAGATCCAATCTCGTCGGGTGGGGAGGCCCGGGCTGGAGGCAATGGGAACTCCATCCCGTCGTCACTGCCGTCATCGGTACCCATCGTGGCCGTGTCCGTTCCCGTGTCATCCCCAGGGACGGGGGACGTGGGCAAAGGTTGAGTAGGCCACGAGGGCTGAAAAGGCGGGGCTGGATGGGTCTGTCTTCTCTTGTTTGGGGGACTTCCTGACAGGCCTGGCTCTGGCTCCTCCGTCGGGCCTGGTTCTGGCTCCTCCGTCAGTGGTAGGGGCAATCTCGTTCTTATCCCCGAACATAAGGATTGTATTGCCAACAAAATGGCTGCCGAGTTGTCCTGTGGCTCCGGAAGCGACAGGCGCGACGGGTGACTAGGACCCTCGCCGGTACTGCCGTCGCTCTCATCGTCCTCTTCGTCGGGATCCCTCCCGTGGGACCGGGCCTCTTCGACGCACTCGTCGAGGCCCTCTAGGACTTCCAACAGTTCCTCCTCGGAGGCTGTCTCTGTGTCCACAATGGCCACCATCCCCCCCTCTTTTTCCGCCGGGGTCTTCACGGGGGTCTTCTCGATGGGTCTGAAAGAGGCTTCCCTCCTTGGAGGCAGGGAGACTCTGGGCCCCAAGGTCGCCTCCACTGGTGTAGCCTCCACAGGCTGCGCCAGGGCCGCTGCGACTTCCTCGATAGAGGCCTTGGCCGGGTGAATCAAGGCCTTTACCACCTTCTGTGTGCTTGTGGCCTTCACCTTGGGGGGAGGGTCACCGCCTCTCTCCGCCTTGGTCGGGTCCTTCGAACTCGTCCGGGGCCTCTCCAGAAGCTTCGCCGGGTTCTCAGCCTTCCTATTCCCTGAGCCAGAGCGTTGGCTCATGGTCGATGGCGCTGGAGAGGATGCGCCCTGCCTGGCAGCCGAGGAGCCCGACCGTTCGGCGCTCACGGTGCCCGCGGACTCGCTGCGCTTTGCCTTCTGTTGGGCCCCCGTCGCCAGGGCGCCCTCACAGGACTTCGAAGACCGCTCGGATTTCTTCTTCTTCTTCTCACCCGACGGGCTCTTTCCTTCTAGCCAGTTGGAGAGACAAAGGTGTCGGTCCTTGATGGTGCCTTCCGACATGTTCCTGCAAAACGCACAGTCCTTCTCCATGTGCGTTTTGTACTCATGAAGGCAGTAGAGACATTTCGAGTGCTCGTCCTCCTTGAACACATTCTGCAGCTGGCATCCACGGCAAACCCTGAACAGTTTTCCGGGAGTCGAGCTTCCTTTCTCCTGGGCCATGTCCGGGTAGGCCGCAGAAACTCCTGGACTCCTCCAAGAAGCGTAACTCGACGAAATCTTCACCCTTGAGGGGCGTAGAAAAATCCGAAACGGATCCCCGTTAATCGGATGTAGAGACGGTGGAGCTTGAGGCTCCATTTCACCGAAAAATGAGGAAATCTCTGAAAAAAGTGTGAAAACGCAGCAAAAGCTCGAGAGCTAAACACGAGGACTCCCAACACTTGAGCATGCGGTAAAAATCTGAGGATGGCTGCCAGAGGTGCGGCTTAGGGAGAGGGCAGTCATTGGCTGGGGGCAGTATGACCCAGAAACCAGTGATTGGTTACTACTGAGAAAGACAGATCAGAAACGAAACTGATACTGATTTTTTCTTTACCGATGATTCCCGGCCTGACGACGGGGAATATTCATGAGCATGTGAATCCATGCCAGACCCCATGCTGGAGAAATGTGGAAAGCCTGACTGGGGGCTTAAGAGAAAGCCTGACTTAGGGCTACAAAAAGCTAAGTGAAGTAAATCCTGCAAGGTATTGCGAATAAATGAACTGTGTGACACTGGCAACTATGAACCCGACTGAGGGAAGCCAATGTTACAAAAAGGATTGGAGTCCGGTTGTGGGGGATCCACGGGTGAAAGGAAATCACCTGATGGGAAGAATACCGAAAGGAACTTTTTGTTTGTTGTTTATAATGCATAAGGCCCTCTGAGACAAGAGACTTGGTGTAAAAGAGACTTGGTCATAGAAGGCACTGATATTTTGGAAACTAACTGTAAGCTTGTGCTGGAGAAGCCCAAGAGTGTGCTGTGCTTGAGAGTCCTGCCTTGTCCAGTGCTAAAAACGTGGGGAAGGGAGACCCAATTATACCATCCTAATTTATCATTTTGTGAACACTTCTTTCTTTTTTGGCGAACATTATCCCACACTATTTTGTAACTTAGAGGTACGAGTTGGCAATTTCTTTTTTTTTTAGCATAGGCCCTTTCTTTAATGACAAGACGCCACTAGGACTGCCTTATTATTTAATGGTCTTTGCTTGCTCCCATCTTAGATTTAGGTTTAGTTTAGGCGTTTTTCTCACCCATTTATACAGTTTAATAAACACCCTTGAACTGTGATCACTTGTGTCTGTCTTTACTGTTGCCACCATGAGTTCCTTACAGAATGGGAGAGGGGACGGTGGGAGCGCTCATAACCCTCCACCCCTCCCCACTGAAACCACAGAAAGAATCCAAGTTGCAGAAAATGGACTATATCATGCCTCTAAAAGAAGCGTCAGCTGGCCACCAACCGGAGACTCATGAATCCCCACACTACACTGTTTCTTGCGGCTAGAGGCCAATGACGAGGAGTGGAGCAAGTACAAACCCTTGGTAAAATGCCTACTATGCTTGTGTCAGGGAGTGCTGCGAGGTCTGCCGGGCTGGTTAACCCTCTGTTCGATAGTCTCTAAAACCCAGGAAGGGCCTGAACCTCATGTCTTGCCTCCCCTGACCATGGGAGAAGGGCTTGCTGGGCGGCTTAGTTAGTTAGCGCTGCTAAGTATTTGAAAGTCTGAGAGTTCACCTTTCTCTTACTGAGCTAATTATTTCATGAAAAAAAGCAGCCAGGGAATAAAAGAGTCCACCTGTTGCTGCCTAGAATTTCTGATTGGTCTAATCCTTAAGGAGGACATGGAGTGGGGGACCTGGAAGAGCCCTCTCCAGCGCTGCAACCTATTGTCAGCACTCTTGTCAGAGCGTCACATGTTAGGCAAGGGTCCCAATGGTGTGCAGCCCCAAGGCACTTCCAATGGAGCACATTGGGATCCAACGCAGAGCGGTAGCTCTCGCAGGATGCGCACAGAGAACCTGGCATACACTGACACGGGCTGGAAGAAAAGGAATTAAGAAAGGAATGGGTAAGTAGCAAAAACAAAGGGGTACTGGTTCAGGTAACCCCCACCTCTGTGTGGATGAAAAGGACGAACTTGCAGTGCTGGTGTACATCCAGCAGAACTGCACTCTTGCACCTTTCATTTTTAGAGGGGATGGTGCATATTGATTTGGTAACTCCCCCCACTCCCCTTAATGGCTGCTACCCATGCAGCAGGGAGGAAAACGGACGGGAATGTAGGAGTAAGTATGAAACAATATGGTGTACTGGATGGAGTAGAGCAGAGGTCATGCATTGCTTACAACTAGAGGCAAAGCAGGAACAAATCATGAGAGCTTATGTTGCCGCTCTTCGATAATGCTACCCAGCTCTAATAAGATCTAGCCGGAAAAGTGGGTTAAACCTGGATGGAAGAACAGCCAAGTAAGAACCTTTTGCTATCCTTTAGAATCAGCCTACTCCCAGACCCAGGAGATTCCTGATAACAAAACCAACTACATGATCAGGATCCTAGGCCCAGAGGCGAGGTATAGTGCACTAACGGCGAAAGCGCAGCCAATTTTGGGCATCCACTTTAGGTCCAGCTAGTGGCGGTTGAGGGCTCAGAGAAAAAAGGACTTGTACACAACTCAGCAAGTATCTAGACGAAGTAGGCGTTTACAAAGACAAAGATAGTCAAAATAGGACTAGGCATTTTACCATTATTCAGTTTCATGGAGAGGTGGTGAGGAGACAACCCCACACAACCAACTTGTAAACACTGCAGAAATTATGACGAAAAAACATGGGTCATTTTTTTGGATGCCCCGGATATGATCAAAGAAGGTATTTGGGGCCAGTGCTTAACCATTACAGAATCAGGAAGATCGAAGATGCAAGGATTTTAATCCTACACTCAAACGAAATAACAGTAAAAAAACATTGATTCATTTTATTGAAAAAGCCTGGCGGATAAGGAGTTGAAAATAAATAATGATGAAATAACTCCATCCTTGCGACTATTCAAACCTTTTAATATGAAATGTTGAAATCAGTATATTTTAAATAACATGTGTGGATTTGGTGATGCTTTATTTGGACACATACTTCTATTTTAAAATCTGTACTTTTATTATTTGATGTTACCTTTATGGCTCTCGCCAAAATAAAGTTTTTATGGTTGAATAAAGACGTCCTGATATCACATGGTAAATACAGGAAGGGATGGCGACACCATTCTCAGTCTTCGGAGCATACAATTCTAAACTCCATGTTAAGTGCCAGTACTAGCGCTAGGGAACCTGCTGTGGCACCACCCTGTGGGAGGTCGCCTCAATCTTAGGACTAGAAGTGGGCCAAAATGTAAGACTAGGATCCACGTAGCCAAGTTAAATTGCATCTTCATTAACTCAAGCTTTCAAAAAAGGTCTTCACTTTCTCAAAGACTGTTCTGAAACTTCCTTTAAGGTGTAAGAAACAAAACATTCCAGGCTCACTGGTTTAGAACCAATCATGAGAACGGATCTGTTGAAGCCCTTAAATTCTGGTGAGATTTGCAATAAAATGATTAGAAAACTGATCTGTGCGGACACTCGTTCATAGCTAAACCATGAAGTTAAAAGAGTGGTAGGGGAGAAGGACAATCGTAAATATGGCGCTATACCAGAGAGTGACTGGATGTTATGGAACGTGATTTTATGATCGGTAGGTAGATGGCGGGACTGTCAAAGTAATGACCATACATTTGTTTGCACCTTTTACCTGGAGAAATTAATATTTTTGAAAGGGCATTGTTGCTTTCAATTACAAAGTGCTAATAAATAGTACATATACAAAATATCATAGAAAGTCCGGTGTTCTGGGAGGGACAGTCATCAGGTGCACTTTATTTAAATGAATTCAACTCTGCATTACATGTGCTTAATGTTTCATATTCACCTACTGCCAGAAAAGAGATGCTAGTGTAAATTCGTCATAGGCTCAATTTACAGTTTAACAGTGAAATAATATTCCCAGAATGTCCAGCTTTTTACCGGCATCTAAGCAGTACATATTACCCTAATCACTAGGTTGGTTTTAACCAAAGTCTTCCTCTCATCCATGGACGTCTTGTGGATATTTTGTAAACCCGCACAACGCCTAATTAAACGGCAGTTTAGCTATTGCATCAGTAAACCCTGCTCCACTCGCAATTCAAAGGAGTGCACTAATAAGGCTCTAGAGGCATACTCAGATTAGAAAGTAGCATTACAGCTACATTTCCTCCCAACCCCCTACTAAGGAATCACAGCTACATTTAAACAAGACACTCGAGAGCTACAACCCCTCCTACAGGGACAGACATTGGTGCACCATGTATTCCTTCAATGCGGGCAGGGAAAACATTGTCGCTTTGATTTCCAGGTGAAATTATTTTTTTTTAAAGAAAGAAAACATGTATAGAAATTCTTTGATAACTCTCCATTATCATTTCAAGTCTTGTAGTGGCGGTTAAACAGTCATTTGCCAACTCTGCAAGGATTACAAGTACCTAGTCAAATGTTTTGTCAATATTTTTATTTCTAGCCAAAATCACGTGAACGTTTTTTGTTGCCAACCATTGCGAAGAGCAGTTAAAGTTTTGCGAGCGAAATGGGCAACTGTGCAGCCACCAGTGGTGCAGTTCAGTTTTAAAGCCGGTGTACAGATAATGGGCACCTTCCAAAATATTTGCAGAATATCCTTTCCTAGCAAAAACGCAATCTGTGCTTGTAATGTAAACCTATGCTAGTAAATCCACACAGTCCCTCCTGTTTTGACATTGAGCCATCCTATGTAGAACATTTCCCTCATACCATTCGATTAGGTATCTTGATGCTAGTATTTATGTCAAATGTTACAGCAAGATATTCGCTGTGCCAATAGCACTCACTATCCAAGTTGGTTGGAATGTCTAGACATGGAAAAAGGACCCAAAACAAAAATCTAGGTTTTAAAATCATAGGAGCCCGTAGAAAATCCCTGCCAGAGCACTGTCAAGGCACTAGGATTAAAGCAGTTTTGCTGGAATGGGGACTAGCGAAATCTGCGCAGGAACTATGTGATAATGATTAGGTAAATATTTACATACAATTATCACCCAACCAAATTTGATACTCATTTATCGACCTCAGAAAGATGAAAGGCTGAGTTGGTCTTGCCGGGATTCGTACCTGCAACCTGCAGATCATAAACAGATTGCAGCAGCGAGGACTCATCCCGTGGAGTTATTTTAGCAGTAATGCTGGAAAATCCCTATACTACTGAGTCAGGAAGAGAAAACGGAGGGGGGGAGGGGGGGGGAGTGCCCTCAGTTCGGTCAGATGAATATTTGCTTTTTATTTAGAAGCGCTGCCAAAGCGCCGCACATAAAAACGAGCAGTACAAACTGTAATGAGATGAGAGGAACAAACCAAAAGACCTGTAAGGGCATAGTAGAAGGCAAATCGTTTTTAAGAAGGAAGTGCTGGTAGTGGGACTGTAGGGTTACAGAAACAGTCCCCAAGTGCAGGGGTTGCCAGGAAAGCAGTGCAGGTGTGCGACTGGCAGGGAAGGGGACCTGGGCCCGAGATCAGAAGGTGGCCAGGTAACCAGTGCAGTTTCAGCCAGGAAGTCAGCAGGGGAGAGGAGGAGAAAAAGCAGATGCAAAGAGAAAGGTTTTGAGGTGCTTCCGGAACCGGAGATGATTCTCCTCAGGTTTCAGGGAGGCACAGAGGCTGTTCCCGACGGAGGCCCCATCCGAAGAAAGATCTACCACCAACTTGTTGCTTGGTGAAGCGACTGTCCCTGAGGGAGATGTAGACAGATGAGCAAAGAGCTCGAGAAGGCAGGTATTTAGGAAGAGAGAGTTGGAGGTATTGAGGCCCCAGGCCCCAGAAGGCCTTGTGGACAATGCAAAGCATTCCAAGATTTGGTGGAAAAAAGACAGAAGGAACAAAAACAGGATGGGGCACAGGGATCTTAGGAACATTGAGACACCGAGCAGGGAGATACAAAGAAACCAGAGAACAAAAGCTAGGGAGAGGCAAGACCATGGAGACATTAATGTGATACACAGAAAGCTGAGGCGTAATTGAAAAGATTACCAATGAAGAGAGTGAAGAGAAGGGGAAATGGAGGAACGATTAGGGATACTGCAAAGATTGCGAGTAGCTGAGTTAATGATGGCCCGCAGAGGAGCAAGATGGGTAGTAGGAAGGCCAACAAGAAGACAAACAGTAGTCAAGATGCAAAAAGACCATTGCGGTGATGAGAAACTTACAGGCATGGAATGTGAGAAAGGAGCAGGCTTTGCAAATGTTAAAGAGTTGAAAATAGCAGATGTGTACAATATTAGAGATATATGATGAAAAGGAAATGATGAAACGAAGCGGACCTCTACAGGCAGAAGATGTGAAATAAAGGGTCGCAGGAGGAAAGTAGAGGGAGGGGGAATAGTAGAGACTGGAAAGAATAGAACACCCAATTGAAAGAAGAGATTCAGAAATAGCACAATGTAGGGTATCTGAGAAAGCAGAGAAAGATCTAGAGTTGGCAGTCAGAATAAACATGTGATGCGATCCCAAATGAAGAAATGATAGAAGACAGAGCTGAAGCGTATAATGAAAAATGAAGGGGAACCAGGACTGTGCCTTGAGGAACCCCTTGAGAAATGGGAAAGGTGGGGGCGATTGACTCACCCTAGAAAACAAAGAAAGACCACTTGGACAGATAAGACTAGGACCACGAGAGAGTACCCCAAAGCTGCTTCAGTAGAATGGAACAGGAGGAACTCATATTGGGTTAGAGGGAGCTTTGATCAAGATAGGACGAGACTTCAATATAGACCATGCGTGCCAAGTGGAGCGCATCATGTGGAGACCAAAAAGGAGGGTTTTCCCCCTTTTACAATACACTGCCATAGAGAACTTGGCAGTCTGGTAGAAGCCCACTCCACTATCGTCTAATCGTGGAGGAATCAATGTGAATGCAGACTAGGCTTGTAGATGTCAGGCTGGCACCTGCATCAGAATGGGGAGCACCCCAGAATTCAATGGAGGTAGTGTGGCAAGGCAGTTGGAGTGGAAGAGAGCCTGAAGGTTAAAACAAAACTTGGTTACTATTGAGCTGCTAGCAGGCTGCATTCCTGTCAAATTCCTATTCATAGAGGAACAATTTCTGCCATTTATCTAGAGATTAAGGCACACTTGCCGTGAAGCATTCCTGAAAGCAGTTTGTAAACTCACAAAATGTGTTAGCTGAAACAAACATTCAAGGATTACTCTTGCCTTTGTTCTTACAATATTAAGCCACTTAACGCATGAGGCCAAAGAGGTAATTAACAAAAATGGACTATGGAGGGAATAGCTAAGTGCAGCCTGATTTACAATGGATATGCACGAACGCTTTCCTTTTAATAGTACTTTCTACATACCTGCAACGGAGGAGAGGGCTTTTTTTTTAAATGAGCAATTGGTGGAGTGTGCGTTGATAAGGTGACAAAGACTATCCTTATTAACGTCAGTACTTGTTTACCTTTGCTGTAAACCCATAGAAAACAGTGAGTACCATAAGGAGGAAAAGCGAGACAAAAAAAAAATCTATCGGGAAAAGTAGAGAGGTCCCAGCAAAACTGAGAGTTAATAGATTGGGAAGAGATGCTTCCTTCAACAGAGCACACGTTTTGGACCAGACATTTAATACTTACACAAAACCTAGCAGGATGCATGGTTTTGGGGAAGTTGTTCTGTCTTAACTATACAATAAGGACCATGTTACTTTTAACTAGAACTCCCAGAATTGGATCGTTCAAAGTAAAAAATGCTCTGAATATTCCCAGGAGAGGGGCTAGGAACCTCAATTCCCCCCATCAGGTCAATGATCACAAAGCAATTTAAAATAAACAGCTGCACCCTTAAGTAGCAAATCCATTTCATTTTGGCTATTTTATTCTGCACCTAAAGAGGTGGGTGAAGAAAAAGCCCTCCTTGCAGGTCTCCAACTCAGTACCCTTGCAAACCTAAAGGCTGTTTTAACACTGCAGCCTGACTAATCACAGGACCACATATCGACCATGCTGCCAGAACTTTGGCTTCCCCACCAGGTCCACCGTAAAGACATTCCATTTTGTTTCCAAGGCCACGACAACCAAGACTTTGTGTGTTTTTCTGCTAATGCCATCTCATCAGGCACGCGCAGTACAAGGAGCAAAGCGGATGCTAGACTTTGAATAAAACAGTGCAAAACGAAAAGACAGGCAGCATTAGCTTGTTATGCTCCCAAACTGCAGCCCGGCACACCCAATCACATCAGATCAGCCCCTGCCTTGCTGCACTTCGAAAAGAGATATAGACTTTGCTCTTGAAACATCTGAAAAGCTTCAGTGCATGGAGGACCATACCCAATTAATCCTCACTAATATTGACCCCCAATTGATCAACGCTTACTACTTCTGTGCAAGTTCAGTCGTTTATAAATCAAGAACATACGTGGAGACTCGCTAAACCACGTGCCACAATGTGAAAGGTTGAAACAGTTTGAATTTTAAAAAATGGGTGTAGTTACGTTAAATGCTTACAGGGTGTAGGCGTTAATCTGCAACCATGGTAAATTCACCCCTGGGAAAAGAATCTACGCTTATAGGGTCAGAGAATCCCAACACTATTTGATCCATCATATTATAGGTCTCTGGGTCCAGCTTCTCAAAGCTTAGTTAGGGAAATATAGCACCAAACTACTTTCAACAGGTTACATTTACTGTTAAAGCTACCAGCCAGTTGTTACCACACTTCCTATTCAGAAGGATAGGATAGCTCCCAGTTTGCCATTTGTAGCTCAGTCAGGAGGATAGTGCCCATCAAGAGTGAGTGACTGGAAAGCCTCTCGCGTGTTTACGTTACCATCAGATGCCAAACAGACTCAAATCCACAATAAAGCCTCCCAATAGCGGTTAATTCATCAGATGCATGGCACTCACTCATCCCATTTCCCGTCAAATACATGGGGCTGCAATCATTTCCTTTAAACAAAAAAAGTATTTGTGAAACCCCTCAAAAACATGTTTTAAATCCCATCCCTTTTTTGTCAGAGTAACTAGCTCAAAGGGCGTTGGTACTTTGTTTCTTTTCACAACTTCTCCTAGAGGGAACCACGCTACACATTGAAATTCTCATCTTTTCAGCTATTACCTATTGTATTAGTACTGTTATTTGCCCATATGCTTCAAAAAGTGCATTTTGGCACAAGTGCAACCAACACTACCGGGGTACAATCGCCAAACCCCATATAATTACTTGCTGAATATGCTTTTAAGAACAGCAACCTCTTTTTTGGCACTTGGAATACCCACTAGCATTATCATGCCAGTGTTTGCAGTGGACTAGTGATGCATTCATCCCTGGACAAAGACCAAACAATTTGCCACCCTAGAAATGGTGAGTGAGCATTCACTAGACCATAACCTATGGCCCAGAGGAAATGTCATCAACAGCATCATTAAAAAGCAGTATCCACACGATGTTCTCGAATTTCCTCTGGAAACACATCATCATGTTGAATTATGAAACCGGTGCTGCGAACTCCAGATGCAGAATTTCTGCCACAGCCTAAGAATTAAAAAAGCAGTCAAAATCTTCAACAAAAAGGCCTCAGGGTAGACAGTAAATGAACTCCTCAAGCTAATCTTCCACATTGTCCTTCAACCCACGAAATCTGCAAATCCTGCATAAAAGGTATCATGGGCGTTTCGTTTTTTGAGCATGCCCAGTCATAACAGATGGAAGAAAGAACGGATGGCGCGGAGTCCACAACTGAAGTTCAGTCTGCATTGTGTATTGACTGTTTATTGCGCTACTTTGTAGCTCCACATTGCTGTTACTACGACTACAACTGAAGTGCAGTCTACAGGAGACGGTGAGAGGGTGTTTAACCTTCCTACCTCTATTCAAGTCTGCAAATTTCTTTTGCTTCATTATCCCGAAACCAAAAAATCATGCCGAGCAGAAATGAATCTCACAATGTGTGTGGTGCAGAACGGTCTGTACAGGCAGAAGTTCAATTGAAACAATAAAAAAAGTCAACGGGGACAGGGCTACAAAGCCATGTAAGAGGACGTGTTTGCTGGGAGCTCCCACTGATCCTGAACTGATCCGGCCAAAATAGCCATGCAAAATCATCTATAAGGACTGGAATGGCGTGTGCACAACTATAAATAATCGGGGTATGACTGGAACTGGAAGCGGAAGGGATTGCTACAAATGATTCGGCCGCATCCAGCCGAGCCAAAAGAGCAGCGGCTCGGAGGCGAGCGAGCCAAGATGGCGGCCCGTGGAAGACAAAGGGCTTGATCTGAAGTGCGGAATCCGTGCGGGGGTGGCCGCCTGTGGGCAAGTCGAGCGAGTGCTGGATGACTGGGAGCGCTGGGATCCTGATGGGTGTTGCGCAAAACTGTACGCGGCAGGCTGAGAGGGGGCGCAAGCGGACCTGCACCCGAGTTCCGGAGGAGATTGGCACTTTAAGCTGAGTGCACACAGTCGGCGACCCGGCGGCGAGGGACGTAGCATGGAGTCCCGCGATGCACGCAGCGACTGCTTAGGAGCCCGAAACCAGTGAAGGAAGGTGCTGAAGGACGGCCTGCCTAGGGCACACCGAGGGGAACACAAACGCTCGGCCCCGGGCGACGGCGCACAAGATCCTATTTTGACTGCCCGGACTGGATGCTCGGAGAGACACGCGAACACAGAGGTGCGCAGAGACACCCGGTGTGGAACGCATAGAGCAGATCACGTTGCGTGTGAAACTGCTGGAAGCGCCTGCCTCCCTTGAGATGGAGACAAGAACTGAGCTACGTGCACAGTAGCTGACAATAGACAGCTGGAAACACACCAAATAGCCTGGAATACATTTAATACAGCGCCGCAATAAGAGACAGAGAAGCATACGCCCACACTTGCAATCCTACGGGTAACAAGCCCCATTACATCGGTAAAACAGAGAATTGCCCTGAAAACCCTAGCTTTGACTCACAAATGTCTGAGCAACAACGCCCCACCTTACCTGTCCGCTCGCTTCTCACGCCACACCTCCACTCGACCTACCAGAGCAGCCCAAACTCACAGCCTCATCGTGCCTAGATGCAAACTCCAAAAAGCTGGTGGGGTGAGCTTCCCCGTCCTGGCCTCCAAACTCTGGAACACCTTGCCCACACCTATCAGATTTGAACCATCATTCCACTCCTTCAAGAATAATGCTAAAACATGGCTGCTCTCCCAAGACTCATGAGACCTTGACACAGTCCAGACTCCATGTGGGGTACAGGACTGAATATACATTTTCTCTCTGCTCTGTCCCTGTATTATACGCTGTTAATGGTACCCTTCGGTACATGTATATATGCTGTATATTTTTGTAACTCACTGTAACTACTTGTAACATGTTTAAGAGTATGCGCCCGGTTGCCCTTGGGCCTGGTGTTTTGCGTGTTATAAATAAAATAAAATCAAAATCATCCTGAGGAGGCTAGCCAATACATGGCATAACTAAACAAAATACTTTATAAATGGTGATTCAACCACTTGTGGGGCACAGACATGTTCACATAGACAAACAGTGACAGGCAGTCACAGAGAGTGGGCATGTATGAGCGCGCACGTCGAGCCCGAGATTGCTGTGACCGACAACTGCAGATGAAAGAGCAGAGGTCGTCTCTTGAAAGTGCGGACTGACAAGGGAGGCCATCAGAGCCCGCATAGCCACATCAGAGCTAGGTGGAAACCCTGGAATCTAGGCCGACTGGGGCAAGAACCAGATCCCTGTGAGGGAGGAACTAACCCACCAGGTTACTTGGGAGGACACAGTCCAGTCCGGACAGAGGAACAGCTGCTGAAGGGCACCCCTGTGCAATTTGGCAAGCTTGAAAGGAGGACAGCACGCACGGGGACTGGCCCCCTTAACCCTGACGTGTCGAGATGTCTAACAAGCCCATCAGATTGAAAAGCAAGCAACCCACACTGGATGAATTTGCTAATGCCACCAGGTGCGGAAGGGGCCAGGATGAAAGGCAAGACTCCGTTTGAAGGTCCGGTCGTTATGGGCAATCAAGAAGTACTAGCAGCAATTGCAGACCTGAAAGTGGCCCTGGAGACCAAACTGGGCCTGGCAATGGCTGAACTGAAAGCTGCACTGGAGCTCAAAGTCGTAGAGGTGCAAGAGGATGTAAATCTCCTCCGGCGTGATGTGAGAACGCTTGCGGAACCTTGAAAAACAGGTGGCCCCCGAACACGGCGGCCTGCGCGGCCCACAAATCTGAACTGCACGCCTTGACACAAGTGGGCAACCTCGAGAGTAGGGCGGAGGGACGCGTCCGAAGAAACAACATCCGTATCATCGGATTGCCAGAAGCAGCTGAGGGAACCAACTCTACGGAATACACAGAGTCAATGTTATTGCAGGAGATAACTGGGGGAGCCCTGTCCCAGGGGTTCGCGGTTGAGAGGGCACACAGGGCCCCGACGAGGAACCCGCCGCCGGGGAACCCCCCCTAGGCCGGTAATTGCCAAGATCTTAAACTACAGAGACCGGGAAAAAATCCTTGAACACTTTCGGAAAGGTGGCACGATACGGAGAGGGGCAGCGAACATAATTGCATATCCGGACTATACCTTGCAAGTACAACGCAGTCGCATGAACTTCGGGTCTGTGAAAAGAAGATTGCGTGAAGCGGGCCATAGGTACATGCTGCTCTACCCAGCTAAACTGAAGGTATTCCACAAGGGCAGAACTTGGTTTTTTGACACTCTGGAGAATGCTAAGGGATGGTTGGACGCGCAGAGCTGCCCCCAGGAATCGGATGTCCAGGGAACTGACGGAGGAGATAAGTAACATGTGTCTGTAGCGCCCTAGGTGCCGCAGCTAATGACAATGGGACTTGAATATAGCATTGTATGTCATAGGTGGAGAAGTGGGTTGAGAGCTATAGCTATAGTGGCATGAGAAACTGCGATAATATGGGAGCTACACGGAGCATGACCTCGTACCCCCATAACATATAATAAGTCAGGTCACTGGTAGGTCGGTGACACCCTGCTGGGTTCTGGGCCGGGCTTTCTGGGACAGAACCAAACCCGGGGGGGCCTGAGATCCAGGGATGGAGCTGGGCACTTGTTGGGGTTGGGGGTCGCAGAAAGGGACGGAGGGGGGAGGTTGAGGGGGGTGTGCAGTGGTTTGAAGTTGGGGAAAGGGGTGTTGGGAAAGGGGGGGGGAGGGTGGGAAGGGGTTGTGTGCAATGGTTTGTTGTAGTTGAGGAGAAGTTACGGGGTGAGCCTATACCCCCCGGAAAACGAGATGAACCATGGGAGACCTTAAGATAGTCACTTGGATCGTCAGGGGGCTCAATAGTTATTTGAAACGGAACAAGGTCATGATGTACTTGCGTAGACAGAAAGTGGACATAGCCTTGTTACAAGAAACGCATCTAACACAAGATAAACTGGAAGCGATACGGAAGAAGTGGAGAGGGACAGTAGTAAGGGCAGCATATTCTGCCTATGCAAGAGGGATAATCACATGGGTGGCCCCACATGTCCCATTCCAGCTGCTGAGCTCTGTGGCAGAGGCAGATGGCAGGATGGTGGTTGTGAAGGGGATGGTGGAAAACAGAGATCTGCATAGTAAATACTTATGCACCGAACCAGGGCACGGCTGCATACGTTAAGACCCTGTATGGTAAACTCAGTGGTAGCATAGGGGGGGGCGGTATTGTGGGGAGGAGACTTTAATTGTGTATTAAACCCCAACCTGGATAGTTCAGACACTAAAGTAGATAGACCCACCCCGGCCGCAAAAGCACTGTGTGCGTAGTTGGCGGATTTTGGGCTTATAGACGCATGGAGGTCATGTCACCCGAAGGACAGACAATACTCGCACTATGCAGCCCCACAGGGCCTATACACTAGACTAGACTACATGTTTGTCACGCAGGAACTAATGACCGACATACCGCAGGCGGAATACAAAGCCAGAGTCCTCTCGGACCACTCGCCACTGATGCTAGTGTGGCAATACCGACCCCCGAGGAGGAGGATACCCACATGGCGATTGCATGCAGAGGCGCTGTCATGATGCCTACCCCTCGGCATCAGGACCAAGGCCCTCAGCTCCGGGAGCAGGCATCCAGACATTTGTTTAAACCTCAGCAGCCCCGGCTAGGGGCTGTCTGGGTTCAGTCCTGGCGCCTTAGGCGCCAGGCTCATCATAGAAATCAGTCCTGGCGCCATAGACGCCAGGCTCATAGACTTTACTTACCTGATGCAGACCATGCTGCAAAAGAGTCCAAGCCTACATGAGGCCTGGATGGGACTATTTTGTTACAGGGACTATTTTTTACTCGGGCGTGGCTCTAGGGAACTTCTTACCTGGAACTACTTTGGAGGCTATTTAAACCACACCCGAACAGCAGCACATGCTACGCGTTATTCTGCATCCAGCAGCGTGACGCTCACCGTGCCTGCAGCCAGCATCCAGTCTTCTGCCACGCCCGCGTGCCTGCAGCCAGCATCCAGTCTTTTGCCACGCCCGCCTCGAATCCGGAGCTCCTCGAATAAAGAAGAAGAAAAGTACAAGGTTAGAAAACAAACTTATTTCAAATTCCTCACCTAATTCCGCAACCATTTCATCTCCGGAACTGGAAAGTACATCAGTCCTGCACGCGTCGCTTAGCCAGCTCCAGCACGGCGCCATACTCACCAGTTCTCACAGCATCTTTCGATCCGGCACTGTCTCCATCATTTCTTCGCCGTAATCTGGCACCTAGGGGACACAAGAAAAAACAAGGTGAGCCAAGGGAATCAACAAATACAAAACAAATACAACCTCTTACCACCATAGACTTACCCGATTTACCACCGGCGGTATTATTCCATAACTCTCCACATTTTCATATGCCGCATGTGTAAAGAGGGGGGAAAAACCACGGTAACGCATGCCGGACAGCGTTGGGTAACACAGACCCTTACCTGAACGCCAGCAGCAGCTACGAGACCTTCTTCTCACGAACTCAGTTGCAACTTAAGGAAGGAAGGGGACAAGAGTGAACATCGGGCACATTGAACTCTTTGAACTTGATACTTACCAAATCCCGCCAGGGACTTCAGATTTAATACTTACCGGAACTCTTCCAACTCCTTCAAACCACTGAAGTAACTGGTATCTACGCGCCCCTGCAAGACACGCAGGATGGAGAGCTCATCTTTTACGAACATAAGGTGAGGTTACTAAGGGGATATCGGAGGTGATTAGTGGGGGAGAGCGAGAACAGTTGGGAGGCCATTACTAAAACCCACAGGTGGTTAATCCCTGTCTCCACTTGCAGGAAAATACTTCTTCGGGTCCAGCAGACAAGACTAAGTGGGCCAGTCCAGACAGTCATCTCTGCACTACGCATCACGTTGAAGGAGACCGCAGCTGTCCGGGTCCGATCGACACCCCTGTGGGGTCCAGGTGAGCGTAACAGGCGCTTAAAGATAGTGTATTTAGGGAGGATATGCGGGAGGAAATAATAAATTACTTTGAGATAAACACCGGTAGTGTCAAGGCAGTGGGCACGCTCTGGGAAGCCTTTAAAGTAGTAGTGAGAGGAATTGCCATAGCCAAGTCGAAAGGGCTGCAGAATGGGGTCCTGGCCGAACTACAGGACACCGAAAAAGAGCAAGAGAAAGTACTGGAACGGGGTAGTAACACGAAGGAAGATACAAAATGGCATCGGGTCTGCAGCAGAAATGCGCAGGACTTTGGGAGAGGTTATGCAATCTTAACTATAAAAAGTATATAGAGAGACAACATGGTGAGGGAGACAAGCCAGGGAGAGTCCTGGCATGGCTCTACAAAAACGAGACCCCTAGGCCCACAATCAGAACAATAGTGAAGGACAATGGAGACATAGTTGATACGCAAGAGGGGGTTAATCAAAAATGTGCAGAATATTACAGATGCATCTACGGGGATGAGGCAGGGAGTAACAGGGAGGAGATAGGGGTCATACTGGAAGGGAAGATATTGGATTACCCCAGATTAGTGCAGGGAAGAGGGAGGAGCTAGATGCCCCAATCACCCTAGAGGAACTAGAGGAAGTAGTGAGGCAGCTGCCCATGTGCAAAACCCCAGGAACCGATGGACTCCCGAGCGAATTTTACAAGGCATATAAATCAGAGGTACCCCCCCTCCCCCGTTGCTGTGCTGGAGATGCTTAATGAAGCATATGAAGCTGGGAAACTACCGGAATTTTTACGCAAAGCGGTTATTATACCGCTTCCCAAGCCCAATAAGCCTGGTAGTGACTGCGGATCCTACAGGCCCCTGTCGATGTTGAACCAAGATAGTAAGATACTAACAGCGGTCCTAGCAAATAGATTGAAGAAGGTTATCAACAAGCCGATACATCATGACCAGACAGGATATGTTCCGAACAAAAACATATTGAATAATTTGAGGCGACTCCATCGAGTGGTCGAACACGCAGATGGAGACACAGGAGAGATGGTGATAGTATCACTGGACGCGATAAAGGCATTTAACTCGGTCAAGTGGCCTTGGTTAAAAGCGGCCCTAGCCAATTACGGTATGGGGCTGGGATATCTTCATTGGGTAGAATTACTATATAGTGCACCACTAGCGAGAATGAAGACGGGAACGGTGATCTCTGAAAGGTGCCAACTTGGTAGAGGTACCAGGCCGAGATGCCCTTGGTCCCCCATGCTGTATATCTTAGCACTGGAACCGCTGGCAACTTATTTAAGGCAGCAATATGATGCAATAGGCATTGTTGTTAGGGAGACATCGCATTTAATTTCACTATATGCAGACGATATGTTATTGTATTTGCAGTACCCAGAAGAGAACCTTCAATATGTACTGGAAGTGATGAAAAGGTTTGCAGAACTATCTGGTATAGCTGTGAACCCCAGTAAGTCCTGTGTGTTTCCGCTGGGAAGATATAGAGGGCTCTCGGTGGAGAAGCTGCCGGTTTTACAGATACCGTGGGAGGTCACAACCTTCAGATATCTTGGGGTAGACATATACCACACGTTAGAAGCCGAACACAAGCATAATACGGAAAGAACGGTTCAGAAACTGGAGAATAGCATGAAGTTCTGGGCAAAACTCCGCTTGGCAATGATTGGGCGAGGGGCGATGCTCAAGATGGTGGCATTGCCCAGACTGCTGCATTGCTTCGCGAACATCCCGTACTCTATACCCCGGAAATTCTTTACCAGGTTGGACAGCATATGTAGGGAATTCCTATGGCATGGGATGAGGAACAGGGTAGCCCTGTGGAAACTACAAAATCCGTATAAGTAAGGATGTATTAAATCACCAAACTGGGAAGTGTACTATGTAGCGAGCCAATTACAATATGTAGCCAAATGGCTCTCTGAGGAGCCTACCTTAGAACATAGGCTACATCAGGGGGACTGTGCCCCATATTTCCTGAAAGAGATGATATGGTTGCCAAAATGGGAGATGGGAGGTCGTCCAAGGATGATGGGGCTTGGGTGGGGGATGTGGCAAAGGGCATGTCGGTTGATGACAAGCCATCCCCGTGCACCTCGCAGATCCCACTGGTCACAGTGGTGGGAGCAGAAAAGCAACTACGGTTAATGATTAGGAAACATTGGGAACCGGTGGGGATAGCAACCATGGGAGATGTGTGGCAGGAGGGGAAGATATTAGAATTTGAGGAGCTGGTGGAACAAACAGGGTTGAGTGCCGGGCAATATATTACGTACCATGGGATGGTGCAGCGGATCAAAGCCACCTGGTCTGAGGTGGAACTGGCAGAGGAGCCGGATACCATACTGGATGTGATATATGAGATGGCGGAGGGGGGGCACGAAACATCTAGAGTGTATGAGATGATAATGACCCAAGTGGGCAAGGAGGTGGTGCAACTTAGACTGGACTGGGAAGAAGAGGTGGGGGACCCGATGAGCAGTGGGATGTGGGGAAGGGCACAAGGATATCATAAAAAAGTGTTGAGAAACGCCAGGCTGCAACAGATACAGTTGCACATAACTCACAGGGCATACATAACTCACAGGGAATACCTGACGCCACTAAAAATAGCTAAATTTAAAAACGCCGGAAGACAAGTGTGCCCGAAATGTAATGAGGAAAATGCAGGGATGGTGCATATGTTTTGGGCATGCCCACTGATAGCGAGATATTGGGGGGACATAGCACGGAAAATGGAAGATAAAGGATCTGTATGAAGGTGGATACCGTGTGGGCTTGCTTGTTGGGAGGGTTCCCTAGACCGTGCAAGCTTAAACATGTGAGTAAATTTAAAGATCTAGCATATGTTCTGGCAAAGAGAAGGATCTCAATCGGATGGAAAGCATGTTACAGGCCCAAAGTGGTAACTTGGTGGAGGTACTTGCAGAAGTGGGCGGAGGCAGAAAGAGTGGCATGGCAGGAAGCGTTTAAGGGGGACATAGAGGGAGAAGCGAGGGCCCCGTCAGGTTGGAGGCAGCTGACAACTGAACTATTTGGGCCCTCGTATGATGGACCAAGTGATGGCGATATGACGAGTGCGGTGGAAGATGACTCCATACCGCAAGAGGTGGGAACTAACAATGTGGGAAAGGAGGCACGGAAGGGGGGCGGGGGGTGGGGAACACAGTGGGCAAGAACATAATAAGGTACGTGTATATGTGAGCAAATTAGGCATCCACTGTAAGTTTGGTTTGGGTTGTTATTTTGTTGTTTGAATAAAATCAATAAAAAAAAGAAAAAAAACAATTAAAAAAGTCACAAATCGACACAAGCGTTGTTCGATAAAGAGCTTGTATCTAAAAGGCAGCTCAACAACTTGAACCAGACAGGGGGGGAGCGATAGATAGGGGCGGGGGGGAATTACAGTGTTTTTTGCTTTACTTTTTTACGTGGCTCCTATGACGACAACTGAGCACTCTGGTGAAGCCATCGTTGAAGTATCAGAGCCTCTTCATTCTAACAGCTCTATCTGTCCGCCACCCATCGATAATTCATTACTCAATCTTTGTTAATGCTTGCAGCGGGAATCTTATGGATGCGCTCCTGTTCGCTCTCCCACAACTGGTATTAATTCTGGATTGAACTTTATTGGCTTTGATTTTTCCAAAACTCCGGAATCAAGACTGCCGATTATTTGTCTGCCCCTTTGAAGGACTTCCATTTCCGATTTAAATCATTTGCAGCCTGATTTACATGCTATTTCGGCATTCTCAAAAGCTTTTTTTCAATTTGCACAGATATCTTTAAAGTTCAAAAAGAGCAAAGCTTTGCAGTTGAAAGGATAATGGACTGAGGGCTATCCAACAGCGTTGAAGAAGGTTTTAGTGCAAATGAGTGTGATGACAATAACCAATAGTCCCCCTCCTTGGGACAAGGCTGGGAATTGTGGATCATGCTATATCTAGACGCAAAAAACAAACGATGGGGGGAAGAGAGTTGGAAAGCTAGATAAGGCGAGATCAAAGCATAATGATAATGAAGGTCGGAGAGGCTGGAGCGAGATACATGGAGGGTGTGGTTCAAGAACGTCATGCAGACAGAATCGTTGTTGGCAGTAGTGAAGGCAGAAAGTGGAGAAGGCATCCCGCAGAATGAAATGTTATACAAGTGAAAGCTGGTGGCCGGTGGGCAGGATTAGGGCAGAGAAAGAGGAGAATCAGCACGACGTCCGGATAAAACAAACATTTTATTTGTGAGACTCCAGCAAAGCGTCATACCAGTTGGCCAGGAGCCAGCCCAACGGAAGGATGGAGATCGGGTTGTGGTGGCGTGACCTGTAATGGGTGGACCGTGTGGTCTGACAACTGCAGTGAGATCGCTAACCCCAGCCTTTTGCAAAGTCAGATAAACTGGCTCGAGAAGAATCCAGAGTGGTGGTGGCTGAACGACTACATGTGATTTCATGGAATCCCAAAATAACTAGTGCAATTAAAACGAATACAAAACAAGTAATACCAAAATAACGAATTCCTTAACCCCCTCTTTTTTTTCGTAATACTTTTCCCCATCCCCAAAACCACTATTCACACTCCCAACACCATTTTCAGTTATATCCCAAATTCGTTTTTTTTGTTTTCGTTATGCATTTGTTGCAATTACATTCATTATTTTGGTATTCTATATAATCACTGCATACGGGCTGAACGACCTGTACAGAAGGGACGGTCGAGTCCATTACCAACATCAAAACAACCAGCAGTACAGTGCCCAAGACACAAGCGGCCAACAAGAGAAGAACTATAGATCGTCACAAGATCCCAGGCAGAACCATAGAAGCATCCTGACTCCAAAACAAGGTAACAGGAGTTGTTAAAGTCAGAGAGGGAGCAGAGGAAAATCTAAGAGCCTTGGAAAACAGGCAACAGCAAACAAGTATAATGAACAGTTAACATTCACCTCAGCAGTTGTGAATTGAGTGAGTCTTTAAAACTCCAACCCCAACTACCCAAAATGTTATTCGAGGGGTTATCTTCTTCAACTTCGCTGAAGGAACAGAAACCCTTACAAGGGTCTTCTGGAGCAACATTGGCAAGAACAGTTCTTGAGGGGACTTGAGGACAATCGCTGAAAAAGACGTAACATCCTAAAACATGTGGGAAATAGAAACCCTCCCTACACACCCCAGAATCACCCAAGGCTTGTCTTCAGAGAAAAAACCAATCCCCCTTCTATCAAAAGGCAATTCCAGGCTTATGGTTGGCCGACACCAGATCCTATCAAGAGTCTAGTCTTTTCAACACACAGAGTCAACAATCTCTTTTGAACTAAGAAGACAACCATTGTATTTGTCGTGGTATTCTCTTTTTGAAAAGCTTATAATCTGGATCTTCCTTTTAGAAAGTAATCTGCTAACATCCAGGGAATCGAGAATACTTGAAACTGTAAAGGTGAAGAAACTAAGAAAGTAGTGAATCACTTTGAACCCCAGTTCCCTGACCAGCTCCTGAAAGGTGTGGTGCTGGAGAGAATTGATAGGAACTCCAGGAGCATCTACATCGTCCCAGTGGTGGCAGAATATAAAGAAACTCAAACATGTGAAAACCTCCATAAGGGAATCCCCCGTTTTTCTGAAAACCATAAGAAACATCGAGGAACCAGCTAGGAGAAGGGACTCTTTCTACTAGCCCCACAAAGATCCTGTAGAACAGTTGTTTTTTTTGAGCATCACAAAAAGCCTGGAGCTTTATTTTGAGACAACGGGACGTCTTTGGGCCACTTTGCATCCATCCAGAAGAAGGGAGTAATGCTCAAGGGTCACGAGCAGAAACAGAAGTTTATTATTGTTTGCTGTAGTGGCAGGGATAGAGTAGGAGCCTTTTTGACTGGGACGTTGCCTTTTGATTTGGATTTACACAAACTTCCTGATGAGCAGCAGAGTGTCTTTAGTTTAGGTAGGTACAGAAAGGTTTATCTTTCTTTAGTACAAAGGTTCATAACCATCATCACGGCACCACTTGGGCAGTCTATTCATTCTTTGTCGCCTCACCTCTAACAAGTTGTTAAAAGAAAGAATCAGACTGGAATCTGTCTATTTAATCATTTAAGGGTTCTTTTAGACTTTTTACTTGTCTTATATAAACATCTTGCTTTATTGCTGATGAATGGCTTTGGGTTAGGGTTTTTGCAAAATGTTTAAATTTAAATATTTTAGTAAATGTTGTGCACATGTTTAGTTACTACTAAGAATAATTGGTGTGTTTTATTCTGATGATTTACATGGAATCTCAATGTTTTATATGTAGATCCCTTAATATTGCATGATAGTGTGAATGTTTGTATGTATTTAACAAACAACACTAATAAAAAATAAAGAAATTGACTATCAGATTTGATCAGTTTCCAGATGCTTGTTTGTGCTTGGTATGTTGAGGAATTCAGCCAATTTCTGTGAGTAAGGGTATCTGAAATAGGGTAGTATACTGTACTTGCAAGCCACGCCAATTGAAAAGATTATTGTGAAGACATTCATCTTGAGTGATGGCATACTCCTAGCGGTTTAATGTACGATGGGAGAGAAAAAAGAAACGGTGCCGACATGTACTCCACATCAACACAACACATCGTCAAGAAGTTCTACTTGGTCATGGTAAAGGTGAGATTCCAGGCATATCACGTTCAGTGTGATAGCGCAGTAACAGCAAGCACATATAGGTCAATGAAAAGGGACCACAAAAAATGGCAAGTAAACTACTAAATAAGCTCACAAAAAGATGCAGATTGAGAATATATTAAGTATAAGACTGCTTGAGGTGCTTTTCCAATTAAAAAAGTGGAAGTTGTGGACAGGGCTCGGCCCCCTTTGGTACAAGTATGAATGTTCTTAACAGTGTGTAGCATAGACTGGATGCAAACATTATAAAAAAAATCAATGCAGAAAGGAGTAGTTTAGCAGAACAGGTCTCATTTTAAAGTAGCTTAGCTATACATTTTCAAAATAAAGCATGTGCTTAAACAAAATGTACATGTGTAGATGGGGGAGGGGTAAGACCTGCGCCTACAACCCTTCGATTGAGGCCCGGCTGCAGCGGAGTAGCAGGCCTTGCTGCATCCTAACTACAGGGGCCACAGCAAGCAAGATGGCAGCTGCCAAAGGACTCTGCGAGCCGGCTGTGCACAACAGCTGTGCACAACAGTGGACCTCAAGTTGGCTGCACATCTTCTACTGGCGGCCAAACTTTCTATTCTGCAGCTGTGGAGGAGACCAGAGTCGCCCTCTACCAATATGTGGATGGACGAAGTCTGGAACATTCTCTACATCGAAAAATGAACCGCTAATTTGATAAACTGACATTTACGGCCGTCTGGGCTCCATTTTTGAATTATGTGCAAAACTCTTTGACGTGCCCAATGAGATTGAGAGCCCTTAACCTGGTTAAACCACCCTAGACTGTTACCAGGCCACCTATGGTTCATTAGCATCCTCTATTGGTTGATTCTGTGTAAGGATACTCAAGTGTACTCCCAGGGAATGGAATGGGGTGTTAGGGGGGAATTGGAAATTATGTTTTATAAAGTTATGTAGTACTTTATTGTTGAATGCCGGGTGCTGCGGAGGTTGTTGAGAACATCTAAAAATTAACAAAGTATTTCCATTAAAACATTTGTATAAAAAGCTACATGCATGTTTTAGCGAGGACCATATGTCTTTACATGGATCAGGCGACAGTCGCAAGTTTCTGCAATATGTGTGCACATCCCAAAGTGGTAGGAACGTGATAGGAGGGGCGAGGAGAGCGCATACCTGCTGCTGGAGCCTTAATTGATGTGTTAGTTGCTAAGAAAGCAGGGCACTGGCTATGCTAGTGTCTTTTATACCTCCTTGGTCCAGGGCCTGGGGAAGGAGCATGGAAATCATGTGACTGTAAATGTTAGCTAGTGGAAGGGGTAAATATACATTTGCCTTCTGCCACTTCGAACTTGAAGCACAGCAGCACAGGCATTCCAGAGTTTGGAGTAAACCAGATTATCATTTTTAATATAGATCTAAATGGAGTTAAAATCTATTCTGAATGCTACCAGTGTACACAGGACCTTTTAAGATGCCCCCCGATTTAAGTTAAGGGGCCAGCCTTGTCTGTGCTGCACAAATCACGTAATATCACATGAATTCACTACACATCTGCAGCATATTGCAACAAGGACGCAGATATGCTGCAACTATCTTAGCTGACACGTAGGAACAGTGAAGCCCTGAGGTGGAAAGGGCTGAGGACGCGGAGCTGTTTGGCTGTGGCGAGTGGAAAGGAAAGGAAGCAGAGAGACGCTCAATCCATTCAACCCCATAAAAGCCCATAAGAAGAGGGTAGAGGTGCGTGTGCCTTTAATATCGCCTGGCCAGCTGGTCAGCTGACTACTTAAGGCCGCCTCTATGACCCTTGCGGCGTGAAGCTGAAGACGCAGAGCTGTTTGGCGAGTGGGCGATCAATGGCGGCGTCCCCTGTATTGAGGACTCGGGCACAGAGGCGACGATATTGGGCTGGCATTACGGAGGACTTAGCTGCTCAACGCCCTCGATCTATCCCGAAAGTAAGTCGATATCATACATGTTCCTCTGATGTAGCCGACTGCAATTCAGATCCTAATCTTGATCAGGATCATGAACTTGAGGCTGATAAACATACGCATATTCTGTGCGACGCAGTTTTCGAAGCACCAACTGCCTCGATTGAACCCGCATACTCGCGGGAGGAAATTCGTCTGACTCCCGGCGCTGCTGAAGAGAGCTGTTCTGCTCTAGGTAGTGGCGCTGAATGTGCGGGCAGTGTACGCGCCATGCACAGCGACTCCTCGGCAGCGCCTTGCCTCGAGATTGCAGCTGTCACTGAAAAGAAGAGTCCGAATTGAGACGGCAACATGCCCACCTCGCCACCAATGGTTGCTAACACTCACCTGCCCAGTGGTCCCGTGGACTCAGTCTCGGAAGGGGCAGGGTGCGGGGGGGAGAGGAGTTTGGCCCAGCGCGGCCAGAGCACCGCTGGGCGGGAAGCTGACACTGGCTGCTGTGAAGAGGGAGAGGCTCCCCCTGGTGGAGCCTATCCAGCAGGAAAGGAAGCTGAATTGTCGAAAGGCTGCAACCCAACAGGATTACTGAAAGCAGCTTCATCCCTGAATGACCTTTCACTTTCTAGCCTGGGCTGCGAGGATTCTATACATATTATAAAGGAGACAGAAGCATTGTTCACTGCAAGCTCTCCAGTGTGTGTCAGGGCTAAATCGGTCACTGGATCATCTCATGACGCTAACGTTGATGCGGCAGGCAATTAATTTAAATTCAGAAGGGCAACGTCGAGATCAGATCTCAAACCTTGACAGCCTAACTGAGTCGGATGCGAGCCAAAAAACAATGCTGCAAGAAGAGACTCATTAGGAGTTGTGAATAACATCCTACAGAATCTAGTGCTTTTGAACAAAGCATGTTCAAATAAGCTACCTAAAGATCAGAGGACTCCTGTAGAGACTAAGGCTAAAACAACCCTAAAAAGAAATAATAGCCAGTTGTTGGGGGCAACAGGCGACATATGGTCAGAGGTTTGCTACAAACAGCTGAAGACATTCAATCATCTACCAAATGGGGAGTCAGAGCATGAGATATATGATATTCACCTGACCTCCCAAAAAAAGACATGCTACTTCAAATAGGAAGGCAAAAGGGGTGACTGACGAAACGTATTGCTATGAGCACTTGTCCCATAATGACTCTACGGAATCATCTTTGATGGAACGTCCATTCCCTAAAATTCGCCGTGACAAGGAGCAACTCTCCGGTAGGACGCCGAAGCTCCATGCTCAAACTACAAGAGCGGAATTACCGTCTGTGTTGCCCCTAACTGAATTGCAAGCCCTTCTATTGGCATCCTCATCGATTTCATTGGCCCCTTTTATGAAACTCTATGAAAATATACATGAGGCAACTAAAGACCTAACGACTGTTGTGGCAATGATGAATTCCAAACTGATTCAACTGGAAAAAACTTGTGACCGCTCATATGTAGAACAACATGAGGGCATCAAAAGACTGGATGCAGCCTTCAACCTATTAAGCGAGAGTAGAAAAAGCGATTCAACCGACAAAAGGCTGTTCGCTGAAGTTGCCCGGGAGACACTTGCCCTATTTAAATACGATACAAATCATTCACTTCGGCATAGGTCTTCTGAGTGTGCCAACCTCGATGGAGGGCAAATTAGTGCTAAGCCCAGACCCCAAGTTGAGCAAGAACACAACAGGGTTTTAAAACACCGTCATTTTCAAGCCGATGTGTTGACTTTGCAAGAACAGCACCGTCTTCAGTCTTCAATTCCAATGCAGATCACTCCGGTGAGTGAGGAGCCCGCAGCAGAGGCCATGAAGGGCGTTACAGTCTCATTAGACGCAGGAAACAAGGCCGCAGCGTCTTCGATGAAGACGGGTCCTTGCTCATCGGTAATATCCTTTACACCAAACGTCGCAGACCTGTCGTTCCATACAGCATTTGAGCAGGCTAGATGTGCTGCTAACAAAACTTGTCAGGACCCTCAAATGGCATCGACCTCAGGAGTCAACATTCAAACGGAACTGACTCCAAAAGACCAATTAACTCCTTCCACAGTGGGGAAGCCGAATGTTTATTCAATTTTCACTGGAGGGCCTCAGGCCTTAGGAAAATCTGAGAATTTGCCATCAAAATCGAAACCTGCTGTTAAAATAACCATTAAGAAATCAAAAAATCAAAAGGCAAAGAAAAACAATACTTTAAATGGAGCTCGGAAGTACCACTGATTTGGTCAATTCATCCAAGGGCCCTGCTCCACCTAAAAATCAACCTCAAACTCACGGCAAAAGTGATAACTTAATACCTCTTAAACAGACACAAACGAAGAGTACCACACCAACCATGGATATCGCGGTGGACCTGTCAACTTACGACGAGCCGGAATATGTGGATCTGGAAACTGTCGCTTCATTAGGCGAAGATGCGCCGCTCAACATGGAAACTCACCAAAGTGGGGAGCCCATTCAATATAAGGATACACCTGTACAGCCGACAGACAAAATAATTTCGGATAAGCCTGCGACAAATCAACCATGTATCGTTGAAGACGATTGCAGAAACCCAGCTATAAAATGCAGGTTACATGAAAGGTCCTGTGAAATCATTGAAGCACGAGATAGCAATAGCTCATTGCCTCCTCCTTTACTCAGTCCGGTGTTCCTCACAATGGATGAGAAGAGAAAACAGTATCTAGCTAATTTTCAAGCTGACAGACCAGGGAGGTCACGGTCGAAATCAGGTAGAAGCTACAAATCAGCAAATGAAAATGATTCCCACGGGCCTTCGACCAGATGCACTGCCGTTGAGTCTCCGAAAAACAACCGAAGAAAGATGAAAGGGCTTGTGACCGACAGACATCCGCTAACATCAAAGGAAAGTGTTTCAAAGTTAGTCCCGAATAAGAGCTTCACTCAAAAGGTGAAAATTGAGAGCTTGGAATCGATTGATAATTTGATCTTGAATCGGGGAACGGTACTTAAATTACTTCATCTTGTACCAAGCCTACGTGCCATAACTTCAAATGATCTAAAAATCGTGGAGTTTCCAGTTGAAGGCACAATGACAAGGTGGTGCTCCACCTAACCTCGAACTTACTCGTTACATCTATACTGAAAGAAAACGTTGCGTTGTTTTCACTGGGCTTCGACGTTTACAAATTTACTGAGCCCGAGGCGACTCGACAAACCTCCAATGGAACCTCAGAAGTTCAAAGGGAAGCGTCCCCAAGTGTTTCTATAGCACCGGTCCCAATAAGAGACACAGCGACGAAGGATTCACAAGGGCATTTCAGTTTGTCACTAGCTTCAGATCAGAAATATATTCAACCAGCGCTTCTGTTAAGGATAACTCAAAAATCAATGGGTAATGGTGGAGTGGCATCTGATGGTCAAAATACGCAAATAAGAATTACAATTAAAAGAAAAGAACTTTCTGATGATAACATCAAGGAAGACCCTCAAACCACAACCTCCGCCCCTGGAAATCATGAATGGCATTGGTTAGCAGGGGCCTTAAACAAAAAATAACCAATAATGCCAGGAGCTTGAAACCCCCATGGAGTGTAGTTTAGCTTCCTGGAACACACAAGGGTTTATACATCTGTTTAATACAATCTGGCTAGTCAATCTCCACATCGTGTGTTTACAGGAGACATGGTTAAGTGAACTGCCGGTAACCTCGGAGTTTGAGATCGCAATAAATCCGGCTATAAAATCAAATCATGGGCGCCCCATGTCAGGGCTGCTAATGATGGTGAGAAGAGCATCAGGATGGCGAATTATACATTCTGTCAACTATTCTCCTTATATTCAGGAGACAGTCATTGAAAGAGCCAGTGCACATGAGCATACCCAAGACAAGATTTTAATACTGAACTTGTATTGGAACCATATACGGGCAAGAAAGACGGATTTCATTGATCAGATAACAGGATTAATTGACCTTCGTGTGGAATCCTTGGGGTGGTCGAAAATAATTCTCTGTGGAGATTTAAACAACGACCTATTTAAGCAAGTAAAACCAGACCAGGGCATACTGGCACAAGCATGGTTGATCGAAATGGGTCTATGAAATTTTCATATGTTGAATGGAAGCACCTGTGGTGACATACCACCCATTCCCACATAGCACCGTGCGGCCTCATCATCTATTATAGACTACATGTTCGTGTCTGAAGCCTTGCACCCTAGGATACATTCGCTGAAGATCTGTGAAAAAGCAAACAGTGATCATGATATGCTACTCATGAAATGTGTGATATCAGAATCTGCTCAAAGACCAAAGTGGTCATACAAAGTCCAGGTCGAAACAAACAGAGTTCGCTTAAGATTGGAAGAGAGTGAAGTCAACGCTGTGATGATCCAGTATTGTCAATTGAGTGCAGATCTAGAATACGATCAGTTATTGACACAATTCAAAACTATAAAAGTAGGCCTAAAAAACTCTAACATGGTCCGGGCTCATCATTTCGATCTCGAGATACTTATTCAAAAACGAAGGATGCGTGCTGCACTTAGGAGAGTTCAGTCCCCAGATATTGCCGCTCGAAAACTGGAAAGAAAGGCGGTGAAACAAAAATATAAGAACTGGTTGAAGATGCATAAACATGCCTTAATGCAAAACGACGCGGAGCAGATGCTAGCTACACTGAAGAACAAAAACTCGAGGGACTTCTGGAGTCCCATTAAGAACTTTCAAGCTCCTCAAATGGCATTGAAGTCTTGCATGGTCTCGGAATCTGCCTGGATAGCCCACTTTGAAGCCCTTTACAAAGCAAAGGCTCAAGGAAATGTCCCATTGGAAACATCTTCAAAACCGTGGGCCTTGACTTTTCCAAGAGAAGACATTGTGTCAATAATCAAGAATGCAAAAAACTCGAGCACCAGGCCCTGATGGACTTACCAATTTTACTATTAAACAACATCCAGAGCTGTGGGCATCTATATGCGTAGCTCTATTTGATAGAAGTAAGTGCTGAAGGACCCCAAAATCTTGGAAATCTGCTGTCATTGTCCCTATATTTAAGAAGGGAGACAGAACATGCCCAAAAAATGATCGCCCATTTGCACTATTGGACGTTCTGGGGAAAATGTATGCCACAATTTTGCAGCAAAAACTGGTGGCATGGGCAGTCGAGTCAAACCATATAGACAAAAGGCAATCTGGATTTGTAAAACAAGTAGGCTGCTCTCTAAATCTGCTACTTTTGAATCTGATGAAAATGGAGGCGATAAAGACGAACACAAAGGTCTATTTGGCCTTCCTTGACTTCTCATGTGCATTCGATACCATCGACAGGCCACTTCTGTGGTTAAAACTACAAAGTTGGGGATGTCCGGTTGATTTAGTAGCCGCAATCCGGGATCTTCACTCTGAAACCTCAATCAAAATCCGATTGGATCGCTCTGGAAACTTAACAGCACCAATCAAAACTTAAAGGGGTAAAACAAGGCTGTCCCTTAGCTGCCGCAATATTCAGCTTATTTATATCGGACATAGGTCATTCGATCGATTCAGTAAGTTCTTTTCCACCAAAAGTAGCTAAGTCACATCTAAGCTGGTTGTTATATGCAGACGACCTTGTCCTGATGGACCTAACACCTGTCGGCCTTCAGAGGAAGCTGAATGCGGTTGACCAATATGTTGCAACTAGCCAACTGGTGATAAACACAAAAAAATGTGAAATCCTGGTGTTAAAGAATGTGAATAGAGAAGGAGGGAAAAAATCGAAACAACTGAGATGGTGCCTGGGTAAGGATTCCATTCAGATAGCCCAGAGCGTAAAATACCTCAGCATGTTAATAAATTCATCAATTAACGATGGGCCTTGGATTACTGAAACTAAAAGGAAATGCAAGCAACTGGCAAGTCAAGCTGTCATCATGCAAAAGAAATTTGGGAAATTCTCAATAAAACCAGTGCTAGCTTTTTACCAGCAAAAAGTAATCCCAGTCTTACTATATGGTGCTGAAAACACTTTGGGTTGTACCCATGAACCATGGGCCTTGAAACATGGGCCTTTCTAGAGAACTGCTTCTTGTCTAAGGTATCGTCTCTCCCAAGGGGAATTCAGACAGCATGTGTGAGATCCGAACTGTCATTCATATCGTTCCACGCTAGGGTATGCTAGACCCTGGTGAGCTTGTTTCGCAAAACTCGCCATCGCGAGCAAATACTGCAATTTGACATCTTCCACGATCAGACACCAACAAATAACAGCATGGTGGCACTGTGGTCTAAGAGATGCGAAGAGATTCTGAGTGAACATGGAATCAGTTTGGATATGCTTCATAATGACCCGAACGCCGCCAAACTATAAATCTGGCGTGCGGATTGGGATCGAACATGTACACAACGAGCTGCAACAAAAATGATGAGTGAGGCGCCGCTAGAAACTCAGGAATTTAATTTCCCACAGCGCTACATCGAGTTGTTTCCAGATCCTAAGGCACGAAGAGTGTTCACGATGCTGCGTCTCAACATATTCAAAACCAAAGATCGGTTGGCTTCATGGAAATGTAATAAAGTCACAAATCCAATGTGTAGACTATGCACTAAGGACAAGGAAACCCTTAAGCATTTGGTGCTATTTTGCACGACACTTCGATCAGAAAGGACAATCCATCTCGGCCCTTGGGGCCTAAAGCACCCCTCCCTTTGCGCCGACGATTGGTGGGCAAACATGTTTCAAGGAACGGACATGAAATTGATACTACCATTGACTCGTTTCTTAATGATAATTGAAAATCGTTTGAATTCATCGCCGGTTGATGAGTAAGGAGGACAGTGATCCGACAGCACGGAAGAGAAAATGGGAGGGGTATTTGTAAAGGACTATGATTCTTCAAATGTGTAGGGTTTTGTGTTTTGTTTGTAAATATTTTAAAGGTTTGTGATAAACTGATTAAAAAAAAAAACTGTGAACCCTATTTCTTTGCTTAAAATCCACACATGAAGGTATTTTCTAACTACTCTATGCACGATTATAAATGTAAGAACCTTCTACGACGAATCAAAGGATTCTTCAGTCACTTCTGCCCAGGGAGCCTTTCCATGTGAGGCTAGGCAGGTGAGCCCGCTACTCCAGGAATTTGAATACCATCTATCAGGTCATTGAACACTGGATGACAGAATTGGCTCTACTTAAACGGGGCAAAAACCGAACTCATGCTATTTGGAAGCTCTTTGGCAAGAGCTAAACTAAAGGATTATTCATGTTTCAGGGTTAAAGACGGCTCCATCCCAGTAGCTGGTAAAGTTAAGACTCTGCGGGTCCGTTTCAATTCATCCCTCAGTGCCGAATCCGAGACCAATTACGTCTAAAAAAAAACGGTCACTACTATCTGAAACGCCTTAGGAACATCAAGCCTTTTTTTTATCTCAGAGGCAAACTGCTCCTCAATCGCTCGAGCCATTATTCTATCACGGCTTGACTATTGCAACGCATTATTGGTGGGGTCTAACAAAAAATGCATGCCATAACTGCAGATCCTCCAAAAAGATGCTGTTCGTTTTCTTAAAAGGTATTCCGAGACACAAGCATATTTCCATTGGTAGACGATCACTACACTGGCTTCCCATCTCTGCCCAGATCCATTTCAAGATGGTTTCTCTTGTTCACAAATGCCGGCAGGGGGGGAAGAGAGGGGAAGAGGAAGGTCAGTCATGAACTTGGGAGCTAGCAATTGCTTCATGCGCAGCCAGCCCTTTTCACCATGACTGCATAGAACTGCTACCTTGACAAAGATGTGTTAGCGAGAAATGTGCGGGTCCCTACATTTATGTTTTTCTACCATCACAACCAGTGCACTCATGGCGAGAAGTACACTCTTGCTCAAGATAAACCTGGCTGTACAATACGGTTTTCTGTTGGCATGACTGTGCTAAGTGCACTTTACTACCTTCTGTCAAAAGCACTGCCTGTAGGAGCAGGTCTCTGGGGCCGGATGCCCAACCAGACTTTCAGTCCCTCAGTATGTATGTGGGGAAGTGTATGTGTGCAAGTTGGAAAACAATCAGTAAAGGATAGCTCATACTGGACTCTGCTTTTGTATTTGTTCATCTTTGGAAGCAGAATATTCTCTGCAAACGTTGTATGAAATGGAGGTCGTAGTTAGTACAGAAATCTGATCTTTGAACCAAAGTATGGTGGAATATAAAAAGGGGCAGTCCAGTCGGAGCATGGCCTTACAACAGTGCACCTTCAGACTGCCAACGCAAAAACGCCCTGGAGTGCTTCATCTTCCTGTCACATACAAGCCTACAGCAAGACGTCATCACAAAGCAAGTCTTGTAGTGTAGGACTCATTAACCAGGTTTTGCATGAACAGTCATCACAGTGAGACCCTGCCGAACAGCCTTGGTCACCTGCCTCATCAGGTTTTCACAGGGAGTTCCCTCAGTCACAGGTGTTGCTTAAATAGACGCTCAGGCATACCTTCCTTCAGAACAACTGGCTGTGGAACCTTAATCATTTGAAATTAGACTCCTTTCTGTTAGGTTTAGTGGTGCTCAGTTTAACCATCTACATTTCAGCTCTGGTGGCATCTGCATCAAGGCATGATGTACAAAGACCATGTATGTATGGCTCTTGATACATGGACCCAAGCATCCAGGCAGGGAGCAAGCTCCCTCACATGCCAGTAATTCAATTGCAGCCACACTAGTTACATTTTTCCGACTGTCTTTAATGGCTCTGCACGCCACCATCAGAGTTGATAATGCATTCAAGGTCAGGTTTCTCTGGCATTCAGAAATAGTGACAGCTAGCAGGTCCTACTTTGTACATGCAAGCAAACATGATCGACTAAACGGGGCTATGCTAAACTGATGACAGGTGGATTTACAACAAACAAGGCTCAAGTGTGAGTCTTGTGGCATGCTGTGCGAGTCCAGTAGGATATAGTTTAATGGTTAGCTCATTTTGGGGAGTCACAACATCGACTGCAGAGGACAAGGTCAGAATCAACTTACAAGTTACAGGATAAGTAGCATTCGAGACACTCCATACTTAACAATGGGCAAATACTCCCAACAAAAACAAAAAGTATTCCCAACAAAGAAAAATAAGAAACGTCTGAAACATGGGAGCCTGATCACACCCTTCCAACCACACAGCACTGTGGATATGTTCAGATCAGTGATAAAAGCAGAACAGTGACAAAGGAAGGAGCTCAACTATCATTGCTGCCAGACATGAACATTTTAAGGTAAACATGCAGGTTTTCGGAGGGGCACTTGAGAGATGTGACTAATAACGGGATTCTGTCACTTCTCCCAAGTGGGGGGGTAGAGGGGGGCTTTCCCTGCGAGGCAAGGAGCGGGGGCACGCTATGGAAAGTATTCTCCCTACGGGTAGAGGCAAGCATGACCGAACCGGGAGAGACTCCCCTTCTGGGGACAAGGACTCTTGCTCTTATGAGGAACTCCCTAAGCAACAAATCACTAACCCTCTTTCACCAACATCCTGGGGAGAAAGATTAAGAACAAATCAGAATCTGTTATTGTCATTCAAATATACACTATTGGTAACTGTGAAGGAAACCATATGCTACTGGAATGAAAAGAAAAAAAAACCACTAACAATACAGATTATGAGTCAAACCAAGAATGACCATGACAGTGTGCCGGGGAAGTCCCACGGCAGCGTCATAAAACGTGGAGGCAGAGACTTTAAGCGAGAGAACCCAGGAGTTTTGAATCAGCTGGCTGGGGGATGCCGAGGAAAACTTGGACATGCTGCATCCGATGATGGAGAGAAGCTTGGGTACAGCTCCCAACACACAGCGTGGGAAAATACAAGAGACTGAGGAGAATAAAAGGAATTGTGAGCCTGATCAGGAGACAAGTGGTGGAGTGACCACAGGCGGGCTGCAGTGGACCTCCAAGTCGGTTAACAATGCAGAGACCACTCCTTTTGTCACAGGGAGAGCCGAACGGGGAAGGAACAGAACAACAATTTGTAACCCAGCCGAAGAGAGGCCAACCTGACAAGTGACAGTCCCAACCTGCTACGTGCCCCAGTGACGTTATGCCTGAACAATCTAGGTAACAGGGAAAGCGGGAGACGCAGGAACGGGACTGAAGGTAATTAGTGGGAATCATTACTGAACTCGTCTCAATCGAGAATAATAAGTGTCATACCTGAAGAGAGCGAGAATCAGTACTGGAGCCCTCAAACTCGTCTTAGAGCTTAAGTTTGAATCAAGAGAAAGGGACCAACTTGTCCCATGAAAGGAGAGGGGCGAAAATAACCAATAAAACAAGGAGAATAAGAAGGAAAAAAATCCCGACAAACCCAGTATCGGAACTGTATCTGATATGATAAAAGTTAACAAGAACCATCTACAGAACTGAACTTGGTGAAAAATCACCGCACAGGAGTCATTCTCCGTACTTGTTTTTTTGAAGTAATAGTGATAGGGTTAGGATAGGTTCGTTTGCACAGGGGGCTGATCTTGAATTAGACTCTCACGATGACCAATGAACACCTTAGTTAGCTTTGTTAGGTATAGGAAATGATAGGAGTTCTCGCTCTTCAGTTAATAAACTACAGCAGTGAGATGAAAGGTCGGAGCCTGTGTTCTTCTTCAGACCCGCCGCAGAGCCCAATCAAGATGGAGGTAGTTTGTTGAGCTCTGACTAAACCCAGTCGTATCCGGTCAACATTTGGAATAAATTTGGTTTCCCCTACAATCAGCTCATCTGAAAGGAATATGGAGGTGCTCCATGGCCCTCAGTACGCTCTGGCTAACAAGCTTGTTAGAGGTGGATTGTACCGACTCACTGAGGAGTTTCCCAGCCGGGCCAGCATGATGAAGAGACGTCAGGGCCCAAAACAGAGTGGTGGTGGTGGTGGTTGTCTGGCTGGCTGGCCCACCGACCGACCGACCGACCGACCGACTTCTGGCAACTTTGAAACACAATTTACTTGATGTATAAGTGCTTTGCAAATGCACAATAAATAAACAGAGAAACCTGAGGGTATCCTCACTCCTAAACCTCCTCAATTCCTCTTCTCAGTTGGCCAGGCAAAGGCAATACATTTTGGATCCTGACCCTGGGGGTCGAGAAGTGAGGAAGGATCATCTGGGTGGAGGGTCCTGTGAGAGTGGGGTGCCCACAGGCGAGACATGGTATCCCCTTTTCCCCCACTGATGACCAACCCCTCCCCCCGACCTTTATGGGCTACTACAAGACCTCCTACCTCATTCCCCTCCCCCCCCCCCATTCAACCTTTGAAAGTACTGGGAAGAGAAGAGGAGACGGAGCAATGAACACTAAACCTTAATTTTACCACTCTGGTACTGGGACAAGGAAGATGCCTGCAGGGTATGGTGAGAGTCAGGCATGTCCCTTTATCATGCTCAGGCCAACCTAATTAAGGATCCACTCCGCCAACCTTTTCCGTGGTGGCAGGTGTATAAAGAAAGGCAGAGAACACTGTAGAGAAAACAGGGATGCTTGTGCGGAGGGGACCCGTTTTCGCAGGAGGTAGTCGTGGTGGGACCTATGGAGGAGCCAGGACCCCGGCCAGCAGCCCAGAGAGGGAGCCTCTGTTGTGAGCAATCAGCAACCGGATCTGTGAAAGTGCAGAAGCAGGAAGCTGTCTGCGTCCATCCAGAGGCTGCGGAGCAACCAGCATGTGCAAGGAAGGTCCCTGTGTGCAGCGGGGCTTGCAGAAGCTGGCCCGCCGACCTAGGAAGAGGAAAGAAGCAGCAGGAGCCGCTGAGGAACAACGGTGAAGACCGATAAGTGTCAGAAAGAGGCACTTGAGATCCAGGGCATTCCAAGTGGGCTGTGAGTAGGTGATAAATTAGCGAACTGAATAAAAATTTGAAAATCAAGTATATAATATTTGTTGAATAATGAACTGAATGACACCTAAGCTTATTGAATAAGGAATGGAGTAAAACTTATGGGCAAAGCCAAGAACAGCCAAAGAGAAAGTGCCCATATGTAAAAAACATATAGGAAAGTGTGAATGTGACCTAGAAATGTGGGACATGTGTAAAACCACAACAAAGTGAACTTTATGAGCAAATGCAGTGTGGCAAGCCCAAAGACTGGCAAGAGGTGTGTGACACGTTATGGCAGAGTAAAGAGGCTAACAAGGATAAGCCAGAAAATCATTAACCTGCATATAAAGCCAAGAGGCCAACAAAGAGGAGTTAAGTGAATGCAACTCCGAACACAGGGGCAGGCACAAAAGAACCTGTGTGCGCTGAAGAGCCTAGGGATCCTGGTTGCACGATCTGTGATGGGTGGACCGTGTGGTCTGACAACTGCGCCTAGACCAGCAAGCCCTGAACTACAAGTACACAAAGACATTGTGAAATAAACCAAGGAGATGCACTGCAAGTGAACTGGTGAAGCAATTCAGAAAGAGGGTACGGCTGACCTTGAATTGTGTTGAACTTTTTGAAAGACTGACACAAGTGATTGAGCCTTGGGGAAGGGAAGCCTGAGACTTGGGGAACTAAGTATTTTCTTGACAAAAAAGTCTCAAAACCCTTTTCTTTTTGAACTGCATTGCCTGGAACTTGGGAACCCTGGGGTATGTGTGGAATTGTATTACCCTGAATGTCAGAAAGGTAATTTTAAGATTTATGTGGAACTTTCTTGAACTTGGTGAAGGGGAGCTGAAAAGGAAGCTACAAGAGGCTCAGAACGTTGTGTTAATCACCATTTCTTTGATTATTGACATCCATACACATTGTTTAGCTTTAGTTGTGAGGGCAGGCATAGGTTTTGGACACAGACAGACTTAAGTTGAACTCTTTGACTCAAGACTTTACTTTGTTTTGTTCAGGTAGGGAAATCCCACCTTAGCATAGGACAACTTTCTACCACCTTGACATATAAGTTAATAAGGGAATAGTTTCTTACCTGTAACTCCATTTCTCCAGCATTGGTATCTTTCATGGATTCACATGCTTAGAATATTCCCCGTCGTCAGGCTGAAAATCCTCAGTAAATTATATAGACCTTTTCCATAGGAAGAATTTTGACACTTTTGTGTCCTATCTACGTCGTTTTGGGCCGCGTACGCCTGCACCACTAGGACTTAGAGGTATAAGTAGACCCCGCCCCCGCGGCTCCCTCAGATTCCGACCCCCAAAGTAGTATGGGGGGACATCTGGTTTGCATGCTAGGGGAGGCCGGCGGGCGCATGTGAATCCATGAAAGATACCAATGCTGGAGAAATGGAGTTACAGGTAAGAAACTATTCCCTTCTCCAGCATTGGATCTTTCATGGATTCACATGCTTAGAATAGATTGTACAGCAGTATCCCCCATAGTTGGAGGTGTGTATGCAAACCAATAACACTATAACCATAAATGCATATTCGACACGGCTAAACTTCAAATCATAGTACAGGAACAGCTAAAAAACAACACTTTAAGGTACATTAGCTGAAGGATATACCCCCTTAATTGGGGCCTACCTTATTGAAACAGGTGCCGTAGGACTGCACAACCCATCTGTGTATCCTCAGCATGTTGTTGTTCGAGGCAGTAATGCCGGGTAAACGTATGTGGTACCGACCAGGAAGCCGCCTGACATATCTCCCAGCGGAATCCCGGACCACAATGCCGCCGACGAAGCGGATCTCGTCGAATGGCCTCGTGGACGTCTTTCCAGCGGTTTCCCAGCTTTTGAGTGGCAAAAAGAAATGGTAGATGACACCCAGCGGGACAGTCCTTGTTTTGAGATTGCTTTACCTTTAGCCGAAGGGCCATAAGCCACAAATAGCTGTCTTGTGTCCCTGAGATTTTGAGTGCGATGGAGGTAAAATGTCAGAGCTCTTCTCACGTCCAACGTATGGAGAGTCCTCTCCGCAGCAGACGAAGGTATTGGAAAAAACATCGGTAGCACCATAGAAGAGTGCTTATGGAACATGGTAGGGACTTTGGGAATGAAATGAGGATTAGTAACCAACACGACTTTATTTTTAAAAAACCTCAAATATGGTGGATCGATCACTAACGCTTGTATTTCTGACAGACGTCGAGCCAAAGTAATAGCCACCAGAAAAGCCAGTTTCCATGATAAGAATTTCAATGACGACGATGACATCGGCTCAAAAGGAGCCTTCATTAGTGCTGCTAGAACCAGGTTAAGACTCCAGATCGGAGGAAACTTCTTCGTTGGAGGAAAAGTTCGGAACAATCCTTTCATGAAATGTTTAATCAACCTGTCACTAAACAATGGAGTTGAAAGTCTCTTCCGAGTAAATCTCGTAAATGGCCGCCAGATGCACTTTTATCGATGAAAAAGACAAACCTTTTTGAGCCAGGAGTAGCAAGTATGGTAGAAGCTGCTCCGGTGTGATGTTAAGTGGACGTAAACCTGGCTGATCCCCGCACCAAATACAGAATCTCTTCCATTTGTATGTATATGAAGCGTTGGTGGACGGCGCCCTTGCAGCTTGCAAAATGCGACGACAGTCCAGTGGAATTGCTAACGTACCAAACTTGGAGAAATCAGGAGCCAGGCCGTCAGACTGAGGCTGTCCGGGTCGTGGTGCCAAACCGCCCCTTTGTCCTGAGACAGAAGGTTCGGGATCCTCTGGAACCTCATGGGCTCCGCTGCTGAAAGATGAGTAGATCGGAGAACCACACTTGTCTCGCCCAGTAGGGGCCACCAGGATCACCCGACATGGATATCTGTGTATCCATTGCAGTGTCCGACGAAGGAGTGGAAACGGGGGGGAACGCATACAAAAACTTGTCCGTCCACGGGAAGGAGAACACTTCCCCCAGTGAGTCTTGCTGTGGCCACCTGCTCGCGTATTGTGAGCACTTCCTGTTCTCTCTCGTCGCAAAGAGATCTAGAGCCGGACGACCCCACTTTTCGAAGACACGGTGTAGTTGTTGGTCGTTCAATTCCCATTCGTGTAGCAGATTCATCTCTCTGCTGAGAGAGTCTGCTTGCACGTTTTTGACTCCTGGTAAGTAGAATGCCAATAGATATATCCTGTGGCGGAGGGCCCAATGCCAGATTTCCTGGGCTTCGGTCGACAGAGTCCTGGAGCGAGTACCCCCCTGTTTTCTCAGGTAAAACATCGTTGTCGTGTTGTCTGCTATTATCCGTACAACGGATCCCTTTATGCGTGGTAGAAAGGACTTCAGGGCACAACGCACTGCCCTTAACTCCAGCACGTTGATGTGAAGGCTGGACTCCTCCGATGACCACCGACCTTGAACTTGAAGGGAAACCAGATGAGCTCCCCATCCCGTCAGAGAAGCATCTGTCACCACAGTCATCTGGAACACAGGTTCCAGTAAGGGCATTCCTCTTGTTAGATTTGTGGAGATTCTCCACCACTGAAGTGCCTGCACGAGCTTGCTGTTGATGGTCAATTTGTCCGACCAACGACGTTGACTCTGTGCCCATCGATCCGTCAAGAAATTTGTCCGACCAACAACGTTGACTCTGTGCCCATCGATCCGTCAAGAACTCTTGAATGGGCCTCATGAAGAGACACCAATTGTTGATCAAGGGTATGCAGGACGCCATGGTCCCCAGCAGGGACATGTACCTTCTTACTGACACTCTGGTGTTGACTTTCCATTCCGATGCCTTGTGCCGTAGTTTCAGAACTCTTTCGACGGATGGTTTTACCAATCCTGACTGCGCCTGGAACTCTGCCCCCAGAAAGACCAAGGTCCTTGATGGCGTTTAGGAGGACTTTTCGAAGTTTATTGCGACGCCCAAGCGCTGTAGGAGGGACATGGTGGCATTCAGACTGTCCCATGTCCTTTCCGGAGATAATCCCCTTACTAACCAATCGTCCAGATATGGGTACACATGATGACCTTCCTTCCGTAACCAGGCTGCCACTGGGGCCAAACATTTTGTGAACGTCCTGGGAGACGATTTTAGGCCGAATGGGAGGACCTTGAACTGATAGTGGGTTCGCCCGACGACGAACCGCAGAAATCTTTTGTGTCGTCGACACATCGGGATATGAAAGTACGCGTCTTGAAGGTCTAGCGACGACAAAAAATCTCCCGGTTGTATCGATCATATAACCTCTTGCAGAGTAAGCATTTTGAACTTTAGATTCTTTAGCAGCTTGTTGAGAGCCCGTAGATCTAGAATGGGACGCCATTTTCCATTGGGTTTCTTGACCACGAAGTAACGGGAGTACACTCCCTTTCCTCTTTCTGCCACCGGGACCAGTTCTATAGCCCCTTTCTGCAGCATAAGCGTCACTTACTGCACCAGTATCTGAAGATGGGATTGTGGCGAGAACACTGGCGGAATGTGTGGTGGCTTGTCCTTGAACTGTAGGGAGTGACCCAGATGCATCGTGTCCAAAACCCATTGGCCCGTTGTTATGCGTTCCCACTCGTCGACGAGACGAGACACTCTGCCCCCCAGGATGTCTTGAAACTTGTAATTGCTGGGTTTTTGCCTGTCGATCCTTTGCCGACGAGGAGTAGGAGCCTCTCCTTCTTGAGGACTGATAATCTCTGCCTCTACGAGTAGCTTGGGCTGCTCGTCTGTAGCCTTGGGAAGAGTAGGAGGGTCTACTGAAACCTCGGTCTCTAGGTGATCCAAACCGGGAGTTTCCGGAAGCTCCTCTGAAAGGAATGAAAATTTCTGCCACTTTGGAGGGCTCCGAGTGACCGAGCAGTGTCAGAGTCTTCTTTCATGCCCTTCAAGGCTTCATCCACTTTCTCGCCAAACAGTTGTTCCCCTTCGCACGGCATGTCCAGCACCTTGTATTGCACCTCTGGTCTAAAAGTCGTGCACTTAAGCCAGGCTTGCCTCCTTAACACTACGCCGTTATTGATTTGTTTAAAACCGGCCTCCGCCAGGTCGACAGCGATATTTATGGAGTGATTGGAAGCCTCTTCCCCTTCACGTACTAGCAGCATAGCTGACTTCCTGTCTTCCTGTGGCAGATGGTCCAAGATGGGAGCCAAACGATGTCACATCTCTCTATCATACCGCGCCATAATGGCCAGGGAGTTGGCTGCTTTCACTGTAGTCGCACCGACTGACAATACCTTCTTTCCAAACGCATCTTGTCTCCTGGCATCGTTGTCCGGCGGGGTCGTGCATTTGTGTTGCGACCTCGCTTTTCTGGCCGCAGCAGCGGACACCACCAAATCCGGCGAAGGTTGAGACGTCAAGCATTTGGGCGTTGACTTTGGAGCCTTGAATTTCTTTTCTAACCGTCCTTTTATCGCCGGTTCTGAGAAAGGATGACACATGGTCCTCAACCCCTCTTGCCAGACATGGTCCAAAATGGGGATAGCAAACATCGATTTTCTTCTCTTGCCCATATTATCGAAGAGAAAGCAATCTTTCTTTACTTCTTCCGGTGCTAGGCCAAATTCCGCACACGCTTTTCCCATCATTGCATGGAAGGCCCCGATGTCATCCGGCGGTGATGGTTGTGCCGGGCTCTTTGGAGTTTCCATCTCCGCATCCAACTCCCATGTGGGGTCCCTTGATGGGGATAATGAGACGTCTGAAAGAGACCCTTCACGTTCTGACTCCGGCAGTTCTTCCTCCTCCGAGTGTGGGCGAGAACAATCCTCCTCCACCAGGCAAGATGTAGGTATTCTGGTCGTCGAGCAAGGAGCCGGGCCTGGTTCGGCGACGACCGGCATAGCCTGAGGTGCCGTCGGGACACTAGTGTGAGGCAACTGCGTGTCCAAACGCTGTAACAGCTTCTGTAACGTGTTGAACACCTCCAGGGACAATAGAGACTGGGGATTCAGCAAGGAAGAGGCGGCTGGGATGGCACTTCCACTCGGGAGCTCCCCCGAACTGATTGCACGTAACCCCAGATCAGTCGGCTGTACGATCGGACCACGGTCATCCTTGTCACGCAGCGCGCGCCACTCACCTGGTCTGGGGGTCGGGGTCCTCAGCTGCGGCGGTCTCCCTCCTGGAGATTGTATCCGCGTTGGCGCCTTTCTCCTTGGCGTACCGCGGTCCGGGCTCCCGGCTCCCTGGGCGCGGCCATTTTGAATGTCCTGCGCATGCGCGGAACGTCAGTATCCGACGTTTCGCGCATGCGCAGTGACAGCGGCTTGCGTTCCAGGCCTCACTTTGGTCCCAGGCTATAAATAGCCTTCGCAGACCCGGAAACAACGCGTCTCAACGCGGTTTGTTCCGTGTACACGCTCCAGGAGCCCAATCTTGCCTGAGTCTCTGTTCTGCTCCTGTCCTGTTCCTATTTCTACCTCGTGCTTAGCCCAGTGCCCCTTATCCTTTGCTGTGTTCCTTGTGCCCTGCCCTGCCTTGTTACTTGCCCCTTTGGGTTCCAGTCTGGTACTTGGTCCTTGGGGTTAGGTAGGTCCCTGCCTGGGTTCCTCTCTAGTCCTGCACCATTCCTTGGTTGGGAAGGGGTCCGGTCCTGTGGTGTTCGTTCTCTTCCCCAACTCTTTCTTTCCTCCTTGAAGGGTCTGCCTCCCCATTTCCTTTTCTACTGGTCTTGTGCCCTGCCGGTATCTGTGCCATTACTACCACCGAGGAATTACCGAAGATCCGTCCCTCGAACTGCTGGTACCGAAGAGGACTTCACCTGGCCTTCTCTGTCAGTGTTTTCACTGTCCTGACGTCACGCAAATACAGAGAAGTGCTACCCGTGACGTTGGGAGCTGGTTCAGCTCAATCCTGTCGTTTATTGTCAGGAGGGTGTTGGGTCGGTTCCCCGCGTTGCTCTTTCATCTTTGCGAAGATCCATCGACAGACTGGCAGCCTCGTCCCCTCGCTCCCCAGGAAGAAAAGGTAACCAGCGATCTCGTGACGCCTCTTATAACAATCCTCCGCCAACGAGATGGAAAGGGCCGCTCCTGGCTGCAACAAGGCCTCAGGCAAGATCGGGTCAAAAACTTCTGGTAGCCAACCCACCGAAGGTGCTACCATCGACGACGACATTTTCTCCATAACCGCCGTTTGACCCGCCGAAGTGATCGCGGGAAGAGCAGGCGCAGATGGCAAAGAAGACGTTGACGATCTGGCTGTCGTCGACGACAAAGTTTTTGGCGCAGAGCCTTGCGGCGTACTCGCTGGTTTTGAATTCGACTTGTGGGTCGACGACACTCGACTCGAGGTACAGCCATGGCGGTCTCCCGAGGAGGATTTCAATTTTTTCTCCTTTTTCGATGAGGAGGAAGAAGATGACGTTTTCTTGGACGAAGAGTCCCTCGCAGGATGTTTATCAGAGGGGTGTTTTTCCGATGAACGTGGTTTCTTCATCAGGGGCTCTGCCGACGCAGAGCAACGAGGGGGCACCGGAGATTTAGATCTCGAGGCAGTAGAGCCTACCTCCGATGCAGGGTACGCACCCGCCCCGTCATTGAGCCAAGTTACCAGGCGTCTGTTTCGGTCCTTCAGGGTCTTCTGGGAGAAGCCTTGACAGATCTCGCACGTGTCGGCCGAATGATGAGGGTGAAGACAGTAAATACAGTCCATATGCCCATCACCTTCATACACTTTAAGACCGCATGTAGCACACGGACGAAACAACGCCTTTCCAGGCATTTTCGAGGGAAGTCGAAGAAGAACCACAACCTAGCAAAAATAGTAGATACTTCAAGGTAATCCCACTACTTTGGAAGACGGTTGAAATCTGAGGGAGCCGCGGGGCCGGGGTCTACTTATACCTCTACGTCCTAGTGGCGCAGGCGTACGCGGCCCAAAACGACGTAGATAGGACACAAAAGTGTCAAAATTTTTCCTATGGAAAAGGTCTATATAATTTACCGAGGATTCCCAGCCCGACGACGGGGAATATTCTAAGCATGTGAATCCATGAAAGATCCAATGCTGGAGAAATATCTTTTGTTTGAACTTAGTCTGTTGTCGGTGTCTTGCTTCATGATGCCTTCACACAACCTACATCAAAGGGGCATTCATTGGGCCTCACCTGAAGTGGTGAAGATGTGTGGTAACTGGTGCAGAGGCTAATCTGATCATTGCAGGCTCTTGATGAGGTCAGACCCTGGTGCAACAACATTGGGCCCAATTAGAGGAGAGCCAAGGATTATTGGCATCCAATCTTCCATGCTGAATGCGCTAACACGTTGGCCAGTCTTGTGCAGAACTGCTGTTCAGGTGTGGGCGGCCAGACTGAGGCTGCAGGAGCAGCCCCTTTCAGTATGTAGCCTTCCTAGCTAACATTGTGCTGCAGAAGGAGGGGGATCTGGGCGAGGCGTCAGAGGAACCAAAACACAATTTGCTTGAGACAGTGGTGTGCAGGACATAATGGGGAAACAGGACATGCAACACTCCAAGATTGCTTTTGAAGGCCTTGGTGGCAACAATAAAATTATTATTATTTTTTTTTTAAAATACATTTAAAAAAAACAGTTGCAGCATCTCTGGAGTCTTAACAAGGTCAAAGCATGTTACGCTCAACTGGTCTCTGCAGAGGCTTTGAAGCACGGTTGCAGCCCTCCCTGAAAAGTTGTGAGCGGTGTTACGTGGTGAAACTGCTCCTGCGTGCAGATAAGAGTGTGTGAGTGCGCCAATCGGTGAATGTTGTACCTCTCGAACCCTTCACCCCAAAGTACGGTTTCTGTGACCATACGCCGGCCCATAAAGCTCACCTGTGAATTATGGAAGATAAGCTCTCCATCCTGCTACTTCTGGCAGGGGCACGTCGAATGGGATCTGGTTCCTTCACTGATCCCTGATAAGGATTAGTCCAGTCCAGCTGTGACTAAGCTTCTCCTTATGATTGGTAAGTCTTTGAGCTCTTGTGATGCTGTTCGTTCTATTTAATGTCTTTATATGTTGCTCCTATTTATGCCCGCAATAATGTCTCTCTTGTGTTTTCTTCCCTTGGATGGAAATGCGGCCTCAATGCAGCTGTGAGACGCGGCCGGATGCAAGATGGATGCTACCGCAATGTTCGACAGCAGGTAAGTGATGGTTTAAGGAAAAGCGCGAAGTATGGCGAAGCGCAACCTTAAATTGACTGTTTTTCGATGTCTAACTTTGTCTTCTGTTTTTCCTTGCAGGCGCTGCTGTCGACGATGGAGCGTGTCGTGCTGCAGTGCCAAGATGAAGATTTCGGTGTTCCGGAAAGTGCAAAGATGAAAACTTGGTTCGCCAAAGAGATGTACAGGTAAGAACATCTTCCCCCAGTTGGTAAGTATGCTGGCAGGAAGCAGGATGTCCATGAAGCAGGATCTTCAAAGGCAAGTCTAACCTCAGGCGATGGTGAGCGTTACGCTGCTTGCAAGTGCAGAATAACGCGAAGCGTCTGTCTTGAGGATCGGGGCAGCTTATATAGCCGAGATCGTGGGCACGCCATTAGGGCCGGCTTACCAGCCACAGCCTGCCACTCCTAGAGAGTGAGCACGTGCAAAGGCAATCCATTAGCAGCCACACCCAAGAATACACTTGGGGCTGCTTAATGGATGGAATGTTCAAGGTTAATGCATTTGAAGTGCTATGTCCATAATAAAAGATTTTTGGTGTTAAATGGATGTTCTTGTTTACTTTTGTTCATGAGCCTGGCCCACAGTCTCCACCCAGGTCTCCTGTGCATGCAACCCCTGCATGCCTGTGCCCCCGACTTCATGACCATGACAAGGCACTGCTGGAGAGGATTCCAACAACAACTTGGAAATAAAGGAGATGCTGCTATTGTACAGCTCAAGGTGGGCATAAGTAATCTAGATGCAACAATGGATTTGCTTACTTGCAAATTTGATCACCTTAAGGCACGACTTGACTAGCTTGGCACTAGACGGAATGCATCGGAGCACAGAATTCTCACAGCAGAGTAAATATCAATGTCACCTGGCCTAGTAGGATCGTTGTCTCTTTCTTCCCTCTGTTTCCCCTCCCTTGCCTCATCGCGCCTCGAAACACTGGTGTATAGGCGCGTTATAAATGCCATATCATATCATATATCATCTTCGGACATATCCAGCAAGCGCTCGCTTCTGATAAACGTAACTGCTAAGAAGGATGGCTGGGAAAGTAGTATCCCCAGGAACAGCATTCAGATTCTTGGAGTAGGGGCTAGTAACATGGGATCCATGGAACTGTTTGTTGAAAAAAACTCTTTAAATGCATCTTTGATTCAACTGAATTCTCATCAGGATTCAATGTGGAAAGGGCTCAAAGAGAACCAGTTTCAAGGCCTGAGTCGGGTTATCCCATCAGCCCGTCATCGCCAGGTTATTGAATTTCAGAGACAGACACACTATTATGAGATTGGCGAGAGTAAGAAAGGAAGCCTGCAGTACAAGAGGGACTCCATCTATATACCCGGGAGGATAGCTCAGTGGCAACGTGCTCGCCTTGGAAACAAGACAACACGGAGCAACACAGGTTCGATCCCTGGGTCCACACTTAGAAATCTCTGGGTATTAAGCGCGTTATAAATGTACAACTAAGAGACATATTCCTGTAACAGCGCCTCGATGCCCACGGGCTGTGTGAACGCTTTAAAAATGCAAATAAATAAAATATACGCAATTCTCTGCAAGGGTGCAGGCTTTCAGAAGAACATGTTGTGGTGCTAAACAGACCCTCAGAGCCAAGAATATAAAATATTCAATGTTACTGCTGACAAGCTATGCATCAGAAGAACAAATTACTTTCTTACCTGGTAACGTTCTTTCGATGGGATGGTCCGACGACGTATTCCATATCTATGACATGTAATCAGCACAGCTGTGGTGATTACATGTCATAGATATGGAATACGTCGGAGGACCCAATCCCCTCGAATGGAAAAATATGTTTTAACACACTTGAAACAGCAGCCAATTTCATGGAGTGGCTGTGGCCTGCATCATTTGCAGGACGCCTCCTTGGATTCGCTCAGTGAGGGAGGTTGCTCCCCTGGACAGGTTGAGAGAAGTAATTTGAAGACGAGGCATTGATAGTTCCTAGAAGAATGGGGCAAGAATATTACTTAATTATTTTACTTGAATTATCGTGCGAATATTCACAAAGTCTGACAAATCTGTAGCAAGTTACTTCTCTTTAATAGACGGTGTGGCTTTGGTTGTGCTTGGTCTTGTGTCTTGGTCTTGTGTCCTTGTGATATTATGTTATCCTATGTTATCTTATGTTAACTGTTCTTATACCATGCACTGTTGCCACCTGTGTGGTTTCTTGGCCATCTTGTGGATCTGTAAAGCAACAGGGAGGAGGGTAAGTTAGTCGGACTGAGTGGGAGAAAACATCAAGAAAGCTGTGATGTGTTATTAGCCGCTTCAGTTTGGTTGACACTGTTCACTGAGCGTAGGTGTGTTTTTCAGTTGGTAGCCGCCATGTGCTGTTGGGAGAGGCTGGTAGCCGCCATGTGCTGTTGGGAGAGGCTATGTGTGGTTTGTCCGGTTGTGAAACTAGTGCAGTTTGTTGTGTTTAGTTCAAAATTTGAGAAGGTGTATGCATAAGAGAGAGTTTTTAGTGGGGTTAGCTACTACCCTAACCATTCTGACAAACTGCGGCCCTTATCCCTTCCCCTGTCGTACATTCTGGTGTGCAGCAGTTACCACCCCCATGGGTTCCTTCAGGGTGATGTGTTCCCTGTGCCCCGCAGTCCGTCCATGCAAGATACTGATCACTAGCACAGATGGGCTAAATGCTAGCTACTGCTCATTAACACAGCTGGGACAAGTGCAAGATATGTCTCACCAACATAGATGGGCTGCACCCATGAAAAAACACCTCAATTTGAGAGATCCGAGCAGTGGGAAAAATGCATTGAAACACAGAAGCGAAGAGAAAACACCCAAACTTGAGACGGAGCAAAACAATGAGAACACCTGAATTTGAGACAAAGCAGTGATTGGAAAACTGCTTGCTAACCGGCTAAAACATGGGTGTGCTATGTAAGGTAATAAGTGTAACAGCTTTACTGGAACACAGTAATTGCTGTATTCTCCACCCAGACCACACTTCCCTTGTCAGTCCCTGCTGGTTGACGGCTGGCTGGCTTCACAGGCGAACACAGGCAAGTACGGTCTCCAGCTGCTTACTTGGGAGCTGCTTGTTGTGCCTTTGGCTGCCCAGAGACAGAGACTGAAAAGGGCCTCCAGGCCAATCAGAGTGTGTTGGGTGGGGAAGGAGGGGGCAAGGCAGACTAGGAAACATGGAGAGAAACCACAGGAAAAAAGCACCAGAGTGCACAAAAGCACTAAACAAGCAAAAGAAATGCCCAATTTAAGTTTAAATCAAAAGGCAGGTGTCTCTGCTGCACAGCGTGCACTTACCGGCTCTATTTTGCCAGCCAAATTATGTGCAAAGAAGAGGGCCGACGGGATGTCACCCAATGATGGTCTTTGTGGATCCCTAGCTACAAAGGGTGCTTTCACCAAGACTGTGGAGCCAGTGTGGTGTTCTTATGATGTCTCTTAGGAATGAGTTTCGTTGTCGGATAATATACAGCTGGCTGGGTGCGCTTGCCTGAGAGGTTCCTTCTGTGTGCACCACTATTGTTAGTTAGGGGTGGTTGGCGACGGTTCGACACCAACCATTGGGGCCATCAGTGAGGGTGGGGATGGTTTTCCATGGTTCATTTAAAAAGCTCTTATGTATGCAGGAAATGCGACCATCAAGAAGTGTTGACTTATGACTCTACTAGGTACAAGAGTACAAGGGACAATGCTTTACATGTTAATATAGTTGTTATCCTGACATTGTGTACAGCTGCATTTGGATCTTTATTTAAATGCCTCAAGATAACAAGATGGACTTACAAATATTAGAATGAGAGAATATCTTGATTAATCGATATCCTGGAATATTGGGGACATTGACCAAAGGCTAGAAAGATCATAGTCTTCCCGGAAAAACACAGGATAAAAAGGTGGCAGTAATTCAGGAAGCCCACGACTTCAACAGCTGAAGCTGCATTTACCAAGAAATGCCAGGCGTTACAGATGAACAAGTTACTTACCCATGGTAACGTTCTTTCGATGTCCCTCGGAGGCCTCCGTCTCAATGTCGACGTCATCAATGGTATAAAGCGCACGAAGCAACCGTTGGCTTCAGTTCTGCTTTTAAAAGTGTGTATAGGATATCCTAGACCAGACAGGTACTCCTCCTGAAAGAGCGAAGATTGCAAACACATAGAAAATTCTACTGCTGGGCAGGCTGGGAGGGGAGATGAGGAATACGTGGGAGAAACATCCAGTCGAAAGAACGTAACCATGGCTAAGTGACTAGTTTGCCGAATGGATTGTGTCCTCCCACGTACTCCTCATCTTATGATAAACTCTCAAAAGCAGTGAATGTATTCCTGGAGGAGAGTCAGAATGTTCAGACTCATGATAATTTAGGAGATCCTTCATAGGTCTGTGTGGACAGAATGTAACACTGCCTTTCCAGATAAACCTTCCCGGCTTGAGGAAGAGTCCAGATTATAGTGTTTGGTAAAAGTGTGTACGGCACACCATTTGGCTGCCGCACAAATATCTTTAATTGGGACACCCTCTATAATGCACAGGAGGCACAGGAGGGAGCCATGCCCCTGGTCGAATGAGCTCAAGACCCTCCGGGGGATCCTTTCCAGCTAATCTGTAGCATTCAGATATTCCTCAAATGATCCATCTTGACAAAGTTTGTTTAAAAATTGCCATACCCAACTTGTGGCCCGTGTAACCTAGAAATAGTTGGTAAACGGGTCTTATTTTAGTCATCCTGGAGATGTCCAATGCCAATGCACGCCTTGGATCAAGCCTGTGTAACCTCTACCACGTTAAATGGCACTCGGACACAATCTTAGGTAAGGTCAGCTTAACCTACTTGTCCTTATAGAAGGCCGTATAAGGAGGCTTGCAGGACAAGACCTGAAGTTCACTTACTCTTCAAGCTGATATAATGGCCATTAAAAGATGGTCTATAAAGTTAATAACCTTAAAGGGCAGGTATGGAAAGGCTCAAAAGGAGCACACATTAGAAATCTCAACACCATGTTGAGGTCCCAAGTTGGGACTTGAAATGGGATTGGGGGAAATGTATTTGTCAGTCCTTTTAAGAATTGTATCACAAGAGGGATCTTTAAGAAAGATACCTCTTCAGAGGAGTGCTTAAAAATAGAGTGCGCTGCCAGATACCCCTTAATTGTACCAACCTGGAGCTCCAAGTTGGCTAAGTGTAATAAAAATGGTAACACCATAGGTGGATTACATGTAAATGGATCCTCATTCTTATCCCTGCACCGGCTGCAGTAGGTGGATTGCATGTAAATGGATCCTCATTCTTATCCCTGCACCAGCTGCAGAATTTGTTCCAACAGCAGCAGTATAAAGACTTTGTTGCTGGCCTTCTGGCCGAAAACAAAATCTCCATTACGTCTTGCGGGAGGTCCCAATCCTTGTATCTCAACCTCTCAGAAACCATGCGTGAAGGTTGAGAGTCTTGACCTCTGAAAGGAGAACCTGACCCTCCTCTCTTTCGAGAAGATCCTCTCTTTGTGGAAGACATGTTAGAGGGCAGATGGATATGTCCAGAAGGTCCGGATACCACGTCCTCCTGGCCCAATCTGGAGCAATTAGTATCATGGATTTCCTGAACCTCAACCTCCTGATGACTTTAGGAATGTCAGGGACTGGAGGAAATGCGTACAGGAGTGGAAACTCCCAGTCAACCACAGACGCGTCTCCTAGAGCTCCTCTTAGGGGAAATTCACTTGAGCAGTACCCCTCGCACTTCTGGTTGACACCGGTTGTGAACAGATCCACTTGGGGGGATGTGGAGGGTTCCCCAAAGGGTGAAGATCTCTTCAAGGACTTCTTGAGCTAGTTCCCACTCGTTGGGGAGACTGTGCTAAGCTTGCTCAGAGCGTCCGGCGCCGTATTTTCCACTACAGCTGGGTGAAATGCTGATAAGGAGATTTCTTCTTGAATTGCACAGTACCAGAGCTGCATTGCTTCTCTGCATGGTGGTAGTGACCCTACACCTCCTCTCTTGTTGAGGTTCTACATGGCCACTGTGTTGTTGGTCATTATCAGGACATTCTTTCCCTGTACAGAGGGCAGCAAGGCCTTCAGCGCTAGTCTGATTGCCCTCAGCTCCAAAAGGTTGCTATGTAGTTTGGACTCCGATGGAGAACAACGACCGCTCATTGTCAGATCTTTGGTATGTGCTCCCCACCCTGTGAGTGAGGTGTCCGTTACTACCTTTATCTCTGGCCATGGCTGCCAAAAAGGTTCTTCCTTCAGAATGTTGTCCTTGCAGGTCCACCAGAGGCGATCCTGAGCGACTGTTTGTAAACTGAAGGAGATCGGACATCCTGCCCGAGAATTTAGACCATTGAGTCCTGAGAGCCCATTGGAGAGATTTCATTCTCAGGCGTGTCTCTGGCACCAGAAAAATGCAGGATGCCATGAGACCGAGCAACCTCAAAGTCGAAAGCCGGGAGACGCGGGGCACTTGGGAATTTGGTGACCATATGCAGAACTTCTTGAGCCCTCACTTTCCCAGGGATGCATCCAGCACTGCTCCAATGAATTGGAGCTTTTGAGATGGTATCATGTGGGACTTATTGAAGTTGAGGGAGAAGCCCAGTCTGTGAAGGGAGTGACAGGTGGAGCTGAGATGTTCCAGGGCCTGTTCGGTGGAACTGGCCCTGATCAGCCAATCGTCCATGTAGGGTTAGACGTGAATCTTTCCTCTATTGAGACTCTACTGCCACCAACACTATCAACTTGGTGAAAACCCTTGGGCAGAGGTCAGCCCAAATGGCAGAACTCGAAACTGATAACGAGAACTGCCAACGGCGAACTCAGGTACTGTCTGTGTTTGTGATGGATTGGCACATGAAAGTAAGCATCCTGAAGATCCAAATGATACCCTCCAGTCCTGAAGCTGAGGGCCTGAAGGATCTGAGAATGGGTAACCATTTTGAACTTGTGCTTCTTGAGGAATTTGTTTAAGTCTCTTAAGTCTACAATGGGTCTCAAGCCTCTGTCCTTTTTTGGAATTCGGAGCTATGGGGGAGTACCAACCCTTGTTCCTCTCTGCTACAGGTACTGGTTCTATAGCACCTTTCTCTAGCAGGGTCAGGATTACCTGCATAAGGAGAAGATCTGGAACTCCCGGTGGATGATTAAGGCTTTTTTTAGAAAGGGAAGGCAGTAACCATGGGCAACTGTTTCCAATGCCCATGCATCTGAAGTAATGCCTCGCCATTCTTTCAGATGCAGCGAGTCTGCCTCCCACTGGGGTCTCAGAGGTTTTGAGGCAGCTGGAGCAGTGACTGATGGTAAAGTAACCGCTGCCTGGGCGGTCCTAGCGAAAGGACCTACCCCCTTCAAGGTGTGCCGGTGGGGCGGTTTTGTGGCTCTAATAGCAGCACCAACGGATTTTGTTGCTGCTTTGGAGGTCTGCAATTTCTCCAGGATCTCGTCAGCTTTGTTACCAAATAAATGTGTGCCATCAAAGTGCCTGTTAAGCAGTCTGGATTACACATCTGGAGCAAAGCCCAACATTCTTAACCAGGCAAATCTGTGCATTACCTTACTAGCCGCCATGAACCAGCTGATGCTGTCAGCAGTGTCGAGACCTGTCTGGAGGGATTTGCACATTGCGTCCTTCCCATCCTTGACTAGAATGAAAAATCTAGTCTCTTTTCTCCCCTTTGGGGATATGCTCAGCCGCCATTGCTACACATTCCCAAATAGTATGAGTGAATCTGGCCAACGTGCACATAGCATTCGCTTACTTTAGGGCCATACTGCCAGCAGAGAAAACATTCTTGTCCCAAGAGTTGCAATGCTGGTCATCTCTGTCTGGGGGGGGGGGTGGGGTGGGGAATAGTCGGGAATGCATTTTGTCTTGAGGTGGATGTGGCAGCCTATAACACTAAACTTTCAGGAGTGGGATGCTTCGTCAGATAACTGGGGGCACTACTGGAAGCCCTGTATTTGTATGTTAGTTTCTTAATAATTGCCGGAATTAGTTCTGGCGTCTCCCAATTTGTATTTATTCTCCTTTGCAATGCCACATGGAAAGGAAGAATAGGATCCCCCTGGGGTCCTTTATCTAGGAGGTCAGTAAGATCATCCAGTTCATATATTGGTGGGTCTTTTCCACCCCATGTATTCCACCACCGTGGATATTAATTGTCTGTAAGACCCTTCAGCATGGTCAGTAGGGTAAGGTCTCCCAAACTCTAATTTTAGGGACGTATCTATCTAGACTGCTTGCATTTTGCAGGGACTCCTGTAAATGTGTTAACCTTGATTCCTCTGAGATCAAGGATTCAGGGATTGCAGGTGTTCCATATTGAAGACCAAAAGGTTGTGAATCATCAGAGGAATGTTCTGCTTCCTCATAAATCAAAGAAAGTGACCAAAAAAAAAAAATCCTTTCTTGGTAGTGGCGTATACACTTTTTCTGTAACCCTCGATGGCGGCGCCAAAATCTTCGACACCGTTGACGAGGGCTTCGACGCCTTAGGCGTCAAGGACTTATGGTCCAGCGAGGAGTCTTTCAGCACTGATGACTTCTTCCTCGAGGGAGATTTGTCTCGACTAGAGGAATCCTACAACCGCTCTCGAGGAGATTTCCATTTGCCTCCCGGGCCTGAGGGCGCACAGGTTTTGTCCTTATTATTGTCGAAAAAAGTTCAACCTGAGCATGGCTTTCATAAGTCTTCAAGGGGGATGAATGCTGCATTCTCGAATAATTGCATCATTTAAACTGTGAACTTCTCCCACTCGGCCGGAGAGGCTGATTTCGTTGGGCATTTTACCTGTTCTGGGGAGGAACTCGACGACGAAGACCAATGGTGTCTTTTTTCGAACGTCACGAAGATGACGAGTGGTGAGAACCACAGCGTAATCTTCATCTTTTGTCTTCTTTTGACAAGGAGAAATATTACTCGACTTGTCTGAAGACTGTCTTTTCGACGGGTCATTGAAGGGGATACCCGTCGCTAATTTTCTCCTTTGCTCTTACAGGGCTTTCGCTGTCATCGATAGGCAGGCCTTACAGTCTAAGGTAGCATGAGAGGAACCGAGACACCACAGACACACCCGATGGGGGTCCGTAAGGGACATCTTCGCCCCACAATCTTGGCACTTCTTAAACATCGATCTCGGAGTCAAGATGTTGATGATGAAGCCATTTTTAAAGATTTTTACTCGAAGATTCTCGATAGGGAACCGAAGCGCACTGTATCCGAAGCGATAGCTTTCATGGAAAAACGAGACTGAAGCCAACGGTCGCCGAGCACGCTTTATACCATTGATGACGACATCGAGACGGAGGCCTCCGAGGGACATCGAGTCGACAGGCATCGAAGCGCAGCGCCCTCTGCTGGAAAACAACTTCTGAAGCAGCTGAATCTGAATATGGAAATATCATAAAATGAGGAATACGTGAGAGGATACAGTCCATTCGAAATTGGCATTACTCTTCTCACACTAGAGTTGTGGCTATACCGATACACTGCTCCTAGGGTTTAAATTTTATGTGTTCCTCGGGGATCTAGCAGGTCCATCTTTAATTGCATAAGGGGACATTAATAGCTTTATGATATTTCTAAATAGTTCTGCCCATTCTATTATGAATGTGCGAACCTGAGGATGTGGTCAATAAGAAACCACATAATGCCAAGTATACATGCAGCTTGAAAGTTGATAGTGTGAAGAAGACGATGCCAGGAGTACAAGAATTACTTGCGTGAAGCCGAGCAAGCAGTGTAGTGTTCCGAGCAAAGGGATTGGCTCCAACGAATACATCAACCCGACATGCGGTTTCAGAGGAAGCCAGTGTCAAATTCCGGCTAGAACGAACGTGCAACCAGAGGGAAATCTCAGTCTACAGGAACGCTGCTGGATGCCCAAATGCTACCGGAGCCTCCAGGAAGAATACAGCTGCCTGGGACCCGTCGTTATCGCCAAGAAGGAAGCAAACAGGTATGCAGGTTGCCCAGGAACCGTGAGAGATCCGGAGAAGCATCAGGGTGAGCACAGAATCCGACGAAAAGGGGTCTGGGACCCTGAAACAAAGGAGAGACCGTTGTATGCTTGTCAGGCGAGTGAACCAAGCGTATACAATGCAAGGGTGCAAGTCTGGGACCCGCACCCAAGAGAAAGAGGGCCTGGGGCCCTAAAGCAAATAAGAGACATGCATACTTGGCAGGAGAGTGAACTAACTGGCTACAACGCAGCCTTGCGAGTCTGGGACTCGCACCCTTAAGTAAAGCCAAAGTTCAAAGCCAAGAGGGTCTGGGACCCTGAAAGAAGAAAAGAGACATTACAAGAGAAAACACTTGCTTGGCAGGGAAGTAAACCAAGCTATGTAAAGTATTGCGAGTCTGAGACCCGCACCCACTTGCGAGGTTAAGGAAAAGAGGGTCAAGAACCTTAGCACTGATGAGGAAAAGGAATACTATGCTTGGTAGTGGAGCATACCAAGCTGGTAGAATAAAGGAAAGGAACTGAAGTCATACAACAGGTCCTCGTGAGATATCAAACAACTTAAGAGAATAATAAGTGCAGGGGAAAAGAGCATAACCCTAGCCTTTGGAGTTGCACATTTTGGAACATTATTTTACATCACCTTATTACCAGAGAGAGTGGGAGCTTGTTGTTTGAAGGCACAAAGAACACTTTACTTTAAGAAAAGACCATCCTTGCAGTTATCTTAGGTTAGTTTTAGTGTTAGGGTCAGTAGTAGGTTTGGTACAGGACAGTGACAGACTTTTGTTTTGAACTTAACGTTAGTTTCCTTTGAGGCAGGGAAACCCCTCTTCGCTTTAGGGATAGAGAGGCATTTTTCCACCCATCTTTTTAAATAAAGGTCTCTATCCACAAACATACCACCATTGTGTACAAGCCTTACTTCTGCACCTTTACAGAAAGGATAGCTAGTTATTCATCGAAGTTCACAGACACCAGTGTCTGGCACAGGGACTTCACAGTATTGGATGCATGATAGGATAGATCTTCCCATGCCATTTGCTTGCTTTTCAGATCTGCTCGTAGGATAAGGCAATTGTGTGAGCTTCATGAGCTTGTGCACACTTGGAGAATGTGGCACTTGCTTGAAAGAGACTCTGAATATTCTTCTGTTCACAATGCAACCTCGCAAATATATTTTTTTCCTCACAGATCAGGGCTTGATGGATAGACAATTGCTCCATCTTTTCACACATTCTTTTTGACCATTCCCTAGTTAGCATGCAGCTCATACTGCCATCAGATAGAGTTTTTACGAGACGGTGGAGATTTAAGTTGGAGGCTTTAGTAGATGGGGCTTTATAAGCTGAACTCCAAAAATAAATTATAGTTTTTTTTTTTTAACTAATAAAGGTTTTGAAGGCTCTCCTGCAATTCTATTGGAATCTTTTAAATATTTAAATGTTAAATCCGCAGGATTTATATTTCTAAGGAAGATGCGTCTTGCAGCCCATCAGGGCAGATATGGATAGGCATGAGAAAAAAATTGAGCGTGATGGAACAGAACTTCCATGAAGGGGAAGACCATGACTTACCACCAGAAACGCAGCTATTTCTGCAACAGTTGCATGATGCAACTGATGGAGAAGTGAAATACTCAGGGTGCCAGTACATGACAATACAGAGGTCAGAGACCGGATATGCTTCTGGCAAGGGACACATATATACCCAATCTCCACCAAAAGGGACCCAGAGATTTGCAGTGTCTTTGTACAAAGTCAATGGAACAGATTGAACAATAGTTAGATAATATTGGCCTGTATTGCATGAGAGGGAATAAATGGAGATTCTAAACCCAATAACTACTGATACGTCCAGCCATTTTTGGTTTTGCCAGAGGGAAGTTGCCAGGATTTGGTGGTCTCATGGCAGTTTTCTAAAGGGAATTTTCAAACATCATTGCTCCATATCTTTTGAATCAATATCATAAAGCCATAGTGAAAGGGCTGTAGACAAGACCATGGTTCTTCTAATAAAACCCAACAAGTACTCTAGATTGTTCTGCATATCATTTTGTTGCTTCCCTTTAAGTCAGAATGTGTTTCCGAACAGTCAGGCTTTATCCCGGAATGATCCACATCCCATTATCTGCAGTGACTCTTTGACCTGCGCCACATGCTTAGGCCCAAATATGTCAGCGGTCTCAGTCTTGTTGGACACCGAAAAAGCCTTCAACACTGTAGAATGGAAGTTTCTATTTACAGTGCTTAGCAGGATAGAGCGAAGGTCATTTTTTCTTTCTGGGATTGCCTTGCTACATAACCAACCCAACGCCAAATTATGTGTACATGGTCTCCTTTCTGACAGGTTTCTATTGCGCTGAGGTAGAAAACAGGACTGTCCCCTTGCCCCTAGGTTCCCTCTTGAACCTCTAGCGATGCTTTTCAGGGAGCAACATGTGCACTGGGGAAAACAACTCTACACACAAACTGCTAATTTCTCTATATACAGGCAATATGATGCTATTTATTTAAAACCCTCAATTAAATGTTGCTTCTATAAAAGCACCATATCCAGGTATCAGGGATTTATCAGGTCTTCAGGTGAATCTACCCAAATCTATATTTTTTGACTAACCAAACTGACGCATAGGTTTGAGGATAGTCTGGGATTTGTCTGAAAGATGGAGGTGACCTACTATCTTGGAGTGGAGATAGCCAATGATCAGACGGTTTTACTTTAAGAAACCTTTGGGGTCGCTGTTGATTAGTTGAAAACAGTGGAGAAGATATTTTATGGCCTTTCCATTTTACTGATTGGAAGGATCTCCCTTGTTAAGATGATCATACTTCCCAGATTTCTCAACCTACCTCTAATCTTACTCCGGGCCTTGTTTTAAAATTTAAGAAGTATGTTGTAGTTTGTTTGGGCTGTGAAACAAGCATGGATTGGCTGAACTAAACAAAGTGGGGGGATTGGCCTTGCCAGTGAGAGCTACTGTTTAGTGACCTAATGTATATCATGGTGGTTCTCTCCTCAGAAAAACGGTCTGCATGTGAAGGTCAAGAGGGCAGTAGCAGAGCCGTTATTGCTATAGCATGCTGTTCTTCAGGGAGTAAAACGTTGCTTGGGTGAAACTAACTTTGCAGACTACACTTGACAAGCCTGGACTAGAATAGCCTCTACACTTGGTCAGCCATTTCCATCGCCTCATTTGTAAGCAACTCACATTTTAGCTCTTCATCGAAGAATATCTACAAAAACCTCTTTCGGGATGGGCAATTTCATTGGCGATGTTAAAAAATATGGGGGTACTTCTCTGCTGGAAATCGTTTTGTATTTTAGAGCAAGCAATACAATTAGGAATATTTCCCCATCTATGTCTATGCAACTGCCCACCTTCATGACAGAACTGCACAAGGAGATGGTCAATAGGTTTCCTTTTTGCATTGAGTTGCACTGGGAGGGCGGAAGCAGGCAGGAGGGTATCGGAAAATTGTTATCTCTTCATCCCAGTGCCAGCATCCCATTGTCACCTTAGTGAGTGATGTCAGCGGAAGACTGTTCCTATGTGGATGTAATGTTTGTGTGTGAATGTAGGTTCTTTCTGAGGCAGTTGGTGCCAGCCTGCCTGAGTAGTGAGTGCTGGTGAGAGGTCATCTGCCTAGGTCAACCTAATAAAGTGGAACTTGGATGAACCTGCAAGCTGCCTCCAGTCATCCTTAAATATAGCAAAAATTGACTCAAAAAGGGGCGATTGAAGATAAAAATTGGAAATCCATATGTTCATAAAACAAAGTAGGTCGCCTAAAATTTAAAAAGTATTCATGTCAAGTTTCTGCACCAGATTTGCCACTTCCCTGCCCGGCTCCAGAGATACTATCTGATGTCTCACTTACTTGACTATGCCGCCTTAACTATGAAGCCCACAATACACAGCTCGTAAACACCCTCCTGACATCACTTCTGGCATCCTGCATGACATCATTGGTACAGCAGATCATGAGTGCAAGAAAGAGATGCAACATTTAAAAAGCGTGTTTCTGCACATAAGGGTGGGTTCAGGTGCAAAGATTGTTTGGAGTTTCCATTTAAAAATACTGCCCAATTACAATCGTGGTATTCTTACACATTAGAGTTACACTGTATTGATTCAGCATTCACCATTAGATGCTCTAGTACCTTTATCTTTCTGATCTAAAAACAGTACCCTATGCTAAGTAGGCACCCGAGAACATGTGACTGGGTGTCTGCCACAAACAACCACACTTGCACTGTTCGATAGTCCAAGGGTGTTTATTCAACTTGATGCAGCAGTTGGAACGGCTGTAGGTTCCTAAAAAGGGATCTTTAGGGTTTCCTGTGTTCTTAGGGGCTTGGTGCCAAGGCCATCCCCCTCAAATTCCCCAATCTCTCCCACCTCTGTAACCCAGGCGTACGTAACGGAAGGTTAGTAGCTAGTGCTAGGTGACGCCTACCGTCTTTTGTTCTTTTTAAGACAAAGTGTGGCTTCCCTAAAACGTTGGCTACCTGACTCCCTAGGGGTTTTCTAATTCACCCTCTTCTAGCTCTACTTCGTGTACTTAAAGAATTAGTGATGGTGCCTTTCTCTCTCTAAGCTGTTTTCCTCCCACCACTCCGTTATTCCTCGCGTCACACACTCTACCTTCCTACCTCCACCCTTTAATGTAACCTGTCCACTGGCTGCTCAATTCCTTTACTGTCGCTACCTCTTACTATACTCATTATTATGCCCTCCACTCTCCTTGCTCCTATGCCACCTTCTTGCCCATACTACTTCTCTAACAATACCCTTTTTGTCCTGTTGCTTCCCCGTCTCTAGTACCAGTACTATGACCACCGCCTACCACAACCACCTCCCACTCCAACACTACTACTCCACTTACTCCTTACTCCCACAAACAAATATCACAGAACCCTCTCGGGTAACTTCCGCACTCCTGTCACACTCTCCTCCTCTGGTATTGTGGGAATCCTCCTCCGTCTCCTGTCCTCACCCAACTAACCCACACTAAATCATTCTCACACACCGATTTAAATACCCTCTGTCTCCAATGACTGCATACTTACCCTGTCCATTCACTTGCCTGTCTTCCAGGGTTTGTGTGTCAAGGGAATGACTAGGAGGCTTCTTAAGGGCTTGTAAGCCCCACCACTTTCTCATGCAGTCTGACTGCATTTCCAGTTTGCAGTCTAATGGCTCAGTCGCTCCTTTGTCCATTTCAAACCCAGGTGGATTGGTTTAATAAGACCACTCCCTGGTAGTTTAGTGGGTTGTCATCCTGTGCCGCATCCATTCCTGGACACTATGATGACTGGATTCTCTTCGGTGTCCCTTACGGCAGCCATTGTTTTTTTTCTGCTCGTTGCACCGCTTGGTGCTGCACAGTCTCCTGTGGTGGGGTTCATGCCTTTGGCATTCTTCCCTGCTCTGGCAGTCGTGGTTCCTGCAACAAGCCCACCGTGGTCTTTTCAGATAAGTAGGAGCCTGGAGCACCCAGTAGGCTGTTAGGGTTCGGGCTCTCGACCCCTCCCGACAGGGCCGTACCCATGGCCCTGTCACATACTCCAATTATGACTTTACACCTGTCCACCCAAGAAAAAGAAAACAACATACATTATAAGGGGCAGGTTCCGAAGTGAACGTATCTACATCTGGCAGACAACTTACTGTCACCATAACAAATCACTGTGTAATAGAGTAAAGGCTAGGGCAAGTGGCCTGCAAGGGTCAAATATGTTAAAAACACATGGCAGGACACATGGTAATCAGGACCAGAGTGGCTGATGTACTGGATGGACAAAGGTTGTAATCGGTTTAGTGCTCACGTTTGAAGCCAGCATTCCACTACACGTTTTGGATTTTGAACGTATTTAGGATTTCTGCTGCCGTAGGCCCAATTAAGTTTCTGAGCATAAATACTAAATTGCAGTGGAAAGGACTTTATTTTTTACCAACTTTATTTAAGTTTTCAAGAGCATCTGTTCCTTATCGTCTGTAAATGTATGCAGTGGCATCCAAGTATTCAAGTATTTCGAATAAGAACCATGAGCTAATGCGGTTACCTTTTCCATGGCCATCACCCCCCATAGTCTCACCGACCACATGGCCACGATCGGCCCTTGCTTGTTCTTCCATGCCTGTGCCAGGGTGATTCTGGCAGCGCTCAGCATGTGGGTGATAAGGCTGGCTTTGGACCGTGAGTTCGCATAACACACCTCCTCTGTCCTCCCCAGTAGGACCACCACCAGGTCAAAGTGCAGCTGCGCCCCCGTTATCTCCCTGATATGGCTCAATATCTCCTTCCAGTATATCTCTGCCACCGGGCAATACCACCACATGTGAATTAGACCCCCAGGTTGTCCGCAGCGCCTCCAGCAGAAAACGGGGTAGTCCGGGCTAATGGAGTGCATGCGTGCTGGCGTCATGTACCACCTCAGACAGATTTTGTATGCCGCCTCTTTGATTGAAGTGCATTTGGAGCTTTTGGAGGCTCTTTGCCATATGTGACTCCAGATCTCTCCAGGGATTGGCCTCCCCACGTCAGCCTCCCACCTTTGTATATATGTTTCTTCTGGATCCACCATCCCCATCAGGCGATACAATTTCGCCACCCCTTATTCTGGCTGGCCCTCTTATCGTGAGTTCCAGCCCCACTGGGTCCCGAGTTGCCCTTTCCCGGACCTTCCTGTTGGAGATCCAGTGTCTAAATTGGATATAATGGAATCTTTCACTTTCCGGTAGATCAAATTTAGCTTTGCAGCCCTCGAATGTTAGGGGTGTACCTTCCTCATAGAGGTCCACCAGTGTCAGGGTTTGCTCCCTTCCGCCCCCAATGTGCCCAAAAGTCAGTCTGCATCCCTGGGGTGAAATCTGGATTGTGAGCGACCGGTGCTAGAGGACCCCCCCCCCCTCCGATCCCCTGCTTTTATCTTTCTGCCCCTCAGTGCGTTGTCCCAGTACCATAGGGTGGCCTTGGTTGGCTCTAATAAGGTGCCCTCTTTGTCGTTCTGCTAGATAGGCGAGGCTTCCCAAGGGGACCTTAGTTGCTTCTCCTTCGAGGGTTGCCCAACGGTTCTGATTTCCTCTAGGTGACCATTGTAACATGGGAGCTACTTGTGCTGCCCATAAGTATCTGCGGAATTCCGGGACCCCCCAAACCCTCAAAGCTTGTGGCCTAAACAGTATCTTTTTGGGGACGCTCAGTTTTTCCCCTTCCAGATAAAGGACATCACTTCCATCTGTAGTTTTTGGATTGCTGGGATTGGGATGCGTATTGGGAGAGCGCCCCTCACATATAAGAACCTGGGGAGCAGAGTCATTTTAACAGCCATTATCCGTGCCAGCCACGACAGTTCCTGCATCTCCCAGCGTTTCAGATCTCCTGCCAGTGCTTTCAGTAAGTCTAGAATATTGGACCCATATGGTGTGCAGTTAAAATGTCGAATCAATAATTTCAAATGCATTAATTTTTAAAAAAATAATGTCGAAAAACAAATGTCGAATATTTATTTTTTTGTGTGTTTTTGGGGGTTTGACTAGTAAAAAAAAGGGTTATTAAAAAAATGGGGGGGTTGGAGGGGAACCCCCCATTAAATAAATAAATTCTATATTTTTTCCGACATTATTGATTCGAAATCAATGCATTCGAAATTATTGAATTCGAAAATATCACTATAAACCGACCCATTTAGCATTTCGTACTTGGGCGTCAGCTGTATTCCCAGATATTTTACCGCTTTCTGTTCCCATTTCAACAGGTACCTATCCTCCCACTCCGATACCTGTTCTGCCATCTCGGTAACGTTAAGTGCCTTAGATTTAGGGTAATTGATATGGAATCCAAAGACCGTTGCAAACCCATCCAGAAAGTCTATGGCCTTTGGAAGTGAGTATGCTGTGTCCTTCAAAAACATTAGGACGTCATCAGCGTAGAGGGCCACCTTTTGAGATTCCCCCCCGCACCTACCTCCACCCCCCGGATTCCCGGATCATCGTGGCCCTCTGTGCCAGTGGCTCCATGGCCATAGCAAAGATCAGCGGTTATAGCAAACACCCCTGCCGCGTGCCCTTCCGGATGGTAATGCTATCGGTAAGATGGATGGAAGTGCAAAGTTGGCCATTACCATGCGGTTAAGGATCGGACCACACCCGAACCTCTCAAGGGTCAGCTGTAAAAAAAAAACAATGTAGGCTGTCAAAGGCCCTAGAAGCGTCCAGCGCCAGTACCGAGAACCATTGTCCTGTTCTCTGGCCCGACTCAATTGTATCTGTGGCCCTACGAATGTTGTTGTATGTGTGTCGCCCTTTTATAAAGCCAGCTTGATCTGGATGAATTATCCAGGTAGGACATCTGCTAGTCTACGGGCCAGAACCGTGGAATAGATTTTCGCATCTTCGTTTAGTAGCGAAATGGGACGATAACTCACAAAGTCCACCGGGTCCCTATCCGGTTTTAGTAGTAATCCTGTGGTTGCCGGAATCATATCTCCGTAGATTCTCCCGGAATCCCGGATGGAGTTGAACAGCTTTGTTAGGGGGCCCACTAGGGTAGCTCTAAACGTTTTGTAATACACATTGCATAGCCCATCTGGGCCTGGGGATTTATTCCCTTTCAGTGCCCCTATAACCTCTCCCACTTCTTCCTCCGTTATAGGTGCTTCTAACATTTGTCTGTCTAGATCACTGATTTGCGGCAGGGTTATCTGGTTAAGAAATGCTATCTGCGCCTCCTTCTCCAGGTCCTACCCCTTCAGATTTTCGGTACAGTATGAGTGCATCACCTCCTCTATTTCCTCTTCCCTCCCGCACCAGGTTCCCTTCCCAGGTTTTAAGTTGGACTATACGATTCTGGGTTTTCTGCTGTCTTAATTTGGCTGCGAGGAATCGGTTAGCTTTATCCCCATTTATGTAGTAAAATTGTTTAGTTCGCACGAGGAGGTGCGCAGCTTTGTCCGCCAGATGGGCTTCCAAGGCAGCCCTAACTTTTTTAAATTCCCGCCATGCTCTCTGTGAGGTGGAAAGGACAATTTATCTGCTTCACTTTTAGACGTTTCTCACCACCGTGCAGACACAAAATGGTAAAATTAGCACATGGGTGGCCCCCACCATGTGAGCATTAGCGCCACAACAAATCTTCAAATTAGTTTATTGAAGATTCACACACAACTTTATGCTGCTCATGGAACATGCACTCGCCAAAGGATTGATGTGCTCCCTCTATTTATAGAATTTAAGTGTTGAGTGGCGTTTATGGCTGGCTGGCTGCTTTGCTTACAACTTGAAATGTTTGCCTCTGCTTAAGATGGTACTCAATTTTGTAAACTTGACTGACTTTCAAAGTACAAAGATCACACCGTAAACCAACGGTCAATTTTGAAAAAGAAATAAATACAGAATCTTTTGCACCTGTCTCATAGCTGCACAGTGCACCCTGTTAAAGGATCATAGTGCACACAACACAGTAACACAAAATAAATGCACACTCTGACAATTGTGTGCATTACTCCTTGATCGGGGGATCATTAACAATCACAGTGGGATGGGACTTCCTGTGAGTGAATTATTTTAAAGTGAAATATGCAAAGTTCAATCAAATGGAAATGCTGCATAGAACTTGTAAAAAGCATTTGTCTTTAAGAAAAATGAAAACATTTCAACATCTAAATAAGGCAATTTTATGTAACGTTGCTTACAAAGTATAGAGGCACATCATCTTTTAAGCCCAAATCCCATTAGTGACAGTCCCTTCAGAGGGACAGAGAGCACAACACCATCCCGATAAGACAACTTCTTCCAATGTCATTCTGCATATTTTCATGTGGCCTAGTAGTGTGCCCAGATTTCGGCCATCAAAACAAGAGTACTGGAATTGCCATCAACCTAATAATTCAGGGAATTGCTGCACACTTCCATCATTTTTTTAAAGGGTTTAGTGCCCTGCCAAGAGTCAATCCCGCATCATTGGGTTTCAAACCTGAACACAAAACCACATTAGAAAGAAGTGGTAATCATATGTAAGGGGTCAGAAATGCAAGGTCGACAACTTGATAAAGGTTTTTCACAAGAAGCCATTTTATTAACTTAAGGGTGTGATAAATGCCTTCCTTCCCCTAACCCAATGTGGGTTTCCCTGCCTATATCTGTCCCTCGCACCTGTACCTGTCCCTCGCACCTATACATACACAAAAGCATTTCAGGTATTCATATGGCTGTTTAAGTTCAACAAAATAAGAATTCGAAACAAAATATTCTTGTAACCAGGGTCAGATCCCTTTCCCCAGGATTAAAGCAGAATTTGCAAATGAAAGTTCCAATTAATAAAGTGACATGCACAAAGGTTTCTCCCAATAGCCAAGTTCTATTTCCAACACAAGGTTCCTTCACTTCTGGAGGGTTTCACTTTTCACTTGGCATCGTGATTGTCTTAGAATCAAACAAGGTTGTTCATTCTTCCAATAGGATTTCTCTTTTCTTGAGAAAGACAACTTCTACACACTTCTGTACCCAATGTTTTCATCAGGATGGTTTTACCACAGTACAGCAAACATATTGATGGCATTGCCACTTTCTTTCCACCACAACCTTTCACCACAATGGAATACTTCAATGTCTTCTTCCTGGTTCACTAACCAGTCAGGGCCACCACCAACAATTCTTTTCCTGGTGTACCCTCCCGCCTAACACTACTACAAGTACACTGCAGTGCAGGTTATTTCAAAAGATCAGTACAGTCTTTTCACTTTCAACAATAAGATTCACAACTTCTTCCATAAGGATGCAACACCCATGTATGCCCTTTGTTCCACTGTTTAATTGGCCACATATACTCCAGGTAATATTCCTCTCCCCCTTTCCACTCTTCACAAGGAGGGCCACTTCCCTGCCATCTTTTAGCTTTCACTATCACACCTGGAAACTGTTGATAATGTCTTTCATTAAAGCTCCTCTCTCCAACAAAGCCACCTTAGCCCCTTCTTCCACTTACCCTTCTTTGGCTTAGGCAATATTGGTTATCTGTCTCATAGATTGCCTTCTCTTTACTTTGGCAATGCTGGTTACAGTTCTGGTATGATATTGCCCCTGCATTGCCAATGGTGGTTATACTGGGGTTTTAATATTGCCCCCTCTGTCCGTGGGCAATGGTAATCACAGGGGTCACCTGTCAGATAATTCACTGGGTTTTCCCTACGCGTCCGTGTCGCTCGCTTCCGCTGCCACTTCTGCTCTGCTCTTCGGTTTGGGAGCTTCTGAGAGCTCCGCCTGCGGTCCCGTGACTCGCGGCTTCTGGAGCAGGAGTCCTCGTTACTCCTCTCGTGTACCAGTGCTCACCAGCCACTGGAGGTAGAGAAAGTATGGAGAGTGCCTCCCTCCCACGGAGTAACCTGCAACAGCAGCGCTTAACGCTATGCAGCCTCTGCAACTTGGGCTTCTCTGGCTCACAACTCGGCACCATTAAAAGCCAAAGGCACGGCTGGTGGTCCCGGCATCTTCGTTCTGCCCCCGCTGCATACACGCCCACGGATAACTTCTGTTACTACTAGTGCCATTCCTCCTCATCTGCATCTGAGGGGGATTTAAATAGTAACACTCTGGTGTAGATGCTCAGAACACTAGACTGCGTATTGCAGTTCTGTGCATCTGAGCTCTTCTTCCTCGTCCCAGTACCCACAGCATTATGACTTGAAGTGCCCAACATTCTGATTCTTCTCTTTACCATATATTTTGGGTTTTGCAATGCCATTAAGACAATAGGGTCACTAGGCAAGTTGTTTAGAGGATTCCCCCAATTCTCCTGACCATGTGATCCTCCTGCAGAACACCACCCTGGGGCCAGTTACAGGAACAGTCTGCCTTTCCCGGGCCACATGAGAAGGGTCCCAGGACAGGGTTGGTGGGATGATCAACTGTGATTCATCACATATAGCACACAAAATGTCTTGCATTGGGTTTTCTCTTTGCAGGGTGGGATGGCAATATATATTTACATACTGCCTTTGCTTTGCCAGCAACGTTTTATATAAATCCACTCCTGTTTTATTTTACTTGTGTTCATTGCCGAAACATATATTTGCACTTTCATCCTAGTAGGGAAAGACAATTGAATTAAATTTGTCATTGCTTATTTTATAGGCCTGTTGCTCTGAAGTTTTGCCAACCCAGACACGATTAGTCCAAAATGCACAGTACTATATGGGCCTTCTCAGTTACATGTAAACTTTCTTTCGTTTAGCCAATAGTGCACTTCTAAGAAAAAAACATAAGGGGATTCTAGAACTGTCAGCTCCAGGAATGGCTGCCTGAAAGCTGTGCTCCTGTGCCTCGATTGAATCCTCACCCTATAATGGCTGATACAAATACAACTGATTCAACCCAACCTGCAAAAAGGCAGAAAGGAGTCAGAGAGGGGTTCCTGAGGAAAGAGAAGTTAAGATACTGGAGCCATTGACTAAAGTGACCTTGGATGTTGCTATGGATTTCATAGAGAAAGCTCCAATTACCCTGCTCAAGTTGGATCCAAAAATAAGACTGGAAATGGAAAGAGCGCACAGGAGTTTGGGGCCAAACCCAGCACTTGGCCAGAAGCCTAGACACTTTGTGGTCACATTTTTGAGATTTCCAGTTAAGGAGATGATCTTAAAGAAAGCAAGTTAGCTGGGTGATCTTTCATGGGGAGATGCCAGAGTCATGAATTTTGGAGTTATGAGCCGGGATGTGTTGGATAAAAGAAAATAATTTAATATGGCAAAAGAGAAGGCAAGAGCCAAAAACCTCAAGTACTATATGGTATATCCAGCTATATTTTGTGTTGTCATGGATGGTCAATTATTTTCATTTAATGACAGCAAGGGTACTGGAGCCTTCCTGAGTGATCTTGAGAGGGAGCAGGAGCCCATGGAAGCTGCCGGTACTACTTTGCAAAGGATTTTACCAGTAAAGAAGAAAATATAAGGACCTCAACAGTTTTGGCCTCTTGACATGTAGTGGATTGTTTAGTTTGTACATTTTTATTTTTGTTATTTGGTTCCTTATTTTTGTTTCTTCAACTACATAATATACAAACTGTTGGCATTGTGCAAAAGATGCGGTTATTGAAACCGTTAAATTCGTTCAAGGTGGTTTTCTTTTGCTCCGTGAGCTTGGAGCAATTAGAAGAAAGTACTTGGCCTCAACATTGCATTGACGCACGTACAGTGCATGAAGCATAGAAGTGGGATGGCAGCATGGGGATTTCTGTGTCCATGGCCAGGAAGAGGAAATGGACGGAACGCAACTCTACGCTGTCCCCGCAACTTTGTAGACGGTACTGGTATGCTTGTTATAGCGAGGCGGGCTGTGGAGCACCGAGCAGCTGACCGGAGAAGGATTCCGTACAGGAGAGAGATGGTGAGCGGTCATGCCGGAGGCTAGAGAGTGGAGCGGCATTCAACATAATACTCTGCTGATCTGCAGATGTCAGTGTGTGTGACTTTGCGGTTGTGAAGGGAAGCGTAGAGTACAGAGATACATGTTAAGTGGAATCGGTGAGAACGGGGGACCACAGACATCCAAAAAGTTGTTGAAACACGCTGCATGACTCCATTGAGTTCAGTATTTTACACACACTGAATTGCAAAGATAGGATGGGACCCTGGCTTAGTCCGGGGGACTTATGGGAAAGCAGACAATTTTATTATAAACGGCAGCCAGCGTCACTGCCTTTGCTACTGTTACAAGAATGATGGACATAGTGCATGCGACTCCTTTGCCTATGCTGTCATTGATGTGGAAAAACCGTGGCAGGGACTGATGAGGAATCTACTTTACTGTTAGCTACCCTTGCGCATAGTTAATTTGGAAAGGGTAGTAATGTTCATGGCAATAATCTGCTTGGACATTATAGATAATACAACCACCAATGAGGGCTGGGTCAGGGCTGAGCCGCAATCCATCAATGGATGTCATCAGTTGGAGTGTTGATCGCGGTCTCTGATCTTTCGTGGGCCATGGCTGGGTTTGCCACTTTACACAATCAATGGTGCCACCTGCGCTCTACCAGATCACGGGGTCGGTGGTCCTGGTTATTCAGCCAGGGCTGGCAATCGGAGGAGTTTTCGCTGCCCCTTATTTTAGAGATGGCGTATGCGTCTGGTCCTGTTCTTTCAACTCCTGAACTTCAACCGGCTAATCTGTGAACTGTACCTCTATGCAACAATATTGAGGTTCTGGCACTGACAGCAATTAAAGCTTTGCATGTTTGTGCAGATAAAGAAACTACTGGAAAGGAAAGTTTATAACGGAGGATGCAAATTGAACAAAGATAACAATGCTGAGTAAGATTAAAGGCCGCTTCAGGAAAACAGCTACAGTGGAAACTAGAATTTGGGCTTTGAAAACTACAGCGTGGTAACTATACATGGAGCGTAACAAGTGTGTGATGTGTGGGAATGCAGAGTTTCTTAAACAAATGGGAGTTGGGAAGGTTAATCGGCAAACTATAGGGCATTGCTGGAAGTGACTGGATTAAAGGAACTGGATTAACATGTGTGCAATTGATTACAAGGGGGGATATAATGGATGGAATGAATGCACTGCAACGGGAGACTGTTGGGAAGGAACAATGATTGATGTAGGCTGACATTTTCATTTTTTATCTAACTTTGGTTCTTAGATGGTATTGAATTAGTATTGGAAATCAAAAATGTTAATAGAACGTCTGGTGTTTTATTATTCGTCTGATTGTCAGAAAACTGTTGACTAGTCGAGGAAGCAAGACTAGTGGGGGAACAGAATTCAAGGGGAGTGAAGGAAAACTAAAATGAGGGTGGGGGCACGTGCTAATTTTGCAGTGCTAACAAGATGAGGCGTGGACCGAGGAGAGAGGGTATAGTTCAGAACTACAATTTTAATGAAATATGAGACTCAATCGTTCTGTGAAGACACAGTGCTGAGACACAGTTATCTCTGAATTGTTCTATGGGTGCTTTAGTAAGTGTTTTTGTTTTATGTTGCCATATGAATGTTGTCTATTTAATATGTGGGTTTCCGTCACGTCAGAAGTTGATTATATGGATGGAGCTGGCTCTGATTCAACTCCCAAATCAAGACTAGATGAGCATGATTACAACTGTGTATTATTAGGACCATTAGGAAATAGTCTATGGCTATATAGATTAATCGCAGAAATGGTAGTCTACAAGGGAAGAAGGGAAAATTGGCGGTTAGATGAATGAATTGACGTGTCGTTCATGGAACGTGAAAGGAATAAATAATCCCAGGAAAAGAAAGGAAGGTTTATTGAGGCTAAAAAGGGAAAAGGCAGATGTTGTCCTTCTGCAAGAGACCCATTTGTTGGAAGAATCGAAAAGTCTAATGAACAATACAATGTATAATAAGATACTGTTAAACTGTTATGTTTCTAAATCGAGAGGAGTGGGAATACAATTTTGCAGATGATTAAATATGAGTGTGGAGACACTGATTATGGATGATGAAGGAAGAGTGATTCTGGTTGATGTAAAGTAGGAGCGGAATGTAATTACAATAGAACCCATCTATGGTCCCTGCGCTGCGGGGAACAGTTTTAAAAAAAAAAATAACATCTCTGCTACAGAATATCTGTGGGGAGCACACTATATTGGGGGGAGATTTTATTTGTGTCCTTAATCACAAATTGGACCGTTCAGCACAGTGCCGATATACGGCAGAGAGTACAAGTAGAGCATTTGGTGCACTTTTTGCATAGTCTTGATTTAGTCGATATATGGAGAACTTTGCATACTGGGGAGAAGGAGTATTCTTTTTTTTTCTCTCGCTCCAGTCCATGATTGGTATTCCAGAATAGATTATTTTTTTATTTCTGAAAGATTCAATGAAAAGGCTACTAGAGTGGAGATAATGGAACAAGGTTTATCAGAACATTCTTTGATTATGCTGAAGTTGGAACTGGGTGGTGTAAGGTCAACTTCATCAAGCTGGCATTTAAACCATATGTATTAAAGGATCAGGATGTGCCGACATCTTTAAAATCATTTGTTAGGACCTTCTATGAAATAAACAAAGGCTCAGCTGCTGAGAAGGTGATCTAGGATAGCTTTAAGGCGGCTATTCGGGGAGAAATGATAAATATTACATCCCGTGCAAGAAAATTGGGGATGACGGAATTGAAACGTCTGGAGAGTAGGTTAGAAAAGTTGCAGAAGAAATTTCAATTGTCAAAAAGCAGTGAAGACAAGGTGGAGATGGACAGAGCTTGTGAATCCCTGAAGAGTGACATGGATATACAGAGTGAGAAAGATCTATTTTTTATGAAGCAGAAATATTGGGAGCAAGGAGACAAGGGTGGTAGGTTGCTTGCCCATAAATTGAAGGGTTTGGTCGATAAGCTTATGTCCAGAAAATAGTGAATGAGCATGGAATATCAATTGTAAAAAGGGAGGATATATGTGAATGTTTCAGGAACTTTTATACGTCTTTCTATACAGAAACCCAATTTTCGACAGACAGTTTAGAAGAGTTTTTTGGGAAGATTGACTTGCCAAAATTGACTGCGGAGCAAGCAATAACCATTGATCAGCCAATCAGAGAGGAGGAGCTATTAAGAGCTTTTAATCAGCTTAGTATAGGTAAATCGCCAGGCCTGGATGGGCTGCCAGTTGAGTTATACAGAGATCTTGGTCCTGAATTAGCTCCATTACTATGTAGCCTGTATAATTATTTCATGGCAAGAAGGGGTTATGTGCCCAACGATGCAAGAGACATGTATAACAGTAATTCCAAAACCAGGTAGGGATCATACAAAATGTGAGAATTACAGGCCCATATCATTACTAAATGTGGATGCTAAAATATTTACTAGAATACCGACTAATCGGTTAGACATGTATATTAGTGGACTGATCGAACCTTCCCAGGTTGGGCTTATGCGTGGGAGGCATGGCTACGATCATATTAGAACTATCATAGATTTATTGGGTCTTCCTAAGGATGAGGTAAGGAACATGCTACTAATCTTTATGGATTCCAAGAAGGCCTTTGATCGGGCCAATTGGGGCTTTTTTAGACTACATGCTTAAGATGTGATTTGGAAATGCCTTTTTGAGAACTATTAAAGCTTTACACTCCTCCATTAGTGCAAGAATATGGGTATGAGAACTCTCTGCTTCCTTTCTTTTGACTAGGGGTACCAGACAGGGATGCCCGTTGTCACCTTATCTCTTTTACCTGGCATTAGAGCCCTTGATAGCTTATATTAGACAGGAACAAGGTCTACAGGGACTAAGAGTAGGCGATAGGGAAATCAAAGTGTTAAGTTATGCGGACAACATGACAATGCTGATTAACCCCAAGGAGGGTGGGGATAGGTTTAAGAGCATATTTGAGGAAGTGGGATGTCAGTCAGGTCACACGATTAATTGGGAAAAGTCAGTGGTTTTCTCATTGGATGTTACTCAACCATGAAGTGATTTGAACTCATGGAATTGTCAGTGGAATACAGAAACTGAAGTATTTGGGGGTCCATTTAGTTCGAGATTTGAAGAAAAGGGTGGCTTTTAATGTAGGCAAGATAATCGAGGTACTTCAGAAGGATGCGTTAAAATAGGGTTGTTTAATGTTTGGGCGAAGGTTAATGCAATAAAAAGTGTGCTTTTGCCCAAAGTTCTTTATGTCATTCAGTCTATTCCACTTAAGTTTACGAAGAAGATTATTAGACACAATGATAAAGTCTTTCAGAATTTTCTTTGGGTGAAGGCAAGAGACCTAGGATTTCATGGTATGCTCTGATGCGGGCAGTGCGAGAAGGGGGCTTTCGGTATCCCAATTTGGAGGATTATTGTAGGGGGTTTGTACTGAGAAAATCAGCAATATACTTTGATGGGACTTCCTTCATCACGTGGTGTGTCGAGATGGCGCTCACCAAGAATTATTTTGAATTCAATGGCAAGTTTTATCAACAGGTGGAAGGCACCGCCATGGGGGCCACGATGGCCCCTAGTTTGGCTAATCTCTATGTTGAGATTTTTTGGAAAAAAAACATACATAAACAGCAAGACTAATCCTTACCAACAAAATATCAAAAAGTGGACAAAGTATATTGATGACATCCTAGTGATTTGGATGGGCACTGCTGAAACAGCTCAAGTATTCTTCAGATGGTTGAATAATTTGAACCCACACCACTTTGGATAACCAGACTACGAATTTTCTAGACCCGACTATTTTCCATCAAGAAGGTATACTCAAGGTAAAACCTTACCGCAAACGAACTGACAAAAATTCTCTATTGGACTATTCTAGTCATCACGTGAAGCACTTAAGGGGCAATCTCCCCTTTGGTCAATTCTTACGTCTAAAAAGGAATAGCTCGTAAAATTTTACATATGAAGCTGAAGCCAGAATACTTACTAAGAAACTTCGTCAGCGAGGATACCCGAAAAAAATAATCAAGTAAGCAGCCAAACGTGCTTTCAATAACAATAGGGAGGCTCTTCTAGAGGATAAACTAGCTAAACCATTGGATAATAGGATGGTACGTGTGAACACCTTCACCAACCATAGCATGAGGATCAAGAATATCATCCAAAAACACTGAACATTTTCAATAACAAAAAAAGACTCTATGCCTATTCCCATTTTTGCCTATAAAAAGAGCATGTCAATAGGCAATTGGGTCAGCAGCAGCAAGCTTAGATCCAACACCACACCTCCACTCAGCATCACCAGCATGTGGGGCATGGACCAGATGGTGGGCCACTGCCCGTGCTGGAACTGCAGTGTGTGTAAACTCACTAAAAATACCAAGGAGATCGACATTGGCACTACCAGACCATGGCAACAAAAAACCATGCGCAACTGCAATACGGATCACGTCATTTATCTGATCCGATGTAAATGCGTGTTACCTTATATGGGGAAGACCACCAGAAAGGTTAAAACTCGGATATTCGAACATAGGAGCTGTTTGAGAAACAGAACTGACAATGCTCCTATGGTTCAACACTACACCACTATGAACCACGGCCACAAAGGTTTTTCCTGGACTGTCTTAAAAGTCTTAAAAGGCGGTAACAGCTCCACCCTTGACACAAGTCTTTTGAAAAAAGAACAAGAGATGATATTCATGATGCGAAGCAATGTTAAGGTAGTGGAGGAAGAATGATTTGATTGAGTGGCATAAGATTAGGAATGAATCATTATCACAATTTTTTCCTCCATTTCTTGACACGTTCCTAGTTGTTCTCCTGCAACATCCACAGTTGAGGATGCAGTATTTTTCGAATATTCAACCAGGCTCGAGCTGATTTAAGATTGTTCCTTTATTTAGGCAGCACTGCCTCCATAACACACTGTGGAACATTCTTCCTCCTCACTTCCAAGTAGGCAGCCAGTGTTTACCCTCATGAGCCATTGTAACAAATGAAGGCCTCATTGTATACTGGTAAGGTTGGCAACCAGACCGCTACTACATGAAGTTACTTATAACCTCGTAGCAGCCCGCTCATCTCTATACATCGCAGGTCCTTCAGTGTCTGCGGGCGCACCACCAAGAAGTTAGATGGAACGAGGCTAGAGCAGCGTTTGATTCCGCACAACAAAGGTAAACCGCTATAGAACTAGCGTCACTATTCGCTGCCGCGATTTCGGCGCCACTACGCACACAAAGCTGGGTCCCCCACTTATAGATCTTTGTGACGTTATTCTCCAGCAGAGATTGCTCAGCGAGGATTCATCTAATCCAGTACCACTGCATCTTGCAGCTCACCTAGCTCTACGCACGACCGTCATTTGATGATACTGCATACAGCGTATGCCAGGTAAATAGGGTTCCTGCAATGTCCTAAACTGTTTGTGCTACATGAAGGCATGAACAATTATAATGATATTCTACAAATGATGAACATTCGCCTTTTATATTACTAAGCTACACTCATGAGACACTTAAGCCATTGGGATATAACCAGTGCCATCTCCATTCCCAGGCCGCTCTTCATACTAAAGGCTTCCGACCATTTAAACTTGGAAGGGATTTACAACTACCGTGGACCACTATCCTATGACCACAGGTGGGTCCACTACCTGACCTTTTGGAGGTCCCCATACTACCTACTCTGCTGGCTATAGCGACTGAAAAGCTATCCATATGCTTTTCTTGCAGTTAGGCAATAACAGATTATTAAGAAATCCAACTACAACCCATCTAAGGAGGTGTACGCCCCCACATGAACATATCCAGGTAAATTATACCCTAGGATTTTGGTTCTATGTTCAGCTAAAGAACATCTGAGAGTAATCATGTACTTATAGCTGACTTGGGGCCTCATTACAACCCTGCCGGTCCAGAAACAATGGTGGCGGGAAAACCGCTGCCACCGTTGTTTCCGGACTGGCTGATTCAGAGTTCTGCAGGCGGGAGGGGTCACTCTCGCTAGGTCTGACCTGGCGGGAGTAACACCACCCGCCTGCAGGCAGACATGGAAACCCCGGCTCTGTCATAGATGGAACCAGTGTTTCCATGATCCCCCATCGAGTCCTGCGGGACTCCATGGGAATAGGGATTTACAGAATTCCGCCTCCGGAATTACCGGGGTTGTAATGCCCCAGTGATTCTGGCAATCATGGAGGCGGAATGGTATTACGGTTCCAGCGGCAGCCTGCCGGTTTTTCCGGCAAAGCTACCGCCGGACTCGTAATGAGGCCCTATATCTCCTTTCTTTTGAACTTGATAGGTCATGTTAGTTTTAACTTTCACCCGAGCTGTCTGCGGAATAGGAATCCGATTTGAATCGTGTCTCCTGAAGAATGTTCTGTATTCATCACATCTAAGAACAGAAACATGTCGAGATCACATACCAGTGCTTGCTAATTTATGGACAACTGTATGCATTGATAAATTGCACTGCATCAGCTATATTGGATTCTTGAATATATGCCAATTATAGGCGACTTTCTGTATTCCTATAGATTGCTTTTTAGCAACTTGACTAGCACTTATGTGTTTATTGATTTAATACTGTTTTATCTTTGTCAAGCCTATTAAACCTGTGTGTTTTTGATATTTAATGAAGTTTTTGCTGTTTTAGTATTTAACAAGACCTGTCACAACTAGTTCTCCCTCTTTGATACTAGTACTACTAGGGATAATGACATGCCATTATGGAAGATTATAGAGAAAGAGAAATGTGTGCCATACACTCTGCATTGATGTATATACAATGGGGAAGATACCTAATCTAGTTACCAAATTGCCTACAATAGAAACAACTGGAGATGCTTTGAGGACGTTTATGACCACTAGAGGAGAAAATATATTGGATTCACTATGAGGCATCATTGTGGCACAACCTGGGCTACAGATTGGAAATAAGACCTTGTGCTGGCGGAGTTGGGTAAAGAGTTATTTTAAGGGTACATGATGTTTGGAAAGATGGACAAATGATTCCTTTTGAGTCACTTAGAATACATTTTGGTCTAGGGAAAAGAGGATAGACGTTATATAGAATTGGAGTCCCTTCTCGTGGGAGGATGTTAAATGGCCCTATGAAAGAGAGGCCAATTGCCTGTAATATTTTTCAATCTTCTCCATGTATGGCCTCGACCTATCTGAAGATGCCTATGGAGAGTTCATGTGTGAATGCATGGGAGAAGCTGCGGCAGGCATGGGTGAAGGAGTTGGACAAGGACATATCTGTAAAAGATTAGAATACCCTGATGAGAATTTGCACAAACTCGAAGATGGATTTGAATTTGAGATATGTGCGTCAAAGGATTCTGTGTCGCCTATACTGGACCCCTGCACGGATGTTTAGCTTCGGTATGGCCGATGACTCATGCTGGGGTTGTGACCAAAATGTGTGAACTTTATTACACATGCTATGAGAATGTCCAAGAGTAGTAGTATTTTGGGATGATGTTTTGAGCAGATTGGCCTTAATACTGGGAGTTGCGCTACCAAGATCGCCATATTCAACAATTCTGCTGTTAAATACTGCGAGGTGTATAATAGCCCGAGAGTATAGCAGGTGGATTAACAGAGTACTGGTGGTGGCTGCAAAGCAAATTCTACGGGTATGCAAGTCGAGGAAAAAGCCAGAAATGGAGGGGGAGTTGTCAGATTTACGAATCTTTTCTAGTTCTGAGAAAGTCATGCTAAAAAAACAAACGAGAGGACCCTTACTCTGGGATATGGGGACCATTTGATGAACAGTATAGTTGGTGCTTGTATAATTATGCTAAAGGGTGGATATGATGTGAATGGCGAGGGAACTAATAAGGAATTTCGCCTTGTTGTCTGTCTATGTTTGTCAAGTGTGTGTTGTATGGTTTCGTTAATATGGTTAGTATAGTAATTATTAGATTCTTACAATATCAATTAATTACGTATTTGGAATGTAATCCACTGATGTTATGAATATGTTTATATTGTATTTTTTGTTTTTTTAAAATGGTAGTGTTTTTTAAAAAAAAAGAAAGAATGCACACAACTGAATTTTATTTATTCATCCGTGGTGGCCGAGTGCTTTATTCTACATCAGACATGTGTCCCGACCCACCCAATCCTAAATTATGTAAAGCACTGCAGGAGCGGGAGGGTTAAAAGTCAGATACGGCCACAGATCCCTTGTTGCAATCAGTCACAGAGGGCTCCTATACCCTCTCAGTAGGGTGTGACAGTGCTTTTGTTCTCCACTCACGGGCCACAGCAAGTGCTGTTTGAATGCAGAACAGGAGACACTTTGCTGATGTTTCACCTACCGTTTGACAGATGCAACCCCTTGCGCCACTGCCGAGACAAAGCACTGGCACGTTACATGACGAGCAAGGAAACCTCATTAATTTCTGATACAATATCATTTGTTATATTATCAATATCTGTTCTTGAGCTACGCAACATCGGGTTTATCGAGTATTTAATCTATTTTTTATGTCCACTAGATAAGATGTTGGTACTGTGAAGAGGAAGAGCTGGGTGGGAGTTAGTGGGGGATTGCGATGAGAAAGAGTGAGGTGTGGTAGTTGGGGGACTGTGTATGCTTTTTCAACACATAACACTACAAAAACACTAATAACCCTGTGATACACCCCCCCACACATTTTTACTTAATTTAAGAAGCAATTCTGTAATTTGTATAGAATTAGATTGCTTCTTAAATTTACTTAAAATACTTTGCTTACCCTAACTAGCAATAACAGTGATACATCTCAAAATAGATTATAGTTTTGAAGTAATTACGCTTTGTTTGCTGTTCGTGCCTATTCTCAAATCTGGTAATGACTGATTTCCAGGAATTAAAATGCTTTGCATCAGCAGTGTATCAAGAGAGATAACTAACTTTTTGGATACAGGCACACCCCATTGTACATAACTTTTTTTTTATTTTAAATCTACTGGACAAATTTATGCCAACAGAAATGATTTCCTTTGACCTGGACTGGTTTCTCATTTGGCACAAATCAGCCAAGTGGTTTTGGCTTAGTGTGAGCAAAAATTGGCAATTTTCCCTGTGGGAAAATGAATTAAAAAGTAGAGAAAAACAACCCACCCCCACACTTTTTTTGGCCATTTATATCTTTTGAACGGCAATGCAGATTTGCAAGCAACTTTCCAGTTCTGGGGGCCGTGGGCCCCAGAATAGGAATGTCAAATGTCGTGATGATCCGTCCTACGGCTCAAACGTTATTACCCATAGAACGTACACATTTCCTATGGATGGAATATATGTCAATCATTTAGGACATTAGTGGAAACTTATTCACTATATGGTTGGGCATCCTTCCCGTCTGGGACGATGATTTCAATATGGTGTTGGACCCCACCAAGAACAGCTCTAGGGGTGTGGCTGGATCTAGAACAAACAGTTGCAAATATCTTAGAATTTCACAGGCTTGACAATGCTTGGAAGCATATGGTTCTAAAGAATGTACAAATCGCTCACATGTGCATGACGCTGCAGCCCATACCGGTGACATTTGATTATTTGATCATGTGCTTAACTGAAATGAAAATGGGATCTTGCACAAACTTTCAGACCATAGTCTAGTTCAGCTTAGTCTGACATTCCCACAGACTCAATCAATAATCTGCATATGGTGTTTTAATTCTCGCACCTTGGCTGATGCGATTTTTAAACAAATGATTCAAAATGCCATTGATGGATACTTCATATTCAGCAGAGGCTTGGTTACCTTAGTGGCCAACTATGTATGTGGGATCTTTTTGTCTCATGAGGTTGGAACAAATATATCCGTAATAGATTTAATACATTGCAAACCGATACACTTTCTCTGCAACTGAATTGTGGTTCATCAGATCAAAATATGTATGCAGCTTTTCCATGATAAACGCTCAGTGACCGCTATCTCCGAACTGAAACTGCCAACAGCACATCAAAGCTCTTTTGCTCTTCTCCCGCTAACACGAACAATAAGCACACTAACAGACCACACAAGCCACCTTACATTGCAGATCCGCCATGACCGCCAAGAGACCACGCAAGTGGCAACAGTGCGCGGTACAAGACAATATATAGAAACAATAGCTCCTGAAATCAAACACAGACAAATGATCACCATACAATATACGGAAAAGGAGAGACCTGACAAATCGGTTGCATGGCTAATGCATGGGGAGAGGGACGGCAATATCATTTCGGCAACAGTTGATGCGGGAAACAGAATGATGAATACTGTAGGTATAAACAATGTTTAGACAATTGCATTCTTTTTTTTATAAAACAGACTACATGCACCAATTAGGTCGTCATATTTGTAATTTACTTTCCCACAAATGGATGAATATGTTGCACAATTACTGGATGTGCCACTGAAACTATCCAAGCTTTGCCAGAGGCAGAACTTCATGCCCAAGGGGCCGATAAATGATTTTTCCAAAACCTATATTGGACATGCTTGCCACACCTTTTGGCATATATTAATGAGGCATACAACGGCCATTGCCACGTACGCTAAACTCCGCAAACATGGTATTGCTAAATAAAAACGGGCAAATGTGGCTAGTAGCTGCCATAAACTATGCAGAAAATAGAGAATTAAACATTGGTTAAGCAGATCACTAACATTGGGAGCATACACACTTAAAAAAACACCACATTGTATTACTTGCCAGAACCGTTGACACTTTAAACAAGTTCCACATCACTTCCTTATCAGGCATTCGAACAAGTTATAAGACTGGAACTGGTTAAGTGTTTTAATAATAACATTTGAAAATCTTGAAATAATAAAAGCACTTCATAATTTTCTCATAAATTCCGAAGGGCTTGCCTGCTCTTTACGCCATTTAATCCACTTTATTGTTGAAAACTTTTGTTAAACTATCCAACACAAAAGGCAACCATAGTACTAAAAAAAGTCGGAAAAATTATTCCATTTAATGATATTTGAGCAAAATAAACTCAATAAACTTCTGGAACCCCCAATTGTTAAAGCCAACATTAAGCGTAACCACATCAAGATCAGTATGCGCAATTTGAATGATTACTCAGTACGAAAGAAATCCCTACATACACCATTATAAATTGCCTATTTCAGTGCAAGCAAAGCACAAAACATACCAGCGCTTACAAATTGCACTGTGCTAGAGCTGGTGTGTCCTTTATGAAAACCACATAACTACGAACTGGTAATTGCTTTTGCACCGAGGCTTCCAATCTCTTCCTTACTAGCATTAAGTTACGTTTTAGTGTTTGTCATGTAAATCCATTTTTGTTTTCATTTTAATACTTAGTTTTGAATTGACAAAGTTTGCAAGATGCTCTCTGGGGAGCATTGACAATAGGTGTAACTTTTCTGATCGCCCGGAGACATCCCCCTCATCTTGTGAAAGCCTCTGAACATTAATGCACCCCCACCACCCCCAACCTCCACCTACTTTTTAGTAAATCTCCTATCAGTCCATTTATAAATTCGTAGTAGCTTAATCATGAGTAAGAGTTAAGTCAATGAAAATCCTACAAAAAACGTTGAGATTCGGAGTTTGGATTTTTCCTCTAGTACCACAGCCACACCAGCCTAATAGTATTAAATATTAGTGGATCAATATTCTCCAGTCTCCACTTGTTCAGTCGATTAATACTGCCCATCTGTCTAATCTTCGACTCCTCTCTCCTCACATCACGGACCTTGCATTGAAGGCCCACTTCCAGCTGCACCTCCTCAGAGACCTTCTACCTTTCCTCACCTTCCCCCAGAAACTAGATGTCTCCAGAGCTCTCAGCTGGACAACTGCAACAACCTCTTCCCCAATCTGCCTAAATCCTCCCTTTGCCCCTTTAACTAATCCAGAATAGGACTGCAAGATTTATCCTTGGCCTCAAGCCTGGGAGCTGCATCTCTCAAGCCCTAAATTCTCTCCACTGGCTCCCAGTTGCTGCGAGGTTCAAGTTCAAGACCCTCTGCATAATCAACAAGGCTTTCTGGGGCCTGGGAGCCCGCTACATCAGCTCTCTTTCCCTAAATACCCCCCTGTTAGAACCCTTCCGTCTTCTAGCTCCAACTCTCTACAGATCAGATGCTTTTCCAAGCAGAGTGGGGGTAGATCCCTCTTCAGCAGGTGCATCCCTCTGGAATGGCATCCCTGGCCCCCTCAGACTGGAGCTGGATCTCCTTAAGTTCCCGAAGCATCTCAAGACCTGCCTCTTCTCTTCCACCTTACCTCTCCCCCTCCGCTGCTAATGTCCCCCTCTGCCTCTTTTGACTGGCTGCCTGGTTCCTTCTGATTCCTTACGGGCACCAGGCCCTCCTCGACCAGTATAACCCTGCACTTGGTCTCCCCTGTGCCCCCCCCCACACCGCTTACCTGCACTTGCCCTACCGGGCTCCCTCCCCTGCAGTAGCCTGGCTGGGCTTGCTTCACTTGAGACCTACCAGCCCCGTCCCTCACACTTATCACGTGGGCCATCTTTCCCCTGCACACTCTGCATTCCCCTGGCACTTGTCCACCTGGCCTCCCTTTGCACTCTCCTTACCCATGGGCCCCTTTCACCCCCTTCATCTTCCCCCTCAGCAATTGCACGCTTGCCACTCCGGCCTGGACTTCCTTCCCTCCTTAGCATTAGTGCATTCCGCTCGGACCGGGACCCCACCACCACCCACTCCCCTCTCGCACACACTTTTTATTGTACTTGCAGGATCCGAATGACACAAGGCCTAGTAGGACCGTTTTTGTTTTTCTTCATTCCAGTCACCCCCCCCCACCCCCATTCGCCTTGAAAACACCTTTTGCCGAAAAGGCACATTATAAAAACCCAATAAAATAAATAAATACGAATTCTCCCAGATACAACCAGCTAGTGCACGCAGATCAGTCTGCTTTTACACCGGGTTTGACACAGTTAACATGAGAAGGTTGTTTGGCACTATTTCTCGATGGGTCCCTGTCATGTAATAGCTTTCTTGGATGCTGACAATTATTCCAAGTTGAATGGTACCATATTAGAGCAGAGGTACGATTTAGATTTTGCCCAGAGAATATTCACTGGACAAAGCTGCTTCATGCTGCATTTAAGGCTAGAGTAATCACAAATAATGTTTCAGAATACATTATGTGGAGTGGGCGCACTGGACAGGGTTGCCCCGGTCTCCAAAAATAGTTTGCATTAGCAATAGAACCTCTTGCTATATTAATGTGGCAATATTAGGCTCACCAGTATATTCTAGAGCTTGCTCTAAACCGACACTATGGCTTTATATGTAACAGATAAGAACATGCGCTAACCTAGACCAGATTATGGAGGAGAGCACCACCTTCCAATTGCACGTTGGGCTCTTCATAAAATTGAGAAAATCTGATATCCTTCCATTAACTCCACCGCACGGGTATCACCTACACAGAAAATGGTTCAAATAGTACTCTGTGTCTGTAAATAGCTTGGGGTAAAAGGTTTTACTATCCAAAAACACGTCTCAAAATTTCATTAAGATCCCTTGGTTGAATATTTGAAATTCTGGATTGATACATTGATTGATTGATTAATTAACTCATCATTAGGTTGAAGGGCAGCACTACTTAAATGCTGATACTATCCACCTATTTCAAGCTTTTCCAATACCACTCTGCTCTCCATTCATTTTGCAACTAGGGAGCCTTACATCTCAAATAGTATGTAGAGGTAAACCCACTCAACAAAGATGGGACATTATCACCACACTGCATTCACAGTTAAGCAATAATAAAGTTCTTGTTAAGCGTTGTAATCCATCCATCGAGTTGAACCCGAAACAGGGCACTTCTTGGGCAAGCAGTGTTTAGGGGGAAAAACAGAAAGATAAATATATTGTTCTCCACCCGTACATATATGTGTATGCTGATAATGCTAAAGTATCATAGAATAAGAGCTGCCATGGAACAAGAGTGGCCTGATCTTCCTAGACTAATATATTAATTCATTAATACAATTGTTACTTCAGACACCTGCACTAAGGTTATCTATATTAGTTATTGCAATTAGGGTACAGAGCCCTTTGAAAATGCAAATGAAATAATCCACATGGAGTTGCGAGATGACGAAGGGATTGTGATATGCTCATTCATATTTCAATCAGCCCTGAACTATGCCTGGTGCGTTAAAAATGTGCATAGTCTACATTTCACCTCAAAGAGATGACACAAAATCTTTCCATCCAGATCCGATAGCAGACTACAATCATTTAGCTCAGACTTGTATGTAGGTTTTGTATTGAAGTGACCAACAAGCTGTGCGTGATAATATGGCATTATCACCTATCAGATGTTTACTGGCTATTTTAGAATTTATTGAACATGGTTGATTGTGGGGCACAGAGTTTCTCTGCAGCAGATGCGTACAGCTCCTACTAAAAAAGGAGGATTGGCTCACTGATATGATTCATAACAATGCCTGGGCTTTCGACAGGCTATACAAACCTTAATATCAAGCAAGAGCTATATGGAAATCTAGTTGCATCTAATTAATGACCAGATCCAAAAGGTCACTATGTAACACTCTGGCTGGGTATGCTACCAATTGCTTCTTTTAGGTCAGGATGGACTGTTGCCCATTTTGCTCGACTATGAAAGAAATCATCCAACACATCCTCTTTTTATTCCCCAGGTACAAAAGGGTGCGTGAGTGGAGCGTGAATTTAGGTTTACACAACAGAGGTATACAATCCCTAAATGTCACCTAACTGTTTTGCAAAAGAGCAGAAGATCTAGATGTTATTTTTGCAGTTTCAACTTAAACAGGGGTGTGGTGGCTGAGAAGGAGATTTCTCACCATATCCCAAATCAGCCCACCCTAAGCAATTTTGAGATATGGGCGCCGACAGTTGACTTTATTATTAATGATTTTTAAAGTAACTTTAGGTGCATCAAAAGTTTAAATATGAAGTCGTGTCGTTTTTTTACCTTCTTCTAGCTGCGAAATATTGATAATATTTTAATGTGGGTTATGATTCTAGTAAATGTGCCCAAATTGTCCCCAACCAATATATTCACCTTCCTTTGATGAATAGCAATAGGTGATTAACCTCATAATGGTTATTTTAATATTTTGTGAAATACATTTTGTAATTGTAATTACCATCTATTTGACGTATATGGTGGTTTTATTTGGCTTTAAATATTTTAATTTTCATTGTGTTTGGCACTTACGGTTATTTACCAACCCAAATAAAGGTTGGTGAAGATGAGCGACATTGAACAAGATGTTTGTAACCTATACAATCAAAAATGTCACCTGAAAGATAAAGGACTTTTGTGTTTATTTAGGATCTTTGCATGAGAACGTGTCCTCTCATGACTGAGCATTTGCAAACTGCATAAATAGGAACAAGTACGATGCTGACTTGATGCCTGTGCTGGATGTGTAGCGCTATGTGTGATGCTTCGTTCATGGGGTTAGGGAGACAACGTTGGCCAATTTTGATTTGCATTACAGAAATAACATGAAGGGTTTCAATTTTTAAAAAATACTAATTTGTTACAGTATTTTATTTACTGATGTTTTCGATGTAATGTACTCTTTTGTAGCATAATGAAAACAAATGGGTATGTTAGTAAAACAGTTTCTACAACACAGTTAACTGTGAGGCACAAGGCCTCTGCCAATTATACAGTTCTATAACTCTACAGTTTTCCCCTACCATTGACTCTGCAGTTGAACTGAGGTCATACTTTCCACTGCTTATTATATTTGGAACATTGCCACTGACCTTCTCGGGGGGGGGGGGGGATTACCTGAAGTTAACTGTGTGAAATATGCAATACATTGCCATGGGGATTGGCTAGCAACCCAGCAGGCACCCAGATCAATCACCTAGTAAAATGGGATAACATAAGAAAAACCAACACAAGAGACCAGCAAGCAATTACAGCTGTGACCCTGCCAGAACAGAAACCCATGCAAAAAACATTAAAAAGAGGGCCCGAGATCTACATTAAGGGGCTGGTAGCACTTATATTGGTTACCCCACCACACGAAAAAAAAACAATCTGTACCCCCATCATGGAGTTGATTGAACTACATACTAGGTAACTGTGCATTCATGCAGGTTCTATTACAAAGTCCGAGAACTGGGGGGTTTGAGGGAAGGCTTCAAACCCTTTGCTGGTGTCAGTGCAGTGGTAGCTGCTGCTACACACCCTGCTTGATATGTGAAATTCTTGTTCCAATACACTTTTAATACTAGTGGGGTGCCGATTTTCGTGGAGACAAGGCAGAAGGTCAGAGCAGTAGGAGCCCCCAACAATTGTACCCACTTGCGTTGGAACTGGAGAAAGCAGATATGGCCTCTTCCCAGGTTGGGCTGATTGCTGTAACATGTCCAGAGATGTTGTGTTGCAGTGGAGCCTCAAAGGGATTGATTTTGGAAGCATTACTTCAGTGGAAATCTAAAGAATGGTACCAGTTGCACGTTACAGCAAGTATCCATTAAAAAAGCATGTGTTTACCAACATATCACTGAGAGGAATACACTTGGATGTCTGTTTTTTTTTTAACCAACTTTATTTTCATTTTTGTTCTTTTTAAACGTAAGACAACAGTTAGCCTTCGGTTACAGCAATATTACAACCATTATCATCCGTACAAACAATTATTTAACCTACTTGAACTTTGACATCGAGACTATTATTGTATTCCAACTTTCCCCCGCGAGAACTCCCACCCTCGCCCACCCTTCCCACCCCCTTCCCTTAGAGTTATCTGAACCAAACTGAACCAATGTTATAACCATAGCAAAGCAGTTTCCTGAGCTCATCCCTCCTCCCTGTCTTCAGCTGTCTTTATCTAATATGAATGTTTCTTAGAGTCCTGGGTTTAAAGAATTGAGCCTCCCTGTCCCCCACATAGTCCTGAAGTGGGTCCCATATGGCTAAGAATTTCAGGTATGACAATGACTTTGTGGCGCAAATCTTCTCCATCGCCATGACTCCCCACACTTTCATCCACCACCATGGGGCTGTAGGGCCTTCCACTGTCTTCCATCGTTGGGCCACTGTCATCTTTGCTGCAGACAGTAGGTGGGTGATGAGGGCCGCTCTGTTCCCTGAAGCTGCGTATATCCCTTCTGACACTGCCCCCAACAGAATGACCTTAGGGGATTGTGGTAGGTCTGCATCTGGAATGTCTCTGATAAGACTCAGTATTTCTTTCCAATACACTTTTATCCTTGGGCACGACCACCACATATGGAATAGGTCACCTCTTTCTCCACACTGGCGCCAACAATCTGAAGGATATGTGGGGTTTATTTTATGTATTCTACTTGGGGGCAGATACCATCGATAGCATATCTTATATGCTGATTCTTTGATTGCCGTGGATTTGGATAGTTTGTGAGCCCTTCTCCAGATTTGACTCCATTCTTCCTGTGTGATCTCCTCCCCTATGTCCCGCTCCCAGTCCTTCATATATTGGAGGGTTTTATCTGCTTGCGATTTATCTAGCAACTTTTACTGTCTAGAGATCCCTTTTCCTTGTGTCCCCTCCCATATCGTGAGTTCTAGACCTACTGGGGGCGTAATCCAGCCCGTTTTACCTCTGGGTGTGAGATCCAGTGACGCACTTGTATATATTTAAATCTGTGATGCTCGGTGATTCCGAATCTTTGTTTGTATAGTTCAAAGGAAAGTAGGGCATCATCCTGGTACAAGTCTCGTAAAGACATTGCGTCAGCTCCCTGCCAACTGTCCCAGAACTTTTGTTGGAGCCCAGGCGAAAAATCTGGATTATGTACAATAGGGAACATTGGACCCAGGCCTAGTTTGATCCCCTGCCATGGATCGCCGTATCCCAGGTGTGAAGTGTCGTTTTTGTCGCTTCCAATAGGATACCTCTTCTCTCTCGTGCTTTTGGCTCTAGGAATGGCAGCATACATAGTGGGGTGTCTGTCACGGACTGTTCTATTTCCCCCAACCCTGGGAGGGGGTCACTACCTGCCCATTTCAGTGCTGGCGCCAACTGGGCCGCTAAGACGTATCTCCCTATATCCGGCACTCCTCGCCCCCCCAGAAGTGTTGGGCGCATCATGATGTTTTTTTGGATTCTCGGCTTCCTATTCCCCCAGATAAATTTAAACACAGCTTTTTGGAGTTGCTGAATCATTTTCAGGGGGATCACCACCGGGGTAGAACTTACCACGTACAGTAATCTGGGTAACAAGGTCATTTTTATCGCCGCTATCCTAGCAAACCATGCTAATTCCTGGACGCCCCATCTCTGCAAGTCTCCCTGCAGGCGCTTCCATAGAGGAGTAATATTCGCTTTGAGCAGGTTTTTTGGATGCGGATTCCTAGGTATTCCAGGTACTGTTTTTCCCACTGTAGGGGGTAGCGTTCCTCTAGGTAAGTTATGTTCCCTCTACCCTCGGTTACATTCAGTGCTTTGGATTTGGCGTAATTTATTGTGAACCCTGATGTGTTTTCGAACCTTTGCAGTTCTTTAATTATTCTGGGTAACGTGTGCTTAGGATCTGCCATGTAGAGCATAATATCGTCTGCATATAGGGCTATCTTATGTTGGGTCTCCCCTGTTCACACCCCTGTAATACCCGGGTCCTCCCTAATCCTGTGGGCAAATGGCTCCATTGCCATGGCAAATATAAGAGGGGAGAGGGGACATCCCTGCCGAGTACCTCTCTGGATATTGAGTCTTTCTGATGTGTAGCCATTTACAATTAGGTGCGTAGATGGATGCTGATAATTAGCCAGAACCATCTTAGTAAATGTCGGCCCACAGCCGAAACCCTCCAGTACCAGACTTAAGTACTCCCAGTCTATGCTGTCTGTATGCTCGTGTGGCATCAAGTGCAGCGATAGCGAATTTCTGGGGGCCCCTGGTGCCCCAGTCTATGATGTCAATTACCCGCCTGACATTATCCTGAGTGTGTCTTCCCCGTATGAAGCCTGTCTGGTCTGCATGTATTATCTCGGGCAATACTGTCGCCAACCGATTTGCTAGTATTTTTGCATACAGTTTTGCGTCAGTATTGAGGAGGGCAATGGGGCGGTAACTGGAGCATTCCACCGGGTCTTTCCCCGGCTTTAGGGGGAGAATTGTGACAGAGTGTCCCATATCCTTTGAGACCGCTCCCTTATCCCTAATTAGGTTGAAGAGGTGAGTGAGGGGGTCGTCAGCTGCGTCAGGAATACTTTGTAGAACCCGTTCCCTAAACCATCTGGGCCGGGTGCCTTTCCCCTAGGAAGCGCTGCTATCACATCACCCACTTCTTGTGTTGTGAAAGGGGCTCCTAATTGTTCTTTTTGCTGTTCGGAAATCTGTGGCAGTTTTATGGCCGACAAGTAGGACAGTTGTGTTCTGTCGCGTTCAGGTTCCCACTAGACATCAGGTTTTTGTAAAAGTGGACCATCGTTTCTAGTTTCTCATTATCTCCCATTTGCAATTCCCCACTACTATTTCTTAACCGGGTAATGTGGTTGCGCGCCTTCTGTTTGCGTAATTTGGCTGCCAAGAATTTGCTCGCTTTCCCCCCCGTGTATGTAATATGATTGTTTAGTGTTTAGCAGTATTTGCGCTGTTCTGTCCGCCATATGTTTTTCTAATTTGGATCTAGCTTTTTTGAGGTCTCGGATGTCTGTTTTATGTTGAAAGTTTTTTTTTATCCCAACCTTCACCACCACAACTGCTTCAATGGTACCTCCAGCCAATCTGATGATGGTTTGTGTAATCCTGAGCTATTTTCTGCAGGGATTATTCTTCTTATTATTATTTTTTTTATTTGGTTTTATTGGTTTTAAACAAAATAATTCACATTATATAATACACCATTGTTAGCTCATGGTTACATAACAGGAGCAGAACATGTAATATTGTTATACTTTCAAACATTAATAAACGTATCCTCATTCTCTGAATGTAACTTTTGACAAAAGAAACCTTGCCCTCACCGCCCCCTCCCTCCTTTGGTTGAGCAAACAATCCTACAAATTTTTATTTGTGTGGGGAAGAAAAAAAAAAGTTGGACATAGTTCTACTGTTCGCTAGTTTCTCCGTTGATAGATCTGAGCTTTCTTCCCTGGTCATCTATTGGTCCCCCCGGCTTGCATCAGGTCCCTGGGGGCTTGTCAGATTGGGATTCAGAAGTTGTTGCAAAGTATTTATTTTTGAAGTCCATCCATAAAGTTTCACATTGTGAAGCTTTGTCATGTAGAGAGGCTGTAATCATTTCCATTGTGTAGATGTTGGAAGCTATATTGATCCATTCATTTTTACCCGGAACAGTTATGGATTTCCATTTGATCACCAGTAAGGCACGAGCCGCCAGTAATAGTAGGGGGTCAGTCCTTTGATTCTGATCCAGTCATCTTCATTTTTTTCTAGCCCAAACAGAATCAAGTGAGAGTCGGCAACTCTTTGTATACAGTCTATTTCTTTGATCCAACCCAGGACCTCATCCCAGAACACCTTTATGCGCGGGCAACTCCACCACATGTGCCAGTAGTTGGCTATTTCCCCACATTTTCTCCAGCATCGTGGGCTCATTGTTTGGGACATTTCTGAGAGTCTGAGTGGGTCATATTGCCACCTGTGTAATAGTTTGATGGCGTGAAGTTAGTATTGACTAGATATGGACGTTTTGGATGCCGCTCCACACATTGTTTCCCACTGGTCAGGGTTTATCTCTTCCCCGGTGTCTTTTTTCCCCCCCCATCTATTTCTCAGAGGATCCGTGGATCCATTCCCTGCCGCTATTAATTCTTTGTACATTGCGGATATGAGGCCCTTCATTTCGGATTTAGAGGCCAGGAGTTTTTCAAATGGGGTAAGGCCTCTTTTTAGTTTGTTCTTCCATTCGGGTTTCGTTAGAACGCCTTTTAGTTGTATATATTGTAATGTGCATAGTGTGCCTATTCCCAGGGCCTCCGTCAGTTCTGGAAGAGAGATGAAAGAGTCTTTTCTCTGCAACTGCCCCACTCTTTCCAGGCCCGCCTCGTACCATGATTGGAACCTTCCTATATTGGGGATGTGATCATTTATGCCAGGGGACCACAGATGGCTGAGTGGGGATGGCCAGGTAGTGATCCTACGCATTTCTTTGCCTGTTCGCCATATACTCCATATGGTGCTTAATATTGGGTGGCCTTTAAGTCTGCGTTGTAGCCTTTTATGTGGGGTCCATAGCCACTCTGATACCGTAGCTGGCGATAGGTAATGGTTGTCCATTTGAACCCACTGCAGGTTTTTGTGATCTCGAAGATGTGGGATTAGAATGCTTAGCTGGGTGGCTTTGTAATAAGTTTGTACATCAGGGAGCCCTACTCCTCCTTTGTCCTTGGGAAGTGTTAGTGTGGGATTCTCGCTTTCTCCCCCTACCAGAGGAATCTTACCATGATCTTTTTGGCCTCAATAAAGAACCCATTTGGTATCTCTGCAGGTAGCATTTGGAAAGGGTACAGGAATCGGGGGAGGCATACAATTTTAACGGCATTAATTCGCCCTAACCAGGAAATCGTGAGTTTGTTCCATTTATTTAGATCAGCAGCGAATCGCTGGAGGAGGGGAGGGAAATTGGCCTCATATAAATCGGTCAGAGTTTTGGTTATCTGTATGCCTAAGTATGTCAATGTGGAATGTTCAATCATGAGACCTAGTGAGAGGAATCTTGTTTCATTTTCTTCTACGGATCCCTGGAGGGGAAATATTATCGATTTAGTCCTATTCACTTTGAACCCAGAGAGTTGCCCATATTCTTCTAATAGATGAAGGGCGCGGGGGATGGATTCGGAAGGGTTAGTTATGTGTAGAAGAATATCGTCTGCATAGAGTGCTACCTTATATTCCTTTGCCCCCAGGCGCATACCCTCTACCTTAAGGTCAGTTCTCATTTTTTGTGCTAGGGGCTCTAAGACATCCCTGTCGAGTTCCGCGTTTCAATTCGAACCATCTGGAGTATTCTCCATTTACGAATATTGACGCCTTTGGGGATGTGCATATCGCCTGTATTCCTTTTCTAAATCTCGGGCCTATTCCAACCTTCTGCAGGACCACTCTTAGGAATTCCCACTCAACTCTATCGAAAGCCTTCTCTGCATCTATCGATAAAAGGGCAGGGTCACCGGGGAGGGTATGTGCCGCATGGACGAGGTGAAGTGTTTTGCGCATAGTTTCCGCCCCTTGCCTTCCCAGTATAAACCCAACTTGGTCAGGGTGTATTAGGTGGGGCATTAATATTTCCTATTTAGCAGCCAACATCCTAGCGTAGATTATGGCATCAAGATTAAGAAGGGAGATAGGGCGGTATGGTCCACAATGTTTAGGGTTTCTCCCATCCTTGGGGATCACTATTATCAGTGCTCTTTTGAAGGAGTCTGGTGCTTCTCCTGTCTCTAATATCTTGTTAAATAAGTCTGTCAGGAACGGTGTTAGTTGCTTGTTAAAGGTTTTGTAGAAGCCGGCTGTATAGCCATCTTCTCCTGGAGATTTGCCTAGGGTTAACCTTTTTATTGCATCTTGGATTTCCTGTTCAACAATTGGAGAGTCGAGCAGCTCGGCTTCTGAAGACGTTATCGTGGGCATTTTTATTGGGGATAGGTAGGAGTTTGTGTCTAATTGGCCGGGAGTTATTTCTGAGGTATATAAGGTCTCAAAGAAATTGGCAAAGCACTCTGGGATGGTGTGAGGAGTGTGGGTCGTGGAGGGGTTGTCCTCAATTATTTCTTCTACCTTGCGCTCTGCTCTTTGTTCTCCAAGTCTGGCGGCTAATAGTGCATCGGCTTTGTCCCCCTTTTCGTAGAATTTCTGTTTAAGGAAACGTAATTTACGCACTACTTGTTTATGCTCTAACAATCGTAGTTCCTCCCTTTTTTGTTGCGCTGTGTTCATTTTATCAAGATCTACCTCGGGGTCCTTTCTTATCTCTCTCTCTAATTGGCATATTTCAGTTCTTAGTCTGTGTTCTATGATCTTTCGCTCCCTTTTCTTAGAGGACCCTTCCTGTATTAGGATGCCTCTTCATGTGGCCTTCCCAGCCTCCCAGATTGTTTGCTTAGATACTTCCCCATTATCGTTCACTTTAAAGTACTCATTAATTTCAGTCTCCATCTCAGTTTTAAAAACTGCATCCTTCCAGAGGCTCTCATTACACCGCCATTTCCCTCCCATAACAGTTAGATCCACCCAGTTAATGTCTGCCAGGACCATGTCATGATTCGACCATGTTATCGGGATGATTTCTGAGTACGTTGTGATGTCTAGGAGATCCCTTGTAAGAAATACGCAATCAATACGTGTGAGTGTGTTGTGGGGGCTTGAGTAGAAAGTGTATCCTCTATCGTTGGGGTGTAAAATTCTCCACACATCTTTCATTTCGCACATGTCCATTATATCTGACAGTTCAGTGCGCTCACCTTTATACTGGTTCCTCGTTGCGGGGTTACCTGGTTTCCAGTCTTTAGTCTGGTCTGCCCACTGGTTAAAGTCACCTCCCAGAATAATGTGACCGGAGGCTTCCAACATTATTTTAGGGATTGTTTTCTCAAGGAATTTGGCTTGTCCGTTGTTGGATGAGTATAGAGTGGAAATTGTTAACTTTACTTTTGCAATTTTCCCCGTTATCAGAAGAGCACGTCCTCCCACATCTGAACATGTTTTATCTACTTCAAATTTAATTCCCTTCTTGAGTAGGATTCCGACACCTCCCTTCCTGAGTGGGCCAGAGCCCCAGAATTCCAGCCCTCCCCGTTTCCCCAAGGATGCTTCGTTCATCTCCCTTTGCGAACTTTGTTTCCTGCAAGAGAAGGATGTCAATTTTGGATCTTCGAAATTCTCTAGACACCAGTGACCTCTTGGTTGGTGAGTTCAGGCCCTTCACATTGATTATCCCTACTCTGAGCGAGTCCCTCACTTTCAGTTCATCAGGCGATGCCATTGTTGGTTTTTATTGGGGAGTTGCTCATGTTCCATGACCAGAGGATTATTTGCTCTCCAAGTGCCACAGTGCCTTTAATGTTTCCGATTAATTCAGATGTTGCTACAACCTTTTCCATGTGTCTATCCCCCCTTCCCCCTTCCCCCCCCCTCCCTGAGGTAATGGCGTTCGATTGAACCCAGGTGGTAACTCTGGTCCGGCATCGAACCACCTATGGGGACCGTTACTTCACGTCCCCTTGCTTAATATAACATCTCAATTTCAAATGAACCTCCTATGCCCCCCACCCACCCCCTGTTCATATCTTGACCTTATTAGGCAAAAAGGAAGGTTTTTTTTCCCCCTATTTTTGTCCACTCAAATCTCTATCTTTTACATTGAAACAGAGGTCATCTTACCAAAATTTGTGGATGGTCAGCTGGCTACCTCCAGGGAGGCATTACCTCTTCAGAATTTCCTCAAACCCTTCACGCGTCTTCTCCTGGGAACCTGTAGGCGCCATCCTCTGTCCTCTCGTTGTGTCCCTTCCCCGTAATCTTCTTCTGAGCAGGGGCCAATTAGGTCAGATATTTATGTTTTGATTTCCCTTTCCGAGCTCAGCTTTATTTTGTTGCCCTCGTATTCGAAGGAGAGGGAGAAGGAGTAACCCATCTGTATCTTATGTTCTTTTCTTTCAGGTGCTTTGTTAGGGGTCCGCACATTCGCCAGAGTGCAAGTGTCATGGATGATAAGTCTTGATATATTGAGATCTGAGCAGCTTCGAGCGTGATCGTATCGCTGTTTCTTGCCCTCTCAAGGACTCTGGTTTTATCCTGGAAGCGATGGAATCGAGCTAGTACTGATCTTGGGCCGCCCGGGGGGTCTCCGGCTCTGTGTATTCTTTCGGTTTTGGGTTCATCAATGGCATCGTCAGCGACCAGGAGTTTAATGATGTCATGTAAGTTATTTCTCAGGTCGCTCTCCATCTCCCCGTCTCGTTCCGGGATGCCAAAAATATGTATGTTTCATCTTTCCCGGTTTTCCAAATCATCGAGCTTTAGTTTAAAGTCCTCTTCCCGCCATTCTAGTTCCGTCATCCTCTGGTCAAACTGTGCTTCCAGTGTGTCTATGGAAGCTTGGTTATTCTCCACTCCTTCCAGCCTTTCCTCCATGTTGTCCAGGCGATTCGTGATTTTGTCTATTTTACATCCGATGTTGGCCCCCAAGTTCTTTATTTCTCCTAGTAAGGCTGCGATGTCCCCTTTGGTGGCCGCTAATTCACTCGCTGTCGATTCTGTGTTTGCCATGTTGAGTTTGCTGGTTCCAGAGGGCAAAGAAGCGTAGGCGAATGGGGCTAATTTCTCTTTTATTCTCATGAGGTCCCGGAGGTGTCGAAGGTGGTAATAGTTCAGAGCCGGGTCAGTAGCAGCTCTTGTATGGGGGGCGTTTTACCCGGCTGGTTCCCCAATGCAGCCTTTCTATGTGCCCCTCAGCAATTATTTGGAGGGTACACCATTGTATGCTCAGGTACCTGGGATCGGGATTCCCCCTTTTGTACTTTCTGTATGGCGGAGTCTGAAGACTTAACTTGTGGTGTGCTGGGTTGGATATCCAGCGGCAGTTGTCTCCTCTCTTTTTGTCACTTCACCTCAGGGAACAGCTTGTCGTGTGTGCTACTATTTGTGATCTCTTGTTGCGGTGCGCGTTTAGGATCTGGGGGTCCGTGGTCCGCTACTTTTTCTTCCTGGCTCTACACCTCTTGCTTGGTAATGCTCTCCTGAGCTTGATGCTGGTGGGCGAGTGCCAAGATGTCTTACGGGTCAGTCCTCGCTCTGTATGTAGGTAGTCTTCGTCTGTATCTCGATGGCGGCTCCGTGTACAGCGTGTAGATTGGCCAGTTTAGTGCTAGTCTTTGTGGCCAGAGCAGGTTCAGGGCCTTGCGTTATTATCAGATGTGCCGGAAGATGCTTTGCGGGCCTTCTGTGTTGACACTGGGGCTTGGTGGAGGGGCGGGCCCAGTGCGCATGCTTGTCCCTGTGGGGGCCGCAGCGTCTTCTCTGTGTTCCCTCAGGGGAAGCCCCGGTTGGCTGATGTCGCCGTGGGGGGCCAGGGATGCCGCAGGCGATACCCAGGTTCAGGTAGGAGGACTTTTTTTGGTGTGGGGCTTTGGGCAGCTGTTTGTATACTGCTCCGATTCGGGCTTCGGAGTGGGCCTCCCAGGAGAAAGGGAGTACGCCGCACACTTCTGCTGCCACAAGTGGGGCGGACGGTGCGCGGCAGCGGGCACCCACCTCTTCGGCTTGTCGGGGGACCGGGATTTCTGCTGCAGGTCCCTCTTTCACTGTGGTCGCAAGAGGCGTACTGTTGTGCTCGAGGAGCGCCTGGAAATATTCTTTGGAGGAGCGGGTGGCACACTTCAGTACCCGCGTATCCAGGAGGTTCCACTTTCGGATTGGCCCGCCTGGTGAGGCCATTCCGCGTCTTGTCGAGTTTCTGGGAACTCCTCCACTGATTTCCTCTGAAATTTCGCCCACTTGATGGGGGGGGTATTCCCACGGCTGGTGTTTTTTTTACCTATGGGGGGGTCCTGCAAGTGGGGGCTCAGTCCACTTTTTGGGGCTCTAGGAACGGAGCTCACGCAGAGAGCATGGATGTCTCTGCGCCCCCTGGTGGCCAGTGCCCGGGATTATTTTTCAAACTTTACGTCTGGCTCAACTCATTTGTTTTGGCTCGCACTGGCGAGTCCCACTTGCTACCAGTGCAGGGGGAGAAGAAAAACTTAACCCATTAGCTTTCCTTTTTTTGTGTAGGAGTTTCCGCGCACAGCGTATTCATGGATTTTCGCATCCAAAACCAGCCGTGGCGCAGCGACCCTGCAGCAGCGCCAGTTACGCCCCCAAGAACGCCCTTGCGCAAGGAAAAGCCTTCAAAATCCCCAAATAATCGCAAAGGGCTGCGCTAACCCTGTACCAGTTCACAGGGCTGGCAAACGCCAAGCGGGGAACGTGTATTTCAGTGGTTCGCGGGAAGTTCCACATGCGATTGTCCTGTGTACGTGTGCATCAGGGGTGCGCGGGAAGTATCACACGCAAAATCAGCAGGGTACGTGTATTTCAGGGGTGCGCGGGAGGTATCACACGGGATCCCAGCAGGGTATGTGTATTACAGGGGTGCGCGTGAAGTTCCACACGCGATTTCAGCAGGGTACGTGTATTTCAGGGGTGCGCGGGAAGTATCACACGCGATTTCAGCAGGGTACATGTATTTCAGGGGTGCGCGGGAAGTTCCACACGCGATTCCATCAGGGTACGTGTATTTCAGGGGTGCGCGGGAAGTTCCACACGCGATTGGCCCCGTGCGAGCAGGGTACGTGTATTCCAGGGGTGCACGGGAAGTTCCACACGCGATTTCAGCAGGGTACGTGTATTTCAGGGGTGCGCGGGAAGTTCCACACGCGATTTCAGCAGGGTACGTGTATTTCAGGGGTTCTGGGGAGTACTACACGTGAATTGGCCGTGTGGGTCCTCCCAGGTGTTCGCTCTACAACCTCCACGGCCCCTGCAGGCAGCCCAGACCACGGGGGACTACCCTGCACCCCTGCTCATGTCCCGCAGGCAGCCCATCAACCATGGGCATGCCCCCCAGCCAACCCACATGTCACCTTGCACTACTGATCAACAATGCATGTCTCCCAGCACCCCCACCCCTCAGCAGTCAGGGGCAGCCTCCACCAGGCCCCCACTCATGTCCCCTATTACCCCCACCCCCCAGCAGTGCAGGGGCAGCCTCCACCAGGCCCCCACTCATGTCTCCCATCACCCCCACCCCCCAGCAGTGCAGGGGCAGCCTCCACCAGGCCCCCACCCATGTCTACCACCACCCCCACCCCCCAGGGGCAGCCTCCACCAGGCCCCCACTCATGTCTCCCACCACCCCCACCCCCCAGCCACCAGGGGCAGCCTCCACCAGGCCCCCACTCAGGGCTACCACCACCCCCTACCCCCCAGCAGTCAGGGGCACCCTCCACCAGGCCCCCACTCATGTCCAACTCATGTCTCCCACCACCCTCACCCCCCAGCCATCTGGGGCAGCCTCCACCAGGCCCCCAATCATGTCTCCCAGCACCCCCACCCCCAGCCACCAGGGGCAGCCTCCACCAGGCCCCCAATCATGTCTCCCACCACCCCCACCCCCCAGCAGTCAGGGGCACCCTCCACCAGGCCCCCACTCCTGTCTCCCTGCACCCCCTACCCCCCCAGCAGTCAGGGGCACCCTCCACCAGGCTCCCACTCCTGTCTCCCAGCCACCAGGGGCAGCCTCCACCAGGCCCCCACTCATGTCTCCCACCACCCCCACCCCCCAGCAGTCAGGGGCACCCTCCACCAGGCCCCCACTCCTGTCTTCCTGCACCCCCTAGCCCCCCAGCAGTCAGGGGCACCCTCCACCAGACTCCCACTCCTGTCTCCCAGCACCCCCACCCCCCAGCCACCAGGGGCAGCCTCCACCAGGCCTCCACTCATGTCCCCCTGCACCCCCACCCCCCAGCAGTGCAGGGGCAGCCTCCACCAGGCCCCCACCCATGTCTACCACCACCCCCACCCCCCAGCCAACAGGGGCAGCCTCCACCAGGCCCCCACTCATGTCCCCCTGCACCCCCAGCAGTGCAGGGGCAGCCTCCACTAGGCCCCCACTCATGTCTACCACCACCCCAACCCCCCAGCCACCAGGGGCAGCCTCCACCAGGCCCCCACTCATGTTCCCCTGCACCCCCACCCCCCAGCACTGTGGGGCACCTGCCAGCAGGCCCCCACTCATGTCCAACTCATGTTCCCCTGCACCCTCACCCCCCATCACTGTGGGGCACACCTGCCAGCAGGCCCCCACTCATGTCCAACTCATGTTCCCCAGCCAACATGTCATCACAATCTAGATCCCCGGTCCCTATGGTCAGCCTCCAAATGCAAAACACCCACCCGAGTATTGCATCCACCCACTCAGAAATGGCAATAACATGATAGAACTGCAATTGCAAGTTTGGAAACGAACACATGTCCCTCACATACACCCAATGGGTGTCAGTGAATCTCAAAACCCATATCATGATATGCATGAAACCAATGAGATGATACTACACATTGAAGTTTGATCAAAAAATATGTATTAAAGAAAACATGAAAGAAAAAATGGGAATGTAAAAAAGTAAAAAGAAGCATGTCCATGAAAAAATGCAAAACCAAAAATCAGAATCCAAAGGAATGGTGTCCAAAGTCACAGTCCAGAAAAGAAAATCCAATGGGAAATTATAATTGAAAGCCATTGCTCCATGGGTAAATTGTAAAAAGAAAAGAAAATCCAACAGTGAACTATGTACAGGTGAACAAGCCAGGGTCCATGATCCCAACAAAAGAAATGAAACCTATCTAACAACACTACCTAATAAAAAATAACTATATACAAATATGTGGCCCATTGTCCAAAAGGTCCAAAGAAAATGCAAAAACAAAGGAAACCTAACACTAACTACATAACTATTTACATGGGCAGCGGGCTAGTCCAATGGCTCACTGGATGTTGTCATGGGCCAGGGCATCATCGAACTCCTGTTCAATGGCTTGGAGGCGGGAATGTTCCCTGGCCCCGAGGTCTCGCAGGGATAAAGCAGTGTCCAGCTCCAACTCCCTGCGAAGACCCTCGAGGCACTCAGCCCGCCTCAGCGCCCTCCGCATGGAGTTCTCCGCCCTGACTATTGTGAGCCATTCCTCCTCTGCCCGCTGCCGCTCCGCACCCATCTGCTGGCCCAACCGCTCCCACACGGAAGCCACTCCCATTCCAGGGTTCTCCTGCCCTCCGGCCGATGCCTGCACCCCTGATGTTGATGGCCCCGAGCCATGATGCCTCCCACGTCGAGCCTGCCGCTGCCTCCGACGCAACTGCCTGTGCTAGCACGACAGCATCCAGGCTGATGGTATCCACCGACGCCGTCGTGCCCTGCCCGATGATGCCGTCACATCCTCCATCTGCTGGGGTCCAGTTGCTGGTGTGTCCACCCCTGCTGGACCTCCGACTCCCGACTGTGGCAGGGATGGGATCCCCGCCGAGCCGGATGCATTTGTCGCGGCAGGTCCACAGGGGGCCCTGGTGGCATCTGGGCCGGAAGACGGCATAGAGAACGACTGGTGCATAGTCTCCACAGAGGAGGAGAGGGTCGCCAGATTGGCCGACACATGTAGGAAACCCCCGACCATGGCCATTCCCAACTGGGCCACGTCGGCACGGTGCTCTCCGTGATGACGTGCATGCTCCTCCCGGGAAGCACGCACCTCATCACGAATTGCACCTGTGCGCAACGCAACACCAATCAGGACCTTCTCCATACGGCCAGGGATCCCCTCGTACGCAGGTGGAGGGGAGTGAGATGACATGGACATCCCCCCTACCTGCGGACGGGCCTGGGATGGGGCATCCCTGCTGGTGCATGGTGGTGCAGTCACAGTGTCAGGGACAGTGACATGCACAGGCCCCTCCACAGCAACCTGTGCTGCCTCCTGCCCCTGGACTGCAACACTTGCACCAGCAGGGATGCCCCCACCAGGCCCCATGTGCGCCTCAGTAGCGGCCTCCTCCTCCTCTGTGGAAACCACCAACCTGGATGGCTCCATCCCGTCTTCCGCCGTTGCAAGCCCCTGTGGTGGCTCACCCACCCCTTCCGCTGCAGCCGTGGGGGCATCCCCGCCGCTTTGCTCCTCAGAGCCGTCTCCGCCCTCTTCTTCGCGTGGCGCTGTGTAGAGGGAGACATAGAACACAAGCATCAGGGTACTGTACAATGGTCCCCTAGACAGGAAGCAATAGCAGATGAGTGGCACTGTCAAAGATCACTTCCATCATGTCCCTCCACAACACATGGCTCAGTGCAGGTAAAACACATGTGGTAACAGGCATTTAGCATACATGTCCAAGTGATTCTTGAAACATACACTGTTGTTTTTGAACTCACATGCATCATGTGCCATGCCCATCACATGCACACACTTCACCCTAGTTTCATCCATCTGGCCTCGTACACCACAGACACAGTGGATACAAGGATGACTAGGCTGCATCAGTGAACCTGAACATTGCGACAGACATGTGTCATGCATCCCTGGCATTCACAAGTCACAGACACGCAGGTCGGACACACAGACATGGACAGCATACATGTACATGGCATCAGCACCCATCCCTCACCCATGTCCAGGAACAGATACTTTCATGTGGCCATTCCGCATAGGGCAACCCATGTTGCATTAGAACACATGCACCAACCGTGTGGTTCACACATTACTGGTCTCACATGCATGACGTCCCTGCACACACACATGCATACATGGCCTATGTCACACATACAGGCAAGTATCAGACAACCAGCACACTGCGACATGCCCTGTGTCATGCCCCGCGTTCCTACACACGGACGACTAGGGTCATCCGTTTCCATGTGGAAGTTGCCTTGGCGACTATTTCCAAGTCGCGGGACACGCCGCACTACATTTCCCAGCATTTCCCCTTTTTGCGATCACATGACACGCCGACAACGCGTCTCACGTCCTGGGAAAGATACTCGTACTTAACTCAGCTTGTCCATGCAACGGGTGCTCCTAAAACTAAGCAGTTAGTTGAAGTGCCCGATTCTCGTTATCCTGTTTTCTGAATCTCCTGGACCCGGCTCTTGCTTTAAGGACTATTCCATACGTCTCCTCCCTTACCATTTCTGGCGCCAAAACCCTCGACTGTTTTCCCTTTGGTAATCGAACCCCTGGCTTTGTATACGGATTGCTCTCTCTTGCTCCTCCTGGTTGTGACGCTTTCGGATTTGCTTCCTCATCACTGAACTTCCAATTAAGTTTTGTTTATCTCTGGCTGTTATCTCCACGGACTTCCTAATTCCCCTTCAATATTCTACGCATTCTGGATTGTTTAATGGTACTTTTCATTTTGTCACAAAACACATCACTCTACGCATCAACGTGACTATATGAACGCTCTCCTGATTCTACTGGTCACTACCTGGATTGCTTACCTTCACTTCAGGGACGCTTTGCTGAATTGAACAAGGGATTGTTTTGTGGACACTAGCGGCGCCCTCGTGCCGTTCGGGTTAGGTGAATCTCTGCACTAACTTCTACCAACTGGGACCTTCTTCCTGCATCACCTGGTTTCCGTGGTGTGTTTGGACTTACATAAGGTTGTGGGATTTCTTTCTGGCTAAGCAGGTAAGAGAGGGTAATTGTGGGTGGCTGGTCGCTGCATTTTGGATAACCTTAGTTATTCTATTGAATCATTGTTTTGTTTGCTCCCTTAGCTCTGTTGTCGCTGCTCCTGCCTTTTCGCTCAAGCCCCTGGCCTGTTAGTTATATTTAAATTCCTACAGGCTATGCTCTTGGGGGGGGGAAGTTTTGTTTAGCATCACGCGCAAGGTGTCACTGGTTCGCTGCACGTTCAAGCTACCCCAGAGCGGAAGGGCTTCCCGAGAGTGGATGCTGACTGTATCCTTTACACGACTGTATCCTTTTATAAAGTTTGTCTAAACTGTGACACCCTGTCTCACACAGCAATGCTTGACCACTTACCGCTCAACTCCAGACGGGTCTGGGCGTGGAGCGCTGGGCCTACGCGTTCCAGGACCTTCATCTGGATGGTACTCATGCAGCCCCGGCCCCCCTCCACGAGGCGCCGGGCCTTCAAGAGGGTCCTGGACCTGCAGTCATCCCAGCGCTTCTTGACCTGTTGGTAGTCGCGGACTGCCACCCCCTCTGCGTTGATGGCAGTCACGATGTCCGTCCAGATCCGAGTCTGTCCTTCCTCGTTTCCGAAGAGGGCATCATACTGCCCCAGGACTTGCTCCACCAGGACACCAACTTCGGTGGCAGTGAAGCTGGTGCCCCTCTGCCTCTCTGGCCGGGGGTTGCCAGTGGTGCCAGATGTAGCAGTGCCCGACCTGGCAAACCCAGAGGCAGGAGTGGGTGGGCAACTGGGTCCTGGGGCTTGGCTGTGGAGCGATGGTATCCCAGTCGGGAGTCTTCTGTTCCAGCAGGGGTGGACACAGCAAATGGACCCCTGCAGATGGCTGATGTGCAGGCACCAAATGGCAGGGCACGGTGGCAGCAGGCAGGCAAGCAGCAGCAGATGGCTCGTGGGAGGCTGCTCGGGGCTCTGGGGGGGCAGTAATTCGGCCTTTTGGGCAGGAGCGTGGTCTTCCGTGTGCTTACGCGTGGCCAGCTTGATGCGGAGTGATTTGGCACGTGAAAATCCTGCACGTCTGCGTGTAAATCGAGGAAAGGCCCTTAGCGCGTATGCACGTCAGCACGCATATGCGATTTCTTTGGACCAAAGGCCCTTAGTGCGTGAGCGCGTCTGTGACGTGAGGCGCGCGAGCGTTTCCCTCATTACACATGATGACAGAGCACACGTGGATTTCCACCAATCGCGTGTGGAACTTCCTGCGCACCCCAGAAATACACGTACCCAGGCAAATCGCGTGTACCCACACTTCCCTCCGATTACACGCGATGACACTCGGACGTGCAGTTTTACCACGTGTGCTCGCATATGCGATTTCATTGGCCCAAAGGCCACCATGCGCAGCTGTGACGTCACACGCATGGCCGTAGAGAATGGCGAGTGTAAAAATGAAGAGATACACGTCCGAGTGTCAAAGCACGTAATTGGTGGAAATGGCCTCATTGCGTATGCGCGTATGTAACGTGTGTATAAAAGGTACGTGTAGAACGCCATTTCCTTGTACGTGCTTTTCGTGGAGAGCGAGTGGGTGAAATCTGTACTTCTTGTCGGTTCACACGCGATTTACTTCACGGCGTTTCCAGTTCGTACTCCCTGTTACCTCTGACAGCTTTTTCTCTTTTCCTCGGGCCCGTTTCCTCAAACAGCGTTCCCTACTACTGTTGTCCTGTCTCCTCAGACAGCGTACAATTCTTCTTTTGGCAGGGGTGTTGCCAACGTGCACACGCGCATATTTTTCACGCTTTTGTTCCTGGCGGACGGTGAGTCGCGCACGTATTTAACATCTGTGCTTGCCCCGTGTGTCGCGTACCCCTTCAGAGGTCATTCTAGGCTGCGTGTGACACGCATACGTTCATTCTTGTATTCCTGGGTGCCACAGCGTAGTGCAGGTTTATTTTTCCACGCACGTGGTCTAGGAGGGGTTGCGTGCACCTTACTTCGCTTTTTTGGGGTGCCTGTGCGTTGCGTGACCCGTCATCTTTCCCCAGGGGTGACATACAGCCTTGCTAGAGCACTAGGGTACGATTACCATCTGGTACCCAACCCCTTTGACCCCCAATTGCCCAGGACAATAGTTCACATCGACTCCCATACGCACAATAACATCAGTGCCATGGCTGGGAAGCGAACAAGCCGTAAGGGTGGCAAAGGTGGCCGAGCCCCAAGTGGTGGCCGTAGTGGATCCGGTAGGGGACGTGGCCGTGACTTGCAGGGTGCCCCTAGCCCCCCCATGTGTGGAGGAGCAGTCAGGGACACCCATGCCCCTCCCCCCCAGTTGAGGTTACCGTGGCTGACACCATCCATGCTCAGCCCTTGTTGGACCAGCCCACTGTGGAACCAGACCTGGCACAGGGTGACTCCATGGCTGACTTCCAGGTCAGCAGGTCTAGGCCACGTGCGCCGGTGAACGTTGGTGTCATCAGGCCACGTGGATCAGGGGCAGCTAGGTCATCTGCTGCCCCGAGTAGGCAGGCTGGGGAGGCTGCAGGGGCAGCTGCGGCTCCATCCACCCCACCTCTCACACCCATCCAGGACAGTGTCGGTCCAAGTCCATCATGCTGACATTCCCCCTGACACCATCACACTTGAGATAATGCCTGCACCAACTCCCATGATGAGTGGGCAATCCCACGCTCCTGCCCCTAGTGTCCAGAGCGGCGCAGGACGCTCCGGATCCCCACCACCTTCCAAGCGGAAGAGGAAGAGTGCTCGTCCAGTAGAGGCTGATGCCCCAGACACGGCTACACAGTCCGGCCCGTCAAGGAAGCCCAGCTTCAATGAGGCCGAACTGAATGCACTTGTAGAGTATGTGTCCGCACATTACCGCAAAATGGTGATTGTTGCAGGATCCAAGACCACACCTGCACAACGTCAGGCACACTGGCAGACCATTGCGGACATCATAAGTGCCCTTGGAATCGTGAGGCGCACAGCTAATGAATGCTAGAAGCGCTGGAATGACCTGAAGCGCAGGGCAAAGAATAAGCTGGCCTCAAATCATGCCACAACTCTAGTGACTGGAGGTGGGTCTACAGCAGACGACATAGCACTCACTCCACATGAGCAGGTTGCTGAAGTGGCAGATTACGAGGCATTGTCCGGTGAGTGCACATGCATGTGTGTGTCATCCATGTGCATGGTGTGTGTGGGAGGGCTTCTGTTTGGGTGCCAGGGGAGGGTGTGTGTGCCCGAGTGGTTCGGCTCACCCATGTGCCTCTTCCTATACATTCTTGGCAACAGCATTTGGGTATAGCAGCATCCCTTCGGCCAACATTAGACATCCAGCCCAACACCACGCCAGTTGCCCTTGGAGTGTCATCTTGCCACAACACTGTTGCTTATTTGCCTCTGTTTATTCAGGCAGATTGTTTGCATACCACCACTTTTACTCGGGATTTCTCAGTCCTATTGTCACGTCTGACATGGCTATGGTACAGTGGACTGGCTCAGTTTCGTGGACATGATTAGTTTGGACATGTCCCTGTGCTATAGGACAGCTGCAGGTTAAACATTTGGACCATTACAATGAAAATAATCAATTATATGAACAAACTGGACTGAATGAACAATTGGTGACCTCCTCTCCCTCTTCACTTCATGGCTAGGGTACATGCCATCTGTGTGATGGCATGTGTATTTGACCTGCCAATCACTGGCCAATGTGTGATGCCACTGCTAGGCAGCATGCAGCAAATGTGTTCATCTTCCATCTTGGTGTCATCAATGTGTGCCATCTGCCTCCCCATCACACGCAGTGACGGTGCATGCATGGGAGTGTTTTAGTCATGTGGGACATGTGTCAATCAAGTACTGTTTCTGTAGCCTCTCAGCCCTAATTGTGTACCATAGTGCTAATGCCTGTTTCCATTTGTTTTCTTTTATGTCTTTGCAGGGGAAGACGCACTTGATACTGCTGGGGTTGTGGAGATGGTGCAGACTGTCATAAATCACCAAAGTATCAACTGAAAAGGATACAGTAACCAAAAAAGGATACAATTTGGTAGGGCTTTTCTGGATCCTATCTTCACACGACTTGATTGTAGGCAGGTCAAATTAGACCTTCCAAATGATACAACTCTCTGACTGAATAAAACAGGCAGAGAGATGGATCACTGGAAAGGGCCTGGGAATTGTATAGGAAGTATGCCTAGAATAGATAAGTATCATAAGACACTGTCCCAAGTCAAATACTAAGAAACACAGAATTGAGATTAATTCAGACACTGACCTTAAGGCTAAACTGAAGAATTCCAGGACAGTTTCTAGAAGAGTTCCAAGAGTTGAACAAACGACAAAGGAAGGGAAGATTAGTAAGGGAGACTTATCCCGAACGGCACGAGGCTCTCGCTAGATACCGGGTTGGTGCACCACAGGATAGCGTCCAATGTACTGTGCACAATCACCACCCAATAGTTCATGAAATACTTCCTTTCCCACAAAGAATAAAATAAGAATCTCACCTGTTGACTGTCACAGGTACCAAAAGTTCGAAGTAGTTCAGAAAAACACTTGCAGCTCTGGACAGCCGCGCTTGAAGACAGCGTCCGCGTGGAGATTTGGCACGAGAACTGGATTCACGCAGCACAGGAAAGCCGAGCTTGCAGACAGCGTCCGCGTGGAGATTTGGCACGCGAACAGGATTTACGCAGCTCAGGACAGCCGCGATTGCAGACAGCGTCCGCGTGGAGACTTGGCACGCGAACAGGATTCACGCAGCTCTGGACAGCCGCGCTTGCAGACAGCATCCGCGTGGAGAATTGGCACGCGAACAGGATTCACGCAGCTCTGGACAGCCGCGCTTGCAGACAGCGTCCGCGTGGAGAATTGGTACGCGAACAGGATTCACGCAGCTCTGGACAGCCACGCGTGCAGACAGCGTCCGCGGGGAATTTGGCACGCGAACTGGATACACGCAACCCAGGAATTAGCGTGTGGAGGAAAGAAGGCTCAAATTAGGCCAAAGAAGTTTGCTGAAGCGAATGCGAGAACGCAGGTCCGGAGTTCAGCTACAAACGTCAAAATTGACTTAATCAGAAGCAGCGAATGGAGGTTCCACGCTGCTTATGTACGCACTGCCGTGATACACGTGACGGACCTAAGTCACGTGAAAATTAACGACGTGAAAAATGCAGACGTCGTTTTCCGGGCAATGTATCGAACCACCTCCATTTTGAGTAAAAAGGTCTACTGGATCTATGGGCGTAACTCATCTTGTATGGAGAAGTTGTTCCTGGTCCAGAGGTATGACCGGCAGGCATGACAGTGCCACCCCCCCAAAGGTGCCGCTTCTCCCCTTTTTGAGTGGAATCACCTTAATAAAGCAGGAGCATGAATGTTAGACAGTGGTTCCCAGGATCTATCCTCGGGACCATAACCTTTCCAATCTACCAGATAAAATGGTTTTCCAGACCGCAACCTCATGTCCAGAAGGTCATGCACTTCATATTCGTCTGACCCTTTCACTGAAATAGCAACAGGCCGTACAGGTAATCTAGTAGCATCCGAACACGGTTTGATGAGTGATACGTGGAAAACGGGATGCACTCGCCACCGTTTTGGCAAAGCCAGACAGACAGACAGCAGCCGGATTTATGATTTGGAGCACTTCATATGGCCCAATGTATTTAGGCAACAATTTCCTTTTGCCAGGTATTCTCAAGTTCTTTGTGGACAGCCATACCTTCATTCCTGCTTTGTAGACAGGTGCAGGGATTCTATGAGCGTCAGCATAGTACTTGTCTCGTTTTTTAGCTTGCTCCAATTGCTGCTCAACTTTCTTCTGTAGATTCTTAAGATCCCTAAAAGTACGTCCTGCTGCAGGAGTATCCAAAGACAAACTGGAGTCAAAAGGAATGGAATGTGGGTGTTGCCCATACAAAGCATAGAAAGGTGAAGTACCTATAGCACTATGATAGGAATTGTTATAGGCGAACTCTGCGGCCGGCAGAACATTGAGCCAATCTGACTGAAACTGTAAGCACAAACATCGCAGATATTGTTCCATAGTGCTATTGACTCTCTCAGTCTGTCCGTCCGTTTGAGGGTGATAAGCACTAGACAACCTGTCATCAATTAATAATGCCGAATTCAGTGCCTTCCAAAAACGTGACGCAAATTGTGAGCCCCTGTCAGTGATGATCACTGAAGGTAGACCAAAAAACCGGAATATATGCCGGATGAATAGATCAGCCAGACCAGCAGCTGTTGGTATACCAATACAGGGAATGAAAAGCGCCAACTTTGCAAAGTAGTCCACCACCACCCATATGGTATCGTATCCTTTATTTCTTGGAAGTTCAACCACAAAATCCATCAATATCATGTCCCATGGTTTTTTGGGAACTGGTAGAGACTGGAGTAAACCCACTGGTTTGCCAGGAGTATTCTTACATTGACTGCATACCGAACATGTAGAAACATAATTTATAACATCTTGTGTTATAGACGGCCACCAACACCATCTTTTCAATAGCTCTAGAGTCTTCTTCTGTCCAGGATGGGCGGCAATCAAAGAATCATGACCCCAACTGAGGGCTTTTTTCTGTATGGTATCAGTTGGTAGATAGAGTACTCCTTGTTTAAAAGGCAAACCATTGTATAAATCAATGTTCAATTCCTGAATCAATTGTGGATTTAATTTCACCCACTCCTGTAAGTCGTTTTTTAAGAGAAGGTTGTGCAGAACAACTACATATCACGTGATCTGCCAACAACTTATTTTGAACCGATGTTTCTTCGTTCACTTCTTCACCGATGCGAGACAAAGCATCAGATTTGACATGTTGTCTGGCAGGGCGATAAGTAATTTGAAAATCGTATTGAGCAAAAAAAACATGCCATCTGGCCTGTCTAGCTGTGAGACATTTCATAGTTTTAAATGACTGAAGATTTCTATGATCGGAATACACCACCACCTGATGTTTGGCCCCAAGAAGATGATGTCTCCACTCTCGGAAAGCATCTTTGATTGCAAGTAGCTCACGCTCAGTGACAGTATAATTCTGTTCATAAGGGGTAAGTTTGCGTGAGAAGAAAGCAACTGGATGTTCCTCCTTAGTTTCTGCACAAACCTGCGAGAGTACAGCCCCTGTAGCGACACTGGATGCGTCTGCTTCAACGATAAACTGACCATCCGGATCAGGATGCTGAAGTACAGGTGCAGTTGTAAATGCTTCTTTTAACTTCTCAAAAGAAGCTTGAGCATTCTGGTTCCAACAGAATGGAATTTTAGAGCTAGTTAAGGCTGTCAATGGGGCCACTGTTGGAGAAAGAACGAATAAATCTGCGATAAAAATACGCAAATCCTAGAAATGATTGTAATGACTTGACATTGTGTGGGATAAGCCAATTCAATATGGCTTTCACTTTTGAATGACTCATTCGAACACCATGATTGGTAATGTCATAACCCAGAAATTCCACTTCTTGTGTATGAAAGACACATTTCTCAACTTTAACAAAAAGTTTATTCTCTCTCAATCTTTGTAGGACAGCTGAGACGTGTTTAACATGTTCTGGAAAAGATGATGAATATATCAAAATGTCATCTAAGTAAATCACCACGAATTGATCCATCATATCTTTGAAGATATCGTTCATAAAGAACTGGAATGTGGCGGGAGCGTTACAAAGACCAAAAGGCATCACTAAATATTCGTAAAGGCCGTACCGCGTCTTAAAAGCGGTCTTCCATTCGTCTCCTTCGCGAATGCGAACCAGATTGTAAACGCCACGCAAATCCAATTTAGAGAAATACTTGGAAGATCCTAATTGGTCTAGCAGGACATTAATCAATGGTAAAGGATACTGATTCTTTATGGTGATGTCGTTAATAGCCCTGTAATCAATGCAAGGCCTTAGGTCTCCTTCCTTCTTTGGAACAAAGAATAAAGGAGAGGCAGCCGGCGATTGAGATGGCCGTATAAATCCCATGTCCAGGGCTTTATCGATATATTCTTTCAAGACAGCATCTTCTTTGAGAGTCAAAGAATAAACTCGACCAGTAGGAATTTTAGCTCCAGGAATCAATTCAATTGGACAGTCATATTGCCTATGTGGAGGAAGCTGTTCTGCCTGACCTTTGTCAAACACATCAGCAAAATCTGCATATTCACTCGGTATATGCGTACTGTTCTGATGTACCACATTGATAGCAGAGATTCCCTCAATAGAGGCCAACATATGCGATTTATTTGACACCACCTGGCTGGTAAAGCAATGTTCGTTACAAAAAACGGAAGGATATTGGATCAATCCCGTAACTCAGTCTATGGCGGGATTATGAAGAGTCAACCAATTAAGTCCAAGTATTATTTGGTATTGAGGAGCCGCAATGACATCGAAGACTATTTCCTCCGAATGACCATTTGATAAAGTCATCTGAATAGGTACAGTCTCTTGAGTTACCATACCGGAAATCAAGATTGATCCATCGACTGTATTAACAGTTTCAGGTTTGTTCTTGTCTATAAGAGGTATAGAACATTTCTTGGCATATGTGATATCAATGTAATTATTAGTGGCTCCCGAGTCAACCATAGCCTTGGAAGCCAAGTCTTGATCATTGAAACGTAACATCATCTCAACAGCTATTGGTGCATGAGCTGGAAATGTAATGGAGTCCGATGTAACACTTGACACAGGGACTCTTGCTACTGTGGAGTTTTGGTGTTTCCCGAAGGTTTATTTGGTCTTTTAGGACATGCCGCCAATAAATGCTTGGAGGAACCGCAATACATACATAAGTTATTTCTCTTTCGGTTCTCTCTTTCGGCTTTAGACAACCGGCCTCTCACCGCACCAATTTGCATTGGTTCAGGATCATTCGAAGAATGTGCCGGTGTATCAGAACGAACTGGTGCTGGAAGAAAAGGTTTTTTCTCTCCTTTGCGGGCATTTCTTCGGGCATCAATTTGTAAAATTAAATCAAGAAATTCTGAAAAACCTGTAGGAACCACTGGAACCGTGGACAAAGCGTCCTTGAGTTCTTCTGAAAAACCCTTGTAGAAAACAGCCGTCTTCTTGTCTTCCAACCATCGGGTTTCGGCCGTTAATTGGTTAAATCGTGCAATGTAAGCCAACAGAGGTTGAGATCCTTGTTGTAAATTCAACAACTCCAGATCTGTGGCTTGAGTAGCATAGCGCATATCAAAGACTTTGTTCATAGCCGCCAGAAGATCATCGCAATCGTACAACAAGGGGCTATTTGATTCCAATAAAGGATTTGCCCAAGCAGCAGCTGTACCCCCCAAATGGGAAAGCACGAATGCTGCTTTAGTAGTAAGATCAGGAAATGAATTAGGTCGGCAAAGAAAATGAAGTCGGCACTGATTAACAAAAGTTCTATAGGTTTTAGGATCACCTGTGAACCTTTCCGGAGGAGCCAAGGGAAACTGTGTGGGCATAACCACTTTAAGAGTTTCCTGTGATAATGATGGTGCTGTAGTACCAGATCCAGATGCAATGGCTACTGGAATCTGTGCTCCCTGAGGAGTGACATGCATGGCATCTTGCATAACATCCATTCGATGTCGTAGCATATCCTGTGCCGTAATCATTTCATTTCTCAAGTCAGAAATTAACTGAGTCAAAACAGTTATAGGATCCGTACCCTCCATGGCTTCTGATTCTGTCATAAATCACCAAAGTATCAACTGAAAAGGAAACAGTAACCAAAAAAGGATACAATTTGGTAGGGCTTTTCGGGATCCTATCTTCACACGACTTGATTGTAGGCAGGTCAAATTAGACCTTCCAAATGATACAACTCTCTGACTGAATAAAACAGGCAGAGAGATGGATCACTGGAAAGGGCTTGGGAATTGTATAGGAAGTATGCCTAGAATAGATAAGTATCATAAGACACTGTCCCAAGTCAAATACTAAGAAACACAGAATTGAGATTAATTCAGACACTGACCTTAAGGCTAAACTGAAGAATTCCAGGACAGTTTCTAGAAGAGTTCCAAGAGTTGAACAAACGACAAAGGAAGGGAAGATTAGTAAGGGAGACTTATCCCGAACGGCACGAGGCTCTCGCTAGATACCGGGTTGGTGCACTACAGGATAGCGTCCAATGTACTGTGCACAATCACCTTCCAATAGTTCATGAAATACTTCCTTTCCCACGAAGAATAAAATAAGAATCTCACCTGTTGACTGTCACAGGTACCAAAAGTTCGAAGTAGTTCAGAAAAACACGTGCAGATTTGCACGCGACAGCATACACACAGCCAAGCCAGCCGCGCTTGTAGACAGCGTTTCCGCATGATGATTTAGACACGCAAACAGGATTCACGCAGCTCTGGACAGCCGCGCTTGAAGACAGCGTCTGCGTGGAGTTTTGGCACGCGAACAGGATTCACGCAGCTCAGGACAGCCGCGCTTGCAGACAGCGTCCGCGTGGAGGTTTGGCACGCGAACAGGATTCACGCAGCTCAGGACAGCCGCGATTGCAGACAGCGTCCGCGTGGAGACTTGGCACGCAAACAGGATTCACGCAGCTCTGGACAGCCGCGCTTGCAGACAGCGTCCGCTTGGAGAATTGGCACGCGAACAGGATTCCCGCAGCTCTGGACAGCCGCGCTTGCAGACAGCGTCCGCTTGGAGAATTGGCACGCGAACAGGATTCACGCAGCTCTGGAAAGCCGCGCGTGCAGACAGCGTCCGCGGGGAATTTGGCGCGCAAACTGGATACACGCAACCCAGGAATTAGCGTGTGGAGGAAAGAAGGTTCAAATTAGGCCAAAGAAGTTTGCTGAAGCGAATGCGAGAACGCAGGTCCGGAGTTCAGCTACAAACGTCAAAATTGACTTAATCAGAAGCAGCGAATGGAGGTTCCACACTGCTTATGTACGCACTGCCGTGATACACGTGACGGACCCAAGTCACGTGAAAATTAACGATGCGAAAAATGCAGACGTCGTTTTCCGGGCAATGTATCGAACAACCTCCATTTTGAGTAAAAAGGTCTACTGGATCTATGGGCGTAACTCATCTTGTATGGAGAAGTTGTTCCTGGCCCAGAGGTATGACCGGCAGGCATGACACAGACCCAGGAGGGGTCTGAGGGCCGACCGACCACCAGTGAGGGACGTGGTGTGGTGGTGGGTGAGAACCCACAACTGCTGCAGGTCGTGCTCTCAAGGGGTGTCTCTGGCTGCACCTCCCCCGAGCTGTACTCAGGTGTTGATTCGGATGATGAGACCTACGTGCCGTCGCAGGTGAGTGTTCCTGGGAGGGATTCTGTTCTGTCCGACCCACCTGCACCAGGGTTAGAACCCTCAATGGGGATGTCAGTGTTGGCAGGTACGCCTTTGGTGGTTACGGATGCAGGGTCACACTCCGCGACATCTGATCCTGTTCCTGGGCCAGCAGATCAGAGGGGGAATGCAGTCCTGCAGCCTCAGGCAGTGCCGGCACAGCAAGGCGCAGTTCGCCTTGCCCCAGACAGGTGTGGTGCCCGCCGACGTGGTGGCCGTACGCCACCTGGCAATACCGCATGGGAGCAATCCATTTACGGTATGGCAACCCAACAGGCAGCATCATCAGAGATGATGGCTCAGGCCATGGATAGGGTGGCCACTTCCATTGTCCCCCCCCCCCCCCCCCCGAAAGGCTGATGGAGCGACTACAGCAGGCAACCGGCTCCATCTGCCAGTCACACAGGGAGGACATGTTGGCGTCCGACAGGGACAGGAGGACGGCACTGGCGACTCTGCAGGAAGCCATCTCCATAGAGTCCCAGGGCCACAGGGAAGCCCTGAGGCTGGAACTCCTTCACCTCAGGACGACTCTTGTTGAGCTTGAGGCTTCAACAAACCGAAGGACAGAACAGTAGCTGGAGCGTCTCGCCCGTACGCTCTCAGCTGAGATGCAGGCAACTAGGGCGGAGGTCCGGGCATCCCGTGAGTTGTTGCATGGGGACCTCCGCAAACTTATCCTCCAGAACGAGACCTACCACACCCGCATGCTTGCAGCCATGGAGGAACAGACTAGGGCTTTGCGTGGGCTGCCTCCCATAGTGCCACCACCTCCGGATGCAGCTGCAGAGGGTGAGGATAGCGACAGCAGTGATACTCCCACAATAGGGTAGCCGTGTAGGCCATGAGCCCATGGAGGTGTTTTTTTTTCGCAAGATCCACACAGGTGGGTTTTGGTGTGCACCCTGTCCTCTGACCTCCTGGGTGGCCTCCCGAACCCCCCCGGGCCCATTAATGGCTATTTTTTATTTATTTTCGTTATTATTTTTTTTTTCTCTCTTTTTTTTTGGGACAGTGTGTTGCATTGTGTGGCTCCCGTGGGCATACGCTGCATTGTGGCTGGGCACATGCAGGCTTGTCATGGATTTGGTTCAGACGCTTGGGTTTTTGTCACACACACACCCCTCCTGCTTCCCGTTTCCATGGGCTTGCAAAGGGTGTGCCCAAGTGACATTGACGTACATGGTGACATTGGACTCCCATGAGCTGTGTGGGCAGTCTGTAGTCAATACTGTGTATACATTCATAGTGCATATTGTTGTTGTATTGTACTGCGTGGTGTATTGATATGTGCCTCTGCATCCATCTCATCCTCCATATTTGCAGGTCCATTCCTCATGTCTTCACAATGCGGTCCACCTTGGAACTGGAGTCCATGTTGTAAGCAGTGCATCTACACTCTTGCGTGGCGCTAACACTGTATACTTGGAAGTGTTCGGAGGGCTGTCATCAGGTGGTGAGGCTAGCTAATTTTTAAGTCTGTAATGTCATGTTTAAGGTAGGTTGGAGGTTGTGTAGGTGATTGGTATTCTTGGTAAGTATTTGGTAATGTGGGTTGTAGGTCCTGCATTACTGTGAGCATTTCATGTGTGGACATGTTTCCATTAGGGACACTGTAGCTGCTGACACTTGGGGCATGTTGTGGGGATTAATTTCTTTCCTCTCACATTGCATGACATGCCATGGTGTGTTGTGTGGCCGTGCCGGGGTGGGGGTGGGTGACATGGCACTATTTTCATGTAGTATTTTGCAAGTGGGTATTCATTTCTGCAGCATGGAAGTGTCTTTTCATGACACTGCATTGGTGGTGTTTGTGTAGGTAGGGATGCACACATTGTGACACTTCCACATGAACAATCTCAGGCTGCTATGGTTCTGACAGTTGACAGTCCCTTTGGTCGTCTTAATTGTCAGGTCGAGTCATCATTGCTTATCAGATGGTATGTGCCAGGCCTGTGTGCACTCCACTGGGGTGTGATTTCTATGTGAAGTAATTAGCCACCAGCTGCGTACCGGCTGCCTCACCCCGTGCCCTCTCCGTTCCCATGCACAGCGGGCGTGCATGTGGTTGGGGATGTGGGGGCACTACCATGTCCACGGCCAGGCCCCGGCGTGTTGCAACATTGTGCAGGACACATGCTGCCACTATGATCCTGCACACTACTGGGGGCGCATATAACAGCTGCCCGCCAGAACGGTGAAGGGAGCGAAAGCGTGACTTGAGCACTCCGAATGTGCGCTCCACTATGCCCCGGGTTGCAATATGGGCTGTGTTGTATCTTACCTCTGGAGGCGTGATGGGGTTCCGAATTGGCGTCATCATGTGGGTGCTCAGAGGGTAGGCACTGTCCCCTGGTGAGGAGGTGATGGGTATCATTAGTGGGGTAGTGACATAACTCTGCATCTGACATGCATGCATGTGCAGTGGCATTCATACTCACCAAGCAGCCATGTATCGCCATGCCGCCCAGCTTCTAGGTCCCGGCTTAGGGTAGACATTCAGTAAATGAAGCGGTCGTGGGTGGACCCTGGATAGTTGGCATATACTGAGGTGATGATTCCCTTAGCATTACATACTACCTGCACGTTGATGGAATGCCAGTGCTTGCGGTTCCTATAGATGTGCTCAGATGCCCATGAGTAACAATAGCAAGCTTAGAACAAAAGAGTATGCGCATAGGTGAAGCAGTTACAAAAACAAAAAAAAAAATCCTTGGCACAGGATTAACCAGTCTTTTCTTGATAATTAAATTATTTTAAAAGGTTTTATGAACACAATTATCCAGAAAATTGGGATGGTAGGGAGGTAACAATGTAATCAAATAATTGTACACCACAAACCAGATGGTCGTTTTGGTGAGTGCCTCAGAAATTGCATGCCACAATCCATCGCCTACAAAACCCCAATATTTCTGCACTTCTAATCCTAGCTTGATTACGTTGTGGCGTTTTGGCAACTATTATTTTTACTGTCCGTCATAGTGATAAAAAACAATGTGCATGGACCCGGGTCTCTTTAACCTGGGTTTGCTCATTGTTATTCACAACCTTGATAACACAGGTTGCCAGGGCATTGCCATTTGTACATTTTCATGAATAACAAGGAGTTAGAAAGGGACAGCGTTAGGCACTGATGCTGGCCATGTCCACACAGTGCTCTAATCAACCTGCTTGACATTGCTGTAAATTCTCTACTGTAAAAACCAGCAAAGTGGGTTGACAACAACAGGACATTCACCAACCACAACACAGGTGCAAGGCCAGTAAAAAGGCCAATATCTAAGACGAGAGCCTAGCTTGAGTACCAAACAAAGGAAGATGATCTTGCGGCAGTGTTTGACAGGCATGTTCATCAGTTCAGCAATGATTTTGCGCAATAATTTAGCATACAAGGAAAGCATGTTGGCTCTTATTTTCTACTGATAGCTTGTTAAAATGTTCCACTTGCCACTGATAAGATCAGAGCCAAATATTAACAATACTATGTTTTAAAGAAACAAATATTTAATATTTTTTCAAGACACATTAGGTTATGTCGATATTATCTTTAAATCACACCATTCATCCATCAATCTCAATGAACTGATGGTATTTGCAGCCTTAACACCAATTATGTTGATACTGTATGGAGCAGGCATGGGGGGCGTCAATGGGATAGGATGTGCAAGAAAATATTTGGCCCATGGCACTTATTTTCTTACAAAATAAGCACTGCACAAACTACATTTCAGCAGATAACAGAGGAATGGTTTGGAGGGATAAGTAGCATGATTCCTTTTCAAGACTTTTTTTTAGGTGTTTCACTGAGAAATAACAGACGGTCAGAGTGGATGAATTTTGCAGTAGAAGGGCTTGCCATAAAAATAGAAAATTGTCTGGCCATGTTGCCAGCAGGAATGACTACCAAACATCACTAATTCAGTTCTGAACATGATTGAGTACTATACTAGACATGCTTACTGTTCCTTTCCAACATGTGCTATCCACAGTCTGATCAAGGAAGGGTCTGAAATGCTGTGGTCAGTAGCATGACAAAAATAAATTGGAGACAAAGGCTGTGAATAATGGGCAGACATTAAACACTTAATAAAATACAAATGGGAGGGACGTGAATCATGATAGACACCACGTATATGAGTGCTTTGTTAAACAAAGTACTAAAATAGGCTTCTGAACAGATCAGGAGGAATGAATAAAGGAGATCTGAAAGTGAAAGGGCCTCCTGCTGGTCCTCGTTATGTGGAATCCTAGTCAATAAGACAGATCACAAGCAGTTAGTTCACGTGTTAGCAACAAAGTGTTTGAATGCAGCATCTCAAAGGATAATAAAGTAGAATAAAGTAGATGGCAGATTTAGAAGAGTTCAACATCAGAGTAGAACAAATCTTGAGAGGGAGGAACTTGGTTGGTGACTTGGTCGCATGTGCAAGCACTGGTTTAAAAGACCATCATAGAAATGGGTGGTGATAGATGATATTAGATGATATCTGCCATACATCAGACACAAAAGGCAGAAAATGGCTGTCTACTAATAGAGGCATTTCAATCCGGTATGCGTCCCACCCACAAGAGAATGGCCCATAGACCAGGTTTCTCCATCCTATGCCCCAGTTACAATATACTTCTGTCCCCTCCCTGCCTCGAATGCTTAGGAACGATATGCCAAACAAGCCAGAAGCTTCTCTTAATTGGCTATGAAGGGGCCAGGTGCTGAAACGTCTGCAGCACCTTTAGGACAATACCGTGTGCACACACCCTACTTACCACTTTCAAACCCTGCACTCAACTATGCATGCAAAACAACCACACACTTGAAACACAATCTTCATAGCTAAAATCGAATCATATGAAAAACAGAATTGCTTATCCTGTGACTCTTCAAAACATCAATTTTTGTCAGCCAGTTCTGGAACTTGATGGCTTCTAGTCTCTACTCACATCCAGTACTACTTCCCTTGGCTTAATCATCAACGGTGACCATGTCTCAAGACCGACATCACAAAGAAAAATTAGATAGCGGCTCTCTCCACTGCTAAAAATAAATAAACACACACACCCCCCTTGTCCCATTTCTTCCGCCCTCCCCCACCCCAAGCTCTTCCTGCCACTGCTGACTTCAGAGCGGGTGCAACGCTCACCTTGCAAAAACCCTGACATACACTCCTCCCCACTGAAGACTGTCAAGCATGCCACAGCTGGTCTCAAAGGACAGAAGAAACAGGAAGAGATCTCCCAAATCCTCAAGGCTATAACAAATGTCCATTTTACCATTTAAAAAAAGAAGCAATCAAACTCATCTCTGTAGGTTCCCGCACGACCAGAAGCACTAATATTGCATGAATAGAATAAAAAGAGATTACAAAAAAATAAAACATAAAACATGCCTTCTCTCAATCACCAGCACTTTGGAATTACATACCAACACACATCCGATTGGTTCCATCTATCTTGCATGTCAGGAAGGAAATGCCGCTGCTCTTCAAGAAACAGGATGTTAGCTGTTGACAGCTTGCGGGAAATACTTCTACAGTCCGTTTTCATTACTCCCAAGATACCCCCCTTCGTTCAGAGCTTTCTCTGTTCCTAGTTAGGTTTGCACAAAATAAACCAATACCTATGTATATAAAACATGAAAGGAATCCGACATTATTCGTAGGGGCCTGGTGGGTGCATGGAAGGAAGGAAAGTTGGTGACAGGGCACCCATATATTAGGGCTTTAATTTAGGATGAGTCATCTGAAGGAGTGGGCCATAATGAGTAAAAGAAAATACATAGACTAGGTTATCGGATTCGAAAATCAGGGCCAACTTGGACATAGTATGGCTAAATTGCACCCATGCAAGCCATTTTAGTGATCAGAAATTGGGGTGGTTCTACAGCTACTTTAATTGTCATTTGGCGTGTTCTAACCGCAATGTTCAAAGAGGTTAACCTAGGACTCCAGTTGAGGCACCTGACAAAGGTATGTTTGTATCTTGGATTGTTGAAGGGGCAGATCACCAAAGGGCATTAAATTTAAATTCTCTCGAGTCTACATTTTAAAAACAATCTGGAAACTAGAAAGTCACTGCACAGCATTATAATCGCCTATAATCAACCGATTGCTGAAGAAGGTAATCTGGTTCCACAAGGATTGCATTCAGCAAAAGCTTGGGAATGGCTTGAATCGGAAATTGCAGTTAAAGGATACGATAAAGTCACACAGGTTTACACCAAATTCTTTTGAGGAGTATGGTGGTATGAACAGAACTTGGGCCTTTCTGGATCGGCAAAATAGACCAAACTAAGTTTAACATGAAGGTGCTTTGAATGAAGTGTAAACAAAAGAAATACAAACTCTTCTATGAGGGAAGGAGGGGTACAGAGAGGTATATGTAGCTTATGTGCAGGGGTAGATTCCAGGCTTTCTGGCCAAAGAAGTCTCAGCGTACATGCCCACCAAACATGTAGCGAAGGTGGTTAAGGATCATTTAGCTGACAATGGAGTTTAGCACAATTTCTGTGCTGGAATGTAATGTTGATTTGCATGGGAGGAAGGTGAGTGACAACACCTGTTAGTTTGGGGATTATGAGGGTTGGATGTTGTGGGCCAACAGGTGGAGGCACACCACCTAAAGCTGACTGCCAGATCAGTGGTGTAGATACAAAACTTCTGGGGTACAGGCCTTATCAGGTGTTGGCTGCCATCTAAATTGTATGTCTTTGTTGTGGGTTAGTTCATTATAGATTTATTGGTTTTATGTGGGGTGTATAGTTAATGGGTTGGGGGTTTGAGTAATAGATTATGAGGTTGCTAGTGCTGAATACCTGGCACCCTGATATCGGAGTTGTATTCCAGAGCTTCGGTTTAGTTGGATCATGAGTCTAGATGCCGCAAACCAACCTGCTCCAACGCCGGCTGTGAAGATTCCACCAAGGGTCTGCTCTTCATGCAGGTTGGCCTTGCCACTTTCGTTGCTCGCTACTAGAAGGATACACAAACATGAAGAAGGTCCGATAGCCAGAGCCAATCGTGAGCTGCTCAGCCTTCCTGGAACAGTTGAAACACGAGATACAGCCAGACTAAACCAGTATACGTAATGAAATAAAGATAGCAAAATAAATAAAGACAGCAAGGAGGCAAGATGAAATTTAACCCTGCTTGCATAAAGGAATTCAGAGAATCGTTTTTTAGCTGGAGAAGTGCCATCCCACGTGAGACATATCCAGAAATAAAAACATAATTGAACATCATGTACACAAATCGCCAGCTGTACTTTCAGTTATTATAATGAGAATCTCTTTTGCTGGTAAACTGCAGTTGACTTTTCCTCAGCACAGTTACCAAAGTTCGGAAACATGTAGGATTTGTCACACTGGGCAGTGTCAATAAAACTACAAAAAATACCAGATTTGGTTCTACTGTGGAGCAGTTACTTTGGACATTCAGCACACAAGTCTTGAATCATAAATGCCAATTCCAATTGTTTTATTTTGTTTTTCAAGTGCATAGAATAGTCGTAGACCTTTGTAATTCTAGTAATGTAAAACTATGATCTAAACAATTCACACCCACGTAAAATGCTGTAATGGAATTTACAATGATTGAGACAGCAACGGGAGGGAAAAAAAACACAAGACATGCCCAGGAAAAGCTTGCTTGACAGTCAACTACAGCAGCTTAGAAATAAAATCGTTATTTTAATTTCAAATGATATAGCTCAAAAGGTCGGTGCCCAACATTCCACAATCCCCTTACAATGTGTGCCGCCAGGGACACGAGCAGCCAATAGCTCGGTTGCACTTTTGCAGCAACTCACAAAACGATACAATGTTGTAGGGTTTCGGAGGTCGGTTTGATGCCACATCGTTTACATTCTTTTTGTGCCACTTTCAAATAGTTCGGCGTATGTCAAACACACCGCGGTCATATCGCATACATAGAAACGTGAAACAAAAAGGCCAATTCTCTCTACCGTAAGATTTCGAAATCCAGCCCTACCAAGACCACAGGCTTGTGTTGATTTTAAAGATCTCTTACCAAAGGTGAAAGCACAGCGACACCGTGAAACTTTATTAAAGATACACTTTTGGGGGTTCTGATGAAGGACCCTTCGTCGATTGCCTCAGCTTGAATCCTGGCAAGATGCTTTTTGCAGAACTCTTCATACTCCTCCATCTCACTTTGACGGAGCTGCACATCAAAAAGAAAGCATTGGTTCCATTTTATAGGCAACCGGAGCACACTACACCAGGTTTTCGGATAAAAACGAAGCAAAGTTCTAATGTAGTAAATCAACCAACATAAAACGTGGATGCATATAACTCTACTAGAATCATATGTTTGTTGACAGTTTCGATAATGTGTAGCTCCTAAGCCCCAGGGGAGCAACTGGGTGCTGCAAAAATGTTAAAAAGAAAAACAATTAAAAAGGCATGTAAAGTAACACTAGCAGTGGTAGGCATGCACAGAAAGCAGAAAGTGCAGTCGTTTTCACAGCAATATTCTCGTTTCATTTGTAAAACTTGGGGTTTCACCATAGCTTGTGTTGCATCTAGATAGAAATGTGTATGTTAGCATGCGCCACACTTAGATGAAATTCTTAACGTTAGCTTGCTTCACATCTAAACGGGATTATGAATATTAGCATGTACCACACTTAGATGGAATTCTTAACTTTAGCCTGCGTCGCATCTAGATAGAAATGTGAATGTTAACATGTGCCACACTTGGATGAAATTGAATGATGGTAAGTGCAACACTTGATTGGAATTGTTATCACTAGCCTGCCTCCCATCTAGACAGAATATTGAAAATTAGCAACGATGGAATAGTGAATGATAGCAAACAGCAGACCTAACTGCAAGGACAGCAATGCCAACTAACCAATCCACTAACAATTTCATCCCTCTGCATACACTTCTCAAACTCTAACCAAAGACAACAACAAGCCTAAAACGCAGCAATCTGCACTAACTTCACTACACTGCAACAGCAAAACAAACCCCACATAGATTTGCACAACAGCATGAGACGACTACCGACCGTAAAACACCCCAAGCCCAGCCGACGGACCATGAGTCCGTCCGAGCCGGAGGAGCCTGAGAAACTCGGAAAGAAAAACCGCAGCGTTTTCCAACACAATAACGTTGTATTTATGTTTGCGGTCGCTTCAAAAGCGACTGCAAACATAAACGCAACGTTTTTAAAGCTGCGGTTTTATTTCCAAGTTTTCCGGGCTCCTCCAGCACGGAAAACTGAGAAAAAAAAGCAGCTAGTGTTTATCTTTAAAAAAAAATAAATAGCACTTACCGAGATTCAGCTGCAGCTTTCCTGCTCTGGTCTCCGGTCCCCGTCCTCTGCGTACAGCACTAATGAAGGGAAAGCCACCCAGCGGTAGCTTTTGTTTACTTACAGCTGGCTGGCTTTTCCTTCATTAGTGCCGCAAAGGCAAAAGCCAGCACAGGAGAGCCTCCATTTCACAAAATGGATGCGCCCATGTGCTTGCTTTTGCGAATTTTGCGCTTGAATAGCTCAAAATTTTATATAGGAATTTTTAAAAAAGAGAATGCTAGTTTTTTTTTTATGTTGCCTATCTATTTTTTAAATAAAAATGTTTACTAGACCATGCCTTTAACTGAATCTCATAGGGTCAACTAGAATTCATTTTGTTTGAGAAGATGCATCATATTGCAGAGCAAACAGTTTAGAAAATATTCATTATTGCACGGCCAAATGCTTTTGATGGCAAACCTGGTTCTGTAACCGGTTGGTTGCATACATCATTGCAACTGGTGCTCAATCCATGAGCTGATCCCATACTCCGACATTCTAGCTCATAACCCTGTTGCTTTATACCACCTACCCTGAAAGGGGGATGACCACAAATTACAATATTCCACCTACTTTGCACAGTTCTCTGCACGCTACGCCGTCCACTATGATTCATCTCTGACTATTTCCTCTTACATAATAAATACACAAAGCTAACTAGATGTTTATGCAAAGTAGTGATCAATAGTTCCACCCAGTTTGTACATCTACAGATCTACTGCAATACTATACACTGTAGTTTGCCTCCAGGGCTTGCTTTGCTCTAAGATTAGGATTGCCTTAAATATTAGCACATATGTGAGAGAGGTAGCCAAATTGTTTTCAGAGCCCATATCCATCTATGTCCATTCATGCTGATAATTGTTTACATGTTACAGGCACTCAACCATAGCTCGCAAAGTCTTTTCGCCCACTCACAGTCTAGATTTTATGAAGGGCGAGTACCATTTGCAGGGGATGTTTTAAAAACATTTACATTGTTTGCAGTAAATGTCAAATAGAAGTTCCAATGTACATGGCTGACCTCTGTGTGGCCTAAAGTGGGTTTGTGGTCATATGAACCATTTTACAGAAAGTGCATTTACATTTTATGTCGGATGCCATGGGTCGAGTGCATTTCTCTTAGGTTCAGTAAGTAAACCAAGCTACTTGACTATTAGGACTGCCAAAATTTCAACAAATTTGCAAGGCCTGACTCATCTCACTAATGTCTTACTTCAGCGGTACACAAAACTACTGTATTGTTGCTCATTTTGTACGTCGGGTACCAATAACATCTGCCAACATAAAAAATATTAGAACCACATTGCTAATCAAATGAGTTTGCTTATCAAGAAAATGTTAATTAGCAAACTCTGCTATCAATTTCTCAAAACTTAATTATGCCTTGCAGTTGTCTTAGTATTTATTTTTGGCCTTTTGAATTTCATTTTTGTAAGATTGGATTTGAAGTTGATATTGTGATTTTTTTGGACTCATCATTTTCCCCCTTCATACTAGTTAGAACTCCTTGTTCAGTTTTATGACATTGAGGAGGTGAGTAAACCATTTTGCCATTCATCTCTTTTGTGAGGGGGTGAAAGGTTTTTCCCGGGAGAAATACTGTCGATTGTTTTGGCGATCCATTTGTGCAATAGCTCAGTTTTTCCATTGAGGTCTGCTTCGTCCAGGTTAGCGATTGATGGTTTTGTGAGTTCAAGTTTTTCTATTAAGTTTACTTTCCTGATAGGGGGTGTTGCGTGACAGCCATGTGATAAGGCTGTGTTTGTTGGTGACTCCCTGGGATCCAAAATGATCCTGGAACGCTCGTGAGGAGGAGGCGGCGGCGTTGTGATCCCTCTTTGGACCCCCGGGTGCATGAACATGCGCTACACACAGAGAACCAAACTGTAGCTGAATCTGCTAATCAAAAGAAGAGTTATGCATATAGCAAGAAGGACAGAGTCCCGAGGAGTCATGGGCAAGATACCCACCCACTGAAGACAAAGGAACCGAGGCACACAGTTGGCAAACCTCGATGCGCCGTCATCGAAATCAGGGGAACTGGGGCACAATAGACGGCCGTGAGCAGCGCTGGAGGAATTCTGCCTGAGGAGTCCAGTGCCTGGACGAGGTAATCAACTAGTCATAGCCCGAGGCACAAGGGCAAGGTTTGCAAGAATTGCGCTCTCCCCTCGAATGACTGAACGAAGGGGAGCAAACCTCCGTGGTACACTATACGGCATCTGCAGCGGTGGCGCTCACAGAACAGGCAGGCTCATGGACTGCAGTAGCAACAGCTGAAGCGAGGTGCCGGAGCCCCGAGAGTATGATAAAAAGGCCCGGCACTCACGTTGGCCTGAACAACGAAGTACGGTGATACATTGACTCCCGTACGCGGCGGCTGTGGGGCAAGTTGCAAGACTGTAGCAGCAGCGCCCGGGGTGTTGTGCGGGTGCTCCAGACACAAAGGGCCCACATAGCACTGTAAAGCAAGACAGGGAGATATTTTGCTCCCGAGCGTGGCAGCAGTAGCAGCACAGCCGGTGTGCAGTGAAGGTGAATGCAGTGAACCAGCTCCTCTGGTTCTAGGCATAGGGGACAGGACACGCGACGTAGCCCCATTACAGATATATTTATAGACAGAGGTCCCGTAGCCTGCACTGTGATGGAAGGAGACAATGTATACCTCTGAGCACCCAGAGAGCCTGCCGGGCTGGGACACACTGAAGCTTGGCAAATAGGGGCAGCACTGTGAACAAATGCGAGTACAACAAAAGTAACCAAGAGAAGACAGAGCTGAGGGCTCCAAGAAGAGACAGAGAGGTAACACACAATAAGGACCACGATACGAACGCCTGAAGACGGAAGGGCGCAGCAGTGGTGAACGCGAAGAAGAACAGCCCGCAGGCGTGCAAGAGGCACAGACCCCAAGAGGTGGAGCGCACTGATGCCCTGCGCATGAACAGGAGCGAAGCAGATGCCCCATATGAGCTGCACAGCCACAAAGGAAAGATTAACAGCCTCAGATCATTGGGGGAACAGGAACTGCTGCCAATGTGTGGAACCCAGACCAGGAGATCGGAGGCCGGACGAGAATAGAGGCAGTGATAAGGGACTGAATGCACACAGCGACACATCAGTGCTGCGCAGCCTACATTTAGCAGCCCACGGAGGACTGGGAGGCAAAGAGAAATGTGACACTAAGACAACGAGACAAGCAAGAGCAGTAACACAAACATGGAAACCATCCCTGTAGCGGTAATGGCCAATTAGCTGATCAAGGGAAAAGGGAAGCAGCCCACAATGGAGGAATTTGCCAAATCCCCACAAACCAAGGAGGCGGAGAAAAATAAAGGACTAACCATGCAAGGTGGAGTAGCCCCAGTGCGGGATGATCACCAGATCCTGGAGGCAAAAGCAGATCTGAAAGCATCAGGGGAGCCTAACTGGATGCTGCAGTGGCCAATTTAAAGACCTTTCTGGAATTTAAGACACGGTGCAGGTGGACGTCAATTTGCTGCAACAGGATCTAAGGGCGCTCGCGGAATGCACAAGCGAACTGATAAGGAGGTGAAGACCAATACGACCACCTGCACAACGAACACCACGGAAATAGACGCGCTACAACAGCAAGTGCGCAATCTAGAAAGCTGAGCGGAATAAGCGGAAGGGCGCGCGTGAAGGAACAACATACGAATTGTGGGTCTTCCGGAGGGCGAGGAAGGATCAGACACGACCAACTATGTTGAAACAAAGCTGCTGCAGGAAATTAAAAGGAGGTGCGCTCACCCAGGGGTTCGCAGTGGAGGACACATAGGGCGCTGAGGAGCAGACCGCCATTGGGTGTACCCCCAAGACCGATCATCGCTAAAGAACAAGTTACTCCTTACCTGGTAACGTTCTTTCGATGGGCTGTTCCTCCGACGTATTCCTTATCTATGATATTTGTATCTCCAGCTTGCTGGCCTCGGAAAAAAAAAAATTCCCAGTAGAGGGCGCTGTGCGTCGACGTCCGTCGACAGCCACCGTATCGACGCCAACGTCATCATGCCTATAAATGGCCATGCGCAGCGTCCGATGCTCAGTTCCGTTTTGTAGAGTAAGGTAGTTATTGCATGAATGGTTATTACCCTTGAAGGAGCGTAAGCTGCAACCACAAGGGAAATGTTACTGCAGGGATGGATGAGAGGGGCGATCAGGAATACGTCGGAGGAACATCCCATCGAAAGAACGTTACCAGGTAAGGAGTAACTTGTTCTTAGAAGGGATTGTGTCCTCCGACGTATTCCTTAGACTCCCATAGCAGTGGTATGTGATTGGAGGCGGGAGTAAGAGATGCCATATTACTCTTTAAGAATGAACAGAGTGTAACACAGCTTTGCCAAATCTAGTCTCTTGACTAGAGGAGGAATCCAGGCTATAAAATTTGGTAAAGGTATGTGCGGACGACCATGTGGCAGCCGCACATATGTCTCGAATTGGTACCCCTCTTTGAAGAGCTGAGGAGGCTGCGATACCCCTGGTCGAATGAGCCCTTAGATTTTGAGGAGGCTCTTTCCCTGCCAGTTTGTAGCATTCCAGAATGGCTAAAATAATCCATTTGGAGATGGTTTGTTTGGTTATTGGTAATCCCAACTTATGTCCTGCGTAACCTACAAAGAGTTGGTCTGCTAATTTTAGCAAGTCTACTGATATAAAAACTCAAGGCTCGCTTAGGATCCAGCCTGTGTAGTCTCTCTTCCTCTTTCCCCGGATGGGGAGGAGGATAGAATGAAGGTAAAGTAATCTTCCGAGTAATGTGAAATTCAGAAACTACCTTTGGGAGGAAGTAGGCTTCACCTGTAGAACGACTTTGTCCTTGTGAAAAATTGTATGAGGAGGTTTACAAGATAGGGCTTGTATCTCGCTAACCCTTCTAGCAGATGTTAATGCTACCAATAAAACAGTTTTGAGGGTGAGAAACTTCAATGAACAAGAGTGGAGTGGTTCAAATGGAGCACCCTTTAGGAAGTTTAAAACTAGATTTAAGTCCCATAAGGGAACTTGGAATGGTTTTGGAGGGTAAACATTAGTTAGACCTTTCAGGTATTGTATTACCAATGGAATTTTGAAATATGAAGCCTCCTTTGCAGTGCGCTTAAAGATCGATAGCGCTGCGAGATAGCCCTTAATAAATAGTGCCAACTTGAAGGCCTGAATTTGCCAAATAAAAGTAAGAAGGATAACACCGCAGGTGTACCACATGAAAAGGGTTTGATATTCTTTTCTCTGCACCAGCTGCAAAATTTATTCCAACGGCAGCGGTATAGTGTTTTAGTTGTTGGCCTTCTGGCCGAAAGCAACACCTCCATGACATCATCTGGAAGGTCCCAATCCTTGTACCTCAACCTTTCAGATACCAAGCGTGAAGGTTGAGGGTCTTGATGGCTGGATGGAGAAACTGACCTCCCTTCTGTGAGAGAAGATCCTCTCTGTATGGGTAGACGAATTGGAGGGTGGATGGACATGTCCAGAAGGTCCAGGTACCACGTTCTCCTGGCCCAATCCGGGGGCAATTAGGATCATGGTCTTCCGGAACCTTCTCAACCTCCTGTTCATTTGGGGAATGACAGGGACCGGAGGAAATGCATACAGGAATGCGTCTCCTAGAGCTCCTCTCGGGGGCAATTCCCTTGAGCAAAATCTGTCGCACTTCCTGTTGATACTGGTGGCGAACAGATCCACTTGAGGGGTTCCCCAAAGGGCGAAGATCTCTTGAAGGACTTCCTGAGCTATCTCCCACTCGTGGGAGACTGTTCTGCCTGCTCAGAGCGTCCGCTGTCAAGTTCTTCTCTCCGGCTAGGTGAATTGCTGATAGAGAGATTCCTTCCTGAATTGCCCAAAACCAGAGCTGCATCGCCTCTCTGCACAGTGGCAGTGACCCTACGCCTCCTCTTTTGTTGAGGTAGTGCATTGCCACTGTATTGTCCGTCATTATCAGGACGTTTCTCCCCCGTACAGACGGCAGAAAAGCCTTCAGTGCCAGTCTGATGGCTCTCAGCTCCAACAGGTTGATGTGTAGTCTGGACTCCGATGGAGACCAACGACCGCTGATGGTCAAGTCGTTGGCATGGGCTCCCCACCCCGTGAGTGAGGCGTCTGTGACTACTGTTATCTCCGGCCATGGTTGCCAAAACAGTTCTCCTTTCAAGATGTTCTCTGGATAGGCCCACCATTGAAGGTCGTGGGCTACCTTGTCCGGAATCCGGAGGAGATCTGTCATCCTCCCTGAGAATTGTGACCACCGAGTGCTCAGTGCCCACTGAAGGGATCTCATTCTCAGGCGAGCCTCTGGCACAAGGGATATGCAGGATGCCATGAGGCCTAGCAACCTCAAAAAGTTGTAGGCTGGGAGACGCTGGGCATTTTGAAACCTGGTGACCAGAATATCTTGAGCCCTCACTTCTGGTGGCGAGGCTTTTCCCAGGGACGTGTCCAGGACTGCTCCAATGAACTGGAGTCTCTGTGATGGTATCATCTGTGACTTCTTTAAATTGAGGGAGAAGCCCAGCTTGTGAAGGAAGTGTCAGACATAATCTAGTTGGATCCGAGCTTGTTCCGAAGAAACTGCTCTGATCAACCAATCGTCCAGGTAGGGGTAGACGTGAATCCCTTCCCTCCTTAGACTTGCAGCCACAACCGACATTAGCTTGGTGAAGACCCTCGAGGCGGAGGTCAGCCCAAATGGCAGAACTCGAAATTGATAATGAGAGTTGCCAATTGCGAACCTCAGGTACTTCCTGTGCTTGGGATGGATTGGCACATGGAAATAAGCATCCTTAAGGTCCAGAGATACCAACCAGTCCTGAAGCTGGAGGGCCTGAAGGATCTGAGAGAGAGTTACCATCTTGAACTTGTCCTTCCTGAGGAACTTGTTCAATTCTCGTAAGTCCAGGATGGGTCTCAGTCCTCCGTCTTTCTTTGGTATGAGAAAGTAAGGGGAGTACCAGACATGTTCCTGTCTGCTACAGGTACCGGTTCTATGGCACCTTTCTCTAGCAGGTCTACAATTTCCTGCAAGAGGAGCGGATCCGGCACTTTCAGAGAGCTGTTCCCCGGTGGATGGGTCTGAGGGATGCGTAGAAAAGGCAGGCAGTAACCTTGGGCAACTGTCTCCAATGCCCAAGCATCCGACGTAATAGCCTGTCATTCCGTCAGATGGTGAGTTAACCTGCCCCCTACAGGTGTCTTGTGATTGGAGACCTCAGAGTGGTATGGGAGCGGCTGATGCAGTTGCCGAAGGTAAAGCGGCTCCTGCTGATGCGGCTTTCTTTCCTCTACCCCGTCCACCACGGGTACATTTTCCTTGGCCTCTTTGAGCCGGCCGTCCTCTGCCTCTTCCATATGAGGAATAATAGCGAAAGGACCTTCCTCTCCAAGAGGATCCTGAGGGACGAAAATCGGTTTGGCGGATTGCAGCTCCTAGGGACATAGCTGCTGCTTTAGATGTTTGCAGTTTTTCCAAACTGTCATCCGCCTTTTTACCAAACAGGGAAGAGCCGTCAAAGGGCATATTTAAATGTCTGGCCTGTACGTCAGAAGCAAAGCCAGACTTTCTCAACCACGCATGCCTGCGGATTGTGGTACTTGCCGCCATGGCCCTGCTGATACTGTCAGCAGAATCAATGCCAGTTTGAAGGGACTCACACATTGCATCTTTACCATCTCTGATATTTAAAAATGCGTCCCTTTCTTCTCCTTCCTGGAGGCAGTCAGCCGCTGATGAAGCACACTCCCAAAGAGCGTGGCTGAACCTAGCGAGCGTACAAGTCGCATTGATAGATTTTAAAGCCATGCTACAGGCCGAGAAGACTTTCTTAGCCATGGCATCATATTTTTTATCATAATACCAAATGGTGTGGGATCGCTATCAAATTGTGTGCGCTATTTTCCACTCTCGAACTTCAAAAAAATATATATATAAGAAAGATGGGGTCGGCAGCAAGTGATATCACTCCCTCAAACTTCCCACAAAGTTTGTACAAAGTAAACAAGAATATCAGAGTTCGGGAGGATATCTCAAGCTCGCACCAATACGTTTTTTATAAAACCTATTATCACTGTTTCTAAAATTCCTCAGGATAGGTTCAAAAAAGTCTTCAAGTTACACAACGCTTGTCAATTCCATATATTTTAATTTATCTTCCAAGGTAAAGAACAGCCAACACGTGTTTCGACCCTTGGTCGTTATCAAGGCTGTACAGATTATTACATTCATTCAATATAACGAAAAAAAGAATAGAAAAGAAAAAAATTCAAAAACCATACCATATGGTGCCAACATGTCAGGTCAGGTTATGGGAAAATTCACGCCATAGTCAAGATATAAGATGAATATTTAAAGAAAAATAAACATAAAACAATAATTTAGTTTTTCCTCACAAAATATATGTGTGTTCAACATAACATCCAGTTATCAACTGTTTTCACAATAAAATTCAACCTCAATATATTGGTTACACAGATTACTGATTATCACCCTGTGACACCATTCCAACATGACCAGAGAATATGTGAATATTCAAGATGCAACATTAGAAAATAGAATTGAAACTTACCCTCTCTATGTCATTTAGTAATATCTTCCATCCCTATGTTGTAGACCCTTTAAATTAAATTTAATGATATGGATTACATAAACGTTTTATCCCATATTATAGCATAGATTGAAATTTAGAAAGTTCACCAACCTGAAAATCTATGTTCTTAGAATACCAAATGTTCCAATAGTCTTTACATTCGAAATGTTTTAGGTCCAAAATTGGCTTTCACCTATAAGAAATATGTTTATTGTACTACGCTTCATAGGGTTAACTATAGATCCCCATATTAATCATTTCCATAGTTAAAAATCCTCATCGGTCAATAAATCCCTCATGCCATTTAAATTATATTTTTGAACAAGAAAATATATAATATAATAATATTGCATTATGTTCAGTTCCCATATGCACATCATGAGTTACTGAAGGACCTCCCTCAACCATTCCAAATGGAAAGTTCTGTTAAATAGAATATATCCTGTTTAAAATATCATACCATACCCCTATTAGTATTCCTATTTTCCATGGACTTACCTTTACATGGGCTGAATCCCAGAACCTCGTTATGCTAAGGGGATCCCACGAGTTTCCCCTTCCATTTAAATGTATTGACACTCACAGGATCGCGGGCCGCACCGCGATGACGTCACACGCACGCGCGATGACGTCACGCACGCGCGATGACGTCACACGCAAGCGCGCGCGACGGCGCCATACACACGCGCACTCAGCGTTATATGGGCATTATTACAGAGTCCCCTTATTAAGAAAGCATGATATATTGCCAATATATCTTATTCATTGGCTAGTGTCACTCAGTTACAGTTACCCAATACTTTAAATTGATAGGGCTATTTCAACTCGAATTTAACTTACTGTAAATACAAAATGGTGCAATAAAGCCACAACTAATTCTACAGTTACATCCTCATGATATGCATACGTCCACCAAACATATAAATCCCATTGTAACCCTTAAATTATTCAAATAATATAATTCATGAAAAATATTCTATTTTATTTCCATGGCTGTACTTTCACTAATGAGTACATGAGATCCTATGATTTTTGATCCCATGTAACAATACTCTGGTAAGGCTGGAACGGCATCACACGTTGTGATAATTACAATAGATGGCATCACCAGTTATGCTGATTTCATTCATTGTAAATCAGAAAAGAAGAGGAATGTCAATCATGTAATTACTTCATAAGAAAACATGCATTTCATGGTCCTGGTTAAGACCGACTGTAGTACTTCTAAAATAACAAATTAGTTTACTCTCTTGTTGCCTAAGTTTAAGCCTAAGATTACCACCCCGTTTAGCCATCTTCACTTGCATGAGACCAATGAATCTAATATCTTCCTGGCTATCCAACTGATGTTGCAGCTGCCAATGAATGGACATTGGTGTCTTAGCATCACTACTCTTTAAACTGGCCAAATGTTCCCTTATTCGTATTCTCAATTGCCGAATAGTGCTGCCAATGTAAAGCTTACCACATATACAAATAATAGCATAAACAACAAAGCACGTTTTACAGTTAATGAACTGGTTAATCTTAATTGTCATTGCATTATCATCTGTAAAGGAGTCACAATTAACATACGCATATTTGCATTGATTACAATTACCACATTTAAAAAATCCCTTCTTTCCTTTTAGCCAAGTTCCTTCAGTACTGTCTGCCTGAACATCCAAAAAGGAGGGACTCAACTTCTGTTTGATACTATGTGCTCTCATGAAAGTAAATTTAGGTTTCTCAGTCAAAAAAGGTAACAGATCCTTATCGAGTCTCAAAATATCCCAGTGTCTAGATACCATTTTATAGAGTAAGGATGAGTCTTGCGAGAATTGAGTTATTATGGAAATACAATCACTCTCAGGTTTCTCTTTCACACGGTCACATAAAAGCTCCAATTGACTACATTCTTTGTACTTATCTGCCGCTTTCTTTATACATTTCAGGTTATATCCTCTCTTTTGGAATCTTTGCGTAAGCAGGTCAGACTCCTTCTGATAATCCAAATCTAAACTGCAGTTTCGCCTGGCCCGATAGAATTCACCCACCGGGATATTATCAATTGTAGATCTCTGATGACTACTTTTTGCATACAGTATTGAATTAACTTCTGTTGATTTACGATATGTTTGTGTTTCAATCTGCCCATTATTCACAAAAATATGCAGATCAAGGAAGTCAATGCTTTGTGTGCTTGCTAAACCTGTAAACTTAATACCAAATTTGTTGTTGTTGGTATGTAGCACAAAGGTGTCATATAGAGCAGGAGACCCTTTCCATACAATTAGAACATCATCTATATATCTTCTCCATGCTATTAGATTTGTTTGGAAGATCTCCCGATTGTAAATATGTGTTTCTTCAAATTGGGCCATAAACAAGTTCGCCAGAGATGGCGCAAATTTACCACCCATGGCCACTCCCTTGGCTTGTGCATAATACTGTCCATTGAAAATGAATACATTATTTTGCAAAGTAAATTCAAGAAAACTCTTAAGCATTTGCATATGCTGCATATAAGAAGCAGAAGAATTCCCAAAGGTGTAGTCAATTGTTTGAACTGCTAGGTCATGATCTATACTAGTATAAAGCGCTGAAACATCGAGGGTAGCCAAAAGATAATCTGATTCCCATTTCAAGGATTTGAAAAATTTCAAAACATGTGCACTGTCTCTGATATAAGATTTCATTTTGAGAACATAAGGTTTTAAAGCTTCATCCAAATATTGGGACATACCCTCCGTGACCCACCCTATCCCACTCATTATAGGTCTGACTGCTGGTAAAATTTCATAACTCTTGTGTATTTTGGGTAAAAAATACATAGTGGGCATGGTGGGTTCTGTATTGGTCAGGAAACTCTTTTCATCCTCTGTTAGAAAGCCTCTATCATACCATAACTCGATTAATTCCAGATGTTCAGAAACAATTCTCTTCGTTGGATTAGATTTTAGAGGGGTATAGCATTGTGGAGTGTTCAAATGAGACATTGCCATAGTAATATAATCCTGCGTATTCATCACCACAATATTGCCCCCCTTATCCGCTTCTTTGATGGTTATGCACTTATCATTCATTAAAGCTTCTAAAGCTACCAATTCCTCTTTACTCAAATTAGTTTTAGTTCGCTTTCTTTTATAGAATCTGCTGTCCATATGCTTATGTATATCCTTAATGATTGCCTTATGGAAGGTTTCAATTACATTCTCTGTTCCTAGATTAGGTGTGTATTTAGACTTTGGCTTCAATTCTTTGAGATTAAGGTGTCTGGTATTAACACCAAGTGATAGGCAAATAGATTCAAAATCCGCTGTACTGTCTTGGGCTAAGGTGGTCAAGGTGGTGATATTGTGAATATCTGAAATAGTATATGAGCTAAGTGGGCTCAGAGTGGTCTTAGGTTGAAATATTTGTACCTGAGTGGCAAATTTTTTTTTTTTTAATTTCAGTTTTCTTATAAATTTGAAAATATCTATCTGAAAGTTCACAAAATCTGTTCTAACACCTGGTGCAAAAGAAAACCCTTTATTCAACACAGCGTGTTCAGCCTCCGAAAGACATTTATCTGACAGATTAATAACCAAGTCACAATTTACTGGTTCACCTGACGTTTCTTGCTGCTCGATCTGGTCAGAATTCCTGGCCGACCCTGATCTTCGTCGGAGCTTCCACTCCCGCTTCCGCTTGCCCCCTCTCCTGCCCCTTGTGTGGCACCTGGTATTGGTGTAGTGCCTGTTGGTGGTGTTGCAAATCTGACTTGTTTTAAATTTGTAAATCGTATGTTTCCCTTTTTGTGTCTGCGAATTTGTTCTAAAAAACTTCGGCCTCCACTGTGTGTGGATTCTATATCTTCTTGATTACTAGCTTCACCTTCTCTAACTTCTTCCTCTGAGTCAGGATCTGAGCTGGCAGGTGTATTGTTGGAAGAACTAGGTCTGGTTTGTGGTATTATATTATCATATTTAGCTTGAAAAGTGTATACACGTTTCTGTCTATAATCCTTATCATCTCTGAAATACTTTCTAAATTTCCTCAGGAAATTTCCTCAGGAAATTTAGAAAGTATTTCAGAGATGATAAGGATTAGCATGGAGAAGATATATAGATGATGTTCTAATTGTATGGAAAGGGTCTCCTGCTCTATATGACACCTTTGTGCTACATACCAACAACAACAAATTTGGTATTAAGTTTACAGGTTTAGCAAGCACACAAAGCATTGACTTCCTTGATCTGCATATTTTTGTGAATAATGGGCAGATTGAAACACAAACATATCGTAAATCAACAGAAGTTAATTCAATACTGTATGCAAAAAGTAGTCATCAGAGATCTACAATTGATAATATCCCGGTGGGTGAATTCTATCGGGCCAGGCGAAACTGCAGTTTAGATTTGGATTATCAGAAGGAGTCTGACCTGCTTACGCAAAGATTCCAAAAGAGAGGATATAACCTGAAATGTATAAAGAAAGCGGCAGATAAGTACGAAGAATGTAGTCAATTGGAGCTTTTATGTGACCGTGTGAAAGAGAAACCTGAGAGTGATTGTATTTCCATAATAACTCAATTCTCGCAAGACTCATCCTTACTCTATAAAATGGTATCTAGACACTGGGATATTTTGAGACTCGATAAGGATCTGTTACCTTTTTTGACTGAGAAACCTAAATTTACTTTCATGAGAGCACATAGTATCAAACAGAAGTTGAGTCCCTCCTTTTTGGATGTTCAGGCAGACAGTACTGAAGGAACTTGGCTAAAAGGAAAGAAGGGATTTTTTAAATGTGGTAATTGTAATCAATGCAAATATGCGTATGTTAATTGTGACTCCTTTACAGATGATAATGCAATGACAATTAAGATTAACCAGTTCATTAACTGTAAAACGTGCTTTGTTGTTTATGCTATTATTTGTATATGTGGTAAGCTTTACATTGGCAGCACTATTCGGCAATTGAGAATACGAATAAGGGAACATTTGGCCAGTTTAAAGAGTAGTGATGCTAAGACACCAATGTCCATTCATTGGCAGCTGCAACATCAGTTGGATAGCCAGGAAGATATTAGATTCATTGGTCTCATGCAAGTGAAGATGGGTAAACGGGGTGGTAATCTTAGGCTTAAACTTAGGCAACAAGAGAGTAAACTAATTTGTTATTTTAGAAGTACTACAGTCGGTCTTAACCAGGACCATGAAATGCATGTTTTCTTATGAAGTAATTACATGATTGACATTCCTCTTCTTTTCTGATTTACAATGAATGAAATCAGCATAACTGGTGATGCAATCTATTGTAATTATCACAACGTGTGATGCCGTTCCAGCCTTACCAGAGTATTGTTACATGGGATCAAAAATCATAGGATCTCATGTACTCATTAGTGAAAGTACAGCCATGGAAATAAAATAGAATATTTTTCATGAATTATATTATTTGAATAATTTAAGGGTTACAATGGGATTTATATGTTTGGTGGACGTATGCATATCATGAGGATGTAACTGTAGAATTAGTTGTGGCTTTATTGCACCATTTTGTATTTACAGTAAGTTAAATTCGAGTTGAAATAGCCCTATCAATTTAAAGTATTGGGTAACTGTAACTGAGTGACACTAGCCAATGAATAAGATATATTGGCAATATATCATGCTTTCTTAATAAGGGGACTCTGTAATAATGCCCATATAACGCTGAGTGCGCGTGTGTATGGCGCCGTCGCGCACGCTTGCGTGTGACGTCATTGCGCGTGCGTGCGCGTGACGTCATCGCGGTGCGGCCCGCGATCCTGTGAGTGTCAATACATTTAAATGGAAGGGGAAACTCGTGGGATCCCCTTAGCATAACGAGGTTCTGGGATTCAGCCCATGTAAAGGTAAGTCCATGGAAAATAGGAATACTAATAGGGGTATGGTATGGTATTTTAAACAGGATATATTCTATTTAACAGAACTTTCCATTTGGAATGGTTGAGGGAGGTCCTTCAGTAACTCATGATGTGCATATGGGAACTGAACATAATGCAATATTATTATATTATATATTTTCTTGTTCAAAAATATAATTTAAATGGCATGAGGGATTTATTGACCGATGAGGATTTTTAACTATGGAAATGATTAATATGGGGATCTATAGTTAACCCTATGAAGCGTAGTACAATAAACATATTTCTTATAGGTGAAAGCCAATTTTGGACCTAAAACATTTCGAATGTAAAGACTATTGGAACATTTGGTATTCTAAGAACATAGATTTTCAGGTTGGTGAACTTTCTAAATTTCAATCTATGCTATAATATGGGATAAAACGTTTATGTAATCCATATCATTAAATTTAATTTAAAGGGTCTACAACATAGGGATGGAAGATATTACTAAATGACATAGAGAGGGTAAGTTTCAATTCTATTTTCTAATGTTGCATCTTGAATATTCACATATTCTCTGGTCATGTTGGAATGGTGTCACAGGGTGATAATCAGTAATCTGTGTAACCAATATATTGGGGTTGAATTTTATTGTGAAAACAGTTGATAACTGGATGTTATGTTGAACACACATATATTTTGTGAGGAAAAACTAAATTATTGTTTTATGTTTATTTTTCTTTAAATATTCATCTTATATCTTGACTATGGCGTGAATTTTCCCATAACCTGACCTGACATGTTGGCACCATATGGTATGGTTTTTGAATTTTTTCTTTTCTATTCTTTTTTTCGTTATATTGAATGAATGTAATAATCTGTACAGCCTTGATAACGACCAAGGGTCGAAACACGTGTCGGCTGTTCTTTACCTTGGAAGATAAATTAAAATATATTTTTTATCATCCCTATCCGGTGGAGCAGTGGGGTATGCAGATGTACTGCCTGATGAAGTTGCAGCCTGGACCACGAGACTCTCTGGAGTAGGGTGTTTAGATAGGTATTCAGGGTCAGAAGCAGATACCCTATATTTCGCTGACAACTTCTTGTTAACCGCAGGGATAACTTCAGGAGTTTCCCAGTTAGTTAAAATCTTTCTCTGTAAGGCAGAGTGAAATGGAACCACAGGATCCTTCTGTGGACCTTTATCCAAAAGGTCAGTGAGGTCATCCTGCTGAAAAACAGGTGAAGGTGCAGACCAACCCATGAATTCTATGATTCTTGACATTAGGGTTCTATAAGGGGTTTCAGCATGTTCCACTGGGTCTAATTTGACAAATTCCACTTCAGGGGAAGTGTCTAAACCACTTGCTTCCTTTAATACATCCTGAAGGTCTTTCAACCTTCTTTCCCCAGGGTCAAAAGTCTCTGGTTCAGGTGATGTGGTCCTCTGCAGGTCAAAAGGCCTTTCTTGATCTGAGTCTTCCCTTTCCTCATAAATTGAGGTTAAAGGGGGGTGTTCTGAGTGAAAAGGGACAAAACTCATTTCTAAAGCAGAAGGAGCCATCATCACTGGCCTTGAAAAGGTTGATGTCGTCGACACCGATGCAAAAATCCTCGAAGGCGCCGTCAAAGGCGTCGAGAAAACTGGAAGAGTCCCCGTAGAACTCGAAAGGATTGGGACCCTGCTCGAGGATGTCGACGACGCTTTCGGCGTCGTGTCGGAGGCTCTTGGCCTAACCTTTGGCTGTGGAGTAGCCGTGGTTTTTTCTTTTATCGACGCCGGTGTCGACTCAATCGACGGATGCGTTGAAGAACCCTTCGATAACGGCGTCGATGGCGTCAATCTATGCTTCGAAGGGGCCTTCGACGATGGCGTCGAAGATGCTTTACTTCCCGATGGCTCATGGCGCTTTCGGGTCGACTCTTTCGCCGGGTGCTTCGACTCGCGGCGTTTAGATTTTTTGGGCTTTTCACCCGGGGTATCACCCTCAGCTGACTTCGAGGGGGTCAAGGCCGCTTTCTCGAAGACGCTTAGCATCTTTTTTCTGAATTCCTCCCACTCAGCCTGAGAGCTGTGTTTTGTGGGGCAGTGTACTCTTTCAGGGGAACTAGAAGACGATGAAGAAGATCTTCTACGTCTCTTTTTCGAGTGTCTAGACCTCGACGAGTGGTGGGAGCCACTTCAAGACCTAGACCGAGAATGCTTTCGACGGTGAGGAGACGAATGTCTCGACTCTACCGCGGAAACTTTCGAGGAAGTTAAAATTGACTTACCTCTCTCGAGCTTCCCCTTACGCTCCTTCAAGGCTTTCGCCGTCATGGATAGGCATTCCTCACACTCCGAACACTGGTGTTCGATTCCCAGACACCACAAACAGATCCTGTGAGGATCCGTCAACGACATTTTCTTCCCACAATCTCTGCATTTTTTGAAACCGGACCGAGGAGTCGTTGGGTCGGAGGAGGAAGCCATCGAGTACGAGTCGGTTTTCTCGAGGAAATTTGAATATATTTCGACTGACGAACTGAGCAACGGTATTCCGAGGCACACGAAGCGCGGAAAAACGGAACTGAGCAACGGACGCTGCGCGTGGCCATTTATAGACATGATGACGTCGGCGTCGATACGGTGGCTGTCGAGGAACACCTACTCGACGGATGTCGACGCACAGCGCCCTCTACTGGGGAAAAAAAAATTCCGAGGCCAGCAAGCTGGAGATACAAATATCATAGATAGGGAATACGTCGGAGGACACAATCCCTTCGAAATACTGAATTACAGACACAGGGAGAAGATCTTGGAGCACTTTAGGAAAGGGGGAACGATACATAGAGCGTTGTCGTCTATTACGGCATATCCGGACTATACCTTCCTGGTACAGAGGCTGAACTACAGGGTGATCAAGCGGAGGCTGCGCAAAGCGGGCCACAAATATATGTTGATGTACCCAGCTAAATTGAAGGTGTTTTATAAAAGGCAAGGCCCTGTTTTTCGAGACTCCAGAGAACACTGCGGAATGGCTGGATGCACAGAACTGCCCGGCAGGAGCAGATGACAAGACGGAGAGCAGCATGGATAAGTGAACCTGCAGATGTTGGGATGGGCGAGAAGTGGACTCTTGGACTTGAATATAACATGGCACATGCAGGTGGGACGATGGGGGGAGAATAACAAGAGCGGTAAACTGTGATAAAAAGGGAGATACAGCACTGGGAAACACTACATCATCTCCCCCTAGATAGTTTAGTCGGGACACTGCTAGACCGGTGCCCCCCTGCAGTACGGCAAGTATCGGTATTACCGGGAAAGGGCAAGATGCGGGAGAGCCCGAGATCCAGGGATGGAGCTGGGCGACAGTTGGGGCTGGTTGGGAAGGGGGGAGGGGAGGGAGTTGGGATAGTTGTGTTGGGTAACGGGAGGGTCTTCGGGGATTTGGGGGAAAGGGGGGGAAATACGGGCCTACACCCATAAATCACTCCACATGGAGCAGAAGGTGAGGGAGGAGAGGGGAGGAATGGGGTATGGATGAGTTGGGGGACCTCAAGATAGTTACCTGGAATGTCAAGGGGCTTAATAATTATTTGAAGAGGAGCAAGGTCATGATGTATCTGAAGAGACAGAGGGGTGATATTGCCTTATTACAAGAAACTCACCGGACAAAAGGAAAACAAGAGGTGGCAGGGAGGAAGTGGAGAGGGACTACCATAGGAGCAACATATTTGGCATATGCCAGAGGGGTATTTTCGTGGATAGCACCACATGTCCCCTTTAAACTGTTCAAGTCTACCATAGAACCGGACGGGAGGATGGTGCTAATAAAGGGACTAGTAGAAAACCGGGAGCTGAGGATTATCAATATGTATGCCCATAACCAAGTTGCTACTGGCTATTTCAGAACTCTATATGGCAGGATTGGCCCATACATGGGGAGGACGGGGGCAGTTATATGGGGAGGAGACTTTAATTGCACACTCGATCCCAGGGTTGACAGTCAGATGAGAAGATGGAGAAGCCCAACCCGGTAGCGAAGGCTCTGAAGACCCTATTGATGGATTTCCGACTAGTGGACGTATGGAGGATGCACCACCCACAGGATAGGCAATATTGTCATCCTTCGGCCCCACAAAACCTGCACAGGCGATTAGACTACATATTCGCTGCACCGGAGTTGAAAGGGGAACTAGTGCAGTCGGAATACAGACCACTCGCCATTGATTATAACATGGCAGTACTCGCCGCCCAGAGCTAAGATCCCGACATGGAGACTTAGGGCCGAAGCTTTGAAAGACAGTGTTCAGGGAGGACCAGAAGAAAGAAATAAAGGAATATTTTGAACATAACACGGGGAGAGTAGATTCAGCTGGCACACTATGGAAGGCATTTAAGGTGGCAGTGAGGGGGCGGCAATATCAAAATCCAAAGGCCTACAAGGAGGAATAACACATGAGTTACACAAAGCAGAAAGAAATTAGAGACAATAATGCGCAATGGTGGGCATTCCCCACAGGAGGCTGGAACGATACAACAATTACAAAAGGACTGCAGAGAGAACTGGGAGAGATTATGCAACCTGAACTATAAAAAATATGTTGAAAGGCAGCATGCGGAGGGAGATAAGCCGGGAAGGTTGTTAGCCTGGCTGTATAAGAGTGAAACACCCAGACAATCAATCAGAGTGGTAAGGGGATGGATGGACAAATACTTGACACCCAGGAAGGAGTGAACACAGGTTTTCTAGAGTTCTACCTGCAACTGTATATGGATGTTGAAGAGATGGATACACTGAAGGACATCGGCCTTCCCAAACTGGAGGTAGCGGAGAAGGAGAACTTAGAGGCCCCAATTACAGTAGAGGAATTAGAAGCAGTGATTAAGCTCCTACCTACTAGTAAAGCTCGATGGGCAGATGGACTCCCTAGTGAGTTCTACAAAACATACAAGGCGGACTTGCTCCCCCCCATTATTAGCTATGTAAAACGAGGCGCTAGACAGGGGGACACTGCCTGAGTCGCTGAGGGAGGCAATTATCATCCCGCTCCTTAAGCCCAACCAACCAAGCATGGACTGCGGGTCATATAGACCGCTGTCCATGCTTAACCAAGATAGCAAGATACTTACGGCAGTGTTGGCGAATAGGCTGAAGCCGGTCGTCAAACTCATAAATCCTGACCAGACCGAGTATGTCCCGCACAGAAGCATATCCGACAATCTCAGAAGGCTCCATCATGTTATAGAACAAATGGAAAGAGACCCCCAAAAGGTTGCAATAATCTCATTAGATGCAGTGAAGGCCTTCAACTCTGTCAAATCGCTGTGGTTGATGGCAGCCTTGCAGGAATATTGGGTGGGGCCCACGTACTTAAGGTGGGTCCAATTGCTGTACAGCAAACCATTAGCTCAAGTTAAGACAGGAGCGACCATCTCAGACCGATGGCAACTTAGTAGGGGTACTAGACAAGGAAGCCCGTGGTCCCTGATGCCGTTTATCTTAGCACTGGAACCCATGGCGATATATTTGAGGCAGCAATATGGAGAGGTGGGAATCAGCACGAAAGGAGGGCAACATTTGATATCAATGTATGCTAATGATATGTTGTTGTACTTGAGATATCCTGAAGAGAACCTACAATATATTTTGGAAGTAATGGGGCGATACTCGGTGCTGTCTGGCATAACAGTATAACAGTGAACCCCAAGAAATCATGTATATTTCCCCTGGGTAGATATAAAAGTATACCACGAGAGGAACTGCCGGTACTTCAAATACAATGGGAGATCGAGACCTTTAGATACCTGGGGATTGATGTACATCACAGTGTTGAGGTTGAGCATAAACAGAACACAGAGAAGGCGGTGGCTAACATCGAAAACAGAATGAGGTTCTGGGCCAAGCTCCCGTTGACCTGGATGGGGAGAGTAGCTCTGTAGAAGATGGTAGTGCTGCCTAGGTTGTTGCACTACTTTGTGAACATACCATATATGATACCTAAGCGATCCTTTGTTAAAATCCAGGGCATATGTCGGGGGTTCATACGGCACAATTCTAGGAACAGAATAGCATTGTGGAAACTGCAAAACACTTATGATCAAGGAGGCATTAAATTGCCCAACTTTGAGCTTTACTATTTGGCCAGCCAACTACAATATCTGACGAGGTGGTTAACAGAGGACTCCACATCGGAGTCCAGATTGTTGAATGCTGAATGCCTCCCGTTTTTCCTGAAAGAACGGATATGGTTGCCAATGTTACAACGTGGTGGGGGACCAGGATGTTAGATCTGTGATGGAAGATATGGCGAAGGGCATGCCGGGTCATGGAGAACCCGTTCCCGTGCTCCCCACAGATGCCGCTAGTGGCACTGAAAAGAGTGGATGAGCAATTGAGGAAGCATTTGGAACCGATTGGTATAGAAAAGTTGGGGGATGTATGGCAAGATGGGAAGGCGGTGGAGTTTGATACACTGGTGGAAGACACCGGCTTACACCAGGGACAATATATCACTTAAACTAGGTTGGTGCGGAAGATAGGAGACACATGGTCAGAAATAGTGCTGGAGAGTCAACCCGACACGGCCATAGAAACACTTTATGATGTGTCAGACGGAGGTCATGAGGTCTCCCGAATTTACGAATTGTTGATGTCAAGTGTGGGGAAGGAGGTGATCCAGTTGAGGCGGGATTGGGAGGAGGAAGCTGGAGAACCTATAGATGACGTGCTGTGGGTGAGGGTGCAGAGATACCACAAAAAAGTGTCCAGGAATGTGAGGTTGCAACAAATCCAATTATATGTTACCCATAGAGCATATATGACCCCGCAGACGATAGCAAAGTTTAAAAATGTGGGAATACAAACATGTCCTAAATGCGGGGAGGAGAATGGAGGATTGGTGCATATGTTATGGGAATGCACGGAAATAAGGAGATTCTTGAGGGAGGTAGACCGGCGCTTGGTGGATAAAGAGATAAGTCTGGAGGTGGAATCTCTGTGGTCGTGCATTTAGGGGGTTCCCTAGGCCTCGTAGAATGAAACACTTAAGCAACCTCAAAGATTTGGCTTACATACTTGCAATGGGATGGAAAGAAAGCAATAGACCGAATGTAGAACCTTGGAGGCAGGATCTCCGGAAATGGGCGGGAGCAGAAACGGTGGTGTGGGGCGAAGCAATAAACAGAGGTGGAGATGAAGAGGTGGAGACGTTGGTGGCGGGGGGCAACTAGTAGCCACACTGTCTGGGTCTGACCGGGCATGCCTGGAGGACGATGGCTCTTCCGGGGGAGAGGGAAGAGAGGTGCCCTCAGAAAGGGTGGAGGGTGATGGGAGGTGTGGTAGGCTCGGGCAGCGGACACATCACGAAATTGAACGAAAGACATGGAATGTATAATTGTTGTTCACCGTTTGGTTTATTTTTTGTGTCGTGTTGTTGAACCAACAAAAATTGTTTTTAAAAAAAAAAAGTTTACTTTCCTGTTTACCTGTGAGCAATTGAAGTTGTCCGGTAAGCAGCTGTGGAGTGTGATTTTGTAGTGGTCGTCTAACCATGTTTGTGAAGAATAGGATGTCAATACGGTCGTCGCACAGTAGGTCGTAGATCTCGGTGCCATGTTTGGACACTGATCTTGTGTCGATTAAGTTGCAGTGGATTCTTTTGGCATGGTTTTGTTTATTTTTTTTATATCGGCTTTGTCTCGTGAATGTCACATTGGTCTGCTCCCATGTTGCTCTCAGGGCGTGATGGTTGCTCAGTGGTGTCTGGTTCGTCGTTGAGTAGGTCTGCTAGATTACGTATCGGGTTCCTGATTTCTTTGCGGTTCCTCTTCTATATTATTTTGTAGTTCATGGAGGTGTCCCCGTGTTTTTGTGATATATGGAGTGAGGGTGTCCATTTTGTTCTTATTCCTTCTGGGGGGTTCTGTTCTTTTCCTACGTTGTTCTGGTATGTTATTGGTTCGTCTAGCACTGTTGGTGGTATTGTGTTGTTCTGGAGGGTGGTCAGTCACAAGGTCAGTGTTGGATATAGAGACTTTTCTCTTCTACTGATGTTTGTTTATTTATTTTATACTTTTATAGGAAGCGCACAAAGCACGCATGCTTCTAGGCGCTGGTTACAGAAAGGGGAAAAAGAGGGAAGGGGAAGGGGGTAGGGAGGTACAGGGGAGAGGTGGAGAACTTAGTTGAAGAGGAAGGGGTTTCCTGAAGGCTGTTCTGTTGACCGCGTTTGTGGGAGAGTGTTCCGCAGTTGTGACGAGGCCTAATGGATGAAAGATATGGTGTGATTCCATTAGAAGTTTGTTAGCATTTAGGTTGCAGGGGGGAGTAGCCCACATGCCACACCTTGCAGAATTGGGATTGTGACGGTTCTTGGCTTCCTTGCCTCTGTGATTTTAGGTACAATGGTGTGCACTGAGTGGTCTTTTAACTTGATATGTGTGTGGTTATCGAGTAGAGGTGGGGAGACAGCTGGAGAAAGAATGACTGGGGAGATCTTACCCTACAGCTAGATTGTCTGGGGATGGAGAAAGTGAGGATGAAAGTCCCAGGCTTGATAGGAATCTAGGGTTATTGTATGGGTGTCGGGCTATCTCGAAAGAGTGGTGCCTGGGGTTGCATCCACGTGGCGAGACCGTATCCTGGTGTTCCACTTTGGTCCGAAGTGGAGAGGAGTCCAAATTACTGGGCCCAGCGGTGACGAGCAACTCAGTCAGAGTGTGGGTTTGGGTGGGTGGGGAGAGAAGGGAATAGTTTCTTACCTGTAACTCCATTTCTCCAGCATTGGTATCTTTCATGGATTCACATGCTTTGAATATTCCCCGTCGTCAGGCTGGGAATCCCCGGTACATTATATAGACCCTTTCCCGTAGGAAAACTTTTTCGACGCTTATGCGTCCTATCCACCTCGTTTTGTATCATGCGTGCCCGTACCGTCAGGACGTCATGATATAAATACAGGCCCCGCCCCCGCGCTCCCTCAGATTTCGGCCCCCAAAGTAGTGGGGGAACCGGTTTGCATGCTCAGGGGAGGCAGGTGGGCGCATGTGAATCCATGAAAGATACCAATGCTGGAGAAATGGAGTTACAGGTAAGAAACTATTCCCTTCTCCAGCATTGGATCTTTCATGGATTCACATGCTTTGAATAGATTACATAGCAGTACCACCCCCAAGAGGAGACGTGCATGCAAACCCATATACTTTCTTCGCAAAGGTCGTTCCCTATGATCATGTATACATCAGTAATCGTTAACATAGGAAAACGAACCACATACAGTCATAAATTCCACAGGATGCAACCCCTCAGCCGGGGCTTACCTTATTGGAATAGGTGTCGAAGCACCGCCTGTCCCATCCGGGTGTCTTCGGCATGTTGCTGCGACAGGCAGTAATGGCGGGTAAAGGTGTGTGTAGCCGCCCAGGTAGCCGCCATGCAGATGTCCCCTAGAGGGACTCTGGCCCACAGTGCCGTCGACGATGCCGCTGCTCTAGTTGAATGAGCTCTTGGCCGTCCTAGAAGAGGCTTCCCTGCCCTGGAATGGCAGTACGAAATGGTAGATGACACCCATCTTGATAGTCCTTGCTTTGAAATGGCTTTTCCTCTAGCCCCCACACCATAGGCCACGAACAGCTGTCTAGTTTCTCTGAACGGTTGCGTACGATGAAGATAAAACTTGAGAGCCCTTTTTTACATCCAATGTGTGTAGCATGCGCTCCGCTCCAGAGCATGGCTCCGGAAAAAACGTAGGCAACACAATAGAGGAGTGTTTATGGAACACCGAAGGAGCTTTTGGTATGAACTGTGGGTTAGTGGCTAGGACTACCTTGGTCTTGAAAAATCGCAAGTATGTTCGTCGACGACCAGTCTGTCGGACCAGCGACCTCGGCTCTGCGCCCAACGGTCCGTTAGAAATTCCTGGCAAGGTCTCATAAACAGACGGCAGTTGTTTATCAACGGAATGCAGGACGACATGGTCCCTAGCAGGGACATGTACTTGCGCACTGAGACCTTGGTACCGCCTCTCCATTCCGACGCCTTGTTTTGAAGTTTCTGAATTCTTTCGCTGGATGGTCTCACCAGGCTTGTGTGTGTATGAAACTCCGCTCCTAGAAAGACCAAGGTCCTCGAAGGCTCTACGGAGGACTTGTTGAAGTTTATTGCGAAGCCCAGTTCCTGTAAAATGGACATTGTGGCTCGTAGACTGTCTCGTGTTTGTTCCTTGGATGAACCTCTGACCAGCCAGTCGTCTAGATATGGATAGACATGATGACCATCCTTCCTTAAATGGGCCGCTATAGGGGCCAAGCACTTGGTGAACGTCCTGGGGGAGGACTTGAGCCCGAACGGGAGGACCTTGAACTGAAAATGCTTTCTCCCGACGACGAATCTTAAATATCTCCTGTGTCGTGGGCGTATTGGGATGTGAAAATAAGCATCTTGAAGGTCTAGTGATGATAGATAATCCATGGGTTGCACCGACCTGATAACCTCTTGGAGCTTTAGCATTTTGAATTTTAGGCTCTTTAGCCACTTGTTGAGTACCCTCAGGTCGAGAATGGGCCTCCATTTGCCGTTTGGCTTTTTGACAACAAAGAACCTGGAATAAACTCCTTGTCCTTCCTGTGCCACAGGAACTCTCTCTACCGCCCCTTTTCGCAACATAAGCGCCGCCTCTTGTCGTAGGATTCGGAGGTGGGGCTGTGTCGAGAATAAAGGAGGAAGACGCGGAGGCTTGTCTTTGAATTGCAGCGCATGACCCATGCGAATCGTGTCTAGGACCCATCGATCTGTGGTGATGCATTTCCATCGGTCGAAGTGATGAGAGACTCGACCCCCCAGGACGTTCCGAAGGCCGTCAATGGTTGCTGGTCTGCTTGTTCTTCGTTGACGACGGACCTGAGCCTCGCCGCCTGGAGGCTTGATAGTCCCTGCTTCTATGTGCCGACTGGGACGCTCGTCTGAACCCTTGTGAAGAGTACGAGGGCCTGTTAAATCCACGGTCCCTCGAGGCTCCAAAGCGGGAGTTTCCAGAAGCACCCCTGAAGGGGCGAAAAGAGCGAAAATTTCTACCCGTTTGAAGGGCGCCGAGGGACCTAGCAGTATCCGTGTCTTCTTTCATCCCTTTCAGCGCTTCATCAACCTTTTCACCAAACAGGTGTTCCCCTTCGCATGGCATGTCCAGGACTTTGTACTGACCTTCAGGACGGAAAGTAGTACATTTGAGCCACGCTTGTCGACGAAGCACTACTCCATGGTTGATTTGTTTGAAACCAGACTCTGCTAGGTCAACTGCGATATTAATAGCGTGGTTCGAGGCCTCTTCGCCATCCCTCACCAGTAACATAGCTGCTTTCCGGTGTTCGTCTGGCAGGTGTTCTAGGATAGGGGCTAGTTTGTGCCACATTTCCCTATCATATCGTGACACGATCGCTAAGGAATTGGCTGCTCTTACTGTCGTCGCTCCGACCGAGAGCACTTTCTTTCCAAAGGCGTCCTGCCTCCTAGCCTCGCTTTCCGGTGGCGTTGAACATTTTTGCTGGACCCTGGCCTTCCTAGCCGCTGCCGCCGACACCACTGAGTCAGACAGACGCTGTGATGTTAGACATTTTGGAGTGGACTCCGGAGCTTTAAACTTTTTCTCGATCCGTCCCTTTATGGCTGGCTCCGAGAACGGATGGCGCATCGTCTTGAGACCTTCTTGCCACACGTGGTCAAGGATTGGGATGGCAAATACCGATTTTCTCCTTTGACCCATATGGTCAAAAAGGTAACAGTCTTTCTTCTGCTCCTCAGGAATCAAGCCGAATTCGGAACAAGCTTTTCCCATCATTGCATGGAAGGCTCCCACATCATCAGGGGGAGATGGCTGTGTCTGGCTCCTCGTAGACTCCAACTCTACATCCGAATTCCATGTTGGGTCCCTCGACGGTGACAGGGAGATGTCTGACCCCGAGTCATCCAGTATAGAGTCGGACTCCGACAACTCACCCTCCTCCTGAGCTCGAGGACGATCTTTCACCGCCTGCGGAGCCGATGGATGGGTGTTTCGTCGTCGAGCGAGCCGTACAAGTTTGCTCGTCGACGGAAGGTACAGACAAAAGTGATGATGACGTCCCAGGTTGAGGGAACTGCGTATCCAGCCGCTGCAGGAGCTTCTGAAGAGTATTAAGCACATCCAGAGACAAAACCGTCTGGGGGGTCAGTAACGTGGATGATATAGGTACCATACCCCTGCTCGCACTCGTCGCCGTCGACGTGGAAGGCCGTAAGCCTAAATCCGATGGCTGCAGAACCATGTCACCTTCTCCTTCCGCCGAGCAGGCCGTGTCTGGCTGCAGTAAGACCTCAGGGGGGATCGGGTCATAGACCTCAGGCAGCCAAGCCATAGACTGAGTCTCCGTCGACGAAGGAATCCCAACCGCTGCTGCTTGAACGGTAATAGGCATCGTCAATGACACCGAGGTCGACGAGCAAGTCGTCGTCGTCGAGCCCTTAGACTTCGTCGTCGATTTCGATGCCGACTTCCCGGCTGAAGCTTCTCGACTCATGGAAGACCTGGGACGGTCCCCTGAGGAGGATTTTGACAGCGCTAGCCTCTCCGTCTTAGATGATGAGGAGGAGGAGGGCTTTTTATGTGATGAGGAAGATCCAGCATGTTTCCCCTTATGCTTGTCCTCAGCGCGAATTTCTGCTGGCCGTACCTTCTTCGATGGAGGCTCCGACTTGCTCCTGGAGGCCGTGGAGCCAACTTCCGAAGCCGGGTAGGCACCCGCTCCGTCATTAAGCCAGTCGACCAGCCTTCTTTTACGGTCCTTAAGGGTTTTTTGGGAGAAACCCTGGCATATCTCACACGTATCCGCCGTGTGGTGCGGGTGGAGACAGTAGATACAGTCCATGTGGCCGTCTCCTTCATAAACCTTTTTGAGGCCACAGGTTGCACACGGGCGAAATAACGCTTTTCCAGACATAATTCTCCAGAATTTGAACTTCGCCGAAGCGAAACAGAAAAAACAACCTAGTTTTCACTAGTAGTAAACGCGAGGATCCCACTACTTTGAAAGACGGTTGAAATCTGAGGGAGCGCGGGGGCGGGGCCTGTATTTATATCATGACGTCCTGACGGTACGGGCACGCATGATACAAAACGAGGTGGATAGGACGCATAAGCGTCGAAAAAGTTTCCCTACGGGAAAGGGTCTATATAATGTACCGGGGATTCCCAGCCTGACGACGGGGAATATTCAAAGCATGTGAATCCATGAAAGATCCAATGCTGGAGAAAGGACCTGACTTGAGCTTCAGGTTTAGTTGAGTCTGAGGTATCTCTATGCTTTTCTTCTCTGTTCAAAGGGTAGTGGGCTTGGTGTCCAAATACCGCAGGCAATGAAAGCAAACCTAGATTTGACTTTCCTGGATAGTGGGGAAAAAGGCCTAGGTTTTAAAGTATAGCAGTCAACAAAGGCACATACAGATTATTGTTTCTTCGAAAGAGGTTTAACGTGCAGCTGTGGATGTGCTTGAGAGGTGTGACATGTGTAGTAGGAAACTGGTTTTAGCTGTGAAAAATAAATATAAGGATTTAAGGCTAATACAAAGGTGGGTAGTTTAATGATGGCTTGTGTTGGCTGGTCCCACTGTTCCCTCCTTGCCTACCTTGTCATTTGCTGCTGGTTGACGGCTGCTGTATTCTTGCTTCCCGTGCAGGCACCTGCAGATACCAGCTGGAGATGCTTTTATGGGAGTTGCCCTTTGGCCTTGGGCCCTTAGCAGAGGGATGCTCGGCCAGTATGCTGCCCTGGATGGAGGACCTATGAGATCTACAGAACCCAATCAAGTCCCGCGTTGATGCAGGGCTGAAAATGGGGAACCTTTCAGGGATGATGGCGAAGCAGAAGACAGGCCAAGGAAGCAGGAAATGGGCCCGGGAAGAAAGGAGCCTGCAAAAAGTGCAGCTAGCGCACTGGGCAAATCAAAATTAGATGTTTACTCAAACTACATCAACACATTGATAGATGACTATTCAAATTGTAATGTTAAATGATTAAATAACCACATCACATGACAAAGTAATCCCTCTTACTAAATTTAATGTTGATTTAGTATGTATTCAAGAGACACATTTGGACTTGGACATAGAGAATAAGAAGATTAAAGCCTCCTAGATTGGTCAAACTGTTTCCAAATGCTTTGAATAAAGGAGGAGTCTCTATTTTGATCAAATAATGTATTGCATTTAATCAAAGGAGAAAAGGATATGGAAGGCTGTTGGATCATTGCAGATGCAATTGTAAATAACGTAACAGTAACCTTGGTTAATGTTTACGGTCCTACTGCACCCGATCCCCCTTTTCTGGTTAAATATGAAACTATAACATTTACAGAAAAACTGACCATATTATTTGTGGGGACTTCAACCAAATAGTTGACTTTACTCTAGACAGAAAGTCTCCCTCCAACTTCAAAATCATGTAAATGTTTCCTTAGTATGTTAGATAACCTTAGTCTGATTGATTCATGGAGACTTTGGGGGTCATTACAAGGTTGGAGGTAGCCATGGTGCTAATGGCACCATGGCTACCCCCTTAGCGCATACCGGGTCTGGGTTCCTCGAATGAGGAATTACCGGGCCATTCCAACCTTGGAGGAGCCGTTAATTCCTCATTCAAAGAACCCAGACCCGGTACCTCCCCATTCCCATTAGAGCCCCCATAGGGCTCAATGGGAATGGGGAGCACGCTAGTAACGGGCCCGTGTTATTAGCATGCTGGTCCTTTAGCGGCTCCCACTAAGGGCGCCTGGTAAAACCAGCCGCCCTTAGTGGGACCCGCTAAAGGACCTCGTAATGCGGCAGTAAGGGGTTAACGGCACCATTACCGGCGCCATTAACCCCTTACCGCCAAGGTCGTAATGAACCCCTTTGCCTTTTTTTTCACCTCACCATCAATCCCCATCTAGGATTATATATTCATTAATTCATCTTTAACATCATCCTTAATATATTCTTATATTGGCTCTATTACGATCTCAGATCATGCCCCACTTATTTCTAAGTTAGAATGGATATGTGCACCCAAACTTTCACCAAAATGGAAATGTAATTCCTTTCTACTAAAAGATGCCACTTTTATTGGAAAAAAACAATGCTTTTATTTAAGATTTTTTCAATAAACGGCAAGAACCTACTTTAATTCACTACAACTGGGATGCCTTGAAATCAACTCTGTGGGGGTTCATTATCCAATTCGCTGCTTCAACAAAAAAAAACAAAAAAAATGCAGATTCTGTATCCAATGAACTGTTAACTGCCATTAAAAAACTGGAAACTTCCTATTATAGTAACCCTCACCCTAATATTGCTAAACCCCTTATGAGTAAACTTATAGAATTCAAAAACTATGTACTGATAAAGCTGCCAATTCTCTACTATGTTCCAAATCTGAATTTTATAGTGGATCAAAAAAGCAGGTAAAATTCTGGCTTCTTATTTAAAAGTTAAATAAGAAAAATCGTTCATTGCTTCTATTACTGGCCAGGACGACAAAAGATTAAAGACAATGATATCGGCAAGGCCTTCCTAGACTTCTAGTTTAAGCTGTACTCAGCAGATCCTTCAATAAAAATGCCCGAAATCCTCTTGTTTTTAACAAAACAAAAACATTCCTATTGATCTTGTTGATCCATCATCACTTTAATAATGCCATCTCTATTAGAAATCAGACAAGCCACTCTAGATCTTAAACCTGTGAAAGCTCCAGGCCCAGATGGATATTCCACTGATTTTTATAAAGCTTTCATAGACTCCATTTCTCCTAAGCTTTTAGAATTATATTTTAATCAATAATGTTAGCAGTTCTTTGGTGAAGCTCTTCTTATACTATTTCCTAAACCTGACAAAGACCCAGGATTCATCAAAAACTATAGGCCAATTTCCTTAATCGATATTCCTAGATTGTTGCTAAAATTCTAGGGAAAAGATTAGAAACCTTTCTTCCTAAACTCATTCACATTGATCAATCTGGGTTTGTCAAGGATCTCTATGCTTCCTCCAAAACATGTTCTTTCCCACACCCAAAAATCTAATGATTCCATTAGCTCTCCTTGCCTTAGATACAGAAGCTCTCCTTGCCTTCGATGCGGAAAAAGCATTTGATCGAGCTTCATGGTCCTTTACGTTACAATACTTAGATTGCCATGGTTTTGCGCCTTATTTCATTAATCTTGTACAAATCCTTTATTCTTCTGCCTCCACTCAAATCCGATATCATAAAGCCTTTGTTCTCAAACAATTGTCATCATTTTTTCTGAAAATCAATTATGTGGTTCTCCTACATGGATGAATGACTATTGAGGGCAATTTATTTGCCCAGCTTTCCCCTTCTCATTTTCTTTTAACCCCATCTTGGCCAACTATAACTTCTTATCCCTTAACATTTTTTAAAGACAATCTAGAATAAACTCTCAACTGGCTCCTTTTCTCAAACTGATCTTGGAAATATCTTCTTTTGGCTTAATAAATCTTTTCATAATAGATTGTACTCTTCGGGTATTAAGCTTATAAAACATTTATTTCACACTTATACAGAAATCCTGTTTGCTCTATTATGTCAGCAATACAATGTTCTAGATTTGGATGCATCCTTTCATAGATCGCTTGTTAACTCCTTAACGAAATCTCTCCTGACATTTAAGCAGCAATCCCCCTCAACGCTATTAATTTCAATTGTATACAAACCCTCCATCAAAGCGGCCAAGCTGTATTCCTTTCCAAATGATACCAGTAAAAAACCTATTCAATACCACCTTAATGGGGCAGTGGGAACTAAACTCAGATTTTCAAGCCTCCTCGGACAATTGGACCAATATTTGGAAATTATAGTACTACTCTTCAGGGGCTGCCAATCTTACTCAAACTAATTTCTTTATTTACATCGTGCATTTCTTACTCACTAAAGACTTGCCAAAGCTTCTAATAATTCATCCAATAAATGTTGGTCATGTCACCTTCCTAATGCAGATTTCTCCAATTTATTCTATGAATGTAACAATGTAACTGTGGGCTTGCCTTCAAAATGTTTTCCATTTTCAAGAACCACTGTCACTTTGCAATCTTATGATTGGTCCCATTGTGAATCCTATTGACAAATAATTGAATCTCCTAATTTGTATAAACCTTTTATTAGCATTGTGTTTCATGTAATTGTGTTTCATGTAATTACTTCCAATTGGAAAGACTCCAGTAAACCATCCTTTATAACTTGGTGAAATTACATCTGCTCTATTTGTGTTGAAAAAGATTATGCCTTTGCTTATAATTGTCTTCATAACGCAACAATAAATGGGACATTTTATTTCATTATCTCAACTGTTCTGATAAAAAATTAATGTATTTTTGAATTTATATTCCATTTTCCTCTTTCTCCCCCTTGTGCTTGGTCTCGTCTAGTAGGTTCACCCTGTACATCCACATTTTAAGATTACTTCAATTTCTATTATTATTATTATCATCATCCTCATGTTATTTAAAAATATTACTTATGCACACATATTATACTATTCTTAAAATGTTATTTATCACTGTTATTTATCACTTATAGTTAATAATTAATACTTTTATGTGAATAAAAATGATTAAACAGAAGAAAGCAGTGAAAACTCTGGTTAATTTTTGCTCAATTTGTTGTAAAATGGTATGATAGGTCGCTCTTTCTCCCTCATTCTCCCTCCGTTACCAACTCAGTTGCAATACCTTATCTTCACTCTCAAAGAACTCCCGACAATCTCCTCCAACACCTTCTCCGGTCGCTACATCCTCCTCACTGGTCTCTTGCTCCTTTTTACGATCTCCCCCATACACCTTTTACTCACTAAAAATGGATGGCTTTTTAGATCCCTCCCATTCCTTCTTTGGAGCTCACCTAGAGTCATTGGTTTCCCTTGGAGATGCTGCTGTCCTGGGCCAATCTCTAAGCTATAAATGCCTTCCAACCTCTCCCCCTTTTCAGTCTCAATTTCCAGTCAGCCATATGGTCAGAGGGTTGTGTTTACATTCTGATATTCTCTTATCCTTGCCGAGCTTCTGCTCAAACAACCTTTTGGAAGTTCCTGCGTATGCCCTATTCCCATCCTATACTATACCTTGCAAGTTCCAGTTCTGCTGTTGTCCCACTACTCCCTGCAGCACACCTGGGGTTCGGGGAATGGGTGTTTGGTGTCCCGTTCTGAAGGGAAAATCAAGGTCCATTCCCATTTGGGCAGTTAATCATCCTCTTGCTCCAGACGTTGTCCATTGGGCCTAGGTACATTGTGGTACTTGCAGTCCCTTTTTTCCTTTACCTTGTTCTGCATCATGATACATGACCCATATTAAGTTTCAGGAGTCTTGTGCATGCTTGTCATCATATTCTCTGAAAGAATAGAACAAAGGGCCTTGACAGGACAGAGGCTGATGTGCGTTTGGGTGAGAGAAAAGGGCACCAATTGACATGCACAACCTCAGACCTACCAGGGAGAAGGGGGCATTCGACTCACTCAACTCCCCTCGCTCCCTTGACAGGAATATCCTGATGACACGGGAAGTGGGTTGCTGGACAGCAACTCTGCCCACAATAAAGCCAAAGACAGGCATCAGTGGACGATAGTTACTCAATGCCACTTGCTGAGCCAGTAGAGCAGGCAGCGGTAATCAGTCAAATGATGCAGAGTTGCATCATGATTTAATTGAAAATAATAAAGTGAATTAAGCAAACAAATTGCCTATCTGGAATCAAAGCCATACAACATTTTGCGATTCACAAAAGAGTATTTTTTGGACTAAAAGATCAAAGAAACTATACAACAGTGGAAGAAGCCTATTTATTTTCTATTAGCACCGTGGGTGGGGGTGCTGGACAATCAGAAGGCTCGGAATACGAGCTGTACTGTATGGTACAAACTTGCATTCCGAGTTGCGTGGGAAGCTAGCACCTTCTTCCCTGCGCCACCACCACCATTTAGCACCACTGTAATTTTCTGCACGGGTGAAAATGGCGTCTTAAAAAAATTAAGAAAAAAAGTTCCTTTATCCTGTGGCCCACCACCGTGCAGTGCTGCTCGTCAGTGGTCTGCTTTCATGTTGTCATCAACATTGAAACAGACTTAATCGAAAACAGTACTACGCAGACCCCAGCCGCTGGCTAAAGGTACGCGTTTTTTTTCTATTTAGACACCATTAGGACCAGTGTAGAGAAATACTGGTGTGTGCAAGGAACTCATGGTGGCAACAGTATAGACAGGCACAAGTGATCACAGTTCAAGAGTGTTTATTAAACTATATATGCGGGTTGGAAAAATGCCTAATCTAAACCTAAACCCAAGATGGGAGCAAGCTATGACCATCAAATAGTAACAAGGCAGTCCGAGTGGCGTCTTGTCAAATAAAAGGGCCTATACTAATAAAAACCTATCACCAATCCTTATACTGAATACAAAGGAGTGTGGCATAATATTCACAAGAAAGAAAGAAGTGTTCACAAATGATAAGTTAGGATGTGGTAGTCGGGGGATCTCCCTTCCCCACGTTTGGAGCATGCAACAAGGCGGTACTCCTGAGCACAGCACACGCTCAAGCTTTTCCAGCGCAAGCTGACAGTTCTGCTCTCAGCTATCAGGGCCTTCAGTGGTTAAGTCTCTTTTCTACAAAAGGTCTCTTGCCTCAGGGGACCTGATGTCTTCAAAATAAACAAAAAGTTCCTTTTTGCTTTTACGTTGGGCGATACCCTTCACACCTGGATCCCCCTCTTCCAGGCTCAGATACCTCTTGAATGTTTGCCTCCCTCTGTCAGGTTCACTACAGCTTTCAACACAATCTCATCTGTGACATTCACAAATCTTAAGGTCTTTTTAAATAGTTCACTGTGGGCATCCCTCTGCCGGGTTCACTCTTGCCAACTTTGCCACTCACACAATTCCTTGAACAGTTCTCACGATGCAGGATTCACTTCCCTTAGCTTCACAATCTGTAGGTCAAAGACTTTCGACTGTACAGAGGATTTTACTTGACCCCTGTATGACCACTTTGACTCTTTTCTCGCCTTTTCCTAAGGCCTTCTGGTAATGGTAGTTTTAACAATAGGGTAATCACCCAGAGTTTCCTGAGTGAGTATCCATGTGGTGCCCGACTCCTCTATAGCTGGCTTTCCTCTTTCGTGTCAACAGTTCTTTGTACTCTCTTCAATTAGCTGCTTGTTAATTTCGTTCAACATAGTTTGGTTTCTTATCGGCTCTCCCCTTGACTCACCTGCTGTGATGAACTGCTTGGACTTTGTCTCTGGAGTCAAATCGGGTACCACGGTCGCAGGCGTTTCTCCCCGACACCGTGTACTGTGGACATCTGCTACAAAACACACTGGCTATTGTTCACTGTCTTACAATTCCATCTCCTGAGTTTTCATGGGCCTTGGTCGGAAAGGGCAAGGTTGCTTCTCTCCTTGTCACCCTTTCGGTTCACGCCGTCTTTCTCCTCCTCTTGAACTGCCATGCTGAGTAGGCTCTCTTGTCGTGCGGTCTGTCATGCTCGTATTGTGCTCCAACTTTTATCCCACTGGGGAAGGGAAAGGGCCATCAGGTGTGTGTGATTCTGGTTAATTGCCCGACCCTCGTGGTGGGACATGTCAGGTAAACGGCTCTGGTGTTTGTTCGTCGTCTTTCGTGGTGTGCGAAAGGGGTGGGGTGATGAGTGTTAAAGTATGCTACGGGGACCAAGATGGCGGCTCCAGCTTTGAGCTCCCGAGTCTGAGGTTCATCGGGACGAAAATTCACCTGTTTACATCAATCCTACCACAGCCTGAAGCACGTACTGGGTGTCTAATACTTCTGACACTCCGGTCCTTCTCTGCTTTTAATTGGTGATCGTGGGGCCCAGAACGAGGACCCGACTCCCCAGCACAAGTAAGGGATGGTGCGCACTGCAAGGTGGCCACGCCTCAGCTGGCCGTGCGCATCAGCCAGCACAATCAACTTAATCAGTGCAGCGCACCCCAACCCACCGGCACACCACCGTTTACTGTGTGTTCCCTCTGCCCCTGGGGAGCGTTATCTACTTCATTGGCCCCAGAGGCCTGGAGGGTTCACCAAGGTCCTGGTGCCCCGGAGCGGGTGAGGGGCCACACGCACTACACGTCGGCTGCAGTCTGGCTAGCCTTGTGACCCGGCCGGCACAAGCTACATGACTGGTGTGGCGCGGCTGGATCCTTTGGGGCACTACTGACTCCTTCCTTCCCCAGTCCCCCTGGTGAGCGCCGCCTACCGTATTGTACCCTGGTGCCCAGAGATTTCCCTGGTTATTACTAGGCGATCCCAGCCGCCGAACCACGAGGCCGGGATCACACTATCTACTGTGACACCTCCTTCAAGCCTGGAGGCATTCCTACACCTACATAGACCTGCTTGTAGCAACCACTATGGTTCCCCTGCTGCCATGACTGCGGGTAGATCGAAAGCCACTGGAGCCCCTCCCCCCGCATCGGCAAGAATCCCCCATTGCCGTGCATTACTTAGATGGGCGGGACCGACTGGGCGGCTGATCTCTGAGGCCAAGCGGTGGGGAGTGTAGTCTTGCGCGAGCCATGTTGTACTTGCTGCTCACCCGCCAGGAGCCATTTACCAGTCAACCTACTCCTCCTCATGCCCGTTACCTGGGCACTGCTCATCTTCAGATCTTACCTACCTGGTAAATTGAACCCTCGGATGGTCCCTCCCCTCTGGGCCGTTACCTGGAACGTGGATGGGGGTCTCGAGACACCGCCCGACACCAAATTGGTAGCTGTTGATCCCTAACTGGATCAACCCTCAATTCAGGAGTGCCCGTTAGCTGCCCCGGGGCAAATTTGAATTTTCGGGACCATCATTGCTGATTAGGCGCTGCATATTACGCTGCACACATACTCCAGCCTGTGCCCTGGGAGTAGTCACTAGATGGTACATCACTACATCATTGAAGCTCGATATGGAGGGGTTTCACTCCACTCCAGGCCTTGGTACACCTGTGTAAAGCCCTTGCCTACTGCGCTACATGGGGTCCCCCACCCGAAAATACAGGCCCACCTACACGGCACGGCAACCCATTTCACTGTTGACACCTGTGCCAGGGGTGCACGCCTGCCCTCGCTCTCCCCATCCTTGTGTGGTCAACAAAACCTTCCCCCGAGCTGCTTCAACTCCCTCACACAGCTGTCACGGGGTGGTGCGGGTCCCCACGATCAGGGCTTACGACACAGGTGAGCAACAACTGGCCTGAGATACTTACCACCCGGGGAACATGCCCGGCCCAGGGACTGTTGCCTTAAGAATCTTTTTTACAACATGACCAAGGGGAGAGGCAAAAATAAACACTCCATAAACCAATACACCAAATCCGCCCCCAAGCCGTCGATCACCGGTGGACTGGCCACAGACAGATGTGGCAGAATCCCCAATGGAGCCCACCAAAACTTGATGGAGTGTATGCAAGAGGGGTTTGCCAAGGTACACAGCAAGCTGGATGACATGACTACCACCATTGATTCTATATAAATGCGCATTGACAAGACTGACCACCGGCTGGCGGAGGGTGAAACGCGCATGGAAACTGTGGAGGACAATGTGTCTTCCATGAGGAGTGAACTTGCCACTCTATTCAGGCGGGTGCTACAGGTGGAGAAGAATGATTACCTTGAATCGCACTCCCGCTGTAACAGCATTCATATCATTGGGGTCCCTGAAAGTAGCACAGAAACATCACTGGAGCAGTGGATTGAGTCTACCCTACTCCCACTCGTGTGGAACCCAACATTATCACCACAATTTGCAATAGAGCGGGCCCACAGATCTCTAGCATCCTCAATTACTGCGACCGCGACATGCTTCTCTGTGCAGCTCGAGAACAGGGAGACTTGATGCTGGGCTCGAACATGATTCACATCTACCCAGACTTCTCAGTGGCCGTCCAGCAGGAAAGGAAATCCTTCTTGGCAGTCAAGAAACGGCTCTGCAATGGGAACTTGAAATATGCAATGTTATACCCAGCAAAACTGCGTGTTGCATGGAACGTCAAGACATTCTTTTTTACCCTCCCCGACGAGGCCATGAAGTTCCTTGATGAGGCTTTGCCGGCACCTTGAACACGGAGAACTCTAACCAAACTGGGTCTCGCAAGGGAGCCTAGCTCCCTTTCCGATTCACACACGCTATATGGGTTGCCCTACTTAACAAAAGCTATATCCGCCCTGCTCTCATATTGGTGTCCCTGGAGAGGGTGGAAGTATGCGCTTTTCTGCTTGTTCTGACTTCTGCTGGTGATATGTTGGCTATCCCGGTGGGGGTCCATTTTATGAGTAGCATGTGAACACTTATCCTTCTATCTGTACCCAAGTCCTAGATTGACACGGTGGGTCCATGCAACAGCTTCCTCCATGCAATGTTGCGTTGATAAATTGGGGTGGTATTTGTGGGAACACATCTCCCAAGTTCCTGGGGGATGAGGGATGAGGGAGGGGGGACGGGGGTGGCGAGGGACGGTTGAGGTTATTAAAGTTAACAAAATTGCACTGTACACGCACACAACGTTCACATACTATGGAAGGATGAGGGAAGGATGGACTAACAGTGAGGGGAGGGCTGAGTCTAGATACTATGCAAGTGGGCAATATGGATCTACTTGCATGCAGATGGGAGATATAACCTGCCTAAATTAGAATGTCCGAGGCCTAGGTAACCCAAAATACACCTGCATGTTGAGACACAAAATCCAAATCCTGTGCTTACAAATCGGTGAAAGGGCATGTGTCTCTTGTGAGGGATTTTCTAGAAACTGGGTGAAGAATAGATTCTATACATCCTACTCACAGTCTAGGGGGGGGTGAGGGGGTTATGACACTGATACATCGATCTGTCCCATTTCAATGTGCCCACACACTGGCGGATCCACTGGGCAGATATGTGTTAGTGTATGGGACTCTTGCGGGCAGGGAAATGCTGTTGATGAACGTATATGGTCCCAATGTGGACAACCCTCAATTCCATGCAGATATTTTACAGGAACTTGCTCGGTATCCACTGGTCGCCATTTTGTGTGAGGGGTGGGGGGATTTTAATACCATCTTAGACTTGGAATTAGACAGATCCACAAGAACCCACAGAGCCCCCACCCAAGCCGCTTCCACTATTAGAGAAGGTATACTCCCTTTCCTGCACTGACATGTGGATTATTTGATTTGATTTTGAGTAACTTATTACGCGCACCAGACGGAATCAACCATATTCGGGCGCAGATGAGAACTATAAAACTTGAGGATTTCGTAAGAAAAAAGAAAGAGGATGACTAGAAGTCTGCCTTAGTTTAACTGTTTACATTTATCTCCAACACATTACTCGGTGGGCTCAGAGAGGTCTCCATGCTTCTTCGCACCTACTCTGCCAACTCCCTGATTTGTATCTCCCTGACCATGCCTACGCTCTCCAGACCTCGCAACAACTGGCGCTTTAAACCGCAGGCCCTGCAAGATGTGGCTTTTACATCCACTGTCGATGATCATGTACACCTGTTTTGTTTTGTTTTTTAGAACAATGTAGGCTCAGTACCCTCACCTAGCACGCTCTGGGAAGCCTTTAAGCTCTACATCTGGGGAATTGCGATGGCTACAGAGTTTAGCGTCCTCAAGGCAATTTGACATAGTATAGCACAATGGGAGGGTAAACTGCAGAAATTGGAGCGGGAATATACAGGTGACCACCCTGTGGCCACACTTGCACGGATACCTTTAGAAACCACGCAGAATGTGAAGTCAAAAATTGTAAAGCCCCCACGTCCGTTAGGAAATACAGGGAAGGGGATATACCTGGCAGATTACTTGCGCGTATGGCACAAGAAAATGGTAGTGGCTGTATCTCTCTCGTACGGGATGAGTCGGGCGATCTGGTCCACACGCCTGCAGCCATTAATAGGGTTTTCGCAAGGTTCTATCAGGACCTCTATACCGACAAAGACACATGTATGGAGAAAGAAATTGACGGATTCCTAGATACACTACCTCTTAGTCAAATATCACAGGACACCAGGGCTCTCCTGGATATCCCAATCTCGATAGTCGACATTACTAGGCAATTGAACACTTCCCGACTGGGAGGGTCCCGGGTTCGGATGGCTTATCCGCCAAATTTGATAGCGTTATAAGGAAACTCTTGCCCCGTACCTCCTCCAGGTCTGGCGCGAATCTCTCGAGTCCCAATCACTCCCAGACACTATGCGAGAGGAAGTCATTACAGTCCTGTTGAAACAGGGTAAGCCCGCAGATCAATGCGGCTCATACCGCCCCTGTCCTTAATTAACATTGATGTAAAAATATTTGCAACATTTTGGCCGATTGCTGCCAGTTATGTATATTGTCCATCCTGATCAATCGGGATTCATCCCCGGCAGATCCACAGCACTTAGCCTTTTAAATATACTAGCGCAGATTGATCCCAAAGCTCTTGACGTAGCAGCCACATAAGATATCCAAAAGGCATTTGATTCAGTGTCCTGGTGGTTCGTGTACACTGTACTGTCAAAGTGCGGGTGCGGTCGGGAGTTCCTTAGGGCTCTACACCTCCTCTATGCTGCCCCAACAGCTAGGGTTAATACAAATGGGCGACTCTGCACCGTTTATGATAGAACGCGGCACCCGCCAAGGCTAACCTGTCGCCCCCAATATTTGCCATTATAATTGAACCCATGGCAGATTTAATAAGACATGAAAACAGCGGGGTCCGACTTAGCTGAACCGCAAATTATCTCCCTCTACGCAGACGATGCACTGATATACATTCGGAATCCACAGGAATATTTAACGCCCATTATGCAAGATATCCTGAAGTTTGGGGACATGTCGGGTCTTCGAGTAAACTGCAGTAAATCCAAACTGTTCACTCCATCAGACATCATTCCCCCCCCCTCCCACGGACCTGCAGGGGTTCCAATGGGCTCCGACGAATATACGCTACCTGGGCGTGATGGTAACCAGACATGGCGCCACGATGCATGACTGCAACACGTACATGACTCAACTGCGAGCTAAGCTTGCAGGCTTGGCACGCCTCACCATCACAATAGCGGGTAACATTGCACTTCCGTTTTATGACAGTCCTGCCTTAACTACTATATCTCTTCCTTAATATACCTTTGTGGCCCGGGTGACCCGGGCGACCCTTCTTTCAGGAGCTAGAGAGCGAAATCTGCAAATTCATGTGGCACTCTGGGGCGGTACGACTGAAGTGGGAGACACCAAGGCAACCATTCGATAGGGTGTTTGCCGATGATTGCCGTTTTGACCCCGTTAGCATCACAGCGCTGGCCTGGCGCAAAATTTGGAGGGCAAATGTTGCATGTGCCCCATTTCATAAGGACTTTCCGTAGGGAATTGTGTCCCATCCCTGCCCCCCGCCATCCCTGGCGTGCAGGCGACGTGAGCACGACAGGGATTTCACACAGTGGGGACACTGACATCCCAGGGCTCACACAGAGCACATCCTCCCAATGGTTGCAATATGCAGGCCTGCGTAGGGCATGTAAGAAATTGTGGAGCTGCTTCCCAGCTAAACCAGAGTACTGCGCACTACTGGGGTTCGCACAGGCAGCAGGTGACAGTCGGAGCCGAGGTGTCCCTATACCACTTAATTCAAACACGTTCGGGGGCAGTACATTACAAAACACGCGCTAAACGGGCAGGGGATCTCCAACTGGATATAACCGATTTCTGGTCCAACATGTGCGCACAGACCCAAAAGTTATCATTGAATTCCCGCTTTCGTTTGATACAGCTTAAAGTGTTGCACAGATACCACTACACTCAAAATAGAATACACATTTTTTCAAATGAAGGTGCTGGTGCATGTCCACGCTGTGGTCTCGCTCATGCTGGATACTTCCATATGCTGTGGGACTTCCCGCGGCTTGTGGCCTTTTGGAGAGATGTGTGTGCAACATTGTCTGAAATGACGGATACAGATTGCGCACCACCCCCACTCCGTTGCTTTGCCGGTTTCACATTCCGAATTCATCATCTGGCACACTCAGTAAATCTGTACGGCTCGGTCTTCTGGCCAAGCGCTGTATTCGTTTGCATTGAACAGGTGCTCATGCTCCCAACAGAGATAATTGGCTGAAGGCTCTTAGATGGGCCAACAACATGGAAGAGCAGTGGGACGAGCAGTGGGCACATATGCAACCTCCTGAATAACGACCAAGAGACCTTTGGAACCCCCTTAGACTGCATCTCTCGCACGCAGCAACAAATGCAGGCAGGACTCTGTCACCACAGTCGACTTGAACTGCCTCTTCGAAACTGTGCCCCAGATAGAGGGACCCGGTTGACTCACCCTCTCTGCATGCTCATGTTTGCCCTACTGAACAGTGTTACACTAGTATGTTTACTCTGCTGTCCACTAATCTTTAGTGACACTGTATAAGGTACCCTACTGTGTTGTGCTGTGTAATGTCAAGTGCTTTAATAAATTAAAGGTGTTATAAGAAAAGGCATACCGCGTCTCACCCGTTGTGTCCCACTTCCACTCCCCGAGGACACCCCCATCCAGGTGATCCTACCTCACTGCTCCACCCCCAGGAACTGGAACCAATAGCGAAGGGTGTTTCCTGATTCCCGGGGACTAGTCAGGGAGACACGTTCATGTGCCAATGGCGATATGCCCCTCAGTGGCGGGCCGACGCTCCCAGTAACAGCAACGCCACCCTCGTTTGGCCCTTAGGGCGGCAGGACAGGGTTGGATGTAACGCTCACTTTGTTGGTCCACGGGGGCGCCTCTCGAATAGCTGGGATGCTCTCGGGAACCCTTTGCCTGTCCTGGAATCTGGATAATCGAGAGGCAATTCTAGAAGACAGGAGGGGGCGATAAGCTTTGGTTCTTTCCTTGTAACCCACCTCCCGAGTTCCCCTGAGAATGTCTCTCACCTTGTTTTCTATAAAGGTGCGCTCTCCGTCCTGCCGCGCTGGGCAGGCGCGCATCGAAAGGTGGCACCGTTCCGCCGAGTTTCTTCACTGGCGAGGGCCGGAGTTCAGACCGGCTGCAACTCCTTCTTTCAGTTAAGTCTTTCAGGCGAAAGCAATGTCTTAAGTTGAATTTGCAATAATGTCTTTCTCGCTTCTTATTGCAGGTGCCGAGTGCTGCGGTAGAAGCCGAAGCCCGGTTCGAATAGGTAAGAAGAACGCCAAGCGGTGCTGGGAGCGTCCTAGCAAGAGGCTAACTTGTGGTTTTGTTTTGTTCTGTAGGTCGCGACAACCAGGAGAAGGATGTTCCCCGGGAATCCGACGGGATGAAAGATGTCTTGAAGATTCTGGCCTTCCGGGCGACCAGTGGAGCTGGTAAGGATGGCGATGATTCTTGTCTCGGATGACTTCGAAGCCGATGGATGCTGCTGAGCAGGTAAGGATGCCGATGGTTCTTGCCTTGGATGAGTTCGAAGCCGATGGATGCTGCAGAGCAGGTAAGGATGGCGATGGTTCTTGCCTTGGATGAGTTCGAAGCCGATGGATGCTGCAGAACAGGTAAGGATGGCAGGGCAGGATCTGATGAGCGTCACGCTGCAAGGCAGAATAACGCGAAGCGTGTGCCCTTAGTCGGCCGTGGTTTAAATAGCAAGGCGGTATCCCAGGTGTCTTTGGGGCAGGCCCCACCCTGAAGGCTAGACCGCAGAATGCAGTTCCCCAGTATTCCGCATGGGGGTGGCCATGCTGGTCCTCGGTCCATAGAAACCCTGTCCCAGCAAGCGTCTCCTATGCCAACAGCGCCAGGACTGGCTCCAAGGCATCCGAGGGGACCCGAATAAGGTCCTTATGGCCCCGTGAGCCCTTGGTGGGGATAAGGTCGTGACATCGGACCGCCCCGTAAGGGCATATCGCCTGATGCTGTGCAAGTCGCATTGTGTTTTATGCTTCGCCAACTTATTCCCAGTCCAGTGCAATTAACAAGCAGCAAAGTTCATCAGAGTTACTCACACTATTTCCATAAGAGGGAATTACATCTTTGCACATCTACCCTGGGTCATTTATGGCTACCACAATACCAGACATTCAGCCCGATTCATGGAATTATTTGTGCGTAAAACGCACATTTGCGCGCCTTTCTGCCCGAAAATCCCTGTTTGAGGTATGGGGATTTTCGCACAAATGTGTGTTTTACGCGCAAATAATTCCATGAATCAGGGTGATAATCTACCTGCAACAAGAATTCAGGTGAACACATACAGTGACCGATTAAACCAGCGCTCCCATATTCAAAACAAATCTGTTAAGCAATACTCCAGAAAGCACTCTTGGCCATTAAAGGACATTGAAGAGCTCCAGGATAATTGGTAACATGCATGTTTTGTTTGATATTATAATGCATTCTTCTTTAAACATGCCGCGTCACACTCACTGGGAGCACTATGAAATGTCTTTTGTACAATCCATTCCTAAATTTCAAACTCCATTACCCCATATTTCAGTACACCCATTCAAGGAGGAAGGCTACACGTGAATATCAAAATGCCTTTCTCTCACAGCTATGCCAGCCAAATATTGTATTCCTCCCTTATCATCAAAGGGCAGAGTATTGTTTGCAAACATGACTCAATGCAGGTCATACATCTGACCCACTGAGAACATCTGACCCACTGAGATCTACCTGTGGCAAACAAATGGCAAGCGAAGATCAAACCTAGACACAGAATATAGGTTCCACACCTGTAAGGAATTACCGTCTGGCAAGGGGGTAAAAGCCCATGCTTTTAATTTTTTTAAATGAATGTATAAAATGATGCAGATAATCTCAGAAAGGGTAATCTGATTTCCCCCCCCCCTTTCCAAAGCTCCACGTCAAAAGTATTGTGTACACCTCTGTCCTGCTGGATCAGTATGCTGATCTGCAGCACCTGCTCTCGAGTGGCACAGAACAGGTTCACTGGGCATAGGTGCCCTCTTGACAGCCAAGAATGTGCAGTGCAGAGGATGCATTTAATATATGCACCTCAAACACTGCATAATTAGGAGAAGTCTATCCTGTTGGAATGTTATACTTAAAGTGTTAGGCATTCCCGAGGTTGAGGATTGGTGGCTAACATCTCAATTATCCAAGTAACATCATTTGTCAGCCCTGTGAACCCAGGTCAGCTGTGGAGGGGTTATGTGTATTCCTCCCAGCCAGGCTGTCTTTGCTGCTGCCAGCAAGACCCTAGCCCTGGTGGTTGCCCCGCTTTGTTCCTTTGTTAGAGCAAGTAACACCGTCCCCAAAGAGACAGCGACTCCACAGGAAGCTGTCCTGGAAACTGGAATCAAAGGGCGCATCCATTCACAAAAGGAATAGCCTCATACCAGGGTGCTGCATACCAAAAGGGCCTCGGAATCTATTCAGAAAGGGAAAAGGGTGGGGTTAGTGTAGACATAGGGAGCTACTTACAGCTGGATGGTTCCACCATCATGTTACTCTCTGCCATCATTTTTCCTTACTGTCACCTCCACTTCCTGTAGCACAAAGCATTTTGACTTCTAACATCCCACTTAAAGTTCACTTGTTCTATGGACATGGATTATACCCATAAAGCAGGCTTGCTTTTCACCCATCACCTGTAGATGCTTGCCTTTAAAAGAAGGTGTCACCTACTCCTTTTTTGAATCATCTCTGGACCTTTTGGGAGAGCAGTCCTTTCCAAAGTCCTCCAGTTAGGAGGTGAAGACGAGTAGTACAAGGAAAAGGCAAGCCCTGTCTCCAAACTATCCTCCGTGCACATTGTGGGTGACCTGCTGCTGGAACAAGACCTGCACCTATTCCAGCCACACTGCTGGCCAAAACCTCAGTGCAGAAGGATCTCTGAAGGTGTGCATTCCAGCCTCCTCTGTGTTTGACAGCGTACACACGCACACATACATACATAAATACATAAATACACAGCACCTGCTCCCTCTGAAGTGTGTTTCGCAGCTCCTGGAAACCAATACAGCCAGGATTCCTGCTGTGCCATCGAACCACTGAGCCGCGATTCAAGCTTGCTCGACCCTTTTTCGAACCAAAGGTACCCTCTAGAGCTGCCTTTGGCACTCATCGAACTTCGAATTGCACTTCTGGCTGTTCATACTAGTTAACCCTCATACTGCTGCAGCTAAAAGCGCGTCATTGCCTCAGCTTGAACATAGCAGAATCATGGCAACGCTCGAACCACCGTTCAAACCACCCATCTCTTCATTGCCAATCCAGTTGGCGATCTAACCAACCTTTGTGTTCTCTCCGGAACTAAATCCTTCAAGCCCTGCATCGAACCGACACGTCTGCGCATCCCATTATCAGTCTTTCCGCCGTCGAACCCCAACCATCGAACCAAACCACAATCCACATTGCTCAAGCATCACTACAAACAGCAGCCTTCTTTAGTTCCACCCAGCCTACTCATCCTTGTACTCCTGCTGGGCAGAAGTCATTATCACAAAACCCAATGCCTTTTTATTTATGTTTTTATTGCACACACTTCCAACACCACATGCAGGGATACAGATTTATCTTTTTACCCAGACTGGAAAGCTAGGTAGGGATGGTGGAGATTGGAGTGCATCCTACAGAGATAGGCGGGGTACACAATTTTTTTAACCAGATGTGTACACAGTTAATAAGCCACCACTAAAGATTGAAACTGTGTCCAGCAGTTATAAGAAAATACATGGTGTTTGAACGTGCGCTACTGCAACTGCGGGACAGCTACTAGGGATGTCAGAAGACCTTATACCAAGGTACATGTGTGCATTATACTTTTTGCCAAGAACCATTATGAAAGTGGGATTGGATTAGCAGATCTCACTTTCAGAATCAAATCTAAACCAGAATCATTTTATGGATTTAAAAAAATATCCTATATCGCCCCCACAGTTGGCCATTCCATCACAATGAGCCCACATTAACATTATTGATGCTGCAGGAAGACTCCAAGTAGCAGGTGCAAATTTTGGTTGCAGCAGAAACCTGTATCTGCTGAAAGCAGCAAAGAAAGATGAACAAATAACAGCAGAACATATTATAAGAGTGTTTATAGGAGCGCAGACCTAGCTTCAAAAAGCAACAGAGCACTTACAATCACAGGGGCAAAAACCTGGTGAGGGGGAGCAGAGAAACAACGGAATGGGGAGCTAACAGGGGAGGGGGAAGGTGGGCAATTTGTCAGGAAGAGATCTACAAGCAACCAGATGATGAAACAGTGGGGATCAGATGTTAGGCAGAATCCAGGGCAGTTCCCTTAGGGAGCACTACCCCAAATTAGGACTACAGGTGAGAGCAATAAATCCCCTTTGGTATCAATCCGTACCACAAAGATTTGGTTGGTAGCTGTGGCTGAGCAGTCAGACTTATCTCAAGAGGGAGATGAGCAGTATTCAGGGTTGACACAATAGGTAGTACAGTACTATGGAGCAATGAAAACTGACCAAAGTTTTGTATTAAAAAAGGGAATATATATTTATTTTATACACTTCTAAGTCAACACATAGATCACAGTTAATAAAGTAAGTTAGGTTTAGTCAAAAGAAAAGCATATACAACTCACTATTCAATTGTAGACAAGTTTGTGGTAGAGTGAAAACTGAGCAAAACGGCACAGTGAAAACCAACTACAAACGGCACTAACAATTCAACGAAAGGGAGGGAAAGTACAAGTTAAACCGGAATATCTTCAGACACCCCCTAGCAACACTTCCCTGAAGTTTTGTGAACAAGTAATGCACAGTAACACTTTAACCAAAAGATAAGTGAATGAAAACTGAGCAAAATGGCACTCCACAGGTTAAAACAGTAGGAAGGAAGAGGGGTTTAGAAGATTTTGGTGCATCAACACATTTCTCATTGAAAACTAATCTAGTGAGAGCAGATCTAAAATCAGCTAATCACTAGGCCTGAGCCAGAGTCAGTGGTACAGGACCAAGAGCTAAGGAGCAAAAATGTTCTTGTAGCTGCAGTCAAGTCTTTAGTAGAAAACTTTTGAAGAGGTAGATGCAAGGCGAAAGACAACGTTTAAAAGAGAGGTTGGCCGACCCCACAAGTAGTTAAAGGATTTAAAACACCTTCAGGACTACCACGGATAAAGGGCAGCCTGGCAGAACAATGTACCTTAAACGTGAAGAAGTGGCTCCTGCGGTGGCGGTTGTTCCTGGTAGTTCCTGCAGGTCGAGGGGTCCAACAGAGGAAGAGAGGCTCTCGTCGTGGAGGAAGGTTTGAGTCGCTGCACTACCCAGGGATGAAACCAGCCGTGGTGCTGGCAAACGAAGTTTAAAAGGTACGCTCCTTTTAATCGCGGTCCGGGTCGATAGCTGCCTGGCTATCCGGTCTCCAAGTGCGGGGCACTGTCGAGTCGACCAAGGCAGGTCCGAGGATGCGATGGGTGAACTGGTTGACCCCACCAGCTCAAGGGAAGGAGGCTCTTTCGCTGAAGATCTCCTCTCGTCGTGTGGAAGAAAAGTGGTGAGACGATCCGGCAGGGCTTCACCGGTGGTGTAGATGCTGAAGATGTCTCTGGCTTCTCTTCCCTTCGGTTCCATAGTTCCAGTGGCGACGTCTTGCTCTTCCAGTCCTCAGGACCCGGCTTTTATGCAGAAAGAGACCCATTCATACAGCCTAGCTGTCACTCACACAGTGGAGTGGTCTCCTTGGCGGGAGACCCTCCAGCCAATCAGGTTAGAGTACGACCTGAGTTGCTTTGGCAACTCTATCCGGGGGTTCTACTCCCCCCTCCCAAACAACAGACCCACCCCAGACTCAGTGGCGCCGAAAGGAGGGCCTCTTGGCAGAAGCCCGCCAAAAGGACGAACAAAGGATCCCCAACCTGGGTTAGGAAAATGGAGTAAGGCTCGAGAAAGAAGTTTTATCAAAGTTATGGCAAATAAAACCTACCGGAGTAAAGTTAATAATAAAATAAACCGGCGGTATGTTCGAGGCTGTCAGGAAAAGTGGTAGCCTCGGACAATGGGAAAATCCCATAGAGAAATATTTGCGGTTGAATATAAAAAAGGTAGTAACCACTGCCACCAGCCAGAAACTTTGTAGAGGGGGACTTTATGGCACCCTCTCGAAAATGAACATAGGGGAAAAACTATTAACCCCTTCCAGTACTTCCATATTAAGATGGGGTGTACTGGTTAAGTTCATAAAAATCGACTAGTAAAGTCAATGGGGACTTTACATGCCCTGGGACACAGAAATCGGCCCCAGGGTAAGGAGTCTATGTTTGGGGGTCGCTACGATACCCCTGTCCCACTGCACGGAGGGTGCTGTGTGACATGTGCATAAAGATGGTTCCTATGGGTGAGAGAAAAGACCCCATAGGCATTAAACACAAAAATAGTCTGGAACACACAAAGCAAAAATGCCTAAGAGTGGGAAAAAAGAGTCTCACTCTTAGCAGGTAAAAAGAAACAAACCCTTCAAATCCATTAAAGCTGCTGGGGGACTCTATAGGTAAGTGAAATTAGCCATGAATTGAGAATTCTCCCCAACATCAGATAACCAGTCTAAGTTATGGTGGGGAGTGGAAGGTGTGCAAACCTAGGTGTTAGGGTAGAGACATTCCTTGAAGAGGAGAGTCTTGAGCTCCACCCTGAATTGTAGGGGAAGAGTCTGATGTTGACAGGGAGGAGGTTCCAGAGTTTGAGGGCTTACATAGGGAAGGTCTTTCTTCTGGTTCGTTCCTTCCTGCAACGGCCAGAGTTCAAGTCTGTACATGTCCTTACTTCTGTGGATCGTAGGCTCTAGGGATATGGAGTTCCTCATTAAGGTAGCTTGGGGGCTTTAGGGTGACAGACTTGTATATGGTACAGCAGGATATGAAGATACAGGCTTGCAGCTGGAGCCAATACAGTTCCATGAGGGTCAGGGTGATGTGGTCAAATTTGCAGAGTCCTTTGATGAATCGTGCTGAATCATGCTGCAGCATGCAGTAGCAATCTAGCGGGGTTCCAGGGTAGTTGCCGGAAAGCCGTCCATAGGGGCATTGCCACCATCCAGGTGGGAGAGGACAAAGGCTTGGACAGCAGATCTGAAGTGGTTTCCTAGGCTGATGGGCTTGATTTTCCATAGGAAGGTTGGCACCATGTGGTTTGTGTCTTCCTTGCTATGTGCTGTTTGAAGGAGTGGTGTGGGTTGATGTTGAATCCAAGGGACTTGGCACAAGTGGCCAGCTGCCATGTGAAGCCCTAGAGGTGCATAGCAGACAGCCAGGTCTGGATGTCAGGGTGTTCGGTGCTGTTGGTAAGCAGTAGGAATTCAGTGTTTGAGGGTTTGAGCTTTAAGTAAGCACTGGACATCCACAAATGGATCAATGTGAGGTAGGCCTTGAGCCTATGCACTGGATGTCTTTGATGGAGGTTATCTTGAGGGAGATCTGAATGTAATCTGCTAATTGGTGGATGTGTGGCGCAAGCATGGGTTCCCAGCGGTTCCATGTAAAGATTGATATTAGAAAGGAGAGGTTGGACCCCTGCAGGACGCCACAGGTGATTGGTGGAGTTAGTGATCTAGAGTGATCAGTTTGAACAAACTGGTGGCAATTAGCAAGGTACAATTGGAACCAGGGGAGGATGATCTTGCTGATCCCCCATGCTGCAATGTAGATGGTCAGTGAGTGTCTGATAGTCTACTGAGTCAAATGCTGTGAGAGACCAAGGAGAACCAGGAGGCAAGGATGACCATCGAGGATTTTAAGGGCATCAATCAACTTGATGGTGGCCGTTTCTGTGCTGCATCTCGGTCAAAAACCAGATTGGTAGGACTGAAGGAGGTGTTTTGGCTTTGATGCGTTGGAGGAGTTGTGTGGCTACGACTTTCTCAAGGATCTTACCTAGGAAGGGAAGATGGGCCGTGTGGCGAGTCAGAAGGAAGACACAGACTCTCAGGTGACATTGTCAGGATGATTTATTAAATTAAGATTTAAGGCCTAACTTTCCCCATCACTGTGGGAATTCCCTAACTTACTAACGTATGTGCTCCCCAGTCAGTCCAAATAAAGGGTCTTAAGTTAAAAAACGATTTTTTTAAACTATTTAAAAAAAAACGATTTAGAAAGACCACTCTGTGACCGCAGTGACAGTCTTTCTAACTCACACTGGCATGCCCCTGGGGCACACAAGTGTGCGCAGGGGCCGATAGGCACACCAGAACCCGGAAGCACTGAATGCGGAGACCGGGTAAGTGCTTGTGTGTTGTGTGTTTTCGTGTGTGTTTGTTTATGGGGGGAGTCTTGGGTGGGAGGGATGAGGGGTGATTCGAGGGGGGAGTCTCTCCCATTGAGGTCCCACTCGACTCTACCCCTAGGGAGGGTATTGAGGAGTGGGCTCACCTCCCTAACCTCACAAAAAAGCGCATCCCCTTGGGGAAGAGGGACAAATTCCCTCTATTCGTCACAACCGGTAGTTGCTAAGGTAGTCAGGTTCAGTGTTGGTTTCTTGAAAAGCAGGAGGTTTTGTCCATTCTGGAGGGTCGTTGGGGGGGAGGGGTGGGGTGGTGGGTTGGGGGGGGGGGTCCCTTGAGCTAGAGAGCTGTTAAGGAATGTCATAAGGAAGGTGTGCTTCAGTAGGAAAAGTCGGAGGGAGGATTTTGTCTATGTCAAACAGTGGGTTGATGCAGTGCTAGATGACTTTGTAAATGGCTCTGCTTAAATTGTTGGCCTTGGCTATGGCGTTTTGGTAGTATTTGGCCTTGGCAGTGGTCATCTGCATATAGCACTGATTCTTTGAGCAGTGCGAGATTGGATGTGCTGCAGGATTTTCGCCAAGTCTTTTCTTCTTGCTTTCTGATGGTTTGTTTGTTGAAGTCGATGTAGAGTGTACCAGGGTCTGTTGCTTCACTGGGGAATTGTGGTTGATGTTAGTTGTGAGGGTAGCAAGGTTTGGAGAAGCAAGTCACAGTCCTGGTTTGTCAGAGGTAGAACAGCGATTGCAGAGTTTGGCGAGGTCTTCTGTGGGAACCTCCACTAGTCAGTTGAATGATTTCAAGGCTTATTTGCTGGGTTTTCAATGGGTTTGCTTAACTCGTGTAACAAATGTCAAAGGGGATTGTCAGATGGTCTGACTGTTCAAGGGGGTGATGAGGTTGAAGATATTACCTTTCCTGGGAGTTGGGCCTTTCGTGTGTTGTGTGAGGTTCAGAAGGTCGAGTAGGCAGTGGAGATCTTCCTTCACTGACTTGAATGCTGGGTTTGGATAGGCTTAAAGGAAATTCTTTAAATTAAGGGCAAAAGCCAGACCACTATAAAATACTTGATACCACCAAAGAAGGGTAAACTTTCTATACTTTGCCAAGTGCGTAAGCCAGTACTACTGTCCCTCAAGAAGAATTAGGATTGCCCCGATTGTGGTTACTAGCCCAAGATTGCAGTGGTATACCGCCTATATAAAAAGGGACAGAACAGTGTCAATATCACTTGTGACAGTTATAACTGCATAACCAATTCTGCACCCAGATATCCCTTGTAAAAACTGCAAAAAGCCAAATCTTCAAAGCCGAGCCGGTCACGCTACACTAACTGTCTGATCGCCCCGAGTTACAGACTGAAAAGATCTGAGGACACAAGCTTCCCTGTTATTGCTACGGAAAACTGGAACGCCCACCCTCACGAACTCAGAGCTGAACAATCTTACTGGGTCTTTCGTAGATAACTTAAAACATTACTATTTTCCCAGGAAGCCTCACCCACAGAACCACTATTATAAGACACTGGCAGTTCCAGTCACCTGATACTGCCTGTTTTTATCTATATGATGCACCATTTGTTTGTAACCAACGTCCTGTGAGCACAACAAATGTTAAAATAAATAAACTAAACATATGTAAATATCAGTAGGGGATACATCACCCAAGTCTGACTCCATTAAAAGAGTCAAGTGTAATACATGCAGGTAGGAATTTTATGTTTTATTATACCCACATCTGAATCTGTAGTAAATAAAAGATAACCCATCAAGGTAGACCAGTTACTGCAACTCGTTGGTGTTGCTTTCATGAGTACCAGATAACCAGTGTATCTAATTTCTGGTTCGTCTGATGAAGAGTGTTCATCCCTTCTCCCCAAGGGGGGGCGCCACCCCCCTTTTGAGGCTAGGGAGGCAAGCCCACTCTTCAAGACCCTCCTTAGGGGTCTGGGCAAATGGGACCTCACTGGGAGTGGACTCACCCTTAGGGGAGAAGGACTCCCAGTCCCAAACCACACTCCCTGAACAGGACACTTAATTTACATATATGGCACTGCCATTTATACAAAACACTGTTCTTCTGCTAATTTGCTATAGGCAATGTTGAATCAAACACAGTGTGAATAAAGGGGTAATACCCTTTTAAGACTTTCCTATGAAAATGGGACGAGGAAGCCAGAAGAGGAGAGAGAAGGGTGCACACAAGAAACCCCCTGATGTCAGAACGCATTGGCGTGGCAGAGCAAAGTGTAGCCGCGGAACCCACGGTCCTGTGAGAAGCAGAGGATGCCGACGGGAGACGCTGAAGGCCTGGCGAAGCAGACACCAGGGAAGCCGTTGTCGGACAGGGAACGAGGAACCATCCAACATGGTGGCGTGACCACAGACGTGCTGTGGTGAGCCTGGCGCCCGCATAACTCTGAAACCTGGAAGACTGGGAGAGTGGAAAGCTCCCAGGTGCCTCCGCTTGTAGAACGGGGAAAAGCGCAGAGACACTGAGATCAAATGAGCGAGAAGCCCAGAAGGAATAAAACAAGAGACCAGATTACCCAAGCATGTACTGACTCCGGCGAGGTCCCTCACGCACAAATACAGGTACTAGGGTTGACTGGAGTAGGAGGAGGCCCCCGGGCGAACATGTGATAAAAAGCAAATGCTAGGATTGCCACAAGGGTGATAATGAGAAAGAACAAATATAACATACTATCTAAGGAACTATTCAAGAACCTGAATAACAGTGAATCACAAAGAAAGCAGAAACAAATATACTGGGGGAGAAAGCATCCAGGAGATAATTGGAAGAAAAAGAATTGCTGAATAGTGAGGAAACCACTTAATGGGAAGTTGTAGAATGTGTTGTGAGTTGAGAGTACCAAGCGAAATATACAAGGAAAGAAAGTCCATTAAGGAGATCCCATGGCTGGGGGAGGGTGGGAGAACTCTCAAAGCTGACAAAGCCAGCGAACAACCTAAAGTGAAACAAAGAGGTTTGAAAGACTACCGAGGAGAATAATAAGAAAAGACCAGACCCACGAACAGCTGGGAAGAGTTACAAGAAGTCTTAAATAAGACTTTATCAGAAGAGATCACCATAAGAAACTGTTTTGCTAAACAGATGTGTACATTGAAGAGATGAATTGAATAGGGGAACCGTGAAAGGCGGACTCACGAGAAAAGGGCAAAGGGAGGCCACGTGAAGAGACATTCTTTTGGCTCAGTTTATTTATTTGTTAATTGGGGGTAGGGACAAGTAGATTTAGGTTTGGACCAAAGGCATTTGGGGGTTTTGACGTTCTGACGATAGACAAGCACCTTTAGTTTATTTAGATAGGTAGGGATTTCCCCTAAACCGATACAGCAAGAGAGGCCTTTTCTTTATTATTTAGATAAAAGAACCTTATAATGTCCATGTTGTGACGGTCTGCTCCCCACCCCGCCACAGTTGAACTACTGGTAATGTTCTACATCTCTGTAATTTGTTTATGTCTCTCACTCCGAGTACACTGCTTTCAATTTGAAGTTGTTCAGGATTAGAGGTAATTGAGAGGCTGCCCTTAGTGCAGAATTCATCATCTCTTATAAACGATGAACTTCGCTCAACACACTGACATTTTAGTGTGCCGCACCATTGCTGGGGTGCCAAGGATGTTGAAGTTGCAGAGGAAGATATTGGCATGTGTTAGACATACAGTGGTGACAGAGTCTGAAGTATTCACTGAAGAAGGTGTTGGACTTTGGTGGTCTGTAGATGAGGTGAAAAGTGACTGACCATTGGAGAGAGTGAATAGTGGCAGGAAAGGTTTTTGAAATTGCCAATGATGGTGACGTCCAGAAAAACAAGCAGCATAATTTCCATACGCCCCAAAGGCCTGGAATCGGCCACGAAGGATGCAACTTTATCAGCCGCTGTTTGGAACCTTTGTTTTATTGGTAAATCTGCAGATATTCAGACCCACCAACAGAAAAACTTTCCATAACAGTAAACTTTAAAAGGGAAAGATCAATAAGTCTGAACTAAATAGTGATAGTAATAATATGAGTCAAGCACAGAAAGCAAACGGGGTGGTGGGAAGGAGTAGAAAGGGATTAACAGAAACCATTTGAAGTGGAATTTCTGTCTATGCTGGAACCTAAAGGGAATCTCATGGCGCCAGTCGGAATAAACGGTTGATGCTCTACACTCAGCAAGGTCAGCTTGGACGCTAGAATATATAGCATCACATGAAAAACGTGCAGGGAAACCAAATGCACTCAAAAGCCATTCACGTTGTCCCCCGCAATTCAGAACAAAAAGTAAGGTTCCTTTCCTAAAAAACGCTTCTATGCAAACACTGATGCTGGAGGACCTCAAATTAAAGTTTGGCTAATGTGAAATGTATTGAATCTTAAAGATTTCCTGCAAGAGAAAATTGTTGCAACGATCTGGAAAATAAGCCTATACAAACGTATTTACCATCATCCACCTAACTATCCACTGCGTATAGGAAGAAGTGACGAGAGGAAATGATTACACCCAGCATTAGTCACTGCCTCTAAGGAGGCTTTCACGTCTTTGCAATTATGCAAACATACACCATTTCCAGGTTGCAAAAACAACAACAAAAAGACGCACGTATAAAGGAACATTTCAATAGAAGCCTGCTAAATTGCGATAACGTATAATGTGTGAATAATACCCCAAACCCTCCAGTCAACAAAGAAGGTTTAGTTGATCATTTCCATCGCCAGAAACATTTCAGACATGTCACTTGGGCATTTTGCCAAAGCTTTGCAGTACAAAAGATCTTAAGTAGCAGTGGCTGGCTCCCCGTTTCAAAAAAATAAAACACTAATTGAATGCAATCGATCGGGCAACTACTTACATGCAACTAATCAAATATAACGTCCTCGTCCGGCCCAAGAACACAAGTCACCAATCTTCCATCGAGTTCTTATCGCCATTATGTGCAAACAATGTATATTAAAAAAAACGGCCTTTTCCTCATGCGCTGTATGCAAGATTACTTTCGATAAACTATAGCACGGTTGCTGCTACTGGCTTCATTTATAAATTGAATCCAACCCAATCACATACTTCTACCAGTAACTACAGCAGCTTGGCACAATTACCAAAATATACAATGGGAGTTTAAAAACCAGTGACTATGTATAGGACAGTATTGCCTATGACAACAAATTGAAGAGATTATACCAGTCGAGACATTTTTTGGGGGTGGGACAAAGGAGGAGGAGGATTATCCTGCCTAAATCTACATTTCACTGACGAGGATGGTAAAGTATTGGCACTTCAAATGAGTTACTGTGGTCAAGGCCATTATTCAGGGGTGTGGCCATATTGCAAATCAGAGGTTAATTCCCTTGCTCCAGGTGAGTCTCACTTCACTAGCAACCCTATCTGGCCTCTCGGGTACCAAAGTGTATGTAGTATGTGGTTAAGTGCATCTCTTGAGTGGGAGGAATCCAGAGTAGAACGTGCAACCTGAAGGGCTGTGTATTCCAGGGATGACTTAAGACAACATGGGAGCCCTTACTGGAAAGATGCCTCTGTACTGCTCTCCTGTATTATCTTTCTGACTTACCCTTACTTTCTGAATAATTAAGCAGTCTTATCCTGCACCTACCCGACTCCAGCGCGCGTCATTACTTAACATGGTACATTTTATGGCGACGAGTTGGCGAAAATGTCCAATGTTTTTCTGAAATGCAGAACCACCATGATGAAATGAGGTCTGCTTGCAATTAAATCCTAGTTTCCCTGATAAGGCTGCTGCCGGTGAAGTTGACCCACAAAATGAGTGGGGATCAAGGGTGAGCTTGTTCCTCGTCAGCCCTGCTGTGTGACATGGGCCATGCAGGGCAGTGCTTACTGAAGAAACCGACGGATGCGTTGAAACTAAGGTACTGTCCAGCTCTTCAAACCGTTGTTGGACAAGAGCTCTTCTCAGCCCGGTGATCTTAAGTGAAATGCCTTTTGTCATGACTGCAGTGCCGTTTAGAGCCTAACTTGTAAAGCGCATGTGCACCATAGTAATCTTGGCGCGAAGATGTGTAAAGGGGATAGGAGGAAAGGCGTTTACTCAAAAACTGGACTAAAATAATAACGCTTTGAGGGACCTATGAAATAAGAGGGGACCCTCAATACTTCTGAAGACGAAGATGCTGTGTCGGAGCCATGGAACAATTCCATGGTGATGAGAAAAGGAAGTTAGAAACGTGGTTTATGTGCCCACACCTTCTGCTTTCCTTTCATCATTCCAGGCAACAAGGCATGTATCGACGGAATGTTCCTTTAGACCAGGCACTGAACAGTGTTCACTCTACCGCTCATTAACGGTGTACATTTCTGCATGAATGTGTTGATGTGGCTCCAAATAAACTGCCAGTCTTGGTCAGCCTTGTAGAAGCAGAACATCTGCTTCATACTCACCCCCTAATGGCCCGCCCCCTGTGATAAGGGTCTGGCACAATAACAGACGGGCGAATGCTCGTATCATTTTATTGCTCTACAACTACGGACCCCGTCCTGCTTCGTCACTTCGCTTTTTCCACCTCGCACCCCAACTCAGTCCCTCCCACATAACAAGGGTTATGGGCCTCATATTACAACGTGACACCTTCCCCCTTCTTGAACATGAAAGGGGGGGGGGGGGTCCGTCCATTCCCTCCATCAGTCTCAAAGGCTTTATCTTGACCCTCACAGGGCGCCCTGCCGTGTGACCCTCTGGACTTGTACTTGGCGTGCAGAGTTGGGATCCCTCTGTTTGGTCCCATTCTTCCTCCGATGCCTCACTGTCACCCAGATATGATTAATCCGGAACCCAATGAGTTTCTTCTTCCACAACACGCTCATTGAGGGTTCCAACCCCCCATTTTCTTAAAGTGAGACACGTTTCGTTTGATGGTCCACCCCTCTTCATCAGCAGCTGTGACCATCGTACCATTTCTTTGGGTCACTGCGAGAGTCCGCAGTACAAATGTGAATTCCTCTTTCCTTTGTTTCACCAACACTTGATCTCCTATATCCAGTGGTATGTCCTTAGCCCCTATCCAGGAATCGGCTGCATCTTTCATCTTGTGTTTTGCGGCAGAGTCTCGTGACCTAATGTAAGGGTCTTTGGGGCATACCTCGTCCTCCTCTGGATTGTGTGGGAGCCGTGTTCTGATCAGTCTAACAAATATGAGATCAGCTGGGCACTCACCCGTAGAGCAATGTGGGGTGTGTCGGTACTCTCTCAAAAACAGATACAACTGTTCGAATGGCTTGCCCGTGACCTGGGCTATCTGTAGGGTCCTTTTAATGCTGGGCAAAGCATTCAACCATGCCGTTAGCGTGTGGCCAGAGGGGGGTTAACTTAGTGTTTGAACCCCATGTAGCCAGCAAAATTAGCATAATCCTGGCTCGTGAAGGGCGGTCTGTTGTCCCATTTAATGACCTTCAGAATGCCAAAGGCAGTGAGGATGCAGTCCAATGCAGGATGATGGCTATGGCAGCAGTGGAGGATATGATGTGTACTTCTGGGAATCTTGAGCATTCGTCGATTACTACCAGCACATAAGAACCATCTCTCATGGGCCCAAAAGAAATCAACCAGCAGCTCTTCCTATATGCCATCAGGTAGGCAAGACATCAGTAGCGGGTCAGGCGTGTGTGCTGGGGCCACCACCTTGCACACAGCGCAGTTCTGTAACGTTTCCTTCACTCTATAGTCCGGCTGAGGAAACCAGACTTCTGGCGGAGCAGTTTCTCGGTATATACTAGCCCTCTGTGGCCCTCATGAGCGAGATCAATAACTCTTTGGCATACCGAACCGGGCAGCACAATCTTGCAGCCCTTTAGTATAATAGGATCCTCTGTGACGGTGAGTTCACAAACTTTTTATGTAGTCTTGGATGACCTGATCCATGTGCTTTGCCATGTCTTTGGCATGTTGCATCCTTGCCGCCTGGAGGCACCGGTCTATGAAGGCGAGCGCAGGGTCCGCTTCAGATTCTCGGAGTGATGGCCATGCAATCGGGAAAAATTGCATCTGGTGGATGACAGAATTCAAGTATTCCTCCGCTATGGAGTGTTCCTGTCGGCTGGCTTCTCGCGGATGGCACGATAAGTAGTCTGCCGGATTTTTGTCCTTCCCAGGCTTGTAATGGATAGTAAATGCATAGTCCTGTAGACGAAGACCCCATCGTGCAATGCACAGAGGCATCCTCGCGTTCGGGTTGCCATAGATCATGAGAAGGGCCAGATGGCCTGTAATGATTGTAAATGCTTTGCCATATAGAAAGAGGTGGAAGTATTTCCAAGCCCAGACCACCGCCAGGCTCTCCTTCGACCTGCCAAGATCTCTGCTCAGTGCCCGGGAGGCTGCGGCTTGAATAGGCAGCCACCTGTTTGTTGCGAGGTGTCCTTGGATCAAATTGTGACAGGATGGCGCCAATCCCAATGGGCCTGGCATCCACAGTCATCTCTGTGTCTTTGGAGGAGCTGAAGTAGGCCATGTCTGCTGCCGATGCAATGCTTGACAGAATGGCCTCAAAGCTGGCCTGGCACTCCTGAAGACCAAATTAATTCCTGACTCTCGTTGGTAAACTCACGTAGTGGTGCACTGATGGTGGCATAATTATTCAGATATCTGGAGCAGTAACTGGCTAGGCCCAGAAATTATCTTAGATCTGAGACTCTGGTGGGACTTGAGGTCTCGGTCAAGGTCACCCCTTCTCCGGGTCCGGTCGCATCCCCGGTTTCGAGAATATATGCCAAAAATGTCGGTGTGAGTTTTCCGAAATTCGCACTGGTCTTTGTTCAGTGTTACTCTTGCTGCTTCTAAGGCCAAACAGACTCGATGTAGGGTGTCATGTTCATTTATGGTTTTGCCGAAAACAAGAATGCCATTGCTGTAGTTTAAGCAATTTGGTATGTGTTTTATGATTTGGTGTATTTAATCCAGAAAGTTTTTCACCGCCGACGATATACCAAAATTGAGTCTCTTGTAGCGAAATAAGCCCATGTGCGTGACAAATAGCGGGATTCAAAAGCTAGCTCCAGTTGGTGCTATCCCTTGTTCAGGTCCAGTTTGGAGAATACGGTGGCACCATTCAGGAGGTGGATCATGTTGGCGATCTTGGGTGCCTGGCGTCTTTCCATTTGGATGGCCTTGTTCGGTCTGCGCATGACCACGCATAGGCGGGTAGACCGCTCGCCCGACATTTTTGGTACAGGCACAATGGGGGAGACCCATTGTCACAATCCCAGTCATTGAGCACAGTTCCCATTCAGGCATGCAGGAGAGGCAAGGAACAACACATCAGTCAGCAGGTCAAAAGTGGGTGCAAGCCTGGCAAACATGACATTCGCATCATTCATAGCATATGCTTCCATAGCCTCTCATAGCGCTTACAGTGGTCTCATACACTAAACATGGCCTCCGCAAGATCCATTGGTAACCTGTAGCACTCTCTATAAAAAGATTGCAGAGGGAGCTACTTAAGCCCCCACCTCTGCTGGAGCGCTCACTTCGCGTCTGCTCCACTGACAGCGGGTAACGCTACCGGCGTCTCTCCTCACAGAACCGGTCAAGAGAGAAAATAGAGACATTAGTTTTTACAGAAATAATAACAGAATTCCATAGTTATAGAAATGACTTAACGAACCAGAGAGATTTCCGAAGCGCTTCTTCAGTCAGCAGCGTTTGTTCGTAGCGGCAGCATCTCCTGTCAGAAGTTCTCTCACTGCCGCAGCTTCTTCAAGCAGCAGTCTTGCTCGCAGTCGCAGAATCTTCAGTCAGAAGTTTCTTCCGCAGCCTCCTTATCTTCCAAAGGTATTCTCCTCATCTTTCTGAAAACTTGCAGACAAGCAAGGTATTTTCATTAACAAACAAACTTAACAGAAATAAAACCGAAGACGTTTAAATAAGTTTACATACCTGAAAAGTTTTCACTGCACAGTTGTTACTGCGCCCTTCCCTGAAGGCTGCAGTTACTCCGTATAGACGAACTTACATTTGTTAAACGTTTCTTCATTCTGAGTAACGTCACAGTCATTCCACAGCCATTAATCTTTCCGAATTCCGAGAACCTCCAAGTAAAAGGGAAAAAATTCGAAAGAGAGATCTCTCCAACGTAGGAACAAGATCTAAAAGACTATAGTATATTCTCCAGATACTTACCCAAAGACACATTCTGGGAAAGCAAGACATTGTAAAGGCAAGAATCTATAGAACACATCAGCCATCCAAAGTTAATTATTCTTCATTCCAACGCGTCCCTGTAGAATAGCAGGATGGAGAGCTCCACAAAAAATAAACAGGTGAGACGGAAGGGATTACCAAAGTACACAGCTATACAGTTACCTCTCAAAAAAATAGAGGTTATAGCAGTTCTATTGTTTACACAGAAAAGGAATCCAAAAAGTGCCCAAGTAACAGGTCCACAGGCAGAGAAGGCATTATGCTCCTGAGGAGTCCAGTTAAGCTGTACACCCATGGTGTGAGGCAACTCGCCCGATCAATGATGTGGAGGTCCAGTAGACCGAGGATTTCCTCCTCCACTTGCTTCTGTATGTTGATGGGGATTCCTCTGTAGTGCTGGACTATTGGGTTGACCATGGGGTCAATATGTAAACGTACTTTACAGTTCTTCAATTTCCCCAGGCTTTTGAATAGGTTTGGGAACATCTAGACTGCCTCACCGTCCGGGGGCTTATACTTATGCGCCATGAAGCGGTATAGAATGTGCAACAAACCCACGTCTAGCGCCGTTTTAAAACTCAGAATGCATCCGCTATTGTTTGCTGTTGACAAGACATGCAGTTGAATGCAAGCTGTGTGCGATTTGTGTGCACAATCGATTGTAAAGATGCCCTTGCATGGAAGCAGGGTGTTGGATACATAAGGGTATATATTCACTGTTGATAGCTTTCGCCTTAGGGGCCGTGGAAGTCTGTTGTAGGTCTCTTCCCAGATAAGGTTCACGGTCGCCCGTGTCAATGAGAAATTCTGTGGGTGTGTTGAGGACATAGAGTTAGTGTGGTTTCTGTGGTCTTTAGCCGTTGCGTTATTCAACGCCCATCTGTAGCCCCTTTTTCTTTGGTCGGTGGAGGGTGCCGAGTCACTGACTGGGAGCCTGTCGCTATGTACCAGAGGTTTCGTCGTGGGCGGTGTGCGCTCCTCCTCTCTGAGGATCTGTGTGATTTCCTTTTGTGATATTGGTTGGGGTCTCCCCCCGTGGGTTTGTGTCTTCTGGGGTCATAAGTGCTTCTGCGTTCCTCCCCTTTGGTATTTTGCGTGCCGTTTGCCACTAGTCAGCGGAGAAGCACGTGGTGAATGTTATGGGGAGTTCTTGCACACAGCTTGAAAATGGTCCTCACACGCCACGCACTTCCGGCCCAGGGCAGTGCACGTGCCTTCATGTGGTTATTCATAGCCACACCGGTAACACGTCATGCCCATCCTCCTTGCCCCCTCTACCGCATGGGCGATAGTTTCTGGACGACTCCTGTTCCTTGGTCGCTGGAGGGATTTTCAATTTCCCCATGTTGAGGACTTGTAAGGAGATAAGAGTCTGATCTGGCCATAGCCCGTATTTTGTCTAGTCACCTGCGTTTTTGCAGTAGTCTTGAAATTCGGAGGATTTGCACCCTGAGATGACTTGGGATCTGAGCACCTCCTCATAGGAAAAACAGTGAAAAGCACATGTTTCATGCAAATTCGTAGGCTCGGGACGAAGTTGTCGATAGTCTCCCACAACTCTTGTGTGGAACATGTCATGTTCAGAGGAGATTTGCTTAGCATTTTGGTGCTGGACTGCCCTTGTGGGTGGGACAAAGATTGATATGCAAATGGATATTTCTCCTCTGTGAAGGGTGCAGTGAGCTAAAATGTAAAATTCCATAGAACAGGGTATTTCTCAGTAGAGGGGCTCCCACATTCCTTTTTAACTATGTGACGTTCAAAGTCGGCGAAGTATGTAGCCAGGGCGTCTTGGATTTCTTGAAAGGTTGCTTTCTCCTCATCTACCAATTCGTAAAACATGTCGCAGACTGCTGCCCTCCACTGCCGGGGTCAGAAGATTTTTTTGTTCTCTAGTTGTCCATGAACCCCATTGCCCCTATGTAAACCTTGAAGTCTTTCGACCACAGGACCCACCTTGGTCAAAGATTGCTTGTGCCAGTCAGGTCAAATGCCACCGACCTGCCACAGAATGGTCATGCTCTGCGCCACCTGGAATGTTTGCGAGGGGCGCATTGACACAGTGCCCAGGAGGTCTTCCTCTGGCATGGCTGGGCCGTCTCCTGGTCTTTTGTGGCAATGAGACCCCCTTTTGGCCTGTGTCCGACACTTCATGAGTGACCAGGTGGGTCTGCGCATGTCTCTTTTGCAGTGGAAAAGGAAAATTACCCTGTGCCCCCCCCTTCTCCAGGGTTGTAGGTAGGTGTCAAACAGGGACCCTCGTGCCTCCTCCAGGTTTGCCTCACGATAGACCAGTGCTCTTTAGTTGCAGGGTGATCAGGCTGTGCCCCTGCCCGGATTTGCTTTTTCTGTGGGTGGCTGCACTCACCGCTGCAGGCGGGTCCTAGTTCTGCCCTTCTCGGATGAACCCAGTGGTACGCCAGTGATGTAGGGTGTGCTGGTGCTGCCCGAGGCGAATGTTCCTTTCTGAGGGTGGGGCCAGCTACCATGTCAGGCTGACCTGCCTTCGACCACCGCTGCTGCGTCGATGTGTGGCAAATGTGTGCGCCCCGGCCCGTGCCAGAGTCTTTTTCTTTTCTTTGTACACACGCACAGGTGTGTTCACCTTTGTCGCCGCCAGTGTAGAAGCGGGACCTCTGCTTCGCACTCACGCCTCTGGTGGCCCGCAGCCTGTGATAAGGGTCGGGGACAATAATGGAGACTGGCAAATCATTTTATTGCTCTACAACTAAGGATCCGGTCCTGCTTCGTCACTTCCCTTTTTCCACCCCGCACCTCAACTCAGTCCCTCCCACATAACTGGGCTAGGGGCCCTCATATTACACAACTTGACAAGCCTGATCACATTACTTACCTCTCTGTGTGTCACGTGTGCAGAGTGTTTCATTTAAAGAAGTCGCTTTCCCTCTGTTCGGCGCTCGTCTGGGAAGGAGTTCAGCTGAGGGTAGCAGGAAAATAAATAGTTTAAAATATGGGAACGGTTTTGAAATAGGAACAGTCGCAGTTCCTGTTTAGCATACAATGGATGTATATTTCTGTGCATGGAGCCTCACTGACAATTGCTGCAACAGCGAGCAAACTACTTGGGTCAACCTAGAATTCCCTATACGGTCGGTCTCGAGAGTCAGTCTGCCGTTAATAATGGGAGTTCTGACAGGATTTCAGCGTTTTTCCCGCTGCCTTGGATTCATTTCATGTTGCCATTTCACATTCAGATGGATGTGGGGAGTACGGCCATGCTTTGTGGCAGCCTGCTCCTGCACATGTTAATATTTATGCCGATTAATAAGGTTAGGGAATTGCAGGCTACATTATTGAAGGGGTTTGGTGAAATGAAATGCTATCTTCCAATAAAAGTCAGAGTAGCTTGTAAGTTTGATTAATTTGAATTCACAGCAACGACTGCTTTCATCTTGGAAGGAAACATAACAAGCAATAGTAAAGCACTCAGATTGTTTTTTAATAACGTGTGCTTTATTTACTGTAAAAAAGAAACCTGTATAGTTACATATATTTAAGTTAATGCAGTGATGTGCAAACCACAATCAGGCTATAACATGGAGTTTATATTATGCACACATGGTTTTATCGGCAAAAACGCAAATCATACATATTTAGTACCTTAAGAAAATCTCTCAAAGCGAAAAGTGTAAATATGTTGTGAAATATGGCCATTTCTTGTGCGGCTATAGGATAGTTTATGAATACGATGTGTTGTTAATTTCAATATTATTGTTGCTGGAGAGTGGTGGCTGACCACCACTGCTTTCAGGTAATGCTTTTAAATTTTATGGTAGTGGGTGATCACCTCTATCTTAAATTCAAATTTATGGAAGCAACTAGACTAATCTGTAGTAGTTGCTATAGCACTTACGATGTATGTAAGAACAAAACAAAATTAAATAGTGCCTTACTGCATATCCGGTGGCAATGTAGAAGATTTTAGACAAGGTCCTTGCTGTCTCCCAGCACTTAGTATGTGGGAGAGCAAAGGAGGAATGTAGTAAAGGTGATGGTATCCTGCTCTTAGTTGTGGAATCATGAAATGTGGTAGAGAGCAATAAGAACTTGAGGTGTGGGGGAAGTGATGGAATGCGAGTGTGAGTTTGTGAACTTGAAAAGCAATGGTTTTCGGTGGCATTTCCTATACAGGAAACGTTAGCACTGGATATGAGATTTTATCTGGTACTGTGTGGCACTTAAAGCAACAGTCACTGGTACAAAAATGAGGATAAAGGGACCGACTGGATAAATGAGAAATTGTATTGCTATATTCAACCAAAATACTGACTCTAGGGTTCGTAGTATCTCTATTGTTGGTGTGTTTTATGTTCAATGTATGGTCTGGTGTTGTGTTAGCTCCTATTTCTATCCTTTCTTTTATATATTCCACGAGGCGATGGTGGATTGATAACAGGATATTTGGAATGGGATTATTGGTAGGTAGTAGGACGTGTTTGAGTATGGCAGGCTCGTTTTCAGGGGAGGGGGTGGCATCCCCAGATGGAAGGCGCTTAATTTTTCTTTAGGTTGTATGTGAACTTAGTGTGGGTTTCAGGTTTTCGGGTATCAAAGATGTGGATAGCTGACCTCAAGCTATCTTGGATCAAAGATGGAGAAAACTGGTATGATTGGGTGTGGCTGGCTCATATCCGAGGGTGGCATCCTCGGACAGAAAGAGTTGTTTTCTTGTGGTTGACGAGTGTGGTTATGGTCGTGAGATGTGTGCGAAATCCAGGTCCTGTGTGGGACCTCCGTCATGTCGGAGTTTAACCTTATTGCTGTATTTGATGTGTGTGTGTGTGTTCCTTCTGTCCATCTATATTTTCTTGTTCGAATGTAAAAGAGGGTGGTGTGTAGTATGTGTCATTATTCAGGGGTGTGACCATATTGCAAATCAGACGTTCATTCCCTTGCTGCAGGGGAGTTTCACTTCACTAGCAACCCTATCTGGCCTCTCGGGTACCAAAGTGTATGTAGTATGTGGCTAAGTGCATCTCTTGAGGGGGAGGAATCCAGAGTAGAATGTGGAACCTGAAGGGCTGTGTGTTCCAGGGATGACTGTTAAGACAGGATGGAGCCCTAGAAAGATACCTCTGTACTGTTCTCCTGTAATATCTTTCCGACTTACCCTGTAACTTATTTTCTGAATATTAAAGCAGTCTTATCCTGCACTTACCTGACTACACCGTGTGTCCTTACTTACCATGGGTGCTGTAAGGGAGGCATGGTATCACAAGTATGACAAAAAAGGTACAATTTGTAAAACCTTTATTAAAGTTTCTGGGTTTGGAAAAACTCCTACTTTGCCCTATAGCTAGGATGGGAGTAGTCTCTACTATCAAATAACACATAAACAGTGCCAGTTGAGTCAGTCAAATCAAAGTGGCCTACACTAACAACACCTAATGCCTGCCCTATCTCTTGTACAAAAAGTGTGAAAAGGAGAATATGTATGCAAAGGAAAATCAGTGTTAGAATATACAGAATAAGTGTAACGGAGTCAGCTCTCCTCCCCACTTTAGACAGCACAGAGTAAGGTGGCTCCTGTAGGCAGGATGACACACTCTGCCTCAGGTTCTCAGAACAAAAGCAGTTCAAAAGATGGATCGAGGCCGGCCTGGTCTTCCAAGTCAAAGTCTCTGTTTCAAGCTTTCAAAACAGTTCACAAAAAGTTCACATAGGTCTCCCTCAGTAGGGCTCGTTCATTTCAAAGCACAAGACTTACAGGGGTCCCCTTCCCCAAGCATCATTCACATCCTTTAGGGGTTCCCTTCCTCTAACTTATTACACTTCTGGTCTCTCTCAGTCGGGCTCGCACCTTTTTCTGATGTTGAAGACTTTCGAATGTGCGTGGCTTTTACTGTAGACCTCCGCACAATCACTTCGACTTTCCCTTAAGCTCACACTTGTGTTATTTGCCCCAGTGTCTCTTGGTTTGGGTAGTTCAATTGTCATAAGCACAAAAGTTCAACGTTTAACTTTTTACTCGGCCTCTTTTTCCCCAGGGTTAATTTTGATCACTTCGCTTTTTATAGTTCATTCACTTTATCAAACAAAAACATTTCACCTTTCACAGAGACTTTCAAGTAGGCTACTTGCTTTCGCCGGAGCACTCTGCTACTCAGTATCGCTGGTTTTACAGCTATCAGTAATTTAAAGTTCATCACAGGTCTGCCTTCCTTCGCGTCCCATCCACACGCGTGCAGCCTTCAATTGTGCAATATACTGTTGCAACTTCAATCTTTCCTTAACACACACAGGTCTTTCATGTCTCTTGACAACTCACCCGCTGTGTAAGTTTCTTTCTTGTCTTTGCAGTTTTCCATTCACGAATCAAGGTTAATACCACAGGCTTGGCCTCGCCTACTCAACTCTGCCGTTCAACCGGGAGCGTCGCTGGCGTCCTTGAAACACAATGCAGTCTTCTTGTTTGGGATTTGGCCTTCTCCACGTGTCTTGCCTTTTGGAGACAACGACATCCTGCAGGGAACTCCTGGGGTTCTCTACCCTTTGCTCCCGTCCCTCAGTCCATGATGCTCCAGTAGGTTTTCCCTCGCCCCCGAAGTTCTGCTCTTGCTCGTGATCCACCAAGCTCAGAGTGCGTCTCTATGTTCCGCCTTTTATCTGTGTGGGGAGAGCTAATTGGTATCAGATGTATGCACTTCAAGGCAAATGACTTTGCCTGACCCGATTAGCGGGACATGTCCAATGAGATATGCAAGAGGTAGCCTCTTTTCTCTCAGTCGCCCTCTTCCTCGGCCCAGAAAAGGGGAAAAGGGGGAGTTGGGACATCGGAGAATCCTATAAAATAGGATGGGCGAGGTGTACAGAAAAGGGGTGGTGGGGGAGGGGGCGGAGGGGTTACCGCCTCACACCATTGGTCACCTCACCACCACTCCCTGAATACCCCTCACCCAGGTGATCCTCCTGCACTGGTCCACTCCCAGTGTCTGGATCCAAAGGCGATGCCCGTGCCCTGGCCACCTGAGAGAGAGATCCCCAGGGACCTTTGGTTTCATACAGTGCCTGGATAGTACACAAAGAATAATGACATTTCTTCTAAGAGCGATATAACAAGCGATCCAATCAACACCTTAAACCATTTAAGGTGCTGCTGGAGCGAGATTACAGTGCTCTGCTATATTCAGCCAAAGAACAAGTGACTTACCAACTGGTAACGTTCTTTCGATTGGATGTTCCTCCAACGTATTCCTCATCTTTGATGTTATTCCATCCAGCTCAGCTGCTTCGGAATTTTTTTTCAGCAGAGGGCGCCGTGCATCATTGTCGTCGAGTCGATGGTCCCTCAAAGGCCTCCGTCGATGGCGACGTCATCGGGTGTATAAGTAGCACACGCGGCGCCCGTTTGCCTCAGTTCTGTTTTTCCCCTGCTTTTGTTATTGATTTACACTATGCAGACTTTGTCTGCAGAGAGGTACTTTGCCTTGCGAGAGTTGAAGTGGCAATAGCCCGGGAAAAATCTACAGAGGGGTAGGTTGGGAGGGCAATGAGGAAAACGTTGGAGGAACATCCAATCGAAAGAACGTTACCAGCTTGTAAGTAACTTGTTCTTCGAGTGGATTGTGTCCTCTAACGTAGTCCTCATCTTTGATAGACTCCCAAAGCAGTAAGGACAATCCTTATGGAGGAGGGATTAGATTTTTTTTTTTTTTTAGATGGCCGAGTATAGAACTGCTCTGCCAACATTTAACTCCTTAGATTGGGAAGCATCTAGGTTGTAGAATTTTGAAAACGTATGCAGCGATGACCAAGTCGCTGCTTCACAAATGGACTTTATAGGAACACCTCTTTGCAGGGCTGTAGACGAAGCAATGCCCCTGGTGGAATGAGCCCTTAAACCTTCTGGTGGGTCTTTCCCCGCCAGTCTGTAGCATTCTGAAATGCAAAGGACAATCCAACGTGATATGGTCTGTTTTGTTACTGATTGACCCAATCTTTTTCCCGTGTAGCCAATAAACAGTTGGTTATCCAATCTAAGCCTAGATAGTCTAGAGATATAAAAGCTAAAAGCTCTTTTTGGATCCAACCTGTGGAGTCTTTCCTCCTCCTTACTAGGATGGGGTGGAGGATAGAAAGTCTGTAACACAATTTTTTGATTTAAGTGAAACTCCGATACCACTTTTGGTTAAAAAGAGGGTTTGACCTTCAAAACAACTCTGCCCTTATGGAACACAGTATAGGGTGGCCCAGAAGACAGAGCCTGCAATTCGCTCACTCTTCTAACAGATGTTAAGGCAACTAGAAAAGCAGTTTTCCATGTTAGCAATCTCAATGGGCACGTGTGCAACGGTTCAAAAGGAGCACACATTAAGAATTTTAAGACTAAATTGAGATCCCAAATCGGTACTTGAAATGGGTGAGGAGGAAACACATTAGTGAGTCCTTTTAAGAATTGTATTATCAAAGGAATTTTGAAGTAGGAGCATTCTTCCGACGAGCGCTTGAAGATGGAAAGCGCTGCAAGGTAACCTTTTATTGTTCCAATATTCAGACCTCTATGCACTAGGGTCAGAAGGAAAGATGGTACTTCCGGGATAGAACATAGAAAAGGATCGACATTCTTTTCGCTGCACCAGTTGCAAAACTTTTTCCAACGGCAACGGTATAGAGACTTTGTCGCTGGCCTTCTTGCCGAAAGCAACACCTCCATAACGTCATCTGGAAGGTTCCAATCCCTGTATCTCAGCCTTTCAGATACTAAGCATGAAGGTTGAGCGTTTTGACCTCTGGGTGGATAACCTGACCTTCCATTTGAGAGAGAAGGTTCTCTCTCTGAGGATGACGTACTGGAGGGCAGATGGACATGTCTAGAAGGTCCGGGTACCACGTTCTCCTGGCCCAATCCGGGGCAATTAGGATCATGCGGCTCCCGAACCGTCTCAACCTCCTGATGACCTGAGGAATGACTAGAATCGGAGGGAACGCATACAGTAGTGGGAAATTCCACTCCACCACGAACGCATCCCCTAGGGCTCCACTCGGGGAAAATTCCCTTGAGCAATACTTTTTGCACTATCGGTTGGTACCGGTCGCAAATATGTCTACCTAAGGGGTTCCCCAAAGGGCGAAGATCTCTAGAATGACTTCCTGAGCCAGTTCCCATTCGTGGGACACCGTGCTCTGCCTGCTCAGAGCATCTGCTGTCATATTCTCTTCCCCGGCTAGGTGAACTGCCGTTAAAGAGATTCCTTCTTGAATTGCCCAATACCAGAGTTGCATTGCCTCTCTGCACAGAGGTAGTGACCCTACACCTCCTCTTTTGTTCAGATAATGCATGGCCACTATGTTGTCCGTCATTATCAGGACATTCTTCCCTCTGACAGATGGCAGGAAAGCCTTCAGCGCTAGTCTGATTGCTCTCAGCTCCAAAAGATTGATGTGTAGTTTGGACCCCGATGGAGACCAACGACCGCTGATTGTCAGATCGTTGGCGTGAGCTCCCCACCCCTTGAGTGAGGCGTCCGTCACTACTCTGATCTCGGGCCATGGTTGCCAAAAAGGTTCCCCTTTTAGGATGTTCTCTGTACAAGTCCACCATAGAAGGTCCTGTCGAACCTTGTTCGGAATCTGGATAAGATCCGTCATTTGACCCGAGAACTGGGACCATTGAGTCTTTAACGCCCACTGAAGGGATCTCATCCTCAAGTGTGCCTCTGGCACCAGGAAGATGCAGGATGCCATGAGGCCGAGCAACCTTAAAAAGTCGTAAGCCTGGAGATTTTGGGCATTTTGGAATTTGTAAACCATCTGGAGAATGTCTTGAGCCCTCGACTTGGGAGGCGAGCTCTTTCCAAAGGATGTGTCTAATACAGCTCCCATGTACTGAAGCGGTTGGGAAGGTGTCATTTGCGACTTCTTGAAATTGAGGGAGAAGCCCAGTTTGTGGAGGAAGTGGCAGGTGACTTTCAGATGATCCAGTGCTTGTTCGGCAGAACGCGCCCTGATCAACCAATCGTCCCGGTAGGGGTAGACATGAATCCCCCCTCTCCTGAGGTGCGCTGCTACCACTATCATTAACTTGGTGAAGACCCTCGGGCGGAGGTCAATCCGAATGGCAGGACTCGAAACTGATAGTGTGAGTCGCCAACCATGAACCTCAGGTATTTTCTGTGCTTGAGATGAATCGGCACATGACAATAAGCATCCTGGAGGTCCAATGACACCAACCAGTCCTGAAGTTGAAGGGCCTGAAGGATCTGAGAAAGGGTAACCATCTTGAACTTGTCCTTCCTGAGGAACTTGTTCAAGTTTCTTAAGTCCAAGATGGGTCTCAATCCTACGTCCTTTTTGGGGATCAAGAAATATGGGGAGTACCATTCCTTTCCGCTGTAGGTACTGGTTCTATAGCACCTTTCTCCAGGTTAGAACTTCCTGCTGTAGGAGCGGATTCAAAGACTTCAACAGGTGTCTCCCTGGTGGATTGCTTTGAGGTTGCGTTAGAAAAGGAAGGCAGTAACCTTGGGCTATTATTTCTAAGGCCCAAACATCTGAAGAAATGGCTCGCCATTCTTGCAGATGTTGTTGACAGCCTGCCTCCTACAGGGGTCTTGTGATGCAAGTCCTCAAAGTGGTTTTGTGGCGGTTGCTGCAGCCGCTGATGGCAAAGAGGCTGTAGCTGGAGCTGGCTTCACACGTCTTGCTCGTCCGCCGCGAGTGGCCTTTCTTTGGCCCCTTTGACTGGCCATTCCTCTCGCCTTTCCATATGAGGTGTAGTAAGGATAGGATCGTCCCCTCAAAGATTGACTTGTCACACAAAAGGACTGAGGTTGCCTGATAGCAGCTCATAACCATTTGGCAGCGGCCTTTGAGGTCTGCAACCTCTCAAGGCTCTCGTCAGCCTTGCTGCCAAAAAAGGTGAGACCCGTCAAAGAACATGTTCAGAAGACGGTTCTGCACGTCCGGTGCAAAACCTGACTTCCTTAACCATGCAAATCTACGCATTACCGTGCTAGTGGCCATGGACCTGCTCACACTATCAAACAGTGTCCAAACCAGATTCAAGGGATTCCTGCATAGCTTCCTTTCCATCTCTAACAATGGCTAGCAATCCTTCCCTTTCTTCCCCTTCTGGTATGTGTTCCGCCGCCATTGCAATACATTCCCTCCCAAAGAGTGTACAAAAACTTTGCCAAGGCACAGGTGGAGTTGGCCGATTTTAATGCCATGCTCCCGGCTGAAAATACCTTCCTTGCCCAGCCATCCACACGCTTATCGTCCCTGTCTGGAGGGATAGACGGGTACGCAAGTTTGTTTGAAGCTGTGGCTGCCGTTATAACTAAACTTTCTGTAGAGGGATGCTTAGACAGATAGCTGGGGTCGGTACTGGCAGGGCGGTATTTTGAGGTAAGGGATTTATTCACTGGAGGAATAGAATCCGGCGTCTCCCAATTTTGGCCACCCTATTTTCTAAGGCCACACGGAAAGGTAGAATTGGGTCTTCAGTAGGACCATGGTCCAATATGTCTGTAAGATCATCTTGGACAAATTGGGCTGTAGGCCTGGCCCAGCCCAAATAATCCACAACCTTAGTCATTAACTGACGATATGATGGATTAGCATTTTCACCTGGCTCTGGTCTACCAAATTCGTTCTCTGGGGATGTATCAATACCACTTGCATTGTGTAATGATTCCACCAAATCCTTCATCCTGCTTTCCTCTGAAATCAGGCATTCAGGAACATTTGGAGTACCAAATTCAAGGCCAAAGGGAAAATTTTCTTCATCAGATCTTTCTTGTTCCTCAAAAATTGAGGTCAAGGATTTGAAGAACTCCTTTCTAGGTAAAGGCTTAAAAACCGTCTCTGGGGGTGGTATAGGAGGAGTGCTACTGGTCCTGAATGCAACCCAGGTGCTTTTGCCTTTTCTTTCTCTCTTCCTAGCTGATCTTGTCGAGTTGGAAGTTTCGGCGTTGAGGGCTTCAGCGTCGATGTCGACAAAGGCGTCGACAACTTCGACGTATTATCCGACTTCGAGGGCGTCGAGGCACCCTTCGAGGAGTGTTCGGTCTCGGACGGTGTCGGTGACCTCGAGCGGTCGACTCGAGCGGCTTTTTTCGCTCGACGTCCTAGAAGGTTCTCTAGCCTTCCTCTTTCGATCACCCGGGCTCGAGGGCGCGCGAGTGTAGGAGCGATGGTGCTCCCAGCCGGCTTCCAAGGAAGGCGCGGACCGAGGCTTCGCTTTGTCAAAAACCTCCAACATTTTCATCCTAAAAGCTTCCCATTCTTCGGATGATGAATGTTTTGTGGGACATCATTTTTGTGGATTCGTCCGAAGACTAAGTGGAGGGGGATCTATGGCGTTGTTTCTTTGATTCTTTTGTCGAAGACGACGAGCGATGGGAATCGCTTCGGGACCCCGACCAATGCCTTTCGCGTCGAGGAGATTTCTCCTCACGGGACCTCGACTCAACGCTAGAGGCCTTTCGGTCGGATTTACGACCTACCTGCAGTTTTCCCCTCCTCTCTCGTAAGGCTTTCCCCGTCATCGATTTACACTTCATGCAGGCTTCCATGTTGTGGCCATCTCCAAGGCACCATTCGATGCGGATCGGAAATCTACATTTTTGAGCCGCACGATTTAAATTTCTTGAAACCCGATTTCGGGGTCGTGGTCGGCATCGATGACGAAGACATATTTCCTCACAGAACTCGAGGCGCGCCGATTCTCCGAAGCAACGTACACTGTGGAAAAATGGAACTGAGGCAAACGGGCGCCGCGCGTGCTACTTATACACCCGATGACGTCACCCTCGACGGAGGCCGTCGAGGGACCATCGACATCGACGCACGGCGCCCTTTGCTGAAATTTTTTTTCCGAAGCAGCTTAGCTGGATGGAAAAACATCAAAGATGAGGAATATGTTGGAGGACACAATCCACTCGAAGGCGCTATTGCCTGCCTCTAATATTGCCACTCAATACAAATGCAAAGCAGGCACTATAAAAAAAAGGGCGCTTTTCATGAGCAAGCAGGAGTATACAAAAACTACTACAAGAAATGATATACTGGAGACAAGATCAGACCATCCGGTTTGACGAGTCGTGCGATTTGATCACTTCTCTCTGGGGGTGGAGGGTTTGAGTCGGTGGGCCTTTCCTTGTGAGACTAGGGAGGTGAGCTTGCTACGAGATGTTCCCCCTAGGTGTAGCGGTAAGTGGGATCTCGGAGGGAGAGACCCTCCTCTCTATTGGGACAAGGACTCCAAATCCCAGAAGGCACTCCCTTCTCAGCCCTCCTTCCCCTGAAATTCCTTAAAGTTGTGGACAGAAGATACGAAGAAACATCTTGTTTTTACTATTGTAATGTGTCATCCAAAAGTAAATACTTTGTACTGAGACAAGTACACCTACAGGAGGAATGAAGTGTGAATACCACCTAGGTACTGGGACAAGGAAACCACAAGCAGTTATAAAGATCATGACAGACAGAGAAGAAGGACTATCAGTTCAAGCAGGGGAAGCCCCAGAATAGAGTCATAACAAGCAGGAGTTAGAGACTGAAGGAGAGAGACCTTGGAGTTTCAAACCACTGGAGGGAAGCTGGTAACCGGGAGAGACGGCTGTTCTGTACGCAGGCAAGCAGCTGGAATCAAGAAGTGCCAGAACTGCACTGTGCGATAGGCAAAACCGAGAAAGTTTGTCAAAAGAATAACCGTCCCTGGAGGGACATTCTAGAAACAAGCACGGAGGAGAGAAGCCATAGCTGCAAATTGCCCGAGCCACATCTGGACACAGAGCATACTTACCTGGCGGTAGGTGGAAGGAGAAGAAATTACAACACCTTTCCATGCCAAGACCAGACAGGGAGGACAACAGCAAAGTGTGTCGGAGATAGAAGACAAAGCAGACGCAACAGCCATTCTGACAAACCACAAAGGAACTCCAAAGCCAAGTGCTGAGGCGGTGATGCAGCTCTATTACAGGTAATGGAGAGAGCTGGAAACCAGAGGGACGAGGCACACAACAGAAGAAAATCCTTCATAATAGTAACAGAAGCAAATATAAAGAGTCGAATAAGCCTACTTATTTTATGTTTATTAAGTTTATACAATGCTTTAATCCAAAGCGCTATGTAATTTCATTTAAATAGCGCGAAACAAAGGCCCCAAGGCATAGAGGCGCTTAGACAGGACAAGACACAACAATCAACATTAAATCTGGTACATCAAGGGGAGTATTGTACATCAAGGGGAGTATTGTTAAGTAAATCAATAATAAATCAGTTAGCTAGAGCTGTTTTTTCAACCCACAACAGCTAACACATATCAAGCAAACGTCTCTGATTGGAAAACCTATTGGTGGTAATAATCTGCCTCAAGAAATTAGGCAGATTATTGCCACCACAACCCACCAGAACACAGTTCCTATCGCTCAGAGCACCAATTTGCAATTTCTACTCTATGCAGAATCCTAAAGTCAGACGATCTTATAATGTCCGGCCCAGTTTTTGCACATTTCCTTTGATTCGAACTCTGTCACTTTTGCAACATCTGTGATCACAAAGTGGCTTCTGTCCATGACAAAAGTAGATGGTCTTATCAGAAATCACAGGAAAACAGTCTTTGCCAACTTGTGCGTTTTTTACAATGGCAGGTTTAACACTTGATAGAGATAGATCAGACATGACGTAGAGATGCTTGGGAGCGCCTGCTCAATACCACCAGCAGTGCTGGCGTCAAAGCTCACTGTTCTAACAGATTTATCTACCAAAGGAGAAAGCTCTGTCTGGCAAGATATATCCTCCGCAACTATGGCAGCCTCAGCCCAGAACTCCATTAGTATGTCTACATTGGCTTCAATACCGACCAATCTCTAGAGTGGACAAGCCGCTTGACAGATCTCATCATACTTGTCCGGCCGGACCTGTTGCACACAGTTATCTAAGGAATCAACCCAAACACAAAACTCTGTCACATTGATACATAAATTAAGATCTCAGATGATATTTGTTTTCACATGAAGCCACTGCTCGGGACCAAGTTGCGAATTATCTTTATCAACTTGGCGTGGATGAAAAGGTGAAGAGCATACCGAGATAGAAGGATCAGCTACATTTGTTGAAAATCCTACAGACATGGTTGTGGAAACATCTGTCATATCCAAGTCAGTACAACACTTATATAGAGCGATACCCTGCTCAGGATCATCAGTATCGATAATGACAACAGCCTTCCGATCCTGGAGACGCAGCCTCCTCCTGGCACTCAAAGCCAAAACTCTCGACAACCTATCCTACTGAAGCTCAAGAGTGGTAGGCAAATAAATATGCTCCAAAGGAGAGCGATTACTAATTGTTTAGATTAGACTACGGCGTTGGAAACTTTTACTGCAGGCTTACATCTCATATTGTTAACGTGAGCTCTAGTAACGGGCATGAGCACAAAAAAAGTGACACTGTTTCACAAATTCCATTTATGAGAAAATGTTGTACAGAAATATAAAGCGGAGGATACAACATGAAAAAGGGCTGCAACACAAGCACACCACAACTGGCCGCAGGAAAGAGCAACTGCACATACATAGGTTAACTAGTGGGGCACAAGCATATGGAGGGATAGCACCAATATACCAAGTGTCAGCCTACCCTGCCGTTGCCACCTTGGAGCTTGTCCCCACCAACTAAAAAGGGTCATGCCAGAGCAGGCAGGATTACCAAAACAGCTCCCACCGGACAACCAAGAGATCCATTCAGCACCCGGTAGGCATCACAAACTGACAGCTTGAAGACAACCAAAAGAAATGAGCCGCTGGGTGAAAATGAGCCGACGCACTACTTTCGGCGCACAGCTCTGGCCTCACAGCTTTCCGACAGGACAGGAGAGAGGGCTGGCGGGAGGGACCATGTGCCATCAAGTTGCACAACGCACAGCCACTTCGGACAGCTCTCTGTGTCTTCAATGCTTAGTCCCAGTGAATGTGAATACATTTAAGAGTAAGAATCACAAAGGGTCTCAGCCTACTCATCCCAGTGAGTAGGCCATCTACTAAGAATAGTGAGAATCACACCAGGAAGCAGCATACTCGTCCCTTGGATTGCAAAAATAAATAAAATAAATTTTAAAAAAAGACTGATTTGTGTGATTCACTGTAGTTATGTTCAGGAACTCAACCTAGTTGTCTCAGTGAATTGAAAGCTTACAAAATGTAGTAAGGTGGTTTCACGGGGTACATTGCACAGATCCCAGTATGAAAATAAGAATTCAACCAGTGAAAAAAAAGTAATAATCAAGGAGCTACAAAAATTGACAAATTGGTGTCATGAAAAAGAAAGTTTCCAACAATAGAGAACAGTAATTACATATTCAGAGGCCAGAGCGACTACAGAGAGGAACTTGAGAGCAAACAGACCTGAAACAAGGGACGTGGTGAAATCCCTTGGAAGAAGTCAACAAACTGGTTCAAGAAATAGTGAGAAGTTAATTGAAGATCCTGTAGTGAGAAATACTTGCTAGCAAAGCAAACCCATGAGAAGGGAGTCATTCTCCTGCTCTTTAGTTATTTAGGATAAGTGGTAGGGTCAGTAAGGATTAGTTTTCGCACAGAAGACAGACTCACTTTGGACTTTAGACAAGATGACGAGCAACCTAGTTTAGTTGCGTTAGGCAGGAAAGCCCTTAGAATAGCTATACGCATTTTTCTATTGTGCCAGGCGTGGTTACAAAGTGCACATGCAATCCCTTTTGACTGAAACATAAGATAAGCATTGGCAAAACCTGGCCATAAAATAGTGTTGGGATTGAGATGAGCCTATCCCACCTCCTTAGGCACTTCCAAATGCGGTGAACACCATACGAAGTGATCCGATATACAAGGGGGGAGCACACTGCATATTAGGCTGCATATAAAAGCCCCATAGCACTTAGATGTAGACGCTTGCCACTAGAAAAGCACGGAGCCCTGGACTCCATTTTATATTAGGCCCTAGTGGGAGAAGATGCAGGCTCCTGCTGCTTGCAGACAGTTCACATGGCCCAATTTTTGCACAACATGATGGCTCTGCGTGAGCCTTGTTCCCACAAGTCCTCTTCCCCCTCGTCCTTTCAGTGTTGCGAACATCTAGTATTTTGCCTAAGACAACACCATGCTCTGCGCTGCGTCCATTCATCTCCATTAAACTGCCATTGGGTCTCCAACTCCCGCCAAGCCAGGTCGGAGCCAGCCCCACCCCTACACCTTTGCATTCTCAGGTCCGAGCACAACCTTCAGGGTCCCAATCCCCATTAAACACCCACAAGAGATCTGAGCAGGCACAACCATATTTCTCCTCCACAGCAACACATGCCCAGTGTAACCCGAAGTCCCAGGAAACATTGATTTAAGATCAAAACCCCAGGGGAAGACCTTGGGTGCGGGAACTGCATTATCAATGAAGCTTAAAATGTGTGTCGTTATAACTGTATTTTATCCTCCCTGCTCCCTTTTTTCCTCTTATAAGCTGATGTTTGTACTTGAAGAGGCAGAGCGCTTTCGAGCAGCAGAGTCCTTTGCTGATATTTGTATCTGGTATAATTAAACCTGGTTATCTTGCAACGCTCTCTCCTAGCTTATTTCGCGAGCGGGTTGTCTTTATTCTGAAGTGTGTGTATGCATAATTGGGGACATGCCTTCAATAGCACCAACTGATAAATGGTTAAGAGTACCTCCTTATACAATACATGCTTGGTAAAGGAGTTTGAACAAAAAGCCCAAACTGTTGGCTTTGTCAATGATTGTTTTTACCAGTCATTCAACGGAGCAGAAAAGATACAAGGGCACACATTGCTTAAATATCAGATCATGATTTTCATAATACCCTACATGCCAGAGACTAAACTCCAATCCAAAAGGCACTCTATATGCCACTTGGGGCTCTGGTGATTTTGCAGCAGACCACAGTGATGTACCCAATGCAAGGGTCTGGAGAGAGCTGGATCTTTGCGCTTTGAGCAAGAGAAACCACTACCCCCATAGCACCTGACAAGCTTACTATTGGACTTCAATATTGTCACAAGTCTACCTCTAAACCGCCTAGGAACACATTTGTTTTACCCTTTTACGTACGGTAATCATTAACTTTACTAATACGCATTTACATTTGCAAATTAGTGCTCTTTGTACTCCAATAGAAACATTAGGAATTATCTTGTTTAGCATTTATATACATCTATTCTCTTGTAGGGATAATATATGAGTATTTAATAGTATAGTCAAACAATATACATTTCCCAGAATTAGCAATGAAGTAGTTGAACAGAGTTACAGCATCCCACTATTCTATCCACTTCTAAAATATTAAAAGCAACCAATCAGCAATGCATGTGTACATATTATGGCAAAACAGCATTTAGAAATTATACTCACAGTGGTGCGGTCACTACTGGCACGCAAGGGGACAGGCGAGGATATGCATAACCCCTGTAAAACCAATTAAATGGAAAGGTTTCAAAAATACAAAAACTACAGTCAAAGGTACATGGCTTTTAAGGGCAGTTAATAAACCAAAAACAAAACTAAACTCTAAAAACTAAAAGCTAAACTAAAAGCTATGGATGAAATAAGTTAAAGTTGAAGCATTTCAAATCCCCCTGCACAAATTCCGCTCTTCCTTCCCCTTTGCTTTGATGGAGCCTCTTATCCTGGCCGAAAAAAAACAGGAGGGTCAGCACAAGCTGGCATTAATCACTGTGCCAAAACTCTATCATGATAATCTCAGTGTTTAACCAAAACAGGGCTAGGTGAAAGACAAACCCAACAAACAAATCATGGAGGGACCATGAACAAGAACAATATGTTGCAACAATGGCTTCCATCAGCCCAAAAAAGGGAGTTCAACAATTAGAATTTGGACAAATTGGCAAAGAGCAAAGTTTTAAGCTCATGAGCAGATCCTGTTTCAGCGTGAAGGTATCTGAAAGCGGTTTGCTTCTTCTTCCCAAAGTAGTCCAGCATTGTAACGTGAATTTGCCTCCCAATTCCTAAAGGAAGCATTCAAAATAAGATTTTTGAAATATTGGAAAGAGACAACTCTAGGGCAGAGTGCAAAATGTCGACTCGCCACCAGGTCCGTTCTTAGAAACCTCTGGGTATTAAACACGTTATAAAAATCATTTCATCATCATCATCCCCCCTTTTCCTTGTAGAGCCACGTGAGCGCACGGAGACCATGAAAATGGTAGCAGTGCACGGTATAAAATCAACTTAACATAGGATAACGTGGGTTTTTGCAATATAGTTTACATTTCAAACATCCTCTATCTTGGTAACCCCTTCAAGGAGAAGGCTGTCCTTCTACCGGCTGTTATCAGCTGCCCCTGACCAGGCAGACCTAACCGAGATGCTCTGTGTTCTACTGACTAGTATATGATTTGTGAACATTTTTACTTTACCGCTTCAGATTAAAGTGTATGCACCCTGTTCATTATAGCTGCGGCCAATTAACACCCGCTTCGTATGACTGATACTCATGACCAAGCACCTTTTTAGTCTGGGCTATTAGGTGTTGCTTGCAAAACGTATAAGCCGAAACTATTGCATTAGAGTACAGATAAGGAGAAATCACATGAGGAGGGACACACAGTTTGTAGGTGCCGTTTGGGTATTTGCCCATGCATTGACTGCAATTGACATGCTAACCCCTACGGCCATTCCAACCTAGTTCCTGCACCTCCCAAAACAACTCCTCATGGGAACTCCTTCAGCTCGCTTTAATAAAGCCTTACCATCAAACTTTGCACTTGAAGCGCCTGCGAGTGTTTTTTCAGAGAGTTAATGACTTTTGCAAACACGCTACTGGAGTAATAAAAATGTCTTAACCGGGCCTGCCTTCAGCCACTGGATTTAGAAGCACTGTGTTCTTCAAAGCCCTGTTAAAAACAAGCATTGGCAAAGCCAAATGTTTTGTCCTGTGTACACGTGTTAGCCATTTGCCAGGCACTGCTAATAGATGCCTAGGTAATCGGACCATTTTGCATCTGCTACCTTCAATGGCCAGTCAATTCCACTACCTGGCAAGTGCCTTTCCCATGCCTACACAAAAGCCAAAAACGTTGGCATTGCAAATGCTAATTCCTTCATGCTGTGAAATTTTAAAGACACCCAAATGAAAGAAAAAAACATTATATAAAACAAAAATTATTCAACCAAATTAATTTGATATGCTTTCTAACCAAGAGTTCTTGGTTTCACAATAAAATGAAAGCAGCAGATAACATTTGATCAGCACGCGCTAATTTTGGCATTAAACTCAAACAATGTTTTCTACAGAGTGATGCATAAAGGAGCATTACAAGATAAAAGTGAGACCTTTTATAGGATTTATGACTTTTTGCAGTCTGCAAAGGAATTTTTTTGTTTTTTAAACCCAGCAGCGCTTTGCTGGTTATGTGATCACCTTCCATGGGCCATATGCAATCCGGGCGTTTACTTCACCAGTGTCAAATGAATTTGAGAAGATTTTAAAACGTTGTGCATTACCTGGGTTTGCAAGTAAGGCATGTCATATATGGATATGCACCGCTCAATTGATTTGTCAGTCAAAGGGCATGAGTGCACATACATTTCAGGCATACAGCTTGCCTTGGATGGTTAAGCCGGGCTACAAAAAAGGTATATGTATGCAATATGTGACAACTTGGCTGAAGCCACACATGATTAAGGCACTTCAGTTACGAGAGGATTTACAACTGCAACTAAGCCATTGGCGTTCATAATGCTGCTAAAATAACATTAGCCCCATAACGACTAGTTTGATGCGACTGAATGATAGAGGAAGCCCAAAAAGACCTGACGAGGGTGTGTTTAGGGCATGGGTGGGAAAAAGCCAAAAATTAGCCACAGATGTATGCCTCTCACATCCTTTTATCTGTACTCCTATGACAATAGCACCACCGAATAGTTGGAACTGATGTGTCACAAAACCACTCTGCAACGTTAATTCGTCTATGAAAGGGAACATCTTCAACAATACTGAACTAGAGGTTATAGCAGCAAGAGCAGCCCCATTGTAAGGTGCTTCCTCATTGACCAATCACATATCAGCGGCAGGATAGTTACATCCCTTATCTGTAGGGCTTCCTTTATGTATCAGTTACTTTCACTCCATAAAAATAGGCAAATGCTCCCAAGAAAATAAAAATTGGGAGTAGAAATACTCCCCAATAACAAAAAATAGGAAAAAGCCACGTAGGTCCTGGTGCTCCTGCTTTCACCCACACAGCTCCATGGATACGTTTGGGCCAGTAGTGCACATAGTACCACAGGAAGAAACTATTATTACTGCCAGATTGGAAGAAGAAAATATGCATCTTTTAATGTGGATGAAAAACTAGGCGCAAAGTAATAAGTATTATAAAAACATTTCTGTTTTGCAGTTAAAATATTTTTACTTGCTTATAAAATATTCCCAATGGGAATTGGATTTAAATGTTTACTCCCTACTCCCAGCTTTAAAAAAAAAAAAAAGATTTTGAAGTGGCAGCATTTTTACCCTATCTGGAGCACTGAATAAAAGGACACATGTACTATGAGGTCCAGAATGCAGCTCAGTAAGGAATCTTGGGGAGATGCCAGAGCAGGCAATTTGCAATTCAGAAATTAAAAGGTTCCACCCCCTCTTGCAGTGGTAACACGTCCCAGTAATAGGAAACCAGGCGGGTTAAGGATCTGTATCGAGAAGTGGCAGAGGGGAATAGGGACAGGGAGGGTTAGAAGGGACTGTGGTTAGAGTGTAGGCAGGGGTAAGAGGTAGATAAAGCTCAACACAGTGGGGGGAGCAGTTGCACATGGCATTCTAGAAGGGGGATATATTCAAACAAGAGACGTGGTGCTGTACATGAGCAACTAAGGGTAAAGGACGGCACGATATGGGGCATAACTTTAAAACAATTTAGCCAACTAAATGCATCTGGTTACTAATGTGTGATTTACATGTTTTAAAACCGAAGTCGTGTCCAGATAGAATTGTGGGGACTGGCATTGCGTCACATCTAGACAGAATTGTAAAGATTAGCTTGCGTCATATCTAGACTGAATTGGGAGTATTGGCATTGTGTCACTTCTAGACAGGATTGTGAAGATTAGCATACGTCGCTTCTAAATAGCAATGCCACTAGCCAACCCCACTAAACAATCTCACCCCTCTGCATACACCTCTCATACTCTACACAAACACAACCACACCTCCAAAGCACTACAAACCGCACGCACTTCACTACATTGCAACAACAAAACCTAACACACATAGCCTCGCACAACACATGACTGCTACCAACCGAAAAGCACACCTAAGCTAAGCAAACTGTGTTAACCAAAAGGAAGTTACCAACAGCACATCACAGCTCTCTTTCTCTTTTTCCTGCTCAGACTTACTAACCCATCCCAACCCCTTTCCTTTTCATATTTGCCAGAGAGCCAGGGGACCACTATGGTGATGATAGTGCACGGTATAAATATCCTTCAACATAACATAACATAACATATAAACCTGCTGATTCTGCATTGGGGATGCGGGTGCATCATTTGGAGTAGGGACACTGACGGTTCTCAGTCCATTTCCCTGCAGCTGTAAAGCATTAAACTTAACTTTTCCGCTGCCATTGTGAAATGCATATAGATGTTATTTATTTTTGCTTTGATAGGGCGCTATGGCGAAGTGTCCCAGACGCCTCAGGTAATACTGCGAATTTCATGATCCATACTCCCAATTCTACGTTGATTTGTGCAGGACAGAATTAAATGGCAGAAACAGGGGAAAAATGGTCCTGCTGGAGTGAAGAAAAAGCCGACGATCAGTACGAGGTTGATGGAGGGGATTTCATGCCAGAGCAGTCGACAAAAAGCATTACCAAGTGGTTGTGGATTGAGAAAGAAAAACAAAAGTAAGTGTCCTGCAAGAGCAGAGAAGAGGACAAGCCGCATTAGCTGAGAGGAGATTCCTGAACGAGCAGTGAAACGCTGACAAGTGATATCAAAGCAGGCAGGCAAGGACACATTCCAAATGCAGAAATGCCCAAGACAATACCAGGTGGAAAGAGATTTTTTTTGTGGGTAGAGAAAATCTGAGGGTCTGTTCCTGGTTGAAGATCAAAAAGGGGGGTTCACATACAGAACCCTTGTTGGATAGAAGGTGTAAGCAGACTAACCCACATCTTAGTCCTGTAGAGACCCTGCAGCTAGATGCCGGATACAAGGTTCATAAGCCATGGCAATGATGGAGTGGGAGAATCTGGGGGCAAAGAAGGGACCAACTAAGAGTGTTAGAGAGTTGAGTGAAGGGGAGGCAGGGAGGGAGGATGCGGAACACAGTAGGGTTCATGCTGCCAAGCAAAACCATAACACAAGAACATACATCAGGAAACTAGCGTGAATAGAGGCCAGATAAGCAAGGCAGAGAGCTGGCAATGGGAGGGAAGTCTATGCATACTATATAGAAAGGTGTTGCTAGTGTATACCAACGCCACTAAGAATTGTGCAAAGAAGGTAACCGGATATTGCATTCAGACCTGCTGCAAGGTCCCCCAGAAGTTCAACAGTGCATTGTGAGGTCGGAATAGCTAAACATAAAATAAGCAGTGTTGTATAGCAATTTGCTATGCAATTCAGTAGGCCTGCTAATTAAATTGACACTTGTGTAGCAAAGCTAGCTATTTAAGTTAGTCAGTTCAATGAAAGCACAGCTCGTCATGCATTCCTCTTGCCCTCAGGACTCGCTCCACCCTCTTTTCTATGTTCACTGCAAGTTCACAGGGGCTAATGGAGAGAGAGTGCAGCAGTAATAATCTCCTCCGCTTTTAAGTGCCAAAGCCCTGTGTGGGAGTACTAGGCAAAATATTTTCCTTTTACAAATAACTAAAAACCAGAAGTAATCAGGATGATACTTTTATTAAGCTAACTATATCATGTCTGGCAAAGACCTGTATGTGTAAACTTTGTTTTCTTTTTATAAAGACAGTCATTCCTAAAAATGTAAGTTTTTACATAATGCATAATTACAGTATTGCTACTGTAAAACACTATTGTTTCCTTAACGTTTAGGTTGGTGTATCTAAATCTCAGTGTCTAACTAGATTTCATTTTGTTGGGGACGAGGCATTACATTGACACTTATGTACATGATCACACGGCCAAATGCTTTTGATGGCAAACCTAGTTCTGTGACTTTCTGGTTGCATCCATCTGTGCAACTGGTGCTCAACCCATGAACTGATCCCTACTACTTGGCATTCTCCCTCATCACCCTGTTGCTTCATACCAGATACCCTGAAAATGGGAGGGCAGCAAACTTCAATATTTCACGTAGTTTGCCCAGTTCTATGCCTGGTCCGCCATCTACTCTGCTTAGTCCCTTACTTTAGTTTGTTGTACATAAAAAACAAAAGTTAACTAGATGTTTCCGCAAAGTAGTTATCAATAATTCCATCTAGTCTGCATATCTACAGATTTACTGCAATACCATACACTGTTAGCCTTCAGAACTCGCTTTGCTCTATGATTGATTATGATTGTATTATATATTAGAACCTGTGGGAGAGAGTGTTTTCATCATATCCATTTATTTTATTGTGCCCATTCATGCAGCTAACCTTTTATATTTTACAGGTACTCATCAAGAGCCTCTCAAAGTCTACTCACCCACTCACATAGTGGAGTAGATTTAATAAAGGGCGAGTACCATTTGGAGGGGATGTTTGAAACTTTAATGTAACATTTACTTTGCAGTAAATGTCAAATGTTTCACTGTGCATGGCTGGCTGCTGGGTGGCAGCACTGTGGCAAACATAAAGTGGGTTGATTGTGACATGCACCATTTTACAGAAAGCATATTTAAATTTGTTGTCATCCTTTGCCATGGGTCGAGTGCATTTCTCTTAGGTCGAGTAGGTAAACAAAATTACTCGACCTGCAGGTCTAACGCAATTTTAAAGAAAGTGCAAGGCCTGACGCCTCTCACTTATGTCTTACTTCAGAGGTACACAAAACTGCTGTACCAATGCCTATTTTCTATGTAATGGGTACAAATAACAGACATAATCAAATGGGTTCCTTTGCTATTCATGAATATTTTAATTAGCACATTCTGCTAATCAATTTTTGAAAACAATGTATGCCTTGGAATAGAAACCATTCATTGTGTTCTAGAATCTGAAGTGATATGTTTCAAACGTGCACCAGTACAATTTAGCATGGAGAGCAAACAGTTCTATGTCATTAAGCCACTGAAGGCTGTATCCAAAGAAAGATTGCTTTTTATTGGCTGTTCAGCGGGCAGATGTGTGTCTAAATTTGGGATTTCCCCTCCCCTGCCCTCCCTCCTCTCCTGCTTCTTCACCAATTGATGACGTTACTAGATGGGAAGTACTCTTGGCATACTGCTCATCCTCTAGGTGAATCATTAATGTATATCATAGAGGCACTATCATGGCCCAAGGTTCTCAACCTACCTTTCTCCTTGACTGGTGCCGGACCTCTCTCATTAATACCCCTCCCCCCTTCTCCTGCGACTCCTCTTTCCTCCTCTCTAACCTCCCAAGCACCACCAAGGCGAGTACAACGCCCCTATACCCCTCCTCGGAAAACTTTCAAACATGGCAATCAGCTTCACTTAAGTACTTTGAACGCTCGTTCTGCTGTCAAACACTCATCTGACATCCGTCTCCTTCTTAAAGACTTGGACCTCGACGTCCTCACCCTTACCGAGACGTGGTTCAGTTCCAGCTCAGTCACTGCTCTCTCCAGAGCAAGGTCCAACCCGCCTAGAGGTGGAGTGGCCCAGATTCCCCACTATTGACCCCCAACCCCCGAGTGGGTCCCTGCTTCCATCATACCTACTCAATCCTACACGTCTTTTGAATGCCTCGTCTGTAGGCTCGGGTCTCGCCCACCCTCTCACTCACCCTCGCTACCATCTACAGAGCCCCTTGGCCCTATCCCGATCCCTATCTTCCTCTCTGAATGGGCAGATCTCACCTCCTCCCTCTTGACCTCCACCTCCAAACTCCTCCTCAGTGACTTCAATATCCACCTGGACTCAGCAGAATCAATCAGTCACCTCACGGCTCCTGCGCCCCTGCCTCCCCTCCCTTCCCTTCCCTTCACCCCGCACTACTCCTTCCAGCCCATAGTACCTGATGTAGTCTCTAAAGTTGTCTGCTCTATGAGGGTCTCATACAAACGGGTGCTCCCCTGATCATTTAGAACCAATAAGGACAACATCTGCTCTCTCTCCAGGGCTCTTGCAGACTTTTGTAACCACTCTTGTAACCACTCCTTCGCCACTGGCACTTTTCCCCTATCCCTCGAGCACTCCCGTGTGCACCCTCTCCTAAAAAAGAGATCTGCTGACCGCTCCTGCCTGGCTAACTATCGTCCAATCTCCACCACCCCCTTCCTGGGTAAACTCTTGGAGAAGTTCGTCCTCCAATTGATCCTTCATACTAAACTTGTTGGTTGCCTCCTTGACCATCAATCTGGATTCCGGGTACCCAGAGTCATGGAAACTGCTCTCCTGAACACTCATGAAGACATGCTCGCAAATCTGTTCTCATTTTCCTCGACCTCTCCTCTGCCTTTGACACCGTCAACCATGCTATCCACATAAAATGGCTCTGTAATGCCCTCGGCATCCCGGACCGGGCACTAGATTGGCTGACCTCTTCCCTCACTAACCGCCCTTCCCAGTTGCAACTGGGCCCTTTCTCCTTCTCCACCTCACTCTCTACCCGTGGTGTCCCCCATGGCTCTATCCTATTGCCACGGCTCTTCAATATCCAGCTCGCCCCTCCTGCTCACCCGATTTCCTCCCCCCTCGCCTAATTTCCAGTGTTATGCTGATGACAGACCGCTTTCCTTCAAACTTTCCTCTACTACCTCCTCTTGCTCCTCTCTCATCCCAGATTGTCTGACCGCCATCCAGGCGTAGTGTGCGCTAACAAACTCTGTCTTAATGCCAGAGATCCTTCTCATTGGGACACCGGCGCCCTGTTCCCCTCCTCCCTCTGGCCGGCCTTCTACCCTCACAATCCTGCGAGGCCAAAAACCTTGGAGTCATCTTTGACTCTGCTTTCACCGTTCCCTCACTACAAACATTCAAACCAATTCACCCACAAAGCACAGCACAGCACAACTCTAGCCACACCATTGCATGGACCTCTCCACCCACTCGTCCCCCATTGTAACCCTGCAGAAGTCCACATTTCAAGTTGCAAGCTACCAGAGAGACGAAAAACATTTTTTTTTAAAAAGTCACTCATACCCCCTCAGTTCTCCACCTGCACAAAGTACACCATTTCTTATTTGCTAGGTGTTAATTAATACTCTCCAACGGCTAGTGCCAATAATGTTGTGGCTTGCTTTAAAGGGACATTCACCCTTCCTTGCAGACCGCAGACCTCATACCACACACACACCCACACCCACAGACACATTCTTATTGTTACAGGCACGTGTTCACCATTCCTCTGCATCACAACACTAATCAAATTGGACGGGAGGACAGAGAAAAAGGAGGGTTAGGAAGGACGGCATGATAAAACGGAGCAGAAAAAGATGATGGGGGGCAGGTGAGTCTAGAGGAACAGTTGTCAAACTTAAAACCAGAGGACAGGTGTTCAATGTATTTATAAGCACTGGCGTATTTAGCATATAAGCAAACTGAAGGCCAGGTTCATATATTTGAAAAACGGTATAGTGTACTTTTTAAAAGCAAAACGTCTGGTCAAAAGGAGGTATGCGGTTTACTGGCTAAATTCCAGCTGCTTCATTCATAAAATAAAGATCTTTATCCTGCTTTTACTACATGATAAATAAATGGTTGGGTTTTGGGCACCTCCCTGTACTCCAGTTTGCTGATCTAGAAAATATGTGACTAAGTGGAGAACCAAATAAACTACATTAATCCTTCAACTGCTACCGACTACCGACCCCCTCCTCCAGAGGCCAAACAAAATTAATTGTTTCTGCCGCAGACCATAGATTAGCATCCCCTTGAAAGCAAAAGGGTGGATGCAGCAGGAGTGAATTTGCCAACTTTAAAAACAAAAAATACAAATCAACCCCCCTCATCCCCGAATTTTATAAAAGAGCAAATAAGGCAAGTGGGGAATCGAGACTCAATTCATCCATTTTTAAACCAGAAGACTTGGTTCCTTACTTCACCGGTGCTTTTTCTCTGTGGTCTTTGGCAACCCTATCCCCGTGCGCCTGTTCTTTGATCCGCCAAATGTTTCAGCGTTTCTATACTTTAATGACCAACTGTAACCTCGCCACATTTCAAATTAATTAGAGATACAGTACAGTTGACTTATGAGACAGACAGGCTATGAGCAGAAATAAACGCTCGGCAAGTATCTCGTCATGACACATTACAGCAGCCCATCGTCTGCTTTCTGCTACAATAACAAAAGGCAGTTCACTTAGAGGAGACCCTTTATTTCCGCCAAGACACCGCAATGGCCCAACAGTCACCCATGTACGGGTGACCATCAGCCATGGGGAAATATTCCACCTATGGGTTCAGAGTTACAACGGCAACGAGAGCAAAGCTCTCATTGTCTATCAGATGCAACTCCGAAACCCCTTTGACAAAAATTTCCCAGTCATCGATAGTGACCCATGTACAATTCTATACATTTAATGGAACATATTTGAAATAAGAGTTCTGGCACACATGGAATGTGGTCCTTTGGGATCCTGTTCAACACGAAATAATCACGAAATATTACACAGAATGTGTGTAATTTTGCAGGAACTGGTTTCCCTGGTTGGGCCATATTTTGCACACCTGAAGAGACCAGCGATCCCATTTGTAGTGGCAGTGTATGCTTTCAGAAGAGCAAGCAAATTAATCAGCAGGAAATGCTAGAAGCCCCATGCCTCAACTTAAAACACCTTCTCCCTGTATTGTTTCCCTCCACATAACACCCCAACCAAAAAAAGGCAAACGTAGTAAGACTTGAATACAGGTCCAGGGACACGAATTTCATTTGCTTAAATTCTGAACATGACAGGTCCCAGAAGGTGGCTTTGGGTGCCGACATTAATATGGACTGGAATGATAATTAGAGCAGGTGTTTTTCAAAGAACAATTTCCATAGCTATTTATCAAATTTTGCAATAGCGCCTTTGCGATGAAGCGAGTGTGTCACTGGCTTCCCAGCGAAAGATGGGCTAGGTTTCCAAATGCGTTCCACATTTAGACTAGATCCTGTGGATTTCTTCTTTTGTGTCACACCCAGAGGAACCACAAGAGTTTTCCGGGCTTTCCAAATGGAAAACACGTTCAGAGGATACCCTGTAACTAAACTGGTGCACAGCATATTCTATGTATTATGTTCTTCAATATTAATTTGGCATTCTTCTCTCATGGTTTCTTTCCAACTAGGCAGGCACTCCTTATTCCGCTGCTAAAACAAAAAGTGCAGTTTAATCTCCCGTTCTATTTGGAGAGGGTCTAATGAGATTGTATTTGGAATCTGGTGCACAGCAAAGACCCAGGGGATGCTGTGCCACAACAGCAAACGTTCAATGGTCTGTCACAACGTATTTTCCAATCGCACAGTTCCCATCCCAAGAGGGCAATCATCCCCCCACTACTGCCCTCTTTGTTGTAGTTTGCCGTACCACCAGAATCCCTTTATGCCTAGACTTCTCAGAAGGGCCCATCTCTTAAGCATTGTCCTAGATTCAGTAGACGTATGCCAGTGCTCCCAGTACACCACCCTCTGACCTATATGTGCTTGTTAAGCCACAAGTGACTGAAGCTTGGCAGGTTCAAGATGGAGTCATAGATCACTTTGTGTAGCCAATTTCTCCATCTGAATTGCCATGGGAAATTGCACTTGTATCCACCTACATTGGGTGCAATTAATTGAGTCACTGGTTTGATCTCAAACATTTCCATTGGCCCCAATTTTAGAGCGGTACTGCTCAGGTTCTTTGCAGTAGACAATTAAGAAATTACTTGAAGGAAGCCAGAGCTTGCCTTTTGAGATTTGGAAAGTGCATTTTGAAGTGACTATGCTTGGTATCTTTTGAGACTTGTTTGATTTTGAACAAAAGCTCAAAATCCTTTAGCTTTGCAGCAATGTTTGGTCTCAACAATGGTCCACGTTCAGAGATGCCAATTAAATGTGAACTTAGGTTGAGGCGATTTTCTAAAAGTGCTTGATTAGCAAAGAGATTTTTGAAATTCTACACCACGGAGTTGTTTCCACAATGTATCCTTCAGGCAGCAACTGGTTATTTAATGTTTATAATTATGATTTGAAAAGGTTTATTTGTCCACATCATAGTGTGAAAAAATATGCAAACGTGCCAATAAATTATCCAAGTCAAACGCATTGGATATGGTATGTATGCTCAGATAAATCTGTCTGATTAGTTAATAATTGTGCTAGTTCACGCCTCAGTACCCGTTTGAACATTCAATGGATGGTCCCAAGTACATTTAGCAAAAACAATCCATGTAAGGAAATAATGCATTCAATCAGAGAAAAGAAAAATAAAATCACAACATTTTAATCCCCCTACACTTGTTCTACAGTACAGAATAGTTTGCACTATCCCTCTGCTGTGTACCTCAGCGCAATGAACTGTGACAATCAGAACAAATGGTTATGTCACCAGACCGGGGAGAGAGAATAAAGACCACCAGATCTATTACATACACTCAAAATGGAGACTTGGCTACGGGACGTTACATTTTGTTACGACTTTGAAGATGGGTATAGAACGCTACAACCAATAACACATCATAAGGATATATGCGCTGCCTGTAGAAATTACTTGGTTACTAAGCCACCTGATGAGTTGGGGGAAATAAGGTGATGTAATGGCTCTTACTAAAATAAAAAGCTTAAGAGCAGACATGGTAAGAGGGTTCATAAAAGGTGTTTGGAGAGGGAGGCGATTTAATGCCAAATCTGTTGCATTTAAGTACAGCTAGGAGGGAGCTTTGAGAAGGACATCTCCTGGGCGTTTTGTCATTTACCCACCCATTGAATGCCCATGACCATGCTAATCCCCTTGGCCATTCCCACCCACTACCTGGCCCTCCCTGCCAGGAACACAACCTCCTGGGATCACTTTGAGCTATCTCCACCGATTAGTAACAAACATTGGCCTGCCAGTGTTATTGTGAAGTTAAGCTCGGAGACAGGTGGATGCTGAAACAATAATTTAATCACTGGTTAGGATAGCGTTATGTTTTAGGGAATTATTATCAAGTCCTTCCGGTTAATTTCACCGGTGTCTTGGTCTTCCAAAATATAACGACGTTAGTCCTGGTCTGGTCTTATCTTGGGGTGTCCGGATAGGCCCACCACTCTGGTTCTCCCCTCTCTCCTCTCTCCGTGTCCTGTGGAATGAGAGCAACCCATTAGTTTGGTTTGGCGCCCTTTTATCATAACAGGAGGTTTCAAACCCCCTCCAATCACTGGGAGCCTGGGCTAACCCCCTTCTCATTGGTTCCTGGGACGTTGTCCCGCCTCCCTTAAAGGTTGCCGCCCCGGGCTGTCGCCCTTCTCGGTTCCCTTGAGGTGGTGAGGGTTCATGTTGGCCATACAGCCGTGGCCGCGTGGTGTAAGGACGCATCCGGACGATGGGCGTCCTTCTCCAGCCACATGAAGTCCTGGCTCCATCAGAAGGAGCCCGGAGGCGGCGATCCGGTCGCTGCTCTCCTGCGTCCCGGCACCACCGCGAGCACGGCTCCCCGTTCCCCGGACCGGAATGGAACCCAGGTGAGTGTTCCGCGGGCCCGCCGCGGCTGTCCGCAGAGGCTTCCCTCGCGGCTTTGCCGCGGCTGTCTATAGGGGCTCTTTCTGCAGCGTCGCCGCGGTCGCCAGAAACGCGGCTGTCCGCGGCGGCTTCCCCCTTCCTTGCTACACTGGGAAGGGCGGGCATGCCGCCAGGGTGTCCAGCATCTTCGGGCTCGTGCGGGTTGAGTGCACGTCGCGGCACCACCCGAGGCATGACTCCATACATCCCCACCCCGATCCCAGGCCGTTCGGGCCAGGGTGAGCATCTAGACAGATAGTCCGCCACTAGCTGGAACCTGGCAGGTCTGTGCAACGTGATGAAGTCGAATGGCTGAAGGGAGAGAAACCAGCGGAGAACCCTCTGGTTAGTGTCCTTATGCTGAGCCAGCCACTGGAGGGGGGCATGGTCGGTATACAGGGTGAACCGGCGACCCAGCAGATAATACCGGAGTGAGTCAACGGCCCACTTGATGGCCAAGCACTCCTTCTCAATGGTCGAGTAAGCCGCCTCGTGGGGCAACAGCTTCCGACTGATGAAGCACACTGGTTGTAGATCCCCTCTGATCTCCTGCGACAGTACAGCTCCTAGTCCCTGGTTGGAGGCGTCTGTCTGTAAAAAGAAATGTTTCTGGAAGTCCGGACAGCAGAGGACCGGGTTTGATGTGATCCGTCGCTTCAGGTCCGCTATGGCGTTCAAGGCACTTGGGTTGTTGGTCAGATTGGGATTACCCTTGAGCCTTAACGCGTCTGTCAAAGGTGCGGCCACCGAGGAGAAGTCAGGGATGAATCTCCTGTAATACCCGATCAACCCCAGGAATGCTCGTATTTGTTTCCTGTTGGTGGGAGTCGGTATATCGCATATAGCCTGGGTTTTGGACAACTGAGGCTTAAGCACTCCCCCACCCACTATGTGGCCCAGATATTTGGTTTCGTGGGTTCCCATCGTAGTCTTCTTGGGGTTGATATGTAACCCTGCCCTCTGTAAATCAGCTACTACTAGTTCCAGATGGTCCAGATGCGACCCCCAGGATTGGCTGTACACGACAATGTCGTCCAGGTAAGCAGCAGCGTATCCAGCATGCGGTCTTAGTATGATGTCCATCAGCCTCTGGAACGTGGCGGGGGCCCCATGGAGTCCAAAGGGTAGAACCTTATATTGGTATAAGCCTTGAGGGGTGGAAAAGGCAGTTTTCTCCCTGTCCTTGGTGCGTAGGGGTATCTGCCAATAGCCCTTGGTTAATTCCAGAGTACTTAAGAATTGGGCTGCTCCAAGGCCCTCCAGTAGTTCGTCCATCCGAGGCATTGGATAGGCTTCGTATCGGGACACCGCATTTAACTGTCTGTAGTCCATACAGAAACGGACCGAACCGTCCGGTTTAGGAACGAGCACTATGGGGGACGACCAAACGCTGACAGATGGCTCGATGATATCCATCCGTAACATTTCATCCACCTCGGATTTGATGGTGTTCCGCCTGGCTTCGGGTATCCGGTACGGTCTAAGCCTCACGGGTGGTCCGGGGTCCGTTTTGATTACATGTTCAAGCACGTTGGTTCGTCCAGGTAAGGAGGAAAAGGCGTCAGCATAGGGGAACAGCCTGTTCCTAATGTCCGTCTTCATTTCGGGGGAAAGGGTGTCACCCCAGTTGACTGCATCCAGGGTATGGGGAACGGTGTTCAGGATTTCTTCCGATTCGGGTTCCTCGATGCTCACAAAGGCGCCCAGAAGAGGCTCGTTCCATTTTTTTAGAAGGTTGATGTGAGACCTTTTCTGGGGTAGTTCGATCGGGTTGTTGTACCCGGTAGGTCACTGGGCTTAGCACATCAATGATCTTGTAGGGCCCTCTCCATCTGGCTAAGAGCTTGTTGGTGCTGGTAGGTAGGAGTACCAATACCTGGTCCCCTGGGCTGAAGGTTCTCATCCGGCTCCCCTTGTTGTAATTTCTTTCTTGAGTTGTTTGGGCATGACCAAGGTTGTTCTGGGCCAGTGTACGTAATGCGGTTAGGTGTTCCTTTAATTCCTCTGTATACTCGGTTAAGGACACTTCTTCCGTGGATTCCCACTCCTCCTTAACCAGGTCCAGTATCGTCCGAGGTTGTCTCCCAAACAAGAGCTCGAAGGGAGAAAAACCGGTGGAAGACTGTGGGGTGTCTCTTAACACCATTAACACCAGGGGGATCGCCCGATCCCAGTTTTTCCCGGTTGGTCCCGTCACCCTTCTTAGCATTTTTTTGATCGTCTGGTTATATCGTTCTACCAGCCCATCAGTTTGGGGATGGTATACTGAGGTTCTCAATTGTTTGATCTGTAGCTGTCCACATATTTGTTTTAGGAGGGTTGACATGAAATTAGTGCCCTGGTCGGTGATTATCTCGGAGGGTATCCCCACTCGGGCAAAGAACGGGATTAGTTGGTCGCATAATACCCGGGCCGATGTTCCCTTTAGGGGAAAGGCCTCTGGGTAGCGGGTGGCGTAGTCGACTACGACCAATAAGTATTTATAACCGCGGCTGGCTGGTTCCAGGGGTCCCACTATGTCCATGCCGATCCTCTGGAATGGGATCGAAATGAGGGGCATTTTCTGTAGGGGTGCCTTGGCGGGTAGTACCCCGCTGGTAAGTTGGCAGGTGGAACAATTCTTGCAATGTCGGGCTACCTCCCCGTAGATGCCAGGCCAGAAAAACCTCTTTAGAAGATTTTGTTGGGTCTTAAGGGAGGCCATGTGACCCCCACAGGGATGATTGTGGGCCAGTTGTAGTACTATAAGACGGTGACTCTTCGGTAACACTAATTGTTCTTTTACGGCGTCATCGTCACCCTTATACCTCCGGTATAGGAGACCATTGCGTAGAAGGAACCCTGGGCCACTGGCTAGGTTGGGTTCCCCTTCCCGGGCTGCCCTTTCCCTGGCCACACGTAGGGTTGGGTCGGTTAGGGTCTCTCCCCTCATGTTGTCCTCGTTATCTTCAAGCTTCCAATCGATGGGTCGGGTCATATAACTGGCCTGACACCATGCCATCCGGGTCCGCCTTTTCCGCCCTGGTAGGGGTTCCCGGGAAACAGGGTCCATTCCCACAACATTGGATTCGGGCGGGTACTTCTCTTCCCTTAGGTCCCTTAAGGTCTGGTTGAAGTGGGGAAGGTCAGTCCCAATTACCACTGGGGTGGGAAGACTAGGTAGGACGGCAACCCTCAAGGGAGTGGAGGTTTCTTTTAAGTTAATCACTACATCCTTCATTGGGTAACACTTGGTGTCCCCGTGAATGCATCTGATAGGTACCGTTACGTTAGACAAGCAGGGAGAGTTACTCACGGTTGGTGATATGGCCGTCTGCCTGCTGCCGCTGTCCAAGAGTGCACGTGATGGTCGGCCGTCGACACGAATGTCCACCACATAAGGTCCCAGGACGCCCTCCTCGTCTATTGGGTTCAGGTAACCGATGTCCATGGGTTCAACCGGTCTTCTCCTGGGACAAAACCGGGCTATGTGGCCCCACTCGTTGCACTCATAACACTGCGGTTGCTTGTAACCAGGTGTCGGCATTGGGGCCTTCTCTTCGCTTCCTGGTCTCTTGTCCTCTGAGGGTTTCCACCTGAAGGGTAGGACTCGGCTACCCCTAATCGCATGGGGGTCGGAAACCGGGATGGCAATGCGGGCTGATACTCCTGTGGGTGGTAGCCGGAAGTGACCTGCCTTCTGATACGCCGACGCTATGTCCACTGCTTCGGTTAGGGTGGGCCGATGGTGCTTCCTGACCCATTTCTGCATTTGCCCGGGCAGGGCTTCTATGAACTGTTCCAGTATGATTTTATCGAGCAGGGGTTGGTTAGCGGGGTTTGGAGCCAGCAACCACTTCTTGGCTAGGTCTTTTATCCTATAGTACAGCTGGCGTGGGCTTTCCCCAGCCCTGAGTCTGGCTTCCCTTAGCTGGATCCGGTATGCTTCATCGTCCAGTCCTAAACGGTCTAGCACTGCGGCCTTGATCTCTCCGTACGGCAAATTGCCGTTGAGGTTTAGAGCCTGGTAGGCGCCCTGCATCACCCCAGATAGAAGGGGGGCGACATACTGACCCCACCGGTCTGGAGGCCATTGCGCGTTCCTGGCTATGCGTTCGAAACTGGTAAAGAAAAAGGCAGGGTCCTCCCCATCCCTATACTTCTGCAGGAGGGCCGAGGGCACCAGTGGTTGGTTTCTCGTATTGGCTACTGCATCCGTGAGACGGGTTATGGTCTCATGCTGTTTGTCCTGCGCAGTGGTCTGTATAGTACCCTGCAGCTGGATGGCCTGTTGAAAGGCTTGCCGATCCGCAGCTGCTTGTTGTGACTGTAGCTGCACATCTGTTGCAATTGCTGTTGACCCTCGGTCAGGGTCTTTATCAATGCCTCCATAGCGCTGTCAGAATCCCACCTTCGTCGCCAGTGTGAAGTTAAGCTCGGAGACAGGTGGATGCTGAAACAATAATTTAATCACTGGTTAGGATAGCGTTATGTTTTAGGGAATTATTATCAAGTCCTTCCGGTTAATTTCACCGGTGTCTTGGTCTTCCAAAATATAATGACGTTAGTCCTGGTCTGGTCTTATCTTGGGGTGTCCGGATAGGCCCACCACTCTGGTTCTCCCCTCTCTCCGTGTCCTGTGGAATGAGAGCAACCCATTAGTTTGGTTTGGCACCCTTTTATCATAACAGGAGGTTTCAAACCCCCTCCAATCACTGGGAGCCTGGGCTAACCCCCTTCTCATTGGTTCCTGGGACGTTGTCCCGCCTCCCTTAAAGGTTGCCGCCCCGGGCTGTCGCCCTTCTCGGTTCCCTTGAGGTGGTGAGGGTTCACGTTGGCCATACAGCCGTGGCCGCGTGGTGTAAGGACGCATCCGGACGATGGGCGTCCTTCTCCAGCCACATGAAGTCCTGGCTCCATCAGAAGGAGCCCGGAGGCGGCGATCCGGTCGCTGCTCTCCTGCGTCCCGGCACCACCGCGAGCACGGCTCCCCGTTCCCCGGACTGGAATGGAACCCAGGTGAGTGTTCCGCGGGCCCGCCGCGGCTGTCCGCAGAGGCTTCCCTCGCGGCTTCGCCGCGGCTGTCTATAGGGGCTCTTTCTGCAGCGTCGCCGCGGCCGCCAGAAACGCGGCTGTCCGCGGCGGCTTCCCCCTTCCTTGCTACACTGGGAAGGGCGGGCATGCCGCCAGGGTGTCCAGCATCTTCGGGCTCGTGAGGGTTGAGTGCACGTCGCGGCACCACCCGAGGCATGACTCCACAGTTATACACAGTCTCCTAAGAGTTTACCACCAATTGGGATGAGCAAATAGTAAAAGCTAATATGCTATTAAGATATAGTGGGACGGTTGCGAAGTTCTCCATGGAACAGGGCCATGGGTGGGTCCACTTGGCCAACAGAGGTATAGAACTTGAAAGCAAGCTGGGTAGCAGTTTATTGTGCTAAATTATGGCGATACCACAATCATTCAAAGTTGTGTGTGAGACTGATAATACCTTTTTAAAAATGAATACTTGGTTTACCCAATAGGACGTTAGCTATCTTCATACACCAAGAGCCCCATGCGAAGTCTATGGATTGCTTAATTGCAATCAAACCCCTTTTGTATTGGGTTAGACTGGTGTACCCCCGAACTAGCTAAATATAGAGAAGCCATAGTGGACTTCTTGGGACAGATGATGGGGTGGGGGCAGGGGGAAGGTCACTTCCTTGGTGTACCCAAGTCAAAAGCAAGTTAACTGAAGTCGGCCAGGTGGAACTCTGGACAAATCCAAGAGTAATAAATACCCTCACCAAACTGAATGTGAGAAAGCCTTTGAGAATAAAATGGTAGGAGACAAAATGTGCAAAATTCGTAATTCCGTAAGACCTAGATCCACACACTCACTTTACGTCAGGTTTCGGTTTGGGAATATTGCCATTGGCACATTTAACGAGCAAGTAATCCCTCAGGTAAAATGTCCCAATTGCGTTACAAGTATTGAAAACAAAGAACATTTTTTCTTACCATGTCCACTATATTTGCACCTTAGGAAAACGTATCCGAGACCGAGATTTATGCAATATGATGTGCACACAGTGGCACAGGCTAGATCTCTTTGCAATAGGACTCGGAAAGAGGCAATAGTGTATGTCGCAGGCAAATATCTGCAAAGTGCACGTAAGAAAATGTTTTTCAAAACCGACGTCTAGAAACTGATGGGAGTGTAGGTAGTATTTGCTTTTTGGTAACTGTACGCTAGAAATGTATGGTGCTTGGTTTTGTTACGTGGAAAACGAAAGGATTACCTAGCATCATTTTTGGACATTACACGAGTGAGCAGATGTTATTTTAAAATTATAAGCACATTTAAATTTGATCTGGTTAATTTTTAAATGTTCATGTCACTACATTTTTTAAACAATGAAGTCATGTCGGGATTATGTTGCTAAATTTGTTTGTTACCCATTTAGAATGATGTGAAGTTGATCAAACATGACTGGTTGAATTGGACATTGATGCTAGGCAACAAACATATGCACACTTAAAGTAATGCGCTGGAGAAAGGTAGTCCCTTATGTATTTGAGGTATCCTGTAAATGTTTTATAGCTTATTCTATGAATTTTAATTATGAATTGTTTATGATATGTACACTTTTATGACAAGTAGCTGAAATAATGTTGATTGATTGATGATTTAGATTTAATTTCCTGCCTCTGCATCTCTGCTGCATTGTCTGCAGACCTTCGGGGTGTTAACCATTGCCAAAGAAAAGCCCATTTAATATTTCCTTGCAAAAATCTGTATTTCCAGAAACATGGGACTACCATTCCCAAAATGCACCTGCAGTATAGCTAGGAAGCCTGGCAGCCTAACCCAGAAACCCCTTTGGACTCAAATTATGTGCACAGTGGTTTCACTGTGACTGGAAGGAGACGAGCACATTTCAATTGTACTGCAGCACTCAAAGCGCCACTGCACTTGCTGTGCTTTTATTCTATACAAAACTCCTGCAGTTCAACACTGTATCCCCTCCCTAAGTGCTTACCAGGAATTTTCAATAAGCACGCATGTGACTGCTTGTGTGCAGCCCAATCATACAGCTCCAGTCTGCTTTTCCCCCTTCTGGCACTGCTGATAAGATGCCACGCCTTCAAGCTTTGCGGTTGTGCATTGCACTCAAACTCATGCAGCTAAAACCCATTTTGAATCTCCCTCTGCTTTGCTGACCATTCTGCCTCGTCTGCGACTGATCCCTTCTCCTGTGTTGCCTTGCTCCAATTTCAAGAGCCCTGCCAGCTCAGTTCTCCCCACCGTCTACAGGAAGCTTCAGTTGTAGCCCCTGCTTATTGTGCTGCCGGTCACCCAAGGGCGGTCGGGGGAGAGGAAGGTGTCGGCCGTAGTGAAATCACACTTGCCCTGTCCCACAGGGAGTAATTATTGCATAGCGGCCTCACCTCCCTAGTCCGCAAAAGGTGGTGATTCCACCTCGCGGATAAGAGACAAATTCCCTGGATTTGTCACAAAAAGAACAGTGGTACATGGACGACTGAAAAGCATCCGGGCTGTGGTCCTTGCTGCGTGCAAAAGAGAAGGCCTCACAACATCTTCTCTTGCGGGGCCTAGTGCACCAGAACAGACAAGGCTTCTGAGCAGCAAATCCTGCATCTCATGAAGACTTATGCAAAATAACACCTCAGTTATGCTCAGACATTACATCAAAACGGGGCCCACATACACCAGATTTGTAAGAATCCTCCTGCCCCAGCGACTCGCAACACGGTGCGAGATGCTCTGAAGAAGGGATTTACCTTGTAGCAACAAGCCTCTCCTCAGGAGCAAGCAAGATGTGCAGGAACACGACAGGTGATGGGGGTTCAAGGAGGGGTGCATTGATAGAGCGTGTCGGGTTCTTCTGTGGCACTATTTTGGAGCATTTTAGTATCAAAGTGATATGTCTTTCAGTGCAGTAGGCTGTTGGGTGAAAGTCTGGCAATGCATGTTAGGAAAGATTCCCATGTATGTGAAGTTTTCCCTTAGTCCTTGTCAATGTTGCAACTTTTCTGCAACATGCTGCAAGTGCACAATGTACCTTCCAGTACAGTTCACTTGAGTCTTCCTGTCATTTCCAAAGGCCCTAGATACTCTCAAAGGATTTTTTTTTTTTTTTTTTAGGAGAAGTGCAGATGTGCCTTGGACAGGGCTGGTGGCAGTTTATCTTTTCCGTGTATTTTTAACCCTTTCCTGCCAGGTAAACCGCGTTTGCCAAGAATAGGTGACCTGGCTCCAAAATGGCGATGCCACAAGGTTCTTTGTCCATCTTGCCCCTTCACCTTCCCCAGGTCGAGTCCTTATTTGGGCATGCCTTGTGTGTGTGTGTGTGTGTGCTTCCAGGGTGTGGGTTGGACTGTCTGGTTCCAATACACATCCTGTGTGCCAGAGAGTCTGGAGTGCTGTGAATCCCTGGGACCACCGTGGTCCATGATTGGTCCACGTATGGTGCGCCTGTATGTGAGCAGATCTCCCATTGGGTCCTCTTAGTTTTGGAGCGAAGGAGATTCTTAATAAGAGAAGGCTCCAAACACCCATATCATGTTGATCTCTTGAGTTCTCACTGAACAAAGGATAGGATCCAAGTATCCTGAAACTAAGAAGCCGAGTCGAGGAACCGTTGGTGACCCGCTGGAAGGTTTGGCACCCTGAGCCAGCTGTTGTCACGCTGGACCCCTCTGCATCTGATCGAACTAGAAGGTCTGCGAAGACGCTTTAACCCATTTGAATAGTGGGACCAACTATTCTCGGCACCTTCATCAAACCCTGCAAGTAAGCCTTCTCGGAAGTGTTCTGGGCCAACCAGTGGGCTGACCAGCTTGTGCAGGACTGTTGCTCTGACACCCCAGTCGTTTCGAGGAAACCCTTGAAACTTGGTACATCCAAAGTTCTGTGTTCACGGCACTCACCGAATTTCGTACACTTGGCCGTCCCAGGTCTGGAGTAAAGAGAGAGCACCCGAACCGGAGTACACATGGTTACCCTGTCGCCCAGCCGTGGTGACAAACTTTGCAGGTGCCTTGCAGCTGTGCCCCTCTGTGCCCTGAAGCCTGCTACAGTGAAACTGGCCTGATCCATCCACCAGGAGCAGAGAAATCGGCACTGTCCCATTTGGGAATCAACGCTGTAACTTCCGTCACTGAAAGCCACAGAAATTGCTGCATTTGAACCTGCAACCGAATTGGACTCCACTGCCAAAGTTTGGTCCGGAGTGCGCCAGGGGTCGGTGAGTACTTGCAACCCTTACCAGTGGCCCCTAGCGCATCTACCTGTTTTTACCCATGAGTGGTCCCCGAGGGCCCCTCTCCTTTCGACAGATGCCTGTGCTATCAAATTATTCCCAACTCCTGGAATCTGTTCTGCCCTCTTGGGGGGAGACCCTCCACGAATAGTGGGAACTTATTCTGCATCACCTCACCCACCTTCCTGAGCTGCTACAGACTCTACAAGAAACTCTGTTTTCGCCCATCTGCACTACCGCGTGTGCCAGCACAGCAAGTACATTTGATCAATAGGCTCCACTCTTCTTGGGGACTGAACTGACTTTCAGTTAGGACTGTGATTACTGCAGGATTGCCTAAAGACGTTTTGCACTACCGGCTTCCTTCCCTTTCTAGGCTGTGAACGCATTTGTGCATTAACCCTTTAGGCCACTTGGTCTTGTATCTATGTATTTTAGTAGGAGTGGGTTGGTTTAAAAATATTACTGTTGATAACCACTGTGTGTTGAACTTCAAAGGCCTTGAATAAATGTATCTGTATTTTTAATATATAACACTACACCTGACTGGGAGTGATTTGTAAGTGTCCTCATTGAAGTCTTGCAGTCACTCTCACCCCTTCCGAGACCTAGTCTTGACCACAGCCAATGCTACCTTGATTGGTCTGGCTTGTCCAGAAGGTTACCCTGTTCCAAGAAACTAGGCTGGCCTTCTGAACCTCTGCCCACCAGGTCAGAATTCAGAAATCCATCTTAACAATGCAGTGTTCAAATACAGCAAGTGCATGAAATGATGCACCTAGAACAGTTATAAGTATCTTGCATATGTTTTATGCTATTAGAGGGGGTCTGGAATACATTAACTCAAATTTGGGAATAGCAAAACAAAAGAGGTTATGGCTGGAAGGTATAGAACTCGTTTTAACCTCTGGCATTGCTCTGGTCAACCCTCCAGACCATTGTTCTTCATCTGCCAAACCATTACAGAAAGGGGAAAGAGCATATGCAAAACAGGCTTGGTGCAACCACAAAAGGAGCAGTCCAGCCCAAACTGCTAGGTCACATCCCTTCTGCACAAGACCACAAGCATCCCCATATGATACGATATGGTTGTGTATAGGCGGTATATAAATAAACTACGTGTTTCAAAGCGCTTCAAGGCAAGGGAGGGAACAAGGGAAAATACAATGACATTCTTACAGGCCATGAACAATAAGAATGTGAAATTAACTATTGTATTCGGCCTGGCGATATTTCAGATAGTGCTGTGGGGTGGGGGGGAGAAAACAAGTAGGGGAGGGGGAGGAGACAAACAACATTGCTATCATACTAGGTCAAGGACAATCAGATAGAGTAAGTGCATAGAAGCAAGTAAGGGAAGGAGATAGGAAAAGGGAGAAAGGGAGAGGAGGAGAGAACAGAGTGAGCAGTGAAAAAGTGGAGAAGCAAGAGGGGAGAGTGAATACAACTGCAGAAGTCAGTAGTAACACAATGTTGCGAGAGAACAGCAAATACAAGCCAGGATTCAAGATGAAAATGGGAAGAGCATGATTCAGGTCCACCAGGAGTACAAGATGCAGGGGAAGTCCAGCATGAGAGTTGAGAGTGTGACGCACCGTGAGTCAATGAAGCCCATAAAAGTCAAATCCAAGCATTGGCAAAAGGCGTTGATGGTGAAACCAGAATGTATCAGGACAGACTCCTGCAGAGGTAGGCGAGCACTGTAGGGGGCGGGAGGGGAACATACATGTGTTGGCCTTTTTGGGCCTCATCAGCGAGGAGTAGTTTGGTATTAACACCTAGCGTTTTGCGTTTTACAGGCATTTCAGCATTTTTCAAAAAAGGTAGAACTTTGGGTTGGTCACCGTGAGTTACCTGGGGGCAACCAGACGTGGACTCCCTGCTCACTGTGCTCAGAGAGGCACAGCTTCACCTGACTGATGAGGCCCAACAAGGCTGAAACACGTGTATGGGGTTGCTGTTGGTACTCTTGTTCAGAGAGGAATTGCCATAGCATTTCGGTGCTGGACTGCCCATGTGGGCGGGACAAAGACTGACAAATGGTTATTTCCCATCTGTGAAAGGTACAGCGAGCAAAAAGCATGGGCTGTGCAAACTCTCATCTCAGAACAGGTTATCATGCCATGTTCTTTCTGGAGAGAAGCGCCTGCTACCTTTTTTTGAAATGTCAGCATTTTTCGTTTGGGTTAAAAGTGGATCTGTTTGGAGAATAGAGAGAATAGAGATCCAAAGAAATGTGTAAAAGAGTAGGATTAATCACACCTCTGAAGTAAAGGATTCTTTTCCGCATTTGAAAGAGTATTCACCTACATATAGGGTTGGTCGGAACAAAGGCAGAGCGAGTGGCCTTCACAAGGACCAACCAAGCTCGTCTGTGCTGTGAGGAGTTACCTGCCACACTCATTCCTTGTCACTCAATGTGCTCGCTCCCTCTCGGACCTCAGCCAGCTCCCACACACTCCCAATCGGATTGGGCATTTTGTTTATTTTATGGGCACATTTGGGAACACATCGCTGTGGGTTTTCAAGTTCTTTATGGTTCCATTTTTTATAGATTTATATATATCAGTGAAAAAACTCTGTTAAAAGGAACGTCATGGTTAAGTTGCACTAATGACCTATGAAATTCAGTGTAAAAACCGTTGCTAAATTGACGTAATGGGTACAAGTGAAACCAAAAACCCCCAGAAATGTGCCAGTTATGGAAAGCTAAGCAACCATAACTTGCGCCACCAGCGTGCACTGCTAACACTAACACCCAGAACGTCAAATATGTCATCACAATGTCATTGATCACATCACTGATGAGAGATATTATCCTACTTATGCATGCAATGAAACAATAAAAGAATATTTATGTGTTTACACTGGAAAAAACAGCTATCAATGATTGTTTGAAGAAGGCACATGGGAAAACGCTGATAACAGATTCAGAATGTTTTGAAAACACAGGAAAAAACACCCCTAGGAGTAAAACCTCTGACCTCACTGTATCTGTTAAAATTACTAGCAACTTTTTAAAAATAACTTTGCTGCCATAGCCGTGGGTGTAATTGTAATAAGGGTTTTCTGTTTTCAGTGTTTCTTTTTATTTACTTCTGCATGTGTTTTTCCTGTGTTTCAAAAAAATGTCACAATCTGTGTTCATCAGTGTTTCCCCACGTGCCCCCTTCAAACAATCACAGATAACTGTTTTTGTCATTGTAAACACACAAACATTATTTTATTGTTTCATTGCTTGAATAAGTATGGTAATATCTCTCATGACTGGCTCCAAGAATAACATGTGCCCAGGTTTTAAAGGTTAACCTCGAAATCCACCCTAATGTAACCATCGCTCAAAGACATTCATCAATCACCGACTGATTTTGACCTGTTTTGACAGTGGTATTGTTATGTATAAAAGATGGCAGGCTTTGACAACGCACAATTCTTTTAGGCAATGTGGAGTGAGCTTACGTTATTTGTCAAGGATCACACACTAACCAGCGTGCTCCAAGCCCCTTGTTTTATGGCCGGTCTCTTGATGACTGTTGTGATACATCGCACGACCCCAACTAACCGCATTTAAGCAGCATGGAAAAGGGAAAAAATGACTGGCTGCAAGAACAACATATGCCCAGGTACTTTTGCCCCCACAGCCAAAAATCAAAAGCTGGCACCCATGAATATACGGACAGTAAGTGTACATATATCTTAAAGTCAAATATACATATGTAGTTCAATTGACCTTCCCCTTAGAATAAAGTGTGTAAGACGAAATAGCATTGGACTTTTAAGAAAAGTAATGAACAACAGAAAAATAACTTGAAAGAGGAAATACTCCAATAAATCTGCGGGAAAAGTATAAAAAGGTGCCGAGTTTATGACGTGCAAATGTAATGAATGGGATTACACCAGAATAATTCTGAGTCCAAATAGAACTCAAGAAGATGGCAAGTCACTGTTTTATTAACAATTATCTAAAACAGGGAAGTTACAACAAACATCAATGGACGTACGCTCCGTCTCTCAATGATCTCCACAAAAAATACAATTTTTATTGCAATTGTCGATTTATACAGCGCTTATACACAGGTGGAGTGCTTCAAATCGCTTCAAGGCGGGAAGGGAACATGGGAATACAGTAATCATTCTTAGACCTTGAAGTTTCTGAATGATCTAACAGAAAAACTAGCATACTAGGCCCGACATTCTACTAGTGCAAGTGCATGAAGTGTTACAGTTGCGACCATGCTACTGAGGGGGGACAACAACAAAAAAAAAAAAGGGGAAGGAGGGGGGGGCCGGACAAACTTCCAGTCCTAGTACATTTAGGTCATGCATGTGTACAGACGGTGTTGCGAGGAAGGGGTGTGGGGTGTGGGGAACAAACACGTCCAGTCCAGCAGGGCCATGGTTTAGGTGCAGAGAGGTTGCCGCGCTCATGGAGCGTAAGCTGAAAGTGCAGTAATCCTGAACATAGTGCAGCGGCCCAGAGGCCGGGAGAGCCTGGGACCTGTAGGCGAACCAGTCAGCAAAAGGTTAGGGAGGAGAAGGAGGAAAGAGGGTAAACAAAAGAGAACAGAGGTTAGCAGGGGAGAGAGAGAAGGAAGAGGAGAAGAGGAAGGTCTTGAGGAGTTGCCCGAACTTAAGGAAGGTGCTCAGGCTCATGATGGAGAGAGGCAGGGAGGCTGTTCCAGAGGGAGACCCCTGCAGAGGAGAACAATCCACCTCTAAATCTCAGTTTGTGAAAGCGGCTAACCCGCAGAGAGTTGGGAGAGGACGAGCAGAGGACTAAAGATGCAGAGTATTTAGGAAGGGAGCGTTGTAGATAGTGCAGCCCCAGAACACCTTGTGGATTATGCAAAGGGTCTTGAGCTTGGTCGTTTCAGTCACGGGGAACCTGTGGAAGGATTTCAGCACCACAGAGATGCAGTGCCTGGGCTTGATGCCAAGGATAAGTCTTGCAGTTCTGGTACTATACTCAATTATGTGTCAGAATGAGAATGTACTATGTGGCAATAGTGGATAAACCTATCACTTGTGTATAGGTGCGTTATAAATGCCTTATCATATCCTATCATAAATGCCTTATCATATCAAGAGACAGGATTAGTTAAGGGAAACATCTAGATATACAATCATATAGGAGCTAGGATTGTTATTGGCTGTCCTTTATCAGGTGGCCAACGTATGCCTACCTCTTCAAACATGTCATTTCAGGAACATCAAATACACAGTTTCTCATTGGTCTTACAAGCTATAAGGTATTTAGTTATACAGACTAATACAATTGGTTAGCACGCTTGTGCCATGTCTGGAACATTCGGTTCATTTAGCAGCACATAAGCCCAGATGCAGATGCAGGGAGATAGGACATGAAGCTACCTCACCTCCTAATTATCCCAGCATCTCTCATCACCCATGCCTTCTGCCATAAAATTGTCTTTGTACTTCGTCTTGCAGAGTATACTTGTCTTGGGAATGTACAGGAGTGAGAGCACTCGCTATCGTGTCTGGAACTCCAAGTTCAAGCTACATTTCAATCCTTGGCTCACCTGACAAGAGACCGCGGTTTTGTCCGTTTTGCAGTCTTTAAATGCTCGAAACAAATTAAAACTTGGCATCCTTAGTGTTCCTTCTTGCACGTTAACATGAGAAGATTCATCCTCTGCACACTCGTTTTTCTTCAGAGTAGATAGCTGACCTTGATTTCTACGATCTTGACTTCAGGCCCGACAGCCTCACCAAGCAGCTCCACAAGCCTGCTATTGTGCCGCAACACAACTTTTCCATTCCCCCTTCCTGGTTTCTGGCTTATTTATTTCATGGTACCATTGTCCAGTTTCTGTACAATGGCTGCTTCGCCTGCATTCTATTCACTACTCATAGCTAGCCTATCTGATGACCATCTACCTTGCGTTTCAGCGCCTGTACATTTATTGAATTTCCGTTTTCTGCAGCACTTTGTTAACGTGTAATCCTATCCTTTTCCACGTTGATAGTTTACTCAACTCTTTACTTCATCATTTGGCCTCTAGGATCCATACTTTGTCTACCTTCAGTGTCTCGGGACGCCGTGCACACTTCCTAATGACATCATGAGTTCATTTTCTTAGTTCTTTCTAATATTCCTTCAGGGAGTTTTTCCTGCAGGTAGTCATCACTTCGGGCATACATTCAACAGGGTTTTCTCAATGGGTATCTCCTTCCAAATACCTGCTGTGGTAATGGTACAATAGCTGGTGTCAGGCAAGGCACTGTCTCATGTCTCCAATACAGGGGAAGTAAGGAGTCGGGATCTCCTGCAGATATATACAGCTGCTCCTTTACCATGCTCACCTTTTAAACCCAGCAATCTGTAGTGAAATATTCCTAGGAAATCAAAATCCCAATATGAGACAAATGCGTGTGGTCTTGTGGAAAAGTGTGTGCATTGGAAACATGACAACCTGGGTAAAGTCCTGGTAGCCAAATACTTGATCAAGCTTGCCAACCTGAACAAAACCAAACTCTGTCCACCCACATGTGCCCTTAACTTGTGCCCTGAAAAGCAGCAACAATCATGGGAAAATAACTGCACCAGTGTAGAGGGTTGCAACCTCTCTTGCAAACTCATGGCTAACTTGCCCTGTCATCATTTCCCCTCCTCACCACCATGACCGGCTTTCAATAATACTCAAACTAAAAAAGAGATGGGAGGAAGTTTTCGAATTAATCAGAACCACTGGCATTGCTCTGCCAATCTTCCACACCACTATTTTTTTGCCCATCTGCGTCATTGCAAAAGGAGTCCAGCCATATGCAAATCAGTCAGGTACTGCAGCAGCCCTGCCCGAATTGTGAGGCCAGGTCCCCTCTGCACAAAAACACATGCTTAGTCACCCTCTGAGGGACTGGAATGCCCAGACATGGGTCCCGTGACTGCTGGGCCTAGAGACCCAAGCTACTCCTCACTGATGAGGCCCAACAAGGCCAAAACTCGTTTGGGGATGCTTGTGGTCTTGTGCAGAAGGGAAGTGACCAAGCAGTTCGGACTGGACTTTCCCTTTTGGGGTGGGACCAAGCCTGATTTGCATATGGTCTTTCGCCTTTTGTAATGGCTTGGTAGGCGAAAAACAATGGTTTTGGAGGTGAGGTTAAGATTTATTCTAAACTTTCCAGCCATCACCTCATTTGTTTTGCTTTCAACAATACTCAGCTTTATAAAGATAAACTGAAAAGTACCCAAACCATAGTGTCACTCAAATATATAAATCATTATAGAACTATGTTAGGCAAAAAGTGTACAATTGTGGTATTATTCTGCCCATCTTGACTTGGAGACTACAAATACAATTCAGCAAAAGGCAAAAAGAAATAGTCTCTCAGAGAGCACTGGAAACATAGAAGATCTTTAAAACATACTGGGGAAGGGAGTAGTTTCTTACCTGTAACTCCATTTCTCCAGCGTTGGTATCTTTCATGGATTCACATGCTGTGAGCATTTCCCCGCCGTCAGGCTGGGCAACCTCGGTAACTTTAACTTAGCGTTTTCCTATGAAAAACTTCAACACTTCAGTGTCCTAGCAAGATCCTTTTTGGGTGCTTTAGGCCCCACCAATAGGACGTCTGGTATAAATAGCCCCGCCCCTGCGGCTTCCCTTCAGATTTTAACCTCCAAAGTAGCGGGAAACCGAAATCAGGTTTGCCTGCAGGGACAGCCGGCAGGGCGCATGTGAATCTATGAAAGATACCAACGCTGGAGAAATGGAGTTACAGGTAAGAAACTACTCCCTTCTCCAGCACTGGATCTTTCATGGATTCACATGCTGTGAATAGATTACATAGCAGTACAACCAATGTGTGGCGGTGTGTCACAGGCAAACCAATCAAACAGTACTTAATCACATACATGAGACAACAAAACCAACAAGTGATATAGCACATAGAAAAACCCCCAAAGCTGCGGGGCCTACCTTATTCAAACATGCGTTGGAGGACTGCATGTCCCACCTGCACATCTTCCACATGTTGCTGCCTCAGACAGTAATGCCTGGTGAAGGTATGCGGCACCGCCTAGGAGGCTGCCTGACAAATGTCTCCCAGGCCACAACGCCGCTGACGCCGCCATGGACGACATAGAATGAGCCTTCGCAGCCCCCCTCAAAGGTTTGCCAGTTTTAATGTGACAAAATGAGATTGCAGAGGAAACCCAGCGGGAAAGTCCTTGTTTGGAGATGGCCTGTCCCTTGTTGTACAGCCCATACGTCACAAACAGCTGCTGTGACTTCCTGAAGTCCTGCGTGCGATTCAGATAAACCTTCAGGGCCCTCTTAACGTCCAGAGAACGCATGGCCCTTTCCGCTGGTGTGGATGCATTAGCAAAAAACGTGGGTAAAGCAAAAGAGGCAAGTTTGTGAAATGCAGATGGCACTTTCGGGATAAAGTGTGGGTTAGTGGCCAGAAGAACCTTTTCCTTCATAAATCTCAGGTAAGGTGGGTCAATGACCAGTGCTTGCAATTCAGACACCCGCCTGGCCGAGGTAATTGCCGCTAGAAAAGCCACCTTCCATGAGAGGAACTTCAAAAGAGCGGTCGACATGGGTTCAAACTGAGGTTTCATCAAAGCCGAAAGGCTCCACACCGCTGCAAACTTCTTTGGAGGAAATGTCCGAAAAAAACCCTTTAGAAAATGTTTCACCAAACGATCACTAAACAGAGGAGCAGCATGGCGCTTTCTCGTGAACCTAGAAAACACAGCCAAAATGCATCTTAATGATTCCGCCAAGTGTATCAGGTACGGGAGAACCTGCGCTGAAGAAACATTCAAATGTTCAACCCCAGGATCACCTTACACCACTCACAGAGTCTCGTCCATTTATGACCATACGAGACATTCGTGGAAGGCGCCCTTGCTGCCTCCAAAATTCATCGCCACTCTTGGGATATTCCCAAACGACTGAACTCCGAGTCGTCAGGAGCCACGCCGCCAGGCTGAGAGACGCTGGATCGTGATGCCACACTCTGCCTTCATCCTGAGACCCAGATCCGCTCCCATCCGAATCGGCTCTTCCACCGCCAGATGAAGGAGATCTGAAAACCACGTCTGCCTGGGCCAGAACGGGTCCACCAGAATCACTCGCCTCTGGTACTTACGAATCCACTGGTTGGTCCTCTGAATGAGTGGGAACGCGAAACGCATACGCAAAGAGACCCATCCACAGGAACGAAAATGCGTCCCCCAATGACTCGGGGCGAGTCCCTCTTCTGGCAAACTCCAGACACTGCTTGTTTTCCCTCATAGAAAACGGATCCAATGGAGGATGCCCCCATCCCCGGAAGATCCTTGACACCTGCGACTCCTTCAGCTCCCACTCGTGCAACTGACTGGCGTCCCTGCTGAGCGCGTCTGCTTGAACATTCAGAATTCCGGGCAGATGGAAAGCGACAATCCTGATCCCTTGAGCCAGAGCCCAATGCCAAAGCAAAGGCATGCCTCTCACAAGATTGGTCATGCATGTCCACCAGCAAAGGGCGTCCACCGAGCTTTCTTTCGACCACCAACTTGTCTGACCACAATCCTCGACTTTGTGAACATCTGTCTGCAAGGAACTCCTGCACTGGCCTCATGAACAGGAGGCAATTGGGAAGAAGAGGGACTAGATGATGCCATGGCCCCCAATAGCGACATGTAACCTCGGACCGAGACCAATGCACCCTCTTTCCACTGGCTTGCCTTGGCCCGCAACTTTTCCCACACACTCGCTGGAAGGCTTCACCAGATTTTGCCAGGTAAGAAACTGTGCCCCGAGAACACCAACTCTCTGGACGGCGTCAAATATGATTTGTCGAAGTTGACGGCGAACCCCAGCTGTTGCAAAAGCTGCATGGTCACCATGAGACTCTCGCACCCTTCCCTGCGATGAACCCCTCACCAACCAATCGTCCAGGTAGGGGTACACATGATGACCCTCCCTCTGGAGGAAAGCCGGCGCCAGACACTTTATGAACGTCCTGGGGGATGTCTTCTGGCCAAACTGGAGGACCCAAAACGGATAGTGTTCCTCTCCTACCACAAAACGCAGGAACTTGCGGTGCTTCCGCTGCATAGGGATGTAGAAATAGGCATCCTGCAGATCAAACGACGCCAGGACCTCGCCCGGCTGCACTGAGCGGATGACATCTTGAAGGGTGAGCATCTTGAACTTCAGGCAATGCAGATTCTTGTTCAACCCCGAATATCTAGAATACCCCTCCACTTGCCGTTGGGCTTCTTCACGACAAAGTACCAGGAGTAAATCCCCTGGCCCCGTCCCGCAACCGGAACTGGTTCTATCGCTCCTTTTCTAGCATGAGAACCACCTCCTGCCGCAGGATTGGAAGACGCGGCTGCAGTACGTGAACCGGCGGAATAGGGACCGGAAGACGCCGAACTCCAATGAGTGGCCAAGACGCACCGTGTCTAGCACCCAGCGATCTGATGTTATCTTCCGCCACTCGTCAACGTGGATGGCGACCCTGACCCCCAGCAGATTGTCCATATGGCAGTCATTGTTGAGCTTTAGTTTGCCGCCCCTTAGCTGCTGAGGACTGCAAACTCTTCTTTTGCTGCGCTTGGAAGTTCCGGCCCTTCTGTGCCGACTGGACAGATCGCTGATACCCTTGACATGAGTAGCTGGAGCACCCGTACCCTCGATCTCTGGCGGCAGCAAACCGAGCATTCCCAGAGGAGCCACGGAAAGCTCGAAAGGAGCAAAAAGAGCGAACACTCTGCAAGGATTTAGCGGTTTCCGTATCCTCTTTCATCACTTTCAGGGCCTCATCAATTTTCTCACCGAACAAGTGTTCGCCCTCACAGGGCACGTCGAGGACCTTATATTGAACCTCCGGGCGAAAGTCAGTGCACTTCAACCAGGCCTGCCGTCGGTGTACCACTCCATTATTAATCTGTTTAAAAGACACCGCCAGGTCTACAGCAATATTGATGCTGTGGTTGGAGGCCTCCTTCCCCCTCTCGCACCAACAGCATTCCTTCCTTTCGGTTTTGCTCCGACAGATATTCAAGAATCGGGGCCAGCCGATGCCACATTTCAAGATCATATCTAGCCATAATCGCCAAGGAATTTGCAGCCTTCACAGTTGTAGCCCCTACCGTTAAGAACATCTTTACCAAAGCGTCATGCTTCCTTGCCTCAGAGGCATAACACATTAAGTTGGCTCCTGGCCTTCCGGCTGGCAGCTGCCGACACCACTGACTCAGGCATGGGCTGCGACACCAGGCATCTAGGGGTAAACTCCGGAGCCTTGAATTTCTTTTCAAGGCGACCTTTCACAGTCGGGTCTGAAAACGGGTGGCGCATCGTGCAGAGGCCCTCCTGCCACACGCGGTCGAGAATCGGCACCAAGAAGACAGCCTTCCTCTGCTTGCCCATATGGTCAAAGAGGAAGTAGTCCTTAAGGTCCTCTTCAAGCGCCAGCCCAAACTCCTGACATGCTTTCGACATCATGGCGCGGAACGCCCCAATATCATCCGGAGGCAATGGTGCAGCCGGACTACGGGGCTGTTCCACCTCAGTGTCCCTCGCGTCATCCCTCTGAGACAACGACACAGTAGATAGGGTGTCCCGCGGAACACTCTCAGGGTCTTCCTAGGCACCTCACCAGGCAACCCCTCGACCACCGGCACCGGCGGACTCGGAGGAGGAGGAGGCAATCTTACATCCAGTTGCCCCAACAAAGATTGAACCATAGACAGCACTTGCACCGACAGCAGAGATTGCGAGTTAACCTTCTTCATGCCGCAGGTAGCACAAGGCCGAAAAAGAGACTTCTTCTGGGCTACAGATGACATTCTAGCCCACGAACCAAACGCACGTGCAAAAACACAAAGAAACACGAGGTGATCCCAACAGTTAGGAGATGGTTAAAATCTGAAGGGAAGCCGCGTGGGCAAGGCTATTTATACCAGACGTCCTATTGGTGGGGCCTAAAGCACCCAAAAAGAACGTTGATGGGACACTGAAGTGTCAAGGTTTTCCATAGGATAGTTAATGTTACCGAGGTTTCCCAGCCTGACGACGGGGAAATATTCACAGCATGTGAATCCATGAAAGATCCAATGCTGGAGAAAATGTATATACATTTAAACTAGAATAACCAATAAAGGTTATTCTAGTTTGCCTCGCACGTGCAAGCTGGATTTGCATTTCTCCATGTATTACCAGCTCCTTATCCAGAGACAGCTGCTCTTTTCATGTGGGCTTCATAGCAGCTTGACCCAAGAAAAAACACAGCATCTGGAACAGTGGACTGTCTCCCATCCATGCAGTAACCGAGACCGACCCTGCTTAGCTTCAAAGCAACTAAGGCATTGGCCCCCTCAGGCCAAGTTGCTCTTAGTGGTCTTGTAACTTGTGCTAATTTATTAGGCAACATGGCCTGAGTGGGCTGGCCCCTTCCTCACTTTGAAGCTAGGTCATCCTGGTTATGGCATGGATGGAGTCTTGTGTGCCTATCTTGTTTTCATCACTGTAGCTGTAAACAACAAAAAAAAAAAACACAAAAAAGAAATGTAAATCTATATATCTCACTAACCCACGAAGCCCGTTCAGGGTGAAACGCGATTTCTTTCAATGCCCACCTCTGTACACCAAGCTTATTTAATAAAAAGAGACCCTTTTGTAGCTGAGATGGACTCCAAGATTTGTATTTTTCTAGTTTTATTGCTTGTGTGCCACTGTATTCTTTGACGGCTTGACAGTCTTATATACTAACAAAAAACGTTAAAAGGGAAGTTATGGTTAAGTTGCACTAGCAAAAACCTATTAAATTCACTGGAAAAATGTTTTTTACAGGGACGTTATGGATCCGGTAAAACCGAATAACCCCAGAAATTTGCCAGGTATGGTAAGCTAAGCAACCATAACTAGCGCCAGCACTATGCTCTGCTAAGACTAACACCCATGCCATCAAAAGATGACATCACAAATGTCATTGATGACAATAATGTCGTTGTGATCAAGCGTCACCAAAGTCTCTCACAGACAAACCAAAAGCATTCACTTCATTGCAGGTGCTCTATACGTGTACAAATGCACATGATATACTCCTGACATAACTCCCACCAGACTCTGTTTTCCATTCACTGTCAAATAATATATGTGCAACTTACCCACAAAGCATGCATACGCTGTGGCTCGTACAACACACAGCCATAAGCGCACCCTCTGCATTTAGTTCGACAAATATACGGTGTACCTCAGCCTATGTATGCACTCCACACCCAGAAACCTTATTGTATAATCCTGTGTCCTCCACAATCCCAAATATATGGTGGCCATGTGCAAAAGGGGCGCACGTGCAACCCTGCAATTGTTGCGATGTCCGTTGACTTTTCCAGGTGAGCTTGCACAGGAATAGAGTAATAAATTTCAACCTGGGTAGGGGAGATTCTTGGTAGTGGTGGCTCTCAAAAAAGCAGTAGCAACAATTTTTTCTGGTTTTTAGCATTGTTTTTTATTTGTTGCACTGTGCCTCACATTCTTACAATAGGGTCTTCAGTGCAGCCTGTAGATTCGAAAACCAAATGTCATTGCCTCTGGGTGACAATGAAATGCCATTTCCATTGAGAAGGTGCACATATCGATAACCAATGTTGTCATTCTGACAGGAGTACATCCCAGCAGCACGCAAGAAGTTACACATGCTTCTGTTGATAAGATGTCTTCGCACCTCTGGCTGCCGACAACAATCATTGGAATAGTTATATACTGGACTTGGTGGTATACATGAGAAAAGCACCGTTGCAGCGGCAAAAATGCACTGCACTTCTTTCATCATCTTTTTGAGTTGACGGTACACACATGAACAAGCTATGGAACCCAAAAGCAATGCTCCACAGTGCACTATCACAATGTGTACAGTACCTAAAGTGGCCACTCATCGACATTCTGCAAGCAAATGGCCACCAGTACAGACAGCAACACTGCATCACAAAGCCTCCACTTTCTCCAAATTCAAATTGCCATTAAGGCCTCTTTCCACAGCATACTGGAGCAGATCTAGCACAAAGCGATCACCCGCTATGAAAACTGTGCGTCTCACCAGCTCTGCCAGCCTCACTACACAGAGTATTGAAACAAAATATGGCCGCCCTTTCATGTGACGCACGCTCGAACCACTTGACTGGACAATTTCAACAGTCGCATTTCCATTGGCCAGCATGGTCAAAAGCGCAGAATGTAGCACGTGTGCTTCGCAAAGTAGCTTGAGGGCCGCGCCCCAGTAAATCACGAACGGTCCTTCTTCCCTTTCCACTATGCTCTTCCCACCACACCCTTATTAGGTATTGCCAAGTACTCACACACGCATCTTACAATGTCAGTTCTCCATAAGACTTCATATGTACAGTTACAAAATCAGCCTGCAAGTGTGCCGTTATTGAAAAGCACGTCCAGTGGAAAGTTCAGTGAAACATTGCAGGCGTTTTACATGCACATTCATCAACATGAGCACCCATCAGCACAAAAGAAAGGTATGAAAACATTTTTACCAGCATGCTCAAAACTCTGTTACAAGTGTGTCTGCGCAAGATTTCTGGCTCCAAGCGTCCACTATGTGTGTAAAAAGCATACTGATGTTCCTCCCCTCTCCTACCATGAAGTGGCAATTTAATGGTATTTGCTTGCAATGTTTTCATTTACCCATATCATACACTCTATTAGCGAAACAGGAACGCTGTTCTTTCCCGACAATGCTACGAAAAGTGTTCCCCACTAACCCACCTACTACATAACTCGTAAAAAGAAGGCACTAAAGCCACCACTAAATGCATCTTACCCACCTAAATCACTTTCCAAAAGGTCAGTGTGTGCACAGCTGTGGTTCTTTGTACGCTGCACTGTTACCAAAGGCTCTTTTTAAATGTGCCAGCTTCCACTCTGCACCCTCAGCAACTAGATCATAAGAGGACTGCGCAACTTGTCCTTTGCCTGAACGCCAGGGATCGTATCTCTGCTGGACTAAAATGTCTGCAATAGCTCCCAGTGGCTGGAAACAAAATAAAAGCCCTGCACATTATGCAGGAGGCCTGCTGGTTCCTGGGACCTCAATACCTTCCACGCTCACCTCCTAAATATCTGCTTGCTCCAGCTCTTCCCTCATCCACCTCCTACTCCCTCAGGGTCAGTTGCTTCTGCACGCAACCAGCTGGTGCCAAATGTGCTTCTGCTGGGGTGTCCCTCTGGAACAGGCTCTCGTCTCCCTGGACCTTGAGGAGAAGCATGTTAGGGTCTGAAAACCTTTCCATGTGCTTCTTCTTTTTCCCCCCATCCTCTCCCCTGCTCAGTTGCTGGCTAAAAATGATTGTGCACTGGTTTCCTACCCACTCTATAATCTGTGCCCCAGGTCACCTCCCTCCCTACAGTTCCATCCCTGCACTGGGTTTCTGCCAACCCCCGCACTTGGGGACTGTTTTCTATAACCCTAACAGTCCAGCCACCACTTCTCCTACATTTATCTGTACAAAACAGACCTTCTGTCACAGTGTTTGTGTACACACCACAACCAGCAACCACATTGCCCAATGGCTTAGCCTCCACAGTGCCAATGCCATAGCTGCCATCCTAAAAAGAGCCGGATGTATCAAGTCTAATCCTAAAAGTACAGCGGAATCTGTGGCATTACCGTGCTACAAATAGGAGGGGGGGTTTGGGGGTGGAATGCAAAGCAGGATTGGGGATTGTGTCTTTAGTACTGTCTCTAAAAACACTTGTATATTATTTTTTTGGATTTGTCATGTTTGTCTTATGTACGTGCATTCATATATTTTGCTTTAGTTTTTGCTCTCTTTTGCTCACTGTCCGTTTGCTTCTCCTCTTGACATTTCTCTCGACTGAAGATGAAATGTCTATCTTACATTTCTACAGGATTCTCTGCAACGCTTCGTGCAGAGTGGCAAACACAGCAGCATTGCCATTGGAGGTAAAAACATAAAATAAAAATGTCATTTCCTTGGAACCACTGGAAATCTTGCTGGTTCTTAATGCAGAACATAGAAAGAAGGAGATTGGACGGATCTGGCACACCCTATTAATGTAGGTAATAATGTGGTGTATTAATGTCTTAAAAGAATATAATAGAGGAAATTAGAAGATAGATATGAGGTGCAGAGGAGAGATAAGCAGCCTTGACACCTAGGCCGCATGAAATAGTAAGAAACAAAAAAGTTCCCAATTAGGGAACTCACGTCCCCTGCACACGTTCAATGTACACTCTTACCAGATAGAAAAAATAAACTCCAGAAATCCAGCAAAGATGCTGGGGGACTCACTAGGTGAGGGAAATTAGCCCTAGAAGGAGAATTCTCCCTAACATTCTCCAATCAGGTTTCGAGGGTGTGGTTCACAGGAAGGGGCAGTGACATATTTACCCAAACTTCGATGCAGTGAGGTTGGCAGAGATGGACCGACAACGAGTGCTTATAGTGGGTGATACTTTTGTGCACAGGTATGCCATGGAAAGAGGCTTTGAAACTGACTTTCAGTTGGAAGGAGTGCAGGCTTTTTGGGGCACAGTTTATGAGTGGGGTTTCAGGTGCATGGATCTCCCATAGAGGTTCCAGAGATCTGTAAATAATATTGACCATTGAATCTGAAATAGTTGTTGTAAAGTATTAGGTTAATCAGTTGAATCGCAAAAGTTTTGTGAATTGAAACTTCATCCTGTCTTAAAAGAAACCATTCCAGGGCAGCTATGCCTTCGTCATGGGGAATAGAAGTGTATAGACTGGACACGTCCATAGAGAATATTATTGGATCCGGAAAGTTAATATGCAAGTTCTTGATTTTATGTAAAAAATGTGTCGTGTCCTTTAGATAGGTAGGAATTTTTTGTACCATTGGAAAGTTACATATTAACTTTCCAATGGTACAAAAAATTCCTACCTATCTAAAGGAAACGACACATTTTTTACAGGAAATCAAGAACTTACATATTAACTTTCCGGATCCAATAATATTCTCTATGGACGTGTCCAGTCTATACACGGATCACTTCCAGTACAGACAAATTACAAACAGAATTTGATACCATGAGATCGAGATTTCTGGAAAGAGGTTTTCCCGAACAAGTAGTGACACAAGCCATTACCAGAACGGAATCACTAACTCGAGATAGGCTGCTGAATAAGCAACCGACAGAGCAAATCCAACTTGATCTACACATTAAGATACTCAGCATAGAGTTTTCAGGTTAAGAAGATCATCACCAAAAACTGGGACCTGATTAAAGCAGACCCTAATCTTAGCAGGCTCTTTCCAGCCCCTCCAATGCTAGCGTATAAGAGGAAGGAACTTTAGAGATACGCTAATAAAACCAGAAAGACCAAAAATTTCGACCCAGAGGACACTTACCAAGACAAAAAATGGCACTTTTCCCTGCCTTAATTGCCAACGCTGTTCGAACATTATAAAAAGGCAATTACATTAGACATCCCAACAACGGAAAGAAGATTCCGCTGAAAAGCTATGCAACTTGTGATTCTAAAAATGTAGTCTACACCATCAGTTCCCCTGTGGCCAGTACTACGTGGGGAAGACCAGTAGAAAAGCTAAGGAAAGATGGACCGAGCATAAATCCCAGATCAGGACAAAAAACCCCAAATCACCAGTTTTCCGGCATTTTAGGGACAACAATCACACTATTTCTCAGATGAGATTTGCAATACTGGAAGTATTACACCCCCTACAAAGGGGAGGTGATCTACCTAAAATATTAGCACAAAAGGAACTATACTGGATTCACAGACTTGATGCAATGTCCCCTTGGGGCTCAATGAAGAATACTATTTGGGTCCATTTATTTAAAATGTCTGAACAACACACTTCTTATTTCAACTGTCCTGATGATTATCTTTAGTTAAACCAGAACGGTTTGGGTTAAATGCTGTAACTGATGAAACGACTGCATGATCACCGGTAGATTGTACACCACACCGTTGGGCAGAGTAGCTCTTCTAAAAACTGAGTTGAATATGTATATCAGTCGGTTCGACCATGAGTCGAATGACATCCGTATTTACAACTACATTGTGAATCATTTATGGGCAGTGCAGCCGTTTGTCTTTGATACTAATACTATGTAAATAATTATATCTAGATCACACTCTGAGGTGTTTCCATGCCAGCTAGATAATTCCTTTGTTCCTAAGCCCCAGGCTTTGGGGCTTTTTTTATTCAATGTTGTACATATCTGATTTTAAGCCAATACATTAATCTTTCCAGTGCCAATCACTGTACATTACTCACATAGTGTCCCCGATTGACATTGACCTCGGTCCTTTACTCTTAGTCCCCCCATCATCCTCCCAAATCACACCCTCCGCCTTGAGCGGTATCTGGTGGCCTCCACAGTCTCCCTTAGCGAGACCTTGTCTTCAGCTTCGTTTGTAGTTATTTTTTGGAATAGGTAGCTTTGGCTATCTCCCACTCTAAGATACAATCACCATTCCACGGTTCTGGTAGCCATGTTGAGGCTGCTCAAATAATGGTACAACGCACCTCGTATTTTAATAAAATCTAACACAGCGGCCAACATGTGGGCGCAGTGTGTATTAGCAACTAGCATATACCCCCTATTTAATTATACTCCATTCATGATGCCCCTACTTACACTTAGGATCGTAAGGTTGCTGGCTTGTGTTTGTTTACATATATCGTTATGCACGCGATTGCGTGATGACGTCATGTGTTGAGCTCTCCGGGCCCCAAATGTCTTGATCTCGCTCCTTTTAATTAAATAGCATTACCTTGGTAGGAGCAACAGCAGGGTCACTACTGTGCTGCCCGGCTTTCCACTTTCCACTTCCGATTAAACAGTACACTTACCGACTATATCTAAAATCTGAACAGGGAACGTCACACGCGCCCGCGTGATGACGTCACGCATTAAAACGTAATATATACGTAGACGGCTCTGACAATGGCGTCGGCCTTCCGTTGGGGTTCCAGTCTTCATTTGCAAGTACTGCGATTACATAGGTAAGCTCTCCCTATAATTACTCCTGACAAGCATGAGTACTTGCAGGTTAAGAATTAATTTCTCACCTTGCCGTTCATCTCTATCCATTCTGGCAAAGACCTTTAACCTCTTCTATTCCCCTTCTTTTTTTAGTGACAGTGGACACCAGTCTAGTATTGGATGCCTTACCTCTCACTACTATCCAAGATTTCTCAAACTAGAGCGTGGGATCACCGTTGTCTTTGGGCTCCACACCATGGCTATAAAATGAAACTCCATTACCCTAAACAGACCGCTATCAGTTGTAAGTGACTTTTTTACAAAATAGGTTTCCGGAGCCCCTTCTCCTTACATTTCCTTACTAGTCTTTGCCTTACACTTTTTTTTTACAGATATGATTGGGACAACATTACCCTTGTACTACTATCCCATCGACCATTTGGGGTCCCCTTTCTGGATCCCCCTTTTCTTCGTTTAAAGATACCCTATTACAAACACAAGGTTAGAATTATTCACTTATTTTTTATTCTTTATTTTTTATTTTCAAATACTTCTTTGGTATAGCTGTTTGTTGAGCACAGTGGACCAAGTAAACTCATGATATTGATCCAAGCCTGTTCTACAAACAGAAACATGATGGTAAATGTTCAGTGTGAAGATATTGACCCTTTAGTGGCAATGTACCCTGGTTTCTGAGTAGTCTTTATTCTTTGATTCATTCTATTAGCCTTTGTATACATGACATAAGTGGTTGTAACATCATGTTTGGTAAAATTTGTGAAAAATTGTTGTCTATGAAAAACACTTTTCTAATGTAGAATTCTGTACATATTTTTTTTAGAATCTCTTTGATTTGCCCCTGATGAAGAGTGCACTATCACTCGAAACGCGTTGGGCCTGCTACAATCTCAACATCAAGAATATACATGAATTTCGATTCTTGTGACTTAATTTGACTGAATCTGATTTTCTTCAATTGACCTCCTCAAATATTGCTTCATGCTAAAAGTTTACTCCTTTCTCTAGAGTTCATTGGAAATTTTGTAAACAATATAATCTAACTGTTGGTCTGGTTTTCCAGTCATTGAAAGTGTGCAGGGGAACTTTTTTGTTTCTTAATGCAGAACATCTCAGCACTGCACATAAAGTCGCATCTGCTTCTGTTTATCCAACATCTTCCGACCTCTGGCTGTGGACAGATTACACCAGTATGGTCCCATTGTCCTCTCGGTGTCATCGATGAGAAAATCACCTTTGCATTAGGAAACCTCTGCATCACAGCTGTCATCAACTTCTTTAAGTAAGCGAGCAAACGTGAGCATGACATGTGCCCCAAATGTAGTCCTCCAAAATGCACGACCACCACATCTACAGTACCAACAGAGGCTACACATTTGCAAAGGAGATCCATGCACCTGAAATCCCACTCAAACTGTGCCCCAAAAAGCCTGCATTCCTTCCAACGGAAAGTCAGTTTCAAAGCCTCTTTCCATGGCATACCTGTGCACAAAAGTATCACCCACTATAAGCACTCGTCGTCTGTCCATCTCTGCCAACCTCACTGCATCGAAGTTTGGGTAAATATGTCACTGCCCCTTCATGTGAACCACACCCTCGAAACCTGATTGGAGAATGTTAGGGAGAATTCTCCTTCTAGGGCTAATTTCCCTCACCTAGTGAGTCCCCCAGCAGCTTTGCTGGATTTCTGGAGTTTTTTTCCCCCCATCTGGTAAGAGTGTACATCTTTTTTTCCACTCTTACATGTGTTTTGGCCTATGTGTTGTTAATCATTGTGTGATCTTGGGCACTGGAGCACACCACTCCAAGTGCCCCTGTTCTTGTATGGGTTACAAAGCACCTTTAGTGTAGTAACCCAGGGTTGTCTTTTAGACTTCCCTCTGACTCCATTTCGCTGGGGCCGACTACTGTCCCCCAGAGAAAGGTAAAGTTGCCATTTACTTTACATAATCATTTTTACCACAGACCCAGTACATCCCATCTTACATGGAGTACTGGAAAGGGCTAATCTGTACCCCTTTTCTGTCTGTACCTCCCTGAGCATTGTTTTGCTCTTTTAACATTTAGACTTGGCTGGTGGCAGTGGCATCTACCCTAACTTTTCTACCGCGATTATATTAGATAAACGTGGTACTGTTCTTGGCTATTATATTAGCCTCAAACATAAACCCGCTTGACCAAATCGTCTTTCATTTGGCTCCGGTTGGGTTTATTCGCCATTTCTTTTTGTTAGTCCTTCTTGTGTTTTACTTTGCGCGGCAAACTAGGTTCGCGTTCTTTGTTCAACGTCTTTTGGCGGGCTTCTGCATAGAAGCCCTCCTCAAGGCGCCTCGGTCTCTAGGTGGGCTGAATGTGAGGGAGGGGTTTAGTCACCCTCTGCACAGGGTGTTTTAGGAAACCCAATTCGCACTTTGCCATGATTGGCTGAGGTGGTTGTCCCGGCTGGACAACCCCCCTGCTGCATGATTGACAGCCAGGCTGCGTGAATGGGGGTTTTGCGCATAAAAGACAGGTCTCTTGGGCTAGAAGTCAGAGTCGCCTCTGGAACTACAAGGAACCGAAGAGAAGTGGAGAGAACGACGGCTGCTGCAACTACCCCGTTCCGGTGAAGCCCTGCTGCAGTCCTGAGCCATCTTCCCTTCGACGACTAAGACGATCCAGTCCAGAGTCTTCTTCCCTTGAGCCTGGTGGGGATAACCAGCTCATCTTCTTCAGCCAGAGAACTCTGCCGTGGTCGAAATCGCTGCACACTGCTGTAGTGGTCCGGATAGCCACCTGCTGAGCCTCACCTGTTTTTAAGGAGCACACCCTTGCGTTGTCGCTGCTGCTGGCTTCATCCCTGTGTGGTGCAGACCCCCTTTAGACGTCCTCCTTCACAACGAAGCTCCACGAATCGTGGGTCTGCGGGAAACCAACAGGAACAACTGCCAGGGCACCAGCTGCATCGTGGGAATAAGGTACTGTGCTCTACTCGAGGAAACTGGGTGAATACCTTTTCTTCATCCTCAAGGGTCGTCCTTGTCTTCCCTTCTTCTTATAACTTTTGCTTCCGAACATTGACAATATCCAAGTACTTTTTGGTTACACTGAATCGTGAACTGTCTAACCGTGTGATCTTCGGCAGAGGCCTCCGGTGTCACCTAAACCTGGCTCCGACCCTTTGACTTTTGAACTCCAGTTTCTGAGTGTTTCTCGATACTGCCTGCCTAACCTAAATATTGCCTGTGATTTTTGCCTCCAACTCCCTCTGGGTTTCTCCGGTGCTAAGTGTGTTTTTGCCCCAGTAGCATTTCATGTCACGGATACGCGTTTATTTAGTAGACCGAACTGTCAAAAAGTGATCGCAACCGTATCCGCGGTATCGTGTTTTGTTCATAACACCGGTTCATTCAAACACAGGATACTTACCTTGAGACTTACTGTACAAAGTGAATTGGTTAGTTGTAGTAAATTTAACGTGTGGTTTTATTTAAAGTTTAATAGAGGTGTTGTGTTTATAACTGATGGTTTAAAAATAAATGTACTTATATTTTTTACCTGAAACCTTGAGTCAGTGTTTGCTTGAGTCAAAGTAATTGTGGTCCCCTTGTGTAATTTCTGCTACTGCTCATATACTCTTGAGATACGCCTGGCTGCTCTGCTACTGCTACCACTATAACTTAGTAGTGCAGGCTTGTACCAAAGGTAAAACTTGTATTGCCACCTGTGGTCTTAATCAGGGGTAGTGGTCCCTAAGGGCACTGCACAGGATTCTGCCTAACAGAGAATCCCCACAGTTCCATTTGCGAAGGCTCCATACTCACAAGGCCATGATGTGGCATGTGCGCTTTCCCACATACAGCTAGGGCCACGCCCCAGTAAAGCAGACACAACCTTTGCACTGGCTTTTTTCCAACACTCCGTTATTGGCAGCTATGAAATTTTCAAAAATGCCTGCACCAATCACATACTGAACTTCGGCATTGCACACTATAATTTCTGTACACCACTCCAAATTTTCTGTTAAACACTCTCAGAACATATTCCCTTTACTTCCAAAGCCCCTCTACCAGAAACGTTTGCTACAGGATGCCCCATTTTTTTTTTTTTTTTTTATTTATTGTATATGGTTTACAAAAAACCTTTACAAATAGAACAAACTTTATAATTAAAAACAAAATAGTAAAAAAAAAAAAAAAAAAAAAAAAAGATAAACATTCATTGCTTTGCATTTGCATTTGAAAAAAGAAGAAAAAGAAAATGCCCGCTAAAGAAATACGAAATTACAGATTTACATAAGTTGCAAAAGTTTGCAAATTTTACAGAAAAGGGACAGACAATAGATAATCAACCGGTTTCAGATTTGAAATTTGATTGTCTAAGATTAGTCAAGTCAATATAAAGTACTAGTTACAGAGAATAACAGATAGAATAAATACAAGGTATAAAATATGAAATACATTGCTCATATTAAAAACACTGTGCTCATATAGTAAAAAATTCATAGTTCCAAGAATAGGAGCAGAAATCAGACCAAAGGGGCATATAGGTCAAGGGCTCTGATAAAGCCCGCCACAGCCAGACCAACCTTGATGTTCGAGATTGAGAGACATTGTGACCAAATCCAATTGTCTACCCCCAGTCGCCCCATAACATTAAAAATGCCTAGATATTTGTCCCTTAAAGAGGTCAAAGCCTTGCAGTCAAGAATGAGATGCCGAGAAGTTTCAGTGACCCCCAAAAGTTTGCAGAAACGACAGGTGGGATCCAAATCAGAAAACTTCTTCCTTTTACGTAGGACTTCCCGAGTGGGAAGAAGGTTCCATCTGAGTTTTATAAGAAGAGAGCGGTAGTGTCTATTAGGAAATTGGATCAAAATAAAGGACATCACACCTCTCTTCTTATGATCAAATTGAAGATCACTCAGTGAGGAATAACCATGAAGTTTTTCGATAGTGTTGCTCCAATCATGGCTGAACAGAGACTCCTTTACCTTGTTAGGGTTTGTAAGTAATGTATCCCTGTCGGAGGATATGTCCATCATGTTCTTATCGCAGAGAGTGGAGAAAAGATGGAGATATATGTTGTGGCCCGAGTGTGTCTGGGAAAAAATCATGTGGCCCACATCAACATATAAAGTATCAGGTCTAGGGGAAAGCAAGGCTGAGAACAATGAGAGAACCTTCCAAAGAATCCTAGCTCGTAGAGAAACCAGACCCAACTCATATCTAATGGCAACAGTAGGAATTGAATTGGGCAGTTTTAAAACTTTCCTCCAGTAAATACCTTCAAGAGAGTCCCAGAAGGGCAGAAGTGTAAAGTAATGGAGTTCCATACCATACAATAACTTTGGAGTCACCTTACCCTTGAAAAAGTCTACCACAGGTTTGAGGGAAAACATACAATATTTATTCTCCAAAGTACGTGATTGGGAGATGAGAGGGAGCAGTTTCTGTCTAAGAAATCGTCTCAGTTCTATCACCGATGGTTGGGCCAAGATCAAAAAGCCCAAATAGACGATTTTGTTAACTCGAGAAATGTTTGTTCCCCCCATTTTCCATACTTTGTTGTTTCGGGTTCTCCCCTTTGAGAATTCCATGATACGTGTTTTACCAGGATTGATCTTCAGCCCATTTAGCAGTGCGTACTGTTCAAATTTACACAGGAGCCTCTGCAGGCCCACTTTGGTCTGGTCGAACAAGAGAAAGTCATCGGCATATGCCAACCATGAGAATCTCAGGTCCCCAAGTTTAGCACTCACCATGCCTGCATTTTTCAGGAAGTTATCCACATCAGCCAAATAGAGGATAAATAGACAGGGAGCTAACGAGCAACCCTGTCTCACCCCGATACGCGTCCTAATCCTCCTAGAAAGAGTACCAGCCAAATCGAGCCTGATGTGTACCCCCGAGTTTTCATAGAGGGCCATAATGAGAGAAAGGAGGCCCGCCGGGATGCCCCATTTAGTTAATTTTTCCCATAGTCTGGATCTAATGACCAGATCAAATGCATTGGATAAATCAATTGAGGCGACATACAAAGGACCATCAGATTTTCCCCAAGAAGAGGTCTGAAGGGCAGTTATAATAAGACCATTGAGATTGGTAGAGTGGCCGGCCCTGAAGCCAGTTTGGTATTTGGGGAGAATATGATTGTCCCTAATCCATATGTTAAGATGGGAGAGGAGCAGAGAAGCAAAAAGCTTACAGTCCGCGTCTATAAGAGAGATCGGTCTATAATTCTTTACCTCAGAGCGTAAGCCTCTCTTAAAGATTGGGACAATATGGGCCGTATGCCAACTCATAGGGACCTTCCCGGAATTTACTACGTCCTGAAAAAGCAGGAAGAGTAGATTGGCCCAAATCTCGGGCTCGGCTTTGAATGTATTGTTCGTAAGGCCATTTGGGCCTGGCGCCCTAGATTTCTTAGCCTTAGAAATAAGACAGAACACTGTCTCCAGATCAAAAACTGGTTTCCATGCGTCGTTCGATGGGTAAATCATCAATGCATCCGAAGCCAAGTCTTCCTCCCCAATATCAAAAAGTTTAGAGTAATAGTCAAACCATTTGGCCTCTGGGATTGCATTAAGCTGATCAGCCATCAATGTGTTATCAAGGCTGGAAACCGAAGCCCAAAAAGCCCTCACATCTCGTTTTATTAGTACTGCAAGCATATACTGTGCGTCATTTTGAATCATAGTAATTTTTCTATGCTTACAGTAGTTTTTGTATTTTTGACGAATGGTTTTAATTTTTGTTGTTTTATCTGCCCAATCCATATCTAGGGCTTGAACATCCAGAATAAGTTTCTTAGTAAGGGCCTTAACATTGGCCAATTGTTGGTCGAAACTATGGTTGTGAAATTTTTTGAAGACTCCTTTCCTTAGCTGGCCATAAATACTACTCTGTAAGACATTGAGAAAACTATCAAAAGAAGAGGTGTTAAAGACTGCTATTTTCCAGCAGAGCGAGGTATGGTTAAGGGAAGAGATCAGTTTGTTATTAAGAACACTGATGTTAAAAGGAGACCACCTTATCCCTGTCCCTTGACTAACAGTATAAAGCTGAGTGGGTCCACCCTCCGGCAGAAGCTTGGTGAAAAAGGGGCATAGAAATTGAACCCGGAGAATACCATGGTCGCTCCATGAGTTGAAGGACACCTCGACATTAGAAGAAAATGGAATCAGGGAATGGTCGACAAAGACGTAGTCTAAGGTGGAAGATGAGGACGATCTACGCCAGGTTGGGCAGGAAGGATTAGTAGCATCATAATGGCTGTTAAGACAAGTTAGGCCAATTGAATCCAAAGCCAGATTCCAAGATCGGCCCCATGTAAGTTTTAGTCCTATACGTGGATCGTCTTCCATAACCAAGCCCAGGTCATCATAATTGGATTCCAGACAAAGAGTGCAGTCTGAATTTAGATCGCCCGCCAAAATGAGTTTGCCCATGGGGTGCAGATATCTCCAGGCAAGGATTGTATCAGTTAACTTCTCCAGAAACAATTCGAGAGGAGAGATTCCCATATGCCAGTAAACATTGACCAAGAGAAAGTAACAATTAGAATCCGGAAAAAACACCTCTAAGGCCATAAAGCCAAAAGGTGTATCCGAAAGCTCCTTAGCAACAGAGCCGAAGGAGGTTCTTACCCCTATAATGAGTCCCCCCGATGCGCGGCCTCCCAGGCTAGGTTTGGCACATTGAGAGAAAATATCGAATCCATCAAGAACTGGAGTTGAAAGTAGCCAAGTTTCTTGGAGAAAAAAACAATGCGAAGCCTTAATCACGGCAACCGTTTCTAGGTTCGTGAACAAATGGGAATTACCTCTAGAGTTCCAAGAAAAGAAACTGAAGCTATTTAGAGGGCGGGCCTTCGAAGAGGATTCTGATTTAGCGGGAATTAAATCATTTCCATAAGCCTGCGGTGACATGTGCCCAGCTCGCGGAGTCTCCATTAGATTTGGGCAAAAAATGCCTCCGTTGGGGTGGGGGAGTTCTTTCTGGATGGTAGACCATTGTAAGATTACCTCTATATTCAGCCCCCTCTCCTTTATTTTTGGCAAATTGAGAAGAGTCCACTATTTTTGCTTCAAATCCTAGTTGCTTCAACCCTTCCATATGCCCCATGATCAAGTTTAAAACTACCTTCGATCTAAGAATAATATTACTAACATCTACCCGATCATGGAAAGGGAATAAAATGCAGTCTATGTCATAGCTAGAGATAAGCGAAAGCGAAGGAAGTTGGTGAAAGATTTTAAGTATGTTACCACGATTTAAACAGATTGGCATGTCTTCGCCCCAAAGACTGGAAAGCTGTATAACATCACCAAGAACTTTTGTTGTAGCAGAGACAGGTAAGGACTCAGTAATTTTTTTGGTAAAGTGGCCAAGGGGGTCAGCCGCCAGATCACAGCCCCTTGCCCCTCTTAGTATAGTCCTATTATGGTTGACATTTGGCCCCAGTGGAAATCTTTCCCAAGATTTGGAAACGTTCTTATTATGGGCAAAGTCAAACCCAGAGGGGACCGCTTCTCGAGCCGCAGACATGCGCATATTTGAGATGCTAAGAGAAGCAAGGTTAAAAGGGGGGAGAGTCGATAAGACATTGTCTGATCGATCTGTCATATCTCCATCCCTCTTAATGCAGTCCATATTAACAGGGGGCTCCTCAGGAGCAGACAAGAATGCCGGGTCAGAAGGAGAGAGCCGAGTAGTAGGAACCTCGTCCTGTGACAAGCTTACGTTGGAATTAGACACTGTCACCTTGCTGATCTTGGGAACAAGTAGTGACTGAAATAAATGTTTAACCATATCAATGTTAACCATATTAACAGTCGGCGTAGTTAGAGAAGTGTCCGGATGATTCAGGCTTTTTCCAGAAATAGACTCCAGAGAAGTAGAAGGGAGAATTGCTTCTGGGGCAGAGTCCATAGCCTCCGCTGCAGCAATATCAGTAGGCAGTGCTACAGGGTTGGTACTAGTGGATGCTGGTACGGTAAGAGGTGTTATCCGAATGCTAGAAACTGCAATTTCACCAGTACCAACAGTCCTTGGCCCCGCATCTATAGAAGCAGAGGTATTAATCAACATACCCACCGCATCCGTTAAAACAGATGCAGGTGGTAAAATAGGTGGAGCATTGGTGGTATCTGGAGTGGTCACATGAATGGAAGAGGGGATTGGTTCAACAGAGTTATCAGTCCCCTGTGGAACTGCAACAGTGGTTGAAGGGACTAAAGAGTTTGCCATAAAGAGGTTTTTGAAAAATTGATTAGTATACGAAGTAATCTTTTTGACATTCTTCTGATTTTTTGTTTTCTTCATTTGTTGGCTCATTTTCCTTTTCTTTCCTAGACAGGGGAGGACTTTTGGACAGGAATTTTCCTCTGGGGGCTCAGAGGAAATTGCTGCGATTTCTGGAGTTAGGATAATCATGTTTTCTCCTAAGGATGCGATATGGTCACCTTTAGAACGGACGGCCGACTCTGCAGTCCCACCTGCACATGAACGATCTTGTATAGAGGGTTTGAGGGATACCCTTGGCAGATCCTCCTGTACTTTGTCCTCTCCTCTTTCCGTAGAGAATACAGTCGGGACACTGGGAAGTATATCTGTAGGGTCGTCAGCCTCTCGCAAACCATCAAAGGCAGCTCGGGGAGTCATAGAGGAAGAGCCCCGGGAATCAAGATCTAGTGGTTGGAGAACCAGAAGACCCGGGGCCGCATTGGGGACCACCCCTAAAGTAGTTGCCGTAGTCCCCGTAGGCCCCTGATGAAAATCGTGTATAGGGGCCAAAGGTGGATTGAAGGAGGTAGGGTCAAGACCTTGAGTGTTCAAAAATTGATTTTCTTCTTTTATAATTTTTACTAAATCTTCAAATCTATCTAGGCCCTCCAGCCTAGAATATATTTCAGAAAGTATACGTGAATGGGATGTAACCTCTGACCAGATGTTATCATAGAGACTCACAAAGGAACTCAGAACCATATTCAACGCAGAGATAGTTGGATGGGAGAGTTTAATTCTATCATCAACATCTTTAAGGGTATGATGTAGAATAGACTCACTGGGCGGATCAGTTTTGAAGTCCGGAAGAAGACCTCTTTCTTTTAACCAATTTTGTTTTTCAGTATACTCGTCAATAAACTTAGTGAGATCTGAAGGGGAACCTGCCCATGATTCATCACAAATTTGTTGTGTTACATTATTTGTTTTGTTAAGATGGGAGTCCAAGTGGCTATCAGCAATTGCCTTATCTGCACATTCTATGATACTGATATCGTCAATATCCTGGACTGAGAGATCTTCAATATCCAGTTTCTTAGCTACGTTAATTAAGTTAGTGTGGGCCGGGGTATGTACTGGAGGAAGAGGGTAAGGAGATTTAGCCAGAATGCTAGAAACAGATTTCTTACCAAAAAAATGTGTGATGTTTTTCCCCTGGATTGGATTACCCTGGGTACCTAGATTAATTTTTATTTTTGATATTGAGTTACGGGGCTTGTTGAGAGGGGTTTTGAACGGCAAAGAGATCCCATTAGGGGAGAAGGGAGTTCCCACCACACTAGTAGAAAGGTTGACGTGAGAAGAAGATGTGTGCTTAATATCACTGAGTAATGCTTTGGATCCTAAAGAGGGTTGAGTGTGAGAGATAACAACGCTCCCACTGTCCTTCTTCTCTAATAGTTGTGATACAGTAACTTCTGATTCATCCACCATGACTGGGGGTATGGGCATACTAGGATTCAGTGAGGCAATCATTGGAAGAGGGATATTAGGCAAAGGGTTGTTGTCATATGCCATGTTGCTTTTTGTCTTTGAGAAACTGACCCCGACCAAAAGATTGGAGGCAAGAGTAGCAGCTAGACGTTCTTCCTGAGTATCTATAGAAATGTCATGTATTCCATTGAAAATACAGTTATTATGAGCTGTGTTACGTAAAGTGATACCCATAGCATTGCAAACCTCAGACCTCTCTCTCACATGAATTTGGGCCTGGGCTATGTCCCTTAAAAGGAGAGGGTTATAATGGGCCTGAAGTGGAGCATCATCAGAACTCCCCATAGCAATAGGAATGGGGGTTTCTGGCACAATAACTGTAGATGGCATGGAGGGCATACTGACAATGGGCGAAGGGGACAAAGGAGGTGAGACCTCCATAGCAGTCTGACTTCTAAGTCCCTTACGTGTCATTCAGATAAAACCTCAGCCTGACAGTAGGCAAAATGAGAAAGAAAATAAGAGTTATGTCAGAGAAGGTACCCAGAAATACACTGGAAATAAGCCTAGATGTCAGGGGAAGTTAGACATAGAGACACACAGCAAAAAAATACTAGGCAATTTTTAAATTTTAAAAATGCAAGTGTTAGAGTATGGCACAAATAGCGAAAATCAAACTCTGAAAGACCAGTACATTGTCTAAAAACCCTATGAAGTATATATGTAACCTAGCATTAAGAGCGAATTAAAAATAAAAAGCAATGTTACACACTCAATTAAATAAAAGTTTTAGTAAATGAGTTGTGTCAGCGTAATAGTCATTTTCTGGGAAGGGAACGCCCGACGGCTTGTGGAGCTGCCAGAGTCCGACTCTCCACCCCAAACCCTCGTAGTAAGAATACAACTTCAATTGGGTTGGCTTGGGAAGGCCCAGAACAGTGTACTCACAGATCACAGTCAAACAGCAAAACAGTATCTCCAGCCCTTACAGTCTCCAGGGCTTAACGCCGCAAGGGCGGCTGTGCCGGCAACTTGTGCAGGCTGGCAGTCACGTGCTGTGTCACGTGTTCAGGAAGGGGTCCGCCCGCTCCAGGAAGCAGAATGGGCTGCAAGAGCTCTGCTCGCAGTGCAGCTGTGAGGGATGGACCTTGCAAGCACGAGCGTTCGTAGGAGAAATGAAACGCTCCTTCCAATCAGCAGAAAATACGCCGCAAGGGCGGCTGTGCCGGCAACTTGTGCAGGCTGGCAGTCACGTGCTGTGTCACGTGTTCAGGAAGGGGTCCGCCCCCTCCAGGAAGCAGAATGGGCTGCAAGAGCTCTGCTCGCAGTGCAGCTGTGAGGGATGGACCTTGCAAGCACGAGCGTTCGTAGGAGAAATGAAACGCTCCTTCCAATCAGCATCCACAATGATCCTGCGGTACACCCAGCACACCTTTCGTCTTGCACACAAAGGTCCACCCTTGCCCACACCCAGCACAACACTATGAACCCATGCGAACGAAATGAACGAAACCCCCTTTCCTAAATTCAAAAGCTTCCTGAAGACTTGGCTCTTCAATAAGTTCTAACTGAACTAGAGCACTACTCCGCTCCAATTAACTGTACATATCTGACTGCTTTGCATATTATTGTATATCATTGACTGCCTTGCATATTACTGTATATTATTGACTGCTATTCCTGTGTACCTCTGTGTACTTTCTAAGATTGCATTCTCCCATTGTCTGTAACTACGCCGTGATACCCCCGGGTCTGGGTGTATAACAAATGTAATAAAATAAAAATAAAAATAAATGCATGTGGGCAGCTAACATTGTGCACAAACGTAACATTCGTAGTGGCACTTCAAACTCCCTCACACCATAAAACACCCATTCAGTAAAACAGGTAGCAATTGGCAGCATCCCTAAACATACCACAGCCTCCACCACCCCTACCCACTGCCATTCACAAAGTATTGCGTCACTACCAACCCAACAACAATATTTTCACAACATTGGCCCTACCTCACCAAATCTAAACACAGCATAGCAACAAAACCCATAATAGCTGCACTTCAACAATACCATCTTCCATACTGACGGTATGCACACACTGCCCCCAGTGGCCACACTGCCCCCAGTGGCCACACTGCGTGACTTTTCATTGCGCCATCTGCAATCACACATCCAAAACTTTACCATGTTGTACCTGCGACCTCACCTGCGGAACCAAACATACACACCTGCAAGCTCACTTCTGCTGCTCCATGGCGTGTGAAATGTGCTCCACAACCATTCTTTGCAGGTCACCACCCTCTACCTGATGCACAGTTAAATTTGCATTAGTGGCGTCGGTTTCCTCAAGTCCTAGACATTGCCTAGGCCTAGACCTGTTACCCCTTCACGCAAACAGGTCGCCATCGGCAGAATCCACAAACATACCACAGCCTCCACCACCCCTACCCACACCCATTCACAAACTATTGTGTGACTACCAACCTAACCACAATATTTTCACAACATTGGCCCTACTTCACCAAAGTAGAACACAGCATAGTAACCAAGCACATTTAAGGTGCACTTGTACCATATCCTCTTCCATACTGACAGTATGCAAACCCAGCACCCAGTGCCCACACTGCATTACTTTTCACAGCACCATCAACAAGTACACAGCAAACACTTTACCATGTTGTAACAGTGTCCTCACCTGCGAAAGCAAACAAGCATGCATGGTAGCTCACATCTGCTGCTCTGTTGCGTCTGAAATGTGCTCCATGCCCATTCTTTACAGGTCTGCACCCTCTAACTGCTACAGAATCCAAACTGCATTACTGCCGTGTGTGTTCTCAAGTCCTAGCCTCTTGAGTGCATGGCCTACGGCCTTCGGCCATGTAGCCAACAGTCTAGGCCTTCAACACTATCACAACTACACGATGGTACCATCCATTTCACCAGGTCAGCAACTTCGACTATCCACATATACAGCACTACAACCAGCACTCCTACCCAACCTGCGCACCGCCATGGAACTATGCAGCAACAAATTGCAACAGTTACCATAATGTAGAAAGAAAACATTCTGTCCTGCACCCCTGTGCACTTTCATTCACATAATATGGCCGTCCCCACTTCCATTCCCAAACTATTGTGTCACTGCCAAACTACCCACATTTGGTTTGCAACACTGGCTCTACTCCAACCAATCTGCACACACCACACTATGCAAGCACCACCCTCTACCAGATGCACAGCCACACTTGCGTTGCTGCAGTGCGCATGCTGAAGCCCTAGGCTCTTGAGAACATGTCCTATGGTCTACGCCCTTCACCCATGCACCCAATAGTCTAATCCTTCCACAGACCCACCGCAACTTCTTGCATCCATGCATGCCACCATGTGCCCAACTAATGCATTCCATCCTCATAGCACAGCCACCCGCGCTCCCACCCAACCTATGTCATGTGCAAATCATTCACCTTCTGAAGTTCACCTGAAAGAGGTTGCCCCAAACAGGTCACGCCAGAAGCTATCGGGCCGCTACAACACCTGCTTCCAATAACCACACAAAGTACTCGCCTGTGTAGCTACCCGCGATTTGCTGCAGCACGCACGAAAACTCAAGGCACGCCTCCGTCTTCTTCCACCTATCTACATATGTCACATGAACCACTTCTCACACCCCCACCTGTTCCCTCTCCACTTGCCACCAACACATGGCCTACAGTACATTTTCCAGAGCCTTCTGCCACCGCACTGTCCTCCGATATACCATGGCAGCATTTACCAAAAGCTTTGACGCACAACACGCTTCCTTCCAGCCAACCAACGGCCGCATCCAATGTTCGCCGGCATCACGGCGTACCTCAGGCCAATGAGACTTCGATCCACGGAGCGAACAAGGAAATGGGCCAGTGGAGCGGACCCAGATATCACTAATTGTTTGGGACATACATTTCACTAATTTGCAACAAAAGTACTGGTCGGATTTCTACCAAACACACAAAAGCATGCTTTCTGATCCAAGCCCACGCTCCTGCCGCAAATTTGCTGAAAATCCATCCAGTCGTTCGGCCTGTAGCCGTGCGCAAAGTTTTTCCCCCATTCAGTCTATGGGAAAAAAGGCATTTTTGGGACCCCCCTATAACTTTGCGCCCCCTTCATGAAACCTTACCCAACTTGGCGAAACAGTTCAGAGCCGCCCATTTTTTGCAACGTTTGGTGAGGATTCGTCCAGGGGGAGTTAAGTTATAAGCCACCGAAAAAAGTGCTCTTCCTATGAGTTTAGCAACTTAACCATAACTACACGGCTGCTACCACAGGCTGTGCGGCGAACTTTGGACGCGGTTGGTGGTTGGCTGGAGAGAAATGCGCTGTGCGTTACAGTTTTTGGGAAACGCCGCCAAGGTGTATCGGAGGACAGGGACTGACAAACATAATTTACGCCATGTGGTGGTGGGAAGAGGGGATGGAAAGGGTGGGGGAGAGAGAAGCAGAACATATGAAACATTTGCTCAGGTCGAAGAAGACAGTGGAGTGCGAGCGGTGTACACGAGCCATGCAGCAAATTGAGATGGCCAACGAACACGGTTGGCGTTCCTATTGTGTGCAATTGTAATGTGTGCATTGCTTCCTTTTCCTGTATGTGTGGGCGGCATACACCATCACAACAGTCACTGGCGTAGCTGACTTTAGTTGTGAAGTCTTTGCTCACGGTGTGCACTCCAGGCATTTTTGTTACGTGCATGCCAAGCGTAGTGCACTCTGTCATGCGAGCACCTAGCTCCGGAAAGGAACATAAACAAAAGTAGACATGCACACACACGAGCGCACAGTTCTAGTAAATTCCCATACTTTATGAACATGGAATTGTAAGTGCTTAATTTTGCTACAGAATGTTCAGGCGACCGTGTAAAGTGGCTGCCATCACCGCTCTTTTATTTCGCAAACAAAATCCAGTGTGCAATGCCGTCTGTGCACTTCTGTACTTCTTTTGACGTCAAGCCAAGTGGAAAAGGGATAACTTTGTGGTCCTTGGTGGGCCGTGTGGAAGAACACATTTTCTTTGCAAGTAGACAAGGTATCAGCTGTTGCCTCTGGGAGGGTTTACATAGTAAACGTTTACAGGTTGGTTCGTATTGCCAGAACTGCAAATGGACACACCAGCCCATATTGGTCGGCCCAGATAACGACGACTGAAAAGACATTGCTTATGGTAATCTTGCAATGCTTAGTCCACCACTCGTCTTTTGGAATGTGGAAGGAGTGGCATGCGCAGAAAGGTGCCAAGTATCTGAGAAGAAAGAGGAATAAGAATAGATGTAAGTAGCCGTTATAAGTGGCAGCGTACAAGACAAGAGTTTGCAGGGAGGATGTCGTAGTAGGTGGCTGCCTCATGGTCCATGTAGCGTGTTGAGTAGCGTCATATGTTAACCCACTGCTTTGCCCTCTATTTTGTAGGTGATCCTGTCCTTCTACGGCTCCACACAAGCAAAGTGTCTTTGAAGCGTTGCCACCAGACGCTCCTTACATGCGTTTGCTTTTTACAAAAATGACAGTGCTAGCGAGTGTTGTTAAACCCACGGCATAATGTCTCTGTGTGTGTCCAAAGAAAAAAATAAAAACAACCGTCATGGGGTTCCTTTCGGATAGCAGGAGAATGCAGGAGCTGGTTTGCTTAAAAATACAACATTGAAATGTGAGCTGTCGATGTTTGGGTGCCGGTTGACCGTTGCTTGAACCTGTGGCCGTATTACTTTCAATACAATAAGGGTGCCTCGAACTGGTAATTGTTTGAAAGGGCATAGTAAGGGCAAAACAGGGAATGTAGCACTGCACGAGTGAGCAAAAGGTGTGCCGTTTCGTTGCACAATTTGCCTTCCCCCTTCACATTGTACTTTATGTCTGGATTGGCAAGGGCTCGGGAAGAATGGCAACAAAACGAAGTACAATCACAGTTGCAATTTATGGGGAATGGTGGAGACATGCCACTGTAACTGCGCATGATTACTGCCGTCAGTAACATCCATACAATGAACACAAAGAAAGTGTCAGGATCCGTCCATGGAGACTGTGGCATCAGTGGAAGTTACCGTCACGAAGACACGTTTAGGAACGGTCTAGTCCTCATCCAAGATGGCGGAGACTACTACATAAGCAGGCTCTGCCCATCCTTCGGTGCGTTGTATCTGTGCTTTTCTTCTGATACCTTCGCTCCCCAGCCTTCTACGTCCACCTATTGTTTTCATCTCTCGCTAAAGTCTGCCTTCTGCCATCCTCATTGCTTTCTATCCCTAGCATTCTTTCTTTCCCTTTTCCGACTTGCGGTCTCGGTCCGCTTCTCCCCCGCGTCCCTTCGCGTTCAACCCTGTGCCTATTTTCTACGTTCTTTTTCGGCTTTCACTGTTCCTACTTGCGGTGGATCCTTACTTACCTGTACCCGCTGCAGTCCACAACATCTGTACAGCTTACCAGGACAAAATACTCAACGAACTCCACATTGTATCTTGGCTTCATCTGGATTATACCACCGGTGTTTACCCATCACGTGATCTACCTCCTGGAACTGCTTCACAGGGTATTTTGTGCCGTGGTTTGGCTTTTTCCCTGTCGCGGGGCCTGGCTCCTCGGGCCCCCCCCCCCTAGACAGGTTCCGCATCCTGTCGAGGTGGCCTCCAAGGGAGCCAGACCCTATTTACATGACAGGAAGACCCGAGAGAGAGACCCACCAAGGAGAAGTCCAAGACTCTACGAAAGCAGTCTTCGCCAACAAAGGAAGACCCAGAGCAGACATCAGTTGAGGAGCAGGTAGAAGGAGGGGATAGTTCTGACAGAAAGTGTGTGGTACAGTAAATTTATAATTATGCATACAGAACTGCAGCTTAATACATTTTAGGCGTAATACACATGAGATGTAAAGTTGTACTTACATAACTTCAGCAGATTCCATGCTTGTATTGGGTGGGGGGACAAATTGCAATGTACAGCATATGGAATCGTTGCAGACTACCTTTGGGGCACATGGGCAGAGCAACTGCAGTGCAAGTTATGTATCCTTTTATTCTAGAATTCCATACAATGTGTGCCCTTGGAGCTAATTATGCTTTCCACTCAATGCTGCTTTACAATGCGCATTTGTCCTGCCTGTTGAAGGAGAGGTATGTTAGGTTTCGCATTCCGGAGATAATGCTGGGAATTATAATTTTTTTTAAAAAAAGCATTCAGCCTGCAACGTGTTTCGATTGTACCATGCAATTCCGAAAGTTGGTCGTGTCATTAAAGTGAAGTTAGTACGACGTATAAGTAGAGATGATGGTGCCGTACACATGCTGCCCTGAATGCACAGATGGAAAGATACATAAAATGTGCTTTTACAGTCCCTAAGGAACATTTATATGTGCAGTGCGTTACGAGCCAACGGTGGAGGATGGCACACTGGATTTACGCTGCCTCAGCATACGTGGGTGGCTGCACCATGGTACGCAGTTTGGTATGTTGCAGCGTGAACATGTTTGGGGCTGTAGTTGATGAAAGAAAAGGAATTATTGTGTACGTCCTTCAAACATTGTAAGGGCGTTATGGGGTGCAAAAGGTGTTTACGTTATATAAAAAGAAAGGGAAACAGAAGTTTAAAAATGTAAGGAGTAACGCAGTGTTTGAAATATGGCTGCTGAGCTATGTACCATGTGCTGCCATAAAATCTGTGGTGTATAATGGTGTACATAAAATTGAAGATGACCCAATGGTGTGAACGGTGACAGTGGAATGCAAGGAGACAAATATTGTAGCAGGTAGGACAGTTACGTAAGATGTATGGATGCATTGATCAATTTGCATTGTTGTGATTGGTAACCTACCCGATAATCTGCACATAGTGTAGTGCGTCCACTTATTATAGGCTTAGGTGAACAGTGTACGTAGGAAACAGGTTATCTATTGCGTGGAAGAAAGGGCAGGCAATGTGAACTGCACTGGCTAAGGGGTAGTTGGCTGTGTTGTGTGTGTGTTTTCTGGTATGTGGATAGATGTTTGTATGCATAGTTGTACAGTGCGGCGGCAGTTGTGGGCAGGGTCTGCAATATTGACTGCATGGCTGGAGCCCCTACACTGTACTGGGTGTAGCGAAGCGTGTAGGGCTTAGGCACAAGCTGTGTAGTGTAATGTAGGTGTGCATGCAAATTGTGGCATTGCTATGTGCATGGCAGAAATAAGTGCACACTTTGCACTGTGGACATTGTCGAGAAGTATGATACCAATAATTGCATACTTACTGTTTGGATTGGGGAGGGCATGTGCTGTTTTTTCTGTATGGAATGTGACATGTTGTAGTAATTGTTGCTCCAATATCTGTGGGAAAAGAGAACAGTTCATGTAGTATGAGTGGATTTCAGTTTCTTTGGTGATAGTGCTGCCAAATCATTTACAACTTCTGGATTGAAGGACCCTTCTTTTCAAACCTTTGGGTTTCTGAGGAACAGGGTACATGTTCAGATAGTGTGTACAGTGCACGTAGTCTATTGTACTCTATGATGCAAGGAATGTCTGCGCTGACTGCACTTGCATCAAAATTCACTAGATACAGTCCTTCCAGTATACGTAGCCGTGACAGTGCTACGTAACTCATGCCTTCTTTGAAGACTGTGCTGCCAATATCAATTAATGCTTGATCGAAGGTTAGACCTTGCAATTTATGAATAGTTACTGCATAGGCTAGCAACAGAGAAAACTGTTCTCTGTGTACATACATGTCTTTGAAAAGAAGGAATTGCGCCGTTGTACATCCTATCTTTTTAACTTCTGAAAGTTTGTCAAACTGGATGTTCACTAACTGAATGCTGTTGTCCCGTGGGTATGTCTAGAAGCCAACAACTGTACCAAGTGCTCCATTAACAAACCCCTTGCTCTACGTCAAGGTTACGCTTCAGCATTACTTTGTTGGAGAAGTTTTCTAAGGTATGTAGTTGTGCTATGCCTTGTTGACACATAGGAATTGTCATACCGTGTATATCCAGTTTGTCTGTGGCATGAATTTCCACTAATGGCTGTTCTTTTTTCAGCATTGTTGCAATGAATTGTGCACTAAGGACATACAGGTGCCATTTCTGTGAGCCAATTGTTCCATGACATCAGTAGCACATGTGTTACGCCCGTACAGGTCAAGGATGCATCTGGTACTGAGGGCAGACTGCACCTCCTTTGTTAGCACACCAATCCGTATGTTTTTTTTAAAATGTTGGCGTAGATGAGGTCTGCAGACTGACGCATGTTTTGAGTTAGTTCTCTGCATTGGAAATGTTGTCAGAGATTTACATTCCCAATGCTTCCAAGACTTTTACGGCATACTTTGTGTCCTAAGGTTTTGAAGCTAGGTTCACCTTTCACTGGTGTTAATTGAAGACAATCTCTGAAAACAATGACATGTTTTCCTCCAAAGAGTTCTTCGTAGTCTGTTTTGAAGACCTCTTGCAATCTGAGGTGAATCAAAGCCAACATTAGGTTGGAGACCATGCTCACCTCAACTATTAGGAGCATTTTCATTTGTTTCAAAACTCTGCCTAGCACCATAGCAGATTCTGCATAAAGTTTATAGTACTCTAATTTGTTTTGGTGTTCTACTGGAAGGAGTACCAATCGGTGTAGAGTGACTCCACCTATTTTGTAGGCAGCCAAACCTGTAATGGCGGTTACAAGGTTGTTTGTTGGAGGTATTTACTGATCATTTTTATTAAAAATGCTTTCCCTGACCCAGCTTTATCACTTACATACATCAGTACAGGTTTGTACTTTTCACAGGTGCACATTTTACTTTCGTGCTGCATACCATGTAACATTTGTTTACTTCCTTCTAGAAAAATAGTACGCTGCTCATTGTTTAGTTGGGATTTCAGTACAGCCAACTCTTCTGCAGATTGCTCATACTGTAACATGGTGGTGGTTACCTCCGTCATTGCTAATTCTGCCTCATTTGCTACGAGTGACTGTCCAAGTGGTTCTTGGCTGCCTGTTAAAGAAGGTTAAATGCTCTCAGAAGTGTCTACCTTTAGTTGTGCTTGAACTTCTTCGTGTTGGCGTTCATTATCCAATGTGCTTTTGTACCAAGGAAAGTTTTCATCTGTAATTGTGCTTTCACTTGCATTGAAAACATCTTCATATGAAGCGTGGGTGCCTAATAAAGCTTCTTTTCTCCATGTTTGAAAAGTTGCAGTAGAGCCATGTAGTACAGTTCTTTGTGTCGAGGCGTTTTTAATGACAATTTCATATGATTAATTTGGCTTCGTTTGGTAAGTTTCACCAGGCTGCATCACAACTTTCTACTCTGTATCTACCTTTTTCTCATCTGGTTTAATGTTATTTTTGCATGCAAAGTTTTGGGCTATCTGGTACAGACACAAGGATTCTAAAGTAATACTCCTGTTCGGGTAGCATGTGTCCAATAAATTGTTCTTCAAAATGTCCTGGCTGTTGGGAATCGATTTTGGCTATCGTTTGTACTTCTTCCTACGATTTAAGTACTCTTTTTCTGGATGCAGCAGGACCAAGGCTTAGCCACACTATGTTTTCAGAAGGCGGTGCAGGTTAGATGGTCTGCAGCTTCATAGCAGCCGCATTCTCGGTGGGACAGCATTTTTATGCCAAAGCTGTACACATTGTGTGCCTGCGTTTTGTCAGATGATATGTCATCCTAGAGGTCTTGGAGCTCAGTTTACTCTGCTTTGGTTAAGTAGGCTGTGAAATATTGTGCAACTGCAGTGGAATTGTCTGCAGTGTACTATACATCAACATTAGCATTTCACAGGAGGGCAATTATTGAAATATAATCATTGATGTATTTTGATGCTAGTTTTTCTTCAGTACGTGTTCTTAGGAGATGTCTCTTTCACACGGTGTTCAACCGAAGACATACAGCCGTTTACTTGCCCTGTTGTTGAAACTGGTCTAGGAAAACCAAAGCGGTATTTGGTGTAGTATTTGCCCCTGTACATTTACGTAGACAATACTTGCCACACTTGTGTCTTTGGAATTGCAAAATGTGTGCGTGTAGGTCACTATGTGTACTTTCCGAAAGGATTTCGCAAGTGACATTTGTGAATGAACTGCAAAACAGTTTCATCACTCTCCTCACCAAATTTAGGAGCCGTTTTTATCCACAAAAGCATGTGGATGTGTGGTGCTCCTCTGGCTTGATTTTCTTTTCTCCAAAAGAAGTGTTCCACTTTTCTGAGGGGAGGAAGTGCTTTATTGCAAATTAAGTAAGCGATGATGGAAGTACCGTGAAACATTCACTGGATCAAGAGAGCAAAGTTCCCCTGGTGTTTTCATGTCTAGGCCTGTTTTCTTTTTATTTGTCATGTGTAGGAAAGTGTGCAAGTCTTCCCGTGCATACTCAGCACAACTTAAAGTGACATGTGGGTGGCCCAAGGTTGCCTAGCGTGCACCGTACATCTGCGTGATGTCGGAACCAGTACTTCATTCCAAGCAGGTTTGCCAAGAGATTTGTAATACTTGACTGTAAAACTTCATCCTTTCCTTGCACCTTTTGAAGTAGCTGTGTAGCAGACATGTTTTGGAAATGGGAACCTGTTTTCAATGTGTGGGCAACTCCATAGCATAGCGTTGCCAGTTCACTTTCAAAGAGGAGGTGGAATATGTACTCCACGTTCTGTCTCAATCTAGGGTCTTCAGAAAACGTTCGTAAACAGCGGTATTCTGATGCTGTTATTTGTGTGCATCTTTCATCAGATCTTCCACCTTTTCCTATCGGGAAGAGTAGAGGAAAGGCTTGTGTTTCTACACTTTTTTGCCTTTGTCTTTCCTCATTTGATATGTTTCTAGTGCATCGTCTATGGTGTCTTTGGAGTGCAGTGGGGGGGAAGTATAGTGGTCTAAAATATTGGAGGCAGCACTAGGATCTAGATGTTCAAATTGGCCAGTTGTTGAGTCCTGAATTATTTTGGTTGTTCCGCTTAGGTTTTCTTCAACGTTTATTTCCTTGTTGTATTCATTGTTTTCTTTAAGGTATTGCAAGGCTTCCCGAACTTTGCTTAAATCCACTAGTTGCTGCCAATTTTATTTGTCTTTTGTAGGTACACCATTTAACAGGATAATCAAAGAGTCTTGTATTGCCTTTGCACTCGTAGAGTGTCTACATTTTCTTTGAGATCTAATGGTAAATAAACTACCTTCCCACGAATACCTCTCAGTAATTTCAGTGAGAGGCAATTTTGCAGTTTTCAGGTGAAGTATGGCTTGAAATGGGTGCACTGTTTGGATTATAATGCGCTCATACAACTAAAGCTGCTGCAGTGCATTTGACAGTGGAAATACTTGCTGATTGCCCATGAAGGCCTTTGGTCATTGCATTTTTCCTGTTATACGGCATGCCACAGAAGGAGAGGAATGGGAGGGAGGTTTGACAAAGGGAACCAACCACAGGGATACGAAATTGCTCGTGGAGGGCACAAGATGTTGCATTGACCTCACTTCGGTAGGGGGCACTCTTTGTCATGCTGCCAGACCAAAGCCTCAAAAGCACTTTGAAATTGTTCCCCCCTGAACAGTACCACGTCGTAGTAAATGCACAAGACAGTGACTTTTGAAAGGTACGGGGTCTGTAGCTGTGCGTATGGCCTGCAAGGCTGGTTGCGGGACGCGCTCACCCACTGGAGCGTCCCTAGTGGTGGCAGGAGCCGATGCAGAGGATACTGTAGAGGAAAGTAACCTACTGCCTGCTTGGAAGGGGACAACCCTCCTAACAGCCGCTTTGTGGTTCGATTTCAGGTCCCGCCGCATAGAGGTGGTGCCGTAGCTGTAAAAGCCAGGTTTTCCGCGACTGAGTATTAAGCCACACTCACTGCATTTTACCTGGTTTGCACGAGATTTGGGCACATCTCCAATGGTCGTAAATTTCCACCCTCATGACTCACACTGGCTGCAGGCAATGGAGATTCCCTCTACTTTATCCTCGTTTCCTTTTTCATGTCCATCCACATTATCACACATGTACCCATGGTCAGGCCCTTCAGATGGAAGAGGAGGTGGAGGGGAGGGGGGGGGGGGGGAGGGTGCTCCGAGTCACAGATAGTAGCAGGAGCCCTGGTGGCCATTACTTGGAGAGGTACTTTCCAGGCACAGAATTAGAAAGTAATATCTGCACGAACCAATGTGCACCGCTGGTCTTATCTGGAAAGCCAAACACAGATTGCAGCGCAGTTGTGGGATGTGCCCTTTTATAGGACTGTTGTGGAGCACGTGCAACCGGAAACTGGGCCTAAATCTTTCCCTACAATAACTACATGCTGAGGGGTGAGTGTAAGGGTGTACTCTCACTTGAACACTCCATAGTCAATAGTCTTTTTTCGATGTGGGTCCGGATCGTGTCCGCCAAATAAGGGCCTCATGCACAGCGTGGTTCAGTTCCCATGGTGATGCCGCCATTAGTCTCCATTTGGCCAGCTGTCCGCGGGACGCATATTGCCAGAATACATTGTGGCCACGTGCATAGGTCTGCTACGGATACCCCTGCCATCCCCAGACCACTTAAATGTATGGCACACATGCATTGACGATTTCTAAGTAAGCTTGGTGTGTGCACGGTACAGTAGGTGCAATGTTCACATGCATAGGTACTCGCAGGACATGGCTGAGCGCTTCCACCTACTAAAACTACATCAAACGTTTCTTCATATATCTTGCCAGGCGCGATGTTACCAGGTGTCACAGGAAGAGATACGCAATTGCGAAGTTGTGTGACCGACAAACGTACGGTTCTACAATTACTTACAGGCAGTTTCTTTTCTCATGCAAACATGCGGCTCATAGTGGCGTCCTACGGATGTATCCATTGTGATTGCGCATATGGCAGCCGGGTGCGGAAGTCGTACGACTCCTCCATTTCCCTCACGTGCGATCATACCTACCAGTGCTGTGCCCTTCACAGTTACAATGGGCTTCTTAAAACAAAGGAAAAGGCATATACAGAATCAGTAACATTTTACATATCAACCGTTATTAGCACACATTCATAGCCACTCTTCGGAAAGGGAAGGGGGACCAGAAACAGATACATATACCAGGGATTTCGGTATTTCTACAAGTTGATGGTGAGGGGGAAGAAGGGATTGAGGTCTCATCGAAGCGTCTCTCATGTCACGCAATCTGCGGGGATGGGGCGGCAGTGGTATCTTATTTTCTCCATAATATCTTCTTTTTTCAAGATGGCAAAATTGTTCATCAATTCATCCATTTTGCCGTCCAGGCGGTCTAGTTTTATATTTACAGCGTTTCCTTCAGTTTCCGTGGCCGTATGTTGCTGTGGCAAAGGTGCCGCTTCTGGTGTATTCCCATATGTTCTGTTAAAGAAAAACGAATGTTTTTAGTATATATGAAGCAATATATTGTAATTGTGTTACTTTTCACAGTGTGTTCCCTACCTAGGGTGTTACTATGGTCACTCATTTCGTCATGCGGAAAATTCTCCTCCAGCCATTCTAGTGTGCTTCTCTTGCAGTACTGCTTCCCCTTTTCACACTGCGGCGAGTAGCAATGGGGTTATCGTCCTCACTCTTTTCTTCATGTGGAAAATTCTCCTCCAGCCACCCTAGGGCGTTTGGCATTGCTGCGTACAAACAGAAAACATCATGCTTTCCTACTATTGTACACTACAGGAACTGAATTATAACAAACGTTAGTGTACTTAACACGTTGCAGTGATGTTCTGCTCTCAGTAGTTGGCGTCCCTAACTCTGCCTCTTCCTCCTTTGTTGCAACATGAAGCAGGTGTGCAGTAAGACTGGACGCAAACGTTACTTCTCTTGTTGGTGCATTCCATTATGCTGCATGACCTACGCCTTTGCGCTGTTTGTTTCGACAGTACAGACTTTGTGCAGTTACTGCATTTTCCCTTCCCAATCCCGCACTTGTTGCTGTTTGTATATGTTTTTTGTCTTTGCTGCAAGGTATCACTTTGTACGACCACCCCTCCCTTTCTCGCCAGCTTGGACTCTACCCGATGTCTGCGAACAGAGGCACTGTTTGCAACCACTGTGGCTATTAGTATAGAGCCACCGGCTTCAGTATGCTGTACAGTACATCTATACAAACTAAGAGTATCCTGTTGAAAACATTTAGAATTCAGTGGAAAAAACATTATTAAAAGAGACGTTATGGTTAAGTTGCGCTACTAGAACCCTATGACCTTTACTGAAAAAAACTATGATTATGGGACGTTATGGTTACAATGCCCTACTAATAACCTATGAAATTCACAAACAAAAAAAACATTGTAAAGGAACGTAATGGTTAAGCTGTGCTACTAAAGCCCTATGCAATTCAATGGAAAAACGAAGTTACAGGAACGTTATGGTTACAGGTAAAACTGAAAAACCCCAGAAATTCACAAGTTATGGTAAGATAAGCAACCATAACTTGTGCTACAACTGTGCACTGCAAGGACAAACACCCATGATATAACTGATGGCATCACATGTATATAATTTTCATACAAAACCACCACAAGGGTTTGTCATTGTAACGTTGGCAGAAAACTATCAGACATCAGTGGAAGAAATATCATGAGATAAATAGTTCATTAACGAATGCATTCTTATAAACACCATTGCACTGCACAGTTCTTTCCAGTACATGAAACCACTCATGTAGAAACGTAGCCATTGTCTACAGCATGCATCATAGAGGTGCAATAATCAAAATCTTCGCATGTTGATTAGTAAAATGATCAATGCTTCGGTTTCAGAATTTTGTGTTGTGTACTGTGAAACATGCAATAAGTAACTGCAAATGCCTCTCTTACTACATAATTGTACTACTATACACAAAACATCAAGAGACCACACTGTATACAAATAGAAGCAGACACAGTGAAAGTAAAGGAAGCAAAAAGGTTGCAGTACTACCAGAAAGTGTTGATAACCCAACTGATTATCTTTATGCACATAAGTGATTGCTGTGTTTCATGCTTACTTCTTCCCCTATGTATCATATCATGTGTGTGAACCCTAAGAAAAGTAGTCTAAGATCATATGAGAAGGGTAAGGTCAACAAATATAGTACATTTTCAATGTTTAGTTCCTGACTCCCAGTGAAGAAAAGCACCCGGTGTACATATGTCACTGAACAAAAATAAAAAAAAACAAAAAAAAAAAAAAAGGAGGGAGCCACACGCAATGTCATGGGTGTTAGTCCTTGCAGTGGAGGTGCGAGTTATGGTTGCTTAGCATAGTTTTTTCAGTAAAGAGGATAGGATTTTAGTAGCACAACTTAACCATAATGTCCCTTTAACAACGTGAGAGGGAGACGCTGTGTATATATCCCCTCCACTTAATTAGTGTATTCTCTTAGGTCGAGTAGATCAGGTTATTTGACCCACAGGTCCGGCAGGATATCAGGTTTGAGGCCTATTAATACATTTCCCAATTATTTGGGCTATGGAGGGGGGGGTTCGCGTATGTTACTGGCTGGCATAACGACTGGCCTAAACATCTAACAGACATGAAAGCAGATGTCGCGGAGCGCGATAAGAGCACAACCAGCTGAGCTGTGGAATGCGATCCAGGCCTCAGAGCTGGGTATCCATAGCCCCCCTCTTCGAGAAGTACACAGCGCTGAAGCTGCTGGCTGAAGTCCCAAGATCGATAAGAGCCTGCCTTACAAAGACAATCTGATATTAAGAAATATGCCTCTCTCTGTTCTTGCAATTTGTACTTAATGATGAGCCAGGCCTGGGAGGGGTCAGAGTCGATGCAGCCCTCCAGAGCATGGTGGGTGTGTGTGCTAACATTACAGCTTTTACACCCAAACCTCTGGGTTTGCATATTATTTGTGTCCAAGTGCGGAGTGCCTGGAATGCCTGAGATGGTGTGAAGGAGCTAGATGAGCACTAGTATCAGGGTGAGCAGGACGAACGAATGTAACAGCGTATACTCAGCGGGACACTCAATTGGTTTTTATCTGAGCAGTTATTTGTACCCCTATATGCGAGGCATCTACACCTAGGATACAGGCCAGGATTCATTTGAGCGTAGATGGGTTTGTGTTTGGCCTAGATGACAGGAGGGCCCTTTGCCTAGTCTTGCTTAGTAGCATATTTTGAGATGGTTTGCCCACATACAAAATGGCAAAAACAAAAAAAAGCGGATCATGAATAGTGTGGTGAGAATGTTGCGAGTAATTCAGCCAGGCACCCAAGGTGTCCCAAATAGCGTGTGCATTACTGAATGATTAAATCAATTGTAATATACACATCTGCTTTTAATTAAATGCTTGGTATTATGAAGATTAAACTTTGTATAATTTAATAAATGTTTTTTCCCCCTGATTTAATAACAAAAAGGATGGCAGACTGATTATGTTAATCCTTTTTTCGTCCTCCGTTTGGTATAAAAAACAAAAATGTATTCTAATAAGTGGTGTATGGCTAGTGGCTCAACTTGAAATGTTGCACCCTGGCCTACTGACTTTGCAGAAGATTGGCAGTGCATGACGTGAGCGCACATGAACGCTAGTTTCATCAATAGTGCAATCCTAGCACCTACCACAAGTGGTAGTCATTCAGAACAGGACTGCAAGACTTGTCCTTGGCCTCAAGCCCTGGGATTGTATCTCTCCAACTCTGAAATCTCTTCATTGGCTCCCAGTGGCTGCAAGGATTAAATTCAAGACCCTTTGCACTGTCCACAAGGCTTTTTGGGGACCTGGGTCCAAAATACTTTCTACGCTCCCTAAGTAAATACCTTCCTTCTCAAGCTCTTCGCTCCTCCAAGTCCCTCAGAGTCAGTCGGTTCTCAAAGAAACAAGCTTGTGGTAGATCACCGTTTTCGGCTGGGGCCTCCGTCTGCAACAGCGTCCCTGCCACTCTGAAACTTAAAGGAGAACCATCTCCGGTTCCGGAAACACCTCAAGACCTTCCCCTTTGCTTCTGCCTTCTCTCCTCCTCTCCCCTGCCGATTGTTCTGCTTCGGCATCGTGCACCTGGTTACCCTCTGACTTCGGGCTCAGGTACTTGCCCACCCTGCAACACTCCTGAACTGCCTCCTGGCAACCATTGCACTCGGGTCTGTATCTGTAACCCTACACCCCTCCCCTTTTTCTGCACTTAGACACCCCCTGTCTGTGCCTTAAATCTAGCACTTGCCACTCGCTGGCTGCACTACCACTTGTTGTTTTAGTCGTTTGTTCAGCACTTTCCATTTCTCCCCTCCCCCGTGCAGTTTATCCCCTTGCATTTCCACTGCACTTACACATTCTCAATATCACTCTGCCTAGTAAGATCGTTTTTGTTCTCCCTTGTTCCCCTCCCTTGCCTCGTCGCGCTCTGAAACACTTGTGTAGGAGTGTGATACAAATAAAATATCAATAGTACATATCACAATTGTAGTGTCCCATGTTTATGTCTAGTCAATTGTATGGGAAGGACCCTGTCCTCTCTCTCTATGGCGAGAGCCGATGCTCCCATTATTAGGCAGGGTTACCGTGATAAGTGATTCAGTTAAGAGATGAGATTAAAGGATATAAAATCAGTGTTGACAGGTCTGCTTATTATAAGCAACTTTGGGTTCGTTTATGCCAAAACTCACTTATAATATTTGGAGGTCGCTTGTCGTGGTTTTTGTCTGCTTGTTTGGCCGTCTGTGAGCGGGTAATTGGGCTGGTTTACATTTAAAGTTAAGCCTATTACATGTCTCACAAAGCGTCCTGCACTGGGCTGCTGGCAGCACTTTACAGTATGCAATTGCTCCTTTGTCTTGCTCCCGGGTGCTCCTGGTATTTTGCATATGCTTAGGCGTTTGGCACTGATGGGATTGTTACTTGCCCACTAGTTGGCCCATCAATGCCAAATGCCTAACATATGCAAAAAGAAAGCTTGCTTTAAAAGTTTAGTCATGCTGTCAGACACACTGACATGTAATGTTTTTAAGGACATAGTCACCCTTGCTTAAAAAAAAACCTCCCTGGATCCCTCCATCCCAACTAATTACAGGCCCATAACTACAGTCCCCTTCCTTGTCAAAATTATTGATAATGCAGCCTACCTCCAAATCCAGTCTTACCTAGAGATAAACAATCTCCTAGGGCTCAGACAATCTGGATTTAGACCCTTGCATGGACTGAAACAGCGCTACTAGATCTAAAAACACAAATAGACATAATAAAAGATAGCAGACAATGTGCATTACTCTTACTTTTAGACCTCTCTGCTGCCTTCGATCTACTCTGCAAGCATCTATCATCGGCAGCTAACTTCTCCCCTGAAGCTACAACCTGGATTAAATCCTTTCTAAATAACAGAATGAGAGTATTCTCCCCACTCAGATGCAGCCAACCCATCCCAATCAATTGTGGAGTTCCTCAAGGCTCCTGCGTCTCCCCTACACTATACAATGCGTTTACCAAACCCCTATTGGGCATCTTGGACCATATGGGTGTCATCTACACCAACTATGAAGATGACACCCAGATACTTATCCCACTATCTGGCAACTACGACGCAGACAACGACCTACTAAATAAAATCTCTCTCGTCACTCAGGCATGGAAGGCCACCCATAGTTTGTGCCTGAATGACATTCTCATACTAGGTGCCCCCACCAATCTAAAAAAAATAAAAAATAATAATAATAATACAACCCTAAATACACCTTGTTCAATATAGACGGTAACCTGATCACTACAGCCAAGGAAACCTTAGGCTTCCATCTCGACTCGGTCTTAAACCTCAAGAAACAAGCTAACGCCACTGCTACAGCTACGGCCTATACTTGCAAACTGATTTATGCATGCAAAAACGATCTCTCTACCAACAGCCGCATGATCTTGGCACGAGCACTGATCATGTCCAAACTTGATTACTGCAATGCCCTTTATGCAGGTGCAAATAAACAAGTACTTAACAAACTCCAAACATTGCAATATAATGGTCTAAGAACTGCACTGAGTATCCCAAGAAAAGACCACATATCTGAAACAAGAAGTCACAAATGGCTCTCTATTCGCATTGAATATACTTTAAACTTGTTTCCATCTCCCATAATTGTCTGCACAATGCTGCCCTCAAATACCTTATGGACAAAATTGCTCTAAAACGTCTTATAGACCTGTGAGATCAGCCAACACCTGCTGCATTAACTTGCCACGCTTCAACCTAAAAAGAGCTGGAGGCACTACCTTCCTGGTTCAAGCAGCCCTTGCATGGAATGCCCTCCCACTTAACCCACATACTGACCCTAACCTACACAGTTTTAGGTCCAAAACCAAAAAATGGCTACTTACCTAGTACAACACATACAATGTTTGAGTCTATAAACCAGATGCTTAGAAATTAGAGGACGCAAGCCCTTACTGGCCTGTCTGCATAACGTTTCTCTTTGACATACGAATCTATGCACGCTTAGTTTCCTGCTCCTGCTTCCTCCAATATTACTGTACTGTAATGTTGTTACATTGCTTCGATTACCTGTCTACATTCTACTCTGTGTTAATATCCTTCCTTATGTATTTATGTATCATAAGATGTCTTGCATAGCGCCCAGATACCCTAGGGCAGTGGTCTTCAAACTTTTTTGGCCGGGGCCCCCCTGAGCAAATTTTGGGCAGGTCGGGACCCCCCCAGAAATGCCAAATGGACAGTATGTATTGCGCACCATCACCTGCTCCCATCACAGTCGCTGGGCTCCCTCATCCCACTCCTACCCAGTCCCTGATCCCTACCCAGTCCCTGGTCTCTACCCACCCCATCACACATCCTGGGCTCTCCCCACTCTGCTCCCACCACTATCCCATGGTTTCCGCCCATTGTGCTCCCACCATAGTCCCTGGGTTCCCCCATCCCGTTCCCAACAGTCTGAGGGCCAGTGGCGGCTGGTGATTTTTTTAAATGGAGGGGCATAACTATTTCCCCCAAAAATGCCATAGCGACCGAGCATAGTGAGGGAGCCCGAACCAATAGAGGGGAACTCGGGGTTGGGGGGGCTTCCCCCTGTGAATTTTTGTTAAATAATGGGTTAAAATGTTGCATTGTAGAGCATACTTTTAACAAAAAAAAATGGGTAAATAGCCAAACAGTTTGCAATTGGTGCTGGGGGGCCCAGGGGCAGGCATGACATTTTTTACTATCCCTGTCCCCTGGGCCCCACTGGGCCTACCACAATCAACATGATTATGTGTGTATGCAAGGCGCTGCACATTCATACAGAAATCACTATCATTCACAGGAGCATCCATCACTATACACTCACTCATAACATAAGCATACACGCATCCATACACATGTTTAAATAAAAACGATGAACATAAGCGTAGCTTCTGCATTGGCCTGCGTGTGGGTTCTGAAACGCCCTGCTCCAGGCTGCTCTGTCCGCATGTGCGAGGAGGCGCAGGAGCTCCCCCTCAGACATGCAGTGCCCCAGCCAGCATTTCCAATAAGCTATGCAATGCTGGCGAAGCAAAACGCCCCAGCACTTGCATGGCTCAGTGAGCATGTGCGGTTGGGGAACTAAACTGAACTGACAAAGGGAAACAGTGTTTCCCTTTGACAGTTCAGCCAGCCCAGAAGCACTCCATCAGCTGGAAAAAGCAGCAGAGGGAGTGCTCACTGTTTCACTCGGCTGGCTCCTTAGCTCCTCCATAATGGGTGAGGGGCCACTGGTGGGCGTCCCCTCGCTATTATGGATGAGCCGCCAGGCTCGGACTGGCCTATAGGGCAATGCCTGTATCACAATTTACTTAAATTTTAACACAAAGCACCCCCTTGAGTACCATTGAAAAAGTGGGCCTCATTACAACCCTGGCGGTAGCTGTGCCGGTAAAACCGGCATGGCTGCCACCGAAGTTGCATCCGGGTCCGCCACCTGCGAATGGGCAATAACGGTGCCGGTGCATCCGACGAGCTGTGCTCACAGGTGCCACACGGCCTGCCAGATCAGATCTGGCGGGCTGTCAGGCACCCGTGACCACAACTCGTACTATGGCAGTACGCTAGCAACAGTAGTTTACCGGCACCGTTGTTACCGTACCGCCATAGTTGTAATGAGGCCCAGTCTGTGACTAAAGGAGTGAATATCCATTTACAACTGCGGGCCACTTTTTCATTGTTGCCTGCGACCGTTTCATGCTTCAGCCCGACCATATGAGCCACCCCTGCCCATTTCTTCCAATCTAAAAAAAAAAAAAAAACAACAAAAAAAGAAAACGTTTATATTTCATGCTGAGCCGTCAGGGCCCCCCCAGGGATGCACCCGCGGACTCCTGGGGGGGGTCGCGACCCACAGTTTGAATACCGCTGCCCTAGGGTGTGGCAAGCTGTATAAATAACAAACAAAGCAATGTTATCCTGGTGATATCCCCAGTGCTGCCGCATTATCCACTAAAGTCCTTTATTTTTTTATCATTGGAGTCCATATGCAATATCGTCCTCAGAGAGATTCAGTCAGGGTGGCATTTTTTCTCTTCAGCTTCCAGTTGGGCATTTTGGGCATTTTATAATGCATTTAAAATTCTAATTCAGTTCATGTTGTTGGTTACCCTGTTCACCCCCAACAATATGCACAATTCCATCTGAAATGCAATCTGTAGAACAAGTACTGGTCGTCCATCGTCCCCACTACAATTGGCAGATGTTGCAAACAGATGACCAAAGCCATGTTGAGCTGAATCAATAATGCACATCAAAAGATGTTTTCTTAACAATTAGTAGTGGACAAGCAAGTTTTAAACTTTTTGTGCCCCATTTAGCTGTCAATGGTGATCAATTTCAACATAGATATACTTTGAAAAACTGGTAATCCTGGCTGCCCATCGCAAACAGCTCTTTGCCATAGGTTCCTCTCCAGTCACAATCGGGAGACGGCAAATGCTCTATACGCAAACACTGCCTGCTCTACCGCCAAAATGGATTGTTCTGTATTGAACCTAGCCAGCCGGACGTTATAGATAGCCATTCTTTAGCCAAGTTATGTTGCTACATATCGTTTATTAACCAATCTCAAAGTGAATAAAATACAGTAGTGCACAGTAGTGTAAAAAGAAAATAAATTTCAGGCCAGCATTATTTTGCATTCTGGGACTTCCATCTAACACACTATGTCAGTGTTCAGTCGATGTATGTTTTTGCTGTTGTGTTCTGTTCCTTACTTTTGAGACCTTTCCACAACGTTTTAGGTGCACGCTTGTTTTTTCAGCTTATTTGAATGGGAGTTTGTTTTGGAACGGCATTCAGCTTATTTTTTCCTTCCGACCTGGCAAAACTGGATAAGAGCTAGCTGCACGTCTCTGTGTATTATGTATGCAGCGTCTTTGGTCTCATTGCTGCCATTATTGAATCTAACAGCAATGAGCAGAGAAGTTCCGAAAAAGGGTTCTAGCCAGACCATACTTATGGCTGTGTCTGCACAAAGCGGCCAACAAGCCCCCTCCTGCTTGGTGACTCATTTGTTGCTGCACCCATGTATGTTTCAGCTCTGAAAATAACACAAAGGCAGGCTTGAGAACGAGGCAGCCCACCACTTGCACAGATATCCTGTTACAGCACCTCACTCTCCCCCACCTCTTGCACAACTCAAACTGACTGCATGAGCATTAGAGGCAATCTTGGATCAGTCCTAAACAGGCAGTTTGGGAGTGGCATTTGCCCCCCCACCCTGCACCTTCCCTCCTCTCAATCAGCTCTCATTAAGGCTCATCGTTTGTTTCCCGTTTGAGTCGTGGAGGTGTGACGTGGTTGACTGCCTTTTCCAGGTGTGTGTGTGTGCGCTCTCCATCTCCTGACCCCCACGTTCTCCACAGCATCACAATTACGTTGATGCGCCATCAATTAACAACTATCAACCGCAACGCTCACACCAAGTTAGCTTCCCATCAAACGCCTACCTCAAACTAAGATCACCGCCAGCATTCCAGCTTCTTGCTGCCACCACCCTAACCCATCCTAGGCCTCCCACATACCTGCTCCAGCCAACAATCATACTGTTTCCCCTCTGGCATGATTGCAAGGTTTTACGATGATGCTCATGGATTTGAGGGCAGGAGGAGGAGAGCGGGCACTTGAAGGGCCATTGCTGACTGCTTCTCCAGTTTTCATAAAATCAAAGGCCATTTTAAGAACATAAGAATGACCACAGGTTTTACTACTTGACAAATGTTTACAATCGCGTCACGACTGAGGGCAATTTATGATCCAGAAATACTTTAAAGGGTCCCCTGATGGTGCAAGGAGTACTGGGGAGGAGGCTTTGCAAAATATAACATTCCAAGATGTATGCAGCGCTCGTTGAGCCGGGCCAGACCAACAGGCATATCCATACTGCGCAGTCACTGTGACCTCGCAAGACGGGACTCAGCGTGCAGGAGAGCAAAGAAGCATTTTAGGCACCACCAGGAGTAAAGGCGGCAGCTCCCCAGCGCTCCTCCTGTAGCAGGCTTGCAGCCTGCATCATAAAAAGACACTGACTTGAGAGATGCAGCATTGAAGCAACTGTAGTACTTGTTATGTTCTCCCCTGGCTGCACCTGGGTGACTTCTTGAGATATGGAGGCAGAAGTCAAGTAAACAGAGGCACTTGTTTCGGTATTGGTTATGCAGCCTTTATTACTCCAACTTTCCAGATACAAACTGGGACTCCAGAGATTACCAGAGAATACTGGTGTCCACTACCCAGGCTGTTGTCCCCAGGCTCCCTGTCAACTGACGCTCATGAAACCCTTATCTTAGAAGATGCTGCCCTAGAGTTCCACATATGACATAAGCCATGACCTCACAGCCATTCACTCACCACCCCACTCAAGGAAATGACAAAAGGATGCATGTCCAACACATTGCCCAGGTGAGCAACCAGAGAGTGGCCACATCGAATGCACACAGACTTCGTATATAGGGGCTTAACTTTCAATGTCCCCTATGTGACATACCAATAAGTTCACAACTAAGCACTAACTCCACACAACACCGATCCTCATTGAGGAACTAAAAACACATCACAGAGGCAACCAATGTCACCAAGTTAATATTGTTAACTGAAAAAAACGATGTAAATATTCTGATGAACCCAACATCGCTCCAGTAAACACTATACACACAAACGAACAGGACAATCACACGAACAGCCGATCAAGCACACCACGATACATTTGTCGGGTCCTACAAATGTAACTGATATCACCACTGAAGACTAAGTGACTAACCAAGCTGCCTAAACAAAGATACCACTGCAGGTGTGCAAAAACACACTAAACATCCCACACATGCACAACACAAAACCGGTGTGGAAGAACACCAACATCCCACAGCAACACACCTGCCACCGGCACAGATGTCCACCAGCAAACACAATCCAAGTCCCGGCATGAGAACCGGAATCACCACTACTGCCCCCCCCCCCACAGGCTTTTTTGAGAGCCTGAACGGGACCTTTGTCAGTGGGACACCTCTACCGTTCGGCACCTCAATGAGGGTGCCCAACAGGAAAGGTGTCCCGCTGAGAGGACAACGTGTGCTGAGCTCATTGTCCTGGCAAAAGGACACCTTACCCTTGCCAAAAGGGAGAGGTGTCCCACTGCCAGGACATTGTCCCAAGGAGCTTCGGGCAGCAGAGGGGCGGTCACGTGCTCTGTGTAAACAGAGCATTAGAATGTGAGCCAGTAGGCACTAATGGGAGGGGAATGGTATCCAGTGATTCCATCGAATACAAAAGCATCAAAACAATGAATTTTAGCAGGGACTTTCGTCACTTTAGAAATGCGCATGGGAGGGGGTGATCAGCAGTGAGAAGGGTGCATAATGCTGCAAGCTTTACGAAATAATTACTATAGCTTTACCCAAGGGGGATTCGTTAGGCTCACATTAATCTGCATGATGCTATTGTGACTTTGCATGCAGGATGGGGAGAATAAAACTAGTCACTCTTATTGCTCAATATATTTCTATGATAATGTCTATAAAGTTAATTATGAAACAATAGTATTATGTAATGTGCTTTGCTTCGAAGGCATTGCTATAAATAAAGTATTATTTAAGCACATGAAATGCTAAAGCAAACCTTAATAAATAGCTATATCAACTAAACATGTGAAGATATGCTCAGTTGCTTAAATTGTCCACATCCTGGTTTCACCAGTTATCCAATGTGTGGGATCCTGGCCAGATCATTTAATCACACTGTCTTATCTGCAGCTCCTCAGTACGTGATTTACTTTAGGGCTTATGTTAATACATTGTGTTGTTATTTTAAAAAAAGCCGGACTATAGATTTGCTGCATACATAACAATAGTGCAATTTAGTTATTTTGCACCACAAAGTTATTTGCCACTTGGCTTACTTAAGGTAACTTATTCTAAAGTCACTACCATGGTGGCTCCAAGTATCAAAGGCTGATCATGCTCCTTGCAATATGCTTTTCTATGAAGTAATTTCTGTTGGTGCAAGCCATATGCAAATTAGGAGGTTTGTATGCATTTTGCCCCTTAGTGCCCGGACAGAGCTCCAATATACGAGTTCCCTGCATCTGTAACGATTTGCAGTTTTATTTTTTCCTATGTGTTAAAATGCCATCTGCTACTAATGTTACCAAAAAAGTAGATTGGGGCAGGGGTGGGCGCGAATGAGACTGTATGTAATTGCGCGCAATGCATTTGGGGCGAAAGTAGCAGGACTTTTCTTGCAGTGCGGGATATCCCTGTGCACACGGTTTGTGACAAAAGCAACACCAATTTGCTCCATGCGCTTCATGAGAAAAAAAAATTATTTTGTCATAAACATGCCGTGTGCAACCCGCTGGAATGCTGTGCCTTAAATGCATGGCGTTGAACCCTTCTAACCCTAAACTTCCCATAACGGGATTTGCCTCATACCCCCCCTCCCCCCAATTTTGTCTCAAGGGAAGAAACATCAAACATCATTTAAAAAGGAAGGGAATTGCATTTAAATGCGGACATAAGCCTTTACAGTCACACATGCCCAACAGAAATGCAGCTCCTCCCAATCTTTTTAACTGTTATACAGCACTTTTCTACAAACAGCAAATCGAGCTAATCGTTTTCCCATCTCCCAAGACAAACAGCCATATGAACTTATAGCAGCGCAAGCGAAAACGGCATTAAGTGCTTAACATTGCTGCTACTTCACCTCGCAAGTTGAAAGAAAACAATAATTATCACCGTTAAATCTAGCCCATCATGCTGCTTAACGATGAGACGTAACCAGATGAGCTGTAGCCGTGCCCATCCACCGCACGGCTGTCCAGTCTCAGCTCCATAAAACACAAGCTCCGGGAACGTCTTTTTCTTCCGGTATTCTTTCCCTTTTGAATAAAGAGCACGTCATACGTCATCACGCTCCAGGTTTCCTTCACGGAGCGCTCTCTCGTCGACGTCATCATTTTCAGTCTGATGGCTTAAGGGAACAGAGCCCTGTCCCTGTTTACTCAGCAGGCAGAACGCAGGTAAAAACACACAAACCTTGTTTATACAAAGCTCCTGCTCTGCACGATCACAGCATATTTCCAACAGAGGCTTTTTTTCTTCCCCATTTTTGAAGGAGTTTTACTCCCATGGTCACTTCAGTTCAACACTACACGGTGCCTTGTGCTGGGTCTTCACTTCGTGGCGGGGGTACTCTGGTTTCCTCCCACCCCCACAGTGGTAGGCAGTGCTTTAAGTGGGTCGGGGCTGGTCCCCGGCAGTCTACAAAAAGTGGGGTTGAGCCGGGGCCCCCGTCCCACCATGGCCACAGCCACAACTTGTGATGCGCCCGCCCTTTTCAAGTCAGGCAAGCTGACTAACGAGTGCCAGCAACAGTGTTGTTCTAATTCTGCAACGCTGTGTCTGGCTGACACTTATCAGTCACTGCAACTTCCTTTTATGACTCCCTCAGGGTCACATTCAAGAGGAAGTTACGGTCCCTTTATTTCCCACCCCCTCCCCAGGTCAACGAGGCGTCTTTGACCCTAGGTGTACCTGCGGGCTCACGGAGCCCCCAGGTTCCCCGAGCGTCAATTGTGTACTTTTCAAGCCGTCTTTACATATTTCTATGTTTATAAAGATGGCTTGGAAAGTACACAATCCAATCCATCTTTTATGAAGCGTTGTCAGACAGGCTTGGATTTCTATGTTTATAAAGATGGCCTGGAAAGTACACAATCCAAACCATCTTTTATAAGGCTTTGTCGTTGGCAAAGCTTTATAAAAAGATGTCTTGAATTGTGTACTTTTCAAGCCATCTTTTATAAACATAGAAATATGTTATGCATTTCTGTCTTCATAAAAGATGCTTGAAAAGTACACAAACAATAGTAAGGTACGCACACGAATATATAAATTAACCATTTATATATTTGTGTGCGTACCTTACTATGATTTACGTACTTTTCAAGCCGTCTTTTATAAACATAGCAATATGTTACATATTTCTGTTTATGAAAGATGGCTTGAAAAGTACACAAACCATAGTAAGGTATGCAAACAAATACATAAATGCTTACATACATTTATCAGTTGTTTAAAAGGAGGTCGAAGTCATCATGCAGAGGTCTATGTAAAATCCTTGCAGTTTTGAAAATCTTTGACAGTAAACAGGAAATAAAGATAAAACGTGGCAAAGGGAACCCCAACAAAGAGAAATATAGGCATGTGGCCGACGAAGGGAAGCCTGTGATGAAAATTGGTAAAGTGAAAGTTAAATGTGAAGGAGAAAACATGGGGAAGGGAACCCTCACAAAGAGAAAGACAGGCTTGAGCCCACCAGAGGGAAGCCTGTGCTCAACTGTGATTAGTGAAGTGTTGAATATGAAAGGAGAGACAGGCTCGAGCCTGGCGGAGAGAAGCCTGTGTTGAATAATGTCAAAGTGAACGCCAAGAGGTGAACTGAGTGTTTGTGGTAAGGCGGATGACGCCTACAGAATTTAATAGACTGTTAAAAATTTAAGCCCAAACTTGAACTGTTGAATTGTACCAGCAAGCCAGAGTCTGGAAGACTGATAGAACTGTGCCATCCACCTATCCCTTTTAAGAAACTCTCAAGACCCTGTGCTTCAGAACATGAGGAAGGGAATTGCTACCTAAGCCATTCTGACATTTCTGTTAAGATACTATTTTCTTTTCCTTTTATATTCCTTTACACATTTGTCATTTGAGAAGGAGGGCAAGGTTAGGTTTTCCTAGTATAGGCCTTTATTTTGACTAGACTGACTTGGATGTGTTTATTGTTCATTTTATGGTCACGACTACTCGTTTTAGAGTTGAACCAGTTAGGGATTTCACCAACCCCAGTAGACTACAAAATAAAGTTTTTTTAAACTTGCATCTATTGTGTTGCGTCTACTGTTGATACCATGCCTTCCTTACAAGTACCAAACACAGACCAACGGTGTTCGGAAGAGCATCTGTCAATCTGTTGGGCTACATTAAGGCAAATGTAGAGTTCAAAGACAGACAGACCACGGCCAGAGTCTACTTCTCGGATGAGGGCCCTGCAGTGTTAGGGTGGGATGACTTAAAAAAGATTGGATCCCAGTATTGAGGATCAAGTGCTTTCAGTAAAACCAGGGAAATTAAAAAAACATATTCATAAAATTTGTCTCAAACCCAATGCAATACCAGTGAAAGGAATTGTATGATCGGACCGAATAAAAAGGTACGACTGCACAAAAAGCCCAAAAAATGCTACCACTAAAGGTTCGAACACCAAAAGTTCGAACCTTTGGTGGTAGCATTGAAGGTAAGTATACAAAAAAAAAAAAAATGCGGGGGTTGCACCCCGCTCACTATACTGTGTGGTATAGTGAGCGGGGTGTAGAATAAAAATTTAAAAAACAGGGGCTCCGGTGGTGTCCCCCGCAACACCCCGCTCATTATACTGTGTGGTATAGTGAGTGGGGTGTTGTAGGCGACACCCCTGCAACACCCCCACAACACCCCACTCACTATACTTTAGAGCAGTGGTCTTCAAACTTTTTTGGCCAGGGCCCCCCTGAGTAAAATTTGGGCAGGTCGGGACCCCCCAGAAATGCCAAATGGACAGTATATATTGCGCGCCGTCACCTGCTCCCATCAAAGTCGCTGGGCTCCCTCATCCCACTCCTACCCAGTCGCTGGTCTCTCCCCACCCCATCACACACCCAGGGCTCTCCCCACTCTGCTCCCATCACTATCCCATGGTTCCCGCCCATTGTGCTCCCACCATAGTCCCTCGGTTCCCCCATCCCGTTCCCAACACAGTCTGAGGGCCAGTGGCGGCTGGTGAATCTTTTTTAAGTGGAGGGGCATTAAGGGGAGGTTCGGGGGGGTTTCCCCCTGTGAATTTGTTTTTAAATAATAGGTTAAAATGTTGCATTGTAGAGCATACTTTTAACAAAAAATGGGTAAGTAGCCAAACAGTTTGCAATTGTTGCTGGGAGTCCAGGGGGCAGGCATTGATATTTTATTTCTATCGCGCTCGTACACAAGTGTTTCAGAGCGTGACAAGGCAAGGGAGGGGAACAGAGGAGAATAAAACAGCGATCTTACTAGGCCCAGTGACATTGAGAACGCGCAAGTGTGAGGGGAAAAGTGCATGGAAGGGGGGAGAAGTGGAAAGTGCGAAGCAGAGGAGAAACAGATAAATAACAATAAATAAATAATAAAGGCAACAAACAGTGGTAGTGCAGCCAGCAATTTGCAAGTGCTACGTTTAAGGCAGCAGACAGGGTAGGTCTGATAAGTGCAGGAAGAAAGATGGTTCTCCTCAAGTTTTAGAGTGGCAGGGCGCTGTTCCAGAGGGAGGCCCCAGCCGAAGACGGAGATCTACCCCCAGCTCGTTTCTTTGATAAACGACTGACCCTGAGGGAGTTGGAGGTAGAGGAGTGAAGAGCTCGAGAGGGGAGGTATTTGCGGAGGAATAGCTGAAGGTATTTTGGACCGAGGCCCCAGAAAGCCTTGTGGACAAGGCAGAGGGTTTTGAATGATAGATGTCCGGTAAAAAGATACCATCCCTGTCCCCTGGGCCCCACTGGTCCTAACACAATGAACATGATTATGTGTATATGCAAGGCACTGCACATTCATACAGCAATCACTCTATCATTCACATGAGCATCCATCACCATACACTCACTCATAACGCATCCATACACATGTTTAAATAAAAACAATGAACATAAACGTACCTTCTGCATTGGCCTGTGTGTGGGTGCTGCTCCAGCTGCTCTGTCCGTATGTGCGAGGAGGCGCAGGAGCTCCCCCTCGGACATACAGACATGCAGTGCCCCAGCCAGCATTTCCAATGAGCTATGCAATGCTGGCGAAGCAAAACGCCCCAGCACTTGCATGGCTCAGTGAGCATGTGCGGCTGGGGATCTAAACTGAACTGTCAAAGGGAAACAGTGTTTCCCTTTGACAGTTCAGCCAGCCCAGGAGCACCCCATTAGCTGGATAAAGCAGCTGAGGGAGTGCTCACTGTTTCACTGGGCTGGCTCCTTAGCTCCTCCATAATGGGTGAGGGGCCACTATGCAGTTAGTAATGTTGACCATTGTTGCTGAATATATCACAATTTACTTACATTTTAACACAAAGCACCCCTTTGGGTACTATTGAAACAGTGGGCTTCATAACTACTCTGGCGGTAGCTGTGCCGGTAAAACCGGCACGGCTGCCACTGGAGTTGCATCCGGGTCTGGCACCCGCGAATGGGCAATTACTAGGTCATGCCGAGTTAGGCGGACATGATAATTGCCCTTTCGAAGGTGCCGGTAGATCCCCATTCCCATTTGAGCCCCATATGGCTCAAATGGGAAGGGGGAGCTCGGATGCACCGGCACCGTTAATAACGGTGCTGGTGCATCCGACGAGCTGAGGTCAGACCTGGCGGGGGCTGTCAAGCACCCACGAGCACAACTCTTACTATGGCGGAACGGTAGCAACGGTGCCGGTAGCTTACCAGCACCGTTGTTACTGGTCCGCCATAGTAGTAATGAGGCCCAGTCTGTGACTAAAGGAATGAATATCCATTTACAACTGTGGGCCACTTTTTCATTGTTGCCTGAGACAGTTTCATGCTTCAGCCCGCCCATGTGGGCCACCCCTGCCCATTTCTTCCAATCTAAAAAAAAAAAAAAAAATCTTTTTTCATGCTGAGCTCTCAGGGCCCCCCTGGGATGCACCCGCGGACCCCTAGGGGGTCGCGACCCACAGTTTGAATACCACTGCTTTAGAGTATAGTGACCAGGAGTTGCCGGGGAAACCCCTACAGCTCCCGAAAAAAAAAAAAAAAAGAAAAAGACCCTGTAGCACCAGTTCCCGACCACGGAAGTGAAAGGGAACAGTCGCCGCAGGGACACAGCGTCTGAAAAGGTAAGTAGGGTTTGGGTATGTTGGAGGTGTGGGTGGGGGTGTGTTAAGGGTGTGGGTGTGTGGTGGGTGTGGGTCAGTGGGTGTTTCAATGCGTGTTCGCATGGGAAATGTGCAAACCTTTTGTGATTCGCGCATTTCTCATGCAAGCTTCTCCGTCGTGGACTTTTCCGCAAGAGGAAATTCACGTAGATCCCAGTTAAAGACAAGGTGAGGCCGGTGCCTGCTACCGCAAGAAGTGCCTTACTGGCCCAACTAGATAAAATGGTCAAGGAAGGTACCATTGAGTTGGTGGAGTCCTTTGAGGGGCTGAGTCCAGTGGTACTTATCAAAAAGCAGCAGACAAATGAAATAAGAGTGTGTATTGACCTGCGCAGCGTGAACGTGGCAGTGATAACGGACACCCGCTACCCAGCATTAACAAACTCAATCTTATGATGAAAGAGGCAAAGTACTTTTCAAAGTTAGATATGCGGGAGGCGTACCACCAGATAAGCCTGCATAAGGAGTCAAGACCGCTTACAGCGTTCAGCACACCCTTTGTCACTTATCATTATACTTGCATGCCATTCAGGTTGTCATCCACCACCTCAGCATTCCAAAGGATGATGGACTCCCTGTTGCGCAAGGTGGGAAATGTGTTGTACTTTCAGGATGACATTCTCATCTACGCAGAAGATGTTGCAACTAGGGGTGTACCGAACTTCGGCTTCGAGTAAGTATTCAGCCGATTTCCGGCTGAAAAAAAAGCTATTCGGCTCCGGTCGAATAGTTTCTTGCTATTTGGCTCTTGCCGAATACTTTGACATTCTCATTTGAATACAATGCAACATGAACTCGGAAAGGCGAATATAGACTTCAGTTAGCAAAACTGAATTGAATTAGACCAGACAAATTGCTATCACACAGCTGAATAATATCTTATATTGTAATCTGCTCTTTAGGGCATGTTTTGTTACAGATTCTTAGACATAAAAGGTGCTCATCTTTTATACTTAGCCTGCAACAATACAGGAAAATCTTTTCTTTTGGCAAATGTTTATATGCAATGTGCACTTTTTCAGTTGGAAAAGACAAACTGAAAGAAATGTGTATAGATACTTTGAGTTCCTGTTATGTCACTTAGCATCGTGTACGTCATAGTCCCCTATTCTTTTTTAAGGAATTGAGTCCTGAGTTTAACATTATCTGATATTTAATCAGGAATGATAAGTTGCAAATATTTGTGTATTGGCAAGAAGGAGTGGCTAAGATAAGTGAAAAGTGATCAGCATTTGTTTGGGTGGGGTGAATAGTTGTGAGACAGAGTTCACGCATTTCAGATTTCCTCTTGACTTGTGTCCTGCATGAGCCGACATTAACCATTTTATACATTTCTATGTGAGCTGCAAAGAAGTTTCGAAACTCAACCGCATTGACTTTGAAACTGGATAGAGAATGCAATGCATCTGATTCACAAAAGCAGTCCTTTTGCATTTGTGAACCTCCTACTGTCACTGAATATTCAACAATCTTCTGTACATTTGGTCCCTTCATTTTGGTTAAATCTGCTTTATTTCTCACTTATATACTTTAAATAAAGATGCTGTATTAATTACAATGAAGAGAAATAAAAGTATAGAATGCATTATAAATTGTGCTTTATTTGTTTTTGTAATAAATGTGTTTTTTGAAGTTTGGAACATGATTTATTAAATAAAGCAACTATTCGGCTTCATATTCGGCTTCGGCCGAATAGTTGACAAACTATTCGGTATTCTGCCGATTACTAAATAAGCTATTCGGTACAGCCCTAGTTGCAACGCATGACTGAGTTTTGAGGACAGTACTTGAGAAGCAACAAGAAGCAGGAGTACCCCTGAGGTATGACACGTGTGTAATAAAAGCCAATGAAATGGAATATCTGGGAAAGCAGATATTGATGGATGGTGTCAGTCCCAAGAAGAACCTCTTGCAAGCCATAGTCAGCGCCCCAGCCCGAAGTCAAAGGAAGCGCTGCAATTGTTTTTGGGACTCGCAAAGTACTATGCAAAATCTGTACCACGGTTCCCAGCGACTACGTCCCGTTGAGAAAATTACTCAGATAGGGGGCAGAGTATCAGTGGTGCCAAGAACAAAAGGCTGCTTTCGTAGAAGTCAAGTGAGAATAGTCAATGCCCCGTGCTTGAAGCCATTCAATCCAGCATGGGAGACATACATCACCACAGATGCAAGTGCCTATGAGCTGGGAGCCACGCTCACCCAGAAGAAAGGTGACATTAAAGAAATAATTGTGTTTGCGTCCAAAGCACTCTCCAAGCCAGAAAAGAATTACTGCATGATAGAAAAATAGATGCTTGCCTGTGCCTGGGCCGTAAAGTATTTCAGAATTTACGTATGGGACATGAAATTTTGTTTGGCCACAAAACCCTGGTCCACATGCTGAATCCAGGAGGTACGAAGACTTCGACACCGAGACTGGCGAAGATAGCAGCCAAACTGCAAGAATACACCTATGAAATCACGCAGATAGCGGGTTGGAAGAATGCACAAGTAGACTGCCGGTCGCGGTTGCTAAAAAAGGGCAATGCTGCCACCACATTTTTCCAAGTAGAATGCGTAGTAGCATCTGTAGGTGACCTAAGAAGCCGGGAACTTCTGGAAATTAGTGGAAACCACTGGAATGAGGAACTAGAAAAAGATGTGTCTTTGAAGAAAGTGGGCACGTGGGCTCAGAATGGGTGGCCGAGTGAAAGAACCATTCCTGAAGGATTGAGGCCATACTGGAAGGTAAATGAAGATATTTTCGAAGCTAACAGGTGGGTGATGAGAGGGATCAAGTTATACTGCCGGCAGGAATGCGGATAGTAATTTTATGTAGGGCACACTCGGGACATCTGGACAGCAACATGACCAGGCGAAGAGTGCGAGAGGCATACTGGTTGCTGTGCATGTATCAGGACATCAAAGTAATGATCAAAAGATGCCACGAGTGTATGAATAGTGACAAACAAATTGGCCACCAGGTGGAGCTTTGATGTACTAGCACATCTGCATCGCTTCTCTCCTCCAGGGCAAATAAGGGAATAGAGCCCCCCTAGCAAAATAATGTGAAAAGCTGCTGAAAAACTAAGGTGCTAAACGCGGCTGATCCGAGCTGGCATACAGCCCCAGCCAGGAACAGTGAGAGGCTGCGGAGGAGGGACAATTCCTTTTGAGGGGAAGATTGCTGTTTGAGAGCTCCCCCACCCTCAGAGGAGCTCCGATAGCTGCTTTGTAAAACAGCCTGCACCCAAGCCTTCAAGAAGGGCATCAGTGGTGGGGGAGAACAAACCACAGGACGGGCAAGGCAGAGTACTTGCCCCCTGCCCATCTCGAAAGCAAGTACTGTGTTGCCTGAGGCGAGGCCCTGCTGGCCCACAAACCCCACCCAGACAAGTTGATTGAGGCACCCGCCTGCCTGTGTCCTGCCCACGGCGGGGAGGACCACGCTCCATTCACCCACGGAGGAGTATTCATCTTCTGGGGAACTTCGGCACCCTACCCTATGAGGCCTGGCCCACCTCGATTGAAGGCTAGGAGGGTGCCCAAGTGGGACTCAAAAAGGGCCCCCCTGGCCAGGCTAAGCTGTGAAACAGACCCTCGGTTGGGCTTAGTCCCAACCCCCACAACACGGAAATGGCCTGGGGTAGACAAAAAGACCTTTGCAGGTTGTGCCCACCTCCCTGCTCTGTCCAAAAGGGCAACAAAACAAGGCCCACGAACTACACGCGCAGAGTGTCCCCCCAAAAAGCGCTGAGTATCGGCAGCTCCATCCCCCAGTGCAACTGAGCGTCTCGAGGAGTGTGGGGAGCGTCCGGTGGGGAGAGCCTGCCCCTCCACCACCAGTTGCGGCCCGGTGTTGTGACAGCACAGGGTGAACCAGCAGAGAAAGAGCCCTTGGTAGGGGGAATTGACATTTGGCCTCCCAATACAGAAACCGCACCAAAGGAGCAGAGGTCCCAAGAAAAGAGAACGATCTCAGTGGGAACCCCCAAGTTGCCCGATAACCAACCCCTCCAACAGTAACCAACCTCTCTCTTTCATGAGTTGGGTGGCCCCGCTCCAGAAAATTCAAGTTTGAGCCGTCCCCCAGGCCAACCCCAGACCAACCGTCCCCGGTGAATCCAACCATGGCGGATGATGTGTCCTCAATGAGGAGAGACATGTCGGCGATCCTGGAGGAACTGAAAGGCTTTAGATCTGACATTACACAGAGGCTGGATGGACTCGACAAAAAGGTGGTCGATATGGACGATAGAATACAAGGACTGGAAGCCAACCAGTCAGCAGTAGATGTCCCGGAAATGCAATTCGATATGCAGTTCTCAGAGCTAGAAAGGAGGGAAGAAGAATGTGCCCTACAAATGGATGATTTTGAAAATAGGGAGCGTTGAAATAATCTCTCCTTTTTCGAGTTCCCCAAAAAAGAAGGTAAAACACAAAGGGACACTGTTCAAGCAATCAGAGTCATCAAGAAACCTTTTACTGATGAAAGCACAACAGAGCCCACCATCAATAGAGCACAAAGAGCAGGTGGAGGCATCCGAGTTCCCCGCTCCATACTGGCGAGGTTCCACTATTACCCGCAGAAGACCAAAATCTTAGAAAAGGCCAGGGCAATGGGCCCAGTTGACCAGGGGGAGTCCAGGGTCAGCGTATGGCAGGCCTCTCCTCTTTTACCCTGTCAAGGCGTCGTCTTTGTGCACCCTTGACGAAAGGGCTCAATTCAAATGGAAACTGCTATAGATGGGGATTTCCCTTCTCCCTAAGCTTTGAATACGAGGGATACAAATACAATTTGATAAATGAAGATGAAATTGGCAGAGTATCCCGAGAGCTACTGGGAGAGTCAGCTCAACATGAGGCATCCATGGGAGTGGATGAGACACGGGGGAAAAATCCATGGTCTGAAAAACCTATCGACAGACAATGCATTAAGGGATTCTGCAAGTTCAAGAAGCTGAATCCACCTTCCCCGGGACAACCCTGAGGTGGAAACCAAGGAACCAAACCCCAGGGGCGAATGGGAATTCCTCCTGCACCCAGGCGGGGGCTGAATAAACAACTTAGTTTGGCATGGTGCCAAAACCTGATAACCAAGGTGCCTTTTCTCCCACTGTGTGAGGCTGGGGGGGGAGAAGTCAGCGATGCCTGACATCCTAAAAGATAACCCTTTTATCGAACCTTGGGGGATGAGGGGTGGTGGGAAGAGGGACGCACAAAGGGAAAATTACTAGGTGCCAATATTGAGGGGGGCTCAATGGAATGCTATTAGTGTATATTTAATCATGTTGGAGAAGGGAAGACTGATTGTCTGGACCAATGATGGTATACATCTCATTGGCAGCTTAGACGCAATCAAAAGGGGGAGTTCAAGTTTTGGGGTCTATTTATGTGGGGGGAGTTTACAACATTCTTTAAAATGACACAACACAGGGTGACTACCAAATACAGGGCAAAGCAAGTTTACGAGTCAGGCGGCTTGGCACACAGGAATCCACAGGGTCATCGCTTCAATCGAATAAGAAACGGTACCCTGAATGTCTGACCTAACCAGCGTAATATCCCTAGGCTCATTGAATGTTAAAGGCCTTAACGCCCCATCTAAAAGATCTCTACGATCGATCCGAGAATTTAACCGTTTGAAACTGGACGTCATGTTCTTACAAGAGATGCATTGGAGGAAGAGTGAGATACCAGCCATGAAAGCAAGGGCTATCGAAAAAATCGACCAGGTCTCGTGTGAATCTAAAAAGAGAGAGGTAGCGGGGGTGATTGCTAAAAAGTTGGGCTTTACAGAACTCGCTACCCTTAGAGACCCAGAGGGTCACTTCATAATTGTCATGGGGCAGATAAAAGACCAAAAGGTCTCCCTAGTCTCAATCTATTGCCCAAACGAGGGACAGAACCTCTTCGGGAGAAAGTGAAAGGGAAAATCGAAACCTTTGTAGAGGGCCATCTAATCATTGGTGGGGACTTTAACATGGTCCTAGACCTGGCGTGCCACTTTTCTCAAATAAACAGCCAGCTGGGGGTAGTAAATCCATCGGCCCATGAGGGGGAAGTGGACCCACCATACACCTTCCACTCCAAAGTCCATGATACCTAACTATGTTCTTCTGGACACGCTCCTGATAGATAAAGTGTCAAAAACAATGATAGAACTGATACCCTGGTCCGACCATGATTTGGTCAGCGTAAAAATTGGCGAGTGGACTCCAGAGCAGGGAAAGGCGAGGTGGACATGCAGTGACCTGCTGTTGAAAGATAGAGAAGTGGCACAGGGCTTGTTGAAATCGATTAAGAAATATTTCCAGTTCAATGATAATGGGGAAGTGAGATTGACGACTGTGTCGGAAGCTTTCAAGGTCACGATACGAGGGGTGTTAATCTGGGTGGGGGCCAAAAAGAAAAGGGAAAGAGAAAAGGAGGAGTCCGACCTGAGCAGAAAGATAGAGACACTAAAACCTAAGGGGACACTAAAATCCCAAATAACCCCAGTCTGGCAAAAGTACATAAATACAGAGCACAGTTGCGGGATCTCCTCCTGCACCAAACAAAAAGAAAGCTACCGTTTCTCAAGTATAAGAATATGGAGAAGGGTAAACGTGCGCATAAAATACCAGCTTGGAACCTGCAAGCCCAGAGAAATGCCAAGAGAGTAGGATCAATCCACCAACCTTGCTCATAGAGGGTATACAGTGACCAACAAATAGCGGAGGAGTTTTGTAAATAATATGAGACCCTTTATTCGTCTGCATATACAGGGGATGCATTCCAGATAGACTAATTCATCAATACTCTCCCTATACCCAATATCCCCCCAGAACAGGCAGCAATATTAGACACCTCATTCACAGCTGACGAAATTAGTGCAACATTAGGGAAAATAAAATTGGGTACAACTCTAGGGGAAGATTGCTTCTCAATCCACTTCTTCAAAATATACCGAACCGCCCCAGCCCCCTTCCTGGCTAGAATGTTTAACCGGGCACTGGAAACAGGTGTCTTACCGGACTCCCTATTAAAGGCCCCCATAGTGGTCCTCCCAAAAGTGGGCAGGGATCCGATACAATGCCAATCTTACAGACCTATTTCCCTGTTAAACGCAGATGCAAAAATATTTGCAAAAACGCTAAGCATCAGACTGGAGTCACTCATGCCCTCATAAGTCCATGGCGACCAGGGCGGCTTTATTATGGGATGGCAGGGAGCAGACAACATTCGAAAAACAATCGATCTTATGCACCTGGCCCAAGAACAGAACCTGGATGGCTTCCTGGTCTCTATCGCCTCTGAAAAGGCCTTCGATAGTGTTAGGCAGAAACCTGTGCAGTTCCCTTGGGGAACACTGCAAAAGATTTAAGACTACAGGTAGAGCAGTAAACCCCTTTGGTAGCAGTCTGTACCACCCAGATTTACCTGGTAGCTGTGGCTGAGCAGTCAGACTTCTCTCAAGAAGAGTTAGGCAGTATGCAAAGTATACACAATATGTACCAAAACACAATAGCACAAGCAAACACTGACCAGAGCTTGGTTTCAAAAGAATATAGTTATTTATTTAAAAACACACATAAGTAAAAAAACACTCTAGCAACGAATATGGTAAAAACACTTCAACACAGTTATAATGAAAGTAAATTCAATCCTTTCTCCTATCTAGACAACTCTAGGTTAACACCACTTAATTAAAACAGAGGTGAGTGCTTAACGTTAGATGACACTCTAGTAGTTTCCAAGAAAGGGAGAGAAAAAGCAGAAATAGGTTAGACACACCACTCTAAGGTCCAGAACACTTGCAATAGGCTTAAAGAAGAATAAAGTCACAGGTGAGCAAAAGTCACTAGGCCGGGCCCACTCTTAGAGTAGCCGGAGCGAAAATGTGCCCAAGATCACACTGTTAGTTAGAGATTCAAAGTCTTGCAAGGAGTCAAAAAGAGTTTAGAGTGGCTCAGAAAGTTTAGCCAAAGTGTCCCAGGCACTCCCAGGTTCGAAAGCCGGGGACTAAATCTACCCCGTACAGTCGGTAGCAAGGGAAGCCAGGCGGAACACAGTACCTTAAGCGGAAAGGATCCTCCAGCGGGGGCAGTTGTTCCAGGCAGCGACAGCAAGGCTCGACGTCGGTCAGGGGAGAAGAATCTCTCGCTGAAGAGCAGAAGAGAAAGGTCGTAGCACTGCCCGGGAAGAAACCAGCCGCGGAGTCCTCCGGTTAAAGGGTTGGTACCGACTTTCGCGGTATGGGGGTAAAGTGTGGTATTCCGGATGCCGGGGTGCTTGGCACAGGCAAGGCGGCCACGAGATACCTCAAAGAACGGAAAGAAGGCGAAAACTGGTTGTCCCCACCAGTCAAGGGAAGGAGCCACTCCGTTAAGAGTTCTCCTCGGTCGTCGGGAAAAAGTGGTGAGACGGTTCAGCAGGGCTCCACCGGGTGGTGTCGTCGAAGCAGGTCGGCTCAGCTCTTCCCTCGTCGGATTCTTGGTCCTGTGGCGACTTCTGAAGTCCCAGTCCCCAAAGCCCTGCTTTTATGCAGCAAACCCCCATTCACCCAGCCTAGCTGTCACTCAAACATGCTAAGTGGTGAGCCGGGCGGCTCACCACTTGGGCCAATCAGGACGGAGTGCGACTTGAGTTACCAAGGTAACTCAGTCCAGGGTGCCTAAATCCCCCTCCACCCCTCCTAAGTACCCCAGACAGAGTGGCACCACTTTGGAGGGCTTCTGTGGAGAAGCCCGCCAAAAGTGGAACAAAGGGCTCCACTTTGGGTCAGAGTTACAGAGGCGAACACCAACGCCATTTTAGAATCAAGTTTTGGCAAAAAGTCCCAACCGGAGTTATAAAAATAAATATATAAACCGGCGGTATGTTTAAGGCTACCGTAAATAAATAATTAAATGTGTTAGCCTAAAACAATGGGAAATCCCATAGGGAAATATTCGCGGTCGAATATAAAAAGTAGTTTCCACTGCCACCAGCCAAAACTCGATCAGGGGGGACGGAGACGTGCCCCCTCGACTAACAGACCCTGGGGCAATCGAATTGCCCCAGCCAGTACGTCCACAATATGATGGTTTGTACTGGTTCTGTTCAGGATTCAAGACTAGCAAAGTCTTTGGTGACTTTACATGCCCTGGGAGACAGTAGTCAGTCCCAGGGTATGGAGTCTATGTTGGGGAGTCCCTAGGACACCCCTGGGTCACGGCACAGAGGGTGCTGTGTGACCCACATCACAAAAATACATGAGGCCCTATGGAGTAAAAGACCCCATAGCCCATTCAACACAAGGTTTAACCAAGAAAACACACTTCAACATGTCCAAGAGTGAGGGTAAAAGAGTCTCACTCTTGGCAGGAGAAAAAATTAAACCCCAGAAATCCAGCAAAGCTGCTGGGGGACTCACTAGGTAGGGAAATTCAGCCTAAACAGAGAATTCTCCCTAACACTCGCCCCCCCCAGACTAAGGGACAGGAGGATTTAATCCACTCCTGGATGAACCTCATACCTCTAGTCGATGATATACATCCTAGAGAGTCCATCAGCATTTTGATGGTGACACCCTGACCTGTGCTCAATGGTGAAATCAAACCCTTGCAGGCAGATTGACCATCTCAATAGTTTTGGATTTTCCCCTTTCATTTGCATCAACCATCTCAAGGGTTGGTGGTCAGTCTGAATAACAAAAGTAGAACCATACAAGTATGGCCTAAACTTCTTCAGTGCCCACACAATAGCAAAGCATTCTCTTTCGATAGTTGCCCACCTTGTCTCAGGATCCTTCAGTTTCCTACTGATGAAGCAAATGGGGTGCTCCCTACCTTTCTCATCCAGTTGGCTTAGAACTGCACCTATACCTACATTGGAAGCATCAGTTTGTACAATGAAAGGTTGGTGGTAGTCAGGAGCTCTCAATACTGGAGCCTGGCAAAGAGCTCTCTTCAGTTTTTCAAAGGCCTGATTGCACTCCTCATTCCATTTTACCTTTTTAGGGAATTTGGGAGAGGAGATTACATTCAGTGGAGAAGCTATGGTCCCATAGTTCTCAATGAAATTCCTGTAATACCCAGTGAGGCCTAGAAAAGCTCTCACTTGGGTTTGAGTAGTTGGTGTTGTCCAATTTTGCACAGCTTCAATCTTGCTGGGCAAAGGCCTTATTTCTCCACCTCCTACCTCATGTCCAAGGTAGACCACTTTACTTTGACCAATCTGGCACTTACTGGCTTTGATTGTCAAATGGGCCTGTTCCAGAGCCTGCAACACATGTCCTAGGTGGTTCACATGTTCTTCCCAGGAGTGGCTGAAGACTGCAATGCCATCCAAGTATGCCATGCAGAAATCTTCCATCCCAGCCAGAACCTGGTTCACCATCCTTTGGAATGTGGCAGGTGCATTTTTTAGTCCAAAAGGCATGACCTTAAACTGGTACAAGCCAACTGGGGTCGAAAATGCAGTTTTCTCCTTGGCATGGTCTGTCAGGGCTATTTGCCAATAGCCTGACGTCAGGTCAAATGTGCTGAGGTACTTGGCTGCACCAAGTTTATCCACCAACTCATCTGTCCTGGGCAAAGGGTGGGCATCAGTCTTGGTGACTGCGTTTAGAGCTCTATAGTCCACACAGAATCTCAAGTCTTTGGATCCTGCCTTTGGTACTAACACAACTGGGCTAGACCATGGACTAGTAGAGGGCTCTATTACCCCGAGATCAAGCATCTTCTTGACCTCTCCTTTGATGTGGGCTCTGATATGTTCTGACATTCTGTATCCTCTGCTTTTGACTGGCAGACAGTCACCAGTGAGTATCTCGTGCTGGCCCCAAGGGGTCAAGCCTGGTGACAGTGAGAACAGGGAGGCAAACTGATTTAACATAGATTTGCACTCCTCTTGTTGCTCAGGTGTCAGGTCTGAAGAGAGATTGACTCCTTCAACTTTTTCATCTAAAGGTACACCTCTGAGGAGATCAGGGAGAGATTCACTCTCTTCCTCCTCTGCAGCTGAAGCTAGAAGCAAGGCTCCTACATCAGGTCTGGAGATGTATGCTTTTAGTCGGTTGGTGTGGAAGACTCTAGGAGCTTCCCTGGGTCTGCCCAGATCCACCAGATAGTTGACCTCTCCAAGTTTTCCCACAACCTTGAAGGGTCCCATCCATTTGTCTTGCAAGGCCCTCTGCCTTGTTGGGAGCATAACTAGAACTAGCTGGTCTTGAGTAAACTCAACCATGTTAGCCTTCTGGTCGTGCCAATGTTTGACCAGGGCTTGACCAGCTTTCAAGTTGTCACTTGCTTCTGCCATCATGTGTGACATTCTCCTCCGGAGACCTATCACATAGTCAGTCACTCTGACTGGCTTGAGGGGAGGAGCACCTTCCAACCCCTCCTTAATCAGGGCCAATGGACCTCTGACTGGATGGCCATAGAGAAGCTCAAAGGGAGAATAACCTACTCCCTCCTGAGGGACTTCTCTATAAGCAAAGAGAAGGCATGGCAGTAGAAGGTCCCACTTTTTCTTAAGGGGTTCTTCCAAAGCACCTATCATGCTCTTCATGGTTCTGTTAAACCTTTCAACCAACCCGTTTGTCTGAGGGTGGTAGGCGGTTGAGAACTTGTAGGTAACTCCACAGGTTTTCCACATGGCCTTCATGTAGTGGGACATAAAGTTTGACCCCCTGTCAGAGATTACCTCCTTAGGAAACCCAACCCTGGTAAAAATACCAAGGAGGGCCTTAGCCACAGCCGGAGCTGTAACAGTCCTCATAGGAATGGCCTCAGGGTATCTAGTAGCATGGTCTACTACAACAAGGATAAACCTGTTGCCTGAGGAGGTTGGAGGATCAAGGGGACCAACAATGTCAATCCCTACCCTCTCAAATGGGACTCCCACAACTGGGAGAGGCACTAAAGGTGCCACATTCTTGGAACCAACCTTACCAGAAGTCTGGCAGGTATGGCAGCTCTTACAATATCTATCTACTTCAGCCCCCATCTTTGGCCAATAAAAGTAGAGTGAGAGCCTTTCCTTGGTCTTCTTGAAACTCAAGTGGCCAGCCAAAGGTATCTCATGGGCTAGTTGTAAGAACTGTTGTCTGTTTTCTTGTGGGACTACAAGGCGTTTGTAGTCTCCAGGTTCAGACTCAGTGGGTTCACTGTAGAAGAGGCCATCTTCCCAGTGCAACCGATACTTCCCAGGCTCTTGCCCATCAGCTTGAGAAGCTGCCTGGTGGCGGAGACCCTCCAGAGTTGGACATTCTCTTTGCCCCTTACGAAAAGCTGCCCTGCTAGGCCCACCTTCTGCCAGTAAAGACTGCAGCTCAGGATGGTCCTCAGGGTCCAAATCTCCAATAAGGTTGGGGCCTCCTTCTAGCTCTTCCTCAGAGTCTAGCTCAACCACACAGGGTTGTACCTCTCTCTCAGCCTCAGCTGGAGGGGGAGTTACAGGTGTAACTTTGGACAACCTAGGGGAAGTCCTTGTTGGAAGCACTGGAGTGCTTGCTGCTGGCTTTTTCCTAGGAGTCTTGGGTTGCCCCTTTGCTCCTGATCTGGTAGTTACTGCGGTAAGTTGCTCCAGTGGTAGAGGAGTGATTTCTGTCATCATCTCCTGAGATAACCCTCTCAGGGTTTTCTCCCTCGCAGGTTTTGTGAGTTCCTGAAACCTTTTGCTAGGAGGTCTGGGGGTATGAGATACAACTCCAAGAGCTTTGAGGTCATTACCCAACAGAACCCTACCTGGCACTTCACATTGTACACTGACAGGTATTTTTACAGCCATATCATTACATTGGATGAGAACTGGTAACTGGGGACACATCTGCACAGGCCCACCAGCTAACTTGGTGAGGCATTTGGGTGCCTTAGCAACATCCTCTGCCTTGAAAAATGATTCATCCACCACAGTTATGCTGGCTCCAGTGTCCCTAATGGCAGGAGTCTCCTGACCATTCACCTGGACACTGTCCTTATAATACTCTTTAGTATTATCTGGGATAGAGTTATAGACATCTAAATTCTGTTGCTCCCACAACCCCAGAGAGACTAAAGAAACACTAGCTGAGACTCCAGTGGGTTCATCAGCTAGTAATAGAAAGTTTCCACTTGCCATAGGTACTTCCTCTTCTGGAGCGAAGGCTAAGGAGGCAAGCTGGACCCCTGAAGGTTTACCCTTACATCTGGGATCTCCTTTCACATGGTCAGTAGCCTTACAAACAAAGCATGAGCCAAAGGCTCGCTGGAATGGAGGCTTGTTCTGACCTCCTTCTGGTCTGGGACCAGAAGGTACACTAGCCTGATTTGGTTTCCCTTGTGGCTTACCCTTATAGTTTTGTTTGGGGCCCTCTTTGGAATTTGTAGTATTAGAATTCTCTTTGGAGTCCTTCTTAGACTGTTTTTCCCCATCCTTTTTCTGAGTTACCCCAGAATCCTTGTGAGTGGCCCTGTTGGCAACCCACAAGTCAGCAGCCTTAGCTAGCTTCCGGGAATCTAATTCCCTGGAATCAGCCAAGTGTTGTCTGAGCTCAGGAGAGCAGGCATCATAAATAGTCTCCAACATAAACAAATTCTTCATACCTTCATAAGTGTTCACCTTGTAACCCTTAATCCATCCCTCTAAGTTTTTCAAACATTCATTCACCCAGGTAGCCCAAGGGGTACCATCATGCTTTTTGAGGCTCCTAAACCTCTTAAGATACTGGGAAGGGGTCTTCCCAAACCTAGCTATCAAAGCTAGTTTCACACATTCATAGTCCTTCCTATCCTCCTCCCCCATCTCCATTACCACATCAGTTGCAACAGGGGGAAGCCTAGAGAACAACCAGGTGAGTAAGTCATTTCCTGTGATGTTCTGGAGCCCATGATTATATTCAAACAGAGACAACCAATCCAACACATCCAACTTAGGCTCATACATACCAACCAATTCTTTAGGCATCCGGGGTCTTTTAGGACTGGAACTTCTAGAGGAGCCAGAGAGAGAAACATTCTCAACAGATAATTTCTTCATTTCTAAGTCATACTTGAGCTCCATTTCCCTTAGCCTTAGTTCTTTGTCAGTTTGAGCATTAAGTTTCTTATACTCCAATTCTAGCTTCATTTTCTCCAGTTCAAAGTACTGAGGACTAAAGGTGGGACCTGGTAAAGGTCCAGTAGGTACAGCAGGTAGAGCAGGCAGAGGCCTAGGGGGGACAGTTACAACAGCCTCACCCTCCTCTTCTGACTCTTCCTCAGAAACATCAACATTTTGCTCCATGTTAACTTCAACACTGTCATCTACAGTTGCTGGAGTGGTAGGTTCCTCTGAACCATCACCCAGACTTTGGTTAGCTAACAATCTTTCAATCAGCTCCATTTTCTTGCCCTTAGTCAGGAGATCCTTATGTTTACAGAGCACTCTTAAACAATCAGCAGTTTTGGCTGCAAGGGACTCTTGACTATAGCTTTCTATAACTGACATGTTAGAGGTTTTACTTTTTCAGTGCTAAGCTTTGTGGTTAGTTGCACTAAGGTATCTAAAGCACAATAAAATGTATACTTAATACAAATCCCACCGCTGTACACCAGTGTTAGGCAGAAACCTGTGCAGTTCCCTTGGGGAACACTGCAAAAGATTTAAGACTACAGGTAGAGCAGTAAACCCCTTTGGTAGCAGTCTGTACCACCCAGATTTACCTGGTAGCTGTGGCTGAGCAGTCAGACTTCTCTCAAGAAGAGTTAGGCAGTATGCAAAGTATACACAATATGTACCAAAACACAATAGCACAAGCAAACACTGACCAGAGCTTGGTTTCAAAAGAATATAGTTATTTATTTAAAAACACACATAAGTAAAAAAACACTCTAGCAACGAATATGGTAAAAACACTTCAACACAGTTATAATGAAAGTAAATTCAATCCTTTCTCCTATCTAGACAACTCTAGGTTAACACCACTTAATTAAAACAGAGGTGAGTGCTTAACGTTAGATGACACTCTAGTAGTTTCCAAGAAAGGGAGAGAAAAAGCAGAAATAGGTTAGACACACCACTCTAAGGTCCAGAACACTTGCAATAGGCTTAAAGAAGAATAAAGTCACAGGTGAGCAAAAGTCACTAGGCCGGGCCCACTCTTAGAGTAGCCGGAGCGAAAATGTGCCCAAGATCACACTGTTAGTTAGAGATTCAAAGTCTTGCAAGGAGTCAAAAAGAGTTTAGAGTGGCTCAGAAAGTTTAGCCAAAGTGTCCCAGGCACTCCCAGGTTCGAAAGCCGGGGACTAAATCTACCCTGTACAGTCGGTAGCAAGGGAAGCCAGGCGGAACACAGTACCTTAAGCGGAAAGGATCCTCCAGCGGGGGCAGTTGTTCCAGGCAGCGACAGCAAGGCTCGACGTCGGTCAGGGGAGAAGAATCTCTCGCTGAAGAGCAGAAGAGAAAGGTCGTAGCACTGCCCGGGAAGAAACCAGCCGCGGAGTCCTCCGGTTAAAGGGTTGGTACCGACTTTCGCGGTATGGGGGTAAAGTGTGGTATTCCGGATGCCGGGGTGCTTGGCACAGGCAAGGCGGCCACGAGATACCTCAAAGAACGGAAAGAAGGCGAAAACTGGTTGTCCCCACCAGTCAAGGGAAGGAGCCACTCCGTTAAGAGTTCTCCTCGGTCGTCGGGAAAAAGTGGTGAGACGGTTCAGCAGGGCTCCACCGGGTGGTGTCGTCGAAGCAGGTCGGCTCAGCTCTTCCCTCGTCGGATTCTTGGTCCTGTGGCGACTTCTGAAGTCCCAGTCCCCAAAGCCCTGCTTTTATGCAGCAAACCCCCATTCACCCAGCCTAGCTGTCACTCAAACATGCTAAGTGGTGAGCCGGGCGGCTCACCACTTGGGCCAATCAGGACGGAGTGCGACTTGAGTTACCAAGGTAACTCAGTCCAGGGTGCCTAAATCCCCCTCCACCCCTCCTAAGTACCCCAGACAGAGTGGCACCACTTTGGAGGGCTTCTGTGGAGAAGCCCGCCAAAAGTGGAACAAAGGGCTCCACTTTGGGTCAGAGTTACAGAGGCGAACACCAACGCCATTTTAGAATCAAGTTTTGGCAAAAAGTCCCAACCGGAGTTATAAAAATAAATATATAAACCGGCGGTATGTTTAAGGCTACCGTAAATAAATAATTAAATGTGTTAGCCTAAAACAATGGGAAATCCCATAGGGAAATATTCGCGGTCGAATATAAAAAGTAGTTTCCACTGCCACCAGCCAAAACTCGATCAGGGGGGACGGAGACGTGCCCCCTCGACTAACAGACCCTGGGGCAATCGAATTGCCCCAGCCAGTACGTCCACAATATGATGGTTTGTACTGGTTCTGTTCAGGATTCAAGACTAGCAAAGTCTTTGGTGACTTTACATGCCCTGGGAGACAGTAGTCAGTCCCAGGGTATGGAGTCTATGTTGGGGAGTCCCTAGGACACCCCTGGGTCACGGCACAGAGGGTGCTGTGTGACCCACATCACAAAAATACATGAGGCCCTATGGAGTAAAAGACCCCATAGCCCATTCAACACAAGGTTTAACCAAGAAAACACACTTCAACATGTCCAAGAGTGAGGGTAAAAGAGTCTCACTCTTGGCAGGAGAAAAAATTAAACCCCAGAAATCCAGCAAAGCTGCTGGGGGACTCACTAGGTAGGGAAATTCAGCCTAAACAGAGAATTCTCCCTAACAGATAGGGAGGAGTGGAGATATATGAGGTAGGTACTCGAGAAAATTGGGTTTGGCCCATAGATGGATCATGGCCCTATATACCAACCCGACGGCCAAAGTCCTAGTTAATGGCACAACATCACAACCCCTTCTCTTAACCAGAGGAACTAGACAGGGCTGCCCTTTCCCTCCACTCCTCTATGCTCTGGCCATGGAACCCCTGGCAATAGCGATTAGGAACAATCCGGTTATCAGAGGGATACAGTGTAGTTGAGTTGAATTTAAGCAGTCGTTCACAGATGACATCCTATGCTACCTAACTGAAGTACAACTCTCTCCCCCAACCTCCTAGACCAAATTAACACCTTTGCGTCCTTTTCGGGCCTAAAACTTAACAATACAAAGTCGAGTGTAATGCCACTACAGCTAGCGCACACACAGGCGATAACCCAGGGAGCACTGAGAGGGATGAGACTTGAGAATGAAGAAATCACATATTTAGGGATATCTCTCCCCTGTTTGAAGCTAACTTCACCCCAGCCCTAGCCAAACTGGGTGCAGATCTGGCACGCTGGGCCCCCTTGACTCTTTCGTGTTATGGCAGGATGACCTCAATTAAAATGACGGTATTACTGCACCTATTATATTTATTCACAGCGATCCCCACACCCTTCCCGAACTCATTTTATGTGAAGCTTGACTTTATGATCTCCTGATTCATATGGCAGGGGAAGAGACCCAGAATCAAGCGAACCATCCTCACCCTCCCAAGAGACTTTGGAGGTTTCGCCCTACCGGATGTCTACCTGTACTACAAAGCAGCCCAATTGCGCATCATAATAGAACATATGAGGGATGGTATGGGCACATTCTGGTCCTACATAGAGGATATGTACTCTTCCGGTGGGAAAGTTAGAGATCTGCTATGGTCCCTGGCAAAGTCAGTGCCAGTGAAACTCAGGGAGCACCCAGTGCTGGGGGTAATATGGTAACTGTGGAAGAATAATAGTCGAAGCATCCTGGCCTTCCCCTCTGAGCTCATTATGGGCCACCCCAAGGGAGTTAGGGAAAAGGGGATTCAAAAATGCACAAACGTGGTTTGACAAAGTTCTGGAGAGATCAGGACAACTCTTCCAAGAGGGACGGTTCAGGGATTTTCAGTCAGTGAGGGAGATGTTGGGGGAGGAGGGAGTGGCAGTGTTTGACTATCTGAGGCTGAAGGGCATTTGTACAGACCCCAGGATCCTGCCTATGCTGTCCTGTCCATTAACTGATTTTGAACGATTCATCAACGAAGCCATCACCAGGAAGGGGATTGTGTCTAAATTATAATGAGTGATGGTTACAGCAAACTTGAAAGGGAGGCAACATTTTATGCAATTCTGGGAGGCGAAGCCGGCACACAGATAGCCAAAGAGACTTGGTACCAGGTATATCAAATTATATGTCATGGTAATCTTTTTACGGCAACAATTGTCACACCCCTGGAGTATCTCGCAACTCCTTCCTGACCACGGAAGCCAAATGCAGTTGACACATCCCACCTTGGTTGACACGGACTCCTGATTCTAGTATGTACAGGTAACCACGAGGCAGCCAACGGCAGAAGAGGGTTAGGGAGAAATTATGGATAGGTAGGGGGTGTTTAGGGTAACCGGGAACGAGGTTTAGGGTTCTTGAATTGGATGGGTATGGGGGTAAAGTGTACAATCATGCACATCATTGAACACATTCATGTAACATAAAAATAAAAAACTCCTGCACCTTCAACTTGCAGCTGTACAACACCCCTATTAGTTAGGATATTGCCCCTAGAACCTGTATCAAACACCTTTCATTCCTAATCAGCAACTAACATAAGCACATGATTTGTCATCAGAATAACCTCCTGACAACAGATATAGCACACAACATGAAAAGGGACATGTAGCAGGGAATCACCCTATACATTTGCATATATCAAAGAACAACACTTGTCTTGCCACCTGGCAGAGGTGATTTCCATAGGACACATGTGTGACTTGTAATGTGACTTAAACATACGTTCCCCTTTTTAGGAGTTGACAAAACAGCAAGCATCCACAAACAATATATAGCGTCCCTCACACTTCAGTTCGCATACAAGAACGTTCAAAACCTAAATCCTGCTTTCTGCGGCTTGCACAGATTAAAAGCCCCGATGAGATAAGGCTGCAGCGTTGTGCACGTGACAGCAAACAAACACACAGTGCCTCAGCGCTCCACGGCATGCCCTTAGTTAGCGTTTGTGAAAGGACAGCATTGAAAAGCTCGCAACATAGGGTTAATTGCAGTCTCCCCTAGAGTTCTTCATCCCCTGCCAGGTTGCCCGTGTGCACTTAACTGAGGCGTGGGGGAGCCCAACGGCACCTTCCCAGGCAATTCAGCTCCCACGTTGAGCGGTCACATTGTCATCAGACTGCTTCGCTCCTCCGTGAGGGACAGAGGCCAGCTGAGACTCCACCAACTTGTCTGTCGTGTCCTGCACCTTTCCTCACCACCGGGGGCCCGGGTCCATAAACTCTGCAACCTGCTCTCCTCCGGCCCATACCTGCAAAACCAACAATCACTGCCAAGCAGCACGGGCCGGGGAGGGGTTTAAGTAGCACACGTCCGTACTCCAGAAAACCATGTCCTCATGGAAATGTAGTCTTCGGCCTGTCTCAGCCCACAAACAGCCCCTTTTCCTCACAACAATGGAACATAACTTTAAAATGTTACACGGGTGGCACCTTGCTTTCCAGAAAATGGCAACATTTTTCACCGGGATCTCCCCCATCTGCCCAAGAGAATGTGGAATGCTTGGCACATCATATCACATGTGGTGGTCCTGTCCCAAAATCCAGGTCTACTGGGCTGAAGTTCTTAGCTGGATGAAGGAGATGGTGGGCATAACCTTTAATCTTGATCCACTGCAAATGCTACTGGGGGTGCCCGAGAGGGACAGGGAAGAATGCAAGCTACCGAGAATATGTGAGGCGATGTTGAGAGCGGCCCGGGTAGCAATAGCACAAAGGTGGAAGTTTGTGATCACCCCCTCTAAAGCAGACTGGTCTCTCAAACTTTGAGACATTTCTGTCTTTGAAAAACTCACTGCAATGGTAAATAATAAGATGGAATATTTTCTCATAGACTGGGGTTCCATCATACTTAAATGGGGAGATAGGAGACCATAGAGCATTTGCGTTACCTACTGCATTGGTCGTCTGGCCCAGGCGGACGGAACACACAGAGGTCGCCCCTGCGGTGTGATGGGAGAGATGTTGCTTCTGAAGAAATAAAGAAAGAAAAGGAAAATGAAAGAGCCTAAAAGATCTTATAATCAGGACGCCCAGAATCTCTGTGTACCTACCTTAATGCTATCCCAAAGCCAAAAATTGCAAAAGCTAATGTTGTAACCTGATGTTGTGAATGTTGGTTTGTAAGGTAGTGGAGGGGGATTGGGTGGGTGGGAAGTAACGCGAGCATACTGTTACTGAAAATGTGTTGATCTTGGTAATTTGTTCCTTCCGTTATAAATTTAATAAACATAAAGTATTAAATAAAAACAGTGACAAACAGCTCAAAGTGCGGCAACCACCCAGGACCCCCACTGAGATTCCAACAGGAGTATGGCACAAAGTAGGCATTGATTTTATCGGTCCGTTGGACACCATGGAGCCCCACCACAGGTATGGGGTAGTCATAGTAAACTATCTGTCGAAATTGGTGGAGGCAGATTTTGTACCCAACATCACCACAACTACTGTTATTGAAGTTTTGAATGCAATCATCCAGAGGGAAGGCTTACCCAAAGAAATAGTGACAGACAATAGTGTCCAGCTGGTGTCAAGAGAAATGGAACAGTTTATACAGAGACATAACGTCAGGCAAATTAGAGCCAACACCTATGACCCTCAAGCTAATGGGCTAGTGGAGAGGACCAATAGGTTTATAAAAGGAGCCCTACAACTCGCCGTAGCTTCAGGGATGGATCCCTACAAAACAGCTCACGATGCGACAGCGTCTCACCGCCTGACCCTGAACGCGATCGCAAATATGTCACCCTTCCAACTACTGAGGGGAAGGAGAGCTGCTTCCATCCTAGTATCCTCGTAGCTATCCATAGTGAGGCAGGATGATGCTGTAAACATGAAGGATGTGGTCTGGAGAATGCAAAAGAACAAAGACTGAATGAAAACGCAGTGACGCACGAAGGGCAGCCCTAAGAACAGAGGTCGTGGAGGGAGACATAGTGAAAATAAAATTGCCACACACGGATCAAGTAACAGGATCCAAGTACGGTCAACCCATAAAGGTTGCAAGGAACGGAACAAACCACATCTACAACTAAGATGGAAAGAGGTGGAATCTAGAGAGGGTTGCTGTGTTCAAAAGACGGACACCTGAAAGGAGAGAACAATCTGGAGGGGAACCAAGAGAAGAAGAACAAGAACCATATAGAGAGCAAGAGGCAGTAAAAACAGAGAACAGCATGGAGAAGAGTCAAGAAGAGGGCGGCAACAGAGACACCACACAAGAAGAAAGAGTGCAGCACAGTGAGAGAGTCATGTCACCACAGGTCCAAGAAGGAGCAAGGGAAGCCGAGATCACAACTCTGAGATCATCGGCCACTGAGAGTCATCCTCAATGAGAGAAGAGAAGATCCACCAGGTACCAGGACTTTGTGATGGAGTAGGACCAAGCTGCTCAACAAAAGTAGGTATGTGGGGAGCAGCCTCGCGAGATCACAGCAGCCACTGTGACCTTGCAAGATTAAGCACAGCGCACATGCGCAGGAGAGCAAAGACATGTTTTAGGAGCCACCAGGAGTAAAGGTGGCAACTCTCCGGCACTCCTGTAGCAAGCTTGCAGTCTCGCATCATAGAAAGACACTGACTGGAGAGCTGCAGCAGTGAAGCAACTGTGGTGCCTCTCATTAAGACTCTTGTCACCTGGTTACAGGGTTACATTTCCCCATTGTGTGAGAAACATCATTAAACCTTTAAACCATACCCAGTGCTGTTGTTACTGCATCACTACAGGTTGCCTATCATGAGGTTTAGGAAAATAAGAAAGGTAATCGGTACAAAAGATTGAGTCCCTGTGAGAGAGTCTCACAAGTGCACGCGATCAATGCGGTCTCACGAGACTCAGGGTGAAAAGTGCGTGATGAAAAACAGGAGCCCGTGCAGAAGAGAGCGGTGCTCAGCCGGAGCAAGAGGGCTTGCGAGCGCACCTCATATAGAGACATCAGCAGGATTTATGAAGTTTATATAAAGACATTAGCAGGATTTATGAAGCTCATATAAAGACATTAGCAGATTTATGAAATTCATATAAAGACTCGATCCAAGATACACAAACTCCATGAACAGTGAAGTAACTGTTCTTTGTAAATAGGTTCCTCAGCACAAAAAACCTCAGTGCAGTTTACCAATTCTGAGTGCAGTCCTTATTTAGTACATATTTGGTGACAAGGACCAAGAAGATTGCCACGCGTTCATGATGCAGGGCGCAATGCCACCCACTGCTTTTTCTTCAGTCACCAGATAGTCCTGCCATTCCATGGCCTCAATGGAAGCCTCTGTTCAACACTTACCTGGATACCGTTGGGGGCACCGACTACTCCCCTGCCAGGGATAGAGTCATGTTGCTGAATGCTATGGGATTGGAGGAGCAGAGAATGTTTGTGGGCCTAAATCCTGAGTTGATGGAAGATGACACCGACGATGTGTTCAAGGAGGCGATCAGACGCATTGTAAAGAGATTTTCCAACAAAGAAAACACTGTATTGCATCAGATCAAATGTTATAGTAGGAAGAAGGAGGGTTCTGAGTCAGTGGATGATTACGGTTTATAGTGATAATGTCGAAAAAAAATGTCGACTTACAAAAATGTCGAAAAAAAAATGTCGAAAACAATAATGTCGAAAACCTATACATATAATGGAAAGAGTAAATTTTTAGAAAAAAAAATGTCATTTAGCACTATCAATAAATACATAAACAAGAAGAGTCCCCCAACCCCCCTCACCCAACACCCCCCTGTCACCCCCCTTACCCCCCCACCACCCTCTCACCCCTCATACTCAACACATTTTAATTATATATATATATATTTATTTATTTATTTATTTATTCGATAAATAAATAAACAAGAAGAGTATCATTTACTAGGGGGGTCCCCCCAACCCCCCTCACCCAACACCCGCCTGCCACCACTCCCCACCCCCCACCACCCTCTCACCCCTCATACTCAACACATTTTAATTTTATTTATTTATTTATTCAATAAATAAACAAGAAGAATATCATTTACTAGGGGGGGTCCCCCCAACCCCCCTCACCAAACACCCCCTGTCACAAACCACCCTCTCACCCCTCATACTCAACACATTTTAATTATATATATATATTTTTTTTTCTTCTAAAAATTCGAAAAAATGTAGAAAAAATTCGACATTATTGGTTTTCGACATTATTTTTTTCGACATTATTTTTTCGACATTTTGACTGTCGACATTATTGCATTCGACATTATCACTGACCACCGATGATTACGTCACGTGCATGAGAGAACATGCAGCTTTCTGTGACTTTGGCAATAACACGGAGAGCATGATCTGAGATATGCTCGTGGCTCACATCGGCTCAAGGAAGGTGCGGGATACGTTTATTGTGGAGAAGGAACTGGTGCTCGACAAAGCAAACCAGATTGCCAGAGCTGAAGAAGAAACCTCAAGCAGACGCAAGGAACTGGCGGGAAGTACGCCAGGCCCTGAGGTGCATGCCATGCAGTACTGGGGACACAAGGAGAAACCAAGGTGGGATGGCAAGGATGAGAGGACTGGTAGAAGAGAACCATTGAAGTGCCACAGGTGCACCAGCAACCGACATCTAGCTAATGATAGGGAATGTCTGGCCAGAAGCAAGGAATGCTTGAACTGCAAGAGGTTTGGACATATAGCAGTTGCCTGCAAGTGGAGAGGCAAGAAAGTCTCATCGGTGGAAGTGAGTGGTGACGCAAGAAGCGACAAATCTTCAGAGGAGACAAGCCCACTATCATCATGGTCACAGTTTCACTGCAAGGAGAGAGTAGCCACACTGTGTGATTAGAGTCAATGGAAATGAAACCAGAGTCATGGCCTACTCTGGTTTGGATTGAACCATTCTACCGATCTGCACATACAAAGAAATGGTGGGCCAGAACAAGGTCGTGAAAACCAAACACAGTCCCAGTGTGTTTGGCATCGCATCTGTTCATCAGTTGGGATATATCAACAGCACTGTGGAATTCAAAGGGAGGAAGGCTTACACAAAGGTATACTTTGCGGTATCATACAAAAATGTTGCCCTCATTTGTGCGCCCCCACAGTCACTGCGATTTTGGAGGCACACAAAATGAGGGTGACATTTACTGCGCCCACACAGAGCGGGGGTTGCAGGAGTGTCCCACGCTCTCTTCCTGGGTGCAGTAATGGGGGTCAGGGGTTGCGGGGGTGTCCCCCACTTACCATTTCGGAAAGCGGAGGACACGTAAAAAAAAGAAAGAAAAAAAAACAAAAAGCACCCTGCGGCGTCAGCTCCAACCCACGGTAGTGGGAAGAGCTGACACCGCAGGGATCACAGAGTGCGTGCGGCACACAAAGAAGTGTGCCGCCCTAAAGATAAGTGGGGTGGGTGGTTGGGAGGGGTAATGCAGGCCAGGGGAAGCGGACACAGTGATCCATATGATCACTGTGCCACGACGTAACTGCCTTCGGCATTTTTGGTGTCGCAGTTGCGGGCGGCGCAGTGATCACATAGATTCTACTTCGCTGATGAAGGTCCTGCAGTGCTAGGGTGGGATGGCCAGGAAGAATTGGACATAAAATCTGTCTCAAGCACATAAGATCAGGTTCTATCATTGGACAGCAGAGGAGCGTCGGTATCAAGAGACGACTTTCCAAGGTTGTTTTCCAGTGGACTGGGCAGAATTAAAAACTGTGTGCACACAATCAGGCTATGCCAGAATGCCATCCCAGTCAAACATAAAGTTAGGCCAGTGCCAGCCACAGCGCGGCAAGTGTTACAGGCACGGTTAGAGAAGATGGTCAAAAAAGACACCACAGAGACTCTAGAGCCGTCAGAATTGCTGAGCACAGTGGTGCTTATAAAGAAGCAAGGCTTGATTGGCTTGAGAGTGTGTATTGACGTACGCAGTTGGAACCTGGAAGTCATCACCGACAGTCACCGACAGTTACCCACTTCCCAGCATCAATGAGGTAATATTGATGAGGAAAGAGGGGACTTTTTTCCTAAATTGAGCATGCAGGATGCGTACCATCAGATTTCGTTTCATAAAGAGCCAAGGCCATTGACAGCGTTTATCACCCCATTTGGCAAATTTCGGTACACCAGAATACCATTTGGTTTGTCCTCTGTGGTGGCATCTTTCCAGCGAATGATGGACTCTTTATTAAAGAACATTGGAAATGTATCCTAATTCTAAGATGACATTCTGATATACAGAGAGCTATAAGAACTCCTGACAGCATTTTCAAGAAAGTGTTCGACAAACGACAAGATGCTGGGGTACGGTTGCAGTACGAGAAGTGAGTTATCAAGGTGAGGAAGTGGAGTACCTAGGGTATACCATATCCAGAGAGGGAATTAGTCCAAAGAAAAACTTGCTACACACCATAGTGAAGGCCCTGTGTGATGAATCCTACGGATCCCTCACTAAAACCCTGCCTAAAGGCCCGGAGTGGTGAGGAGATCCCGTGGATCCTGTGGGAGGGGACACAGTATTTTTCCTTGAAAGGGAAGAACCTTTTAAAGGTGCTGTGAAAAACCAGAGGCTGTTTCACAACCTAGTCCCCAGGGAAAGGCTATCGCTGTTGGATTCTGACCCTTGGGGTAGACAAACCAGAGAGGATCACCTGGGTAGAGGGTCCTTGGGGACTAGGCGAGAAGCCCCCAAAGGTGAGACATGGTATCCCCATTTTTTCCACAACACAGTTAACTCCTGACCCTGCTTAATCTATGGGAAACTACAACTCCCATAATTCCTCCCCACTTTGTATTGACAAAAGGACTGCACCGAGGAAGATGAGGACTGAGGTTAGGAGGATTAACTACCCTGACTTACATTGGCCCTGTCCCTGTAATAGGGCCTGGCAGAGTCAGGCACATAGCTCTAACAATGTACACCTGCCACTTATTAACACTCCCTGTGAAGATAAAAGATGACGCACACAGGCACATTTTGAGCGGTGCTGGGTACGAGAAGGAACAGCTCTTCTGAGGCTGATGCGAACCAGGCTATGGAAGGCCAACAGACTGATCGACAATCGAGAGGATCAAAAGAGAGCGAGGCAAGATTTCCATGCTTTCAGTAGGCTGTGAACATTCGAAGAGAAAAGCTGAGTGAGCGGAGGAAAGAAACCCTCAGGTTGCTAGAAAGTGGCCCGTGACCCTCCCGGGCGAATGACGAAGTTGGGGAGGAGCAGAAGAGACATTGGTAACGGCCTTGAGCTGCAGGAAAGAGATAAAAGAAATCCAATTAACATATCCAGTGAATTATCGAGGGAAACAAAAGTCTTGTTGATGCTAAAGGGAAAGTGGCTGTAAAGTGAAAGTTTAGGGTTGTGCTTGTGCTGATAAAACGCGAGTGAAGAGAACAATTGTTGAAAGACAAGGATACAAAGTAGCAGAGTGGTCCTGTGAGAAGAAGTCGCACATTCAAAAGTCTCTGTGAAATGTTATGAATTTTGAAAGTTATTTCACGCAGAGATCAAAGGAAACCATGATAAGGAAAGAAAGGTGAATAAGAGAAAAGTGACATTTGTGAACTGTGAAATATGCCAATAGGACAAAAGTAAAATATAAGAACTTTGGGGAAAAAGGCCAAGAAGGCAAGTTAACTATGGATAAGAACTACAAGTACCAAGAGGCAATTGGTGTTGAATATGAACTTTGAAAAAAGACTAAAAGAGAATAAGAACTACAAATACCAAGAGGTATTGGTATTACATGTGAACTTTTGAAAAGGCCAAGAGGCCAGACTAAAGAGAGTGAGAATCAGAAGTACCAAGAAGTATTGGTACCACAAGGTGTTATGAATTGTGAATTGAAGGATTGTTGAAAAGGAGGTTGAAGTGGTCATGCAGAGGTATATATAAATTGCTTGCACTCTCGAAAGTCTTCGACAATGAAAAGATATAAGAGATAAAACGTGCGGGAAGGGAACTCCCACAAAGGAGAGACAGGCTCGAGCCCAACTGAGGGAAGTCTGTGCAGAAACTGTGAAAAATTGGGAATATATGAGCTGAGTATTGATGGCAAGGCGGAACAAACCTAAAGAAGTGATTGAACTCCCAGAAGTTGAAAGTGTCATGACCCACAGGACGCGCCCCTTTTGGTCTTCCTGGTCCTTATCGCAACGGGCCTTGCATTCCCTGACACTCCCAAAATGGCCGTCCAGCGTGACACGCCTTCCGCGGTCTATACGTTGGACGTAACGTATTCTACTAATAGACCGCACCCCCGCGGCTCCGCGCGTCTCAATGTTATTGCCAAGTAGCGATCAGACGTGTGCTCCGTAGTTCGCAGTATTGCTTTCCTGGTTCCTAGATTTTCTACTTCCATTCCTTGCCCCTTTCCCTTTTCCTCTTGCTTCCTGGACTCGTGCGCCATTAGCACATCTTCTTCGTTTCCCGGATCCCCGGATTGCTGCATCCCGGAATCTTAAACGCACGCTGGAGTCGGAAGAGACTCACTCAGCCTTATTCAAGTCCAGGTCTGTCCGCAAGAAGACACCGCCCACGGAGTCCAGCAAGGATCGGTCTCAGGTGAGAAGGGGGGAACTCCGTGACAGTTTGAGACGCCTACCCACCGCACTCGAAGTCGACATGGAAGTGGCCGTCCAGGACCTGATGCGAGGTATGCAAGAATTAACCACCGAGGCGCAGAATTTAAAGGCGGAAACGCTGCTCTCAAGCAATTAGTTCTATCCCGTGATTCAGCCGCAAAAGAAAGTGTGTTACTGGGCGGCATTGTTGACAAATACAATGGGTCTGCAAAAACCCTTCATGGATTCCTGGACTCATGTTTGGTTCACTTTACATTTAAGCCCTATTACTTTTCCACTCCCAGGGCTAAGGTGGGGTTCATAATCTCTCACCTTTCCGGAAATGCTTTAACCTGGGATACACCCCTAGTTAACTCCGGCGAGGCTCTCCTAGATGACTACGATGGTTTCATACGGGCCCTAAAGACCATGTTTGATCGCCCTGAGCAGGTCTTTAGTGCCCAGGAACGCCTCTTAGACTTTCAGCAGGGATCTCAGGATGTACTCACGTATATAACCCGCTTCAAGCAATTGGTCAAGGAAGCTGATTGGTCTCCGGAGGCAAGTTTTACCCTTTTCAGGAGAGAGATAAATGAGGAGATTAAAGATGTGTTAGCCAGAGTGGCCCGACCGAACTCATTCCAGGCTCTTATGGACCTTGCCATGCAAACAGACTTTCACATCCAGGAAAGGAAGGCAGAGAAGAAAAAATCTAGGGGAAACCCTCCGAAGGTGTCCTTTGAGAGTACCTCCAAATCTGACACAAACCCTGTATCAGTCACCAAACCGGAACCCATGCAGATAGGAGCCTTCCGTGGACCCATATCCCCGCAAGAAAGGATGAGGTGGATTAATACGGGGGTGTGCATGTATTGTGCCTCAGACAAACACTTGGTTAGAGAATGCCCTCTGGCCCCTCCTCGGCATTCGGGAAACGCCAACTCCCGATCCTAGATGGAGCAGGGCTTCGGGAGAGAGATGTTTGCTCCACATCAATTCCATCCTTGAACTCTCCTGGACAAAACAATCTAGTGATACTACAGGCCTTCCTATCAACCTCCGGGAATAAGATCTATCCTGTTTTGGCCTTGGTGGACTGCGGGGCTATGGGAATAGTCATTGATCAAGATTGGGTTTTTAGTCACCACATCCCATACGAAACACGAAGCATCATGCAGCCGGTGGAAGCGATCGATGGAAGACCCCTCACTTCGGGGCCCATAAGCCTGCAGACCAAAGAGATCCAGCTTTCAATTAACCACCACCAAGAGCGGATTCGATTCGACATTATTAAGTCAGCTCATTACCCCATGGTACTGGGCATGCCCTGGTTACAGAAACACAATCCGTACATTAATTGGACAGCAGGATCACTATTCCTCGGCTCAGAGTTTTGTATGTCTCACTTTCTAATCCTGGATCCCTCCTTGACCCCCTCCAAAGAACCACCAATAGACCATCAAGCACCTCTCATGGTTTCCAATATCGTGCAGGTTCCTAAGGCCTATCAGGGATTTGTTGATGTGTTCTCAACTGCCATAGTCCAGGCCTTACCCCCTCATAGGCCTGAAGACTGCGCCATAGACACGGATCCCTCAGCAGTGATTCCTTTTGGCAGGATGTTCATCCTTTCTGAACCTGAGAAAAAGGCCCTCTGAGAATACTTGGATACCAACCTTGAGAATGGCACCATAAAACCTTCAAAATCTCCAGCCGGAGCTTCATTGTTCTTTGTTCCTAAGAAGGACACTAAGGAACTCAGACCCTGCCTCGATTATCGTGGATTAAATCAATGCACCCTCAAGGACCGGTACCCTTTACCCTTAATCTCGGATATCCTGGAAGCGGTCAGAGGCGCTGTGATTTTCACGAAACTGGACCTCCGGGGTGCCTATCATTTGATTCGTATCCGGGAAGGAGACAAATGGAAAACAGCATTCAGAACACCCTTTGGTCACTTCGAATATCTGGTCATACCCTTTGGATTAGCTAATGCCCCAGCAGTCTTTCAACATTTTATGGACAGGGTATTCTCAGACATGCTATTCCTCTTCGTCATCGTCTACCTGGACGACATTTTGATCTACTCCAAGGACCTTCTAAAGCATGAAGAGCACGTAAAGGCAGTACTACAACGACTCTGTGAACATAAACTCTTGGCCAAACCCGAGAAATGTCTGTTTCATGTTGCTTCTGTTCATTACCTAGGATTTATCCTTACTCCTGAGGGAATTGGCATGGACCCTTCAAAGGTAAAGGCTATATTATCCTGGCCTGCTCCCACGTCCGTGAAACAAGTTCAGTCCTTCCTGGGGCTTGCCAATTTCTACCGGAAGTTTATACCCACCTTCTCTGAGATTGTTCAACCGATTGTTGCTCTCCTGAAGAAAGACACCCCCTTTGTCTGGTCTATTCCGCAAGATAAGGCATTCCAACTCTTAAAGACAAGATTTACTCAAGCTCCCATTCTGGCCCAACCCGACATTGATCGACCATTCCTTGTGGAAACGGATGCCTCTAACTAGGCCATTGGAGCGGTGTTGCAGCAAGAATTTGAGGATAAACTAGAACACCCCATTGCTTACCTTTCACGAAACCTGACTCCCAGTGAGACACACTACTCCGTCCTGGAAAAATAACTTTTAGCCATCCGCCAAGCCTTCACTGAGTGGCGACATCTACTCCTGGGAGCAAGATATCCAGTCCAGGTCCGCATGGACCACCGAAATCTTCAAATTCTACAGTCATTAGAGTGTCGGAACAGTCGTCAGGCTCGTTGGGCCTTCTTCTTTGCCCAGTACCAGTTCCACATCACTCATGTTCCTGGATCACAAAAGTTGATTGCTGACGCCTTATCTCGACGGCCTGACTACGAAACTACTGAAGATAAGGCCTATCCTAAGATGTTTCCCCACACGATTTTTGTAGCCCAAGCAGTCAACCTCCTAGAAGAAATCCGAGTACAAACCCAATCCTCTGAACTCTGGAAGAATATTTCAAGAAAGAATCAATGGAACCTGAGAGTCAAGGAAGGATATTTGTTCAAGGACAACGCTCTGCTCATTCCTACACAAAAATTACAACAAAGAATAATAAACCTCTGTCATGATACCCTTCACTCCAGACATCGTGGCATCACCAACACCCTCCACCTCATACAAAGACAATTTTGGTGGTCTAAAATGAAGACTGACGTACAACTATATGTCCGAGCCTGTGCAATCTGTAGTCAGAATAAACATGGCAACAAGAGGCCGGCGGGTCTTCTGCTACAACCCGCACTGCCAACAAGGCCATGGGAATTTATCGCTACAGACTTCATTGTGGAATTACCGCCTTCCAGAGGGTATATACCACCATCATGGTCACCATTGACTTATTCACTCATATGGCTCATTTCACACCCCTCAATAAGCTACCATCCTCATCGTAACTGGCTGGAATCTTCCTGGAGCACATATTCTGCCTTCATGGACTTCCTTCCAAGATAATTTCCGATCGAGGACCTCAATACGTCTCACAATTCTGGAAACACCTCTGTCAAATATTAGGAATCCAATGCGCTCTTTCATCAGGTTATCACCCTCAAACCAACGGGGCCACAGAACGTGCTAATCAGACTCTGGAACAATATCTTCGATGTTTTGCTACTAAGGTTCAGGATGACTGGTCGCTCCTGATACCCGTGGCTGAATTCGCCTATAACAATTCCGATCATTCAGCAGTTAAGACCAGTCGCTTTTATTGCAGCCAAGGATTCCATCCATCAGTTCTGCCCTCTGTTCTTCCACAACCCACACCGGTACCTACTGTCGACTCCTGGATTGAAACACTCATCAACATACATAAGGAGACCAAAGAGCACTTAGAGAAGGCCAGAACACAGACCAAGAGATATGCGGATTCCAAAAGAAGACCCGGGCCTTTTTATTCAGTTGGAGATCAAGTCTGGTTGTCCTCGAAATTACTATCCCGACATCTACGGCCAAACAAATTGGCCCCCCGGTATTATGGTCCGTTTTCCATCAAGGAAATTATAAACCCAGTCTCATACCGGCTCAAGTTACCAGAATCCTGGAAAAAGATTCACCCAGTTTTTCACACCTCCTTATTAAATCCTTACATTCAATCCTTCCGGAAATCCTGCAGACCCACTCCTGTGGTGGTGGACAATCAACTGGAATACGAAGTGTCCCGGATATGTGTCAAGCTGATTGGCCCGAGAGGACCGCGTACCTGTAGTCTTGGTGGTTGGTCTCGCAGAGGTCGCCAGTCTGGAGTCCAGGAACTGATGAGATAGCGGCACGAGGAATCAGCCTCTCCACCACCCAAATGAGGAACTGGGTGAAGGATGGACCAACCCCCAATGTCACAAAGGCACTCTCCCAGGTAAGCGTGACAAGAGGATGTAGGCTCAGATGGAGGGAACCATAGTCCAGGTAGAGCTTGTTGTCCAGACCATGAATCTTCCAAGAACCTCAGTGCAGCGACAGTTGATAGATAGACCAGTGTAGCAGAAAGGTATTCGTAGTAGGCAAAGGAGCTTGGCTGGTGCAGATAGTTCCAATGGTACACAGGATGAGATTCGGAGTCAGGCAAGACAGGAAAGAGTGAGGACAGTTGGAACTAGTTGTCTGGCCAATTAGAGAACTGTAGGAACGTGCCCAAGATGGAACAGGGGGAATGCAGGCTAGTGTGGGATAAGTCCCCTCTACACAATGATGACTCAGGACAGAACTCCGGAATGGGCTGAGGGAAGACTGACCCAGGGCAAAACCTAGGTAGTAGCTGGAGGCTGGCTGGCCCAGGGCCGAACCCAGGTGAGGATTGAAGGCAGGCAGGCCCAGGACAGGACCCGGATAAGAACTGGAGTCAGGCTGGCCCAGGGCAGGCCACAGGTAAGGACTGGAGGCAGGCAGGCCCAGGACAGGCCACAGGTAAGGCCGGAGGCAGGCAGGCCCAGGACAGGCCACAGGTAAGGCTGGAGGCAGGCAGGCCCAGGACAGGCCACAGGTAAGGCTGGAGGCAGGTAGGCCCAGGACAGGCCACAGGTAAGGCTGGAGGCAGGTAGGCCCAGGACAGGCCACAGGTAAGGCTGGAGGCAGGTACAACGAGGAAAGCGAAGCAAACCGCGTTGAGACGCGGGCAGCTTTGACTAGCGGCCTCTTTTATGGGCCGCCGGCGCCCGAGAGGCCTGGAACGCAAACCGTTTCGTTTCCGGGCGCCGGCGAACCCAGAACGAGGCTTGGAAGGCAAGCCCCCACGGCGCATGCGCGGAACCGAGAGAGAGGACCTCCGCGCATGCGCCGAAGGCCGCCGGCCCTGTAATCCGTTGCTCCCCTCCCGGCGAGTCCCCAGACGCGAACGCGCGGGTAGACTCGCCAGGAGGAAATGGGAGCGGCAGACCCCAGTCTCCCGCGTGACATGACACTATGCCCCCTCCCAGGAAGACCCGGGGCCCCAGGCTTCCAGGGAAACCGTACGTAGAACTCACGTATCAGCCGGGGAGCATGCACGTGCTGGCGCGGTTCCCAGGTACGATCACAGGCCGGGTACCCCTTCCAGTCAACCAAATAGTGGAGCACCCCTCTACGGTACCGGGCATCACAGATCTCGTGTACCTCAAACTCAGGGCCCCCCTGTACCAAAACAGAGGCCGGACGAGGAGAGGTGCGGCCATAATCATCGACCACATAGGGTTTTAACAGGGACACGTGAAAAACGGGATGTACACGCCAGGAAGAGGGTAGGTGAAGACGGAAGGCTACAGAGGACAACCGTTTGGTGATAACAAAGGGTCCCAAATATCGAGGGGCCAGTTTGACGGGCAGATTGCGGAGAGGCAGGTTCTTTGAGGACAACCATACCTTGTCGCCCTCCTGGAAATTAGGTTCTGCACTCCTCTTCCTGTCTGCCTGTCTCTTCATCCGATCCTTGGCTTCGCTTAAGATCTTGTGTGCAAGTTCTTGCTGTTCCCGGATGTGTAAGACCAGACCATCAGCAGAGGGAACAGTACTAGACGGAACTGGTTGAAAAGGCATTAACCGAGGATGTAGACCAGTGGAACAGAAGAATGGGCTGACTCCAATGGAGGCATGAACAGTGTTGTTGTAGGATACTTCGGCCAGATCTAGCCCACCTTTCCAATTAGACTGTGTGGCATTGGCAAAACAGCGGAGGTACCCCTCCAAAGTCTGATTGGTCCTTTCGGTTAGCCCATTTGTCTGTGGGTGATAGCCTGAGCTTAGAGCTCTATGTATTCCCAGATGACCACACACCTGTCTCCAAAATGATGAAAGAAACTGGGTACCTCTATCCGATATGATTTTCTCCGGTAGGCCGTGCAACCGGTAGATGTCGTGCAGAAACGCTGAAGCCATTTGAGTAGCTGTAGGGATTTTCCGGAATGGGATGAAATGGGCCAGTCTGGTGAAGCTGTCCACAACCACCATTATACAGGTGTACCCTTCAGATGGAGGCAAATCCACAATGAAATCGGTGGCGATGGTATGCCATGGATAGGGAGCCACTTCGGTGGGCATTAACAAACCCAATGGTCGTCTTCTGGGAACCTTGCACTGGGCACATATTGGACAGCTGTCAATGTACTTCTGGACCTCGGTCGCCCAACCAGGCCACCAGAACTGTCGGGATATCAACTCTCGAGTGGCTCTGACCCCGCGATGTCCTCCTATGGGTGAATCATGGAATCCGTGTAGAATGCCCCTTCTAATGGCTCCTCTGGGTATGTAGAGTCTTCTTTGAAAAAACAACAGTCCGTCTCGTTCTGATACTAGTTGCCGACTAAGAAGGGACGTTCTTTCTGGATCCGACCGAGTGGCTTCCGCGATGGACTTAAGGTGAGAGGACAAGGCCAGCAGAAAATGGCGAGGAGAAATCAGTGGCTGTTCTGGACAGGGCGTCCCATCTACGTTTTCCAGGGACCTGGAAAGCGCATCCGCTTTCGTATTGGAGGTTCCCGGGATATAAGTAACATGGAACTCAAACGGAGAGAAGAAGAAGGCCCACCGGGCTTGACGAGGAGTCCGACATTGCAGAGAGCGAAGATATTGCAGATTGCGATGGTCTGTCCGCACCTCCACAGAAAAGCGTGCTCCGAGGAGAAAATGTCTCCATTCCTCGAATGCGGTCTTGATGGCTAACAGTTCCCTTTCAATCACCGCGTAGTTTCGTTCGCTGGGACTCAACTTGCGAGAATAATAGGCTACTGGATGTTCTACCAACGTGATAGGATCTTTCTGAAGAAGGACTGCCCCTACAGCAAAGCTGGAAGCATCGGCCTCCACTATGTAAGGCAACTCTTCCTGGGGATGGCGCAGGATCGGGGCAGCCATAAAGGCCGACTTCAATACGTCGAAAGCCCGGGAAGCCACGAGATCCCATTCGAACGTGATCTTGCTGCTGGTTAGCCTGGTGAGGGGCGCCGAGATCTGTGAGAACTGTGGGATAAAGCGCCTGTAAAAGTTTGCGAATCCCAGGAAGCGTTGGAGAGCCTTGATATCGTGTGGATGTCTCCATTCTTGTATGGCTCGCACCTTCTTGGGATCCATCCCAATGCCTTCTTGATTGATAACAAATCCCAAGAATTCAATGCTGGGTTGGTGAAAGCTACATTTCTCCGCTTTGGCGAACAGGTTATTGACGGACAGCCGATGAAGGACCTCACGAACATGTTCCACATGCTCGTCTAAGGATTTAGAGAATATCAATATGTCGTCCAGATAAACCCAAACGGATAACCCTAACAGGTCACCAAAGATGTAGTCCATGAATCGTTGAAAAACAGCGGGAGCATTACATAGGCCGAAAGGCATAACCCTGTATTCAAAATGCCCAAAAGATGTCTTGAAAGCTGTCTTCCACTCGTCCCCACTCCTGATGCGCACCAAATGATAAGCTCCGCGGAGGTCCAATTTGGAGAAGATTCGCGCAGTATGCAGGGTTTCAAGGATGCTGCGAATTAAGGGTAAAGGATACCGGTCCTTGGCTGTTATGTCATTCAACTGCCGGTAGTCGACACAGGGTCTCAATGTACCTTCTTTTTTCTTTACAAAAAACAGGGGGAATCCTGCAGGCGATTTCGATGGCACAATGTACCCCTTTTCTAGACTCTCCGACAAATACTCCTGAAGAACTAGCTTCTCGTCACGTGTCAAAGCATATAGTTTCCCATGGGGAATAACGTGGTCCGGTAGCAGGTCAATGGAGCAATCAAAAGAACGGTGTGGAGGAAGGGGTATGTTGCCAGGTTCAGAAAACACATGTTTGAATTCGGAATATTCCTGTGGGACCAGAGACGTGGAACATAGATGAACCCCATTGCTGTCCGTTATTAGAGAAGTCGAGACGGTCCTGGTGGGAACGGGTAGCTTGCATTCTTGAGCACACCGTTCGGATGAAAAGGTCAAGGTCTGGGTTCTCCAGTCTATCAAAGGATTGTGGTGTTGCAACCAAGGTAATCCCAAAACCATCTTGTAGTTCGGTGACTTGATAACATCAAAGGCTAGTTCCTCGTAATGATCAGCAATCAGAAGGGCCAGTCCAACTGTGAACTGACTAACGGGTCCAGAAGACAAGGGAGTACCATCAATAAGCTCCACCGACAGAGGCGTGTGTCTGGAAACGAGTGGTATCTTATGTCTGGTGACGAACGTTTTGTCGATGTAATTGCCGGAAGCCCCACAGTCCAGTAGACCGGATACTTCCAGGTTCTTGTCTGGTAGTTTAATTCGGACCTTCAGGGTCTGTAGTACCGCTGGTTGCATGGGCAGACGTATAGAACAAATAACAGAAGGGTCTGAGGAAGGAATGGGACCTGTCGTTGCCCTTCCTGTATACGACAGGTCTCCTAGTTTCCCGACTTCTTCTTCTGCGGACGCAAAGGACACGTACCCAAATAATGTCCAGCTGCTCCACAGTAAAGACACAAACGCAAAGACCTCCTTCGTTTCTTCTCTTCTTCCGTCAAAGGTCCCCTCATGGCTCCTACTTGCATGGGCTCAGGTCCGGACTCGGTCGACCCAAACGAACCAGCAGGTGTGTTGGTTGTCCGGGGACCGCTTCTGTCAAGCCGACGTCTCTCAGCCTTTCGTTCGGCTAGCCTTTGGTCAATACGGAGTACTTGATCGATCAAGAGTTGAAGGCTCTCTGGTTCAGGGATGTGAAGTAACTCATCCTTGTACTCCTCTCTCAGGCCTCGACGAAACAGTGTCTTCTGTGTAATTTCGGGCCACTGGGAGTCAGTAGCCAAAAGTCGGAAACGGCTGATGTAGGTGATGACGTCATTGCTTCCCTGGTTGTAGTCCATCAATTGATTCTGTGCAACGGAGGCCAGGTTCGGCGTCTGAAATACCTCAAGAAAGGCCTTTTCAAAGGCAGCAAAGTCATTCAAAATAGGACTGTTCGTAACCACAAACGGAGTTGCCCAAGCTAATGCGTTCCCAGTTAGGTTCCCCAAGATGTAACCAATCTTGGCCCTATCAGTGTTGAAGTAGGTAGACCTGAAGAGAAAGTGTATTCTGCAGTGGTTACAAAACTCCGCCACCCGTCTAGGGTCTCCGTCGAATTTGATGGGTGTTGTATGAGCCAATGATCCCTCTCCTTGAGAGGTACTAGGTGCTCCTTGCGTTATCATTTGTCGTAATGTTTGATTCTCCTGACGCAGGGCGGTCATCTCGGCCCTGAGCGCTAGCAACTCGTTCCTCATGTCCTGCGATTCATCCATATCTGAATCAGGAGGAAGGCGTCTCAATCTGTCAAGCTGATTGGCCCGAGAGGACCGCGTACCTGTAGTCTTGGTGGTTGGTCTCGCAGAGGTCGCCAGTCTGGAGTCCAGGAACTGATGAGATAGCGGCACGAGGAATCAGCCTCTCCACCACCCAAATGAGGAACTGGGTGAAGGATGGACCAACCCCCAATGTCACAAAGGCACTCTCCCAGGTAAGCGTGACAAGAGGATGTAGGCTCAGATGGAGGGAACCATAGTCCAGGTAGAGCTTGTTGTCCAGACCATGAATCTTCCAAGAACCTCAGTGCAGCGACAGTTGATAGATAGACCAGTGTAGCAGAAAGGTATTCGTAGTAGGCAAAGGAGCTTGGCTGGTGCAGATAGTTCCAATGGTACACAGGATGAGATTCGGAGTCAGGCAAGACAGGAAAGAGTGAGGACAGTTGGAACTAGTTGTCTGGCCAATTAGAGAACTGTAGGAACGTGCCCAAGATGGAACAGGGGGAATGCAGGCTAGTGTGGGATAAGTCCCCTCTACACAATGATGACTCAGGACAGAACTCCGGAATGGGCTGAGGGAAGACTGACCCAGGGCAAAACCTAGGTAGTAGCTGGAGGCTGGCTGGCCCAGGGCAGGCCACAGGTAAGGACTGGAGGCAGGCAGGCCCAGGACAGGCCACAGGTAAGGCCGGAGGCAGGCAGGCCCAGGACAGGCCACAGGTAAGGCTGGAGGCAGGCAGGCCCAGGACAGGCCACAGGTAAGGCTGGAGGCAGGTAGGCCCAGGACAGGCCACAGGTAAGGCTGGAGGCAGGTAGGCCCAGGACAGGCCACAGGTAAGGCTGGAGGCAGGTACAACGAGGAAAGCGAAGCAAACCGCGTTGAGACGCGGGCAGCTTTGACTAGCGGCCTCTTTTATGGGCCGCCGGCGCCCGAGAGGCCTGGAACGCAAACCGTTTCGTTTCCGGGCGCCGGCGAACCCAGAACGAGGCTTGGAAGGCAAGCCCCCACGGCGCATGCGCGGAACCGAGAGAGAGGACCTCCGCGCATGCGCCGAAGGCCGCCGGCCCTGTAATCCGTTGCTCCCCTCCCGGCGAGTCCCCAGACGCGAACGCGCGGGTAGACTCGCCAGGAGGAAATGGGAGCGGCAGACCCCAGTCTCCCGCGTGACATGACAATATGCGACTCCAGGTATAAATGGGGTCAGCTTCAATGGTTGAATGGAAAGGATATCCCCCCAGTGAAAGAACTTGGGAACCACTTTCTAAACTGAATACCCCTCGACTGCTCAGAAGATACCACCTCATACACCCAGGCAAACCTGGAGGAACAGGTTTTCGGAGGAGGCATGCTGTCATGACCCACAGGACGCGCCCCTTTTGGTCTTCCTGGTCCTTATCGCAACGGGCCTTGCATTCCCTGACACTCCCAACATGGCCGTCCAGCATGACACGCCTTCCGCGGTCTATACGTTGGACGTAACATATTCTACTAATAGACCACACCTCCGCGGCTCCGCGCGTCTCAATGCTATTGCCAAGTAGCGATCAGACATGTGCTCCGTAGTTCGCAGTATTGCTTTCCTGGTTCCTAGCATTTCTACTTCCATTCCTTGCCCCTTTCCCTTTTCCTCTTGCTTCCTGGTTCCTGGACTCGTGCGCCATTAGCACATCTTCTTCGTTTCCCGGATCCCCGGATTGCTGCATCCCGGAATCTTAAACGCACGCTGGAGTCGGAAGAGACTCACTCAGCCTTATTCAAGTCCAGGTCTGTCCGCAAGAAGACACCGCCCACGGAGTTCAGCAAGGATCGGTCTCAGGTGAGAAGGGGGGAACTCCGTGACAGAAAGCCTAAGATTGAACTGTTGAATTGTACCAGTAAGCCGAAGTGTGCAAAACTGATAGACCTGTGCCATCCAACATCATATGTTTTCTTTTCTTCATATACATTTTTATTGGCATTTTTCAAACAGGTAAACTTTTATCAACCCCCCCACCCCGGTTCATCTCTTTCACCCCCCTCACTCTACTCATCCCACTTCCCAATCTCCTTCCACTGAACATTTCCCTTCTGTTGTTGTTATTAAATGCTTAGTCCACTTTTCCGTTTTCCTCTTCTTCCTTCGTGTGTGGCTGTCCCTTCCCTTTTTCCCTTCCCAATGGGTTTCCCCCTTATTCGCACAAGCCCAGAAGTTTGAGTTTTCTTCGGCACCACGCGTCTCTGGCATCCTTCTTTAAGAATGTAAGTACTAGGTCCCAATCGGCAAGAAAGCCCCCAGAGTCTGATTCTAAAATGGCTGCTGGCAGAAGAGCAACTTAAAGGAATGGTTTGGTCAAAAAATGTTATTGCCCCGACGGGTCGGCCATGTGTTTTTAAGCCTAAATCGCTCGATTTTAGAAAAATGTCCTATGGACCTTACCTGAGTTTTCGTCCATTAAATGCACGCGAAAACAGACACCAGGGCGCTGCCATTTTGTGATAATCCTATCACTTGCCGCATCGCCCTGGCTGACCTGCTTTTGCGGCACTAAATCATATCCCCCGCCCCTGAGCCTGTCATCAGCAGACGCCTACCACCCATTTCACAACACCAAAGCACGTCTCGTGTCAACATTCGCTGCGCTTCAGCTAATGACGTGTGGCCATGGAAATGTCAGGATGCCTCTTTCCTCAATAAGTATAAACAGACCGTTTCACAACACACAGCAGCAGATTTTCGATTCCATTCCTCTCTCTGTGTTACTTTGAGTATTCTGTGACTCGTTTCTGTGCTCTGGTCAGCTACCTTCGTTGCTTGTAGCCCGTGTGAACAGATACCAGTACCACCACTATCAATTATTTTAGTTTGTTTAACACACAATGGCTACAATAATGCCCTACATGTACGAGCCCGAGTATACCGAGGAGGAACTACTGGAAAGGGAAACACGTGAAAACGATGGGTCTTCGGACGGCAGTTGGGAGGACGATTCAACAGCTGAAGAGCCTGGACCTAGTCGCATGGACGGTGTTTCCACCTGGTGCACATGCAGTCGGTGCGAGCTAATGCCAACCGAGGACGAGAACTGCTGCTGCTGTGAAAACTCGGGATGCGTGGCCTACATTTCAGAAGGTGAGCCACGACCGCAATGCATCACCGAGCTGCCAGACTTCAGGGCAGCCTGCCTCACACGGTCCGTGTTGAGGATAATGATGGTGCTTATGCACGAACTTCGCGCAACTGTTCGTCCTCGTAATCCGAGTAACGAGTAAGTATACTCTGCTTTTCATGCCACTCCTATTTCATGGTCTTCTACTATATCCAAAATTACATATACATATCATTGTAACGCACGAAAGTCTTTCAATAGTGTGCAGTGTCTCGATAGCATTTGTCCGAGCAGAATGCCATTAGTTACAAGAATTGTCATTGACAACAAACGTTTATTAAACTTATCTTGGTCATTTAAAAACAGTTTGTTTCATTCCTTTTCACAGGTGGTACAGGCTGGTGGCCTATCGTTCCTTTACATGGTGGCTTCACGGGAGGCTTGGACACCGCGTTCGAAGAGTGATACCCGCCTGTGCCGTTCGTGCCATAAGAGAAACGTTCCCGAGTGACAGCGGTCAGTACAGGGGATTTTCTCTCGCTGTGCTGCAACCTGAACTGTTCAATGTGTAAAGTTTTGTATTTTTGTGTCATCAAAATAAGATACAAAATAAAACACCACATATATTTTAACAACGGTTGTTTCGATTTTTTAAATGAATCAAGTGTGTCTCCATTCAAGGATGGACGCCAGACATCTGTGCTCGGAATGGGTGAAGTTCAGGTCGCTGTGAAGCGGGGTGGTCACTATCTAAGCTAACATAATATATTATCAATAATGCATGCACTAAATAACACTTGTTCAAAGTCTTTTAGTCGGTTATGTCTCTATAAAAGTCACACATATATCTGTACTATCAATTAACATTGGATTATACAGGCCTTAGGTCAAGGGTCTTGACCACTATAATACACTGTTTGAAGTGTGGGTCTGTGCTCACAAGAATCTCCGGTATGTGGCATTTGTTATTGATAGGCAACTGTATACTGCAGTAGGGGTCTAATGTTAGTTGGGGATCTGCTAGGTGGGCATCATGACGTGGTCAGTGGTCTGGCAAATGAAGAGAATACCTTGCAGGGACACAGGGTCAGAATGGCAGTAAGTTTCCACTGGCGAGAATGCGTGGGCAAGGACACGTTTGTGGAGATGAACGAGCTATGTGCTTGGTTCAGGCCGTTTCACATGCAGGACCGTGATCTCAGAGAGTGATGTGTTACATTTATTAGCTGTTGCAAATACCTCTAGAGTTTTCCAGTCAGAGTGGGAACGAGGGTGTGGGCCATGTGCTCTGCGCGCTGTACTATCGCAGTGAGGCCTGGTCATCAAGATGGAGTGGAAAGGGGGTACAAAAATGGATGCCCCGTGTCCTGCTCAGTGTTCCCATCTACGCAAATGTCATCCAAAGTTAACATCACTTTAGGGCAAGGGGCGAACCCACTACTGGAGGCACTTGGTACGAGTTTCTACTGAGAAGTAAAGGATGAGATGGCCTGATGGCCCATCGCTCCCACACACTTGCCTGCAAGGCCCAGGCCCTCTATCAAAGGCGGTTCGCACCCGGGGATGAGCGCTGGCATGGGGGGCTGTCACGGGCGCAAACGGCCAAGGTGCCAAACAGCATGTACACTTCAAAAGGTATCCCACGCCCAAGGGCCATCGCTCACATGGCCTCCTCACACCCCGTGTCTCCAGGCAGGCCTCCCCGAGGCAGGCCGCCCCCCTGCAATCCACATAAGTGTGTCTCCATTCAGCAGTCTTCCTGTGCCTTATCTGCACGCCCCAGGCCCATCCATCCCACCCCCTCTATCAAAGGCGGTTCGCACCCGGGGATGAGCGCTGGCATGGGGGCTGTCACGGGCGCAAACGGCCAAGGTGCCAAACAGCATGTACACTTCAAAAGGTATCCCACGCCCAGGGGCCATCGCTCACATGGCCTCCTCAGACCCTGTGTCTCCAGGCAGGCCTCCCCCAAGGCAGGCCGCCCCCCTGCAATCCACATAAGTGTGTCTCCATTCAGCAGTCTTCCTGTGCCTTATCTGCACGCCCCAGGCCCATCCATCCCACCCCCTCTATCAAAGGCGGTTCGCACCCGGGGATGAGCGCTGGCATGGGGGGCTGTCACGGGCGCAAACGGCCAAGGTGCCAAACAGCATGTACACTTCAAAAGGTATCCCACGCCCAGGGGCCATCGCTCACATGGCCTCCTCAGACCCCGTGTCTCCAGGCAGGCCTCCCCCGAGGCAGGCCACCCCCCTGCAATCCACATAAGTGTGTCTCCATTCAGCAGTCCTCCTGTGCCTTATCTGCACGCCCCAGGTCCATCCATCCCACCCCCTCTATCAAAGGCGGTTCTCACCCGGGGATGAGCGCTGGCATGGGGGGCTGTCACGGGCGCAAACGGCCAAGGTGCCAAACAGCATGTACACTTCAAAAGGTATCCCACGCCCAGGGGCCATCGCTCACATGGCCTCCTCAGACCCCGTTTCTCCAGGCAGGCCTCCCCCCTGCAATAAACATAATACCACGACATACACACGTCATTCATTCACAAACACACCCCTGTTTCTAATACTTTATAAACCACTTGATATGTCTCATGAGAACATCTTTGTGCTTTGCAAGTCAACTCCTGAACCTTCTACCTGAGAAGCACTGAGATCTATGCTAATCTGCTCGTCGCTGTGCTATCTGTCACCGCTTCGAGCAAACTCGTCAGTGTGCTACCTGTGGCCATCTACCTGTTCTCCTGCAACATACTGCTCGGCCTGCTGAATCCAACTGTTTGTTGGTCAAGGTAAGGCCATGTATCCTAGTCATATTTCGGTCATTTTTATATTTCAATCTATTTGCTATTACAGTACCCAATAGAGCTGTGGTCATTGGTCTCATTGCTATTGACTTGAGTTTCAATTGTTATGCTATCAATAGATCTATTTATTTTCATCTGTGTCAATTGTCATCGAATGGCATCCTTCTGGGGTTCAGTCTATAATGTAAGCATGTTTCCTTTTCGTGCAAGACAGAACATCCAAGGGACGAGTCACATGTTCAGAGTTTAGTCACATAATTTTAAAAACTTCTGTAATTTATGCAAATACTAAGCCGCACATGATGAACTGGTATGGTTCCGGCGACCAAAACAAACCTTGCATTGAGCATGGTATGGTTCATTTACTTTTTTATGACATTTTTATTCATCAAGGTTTTATAATAATCTTGATATTTAATTTTCAGAATTTTCAACAATGCCTGCCTGTTCGATTAGCGGTTGCCCTTCGAAGATCCATGCTAAATCCGAAGTTACTACAATGCATGTTTTCCCGAAAAATGTTGATCGAATAAGAGAATGGGTCAAACATTGCGGATATCCACTGGATGAGCTGGAAAGTAGAGTCCAACAAGTCTTTGAGGACAAGAGGGGTGATCGATACCGCATCTGCAGCCGGCACTTTCCCTCGAACATGTACACCACATCTTGGGTAACAAAGAAGAATAAACGGCGATCGACATGAAAATTGCTCGCAAACGCTATTCCCACTCTATTCGTCCACAATCCACCACTGGTGAGTCAAGTGTTCGGATTTAGCTTTAGGCCTTGCGGTAGTGTGTAGGTAGCCAAATGGATTAATTGATATTTTAGGTGTTGTTTCCAATTTGTAATACTTTCGACATTGATATGAGTGTATAGCTTTTTGAATAATGACATTTATAAATATATTATTTTTAGATTTCATAACGCACAAACAAAATCTATATATGAGCACAGGCAACTGTGCTATATTGCGCATTACTCAAGTATTCTGTCTCTTTACATGGCAATTTTAAATATTGGCATTTCATTATCAAACAATAATTTACCTTTACAACTGCTTGACTATCCCTTGAATCTGAAGCAAGAACATTCTACTTCCGTCACGTGCTCGCAGTTATCAACCACTTCTAGCGCGAATCAGGTAATCATACTTGGCTATTCCGCTACAGACTTGTTTTATGCATGTCAAGTAATAGTTTTGATGTATCGTGTGATTATTTTACCAATTGTTTGGTTAGTGCTTTCCAATTGATATACACCTTAGTTGTCGTCCCCTGGTGTTTGTTTTCAGTTATAATTAGTGTTATCCATACTAATGCAAGTACTGTCTTTCAGGGAGATGCTGAAGCGTCCACCACATTGACAAAAGCCCTAGATGTTCTTCAACAGCGCGAGGTATGGATACTGACAGCTCCATCGACCGTGATCGTCAGGACAGGAACACTTGCCGTTTGATTGTTCTACACCATGTTTCATTCGTGGTTAGCCGTTGATATGTACCTGTGCGGTCTACCCCAAGTGTGTGTTGTGTTTTCAATATTGTAATCCTTACTAATGCAAATACTATGTTTCAGGCAGTTGTTGAATCATCAACCCACGAAGTTGATGCAGAGCCTGACATTCAAGTAATTCCGGTGGAAGCGGGACCATGCAGATACGAATCGGCGCAACAGCTTTCGGACGTGCTCACCACATTGACAACAGCCCTAGATATTCTTCAGCAGCACGAGGTATGGATACTGACAGCTCCATCGAGCGTGATCATATAACGTGATTCCATTTGCTATACTTTCTTCCCTATTAACGCAAGTACTGTGTTTCAGGGAGACGATGGAGCTTCCACTACAATCACAAGATCCCATTTAGATGATGCAGATGTAAAGAAATCTGAGAAATAAGTCGATTAAATCTGATCATATTAAAATATTACTTGATTCTTTTAGACAATGCAACATTTGTGGTTATCTCTTTAGATGTACCTGTGCCGTCGACCCCAAGTGTGTGTTATGTTTACAATATTGAAAACCATACTAACGCAAGTACTGTGTTTCAGGAAGTTGCTGATGCCTCCTCTTCAATACAATCATTTGTGGGAGTCCATGCAGAGCCAGAGGTATGGATACTGACAGCTCCATTGAACTAGGTCATCAGAGCTCGAATACTTGTCGTTTGATTGTTCCACACAATGTTTAAATCCTGTTTGGCTATTGAGATGTATATGTGTGTTTGTCCTCACGTGTGTTTTATGCTAACAATATTTTGAGACACTAACAGGTGTCGCGCTAGCATACATGAAACTAGGTCTACGCTAGTAAGACTTGTGTTTTTTGTAATAGAGCCCAACAACAATTTTTCACGGGTGCTTAAGAATTTTTATTTGGGACACACCCCAAAAAATTTTCTAAAAACATAGACAAACTAAAAGTCCATTGTCACAAATTGTATTATTCATTATATTGTATCGGCATATAATGTCAACAACACTTAGTCGTTAATACAACACAAATTATCAAATGCAATATTATTGTTCATGCACTGAGAAGGAGTCGACACTTAGATGTGTTTCCAGCTATATAACAACGCAGATGTAGATGGTGGGTTGTTCTATAGCTTTCCTCAGGACTGTGAAATCGGGTAGTCTTGTGTGTGTTTCTCTGACCAAGCTGTGGATGGGGAACAAGAAAAAAGGGGGGACATGTGCTGTTTAAAAGGGTTCCATGGACTAAGGAACTACAAAAGTAAAAAAAAGCATGATGCTAGGCTCAGACATACCTGTCTTCAACAGTGTTTTGTCTCAGGGCAGGGTGATGCGTAGGGAATGGCGAATCCGAGTATGCCAGACCAAGTTTTGATTGTTCTCTGGAGTTGCAGGAGAGGTATCTGCTGCAATATATAGGACATAGCGTGAGTTAGATGCAAGTATCCTATTTGTGTCATGAAAATTGACACTGTGCACGTGAGAAATTAAGGTACTGTTTGCCTATTATTGGCTGGTGCACTATGTAGTTAGCTGTGCGTGGACACACGTCTCGTGTTATAATATATAGACAATGTATCCTAGATGGGATATCGATAGACTGTAATAGTCACTATGGTATTAATACTTGTAACACCCCGGAAGAGAGGGCGGGATGCTTACCTTCTCGTACTGGGGAGAGCTCCTGAAGTGAGCTGTGTCGCTGACCGTGTTCCGCGCATGCGTGGTGTCGCGTCGGTGAGGCGGGCAACCAAAAAAAAGGGAATCAAAATGGTTTGCCCATGCGTGAGTAAATAGTGGTGGAGTTACCGCGCATGTGTGGGGAAAGAAAGTGTACGTGCGTTCATGGCTGGGATACTGTTGCTATGTCACGTCAGAGATGGGCGTTGTCTGTCTACACAGTGGGTTAGTCTCGTGATTTACATTGTATACAGGTGGGCTGTGTAGTCCATGTGTTTTCAACAGTACAGAGACCAGAGACCTAGCCCTGAGAAAATTGGAACAGAAATGGATCCACAGATTAGATACGGTGAAGAATGGATTAAACATCTGCATAGAGTGGAACCTTTTTTTCTAATGACACCTTAATTTACCTCCCATTAGTATTCTTCCCTACTCTCCTCTTCTACCAATTATCATGTGACATAGGATAGAATGAGGCAAATTGCTATGTATGTTAATGTCCGCATGTTTGTATTAATCAAAATACACTTGTACGTGCACTGTATTACTGAGATTCAATCTCAAAATGTATGAAATGTAGTCTGTACTGTACTGTTGAAAACACATGGACTACACAGCCCACCTGTATACAATGTAAATCACGAGACTAACCCACTGTGTAGACAGACAACGCCCATCTCTGACGTGACATAGCAACAGTATCCCAGCCATGAACGCACGTACACTTTCTTTCCCCACACATGCGCGGTAACTCCACCACTATTTACTCACGCATGGGCAAACCATTTTGATTCCCTTTTTTTTGGTTGCCCGCCTCACCGACGCGACACCACGCATGCGCGGAACACGGTCAGCGACACAGCTCACTTCAGGAGCTCTCCCCAGTACGAGAAGGTAAGCATCCCGCCCTCTCTTCCGGGGTGTTACAAGTATTAATACCATAGTGACTATTACAGTCTATCGATATCCCATCTAGGATACATTGTCTATATATTATAACACGAGACGTGTGTCCACGCACAGCTAACTACATAGTGCACCAGCCAATAATAGGCAAACAGTACCTTAATTTCTCACGTGCACAGTGTCAATTTTCATGACACAAATAGGATACTTGCATCTAACTCACGCTATGTCCTATATATTGCAGCAGATACCTCTCCTGCAACTCCAGAGAACAATCAAAACTTGGTCTGGCATACTCGGATTCGCCATTCCCTACGCATCACCCTGCCCTGAGACAAAACACTGTTGAAGACAGGTATGTCTGAGCCTAGCATCATGCTTTTTTTTACTTTTGTAGTTCCTTAGTCCATGGAACCCTTTTAAACAGCACATGTCCCCCCTTTTTTCTTGTTCCCCATCCACAGCTTGGTCAGAGAAACACACACAAGACTACCCGATTTCACAGTCCTGAGGAAAGCTATAGAACAACCCACCATCTACATCTGCGTTGTTATATAGCTGGAAACACATCTAAGTGTCGACTCCTTCTCAGTGCATGAACAATAATATTGCATTTGATAATTTGTGTTGTATTAACGACTAAGTGTTGTTGACATTATATGCCGATACAATATAATGAATAATACAATTTGTGACAATGGACTTTTAGTTTGTCTATGTTTTTAGAAAATTTTTTGGGGTGTGTCCCAAATAAAAATTCTTAAGCACCCGTGAAAAATTGTTGTTGGGCTCTATTACAAAAAACACAAGTCTTACTAGCGTAGACCTAGTTTCATGTATGCTAGCGCGACACCTGTTAGTGTCTCAGAGGAAGAGGCAGCCAGAGTCCAACCCCCTCTCTTTGCAGTATTAATTCGTCCTCCAGACTCAGGCCCCTCTATAAAATACAAAGAGGATCCCCCCTTTCCCTTCTTTATAAACTTTAGTCGGACAACCCAACGGTTGGTGGAAAAAAGACCAGCAAAATAACCAATGGAGAATGTAAATATTGTGTCATTCCCAGATGATCTATATCGGAAACTTTTAGAAAAACCTTCACTGCTGGGACAAACACCACAAACAACACCAGCAGCTAAAACAACCTCTACCTCAGACTTAGACACTCTGTTGCAAAAAAAGAAAAAACTGGTCCGCACAGAATCACATGGACTGCTCATGCTAGAGTATCTAAAAAACGGAGTTATACCAGAAGGCCTGCAAATTAAAAACATACCGAGGGTATTTTTGGATAACCCCAGGTTTCAGGCAAAATTCAGCGGCGTAGGAAACAAATGCTCCAGAGATTGGATTATATTGATAATAGAAACAGCTGAAGAGGAAGCGAAAAAACAAACAGAAGAACTCAAGGATCTCGAAGAAAAAATCATTGTAGACTCAGTCATACCAGATATCAAAACACAATTGGAAAAGATAGAAGAAGAAATAAAGAAATTCAAAGAATTCACTCTAGATAAGAAAATTTGGAAACTGAAAAAAGACATCCAGAACTACCAAGAGGAAAAAACGTACCCTTACCTTGTTCCAGGATTCTACCAACAACAAAACACAGGCAACAACACCAGAGGAGGCACTCAACAACGGTTTCCCAAAAAATACGTATCTTTTTCGAATTCCTCCAACAGCAGTGAATCAGACTCTTCCGCTAGCGGCCCGTCAACATCGGGCACAGGACAACAACGAGGTCAGTTTTTTCAAGGACGTGGGAAGCAAGGCAGAATACGCCAACAAGGGTACCACGGGATGAGAACACGCCAACGGACCCCACAACAAACACCACAGCAACAATGGTAATACCAATCTTTAATTTGAGCGACTACACCCTCACTCCTGAGGATGTGAACATTCTCAGCAAAGGACTGAGTTTTGTACCTACAAACAGAGCAGATCGATTCACTACAGAAGTAGAATTAAGAAAGTTCTTTAGAACGATACGCTTAAGATACTTCTTCCGGAATTCCAAACAAAACGAACCCAAAGACACGACCACAACGGGCCTAAAACCGAAATCCACGTTTACCCCTGTATCATCAATGATCTGTCCAGAAATACTGGCATTTGAAAATAAAATCCTAAGAGACATGGACACCTTTTTCAAAACGAAAAATCACAAAAGGGACAATCTCACAAAACAGGAAAGACTGGCACTACAACACCTAGAAAACCAAAAAAAAAATGTTGTATCAAACCAGCAGACAAAGGAGGAGGCATTGTGCTCTGGGGTAACAATCTCTACGACAATGAACTACAGAAACACCTTCAAGACGGACGGTTCTACAAGAAACTAGATCATAATCCAACAACACGTCTAATGGATGAAATCAAGAGTCTTATGCTTTTTGCAGAATCCCAGGGCTGGATCGACAATGATGAAAAAATGTTTCTCACAACAGAACACCCGATCACCCCGGCCTTCTACTGCATCCCCAAAATACACAAGAATACCACAGTACCACCGGGGAGACCGATAGTGTCTGGAATAGGCTCACTTCTAGAACCTTTATCAATATATACAGACGTCTTCCTACGACCCTTTGTCCAGAAAATGAAATCATACATACAAGATACAACAGCTATGATACATCATCTCGCCAGTATCAGAACAGAACAAAATGACATCTTGGTCACTTTCGACGTAGAAGCCCTATATACCAGCATTCCACAAAGAGAATACTTGGAAATACTAAAGACCTACCTGGACAACAGACGAGATCAATCAACACCGACATCCTTCATTCTAGAATGTATACGGATAGCTCTCACAGAAAACTTCTTCATGTGCCAAGGCAAATATTTTCAACAAATAAGAGGAACCAGTATGGGTTCAACATTCGCTCCGGATATAGCAAACCTATACATGGACAATTTGGAAAGCAAGCACATTTACAACGTAGACAACGTATACAAACAAAACCTTATCGGTTGGGTCAGATACATCGACGATGTTTTTACCGTCTGGAGAGGCACCAGTGCAGAATTAGAAACTTTCCACACCTGGCTCAACACCGTAGACCCGTGCATCAAATTCACCATGAAGTCAAACCACGAAAGTATACCCTTCCTGGATCTCAACATTCAAACTACAGAAGAAGGTAATCTCGTCACTACCCTCTACAGAAAACCAACAGACAAAAACACACTGTTAAATTTTGAAAGCTTTCATCCACAATCACTCAGAGAAAACCTCCCTTTCGGTCAATTCCTCAGGATACGGAGAAACTGTACCACCCTACCAGAATTTGACAAAAATGGAAAGGACCTAGAATTTCGTCTAAAAGCAAGAGGGTACCCACCTAATATTATACGTAGAGCACGTAGGACAGCAAGGCATATGAGTAGGGAAACATGTCTTACGAAGAGACCGAGAGTGGAACACGCTGAAAAAATGACATGTGTCACCACTTTTACCCCAATAAGTAATTGCATTCGAAAATCGGTGCTATCAAATTGGAAACTTCTACAAACAGAAGATTTTAGCCCCGAAAAGCCTAGATTCGCATTTAAAAGAAGTAAGAACATAAAGGATCGCCTAGTACACACATACCCAGACTCCACAAAAAAATCCAGTCAGACCATCCTATGGGACCTCCCCCCTGTCATTGGACATCACAGATGTGGCAACTGCTCAGTATGCAATTTGACAAAGGATCAAAAAACCATCTCGCTTAATGGCCTGGAATGGAAGCTCAAAACCTTCACCAACTGCCGTACCAAGTGGAGTATTTACGTAATACGGTGCCCCTGTGATCTATTATACATCGGCAAAAGTAAAAGAGAAGTGAGGCAACGTATTTGCGAACACAGATCATGCTTAAAAAACGCTGTTGAGGACAAACCTTTAGTGGCCCACTTCAGCAAACTTAAACATAAATATACAGACTTTCAATGGGCGATCATCCAAACCATAGATGAAAAGGAGCGAGGAGGGGACAGAGACCTAGCCCTGAGAAAATTGGAACAGAAATGGATCCACAGATTAGATACGGTGAAGAATGGATTAAACATCTGCATAGAGTGGAACCTTTTTTTCTAATGACACCTTAATTTACCTCCCATTAGTATTCTTCCCTACTCTCCTCTTCTACCAATTATCATGTGACATAGGATAGAATGAGGCAAATTGCTATGTATGTTAATGTCCGCATGTTTGTATTAATCAAAATACACTTGTACGTGCACTGTATTACTGAGATTCAATCTCAAAATGTATGAAATGTAGTCTGTACTGTACTGTTGAAAACACATGGACTACACAGCCCACCTGTATACAATGTAAATCACGAGACTAACCCACTGTGTAGATAGACAACGCCCATCTCTGACGTGACATAGCAACAGTATCCCAGCCATGAACGCACGTACACTTTCTTTCCCCACACATGCGCGGTAACTCCACCACTATTTACTCACGCATGGGCAAACCATTTTGATTCCCTTTTTTTTGGTTGCCCGCCTCACCGACGCGATACCACGCATGCGCGGAACACGGTCAGCGACACAGCTCACTTCAGGAGCTCTCCCCAGTACGAGAAGGTAAGCATCCCGCCCTCTCTTCCGGGGTGTTACAAGTATTAATACCATAGTGACTATTACAGTCTATCGATATCCCATCTAGGATACATTGTCTATATATTATAACACGAGACGTGTGTCCACGCACAGCTAACTACATAGTGCACCAGCCAATAATAGGCAAACAGTACCTTAATTTCTCACGTGCACAGTGTCAATTTTCATGACACAAATAGGATACTTGCATCTAACTCACGCTATGTCCTATATATTGCAGCAGATACCTCTCCTGCAACTCCAGAGAACAATCAAAACTTGGTCTGGCATACTCGGATTCGCCATTCCCTACGCATCACCCTGCCCTGAGACAAAACACTGTTGAAGACAGGTATGTCTGAGCCTAGCATCATGCTTTTTTTTACTTTTGTAGTTCCTTAGTCCATGGAACCCTTTTAAACAGCACATGTCCCCCCTTTTTTCTTGTTCCCCATCCACAGCTTGGTCAGAGAAACACACACAAGACTACCCGATTTCACAGTCCTGAGGAAAGCTATAGAACAACCCACCATCTACATCTGCGTTGTTATATAGCTGGAAACACATCTAAGTGTCGACTCCTTCTCAGTGCATGAACAATAATATTGCATTTGATAATTTGTGTTGTATTAACGACTAAGTGTTGTTGACATTATATGCCGATACAATATAATGAATAATACAATTTGTGACAATGGACTTTTAGTTTGTCTATGTTTTTAGAAAATTTTTTGGGGTGTGTCCCAAATAAAAATTCTTAAGCACCCGTGAAAAATTGTTGTTGGGCTCTATTACAAAAAACACAAGTCTTACTAGCGTAGACCTAGTTTCATGTATGCTAGCGCGACACCTGTTAGTGTCTCAGAGGAAGAGGCAGCCAGAGTCCAACCCCCTCTCTTTGCAGTATTAATTCGTCCTCCAGACTCAGGCCCCTCTATAAAATACAAAGAGGATCCCCCCTTTCCCTTCTTTATAAACAAACCCTAACAATATTTTGATACACAGTAATGAAAATACTATGTTTCAGGGAGTCGATGGAGCCTCATTCCGTGCTGTCTATGCGGATACAGAAAATATAGTTGTTGCAGCGCAAGAGGAAGGGGAGACATGCGGATACGTATCGGAGCAACAGCGTGCAGATGTTGAAGGTCGAGTCAAAAAAGTTGCAAAGAAAAGAAACAAAAATAAGGTTAGTCACAAACAGTTCATAACGTTAGAATTTTTTTTGTGCCGGGGACTATTTTATGTTTTTTTCAAGTCAATTGTACTATACTTTATCTTGTGTTTAAACTGAACATCCCTTTTCCAATCTATCCTCTAGTTACCCGTGGGTGTCCGAACTATACATACACAGACAGTGAAGCGAATGAGAGATGTTGCTTGCCAGACCATTTACACTATGGAGGAACTATTAATTCAGACGCTGCTTGTTTAGACTAGAGATGCTCATGTCCAATGGCCAGAACATGAAATGAATGTGTCCGGAGAATCCAGTAAAGTTGTAAAGGACCATTGCTACAGTGCGACCGCACCACCACAAGAAGATGATACTGAATGTATTGAAGATAGCTCTGAAGTAGTCGCAGATCAATTCACACAATCTACACCCGCCAAAAAATTGCCACCCAAAAAGCTGTCGACGTTGTGTTCTCCCATCAATGTTGAAGTAGCAGATGTTGAAATGACAGAGAATTAACCAGCAGCAGCATTCACCAACGCATCAGAACTTGATAGCAGCGATATTTCTTTCAAATGTGGTGATATGTCCTCAACGTCACAGGCCGAAACAACTTTGACGCAGGATGACAGTCTAATGAAAGAGGGCAAATACATAGTATTCGACAGTTGTTTGATGAATATTATAAGTATGCTGAAATGTGGGCATTCAGTTAGAGGGAAAGTATGTGGGAAGCCATTGATTCATGTGACTCGTCAAAAACAAGGCAGTAATGTCAAAATACATGCCACCTGTAGATTAAATCATACGTTCTCATGGTCTGCACAACCGATGCTGGGGAAACTGCCAGCAGGCAATCTACTGTGTGCAGCTGCCTCACTTTTTAGTGGGTCCAGTTTTAGAAAGTTAGAGTCTTTCTTTCAGTTTGTGGGACTCCATTTCATTTCAAAAATGCAGTACTACAAATACCAACATGAATATCTGTTTCCGGCCATTAGTGATGCTTGGAAAATTGAACAATTGTCTCTAGCAAGTACATTCGAAGGCAAACGATTCAGGCTAGCCGGCGATGGACAGTGCGACAGCCCTGGATTTTCTGCCAAGTACTGCACCTACCACTTTCAGGACATGGATAGTAAGAAAATTGTGAGTTCGGTGGTCGTGCAAGTGACACAATGTACATCCTCAGTGGCCATGGAGAAACTAGGATTTATAAAATCAGTGGAATATCTGCAATCGAGGGGAATGCACATCGACCTCATAGCCACGGACAGACACGTTTCAATTGCCAAGACAATGAGAGAGCAGTTCCCACATATTAAACATGAATTTGACATATGGCATCTTGCTAAATCAATCAATAAGAAAATCTCGGCTGCAGGGAAAAAAAAGGTTTGGAAAGTATTTCAGAGTGGTCCCAGTCTGTCAGCAACCATCTTTGCTGGACCAGCAGAGCCACACAGAAGGTAGATGAGATGGGATGACGGTTCCTCCGATCCCATCCTTTTCCTGATCTTATCAAGACAGGCCAAAACCATGGTCCTGAAGAAGATGAGAAATAATAATCATCGAAACCGGTCGACCTCTTTTTAAAAACCAAGGATATCCCAGGAAATCAATTGGGACACCTCTCTGAAAAGACCAAAACATATTGTGTTATGGAGGAAGTTTCTCTCCAAGAAAAACCGTTGGATCAAGGACTCCTGTATTAAAAAATCGATTCAAGTGGCAAAGGACTAAGTAGAATATATCACAAAGGCATCCCCGGACAATGACCCTAAAAAAAGCCAAAAAATAAAACAAAACAAGACCACCAGAAAGGAGAAGGTGACAACAGTTGGGCTGAAACAATCCCATTTTTAGCATTATTGTATTTAGCAATCACAAGAGTGATCCATCACTTGGGGTCCACACACTTCGTACGAAGGTCAATAAAAGAAAAAAGGTTGCATGACCTACGAAATAGGTCCTCTCTGAAAAGTGGCCCCAAGCCCTACCAAGACACCAATCTCTGCTCCCACATCTATATGGGCGGAAGATCTGTGCACCCCACTCCTAAGGATAGCAGTCCGCATATGTTATGAGGGCTACTCCAGAAGAAAAGACAATTTGAGGTCACCCGTTAAATGGCACATGAATAATCACTAGTTCCCACGCAAAAAAGTGGACCCCACGAAGTGTTCGTGTGTGTTAATAACATTGAAAGAGCGCCTCTGGCTCCCCGTTTCCCGTACCCCCCCCCACCCCTAATCAGCAAAAGAGCCCCGTTCGGGGAACAGAAACTTTGAAGACAGTGACGAGGGTAAAGAGGAGAACCCTACAGATCTAAGGTCCATCCCCAACCAAGGGTGAGAGGTTACCACGAACAGAAGGAAAGGAGAACCAGGGCAGCCCGAGCTGCCCCCAGAAAAAGGGAACGGTGCCCCCAGGGTGTGGAAAAATGGTAAATGCGCTAGAACTCAGCCTGGGAAGACAGACAAAGATACAGGGTACCCAGTAATGGGAGGGGGGCAGCTCCCATCAACCTCAGCGATCCATCAACACGAGGAAACGCTACAGTGATAAAGGGGGTAATGTCGAAAAACAGGGGGCGAGAGACCCAACCACAGGCAAAAAGCACAAAGAAACTCCCAGAAGGTGTGATACAAAAAATGTGGAGGAGGGACGCAGGATCTCTAGCTGAGGGGGAATGCAGCCCGGATAGCCAGGAATTCATAGGGTGCCAAAGCGAAGATCAAGAGGTTACACAGGACATCTAAAAACAATATTTTCAGGACTTTGGGGACAAAATTGCAGGGATGGTCCAAGCACAACTGAACAAGATGCGTGAGGATCTGGCCTCAACCATGCACAAGATAAAAGGTGATGTCACAAAACTTGAGGTGTGGACACCAACGAGACGGCGCTGGAGGATCTCGCAGAAGATGCAAGAAAAACAGACGAACTAGTAGAGTACTTAGCGCAAACAACTGATAACCTGAAAAAGAACCTAGAAAACCGTTCTAGGAGATCGAACATTAGGGTAAAGGGCCTTTCCAAAGAAGTACAGGATAAGGACCTTAAAGAGAGAATTCTGCAAATATTCACAGAATTGGCATAACTGAAAGAGGGAGCTGAGTTAAAACTAGACCGATCCAAGGAGTTGGCCCATCGAGGAAAGAACCAGGAGCGATACCGAGAGATGTCTTGGTGACCTTACACGACTACTCCCATAAAGAGGGACTACTGGGGGCAGCGAGATAGGTGAAACAGTTATCTTATAATGGCTCTGAGCTGCAACTCTTCCAAGACTTGTCCCAGATAACACTGCTCAAGAGGAAGAAGATGGGCCCGGTGGCGAGCTTTCTGCGCGAGAAAGACATTCGATATCGCTGGACAATCCCCTTTGGCATGGTGTTCAAATGAAATGGAAGGCAACACAGGATCTCGGCCTGCAGGGAAGGAGCAAATATACTCGGCATAGAGGAGGATGAAAGAGAATCAAGCACCCCGACAAAAGCAAAGCGAGATGAAAGAAAGGACTTGGAGTGGACAGCGGTGCAGCGGAAAAACATAAGGAAGAAAGGCAAACAAGGGGACAAGACAGAATCTGAAGACCGGGCCCAGAGGACTGAATTACGGCGCTGAAGAATTTCTTACATGAGCGCTACAGTCTACTGCACAATATAACCTAAGTAAGGAAGCCTGGGGCAGGCAAGATTTGTTAGCACACAAGGGCCGGGGTGTGAGGCGGCCGTTGTAATCAAGAAATGGGCTTGGAAGAGCCTGCACAAGTGGGGACTGGATTGAAATATAGACTCGATCCCCGGGATGGTGAGTCTGGAGGGGCTAGAGGTCAGTCGAGTCTACCGAGTGAGGGTGGGAGGAGTGAGGGGAGACAGGGAGGGGGGAGGGGATCCAATCAAATTACCACTGGAAAGACAGATATTGCTAGATTCTGTATAGGAAATGCCTAAGAGAGTAAGATTGAGAGTTATGTCCCTACATTTAAATGGGATGAACTCACCCCTTAAAAGGAAGAAGTTGGAAAGGTTCCTCCAAAGGGAAAAAACGGATCGCCTGACCCTTCAGGAAACACATGTCCAAGCCACAGATGCACACAAAATAAAGATACAGGGTTACCAACAAATCCTCCAGTCCAAAGAGGGGAATAAAAAAGGAGGGGTCTTAAAAGCAGTGCGTAATAATTTAGATATAAATGTTGGGAGCCGGGAGAAAGACACCACAGGGAGATACATGGCAGCCACTCTGCAAGGGAGGGGGGAACTATATATGGTGGCCACCATATACGCACCCAACACGAGTCAGGAAAACTTCATTCAGAAAATTCTAGAAAGGGCTGAAAAATTTGCAAAAGGTCACATCATATTATCAGATGACTTTAATATGGCTTGGGACCCAGAGGCGGATAGAAGCGGAGGACGGGCGAGCACCCAATGTAGGTGACTTCTGGGTGTCGCAGAACTTGCTAGTCATGGTACTAGAAATAGAAGCAAAATCAATATCAGACCATGTCCCACTAACCCTGATAGTGAAAAGGAATACCATAATTCCAGGGTTATAGAAATGGAAATACCCCACGTACATATTTAAGGATGACATATTGAGAGAGGAACTACGGAATAGAATTGAGGAATTCTTCATAGACAATAAAACGGAGGACACAAACCTGCTGGTAAGATGGTATGCCTTCAAAGCAACAATAAGAGGAGGATTATTGCAATAAAAGTCAGAAGAGACAGAAAGAGAAGGGCCCTAGAGAGGGACCTGGAAGAACAGCTGAAAAAGGTCATGGCAAAAACGGGAGTGGGAGCTAGTGGGAAAACTCGAAAGGGAATACAGGGCCATAAGCGGCCAAGTAGACTGTAACGCTCACCTGATTCCCGTAGAGGCGCCGGTCTTGACTGGGCGTATACCGTATCTGCAAAGGTGATGTGTAACACACGGCTGGCTCTTTGGGCTGGACCTCTGTGCACTGTATGTCTGACTTGAAGGGTAAGATGTCTGCAGATAGAAAATATGGGATTAAGGAACTGGGTTATTGAATGTCTCTCTCTTCTTCCCTTTCTCTTCTCCTGTAGAACCCCAAAGGTTAACGCTCTCACCTTAGGTAAGTGAACGCCGTGCTCTCCATCTGCCTCGGGGCAGGGTGCTGTAACCAGTTTCTTCACTGGATAAGGGGAGCAGGCCTCTTGACTTCAGAGGACTGCTGTCCGTCGTTTACTGCACGAACGGTAAGTTTCGAGTAATTCTAATGTCTTTAAAGTCTTTAGTAATGATGTTTCTTGTTTTGCAGGGTTCCGGCGATGGCGGATGCCGGGCTGAAGTGAGTTGAAGATGGAGCCCGTGTGATGAATAGAAGCGCCTGGAAGCACGTAAGTAAGCGCTTGTTGCCTGCTTCACGATGCGCTCTAACTGTCTTTTTATTTTGCAGGTACAAGTTCGGAGCGGCTGCAGGGTGCCGGAATACCCACTGGGTTAGATGTGGAAAGGAGTAATGGCACGTGAGTATTAAAGTTCCCCAATGTCTTTAAACGCACCTTGTTTTGTCTTTCAGATGCGGGATGCAGCGCCGAAGGCCTCCGGAGCGTGCGAAGAGTTGGTAAGCTTTTGTCTTTCAGATGCCGGAATGCAGTGTGAAGACCTCCGGAGCGCACAAAGAGTAGGTAAGCCTTTGTCTTTCAGATGCCGGAATGCAGCGCGAGGAGTTGGTGACAGCCGATGGACCAGGTAAGTGAAGAGCTGTCACTGAAGACCGTAATGCTAACCTGTTCTTTCTTGTCTTTATAGGTGTTGCTGAAGACTGGATTCAGGATGGTAAGCCTTTTTCCTTAGGCCCAGGATCAGATGCAGAAGACACGATGAGCGTTCTGCTGCAGAGGATGCAGAATAACGCAAAGCAAGATTCATCCATCGGGTGTGGTTTAAATAGCCTCCTGTAGTGCTTAGGTTTCTCCTTCCACAGCCACGCCTAGGTAAGAAAAGAGTTCCTGCTTTCCAGAAGAGTTCCAGTGTTCTGAATCTAGGGAGTGGCTCCTGCCCCACCCAACAGGAAAAGTAGTTCCAAACAGAAGAGGATCAGAGGCTCAACTGGCAGGCAAGTAAGCAGCATGGTCTGCTGCAGGTAAGTCCACCCAAGCATTATGAGCCCGGCGCTTCCAGCGCTGGGACTGGGCATATTTATGAGCCTGGTGCCACTGGCGCCAGGACTGGGTCCAAAAGGTCCCAATTGGGACTGGTTGGCACTCGGAACCTGGGTTATGGATCTGCTTCCAAGGGAGTTGGGAAAACCCTGACCTTTTGGAAGCAGAGATCATGACATAGACATTGTGCAATAGAGGGAAGCAGAGGGTGCATTGCTTTACCTCAGAGAGAAATATTATGTAAAGGCAAACAAATCAGATAGACTGTTAGCAAGGCTACTCTGGAAGGAGGAAAAGGCAAAAACAATATTGAAAATTAAACAAAGAGAAGGAGGGGAGAGCCCAGAGACAAAGGACATTTTACAGGAATTCATGGCATACTAGACAAAATTATACAAATCCAACATTCCCATAGAGCAGGCAGAACTGAATTACCTAGAGGGCTGTGAGCTCACAGTCATAACTGATCAAGAAAAAATGGAGTTGGAACAAGACATTGCGATAAAGGAAGTGCGTAGGGCTATAGTATTGCTCACCACAAAACAAATCACCAGGGTCGGGTGGCTTCTCTGCCGATTTCTATAAAACATTTAGGGAACAACTGCTTCAACACCTGGTGTCAATGTTCAATACCTTTGGAGCAATAGGAAAGATCACTGCAATGATGGCAGAAGCAAAGGTGGTGCTGCTTTTGAACCATGAAAGGACCCAGTAAGTTGTTCATCCTATAGGCCTATAGCATTAATCAACCTAGATGCTAACATCTACACAATATTAGCTTCCCAGCTAGACCAGCTCCTTCCAAGCATCATTAAAACCAATCATTCAGGGTTTATAATGGACAGACAAACTGGGGATAACACCAGCAAAATAATCCACTTCATCGAAAAAAGGTCAATATAAAGAAGATCCCGGCCATATTGATCGCCCTTGAAACTGAAAAAGCGTTTGATAGCGTGGCGTGGCAGTTCCTCTTTCAGACTATGACTAAAATGGAATTTGGGTCTAAATTCATGGGTAATATAAAAGCTAATTACCCGAATCCAACCCTACGACTATTAATCAATGGTCATCTCTCGGGTGCAGTAAGGGTCTCAAGAGGCACGAAACAAGGGTGCCCTCTGTCTCCGTTACTCTATGCAATCCATCTAGAGCCACTAATGGCAACAATCAGGGGAGCAACTGACATATTAGGAGTTCCATTTGGAGGACGCACACACAAGGAAGCTGCATTAGCGGATGATTTGCTATTAATACTTAGGGAACTGGAAGGGTGAATAAGGGCGTTAGACAGGGAACTGAATACATTTGAGACTGCAGCGGGTTTAAAAATAAATATTCACAAATCGGAGATATTAAACCTTACAGTCCCAGCAGAGAAGGAACAGGAACTCAAAAAATCAGTCAGATATTCATGGGCCGCTAAGGCTGTAAGATATCTAGGGGTCAACATCACAAAAGACATTTAATCGTTATACGGGGCGAACTACCCTCTGTTAGTGAGAGAAGTCTGTGGGAAAACGTCAGGAATGGGGCCCCCTGTCAATATCATGGATCAGTAGAATTAACATCTTGAAAATGGTGATATTACCAAAACTACAATATTACTTCACAGCGCTGCCAATAAAGGTACCCAAGTCCTTTTTCCGAGCCATTCAGAGACACACAGCAAATTTGTATGGAATAATAGGAAACCTAGGATCAGACGAACAGTCAAAAAATAGTCCATAGGCGCCCCTCTTTGAGAACGAACACGGCTAAATTACCTGTTATTTGGGATGGTACCCACTCAAGAGTCCGCACCACACTTTAGCTCACTGTATCTTTCAGAGAAGGTAAATATCCATTTCCACATCAGTCTTTGTCCCGCCCACATGGGCAGTCCAGCACTGAAATGCTATGGCAATTCTCTTCTGAGCAAGAGTACCAACAGCAACCCCATACATGTGTTTCAGCCTTGTTGGCCATCATCAGTGAGGTGGAGCTGTGCCTCTCTGAGCACAGTGAGCAAGGGGTCCACGTCTGAATGACCCTAGGAAACTTAGGGTGACTAAACCTAAGTCCCTTAAACAATCAAAAAACAGTCCATAGGCGCCCCTCTTTGAGAACGAACACGGCTAAATGACCTGTTCCTTGGGAAAGTAACCACTCAAGAGTCTGCAGCCACACTTTAGCTCGCAGTACCTTTCACAGAAGGGAAATATCCATTTCCACATCAGTCTTTGTCCCGCCCACATGGGAGTCCAGCACCGAAATGCTATGGCAATTATTTTCTGAACAAGAGTACCAACAGCAACCCCATGCACGTGTTTCAGCCTTGTTGAGCCTCATCAGTGACATTGCACGAACAGTAATGACAATGCCATGAAATAGGTGGGGATGGGAGAGCCTGGAGCCTGATGTCAGGGCATACTACCTGGCGGTGCAGATGAGGGTCCTTAGGCAATGGGTAAAAGACAACATGCAGAATTTGGAGACACAGGTGTAACAGGAGAGCGAGATGTCCACCGACGGGCCCATAGGTCAGTGCTCACGCTCTAGTACCTATAAGACAAGATAGCTGCACCATGTGAGGGATGGGGGGTGCAGGATTCACTTACTCCAACACGACTCAATAATGAGGACTCAGTAATTTGGAAAAGGGAAGTCCGTTTAATGACAAGTACATCAAACAGGGAAGCAGTTGGGAATCAGCATCATTGCGATCACCTGTCTCGCTCCGACTTCCTCGAACTTCAGTTGAACAGCAATTTTTATACACAAAACTCATCATCATTGACGTCTAATTCTACAAAACTCGTCATGCAATATAATTGGTTAGGAAAGGTAACTTAAGTATAGGTGCTATATCTGTATATGATAATAGAGCATGCGGATTGGATAACTCTTATCGGGTCGGCGTCTACGCCCCTCCCTTTACATCACACATGATAGACGTCACTACAAGTACGACGTCTCATTGGTTCTACGATCTATAGGACCCTAGATAACTTGGTCCTTTGAGATTGGGCAGGTTACACCCCTAGAAATAAATCTCCACTTTTAATTAGCAGCATGCAGAATGGACAACCAGGTGCCGGGTATCCCAAGATTCACCCTGCCTCCCTTCCATCAATCAGTATCTTAGGGCTATGTGTCAATTAGTTGGCTGGGTATGGCCTCAAAACTGTAGCCTCCTATCAGGAAATGTTATGGCATCCTCGGGTTCTGGATGACATCAGGCGGTGGTACCTCTTCAGCCTAGCTGGTCACGTGTTAGTTCACCATGAATTTGATTCAGTTTCCAGCTTTTTGTGTATTTGTTCTTCTTTTAGCCTTGCCACCTGCCTAGGCCTCCCTTATCTTGACCTTCACGGGGCAGGCTGGTATGCTCTGAAGTTTGAGTCTTGTTAGCTGGCGCTCTCCTCCCTTTCTCTGGTTGACCTCGATTTCCCGGAATGAACAGCTCTTTGTTGAGTTTCGATTCCGCTCTTTTTCATGACTCTGGCTTGGTGTCATGATGCATACTCCCGGAGAGTCAGTCCAAGACCAGCAGCCCCGGAAGCACACATCAGGTACCCAAGGGAAGGTCCAGCAACCACAAAAAGGGGCCCTTTGGACACAGTCCTGGCGCCTTTGGCGCCAGGCTCATTTTGGACATCAGTCCTGGTGCCGTAGGCGCCAGGCTCATAAAGGAAGTGCTTTTGGTGGACTTACCTGATGCAGACCATGCTGCCAGATCCAGACCTCTTTGAGACCTGAAAGGAACTACTTTACCTGTGGGACTATTTTGCCACTCGGGCGTGGTCAGGGAAGGATACATACCTGATTGAGGAAGGATACATACCTGGGACTTCTTTGGAGGCTATTTAAGCCACGCCCAGACAGCAGCTCACGCTTCGCGTTGCTCTGCTCCTAGTAGCTGGACGCTCACCGTGTCTGCTCCTGCATCCTGACTCCAGCCACGCCTGCTTCAGTCCTGGAACACCTAAAAGGAAGAAGAGAGGAAGAGAAGGTGAATAAAGGACATTACCTGATATTGCATGGGATCCGGAGCCAACACGCCGACGATCCTAAAGGAAAAGACATTATTTTTGAATTCCTCGCATTGCTCGTTGCAGCGCTGCGCTCAACTCACCTGTCCACAAGGAATTCCGTACTCCTACGACCATCCGCACGTTCCGCCGCATTCCAGCACCTAGGAAGGAAAAGAGAAGAACAAAAGGTGAGCCAGAGAAAACATTGGGAAAAAACTGATTTGCCAGAAGGCTTACCTGGCGATTGGTGGGGGAGAATCCTTCCTCATCTCGGGTCGGCACGCCTTTTGGCAGTACCGCGCCCCGGCCCCTATGGGGAAAAAAGAACACGCGCATTAGTGGGTGAACATACAGACATTAGAAAAACCACCCCAACATAAGCTCACCTGAATTATCCACAGCGAATTGTCTTCTCTACGTGGAATCTTCGCTCTGCACTTGCGCTACAAAGCTAAAAGCACTCCATTGAAAATAAAGGCCAAAAAGGAAGGAAGAACAACCCTTGAACTTGATAAGTCATATACTTACGAAAGCGCCTTATTCATCCAAAAAACCAGTGAAGCAACTGGACCTGAATGCCCGTCCGATAACCAGTGAAGTAACTGGATTCTACCGCACCCCTGCACCAGAAGCAGGATGGAGAGCTTGTCATTTCCAATCTTAAGGTGAGAATTAACGGGAAGGTTCAGAGGTGGATTGAAGAGAGAGTAAAAGGGGAAAGGAGGGGTTCGACTCGTCACTCCGCAGGTGATTAAAATCATTTTCCCCATCTACAGAAAGATCTTCCTACGCATCAGTCAGGCGAGGTTTGGGGGTCCGGCCCAGTCGGTGTTCCGAGTCCTGCGCATCACCTTAGAGGTGGCCGCAGCAGCCCAGGCCTGGTCAGCGTCTCCGTGGGAGTCAGATGAGCATTACAGAACGCGAAGCCTTCCTACAATTTCCCCACCCGGACGCTATGGAGACTTCCGAAACCGATCAGCTGGCCCACCTATTGGGGGAATTACGGGCCGAAGTGCATTCCGCACGTCAGGAGACAAACGCTCTCAGGAGGGAACTAATTGTATCTAAGGAACGAACTGATGACCTTGCCAGGCAGTTGTTGCAAGGTCAAGCTGGACAAACTCCTCTACCAGGTTCGGGGGGTATTCCCGCCCCAATGGTTTCAAGCAACCCTGTGCAAATTAATCTACCGGGAAATATGCCATTGGCCCCACCTGAACGTTTTGCGGGGGACCCCAGAAGATTTGCTGTATTCATGAATCAATGCCGATTACACTTCCTTTGCAGAACGGGGGCCTTTCCTAATGACCAAACCAAAGTAGCCTTCATATTATCATATCTCAGCGGCTGCGCTGGAGATTGGTCGGTTCCACTGGTCACTCAAGACGACCCGATACTCCGAGATTTTCAAGGTTTTCAGACACGCATGGAAAGATTATTTGCTCGGCACTCTCAGGGACAGGCCCTGGACAACGAGCTTCTGTCCTTACGACAAGGTAACCAGGATCTATTAGCCTATATCGCAACCTTCAATAGGTTGATAGTGGAGACTGGGTGGCCAGATGATAAGAGAATCACGTTATTTCATCAAGGTCTATGTGGGGAACTTAAAGATGTTCTAGCCCAAGTTGTAAATCCACCCCAAGACTGTATGGAATATATAGACTTAGTGGTCCAATTAGACCATAGGCTTCAAAATAGAAAAGCAGATCGGTCCAAGTTTGAGACTCGCGTGTTAGTCAAGACCCACGTTAACCCCAAGAATGCCGATGTTACCGAACCTATGCAAATTGGAGGGGTTAAAGGACCGTTATCTCAAAAGGAACGTGAAAGAAGACGACAGATGCAATTGTGTCTTTATTGTGGGGCTTCTGGACACTTTTTACGAGATTGCCGGTGAAACCACCCAAGAAAACAGTAGGAGCCGCGGATAAGAATCATAAGGAACCGGATTTGGGAAAAGACCACACCCGACAAGCGTAGAGGTCCACTTGTCGAGCCTGAAAACTGACTCTCAGACCTCGCACTTCATCATGCCAATGATCCTTGTGAATCCGGAACAGCCTGGACAGTTGCATGCTATAAAGGCATACATCGACAGTGGAGCTATTGGGAACTATGTGGATCATGAATTGGCTTCTAGGATCAACCTCCTTCTTCGTCCAAAAACCACTAAAGAAGTCATCACCACAGTCGATGGATCCGAAATTGCCTCTGGGCCAGTAACACATTCCACTGCAGAGGTGACACTAGTAGGTCAGGACGGGCATCGGGAGGCTGTTGTGTTTGACGTAATCAAGGCCCCGCAGTTTCAAGTAATTGTAGGAATCCCTTGGTTAGAAACACACAATCCTCGAATTGATTGGCGAGCAAAGAGGATAACCTTTCCTGATTGCGCACAAACCTGTTATGCAAAGATAGGCCTGGCTACAGTAACCCCTGTCACTTTACAGCTACCGCCGGAGTACATGGAGTTTCAAGACGTCTTCCAGAAGGAACAGGCCAACACGCTACCCCCTCACAGGTCATACGATTGCCAAATTGATCTGATGCCGGGTGCGCAACCCCCGTGTAGCAGAATTTATGCTCTTACGGAACCTGAAAATCTTCATTTGCGACAATATTTAGATCAGTACCTAGCCAATGGTTTCATTCGCCCGTCAAAGTCTCCTGCATCCTCGGCCCTGTTCTTCGTGCCAAAAAAAGAACGCGACCTCAGAACTTGTATCGACTATCGCGCATTGAACCAGATAACTGTCAAAAACCGTTACCCTCTGCCCCTGATCCCCGAACTTCTTGACCAAGTAAAGGAGGCCTGCATATATACCAAGTTAGATCTCCTGGGGGCTTACCATCTGGTGCGAATAAAAGAAGGCGACGAATGGAAGACCGCCTTCCGAACCAAATATGGACTATTCTAGTACCAAGTAATGCCTTTCGGATTGTGCAACGCCCCTGCTGCCTTCCAAAACTTCATGAACGATGTCCTTCGAGAACTCCTAGATGTTTGTGTCGTCGTATATATCGATGACATTCTGATATACTCCTCTTCGGAATCTGAACATATAAGGCATGTTAAGGCAGTTCTCGAGAAACTGCGCCAACACAAACTGTTTGCGAAAATTGAAAAGTGTGTTTTCCATACCACAGAAGTCGAGTTTCTTGGTTTCATCCTGACACCTAAAGGAGTCCAAATGGATTCACGAAAAGTGGATGCCATCCTCCAATGTCCATCGCCTAGCTCTGTGAAAGGCGTACAAAGCATGCTTGGCTTTGCCAACTTTTACCGCAGTTTTATCCCGGAATTTCCACGGATCGTACAACCCATCACTGCACTCTTGAAGAAAAATAAACGCTTCGAATGGTCTGGGGAAGCCGAACAGGCTTTTCAGGAGCTGAAAGCCAAATTTACCTCCGCACCAGTACTGAAACACCCGCGCCCGGATCTTCCATACATACTTGAGACCGACGCATCCAGTTTAGCCATGGGAGCTGTTCTGTCTCAAAGAGATCCCGAATCTAATCAACTACACCCCGTAGCCTTTTGGTCCAGAAAATTCTCAGCACCTAAAGTTAACTATGCAATCACCGATAAGGAGTTATTGGCCATTAAATCCGCTTTTAAGGCTTGGAGGCACTATCTTCTTGGCGCTAGACATACCATCACGGTGATCACAGACCACCGGAACTTGCAATATTTGAAAACTGCCAAAGCTCAGTCATCACGTCAGCTCCGATGGGCTTTGTTCTTTGCTGAATTCGATTTTGTAATCACCTATCGTCCTGGCAGCAAGAACGGTAAAGCTGATGCCCTTTCCCGAATAGGAATGGGTGAAATAGATACAAGCGCAGAACCGGTACCAATAATTCCCGAACAAAAAATTCTGGGTATGATTACCTTACAAACTCTGGAGGACATTCAAACTAGAGTTAAACAACTCCTGGACCCTACAGCCTTGCAAGATTGGATTTTAAAGGGATCTAACTTTACTGTTAAGGATGACCTACCTTACTTCCAAGGGCGCCAATTTTTGCCACACAAAGAACTACAAGAACTAGTTATTTCTCGTTATCATGATACCCTGATAGAAGGACACCCAGGAATTGCCAAAACGGAAGAAAAGGTAAAACGACAATTCTGGTGGCCCTCTTGGCGAAAGGACATTAAATCTTTTGTGATGTCATGTGGTATTTGCGCCCAAAACAAAGGACAAAAGAGGAGACCAGCTGGTCTTCTTCAACCCTTAGACATTCCACCAGCACCTTGGCACACCTTGTCACTGGATTTTATTACGGACCTGCCTCCTTGCTGTGGATATAACTCTATCCTTGTTATAGTGGATTTATTTTCTAAAATGGCCCACTTCATTCCATTAAAAGGCTTGCCTTCAGCTTCAGTCCTAGCTAAGGAATTTCTGGAAAACATTGTTCGCTTACATGGATTCCCATCCATACTAGTCTCTGACCGAGGAAGCCAATTAATTTCCCATTTTTGGAGAAAGTGCTGTCAGCTGGCGCAGATTGACGTAAGATTGTAGACCAGTCACCATCCTCAGACCGATGGTCAAACTGAGAGAACAAATCAAACCCTTGATCAATATCTACGGTGTATGTTGCATCAATCCGAAAGTAATTGGAAAGATATCCTTTGGATTGCTGAATACGCATACAATAATTCGATACACTCGGGAACTGGACAAAGTCCTTTTTATACCATATATGGACATCATCCTCGGACCTCAGACCTTGATTCACCTCAAAGCCTCGAAATGCCCGCCGTAAACCATCTACATTCTACAATAACTCAAGCCTTCAAGGAAGCAACTGCGCATTTACTGCAAGCCAAGAGAAAGTACAAGCAGAATGCTGATCTACATCGAAGTGAAGCACCTCAATACCAAGTAGGAGACCAAGTATGGTTAGCTACCAGACACTTATCGCTCAAGGGACCTTGAACCTTTAACCCAAGATATGTGGGGCCCTACTCAGTTACGGCCATCATCAACCCGGTGGCCGTCAAACTCGACCTACCAGCTAATATGCGTATTCATCCTGTTTTTCATGTATCACTTTTGAAACCGGTGCAACCTGCAACTCGACTAATCAAGCCACCAGAACCTATCTGAATAAATGGAGAACCCGAGTTCGAGGTGAAGAACATTTTGGATTCCAAGGTGTCAAAGTCCAAATTGTACTATTTAATAGATTGGAAAGGATACAGGCCTCAAGAAAGATCCTGGGAGCCTAGTGACCATGTGCACGCACCTCGGTTAGTCAAAAGGTTCCACCGTAATTTCCCAAACAAACCGAAACCCCCGGAGAGAACGATCTTGGGAGGGGCCTTGGGGGGGAGTGCTGTCATGATGCATACTCCCGGAGAGTCAGTCCAAGACCGGCAGCCCCGGAAGCACACATCAGGTACCCAAGGGAAGGTCCAGCAACCCCAAATAGGGGCCCTTTGGACACAGTCCTGGCGCCTTTGGCGCCAGGCTCATTTTGGACATCAGTCCTGGTGCCGTAGGCGCCAGGCTCATAAAGGAAGTGCTTTTGGTGGACTTACCTGATGCAGACCGTGCTGCCAGATCCAGACCTCTTTGAGGCCTGAAAGGAACTACTTTACCTGTGGGACTATTTTGCCACTCGGGCGTGGTCAGGGAAGGATACATACCTGATTGAGGAAGGATACATACCTGGGACTTCTTTGGAGGCTATTTAAGCCACGCCCAGACAGCAGCTCACGCTTCGCGTTGCTCTGCTCCTAGCAGCTGGACGCTCACCGTGTCTGCTCCTGCATCCTGACTCCAGCCACGCCTGCTTCAGTCCTGGAACACCTAAAAGGAAGAAGAGAGGAAGAGAAGGTGAATAAAGGACATTACCTGATATTGCATGGGATCCGGAGCCAACACGCCGACGATACTAAAGGAAAAGACATTATTTTTGAATTCCTCGCATTGCTCGTTGCAGCGCTGCGCTCAACTCACCTGTCCACAAGGAATTCCGTACTCCTACGACCATCCGCACGTTCCGCCGCATTCCAGCACCTAGGAAGGAAAAGAGAAGAACAAAAGGTGAGCCAGAGAAAACATTGGAAAAAAACTGATTTGCCAGAAGGCTTACCTGGCGATTGGTGGGGGAGAATCCTTCCTCATCTCGGGTCGGCACGCCTTTTGGCAGTACCGCGCCCCGGCCCCTATGGGGAAAAAAGAACATGCGCATTAGTGGGTGAACATACAGACATTAGAAAAACCACCCCAACATAAGCTCACCTGAATTATCCACAGCGAATTGTCTTCTCTACGTGGAATCTTCGCTCTGCACCTGCGTTAAAAAGCTAAAAGCACTCCATTGAAAATAAAGGCCAAAAAGGAAGGAAGAACAACCCTTGAACTTGATAAGTCATATACTTACGAAAGCGCCTTATTCATCCAAAAAACCAGTGAAGCAACTGGACCTGAATGCCCGTCCGATAACCAGTGAAGTAACTGGATTCTACCGCACCCCTGCACCAGAAGCAGGATGGAGAGCTCGTCATTTCAAATCTTAAGGTGAGAATTAACGGGAAGGTTCAGAGGTGGTTTGAAAAGAGAGTAAAAGGGGAAAGGAGGGGTTCGACTCGTCACTCCACAGGTGATTAAAATCCTTTTCCCCATCTACAGAAAGATCTTCCTATGCATCAGTCAGGCGAGGTTTGGGTGTCCGGCCCAGTCGGTGTTCCGAGTCCTGCGCATCACCTTAGAAGAGGCCGCAGCAGCACAGGCCTGGTCAGCGTCTCCGTGGGAGTCAGGTGAGCGTTACACTTGGTTATGAAACTTGGCCTGTTAGGCCTCTGGCAGCCTGGGCCCATTTCTGCTTTACTACATGCAGTCGCACTTGTATAATGTGCCTTGTTGAGGTAGATATATGGTTGGTGCTTGCCTCTCTATTCTTCTACTAAGCATTGCAAGCAGTATTGGTTTCCTAGCTTCTTGCGTTCCAAGCCTATTTACACACGTTTAACTGGTTGGTTACTTCCATCTTGTCTTGTAGCAACGTTTCATTACGTTTTAACACTGTCTCTTCCCTGTGTCCATTACATCTATTTTCATAGCTACTCGCACTGGCATGCTATCTGTTATGGATGCTGGACATCTGTCCAGTACCTCTGGACCTGGAACAACATCTTCACGCAGAACGAGTTATGCTCATAGAACTGCTAGACCGTTCTATTCTAAATGGAGATTGTTTGATACACTGCCGGGAAAACGATGTCTGCATTATTCACGTCGTTAAATTCACGTGATTTAGGTTAGTCACGTGTGTTTTGGCAGTACGTTCATAAGCAGCGTGAATACGTCGCTCGCTGCTTCTGATTGAACCATTATGGCGTTTGGTAGCTGAAACCCTTCATCTGCGTCCTCGCATTTTCTTCAGTTACTTCCTTGGCTTCTTCGGCGTGTTTCCTTCCACACGCGAATTCCTGGAGCTGCTGTCTGGAAGTCACAGGTTGGCCGCACTGTCTGCGTGCTCTTCAGTCGCGTGTATTCTGACACGCGGGTTCCTGATTTCGTCGCATGCTGCTTTCCTGACTACGTGAAGTTGGTCGCATGGAAATCCCACGCGGACGCTGTTTCCAAGCGCGGCTGTCCTGGGCTGCGTGTACTTTGTTCGCGGGTAATACACACGCGGATTTTGGAACTTTTCAGGTACGGGTGCTCTGACTGCGTGCACTTTTGTTTGCTTATCGCACGCGAGCTACTCTACTCTTTACACGCTGTGGTCCTAGTTGCGTGTCCTTGTGTTGCGTGTGAATCCTCACGCTTGCAAGAGCGGCTGTCCCGGCTGCGTGAACTCTGTCGCATGTAATCCTGCATGCAGGCTTTTTCCTCACGCTTGCAAGAGCAGCTGTCCCGGCTGCGTGAACTCTGTCGCATGTAATCCTGCACGCGGGCTTTTGAACTCTGTTGAACGTGTAATTCCACACGCATACTATTCTTTGCTTTGTAGTGAATCCCTGGCACCTGTGAGGAGATAACAGGTGGACTCAGTTCATCTTATTTCTGTTTCTACGTGGGAAAGGAAGTATTTCTTTTGAAGGTGATTGTGGACAGTACTTTGGACGCTATCCTGTGGTGCACCAACCCGGTATCTAGCGTGAGCCTCGTGCCGTTCGGGATAAGTCTCCCTTACTAACCTTCCCTTCCTTTTCGTTGTTTCAACTCCTGGATTTCTTCAGAGACTTGGTGAAGACTTCAGTTCTAAGCCCACAGGTCCGTGTTGTTAACTAGTGATATTGCTGTTCTATAGTTAGTTGATTTGGGAGAATTTCTTATGATTTTTATTTATCCTAGGCTGACTTCCGATAAAGCTCCCACGCCCTTTCCAGTGATCCCTCTCTCTGCCTGTTTCATCGGTCAGAGAGTGGTATCATTTGGAAGGTCTAATTTGACTTCACTACTATCAAGTCGTGTGAATAAGGATCTGGAAGAGCCCTACCAATTGTATCCTTTTTGGTTACCGTATCCTTTTCAAAAGATACCTTGGTGATTTATGACACTATCTTCGATAGCCGTTTTTGTTCATTCATGAGTCTGTCCAGGCCCTTGTGTCATTTCCACTTTCCTTCCATTAAGGCTCTTTGGGTCTCTTCATGGACCCTCTGTAGGTACTCTCCATTTCGTCTCAGCGGCTGGTACGGTTGTCTGATAGGGTACCATGCTGCCCAGGGTTGTCTGATTATGGGCGCTTCAACAGGTATGGATCTTCTGATGTACACTGGCCAGAATCCCAGTGCAGCTCTTTGATGGTTCATCTGCTCCTCATACGTCACATACCTTGGCGAGTCCGTTCCTGGTACCTCGAAATGAGGGGCAGGGGTGCAGGCCATGTCTGGGACCACCTCTACACTCCCCCCTCTGGTCTGTTCATCGACCACTTCTGCGATCTCTTTTGCATTTATTTCCTTTGATTCTTCGGTGTCATGTTCATCGTCTTCAGGGTTCGTACATGATGGTGTGAATGTGTGAGTCTTTGGAGTCCATACTTTTATCACTCCTTTCAAACTCCCTGCTGTTTTCACATGTTCGTCTTTGTTACATGTCATTAGCTGACATTGTCCATTTGGACTGCAGTAGATCAATTTTCCTTCATATCTTCTTCGTTTCTTAGGATATGTGAACTTTGTTCCTTCTGGCGCAAATTTGCTTGCCTTCACAAAGTCTCATATTTCTTCATCAGTCAGGTCTCTGGGCTTCCACCCTTGTTTGACATCAACCATTATTTTCATCCCTATGGCTTTCTTCGCATTTTTCTGCCACTGTGTAATGATTATCTTGATAACACAGAATCCTACCAGTACCATTGCTAGTAAAGCTCCCAGAAACTTGAATATATCTGCCATCCATTGTGGGACCCACGAGAATATGTATCTAAACCAGCTGTCATCGTCCACTTCATCACTTTCATGGATCATTTGGTTTTTCAATTTTGTCAACATACTTATGGCCTCTGTTAGGGTTCCGTTTTCTTCATCGTGCGATGGTACAAATGTGCAACATGATTATCTGATTTTTGCACAAACACCTCCATCCATCGCTGTGATCATGTCAAGCACATATCTATTCTGAAGGGTCATCAGTCTGATTGCTCTCAGTTCTTCTTTGACCGTGTTAAATCCTTTTATAGTGGTATTGATGGTCTGCAATAACTCCCATCTGGTAATCTGCAACCATTTAGCATTCACTCCAATTTGGATGTGTGGCAAGAGCATCGTGGTGAACACTGTTGAGGTGAGGCTGAACCGCCTGTGTTCGTATGGGATTGCATGGAATGCCTCTTCTGATTTGGCAGAAAAGTAGTTTTCTCTCTTCATCCTGGATACTAGTTCCACAGATCTCCTTCTCCTTAGATGAGCATCTGCTTTCGGGAAACTGTCCAAATTCAGGTTATTCTTAGGGATCACTAGCGTGGGGACGTGGACATTCACCAGTGTGCATATGCCTCTCCAGTTTTTCGGCAGTCTTATGTATGCCTTGGATCCACACGCCCAGTAATGGTCCATAATAACTGTGGTTCCTTGTGTCATTCCTGGGGCTTCAAAGATTCGTCCGCAGTTTACATTCTCTCCCATTTTCCTCGTGCCATTACTTCTGAAGCATAGCTTTGGGCTTTCCAGTGGTACTATCTGCAGGGGTCCTCCTCTGTCTTTGACCCATGTTAGCAGCTTTACCAGTTTTGGCCATAGAGGTTTGCATAACCACTGCAAATTCTCTATTGCTTCTCGGCATCCATGCTCGGCAGATTCCTAATCCTTCTTCCCATCCATTTGGGGAAACCACTGTTCTCCGAATCTGCATTTGGCCTTCCAGATTTGAGCCTCTTCTGCAGTTTTTCCCTGAACGTTCAATCTTGGGTTTATTACCCAACGTGTTCCTGATCCTTTGACGTCAGGATTCTCGTACCTGATCACGTGATTCCTGGTGTGCGCCCTATTTCTTGTTTTAATGTCCTGGACGTAGCCATCTTCATCCGGGTAATCCTTTTCGTTGGCCCATATCAACGAGTCGTCTCTTCCCATAAATTGTCCTCTAGTGTTGCACATTGCTACATGTCACATACAGTGTGCTGTGGGTACATCAATTTCTATAGCCACGAAGATCTTGTATTTTCTCATGCTGTATGGTAGAAGAGCACAGACGAAGCATTCTCCTTCTGACTGCCTTCGTCCTACTTCCTTCATGTGCTGGTACCATATGTTATTTCCGAGATAGGCTGTGCTGTCCAGGTAATCGTTGAGCTCATTGTCATCTTCATGCAGGCTTCTCTTGATTCTCAGCGTTCTTCTGTAGTTTGCTATCACTATGTCTTTAAAAGCATCTGTGCTGCTTTTCCACTCTGTGCGTCTTTGTCAGAAAAACAGTTGTTTGGGGCAAGAAACAGCGCGTTACAGCCAGAAAATAGGCTGTTCTGGGAATAAACTACGTTTCCCAGCAGGTCTAGGGAATTCAGTAGTCCGGGTTTTTCGCGCGATGCAGCAGCTGGCAATTAGGAAGGAATAAATCTCCAACCGCCCGTGCCTTGGTGCAGATAATTAATGATTATGTGCACGGGCGGCAGTGTGGAGAGTTTGTGAGTCAGGTTATTTTCTCGGACGCCGGAGGCCTGGTGGGCGTCAGCACGGATTCCAGGAACAAGATAAGCATGCATCCTGAGCCGCGGTGGTGATTTACAAGCGGCTTGGACGTGCTTTGGACGCAGCAGTCTTCAGGGCTCGGGTGTCCTCGTGAGGCGCCCGGGCCATCAGCTAAGTGCATTTTCCATGGTGTTCTATTTTATGGTTACGAAACTTTTGAAGTCATTAGTTATGTGTGCGTGTGAGGGAACACGGGACCACTTTGATACAAAGCAGGCTGATTTCCTTTGTTCAGGAATATCAAGTGTTTCACTAAAAACCAGGAGTTAATGCCTAAGCATATGAGAATAAGGACACTGTGTTTTGTTTGTTGCATGTATTTCTTGTGCAGCATTTGTTCGTTGCTTCATTGTGATCATGGGGCCATGTGTCCAATGTGCTTCATTCCAGTGTGTGCCATCATGCTTTATGTGCTAAAGTCTGTTTGGAGCATAATTGTTCCTAAATGTTTGTGTTCATTACGTTTGAGTTTCTAACACCATTTATGTTGTGTTTAAAGTCAGGTTATGTGTTCTTGCTTATGAAAAGATACTATGAATATGCATATACAGTTTGAAGGGGTTTAAATAACATTCTGGAGGTCAGGTTAGGACAGGTCAGGTGCAGGAGTTATTATATAGCGTTCAGCGTACTTATTTGGAGTTATTGTTATAGGTTACATGTTGTGTTTCCCCCTCCTTTCCTTTGTCATTCCACCCCCTTTCCCTAACTCCTTCTTCCCCCCATTGGCTGCCACGTGGCTCCTTGTGTTACCAAGTTCAGGCGCCCGTGCTAACCAAGGTGGGAGGGTCGAATCTATTCGGCTTCTGTGGTTCGGGAGGGTCGAGTCTCTTATCCCTTTGCTTGCATTGACAGAATTATCTGCCCCCGATTTCGGGATAATAGAACTACCCAGGCCAAATGGAGACGAATCCTCCTTCGTTAGCAGATGTGCTAAAAGCACTACAAGATATTCAAGTGGAGTTAGTACAAGCCAGACAAGAATCAAACACATTAAAGGTTCAGGTACAGGGTCTGGTCGCGCAGAGTATCCCGTTGGACGGGACAGGACCATCTACAGGTGCTCCTACAAATAGAGCCCCTGCCACGTTGATAGTGCAACCACCCAGTAGTGTGCCCTTAGCGGCACCCGAAAGATTCACAGGGGACCCCAGGAAATATATGACCTTTTTAACCCAGTGCCGCTTACATTTTTTATGTAAACCCACAGCCTTTGAGACCATACAGGCTAGAACAACATTCGTCATTTCATATCTAACTGGAGATGCGGCAGCTTGGGCAATGCCTCTAGTACAGAAGGATGATCCTTTATTATACAATTGGGATGGTTTCTTGGGAGAATTTGGAAGGTTGTTTGACCGCCGAGAAGTTTCTCTGGCACAAGATAAAGAGTTGTTAGCTTTAAGACAGGGGCCGCGCGACTTAGTGTCATATGTTACCCAATTTAATAGATTAGTTATTGAAACAGATTGGCCTGAGAATAAGCAGACTGTGTTATTTTATCAAGGGTTAAAGGAAGAATTGAAGGATGCCATTGCGCAAGTGGAACCTCAACCGACTTCTTGTACGGCCATGATTGATTTAGCGTTAAGACTAGATCATCGTATCAATGAGCGCAAGGGAGACAAGAAAAAACCCGAAGTAACACCCTTCGCCCGACTGGATCGGGGAAGAGGCAATAGGAGTATAGAAGAACCCATGCAGATTGGTGGAGTGAGAGGGCCCTTGTCAACAGCAGAAAAGGAACAACGCAAGGCGAACAATTTGTGTTTGTATTGTGGCAACCAGGACACTATATTAGGACATGCCCGAACACTCCCAAGAAAGGAGTAAGTGGTGAACAAGGTAAAGGGGAGACGGGAAAAGGATTGGGCCGGCCTTAGGGGGAACTAAGGTGACAGGCCCGAAGTAGACTAGGTTCCCCAATTGGATAGCTAACACGACAGGAAACAGGAAGTCTCATGTGTATATTCTAGTGACTTTATTTTTTGCCTGTAACAAACAGATAGTATCAGCCATGGTTGACTCAGGAGCCACTGGTAATTTCATTGATATTGGGTTGGCCAGAGGTTACGTTTACCCTTAAGAGAAAAATCACAGGTGGAGGGGGTGCAATCGGTGGATGGGTCACCCTTAATTTCTGGACCTATTTGTCAGAAGACTCAGCCTATTACCATGAAGTGTGGGTCGGGGCATTCTGAGACAATCGTGTTTGATTTGATAGCGGCACCTCAGTTTGGACTCATTTTGGGCATGCCTTGGTTAATGAAACACAATCCTAGGATTGATTGGGTTAAACACGAGGTGAATTTTGAAGATTCAGGGTGTGCGAGTCACATGGAGGAGGAGATGGGCCCCGCATTGTTGCTGGCGGAACAAGTGGCTGAACCACACAAGGTGGGAGCTGTGGTGAAAAATATTCCAGCACAGTACCAAGATTTGTCTAGGGTATTTGATAAAGGGGGAGCGGACAGGTTACCACCACATAGATCATATGATTGTGTAATTGAATTGGAGCCAGGGGCCAAGTTACCTTGTAGCAGAATCTATGCTTTGACGGAAACAGAAAGCCAATATTTACGGAAATATTTGGATGAAATGTTGAAGAAGGGGTTTATTAGACCCTCTACTTCACCTGTCTCGTCTCCTTTATTCTTTGTCCCCAAGAAAGAGGGAACTCTAAGGACATGTATTGATTACCGAGCATTGAATAAGGTGACAGTAAAGAACAGATATCCTTTACCTTTAATTTCTGTGTTGTTAGATCAGGTTAAAACAGCAGTGGTGTACACTAAACTAGATTTGAGAGGAGCTTACCATTTGATCCAGGTGAAAGAGGGAGACGAGTGGAAAACGGCCTTCAGAACTAAGTTTGGTTTGTTTGAGTACCTTGTCATGCCCTTCGGCCTATGTAATGCCCTTGCAGCGTTTCAATACTTTATGCAGGAGGTGTTGAGATAGTTCCTAGATGTGTTTGACATTGTATATATAGATGACATTCTAATTTACTCAACTACTGAAGAGTTACACATTGGTCATGTTAGAGCAGTGTTGGAACGGTTACAAGATTATCAGTTGTATGTCAAACTAGAAAAATGTGCCTTTCATACCACTCAAGTAGAATTCCTTGGTTTCATTTTGACCCCTTCTGGTATAGTGATGGACAAGAAAAAAGTTCAAGCAGTTACTGAATGGCCAGCGCCTCAATGTATCAAGGATATTCAGTCTTTTTTGGGTTTTGCTAACTTTTACAGAAGATTTATTTCTAATTTTTCACAAATTGTTACACCCATCACAAAATTATTAAAGAAGGCCACTAGGTTTTGTTGGAATTCTGAGGCAGAAATAGCCTTTCAAGAACTGAAGAAGGCGTTTACCTCAGCTCCGGTACTGAGACATCCGAATCCGGAGAATCCTTTTCAAGTGGAAACAGATGCATCCAATCTTGCAGTTGGGGCAGTGTTGTCGCAACGGGATGAAGCAGGGGTGTGGCATCCAGTAGCTTTCTATTCTCGTAAGCTTACTAATTGTGAACCTAACTATTCCATTACTGATAAAGAACTATTGGCCATTCGAGCAGCCTTTTTGGAGTGGCGACATTACTTGCAAGGGGCCAAACATCAGGTGGTGGTTGTCACTGACCATAAGAACCTACAGTATTTCAAGACTGCCAATACTCTGAGTCCCAGGCAATTACGGTGGTCACAGTACTTTAATGAATTTGATTTCTTGGTAACTTTTAGACCAGGAACAAAGAATGGAAAAGCAGATGCTTTGTCTAGGCAGCAAAATCTAGAAAATACTATAACTGAAACTAAAACCATCATTCCAGTGGAAAGAGTGGTGGGAGCGGTTATGACACAGTTATTGAGACAAGTGAAACAGGAAATGCGGAAACCCGAAAAAGTGCAATGGGGAAAGGAGAATCCATTAGAAACTTTTCGCAATGGTCTTCCGTATTATGCTGGTAGATTGTATTTACCCACACTTACTTTACAAAAGAAAGCGTTGCATTGGTGTCACGATTCTCCTTTGGCAGGACATTCAGGAAGTAAAAAGACACAGAGTATGCTAGAAAAGTACTTTTGGTGGCCAGGATTGAGACAGGACACTATGAAATATATCCAAGAGTGTGAAACCTGTGTACGTAGTAAGGCAGACCATACAAAGAAAGCAGGGTTGCTCCAACCTTTACAAACACCTGAGAAAGTGTGGACACATATATCCATGGATTTCATTACTGATTTACCTCCAGATGATCAGTATGATACCATATGGGCGGTGGTGGACTATTTATGAAAGCAAGCTCATTTTGTGCCTTGTAAAGGTATTCCAGGAGCGGGAAGATTGGCTGAATTGTTCTTGCAGCATGTGGTTAGGTTACATGGGTTACCTCAGAAGATTGTATCGGACCGAGGTCCTCAATTCACTTCTAAATATTGGCGTGCATTCTGTCTGATGCTAGGAATTGATTGTGCCTTGTCCACCAGCTATCACCCACAGACGGATGGACAAACTGAGAGAGTCAATCAGGCGCTGGAGCAATATCTGCGCTGTTATTTACATGATGGTCGTGATTCTTGGGTACAATCATTATGGTTGGCGGAATTCACGTATAATAATACCGAACATGCATCATTGGGTATGGCTCCGAATGAATGTTTGTATGGCCAAGTGCAAAATATGATACCTGAATATTTACCTGATGTTGAGACTATTCCCACGCTACAGGAAAGAAAACAGTTACTTCTGAACATCAGACAGACGGCAAAAGCCAATTTAGAACAGGCTAAGGAACAGTATATAAAACATGCAGACAAGAAAAGGAGAGAGGCTCCTCAATACAAGGTGGGGCATAGAGTATGGTTGTCGACTCACAATCTGCTTTTAAGAGGACTTCGAAAATTTGCACCTAAGTTTATTGGACCATATGAGGTGATTAAATGTATATCTAAGGTGGCGGTTAAACTACAATTGCCGCAATCATTGAAGATCCATCCAGTATTCCATGTGTCTTTGCTTAAACCCGCAGCTCCCGGGACGCGAGCACCGAAACCCCCAGCAATCATCAAGGATGGGCAATCGGAGTACGAGGTGCAGAAAATACTGGAAACCAGGCGCAGACAGAAGAAATTATGGTATCTTATCCAATGGGTGGGATATGGACCTCAGGATTGTTCATGGGAACCAGCTACTGCGGTTCATGCACCTCGTTTGGTGCGGCAATTTCATCTGCGTCATCCGGAGAAAGCAAGACTTGGAAAGGGCCCTGAGAGAGGGGGTACTGTCAGAAAAACAGTTGTTTGGGGCAAGAAACAGCGCGTTACAGCCAGAAAATAGGCTGTTCTGGGAATAAACTACGTTTCCCAGCAGGTCTAGGGAATTCAGTAGTCCGGGTTTTTCGCGCGATGCAGCAGCTGGCAATTAGGAAGGAATAAATCTCCAACCGCCCGTGCCTTGGTGCAGATAATTAATGATTATGTGCACGGGCGGCAGTGTGGAGAGTTTGTGAGTCAGGTTATTTTCTCGGACGCCGGAGGACTGGTGGGCGTCAGCACGGATTCCAGGAACAAGATAAGCATGCATCCCGGGCCGCGGTGGTGATTTACAAGCGGCTTGGACGTGCTTTGGAAGCAGCAGTCTTCAGGGCTCGGGTGTCCTCGTGAGGCGCCCGGGCCATCAGCTAAGTGCATTTTCCATGGAGTTCTATTTTATGGTTACGAAACTTTTGAAGTCATTAGTTATGTGTGCGTGTAAGGGAACACGGGACCACTTTGATACAAAGCAGGCTGATTTCCTTTGTTCAGGAATATCAAGTGTTTCACTAAAAACCAGGAATTAATGCCTACGCATATGAGAATAAGGACACTGTGTTTTGTTTGTTGCATGTATTTCTTGTGCAGCATTTGTTTGTTGCTTCATTGTGATCATGGGGCCATGTGTCCAATGTGCTTCATTCCAGTGTGTGCCATCATGCTTTATGTGCTAAAGTCTGTTTGGAGCATAATTGTTCCTAAATGTTTGTGTTCATTACGTTTGAGTTTCTAACACCATTTATGTTGTGTTTAAAGTCAGGTTATGTGTTCTTGCTTATGAAAAGATACTATGAATATGCATATACAGTTTGAAGGGGTTTAAATAACATTCTGGAGGTCAGGTTAGGACAGGTCAGGTGCAGGAGTTATTATATAGCTTTCAGCGTACTTATTTGGAGTTATTGTTATAGGTTGCATGTTGTGTTTCCCCCTCCTTTCCTTTGTCATTCCACCCCCTTTCCCTAACTCCTTATTCCCCCCATTGGCTGCCATGTGGCTCCTTGTGTTACAAAGTTCAGGCGCCCGTGCTAACCAAGGTGGGAGGGTCGAATCTATTCGGCTTCTGTGGTTCGGGAGAGAGGGTCGAGACCCTTATCCCTTTGCTTGCATTGACAGTCTTGGTAGAACAGGCTACCTTGGCTATATCGCAGTGGTAGGAGAACTTTTTTCGTTTCTTTTTCTTTCCTTTTGTAACGCGTGGCTGTGTCGTAGGTCTGGTGCTTGTTCCTTGCATTTGAGCTGGCGTGCTTACTGTTATAGTCTCTGTAATTCTATTTCTCAGCTACTCATGCAGTTTCTTTGCTCTGACTATGAATGGGAACAAATAATATATCAGTACTTGTGTTTTCTCTGTGAGTTCCTTTGTGGCTATTTCTGTTCTTTTGAGGGATTCTGCTATGCCCTCTTTCATTGGTTTCTCACTTGGTTCTCCTTGGTTACTTCCACTATTTTCTGGTACTGGTAGTCCGGCAGGCAGTCTCGTTTTCTGTGTTGCCTTTCGATTGAGGCCCTGTAGCCTGTGACACTTGCCCTTGTTTGTGTGCATTCAGTGAATGAGTACGTGCAGTGGTCAGTGCTACATTTTCATTCATTCCATGCTGTCCCTGTCTCCAATCTTTCTCTTCATTCGCTACTTCAATTGCGTAAGAAACACCTTTAATCACATTTAATTTTAGTTTGTTTACTTCACCATCAGGTTTTCTTGGAACTGGGATAACTATATATGGTCTGGGTGTTTTCGTGGGACCCAGGCGTTCATTATTTGGTGGGTGTACTGAAATTGGGACGGTTCGTGCACCGATAAAAAATGCAGTTCTGATGGTCAATGGCAGAAATACAATGATAATTACTACGCATATACACATAATGGATCTATAAGATAATTGGCAGCATTTTCTTCCAGGGAAGTGGGGGCGCCCCTCTGCTGGTGGTAAAACCAAGTTACTGTTCTGTGCCCCCATTTCAAACAAGTCCATAGTCAGTTGTTTATTCCTTTTCTTGCTCTGATCTCGTAGCTCAATGAGTTCATTACTATTAAAGTGACAAGTGCTTTTCAAGTGTCCCCCCTCTTGCGGGTGCTGTCGGTAATCTCTCGGTATGCAGTACAGTTCCTTTGCTAGACTATGGAAAAGGGTTAGGCTAGCAACTTTGGTACATCACATTCATAATGCATATCTAAAGTAGATACAGTCCCAGTGCATTCCTCAAATTTGCCTTGACTCTGAGGACAACCTGTTCAATGCGAAGGAATGAAAAGATAGAACTGCTACAAATCACACAAAAATAAAATGTTGTAAAAATAAAAATAAAAGTGAACATGAAAAATAAAAATAAAAATAAGGAAAAATAGAGGAGAAAGTAAAAAGAAAAAAATAAGATGGTGTAGTTCTCGTCTCTGCTCTCCTTGATCTGTCCTGTGGCAGAATATTGAAGAACTGTGTCTCTGTCCTTGATCTGTCCCACGGCGGAAAGATAAAGCACTGTCTCTCTGTCCTCGATCTGTCCCAAGGCGGAACGATAAAACACTGTCTCTCTGTCTCCACGGTCTGTCCCACGGCGGAAAGTCTCACTGGAAGCTCCTAAGGTATTCTCGCTGGAAGTTAGATAGCTCTACCTGGAGCATTATGCCGTGGAGGAGTGTGCCCATGTGTGGGACGTTGGCTGGATCTCTAAGGAAGGTGATGACGTCAACATCTGCAGGCCTCCCCACCATTTCCGGATAGTCTGTGACTAGTCTAAGCAGGACGTTGTGCACCAGCCGGGTGTCCTCGGGAGACAGGGACATTTGTCCTGTTTTGCTGTGTCCTGATCACAAGCTTTTCTTTTGATTAGAACAGTGGCTGCACTTCCCTGTTGCCTGGATTGCCACTAGGTAATTTAATTTAGTCCACAGGTGGTTCAATTGAGCTAGGTTTCTTGGGTCTCCGATGAAAGTACGTGTGTTAGTTGTTCTGCCGACGAGTCCCTGGCATTTCTCGATTATTTGAAAGAACAAAGTGAATGTGAGTTCATCAATGTCTACCGGCGGTGGAAGCATTTATGTCCTCTTCGCTGTGCTCGGGTAGCTCGGCAAAGGCTTCCGTGATGACAGTCAGCAGTTGCCAGATTATTTTCTTGTTGGCAGGATTTTGAATAAAGTCTGTGACACTGGTTTCTCTCCCTATGAGTGACGGATATGATATTATCACCAGCTGGAAGTAGGTCAGCACATCCCACTTGAGGTCTCTTTTGGGAGGTACCATAAGTTCAGTAAACAAGGTCTTGTCACTGGTTGCCTCAGGACACTGTGTTACGCTCTCAGGGAATGTCCTTTGTTTTTCAGTCTATCAGAGTCTTGATTCTTTATACTACTTGAGCGTGACGCTATTTCAAAAGTTTGTTTTATCAACGTTGTTGTGGCTTTGTATGTGTAGTTCTCTTCTTCACCCTGCAACTGTGGTGCGCAGAGTGTCCATATTATTGTTCTTTATCACCTTTCTCTGGTTTGGGGAAATGTTCTATTTAAAAGCCACAAATTAAAACAGAGTTCTTTGTCATTGTTTTGCTGCTCATGCGTCCTGCTTCCTCGCCATGGATCTTGTCTGCATGTGCTGAGGTTCTTCCCCGTTGTCTGTGGTTTCTTCATGGTTGGATGCAGCTGGAAGGCTTTCTCCTACATAAGGTTTAATGTCATTCAGGAAGAGCCATGCCCTTCTGCCCTGGACTTTGACGGCTGAAGGAGTGCAGTCCTCTACGATGAAAGGGCCATTGAATCGTGGCTCATCCCACTTCTTCCTTGTAAAGTTCCTTATAAGAACAGCATCCCCAGGGAAGATGAGAGGCGCACTCAAACCTTGCACATCATCTGTTTCAGCATTTCCTGTTGTATTTTGTACTGTGCTGCACCCTTTTCGCCGTCGCTGCAGCTGGCCTGAAATGACAGAGACGCTGGATGTCATACAGTTCAAGTACTCCTGAAACTCTGTCCCCAAGACCTCACTTGTAGGCTGGGCATCACATCTAGCTCTATCTCGGGGGGGTAAGAGGGGTCCTCATCCTTCTGCCTGTGACTATCTCGTGCGGCGTGAGATGATGGTCGGAGCTTGGTTGGTTCCGAAGTGCATACAATGCCAGTGGTAGACAGTGCAGACATCCCTTTTTCAATGTGAGTTTTAGCTTGGCTATCCTCTCCTTTAACAAGCCGTTGAGCCGCTCACATATGCCATTCCCTTCTGGATGATACGCCGACGAGAACTTGTGCTTTATACCAAGCAACAAGCTGATCTGCTCGAAAACTGCATTAACAAAGTGAGCCCCATTGTCTGACCTCATTACCTCGCACACCCCCATCTAGGGAACCCTTCCCTCACTAGAAATTTGGCAGCACAGGTAGAGTCTGGGTGTGCACAGGGACCTGCTTCTATCCATCTACAGAATGGACACACCACCACAATTAAATATCTGTACCCATTGCATACTTGAATCATGTCGACGTAGTCGATATGCAAGTGCTGGAATGGCCCATTTGGCCGGGGGATAACTCCTCTTACTACTTTTAGTGTGTGCCCAGCGGTGAATTGCTGGCAGATTATGCAGTTCACCATGAAGAGCGCAACATTCTCTGATAAATTCGGTGTAAACCAGTCTTCTGCAAGCGTTGCAGCGAGATATTCTTTTGACATATGTATAGGGTAGTGTAATTGCTCCAATGCTACCTTCAGTAGGGCAACAGGCATTACTGGTTTACCAGTGCTGTCTTGCCCCCACAACCCGTCAGAGGGGTTTAAGGAACACCCTCGATGCTTCCACAAATTCTTCTCCTCCTGAGGTGCCTCCCCTTGGAGTTCCATTAGCTGAGTTAGCTGAGTCTGTCCCATATTGCTATAGGCCTCTGGTGTGGCTCGTGCTACCATCATACGCTCATGGGTGCGTGCCACCTCCACGTCCATGATAGTTTCATTCTTGGATGCCATGCGCTTGGCTTCCGTGTCCGCTTCATGATTTCCCTGTGACACGAAATCTGTCCCTTTGGTGTGGGCGGCGCATTTCACGATCGCTATGCCCACTGGGAGCTGTAGTGCTTTTATCAACCTGTCCAATAAGGCTGCATGTTGCACTGGCGTGCCGTCGGCTCGGCGGTAGCCCCTCCTTTTCCAGCGTGCTAAGCCTGCGTGCACGGTAGATGTCACATAGGCAGAGTCACTGTACACCGTTACTTCCTGGTCTGCATGATTCTCAATGGGAGGATCAGCACCAATAGTTCTGCAGCTTGCGAAGAATAGTGAGATGGTATTCATGCACTGACGAGTACCTGGAACTCTCCATTCGCAAGGTGTTTTATCACGGCCACGCCAGTGTATCTTTGTCCATCTTCTTGGTCAATTCTTGATGAACCATCAATGAGCACGATCTCACCACCTGCCAGGGCATTTTCCTTCACCCTGGTGATTTCATCATAGAATTCCTCGTAATTCGCGCAGTCATGTACGGGCTCTCCCTCTGTGACTGGTTCAGCTATGAATGTAGCTGGATTCACAGTTTTACATCGCACTATCTTGATCAATGGGTTAGAGATAATCACTTCATACGCGGATGCTCTCTGAGATGTCAGCGTGCACTTTGGCTTCTCTAGTATGGCGAATAACGAGTACTCGACGTACAATGTCATGGAGCACCCCATCACAATGGATGACGCCTTTTCAATGGCGAACGTGGCAGCAGCTAGATTTCGTTCGCATGGGAAGTGGCCCTTCATGACTGGGTCCAGACTCCCGCTGTAATATGCTAGGGGCTTGTACCCCAGTGAGGTTCGCTGAGCGAGCACTGCCGTCATAAAATTGCCATTGGTATGTGAGAACAGGTAGAATTCCTCTGCATAATTAGGAATCCTGAGAACTGGGGCCTTACAAATCACCCCCTTGAGTTCTGCAAAGCCCTTTTCCATTGTCTCAGTCCATTGGATTTTTTCCCTTGTCGCCTGGGCCTTCCTTAGGGCCTGAAGCAAGGGCTTGGTATACAAGCTGTAGTCGAAGACCCATGCTCTGAGATAATTAAACAGGCCTAAGAAGCTTTGCATTTGTTTTATCGTGAGCAGTTTAGCCGTGTTCATGATAGCTTCAGCCCTTTCTGGGGTTACCTTTTTCCATTCGTGTGAGATTAGTTGCCTATGTACAGCACCTCTCGCTGACAGTATTGCAGCTTTTCCTTTTCAACTTTATATCCTTTCTCAGCCAGGATAGTCAGTAGCCGGACAGAGTCGCGCCTGCATTGTTCCTCAGTGATGCTGCAGATTAGAATGTCATCCACATACTGCAAAACAACACTGTCTACTGCAATATCGCTTAGGTCCATCTGCAGGACTCTGTTGAAAATGGATGGAGACTCACAGTAACCCTGTGGCAACCTCGTGATTTTCAGGCGCATTTGCCTGAAAGTAAATGACGTCAGGTCTTGTGAGTCACGTTGCAACGGGATTGAGAAAAATGCATTTTTCAAGTCAATCATCGTGAAATATTTTGCCTCAGTGGGTATGTTGCATAGAATTGTGGATGGATTAGGGACTAGAGGGAACTCGGCTTCAACTATATCGTTTAATGCTCTTAAATCTTGGATTAAACGCCAAGACCCTCCCTTTGATTTCTTGACAGGGTAAATCACCGTATTGCAAGGTGATTCTGACATCAATAGGATGCCCTGCTCCATCATGGCGGAAATTGTCTTCGCAATCCCTTCATCTGCCTCTCTGGACATAGGATATTGTCGTGCTCTTGGTAAAATTGCTCCTGGTTTCAATTTAATTTTCACTGCACCTGCCCCCTTCAGGAGGCCTATGTCATAGGGCCCTGTAGTCCATACCGCGACAGGCACTTCGGCCATGTCGTCATCAAAGTATTCTGGACGTATCAGCGCCAACATCATTCTCTGTGGCACCTCCTGTTTGATCATTTTGACCCAAAATATGAGACTCACGTCCACCCTTGTCTCTTCTAGGTCATGGTGTTCTTCGAACAGATCGTCATCAGTGACGTCAGTCACTCGATACCCTTCTTCGATGGCGATAATCGCACACCATTGTCTGCCTTCATCGTCATATCCTTCGACCAATACCACTTTCCCTCGCACTGCGGCAGATTGTATCATTAAGGGAAATACTTGTCCCTCTTCTTCATGCATATGTATTCTTGGTCTGAATAGGAATTCATCAGGTGTCCTCATAGTTCTATCAGCGAGGCCTGGCAATCCCGCCATGAGCACCCACACGCCATATGTGAAGACTTCTGGCTCTAATGGTATAGCTGTCATGGCTATACGTCCTGAGTATGCTCTGATAATTTCACACACGTTTGAATAATGCATTCCCGGAGTGGAGCATACTATACCATTCTCTGTAAATGAGATTGTCATATTCAACTTAGTCATTAAGTCCTGACCCAGGATTTTTACTGGGGTCTGACGTGAATACAATAAGGGTGCATTCATCTCCCATTCTCCCACAGAGACTGGGAGCGCGTCTGTAAAGCGAACTCTACTGTGAGCTCCTGTGAAACTCTGAGTATCTATGGCCTCGCCGGACAAGGAAAATGTGCCTTCTCGTATGCACAAGCACATTGCACCCATGTCAACTAAGAAGGAATATTCTTTACCCCCTATGACGACATTAACCCTAGGTTCCCTATTGGGGTCTGGTGTCACTGATAGGATAGAAAACATCAGAGTCCCCCGTGAGCTGTCCTATTTCATATATAAGTTTGGCCCACTGTATACTTGCTGATTTCCCCCATTTCCAGGGTTGACTCCCCCTCCGGAGCTTGTGCCCTGTGACATTTGTGCCAGTGCCTGCTGGCATTGTCCCTGCGGTACGTTCCCCATGTGCGAGGGTTGAACCACTTGCTGCGCACCTTGCTGCAAGCCTGACGCCTGCTGCTGCACCGTGTGATTTTGGGCACTGCCCTGGTGTGGGATGGCAGGCTGATTCACCATGCCTATTCCCATTCCTTGGCCGCTTTGCCACATGCCATGGCTTCCGCACATGCGCGCCACATGTCCTGTCATTCCACACAGCCAACACACTGGCGGTCGTCGGGCCATCTGTCCATCTGGGGTAGCTGGTGTAGGGGAGGACTGGCCGCGAGGCCCTCCTCACCTGCAGCCTTCTCCCCAGGTGAGGACCATGACTCGGTGGGCGTCCCCTCATGCCACCCGGGCCCAGGTGGAGGAGGGTTCACCCGCCGACGACATTGCCCACACGTATCCGTTCCCTGCATATACCAAAATTCAGCTAGGCCTAGAAGCCATCTTGTCTAGCAAACATGGCGTGAGTTCAGTACACTGTAACGAGGCCCCCACCTTTGGAGGGCCTTTCATGCATCTCTGCCGCCGCAGTAGCCCTGGTAGATCCGCTGCGAGCGCGTTCCCATGAGAAAGTCGGGTATGAGCTAACCCGAGATGCTAACACTGTAACATTTTATCGTTCACAATGTAATATTGCACCCCGCACGACCTGGTCCGCGAGGCCAGGGTGACGGGAAAAAAGCTGAAGCATCACTATCTGAAGAAAGTAGAAAATAATTCAAGTATTGGTATTAACGAACTACCTCTGTTTAAACGGATCCTGTAAACTGTGAATAAACCATAAAGATGTAACGTTACATGATACCACCCCAGGTCTGGACTAGTGCTGCTATAACCACAGAGAAAGATGTCGACCAAATGTATAGCCTTTATCTGTATAAGTGTTCTTACAATTTTATGTAGAAACCTGAACTCATATATGTTTTCTTAATCACCTAAAGCAGCGAGCATCAATCTCTGTAGGCCATAACCTAGAACTACCTCGTGTAACGTCTAATGTACATAAAATAATCACACCATGTAGTAAATATAATGTTAGGTAATGAAAAGGTACTCGGACCGACTGTATTAAAGAAATGTGTAACGAAATTGAAATATATATGTGTGTTTAAATAACATCAAAATAAGGCGGAACATTATAAAAGTTCTGCATTCAAAAGTTAGCAACGCACGAGGAAAAAACCTTTGTGAATATATGCAAGGCCATTCTCCCTCCCACCCTACCAAGCCTGCCAGATAAAGAAGCTAAGGCATGTGCCGCGCTCCCTCACCTCCCCCAACCAAGCTGGAGCCGCTTCAGAGAGTCAGAGGCCCCGGTACCGCACCCAAGGCCACAGCCCGCCACCTGTGTTATTTACAGCACGGTAATAAACCCACGTTTGAATCTACTGATCTACCAGCACCCTCTCGTAAATCCCACAACCCCCCCTAGACCACCCCAAGAATCATGACGACCCCCATCACTGGGACAAGACACAGAGACCCATTTATATAATAACTTCTAACGCGGCAGACAGACATGTATCATTCGGCTCAGGCCCCAGAGCCCAGCCCCTCGACCTAAAATACCGGTCAATAGGACACAGGTAAATCTCACCCCAACCGACAACCACCGGACCTCTCACGAGGTGCATTCCTCATGTGTTGCGTTTATTTTATAAGACAAACTGCTGAGCGATTTATTGATGAACTTAGATGTCGTTTCTTGAATAACTGCAGTGTGCATGGCCTAGGGCAAACGAGTCAGGAAAGGTATTCATCTTTGTCACAGGCTGCCCCAGCATACCAACACCGCTCGGATGACCTCAAGCTGGCCTGCCAGGCCCAACCCAACCCACGAGGCTGACCAGTGACGTCCTCACGCCAAGACCAACCACGCTGCAGCAACACCTATAGTTAGTCGACGCCACCCAATCCCAATTAACTTGTGCCCCCTATAGTGTGTAGGTTCTGATGACGTTTTTTGTATTAGAAATACGCCTGTCTTTGCTATTGTCAGACAGAGCGCTCTCGGAGGTTGCAGAGTTCTTTGCATGCCCTATTCTTTGGATAAACTCCCACTTACGCTCACCCGCACTCTGTCTTGGTCTTATTCCCACTACGGGAGAGTCCCTTATTGTCTCTCATTGCGGGGAGGATCGTGCTGAATTTGGGGGCGCTTCCTTTCAGTGGTGACCCCGATAGCGTGATATCTCCAAATTATTTTTCCTAACTCCTTTTTAACGACCCCCTTGTGGCACGAGAATCTCCGGTCGAGAAGGGATACGCACAGTGAGCCGGCTCCGGGAGGCTGCCCGCCAACGGCGACCGGCACAATAAGAAGTGCGCACTCAATGAGAAAGGGTACGGGATCCCGATTGGAAAAAAATCCCCTTTGAGTGCCGCTCGCCGGAGCCAGGGGCTGACCGTTGAGTTACCGGTGACACTGCCTGGACGGACCCAGTTTCGGAGACTATCGGTTCAAGACGGGCACGTGAGTACTGAGTGCGAGCGATCGTAAAGGGGAAGGGAGGGGAAATTATAACAGGAGAACGGGGACAGGTAGAGGAGAAGAATAACGGGGGTCTACTAAAGACGGGTCTTGAAACTTTCTTTATCTTTTCTTTGCATATGGCCATTAGGAGTAAGAAATAAGTGAAGTGGTAGAAGTGACGGAAACCTAGCTCCGAAAGGGGGTGGAAGGCGGCGCCGCATAGTGCTATCTAAACTAGTACTGGGAATATATGAAGAAGTAAGAAATAAGTTATTGGTGTCTGGCAAAGGGAGACACCGGGAATATTTTTTAGTGATTGCTACTCTCTCTATTTCTTTTTTCCATTCCACGGGGCAGGGGGAGAAAGCGAAAAGGGTATAAGGTAAATATACTTGTAGAAGAACTATAAAATAGGGAGTACATTTGTAGGAGTGGGAATTAAGTAGTGGCACGTACAGACGTGAACACAGTAACCTTAGCAGAAAAACAGGGACAGCTGGCCAGGGAGGAAAGGGAGGAAAAAAGACGAGGTGTGAGTGGAAAAGTATTGTGAAGGGTGCGCGCACCGTGTGAGTATTGGAGACGAACGGTTGACCGCGAGGTGGTGCCAGAGAGTGTTGACCATAACTAGTAATTGATCAATTGCAAGTGAAATCACATGAGAGTGTATGGGAATGGGAAGGAGATGAGCTATGGTGAGTGAGAAAGGATTTGCGCAGTGAATAAAGTTGGGTGATAATTTTTGAGACGTCCGCTCTTGTCTGTGCCATAAAGGTATACATACACATATCTACACCTAACTAAAAGTAAAAAAGGTGGACACGGCTGTGTTAGTGATTTAGAGTATGGGGGCCGAAACTCCCTTGTCACATATTTGTAAGAGCTTACCGGGATACGCTGAACGAATAAATAAATATCACGATCAATGGGTAACAGAATTGAAAGGGGAGGGTCTGCCCCAGATTTGGCCCGAGGGAGGGTCTTTTGACAAAAGCGTTCTTGATATGGTACGAGCATGCATTAGCCTCAAGTATAAGGGGAAACAATGGCAAAATAGGAAGGAGATATTAGACCTCTGGAGATTGTTTGAGGAAGTACCCCCACCCAAAGCTCCGGCACCAAATATTGATCTACCTTCCACCACAGATAATCCATTGATGATTCCAAGAGAGGAAAAGGAACAGCTAAGTACAGAACAACCTGCGGAGGTGATTAGTTTGTACCCGATATTACCTAAACCAGCCCCCGCAGCAGGATATAGCGACCCTACTTATGTGCCTCCCCCCACAACTGGTACACCACAAAGACCAACAGCCCCCCCGCCATACGAAAGCACCAGAGAGCGCGCCCAGGGAAGCACACAGAGGGTGGATATAGAGAAGCTAACGAGTGACTTAGAGTCGAGGCTTACTGTGGCAAGGGATGAACTCTCAAGAATAAAAGACATATGTGAGCGCACGGCGTGCGCCCCTACACAATCAGGACGCACGTCTAGAGCGTCGAGCGAAAGTAGACAAATTGAGGAAGGATGGAAAAAGGGGGAAATACTGTTCAGAATTGAGGAAGAGCCGACACGAATAATAGAGGTAGGAGCAGTGGAAGGGAGCATTGGTGATGTATCACGAGAGAGAGGGATCAGAGAGGACTTGTTATGTGATGTCAGAGGAGGGTTGGATGAGAGTGATAGGTTGAGTATGGCAGTAGGAGGGGAAAGCGAGGAAGTGGACGGTGCATGTTCGCTAGGGACTATAGACGACGAATGGATGGGACGACTAAGAAATAGGGTGGGGAAGATGGCGTCATTGGAGTCAGCAGCGACTAAGGAAAGGGAGGGTGCAACTGCAAAAGGGAAGTTACAACTTCCATTGATACACAGAGGGGGGGGAGACCAAACTATATACCATGGGCTCAGATGGATAAGGCTAATTTAATGAAATTATTGCCCCAGCTGTCAGGAGGGGCGAGCAAGTGGATATATGCATTTGAGAAACATACCGCCGGCATACCGTTGGCAGTAGGCGATGTGAAAAGCCTACTAGTAACCGCAGTAGGAGATCAAGCGGACAGAGTATGGGTTAAGGCTGGTTTCCCGGCCGTGACGTTAGACTGTGATCGCCATGATGGGGCTTCCTTTAATACAGTACGAGCAAGGGTGTGGGACGCACTGCGGGAGACATTCCCAGATACCCCTGATTTACAGTCAGTAATGCAATGTACAATGAATGACGGGGAGGATGCTATGGATTACATTCTCCGGGTGCAGGAGATGTGGAGAGCGGAAACGGGCACGCCCTGGCACCAATCCACATCTCTATTTTATTTTATCATTAAGAGAGGGCTCCCAAAAGAGGTGCAGAAGGCACTCGATAAAATAGCGGGCGTTGAGGCAAAGGGGTGGCCAGAGATCCAAAGTATAATAGTGCACCATTGCAAAAGGATCAAAGAGAGAGAGAGGGAAGTAGCACAGAAAAGGTTGGCAGACGAGGCAAGGTTGGTACAATCAAAACTGGTGAAGGTTGCAGCAGCGGTAGCAGGGCTCCCACTCATGAGGGAGGGAGACGAAGGAGAGGAGGGGCAAATAGCAATACAAGGAAGAATAGCAGCAAATTGGGCAGGACAAGGACAACGACAGTGGACTGAGCAGGAGCAGAACGGAGGTCCAACGTGGCAAGAGTGGGCCCCAAGAGGGGGAAGAGGTGGGTACAGGGGCCGAAGAGGAGGACAAGGGTATGGAGGAATGGGAGGAAATGGGTGGCAGGGTCCCAGAGGTCCACAGGGGAGCTGCTGGAATTGTGGGAGATGGGGGCACTACTCAAGAGAGTGCAGGAGCAGACAAAACAACGGGTTCCAGGAGACAGAGCAGTACGGTCACCCCCACCCAGGAAGCCCCTACGGCCTCCCCATGGGACAATACCAGCAACCAGAAAATGTAGGACAAAGAAGTAACGCACAACTACACGGACATCAGTACAGAACACAAAACCACCCACAGAATAATGACAATATGCAATACACGCCAGGTAACACTTTCGCCACAGTAGCTAATGGAGCGCCTGCCCCCGCACCTTACAGCGGGGTGTCAGTAGTTTCGGGGAACATTTTTGATCAAGGGGGGGCAATGAGACACCCCGCATAGGACAGCCCACAGAGAGCACTTGCGTGTCCAGTACTATCTACGACCCACAATGCATCAGAGGAACCATTGATAGGAGCGCAGATAGGAGACAAGCAGTTCATATTCATGGTGGATTCGGGAGCGGAGAAATCATGCATTAGAGAGGGCCGGTTCCCGTTATCTAATAGAACGTTAGAGACGCAGGGGTTCTCTGGGGCTGTAATTGAAGTTCCTTACACAGAGGCATTGGATGTGACAGTGGGGGGTAAAACAGTGAAAGCACCCTTACTGTACTATGAACACTCTCCCATTAATTTGCTGGGGAGAGATCTCTTAAGCAAACTAAACATGACAATATCATTCACAGGGAGCGGTATCGTATGTTCGACGCCAGGCATATGCCCCCTCCGCATATTAGCAGTAATACACGGCCACTCAATCATGCAAGAGATCAGAGGGTTACCAAGAAACAAGGAGATGTTTGTTGAGGGCATGAGAACATTGGCTCTCATAGTACCAGAACTAAAAAGGATGGATTGGAGGATTCCAGCCGAATTCCTTTTCCGCCCCATAGCAAGCCCCGACACTGCTCCTGGGTCAGTGCTATCGTTGGATTTACACGCAGTACACGTGTCAGCAAACAGAATATGTGTGATTGGCGTTGACATGGAAGGATGTGAGTGGCGGACAGTACTGTGTACAAATGCAAATATCCCACTGAGGGAGCTCTCGGACGAGGAGCTATTTTCTGACACTGAGACAGATGGCGAAATAGTGATGGAACTAGCAATGCCGTGCGACATTGTAGTTACAGCCAGAAAAACTCAAGTTGAATTAATGGCAGTAGTAGGAGCACCACATGCATTTTTTGATGACGACATGAGGTTAGTACCCACTAACATATGGACAAATGGCCCCCATGATGTGGGGTTATTACATGGGGTTCAGCCTGTGGTAATAAAACTGAAACAGGGAGCAATTTTACCCCGGGTAAAACAATATCCATTGTCACGCGAAGCAGAAGAAGGGATCAGAGAGACACTAGATGCACTGCTAGCACAAGGAATAATAGTGCCCTCAAACTCCCCATGCAACACATGCATTTACCCGATTAAAAAGGCGAAGGGAGGTTCATGGAGGATGATACAAGATTTACGCCCACTCAATGATGTGATTCAGAAGGAGTTCCCTTTAGTCCCGAACCCGGCGACAATACTGTGCAACATTCCGAAAACGGCATCCCACTTCACAGTTATTGACTTGAAAAATGCATTTTTCTCGATTCCCTTAGCAGAAGAGAGCAGGTACTTAACAGCGTTTACACTAGGGGGGAGGAGGTTCGAACACTGCAGACTACCACAAGGATATTGCGAGAGCCCAAGCATATTCAACAGGGTACTACATGAAGATCTGGGGAATTTGTCTGTAGAAAGCACAGTGATTCAGTACGTTGATGATTTATTGGTTTGTGCACAAACTGAGGAGGAGTGTAGAAAGGACTCAATAACACTCCTGACATTATTGGCCAATAAAGGGTACAAGGTGGACAAGGGGAAGTTACAATACTGTCTGACAGAGGTCCTATACTTGGGACAGCTGATATCAAAGGATGGCAAGCGGATCATACCAGACAGGGCACAGGCGATTAGAACAGTTGGGGAGCCCAAAACAGTAAAAGAGATGCAGAAATTTCTGGGTATGTGCAACTATTGCCGAGCATGGATATTGGATTATGCAGCGTACACAAGGCCCTTGTTACAGGCACTAAAAGAAGCACAGCAGGAAAACAAACACATAGAATGGACAGAAGAGATGAACACAGCATTTAACTCACTAAAAGAGCTGATATCAAGCGCTCCAGTACTGGCAAATCCAGATTATGGGCACGAATTCTTCTTATTTTCACACTGCAAAGGAACACTGATGACAGCAGTACTGACACAAAAGACATCGTTAGGGCACAAACCACTGGCTTACTATAGTGGCACCCTAGACGCAGTAATGCAAGGTCATTTCGCGTGCGAGCAATCCCTAGCTGCAGCCGCGTTCGCGATTGAGAAAAGTGCCACGATAGTGATGGGCTGTCCTGTGACACTGTTTGTGGAACACTCACTCTTTGCAATATTAGAGTGATCAAAGAGCACATTGACGACACAGCGCGCCACAGCATATGAAATAATACTGTCCAGCGCAAACATCCACATAGTAAGATGTAAAACAGTGAACCCGGCCACATTCATCACAGAGGCGTGCACCGTAGAGGACATGCAGAACCACAACTGCGCTACGTACACAGGTGACGAAGGTCAGGATCAAGTGATTTTTGAGAATGCCCTGAACGAGGGAGAGGTGTATTTCGTGGACGGGTCAGCATCAATAGACATGGAGACAGGAGAGAAACATGTGGGTATGGCAGTTGTACGATTAGAGGAAGATGAATACGAGACACTAGTGCAACACCGCCTCCCATCACACTATTCAGCCCAAGCAGCAGAACTAATAGCGCTAATAGAAGCATTGCATGCCGCCAAGGGGTGCGCAGTGACAATATATACAGACTCAGCATACATGACAACAACAGTACACGGCGGGTTGGCACGGTGGGGGCGGAGAGGGTTTCGACGAGCAGATGGAACACCGGTTCAGCATGCAGAATTATTGAAAGAACTGATTGAGGCCCTGCAAGACCCCACGGCAGTGGCCATCGTAAAATGCCAAGCCCACACCACAAATACAGATTTTATATCTTTGGGGAACGCGGCAGCAGACGCCGCTGCCAAAGAAGCTTCGTATTTACAGAAAGGTGAAGTAGGAGAGTACATGTTGCACCACACAGCAAGCCAAGAGGTCCCCACAGGATACAACATGATGCCCACACAGGAAATAATAGAGCTGCAAGAGGGAGCTAGTGCAGAAGAAAAATTGCTGTGGACTAAGAGGGGATGCAGCAAATCGCCGACTGATTTATTGTGGCGACAAAAAAGTTCAGGAAAAGCGGTAATGCCAGTTACATTGTTAGAAATAGCATTTCAACAACTACACTTTCCCGCACATAACGCAAAGCAACACATAATGGCGGACATACAAGAAGATTGGTTTGCACCTTGCCTCCATGAACACATCACAAGGCTGGCTTTAGAATGCACGACATGTCAGATTTACAACTCAGGTATGACATTGCGCACACTAAGAGGAACGATACCAAAACCAAATGGCCCATTCAGAGAGCTCCACATTGATTATGTAGACATGGGAGAAAGATGTAACGGGGCTCGCTACATGATTGTGGTTGTATGTCCATTTTCGAGGTGGGTGGAGGCAGGCCCCTGTGCGCGCCCTGATGCGAAGGGCGCCGCGAAGTTCCTAGTGCGGGAAGTATTCCCGCGCTGGGGGATTTGCGAAGTTATTCGCTCAGACAACGGCACGCATTTTGTTAATGAACTATTCAAGGAAGTGACTACGCTATTGGGAATAAAGCACAAATTATGTTCGATTTATCATCCTCAAAGTAATGGCGTAGTGGAAAAGATGAACGGTCTGTTAAAAAGCAGATTGTCAAAACTGTGTTTTTCCCTTAAAAAGACCTGGATGTACTGCCTGCCTTTGGCCCTGTTTGAGTTACGAAATCAGCCAAGTAAAGACCACCATTTGTCCCCACATGAGATCGTCACGGGAAGGAGAATGCACACAGCGCATTCGCCTCTCCGTGAACGTTCTGATGCACACAGAAGTGCAGCGATATTGGGAGAGGAGTTCACAGAGTACTTGAAAAAACTGACACGGGCAGCGCGCGTAATTGCGAAGCAACTAGCCCCCCCCTCTACAAGAGAGGAGGGGAACACAACGGAAACAGAGACACTGCCTGAAAAACCATTACAACTAATGCCTGGTGACCTTATATATGTCAGAAGTTTTGTGCGAAGGTGGAATGCGCCACGTTTCCATGGCCCTTATGAGGTAGTGTTTTGCACACCCACAGCAGTAAAGGTGAAGGGCCTACGATACTGGGTGCATTTGACAGACGTACGCAGAGCCTATAGCGCCGTGGAAGGTGAGGTACAGGACGAGGCACAGGCAACTGCGGACAATGAAGTTGTGCAGAATGAATGATGGGAATTTTGTGTGCATTAAGTGATGAACATTGAACGCGACTGGCGCACGACAAGTGTACTGAAATAAATATGTATATATATATATGTAATTTTGAACAACTTTTGAAGGTTTTTGTGGTTTTTTTTTTGGTTTTGGAGAAGATTTTTTTCTCTCGACTTTCCTTTTTATATATGAAATAATGTACGGATAGTAATGATTGTAAAGTTACCTTGTCTGTGGACACACCCCCTCCCTCACCCACTCTCATAATTTGTCGAAACAATGTCACAACGTTAGAAATGTTTACATGCTTGTACTTAATGCACTTTTATGTTTCAAACAGGATTTACTATGGCATCGAATGGGCAGCCTGCAACTAATAGATTTGTTAGATTTAGAGAAATGTTAGTAGATAGATTGACATATTCATACGAATGTGGTCTATCAATGTGTGTTATTGTGTTCTTCATCTCAATATTTTGCCTGGTGACATATTGGTTCATAGCGTTCATCTCTATCGAGATGAACGAGGGGGGAGGGGGGAGTAACACCACCCTTGCCCCTGGCACGAATTCAATTACAAGTATGAATATTAGAGAAGGTGATTTTTTGGTCTGGGATGGATCACACTTTGTATGGGGTTACTATACTGCACCACCCACTGCTGCCCTGTCACAATCAAGAAATAAAGATATGGAAAATGACACAATGTCCCTACCTGAAATATATAACAGCCCCACTACCCTTCCCGCCCCGATACAAAACAGCGATTTGTTGTTTATTGAGGAAAATGGAAAAGTAATTACGATGACAGAACACAAGCTCCTATATGAGGAATTGGAAAAGGGGGGTGGGAATGAGAGAGGGGGGCCTATTATTTCACCTATCGAAACTAAAAGGTATAGGAGGGGGGAGAAAAGTAGGCGAAGAAGAGAGACAAGTAGGAGGGGGTATGATGAGTATTATGGGTTAGGATTAGACAAGATGGAAGACCCACGACACCCCTACCAAGCAAATAAATGGTATGCAGATATGAGTACAACAGCTAAACAGACAACCAATGAAAGCTGTTATGTCTGTTCGCTCATCCCCCATGCATCAGGCACACCCAAAGTGTTGTTGCCAAGAGAATTGCCCATTGTGGATGCCCAATGTCTCCTTCATCTCACGCTGTGTAGAATAAAAAACACCTTCCAAGCACACGATGTCTCTTTCAAAATGATACAGGACAACAAAACGTGCTATTCAAAAGCGTCTGGAGTGGTCTGTCTTAAAGAACCTTTCTTTGCAATACAAGGGACGCTGTTTTCCGAAAACAAATGGAAAGATGAAGAAGTACTGTGCAAAGCGGAAGCACTGAAAGGTGTCCAACCAGACAAGCTGCGGTGGATGGAAAAAACGTGCTTACCAATATGGAAAGAACACATCTCTAAACTAACATGGGTAACAGCGATGGAGAAACCCTTCAAGCTACAAAGTGAAATACAAAACGAACTATGTTTCAAGGGAGAAGGAAAAGTGGCAATGGGAACGAATAAAAACTGTAACAAAACTCTCACCATCCCAGACATGAAAAAAGGAACAGCAGCACTAATGGACACATACTGGGTATGCGGGAATCAGGCTTACTTGCACCTTCCCCAGGCATGGAGTGGCAGCTGCTCAATGGCCACTTTGCATTCGGCCCTAATGGTGATTCCAGAAAGTCACGTCGACGAAAATAAAAGGACGCAAGGAAACGTGAACAAGGATGCGACGTCTCCCACTGCAGAAGCGCACCTCTATGTCCTGTCCTCCGGAGGGAAAGAAGAGGAGCTATCACGGAACAAGCGAGCATCGAACTACATATCACAAGCATCATCCGATTTATTGGCACAGATCCCAGACAGGTATCGCCTGTTCAGCTCCGTGGAAACATTTTTTGCCTCACTAGTTTCAAGTGTCCAAGCAAGAGCAAATGCAAAATGGCTCCAGATCACACGGTGGGAACTGATTCAGCTGGCCAATGACACTGAAGAAGGGTTCAACATAATAAAGGTGGAACTACGAGCTCTGCGACTAATGACCATGCAGAACAGGTATGTTCTGGACCTGTTAACAGCGATCGATGGAGGTGTTTGCCGAAAAATAGGAAGTGCGTGCTGCACGTTCGTACCTTCTGAAGACGCAGAAAATGGGTCCCTGTCCCACGTCATTGAAGCAGTACATAACCTGGGAGAGAAGATGAAGATGGAAGGTGGGGCTAAAGATAGCTCATGGTTCGACAATATCTTCTCCTGGGTTCCCTCATGGCTTGGAATGGCAATGAAGTTCTTGATACCAGTTGTGGTGGTCCTCCTCGTGGTGTTCTGCCTGTGCCAGGTGGGCCTCCGATGTTGTGCTAACGCAGTCCCTAATGGTGCAATGATGATGGTGACAATGGGCAACTCTGGTGGTACAATTAAGGCGACACAAGAAGTACATGTACAGACAGGAACAGATAACACTCCCAGGTACCAGTTAGTGCCTATGTACCGTGATAAGTACATAGTAGATAAACTATGGCACACCACTATCAAAGAACCACGAGACGTGGAACTGGAATGGTATGAGGAGGTCTGGGTAGACTTGGAAGAAACTGGTGACTGTATATATTTAACATGTACACCAGATGAGTATGCTAGAAGAGGTGAGAGCTTGAGGGGGGTATGTAGAGCCTGGATGCCCAGAAAAGGAACACCTGCATGGGATGACGCAGTGATAGAGGAACAAGAATGTAGAAGATTAGAAGAGCTAAAGAATTCGTTACTTTAGTAACGAAAGGGGGGAAATGTAGGCGAGGACTGGCCGCGAGGCCCTCCTCACCTGCAGCCTTCTCCCCAGGTGAGGACCATGACTCGGTGGGCGTCCCCTCATGCCACCCGGGCCCAGGTGGAGGAGGGTTCACCCGCCGACGACATTGCCCACACGTATCCGTTCCCTGCATATACCAAAATTCAGCTAGGCCTAGAAGCCATCTTGTCTAGCAAACATGGCGTGAGTTCAGTACACTGTAACGAGGCCCCCACCTTTGGAGGGCCTTTCATGCATCTCTGCCGCCGCAGTAGCCCTGGTAGATCCGCTGCGAGCGCGTTCCCATGAGAAAGTCGGGTATGAGCTAACCCGAGATGCTAACACTGTAACATTTTATCGTTCACAATGTAATATTGCACCCCGCACGACCTGGTCCGCGAGGCCAGGGTGACGGGAAAAAAGCTGAAGCATCACTATCTGAAGAAAGTAGAAAATAATTCAAGTATTGGTATTAACGAACTACCTCTGTTTAAACGGATCCTGTAAACTGTGAATAAACCATAAAGATGTAACGTTACATGATACCACCCCAGGTCTGGACTAGTGCTGCTATAACCACAGAGAAAGATGTCGACCAAATGTATAGCCTTTATCTGTATAAGTGTTCTTACAATTTTATGTAGAAACCTGAACTCATATATGTTTTCTTAATCACCTAAAGCAGCGAGCATCAATCTCTGTAGGCCATAACCTAGAACTACCTTGTGTAACGTCTAATGTACATAAAATAATCACACCATGTAGTAAATATAATGTTAGGTAATGAAAAGGTACTCGGACCGACTGTATTAAAGAAATGTGTAACGAAATTGAAATATATATGTGTGTTTAAATAACATCAAAATAAGGCGGAACATTATAAAAGTTCTGCATTCAAAAGTTAGCAACGCACGAGGAAAAAACCTTTGTGAATATATGCAAGGCCATTCTCCCTCCCACCCTACCAAGCCTGCCAGATAAAGAAGCTAAGGCATGTGCCGCGCTCCCTCACCTCCCCCAACCAAGCTGGAGCCGCTTCAGAGAGTCAGAGGCCCCGGTACCGCACCCAAGGCCACAGCCCGCCACCTGTGTTATTTACAGCACGGTAATAAACCCACGTTTGAATCTACTGATCTACCAGCACCCTCTCGTAAATCCCACAACCCCCCCTAGACCACCCCAAGAATCATGACGACCCCCATCACTGGGACAAGACACAGAGACCCATTTATATAATAACTTCTAACGCGGCAGACAGACATGTATCATTCGGCTCAGGCCCCAGAGCCCAGCCCCTCGACCTAAAATACCGGTCAATAGGACACAGGTAAATCTCACCCCAACCGACAACCACCGGACCTCTCACGAGGTGCATTCCTCATGTGTTGCGTTTATTTTATAAGACAAACTGCTGAGCGATTTATTGATGAACTTAGATGTCGTTTCTTGAATAACTGCAGTGTGCATGGCCTAGGGCAAACGAGTCAGGAAAGGTATTCATCTTTGTCACAGGCTGCCCCAGCATACCAACACCGCTCGGATGACCTCAAGCTGGCCTGCCAGGCCCAACCCAACCCACGAGGCTGACCAGTGACGTCCTCACGCCAAGACCAACCACGCTGCAGCAACACCTATAGTTAGTCGACGCCACCCAATCCCAATTAACTTGTGCCCCCTATAGTGTGTAGGTTCTGATGACGTTTTTTGTATTAGAAATACGCCTGTCTTTGCTATTGTCAGACAGAGCGCTCTCGGAGGTTGCAGAGTTCTTTGCATGCCCTATTCTTTGGATAAACTCCCACTTACGCTCACCCGCACTCTGTCTTGGTCTTATTCCCACTACGGGAGAGTCCCTTATTGTCTCTCATTGCGGGGAGGATCGTGCTGAATTTGGGGGCGCTTCCTTTCACTGGACTCCCCATCTGTGCATTCTGGAAGCCACCTTGATTATTCTGAAAGCCACCCTGGTTACCTCGAAACCCACCCTGATTACTCTGCCATCCTCTTCCTCCAAAACCCCTTCCCCTCGAGTAAATTCCCGAGCTATCTTGATCATTCAGCGATGGGTTAGTCGCTTGCTGTGCGCGTGGTTCAGCTGGGCTTGTCAGCATGGCAAGCATGGTTTTTCTCTCGGGTGCCCCCCCCGGAACCTTATGTTTTTCTCTCGGGTGCCCCCCGGTAACTTTACATTTTTCTCTTATACTCGAGTCATTAGCCCCTTATATATATACAGTCTTATCTACTTCTGACTATTCATTTTTTCTCTGCCACCCTCCGTTATCTTCCGTTACTTGTTCTAATGCCTACAAGACATTTGCCAAAGTAACAAGTTTGTTGTTTCACTCACCGATCGCATCTTTTTGCTCTCTGGAGCTTCGGGATCACTGCCCCATCCTCTTCAGCCTCTTGCAGTCTTTTCGTCCGATTGGCTGCCCGTGGGAATGAGAAGGGTTATGCTTGGAAAGGTGGGTTCCTTCAGACCCACTGCAGATTTTTATGGACTTACACTATCATTGTCCATGGGAAGCTTCTCAGCCTACTCAGCCGGAATGGCGAAAGGACTTGTGATATTGCCGAAGGCCTAGAGTTACTTCGTGCCGTCGGTCTATAGGTGTCTTATAACTATATTAATCAATAATTCATAATCGATGGCCGAAACCATCCTCTGCTACCAAGTGTAACAGGAGAGCGAGATGTCCACCGACGGGCCCATAGGTCAGTGCTTACCCTCTAGTACCTATAAGACAAGATAGCCGCACCATGTGAGGGGTGGGGGTGCAGGATTCACTTACTCCAGCACGACTCAATAATGAGCACTCAGTAATTTAGCAAAGGGAAGTCCGTTTAATGACAAGTACATCAAACAGGGAAGCAGTTGGGAATCAGCATCGTTGCGATCACCTGTCTCGCTCCGACTTCCTCGAACTTCAGTTGAACAGCAATTTTTATACACAAAACTCGTCATCATTGACGTCTAATTCTACAAAACTCGTCATGCAATATAATTGGTTAGGAAAAGTAACTTAAGTATAGGTGCTACATCTGTATATGATAATAGAGCATGCGGATTGGATAACTCTTATCGGGTGGGTGTCTACGCCCTTCCCTTTACATCACACGTGATAGACGTCACTATAAGTACGACGTCTCATTGGTTCTACGATCTATAGGACCCTAGATAACTTGGTCCTTTGTGATTGGGCAGGTTACACCCCTAGAAATAAATCTCCACTTTTAATTAGCAGCATGCAGAATGGACACCCAGGTGCCGGGTATCCCAAGATTCACCCTGCCTCGCTTCCATCAATAAGTATCTTAGGGCTATGTGTCAATTAGTTGGCTGGGTATGGCCTCGAAACTGTAGCCTCTTATCAGTAAACGTTATGGCATCCTCAGGTTCTAGATGACATCAGGCGGTGGTACCTCTTCGCCCTAGCTGGTCACGTGTTAGTTCACCATGAATTTGCTTCAGTTTCCAGCTTTTCGTGTATTTGTTCTTCTTTTAGCCTCGCCACCTGCCTGGGCCTCCCTTATCTTGACCTTCACGGGGCAGGCTGGTATGCTCTGAAGTTTGAGTCTTGTTAGCTGGCGCTCTCCTCCCTTTTTCTGGTTGACCTCGATTTCCCGGGATGAACAGCTCTTTGTTGAGTTTCGATTCCGCTCCTTCTCATGACTCTGGCTTGGTTATGAAACTTGGCCTGTTAGGCCTCTGGCAGCCTGGGCACATTTCTGCTTTACAACATGGAGTCGCAATTGTATAATGTGCCTTGTTGAGGTAGATATATGGTTGCCGCTTGTCGCTCTATTCTTCTACTAAGCATTGCAAGCAGTATTGGTTTCCTAGCTTCTTGCGTTCCAAGCCTATTTACACACGTTTAACTGGTTGGTTACTTCCATCTTGTCTTGTAGCAACGTTTCCTTACGTTTTAACATTGTCTCTTCCCTGTGTCCATTACATCTATTTTCATAGCTACTCGCACTGGCGTGCACCTTCGATTGCCGTTTTTGTTAATTCACGAGTCTTTCCAGGCCCTTGTGTCATTTCCACTGTCCTTCCATTAAGGCTCTTTGGGTCTCTTCATGGACCGTCTGTAGGTACTCTTCATTTCGTCTCAGCGACTGGTACGGCTGTCTGATAGGGTACCTTGCTGCTCAGGGTTGTCTGGTTATGGGCGATTCAACAGGTATGGATCTTCTGATGTACACTGGGCAGAGTCCCAGTGCAGCTGTTACGCTCACCTGGCTCCCACAGGGGCGTCGGTCGGACCCGGACTGCTGCGGCCTCCACCCACGTGATGCGTAGTGCAGCGATGACTGACTGGATCTGCCCTCCTAATCTTGTCTGCTTGACCCGTAGAAATATTCTCCTACAAGTGGAGAGATGGATTTAGCCACTTGTGGATTCAAGTGATAGCACCCCCACTGTCCTCCCCACTAATCACCTCTGAAGCACCCTCTCAGCAATCTCACCTTATATTCTTGAAGGATGAGCCCTCCATCCTGCGAAGCACACAGGGGCGCGTTGATGACCAGTTACTTCACTGACCTGAAGATATTGGAAGAGTGGTAGACAAATCCTGACTCCAAAAGGTCCTGGCGAAGAGCCGTAAGTATATAGTTCATAAGAGTTCAAAATGTCTGGAATTCACTCCTGTCCAATTCCTCTTTTATCTTGCAGCTTTGACCCAATAAGAAGACAGACAGCTGAAAGCGCTCCGGTAAAGGTCTGTGTTACCCAACACTGTCCGGTAAATAATGCCAAGGGTTAAACTTGCTTCTTTCTCCTTATCTTACAGGTGCGGCATAAGAAGATGTGGCGTGCTGATGAACTATACCTCCGGCGGTAAAATCAGGTAAGCATATGGCGGCTAAACAGATTGTCTCTGTCTGTTTTCTCTGCTCACCTTGTTGTTTCTTGTCCCCCTTAGGTGCCGGGATTCGGCGATGTAAATATGGAGACAGCGCCGGATCGAAGAGATGATGAGTGGAACGGTGAGTATGGTGCGGCGCTGCTGCTGGCAATGCGACGCTTTTAAAACAAAGTCTTTCCTCTGGTTTGAAGATGCAATGAATCCAGAATAAGGTAAGAAATCAGGTAATACTCTTGTTCTAACCTTTGCTTCTTTCCTTCTTTCTAGGTGCTTCAGGTTCGAGGTGGGCGTGGCAGAAGGCTGGATGCTGCTGCTGGCACGGTGAACGTTACGCTGCTGGTTGCAGAATAACGCAAAGCGTGTGCTGCTCTTCAGGCGTGGTTTAAATAGCCTCCAAAGTAGTCCCAGGTAGGTATTCCTCTCCGACCACACCCGAGGAACAAAATAGTCCCTAAGGTAAAGTAGTCCCTTCCAGGCCTCACATGGGTTTGGATCTTCTTGCAGTATGGTTTGCATCAGGTAAGTGTGCACCTATGAGCCTGGTGCCTATGGCGCCAGGACTGATGTCCCATATGGGCCTGGCGCCATAGGCGCCAGAACTGAACCCAGACAGCCCCTAGCAGGGGTTGCTGGGTTTTCTCAAGGCGACATGATGCCTGCTCCCGGGACTGATGGACGTGGTCTAGATGCCCGGGGGTATGCATCATGACAGCAGCTCTTTGATGGTTCATCTGCTCCTCATATGTCACATACCTTGGCGAGTCCGTTCCTGGTACCTCGAAATGAGGGGCAGGGGTGCAGGCCATGTCTGGGACCTCCTCTACACATGGACAATGCTGTAGCGGGGGGTCACCTTGAGGGGGTGCTGTGGAAACCAAAAAGGGCAAGACCAGGAAATATGTACGGTAGCAAGATCAGAAACCAGAGTTGGAGATACCTGGGATGAAGTAGTAAGTAGGATTCACAACATTCCCATCACCATTCACCCCAAAATCACCTAATCCGCAATTCTCCCCTGGAACGAGTGGACCTGCATTTGGGGGAAAGGGAAAAAGGAGGATGTCTCAAATTAAGGGATACGTTTGAGGAAGGGAAGATTAAGGGCCTCATTACACGGAAGGTGGTAAACCAAGGTGCTAATAGCACCTTGGTCCATGCCGGTAAATTACCGGTACCACCATGGAGGAAAGGGGAATTACCGCCCGATTCCAAGGTTGGCAGGGCGGTAATTCCCCCTTCCTCCATTGCCCTTCCCCATGCCCATTTTTGCCCCAAAGGGCATAATGGGAATGGGGAAGGAGCTAATTACGGTACCGCAGATTGCGGTACCGTAATTAGCACCCTGGTCCCTTTGCGGGTTCGTTTTTTAACCCCTGCTAAAAGCAGGCGTTAAAGTACCAACCCGCAAAGGGACCTCGTAATAAGGCGGTAAGGGTTAACGGTCACCAGTACCCTTACCGGTGACCGTTAACCCTTACCGCCTACCGTGTAATGAGGCCCAAAGACCTTTAACCAGTGAAAAATGTACTTTTCAGTGGCAGAAGGGGAAAGATTCCATTATGCACAAATAAGACACTGGGTTTACACCCAATGAACAGGGAGGCAGCGACTAGACCCCTTGTACCCTCTGAATAAACTGCTCATATCAGACTCCGGGAACCAACATATTGTGGGCACAATATATAAACACATCAAAGAATATGAGGTAGAAGGTCACAGGCGGTACATTAAGCAATGGGAAACCGCAGTGGGGGCACCAATTGATGCAAAGGATTGGGCCCAGTTGTGGACAAATATCCCCACGCTCACAAGGTCAATTCAAGTGCAGGAGATATGGGTGAAACTAATGTTTCAGTGGCACCTCACCCTGGTGTGAATTCGTAAGTGTTTCTCGAGGCTATCCCAGCATTGTTGGAGGGAATTTGGGGTGCTAGGGAAGTGGAAGCACATATGTTGGGAATACCCACACATTACACGGTTCTGGGACAAGATAGAAGAGGCTATTGAGGAAATCTTGAGGAAACAGGAAGGGGAAATAGAGGAGTATAAAATCTCCATAAACCTTGACCACCATCTTAGAACTTCCTTTTTCTTTGCTGCTCGGCCAGCCAGTTAAGTACAATTTTGCTTATCTAAGAAAGAATGTTTAGTGCTTGTGTTTAGTTAGAAGCAGCAGCGTGATCGTTTGGGAAACCTCTGCACGAGAGCAGTGCGATACAGCTAGGAGGGTAGAGCATATCCGCAAGCAGTATTATAGTATGAGGGTGTTTATTTATTTATTTTATTGTTTGCTTGTTAGGCGCCTATTCAATGAGAAAATACTGTTTCAGAGCGCCCACAGAGCAAGGGAGGGAGAAGGAGTGGGAAATACATTAAAGTACACTAAAACACAATGGGCCTCATTACGACCCTGGCGGAAAGTGACTGACCGGACCGCAACAGCGTAAATAGCGTTTCCGCCATTGCACGAAGGAGCAAAGTGCGGCTAATTACGACCCATCGGGCACGAGCATTACGCCATGGCGGAATCCGAAAGGCTGCGATGGCGGAAATGACCCCAAAACGGCCCTTACCGCCGCCGTACGCTGCACCAGGTGCAATACCGCCACCCATCTTAGCGGTCACCGTAATGAGCGGTCACCGTAACGAGCGGGCACCGCAAATTACGGGCACCGTAAATATACGGAAACGGAAGTAAAAGCATGTGGCCGGAACGGGAAACAGCACGCCGCACAACTATAAAATCCGAATCCCAACACAACCATTAAAAATCCGACCCTGACACACATCCCAACCCGTTAGCAACCCCAGTTAAAAAAATAAATATGGGAAAGGTAGCCAAGAAAGCGTGTGATCGCAAGCGGCAGGTACACTTCTCCCGAGAGGAACTGACCGTGCTCACCGAGACCCTCCAGGAAAATGCCGCCGTCGTCTTCTCCAGTCAAATGACCAGGACGGCCCTTGCCAACAAGAAGGCCATATGGGCCCTGGTGGCACAGCGCGTAAGTGCGGTGGGGACAACACCCCGCACGCCACAGCAATGTCGCAAGCGGTGGGACGACCTGCGGATCCGCGTACGCAGCATACTTTCTGCGAACAGGAACATCGCCACAGCTACCGGGGGGGGTTCAGAGTCGCCCATCAAGTTGACCCCCTGGGAGGATATCTGCGCCTCCACCATAGGAATGGAGAGCATAGAGGGAGTCGGAGGGATGGAGAAAGGAGTGCCGACATCCGGAGAATCAGGTAGGTTGGCCAAGAGAAACAATGCGAAATCCACAAAACACGAACATGTGCAGTACCATGTGACCCCATAGTGCAATACATACTTTGCCCTGACAGCGCCCTCTAAAAGTCAGAATGAATAAACAAATCAATCAAGATGCCATAAACAACCCCTACATGTGCAGCATGCACCCCCTAACTGCAGGCAGCCAAATGAATGCATCCTCAATCCACACGAAAATGAGACCACCTCCAAGGCCCAGTCCCAAATCAGCCTCATGTACCACCCCAATGCATTTGATACGTTGCCATTCCAAATCCGACAGACCCATAACTAACGCTCGCCCCTCTTTACTCCACCACAGGGTCCGATACCAACGACGAGCTGCAGGACACCCCTACCAGCACGCCTGCAAAGAGGGCCAGGACCAACGTCCCAAGAGCCTCCACCTCAGGTGCAAGGATCAAGACACGGCAGCAGCAGGAATCAAGTGGCAGCACACTGGAGGGGACTGCAACAGGCACCCCAGCAGCCAGCAAGTCCACAACCCCAGCACCACAGGTCCCCCCAAAGAACGCATCTGATGGCACTGCCTCTGGTGGTAGCAGCACCATAGGTGACACAGCTGTCATGCCAGCATGCTCCGACACGGAAAACAGTGCTGGCGACGTAGGTACCATCCATGACCTTTCCCAATCCCCCTGCATGTTCCATCCCCTACACCATGACGAAACCACGCAGGGGCACCCTGAAGACGACGACTGGCCAACCCCCACAAGTCCTGTGCCAAGGCAACATGTGTTGAGCAGCCCCCCTGTCACACCACCGCAAATGTCCATGGCCCAGCAGAGGCAACAGTCCCTCGACCTGCTGATCGAGCAACAGCAGGAAGTGTCCACGCTACTCAAGGACCATGCAAATGAATGCGGGGGTTCCAGGGCAGCCATGGAAACATCCACCGAGACACTCAGGGCACAAATAGAGAAAAGTAGTGAGAGCCTCAGGGGAGAAATGGAGAAAAGCACCGAGAGCCTGAGAGCACAAATGGAGAAAAGCACCGAGAGCCTGAGAGCACAAATGGAGAAAAGCACCGAGAGCCTGAGAGCACAAATGGAGAAAAGCACCGAGAGCCTGAGGGGGGAACTGCATGCGACGTCCAAAGACGTTTGTGCTGAACTTGCTGCTGTGCGCCGTGTGCTCTCGGAGCTCTCACAAACCCTCAGAGACATGCATGGACGCGAGCAGGCAGAGACATCATCCGTGGCAAGTTCCGTCCAGGGCAGCCCCCAACGCAGATCTGGCAGGAACCTGCGCTCCACGGGCAGGGGTGCCCCTGATACCCGTAGAGGGGGCTTGCAATAGCGTCCAACCACGGACAGCATGCATATTTGGACACTGGTGTTGGGGGGGGAGGTAGTAGGGTGGAGGGGGTGTGTTGGGCTTCACTGGGTGGCGGGTCCATAGGGTGTATAAATCAAATCACATTAACAATACAGCACCTCATTATCATCCAATGACATGTGTGGACATTGATATTTGCGTACGAGGCCTTCATAGGCGTACAGTCCACAATGTGCCTGTACTACACACACACAGTGCCACAGGTCCCCTTTCCGTGTAATAGGCACCATGCGTGGTTGCTAGAAGCATGCATCTATGATGCTCTGTCGGATTGCACGTGCATCCTGTGCCTCATGGACTCCTTGAGGTGCCTCCACATCCCCACCCTCATCATCATCATCATCTTCAGGTGCATGCAGTACAGCGTCAGGGGGCATGGGCACATTCCTACGTATGCACATGTTGTGCAGCATGACACATGCCATGACCATCTTAGAAACCTTCTCATGGCTGTACATGAGTGCCCCGCCAGACCTGCTGAGGCTGCGGAAACGAGCCTTCAGTAGGCCGAATGCCTGTTCAATGACCACACGGGTACGTGAGTGGGCATGGTTGTAGTCCTCCTCATGCTCGTTCTGTGGGTTCCGGATTGGTGTAAGGAGCCATCTCTTCAGTGGATACCCGGCATCACCTGTATGAGACGAATAAAGGGTGTCAGTGGAATGATAGTGCTAAGTAGCCCCCCCCCCCTCCTGCAAGGTCATTGACGCATCAAATGGGCCACGATGTCATGCATGGAATGAGACTCACCGAGTAGCCAGGATCTGTGCCCTGCGTGTCGCTCCATGTAGCGTGGTATTCTTGTGTTCCTCAGGACCATAGAATCATGGGTAGATCCTGGAAATCTGGCACAACAATGCGTAAATATCTTGTTGGAGTCACACACCATTTGCACATTGATTGAATGAAATTGTTTCCGGTTGCGGTACTGGACCTCCATGGCATGTGGGACAACCAATTCAACATGGGTGCCGTCGATGGCACCAATGCAACCCGGGATGCCGCCAAGTGCATGGAATCCCACTTTTGCGTTGGTAATCTCCTGGTACGTGCGTGGTAGTGTGATGTGGTCGTCGGCGTGCTTCAGGAGGGCATCGTGCACTTGGAAGAGTGTCCGTGAGAACAGTGGCTGTGAAATGCCATGCAACTGTCCCACTGTGTGCTGGTAGGTGCCTGTGGCCAGGAAGTGGAGTGCAGACACCACCTTCAGTAGGGGTGGGATGGCGGTTGGGCTATCTATCATGCTCACGAGGTCAGCATGTGTCATGTCCACAATGGCGATTATGGTGTCCCGGTCCAAACGGTAGAGGGTGTGGATCTGCTCAGCAGTGAGGTTGAACGGATCGGCTCGGAGGCGTGGGATTGCGGGCCGCCTGCGTGGTGGTAGTGGCAGTGCTTGTGGGCCTTGCTGACCCTGCCTTGCCCTCCTCCTCCTCCTTCTCCTCCGTCTCCCCTGTGCGCCCGGTTGTTGTACCTGTTGTTGTTCGTCGTCTTCTTGTAGTTGTAGCACTTGCAGTGCTATCTGGTCCCCCAGGCCCAACATCGCTAGTCCTGCCGGTAGCATTTTGGAGTGGGAGTGGTTGTGGGAGGGGTTTGGGTCTGCTATATATGTGCTGTCGGCCTGTATGGCCTCCACCTGTGCTGATTGAATGAATCTGTGGCAGATGCAATCCCTTCTGGCCGAGCACGTCCCGCACGTAAGGCTGCATTTGGCCGCATGGCATCTTGGGATTGGAATCATGTATCAAATCCCGATGGCAGTGTGATGTACTTTGACTGATTTTCATGCTATGCTCCCATTGTTACACATGCTATGATTGCAGCCGCTTACATACCTGTGAAGAGTCAGTGGTATGTAGGGCTCGATCGATGGCCGACCCTCATGCAGCACAGTAACGTACTTCACCGACGGGCGTGGCGTCCCATTTGTGATTGCAGCCAGTTAGCATTATGACACACAGCCGCACTACATTGATGTAATTGTGAATGCAAGCGTTCACAGAAGCCTTTTCGACGTAATGTTGCAAGTGAGGAATTCGAAGGCCAGCATTTTTGGTTTTGAAGTAGCGGCGAGGATACGCCCACAGGTCTGGCTGGAAATGTAACGTTCTATTGTAGAATGTCCTTGGGACATGGCCCATAACGAGCAAGCAATGAATGATATGAATTGAATGGGATGCGCAATAGCGTAGTGGACGATAAGGCAGGACGTTCCCAAATCCATCTTGCTTCACAACACTACAGATCCGGCCAGGAGCACAGTGGTTTTTGCAGACTGCATTACGCACAGACGCGATGGAAGTTTCACATATTATGTGAGTGAATATTCATGCGTTTTCATTGCGGGATGAGGGAATGATGAATGGATGCATGGACAGATGATTCCGTTTAGGGTCTGCCATGTACATGGGTTTTTTGAATCACTCCCCTTCCCCTGCGCTATGTGATGCAAGGCTGCCATAGTGGGACTTACGTCTATCTGCCCTTGTCGGATCCTCCCTGTCTCGACGCGCCTTCACACACTTGTGTCTAGGCACGTTACTAATCCCATGTCATGGGTTCTATCTTGACGGACGCATGCACAGTAACCGACGTTGCCAATGGTGTATTTACCTCGATTGATTTCGTTATGAATCGATACTGATTTAGGGGTCTGTATATTCCTTTGGAGTGGGCTAGCATGCATATGGGTGTGGATTTGGTGTGTTGAATGAAGATTGTAATGCATCATGAGTCCCGTAATGCAATCGGTTAATTTGTGTTTCTTTTGGGTGACAGGTATCTCCTGCCCTATTGCAGATGCCATCTCTACGCCACTCCTCCAGATGGTTTTTACTCTCGACACCTGCAGCTTCGGGTGAATCAGTGGAGCACCATTTCGATCTTATGGGACGATCGCCAATGGGCCACATGCCCTTACGCTGTACTGGTGGCTAGGTGCAACATTTCGGCCTTTCAGCTCGACTAGTGCCTGCCTCATGGGACGGACCTGCGGTTCTTGCCGCTTCCATGTTGCCTTTTGGAACGTTGATGTAGGCCCTGTGTGCCATGATGGTACAGGGCGTCACACAAGTGGAAGCTGGTCAATTATTGCAGATGCAGCCCTCGGTGATGATGGTTGTTTTGGTGTTATTTTGCAAATTGCTGTGGGGCCTTTGTCATTTGGATGTGCATTTAAATTGTATTCCGATATTTGTCGTGTTGCGTTATTCTTTGCAGGTGATGTGGCGATTTTCGATTTGTGGCGGTATGTATTGCGAGATGATCTGCATTGTGTTCCGCCTTCTGAGTTGAGTTGTGTGGTACAGTACTGGCCGCGTTTGCCTACGTAGCACAGTATGGTCACGGATAGGGGCTGCCATTGTGACTGTTTACATGATGTGCTGTTCAGGGGCGGGGGATTGGCTTTTGGCCGACTGGTGCCTGTCAGCCAGGTCGATTGGTGGAATGATGGGATGTTCAGAATGTGGCTGGTCACAGGTGACTGTGTTTGCGTGCGTTTGTTGGAGGGGGACTGGGGTCATGTCCATTGGAATAGCTTCTGTATTCATGCCATCTGTGCCCTGCAGCTCCCATCGGCCCCTCTTGGGATGAGCCTGGCTGCTCAGTCACTCTGCCAACTTGTGTGGTACATGCTTCTGCTGATGGTTGGTTTGTTTACTGGCAAGAGTACAGGGCTGGTGCAATCCCCCTCAGGATGCTGTTTTGGATGTTGCCTTGCGCTGGTGGCAAGCGATGGGGGACTACTGTTGTTTTGTGTCATGTGTTCTTGATTTTCATTTTGATGTATTGTACCTTCACATGCCTGTGCTGCATCAGTACAGCTATGGTGACATGCCGTACATGGATGCCCACTCACGGGGCGCTTTGAGCCCCTGCATGCTTTTCTACGTTGGCATGCATGGGTGAATTGTAGATTTCACTGGTTGCATAGTGTGAGTACATTGCGCCTGCCAGGAGTTGTGCAATGTGGCCAGGGAGTGGAGTACAGGCACTCAGTGGGCCATTTACGGTTGGTTCACGATGCCGTATTTCTCGCCATGGCGGAATGGTACTTTACGACGTGCTTGATGGCGTTCAGTACATGTCCGCTAGGGTCAGAATTCGCGTACCGTTGCGCCATGGCGGTGATTCCGGTTTTGCAAGGCGCGCGTGCGCGTACTTGGTGCAGTTAGCGTTGCCGTTCACTGCGGTGTCGCTAATGGCATCGTACTTTACGGTGACGGGTCATAATCGCAACGAGCGGTGTTCGATGGCGGTATTGCATTTCCGCCATCATTTTTCCATTTCCGCCAGGGTCGTAATGAGGCCCAATATATAAGAGCAGTGGGAGAAGAGGAAGACAGGATGTACCTACAATGCTTTGTGAGTATTTAGAATGTGCAAGTGCAGCAAGGAAGAAGCGAGGGAGTAAGTGCTGTGTGTGATGTCCACGTGACCTTTGTCACATGGACAAGGAAATAAAGGGAGGAGGAGCCCGCCAAAAAGGCAGTTCCCGCTCCAGACGTTAAAGCCGTGTGTCTTGTGGTTCCTTCGCGCAGCGAGGCAGGGCCGCTCAGCGCCTCCCCTCCGGCCCGACCCGCGGTCCGTAGTGGACATTACACTGGCAACGAGGCGGGAAGTCAGGACCGCCAGACACAACCCGACCACGCCTCCCGGGCAACCCCTTGGCCTGCTGAGATACTCGCGGGAGGAACAGAAAAGAAAAACAACCGACCACACAAAAGTAAGTGTGCCGCTCCTGGTGGGGAAAGTGAAACCAGCGCAAGCTGCCCCACACGCGATCCCTACACCCAGAGCAGCCACCAGCACACACGCCGATGGCTGCCGGAGAAAAAAATAAAAGAAACACAAACTCTCTTCACTGCACACAACGTGCGAGCCAGGAGCACAGAGGCTCGCTCTACCCACGTGGCAGCAACTCCTCCAAGAAGAAGAAAAAAAAACACGGTCCGTGACAGGACATCACAAAGGCCCACCACATGGCCCAACAACAAACCAAGGACTAACACACCAGGCCCCAGGCACGCAAGCATCAAAGGCCCCCAGACCACAGCCCATGCTGAAAAAGAGGCACACAGGACTGTCCAAGTGCACCAGGGCACCCACAACCAAGAAGGGCCACAAGCAGGAGCACTTAGTACCCTGAAAACAGACAAGGGCAAGCCGAAGACAGCCCCACAGAGCCCCACACTTGCAAGAGGACTGAGGAGGCTCCACACACGCCAGGCACCCAGAACTGAGGATGCACAGAGACACGAGAGCGCTGCGCCAACAGCCCCTAGAACACAGCGACATGACAGATGACATCACAACCCCACAGAGGCTACAAGCTCGCAATCCAGACACCAGCACATGACTAGGCACCACGCAAGGGACGTTCATGCAGCCCTTCCAACCTTTTGGACCATGCACTGGCCTCAGATGGGAACTGTGGATGCAACAATTCGAGCTCAGCCTTATCACGTGGAAAGTCTACGACGAGGAGATGAAAAGAGCATTCCTTATGCGCAACCTAGGCACGATGGCACTCCGCATATTCAACGCCCTACCAAACCGAGGTACGTCGGATGACGATGAGACAGCGAAAGACATACTTACAAAAAAATTCAAGCCCAAACTCAGTGCCGACTTCGAAAGATTCAAGATGAGCCAGGCCAGACAACATCCGCAAGAAAGCATAGATGACTTCCACAGCCGCCTGAGAGAAATGGCGCTGGCCTGCGACTTCCCGAACGAAGAATTCTTGGTAAGACAGCAAGTCATACACGGTCTGTCGTCAGATAAACTAAGATGCACCATTCTTGCAGAATCAGATCTTCCACTAGACACCATCCTGTCCATGGGACGACTACGAGAACAGACGGATGAGCATGCAACAGAGATGGAGAAAATCATTAGGCACCTGCCACTAGACACAGAGCTGTCCAGGAGCGACACTGCAACTGTCAATGCACTAAGACAACAGAGACCTCGACAAAGCCAACCCATCACACGGCTGAAGGACTGCATTTGGTGCGGAGGACAGCACGGCAGGAGCGATCCATGCCCAGCATATGGCACCATGTGTCATAAATGTGAGAAACTCAATCACTACGCATCGATGTGTTTGAGTACCAGGCAGCCGAAAGACTATGTGCCACGTGAAGCCACCCCGCACCACAAAGGCAAAGCAGGATCCCGCAGACCATCGGGCCACCCAGGGAGACAAGACCGTCTACACAAAGAACCATCAAGCAGACAGCGCAACAGAAGAAGTGGCCGAGCCCGAGCCATTGACGGTGACAACACTGACAGCTTTAGCAGTGATGAGGAGCAGTCCAGCAGAGAAACATCCCTGAACCAGGTGGACAAACACTGCAACCACAGAAGAGAGAAAGTACGTATGATCTCGGCAGTAAAACTCGGACACGAGAATCAGCCAAGCGGGACCCGATCACGACGATGCACTATACTAGTGGATGAAACCCCAGTAACGATGATGATCGATACAGGAGCCACAGTGAATGTCATGCCATCATCCAAATTCAACCAGCTTGACCCTAAACCCATGGTCCGGCGGCGGTCCATCCTACTCTACGCATACAGCAGCAAAAAAACCCTGCCCGTGGCCGGTTACTTCAAGACAACCCTCTCCCACCGAGGAATCAGCTGCAAGACCCGCATCCATGTCGTTGACGCCAGCAATGAAACGCTCCTCAGCTGGGCAACTGCAGAACGCCTGGAAGCCATCCAGTTCAACCTCGCAGTACAATCAGTTGACATAGAACATCTACTGGTGAAGCACAGAACCGTTTCACAGGAATCGGCTGTCTCAAGGGCAGGTCAGTGAAACTTCACATCGTCCCCACCATCGAACCACGGGCGGTGCACCACAGGACAGTACCGTTCCACATGAGAGCTGCAGTGGAGGCAGAGCTTAAGAAACTCAAAGACCTGAGAATCATTGAAAAGACTTCAGGGCCCACCCCGTGGGTCTCTCCAATGGTGGTCACAGCCAAACCGAAACAACCCAATGCAGTCCACATATGCATAGACATGAGGCTCCCCAACGCCGCAATAGGGCGAGAGAGGCACATCACGCCAACAATTGATGAACTGATTGTCGATCTGACGGGAGCAACCATCTTCAGTAAAATTGACCTCAGATCAGGATACCACCAGATCAGCCTTGCAAAAGACTCGCAGTACATCACCAGGTTCTCCTCACACCTGGGTCTCAGACGCTGCCGACGCCTCAACTTCGGCATTTCCTCAGCGGCAGAAGTTTTTCAACATGAGATACGGAAGGTCCTACAAGACCTACCAGAGGTGACAAACATCAGTGACGACATCCTAGTCTATGGCAAACCAGAGGCCGAACACACCAAGCGGCTTGCAGCCACACTGTAACGGCTAGAAGACTCAGGGCTCACGCTCCACGGGGAAAAATGCGAATTCTGAAAACAATCACTAAGCTTCTTCGGTTACATCTTCAATGAGCATGGAGTGTCACCTGACCCTAGCAAAGTCAACGACATCAAGAATGCGCAAGCCCCAACCACAGCGACAGAGGTCCGCATCTTTTTAGGCATGGCCACGTACTGCGGCCGCTTCATTCCCGACCTGCCACCTCCACTGCCCCCTTGCGCAAACACACCAAAGCCAGGGCCCCTTGGAACTGGGGAAATGAACAGGAACAAGCGTTCCAAAAGATCAAGGACTCCCTCTCCAGCGATGCCACCATGGCATTCATCGACATCTCCTGTACAGCAGAACTACTAGTCGATGCCAGTCCAGTGGGGCTGGGAGCAGTGCTAACACAGAAAGGCAAAGAAGGAACTGTTTTCACCATCGCTTTTGCGAGCAGGGCGCTCACACCAACAGAAAGAAACAACACCCATATCGAAAAAGAGGCGCTGGCGATCATCTGGGGGTGCAAACACTTCCATGTGTGCATCCTGGGACACCCAGTGAAGGTGATGACAGACCACAAGCCCCTCATCCCCATATTTGGAGGATCGGCCCCACAACCCCTGGCCAGGACCGAGCGCTGGCTTTTGCAACTCCAACAGTTCGACTTGAACGTCCAATACCGAGCAGGCGCCGATAATCCAGCAGATTTCCTGTCACGACACCTGCACCCAGCCACTACCACTGAACGTGAAGCCACGAGAATGACAGATGAACATGTGTGCCAGATTGTCGCCTGCGCCAGGCCCAAGACCATGAAAATTGAAGAAATCCAGGTTGAAATAGACAAGGACCCGTGCCTGCAACACGCAAAGGCAGCGATCCTGTCAGGGGAATGGAAAACATTCCTGACAGCGGTTACACGGAAGACAAGCTCTTTTCAGGATACGCCACGAACTATCCATATCACTAGATGGCCTAAATCTGAAAGGACACAGGATTGTGCTACCCGCATCTCTCCACGGGAGAGCCCTCAGACTAGCACACAAAGGGATAGTGAAAACGCAGGCATTCCTCAAGTCCCGTGTATGGCTACCACACATGCAGCGCAAGGTCATGACGCTAGTAGAAGCATGCACAGCTTGTTTGTCAACACGCCGACCAGGACCGCCGGAACCCATGAAGTGCCCCCCCGGAGCGACCGCCGGTGGGACGCCATAAGCATCGACTTCTGCGCGATTGTGAATGAAACATACGTACTGGTTACCATCGACGAACACACCAGATACCCAGAAGTCGAGCCGGTCGCCTCCACAGACGCCACATCCGTGACCGCGGCTCTGGAAAAGATGTTTGCGACACATGGCATTCCATCCTCGATCTGGAGTGACAATGGACCCCCAATCACGAGCAAAGGGTTCAGGACGCCGAAAGATTCATGGCTTCGATCAACAAGACAGTAAGAATGGCCAAAGACAAGGGTCCGCCATGGCTCCCAGAGCTCTACAGGTTCCTCCGAGCCTATCAACTGACCCCTCACTCAACCACACTGGCCAGTCCAGCAGACTTGATGTTTGACATGCCCATCCAAGGAAGCCTACCCCTACACCACTCCTGGAAACAGCCACAGGTCGACCTGGGAGAAGTCGAAACCAGAAGGTGCAGACACAACGGCAAAGAAGATGAAGCAAGAAGAGCCACCCCCAGCGAGCTCCAGATAGGAGACACAGTGCTCGTGAAAAACAGAACCCAAAAAGGAAAGATGTCCCTCTCCTATGAATCAGCACCATGGACAATATCTCACCGAGAACATGGCCTCGCCTCCGCTACCCGAGGACAAGAGACAGTAGGGGTCATTACGAGTTTGAAGGTAGCCATGGTGCTGTAGCGCTACGGCAGCCTCCAAACCCGGGTCCGGTCTCACTGAATGGGGACTTACCGGTCATTCCGACCTTGGAGGACCCGGTAAATCCCCATTCAGTAAACCATTCCCCATTCCCATTTGAGCCCTCATAGGGCTCAATGGGAATGGGGAAGGTGCCAATTACGGGCCCGCAAATTGCGGGCCCGTTCTTAGCTCCAAGGTCCCTTAACGGGTCCGGCAAAGAACGGCTGGTCAGACCAGCTGTTCCTGCTGGGACCCGCTAAGGGACCTCGGAATAGGGCGGTAAGGGTTTACCGGCACCAGCATCCTTACCGGTCCCCGTAAACCCCTACCGCCCAACTCGGAATGACCACGAATGTCTAACACTTCCAAAAGATCCTACCGACGCTGTGGGAAGAAGCCACGGAGAACCGAACTCCCCAAGAGAAACAACTCCTCTAGGAGGCAGCCCTACAAGCCTCAGAGAGAAAGGGAAACCAAGTGAGGACACGGCGTGGAAAGACTTGAATCAACAAGAAGAGAGGAACGCAACCAGACCCTCAACCCCACACCGGGAGCGAGGGGACCACTACTAGCTCCGGAAACAGCTAGTGCGGTCAACGCAACTACAAGGATATGTACTGAACGGCATCTATCGGCGAAAGAGACACTGAGAGACAAGACGAGCCCCACCAGCCAGTGGTAGACCGCTGTATGAGAACGGCTCCAGAAAAGAACATTGCACTTAGTTATCTAACAGTTTATGTGTTTGATTTGTTTATCTGAAGTTGAAAAGGGACCTTCATCATGTGGACAAGGAAATAAAGGGAGGAGGAGCCTGCCAAAAAGGCAGTTCCCGATCCAGATGTTAAAGCTGTCTGTCCTGTGGTTCCTTCGGCGCAGCGAGGCAGGGCCACGCAGCGCCTCCCGTCCGGCCCGACCCGCGGCCTGTAGTGGACATCACACTGTGGAGACCAACAACAGTATGGACCACTAAAGACTCGAACTAGAGGGATTTGTAGTTTTTTGTTCGCTTTATTGTCCATTTTGGTTTGTTATTGTTTTGCTGCTCGAGAAAGTAAAGTTAAGAGAAGCATAATCCGAGCCTCTGGGTCTTGACATAGAATTGCCTTCCTGCACATTTTGTTTTTTTTTCTTCAGTGTACGTCTCCCTCTCTTCTTCCAGGAGATGATCTGCAGCACTGGGAAATCCGTGGAGGGTCAGTAACGGGCCCCCACTCACTGCACACTAACTCTTCCATATCTTTTCGGTTCTCTAGGGACAGGTCGAGCTTTGAGAGACCACAGACAGCAAATACAGATTGTAAATATAAACAAAGAGTACACAGCATGTCAGGTTTCAGGCAATTCTTTTCAGCTTTGCTCAGAAATTATGTTTGTGAACATGAGATTACATAAGCACCTACTTTGCAATAAATTCACTCTCAATTGTGTCAGAAGGAAGGTTGCTATTCGGATCACTAAATGGGTGCACAGCCAGCTGTGCAAACCATGGAGGAATATGTTACACAGAGCGGACGACCTGGTGTTCTACTGTACCAGCCTGCATTGTAATGACTAAAAACGATTTTAGGTAATCGGATTATAAAAACTGCAAGTGAAATGTAATTTTTCTTAGGTCATGATCAGGTGTGGCATTTATGAAAGGGGTCTGTTTCGATTCCATTTCCGCCTAACCCTTTCAAACTTGCCATATGTGATCTTAATCAACAGGAAGTGAGTACACTCAGGTGGCCGTTGCCTTTAATATGGCTAAGTAAATCGAAGTTGCGAAAACAAAACATAATTGTTTCAGCGCTCCAAGATCATATGTTGTTCCATTTCTGAATTCCATGCTTGGCCAAATTGCTGGAAAATTATTACTTCTTTCCTGAGATTGATTACAACCATCAGAAATGTGTGGCTGCATAAATATATCATCCGTTTTATATAGTGCTCTATATTGGTTTCAACACAATTCTAAACATGGCTACAACAGTTGTTGATTATTACCCTATGGAATGGTAGTCAGCCAAACCACTTCCGAAAGATGAAGGGCAGAGGTAACCTCTTGGAATGCAACCTTGCAAGAAGTGAAGGATTCCCCTAGGTCTGCAGTGTGCAGCACTAAACTATCCACCTTGTGACAAGTTCAGTCATGTCATTATTACATTGTGGTTTAGGTTAATTTAAGACTTTTTTGTTTTGGCCATTAGGTGGTGTTTAAACGCCACTTATAAGCAAGAACTATTACATTAGCGTACAGCAAGGGAAAAATGGCATATAAGGAGGGACAAAAAGCTTGTAGGTGTTGTTTGCCTATTTACCAACCCATTGAGTGACCATGGCCATTCTAATCCCTATGTCCGTTCCCACCCACTTCCTGCCCCTCCCCATGAAATGATATGATATGATAATTTATTTATATCGCGCTCGTTGTACAACTGTTTCAGAGCGTGACAAGGCAAGGGAGGGAAACGGGTGAACCAAAACATCGATCTTACTAGGCCCAGTGACATTGAGAACGCGCAAGTGCATAGGAAAGGGAAAGGGGAAAAGTGCATGGAAGGGGGAGAGTGGAAAGTGCGGAGCAGAGGAGAACATATAAATAATAATAAATAAAAATAAATAGTAAATAAAGGCAATAAACTGTGGCAGCCAGCCCGCAAGCACTGTGTTTAAGGCAGCAGACTGGGTAAGTCTGATAAGTGCAGAAAAAAAGAAAATGGGAGTGTGGGGAACTGTATGTGTACAGATACCGTCCCCAGTGCAAGGGGTGGCAGGGTGAGCAGGTACCTTGGCCCAGGGGACAGAGGGTGGCCAGGTGCACAGTGCCAAAAGATCAGTTCAGCAGCGGAGAGTTGGTGCGAAGGCAGAAGCAAAGAGGGAGGTCTTGAGGAGCTTCCGGAACTAGAGATGGTTCTCCTCAAGTTTTAGAGTGGCAGAGAGGCTGTTCCAGAGGGAGGCCCCAGTCAAAGACAGAGATCTACCCCCATCGTGTTTCTTTGAAAAACGACTGACCCTGAGGGAGTTAGAGGGAGAGGAGCGAAGAGCTCGAGAGGGGACAGTATTTGCGGAGTGATAGCTGAAGGTATTTTTGACCCAGGCCCCAGAAAGCCTTTTGGACAATGCAGAGGGTTTTAAATGTAATCCTTGCATCCACTGGTAGCCAGTGGAGAGATTTCAGAGCTGGAGAGATGCGATCCCAGGGCTTGAGGCCAAGGACAAGTATTGCACTCGTGTTCTGGATTAGCTGCAGAGGGCGGAGAGTAGAGGCAGGTAGATTTAGAAAGAGGCTGTTGCAATAGCCCAGCCAAGAGAGAACCAGAGCTTGAGAGACAGTGAGCTTCTGGGGGATGGTGAGGAAAGGTAGAGTACCTCTGAGGAGGTGCAGTAGGAAATTTGACTTTTTAGAGACCTCAGAGATGTGGGCAGAGAAAGAAAGTGTGGAGTCAAAGATGACCCCGAGGTTCTTAGCCTCGCAGGTGGAGGTAGGAGGAGGGCCAAGGGAGGCTGGCAAGAGAGTGAGGGGAAAAGATGGTGCAGGTGTGCCAACGAGGAGGATCTCCGTCTTGCTGGCATTCAGACAAAGATCATTGGCGGCACACCAATCTTGAATGGCAGTTAGGCAATCAGAGATGAGCGAGGGAGAGGAGGTGGCCGAGGGAAGCCTGAAAATTAGTTGAGTATCATCAGTGTAGCGCTGGAAGTTTGAGGAGAAAATGGCAATGCAATGGGCGAGAGTTGTCAGGTATTGGTTGAAAAGCCAGGGCGAGAGGTTAGACCCCTGGGGAACACCACAGGTAGAGAGGAAGATAGATGATAGGAAGGACCCAAGTTGGACCTGGGAAGGTCAATCAGAGAGGGAAGAGGTCAGCCAGGCCAGAGCCTGATCAGTGATACCCAGGTTATCACGGACGTGTTTGAGCAGGATGGTATGGTTGACCGTGTCGAAGGCAGAAGAGAGATCGAGTAGGATGAGGACAGAGGGAATGTTAGAGTCAAGGTTTGAGAGCAGATCTTCACAAATGTTTAGGAGAGCAGTTTTCGTACTTCTGGCAGCTCTGAAGACAGACTGATGGTCATGGAGTCAGACAACAGAATCAGAATGAAGGTTAAGATGAAAGATGGCCAGCTTTTCCAGGAGTTTGTCCAGAAAGGGAGTAATGGAAATAGGGTGATAGTTTGCCGGACAAGAGGGATCAGCTGTAGGTTTCTTGAGAAGAGGATGCACAAGGGAGTGCATCAGAGGGGAGGGGAAGGATCCTGAGGCAAAGGAGTGGCTGCAAAAATCGACAAGGGCCGGAGCAAGGGTGTCAATGTGGTCCTTGATGGTTTTAGAGGAAAAGGGATGAACCTGGTTTGATGAGGCCGTCATAGATCAGACTTGTCTAGTGACCTCATCAGGGGAGAAAAGAGGAAAGGACGAGAAGGAGGGTGGGGGAGTGGTTGAAAGAGGGTCAGCAGGCTCAGAGTGAGAGGGAATAGGAGGGGGAGGGGAGGAGAGGGTGGACAGGATGTCCTGAGTTTTTGAGATAAAGTGAGAGGCAAGGGTATTGCAGAGGGCCTGGGAGGCAAGAGGAGGGGTAGAGACTGCAGCAGGGTTGGCAAGCTCCTTGCCGATTTTAAAGAGTTCAGCCGAGTTGTTCGATGCCGCAAAGACACATGCTTCAATGTTGTGAAGGATTCTAACCAGGCGTCACACACTGCATCAGGATTCTTTCCCTTAGCCTAGGATGTATCGCTCAATTAGACTACTTTCTCTTTATTTTCTACGAATTCAAATTGAGCCGATACCCAACCCGTCTCACACCCCCTTTTACAAATACCCCAGGTCACAATGAACCAGGCCGGTTGGTGGGAATACAATATTTATTTATTTTAATTTCAAAGGAAATAACACCATTTTAATGTTGGGCAGCAATCACCAATGGGGTGATAATTACAATGAAAACTACGGAAATACACTTGGGTAACCTTCTGCAAGAACATATCCAAAGCACAAATGAATAGGAGCACTTTTTCAATTAGGATAAATAGCACTGGAGTTAGGATTTCCCCCTGAAATGTTCCCTCAAACCCCAATTAATCGAATTCTGAGTGATAGAAAGAAGAATCAGTGAATCAGGGATATGAGGCAGCAAACAATCAACAACCGACCTTCCCTCACAAAATAAGAGGCAAAATCCTTTGCAATGACATAAATGACACTCAGATTTTGACAAATAATTAATGATATGTGTGTTTAAATAATGATGTACATATGTTTATCACAGTATCAGGGATGTTATATCACTAGCAACTATAAGGTAAGGTCTCACAAAAGGCATACAGTTAAAAAAGCAACTTGAAATGAATCACAGTGCAGCCAAATTCAAACGTTGAAAAGTTGCAATTTACACATTTGCAGTTTTAAATGTTTTTTTTTTTAAACGGGTGAAATACACAGAATCGTAATGTGGTTTTTAGGCTGGGTGATAGATGCACATCATAGGGACAATATAGAAGTGAAAGAGTGGCTAGAGCCAAATAATTGGATGAGATTTTCAAGGTGAAAGAAATTCGGTTTTGGTAAAATAAAAGCAGTTTAAGATGAGAAAATCGGTTTTGAAAGAAAAAGGACAAGTTTTACCTACACTAGATTTAGTGGCTAGAAAAGAGGAACTCTACCCGTGAATGTAAAAGTTACGCTGCAGTTGTAACCCTTCACGCAGTGTACCCCTTTTCTTTAGGGAAAATGTATTTATTTAATCAAAATATTGCTAAGGACTTATGATCTATGCAAGACAGAAATTAAGCAAATTACTTTGAAAATAGGCCAAAGACAAAGGTTCAAGATGGGATAGGCTATGTGTTGCTATGGGATGGGGAAATACTCACATTCCGCACTTGAATTTGGGATTTGGGACAGTCAACCGGGTTCTGGACTCAAAACTCTGGTCACAACACGGTGTGCGCCCCTCACAGCAAACAGCTGGGTAAGTCTAGTCACTGCGTGGCAAGGGTACAGCGGGCATGCAGGTAGTGGGCAAAAAGCAGGTCTGGTCACAGGATGCTCCCAAAAGGGTACCACAGCTTTTCTCCCTGGTTATTGGTGTTTTAGTGGGGTTTCTGGATCAGTGGCCTTGCTGGTGGGATAGGATCAGCTATGCTTTGGCCTTGCTGGGATAGGGTCAGCTATGCTTTGGCCTTGCAGTAGAGTCTGGAATCTTGCACAGATGGATCTGGAATGTCTGGATACGCAGGCGCTGTAAATTCAGGAGTGAGTGTCCTATCCCTGTGAGCTCTCACCGCTTTTATAAAGTGGGTGACATCACCGGGTATATTGCTGGGCAGAACTAAGTCTGACCTACCTCCAAGAACCGGATAGGTCAGCCTAAGTGAATTGCCTCCTCAAGGAGGAGGCTCATTTTATGAGGTTGTAATTTATGAGCTGAAAAGCCATCCCATAGTCCAAAAATCAATCTTAACATAAATCACACATTTGTACAGTCATGGCCCTTTGGCAAATTACATAGGCAGGTTACATATTTCACACAGAGCATTGAAGTCCAATTCTCACGTTTCTAGGACTTTGTTTCATCCGTCTAATAATTTTTCGTCATTTTCAATTAAATTACTTTACCTAAAATTCTATAACTTTATACATGTGTATATCTTATCATAAGGCATGTAAGTATTGAATTTCAAAGTGGCATCATATACACTTTCCTTAGAATATCCAATTATTTGCCATTTCTGTCCACAATATGCCAGTGAAGGCTAACAAGGCTTGTTTAAAATCCCCACAAATTACTTTTAAACTGTTAAACTTTTACGTTCCTGCGAAGTCCTGTTGCAGAGATAAAAGTCTTAAAAGTATATTAATAAAATAGTCTTTTGAGACAGATGGTCAGTATTGTCTACCAAATAAGGGCATAGTTTACAAGGCTGCTCTGGAGTTGGCTTTGAAGCTCCCCAGAAGAAGTTGAGGAGAGGTGTTACTTGAGTTTTTACACGTAGGCATCCCAGAATCTATTGTGTCAACCTGGAGCACAGACAGAAGTCTGACAAGCATGTGATATTTCTTTCTCTTGGTCTATTCAGAGCTTCCAAGGGCATAATTAAGAAAGAGGTGTCTCAGAATCCCTTTGTGGCTCCTTTGGGGGAAAAAACACTCCTGTTGTTAGCAACTCCCCCAGCAGAAAACCTGTTTGGCCAGTTCCACACTGCAGCCATTGCCTTCACTTATTTATTTTATTTCTTTGAATCAGAATCATATCTGTTGAAACAAAACATCCCATATATGTTTCCCAGCAAAACCCCCTTTACATTGCTAAGCCAAGACATGGCCTTGTTGTAACGCTCACCTGATTCCCGTAGAGGCGCCGGTCTTGACTGGGCGTATACCGTATCTTCAAAGGTGATGTGTAACACACGGCTGGCTCTTTGGGCTGGACCTCTGTGCACTGTATGTCTGACTCGAAGGGTAAGATGTCTGCAGATAGAAAATATGGGATTAATGAACTGGGTTATTGAATGTCTCTCTCTTCTTCCCTTTCTCTTCTCCTGTAGAACCCAAAGGTTAACGCTCTCACCTTAGGTAAGTGAACGCCATGCTCTCCATCTGCCTCGGGGCAGGGTGCTGTAACCAGTTTCTTCACTGGATAAGGGGAGCAGGCCTCTTGACTTCAGAGGACTGCTGTCCGTCGTTTACTGCACGAACGGTAAGTTTCGAGTAATTCTAATGTCTTTAAAAGTCTTTAGGAATGATGTCTCTTGTTTTGCAGGGTTCCGGCGATGGCGGATGACTGGCTGAAGTGAGTTGAAGATGGAGCCCGTGTGATGAATAGAAGCGCCTGGAAGCACGTAAGTAAGCGCTTGTTGCCTGCTTCACGATGCGCTCTAACTGTCTTTTTATTTTGCAGGTACAAGTTCGGAGCGGCTGCAGGGTGCCGGAATACCCACTGGGTTAGATGTGGAAAGGAGTAATGGCACGTGAGTATTAAAGTTCCCCAATGTCTTTGAACGCACCTTGTTTTGTCTTTCAGATGCGGGATGCAGCGCCGAAGGCCTCCGGAGCGTAAGAAGAGTTGGTAAGCTTTTGTCTTTCAGATGCCGGAATGCAGTGCGAAGACATCCGGAGCGCACGAAGAGTAGGTAAGCCTTTGTCTTTCAGATGTCGGAATGCAGCGCGAGGCGTTGGTGACAGCCGATGGACCAGGTAAGTGAAGCGCTGTCACTGAAGACCGTAATGCTAACCTGTTCTTTCTTGTCTTTATAGGTGTTGCTGAAGACTGGATTCAGGATGGTAAGCCTTTTTCCTTAGGCCCAGGATCAGATGCAGAAGACACGATGAGCGTTCTGCTGCAGAGGATGCAGAATAACGCAAAGCAAGATTCATCCATCGGGTGTGGTTTAAATAGCCTCCTGTAGTGCTTAGGTGTCTCCTTCCACAGCCACGCCTAGGTAAGAAAAGAGTTCCTGCTTTCCAGAAGAGTTCCAGTGTTCTGAACCTAGGGAGTGGCTCCTGCCCCACCCAACAGGAAAAGTAGTTCCAAACAGAAGAGGATCAGAGGCTCAACTGGCAGGCAAGTAAGCAGCATGGTCTGCTGCAGGTAAGTCCACCCAAGCATTATGAGCCCAGCGCTCCCAGCGCTGGGACTGGGCATATTTATGAGCCTGGTGCCACTGGCGCCAGGACTGGGTCCAAAAGGTCCCAATTGGGACTGGTTGGCACTCGGAACCTGGGTTATGGATCTGCTTCCAAGGGAGTTGGGAAAACCCTGACCTTTTGGAAGCAGAGATCATGACAGTACCCCCCCTCAAGGCCCCTCCCAAACCGGGCTTCTCCGGGGGTTTTGGCTTGTCAGGAAATGTTCGGTGAAATCTTTTGATTAGGCGAGGAGTGTGGACATAATCAGCAGGTTCCCAGGATCTCTCTTGGGGGCTGTAGCCTTTCCAGTCAATTAGGTAAAATAGTTTAGATTTGGAGATCTTGGAGTCCAGAATGCTTTTGACTTCAAACTCGAGTTCTCCATCAACTAGGATAGGTTTTGGAGATTTAGTTAGTCGGGTTTGAGGTTGCATGGGTTTTAATAGAGAGACGTGGAAGACCGGATGTATCTTCATGTGCGGGGGCAAGTCCAACTTGACCGCTACTGGGTTTACTATGGTAGTGATGGAATAGGGACCAAGGTATCTTGGGTTGAATGTGCGTGGCCCTTTTAGAGGTAGATATTTGGTGGATAACCAGACTTGATCCCCTACTTGATATTGAGGGGCTTCCTTCCGATGTTGATCTGCTCCTTTCTTGTATTGTTCTTTAGCCCTTTGAAGGTGAGAAACAGCTTCCTTAAAGGCTTGGGTGATTGTAGAATGCAGGTAGTCTACTGCTGGTGTTTCAAGATCTTGGAGGGGATCCAACTCCGAGGTTCGAGGGTGACTGCCGTATAAAAGAAAAAACGGGGTTTTCCCAGTTCCCGAATGGACAGAGTTATTGTAGGCATATTCGGCTATCCAAAGGATGTCTTTCCAAGTTTTTTCAGTTTGTTGCAGCATGCAGCGTAAATACTGTTCCAGAGTTTGATTGGTCCTCTCGGTTTGTCCGTCGGTCTGAGGGTGGTGACTGGTCGATAGTCTCACATCAATTTGAGCCGACCGACAGCAACTTCGCCAAAAATGAGAAATAAATTGACTACCTCGATCCGAAATTAGAACCGAAGGAAAACCGTGCAGTCGGACGATGTTTTCGAGAAATTCTCGGGCCAGAGTTGCTGCTGTTGGCAAGCCTTTGAGCGGAATGAAATGCGCCATCTTGGAGAATAAGTCCACGATTACTAGAATCGTATTGTATCCGGAGCATGGAGGTAGATCGGTGATAAAGTCCATAGAAAGCGTATGCCAAGGGCGAGGTGGGATGTCAATAGGGCGTAAGAGGCCTGCTGGTCTTTCCTTTTGACTCTTGTTTTGGGCGCATACTCCACAGGACATTATAAAGTCTCTGATATCTTTTTTCCAAGACGGCCACCAGAAATAGCGCTTGATCTTTTCTGAGGTCTTGGCCATACCGGGATGTCCTTCCATTAAAGAATCGTGATAACAAGAGATTACTTTTTTCTGTAAATCTGTGCTGGGCAGGTATAATCGTTCTTGGAAATACAATAAGTTGTCCTTTACTGCAAAGTCCTTTCCCTGCAGATGCCAATTCTGTATGTCTGCTGGAGTTACAAGTTGCCTGGCTTTATCCTTAACTTCCTCTATGGATTGTGTGGCGATGACACCCAGAATTCTTTGTTCGGGAATGATGGGTACAGGTTTAGGGTTGATCAAGTGTTCTTCCACTCCCATCCGAGAAAGGGCATCAGCTTTACCGTTTTTTGTACCAGGTCGATAGGTAATTATGAAGTCAAACTCGGCAAAGAATAATGCCCAACGGAGTTGTCTAGAGGATTGGGCTTTTGCGGTTTTCAAATATTGCAGGTTTTGGTGATCCGTAATCACAGTAACGGTGTGTGGGGCCCCCAGCAGATAATGCCGCCAAGCCTTAAAGGCAGACTTGATAGCCAGAAGTTCCTTGTCAGTAATCGTGTAATTGATTTCAGGAGGCGAGAATTTGCGGGACCAAAATGCCACGGGATGCAACTGATTGGTTACCGGGTCCTTTTGTGATAGAACTGCCCCCATGGCAAGACTTGAAGCATCAGTTTCCACGATGTAGGGGAGTTCGGGGCGAGGGTGTTTTAAGATTGGTGCAGAGATAAATTTAGTCTTCAAATCCTGGAAAGCTTGTTCCACCTCGGTAGACCATTCAAAACGTTTGTTTTTCTTTAACAAGGCAGTGATGGGCTGGACTATTCGAGAAAATTCGGGGATAAACCTGCGGTAAAAGTTAGCGAAGCCTAACATGCTTTGCACACCTTTTACGGAGGATGGTGATGGCCATTTGAGAACTGCATCGACCTTCTTTGAATCCATACGCACTCCGCTAGGTGATAATATGAATCCCAAGAATTCAACTTCAGTCACGTTGAAAACACATTTTTCCAATTTAGCGAAAAGTTTGTGTTGACGCAATCTTTCGAGGACCATTTTCACGTGTTTCCGATGTTCAGATTCCGATGAAGAATAAACGAGGATGTCGTCAATGTAAACAACAACACACACATCTATGAGCTCTCTGAGGACATCGTTCATAAAATATTGAAAGGCGGCCGGGGCATTGCAAAGTCCGAAGGGCATGACCTGATATTCAAATAGCCCATATTTGGTGCGGAAGGCCGTCTTCCATTCATCGCCCTCTTTTACTCGCACCAAGTGGTAGGCTCCTCTAAGATCCAGCTTTGTATATATGCATGCTTTTCTGACTTGGTCCAGGAGTTCAGGGATCAAAGGTAACGGGTATCTATTCTTGACGGTGATCTGGTTCAGGGAGCGATAATCTATACAAGTTCTAAGGTCTCCTTCCTTTTTTGGAACGAAGAACAAAGCTGAAGAAGCAGGGGACTTGGAAGGACGAATAAACCCATTTGCCAGGTATTGATCCAGGTATTGTCGAAGGTGAAGGTTCTCAGGCTCGGTGAGGGCATAAATTCTACTACAAGGAGGAGTAGATCCAGGTATCAGGTCTATCTGGCAGTCATAAGACCTATGAGGAGGTAGAGAGTTAGCCTGATCCTTCCGGAAAACATCTTGGTATTCTAGGTATTCGGGAGGTAACTGGGGAGTCTCTGAAGAAATTGCTGCCAGTGCAACACCAGGTGGAGGGTGACAAGTAGAGACACATTCTGGAAACTGGACCGTTCTTGCCCGCCAATCGATCAGAGGATTGTGTTTCTCTAACCAACGTATTCCTAGAATAATCTGAAACTGAGGGGCCTTGATCACATCGAACACGATCTTCTCATGGTGTCCATCTTGACTTACTAGCGTCACTTCTTGAGTTGTATGCGTTACTGGTCCGGAGGCTATCTCCGTACCATCCACCGTAGTAATGACGTCCTTTACAGCCTTGGGACAAAGAGTTAGATTCATCCTCAAAACCATTTCATGATCCACATAATTGCCGATGGCACCGCTGTCGACGTAAGCTTCAATTGCATGTAATCGATCCGGATTATCAGGGCTAATGAGGACCATAGGTATCACGAAATGCGAGGTCACGGAACTGGTTTTCACGCTCGGCAAGAGGACCTCTATTCTTGTCGGGCGAGGTCGTTTCCCTGCTCAGAGTTTGTAACTTTGGTCACTGCAGCTCCTACTGCCTTCTTGGCAGGTTTCACCGGACAGTCTCGAAGAAAGTGCCCTGAGTTTCCGCAATAGAGGCATAATTACAACTGTTTTCTCCTTTCCCGCTCCTTTTGTGTTAGAGGACCTTTCAGGCCCCCTATTTGCATGGGTTCCCCGGAGTCTACTCCTTTGGAAGGAGTTGGCGGTTTGGAAAATACTCGAGCATCAAACTTGGAACGATCGGCCTTCCTGTTCTGCAGTCTGTGATCTATTTGAACGACTAAGTCTATATAGTTCGAACAATCTTGTGGGGGATTCACTACTTGGGCTAACACATCTTTGAGCTCTCCACATAGACCTCTATAAAACAGCGTAATCCTTTTGTCCTCAGGCCATTGAGTTTCCACTATCAGTCTATTGAAAGACGCAATATAAGCCAAAAGGTCTTGATTACCTTGTCGCAACGAAAGAAGCTCATTGTCCAAGGCCTGCCCCTGTGAATGTCTTGCGAACAGTTTTTCCATACTGAGCTGAAAAGCTTGAAAATCATGGAGGACCGGATCATCTTGATTTACTAGAGGGATCGACCAGTCTGCCGCATTGCCACTAAGGTACGAAAGCACGAAAGCTACTTTAGCTTGATCAGTTGGAAAGGCTGCTGGCCGGCATAAGAAATGCAACCGGCACTGATTGATAAATACTGCAAACCTCTTTGGGTCACCAGAAAATCGTTCGGGCGGAGCCAGAGGTACATTCCCAGGTAGGTTGATCTGCACTGGATTCATAGAGGATGTAGAAGGAAGATTTCCCCCAGATGCGGGTAACGGGGTCTGTCCGGCTTGTGACTGTAGCAATTGTCTAGCGAGATCATCTGTTCGCTCCTTGGAAATAATCAGTTCCCTTCTTAGAGCGTTCGTTTCCTGACGGGCTGCATGCACTTCTGCCCTTAGTTCCCCAAGTAACTGGGCTAGCTGGTCGGTATCCGAGGTTTCCATAGCGCCTGGACGGGAGTTTTGCGGTAGGCTTTGCGTTCTGTAACGCTCACCTGATTCCCGTAGAGGCGCCGGTCTTGACTGAGCGTATACCGTATCTTCAAAGGTGATGTGTAACACACGGCTGGCTCTTTGGGCTGGACCTCTGTGCACTGTATGTCTGACTCGAAGGGTAAGATGTCTGCAGATAGAAAATATGGGATTAATGAACTGGGTTATTGAATGTCTCTCTCTTCTTCCCTTTCTCTTCTCCTGTAGAACCCAAAGGTTAACGCTCTCACCTTAGGTAAGTGAACGCCGTGCTCTCCATCTGCCTCGGGGCAGGGTGCTGTAACCAGTTTCTTCACTGGATAAGGGGAGCAGGCCTCTTGACTTCAGAGGACTGCTGTCCGTCGTTTACTGCACGAACGGTAAGTTTCGAGTAATTCTAATGTCTTTAAAAGTCTTTAGGAATGATGTCTCTTGTTTTGCAGGGTTCCGGCGATGGTGGATGACTGGCTGAAGTGAGTTGAAGATGGAGCCCGTGTGATGAATAGAAGCGCCTGGAAGCACGTAAGTAAGCGCTTGTTGCCTGCTTCACGATGCGCTCTAACTGTCTTTTTATTTTGCAGGTACAAGTTCGGAGCGGCTGCAGGGTGCCGGAATACCCACTGGGTTAGATGTGGAAAGGAGTAATGGCACGTGAGTATTAAAGTTCCCCAATGTCTTTGAACGCACCTTGTTTTGTCTTTCAGATGCGGGATGCAGCGCCGAAGGCCTCCGGAGCGTACAAAGAGTTGGTAAGCTTTTGTCTTTCAGATGCCGGAATGCAGTGCGAAGACCTCCGGAGCGCACGAAGAGTAGGTAAGCCTTTGTCTTTCAGATGTCGGAATGCAGCGCGAGGCGTTGGTGACAGCCGATGGACCAGGTAAGTGAAGCGCTGTCACTGAAGACCGTAATGCTAACCTGTTCTTTCTTGTCTTTATAGGTGTTGCTGAAGACTGGATTCAGGATGGTAAGCCTTTTTCCTTAGGCCCAGGATCAGATGCAGAAGACACGATGAGCGTTCTGCTGCAGAGGATGCAGAATAACGCAAAGCAAGATTCATCCATCGGGTGTGGTTTAAATAGCCTCCTGTAGTGCTTAGGTGTCTCCTTCCACAGCCACGCCTAGGTAAGAAAAGAGTTCCTGCTTTCCAGAAGAGTTCCAGTGTTCTGAACCTAGGGAGTGGCTCCTGCCCCACCCAACAGGAAAAGTAGTTCCAAACAGAAGAGGATCAGAGGCTCAACTGGCAGGCAAGTAAGCAGCATGGTCTGCTGCAGGTAAGTCCACCCAAGCATTATGAGCCCGGTGCTTCCAGCGCTGGGACTGGGCATATTTATGAGCCTGGTGCCACTGGCGCCAGGACTGGGTCCAAAAGGTCCCAATTGGGACTGGTTGGCACTCGGAACCTGGGTTATGGATCTGCTTCCAAGGGAGTTGGGAAAACCCTGACCTTTTGGAAGCAGAGATCATGACACTTGTTCAACATAACACTTTTAAGATAGGTATTTTCCCTTATTTAGAAAAGCACATTTTAACACGTGGTGAAGTCTGCTGGGATGTCCCTCTCAAATTCGTTTTTTCTCTTCCATCTGAATTCCCAATATTGTTTTGCAGCCCTAGTCAGTTTCTCTCACACAGCAGTATGTTCAAGGCAAAGGTCCACTGAAATTGACCTATGCGCAGAGAGCTGGGATTTGTTTTGAAGGGTTTATTTTGACATTTTGTAGCACCAAAGTCAAGTGTTTTCCCGTGGGGCTGAAAGTAAAACTTCTGTTCATTTCCCAGATCTGGTCTGACACAGCCTGTCCTTCAGGGATAATGTTCTTATCTGCTGGAGCACAGTCTGAATATGGATAGGCATGGCAGGGTCTCACTCATAAAAGCAGCGTGACGTTGGACAGATGAAAAGAGCGTCAGGGCTGCATCTTTTCCGAGGTAAAATATTCCCTTTTCAATGGTAACTTTTTAGCAAGCAGCGGAGCAGCGCTGCTTTTCACTCTGCTTCTTTAGTGAACCCAAGCAAACACACTGTTGGCCTTTCTTGGTGTGCTCCCTGTTCCAACTTGCCCAAGTGGTGCTCGGCAGGACAGGGCTGTCATCATTTGTAGCTGCTAAACGCAGTTTTGATGCACAGCAGTGGTGCTCAAAGGAGCCAGCCCAGCCATTTTGCTGTTAACTGCTGAAGTGCAGCATGGTTATGGATGGGAATTCTGATGAGTGCGTCAATGTTTCCCACAAATCTCCCGACTCTTCTGAAACTTCTTGTTGAGGGAGAGTAGGGCAAAGTGGGGTTCATCAGTAGGGCAAAGTGGGGTTCATCAGGTGGAGTCCTTCTTCCATCAGGGAGTGGTACGCCACAATGCTCCCGTTGTCTTTTTTGTGGTGTGGAGCAACCCCCCCCCCCAGATTTTTCTTTGATGTTTCCTTTCCAGGTCCCCGGGGAAATCCTCCTCTGTCTATGAATGGGCGAAACCAGTACGAATCTAGTGAATAAATAAGAACCGGTTACTACATTTTTCCACTGACTGTCTTCCCAGAAGGTTGACAGCAGTGGGACACATATGCATTGCAAACATTATAGTACTTTAGACAATATTGACAAATAATCACTCCCGAAACAGATATGACTACTGGTGTTACTAGAATTTTTGGGTATCCCTCTCGTATTGACAATGAAGAAAAATACTCCCTGTTAAATAATTATACCTATAAAGTTAACTGTTCTTTTCTGGTTCTTCTTTTTCTTGCTCCAGATGTCTCCTCTATTTGACTTTCTCTTGGCTCCTCAATTTGCCGCAAAGTATGCCTGGGGTGACAACTCTTTAGCTGATTAATATGAACCCATTTCTCTTCTGCCAACTCTCCTTTGGAGATGCGGATTCTATAGGCGACAGGTGAAATTTTATCTACAATTTCAAAAGGAACGCACCAGCTTGGTAGAAATTTCCGCTACTTGGTCTGGTTCATTTGGAAATTGTACAAGTAGACCCTGTCTCCTACTTGGTATTCCTTTTTGGTTGTTTTTAAGTCATATTGAGTCTTCATCCCCTCTGCAGACTTTTCCAGATTCCGCTGAGTGTACGCAAAAGCATGTTGAAGGTGTTTTCATAGATTCTCAACATACTCATGAGTTGTGGAGGTGTTTATCAGTGTCTGCTCTTGTGTTCTATAGAACAGATGCTGAGGTAGCACCATCCTTCGCCCAGTCATTAGCTCTAATGGAGACATCTTGGTAGCAGAAGATGGTGTAGATCTGAAGGCCATCAGAACAAGCAGTAATCGGATGTTACAATTTGGCCCAGAATCTGCCACAAACTTTTTTAGAATGCTCACAATTGTTTTATTGTACCTCTCAACTCCCCCACTAGAGGACAGCGGTATGCAATGTGAAGCTTCCTTTTTACCCCTAGTATCTCCCACATGTTTGTCATCACTTCGCTGGTGTAGTGACTACCTCGGTCTGACTCAATCCTTTGGGGTAGGCCAAAACGCGAGAAGATGTGGTTGATCATCAGGGAAGCTGCTGTTTCTGCGTTGCAATTTGGGCCGGAAGACATTCCGCCCATTTGGTTAACAAGCATGTTACTGTTAACATGTACTTGTTCCCCCTAGAGGAGCGAATCACGAGCCCGATGAAATTTACTTTTAAATCTGACTAAGGCAGTGTCATCCCCCTCTTCTGGAGGGGAGCACGGTGTGTGAGTGAAGTTGGCTGAAATTGTGCACACACAAGACACCCCTTCAAGTATTAGTTGAGGTCTGGCCCCATGTGTGGCTAGTACGCAACCTCCCGCAAGATTTCTAGAGTAGTGTGAAACCCCGGATGACCGGCTGTGGCCGCGTCATGGGTGTGACTTAGCATCAGGCTTCAGAATGAGGTAGGTACCACCCATTGGTCACAGCCAGAGATGGATCTTCTTACCAACAAACCGTCTCGGATTCGGAACATTTTGGGACACTTCATCAACACCCTGAGGTCCTCTTTCCCAATGTAATCGGTATCCATCAGAGGAAAGTTCTCAGGGTCCTCAATGTGTTGATAATATTTTCCAATAATTGGATCCCCTTTTTGTGCTGTGATTAAATCAGCATCTGGGGTCTCCTTACTCCACTGGGCAGTTGAGAGTTAATTGTGAGCATTTGTCTGGGACCTAGTGACAGAAGTGACATGGATTTCCAACAGGGACTCGATCTCAAGGAGATCCCCCTGGATGGCTCTGGTTTTGGCCAGCTGATCAGCTAGGTCGTTTCCAGTTTTGTGTGGCCCCTCTATTCTGGAATTACCCTTGATCTTCTTCCAATAGCTGGTCATCCCATTAGAGGTAACCAGATCATCAATATTTTGTATTAGCTTGCCATCTTTAAGCGATTTGTTATTAGCACATAGCATGCCTCTGGTTTTCCAATTAACCAGGTGCTCCACGAACCCGTTCCGGACGTAATCTGAGTTGATGATTATGACCAGTTCGTGGAGTTGGTGTTGGACAGTAGTAAGGATGGCCTGATGAACTGCCATTAACTTCGCCACCTGACTACTGCGGGGCCTATTTGGTACCCAGCGGAGGGTTCTGGGGCATCATTCACCCAGGCATTCCCAACGCCGGCCACCATTTCCTTGTCCCTGGTGTTGTCAACAAGGTAGGAGCACCCGTCCAAATAAACTGTGGGCATCCCCTGGCACTTGTCTTCTTCATAGACTTTGTGCAGGGAATTCAGGTACGCCTCCATGTTGTCCTGGGTTTTAAGACTTTCCTCCTCGAGACAGTTTTCTCTGGCACAATCATGCAAGTCAGCCACACCTTGCGCAAGGGGACTCTTCTTGTTTTGGCCATATCTGGCCTCCACAGGAAAGCCTTCCATTGACAGAATCCAGGAAATAATTCTGGAATTACTCACATTTCCGGCCTGGATTCTGTCACTTTGGAGGTATTGCAAAGGCTTGTGTGGAGTCTCCACTCTGATGTGTTCCCCCTGGATGAACGGCGGTAATTCTTCAATGCCCACACCATTGCCAGGAGTGCCTTCTCACAATCGTTGAATATTTCCTCCACAGAGAGTAAAGTCTTACTTGCATAGGAGATTACTTTATTGACCTAGTCATGCTTTTGATACAAAACTGCTGTCAAGCATGTATTTGAGAACCTTGTCTCCATGAAGAACTCCTTGTTTTTGATAGGGTAAGCTAGACAAGATCCGTGTGAGAGACTTCTTTTGAGTTACTTTACTGCCTCTGCTTGTTCGGGACCCCACTCCCACTTGACCCCCCCTTCAACAGATGGATCAGGGGTCTTTTGATCTCTGCGTAATCCTCAATGAACTTCCTACTGTAATTAGCCAGTCCAAGGAGGCTTCTTAGCTCATGCAGAGTGGTGGGGTCTTTTAGTTTTAATAGTGCTTCCACTTTCTTCTCCTGGGGACAGAGACCCTCGGGAGTGATTTCATGTCCCAAAGAGTTGACACGGGTTCTGCACCACTGTGCCTTTTGGAAGGACAGTTTTGCTCTGCCAACCCTCAACTAGGTCAGAACATAACAGATTTCCGATATGTGTTCCTCCACAGTTTAGCTTTTAATCAAGACATCATCCACATAGGCCAGGTTACCCCTTTAACCCAAATTGGGCATGGCCTTATGTAGGAAGATGTTGAGGTTGTTGCCGGTGTGTTGCTGGAAATGCATCGGAGGGACAGGGCCTCCGTATCCTTGTCCTTTACTGCTTTTTATCGTGTGTTCTGTTGTGTTTTCCGTGCAGGAGTTCATGTGGGACTCCTGGTGGTGCAGCTCTCTCTCTTTTGGTTTGGTGAACAGACCCATGGGATACCGGATAGGGTAGGGGTGCAACCCTGTGCCCCTAGTGTATGTTTTTGGGCACCTGTGTGTGACCCACAGAGCAGGGTATGGGCTGGTGGCAGCTCCGTGCTGAAATGACTGGTGCCCTGAGCGCCCTCCATTTTGGGATGCCCAGGCCCTGTCATTGGAATCGGTAGAGGTTGTTGCCGGTGTGATGCTGGAAATGCATCAGAGGGACAGGGCCTCCGTATCCTTGTCCTTTACTGCTTTTTATTGTGGTTTCTGTTGTGCTTTCCGGGCAGGAGTTCACGTGGGACTCCTGGCGGTGCAGCTCTCTCTCTTTTGGTTTGGTGAACAGACCCATGGGATACCCTTATGGCACCCATGGGTAGGGGTGCAACCCTGTGCCCCTAGTGTATGTTTTTGGGCACCTGTGTGTGACCCACAGAGCAGGGTATGGGCTGGTGGCAGCTCCGTGCTGAAATGACTGGTGCCCTGAGCGTCCTCCATTTTGGGATGCCCAGGCCCTGTCATTGGAATCGGTAGATTCCTGATGGAGACAAAATGCCCCCCATGGCCTCTTGCCTTCCATCGCCTGTTACCTTGATCTTCCCGAAGTCCCGGGAAGTCCTGCCTCTGTCCCTTCCCCCTGACTGGCTGTTGGGTGGAAGTTCCGTATATGGTAGTGTGGGGAAGTGCCGACAAGACTGGCTGGAGCCTTCTCAACAACCGTATGTTGTGGGCACGCCTGTGGGTGGGACCTGGGTGAATGGAGTGTGTGACGAATATACATTGTATGTTGTGGCTATCTAGTATCTGGTGGTTGACACAATGGTTGAGACAGCCCTGCCCGAAACCGGTATGAATGCAGCATGGAGTGTTGAATGGCTCAGTACTTACACATAACTTGTTGTGAGTGTCTGGAGAGAAGTGAATGGCCTGAATGCACTGTGTGCCTGATTGGCTGCCTGCCTGCATGAATGACCGAAGTCGTGATTGGATGCTTGAGTGTTACCCAGCGGAATGAATGGGAGATCAACAGTATATCTGGGGACCTCTCACTGCTAGGAATCGTGTTCAGAAGCTGAAGTCCACTACGACCAGTAACTGGAGTAACTGAAGCTTGATCTTGAAGCCCTGCTGCACGAGAAGAATTGCTGTTGCTCTCCTTTGCAATCTGAAAGCTGCTGTGCTTCAAGGACTGACCCAGAGAGGACCTGGTAAGGTGCCCTCTTCCCGAGCTATGAGGGACCATCGTGCACAGCTGATCTTTGCCTAAGCTCCCTAGTAGACAGACCTTCGACATGCTGCGGACCCGATACAGGGATTGCTGCGGAACTAAAAGGAGAAGCGCCCGGACTGTTGTCCGCCACTGTCGACGACCATCGTCGCCGACTGGAGCCGCCGTGCTCCCGTTTGCCTAAGAACTTAATTGATCCAAGGACACTCTCGTCCGCATCGTCACCGCTGTATCCTGCTGGGGAAGGCCTGACCGTCGACGCGCCGAGGAGCATCCACTGGTGGGTTTCCCACCACCCAAAGACCACAGAGACGCCAACGACTTGACGCCCTTGTTGGGCCACAGTTCTTCAACTCTTTGCGGTCCAGAACTATTGACATCGAGGTGCCCCGCACGCCTCTTCCTCGCAGGACGTTTACGCTTCCCCGTCACCGAGCACTGCTAGGAATGACGCGGCCACTTCATCGTCATACTTTGACCTGTTCTCCGTCGGACATTCGATGACCCGTGACACCTGCCTGAAAGGGAGGAAACTCAAGAAGGGCCGTCGATTCCCCGACGAGGAACGCTACAACGCCAGGTACTTTGGGGTTGCAGAACTATTGGAAAGACTAGTGTGAACAATATATGGACTGGGCTTGTATCTTTCTTCTACAGGTTGCCCAGGTGGGGGGATCTCCACACAGAACTGGGTTTAACGGTAGTTACCAGTATTCTGCCTATTGCTCAACCATCTTGCTTTCCTTCCTCTCTCTACTGCTGGTTTCCTCTTTATTTTGATCTCTGTGTCATTCTGACCGTATGCTCTTTAATGAGATCTGATAACGTTAGTGGTACCACTTTAGAACTGTACCTATTTGCCATTGTTGATTTCTGAGTACAAAGTGAGTTATCGTGATAGGGTACGTGACCTCGAATATTAATTATATAAAGACTGTGTTTTAACCGATACAGTGTGCGGACATTCCTTTGAGGGTGCTTGGGGACTACACTGTACTTAAGAACCAGGTCGCATCACCTTCTGGGAAGCTAGGCCTTGATTGCTCGACCACGTATACCAATAATAGAGAATCTTGGCAGGCGTCCTCTGTGCCTCTCCTCTACCATATAGAGAGCGGAAATACAGACTCCGCCTCCGGTCTTTACAGCTGGTGGCAGCAGTGGGATGCTTATGGTTTTAAGAATCAGTGTATAACCGTGTGTCATGCATGCTGGACGTGGTTCTACCTCTTACGCTCATAGAACAGCCAGACCGTTCTATTCCAAATGGCGGTTGTTCGATACGTTGCCGGGAAAATGACGTCTGCACTTTTCACGTCGCTAACTTCACGTGTATTCTGCTTCGTCACGTGAACTACGGCATTACGTATATAAGCAGCGTGGAAACTTCACTCGCTGCTTCTGATCGAATCATTTGGCGTTGTGTAGCTGAACCTCCGATCTGCGTCCTTGCAGTTTTCCTCAGCTGCTTCTTGGGCCTTCTATAGCGTGTTTTCCACCACACGCTGATTCCTGGAGCTGTTTGTTCACGTGTACTTCCACACGCGCACGTTATCTTCAAACGCGGCTGTCCTGGGCTGCGTGAATCCTGTTCGCGTGCAAATCCACAAGCGCACGCTATCTACAAGCGCGGCTGGCCTGGACTGCGTGAATCCTATTCGCGTGTAAATTCCACACGCGCACGTTGTCTTCAAACGCGGCTGGCCTGGGCTGCGTGAATCCTGTTCGCGTGCAAATCCACAAGCGCACGCTATCTTCAAGCGCGGCTGACCTGGACTGCGTGAATCCTGTTCGCGTGTAAATTCCACATGCGCACGCTGTCTTCAAACGCGGCTGGCCTGGGCTGCGTGAATCCTGTTCGCGTGCAAATCCACAAGCGCACGCTATCTTCAAGCGCGGCTGGCCTGGACTGCGTGAATCCTGTTCGCGTGTAAATCCACACGCACACATTGCCTTCAAGCGCTGCTGGCCTGGGCTGCGTGAATCCTGTTCGCGTGCAAATCCACAAGCGCACGCTATCTTCAAGCGCGGCTGGCCTGGACTGCGTGAATCCTGTTCGCGTGTAATTCCACACGCACACGTTGTCTTCAAGCGCGGCTGGCCTGGACTGCGTGAATCCTGTTCGCTTGTAATTCCACACGCGCACACTATTTTCTTCGCGGCTGTTCAGAACCGCATGTACTTTGTTTATACCATAAAAGGGCGCTATTTCCAACTCCTGCACCTGTGATATCAACAGGGGGATTTATTCATTTCTATACTTTTCTCTACGTGGGAAGGAAGCTTTTCAAGGACTGTTGGAAGGTGACAGTGAACAGTACTTTGGACGCTATCCTGTGGTGCATCAACCCGGTATCTAGCGTGAGCCTCGTTCCGTTCGGGATAAGTCTCCCTTACTAATCTTCCCTTCCTTGTCGTTTGTTCTACTTCTGGATTTTCCTCAAGAGACTTCCGCTGGATTCTTCTGCCCTAGACATAAGGTCAGTGTGTGCATTAATGTCAAATACTGTTCTATCATAGAGAGTCTATTTGGGGCAGTTTCTTATGATACTTTATTTTGTTCTAGGCTGACTTCCTATACCTTACCCACGCCCTTTCCAGTGATCCATCTCTCTGCCTGTTTTACCAGTCAGAGAGTTGTATCATTTGGAAGGTCTAAACTTGACTTCACAACTATCAAATCGTGTGAACAGGGATCCGGAAGACCCTACCATCTGTATCCTTTTGAGTACCGTATCCTTTTCAGTCAATACTTTGGTACTTTATGACAGAATCAGAAGCCATGGAGGGTACGGATCCTTTAACTGTTTTGACTCAGTTCATCAGCGATTTGAGAAATGAAATGGTTACGGCACAGGACATGTTACGGCACCGTATGGACGTTATGCAAGACGCCATGCACGCTAGTCCTCAGGGAGTACAGGTTCCAATGGCCACTGCATCTGGATCTGGGACTATGACACCCCCACAGGAAACTTTTAATGTGGTTATGCCCACTCAGTTTCCCTTGGCCCCCCCGGAACAGTTCACAGGTGATCCCAAAACCTATAGAAACTTCGTTAATCAGTGCCGACTCCATTTTCTTTGTCGTCCTACATCATTTCCTGACCTAACCACAAAAGCAGCATTTGTGCTTTCCCATTTAGGGGGTACAGCTGCTGCTTGGGCTAACCCTTTGTTGGAAACAAATAGCCCTTTGTTATATGACTGTGACGATCTCTTGGCTGCTATGAGTAAAGTCTTTGACATGCGTTATGCTACTCAAGCCATGGATCTGGAGTTACTTAATCTACAACAAGGCAGTCAACCTCTTTTGCCTTACATTGCCCGATTCAATCAACTAACAGCCGAAACTCAATGGCCTGAAGGCAAGAAAACGGCTGTTTTCTACAAGGGTCTTTCAGAAGAACTGAAAGATGCCTTATCTACGGTTCCGGTGGTTCCTACGGGATTCACAGAGTTGCTCGATTTGGTTCTACAAATCGATGCCCGAAGAAATGCTCGGAAAGGAGAGAAAAAACCCTTCTTACAAGCCTCGGTTCGTTCTGAGGCACCGGCAGTCCCCTCGAACGACCCTGAACCAATGCAGATTGGCGCCGTGAGAGGCCGGTTGTCCAATGCAGAAAGAGAGAACCGAAGAAAGAACCATTTATGTATGTATTGCGGTTCATCCGAGCATTTATTAGCGACATGTCCTAAGAAACCAGTCAAGCGTTCGGGAAACGCCAAAACTCGACAGTAGCAGGAGTCCCTGTGTCGAGTGTTTCATCGGACTCCAGTTCCATTCCTAATCACGCACCCATAGCTGTTGAGGTGACGTTACGTTGTGATGACCGAGAATTGGTTTCCAAGGCCATGGTTGATTCCGGAGCCACCAACAATTACATAGACATCACATATGCCAAGAATTGTTCCATACCCCTTGTAAACAAGAACAAACCTGAAACGGTTAATACCGTGGACGGATCTGTTTTGACTTCTGGTATGGTAACCCAGGAGACGGTACCTGTTCAGATGACATTATCGAATAGTCATTCGGAAGAAATCGTCTTCGATGTCATAGCTGCTCCGCAGTACGAAATCATACTTGGTCTTGCCTGGTTAACCCTTCATAATCCCGCCATTGACTGGGTTTCGGGATTGCTCCAGTATCCTTCAATTTATTGCAATGAACATTGCTTTACCAGTCAGGAGGTGTCAAACAATCAACATATATTGGCCTCTATGGGGGGAGTTTCAACTATTAGTGTGGTACATCAAAGCGATACTACCATACCATGCGAATACGCTGAGTACGCTGATGTTTTTGATAAAGGCCAGGCAGAACAACTGCCTCCACATCGACAGTATGACTGTCCTATTGAATTGATTCCTGGAGCTAAAATCCCTACGGGTCGTTTATATTCATTGACTCCAAAAGAAGACGTTGTGTTGAAAGAATACATCGACAAAGCTTTAGCGATGGGATTCATACGGCCATCGCAATCACCTGCTGCGTCTCCTCTATTCTTTGTTCCGAAGAAAGAGGGAGATCTAAGGCCTTGCATTAATTACAGGGCACTCAACGACATCACCATAAAAAATCAATATCCTTTACCGCTGATAAACGTTCTATTGGATCAATTAGGTACTTCCAGGTACTTCACTAAATTGGACTTGCGAGGAGCATACAATTTAGTTCGCATTCGTGAGGGCGATGAATGGAAGACCGCTTTCAAGACACGGTATGGTCTTTACGAATATTTGGTGATGCCTTTTGGTCTGTGCAACGCTCCCGCTACTTTTCAGTTCTTCATGAACGATATATTCAGGGATATAATGGACCAGTTCGTGGTGATTTATTTGGATGATATTCTGATCTATTCATCATCTCTTTCGGAACACGTCAAACACGTTTCTACAGTCTTACAAAGACTCAGGGAGAACCTTCTTTTTGTGAAAGCCGAGAAATGCGTCTTTCATACACAGGAAGTGGAATTCCTGGGTTACGACATTACCAATCTAGGTGCTCGAATGAGTCGTTCCAAAGTGAAGGCCATATTGAATTGGCCTATTCCGCACAATGTCAAGTCATTACAGTCTTTCCTAGGCTTTGCGAATTTTTATCGCAGGTTTATTCGTTCCTTCTCCAAAACAGTAGCTCCTTTGACGGCTTTAACTAGTTCCAAAGTTCCTTTCTGTTGGAACCAGAATGCCCAAGCATCATTCGAAATGTTAAAGGAAGCATTTACCACTGCACCCGTGCTTCAACATCCAGATCCAGATCGCCAGTTTATCGTTGAAGCGGATGCATCCAGTGTCGCTACTGGAGCGGTACTCTCACAAGTTTGCACAGAAACCAAGGAGGAGCACCCAGTGGCTTTCTTCTCTCGCAAACTTACCCCATATGAACGAAATTACACCGTCACTGAGCGGGAATTGCTGGCTATCAAGGATGCTTTCCGAGAATGGCGACATCATCTTCTTGGGGCCAAACATCAGGTGTTGGTGTACTCTGACCATAGAAATCTTCAAGCATTCAAATCTATGAAATGCCTTACGGCTCGACAGGCCAGATGGCATGTCTTTTTTGCCCAATACGATTTCCAGGTCACATATCGTCCTGCCAGAGAACACGTTAAGTCGGACGCGTTGTCTCGTATTGGTGAGGAGGCGAAGGAAGAAGCACAGGTGCAAAATCAGTTGTTGGCAGATCATGTAATATGTAGTTGTTCTGTTCAACCATCCTTAAAAACCGAAGTACAAGAGTGGGTGAAAAACCATCCACAAGTTATCCAGGATATGAATCTGGACATACATAACGGTTTACCTTTCATACAAGGAGTGCTCTACTTACCAACGTCTTCGACGCGGAATAAGGCCCTCAAGTGGAATCATGATTCCTTGATCGCAGCCCATCCTGGACGGAAGAAAACACTAGAGCTGCTTAAAAGATGGTGCTGGTGGCCATCCATGACAAAAGATGTCATAAATCATGTATCAACTTGTTCTGTATGCATCCAATGCAAAAACACTCCTGGTAAACCAGTGGGCTTACTCCAGTCCCTACCTGTCCCTAACAAACCATGGGACATGATATCTATGGACTTTGTGGTAGAACTCCCACAAAACCAGGAATACGATACCATATGGGTTGTAGTGGATTACTTCACTAAATTGGCTCTTTATATTCCCTGTATTGGTTTACCAACAGCTGCTGTTCTGGCTGACCTATTCATTCGACATATATTCCGTTTCTTTGGTCTACCGTCAGTAATCATTACAGACAGGGGCTCACAGTTTGCGTCACGCTTTTGGAGAGCACTAACTTCAGCATTACTGATTGATGACAGAATGTCCAGTGCTTATCACCCTCAAACTGATGGACAGACCGAAAGAGTCAATAGCACTATGGAACAATATCTGCGGTGTTTGTGTCTGCAGTTTCAATCTGATTTGCTCAAGGTCCTGCCGGCAGCAGAATTCGCCTACAACAACTCCTATCATAGTGCCATAGGCACTTCACCTTTCTATGCTCTTTATGGACAACACCCCTGATCAATACCTTTGGATTCCAGCTTGTCTTTGGATACTCCTGCCGCAGGCCATACTTTTCGTGATCTGAAGAATCTACAGAGGAAAGTGAAGCAGCAATTGGAGCAAGCTAAAAGACGCGACAAGTTCTATGCCGATGCTCATAGAGTAACTGCACCTGTCTACAAAGCTGGTATGAAAGTATGGTTGTCCACTAGGAACCTGAGGATACCAGGCAAAAAGAAATTGTTGCCTAAATACATTGGTCCGTATGCAGTACTCCAAGTAATTAATCCGGCTGCTGTCCGTCTGGCTTTACCACAATGATGGCGAGTGCATCCCGTATTCTACGTGTCACTCATTAAGCCGTGTTCTGAAGCTACCAGATTGCCTGTACGGCCTGTTGCTATTTCTGTGAGGGGTTCAGATGAATACGAGGTACAGGACATACTGGATATGAGGCTACGTTCTGGTAGGCCGTATTATCTGGTGGATTGGAAGGGCTATGGTCTCGAAGATAGGTCCTGGGAACCTCTTTCCAATATACATGCTCCTGCTTTATTGGAGCGTTTTCACTCGAGAAGGGGAGAGGTTGTCCCTTTGGGGGATGGCACTGTCATGCATGCTGGTCGTGGTTCTACCTCTTACGCTCATAGAACAGCTAGACCGTTCTATTCCAAATGGCGGTTGTTCGATACGTTGCCGGGAAAACGACGTCTGCACTTTTCACGTCGCTAACTTCACGTGTATTCTGCTTCGTCACGTGAACTACAGCATTACATATATAAGCAGCGTGGAAACTTCACTCGCTGCTTCTGATCGAATCATTTGGCGTTGTGTAGCTGAACCTCCGATCTGCGTCATTGCAGTTTTCCTCAGCTGCTTCTTGGGCCTTCTATAGCGTGTTTTCCGCCACACGCTGATTCCTGGAGCTGTTTGTTCGCGTGTACTTCCACACGCGCACGTTATCTTCAAACGCGGCTGTCCTGGGCTGCGTGAATCCTGTTCGCGTGCAAATCCACAAGCGCACGCTATCTACAAGCGCGGCTGGCCTGGACTGCGTGAATCCTGTTCGCGTGTAAATTCCACACGCGCACATTGTTTTCAAACGCGGCTGGCCTGGGCTGCGTGAATCCTGTTCACGTGCAAATCCACAAGCGCACGCTATCTTCAAGCGCAGCTGACCTGGACTGTGTGAATCCTGTTCGCGTGTAAATTCCACATGCGCACGCTGTCTTCAAACGCGGCTGGCCTGGGCTGCGTGAATCCTGTTCGCGTGCAAATCCACAAGCGCATGCTATCTTCAAGCGCGGCTGGCCTGGACTGCGTGAATCCTGTTCGCGTGTAAATCCACACGCACACGTTGCCTTCAAGCGCTGCTGGCCTGGGCTGCGTGAATCCTGTTCGTGTGCAAATCCACAAGCGCACGCTATCTTCAAGCGCGGCTGGCCTGGACTGCGTGAATCCTGTTCGCGTGTAATTCCACACGCACACGTTGTCTTCAAGCGCGGCTGGCCTGGACTGCGTGAATCCTGTTCGCGTGTAAATCCACAAGCGCACGTTGTCTTCAAGCGCGGTTCCAAGACTGCGTGAATCCTATTCGCGTGTAATTCCACACGCGCACACTATTTTCTTCGCGGCTGTTCAGAACCGCGTGTACTTTGTTTATACCATTAAAGGGCGCTATTTCCAACTCCTGCACCTGTGATATCAACAGGGGGATTTATTCATTTCTATACTTTTCTCTACGTGGGAAGGAAGCTTTTCAAGGACTGTTGGAAGGTGACAGTGAACAGTACTTTGGACGCTATCCTGTGGTGCATCAACCCGTTATCTAGCGTGAGCCTCGTTCCGTTTGGGATAAGTCTCCCTTACTAATCTTCCCTTCCTTGTCGTTTGTTCTACTTCTGGATTTTCCTCAAGAGACTTCCGCTGGATTCTTCTGCCCTAGACATAAGGTCAGTGTGTGCATTAATGTCAAATACTGTTCTATCATAGAGAGTCTATTTGGGGCAGTTTCTTATGATACTTTATTTTGTTCTAGGCGGACTTCCTATACCTTACCCACGCCCTTTCCAGAGATCCATCTCTCTGCCTGTTTTACCAGTCAGAGAGTTGTATCATTTTGAAGGTCTAAACTTGACTTCACAACTATCAAATCGTGTGAACAGGGATCCGGAAGACCCTACCATCTGTATCCTTTTGAGTACCGTATCCTTTTCAGTCAATACTTTGGTACTTTCTGACACCGTGCCACTTAGGAAGGATATCTGCACTTTGTTAAATTAAGGTTTAGTCGTGTACAAGATAACTGCATTGCAATGGAATCTATTGCGAATGGTAAATTGACTCGGATGAGTTTAGAGGCTCTCCAGAGTGCTTGTGAAGCCAGGGAGTTAGACTTTGTGGATAAGTCTAGGGCGGAGCTGATAGCTGCCCTGGTGGACTACCAGATCGATTGTGAAGCTCTTGAAGGGGGGATGCAACCAATGAGGACTCTACCCCGGGGTTGTCGCCAAATCCGATTCTGGGAATGCCACCATTCCTGCAGCCTCTGTTCCAAACCCCAGCACTGCTCTTCAGGGGGAAGCCCTGAAGATTTAACTTTTAAAATTGGAGCTACAACGGGAACAGTTGGCCTTTCAATACAAAAAGTTGGCAACAGATGCTGAGCTTAAGAAGGAGGAGTTGGCACAGCAAGTGATACTCAAAGATAGGGACACTGAGCACCAAAGAATCCAGCTAGAGAAAGCTTGAGTGGAGACTTCAGCTAAACCAGTTGAGAGTGTCAGGTCCCCAGCGACCAAGTTTATGAAAGATTTGGTTGGTGTGTATGTGGAGGTGTGGGAAATAACCTTCAGGAGACAGGCAGGTGCTGAGAATTATATTTATTCCAACTGGATAAATGGTCCTTAACAAATCAAAACATAATGTCCTCTGGTTCACTTCACCAGTGTTTGGTCCCTTCAGAATATGGTGAGTCAGTTCTCAAGCTTATTCTATATCGTGGTGTCTGGATAGGCCCACCACTCTGGTCTTCGTTCCTCCTCTTCGTCCCTTCCCTGAAAAATGAGAGAACCTCGTCAGTTTCTTTTGGCGGGCTTTTATGGGCTACCTTAGCATCAAGCCCCCACCAATCGGCATCAGCCTTGACCAGCCGACATCCTATTGGCTGCTGCCGTGTTGACCCGCCTCCCATAAAGGCTGCCGTGCCTGCATGATCCCATCCATTTCGCGGGTAACTGCTGAGGCAATCACGTGACCCAAAATACGGTCGCGTTGGATATGGGTGGGCCCTGGCTCCAGGCGTCTTCCAGCCGCGATCCGCGGCACGCTGAAGGGCTGGTCGCCCCCCCTCCTTGTCAGGGAGGGTCTCCGCTCCCCTCCCGTCCCTGGGTCTGGGATCTCCCACGGGCGAATGCGGCAGCGACGCGCCACGTCCCCGAGCAACGGCCCGCCCTCCGGCAGGTAAGTGCAGCGGTGACACGCCGCGTCGCTGAGCATCGGCTCGGGCTTCCCCGCTGCCGGCGCAGGCGACCGCCGCGAGAGGAGCGGCCGGTCCGCTGCCTCGACTCTGGGTGCCCTCGATCCCAGGTGCGCCCATCACCCCCTGCGGGGGCCGATGCGCATCCCGACACATACCCACCCCAGTCCCAGGCCGATCGGGCCGGGAAGCGCACCTAGACAGGTAATCAGCCACCATCTGGAACCGGGCCGGTTTGTGAAGCGTGAGGAAGTCAAAAGGTTGGAGAGACAAAAACCAGCGGAGCACCCTCTGATTAGTGTCCTTATGCTGCGCAAGCCATTGCAAGGGAGCATGGTCCGTGTACAAGGTGAACCGGCGACCCAATAGGTAGTATCTGAGGGAGTCGACGGCCCACTTGATCGCCAGACATTCCTTCTCTATGGTGGAATATGCAGCCTCATGTGGCAGCAGTTTCTGGCTGATGAAGCATACAGGACGTAGATCACCCCCCTGGTCCTGCGAGAGCGCAGCCCCCAAACCCTGGTTTGAGGCGTCCGTTTGTAAATAGAAGTGTTGTTGGAAGTCTGGACAACAAAGAACAGGGTTTGAAGAAATCCTAAGTTTCAGGTGTTCGATGGCGGCCAAGGCTTCCTTGTTGTTTGTCAGGTTTGGAGCACCCTTGAGCCTCAAAGCATCGGTCAGGGGGGCAGCCACAGAAGAAAAGTCAGGTATGAACCTTCTGTAATACCCAATGAGCCCCAAGAAAGCCCGGATCTGCTTCCTATTGGTGGGAGTCGGAATGTCAAGTATCGCCTGAGTCTTGGATAGTTGCGGTTTCAGGACACCCCCACCTACCATATGTCCCAGATACCTGGTTTTGCGAGTTCCGATCGTGCTTTTCTTTGGGTTTATATGTAAACCCGCCTTGTGCAGATCGGTCACCACCGCTTTCAGATGACACAGATGAGCTTCCCAGGATTCGCTGTAAACCACAATGTCGTCCAAATAAGCGGCCGCATATCCGTCATGTGGTCGTAGGATGATATCCATTAGCCTTTGGAACGTGGCGGGGGCGCCGTGTAGTCCAAAGGGTAGGACCTTGTAATGATACAGTCCCTTCGGCGTGGAAAAGGCAGTTTTCTCCTTGTCCTGGGGGCGCAAGGGAATTTGCCAATATCCCTTGGTTAGATCTAAAGTGCTTAGAAAGAGGGCCGCTCCGAGGCCTTCCAAGAGCTCGTCCATGCGGGGCATCGGATACGCTTCGTACTGAGAAATAGAGTTGAGTTGTCTGTAGTCCATACAGAAGCGTGTGGATCCATCCGGCTTGGGAACCAGCACTATGGGGGAGGACCATACGCTGTTGGATTGCTCTATGATGTCCATCCGCAGCATTTCGTCCACTTCGGCCGTGATGATCCGTCGTCTGACTTCGGGGATCCGATAGGGCCTAAGCCTTATAGTCCGTCCGGGCTCTGTGTTGATCCCGTGTTCTAACAGACTGGTGCGACCGGGCAGCGTAGAAAAGGCATCGGCGTAGGGAGATAATTTGTCCATGACGTCTGCTTTCATGTCCGGAGAGACGATGTCGCCCCAATTGATGGCTCCGAGGGTATCGGGAACGGTGTTCACGGTTTCCTCTGAACCTGGTTCCTCGGGTTCTGCGAACGCACTCATACTTGGTTCGTTCCACTCTTTTAACAGGTTGACATGGTATACCTTGTCGGTGGTGGTCCTATCAGGTTGATGCACCCGATATGTGACAGGGCTGAGTACGTCAGTGATCTCGTATGGACCTCGCCATCTGGCCAATAACTTGTGGGCAGAGGTAGGTAGAAGTACCAGTACTCTGTCCCCAGGTTTGAAAGTTCTCATCCGACTTCCCTTATTGTAGTTCTTTTCTTGGGACGATTGGGCCTGGTCGAGGTTGGCTTCGGCCAAGGCGCGTAGAGCCGTTAGATGGGTTTTTAGCTCCTCTGTGTATTCCGTGAGTGACATCTCCTCACTGGCTTCCCATTCCTCCTTCACCAGATCCAGTATTGTCCTGGGTTGCCTTCCGAATAGAAGTTCGAAAGGGGAGAAACCAGTGGACGATTGGGGTGTGTCCCTTAACACCATCAATACCAGAGGCAACACCCGATCCCAATTCTTGGCGTCTGGTCCCGTCACTCTCCTCAGCATTTTCTTGATGGTCTGGTTATACCGTTCGACCAGCCCATCTGTCTGGGGATGGTATACCGAGGTCCTTAGTTGTTTGATCTGGAGTCGTTCGCATACCTGTCTTAAGAGGACAGACATGAAATTCGTGCCTTGGTCCGTGATTACTTCCGAAGGCAGCCCCACCCGAGCAAAAAACGGGATAAGTTGGTCGCACAGAACCCTGGCCGATGTCCCCTTTAATGGAAATGCTTCCGGTTATCGGGTGGCGTAGTCGACGATCAATAACAGATATTTGTACCCCCTGCTAGCGGGTTCCAAAGGACCGACGATGTCCATGCCGATTCTCTGGAAAGGAACCGCTATGAGAGGCCTTTTCTGCAGCGGCGCCTTCGCTGGTAGGACACCGCTGGTCAACTGACATGTAGGGCAGGTTTTACAGAATTGGGCCACTTCCCCATAAATGCCCGGCCAGTAGAAACGTTTCAACAGGTTTTGCTGGGTCTTGAGGGAAGCCATATGCCCGCCGCAAGGATGGTTGTGAGCCAGTTGTATGACTATGGTACGATGTTTTTGCGGCAGCACCAACTGCTCCTTGGCGACCCCGTCTTCGCCCTTATATCTGCGATACAGCAGACCCCGGCGTAGTAGGAACCCCGGTCCCCTGGCTAGATCTGGTTCCCCTTCTTGCGTTGCCCTTTCTCGTGCCACCCGTAGAGTCGGGTCGGTTAGGGTTTCCCCCCTAATGGTGTCTTCATTCTCCTCCAAACTCCAGTTGATGGGTCTGGTCATGTAGCTAGCCTGACACCATTCCATCCGAGTTCGCCTTTTCCTTCCCTGCAAGGGGCCCCGGGAAGCGGATCCCGTCCCTGGGGTATTGGGCTCGGGCGGAGGGCCCTTCCTATCCTTCAGAGCCTTCAAGGCCTGTTCAAACCCGGGGAGGTCAGTTCCTAACACCACTGGGGCGGGTAGACAAGGCAGGACGGCAGCCCTCAAGGGAGTGGTTGTGTCGTTTAGTTCTACCACCACCTTCTTCATTGGGTAACATTTTACATCCCCGTGAATACACCTGATAGGCACTGTTATGTTAGGCAAGTATGGTGTGCTACTCACGGTTGGTGCAATGGCGGTCTGTCGGCTGCCGCTGTCGAGTAGAGCACGCGATGGTCTGCCATCCACCCTAATGTCCACCACGTAGGGTCCCGGGATGCTCTCCTCCAATCCAGGATTCAGGTACCCGATGTCCATCGGTTCGGCTGTTCTCCTTCTGGGGCAAAACCTGGCAATATGCCCCCAGTCGTTACACTCGTAGCATTGTGGTTGCTTGTAACCAGGCGCTGCTAATGGATGTTTTTCCTCGACCCCTGTCTTCTTGTCTTCAGACCTTCTGGGGGCGTCGTCAGCATGTCTCCATCTCGTGGTCAGGGTTCTGCCGCCCCTAAACGCAAGGGGATCGGACGGGATCGCTATCCGGGCTGTCACCGCAGTTGGCTGTAGCTTCTGGTGGCCCGCCTTCTGGTATGCCGAGGCAATATCCACCGCCTCAGTCAAGGTGGGTCGGTGGTGCTGCCTGACCCACCTCTGCATCTGTCCGGACAGGGCTTCGATGAACTGCTCCAGAATTATTTTGTCAAGAATGGGTTGATTAGCTGGGGTCGGAGGAAGTAGCCATTTCTCGACCAAGTCCTTTATCCGGTAGTATAACTGACGCGGGCTTTCCCCCACCCTGAGTCTGGTCTCTCTCAGCTGTATCCGGTAGGCTTCTTCGTCCAAGCCTAGACGATCCAGGACCGCGGCCTTAATTTCCCCGTAAGGTGTACTGCCGTTGGGGTTTACCGCCTGGTAGGCACCCTGCATCACCCCAGAAAGAAGGGGGGCGACATACTGTCCCCAACGGTCGGGAGGCCATTGGGCATTTCTGGCGATCCTCTCGAAACTGGTGAAAAAGAAGGCAGGGTCTTCCCCCTCCTTGTATTTCTGGAGCAGAGCAGATGGCACCAGTGGTTGGTTTCTGGCATTGGCCACCACATCCGTGAGGCGGGTGATGGTCTCGTGTTGTTTGTCCTGGGCTGTGGTTTGTAGGGAGCCCTGTAACTGGATGGCTTGCTGAAAAGCTTGCCTATCCGCGGCCGCTTGTTGGGTTTGCAGTTGTACTAACTGCTGCAGTTGCTGCTGCCCCTCCGATAGGGTCTTGATCAGTGCCTCCATGTCGTTGTCGATCCCACCTTCGTCGCCAGTGTGGGAAATAACCTTCAGGAGACAGGCAGGTGCTGAGAATTATATTTATTCCAACTGGATAAATGGTCCTTAACAAATCAAAACATAATGTCCTCTGGTTCACTTCACCAGTGTTTGGTCCCTTCAGAATATGGTGAGTCAGTTCTCAAGCTTATTCTATATCGTGGTGTCTGGATAGGCCCACCACTCTGGTCTTCGTTCCTCCTCTTCGTCCCTTCCCTGAAAAATGAGAGAAACTCGTCAGTTTCTTTTGGCGGGCTTTTATGGGCTACCTTAGCATCAAGCCCCCACCAATCGGCATCAGCCTTGACCAGCCGACATCCTATTGGCTGCTGCCGTGTTGACCCGCCTCCCATAAAGGCTGCCGTGCCTGCATGATCCCATCCATTTCGCGGGTAACTGCTGAGGCAATCACGTGACCCAAAATACGGTCGCGTTGGATATGGGTGGGCCCTGGCTCCAGGCGTCTTCCGGCCGCGATCCGCGGCACGCTGAAGGGCTGGTCGCCCCCCCTCCTTGTCAGGGAGGGTCTCCGCTCCCCTCCCGTCCCTGGGTCTGGGATCTCCCACGGGCGAATGCGGCAGCGACGCGCCGCGTCCCCGAGCAACGGCCCGCCCTCCGGCAGGTAAGTGCAGCGGTGACACGCCGCGTCGCTGAGCATCGGCTCGGGCTTCCCCGCTGCCGGCGCAGGCGACCGCCGCGAGAGGAGCGGCCGGTCCGCTGCCTCGACTCTGGGTGCCCTCGATCCCAGGTGCGCCCATCACCCCCTGCGGGGGCCGATGCGCATCCCGACAGGAGGGTTCTGATATCCTCCAATGGATTGAAGCACTTGAAATGGCTTGGTAATTCATGATGTTGATAAGAGAGATTGGACTAAGTGTTTGTTAAGCAGAGTGCCTCAAACTGGATATGACTGTATTCTGAAACTGAGTGTGGAAGAATGGGGTCAGTATGAGTGCATGAAGTCTGCTTTAATTGCCAAGTTTGGCAAGACGCCTACCCAATATCTTAAATGGTTCAGGGATTTTAAGAAACGAGAGAATGTGTCTTGGATTGACTGGGTGAGTGCTGCGCACATGAACATGATGGGATGGATTGATGGTTACAAAGTGAAAACGTTTGTTGAATTGTCTCACCTCTTGTTTTTTGAGCATTTTTCGGAAGCCTGTTCACCAGAGCTGCGTCAGTATGTTGCTGACCAGAACATTTTGGACCGCTTTAAGCTGGCTAGGTTGGCTGACAAGTGGGTATCCCACTGGGTGTCCCCTAAGGATTACAGTGGGAAGGACAAGGACAAAGAAAAGGGGGCCTCTCAGAAAGCTGAGGAGTCCCAAAAGCAGTCACAGTCGGGTAAACCAAAACCTTCCTCCCTGAAGACCTAAAAACCTAGTGGGGATAAGTCTGTTGTGGGTGGGAGTAAGAGTAGTGGTCCGCCTGGTGCAAAGCAGGGTCCCAGTGGCTCCAGCACCGTACCCCGCACTCCTGGCACTTGTTGGGATTGTGGGGCGCTGGACCACCGAAGGGGTGACCCCAAGTGTAAGGGTAAGGCACTTGGAGTCCAGGCTGCCAGCCTGACCTACCCCAACTCTGTACCTGAGGTGGAGGCCACTGTCCTCCCCACCTCTACTGGAATCACCTTCGGTGCTCCCGTAGAGATTTCCTTAGCGTCCCTTGGGGCCTGGGCCCAGTATGCAGAAGTACTGGCGACTATCCCACAAAACACTCTTAGGTTTTTGAGAAGTGTTCTCTTGAATGGCCAGCCTTCTACTGGTTTGAGAGACACTGGGGCAAGCATGACAGTGGTGGACAGGACCCTGCTCAAGCCAGAGGACTATGTAGGTGCTCCTCTGAGAACCACCAGGTTAGCTGGTGGGCCTCCCAAATTATTGCCTGTAGCCTTAGTCAACATTACGATTGGAGACATGACAGCAAAGCTTCCGGTCCTGGTTCAGGACATCGTGCCTGCAAACATTTTGTTGGGAAATGATTTGGTCGAGTTGGGGATGATCACGGATGGTCTACCCATGGCTGCTGTGGCGGTCACCCGATCGCAGGTCACACAGGGTCCGGCTGCGAGCCCGGTATCCTTGCCGACAGGGAAACCCAAGGCACAAAAGAAACGGAGGACTAAGAAGGCCGCCCCTGTGGCTGAAGCCCTTGCTCTTCCTGCTGTTGGGTCTACCTTCAAGGTCCAAACAGATCATAAGCCCCTTAAGTGGCTTATGCAGATGAAGGGTGAAAACCCGAAGCTTCTCAGGTGGTCCGTTAGTCTGCAAGGGCTAGACTTCACCATTGAGCACAGACCAGGGAAGAGTCAAGATAATGCAGATGGCCTTTCCAGAAGGTATGTTGACTGTCTGGATGAGGGTGTCTATCTCGTGGGAGATTAGGCACCCTAACCTCAGTCTGGGGGGGTGACTGTGATGCTGGAAATGCATCAGAGGAAAGGGCCTCCGTATCCTTTTCCTTTACTGCTTTTTATCATGTGTTCTGTCGTGTTTTCCGCGCAGGAGTTCATGTGGGACTCCTGGCGGTGCAGCTCTCTCTTATTTGGCTTGGTGAACAGACCCATGGGATACCCTAATGGCACCCATGGGTAGGGATGCAACCGTGTGCCCCTAGTGTATGTTTTTGGGCATGTGTGTGTGACCCACAGAGCAGGGTACGGGCTGGTGGCAGCTCTGTGCTGAAATGACTGGTGCCCTGAGCGTCCTCCATTTTGGGATGCCCAGGCCCTGTCATTGGAATCGGTAGATTCCTGATGGAGACAAAATGGCCCCCATGGCCTCTTGCCTTCCATCGCCTGTTACCTTGATCTTCCCAAAGTCCTGGGAAGCCCTGCCTCTGTCCCTTCCCCCTGACTGGCTGTTGGGTGGAAGTTCCGTATATGGTAGTGTGGGGAAGTGCCGACCAGACTGGCTGGAGCCTTCTCAACGACCGTATGTTGTGGGTACGCCTGTGGGTGGGACCTGGGTGAATGGAGTGTGTGACGAATATACATTCTATGTTGTGGCTGTCTAGTATCTGGTGGGTGACACAATGGTTGAGACAGCCGTGCCCGAAACCGGTATGAATGCAGCTTGGAGTGTTGAATGGCTCGGTACTTGTCCCAATACACATAACTTGTTGTGAGTGTCTGGAGAGAAGTGAACGGCCTGAATGCACTGTGTGCCTGATTGGCTGCCTGTCTCCATGAATGACCGAAGTTGTGATTGGATGCTTGAGTGTGACCCAACAGAATGAATGGGAGATCAACAGTATATCTGGGGACCTCTCACTGCTAGGAATCGTGTTCAGAAGCTGAAGTCCACTACGACGAGTAACTGGAGTAACTGAAGCTTGATCTTGAAGCCCTGCTGTCAGGGCTGGGGCAATTGGGGGTGTTTTGGGGGCTATGGGGCCGGTTACAGCCTCTGTTGGGGCCTTAGGGGGAGTTAAGGAGGCCCTCAGGTGTCCAACCAGCTTTTCCAGGCGAGTTCTCCACCCTTTTTGCAGGAACAAGGCCCACGGATGGAGAACCGGCTGGAAACTACATTACCCAGCAGGCCGAGTGCTTCACGGGCCTGCTGGGAGAAGAAGGACCACGCGCACGTTAATGCGCATATGCGAGCCGCCCCCAGAAAGCACTGCTCGCAGTCCTGACCACCGGCAAGAGAGGACGTCTGTATCACGAGCTCCTGAAGGCACGCCTACGCGGGGCACCGTCCGCCTGCTTCAACCCCCGGCCCCTTGAACATGAAAAGCTAAGTACTCGTCCTTATTTTAGAACAGCTGATTTGTCCCATTGGAGGGAGACGCGCTACGCGCCACAGGGCCAGTTTGTTAAACTATCCGGAAGCATGAGAAAACGACTTATTAACCTTTTGCATGCAGTGCATGAATATTAACCCAGTGTTGGAGCTAACCTGGCGGTGAAGTAACCGCACCAGTAACAATCGTTAACCCTTTAGGGAACGTTCATAGGAATGACATTTTGCAAGCACGTGCACTAACTTTGTCTTGCTATTTTCAGCTCTTTGACCTGATCGGATTGGGGAGACGTATCACGACCCACCAGCACGAAAAGGCCAAAGGACCTAGAACTTCCGCAGAAGCCAGAGCTAAGTGTATTAGCACCTAGTGTGCATGTTATTGTTTTCTATCCTCACATGGGGAAATGTGGGGAACTTGAGATTTGCATATTGGGGGGAAGTGACCACTTATATGACATGATGTGGGGAGAGCTTTGTTAAGCACACAGGGGGATTGCCTACATGAAGTAATGTGGGGCAGGTGCTGAATTATCTGTGTTTAAGGGTGGCAGTGCCAAAGCAAAAGTTGCACTAGTGAACTAAACACGTTTGGTTAGAGGCTCCAATACAAAGGCCTCCCATCTGTGTAACTCCAAGGAGAGTGGTTGTTTGGTGTGAGTGTGCAAGGGCAGAGACACTACCAGCAACCACCAGCAAGAACAGCACAGGAGTCGAGGAGCATGTTTCCCTAATTCCCCTTTCCCACCCATTGATATTCCCTAAACCTCTTTCCGGTTATCCTGAACTCCCTCTACCCATCCACTCAGCGGACTCTAACCCTCTTTCCCCAGAGGGTTGCGGTGGCCTGCGGTTTCTATTTCCCAGGTGCCAAGACCCAATGGGGAGGGAGGAGCTTGTGCTGCCTCCTTGCCAGTCAAGAGGAGTGAGGATCTGACACCTGCTGCGCGAGAAGAATTGCTGTTGCTCTCCTTCGCAATCTGAAAGCTGCTGTGCTTCAAGGACTGACCCAGAGAGGACCTGGTAAGGCGCCCTCTTCCCGACCTATGAGGGACCATCATGCACAGCTGATCTTTGCCTAAGCTCCCTGGTAGACAGACCTTCGACAGGCTGCCGACTTGATACGGGGATTGCAGCGGAACTCCAAGGAGAAGCGCCCGGACTGTTGTCCACCACTGTCGACGACTGTCGTCGCCGACTCGAGCCGCCGTTTTCCCGTTTGCCTAAGAACTTCATTGATCCAAGGACGCTCTCGTCTGCATCGTCGCCGCTTTATCCTGCTGGAGAAGGCCTGACCGTCGAAGCGCCGAGGAGCATCCACCGGTGGGTTTCCCGCCACCCAAAGACCACAGAGACGCTGACGACTCGACGCCCTTGTTGGCCCACAGTGCTTCAACTCTTTGCGGTCCAGAATTATTGACATCGAGGTGCCCCGCACGCCTCTTCCTCGCAGGACGTTTACGCTTCCCCGTCAACGAGCACCGCTAGGAATGACACAGCTACTTCACCGTCGTAGCTCAACCTGTTCTCCGTCGGACGTTCGACGACCCGTGACTCCTGCCTGAAAGGGAGGACACTCAAGAAGGGCCATCGATTCCCCGACGAGGAAGGCTACAACGCCAGGTACTTTGAGGTTGCAGAACTATTGGAAAGTCTAGTATGAACAATATATGGACTGGGCTTGTATCTTTCTTCTACAGGTTGCTCAGGTGGGGGGATCCCCACACAGAACTGTGTTTAACGGTAGTTACCAGTATTCTGCTTATTACTCAACCATCGCTTTCCTTCCTCTCTCTACTGCTGGTTTCCTCTTTATTTTGATCTGTGTGTCATTCTGACCGTATGCACTTTAATGAGATCTGATAACGTTAGTGGTACCACTTTAGAACTGTACATATTTGCCATTGTTGATTTCTGAGTACAAAGTGAGTTATCGTGATAGTGTACGTGACCTCGAATATTAATTATATAAAGACTGTGTTTTAACCAATACAGTGTGCAGACATTCCTTTGTGGGTGCTTGGGGACTACGCTGTACTTAAGAACCAGCTCGCATCACCTCCTGGGAAGCTAGGCCTTGATTGTTCGACCACGTCTACCAATAATAGAGAATCTTGGCTGGGGTCCTCTGTGCCTCTCCTCTACCATATAGAGAGCGGAAGTACAGACCACCCCCCCCCCTCCGGTCTTTACAGCCGGAGTTTATGTATCCGAAGGGTGTCCGGGTCCACGTGTACTGCTGTCCCCGGAGGTAAAGGCCAGCTTGTATTGGTCCTCCCTACTGACTGGCACTGTCCAGTACCCATTGGTCAGGTCAATGGCAGTATATACGTTTGACCCTTGGATCTGGGCCAGCCTTTGGTCAATATAGGGGAGAGGCCATCGGGACATGTGGACCCGTTTATTTAGCTCCCTAGGGTCTGCGCAGAGTCTCCATTGGCCATTTGGTTTTAAAATCCCCAGCACCGGATCATTAAAGGTGCTGTGGACTGGACGAATTATCCCACGGGACTCACGGTTTTTGGTTATTTCCGTCAGGGACTCCATGGATGCGAGAGGCAAGCGATATTGCTTCACATACACAGGAGTCATTCCAGGGTCCGTGGGAATTGTTGTAGTATGGATCTTGGTGCGACCACAGTCGTACGAGTCCACAGCAAAGAGATCTTGAAAATCTAAGAACACCTATTTCAACTTTTGCTTTTGCTCCGGAGTCTCGCAGGCATCAGCTAGGTTGACCCGCTCTTCAACCATTTGCCTGAAGCCTGGAAAGTCTTCGGGTTTTGCTATCTCAGCGGCCTCCTCCAATTGAGTGGCGAGGTCTCTTGTTAGAGTATTGACCTGGACAGAGGGTTTCAGGTAGGAGAGGTAGTCATTGTGGACCTGAAATATCACCTCATCCTGCCTGATGTCACAAGTCACTTCTTCCTCCCCGTAAGGGCAGGAAGTGTACACTAGGACATTTCCCCCTTGCCTGGTGAAGATCCTGTCTGGTGGTAGGTAATTGTCACTGTCATTGTCAAAGCAGGCATTGGGGATTGGCCCTATCAATTTGTTTCCTAGAGCCATGGAAAAATGTCAGTCATCAACCGCCTTTCCAATAATGGTGCCTGCGCCCAGAGTGATACTCCTAGGGTCGCTGTTATCCATCAATATTCGAATGGTGTTGTGTTCTACATTGACTAATGGTGTTGGGTTTAACCCCAACCCCTGCTGTTGGAGATGGGAATTGAGGTGTGCACATGTGTCAGGATTTAGCAGTTTCTGTCCTCTTTTAATTTTTAATTCAAATGGGAATTGTCAGGTCCGTCCTGGGATTCTGACTTCCTCTCCAATTTGAACTTCAACCACTTACGGCAGCAATTGGGCTGACCAAAATGCTTTCCCAGAATCATCAAAGCCCATGGGATTGCCCCCTAGTCGGGACCAGGCCTTGTAATTTATCAGGTCCAAATTAATTGGAAACCGATCGAGAATGTCACTGCCTAAACAGAATGCAGCAGGGACATCTCGCATGGCCCAACAATTATGTTCGGTGCTTTTGTCACCTATAAACATTTTGAGCATACACCTGCTAGGCAGGAGATGTTTGGAATTGGGGGTTTCCAGGCCCATTTCCCACTTGTCAATCAATTTAAATGAGGGAATGGCTGGGTCTTTTGGGAGTTTTCTGAAATGGCTTTGCTGATGAAGCTCTTTCCGTTGTTTACGCACACTCTGGCGAGAAGAGACTCCTTCCCCTCATTTAACTGAATAGGGAGGAACAGCTGTTCTCTAATTTTCTGAATGTCAGCTAAACTTTGAGCTGGTTTCTCATCACTTTTAACTATAGAATTGGGATTTTCAGATTATGAATCAGTATAAAATTTCAAAGTATTTCCTTCCAGTGTGGAATGCCACTTAAAACTGGAAGGAAGGTTGATTTTCAGGAAAGGAGAGGAGTTTCCATCACCAGTTTGTTGTCCTACAGCAATTACTGTCAAGTCAGGTATTTGATTATTCTGGAAATTAAACTCAACATGATCAGATTTTTGTTCAACCACGTGGCATGTGCCATTTAAACTAACATGGTTGACACTGTTTTAATTTTATTGGCCTGTTAGTCTGAGTCCAGAGGTCCTTGTTCACACAGTCTATTGGGGGGACAACCTGTGCAGGATGTCATTCCCTAGTAGACAGGGTGTTCCCTCTGGAGTTACGACTATGACCGGGTGTTTCACCTTATGTCGCCCAATTTTGCTCTCCAAATCCGCAGTCCGCTCGACAGAAATTTCATTCCCGTCAAAGTTTTGGAGTTGTCCAGGAAGAGGGGTGAGAGGGATCTGGTGTCTCTTCCTGCTTCCTGAATTTAAGCGTTCAAAGGCCCTTTTTTACAGAAGAGAGGCTTGGGATCCAGTGTCCACCAGTGCTGAAATTGTACATTGCCCTTGCACTTGAACGGGGGGGGGAATACATTCTCCCCTCCTTCTCCTCAAGTGGGCAAAGGTAATAAGCATTTCGGGCAAGCTGGGTGGTCAGTTTCTTTATTTTGGACATAGTGGCATTTTGGAAATTTGTTTTGTGTCAGGTCTGGGAATCTGTAATAAAAATGTGACATCCTGAAATAGATAGGGATTTTGAAATCCCCTGTTTCCCTAATTCTGTGCTGCCCCCTTTTATCTGGAGGGAGTCACTAGGAGCAGTTTGTGGGGAGGATCCTTCCTTTACTATTTTATTCTCAGAATGGCAATTCTGGGGTTCAGGGACGGGTGACTCTGAATCAGTCCCCACACCCACCCAGTCTTCATTTGGATCTCTCGGGACCCATTTTTCTTTGGGAGGAATTCCCCTGTCCCTGAAGGAGAAGATTGTTTTCCCATAATCCTCTAAGGATTCTTCCCCTTCAAATTGGAGGACACTAAGTTCCTCCCCAAAATGGGCCTTTTTAAGGTCTTTGTTTCTCCTACCCTCCCTCTGTTCCCTGGATTACAGATTTTTGGGGGCAAGAGATTTTAGTTCTGGTTCCGGGGTGTCCAGGGGCTTTTCACGGGCGAGGAAGGAAGCCTCCTCTAGGGCTTTACACCCTCCCTCCATGCCTCCTCCTCGGGAACCAGTGAATTGTCGGGGTTCTCTCCCCGTCATTGTTCTGGGCTGCAAGACCCTGGGGTTGGGGGTTCTGAGCCGCAATGTTCATCTGAGGGTTCTTCTGAGCCCTCAACATGCAACCCAGATCCTGGGTGAGGTTCTGGACCTGGCACTCTGTTAGGGAGAATTCTCTTTTATGGCTAATTTCCCTCACCTAGTGAGTCCCTCAGCAGCTTTGCTGGATTTCCGGGGTTTATTTTTTCCACCTGGTAAGAGTGTGAGCCTTTTTCCCACTCTTCCATGTGTTTTGCCATGTGTATTTCTACTTTTTGTGTGATCTTGGGCTCTGGAGCCACACCACTCCATGAGCCCCACTTTTTTGTGTGTTACACAGCACCTTCAGTGCAGTGACACAGAGTTGTCTTTGAGACTTCCCACTGACTCCATTTTTCTGGGGCTGACTACTGTGCCCCAGAAACATGTAAAGTTGCCATTAACTTTATATAGTCACTTTAAACTACAAACCCAGTACACCCCATCTTACATGGAGTATTGGAAAGGGTTAATTCCTACCCCTTTTTGTCTGTGCCTCTTGGAGCCTTGTTTCGCTCCTCTAACATTAAGACTTGGCTGGTGGCAGTGGTACCTACCCTTACTTTTCTACCGCGATTATAGTTGTAGTAATCTCGTCTATCCTGAAAAAGTATAATATGTATTTCCTTTGGCTCCCCGCCTGCGCGTGAGTTGGAATGTGTTAGAATGCTGAGAGTGGGTCAGAACGTTCGAAGGGAGACCGTTAGAAGGAGATGATTAGTTCATGAGTGGAGACGCAGTGCGGGGCGCCGGTATATATATATGTAATAGTAAATAAACTAAGTTACTTACCTCTACGAGTCTCCCTCGCTTATTTCAAATGGCGACGAGGATGCCGGCGCCCTGAGAACCCGCGAAGAGAGTGGAGCCAAGAGCAGTTGCTCCGAGCCGATACGCAGCGTTGCGTGGGTTCGTGCTGATCGTGGCCCAGTGAGGAAGTGGCGAAAGGGAGAGCAGAAGCTCTGAGCCAGTGCGTGTTCCCGTATTAGCTTGTGCAGGTGTTCTGGTCTGCGGATGAATTGCAGGGGAGAGCAGATGCTCCGAACCGGCGCGTAATATCGCGTTAGTTCGTGCAGGTGTTTCATCATTTGTTTATTATGGCTCCGGGAAGTGCATTCAGAGCACGGTTGATGCTGTAATACTGGAGGTTAGAGAAAAGGACCCTCCAGGAAGTCTACAAGTCATGTGACACGCCTGACCTGGCCCAGACGAAATGAAGAGGAGACAGTAATCCCTTCATTTTCGTCACAGTACTTTCAAATGGAATTTGAAAAAAAAAATTGTGGCAACAATAAAGCCATACTCTGCAATTGTCACTAATCTACAGAGCTATGCAAGGTATCAATATTCAACCGCCAGCAAGTTTTCTTCCGGCGCCAGGCCAACCTGTAGTTTTATGGTCAGAATGGAAAGAATTCTGGTTAAACTACATCCAAGCAGTTGAACATAAAGATCTCACGCCTAGGAAGAAGAAGTTATTATTACTGCATGCACTCGGATTGGAAGGGCAGAGGAAGTTCAGAGAGCTACCAGAATTGACTGTAGGTGAGGCGGGTGATGCTGATGAGCATGATAGGGCCATAAGGCAATTGGACAAATACTATGCACCAGAAACTAATGTAGCCATAAATAGATACAAATTCTATACGCGGGTACAAAAAGAACATGAAAGCATTGAAGAATATGTTTCGGCATTGAGAGTGTTATCACGAACTTGCCAATTTGGCAATGGTATCACCCTTGATGAGTTAATCAGGGATCAGATCATTATTCACTCTAAGGACAATTTAGTCCAAGACAGACTGTGGATTGTTGGCAATCCATCCCTACCGGAAACCATAGCGATTGCTAAACGGGTAGAACACAGTCAGTTGTGCTCGAAGGAAATGAAGAGCAAGAAAGAGGAGGCTCTGCAAAGCATGCAGAAGCATAGTAGTAAAGAGATACAGGAAAAAGAAACAGAAGAACAAGGCCAGGTTAACGTACTACGGTCAAAGGACAGAGGTGGAGCAAACGTTAAAAACAAAGATAAAGTCGAGGTAAATGCAGGAAGAAATAACAAAATGAAGAACTTTGATCAGAGAGGGAGTTCAAATCGAGGAAAGAATTGGGTAAAGAATGAACCAAAAGTTCCATATGAACATAGATTTCAGAATGCCCAACCGAGAGAAGGAGACAGATGCTATAATTGTGGCAGAGTGGGTCATTATGCCTATGCTAAAAAGTGCCCAGCATTGGGGCAAACATGTGGAAATTGTGGCATCAGAGGTCATTTCGCGGTCACATGTAGAAGGAGGAAGAAAGTATCTGCCATTATGGAAGAAGAGGAAGAATCGGAGGAAGAGAGAGTGTTTTTGATACGTGAGCCACCAACTGGAGAATTTAAATGCCCGAGTTGTGAAGTAATTTTTGATAATTGGAAACTTAAAGTGAAGGTTGACAGTTGCTCACCTTGGACGATTATTACCAAGAAAACATGGAAGAATTTAGTAACACGTGGTCTCAAAAGTAAGATGGAGATGTCAGACATACCAAATCCTGGTGGGTTTGAAGGATCCAAGATCAAGATGATTGGATGGTTTTCGTGTATTGTTCAGTTTAAAGACAGACGGTCTCAAGTGAAGGTGTACGTAGCAGAAAAGGGTGTGAATGTACTGGGTTGGAGAGACCAAGCTGGACTGAGGATCAGGTTGGATCCATGTGAAGAAGAACAAATCCTAGTGGTAAACGGGAGCCAAGCGCAAAGTAATGAGAATGTTAGAGAAGATAAAGTGGAGACATTAAAATTGGGTTTGCTCAAAAACTTTGCGCACAGGATTCGTCTCAAGAAGGGAGCAATACCTGTTAAACACACGAAATCCAGGCCAATTCCATTTGCCATTGCTGATAAGGTTGAGCAAGAACTTGCATCATTGGAGTCTGAAGGAGTAATAGAAAAAATTGAATCATCTGAATGGGTGAGCCCCATTGTGGTTGCATTGAAGAAAAGTGGCAAACTCAGAATTTGCGTATACTTGAGAGACGTCAACAAGAATATCATAACTGACATTTTTCCACTCCCTATCATATCTGAAATGTTGAATCGTATTGGTAATGCTGATGTATTTTCTACATTAGATCTTTCGAGCGCTTACCATCAAATCTCTTTGACAGAGGATTGTAGGGACATTACAGCATTTATAACGCCACATGGGCTGTTTAGGTATAGACGTATGCCGTTTGGATTAGCGTCTGCGGCAGCATTATTTCAAAGAATTATGATGCATGTGTCACGGCTCGGGGAGCCTGGAAGCTCTGGAATAGGTGGAAGCGGCGTACGGGTGTTCCGATCACGCTTCCTCTACCCAGTGCAGCGGTCTAGTCTTTTCTGCAACGTATCCCGACACAGGATATAGCCCGCCCCTTCCTGTGTTCGGGTGCGTTGCAACGCTCCAGTTTTGGCTGCTGCTTGTTTTCTCCGTGCTAGTGTCCCTGCTACCGTATTGTTTGTTACAGTTACCTTCCGGAGCTCGCTCCGATTCTGGTTTCCTCCCTCTCCCCCTTTCCTCGCTCCCGTTCTCCATTCCCTTCCCGTCCTACCACCTTTACTACGTCCTCCTATTGCTTCTTTCCCGTGTTCCTTACCTCCCCTTCCGCCCGCCTTTGTTTACTATTATTGCCTTTTCCGCCTTGTCTACCCTTCCACCTTTCTTACTTACCTTCCTCCACTCGCCCTCTCTTGTTATCGGCTCCTTCTGTGTACAGCCCCCAGGAATACACTACGGGTTTGCCTTGCCTAGCCCGCTTACCTTGTTGCTGACACTTTGGACTTCCGAATTCCTACCGGTCTCAGCGTTTCCTCCTTGGAGACCTGTTTGTCAAATTTTGGAAAGGAGTGTGCCTTCTCCAGCAGTTTACTCAGCCCTGCAAGTGTCAAGTGCTTCCTACTACCGACGCATCTTCTACAGACCTCTGGGGTTTTTTCAGCCTCTGGCTTTTTCCCCTCACTCCGCGGCCGCGGAGGGTCACCACCGATCACCCTTGGGGTGTCACGGTGGCGGCCTCCTTCGGCCGTTCTCATCTACAAAAAAAAAAGGGAAGGCCAAGCCTAAGGAGAACCGGACCCTGAATCTACGCCGGGGAATACGAGGTGAGGAGGAAAGGGAAGTAAGGGAGGCCGAGATCCTACAGGATCAAGAGGAGATTCACGATACCCTTGACAGTTTGCAACGCCACGATACCGCCATGGCCTCTCCTCAACAGATCCAAGAACTGATAGCAGCAGTTCAAAACCTCAACCTAGAGGTGCAAAATCTAAAAGGGGCCAATGCTACTCTACAACAACGGATCGCAGAACGGGATCTTCCGTCCACCGACCTGCCTCCCTTACCTCTTGTGTCGGGAAAGTTTGATGGAACCCCCAAGAAACTCCAGGAATTTTTGGATGCATGTCATCTGCATTTTACATTCCGTACACATACTTTCGCCTCTGGCCATGCTAAGGTGGGGTTCATGATTACCCATATGTGCAGTAACGCCTTGGCCTGGGCCACTCCTCTAGTGAACAGATCTGATCCCGTCCTCCTAGATTACGAGGCCTTCAAGACTTTGATGAAACAGACGTTTCTACGTACCGAGAGTACCTACTTGGCATCCGAAGATCTGCTAGACATCAGACAAGGAAACAATGATGTTATGTCATATATCACCTCCTTTAGGCAAATCGCTGCAGAAGCAGGATGGCAAGAACAAGCACAGTATGCCATCTTTAGAAGGGGACTGCGTGAGGAGTTGAAGGATGAACTAGCCAGGATAGAACGTCCCCTTACCTTTGCTGACCTGATCTCGGCTACTCTCCGGATAGATTTCCGACTGGCAGAACGTCGAGCAGAACGCCGCAAGACTAAGAGCAGTACATCAATACCCCCTGGCCCTTCTCTTTCCTTCCCCCCTACCGCCACTCGTCTCACAAGAGAAGAGCCTATGCAGATCGGAAGCACACGTTCCCCTCTCACCGCAGAGGAACGTAGAAGAAGACGAGAAGGGAACCTGTGCATGTATTGCGGATCGCCGCTTCACCTACTCAGAGATTGCCCCGACGTTCCACCCAGGCGTTCGGGAAACGAACACCCTCGGTAAAGCTGGGGACGCACTACCGAGGGAGCGAAGCTAGTCCCTTTGTCACCCTTTCTGTTACTTCTCCAGAGTGCACCGAAGACCACCGTCTTATGGTTATGGCGGTCACCTTGATCATCAACAAGACTACCATTCAGACACAAGCCCTGTTGGACTGCGGAGCCGCAGGCAACTTCATGGACATTCTCTGGGCCGAAAGGCAAGGCATTTCCCGTATTGCCAAGGCCGAAGATCAAAAGGTAGAAGGTGTTGACGGAAGGCCTTTGAGCTCTGGTCTCATTACGCACACTACCGAAGCCCTTGTCTTACACATCATGCAACACTCTGAACGTTTGTCTTTCGACTTGATCAGGGCTGCGCACTTCCCATTAATCCTCGGGATTGGGTGGTTAAGAAGACACAATCCTACCATTCTCTGGTCCGAGAACGTTCTGAGTTTCCAATCCTCCTTTTGCAAGACCAATTGTCTACCCCAAACAGAATTCTCTACAGTACACACCTTTTGTGGTGAAGATCCCAAAACAATCCATTGTTTGCCTGCTTATCTCGCTGAGTACACCGATGTAGTTACCGAGAAGATCCCCCTGGATCTTCCTCCGCATAGGCCAGAAGACTGTGCCATTGACCTTCATCCAGGGTCCTTGGTTCCGTTCGGTCGCCTGTACCCGCTAACCCTCCAGGAAAGACATCATTTGAAGGAATACCTGGACAAGAACTTAGCCAACGAACTCATTAGACCTTCTAAATCCCCTGCCGGTGCATCATTGTTTTTCATCCCCAAGAAGGACACCAAAGAACTACGTCCTTGTATTGACTACAGGGGTCTTAACAAGGTCACCATCAAAGATCGCTATCCTATGCCCCTCATTTCCGAGATCATTCAGGCCGTACATTCTGCCACCGTCTTTACTAAACTGGACCTGCGCAATGCGTATCACTTGCTCAGGGTACAAACAGGAGACGAGTGGAAAACGGCTTTTCGGACACCTTTTGGGTTGTACGAGTACCAGGTGATGCCGTTTGGGTTAGTCAACGCTCCATCTATCTTCCAGCGCTTTATGGATAGACTCTTCTCGGATCTCCTAGGCAACTCGGTCATCGTCTATCTCGATGATATATTGGTTTACTCTCGCACCCAAGAAGAACACTGTCTACACGTAGTGGAAGTTTTTCACAGACTACAGGACCATCAACTCTCAGTTAAGCTGGAGAAATGTGTTTTCTCAGCATCAACTATACCCTATTTGGGTTACATTCTTTCTTCGGCAGGGATAGCCGTTGATCCTCGCAAAGTCAGTTCTATTTTGGAGTGGCCATCTCCTGCTTCTGTGAAGGACATTCAGAGATTCTTAGGACTCTCGAACTTTTATCGGAAGTTCGTTCCGAACTTCTCCCAATTGGTGCTTCCGATGACCTCTCTCCTCAAAAAGACCTCTTCGCCATTCCGGTGGACTACCGAAGCAGAAAAGAACTTCCAGCTGCTAAAACGATCCTTCTGTGTGACTCCTATATTACGTCAACCCAATCAAAACCTTCCCTTTGTGGTGGAAACTGATGCCTCTTCAGCCGCTGTAGGAGCCGTCCTACTTCAGGAGTACCAAGGAAAGGAACACCCGGTATCATACTATTCCAAGACTTTGAATCCCAGTCAACGTAACTACTCTGTTATTGAGAAAGAACTGCTGGCAATGAAACTGGCCTGTGTAGAGTGGCGTCATCTACTCCAAGGGGGAATGCATCCGTTCACACTCCGAACGGACCATAAGAATCTCCAGGTGTTACGCCAGTTTGAATGCTACAACACCAGACAAGCAAGATGGGCGCACTTCTTCGCGCAGTTTGACTTTAACATCACATACATTCCGGGCAACCAGAATGTAGTAGCCGATGCCCTATCACGACGGAGTGATTATTTTATGGAACTGGAGACCAAGCCTGAGCTAATGTTTCCTGAGTCCCGTACCATAGGAACGTTGTCCGCGTTCCTACAACAAGTCAAGGAAGACTCTACCGGAAGGTTTGAGGCCGAGACCGGTCTAAAGAAGAAAATGGATTATGTTATCCAAGACGGTCTATACATTGTGGACAAGAGATTGTATCTACCAACCCCTTCTCTCCGGGAAAAGGCTCTATCCTGGTGCCACGACGCCAAGGTGGCAGGTCATCGTGGCATCTATAACACTCAGGAACTCCTATTACGCTATTTCTTCTGGCCTCGAATAAGGGAAGAAGCCAGGTTATACGTCCAGTCATGTATTACCTGCCTCCGCAATAAAGCCTCCACTCAAAGACCTTTAGGTCTGCTTGAACCGGATTCTATCCCTACCGGTCCATGGACCACTGTCTCTACCGATTTCATCGTAGAGTTACCTGAATCCAGTGGTTGTACCTGTATCATGGTTGTCGTTGACTCATTCACCAAAATGGCCCATTTTTCCCCCTTACCAGGCATACCAACCGCGTCAAGTATGGCCGAGGTGTTCCTAAGAGACATCTTCAAACTGCACGGGATTCCTACTAAGATCATCTCTGATCGTGGCAGCCAGTATACTTCCCGATTTTGGTCCTCTCTCTGCGAAAGACTAGGCATCGAGAGGGCTTTAACATCCGGGTACCATCCCCAATCGAACGGCCAGACTGAACGTCTAAATGGTACACTTGAGCAATACCTAAGGTGTTTCGTCAATCAACGCCAAGATAACTGGGTTCAACTGTTGCCGACGGCCGAATTCTCGTACAACAACTCTTGTCATTCAGCCCTCGGTATGAGTCCCTTTTACTGCACCTACGGTTACCATCCCCGTGCCTTATATCCTTTGACCGGCATTGAATCCACAGTCCCTTCTGTAGAATCTATTGCGGAAAGCCTCCAAGAAGCTCATCGTAAGGCCAAACTAGGGCTCCAAGAAGCTCAAAACAGACACCGTTACCAGGCGAACAAACATCGGAGATCAGTTCCTGAATGGAACGTGGATTCCAAGGTCCTGCTATCGACCAAGTATTTACCAAGGTGGGTGCGCCCTTCCAAGTTGTCTCCCAGATACATAGGGCCCTATAAGATAACCCAGAAAATTAATCCAGTGGCCTTCCGCTTGCAATTACCCTCTCAATTACAACGTATACATCCCGTTTTTCACTCTTCTCAGCTTAAAGACTTTCATGAGGACAAATGGTCTCGTAGGAAGACTGCCGCTCCTGTGCCAAAAGGTCCAAAGACCGACATCTTCGAAGTCTCTCAGATATGCGATTCACGTTACCATAAGGGTCGTCTAGAGTATCTGGTCCACTGGAAAGGATACCCACGATCAGAAGACTCCTGGGAACCTAAAGGACATCTGGACTCGCCCCTCTTGCTACGCAAATACCATCGTAGTCACCCTGGCAAGCCAGGAGGGGTGGACCTTAGGAGGGGGCATACTGTCACGGCTCGGGGAGCCTGGAAGCTCTGGAATAGGTGGAAGCGGCGTACGGGTGTTCCGATCACGCTTCCTCTACCCAGTGCAGCGGTCTAGTCTTTTCTGCAACGTATCCCGACACAGGATATAGCCCGCCCCTTCCTGTGTTCGGGTGCGTTGCAACGCTCCAGTTTTGGCTGCTGCTTGTTTTCTCCGTGCTAGTGTCCCTGCTACCGTATTGTTTGTTACAGTTACCTTCCGGAGCTCGCTCCGATTCTGGTTTCCTCCCTCTCCCCCTTTCCTCGCTCCCGTTCTCCATTCCCTTCCCGTCCTACCACCTTTACTACGTCCTCCTATTGCTTCTTTCCCGTGTTCCTTACCTCCCCTTCCGCCCGCCTTTGTTTACTATTATTGCCTTTTCCGCCTTGTCTACCCTTCCACCTTTCTTACTTACCTTCCTCCACTCGCCCTCTCTTGTTATCGGCTCCTTCTGTGTACAGCCCCCAGGAATACACTACGGGTTTGCCTTGCCTAGCCCGCTTACCTTGTTGCTGACACTTTGGACTTCCGAATTCCTACCGGTCTCAGCGTTTCCTCCTTGGAGACCTGTTTGTCAAATTTTGGAAAGGAGTGTGCCTTCTCCAGCAGTTTACTCAGCCCTGCAAGTGTCAAGTGCTTCCTACTACCGACGCATCTTCTACAGACCTCTGGGGTTTTTTCAGCCTCTGGCTTTTTCCCCTCACTCCGCGGCCGCGGAGGGTCACCACCGATCACCCTTGGGGTGTCACGGTGGCGGCCTCCTTCGGCCGTTCTCATCTACAAAAAAAAAAGGGAAGGCCAAGCCTAAGGAGAACCGGACCCTGAATCTACGCCGGGGAATACGAGGTGAGGAGGAAAGGGAAGTAAGGGAGGCCGAGATCCTACAGGATCAAGAGGAGATTCACGATACCCTTGACAGCATGTGCTGAAAGGTTTAAGTGGAACAATGGTATATCAGGATGATATAATTGTATTTGGTAAGGGATCTGAGGAACATGATGGGAGGTTGAAAGAAGTGTTGAAGAGATTGCAAGAAGTCGGGTTGAAAGTTGAGAAAAGCAAATGCAAATTTGGGTTGGAAGAAGTGGAATATTTAGGGCATACTGTGAATGGTAAAGGTTATAAACCCAAAAGAGATGCTATGAAGGCAATCAGAGAGTCACTGAATCCTAACAATAAAGACGAATTAAGATCGTTTTTAGGGTTATGCGAATATTACAACAGCTTTGTAAAAAATTTTGCGAGTATAACAGAACCATTGAGAAAGTTGTTAAAAAAGGATGCAAAATTAACATGCGGTGCTGAATGTAGTAAGGCGGTTGAATGCATAAAAGGAGAAATTTGTGACTCCTTGGAATTGGGAGGATTCGAGTTTGGAAGGTTAACGAAGATTACGGTGGATGCCAGTGGGAGTGGTATAGGAGCAGTTTTAACACAAATAAATGAAGATGCATATGAGAAGGTGATCAGTCATGCTTCTAGAGCTATTTCGGAAACAGAAAGCAGATATTCTGTGATTGAAAAGGAATTATTAGCCTGTTCGTGGGCGGTGAATTACTTTAGGAAATATTTGTGGGGAAGCAAATTTGTAATTCAGACAGATCACAAGCCCTTAATTGAAGTTCTCACAGTGAAAGGAATGTGTAAAGCTTCTCTCAGGTTAGCCAGGCTTAGTCTGAAATTACAGGATTACAATTTCTCAGTGAAATATGTGCCAAGGAAAAGGAATATTGTTGCTGTTTATTTATCTAGATTGCCATTAAGGAGTGATGAAGCAAGTGTGGATCTGGATGAAGAGATGGTGGCGGTCGTTTTTGAGGTTACGTCTAAAGAAATGTGGATTGAAGAATTAAATAAAGATGATGAATTACAAGAGATAAGAAGATACTCCGAATCAGGGTGGCCTGAAAAAAGGGAGATTAGCGAAAGTTGTAGAAGATATTGGGAGGTTAAGGATGAATTGTCTATGGAAGATGGATTTTTAGTGAGGGGAGACAAGTTGATTCCCCCACGTAAGTTTTGGAATGACCTTATTGAGAAAGCGCGCCAGGGTCATCCTGGTATTACTGGCACTAAGAACAATGTGCGTTTGAAATACTGGTGGCCAGGCATGGATCTCATGAATGAGAGGTTTATTAGAAATTGTTGGCCATGTCAGAACAGTGACAAGAGCTGCAGGATAGTGAAGTCTAAGCCAATTAACATAGACAAAGGTAATGCGCCATGGGAGATGGTAGGAATAGATATCATTGGACCATATGTGAAGTTAATTGGAGAGAAGAAGTTCCTGATAGTTCTAGTTGATTACTATTCAGGATGGTTGGAAGTCAAGGCGGTGAGTAGAATTGATACTAATGAAATAATTAAATTTATAATGCAGATCTGCAGAAGGGAAGGATTTCCCAAAATAATAATGAGTGATAATGGAGTTCAATTCAGAAGTAGAGAAATGAGCGAATTTGCTAAAAGAACAGGAATTGAGTGGAGATGGGTTAGTGGAGAGATATAATCGTGTAATTGTTGAGGCAGTAGAGTTAACCTTGAGTAACAACATGCCGGTGGATGAAGTTCTTAAGGAGAGAGTATGGAGCACTAGGATATCTGTCAAGAGAGGAATGGAGGTCTCTCCTTTCGAATTAATGAGGGGAAGGGCGTCAAATACTGTGCTAAATCCTGAATGGGTTAATTGTAGGAGAAGTGTTAGTACTGGGTTACAAAGTCCTGACGAAAATCTAGATAGGTACAGTAGGTATACAGGAAAGTTCAAGTCTACAGAAAGGAGTAAATTGAGAATCTTACCAGGAGATTTGGTGCGAATCAAAATTGGACGCAATGTTAAAAAGGGTGAGTCTAAGTACAGCAGTCCTGTTAAGGTAGTACAAATATTCAGGAGAGCTGTCAGAGTTGCGGGAGGATCGGTATGGAATATGGACAGGGTTAGTAAATGGATGTGGAGGGGTATGAATCAAAGAGACAAACAGATTAAAATTGGAAGAAGAGTGATTGATTTATTTGGAGATGATCAAATTCAAAATGGAGTTGAAAATGTGAATTTGAATGGTAATGTGATGAGACAGGTTGAGGATGAAAGTGCGCAGCAAGGTGAGAGAGTTTATGAAGATAGGAGTGTGCGTAGTTCTAGAGAAAGGAAGTTACCGTTTTGGTCCAAAGATTATGTCATGCAGAGTTAAACAATTTCCCTTACATAAGGGAGGTTTGAGTAAAGAATTTTAAGGTGATTATACAAGTGTGCGTTTTGCACATATGTGTTATGTTTGAAATGTTTTGACTACATGTACTTTGCACAGATGTGTTAAATTTGGGAATGTATATCTTTTCTCCTGTTCAACTTTGTGAAAGGGGGGGATGATGTAGTAATCTCGTATATCCTGAAAAAGTATATGTATTTCCTTTGGCTCCCCGCCTGCGCGTGTGTTGGAATGTGTTAGAATGCTGAGAGTGGGTCAGAACGTTCGAAGGGAGACCGTTAGAAGGAGATGATTAGTTCATGAGTGGAGACGCAGTGCGGGGCGCCGGTATATATATATATATATATATAATAGTAAATAAACTAAGTTACTTACCTCTACGGGTCTCCCTCGCTTACTTCAATAGTCTATAAACGTGGTACTGTTTTAGGGTATTGCATTAGCCTCAAACATAAACCCGCTTCACCAAATACTTTTATTTTGGCTCCGGTCGGGTTTAGTCGCCATTTCTTTTTGTTAAAGTCCTTCTTGTGTTTTACTTTTCGCGCCAAACTAGGTTTGCCTTCTTTGTTCGCCGTCCTTTGGCGGGCTTCTGTCCAGAAGCCCTCCTTTGCCGTCTGGTTGTCTAGGTGGGCTGAATGTGAGGGAGGGGTTTAGTCACCCCCTGCACAGGGTCTCCTTGGAGACCTAAGTCGCACTTTGTGTCGATTGGCTAAGGTGGTTGTCTGGGCCGGACAACCCCCCTGCTGGGTGATTGACAGCCAGGCTGTGTGAATGGGGGATTTTGGCATAAAAGGCAGGACTCTTGGGCTGGAAGTCAGAGTCGCCACTGGAACTGCAAGAACCAAAGAGAAGCGGAGAAGAAGATGGCTGCTGCAACTCCCGAGTCCCGGTGAAGCCCTACTGCAGTCCTGAGCTATCTACCCTTCAATGACAGAAAAGATCCAGTCCGGAGTCTTCTTCCCTTGAGCCTGGTGGGATCAACCAGATCACCTTCAACAGCCAGAGGATCCTCTTCTTGGCCGAAATCGCTGCACACAGCTGTAGTGGTCTGGATAGCCATCTGAAGAGCTTTATTCACCGTTGCTTTGCTGCTGCTGGCTTCATCCCTGGGTAGTGCAGATTGCTCCAGACGTCCTCCTTCTTGTCCCCATGACTGAAGCTCCAGGAACCGTGAGTCTGCAGGAACTAGCAGGAACAACTGCTGTGGTACCAGCTTTCTTCAAACGAATAAGGTACTGTGTCCGACTTTGAGGAATTGGGGTGAGCCCTTTTTCCTCGCCAAAGGCTTGTCCTTTCTTCCTTCCCTCTTATAACTTTTGCTTCCCTTTTGACAATATCCAAGTACTCCTGGCAATCTCGAATCGTGAACTGTTCTAACCTTGTGATCCTTGACAACAGGTTTCTGTTCCATTTGATACTGGCGCAGGCCTATTGACTTTTATCTACTTTTTAGAAAGTGTCCTCTGATTCTATTTGCCTTGACAAAAGTATTGCCTATGATTTTTATCCCCTATTCTCTTGTGTTAATTCTATGTGCTTAGTGTGTTTGACTTCGTTTACATTTTCTTCCCGCGAGTACGCTTTTCTTTCGTAAAACCGAACTGTCATTACTGTCAAAAAGTGGTCGCGTATTAACCCACGGTAACGTCTTTGTTTCACAACACCGGTCTGTCAAATCCCACTGTACTTACCTTGAATTGATCTGCACAAGGGGAATTGGATGTGTGTAGTATATTTGGAGTGTGGTTTTATTTTAATAGAAGTGAAGGGTTTTGTGAACAGATGGTTTAAAAAATAAATGTACTTATATTTTTTTAACCAGAAATCTTGAGTCAGTGTTTGCTTGAGTCACAGTAATTGTAGTCCTTTGTGTAATCTCTACTACTGCTCATTTGCTCTTCAGATAAGTCTGGCTGCTCAGCCATTGCTACCACTTTTACTGTGTAGTACAGGCTTGTACCAAAGGTGAAATTGTACTACCACTTGTGGTCTTAATTGTGTGCAGTGGTCCCTAAGGGCACTGCATAGGATTCTGCCTAACACGCTCCAGTTGGGACACCCGTTCTGTGGTGGGTCTTTGTTCGTATCTAGGGGTTTCATGGGAAGGGTAACTATCCCTTCTCCTGGGGGTATCCTGGGTACTGGGGATTTTGGTAACCCTCCACCCTTGGCCTCCCCTCACCCGGATTGGGTTGTCTGGACTCCTGAAACCCGGGAAAGAAAGGAGGGTTGTCCTGCAGGTTGGGGTTTTGAGGGTACCGGGGAAAGAAACTTAGACCAGGATTAGGGGGATTACTGCCCTCCTGAGGGAGTTTAGGAGGGATGTTTCCTGAGGGAGTAATTACCTGGCAGGACCACCCCCCCTTGGGCTGGGGGAGTCCATACATACCCCAAGATAGGTCAGCTGCCCTTGTATCTGGGTCTTAGATAATCAGAAGAGTTAGGGGTCCCATTGGTGGGATTACCTCCCTGACTGCCCCCTGTTTCTGATTGGCCAGAAGGCCTTCGCAGCCTCTGATTTTGCTGGTTTTGGGTAGGTACATTTTTAGACCCTCCCATTTCTAGGTCTAAAATGGGGGCAACCTTCACCTCTGCCACCTTAGCAGCAGCAGGGGTGTTGGCTGGTTGGGGTTTTTGGTCTGGTTTTTATTTTCTGCGGGTTTTTGGACATCATAAGTGCAGGTAGCATGCTCTATTACCCAGTCCAGAGATCTTTTATCATGGAAATCCCTCACCAGCTGGGTCATGATATATTTTGGGAGTGCATGAAAGTAGGTAGTAATAAACTCTCTGCTATCCGTGCGCACCCTCCTAGTGGTTTGTGCAAAGGTGCATTTTAGCTCCTGCACAAATTCTCGTGGGGCCTGGTCTTCTCCGCATTGCAGATTATAGACCGCTTTGTGAGCCTCTTGGGTGTTTCTATGGTGCAGAAAAGTGTTTCAAGATGGCCGCCCTGTAGGTGGACCATCTTGAATGGTTCTGGTTTTCCAGTCCAGCAAAGAAGATGGAGTATCTGGAGAGAATGTCCATTTAGCATACTCTATGCAGTTCTGGATGTCTTTAAGATGAAAAGTGTCCATCATTTGTTCATATAGTTCCAAATGTTCCCAGGCAGAATATTTTGTGTTTTTGTGGTACGGGGTTATGAAATTCCTAATGGCCTTGATCTGCCTAATGGGGTCTTTCTTCATAACTCTCTTTAATTTATTTGCCTTCTTTGGCCGCGTCACCTGAGTCCACTCGCCCTCCGACTCAGAGGCGCTACCGCTTGAGGACCCCACATGATCTTCTAGGCGCACCCTGATTCTGTGAGCTTGGGAGGGGCTCGCAGAATGGTGGGGCCTAGCTTCTTCTCCCCTGTGACGCACTGGAGAGTAGTCTTCTGACTCCTCCCTGCTTCCAGGGTTGGTGGAGGATCCCCCCACTGCCCTGATTTGGTGGAGGTCTTCAGAATGCTCTTTTTGGGCCTTATTTTGTTCTATTTTTCTACAAATTGAACCAACTGGTCCCTTTGAAGGTAGCATTTCTACATATCTAATTCCCTGATTTCTCCTCATAGGAGACTTCCTTGTCAGAGACATCAGCCTTAATATTTTTGTATCTATACAGGGACGCCCGTTCATGCATTTCTGGGGGCGCTGACCTGTCAGATCCATCATACTAAACCTATTTAATTCTGCCGGCCTCATGGTTTCTGGCTCATGTGAACCAGTAGACATGAAGTCAGCAGTGTTCAAAGTATTAAGTGGGTTTGAGTCCATTAGTACAGAGGTCATCATACTATAGTCAGGGGTTACCCTGTCCCTCTCTACTTGTTCGGGGTCCCTCCAGTTTGGATTAAATCTAGCACCCTCTTTTTCCAACCCCGCTAGTTTCTCCTTCTCAGCCCCTACCGCTTGATAATAGGCAAAGATCTGAGCCTTTTGCTCAGCTATCAGGGCTTTACTGGCCTCTATGACCCGCTCTTGAGCTGCCACCTGCTGGTGGAGCCCATCTTTCTCCTCACAGAGAGCCTCATTATCTTTTTGTGCTGTCTGTATAGTTTGGGAAGGCTGAGACAGACAATTTCTGTTGCAGGAGGTGAACCTCCTTTTTCTGCATATTTAGAGTCTCTATGGCCTGCTCTAACTCGAGTTCCTTTTGTCCCCTATGTCCCATTAATTTATCACATTCTTCTTTTATGCCAGTCAATCCCTGAAGGTCTGACTCCCTTCTCTCCAGATTGTTTTTTAAACTGCACATTTGCTGGTATACAGCCTTTTTCTCCTGATACAGAGAGCCCCTTTGTTCAACCAGGTCATCCCTTTGTTGTGTTATGGCGCCTAATTTCTGGCGCTCTTCATCAAATTCTGAGTGGAGGTCTCTCTTAATTAATTAATTATTTTCCTCTTCCACTTTATCAATCTGCTTCTGTAACACGATTATTTCTTCTGAGCAAACTTTATTATATTTTAGTTGTTGGTTTCGTTTCTGTTGACTCTCTTCGAGAGAGTCAGCCTTTTCCTGACACTCCACTCTTAAGGTATTTAATTGGGCCTCATTGTCTGAATTATTCTGTCATTGTAGGGCCAAGTCCTCTTTTAGCTGTTTGATGTAATTTCCAGATTCTGCCTCAGAATCTTGGCTCATTTGCAACTTTTGTTCTGCTAATTTTAGTTCAGTCTGAATTTTAGTTATGAGTTCAGATTGATTTTGCGCAAGAGTTGTATTTTCTTCATGCTTTTTCTGCATCACTCCCATATGGAGATACATGTAGGCCGTGATTCTGACAATTTTAATATGCTCCTCTTTAATTTTCAGAGGCATGTACAACTCGCTCAAAGCTTGATTTAATAGACCACCATCCTGCCATGTGTCCATGTCCATGGTGGTGACTTGTTGCATCATTTCTTCTAGCCAGTCTTTTTCATCTTGCTCTGGTTATTCCCCCATGACAAATAATCTGTGCAGAAGGTGCTCCCTAGCCATCTTCATCTCTACTGTGGTCATTTTGGAAAGTATTCTTTCTTTATTCATTTATTTATGTAAGGGTAGTCTGTATTCTGTTGCTTTTTGTCTCGTTTGGGGCTGATTAAGCTTTAATTTTATACATAGGCCTGATACTTAAGATTTTTGTTTTGGGGAGGCGCTTCTACAGCGTAATACAGTGTTCCAACCACATAAAGTATCACTACCTTGAAAGTTAGCCTGCTGTGTTAAGCTGTCACGGGTGAAGACACAAACCCAAAAACCGGCCTGAGCCCCCAATTTGTGAAGGATTCTAACAAGGCGTCACACACCGGATCAGGACTCTTGCCCTTAGCCTAGGATGTAACGCTCAATTAGAATACTTGCTCTTTATTTTCTACGAATTCAAATTGAGCCAATACCCAACCCATCTCACACCCCCTTTTACAAATACCCTGGGTCCCAATGGACCATGAACCAGGCCAGTTGGTGGGAATACAATATTTATTTATTTTAATTTCAAAGGAAATCACGCCATTTTTATGTTGGCCAGCAATCACCAATGGGGTGATAATTACAATGAAAACTACTGAAATGCACTTGGGTAACCTTCTACAAGAACATATCCAAAGCACAAATGAATAGTAGCACTTTTTCAATTAGGATAGATAGCACCCAAGGTAAGATTTCCCCCTGCAATGTTCCCTCAATGTTCCCTCAAACCCCAATTAATTGTATTCTGAGTGGATAGAAAAAAGCAGCAGGGAATCAGGGATATGAGGCAGTAAACAGAATCAAAATCCCTCACAAAATAAGAGGCAAAAATGGATTTTAAAACCGTTTGCAATGGCATAAATGACACTCAGATTTTGACAAATAATTAATGATATGTGTGTTTAAATAATGATGTACATTTGTTTTATCACAGTATCAGGGATGTTATATCACTAGCAACTATAAGGTAATGTCTCACGAAAAGCATGCAGTTAAAAAAGCAGCTTGAAATGAAAAAATGTGCAGCCAAATTCACACGTTGAAAAGTTGCAATTTACACATTTGCAGTTTTAAATGTCAAAATGTTTTTTTTTAAACTTGTAAAATACACAGAATCAGAATGCGGTTTGTAGTCTGGGTGATAGATGCACATCATAGGGACAATATAGAAGTGAAAAAATAGCTATAGCCAAATAATTGGATGAGATTTTCATGGTGAAAGAAATTTGGTTTTGGTAAAATAAAAGCAGTTTAAGATGAGAAAATCGGTTTTGAAAGAAAAAGGGCAAGTTTTACTTACACTAGATTTAGTGGCTAGAAAAGAGGAACGCCACCTGTGAATATCAAAGTTATGCTGCAGTTGTAACCCTTCACACAGTGTACCCCTTTTCTTTAGGGAAAATGAATTTATTTTATCAAAATATTGCTAAGGACTTATGAACTATGCAAGACAGAAATGAAAAGAAAATTCCCGCTAACGCTAGGAGGACAGGGTGCACAAAGAATTCTAACAGTTTTAAACAAGTTATCAGGGTGTGGATAGAATTACTTAGAGAATAGGCCAAAGAAAAAATGTTAAGATGGGATAGGCTATGGAGGAGACTCAGTTTATGAGGTTGTATTTTATGAGGTGGAAAGCCATCCCACAGTCCTTTTTGGCAAAAATCAATCTTAACATAAATCACACATTTGTACAGTTGTGGCTTTTGGCAAATTACATAGGCAGGTTACATATTTCACACAGCGGATGGCAGGCCAATTGTCACGTTTCTAGGACTTTGTTTCGTCCGTCTAATAATTGTTTGTCATTTTCAATGAAATTACTTTACCTATAATTCTATAACTTTATACATGTGTATATCTTATTATAAGGCATGTAAGTATTGAATTTCAAAGTGGCATCATATACACTTTCCTCAGAATATCCAATTCTCTGCCATTTCTGTCCACAATATGCCAGTGAAGGCTACCATGTCTTGTTCGAAAGCCCCAAAAATTACATTTAAACTGTTAACATTTTACATTCCTGCAAAGTCCTGTTGCAGAGATAAAAGTCTTAAAGGTTTATTAATAAAATTGTCTTTTGAGACAGATGGTCAGCATTGTCTACCAAATAAGGGCATAGCTTACAAGGCTGCTCTATAGATGGCTTTGAAGCTCGCCAGAAGAAGTTGAGGAGAGGTGTTACTTGAGTTCTCACCCGTAGGTGTCCCAGAATCTATTGTGTCAACCTGGAGCACAGACAGAAGTCTGACGAGCGTGTGATATTTCCTTCTCTTGGTCTATTCAGAGATTCCAAGGGCATAATTAACACGCAGGTGTCCCAGAATCCCTTTGTGGCTCCTTTGGGGGGGTGGGAGGGGGAGAACAACTCCTGTTGTTAGCAACCCCCTCAGCAGAAAACTTGTTTGGCCAGTTCCGCACTGCAGCCCTTGCCTTTACTTATTTATTTTATTTCTTTGAATCAGAATCAAGTCTGTTGAAACAAAACATCCCATATATGTTTCCCAGCAAAACCCCCTTTGCATTGCTAAGCTAAGACAGGGCCTTGTTTAACATAACACTTTTAAGACAGGTATTTTCCCTTATTTACAAAAGCACATTTTGTAAATAAGGTGAAGTCTGCTGGGATGTCCCTCTCAAATTTCGTTTTTCTCTTCCATCTGAATTCCCAATATTGTTTTGCAGCCCTAGTCAGTTTCTCTCACACAGCAGTATGTTCAAGGCAAAGGTCCACTGAAATTGACCTATGCGCAGAGAGCTAGGGTTTGTTTTGAAAGGTTTATGTTGACATTTTGTAGCACCAAAGTCGAGCGTTTTCCTGTGGCACTGAAAGTAAAGCTTCTGTTGATTTCCCATATCTGGTCTGACACAGCCTGTCCTTCAGGGATAATGCTCTTTTCTGCGGGAGCACAATCTGAATATGGATAGGCATGGCAGGGTCTCACTGATAAAAGCAGTGTGGTGCCATATCATATCATATCATATTATCATGTTGGACAGATGAAAATAGCGTCAGGGCAGCATGTTTTCCAAGGTAAAATATTCCCTTTTTAATGGGAATTTCTTAGCAAGCAGCAGAGCAGCGCTGTTTTTCACTTTGCTTCTTTAGTGCACCCAAGCAAACACACTGGTGGCCTTTCTTGGTGTTCTCCCTGTTCCAACTTGCTCATTAGGTGCTTGGCAAGACAGGGCAGCCATTATTTGATGCACGGCAGTGGTGCTTAAAGGAGCCAGCGCAGCCATTTTGCTGTTAACTGCTGAAGTGCAGCTTGGTTATGGATGGGAATTCTGATAAGTGGGTCAATGTATCTCACAATGTGGACTCTCTTCTTGGTGCGGACAGAGAGTCGGTATTGCCTTTGGAGCAGGCGACAGACCAGTTCCATTTCCTCTCAGCCGCCCTACACTTACGTTTAAGTGTGGCTAGGTCGGAGTCATACCAGGAATTGCACTTGGCTTTGGACTTCAAGCAGATCCTCATGATAGGGGCAAGAGCATAAAGAGTATCAGAAATAGAAGAGTAAAGAAGGGACAGGGCTGTGTCTGGATGTGAGACAGCCGGAGGATGAGGGATGAGGGGGGGAGAAGGTGGCAGCGAAAGCCTCAACTGACACGCTTCATGGTCCGGATGTCTGAGAAGGTAGATGGTAGTGTTGGGATAGGCTTGGCTTGGGGGGAAGAGAGTGAGAGATGAGAGGAGAGAAGGCAGTGGTCACTCCAGGAAAGAGGACTGATCAGAGGGATAGCTGGGGGAGGCCAGAGGAGATCAAGACATCAAGTGTGTGTCCTGCAGAATGCGTCGGGTCAGAGGGGAGGTAAGAGAGGGAAAGAGAATCACAGAGGTCGCGAAAGAGCAAAGATGAGGGACAGGGAGAATCGAGGTGGATGTTGAGGTCACTAAGGAGGAGGAGTTGAGTGGTTGAGGCCAAGAGGGAGGAAGAGAGGGCAGCCCACTCAGAGAGAAAAGAGGTGATTTGACCAGTGGGTCGGTAGAGAGTAGCAAGAGAAAGGGAGTGGCTAGGAGAGAGAGAGAGCCTGCAGACAAGGCATTTGAAAGAGGGGTAAATCTGAGTGGGAATGATAGTGGCAGGAATCCACTCAGAAAAGATCTTGGCTATGTCCCCTCCAGGCCGAGTGTATCTGGGTGCTGAGAGGATCTTGTAGCCATCAGGGAGGAGAGCGTCAAAGCTCATGACAGAGATGGCCGTGAACCATGTCTCGGTGAGACCAAGGACATCAAGGTCCACTTCTTCAGGAAGGTGGCAGATGTCAGAGGAGTGTTTGACAGCAGAGCGAGAGTTGATAGTGGGAAGATTAAGAAGGTTGCCAGCCTTAAAGACCTTCCGGGGAGGGGTACAAATCAGAGGCATGCCCTGCAGGGTTGTAGAGGTAGCCTGAAGAGGGGCAGAGGAGAAGGGAAGAGTGGGCAAGGTAGCCGAGGAATATTAGGAGGGGACAGTCGGAGAGAGATGAAAGGAAGTTGATGAGGCGAGACCACCGCCTATCGAAGAAGAGGAGATTGGCCTTGGACCATGACAGTGCCATTTAGGTAGACATTAAGGATGACTCTGGAGGAGTCGAAAGAAGCGATGAGGACTTCCTAGCGAATGCCACTATTAATGGAAGAGGAGGAGACAGGACAGAGCACAGAGATCATATGGGGGGGTCCATAGATCCGGCGAAGGAACAACAAAGAGGATGTCGGTGAGGGTCTGTCTTGAAGAGGCGCTGGAATAGGTATCAGCGATAGGGAGACCAGGGTTGGAGGCCAAGATATCCTTTTTAAACGTCTTCTTTCCAGACTTAGTGAGAAGGGAAGGATAGTTGATAGAGAAGCAGTTGGAATAGATGGGAGAAACATAAAGCGCAATGGGTGTGAAGAGAGAGGAGGCAGAGGGAGGAGTAAGCAAGTACAGGACTATAGAACAGTCCCCATCCAAAACAGATCTTCCTTGGACCTTTTTAAACTAGCTTTACCATCAAACTTTGAGCTTGACGTGCCTGCCAGTGTTTTTTGAAAAGCAGTCTTCTGAGAGCTAATGACTTAATTGGAGCTGTAAACGCGGTATGGGTGTAATAAAAATGTCTTTGTCAGGTCTGCCTTCAGCAAAGGCTGACGCCTGTCTGTGCATGTCTGTGCAGGCGACTACTCCTCACAAATCGTGCCATCCACCCAGCTTCAGACGTGATGGTGATTGCTCCACCCTGGATTCTGGCAGCATTTAGACCCAACAACATGGTAAAAAGAGTGCCATTGCTATGAGCCACCTCAACCCTACCCCTAATGTTCAAATCACCTCTTTCACCCTTCCCTCCCTCCTATTCCATATCACTGTATCCCCCACAACATGTGATCATGGCACCCCGGGAACATGCATTTATGATCCGTACATGTCTTATATCTTTGCTAGCATCTTTTGCACTCTTGTTGCATGTTTCGTGCAAACATCCTCCTGGATTACGCGGCATTGCTTTGCGCTGCACCTGCATTCTGTATGAGTTATCAGCCTAGCGCTGCTTGGGTATTTTAACTTAAGCCAACTGACTATACCTTTTCAATCATGCTCTGCATAAGGAATGACTTTCAGCCCTGCGCTGGACTTCGATTTTGACCCCAACCCAACTGACTATGCCTATGAAGCAAGGCCTTCTCAGAAGGCACACTTACACCAAATATGTCTTTTGCTTGTCTGCACCCTGAACTATTGTCTCATACCATGAGGCGAGGCTTTACCAGACTGTGTACATACACCGTAACTGCTGTCCAGATAAGTGGTCGACTGTAAATTGGTCGAAAGACAAATGGTCGACGTAATTTGGTCGAAAACCAAATGGTCTAATTTTTTATTTCATTTATATATGTATTTTTTTGGTTTTCGTTTAGGGAAAAAGGGTTTTTTAGAAAAAAAGGGGGTTGGGGTGGACCCCCCCCCAAAAAAAAAAAAAGGGGTCAAAATAAAAAATAAAAAAATTCGACCATTTGGCTTTCGACCAAATTGGTTCGACCATTTGTCCAGTCGACCAAATTTTTTCGACCAAATGTCTGGCAACCACCGTAACTCATAAGCGTATTACTTCACTTATGACCTGTACAATGCACTTTTCTTTAACTAGTGCCTAGATGACTCAGGGTTTTGGGAGCTGTAAATAAATGCAAATAAATATAATAAAGCCACTTAATTTATAAGCACTCTGCGTGGCCTTCCTGAAGTCATGTTAAAAACAAACCACGGCAAAGTCAACAATTTTGGTTTGTGTATAAGTATTTCGCGTTTGCCAGGCACTGCTATTATATACCCAGGTACTTGCACCATTTTGCAGCTGCTACCATTGATGGGCAGTTAATACCATTACGGGCAGTGCCGGACTTAGCAGCGGCAGCGCCCCAGACTGTTTGAGAAAAATGTGGCCCCCTCTCTCTGCGTGCCCCTGATCAATGCAATGTGGAGGGCGGCAATTTCTTTTTTTATTTTTTTTACATTGGGGCTAGAATGATTATAGGCCCGAGAACATGAAAAATAGTTATATTTTTCACTGAAAAGTGGGGAGTCTCCTGCCTAAATTGAGAGGGTTGGCATGTATGCTGGGGCTATGACACCCCAGGCAGTCGCCCGGCCCACCCTACCCTAAGGCCGGCGCTGATTACTGCAGAGTCTGGTAAATGCTTTTCCATGCCTACACAAAATCCCAAACAGTTGGCATTGCCAATGCTTGTTTCTAGTGACACCACTGGAACTAGTGCGTTGCCTCAGGAGTTGGTTTTAGCTCCTGCTCATTGAATCTTAATTTTGAACCCTGCATTGGGACTTGCTGTTTCACGAGTGCTTCTGATGGCAAATTGTAATGATAATCATTACAACGCAATGTCCATGTTTTCCAAATTGTTTTTCCTGGTATCTCATTTCAAGATGGCCACCATATTTGTCATGGCCAAAGTTTTTCATCATGCTATTCATTCATTGGACACTTGTGGGCGCTGGAAGAAATCCTGGTGGTCTTTCGCCTGAACTCCTTCACAATAACTAGACGCGTTAAATGGTCAACGTCTCCGTCGGACTTTTTGGGTGCTGGTGATCTCGGCTTGTATACGGTTAGGAAGTGGAACGAGTAGACTAGACACCAGTAGACGGTCTTCTTTGGTAGAGGTAGTAAGTTTTAGTCCTCTGTCTATGTCAGTGGACCCATTATGCAGTTTGGCGCACGCGCAAGGTGTCCCCGCACCTGTCCTACCCTCCGGGGCTCCTCCCTACCGGCAATGCCCCTTCTCTGCCGCCCGCCCACTTTGCCGTACCACCGCAGATTGCGGGCGGTGGCATCATGCTGTGGCACGAGGGGCTGTTGACTGCCTTCACAACCATCTTCCTGTTCCTATTGTTGATCAGCCGCGATACTTTCAATAGTTGCATACTGACCGGCATTCTCTACTTTCTGCTGCTGCTCTTCAGGTTTCCGCCTGTCCCCCTTTCTCGTGCGCAGCTGGTTCTGAAGCCACGGGGACAGGTGTCTGTGATTGCCCACCGGGGAGGAGGACACGACGCACCAGAGAACACCTTGGCGGCTATCAAGCAGGTATGCACACATCTGGATTGAAGCCTGGTCGCCAATGTTTGACGTACAAACTAGGTATGTTAGTATCTTGAATAGACAAAAGACGGATATTACATGGTGCCACCACGACCCCGGTGATATGACAGAAATGCAGCCTTGCCAACATTCTGTGACCAAAAGATGTCGGATTTTTCAAGTTTGAAAAATAATTCCCATAACAATGACATCACAGGAAAATACAAAACATACAAACAGCACAACACGGAAAGATGTTGAAATGTAAAAAAATGTATAATTCTGAATGCTAACACCAAATTGTCAGCAGATGCTGTTTGATGTTACACTCTGCCACTTGCTTTCACTGGTGCTTCAACTAAGGGTTGTCCCGGCAAGAGTGCAGGACAGAGTCACGCAGCTGTCAGGTCAGTGGATTGGTGTGAGTGCAATCAAAGGTATCACCTACCAGTCCACTGTATGGACAGACTAATTAATGTGTTGCATGCTCTGTCCTGGAGCCTGCCTTAGAATCACATAAATTACTTGCCATTGTAAAAAGCAGTAGGATCTGTCACTGAAATCTTTAGGCGGTAAGGCTGCTTCCAAAGCAGTAGCCTACTGCTTAAATCTGTAGGGTTGGCAAGTATGCAGAAATGTCAGGCGTTTAGTTAATTTTTTGTGATTTCTGTAAGATCTACTTTGGTTCTCTCTCACTCCCGCCTCCCCTTTCTATAGTTCTTTATTTTTTTTAACCATACCGCTGTACTGTGGCGTCACCCTTCCTGGGTGCATGGTATCTCCTGGGGCTCGTGCTAAGCTCACATGGTGGTGACCATGTGGCCCTCCACCCTGATAGTACCCCTGCTTGGCAATGCTGCCTCTGATGCCCCCGCCTACCCTCTGTGTAAGCGGAACCCCTGCTGGGAAACTCTGCAGCCATGATCCATAGCCCATGCAGGGCAACTCTGTCTCCGACAACCTGGGTGCCCCCAGGCCATTGTCCGGGTCTGTGTGATTACAGCCCATCAGGGTGACACCTGCAACTAAGTATGGCGGGTGCCTCCACCACCCCATGAGCTGGCTCATGCGCCCGTGAGCCCGCCCGCCATGGCAACTGAAGGTGATCCTGCTGGGTGCTTCCAGCAATGGTGTCCTGGACCCTCGGCCCAGGGCACCACATTGGCGACAAGGAGGTCGGGCCCCCTTGCCCTAGTGTGCACGTGGCATCCGCCGTTGTTGCGAGGAGGAGCCTGTGCGACTGCTGTGGCTGTTCGGCGGTTTTGCTGGGCCCTGCTAGGGGTCTGCACAGTGCTCCGTGAGGGGGCACTGCCGCAAGATGGCGTAAAGACAGACTCCCACCCTATGCCCCCTGAGAGGGAAAGGAGGGAAGGTACGATCCGGCCCCAGTGAGTGCAAACTGCAGGCCGCACCGCCGGAGCCCAAGTAAAGACCCTGGGCCGCCCGGCTGTGGAAGGCATAGAGTGCTCCATGATGGTGCTGCAATGGAGAAACAGGCGAGGGTGTAGGTTGCTCCATGTCAGAGTCATTGAGAAGAGAGACCCGCTGCACAGAGGAGATCCCAGGGCAGCCCGGCGGTGAATGCTGGTGTGCTCTGCGTTGGAGCAAACCGGAGCGGGATAGAAGGTAGAGAGGCACATCCCGGGGAGCTGGCAGTGGAGTTTGGCATGCGCTACGTCAGGGCATGGAGAAGAAAAAGGTTTTGCATGTGCCCCAGAAAGGTGCGTGGCTGCCTGCGCTCACAGATGGATAAGGGCAGTGCCTGCCAGCACTCTGCAGTGATCCCATGCCAAGAGGCAGTGAGTTGCTGAGAGGCCCTGTTGTCAGAAGGATCTGGTGGGTGTGCTAGGCGCAGAGTGAATGAAGGAAAGCAGTCCGCTCATCTCGGAAGCTGCAACAGGAGACAGGCAAATGCCACTCCGCCAATGGGGAGAAGTGACCCAGATGCCCTGCCACCAGTGCCCAGCTAAAGACGCTTTGGGAAAAGGGGTTGCAGCTCTGTACGAGTGCTTGTGCGCCCTTCTGTGCCAACAGCCCCTGCCTGGAAGGGGTAGTGAAATGTGTTGCTGCCTGGCCACCGTCAGTGGACCAAGCCAATGTGGCCCCTGGTGCCTCCAGGTGCGTCTTTGCTGACCCCTGAACTATGAACTGAACTGTCCTGAACAGATGCTGGAAGGAAGACTGGTCTCCTGCAGACCTGCAAGCGCTTAAAATGGACTTAGTAGCTATCCATATGAAGGCTGGGAGCCTGCAGACCCTGGACATGCTTAAAAAGACTCGGCCAAAATGTTATGTGAAGCTGTGCTCCTGCGTTTGTGGCCATGCTTTGAATGGTGCCAGGTGCGAACAATGGTGTCTTTCAGTGGGTTAAGTTCCACTCACCCAGGTTAATAAAGGGTTTGTTTTAAAGGTGGAATTTCCAACGTGTCACCAGTTTGAAACTACCAAAGTAAGCTCAGAGGTTGTGATTGTCCCAACCTGAGTTCCAATGTACGTGACTATTATTCGCAACCCGATATTCAAGCATTGCTGTTGGTGACTAGTAATTAATGTAATGTCCAGTGGTGTTTCCCATTTGTTTGTTCGTTATGGAAAAGGAGGAGTGTGGTGTGTTACCCCCCCCCTCCTGGGAGCATGGTATCTCCCAGGGCTCGTGCTAAGGTCACATTGTGATGACCATGTGATTTAAATTATAAAAGGGACGAGCCACTTCCGGCTCGTTAGTCGATGCAACCTGACTCCTGCCTGCTGTGTGTGTCCCTGGCTGCAGCGCAATGCTGGCGCTGCATAGTAGGCAGAGGGCCTGCTGCTGCAGGGCCCTCCACCCTGATAGTAACCCTGCTTGGCTATGCGGCCTCTGATGCCCCCCCTCTGTGTGAGCTGAGGCCCTGTGGGGCAACTCTGCAGCTATGGTCCGGAGCCCCAGCAGGGCAACTCTGGCTCCGACAGCCTGGGTACCCCAAGGCCGTTATATGGATCTGTGTGACCACGGGCCATCAGGATGACTCCTGCAGCTAAGTATGGTGGTTGCTACCACAAGTCCATGAGCTGGCTCATGTGCCCGTGACTCAGCCCGCCATGGCAACTGAAGGTGATCTTGCTGGGTGATCCCAGCATAGTGTCATGGACTCTGTGCCTTGGGCCCAGGACACCGCAGTTACCGGTGCCAATTTTTACAAAATAACTGGTGGGGCCGGAGCCCTAATCGTTATTGGTGTGTCCCAGATAAAATTGAAAATTTCATGGAAGCTCCTGTGGCTACACGCGCAGGACACTTTCTCTGTATGCCTAATTGTAATAGTGTATTGATGCTCCATAAAGGTCAAGCTGCTTGCTCATTCTCTGGTCTGCCAACCCCTCCAAGCCTGATTGAGCATTGCAGGCTGCTGCTCGTATGGATTTTGGCTATCGTGCCAAGTCCCACGAGCCCCATCGCATGCGTCATTAGTGGGGCTTCGGCTCCACGAGCCCATTTAACCTGGTATTTATGTTTTGTTGTGGTATACAGATGACCCAACACAGTATAATCACGATAACATGTTGTGGGGAATCAGCATTAACTTTGGGGAAATCGTAGTCTTTCCAGTGGCACACAAGTTTCCTCACTGCTGAGGCTGGCGCTGCGTTGATTAGGAATGCTGCGAGTCCTAATGTCAATTGAGTTACACAGGCAGCAGGCCTGTGTGCAGGGGGCTTGCGGGGAGCGTCTGCTGTCTCCCGGTCCACTCGCGCTGCTCCTCGGTGCCACGCACATGCGCAGTTAAAGGAATTGTGCGCTCCAGAAATATTATTGTCCCAAGGGTTCGGGCATGTGTTTTTAAGCATACGTTGATCGATCGTACAAACATTTCCTATGCACCTTACCGTAGTTTTCCTCTTTTGTACACATGCAAAATCAGGCAGCAGGGCGCGGCCAGCTTGTGATCTTATCCGTTGCCGCATCGCCCAAGGTGGACTGCCCTGGCGGCACTAAATCATATCCCCCGCCCCTCAGGCTGACATCACCAAACCTTGTGATATTCTCCGCCTATCTCCAGGACGTTACTGGGCAACATAGCCAAACGCGCCCAGTCATCACCTACGTGACGTTATGCAGAACCCGGAAATTAACTCGCACCATCTCACAACACACTGCGTCACAATTTGGAATATAAAACTATACTTTTTAAAGGAAATAGCAAGACAGTACAATTTGTAAAGTACTTTTATTTCACAATAAACGCTCAGAGAACATCCGGCGATTGCCATATACAATCAAATGGGTCATTTTTTTCTTTGGTCTCGAACCGCAAATGTTTTATCGTGAGTCACGCGGTGTTGCTTTTGGGTAAAAGAAGCAATTTGGACGCACCGTGAATCGCAAAGCCTTGGGCATCAGCTTGGCGCTAGGCCACCGTAAAGGATGTTGGGTTGCTCCTAATCGCTGGTACCGCATAAGGGCATATCGGCTTGTGGCGATCGTCCCAAAAAATGAGTCATTGATATCCCGCGATTAACGTGTATCTGCAGCTGCCGGTTGAAAAACCCATCAGTTGGTATCTGGAATCGATGACAGTCGCAGAAGGGTAGGATGTAGCTGTTTTGAAAACATAACAGAAATGTGTCTCAGTAGCCAATCTTTATTACAATTTATAATTGTACCCATTAATTCGGCCCTGTGTTAAAACTAATGATGAACACAGACGTGAAACAATGGGAACACAGAAAAAACAACGTGGAAAGTAGTCTACAATTTGCTTCGGAAGATAGTGCTATGTTCAGCTCGAAATGGGATGCGGAAGTTGACGCTACAATTCGAGGAACACATAGATGGCATTTTAATTAAATATTCACGTTGAACCTGTGGGAACCAAGTGGTGGTCTAAATGCATCTCGATGCTGGACGGCCTGTGATGTTGGAAATGCATCGGAGGGACAGGGCCTCTGTATCCTTGTCCTTTACTGCTTTTTATTGTGTGTTCTGTCATGTTTTCCGCGCCGGAGTTCATGTGGGACTCCTGGCGGTGCAGCTCTCTTTTGGTTTGGTGAACAGACCCATGGGATACCCTTATGGCACCCATGGGCGGGGGTGCAACCCTGTGCCCCTAGTGTATGTTTTTGGACACCTGTGTGTGTGACCCACAGTGCAGGGTACGGGCTGGTGGCAGTTCCGTGCTGACTTGACTGGTGCCCTGAGCGTCCTCCATTTTGGGATGCCCAGGCTCTGTCATTGGAATCGGTAGATTCCTGATGGAGACAAAATGGCCCCCATGGCCTCTTGCCTTCCATCACCTGTTACCTTGATCTTCCCGAAGTCCCGGGAAGCCTTGACTCTGTCCCTTCCCCCTGACTGGCTGTTGGGTGGAAGTTCCATACATGGTAGTGTGGGGAAGTGCTGACCAGACTGCCTGCAGCCTTCCCAACGACCGTATGTTGTGGGTACGCCTGTGGGTGGGACCTGGGTGAATGGAGTGTGTGACGAATACGCATTCTGTGTTGTGGGTGTCTAGTATCTGGTGTTTGACACAATGACTGAGACAGCCCTGCCCGAAACCGGTATGAATGCAGTGTGGAGTGTTGAATGGCTGGGTACTTGTCCCAATACACATAACTTGTTGTGAGTGTCTGGAGAGATGTGAATGGCCTGAATGCACTGTGTGCCTGATTGGCTGCCTGCCTGCATGAATGCCCTTCTGACCGATTGGTTGCCTGAGTGTGACCGAGCAGAATGAATGGGAGAACAACTAGTATATCTGGGGGCCTCTCACTGCTAGAATTCGTTTTCAGAAGCTGAAGAGTAACTGGAGTGAAACTGAAGCTTAACCTTGAAACCCTGCTGGAAGAGAAGAATTGCTGTTGCTCTCCTTCACAATCTGAAAGCTGCTGTGTCTCCAAGAACTGACCCAGAGAGGACCTGGTAAGGCACCCTCTTCCCGAGCTACGAGGGACCATCGTGCACCAGCTGATCTTTGCCAAAGCTCCCTGGTAGACAGACCAACGACAGGCTGCCGACCGGAGACTGGGACTGCCGCGGAATCCCAAAGAGAAGCACCCAGACTGTTGTCCGCCACTGTCGATGACCGCCGTCGCTGACGAGCCGCCGTGCTCCCGTTTGCCTAAGAACTTAATTTGAGCCAAAGACGCTCTCGTCTGCATCGCAACCCGCTTTATCCCGCTGGAGAAGGCCCGACGGTCGACGAGCCGAGGAGCATCCGCCGGTGGGTTTTCCGCCACATAAAGACCACAGAGACGCCGACGACTCGACGCCCTTGCTGGGCCACAGTTCTTCAACATCTCTTTGTGGTCCAGAACTACCGTCACCGAGGTGCCCGGCACGCCTCTTCCTTGCAGGACGCCAACGCTCTGTCGTTGGCAAGCACCGCTAGGAGCGAAGCTGCCACTTCACTGCTGTAGTTCACCCTGTTCTCCGTCGGACGTTCAACGACCCGTGACTCCTGCCTTAAAGGGAGGGCACTCAATAAGGGTCGTCGATTCCCTGACGACGAACGCTACAATTCCAGGTACATTGGGGCTGTAGAACTATTGTAGAGGGAAATAAGACTCGTAGAACAATATACGGACTGGGCTTGTGATACATCTTTGCTTTACAGGTTGCCCAGGTGGGGTGGGATCTCCACAGAGAATTGTGCCTAGTTGGTAAAGGCCAGTAGTCTGCCAACTGTTCAAACATCTTGCTTTCCTTCCCCTCTCTACTGCTGGTTTCCTCTTTATTGATCTGTGTGGCATTTTGACAGTATATTTGATGCACTTTAATGAGATCTGATAATAATTGTGGTACCACTTTAGAACTGTATATATTTACCATTATGGATTTTCTGAGCACAAAGTGAGTTATTGTGATAGTGTACATAACCTTGAATATTAATTATATAAAAAACAAGGCGGGGTCTGGGAAACTCTCTACCAGCACAAACACAGCCCATTGACTTGGTCTTGGGTGGATGGCCCCTGGGAGAGTCTCAACCAAGTCTTTAGCTCACTGTTCTTTTCACAGAGAAGAAATGTCCCTGCATATCAGTCTTTGTCCTGCCTAGGGGCAGTCCAGCACCGAAATGCTAGGCAATTATTTATAGACTGTGTTTTAACTAATACAGTGTGTGGACATTCCTTTGTGGGGGCTTGGGGACTACACTGTACTTAAGAACCAGCCTGCATCACCTCCTGAGAAGCTAGGCCTTGATTGCTCGACCATAGCTACCAAATAGAGAATCTTGGCTAGGGTCCTCTGTGCCTCTCCTCTACCATATAGAGAGCAGAAGTACAGACACCCACCTCCAGTCTTTACACTGCCCATGTGCCTGGTAGAAAGACCAGTAGACACAAAGGTTGTACTTGCGTTTCATTGCAATATGCCACACAGAACAAACGAGTACAATGTAACCCAGCAGTAACGGTCGGCTAATGATAAGTTGTCTCGTTGGTCTAAAAAATCGTCGAAAGTCAAACTTAGATTATATTCGGCATTTCCATTCTCTTGGCGTAACGCAGACCGTAACGCAGACTCCATTCAGATCAACGATTTTTCATAAACTGAAATTACATGTTCCTTTAAACAGTTTTTTAATGGTGAACCTTATCATATCTGACGTTATTACACCCCTCCCTTAATTCAATTTCTTTCGGAATGGTCCCTTTCTCTCAAGGTCGAAAAACAATCAAACCTTATACTGTGTGCGATGCGTGGGCTTCCTCAGCTCGCAAGCCGAAATTCAAAGCTGGTGACCTTCAATCAGAATGAAGATACATTCTTTGTTTGCAACATCTTGTCTCGGCGCATCCATGAGAAAGGGACTTGTGAGGCACAGGCACAGGAGGAAAAATGTGGGGGGTGTCAGTGCTCGCTGTTCGCAGCGCTGCTGAGGGTGTAGGGGAAACTTCGCAATGACAGAATGCGGCCTAGTCCAAAGTTGGAGTTGAGGGTACACACAATTTAGTCCAAGTGTGTCTAGCAATAGCCCCACCTCTGCTTATGTTAGGGCCTTCTTCCCCATGGCAGCAGAAGGGCAAAGGAGGCGCCCCCCACGAGTGCAAGAGCAGGATGTCACTTTCACGTATTATGTATGAGGGCCGGAAGCTCAACCGACCCACTCCTTCCCTACATTAGCAACGACCCCCAACACATGCCTCCATGAATATATTGGTCATAGTGCTTCTATTTCTCACCAACAACCCACTTTGATGCACTGTTTCGCTCAGTCAGTAGTTCTTGCGTGCTGAGTATCTTATCTAGCTTAGGTCTCATCCCTTTTGTGGGACGAGTAGTTATTCAGCTATTTGGGCAACTGTTTGGTAAGGCAACGCAGAACCACTAAGTTGCTTTCATACTGTTATCCATCTGGCCCTCCCACGATCAGTGAAGATCCCGCAGTAGCTCTGCGAAACTGGGAAGTGTGTAAGCACAGTGATATATTGTATGGCATTCGTAAAAATGGTACTTGTTGAAAAAACAAATTGACAAAGAGGATAGATTTCAAAAGACAAATTGGATGCTTTATTTGGACACTTCATAAAACATTGTTGATCAAAAAAACAGATGGTAATCATTTGTATCGGGTAGTGAACTGTTCTACGAGCTCTGCTTTAGGTGGACGGGGCACGTTGGCAATGCTTTGTGGCAATGTATGTGCCCTCGGAACAAAATCACGTGCAATTCCGTGAGTATGTATCTCCAAGACAGTCATAATAAGATCTTTCACAAAATCGAATTCCGTTTCCTCATATATTGGCTTGACCACCCATTTTTTGATTCTTTTTGCATCCCAAAGTTTCCTGCAGTCCTCGATTGTTCACGGCCTACATTCTCGTTATGCGCTAATACCGCTAGTAATGTCCTATATTTCATCCCGTCTATTCCGAAATGCGATCTCTTTGCTTTGGCCTGTACTTGAGGCACATATTGTGTAACACCTCCAAATCTCCCGTGTGACAGAATTGTGTGAGTCCCTTCAGATCTCTTGATAGAGTTTTATCGGACACAATCTTCTCAAGGGCTTTCTGTGGAGGTGAAGATGGGTGGTGCATTAGTGACCGCCATTTTTCTAGTAGAATTTCCACAGACCCATCACAAGTTTTGGAAGTCCACCAAAGATGGTTGCTGAAAGACTGGGATCACTGTAAATATTTTCAGAACCTTTTTTTTAAATTTTTTTCCTGCAGCTGAGGTTTTTTTTTATTGATGGATTTGGCAACGTGCCATACATCAATTTGATGGCGAATATTTGGAAACTGCTTTCTCATTGTCTTGGCTATTGAAATGTGTCTGTCCGTGGCTATGAGGTCGATTTGCATTCCCTCTCGATGGAGATCTTAGAGTGATTTTATTAAACCAAGTTTCTCCATGGCCACTGAGGATTTGCATTCCGACACCTGCATGACCACCAAACTCACAATTGTTTTAGTTTCCATGTCCTGAAAGTGGTATGTGCAGTACTTTGCTGAAACTCCGTGGCTGTCACACTGTCCATCGCCAGCTAGCCTGAACCATTTTTCAGAGAATGTACTTTGAATAGACATTTGTTCAATTTTTCAAGTTTCACTAATGGCAGGGAATAGATATTGACGTTGATATTTGGAGTACTGCGTTTTAGAAATGAAATGGAGTCCCACAAATTGACAGAAACCGGACAACGTAATGAAACTAGAGACACTGAAACGTAAAGCAGCTGGCAGTTTCCCCAGCATCTGTTGAGCAGACCATGAAAATATTTCATGGAGTATTTCACAGGTGGCATGTATTTTGAGCTTACTGCTTTGTGATACACGAGTGCCATTCACCAATGGCTTCCCACATACTTCCCCTCTCACTGAATGCACGTGTTTCAGCATCATTATAATCCCATCAAGCTGCTGTCGAATACTATGTATTTGGGCTCCTTTATTAGACTATCATCCTGCATTAATCTTGTTTCTGACTGAACTATGGTTGACATATCACCCAAACTTGACATACTGTAGTCGAGATCTTTGTCTAGTTCCTCTGTCAATTGTATTGATGCTTCAGTCTCTGTCATTTCAGCGTCTGTTACTTGAACATGAATCAGAGAAAACATCAATGTCGATTGGTTTTTGGGTGGCCCTTTGGCGGGTGTTGATTGTGTCAAGTGGTCTGCAACTAATTCAAAAGCGTCTTCATTACATTCAGTTTCATCTTCATCTGGCGGAGCAGACGCATTGTAGCAATTGTCCAACAACACTTCTGCTGGCTTCACTGGTCACAGTAAATTCATTTTCTGGCCATTGGGCAAAAGCATCTGGAGTCTGCCTATTGATTTGAACATGCTGCACCTCAAATAATAGTTGCTCCATGGTGAAATCAGTTTGGCAAGCTGCATCTCTGATTTCTGTAGCTGTCTGTGTCTGCATAGTTCGTACACCATCGGGCAACTAGAAGACAGGTTGGAAAAAGATGTTCAATGTAAATCCAACATACAGTATTGGACAATTTACATTAAAAAAAAGCATGTTATGAAGGCACCAGCACAAAGCACTGTTTAAAAATGAAATTGTTTGTGAATTACCATCTTTCTTGCTTTTCTGAGAAAACCTCTTCTTTACTGTAACGACAGCACCAGAAAGCTGGTCCAACGACTCGGATCCACCTGCCTCCTTTTCTATATCCCGATCTATTATACATCCCTAGAAAAGAGTATCCGTTAAAAATCTCGTTTGGATTAGAAATCATATTATTCCATCGCACACTTGGCTTTCACAGATACACTCGTACACGTGTACGTCATTTAGTCAGAAAATACATTTTGAATTTCACCTGATTGATGGCTAGTTTACTCAATCAAAGATGACTGTGCGAAACACACTGATTGAAATGTTGCACTCAAGCAATTTGCAAAAACTGCTTGTTTATAATAATGTCACTGTCTAATAGTATCAGATTTAGGACCTACTTTCTTTCATTCGAGGGAACTGTCAGTACGCATACCTCTGGCTCTGGATCAACTATGATGTAATTGTAGTCGAAGCTTCAGCATCGTGCTATAACACAGTACTTGTTTTAGTATGGATGAAAAAATTGAAATAGAACACACAATGTGACGCAGACAATGGTACATATCAATAAAAAACCATGAATTAAAGATTGTGTAAACGAACGACACGATACGGAAATATGATCATATTATCTCAAATTCCATGCATAAAACATTTCCGGAACTGAATAGCTAAATAACGACTACCTGATAGGCGCTCAAACTTGTTGTTGACTCCAGGCAAGTCATGGATGCAGAATCCTGCTCCTTCATATTCAGTGCATAGTCATGGAGTTGTAAAGGGAAAATTTAATTTGATTTAGAAATGCTAATCTTAAAAATTGGCATGTAAAGAGACAAATTATGAAAATATTATGCTTATTTCAAAGTGCACTATAGCATAGTTATCTGTGCCCATAAATCGTTTTCTATGATGCTCCTAAAACCAAGGACCGATGTTTAGCAAAATGGAGTTTAGTTATAAAGCAATACAATCTTGTAAATATGAAAAGTATTATAAGGGACAGTTAAACATAAAGCACAAATCTGTCCGTTTAGTTACCTGTTCACTACCCCAAGGGCTACAGCTAAATTGGGAACCGTGACTCACCTGCGGTGGCCTGTGCGTAAATGGAGTCGCAATTGCATTTGGAAGCAATTTACGAGACGTTCTGCGTCTGAGTCGATTCTTCTTTGTGTACTTCGATTGGTCGTACATGTACGTGGCTGCAGATGCGGAATTGATCACCCCTTGAACCCCCCAAGACTTCATGGGCTCTGCTTTCAAGCTCTTCCGGCACAAATCCACAATATCTGACCCATTCTCTTATTAGATCTATATTCCTCGGGAAGACATGCATTGTAGTGCCTTTAGATTTGTTATGGGTCTTAGAACGGCAACCGAAAACCGTACATGCAGGCATTGTTGAAAATAAAAATGTTTTAAATAAGGCAATATTATTTGAAAATGACTGCATAAAGCGTGAGAAAGATGAAATCATACCATACATATAGATAGAAATTTAGAGATCAAGGAGATATGATTAGGTGATCTGCCCTTACCTTGACCAACAAACAGATTCAGCTAGCAGGGTAGTTAGTGGCAGGAGAACAAGGAGATGTTCACAGGTAGCACGACAACGAGCTGACTCGCAGTGGTCACAGAAGTTCTCAGGTAGCACGTTCACGAGTTGACTTGCAGTGTTCAAAGATGTTCTCATGATAAACATCAAGTGGTTTATAAAGAATTAGAAAAGAGGGTGTGTATGTGAATGAATTACGTGTATATGGCGTGGTCTTATGTGGATTGCAGGGGCGCGGCCTGCTTCAGAGGAACCTGCCTGGAGACACAGGGTCTGAGGAGGGCATGTGAACATTGACCCCTGCGCGTAAGATACCTTTGAAGTGTACATGGTGTTTGGCACTTTGGCTGTTCCCACCCCTGCCAGCACCCTTTGGCAGCGCACATCGACTGGTGCGAACTGCCCTTGATAAAGGAGGGGGGATTGATGGGCCTGAGGCGTGCAGACAAGGCACGGAACACTGCTGAATGGAGACACACTTATGGGGATTGCAGGGGCACGGCCTGCTTCAGGGGATCCTGCCTGGAGGACCAGGTTCTGGATAGGCCATGTGTAGAATGGCCCCTGTGTGTAAGATACCTTTGAAGTGTACATGGTTTTTGGCACCTTGGCCGTTCCCACCCTGCCAGCCCCCTTTGGCAGCGCACATCCTCTGCTGCCAACTGCCTTTGATAATGGAGGGGGATGGATGGGCCTGAGACATGCAGGAAAGGGCCGGAACACTGCTGAATGGAGACACACTTCACTGAAAAACTGAAACAACCATTGATAAAAGTTCTGTTGTATTATATTTTGTTGCTGATTTTGATGGCACAAATGTACTACACATTAAAAACTTCTGGTTGCAGCACAGTGTGGGAAAATCCCCTGTACTGACCGCTGTCACTGGGAAAAAGTTTCTCTAATGGCACCAACGACACAGGCAGGTATTACTCATCGAACATGGTGTCCAAGCCTCCCATGAAGCCACCATGTAAAAGAACAATAGGCCACCAGCCTGTACCACCTTTGAAAGAGAAAGATACAAACTGTTTTTAAATGAACAAGGTAAGTGTATTAAACCTTAGTTGCCAATGACAAATCTTGTATCCAATGGCATTGTTGCCAGTACAAATGTTACCTAGACACTGTACAATATTGAACGACTATACATTCCATTACATTTGGGACACAAAGAAATATTGCTTCATGGCTGTACATGAAATAAACATAAGGAGACCACTATGATTTCCCCAAATTGCGAGTGATGTATAGAACTACAAGACTATGTTATGACAATATAGGAGACAACCATGAAATGGTAGTGGCCTAAGTGGCATCACAACTAGAGTACACTTACTCATTACTTGGATTGCGAGGGCGAACTGTTGCTCGAAGTTCGTGCATAAGCACCATCATTATCCTCAACACGGTCCGTGTGAGGCAGGCTGCCCTGAAGTCTGGCAGCTTGGTAACGCATTGCGGCTGTGTCTCGCCTTCCGATATGTAGGACCAGCATCCAGAGTTTTCTCGGCAGCAGCAGTTCTCCTCGGTTGACATTAGCGAGCACCTATTGCAGGTATACCAGGTGGAAACTCCGTCCATGTGACTAGGCTCAGGCTCTTGATCTGTTGAATCGCCCTCCCAACTGTCATCCGAAGCCCCATCGCTTGCACAACTTTCTCTTTCGAGTAATTCTGCCTCGGAATACTCCAGCTCTTACTGGTAGGGCTGTATTGTTGCCATTATGGGGCAAAAAATAAATTCATAGTAATTGTACTGGTATCTGTTCGCACACAAGCAACGAAGGTAGCTGACCAGAACACAGAAACAAGGTACAGAATACTCAAAAAAAGACAGTGAAAGGAATGGAAAAGCAACTCTGCTGGTGGCAGATGAGAAGCGGCCTGTTTATACTTATTGAGGAAAGAGGCGCCCTGCCATTTCCATGGAGACACATCATTAACTGAAGCGCAGAGAATGTTGACACGAGACGTGCTTTGGCGTTGCAAAATGGGCGGTACGTGTCTTGCGATCTCAGCCTCAGGAGCAGGTGATATGATTTAGTGCCGCCAGGGCAGTCCACCCTGGGGCGAAGCGGCAACGGATAAGATTATCACAAGATGGCCGCGCCCTGCTTCCTGATTTCGCATGTGTACAAAAGAGGAAAACTACGGTATGGTGCATAGGAAACGTTTATACGATCGATCAACGTACGCTTAAAAACACATGCCCGAACCCTCGGGACAATAATATTTCTGAGCGCACTATTCCCTTAAAGTCTTGCGAGATCCTGGTGCCGCAATCTCGCTAGGCTGCTTTACCCACATACCTCCCTTTTTGTTGGGCAGTTTGGTCCTAGGGCAGCTTGGTCCTACTCCATCACGAAGTCTCTGTACCTGGTGGGTCTTCTCTTCTCCTGCTGGGGACGACTATCTTGGTGGTGTGACTTCGCCGTCTCCTCGCTCTTCTCGGACCGGTGGGAATGTGATTCTCTCACAGTGTTGTTCATTTCCTCCTTGTGTGGTATCTCTGTCCCTGCTCCCTTCTTCACTCCCCTCACGCTCGTTCTCTGTCTCTACTGGTTCTTGTATTCCATATGATTCTTGATCTTCTGCTGTTGACTCTACTACGGATAGTTCTCCTTTCTGTCATCTTCTGAAAACGGCAACTCTCTAAATTCCACCTTGTGCCATCTTGGGTGTAGATGTGGTTTGTTCCTTTTTTTTCCGACTTCTACAGGCTGACTGTACTTGGAGCCTGTTGCCTGGTCCTTGTGAGACAACTTTATTTTCACTAAGTTTCTTTCATGGACCTCAGTCCTGCAAACTGCCCATCGGATATAACTCTGCACTTTCATTTGGTCTTTGTTTTTCTGGATTCTCCAGACCATATCCTTCATGTCTACAGTGATATCTTGCCTCACTCTGGGAACCACAGGGGTATTAAGGTGGACGCAGTTCTCCTTCCCCATAGCAGTTGGAAGGGCGACACATTGGTGATTGGGGTCAGTCGATGAGATGCTATTGCCTCTTTGACTGTTTTGTAGGGATCCATTCCTGCAGCCCCAACTAGTTGTAGGGCACCCTTGATGATCCTGTTGGCCCTTTCCACCAAACCATTGGCCTGAGGGTGGCACAGACTAGCTCTGGTCTTCTGCTTCAGTAGAAATTCTTCAATTTTTCTCTATACTAACTGTACACCATTGTCTGTGACCATTTCTTTGGGCAAGCATTTCCTCTGACAAAACGGCGTTCAAAACTTCAATCACAGTAGTCGTGGTAATATTGTGTACCAATTGTGCCTCCACCCATTTCGATAGTTCACTATGAGCACCCCATACTTGTGGTCCGGCGACATGATTTCAAACAGACCTATGAAGTCCAGGCCTAACTTTCATCATACTCCTGTTAGAGTCTCAATGGGGATCATCAGCACCTGTCTTACTTTGAGTCTCTTGTCACTATCTGTTAACTCGTGGCATCTTTTAATCATCACCATAATATCTTGTACCATGCCACCAGAACGCCTCGTGCTCTCTGCGCCTGGTCATGTTGCTGCCCAGATGGCTTGACTTTGCTCCGCACAAGATCACCTTTCCACATTCCTCATGGTGGTATCACTTGATCCCCTCTTATCGCCAAACCATCGATTTCAAAAATGTCCTCGCTTACTTTCCTGTAGGCCTCAAACCTTCTGGAATGGCTCTTTCACCGGTCCACCCATTCCGGGCCCAACTGGCCACTCTTCTCAAGGATTTATCTTTGTCCAGCTCTTCTTTCCAATGAGCTTCGCTCATCTCTAGGAATTCCTGGCTTCTTAATTCACTGATTGACGCTAGTAAGCATTCATCCTGGAGAAAGGTGGTAGCCGGACTTCCCTGCTCCTTCAACCGCGACATGCAGTCCGCTTGTGCGTTCCTCCACCCTGCGATGTGCATGATTTCGTAGGTGTATTCTTGCAGCGAGGCTATCTGCGGCAGACTCTGTGTTGATGTTTTGGTTCCTCCTGGACTTATTTTTTGTTTATTTATTGTGTGAATTAGTTTATGAACAAACTTTACACACACATATACGCAATCCGATGGTACCGAATTATCACAGTTATAGATTAAAAAAACCAAACACATTTGAAACACATTTAAAACAGAGAAATGTCATACAAAGGAAAAAGCAACTTCAATAAATTAATTGCATTAATAAGCAGCATATCATTCGGTTTGTTTAGTAAATTCCACTACAAATCGTCCCAAGTTTAAAGTGGGTGAGAAATAAAATAGAATTCAAAAGTCTCTGCCTGTAGAGCAGTTAAAACTGAGCAATCAATAATGAGATGCTTCAAGGTTTCACCACTTAGTTTACAGCAATGACACAGACGATAAGTCAAGGGGAGCCCTGCCCGACACCTACAACATCATTAGTTAAAAGATTTAATTTAATATGTAGCCAAAAATGTCTAAGATGTTGTGAAGCATGCTTAGTTATGTATTTCGGCAGAACATTAAATGGTTTAATATCCATAGAAAAATGTTCAGACTTTATACAAGCTAAGATTATCCCTATTTTTAATCCAGTCTTCTTCAAATAACTTCTTGGCCTTGCCTGGATTGCGGTCTAGATCTTCCAAAGAAATACATTTGTCATCCATCACAGTCAACACCGAGTTTACCCAAATTTAAAGAACTGTACAGTTACCCTGATTGAACTGTGCGTTAAGTTGAATAAAAAGGGTGGATACTGGTGGAAACAGCATAGATCGCAACAGAAGTATTCTTCTCTAATCAACCTTCATATTAAGTAAAGTAATGCCCAAAATATGTTTCACCGGGGGGGAAAGGAGTACCTCAAGGAAGTTTCAGAAAGTTTCCAAACAAAAGCCTCCTACTTGGCCCAATCCAGGTTAGCCTCCCTGACCTCTGCCCCATAGATTTCAGAACTATCTCCTGGTTGTAAAGTTTAATGGCAGGTACCAGTGAGAAACAGCCACATTTTCTGTCAAGTACCCGAAGTTGAGCCGCCGCTGTAATTTCTCCTAATCGTAATTCGCCAATTGCAGGCGACGCTGACCGTTTCCATCTAATGGTCACGCCAAGATATTTAAACTCGGTCACCACCTGTAGCCTCTTTCTGTTAATGTACCACCCAAAGTTAGATCTGCCCGATAAAATCTTTCTACGGTTAAAGATCAAGACTTTGGATTTCCTGACACTGATATCTAGGCCCAGATACCTAAAAAAAGTTCTGAGCCCGCAGAAGAGACTTCTGTAATCCAACTGCCATATAATCGAGTAGAACAAGATTGTCTGCATAGAGGAGATACTGAATTCTAACTTGGCCCAGCCTGGGGGGTGGGTGGGGTTGGATTAGCCCCTGGTCCCTCCAGTGCTGCCCTGATTCCCAGGATGTATAGTTTAAAAAGAAACTGGGCAAGGACACATCCCTGACGTAGACCTAGATCACCCTGAATACCCACCTCTTTTATCCAACCTGACCTTGATCTTCAAGTCCTTATGTAGGAATTCCAACATTAGAACCAGGGCCTCAGGACAACCCCATGACCTAGGCATCCCCCAAAGTTTATTGCAGTCCACACAATGAAAAGCCTAGGAAATGTCAAGAAATTAAAGATTGCTTGTTCGTTTTGTTTGAAACGCCTGGTTCTTTAGAAGCTGTAAAAAGAAACAATTAAGGTCTGTACTTGTACCTTTGCGACAACTGGATTGATTTCAATCCAGCTTAACAGCGACGGTAGCCCATCTCGCCAGTGCATGCAATAGGAATCCAGCAAAGATTTTATAAGTGGCATCCGAAAGGGAGATGTGCCCTACCGCCTTTTTTATTTAGTTATTACTACAGCGATGACCCCTCTCCAAGTATCCGGACATGTGGTCCGCCCAACCACATTGCAATACAACTGAAGTAAGACATCAGCCCATAAAATATGCTGTGATTTTAGTGTTGGGTTAGATAAACCTTCAGATACAGGGGCATTTGAGGACTTGGCCCTCCTCATTGCAGTTTCTATTCCTGCTAAATCAATGCCTAATAGGACCCAAGCCTCCTCACCAATGGAAAACCCCGGTTTCACAGTTAAACACATCTCCATGCAACTTACAGGAGCGTACAGGTTACTAAAATAGTCCTCCCACTCCTGGCCTGAAATAGACTGATGTTGTAGTGAGAGTTGCACCCCGCCCCCTTGAATGAGTCTCCAAAAATTGGCCGTTTGTTGGGAGGACGAGGCCATAAGCATGTTTTCTGTGTTGTTTTGTAAGAGCAGGGAACAATGGCCCTTTGCCCAATTCCTACAGGATTGTTTGAGCCTAGCTATAGTTTGGACCACGTTTATACCCGTTTTTTGTTTTCTCCTAATGTCCCCCTCTCAGCTTCCTCTTCATTTTGTGAACTTCCGCGTTATACTTATGTGAGAAAGCTAAAGGACAGTTGTCCCTTGTAAGATTTGAAGCTGGTATCAGAGCAACAAGTGGGCTCTGTAAGTGGGATCAGAATTGACGTGGGTACATGTCTGCAAAAAGCGAAGCTCTTCCCCGACAAACCCCCCCCCCCCCCCCCCCCCCCCCCAGCACGATCCTGGTCAATCCTAGCATTGAACCAATAGGCATACTTAGGTTTTCATATGACTGCGTGATTCTGGGGATTTATCTCCAAAGCGCCCGAAAGGTGGTCAGGAGAATCAGTCATGCTGATACTACCAAAACCAGCCCCGAGATGCGGGTGATCGCTAGCAGTATCAAACTCCACGCTAACGTTTTCAATAAGAGAAAAGAAAAATGAGGACACAAATACAAAATCCAAAGTGGATTTATACATGCCATTCGACCATGTGTATCTAGACGGGACAGCCTCCTGAGAATTCATTTACATTTAGGAGAACCAGGTCTAAGCTATCTAAGCAGGCACGTAATAACATCCCTGAAGCCCTTGCAGAATGAGAGAAACGCCTAGTAGACCCCAAGAGGTACCATTCAGACTCTAAACATTCTGGGCCTCATCACGAGTTTGGCGGTAACCCTTAAATCCGGCGGTTGCGCTATTACCGCCGGATTTAAGGGTCCGCCAATTCAGGGCTTCGGCGGATTTCTCCCCAGCTCGGAGCTGGGGGAAATCTGCTGAAAATTCGCACTATTACCGCCGGCGGGAAATCCGCCGGCAGTAAGAGCGTGAAAATTCCCCATTGAGCCCAATGGGGAATGGGGCATTCCTGAATGGGCTCAGTGGTGAATGGGGAATTCCATTACTGCCAAACCCGTGATCCGGCGCTAATAGCGCTGGAGGGTTTGGTGGTAGGGCTAATACCGCCAGCGGTAATACTGCTGGCGTTACCGCTCAACTCGTGATGAGGCCCTCAGAGTTAAAATCGCCCGCAGTTACTAAACACACATTAGGTCGCAAAACATAAAGATCAAATACATTGATATTGGCTTCTAAAAAATCTGTTAAAATGGTGGTTGCTACTTTAAGGCCAATGATGACTGGGAGGTAGACATGGGTAAGGTATGGGAGGCTGGGAAGACCACGTGGAGAGGGATCCTGATTCGGGAAGGGGTCCGTATGAAAGACAGAGCGGTTGTTGAGAGGAGGCTGAGGGAGGAGATAAGACACCTAGAGGGGAAGGCCCATGACCCATCTGGGAGGCGGGAGGAGAGCATACAGGAGGCGAGGGGCAAGAGGTAGGAACTGAAACTCCTGGAAGAGAGAAGTCATCTGTAGCCTGCTCTTCCTGAAAAAAAGTTCTACGAAAAGGGTGATAAAGCAGACTCCTTTTTGGCCGCACGACTGCAAAGCCAGCATGTGGATAGGTGGGTTGCGGAAATGGGGCGTTACGGAGTTGAAGGCCTTGCAGGGGAGGAAATTCCTGAAGCGTTTGCTGCCTTTTATGAGAAACTCAGAGGAGGAGTCCTCCGTGTTGGAAGCCCCTATAACGGAGGAGGAAGTTAAAGAGGCGGTGGGAAGGATGCCGGTGGGGAAGGTACCGGGGGAGGATGGCTTCACTGTTGGGTTCTATTTCACTGTTTGGTAAGCATTTCTCCCTGCTTTACTCCCTTTCTTGACAAAGCTGTTTAATTATATACTCGACACAGGAAGGGCGCCAGAATCATTCTCCTGTGCTCTGATCGCAGTGATCCCCATGGAGGGTAGGGACCATCGGAGATGTGGTGCATATCGCTCAATCTCGCTCCTTAATATGGATGCCAAGTTGTACACCGGGGTGATAGCCACAAGGCTGGAAGGGTATATGGTGAGCCTCATTCACTTGGACCAGGTGGGGTTCATTATGGTTTGGCAGGGAGCAGACACAATGAGGAACACATTACACCTCATACACACGTCCCAGGACATGGGGGAGGGGGGAGACCAGTCACTCCTTTCGATAGACGCCGAGAAGGCTTTTGATCGGGTGGAATGGGGTTTTCTCAGGGCTGTCCTAGTCAAGTTCAGAATAGGGGGGAGGCTACTTCGGGGGGGTCTTAGCGGTGTATATGTCCCCAATAGCATTGGTGATGGGGAATGGGGGATTCTCGAGGTGGTTTGCGCCTGGGAGGGGTACCAGGAAGGGGTGCCCCCTCTCCCCAACATTGTATGCTCTGTCGATAGAACCCCTTGCACAGCGGATTGGGGATGATCCAGAGGTGCCACGGGCATTAAAATGGAAAGGGTGGAATACAAGGTTGCCTTATATGCAGACGATATGTTGCTACACCGGAGCGAACACCTGATTTCTGTACCGGCAGCTCTCCGGCTGATTGCACTATGGCACTATGGCCGGGCTGAAGATCAATAGGGAAAAGTCGGTACTCTTCCCCCCTGGATAGAGGCTGGGATGGGGAGCTTGGGAGAGTCACTCCACTTAGGCTGGAGATTAATGCGTCCATGATGAGGTATTTGTGTGTCAATCGCACCAGAGATCTGGAGAGCTTATACAAGGCCAACTTCCAGTGAAGCAGAAAATACACGAGGATATAGTGAAATGGCAAAAGCTAACTATCTCCTGGTTGGGCTGCCTGAACACGCTGAAAATTGTGGTCCTCCCAAGGGTGCTATACTTATTCCAAATGCTACCGATACACATACCAGAGGGGTTCTTTCAGGAGGTACTGGGGGCGCTTCAAAAGTTCCTCTGGCAGGGGAAGAAGGCCAGGATCCCCAGGTCAACCCTAACGTTACCAACGGAGAAAGGAGGGGGGTTGACCTTCCAGACATTCGCCTCTATTATAAAGTAATGCAGCTAAGAGTCTTGATTCCCTCACTTTGTCATGCCTCAATCCTGGTAACTATGGCACCGGTGGAAACGCTTCTAGGATCCTTGACACTAATGTAACTGCAGCGGTCTAGTCCTCATCCAATATGGCCGCTGGGATATATAGGGGCGGAAACTAGCCTCTTGGCATTGTATCCGTCTATGGTGTCTCGTTCGCCAATGCTCTGTTGCTTCTCCCTTGGAGTACTTGTGCCTTCGTGCTACAAGAGCCTTAACTCTGATTCTTTGACCTCCTATCTAATTGTTCTCTGTACTGTGCTTCGTATTCATTCCTGTGTTTCCTTTCACTTCCGTCTTGGTGCCGTCTACGGCGCGTTCTTCCTTGCATACTTATGAACCCTTTTTGCTTTCTCTACTACACCACGCTTCGGTGATTATATTCCACTATTTTAAACTATTGGAGTTTTCCGTGTCTTACGATCGTTCTTGTTTGGGCGTGGGCTGTACCAGTGTGTTCGGTGCAGCTAGCGTCTGACACTCTTCTATTTGTTTCCTTTGGGTAAGTCGGGATTCTCTTCTTGCGTATTACTCGTGCACATTCCTTTTTCTTTTCTCTTCTCTCTCTGTTACTGTTTGGCTATCCAGGTTATTCTTTTCTACCGGAGGACCCACGCCTTATCGGAGGCAGACAGTTTTCATACTACTACCTGTTACCATCTGAGAGCTGTTATTCTTTGCTTCCGAATTGAGGATTCAAACTTTTTCCTTTTGGATCACCGGATCAGCTTTTCACTCGGACCGTTCTAGTGGACTTGTGCTACCGAAGATACTTTCCTTTTGTACTACGTCCTACAGTCTATTCTTGACCATCAAAGTCCATTTGGATAGCAAAATACCAGCAATAGCTCCAGTCATCCAATCGGGGTTTTTTCTGCCTTAAAATGCGTTTTCTCTGTTCTGGGGTGTGCTCCCTGGAGGTCCTCGGACTCAGGTTCCTATTCTGGTCACGGTGGCCTGGGGGAGCTCGTCCTTATCTACACCAGAAAAAGAAGACAAAAGAACCCCGCAAACCACGCAAGAAGAAAGAATTGGAAACCCCTGACAGCACCTGTGAGGAGGAGGATTGGGAGGGCATAGCAAGGCGTGACACACTTACGATCCCAGATAGATCACCAAAGGGTGATGATGGATAACTTCCACCTGAGCCCAGCCACTGTTTGGGAATGGCTGTGGGTACCCAGGAATAAATTGCCAAAGATAATACGGGATCACCCCATCCTGGGAACCATATGGGATATCTGGAGACGGGGTGGATATGAAGGGGGTCACCACGTGGCCCTCGCCTCTGGGTCACCTATGAGTCCCGGGAATTAGAGACACCATACCTGATCCAGGGAGGTTTCAGGAGTGGTATGAAGGGGGCCTGGAGAGGATAGGGCCGTTCTTCAAGGGGGGCATTTTCATCTTTATAGTGGATTTACAAGAAGCCTTGGGGATGGGCAAACTCTCTGTATTACGGTTCTTGCAGCTAAAAGGGACGCTAACAGATGTAACGGTACGGGACAAGACTGGTAGAGAGCTTACCCCGTTTGAGAAATTGCTTGACAGGGGCACGTCGATGCAAGGGTTAATTTCGGCCATGGATGTACATTTGTCTGGAGTTTCCAACTTTCAGCCCGTAGACTTGCCACTACGTAAGCCTGGCATAATCGAGAAGCAAAGCAGCTTCTAGCAGGGGCAAAGGTAAGGAGCAAATCACTAGTAATACCCCATTCAACGCTCAACAGGCAAAGTAGCCCGTACTCCTCGTCTAAATAATAGGCTATTTAATCTGAGAGTGCAAAGGCACCCAGGCCTGCAGTCACTCTCTGATCGATTACTGTTGTTCCACTGTTTTAAAGCTGCAAAAGCACTTTGAATAAGTGCCAGTGTCTGTTACTATATAGAGATCCCAGTTCAGAGTTGTAGAAAGTTATTATGCAAACATAGTCCTTCGCCTCCTATTATCTTGAATGCACAAAGGAACGCTCTGTCTTACCCAAAGACTTAAGGTAGGTGTGAAAGGACCGGCCTTAGTGGGTGTGCAGTGGATCCTCGTGTCACAGAAGTTGTAGCAAGATAAAGCTACACGGCAGACCGCTGAACGCCAACACCAAACATTCAGACGCACACTCTGTACCGCTCTGCTTCCCGGAGGGGGCTTTAACGTGGCATTGTAGATACTGAAAACACTCTGTTACTCCGTTGTGTAGAAACAGCAAAGCGAGCAGAAACAATGTAGCAATCTGCTTCGTGGCTCACACCAAAACCTCTTGACGCACTCTCCCCTGGACTTAATATATGCACTAAAGGTTTGTGCTCGGTAACCAACCGAAACTTTGTGCCCCAAACATACGTCCGGAAGTACTGCACAGCCGAGGCACATGCAAGCGTTTCTTTTTCGACTGTGGAGTAATTATTTTCTGTATCGGAAGAGTGCTTTGGCAGCAAACGCCACCATTTGCGCCACGTCGCCTTTCTTCTGAGAAAGTGTGGTTCCCGTCCCATATGCTGGATTGAATGGCTTGAGACATGGGGCATTAACTATCCTCGCTTTGACTTCTTAAAAGGTGGTCTTTTGTTCATGGCACCCCTCATACTACACGTCTTTCCTCATCAATCCTCTCAACGGGACTATTGTCTCTGAGAACCTTGAAACGAACGAGTCCCAGGAAGGACCGCAGGTCGTCTTTAGGGCTGGGACCTTGATTATGGCTTGCAGGAGGTCCTTCTTGGGGCTAACACCTTCCCTCGAGCTCCTGTACCCCAAATATTCCACTTCCTGGGCTTTCATTACACACGTCTTGTATCTCGGACACACTCCTCCACCTTGAAGCTTCTCCAACACCTTCCTCAACATTCTGTCATGGCTCTCTGCGTCTTCTGCATAGTTGAGAATGTCATACAGAAAGTACGACACATTTTGCAAAACAAGGATTCCATCATTCTTTGGAAAGCCGAGGTGGTCAATGACAAGCCAAACATCATGCGAGTGTACTGATAAGTGCCAAAAGGTGTGATTAATGCAGTGAGCAGTCTGGATTCTTTGTGCAGGCTTATTTGGTGGTATGCATCATGCATGTCCAATTTTGAGAAGAATCTTGCCTCCATCATAAGGATTAGTTAATGCTGGGTAGAGGGTAGCTGTCAGTTATCACTTCCAAGTTTAGGCTGCGTAGAACACTCATTTGTCTGCTGCTTTTTGATTAGTACTACTGGGTTCAGCCATTCAGAGGACTCCACAGTTTCGATGGTATTCTCTGTTGACCATTTTCTCTAGCTGGGCCTGTAGGGCACTTGTAGCCGTTGCAGGCATGGGCCTCACTTTGTGTTTAACTTGTACTGCATTGTGCTTGAGCTGAAATTCGTGGATGTAATTTTTTATCCTTCCAGGTTCCTCCGAAAATACAGCAGGAAAATCTTCTTTGACACCGACGCTCCTCCTGTTTTGACCGACAGCACTTCGGTGCTCGGATCCAGTCTTATGTTAAGCTTCTGCTGGCCATTCCACCCCAACACTGCCAGACCTTCTTCCGAAAAGTAAACTTTAGTCATGCTCTTGTCTGACCTTGAACTCTATATTGGTGTCGATGTAGCCCAACAGATCCACTGACGCTCCCCTGAACACTGTGGGTTTGTCTGGTTCTCCTGACCTCTACTGTTTCGCGTCCCACCAACATTTTCATACATTTGGATGGGCAGGTTAGTTAAGTCAGAGCCCATTTCCGAAGGTCTCGTTTCCGTCCACTCTTATTATGCAATGTGGTTTCTCCATTCTTACTTTGGAACTGTTCACCATGATGACTGTTGGCCTGTCATCCTCTTCTTCTCTGCTTGTGCATCCCTCACCTTCGATGTGCGTGACTTTCTTTCCTCTCCACCTGCAGGCTATTGCGATGTGGGCAAGCCTCCTGCAGTTACAGCATTCTTTACAGTCTTTGTCATTAGCAAGGTGTTTCATGCTGGTACACCTGTGGCACTTCAGGGGCTCTCTCCTTGTCGTCTGGAGCATCTCTCCTGGGCCTATCCCGCTGCCCGCTCCACTGCACCGCTGACAGGTTGGCGGTTGGTGCCATTCCCGCCTTTTCCTTTCGCCTGCTTGAGGTTTCCTCTTCCGCACGGGCTATCTGTATAGCTTTGTCCAGGTCTAGCTCCTTCTCTGGGATAAATTTATCTTGAACCTTTGTGCAATTCGTGTGCACCACCAGCATGTCGCAGATCATGTTTTCAGCATATTTTCCAAATCCACATTGTGCCGATAACTCTCTCTTGCGGGTGATATAATCATCCACCGGTTCCCCATTTTCCTGATCCTGGTGTAAAACATTTGTCGGTGCAGAACAATGTTCTCCTTATTGCAAACAATCCCTTAACGATGTAGCAAACAGCCTCTTTAAACACATCATTGTCCGCCCCTCTCCACGGGCTCAGGTTTGAGGCCTGCAAATATTCTTTGCCCTCGACACCCATGGCATTAATTAGCATGGCCTTCTTTCTCCATGCGGCATAGTCCAAAACCCCCATGGCCTCCAGGTACATATTACGTATTGAACAACGCCTCCCGTTGCAGCTGTGGTATCCCGGGCCTACCTGGGGACTGAAGAAATGGTGGAGGCGGCGTAGCCCCTTGCATGTTCGTGTAGAGGACTCTCTCCCTGGTCCTCGTCGCCAATTATTTTGTGGTGTACAGATTGCCCAACACGGTATATAGATTTCAAGAGTTTTAATCATGATAAAATGTGGGGAATCTGCATTACATTTGGGGAAATGATAATATTGCCAGTGGCACACAACCGTTTCCTCACTGCTGAGGCTGGCGCTTCAATGATGCTGTGAGTCCTAATGTCAATTGAGTTACATAGGCAGCAGGCCTGTGTGCAGGAGGAGCTCTGGGGAGGGTCCGCTGTGTCTCCTGGTCCATTCGCATCACTCGCACCGCTCCTCCATGCGCAGTTGCAGTTTTGCAAGGTCTTGTCGGTGCCGCGATCTTGCGAGACTGCTTTCCCCACAGTAGTTCAGGTCCTCCAACACACTTGTCATTCTGTTGAAATCAATTAAACTGGCCGAGTATTTTAACATCACAGCAAGAAATTGACCATTTGTTTTATATAAAATGAGGGTATACTTATGGACGTCATACTCTCCGAACAAAGCGTTTCTTGAAAGCCTTGTTTTGTTTACCACTTCTAGCCAGTTCCTTAACGTGTCCCTAGAGAGCAGGCCTCCAGATAAGGTGCGAAACCAGGCCTTTTTACGCATGAAAATCTTGTAAATATGACAGCGTTCTTCTTTTCCTGTGTACATTTACACACAAGTTTAGAGAAGAGGGCAGTGCAAAGGTCAAGTTACTTGACAGAAACCACAAGGAAACCGAATGTATTTCTCTGAAGTCTTTCAAAAGAAGATACTGCACACTGTGATAAAAGGAATGGTTTATTTCCATTCAGCTTCTGCTGTGTTGCTGCTCATGGAGCAAACAGAAGCACTGTGCATATTTATTTTCCTAGCGTTTTAGGATTGTAAAATTAATAAGATGGAAAACTAAGTTGCAATTGAGAATTAATATTTTGTACCACATTATGCTTTTCCCCCCCAGTGAAGCAAACCAGTATTGCACAATTGTATTTTTCAGAGTTCCTGTGCTGTGTGCATAATCATGCAGAGGCAGATCATTTTTACACTTATAATTTAATTTATACTCGAATTATAAAAACAGTATGTAAAATGATGAGACTGTACGGCCTAGTTTACATTCATTCAACCTTGCAGTCTTTGGGGTACATTACTATAAATCGTCAGTGGCAGCAGTCTTTGTTCAACTGTGAGCGATTGTCATTACACCAATCACAGCTGTTCTAGCCTCTTGAATCTTCGACTACAATTAAAACATTCAAAACCTGACTCTCGAGGCAGTGCAAGCGCTGTTCAATAACAAAGAAATGAAAGTTACATTTGTAATTAAAATAGAAACTCAGCAAAACATGTCCCTTTGATAATCCAGATGGGTATTTAACTTTATGTAGGGCTTCATACATGGTTTGTCCAGCATCTTGGCACTGATTATTATACCTCAGTTGATACTCGGTTAACCGACCTCTGAAGGATGTTGGCCAATAAGATAGCTCAGCCGGTTGAACACTCGATGCTGCGATCTGTGCGTGATCTTTAGATTGCAGGTATGAATCACAGCAAGGCCAACTCAGCCTTTTGACCTTTTAAGGTCGATAAAGGTGTACCGACTTCGGTTTGGTTATAATTGTGATAAATATGTTCTATGTACAGCGCTTTGCCAAAGCGCTATATAAATAACCATTTGACCATGATATATGAGATCGAATTTAGCATGGAGTCGTTGCCTCGCTGCACTGCTTTATCATGACATTGGCATACCATTAGGTAGTAATGGCTCCAGGAAATGAGGACTTTCATTATCAAAAGACAATTCTGCTATCGAACCTCCAAACACACAATACAATTCATGCTTGCTTTACTATGTAATTGGCTAGGTTTTTGTGTTTTCAACATTGAAATATATACAGGAGATCTAGAATGGCTATACCTTAGAGAAATAATAAAATACTCCCACCTCCAAAACCTTATCTGGAGCACTGGGAAGGAGCACCCAACCCCCATCCTGTGCCCTCTGAACTACTCTGTTGATTGTAAATGCTGACCTTAGGATCCCAATGCTAAAAAAAAAGTATGTCCTCCAGTCCCTCTGTTCTTGGTATTGTTCCTTCCCTTACCCCCTTATCCGGGATTTAATTCAGCAATGTTCTTATGTAAAGGACGTTAATATAAGAGTACCAATTTCGATTGGGTAATAATAATAATGTATGTAAGTATGTCCTATGTAAAGCTCTTTGGATTTTAGAAAAAACACTATATAAATAGCAAAGTATTATAGGACTGGCTCTGCTCTGTCTACTTTGTAAGTAATTTCTCTTTCAAATAACACCCTGTTCTTCAATATATTCAAATACATTATGACCATATTTAACAGTGGGGTCCTGTTTACAGCATCTAATTTGGATATGATTTCTTCGTTGATCCTGGCCTTCAGAAATGCCTTCCACGTTTTTGTTCTGTTCAGTCAAAGCAAGGTGAAGGGTATCTTGCTTTAAATCAATGTATTTCTGCGTGCGGACTAATTACCTAAAGAGCTGATTTGATTTATCTTGCTCTTTCCTAAAACCTGCATTAGCACTTTAAAGGAGGGATTTTGAATCCATATGTTTTTGCAGTTGTGCAAAAATCAAGTTTCCCCAAGAACATGGCCATTGCGTCTTGCAGAGGGAATGTGGCAGCAAATTGAGGGATTGTTCTTTTGTCCTTTTTATCAATCTAGATTACAGTTGCTGTTGTCCATGGTTTTGAGATCTTTCCTTTAACTAGGACTGCTTTGATAACTCTGCTGACAAATGCTACCCAGATCTCCAGGTCTGCTTTTTAAGAATCCACCGGAATAACATAGGGAAGTAACCCAGGGCCACTTTTTATTTACTGCTTTTTATGCTTTTTATTTAATGCTTGGCTGTTGCAAAGAACTCTGGTTCAATATTCTTTACAAATGCTTTTTGTGGCATCACCCCCACTGGGGATATTTGGTCACCCAGACATTCCTGAAGGTCTTTGCCAAATATGGATGCAATGCGATTTTGTTGGTCACTATTCTGGGCCAGGTGTAATACATTGGAAAACCCTTGCCGCGTTTAAAACTGTTGCAGACTGAGCCCTGTATGTATGATTTTCCTTAATTTCTAAACAAACGTTTCCAAAAAATATCAAAATTGTCACAAAGAAATGACTTACTTCTACGGAGCATGTGTAGATTGCATTTTGTTCTGCACAGGAGAAAGCGACATAAAAATTAAATCGGGTTAACCTTTCGTGTACAATCTAGGTTCGAAATTGGTGTGCAATGTGGCCTCTGTGTATAGTCTATAAGAGGTCAGGTACATTTTGCATTAATGGAACAAAACAGATCGTGTCCGAGGACAGAAAAAGGGGGTGGACACAACAGAATAAAAAGGTAATCAATTGAATACAGAAACATCATAAATCATGAGAATATCACCAATGTGACTGTTGTATACCATGTGAGACACCACAAGGTGTCTCACCCGCTAGTCCGCGGGGCTATCTCCTCCAGGTGGCCAGGATACGGCCATTGCTTTTGGATCCAGTTCCTGGGGGTGGACCAGGTGGGAGGATCCCCTGGGTGAGGGGTCTTCGGTGAGTGGGACACTGGATTGTGAGACGCGGTATCCCCTTCCCTGTAACATCTTTCCAACCTACCAGATAGGATACTTAGGGACTCAACCCCCCCCCTTTCACAACACAAACACTTTTTCTCACGGACAACCCGCTATGAGAGTAAACGGACTGACACCCGAGCCGTATACCTGACGTCCCAATACAGTGGTCAGGCAATTACTGACCATTACACTTCTCCATACAGATAAAAGGCGGAGCACGAGAGCACACTTTGAGTGAGGCAAAGCACACGAGGAAACAGCAGTTCCAAGATGGCAGTTTAACACGAGGAGGAAGACGGCGAGGCTGAAGGGGGTCACAAGGAGAGAAGGCCCCTTGACCTTTTCGGCAAGGAACCGTTACTTTCACAAAACCTTGAATAGAAAGCGTAAGACCAGGAAACTAGGCTGAGGAATACTGCATATTGTGTCGGCGGTACCTCGGGCCCTCCCGTGTCGATAATCAAGGCAGGGAGAATTGCCAGCTGCCGTGGTACTGTCCTTGGCTCCAACAAGAAAGCAGCGTCAGTGAAATCAACACAGCCAGTGAGTTGGGGGGGCCGATACAAGACCGGTCTGTGTTGAAGCCAAGGTTGTAAGCGGCAACATTGCATGGTGAGCGCGTGAACTAACATTGTATGACATGCCTGTAATAATCAACGTGAGTAAAGTTGAACTGCAGATGAGTGATTGAACTTTGAAGCCAAAATATGATACTTTTGTCCTAAAGGTCCCACATCGCGTCCATGCTCAAATGAAGGCCTCTGTAAGATGTCCAGTTGAGAGTTGACAAAGGTGAAAGAGTGGCAAAGGATTGTGAATTGAATTGGTCCTGCAGCAGGTCAAGCAAATTCCTGTGCACAAAAGAAAGTCTTTGATATTGATACAGTAAAGAGAGTTGATGGCAAAGTAGATAAAGTTGGTCCGAGCCTGGCAGAGGGAGCTCAATTGAGAGCTTTGTGTTAAAGCAAGCTTGTATCACAATAGATATAATGGTCCGAAACCCGGCAGAGGGAGACTAATTGAAAATTTTGCATTAGAACAGATCTGAGCCCGGCGGAGGGGGATCCCATGTGAACAGTAAATCGCCTAAAAGTTTGCGTAGGAGAATCCTAAAAGGAAAGGAACTTTGTTTGTTGTATTGGACCCTCTCATAGAAGAGACTTAGAACGGCAAAGAGACTTTGGTGCAGAAGGCCGTGATGTTGGAGTTTTGAACTGCACCCTCGTGATGAATAAGGCAGAGACTGTGCTAAGCTCGTATGTGCTGCCTTATCCACTGCTGAAAACGTGGGGAAGGGACGCCAACAGCTTGAATATCCTGACATCTCAATTGTTGAACACTTTTCTTCTGCATAACATTGTTTCCCACACTATTTGTATTTAGAGGTAAGAATTGGCAATAGGTTAATTGGTTTTACTATAGGCCCTTTTATTTTGACAAGACACCACTAGGACTGCGTTATTATTATTTGATGCTCCCGGGTGATGAAGTCTCGTTGAGAGGGAGGATGCTCGGCTCCAGACCCAGTTAGTGCGTGCAATCTCTCTGCCCCTCTGCCTTGGGACTCCGCAGTGTTGTATTGGCTGAGATGACATCACATTCTTCAACTGCACTAATGGTGATAAAACCTGTCTGTTTTTTTCACTTATGTATTTGTTTATGTATACCAAATCTATTCATTTTCAGAGTCGTTTCTATGTCTATATATTGTTTGAATGAAGGGCCTGTAAAGAGCCAATTATATTCTAACTATTGGTCTAAGTGTGTGATTGCCTTCCTGAGTCCAAGAACTTTTGGTCCTTGTAATAAGGTGAGTGGTTGTGAATCCCTTGCACGTGACAGAAAAAGCAAAACAGCCACACACACATGCTGCACTTCAAAGGCACCATGAGCCAACATTGCCTCTGATGTTTTGATTACCTGTGACATTGGGATAAGAGGCAGCCTCCCTCCACGGCCACCGCTCTTGCCTTTCAGTATAACATTTCACTTGATGCCTCCTGCTACTTCTATTTGATCATCAGAATTCAGTGGTTGCAAGATCTCATTTAACTGACCATTGCACAGTTGGATTTGATATCCATTTATAGTATGAAACCGTGGAACGAAATGTATAACTTTATGGCATTGTCATGCTAAATTATTAAAACATGTGCTTTTTAATACAGTGGGAATATTACACACTATAACACAATTCATGATGCAACCACGCATTCACTAATTTTAATTACAGTGAGGATAGATTCTGCTTGATTGAAAGCCGTTGAAATATTTACAAGATTTCTATGTTCAGACCGGAGGCTCTTATTCTGCTTACTCTTTACTTCACGAACTTGAATGCTGTAAGTCACATCACATGACCTCATCCACCAATTGGTATACAGGAATCCCATCACCTCACCAACCCTCCACTTTTCTTTCTTTGCTGTGGCTTGTACCTGTTGTAGGCGCTAGGCACTGGGAGCGCATGCTGCGCAGAGCGCGCTAACAGGATTGTTACTTTTACTTTCCTTGGCTGCATGTAGCTGCAGTTTCTGTGGGGCAAGTGGAGCAGCGACACGTGCTGGAATTGCTTCACGCAGTTCACACACGTCGCTGGCATGTACAGAGTCCCGATGAGCCTTACACTGTAGGTGACATAAAACTAGCAAATCCCCTCAGCGAAAGACCGGAGCAGGCCCAAGACTACCTATGGCATAGAAGCACATACAGGTGCAGGCCCAGAGAGGAGTTTTAACAGCCTCACTGTGTTTGGATGAGTGCAGACTCTGGATTATTTCCAGTACATATATTACAGGTACAGGTCCCAAGATATGATATATAAGTCATTTATAACGCGCCTGCACACAAGTGTTTCTAGGCACGACAAGACAAGGAAGGGGAGACCAAGGAGGACGAAACAATCAATCTTACTAGGTCTTATGACATTCAGACCGTGCAAGTGGGATGGGGAAGGGAGGGTGAGAGTGCAATAGGCAATATCAGTAAGTGCTGCCAGGGTGGCCGGCTCAAGCAGGTCTAAGGAGGCAGTGGACTTTAGGGTTGCAGAAACGGTCCCTTAGTGCGTGGGGGGCCTGGAGGTAGTGCAAGGGGCTACTGGTCATGAGGAGCCTGGTGCCTGTTTAGGTTCAGAGGGTGGGCAGGTAACCAGTTAGTGCAGCAGACGGGTACATCAGCAGGGGTGAGGGAGAGAGGCTGACTCCCGGAACCTTGGGTGATCCTGCTCAAGTTTGAGGGCGGCATTTTCAGAGGGTGGCTCCAGCCGAGGACAGAGATCTACCCCCCCAGCCCCCACTATCTGCCTGGAGAAGCGTCTGACCCTCAGAGGGTTGGAGGTGGATGAGCGCAGGGCTTGAGAAGGAAAATGCTTAGGAAGAGAGAGTTGGATGTAGTGTGGTCCCCGGCCCCAGAACGCCTTGTTGATAATGCAGAGGTTCTTCAACTTGATCCATGCAGCCATAGGGAGCCAGTGGAGAGATACGATCCCTGGGCTTGAGGCCAAGGACAAGTCTTGCAGTCCTGTTCTGGATTAGTTGCAAAGGGTGAAGAATAGAGGTAAGCACATTTAGAAAGAAGCTGTTGCAGTAGTCCAGCCTAGAGAGAACCAGGGCTCTGGTGAGACAGTGAGCTTCTGGGGCAAAGTGAGAAAAGGAAGAAAACCTCTGAGTTGGTGCTGCTGGTATTGGGATTTCTTAGAGATGTTTGTTATGTGAGGATAGAAGGAGAGTTTGGAGTTGAAGATAACCTGGAACCTTTTTTCCACACGGATTGTAGCCGGGTTGTCGCCATTTGCCAGTGCTCTTGTGAGTTAAGATGGAAGGTGCAGGGGAACATTCCTCCAGCAGCAAGTCACCCAAGGTGAGGCCTTTCGATTTCCCCAACAAGAGCCTTCTTTGGGCAAGTTTATGGATAAAGCAGTGTGGCCAGGGCTCTGTGCCCTGTTCTAAAAACTGGATGTGATTTTCCATGGTGCCAGGGCGATCAAACACAAATGCTGTGCCCAGAAAAGGCGGTGGCAGGACGAGCACAAGACACGTTTGCTAGAGCGAGCTCATACTTCGTCGAGCTCATCACTAGCGAAGCACGTAAAAGGCATGCTTGCGTGCAATAAAGAGCGTGGTAGACAGAAATGGTGTGGTGATGCACCCTCCAGCCCGGAGGAAGAACAAGAGGGCGGCAACTACTGTGCAAGACATTGTCGCTAGAATCCCATGACTCACATCTCCTTAAGCTCAGTGGCTTCCTGCGAGGACCAACCCTACAAAAAGAGTGATAGTTTGCAAGGAAGTTTCCCCTGGATGATGCCTTCGACCTGGTCTTGTTGATCCACCCGAGTTCTTCAGAATGGGAGTGCCCTGCCAAAGTGGCAGACTACTTGAGTAAGCATCTTCGCACTACTTTGAATAAGAAAACCAGGAGCAAATTAAAGGCAGAATGTCCCATACCCCTGCTGCCAGACAGAGTAGCAGAGACGCCGGAAGTCAATCCCACGATGCTCACTTTTATGGTGGAATACAGTAGGGATTTCAAAAGGTATGGACTGGTCCTGGATAGCATGTCAGGACAAATCTCTTGACTCAGTGGATCCTCTAGCAAAGATCCTACAGATGGTGGGAGAAGCCAAAGAGAGCGGCAATGCCGTTGACCCGGTGGTATTAGAAGGTTGGGCTCAGAGCAGTGTGCCTGATGGGCAATACTAACTGCGCAATCGCAGCACAGCGCAGGAGGTCCATCCTGGTCAAAATTGACCCGAAGCACAGGGAGTTGGCATCTTCCAAAGCCGTGGCAAAAGGTTTGCTGTTCGCCTTTGTGAGACATGTCCACATTTTTAAGCACCTTCTCCACACTGGACAAGGCACAGGCGTTCCTAAAGAGTATTTGCCCCCAGAGTTTTTGGCAGGGCTGGCAGAGGTAGGGGCGGACCGGCTCGCTGAGGAGGACAGAGGCCGTACGGCTGGAAATCTGGTGAACACAGGACAGGCAACCAACCCCGTTCATCCTCTCACGAGGAAGGGGCAGAGGCTGGAGAGGCATCAGCAGGCTGCAAAGCACCAACACAGGTGAGAGCAGACCTGCACACTTCCAGCGTAAATGTGAGTACACAAATCCCTGCGATAGGCGGCAGGTTAGCAGTGCATCCAGTGAAATGGCAATAAATTACTGCAGGCGCTTGAGTTCTGGAAACAGTGCAGGGCTTTTAATGCATTTCATTTCAGTAGCTCATGCAAAAGAGACTGCCAAACCCTTTCAGCCTTTCAGAGGAGGAGCAAAGGTGGATGGACAGGGGTCTCAGGGATTTTAAGGAATAGAGCAATAATTGCAGTCCATCATGGTGAATTCATGCTCCTAAACACTCAATTATTCGAAATAATGGAGCGGACCATGCTGCTGGAAGAAATTGGCTTTATTTACTTTATTCATAAAGTAAATCTGCCGGAAGAAGGTACAAAACGTTCTTGAAGAATTCCCGTCACCCCAGCGGTTACAAAAATACATTACATTGTCATATTCACAGAAAGTATGAATCTCGCATAACAATTAGATGTTAGAATACAAACACCTATATTCCCTATGTTAACAGCAATAATTGGACAATCCCTAATGTCTGGAACCGCCCAGTTCCTTCCCACTAAATAAAACATTTAATGAAAATCACTGGGACACTTTTGATTGACTGGCACCCCAATATGCTGACATTGCGACAAAAAACAGTACTCCTTTGGTCGGTTCTTAATCATACGGCCTTGGGTGTTGAATTTGGACACAAATGCCCAATTATAATTGATGTGACGGTAGAGATCGAAATATTGCACTGGGCAACAATGACTGAGGTACTCCCATCTCCCTTTCTCACGCCGGGCCCCAATCTTCCTAGACAGTTTCCTAACCTTGGACAGTGCCCACTTCTGCATGCAGGTGCATAGTCTAATTAAATAGCTACTTCATTGTGGTGTGGGGCCAATGTAACTGGTCCATTACTTCAGTGTATTCGTCCTGCTACTGTGTTCTTTGTGTGTGCATATAACCTCTTTCATCATTCAGGGTGCTACGTGTTAATTTTTCTGTTGTTATTGGCAACGTTGCTACGTGCACCTGGCAATCAAAGCTTTGTGTGTTTCTCTCTGCCATAAATAAAACTTTAATTGTTGCTCATTGGAGCTGAACTCCTGGGAAAGGCCAATTCAAGCAGCTTCAGCTCCCTATCACGTGCTCCCTTCTTTCTCAACCTTGGCATCCTCAGCCTTCTAAACACTGTCCGCTGACCAACCAAGAACTTTATTCATCCATTTAAACTACATTGCTACATTAACTACAAGCTTTGTGGGCCTTGCTAAAAAAATGTCAGTCCTCTTGCCATGTATAATGTTCCCCTATATACCTCTCCTAGCTATGCATGCCACCATCTACTATGTTCCCTCTCTGTGTATTCAGCAACCTAACCCTCCCTTTAATATAACAACTAATTCCCTACTGTGTGACAAACTAACTGTATGCTGCTTGTTACATTTCACTGAATATGGCGGCTGCATGAAAAAAAAAAGGTTCCAGTTTCCTTTTTTTATATGCCGGTACTCGTTTGGGGACTGCTAGGGGTGTGGTCCTGTCTGTCACTGGCCTTATCTGCACCATCATAATGGGGTGTCATGATTCCTGCCCCTCATGTCCCCAGCCCTCCAAGATGTCAGGCTGGAGCCAGGCCACGATCACCTACATGGCCCTCAAGGGCCTCTCCATCCTTCCAAAGACCCACTTGGAGTAAGACTTGGCGCTTGTGGCACCAGACTCGCTCACTCCCATAGGATAACATTGGGGATTGGACTTGTAATGCATTGATGGGGACAAGATGGATGCCCCCACATATTTCGGTTCCCTGAACTGCATGTGCAGTCTAGTCTTGGGTGTGGTTCAGCCCAGAGACACCTGGGATACCCAGAGACTATTTAAGCCACGCCCAGGCTGAGAAACATGCTTTGTGTTTTCTGCACCTGCAGCGTGACACTCACCGTGTTCGGATCGGTCTCCAGAAGGCCTGCATCTTTCTTCTGCGCTCAGCTACTGCAAGAACAAGAACACCGCGTTAGGAACAGCCTTACCTTGCAGAGCTTCTGCCCATCATTCACCGCTCCTTCTGTTCTGCGGGCATCTTCGGCGGTGTCATTCCCATCCCGGCACGCCGCTTCCTAAGGAAAAGAACGGAAAAAAGGCATTAGTAAGCATTCTGCAAATCTTCGCTTATTTTTAAATACTGTACGAGCTTCAAACGCTTACCTGAAACCCAGCCGCTCTGGGGGAACTCTGTCTCCGGAACTTCTCATCCAACTGCAGGAGGGAAAAGACACTCCAGGTTAGCGTGGAAACATCTAGATGCGCCGCATACCACGCTTACTCACCCCATTTACGTCGCAGCGCCTAAAAGACAGAAAAAGAACTCAGTTCAATACAAATACGAAAGGGGTGCATCGCGCATCGGGCTCTCGCTCACCTTCAGCGCTACTCATCTCAGCAGCACGCCGCCATCCCCGGACGCCAGCCATCATCTAAGGAAGGAAAGGAACGAAGTTGAACTGTTCAAAAGACTCATTATACTTAACTGTCAGACTCTTGCCAGTGAAGTAACTAGGCAGCCACAAGCCCGCATCAATCAACGCGCCGCTGCGCTGAAAGCAGGACGGAGAGCAGACTATCCACGAAAACAAGGTGAGCTGTGGATCAAAGGGAAGGGTTGGACCCCGGGGAAGAAAGGGTTCAAGCACACAGAGACAATAGGGAGTTTAACTCTACCAATCTTGTGTTTCAGGCCCAGTCTCCAGTCGAGTAGCCTCCAGGGAAGGGTTCAAAGTCGTAAGAGGTCAGAACAGGCTGAGTGACGTCCCCGTGGATACCAGGTGAGCGTTACATGGGGGCTCGGTTTTCTGAGCAAACCTTTTCTAGTCAAGAAGAAGCAGAAGGTCGGACCGGTGATCAATCTCGGAAACCTCAATTCCTTCTTTGTTTACTGCCACCTCAAGATGGAGGGAATTCACCTCCTGCAGAGAGGAGACTGGTTGGACCGTATAGACTTGCAGGACGCTTACTTGGTGGTACCCATACATGAAAAACCCCAGTGGTTCCTCCAGCTCCTCTGGCGAGGCCGACATTGGGAGTTCACCTGTCTCCTGTTCGGGCTATACTCTGCTCTGTTGTGCTTCACCAAACTCCTCAAACCAGAAGTGACGAAGCTACGCGAACAAGTAGTGAGACTGATCCTGTATCTCAACGACATTTGTCTCATGGCGCAGGTTCCAAGTTGTCTCCAAGCCAAGTGTCTCTAGCAACTGGTCTCCCGGAGGAGTTGGGGTCCCTCCATAATTGGAGAAAAGTCTGAGATCAGGCCAGCACAGAAGATAGAATTTCTGGGGTTCGTTATAGTCTACCCCTACACAAGGTCAACGACATTGAGGAGATCAGGTCAACTCTGGCCAAGGATCTGATATCTCTGAGGGAACTAGCAAGGATAGTGGGATGTTTGGCCTCCTCCATCCAAGCAATCTTTCCAGGGCAACTACACTATCATGTCCTCCAGTGCCTGAAAATGTAGCATCTCGGGCGAGGTTTATCTCACGAGCAGAGAGTGCTGATATCCCATGAGGCAAGCACAGAGTTGTCCTGGTGGTTCTAGTATATCGACGCATAAAATAGGAGGGTCATTTACGGATCTTCCCCAGATCTGGTGAGCGAATCGGATGGCAGTCGTAGGGGCTGGGGAGCCCGTTGTGGAGAAATATCGATCAGTGGGCGCTGTTCCTTGGAGGAGTCGAAGATACGCATCAATTGCCTGGAGCTCTTAGCGGGCTCCTTTGCGATCAAGTGGCTCTCCCGGGACAGAGTGCAATGTTGTATACTCATGAAATTGGACAACGTTTCAGATGTGTGGTACAAGCTGGGAGAGATGAAGTCCAGGATGTTAGCGGAGTTGGCCAAGAATGTTTGGGGTCTCTGTCTGGGCCAGGGCCTGTGTGTCGCTGCATTGTATCTTCCTGGGGCAGTAAATCAAGTGGCAGACTGGAACTCCAGGCCCCTCCGGGACTCGAAAGCAAGTGCAGTTGATTACTGTTATGAATAAAAGTGGTTTTGTGAATCACACAAGTCAAAGGAACTGTGCAGATGGGTACAAACATTGGCAAAGGCCACTGTGTAAGCATTGGCAAGTGCCATAAGAGTATGTGAAAGTGCAACAAGAGAATGGTGGCAAAACAAGCAATGGTAAAGCATTATAAGGATGTGGAATGAGTAAAAGTCAATACACCACTGTGGAGATAAGACAGTGGCAACGTGCCTATGAAGACATAGTAAATAAGGTGTTGGTTGCGTGACCTGTAATGGGTGGACCCTGTGGTCAAACAACGGCACCTAGATAGAAAACACCCCTCTGTGGAAAAGCCATTTAACGCGCCACAGAGATGCTTGTGATTTGTTCTAAAAAGAAACCTTTTGTGATTTGAAAGCAAGGGGTTGAATTATTTGATACTGGTGAAAGCTAACCGTAATAAGAGCTGGGAAGGATCCCCAGAAATTGTGTTGTGCTGAAACTGTTAATACCTGCAAGCTTGAGGAGGGTAATCCCCTTTAGTACATTTTTAAGCTTGGGGAAGGGAAACCTTTTGACAAAGAGCTGGACAAAATTCAGAACATTTATTGGAACATTTTTGAGGCTGACACCCCTAGACACTGTATACAAATAGATGTGAGGGCAATTATAGGTTTTGGACACAGACCGACATTTGCTTCGTACTTCTAGACTATTCTTAGTTTTATTTAGGTTGGGAACTCCAACCTTTCAGTGACAGTAATCTGAAGAACATGGGTTGGATACTAATTACTGTGCGCTATTCTCCATTATCCAAAATTGCTGAAAACTGGCAACGAAAAATCTCAAAACAATGAACCTGCCCAAAAGGTTCATATGACATAAAAGTAGCAAAATGAACGTTAAGAGATAATATTCGCACTCAGAAGTCTGTGTTCATTAAAGAGTTCTTTTTTGTACAATTGTACATTTCTTATGACACATTTTTATGATATATAGTTTCTTGGTCTCCAAAAATCAAAGTCTTGTTTATTATTTTCAAGAAGCAAAAAACAGCCAACACGTGTTTCAACCAGTTTGGTCGTTCTCAAGGCTGGGGAATTGATTTAAAGCAAACAATGTTTCAAAATGAATTAAATATGACAGAACAAAACCAAATTATTGTAATATGATACACAAATAAACGAGAAGAAATAAATTCCACATACCACATAAGATGTCACATACGGAGGAGACCTGCATTGTGGAACAAAATGGTGTTGAATAGTTGCAAGAGAATAGCATGTATTTAGAATGTTATGCTTACATTTTGTCAGGTATCAAAGTTAGCAAAATATTCTTGTAGTGTCACGCTGCAAAGGCATTTAGATTGGATGTTGATGTGCATTACTTTCACCAGTATTTATTTGTTAATTTCTACACACCAGTGCGTCACGGAAATCAATCCAACCCTGTGCTTGAATGAGTGCCCCAAAATCGGCATGGAAATATGATGTGTAATACATTTGTGTATAGGATAAATTTGCCATGTAGTATGGTTAGTTTTTAAAAAGCATGCTGCGTTTATGTCCTCACTTGACCCACCCGGTTCTGATTGGCTGTGATAGTGAGAAAACCACAGCTATTCACCAAAGAGCTTACCCCACTTTCAGTGAGTTGTCTGTGTCTCATTCACAATGCCTTCACAAAGGCCACTGACACTGATGTATTTGCGTCTTTGGGGCGTGAACAAAGTCCTTCGGCTCCTCCTAGGTTGGACGAATAATGACGAACTACCCAGGAAGGCATTTTTTTTCGGCTAAGCTAACAATGCTCTTCTGCTTGCTAGCTTGCGAAAGAGTGTTGGATGTTGGCGCTCTTAAAATAGGAGTTACTTTCCACATCAAAATGAGAACTAAGACAACAATTAAAACCGCAACCTTTTCTGCCTTCCCAAATCAGCCTGAGCTCTGTCCGGTCAGGAGCTGGAAAGCCTACGAATGTAAGACTGTGCAGTTCAGGCCTGGGGGAGAATTCGAGCAGTATCCCCAGCCACCTTAGCAAGGTGGGTCAAAGTGGGACATGCAGCGGGAAGGCAGGCATAGATAGATGGATCTTGTTTCGCGGTGCACTCCGCGTGAGGAGCTATGGCTTTTAAGGCCTTTGCCAGTGGAGCCCGGCTGCCGGACATTCTCAAGGCCGCAGATTGGTCGAATGAGTCTACATTCAGGACTTTAAAGTGATCAACCAAGTAGCATCGTTGGTGGCAAGTAAGCTTTGAACAAGCCTAATACGAGCCTCCGGTCTTGACATAGAATCCAGATTTTCCATACTAACGTTCAGGAAAGCCATGATTGTATTAAAGACATGGCGGCGAAGTATTATCCCACCTGTGCATTCGCTTACAGCTAGAAAGAGCATGTGCTGCTAAGTAGACAGCGACCAGAAGCTTTGAAGGTGCAACCAGAGGATTGCGGTGCAAACCAGTTGGTGATTGCTCCTTTGGAAAATTAATCTGTGCATGGTTTGCGTTGTGCTCTATCATTTCAGGTGCAGAAGCTAAGCCTGCGGAATCCTGAGAGGCCTCAAGGTTGAGTGCGAGACGGAAGCTAACTTTTCCCTACAAAGACTGAGGTTGTGGTTATCCTCCGTTGGAGTTGTCTTGTTTTTATGCAAAAGTTAAGATGTTGGGTCACATGTCAGAAAGCTGCAAGGAGACCGTAAGAGAAACAGGAAGAGTTGAGGAGGGTTGGTGAGGTGATGTGACTTCTGCATACTGATTGGTGGATGGGGTCATATGATGTGACTTGGAGCATTCACGTTCGTGAAATAAAGGGTAAGCATACTACTTTGCCTCTGTGTCTTTAAAAGAATCATGACTTTCCTGAATGTTAGTATGGAAAATCAGGATTATATGGCCACTATCCAATCCATTTTTGATTACTGACAAAATTCTATTGTAAAATACTTGTTAAAACTTGATTTGGACACCTTTCAATGTGAACATATAGTGAACATATAGTTTATGGATTTGTATTCAACATATACACCCAGAAACCTATTTCCACAGCCTACAGAACTAGAGGTACATACCGTTCCTTACACATGCAATGGAGTGTATATTTCCTGCCTTCGCATGTTCACAGCCCAGTGCAACATCTGTGCGCTATGACCTTCGGGCAATGACATTCAGACCCAGAAAACAGATATTTATGGTTTCCAAATGTGTTGTTGGCAAGGAGTGCCAAAATGCTCAGCATTCAGAAAATGTGAGTCCCCCAAGGACACCTGCAAATGCATTATTTAAAACTAAATTTAATGGCTCCTGGTCAGAAGAAATGGCTAATAGAAAGAAATCCTGATGCCCAGGAGCTACTTTCAGCTCCTTTGCCATGAATCTCAAATTCGACCCCTGCCGTGTAACGTCAAGAGCTACCGGGAGCTACCTTTTGACTGCTTAGGCCTACTGTGCTATACAGACATCAACTCTGTTTCAGCATGTGCATAAATGAGCATTGGAACACGCCTAGAAGACATTTAAAGCATGGTGGTCCATGAATAATGGACAAAAAGCTTTTTAATTTTTGTCACATGTAGAAGTAGATTAGTGGCATGCAATGCACTAGCTCCTCATTCCTCTAGTATTTGATCACTGGCTTGTGCCAGATTGCAATGAGCTGCTTCTATCTTCTGCCCTTCAAACCTTTATTTCGAACCCTGTACATATTACAAATGATTTCCAGGTCATTTTGAGCTGGCCTTAATTCTTAATTGGTGACCTTGCTATACTTGGCTCTGTAAGAAAAAAGGGCAGTGGGGTTCATCAGATGCAAAACCTGTGTTGATGATTGTTGCAGGTCGCAAGTAACCTCTTCTTGAGTGGCAAACTGCTTTCTATGGGTTTGGTGGCCACCGTCATATGGATGAGCCCAATATATAAAAAACTACAGTGCTTTGGGGTCTGGTTGCTGCTGATGTGGGAGAGTGCTACAGGGCTAAAGAGCAGAGCTCAGCACATCAACATTAAACAAGCCACAACTAAGCCTGTGATGGCTGTCCATGTGGGATTTGTGTGTATGTGTAGCATTAGGTGTGACGATTGGCTTCGGCCTTAAGTATTCATTGTTGGTTTTTATTATTGCCTCACAAATTGCACATACCAAACATCAAGTGTCAACTGTGGCACTGCTAGATGCTCTATACCCTAGAAATACTATCAACAATCTGTGTCAGATGTATTGTTGTGAATTTTGTTGTCTTGACACTGTAGTAGACGTACAGTACCCCATTGTCAGTTCTTGTGTATATTACCATTTTCTAATTGCATATCCTTGCTTCTCTAGTTAAGTTATCCGCAGACGCATCTGAGACTGCCGGACCCCCCAATTGAGTGATCTCCTTCACTCTCAGGGTTTCAGGCAGCCCAGCTGCGTTCCAGCGGTATGGACAGGTTAGACCGTCCCTCCTTTAGATAAGCACTTTATTGTGATGCACTTTATCTTTATGCAACAAAATAAGTTAACACTTCATCATGTAGATTTAATATGTATTTTTTAACGTTGATCTGACCATAAAAGCATTACAGTTTTTAAGCAAATTATGTCTCTTCTGGATTGATCTGTAGTGCATGTTCTGGTTTCTTTTTTGCCATTTCTGATTGGTTTTGCCTTGCTTATTAAGCATTGTTCCACTTGACACGACCACTGTTTGAAATTGTGTAGAATATGGTAGCAGGAGATCTTGGAGAGGAGACAGACAGAGGAGGAGGACTTGGCAAACTCAACTCTGCAACTCTGCACTCCCATTGCTGGCGTCTTGCTTACAAGTTTGTTCTCCTCCCTTCCCCCTTCTTCTCCTTCCTCTCCCTCCCCTTCTACCCCCCCCTCTCCCACTCCTTCTACCCCCCCTTCTTCTCTCCCCGCTTCTCCCCTTACACCCCCTTCTTATCCCCTTCTTCCCTCCTCACCCCAGAACAGAACAAGCATCTGCGAGTTGGCAAATGAGGGGGAAGGGTCAGTCTGTAAACTCAGTCAATTGTCATGAGTCAGTTCAACAAAGCTACTTCATAGGGTTATGGCAGGCAAGAACCTTTAGTTGAGGGAAAGAAGGGCTACTTTAAAGGGTCCTACGCTACCCATTCCCTCTATCTTTCAATCCGAACCGTTAAGTCTGTTTGGTCTACTCAAAACCATTGGGGGAAATAAAGAATGCGATTTACAGATAACTTGTCAGTTAAGATATGTACCAGTTTAGTTATGTACCATTTTGATGAATGGGTAGATTGAAAGAGATGGGGGTTTAAATGTAGAGTAGTTCAGTAATGTTCTACTCCAAGAAGTATCTGGGATGATGGAAATATGAATTTGAATTTTAGACCATATTCAGAAGATGGGGGTGCAAAAACAGTCTGATAATTCCAATGCTCATACAGTTTTAAATGAGAAATTATATTTTCATGCTCGTAGTGGAACAAATGAATCTACCAGGATGTGAATCTACCTCCTTCCCTGCCACAGTGTAGTTTTTCTGGGGCTTCAATCTTCTGTTATGGGAATTGTTTAGAAATACATTTAAAAGTTGCATGCTGCCTGTTTGACTTTTTTAATTTCTGGTCAAAGATGAGACTAATTGTTTACTACCCAACTACTCATTAAGCAACCTGCTGATGCTAACTCCTATTTAATGTGGTATTAGGGTGGGGCAGTGCATGCTGCCAAAGTGGCCCTATTCTGGTAATAAGGATGTGGGGAAGTAGGGCACATGTATTGTGGTTTTATTGTCTTCAGCGCATGTGGTGCTGTAAAAAACCACCCCCCCACACCCACAATATATTAATTAATCTGCTGCACATTTTTTGTTTGTTTTTTGCATGGTTAGCTATTTCCTAAATTTGCTCGTGGTATTGAAGTGCAAGTTTTGTTTTTAGACTCCAGTATTCACTTGTATTTTTGCTAGTATCACTATTTGCTTACTGAGTGTCGTTTTTATTTTGACTTTAAAAAATGTATATTCGTTTATAAAAACTTAAGTGTCAAAGTACGTTACACATACAATGCTCCCCTGCAGCCTCTCTGCTTTGTTCCAAAATATTGTAAATGAGGCTACCGGGAATATTCCAAGTCTCCTGCGTAAATACAGGGATCTTTCGTACGCAGGGTTAATGAAATCTAGGTACCTCCGAAATCCCATTTCCAAGCCCAATTCAATGTATTCTCTCCAGGTGTTAAGAGACTGGGCTTTCATTACCAATTGGGTCTTTGATCTATCATTGGCAGATTTTTTTAAATCCCGATGGACTGTTGTGAGCAGGCGGTGGGGTTTTCCCAAGTTCGCTGACTTCAAGGGCATACAAATTGTCCTTAACATGGACCACCGAGCCCGTATCATAGCACACCCCGATAACTCTCCAGCCCCTCGTTTTGTATAGTTTTAACCAATACAGAGCAGGTTTGAAGGCCAACTTGGACGACACTAGGTCAAGATAAAGCTCTAAATATACCAGCGACGATGGAGCTCTTTCAGGCAGTATAAGCAATTTCTTCAGAAACTTGCATTCACACAGTTCCAGTTTGCCTGGGGCAGTATGTCCCCATATTTCCGAGCCATAGAGGGCTGCAGGAAGGTTTTTTTTTTTTAAAGGGCTAGTGAAACTTGCACCCAGGCCGTATATGAAAATGGCCCCACTGTATTTCCCCAGTGTTATTCCTGACTTTTCCACCTCTGAATTCCAACCACCAGTCTCATGCAAGCGGATTCCCAAGTAGTCAAAGAACCCAACCTGCTGCATAGGAACACCATTCACCTCGAATGTCCCGGCCCTGCTCTTTGCGAACCTTGGTTTAAAAACCATTATTTCTCTGCATTTACCTCGAAACACAGCTCTTGCACTTTGATAAAAAAAAAAAACACTTATTTTTTTCAGGGCTTGGGGCGTAGTGGGAATGTCCTTTTACCAGTGTGATAAGTGTTATTGATATAGTAAAATTAGTGAAACCTATCTAATTGCAATTTATCTGTAGTGAAGTATATGTAATTAGATTTTTGAAAATGTAAATTACTGAGATTTGTGAATATTGGAAGGGTGAAAGGGCAAGTGAAGGGAGTTAGCAAATAGTGCAGGCAGTTGTCTGTTTCTTCCTAATGTTTTATCTTCAGTTATTACACATGTGTTGGCCACCTAGCTTTGACAGTGGATCTAGTCTTTTCCAAAAATGATTCGACTATAGATTTAACGTGCCTTCACACTGATATTATTCTGTTTAGGCAGCTCAGAATGGAGCAACTGGTGTTGAACTGGACCTGGAATTCAGTGCTGATGGAGTTCCTATTCTCATGCATGATGATACGGTGGACAGGACAACTGATGGGTCTGGCAGTTTGAGCGAGTACACGTACAGCCAGCTTAAGAGGCTCAATCCAGCTGCCAAACATAGACTGAGGTGAGTTATTAGGTGTAATGTAACTGGTGTATTTCCACATCTTACGTTCACCCGGGGGGCCCTTTGGCACTATACACTGTAAACAGATTCAACAGATGTTCGTCTTCATGAAGTCTTTTCTTTTTTTTTTTTCTGCACTCAGTTCTTCAAACTTTCCAGTTTTTTTTGTTATCTTATCTGACTGTAGCTTTTACTGCAGGGCATAATTGCAAGTGGAGGTGATGTGGAGCAAGGTTGCAGGTAGAGGTCTAAGGCAGTTCCAAGATAGGCTCAAAAGGTAGAGGAGAGACTGGCAACTGGGGAATTTGAGAGAAACATAGGAAGCTGGCATGCCAGTATTTCAGAAGTTGCTAGAGAATCAATAATCTACTTCTCGTCTCCTCCAGTCTGTTCAATGTGTCTTTGCTTGGCCAGCAAAAGCAGGCATTCTTTATTTTATATATTCGTCTTCAAATGCAACATAGCTACCAATGTCATTGAGAGCAGATTACTCAATATTCACACAGTTCTCTCCTTGATAATAAAGAATAAGACCGCTTAGGGATTGATCATTGTATTAAAAATGCATTGGCTCCTTCCCACCCCCTTGGTAAAATATTATAGGAGATGATTGCTAAATTCTTGAACCTTCTGAATTAATGTCTGTAATATTTCTGTGCTGTTAAACAGAATAGGGCAGCTTGCACTTTTACCCCAAAACTCCAGATATTCTAATCATCTGCATAGTAGTTGCTGCATCTCTGAGACAACTGTGATCCATGGATCGGGGCATCTGCTTTTCATCTTAGAGTAACTAAGACAAGTATTAATGTATTTTTTGTGTGTATACTTTCTCCTCCTTTTGCATGAAAATTCGCCCAAGTAACTGGATGGTGATTGCCTCAGAAACGGTAGTCGGTGTCTGTTTGCAATGTGATGCAACTACAGTTCCTATAATTCCACCTCCACGGCTGGCATGAAAGTCCCGAAGTTGAGCGCAGGTGGTTTAGGATTAAGAGCAGGAATGTTAAAGGGGTGGAAGGCAGACTAATGCCAACCAGCAAAAACAAGGTAAAACTAGAGAAATCAATACAAATAGTAAAACCAACATAAACGTGTAGTAATGTGATAAAACGAGCAACACCATTTTTCGAAAATGAGCTGGATCTAAAGTCTTATCTGGCAGAAGAGCAGCAAGACAAGATACTCTTGTGACGTGATTATTTGATCTCAAGAGGATTCCCTCATTACTACTTTCTCTTGGGATGTTATTCTTAATTTTTTGTGTGAAATTCCTGTGATACTTGCACGAAAGTGAAGTGTCATTAAAAATAATGCTAGAAATCTTGTTATTGCAGAACCAAAGATGTTGCATGTAGAACATCATTTGTTGAACCAATCTATAGAGATACATTCATCACTATACTTTTCCTCCACATTTGCATTCTTTTTAACTCCTTTGGTAAAACTTTCCACAGGATGGGGAGGGAAAGCAAACAACGGAGCACAGCGAGGCAGGAACACGGTATCGGAAAGTAAACAGCAATCCGCTTAAAAGCAGTAAACTCCCATCTAGCAACTACAAATAAGGCCTCATCCAATCTTTTCTCTCCTGCCTCCTTATCAATAAATCAATGTAAAACATTGCAAGCAAATGATGGGGCCACTAGTGCCAGAGCTCTAAAAATCTCCCGGGCTTAAAATCGTGGAGCATGGCAATTGACAAGATGGGTTTTTTTCAATTTGCATGGGTGGTAGGATATAAACGTCTGTGTGGCCTAGATTGTCAGATACATGCAAAGGCCTCACTCAAACTGCTGAATTCATATCTGGCAGCTGCATGCCAGCTGTGAGGCTTGGTGTTTGAGCAAGCCGCAGGCTTCACTGCATGCATCATCTTATAAGAAGCCTCACTAGATTCCAGGATCATTGGCTAGTTTATCTACGCAGCAATAGCTGTGGATTTCACTTATGCTGTTTGTCTCACCTTAGCTCCAAGGTGTGGTCACAAATACAGCCTCAAACCTCCCTGCAGATGTAGGTTTGATGTGATGGTGAGCTGTAATTCAAGCACAGTCGTCCCTTCAGATGCCTAATATCTTGAATGAAGAACGTGGAACTGTGGGGCGTCAGCAAATAGTGTGTCAATTCAGCTATATAGAGCAAAAATATGTACATTTGTGGAGGAGTTTTGCCATTTGTGTTCAGAATTATTTCCAAACATTTCTATCTCAGTCATGGCAGTGGACCTCAAGCATGGACGCTAATGGCCTTGCATGACGGGGACACTGCCAACTTCATAGCTGGAACAAAGTCCATAAATACTTCGAGGTTTGTCCCTTCACTCATTACTGCTCGAAATCGTTCTCCAGATAGAAATGTTTCAATAGACTGGACCAAGGCATTCAGAACAATGATCTCCAATATATAGGTATAGAATAAAACCTTGCTTGTATGGGGAAATCACATTTTGATCACACTACCATTTGGTTTGATGTTTTGGGTTTGGTGTCCATATCTGAATAGTGCGATAAGCCGGATGGCCCTATGATGCCAATGCAGACATTCTATACAGTGGCTCAACATCAACCAACAATATTAACCTGTCTGTTTCATAATGTGTATGTGCTTTATCTGGGGCGCGATAGTGGTGTCTGCTGCTACTCTACCTTCCCTAGAAAGCCTTTAGATTCCATGAACTCCTTTTCTGTCTTCGCAGCCATTTGTTAGATGGCTCTTTTTTAAGTAACTTTTTTCCAAGTATGTTCACGAATACTGAAAAACAATGTGTTTCTATTTGTGTGGTTTTTTTCAATCCCACCCGTGTAAAGATTCAAATTATATTTGTGTTTTGTGGTGCAATTTACTAGTGCGAATTTGCAAAGTATGCATGGACATAGTGTGTGTGTGTGTGTGTGTGCCACCAAAGTTATTTAATGAAGACACAGGTACAGCTAGCTACAAGAACATTTATTAAGTACATTGAATGAGGAGGCCACACAGAAATGGAGGGGAAGCTGTCTTAGAGTGTTGGATTCTCTGCATAACCAAAAGAATGGTGGACGATGAGAGATCTACAAGTCTGCATTCTACATACATCCCTTCTTGGTCCAACATTTTCGAACACATAGCCCTCTTCTACATTGCCCTTCACTTAGTCATGTCACTGACTGTCCTGCACAGATATTAATACTGTCTGCAAACTCCTGCCATTTTCTTCAATGTCCATGCCTTCCACCAGGTTGCCGGTCTGAGAAAGTAGGGCACATTACACCATTTGGATCTAGTTGTACATCACTGGTTGGAATATGGATTTGGATGAAACCAATCCAAATTGCATGCAAACGTATTGGAAAAGACCCTTAAGAGAATGTGTTGAATGCTGACGGTGATTTCAAATTAGGGTTCTGGTGATAGGCTGCTGTCAAATCTAGTTCAGCATAACTATCTGCATTTCATTTTATAGCTACCATTACCACTTTTTATGGTGAATGTTTGGGGGGGCCATACATTTACTCTGTGGTGTAAGATCTATGAATAGGCAAAATGTGCCTGTTGGATTGTATATAATGACTAACGGCGAAGCTCAGCAGACTCTCTATGCTGTGCCTACTCTTGGCTAATTCGGCATACTCCTTCTGTACTGAATCCCGCATTATAATGGCAATCACCATAACTTTATGAACTACCGAGACTGTCTTCCGGCAGCCTTATCCTGTGACAAAATCCATGCAGGCCACATATCTCTTCCTGAAAACATTACTATTGAGGTTTATTAATTCTGGCTTTTCCTACTCAGTGATGACTTGACTGACCTTGAAATCTAATTTTCTGTTTAGCGCTTTCTGATGGGAACAGTAGTGAATTGCAAAAATCGGACTGCACCATTGATTTTATTCTTTTACCACCACAGGCTTCAGAGCCAATTCCAATGCTTTGCAGGTTTACTCATGAAAGTCAGTGAACGTTTTCGTTCAAGGTGTTTATATTTAACTTTGGAGTCAGTTCTTCTGTTTACAACTTTTACTAGTGGCAGCAATTATCAAAACTGTGAAGATGAGTAATTCTATGTCAAGACCGCAGGCGAGCATTATGCTTCTTTCTTTTAATCAACATTAACATAAATAGCTCAGCAGCAAGATTTTAACAAAGCAACAGTTTCTGTAAACAATACAACTTGCTTAGGTGTTATAATCCATGAGGCACAAGTTCCAATTTAAGTGAAAACAACCTGGAGCCTTCCTGAACTCCATTTCCCAAACTCCTTAGCAACCTGAACTATGGCAACCAACATGCGACTCAAAACCAGCCAATCCTTATTGAGATGGTCCCATAGGTAACTGCAGCTCTTCCTGTACTTCCTCTTTCTTTGCAGCTCACAGCAAGAAACAGATACGTACACTTTCATCCCTTGACTGCATGTTACTTAAAATTGCCAGATTTCACAATTCTATATTAGTGCTTTGGACATGTGATGCACGTGGCGGAGATATTGCTTTATATTGTAATTAACATGTGTATTTACTGCAGCGCTTACCCACCGTACTGTTGGCTCACATCAGAGCGCTCGGCTCGTACATCGTTCGCCGCCTGGTGCTCCTGCCTTCAGGGGAGCTCTTGCGGGCTTGTTGCATCACAACCTTTTCCAGCGCGGCCTCGTCTGCAGTGTCTAGAAACCAATGGGGGACTTGCACAGCCTGACACTCTCATTCCGGACAGGCCGCATCCTCGCCCCAGCAGGGGGAGCTGTTCTCCCACTCGCAGGTCCTTTTCTCCTGTTCTCCGGCGTTCCGTGACTCATTTCCTCTTCCCTGAGAAGAATCTTGCGTTCACTGAGCGTTGGTGGAACTTCTCATGGCCTGATATGACATATTTAAAAAAAACGATTTGCTTTCTTAACGGCGCATGGAACTCTTGGGCATAATTAATTTACAAAAAAGAAAAGACACTTGAGCAGATCTCTGCAAATAAGCCACAGAATGCATTATCAATAATTCTTTAAAGCCCCTCTGCAGCATGGCTCAATATGACCCTCAGGTAGAGCAGGATTGATCAGAGGATGGACCTGCCCTGAGCAAGATGTGGCCCTGGTGGCCAGCTTTAAGAGAGTCTTGGGGGTCCTCAGTTGAGACCAAAATCAAAAAAGCTGTGGCAAATATGCTCATGCCCATACAATTGCGCCTGGATGACATGGAGGTGCACCCACCACCTCCAAAGAGTACACTCAAAAGAGGAAAAGCAGATTACCGGGGGGGGGGGGGTGGGTAAACCAGCTCGCAAGAGGAAGGATACCTCTCTGATTTCCCCCACCCCCCCAACATACCCTCTCAAGCCTAGCAGAACCATCCACAGTGGCCATCTCGGATTCCTTCTCAAGGCTTAAAGTCTTTCTTCAAAATGAGTCCCCTTCCGCCTTTAGACGCTCTCACCTAGTGGAGGAAAAGCTGGATGCAAGACTTTCTAGCCCAGAGGAGGAACACCAGGGCACAGACTATAATTTGTTTCATACAACAAGATGACCATGATGAGGACGTTTGGCCCAAAAATCACGGAACTCGGCAGACCCCCGATTGGTGGAAAGCAGCCTCTCAAGGAGCAGGTAGACTCTGAGCCTATGTTCATCCCAGAGGATTTGATTCAACCCGGGTCCTCCGACTGGGCTCCGTCCTCCAGAGCAGTGGATTACATGAAGGCCAGGCTCAGAAAGCCTGTGGACAAGGACATCTGAGCTAAACTCGAGGTGGAATGTCCCCAGCTAGACATTGATGGGGAAAGTGGCGCTCACCCCGGAGCTGGACGCCAAGATGATTACCTTGCTCGACAAGAACTGCAAATACCCCAAGAAAGGGATAGATGGAGCCTGGAAGTCCTGTCAGGACAAAGTCCTCAACGTCACTGGTCCCCTCGCCAAGATCCTAGATCTGTCGGAGGAGGCCATGGACACTGGGAAGCCGATAGACGCTTTCACCTTATCGAGTTGGGCCCAGCGGGCTCTTTACCTTCTTGGGCAATGCAAATTGTGCTATTTCAGCAGAAAGAAGGAGGGGCATCCTTTTGAAAATAAACCCTAAGCTGGGGGTGCTGTCCACTTCAGAATCCCGACCGGCCGCCCAGAGGCTCCTATTAGGTGACCCACTTGTCAAGGAAATGGGCATATCCGTTGGCACCTTCACAGCCTTGGACAAGGCCCAAGCTTCCACCGACATGGTAGAGACGGGCAGGAGTTGCAACTGGAGAAGACCAGCGAGACAATCGGCACCAAAATTCGCACGTGGGTCTGAGCTGCGTTGTGCCGGCACTGTAAGTGCCGATAGGGGGCAGGACAGCGCGATTCATGGAAGCGTGTGACTCCTTATGAGGAGATGCTTGGGCCAGGGACACTGCAAGGGCCTACCGCAATGACTTCTTTGCGGAACCCATTCAGTTGCTCCACCCTCTTCCCATATTGTTGTTGCATGTGGACAGCGCAGCGCTAGACGAGGAAGTGCGCAGCTTGCTGGCAAAGGGCGTGCTTCGCCGGTGCGCAGACCTGGGCAGATTTTTCATCCCCCATCTTCCTAGTGAGCAGGAAGGAGAAAGTCTGTCCCTTCATATATCTCAAAGCCCTGAACGACTTTGTCCTCTATCGCCGCTTCAAGATGGAGGGGGATTCACATGCTCGGGACATACTCCGGCCCGGAGACTGGCTGGTCCGACTCAACCTCAAGGATGCTTATCTATCAGTCCCAAATTGCCAGCAACATGTGAGGTATCTGAGATTCACCTGGGAAAATCATGGCTGGGAGTACACGAGCCTGCCCTTTGGGCTCTCGTCAGCGCCCTGGGTTTTCATCAAGTTTATTAAGCCGGCGTCGCATCTGACAGGATTCGCGTTGCCCTGCGCAAGTTTAGCACAAACCTCTCTCCCCCACTACGGTTTTGGAGCCTGCAGTTGTTAATACACACAAACTTCTGCAACCACAGCAGGGTTAGGGTTCTGTTGAGTGGATAAGAAGCAGGAGTTAAGGAAACTGGATAGGGGGTTAGGGAGAGGTTGTGGATAGAGAAGGGGAAGTAGGGGGAAGTACTGCTCCATGGCTTCTGCGTTCCTGGTAAGGCTACTGCTTTCTTTATCGATCATACAATTACACTGTATGGGCTTTCTCATGCACACTCTCACGCACCCATCATACTGTAATCCTGTAACCTGCTGGCTCACAGGCAGTATTCTAATGCACCCAAAGGGTCGCTAACCTAGCATCAACATAGCTGCCTACTCTGCACAATGCCTTCCAAAGCAAAATAACCTATCATAAGTACTTGGCTTCATGGAGTGTTCTTGGCTATCTCCAAGATGCTGTTTAAGTCCTCTGAACATGGTGGTGGAGTGGCTGTAGGAGAAAGCTCTGTGAGGGAATGCACAAACCAACCTTCAGCTAACGAAATATTGCACAATCTGAGAAGGCGTTCGCTGACTACAGTGGACGCTGCTTTACATGCGGTCTGTTTTCCCATGATTAATAACACACAGGGTTAGGGGCTAAAGTGAGCCCCTTCATGCCATATGGCTCCCGGTTTAGTGTTGGTGCGCTTATTGGAGCTCCAGGTGAGCATGGTTCGCATTGATTTCAAGCACGTTCATAGCGCGAGTACGTTAGAGTTCGTATTAGCATGCAGGGTTAACAGGGATAGTAGAAGCGTTCACGCGTGTTTGCCAAACTTATCTGCACTCACAGCAGCTGGTATTATCCAGTAGTGACTTTGCCCCTGCACGCGCCCCTGCTCTGGTGTAGGTTTTGTGTGGTCATGCAACTTATCTGCATTCAGGGCAGGGGCCGGAAGCATCCGGTGGGAGCTTGGTCCCTGCACGTGATCCCCGCTCTAGTGCTCGCTGTTGTGTGATGGATGCGCTGTTGCCTCTCGCTCTGGTTCCCCAACTCTTAACTTTGTGATGGCGAGGGGCCAGTGAGCCGTTCTGGAGGGACAGGGCCCCCTCACACTTCCTCCTTTCCCCAGAGGTCAGCACGTCTTGCCTGGAGAATGGCTTGAGCGCAAGCCCCGGGCTGGGGCTGCGCATGCCTGTTTAGAGGTGCGTGCCCAAGATGGCCGCCGTTTTGTAGTCCAAAGGCCATGGGACTGTAGGGGTGCCTCTGTCAATTACTGGATGTCGCTTCTGTGATGTGCTAGATGCATATTTAGCAACACCCATCTTCTGCGGGTTTGTTCTTCGTGACTTTGGTGACTGCCCCTGATTCCTGACAGCATCTCTGAGGGAAAAGGGCATAAGACTCATTGTGTACCTGGATGACGATATCATGATGTTGCAGAGCGAAGCCCCGATCAGGCAGCAGGCTCAGGCCGCTATAGCCCTTCTCTGCAGTTTGGGATTCCTCATCAACTGGGGGAAGTCTGCCTTGATCCCTTCAAGACGCCCAGAGTTCCTGTGTTTTGTTGTGGACACACAGGACTGTCGGCTTTGGCTCCTGTCCGGCAAGGTGCATGCCACGTGTCGGGAGATACGCAAGCTACTGGAGAAGGAGACCATCTCTGAGTTGGTGAGAGTGATCAGACTGCTCGCCTCTTCCATTCTGGCCATATTCCCGTGGCCACTGCATTATCGTGAGCTGCAGAGGCTGTAGGGTCAGCACAGCACCTGCAACTGAGTCTCTCCCACTCGAGTAGCCCTCTCACCCGAAGCGAGTACGGAGTTATACTGGTGGCTAACCCACGTGGAGGCCTGGAACGGCAGGGCAATATTCGGATCGGCTCCATATCTTGTGATGGAATCAGATGCCAGCCGCCTGGGGAGCGAGGTGCGGTCAGGTCGCCTGCATACTACTCAAGATGGACAACGTGTCAGCAGTCGGATAAATCAATCATCTGGGGGGCACCAGGTCGAGGCCATTTTTGGCACTTCTGTCAGCAACATCAGATCTTGGTGACAACAGAGTACCTTCCGGGGCTGAGGAATGAAGTAGCGGTTTGGCATTCCTGTCACCTGTCCGACTACAGCAATTGGAAACTGTGCAGAGAGGTCTTCCTTCGCTTGTAACTCAAATGGGGTCCTCTGACCATGGACCTTTTTGCCTGCCGGCTCAATACTCGACTTCCAGTGTTCTTCAGCTGGTGGCCAGACCCAGCAGTGGACGCGTTCCTGCAGAGGTGGAACGAGGGATCACTTTCACTCACCCCCCCCCCTTGCCACTGCTAGCGAGAACCCTGGCGAAGGCCTGCCAGGAACAGGCAGAATTAGTACTTGTAGCCCCAGTCTGGACCTCTGGTATCCAGCCCTTCTGGAACTTTCCTTAGACTCTGGATCTGTTATCTGGTCCGAGCAGGGAGCACCATCCCCTCCTCCATTGCGGGTCTCTAAAGCTGGCGGCTTGGAGGATTTCGGGGCGAGGTGTCCCAGGCATTTCGTGCAAAACTGTCCGCCTCATCGAGGTGAGCTGGCCCCCCGCAAAATCCAAGAAATGTGCAAACTCTTGGGGTGCATGGGCACACTAGTGCTTGGAATGGGCTCCCCATCTGGTTTCATTCACTGTAGTAGAGATCTTGAACTACCTCGTCGGGCTGGCGGAGAGGGGTTTGGCATACAGGACGGTCGGTGCCTACCGCTCAGCGATCTCGGCTGGGCACGACCTAGTGGAAGGGTCCTCAGTCTAGGAATATCAGCTAGTGTATTTGTATTTTATTTATTTATAAAGCGCAGAAACCAGGCCCAGGGGCAACCGGGTGCATACTCTTAAACATGTTACAATAAACAGTAGTTACACAGTACATTACAAAATATACAGCATATATACATATACCGAGGGGTACCATTAACAGAGTATAATACAGTACATAGCAGAGAGAGAAGTATATACATGTCCTGTATCACACAGGGGGGCTGGACTGAGTAAGGGTCTCATAGATCTTGGGAGAACAGCCATGTTTTGGCATTGTTCTTGAAGGAGTGGAACGATGGTTCAGTTTTAATGGTCGTGGGCAGGGTGTTCCAAAGTTTGGAGGCTAGGACAGGGAAGCTCACCCCATCTGCTTTTTGGAGTTTGCATCTCGGCACGGTGAGGCTGTGAGTTTGGGCTGCTCTAATGGGTCGAGTGGATGTGTGGAGTGTGAAGCGAGCGGACAGGTAAGGTGGGGCGTTGTTGCTCAGGCATTTGTGAGTCAGGGCTAGTGTTTTCAGGGCAATTCTTTGTTTTACCGGGAGCCAACGTAAGTCCGATCTGATGGAGGAGATGTGTGAACGTCTCGGGATGTTTAAGGCTGCCCTTAAGGCATTGTTTTGTACAGTTTGTAATGTATTAAGGTTAGACTGACTAGTCCCAAGGTAGAGAGCACTACAGTAGTCGATTTTAGCCATGACAAGTGTTCTGGCGAGAGTGATGCAGTTGGTAGAGTTTAGGAAGGGTTTACAGGCGGTGATGAGTTTGCAAGTATAGGCCGAGGCTGACCTAACTGCATTTGTTTGTGTGCAGGATGCTTAAAGGCGTCGGGTTGGCAACGCCATCCCTGGCTTGTTATGACAGGCTTTGGGACGTAAATACCGTTCTCAATTGGTTTCTCTCCTGGCCGCACAATATGGAACTATCCAGAATGGCCCTCTCCGGCATGCTCACTACCCTACTGTGCTTAGTGTCTTGCCGGAGAGTCTCGGACGGCGGGGCCCTAGATTCAGCCGGCCGAATGTACTCTCCAGACAGTGTGGTTTTTCACATCTCTAGAAGAAGGAAATGTCATAAGAGTGATCACATATCCGGCATTCATCGAACAGCTTAAGCTGTGCATGGTCAAGTGTCTGAAGGCCTACAAGGAGATGACTGACACTTCGCGGCCCGAACCGAGGGGTCAGTTGCTGATTGCCCTCCGGAAGCCGCATAAAGCAGTCTCCGCCCCCTCCCCTGTATTGCTGGGTATGGTGGACACTCGCGCAGGCTTGAATCGATACCGCTCAGTTCGGAGCCCACTCCGTCAGTGGTGCCATTGCCTCCAAAGCCTTCCAGGTGAGGGTTAGACTAGAGGACATCATGAGGATGGATGACTGGGCAGGAGCATCCGTTTTTTAAAGAGTTTTACTTCAAACCGGTGGAACAACCGACAACGTTGGTGGTGAGTAACCTTTAAACAAGCATCATGCTTGCCTCCGGTCTTGACATAGAATGAAGATTTGCCAGAATAACTTTAAAACATGTCTTGACTCTATTAAAGACACGAAGGAGAGCATTATCCCGCCCCATCGGTAAAACATCGGGTCGACCGTCTTCTAGGATTGACGGGAGGGGGTTCGAGTTTTGGGCTCGCACAAATTGATGTATTCTTCTTGCGGAATATGCAGGTCAATGTGTTACTCTTGCATTGTCTGTCTGACTTCTTTTCTCCTCCCCTCATGCTCTCTCTCTCACCCTCTGACTCTCTTGAGAACTGACACAACAGTTGTTTCCTCTTGGTGACACTTTAGTTTCTCTCCAGCAGGCTCATTGGATAAGCCCAGCTGAGGGATGCAAGAGCTTACAGCAGTGGCGCAGGTTGGCGGATGTTTTCAGCACATGGAGTTCTATTCTGTTACCTGGGTTTTGCAGCGTGGAAAGTGGAAGTACAGGAATTGATTATTTGTATAGCGCCTATACACAATGTGTTTCAAAGCACTTCAAGGAGGGAGGGAACATGGAGAAAATATAGTTACATTCTTACAAGTCCTTGTAACAATTCAGAATGTGCAAAACAACTATCATAATCAGCCTGGCGACATTTCAGATAGTGCAAGGCAAAATAAAAGAGGGGGGGAGAGGAAAAAAGAGACAAAATAAGTGGTTAAATTGGTATGCCTGACGGCAATAGTTGTAGTGCTGGAAAATAAACAAGAGGAGGGGGGGTACGGAGTGAGGGAGAAGCAGAGGAACAGCACAAGCGACTAACATACTAGGTCTAGCGACCATTCGGAATAGTGTTGGAGGGGGAAGTGGGAGGAGAAGACTAGGGGGGAAGGGGGGGGCGAGACAGACAAGCTGCCATCACGGAGGTCACGAGACTAATGATAGAGTAAGTGCTAATGGAGAATAAGACGGAGGGAGGGAAGGAGGAGAATAAGTGGGAGGGAACCAGGAGAGGGAAGGTGGATGAGAAAGACAGGCAGCTACAATTACTGTGCCTGACTGCAAATGAGGTTGTGCCGGAATTTGACAAGAAGTGGGGAGGGTTGGAGAGGAGTAGAGGGCAGGTGGATGAGAAAGACAGGCGACTACAATTACTATGCCTGCATGTCAATTGAGGTAGTGCCGGAATTTAACAAGAGGAGGGGAAGGCTGGGGTGGGGGGGGTGGGATAAGGGGTGAGGGAGGAGGAGGACGACAAAACAAGCAATCAACGTACTAGGCCAGACGACCTTTCAGAGTAGTGCTGGAAGGGGAGGGGAAGGAGAAGAACAAAAGAGAGGCAATTTTCATACTGGTCAGGCGGTAAATATGAAATAGCAAAGTGCTAGAGAACGGAGAGGGGGAGAAAAGGGGGGTAACAAAACCACATCAAAGCAGATCGATGAGTGGGGGCACACAGCACCACGAGGGGAAAGGGGGTGGGTGGGGGCACACACACATCACAGGGGGTAAGGGGGTGGGTGGGAGGCGCACACACCATCTCAGGGGCAAGGGTGTGGGTGGGGGCACACACCCCATCACGGGGAGAAGGGGGTCAGTGGGGGGCACACACGCCATCACAGCGGGCAAGTGCGTGGGTAGCACACACCATCAAGGGGGGGACGGTGGGGGTACACGCCATCACGGTGGCAAGGGGGTCGATGGGGGGCACACACACCAAGGAGTGGGAAGGTGGGGGCACACTCGCCATCACGAGGGGCAAGGGCGTGGGGCACACGCCATCACAGAGGGCAAGGGGATGGGTGGGAGCACACATGCCATCACGTGGGGTCAGGGGTGGGTGGTGGGGCACACATACCATCAGGGGGGGAGGGTGGGAGCACAAACGCCATCACGAGGGGCAAGGGGGTGGGTGGGGTGCTGGAGAGTTGCAGTCCCTGGGCTTGAGGCCAAGGATAAGTCTTGCAGCCCTTTTCTGGATGAGCTGGAGGGGACGTAGAGCGGAAGAGGGTAGATTAAGGTAGAGGCTATTGCAGTAATCCAGTCTAGGGTGTACCAGAGCTCTAGAGATATTGAGCTTCTGGGGAAAGGTGAGGGAAGGAGAGATTCCTTTGAGGAGGTGAAGTTGAAAGTTGGCCTTCTTGGCAAGGTCCTGGATGTGCAGGAGGAAGGAAAGAGAGGAGTTGAAGATTACTCCAAGGTTTTTTGCCTCAGATGAAGGAGAAGGGGGAGAACCCATATAGGGTGGCCAGAGTGAGGGGAAGGAAGAGGGAGCAGGAGTCCCAATGGGAAGGATCTCAGTCTTGCTGACATTGAGGCATAGATCATTGGAGGCACACCATGACTGGATGGCAGATAGGCAGTCAGGAATGATGGAGGAAGTAGGGAGAGGATCAGAGGGAGTTTTGAAGAAGAGTTGTCTCATCTGCATAACACTGGAAGTAGGTGGAAATTAGGTGTGCCAGTGGAGCAAGAAGGATGTTAGAGTCAGGGAGAAAGATTGGAGCCCTGTGGGACGCCATAGGCGGAGATAGAGGTGGGAGAGGAGAAAGAGTCCAGGATAACCTGGGAGGGACGGTCATTGGCGGAAGGAGGTCAGCCAGTCCGATACCCGCTCCGAGATAACTAGGGTATTGTGGAGCCGTTTTATGAGGCTGGAGTGGTTGACGTGTCAAATGCAGAGGAGAGATCAAGCAGAATGAGAATGGCAGGCAAGTTTGAATCAAGAGATGCAAGCATTTCTTCACGGGTGTTCAGGAGAGCAGTTTCTGTGCCTGTGGATGCTCGGAATCCAGATTAATGGTTGTGTAGGCAACCTGCAAGCTCAGTATGCTGGGTCGGTTGGGGGGGAAGACCAGTTTCTCCAAGAGTTTCCCAAGGAGGGGGGTGATAGAGATGGGGCGGTAGTAGCTGGACAAGAGCTGTCTGCAGAGTGTTTTTTCAGGAGTGGGCTCACAAGAGAGTGCTTGAGGGAGGAGGGGAAAGACCCAGTAGCAAAAGAGTGATTGCAGAAATCAGCAAGTGCAGGGGCAAGAGAACCAATATTGTCCTTAATAGTTCTGGAAGAACTGGGGAGACCTGTTTTGGAGGACACCTTCATAGGGCAGATGACTCTAGTGACCTTCTTGGATGTGATGGGGAGAGAAAGGCAGGGGGGGAATGGGGTGCCATAGATGGCAGAAGGGTGGGGGAACAGAAGAGGGAAAAGGAAGCGAGGGTGCTCGGATGTCCTGAGATTTTGCAGTGAAGTGTGTGGCCAGTGCATTGCAGAGGGCCTGGGAGGGAAGAGGTGAGGTGGAGACTGAAGAAGGGTTGGCTAGTTCCTTGCAGATTTTCTGTCATGTCGTTGGATGCAACAGAGCTGCAAGTCTGAATGTGGGCCATTTTCTTGGAGCTAATGGAGAGTCTGTATTGCCTTTGGAGTAGGCGAAAGACCAGTTTGTCAGAGGGTGAGCCGGATGTTTCAGGGCTGCAAGTTCAGAGTCGTACCAGGTTCTACGCTTGGAGACATGTTTCAGGTGTATCCTCATGACTTGGGCAAGAATGTTAAGAGTTTTAGTGATGGCAATATGGAGGTTGTTGAGAGTGGAGTCAGAGGTAGTGTTTGCGGTGGGGGCACGGGGGACATGAAGGTAGATGCGAAGACAGCAGCTGATACTCGTTTCATCGGAGGTGCAATCAGACGGGAAAGAGGACCCAGGTGAGAGGAGAGAATGGTCTGAATGGTCTGACCAGGAGAGTGTGGTGGTGAGTGGGGAAGAGAGCAAAAGATCAGTGTGGATGATGGCATCAAGTGTGTGTCCATCCGAGTGGGTAGGACCAGAGGAGAGAATGGAGAGGGAGAGCTAGGTGCAGAGGTCACAGAAGAGAGTGGAGGCGGTAGTTGAGGAATCCAGGTGGATGTTGAAGTCACCCAGGAGAAGGAGTTTATAGGTGGATGAGAGGAGGAGAAATAAGCCCATTCAGGGTAGTAGAGCCAGGTGGCCTGTAGATCGTGGCAATGGCCAGGGAGGAAGTGCGAGAGATGGCCAGTTTGCAAAGCAGGCTCTCGAAGGAATTGTAAGGCTGGGTGGGTATGAGGGAAGAAGGGACCCACTCAGCAAGGCAACCCCAACACCAGCGCAGTTAGGTTGCGGTGTGGAGATGATCTTATAGCCATCTGGGAGAAAGGAGTCAAAAGCAGTGACTGAGCTGGTATTGAACCATGTCTCGGTAAGAGCGAGGATATTGAGGGCAAGGTCTTCAAGGAGGAAGCAGATGTCGCTAGACTGTTTGTTTGATAGTAGAGCGAGCATTAAGCGCGGCTAGGTGCAAGAGGTTACTGGCTTTGAAGGTTTTTCGAGGAGGGGTTCAGGGGCTTGGGACACCAGTCGGAGCAGTGGGGACAGAGAGCGAGGAAGGAGTAGCAGGTGTGGGAAGGAAGTTGATGAGGGACGGCAGGCACCGATCAAGGAGAAGGTTGGGTTGAGGACCCTGGGCTATGATGGTGCCATTGTGATGAACATTAATGATACACCTGAATGATGAGAAGCCCGCCAAGAGTACTTCCCATTTAGTGCCAATATTAATGGGTCAAGATGTGAGAGGAAAGAGACGAGGAGTCCATAGATCTGGAGAGGGGACAGAAAAGGGGATACCAGTGAAAATCTGTCTGGAAGATGCGCTGACATAGGTGTCTTCAATGGGTAGGCCAGGGTTAGTGGATAGAATGCCTTTAAGATTTTTTCTTCCAGACTTCGTGCGAGAGGGAGGATAGGTGATAGTAAAGCAGTTGGAAAAGATGGGGGGAATGGTGAGTGCCATTGGGCGGCAGAGAATAGGATGGAAAATAGAGGGAATGCACAGCACAGTACGAGCACAAACTCACCAGGCAGACTAGTAACCAGGAGAAACAAGAAAACTGATGCAGTGGAAACACTTTTGTACTGAAAATGGGGTGCAGAGATGTTAAAAGCACCCCACGATTTGAATTAAACAGAGACACAGAAATTCATTGGAAAGAGGTATTGAGTAAGGCAAGGAAGTCAGAATGGCATAGGCACACCTTGGTTCAGCAGATGTTTAGGTTAGTAAAACAGGTGATAACAATGTGCAGCCACGACTCGCAGGTATTCTTGAGGGTGCAGAAAGTTCTAGATGTCCAAGTTTGTGGGGTGACGGACTGCATGCTTGGTGATTGTTCGATGAGGTGCAACGAGGAGGGGGCCCTCCCTTCCCTCCGCAGGCGCACTCAGTTGGTGGCCATAGTTCAAGTTGCTAAGGACTTTTGGAAATGGAATTCAGGAAGGCTGCAGGTTGTTTACACTTAAATTGGAACTTTTGCCGCATGGATTTCAACACCTGTGCAAGTTTTTATTGTTTACAGAAACTGTTGCTTTGTTAAAATCTTGCTGCTGAGCTATTTATGTTAATGTTTATTAAAAGAAAGAGAAGCATAATGCTCGCCTCTGTCTTTAATAGAATCAAGACTTTTTCTTTTTTTTATATTGTATTTATTGATTTTTACATACAGCATACAACCAACAACCAACTAACTACTCATGGAGCACTTCTGTCGTTGGCGGGAGTAGCAGCCAGTCCATATGTTGACGCACTGTCAGTCCTGTGGGATCGTATCCACTGTTTCTATTATCTGTGCAGATCAGCCTGCCCCAGGGTAAAGGTGTTATGGTCCGAGCACCTGCAGCTCTTTGTTCGTTTAGGTTGTGCCCTGCCACCCTGGGCCGGTTAAGTGTTTGGTTGTATCCCTCAGTGCTCTGATGTCTCAATGGTGCTTCCAGCCCTGGACGCAAACAGCCCCTCTACAAGCATGTTCCATTCTGTTATTTTGGTGCTGCTCTCGTTACCCTTCTTTGCAGTGCCATAGTCTGTCATCGTCTCTAACATTGTCCATTTCTTTAGATCTGCCCACCATGCCTCCACTGTGGGGGCCTTTGTCGGACTTCCAAGCTATCGCTATCCGGCATTTCGCTAGTATGCTTATTAAATCTTTTATTTTTGCCAAGTGCTCCCTCTGTTTGTCACCTGTAGGGAACAGCCCGAGTAGATAGGATTCTGGTGTCCACGCTTGCGTTTGAATTCCTCCTTCCGCTGTTCGCAGCCTTATTTGTTCCCAGAATTCGGTGATTATCGGGCAAGTCCAGAACATGTGTAGCATGTCTTTATTCCTCATGTTGCACATTGGGCAAGCGTGTTCTGCCTTCCTCCCCATTTTTGATAATTTGCCGGGGTGAGGTATGCCCAATGCGTGATGAACAGTTGGGTTTGCCGAAATCTTGCGTTCCTGGAGACTTCCTTTATGTATTTTAGAGCTCTCGCCCTTTCTTGGTCCGTGAAGGCCTTCTGATTCCCATTTCTCCCTTGCCAGGAGTTTTGGGGCGGTGTGCGTGCACTGGAGCAGTTCATACAGTCTGGACATGGTGTGTCCTCCCACTGCCACGTCATACAGAGTGTCTAGCACTTCTTCTGTCCTTTCCCCCAGTGTTCAATTTTGGACATCTTGTTCATAGCAGTCACCATACCTTTTTATATAGCTTGAATTGGCCCCTGTGTATACCACTCTCTTCCATTAGGGTTTGAAACTCCACCCATTGGCCCTCTATCCATATGTCTCCTATTTGAGCTACTCCCTTGGCCTCCCAGTGGCGCCTGTACGTCTGAAGCGCACGCTGTTGTACATTCACCATCCCTGCCAAGGGGACATGAACCGAGCAGAGGTCCGGGATTCCCCAGGATTTCCAAGCTCGCTTCCACAATGCTAGCCCGAGCGTGACAAGCATGGGGAGTTTCGGGTGTTTGGGGTGTGTCATCCATGGGGTCTTTCTCAGGTAGCAGTATTTCAGGGCAGGTTGTAGGATAAGTGTTTCTATAGAGATTTCGTCTCCTAACCAATGCGCCACAAACTGGAGTTGCCCTGCCAGATAGTACATCTCGTAGTTTGGTTCCTTGATGCCACCTGTGTCGTAATCCCTTTGCAATGTGCCCAGAGCTTGTTTATTCCTTCCTTCCTCCCCAGAGAAAACTATCTCACTATTGTGTTCAGTTGATTGAAAAATGCCTTCGGTATCACATAGGGTATGTTAGTGAAGTGGTATAGGAGTCGGGGGAGCACTATCATTTTCAGCAGTGCTGCCCTACCTGGCATTCCTAGGGGGTTAGCATCTTACAAAACGTCATGAATTTAGTGACATTTCCAAGTGTGTTAGCTTGATGTGATATTACTGGGCCATGGTGGACCTCTATTCCCAAGTATCTAAAGGAGACTGGGGGCCATTTTAGTCCCAAGTTAGGCACGTGGTCTATGCTTTTGTGCCGCAGTGTCGCTGGAGGGTATAGGGAAGACTTTTCTTTGTTGATACTGATTCCTGACAACCTGACGAATGCTGTTAATACTTCAAATAAATGCAGCAGATTGTTCTCTGTGTTAACGACATACAGCAGCATGCCGTCTGCATATAGTGAGACTAAGTGGGTCGTGTCATTTATGCTTCTGCCCATATCGCTGTATTCCGTCCTCAGGAAGGCTGCTAGCGGTTCTAGCGCTAGTATATAAAGCATTGGTGACAGCAGGCAGCTTTGCTTTGTGCCGTGATATATTCTCCATGCTGCCGAGATGTTTTTCCCTGTTTTTACTCTGGCTCTAGGTTCAGCGTATAGCAGCTTGACACATCGCTGGAAGTTAGTGCCCATTCCAAAGTGGTCAAGCACCTGCAGGAGCCAGTTTACGGAGTCAAATGCCTTGACTGCGTCAAGGGCAGCTACTGCACTTGGTTCCTGTCTGAGATTAGTTTGGTCAATTACATGGGGAAGTCTCCTCCGGTTCCACGTGGTGTTGCGCCCTGGGATGTACCCCGTCTGGTCTGTGTGCACCAGTGTTCGCATGACTTGTTTTAATCTATTTGCTAATATTGTTGTGAGGATCTTACAGTCCTGGTTTATCATGAAGAGTGGTCTGTATGACGCGCCGTCCAGGGGGGGGGGGGGGTTTGCCTGTCTTTAGTATGGGTATAATCAATGACTCTAGCATGCTATCCGGTAATTGGCCCTTTTCGTGCACCTCTTCATATGCCTCCAGTAACTTGGGTGCTAATGTGTCTTTATATTTTTTTATAGAACTCGCCCGGTAGCCCATCAGGTCCCGGGGTTTTGGCTGTTGGGAGGTCGGCAATTACTATTTTGATCTCGTCTACTGTTATTGGAGGGTCTAGGGCCTCTGCCTGTTCACTCGTGAGCTTTGGCAACTCTATTTGGGCAAGGGCTTCCTGTGTTTCCCACTCTTCTGCCCTCGGGTAGGGGGCATATCATTGCTCATAGTATTGTGAGAACACCTGGTTGATGTCCTCCTGGGTTTAAGCGGTCTCCCCTGTGTATCTCTGTACTATGTTAATTGGTTCCCTTTGTTTTTCCTGTTTTGTCAACCAGGCCAGGAGTCTGCCAGGCTTGTCGCCTTCAGCGTGTAGTTTTTGAATATATTTCCCATAGTCTAACTTTCCAAGTCTCTCCCAGATAGCTATGCACTGCTGTTAATGGTATCAGCTCAGCCGGCTCCGACCCCTCCAGTCCCGCACGCTTTTTCAGCGTTTGCTATTTCTGATTCGACCTTGGCTAGTTCTTCCTCTAACCACCACCTTAAAGGCATCCCATACTGTTCCCACACCATCTACGCTGCCAGTGTTATTCTCGAAATATTCCTCTATGGCCGCTTGCATGTATTCCTGTAGTTTTCGTTTTCTAGTAGTGCTTCCGCTCTCAGCTTCCACGTTGGGATAGGGGCTTTGGCGTTAATGTATCTCCATAGCGTTACTAGTGGGGTGTGGTCTGAGAGGGTCCTTGCTTTGTACTCTGTATTCGTGAACTCGCCCAGTGTTTCTACCCCCATGCAAATGTAGTCTATCCGCATGTGGGGCGTTATTGTGGGAGTATCCTCGAGTGTCACTGTGTGTTTTCCTCCAAACATTAACCAGCCGCAGCTAAGGAGTGTCAGTAGGACCTTTGCAAGTGGCGCCGGCTTATTGTATTTTGTGTCTGACCTGTCAAGCATTGGGTTTAGTGTGCAGTTGTGGCCTCCACCCAGATGTATGCCACCTCTCTGTATAGGAAGAGCTTTGGGCCCAAAGCTTTGATGAAACCGGTTGCATCGTGGTTGGATGCATACGTGTTTACAAAACGCACTTCCCTATCTTCTAGTAGTCCGTGTACTATTACAAGCCTGCCCTTTTTATATTTGTCAACCGTTACGATCTGGAATGGGACATTGGGGGCTATCCATATCAATACCCCTCTGGTGTAGGAGGATCCATAGCTTTTCCCAAACCACTTACTTGTTATCTTGCTCGTCCGTCAGGTGGGTTTCTTGTAACATGGCCACTTGAACGTTTGACATATTGAGCCATGAGTACACGCTCAGTCTCTTACCGTAATTGTTAAGTCCCTGCACATTCCACGTGACTATATTAATCCTTTCAAGTCTCATCTGCTTGTCTCGTTGTGTGGCCTGCCCTTTCCCACTGGCCCATTCTTTCCGTTCTTGCTCTTACTTCACACACTCACTTGGGCTTCTTGCCCTCCTTTTTGGTGCTATTGCCGTGCTCCTGTCGACTTATCCCGTGATCATTCTGGTTCTCATTCTGTTGAATAGAGTTCCCCTTCTTGGGCTTTGTTGTCTGCAGTGTGGCTGCTCGTCTGTTCTGTGCACCAGTTGGCTCCCGCCCCTTTTCTTTCTAAACTACTAACTCATAATGCCCAGCCTCCCTCTCCCTGCTCAGGCTCTGCTGCTTCTTTAGGTCGGCCCCAGTTTCCCGGGGGTGGCTATCCGCAGCGCAATGTCTTTGAACTGGCATCTTGTGCATTCTCAGCGTTCTGGGGGGGGGGTGCACGCTGTTGAAACCGTCAATGAAGCCTCGGTGACCCCTTGTTGGTCTCCCGCTTATTCAGTGTTTCTGGCCATATATTCTTTCTGTGTCTTGTCGCTTATTCAGTTTTGGGTCTTTTCAAGTCTTCTCACGTTCCTGTCCCTTCTGGTTATGGCAATGCTTAGGCATTGTTGTTGTGGTTCCTAACTTCCAGCTGGGGTATTGTCACGATGCCTGCCCCCGGAAGACCAGACCAGGCCCAGCAGCCCCGGAAGCAGGCATCATGCCACTTGGAGCATGCCCAAAAGCCCCAGTTAGGGGCTGTTTGGGTGCAGTCCTGGCGCCAATGGCGCCAGGCTCATAAAGATAAAGTCAGTCCTGGCGCCATGGGCGCCAGGCTCATTATTGATAACTTACCTGAAGCAGACCATGCTGCATACTCACCTGAGGCAGACCATGCAGACTCAAGCCAAATGAGGCTTAGGAGGGACTATTTTACTGAAGGGACTATTTTGTTACTTGGGTGGGGCTGTGGAAGAATACTTACCTGGATCTTCTTCCAAGGCTATTTAAACCACGCCGGGACAGCCACACGTGCTTCGCGTTATTCTGCTTGCTGCAGCGTAACGCTCACCGTGTTTTCAGCAGCTCCAGTCTTCAGCCACGCCCGCTTCAGTCCTGGGACTTCTGAAACAAGAAGAAAAGAAGGATAAAGGTTAGAACAGGAGTTTTAACTTTAATCCTTACCTGAATCCTGATCCATTTCGCCACGGAACTGAAAGACAGAAGTCTTTGAAGCATCGCTTCGCATTCCTACGGCGCCGCGCTGAACTCACCTGCTTGGCGGTACTTCAGCATTCCATCACGCTCTCTCCATCTCGCGGCCGCCCTCCGACACCTAAGGAGACAAAGACAGCAAGGTGAGCAAGGGGACTCTCTAAGGCTATACAAGCTACCCCCAAGGACTTACCTGATTTACCACGGGAGGTACTCACCTCATCTCGGGTCGGCGCAGTCAACTCTGCTTCATCGCCGTACCCCGGCCCCTAAGGGGAAAACCACAATAGACTTACCTGAATCTTACCAAGTGCCATTTGGAAATCTTCGAGTGGATTAATCGGCAACCTGCAAGGAATCGGACAGAGTGAAGATCAGACATTTGAACTCTCATGAACAATTGGACTTTAGAGTCAATACTGGAACTCACCAATTCCTCTACGCAGTGAAGTAACTGGTCATCAACGCGCCCCTGCGGTCGACGCAGGATGGAGAGCTCATCCTTCCAAACCATCAGGTGAGACTAAGGAGGGGACATCAAGAGTGATCTGTGGGAAGACAACGGGAGTGGGGAAGGTGGGTTGACACTCAATTCCACGGGCTGGTTAATTCCTCTTCTCCTTTGCAGAAGAATATTCTTGCGAGCCAGACAAACTAGGCTGAGCGGGCCAGTCCAGTCAGTCATCTCGGCGCTACACGTCACGCTGGTGGAAACAACAGCGGCCCAGTTCCGGTCGACGCCCCCGTGGGAACCAGGTGAGCGTAACAGGTATGCCTTGTTGGTCCATCCATGTATGTGCTTCATCTGTGCTCTCAAAGAAGTGGGAGCAACCATTTTGGAGTACCTTGAGTTTGGCGGGGTACAGGAACATGTATCTTAGCTTTGCTCTTCGGAGACGCTCCTTCACAGGATCGAACTGTGCTTTCAGCCTCTGCACCTGCACTGAATAGTTGGGTAGATTTGTAAGAAGATGCAATTCAACACTACAGCTAAGTCAATGCCTAGTCTGGGATACTGAATGGAAACCCTTATTGATATATCTTTATGTCCAGTTCATGAGTTCTGGATGACTACCCCTATATAACACCCCTCTCTTAGAATCCCCCTGACCCCACTGAGCCAAGAAGTAGTTCTGTTTTGCAAGTTTAAAAGGTTTATTTGAGAAATAAGACAAAATATAGATACCACGCTTTTATAATAAATTAATAATCGATATTGCCCTTATAAATATAATGTTAATCAACAATGGGTAATCTGACACTAGCACACTTCTTTATAATCAATGAGGAGTTAGTATAGGATGGATCAAGTAGCAAAAATACTTTTATGATTTCAAGGGAAAAGCAATGAGGAATAAAAGGCAGTACAGAAATACTTGAGATGATTTTAGCAAAAGATAATATAATCACTTTTTCTCTGGCAATTCACCCCCCTCCCCTATGCAATGTAAGACATGGAAGTAGATGGGAAGAGGAGCACACAGTTCTCAGGAATGCAATCAAATACAATACGAAATTCAGTTCCCCCCCAGCAAGCTTAGAGAAAACCGGTACGAGTTTTAAAACACAGGCCCAAGTGCTTTGAATGTGATGGCAATGAAGTGAGAAATATGCTGAAAATGCTTTTAATTCCCTTTAGGAGGTTCAGGGTGAGTGAGAGATACTTGGGATGAGTTCAGGCTCACTTTAGCAATGATTCAGAGATGGTGATTAAGAGGCAAACGAATTTTTAGCAAGGAAAGAAATGACTGCTGATGGTTACACGTGGCTGGATTTTTAACCAAATCGCTGTAAAATTCGCAAGTGCGTGAATCGTGATTGCGGAAAAAGTATAAGGAGTAGGAAGTCGCTTGATGGAAAGCTTAGATTCTAAGCTTTCAGAGGGAAGTTAAACCAAGTTCGTAGCCCAAACGGTTCCAGAGATATGAACGATTTTGTAAAGGTCGTTTTTCGGATTTAAAGTAAACTCAAAATGACAGGTGACAGCTTTGCAGCTGCAGAATTGACAAATGACAGTGGTGCAGCTTTACAAATGACAGGTGACAGTTAGGAGGCAGTTCTACTTACGTTAAATAGATTGAATTATATTACTTTAAACTAAGAGATTTGGTTTTGCCCCGTCCTAGCTGTACTCACAATATATTTGGAAGGACTGGGTCTCGTCACGGATCTGATCAATCAGGCTAGCGGCACTTCACAGCGATCTGGTCTCTGGGTCTGCGGTTCTGCGCGGTCTGGTCTGGCACTGGTCTGGTCTGTCCTTATACAGCGGTCTCTGCACGGCTCCTGGATCTCTGCACTGGTCCTGGCAAAAGTTCTTGGCAAGGGATTCAAGCAGCTCACCCGGCTGTGAGTAGCTTGCAGTGATTTGAGGCCTGCTGCAGAGAACTCAGCTTGTGGTTTTAGGCCTCTGATTTAGGTTCTAAAGTATAAGTTCTAGGTTCTGGAGTATGTAGCTGGAGTCAGTCTGGAACTGGTATCTTCTGGATGTTGTGTGGTCCGGCAAAACGCTCCGCAGCAACTGGATTTGAATGTCCTCTCTAGCTTCCAGTGGCTCTTTTTATGTCTTTTGAAAGTGGGTGTGTGCGCAGCATCACTAAGCCAGCCCCTCTCTCAACTGATCATTGGTCAAGCTTTTCTCTCTTCCTTGATAGGGGAAAGGAAATGTGAGTCATGGTGATGCTGTTTTATGGCCTGCAGAAAGGACACTCCCCTGTCAAATTGCACATAAATCTATATTTGACCCAAATACATATTCCACAGATACACAGTTGTTTAAAATTACATGCACCCATCACATTTCACGTGAGGTATACTCTGTTCAAACTCTGCTCTTCCTGGGGGCTTGCATTCACAAATGGCAACATTTTGCGCTTTTTAGTAGCTTTACCCCTATCGGATTTTTCTCCAAATTTATACAATTTTGTGCAAGGCATGTGGGCATTTAGATAAGGAAGTGTCAGATTTTTAACCTGCATACATTTAGAGTATTAACCTCTTTTCCGCTCGTAAACCCCCAGATCATACCACCGGGTCCTAAAACCTCTTAAAATGTGGGCAGAAAAATCACAAGAATTATGGTATCATTTAGATAATTTTGACAAGTCCGCACCATGAGTTATACATCTTTCTTAAAATCATATTCTGGCCTGCAGGGGTGTGTCTTCCCAGGTCACATGGTTGAGAAACCAGTTTGCCCACTTTCTTTAAGCTCAGCCTGTTCTCAGAGGGGCTGCCCCTCCCCGTTACTGCCAAGAGGAAGCCACTTTACGACCTCCCCTATAAACCATCTGCCTGAGTCAAGGAAGGGCTTTGTTCAAAAGGAAGCCATTTACGACCCCCCAAATAAACCATCTGCCTGGGCCCTTTGTTTAGTTTCATGCAGTCCCCTGGTAATTCAATCAGAGAGTGTGTGACCTCCTTTTGGCAGGGGCAACAGAATGCAGCCAGGCCTGGGAACCTGTCAAGCAGAATTGGAATCTCTTTAAGCCAGTTTTTAGCTACATGTCATTTTTTGTTCCCCCGTTTAAGTCAATACAATTTTTACATATGCAGCTAGAATGCTGATTCTAAGTTCAAAACTATGACATTTTAACAGTTACAAACTATGTGACACTCAAAAGTAGGTCACTCAGTTAATTTAAACATTTCGATTTTGGTGGTTTTAATCCAGTTTCAGTTAGGCTGCTGACATGCATAGCTCAGCCAGTTTTGTTATGAACATTGTTTTGGGCTCTTCATCTTCCCAGATTTTGTATGCACACATACTTCATTCTGCCAGATGTCCGCTGGTGTACAGTGAGATTTTTGGATGTGTTGCAATGTTTGAAAATAGGCATTTTGAGCTGGCATTCAGAGAAACCAAAGGTAATTTTAAAGCGTTTTTGAGCTAACAGGCGCTGCTGTTTTACCTTTGGCACCCATTCCACTCATGGCACCCTGGCCCATCATGCTCGCACTGGTGGGTGGCAAGTTAGGCAGCCATTTTGGTGTACGCACAAACTGCGTGGTTCTCCTGGATTCTGGCGCACATGTGGGCTTTTTGGCCATCTTGGATTTTCTAAGCCCACAGCACCAAATGTTGCAGCATGATAGCTCAAACGTGGGTCAGGACACCCAACAGATTGCAATTCTGGAAGATCCTGGGGATCATGCCTTATTCTCTCGAAAGTAAGGATCTTTTCCCGATCTTTGAAGTTCATGATCTTGGCTATCAATGGGCCTCGGCGGGGCCCCCGATGAGGGTTTTCTAACTAAGCATCTGTGAGCCCTCTCCACTGTGGAGCCCTGCGACAGCTTACTCTCTCCTACCCCCTGCAGCAGTTCTCGACGTAGTTCGTGGCGTCTTTGCCCTCTTCTCCTTGGGGAAGGCCAACAATACGGATGTTGTTTCTTCGGGCTCTACCCTCCGCGTTCTCGGCTCTATGTTTGAGTGTTTTTATTCTTTCTAACATACTTGTGATGTGGGTTTGGGCAGTTGTTAAATTCACCATGTTCTCTTGCATCTGTTCCGCGTGCCCCTTCGTTCTGCTAGTGCTAGCACATCCTGGCACAGCGGGCCCACGCCCACTATCACTGCATCCATTTTGTGTTCTTATGCTGATTTTAATGCTGCTTATGACTCCAGGATGGGTCCATTCTCATGCCTGCTTGTTGATCCGGGCTTCACGCGCCCTTGTCCGCAGCTGCATGCAGGCTGCATTTGTTCTTTTTAACATAGGTCTCCATGCTGCTCTGTTTGCTCTTGCCTCCTGTGTTTGTCTGGCATCTCTATTGTTACAGTCTTGGGGCTTAACATTACTAGTTTAGGAGCTGTTTGGATGTTACCGTCCCTTTGCTGCTGGTTTCCAGGGGGGCAGAGGGGAAGCTTGTCCTCCCCGTGGTCCTGGCCTCCGCGCTGTCTCAGCCGGTTGCTTATGAGTTTGGGCTGGTCCTTCTTGGGTGGCTGGCAGTTTCGGTTTTGGTCTTGGCAGTGCGATTCAGCGCGGTGCGCCCTGACCTGGGGGGTGAGTTCTGGTTAGAGGGGCCTGCCTCACCGTGCTTGTCTGGCGTGCGTGTGTCGTGCACTGGCCCCCTTGTGCAGCTAGAAGCGTTGGTTTGGCCGCACCTTAGATTCTGTAGTGCGTTCCCTGCTGTTTGTGCTTGTTGCTTGGGCCACCTGGTGTGCGCCATATGCTTGGTTGCTTAATGTAGTTTGTTGTAGTTAGCCCACTTCAGGGTCCCCCGGACGTTGATGTGGCCAGTCCCCACTGCCAAGCTCAAGCTGCGCCCTTCCGTTTGTGTGCCGCGCAGCGCGCTGCTCTCACCTTCCTGCTCGACAGTGTTTCCCGGCTCCTCTCCTCATGGGTATGGTGTGCTTCCACTACTGTCTCGCTCCCTCTGTCCGCGCTTCGCCTATGGTGCAGATTACCTGTGGTTTAATGTAGGGCGGGAGGGTGCCTGCTTACTGCAGGTGTTTGTTGTCCTTGTTCAATGGCGGGTCGCGGACAGTGCGCTGTGCCTATCCTCTCCGCCTGGCTCCTAGTCTCGACTTGGTTGAGGGGCCTTGACCTGTCTGCGTGCACGTCGGAAGCCTTCGACGGTTCTGGGCTGTGTCAAGGCGAGAGTGTGTCCCTCTGCGTGTGGTGTCCACGCCTGGGATTTTAGTGTGGGCTGGAGGTGTCCTTCTCACTGTCCGTACCTCTCCTCTCCCTCCTGCCGCAGATGGAGGGGGAGACCCAGCGGGTCACCGCTGTTTGTCTTCCTCAGCTGGTCTCCTTGTTACCTTCCTCCCTCGTCTCAGGATCTCGCTCTTTTCATGTGACCTTTGCGCTGTACGTGATCCCTTGCTTCCTTATTCGCAGGATATTGCTCGTTGCTGCTGCAGCGCTGGCCTGCTGTTCGCCCACCTGCCCCGTATATGCAAGGTTTGTGCTGTATTCCGTCTCCTTTCCTACCGGCGTTCCGGCTTGTTGCAGTTGTATTTGCGGCGGCCGCCAGCCACCTCCTCCTCAGGCTTGTAAGCGCGCGGCTGCCGTCTTGTTTCGGACACTGTGGTGTGCTCCGCTTCTTACAGGCAGTTTTTTAGGGTTTCAAAGCTACTCTTTTTATCGGTTTCGCATCCCGTTTGTTCTCCAACACCTCTCGCATGCTTTTCGGAGCAAAACTGGCCAGTCCGTCTGATTTAAAGCATGATCACTCGGAAGCTCCTCGGGTCTGCTTCCTCAAAGCATGGCTGCCAAGCCACCCCCCTGACTTTTCTAAAATCTTTATTCGCACTCGGGAAAGGTGGTCTGACCAATCGTAATCAGTCTTTCCCTGGCACGATTCTGCATTCACCGCCCGCGGCGGTTTCGGGAAGAAAAAAAAATCCACTGCCTTTTAAATAGAAAAGGGACTAGGTCCTGTTTCGTATGACGGCCATCTTGGAACAGGTTTTCCATGGTCACTGTCATCTGAAAAGGGACCGAGTATCTTCTTTTTTTTTTTATGGTGGTGGCCATTTCTATTTTTTCCATTCCGACAGGAGATGGCCTTGTGTGGAGCTCATCTCCTGTCAGAAGGGAACAAAATGAAAACTATTCGCACTCCGGTGAATCCCAGGGTGCGAATGGCTTTTATGCCCCGACTGCTCAGCGGACAGAGGGTTTAACGGCCTGCAGCCCGAACTGAGACCCTTGCTTCGCTCGGTCGTGCAAAACCTGGGCTGACGGGTTGTTAAACCCTGTGTCCGCTCCCCCAGCCAGGGCGTGAAAGCCATATTCTTCATTAGAACAGCTACACCCGTGCTCGGCATCCCAGTCACAGAATGTCTTTCGACTCTCGGTTTGGCTATGCTTCTTACTGATCATCTATCTCAGGCCTTAAAGAAAATCTGCATCACCACCTGTCTTAAAATATGCCTTCAGATTACCCAACCATTATGATTAACTACTGAATGTGATAAGTTTCTTAATTAGTCGCAAGACCATTCTAATACGTTTTCAATGTTTATTATGGGATATTATTACCCGGTGTGCGTTTAAAGAAAAAGAAAATGAAACAAACGCATGATTGGTGCATTTGCGAGCCTTATTGTATGGAAAGCCCGCACACGTTGCAGCGTGTCCCTCGCACCAGTCTTTTTTTGTTTTTTCTTTTTTTCTGCCACCATGGAAAGGGAGAAGGGACTATTTGTAGCCCCATCTCCCATCACATGGCAGCCATTTTGTCTGTTTACTATGGCTGCCACGGAAAAGGAGAAAGGACTATGTTTCAGAGTCCGCGGCGGACATAGTTTTTTCACGGCTGTGAAACGCAATGCATCTCGCAAATGGAAAAAAAAAACACCATTAGCACCCCAGTCTAATGGGCCGGGTACTAATGGCAATAAGCCCAAAGCTGGGGGCCCATTATCACATCAGGTAATGCCCCTGGGGTCTTCGTTGAGGCCCTTGCTGCGCTTGGGCCTGTAACTATGGGACCCAGGGCATTAACTGACACGGTAATCGGCACGGGGCTTATTGCCTAAGTGAATTGCGCTACACAAGTTTGAATCCAGTTAGATAGCTTCAACTTAATCACTGGTCTCTCTCTACATGAGGTGTAGCTGATCAATTCAGTACAATTGAAATTGTGTTATGACACTACCTAGAAGCTCTTGGAATGCTGCATCAAGCTCTGTATAAGAACGCACCTCATTATTATGAAATAATGCAAGCTGGACACCTGGCAAAACAAACACTGGCACCTATGCAGGGCCAAACCTTTCAATTTGCAAGCTACTAGTCAATCATTTGTCGCTCACCACCTCATTTATACACATACAACATTTCTCATTCGCCATGAGTCAATTATTACTTGCCAATGGCTAATGGCGAATGCAAATTTTGTGCCCTAACCTACGAATTATCATGGTGACAGAGTGGAGATTTCAAAAACAGAGCTATGAGCATGCCTATCTCGCTGTGTTAAAGCAAAGCAGAACCTGGATAGGGGAAGCTTACTGGAAATAACAAAAAACTTCCTTAAAAATAAAAAAAATAAAAACCCATTTTGGAAAAGGATTTTTTTTCTTTTTTTGGTCCCTCGCCACTATATCCGAGAGACTGCGATTAGAATAGCGATCCAGAGGCAGAACACTATCCCTAGTTGACAGAATAATCCTATGAACTAGTGTTTATTCTCCTTCCAACATCTGTTTTCTAGATTGTCCTGATAAAGAAACATCCTTTTCAGTTTTGGAGGAAATGTGAGTTCCCCGAGGAGTTTGGACCTAATCCCATCTTTGTAACCACCTAGTTCTGGATTTATCTAGGACTAATGAAAGGGGGGGAGATCAAATCCCAACTGGAGTCCCATATGCCTGATAGACCGTTATGTCCTTAGCCACTGTAGTTTGTACCTTCCTAACACCTTTTGCTTAGACAATTCCCATAAAGCATGCACCCTTTTAGTTGTAAATACATGCTTGGTTCCATTACATGTTTATCCCCACCCAGATACTGACGAGAATAAGAGTGTTAAACCGTATTTGTGTTGTGTGTTCTGTTGGTTGCCACAATACATAATGTACAGACCCCCACACAGTACGTCCATGCTAACTCCTCAGCTGGCTCCAACTGCCATTGAAGTTCAACTGGGTGGGGTGGGGACGATTTTGTAGAGTGTTGGCTTCTCTGCATGATGGAAAGAATGGCGTGCGGTGTGGTATCTACACATTAGCATGCCACATGTTACAGGGCTGCTCTTAATGATATGGTAATTATGCAATTTCTTTTTTACCCTATTAGGCACTTGTTTCATGGAGAAAGAATACCAACTCTCCGGCAAGCCGTCATGGAATGTATGCATTATAACCTCACCATCTTTTTTGACGTCAAAGGACATGCATCAGAGGTACGCTGCAACATAAACCTTAGTGTGACCATCTATATATGAAACCTAGTTGCATTTTGTGTCGGCTCGAAGAAGGACATGGAGAATCTTGAGTTGTTTAAGCATTTTGGCCATTAACAATAAGATGTATTTATTTTCTGTTAACTATTAACCTTCAAGGTATAAAGTGTTAATTAGTTGGCAGATCAACAATAAAATGAAGAGTAACAAGCGTGCAGGTTTTCTATATCTCATACTGAGGAAAGGTGAAACCTGGCAGGCAGACTGCTTTTTGATGTTGCTAGTGGGTCAACTGCTGGCAGTTACTTTTTTTTCTTTCACATTTTTTAATATATTTTTTTGTTGGTGTAACCCACAGCAAATGAGACGTTTGGTCGTCCTTACTACTTTTTTGCCACGGTTGGTAAAACGGGAAGACCACTGTAGGGGGTGCATCAGTTCTTCAGGCAACCTACATGCTCTTTTGTCCATTGCCCAAAATAGTACATAGCGCTTCTCCCTTCATTGAGGGCAGGTAAGCCAATGTTCGTGCAACAATGTAGGTCTGCAGAGCTGCTCTTGGGCTACGCACAAGTGGCTCAAGCAGCATGTTAATTGCCCTGTTTATTGCTTCTTAAAGCTATAAGTTTTACTGTCAACCCTAAAATAGCAGCGATGTTGCAAACCAAAGGCCACCCTCAGATGTACCATGCCAAGCTTGAAAAACAGACCATCTGGACACCCTGCCTGCCCTTGTTACTGTATGGAGGAAGAAGAGCCTGGGGATATGCTGAGTTTATGGAGGGAATGATCTAGCATGGATCTGTTTTGCAGTGATTGGAGTAAAACAAATAGCAGTACTCTGGCATTGTTTGTGAAAGAAAGGGAGGTAGAAGCGGCAGGCCTTGTCTTTTTTTTTTTTTTAAACTTCTTTTTATTAAAGGTGGTCACAACAGATACAGCATCGCCACTCCCGTATCAAATTTCAAGCATCATATACCGGTACATCACATTAACACAACATTATATACAATGAGTTACATGGTGATTTCATCATCTGACTGCATTTCGCGCAGGTAAGCTCGGAAGGGACCCCGAATGTCTTTCGGTCGGCTTGCGCCGGATCAAGTCATAACATATTGCTCCTCACACTAGTTGACATAAGTCAGTTCACGAAGGAAAGTGTTCATGCTCGGCAGTGTAGCACTTTTCCATGCCAATAGGATACATTTTTTTGCCACTGCACACGATACATTAAATAATCTTCTAGTTTTTTCAGAGCACTTACCAATGTCGCCAAACAGATATTTTTGAGGAGTCAACTGTGGGGGTATGTGCGTGATTTCCGCCAACATGTCGGCCACCCTTCCCCAGAATCCCACCAGTGCCGGACATCCCCAGTACATATGAAGGGGGCCCGCCTGTGTGGAGCTACATTTGGGGCATTCGCCAGTGCTTTCTGTTGCAAATTTGGCCACCTTAGCTGGTGTATAATGTAGTTTGTTTAAATGGAAGCTGGCGCAGCCCCGCATTTAGTGAAACCTTTTTCGTGAGTGTGCAATATTTGTTCCATTTATCATCGGGTATGGGTGCCTGCAGGTCCATTTCCCATTTATCCCTGACCCTGTTTATCGTTGGGGCATGTGTCTGTACTGATGTGTAAAGTTTGGAGATTCCCAACCCCCCTTTTGTGGTGATGAGTTGTATACTGGGATGTGTGGGGGGGGCGTTTCATCAGGGAAGAGCGGCCACCGCTCCTGAAACGCGGATCTCATCCAGTAGTATTGCAGTGTTTTAAGTTGTCCACCACCCATCGCTCTAGTAAATTCTTCCAGTGTCGCAAATTTACCATTTATGTACAAATCCCCCACCATCATCTCGTTGCTTGGGTCCCGGGCCTCTTGAATACCAATATGGAACGTCTGGAGGGGGGAGGATACCAGGAAAGTTCCACAGAGGGACCTCCGAATTATAGGGCATCTCTATTTTCAACCTTTTAAATATAGCGCTCCAGGCCCCACCGTACAGCTCACCGGGTAGTATTTGCATTTGTCTTTGTGTCGGGGATTAAAGAGAACCCGATTCTATATCTGTTGGGGATGTGGTGTGCGTTTCTATCCACGTATGGGGTGAGCTGTCTGTTTCATCGTACCAATGTTTCACAAACTGTGCCTGAGCAACCAGGTAGTAAAGTTCGAAATCCGGGGCAGCAATGCCCCGAGTGTCATAGGGCTCCGTCATTTTTTCCCACCCTATTCTGCCAGTTTTCCCATTCCAGAGGAATGTCACCACCATTAAACGTAGTTTGGAGAAGAACTCCCTGCCTGGCCAAATGGGGATGTTTACAAAACAATATAGGAGCTTAGGGAGGACAATCATTTTAAGGAATGTGATCCTGCCATGAAGAGATATGGGGAGGTGCCTCCATATCTGTAGCTTAGTATTGAGTGTTTGTAGTGCTTGGTCATGATTGTCGGTATACAGGGTGTGCCTGTCCCTAGAGACCAGGACTCCCAGATATCTAATGCTCTGCTCCGACCACTTGTGTCCACAGGTATCAGCTGGGCGTTTAGTGGAGGGAGTTTGCGGGAATATTTCGGACTAGGCTTCATTTATAGTGTACCCTGAATATTCAGCAAATTTGTGTATATCAGCCATTATGGGAGCAATGTTTCTCTCTGGTTCCCTAATATGTAATAATGTATCGTCCGCATACATGAGATTAATTGGGTGGATCCCTTCATTTTTATACCCTTATCCCCGTGTTTCAGTCTGACGGCTGCGGCCATCGTTTCTATAGTTAAGGCAAAAAGTATAGGTGAGAACAGGCAACCCTGCCTTGTGCCCCTACCCAATTGAACAACTAGGAGACAGTTCTAATAGTGCACACTCTAGCCCCAGGGGCGGTATACAACAGACGAACAAACCCAATGAAGCTGGGCCCCACACCAAATGTTTCCAGGACTGTGATGAGGTAGACCCACGACACCGAGTCAAATGCCTTTTCGGCATCAAAGGCCACTGCTACAGCACTTCTGTCTGGGTCTATCTGTGCCATTATACCGAACAGTCTGCAGAGGTTTAACGCAGTGGACCTTTGGGGAATGAATCCATTTTGATCCGGATGTACCAACACAGGTATAATGGGTAGCATCCGATTCGCCAACACCTTTGCAAAAATGTTGGCATCAACGTTTATGAGCGACAGGGGTCTTGTTTGTTTGTTTATTCATTCATTTGTTAGGCGCACCAGACTCGTGAGTAAAAGGGCGCAACAATATGGAAATGCAAAGCCTACAAAGGTTACTAATATACACAGGATACAGTATTTGCATGGTAGCAAAATATACAGTTTTTACATGATTAAAGTATATATACAATGTACAAAATAGGGCGAAGACAGAAAATAGCCAATGTAGTTACATAAATAAACCATAGGCACTGTACAAAAAGATATATGTACCAGAAGTGGGGCCCTTCGTAGGGCACTTAGGATCAAATTGCACAAGGTCTGCAGAGTTAACGCAGTAGTACGCTGTAATGCAGGATGGCCAAGTCTCTTTGGCAGTGGACAGGTCCCCAGTGGGTAGTGGGAGACTAAGGGTCAGTCGCGATGATGTGTTTTATGTTTTTCCTGAAATGTAGGTAAGGTTGGTCTGCTCTCAGCTCCTGGGGCAGTGAGTTCCAGAATTTAACTGCCTTTACAGTGAAGCTATTGCCCCCAATGGTGGTGAGCTTAAATTTGGGTATGGTCAGACAATTAACATTCCCAGTTCTGGTGGGTCTGAGAGAGGTTCTTCTCTGGAGTTTGTCTATAAGGTAACTGGGGGCTGCGGGCTGCGTTGTTAAGGGCTTTGTAAGTCAAGGAGAGTGTTTTTAGATGTATTTTGTTAGATGTGGATAACCATTTATGTTGGCGTCTCACAGAAGAGATGTGAGTTTTCTTGTTTATGCCTAGGGCTGCTCTTAGGGCATTATTCTGTAGTGTTTGGAGCTTTTGGATGGTAGATTTATTGGCCCCACTGTATAGGGCATTACAGTAGTCAATTCTGGCGAGTATTGGGGCTCTGGCCAGGATCAGGCAACTATTGTTACGCTCACCTGGCTCCCACAGAGGCGTCGATCTGGACTGGACTGCTGCGGTTTCCACCAAAGTGACACGTAGGGCCGAGATGACGGACTGGACTGGCCCACCTAGCTTCGTTTGCTTGGCCCGTAAGAATATTCTTCTGCAAGTGGAGAAAGGGAATTAACCACCCGTGGAGTTGAGCGTAAATCCCCCCACCCCGCTGTTCTCCCCACTGATCACCTTGGATGTTCCCTCTTATAGTCTCTCCTGATGATTTGAAAAGATGAGCTCTCCATCCTGCATTGAGCGCAGGGGCGCGTAGATAACCAGTTGCTTCACTGGATCGAAGGAATTGGTGAGTTCCAGGACAATATTGACTCCGATATTACCGGCAAGACGCCGTAAGTATGTAGTTCGTAAGAGTTCAAATGCCTGACTTTCACTCTTGTCCGATTCCTTGCAGGTTGCAGCTTGACCCGCCTGAAGAGTTCCTCGTGGCAACCGGTAATGTTCTGGTAAAGATTTGTATTATCCAACACAGTTAGATAAAATAATGTCCATATGTAACCTGTTGCTTTCTCCCTTATTCAGGCGCTGAGAGAAAGTATGAAGTCTCGGGGAATGATGCCTCCGGCGGTAAAATCAGGTAAGTCTTTTGTGGTGAGGAGGGTTCCCCTTGTTAGTCCCTTGTTTCACCTTGCTGTCCTTTTGTTTCCCCTTAGAGGCCGGGGTTCGGCTAGGATGCAGTGGAAGCTGCGCCGACCCGTGAAGAAGAATAGTACCCCCTGTGGTAAAATCAGGTAAGACTATGGGGGTTGTATTCCCTTGGCTCATCTTGCTGTTCTTGTCTTCTCCTTAGGTGCCGGAGTGTGGCGGTAACAAGTAGGAGGATGCAGTGAAATGTGAAGATGCTGCAAAGGCCGGTGAGTTCAGCGCGGCGCTGCAGCAGGCGAGGCGACGCGCATAAAATAACTGCTTTCTTCCAGCTCGAAGGCGCGATGGATCGGGAATTCAGGTAAGGATCAAAGGTATTGCTCTTGTTCTAACCTTTTCTCCTTCTTTCTCCCTTTTGCTAGGAGCTCCAAACTCGAGGCAGGCGTGGCAGAAGACTGGATGCAGACTTGCAGGCACGGTGAGCGTTACGCTGCTGGATGCAGAATAACGCGAAGCGTGTGCTGCTCTTTGGGTGTGGTTTAAATAGCCTCCAAAGTAGTCCCAGTTAAGTATTCCTCCCCAGCCCCACCCGTGTAAAAAAATAGTCCCTAGGAAATATAGTCCCTTCCAAGCCTCGTTTGGCTTGGAGCTCTTGCAGCATGGTCTGCATCAGGTAGGTTTGCAGCATGGTCTGCATCAGGTAAGTTTTAATCTATGAGCCTGGTGCCTATGGCGCCAGGACTGACTCGCCAAATGAGCCTGGCGCCATAGGCGCCAGGACTGCACCCAAATAGCCCCTAGCGGGGGTTGTTGTGCTTGCTTGGGGTAACTTGATGCCTGCTTCCGGGGTTGCTGGACTTGGTCTGGGTCCCCGGGGGTAGGCATCATGACTACTATTGTCAGAGAGGAATGGCTTACCAGCTCTGAGTAACTTGCAGGTGTAAGCCGTGGCAGAGGTGAGGGATTTGACCTGTTTGTCGAAGGACCGTGTAGAGTCCAGGTAAAATCCAAGGGTTTTTACTTCCTTGGAAACTTTGATGGTGTTCCCGTCAATATTAAATGAGGAGAATTCTTGGCCTAGTTTTTTTTATATTAGCCTGCGAACCCAGAATTATAAGTTCAGTCTTATCATCATTCAAGCATAGGCCATGAGTAGCCATCCATGCTTGGATGATAAGGTAAACTTTGTTCACTAAACCCATGTCCGTGCTGTAATCCCCAGAAAGTGGGAGGAGAATCTGAGTCTCATCAGCATAGTTAGTATAGATGATACCCAGCTGGTCCAGATCGTCGAACAGTGGCTTAGGGAAGATATTGTAGAGGGTGGGAGAGACGCAAGACCCTTGGGGAACACCACATAGGATAGGTATTGGGTCGGCAGCTGCTGAGGGGGAGAAGACTCATGGTTCTCTCACTCAGGAAGGGCTCGATCCATTTGATGGCACCCGTGGAGAAGTGGGCTGCAGAGTCAAGGTGCCGGCATAGGACCTTGTGATTGACCAGATCGAATGCGGCAGAACGGTCAAGTAGGAGCAGGAGTACTGTCCTTCCTTTGTCTCTCTGCTCGTCTATTTGGGACTTTGGGTCAATTAAGGCTGGCTCTATTCCGTGTAGTGGACGGAAACCAGATTGTCTGTTGCCTAAAAGTTTATGCAATTCCAGGTTTTTTTGAATTTGGATGTATGCAGCGGGACCGTGGTAATGGGCCGGTAGTTGGTGGGAATAAGAGGATCAAGTGTCTGTTTCTTGAGGAGGGGTAGCACCCAGGATTGTTTGAGGTTAGCAGGTATGGTACCTGTGGCAAATGAGGCATTTATCAGTTTGGTTATGAATGGGGAGAGTTCTCTGGCAGCATCTTTTATTAGTTGTGCTGGGCAAATATCACCTTTGCAGTTCGAGGGATTCAGTGATAGGATAATTTTTTCTACCTCCAGGATAGACATTTTAGAAAAATTGAAGGTAGTATTGTGTGCCGATGGTGGAGCGTTGGGCGAGAGGGAGTTGGGCGAATTCTGTAAGTTCAGTACTTCTTTTTTCTGTTGAATTTTATTCTGGAGTGTATTAATTTTATTAGCTAAGGCATGTTGGATGTCTGTACACCAGGATTTGTCCTTAGTGCAGACATCAGGTATAGCAATTGGGGACTCTAGTTCTTTAAGTATAGAAAAGAGTTCTTTCATGCTCAAGTTAGAGTTAGCAATACGCTCGTCGTAGGAATTACGTTTTGCCCGGAACATTTCCTTCTTGTAGTGTGAAGAAAGTGAGGTTAATTTAACTTTGTTCTCACTAGAGGGGCAAAGTCTCCAATTAGTTTCACTTTTATTCTTTGAGGTGCGAAGGTCTTTAAGTTGTGGAGTGAACCATTTGTTTAAATGGGCTATTGGGTTGCTAGGTCTAAGTTTGACGGGGGCAATTTTATCAAGTGTGGTGAGCATAATGTTATTAAATTCATGAACTAGGATCAAGATTTTCTGGTAGTGCGTTAAGTGTGGGCAGAATGGCAGGGATGACTTTCTCTGCAGTGATACTTTTTTTACTTCTAGTTGAGCATGGTGGCGCTAGTGGTTGAGCCAATGGAGGGGGCCTTATAGTGGATCGGTGGAAGGAGACCAGAGAGTGGTCTGTCCATGATAATGGCAGAATTGATGAAATGGTAGCTGAACAGTTAAGGTCCACTATCCAGTTCAGTATTCTCCCTTTAAGGTGGGTAGGTTTATTGACTTTTTGGGTGAGGCCTAGTGCGTTGATAGTGTTGGCTATATCAGTTGCGTTTTTATCCGTATGGTCATTAAAACCTAGGTTAAAGTCTCCTAATAGGAGTAGTTGTGAGGTTGTTTTAGGGTTATTCATAATTATATTATGCAAATCTTCCTCAAATGTACCAAGATGGCCATGTGGTCTATATATAAGGTGCATAGTAAGGGATTGCAAGTTATTTATCTGAATTTTGGCAGTGAGAACTTCACATGATTGTGATAGATGGGTAGGGGCTAGTCTAAGGCCAAGAGCGGTTTTAGAGCTAGTAGGATGACATGTCGCTTGGTGGGCTTTGGGGCTTGGGAAGTACTGTTATTATGGCTTCTCATCGTCTGGGGCAACATATTGTTCTCTAGTGCTTCCTCCCAGGTTTTCAACATTATGGGAACCAGTTCCTCTCGGAATTCTTTATAGAATTCGGTGCCTAGACCATCAGAGCCCGGCACCTTGTCTGTCGAGAGTTCTTTAATTGCCTCCCCAATTTCTTCTGCGGTAATTGGTAGATCAAGTGCCAGTTTATTTTCATTCGGGAGCTTTGGTAAATTAAGTGTGGCCAAATATGCCTTTATTTCTGCGGTTGTTTTCCTGTCCCTGTTTGCATAGTGTTTGGTAAAATTTAAAGAATTCACTATTTATTACTTCCTCGCCTGTTACCACCCCATCCTGTGCCGTTTGGATACCCGTGATCGGGTGTGATTGCCTTTCCTGTTTAACTAGGTTGGCCAATGTTCTGCCTGCCTTATTTCACTCGCCATATCTGCGTGCCTTGATCGGGGCTGCAATATAGCGTATTTATCTGATGGCCAGTTCATCGAAGTCTCTAATGAGGTTATGAATCTCAGCGAGGGTATCCTTGTCATGGGTGCGGCTATAGGTTTCCTCTAAGTTGTTTAATGCGTTTTCCACCCCTTCGAGTTCCCTCCTTACTTCTTTTAGGAGGCCAATGGATTTCAAAATCAGGACCCCTTTGACCCAGACCTTAAATGTCTCCCAGACCATAGCCGCCAGTTCCACCAACCCAACATTATCCTTAAAGTCGGCTATCTCAGAATGTAAGGACTCATCACCCCCGGGTCGCCCAATATCCCAGTGGGCATTCTCCATCACCGGGCAGGACTAGGGGTGTTTTGTAGTCTAAGTTCTAATAGTACAGAGGAGTGGTCGGACAATATACGGGGTAGGATATCACATTTCTTTAGTGTCTCTACCATGCTCGAGGACATGAACCAATAGTCTATACGTGACTCACTGTCATGCACCGAGGAATAATATGTATATCGCCTGTCGCCGGGGTGCAGCGTGCGCCACGTATCAATCAATGACAGTTGTGTAAGGAGTCGGCCCAGTGTTAGCATGGTTCTAGTGGGCGCCCTTTTTGTGGTGGTGGATCTGTCTAGTGCGGGGTCAAGTGCCACATTAAAGTCTCCTCCCCATATTATATTCGACACGTTTATCGCATTAAGGGCCTCATATATGTCTAAGTAAAAGTCTGGTTCATCTATGTCCGGGCCATACCTATTCACCAGTGTTATTGATTTGCCTGCTATTTCCCCCCACACCAACACATACCTTCCCAGTGGATCTATCTTGTGTCCTTTGGTCTGGAACCCCAGTGAGGGGTGTATTATTGTAATCGCTTCTCTAGACTGAGACGAGTAGTCAGTGTAGTATCGCAGTTTGCCCCATTTGGGCAGAATATTCATGTTTAGCATCAAAATCTGCGGGATATGTCTTGTGACCTAGTTCCCAACCTTCCTGGCCTTCATCGGATTGTTTAGCCCTCGCACATTACAAGACAGCAAGTTTAACCTTAGCCCTTCGCCTGTGCTGCGCACGTATGTATTATGGCAAACCACAACTCCCAATAGGTCTTGTACCAATTTGTCAGGCATTGCATCAGTACCTGCGTGACCCCATACTTTTTAAACTTCAAACATATATTTCCCCAACTTCCCCTCCAGGGGCACTACCCAGAAACATTTTCACACTTCCCCCTCCCACCTGCATCATCTGCCCCAACCTTATGATGTCCCCCTCACAAACTTGTGGAGATCTCCAGGGGTAGCCACGGTGCGTCCTATGGCCATCTGCCCCAGTCAAAAGTGACACGCGAGGCCGCTCGTTTACAACTGCTCTAAACACACTCTAGCAAAAAGGATATATCGTATGTCATTCGACTGCCACCATGTCTTATCCTTGGTCCACAGGTCGGATCCCAGCGTTCCGGTCAGGTCCGCAATCTTTTGGGGGTAAAAGTATGTCATGGCCTCAGCTGGGGTCTCGAAAAAATTAGCCCTTCCTGTGTGTTGGATCCTCATTTTGGCCGGAAATATCAGGGCGTACTGTATCTGACGTGCTCTCAGGAGTTTCTTGACCGGTTCATACGATCTTCTGCTTGCTTGTACACCCGCCGCGAAATCCGGATATATGTGTATGTGACTTTCTTCGTGTTGCAATGTGCCCTGCTCCCTAGCCTGTCGTAGGATTGTGTTCCTGTCCCTGTAATTTAAAAGGCTGGCAATAATCGTGCGTGGTGGCTCCGGGTTTGGGTACCGGTGCCAGAGTGCGAAGCGCTCTTTCGAGCATGAAATGTTCCGAAAAGGATTCCATTCCAAACAGGGACTTTAGCAGACCTTCAACTTGTTTCTCCATTTGTCCTTTCCCGAATGTTTCAGAAACACCTACTATGCGAACGTTGTTTCTTCTTGATCGAGATTCATGATCCTCGCATGTGTTCTGTAATCTGGTCATATTCTCCTTTAGCTGGGTGATGTCTCGGCTGTGGTGTGCAATGGTGTCCTCATTGGAGCCGATCCTGCTTTCTGCTTCGGTGATTCATGCACTTTCCTTATCCCACTCTAGCTTTCAACGACCCCATGGTGGCTACAATGTCGTCTAGCTTAACATTGACGGCAAGGAATCCATTCTGGACTATTGATGTTAACCGGTCCTCTCGTCCGCCTGCTTCAGTCTCCGTCGCCATGTTGGGACCTGTGTGTATCTCAGCCACTGCGGTTTGGATCTGGCTATTCACATTTGTGTATGTGTCCATGGGGCCTGTTTTCGTGGTTTTTCCGGATTTCGTTGATTCCCCCATTTATGTATTTCAGTTCCCAGCGGTGGAGGACTTGCGCTGTGTGGGGTCGTGTTCCACTATTACTACAATCGCCACAACTCAGTTTCCTCTCTCTGTATCTCTTGTGGAGTTATCTCCCGTGTTGTGTGCTCAGGGGCACTGGCTTTGTTTGTAGGGCAATTTGGGCAGCTCCAGCCCGTACACCAGGACCGCGAGTGGATTGTATCTCCCCACGTATGACGGAATTAGTTTATGGAACGTTTAGTTGTCTGTGACTCTTTGTTAATCTCTTCGCTCCGAGCAGCTCCGCTGTCGTCTAGATGAACATATACCTTAGTCCTATTCCGTAGCATGCGCACCATGCACATTCACCAGTGCCCTCAGTAGAGAGCTGTGTCTGAGGCACTTTCGCCTGCAGTACCCCCGACCCGGGGCCGGATGTGTTGCCCCTCCTCTGTCGTTATGGATCGGGTTTGCTCGGGTGCCCGCAGGCTGCGTATCACCGCCTACACAGATGTTGGTCCCTTCTCTCAGGGGGGACCCGCTTCGTTAAAGCTTAGTGGCGTTTGCCAATGCCACCCTGGGCGCTGTCCCTACGTAGCCCCGTGTCTCAGCGACCAACTGTCTTATGCGTGCCTCAGTCCCTTGCCGCTAGCATGTAGCTGCCCCTACTCCAAGGCCAGTGCGTTGTATTTCTGTTGTTCCCAGTGGCCCTCTATTTCAAATCTCGCCGCCTCTCACCTTTTGGCCTTCCAGCCTGCATCGCCATCGGGGTCCGACGGGACCATAGTGGATTCAGGTGTGCTGGCCACTCCTTCGTGTCACCCTTCCTCCGCAGCACTGGTCTGTGTACAGCCGGGTTGGCCGTGGGTCCCAAACCGGCAGCTTCTCCGCGAATTGATGTGTGCACTCACCCCCCCCCCCACCACCCCGTGACCAGTATCTGGTCCGCTGGTTAAATCCTAGGGGTCTGGCGCGGTCGCTGCGTTTCTGTTGCGGTGTGGCTAGCCCCTCAGCTGGATTGCCTCTGACTTCGTCTCCGTCTGTCGCGTAGCTCCTCACAAGGCTCTGAGCACCCGGCGCTGTGTCTCGGGGGCCGCCGCCGTTCTGTCTGAATTTTAACACGGTCGGCAGCGTTAGTCATCCAGCGGGCTTCCTCCTTTCGCACCCCAGTCAGAGGTTGGGCTGTGTCAGGGCACTGAAAGGGGATTTAGTTGAAATTGGTCACTTATTGTGCATTGCTTTGTGGCGCGCTTTGCTGTTGTAAGCTCCGCCCCTCTGCTGCACTGCGTCCAGCTGTATCCCCGGCCTGTCTGTGAATTTTCGTGGTTCCGCCAGGCAGTGAGCGCTCTTGCCTCACGTCGTCGGGATCCGTTCCATGTTCTATTTCAGGATTCCTCTGTCGTAGCTCTTCAGGATTTCTGTCGAGTGTGCCTGAGTGTTCTAGTTGTTAATTCACCAAGTCTTGAGTTATGCGAGCGGCTCCTTGAGGGTTTATTTAGCACAGGATTTTCATACGGGCAGGGGCTCCGGTATCAGGCAGCCCTTTTACCAGTGCGCAACAACAACTTCCCCCCTCCCCCCCCAGGCATTGTCTTTTTTGATGTTGCCATTGTCCAAGATGATTTGTTGTGACAGATCCTTGCATTTGGCTTTAAAAGTTTGCTTGCCGTTATTCAGTGATAAAAAAAGTGGATTATATTTAAGAGATTAGCTTAATGTCTTGAGCTTGATTGGGCGGATACATGATGTCACATGGCGAGGTAGCTGCAGATGCCCCAAAGTAGAGGGGTGAGCAAGGCTCATTTATTCATGTATGTATTCTTGGATTAGTAGTTCTTTGAATTTCATCATTAGGCACTTGGACTGCAAATCCTAGAATGCAAAGTAAAAAAAATGTGAACTGGAATCCAATCTCCTCACTAACTCTGCTTGTTGGCATGTATGTCAGACAGTACAGCGGCTTGGGCGTACCAACAAAGGGTTGAGGTGTTATAATAATCGTCACAGGGGTATATATTGGCTAGTGGTTGAAGGAGGGGGGGCTAAATGGGGATCACGCAACCGAAGGGGGGTGGTACCGGAAAGGATGGTGCCATATCGGGATCATCGCAACTTGCCCTGCAACAGAAATAGCTAGGGATAGAGGGGGGAGAGGGGCAACTAAGAGACCCAGTGAAGAAGGGGTGGGGCTTATAATTGGATAATTGGATGGGTATGGAGGTCTAGAGTAGTCCGTGAAATCCGGCAGTACTGAGGCCCTGAAGACATAAGGGCATCCCCACAGAGGAAACTAAAATGGATGGCACAGATGAGGCTGTAGGGGACCTGCATTGGGCCATCACAGTCACATGGGAACAGCACAGCATATATATTACGAACAAAGAAGTGTCAAAAAACAAGAATCTGTTCAATTACTTCAGTTGGCTTATTTAAAAAACACCACAAAAAAAAGCTTCAGTATTCAAACGCTAGGCTCAGGAAAATATTAGAGTTGCCTGGATATTCAAACCTCTCCATAGGTTTGAAGTGAGTGCAGTGCTTGTCTAAAAAAGGGAAAGCAACGATGTTGCGATATTGGGCTGACAGCAGCATGGGAGCCCCCAGCTGCTGTCCAGGAAGACTGGGATTACCCGCATTTTCCACCAAATGTAAAGCGGGACTTCACTACATAAGTAATCCAAAGAAGATTATACACTGTGCAAGAAATAACACAGCCATATTGACCGAAACAACTGGGAGAAGACATTCAGACAGTCCTGTGGAACTGAACTCGGTGAAGGGGTTCTTGTCGCAGCCCACTCACTACAGCTACAATTTTTATAGGAAAAAAACACATTTGTTACATTTTTGGGGCAGGACTGATTGATTAAATATCATCAGGCCCCTATAGTGCCCCATACGTTAGGTTTTACCCAATGGGATTAACCTTTCTTGGAACAAAACACAGAACACCCCTTCATGATGTCCTGGTCCTATCCACCACCACCCCTCAATTACATCATTAAGCTGAACAGCAGAAAAACTCAATGTGGTTTGACTGGCACAGCTCAACATACAAATGGATAAACAGCTACAAGGTAAATAGGGCTTGTGTTTGAAGATGGTGCAAGGCGAGAACATTCTACTGAGCCCAAACAGTCACCTGCCACGCAGACCTAGGCAAGGCTATGGATTTGTTGCAACCCTAGAACACCCAGTCTTGTCCCCCTGATTGGCTCCCTAGCCTATCATCCGTGGATGGATTTAATTTAACTGCATTTAATTCATTTTGGCCTACCAATCTTATGAGGAGGCTCAGGCTGAATTACGCTCCTCTGTGAAAATTCTCCCTTGCAACATTAATTTGCACTGCTTAGCGTTGTCATCCCGACCTTCGCTGCATTCGCCGTTTTGCATTCAGCTTGCAAAAATAAAGCACAGCAAGCTGCAGCCTTTAATATTGGCTCACTTATTATGCATTTTCTGCCTCTGGACCTATAAAAGCATGGCTGCCCTACTGCTCCCACATTGCTCATAAAGCCCCCTACCACTATACCCCATTGGTCCCAATGTGCACCCCCACCCCTATGCCCATGCTATACCAGCTATTCAACTAATATGTGTGCTACGCACACTACCTTCTAACAACACTACTCTCGCGTGCCGTGACAGCTCCCTCACACGTGACAAACTAAATATAGCCAACCTGCGCCATGACGTCATCACTCCAGACATCACCAAACCTGTGACTCTGGCGCACTAACATAGGTCATACGTGCACCCCCCCCTGGTTGATGCTGAATTTGCATATAGATGTCCCCATCCCCACCAAACAAGGAATGCAGGTGTTCAGGCTCATTTGGGTCTATCTCCTGGCACCCTTTATCTAAAACCAGAATGGAAAGAAACCTTGCCAATAGAGTGTGCAACCAACAGCACCTGACAAATTATTTGCGCGCACCAGTTCCCTCCCACCTAAACACTCTGCTTTTCTAACATCTAGTTCTCACCTCTCCATATTATATTACTCACACAATCAGCACCCTCAAATAGCAGCAAATTGCACAGATGCAGCACACTGCACAATATCATTGATCACTTCTCTAGCCCTACAACACCTACTGCACAAGTGGCTATATCCTTTCACCCCTTTTCAACTGATCAATCTTGGGCTCTCCCTTCTGGATGAAACGCACCCTGGGTCCTTTTCCAGGCCACTACCCAAGTTGAATCACACACACGAACACACGAACACACACACACACACACACACACACACACACACACACACGAACACACAGTCACTTTCAGCCTGCAAGCATCAGCGTTACAAAAATAGTATCTGCTTTCCGTTCTCTCCTGGTCGACAACTCTACCCTCCACCTGTTCATCCGTTTTTTCTTTCTTTTTTTTTACAGTGGCATGCACAGCGACGCTGACACAATGGAAGTGTGCTAAACAAGATGACCTAGGTAGATGAAAAGCATTCAGGTAATTCTGAGTCTAAAATCAAACATACTCGGAGGACGACATTCACTTACTCTCTGACCCTTAGTATTCACTCTCTTACCCTCCTTAAGACCTAGCTACTATTGATGAATATTCCAAAGACTTTGCTGCTAAACCAACTTTGCTTAAAATCTGACATGTTCTGCTTTGGCCTGCTGAGATATATAAGAATTCAATGTATCACCAGTCTTAGTAACAAGAGTTCTCAATGACTGGACTATCACTAACGGAGTGCGCGACGTCATAGACAGAAGGTCCCCATAAACCTTTAATTGTGTGCAATAGTAGAAACAATCAAAATGATCAGCACAGTAGTCTGTGATACATTTAGAATGCTGCCTTTAAAACAGTCGGTTTCCTTCTTCAAAAATCTTAATCCATTCCAAAATGTTTGTGGAACAATAAAAGATTCAGAAACAGTATAAGACAGATCATAGCTTCCCAAATCGAAATGAAGCCTGTACTTCCAGAACTTCAAAAGGTAGCAAACGTCATTTATGTCATGAGGGGTGTCAAGCGTGAGGCCGTTTGATACCCCTTCATCTGCACCGCCACATGGACCGTGCACATTGCTTAGCAATTTGCTATGAAAGGAGGCAGCAAAGAAAATGCTCCACTGATGTAGTGACTTTAGTTTCCGTATTGACAGAGAGAAAGATGCTGTCAACGGTAGTTGAGTCTGCAGATCATCCGGGAGCACTACTTCACTAAAAGCAAATCAATCTACAAGGATGAGATAAATTAAAACAATGTAGATAACGCAGGTATGTGTTAAAAGACAACCAAACCAAATGCACACCCGGTTATAAACGGCCCTCTTCACATTCAAACTCTTCTTCCGTTTAAGCAAAAATATTTGTTTCTGCAGCCACCTCATACGAATTTTGCAACATTCAGAAAGGGAGAAGGTAATTATTCCAATCTTAACAAGATGCATAGAAATGCCCTATAAAACATCACCATTGCCTGTAACATACCATTACAAGGATGCCACACCAAAAACTTGTTCACTATCTGTAACCAATAGGAATCTTCAATAATTATAAAACTTCCAGCTCCTGCCTCTTCTGGAGTCTTGCATGTTGTTAGTGAAGCGTGCTTTTTCACCATTTCAGTAAAAGGCTTAACAATGTAACCTTGTTAGAAAAAGTCGTTTTAATAAATTATACCACAATTAAAGCTGCAGTTTGAGATGTAGCTCTTCCAAAACCTTTAATATTTTAAGATGGTGCAATTTCTAATGTCATTTACCCCAGGGTGGTAGAGGCCAATGAATCGTGTTTCTTTGTGTCAATTGTCTGATGGTCACATTAATGATTTGTTGCAGTGAAGTGCTCCTGTGGGTTTAGGATGAAATTACCAAAAATAAATGGTCGCATTGGCCAAAAGTTCTACAAATGCTACCACCAAAGGTTCGAACGCCAAAAGTTTGAACCTTTTGGTGGTAGCATTGTAAAAAAAAAATTGGGTTGTCCCCGCATCACCCCACTCACTATACTTCATGGTATAGTGAGCAGGGGTTGCGGGGGACACCCCTGCAGCCTTCCGGTTAAAAAAAAAAGGTGGGCTACGGGGGTGTCCCCCTGCAACCCCGTCACTTTACTTTATGGTATAGTGAGCGGGGGCTGCGGGGGACACACCTGTAGCCTTCTATTGCAAAAAAAAAAAAGAAAAGGACTCTGCAGCGCTGGGTCCCGATCACGGAAGTGAAAGGGAACTGGCGCTGCAGGAACCCAGCATGAAGATGAAGGTAAGTGGGGTTTGTTTATGTTGGGGGTGTGCTGAGGGTATGGGTGGGGGGTGTTGTGTGTTGTGTGTGCGTGAGAATGTATGTGTGTTCGCATGAGAAAGGTGCAAACCTTTGGTAGTTTGCACCTTTTTCATGCGAACGAATTGCCCACAGTACTTTCAGCCGCGGGCAAATCACTTAGATTCCTCCTGTGCACTGTTGGTAATCTGATATCTGAACTATTGACACATTTTTGAAGTGATCCCATACAGAAATGTTTTTAATCCTATGGCTTATTATCGATTTTCTTTTAGAATTCTTTGCTATACAATTTCAACCTATTACTTTAATGCATTTATATGGCAAGAAATCACCTATGTGGTTCCAGGCTGGCTCACTTCAGTTGCTTGCTTGCACTAATCACTCATTATCTTCTTTAAAAATCCATCGCTGCCTTTTGCATTACTATATTTTTAATGTAATCAATGGAACCCACAAGTTAATTGAAACTGGCCCATTGTCCAATTTCAGTTTGAAACCCCTTAAAAGAAACCTGTATGAATGGAGGGGTCTACTGGAGAGTCCTGCTCGCTAGTGTTATAAGTCAGACGCAGGAGACTGACAAGGAGACCTGATTCACCAATGTTTATTAAGGAAAAGAAAGCCTAAACTAGCCCAATGTCTGTGATGTTCCCAAACTACAAAGAATATAACAAACTGGTGCTCATCAGGATATCTCACATAGATTCTGTCCTCTGCCCAAACCTATTCTAACCTATGCTATTCCTACCGCTAAACTACATAATGTAACTGTCCTGAGTACGTTTTCACTATACATTGGCTCCTGGTGGCTGGTTTCTGTACCCCCACCTTTCTGGTTCAATCAGGCCCTAGCCTGTTGATGATGTTCAAAGTTCGATGCTTTGTGTCTTTTCCTCCTCCCAGAGCATGTTACTCGGGTCCCCGAAACAAATTGTTCCGATAGTTTGCATCTGCGTAGAAATGGCTGGCACTCGCTAGCGTGCTTGGTTTCTACACTTAACAGTAAGTCTGTTTCACTCTGGTAGAATGGGATATTGTACTGATCTTTCTTAGCTTGAGCTAACAGACCCTTCAGGCCATGGGGTTCTTGGTCTCCTTTCACACCCCTTGCAATGTATTCCCAATCTCTGTCTTTCATAGGTTTATTGGTCTCTCTCGCCTTAGGATTCATGTCTTGTATTCAGCCCCTTGATAGAATCTCAATATCAGCCCTTTGTGGACTTATGTTTTTTTTCCACTCCCTCATGGGGTATTTTCACACTCTGCTCTTCGTGGGCTTCTGCTTCTAGTTTCACCCGTTCTCAGGATATCCTTGATGTCCACCCCTCTCAGGTTATGCTCAGTTTCAGCCCCTTATAGGCTATGCTAACTGTTGGCCCCTTGCATGCTTCTGTTTTTTTCCACCTTCCTCCTGAAGGCACGCCCCTGCACGTTCACACCAGAGAAAATACAGCCTGCTAGGAAAAGCGGCCTAAGACGCCGCTTTCAAGGATAACAAGTATTTATTTATACAAAATAGGCATGCATCAGCAAAGAACCCTGCTGCTGCTGAACGTTCTGAACTCTGCAGGCATGTGCAGCACATTATAAGCACAAACAACATCACGGATGATGTTATTGCATATAGTACAATTCTACAATACAGATTAGCAGAGCCCTTTACATGTAGGGCCTCCTCCATATGGGATGCCAGGCGTTTGGTCTGTCTTCATTTGTCTATCTTCATCCAAGTGGCCGTTACTGGGTTTGTCATCCGCAGTGAAGCTGGCCTAACAATGAGCTAACCATGTTATTTTATTGTCGTAACAATGTACCTGGCAGATACAGGGATGGGCCCAGGGGGAGAGCTGAGGTCACACTAACTCGCATGCACCACTCACTTCCAGACAGATCAGCAACTCCCAAGGTCCTACACCTTAGTTTTAGGTTATGATTTGATGCCATCCTGTACCTCGCTGCACAAATCACGTGACCCATTCCTGAAGGCGCGATAGCCTTGCCTTCTGATCTTAGTGATCGATCATGGGGTGTAAAGGTTTTATTGTCGGTGGTCTGGTTTTGGATGCGGCTGTGGCATGCCGTGGTTTCCGGAGGAAAGCATTGCAAAGTTGTATTTCTTATGTGGGGATCATTGGGTGCAGCAGGGCCTTGCTTCCCTGTGGGATGGTACTGCCAAGAAGTGCTCTGCTCCCTTGTTATGAGCTTGCAGGGTGCATTCTTCAACGGACGTGAGGGCTTGTAACTGCTTGGACAATGAAGGATTTTATGGATATCTGAAAACTGACCAAGGTGTGGGTGGTGTCCACACTCATGCAAGGGATCTAATACTAACGCACACAATGCTGTTCGTCGAGCCTGGGCCTAAATTCTAAGATGGCTGCCGTTCACCAAGATGGCAGTCACACCCGCATCCACCGTAGAGCTTGTAATGCATGCCCTAAGGTGATCGTGCACTGCTCCCTGGATGTGCTCTCTTAGCATTTATTTCTCATTCAGTATCGCCTAAGGGGGTGGAACCCTCTCTCCTTCCAACATTCCCCCCTTTTTGTTAATTCCAAATTAACAAACTCCCCTGCATCCTCTTCAACCTTTCAGCTTCCAGATATGGTGGTGACCCATCTTTTGGAACCCATGCTCTGCAAATATCTTGTAAACTTGCTCCAGACTGGGCATATTCCTCTGGGACAAATGTCATGTAAATACAACTCCATCCCCAGCTAAATAAACCCAGTGCTCTGTATAATTCTCAGGGTCTGGTGGGTATGTGGTGATTGTGCCGAGTGGGTGTAAGGCATGATGAATCTACCATACAGGGCTTATTTGGGTCATCTGGCTTGGTACCGCGCTCTGTGTTACCGGGAGGTGCTTTGGATGCTACCCCAATTGAGACCATCATCATTGCTCTATTTTTGGCAGTCCAAAAGAGTCCCATTAGGCACGTGCAAAAGATGACCAATATGAAGACGATGGCAGGGACCGGCATTTTCATAATTGCTTCCAGCCATGATGGAGCCCAAGAGAAGGTCAGGCCGAACCAATGTTCACTATGTAGTCCAGCTTCCTTTTTCATACGCACTGAATAGGTGCAAGAGGGAGCCATTTTCAGCATCTTCGGGTACAAATGTGCAACAGGAGACTCTGATATTTTTGCAAAATCCTCCTTCCATCGCAGTGGGCATGGTTAGAATGTAGTGATTCTGCATTGTTCCACTTTTATGACATTGAACCCTTGCTCAGTGTCATTAGCCAGCAGTATCAATTCCCTGTGGACAATCTGCAGCTATTTAGCGTTGACTGCAGCTTGCACACCGGGCAGTAACATGGAGGCGAAGAAAGTCTGTGCCTTGCTGGAAAGTCTGTATTCGGCTGGTATTTCATTGAGTAGGTATGATGAGTCTTTGGACAGTTAGTTAGCTCTTTTCTTCCTTCATAGGGTTTCACTTTTCTCGTTCCCATGGAGGGTGTGGAACTGTGGTGCTGGCAGCGGGTTTCTTGTTTCTTCTTCAGATGTTGAAAGAGTGGTTGGGGCAAAGTTGCTGTTAGACCCCCTTGTAAATGTACTTCTGGGATTACAAGCAGGATTGAGTTCAGCTTTGCTAGCAAACAATAGCCCCTCCATGATGGCGGGAGGTGCAAGTATGCTTGTTGGCCGCACACCCAATAGTGATACATCACTGCTGCTGTGCCTTTCTTGAGGTCAGGAATGAGCAAAGTCTTATTGCAATGTTCGTTGGCCCCTACAAATATCTTTACGGCACTATAAAAGCAAAGTTCATGTGTTACTTCTGCATGCAATGTCACTGGTTTCTACATTGCTTCAATCCATGTTAGTTTTGTGATGTGTTCAGTCCAGAACGGTGCACATGCTGCTTCCACTCGGGCCAGAACCCCTTCTTCTTATCCCATTAGGCCCTCTGTCATGCATCTAACTGTGGTGGTTACTTACCATTTGTTGTTCATGTATTGGAGTTCTTGTATCACCAGGTAGGGTCTTTTTAGGCATTGGCTGCTTTTTGGATTTTTGTTGCATTGCAGGCGATCTGGATCGTTAAGTTAGAGTCTCACATTGTGTGCCTGGAAAGTGCCCCTGAGCCTACACTGCGCAAGATGTAGTAGGGATTGGACCTCTAGAATTGGTACTTTTTGTGGCACTATTAGCTTGGGTGCCCCTGACGCATGCTGTATCAACTAACACACACGCCATTCACTTTACTCTTTCCCACCAAACTCATGTCGGTATACCAACTATTGGACAATTCTGGGTGATGCACATCTTCTATGGCGTCAAGACCAAGCCTGTGGTAGGCGTCATATTTCGCCCTTCGTGCTTGTCTCTTTGTACGTTTTAGTGCATCTATTTCTCCAACATGGGGGACTAGCATGGATTCACATGCTCATGAATATTCCCCATCAGTCTGGGAATCACTTTCAGTAGTCCTCTCCCCAAACCCCTCCTCTGGCAGCTATCTTCACATTTTTTACTGCACGCTTCAGCCGTGTTTTTCACGGAAAAAGGTTGTATTTTTGTTCCGAAAGAGCCTGTGTGCTCTTCTCTCCGTCTGCCGACAGCTGGGATCAGTTGTCGGTGAAGTTCAGCGCCCCTCAAGGGCAAAAATCATCAGTTTCCAGAAGGCCATCGGGCCTACTTTGCGCCCTCTGCCCATGACGGAAGAGAAGGAAAGAAGGTCCACTTAAAGCCCTGCACCAAGTGCGGGCTTCGAAATGTGTTTGTGGAGGGCAAGCACCTGCAATGCCTCTACTACCTGCATCCGGACAATAAGGAAGGAGATTGTGAGATTATGCTGCTGCTTCTCCAATAAGATGACAAAAGACGGGCGCAGTAGACTGGCGGCGTTGCTGAATGCCAAGGCCTCTGCCCCGTGCTCTGAGCAGGGGCATGCCTCACTCAAGGCCGGTCGGACCGAGGCGTCCTGTGAGTGTGCCTCATCCGTGGGGGCCCAAGATGAGGCCAAGTACCGCCAGTCCGGTCCCAAGGCAGGCAATCGAGCTCCTCTTCGAAGAGAAAGTCGTCCAACCCAGCTAAACTGCGGGAGAAGCCAGAGAAGTCGCAGACAGAGGAGAAGGGCTGAGCTGCCCAAGAATGCACAGGCGGCGAAGGAGTTGTCTTCGCCGACGATCGAGCTGGTGGCGGCTGCTCTCTCGAAAGCTTAAGGGGTTGACCCTTAGAAGGTAGCTCCCACAGCACTGAAGGTATCCCTCCTTCCAAGGCTCGAGGCCGCTGTGGTGACTTGGACGAGGTCTGCAGAGACCCAGCCTAAGAACCCAGTTCCAGCCCTTCTTGGTGGAAAAAGGGAAGGGGGCAAGGAGGCCCTGGATCAGTCCGTTGCCCAAGCCATGGAAAGTTCATCCATGGACGACCAGGGGGGAGGGGAGGGGAGGGGAGGGAGGGAGAGGAGGAGCCTAGTGTTCCGATAATGCAAGTTCCTGTGAGGAATGTGTCACTGGACACCCCCCCCCCCTTTGTGTCAGAGATCCAGAAGAGGTTGTTCCAGCGGTCTCACAGGCCCCGACCAACCACTGATGAAGAAGATGAAGTGCCATCCGAGACCCCCATTTCAGCCTCCACATCTGCGTCGGACCCCGTCTCCCCCAGCAGACCCAGGCACTGGTGCAGGGATGGATACAGCCACGATGACCGATGATGATATCGTCTGAGTGGGCAGCGAGTGCCGGAGCCTAGGGCATCCCCACCGGACCAGATGGGTCGTTCCATTCTATGATCGCCAGAGCCTCAGAGTTGCTCCAGCTTGTGCCCGAAGAAACCAGGAAGGAGGGTTTCCTGTACCAGAGGCTCGAGGCCAAGAGAAAGACCATCATGGCGGCGACCCTCCTGGAAGACGTGTGGGAGGAGGGCCTGCCCTTTTTGAAGAACCCTTGCACGGCTCCAGCCACGTGGGATAGGCTGGAGAAGTACCGGGTACAGGAATCCGCACCCAAGTGCCTGAGGTCGCAACCATCGCTGCATTCGGTGGTTCCGGCATCTGCGAGGAAACGGTCATCTAACCCGTCCTCGTCGTCTTCAGTCCCTCAGGACGGCGAGGTTATGAAGATGGACGCCATGGGGAGGAAAGTAATTCACACTGCAGCGTCCACCATCAAGGCGGCCAACACTCTGGCAATCCTAGCTAGGTACGACAGGTAGCTGTGGTACAAGCTGGGTCCTATTTGGGAGTTCCTCCCGGACAGCAAGAGGATGGAGGCGATCGCCTACTTTCAGGAGGGAGAGGTAGCGTCTGATCACACCATTACAGTGGCGCTGGACATTACCGACACAGGGTTCCGGCAGATGGGGAAGAGTGTCTGCCTTCGTCGCCAAGGCTGGATGAAGGCCACGAATTTCCGTCAGGAGGTCCAAGCGAAGGTACTGAAAATGCCTTTCGATGGAGATTACCTTTTCGGGAAGGTCGTCGAGTCCTTACAGGCCATGAAGGCGGATACGGAGATGGCCCGTTCCTTGGGCACCCTCCAGCAGCACTACTCTTCATTTTGCTCATGCAGAGGAAAGTCGGGCAGGTCTTTGAAAGGTTTCTACTCCTCGTACCGTCAGCTTTCCAGATCCCTGCCACAGGAAGCCCACAGAGGCCGTTCCCAGGCCTACGGTGGAGGAGGACAGCGTTGCCGTCGCCAGTAGGGCACCAATGTCAAAGCAAGCCTGAACCGGTGGGAGGCCGGCTGACTAGGTTCATCGAGTGGGAAAAGATCCCCACTGACAGATGGGTGCTGGACGCTTTTGCCCAAGGGCACACCCTGGAATTTCAGCACAGATGTCCACGGATCCCTCCGGTGACCAGTTAGGAGCAGCACGTCCTGCAGCTCTTGCATGAGATATGGCCCTTGCTAAGAAAAGGGGCGTTAGAGCTGGTTTCCCAGCGATTCCGGGGCTCCAGAGTTTATTCCAGATACTTCTTGGTGAGAAAGAAGACTGGGGTGGCGGGCACTGGAAGCCCATTCTAGACCTGCGACGTCTGAACAAGTACCTCACGTCTCAGAAATTCAGGATTGTCACGTTGCAGCACATGCTCTGCCAACTAGGAGGGGGGGATTTCTTGACATTGCTGGACCTGGAGGACGCCTACTTCCACGTCCCCATTCACAGGAAACACTGGAAGTTTCACTGCTTCGTAGTGCAGGGGTAGCACTGCCAGTTCAAGGCCCTACCCTTCGGCTTGAGTGTTCACAAAGTGCCTCGCACCGGTGGCGGCCCATCTGGGTCTACGGGGATTCAGGTATACCCGTACCATCCGGGCCCGCTTGCGAGAGTTGGCCCTCGGGCACACAGAGGCGGCCATCAAGCTGCTGACGGATGAGGGATTCTCCCATCAATTATCCAAAGTCCTGCTTGTCACCATTGCAGAATGCACTCTTCCTGGGGGACATACTCCATATAGTATCCTGCCTAGCATCACCGTTGCAGGAGAGGGTAGCAGCCATTCAGGGAAGGTGCAGCGGCTGTTATCGAAGACGGCCACGTTGCTGACCATCAAGTCGTTGCTTGGCATGTCGTACTGCATCTACCTCATCCGGCTCTGCAGGTTACAGATGAAACCTCTTCAGGAGTTCCTGGACGCTTGCTGGGTACAAGTGTCAGGAAACCTTGCAGACAAGATCACTCTGGTCGATTTCCATCAGGCAATAAGGTGGTGGGATGTCCGCTCCAACATCGCCCAGGGCACAGGTTTTCAGAACCCTCCATTCCAGGAAACGATCACCACGGACGAGGGTTGTGCTGCAAACTCACCCCTTTTTAATACCGAAGGTTCAGTCGGAATTCCACCCCAACAAACCTTTGATGTTGCCTGTTTTTTTTCCGAAAACGCTGTCAAAGGCTGAAAGGGCATTGCACTTGCTGGACGTTGCTTGTAGCCTGAAATTCTACGTGGCACGCAGAAAGAGTTTTCGAAAGACTTCACAGCTGTTCGTGACCTTTGGTCCTGTGAACCATGGGAAGGTCTTGTCTAAGGCTTCCATCTCAAGGTGGCTCTCCGGATGCATTATGCACTGTCATCAGTTGGCAAACTGACCGCTGCCCGTCCGTCTGAGAGCCCACTCCACCAGAGCGATCGCTGCGACGACCGCGTTCTTAGCTTGTGTGCCCCTGCTGGATATCTGCATGGCTGCTACGTGGAGGTCCATGCACACCTTCACGAGGTTCTGCTGCGTCGACAGTGATTCCAAGGAGGAGTCGAGAGTCAGCCAAGCAGTGGTATACAACCTGTTCACTTGAGGTGAGTCTGTTCCAGAGGTAAGAGTTAATTGCTTCTGTTGAGCCGTGCTACCTCCCATGGTTGTGCAATGTTGTACTGCTGTGTATTCATTATTCGTGAGCATGTGAATCCATGCCAGATCCCTTACTGGAGAAGAAACAAGTTACTTGCCTGTAATTGTTCTCCAGCATGGTTCTGGCATGGATTCACATATGAACCCTCCCTGCGTCCCCTCTGCGGCTCTTCTTGGTCATGCTGCTTACCAAATCTGATGATGGCTGCCAGAGGAGGGGGCTTGAGCAGAGGACAGTCATTGGATGGAGGCAGTATGATCCAGAGGACAGTGATTGGTTTAGAGGAGAAATACAGTTTGTAAGTGAAACTATTTTTCCTTTTACCGAGGATTCCCAGCCTGACGATGGCGGAATATTCATGAGCATGTGTATCCATGGCAGACCCATGTTAGAAAACAATAGTTACAGGTAAGTAGCTTGTTCCATATCCATTAATAACACTACTAATCTTATTTACATCAGTAAGTTTTGTTTTCTGAAAATCATTAGGAACTCTTGGAAACAGTAGAGACCTAGTGATATATTCTAACAATCCAGTGCGAGAGGGTGAATTTTTATTATGAACAGAATTGTTATCGTGTGGATACATAAAGTTGGAAAGAATACGTATTCAGTTTCATTTGGGTATGCGTTTGACCTATTATTTACAGTGGTATTGAAATGTCTTCCTTTACCCCCCTCTTTTATATGTCCCTTTTAATATAAAAGAAGCTCCTAAATATGTCCCCCATATAAACATTGAAATAGCGAGGAGACCTGCCATGAAATGCATTGCACACATGCAAGAATACGAAAACTTGAACAGAACACCACAAGGAGAATACTTTCTAACATATAAGGAGTTGTTTAAGTGCGCTGGTTCCATCTTCTTTCACTGTCTGAAGGGAGGGAACCATTTTCTTGCAGCTGTGCATGGGTTGGGGGGGCAGTTCACCTTTGTATGCTGGTAGTGGAAAGGGAAATGAGGTAGATGTACACTAACAATCTTTTAGGGTGCTTGTGCAATGACCGAAGGTGCCTTCTGGACGTCAGATAGGTGAATCCAATAGCGCAGCTACTTCACTTTAACCACAAGAGGGGTAGAAAATACTACCTCAAACGGTCCATTGAATCTGGGGCTGTTCCACCTGCGGACAAAGGGCTGCACATAGACTAGTTCTCCTGGCAGCAGCGGTTGAGTGGGTGGGGATTCAGTCGTGGAGACAGCTGTCGCTATGTATTAGGGTTGTTAAATAGTCTTTGAATTGGTCAGCTAAAACAGCTGCTGCCCTATGGGCGTCTGACACCCTCCTAATTGGAGACAGGGGGTATGTATGCGGCAACCAGTTACCACCTGGTGGGGTGATACATGGTGGTCTTTGATGGACTGTGTGTGCAAGTTAAAGCGTGCCATGGGTAAGCAATGCACCCAGTTTTTCTTCAGCGTGGTGCAACGCGTAGACAGCATACTTGTGAGGAGTCCATTGATCCTCTCCAAAACTCTGTTGGCCCAGGGTTGGTAAATTGTCACATTCGGCATTTAATGCCAAGTAGTGCAGTAATCTCCTTAAACCGCTCCTTGAAAAAGTGTGTGTCATTATCTGACCTTAATACATCACACATGCCCCATCGGGGGAAAACTTTGCGGGCCACAATTTTGAGCCACGTTTGGCATCCGGATGTGCACAAGGAACCGCCTCCACCCATTGTGAGAAAGGGCATACGACAGCGATCAAATACCGGGATCCATTGCATCGCTCATCCATGTTTGCCTAGTCGATATGCAACTCGCGGAACGGCCCAGTGGGTCGGGGCAGAGGGCTTCTCAGTGTTCGTGATGTGATGCCCATACTGAAACTTTGACATGTGGTGCACCTAATAACCATACTTGTCAAGTGTTCCTGGATGTATGGAATAAACCAATCCTCTTGTATATCAACAGCAATGTGGTGTTTGAAGCTGTGGGAGGGGTGATGGAGCTGATCAAACGCTATTGCAGCAGTTTGTGTGGCACCACTGCTTTTCCTGTACATTCCTGTCTCCACAATAAATCAGTAGGGGACTGTTTGCACCCTCTTTTGACCCACAACTGTTTTTCTTCTTCCAGGGCTCTTCCTTGTAATTCAATAATTTGTGCTATGGGCAGGGCACTGTATGATGCCGGTGGCTGGTCAGTGGCAGGTGTTGTGACCACATATTTAGCTACAGTTGGTACTGGGAGATATGCTGTGATTTTGGCTGCAGTGTCTGCGGCAGTGTTTCCGAGTGACACTTCATCAGCGTTGTTAGTGTGGGCGGTGCATTTGATGACCACTACTAGAGAAGGCTGTGAGCGTGTGAAAAATAACTTGTCTAATAACGCTGCATGCTGTACTGGGGACCCATCAGCCCTTCTAAAACCCCCGCTTTTCATCGTGAAAGACCGGCGTGCACTGTCGTAGTGCAATATGCCGAATCCTGTCCCCTGGAGTGGCCTGTCTTTTGCCTTTGGAATGTCATCGTCCTCCCCCTTGTACGTTACACAGGCTTGTCTGGCCAAATCCTCATCAGTGCACGTTTCTGTAATGAATGTTGCAGGATTCACTGTTTTACATCGTACAATATGGATATTTTTGCTGGAGAGGATGATCCCATATGCATTTGCTCTTTTGGTAGTTAGAGTAGATTTTGATCTTTCCGAAATGGCAAAAACTGCATGTTCCACATAGTGTGAACGAGCAACCATCACAATGGTGGAACATTTCTCAATTGCAAATGACGCTGCCGCAAGTGCCTGTTCATAAGCGAACTGCCCTTGTATCACTGAGTCTAGCATGCCACTGTAATAGGCCATTGGCTTGTGGCCCATTGTGCTTCTCTGTGTCAACACGGCAGTCATAAGCTCCAGTGTGTGAATAGGTAAAATTCCTGTGTATAATCTGGGGTTGCTAACACAGGGGCAGTTGAAATCACTTTTTTGAATTTCTGTAACATTTCTTCAGTCCATACTATTTTGTCACTTTTGTGCTTCTTTGAGGCCCTGTAAAAGCGTTCTTGCGTATGCTGCATAATCAAGGATACATGCCCTGCAATAATTGCACAACCCGAGGAACTTCTGCATTTCCTTTACTGTCGTGGGGTGGCGTGCACACAGGCAGCACGGTCTGTGTAACGCTCACCTGGTATCCACGGGGACGTCACTCAGCCTGTTCTGACCTTTTCAAACCCTTCCCTGGAGGCTATTCGACTGGAGACTGGGCCTGAAACACAGGATTGGAAGAGTTTAACTCCCTATTGTGTCTGTGTGCTTGAACCCCTTCTTCCCCGGGGTCCAACCCTTCCCTTTGATCCACAGCTCACCTTGTTTTCTTGGATAGAGTGCTCTCCGTCCTGCTTTCAGCGCAGGGACGCGTTGATTGATACGGGCTTGTTGCTGCCTAGTTACTTCACTGGCAAGAGTCTGACAGCTAAGTATAATGAGTCTTTTGAACAGTTCTCTAACTTCGTTCCTTTCCTTCCTTAGATGATGGCTGGCGTGCTGTTGAGATGAGTAGCGCTGAAGGTGAGTGAGAGCGTGATGCACCCCTTTCGTATTTGTATTGAACTGAGTTCTTTTTCTGTGTCTTTTAGGTGCCGCGACGTTTTCAGCGTGGATGCCGGTTATGAAGAACAAATGCTGTGAGTAAGCGTGGTATGCGGCGACTCTAGATGTTTCCACGCTAACCTGGAGTGTCTTTTCCCTCTTGCAGATGGATAAGACGTTCCGGAGACAGAGTTCCCACAGAGCGGCTGGGATTCAGGGAAGCGTTTGAAGCTCGTACAGTAAGATTTGCAGAATGCTTACTAATGCCTTTTTCTGTTCTTTTCCCTTTTCCTTAGGAAGCGATGTGCCGGGATGGGAATGACACCCCCGAAGATGCCCGCAGAACAGAAGGAGTGATGAATGATGGGCAGAAGCGCCGCAAGGTAAGGCTGTTCCTAACAGTGTTCTTGTTCTTGCAGGAGATGAGCGCAGAAGAAAGATGCAGGCCTACTGGAGACTGATCCGAACACGGTGAGTGTCACGCTGCAGGTGCAGAAAACGCAAAGCATGTTTCTCAGCCTGGGCGTGGCTTAAATAGTCTCTGGGTATCCCAGGTGTCTCTGGGCTGAACCACACTCAAAAGACTAGACTGCAGATGCAGTTCTGGGAACCGAAATATGTGGGGGCATCCATCTTGTCCCCATCAATGCACTACAAGTCCTATCCCCAATGTTATCCTATGGGAGTGAGTGAGCCTGGTGCCACAAGCGCCAAGTCTGACTCCAAGTGGGTCTTTGGGGGGGATGGAGAGGCCCTTGAGGGCCATGTAGGTGATCGTGGCCTGGCTCCAGCCTGACATCTTGGAGGGCTGGGGACATGAGGGGCAGGAATCATGACAGCCTGGTATTAGTCTTTTATCCTTTGCTGATATTAACTGTCCTAGATATAAAACATCTTGTAGAGACAGATTGTACTTTTGCCTTGTCAACCTTGTACCTCTTGTGAGCCAGGGGTTGTGAAAGTGTAACTGAGTCTTATCTGCAGTGTTGCTCAGTGTCAACAGCAAGCCACCAATATACTGGATGATCGTGCTGGACACTTGGATGTTGACTAAGTCTGCCTGGAGTATTCTGTTAAAAATGCTGGGGCTCTCAGTACCCTTGAGGGAATCCTGGGTGTTCGAACCGCCTTCCCCCATGTATAAAAGCGGTGAGATACTGCGAGTCTGGGTATAATGGTGTTGAGAGAAAAATGCATTTTTGAGCTCCAACACAGTGAAATCAGTTGCTTCTTTGTGGATACTACACAAGATTATGGCATGATTAGGAGCCACAGGAAACTCTTGCTGAACCACGTCATAAAAGGGGGGTGCAAATCCTGGGTCATTCTCCAATTGCCCGGTGGCCTTTTTCACACTATATACACAATTATTCCTTGGTTGAGTAGGTCACTGATGGTGTCCTTAATTCCCTTGTCCGCTTCCCTGGAGAGTGGATATTGTTTCACTCGTGGTATTACTGCTCCTGGTTTGTGTTGTGTACTGAGGTCCCTCCCTGTAGGAGCCCTACTTCATGAGCGTTAGTGGTCCACAGTCTCTCAGGCACCTGATCTAAATCTACCTCACCGTACTGGGGTGGGGCCGCATGGGCCATCATTGGACACTGGACCCTCCGGTACTGCACCATTATTTCACAGAGTATACAGTTCGCTAGCACAATCTCTCTGCCATCTGGATTGTCCTCAAACAATTGTGCGTCAGTCACCTGGTTCAGAGGCGCTGTTGGGGTCAATACAATGTAATGTGCGCCACTCGCACCCATCCTGGTCACTTCCTATCACAATAATCCTTTTAGCAGAAACCCTTGCAAGTCAAGAGACAGTATTATACCTGGCGCCAACTCGGCGGACACTACACCCTTTGCTAATCTAAGGCACTGCCTCCACAAGTACAGTTATTCCATACACGAACATGTCTGGGTCTATGGTAATCCCACGAGCCACCACTTCTCTTCCCATTGTATGTATTAGCTGCATTGCCCTCATGGTGCACATCCCAGGCGTGGCGCAAACTATGCCTCGGTCTGTGAAAGAGATTTTCATGTTGAGTTTGCTGAGCAGATCCCTGCCCAACAAGTTCACTGGGGAATTTTCGGAATATAGGCCCCCCCCCTCCACCCTATTTTGATGTCAACCTTTTCAGTGTATGTAACCATGGAGACAGCCCCAGAGAAGCCCTGCGTGTCAAGATTTTGGTCCAATAGTGGGAAATCTCCCTCACGGATGCATGAGTTTGCGGTACCCGAGTCGACCATAAAAATGAAGTTGCTTTCCTATCTCTGCACCCACCAAGGGTTCCTCATCAGGGCAGACTGTCATAAATGGAACTGGGCAGGCAAGCACTCTCTGTGGGCTGTCCTAGTCAGGGTATGTGTTTGTTCTGGGGAAAGTGAAAGGGTTGTTTCCCATCGCGCTCACCCCTCGGTAGTGCGCTATGGTGCCATTTGGCATTTCGTATGGTGTATGCCTGCTACCATTTCCGTGCTGGGGCATAATTTGTTGTGGGTGCTGCTATTGCTGTGCTTGTGCCCCCGGGGGCGGGAGCAGGAGCTGTGTGTATGCTTGGTGTATTTCACAGGGTATGGAGGTCATCCTCAGTGTTGACATTTGTTGTGTGTTCTGGGGTGGTGGGTGATAATTGTTTGCATTATGTCCGAGCCCTGGCCTGCTCCTACACTCTTGGATAATGTCCCCACTTACGCAGTTCCAATACTGTGAGGGACCCATACCCGCACCTCTTGGTCCTCCTTTACCCCCTCTAAATCCACCCTCCCGCGCTGCTGACCTCCTTGCTGCCACTCCTGGGTGGCGTACTGTGGTCCATCTCGCCACTGCCCTTGTCCTCCTTCTGGTCAAAACGCTGCTATTCGGACATCTGTGGGTGCTTGCGTGCACCCTGTCGTCTCAGTCTATGCAGGTGTGGGCACCGTTCCTTCTACACCTATTTTAGCCAATTTTCTCTGTACCAATTTTGCCTCATTTTCCTGCAACTGCTGTGCCATTTCCTTTTCATGTTCCTTTTGTTTGTTTGCAGTGGTGTATTATTATATTCCTAATTTCTGCCCACCCTTTCGCTTCAATGCCCACAATTTTATCTAGTGCCTTCTGTACTTCTTTTGGTAAACCCCTTTTAATGACGAAATAAAAATGAGGAACTCCTCGGTCCCACTGGACCCCCGTCTCCACCCTCCACATCTCCTGAACAATAATAATGAATTGCGTGGGGGCTTCGTCGTCGCCCATAGTGTACTGCATTATGGACTGTAAGTCTGGGGTATCGGGGTATGTTTACCTAGGCGCGTCCCACACCTGCGCTTTGATGTTATTGAACGGTGCACCATCATGCGCATCGTCTAACCTTACGCCCAGGTATCCTGCTTTAATCCACACGTCCCCAGCCTGATCGTCCACTATTGCCACCAACAAACTTTTCATATCACCCACAGTGGGTTTTTCAAATTTGCGGTGTGCATCAGTGTGTCCTGTGGAATCTGTGGAGGAGGCTGTGTCTATCCTGCTATTCAGCGTTGAGGATTTGCGTTGGAGTTTACAATCCTCTTTCTATTTCTATTTGCAAGCTTCATTCAATCCATTAAAGCACCGCACATGCGCGGTGTGTATCGCAGTGTGTCAGGCGGACGGTGCGTGGTGCACAGGAGCCCTTGCTTTGGCGGTAAGGAAAATACAAAAACATTAGCCCAGCTCATCAGAGAACCTGAAGAGCCCTGAACTGTGTGAAGTGGCGCTGTGGTGTCACAACCTTGGAACCTTCATCCCCCATGTGCAATCGCCAGTATCGAGTTGATATTTGTACACAGAACTTTCATCAGTCTTTGCTCTGCTGTCTCTAGAGAGTAGATTATACAGTGGCTGCTGAGCCATCGTTGCTCTTTGAGCCGTGTAGTACTATAAAGTGCTGGCCGTGGGGGCCACGCATATGCGTATTGTGAGGTCTATTGCTTGAATGGCGAGTTTCGCTTAAAAGACACTGTTGCCTTAAACAAATAACGGTCAGCTGTTTTCCCCTTGGTACCTGTGGATCTAATTGTTCTCTGAGCCGTGCAGCATGTTATTCGGATTATTTAACAGCTGTCCCCTTGTTTTGAAGTAACTTTACGGTGACGGTTGAGCCTTGATTGCTCTTTGAGCTGTGGGATACTGTCAGGTGCTCACTTAGCGGAGTTACACGAGTGTTGTTTTGCATAAAGTCCTCTGAAGAGTTAAACAACTATTGGTCTGCGGCTGCTAGCACGGTGCCTGTGGAACAATTTGTTCTTTGAGCCGTACTGCTTGTTGTCAGGACCTTTTTAACAGCTGCCCTTTTTGTTTCGAGGAAACCTCACAGCAAAGGTGGAGCTTTAATAGCTCTGAGTCGTGTGTTCTACAATTAAGAATATCAGGAAACAGCAACACGAGGTACGGCGCCAATGCGGGGGAAAGTGTCACTGCGTTACGTGGCAAATAGTCATTCGGGATCCCTGGCGCTTCGCTGGGGGTCTTTATTTCATTTTAAATCATTTAACTCTATGAAGCTCAAATAGAAGTTCACAGGATGTGTCATCCATCCTTATAACAATAGTGACGAGGATGGTATGACTTGAAAGGACCCGCAGCTGCTACAAGGATTGATGCTGCTCCACTCCATATGAGTGTAGAAGCGGCCATGGTGGGGCGTGTCCTTCGGTGTGTCTCAGGCCTCAAGTAGGTAACTCTTGCGTGTTACCAGCCCCTCTGTAGCTCGCTGCATCACCCACACAGGCCTCTGTGAATGCTGCGGCCCCCATGAACTCTGTTTGCCCTTTGCTAGACGAACCCTGGGCTTTTCATATATAACGGTATAGAGGCGCATTTGAGAAACATATGCTCGATTACTGATGCGGTGGCCTATAGTGGATCCGACGTCTGTTTGGAGCGGATCATCGGCTCTATGGAACTGGCCGGTGTCTGGTGAACTGCGGGGAATGATGGATGATGGGGGTGTGCGGGATGTTAATTGAGCGGCCCTCCCCTTGCATTGCCTTTGTGGGATGTCGTCTTCCTGCAGGTGGAGGGTGAAGTTGGTGTGCCCGACGCCGAGGCGGGTGACATGGCGGGGCTACTGTAATGAGTGCGACATTCAGGTTACACTTACATTCCCCATCCTGACTAATGGAGAAACATACAGGTGTCACGTATGCCCATATTCTATCTTGGCTGCATCCTTGGCTCCTTCAGTGCTTTACCACCGACACGCAGATATATTGGTTTTCCATCTACGGATCGTATGGAGACATGTGGCTATATTATGTACTTATTTCTTCCCTCATGCCAGGGTTATTGAAAGGTTCATGGGGTAGTTCACATGAAAGTTTTGTGTATTCAAACATCATGGCTCGTATTCAAGTTTGTTGTCTCTTCCTAACTGTCGAGTTGGGTTGTGTGTAATCGCTGGCCAGCAAGATCTGCTTCCTATGCACCTTGGAGCGAACCGATATTGATATCTGTGTGTAAAATATAGCATTACATGTCTTAACAATTTTTTAATGCAGAAAGACTTGTTACCTTGGCCATTTAGCACACAGTTTGGGTGTCTTTTGTTATGGTTCTACGCGTGGTTGAAATGCACTTACAACGCATGTATATAAGAGTGTACACCTTGCCTTTATTTACTTATTTCGCAGTTTTGAGTTCTGTTTTGGTAGATGACATATGGTGATTGCTGGTGGGGGTTGTTGGATTAGGCCTTATGGTTTTTGTCTAGAGCTCTAATTCTATTAACACATTTGTGTTTTGTCATTGGTGGCGGGGGTTGGGAGTGCATTTATGTTAGTTTTTTGGATTTCACTTATGCCCTGTTTTATTTTTATAAGTAGGGTAATGTTGCTTTGCAGTTTTATTATTGTTAGTTGACTTATTTTTAATATTTAGAATGTTTTATTTATTGGATATTGGGAGGGGTCCTGGGATAGGTTCCGAATGAGGATTCATTTGTCTTTTGCGCTGAACAGACTTCGCAGTCTTATCTGTTCTTTTGGTTTGTTGTTTTATGTTTCTGGCTCATTTTTATGTTTTTATTTTTTTTCGGGTTTCTTTTCTTTTTGTTTTCTTTTTGTTTTGGATGTTCCTGACTTTCAGGTTATGATGACTTCTTGCACAGGTGGGACCTCAAATGACCTGTGTGTTGTCTCTTGGAATGTGAATGGGGTCAATAATATGTTAAAGAAGAAGAAGATTTTTCAAATGTTACAAGACATGCATGCTGACATATGTTTTTTACAGGAGACTCATATTTTGGAGGATGAGATTTCTAAGTTGGAAAAGGAGTGGGTGGGTTCAGCTTTTGGATCCTCCTTCTCATCAAGGTCGAGGGGAGTGGCTATTTTGTTGCGTAAGAAACTGCCGGTTAAAGTTTTGAAGGAATGTGCGGATAGGGATGGCAGGATGATTGCATTGCTGGTTGAGTTTCAAGGGGAGTTATTGACCCTCTGCAATGTGTATGCTCCCACAGTGGACGATGGCTCCTTCTTTAGAATGGTGGCACAGACCCTGTTAGATTTGAATAATCCGAATATTCTGCTTGGGGGTGACTTCAATACGGTAGTTGATCATGATCTGGATAGAAGCCAGGCCAGGCGTGTGGTACGTTGTGATTATCATCATCAGGCGCTTCATTCACTTTTGGAAGAACACGATTTGAAAGATATGTGGCGTCTGAAGAACCTGGACAAGCGACAGTACAGTTTCTTTTCTAGTGCGCATGGTGTGTTCTCTAGATTGGACATGATGTTTACTGGTGGGAATGTTTCGGAGAGTGTTGTCTCAAGTGGTAATGGTAATATTTTATTGAGTGATCATGCCCCTGTTGAGATGAAGTTGAGACATAAGTTTCAATGTAAAAAAAGTTTCTCATGGAAAATGAACACGTCTATCCTGTTAGATGATGACATTTTGGAACGGATTATTTCAGAGGCGAATTACTTTGTTATGGAGAATCGCACGGAGGAGATCAGTGTTGAGAACACGTGGGAAGCCTTTAAATGCTGTATGCGTGGTGTCTGTTTAGGGCTGTCGTGTGGTAAACGGAAAAAGGAGGAGTGTAAGAGGCGGGATCTAGATCTACGTATTAGTAGGATCTCGAGGGATCTGATGCTTGATCCGACTAATTCTGTTTCTTTAGCAACTTTGAAGAAACTTAAAAAAGAAATGGAGGACTTTTTGACGATGAGGGCTGAACGAGGCTTGTTCTATGCTAAATGTACATATTTTGAGAAGGGGGAGCGTTGTGACAGATGGTTGGCATACAGGTTGAAGAAAAGGATTTCAGAGTCTGCAATTACGTCTATTATCGACAAGGATGGTAGAATTACATTTGATCCTAACACAATTAACTTGACATTTCGTGACTTCTATGAACATCTGTATAGCAATGAGGCGGGTATTACCGGTGAGGGTGAGAACTTCTTTGGTAATTTGCAGATGCCGAAGGTTCTAGATAAGGATCGGGATCTACTTGGTGTTGAGATTACGGTGGATGAGATCAAAGGGGCGATTTCTGCGTTGAATACTGGGAAATCGCCGGGTCCTGATGGCCTCCCTTGTGAGTTTTATAGGATTCTTCCAAACTCAGCCTTGGAGCTCTTGAGAGATGTGTTTGTTTCTAGCAAACAGACTGGGACGCTGCCTAAAAGTACTAATCATGCGTCTATTTCGGTATTTTTGAAAAAGGGTAGAGATTGTAATCTCCCGGCCAGTTATCGACCGATAAGTCTGATCAATACTGATAATAAGATTCTTGCGAAGGTCCTAGCTATGCGTCTAGTGCATTTATTGCCTACTTTGATTGGAGAGGAACAATCAGGTTTCATGAAAAATAGGCGTGCATCTAGTAACATCAGGAGGCTATTGCTTACTATGGAAATAGCGGATAGAACGAACTGTGATGCTGCTGTCTTATCGCTTGATGCGGAAAAAGCGTTCGACAGGGTGAGTTGGGATTATTTATATTCAGTTCTGAGGAGGATGAATTTGGGTGAGGAGTTCATCTCTTGGGTTGCTCTTCTATATTCCAGACCGACTGCTGCCGTTAGGACTAATGGAGTAATTTCAGAAGCTTTCAGATTGGAGCGTGGCACGCGTCAAGGTTGTCCTTTCTCGCCTCTGTTGTTTATTCTGGCAATTGAGCCTCTGGCTGTTAGCATCAAACATGACCCTGAATTGAGCGGCGTAAGTTGTTGGGGTGTAACTCAAAAGGCTTGGCTTTATGCGGACGACCTGTTATTGGTACTGGAGAATTTGCATGTGTCCATACCCAGTTTGATGAGGCTTTTGTCTGTATTTCATGATTGTTCAGGATGTAAAATTAACCGTTTGAAATCTGAAGTGTTGCCTCTGACGAACAGATGTGATAAGACCCTGGTTACGGGACAGGGGTTTAAGTGGTGTGAGGGTCGCTTGCGTTATTTGGGGGTATGGCTGACGTATCCTCTTTCCAAGGTGGTATATGAGAATATGAGTGTGGTTATTCGAGAATGTAAATCAGAATTACAAAGGTGGTCTTTGCTTAATCTTTCTTTGTGGGGTAAAGTTAATGCCCTGAAGATGAATACAACTCCTAAGATCAACTATATATCTAGTATGCTTCCTCTGAAAATTAAGTGCTGTTACTGGGATGTTTTGGACCGCCTAGTTCAGGAATTTTTGTGGGACAAAAAGCCACCAAGACTTAGTCTATGGAAGTTGCAGCTTCCAGTTCATTTAGGTGGACTGGGGGTACCGAATTTTCGGGCCTACCATTTGGCCTTTTCCGCAAATTCTTTTGTTCCATTTTTAACTGGTGAATTGGACAACTGGGCGGTGGCAGAATCGAGTGCCTATGGGCCGCTAGGACCGACAGCCTTGTTGACCACTAATACTAAGATTCAAGGTGGTGATTTGTTGGCAACGTCATTTTTACGCAAGTCTTGGATTGCAGTTTTATCGTGGCTTGGTCGGGATGCATTCAAATGTAAGAGTGCCTCTATTTGGTTGAATCCTAAGATTATGGACAATTTGAGGACAGTTTTTTGGCCTGAATGGTTTTTGAAGGATATCAAACGGGTTTCTGATTTGGGGAATGATGATCGATGGTTGACTGCAGCGGAGCTGAGAGAGAGATGGAGCTTTGAGGGTTTATCGGACTCTGCATATAGACGGCTTAAGCGGGCGGTTGGTGAGGTAGACTGGTCCGACTCTTTGGATGTGGGCGCTTTGCTGACAAGTGTAGTGGTCTGGCCAGTCGGCTTTACAAGCTAATGGTATCAAATTTTCGGAGCAATGACAATTTGCGGCGAGTATGGAGTGAGAAAATAGGATCAGAGATTGATTTGGATGATTGGCGGAATATGTGTAGCAATGTATCTTTGTGCTCTCTGAATCTTGGTGAACGGTCTCGACAGATCAAGATCCTGAATCGGGTAAATTGGTGCCCAGAAACATTGCATAAAAGAGGCATGTCTGACAATTCTAACTGTTGGGGGTGCGTACAGGCAGTCGGGTCATTGGAACACATGTGGTGGGATTGTGTGAGAGTCAGAGATTTTTGGAGTGAAGTTTGTAATGTGTGTGACAGGATTGCAGGAGGTGGGCTGGTCCTTGATTTTAGGACGGTAATCCTAGGAGATGTTTCCGGGTTGGGTGATGTCAGCTCAGCTCACAAGAAGTTGATTTTCCGTGCATTCATTGTGGCCAAGAGGCTGATTCTCCGTGGGTGGAAAGGGCGGGTCTCACCTTCCTATGAGGAGTGGATACAGGAAATGCATAACCTGTCACGGACGGAGAAATTGATTTACAAATTGAAATGTAAATGTTCCACATATGAGAAGATCTGGAATGTGTTTAATGATTTCTTTTAGATTATTTCTGGATTGTTTGTATTTGTATTAACTCTTTGTGGACTTCCTGTTTTTTTTTTTTTTTTTTTTTTTTTTTTTACATATTGCTGTTGCTGATATGTTGATATGTTGTATATATTGTATATAATATAAATAAATAATTAAAAAAAAAAAGAATACATTTGGATCGCTGGCATTACGATTCCATCTGAACAATCTCTGAAATTAGAACTATACAGTGTTCGATTGTACAAAAGCAATTCATGGAATAACACGTGGGTTGGCGAATCGGGTGCTTCTCGAGCCGTGTTATTTATTATAGCACTTTGTCTATGGACTTGATTGTTTCTGTGTATATTGAGTCCTACTTGGTGCTGTTGATTTGTTCTTGACCTTCGAGTCTTCCCAGTTGGGTGATTGCTTTACTTTTATTGGTAACATCAGAGATTGTTAAAAAGAATTAATAGCTTGTGATTCATGGTATATGAACCTTTTCCCTTGACAACAGGCATGCCTGGTTCGCGCAAAGTAAGTTCCACTACTTTGGTTCTAAAATCGATGCCATTGAAATTGTGCATAATGTGCAAAACGAAAGGTGATTGGTCAATTGAGCTCAGCTCAAGAAAAAAGTGTGTGCAGGTGATATTAGACTTTTGCCAACCTTGTATATGCCCCATTGACCTTTCATCTTCATTTACAAGTTCAAAATGTAATGTTAATAACGAGAAGAGAGTTAAGCCAGTGCACTTACCCAAAGAAAACAAAACCGTGAAAACCAGGCCAAGTACCTTGGTTACAGATACGCAGATTCTGTCTATAATTTCTGAGCATTTACCTGTGAATGAATGTAACTCATCTAAGACACAAGGGTATGAACCATCTCATACTCCATTGGGTAAGGTTGTTGACGGCTCCGTAGCCATCTCAGAAGAATCAGTTAGTACGGATCCTCTTAAAACTAACCAAGAGATGAATGTGAATGATGAACGATCAGTAGGTAACATCTCAATAATAGCCTCTACTTTACTGATCGACTCTGATAAGAATAGTTTATACCAATCACCTAGTTTGTTCAATGACTCGGACACATCCATTGCATTAATGATTTTATCTCATCACTCACCTTTAGCACCGGTCAGTTCACAATCATTGTTGTTAGAAATAACGTTAAACTCTATTCACATGACCATAGTCTCACTGACAAAACTATTTCAGACATTAGATATGAAAATCTCGCAGCAAACAATTCAAATTGCCCGTATCGAACAATGGATGAATGATTTGGTGACTGAGAAAGAAAAGGTTATTCAAACTCAGGTCTTATATTAGCGAAAGATGGTGCGCCATCTAGTGCGTGTGTTGGAGTAGTGGGTGAACTTAGAGTGAAAATAAGCACTATTCCTGAAAGGTATTATAACAAAAGAGGACAATTCAGTTCATTCTATTTTATTGCAGGCTGGAGTATGTATAGATGATGCAGACAACCCACCGAGTTCCGTAGTTACTCCGCCAACCAACTATGATATGTTTAATGCAACTAACAAAAGAAAGAAACGTGATGCACAGCATGCAGAGAAAAATTCAAAAAATGAAAAGGGCATAGCTTGCCGATCACGTGCGAATCTTAAACAATTTATTAGGTTAATGACTGGAAATAAAACAGCTCTTAAGACAACTAAAGCTGTGCTCGCCACACATAAAGCCCTAGATGTTACACAAAAAAATATAGCTCATGCCCAAGTGGCAGAAATTAGTGACTATTCCCCACTAAATGAACTAGTCTGAGCGCTCCTTGAGATAAAATAGAAGAGACCAGAGGCGGTGAAGCCAACTCGGCTCTAAACCTTTATTGTACAGTCATTTCAACACATAAAAAATAACGCCAAAAGTGGTAGAAACTCAATTTCAATTATCAACCCGCGAAATATGAGCTGATATCATACAGAGTGAGAATTCTATAGAAAAACATCTGAAACTACAGCTTGGGAGCAGGCTTTTAAATACAAATTCTCATACTATGCCTATGTTAAGTGGTGAAATATCTGAAGTTAAAGGAATGGTTCGGTCAGAAATTGTTATTGTCCCTACGGGTCGGCCATGTGTTTTTAAGCCTAAGTCGGTCGATATTAGAAAAATTTCCTATGGACCTTACCGGAGTTTTCGTCCATTAAACACACGCGAAAACAAGCAGTAGGGTGCCGCCATTTTGTGATAATCTTATCACTTGCCGCATCGCCCTGTGTGACCTGCTTTTGCGGCACTAACTCATATCCCCCGCCCCTGAGCCTGACATTATCAAAACATTCATATTCCCCGCCTCTCTCCGTGACGTTACTGTGCTGCGTAGGCAAACGCGCCCAGTCGTCTTCTACGCGACTTCACACAGAACCGGAAACCAACACAGATCAACTCGCAACACAGCGTGCCACAATTCAGAATATGAAACTGTACGTACATTTGGTAAAGTACATTTATTTGACATTAAATGTTTAGAGAATATTCAGCAATTGGCATATTAAATCGGAATGGAATTTTTTTCTTTGCTCTCGATCCGCAAATCCTCTAAAGTTTATCGTGAGTCACGCGCTGTTCCTTTATGGTACACAAGGTGTTGGTTTTCGTAAAAAGAAGCACTTTGGTCGCACGGTGAATCGCAAGGCTGTTCCATCAACTAGGCACTAGGCCACCGTAAAGGTTGATATGTTGCTTCTAGCCGCTAGTACTGCGTAAGGGCATATGGGCCCTTGGTGATCGTCCCATAAGATAGTCAATGTAGTGCAGTTGTTTACAAGAAGCTGCAGCTGGCTACCATCGGCCGGGGTCTGGAATAGGTGGCAGTCGCGCAGTACGGTAGGATGTACCTGTTTTGAAAACATAAAAATTGAAATTAGTCTCGCCAGCCGATCTTAATTACTATTATTCATTTTATTTATTAGGGCCGAGGTGAAACTATTTGCTTGCAAGGATAGTGCAATGGAGTATGTTCGGCTCTAAAAGCAATGCGAAAACTGACGAAAGAAATCGAGGTTAACACACAAAGTAATGATTTATTAACGTTGAACCACTGAGAAACGACTATTTGTCTACATGCGTGTCGAATGGGCAAATGCATGCCCATGTGCCCGGTAGAAAGACGATCCCACAAATATTTTACTTGCTCTTCATTGTAATATGCCACACAGAACAAACAAGTACAACATAAACTGTCTTTAACTGAACGCTATTGTTATTATATTCCGGTATAAAATCGTCTAAAGAGTTACTTACATTATATTTGCCATTTCCATTGTCTGAGTACTGCAGTGCGTAAATTGCACTCTGTTTGTGGCAACGATTTTTCATATACTGGACTAACATGAAACTCGGTGTAGTTTCAGAATTTTCAGCCTTATCGTCTTACGTTATTTCAAACTCCTTCAAATGAAGTCCTTTCGGCATGGTCCCTGTCTCTCAAGGTCAAAAAACAATAGAACTTTATACTGCCAGTGCGAGTCGTGGGCCTCTTCAGCCCGTGAGCAAAAAATCAAAGCCGCTGACCTTCACTCTGCATGAGTTTACATTCTTACTTTGCAACATCCTGTGTAAAGCCATCTGTGAGAACTTGAATTTTCGACTCCATCTTTCTACTAGGCCTCAATGTGCTAATGCGAACTGGCTTCTCTCCCATCTACAACGCCTCGCTTGGCGCATTCTAACGCCCCCAATTTTGTCCTCGTCCGCGAGCTTTGCAGCCCTAGAGAACCATAACTATGGAGATATTGACTTTTTGGGGGAAGGTCAGGAAAAGTATAAAGTACCCGAGGAGTTGAGTTAAAAGTGAGATTTATTGTTTTTTTTTTTTTTATTATTTGCAATGCGCAAGCCTCCCCTCAGTTAACAGTGCGCAGCATTTACATGAGATTGCGAAGCTTAGTTACAGCATCAAAAATATATACATACACATATTGACAAGGTCAGCGATATGAGGTGAATAGAGAGAGAAGTCAAAGATGACACCCAGGTTGTTCGCCACCCAGGATGGTGAAGGGAGGGGTTAGGGTTAGCATACTTTGTATGTACACTGTACAATAACATTTTTTCAAAAAGACAATCAGATTACAATGATTTAAACCGGGATTTGTACTTATCAACGAGCTCTGCTTTGGGTGGACATGGCACAGTGACAATGTTTGGTGGCATTGCATCAGTGCTCTGCACAGAATCGCTCAAAATTCCATGTCTGTGCTTCTCTAGTACATTAACAATAAGGCCTTTAACAAAGTCGAACTCCATTTCCTCATATACTGGTTTCACCACCCATTTCTTACTTCTTTTTGCAAAGGCTGTAGTGTAGCGAAGCATCCCTACATTTCCTGTAGTCCTAGATTGTTCACGGCACACATTCTCGTTATGGGCCAAGACCGTTAGTAGAGTCCTATGTTTCATGCCCTGTATGCCGAAATGCAATCGCTTTGGCCTGTACTTTAGGCACATATTGTGGAACACCTCCAAACCTCCTGTGTGACAGAATTCTGTCAGTCCCCTCAAATCTCTTGATAGAGTTTTATCAAAAACAATCTTCTCAATGGCTTTGTGTGTAGGTGAAGATGGAATCAACCACTTCTTCTTCCGTGCCTCCTCTAGGCACAAAGGGCCATGTTCACATTGGTGGAAATGTTGGTTTTCTGTCCAGCGGTGAACGTTGGTACAGTGGTGCATCAGTGACCGCCATTTTTCAAGTAGGATTTCCACTGACCCTCTCACAAGTTTTGGAGCTCCACCAAAGATGGTTGCTGATAGACTGGGACCACTGTGAAATACTTTCCAAACCTTTTTTTTCCCCTGCAGCCGAGATTTTCTTATTGATTGATTTAGCAAGATGCCATACGTCAAATTGATGTTTAATATGTGGGAACTGCTCTCTCATTGTCTTGGCTATTGAAACGTGTCTGTCCGTGGCTATGAGGTCGATGTGCATTCCCCTCGATTGTAGATATTCCAATGATTTCATAAATCCTAGTTTCTCCATGGCCACTGAGGATTTACATTGGGACACCTGCGCGACCACCGAACTCACAATTTTCTTACTATCCATGTCCTGAAAGTGGTAGGTGCAGTACTTGGCAGAAAATCCAGGGCTGTCGCACTGTCCATCGCCGGCTAGCCTGAATCGTTTGCCTTCAAATGTACTTTCTAGAGACAATTGTTCAATTTTCCAAGCATCACTAATGGCTGGAAATAGATGATCATGTTGGAATTTGTAGTACTGCGTTTTAGAAATGAAATGGAGTCCCGCAAACTGAAAGAAAGACTCTTAACTTTCCAAAACTGGACTCACTAAAAAGTGAGGCAGCTGCACACAGTAGATTGCCTGCTGGCAGTTTCCCCAGCATCGGTTGTGCAGACCATGAGAGAGTATGATGTAATGTACAGACGGCATGTATTTTGACGTTGCTGCCTTGTGTTTGACGAGTCACATGAATCAAGGCTTCCCAAATACTTCCCATCTAACAGAATGCCCACATTTCAGCATACTTATAATATCCATCAAATAACTGTCGAATACTATGAATACTATGTATTTGCCCTCTTTCATTAGACTGTCATCCTGCATCAGTGTTTTCGGACTGCATCATTGCGGACATATCACCAGAATTGAAACTAATATCGCTGATATCAGGTTCTGATGCGTCGGTAAATAGTGTTGCTGGTTCATTCTCTGTCATTTCAACATCTATTACTTGAACATTGCTTGGAGAACACAACAATGTTGACAGCTTTTTGGGCGGCATTTTTTTTGCTGGTGTAGATTGTGTGAATTGATCTGCGGCTACTTCAGAGCTATCTTCAATACATCCAGTATCATCTTCTTGTGGTGGTGCAGTCGCACTGTAGCAATGGTCCAATAAAACTTTACTGGATTCTCCGGACACATTCAATTCATGTTATGGCTATTGGACATGAGCATCTCGAGTCTGAACACGCCGCGCCTGAATTAATAGTTCCTCCATAGTGTAAATGGTCTGGCAAGCAACATCACTGTCTGTGTATGTATAGTTTGTACACCCACGGGTAACTAGAGGACAGATTGGAAAAGGGAGGTTCAATTTAAACACAAGATAAAGTATAGTACAATTGACAGAAAAAAAACATGATATAGTTCCCAGCACAAAACAATTTCTAAAAATATGAACTGTTTGTAACTAACCTTATTTTTGTTTCTTTTCTTTGCAACTTTCTTGACTTGAGCTTCAATATCTGCACGCTGTTGCTCCGATTCGTTTCCGCATGTCTTCCCTTCCTCTTGCGCTGCAACGACTATATTTTCTGGATCCGCATAGACCGCACGGAATGACGCTCCATCGACTCCCTGAAACATAGTACTTTCATTACTATGTATCACAATATTGTAAACATAACACACACTTGGGGTCGACGGCACAGGTACATATAAATAGATAACCACAAATGATGCATTGTCTAAAAGAATCAATGGATATCCAAATATGATCCGATTTTCTCGACTTATTTCTCCGATTTATTTACATCTGCATCAACTACAAGGGATGTTGCGATTGTAGAGGAAGCTCCGTCGTCTCCCTAAAACACAGTACTTGCGTTAATAAGGAAGAAAGTATAGCAAATGGAATCACGTTATATGATCTTGCTCGATGGAACTGTCAGTATCCATACCTCGTGCTGATGAAGAATATCTAGGGATGTTGGCAATGTAGTGCGCACTTCCGAAAGGTGCTGCACCGATTCGTATACGCATGTTCCCGCTTCCACTTCCCCTGGAATTACTTGAATGTCAGGCTCCGCATCAAGTGCAGGGGTTGACGCTCCATCTACCGCCTGAAACATAGTACTTGCATTAGTAACAATTACAATATTGAAAACATAACACACACTTGGGGTCGACCACACAGGTACATATCAATGGCTAACCACGAATTAAACATTGTGTAGAACAATCACGCTAAAAGTATACAAGATCCGATGATCTTGCTCGATGGAACCATCAGTATCCATACCTCGTGCTGCTGAAGAACATCTAGGGATGTAGTCAATGTGGTAGATGCTTCAGCATCTCCCTTAAAGACAATACTTGCATTAGTATGGATAACACTAATTATAACTGAAAACAAACACTAGGGGACGACAACTAAGGTGTATATCAATTGTAAAGCACTAACCAAACATTTGGTAGATGGCCACAGGTAGCACACTACGAGTTTGCTCGAAGCGGTCACAGAAGTTCACAGATGGCACGAAGCGGTCACAGAAGTTCACAGATGGCACGACGACGAGCTGATTAGCATCGATCTCAGTGGTTCTCAGGTAGCACGTTCAGGAGTTGACTTGCAAAGCACAAAGATGTTCTCATGAGACATATCAAGTGGTTTATAAAGTATTAGAAACAGGGATGTGTTTGAATGAATGACGTGTATATGTCGTGGTACTATGTGGATTGCAGGGGGGCGGCCAGCATCAGGGGAGGCCTGCCTGGAGACACAGGGTCTGAGGAGGCCATGTGAGCGATGGCCCCTGGGCGTGGGATACCTTTTGAAGTGTACATGCTGTTTAGTTCCTTGGCTGTTTGCGCCCCTGACAGCCCCCCATGGCAGCGCGCATCCACTGGCGCGAACCACCTTTGATAGAGGGGGCGTGGGATGTATGGGCCTGGGGCGTGCAGATAAGGCACAGGAAGACTGCTGAATGGAGACATACTTATGTGGATTGTAGGGGGCGGCCAGCGTGAGGGGGCATCCTGGCCGGAGACACGGGGTCTGAAGGTGGACATGGGAACAATCACCCATGAATGATAGACAGCTTTGAAGCGTACGTGGTGTTTGGCACCCTGGCCATTATCGCCCCTGACAGCACACCATGGCAGCGCTCATCCCCGGGTGCGAACTGCCTTTGATGGGGGTGTGGGGTGCATGGGTGGATGGGCCGGTGGGCGTGCAGGCAAGGCACAGGAAGACTCTTGAATGGAGACACACTTGATTCATTTAAAAAATCGAAACAACCGTTGTTAAAATATATGTGGTGTTTTATTTTGTTTCTTATTTTGATGGCACAAAAATACAAAACTTTACACATTGTACAGGTCAGGTTGCAGCGCAGCGAGGGAAAATCCCCTGTACTGACCGCTGTCACTGGGGAAAAGTTTGTCTTATGGCAGCAACCGCACAGGCGGGTATTACTCTTCGAACACGGTGTCCAAGCATCCCGTGAAGCCACCATGTAAAGGAACGATAGGCCACCAGCTTGTACCACCTGTGAAAAAGAATGATACAAACTGTTTTTAAATGACCAAGATAAGTTTATTAAACCTTTGTTGTCAATGACAATTCTTGTAACTAATGGCATTCTACGCGGACAAATGCTATCTAGGCACTGCACACTATTGAACGACTTTCATGCGTTACAATTAAATGTAGATGTAGATGTAATTTTGAATATAGGAGACAACCATGAAATAGAAGCGGCATCACAACCAGAGTATACTTACTCGTTACTCGGACTATGAGGACGAAAAGTTGTGCGAAGTTCGTGCATAAGCACCATCATTATCCTCAACACGGACCGTGTAAGGCAGGCTGCCCTGAAGTCTGGCAGCTCGGTGATGCATTGCGGCCGTGGCTTGCCTTCCGAAATGTAGGCCACGCATCCCGAGTTTTCACAGCAGCAGCAGTTCTTGTCCATGTGACCAGGTCCAGTGTCTTCATCCGTTGATTCGTCCTGCCAACTGCCGTCCGAAGCCCCATCATTTTCGCATGTTTCCCTTTCCAGTAGTTCCTCCTCGGTATACTCGGCTCGTACATGTAGGGCATTATTGTAGCCATTGTGTGGTAAACAAACTAAAATAATTTAAAGCAATGGTACAGGTGTTCACACGGGCTACAAGCGGCGAAGGTTGCTGACCAGAGCACAGAAACGAGTCACAGAATACTCAAAGTAACACAGAGAGAGGAATGGAATCGAAAATCTGCTGCTGTGTGTTGTCAAACGGTCTGTTTATACTTATTGTGTAAAGAGGTGTCCTGCCATTTCCATGGCGACACGTCATTAGCTGAAGCGTAGCGAATGTTGACACGAGACGTGCTTTGGCGTTGTGAAATGGGCGGTACGCGTCTGCTGATGACAGGCTCAGGGGCGGGGGATATGATTTAGTACCGCAAAAGCAGGTCACCCAGGGCGATGGGGCAAGTGATAGGATTATCACAAAATGGCTGCGCCCTGCTGCCTGTTTTTGCATGCGTTTAATGGACAAAACTCAGGTAAGGTCCAAAGGAAATGTTTCTAATATTGACCAACTTAGGCTTAAAAACACATGGCCGACCCCGTAGGGACAATAAACATTTCTGACCGAACCATTCCTTTAAGAGAACATCCCCAGAAGAGTTAAATGCCCTGGCTGATGTAAGTGTGGCTATAGGGCGAGAAGGAAAAGGCAATACTCGCACAAGCTCCTCATGATCAAAGCATAGGTATTGGATCTAGACCTAAGCAGTTGTGTGATCTTGATGACTATGCAAATGAAGTAAATAACATAAGAGAAGTTATTGGCAAGCAACGTAAAACCCATGTGAGTGACAACATACGCCCAGATCCATCATTAGAAGTTGACTATGAAATAGTGAAATCAATGTGATTCTGCCTACTCTCCTGCAAGTACAAAAATCAATAAGTCTAAGATCACATCAAATGACTCGACCTTGCGATCAAATTAGTTCAATTGACTTACAGGCACAGATTGCAAGAGCAGTCAAGCATTATATTGTGTCATATAGATCGGAACTGATTAAAGAAACTGCTAACACATTGACTAACAATTTGGCCCCAGTGCATGGTGTCAATTTGGATACCTCATCAGGCCTGCAAAACTCCTTTGGCAATCTAATGGTCGAGACTGATGGCAGAAGAATCGTTCAAGGGCCAGTCCATCCTTCAAATACACCCCTTAACATACAATCTAAGGCCATTAAATTTCATCGATGGATTCTTTTTTTTGTTTTTTTTGTATGGTCTGAATAGATTGAGTGTACTGGCCGATTTCGAGGATGTGGCGAGTTTGCAAGATATTTCCACCAATTATATACACCAAGTTGAGTTCCTTAATGGAACAGATCTTTCTGTTGTCCGATTGTGGCTATCATCCAATGTTGTCAGGAACCTAATATGGCAAGCCTGCATGGATCGGTTTGCCCTTGGTTTTGTCCTTGCTCATGATCCTACCTGTCTTGACCTATTGGTTAGTCAATAGGATAGAATTAAATCGAAATTCTTATGACAAGCATTCCAAAATGTACTTGCCATGCTCCGCAAAGAGCAAAAAAAACTGGTCTTGATCAAAATGAAATTAAATTACAGTTATAACCACTCCAGCATAAAGATTGATTGGATATTTCTGTGGTTAGCTGGACTATATGTGGGTTAACTCATTTATGGAATACTAGCACCAATTTTATTAACTCATGTTATTGTGGTGTTGCAGGAAACCTGGCTGTCTGTTAAACCAGCCTGGGATAATCATAGTATTCTTCTGCATCCAGCTAAAATTGCTTCTCGAGGCAGACCTATGTCAGGCCTGATGGTGGCCATAAAAAAGAACAAAAATTTACAAATATCGGCTTACGAAGCCCCTAATTTGTTTCTTCAGATGGTCAAGATTTCTTATGAACAAGGTGCATTTGCAATACTTGATGTATATCGCAACCCAATGGGTTTATCACACACAAAGTTCTTTAAAAATCTTGAACACCTGTTGGATATTGTCTCACAAGCACCTGATATCACTAATGTTCTAGTGGCTGGTGATCGAAATCTACATTTGTTAGAGCCTCACAGTCCTGCACTAAAGCAACCCAATGATAACTGGCTATCTTTAATGAACGACTGAGGTCTGGTGATGTGCAATGGGTCGATCGTAGGAGACATTCCAGCTCATTATACATGGCAGCGAGGACAGCATCAGTCAATTATTGATTGTTTTCATTGACACACACTTTTCAATGTGCTACAGAGTTTTTTAAAACTGTAGTTAAATGTACTCACAGCGATCACGACGCTCTATCACTTTGTCTATCATTTGACTGTGAAGTGGTAGGTTTGCCAACACAAGACTATGCCCATGCAGTGACAGTGAACAACGCACTGACTAGATTTCGTTGGACCGTGCAATCTTTAACAGCTTTCAACAATAACATTAGTAAATCTTGTAGATCAGAAATGTGGCCAGGTGAAGGCTATACAGAGCATTTGCATTTGTACCAAAGTCAGGTCTTTAATTCAACACGCCCCTTCTTTAAGTCAAGACACGAATTTGACCAACAGGTACAAATTAGGAAGGCCACCTTCATTAAAGAAAAAAGAGAAATTCTTGCTTCTACAGTGTTGGGAAAAAGCAGATTAATCAGAAGTGCCAAATGTAAATTCCGAAATTGGTTAAGAGCTCACTGAGCTCAACTGTTGCAGTCAGATGGAGAGGAGATGTTACGAGCCATTGCTGCATAAAATGAGGGCCAGATCTGGACGTTGCTCAATAGTGCTAGCCATTCTAATCAAAGAGCGGTCCAAGTCAATGGGTTCAGCGATTCTGACTGGGTGAAATAGTATACAACATTATATGCTCCTACATCTGTGAGTAACTATTCTTTGAACATTGGACCCTCTTGTTATCATGGTCTGCACATTTTAGAGGAAGATGTTCTGTATCCTATCAACAAAGTCAGCTCCTCGAGAGTGCCAGGCCTGGATCGCTTGAACAAGTGTATGTTCAAAGACCATCCTAGCCTATGGGCCAAAATCATGTGCAATATTTTCAATCAGATAATTGAATCATCTAAAATCCCTGATTCCTGGAGGTGGGCAATTATAGTGCCTATTTTCAAGAGAGGAGATTGGTTGTGTGCTACCAACTACAGACGGATCGCCCTCTTGGATGTCCCTGGGAAACTTATTTCAAGGCTTATACAGCGAGATTTCTCAGAATGGACCTCCAGGGAAGCTCGCTCTGATCCTTTTCAAACGGGTTTTGTCCCGGGCTTGGGCACTTCTGGTAATCTGCTTACACTCAACTCAATATTGTCATCATGCCTCTAATCACCAGCCTCTGTATTTGATTTTTATCGATTGTAAAAGCTGCTTTTGATTCATTCCCGAGAGAATTGTTGATTGCAAAGTTAGTTCAGCAGGGGTGTCCAGCATACTTAATAACATTGATTAATCATATTTACACTGGGAACACCATACAGGTGAGATTATCATTGGATGGAAAATGTACTGCCCCAATTAACACCTATAGAGGTCTACGCCAAGGGTGCACTTTGGCAGCCATATTATTTATTTTTTTCATCTCAGACGTAGGCAAGTCATTTGAGAATATAACCACGGACTCACCTAAGTTAGCGAATAAGGTAATTGGCCATTTATGCTGACGATCTTATTATTACGTCGAAAACTCAAGTAGGATTGCAAAGAATGCTTGATGCCCTGGCAAGTTATGGATGTAAGAATCATCTGATCATAAATTTGAAAAAGACAAAAGCTATGCAGTGTCTTGGAAGTAGGAAGATTAAATCCAAAAATTATAGGTGATTTCTGGATGGACAAATGCTTGAATGTGTGTCCCAGTATACGTATGTGGCAAATATGCATGATATGAGAGATTACATAGGTATTTTGAAAACACAGGGATATCCCAAGCTAAGATCATTCAGAATAAATACAGGAAATTTACCACTGCTCCAGCCCTCACTTATTATAGACAGAAACGTACGCTGATTCTCTTATATGCTGCAGAGCCAAATCTATCATAGCGGAAAAAATCTAGACTGGTCTCGAAGGAAGATTCTGGCGTAAAGTGCTGCATTTGTTGAATTTGCGTTCCAATGGCGTGGGTCAGACATGAGTTGGGGCTCATTTTGCTGTATGCTCGCTATATATGGCAAATTGTGGCCTTATTTAGGAAATGTCTTATTGCGGTTCAGTCCTCCATGGTTGTTGGAATTTTGGCAAACTATATATTTACTTCAAAAGATAAGATAAGTGTATATCGAGCTGGCGTAAAATAGTTGTTCATACAATGGCCTGCACTGAATTTACTTTACTAACTCTGATTCAAGATCCTACAAGAGTTAAGACCATGTTATTCCAATAGGATTGGTGTCAAACAATAGTAAAGTGCAATACCTATAAAGACTTCTGTAGTAACCCATTCCAGCCTAAAAAATATGGCATCCCGGAGGCTTATATATTAAAATTTCCATCAAGAAGGCATCGCATAGAATTTATGCACCTGCGGTTCAATTTGTGGCCAACGAAAGATGTTTTAGCCAAAAGGAAGATGATTGTGCACTCTGACAGTAGATGTAGGTTCTGTTGTTCTACAAAGCAGAGCAAGAGACTAAGGCATATATTGGTGGAATGCGTCTCTTTAGAGGATCAGAGAAAGCAGCATTTCAAATATGTTATGAAAGAATATAGAAATGTTGATTGCGATTTTTTTTTTATTATTTTTTTTTATTTTTTTTTTTTATGGTTGCTGATCCATAGTGGTTTACTCACACGAGTGAGAATAGGAGCACTCAGATTTCTCAATTCTTTGAAAATAGATGAAATGTAAGTAATTTGTAAAGAATGGACCTATGCGGTCCTTGTTTTTATTTTCTTGTTTTACTGCAGTGGTCAACCTTGTGGGATCGTAGGTGTTTTGGATTTTCTTTGATTGAAGAACAAAGAACATGTATGAGTTTTTTTTGTTTGTGTTAAATGTATTATTTAATGTCCGTTTTTGTAATTTTTGTTTAAATTTTGTATAAAACATTGTAAAGTTGAAATATTTCAGCTAAAAACAATAAAAAAATAAAAAATGCATATAGCCATTTCCCACTCCTGCTGTTAAAGGCAGGAGAACTTTAATCAAATTGTTCTTGTCCATCTGCGCCAAGGGCACTTATTGTGCCCTGCCTGGGCCTAAATTCTAAGCTGGCTGCCATTTGCCAAGATGGCATTCACACCTGCATCACCATATAGCTTGTAATGCATGCCCTAAGGTGATTTCGCACCCTCCTTTGTGCACCCCCCCCTCTGCTCCCTGGATGTCCTTTCTAAGTGTTTATTTCTCATTCGGTATCGCATAGGGGCGGGTGGGGAGTCCCCCTCTCCTTCCAAGCATTCTCTCCGGCCGTGTACCTCTATTACTGCAGTGGTGCATGTAGGGGGAGACGCATGCTTCAGCTGTCGCAGACCGGCAGCTCTGATGTCCTGGCTGGCAGGGACTTTGTATTAGTTTCCTCCTGTCTGCCGGTGACGGGCTTCGGCTTTCGGTTTGGCTAATGCCTAAGGTGCTTCCTCTCCCCTCCCACCCCCCCCCCCAGTTAGATTCTAGGGCATATTGTGTAGCAGGCTCACATCCTTAATCGCAAAAGGTGATCACATCCTTGTCTCCTTTGGTGGAAAGGGAGGAACTCCCTGTATTTGTCACAGTAGGAATGTTGCAAGGCTACAGAGATCTTGAAGAATGCACATCATTGTGATCCTCTGCCCAGGCAAAGCAAAACAGTGTGCTGGGACGGTGTCCAGTCATAGTTTAGAGAAAAAAAAGGATCGAATGCCCTTTTTTTCGAAACCAAAAGGACCGCGAATTTTTTTTCTCGAATTCTTTTTTATTTGTTTATTTATATATTTTTTCGTTTTGTATGCATAAAAACGTTTTTAAAAAAAAAAAAAAAGAAAACTGGTTTGGGGCGGAACCCCCCTAACAAAAAAAAAAACAGCATTCAAAACTTTTTTTTCAGGCAATTTTCGTGTAAAAAAAAAAAAAAAGGCATTCGATCCTTTGTATTTCGAACAAGTCACCTACAACCTGCTGGGACAGTTAAAACCACCCTAACAATTTGAATGCACCGACACATTATTTCACATGCTTTACAATTGCACACAAATGATGTCCTTCTGGATGACTATTTTAAACATTTGTAGGCTATAGGTTGATCTCACTGCATCAGTAGTATCTATTGTAACAAGAACAGCTATCGCTGGACTCTTATTTGCTTCACAGGTCTCCAACAAAACTCTTAATCTATACACTCTGTCAGGGATACCGTACCAGAGACAGTCGGATGATGGGCGTGAAGTAGTCCATCTCACCTCATCATTTCCTCCATTAGTTTTTCATCTGATGCTTCGTTGATCCCATTGTGTGTTGTCTAGTTTCTCTGCAAACATACTGTTTGATAACAAACATTATATAGGAGTCATAACAGATCAGATGCACAGAGCTTGAGATTGGATGACCTTGTTAAAGGGAGCACTGTTTACTGTCCTATTCCCTACTTCTTCCAATGCCACTGTTTCGTCCATTACTTTTCTCTCCTGTTTTGTTTCTTTTATAGCGTTTGTATATTTTTGTCAAAGGAGACATAGACATACAGACAAAGCTCTGTTTGTATTGAGATTTTCTCCAATCGCCAGATCTCAAAGGTCAGTCATACGTAAGACCGTCCACCTTTCACTGCTAGTGTTTCTTTAACTTGCATGTTAGTGCATTGAAGGTGTCTCACTGCAAATGTTCCAAATCACAGTATACTTTAATTTGAAACTATCTTCTGTGAAAACCATGAACATTGTGTGTTTTTCTATTTTGTTTTGTATCCTTCGTTATGTAGATATATTGAACTAAAAAGAATGGCATGAGTGCAGTTAAGTGAGTGGAGATTTTCATGAAGAATTGTATTTGTGACTGAGAATGTGAAACGTTTTCCTGCATTTGAACAAGGTATTATGAAGTCTGCAGTGAATGTCACCTGCAACCTACACAGACACACTACTGTGAAAAATCATAGTATTTTGAAAGTAGAACTGTTGAAACCTTTAAAGAAAAAGTGTCAAAACTATCACAAGATTTATAAAAATAAACATAAGAAAATGTAATGTTTAGAAACTCTGGTCTCCTGGAAATCTCTATTCTCTGTGTTGCATTGCTCCAAATTTAACAATGTCAGAGCTCTTTAAACTGGAGAAAAAAACAATAGGGGGTGCAATGCTAGAAGTGTTTCTGTAAGGTTGTATGTGTTTGCATTGATTTGAGGCTGATTTGCTGCTTGCTTATAAGAATAATGAAGTGCTATTTTTCCATAGTGCTGCAATTTTTTGTGTGAGAGGTGCACTAGTACACATATTACGGCCTCGTCGGTGGCCAGTATCTTTTGAATACTGAAAATGTAAGTGGCTGATTAGGCTTCAAGAAATTGTTTTAAAGCCTCTACTACGATTTGCGGGTGCAGAAGGTTAGCCACAGAGGTTTAGCTCTATTATAGTTCACATGTTTCTCCAGTAAATTCTATTTGAAGTTTATATGCACATTGCTATATCATTATAGGGAGAACTTTATGAATGTATTTGCAAAGTTGATTTAATAGATGGAGATGTTTAATTCAATTTCTTTATTTAATGGAATTGTTTCTTGGAGCAACAAGAAGTAATTTTTCAGCGAAGTGTCCTCCTCTTTTAGAAGTGAGTCCTCTCTGCCAGCATTTGAACCTGTCGCATATCGGTTCCACACAGATCTGTTGACCCACTGGGCTTGTTACAGTGTACTGGGAGCTGCATTGAGCCTTGAAACTTCCCCTTAAGTACCTTGCATCAGACAGTGAGCTAAAGAATCTGGGTAAGGCTCTTGTAAAGAGGACTAATGTCTGGCAGAGAGACTCCCAGGACTCCCCTCCCCCCCCCATCCCCCCCTTGTTAATTTGCATAATTTAAGTAACTTTGGGTCTCACCCTAAATTACTAGGGGAATCCAGACATGGACCCCTTGCTCATGATTCTTAGAGAGGCACAGCTCCACCCTACTGATGAGGTCAAACCAGACCGAAACACGTGTCTGGGGTTGCTGTTGGTACTCTTGTTCAGAGAAGAATTGCCTAGCATTTCGGTGCTGGACTGCCCCAGGGCAGGACAAAGACTGATATGTTTTGGATATTTCTCTTCTGTGAAAGACAGTGAGCTAAAGAACCTGGGTAAGGCTCTTGCAACCAGGACTGTCTGGCAGGGAGATTCCCAGGACCCCCCTTGTTAATTTGCATCATCTTGCATCTCTTCAGCTGCCTCAAAGATCCATAGAGGTTTGAGAATATTTGAGGGAATTGTGAGGAATGTTTGAGGCTTGTGAGCTTTGAAGAGTTTGAACATGCCAAATCACGAGGATGTATTTTTTTGTATTTTTTTTTGTTTGCTTGTTAGGCGCTTATACTATAAGAAAATAGTGTTTCAAAGCGCCCACAGGTCAGGGAGGGAGCAATAGTGGGGAAATAAACTATCTAAGAGCAGAGGGGGTAAAAGGTAGAAGGGACGAACCTACTATGCATTGTGAGTATTCAGAACGTGCAAGTGCAGCAGGGAAGAGGGAAGAGGGAAGATGGGGTAAGTGCTGGGGAGTCCGAGCTCATGGGTGAGCCACAGATGAAGTGCTAGGAATGTTGAGTGTTACACGGACTGGGGCTGCAGGTGGTGTAAGTGCGAACCTCCAGGGCGGAGGGTGTGCAGATGCAAGTGCTGTGGATAGATAGAAGCTGGGCAGGATTGGTGTGGGAGGTCAGGGCCCCGAGGATGCGTAAGGGCCCAGGACACTGATCGCAGCAACTTTGGGATTAGCAGAGTAGAGAAGAAGGGAAGGAGGAGGAAAAGAGGAAAGTCTCTGGAATTTGAGGAGATCCTGCTCAAGGCGCAGAGGGAGGGGGAGGCTATTCCATAGGAGGGAGCCCACTCAGGAAAGCGAATAACCATCTCTGTTTAGCAAAACGCTTTACACAGAGAGAGTTCGTGCCAAAGGAACGTAGTGCTCTAGAGGGAGAGTATTTAGTGAGATGAAGTGGAAGGTAGTGTGGTCCGCTGGCCCAGACAGCCTGGTGGATGATGCAGAGGGATTTGAATTTACTACTTGCTGCAACCGGGAGCCAGTGAAGACTTTTTAGTGCAGGAGACATGCGGTCCCTGGGCTTAAGGCCAAGGATAAGTCTTGCTGCCCTATTCTGGAGGGGTCGCAGTGTGGAAGATGGTAGATTCAGGAGGAGGCTATTGCGGTAGTCCAACCTAGAGAGAACTAGGGCTTGGGTCACATTGAGCCTCTGAGGGAAAGTGAGAAAAGGTAAAATAATGCTACTTGGCAACTGGCAAATGATCTGCGTATTAGGATATATGATAGCGGTCCCTTGCCAATGCTGATCCGATCCCTTTGCAGTGTTTGACATTTTGTGCTTGGCTGCTGAACAAAATTTGCCTGACTGATATACTTTGTGATTTTTTTTTATATATATTTTAGAATCCATATTTTTAATTGTGCATACTTTTAGTGACTAAGCCTTTTAGAGCATTGTGATTGTTGTAATTGTGTTTTGAGCCCTTTGTGGGGCGATTTGAATCAGGGTTTGTTTTAAACCCTGCACGCCTCATTCAGTAGGAACTACACTCCCCAGAAGGAGCTGCGGCCAAGTCGTGCATACCTGCAGCAACTTGCTGTGGATCCCGTTTAATCTATCATGGGGCTTACAGAAGTACTACCATTATAGCGGAAAGAAACATTTCACATAGCTGCTCGGACTAATTTTCTGCTAAACTTAAGGTAGGCTCGACTTCCTAATCTTGCCCTAGGTTTGGCGATTCCAGTGCACCTGATTACATGTAATTTCCCCCTGCTATTAGGTCTGAGGTATCCGATTCTTCTGTCATTCGAGTAGCGGTCCCCATTAAGGTTGAGGAGCAGGTCGTGATCTCCCTTTGCACTAATCACGACCCTACTCTGAAGAATGCGATATGCTCTCAGCCTAGTGAGGCTATTTTGATTGCAGCCGAAACTAACTCCCCAAACATTTGTTTGGAGCATGAAACCACTGCTCTCCAGTCTTCTCAGCCGCACGTGGCCACCCCGGTGTCTGAGTTATAGTGCATGCTACTTAACACCCGTTCTCTAGTTAAGCATGCCCATGAGATTGTTAACTATATTGAACAGAATAATCTGGACCTCTATGCTCGGACGGAGACTTGGGGTTCCAGTGCAGCAGGCCCTAGTCTCAAGTTAGCTATTTCCTCTGGGTATGCTATGACAACAATGGACAGATTGGAAGGTAGAGGTGGAGGCGTAGCCTTTATCTTCAAAGATTGTCTCTCCATTTGGGAATCCCCTGGACTAATCGTAGAGGGCACTGGCTCTCTACATATAAAATTGGGCATGAATGTGGAGGCTACCATCAATATTTTGATATATCGCCCCCCCTCAGCCCCCTGCCCCCCTTCACAGAAAGCAACCCTTGTAGAGGCCTTTAACAATTATCTGCTATCTTTTATTGAAACCCTCCTCTCGCTTTATTATTCTCGAAGATCTTAGCTATTGGCTAGGTGACACTCACCATCACTAGGCTGCTTACCTACAGCAGTCCTTATCGGATATAGGCTTTGAAAAGCAAGTATCTGTGCCTACACATGTGCTTGGTCATACGTTGGACTGGCTCTCGGTCCTTAATACTACCTGCCACAATGTATTTACCTTATCTTGCTAAAGAATACGCTGAAATGTTTGGTCCTGGCACGTAACTTGAAACGTCTTACCTTAACTAATATTGAACTACTACTAGATAGTAATCTTAGTTTCCCAAAGGACACCCCACTTCATGTCACGCCACAGTGCTTGGCGTCAAATATGACCTATATCTCTAACACCTTAGCCCAGTTGAAGCAAAAAAACAAACAAAAAGAAGACGGTCATAAAAGTCAACCCTGGTTTTCGGCAGAGCTTTGCAAACAAGCCCAAAATTTGAAGGCGTTTCATATCGGGGAAAGCATCTGAGTCCAGCTTTCTTAACAGCTTATAAAAATGTAGCCAAGACTTCTAAATCGGCCGTTTTGGAAACAAGGAATTGCCACAATACTGGAATTTCGAATGCGCAGTCGAATGTAAAGGACATTTTTAAAATTCTAAAAGAGCAGATTCAATCGAGCAGTCACCGGACCAAACAGTCTTAAAAGATGCCAAGTGGTGTCAGCAATTACAAGATGGCATGCAAGAAAAACTTCAAGGCTTCAGAAGGGACATTCCTTGGTAGAAAGATGGCCTCCACATCATGTGTAGATATTGACTCTGATGCCCACTACGTGTAACCCGGCCGTTGCACAATTAAATTTTTCACCCATATCGGAGGAGACCCTTAAAGTTATCGAACAGCTTAAAGCGACTCGCTGCAGAGGCGATTCCTGCTCCCCTTTGATCAATAAAACATGCCCACCTTCGCTCATAAAAGCCATTTGTACGTTTATGCATGAGAGCAAGGTCCCTGATGAGCTCAAACAGACTCTGGTCACTCCCATTCTGAAAAAAACAGGGCTACCTAGGGTCAATCATCTTAACTACCGTCCTATTTTGAATACCGCTTTTTTGTTAAAAATGCTAGACAGGGTAGCGTATGGTCAGATCTCGGAGCACCTCACTCAGCACCCTATTCTGAACACTCATCAATCCGGTTTTAGACTTTGTTATGGTACAGAGACCTCACTTCTTCCGTTGAAGTCCAGACCTTTGGACTGTCTAGACAAGGGCTCTCTCTCCCTCTTAATATTGTTGGACCAGTCAGCTGCGTTCGACTTGGTCGAACACTCCATCTTGAAGTCCAGACTGGTAGAGGTCGCTAACTTTTCCCCCACAGCCGTATCCTGTATTGCCTCTTTCCTAGATAATGGACATAGCAGAGTATGCTCCGATGAGGCAGAGGCCCTCCAGATTCCAGTCCTATGGGGTTCCCAAGGGGCGAGTACGTCCCCATTCCTCTACAACATTTTCATGGCCCCATACTTCTCGCTTTTAGTGTTGGAAGGGGTCATGCTTTCGAACTATGCTGACGACACTCAATGTGGCCTCTCCCTCTCAGGCTGCCATCTACGGGACGAACAAGAACTCAATAGTCTTCAATCTCATAGAGAAGTGGATGCTTGACAACCTGGCATTGAACAAAGGGAAGACCGAACTGATGATAGTGGGCAGTTCACTCTCCCTTCTCAAGCTGGACACGACCTATAACTCTTTTAGGTTAGGGGCTAACATCACCCCCCTTCCCAAATTAAAAATCTTGGGTGTGGTCTTGGATCAGTCCATTACTATGAGGGTTCATGTTACCAGTGTTGTCTCGGCCTCGGGTATATTATGTCAAATTGTTATCACATCTTAGACCCCTTATTACTCAGGCTAATTCAGAAACAATTGCTAGAGCCATAATGGGGTCTAAGATTGACTACTGTAGTAATCTCCTGGTTGGTCTCTGTAAGAGGGACATTGGTAGACTCCAGATAGTATTAAACTGGCCAGTTAGTTGTGGTTGGGCTGACATGATGAAATCGCATATCAGAGGCTAGGCATTCATTGCATTGGCTACCGGTGGAAGCACGGGCCAAGTTTAGGGTATTGGTTATAACCTTTAAGTGCAGGCTTGGAGGGATGCCCTCCTACCTGCAGGTGCATATCATTGAGAAGGTCAACGAGAGAGCTCTCAGATCTAGTGGGCAGAACTTTTTGTTCCTACCGCGGAGTAGAACAAAGAAAGCCAAGAATGGTGCATTCTTTCTGGTGGCCCCTAAGCTTTGGAATCCGCTCCCGGCAGCCTTAAGAAGCCAACATTTGTTGACAGCATTTAAGAAAGACCTTAAAACCCTGCTATTCTCTTAAAGTCCAAGCTTCCCCATCTTGCTCCTGCCATTGATATCTGATTGCACCTTCTGTGTTTCTCTGTTTGTTTAATTTACTGTACACGCCCTAATGCCTATGGGTCCAAGGTGCGTATTACAAATGAAGTAATGTAAAAGTTTGACTGGAATACCAATAGATCTTCTAGTCACAAAGTGGATATAGATCAAGCAAAGACTAGACACAAAACCGCTCTTTATTTTGGATTTTCTTTGAGGGATAAGGTGCATGAACTGTGTGTGCCAAGAACACAAGCTTCATTTTTCTGAAGAGGATGGTTCTCTTGGTGGAGAGGGGTATTCTGTGTTTCATAGGGTTAGTTTCAGGGTGGACTAATGCATCAATGTCTATGGGTTGGGGATCACAAAGAAAAGTTCTCCAATTCCTTATCAAGCCCAGCATCCTGACAACAGATTGATATGTCTGCCCATACATGAGAAACATGTCTGGTTATTGGCGGACCAAAAACTTTAACTCAGTAAGGTCTTGCACCTTTTTCTTTGTGGATACTCTGGCTCTTTCCCAGTCACTACTGATCTGCACTCCTGTTTTGGGTTGTTCAAGCATTTAAGAGAATACTTAATGGCACAGCAGTGCTTTTGATTATTTTAAGGTGCAGAGGAGATGACAATCAACCCTGGCATCAGGGTTGTGAAATATACATGAACAAGATAAGTTCCTGATTAAGGAACTCCCGTCCTCTGCACACTATCCCAAGCTCATAAATGAGCTAAACATTTAGGAACATTTTTGAAGTAAATTTCAATTCATACATTCAATTATGATTGCTGGCATACAAGCATATTGTAGTTTCCAATGATAGATCTCAAAGATGAGGATATTTCTTCAAAGGTATTTTTATTGTTCAAAAGTTCATAAAAAGCCCAACGCGTTTCGAGATAAACATCTCTTCTTCAGGGGTATATTCAACATTATGCAACACATCTATAGTAAAATTTAAAAAAAACATCATTACATTTATAGTAGAGTACTTTTTGTTACTGTTTTGCATATATAATGGTAACATTTTTATGTTCAAAAGGAAAAAATAGAAAAAAGTGGTTCTTGTGATACTATATACAGCTGTCTAGTCATTCTAATAATTGTAACTTATTTTTTCAACTTATTTTCAACATTGACTCTGCTAATCTCAAATAGAATACTTGTCAATATACTTGTCTAAGCAAAATATGGTCCAAAGCAGACCATTAGTCTAAAAACCAAAATGGAATCATCAAACAAAAGGCTATGGATTATCTGTAGGTACTGTATCATAGTTGGTCAAGTGGATAGTCTCGTGTGAGGGCATGGTACCCTAATAGTCTTACAAAAGTTTGCTATGGAGTATAGAAGTGTGTGGTCTTAATGGCATTTGTGCCCGAGAGAGTTTAACAATTATAAGACCAAATAGATTATACATAGGTCAGATTGGATGTTGGTAAACACTGATAAAGTGCCTGTTGGTAGTGAGAGTAAGTAAGTTCTTCCCCTAGGTAAGGTTCCAGAAAGCGCTGTTGTGTGCAGTGTACAACTTAACGTGAGAGATACCAGGTAAGTCCATGCGTTCTTATGGCATTCCTTTTGCCAGGGAAAAGGTGAGTTTTTGTACTGTTAGCTTAAGTGATAGAAGAACAGGTAAGTGAGGGTAAAGGGTAGGGTAGGGTGTTGTCAGCAGAGGTTTAATGCTGCTTACCTCTGGCTATGATCCCAAGAGTGTGGAGGTTCTCTGCGCGTCCGTAGCGTGATGTTAGTAAAGATCAAAATGGCCGTATATATTATGGCGGTAAGTAATGACGTCATTTCGTTGTGGCGTGCCGTAACGTCACGGATATAAACAAAATAATTTTTGTTCTAAATACGACAGAAGATGTTCATGTGTAATAAACAAAAAGAATTTGATAGTGGTCCGCTTGGACACGAGGAGTTTATCTGTGATCACGGAGTAAATTACCATGCCGTAGAAGTGAAAGTAACGCGGTTACTAGACCGAGACAGAAGGATAAATGGGGTTATGAGTTTAGGGAGCTGGGATGGTAAGGGAATAAGTTCCTGGTACGTTATGTTATGTTATTTTGCATTTATATAGCGCCTTATATACCATTGGTATGGTCTGAAGGCGCTGGTAGGTTGAACACCCTTGGTAACCGAAGTTCGGTCAGTAGAGAGAGAAGAGAGAGTCAAAAAGTGCGTGTGCGCACCAGGTATGTGTGCAGCTGGTGCGGAATTCAAGTGGTAGCTGCTTCTTAGCGGTAGGTGTGGTGGTTGAGAGATCAGGAGTATGTGTTCGCTCTGGCCGGCTTTATCCAGGACGAGTGTGGCTGCGTTAGGCCTGAGGAGAACGCCTGGCTGGGGGGTGTGAAACCAGCAATGTTTATTTAGAGTGCTGTGGAGTAAGCGGGAGATGTAGATATGAGAACAGTTATACCGAATGGTGTCATAGAATCACTGTGTTCTAGTTGAGTGGTGGTGTAAGGGAGAGAGCAAGCGTGGGGTGTGTTATGATGTATGCTCTTTCGAATGTTCCCTGTATTCCAAAACATATTATGTATGTCACACAGTTCCGTGTGGGTGGGTCCGTTCTATGCGTTTTTGTTCATTTCAGGCGTTCAAGATTGTCCTACACATTCATGCCTGCTCGACATATTCATGTACTCTGGTTCAACTTGCGTGCTCAAGACTGTCCTTCATTCTCCGGTGTGTCTCACGCATGCTCTCATGTGTTCCATACGTGTGCACTCCTGTCCTTCTTGCGCACGCACTTCAGTCTACCCAGTGCATGTACTCCTGTCTGCCTACGCACTCATCCGTTCTGTATACTCAACCGCTCTCTATACACATCTATTCGGTACGCTCATTTGATCTACACACTCATTTGATCTACACACTCATCTGTTCTACACATTCATCCGGACTACACGCTGATACGCTCAACATACTATTCATCAGCTCCACGTACTCATCCATTCAGCATATTGCTCCATTCAGCATACTCGTCCGCTCTACAAAGCATTCCGCTCATGCGTTCATCAACTCCCCACACTCATCAGCTCTGTACACTCGTCCGCTCCACAGACTCATCGGCACCACATACATTCTTACGCTCCACATACACTCGTCCGTTCCACCCACTCGTCCAGTCTACACACTCGTCCAGTCTACACACTCGTCCAGTCTACACACTCGTCCAGTCTAGACACTCGTTCAGTCCACAGCACTCACCCGGTCCACCCACACATCGGCGCAACATACTACTCGTCGGCTTGACAATACTACTCGTCTGCTCTGCGTGTCCATCCGTTCCAGACACTCATCCACACTATGTATTTGTCCGCTCCACACATTCATCTGTTCCACACACTCATCCGCACCACACATTCATCCGCTCCACACACTCGTAAGCTCCACATATTCTTCCGCTCCACACACTCGTAAGCTCCACATATTCTTCCGCTCCACACACTCGTAAGCTCCACATATTCTTCCGCTCCACACACAACATCCGCTCCACACAGTCACCCGCACCACACATTCACCTTTTCGCACGATCATCCGCTCCATCAGCTTATCCACGTCACACCTGTTCGTCCGTTCCAGGACACTCATCCGCGCTCCACACTCATCCGCGCTCCACACTCATCCGCGCTCCACACTCATCCGCGCTCCACACTCATCCGCGCTCCACACTCATCCGTGCTCCACACTCATCCGCGCTCCACACTCATCCGCGCTCCACACTCATCCGCTCTCCCTACCCATCCGCTCCTCATACTCATCCACTCTCCATGCTTATTCCCTCTCCACGCTCCACATCCACCCGCTCTCCATAATCGTCCGATTTCCACGCTCATCCGCTCTCCACGCTCATTTGCCCTCCTCGCTCGTCCTCTCTACATGTTCGTTCACTCTTACACATTCGTCTGGTCAAACGTCCATCCAGTCTATACGTTCATCTGTTCGGATTAGTCGATTGTTCTACGCCCTCCTGTGTTCTGTTTGCTTTTCTGTTTTCGTGTTTTCTACACGTACTCATCAGCTCTACACGCTCGTCCATTCTCCACACACAACCACTCTGTATACTCATTGGCTCTAATATGTTTATCTATTTCCTCTGATCTCTATATTCATTTGATCTTTCTAGTCGTCTATTCTACCACTCTTGCACCCTTCCATTCAGTGCGTTCATCTGTTCTATACGCTACATCCATTCTAGATATTTCGTCTGTCAATCATTACGTTCCCTCCTCATTCATTATGATCATTTCATCGATTCAGATCTCCTAGTTTTCTGATGATTTAATCCTATTATCCACTTCACTGTTTTGATCTACATTACTCGTTTAGTACTGTTTGTCTTTATGGTTTACATTCGATTTTATTTAGTTGTAAATTTCTTGCTTCAGGTCAATTGCCGGGTCGGTGTTATTGTGATCAAGCTAGTTTGGAACTGGTTAGTTTTAGGGGAAAATCCAGGTTTTCAGTAGTTTGCCGAAGGCCGTTAAGTCTTCAGTTAGGCGGATGTGGGGTGGGCGCGAGTTCCACAGGGATGGGGCTAGGGCTGAGAATGATGATCCGCCTAACCTGGCTGAGTTTGTCTTAGGAATTACTAGGAGGCCTGCTGAGCTTGATCTTAGGGTGCGAGTGGGGTGATAAGGTATTAGCTTGTCTTGAAGATATTCGGTTCCAGTTTTATGCAGTGCTCGATGGGAGAGGCATAAGGTTTTGAAAGCCACCCTATGGGCTACTGGAAGCCAGTGCAGTGTCTTAAGGGCTGGGGATACGTGGTCTCTTGGACCGAGCGCAAGTAGCATTTTGGCTGCTGCGTTTTGTGCTCTTTGGAGTTTGTTTAGTTGGTATGCATGAATTCCGAGGTATAGGGGGTTTCCGTAGTCTAGTCTTGATATGACGATTGATTGGACCGTGGAGACTCTGTTGGGAAATGAGAGGTATGGAAGGATGCACCTAAGGTTTTTGAGGTGGTAGTGGCAGGATTTTGAGACATTGTTGACTTGGCGCGAGAGTGTTAGGTCGGAGTCCAGGGTGCATCCAAGATTTTTCACTGTGTTGGAGGGCGTCGGTGAGTTGCCCATGGCGGGTGGCCAGGGTAGGGGGTGCGGAAGAAGATCGGGGTTGCCGCAGATCATGATTTCAGTTTTGGAGGGGTTTAACAGGAGGTGGCTTTGGGTCATCCAGAGTTCTATGTTAAGGAGGCAGGATGCCAGGTCGGGTCGGGAGTCGGGTTTCGAGTTCAGCAATTTTAGAATTAGTTGAGTGTCGTCGGCGTAGTTGTAACACAGGGTGTTGTGTGAACGAATTATTGGTGGGAGGGTGATCAGGTAGAGATTGAACAGGAGGGCGGATAGACATGCTCCCTGAGGGATTCCCGTGTTGACTGGTCGGGCTTTTGAGGTAAAGCTGGAGAGTGTCGTTATTTGGTGCCTGTCTTTGAGGAATGAAGCTTATCCATTTAAGGGCGGTTCCACGGATTCCTAGAGAGTGGAGTCGGTATAGGAGGATTGAGTGATTGATCATGTCAAAGGCGGCCGATGGGTCGAGGAGGATTAGTGCGGCGCATCCCGCGGAGTCTGCTGTCATTTTAAGGTCATCCCAGATCGAGGTTAGGGTGGTTTCCGTTCCGGGACGTGATCTGAAACCTGATTGGGCGGGGTCTAGGAGGTTGTTGGTTTCGACAAAGGCATTTAGTTGGGAGTAGGCGGTTCGGTCAATGAGTTTGGCAAGGAACCTGGTGTTTGAGATTGGGCGGTAGTTTTTGGACTCGAGAGGGTCGAGCAAAGGTTTTTTAATTAGAGGTTTGACGTGCACCGTTTTGAATGCGTCGGGAAAAATACCGGAGGAGAGGGAGGAATTTATGATAGATCTTGCGTGTTCTCCTGCGCAGGTGGAAGCAAAAATTTCTTTAAGGGTTGTGGCTGGGCAGGGGTCCAGTGGTGAACCAGAAGGTTTGCGGGCAGATAGAAGGTTGAGAAACTGTTCTGGTGATATTGGACTAAAGGATTCAAACGTTGGTTGCGTAGAGGTTGCGGCTGAAGGGCTGGCCGGTACGGGCGGAGGATTGCCCGGTGGCTGTAGTTGAGCCAGTTTGGTGTTTAGAGTTTTTGTTCTTTCGATAGCCGTGTTGTGGAAGTGGAGGGAGAGCGAGTCGCACAGTGATTGTGAGGCAGTCGGGACGGTTGTATTACAAGATGGATTGGTGAATTCTGAGATGATTTTGTGGAGTTCTTTGCTTGGGTTTTTGCAGTTTAGGATTCGGGTGTTGTAGTGGGCTTTTTTTGCTTTCCGGATTTCGGCCTTGTATTGATATAGGTGTCGGGCCAAGGTGGTCCTGCTCTCGTGGGTTTTCTCTTTCTGCCATTTGCGTTCTAGGTATTTGTAAAGTCGTTTAGTGGTCTTCAACTCAGGAGTGAACCATCTGGGGAAAGGGCCACGGCGGGTTGATGGTTTGCATGGGGGGGTGAGTCACAGGAGAGATGCGTTTGAGCCATGAATCAAAGGCTTCAGGGGTTAGTTGGTTGTTGGGAAGGCAGGTGGGTGGTGGAGATTGGAGGAGTGCCTCGGCTAGGTCGAGGGTGATGGTTAGTTTTTTCTAGCATTTGCGTAAATTCGGGGGTTCGGATGCAAGTACGGGAGGGGGGGTCGGTTGAGTGGATGGCGAACGAGAGGATTAAGTGATCGGACCAGATGATTGGGGTGGGGGACTTTAAATGAATCAGGGAGTTGGAGCTAAAGATGGCATCAAGAGTGTGTCCTTTGTAGTGAGTCGGGCCGTTTATGTGGGGTTGGAGATTAATTGCATCTAAAGCGTCAACCAGGGAGTGTGTCATAGGGTTGGTGGGGATGTCGAGCCATATGTTGAAGTCACCAAGGAGAGTGAGGTTGGGATGGTTTAGTTGGAGGGTGGCGATTGAGTCGCAAAGGTTGTTTGCGAATTGTCTATCGTAGCCAGGGGGCCTGTAGATTATTAGGAAGCTGTGAGAGAGCGATGGGGAGAGGGAAAGTTTAACGAGGAGAGATTCGCAGGATGGGATGGAGGGTTGGTTGTCGATGATCGAGGCGCGGAAGGGAGATTTGAAGACGAATGCTACCCCACCTCCTCTGGACGGACGGTTCAGTGGGATGAGGGAGTAGTCGGGAGGAAAGGCTTCACTAGCGATTGGGCCGAAGTCATCGGAGAACCAGGTCAGTGATGAAAACTAGGTCTGGTTTGACAGAGATGAGGAGGTCATAGATGCAATGTCTGTTTTTTGCTACGGAACGGGCGTTAAATAGGATACAGTTCACATCGGCGGGTAAGGTAGGTCTTGGTGCTGGAGCGGGATGTGGCGGTGGCAGAGAGAGTGGAGGGGGGGTAAGGTGGATGATGCTAGAAGGGAATAGTGGGTGGGCAGAAAACTTGGCAGGCTTCGGGCGGGGCTGGGTGGCTGGGTGTGATTGGATGATCGGATTTGGGATGGGGGATTTGAGGGAGGGGTGTGGGCGGTTGGGGGTTTCCGTTGCAGTTGATGAGAAATCGAGGGAGAGGGGTTTCAGGAAGGGGGAGGCCACGGGGGAAGGCGGAGAATGCGGGAGAGAGGGGGTGGGTCGAGACAGGGGAGGAGAGGAGTGCTGAGAGATTGAGGGGGACCAGGCGTGTTTCCTCTTTAGTTTCTTTGCTGCGACTGGTGTGTGGGAGAGGGTAGGGGGGTCAGAGGGGAGAGGGAAGCAGCTTCGGTTCGTGCTAGGGCTAGGCGCGCAGTTTTTAGGGAGGGGAAAGGGTGCGGTCGGGGGGGAAGGTGGCAGGGGTATGAGGGCAAGGCGGTGGGTGGGTGATTTCCGGTTGGGGTGTGCCAGGTCTGATAGGGATGGGAGGGGGTGTGGGCAATGCTGGCGGGTCGGCGGTGGGGTTCAGGGGATGAGTGGTTTTAGGGTGAGTGGCTCTCCATCGTGCTCCTCTGGCTTGGTGTTTGGAGAGGGGAGTGGCAGCGGGTGTGGAGGAGGGTGGGGTGGTTTGGGAGGGAGGGGGCGGGAGGGAAGGCAGCTCGGAGAGTGGGGGTGGTCCCGGGGGTCGTTTCTGACAGTCTGGTGGATTGGGTGTGCTCATGATTGGTGCTGGCTTTTAGGTTGATTTAGGAGGGTTTTCTGATTGTAGTTCTAGGATCTGGGTGTCACGCCTTTAGGCACACTTCTGGGTTCACCTGGTCTTAGAGGATATTAGACTATTTGCTGCTCTCTAGACACAATAGCTGGCAGATGATTATTAGTTTATTAGGTACGTTTCTGAGTTCTCCTGTACACAGCGAAGATATTCGGTCAGTCTCTAGTTTCAATTTACTTAGAGGCGGTTTTAGATTATTTGTCACCGTTTTAGATTCTACATTACACAGCTAAACTGTTAGTTATCTTAATAGGGTTGAGCAGCGCAAGCTAGTGGGGGTACTACTTTCAATTCACCTTTATACTGGGAGGGTATTAGGTATGAATCTAAAGTTTGTATTAGATTATTAGTCGCCGTTTAGGTTTTACATTACACAGCTATACTGTTTAGTTATATTAATACAATTAGTTATTAAGGTGCAGTTCAGTATAAAAGGTGCAGTTCATTCAATTCGACTTCATACAGCGAGGGTATTAGGGACTTTGTACCGACAGGTTATTAGTGAGATTGATCGGTTTGGTCTGGCATGATATTACATTATTGCACTTTTCACAGAGAGGTTATTATGGTCCCTTCAGAAGGTATCCTTCCACAGAAAGGCTACTTGGAACACTTTCTAAGTTCACCGAGAGGCTAATGGGCACACTTTAGTGGAACTTTCAGACGGGCTATTGGGCGTGTCTCTAAATTCGACTTGCCAGACTGGCTATTGGTAACATTTTTAAAGGCACATTCCTAATGCAAATGCAGTTGAGTACACTTCTAAATTCAACTTTTGGCTATTGGTCACAACTTCTAAATGCAGTTGGGTACTCTTCTAGATGTAATTGGGTACACCTCTAAATTCAACTTTTCTCAGTGAGGCTATTGGTCACAACTTCTAAATGCAGATGGGTACACTTCTAAATTCAACTTTTCACAGAGCGGCGTTTGGTCACAATTTGAGAATGTGGTTGGGTACACTTCTAAATTCAACTTTCCGCAGAGAGGCTATTGGTCACATCTTCTAAGCGCAATTGGGTACACTTCTAACACCCTCTACATTCTTGCCCCAGTCAAGAGGATCTGCCTGAAACATGCCTACAAGAGGAGCACCTGGTACGACTGAACTTGCTTGCAGGCCTGAAACACAAGTGCAGTGCTGCTGAACGGAAGTGGCAGACCTCAAACTTCTCCAAAGGCAATATAGACTCCCTAGTTGCTCCAAGAAAAGGGCCCACATCCAGGCTTGCGTCTCTAGGGCATCCGACAACACAGCTGAACTCTTTAAAGTCTGCAAGAAACTAGCCAACCCTTCCGCAGTCTCCACCTCACATCCTTCTCAGGACCTCTGCAATGCATTGCCCCACACTTGACTGCAAAATCTCAGGACATCCTGAGCACTCTTCCCTTCCCTTCCCCCTCATACCCCCCCATCCTTCTGCCACCTATGGCCTCTCATCCCCACTCTGCCTTTCTCTCCTCCTTCTCTCCCATCACATCCGATAAGGTCACTAGAGTTGTCTGCTCTATGAAGGTCTCTTCCCCCCGCCCCCTCCCAACAGGTCTTCCAGATCCATTAAGTACAATATCGGCTACCTTACCCCCGGACTTGGGAATTTCTGCAATTGCTTCTTTGCTACCATGTCTTTCCTTTCTTCCCTCAAGCACTCTTGCACCCCCTCCAGAAAAAACCCTCTGGTGACCCCTCTTGTCCAGCTAAAATACTGCCCCATCTCTATCACTCCCGTCCTAAGGAAACTCATGGAGAAGCTGGTCTTCCCCCAACTGACCCAGCACACTGAGCTTGTCAGTTGTCTACACGACAATCAATCTGTATTCCAAGCATCCAGAGGCACAGAAACTGCTCTCCTGAACATCCACAAAGAACTGCTTACATCTCTTGATTCCAACTCTCCAGCTGTTCTCATTCTACTGGATATTGTCATGCCTGCCGCGGAGCCTCCCCCTGGTTCGGCGGTCAAGCCTACGTTGAAAGGACTTGAAGTGAGGCACTTTGCATGTAGTTCTATTTGCGCTTGTGTCTGTTTGACACTTCCTAGGAAACAGTGTTTTGCAGCAGGGAAGCCGTACATGAACCACGTGTTCGCCACGTTCCAGCTGTCACATGGTTTTACAGCAAATGTATTTAGATTCACGCCTGGTGGTGTTCGCTGCTTCCGATTGTTGATCGTTTCCTGGTTCGAAGCTGCAGATACTACAGATTCTTACTGCTACATAATATCCAGTTATTCTGCAAAGCTGCCTGCATACCGCGTTCGCGTTGCCCGAGTGGACAACATCCAGTTATATCTCAAAGCTGCCAGCCGTTCCGTGCTCGTGTTCTCAGAGCGGGCAAGCATTAACTAGTGCTGGTATTTCTTTTCTGCGTGATCACTGGAGGAATTCCGCACTGCCAACTCTTTCCCAGATACTCTCCCCGCACAGATTATCAGTCTTGTCAGATTCAGTTGCTTTCCTTTACCACACACACAGCCTTTCGTTTTTTTTGGTTTTCCTTCCATTATTATTACTGACAGGTGCTCTTAGTTTGCCTCACGCTTCTGGAAGGCCTTGAACGCCACATTTCTTATTGATGACGATGTCAAGCTCCTATCATCCCCAGACAGATGGGCAAACCAAAAGGACAAATAGCACCATGGAACAATACCTACGATGTTTACGTTCACAATTCCAGTCTACCTGGTTGTCAGTATTGCCATTCGCCGAGTTCGCTTACAATAACTCTTTACATTTCCCCCATTGGTACATCTCCATTCCATGCCTTATATGGCCAAATTCCCAGATCCATTCCTTTGGATCCTGTGCTTTCTCTTGACAACCCAGCCGCAGCTGCCAGTGTCCGAGACCTCACTGTTATACGCCAGAATCAAGAGGCATCTGATGCTCGTAGGACACCTGCACCTGTCTAACAGGTCGGAATGAAAGTCTGGCTATCGGCTAAGAACCTGAGAATTCCCAGCAAGAAAAAACTGCTACCTCGGTTTATTGGCCCTTATGTAATAACCGGGATTGTGAATCCGTCGGCCGTCTGTTTGGAACTCCCAGTCCGTTGGCGGGCGCACCCGGTATTCCAGGTCTCCCTCATTAAGCCAAGCTTGCCTTCTACACGGTTGCCTGTCCGCCCTCTGGCGGTTTCTGTCAGGGGCTCCGAGGAGTATGAGGTGAGCGCCATCCTGGACATGTGATTGCTTTCGGGAAAGCCTTATTATCTAATTGATTGGACAGGCTACGGCCCGGCGGACATGTGTTATGAGGGGTGTGGTGGGCCCTTTGGGGGATGGCACTGTGGTGCCCGCCGCCGCGCCTCCCCCTGGTTCGGCAGTGAAGCCCATGTTGAAAGGACGGCAAGAGAGGCACTTTGCACATAGATCGGCAGTCAGGCCGTTCTATTCGCGCTGGCGTCTGACACACTTCCTGGGAAGCGGTGTTTGCTGCAGGGACGCCGTACATGAACCACGTTTTTCCAGCAGTCACATGGTTTTACAGCGAACGTATTTAGATTCACGCCTGGTGGCATTCGCTGCTTCTAATTGTTGGTGGTTTCCTGGTTCGAAGCTGCGGATACTACAGATTCTTCCTGCAACATAGTATCCAGTTATTCTGCAAAGCTGCCTGCATACCGCGTTAGTGTTCCGCGAGCGAACTGTATCCAGTTACACTTCAAAGCAGCCTGCCATTCCACGTTCGTGCTCACCGAGCGGACAACATCCAGTTATACCTCAAAGTTGCCTGCCATTCCGCGTTCGTGTTCTCCGAGCGGGCAAGCATTAACTAGTGCTGGGATTCTGCGTGATCACCGGAGGAATTCCGCACTGCCAACTGTTTCCCAGATACTCTCACTACACAGATTATCAGTCTTGTCAGACTCAGTTGCTTTCCTTTATCACAAATGCATAGTGCAAGCAATAGTGAACTAAACTATTGTTACCACACACCTTGCTACGTCGTCTTGTTTCAGCCACACAAATACACTGGACTTCTAACGCCTTAGACCCAGTCATTACTTTTCATCACAGGTACAGAGTACAGACATCATTGAACTGAACAATTGTTATTTCATAACTGGATACAGGTTCCTCATTTGTTTCCGTCTCATATGTGCACCTGACTTGATGGACACTTCCCAGGGGTGCACCAGCCCAGTCCTAGTGCGGCCCTCGTTCCGTTCGGGTGCTAGTTCCCTTACTAACTTCCCTTTCCCTGGTCGTTGCCTCTGGACTTTCTGGTTTCAAAACGCTCCTGGAATCACTGTGTCTTCCTTCCCTGCATTGCCTTAAGACGCCAACAGGTTAGTCTCTCTTCCGAGTTTTGAGTTCGTTTTTGTCAATTAAGGGCAGACACTGAATTGGTTTTTTTTCTTATACAGCTTGGCATTGTCATTGTACTCTGTGCCCTTTCCATTGATTCATCGCTCTGGCTGTGAACAACATAGCGGCCAGAGGGATTCATCAATTGGAAGGTTTTATTTAGTTCGGACAGATAAGACCATTGGTCAATAACTCGACCCGCTTCCTTCATTGAGCAACAGGTAGGAAACCAATCAAGTAAACGGGGATAATTGGCCAAGAACCAACCTGTATACTTTAATGTTCCAGGTGAGTGTTTCCACATTACAGTAGACCATAGTTGTGATAAATATCTCCTCTGCATTTGATACAGTCAACCACTCCATCCTCATAAAATGGCTCCACAATACCTTTGGTATCTCGGAGCGGGCACTGGACTGGCTGACCTACTTTCTCAATGACTGTCCCTCCCAGGTTATTCTAGGCTCTTTCTCCTCCATCTCAATCATCTCTATCGCTACCTGTGGCGTTCCCCAGGGTTCCAACATTTCTCCCTGGCTCTTTAACATCTATCTTGATATCCCCCCCCATGTTCGGTAGCGATTGCCTCTGGGGTAGCGGGGGTGTCCCCGCTTCCTAAGTACTGGAGGCAAGCGGGGGGTGGAGAAAAGCAGAACCCTGCAGCGTCTGATTCGACCTGCGTAAGAGGGACGGAACGGACGCTGTAGGGTCAGAAGCAAGCAGAGAAGTGATCAAATGATCTCTACCTCAACACCAACAAGACTGAGATCTTACCCATTGTGACACCAGCTCCCCTCTTTCTTTCCCCGCACTCTGGCCGCCCTCTATGGGCTCCACCCTCTCCTCCTTTTGAAGCCAGAAACCTTGAAGTCATCTTCAGCTCCTCTCTTTCCTTCCTCCTCCACATCTAGGATCTTGCCAAGAAGGCCCACTTTCACCTCTACCTCCTTAAAGGAATCCTTACTGTCCTCACTTTACCCCAGTAGGTTAATGTCTCCAGAGCTCTGGTACTCTCTAGGGTGACTACTGCAACAGCCTCTTCCTCATCTATCCTCTTCCTCCCTTACGACCCCTCCCGCTTATCCAGAATAGGGCACAGAGACTAATACTGGGACGCAAGCCCAGGGACCGCATCTCTTCAGCCCTAAAATATCTCCACTGGCTGCCGGTTGCTGCAAGGGATCAAATTCAAATCCCTCTGCATCAGCCACAAGGCAGTCTGGGGCCAGGGACCACGCTATCAACAAATGGCTCTCACCAAATACCCTCCCCCCTGATCTTAATGCTCCTCCGGCACCAACTCTCTGCGTGCCAAGCGCTTCTTTAAACAGCAAGCACGTGGCCAATTTCTTTCCTTGGCTGGCTCCCTCCTCTGGATCAGCACCCCCCCTTCCTTTTTGTCTTTTTCATCGCCTCCTCCTCAAATTGCGGAAGCTCAAAACTTCCCTTTTCAACTCCTTCTTTTCCCCCTCCTCCCCTGCTAATCCCACAGTCGCTGATATTGGTGACCAGGGCCCTTGTGTCCTTCTGGGTCCTGCACCTCTCCCCAATAGTTTTCAGCTTATGCCTACTCAGAGCACTTTCCATTGGGTCCCCACTAGCATGTGCTATTTCACATGCCCGCACTTATTGCTTTTGTCATTTGACCACTCTTACCAAGTGATCTCTGCCGGGCAATTCAGTGGTTTGCGACTTGTTCTCTAGCACTTCCATCCGTGGCACTCCTAAGCACTTACAGCCCCTCCCCCACCCTCACCCCACTCTCTATCTGCACTTGAACACTAAATTCTCACAAGGCCTAGTAGGACTGCCTCCTTCTTTCTTCATTTTTATTACAATTGCCTTTCATTCCCATGTTCCCTTCCTGTTGCCCTGTGGCTCCTTTGAAACACAATTTACTTGATGTACAAGCGCCTTACAAATGCACAATAAAATAAATAAAAAAGAAAATAAATGCAGTAAAGGTAACTCTACACCCCAAAATGTCATACCTGTATCATCAGATGTTGCCGCTTGAGGTGCCAGAAGAACATGTTCGGTAATTAAAGCATAAAATCACCAGGTTTATAAGCAGCCGTCAACCAGCAGCAACTATCATGGTAGGTGTGGCCTACTTGCAGAGCAGAGCTATCTCTTTGCTCTGAATCCCTGCCACTTCACCTACACTCTGAACAGCCCAACATCATACACCTAAAAAATTGTTCATGTTAATCTGTTTCACACCTAGAAGGTTCTCTCTGTGATAGTACTGTGAATCTACTAGCCTGCGTCGCACAACAGAAAATTGTTAGCATTGTCTTGATTCACACTTAGTAAACTCTCAATTCTGTTGTCCGTGTTTGGCCTCCCCCCCCTCCCAACCTGGTATAGATTTCTGATGGTGAATAATCAAGTATACCAAATTGATAACCTGTAGGATACTTTACATTGTGAGATGTCTAGGTAAAGCATGGTCTCACAAGTGATAAATCGTTTCAAACTTGTACAAAGATTTCCTGTAGGAGGCTTACATTCTGTCAGGTTATACACCTGTTATGTACAATATGATGTACTTTTCAACAAAAATGACCTTGTCGTTTTGACTTACTTTCTAATGGGAAACACAACTCGGTCCTGTTATGACATCTATATTGTGGTTTGAGGGACCTTGTCCATTTTCTCCCCCATATGATGAACTCTTGAAGTGTATTAAATATTCTGTGGTGCCTAAAACAATGATCACTCTATATCTGAAGAGCAAACTAATCGTGACTATTCCAGAAATCGTTATCTATTGTTTTTTGTTGTTGTTCTATAAGTATGCACCCAAGTAGAAATCTTTGTTGAGACCTAATGGGGTCATTGCGTCCAGAGTATGGATCCAATGTAATTCTCTTTGTGCCAATCTTTTGGCCATATCTCCTCCTCTGGGTGCTGGTAGAATCACTTCTAGTACAACTACTCTGAGTTGGGAGATATTGTGTCCATTTTCCTTAAAATGTCTTGCTACTGGGGATTTGATGTTGCCAGTCCATATGTTGGACTTGTGTTCTGTCCATCTTCCCGTACTTTTCGTATGGTCTTCCCTACGTAGTAGTTGCCACAAGGGCATTTCATTCCGTAGATGACGTTCTTGCTTTCGCAAGTCTTCAGTCGCTCACAATCTTTGGTGAAGTGTATCTCTTGAAGTCCATGCTTCCTTGATTGGGCCTTTAGGTGGCATGAGTACGATGGAAAATCTTGTCTGGGCCTTTCAGGTCTGGAGTGGGCTTGCTTACTGGATCTGTGCCAAAATTCTGGGCCTGAGCCAGTTTCTCACAAATGTCATAAGAAAACCGGAGGCCTCCTCTGAATTTCCATTCACCTTTTCCTTGGCCTTTCACCACCTTCCTTTCCCAGGGTCCTGGCTCTCTGGCCACAAGTACTGTCCCACACTCTCACTCACGCTGACACCGTTGCACACTTGCAGCCCTGCCACATACTCATACGTATGGGACTTTCCTCTTCCTTGCTCCTCTTTCTCTGTCCACTGGCTTCCCTTGCACCTCCTTGACTCTGCCACTTGTGTGTTCCTCCAATTACCCAACTTCCCCCTCATTAGTTTCAGGGTTCGCAGATATCCTCTCCCAAATCTCCTCCTTGTTCAATCTCCTCTTCTCCTCCCCTGTCCAAGCACCCATCTCTCTTGAACTTGGTATTCCACCCGTCCTCTATTTTCACCATTCACCTCTCACCAACTCCTATTGTTCCTCCAGTCTCTTCTCGCCAACTTCTTCCTCCTCTGATCTTCTTTTGTTTTCTCACCCACTACCTCCTCATCCTCCTCCACCCATCTTCCTCTCGGTCTCCTGCTTCTAACCTGCCGAACTTGGTGAAACTGCAGTCTGTGTTGCTGCATTTTTCGCTGCATTTGTAGGGGGATTGAGTTTGGGAACAAGTAAATGGTGGTTTTAAGGGTTGTGGGGAGGTGTGGGATGCTAGGGGGCTTGCCCCACCTTAGGAAAGCCACAAACATTGCCTGTAATCAGCCACTTCAAGGTAGGCCCGATTCTTCCCCCCCAACCCCATCTCTAACCCTGTTTGCTCTTTTCTACAGCCTTCTCCAAAGTAATTCCTCCATGCACCCACACTGCCCTGATTCAACCCTCCCCTTTTAAAAACCCAGAGGGCTTCTAATTGGCAGTCTAGGAATGGTAGCGGTTTTGCATTTGGGGAATTTGGTGTGGGGCATTGCATTGGCAGGCTAGTGTGTTGCCTTCATTCCACTCAGGTGTGCATGGCTCTGCGCTGTGTCGGTTGTCTGTGGGTAGAGATCTCTAGTATTGGAGTTGCCATTTTTGTTTTGCTTTCGCCCCGGTTCTCACTACACACAGCAGTTGTTTTGCACTTGCTCTGATGATCTACCACATCCCCCATCTCTGCAGTTGTGTGGGGTGCTGTTTCCCAACACTGATCCTTAACGAGGTGAGCAAGCCAATGGATTGTGGCCTTCCACGGATTCCTTATCTTTGCTATTTCCATTATCCAGCTTTGCTGCTTCGGAATAGTTTTTTTCAGCAGGGGGCGCTGTGCGTCTCCTGTTGATGTCGACGTCACCGAAGGTATATGTAGCAAACGCAGCGCCCTTTGTCTTCAGTTCCGTTTTTTCACACTTGCGCTTCGTTTACGGTACGCTTCGTTCCCTGAGAGGAAAATCTTCGATCATTTCTTCGTGCAAAATCTCAAAATCTTTGAGTGAATTCGAGAGAATGACTTCGTCATCTGCGTCTTCCACTCCCAAGTTGGGTTTCAAGAAATGCCATGACTGTGGTGCAAAGATGTCCGTTACAGACCCACATAGGATATGTCTATGATGTCTGGGTTCGACCTATCCATCATCTGAATGTGAGGACTGCCTGTCGATGACAGCGAAAGCCCTGAGAGAGTGCAGAGGGAAGCTGGTAGGACACAAAAATCCCCTTCGACTCAGTCGAAAAAGCAAAAGTCTTCGGACGAGTCGAATGGGTTCTCCCTGCCGAAAAAAGAGCAAACTATCCCAATCGCGTAGTGGTTCACACCACTCGTCTAGATACGTAAAGAAACAGCGCCATAGATCGTCATCTTCCTCGACTTCCAGTTCCTCACCGTAACGAGCACTAAATCCGCCTGACCGGCCCAGAGTTTCAATTGAAAATGTTAAAGGTGTTAGAGAACACGGCCTTGCCCCCTCGACTGCACCCAAAAGCCATGCTCCGGTCGAAAGACCTCGCAAGCATGAAAGCTGTGCGTCTTCGGACCCGGCGGGCAAGACTCCTTGAGCAGTGAAAGGATCCCTTGAGTCGAAGAAAAGTCCCCTCGAGGACGGAGTCGTCGACGTCATCGACGCTGATAACTTATGAAAAGCCACCTATGCTTCGAGCGTCGAACTCCTCAACGCCTCATGTGTCTAAGCCATCGACGCAACCCTCAAAGCCGTCGACCGTCTCAATGATGTTGGCTCCTTTGACCATTAATATTATGACATCTACTACAATGGATAAGATATATGCTCCTTTACCCAGATCTACCTATTTCAAGTCCCTCTCCTCTATTTTTGAGGATGCAGAGGAATTTTCTGATGAATCTAGACCTTTTGGTCTACAGTATGGAACACCATGAGTGCCTGAGGCATTAATTTCAGAGGATTCTAAAGTTATAAATGTACAAGAATGCCTGCATGATGCCAGTGGGTTAGACACCTCAGTTTGGCAGGGGAGACCCCATTGACCATGCAGAAGTCACATACATACAATTGATGTCTAGAGTTATGGAGTATATGGGTTGGCTGGACCAACTCCAGTCTTTGAGTGAGGCAACTAAACTGACGTCTTGGACAGGGGACCCCAAGAAGACCCAATTGTGCCATTCTATCAAGGCTTACAAAGGCGTGTTGCTACCAACTGGGAGGCACCTGAGGTTAATCTGGCTGTCAACAAGAAGTTGACATCAAAATACAGAGTTTCAAGCTCTGATCCATTTTACTTGTCCAAACATCCAACTCCATAGAGTTTGGTAGTTCAAGCTGCCACTTCAACCAGTAGACAGCCTACCCTACAATCCCTCCAGATAGGGATGATGAGCGTTATGAGGCCCTGGCTAAAAAAGTTTTCTCGGCTTGGAGTATGGCCTTGAAATCGGCTAATGCCACGTGCAAGTTGGCAATGCCTCTGTATGCTGTAACTAAGACGCGCTTTCCCTGTAACCAGCGCTATTCTGTAACCAGCGCCACGATGCCTCAGGGCTGATTCTGTGCGCTTAACAAATGCGAATAAATAAATAAATAAATAAATAATGTTTACTCACACCCTTTGGAAGTGAATTTCCATGGGGGCTGACCATATCCCCAAAGGGGAAGAGCGAGACAGGTTTTTAAACATTGTCCTGGATGGGAAAGATGCGATGTGAGAATCCCGCTAGACAGCTCTCGACTCTGCTGACAGTATCAGCAGAGCTGTGGCGGCAACTACAGTTATGCATAGATTTTCCTGGCTGAGAAAGTCAGGATTTGCCCCAGACGTACAATCCAGACTTCTCAACATGTCCTTTGATGGCACTCATTTATTGGGAAGCAAGGCAAATGAGAGTTCGGAGAAACGGCTAACTTCTAAAGAAGCAGCCAAATCACTTGGGGCTGGAATCGGACAACATCCAAACCGCCCCACGGGTACGCCATGGAGGGGTAGGTCCTTTCAGCACTACTCCACATTTGGAAGTGGCAGAGGACAGCCAACTCAAAGAGGACAAAGCAGATTCCCCCACGGTGGACAGGGAAGAAGTACTAAGACCGCAACAGCAGCGGCTACCTTACTTTCAGCCACTACGTCCGCTGCCCCAAAAACCTCTCTGAGGACGTGATTCACAAGACTGCAGTGGGAGGCAGACTGTCACAGCATCTGACAGAATGGCCGGCTATTACTTCAGATGCATGGGCATTGGAAACAGTTGCCCAAGGTTACTGCCTACCCTTTCTGCAAAAACCTCAGTCATCCACTGGGGAACAGCTTTTTGAAAGTTCCAGATTCGCTCCTTATGCAGGAGCTACTAACCCTGCTAGAGAAAGGTGCTATAAAACCAGTACCTGTAGCAGAGAGGAACAAGGGTTGGTACTCCCTGTAATTTCTAATCCCCAAGAAGGACGGAGGAATGAGACCCTTCTTGGACTTAAGAAACTTGAACAAGTTCCTCAGGAAGGACAAGTTCAAGATGGTAACCCTTTCTCCGATCCTTCAGGCCCTCCTGCTTCAGGATTGGACGGTATAATTGGACCTTCAGGATGCTTACTTTCATGTGCCGATCCATCTCAAGCACAGACAGTACCTGAGGTTCGGCATTGGCGGTTATTATCCGTTTCGAGTTCTGCCATTTGGGCTGACCTCCGCCCGAGGGTGTTCACCAAACTGATGGCGGTTGTGGCAGCAAGTATGAGGAGAGGGGAATTCACGTTTACCCCTGCATAGACGATTGGGTGATCAGGGCCAGTTCCCCAGAACAGGCATTGGAACATCTCAGTTACACCTGTCATTTCCTTCACAGACTGGGCTTCTCGCTCAACTTCAAAAATTCCCATATGATACCATCACAAAGACTCCAATTCATTGGGGCAGTCCTGGGTGTATCCCTGGGAAAAGCCTTGCCACCAGAGGTGAGGGCTCAAGACATTCTGCAGATGGTGACCAAATTGCAGAAGGCCCAGCATCTACCGGCCTTCGATTTTCTGAGGTTGCTCAGCATCATGGCATTCTGCATTTTTCTAGTGCTAGAGGCCCGCCTGAGAATGAGATCTCTCCAATGGGCTCTCGGGACTCAGTGGTCCCAATTCTTAGGACGGATGTCAGACCTCTTACAAATCCCGAGCAGAGTCTCACAGGACCTTCGATGGTGGGCCTGTCAGGCGAACATCTTGAAAGAAGAGCCTTTTTGGCAACCATGGCCGGAGATGACAGTAGTGATTGACTCCTCACTCACGGGGTGGGGAGCCCACACCAACGACCTGACCATCGGCGGTTGTTGGTCTCCATTGGAGACCAAACTACATATGAACCTTTTGGCGCTGAGGGCAATAAGACTAGCGCTGAAGGCCTTTCTGCCATATGTACGGGGAAAGAATGTCCTGATAATGATAGACAACACAGTGGCCATGTACTACCTCAACAATAGAGGTGTAGTGTCACTACCACTGTGCAGAGAGGCAATGCAGCTCTGGTTCTGGCCAATCGAAGAATGTATCTCTGTCGGCAGTACACCTAGCCAGAGAGCAGAACACGACGGCGGACACTCTTAGCAGGCAGAGCACACACTCCCACGAGTGGGAGATAGCTCAGGAAGTCCTTCAAGAGATCTTCACCCTTTGGGGAACCCCTCAAGTGGACCTGTTAGCAATCCGTTTTAACCGGAAGTGCGAACTGTACTGCTCAAGGGAATTTCCCCAAGAGGAGCTCTAGGAGCCGCGTTTGTGGTGGACTGGGAATTTAAATTCCTATACACGTTTCCTCCAGTCCCTGTCATTCCTCATGTAATCAGGAGGTTGAGAAAGTTCAGGAAATCCATGATCCTAGTTGCTCCGGATTGGGCCAGGAGGACGTGGTACCCTGACCTTCTGGACATGCCCATCTGCCCTCCGATATGTCTTTCACACAGAGAGGACCTTTCTCTCGAGAGGAGGGTCTGGGTTCTCCATCGAGATATCAGGACTCTCAGCCTTCACACATGGTTTCTGAGAGGCAGAGATACAAAGGTTGGGACCTCTCGGATGACGTAATGGAGATTTTGCTTTCGGCCAGAATACCAGCAACTAAGTCTTTGTACCGCTGCCGTTGGAATACATTCTGCAGCTGATGTAGAGATAAGAATGTTGACCCATTTACATATAATACCTCGATGGTGTTATCCTTTTTGTTACATCTGGCTAATCCGAGCCTCCAGATTGGTACCATCAAGGGATACTTGGCAGCCATTTTTATTTTTAAGCGCACTTTAGAAGAAGACTCTTACTTTAACATATCTTTAATAGTACAATTTCTAAAGGGACTGACAAATGTTTCCCTCCAATCCCTTTTCAAGTCCCAGTTTGGGATCTCAACTTAGTGTTGAAGTTTATGATGTCGGCTCCTTTAGAGCCTTTACACTCCTGCCCTTTGAGGTTACTGACCCTGAAAACCATCTTTATAGTAGCGATTACATCTGCCCGAAGGGTTAGTGAGCTAAAGGCTTTATCCTGCAAGCCTCCTTACACTGTCATTTACAAAGATAAAGTGGTGTTGAAGGTGAACCCCACTTTTCTACCCAAAATTGTCTGAGTTTCATCTCACACAAAATATAACTTGACCATCTTTCTACCCTCCTCCACATCCTGGGAAGGAAGAGGAGATACTTCACTGGCTTGACCCTAAATTTGCACCAAGCTTTTATATATCTAGAATGACAAAGTTAAAACAGGATGACAAATTATTCGGATATGGCTTTTACCAAACAAACACTATCCAGTTGGATTATATTGGCAATATCAGAATGCTACAGACTGGCGGGTAAAGATCCTCCAGAAGGCCTACGTTCTCATTCGACCAGAGGCATGGCAACTTCCTCTGCTTTACAGAGGGGGAGTAACAATAAAGGAAATTTGTGCGGCTGCCACATGGTCATCTGTACACACCTTCACTAAACATTGCAGTTTAGACTCTTCCTCGGGTCAGGAATCTTTATTTGGCAAAGCAGTGTTGCATTCCATGCACACACACCCGTGAAAACTATTTGCGTCATATAAAATTCTGACTAACTCCTCTAAATACTAGAACTTCTTTGGGAGTGTATCAAAGATAAGGAATACGTGGGAGGACACAATCCATTCGAAGAACAAGTTACTTACCCCGGTAACGTTCTTTGACTGGATGTTCCTCCCACGTACTCCTTATCTCCCTTCCCAACCTACCCGTGGCTGAATTTCCCTAGCCATTACAGTCTGCGATCTCTCGGGAAGTGTAACTGTCAGATACAAGATAATCTTTCACTCTCAAAAACGGAACAGAAGTCAACGGGCGCTGCGCGTTTTGCATATACCTTTGGTGACGTCGAGACGGAAGCCTCCGAGGGACATCGAGTCGACAGGCTTCAACGCAAAGCGCCCCCATAGCGCCCCCTGCTGAAAAAAAAATTCCGAAGCAGCAAAGCTGGATATTGGAAATATCAAAGATAAGGAATTTGTGGGAGGAACATCCAGTCGAAAGAACATTACCAGGGCTAAGTAACTTGTTCTTCTTGCTTACTGTTTCGTTCTACGTGATCTGTGCCAATAACTCGTAGGATCTACTAGTGCAGCGGCATACACTTTTTGAGAAGCATAAAGTCTGCAATCTCTTGGGAATCTTATTCCTGGAAAAAGATGGCCAGATTCTCTATGGGGCACGGATGTATGTCCCTTGAAGGGACAGTGAGCAAAGTGTTCTTCATAGAACAATGCTGCTTCCGGTTCATGGCATGGTAGAGGGGTAGCAAGCAGATCTACCTCGTGCTGTCCTCTGGCATAGTGCCGGCTCCCTTGACAACCCCACCATCCACTTCCTTTGGCAAGCATGGGACTAACTCACAGCATGCTTATACATTCACAGTATCTAAAATTCTTCTACATACTCATTTTGAAGACCTGAAAAAACGTGATCATTTGTACAGTTTGGTTGGTCAACGATCCTAGCCATACATTTGACACACATGTATCTCTGCTTTTCAGGAATTTTTACTGTTTCCGTAGGCATTTTTGTTAGGGGGAGGCATGGCCTGGTGATTTAGAGGTATTCTCTTCTTGGTTTCTTTATTTTATTAAAGTGGCTACCAATCAGTTGGCCTTTCTTGTATCAGTCTTTGAGACAAGGGCAGAGTTGGCACTTGTAGGCCGCATAGAGGGTGCGGCTGATGGTTAATGAATGGGGACTGGCTACAGATTCTTCAAGAAGAACGTGGATGGAATTCTCAGCAAATTTTTTCAACCAAAGACTGCAGCGCACGCATGGTCCAGTTCTCCAGTCACTTGTTAAACTGAACTGCATTGGTGGTTTGTGGGCACAACTCAGCAAGCCACATCAGTTTATAAAGCTGATGGGCAGGTTCCCAGTATCTTACTTGATGAGAATTCCAGAACTTTTTTGGGCTTTCAATGTAATAAAAAAAAAAAAAAAAACAACCCACTAGTGCTTGTCCTCCAACTTAATTACTGTTGGGTCGAGACAATAGGTTGGGTATATTGAGGTAAGCGCCTTAACCAATAGATGTTATTCATTCACAAACCCCGCTCCTGTCAGTACTAAGATGGCCAGTTTCTCTCACGGCTGCTTTCAACACTCAGAGGAAGTGGGAGGTGTCAAGTGGGAAGTGCCCCACATAGATGCTTTGGGAAATGTATCAGCTACTTTGTATATTGCAAGCGAGTTGCACTAGTTCCACCAGATGGTGAATATCGCTAAAATGTTGGTAAATGAGTTTCTTACTGGTAAAACTTTAATTGCTATTGTAGTTCTATGTTTGAGCTCATTATTAGGGCTAATTGGTACCAGGCGTACCTTTCATTGTAAAAGAGCCACTGATTAAAAATGTCAACCCAAACAACACTGTCTGCCACATTTTTGCAACTGTAAAGCGTGGATCCTAATTTGGAGCTTTCCGTTTTTTCTCATTATTTAATGCCCATTTCCTGTTTCTGTATTGTTACGTATATTTTTTTCTTTAGAAAAAGACTTTTGCACCTATGTTTATTTGCTCTTGTTCATCTTTGCTGCTAGGCTGTTGCTGCACTGAGAAAAATGTATATGGAATTCCCTCGACTGTACAACATGAGTATCGTCTGCTCCTTTGAACCGCAAGTTATTTATTTGGTAAGACATTTATTCTTGGTAAGGTAATGCATTTTTCTGACTAGATTGGTAAATGGAAGTTAATGTACACACATTTCACTCGTGCCTCTTATTCTCTAGTGTTACTCTTGTTGCATTGTTTTGACCTTGGTTTTTGGCCTGGGCACTGTACCTAGTATAGTCTCTGTGTGACAGATCTTTTTCCAAAAGTTGCAGGGTCCCTTGTTCACTGACTTATAAATCCAGTGTTTTGTTGCCCTGCACCCCTCTGCATCTCGGGCTGCCACTGTCATGATGCCTACCTCCAAGGAGCCAGGTCCGACCCAGCAACCCCAGAGGCAGGCATCATTTCCCCCAGGGAAGTGCCAGCGGGCCCAAGCTGGGGCCCTTTGGACACAGTCCTGGCGCCTTAGGCGCAAGGCTCATGTTGGACCCCTGTCCTGGCGCCTTAGGCGCCAGGCTCATAAAGCTAGACATGTGTTCAAGTGTTTTAAGGTGCACTTACCTGATGCAGACCATGCTGCTACATCCAGGCCCTCTTGAGGCCTGAATGGAACTACTTTACCTGTGGACCTACTTTCCCCTGGGTGTGGTCGGGAAAGGATACATACCTGATCGGTGGAAGGATACATACCTGGAACCTCTTCCAAAGCTATTTAAACCACGCCCGATCAGCAACTCACGCTTCACGTTGTTCTGCTCCTCGCAGCTGGACGCTCACCGTGTCAGCTCCTGCATCTGGACTTCAGCCACGCCTGTCAGCATCCTGGGTCACCTGCTAAGAGAGAATTGGAGAGAAAGAAGACCTTACCTGCTAAAGCTGCATCACGGAGACTTCACATCGACGATCCTGAAAGGGAAGACATAATTTTAAAAGCATTTCGCTCCGATCGCTGCAGCGCTGCATTTCACTCACCTTTCCTGGGCACCTCCATCTTCAGCAGCGATCATCCGGATCCGCAGCCACTTCCCAGAGCCTAGAGAGAAAAAGACAAGAACACAAGGTGAGAGAAGGAAGGAAATAGGAAAAGCTCAGTTTCCTTCTAAGACTTACCTGTTGGGTCATTCCCATTTCATTTCGGGTCCTGCCGCTTCCTGGCATTCCGGACCCCTGCCCCTATGGGGAAAAAAGACAAAGACATTGAATGAGCGAATGCAAAGACATTACCCGAACGCTCATCCAGAACTTACCTGTCATTTACTGGAACTGCACGTTTCACTTCGGGTCGGCGCCATATCTCCGGCATTCCGAACCCCGGCCCCTAAGGGGAAAAAGACATAAGCGTTAGCGCTTGCTGCAATAAGACAATGAACATTATTATTAAGCTTGAACTTTTGAACTTGCTACAGAACTCTTTCAGCGCCTTACCTGAATAGTCAAGCTTATTTGAACTCCCATCAAACCTCAATCCAGTGAAGTAACTGGGTTTCAACGCGCCCCTGCATCAGAAGCAGGATGGAGAACTCATCCTTCCAGACCCTAAGGTGAGCCTTCACGGGGAATCGAGGAAGGGTATCGTGGAGGGTTGGAAGGGAGTGGGAGGCTTGAGCATTATTCCGTCAGTAGGTAATACTCCCTTTTCACGCACAGGGGAATATTCCTGCGAGCCAGTGAGTCCATCTTCAGAGTCCTGCGCTTCACCATAGAAGAAGCATCAGCACTCGAAGCCAGACCTGCGCCTCCGTGGGAATCAGGTGAGCGTGACAGCCACTATACAGGCTCATACATTAGTTTAGGGTCGTAGCAGAACAGAGGTAAGTTTATTTGTCCTGGAAGACGAGTACTTCACATGTTCACCATATTGGACCCAATTGCAATAACCTGATCTGCCTTTGAAACCTGTTAATAGATCAATGTCAGGTTGAGGATATACCTTTTGCTCACCCAAACCTGCTACAAGGGACCCCACCAATGAGACTCAGACCAAATAAGTCAAGTCATCCATTTATTCAATTTAGGCTTTCGTCAAAGGGCATGACTCCCTGCACACCCAGAGGACTACGCAGGAGTGAGCTAAGCATTCAAAGTTCATACAGCTTATATACAATTTGGTTAGCATTGCATTTAATAGCTGGCACGTAGTCGAGACAAGAATCTGCGTAGTCATTGGCAGCTGGTTGCACGCCCTGTTTCACATCTTTGTTCGTGCAAAGGATTTCTTGCAAACTCATTTCTGTAGTTTAGCAGTTATATCTGCAGCTGCACACAGACCACACCTGCCTTATCTTCAGGCGGCCTAGTTCGGGGAATCGCTCGTGTGGTTTCATAATTGGTGCATATCTTCTGCGACAAACATGCCTCCCTGCAATGCTCTTCTTCTTGGAATAACAAGCGTCTTGACCACAAGCTATCAGCCCTTCCTCCGAAAGCTTCAAAGGTTTCGGAGAAGGGTTTATCTTGCTAAAAACATGAGCACCAACTGAAGCGACATGGCCGGCCCTCCCACTCATTATCTGCAAGGTGACCAAACTAACAATTAGCAAGAATCTTCTAGAATATTGAGTCATATGCCTACATAGCTGGAGTATCATCTCCTATCCTCTCATAGTCCATTCATTCTTCTACAATGGTCTGTCGTCTATGCAGTTGGTAGGATCACGTGAATAGTTTCTCAGAGCACTACTACTAGCAAGGCTTACCAACCTGCCCCTCAAAACATTCCTATGCCTTATTACCTGACTTGGCTGAAAAGGTTCCAGACAAGTTTTTCAAGTTGCAGTCTGTGCATGTACCCTATGCACAAGTATTACCAAAGTCATAATCAAAGTAACGCATGAAGCTCAATAGAAATAAAACAACTGGTAATAGAAAACATCTCTCATTGGCAGAATGGCATTTCATAATGGCTAAGGAATATTTTTGTTCTGACAATACACCCACCTTGTTAATCAAGAGTTCCTTCCAAGCTCTCCTGTGCCTGGACCCCAATCTCCCATGATATTGACGTATGTCTCATTTTGTGCCAGCGTTTCAGCCCAACCTGCTACCTCACATTTTTCTGTGGCTGCTCAACCTTCTGTCTCCCTGCAGCAACTGGTTTGGTACCCGTCTTGTATCAAGGCTTATGGTACATATGCTGTGTCTGCTCTCAGCCTTAAGCTGGGGTGAACCAGTCTTTCATCATCCAGTACTTCACACATTAATTCTTACAAGTCCTCCTCCAGCACCGTCTTCTTTCATTCACCTATCTGCCTGGATTTAGAGTCCACCTTCCCTGTAGCACTATATCTGCACAGGTCACCTGGCCACCCTCTGTTCTCTGGCCCAGGTCCCCTCCCCTCCAGTTGCAACCTGCACCGCCCCCCTGGCAACCCTTGCACTCTGGGGCTGGTTCTGTATCCCTACAGCCCCCTACCAGCACTTGACACCTGATGTCTGCACTTACCCTTGTACCTGCCACCAGCTGGCCGCACTTCTTATTTATTGTTACTATTTATGGTTTCTATTTATTACTGTTATCATATGTACTGCACTTCCCCTCCCACTCGCATGTTTCCCCTTGCCCACCTCCCCTGCACTTGCGCGATCTCAATGTCACCTGGCCTAGTAAGATTGTTGTCTCCGTCTTCCCTCTGTTCCCCTCCCTTGCCTCGTGGTGCCTTGAAACACTTGTGTATAGATGCGTTATAAATGCCATATCACATCCCGGTGAGGCTATGTAAGACAGAGGCTCCCAAGATGTCCTTGCAAAATCTGCTTCACCAAACTTTCCTGACCACTCCTATGTTACATGCCATTCAAATAATATGTGCCCTGAGACGCCGTCCCTTCAACTGATAACTTGCAAACCTGCCCTCGGTTCCTCACACTAGACTGAAACCTGCACTATTCTGTCGTTACTCTGGGCCTTAACTGGACTTTATTTTCTCTGAAAGCCGTAGTTCCCAACAGACCGGTTGCTGGTCACCTGAACACACAAAACCTTTTTCACTACAGCTACCAGAATCCTTTGAGTCTAATTAGACACACCTGCTTAACAGCCTCCCTGATGATTATTTGAGATAAGAAAGCGCTAGGAGGAGAACAACTATAGACCACAGAGCTGCAGCCGAGGGATCTAACCCTGTTAATACTGAGTACCTGATTTGCAGCAGAAGGGATCTAACCCTGTGAATATTTGTCCATTTTGGGATGTGACCCAGCTACTTATTTTGTGCAACAGGTTTAATTGACCAGGACCGTGAGTGCGCGCCTCACCCACCTTCTTTTTTGTTCTTATTGAAAGTTGCCCACTTGATTCACCATGTTCTCGTCTCTTTGGCCTCAGCCAGAGCTAGTGCTGTACCTCTGGTGTCCCGCTCCCTCTTTCTTCATAACACACGTGCACTCCATATCTCTTTCTCTACCAACTGTGATCTGGCCAGTAATTTGAGGGCTCATTGTTTTCCTCTTAGAAAAAACTGTACACATATTTGGAGGTCAAAGAGCTACTTTTTGAGGTTAAATGCACACGATTTTACAATAGTTTGAATGGACCATGGCCTACCTTCAGAATGCATAATGCAGTGCCCTCCATAGCCATTCAATTAGCTTGCTGCCCACATATTGCATACTCCTTTCCAGAATGCAGGGCCCCCTCTCCCTTACTCCTTGGCTGATGTGTGGTCCTTGGTGCTCCCTTCCTCTTACATTCTCCCCTTGATTTGTTTCCTGCTCTGTGCTATTGAGGTACATGGGGTTATAATGGCATCTTGCTGAACTTTGCAGTCGCTGAACATTCCCTGCCTTCCACACCCCTCTTTCCGCCTCCACCCCCACCCCCAAACCCACTCCACCCTGGCTCATAATTGAGTGTGAGGGCGTGCACAGATGTCTAGGACATGTCTGGTATGGTTATATGTCCTCTAACAGAGGGGTGATGAAAGTCCAAGTGTGATGCACCTTGGCATCACACTGAACACTGGTCCTCCTCCCAACTATACAGTCTGTTAATCTGTTCATTATTGTATTTTCATTTTAACCATAACTGTTCAGAATATTCATGTGGTCCAGTTGGATCCCTGATCGCATTTCAAGCACTGATTCAGCCCACCCATTCTTGCGAGGAGCAGGACACATTTTAAAAAGAGATACTTATAGAAACCATGGCAAATTAAGTTCTACTTCCACCACTTCAGGAGGTAAGCTACCCAGCGCTACCTCTGAAAAATGATTGCAATTTCTCCTCTGTTTACTGCACTGGTAGGAGGTAGTATACGTGTGACAGCTTACCTCTAAATCCTGCAAAGTTCTTATGCCTGAATCTTCAAGACCTGCTCAAAAGGGGTGCTGGAGAAAGACTTTCTAAAGCAGCCAAAGGGAGGTGTGTCCTGAAGCTATTTTCACTTTCAAAGGAAGCCTCCATCTCCAGTTGTTCACGTTCTAGATCTGATGTATGTTAACAAATGTATAAAGGAAAAGGTCAGGTTGTTGGGATAAGAGTGATGCTTGAATCCTGCAGAGGATTCTTCACGATGAAATGAGTAGCAGAAAAGGTGGAAGGTGAAGTGACCATTCCTCAAAGTACATGATCTTGGCCTAAAAAGGTGCACAGAGAGGTGAGACCGCTGCAAGATGGTGAAGAGCAGTGTTTTGGCAGTGACGGGACAGTGGTTTTGTGGGTGGGGGATGTGATGGCCCCTTGTGGTATGAACTTGTGTGGAAAAACCATCTGGCAAGGGTGTAGAAACATCTGATCTTTAATAAAATGATGCAGGTCATTCTGTCTCAGAGAGGGCAGTCTGCTAGCCAGACCCCCCATTTTTAAAACACTCCAGGCCAAAAGCATAATGATGGATGTGCCCTGCCACCCCAGCCTCCTGATCTGCAACACCTGCTCTCCAGTGTCACAGAGCAGGTTTAATGGTCACAGGTTCCCTATTGGCAGTTGTCATCAAAGACACCCCAGAGGTTGCATTTTAAACCTGTAGCTGTGTTTCAAAACTACACAATTATGAGGAATTAATCCTGGTAGCAGTTTAATCTTTAAAAATAAGCGGTGGTTGGTAGTTCACATAATTATTAAAGCCAAATCTGATCTGTATCGTACACGTGTCAACACTGCAAGTACAGGCCAGCCATTGACAGTCTGCGTATGTTCCCCCGTACACTAGCTATTTCCCCTGACCCCACCATGAAATGGCTGCCGGGTGCTGCCTCTTTTGATCCTTTGGGAGGTTTGGTAACACTCCCCAGTAGGACAGCCCCTCAGCAGGAGCTGACTTGCAGAAAGTGAAATCAAAGGGCACACCCTAAACAAAAGGACTAGGCTCACACCAGGGTGTTGCATACCAAATGGCCTTTGATGCTATGGATCTGAGAAGGGCCTAGTATAGCAGAGGGAGCTCAGCTCAGTTGGGGGAAGGATTGCATCATCTTGTTTCTCTCTTTGCCCCTTTCCTTCCTGTCTCCTCCACTTCCTTTAGCACAAAGCACTTTGGGGATGATGCAGAAGGCAAGGGCCACTTGCTGCAAGGACATGGATTGGGCCCTTTAAAAGTAGGTGTGCTTTTGCCCAATCCCTTTATGAACCTTTGCATGTAAAAGAAGGGGTTATCCCACCACTTCTTTGATTTACTTCTGGATCATGCGGGCCGCAAGAAAAATGTAATTGTGTAGCTCTTTTGGGAAAGTTGAGGATCCACGTTTTTTACTTTCAAACTGCTTCAAGCCATCTTCGAACCCCGTTTGACACCCTTTTGAACCAAAAGGACCCGGGGGGTGCGGCTATTGGGACTCTCTCGAAACTTTGAACCGTTGCTGTGGCACCATCAAACTAGCTTGGCACCACATTGTACTAAGCCGACCCCGTGAACTGTTTGGTTCAAACCAGCTACTCATCGCCAGACCTCGACTCGAACTACTGGAAGCATTGCATCACGCATTGACCCGAACCAGTTATTACCAATGTCTCAAACCAGCTCGACGACATATCACTGCCTTATCAGTCTTCAAACCGACCCTAGTGAGCCCTTTGTTCTGCCTTTAAGCTACCACTTCAAACCGACTCACCACCCACATGACCTACATGACTCTCTTCATCCAAACCTGGTTTTACCCGCTTGCACAATAATAAACCTGGTTCGACACCTTTGAACAGCCAGGCATTGTTTGAAGGCCCCAGACCCCCTAATCAATTTTAATAATTCGTTCATCTGCTGATAAGTTTTCATTATTATGTGATTTATTATTAATGTTTGTACTTGGATCTTTTTAAACTAAATAAAGTTAATTGACTATTAGTGCAAGCAAAAGGCAAATAATCTGTTGCCTGATAGTTACACTTTGAGGTTCTTTTCTTGAGTGGTGTACATTCTTACTAGGCTTAATGCATTACATTGTTGAAAGCTTTTGACCAAGTTCCTTTTCCTCAAGGGTATGTTATCCCAGAGTAGTGCTCAATAGGACATATTGTTTCCTATGCGGTTTCTTTTCCTTGAATACTATATTGGGTAATGACCTTCATGGCTGTTTCATAAGGAGACACTGAAAAAACACACAAAAACAAACTGTTCATATCCTACTTGATGGAACATCTCTAGCCACATTGCAAAAATCAATTTTAGTTTCTCAAATGCAGATGTTGCCAGCAAAATGTTGGAAGTTTTTTTTGACAAATAACATATTAAGAAAAACATTCCAACAGAATTTCAGGAAAACAATGTATACTAAGTTTATCTACACTATCATTTTGCTAAAACAAGGGAGACCCTTTCTATGGTTCTGTGTTCATTCTTGGCCCGTTTTTTTTCCCACAGCACTTTTTGCCAAAAAAACTGTTTATTTTGGGGAGGGGGTCCCCAAACCCCCATCATTTATTCCCTATACACCACCCCAGCTTACTCCTTATATGCCCCCCCAAATATTTAGATGTTTTTTTCGGCAATAAGTGCTGTGAAAAAAAGGGCGATGAATGAACGTCGTGCCCTTTCTATCACTCAACAGTTCCTTTATCCCATCCAACCACAACATTTTAAAAAGCCACTGAAATATATAATTTCACGTTTATTTTAAAGACTAATTGTTTTCCATTATATAACTAGGTGTATCTATAATCACTCAAACCAAAAGCATCTCAGTGGGGAAAAAACATGCAGAAAGTAGAACTACATGAAATGCGCTCTATAACATGGTCACTCAAGGAAATTATACTCCAGAAAATAGGTTTCCCAAGGGCAAAAAAACAGACCACTGGACACATTTCAAATGGCTAAAGTTAAGTACAGAATCCTGCTAAATACCAGGGCATTTAAACAGTGAATTGGTCTCTTTTGATCGAGGGATTCTCCAGTAATAGCCCATTCCAAATTCATAGTCCCTCTTTGTTAATTGGTGTTTTATATTGTTTTATATGTAAATTAAGTCTCTGTAAAACTCCTATAGTTAAAGGGGTTGTGAAGCACCGGGCTGGCAGGAGAGGTGAATGTGATGGGACAGTGGTCCCTGATGACATCACACACACCTCTTTCACAGCTGTGCAATATATCTGATTTGAGTTCTTAAAATGTCAGCATCTTTCTAATGGATACATTCCTCTTATTTGAACTCCCCAGGTGCCATTGTGCCAGAAGATTTTTGTTCAGCTTTTAGTGTTAGCGTGCGCCGTTGGCAAACTATACTCAATAGGGGAGTGAATGTAATAGTTGCAACCCAAACAGTAGTACTGGAACAGTCCAAAATAAAGTTATGTCCAAGGGTCTATATAAATATATACTTTAAACGCACCAACATACAATGAACAGTACTAGAAAACACTAAAACAAACCCACCCGTGTAAAGACTGAGACCTGCAGAATGTAAAGATGCAAACACTCTGCATACTTAGCAGGGAGGAAAAAGGCAATAAGACACCATAATGTTAAAAGGATGTGCTTCTTGAACTGCAAAAAGGGGGCACAAGAAGACGCAGAAACAGTGATTCACAGCATTTGTAGAAGTGTCAAAGGCAGCACGTTGGTTAGAATGAGTTTGATCGCTGTTGACTAAGTTGTATGCGGTTGGACACTGTCAAAATAAAAGACCAGCGGCTTGGCCCCAGTTGCTCTGAATCCTAATCCAGGGATTTAGAGGCAAGATGAGTCCTTTTTTCCTTAATCCAGGGGAGGGTGACTTACACCTGAAGGAGTCCTTAGCCCCCATTGAGGTCCTCGGGCCAGTGTAGCTGGCAGAGAGTTAGGGCTTACTCCAGCAGCAGTTCACCAGCAATGTGCCCTGAGAATGGGTAGGGAGGGAGCACAGTTGCCTCTGCCTTAGAGCACTCCCATTTTTACTTCTTTGACAGAGGGCTCTGGAAAAGTCAACTCTTCCGAAAGATGTCCAAATTAATTATTGCAGTCCAGGAATCAAAGGAGTGGGAGGACCCCCTCTTTCATAGGCAAAAGCCCACAGCATATTGGACAAAACAAGTCTCTTTTAGGGGTCCAGTACCTGCCCTTGTGACGACTGTCTTTTCCTTATAACATCACATCATACCCAAAGTGCTTTGTGCAGCAGGAAGTGTAGGAGACGGGAAGGAAAGGGATGTCCTAAGAAAATTAATACAGTGGTACCCTTCCCCCTAAGTCTGCAGAGCTGCCTCTGACTACACTAACTGTGCCCCCTTTGTTTGCCCAGAGCATCAAAGGCACTTTGGTATGCAAGACCCTTTGTTTAGGTTGTGCCCTTAGATAGATGTTTTTCAGGACAGCTCCTGTGGAGGGGCTAGCCTGCTGCAGAGCGGTGTTACCAGACCTCACAAAATATCAGGAGAGGCATAATGTTCCAGTCTCTTGTCCTGCTGGCTGGCAGAGACCGACTGCTTGACTAGAATACACACAACACTTCCACAGCCAACCTGGGCTCAGTGTTGTCATGTGTATGATTCAAATCAGAGGTAGTTCAAATAATTGTGATTTAACAGCAACTTTACCTGCAATTCAGGTATGTTTTGTGTACAGCTCAAACTGTCACCAGGATGGTAATTCCTCAGAATTATGTTGTTTTGGAACAAAGGTGCAAAGTTTAAATGCAGTATATGCGCTGCAGTGATTTGGCCATCTTATCAGCTGTAAAAATGGTGGCTGTGATAGCTGAATATGCTTTGTGCCGCTGGAGAGCAAGTGCTGCAGATCAGGATACTGATGCAGCAAGGCCCATGTCACTATGCTTTTGGATTGGAGTTTCCAGGAAAAAGGGGTCTGGTTAACAGACCTCCCTTTCTGATATGGAATCACCTATATAGTTTTATATTTGAAAATGATCAAGAAAAACCAGTGCTCCTACACCCTTGTCAGATGGCAATTTCTAAGTCGTTCTCAGAGGATGACTGGCATTGTTGACAGTGCTGACATTGAGAGCCTGCTGCTCTACCACAGGAAAAGCGCTGACCTATCTAATATTTACCCTTGCTCGCTCAAGGGATTTGTCCTGAGGATGAGGCAGAGACTGCTAGCACTGTTGACTCTGCTCTGGCACCACATACTCCTGCCAGTTCCTCAGCCCCGTCTACTGGATTCAGTGACATTTGGTTGTTTGTCGTGCACACAGGAGCTATTGCGTTTTCTTCTGATATATAGACTAATCTCCTTGTCGACTCTACATACCTTGGTGTCGGAGATCCAGATGATGATTCCTCTGACTCCGGTACCTGTGGTTCCCACGAGGTCCCCTATCTGCCTCCAACGAAGAAAAGGAAGCGTCACCCGATGCCCCAGTTTCAACCTCCGTGAATTGCCTTTGGATGCACCAGACAGGGTGTCCCCACGGGATTAAGTGGGATCGTACCACTCCATGATCGCCAGTGCCTCAGAGCTTTTCCAGCTGGCGCCCGAGGAAACCAAGAAGGACTTCTTGTATCAAAGGCGCAAAGCCAAGAGGAAAACTATCATGGCAGTGCCTTTTCTGGACGATATTTGGGAGGAAGGCCTGGCCCTCATGAAGAACCCTTGCATGGCACCAGCCTAGTGGGATAGGCTGGAGAAGAAGTATAGGGTGCCGGACTCAGCAGCAAAGTGCCCAAGTTCCCAACCTTCACCGCAGTCAGTGGTATCGGCGGCCGCAAAGAGACAGTCGACCAACCCATCCTCATTATCTTCGGTCCCTCTGGACAGCAAGGGGAAAAGGATGGACCGCGTGGGAAAGAAGGTGATTTACTCGCGGCGTCCACTATCAAAGTGGCCAACGCGCTGGCGATCCTGGCCAGGTACGACAGGGAGCTGTGGTACAAGCCTGTGCCGATTCTTGGAGTTTCCAAGTAGATGGAGGCAATCCTTCTCTTCCAAAACGGGTAAGTGGTGTCGGATCACACCATCACAGTGGCGTTGGACATCGCTGACACATGGTTCCGGCAGATGGGGAACTGTCTGCTTTCGTTGCCAAGGTTGGATGAAAGCTCCTAACTTCCACCAGGGGTCCAAGCGAAGGTGCTGGACATGCCCTTCGACGAAGAGAATTTGTTTGGGAAGGTTGTTGACAAGTCCTTCCAGGCCATCAAAACGGACACAGAGACAGCCCATTCCCTGTGTACTCTCCAGCAGCACCGCTCTTCTTTTTGCTCCTCTAGGGGAAAGTCGAGCAGGTCTTCAAAAGGTTTCTCCATGTCGTACCAACAGCCTTCCATATCTTCAATGCAGGAAGCCTACAGGGGCGGTTCCCAGGCCTACGGTGGTGGAGGACAGCGTTGCCGTCGCCCGCAAGGCAGAACACCAGTGCCGAAGCAAGCCTGAACCAATCGGGCCGCCGGTCCCTCTCCCGTGCACCCCAGTGGGAAGCCGGCTGACTATTTTCGTCAGCGTGTGGAGGAAGATCACCACCGACAGATGTGTGCTGGATGCTCTCACCCAAGGACACGCCCTGGAATTTCAGCACAGGTGTCCGCGGATCTCACCAATTACCTGGTAGGAGCAGCACTTCTCTTGGCTACTGGAAGAGGTACGGGCAATGCTGCGAAAAGGGGCAATGGAGCTAGTTCCCCAACAGCTCCGGGGTTCGGGCGTCTATTCCAGATACTTTCTGGTCAGAAAGAAGACTGGGGGCTGGAGGCCCATCCTAGACCTCCGACATCTCAACAAATACCTAAAGTCCCAAAAGTTCAGATGGTCCTGTTGCAACACGTGCTCAGCCAACTGGAAAAAGGAGACTTCTTGAAGTCGTTGGAACTGGAGGACGGCTTTTTCCACCTCCCCATTCACAAAAAACATCAAAGTTTCTACGTTTTGTAGTGCAGGGACAGCACTACCAGTTCCAGGCTCTTTCTTTCGGCTTGAAGTCCGCCCCCAGGGTGTTCACGAAAATGCCTGGCACCAGTGGCAGCCCACCTGCGTCTACAGGGCTTACACGTATACCCGTACCTGGACGACTGGCTGATTTGCGCCCGCTCAAGGGAGCTGGCTGACGGGCACACAGACACGACTGTCTGGTTACTGGTTACGTCAACTTTCCAAAGTCCTGCTTTACGTACTGTTCCTAGGCACCAGGCTCAATACGTTATCTTGCCTGGCGTCGCCCTCGGAGTAGAGGATAGCCATTCAAGGAAAGGTGCAACGGTTGTCGACGAAGACGGCCACAGTGTGGGCCATCAAGTAGTTTCTCTGCATGATGTTGTCCTGTATATACCTCTTCCGGCTCTGCAGGTTGCAAACGCGACCCCTACAGGAATTCCTGGATGCTTACTGGATACAGGTTTCCCTGTATCCCGTATCTTGTTTCACAGACACGATCTCTCAACGACGAGTTCCACCGGGCGATAAGATGGTGGGGCGTCCGCTCCATTGGCCAGAGCATGGGATTTCAAAACTCCCCATACCAGGAGACATCACCACAAATGCGTCCCTGGAAGGTTGGGGAGCCCACACCAGATGTCTACATGCCAGAGCCATGTGGCTGCCAGAGGAGAAGAATCTTCATATCAACATGCTACCGGCAGTGTTCTGGGCCCTCAAGTAATTCCTTCCGTCACTGAAGGGCAAGGTGGTAAAGATCTTCACGGACAACACCACCACCATGTTCCTCATCAGGAAACAAGGGGGCACTCGATTCCCAGTGCTCTCCAAGGAAGCGCAGGACTTGTGACGCTGGTCCATCGGGCAGGGGATGTTCCTCGTCCCCCTTCACCTAGCAGGAGTCAAGAACAGCATTGCAGACTCCCTCAGCAGGGAACTTCGGCAGGATCAGGTGGACCGCCTCTTCGTCCTGTGGGCCAGGCCCCATATCGATCTATTTGCGATGACGGCGAACTCCAAATGCTAGAGGTTTGCCTGCAGATTCCACCAACCGAGGAGCCTGGGGGATGCATTCTCCTTCGCGTGGGAAGGGCTGTTTCTGTATGTGTTTCCTCCGTTCCCTCTCCTGCTATGAGTCATCATCGCACTCCATGTCAAAGTAGGATGATACTCCTGGCCCTGCCATGGTCAAGGCAGATTTGTTATCGGGACCTTCTTAGCCTATCAGCGTCACCTCCGGTCAAGCTGCCAGTGGTTCCGGATCTTCTCACCAGAGAAGGAGGTGCAATCTTTCATTGCAACCCGGGATCGCTGAACTTGAGCGCTTGGCTTTATGCTGACGATACCATCCTGTTGAATTACACGCCAATACTACTTCAACATTCAGTCACAGCACTTACCACCTAGGCATCTCGTAACAATATGAAAATCAACACCACTAAAAGGTTATGATTTTCAGCAAAAGACGTCATGACACTACATTTGGCTGGAAGTTAGAAACTGCGACAATGGAAGTTATCAAATCCTATATTTATCTGGGTATTCAAATGACGGCTTCCTTGAACATCCTTTGTATCTGAAATTACATTGCCTGTAAAGTGATGAAAAGATGGGGAGTAATTAAAAGCTGTATTACCAGAAAGTGGTGACTAGAATATAGAAGGCAAGTGTGAACCCTACAGAACGGGTATTGTACTCTGCATTTTATACACCCTGGAGACTCTCCACACAAACATGGTAAATTGGTTGGAAAAATTATTGCGCTCTATTTTGGGAGTCCTTTAGTCTGTTCCGGTGGAGGCATTGCACTGTGAACTAGGTACCACATCTTTGCGTACCATGTGCCTGATGCGTTGAACTGAATTCTAGATCACCTTGAGGAGGACACGCACAGAAGATATATCTCTCATGCAAATGTTTACTAAGGATAGTGTTCAATACACTCGGAATGCATTACATCAAGACTGGAAAAAAACGATGATTAGCTTCCTGGATGCAATTGATATATTTCCACCGACTATGAGTACTTATCCGTTCTTCTCTAGAGTTTTGAAAAATAAAGCGCTAAAATAGGACCACACCCAATAACTTGGACAGATTACGTTCTAAGAGGTACAAGGAATTCTCCTCCCAGGTCTTTTGCCCCGGCTCACCTTGTTCATACTTACCTGAGCCATGCGGTAGAGATGAAAGATGCTTTTAGTAACATGCGCCTTAACATCCTCCCTACATTGGACTATATTGGAGAATGGAAGGGCATAAAAATTGGAGAGATTGTGTCGCCCCTGCGGGCATGAAATTGAGACACACATATTGACTTGTTGTAATGAGTTGTATGGAATATATAGGACAAGCTATGGAAGATTTGTTGGCACCAACCTAGAACATGAATCGGACAAGTACTGGAGCACCTTGGTTGGAGCTGAGTCTTTGGTTATCAGTGTAGCAGATTTCCATATTTGGAAGGAGTTTATTAGAATTGTTGAGAATATGCGATGAAACTATCGTGGATCCTCCTGTGAATGCATTATGGGGACTGAAGTCCTTTGTACTTTTTTATTTTCACTTGAGAAGTTGTATGTAATCTGTTAAATTAAAATTGGAAAATGTGTTTTTAACTTTATATTTTGATTAATACGTAGTTATGAATTCTATGTATAGTAATTTTAAGATGTATTTTAAAATGTTTATTTTTCTACTCTGTATAGTGTTCAAGGTTGGAAATGACTAACCAATATAACACTTAATAAAACAGTTTCGGAGGGATTGGTTCCTCCGACGTATTCCACATCTATGACGGGTAATCACCACAGCTGTGCTGCTTCGGGAAATTTTCGCTGTCTGCGTCCTGCGTCGATGACGTTGATATGCTGTCTTCGAGGGCCTCCGTCGAGCCAACGTCACCGGATGTTATAAGTAGGACACACAACGCCTGTAGCCTCAGTTGTAGTTTTTTCCCCAGAACGTGTGGCACCAATCTTCTGCCAGAATGACTACAGAAAGCCTTGCGGAAACGAAAGTTGCAATCACAAAAGAAATTCTGTAGAGGGGCAGGTAGGGAGGGAGAGCGATTTGGAATACGTCGTTGGACCATCCCATCGAAAGAACGTTACCAGGTAAGAAAGTAACTTGTTCTTCGAAGAGATTGGTTACTCCAACGTATTCCACATCTATGACAGACCCCCAAAGCAGTACCAAAGTAAGGAGGTGGGAAAAGAATTTAGAATTTTAGAATGCCCAATTAAATTGCAGAATAGAGGACCGCCTTGCTAAAGGCCAAATCTTGCCCATGGATAGAATCCAGGAATTAGTGTTTTACAAAAGTATGGACAGAGGCCCATGTGGCTGCTTCACAAATGTTACGAATGGGAACACCCCTCTGCAGGGCAGCAGAGGCAGCCACACCCCTAGTAGAATGGGCCCGTAATCCTACCGGAGGGTCCTTACCCGCCAAGCGGTAACATTCAGAAATTGTCAAAATAATCCATCTAGATTATCTGCGTCGATGACGTCGATACGCTGTCCTCGAAGGCCTCTGTCGAGCCGACGTCACTGGATGTTATAAGTAGGACGCACAACGCCCGTAGCCTCAGTTCTGGTTTTTCTGCGAACGTGTTTGCTTCAGAGATCTCGGCGCGCCTTGGTTCTTCTGATTCTATTGGTTCTTCGAACTTGGTTTGGGAAATTATCATGTCTTCTTCTCCTACCCCGCGGTTGGGATTCAAGAAGTGTCGGGACTGCGGTTCCAAGATGTCACTTACGGACCCGCACAACGTCTGCCTCTGGTGCCTCGGTGAGGACCACCCCAACGATGACTGTGACGAATGCCAGTCTTTGACGTCAAAGGCCTTGCGGGAGCAAAAGGAGAAGCTGTCGGTAGGTAGGGTTTCCAAGCCCCGAAAGTCGAAATCCAATGGGCTTTCGATTGATGATTCGGGGGGCGACTCTCTGCATCGTCGGCGTAAGTCCAGGGGGTCTCGGTCCCAGAGTGGTTCCCACCATTCCTCTGCCTCTTCGCGGCACTCGCGGAAGCGCTGTCACCGGTCGCCTTCCCCGTCCTCTTCCAAGGACTCCGCCATACGGCGGATAGCTTGTCCTACCAAGCATTCCTCTCCTGCGGAATGGGCCGCATTTCGTAAGGAAATGTTGGCGATTTTCGAGTCTCAGGGCTCCGTTCCGTCTGCGCCTTCGAGAGAAGCCGGCAAGGAACGCGCTAGGGCCACCGTTCGCACGCCTTTGGGCTCGGGCGGTCGGCAAGATCACCGGAAACCTTCCAGGTCCCGGTCGGACAAAGTGGATCGCTCTAGCCATGCCCCCTCCAGCTCCCGGTCCTCGACGCCCTTGAGACCGGTAGAGCCTGTGAGGTCTTCTAAGAAGACGTCGGCGCCATGTCCGTCAAGGGACTCTCTCGAGGCTCCGCCTCAGAGGAAGTCACCAACGCCATCGGCGCAGAGGCCGTCGAAGGACACGCTCGGGGCACCGCCCTCGAGGTCTGTGTGGAAGCCATCGGCACCACGCTCGAGGTCGACGCTGATTTTGTCAACGCCCTCAACGCGTTTTTTGGAGGCTTTACCGGAGGTTCCCTGTGCATCGGTGGAAACTCTGAGGAAGGCCCTGAAGAAGTCGGTAAGGCCTGTATTTGAGCCTTTTTCTGTGCCCTCTTCCAGGGATTTCTTCCAGCCTCTGGATTACATCTCTGAGGTGGATGAAGGGTCTGAGGAAGGTTTGGTTCCTGATGACCTGTTATCTGGTCATAGCCAGTTGGAAGACCTGCATCAGTCTTTGCACAACGCCAGTGGTCTTGATACCTCCCCGGAGGTTGAGTTTGGCAGGCCTGAGCCTGGTACGCATGCTGAATCTTCCTACAGGCGACTCATGTTGAGGGTGACGGAGTACTTGGGGTGGTCTGCGCCACCAGTGGATTTTCTGCAGGATGACCTGACAGATATCCTTGACCAAGGTCCGCCCACTGACCCGGTGCTGCCATTTCATATGGCTTTACAGAGAAGGGTGGCGGCGGCTTGGACTGCTCCGGAGAGTCTCCCAGTTGTAAGCAAGTTGTTGTTACGCTCACCTGGTATCCACAGGGACGCCACCCAGCCGGGTTACTCGCTGGTATGCTTCTCAGCTTTGCCCTGATGTGGTCTGCGGGGAAGGTTCTGCCTGAAAATACAGGAGGACTGTGTTCAAGACTGACCGACTGGGGTAAGTATCCTCCCTCCACCCCCGTATGATTCAGTCCCTCTGGTGCCCTCTTCTCACCTTGTGGTAGAATTAGGCGTGCTCTCCATCCTGCCTTCTTTGCAGGGGCGCGTTGTCTTTCATGGGCGAGTGCAGTCCAGTTACTTCACTGACGCCGGCCCGTTTGATATTGTTCAGGTAGGTCTAGCTTTGTTGCTATCCAGCATGCCTTTCTTTTGTTTAAAATGTCTCTTTTTTCTCCCTTAGGAATGCGGAGCTTCAGCGCGGCGAACTGGCTTGGTTGAGCCCCGCTGGTAAATGATGGCGCATTAAGAGCGCTATGATGCGGTAAGTAAGTGCTATGCCTTTGCTAACCTGTGTTTTCCTTCCTTGTAGGTCGCGGTGTTCTTCAGCGTGAGTGGAATGTCCGGAGTGGTGCCAGCCGAGAGGCGACCAGCCAGGTAAGCCTTTTGAGCAGTTCGTAATTTGTAAATGTCTCTACTGATTTCTTTAATGTTGCCTCTATCTTCCTCTTTCAGGTCGTTCTTTCCAGGAGGCGTGCAGATTTGAGGAAGCTGTTCTCAGTAGCTGTGAGTGTTTAAAGAAGAAGACTGCAGGTAAGATGCTGCTGCTAATGATGTTCCTTTTGTCTCCTTGCAGGTTCTGCTTCTCCGATGTTCGAGGGAATAGCTGGACACAGTGAGCGTCACGTTGCAAGCTGCAAAGTAACGCGAAGCCTGTTGTCTAAATGGCCCCAACAAAATAGTCCAGGTAATGTAGTCCCTATGCTACCACACCCAAAACACTTAGGAACAAAGCTATGTGGATGCCTCCATGTTGGCTGACAATACAATAAAGTAGTTCCCAAGCACATTGTTTTTCACAGTGTATGAGCCTGGCGCCATAGGCGCCAGGACTGGCCCCATGAGGGCTTTTGAAGAGGATGCCAGGCTATAGAGGCCCGAGTCCTGACTCCACCTGGCCAATGGGTTTGCCAGAGGGGGTTTTGGGCAAGGGTCGTTACAGCCGTTGCTGAAAAAATACCGTCCAGCCAGTAGCGATCCCTGCTACTTGGCTATGCACCCCACTCCGGAGAGTTTGGTGGTACAGGCGGCTAGGGCCCCAGCAAAGCAGGCGCCGTACCCAACCATCCCTCCTGATAGGGATGACAAATGTTTTGATGGCTGGGCGAAAAAAGTGTTTTCTTCAGGGGGTATGGCTTTACAGGCAGCCAACTCCGTGTGTGCCTTAGCACGTTTCACTCCCACTCTGTGGAATTGTGTGTCTTTGACGGCTGAACATATTCCAGAAGGGGAGGAACGGGATGGTTTTCTTGCCCTCATTCAGGATTGCAAGGATTCCATGTGTGAATCTGTTCAGTCGGGTCTGGACATGGCAGACTGTCAGCCGGTCCATGGCGGCGAGCACTGTGATGCGCAGATTTGCGTGGTTGCGGAAGTCTGGTTTGCTCCTGACGTACAAGCCCGGCTTCTCAACATGTCCTTTGATGGTGAACATCTTTTTGGCAGTAAGGCTGACACGAGCCTTGAGAGGTTGCAGACCTCCAAAGCTGCAGTGAAGTTGTTGACCGCTGCAGTTCACCAACCACCGCCTTTTCGTCCTAGGGGACAGCAATGGAGGGGAGGTTCCTTTCAATACTACTCTTCCTTTGGTAGATCGAGGGGAGCTGCAAGTCAAAGGGGCCACAGTAGGAGTACCAGAGGTGGAAAACAAGGTACTTGAGGTGCCAAGGCTGCTCGAGCTGTTGCCTCTTTGCCCTCAGGCACTGCTGCAGCTGCTTCAGCTCAGTCATGAGGCCATGTGCCATGGTTCGGCGGTTGGGGGAAGGCTGGCGCAGCATCTTGTCGAATGGCATGCCATTACTTCAGATGTGTGGGTTCTGGAGATCATAGCCCACGTCTACTTTCTTCGTTTCCAGCAGAGACTTTACGACAATCCACCAGTGAATCTCTCTTTGAAGAGCCTGGATCCGCTCCTTGCGCAGGAAATCAAATCCCTGCTGGAGAAAGGCGCCATAGAACTGGTGCCTGTAGCGGAGAGGAACAAGGGATGGTATTCCACATATTTTTTGATCCTGAAAAAAGACGGGGGATTGAGACCCATCATGGACATGTGTGGTTTGAACAAGCTCCTCAGGAAGGACAAGTTCAAGATGGTTACTCTCTCTAAAGTCCTCCAGGCCCTTCAACTTCAGGACTGGTTGGTGTCTCCAGACCTCAAGGATGCTTACTTTCATGTGCCGATTCATCCCGAGCACAAGAAGTACCTAAGGTTTGCGGTTGGCGACTCGCATTTTCAGTTTCGGGTCCTGCCGTTCGTATTGACCTCCGCCCCGAGCGTCTTCACCAAGCTCATGGTGGTGGCAGCGTATCTCAGGAAAGGGGGGATTAACGTCTACCCCTACCTGGACGATTGGTTGATCAGGGTGCGCTCTCCCGAGCAAGTCCTGGATCATCTGTCAGTCACCTGCCACTCCCTTCACAGGCTGGGCTTCTCCCTCAACTTAAAGAAGTCCCACTTGACACCTACCCAGAGGGCCCAGTACATCGGAGCAGTGCTCGACACATCCTTGGGGCTGTGTTTTCCTCCCCAGGTGAGGGCTCATCACATTCTGCAGATGGTGAACAAGTTTCAACGTGCCCAGAGTCACCCGGCATTAGAGTTCTTGAGGTTGCTCGGCCTCATGGCATCCTGCAGTCTCCTGGTGTCAGAGGCCAAGCTGCGGATGAGATCTCTGCAGTGGGCTCTCAAGATGCAGTGGTCACAGTCCTCCGGCAGGATGTCGGATCCCATTGAGGTGCGGCCCTCGGTCGCCCAGGATCTTCTATGGTGGGCCATCGAAGGCAATCTGATGAAGGGGGCTCCATTTTGGCTACCCTGGCCGGAGGTGACGATCGTGACGGACGCATCCCTCACGGGATGGGGAGCACATGCCAACGAGTTGACAGTCAACGGTCGTTGGTCTCTGTCGGAGTCCAGACTCCATATCAATCTGTTGGAGCTGAGGGCCGTCAGGCTAGCCCTGAAGGCTTTTCTGCCATCTGTGCGGGGAAGACTGTCCTGATTCTGATGGACAATACAGTGGCCATGCACTTCCTCAACAAAAAGGGGGGGGCAGGGTCTCTCCCTCTGTGCAGAGAGGCGATGCAGCTCTGTTTCTGGGCCATCCAGCAGGAAATTTCGATCTCGGCAGTTCATCTGACCGGAGACGAAAATGCGGCGGCGGACGCTCTGAGTAGGCAGAGCACGGTCTCTCACAAGTGGGAGCTGGCTCAGGAGATTCTCCTGGAGATCTTAGCCCTTTGGGGGACCTCACAAGTGGATCTCTTCGCCACCAGTGTCAACCGGAAGTGCGAAAGTTTCTGCTCACAGGAATTTCCTCCAAAAGGAGCCTTAAGGGACGCGTTCATGGTGGAGTGGTCCTTCCCACTGCTGTACGCGTTTCCTCCAGTCTCCGTCATTCCGCAAGTGCTGCAGAGGTTATGGAGGTTCAGTTCCTGAATGATACTCATTGCTCCAGCATGGGCCAGGAGAACGTGGTACCCGGACCTTCTCGACATGTCCATCTGCCCTCCACGCCGTCTTCCCTACCGAGACGATCTGCTCTCACTGGAGGGGGGGTCAGGTTCTCCATCCAGAGGTCAAGTCCCTCAACCTTCATGCTTGGCTTCTGAAAGGTTGAGCTATAAGGATTGGGTCCTCCCTGAAGACGTGATGGAGGTGTTGCTTTCGGCCAGAAGTCCCTGTACCGTTGCCGTTGGAGAAAGTTCTACGACTGGTGCAGGGTTAAGAATGTGGATCCTTTTTCATGTGCCATTCCTGTGGTTCTGTCTCTTTTGCTTTTGTTAGCCCACAAGGGCCTGCAAGTGGGTGCCATTAAAGATTACCTGGCGGCGCTGTCCATATTTAAGCACTCGTCTGAGGAGTGTTTTTTTTTTATTTCTCAGTTTCTGAAAGATCTTACTAATGTGTTCCCACTGTCTCCTTTCCAGGTGCCCGGTTGGGATTTGAACCTGGTTCTAAAATTCCTCATGCGAGCTCAGTTTGAGCCTTTACATTCTTGCCCTTTGAGACTGTTGACCTTGAAAACTGTATTTTTAGTTGCGGTTACTTCCGCTCGCAGAGTGAGTGAGTTGCAGGCACTTTCCGTTAAGCCACCCTTCACAGTGTTCCATAAGGACAGGGTTGTCCTTAGGGTTCGTCCTCCTTTTCTTCCGAAAGTTGTGTCGGAATTCCATTTAAGCCAGAAGGTCATTCTTCCGGCATTCTATCCTCTTTCGCATCCTGGTAAGGAAGAGGAGAGGCTCCATAGGTTGGATCCTAGGAGAGCTTTAAGTTTCTACATCTCACGCATGTCCCGGGTCAGAGTGGATGATCAGCTCTTTGTAGGATACGCTGGAAGGCGTTTGGGACCAGCTGTTACTAAACAGACTTTGTCTAGATGGATTATCTTGACAATTTCTGAATGTTACCACTTGGCGGGTAAGGACCCTCCGGTAGGCTTATGGGCCCATTCTACTAGAGGTGTGGCTGCCTCTGCTGCCCTGCAGAGGGGTGTTCCCATTCGTAACATTTGTGAAGCAGCCACATGGGCCTCTGTCCATACATTTGTAAAACACTAATCCCTGGATTCTATCCATGGGCAAGATTTGGCCTTTGGCAAGGCGGTCCTCTATTCTGCAATTTAATTGGGCATTCTAAAATTCTAAATTCTTTAACCACCTCCTTACGTTGGTACTGCTTTGGGAGTCTGTCATAGATGTGGAATACGTCGGAGGAACCAATCTCTTCGAAGAACAAGTTACTTTCTTACCTGGTAACGTTCTTTCGATGGGATGTTCTGAAAACATATTCCACATCGCTCCCTCCCTACCTGCCCTTCTACAGAATTTCTTATGCGATTGCAGCTTTCGTTTCCGAAAGGCTTTCTGTAATCATTCTGGCAGAAGATTGGTGCCACACGTTCTGGGGAAAAAACTACAACTGAGGCTACGGGCGTCGTGCGTCCTACTTATAACATCCGGTGACGTCGGCTCGACGGAGGCCCTCGAGGACAGCGTATCAACGTCATCGACGCAGGACACAGACGGCGAAAATTTCCCAAAGCAGCACAGCTGTGGCGATTACCTGTCATAGATGTGTAATATGTCGTCGGAACATCCCATCGAAAGTACGTTACCAGGAAAGAAAGTAACTTGTTCTTTTTTTAACTTTTCCATTTTCTCAAGATTTATTTTTGGTCTTGTCAGAGCTCTGTATAGGTTCCATGTGTTAAAATCGCGGCAAAAATTTGCTGTGGTTACAAAATATTGTGGCAAAAATGCTGTGGTTTTAGCGCTGCAATCCATGTAAAGAATGCGGGGGACACCCTCGCAACCCCTGGACCCATTATACCATTTAAGGAGTGCGGGGGACACACCAGCATCCCCCGCTCCCCTTAAATGGTATAATGGGGCATACCTGTACCGGGTCAAACCACAGCATTTTTGGCGCAAATTTTTGTATAGGCGACATTTTTGCCACGATTTTATCACTGCATGCCTCTGTATAACCAGTAAGAAACAGCTTTTTAAATGTTGCATCTCTTAATTGCACATGTGATCTACTGTACTAGTGATATCATTGCTAATGTCTCAATTGATGTAATTTGTGGTGTCATGAGTTTGCTTGGGGGCTGCATAATTCATGGGGCGACCTTGCCTAGCCTAGCAGTGTGGTCTAGAAGATTACCATTGTTGGCATGGCTTAGATGGACTTGCAAATGGTTAAGTCCTTCTGCAATGCCACACATGTCAAAACATTATGGATGGAAAGCTATCCATTGGAACAGCGAATAATTATCATTGAAAGCTTTCCCTTCAATACTTCATTTTATTAACACTTCACATCTTGATTCATGTAGCTGCTTCATTTGAATAGTATTCTGTCATTCATTTACAGATGAGGAAATCTGATATTAACGTAGTCACAGGTTTGACACATCGACCTTGGTCCTTTAGCCATTTTGGAGATGGTAAGCCTCGCTTTAACTCTGCTTGGAAGCACTACCTCTACATGTCTTTGGACGTTGTGATGGACTGGAGTTTGCACAATATCCTGTGGAACTTGTGTGGGATTTCAGCTTTTCTAATGCAGAAGAGTTTTATATCAGAGTGAGTATTTTGAGCATAAAATGTAAAATTACTCTGTTATTTTTATCGGGCGATCTTAACTTTTTTGTATATGAATTGCTCTCATGGGCCTGGTCTTGTACAAACCACAGAAAACATCAGTCTATATTTTCAAGAACCCTGGGCTTGAGAAGATAAAATGACAGATTTACAGTTGGGAGTCAGAGTACCAATGGTGACCTCTCTACATGTTTCGTACTAATATTCCCTGTAGACTTACACTAATTCAGATATAAATGGTATTTTGACCAGCCAAATTGTATCTCTTGAATCATAACTAATTTATCATTCGCTGTTCAACCACCACAGCGGTAATCTTGCTTGGATTCTATTTGGGAGATAATAATTTGCATAGACTTAGTGCATGGGATATTGTTACTTAGTGCATGGGATATTATTACTTAGTGCATGGGATATTATTACTTAGTGCATGGGATATTGTTACTTGGGATTTCAATGTCCAACAGTTTTAGTTTTTAAGCTCCAATGATATACATAAGAGATTTTAAGGATTGATTTACTCCTAATCTTAATTTTGAGGCAGTAAGAAGGGTACAGAAATGACTGCTTTGCATTGAAAACATTTTAAATGATCCAGTGGTCATTTAGCCAGTGATGTTCCTGGTAATTCCGCCCATTGGTCTTGAGGATCAAAATCCATTTTAATAGGAAAAACGTAAGTGTAGAGATGTAGCATTGGTCATTTTCAATCTGAAATGGGGAACTGGGCCTGAAACCCCGGGAGAGCACAAGCCATATGTAATGGTTTCCTTGTCACCCTGGAGCATCCCATGTTCTTCATAATAAACTGTTTTTGTTCTGTTTAGTTTTATTTGGCTGCTCTTGATAAAAGGAAGATCCAGCGAGAAAGAGGAGACAGAATCAAGAGATTGGGGAATCTAGAAATGATATGGTGGAGACTAGGGATTTGAGTACCAGAACATGGACAAGTTTGACACGAGGAAAGGCTTGGACAAGATTCAACTTCTATAGCCTTGGGAAACATGCCCAAAATCTGGTCCCCGAAAGAAAAAGCCTTAATTCACCTAGCAAGATGTCAAGAATTGCATCACTGATTCAGGAGTATAATTTTGAGGTATCCAGTAATATGGTCGCCGAGAAATTGCTGTTTTTACAAAGAATCGTGGCAAAAAGGCTGTGATCTGACCTGGTAAAAGTGTTTCCATTATACCATGATAGGGTTGCGGGGGTGTCCCCTGTTTCCCTTGTGCAGTATAATGGGTCCGGCAGTTGCCAGGGTGTCCCCTGCATCCGTTACATGGATTACGGCGGCCATACCACAGCCTTTATGCCGCAATTTCTTTAAAACAGCCATTTTCGTAGTGACTTCATTACATGGAACCAATCTTGGAATAGTGTACCCAGGTGGACAGATTCTTACTAGGTAAAGCAAGGGAGGCTGAAAGGTAGACATTACCAAACACTGTACTAATAACCAGCAAAGCAATAACGAAAAACATTACTGGTTCACACAAATTCTCCAGTCATAGACACAATAGAGGACAATGCTTGCTGGCTTGATTAAGGGTACTTTGGGCGAACAAGTCTTCATTTTTTGCACCGAATAAGGGCCAGGGAGGATTTCTACATGATATCTGGAGGTTCTAAAGAGTTTCGGGCAAATTACTGTGGAGGAGGAGGAGTGGGAGGGGTCAACCATATTTTATTATATAGTGGTTAATTCCACCAGAGAAGCCAATCTAGGTCATATGTAATGTCTCAAAAAGAGTTGTACGGTAGACCCTATCCATTAACGTTTAACAGTTCTACTTGACGTAATGGCACATTTTTTTTTTCAGGTTCATTCAGAAGCATTTAAAATCTTGTTTTTAGGTATAACCAGTAAAATGAGTTAAGTGAATGTTGCACTTTCCTAAGCTTTAGTAATAGCATATTTCTTGTAGTTTCTGCGCATTCATTTGTTCATGATCTCCACCTTTGCTTTATATTCCACATCCACACTATAATTGCACCTGGCCTTTAGAAACTCCCATCCACATCTTTTATGCTGCCATTCTGAGCCCCTTCACCCCCCCCGCCCCCTTCAAACCCCCTCTGCAGAACCTCCTCCTCCTTCCGATGCGCCTGTGCAGCAGCTGTAATTCTAAACCTGCAGGCACTGGGCCCGCTCTTTTTCTGCTACCTACAACTGTCTCATTCGCCAGTAGCCTGTTTTCAGTCATTAGGGCTACCCCCACCACCCCTATTCGCTTCTTTGTACGACAATATTAACCCACTACTGTCCTACTGTTCCTCATTATGAAACAACTATGATGGAGGTCTTTTTAAGTTTTTCACATACATATTGTACTCATTTGTGTGACATGTTCAGGGGTCTGATCGGTCAAGGGCCCAAGCAGCCCCCCTACCCCCCGCAATCAACCTGGGATAGGCAGCCTTCCAGAGCAGCACCAGAGTCGGGCCTACCCCAGAGGTGGTGTGGGATAGGTGAGGGGATCCTGTATGCGCATTGGTGCCCCCTCCATGCCTATCGGCCTCTGTCCTGGCCACGTCTCTTTCAGATGCTTTTTGAGCCACTATAACTACCAGAATGCGCCAGAATCCTCAGACCAATGGGTTGGATAATGGTTCCTGGTAGGCAGTAGCGACGGGAGAAAAACTTCAAGCACAGCAATGCACCTGTGCCCAACAGACCGGACCTGCCCTGGAACCCGTGGAACAAATTAGTTGCCCAAATTGAAATAGACTGGGCTTCCACATTCAGGAGCAGGAGAGACACAGCAAACCATAGCCTGGCTACAGGGGAACAATGAGACTGCTCAGAAATGGGGAAGATTTAGGAACAACCCTTAAGCCCTGTTGGACCAGTGACTGAAGCGGCGACGGAGAACAAACACCCACACTGACCGCATTGGCCACAAGACAAAGATGGAGGCTGAAAAGGGTAAAGGGCTGAATGCTCTCGGGAACAACTGCAGGGGAAATCCCATTGCACAAATGGATAGCACAGAGTTTGGCCGAGGGAAACTGGTGAGTTGCTTAACCAATGGGAAGTGAGGGAAGCTTCTAGGCAGGAAGTCTAGGGCTATCAAAAGCCAGCAGTCGTCTATTTGCCATCTGGTGTTTGGGTGCAGGAGGACTTGGAGGAGACCTTTGGGATGTTTGGAGAGAATCAAGATCCGGTGTGGAGGCTGACCCTGACACCAGTTAAGTTTGAGTTAGAGACAGTCATTTTGGAGGGAGATCAGGAGTGGGTTGAGCGGAGTGAGTAACTGAGTCTGGCAGGTGGAGGAGGGTAGAGGCAGGGCTAGTGAAAAAGATCAGGATATTGTGAGACCTATTCTTCTCTTGCACTGTTTTTGTAAATTTGGTTTCCACTGCATGGGATTAAGTCTCCTTCCGAAAGAGATGCATTTATTTTGTGCCTAAGATGGGTCCTTTGCTGTTGAGAGCAACACGTTTTTAGAAGTATTTTGTCCACTCTACAAGGAGATATTAGGCCCATTATAATTATTTTCAATATCTTTCCTTGGGACAATTATGTGAATGAGTTAGAGCATCTTGGATACAGCAGCTTTTCATAGACGCCTTTCTGGTGGGCGAATACCATTACCATGGGGCTTCTCATAACTGTGTGATCATAGGCAAGAGCGTGTCTGAAACAAAAGTGGATTATGTTGTGGTGGAAGTCTACTGGCACGCTGCAGAAGTAGACCACATAGTGTATTTTGAGCTCCAAATGGCAACAGCAATGTGCTATGTGATTCTTTTGGTGATGGATCCAATGCCTGGCACTGCATTTAGAGACACTGTAGTGCGCAAGATCCTGAACGCACCACTTCGACTCTAGGTCTGGATGGAATGCATTTTCAAATTTAGTCTGTATCAACAAGCCCACATTTCGATAATTAACTAGCAATTGAAAGGGAAGCAAGCTGGTTACCCTTGAATTGTCTGTGGGTTCAACTTCTGGTAGTGTTGTGCTGCTAATAAAACTCTGGCGCTCACGTTGTGGGGATGTTGTCTGGCTGTGTAAACCTTAGCCAAGTATGCATCTACAAAAAGCAGTGGGATATTTTAGCTTGGAGCCCCCCATATGACAGGTGTTGATGGTAAGACCTGTTGGTGAGCTAGATGGGAACTGACTGAAAAGTTAAGAGGGGGTGAGGGCATAGTAGCACACCACATTCCCCCTCGTTCTCGCTGCACCTCTTCTCTGGCTCTGTTTATGCAGATAGTCTGTGTCTGAAATGCATTGCGCTGAAGTCGTACTAGGAGGATTATCGCTGTAAAAATCCAATTCTTTTGACCGAGCTTCAAAGGGTTGTCTGAGGGAAATGTTGTTTAACTGGGAGCAGTAGTTTAGCAATGTGAGCCAAGAATAAAGTTAGGTTTAGTGCAAAGTTCTAAAACCTCAGTAAGGATCTGCACAGGGACTTTAAAGGGCATTTGAAGGTGTTTTGTTCCACTTTACTTATTCATTTGTCACAGCTTAGTGGCAGTTAACAGAGCAGTTCGGTTAGGTGTTTGTAATTATAGTTGCATTTGTAAGTGCTTATGTTTTAGTTAGGGATTTTGTTGGATTTACAAGAAACAGACACCATTAATTATGTTTCACCTTACTTTTCCTTGAAAGAAGTATTCCTTCCAGAATTATTTGTTTATTGCATATCACCTGAAACTAATGGAATAGGACAACATGTCCGAATAAAAATGACCAACCTCACCAAAAGACCTAAAACACACACCACGAAATGTTAACTACCAAAAGTTCGAACTTTTTGTGGCGTGCTTAGATCTTTTGGTGAGGTCATTTAAAAATGTTTTTTTTTTAAATGATGTGGGGGTGTCCTCCGCAACACCCTGCTCACTACACTCTACAGTATAGTGAGCAGGGGTTGCAGGGGACACCCCAGCAGCACACCCAACGGAAGAAGAAAAGAAAAACAGGGGCTGCGCGGGTGTCCCCCCGCAACACCCTGCTCACTACACTCTACAGTATAGTGAGCAGGGGTTGCGGGGGACACCCCTGCAGCACACCCGACAGAAGAAGAAAAAAAAAACAGGGGCTGCGGGGTGTCCCCGCAACACCCTGCTCACTATACTAAACAGTATAGTGAGCAGGGGAAACCCCTGCAGCTGCCCAAAAGAAAAAAAAGAAAAGGACCCTGCAGCGCCGGTTCCCGATCACGGAAGTGAAAGGGAACTGGCGCCACAGGGACACAGCGTGAAGGAAGGAAAGGTAAGTAGGGTGGTTGGGGGTGTGTGTTGGGTGTGGGTGGGGTGTATGTATGTGTGATTTTGTATTGGATGTTCGCATGGGAAATGTACGAACATTTGTAGTGCGAACATTTCCATCGCAGATTTTTCCGCCGCAGAAATTTCACGCAGATCCAAACTAATGGAGCATCTTTTACTGAACTGTGCCCTAGTGTCAGTAGTTTGTGACCCATCTTCAAAGCTTAATTGAAACCTACACAGTACATCATTGTGTGTCTGCTGTTCGCTTCCTCCACAGACCACTTCCAACTCGCCCACGGCGGGAGCACAATATGTCAATGCTTTGGACAAGCCTCTGTGCTGTGAGACCACTCTGGGGGTGATTGGCACAGTATAAATACTCAGTATGGAAAACAGCCAGCCGTTTTGCAAACGATTGCAATGGTCGACTTGACTTAGGTCTGCAATGCTGAATTCTGTTTTCTTTGTATTACAGTAATTGCCTATTGGTAAATCTCTACTTGACTAGGAAGTAGCTTTCCCTTTAACCAAAGTAATAGAATGTAGCTCAGCTGCTAGGGAAATTAGCAAGCAGACAATATTTCACAAAGAAACCGGAGAAAAGTGACAGTCCTCCCTGCATTTCCCATTGGTGGGAGGTTTCTGAGAGGTCTGATACTTTGCTTTCAAAGCTCTTACAATTCAGCGTGTCTTTCATGTTTCAGATCCAGCATATTGTGTTTGTCCAACTGATTGTGTAAATGTTTTAAAAGGCAATTTAAAAGATGCCCAATTTAGTTGGTTGATTAATATGCTGTAAATTCATTAATATAGCATAAATATCTGCACCAGCCTAAATCTCTATAATCATACCTGCATCATATGCAATCTGTAAACATGTAAGTTGAAAAAATAAGGCTTAAGCACCACCTGTAAGCAAAAACGATTGCTTTTGTAGTACAGCTAGGAGTGAAATGACATGTAAGGGGGAGACGCAGCTTGTGGGTGTTATTTATGGACCGTGGCCATTCCAAGCCACTACCTGCCCCTCCCTGCCCCAAGCAACTCCTTCTGGGATCTCTTTCAGCTCTCCCAAGCAGTAACATCAAGTGTTGTCCTGCCATTGTTATTTCTAAGCGGTCTGCAAAGATTTAATGGCTCAGTTACCTAAATGTGATAGTGGTGTAATACAAATATCTTAACCAAGTGTGCCTTCTGGCACTTTAGTTATATCTGGTCCATGCCCTCAAGTCCTATGAAAAACAAGCATTTGTGAAACCAACAGTTGCCATTCTGACCTAAATGCCAAAACTGTTTCCAATGCTGCTACTGGTTGAGGATCTCCTGCTTCAGCAGTTTAACTTTCCTGTCCCTAAGTACCATGAACTCTGGGTTACCATGTCGTTTCCCTAACAAATAGTACTTCATCAATCAGTGGGTATATTTTTCTTGTACTGGATGGTGTGAAAAGGGCATGTCCATGTGGTCCCATCCTGTTCGAACATTGTTATTTGGATATTGGCTTTCAAAGCTAAGGCACGTGGGTGACTGCAGCGTTCTCTGCACTTAAGATCTATGACAGTGAATATGATTTTTTTTATGGTAAAAATTAACTTCTGGACATTTCTGATTCACATGAAGGTAGCTCAATAATCATAATCCCTTTCTATTTTCTTGAAAAACAAATGATGCCAGAGATCGGATTACAAATTATTCTGAAGAACTACATATGAACATCTGCTGGGAGGATTTGCCTCAGAATTATATTGAAAATGACGTCCTAACAGTTGTCAAGAAATCTTAAACCGCCTTAATAGAGATCAGATGATTTAACAGTAATTAATACATTTGAAAAATGTATAAAATTACTCTGGACAAAATGTGTAAAAGCAAACTATTAAAGAAAATCTCCAAGAAAGAGGATGGTTTAATAAACCATGTAGGGTAGTATATGGAGCTCTTTATACTCGCCTGATAACAAATATGAGGTGGCAGGTAGACCTAGGGAGCATAAATATTTAAGAGCCACCACAAAGGGTGACTTGGTACTGGAATTGTGTGAAGAAATACAAGAAGCCGTCCAAGAAACTAACTATTGTTTCAAGAGGAGCAAACCTTTACCCAAAACTAAAACACAACTAATGGACGCTTATGTAAATGGATTAAATACTTTGGTAAAAACAGGGTTGATGGCTGTAAGGTTTCGAATTAACCTTACACCTCTTGTTTTCTTAATTAAATGCGTCAGTGTCATCTTTTGGGTAATTACCAAATCAACCAACTGCCCACTGAACAATGAAATGGCAGCGTATGATTGTACTTAAAATGAGCGATAGAACTTTTATTTAAGGCTGAGAAATTAATCAAATCCCTGAAGAACCTTACAGATGTAAGAGTTATTCACCCCACTTTTAATGGATACTCTTTGATGCTATTACATCAACATGTTTTCCCAACAAGGGACCCCTCCTAGCCACACACAACATCCACCAATAAGCCGACGAGACACAGCTGTTCCTCAAGATCGACTCCATCAAGGACATCCACAGGCTCAAAACTTGCCCCTCGCTGATCCAGTCTTGGATGTCCAGTGCCTACTTGATGCTTAACCCCTGCAAAACCAAATTCCTACTCTTCACAAACACTGAACACGCAGACATGGAGACCTGGCTATCAACCATGAACCCTGAGAGCTTGACACCCAAGCTCACCTACTGGACCAAATACCTTGGGTTCCACATTAACACAAACCTCTCCTTCAAGACACACATAGCTAAGAAAACCCAGACAGCCTGGTATGAGCTCTCCCTCCTGTGGAAAGTTAAGCCCTTCCTCCCTCCGGACAGCTTTAGATCCACAGTTCAAGCACTGATGCTATGCCACCTCGAATGGTGGCCAGGCCCTCCTCTAAGGCTTTGCGTTGTCCTATCCTATGCCCCTGAGAAATATACACACTGCTGCACACCTAATCAAGGGTCCATGCAGATATGACCCCTAGCCCTCAGCGAACTTCACTGGCTTACACTACAAGAACAAATCACCTTGAAGTCTTGCTGCATCATCTATAAGGCAGCCGCTCTCAAGTCGCACAGCTACTTCGCGGAGAAACTGCACATTCTCCGGCAGACAGTGCACCACCAGACGCCAGGACATGTGCAAACTTGAAATCTGCCACTGCATAAAGGAAAGGACCAGAAAACAAGCCTTCTCTGCCTACGCCCCAAGACAATGGAACCTCCTCCCTGTCAGCATCCGACTCGCCCCCACAATTCAGAAAAGAACTCGATACCCAAAGCTTCAAGGAGTCTCTCCTAATTGACACTTAGGTCATTGCGTCACCTGACTCACTAGGCGCCATCTGCCCATCTCAACCCCTCAACCCTGTACAGCTGTCACCCCTCCTCTGTATATCTGTCCTGTTACCTTTTGTAAAGTGCTCTGTTGCGTCTCGAAGCTAGGTTAACGCTCAATACATAAAATAATAATATAATACCAACTAGTAGGAATACTGCTTTCATAATTCCTTTTTACAAAAAGGAAACTAAGCATTACCAGCTTCATAGTGACCCATTACCATCATCGAAGGAAGTTAAAAAATCCTCTTTCACCTACTTTACTTTCATGTGAACATATGGGCTACCAAAGATCTTGTGGCAGATACTCAACTAGGATTTAGGGAGGACCTGGGATGGAGAACGAAGCACTAAATCTATAGTATTATAGCCAACTATGCTTTCTTATTTAAAAGCCCTATATATTTAGGTTTGATGGACCAATGCTGGCATTTGACATAGTTGATCTTGGAAAATTGTGGTTCATCTGAATTAGTTTAGTAATTCCAGTAGGTCTATTAAAACTACTAACAGCACTCCATGCAGATACAGTAGTCTCAGGAAGGGAAAGACAAAGGGAAATGTACAGTTTTAAAAATAAAACCTATGAGGCGTACACAAGGCTGTGTTCTTCCATCATGATTTTTCAACATCTATGTACCTGTCCTACAGACAACCTCAAAGTGCTGCCACTGACGACCCATGGATCCATATGTTGACTTTTCCAGAAAGGAGGGCCTAAAATTAACGGCACCAAATCTGTTATGAAACTGGGAAGCTGAGGGAAAAATCTTGAACCCAATTCTAGTTGATTTGAAACCTCTTACTAAAGTGATGATTTTTAGTTATCTTGTATCAGCTTTTCCTCAACTTGGAAAGGGTGGGATTCATCTAGAAATGGACAATATAAATATTGCATGTTATAGCTGGGATACTGTCATGATGCCTACCCCCGGGCATCCGGATCGAGTCCATCAGCCCCGGGAGTAGGCATTCAGATGCTCATTAAAACCCCAACAGCCCCGGCTGGGGGCAGTTTGGATTCAGTCCTGGCGCCTTAGGCGCCAGGCTCATCATAGAAATCAGTCCTGGCGCCATAGGCGCCAGGCTCATAGACTTTACTTACCTTATGCAGACCATGCTGCAAATGAGTACAAGCCAACGTGAGGCCTGGATGGGACTATTTTATTACAGGGACTATTTTTTACTCGGGGTGTGGTTCTGGTGAACTTCTTACCTGGGACTACTTTGCAGGCTATTTAAACCACACCCAAACAGCAGCCCATGCTTCGCGTTATTCTGCATCCAGCAGCGTGACACTCACCGTGTCTGCAAGTCAGCATTCAGTCTTCTGCAACGCCCGCCTCGATTCCGGAGCTCCAAGACAAAAGGAAAAGAAAGGAGAAGAGGTTAGATCACGGACATTATTTGATTCCTTACCTCATTCCTGACCCAGCACATCTCCGAGCCTGCAAAGGACATTATTTCAGCACGTGTCGCTTCGCCAGCAGCAGAGCCGCATTATACACACCAGTCCACCGCATCTTTCGACTCGGCGCTGCCTCCATCATTTTCTTCGTCGAAACCCAGCACCTGGGGGGAAAACAAAAGGAATAACAAGGTGAGCCGAGAAAACCGACAATGACAATCTCTTTGCCACCATAGGCTTACCTGCCTTACCACCGGAGGTATTATTCTTTAATAAATCATCTTCATATGCCGCACCTATAAAGGGAGAGAAAACAGCAAGTTAAACTCATGCAACTTTTACCGGACAGTGTTTGGTAATACAGACTCTTACCTGAACGCCATCAGCTGCCTCCAGGCAATATTCTTTTGGACCCAGCTGCAGCCTAACGAGGGAATGGAACAAGAGTGAACATAGGACATATTGAACTCTTTGAACTTTATAGACACTAGAGTCAATATTCCTCCGGAACTCCTCCAGTACCTTCAACCCAGTGAAGTAACTGGTATCTACGTGCCCCTGCATGCCATGTAGGATGGAGAGCTCATCATTTAAAAACATAAGGTGAGGTTACCAAAAGGGGATATCGGAGGTGATTAGTGGGGAGAACAAGAACTGTTGGGGGGCTATCACTAAAGTCCACGGGTGGCTAAATCCCTTTCACCACTTGCAGGAGAATACTTCTACGAGTCCAGCAGACAAGATTAGGCGGGCCAGTCCAGACTGTCATCTCTTCACTACGCATCACGTTGGTGGAGACCGCAGCTGTCCGGGTCTGATCGACGCCCCGTTTGGGAACCAGGTGAGCGTAACAGATACTTTGTCTTGGAGGCCTCCAACTTGGAGCATTTGGCATTTTACTACAATCCTATAAGGCAAAAGATTTACCGATTGGTCAGTATGGAGCACATCCGGTGACGTCGACCGTCGGAGGTCCTCGAGGGAGCGTATCGACGTCATTGACGCAGGACGCCTACGCCGAAAAAGTTTTCCGAAGCAGCACAGCTGTGGTAATCAATGTCAAAGATGTGGAATACGTCGGAGGAACATCCCATTGAAAGAACTTTACCAGGTAAGAAAGTAACTTGTTCTGCTGCGCAAAGCATTTGTAAAAGACACACGAGGAATCATGGTGAAGTCAGCAGCCGAGCTACAAGAGTTTGTTCACAGTAAATGACAAGGCAGAAAATGTCCTTTCAGCTACGTGGAGGAATACAGCAATCTGTATTAAATGGAAACCAGTCATTCTGGGATGTATAAACGCAGCATGTTACAGATCAGTAAAAAAGCACAAATGGAATTTGGGCCAATATTATTCTTTTTATAATGTTGCCCTGTTTGAAGTAAGAATTGCAATGTGGAAGTGTAAAAAATAAATAAGACTTTATATGCTACATTGGTGAATGAAGCCAGAGAAAGGGCCTGGACAGCAGAATTACATTCCTTCCCCTAACAGATGCTGAAGATGGGATGATTGCTCCAAGAAAATTCAGCATGGCGTTTAAGTAGACTATAAAACTGACACTCTGGATTCAGCAAAGGACTAAATGTTGCTTTTGTTCTCCGAAACCAGGTCCTTCCAGGAGGATGTGATTCACGCTTACTCAGACATGAAGTCTGGCATTGTGACAGTGCATTGGTATAATTATTCATTGGGCATGGAGCTGGTTCAACAAATGGCTGGGGTACCCTAATTTCAAAGAGCCTTATGACACTGGTCCCATGACAACCAGCCCTGTCAGGAGTCCTAAATGCCCCAGCTCTGAGCCTCCAAGAAACTGATACCATATTGCCTTGTTACCAGGCAGGGATTGCAATGGCATTTTAAATTGTGATTGGTCTAATTACATTTAAAGAAAAAATTGCACTTCTTACATTTTACATATGGAACCACTTTTTTGTTTTTATCTTTTTAAGGAAATGTAGACTTTCTTTAAAATAATTTTTATTGTATCAGCTGAATGTAAAATGTTTTTTTGTATTGTTTAATTATACAAATTAGACCTATGTAAATATTTTTGCACAGCAACGTTGCATACCAATGATTAATATATCCTAGTGTCTGTGACGGCAAGGCTCTAATTCTGAGGCGAGAAAACAATCTTTGTGTAAAGGTATCAGAGCGTAAAAAGCCAAAATCTGTAATACACACATCACCTGTTATGCCAAAATCAGACTAACATCATTGGATTCACCTCAATGAGAGCAATCTGAAAAACTAATTGGTGACATGATACATGTGAGGAACATGAGGTTTCAGAAAGTTAAAATTGTTTAATGTAGTAATCTCCAAGATGACATCACATCAAATGGGATGGAAACTGGGCCTAGACTTCTCCCTTCATTAATATTCCCAACAAGCATGAAGGGAATGGTTTTGCGTGATGTACCTTTTAGAGTATTGTCCAACCACATACACTGACCAATTAGATTAGAGAAATGATGCACACAACTAAAGGGAGTGTTTTCTATTCTATAAAAGTACAAACACATAGGTTCGGGGCATTGGCTCACTTGCTGACTGACAGGAAGAGCGATACCAATGAAAATTGACAACAGAAAGGAGAATGGAATAGATTGGTTTCCTTTGTACCCATTTTGGATTTCTTGCAATATACGGAGGTGCCCACCTGGATTTAAAATCCCAGGCTTTCTTCAGTGGAAAACTGGCCCAAAACAGATGGTGGGAAACTAGACTGTGGAGGGAGGTGGACCCCAACCTGCTGACTGATACACACCTGTTAACGGAGGTGGCGAATGGAGCCAGTCTTTAAGAGGTTGCCCACCTGTCTGCGAGCAAGCCAAGTCATTTGTATACAAGTATACTCGAAACGGGAAAAGATTAAACTCAGTCCTTTTCATTTGTGAACGTACTGAGGGGTGGGAGTATATGAATTGACATCCAGGGAAATTAGTAAATATTTCAACGCATAAGTGCTTCTGAAATTATAGGTTGAAAAAACAGTTCCTATGGTGTGTATACTGGGAGATACCCTGACTCCTTCTCTTTGTAATGCGCAAGTACTGAATAATTTTTTAGGGAGCCAAACGTATGTCTCACTATGTACTTACCTAGAAGAACAACGTCATTAAAGTAATTCCCTGGTTACATCCCCAAGCAGAGTTCCGTCACTGGCGCTGAAGCACTGAAGAATAAGCGGAAAGCGTAATTAACTTTTTCCCACCTTTATTTTGCCCATTGAAAATAAAAATGTGCATGTTTTCAAAATAATGCGACTGAAACACCATTGAAGGGAATCTAGCAAACATACATGTTCAACATACATTTTCTTTTTGCAAACGATTTAGTATCAAGTAGCCTTTTCTTTTTTAAATTGAGGTTTCTAGAATGCTGTTTGAGATGCTCACGTCTATTCGGTTGCAAGCCGGTGTTTATTACAAATATGTAGTCAAATGAGCAGGGATGTTCTGACTTTAATTTGGTATTCTATAAAATGAAAGCTTTATCCTGAACCCTCCTATATTTTTCATCTCAAGATGGATGTGCGCTTGGGTAAACCAAAAGTTCAGATGGTGATGTTTGCGTTCCTACAAAAGTATATAACTAAATAAAATGCAGCAGTGAAAATTGAACTTCTCCGTGTAGTAAAAATTTATCTCAGAATTTCAATGAGAATGATTTCTAATTTGTTTCATGATTTCTATTTTTATTAATAAATAGATCTTCTTCACAAAACTGAGCGTTTCCTGTCCAGAAAGGGGAGGGAGGAGGCTGTAGGAATCGACACCAGCCCAGTAAACTGGCAGATCCCAGGTTAATAAGTTATTAAATATATTTGAAAATTGTACGCATCTCTTTTGGAGTGGTTGGAAAATTCCCAAACTAGATGCCACCCGATTAAAACATCCTACAAAACACAAACTGAAAGTCCCATCAACCTCATTTATCATGGAACTTTTTTTGATATGTAAAGTGTATGATTTATACCATATTTATCACACTTGCCTTTTTTGCACTTTAGAAATGTAAATACAAATCTAAATATAAGCTGCTAAAGGAAAGTAACTTGAATCGGAATAAGTTGGCACCCATTTGCCAAAAAGTGTACTTCGATGCTGAACAATTAGTTAAGAATGGCTTCTAAAATCCAAAGAGGTTCCTTGTTATAGTAACATCAATTGCCGATTTGTACTGCGCATTTTAATTTCCTGTTGAGACTTCGAAATAGTGTACTATTGATTTTAGTATTCACTTTTTTGAGACAAGCAGACTTATGGAGTGGTGGTGTTAGGTGGCGAGACACACATGCCATATAGTCATAACCAAACCTCTCTCTAATCTCCCTAATAATGAATTAGGCCACTGAGTTATTTATGCTCCTTTTGTGAGGCCTGTCACATCTTTTTGAATGAAAATTATTTGGAGTCTGTTCCCATTTTATGTGGCCTTTTATAAGCAAAGCTCTCAACAATAGCACAGTAGAAAGATAACCCGTCGGCACACTGAAATACTGTGAAAAAGAAATGAAGCGGATGTAAGCAACTGGTGTGGCTAGTAACCTCATCAGTCGGTGAATCACTTTGAAACCAGACAGTGGTTTACATGCAACCCCCATGTGTGCATAGCTTTGCTAGAACATTCCCCAAGACCTTTATTTAGCTAGCAAGGGGCCAGAGCGATTGCAATGTTATTGGTAAATCCATCCTAATACCTCCCAATCCAAAACCCCTTTGTCCCTTCCAGCATACTGCTATAACCCATCCTGCAGCCGCTGCACCCCTGCTCTTTTTTAGGCAGACGTGTTGTACGTTTTTGAGGAATCCACACAGCTGTTACCTTGTCTGCTACTAGTTTTTTTTGTTTAGCACCCCATGCAGAGGTGCCACATCACTCTGATACTGAAGACCCGGTGCTGCATCAAAACCTGGTGAGTTGTGGCTGTGGAGGGCATTTATATTTTGGATTGTGTGAGAAGAGTTTGGAATTCGTGGCAGATAGCATGTTAGACCTCTGAGAGAAACGAGCAGGGATTCTGGACCCGGCCCTGAACAGTGCCTGACAAATGACATCCATGCGTCAATTCCTTATTTATTTATAATGTGCCTTAGGCCCATAGACCCAGTCAATGGGCAAACGTCCCAGCAGGCCACTACGCATTTTACTGTGAGGTTTGAGGCATCTCTCAGCCTACCAAGTAACATACTAAGGAACGTTAAAAGGGTGGGTGCAGTCTTCAACTTTTAAGTAGCCCCTTTTCCGAACAAAAGTTCTTCCCTCCCAATAACACCCAGCAGGAAGGTTATGATAATGTCTGGAGTTTCCAGATTGCCCCTTTCCCTAATCTGCAACTCGCAGAAGCTTAATTGTTTTCTTAATGGGATACAGTGTATATATTTGAAACCGAGACATGGACACTTAGTGAAAGAGCGGATAGACGGGTGGTATTTTGAGCTAGGCCTGTCTGCACATGGCCAGGGATAGGAGTGCAGGGCTGCAGGTTGTTTTGCCTTGTAAGGTTTACGACATCCTTCTCCTCACTCACAGTGAAGATCACTTAGCAACATACACTACATGCCCCCCACAGGCCTACCCATTAGCACATCAACGCCAAGCCATAACGAAGCTCTCCTCTTCAGCCTTCTCACGTCAGTGGCTAACTAGCCCCAAAGTACTGTAGTCCAATCAGATCTTGGGTTCTTGCTTATTGATAACCTACTCCCAATTTACTCAGCTGAACCCTTAGAAAGCAGATTGTGGGTACTTCCGACCTGTACCCATCAACACCACAGGCTTTGCATCTGCCTCTCCCGATGACCCCTGCCCTCACCTGTCCGTTTTTTATTGTATAGAGACACGTTCAACAAGCCCACCAATAGTGGCAGTAGAGTGATGTATCGAGCCACTTGCATACATGTTACCTCTATCCCGCTGCTGCTTCCTTTCTCTGCCCATTTTGCTTCCCTCTCCTCTGCACTCTGAATTAAGACGGGCCAACAGCAGTGTAAATAAACACACAAGCAACCTAGCGGGAGTGTAATTTAAATATGACCCTCCAAATAATATGGTAGTCCTTAGGCAGCATTCACTAGATTTTCGCCAGAAAAAGAATCATGCCACATCTAGTTAGGTTATTTTAGCATTTGATCCAACAAAGAATCGTGCAATTGACGTGTTCTGTTGGATTAGGTTTGTTTCAAAACACAACACAGGGGAGCGTGGCCAGCAGCACCACCAATGTGGCTGCTCTGTTGTTGACCTCTGTACAATGGCCATCTTAATGCTTTAAAGTAATGGTTCTACCGCAGTGCCAGCCCACACCCTTGTTCCCAAGGGGCTCGGAACTTGAGAGGCACAAAAGGGGCAGGTTTTTGCCAACAGACAACCCAGTTTTGCTGTGAGATAGGCAGCGGAAGGGAAGTCCTGCAGAATACATCATCCCTCCAAGATGGCAGGGGGACACAGAGTGACGCTGCGGCCCCGCTGCAGATGCCCCCAACGCCACTAGCAAAGGCTTTTCACCTAGGCAACCCCTGCGAATGCTGAAGCCTTGGCTGTGCTCACAGCTCCCTCCGCGAGGAACCGCTCAGTACATCTCCCACTGAGGCAGCAACATGCTGCGGGCTCCACTGGCCCCTCCTCAAAACCTGCGGCCTGCTGCGTTCGTCGAGGAGGGAGAGCCCTGCCGCCGGAATAGCTGCCTTCCGCTCCCCGGGGAGAAGGGTTCACCAATGCGGCCCCTACATGTACTGAGGACAACTGCCCTGCCGACCCAAGCTGCCCGACCCAGAATGGCGTGGCGGCCCCCCTCCACTGGCGGAGCAGAGGAGGCCGGGGAGTGTGAAGGCGCCGCTTGGCAGTTGCCCATTGTGAAGCAGAGGTCCTCTCCCGTTGCGGGTTCCAGCCTCTCTCCCTACGGAGTCACCCAGTGCCTTGGCAGGCTGCCCAGCTCGTTGCACCTCCACACCACCAGGAAGCAGATGACCACGGTCCCTCTTAAGGTAACAAGGGGCCCACTGGTGCAGGACTCGGGACGGCCAGAAGCAGCAGGTATCAAGCCTCAGGAACGCTACATAAAGCAGCAATTACCTGGGATCCAGCTGAAGGGGAAGAAGGGATGACCATTCCTGGCTCCAAGTGGAGTAGGCCCTTGATGAGGCTGAGCAGGCACTAGCGCCCCCTCCCCCAGGTCCGCAAAGAGAGGAAACCTGCTCCCCCACCAGGAGGTAGCCAGAGGTGGGGTGCCCAATTCCCCTCCTGTGTGCTAGCTCCGGGTCTGCCGGCGCAAAGGCCCATTAAGTGAAAAGAGTGCACAGAGCAAGGCAGCATTTGGAGTATTAGGAAGCTCGGCGGCACTGGAGCAGTGGAAACAGTGGTAGAGCCCATGCCAATCCAATCTCACTCACCTGAGTCTCCCGGTCCGTAAGCCCTGCAGTGAAAGTAGCAGCCATTGCCCCCTGGAGATGTCCCCTATCTGGCGGTGACATGTCCAAGCACTCCAAAAATCAGAAAAGTGGGGACATCACAGCCATGCTGCTCAACGGAGAAGGGGGAAAAGACAGGAAGCAGGGAAATCCCCAATGAAAGGACCTCTCAGTGCCGCAGGACAACTAGCCACCAAAGACGACATCCAGGCATTCATGGTAGACATCATGGCCAAATTATGCAGCTGCATGACCGAACTGTCATCCAAAATTGAACATACGGACTAAAGAGTCACAGAGCTGGAACAGAGACTGGGGGACCTGGAGGACCAATCCTGGGAGCAAGCGGCCTTACTTCTGGACGCCCACCAAAAGCTTTGCGCCCTGTCAGACCAGAATGAGATCTTGGAGCACAAGCAGGAGGACCTGGAAAATAGGGCGCAGAGAAATAACCTTCGGATTAGAGGAATCCCATCATCAGTCCAGGACCGTGAACTGTCAGAATATATGGGGAAGCTGTTCCAGTCTCTTCCGCACCTGGAGAAACCACTGCTGCAGTTGGATCGCACTCATAGACTCCGCCCTCGGAGAGGTCTTGACTCTGAAAACCCTCCAAACGTCATCACGAGGGTCCACTTTTACACTACGAAGCAGGTAATCCTCTCAGTGGGTCGCTTGCAAGATACACTGACCTTCCAAGGCTCCCCCTTAAAGATCTTTCAGAACCTAGCCACAGCCACGATGCAGAAACTAAGATCTCTCCGTCCCCTGACACTCTTCCTCAGTGACCAGAAGATAAGGTATCGCTGGCTATTCCTTACAGCGGTGCAATTTTCATATAAAGGAATCGCCCGTTCAATTGCTTGCTTGGAAGATGCACAAAGGATACTCAAACCTCCTCTGTCAGAGGAGGGGGAAGAGGGTTCCCCCTGAGACAGCACGCCTTTGGAGAAGGGTTGCCCCCCCCGCTAAAGGTGAGCCAGCCCACATGGTCCAAGGCCAGGGGGGGTCGCCACCGCAACAAGCAGCCCATACCATCCTGAAAGGTAGCACTCATCGGGGCCGGAACGTCCACACTGAGACCATGTAAAGTTGCATGTAACAGAACCTGAATGAACTAAAGTAAGATGGCAACTACGGCTGAGTCAAACTACCCTGATTTCCCCCCCTCCCCACCCCCTGCTGAAGAGCACTACCGACACGACATCCCAACATATACCGCTGGACTTTGTGTAACTGAATATCAGGGGCCTCAACTCCCCTATGAAACAGAAGTCTATCCTAAGGCGCTTGAAGGACTTGGAGGGCTCAGTGGTGTTCATTCAGGAAAATCCATCTCCTTCCGGGAGACTTCACCCGACTACGAAGTAGGGACTATCCGAAACAATTATTCGCCTCTGGGAACACCAAGAAAGGAGGCTCGGCTATCCTGCTGGCAAAGGGTATTCCCTTTTGAAGAGTTGGACACAATTAAAGACCCAGAAGGCTGGTTTGTGGGAATAAAGGGCTGCAGAGGCATTGGGGCACGGTTGCAGCCCTCCCGGGGGTGAGGTCGCTCGGGTCCGACTTCGCCCTCTGCGCTTATGTGGTGACTGGTGGTAATGGGTGATGCTGCTCTGGACTGCTCCTGCATGGAGAATAGGGGGCGTGAGTATGCCACCTTGGCCGCCTGATCCCCTTCCAGACCCCTTCTCCAAACCGTGGTCCCTGGAAAGCTCACCTGTTGATTAGTTTTGGCGAGCACTCCGTCCTGCTGCTTCTGGCAGGGGCACTTGTATGATCTGGACTGGGTTCCTTCAGTGGCTCTTTGCACGTGGTAGTCCAGTCCTGCTGCGACTAAGCCACTATACTTCAGGTAAGTGTTCTTGTTTGCCTTTGTCTTTCCTCGTCTGTTTTTGTTGTATTGTAAAGTTTGTTGTCTTGTATTGCAGTCCGTTCCACTTTTGATATTTGCTCTTTTGCTTTCTTCCCTTGCAGGTGATGTTGCCGGCCTGGCAGAAGCTGCAGAGCTCGAGGCGACAGCCGAAGGGAATGAGGAACAAAGCTGCAGTTGTACAGTAGCTGGTAAGTTGTTAACTAGGGGGTGCGCGGTGTTCAAATGTTCTAACTTTGTCTTTCTTCTTCTTCACAGGGTCCGAGATTGTGGATGCAGAGTGCAGTGCTGCAGTGTCGGGTTCAAGATCACTAGATGTCAGGAGATGAGTCTGCACATGAAGCGATGAAGCACCGGTTTCCTGGAGGTGAGTATGCAGGAGAACGCCTGGTTTCCAAAGGTAAGTAAACTGGTCCAAGCGGCGGTGAGCTTCACGTTGCACACAAGTGCACAGTAACGCGAAGCACCAGCCTTAAGGATGGAGCAGCTTATATAGCTGAGCTTCTGAAGCCACGCCCACCATGTTCAGCCTGCCTGCACACCCGATGAGTCAGCACAGGAGGATGTTCTCTGGAATAAAGGCTTTCAGCTCCTGGAAAGTTCTTGTAAAATAAAAGCACTCCTGCACTGAAATAAAGTAAAGGCACTCCTGCACTTAAATTGTTTCTGCTCACATCTCTAGGACTGAGTCCAGCCAGGGCCCCTGTGTTCATAGGCCCCAAAGGGACACAAGTGAGTCAAGTGACCCATTGCCCCCATCACTAGATGGTGTGATGTTTGTGTTCTGGGGCCTGTGGCCATGACAAGGGCCTACTCCACGGTCAACTGTACTTGCTGATATCTGTGTATGCACCAAACACAGGCCAGGACACCATCTATGAAGACTTGGAGGCTGCCCTTCTCCCTTTTGTGGAAGGTCTGACCGTTATGGGAGGAGACTTTAATGGAGTCCCTGATCCGGAAAAAGATAGATCCATTCCATCCCTAGAGACTTCAGGTTGGCCCTGAGTATTTTACACCTCTTCAGAGAACTGGGAGTGGTTGGCGCCTGGAGGGTCCTCCACCTGGAAGTGAGGGATTTCACATTTTTCTCCCAGGTCCATCGTTCCTCATCCCGGATTGACTTAATCTTGGTTTCGCCACAACTGCTGTCCTACACAAATTAAGTAGTCATCACCCTGAAGGCACTCTCAGACCACGGGCTGGTATGGCTCCAAATCAGAACATGGAATCCAGCTCCAGAGCCCAACCGCAGTGGCGATTATACGATCCAATTCTTAATGACTTGGCATTAAGGGACAAAGTAGCCAAAGCTATCAAGCACTACTTCCTGGAGAACCCCACAGAGCTGACTTCTCCGGCAATCACATGGGATGCCATGAAGGCGGTTATTAGAGGTATTCTAATCTCCCACACGGCAGCCTACCACAGACTGAGGAAGCTAGCGAGGGAGCGCATGGAGCAGGAAATTGCTGAGATTGAAAAGAAGTACAAGCAGGGGTGGTCCCCAAGGATGCACACCGCCCTCTTGATCGCCCGGAACAAGCTGGAGGCCCTCTACGTGGAGGTGACTGCCCGCTCCCTGGCAACGGTGAAACAGGGCTATTATGTTAAAGGCAATAAGGCTAATCACCTGCTGGCCAGTAAGCTAACCCAGGGGAAAAAACAGAACTTTGTGAGCCTCAAGGACTAACAGGGAGTCAATCACTATGGGGAGCAAGAGAAATTGTGTCTGGCACAAGAACACTTCTTAGAGGGCACAAGAACACTTCTTAGAGACCATGTCAACCCCGGGCAGATCACCCACTACGCAGAAAGAATATATCGCATCAGCTGCCCTAGCACACCTAACTAAAGAAGACAGAGGCACTAGAAGCTCCTATCCAACAGGAGGAAGTGGAGCAAGTTTTTAAATCCCTCACACCGCGGGCTCCAGGCCCAGGCGGATTTCCCCCAAACTTCTATAAAATCTTTGGTGTCCAACTTGCCCCCTCTCTGACAGTCCTTTTTAACACATTGGGCGACGCGGGTGCAGTGACTCCCTCCATGCAGACCTCAAGCCAGCTAAAAACACTATAGTATGTTCCTCTTACAGGCCGATATCATTAGTGAATATTGACGCCAATATTTATTCAAAGGTCTTGGCGAACCGCTTAGCTCCACTACTCTCCTCGTTGATTGATGCTGACCAAACAGGGTTCATTCTGTGGAGAAAAGCGGGGGATAACATTAGGAGAGCAGTAAACCTCATTGAACTCGCCAAAAGGGGAAACTGGAAAATGGCCCTCCTGACATTAGACGCCTCTAAGGCATTTGACGAGAACGATTCGTCCTGACACTTGAAGAATTTGACTTTGACCCCCACTTTAGGAGCATGATCATGGCTAACTACCTCTCCCCAAGCACCCTACTGCAGATCAACCGGATGCGCTCCCCCCCGATTCCACTAACATGTGGCACACACCAGGGCTGCCCCCACTCTCCTCTCTTGTTCGCCCTGGTTATGGAACTGTTAGCCCAACACATTCAGAATAACAATCTAATCAAGGGGGTCCATTCCCATTATGCTGATGACCTGCTTCTTACTATCTGACGTCCAGCCTTCCCTTACAGCGGCCCTACTCGAACTCAAGGACTTTGGAAATGTCGCTGTATTTGAAATAAACTATGGAAAGTCAGTGGCTTTGGGGGTCGGTCTGACCCCGCCGGACATCTCTGCCCTTCAACCCATGTGCCCAGTCCGTTGGGATGCCTCCTCGATCGAATGCCTGGGAATCCGTCTTACAGCCTCGCTGTTGCATCTCTGTGGGTCCAACTTCCCCACTTCTTAAGCAGTTCGAAAAGCCGTAAAAATGAACCTACTCCCATGGCTGTTGTACAACTGCACCTCCCTCCCAGTGTCTATCCCTAGAACGGGATGTACCAGCTTCAATGAAAAGTCCTGGCCTTTATTTGGCGGCGAAAGAAAGCAAGAATTCCCAGAGTCATGGTGGGAGGCGCGCATCCGAGGGGTCTCGGAGTCCCAAACCTGCGTAAATACGCTGAGGCTGCCCAACTCACACACCTACTATCATGGATCGCTGAGTTCCCACCTCCGAAATGGATGGAAATCGAGTAGGCTCAGTGCTTGCCCCGCCTCCGCTTTTTCCCATTTAGCCCGCGCACGCTACGCAAGCAATGGCCACTGCTCCTGACCTCCACTAAGGTCGCCTTGAAGTCCTGGATGAAGCACTGAAAGAGAAGAGCATACCGAGAGGCCTTGGTCCTCTCTCCCCGATTTTTGACAACCCATCCTCGGTTTCCCCCCAGGAGCTTTCGCTAACTGGAAGCGGGGGGGCTGCAAACTCTTGCTCAATTATATGTGGAGGGCCGTTTGAGGAATGCAAATCAGAATTCTATTCTCAGAGTCGGACAGATTTTCATACCGCCAGCTGAGGCACTGGATCAAACACCCTGAGACCAAACTCAGCGCCATCCACGCTTTAAGCACCCTTGAGCTGTCGATCTGGCATGGATCGAACAAAGCAAGCACTTCCATACTCTAGATTTCTGCGTACAGACCTATTGCCCCCTCCCCCCAACCCCCAGACCAGAGTTTATGCACAGATGGGAAGCAGCCCTAGGCCACGAACTAGAAGACTCAGAATGGCTGGATATTTGGACCAAAGCCCACTTGTTGCCCAGGTGTGTGACAAACGATGAATGCACTCTCAAGCTGATATTTCAATGGTACTACCCAATGGCCCAGATTCACCATTTCCATTCATCGATTCCCCCCCACACCTGTTGGCGCGCATTACCATTGCCCGAAGCTGGAAGACCCCGGAGGGACCGAAAACAATCTTGTGGTGGGGGAAGATCTGGGATGTGATGGTGTCGGAGAGGGTGACGGCGGCAATGGAGGCAGAACTTTCCATACAACCTGGTTGCTGCTGATTACGATAACAAATATCCAGCCCTGTCATTTAAACCTCGCCAGGCAAGGCTGTACATGGGTTGTGAGAGGTAGGAGGAGGAAGCAGAGATGAACTAAGACTCAGGGGGAAATGTGGGACAATAAAGGGTTCGGGTGAAACTGAAAACGCTTATCCACGCTGTTGTTGCTTATGTGATGTTATCACTGTATTATGCTCCAATTGTTTAATACAAATTACATGTTAAAAAACAAAACGCACTGTTTGATGGCCTGTTCACCATACATTCATTCAGCACTCTAGAAAGATCACGGGATGATTTTGTATGTTAAGACATTATTGCAAAATCATTAAAATTATGCTTTGCGTGTTAACCTTCTTTAAAACATCGATTTTAAATAATCAAATGAAACCGCCTTCATCACTATTTAGTATATAGCTACCTAATATCTTGCTTACAAAATAATGAAGATATTTTAAGGTGCAAATTCTAACACTAACATTTCAGAGCATAGTTTTGGAAAAGTCACTAAACTGTGTACACATTTATTTTAAATGCCGTACCCAGTTCTGATCCGAACAGGATACCATAACCTTATTCAATTAAGGGCCTAGTCCCATGCATCTGTCCATGGGTATAGTTTTTCTGTTTTAAATGGCATAGTTTAGTTAAAAAGAAATAGTGGAATGAGGTGGGTGGTGGTCGCTAAAAAATGCCCCAGCACTGATGTACTTAAATCGATGCAAATCTATACCATTGTAAATACAATGGCTCGACATAGGACTGACCATGGTTTACCTAGATAGAAGTGTAACAAGCAAGCGTGCAATGGGTATCAAGCAGTGAAATCGATATGAAATTAATATGGTTTATTGCAGATCATTTAACACTTCTCCTAAATGACACAATACCTAGATGTGATACTTTAACTTTAGAATATCTAAAAAAGCTGCCTTAAGTTTTTTATGTATGATTAAATTCCTTGTTACCTTATTCTGTTGCACATTTGCAGAAAGCAAGGTTGATTAAACTTTCAACTTGGGAGAAAACTATGGGGTTTACTTAAGTCTGTACAAATGTTAACATTGATAGTGGGGAAAAATAGAGTTGTAATCTTAACCTTTCAGACCGTGCCATCTCAGAATCCCCCCCCCCCAAGTACTTTCTTATTCATCTTAAAACATCCTGCTTCGAGCATCAGCCAGAAGCCTGTGTAATTATGTGTATATGGGTTGATCAGTTTCACACACACAAAATTATAAGTAAGGCCTGCACTTAAAGCGATGGTTTAGGTTATGATTATATCTTATTAACAACAAAAGGCCATACCTTCACAAGCTCTGTACAATTTAAGTTGCCCCCGTTTGGCCTTTATGTTGACTCAATTCAATATAGTAGCAAGCTCAAGGACATACAACTGTGCTAGATTTCTGTGTCTCTTGACGGACCAGCTGGTGGACCGGGGGAAAGGCTGACTGAGGTAGGTGATAGTTGTTGGAAATCTCCCTCTGTCTTCACAGTTGGATTTCACTGCTACTTCACCTCTCTCCCTCAATTCCCTCTAGTAAAATGTCTTCATTGCAATTCAGAGAGAAGGTTTTTCTGGGTTACTTGAATATTTCATTGGATCTGTTCGATCGGGTCGCCTTTTCCTTTGGTCAAGGACTTATAGAAGCATTTCATGGCAGGCCTGTCCTATATATATATATATGTATATATAATATATATATATATCTCTGAGGCTTGTGGAATCTGCTTAGATCACATGCTGTGCATAGGCCGACATCTAGTGGAAGCTGCGGAGTATTAAAGTTTGTTTTTCGAAAATGGGCGTCGACACAGGGCGTGCCAGTAATACTATCCCTAGTGTGACGTCCACTGTACCCAAGATCCCTCACGCGTCTAGGATCCTCAGATTGTTTTTTTCCGCCATACTGGTCGGAAGCATTTTGCGGAGTCCCCTGGCCTTAGCCATACTTTTGCTAAACATTTAAAAATAATAATCTATTGACATCCTTCCCCACCCCAACGTCGAACTTCGACACTCGACGCCGGCTGGAGAAGAAATCGACCGTCGGATGCTGCACGACGGATTTGGGCCTCGGAGGGCCGCTGGCCTCGGCCGGGCCTTGGAAGGCCTCTGGCCTCGGCACTGCAAGTAGGGAGAGTGGGGGGTGGTACATACTCTACACTCTTGGTATATTAGGTACACCTTATATATTTCCTACACTTATCAGCCCGCTGCCTCAAGGTGCGTATGGAGGGTACCCCTTTTCAATTCTGCCCCAAGTGCAATCGCAAATACCCTTGGGTCGACAGGCACGCCACATGCAATCTCTGCTTGCCGAGGGACCACCCCGAAGCGAACTGCAGAGCGTGTAGTAGGTTTAAACCTAAGACACTTAAGGACCGTTCGACGAAGCGTTGGGCCCACCACGCCAGACAGGCGGCCATGGCAGCGGAGGGCGCCTTCAGCGACGGCAGCGACGCCGTACTTTCGGACGGCGAGGGCATTACGGTGTCGAAAGACAGCCGAGCGCAGGTCCCCGACCTTGGAAGGTCGTCCGGCAGGGCGGCTATGGGGAAGACCCCTGGCGACACAAGCGCTTCACATACTACACACACTAAACACACTAAGTCCAACCGAGACTCGACGACGTCGAGTTCTCGGAAAGAGGCACAAACTGAACGGTCCGATTCGGTGTCCTCTGGGTGCTCTCGATCAAGATCGCCGCATGACTCCAGGCAATCATCCACTCTTGCCAAGAGTGCCTCGCTCCCTAGGCTAACAGAAGTTCGATCGTCGGAAGACGAAGACGACTTCCACCCCCAGGCCGCGCTCCAGGAGTCAGAGCCCGCAGTTAAAACCAGCAAGGCCCCACGCTCGAAGGACAGGGACACCACCCCCGATCCCCGGCGACAGGCGTCGAAAAACTCCGGAGCCACTAAAGGACAGGGAAAACATTTTTCCACTCACGGGGAGGGGGGAAAACAGCAGAAGAAACAACCTTTGCACTCTTCCACACCTGTGAAACACACCACTCCCCCTAAACAGACAGACAAAACCAGGTCTGCTGATATGTCTAAAACCAGCAAAGCTACTCAAGATAAATCCCATAGACTTGCTGAGAGAGTCATTCCTAGTTCCAAAAAATGGTCCAGTGAAGACATAGATAGGGTCATGTCAAGAATGTCGTCTTTGGCAGATTTTTATGATAAAAATCCAGAACATTTCCTCTCGTATGATCCACAGGGGGCGACACCCTCAGGCTCTACTGATCCTATCCCCCCCGAGTAAAAATCCCCGGTTTGAAACTCCGATGAGGTCAGAACCCTTCGAGGTACAACCATATGCAAGACCATACTCACTGTATCAGGGAGAGGCTTCCTTTTGTGAGGACCAAGAATTTGGTATGATAGAAGAGCAAACCGGGACGGGCTACAATGGGGGATGATGAGGACCAGGAAGAGGAATAGGAGAACCCGGAAACATACAGAGTAGATTCCCCGGTAGAGAACGAAGCCCCTGTTACCGACTCCCCGGTCAATAACCAACCCCTCCTAAACGAGGTTCTCGCATGCGCAGCAGAACATTTCCACATTGACACCCACGGTGTCCAGGAGGGAAAGGGACTTCGTAGAAGAGTTAGTGGGAGAAAGGAGGCCTGTTGCCCAGACCATCCCTATCCTTAAGTCCATTCAGCGGAGAATAGATCCGTCCCTGGTGAACCCGAACCTCACCAGAGCAGTCAATCCCAGGGTTGGAAAACTTTTCAGGGCGGCCCAGTCTGACCCTCTCTATATAAGAGGACATCTGAAGCCAGACTCCCTAGAGGTCACCAACACTCGTAAGAGGGCTGGAACACCCTTGTCATCGTCAGAAGCTCCTCCCGACAAGGAGAGCAAAAAACTATACGGTTTCGGCAGGAAAGTAGCCTCAACGTCCGCCTATCAAGCAAGGATTGCAAACTCCACCACCCTGTTGGCCAGCTACAACTGCCAGCAGTGGGAAGAAGTCGCGGCACTCATAGCCTCTGCTCCTGAACCTTTAAAGGGCCAGTTAGCTCGGATTTCCGCAGAGGGTAGAGCCGTGTCTGGTTGCATTTTGAAAGCAACCTTCGACGCCGCGGACAACGCAGGCAGTTTGATAGCGGAAGGCACTGTTATCAAAAGACATGCGTGGTTACGGCAGTCTGGTTTTAAGGCAGAAACCCAGGCATCATTGTTGGACAAACCGGTGGAAACCGATCTGTTGTTTGGTAAGGCGGTCGAAGACGCACTGAAGAATGCCAAGGACGAATACGAAACACTCAAGTCCCTTGGCCAGTTAACCAATAAACCCCCTAACCATAGAGGGAATAGTAATTTTCGTCGCCCACGCGTTCAAAATTCCCAGAGAGGATATACCTATTCCAGAGGGCAGGGTACACAGGGGAACAACAACCAACAGTCTACCCAGGGTTACTGCAGGGGTAATAGGAGAGGTCGTGGTAAAGGCAGAGGCAGCCCCAACAAGGGAGGTGGCATGCCTCCACCAAAGCAGTGACGCTCAGTTCAGGGTCCCTTCTCATGCAACCCCAGTAGGGGGACGCATTTCCAACTTCACCCTGGCTTGGGAAGGGATCACATCAGACAGATGGGTGCTGTCAACAGTATCCACAGGATATTGTATAGGACTACTGCAGCGTCCCCGGAACCATCCTCCACGACAAAGAGTACACTCTTTAGAACATCAGAAGATTCTCCTCGAGGAGATCGCCATTCTGCTAGAAAAGGACGCGATAGAACTCGTCCCGGGACACCAGGTAAACAAGGGTATTTATTCAACTTACTTCCTTGTGCCAAAGAAAGATTTGACAATGCGCCCAGTATTGGACTTGCAGCCTGCGAACAAGTATGTCAAGCCCCAAAAATCTCGTATGACCACGCTACAAGAGGTAATCCCCCTCCTAAAAAAGGGGATTACATGGCAACCTTGGATATGAAAGATGCTTATTTTCATGTTTCCATGTTCCCAGCGCACAGAAAGTATTTGCGCTTCAAGGTGGACAGCAGACACTACCAATTCAAGGTACTGCCCTTCGGGATAGCTTCAGCACCAAGGGTATTCACCAAGGTACTGGCGGTGGTGGCTGCACACCTACGCAGGGAGGCAATCCCAGTGTACCCTTATCTGGACGACTGGCTCATAACGGGGGAAACCCCAGGAATTTGCAGGACAAACATTCAAAGGACGATCGACCTCCACGAGTTAGGCTTCTCAATCAACGAGAAAAAGTCAAGCCTGGTGCCAAGCACCTCCAAACAATTCCTAGGAGCAATCCTAGATACTCAAGAGGGGTTGACCTTTCCTTCAGAAGAAAGAATTCGGAATATACTACTGCAAATTCCGCATTATCAGTCCGGTCAACAAATAACGGTACGCAAAGCAATGCGTTTACTGGGCATGATGGCATCATGCATTTACCTGGTCCCCCACGTGCGCCTGCGCATGCGTCCCATGCAGGAATGGTTGGTGAAACAGTGGTCTCAGGCAAGTGGTCAGTGGGACGATCTAGTGGTCGTTTCGCCAACACTGGTACAAAGCCTTCACTGGTGGACAAGAGAATCTCACACAGGGGAAACCCTTTTACGATCCCCAAGTACAGGCAATAATCACTACAGATGCTTGCCTGACGGGGTGGGGAGCTCACCATCTCCACCACACAGCTCAGGGTCTCTGGTCTCACTCAGTGGCCAAGAACCACATCAACCTGCTAGAGCTTCTGGCAGTATTCAGAGCGCTTCAGGCGTTCGAGCCCCACCTACTAAACCTGTCAGTGCAAATCCGGACGGACAGCACAACAGCCATGTTCTACCTGAACAAGCAAGGAGGGACTCGCTCGCCAAATCTGTCCAAGCTTGCCCAGAAAATCTGGATATGGGCACTCAGACGGAACATCTTCCTGTCATCACAACATGTTCCAGGGGAGCTCAATTCCCTAGCGGATGCTCTGAGCAGAGACTCCCTCCCAGAGGAACACAAATGGGTTCTACACAGAGAGGTCATAGAAGATATCTTCTCTCAGTGGGGTTTTCCAATATAGACTTATTCGCCACAAGCGAAAACAGATCATGCCCAGGATTTGCATCCAGGTTCCCCCAACCAGACTCCCAGGGGAACGCCCTGTGGATGAACTGGTCAAGGATGTTTGCGTACGCTTTTCCACCAACTCCTCTCATCAGGAAAGTGGTGAACAAGATGAACAGAGAATCGATGACGCTCGTCCTAGTTGCTCCCATGTGGGCAAGACAACCGTGGTTCCCACACCTACGCAGGATGGCGGTGTGCGAGCCCATCAAACTTCCAGCCTGGTACAACCTACTGTCCCAGCACCAAGGTCAAACAGTGCACCAGCAACCCAACTCAATGAACCTGGCAGCATGGCTCCTGAGGTCATAGAGTTTGGACATCTCAATTTGCCACAGAGGTGTATGGACATCCTAAAGGAATCTAGGAAACCAAACACAAGGCACTGTTACTTTGACAAGTGGAAGAGGTTTGTTATCTGGTGCCAGAGTAGACAAATCAACCCGGTTGATTGCACTCCTTCCACTATTGTTACATACATGCTCCACCTGCTAGATGCAGGATTGGTTTTTAACTCACTGAAAGTACACCTGGCAGCCCTGTCAGCTTACACCACTTCCCATAGCAAGGTTTCGTGGTGGAAAGTACCAGTAGTTAAAACCTTCATGGAAGGAGTAAAGAGACTTCACCCTCCGATTTCAAACCCACCACCAGGGTGGGACCTTAATGTGGTGCTAGCCAAGCTCATGGGCCCCCCTTTCGAACCCATGCATAAAAGCAGTCTCAAACACCTGACTTATAAAACGGCCTTCTTAGTAGCTATTACTTCTATAAGAAGGGTCAGTGAAATTCAGGCTCTGTCAGTGCAGGATCCCTTCATTACTGTCCATAAAGACAGACTGGTTTTACGCACACACCCTAGGTTCTCACCTAAATTTATATCTAAATTCCATGTAAACCAGTCCATCGAGCTTCCGGCTTTCTTCCAGAACCCGCAAAGCTCGGCTGAGGTGAAACTACACACCCTAGATGTGCGTATGGCGGTCCTCTACTATGTAAATAAAACCAGACCGCTAAGAAAAACAGATCAACTGTTTGTCTCCGTAGCTACAGGCAGAGAGGGGGATCGCGTCTCTAAAGGTGCCATCTCGAAGTGGATTATTAACTGTATCCAGCTGTGTTACTCACTCTCTGAAAGAACTCTGCCTTTCACGCCAAGAGCCCACTCTACTAGAGGCATTGGGGCCACTCTGGCTTTCATTGCAAATGTACCCCTTGACACCATTTGCAAAGCAGCTACTTGGAGCTCTATTCACACTTTTACTCAGCATTACTGCATTGACACCCATTCCAAGGCAGATACACAAGTGGGACAAGCGGTTCTAAGACACTTATTTGCTCATGACCCTTCTCACATCCCACCTCCTTCTTCAGGTACTGCTCGCTAATCTATGCACAGCATGTGATCTAAGCAGATTCCACAAGCCTCAGAAGGGATACATTACTCACCGTAATCGTATTTCTTGTATCTGCTTAGATTCACATGCGACCCACCCTTCCTCCCCTCTGAGAGAAGGCGCATGATTGCTTGTAGTCTTACCTTTCTGTCTATCTGCTTGGATTATCTGTACTCACGCTACTCCTCATGCTACCTCATGTCAGAAAAAATACAATCTGAGGATCCTAGACGCGTGAGGGATCTTGGGTACAGTGGACGTCACACTAGGGATAGTATTAGTGGCACGCCCTGTGTCGACGCCCATTTTTGAGTTTCGAAAAACAAACTGTAATACTCTGCAGCTTCCACTAGATGTCGGCCTATGCACAGCATGTGAATCTAAGCAGATACAAGCATCAGAAATACAGAAATACGATTACGGTGAGTAATGTATCATATATATATATGTATATATATTTATTAAAAAAACAGTTTCAGTAATTTACCCGAGATATAGCTATTTCTGAGAAGTGGGCACCCCCTTGTCCATCCAATATTTAAAAAACTACTGCACGGAATCACCCCAAGCCACAAAAGGATTGCAAGTTAGCGCTTCGTGCCCAAGTTGTTTTGGACCTGGTCCAAATCCGTCCAGCAGTTTGGGCTGTGCGCTTTGGCAAAAATTGGCCTTGTTTGTCTATGGGAAAATGATTGGGAAGTAGGCCGCAACTTCGGAAAACATTTTTTGTCTTCTTAAAAACTTTATTATTTTTTAATGGATCTTTAGGAAACTTTGCTGTGTAGGGGGATCCTGCGAGTCCCTAATTACCTTTGTAATTTTGGTCAAATCCTTTACTCAAATCAAAAGTTATTAACAATAGAATTTTAAGTTGTTCCTATGGGAGCACCTTAACTCTAGGGCGGATTCTGAGTCCATATTACGCACCTAGTCAGCGCTTTAGCTCCTACACCAAGCTCTTGTATATTTGTATCACCAGCATTTGGTTGTGTGCTGGGGTCCAGGGACCACAGCTGCTTGACTCCTCCTAACATATTTCTTTATCGAGAGGGCACATTTCTTTGGTGCCTACAATCTTTTTCTGCATTCCAATAAAAATACAGTTGAACACACACACCACACACTATTACCTAGAAGATGAGTCTTTCTAGACAACCTTCTTCGGGGTGTCCACTCTTAACAGGTGTAAGCCACTAATATATTCATCCCTTGTCTGTGTCCGTTCCTGCCACTACAGAATCGTGTTTAATAATTTCTCTGCTCTCTCCGCATCCCAAAGAATGTATTCCTTGCCCTTCCAAGTGACTCACCGTTTAGCCTGCCACAAAAACCCTCCTTTGACCCCTTGCACAATAAAGGGTTTCTTAGGTGAGTTCAGTCCCCTCCTCCTTTTCTCAGTTACAGGCGCTAGGTCCGGGAAGATTATAATCTTATGTTTCTGTTACTCAAGGGTTCCTTTCGTATTTGCAGATAAGATGCCCTCAGGATTCTATCCTTCCTCCTTGCATCAGAGACTTTATAAGGGTTGGCTCCACGTGAGCCTTCCCATCAGTCATTGGTATGGAGCTTAATCCTATTGCATTTTTCTATGTAGATCGGATCCTCCCCTGCTTCCAAGGCCAGCATCTCTGAAAGCCATTTTGCCACGAAAAAGATCTGGTCTTCACCTTCCACACCTTATGGGAGGCTGATAACTGACTTGTTCAGATATTCAAGCCTGTTTTTCATGTTCCTATTACCCTTAACCACTGCCTCCATTTATTTTCCCAGGCGCTACACTGGATCGTTTGGGCACCTGGTCGTTCCAACTCTTGAGGTTTTTTGCGCTAACATGGAGGTCCTGGTTTCCAATTGTCACCTTCTCAGTCAAGTTATCAACTTTACTCTCCAAGCACAAGATAGTTTGTTTTATTCAGTACATTCCATTGCATCCATCACTGTGTCCCTCGACAGTGACGAGGCTCTGGGCGTGTCCTGGTTGGATGAGCCTGCAGATGGGGAGCAGGTGCAAGTGGATCTAGATCACCTGGCCTAAGCATAACCCACCTTCTTAGCCCTGCCTCTTCCTTCCTGCTCTTAACTATTAGATCAAGGGCGTCTCTTGCCCGGGTGTCCTACGCGAAGTGCAATTCCTGTTTGGACCAGGAGGACCCAGGGCCCGACCCCCTGCTCAGACAGTAAGGAAGCATGCACCAACATGTGTTACTCCCTTTGTCCCCACAGGCCATCCCCACCTCCTCTGGTCCCCAGTGATGTTCCCTTGTGCCCCCAATATTCTTGCACACAGGTGTTGCCTGTTTTGCTTGATTCTTCTACCCTGCTCCCCCCTCTCTCCCCTCAAGCCTACTTCTGCAGGAGTCTGTCCTGATAAATTCTGGTTTCACCATCACCGTCTTGTGGCCAATGCTGGATTTGACTTTTATGGACTTCTTTCACAGTGCTTCACCCATTCTCAACTCTCATGCTGGACTTCCTTTGCATCTTATACTCATGGTGGTCCTGAATCATGCTGTTCCCATCTTCATCTTGTATCCTGGCTTGCAACATTGTTTTACTACTGACTTCTGCAATTGTATTCACTCTCCCCTCTTGCTTCTCCACTCTTTTGACTGCTAACTCTCTGTTCTCTCCTCCTTTCTCTTCTCCCTTTTCCTATCTCCTTCCCTTACTTTCTTCTATGCACTTACTCTATCAGAATTGTCCCTGCACCCAGTATGATAGCAACCTCGTCTGTCTCCTCCCCCTAACCCTTACTGGTTTTTTCCTCCCCACAGCCCCTCCAGGACTATCTGAAATGTTGTCAGGACTAGTATGATAGTCGCTTGTTTTGTTCCTCCCCTACCTTTCTGCACCCTTCTCCCTCAACTCTCGTTTTTCTCTGGCTCTACCAGAAATGTTGTCGGACCTAGTACGGTAGTCGCCTGTCTGTTTCCATTTCCTTCCCACTCTCCCCCTTCCTTCATTATCTATGTCTTAGCTCTTGCACTATCTGAAATGACGTCAACCCTAGTATGATAGTCGCTTGTTTTGTTCCCCCCTACCTTTCTGCACCCCTCTCCCTCACGTCTTGTTTTTCTCCAGCTTTACCAGAAATGTCATCAGACCTAGTACAGTAGTCGCTTGTCTGTTTCCATTTCTTTCCCACTCTCCTCCTCCCTCCCTCCCTTCCTTATCTATGCCTTAGCTCTTGCACTATATGAAATGTCGTCAGGCCGAGTACGATAGTTAATTTCAAATCCTTGCTGTTCATGGCATGTAAGAATGTCATTGTATTGTCCCTTGTTACCTCCCTTGCCTTGAAGCGCTTTGAAACACATTGTGTATAGGCGCTATATAAATAAACATATCATATCACATCATATACTTGAGACTGTGAGGTGCGTAGAAGTCAGTATGCCACTTTCTTTTTAATTTGTTTTTACTGTTGCCATGCTGCAAATTGGACATGCGCCATGTAATGTGGAACGTGATGCCTCTTTTACATTGGGTTTCTGAATACAACTTACGCTGTTTCAGATCTTCTGGTAAGCAAGCTTTGAACTTGGTAGGCAACATTTGGGCACTGCAAAGCCGTTACAACAGCCCTTGGAGTCGATGGACTTTGGGCTACTACGATTTGATGAATAAGCATCACAATCACCTTAAAGCCCACTACTATACACCTCTAGCAAACATCTGGTCAATCAGGTGAGATTGCTTTCAAAGGTATTCTCCCCATGCCTGTAGTTAAGATGTCCGCCCCATCTCTTTTTCCTCTTCTGAATGGGCGAAGTGCTGATTGGCTCCCCACCCCTGACCTGGTGTTACTCCTTTACTGTCTCTCTACGGTTGGAACCTTCCAGATTGGATCTTCCTCTGGGCCCGAGCGTTCCCCCAGTGCCCCGTACTCGCCAGCCGCAACTGTTGCTGGGAACCAAGAGTGAGTCACTGCCTGCTCTCCCAGATGCCGTCTCCTCCAATGCCCTCGGTAGGTGCCTTCCGGCGCTCTCTTTACTGCGCCACCTTCATTCCTTGAGCATCGGTCTCTGTGTGTGCCACACTTTATTGTAGGAGCCCTTGCTGGTGCTCTGTGCCTCCGTCTCTTCCAACTAAGCTCGGGCCTGGTCGTGGCCCACTGCTTGGATGATGGGAAAGCTTATGTAGTCCTTCTAAGGAGTATCAGCCCCACTGTCAAACCCTGCCACCGCAAGGTGCACTCCGATGCTGATCCTCAACCATTACGTGGGTCTCCGCCACTCCGAGTTGGTCTTATATGGCTCTTGTAGCATGCATCTCCATGCATCTATGGGCGAGTGCAGCCATCTTGGTTGGCGTCCAAGCCCACACCCCCATAGTCATTTTTTTTATTTATTTTTTTTAAAACTGGTTTTAAATTTAATTCTGAATAGTTGAAGTGATGCTAAGTAGGGGGATGCCCCCATAATACAAATGCGAGGAAGCAGCCGCAATGAGTTTGCCACCTATGAATTCTTCCATATCCGATATAGGGACAGGATGATGAATCATGAACCTTTTGTCTGTGTTCAGAAATGCAGCTTCTCCAGCATTGGCTCTTTCATAGATTCAGATGCTTGAATATTCCCTGTCGTCAGACTGGGAATCCTCAGTGATTTAAATAATTATTAAAACATTTTAAATATATACATTATTTCCATAGAAATACGAGTGTAGATAGCCCATCATGGTCTATGAGCCATCCACTTGTGTAGTCCATCCACCTCACTTTGGTCCTTTATGGCCCCAGCCAATGAGGTGGCAGGATTTAAGCTCCTCCCCAGTCAGCCATCTTCAGATTTTTTACCACAGTCTGACAGGGGGAATCCTCCAGCTCTCTGAGCTTTTCTTATAATTTTTCGTTAGGTATATTTCTTTTACACAAATTATATCTTTTTGAGATCTCCTGTTCAAGAGCTTTCTGCTCTGTGTTTCTGGGCTCAGAAAACACTTTATCTCATCATAAAATCGTTGAGTGAAATCCTCTTCAGAACATGGCTGAACTTCCAACTGCCAAGAAGCCTTCCCTGTTCAGGGACTGCAAGAGGTGCATGAAGAAACTTGTCTACATGAAGGATCCTCATGAGCAATGCATCTGCTGCTTGTATCCTCATGATATAAATAAATGTGACATTTGCAGGACTTTCTCCAACAAGACCCTGCAGGATAGACACAGAAGACTTCTTCACCATCTAGAAGTCAAAGGTCTATCTTCTGACGAAGAATCTGCCAAGACAGCTCCTGTACATTCTTCTAAACCATCTGAGAGAAATACTCTTCTAAGAGAAGGGCCTCTTCAATGGAAAGGAGTGTCTCACCTTCTCACAAAAGTAAAAAAGGTGAAAATACCATCTTTGAAATCTGGGGATCACAAGAAACGGCATCCTGTAGAAAAAAACACCTCCAAATGTAAGGAGGTGTTTTAAAAAAACCCTGGGGGGGCAATCGTCAACGGATAAGCCGTCTACGGGCGGTCATTGTGATAGAGGCCCATCGACAACCAAGCCGTCGGCGAAACTTGTATCGACAATGACACTTCAAACCTCCTCATCAACGACCAAATGTTCATCATCAAAATCAGCCTCGACGAAACATTAGTCGACGAAGGAGTCCCAACACTCGTCCAAGAGTCTCTCCTCCATGAAGATTCCGTCAACGGATAAACACTCCACCGTCGACAAAGTCATCGTTCACAAAGCCACCGTCAACGAAGTCGTCATTGTCCACAAAGCCACTGTCAACGAAGCACACAATGGCGCCGTCGATGACAGTTAATTCCGTCATCCACGGAGAAACCAAAACCCAAAACAGCCGCCGCAGACGCCACTGTTAAACCATCCAATGAAAAAACAGTGCTTCGTTTATCAGTGAATCATGAACCGATAGGAGCACAACTTTCTCCTTTGGGAGAGATGACAGAACTCCCAAACATCATTGTTCAGGTGGAGTTTTCAGACACAGAATCTGTTGCTGGGCAACCTTGCCTTACCCCCAAGGAACAGTCCTCCCTGTCAACCGACTGTGGATGAACCTGCCGATCCTTCAGACCAGCTCTCTGAATCAATGCAAAGGATCATTGAAGAATTCAACCGACGTCAAGTGGAAAAGAATAAGTCATCCATACCAAAAGAGGTACCGCCTTCTCAGAGCATCTCGCCTCGGCATAGCACACCAAGAGAGTCTCCTTCAATCGCATTGGTCTCAGACTGGCAATAGGATCCTTTCCGAGATTTTTCTGACCCTGAGGAAGGGGAGATCACTCATGAGCCTGACACTCGTAGAAAATGGGATGACTACATAGTTGAAAAACCCAGAAAGAAAGGCTCCCCAATTCTTCACCACCAGACGATTTGGTATCTTTCCATAGCATTATTGGCAAAGCTGCAGACTTATTCAAGCTTCAAGTCGCATTTGAAGAGAAAAAGTCAGTGCTTTATGAACACAGGGACAAACGCAGGAGGACAGTCACAACCATTCCTCTTCTTGATACCACATGGGAATCTGGGTCAAAGATATTGGCACCGTCCTTTATCTACCCCCGCTCTGGTTTCAAGACCGGAAAAGAATTACAAAGCTCCTGACACCGTGCCACTTTGTCTGAGGGAACATACTAAACCAGATTCTGTCATCATGTTGGCAGCCAGAAAAAAGTTGGCCAATCCTTCATCGCCCGTATCAGCACCTCCTGATAAGGAAGGCCGTAAGTTAGAGGCCATGGGCAGGAAGATATCCTCGTCAGCCTCTCACCATCCGAGCAGGAAATGCACTAGCCATTACAGCGTGTTTTGACCATGAACTATGGTTGTGTATGTCTAAACTAACCAGGTATTTACCAGCGGATCTTCAGGAAGAAGCCAGAACAATCATAGCAGACGCGGAAGCTACCTCAGATCATATGATTGATGCAGCAGTGGACGTGGCAGAATCAGGTTTCAGGCAAATGGCTTGCGGTACTGTTCTAAGGAGACAAGCCTGGTTGAAAGCTACAAACCTCAGACCGGAACTGCAAGCTCAAAATTTGAACATGCCTTTCAATGGTCAAGACTTATTTGGTAAGAAGATCGATGACCACATCAAAGGAATATAGACAGACACGGACACTGCTCGAGCCATCAGTTCCATTAAAGACCAGGACAAAGACTGTAGATCTTTTTGTTCCTTTTGAGGTTTATCATCCAAATTCAGAGGCTTCAATCGTTCCTCTTATGGCCAAGAAACGCAGGGAAACGCCTTCCAGGACAACAGATACCACCAAACCTCCAGCAGGTATTCCCAGAGGGGAAGGCGTGGTTCTACCCAGGGCAAACAAAATTGACAGATCATGTTTTCCCCTCAACGTCGCATCCCTGTGGGGGAAAGAGTAAGCCAATTTCTCCATCGTTGGCAGTCAATAACATCGGACAAGTGGGTGTTGCAGGTGATCTGCAAGGGTCACACTATAGAATTTCTAGATCAACCTCCATCCCTTGCTCCCACACCTCGCAAGGTATATCTTTTAAGACATCTCATGTCCGAGATTCAAAAACTGCTACTAAAAGCAGCTATTGAACCTGTCCAATACCAACAGAAGGAAAGAGGTTTTTGCTCCCGTTTCTTCCTGATCAGAAGAAAAACGGTCAGTGGAAACCTATACTGGATCTAAGAGCGCTCAACAAGTTCATCAAGCGCATCAAATTCAAGATGATACCCCTGCAAAGTGTCTTACCTTGGCTAAACCAGCACGACTTCCTGGCCACTCTAGATTTGGAAGACGCCTATTTCCACATTCCCATTCATAATGCCCACAGACAGTTCCTCAGGTTCGCAATAGGGGAGTTGCACTTCCAATTCCGTATTCTCCCATTCGGTCTAAAGTCGGCACCGAGAGTTTTTACCAAGTGTCTTGCACTGGTAGCGGCAAAACTCAGAAGGACAGGAACAGAAGTCTTCCCATATTTGGTTGATAAGGGCAAGCTCATACAAACTCACACACTTGGCAGTTTCGGGAACAATAAAACTTTTAAAAGGGTTAGGGTTTTCCATCAACGAAACAAAATCCTGCCCAGTGCCCAGCAAAACAGTTCTCTTCCTGGCTGCAGACCACACCTGCATCCCCAGGGTAAGACCCTCGGCAGACAGAATAACAGCTATTCTCCACTTGACCTCATGGTTCCTAAACAGAGCGACAACCACAGTACGCTCTTACAAATCTCTCCTGGGCATGATGTTCCCATGTATATTCCTCATACCAAATTGCAAGCTTCGCATTAGACCAATCCAGGTGGCCCTGGACCACCAATGGAAACAGGCACTCGGCTCATGGGAGGATACAGTTCAACTACCGCAGACATTACTCAAAGTACTTTGTGTTAGGATATTATTTGAGGTGAATTCCACCATCGAAGAGGTTGCGGGAAAAGATGAGTCACCAGCAGACCCTCACATTAAGGGCGGAACCCTTGTCAAGCAAACAGAGCTGGTGACTCCAAAACGATACCGTTATTTCAACAGGGTGTACCTGAACCAACCATCGAACTCAAGTTGATGAACCCATATCCAACTTAAGGGCAGCATATGGAAAAGAATCCCAAACAAATACTTTTTTTTGTATATTTTCTTTAAAGGATTTTTATTTCAAACTCATTTGCATTATATTGGTTTGATACAATAACCAGGTTAATTCATCTCTCATGGATTTAATCAATAGAGGGGAAAAGTTATATAGTTAAAAGGCTATAGACAAAACATTCGAGAACAACCACATCGTGTAAGTCCAAGACAGTGTGATTACTTAGCTTGGACCAGTACACAGAAGATTCAAAACAAATCAAAATCTATATAATGAAAAACAACCAGATTTAGTTCTTCATTAGAATACCCACCCACTCGTGACATTCATACCAATCATCCTCATTCGTAAAACATTGTTCATTCATTCATACAACAATTAAATGTCAACATTGCATAAAAGCCAGCCCAACATGTTTCTTTCCTATTACGGGTTTACTACATGGAAATTCTTCAGGGGCAATATCAAAAGTGGGAAAATATAATAGACGCAGAAATTCATAAAATGTTCTGAGAAAGAGAAATTCAGACGGACACTGTCAATGTGTCAGTTTCACTTGGTTACCAAAGTCTGATTACGTTGGATTCATCATACAAAAGCATCAACAGGTGGTTCCCCCTGTAAAAGAGCGGTTTATAGCTTAGAATGCGAATTTCTAGGCATTGTCAATTAAAGTATAGGCAGTACTGAAAAAGACTGAAACCACAGTTAATAAGGTTCCAGAAAACACATCAAGCTTATACCTTGCTTGCTTAATTCACCGGACAATGTTCTGTTCGCCTAAGTTACAAAGGTAGTGCTGATTCACAACAACTTGTTCGTCAATCCTTTTTATCGTGAGAGGAAAAAATATACTATTCGATAACACGAGGGACAGTTGTTAATCTAAACTGAATCTCTGGGGGGCTGCTCATACCTACCAAAGCATAGGGGACATCCGGGATTCAGGATGTCGAGCAGGACTGTGGTGGCTCTAGGTCTACGGAAATGTGTGTCAGTCACATCGCTACAGAATTGACTCCCCCTGTCCCTTCCTATTGGGGTAGGGGACATGGGTACTGCCCAGTATGTTGGACTCAGTCATACCATAGTATAGTGTGCCATCTAGAAGCAGATGCATCTTAAACACAATAATCAGTAGATCTATACATTAGAAAGGTCAAGATGGACAATAAGGATTTACTTATCAGAATGACTCACGTCCTTCACCTCAAAACCTGTTACAGGGAATTCCCTTTCAGGCACCAACATCTACCCTTATCCCCAGGACAGATGCATCTCTGTCCGGCTCTGGGCCCATCTAGAAGACCTTCAAACCAAGGGCACATGGTCCACTCAGGAATCTCTTCTACACATCAATGTCTTAGAGCTCAGGGCAATACGGTGGGTGCTGAAAGCCTTCCCTCCGGTATTAGCCGGCCAGTTGATCATCCAGACAGACAATACTACCTCCATGCATTACACGAACAAACAAGGAGGCACCAAGTCAGAAACCGTGTCACAAGAAGCTCAACTCCTCTCGGCATGGGCACTGCACCACAGAGTACAAATCAAAGCATAACATCTCCCGGGAGTGGACAGTGTCCTAGCGGACAAATTAAGAGCGTTCACGACAACTCATGAGTGGGAACTAGACGAGAAAGAATTCCAATTAATAATTTCCAAATGGGGTCATCTGCAGATCGACCTGTTCGCCACCAAAGCCAACATGAAATGCCACAAATTCTCCTTCAGCTACCCAGAACATTGGTCAGTAGCAGATGCGTTCTCAGTGGTTTGGACAGGAAAATTCCTTTATGCCTTCCCCCATCCATCTCATATCGAGAGTTCTATGCAGACGGAAAGAACAGAATTGTTCAATGATCCTGATAGCTCCGGATTGGGCCCGGCAGATCTGGTACTCCACTCTACAATGCCTCTCCCGTCGGCCCCCGATTCACCTCAAAGCTCATCAGGAGCTTTTGACGCAGCAGAACCGCAAGGTCCTCCAACACGACCCAGCGAGCATATCCCGGTTCCTGAGCAGCGAAAATGTATGAATCTGGATCTCCCTGCAGATTGCTGGGATATTATCAAGGCCTCTAGAGCTCCTTCAACCCGCATCACCTATACCCATAAATGTACTGGTTTCTCCAAATGGTGCGAAACATCTTCAGTGGACCCTCTCACAGCATCGGTCGAGCAAGTACTGCCTTATTTACTGTACTTGGCAAAAGCAGGATTATCTATATCCTCTATAAGGTTCATCTATCGGCCATAGCAGCATATACAACAAACCCAGATAAACAGTTTTTGCTCACTCTACCAGCTGTTAAGATCTTACTGAAAGGGCTGATGCGTACTTTCCCACTTAGCCAACATCGGTACCATCCTGGAGCCTAACCACGTTACTGACGGCTCTAATGGAACCACCTTACAAGCCTATTCATAGATGCAATATTAAATTCTTATCGTGGAAAACAGCTTTCTTGATAGGCATCACATCTGCCAGGAGGATCAGTGAGTTGCAAGCTTATTCATCAGAACCTCCTTTTACCTTGTTCCACAAAGGCCGAGTCATTCTGAGAACCCATCCTAAATTCCTTCCCAAAGTTTTGTCGGAGATGACTCTCACGGAGCGCATTGTCCTCCCAACTTTCTTCCAGAATCACACATCTGATGCAGAAAGATCTTTACATTCTCTAGGTGTGGCAAGGGTCCTAAAGTTGTACCTACAGAGAACTAAGGAGTTCCGCTCCTCCAACAGATTGTTCATTGCTTTTTCTGGACGCACTAAAGGTCAACATATTTCAAAACAAAGTTTGGCACGTTGGGTTTCTCTGTGTCACCCACTGTCAACAATACAAAGGCGATCCCCTCACCAGACCTCCTTCGGTGCACTCCACCAGAGGGAGGGCAGCTTCAGTGGCTTTTCACGCAGGGGTAGCTTTGAAGGACATTTGCAGAGCCGCTATCTGGAGCACTCGCCACACGTTCGCCAAGCATTACTGCATGACAGAAGATACCAATGAAGAATCTGCAGTTGGCCAGGCAGTGATCCGCCATCTCTTTGCACAAGGTAGGATCAGCCTTCCTCCCGCCTTTCCCTAGATATGTAACCTTGGTGTTGCTTTATGGCAAAGGCTCGCAGAAGTTTTTCTGCATATCTATATATAGATGATGTGGGCAAGTTTTAACTGCTTGGTATTCTATTCAAGCATCTGAATCTATGAAAGATCCAATGCTGGAGAGGTCTTAGTTACTTACCTATAACTGTATTTCTCCAGCATTGGTATCTTTCATAGATTCACAAGCGCCCACTAGCCTCCGCTAGAGGCTGCTCCTACACTCAGCACCCATCATACTGTAGTCTCTACCGTTCAAAATCTGAAGATGGCTGACTCGGGCGGAGCTTAAACCCTGCCACCTCATTGGTTGGGGCCATAAAGGACCAAAGTGAGGTGGAGGGACCACCCAAGTGGATGGCTCATAGACCATAATGGGCTATCTACACTCATATTTCTATGGAAATAATGTACATATTTAAATAATTGTAATCATTATGTAAATCACTGAGGATTCCCAGTCTGACGACGGGGAATATTCAAGCATGTGAATCTATGAAAGATACCAATGCTGGAGAAATACAGTTACAGGTAAGTAACTAAGACTTTGCCTCTTGTTCATAAATGGCTGATAATGTGCCCATCTTGTGACATTTATAGTCTTGGTGTCTCATTTTTTTAAAATTCAGAATTTTTTTAAAATTTTTTTTTTTAAAGATTCTCTGCTGCACAAGAGCAATAATTTGGTGAGAGGTCCACAGACTCATTAAGATTCAATACAGTCCTGAAATATGTCAGGACATCCGGATATACCTAGCTGCTGATGTTACTCTGATTCAGAGCCCTTCACGTTACATTGTCTATTCTGGTCATACATGTAACTTGTAGTGCGCTATATGCTTGGGGCTACATTCCTTTGGTCTTGTAGCTGGTTTTAAGACATTTAAACCTGGACTTCGCACTTTTCACTCATTTTATTTCATCCCCAAAACTCAATTTTGTGAAAGATGTTTGCTTGTCTTTGTAAGTAAACCTGTTTCTCTTCAATGTAGCTCATGCTTATCTGCTTCCTTTTCTCTTTAATATGCATACACTTTTTTTTCTGTTAAGGCCTCTTAACATTTTTTCCACCGTCTGGATAGAGCCTAAGATATTTGTAATTTTGTATTTATATATGCATGGATGCAGGACTCCAACTATCATTATTCAGTGTCCTTTATCTCTGTTTAAAAACAACCTGACTTTGCATTTTCATTAGTGTGTCATTCTGCCGACCTAAATTAAATTACTTGTGCAAAAGTAAGAAGTAGTCTGCTTGTGTAATGTCTATAGCATTGCTTGTGTGTTATTGTTTCTGTAGTTGAATAGTTAATTGTCCCCCATTTGCTCTGTCCTTTTTGCAGAACCTATGTGAGGCAATGGATGTCTCGAGGAGTGGAAGTCGTTGCTTGGACAGTTAATGATTTCTCGGAGAAAGGTTACTACCAGGCCGTTCTCCAGAGCTGCTACATGACGGACAGCCTGCTGGAAACCTGCAGCCCTCATGTCTGATTGGCCCCCTTTCGGAGGAAGGATTTCTGCTTCACGTGTGATTTATACCTTCCTCTGATGGAAATCAACATGGACTCGTCACTTTGAGAGACTTCGTGGCAATGAAGTTTGGTTATTTTATATTGAAAGAGCAAGTGCGCTGGAATCCTAAATATCAGATTTTAGTTGGCCTGCTGTTTACAAAGAGGGGCACGTGTCAGCTCTTGCATTATTTTCCCTTATTTTTGGTTTTAGACAAATAAGCGGTACTGTATCTTTGTCAAACTGTGCCATTGTCTGTGTTTTTGTAATGGAATGAAGTGTTCTTACTGCACATTGCCCATTGTGTCCCATGGTGCCTTTAGTCCTTTCCATTGATACGTTGGAATTTTGAATGTGTGATCTAATGATGGTATAGGTGCACACTCAGGTTGGGCCTTATTGCTTAATATTATGAATAAAATGTGCCTGTGCAATTGTCTTAGCCACAATTTATTAAATCTTTCTATACATCTGGCAGCCATGTCAAATGTATTGGTTTTGAATGCAATTGTCCAAATCGCACTGGTTTATATTTATACACCCCATCAACTGGCTTCTTTCTCGCATCAATTTATGGGAACACTGTTACCAATATGACAAAGATTAGAAACTACAGTCGCTGCTGTTTTTCAAATCTCTTTTCTAAGTGAGTAGCTAGGACACCACACGAGGCCCCTAGGCATGAGATCGATGCTACCATGGGAGTCCTCCCTTTACAACCTCAACCCCTATTTCAATTTCCTCTGACCATTAAAGATTAAAATGTACTGTAAATCTGTTTGGCTCTTTTGCTCTCTTAGCACATGGACATGTTTTACTTTCTGCCAGCTCGGATTTCTTTTTCTGTAGTTTGGCTAATGCTACACTTGCTTGTACTCCTGAAATGCACATTCGCTTGGGAAATGAACCCAACGGGGTGGCGAATGAACCTGCTTTGCGCTCACGAAAGAATATTTTTCCCTATGCAGCGAGACCCAGTGTCCGAGATATGTTCAAATGCCATGAAAATGCCACCCATTGGATTGGGCATTCGAATTGGTGAGACAAATGGCACAAAGCCTGTGTCTAGTTTGTGAGATTGCATTTATTCAATTCTTCCTTTAATTCGCATTACTTGTTTGGAGCACAAGAAAGCTAACACGTGTTTCTCACTTTGAAAATCGCGCTTTAGTAAAGCTCGTCGTGATTGCAGTGTAACTAGTATAATCTGTTTAGGAAAGCCTATTTGCAAGTGGTGGCAGGGTAAGGACGCCAAATGCAGCAACTAATATTTTACAGCATCCCCGTGCCACAATTTACAGGCTGGTATTTCTGAATGGATTATAAAATGAACACTACACTTATGCATCTTAACAAAGAGCTGTTCTCCAAAGTGTCTACTACCTTGTGCTCCAAATATATCCGGCTCACTGAAGGAAAACGGTAATAAATACAATTTCACAATCCTAAAGTACACTACGTATGTGCTATTTGTTTCAACCTGTGCCATTGTCAAATCCAATGGGTGTAATTTGCGTCGGCATATGTTCAGTTGTTTCAGTTTGTTTTCTGGCTGTCAGTTTAAAGGACACATAATCTGCCTTGGGAATTAAAAAGGATGCGGCTTACATGCACACGCCAATAACTAATCCAAAAAACAAGTTTGTGGGGCACTTCTAGGCGTTACAGAGCTTTTTCATTGTTCATATAAATGTGGTTGTATTTGGAAAAAGAACTTCATAGACGAATGGAAGCACTAACAGAATATATTTTAGATGTAGCAGACTGTTGAATCAAGCTATAGCACACTATTTCTGATAACTGTGTAGTTGAACGATATCCGCAATACTTTTGCGATGTGCAAATAATTCAGTGATATACCTATATGCTGTTGTTGCAGCACAAATTAATTTTCGGAGTAGTTTCCAACTAAAATTCCCCTGCATTGTGCTATCAGTACAAAAAAGCAAATCATTGATGCGTACAATTTTCTATATATGGAAAAAAAATTGTATAAATCTGTTGCTAAAGCATATAAACTAGCGATTGTGGAGGCAAAAAAAACCTTCCACAATTCTAGAATTACAAATGCCAAATCTGATGCCAGAGAATTATTTTAAATTCTGAAAGAAAACAAAACCACCAAACGACCCAGGGTCTACCCAACAAAGACAACAAAGAAGGGCGTAGCATGGTGCCAAGACATGCAGGATGCTATGCAAAATAAATTAAATGGCATCAGGGCCAATATAGCCCAGAAAAAGGATACACTTCTGTTGACCACGAACAATATTGGGAAGGGCTTATTTTCAAGATGTCCCTCGATTCCCCAATTTCACTTCTCTCCTATCTCTGTGGAGGAATTGTTGCTTGTGATGAAACGACTAAAAACCTTGTGTTGTAAAGGTGATCCGTGCTCTGCCATGATCATTAAATGTTGTCCTCCCTTTCTACTCAATGCCATATGTAAATTTGTGAATGCCTCTTTTATGGAGGGCCAGGTACCTTCCAATATTAAACAAGCATGGGTCACTCCGATTAAAAAAAAAAAAAAAGTCTTGCAATTGACGACCCTCTTAATTACAGGCCCATAATGAACACACCCTTTCTGTTAAAAATGATAGATCGTGTTGCTTACAACCAAATCTCCCAACATCTTAATCAGTATCCTATCCTTAATGGTCGTCAATCAGGTTTCCGAAAGGGCTTTGGTACTGAGACTTCGCTCTTGGAGTTGAAATCAAGACTTCTTGAAGGTTGTATACTAATTGACCTTTTCACAATTGACCTTTGGAGAATTGACCTAATTTAGAAGGTCAATTAGGACATATATGCGGGGGGAAACCCCCTGCAACTCCCCCACCCAATACAAAACCCCCTGCAATCCCCCACCCAATCCCCTTATATTATTTATAATCCAAAACCAACCCAATACATATATAAAATAACTAAAATAATATAAAGGTTCATTTGTGCAGAAGGTCAATTAGGACCACTATAATTAGGTCAATTGTGCAAAAGGTCAATTGTAAAAGGTCAATTTGGGTAATACCTTCTTGAACGAATGGACAAGGGATTCCCTTCTATGCTAATGCTACTAGGCCTGTCGGCTGCATTCAACTTGGTCGATCACGCCATTTGGGCTGACAGGCTAGGAGAAGTAGCGAACTTCTCATCTGGGGCAGGTCATTGGACCACCTCTTTTTTTAAAAAGAGTTAGCCGCGTCTTCATTGATGAGACAGAGGCTAATCCTTTACTAGTACTTTTTGGAGTGCCTGAGGGGGCTTGACTCTCCGCCTGTGTATATATAACATCTTTACAACCCCGTTCTTTGACGCCTTAGAACAGGAGGTAGTGTTGTTAACGAACTACGCAGACGACACTCAGTGTGTCATCCTTATTGTGGGCTCCCATTCGCTTGATGAGGATGAACTAAATAGTTGAAAAATGGATGGTTGAGAATATTCTTGCCCTTAATAGGGAAGAAACTGAGTTAATGATAGTTGGTACTCAGTCAATGATTGCTAAGCTTGGCCCTTCATATAATGAATTCCTCCTAGCAGAAGTCACTATTACGTCACAGAAGAAGGTAAAAATCCAGGGCATGGTATTTGATCAGCATTTGGACATGAAAGCTCACATGTGGAGTTTAGTCTCCTCCACAGTTTATTTGATCAAATTGCTGGCCCACCTACATCCCTTTATCTCTCAGGCCAAACCTGAAACTATAGCCAGAGCAATTATCGGGTCTAAGTTAGACTACTGTGGTAGCCTTTTGGTTGGGATTAGCAAAGCCGCCACCAATAGGCTCCAATTGGTGCAAAATGGGGCCATAAGAATGGTGGTTGGACTATCCTGCCGCGATCATGGTTAGGCTGCAAAAGAAGGCCCTTGCACTGGCTCCCAGTAGCTTCTCGGATCCATTATCGTCTATTGATGATAACCATGAAATGTAGACTTGGCTTAATGCCTAGGTACTTACAAGATCTCATCTTAAATAAGGCTAATAACCTTTTTCTGAGGTCTAGCTCTCAGAACTATCTGACCATACCTAGAAGCAAGACTAAGAAGATGGAAAAGGCAGCATTCTCCACAGCAGCCGCTAAAGCATGGAACTTGCTTCCTTTGGATCTCCAGAGCTAAGTGTGTCTAACATGTTTTAAGAAAAAACTGAAAACATGCTTGTTTACCTAATTTCCCAAAAAGTTCTGGTTGTGCAGCCTCTTTGCTATATAGGGCTTCCAATTACGTTTTATGTTGTCTGTCTTGTATGCACCCTAACGCCCTCGGATCCATGGCTGCGCTATATAAATGTTTTAAAGTAAAGTAAAAGTAAAGATCATAAGTCTTAGAGAAACACAGCCTGGCACACTGCTCTGTAATTTCTCCCACGTCCCCCAAAAAATGGTTCTCATCCTGATGAAGGAAAATGCACTTTGATGTGATTCCTGGGTAGAAACATGCATTTGAATGTTCTTTTCACTACCCTCAATCACCATTGCAACTATGAATAAAGATTTTCAATAATAACTTGCTAGAAAGTTGTTCATTCTATTAAAGACACGGAGGCGAGCATTATGATTCTTTCTTCATTTAAAATATAAAGAAAAAGCTCAGCAGCAAGATATTTTTTCTTAAAGTGCACCAGGGAGCCATATAACATTAGTATGTAAAACAGGTGCGCTGTAAAAACATATACAGTCAATATCACAAGTCAACAATATCATAAAATGTCTTTAAAGTCCTTTAAACAACAATAAACTTAATTTCCCAGGGTGCCTGAGGAAAGTTCAACTCGAGATCACCAACACGTGACCTGTGTTCTCCAATGGGTGTCCAAGTCCCCACGTAAACAGTCCTGAAAATGATGCAACTTCCTCTTTCGAGGCTGTGAACTTGGCCGATAGAAGAATTAGAACTGAAGTCATCTCCTAGCAGCATGGAGAAACGTGCTGTAAATTAGGTGGATTTGTCTGTTGAAGCTGTCAAGAGAGATAGAGAATTCAAATTACTTCATGTATGTTACAACCCTAGTTCCCTTAAAGGGGTGGGAGATAAATACATTGTGTTATATTAAGGAACAGTCATGCATTCAAAATTAGCTAACATTCTTAGCTATCTATTCCTGCTTGGGGTAAGGTCCACCACACCCAGCGTGCTAGGGTTGGAGCAGAAACTGCTTTATGGGGCTTGCGCAAAGCTATCAATAGTTGCCCATTAGGAGAGACTCTAAGGGGGGCCGTAACCTCTTTGTTGGCCTTCAGGCATCTGACTAAGCAGAGCTTAGGCTGGTCTGTAAAAGCAGGGTAGGAAATTACTCTTGAGTTGCACTTTGTCCTCCTATGTATGTGGAATACTATGCCATCGGGGGAGAAGGTTCTGCCCGCTAGATCTAGAGCTCTGACGTCAGAAACTCTCCTGCAGGAGACGAGGCAGAGGAGTGTAATGAGTTTGCCGGATAACGCAGTGCGGGATAATTCCTCATTATCTGGCCAAGATAAGAAGAGATTCAGCACTTTTACGTCTCAAAGCTTGCCGTAGCGAGACGGAGGTGGGACTGTAAGTCTAACACCCTTGAGAAGTCTGCAAATAAGGTGATGTTCTCCTGCAGGGATCCCTTGTATTAGGTCGTGGCCTGCTGAGATAGCAAAGCGGTAAGCGTTAACTGTCCTGTAGGCAAGACCTCTTTCAAATAGGGATGCTAAGAAATTTAGAATTTCCTCTACAGGTGCTGAAACTGGATTTAATCTTTTGTCCTGATACCAGTTTCTCCAGGTGTTCCATGAATTGGAGTGTCTTTTGAGAGTAGAGGGGGCCCAGCTCTCTTCAATAAGGCTGACCGCCATGAATGACATGCCGGGAACTCTCCATCTGGACCCGAAATCCTCCAAGCTGCTAGGTTCAGGGATCTGTTGAGGAGTAGGAGGTGACGCTGCAACGATGTACCCAACAGGAGATCAGGAAAGCTGGGTAGACTGATTGGAAAATCCGAAGAAAGTTCCAGTAGAACTGGATACCAGGTCTGAGAGGCCCAGACCGGGGCTATGAGGACTAATTCTGTTCGTTCCTGACGGGCCTTCGCCAGGGTCCTCGCAATCATGTTGAAGGGAGGAAAGGCATGGTGTACTCCTTCGGTCCAATGTTGTAGGAAAGCGTCCGTCGCAGTTGCTGCTGGATCTGGTTTCCAGCTGTAAAACACTGGTAGCTGGGTGTTGAGGCGTGAGGCAAACAGGTCCTTGGATAAGGGACCCCAAACCTGTTGCAGGCGAAGGAAGACTTCTCTGTCGAGCTTCCAGTCGCTGTAATCGATCATGTGTCGGGAGTACCAATCTGCCACTACGTTGGTGAGACCTGGTAGGTATTCCGCTGTGACCGAAATCCGGTGTTCTAGATCGAAGTGCCAAAAGTCTTTGGCTAGTTCCGCTAGAGGCTGGGATTTGGTGCCACCCAGATGATTGATGTATCGTACTGCTGAAATGTTGGCCATCTTCAGCAAGATATAGCAACTTGCTGTGTCTCTGGCAAAGGAGCGTACTGCGAAGGAGCCCACTAAGAGCTCTAGACAGTTTATATGCATCTCAAGCTCCTGGAGAGACCATGTTCCCCCTGTGGCCACTGGACCGCATCTCGCTCCTCAGCCGGAACGGCTGGCATCTGACTCTATCACTATGTCTGGGGCAGACCCGAAGACTGCTCGGCCGTTCCAAGCATCCATGTGTGTGAGACACCAATCGAGCTCCGTTCTTGCTTCTGGTGATAGCGTCAGCCGCTGGGAATAAGAGAGACTGCGTCTTAAGTGTTGGCCTTTTAGTCTCTGTAATTCCTGGTAGTGGAGAGGTCCGGGAAATATAGCTTGGATGGAAGAGGAAAGAGGTCCTATTACCCTCGCTAGGTCTCGAAGGGATATGTCGTTCCTCTGCAGGAGTCTGCGAATATCCCGTTTGGTGGAGTGAATTTTGGCCATCGGGAGACGGAGCTGGGCAGATTCGGTGTCGACTACAAATCCTAGAAACTCTAGGTTCCTGGATGAGTGAAGGATCGATCTCTCCCAATTTATGAGGAATCCGAGACTGTGTAGTAGGTCTATGGCCAGCTTGGTCTGGTGCTCTACCAGAGCTTGAGATTGTGCCATGAAAATGATATCGTCCAGATATATTATTAGCCGAACACCTTGTTCTCTTAAATGTGTTACTACTGGTCTCAGGAGTTTGGTGAAAGCCCACAGAGCTGAGGAGAGTCCGAATTGTAAGCTTGTGAACTCCCAGTCTCGGTGCTTCCAGGAGAATCTCAGATAAGTTACGTGGTCCCGATGTATGGGTACCGTGAGGTAAGCATCTTTCAGATCCAGACGCATAAGCCAGTCGTTGGGCCTCAGGAGGTCCCTGAGCATATGAATACCCTCCATTTTGAAATGGCGGTAAACTATATTCGTTGAGAGCCCTTAGGTTTATCACTGGGTGTACCTTTTGCTTTCTGCACGCCAAAAATATGGGGCTGAAAAAACCGCCTTGGCTCGTGCAGGGGCGAATCGCTTGTTTCAAGGCTAAGCTTTGAATTTTCTTGTCTAGTGCTATGTCGTCCTCTTTGGACATTGTAATCGGAATGGGGTGATCTGTTTGAAAGGGTTGTGCGAAGAATTCTAGGCGCATATCGCGAACTGTGTCTCTGACCCATGCGTCCCCTAATAAGGAGTCCCATGCAGGCGCAAAAGGAGCTCGCCTCCCTCCTATAGGCGTTTGTGACGCTGGCGCTGTTATAGGTAGAATGACCTGTGGTTTGTTGTTGATGTGCTGGGTAACGGGCGGCTCTCCTCCAACCCCGACCTCTTTCTCGCCCTCTTGAAGGGAAGAAGGTATCTGAGTGGTCCTGCCAGGCGTTATGTTGATCTCTGGATTGCTGAGGTCTTCGATCACATTTCCTTCATGAAGGTATCGCCGAAGAGCAGACCCTGTGCCGGAGGCCCCGGATTCTGTGTCTGCTAGCTCAGTTAATTTGGCATCAGTCTTATTAAGGATGCCTTTGCGGCGTTCCGCTGAGATGGCACAGCTCGCGTTACCCAGTAAACATATGGCTCTGTGGGCCCAACCAGAGAGGATTAGTGGATCAATGGGATCTCCAGAATCTATGGCTGCTTCGGCTAGATCCATCATCTTTGCTAGAGGACCCGTGACGTCTAGTACCATGTCCTGGCAGGACCTCCAGGCGCGATCTATGCCTTTTCGTGGATCTTTGACATGTTTCGCTAGGAAGGTAATCATTTTGGAGTCTAACTCCAGCGTCAGGGCCACCTTTCCTGGAATCTCCCGGAGTGGGCATTCTGCCCTAAGTCTTGCTCTAACCTCCTTATCCAGGGGTTTGTGTAACCTGTCTTTTATGTACTCCGATGTTCTCGGAGATGGTTCCCAGTCGTTGGATCTGGGATGTACCAAGTCTTCTGGAGTGAACATTCCCTTTGAAGGAGAGAGTTCCTTTGTTGGTTTCTTAGGGATGGGGGCTGCCACAATCCCTGATTTTGAGGGTTGTGACCCTAATGTTTGTGTGTCCTCGTCTGAGGATGTGGGGGATTGATTGCCAAAGTCAAATCCCTCTTGATCAGTGCCCTGTTGGTAACCCTCTGGGCTTGAGGGTCTAGTGCCCCTGTTTTCCTCCTCGGTGTAAAAGGGTCCATCATTGGAAGGGGTTTCCTTCCTATCCAAAAAGGCCTTTTTCAGCCTGGAGAAGGTGTCTGATAGGGCAGCAGTGGCTGGTTCTGGCTGGCTCGAGGGGGTCGTAGAGTTTTTACTTAAGCGAGCTGGAGTACATCCCCCATCTGAAAGGTGCTTTCTTTTTTGTGTCTTCTTTTTTGGTAGGGAGTTTTCTTGTAGGTGCTCCTCCATGTCGTCCCACGCTGCTGGATAGGCAGGAGCATATCAGATACAGCTCTTTTGACGCTGGTCTCTACTGAAGAACTCAGCACTTTTTCTAGGCTGTTTGCCATCGCCACTTCATCTATGTGGTAAGTATCTTCCTCATACTCAGACCAGTCCTGGCCATCCTGAGGGAAGTACTGTGCTGCCATTTTATACTGCACCTTTCTGTTCTCCCCCTTTTTTTTTTTTTAAATATAAATGATATATGTATATATATCTTCTTTTTCTTTTTTTATATATATATATATGTGGGCACAGATGCCTCCTTTCAAGCCCACGATCAAAATCTGGGGAGCTGCAAAGTAGCCCTGACCCAAGAGCAGCAAATGTCAATGAGGCAGTCTCCCTTATTTTATTTTTTTTAAATATGCAAATTCGTTAAAAATGATCTTCTGTCACTTATCCTGCTCCCAGCACTCGCGATCGCAAAAGCCGTTATGTAGTAATAACGGAAATGCGCTTGTGAGCGCCAGGATGCAGAAAAAGGAACCGTTCAGAGCTGGAGCTCCCTCTGGTGACCGCGGGTGGCGCCGCAGTCACACGGGAGCTCCCAGCGCTTCCCCGGGCTCCGGTGAGTCAAGCCGAGTCGGGGAAGCGAACGAGCAATACACGCAAGGGTTTGCTGAAGCGGATCCTCGCGTTACACGTGTGCGCGGCCCGCAAGCCGAACAAAAAAACATCATCAAGAAGCGCGTAGTATTCTCCGACACCAGCAGGAAGCAGCTGGCGTCGGAGAGGAAATCACGGAGGCCGAGTGGACGCAATGCGCGCCTAAGGAGCCCACAAAATAGCAAATAACAACGAAATAAAAGCGCTGCCAATTAACAGTATACAATACAGTAAATGAATGTAAATACAATTAAGATATAAGTAACACGAAGCAATTAAATAAAATGAACAGTTCTTGAACATGATGCACTTCTCTCTTGCTGTGAGCAGCAAAGAAAGAGGAAGTTGCATCATGTTCAGGACTGTTTATGTGGGGACTTGGACACCCATTGGAGAACGCAGTTCATGTGTTGGTGACCTCAAGTTGAACTTTCCTCAGGCACCCTGGGAAATGAAGTTTATTGTTGTTTAAAGGACCTTAAAGACATTTTATGATATTATTGACTTGTGATATTGACTGTATGTTTTTCCAGCGCACCTTTTTTACATACTAATGTTATATGGCTCCCTGGTGCACTTTAAGAAAAAATATCTTGCTGCTGAGCTTTTTCTTTATATTTTAAATAAAGAAAGAGAAGCATAATGGGAGCCTCCGGTCTTGACATAGAATTGTATGACTAGGCACATCACAACACCCTTAGCACATCTGTTAATGTTTTGAAGATTTTACTAATATATTTTTTATTTTTGTATTATGATCTAGTTTGTTACAAACCTTTCATAATAGTTAGTCTATTTCATCCTAAAAAAAAGCATAAAAATCCAATGTTCTGCCCCACCCTACCATACGATACGATAGTCTTCTCCCAAACACAACACTGTTTTCCCCTCATTGCAGATATTCCTATTTGATCCCAAATAGTCCATATCCTTTCCACATATGACCTCGTCAAAAAGTCCAGCCATCAGACAAGGACCAGAAGAGAAAAGCAGACATGGAGAAAAGCAAAATAGTAGTAAATTACATTTCACCCCTTAGTTAATTTGTAAGAATTCTCTCACAAATCTCTTCTTCCTATCTTTTACTCTTTCATCCCAGTACGTTTCCAACCAATCAGGACCTCTCTCTCCCCTCCTTCTCACGTCCTGCTTTGGTCCTTTCCTCTTTTTGCTGCTTACCAGTAGATAAGTACATGTTTATATGGGCTCAGTTACATCCGTGGTTATTTTCCCATTTGACTGCATTACGTTATTGCTTTACAGTGCATGTTGTGGCCCCGTAAGAGTAGCGTCCTGTGGGAGCGTTCAGAATTATATATATTACAGCTTATTAGAAGCGCATGCTCAGCATTTTTATATTTTTGCGCCTGGTTTAGTAGCGCATTCATCCGCCAGTGTTGCGTGCACCTGGCAGGAAAGCAGGATAACCGGGGATGCAAGCCGGACCTGTGTGCTACCTCGCCCACGCTAAGGCACTGGCTTGCATCCCCCATTCTGCCAGTATATACATTTCGCCATTTGCCCACTACTGGGCGCTGCCATGAAGGAAGCGCATGTTCAGCGTGTCTGCGCGCATAATCATGACGTTGCTCGGCACGCTGATGTGCTATTAGTAAAAAGGACACAGCGCCCGTGTACATTTGCACGAGTGAGTCGGGGACGTCCATTACTTGCAGCTCCAGCATGTTTGAGTAGCACGGAGTATCACAACAGTGTGCCAAACCCTGCAGGGAATGAGGTGGTTCAAATCGCCTGAAACCCAACATAAGATCTGAGAAAAAAATAAAATGATGTAACGAATCAAGATACTAGCATACGATTCAGCAGTCAAGTGTCAACTCAATAAAGACACAGTTGCCTGACAAGATGGAAAACTCCTGGAGTGAAAGGAACCAGGGTGATGAGAGCCAGGAGGAGTGTGAGGTGGAGCTCATAGTCCCTGAGGACAAGGAAGAGTTAAGAGGATGCTGATCTTACCCTCCGCTTTAAGAGAGTACTTGGAGACTCCCTGGTGTAAGTCGTGTTGCAAGGAGTTAAATCACTCCAGGACAGGCTAGATGCTGTGAAGGCACACATGGGCAATAAGGGCCAAGTCGGCCACAAATTGGGCAAAGAAAACGGAGAGGCCAGTCCAGGTGAAGGACCATCACACTTACACCCTCAAGGCAGGGTTAAACAGCAGCAGGGGGAGTCAACCGACCCAAAAGATAAGTGTCTTCTACTCCTCGGTTCTAGAGAAGGGATGAGAGAAAAGCCCCAGGAGGAAGCTGATGCTTTTGAGAAACTCGGGGACACCTTGCTGTTGAAATTGGCAAAAGCCAGCCTCTTACAGGGGTTCAGTCCATGGATCCTGATGAGGACCAACTACTCGAGCCATGACCTTCAAAGAGTCGTAAGGGACATGAAGATCCGGAGGAGACCTCTGACATGTTCGACCCAGGGACAATTAGACACTCATCATCGGAATGGTTGCCCTCCCCCAAGGTGACTACATATATGGCCCAAAGATTAAATAAGCCTTTGGATAAGGAGGTGCAATATCGAATGAAGGCAGAGTGCCCCAGACCCAAGCTGCTGGGGAAAGTGGCAGAGACGCTGCAGCTGGATCCAGGGATGTTCAGCTTCATCTCCAAGATGTCTAAGGATGCCTGCAAAGGTATGGACAAAACTTGGAGTGGGAGCCAGGACAAGCTTCTGGATCAATGTTCGGACTCTCGCCAACTGGCTCAGAGTGCGGTTTGCATGCTGGCAATGCAAATTGTGGCTTGTCAGCAGAAAGGAGCATGTTGCTCAAGATAGACCACACATTGGGAGATCTGGCATCCTATGAAGCAGGAGACTCCATGCAGGGTCTACTGTTTGGAGAGACTTTTACAAAGGAAATTAATACATTTGTGGGAACATTTACAGCTCACCCAGTCCATGATAAGGAACATTTCCCCAGTCGTGCTTTTACCGGGCCGGTTGGTTCCAATCACAGACGGCCTCTCGGGCCTAGAGCACAGTATTGGGAGACGAACCAGCAAGACACCTTCTTCCCGACCCGAGGGAGAGGGGTCAGAAGTTACTGAGGCTACTACCGACATCAGGGAGCAGGAGCAGGTGAGCACAGTTCCTCATATCTATCCTCCCGTGGGGGGAGGACAGCACAGCAGAGCACTTAGAAAACTGGCACAAACTATCACGCAATGCTTGGGTTTTGTAGACGGCAGTGAGGTTCTCACTACAAATGCAGCTCCCACGACAAGTGTTTTCTTCCCAGGTGGAAGCACGTCTGCTAGAGGTAGAGCTAGAACAGCTCAGATGGAAGGGTGCGATAGAGGGAGATTCTCCCCAGGGGGAAGGCTTTTACAGCAACATGATCCTGGTGCCCAGGAAAGGGAAAGTGAGACCAGATATAAACCCCAAGAGTTAGCTTTTATACCACAATTTCAAGATGTTTGGGATTCATCTCCTCCGAGATGTACTCAGGAAAGGGGACTGGTTAGTGAATCTAGATGTCAAAGATGCGCATCTTAACATCCCAGTCATGGACAAATGTCCTTTATTGCACTTTCTTTGGACAGGACACACCTGGCAATTCAAAAGCCTACCTTTTAGTCTCCTTGGGCCCTTACCAAGCTTATGAGGCCAGTCATGGCAGGATACGGCAGAAAGAGGTGAGAATGATCATACATCTGGATGACAGTCTGTTCCTCGCGCAAGACAGAATACACCTGTTAGAACAAACAGGTGCTATGGGTGAGTCATTTGCTTATGTGTCTAGGGTTCCTGATAAACAGGGTCTAATAAGATCTTATCCCAGCAAGCGCATGGAATTTTTAGGGTTTGTCATAGACACCAACAAAGCAACGCTGGAGCTTTGGGCACCCAAGCTCAGAGCGTTCAAGAAAGAGTTGAGAGGGGTGATGAGGAAACCGGTTATATTGCTTCGGAGCCTAGCCAGAGTAGTGAGGCTGCTAGTATCCTCGATACAAGTGATTTTCCGGGCTCGTTATACTACAGGACATTGCAGAGGCTGAAGACCAGGCACCTGCAAGCAGAATTGAGATATAGCCAGTTGGTTCCCCTAGATGACGAGGCCAAGGCAGAGCTGAGATGGTGGCTCCACAACATGGAGACATGGAACAGTATCGCCATCTTCGGTGACGCTCCAACATTTTTGGAATAGTCAGACGCGAGCAGGTCTGGCTTGGGTGTGCTGTGCAGTCAGCTAGAAACTGACAGGAGAGGGTCACAGGCGGAGTTGAACCTGCACATCAATTGTCTGAAGCTGCTAGTGTGCTCCTTTGCGGTTAGAGCACTTACTAAGGACAGGGTGAAATGTTGCATCCTTCTACGGATGGACAATATCTCTGCGGTCTGCTACATCAACCACCTCGGGGGACAAGGTCCAGGATGCTGCTGGAATTACAAAAGGACTTTTGGCACTATTGCCTGGGCAACCAGATCTCCATCCTGGCAGCGTATTTGCTGTGCACAGAATGTAGTGGCGGACTGCAACTCACGTTACATGAAGGACTCTGGCGACTGGAGGCTTCACAGGCAGATGTTTCAGAGAATTCAAGACCTGTGGTGTACATTGGATATTGATATTTTGTTTGTATCGCGCTCATACACAGGTGTGTCAGAGCACGACGAGGCAAGGGAGAGGGAACAAGGGTAGACAAAACCACGTTCTTACTAGGCCCAGTGACATTGAGAACATTCAGGGGAGAGTGCGAGGGGTAGAGGGAGAGTGAAAAGTGCTGAACACGTGATAGAACAACAGGTAGTGCGGCCAGCAGGTGGTAAGTGCGAGAATAAGGTGTAGACAAAAGGTGTCTGATAAGTGCTGGAAGGTGACTGTAGGGTTACAGATACAGACCCAATTGCAGGGGTTGCCATGAGGCGGTGCAGGTGTGTGGCAGGTATCTGGGCCCAAAATGAGAGGGTAAACAGGTGCCAGGTGCCAAAGCAGACAGATTAGCAGTGGAGAGGAAGAGCAAAGGCAGCAGCAAAGAGGAATGTCTTAAGATGCTTCCGGAACCGAAGATGGTTCTCCTCAAGTTTCAGAGAGGTAGGGAGGTTGTTCCAGAGTGAGGCCCCAGCAGAGGAAAGGGATGTACCCCCAACTCATTGCTTGGAGAACCGACTGAACCTGAGGGAGTTGGAGGTGAAGGAGCGAAGAGCTCGAGTAGGAATGCATTTACGGAGGGAGAGTTGAAGGTATTTTGGACCCAGGCCCTAGAAAGCCCTGTGGACAATGCAAATGGTCTTAAATGTAATCCCTGCAGCCAATCGGAGCCAATGAAGAGATTTTGGGGCTGGAGAGCTACAATCCCAGGGTTTGAGGCCAAGGACAAGTCTCGCAGTACTGTTCTGGATGAGCTGCAGAGGACGGAGAGTGGTTGAAGGTAGATTTAGAAAGAGGCTGTTGTAATAGTCCAGCTCAGAGAGGACCAGTGCTCTGGAGACAGTGAGATTCTGTGGGAAGGAGAGGAAAGGAGAATACCTCCTGAAGAGGTGCAGTTGGTAGTTAGACTTTTTTGAGACGTCAGAGATGTGAGGAGAAAAGGAAAGCCTGGAGTCAAAGATGACCCTGAGGTTCTTAGCCTCACCAGGGAGAGGGCCAAGGGAGGCCGGCCAGAGAATGACAGGAAAGGAAGGTGCAGGTGAGCCGGTGAGGAGGATCTTGGTGTTACTGGCATTAAGGCAGAGGTTGTTGGTGACGCACCACTCCTGGATTGCAGACAGACAGTTGGAGATGAGAGAGGAAGAAGAGGTGGCAGAGGGGCGACTGAAAACAAGTTGGGTGTCATCCGTCTAGCATTGAAAGTTTGAGCAGAGAGCAGCAATGCAGTGGGTGAGCGGTGACAGGTATTGGTTGAAAAGGCAGGTAGAGGGGCTATATCCCCTGGGAGACACCACAGGTAAAAAGTGAGATGCCCAGATTATCACGGAGACGATTGAGCATGATGACATGGTTGACCGTGTCAAAGGCAGAAGAAAGATCAAGTAGGTTGAGGACAGAAAGGATTTTAGAATCAAGGTTGGAGAGCAGGTCTTCACGGATGTTCTGGAGAGCAGCTTTCGTGCTTCTTGCAGCTCTGAAGCCAGACTGATGGTCATGGAGACAACCAACGGAGTCAGTGTAAAGATTAAGCTGGGATATGGCCAGCTTTTCCAGGAGATTGCTCAGGAAAGGAGTGATAGAGATCAGGCAATAGTTAGCTGGTGTTGGCTGTGGATTTTTTGAGAAGACGGTGCACAAGAGAGTGCTTCAGAGGGGAGGGGAAGGCTCTAGAGGCGAAGGAGTGGTTGCAGAGGTTGGCCAGAGCAGGAGCAAGGGTGTCAATGTGGTCCTTGATGGTTTGGGACGAACAGGGAAGAGCCTGTTTTGATGAGACTTTCATATATCAGACTTGTCTGGAAATCTCGTCAGGGGAGAACAGAGGAAAAGATGAGAAAGAGGGAGGAGAGGTGGCTGCAGGGGGGCCAGAGGTGTCAGAGAGGGAAGGGGGAGAGCAGGGGAGGATGAGCGGGTGGACAGGATGCCCTGTTTTATTTAGATGAAATGCGAGGCAAGAGCCGTGCAGAGGGCCTGGGAGACAACAGGAGAGGTAAACACTGCAGCAGGGTTGGCCAGCTCCTTGCAGATTATAATGAGTTCCGCTGTGTTGTTCGATGCCGCAATGACGTAGGCTTGAATATGGGCTCTCTTCTTAGTGCGGACAAGGAGCCGGGATTGCCTTTGGAGCAGGCGGCAGGCCAGTGTGTCAGAGGATGCACAGGAAGCTCGCCATTTCCTCTCTGTCACCCTACACTTGAGTTTAAAGGTAACTAGGTCAGAGTCTACCAAGAGTTGCACTTTGCTTTAAGCTTCAAGCGGATCCTCATGACCGGGGCAAGAACATTAAGAGTATCAGAGATAGAAGAGTAGAGCATGGAAAGGGCTATGTAAGGATGTGAGTCAGCCAGAGGTGGAGAGAAAGTGGCAGCGAAAGCCTCGACTGACACACGCTTCATGGGTCGGATGAACGAGAAGGTAGGTGGCAGTGTTGGAGATGGCTTAGCCTGAGGTGTAGAGAGGGAGAGATGGGAGGAAAGGAGAGTGATCACTCCAGGAGAGAGTAGTGGCCAGAGGGATAGAGAGGGTGAGGTCTGAAGAGATCAGAACATCCAGATTGTGACCTGCAGAGTGAGTCGCGCCTGAGGGGAGAATAGAAAGAGAGAGAGAGTGGTAGAGGTCGCGTAAGAGTCCAGAAGAGGGACAGGAAGCATCCAGATGGATGTTGAAGTCTCCAAGAAGGAGGAGTTGAGTGGTCGAGGCCAGGAGGGAAGAGGAGAGGTCCGCCCACTCAGAGAGGCAGGAGGAGATCTGAATAGGTGGCCGATAGATAGTAGCCATGGTGAGTGAGTGGCCAGGAGAGAGAGAAAGCCTGCAGACAAGGTATTCAAAAGAGGTGTAGGCCTGCAAAGGAATGACAGGCAGGAATCCACTCTGGGAAGACCAAGGCTACACCACCTCCGGAACGGTTGGGTCTGGGCGCAGAAAGGATCTTGTAGTCATCAGGGAGGAGAGTCTCAAAGCTAGTAACAGAGCTGGCCGTGAAGTATGTCTCAGTGAGACCGAGGACATCAAGGTCAAGTTCTTCCAGGAGGCGGCAGATGTCAGAGGAATATTTGATAGCTGAGCGAGAGTTGCGAGTGGCAATTTGGATAAGCTTGACATCCTTGAAAGACTTCCGGGGAGGGGTACAAATCATAGGTACGCCCGGCAGAGGAGGAGGTAGGAGAGGGCAAGGTAGCCAAGGAGGAGGCAGAGGGGGAGGCAAGGACGCTGAAGAAGGGAGAGACGATACAACAGTAGAAGAAACGAAATTGATGAGGCTTGGGAGTGTCTGTCAAAGAGGAGAAGGTTGGCCTTAGGGCCTTGAACCATGACGGTGCCGTTAAAGCAGACATTAATGATTACCTTAGAGGAGTGGAAGGGGTTCATGACTGCCTCCCAAAGGGTGCCAAAATTAATAGGTGAGGAAGAGAAGGGAGAGAGTACACAGACCATATGAGGAGTCCAAAGGTCCGGCGAAGGAACGACAAAGAGTATGTCAGTGAGGGTCTGTCTGGAGGAAGCGCTGGAGTCAGTGTCGGCGATAGGGAGACCAGGGTTAGAGGCCAAGATACCCTTGCTGAACTTCTTCCTGCCAGACTTGGTGAGAAGAGTAGGATAGTCAATGGAGAAACAGAAAAAACAGGAGAGACAGAGAGTGCCATAGTTGTCGTGGAGGAGGTGGAGGAAAAAGTGAGAGTAGTGGAGGGAGGGTGGGGGGAGACAGGATGTGGGGAAAAGCAAGATGGGTAGCACAGGGCGGTCACTGGGTACAGCTAAATTTTAAAAAAGCAGCAGATGTACTAACAGCATAAATTCAAAATAGCAGCAAATGATACTAACAGCTAAATTCAAAATAGCAGTAAATGGTACTAGCAGCTAAATTCAAAATAGCAGCAAATGGTACTCAGAGCTACATTCAAAATAGCAGCAGATGGTACTAACTACCATCTGCTGCTATTTTGAGATGAGCTATTAGTACCATCTGCTGCTATTTTGAGATTAGCTAACAGCTAAATTCAAAAAAGCAGCAGATGGTACCAACAGCTAAATTCAAAAAGCAGCAGATGGTACTAACAGCTACATTCAAAATAGCAACAAATGGTGCTGACACAGTCCAGTCACAGGCAATAAGCGTGGGAGCAGGGTGAGATGGGGTGAAGGTGGAAAAGTCAGGGGTGTAGAGTGTCGAGATAGGGGTGACTAACCCATAGTTGCAGAGGCGATAGTGTCACAGTAGTTCAGAGTTCCAGGAAAAAGTGAGAGCACCATCCTTAAGGTGCTTGAGGGGGGTCCAGGGAAACCTCACGCTGCGCACCAGTAGTGGACAGGGAGCAGACAGGGGCCTTAGGAAGTGGGCCTCTGGATGCAGGGGCCAGCTAAAGCCTGCCTATCCCCAATGGGCCACGTTAGGAACCCCTGGGCCCAATCAGCGTGCAGGAAGGCACAGAGCAAAACAATCGGGCAGCCTATGCAGCTGGAAAAAAAGCAGAGGCCATCTTGGAAGTGCCACGAGATGGCATGAAACGGCACAAAAGATGTAGAGCTCCCCAGCACAACAAGGCCCCAAGTTCAGTGGGCACAGCAGAAAGAAGTGGGGGAGTGTGGGGAAAACGTGGTCTTTCAAAGATAGATCGATTTCTTTTTCTTTAATAAAAAAAAAATGAATTATTTCTTCAATCGGCATCACGTTAATGGCTCAGAATAAAATGATGTTGCCCAAATTCTGAAGGTCATCCAACCGCCTACCTGAATGCAGGATGTTGAAATGGTAGTCAGCACGGCCTACAGGCGTGCACCAGGAAGGTAGGAGGGAGGGAGCACACAACGTATGCTCCGATGCAGAGATCAGCCTGCAACAATGATACTGACCTTTTCACATCCCGCGATAATGCGCAGCTACCCAGGTACTTCAGCTCGAGGTTGGACCCGGGAATGCTAGGTATGGATGCATTCCTCCAGCATTGGACCAATTTGACCCACTATGCTTTTCCCCCATTCATTATGATGTCCAGGACACTTGCAAAGATCTGAAGGGAAAGAGGGGAGCTAGCAGTGATAGTGGCGAATGAAAGTCGCAAGCATGGTTTCCAGTACTAATGGAACTTTCCTTGGATTTCCCGAGGGTGATCCCATCCCAGGAGGATCTGCTCACCGATCCATTGGGGGGTCCTCATCCTCTGGTTCAGCCCCCTCCAGACTGGACACACGCCCAGGCATCCCACTCAAAACTGGACACCCCCCAGGCATCCCCCTCCAGACTGGACACCCCCCCCCAGGCCCCTCTCCAGACTACAGTCCACCGCCTTCCCCCCTCAAGCATCCCCCTCCAAACTGTACACCCCCCCCAGGCATCCCACTCCAGACTGGACACACCATCCAGACTAGACACTGCCCAGGTAGCCCCCTCTAGACCCGACACCCCCTAGGCATCCGACTGCATACTGGACACCCCCTCCAGACTGGATACCTCCCCTGCAGGCATCCCACTCCAGACTGAACCGCCCACCCCCATGCATCCCCCTCCAGACTGGACCCCCACCCCAGGCATCCCACTCCAGACTGGACACCCCACCCAAGGCATCCCACTCCAGACTGGATCCTTCCCAGGCATCCCACTCCAGACTGGACACCCCCTCAGGCATCCCACTCCAGACTGGGCACCCCCAGCCCCAGGCATCCCACTCCAGACTGGACCCCACTAGGCAACCCCCTCCAGACTTCACCCCCCCCCAAGACATCCCCCTCCAAACTGGACAGCTCCCCCCAGGCATCCCACTCCAGACTGGACACCCTCCCCCCCCTGGCAGCCCCCTCCAGTTTGGACAGCCCCCTCCAGACTGGACGCCCCCAGGATTCCCACTCCAGAATGCACCCCCTGCCCCAGGCAGCCCCCCCTGACTTCACCCCCCCCACAAACCTCCTCAAGACTGGACACCCACCCCCCAGGCATCCCACTCCAGACTGGACACCCCATCCAGACTGGACATCCCCCCACCCCACAGGCAGCCCCCTCCAGACCTGACCCCCCCACCACCAGGCATTCTACTCCAGACTGGACCCTCCCTCCCCCAGGCAGATTTTCGGGTGACTGTGGAATATACCTGGAATTTCAGAAGAGGCTGCGCTCTTTATCAGAGAGTCCTGGGCCCCTTCCACCTTCAGGAGTTATGGCGCTGCATGGCATCTTTGGGAATCCTGGTGTGGACGACAGGGTGTTCATCCTGTTTCTGCTCCTGTAGTTCAGGTTCTGAATTTCTTAGCGTCTCTGTCACAAGAAGGAAAGGTGTTTCAGACATTAGGCATGTTTAGATCCGCCATCTCTGCCGGGAACAAGCATGTGGATGGTTCCCCCGTAGGAGAACATCCAGATGTGGTCAGACTTCTCAAACGGGTGAAGATGGTAAAACCGCCAGCCCCAAATTATACCACAATGTGGGACGTCAACAAGGTCCTGGATCTGTTATCTTCTCTCAGTGGCCAGAGAACGACCTGTTGTCAGGGAAACTGTCTGGCAATTGGACATTTTGCTCTGGCTATTGTCCTGCGGGAGAGTGTCAGATGTCTGAGCGTTAGAGATTGACCGGAAGATTTTCTATCCAGACGGCTTGGCATTGTGTCGCAGATGGACTAAAGGGAACACATATGTGATTTCCTACCTATATATTCCAGACAGTGCCAAACTGTGCGTGGTGCAGTACATTAAAGCCTATGAAAGATTCTCCACGCAGGTTAGGTGGCAAGGAGTGCCAACGCTGCTCATTGCACGTAGGAAGACTTTTCATGCGGTGGCGGTTTACCATCGCTAGATGGGTGAGAGAGATCTTTGAGTGGGCCGGCATAGACATTTCACTCTTTGGTGCGCATTCCATCCGGGGTGCTATGACATCCAGAGCATTCACGGTCGGAGTGTCTTTACAAGACATTCTCAAAGCTGTTGACTGATCAAACGACTACTTTTCAGACGTTTTATTTTAAGCCTGTGTATACTTTGACTATGGCAGTAGTAAGGAGCATTGAACAAGAATAATACTTGCCTCCGGTCTTGATATAGAATGAAGATTGCCCAGGCTTACAGCTCAGGGAGTCTTGATTCTATTAAAGACACAGGGCGATCATTATCCCACTCATAGAATACGCGATATGAAGGGGCGACTTTGTGCCAGTATAGCATACACTCTATTCAAGGGTGTATTTCCCTCCCTAATTGTGTTTTCTCTGCTGCAGGTGGTGACCAGAAGACACTGTGAGGCAGTGTTTGGTGGGCGTACTGCGCTGGAGCAGAATTTTCAAAGTTAGCGCAGCGAGGTCTTCAGGTGTCAATTGCCCGCACTGGACAGGTTCTTTCATTCTAATGGATCAGCTGACTGTTCAACGTTTGTTTATGTTCATCAAAAAGACGAGGAAAGGACCTAGGCAGGATGTGAGATGGAGGGGACAGAGGTCCTCATTGGTTGGATTTTTTTAAGGAAAACTACAGGAACAGGAACGGTCTCATGGGAGACATAGTTTTTCCTTGGACAGTTTTCCAATTTGGTTTTTGTTATAAAAAAAAGTATTTTTAAAGATGTTGCATGTGAAAGTTTGAGTTTTGAAGGGCTGGTGGCTAGCATTAAAGAAGTTAAAGCATAATGGTCGCCTCTGTGTCTTTAATATAATCAAGACTCCCGAAACTGATGTTCCTTAAAAAATTGCAGCTTTTTATCAGAAGAATGGGTATTTTGATTATTTTCTAAACGCATAAAATGAAAACCAAGCATACGAGCGTAGGTCATGGGAGCAGGAGACACATGGTTTGAATGTGCAGCTCATCCTACTGCTGCTTTGAAGATGGCCGCAAGGAGCGGCTGCAACACTTCTCATGTCATCCAGTCAATCAAACTGACTAATCTATAGGCAGGTCCCAGTTCAGTGGAAAGCATATAGTCATGTACAAGAAGGCATAATACTTGATCAGCAAGGAAATAAAAGGGCAATGCCCCATTACGAGAAACACCAGGAAACTGCTCTGGGTTTGACAAGGCCAAGGATTAATATACATCAACAACACCCTATTACTGAAGTTTCAGGGATATGCCAGAAATCCTGAAGCTAAAAGTGTGTTGGCTAGCATCCCTGGTAGCCGTTGTAGAGTCCCCTTAGAGTCTTGCATTGGTGGCATGTCAGGTGGCTTCTTGTAATTTGCACTAGTCTAAAAGCTGTGATGCTACTGATGGAGAAGGACTTTGGCACAGCGGTGATCAATAGTGCAGTATTTCGTTCAGATATTTCGTTAATACATTGTCAAAGAACACACTTTGCAGATGTCTTTACTTTGGAGAGGGGCACATGTCAGGATTGCCCTCTATCACCTCATTTGTTCAATCTCACAAAAGAACCCTTAGGTTAGGAAGTGCTGATTAGGGGAGCAAGTTTTACATGGATGATACACTGGTCCTGTTGGGGGATCCAGTAGGGGCAAGGGAGCCCCTTATGCAAGTGATTAAGTGAGTTTGGAAACATCTCAGGTTATAAAATTGTATGTATGTATAGATTATAATATTATCTGTGGGATAAATCGGAGACCTCTCCTTTCGCTAGGTCATGTTTTGGTACATCTGTCAGATTGAGCTACTAAGTGGTCACTGGGAGGTTTTGGTTTCTTGGGAGTCCAAATAACTCAAAACCTTAGGACTATCCTCCCAACTAATATTATGGCTGCCCTGATTAAAACCAAAGTTAACCTGATGCAGTGGTGCAAGCTTGCTTATCAATTTATGGAACATAAATGTGTATATTCCCTAAACTCCTTTATATATTCCATTGTCAAAATAGCTAAAATGCTGCAGGATTTTCCGCCGGGGTAGAATAGGAAACCCTGTCTTCCAAGATTGCTGATGCCTAAACCAGTTAATAAAGGGGCTTTTGGTGCTTTCCCTCCATAGACACTTGTGGAGCACCCCACCAACCCTTTGCTGTTCTTTTGAACTTAAGAGAAACCTTTTATGTTACTTTCCTAGCTAAGCTCATCTTTTTGGGAGCTCTGATCAGTCCCTATGGCTATCAGTGCTGGGGAACTCTGTTCTCCATTGTAGAATTATTTGCTTGTTTTACACTGCACACTTGATCTTAAAATGAGGTGCAGTAGGGATATGTTGCAGCCCTTTTTACTTTGCTTTTGGTAACTTTGTGGCTATGTGCATGATGTGTCTAAGATGGGTCGTTGGTGGCGGACATTTTTCTACCATGTTTTTTTGTATTCTCACATGCACTTTTGCATTTCCCCACATAATCCCTTTTCATGTACCATATAGTCTAAAATGGCTGTGCCGCAAGATCCTTGTCTGTCCTTTGACCATCTTGTCTTTTGGCCTTCTTCCTGCCCTCTAAGGGCCAGATTTGCCATACATTGTAAGGCTTTTCCCGGGCAAGCCACAGTCCCTGGCATAGCAGCTGCATGTGTTTGTGGCCAGATGTGTGGACTGAGACGGTCTGGTCCCAGTCCACATTCTGGCCAAAGCGTGCCTGTTGCTTGTGCATAGCAGCTGCATGTGTTTGTGGCCAGATGTGTGGACTGAGACTGTCTGGTCCCAGTCCACATTCTGGCCAAAGCGTGCCTGTTGCTTGTCAGATGTAGTGGGCGAAGACTGTCCATGATTTGACAGACCATGCCAGTTGGAATGGAGCATATCCTTCCCGTAGGTGGGCTTGAGGATGATTCCAGTTCGAATCCTGGATAAAAGGAGCACTCCTGCAGCTATTTGTTTCTGATCATCATTGTAGCCAAGACCTAACTCATTCAAAGAGGAGTGTTAAGGATTCCAATCAGGCAATACACCCGGGTCTCAGCCTAGTATGCAATGCACTAATTGAAATACTTATTGTGTCTATAGGTTCAATATTCTGAATGATATACCACTCATATCACACCCCTTTTCAAAATGCCCCCAGGTCACAATGGACCAGGAATCGGGCTGGTTGGTGAAGGTAATATTTATTTATTTAGTTAAAATTCAAATCAAACATAGGTTTTAATATTTATGGGGCAGCAATCACCAATGTGGTGACAATACAAATAAGAAAGTAAATAAGGCAATTGATTTCTTTTTTTATTTTATTTTTATTGATTTAGTCGAAATTAATCAACTTTACAATATCATGACATTAAAATGTACAAATTCATAATCTAAAAGCAAAACATATTCAAATTCATTTTTCATATACGTATTCATAATCATATTGACACCATATATGTATGTACACATTATTGAATCAAAACAATAAAATAAAAAAATTAACAATCTCATGCCATCACATTCCATGATCTAAGTCTAAATACCATATCCATATGGACGCATTTCTAGAAACGATCATCAATAACTTCTAGCACCTGCTACAAAGTAGTTACTACTTGATTAGACATTAGAGATTTGTGCTACAATCACATTCTGATACACTATACACTGGAATCTGGTACCAGTTGTAAACCAGCTAGAAAATTCACTGTGGCCAATTGAATCAATAGTTGAGAGCAGCTCATAATAGTAGGCCGACATGCTTTCTCCTCAAGACTCCCCAAATATTTACAATGTTTCGCAAAATGAATTTGTCTACTGTTCCTCAGGCCCGGACACTTGATTATCAGATGTTCTAATGTCTCGGGAACCCCTCTTATGGTACAGAAGCAACAGAAGTTTTCACTGGGTAACATTAGATGCCGTTTTGTCAGCACCTCTTTTGTGTGCCATAATTTAAACCGTAAATGTATAATTGCGAGTCTATAGGCTGGTGTGGGTGCTCTCAACAAATAGGGAGGAAGGATGCACAATTTTTTGTGTGGAAATCTACTAGTGTGACCTCCTTGATATTGCATGCATTTATCGCAAGTATTAACCCAATCGGCACAAAATAACTTCTCTTTAGCTTTATCCGGGTTTGAGACCAACAATTCAATGGTTATGTCAGCAGTGCCCAAGTTTTGACAAACCTTATTTACCCAGGTTGTCATGAACCAATCTTTTGTGCCAAACATGTAGGCAGAAAGTAACCGCAATGTAACATCGTCATTAGTTGATGTGAGACATTTCCTGAAGAGGGAACAGAGTATCCAGTTATAGAGTGCTTGGAGGGAAACCAGACCCAGTTCGTACCTAATCCAGGCATACGGCACACAACTTGGGAGAAAGATAATTTGTTTCCAGAATCTGACTTCCCATCAGTCAAATTGAAAAAGAGTAGAGATTGGAAGGGTTTCTAACCCATATAAAATCGCAGGGATCGCCTTCTGGTTCCAAAATGACCATGCTGGCTTAATGGAGAATTTTCCATATTTGAACAGGATTAACTTTGTTTGAACTATGGCTGTGTCAAGTTTTCTCTCCACCCACTACAGCTGGGTTCTCACATTATTAATACCCTCAAAAAACATTCCCAGGTATGTATAATGTGCCACTCTTTGCAGTTCAACCTGATTGACCAAAGATATCGTTTGGAACCAGCCCTTGTTGGGGTGTACACAACAATCTGCGTTTTCTTGGTGTTGACTCTGAGTTCATTCAGGTGGATATATGTCTGAAAGGCTGTCAGAAGATTTTGAAGGCCCATTTGAGTTTTGGAAATCAGTACCAAATCATCTGCATACATCAAAGCCTTAATGGCATGCGTGCCCAATTTTGGAGAATCTGAGATGATCTTGACAAACACATTTTTGAGGTCATATGAAATAATTAAAGACAGATGAAGCCAGCAAACACCCCTGTTTAAGTCCGCAAGCTGTTTTAATTGGGTTAGACAACACTCCATCTAGGGAGAGCCGAACACAAATGGACGTGTCAGAGTGCAATGCATGTATGATTTCGAATAATGTAGATGGACATTGATCTTTGACTAATTTTTTCAATAATAGCATTCTTGAGATTGAATCAAATGCAGAGTGTAAGCCTACGAATGCAAAGTATGCTGGTTGTTTCGTAGCATGACACTGTGCCTTAATTGTATTCAACATAACAGAATGATGTGCGTGCCCATTCCCAGGACAAAACCTGTTTGGCATGGATCGCGTAGATGGTTTGCCTTGGTCCATGCATTGAAATCCCGCAACACCAGTTTTGTGAAGATCTTAACAAGGGCGTCCAGTAGGGCAATGGGCCTGTAATTTTGAGTCAAGGAGCGATCTCCCTTTTTAAAGATGGGAATAATTACTGATGTTTTCCATGACGCAGGCACCTTACACATTTTCACTGTTAGTTGAAAAATCTGATCTAATATGATCGCCCACTCGTGAACATTTGATTTTAGTGTAACGTTAGTGATGCCATCAGGTCCGGCCGCGCTAGATGTGCTTGTTTGTCGTATAAGCACTTCAATGCTTGTTGGAGAAAACTCCAAAGACCAGCCAGCTGCACTAGGACAGGCCAGTTGCATTTCCACAAAATCAGGGTCAGCATATAGATCAGCAAAATACTCAACCCATTTATCTTCTTGGACAGCCATAAGTTGTGCATCAGCTTGTGAGTTACCGGCTTGATTATTCAGTAGCATCCACATCTGCACTGAATTTTTGTTTGCCATCGCGCTGGCCATTTGTTTGCTGTCGTGTTGAAACATTATATGTTGTATTGTTTTGACCCAATTTTTATACACACATTTCGCATTGTTCAGATCTTTTTGACACATTACCTGCCGCTAAGATGATCTTTCTTTTTTTCTGATAGGCAGCATGTGCAGTTTGTATATCGTGATCAAAAACATGCATATACTTCACACAAGCTTTTAAGGGCCCATAGATGGTATTGATGAATGGTAGCAGTAACTCTGTGTAGTGTACTGGTGTGGCCGCTCTAGCATTATTTTCCAGAGAGTGTCTATAAGCCGACACCTTCGTATCCAACCATTTTAATCGATTTCTTTGCAGAATTAATGGCCACTGAATGGTTTGTGCAGAGTCTTCTATCCTGTACACAGTCTCCTGTAATGGTTAATGATAACAATTTATGATCACTATTTGAAGATTCATAAAGGATCAGACTTTTGAACTGTTGAAAGAGTAGAGTGTCTACATAAATGTAATCAATCGTGCTCGTACTGCTATTTCTAAACCATGTGGTGTGGGCGGGAACATCACCACTTATAGCTCCATTGACCATGTGGAATTGTCTTTCTTTCATGAATGACATCCATTTTCGGACATCTTTAGTTTGACGATTTGGATTCCAGCAATCTAGGTTTAAGTCTCCTAGAATAATAGTGTTTGTTATTTTGGTTGCAGTGTTGATTAAATGCACAATTCTATTTAGAGCCTGATAAAAAGCCTCATCTGGCATTGCCACTGCGTTGCGACACAAATTGACTAAAGCTATAATCCATGCTCCAACTTAAATTTTTACCAGCTGAATAAATGTGCTTTCTGTCGCCCACTCGCTAATAGACAGGCCCATTTTCAAGTTCACTGCAACCAACAGACCTGTCGAAGGGCGACCTCCTGTTAGCAATGCAGGGAGCAAGATGACATCAAAAACCATCCCAAATTGGAATAGAGGTCAACCAAATTTCTTGGAGGGCAATGATATGAAATGCCAGCGGAAACTTTTGGAGTGAGAATTGCAAATGGGAATGGCCTCTGGAATTCCAGCTTGCAATGTTCACAACTGGTGGATAGGGCAGCTTTTGTGTTTATGTATGACCCCCCATTGAGAACCACCCCTCTCTGCGCTCATTGTTATGTTTGCTTTGATAAATCTTGGGTTTTTGAACCTCACTTTGTGGTTCGACGGTCAAACAATCTGGATCTTCTGCCAACAAAATACCCATATCGAACAATCTCATTGTTTCTTGCCAAATTAAATTGGCCACAACTCCTGAAGGTATCCACAATCTGATTACCGAATTGGTGAACTGAGAGGTGAATTCAATTTGTTCAATGTCATTTGCAGACACATCTTGGAGAGTTCTCACATCGCTAAAGATGTTCAACATACTTTTCTGATTCAACACGTAGGAAGGGAAATCCCCTTCTCTACATTTCATAAGGAAAGAGTGTGAGTTTCCCCGTTTTTGCTGTATTGATTTAGGCACGGTGGGCAGAGAGGCAGCAGAAGGGATGTTATGCACATGGGGATTCTTCATGTTTGGTGTCCTCCAGTTATGCAGAGTTTCATGTGTAGTCACACCTGCAACCAGTGGATGCAAGGGATACATATTTGCTCCCTTCTGCCCTTGTTTGGGTTGGCCATCAAGCACCACTTGAGGAGGAAGTGCAGAATTTACCACAGCACGTTCTGATGAGTACGCATCTATCATTTGTTTAAAGGACGCAACCATAGACTGAAACTACTCATCGCTGTTGTTTGCTCTCGGATTAGTATCTGCCTCAACGCCACTTTGTTAGGCAACGGGACAGTAGGTATTCTCTGTTCGTCAAATGTTGCCAATCTCAATGAGTCAACAAGTTGGTTCAAAGGTGAGTGGACAGGAGGGCAAGCAGGAGGGACAGTTGTCTTCCCTGGTGCATTGTCAGCCATATTAGGCATTATTTGTTCTTTCCTTGCAGACATTTGTGAAGCAGCACCATTTGTACCATCGTGAGTGATTGCTGTGGAGAGAGTGGAAGGCGGAATGGTGCCACCAATGGCCTGAAAGAATGCATTCAAGGTGTGTTTCAGCCCTTTAATGCTAGGCATGTTTTTTGTTTTCTTTGATATAGCCCTCGGCCCCTTCAATTTTGTTCGCTTGATATTTTTCTTTTGAGGTAGGTTGCTGGGCTTTTGATTTGGTATGGGCAAATGCACATTAGAGTCATCTTCATTGCCCAATTGTGCATCGTCCGACGAGAGATCAATGTATGAGGAATCTTTAACCAAATGTGAGGGCTCGACTGCTAAAGGACCCTCCATCAGCCGGATGATCTCTACTATAACTGGCAAGGCCGAAACATGCACCACATCTTGTAAAGCTATGCCCGGGACAGCCCTGAGTTTGCCCTGAGGAATGTCAGCCCCCAAACACCCCATGCGATGGTCAGACTCATTCAATCTTACACATTTTTGGCTAAGATCAGACAAAAGTTAGTGGTTTTGTCAACTGCGAGCAGGAATTCTTCAGACCCACTACCCTCCTCCGACTTCTCACCTGTTGAGCTGGAATCCATGTTGAAGAGGACAGGCTCTCTGTACCGATATGGAGACGTTGTTGGGTGCCCACCACGGTAGGAAGCCACAGTGGCCACCTGTGAGCTGTAGCCCCTGTGGCCTCTCCGCCGAGATGGGCGTGATAATTGGGGAAAAAGCCTTAGGCTCCAAAAAAACCCACAGAATTCTTCTTGGTAGGATGTTGAACAAATAGCAGGATGCAGTTGATCCGGAATTCAGAGCAGTGGATGTAAGTATGCACAGGGATACCGGCGAGCACACCACCGGCAGGACAAAGCCCTTGCGAGGAGATGGAAAGATAAGTCACAGCACCGGAAGCGAATTGAGTCGCAGGTAGAATTCGTGCTGGCAAGAGCAAAGCGAGAAAGGCGGAAAGCCGAGCGAAAGATAGAAAACCCCGTAGGGTAAGCAGAAACGGAAAAGACAGTTAAACGGCGAAGCGCTTAGAAGTAAGAGGAAAACTAGTAAAGAGGCACAAGGGTACGCGAAAAAAAGGAGGAGCACAATATAGGACTGCGGTCAAGGGACCGCAGTAGAGAGAAGAGAGAACTTTGTAGAGTAGTCCTGAAGAGAGCGCTGGAACAAAAGCACAGGAGAGTGCAAAGAGCGAAACTCCGACATTGCAACGCGCGGAGTGTCGGGAGGACAGGAAACTAATACCTCCCAGCATGCTGCACGCTAGCAACGTACGGAAGAAAGACTAGACCTTCACCTAACAAACGTGACGGAACAATCAATGGCCGCTCCACCTAAAACGGTTCCAATGCTTCCAGAAACCGGAGGGCATGACCGGTTTGCATTCAGACTGCAGGTAAGTTCTTTCTACAAATGGCTTGTTTTACTAGCCTATTGTCTAAGGTTTCAAACAGTCTGAAAAGGCTTTGTACTCAGTTATTGATTGCTGCTAACGCCAATTCCATCATGGCGCATTTGGGTGGGCTAGTGGTTTTACTTTCACTGATCAGTGATATGTACCTGCGCGCCCTAGGAGTGGGCTGCACAAATGACGGAGAATAAGTCTGTGAGAGCGAAATAGAAGAAGAAATAGATTCTATCACGCCCTTCAGGGCCTCAATCTCCTCCATAATGGAGATCGAAGACTCACATTGGCTGGCATAAGTCGAAATAGCAGAACTGTCACCCACATCAGATGGAAAAGGAATGGGCGACAGTGCCAACGGCATACAGTTAGCATTTTGAGCACGGTGTGGTTTAACTGAGTGCAAGATCGTTTGATCAGAAATGGTGCGGCTCCTATAGGCCTTCACACTAGAAACACCTTAATTCGGTGCAATATTATATGGGGGCCGTGGTACAGATGGACCAATAACAACACGAGGCGTGTTCGGGGGTCCACGCTTTAAAGAATTAACAGAGGTTCTGGCTGGTGCGGCCCTGACCGCTCTTTGATCTAGCCCCCTATTGCTACAAGGGGTAAGCATGATTAAAGTATGTGTGGAATGTAATGTTTTAGCTGTTGCTGTTTCCGCTATAGCTGCAAATTTTGCAATATCCATTGGCATGTTTGATTTCAGTGTATACATTTAGATATCGTATTCAAGCAAGTTGACAGCACAGAAAACAGATAAAAATAACAGATGACCATACCCACCCTTCTCCACCTTGAACACAGAATTAGTCGGGCACAACTCAAACCTCCAAACTGCAACCTACTGCAACTTCAAGCCCTGCAGCCGCACGCCGCAACACCGCGGCAAAGCAGTACTTATGACAGTACTTGCCCGTGTGCATACGCGCTGTGCGCGTGCGTGCCCAATATATAGGCAAGTTCAAAGTTTGTGGCAAGAATCCCTCCCTGATGGTCCAAGGCGGGACAAGCACAATCAGTCAATCACTTTTCTTTTTCTGACAACAGCAGCCAAAACCAGGTAAATCCAACTGATACTGGAGCAGGGTAGCAGCGAGATGCAGCGGCAAAGCAGTACTTATGCCGGTACTTGCCCGTGTGCATACAATATATAGGCAAGTTCAAAGTTTGTGTCAAGAGCCAATCCCTGATGGTCCAAGTCGGGACAAGCACAATCAGTCAATCACTTTTCTTTTTCTGACAACAGCAGCCAACACCAGGTAAATCCAACCGATACTGGAGAAGGGTAGCCAATTGGCAATTGAATTCACTTTTGAGCAGTGCGGAAAATAAAACACAGGGAAAAGAACAGTTTTTGCTTGTTGAAAGATAGCGTTTAAGTTGGGGATTCCCCCTACAAAGTTTTCAATTCACAAATGAGCAACTTACACAGATGTAAGTAAGCAGCAGGTATTCAGGAATATAGAACAGTGTATAGGGTTTGAATACAATCTTCCCTCCCCAAACAAGAGAAATGTTTTTGGAACTTTTACACTTTTAAAATGACAGTTGAAAATGGCTGAGAAAAACAATGAAAAGTGTGCAAAAATCCTTAAATTGACATAAATTCCTATGGGAGCAACACTGACAAGGTCCTAACAAACAAGCTACCAGATGAGCAACAGTACACACTTTGAATCAGAATGGAAGTTTGAAAATATTTTGAATGGGAAAACACACGTGTAAACTTTTGCAAAATAGCGAATTGCCACCTAATTTTCCCTGTGCGATTTTTAAGAAAAACGGGTCAAATATACTATTTCTAGTTTTTGGTTGTGGATGTAGCTACAGGTCTTAGGTTTAAGTCAGAGTTGAAAGTCAGTCTCTAGCTATAACATTGAGGAAGTTATACAAGTTTGAATGAGAGGTGTCTTTGAAAATAAAGGTGCGAAAATGCAAACAGAAATCAGTTTTTACAATGACAAGCATGCTCTAAACTAGAGTATTCAGGCTGGTTACCAGTTTGAAACACAGTAAGCTCCAGAGTGGTCCGTGGAAACCAACCCCAGTACCGCCTTGGAGGACCCAGTCTGATTACCTGTGGGAGAATTTAAGGGTTTGGGATTTCACAAGACAAAAGGATTTTAAAGAAATTATCACTAGTACAAGAAAACAAAGCAAGGTTTCAAGACTGGTGTGACACTATTACAAGTTCTTAAGTTAAAGAGAGGATGGGTTATAGATTGGGATAGGACAATGCAAATGTACTATGGGTTACTAGGATTCCTATTGATACTTACAGTCCACTGTAATTTAAGATTGGAGCGGCAGGTTCTGGTCATCACAGATCGGGTCTACAGGCAGCAGGACACCTCTGGCGGAATTGGATCAGCTGGGTGGTTCTGGTCAATTGAACTGGCACCTCAGACTGGACTGGATTGGATTGGCCCTTCTGGTTGCTGGACACTGTAGACCAGTGGGATGGCGAGTTTCAGCAGGCAAGCCTTTATGGTAGCAAGCCAAACTGGATCAAAATTGTTTCCCTTAAATTGGGATGGTTTCAGGATTTGGGCCTAGCTGAAAAAGAGTTCAGCAAATGCGGAGGCCTTGGTTTTGCATAGTAGTCGGGATCAGGACAAGATGAAGTCAGGAACAGAGCGTCAAGCGAAAATCTGGATGGAGTCAGGAATCAGTGTCCCTGTGTCTTGTGAGGTTCCCTTATTTATCCTGTCAAGTGACATCACTCAGTTTATGTTAGGGGCAGACTTACAACCCACACCCACAAGGCTGTGATAGGTCAAAGGCACCGTTCCCACCTTGCTCTTTGCTGGTTGGATGGCAAAAAGGGTTGTTATATTTTATGATGTGGCTTGGGAAACTCCCACAGTTATTTGGACCAAAATTTTACTTTCTCACAAATACATATTTCTATAATTATGCCCTCTAATAAAATTGGACACATACATCACATATTTTGTGGGTTACCTTTACATCCAACTCCCAAATCGGTGAGACCCGGTGTTGTCTTTCTATTAAATTATGTCAAGTTTGATCATAAAGGTTTGGCCTAACAATTCCTAATTGCGTACCTATATGTGCAATCACCTCTAAAACATGGGTACACAATGTTAGATTTGCAGCATTAATAGTTTTGGCGCAATTAGTCTTTTTGCGTAACTTCAGTTCCTTACACAGTAAGAAATTCTACCAAGTCTTCACATGTCTATCATAAATTCAGATTTCAATGTATGTACTTATCATTCCTTTACTTGTTTTTGCTGCCAAGTTAAATGTCATGAAGTTCTGTGGCAAAATAAGCAAATGAACTCCAAAATCACAAGTCAGGTTTTTTTTTCTTTCTTCACAAGTGAGCAAATGACCAGTCCTTTGAAGTTCAATGAGAAGGCTCTTCCCAGAGAATGGAACATCTTCCCCCTCCCCTGTAGGGATGACAGTTCAAGCCTGTTATTGTTTTTGCCTGAAGCCCAGACGAAAGTCTGATGAGGTCCTTTGTTCTGAGTATGCGAGGCCTCCACACAACAATTAGACCTTCCCGCCAGCACTGAAATGTCAACCTGAAGTGTCACCCTTTCCCAGACTGAGGACTGTCAAAGCCGAATTGTAATAGTTAATTAACTCAAGACTGGGTATTAACTTTAAGTTACCTACATCTTTCATTAAAACATATAAAATGAACACAGTTTATCGGTGGATTTTTACATTAGCAATCCTTAATCATTCTGAAAGAATGAAACCTTTAAACAAAAACATGGTTTCAAAACAGGCGATTTTGCACTTCCTTCCTGGAAAAACACATTCAACTGAGTTCTTTTAAATCTGCTTTTCCTATGCAGCACATACATTTTATTCAGCACCAGTTCTTCCCTTGAGTACTGGATTTGTTTGCAGTCTGGTTGTATGTATCCAGCCTTTGTTTAAAGTTTCTGTCTGCACAGCTGAAATTGTTACATGTTGCAATTTTAGCCGCATTTTTCCCGTGGAACTGAAAACAAATGTCCCTGGGCTGCCTTCTCCTTAGATACAATTCAGAACTACTGTCACTCAATGAGGCACGGTTCCTCTGGCCATACTAATGATCCTGAAATTTCAGTACCCTTTTTAGTCTCCATGAAACTAATTCAATGAAAAATAAATGGATCTAGTGCCAAAAACTGCACTTTTGAAGCTTGCAGAGCTACATTTTAAAAGGCATTTTTGGTTTTCTGCACAGCACACTCCTGCTGCTTTTCTCCAAGGTGAATGTAACAGAACCCACTGGCATGCTCTTGCATTGAGAACTCTGTTTTTCACCTCCGCTGACGGCGTGTGGCAGGGTGTGCAGCTTTTTGTGGTTGTGACCCAAACACAGTTTTGCAGATTTGTGCACGCACAGGAGTCAGCGCATCCATTATGGGCTGTTCCTTTCCCCATTTGTAAAGTGATGCAGTGGGGCACATTGGAATGGGTCAAAACATCCCACAGGAGCATCTTGCTGAAGACCGGGTACTTGGCATTGCAGCCATTCAGCATTGCCTTCTTCAACCATTCCGGCAAAGCTCTGCTCCTTTGCTGACCTCAAAAAGACCTTCATTGATACTTGCACCCCTTTGTGGTTGGGATAAATAAGTCTCGACCCCTGCTTGAGGATCCTGCCCTTGGAAGCCTTCACGAGTGTCCCAGAACCATTCTGTTGGCTGACCAGCTTCCCGAAGGCTACCTCGGTTGCCATCCCGAGCTAGGAACTTCACAGAACCTTGAATTGTTAAACAAGTGGACTCCCCTTGAAGTTGCTGAACGGCAGCACAAAAAGGGGCCTCGCAGGACTAGTTTCTTTGTTTCCACCACAAGGGTCGACTGCTGCCGTTTGATGGAGGTAGGCATCACTGATTTCTACCTGCATTATGTCCTGGGGTTCCTCTGAGGTCTTCAACAATATGGTGTTCCGTTCTTCATTGTACAGGGTCATACAGCTGTCCAGTACCAGGAGTCGTCTCACCAGAACGTGGAACCACCGACTAGCCGGACCTAAATTCCAATGTTGAAAGTGACCTCTGCACTAGTTTCCCTAGCCCACCTCCAATGGAAGCAAGACACAAAGTACCAGGCCTCAGAAATGTCAGGAGCCTCCGAGGTGTGGCCTGTGGGTGAATCAAAGTACAGGGAGTGAGTTGCCATACCTGTTTATGCACCCTACCTATGTAGAATTAAGGGGATGTAAAGTCCTTGCCCTACCTCTCACTTGCCTGACCGTGATCGATGGAGTGCTGGTCAAGAATCCTCCCCTAGACTTCCCCTAAGGTAGTTGGTTGGATTGGGGGAGTGTCTCCTAAAATCTTGATTTATATTGTTCTTCAACTTTAAAACACTTACAAACTGCGTGTAGGCTTTGCTAACACTTGTTCAGACTACTACTCCTAGCCTCCCATAAAATGGTTTTATTGGAACGTGTGACTCTAAGAGCACTTCACTCCATCTCTTCGAGCAAGGCAAGTGTTGAACCATATTATTATAAGGTTGTGTATTGTGTTTTACCTCCTGACTTCTCTAATAGGTATATTATTTACCCTTTTCTTTCTTTGCTTGGTTTGTTACAGTGCAGAATTCTATTGGTGATCTAACTGTGTAAAGTGCTGGTGCTATGTGGCCAGAGCATCCTAAAGTGAGTGTGTATATAATAGTAGTGTATGTTTAGTGATTTAATAACCTGTGGTTTTTAATTGATAAATGTTGTGCAAGTACTAACTAAATATATGTATTTGTATACATTCTGCCTACCTTGTGTTATTTAGAGTGCTCTGTGTGTGCATAACTGAACCCTTCCCGACACCCAGTCCCTCCTAAGTCTATCCTTTACTGCAAAGTCATTGGGCTAGACATTGAATTTTCCTGTTCACTAGACTGTTCAGTGACTGCTGAGAATCTGTCCACAGGGCTACTTCTGAAAATCCATCTCAACACCTTTATATCGAGGGATTCTAATAGTTGGGTCAGTATCGAGGAGAGGGGGATCACCCACTGGGGTGAAAAATCCAGAAGTATGTTGCATTTTCCTTCCCATTGAATCCTCTTTTGTTCATGGAACACTTATCCAAGATACCTGCTTCAATACCAGTTGTTGGGCAGACGGTGAGGGCCTGGAAAACCAACCTAGCTGGAATGAATGCCAACATTTACCTTCATGTGGTGATTCTTCCCTTAAGGTGAATGTCAGGAAAACCTTCTAGCATAGCTGTGACCTGGCAGGAATCAGTTCAGGATGTGTTTGTGCACTGCTGGGTGGAAGACTTCGAATTCAATTTGGTTCAAATATAAACTGCATTCGGGAGAGATGTAGATACAGACATTGCACTTATGTTAGAAGATACTGTATGCCTATTGGAGGAAGGGTTGTGGGCCCCCCACTCCCCAACGTGTACACCCTGATGTCATCCATTAGGCATTTGCTTCTGCTCTCAGGCAGGGCAGGTGCAAGGAACATTGCCACTCCAGGCAAAAGGTAATTTTACCGCCACCTCAGCACATCGACAGCTGCATGCCCTGCCACTTCAGATAAATGCAATGCCCTCACATAATGTGAATGACCTACAACATTCCCTTTACTCCTGTTTAAAACATTCTTTTCACACAGCGGCCACAATAACGTAAAGCTTGTTACTTTTTACCACACGCAAGAAACAACACAGGATCTTGTGGCGATGACACCTTTATTAGGCTAACTCATTCTTTTTGTCCTCTACTGACTGCGGTCTTGGGAGCAGGTAGACATGATATGATTTATCCTATTAAAAGTACCATCTCTGCAAGATCATGGGCCTCATTACGACCCAGGCGGTAAGTTACCGCCTGGGTCGTACCTTTACCACCATGGCGTAAACTACGTTTACGCCATCGTGGTTGGCGGACTTACCGCCCCATTCCGAGGTGAGTGGGGCGGTAAGTCCCCATTAACCCATTTACCCTTCCCCATTCCCATTTTTGCCCCATAGGGCATAACGGGAATGGGGAAGGCGTTAATTACGCCACCGTAAATTACGGTGGCGTAATTAACAACAAGGTCCCTTAGCGCCATGGATTTTAACACCTGCTAAAAGCAGGTGTTAAAACCTCCATGGCGCTAAGGGACCTCGGAATCAGGCGGTAAGGGTCGGCGCTGTTTACGCCGCCGTAAACCCCTTACCGCCTGGGTCCTAATGAGGCCCCATGTGTTTTTTGTGCTTTCATTTTTAAAACGCAGAGATGTACTTTATATAATCGTAAAAGTAAATCCCACATAACACCTCTCTCACTCCGGCAGAAACCGAATTTGCCATAACAAATAGAATGGAAACAAAGAACATCCGTCAAGCATGACCATCCCCACGCCACATGCCCAGACATTACAGCATGCAAGAAAGGAGCACTGCAAGCTTCCCGCTCACAGAAAAGTCAGAATAGGTAACAGTGTTAAGCTTCCCTCAGGCATCAACATGTACCACACCAGAGTGGCACTACATGTGGCCTTAAGAAACAGAAACAATACACAATGCAGAAATGCTTGTATTCTTCTCACCTCGATGGTATAACATGTGCTGCAACTTTGCAAGTCTCTCCCACTGAGAACAGCGGCAGCACTACAACTTTTCACGTCTCGTACACACAGAACAGAAAACAGCATGAACTTCACTACAATACGGCCCCTGCAAATAGAACAGGCACAGAATGCACAACCACTATGCAACTTTCCCTCAGCTAGGTACGCCCAGTGGTGGCTAGTGAATTTTTAAAGCCAGCACACATGATTATCCTGACCAGAACAAACACAGATATTTGAGAGTTCACCCCCCAAGAAATTGAGTAAAATAAATTAAAATGTTGCATTGTATGACACCAGTTAGGGTTGAAGTATGTGAAAAGCCATAGAATTTACCATCCGTTCTTTGGGTGTTCACGTGAAATATTTCCAATAGAATCCGGGTTGCCCACAGTGCACAGGAGCATTTTCCAACACATTTCCACGATGGCCATCGTCAAACAAAGCCATGTGCCTTTGCTACAGTATGTGTCAGCACTGGCAACACATTTGTGCCCAACAAAATCATCAGGACTGTCTCAACAATATTTGCCATCATTGATACTGTAAAACACAGTTTTAGCCTGGTAGTGTCCAAAGAATACTATGAGGCCAGTCGCAACTAAATATGCCAATGTTAGCTCTCCTCCGTCATGCTGCTTTTGCCCAAAGCATATGACAGTCACAACAACAATAGCTAGTGTTGCCCCCTTATATTGCTTGTGTCCAAAGATTATCATGCGGCCAGTCACATTAACATATGCCATCACAGCCCAATTCACTAATGCTACTTATGCCCAAAGAATATTATGAGTACAGTCAAAACAATGTATTCCAGGGTTGACCCTCTTTGTCATTCTGCTCGTGCCAAAAGAATATCAGGTAGCCAGTCACAATAATAATATATTTCCATGATGACCCCCTTAGCTGTCATGTTTATTTTGCTCAAAGAAAACCATGATGCTTAAGGAAATGTATGCCAGCATGTGTATAAAAAATTACATTTTGAAGCTGTTTTTGACCATTCTCTGACACATTTGATTTTCTCCACAAAAGTTCTAATAGTGCTGCAGTTTCAGAAATGTAGTAAACACTGGATCAGGTATGTACTGGGAATCAAAAGTGGCTGTGGACATGTTTTTCATAGGGGTCCCATATTACACCATACAAACAAGCTAAACCCCTCTAAATAGAGGTTGGGGGTTCTCGTACAAAAACATTTTGACAAATGAGTCTAAATAGTGAATTCTAAAGCACATTTGTCCTATTAAGGATTACAAAATATAAAATCATAGCACAAAACTTTCAAATAACATTTGGTAAGAGTGGGGAACAACATACTGGAAGCTTTATAACAAATTCTTCACAAAAGGGGCTCATGGTGCAGAGGCCCACGAGTTCCCAGTAGGTCAGTCCAGCACTGGACTGGATGCTTTGATGAACCATTTGTCAGAGAAAACCCTTGTCAAAGATGTATTCAATGGAAACATCAGTATTCTCGGCTATGCAAGTGCGCTTCTCATTTAAGCATTGCCAAAGCCAACAGTTTGGATTATGTGCAGGTGTAGGATAGGCATTTGCCAGGCACTGCCATAATGGTACCCTGGTGATAAAATGGCAACAGCTGGAAAATGGTGGTAGTACCTGAGCAAATATTCGTAGTCCTTGACAAATGTTATGTTGTGTCTATAAAATTGTCACACTGAAGGCTTTCCTAAACCATGTTTTAACAGGAATTGAATGGAAGCCCAGACATTGGTTAAAAATCAAGTGCCAGAAGGCACACTTGGTTATGACATTTTTGTTATATTAGGCTTACAACTGTTATCAAGTCATCACCTTTCAGAAGATTGCTTGCAGATAAAGGGAGCACTCTGCAATGCTTAAAGTCTAAAGGGTAAATGAAGATGTAGAGGTTTAAATAAAATGCCAACATAGTTATCAACACCATTTACAGAAATTCCAGCTTATTGAGTGACTGGACAGTTGTTTTCAAAAAGCGAAATGGACACGATCTGATTGGCGAGGTCCAGATGCAGCCAGGACACTATGTGACAGTGGGGCAGCTCTTGGAAAGAGATGCACTGCAGAGGACTAAGCATATTGGATGGTTTGCTCATAACTCCCTACTCATCTTATATATTAACAATATTTCGCAAAAATGCTCTAAAGAGCACAATTGTCGGTGTCAAATTATTGCTATTTTAATGTCCAAAGTTAATTTCGAGCATAGAGTGAGAGTGAGGTACTATACCACCATGCAACAAGCAATCAATGCATAAAGTGGATACACAGATTAAGCCACTACTGCAGATCTTGCAGAAATGTAATTTAATTCAGATATGGAGACATGGTCATATAAAGGAAACAGGAATTTTCTGTACTACAATATATGTACAATATTTTGGTACAAGCCCTGACAAAGACCTTGTACAGGTCGAAACCGGTGTCGGTTGAGCTTTGGACATTAAAATAGCAATAATTTGACACTGCCAATTATGCGAAAAATTGTTGATATATAAGTAGGGAGTTATGAGCACATGTATCTTAGCTACCATTAAACTGTAAGTCTGTGTGGTCTTGGGCGTAGGCCATTAGCTAATCTTAGACTATGAAGGCATGCCCCTAAACACTCACACCAGAAAAAAATACAACCTGCTAGGGAAAAAGGCCCAAGATGCTCTTGCAGGTGAAACAAGTATTTATTTCTACAAAAATAGGTGCACCAGAAAAGAACTCTGCTGCCATGGAACGTTCTGCCAAAAAGTGTACAAGCAGAATCTTATATGGAGACACAGCGTCATACGTCATGTCAGTGTATACAGTGAAAACCCACGTGTCTGCTTGGTGCGACCCTATGCATGGTCGGTCTGCTCCATAGGGGATGCCAGGTCATTGGTCCCAGCCCAGTCCGTCCGTCTTCCATCACATGGGCTCTGCTGAACCCATCGTCTCCAAGGAACCAAGGCTGAAGAAGTAATTAGCTACATTTGTGAACAATGAACTATCATTATACAGTGCACCTGGCAGACTGCTAGACTGGCACAGGAGGAGTCTCGAGGTCACACTAACCCACACATCGTTCACTCATCCCGATCACGTCATCAGCTCCCAAGGCTTCCACCCTCGCTTTTGAACTATAATTTATCCCTCACACTACAAACCATGTCATTATGAAATAAAGGTGGGATGACCATACTCTCAGATCGTTATGGTTGATTACTTTATGCTTGGTGGTCTGGGGTCAACTGGTATCTTGGAATTCAGATGTCTAAGGACTATGGCAGTTGTAGGGACTATAACTCGTGGTTAGCTGGGTGGGGGTTGTAGGCCTGCCTTGGCTTCTTTGATATAACACGTACAGCAAGGCGCCTCAGTACTGTCTCGTGGCTTTGCAGGCCACATTCTTTTTAGAACTAACATATTGGCAACAACTTTAAAACAAAGAAGTGTTTCTGTGGCTTGCCTCACTGTAAAGTTCCTAGGGGTGTGGGATGGGCTTGTTCCCTTGCCAACATTCCCCCCTTTTGTTACTTCTACAGTAACAAACCCACACCCCACGCACGCGCTCGTTCTCCCTTCTCACCCCCTCCATATATGGTGGGGTTCCGTTTTCTGGTATCCAGGCCCTACACACAGACCATAGACTCTCCCTGACTGTGCATACTCCTCAGGCGTGCATGTCATATAAATCCATCCCCCATCGCCTTCCAGATCCACCCATACTTCCTTATAATTCTCAGGGTCAGGGGGTGGAACAATAATAGTGTGATACAAATGGTCTACTTCGTCTCCATGGGGTATGGGGACCAAGTGAGGGGGTCAGTGGTCAGTCTGTATTTGACTATCTTTTGTATTGCGAGGTACCTTTGAAACCCTAATTGACACCATCATCATTGCGCTATTTGGCACTGCTTTGGCACAACACCGGAGGCCCATTTGACATGTGCAGAAGATGACCAAGACGAACACTATGACGGGCACCAGAATCTTCACGATGGCTCCCAACCAGGATAGGCCCAATCGAATGCAACATCAAACCAGTAATTTCCTTGTATTTCTCAGATTCTACTGGGTTAACACTAGGAGCTCTCCCCTTATCACTAGCCCACTCCTCACCTGAGGTTTCTGTGTTGTATTCTGATGGTTCTTCAGAGGAAGTTTCCACTCTCTTTTCTCTCCAAGCACTTGTAGTCCTCTTCTTTAACGACTTTCCTTTCTTCTTGAAGAGATAGGGACGGGCTCCCCGGAGGCCACCTTGCCTAAAAGGTTTGTACTATGAGATCCAGCATGCACTTGGGGAAGCTGTATAGCTCAGCAAAGGTCTATCTCAGTGAGGATGAAGGCAGTGGTTGGCAGGAGTCCAAGAGGACAAGGACAGAGTCCAGAAAGACCCGGAGTTCGTCACAGGATTGCACACAACGCAAGCAGGAGCTAGGCGTTGTGCCGAGAGAGTGTACCACGAAGAACGCAGAAGCAGCAGAAGGAGATTAGAGAGCTGCGCTGGACACAGAGCAAAGAGAAGGAGGACAGCAGCGGGAATGAACAAAGGGGGGCAGCAAGCAAGAAAGCAAGAGAATGAACAGGCATGAAAGAACAGGGATCCATTCTTAAACAATGTAGCATTTAGACTGCAGGGAGTTGCAACAAACCGGTTCAAACACTGGTGATCAATTATAGCGTGTCGGTAGCCATGTTGGAAGACTAGACCGCTACTGCACGGTCTGCGTTTAACGTGACGGCATGCTCAGTATGCCTTCCAGTGGTCCCACACTCGCCAGGGATGAATTGTGACAGTATTCCTCTTTCTTTTTTCATGCCAACTCCTAGACCATGCACAGCTGTAATTATGTGACATATTGACCCGTTCTCCAGGTCTTTGGGAGGTACAAATGTCCAGCAGGAATCAGCAATTTTTTGGCACACTCCTCCTTCCATTGCCGTCACCATATCGAGGACGTACCGATTCTGCATCGTAATAAGGCTTGGGGCATATAGCTCGACCTTTATGACGTTGAACCCATGCTCAGTGTCATTTGCCAACTGGACCAGTTACCAGCATACAATTTGCAGCCATTTTGCATTAGTCACTGCTTGCACGCTGGGTAGCAACAGTGAAGCGAAAAATGGTTCAGCTGAGCTGAAAAGTCTTTATTCATCTGGGATTTCAGCGAGCAACGAGGATGAGTCTCTAGGTAGGTAGTTCGATCTCTTCTTCCTCCGCAGCTTCTCATATTGCCATCTTCTGGGTAAGATGTGAAACTGTGGCGTTGGTAACAGGTTCTGTTCTTCAAAGGTAGGAGAAACGGTTGGGGCTGTATCTGGTACCGGCCACCCTTGTAAATGTTCTTCTGGGATTACCAATAGTGCTGAGTGCAGCATTGTCAGCAAAAAGTAGCCCCTCCATGATGGTGGGAGGTGCCACATATGCTTGTTGGCCGCAGACCCAATAGTAATCCATCACCGCCGCCGCTGTGCCTCTTCTTAGGTCTGGAATCCCGAGGGTCTTATTGCAGCATTCGTTAGAGCCGATAAAAATAGTTCCTTCACTGTGGAAGCAAAGTTTATATGTTTCTTCTCAGTGCACTTTGACTGGTTTTTTCCATTGCTGCAATCCATGTCAAATTTGTAATATGCTCTGTCCAACTGTGTGTGCAGGTTGCTTCCACTCGAGCCAGGAGCTCCTCTTCATATCCTAGGAGGCCCTCCGCCATGCAGCAGAGTGTGGTCTCTTGCTATCTGTTGCTTATATATTTAAGTCCTTGGATCACCAGATATGGTTGTTACAATCATTTAATGTCTGTTACATTGCAGGGGATCCCGATCCATGAGCTCTAGTCGTATGCTGTGTGCCGGGAAGGTGCCCTTTATCCTACATAGCACAAGATGAACCAGGCACTATGCCTCTATGATTGGTACTTCTTGTGGCACTAATACCTTGGGTGCTTCTGACACGTGCAGGATTAGTGAACGTACATACAGCTACCATTCACTGTTTCTCTCCCTACCGCACTCATATCAATATACCAACCTTTGGTCATCTCGGGGTGTCACACATCTTCAATAGCATTATGAAAAATATTCTTAAACATTGGACATTTTTTTTCTAATATATTTATACTCATATGCATCAGTGTGCTTGTTGGTCTGCTATAGCTGTTAGTACGCTCATCACTATTGTTATACATGTTTACAGTAATGTTGGTGATGTTTGTGTATGCACCCCTCCTACCCTCTCTTTTATATGACCTTGCCATATAAAAGATGCTTCCCAATACATTCCCATTATGAACATTAGAATGGTGAATATTCCTGTAATAAAATGCATGCCACATGTGTATTAATATGAGCATCTAGGAACAATTTCATAGCTAACACCTTTTCTAATATTCACAGAAGTATTTGAAGCTGCTGGTTCCATCGCCTTCTCACCTAAAGGGAAAAAAGAATGCACACATAGAGAGAGAAGGAGAAAGAGAGAGAGACAGACAGAGAGAGAGAGAGAGAGAGAAAGAGAGAGAGAGATCTTAATAAATATTTGTGTTCAAGCAGCTCTGCGTGGGCACAAATGGGATAAGGGCCAGAAGGAATTGTGCAATCTGGCCGTATACTTGGTGATAAGGTAGTTGAGCAGTATCAGGTGCCCTTAAGGTGATTGTGTAATGTTTGTGGGTACCCTGCGGACTTCTGAAAGGTGAATCGAGTAGCAAATCTCCTTCACTTTTACTGTGAGGGGAGTTGAAAACACTACTTGGTATGGGCCATGAAATCTGGGGTTATTCCATTTTCTAACAAAGCTCCTCACGTAGAGAAGTTCTCCAGGCAACTGCGGTTGGACGGGCGGGGTGGCTGTCACTGTCGTGTCTGCAGTGTCCGGTGGTTCCTCTGGTCGGGGCAGTGCAATCTGTCAGCAGACACATTTAATTGCACGTGCTAGGGTTGTCAAATAGTCTTTGAATGTTTCACCTAAAATCGCTGCCACTGTATGGGCATCTGGTGCCTTCCTGACATGGGATATGGGCGTGTTCATGTGTCGACCATTAACCACCTCATGGGGTGATAAATGATGGTGCTTGCTGGGTTGTGTATGTAAACTGAAGAGGGCCAAAGGTAAGCAGTGCACCCAGTTCTTCTTCAACGTGGTGCAAAGCTTAAATAGTTTTCTCTTGACAAGGGCGTGGATCTTCTCTACAAGCCGTTGGCCTGGGGTGATAAATAGAACACATCCAGTGCTTAATGCCAAATAGGGCTGTGCTCTCTTTAAAGAGCTCATTGAAAAAATATGTGCCGTTATCGGACCTTAGCACACCGCACCCACCCCATCGCGGGAAGACCTCACAGACGAAAAATGAGGCTGCACATTTGGCATCTGGTTGTGCACAAGGTCCTGCTTCGACCCACCATGAAAAAGGGCAGACCACAACAATCAAATACCGGGACCCATTGCACCTCTCCCCCATGTCTGCGTAATCTATGTACAGGTCACGGAACGGCCCAGTAGGGCGGGTCAGAGTGCCCCGTAAGGTTCACAGTGTCATGCCTGTGCTAAAAGTTTGACATGTGGTGCAGTGTATGATTATGTTAGTAAGGTATTCCTGAATGTTGGGCACAAACCAGTCCTCCTGTATCTCAGCTGCAAAATGCTGCTTTGAGCTGTGGGAGGGTTGGTGGAGTTGGTCGAAAGCTACCGTTAACTCATGAGGCATTACTGCTTTACCAGTGCATTCCTGTCTCCAGAACAAATCAGTCGGGATTGCTTGCACCCTCTTTTTACTCATAGTTCCTTTTCTTCATTTGGTGCTTTGCCTTGCAATAGGCAGTGCTGTATATGGGGTGTTCTGCTGACTATTTGGAGCCATGGTCACAACATACTCGTCAGGTGGGGGTACCGGAAGATAAGCCGCCATTTTGGCTGCCGCATCCGCAGCAGCATTTCCTAGTGAAATTTCATCTGTGTTATTGGTGTGGGTGGTGCACTTGACGACCGCCAATGCAGAGGGTTGGGACAATGCAGAGATCAATGTATCCAGCAGTGCGGCATGTTGTACTGGGGAACTGTCCGATCTCTGGAAGCCCTTCCTTTTCCACCACAACAGACAAGCTGGCACTGTTGTGGTGACATATTCCGAGTCAGAATAAATGGTCACATGACACCCCTGTGAGGCCCGCAACGCTTCAATGAACGCAATGAGCTCCTCTGCTTGTCCCGAGTAATGCATCAGCAATCTTTTCATAATCAGTGTCTCATATTCACCTGCCTCGAGGTGCACCACTGCGGTGCCTGTATGACTCTGGCCCATTTCTTGATCAATTATTGCTGGAACCTCCCCCTCCTCCAATGGGCTGTCTCTTGCCTTGGAGATGGCATCTTCCTCCCCTTCATATGTGACACAGTCATACATTTTTAAGTCCTCTTCGGTACACATTTCTGTCAAAAAGGCGGCAGGGTTCACTGTTTTGCATCGTACAATATTAATGTTGGAGCTTGAGAGGATCATTTCATATGCTGAAGCTCTCTGTGTAGTCAAGGTGGATTTTGATCTCTCTAGAGTGAACACTGAAAGTTTCACATACAAAGTGATTGAACACCCCATCATGATTGTCGAACTTTTCTCGATCGCGAACACAGCTGTAGTGAGTGCTTTCTCGCACACGAACTGTCCTTGCATCACTGAGTCTAGCGTGCCACTGTAGTAGGCCTATGGCTTGTGGCCCATTGTACTCTTCTGGGTCAATACTGCAGACATAGGTTGACAGTTAAAATGTGAGAATTTATAAACCTCCTGTGTGTAGTATGGGGTGGCGAGCACCTGGGCTGTACATGTCACTTCCTTTAAACCTTTGAACTTTTCTATCATGTCTGCTGTTCACTCGACTTTATTATTGCTTTTTTGTGCTTCCTTTAGGGCCTGCAGGAGTGGCCTGGTATATGCTGCATACTCTAAAATCATGCTCTGCAGTAGTTAACCATAAAAATGTTTGCATGTCTTTCTCTGTGGTGGGTCGGGGGTGGCGCGCACAGACGCCTCTCGATCTGGTATGATCCTTTTTGCCATTTGCTGATATTAACTGTCCTAGGTACAGCACTTCCTGCTGGCAGTACTGTAATTTTGCCTTGTCAACCTTGTGGGCCAGTAGTTGCAGGAGCGTTATAGAGTCTCTCTGGCAGTTCTGTTCACTGTCACTACATACAAGCAAATCTTCCACGTACTGAATGATCGTGCTGTATACGTGAATGTTCGGGCAGGGCTGCTCCCATTGGTGGCAGCACCTGACTGATCTGCATATGGATGTACCCCTTTTACAATGGCACAGACAGGCTAAAAAACAGTGGCGTAAAAGGTTGCCCAGAGTAGCGGCAGTGGTTCAGATTAATTCAAAACCATCCACCCATCACTTTTTTGGTTTCAGCTTGAGGGGAAGGCCTTATGATTTACTGCCGCAGGGGCACTTGAACTTTCAGTTTCACCTGTGTAAATGTGACACAATTAAAGGTAAGTCCCAGTGGACATTTGTTAGGATCGATCGATATATATTCTAAGAAATACCTGCCCTATCCATTGGGACAATAACATTCCTGAGAAAACTGAATATCTGGTTTCTAGTGCAGGGAGTGGGTATGCCCCCCCCCAATTAGCTGTTTATTTGAATAAATGTGCACCAGCCCCTGCCACATCGAACACTTTCCCTTAGGTGTTCTTTCCTTAGCAGCCTTTTCTTAGGCAGTGTCCGTCCCAATTTGGCTTTTTTACTACTTTCATGGTCTATGGACATGACCTGGGAGCTAACTTGGGTATGCGCTCTATGAAATTGCACTCAAAGCAGCTGTCCAACTCGGTCAAAGACAAAGGCCCTCACACAGTGTAGTTAACCAGCTTAGACCAGTCAGGACAAGAAGGCTGCTCATAAGCATGTTGAAGTCATTATAGGGGTGGAGTTCCAATGTCCCTCTGCTGGGATCGGTATACTGGAAACAGCGGAAATAAGCCAACATTAATGTAAAAGATGGATTTTCCTGAGTTTCTTGTTTTGGCAGGAGGCAGAATAAGTATTCTTGAAGGCCTAGCAGTAGGTTTCTCAAGCATTCTCAAGTAAGCTGACTAGTGTTCTATACAGGTATGGGATCTGGAGGGTGGACCAGGTCAGTCAGGTGCAGGATGATGTTTTCTTGACATGTAAGCCAAAGAATAAAGATGCCTCTGAAATTGATGTGCTAGCCCTGGCTCCCTAACATTTCATCCTTCTCCCTCCATTTTTCTTTTTGCCATTTGGATTCTGTTCTTCTTTGCTGCGATCCATACTTCATACTGAATGTCTTCATCAAGTTCCACATAAGTCAATATCTGGCTAGCTGCTAATATTTTTGCTGCTCCTTCTTGTCTGGTGGAGGTAGCTTGGTATAACTTTGGGCAAACACTCCTTGTTTATCCTAATCTGAAAGCCTTGTTCAGGGACTCTCAATCTTTTTGTCACCTTTTGAACTACTAGCGTTAGCGTTGGGAGGAAGGCCTCCTCTGCATCTTTTGGAAGGTTGTTGCACAATGCCGTATCACTCACCTACACCATGCAGGGCCAGCTTGTACTGGAGGGTGTTGAAACCTGTTCTGCTTCAGGTTTGGCTTCCATCTCAATGGATTTCCCAGGGGTTATTTTGCCTTAGTTTTGTACTCTTCTTTCAGGTCTTTTTGCTGGGGTCTCCTCTTCAATCGATCTCCACTTGAATGTGTTATGTTTGCGTTGACAATGGAAGTCATCCCCTGCATTCACAGCAGCAATGCGGGTGTGGTAGCATGTTTTTATCTGTGCAATATGCTGACCTTGGGTCTTTGTTATACCCCAAAGTTCAGTAGTGGAACGCGTTTGAGGGACATAGCAGTTCATGCCTCAATTATTTACTGGTAACCACTCCTACTTGTTCCCGTTGCAGTACTGGCAGCATCCTGTCCCACTGTCTTGATGTTTGATTGTCCCACAGTACATTTCGAGGAGTGTAGAAAACAGCACAGCCTTTGAATGAGATGTGGTAGGAGGGGCCTACAAAGCAAAATATATATTTATAAAGCTCTTGTCAGGTGAAAAGCCAAGTATTGTGATGAAAAGGAGTAGGGCCAAGGAAGATCACATCTGAGTAACTGAAAGCATTTTCCGATCCGCTGACTGTCTCTGGTGATGCTGTTCCCAGGGCAAGGGCAATTCTAGGGGTCTAGAATAGGCACCAGGAATTGACAAGTATGCCGAAACTGCAGCAACAGCTTTTGGAGCTGACTCCAACATGTACTGTTTGGGGGTTTAAAGAAGCACATAGGCACTGGTAGAGGTTAGAAATTCCACCTTGCTAATGTAGAAGCTCTTTTTCCACACAAAACTTTCCAACGTTGAACTTAGTCATGCGGGTATCTAGACACAATGGGCCTCAATACAAGTTGGCAGATGCGGAATTAAAGTGCCTGTATTAACGTTTACTGGCACGTTTTCTGCACCGGCCAACTACATGCTTGCCGGTGAGGTGCCTGAATTAACCCCAACGAAGAGCTGGAGCTAAGTCAGGCGCCATACCAGCATAAATCTCTGGTACTGGTGCCGGTAATACCGGAAAAATCCCCCATGGAGTCCAATGGGACTCCATGGAATGGGGATTTGCACACAACACCGGCACTCATAATCTGGCGGTAATACCGCGAGACTGAGTGCCAGTATCAGTATTTCAGTTTTCCGGTATCCTGGTGGATCTACCGGCAATATACCGGCAAACTTGTAATGAGGCGCAATGTCATCAATTACACATAAGACACTATAGCATTAGTTAAAGATTTTTACATTCACAACTCCTCAATGTTGAGCAGAATGCGGCCTAACAGAGCTGAGGGGAAGAGGCTGCGGCATGAGCAGAAGAGCCTGCAATAGCATAACAACTAAGGCTAAGAATAAAACCATGAAGAGAATGATTAAAGAGCAAAATAAGAGCAGGACAAACCAAGCATATAGTTATATGAATATCATCATGTTAAAGTTTGAACAGCAAAATTATTAAGGCGGAAATGTATTTTTATTTGAAAATGTAAATATTTTTTTACACAGAAAATATGCATCTTCAAAAAAGTTCCCAGTAAATAAATCTGTCTGTAAGAACCAGGCCATTAGTGCCATTATTAAATTGTGTTTGGAAAGGTGTTCATATTATGAATTTCTGACAAAAAGAAATGGTTTAATTTTGTCAAACCTTATCACTATGCGAGGGAGAGCATAAAAATTGGTAGTTCTGTGTAGAACACATTTACTTAGCATACCATAAATGCTGATGGGTTCAGGTTGTGCCTGTGATGAGTGAGATCACTATGGTAGTGACTGAAAAACAATGCAGTAGCTGCTTTTTCAATGTTTATAGCATAAGTACACTGGGCCTCATCATGATTGTGGAGGTAATTACCGTCAAACCCGTTTACTGTTACTGCCGCTAGGTCACGCAGATTTAACACCGGATTAAAAGCGCTGGTAAGGTGTTGTTAATCACCATTGTTGGAGTGTACTGTACTCCATGAGGATTTTTGCAGATGTACTGCGACTGATAATTGTGCTGCAGTAAATCCAATGATTTTGGATGTAAAGTAAAGGATTTGGTAAATCCTCCATTTCACCCTTAAAAACAGAATTAAGTCCTTTAACACCAAAAAAGTGGTAGTAACAGATTTAACAGCAACAATGTACTGCACTGCCAAACTCGTTATGAAGCCCATTCTATTTAAAAAAAAAAACATATGTTAAGTGCTTTAAAAGACAAGCATTTCATGATCCTGGTTTAATTCAATGGGCCTCATTACGACCCAGGCGGTAAGTTACCGCCTGGGTCGTACCTTTACCACCATGGCGTAAACTACGTTTACGCCATGGTGGTTGGCGGACTTACCGCCCCATTCCGAGGTTGGCGGGGCGGTAAGTCCCCATTAACCCATTTACCCTTCCCCATTCCCATTTTTGCCCCATAGGGCATAATGGGAGTGGGGAAGGCGTTAATTACGCCACCGTAAATTACGGTGGCGTAATTAACAACAAGGTCCCTTAGCGCCATGGATTTTAACACCTGCTAAAAGCAGGTGTTAAATCCTCCATGGCGCTAAGGGGCCTCGGAATCAGGCGGTAAGGGTCGGCGCTGTTTACGCCGCCGTAAACCCCTTACCGCCTGGGTCCTAATGAGGCCCAATGTTTGTTTATAGCTTCCTTTCTTTTCCTTAATTGGAAGTTGCTGGCTCCTATAAATTTGGCTACATGTTCATTGCTGTGGAACGGAAAGATTTCTGCAGTGGTGTCCAGGTGTTCTGCCTGTCAACGTTTTGCTACTGTAAATGCTGCATTTTTATTTTAATTGCTCATAGGTGTTCAAGAAACTTAATTCTTAAGGGCAATTGGTACTACCGGCATATGGCTTTTTGTCGATAAAGCCCTTGCCGTAGACATTTGCAACACTGGTCAATACGTGTCACTTTCCGTGCTACATTATCCTGTGTTAACATGCATTTTTCCCCACTGCCGATATGCCTTAAAGCAAAATAACTGCACCCCTCCACACTCTTCTCGGCGTGACATTAGATGCAAACTGCAATGCCCTTCTGCACGTTTGTAGCCATATTGAACATGTCGCTTTTAGTACAGTCCTGAAATATACGCCCTAAATGTCATTCCTAAAATGAAACCTGATCCATAGTGAAACACCATGATGCACTTAATCTTATATACACTTCGACATGATTCAAAACCATATTGTTTGTAGTGTTGAGGATTAGGCACTTGACTTTAAAAAAAGCTAGCAGCATTGTGAGCTGGGTTTTAATCTCTCCACCAGAGCTCTATCTTTTGACAGATTAATAATATATTATGCATTTGCACTAGCACAAGGCATAGTTAAGGCTAAGACAAAGTTGCTATGGCTTTTCAGAAATGACTTTTCTTAACTTTCGAATGCTTGTATGAAAAAATCTGAAAATATTCCAGAGTAATATTTCGAGGCAGCCATCTGGGCATGCAAAATTTAAATGTATACATCAATGGATTCATGCTTTAAAAAAAAGGTTTACTTTTATCACGTTTTGAACAGCTTTTAATATGGGGTTTTCCCAAAAGAAACAAAATATTTTCGGTCCAAATATCTCACAATTGGCTGCCTCGATTTTCCTATTTTTTTTTCAGGCGCCTAGACTTTAGCTGGAATCGGTGCACTGAAAAATATAAGTCACAATCGACTCAGATGATTTTGAGCTATTAATCCTAGAAAATGTATCTATATATGATGCATCCACATTGACAACCACGTTTTCCACCAAAAAATAGATGCATTCCATGAGTTCATCAACCATACGCCACCTATACACAAAGCACCCTTAACCGCACTCAGCATGCACATTCACCCCCACTGCATACGCATTACAAACACACACTCAAGCAAGGAAATACATAATTCAAGCAACAATATGCAGCCAACATTATCATGACCACAAACATATGCACTCACCCCCCACTGTGTACACATTACAATCATCACTCAAACAAGGAAATACATAATTTAAGCAACAATATGCAGCCAACAATATCATACCACACACAACATACACACTCACCCCATTAACATGACCACCCAAAACATACACACTTACCCCATTATCATAACCACACAAAACATACACACTCACCCCATAACATACACACTTACCCTATTATCATGACCGCACACAATATACATACTCACCCCATGATATACACACTCACCCCATTATCATGACCACTTACAACTAACATACACACCCACCACCACTGCGTACACATTACAAACATACAAGGAAATACATACTTTAAGCAATAATATGTAGCCAACATCCTCATCACAATGAAGCAGATTTCACACACAACACGCATACACAATTTACGCACCGACCCACACTGCTTACACATCACAATATACACCTAAGCAAGAAGATACAGAATTAACATATACCACATACACACACACACCATACACAACATACACACCCACCCACACTGCATACAGAATTCACACACAACAGACACAAACACAACATACACACCAACCCACACTGCGAACACATTCCAACATTACCTCAAGCAATGAAAATACATACACTACACAGCAAGTAAATGCAGGACATTTTAATAATATAAATAACTATGCAGTTTGCAAAAAAAGGTAAAGCAGCCCAACCAAAAAAAATAACAATGCTGCATACAAAAACAAGTAAAGCACCCTCAACTGCAAAACACAACCTAGTCCTTCAACAATATTGCCTAAAAATAAAATGTTCCCCTCCTTAATTAAATGAACTCCATCTACCCTAAACATACTGTTAATGTGACTTTTAATGTTCCGGTGAAAAATAAAATGTAGGGCATAATAAAATGAAAATGTATACATAAATCTATTTACAGCGCTGTGAGCACAATTTGTTTTGCAACCTTCATGCATCCAAATATTACATGCTGTCAAGGCGGAAAATACAATTTTGATTCCTGAAATCAGTTCTGCTAGGCATATCAAGTCCGTGTTAATATCAAAACATAATTCAGTTCCTCTTCGGCAGCCCAAATCATTGCTATTAGCGTGCATTACAATGAAGTCTTTTTTTGCCATTGTCATAATACACGACAAAATGTTCACATCTTTCTCTCCACTTACCACTGCGACAGTCATGCCATTTCACGTTCACAATTTTAAATGGTGAAATAGTGAGCACTTGCCTTATGAACATAGACCACACAGGATTCACCAATTGCAACCACAATTTTTCCCTACATTTGAAGAAAAAATAAAGTGCTTTTAATCACCACACGCATGTGGAAAAATACATTTACAAAGACATGGAGTTACAAATAAGTAAAGCATGCAAAACCTAAGCTATCAAAACAATACAAATACAAGTGCTCACAACACTCTCCTCCTTCTCGTCTGCTTCCTCTTTGCAGTGGGGGGTCCATCAGGGATCCGCCTTGTGCCCAGCACTTTTTAACATCTACATTCAGCCTCTTGTACTGTTCATCCGCTCCCACGGTTTCTGGTGCTACTCCTATGCTGATGATACTCAAATCATCGTCCGGTTGGATTCTACTCAACCGGGCCTAGCGTCCCAGTTTAGGGGATGCTTGCTGGCCCTGGGTAAGTGGATGGGCGACAATTGGCTGAAACTTAATGGGGACAAGGCGGAGGTCCTGGTGGTGTATCTCCCTCATGGTTCTCATTCTGCCACTCCCCCCCAACTCCCTACTTCAACCTGGTCTTCGGCTTTCTGGTCCACTGAGTTGGGTCCCTGCCCTATGCCAGTGTCAGAGGTAAACAAATTTGGGGGTTATCTTCTTGGTTTCTCTGTCTATGGGTGCTCAGGTTTGGGCTAACTGTAGGGCTGGGTTCTTTCAACTCAGAGTCCTATGTAAAGTTTGACCATTTCTTCCTATCCAGCTCAGGCCCGTCGTAACAGCCTCCCTAGTTTTGAGTCGACTGGATTGTTGTAATTCCCTCTTTCTGGCCCAACCTCTGTATTTACTTAATCGTCTGCAGCTTCTCCAGAATTATGCGGTTCGCATTTGTACAGGCACGCTATACGGTGCCCATATTTCTCCTGTTCTCCGTTCCTTACACTGGCTTCCCGTCCTTCAACGGGTTCACCTTAAGTCATTGGTGCTAGTTCATCAGGCTTTTTATGGATCTGGAGCTGAATATCTACAGGAGAAGTTCCCGCCCTATGTGCCATCTAGTGCGCTGCGCTCTAAGGATTCCTGTCTTCTTCCGATCCCCAGCCACCGTTTTGAGTTAGTGGGTGGTCGCTCCTTCTCAGTGGCGACCGCTAAGTTATGCAATTCTCTGCCTGTGACACTTTGTGGTACCAACAATCTTCTTGCCTTTCGTCGGCTCTTAGAAACAGATTTGTTCTAACAGTTACGTCAGCTAGTCTTTAAATTCCCTGATCATTTTAGCGCCAAGATGCTTTGGCGAATGTGCGTTATAAATGTGATTAACATAACAAGTGCATGCGTAATGAAGCATACGTGGATTAAAATATACATATGAGCATGCAGGTACAATATTTGCATAACATGCATGCCTAACGTACAATATGCATAATACGCATAATTCAATATGCAAACATTGTGTGCATGTATACTGCAATCACTCTGCTTCTATATTTGTACTCCCAGGACTGGAATGACACTGCGACACTACAAATACGCAAGCATGCGTAATGCTAAACAGACATATATTGCTTATGTGTAGCATTATTTTATAACAAAACATTATCAACTTAATATACATTACAATATTAAAAAGGGCACATTGAACATACACACCACTTTTCCATATCCACTTAACTGGTGCGCCCTTTTAAAAAACTGCGACGTGAACTTCTTTGCCCAAAAAAACCCCCACTTTTTCATTCACAAACGGCACTTGCAAATAATTACAAACTGTGCAAGCATAATGCACACTAATCAATCACCATACAGAAACACCCCAAATCACTTATTTTACAGCAAACACGTGCCATGTGTGCTTCACAGCACGCCTAAACACAGAACTTTTCCAGCCACGCCTATTAACAAGAGTAAACACTTCAATTGAAGACAGCGACCAGTGCAGACGCAAAGTACCCTTTACAGAGTGATATACATTTTTCATAAAATAACCATTCGTTTTATAAATAATGTTAAACTTGTAATTTTCAAAATTCATACTTATCATGTATTACAATTTTATTACAGCAAATTTGAACATGTCAACCACAACCACTCCTCTAGATCCTCAACGGAGCCAGGTTAGTAAAGTAATGTCTATAAAATCGACATTTACAAGTAAATTGAACTATTGCTTAACAATACAATGTGAACATTGTAAACAATGAAAACAACCCTTTTAGTCCTTTGAGTTACTTTTTTAACGGATGGGGTATGTCATCCTCCACACTACGTTTCCAGACCGGGGGGCGAGGGGGCGAGATACCTTGTCATCTGCACTGCTTACCTTTGGGGAGCGGATCACCCTCACTGCTGCTGAGGCCATCCCCCTGACCCCCCCCCCCGCTGTGAAGAGGAAGACTTCCCCTACCGTGCGTGTGGGTCAGGGGGGGAACGTGATGACATTGGCGCACGCTAGATGCGCCAACAGCATTGGGAAGTGATATTTACATGCTGAAGCCGTTAGCATGTAAATATCGCAGCTACGCTTTTGTGTGCTGCTTGGGCATTTCTAGCCAGATTTCCTTGAGAAAGGGGCACTCAAGGAGATTGCTGGTTGAGTACCATTCGATCCGCGACCAGCAATCACCATTTGGCCACCAGGGAATCGTGTGGGGCTCCACACCAGACTAAACAGCACCCACCCCCACCAAAAATTAAAAAAAATTAAAATGACAAAATATTTTGCCTTCTTTGGGGGGGTGCTGTTTTGCACCCATTTGCCCCCAAGGAAGGCAAAAAACTAAAGAAAAAAACAAACAGGCACATTGGGGGTCAAAATGGTCAGAAATGTGGGTATTGAAAAAAATTCCGGAATCTCTGTCTATTGAGACTATGTGGCCTGAGGATTCTTAAACTCAAACCGTTAAATAAGGTTCTCCCCTTTGTGCCCAAAAATGTCCATGCTCAGATAGTGGCAGCATGTGTAAATGGGAGCATTGGCTACTGCAATGCGATTTATTTTGCACAACCATCCTATCTCATCCAGCGCCTTCAAGTGTTGCAAAATGCAGCAGTGTGTTTGGTGAAACACATTCCTTTTGGAATGGGGGTAACCAGGGCATGGCAATCCCTTCATTGGTTGCCGATCAATGCGAGGGTTAAAGTCAAAACATTGTGCCTGATTCATTGTGCACAGAACGGTAAAGGATGTTTAGCCATTTAGGAGAAGCTTCATAGTTATACCCCAGGCCGGACTCTGAGATCTACTAACGCTGCATTTCTGCGTGTGCCTAGATACAGGAAGGAGCAGCTGGGTGGAAGAGCCTTCTCTGTGGCCTAAGCTTTGGAACTCATTGCCTCTACAACTAAGAACAACTACAGATTTTTCTTCTCTTAGGCAAGAGCTTAAAACCTTCATTTTTAAGTGAGTGAGTTCTCTCTGTTCTCTCCCTGGTATCTCCTGACAGCGCCATGATGCCTTTGGTGACAGTGCGTTATAGAAGAAACGGATTGATTGATTGGGGGCTGGCCCTCCCTGTGCCTTTGAGGGTCTCACCCCATTGTGCCACCCCAGGGAAGCAGCAAGGACCACTAGGTCACCAGGGATATGATCAGCCCCCACCCCCAGAAAATGCCAACCAGAAGGCATAATGTTGTTTTGGCTTTGTTGCAGGAAATTGCTGCAGTTTTGCCCCGATTTGCCGCAAGGAAGGCAAAACAACATTACACTCCACATAGAGTAGACCACTTGGGGTTATCGGGGGGCTGGCCCTGTGTCTGTGGGCCATCCCTTTTAGGGTTCTCCCCGAAGGACAGGCAGACCCTTGCTGCTTCCTTGGGGGGACAGAATTGGCGTTCTGGCCCCATTTTGCCACCCCTGGGAAGCAGCAAGGACCACTAGGCCACCAGTGATGTGATCTTGGGGGTGGGTTCCCTAGGTGGGGGTGCCCCCCCAGGCCAATCCTCCCCAACCTCACCCCCCATAAATGCCAGAAAAATGGCATAATGTTGTTTTGCCGTCTTTGGGGGCAAATTAGTGCTGTTTTGCACCCATTTGCCCGCAAGAAAGGCAAAATAATATAGGGCAATTTTGCCAGAGGAACACTTGGGGGCATCAGGGGGCTGGCCCTATGCCTGTAGGGCCAGCCCCCTCAGGAATCCCTCTATGAAGGGGCAGACACTTTCTGCTTCCCGGGGGGGGGGGGCAACATTGAGGCTCTGGTCCCATTTGGCCAACCCTGGAAAGCAGTAAGGAGCACTAAGCCACCAGGGAAAAGATTTTGGGGTTGGGAGTTTGTTTCACCTGTTGCCTGTTGCAGTACCCCCGGTCGTCCTGGGTCTCTGGCCGGGACACGTTAGAGCTTTTCCTTCTGGGGAGGGATGTGGATATTGCTGGGGATCCATGGGACCGTTGCTGGACAGGTGGACTGTCGACCCACAATGGAGACAGGCACAGCTCTACCCGTCCTAGAGCTCTGGCTGGGCTGCATTCCAGCTTTTCCCTTCAGGGAGGGATGGGGACCCTGCTGGAGCTCCATGGGACTGCTGCTTGACTTGTGGACGGTCAACCCACATTGGAGACAGGTGCCCAAAACTGGGTACATCACCCCTGACTGTCCTGAAGCTCTGGCTCTACTTTGCCATTAACATTCATCTGTGTTATTTTTATAACAACATGTGTTCTTTTTTTTAGGTGAAACATTAACATCAAGAGAAAATGACAAAAAAGTTCTACCAAATATTGAGAAAGAAAACCATAAACAGCATCATATATCTTGTAAGTATAATGTATTATAAAATATAAAAACATTGAAAAGTAAAAGCAAATTGTAATCTGTTCAATACATTTAAAATACATTGGGCCTCATTACAACTTTGCTGGTCCGGAAACAGCGGTGCAGCTAAGCTTATTGGCACCGTTGTTTCCGGACCAAGTATAGGTGCAACCCACTGGTAGCACCGGCACAGTTACCGCCGGGCTTGTAATGAGGCCCATTGTGTTTTATTATAGCACATTTAATAATAGATTTGTGTGCAATTAGGACAAAAGTAAAACAAAATTGAAGTTAAAGAACAGTAAAACAAAATGTAAGTTTCTCACAATAAACAAAAACACAATTGTATTTTAAACGTAAACATTTAATAATCAAATAAACACCAAAACACATAGGGCCTGATTTACAAAAATGTTTTCAAAGGGACTTTCCCAAGTTAAAATTTTTTTTGTAAATCAGGCCCATAGTCTTTTAATAAACAAATTGCCCTTCGTTTTTCCAATTTTAATGGAAAAACACAAGCATGAAAAGAAAGTGGTAAAAGGAAAACAATAAAGAAAACCACCACAAACCTTCATCCAAAAAGGAACACACAAAAAAGCAACGTAAAAGCAAACATATCGCTAGCTAACAGAAAGTTCAAATAAACATTCCCACTGATGACATTCCAACTGTCCCAACTCTTGGTAAGGTCACAGAAGAAGTAGTTGAATATATATTTTTAAAAGAACAAGTAAGTATAGAAACAACAACTTTTGTTGCACCGGTTGAAGCCTCTAAAACATTTAAAAGAAACAAATCCAAAAAGTGATGTACTTTTTAATTATCCTAATGTTACCAATGAGGCTACATGTACCACACCTCATCAATTACACACAATATGCCAAACACCTAAAGTCAACAAATTCAAATTAATTAAAAGCAATCACTCTAAATTTTAATGTATTTCTACAGTACAAACTTCTACTGAAATAAAAATACAAACTACGCTGCCTATTAGCAATTCTAGCACTACTTCAATAATTAAAAGTACTGTTACACCAAATAAAACAAAAGATACATGATCTAATATTCAACATACTACTTTGCCAACAGTTGAAAGTACACACATTCAAAACAATAACACAATTACATTCCCTATCACTACTATTTTAAAAGTACAAACTGTTATTCTAGAAGCTGCTAAAAAGATATATTACCTACTACTAACAGTACCATTTAAACAGTGCAAAGTACTTTTATTCAGCCAAAAAAAAACATTGTAGCACTTCAACTACTTCTATTTTAAAAACTAAAACTTCTCATCTCCCTAAAAAAACCTATTGATGTCCCAATAGCAACTCCTATAACATCAGCAAAAAACAACTTTTTTATATTTTTTATTGTGTTTGGTTCAAAAAAGAAATAACATTTCATTAGAACCTTTACAATTATTAGTCAACCAATACAATTAAACATTCACAGAAGTGGAGAAAATAAACCGAATAAGGAAAAGTAAAAAAAATAAAAATTAATAACCATTTACAGACAATGGGCCTCATGCTGAGTGGGGCGGTAAGGGATAACGGGCACCGGTAAGGAGACCGGTGGCGGTAATCCCTTACCGCCCTACTACGAGTTCCCTTAGCGGGTCCCTCCTTTAATGCCTGGTCTGACCAGGCGTTATGGACGGGACCCGTTAAGGGAAATCAGAGCTAATAACGATGCCGCAAATTGCGGTACCATTATTAGCTACTTCCCCCTTCCCATTGAGCCCTATGGGGGCTCAAATGGGAATGGGGAATGGTTTTTCCAATGGGGACTTACCGGTCCTGCAAAGGTCGGACTACACTGGTAAGTCCCCATTAAACGAGACCGGTACCGGTACCGTTATTGGAGCCAGTCATGGCGCAAATAGCGCCATGACTACCTCCAATCTTGGAATGAGGCCCAATAACTTCAATAAAATAAGTCCATTCTACCCACTTCGTAAAACCCACCATGGGACAATTACTCTCAACTCCTCTGTTCTCGAATTGCTTTCCAATCAGTAAAAGAATACATTTGTCCTTCCCTTTTACCCAGCACTCAACAAAGATGTTCACATGAACTATTTTTCCTTAGTATGAGACGCCATAACCCTAAACCCCTCAAACCCTATCCAGAGCATTTCTCATCGGAACTAATTTAACAGGTTCAGTTTTCCCAATATTTCAACAACTGTTGCGGTTAGCTGAATTTCATGGCCTGAAATCATTCGTTTCCAAAGATGTTCTGAAATGAGACCATCCTACTTAAGCGTGAATCTTCTTAATTTCGCTAGCCTCAGGGACCAGGTCCCTTCAAACTCCATTAGAATGTGTCGGAGTGATTGGAGTCTTGGGTTGGTACATATTTTACATAATTTGAATGCAAGTTCTTCTTGAGTCCTTATTGCCAAGACTTCCCCAGTGGGGACCAGATTCAATCTCACTGCAAAAAGTTGGATCTTATTCTGGGGTCAGGGTATATTACTAATTAACGGGGAAGATGACCTACATTTTTTTTCTACCGTCAAAAATGCATTGCGTGGCTTACAGCTTCTCACCAAAGAAATAGTTTTAATCCAATCTGACCGCTCCAGATCACGTTTTACCTTAAGAGGGTAAGAGTTTCAAGATCTACATCTACTCTGTCCAGTATGTTTTTTACTTTTAGGTCCAGCCCTCTCAAGATACTAGAGTTTGAGCCTTTCAGATGGACTCTGACATCTTCGTACAGTGAACCCGGCTTAGGGGACATTATATCTCTATATAGTGTGATTAGCTTCCATTCTGCTGGGCACTCTAAGGAGATAAGGCCCAATTCAAACCGCAAGTTCCAGCCTGGTGTACACATAGGAAGATTAAGGGAAACCTCCCAAATTCTGCCTTCTACTCTGGCCCAATTTGTACACCAAAGTGAGTGAAGAGGGAAAATCGAGATCAAACTCCTGCCCCCTGACCCCAGGCACATCAACAGACAGAACAGCAGAAAGAATAAGGCGCGCACTCATCATTGCACCAGGATCCAGTGCGCCTATGGGTGACAAATATGCTGGAAGCCACCCACTTCACCAACATTGCAACCTACATGCTACATTAGCCTCAATGCAGCAATACCAGAATATACAAAACACAAGAATTCCTATTTAAAGGCTTGCAGATGCTTATATGAATTAACCTAATCTAATGGCACAGTGTAAAGCCATGTTTCAGGAAAATTACAGCCAAGTACATTTGTCTCACTGAACACAAGCCGCAGTGGGGATTCGTGCTGACTTCAGCAATGCGCTTCGCAAACTCAGCAGCAGCCCAAGGTCTTACAGTAAGATAAGATTCCTTTCCTTGAACGACAGTGAACTCTGGCAGACAATCATTTTAAATTTTTCACAAATACGAGTAAGTCAGAGCAGAACATCCAGGGCCCAGTGTTTTTTCTCTGGGAAACGAAAGACATTTTCGCAAGACCCACACATCATTTGAAACATAAGTGTAACAAGAATGGCTCAGCTCTGGCCAATGAACGCCGAGGGTCCAGGGGCGAAAAGCCTGTTCAAGCTAAAACTAATGGGAACAAATTCACAATGCAACAATTTTAGAATTAGGTAATGGGGCTGGCGCAGTTAAACCAGCCCATTGACGCCAAAGTCCAGAGGTCCAATGATCAGGCGTCCTATAAGGGCACTATAGGCTACCTATCAGCTTAGCAGCCAATCTCAGGATGAGATAGGTTTCTGGGAGGTGGTCCAATTCTTTGATGTCAGCCTGCAGTGTGTTACAAAGCTGGCTTGCAAGCCAGCCCCAGGGGAGACAGTGCCTGGATTTTCACTGTGCACGAAGCCCTCTGTGTGTTTTTTTTTTTTTTTTTGCTGCCCAGAAATAAACGCAGTTTGGAACATGTTGCTGCCTGCTTGGAACTCTGCTGCATTTCTTTGGGCAAAATGGGAGGTGTTGGAGCCTCCCATAGCTGAGACCCCCAGAAGCCCTGGTGGGGGTCCAACTTCTCCCCAACAAGTTGGTGCCCTCTGTTAGGCTCATTGCTCATTGTAAGGCCCTTGCACAAGACCTGCATGTCATGATGCCTACCCCCGGGGAACCAGACCAGGTCCAGCAACCCCGGAAGCAGGCATCAAGTTATTTTGATCAAGCCCAAAAACCCCTTCTAGGGGCTGTTTGGGTATGGTCCTGGTGCCTATGGCGCCAGGCTCATATGAAGAGTCAGTCCTGGCGCCATAGGTGCCAGGCTCATAGAGTAGAACTCACCTGATGCAGACCATGCTGCAAGCTTACCTAATGCAGACCATGCTGCAGAGCTCCAAGCCAAATGAGGCTTGGAAGGGACTATTTTACCTAGGGACTATTTTTTACTCGGGTGGAGCTGGGGAGGAATACTTACCTGGGACTACTTTGGAGGCTATTTAAACCACGCCCGAAGAGTAGCACACACTTTGCGTTATTCTGCATCCAGCAGCGTAACGCTTACCGTGTCTGCAAGCCTGCATCCAGTCTTCTGCCACGCCGGCCTCGAGTCTGCAGCTCCTAGAAAAAGGGAGGAACAGAAGGAGAAGAGGTTAGAATAAGAGCAAAACCTTCGATCCTTACCTGAATTCCGGATCCGCCGCGCCTTCGAGCTGGAAGAAAGAAGCATTGTACGTGCGCCGCCTCGCCTGCTGCAACGCCACGCTGAACTCACCGGCCTTCGCAGCATCCTCACGATCCACCGCATCCTTCTGCACGTTCCTGCCGCACTCTGGCACCTAAGAGGAACACAAGAACAGCAAAGGTGAGCCAAGGGAATAAACAGAGGCAATAGTAACTACCCCCATAGACTTACCTGATTACCGCCGGGGGTACTATTCCTCTTCACGGGTCGGCGCAGACTCCATTGCATCCTCGCCGTACCCCGGCCCCTAAGGGGAACAAAAGGACAACAAGGTGAGACGAAGGGACAAACAAGGTGTCATGATGCCTGCTCCCGAGGAGCCAGGTCAGGCCCAGCGTCCCCGGAAGCAGACTTCATACTCACCAAGCAGGACCCAGCAAACCCCTTTAGGGGCTCTTTGGACCTTGTCCTGGCGCCTTTGGCGCCAGGCTCATAAAAGGCATATGTCCTGGCGCCATAGGCGCCAGGCTCATCATGGCAGAACATATGGTAATGCTTGGGTGAACTCACCTCAGGCAGACCATGCTGCATACTCACCCGAGGCAGACCATGCTGTCTGAAGCTCCAAGCCAACTAAGGCTGGGGAGGAACTATTTTCTTTCAGGAACTCTTTTCTTACTCGGGTGGGGCCAGTGGAAGAACACTCACCTGAAGCTCTTCCAAGGCTATTTAAACCACGCCCGGATGGCCACACGTGCTTCGCGTTATTCTGCATCTGCAGCAGGACGCTCACCGAGTCGGCTCCTGCATCCTGGCTCCTGCCACGCCCGCCAGCACCTGGAACACCTGCAAGGAGAGAAAGGCAAGCATTAGGACATTACCTACCTTCATCCAGCATCCGGATTCTTCACTCCGTCGATCCTGCAAAAGAAAGTCAAGGGTTAGAAACGCATCTCATCGCTCACTGCAGCGCCGCTTCCACTTACCTTCACGTGGCGCTGTCTAGCTCTTCAACGGTCATAGGCGACATCGGCCGCATCCCAGCACCTACGGAAAAGAAAGACGATAGTTAGAAGCGCTCCGCTTCTCACGCTGCCGCGCCGCTTCACTTACCTTCACGTGGCGCCGGCAACCTTTTCAGCGCCCATAGGCGACATCGGTCGCATTCAAGACCTACGGAGAAAAAGGACAAAACAAGGTGAGCAACAAACTAATTGCAAAAGGACAGATTACTCACCGTAAGTCTTACCTGAATTTTGTTGGGACCTCAGTTCCCTTTTCGGGTCGGAGCGGCTTTTCTGGCTTTTCCGTGCCCCAGCCCCTATGGGGAAATAAGACACACTCATTAAGGTGTCGGAGCAAACCACTACGGCACACCTTCATTAAAAGTACTCACCTGAGCTTACCTCGGCGAATCCATTCCTCCACACGCATTCCTCACCGAGTCCCTGAAAATTAAACAAAGGCCAAGGGACAAATAAGACTTGATCTTTTGAACTATATACTTACGGCAGCATTTTGGTAAAGGCAAGCAGACATCGAACCCTCGCCAAATCCGAGATCCAGTGAAGTAACTGGAAATCTATGCGCCCCTGCGTCAGAAGCAGGATGGAGAGCTCGTCCATACAGAAATTAAGGTGAGAGTCTGCGGAAGGCAAAGCTAGGGTTCGAGGAGGGTGAGAAGGGGAAAAAGGGGGGAATCTCACACACAATCTAGCAGACAGTTAACTCCCTTTTCCCATCTACAGAAGGATTATTCTACGGGCCAGACAGACGAGGTTTGGGGGTCCAGTCCAGTCCATCTTCCAAGCAGTACGCTTTACTGTGGAAGAAGTTGTAGCAGTCCAGAACGGGTCGGCGCCTCCGTGGGAATCAGGTGAGCGTTACACAAGGGGAACTCTTCTCACCACAATAGACTTACCTAATTTTACAGCCGGAGGCATTATTCCCCGAACTTCATATTTTCTCTCCACACCTGAATAAGGGAGCAAGACACAGGTTACATTCTGGCCTTATTTTATTGAACTGTGTAGGACAAGCCAAATCCTTACCTGAACTTCGTCAGCTACCATGAGGAACTGTTCGCTGGGGTCAAGCTGCAAACTGCAAGGAATCGGACAAGAGTGAAAGTCGGACATGTGAACTCTTATGAACTACATACTTTTCGGAGTCAATATTGTTCTGGAACTCACCAATTCCTTCGAGCCAGTGAAGCAACTGGTTATCAACGCGTCCCTGCGCTCAATGCAGGATGGAGAGCTCATCTTTTCAAACCATCAGGTGAGACTATAAGAGGGGACATCAAAGGTGATCTGTGGGGAGAACAGCGGGGGTGGGGGGATTTACGCTCAACCCCACGGGTGGTTAATTCCCTTTCTCCATTTACAGAAGAATATTCCTATGGGCCAAGCAAACGAAGCTAGGTGGGCCAGTCCAGTCCGTCATCTCGGCCCTACGCGTCACATTGGTGGAGACCGCAGCTATCCAGTTCAGATCGACGCCTCTGTGGGAGCCAGGTGAGCGTAACACTGCATTGAACTGTCCGCCCCCCTGCCACCGACCCAAAGAAGCTGTGGGACCCTTGCCTGCACCTGAAGGCCACAGGAAGACGCATTCACCGGGTAAAGGCCTCGGGGGCCACTTGGAAATACCCCACTTAAGGGCAGGTGGGAGCCCTGCAGAAGAAGGGGTCCGGTGAAGCTCCTTGATGGGGAGTATGGTAGCAGAGCAAGTGTCAGTGCAACATAGGAAATGTAAGTACAAGTCCAAGCAACCAACAACATGGGCTTTGAGGGGAGGGTGTGATTGTGTGGGGGTAACAATGGGCAAATGCTTTAAGTATTAGGCAGTATTGTTGAACAGTATGTTGTAGAAATGTTAAATTGTATTGTCTGGATAGGGACTGGAGATTTTCTGTGTAGGGAGTGTTCGGTCTTCGAGGTAAAAGGTTCTGGTGAATAACCAGGACTATAGACTTGACAGGCTTGGACTGCAGAAGTATGTAAATAGAGGTATACCTGTGAGTCGGGCGTTTTAGTCTGGATCATGGATGATGTATTCCTATAGTGATTGGTTAGCTGGAGCTATCCTAGATTGCGGAAGGTGTTTGACTGGTTAAGTATCCTGGAGAGAGGCGTATAATTTGTGAGGCGACGCCACGGGTGCAGTTTAAAACAAACACAAGTTAAAACAGCTGTGGGGGGAGGTATTGTAAATAGGGTGGTGGGTGCTTGTACATGGTCGCAAAATATGGCGTATCGGTGGTGATCGGCACGTGAATTGTAGTTGGGACTGGAGCGGTGGTAGTGGTCCCTTCTTGTGTTTATGAGGCTATTGGGCAGGGTAGTGACTCCCCACGTATCGGACGGAGTGCTGCGCTGGTTGGTCTGGATGGTGATTACATGTACGGGGGTGTAGCTTTCCTACGAATTGACGTTGTAGATCAATGAGTAGATGAGGATCCCTACTGGTTGAGTGTTTTAGCTCGATAAGTAGATGATGTTTTCCCGCAGGAGGTAGCTAGATTTTTCCCGAGTGCAGAAGATAATTGGCTGGTTAAGCTCCCCTGGAGAAGGGGCGTATCACACACGAGGCGACGCAGCATGCGCAGTCCAGTTATAAGTAATTGATTGTTGATTACTCCACTTCAGACGAAGTGGGAAGACAGCTGTGGGGATTGTGGGGTTTTATTTTGGGATCTTTATGGGGTTTTGTGTGGGGTTGGAAGCAATGGGTTGTTGTTATATGTATGCGCATTTGTCTGTTCATTTGTACTGTGTTTTTAGTTTGGTGACGTCACCTTTAGAATGATGCATAGGATACAGAGTTTTGATGGTGAGGAGCTAGTGGTGTGGATTTGGAGAGGAAGAAGAGGTGACCAAGAGACGGTGTGCGCAAGGCACATGCGCAAGATTGAGGGAGTGTGCCGGAGAAGGCAATGGTTTGGTGAAGATGGACTGTACATGGAGTACACTGCCTAAGGTACAGAGCCAAGAAGGCTCATAGAAATTTTAAAATGTTGAATTATCTTCTAACTTTTGCTCCCTGAACAGCGGACTATCTAAATTCTCAACTTGAGATGAGGTAAAAGGTATCACATAATAGAGAAATGACGCCCCTTCAACTGTTATGTAGGACACAGCCCCCATGCCAAGATAAATTCGTAAAACATAGTGTACAATGGTTCAAAAGTACTGAAGACAAATACATAAGACCATAGCCGCCCACAGGCAGCTTCTCCAGAAGCGTGCAGCAATTGCCAATGACACACATGCATAGCACTTACACAGGAAAGAAGCTGAAAAAGCACCTTGCTACAGTTGAACTGTGGTGCATGATGGAAAGGAAAGTGGTATGGTGTCAGCAGATGCTGAACCAGCACGAGTAGAGCGAAGAGGGGTCTCACCCTTCGGCACATCAGGGAGTGTAATATTTGATGACGCAGATGGTAAGCAAGGAATGCATTCCATGAGAGAACTGAAAGCAGCAGCAAGGACAGATACAGGGATCATTTCAGCAGACACCACAAGCACCAACGCAGGCACTGTCACCACTACAGGTACAGACACAGACACAAATAAATGACAGCACCACTACCCCAGGACTTACAAGCATCACAACCCAGGGGCACTGCACAGCAGTCAGCACCCATACAGAACACTGACACAATAGCAACAGCATGTTAATGTTAATGTTAAAGGACATTTGTACCGTGTACTATCACCACTGGAGTGGTCCCCTGGCGCTCTGGCAGCTCTGAAAGAGGAGGGGAGGTTGAGTTAGTGGGAGGAAGCAGGAAAAGTGCAAGAGAGCAATGATGTGCAGTTGGCGGCCTCAGCACGGTGGGTCCGTTGGCTGGGCCTGGGGTGTTTGCAGCCGGTAGTCGTTGTGTACTGTTGTGCAAGACTATGTGTGTTTTTGTTTTGTTGTTGCAATGTAGTGAAGTTTGTGCGGTTTGTTGTGCTGTAGGTTTTGGTTGTGTTTCGTTTGGAGTTTGAGAGGTGTATGCAGAAAGGGAAATTGTTAGTGGGGTTGGTTAGTTTGCGTCTCTATCCTGAATTGAGGCGCTCGGCTTGCGTAGTCTCCCCTGATGCGGCTCTGTCCTGATCTTGGTCCGACTGGCATACAGGTTCCTTACTCCTCAGGCACCCACCTCTAACATGTTCTCTTATAGCTCCCCTTATCCTCCCTTCATACTCCTGTGGCCAGTGCACCTGGCAATGTCAACCTTTCAGGCAGGTAGTGTGGTGATTGCCAATATCTCGACAATTCCACACCACTGTGATACCTGGCAGTAACTAAGTGGTGGGGCAAGTTGGTTGGATTGTCTGAGGTAGTTGACTCGGACTCTGTGCGTGCCGCCTGTGTTCCAGTCTATCCGGTGTCACCCGTCCAGGTCCCGTGAGAGTTACCCTCTCGGGTCGGGGATGTCTGTCTCCTTTCCGGTTTAGTCCTCCTTTTTCTGGTTTGGTTTCCAGATTTAGTCTGTGGTGTTGAAGAGCCAGGTGTTTAGCGATTTCCTGAATTTTAGGTGCTCTTCAGTGTTTCTTATTTCTTTTGGGATGTTGTTCCAGGTTTTTGCGACTAAGTGGTAGAAGGAGGTGCCTCCAAGTTTTTTCTTAAGGTATGGTTTGAGTTCCAGGCGGATTTCGTTGCTTGATCGAAGGGGTCTCGTTGGTTTGTAGACTGTAATTTTCTTTTGTAGGAATTCTGCTCCTTGTCCGCTGATTGCCCTGTGCGTTATGCACATTGTTTTGAAGGTGATGCGATGTTTTACTGGGAGCCAGTGTAGTGTTTTTAGGGCTGGAGTGATGTGGTCTCTTCTGGATAGTTTGAGGAGTAGTCTTGCTGCTGCATTTTGGATTTGTTGCAGTTTCTTCAGGAGGTATTCTGGTATTCCGAGGTAAAGGCTATTTGCATAGTCGATTTTTGACATGATGAGGGCGGCGATAGTGAGTGTTTTGTGCGTGAAAGAGAGGAAAGGTAGAATTCTTCTTGCCGTGTGGAGGAGGAAAAAGCATTTCTTCACTGTTGCATTTATTTGTGGTTCCAGGGTTAGGGAGCTGTCCATTAGGACTCCCAGATTGTTTACTACCTTCAATGGTGTTGGTGCGTTTCCCATTTCCATAGGCCATGGGATGGTAGTTTCGTTCTCTTGGTCTTTGAATGCGATCATGATTTCTGTCTTTCCTGGGTTGATTTTCAGGTTGTTGGCATCCATCCAGTTGAAGACTTCTTTTAGACAGTCGGTTAGAGTTGAATGGTCGGTGTCTTTGATTTTGTAGATGATCTGAGTGTTATCTGCGTAGTTGTAACATGTAATGTTGTATTTTTTTGAAGATTCTGATGACCGGAGTCTGATAGATGTTGAAATATAGTGGGGATAGTGAGGATCCTTGTGGCACTCCACAGTCGTTAACTCGTGGAGTGGATTTGAAAGGTTTTATCCATACGGTTTCTGTTCTGTCTGCTAGGAATTATATGGTCCTGCGTAGTGCTGAGTCTGTTATGCCTAGGTCTTCTAGTCTTTTGGTCAGGGTGTCGTGGCTAACTGTGTCAAAGGCTGCGGAGAGGTCGAGCAGAATAAGGGCTGAGGTAGTGTTTGAGTCTGCGTTAGTTTTGAGGTCGTCCCAGATGGATAGTAGTGCTGTTTCCGTTCCTCTCGCCGGTCTGAAACCGATTTGAGCTTGGTCCAGCAGGTGATGTTTTTCTATGTGTTCTTGGGTTAGTTTATATACGTAGGTTTCTAGAATTATTGCTGGGTAGGGGATGTTAGAGATCGCCCTGTAGTTGGAAAGGTCATCTACGTCACCACTTGTGTTTTTCAAGAGTGGCTTGATGTATGCTGATTTGAAGATCTTCGGTACAGTCCCTGTTGATAGTGATAGATTTAGAAGGTTTCTGTAGAGTTCTGCTGGCGATCCTTGCGCGAGGATTGATTTGTAAATGTCTGGGGGACAGGGGTCCATGGGTGATCCCGCTTTCTTGCTTCGTTTTACCAGCATTGCGAATGCCTTTGCTGATATTTCTGGAAAGCATTGGAGTTTGTGCTGTGGTTCCGTGTTAGGTTCGTTGGGTTGTATGTTGTGGTTGGTTGGTCGCTTTTGTATGGTTTGTCATTGATTTTTTTTTTTAAGTGGTCTGCCAGGTTGTTGCATAGTTTTTCTGAGGGGGTTGGGGTGTTATCGCAGCCTGGTGGGTTTCTCATTTCTTCAATGATGCTAAACATTTCTTTTTGTGTGTTGGTGGCATTATTGATTCTGTCATCGTAATGTCTTCTTTTTGCCTTTTGAATCTCCTTTTTGTATGCGCGGATTTGTTTTTTCTGGTACAGTATTTTTTTCCCTGGGTTGTATTCTTTCCTCCATTCCAGTTCCATCTTTTTGTTTTCCCTTTTCATGTCGTTTAATAGTGGGGTGAACCATTTTGCCATTGTTCTTTTTTTTGATGGGGTGAACGGTTTTTCTGGGGCGATCTTGTCTATTGTATCTGCGATCCATTTGTGTAGTATCTCTGCTTTCCCGTCAAGGTCAGATAGTTCCAGTTCTGTAGTTGAGGGTTTCGTTAATTCCATTTGTTCGAATAGGTTGGTTTCTTTGACGTGGTTCCAGTTTCTTTTGGTGGTGGTTGTGATTTTCAGATGTTCGATGTAGGCTTGGGTAGGCAGAGTGATCACGATTGGGATGATGAGATGGTCGCTCCACAGTATTTGTATCAGAGGTGCCGTGGTGATGAGTTTTTCTTTGGCGAAAATTGCGTCTAGGGTGTGTCCTGCCGAGTGCATTGCTCCTTTGACTAGTTGCCGTAGTTTCATGGTGCTCAGTTGTTCAATTAGTGAGTTTTGGGAGTTGGCGTGGCTGTCTTCAAACCAGATGTTGAAGTCCCCCAGGATGATTAGGTGTTCGTGGTTGATGGCTAGGTTGGTGATGGCTTCTATGAAGCTATCGACGAATGTTGCATCGTATGTTGGCGGTCTGTATACCAGGATGAATGTGATGTTGGTTTTTGGGCTCGCTGTTAGGTGTATTACCATGGTTTCACAGTTGAGGATGTTGAGTGGTTCGTCAGTTTTTATTTTCAGGTGTTCTTTGAATGCTATAGCGATGCCTCCTCCTTGTTTTTTCTGTTTATTTGTAGGCATTGAAGTCGATCGGAAGGCAGTTTTGGAGTGTGATTTTGTAGTTGTCGTCCAGCCATGTTTCTGTGATGAACAGGATGTCAATGCCGTTGCCGTCGAGTAGGTCGAAGATCTCTGTTGAGTGTTTTGACATGGATCTTGCGTTTATTAGATTGCAGTGAAGTTTGGAGGTGTTGTTTGGTTTGGGCTTTGTCGCGGTCGTCTTCTGCTTGGTGTTGAGGTTTCCTTCCTGGTCAGTCACTTGTTGGGTTGTGGGATTCGGGGTGTCAGCGTCTTCGAAGAGTTCTTCTAGGTTTTGCCTTGGGTTTTTTGTGTTTTCATCGGGTTCATCTTCCAGGAGTTGTGGTGGTTGATTGGAAGTTCTTCTTGCTTTGGTGATGTAGGGGGTTATTGTGTCGGTCGTCTGTTTGTTGTTTGTGTTGGTCATCCTTCTGCTTGTTTGTGTTAGGTTGTTAGATGTTGCTGCTTCAAATGTTGGGTTGGATTGCCATGGTGGCCAGTTGTCTGCGAGGTGCAGAGTTAGGTAGAGGGATTTTTCTCTTCTCTGAGTTGCTTCGGTTTGTGTTCCTGTCTGTGAGGGTCTGGTCTATAGTTGTTGTTCTAAGTTGCTGTGCTGGAGTGTTTGTTCTTTCATCTCTTCTTCTTTTTCTTGGGATGGGTCGTTTGCGTGGCATTGTAAGATTGAGAGTTGTTTAGTCTTTGTTTGGTGATGTCTAGTTGGTCCTGCTTTAGTCTGGTTGCCTTGTGGTGTAGTGGCGGGATGAGGGGGTGTCCGCTACTAGTTTGGGCTCCATCTGTAGGTGGTATTTAGTTGCTGTCCTAGGAGGGGAAGGGGGGTGGTAAGGGTTATTAAGTTATCGGTGGCTCTCTTTACTGTCCTTCTCCCTGAGCGCGGTTCGCTGTGGCAAGCAGGCTGTGTGGGTTGGGAAGGGTATCTGCTGGTTGGAGGGGGGGTTGGACGGGCGCAGCTTGGACATTCGCCTTGTGATGCGAGAGGCCCTAGTCAGAGTGACCCACCACCGTAATTCACTGGTGGCTTCTGTCTCACTAGAGGGTTAGCTAAGTTTGCGAGTATTGTATTGTATTGTATTGTATTTATTTATAATGCGCACCTAACCCAGGGGTAGCCAGGCGCAAAGGCAGCAAGAGGGTTGCAAAACTTAGTTACATACAGTGGGGTGAGGTCTAGCTGCGGTTACAGTGCCGGACGTATCACGCCAAAATAGGAAGGGTAGAACATATACACTATAGGCAGTACTATATACATATTTACATTCAATGAGGTAGTGAGCCACATGGTAGTGGCGCATCTGGGCATCGGAAGGTCGTTATGAGTCGAGAGATTTGAGCAAGTGGATAGTCCTGGCTCTGAACTGGTGGTAGGGTAGGTCCTCCCTGCAGGTAGGAGGAAGGGAGTTCCAGAATTGCGCTGCTTTTACTGGAAAGCTATTGCCTCCAGACATTGTACGTTTGAACCTGGGCACCAGAAGAAGGTTGGAATTGGCCGTTCTCGAGGGGCGAGAGAGGGTGGGTCTAGTAAATCTGGCGATGAGGTATTGAGGGGCTGCTTGGTGGAGGCATTTATGAATCAGAGATACCGATTTAAGGAATATCTTGTCCTTGGTAGATAGCCAGTTGACAGATCTTCTGGAATCTGAGATATGGGCTTTCTTAGGGATACTGAGGGCCACTCTAAGGGCATTATTTTGGAGGATTTGGATTTTATTTGAGATATATTTGTTACAACATACATATAGAGCGTTGCAATAGTCCAACTTGGACAGGATCAGCGCCCTGGCCAAGGTGGTACAGTTGGTGGGGGAGAGAAAGGGTTTGGCTGCCCTAATGAGTTTGCAAGTGTAGGAGGTGGCGGAGGCCATTGCATTCACTTGTTTGTTATAGGTAAGGGTGGAATCTAGATAGAAGCCGAGGGTTTTAACCTCCTTAGCTACCTTGATCTTGTTATCATCAATTATGAACGATGAGTATTTGTGGCCCAGCTTGTTGAGGTAGTGTGTAGAGCCTAGAATAAGGAGTTCCGTCTATTCATCATTCAGGCATAGACCGTGTGAGGCCATCCATGCCTGGATGATGAGGTACACTTTATTAACGAAGGCCAAATCCTTGTCGTAATCCCCCGACAACGGGATGAGGATCTGGGTATCATCGGCGTAATTAGTGTAGGTGATACCCAGATCGTCTAGATCATCGAAAAGGGGCTTTGTGAAGATGTTATAAAGTGTAGGGGAGACGCAAGATCCTTGAGGCACGCCACAAGTGATAGGTATAGGGTCGGCTGCTGCTGACAATGAGAAGACTCTCATCGTGCGGATATTGCGGAAGGATTGGATCCAATTGGTTGCATCTTGAGAGAAGTGGGCAGCTTTTTGTAGGTGGTTGCACAAGATCTCGTGGTCGACCAAATCGAAGGCCGCAGAGAGATCAAGGAGTAGCAATAGTGCTGTCTTACCCTGGTCTCTCAGCTCGTCTATCTGTGCCTTGAGATCTATAAGTGCAGTTTCGGTTCCATGCTGTGGCCTGAAGCCCGATTGTCGGACGCCTAGGAGATGGAAGTGCTCAAGGTAATGTTGGATCTGTTGGTATGCTATTTTGTCGATGATTTTAAGAAGGAACGGTACTGTGGTAATGGGGCGGTAGTTAGTTGGAGTGGATGGGTCTAAATTCGCATTTATTAGTTTGGTAATAAATGGTGCGAGATCACGGGCTGCATCCTTAATCAGTTGAGCGGGGCATAGGTCTCCGTGGCAATTTGAAGGTTTGAGGGTGAGAATAGTATTTTCTACCTCTTTGGTGGATACTTTATGGAAATTAAAGGGGGGGTTGTGCGCTAGGGGATGATTGAGTCAGGTGAACCTTTTTATGGGAGGCGGTACTCGGCTTAGTAGAGGAGAGCAGAGATTCTTTTTTAATGCTTATCTTAGTCTTAAGGGAGGAGATTTTGTTCGCTAGGGCATTTTGTATGCCCGTGCACCAGTTTTTATCTTTGATTCACGAGTCAGGCCCTTGGATCGGGGATGCAACCTCTTTAAGTATTTTGAAAAGCTCTCTAGTGTTAGATTAAGCTTGTGAGATTTGCGTACTATAAGACATTTGTTTGGCCAATATAATTTCTTTTTTATATTGGGACGCTAGACTGCTCAAGTTTTTTTTCTTATTTTCTGAGGGGTAAGCTCGCCAGATTTTTTCACAGCGTCGCTTTTCCTGTCTGAGGGCTTTAAGATGAGGCGAAAACCAGGAGTTGATGTGTTTCTGGGGCTTGCTCTTTTTTAGCTTCAAAGGGGCTATGGCATCAAGGGATGACAGCATGATTTTATTATAGATGTCCACCATCTTGAATGGATCTGTATGAACCGGGATGGCATTCAAGGTTGGTGTGATTAGCGGGATCAAGTTTTCGGGGGTGATGTTTTTTTTATTTCGGGATTGGACCGCTGGAGCTATGCTGTTAGCTTGTGCTAGGGTTGCCTCTAGGGTGAACGAGATCAAGTAATGGTCTGTCTAGGGTTGCGGGAGTATGGCAGAGACTAGGACTGGGCAGTTGTGCACAGCTAGCCAGTCCAGAGTTCTCCCTTTGATATGGGTGGGCTCTGTGATCTTCTGGGTGAAGCCCAGTTCCTCTAGGGTGTTATTGATTGTACTGGCATTGGTGTCTGCGGGGTCGCTAAATCCTAGGTTAAAGTCTCCTAATAAGACGCGTTGTGAGGAGTTTTTAAGATTGTTTGATAAGATGTCTGTGAGGTCTTCTTCAAATGACCCTAAAGGGCCCAGTGGTCGGTAGATAAGGTGAATGGAGATGGATTGAGTATTAGATAGTATTAGATAGCGTTAACTTGGCGGTTAGAGATTCACAGGAGCTAACATTAGTGGGTGAATCAACTGTAATAGGGAATTTAGTTTTGGCTATGATGGCAAGACCTCCGCCTCTAGAGGTGGTACGATCAAGTCTTAATAGCGTTTAGTCATCTGGTACCGCTAGCATAATTACAGGGCCTGTCGTGGGGTGAAGCCAAGATTCGGTGACCGCTAAGAAGTCCAGGTCTTCGTTGTGTAGCAGGTCGGCAATGTCTGATGCATGGGCTACCATGGAGCGGGCATTTATTAGTGCACCCTTGGTCCCGAGATCTACTGGGTTTAGGGGTGGTGGCACAGATTTGTGCGTACTTTTCTGGTCACGGATGGGCTCACGGTGGAGTCTACTGTTCAATTGAAGAGGGTGTAGGGATGGATTTCTAGGCACCTTATTGTGGGCTAGTTTAGATAGAGGGTCATAGAGCCTAGGGAGCCTGGCACGTAATCTAAGGTTCCTCATGAGAACAGGGCAAGGTGTGGAGGTCATTTCAGTTAATGTGTATGGGTTATATGCGGGCTCAAGTGCTGGTAAATTGGGTAGCATGGTTAGGTATTGGCTGTTCAAGATCTGCAGTATTGATCTCAGTAACACTGTATAAAGCACATGGAGATACATTGTGATATTGGGCAAGATAGGGCTAGTACAGTGTAGTAGTTGTCCGGTAGCGTAAGGTCTGGTCTAATGGGTCCCTTAAATTCGGTTTTATCAATCAAGGCGAAAAGCATAGGTCGCTAGCAGGGTGCATAGGCAATGGGTCACCTGAATTCGATTTTAGCAATCAAGGCACAAAAGCATAGGTCATTAGCAGGGTGCATAGGCAATGGGTCACCTGAGTTCGATTTTAGCAATCAAGGCACAAAAGCATAGGTCACTAGCAGGGTGCATAGGCAATGGGACACCTGAGTTCGATTTTAGCAATCAAGGCACAAAAGCATAGGTCACTAGCAGGGTGCATAGGCAAAGGGTCATCTGAATTCGATTTTAGCAATCAAGGCACAAAAGCATAGGTCACTAGCAGGGTGCATAGGCAATGGGTCACCTGAGTTCGATTTTAGCAATCAAGGCACAAAAGCATAGGTCACTAGCAGGGTGCATAGGCAAAGGGTCATCTGAATTCGATGTTAGCAATCAAGGCACAAAAAGCATAGGTCACTAGCAGGGTGCATAGGCAATGGGTCACCTGAATTCGATTTTAGCAATCAAGGTACAAAAGCATAGGTCACTAGCAGGGTGCATAGGCAAAGGGTCATCTGAATTCGATTTTAGCAATCAAGGCACAAAAGCATAGGTCACTAGCAGGGTGCATAGGCAAAGGGTCGTCTGAATTCAATTTTAGCAATCAGGGCACACAAGGAGTGTCATGTATGAGGCAAATGTAAGGCACAGGCAAGTAGGTACAAAATTAGGCAATACATATGTGCTAAGGCTGGTAGCAATTGTGGGCGAACAGACTCAAGTTCAAGTTGTGAGGCACAACAGAGTTCGGCTATACAGATAACCTAATGTTAGCGTCAGATGTGGGCCTAATAGGTAATGGACAGTGCAATGTATACAGGCATAGTTCAAGTGTCATTGCATAGTGATCATTAGTGGGCAGAGCAGTAGTTAGTTAGCGGGGCTGGAATGCAGTGATCAGTAGGACAAACATTTCAGGTTATCAATGAAAGCTGGTTTTAGGCATAGCGTAAATAGCAACTGACTTGGAGTGGCAGATGCAATATTACAAAAGCTGCGGGTCAGGTACAATATAATGAAATGAGTCCTGCAGTAAATGCCCCTAGGGCCTTACTGTGAGAGTCTGAGTGGAGCTAGAGAGGTAGATAAGGTGCAGCGCCTGTGCGCTACCATTGCGCTAACAGGGGCAAACAGGGCCTTTGTACGGCTTTCATACAAGGCCGGCGCATCCGCCTCCCGGCGGATGAAGGATGCAAATTATGGGCCGGATCGAGGCTCAGCCTCGCTGTGGTGCCGCGTCGCGCCCAGCATGGGCAGGTCAGGCATGCAAGAGGGACACGGTCAGGCAGGCCGTGTAATGCAGATGGACTGCACTTACTTCGGATGCTGCCTGATGATCCTGCTTGTCGTGGCAGCAGGAGAGGAGGGGGGCTCCTGCCCTCTTCCCTCGTCGGAGGTCGTCGAAGAAGGGCATCCTGGGGGCAAACAGGGCCTTTGTACGGATGCAGGATGCAAATTATGGGCCGGTTCGAGGCTCAGCCTCGCTGTGGTGCCGCGTCGCGCCTGGCATGGGCAGGTCAGGCATGCAGGAGGGACATGAGTGAGCTAGATTAGAGATACCTGTATAGTGGGAGAGAGGCTTATCAAATTTGAGACACCAGTACAGTGGGAGAGAGACCTATCAATGCAGTTTGGAGATCAGACAATGGAATTTGGGCACAGAGGCCCTGCTAAGTTTGAGACAACTGTATAGTGGGATAGAGTCCTATCAAAGCAGTTTGGAGATCACACACTGGAATTTGGGCCCAGAGGCCCTGCAAAGTTTGAGACACCTGTATAGTGGGAGAAAGGCCTATCAAAGCAGTTTGGAGATCACACAATGGAATTTGGGCACAGAGGCCCTGCTAAGTTTGAGACACCTGTATAGTGGGAGAGAGGCCTATCAATGCAAATTGGGCATACAATGCAATTTGGGCACAGAGGCCCTGCTATCAATGCAGTTTGGAGATCACACAATGCAATTTGGGCACAGAGGCCCTGCTAAGTTTGAGACCCCTGTATAGTGTGAGAGAGGCCTATCAATGCAGTTTGGGATCACACAATGCAATTTGGGCATACAGTGCAATTTGGACACTGAGGCCCTGCTATCAATGCAGTTAGGGGATCACACAATGCAATTTGGGCATACAATGCAATTTGGGCACAGAGGCCCTGCTAAGCTTGAGACACCTGTACAATGGGAGAGAGGCCAGTCAATGCAGTTTGGGATCACACAATGGAATTTGGGCATACAATGCAATTTGGGCACAGAGGCCCTGCTAAGCCTGAGACACCCGTATAGTGGGAGAGAGGCCTATCAATGCAAAGCGGGCATACAATGCAATTTGGGCACAGAGGCCCTGCAATCAATGCAGTTTGGAGATCACACAATGGAATTTGGGCACAGGGGCCCTGCTAAGTTTGAGACACCTGTAAAATGGGAGAGAGGCCTATGAATGCAAATTGGGCATACAATGCAATTTGGGCACAGAGGCCCTGCTATCAAAGCAGTTTGGAGATCACACAATGGAATTTGGGCACAGAGGCCCTGCTATCAATGCAGTTTGGAGATCACACAATGCAATTTGGGCATACAATGCATTTTGGACACAGAGGCCCTGCTAAGTTTGAGACACCTGTACAATGGGAGAGAGGCCAGTCAATGCAGTTTGGGATCACACAATGGAATTTGGGCATACAATGCAATTTGGGCACAGAGGCCCTGCTAAGCCTGAGACACCCGTATAGTGGGAGAGAGGCCTATCAATGCAAAGCGGGCATACAATGCAATTTGGGCACAGAGGCCCTGCAATCAATGCAGTTTGGAGATCACACAATGGAATTTGGGCACAGAGGCCCTGCTACGTTTGAGACACCTGTATAATGGGAGATAGGCCTATCAATGCAAATTGGGCATACAATGCAATTTGGGCACAGAGGCCCTGCTATCAAAGCAGTTTGGAGATCACACAATGGAATTTGGGCACAGAGGCCCTGCTATCAATGCAGTTTGGAGATCACACAATGCAATTTGGGCATACAATGCATTTTGGACACAGAGGCCCTGCTAAGTTTGAGACCCCTGTATAGTGTGAGAGAGGCCTATCAAGGCAAATTGGGCATACAATGCAATTTGGGCACAGAGGCCCTGCTATCAATGTAGTTTGGGATCACACAATGCAATTTGGGCAGAGAGGCCCTGCTAAGTTTGAGACACCTGTGTAGTGGGAGAGAGGCCTATCAATGCAGTTTGGGATCACACAATGCAATTTGGGCACAGAGGCCCTGCTATCAATGCAGTTTGGAGATCACACAATGCAATTTGGGCACAGAGGCCCTGCTAAGTTTGAGACCCCTGTATAGTGTGAGAGAGGCCTATCAATGCAAATTGGGCATACAATGCAATTTGGGCACAGAGGCCCTGCTATCAATGCAGTTTGGGATCACACAATGCAATTTGGGCACAGAGGCCCTGCTAAGTTTGAGACACCTGTATAATGGGAGAGAGGCCTATCAATGCAAATTGGGCATACAATGCAATTTGGGCACAGAGGCCCTGCTATCAATGTAATTAGGGGATCACACAATGCAATTTGGGCACAGAGGCCCTGTCATCAATGCAGTTTGGGGCAACGGGGGGTGATCACATTGATAAACCTTGGTTTTGCCTAGTGGTCAGGAATCTAGGGTAGAGCTGTACCTCTCCCCAACTCAAGCCACCCTACCTTACGGGTCCTTGTAGTTGTTGGTTGACGGCTGGCCACTGGCTTCCCCTGCGGACACCTGCTGACACTTCCTGGAGCCGCCTCTGTTGGAGCCGCCCTTGGCCTTGGGGCCCTTAGCCGCAGGGCTGCACGGGCAGAGGGCTGCCCTGGGAGGACCAGTGATGAAGGGCTCATGGCCCAATCAGAGCGGGGTGGGCGGGTTGGTAGGCGGGAGGGAGCGGACACCAGGGAGAGGGTGGGGGTGGGAGAGGGACGCTTGGTGGGCCTGGGGGCCTGGTGTGGCGGAGAAAGATTTCCGCGTGCCCAGAGATGGGCTTTCTTACCTCGCGCCGGCTTCTGCACAGGATCTTCTGCACGAAAGGAACAATGCCCAGGAGGGTCAGAGGCCAATTTCACTCACCTGCTGCTTGGATGGAAAGACGAGCTAGCAGGGAGAAGCAACGTGATTACACCAGGCAGCTCGGGTTCAGACTACCCAATCAGGAAGCTGGGGCGGGCTGGGGGGCGGGAGAAGGGAGAGAGAGGGAAGTGGAGGTGCCGGGGATAGGGGAGTACAATGGTGGGGTCAGGGGCGAAGAAACAATGGGTAAAGCGAAAGGAAAAAGGCCTGGGAGGGTCAGAGGCCAATTTCACTCACCTGCTGCTCGGTTACATGACTGGGAGGGGTCATCTTGGTGGGGAACAACCCTTTCAAAGGAAATGGATTGACATTATACTCTTAATAAGACAGCCCCAGACAACTTGATTTGTCTCTGCCACACACACTCACGCACACTCAATAATGAAGAGGACAATTGCATAGGGGAAGTGATAGGTAACAAAACATTTTCCTCTCTGGGTGACAGTGGGGCGACTAGGGCATCCATTAGGGAAGGGACATTTGTGACATCATGAGCAGACTGGATATGACTATCTTATTTACAAACAAAGCCATAACTTGTTCAACACCAGGCATACACATGCTGAAAGAAAGGAAGATTGTTTAGACATAGTGGGGGTGCACGGTACAAAGGGGGGTGCGTAAAGATAGTGCATTGAAAGTGAGTAAATTCAGCTACATTCTGAGCGCACATATTTCAGCAAGGAGACTGGGCTCATGCATACACAAATAACACAAAGCAATTCAATGAGACACACAAGGAGGAGAAAGGTGCACTTGAGGGGGGAGGCGTGCATTTGATTGATGGTTCACTAACTATAGATACCACTGATGGGGTCAAGAGGTTAGGAAATGCTGTAGTGAGACTGAGGGAAGGCAGGACAAGTGAGAAGGTTAGAGGCGCACGATTGCCAACTAATTATTAAACACACACAGCAAAATAAGTTGCTCTCACACTGGCACTAGAACACAGTGCAGAAAACTGAAGGAGAGACACGTTGCCCTGAGAGGAGTGAGGAACATGGTGATGTGAGTGGGGTACAACAATACACAAGAGACACACATCATGGAATTGCGGGGAGCTGCACCCAGGGAGGGGACAACTCTGAGTAAGGGGTGGATGATCCATGTTCCTAACAGACACCCTATGGCGACAAAATAACACAGTGCACGTAGTAATGCCACTAGTGCTTTTAAAACAGCACTGGCACAAATGCATTAGCCAACACACATAGGGAAAGAGGTCATTGCTACACGCATTGGAGAATAATGGTTGTATTAAAATTTGGGAGTAGATCATGGGGGGAGAAATATATTGTTTAACTGCAACAGTAATGAAGTAGTGGAGTAATACAAAACTAGCTTAAATGAGCAATTATCAGAGTAGGTAGGGTTTAACAAGTGGACATGGGGTGGGATAGAGGGCATGGGAGTACATTGTGATGGTTGGGATTGATAGAGAACAAAAACAAAAAGAAAAAAAGAGATAAAAAAGAGGGGGGACAGGTAGCGATTACATGGTAGCAAATTGCATTCAGGTAGTGAATACTTGCTAGCATATTTCATTAGTAACAGCTTAAAGTGCCAGCAGTTCACTGCGGGGCACACCCTGAGAAGTTGTGAGAGGAGCCATAGGAGAAAGATCTAAAAACCCTGCGATCATCTTAATTCAGGAACCTGATCCTCTTAATAGAGACACACAGCCACTTTATCTGACAGATTTACAAAGACTCAAAGGCCCATTTGTACACCACCACTTAAACTACATGTATGTGATCCAAGTGTGTCAAGAATATCTTCACCTAAATTAAGTGCAGATGATCCAGATGTGTTAAGGATACAGCTACAGTACAGTGGTTGTCTACCAATTTTCTAGGTAATTTCGAATTGTGCAACAAGTTACGGTCAGACCGCCATTGAACGCCCACCAGCTGGTGACAGGATGGTACACAAATGTACCCTTGGCTCCTCCCACTAGGATACTGAATAGTGTAAGAATAGTGCAGAGAGGTTAGGTCAAGAAATTGAAGAATATGTCAATTCTCAGGTCTCAAGCGCTTCTTTTTCATTTCTCGCCAGATACAAAGGACCCAGGGCAGGCCTGAAGACAACGGACAACTAAAATTCCAATGGCTATGGACTAGAGTGGGACATTCTGCCCTCCTGACAGACTTTGTTAGATGTGTAAGGCGTCAATCCCTACAAAGCGGTGGCCACCCTGGCAACGAGGGAGCAACGATCAACAGGGCCAACGCAACAGATTCTCATGAACTGCAAGAAAACACAAACACTCTTGAGTCAGGGAAACATGGCCATCCTATGGTCCAACGCACACAAGCAGCTAGAATAGGGACCAACACCCCAGTGTGCATAGCATGCTGAAACAGGATTCAAATTATATTTTGTGAAAACAACAGCTGTAACACTGTTTTGTTCTTTCTCTTTTCCTTGCACATGCAGGTTGTTGCGTATGTATGCTGTTAGAATTGTGTAGGAAATTTCCTTAATGTTATCTCCCATTAGTCACCCTGAGGCCTACTCATTCAACCATTCTGAAGCCTTTTCCCACTCAATTTGCCCACTATGTCAGAAAACTCAGACCCCTAAGAGCACGTTTCCCTGAAGTATATTTCCTCGCTTACATTTAATACAAAGCCCAAACTTTTCCCCAACTTGAATACAGTGCATATACTGTCCGATCTACATTGAGAAACCCTGAACAAGAAATGTCCGGGGGGAGGCTTCAGTTTTGCCCTTAGTGATTGTTTAGTTTGCAGAGCTTGAGGTTACTAACAAGTACTAACGTATTAATGCCTTTCTTGCGATTTTCAGGCGGCCAACTTTATCATCTCATCAGCTGCAAGGACCCAGCAGCGTAAGTGGTTATGGGGAAGCAAATAAGGACTTTTATCCTCACGATGGGGCTGTTAATGATGAACGGAATAATGGGGGGTGGTCATTTAATAATAATATGTAATAGTGAGCATTACCGCTGTACCCCCTACTAACATTCCCTAACCCAAGCAGGAAGAATTACGCTGTCAGTGGGTGAGGAAAAGACTGCTGCCAAAGTAAGGAGAGGTAAGCGCAGTGTAACTGCAGACACAAAGGGTGTAAAACATACACATCACACACATAGCAGAAGTAACCAACAACATGCACACATGTACAAAATTGGTAGGGACACCACTGGGGAGAGCTCTCCTGACTGCTCTTTAATAACCTATGCCTTGAGAGAATTGATTGCAACAGAAATACCTACAGAAAAGCACGATGCCCATGTACCTCAAAGTGTTCCAAACGTGAAGAAGATTGCAAGGGAAGAAAGCAACATTGAGATTGATGTAAAAAGAGGCAATCCACTATGAAAGAAGATTACATCAAGACACTACCCATGATGAAAAACTACTCGCAGCTCATTGAAGAACAACCGTATGTAGCAAAGGGGCCAGAGACACAGAGAAGAAACAACTAGCAAAGGCACCAGTGAGCAAGCTGCAAGGGAAAACAGAAAAAAAAACAGAAGAAAAAAAAAAGAAAATAATTAAAAAATGACAACTGCCTAACTGAGTGGGACAAGAGTGCGAAGTTCGTGACTTGGGTGGAGAATGAAGAAGGACCTATGCCAATAAATACTGTGAAGACACCAGCCTTACGTTACCAGCAGAACAGTGAAAAGAAGTGGACAAACATGCTGGATGCAAGAAGGTTCAGACAAGTAGGGAGATGAGAGCACATCAGGGAGTGTAATATTTGATGACGCAGATGGTAAGCAAGGAATGCATTCCATGAGAGAACTGAAAGCAGCAGCAAGGACAGATACAGGGATCATTTCAGCAGACACCACAAGCACCAACGCAGGCACTGTCACCACTACAGGTACAGACACAGACACAAATAAATGACAGCCCCACTACCCCAGGACTTACAAGCATCACAACCCAGGGGCACTGCACAGCAGTCAGCACCCATACAGAACACTGACACAATAGCAACAGCATGTTAATGTTAATGTTAAAGGACATTTGTACCGTGCACTAACACCACTGGAGTGGTCCCCTGGCGCTCTGGCAGCTCTGAAAGAGGAGGGGAGGTTGAGTTAGTGGGAGGAAGCAGGAAAAGTGCAAGAGAGCAATGATGTGCTGTTGGCGGCCTCAGCCCGGTGGGTCCGTTGGCTGGGCCTGGGGTGTTTGCAGCCGGTAGTCGTTGTGTACTGTTGTGCAAGACTATGGGTGTTTTTGTTTTGTTGTTGCAATGTAGTGAAGTTTGTGCGGTTTGTTGTGCTGTAGGTTTTGGTTGTGTTTCGTTTGGAGTTTGAGAGGTGTATGCAGAAAGGGAAATTGTTAGTGGGGTTGGTTAGTTTGCGTCTCTATCCTGAATTGAGGCGCTTGGCTTGTGTAGTCTCCTCTGATGCGGCTCTGTCCTGATCTTGGTCCGACTGGCATACAGGTTCCTTACTCCTCAGGCACCCACCTCTAACATGTTCTCTTATAGCTCCCCTTATCCTCCCTTCATACTCCTGTGGCCAGTGCACCTGGCAATGTCAACCTTTCAGGCAGGTAGTGTGGTGATTGCCAATATCTCGACAATTCCACACCACTGTGATACCTGGCAGTAACTAAGTGGTGGGGGAAAGTTGGTGGGATTGTCTGAGGTAGTTGACTCGGACTCTGTGCGTGCCGCCTGTGTTCCAGTCTATCCGGTGTCACCCGTCCAGGTCCCGTGAGAGTTACCCTCTCGGGTCGGGGATGTCCGTCTCCTTTCCGGTTTAGTCCTCCTTTTTCTGGTTTGGTTTCCAGATTTAGTCTGTGGTGTTGAAGAGCCAGGTTTTTAGCGATTTCCTGAATTTTAGGTGCTCCTCAGTGTTTCTTATTTCTTTTGGGATGTTGTTCCAGGTTTTTGCGACTAAGTGGTAGAAGGAGGTGCCTCCAAGTTTTTTCTTAAGGTATGGTTTGACTTCCAGGCGGATTTCGTTGCTTGATCGAAGGGGTCTTGTTGGTTTGTAGACTGTAATTTTCTTTTGTAGGAATTCTGCTCCTTGTCCGCTGATTGCCCTGTGCGTTATGCACATTGTTTTGAAGGTGATGCAATGTTTTACTGGGAGCCAGTGTAGTGTTTTAGGGCTGGAGTGATGTAGTCTCTTCTGGATAGTTTGAGGAGTAGTCTTGCTGCTGCATTTTGGATTTGTTGCAGTTTCTTCAGGAGGTATTCTGGTATTCCGAGGTAAAGGCTGTTTGCATAGTCGATTTTTGACATGATGAGGGCGGCGATAGTGAGTGTTTTGTGCGTGAAGGAGAGGAAAGGTAGAATTCTTCTTGCCGTGTGGAGGAGGAAAAAGCATTTTTTCACTGTTGCATTTATTTGTGGTTCCAGGGTTAGGGAGCTGTCCATTAGGACTCCCAGATTGTTTACTACCTTCAATGGTGTTGGTGCGTTTCCCATTTCCATAGGCCATGGGATGGTAGTTTCGTTCTCTTGGTCTTTGGATGCGATCATGATTTCTGTCTTTCCTGGGTTGATTTTCAGGTTGTTGGCATCCATCCAGTTGAAGACTTCTTTTAGACAGTCGGTTAGAGTTGAATGGTCGGTGTCTTTGATTTTGTAGATGATCTGAGTGTCATCTGCGTAGTTGTAACATGTAATGTTGTATTTTTTTGAAGATTCTGATGACCGGAGTCTGATAGATGTTGAAATATAGTGGGGATAGTGAGGATCCTTGTGGCACTCCACAGCCGTTAACTCGTGGAGTGGATTTGAAAGGTTTTATCCATACGGTTTCTGTTCTGTCTGCTAGGAATGATATGGTCCAGCGTAGTGCTGAGTCTGTTATGCCTAGGTCTTCTAGTCTTTTGGTCAGGGTGTCGTGGCTAACTGTGTCAAAGGCTGCGGAGAGGTCGAGCAGAATAAGGGCTGAGGTAGTGTTTGAGTCTGCGTTAGTTTTGAGGTCGTCCCAGATGGATAGTAGTGCTGTTTCCGTTCCTCTCGCCGGTCTGAAACCGATTTGAGCTTGGTCCAGCAGGTGATGTTTTTCTATGTGTTCTTGGGTTAGTTTATATACGTAGGTTTCTAGAATTATTGCTGGGTAGGGGCTGTTAGAGATCGCCCTGTAGTTGGAAAGGTCATCTACGTCACCACTTGTGTTTTTCAAGAGTGGCTTGATGTATGCTGATTTGAAGATCTTCGGTACAGTCCCTCTTGATAGTGATAGATTTAGAAGGTTTCTGTAGAGTTCTGCTGGCGATCCTTGCGCGAGGATTGATTTGTAGATGTCTGGGGGACAGGGGTCCATGGGTGATCCCGCTTTCTTGCTTCGTTTTACCAGCATTACGAATGCCTCTGCTGATATTTCTGGAAAGCATTGGAGTTTGTGCTGTGGTTCCGTGTTAGGTTCGTTGGGTTGTATGTTGTGGTTGGTTGGTCGCTTTTGTATGGTTTGTCATTGATTTTTTTTTTGAAGTGGTCTGCCAGGTTGTTGCATAGTTTTTCTGAGGGGGTTGGGGTGTTATCGCAGCCTGGTGGGTTTCTCATTTCTTCAATGATGCTAAACATTTCTTTTTGTGTGTTGGTGGCATTATTGATTCTGTCATCGTAATGTCTTCTCTTTGCCTTTTGAATCTCCCTCTTGTATGCGCGGATTTGTTTCTGGTACAGTATTATTTTCCCTGGGTTGTATTCTTTCCTCTATTCCAGTTCCATCTTTTTGTTTTTCCTTTTCATGTCGTTTAATAGTGGGGTGAACCATTTTGCCATTGTTCTTTTTTTTGATGGGGTGAACGGTTTTTCTGGGGCGATCTTGTCTATTGTATCTGCGATCCATTTGTGTAGTATCTTTGCTTTCCCCTCAAGGTCAGATAGTTCCAGTTCTGTAGTTGAGGGTTTCGTTAATTCCATTTGTTCGAATAGTTTGGTTTCTTTGACGTGGTTCCAGTTTCTTTTGGTGGTGGTTGTGATTTTCAGATGTTGGATGTAGGCTTGGGTAGGCAGAGTGATCACGATTGGGATGATGAGATGGTCGCTCCACAGTATTTGTATCAGAGGTGCCGTGGTGATGAGTTTTTCTTTGGCGAAAATTGCGTCTAGGGTGTGTCCTGCCGAGTGCATTGCTCCTTTGACTAGTTGCCGTAGTTTCATGGTGCTCAGTTGTTCAATTAGTGAGTTTTGGGAGTTGGCGTGGCTGTCTTCAAACCAGATGTTGAAGTCCCCCAGGATGATTAGGTGTTCGTGGTTGATGGCTAGGTTGGTGATGGCTTCTATGAAGTTATCGACGAATGTTGCATCGTATGTTGGCGGTCTGTATACCAGGATGAATGTGATGTTGGTTTTTGGGCTCGCTGTTAGGTGTATTACCATGGTTTCACAGTTGAGGATGTTGAGTGGTTCGTCAGTTTTTATTTTCAGGTGTTCTTTGAATGCTATAGCGATGCCTCCTCCTTGTTTTTTCTGTTTATTTGTAGGCATTTGAAGTCGATCGGTAGGCAGTTTTGGAGTGTGATTTTGTAGTTGTCGTCCAGCCATGTTTCTGTGATGAACAGGATGTCAATGCCGTTGTCGTCGAGTAGGTTGAAGATCTCTGTTGAGTGTTTTGACATGGATCTTGCGTTTATTAGATTGCAGTGAAGTTTGGAGGTGTTGTTTGGTTTGGGCTTTGTCGCGGTCGTCTTCTGCTTGGTGTTGAGGTTTCCTTCCTGGTCAGTCACTTGTTGGGTTGTGGGATTCGGGGTGTCAGCGTCTTCGAAGAGTTCTTCTAGGTTTTGCCTTGGGTTTTTTGTGTTTTCATCGGGTTCATCTTCCAGGAGTTGTGGTGGTTGATTGGAAGTTCTTCTTGCTTTGGTGATGTAGGGGGTTATTGTGTCGGTCGTCTGTTTGTTGTTTGTGTTGGTCATCCTTCTGCTTGTTTGTGTTAGGTTGTTAGATGTTGCTCCTTCAAATGTTGGTTTGGATTGCCGTGGTGGCCAGTTGTCTGCGAGGTGCAGAGTTAGGTAGAGGGATTTTTCTCTTCTCTGAGTTGCTTCGGTTTGTGTTCCTGTCTGTGAGGGTCTGGTCTATAGTTGTTGTTCTAAGTTGCTGTGCTGGAGTGTTTGTTCTTTCATCTCTTCTTCTTTTTCTTGAGATGGGTCGTTTGCGTGGCATTGTAAGATTGAGAGTTGTTTAGTCTTTGTTTGGTGATGTCTAGTTGGTCCTGCTTTAGTCTGGTTGCCTTGTGGTGTAGTGGCGGGATGAGGGGGTGTCCGCTACTAGTTTGGGCTCCGTCTGTAGGTGGTATTTAGTTGCTGTCCTAGGAGGGGAAGGGGGGTGGTAAGGGTTATTAAGTTATCGGTGGCTCTCTTTACTGTCCTTCTCCCTGAGCGCGGTTCGCTGTGGCAAGCAGGCTGTGTGGGTTGGGAAGGGTATCTGCTGGTTGGAGGGGGGGTTGGACAGGCGCAGCTTGGACATTCGCCTTGTGATGCGAGAGGCCCTAGTCAGAGTGACCCACCACCGTAATTCACTGGTGGCTTCTGTCTCACTAGAGGGTTAGCTAAGTTTGCGAGTATTGTATTGTATTGTATTTATTTATATTGCGCACCTAACCCAGGGGTAGCCAGGCGCAAAGGCAGCAAGAGGGTTGCAAAACTTAGTTACATACAGTGGGGTGAGGTCTAGCTGCGGTTACAGTGCCGGACGTATCACGCCAAAATAGGAAGGGTAGAACATATACACTATAGGCAGTACTATATACATATTTACATTCAATGAGGTAGTGAGCCACATGGTAGTGGCGCATCTGGGCATCGGAAGGTCGTTATGAGTCGAGAGATTTGAGCCAGTGGATAGTCCTGGCTCTGAACTGGTGGTAGGGTAGGTCCTCCCTGGTAGGAGGAAGGGAGTTCCAGAATTGCGCTGCTTTTACTGGAAAGCTATTGCCTCCAGACATTGTACGTTTGAACCTGGGCACCAGAAGAAGGTTGGAATTGGCCGTTCTCGAGGGGCGAGAGAGGGTGGGTCTAGTAAATCTGGCGATGAGGTATTGAGGGGCTGCTTGGTGGAGGCATTTATGAATCAGAGATACCGATTTAAGGAATATCTTGTCCTTGGTAGATAGCCAGTTGACAGATCTTCTGGAATCTGAGATATGGGCTTTCTTAGGGATACTGAGGGCCACTCTAAGGGCATTATTTTGGAGGATTTGGATTTTATTGGAGATATATTTGTTACAACATACATATAGAGCGTTGCAATAGTCCAACTTGGACAGGATCAGCGCCCTGGCCAAGGTGGTACAGTTGGTGGGGGAGAGAAAGGGTTTGGCTGCCTAATGAGTTTGCAAGTGAAGGAGGTGGCGGAGGCCATTGCATTCACATTTTTGTTATAGGTAAGGGTGGAATCTAGATAGAAGCCGAGGGTTTTAACCTCCTTAGCTACCTTGATCTTGTTATCATCAATTATGAACGATGAGTATTTGTGGCCCAGCTTGTTGAGGTAGTGTGTAGAGCCTAGAATAAGGAGTTCCGTCTTGTCATCATTCAGGCATAGACCGTGTGAGGCCATCCATGCCTGGATGATGAGGTACACTTTATTAACGAAGGCCAAATCCTTGTCGTAATCCCCCGACAACGGGATGAGGATCTGGGTATCATCGGCGTAATTAGTGTAGGTGATACCCAGATCGTCTAGATCATCGAAAAGGGGCTTTGTGAAGATGTTATAAAGTGTAGGGGAGACGCAAGATCCTTGAGGCACGCCACAAGTGATAGGTATAGGGTCGGCTGCTGCTGACAATGAGAAGACTCTCATCGTGCGGATATTGCGGAAGGATTGGATCCAATTGGTTGCATCTTGAGAGAAGTGGGCAGCTTTTTGTAGGTGGTTGCACAAGATCTCATGGTCGACCAAATGGAAGGCCGCAGAGAGATCAAGGAGTAGCAATAGTGCTGTCTTACCCTGGTCTCTCAGCTCGTCTATCTGTGCCTTGAGATCTATAAGTGCAGTTTCGGTTCCATGCTGTGGCCTGAAGCCCGATTGTCGGACGCCTAGGAGATGGAAGTGCTCAAGGTAATGTTGGATCTGTTGGTATGCTATTTTGTCGATGATTTTAAGAAGGAACGGTACTGTGGTAATGGGGCGGTAGTTAGTTGGAGTGGATGGGTCTAAATTCGTTTTTTTAAGCAGAGGGAGGACACAGGACTGTTTTAAATTATTTAGTACGGTGCCTGATGTGAAAGACGCATTTATTAGTTTGGTAAAAAATGGTGCGAGATCACGGGCTGCATCCTTAATCAGTTGAGCGGGGCATAGGTCTCCGTGGCAATTTGAAGGTTTGAGGGTGAGAATAGTATTTTCTACCTCTTTGGTGGATACTTTATGGAAATTAAAGGGGGGGTTGTGCGCTGGGGGATGATTGAGTCAGGTGAACCTTTTTATGGGAGGCGGTACTCGGCTTAGTAGAGGAGAGCAGAGATTCTTTTTTAATGCTTATCTTAGTCTTAAGGGAGGAGATTTTGTTTGCTAGGGCATTTTGTATGCCCGTGCACCAGTTTTTATCTTTGATTCACGAGTCGGGCCCTTGGATCGGGGATTCAACCTCTTTAAGTATTGTGAAAAGCTCTCTAGTGTTAGATTTAGCTTGTGAGATTCGCGTACTATAAGACATTTGTTTGGCCAATATAATTTCTTTTTTATATTGGGACGCTAGACTGCTCAAGTTTTTTTTCTTATTTTCTGAGGGGTAAGCTCGCCAGATTTTTTCACAGCATCGCTTTTCCTGTCTGAGGGCTTTAAGATGAGGCGAAAACCAGGAGTTGATGTGTTTCTGGGGCATGCTCTTTTTTAGCTTCAAAGGGGCTATGGCATCAAGGGATGAGAGCATGATTTTATTATAGATGTCCACCATCTTGAATGGATCTGTATGAACCGGGATGGCATTCAAGGTTGGTGTGATTAGCGGGATCAAGTTTTCGGGGGTTATGTTTTTTTTATTTCGGGATTGGACCGCTGGAGCTGTGCTGTTAGCTTGTGCTGGGGTTGCCTCTAGGGTGAACGAGATCAAGTAATGGTCTGTCTAGGGTTGCGGGAGTATGGCAGAGACTAGGACTGGGCAGTTGTGCACAGCTAGCCAGTCCAGAGTTCTCCCTTTGATATGGGTGGGCTCTGTGATCTTCTGGGTGAAGCCCAGTTCCTCTAGGGTGTTATTGATTGTACTGGCATTAGCGTCTGCGGGGTCGCTAAATCCTAGGTTAAAGTCTCCTAATAAGACGCGTTGTGAGGAGTTTTTAAGATTGTTTGATAAGATGTCTGTGAGGTCTTGTTCAAATGACCCTAAAGGGCCCAGTGGTCGGTAGATAAGGTGAATGGAGATGGATTGAGTATTAGATAGTGTTAACTTGGCGGTTAGAGATTCACAGGAGATAACATTAGTGGGTGAATCAACTGTAATAGGGAATTTAGTTTTGGCTATGATGGCAAGACTTCCGCCTCTAGAGGTGGTACGATCAAGTCTTAATAGCGTGTAGTCATCTGGTACCGCTAGCATAATTGCAGGGCCTGCCGTGGGGTGAAGCCAAGATTCGGTGACCGCTAAGAAGTCCAGGTCTTCGTTGTGTAGCAGGTCGGCAATGTCTGATGCATGGGCTACCATGGAGCGGGCATTTATTAGTGCACCCTTGGTCCCGAGATCTACTGGGTTTAGGGGTGGTGGCACAGATTTGTGCGTACTTTTCTGGTCACGGATGGGCTCACGGTGGAGTCTACTGTTCAATTGAAGAGGGTGTAGGGATGGATTTCTAGGCACCTTATTGTGGGCTAGTTTAGATAGAGGGTCATAGAGCCTAGGGAGCCTGGCACGTAATCTAAGGTTCCTCATGAGAACAGGGCAAGGTGTGGAGGTCATTTCAGTTAATGTGTATGGGTTATATGCGGGCTCAAGTGCTGGTAAATTGGGTAGCATGGTTAGGTATTGGCTGTTCAAGATCTGCAGTATTGATCTCAGTAACACTGTATAAAGCACATGGAGATACATTGTGATATTGGGCAAGATAGGGCTATTACAGTGTAGTAGTTGTCCGGTAGCGTAAGGTCTGGTCTAATGGGTCCCTTAAATTCGGTTTTATCAATCAAGGCGAAAAGCATAGGTCGCTAGCAGGGTGCATAGGCAATGGGTCACCTGAATTCGATTTTAGCAATCAAGGCACAAAAGCATAGGTCACTAGCAGGGTGCATAGGCAATGGGTCACCTGAGTTCGATTTTAGCAATCAAGGCACAAAAGCATAGGTCACTAGCAGGGTGCATAGGCAATGGGTCACCTGAGTTCGATTTTAGCAATCAAGGCACAAAAGCATAGGTCACTAGCAGGGTGCATAGGCAATGGGTCACCTGAGTTCGATTTTAGCAATCAAGGCACAAAAGCATAGGTCACTAGCAGGGTGCATAGGCAAAGGGTCATCTGAATTCGATTTTAGCAATCAAGGCACAAAAGCATAGGTCACTAGCAGGGTGCATAGGCAATGGGTCACCTGAATTCGATTTTAGCAATCAAGGCACAAAAGCATAGGTCACTAGCAGGGTGCATAGGCAAAGGGTCATCTGAATTCGATTTTAGCAATCAAGGCACAAAAAGCATAGGTCACTAACAGGGTGCATAGGCAATGGGTCACCTGAATTCGATTTTAGCAATCAAGGCACAAAAGCATAGGTCACTAGCAGGGTGCATAGGCAAAGGGTCGTCTGAATTCGATTTTAGCAATCAGGGCACACAAGGAGTGTCATGTATGAGGCAAATGTAAGGCACAGGCAAGTAGGTACAAAATTAGGCAATACATATGTGCTAAGGCTGGTAGCAATTGTGGGCGAACAGACTCAAGTTCAAGTTGTGAGGCACAACAGAGTTCGGCTATACAGATAACCTAATGTTAGCGTCAGATGTGGGCCTAATAGGTAATGGACAGTGCAACGTATACAGGCATAGTTCAAGTGTCATTGCATAGTGATCATTAGTGGGCAGAGCAGTAGTTAGTTAGCGGGGCTGGAATGCAGTGATCAGTAGGACAAACATTTCAGGTTATCAATGAAAGCTGGTTTTAGGCATAGCGTAAATAGCAACTGACTTGGAGTGGCAGATGCAATATTACAAAAGCTGCGGGTCAGGTACAATATAATGAAATGAGTCCTGCAGTAAATGCCCCTAGGGCCTTACTGTGAGAGTCTGAGTGGAGCTAGAGAGGTAGATAAGGTGCAGCGCCTGTGCGCTACCATTGCGCTAACAGGGGCAAACAGGGCCTTTGTACGGCTTTCATACAAGGCCGGCGCATCCGCCTCCCGGCGGATGCAGGATGCAAATTATGGGCCGGATCGAGGCTCAGCCTCGCTGTGGTGCCGCGTCGCGCCCAGCATGGGCAGGTCAGGCATGCAAGAGGGACACGGTCAGGCAGGCCGTGTAATGCAGATGGACTGCACTTACTTCGGATGCTGCCTGATGATCCTGCTTGTCGTGGCAGCAGGAGAGGAGGGGGGCTCCTGCCCTCTTCCCTCGTCGGAGGTCGTCGAAGAAGGGCATCCTGGGGGCAAACAGGGCCTTTGTACGGATGCAGGATGCAAATTATGGGCCGGATCGAGGCTCAGCCTCGCTGTGGTGCCGCGTCGCGCCTGGCATGGGCAGGTCAGGCATGCAGGAGGGACATGAGTGAGCTAGATTAGAGATACCTGTATAGTGGGAGAGAGGCTTATCAAATTTGAGACACCAGTACAGTGGGAGAGAGGCCTATCAATGCAGTTTGGAGATCAGACAATGGAATTTGGGCACAGAGGCCCTGCTAAGTTTGAGACAACTGTATAGTGGGATAGAGTCCTATCAAAGCAGTTTGGAGATCACACACTGGAATTTGGGCCCAGAGGCCCTGCAAAGTTTGAGACACCTGTATAGTGGGAGAGAGGCCTATCAAAGCAGTTTGGAGATCACACAATGGAATTTGGGCACAGAGGCCCTGCTAAGTTTGAGACACCTATATAGTGGGAGAGAGGCCTATCAATGCAAATTGGGCATACAATGCAATTTGGGCACAGAGGCCCTGCTATCAATGCAGTTTGGAGATCACACAATACAATTTGGGCACAGAGGCCCTGCTAAGTTTGAGACCCCTGTATAGTGTGAGAGAGGCCTGTCAATGCAGTTTGGGATCACACAATGCAATTTGGGCATACAGTGCAATTTGGACACTGAGGCCCTGCTATCAATGCAGTTAGGGGATCACACAATGCAATTTGGGCATACAATGCAATTTGGGCACAGAGGCCCTGCTAAGCCTGAGACACCCGTATAGTGGGAGAGAGGCCTATCAATGCAAAGCGGGCATACAATGCAATTTGGGCACAGAGGCCCTGCAATCAATGCAGTTTGGAGATCACACAATGCAATTTGGGCATACAGTGCAATTTGGACATTGAGGCCCTGCTATCAATGCAGTTAGGGGATCACACAATGCAATTTGGGCATACAATGCAATTTGGGCACAGAGGCCCTGCTAAGCTTGAGACACCTGTACAATGGGAGAGAGGCCAGTCAATGCAGTTTGGGATCACACAATGGAATTTGGGCATACAATGCAATTTGGGCACAGAGGCCCTGCTAAGCCTGAGACACCCGTATAGTGGGAGAGAGGTCTATCAATGCAAAGCGGGCATACAATGCAAATTGGGCACAGAGGCCCTGCTAAGTTTGAGACACCTGTATAATGGGAGAGAGGCCTATCAATGCAAATTGGGCATACAATGCAATTTGGGCACAGAGGCCCTGCTATCAAAGCAGTTTGGAGATCACACAATGGAATTTGGGCACAGAGGCCCTGCTATCAATGCAGTTTGGAGATCACACAATGCAATTTGGGCATACAATGCATTTTGGACACAGAGGCCCTGCTAAGTTTGAGACACCTGTATAGTGTGAGAGAGGCCTATCAATGCAGTTTGGGGTCACACAATGCAATTTGGGCATACAATGCAATTTGGACACAGAGGCCCTGCTAAGTTTGAGACACCTGTATAGTGTGAGAGAGGCCTATCAATACAGTTTGGGGTCACACAATGCAATTTGGGCATGCAATGCAAATTGGGCACAGAGGCCCTGCTAAGTTTGAGACACCTGTATAATGGGAGAGAGGCCTATCAATGCAAATTGGGCATACAATGCAATTTGGGCACAGAGGCCCTGCTATCAAAGCAGTTTGGAGATCACACAATGGAATTTGGGCACAGAGGCCCTGCTATCAATGCAGTTTGGAGATCACACAATGCAATTTGGGCATACAATGCATTTTGGACACAGAGGCCCTGCTAAGTTTGAGACACCTGTATAGTGTGAGAGAGGCCTATCAATGCAGTTTGGGGTCACACAATGCAATTTGGGCATACAATGCAATTTGGACACAGAGGCCCTGCTAAGTTTGAGACACCTGTATAGTGTGAGAGAGGCCTATCAATACAGTTTGGGGTCACACAATGCAATTTGGGCATGCAATGCAAATTGGACACATAGGCCCTGCTAAGTTTGAGACACCTATATAGTGGGAGAGAGGCCTATCAATGCAATTTGGGCATACAATGCAATTTGGGCACAAAGCCCTGCTATCAATGCAGTTTGGAGATCACACAATGCAATTTGGGCACAGAGGCCCTGCTAAGTTTGAGACACCTGTATAGTGGGAGAGAGGCCTATCAATGCAAATTGGGCATACAATGCAATTTGGGCACAGAGGCCCTGCTATCAATGCAGTTTGGAGATAACACAATGCAATTTGGGCACAGAGGCCCTGCTAAGTTTGAGACCCCTGTATAGTGTGAGAGAGGCCTATCAATGCAAATTGGGCATACAATGCAATTTGGACACAGAGGCCCTGCTATCAATGCAGTTTGGAGATCACACAATGCAATTTGGGCACAGAGGCCCTGCTAAGTTTGAGACACCTGTGTAGTGGGAGAGAGGCCTATCAATGCAGTTTGGGATCACACAATGCAATTTGGGCATACAATGCAATTTGGGCACAGAGGCCCTGCTATCAATGTAGTTTGGGATCACACAATGCAATTTGGGCACAGAGGCCCTGCTAAGTTTGAGACACCTGTGTAGTGGGAGAGAGGCCTATCAATGCAGTTTGGGCACAGAGGCCCTGCTATCAATGCAGTTTGGAGATCACACAATGCAATTTGGGCACAGAGGCCCTGCTAAGTTTGAGACCCCTCTATAGTGTGAGAGAGGCCTATCAATGCAAATTGGGCATACAATGCAATTTGGGCACAGAGGCCCTGCTATCAATGCAGTTTGGGATCACACATTGCAATTTGGGCACAGAGGCCCTGCTAAGTTTGAGACACCTGTATAATGGGAGAGAGGCCTATCAATGCAAATTGGGCATACAATGCAATTTGGGCACAGAGGCCCTGCTATCAATGTAATTAGGGGATCACACAATGCAATTTGGGCACAGAGGCCCTGTCATCAATGCAGTTTGGGGCAACGGGGGGTGATCACATTGATAAACCTTGGTTTTGCCTAGTGGTCAGGAATCTAGGGTAGAGCTGTACCTCTCCCCAACCCAAGCCACCCTACCTTACGGGTCCTTGTAGTTGCTGGTTGACGGCTGGCCACTGGCTTCCCCTGCGGACACCTGCTGACACTTCCTGGAGCCGCCTCTGTTGGAGCCGCCCTTGGCCTTGCGGCCCTTAGCCGCAGGGCTGCACGGGCAGAGGGCTGCCCTGGGAGGACCAGTGATGAAGGGCTCATGGCCCAATCAGAGCGGGGTGGGCGGGTTGGTAGGCGGGAGGGAGCGGACACCAGGGAGAGGGTGGGGGTGGGAGAGGGACGCTTGGTGGGCCTGGGGGCCTGGTGTGGCGGAGAAAGATTTCCGCGTGCCCAGAGATGGGCTTTCTTAACTCGCGCCGGCTTCTGCACAGGATCTTCTGCACGAAAGGAACAATGCCCAGGAGGGTCAGAGGCCAATTTCACTCACCTGCTGCTTGGATGGAAAGACGAGCTAGCAGGGAGAAGCAACGTGATTACACCAGGCAGCTTGGGTTCAGACTACCCAATCAGGAAGCTGGGGCGGGCTGGGGGGCGGGAGAAGGGAGGGAGAGGGAAGTGGAGGTGCAGGGGGTAGCGGAGTGCAATGGTGGGGTCAGGGGCGAAGAAACAATGGGTAAAGCAAAAGGAAAAAGGCCTGGGAGGGTCAGAGGCCAATTTCACTCACCTGCTGCTTGGTTACATGACTGGGAGGGGTCATCTTGGTGGGGAACAACCCTTTCAAAGGAAATGGATTGACATTATACTCTTAATAAGACAGCCCCAGACAACTTGATTTGTCTCTGCCACACACACTCACGCACACTCAATAATGAAGAGGACAATTGCATAGGGGAAGTGATAGGTAACAAAACATTTTCCTCTCTGGGTGACAGTGGGGCGACTAGGGCATCCATTAGGGAAGGGACATTTGTGACATCATGAGCAGACTGGATATGACTATCTTATTTACAAATAAAGCCATAACTTGTTCAACACCAGGCATACACATGCTGAAAGAAAGGAAGATTGTTTAGATATAGTGGGGGTGCACGGTACAAAGGGGGGTGCGTAAAGATAGTGCATTGAAAGTGAGTAAATTCAGCTACATTCTGAGCGCACATATTTCAGCAAGGAGACTGGGCTCATGCATACACAAATAACACAAAGCAATTCAATGAGACACACAAGGAGGAGAAAGGTGCTCTTGAGGGGGGAGGCGTGCATTTGATTGATGGTTCACTAACTATAGATACGACTGATGGGGTCAAGAGGTTAGGAAATGCTGTAGTGAGACTGAGGGAAGGCAGGACAAGTGAGAAGGTTAGAGGCGCACGATTGCCAACTAATTATTAAACACACACAGCAAAATGAGTTGCTCTCACACTGGCACTAGAACACAGTGCAGAAAACTGAAGGAGAGACACATTGCCCTGAGAGGAGTGAGGAACATGGTGATGTTAGTGGGGTACAACAAAACACAAGAGACACACATCATGGAATTGCGGGGGGAGCTGCACCCAGGGAGGGGACAACTCTGAGTAAGGGGTGGATGATCCATGTTCCTAACAGACACCCTATGGCGACAAAATAACACAGTGCAAGTAGTAATGCCACTAGTGCTTTTAAAACAGCACTGGCACAAATGCATTAGCCAACACACATAGGGAAAGAGGTCATTGCTGCACGCATTGGAGAATAATGGTTGTATTAAAATTTGGGAGTAGATCATGGGGGGAGAAATATATTGTTTAACTGCAACAGTAATGAAGTAGTGGAGTAATACAATACTAGACTTAAATGAGCAATTATCAGAGTAGCAGGGTTTAACAAGTGGACATGGGGTGGGATAGAGGGCATGGGAGTACATTGTGATGGTTGGGATTGATAGAGAACAAAAACAAAAACAAAAAAAGAGATAAAAAAGAGGGGGGACAGGTAGCGATTACATGGTAGCAAATTGCATTCAGGTAGTGAATACTTGCTAGCATATTTCATTAGTAACAGCTTAAAGTGCCAGCAGTTCACTGCGGGGCACACCCTGAGAAGTTGTGAGAGGAGCCATAGGAGAAAGATCTAAAAACCCTGCGATTATCTTAATTCAGGAACCTGATCCTCTTAATAGAGACACACAGCCACTTTATCTGACAGATTTACAAAGACTCAAAGGCCCATTTGTACACCACCACTTAAACTACATGTATGTAATCCAAGTGTGTCAAGAATATCTTCACCTAAATTAAGTGCAGATGATCCAGATGTGTTAAGGATACAGCTACAGTACAGTGGTTGTCTACCAATTTTCTAGGTAATTTCGAATTGTGCAACAAGTTACGGTCAGACCGCCATTGAACGCCCACCAGCTGGTGACAGGATGGTACACAAATGTGCCCTTGGCTCCTCCCACTAGGATACTGAATAGTGTAAGAATAGTGCAGAGAGGTTAGGTCAAGAAATTGAAGAATATGTCAATTCTCAGGTCTCAAGCGCTTCTTTTTCATTTCTCGCCAGATACAAAGAACCCAGGGCAGGCCTGAAGACAACGGACAACTAAAATTCCAATGGCTATGGACTAGAGTGGGACATTTTGCCCTCCTGACAGACTTTGTTAGATGTGTAAGGCGTCAATCCCTACAAAGCGGTGGCCACCCTGGCAACGAGGGAGCAACGATCAACAGGGCCAACGCAACAGATTTTCATGAACTGCAAGAAAACACGAACACTCTTGAGTCAGGGAAACATGGCCATCCTATGGTCCAACGCACACAAGCAGCTAGAATAGGGACCAACACCCCAGTGTGCATAGCATGCTGAAACAGGATTCAAATTATATTTTGTGAAAACAACAGCTGTAACACTGTTTTGTTCTTTCTCTTTTCCTCGCACATGCAGGTTGTTGCGTATGTATGCTGTTAGAATTGTGTAGGAAATTTCCTTAATGTTATCTCCCATTAGTCACCCTGAGGCCTACTCATTCAACCATTCTGAAGCCTTTTCCCACTCAATTTGCCCACTATGTCAGAAAACTCAGACCCCTTAGAGCACGTTTCCCTGAAGTATATTTCCTCGCTTAGATTTAATACAAAGCCCAAACTTTTCCCCAACTTGAATACAGTGCATATACTGTCCGACCTACATTGAGAAACCCTGAACAAGAAATGTCCGGGGGGAGGCTTCAGTTTTGCCCTTAGTGATTGTTTAGTTTGCAGAGCTTGAGGTTACTAACAAGTACTAACGTATTAATGCCTTTCTTGCGATTTTCAGGCGGCCAACTTTATCATCTCATCAGCTGCAAGGACCCAGCAGCGTAAGTGGTTATGGGCAAGTAAATAAGGACTTTTATCCTCACGATGGGACTGTTAATGATGAACGGAATAATGGGGGGTGGTCATTTAATAATAATATGTAATAGTGAGCATTACCGCTGTACCCCCTACTAACATTCCCTAACCCAAGCAGGAAGAATTACGCTGTCAGTGGGTGAGGAAAAGACTACTGCCAAAGTAAGGAGAGGTAAGCGCAGTGTAACTGCAGACACAAAGGGTGTAAAACATACACATCACACACATAGCAGAAGTAACCAACAACATGCACACATGTACAAAATTGGTAGGGACACCACTGGGGAGAGCTCTCCTGACTGCTCTTTAATAACCTATGCCTTGAGAGAATTGATTGCAACAGAAATACCTACAGAAAAGCACGATGCCCATGTACCTCAAAGTGTTCCAAACGTGAAGAAGATTGCAAGGGAAGAAAGCAACATTGAGATTGATGTAAAAAGAGGCAATCCACTATGAAAGAAGATTACATCAAGACACTACCCATGATGAAAAACTACTCGCAGCTCATTGAAGAACAACCATATGTAGCAAAGGGGCCAGAGAGAGAGAGAAGAAACAACTAGCAAAGGCACCAGTGAGCAAGCTGCAAGGGAAAACAGAAAAAAAAACCAGAAGAAAAAAAAAAAGAAAATAATTAAAAAATGACAACTGCCTAACTGAGTGGGACAAGAGTGCGAAGTTCGTGACTTGGGTGGAGAATGAAGAAGGACCTATGCCAATAAATACTGTGAAGACACCAGCCTTATGTTACCAGCACAACAGTGAAAAGAAGTGGACAAACATGCTGGATGCAAGAAGGTTCAGACAAGTAGGGAGATGAGAGCAGGAACATCAGTGCTTATGGACTACTATCGAGCATATGCATCTAAAGCTCAAGAGAAACTACGACCGAATTGGGGAGGCGACTGTTCGTTGGTGCACAGCAGCATGCCCTTGTTGGTGATGCCTAAGGAAGATGTGAAGCATGACACATTCCCCAGGATGGAAAACAACCGAAGGAAGAAGAGATGACTGAACAAAGCACCAAAAGAACAAACAACGGAAGAAGAGAAACAGACAGAGGAGTGAAAAGAGAGGGGAATTACTTCTCGAGTGAGACAGAAGCAACATTGGATGAAGTACCAGCACACAAAAGACTGCTCAGCAGAAAACACATGTGAACAGAGAAAGACAGGAACTTGCTAGAGTTTTCATGGTCATGGTTGCCATCATGACTGGCTGGTCGATTGAAGGTGATAACTGAAGCGTTTTTTTAAGCAGAGGGAGGACCCAGGACTGTTTTAAATTATTTGGTACGGTGCCTGATGTGAAAGACGCATTTATTAGTTTGGTAATAAATTGTGCGAGATCACGGGCTGCATCCTTAATCAGTTGAGCGGGGCATAGGTCTCCGAGGCAATTTGAAGGTTTGAGGGTGAGAATAGTATTTTCTACCTCTTTGGTGGATACTTTATGGAAATTAAAGGGGGGGTTGTGCGCTGGGGGATGATTGAGTCAGGTGAACCTTTTTATGGGAGGCGGTACTCGGCTTAGTAGAGGAGAGCAGAGATTCTTTTTTAATGCTTATCTTAGTCTTAAGGGAGGAGATTTTGTTTGCTAGGGCATTTTGTAGGCCCGTGCACCAGTTTTTATCTTTGGTTCACGAGTCGGGCCCTTGGATCGGGGATTCAACCTCTTTAAGTATTGTGAAAAGCTCTCTAGTGTTAGATTTAGCTTGTGAGATTCGCGTACTATAAGACATTTGTTTGGCCAATATAATTTCTTTTTTATATTGGGACGCTAGACTGCTCAAGTTTTTTTTCTTATTTTCTGAGGGGTAAGCTCGCCAGATTTTTTCACAGCATCGCTTTTCCTGTCTGAGGGCTTTAAGATGAGGCGAAAACCAGGAGTTGATGTGTTTCTGGGGCTTGCTCTTTTTTAGCTTCAAAGGGGCTATGGCATCAAGGGATGAGAGCATGATTTTATTATAAATGTCCACCATCTTGAATGGATCTGTATGAACCGGGATGGCATTCAAGGTTGGTGTGATTAGCGGGATCAAGTTTTCGGGGGTGATGTTTTTTTTATTTCGAGATTGGACCGCTGGAGCTGTGCTGTTAGCTTGTGCTGGGGTTGCCTCTAGGGTGAACGAGATCAAGTAATGGTCTGTCTAGGGCTGCGGGAGTATGCCAGAGACTAGGACTGGGCAGTTGTGCACAGCTAGCCAGTCCAGAGTTCTCCCTTTGATATGGGTGGGCTCTGTGATCTTCTGGGTGAAGCCCAGTTCCTCTAGGGTGTTATTGATTGTACTGGCATTGGCGTCTGCGGGGTCGCTAAATCCTAGGTTAAAGTCTCCTAGTAAGACGCGTTGTGAGGAGTTTTTAAGATTGTTTGATAAGATGTCTGTGAGGTCTTCTTCAAATGACCCTAAAGGGCCCGGTGGTCGGTAGATAAGGTGAATGGAGATGGATTGAGTATTAGATAGTGTTAACTTGGCGGTTAGAGATTCACAGGAGCTAACATTAGTGGGTGAATCAACTGTAATAGGGAATTTAGTTTTGGCTAGGATGGCAAGACCTCCGCCTCTAGAGGTGGTACGATCAAGTCTTAATAGCGTGTAGTCATCTGGTACCGCTAGCATAATTGCAGGGCCTGCCGTGGGGCGAAGCCAAGATTCGGTGACCGCTAAGAAGTCCAGGTCTTCGTTGTGTAGCAGGTCGGCAATGTCTGATGCATGGGCTACCATGGAGCGGGCATTTATTAGTGCACCCTTGGTCCCGAGATCTACTGGGTTTAGGGGTGGTGGCACAGATTGGTGCGTACTTTTCTGGTCACGGATGGGCTCACGGTGGAGTCTACTGTTCAATTGAAGAGGGTGTAGGGATGGATTTCTAGGCACCTTATTGTGGGCTAGTTTAGATAGAGGGTCATAGAGCCTAGGGAGCCTGGCACGTAATCTAAGGTTCCTCATGAGAACAGGGCAAGGTGTGGAGGTCATTTCAGTTAATGTGTATGGGTTATATGCGGGCTCAAGTGCTGGTAAATTGGGTAGCATGGTTAGGTATTGGCTGTTCAAGATCTGCAGTATTGATCTCAGTAACACTGTATAAAGCACATGGAGATACATTGTGATATTGGGCAAGATAGGGCTAGTACAGTGTAGTAGTTGTCCGGTAGCGTAAGGTCTGGTCTAATGGGTCCCTTAAATTCGGTTTTATCAATCAAGGCGAAAAGCATAGGTCGCTAGCAGGGTGCATAGGCAATGGGTCACCTGAATTCGATTTTAGCAATCAAGGCACAAAAGCATAGGTCACCAGCAGGGTGCATAGGCAATGGGTCACCTGAGTTCGATTTTAGCAATCAAGGCACAAAAGCATAGGTCACTAGCAGGGTGCATAGGCAAAGGGTCATCTGGATTTGATTTTAGCAATCAAGGCACAAAAGCATAGGTCACTAGCAGGGTGCATAGGCAAAGGGTCGTCTGAATTCGATTTTAGCAATCAGGGCAGAAAAGGAGTGTCATGTATGAGGCAAATGTAAGGCACAGGCAAGTAGGTACAAAATTAGGCAATACATATGTGCTAAGGCTGGTAGCAATTGTGGGCGAACAGACTCAAGTTCAAGTTGTGAGGCACAACAGAGTTCGGCTATACAGATAACCTAATGTTAGCGTCAGATGTGGGCCTAATAGGTAATGGACAATGCAACGTATACAGGCATAGTTCAAGTGTCATTGCATAGTGATCATTAGTGGGCAGAGCAGTAGTTAGTTAGCGGGGCTGGAATGCAGTGATCAGTAGGACAAACATTTCAGGTTATCAATGAAAGCTGGTTTTAGGCATAGCGTAAATAGCAACTGACTTGGAGTGGCAGATGCAATATTACAAAAGCAGCGGGTCAGGTACAATATAATGAAATGAGTCCTGCAGTAAATGCACCTAGGGCCTTACTGTGAGAGTCTGAGTGGAGCCGGAGAGGTAGATAAGGTGCAGCGCCTGTGCGCTACCATTGCGCTAACAGGGGCAAACAGGGCCTTTGTACGGCTTTCGTACAAGGCCGGCGCATCCGCCTGCCGGCGGATGCAGGATGCAAATTATGGGCCGGATCGAGGCTCAGCCTCGCTGTGCTGCCGCGTCGCGCCCAGCATGGGCAGGTCAGGCATGCAAGAGGGACACGGTCAGGCAGGCCGTGTAATGCACTTACTTCGGATGCTGCCTGATGATCCTGCTTGTCGTGGCAGCAGGAGAGGAGGGGGGCTCCTGCCCTCTTCCCTCGTCGGAGGTCGTTGAAGGGTGTCCTGGGGGCAAACAGGGCCTTTGTACGGATGCAGGATGCAAATTATGGGCCGGATCGAGGCTCAGCCTCGCTGTGGTGCCGCGTCGCGCCTGGCATGGGCAGGTCAGGCATGCAAGAGGGACATGAGTGAGCTAGATTAGAGATACCTGTATAGTGGGAGAGAGGCTTATCAAATTTGAGACACCAGTACAGTGGGAGAGAGGCCTATCAATGCAGTTTGGAGATCAGACAATGGAATTTGGGCACAGAGGCCCTGCTAAGTTTGAGAAAACTGTATAGTGGGATAGAGTCCTATCAAAGCAGTTTGGAGATTACACACTGGAATTTGGGCCCAGAGGCCCTGCAAAGTTTGAGACACCTGTATAGTGGGAGAGAGACCTATCAAAGCAGTTTGGAGATCACACAATGGAATTTGGGCACAGAGGCCCTGCTAAGTTTGAGACACCTGTATAGTGGGAGAGAGGCCTATCAATGCAATTTGGGCATACAGTGCAATTTGGACACTGAGGCCCTGCTATCAATGCAGTTAGGGGATCACACAATGCAATTTGGGCATGCAATGCAATTTGGGCACAGAGGCCCTGCTAAGATTGAGACACCTGTATAATGGGAGAGAGGCCCGTCAATGCAGTTTGGGATCACACAATGGAATTTGGGCATACAATGCAATTTGGGAACAGAGGCCCTGCTAAGCCTGAGACACCCGTATAGTGGGAGAGAGGCCTATCAATGCAAATTGGGCATACAATGCAATTTGGGCACAAAGGCCCTGCAATCAATGCAGTTGGGAGATCACACATTGGAATTTGGGCACAGAGTCCCTGCTAAGTTTGAGACACCTGTATAATGGGAGAGAGGCCTATCAATGCAAATTGGGCATACAATGCAATTTGGGCACTGAGGCCCTGCTATCAAAGCAGTTTGGAGATCACACAATGGAATTTGGGCACAGAGGCCCTGCTATCAATGCAGTTTGGAGATCACACAATGCAATTTGGGCATACAATGCATTTTGGACACAGAGGCCCTGCTAAGTTTGAGACACCTCTATAGTGTGAAAGAGGCCTATCAATGCAGTTTGGGGTCACACAATGCAATTTGGGCATACAATGCAATTTGGACACAGAGGCCCTGCTAAGTTTGAGACACCTGTATAGTGTGAGAGAGGCCTATCAATACAGTTTGGGGTCACACAATGCAATTTGGGCATGCAATGCAAATTGGACACATAGGCCCTGCTAAGTTTGAGACACCTGTATAGTGGGAGAGAGGCCTATCAATGCAATTTGGGCATACAATGCAATTTGGGCACAAAGCCCTGCTATCAATGCAGTTTGGAAATCACACAATGCAATTTGGGCACAGAGGCCCTGCTAAGTTTGAGACACCTGTATAGTGGGAGAGAGGCCTATCAATGCAAATTGGGCATACAATGCAATTTGGGCACAGAGGCCCTGCTATCAATGCAGTTTGGAGATCACACAATGCAATTTGGGCACAGAGGCCCTGCTAAGTTTGAGACCCCTGTATAGTGTGAGAGAGGCCTATCAATGCAAATTGGGCATACAATGCAATTTGGGCACAGAGGCCCTGCTATCAATGCAGTTTGGAGATCACACAATGTAATTTGGGCACAGAGGCCCTGCTAGGTTTGAGATACCTGTGTAGTGGGAGAGAGGCCTATCAATGCAGTTTGGGATCACACAATGCAATTTGGGCATACAATGCAATTTGGGCACAGAGGCCCTGTTATCAATGCAGTTTGGAAATCATACAATGGAATTTGGGCACAGAGGCCCTGCTAATTTTGAGACCCCTGTATAGTGTGAGAGATGCCTATCAAGGCAAATTGGGCATACAATGCAATTTGGGCACAGAGGCCCTGCTATCAATGTAGTTTGGGGTCACACAATGCAATTTGGGCAGAGAGGCCCTGCTAAGTTTGAGACACCTGTATAGTGGGAGAGAGGCCTATCAATGCAGTTTGGGATCACACAATGCAATTTGGGCACAGAGGCCCTGCTATCAATGCAGTTTGGAGATCACACAATGCAATTTGGGCACAGAGGCCCTGTTAAGTTTGAGACCCCTGTATAGTGTGAGAGAGGCCTATCAATGCAAATTGGGCATACAATGCAATTTGGGCACAGAGGCCCTGCTATCAATGCAGTTTGGGATCACACAATGCAATATGGGCACAGAGGCCCTGCTAAGTTTGGGACACCTGTATAGTGGGAGAGAGGCCTATAAATGCAAATTGGGCATACAATGCAATTTGGGCACAGAGGCCCTGCTATCAATGTAATTAGGGGATCACACAATGCAATTTGGGCACAGAGGCCCTGTCATCAATGCAGTTTGGGGCAACAGGGGGTGATCACATTGATAAACCTTGGTTTTGCCTAGTGGTCAGGAATCTAGGGTAGAGCTGTACCTCTCCCCAACCCAAGCCACCCTACCTTACGGGTCCTTGTAGTTGCTGGTTGACGGCTGGCCACTGGCTTCCCCTGCGGACACCTGCTGACACTTCCTGGAGCCGCCTCTGTTGGAGCCGCCCTTGGCCTTGGGGCCCTTAGCCGCAGGGCTGCACGGGCAGAGGGCTGCCCTGGGAGGACCAGTGCTGAAGGGCTCATGGCCCAATCACAGCGGGGTGGGCGGGTTGGTAGGCGGAGGGAGCGGACACCAGGGAGAGGGTGGGGGTGGGAGAGGGACGCTTGGTGGGCCTGGGGGCCTGGTGTGGCGGAGAAAGATTTCTGCGTGCCCAGAGATGGGCTTTCTTACCTCGCGCCGGCTTCTGCACAGGATCTTCTGCACGAAAGGAACAAAGCCCAGGAGGGTCAGAGGCCAATTTCACTCACCTGCTGCTTGGATGGAAAGACGAGCTAGCAGGGAGAAGCAATGTGATTACACCAGGCAGCTCGGGTTCAGACTACCCAATCAGGAAGCTGGGGCGGGCTGGGGGGTGGGAGAAGGGAGGGAGAGGGAAGTGGAGGTGCCGGGGATAGCGGAGTGCAATGGCGGGGTCAGGGGCGAAGAAACAATGGGTAAAGCGAAAGGAAAAAGGCCTGGGAGGGTCAGAGGCCAATTTCACTCACCTGCTGCTCGGTTACATGACTGGGAGGGGTCATCTTGGTGGGGAACAACCCTTTCAAAGGAAATGGATTGACATTATACTCTTAATAAGACATCCCCAGACAACTTGATTCGTCTCTGCCACACACACTCACGCACACTCAATAATGCAGAGGACAATTGCATAGGGGAAGTGATAGGTAACAAAACATTTTCCTCTCTGGGTGACAGTGGGACGACTAGGGCATCCATTAGGGAAGGGACATTTGTGACATCATGAGCAGACTGGATATGACTATCTTATTTACAAACAAAGCCATAACTTGTTCAACACCAGGCATACACATGCTGAAAGAAAGGAAGATTGTTTAGACATAGTGGGGGTGCACGGTACAAAGGGGGGTGCGTAAAGATAGTGCATTGAAAGTGAGTAAATTCAGCTACATTCTGAGCGCACATATTTCAGCAAGGAGACTGGGCTCATGCATACACAAATAACACAAAGCAATTCAATGAGACACACAAGGAGGAGAAAGGTGCACTTGAGGGGGGAGGCGTGCATTTGATTGATGGTTCACTAACTATAGATAAGACTGATTGGGTCAAGAGGTTAGGAAATGCTGTAGTGAGACTGAGGGAAGGCAGGACAAGTGAGAAGGTTAGAGGCGCACGATTGCCAACTAATTATTAAACACACACAGCAAAATGAGTTGCTCTCACACTGGCACTAGAACACAGTGCAGAAAACTGAAGGAGAGACACATTGCCCTGAGAGAAGTGAGGAACATGGTGATGTGAGTGGGGTACAACAATACACAAGAGACACACATCATGGAATTGCGGGGAGCTGCACCCAGGGAGGGGAAAACTCTGAGTAAGGGGTGGATGACCCATGTTCCCAACAGACACCCTATGGGAAACAAAATAACAGTGCAAGTAGTAATGCCACTAGTGCTTTTAAAACAGCACTGGCACAAATGCATTAGCCAAGACACATAGGGAAAGAGGTCATTGCTGCACGCATTGGAGAATAATGGTTGTATTAAAATTTGGGAGTAGATCATGGGGGGAGAAATATATTGTTTAACTGCAACAGTAATGAAGTAGTGGAGTAATACAATACTAGACTTAAATGAGCAATTAACAGAGTAGGTAGGGTTTAACAAGTGGACATGGGGTGGGATAGAGGGCATGGGAGTACATTGTGATGGTTGGGATTGATAGAGAACAAAAACAAAAAGAAAAAAAAGAGATAAAAAAGAGGGGGGACAGGTAGCGATTACATGGTAGCAAATTGCATTCAGGTAGTGAATACTTGCTAGCATATTTCATTAGTAACAGCTTAAAGTGCCAGCAGTTCACTGCGGGGCACACCCTGAGAAGTTGTGAGAGGAGCCATAGGAGAAAGATCTAAAAACCCTGCGATTATCTTAATTCAGGAACCTGATCCTCTTAATAGAGACACACAGCCACTTTATCTGACAGATTTACAAAGACTCAAAGGCCCATTTGTACACCACCACTTAAACTACATGTATGTGATCCAAGTGTGTCAAGAATATCTTCACCTAAATTAAGTGCAGATGATCCAGATGAGTTAAGGATACAGCTACAGTACAGTGGTTGTCTACCAATTTTCTAGGTAATTTCGAATTGTGCAACAAGTTACGGTCAGACCGCCATTGAACGCCCACCAGCTGGTGACAGGATGGTACACAAATGTACCCTTGGCTCCTCCCACTAGGATACTGAATAGTGTAAGAATAGTGCAGAGAGGTTAGGTCAAGAAATTGAAGAATATGTCGATTCTCAGGTCTCAAGCGCTTCTTTTTCATTTCTCGCCAGATACAAAGGACCCAGGGCAGGCCTGAAGACAACGGACAACTAAAATTCCAATGGCTATGGACTAGAGTGGGACATTTTGCCCTCCTGACATACTTTGTTAGATGTGTAAGGCGTCAATCCCTACAAAGCGGTGGCCACCCTGGCAACGAGGGAGCAACGATCAACAGGGCCAACGCAACAGATTTTCATGAACTGCAAGACAACACGAACACTCTTGAGTCAGGGAAACATGGCCATCCTATGGTCCAACGCACACAAGCAGCTAGAATAGGGACCAACACCCCAGTGTGCATAGCATGCTGAAACAGGATTCAAATTATATTTTGTGAAAACAACAGCTGTAACACTGTTTTGTTCTTTCTCTTTTCCTCGCACATGCAGGTTGTTGCGTATGTATGCTGTTAGAATTGTGTAGGAAATTTCCTTAATGTTATCTCCCATTAGTCACCCTGAGGCCTACTCATTCAACCATTCTGAAGCCTTTTCCCACTCAATTTGCCCACTCTGTCAGAAAACTCAGACCCCTTAGCGCACGTTTCCCTGAAGTATATTTCCTCGCTTACATTTAATACAAAGCCCAAACTTTTCCCCAACTTGAATACAGTGCATATACTGTCCGACCTACATTGAGAAACCCTGAACAAGAAATGTCCGGGGGGAGGCTTCATTTTTGCCCTTAGTGATTGTTTAGTTTGCAGAGCTTGAGGTTACTAACAAGTACTAACGTATTAATGCCTTTCTTGCGATTTTCAGGCGGCCAACTTTATCATCTCATCAGCTGCAAGGACCCAGCAGCGTAAGTGGTTATGGGCAAGCACATAAGGACTTTTATCCTCACGATGGGACTGTTAATGATGAACGGAATAATGGGGGGTGGTAATTTAATAATAATATGTAATAGTGAGCATTACCGCTGTACCCCCTACTAACATTCCCTAACCCAAGCAGGAAGAATTACGCTGTCAGCGGGTGAGGAAAAGACTGCTGCCAAAGTAAGGAGAGGTAAGCGCAGTGTAACTGCAGACACAAAGGGAGTAAAACATACACATCACACACATAGCAGAAGTAACCAACAACATGCACACATATAGAAAATTGGTAGGGACACCACTGGGGAGAGCTCTCCTGACTGCTCTTTAATAACCTATGCCTTGAGAGAATTGATTGCAACAGAAATACCTACAGAAAAGCACGATGCCCATGTACCTCAAAGTGTTCCAAACGTGAAGAAGATTGCAAGGGAAGAAAGCAACATTGTGATTGATGTAAAAAGAGGCAATCCACTATGAAAGAAAATTACATCAAGACACTACCCATGATGAAAAACTACTGGCAGCTCATTGAAGAACAACTGTATGTAGCAAAGGGGCCAGAGAGAGAGAGAAGAAACAACTAGCAAAGGCACCAGTGAGCAAGCTGCAAGGGAGAAAAGAAAAAAAAACAGAAGAAAAAAAAAGAAAATAATTAAAAAATGACAACTGCCTAACTGAGTGGGACAAGAGTGCGAAGTTCGTGACTTGGGTGGAGAATGAAGAAGGACCTATGCCAATAAATACTGTGAAGACACCAGCCTTATGTTACCAGCACAACAGTGAAAAGAAGTGGACAAACATGCTGGATGCAAGAAGGTTCAGACAAGTACGGAGATGAGAGAATGAACATCAGTGCTTATGGACTACTATCGAGCATATGCATCTAAAGCTCAAGAGAAACTACGACCGAATTGGGGAGGCGACTGTTCGTTGGTGCACAGCAGCATGCCCTTGTTGGTGATGCCCAAGGAAGATGTGAAGCATGACACATTCCCCAGGATGGAAAACAACTGAAGGAAGAAGAGATGACTGAACAAAGCACCAAAAGCACAAACAACGGAAGAAGAGAAACAGACAGAGGAGTGAAAAGAGGGGGGAATTACTTCTCGAGTGAGACAGAAGCAACATTGGATGAAGTACCAGCACACAAAAGACTGTTCAGCAGAAAACACATGTGAACAGAGAAAGACAGGAACTTGCTAGAGTTTTCATGGTCATGGTTGCCATCATGACTGGCTGGTCGATTGAAGGTGATAACTGAAGTACTAGTACCAAGCGCAGCATCATTGTGCAAGATCAAGATCCATTGCAAGATGTGAGAGAACAGCAGAAGAAGAGATCAGAATGCAAATAAGAGACATGGTGAAAGGAAGAGCCGGACTAAGGGAGAAGATAGCGGTGTGCGACATGGTTCCAGCAGTAATAAAGGTAGACACTCCCTGTGATCCGAGGAAGTACGAAGGGAAGTGAGTGGAATGCAGAAGGACAACACTCCTACATGTACTGTTCATCGACAATCAGGTGCACAATTATGGACACTTCAGAGAATTGACAAAGATATGCCGACCGGAAGAAGGTGAATGTTGCTTGGTGGTGTGGTCGACAAGTGGACCAGAGGGGGGACTGAAGAAGGAAAATCGAGATCAAACTCCTGCCCCCTGACCCCAGGCACATCAACTGACAGAACAGCAGGAAGAATAAGGAGCACACTCATCATTGCACCAGGATCCAGTGCGCCCATGGGTGACAAATATGCTGGAAGACACCCACTTCACCAACACTGCAACCTACATGCTACATTAGCCTCAATGCAGCAATACCAGAATATACAAAACACAAGAATTCCTGTTTGAAGGCTTGCAGATGCTTATATGAATTAACCTAATCTAATGGCACAGTGTAAAGCCATGTTTCAGGAAAATTACAGCCAAGTACACTTGTCTCACTGAACACCAGCCGCAGTGGGGATTCGTGCTGACTTCAGCAATGCGCTTCGCAAACTCAGCAGCAGCCCAAGGTCTTACAGTAAAATAAGATTCCTTTCCTTGAACAACAGTGAACTCTGGCAGACAAGCATTTTTAATTCTTCGCAAATACGAGTAAGTCAGAGCAGAACATCCAGGTCCCATTGTTTTTTCTCTGGGAAACGAAAGACATTTTCGCAAGACCCACACATCATTTGAAACATAATTGTAACAAGAATGGCTCAGCTCTGGCCAATGAACGCCGAGGGCCCAGGGGCGAAAAGCCTGTTCAAGATAAAACTAATGGGAACAAATTCACAATGCAACAATTTTAGAATTAGGTAATGGGGGTGGCTCAGTTAAACCAGCACACTGACGCCAAAGTCCAGAGGTATAATGATCAGGCGTCCTATTAGGGCACTATAGGCTACCTATCAGCTTAGCAGCCAATCTCAGGATGAGATAGGTTTCTGGGAGGTGGTCCAATTCTGTGATGTCAGCCTGCAGTGTGTTACAAAGCTGGCTTGCTTGCAAGCCAGCCCCGGGGAAGACAGTGCCTGGATTTTTGCTGTGCACGAAGCCCTCTGTGTGGGCTTTTTTGCTGCCCAGAAATAAACCTAGTTTGGAACATGTTGCTGCCTGCTTGGAACTCTGCTGCATTTCTTTGGGCAAAATGGGAGGTGTTGGGGCCTCCCATAGCTGGGACCCCCAGAAGCCCTGGTGGGGGTCCAACTTCTCCCCAACATTAGGACAGAATGACCGGTATTATTTTGGCTACATAGTATTTAACCATTGGCAAGATGGAGAATTTACAGTATTTGGCCTTCATTTTTTAATATGGGGGATTAGTTCATATTCCTTGGTGAAGATTTCATGCTCCTGATTTCTCGGGCTGGCTTAGATCTTATAGCCAAGATAGGTTAGTTCTTCCACTCGTGGTATAGTCTGCCCATTCAGTGACCAGTTTTCAAAGCTAATTTTGTTTCTTGGATGTTTAAACACAAGAATCTTAGATTTTAGCGGGTTTATTACTAGCCCGTTTGTATCTGCATAGCTACTCAGTTTGGTCAGTAGTCTTTGGAGACCTATGGCTGTTCTGTCCAAAAGGACTATGTCGTCCCCATATGCCAACCAAAAGATCTTACTCCCATTAAGGATTGGGCTGGCCAGTGCGGACGGTTCTAAGTCTTGCCCCATATCGGACAGAAAAAGGTTGAAAAATAGAGGAGCTCCCAGACACCCCTGCCTTACTCCTCTCTCTACCTTCACTTCATTTGACAGATGTCCCTTGTCATCCAACCTTACCCTTACTGTTGTGTCCCTATGCAACTCTATTAACATAGCCAGTAGAGGTTGTGGGACTCCCTTTAGTTTAGGTTTTTCCCACAGCAAGCCTCTGCTGATCTGATCAAGGCCTTCGAGAGGTCTATCCACGCCACATACAGGGGTAGTTCTCCTTTCTCGGCAGAGGTCTCACTCACTAGGCTCAAAATTAACCCATTTAGCAATGTGGAGAGGCCCTTTCTAACCCCTGTTTGAAAGCGGGACAAGGCCCCCACACTATTCACCCAGATTGTGAGCTCCTTAACTATCAGCCTCATAAAAATCTTACTTTCGATATCCAAAAGCCCAATTGGACGGTAACTAGCGGGGTCAGTCCTATCCCCACCATTAAAGAGTGGAATAATCAGCGTGGTTTTCCAAGAGGGTGGGAAGTGTTTTGTGAGCAAGATCACCCCAAATAAGTTCCTCAAAAACACAGCCCAGAATACTGGTTCACTTTTAAGAACTTGATATGTCAACCCATTAGGGCCGGAAGCCTTGGATAGCGATGAGCTCCTGATTATCTCCGCAATTTCCAGGGCCAGGGACCATTTGGTCTCCAGCTGCATTGGCTCCCCTTCATCTCTTGGTTTCTGAAAGATGGCTGACAAATGATTAAACCATTTGGTTTTTGTAACCAAGTAACCCAGGGAGCTATTTGAATACTGATTCAATTGCCCCATTACTGACCAAAACCCTTGAGTATTGGTTTCAGCCACAAGCTTCAACATCTGTTCACCATCTTTTTGTAATCTAGCCATTCTATTATTTTTTTTACCAATACCTGTACTTGCTCCTAATACCATTTGCTTCCTTTTTGAGTCTGTCTGGTGTCATGTTCTGTTTTTTAAAGCCCCGAAGTTTACTTCTCATTTCCCTCTTTCTGATCATAGTTTCCTCATCAAACTCATGCAAATGGTTCTGCTTAGCTCCAATTGGTGACATTTTGGGTGGTACAGTTGACCAGTAAAACTGATGTATTTGTCTGGATGGCAATGGTCTATCAGGGAAGAGTTTGGAAACATCTTCAATACTTGGTTTAATTTTTCCCCTCCTTGATCATATTTGACTAATCTAACTCTAGCCCCCCCCCTCCCTCCAGTTCTTGCTTATGTAGCCACTGCTGATGCCCCTGAATATCTGGAAAGGATAACTCCAGCCTGGCATGGTCGCTGCCCCCCTCGCGATTCACTGTCAATGTAGATGTTCTTGAGAAAAGGCTTGCACTAACGAAAATATAGTCTACTATAGATGTTGAGTCTCCTCGTCTCCATGTCGTGGTGGCTCCTTTTGCCCCCTCCGAGATGCCATTTAGCATTTCAAGATCCCATGAGCTCATGAATGCTAACCATTTCAGTCCTCTTCTAGAGATTTTTTTCCCCCTTAAGCCCTCCTTTTCATTTGCACACTCGGCACATATGGAATTGAAGTCCCCTGCCACGATGATATTAGCCTTGCCCAGGTCTGACTTCACTATGAACAATACACCCCCTAACATATCCAAAAATGTGTCGAGTGTGGAAGAGGCCGGGTTCCAGTAAACATTAACCACCACCACCCACGGATTTTGGATGACAAAATTAAGTTTAATTTCGCTGGCCAAGATGGCAATTTTATTCTCAAAGATCACCTTAGCATTCCTCACTGAGCTGTTTTTGAATGCTATCAAAAGTCCACCAGCTGGTCTACCCAGCGGTTTTTGACTTGCAGGCAGGCAATGGATGGTAAAGCCTTCTATTTCTAATGCATTCACCATCCAAGTTTCCTGTAATATCAAAATATCCATCTTACCACAAAGGTGATCTTTAACTTTTTTGGCTCTAAAAGTGCTGGAACCCCGCGTGTTCCAACTCACTACATGCAGGGCAGACTGACTAAAGTTGTCTTGACCCTAGGCCTATACTCGTCAGAACTTGGGCTAGAATTTCAAGGACGGCAGCCAATACATTTTCTTCCTTCTTAGTTTCTGCCATGTCTCTATTACCCTCTTTTTTTTGGGAACCCAGAGCTTGTTTCTTGATTCTGAGAGTTTGACTGTGCAGGCCCTTGCCCTTTAGTAGTCTCATTCAAATTAAGCTCAGTATCGTCTTTAACCACTCTTAGGCTTTTTCCTTCTAACGCCCCAGCAGCTTTTATAATTGCATTATAGGCTCTAGTAGAACTCAACCCCAATTCAACCATATAGCCGTTTTTACAGTCGGGGAATTTGACATATTCTATGTCCCCCGAGGCAAGCAGATACAAGCTCTTTACTTTCTTAAACCCTCCTAGGATGTTGTTTCTGCTTAGGGATTTATAGTGATTGTTCTTTCGCGTAGATTCTAACCACAATCTGGGAGCTTCAAAACCAGTTCAGTCATCCTCTTGAAGAGGCCTATGTACCAATTTCCTGTCCGATTGAAGAGAAGACTCATTTTCGTGTTGTGCAATCTCTTTCGATTTTACTGCGCCGTTCCATATCCCCTGGATTATCAGGGGCTTCCCTCCAACCTTTTCGGATACTGCCTCATTGAGGTTGGTTAATTCACTTGCAATAGCTAGACTCACTGCTTTCTTCGGGGCTGTAAGGAAGATCGGCGCTATTTTTAGTTTTGCTCCTCTCGCATCCGTGTCTGCGCTCTTGACCACCGATATTCTCTTAGATATCTTCATTTGTGTGAAGATGGGAACCAGTTTCAATTTTGGTATTGTAAGATCCCCCTCTTTTAGACTCTGTGAATTTTGACCTGAGCTAGGAAAATACCCTGTCTGCATCCCCACACTCACGCACAAGATCACAGGGTTGCTTTCTACTGTTCTCTGTTGTAATAACTTTGCAGCTGACTGAGCTCTATTTGGCATCAGCAGAATATTTGTCTGAGACCCCAGCTCGCGTGTTAGTTTAGCAGTTCCTTTATTATGGATAACTTCTTTTGTCATATCTGATTGGGCATCGACATTCGCTGTATTGATGTTGTTCACAAAATTAAGAATTCCTGCATTTTTAATTTTTTGTTTTTTTTTCTTTTTCTTTTTTTTTCTTTGTTCCTTTTAGTATTTTTCTGGGTGCTCTTTTGTCCCTTTTTTGCACCTTCTTTTCTTTTCGTTCTCCTCCTCCTCTTGGCATTTTGGTTACTCGCAACAATCCAATCTGGATCAGTGGCAGCCCCCATATCACCAATGACTTCCTGGCCTTCACCACTTACACTCCTTTCCCCGTCTTCCATTACTTGGGCCTCCACCACCTGAGCTAATCTCATAAATTCCTCCAAGGTTGATTCCGACAACGGAGTGCCATTGTAAATATTAGAGATCTCTGATGATTCACTCATTTCTGGCTCCTCTGGTCCAGGCTGCTGGAAACTTGGTCTGGAGTAGGTCTCGAATTTGAGATTGTGACGTGGCATCCTCCTTTCTATTTGCCAGGGAGAGTCTCTGTATAGAAGCAATATCTAAACCCTGATTGGCCACTTGAATTTGTATGTCATTTAGCATGGGGGTGATGGAAGAGATAATTGTATTCTTTAACCCCACCATCGAGGAATCACATTTGGCTACTTCATCTGTTAGTTCAAGGAGAATTCCGGCTTGGCTTTGAACCTCTCCTTTTAGCAATTCAAACACTGACACCAGTGAATTAAGCACAAAGCTTAACACCTTTAGGGTTGAGTTTTCTGCCTGATGGTTTAACTGATTCTCCTTCTCTCCTTCGGAAGCCGGTTTCTCTAACACCAATCCCCTGTTTTCCTCTAGGAGGTCAGTGTGAATCTCCAGCTCCTCTTCCTCATTTTCTGGGCCTGTTTGGTCTCCCTGCTTTGGGACTTCGGTATGACTTAAGCTGGCTGTCATCTTGCTTACTTCCTCTGCTCTTAAAATTGGCGAGCCCCAGCTCCCTTCTCTTAAGTCGACCGCATCATTTGAGCTTTTGTGTCTCTTTTGCCAAAATATTCTTTGATCTTCCTTTGAATATTTTTTGTAACTGTATATTACAACCCTCGTCACCACTGGTTTACAATGGCTGTTTGTCCAGTTTGAATTTCTTTTATTCCAATCTCTTTTATCGGGGTTTCATGCACCAATGCTACTGTAACCAACGGTTGTTTAATTTGCGTCGTTCTTTGGTTTTCAGTATGTGGAGACTCGAAAGTCGTAGAACTCACCATTGGGGCTGTATATGAACCATTCCAATCTGCACCATTTACGGAGTCGAGGGCTGCTGTACTCCTCAGCTTCATTTTGTCAATAATCGACAGATCAGATTTGGGGGACTGGGAGAGTGGCTATCTGTCCTTCGTAAGGGGCCCCTCACTTCGTTTTTTGCCACACTCCAGTAACACTGGCCAGTTTGTATAGCAACAATCCCCAGTTTTTGCACTAACAGAACGGGATCAAAGGGTAACCCCAACAGTCTCCCACTCTCTGGCTAAGTGCGCCCCCTTGATTGAGAGACCCCAAGTTCTTACTTGCGTGTAATTCGTCTCTCACCTGTTAGTCTTGGCGCCGCCCAGCTCCAACTTCTCCTGATTCCTTATATGGTGTACTCTTTGATATAATGCCCCGTAACTTCACGCAGCTACTGATGCTGCTTGCTGCAGTATCCGAAGTTCCACCTTTCCCTCAACTTCGTGCCTGCCTCTACAGCTGGCCAGTGAACGGGATCGAGGACTAGCAAACTCCGCCTTAAGAACCGTTACTGCAACCGGGGACGTCATTTCACCAAAATGCCAGGGGTAGCGTACGTGACATCACACGACCCTTGACCCCCTGATGACATCACAGGAAGTGATGTCATTTGACCCCACCCCAACATGATATCGCGGGAAGCGATGGAACATGACCTTTCAACTATTGACAAAAGAGGAAGTGGCATCACATAGCACTGTACACTACGAAAAATATGGTTACGATATCACTATAATGTGATGTACATTTCATACAAGAATGGATCGGCATATGTATCATTAAGATCAGTGTGTATAGGCCCATATTACCAAATGACTGTGAATGCAAGCAGACGTCCATGACCAAATGATAATGATTTGTTATTATATAGCACTTGCGCTTAAGCGCTTTATATAGAAAAAATATACACCCAATATCACCCAACCTGTGTTGATACTCTCGACCTCAGAAGGATGAAAGGCTGAGTTGAGGCATTTAAGAACAGACTAAATCAGTGACTCACCCCCTGAAGTGTGCCTGAAATAAACCTTTAATGAGTCTAGCAATTATTGTATAGAATTCCAGAAAGACACATTATTGGTATTCCTATTCTTTCTGATTTAGGATTAGTGCTGAAAGTGTTAGACTTGTGGCACTCAGATTCTTATTTTTCTTTTGGGGCCTGAACAAGAAAGTCAGCCACTCCAGAACCAAAAAGCCACATGGTGCTGGCCACAGCGCAGGGGCTTGCAATTTAAAACAAAAACAAAGAAAAAAAAACATTTTTTTTTGGTTTTCATGTTAGAGGTCGCAAGAGAGACCACAGAGGTCACAAGGGAGACCTCAGAGGTTGCCGTTGCGACCTCTGGCAACCCCTAAATGACATTCCTGACTGCAACAACTTAAAACTTCTTCAATTTCAAATAGTATTTTAACTAAATCTAGCATGACGCACAAACCTGAGAAAGTTCAATAAAAAAAAAAACAGTTCCATGGTAGTTAGTATTATTAAAAAACGAAACACTGAAAGAAAACATATATTAACAGTAGAAAAAAGTCAAGGACCTGTACCTTCTAAATTTCGCAAAACATATCAAGTTGGTGATTCTGCGTCACTTCCAGATTTACCAAGCATTGTCTCGGGAGGATACCTCTGGAAGCAAGACGACAGGGAGCAACACAGGTTCGAGCCCGGGTCCGCGCTTAGAATCCTCTGGGTATTAAGTGCATTATAAATAACCTATCATATCATCATATCATATCCAGAGTATACTTATTCTTTTTTAGGCTGCTTAGAATGTGGGACAATAATTGCAGTAGGAGAAACAAATTCTGCTACTCGTCTTCACAAATTAAAGTATCATCGGTTAACACATACTTTAAAAAAGTATGTATTTGTTAAAACCAAGTGTTTCTTACAATAAAGCATTAATATACAAATATTTGTTTTCAATTTTAAATGTGTATTTTGTTGTGTATTCATAAATATGGGCTGTTGCTTTTTAGTAAGAATTAATGTATTACAATACCATATTTGTATATTACTAATAAATGAATTACAATACATTAGTATATTGACAAAGTAAAATAAAATTATATTTTCTAAAAAAATAATTATAAATCATGCCACCAAAAATGCATTCCCAAAACTCTTAAAAAACATCTATTTGTTTAACATGGTAACTTGTATTAATACATAATAAAATGATCTTCAATTTGCATTTACTACATATAAAACATTCAGTTAAAGTAAACAAATCATACGGCCAAACCATTATTTATTTTAATAAAAATATAAATCAAACATATGTACCTTTTCATATAATTACTTATAATATATTAGTAAAATGATTTTCAGTCATAACATTAAAATGTATTAAATAATGTATATACAATTTTAAACATTAATGAAATAATACAACAAACACAAATACACCTCATACCAATTTAAAAGAAATCATGTAACTTTAAATTTTGCTTTATGCTGTATTAAACAGACTAAAACAAAAAATAGTTTAGACTGATTAAAAACATTTTAAAATAACATCAATAAAACAAAAGTTCACCTATATTATTTTAATATTGATAGCATGTAAGTTTACTTTTACATGCCATCTCAATTTCTGGCGGTTTTCATAATGATACCCAGACCAAAATTGAACAAGTACATAAACGTATTCATATTATAACTCAAAGAACCTTTAATTGGTATTTTAAAAAAATCTAGTATACATACATAACACCTAATTGAAATTTTTCAAATTTAAAATGTATTTTTAATGTGACTTTTTCCCAAAGTTTTTATTAATATTACATTGGAGTTCGGTGATGGGTTTAAGGGGTGATGTGGAGGCTGTCACAAAAACTATAGCTACATTTTCACAAATATAAATAATTCGAATTTTACACAACTACATAAAAACAGAATTGCAACAAACATTCATAGATTTCAATTAAATTCATTATAACACATAATAATTGTTAAAATTAAATAGTACTTACACATTTTATAAAGAATTACAAAAGCTTTGAAAAGCAATTTAAAAATGTACAAAAAACAAAAACCTAGTCTACAAACAAAAGAAATCATACTGTTATGGTAACATAAACATTTTACCAATACATTTAAAAAATATTATATTTATAATACATATATATGTATTATTTATGTTGATTGGAGGACAAAATAAAACAACAATATTAAGAGCATGGTTGGGACCAATATTACTCAGTGTATTTAATTGAGGTGATACCAGACTGTAAGTCCCATTCTGGAAAATTCCAGTGTGCTATAGCACATAAGGGAAGGGGACAGCTGAGCAGTGGCTAGCGGTACCAGAACTACGGCGAAATGTTTCTGTTTTAGAAGACTGTTTATTGCAGGAGTTGAGTGAACCATTAAATAAAGGAAGACAAGGCCTGCTGGAGAATTCTGTGGAAAACATGGAAATTTCATTTGTGTATTGCGACAAAGTTCCCTGCCTGGCTCTTAGAGTTAGGGTACGGCCACCCACTAGGTGAGGTGGGTTACTGGGCTGGTGTGGGGGAGCATCTCCTGGTCCACCCCACCTTCCCTAGGTTTGATGGCAGGGACTGGTTCCGCAACACTGTGATAGATATACACAAGGCCGAGGGAGAATTCATTCTGAAATGGAATCCCTGGGGGGAGAGCCCATGCAGGTGCGGAAATATTTTGCGACACATGCTCTACCAGGGCAAGAAAAATGTTAACATCAGATGCCCCGAGCTAATGCAGACACAAATCTTATGAGTCCCAGTGAGACCCACACAGGGGGAGACCCTGGTGTGACAGCAGTATCTTGCGAGTGGAGAAGATGCCTGACAGCATCACAAAGCTGATTATCAAGGTTGACATTAGAGTGTAGTGCCGGCAAACATTCTGGTTTTGTTTTTAGTCAAATCCTTATTTTCACTGCTTCCTTGCCCATCCCTCTCCTCTGTCTTGCCTTTCTTTTTAGCCATTCTCTCCCAGTTTCACCCTAAAGCGGCTGTTCTTTCTTTACCTTCTTTGCCTTCTCAAGTCTGGTCTTTCTCCCTGCTTCCTAACCTGTCCTGCCCCCCTTCATTCTCCTTCTCCTGTTTTATCAACTTCTCTCTTGAAATCTCCCTTCTCGCCCCCTACCCCCATATTGCTCCCTCCTTGCCACACCCCTTTGCCCAGTCCCTCCTTTCTGGGAGCTGGCTGTCTCCTTTTTCTCTCTTTCTGTCTGGCCCTCATGTTCTCCTGCATATCTCTATTCATCCAGTCCTGTCTCCCCACCCCCTGTTCAGTTTATTTGAATTTCTCCCTCCTGTTCTGTATCTTCTTGTTATTGTCCGCATTCTTTATTCTCTTTCTCTTCTTGTGTCTCTTGGTTATCTCTCTTGATTAATATATTCTGTTTCTCTGCCTCCTGTTGCCTGCTCTCGCTCCTGTTATCTCTATCTCCTGTTCTACCTCTCCTTTCTCCCACCACTTCCCTCTTCTTTTACTCTTGCCTGTTTTCTATTAAACTTGCTGCCCATTCACCTCATGTTCTCTTCTCAGTATCTTTCTCTTTTTCAAGCTCATGTTCTATTTCACCCAATATTTATTTTCTGCTCTCTCGTCCTCTTACCCTGTTTGTCATCCCTTTAATTCCATGCTAATTTTCCCCACATTTATTTTTTGTACCCCTCTTTTCATGTTCTGTCTCTCTCTCTCTCCTGGCCTCTCTCACTTTCTCTTCTCCCTTGCACCCTACATCTCTGACTCCTGTTATGGCATAAGTTCTCTTCTTCTCATTCTCTCCTTGCATATCTTCACCCTTTCCTGTCTCGCCTTTGTCTCCCCTCCCTTTCTCTTTCATCCTCTTATTCCCTCTCTTCTATTTCACTCTCCTCCGAACTCTCTCTCTCTACCTTGTCCCCTCAGACTTCATGTTCTTTCTCTTCTTTTTCCTTCTGCCGTACCACCTTCCCTGCTGCCATCCCGAGTTCTGTTTTGCACCTCCTTCCTTCCTTTTGTGGCTATCATGGGCAGTGTAGAATGCTAATGGTGATACGGTGGAGGTGGCACAAAATTTTAAGTATATGATTCTTTTTTTTATTGATGATGACTTTATGCAGACTGAGCCAATTTATTAACCAGAGTAACACACATAATTAAAGAAATTTACTGGTGAAGTAGAGTTCTATCTTGGGGAAGAACATTTAATATTAATAATTGTTTTTTATAATGAGCAAGCAGAGTAAAACATATCTGTAACTACCATTGTTAAATGGCCGAAATTAAAAAGGACGAGCGAGGATGCTTGAGACTAGCACTTTTGGTTGCTTCCTCTTCCCCTGGTGAGGATTCTAACCTTTAGTCTACCAATGCTCGGGCTATGACATGCACCTGACCGCTTATGTGCCTGGGAATTGTGTTACTGTTTTTGTTGTGGAGGCGTTTCGACCACTGTTAAATGACAAGCCGACACTGTGAGGGGAAACAGTGGTCATCATCTTATGTGGCTGTATCAAAGACATTTTGGGGCTGAAATAGTGGTTATATATTTTGAAATGGCCAATTTAGATGACAAAAAGCAATATGTCCATATGTTGCTCTCAAGTACAGTACTCTTTCTGATATAAACAATGGAGTTTGTTTTGCAATTAATAAGTTGCTGATGTTAAGTTGTTGTAATGTATTTCACTTTATTTCTTAGAATATATATTTTTTTTTACATTTTTTTATTTTACTTGTAACATATAGTTTGAAACAAACTTTATTTACAAAAAAGCTTTCTCTTTCACTCATTATAAGAACAAAAATGTCATAATTCCATCAAATAAAAAAGAAAGACATGATTATGCAAGGAGACATCAGATTTTGAGTTTAACTATAGGACAAAACATCTTTGTCAATCAGAAGGTTTGAAGAAAACAATTGCCCGCAATACTCATTCAACTATTGACTTTCCCTATAGTATCTCCCTAGAGGGCATAATCATTTCTAAAAAGAGACCCAATGCACAAGTTAATAAAATCTGATTACTTGATAGCAAATGATACCTCCATTCCTCCATATTTCCATTTAAAGGTTCGTATTTGCCCAGAAATTGTGAACGGGAGTTTGTCAGTACGAGACATTCTGTGATCAAATGTTTGAAGGATTCAACAGCATTTCTACAGAATCTACAAAAGTTATTGATCGTATCTACATCATGTCTCATCTATAGCATCTCCTTTGTCTTATGTATATTCAATCGTATCTTTAGAAATTGATTGCGGTGGAATCTCGAGGGGAATTTTGTTAAGTATCTGGGTAAGTGATCAAGACTATTCGCTGCTGTTCCTAGCTGTAGAGAAGTTTTTAGTTTGCTCTTCTTCTCATTGTTTTGAATCCAGTTCCATAGTCTTAGTTTTTTTTGGCAATTTGTGGAATCATCATCACTGTTGCCCACTTTATCTCTGCACTTTCTAAGATGAACTTTAGCTTATTTGCCCAACTTAACAGAATGCCAGGATGTGAAAATTTAGCTGACGGGGCCAATATCTGATATGCTGGCGCTTTATCATGCAAGAGCATTTTTCTCAGAACAGCAATTAACCTCCATGAGACAGTGCCGTACATCGAGTCCAGTCCAGGCTCATGTCTAATTACAATTATCGAAACACAGGTGGGTAATCTGAGAACCTTTTTCCAAAAAATCCCTTCTAAAGCAGCCCATAGTTGGTAGTTAATTTTCCAACCTGCTTCTGCTCTGAACTTTATTGATGGGATCACCTTTTGGATATAAAAGGTGCGCACAGGCTGCAGTGTAACTTTGCCATATTCGGCATGAACTTTTGCACCTTGTAATGAGAAGACGGTCATCCATTTTTTCAAATCAGTGACCCAGTCTTTTTCACTGATAGAGTTGTTTAATAAGATGCCTAGATAGCGGATGGCAGAAATTTGATCAATATATTTACCACCAATTTGCCACACAAAGCTCATGTCCTTTTTTTCATCACACTGCCTATTGCCAAGATCTTTGTCTTATCTGTGTTTATTTCCAGGTGGTTTTCAGCAAGGTACATTTTTAACTTACTTAGCAGTCTTTGCAATCCAACTTGTGTGGAATCCATCAGGACAATGTCATCGGCATATAATGCCCAGCTAATCAATTGTCCATTCAATTTGGGCGGGAAGCATGGAACATCCTTCAAAGCGATAGAAACATCTGAAATATATAAGGGGACAGCCTTGTTTAACTCCCTTGTTCGTGTGAATTTTCTTTGTTAAATCTCCTTGCTTATTTATCCGAACTTGTATTGAGGTATTGAGGTATTCTCATGTAAAGCCATTATTGGATATAATATTGTTGGTGGACATGACCACTGCCTTAACTTGTACCATTGTTTCTCACAATTTATTGTATCAAAGGCTAGTTTCATGTACACAAATGCTAGGAAGTTTTTTCTTTTGTTTAATCGCTTCAAGTTTTAATATATTCATGATGATTAAATTTACTTCAGTTCCCACTCCTGTTGTAAACCCTGTCTGGCGATTGTCCATTATGCCAACATGATTTGCCCATTACGACAGTTTTCTTTGCAAAAAAGTTGCAAAGATTTTTCCCATTATGTCCAATAGGGCTATGGGGTGATAATTTGCTGGATTATCCCGATTTCCCTTTTTGAAAATGGGTATTATTATCGCTGTGGTCCATGAGCTGGGTAGCTGCATTGCAATGAGGTTGAGATGAATTTGAATAGTACTTCAGTAAAGCTTGCCCAGGTAGTAATTTTTGATTTTAACAACACATTCGTTAGACCGTCAGGGCCGGCCGCGCAAGAGTTTTTCAATTGTTTTATGACAGCTGCTATATCTTCAGCAGATTCATTTACGTCCCAGTTATCGAAATCTCTCTGACCGTCTATACTTTTGGGGCTTGCTTTATTGAAGAATACTTTATGAAAGTGATCCTGCCAGCTCGCTTTATTATTCCTTGTGAAAGTTTGGTATCTTGAAAAACAGCTTTGTTATTTATTATTCCCCAGATTTCTTTTGATTGATGACATTTAATTAGTTTTAGGATATGTTCCGCACGCTCCTGATCTCTCAAAGTGGCAAAGGATTTCAGCCAGTTGTGATATTTCATTTTCTGTCTTTTGATAGAAAGGTGAAGATCTAGTCCTCCCAACTTTTTGAGCTGCGTATGATTTATGCAGTTTTTCTTTTGTTGATTTATTGCCGCACTGAAGACATATTATTTTTCTTCACCAGTCCTAGGCTTGAAGGATGTTGTTCTAAATTGCATTAGGAGAGATGAATAATGATTTTGTTATTTACAGACAGTGAATTGGAAGAGATATTGTCCCTCAAGGTGTTAATTTGCCATTCTGATATCTTTAGTCTATTAGCCCCTTGGTTGGTTTCAAGTGAAAAAGGGCAGTTTACTGTGGCTATAGACGTAGATGCCACCCAGGACAGTATCAGAATGTTATGATCACTTGAGGAAGACTCTTGCACTTTTAGATTGTCAACAGTTGACCATATTGACTTTGAAATCCAAATGTAGTCAATTATTTTCTTACTTTGATTACAATGCCAGGTATAATTTGGTGGAATGTTACCTTTAATGTTGCCATTTGCCATTATGCAGTTCCTGGCTCAGAGTGATGATTTAAACAGGTGTTCTCTTTTTAAATATGATGAGTTACTATGTGTTTTGAGATTTTTTATTTCTTTTTTTATTATTTTTAAACCAAGAAAAGTTCAGATCACCACATAGAATTATTGACAGATCATTATATTTTAATGTTCATGAATCGATCATCACAGTGATGGCATCTAGATATTGCAATGTCGAAATCATCACTGGATTCCAATACGTGTTTATTAATAGGAGGTGTTTTGCCTTTCTAACAACGTTTCCTTTTTGCTGCAATAAGGTACCCTGTACAAACAGATTCGGATTCCAAGTTTGTAGTATATTCCACCCGTGAGCATTATTCACCATGGTGAGCAAACCAGAAAATGGCCTTCCTTGATTGTCTTTCCCTGTAGGATTTAGCAGCATCGTGTAGCCTACTTTTAAAGGGGATTCACGCAGCCATGTTTCTTGAAGGCAGATGGCGAAGTTGTTGTCTAGACCAAATTCAATATTCTGGAACAAATGTTGGAATCCTCTTGTGTTCCACGAAATTATAGCGCCATAATCCTCGGTGGTTGGTCTGAGTTGCTAATCCCCCTGAGGATTGACGTTAGACAAAGGTTTGCTGATTGGCTTCCTTGAATTTGTCAATCGTTCATCACAATCGACTCTTTCTTTTACTCTGAATTTATTTTGCAAGACGTTTCGTCTTATTTCGTTTGTTGATCTTGTATAACCATGAAGCTTTGGACTTGTTTGCGGAGCGGGAAGATGATTTTCTCGATGAAAAAATCAAAGCCATAAGTTTAAAGTTCGTCTTTTGCAGCCAACAGGGTGTTCTCAACTGCCTGAGAGCTAATGTGTAAATAAACTTTATCTAGACAGTCTTCATTTATATATTCGACAATCGCTATATCGTCTGATTTTATTGTTCTCAGCAATGGAAAATTATGAAAAAGTCGCATTATATTTCCTCTGTTTAGATTGACATCTAATTCGATTGGGAAGATATTTTCCACACAAATCTTCCAAGAATATTGTTTCTGTGAACAAGGTGACCGACTCATTGGGGTCGATTCATTAGATTTTTGTCGCTGGGCAGCTGTCATTTTAGGATTAAACATTGATGACTGGAGTCTTTCAGCTGTCTTCGCTTTGTCTGGTTGGGTCTGCTGCTCATTTTTTGGGCCATCAGACAGGCTCTTCTCCTCTGAGTTCTTCGTGCCAGCCTCTTTGGTCGTATTCTGTTTTATGTTAGAGGTGGTGGTTTTGCCATTCTTAAACATTGATACCACTGCACGACATTTATCTGTCGGTTCATGGTATGAGGCTTTATCAGAATCGTCTTCTGAATCAACAGAATATGTAGAGAATTCGCATGGATCAATTGAACAGTCAGAGAGAGGAATTGGGCTCTTGTCAGAGTCCATTCTTGGATGTTTATTTGGCTTTTGTTGCATTTTATGAGTGTTTTTTTCTCCTTCTTTGTGTTTTGATCCCGTTGGAAGTAATTTGTGTGAATCCTGTGTATTTTGTTTACTTGAGGTTTTGTATTTCTTGTGAAGAGGCCTATTTTCTGTGGTGTGGAGAGATTAGGTACAAATTGCTTCGTCTTTACTGAGCCAGCTGACACTTTGTTCTTCTTTAATTTTCTCGGTATTTGCACTGGTTTCCATGATGTCTTTGCTTCAGGTTGATCCTGTTTATTTGATATTGTTTTTGCTGTATCCAGAAAGATTCCAAATGTAGTTAAGCCGGGTTTTGGGAGAACCGGATGTTGAAGTGGAACATGCATATCAGTGGATTTTTATTGAGTGTTTATTTGAATATTAGATCTCGTTAAATCTGTTTGTCTTTTATCACAGTCTGGGGGCAAGCATGGTTCTGTGATACAAGAAGCATGGTTCTGTGATACAAGAAGACAGTATTGGTGCTGTAACTCGTTCTTCATCACTCTCGCTCTTTTCTTTGGACTGCATTTTTTCTGCTACTATTTTGTTTTTGTCACATTTTGTTATAGGCGCTTTTTGACTTTCTTGAAATCGACAAGTTTTTTCTGATCCGGTATATCCAGGTGCTGTAATGTATTTCACTTTATTTCTTTTAATTTATAGAGTGTTTTGGAATGGTGCTGTACAGAGAATTAAGCAAAAATGGTTACTTATACGTGAGTCATTTAATGCAAGTATCACATGAAAAGTCAAAAGTTAAGCATGATGAGTAGGGACCTAACAAGGGTGAAAATGTTGTCAAGAGTGGGGAACGAGTGTAACGAGAAGGGCTTTCCAAACGTTGGGGGATAACTAGATGAAAGAGAGAAAATGTGATTGCACATAAGGAACATTCGAGGAACCGGTATTAGATAACAAGAAAAAAAGCAAAGAAGGGATAAGAATAAAGAGTAAACAGAGGATATGTAAGGAGGAGCGAGACAAATATACTAAAAGAGGCAATGATCAGGAAAATAAATCCAATGAAAAGTAGTAAAGCAAGAAGGTTGATAACAGAGTTAAAGATGGACTGTAAAAGTGAGCAAGCAGAATCAGGAAGATCAAGTAAGAAAGAAGAGAAGAAATCAAGATGAGGCCATATCAAATCCATAGTCACTTGAAAAGGGATCATGTTTCAAATATTGTAGAGTTCAAAGGAAAAGATATGGTCAAGAGAAGAAAAGTGAGTAGCAAAAGACAGTGATGGTCAAACTTGATGCTGAGATTGTGGGCGGAAGTAGAGAAGGGAATAAAGGTCAGTCAAGCAAGAGATGCTGTGGTGGAGCACAATCATTGGGAGAAGGGGCAGGGACGAGCCGAATTTCAGCTCTAGATAATTTGAGATGTAATGAATGGGAGCCCATCATGTGTTTTAAGACAGAGAGACAGAAAGTGTGGCATGAAGGTGATTAGAAAAGAAAAAGATGAATCAGGAGTCATCAGTAGAGAAGTGACAATTCAGGCAATAGGAGGAGATGATGATGGAGAGAAACAGTGCATTGGGAAAACAGAGCTGTTGCGGTGGATTTGACAAGATGCAAACAAGACTGCAGGGAAGCTAGAAGAGCATTCGAATCAAGGTAATGAGATAGCTGACATTTAAGATTTTTGGAAAGAAAATTAAGAAACAATGAGAGCCGGGTCAAGATGGGGGCGTGGCTAGAGAGCCACGGAGTAGGATGTGTCTTCCGAGCTGCTCCTGACGATCCAATATGATCCTGCATGAGAATGAACTAAAAAAGGCATGTTTGTCCACAAAAAGACACTATTGGATGTGTAAAGGCGAGGGGCAAGTTTGATGAAGAGCTGAGTCCTCGAGGACTTCAGGAAAACTGGCAAGATCAACTGAAAGTTTGTGGCCGCGGTGCGACACCCCAGACAAAATGGCTGGCACGCTAGAACAAAGGAGGTCGAGGTAGGCCCAAACAGCCCAAAGGCAGACGGTTTTCTGCAAGGAGAGCGCAGTGGGTGGAAAGCGAAGCGGGAAGTAACTGCAGCTAAGAGCACAGTACTGGCACTACAGAACTGGTTCGCTGGAAGCGGTCCGTGACACAGCGCGCAAGCTGCTCACGACGCACATGAATTGCAATGGATTGCCTACTGGAGAGAGAGGTGTAGCCCCCAAGAAGCGGACTGGAAAAGGCACAGAGACACACAGGCCGGGCAGAGAAGGAGGAACGGGGAAGCAGGACCCGCACGTTGCAGAAAAGCTGGGCCTCGGCACAAAGGCAGGATTGCACAATGTCGGTGAGAGGAAGCAAGACCAAAAGTAAGCAACCCACTATGGACATTTTTGCCAAACCGCAACAGACTCCGACAACCCCGGTACAGGGCGCAGCAGCCGCGCCTGCAGAAATATCCCCGACAAAAGAGGATCATCTGATTCTAACAGCCATTACGGAGTTGAAGGCCTCATGGGGTACGGTGATGGTGGACCTAAGAACTGCTTTGGAAACCAAAATAGATGCGGTTGGGCTAGAAGTTAACCTGTTGCGACAGGTTGCGAGAGCACTGGCTGAAAGAACAAGCGGCCTGGAAAGTACGGTGAAAACCAATACGGAAACCAGCACGAGTAACGCAAAGGAAGTCCACGTTCTGAAGCAAAAAGTCGCCAACGTGGACAACTGAGTGGAGGAGGCTGAAGGGAGAGCGAGACGGAGCAACATTCGGGTGGTCGGCCTATTGGAGGGAGAGGAAGGTCAGGACCCCACGGACTGCGTGGAGAATTTGATCCTACAAGAAATAGGAGCTGACAAACTTTCCCATGGGTTTGCTGTCGAACGGGTGCACAGGGCCATAATGAGGAAACCTACCCCTGGAGCCCCCCCTCGGCCGATAATAGCAAAGATCCTGAACTATAAAGATAGAGAGAAGATCCTGGAGTACTTTCGCAAGGGTGGAACAATCAAAAGGGCATCTGCAACCATTACGGCATATCCTGACTATACCATGTTGGTACAGAGATAACGTTATAGCTATATGGCGATCAAAAGGAGAATGCGAATGGCCGGAATCAAGTACATGCTTTTGTATCCTGCGAAGCTCAAGGTCCTGCACAAGAGTAAGGCATACTTTTTCGATACCCCGGAGGACGCGGCGGCATGGCTGGATATGCAGGGTTTCCTGGACCAAGGCGATCAGAAACACCACGAGAATCATGATAAGTGAAGGGGACATGTTATGTAGAATGCGAAAATGAGTAATAAGGGCGGGGTGAGGACAGATTACATTGAAAAGCGCAAATAAGAGACATTTGGACTTGTTGGACTAGAATATTAAATGTGAATGAAAATTGGTAGCAACAAGCGCGCTTACATAGAAGCAAATGGGAGCGGCAAGATGGAGACGACCTACCCCCAATAGTTAGAGTAGTAGGGCCGCCATTAGGACGACCTTACCCCGCTGAGCCGTGAGTAAAGGCAATCGCCGGAAAAGGGCTAGATGCGGGGGTGCCTGAGATCCAGGGATGGAGCTGGGCGACAGTTGGGTAGGGTGAAGGGGCGGGAGGAAATGGAGGGGAGTGAGTTGGGGCAGGGATGGGAGGCGGGAGGGAGGGAGATGGGGAAGTTTGGAGGGTTTGTTGTTTGGGGAAGTTTATGTTGGGAGACGAGCCTGCATAGAATGGGGATGCATCTGGTCATGGACCGCACTTGTGGGGGGAGAAGAGAGACTCTGATATGCCATGGGGGATCTTAAAATAATTACTTGGAATGCCACAGGGCTCAATAGTTATCTAAAGAGGAACAAAGTCATTTAATACCTACACAGACAAAAAGTAGATATAGCCCTGCTGCATTAGACCCATCTCACACAAGACAAGATGGAGATGATCTGGAAAAAATGGAGGGGGACTTTGGCGGGGACATCATATTCGGCCTAGGCCAGGGGAGTGATCATTTGGGTGGCGTCACATGTTCCGTTCCAACTGTTACAGTCCGTGGTGGAGGCAAACGGGGGATGGTCATGATGAGAGGACTGGTGGAAAACAGGGAGATAAGCATTATAAACATGTACGCCCCGAATCAAAACACGGTGGCATATTTCAGAACCTTATGCAACAAACTTAGTACGTTCTTGGGAGGGGCGGTGATCTGGGGAGGAGACTTCAACTGTGTGTTAAACCCTATGGTAGACAGATCAGATGGAAAAATGGACAAACCCACCCCAGCCACCAGAGAGCTGCGTACGCTGTTAGAGGATTTTGGGTTTGAGGATGTATGGAGGGCACATCACCCCCAGGAGAGGCAGTATTCGCACTACTCAGCTCCACAAAATCTGCACACCAGATTGGATTATATGTTTGCCACACAAGATTTAATGAGTGAGATAACGGAAACAGAATATAAAGTGAGGGTCCTCTCAGACCACTCGCCACTAATCCTGAGATGGCAATACCGCCCCTTGAGGGCAAAGATCTCGACATGGCGCCTTATAGCAGAGGCGCTAAAAGACACCATCTTCCGGGAGGATATGAGGGAGGAAATAGTAAACTATTTTGAGATAAACACTGGCAGTGTAAAGACAGCAGGCATGCTTTGGGAGGCCTTTAAAGTGGTGATGAGGGGAGTAGCTATAGCTAAGTCCAAAGGGCTACAAGGAGGGATCCAGGCTGAACTGAAAGATATGGAGAGGGAACTAGGCAGGGCACCAAGGGAAGGGGGAAACACCAAGGAAGACAATGAAAGAATACTTAAGCTGCAGCAGAAATGCACGGGGCACTGGGAGAGATTGTGCAATCTTAATTATAAGAAGTATGTGGAGAGACAGCATGCGGGAGGGGATAAACCAGGGAGGGTCCTGGCATGGCTATATAAAAGTGAGACCCCCAGGCCCACAAACAGGACAATAACGAGGGAGGATAGGAGCTTAGTGGACACCCAAGACGGAGTTAACCAAGAATTTGTGGAGTATTATCGACTCCTGTATGGAGATGATGAGGACAGTGACTGCACAGAAATAGCTGAAACACTAGAAGAAATAGGACTGCCGCAGATTAGTGCCGAAGAGCGGGAGGAGCTGGATGCCCCGATTATCTTAGAGGAGTTGGACGAGGCAGTGCGACAGTTGCCTACTATTAAGACCCCAGGAACTGATGGACTCCCAAGCGAATTATATAAAACATATAAAGATGAATTGCTCCCTCCGCTTTTAGAAATGTTGAATGAAGCGTATGAAGTGGGTAGGCTGCCAGAGTCCCTCAAAGAAGCGACAATAATATAACTGCCCAAACTTAATAAGCCCGGACACAACTGTGGATCATACAGACCCCTGTCAATGCTTAACCAAGACAGCAAAATATTGACGGCTGTATTGGCAAACAGAATGAAGAGGGTTATTGCTAGATTAATACATCCCGACCAGACTGGCTATGTCCTGAACAGGAACATATCCAACAATCTCGGGCGACTCCACCGAGTTGTTGAATATGCAAATGAGGATGAAGGCGAACTGGCAATTGGAGCGCTAGACGCAATTAAGGCCTTTGATTCGGTCAAATGGGCGTGGCTCATGGCGGCCCTGGTGGGTTATGGGATAGGACCTGGGTACTTACGGTGGGCTAAAATGCTATATAGCGCTCCGTTGGCTAGAGTTAAAACAGGGTCGGTAATATCAGAGAGGTGGAAGCTTCAGAGAGGTACTAGGCAAGGATGCCCGTGGTCTCCTATGTTGTATATTCTTGCCCTGGAACCCTTGGCCATATACCTGAGGCAACAGTTTAACCGATAGGCATTGCTGTAGGAGGGGAACCGCATCTGATCTCTCTGTATGCGGATGACATGTTGCTGTACTTAAGGCACCCAGAAGAAAACGTCCAGTACATTCTGGAAGTGCTGGAGAGATATGCAAAGCTGTCTGGTATAGCCGTGAACCCCCAAAAATCTAGCATATTTCCACTCGGCAAGTACAAAGGGACCCCGCTGGAACAGCTACGGGTACTACATGGGCTGTGTGCACGTTCCGATACCTTGGAATAGACGTATACCATAAGGTAGAGGAGGAACACCAATATAATACAGAGGAGGCGATCAGAAAAATTGGAAATAGTATGAATTTCTGAGTGAAACTACCACTAGCGATGATGGGTCGAGGGGCAATATTGAAAATGGTGGTCCTACCGAGACTCTTGCATTATTTTGGGAATATCCCGTATCTTATAACATGTCGGACCTTTGACAAGATAGAGAGCATGTGCAGGCACTTCCTTTGGCATGGGACGAGGAATAGGGTAGCCCTTTGGAAGCTGCAAAATTTATACGGAAAAGGGGGAATAAAATTGCCGAATTACGAAATTTACTATACAGCAAGCCATTTGCAATATGTAGCCAGGTGGATCCAGGCTGTTCCGACAGGACTGTGCCCCATACTTCCAAAAGGAAATGATGTGGCTGCCTAAGGCGGACATGGGAGGGCGCCCAAAGATGATGGTACTAGGGTGGGGGATATGGCGCAGGGCCTGTCAGCTGATGGTGAATTCATTCCCGTGCTCCCCGCAGGTACCACTAGTGGCGTTGACCGGCAAAGACAAGCAATTGAGGATGATGATAAGGAAACACTGGGAACCAGCGGGGATAGCAACCATGGGCGATATATGGTAGGAGGGGGGACATAAGGGATTTTGCGATATTGGTGGAAGAAACTGGGTTACATATGGGCCAGTATATTACATACCACAGGGTGGTGCGTAAAGTTAGGGAGACATGGTCCGAATTAGCACTAGCAGAAGAACCGGACACTACTATTGACACAATATTGCAGAGGGGGGACACAAGATATCTAGAATATATGAGATGATGATGTCCAAAGTGGGGAAGGAGGTGGCGCAGTTGAGACGGGACTGGGAAGAGGAAGTAGGAGGCCCAATGAGTGATGGGATGTGGGAACGAGCCCAAAGGTACCACAAAAAAGTGTCGAGAAATGCAAGACTGCAACAATTACAATTGTACGTAACCCACAGGGCGTATATGACACCCCAGAGAATAGCCACATTTAAAAGTGTGGGACGACAAGCATGCCCCAAATGTGATGAGGAAAATGCCGGAATAGTGCACATGTTTTGGTCGTGCCCGGCCATTGAGCGTTTTTGGGGCGAGGTGGCTCACAAGTTGGCTGAAAAAGGTATTAAAATTGTAGTGGATACGGTATGGGGTTGTTTGATAGGAGGGTTCCCTAGATCGCATTAACTCAAGCATGTGAGTAAATTAAAGGACTTAGCGTATGCGCTTGCAAAGAGGAGAATTGCTATGGGGTGGAAGGCATGCCAGAGACCACGAATAGAAGTATGGTGGAAAGATCTACAGAAATGGGCCGAAGCGGAAACCTAAGAGCTAAACAGAGACAAGAGGTATAGAAGAAGGCAGGGGAATAATAAGTGGATAAGTGCCAGCAGGAAAGGATGATGGGGAGCAGCAATGAATCTGGCCCTTTATAGATGGATACAAAGGTGCACAGATTGAACCAATTTTAACATTCATAAAAACAACCTTTTGGAATTGTGGGCAAGCAGGGTGTTGATAATTGGAGGTGTAGTAACTTGAGGTCAACTTGTTTCTAAGTATCAGGGCTCCTCTGAAGGCTAACGCGGGCTGTGCTGCAAGGTGTTCTTGGTTCTTGATTCAAATGTGGAATGTGCCAATGCTTTTTAATCACTACTTGGTTGATTGCATTGTGTAATAAAATCTATTTCGGTAACTTTTTGTGTGGGATTTACCTTTGTGGTTCTGGGTAACAAGGATTTGTGATATGGAGTAAGGTTTACACACAGCCATTTGTAATTCTTCTGCATTACAGCCCCGGTTGACACGGTTCCATTGTTAAAATCCTTCCTGTGAGTAGCTGTTGGAATCACTCAAATTGCGTTTGGTTCAGAGTAGTTCATCTGGGGATGTGTGCTGCAAGCATGTCAAATGCTATTTGTGGCTGGTTTGCTACATACCTTTCAGAAATAAATGATTTATGTAGAGCTGTGTCGCTGGGTAAACCTCAGATCGTATTAGTTGTGGTTCAAATGTTCTGAAAACTACAACAGTGCCCGAGTGGATAATTAATTAAAATATCATCGTAGTGTTTGATTTAATCTTGGGGTGGCAAAGTGGTTATATTCCAGAAGTGGAATGTCCTGCAGTGGCATTACTAGCGATGCATCAGGAGGTGCAAACCTGTCCTCAGTAGGGGTTACTTGACGTTGTCTAAAGAAATTATTGTTTAAAAGAAAATGGTGTGCCGTAGAGCAAATTTCAGATTGGTAATTGTCATGTGGTTACAAGCAGCGTAGTTTCAAATATTCATGTACAATTTGCATGCTTTGCTTATGCTGGGTGGATGCGTAGAAGGAAACACCATCATAGCTGACTAAGAGATTGTTGTGTTGCCCTTCGTGCTTTTGAAGTTGACTTTTTACTTCCCCCATATCTTTAATAATACCGGGGAAGTTCTTTAAGTCATGAGACAAAAAACTTGTCAATATATTTGTTAACATGTTCTGTCAATGAGCCTAAACCGCTTACAATAGGCCAGCAAGGTGGAAGCGAAAAGGCTTATTTGTGTATTTTAAGTAATAAATATTATGTTATGTTGATTTATACCGTGCAGCGCTACCATCCAGGGGCAGTCTCCAGGCGCTGTAATGTGACAACTGTAGCAAATTATCCATGTACCAGTGCTCTACTTCAGACCTTCTGCTTCAAGGTTTGCAAGCAGAATTGCCAGTTGTACTTGAAATTCTGGTCTTGGGTCGTATTCTAAGATTTCATAACAAAAGGGAATCTGGAGTTGTCTGAGAGTTTCTTGCATGTAATCTGGCTTATTCACTGTCGCTTTCCACTCGCCTGCCTTGGACCGCAACTTTCCCACTTGCTTGCTGGAAGGTTTTACCAGATTGTCCAGAGTAAGAAACTGCGCCCCGAGAAACACCAATTTTCTGGACGGCATCAAATACGATTTGTTGAAGTTGACGGCATATCCCAGCCATTGCAAAAGCCCCATGGTCACCAAGAGAGACTCTTCTGCCCGTTCCCGCGACAAACCCCTTACCAACCAATCATCCAGATAGGGGTACACATGATGACCTTCCGACCGGAGGAAGGCAGCTACCAGGGCCAGATACTTCATGAACGTCCTAGGGGAAGACTTCAGGCCAAAAGGGAGGACCCAAAACTGATTGTGATCTTCTCCAACCACAAAACGCAGGAACTTGGTGTTTCAGCCTCATAGGGATGTGAAAATAGGCATCCTGCAGATCTAATGACGCCACAAGCCGTTGGGTTTTTTTCTCGATGAAGTACCAGGAGTACACCCCATGGCCCCGCTCCGCGACCCGAACTGGTTCTATCGCACTTTTCTCGAGCATGAGTACCACCTCCTGCCGCAAGATTGGAAGATGCAGCTGTATGCCATGCACTGACAGAACAGGGACCGGTGGACTCCGAAACTCAAACGAGTGGCCGAGACGTACCGTATCCAGTACCCAGCGATCTGATGTTATCCGTTGCCACTCGTCGACATGGATCTGCCCCCCAGCAGATTGTCCATATGGCAGTCATTGTTGGGCTTTTGACTGCCTTCCCTTAGCCGCTGAGGACTGCAAACCTTTCTTTCATTGGGCTTGAAAGTCCCTGCTCTTCGGAGCCAACAGGACTGATCGCAGTTAGCCTTGAGACAAGTAGCTGGAGCGCCCGTAACTGCGATCTCTGGAGGAGGCCAACCGGGCATTCCCTGAGGCTGAAAAATTCCCTGAAGGAGAGAAAAGAGCGACCACTTTGCAAGGAACTCAAGGACTTTGCCGTCTCCGTATCCTCTTTCATTCCTTTCAGGGCCTCATCAATTTTCTCACTGAACAAGTGTTCCCCCTCACAGGGAATATCAATGACTTTATATTGGACCTCAGGGCGAAAATCCGTACACTTCAGCCAGCCCTGTCATTGGAGCACCACCCCATTATTAATTTGTTTAAAACCAGACTCCGACAGTCCACTGCAATATTGATGCTGTTGTTGGAGGCCTCCTCCCACTATTGAACCAGCAGCATTGCCTCCTTTCGGTGTTGCTCCGGAAGATGTTCAAGAATCGGGGCTAGCCGATGCCACATTTCTCGATCATATCTGGCCATAATTGCCAAGGAATTTGCGGCCTTCACAGTCGTAGCCCCCATCGTCAAGACCTTCTCTCCCAAAGCGTCTTGTTTCCTGACCTCACTGTCCAGAGATGTAACACATTTGTGTTGGCTTCTGGCCTTACGGCTGGCAGCCGCTGAAACCACGGACTCGGGCGTGGGTTGCGACACCAGACATCTAGGGGTAGACTCAGGAGCCTTAAATTTCTTTTCAAGGTGACCCTTCACCGCCGGTTCCGAAAACGGGTGGTGCATCGTGCGCAGGCCCTCCTGCCACACGTGGTCGAGAATCGGCACTGAGAAGACCGCTTTCCTTCGCTTTCCCATATGGTTGAAGAGAAAGCCGTCCTTACGTTCCTCTTCAGGCGCCAGCCCAAACTCCAGACACAGCTTTGACATCATGGCGTGGAATGCCCCAATATGATCCGGCAGAGATGGTTGTGCTGGACTATGGGGCTGCTCCACCTCAGGGTCCGTGTCGCATGCATCATCCCTCATCAGCGATGAAGACACTGTTGATAGGGTGTCCCGTGGAGCACTCTCAGGGTCCGATTCAGGTAACTCTCCCTCCTCAGGATGAGACCGTGGATGACCCAACCCCACCAACAACGGCAACGGCAAGCGTGACGGAGGAGACTTCCTAGGCGGCTCACCAGGCAAACCTTCCACCACCGGCACCGCCGGACTCAGAGGAGGTGGCAACCTCACATCCAGTTGCCCCAACAAAGACTGGAGAGTAGATAACACCTGCAATGACTGCAGGGACTGCTTATTAAACAACGGGTAAACGAGTGGCCCAGCCCCCACCCCACTCGACATCAACAGCCTCGCACTATGCAGACCCAGAGCCGATGGGTCAAAAACCGGCTCCTGGTCCTCCTCCATCCTAGAGGAAACAGAGAACGTAGCTGGATCCTGCTGCAAAATGTTCTCAGGAAGCATGGACTCAAAGGCGGTGGACTGCCACGCCCCACCCGTCGTCAACAATCCTCTGACTCCATCTGCGACGACGACAACAGCAGAGGACCACTGTCCGTCAAAGTCGTGGACAGCGCAGATGACACCACTGTTGATGACGGAACCGTAGATTGCATCACCACCAACGATGAAGGAATATCCGGCCACCCCGGTCTTGGATTTCACCAGAGATCCAGACTTTTTGGAAGACGAACCGGACGGGTGCTTCGAAGACTCCCGGCTGGACAAAGACTTGTGATGATACCTGGATGACGAGTGCTCCAATGAAGAATCCTTTGGCTTTGCCAGTCCTTTCTCTGACACCGTAGACTTCTCGGGCCTACCACCAGACCCTTTGGACTTGTCAGGCCGATCATGCTTGGACAACGAGGAGCCACTCGGCCCCTTTGAATAATGCGACCTAGACAAAGACTTGCTGTCTTTTCCCACCTCCGACGCAGGCAACGCTGTCCGTTGCTTTTTAGCGGGGGGTTCCGCTGATGCCGCTCAGTGATGCTGCGCAGCCTTCTCGGCTCTCCCTGAAGACTGGCTCCCCCGGGCCGAACCCACCTCTGAAGCCGGGTAAGTGCCCTCGTTAAGCAGGCATATGAGCCGTCGATTACGTCTTTAAAAGTCTTCTGCGAAAACCCCTGGCATATCTCGCAGTCATCCGCCGAGTGATGGGGCTAGAGACAGTAAAGACAGTCCATATAGCCATTCCCATCGTACACCTTCTTCAGGCCACAAGTAGCACAAGGCCAAAAGAGAGACTTCTTCTGGGCTACCGATGACATCCTAGCCCACAAACCAAAATGTATGTGCAAAACACAAAGAAACACAAGGTGATCCCAACAGTTCTGGGGACGATCGAAATCTGAAGGGAAGACGCGGGGCCAGGGCTATTTATACCAGACGTCCTGTTGGTGTGGCCTAAAGCACCCAAAAAGAACGGCGATAGGACACTAAAGTATCAAAGTTTTCCATAGGAAAATGCTAAGTTAAAGTTACTGAGGTTTCCCCGCCTGACGACGGGAAATATTCACAGCATGTGAATCCATGAAAGATCCAATGCTGGAGAAGCCAATTTATGCACACATTGTTCATTCACTAAATCCTCTATTTCATTCTCTCTGTTTTCATCCTACCATGTGGCCTTTTGTCTATACATTTGATGTGACGCCCTGATGATGATGATGAATTTCATGTCCACATTTTCTGCAATGCCCTTGTGACGATATTAAATTATTTCAGCACAAATGAAGTCTTGTGCTTACTTGTAGCTACCACTCAGGTTAAAGGGAAGCACTCCCAAGGTCATACAAAAACCTTCTGTGAAGTAATGCAAGGACATAATTTTTACAACTCCAAGCAAGGAGTTCTCTGTGTGAGCAGGCACTTTGGGGGCATCAGACAGCTGCGTTATCTGAGCGCAGCCAACACCATCGCTCACAATGCCAATACAGCGAATGCCTGCAATCTGTGATTCTTGTGGCACTCTTCCATAAGAACGACACTAATTTGGCACCGTACTTTGGGGCCAATTTCAGGCAGTTCCGAAAGTGGAGGAGTGCCACAAACATAGGCATGCAAAATGCCACATAAGGAAAGTGCTGGTTGCTAGGTCGGTTTTCAGCCCTTTCTAGCAACTGGCACCCATATTCCGAAAGTGGCACATTTATTTCGACTTCAGAAGAATGGCCACCTTCAGAATAGGTGTTAACTAGTGAAAAGGTTGCTAAAGCTTTATGCAACTTTTTCGCTACTTAACACCTTGATGAGAATCGAGCCCTCAGTATCCGTGATTTACCATGCTATTCTCGTGGCACTCCTCCACAATAGCGTCAGCCAAAATGTTGCGCACATAAACGGTACCTCTTTGGTGGCAGTGTGGGTTCGGTGGGGTGGAGGAGTGCCACGAGAATAGACAGGAATGTACAGTAAATGCATTTCTGGTATATAAAATTGTGTAGGGTGCTGTCAATAATACTAGGATGTTGCTCAACTATTCCAGAGGGCTGGTTCTAGGTCAAAGGATCGACACCAAAGGGTTGACAGGTCAAAGGATCGAATTTGTTTTTTTTAAAATGCCACTTTTTGGGGGGGGGGGTTTCCACCCCAAACCCCCCTTTTTTTTGCTAAAAACCACTCCCCCCCCCCAAAAAAATGGGGAAAAAAAAAATTCGATCCTTTGACCTGTCGACCCTTTGGTGTCGATCCTTTGACCTGTCGACCCTTTATATTCGATCCTTTGACTAGACACCCCGAGGGCTGTCAATATTATGATGTTGTCCTGAAAGTGCTGCTGCTTCAATATGCCACATTGCTCTCAAACATGCCAGGTGCCAGTCTGTCAGCTTCCACATTGCCATAATCGTTTGACATGGCCCATTTAAGCGCATTGGGCCTCATTACGGGTTTGGCAGTAGCCATGGCGCTATTGGCGCCATGGCTGCCTCAAAAACCGGGTCTGGGGTCCCTGAATGGGGAATTACCGGGCCATTCCAAGTTCGGAGGGCCCGGTAATTCCTCCCTCCAGGAACCCGGGCCCGGACCTTCCCCATTCCCATTTGAGCCCCCATAGGGCTAAATGGGAATGGGAGCGGGAGCTAACAATGGGCCGATTACGACCGGCCCGTTGTTTGCTCCCTGGTCCCCTCGCGGGACCCGGTAAGGACGCCTGGTTTTACCAGCCGTCCTTACCGGGTCCCGCGAGGGGACCTCGTAATCTTGCGGAATGGGTTTAACGGGTCCGCCTCCATTAGCGGAGCTCGTTAACCCATTCTGCAAAGGCTGTAATGAGGCCCATTGTCTTACAACCTCAGTCCCCCAGGTGCCACTGAGGTATTCTCGCGAGCACTTTCGTTAAATTGCAATGAACTCGCTATATAACGAAAATGCTGCCGAGACTTGTAATCCGCCCCTTATCTATGAAAACAGGCGGATTGCAGTCAGTGCACTGTTGCGCACTGCTCTGGTGCCCAGGCCCACTTCAAAATAAGCATGGTGCCTGGGCGTCAGGAAAAGGTGCAGTGAAGCGTGCTATATTTAGCATGCTCACTGCGCCTCGTTGAGAATCGGGCACCAAGTATGGAAACCACCAGACTGCTGTGAGAATGCCTGTCCCCTCTACCCTTCCAATCACTCCCCTGGCATGCAAGTATCAAACCCACACTCCGCATTTCAATTGCCTGAAAATCAATGTATGTGCTAACGATGAAATGCACCAGGCACTTGTTAGGTGCACATAAAGCAGAACCTATCTCTACTTTGTTCTGCACTAGTTCAGCGCCATTTGGCATCCACAGCACTACATTTTGAGTTGTACCGTGCCCTTCTGGTGTCACTCCTCCACAATAGCGAAACTGCAGAAAGTGGCTGCAGTACGAAACCCCGATATGTCAGACAACTGAAACAAGTAGCATTCCATCAATTTCCCAGCAGAATAGCCAAACAGAAGGCGTGCGCTGTAGACATCTTTCTTGAGTGGAGAGCTCTGTTTCAGTGAGTTCGATTCTAGAAAAGAAGTGATACAGATGCACTAAGCATCCTTGAAGCACTTCTGTATAGTATAGGCGTGCTATAAATGCCATATCATATCATATCATAAGTAAGCAGGCTGTAAACAAACAAAAAAAAACCTACACCATGGCAATATTTAAACAGGCGATATTAATTGTCCAATAAAGCAATGAGGATCATTAATTGGTTTCATCTGCGTGCATTCATTTTTCCAATAAAAATTACTTGATGCCAGATCAGTTTTGCATCACTGAAATAGTGCATTCAATTTGAAAATATCAGCAGAATAAGCAGTTTTCAGAACAGCTGTATTTCAAACACATAATTATGCATTTGGTGTGAAATATGGAACAAAATAAGCCAATAGTTTGATTACTAGTGGTGCTATCTGGGAAAGAAACCTGGCTGCCTTACTGAGATGTGAATTGCTGTTCTTATTAGGACTTCTTTTAATCAACTGAAGATGTGCAGGCTGATATAGTAGCGTCCATAAGTTCACCTGCACAGAGACAATATAATTCTGGGGGGACAAGGCACAGCCTAGGGACGTTACTAATGAAACAATCCACTCGAACAAAAAAAAAGCTGCAGGTCTGGGTGTCACATTCCTCAAGCGCCTTTAAACGTCTATATTGGTAAAGACCAAATTATGCCAGTTTTGCCAGCACAGCTACACTCTATTTTAAAGCTTGTTCATTAACTGCTAAATCTAACAATTTAAATGCATTTTGGCTGGCTTGAGGGGGCGCAGAGCATGGCCGAAGCCCAAGGCATAGTGGCCAATGGCTATGACTGCAAGCCAGGAACAGTGGTATCTTCCAGGGGGCCTGGGACAAAGTATCCACTGGCTATAGCCACTGGCCCTATCCAGTGGACACTACGGTTGGTTTGGTGGTGGCAAGGGCTTGACAGAAAGCCATCCCAATGGCCAATATAGAAGCCTTGGGGGCTCGGATGACTTGTCGGGCAATGGCCACTGCCATAGGCCATGTCCAGTGACCCCGTCATGTGGCTTTGGAGGATATGTGGCCAGGGGGGGGAAGCATAGCCTGAAATGTGTGCCTCTGACAATTTCCAGTGGCCCCTTTGGGTTTGCTTGGGGTAGCCGGGGGCATGGCCAATTACCATTCCCCAGGCTATCTGGTCAAAGGCCACTCTGAGTGGATTCAGGTAGCCAAGGCCACAGGCCAAGCCCGCTGTTCATTTGATAGCGTATACCATTACATCCTCCTAAAAAAAGATCTGTGAAAAATATTTTACTGCTTTCTCGATCTTGTACTCAAAACAAAAAGAAAGCCCCTGGAATCGGGGGAGTGTAAAGATAGGTATTCATGTTTAACGCCTGTCTATTCATCTTACTCCCCCCCACCCCCGATTCACAGGACTTGTAAAATAACTATTTAGAACAGATGCAGGGGGTTTGCACAATGCATGAAAGGGTAATTTCTGGGCTTGTCGTGCAACTTTTTATTTGAAGTGTAATAACAGCGGTATGAAATGCTGCTGTCACACTTGCGTTTCTATCTCCCCAAACAGGGACATACTTTTTTTGTCGTTAAATTTCACAATAAAGGGCCATTTAAGGGCCTAGGGGGCTGTCACTGTGAAAAGTGCTCCCAGCGCCCACCTGGGTGCTGGGAGCCAGCAATATATCAAGAGTCAGGAGCACACTAATGACTAAAGTATGAAAGGGGCTGCTCAGAGCGTTTTGTGCTGCTGCACTGCACTCAAGAAATGTGCAGGTCACCTTTATGAATAAGGTGACCTTCTCATTTCTTAAACTAGTGCAAGTAAAAAAAGGCACAACCTCTGCACTTTCTTACTTGAGCCACTTCATGAAGTTTTTATTTTTATTTATTGTTTTATGGTTTACAGTTTAAACCTTTCACAATTTAAGTATACAATTATAATCCACATTTCAATATGTCACACAGTTAAAAAGACAAATATTGCACACAACTTCAATAAAAATTAGTACAAAGCAATGATTGAACATTATTCTATGAGGTAGATGGCATGACATAATACAAACCGCGGGGAAGTACAAAGGAGTTCATTCATTGATATACCAGAGGCAATTAAAGTGACGTTCTGCGCTCTACAAAAGTCCATTACATGCTACGTCCAGTAATACCTTCCTTTGAGCTCATTAACGGACCTCCACTTTTGGGGATGTCCCCCGACTGAGTAAATATTTCTTTCAGGAATGCTGCCTGCCATTCATTAATCCTGACCACAGGTTGTGTAAGATAACACTCGTACTGGACGGTATAAATGTTTAAAATGCAATATTCTTCTTTGTAGTAAAAGAAGGTGGCGGAGGGTTTACCAAACTACTTGCTTTGCATATTCTTTAGGTTTGTGAGTCATGAGGGATTCTGAGAGGAGTGCTAATTACTTCTAGAGAATGCAGAGCATTCAATCTAAATCTCAGAAACCATTTTATGATGTAAGCTATCAGGGATATTAAACCTGGCAAACAAATGACATATTCTTACATATTCTTTGTAAAGTTTCAAATTAGGCTTTTTCCAATTTTCTATTTTTTCCCACTCTCTTAACTTCTTTCTTCTTTGTGGGGATGTGGCCCAAAGTATGTTGGGGTCATAGATTTCAACACTTATTTTCACTTCTACGTATCTATGTTGATTTGTATGTTGTAGAAATATCAGGATTTGGTGTTGCCATTGAACAGGAGTTGGGTTATCTCAATAAATGAACATTGCAATAACCAATTTGTTTTTTACTCTTCATTTTAATTATTTTCTGTGCAACCAACCAAACAACAACAGTGCATCACAGCATTTCCAGACCAGAGTTCATCTTTTAATTACGCGCCATTGCTTGTTTTTTTCCTGAAAGTCCTTGCTGATAACTTGGGACTGTGGGAATTATCATAACAAACTCTTACAGGGTTCGAAATTGCTGGGAGCTATTTAGCTCCTGGTAATAGCATAGGAGAGCCTGGTTGGCTTGACACCAACAGCCACCAGGAGCTACTTTTGATTCCTCGGTTATCTGGTGCCTTTCACACATATCTATTTGACTTTAAGGGCCTCATGACGACTTTGGAGGCAGCCATGCCCTTAATGAGGGCATGGCTGCCTCCAAAGTCGGGTCCAGGTCCAGGTTCCTTGAATTAGGAATTATCGGGCCATTCCAGCCTTGGAGGACCTGGTAATTCCTCATTCAATTTACCCATCCCCATTTCCATTTGAGCACCCATAGGGCTCAAAGGGAATGGGAAGGGAGCTAACAACAGGCCCGTTAATAATGGGCCGTTGTTAGTTCCCTGGTCCCCTTGCGGGACCTGTAAATGACGTCTGGTCTGACCAGACGTCCAGAGCGGGTCCCGCAAGGGGACCTCGTAATAGGGCGGAATGGGTTTAACGGCTTCGGCACCTTTACTGGCGCCGTTAAACCCATTCCGCCAGCCTCCTAATGAGGCCCTAACTCTCTGTGTTTGGGAATGGGTATAATGGAGCACAGGGGTACATTTAGAAGACATTTATAGCATAATCGTCCATTTGCAAATCGATTAAAGGTATGACTTGCATCTCATGCGGAAATGAGATTTGCGGCACGCGTAGCTCCTGCTGACACTCTGATGCCAAGTACCCAGGAGCTGCTTTTAGCTCCTACTCATTATATCCTTATTTAGTTCCCTGTTCCTATACTATTTATGCCTAACATGATCCGGTAGTCTCCGTTCTGCCAAGCCCTCTTATTTTGAATTCTTTTTGGTGCTTCCCTGTTTACAATGATGGAACGTTTAATTTAGTCCTAAGATGGGCAAGGTTAGAGCAAGAATGAAACATCCTGAAACATGAAATAACAGCGCACATAATCAACAATATATTTGCTTGACTTACAAACACAAAAATCATTAGTTCACGGCATTTATGGAAAATTATTTTGTGCGCAAGATATTTAAAGTGTGCACATGTTTTGTGTAGAGCACAGGAGTATCTGTAGGCTATGCATGAAAAGCAAAACCATTAAAGCTGAGCTGTTTCTTCTTTTCATTTCAGATCAGGGTTGGTCTGAATCCAGTTTGGTTCAAAATGGTTTAGTCTGCTAGGCATTTGCAAACAAATCTCTTAACACTTTAAAACAAACCAGAACAATTTTAAGCTCACATATTTGTGCTGTGCAGTGATGGAGATGGCTGATTAGAAAAATCTAATGTACATGGTTCTTCATTTCTCTCACCCCAGATCTAAAATCTCATAGGTGGGTCTTTCTGTTTCAAAATGTCAGATCCTTGGTCATGCTGCCAGCAAGACAGGTTGGCCTAATATTGCAGAGAAGCAGCCTGCTCTTTGGCCCTCATTGCAAGTGCAAATGCATCAGAACCACTTCCTGGCTGATACCCATCAGAATGAGCAGGTTGCCTAGCGCCTGAAGGAGCTTCAGAGCCACCGTCTCTTGTACCCAGTTGAGGGCCGGAACCATTTTGCTTCCTAGCCTCCATGGCCAGATGAAGAACATCTGAGCTAAATTCTTTCATAGCTTCTAATTGTGTGTCTTCTAATTGAGCTTGCTGCCTGGCCTTCATTGCAAAGGGTAAGGCCTCGGAGCCACCCCCTTTCATTTGAGGTTGCGGATGCTCTTCCAGATCAGCCTGCTGTTTGGCTCTCATTGCGATTGCCAAGGCCTCGGAACCACCTCCTTTCATTTGGGGTAGCGGATGCTCTTCCAGGTCAGTCTGCTGTTTGGCTCTCATTGCGATTGCCAAGGCCTCAGAACCACCTCCTTTCATTTGGGGTAGCGGATGCTCTTCCAGGTCAGTCTGCTGTTTGGCTCTCATTGCGATTGCCAGAGCCTCAGATACACCTGGTGGCTGGTTCCCTTCGGGATCAGCCCGTTGCCTTGCTCTCATTGCCAGTGCGAGAGCCACCGAGCCGCCTTCTCCTGTAGTTGCCGGATGCATTTCTGAACCTGCAAGACAAAGGGGTTTGAGTTACCATTTCTGCTGCTATATGTCTTGTACTGTACTACCATCACTGTAGTACGTGGCAGCGTACAATTGGGGAACATATACACCAAAGCGCTAAATGGAACAATCTTACAAATACAAGTACAGCATATATTTAATGCTTACTAACTTCTATTTGGAAAACGATGTGCCAGGTGGAAAATATCTTTTTTTAGTTTTGTCTCATTGAAGCGTCACCTCTGCATCAGCCGAATTAATGACATAAAAGTGTACAGATGAGGCATGTTGTTAAGAGTTATTGATCCTGGATTGCGTTTGACTGAACTGCCCTGTATCTCTGTTAGCAGCTAAGTTCAGGCATTTGGTATTATTTGTTTTGCCTTTTTATTTTAGGTTGAGGTGCTGGGAATGCAGTCTGGGCAGTTCCTTCACCAACAGTAGTTGATCATCACCAGGCATTTCTGCGATCACATGTCATTTTGGCATTACATAGTATAATTGCGTGGAGGTGGAGCAGACATTGGTTGGCGTAGAGGTAGAGAGTTGGGAATGTAGGGGAGGGTGGGGTGAGGGACTGGAATTAGTGTGGACTGAGGTAAGGGGTCCGAGCAAGAGGACTGGGACAGTCTAGAGGAAAGATCACCAGTGAGCGAATGAGGGTAGGAGGATATGGTAGGGTAAGTGCTGGGTGGGGCATTTGTGGGGCTGTAGAGGTGCAATAGAGATTTATCAATGGGTGTAGGTAGGTGGTCTGAATCCACACCTTGCCTTTCCTCTCTGGGATTTTAGGGGCTGAGGCCATGAGGGTTATGAGATGCTCTAAGTGGAGTGTGCTGTGAAAGTGGTGAGGGTAGGAGTTTGTGTTAGAATGGTAGTTGGCAGTTGGAGATTTGAGATGAATACAGGTAGGTTTGAAGAGGGTGATGAAGGATGCTTGTTTGGGAGGAAATCTGTCAAAAGGATTTTTTCTGTTCTCTTGATCTTTCCATTCATGTTGACCATTTTGTCTCAAATGATCCATGTGTGTACTGGGTGGCCATCCAATCCTTCTTTCTTGCGTTAGTCCTCACCAGTTATCAGCTCTCAATTAATTGTACAGCTGCTACTCAATTCAACATACTACTCTTGTCACGTCGCACCTTTGAAAAAGAACCCCAACACTAGATAGAGAAGCCCCTAATTCAAGTTAAGAAATAGCTCCTCCAGCATTCTTTCAAAACTGCATTAATGGAAGGGCAGGCACAAGTGTGATGACTGAGAAGGTGACCTTTGGATACTCGGTTTCGGATATTCAGCTCTTTTTCTAATCATTATCTGCCCGATTACTCTTAGCTCCAAAGGAAGTTCTCCACTAAAGTTTAAAACATATTCTACAACTGTCTTTCGATTACAGATTATATAAAACGCAATTTGGCTACTGTAATTCACAAGTACATCCAAGTGGGAAACAAATAACTAATAACAGAAAATGCAATTCTATATGTTGTTGTGTTCAGTCTTTTAAGTTATGGTGCTTATGCTTACCAGGAGTCAACTGGCTTTGCTCTGGCAATCTGTATGAGGAACGAGGCTGAAACATAAAAACATGTATTTTTATATTTAAATCAGTATCAGGAGATCCGACATTTTCAAGCATGCACAAACACATGGTTAGCCTACCAAAGGATGTAATAATGCTAAGGACTGAAATGTGGAACTGTGATTGCCTGACTGGGCACAATATCCAAATTACAATTGCTAGTGACTATAGATAAATACAACATTTAAAAAAAAAAGATTAATTTTGAAAGTAGTTTTTTTTCTACAATACGACTCCACCTGATTTGAATGTTCAAAATATTTAGGGTAATTTTAAACAAATGAGGGATTCTTAACTGGCCTATTTCGGATCTGAAGCCACCTGGCTTCAGGACAGATGGAAGCCACACTGCAGCTCCTTTCAGGGGCCTGGTGTCAGATGTCCATGGATGCCTGGGTCATAAGGATTGTCAGATGGGGATACAATGTGTGGTTGGTATTATCCCCCACGTGACAGCTACAGTGCAGACCCCGATTCTCAGGGATCCTGTCCAGAGAAGTCCCTTGAACCGTGGGATATTAGACCTCTTGGAGAAGAGGGCCGTTTCTCAGGTCCTGAGTTCTTCAAGGAACAAGCACTTTGCTAAGCCAGAATATATAATCTTTCCATTTCAAAATGGAGAAGATTGTGCAAAATCTGCAAAAGATGATTCCAAAGGTTGCAGTGTGGGGGTGGATTTCATGTTATCAGTGTATCTCCAAGATGGCTTCTTCCGTGTGGCAGTAAGGAAGTCTTGCACGAAGATTTTGAGATTTGCCTTCTCCAACCAGTATGTTCAGTTTATGACCCTTGCCTTTGGATTGAAAATGGTCCCTGGAGTATTTACAAAGGCCCTTGCTCCAGAAGTTGTAGAATTGCATCTGGAGATCCTCCAGGTCTTTTGCTACCTGGACAATTGGCTCAAGTGAAACCTTAGGCTTACCCAGTCATGTTGGGATGGTGTGTTTCAGTGGGAGGTTTTCCAGATAAACTGGAGAACGTTTTGTTTGAATCCACAACAATTCCATGTGGCAGGGAGGGTTCTTCTCCCAGACATCAAGGTGGAGAGTCTAATCCAGATACTCCAGGACCTATTATAGTGGAAAGAAGTCTCTGCTCACCAGTTCTTGCAAGTGTAGGGACACACAGCCTACTTGTGTTGGTGATGTTTGTATATGTTTAAAATGATCACAGTTTGGTCATTTTGAATTTGGTAGACCTCTTTTTGTTTTTGTTATTGGGGGACGCCATGCCTCCCCTAAGAACCCCTAACCTGAACATAGATATAGTTATACATAAGTATATTCACTGAACTTGAAAGTGCAGTTAAGTTCACCAGATTTAATCCAACCAAACACTTCAAATTCAGCGGATATGGGAAGTCATGACCAGCTTAACGCAGCGCGCTCCCGTTGATGTCCCCCATAATGCTTTTCAACAGAAACGCGCTGAGCTATGTCTCCAGAGCTCTGGTTCTCTCTAGGCTGGACTACTGCAACATCCTCTTTCTAAATCTGCCTGCCTCTACTCTCTGCCCTCTGCAACTGATCCAAAACAGGACTGCGAGACTTGTCCTAGGCTTCAAGCCCAGAGATCGTATCTCTCCAGGACTGAAATCTCGGCACTGGTGAGGATTAAGTTCAAAACTCTCGGCATTGTCCACAAGGCCTTCTGGGGCCTGGAACCTCAATACCTTCAACTCTCTCTTCCTAAATATCTTCCCTCTCAAGCTCTTTGCTCATCCACCTCCAACTCCCTCAGGATCAGTCGCTTCTCCAAACAGCGAGTTGGTGGTAGATCTCTTTCTTCTGCTGGGGCTTCGCTTTGGAACAGCCTCCCTGCCTCTCTGAAACTTGAGGAGAACCATCTCCGGTTCCAGATGCAACTCAAGACCTTCCTCTTTGCTTCTGCTTTCTCTCCTCCTCTACCCTGCGTATCTCCTGGCTGAAACTGCAATGGTTACCTGGCTATCCTCTGATCTCGGGCCCAGGTCCCCTCCCCGCCAGTTGCCCACCTGCACTGCCCCCCTTGGCAACCCTTGGACTTAGGGACTGTTTCTGTATCCCCTCATCCCCTACTAGCACTTGACACCTGATGTCTGCACTTACCTGTGCACTTGCCACCAGCTGGCCGCACTCTTATTTATTGTCTTAATTTATCTTACTGTTATACTATCTACTGCACTGTCCCCTCCCCTTTGCCCCTGCACTTTTCCCCTTCCCCCTCCCCTGAACTTGCACAATCTCAATGTCACCTGACCTAGTAGGGTCGCTGTCTCTGTCCTCCCTCTGTTTCCCCTCCCTTGCCTCGTCGCACCTTGAAACACTTGTGTATAGGCACGTTATAAATGCCATATCATATCATATCCTCTGAATTTGAAGGGTTTTGTTGCTTTATATCTGGTCCATTTAACTGCACTTTAACTAAAGTTTCTTCAGTGAATTTCAAGGGTTTTGTTATACCATATTTTTTTTTATGTGCAACTAGCCATGGCCTTCGGGCGTGTCAACTGTGTATGTTCCCCCAATATGTTTCTTTTACACTGTTAGGTTGCCACAGCCTTTGGGCCCACAAGCCAGGGCTTGAACACGGCCTTTGGACGTGCCCACTGGATATTTTAAAACACTACCATGCCACCAGCCATGGCCTTTGGCCATGTCCACTGTTCATGTTCCCCCAATATGTTTCTTTTGGACCCATTAGGCCACAGCCTTCGGCCCTGGCCACTGCACATGCTGTTGTCACTATACACTAGTCACACCATTCTTAATTCATTTTTTTGAAGAAGTATTCCCAAAATGTCCAGTTTTGGGGGGGGGCCTTAACAATCCCTTGGTTTAGAAAATTTCATCAAAATCCATCCAGCAAGTCAAAAGTTATTAGCCTCTCTCAGCCTCTCTGCTGCAAAGCACACGTACCGATATAAAGGTTTTAAGGCGCAGGGGGCATCCTGTCTGTGTCAAATATTTTAAAAACTACTGGATGGATTTACCCCAAACCAGTCAAGGAAATTAAGTCAATGCTTTGTGCCCAAATTGTTTCTTATTTGGCTCATATCTGTCCAGCGGGTTTCAGGTTGCAGCTGTTCCCAAACTGCACCTTTTCTCTATAGGAAAATGATTGGTCTGAAAACTGTGGTATTTTGTTTTCTTAATAGCTTTTTCATTTTATAACATATTGTTCCCAAAATGTGGAGTTTGTTTATTTATACATTGTATTTGTTGTTAGCGCCCAGACCCGGAGGTATCACAGTGCTAAGAAGACAGAATATTGTTTGTTACAAGAAGGTTACGAACAGTAGGTTACATTACATCAAGATAGTCATATTCAGGGATAGATAGTAGTCGGTAAAGAGTTACACATAGTTGTTGAATAGTAGCGTTTTTACTTTCTTACGAAACAGTGTGTAGGTAAGTTTGCTTTGGATGTGCTGAGGGAGTGCATTCCAGAGTTTGGGAGCGATGGTGGTAAATCAGGAGCCCCCAGCTCTCTGTCTGACAAATCGAGGTATGTGCAGGGCAGATGTGGTGGAGGAATGGAGGTGGCGTGTGTTATGTTTCTTGGTGATACGGTTCTTGAGGTAGGGGGGCAGTGTTATGTAGCCAGCGATAAGTGAAGAGTTTGAAGTCGATGCGAGCTCTGATGGGGAGCCAATGAGCCTCCCGTCTGATTTGTGATCGGAGCGTTTCATACCCCAGATAGCTCTAAGAGCATTATTTTGAAGCAATTGCAGTTTATTGATGGTTTTGGTAGAAAGGTCCCTGCTAGGATGGTGTTGCAACCGTCTAGTTTGCTGCCTATGATGGCTCTAGCTAGGGTCAGGCAGTTTTTAGGAGTAAGGAATCTTCTGGAGAGATGTATTAATTTGGTGCAATAGGCTGCGATTGATTTGACATGTTTTTGGGGAGCCCTTGACCCAACCTTTTGTTTCGAAAGGTCAAAAGTTATTAGAAGTTTGGGGAAAAAGGCTGAATTTTCTTTTCTGTGCGATTTTGTTTGCACAATTTCAGCCAAATCTGTTGTACGAGTCAAACGTTATTAGCAATTCATTTTTCAGGTACTTGATGCTCAACTTAAATATAGTGCAGCGACTGCCGCATTATATTGTGAATGTGTGTATTCTTTCCTCAAACAATTGACCAAACTCTGGCCCTTATAACTCTGGCCCTTATAACCAGATAATGTTGTTGTGTCATGGATTTGTCTCCATCCATGCGTCTCCTGGTGTTTCATCTCTACAGGCATTGGGTACCTACCACATTCATGGACATCAAGCCCTGACTCCTGTTTCAGAGACCCTACAGTGATCCTTCCAGGGGTGGTTGGGCAGACAAAACCTGCTGAAGGGAATCACCCTCCTCTATTCCTCTCTAAACATAATTATGACTTATGCCAGAGGCGCAGGTTTGGGAGTCATACTGGGGGCTCTTTCTTACCCGCAAAGATGGACGCCCCTTGCATTTCAGAGATGAATGACATGACAAACTTGTCAAAATTCTTGTATAGGTGGATTCTGCGTACACCATGGGGATCTGGGTTGCTCTGGAGACTGAACCCCATTTAGCTGCCACATGATTGAGGACTCAGGCAGTGACTTACCTGTTTAAATATGTACATACTAGCCGTTCCCGATGCGACGTACACCATTCTATCGTATCTTAAAGGTCAATATCAGTCGGTAATTCATAGGGTCACTTCTGTCCCCCTTCTTAAATATCAAAATTACCACCAATTGCTCCCAGGAAGGGGGTGTAGGTCCCTGCGACTTATTATTGGTAATTGAAAAGGCTAATCGTATAGGTAACTTCTTTGGAATTTGAAAGGCATATTTGTATCAGATGGATTGAGAAGTATGCGTGGTATAAGAAGAGTATCTGTATCTAAGCTCCATCAATCACACAGGCATCTATGATGTGTCTTTGTAAATGCGTAACTGTCAACCTTGTTCCATTGCAGAGTCCCTGTGATGGCATAAGATTGCATAGTTTCAGAATTACAGCACCTACTTTCAGTTTTAACTCATGAGGAGGCATTCGTCCTACAGTGTTTTGCTCTTTAGAGACTGCAACATTGAGCTGGTAATTAACTGTTCATTGACACTGGAACCACCGTGCCCTGTGTGAAGAGAAGTGGCGGTGGAAAGAAGTAACTTAACATTTTTCCAAATGTTTGCGATAGTGGAACGTGAAGGTGACAGCGTAGAACCGAGCTCATTCTCTTTGTTAAAATGATAGCTGTTGTTTAAGTTTAAGGGCATACAGAAGTGCACTTTGCCATTTGGACAGCAGCGGGCAACCTAACAGTAATGCATTGCATTGTTGCTTTAATTCTGCTGTTACTCCTACATACTCATGGTGAGTAACATTCTCCCAATAAAATATGTGCTCTGACTACTGCACCTTTGATTTTGCCCAGGGAATGAAGCGCATGATGTCACTGAAGCTCTGCCCACCCGCCAACTAGAGCTCAGTGCTGCTTGAGAATTTATGTATAGGTAAGGGAAAATATGACCTTTTGTTACCATTTCGTGACCCATCCTGTGGTGACGTGAGCATGGCACGTATGTACCTGCATGCCACGTCATGTTTATAATAAAGGGGACTGCCATCTGCATACCGAGCATCTGCATGTGTGGAATGTGGTTATTGTTGGTGAGGCCCACCCTCACCCCTCCAAAGAATTGCCAATGTGGAGGTGGTGGCTCCCCGAGAGTGATCGGATTGTGGTCTCTTGTTCCTTTGCGATTTTCAATCGAACCCGTGATGCTTGGGATGTGGTGCACCCGACAGCTAGTTGGCACAGCAAGCAGCCTACGTAGAGCCACACATGGAGGCTTGCAGGCTGCCCCCTGGCTCGCCCGAGCAACAACACACTACCATCACCGGTTAGAGGTGTGACGCGCCTGGCTGCTGCTCTTGAAAAGGTGAGTGCTCAAAGCAGATGGTGGCTCCTAGGTGGATACCAACCCTGCATGCCCTGATGTATGGAAACGGGTGCTTTGAGGTGAATTGAGGGGAGGAAGAAGAGGACATTGTGTCCTCATCCACAACTCCCGGAAGAAGTGATATGGGAGTGCGCAGCTGCCCACAGAGACCAGTTGCGAACTTGAATCCTCAATTCCACTGTTTCTCTTATTCCAGAGTTGAACATGTTGGGGCCTGGCTGGAAATGTTTTTTTGATGCAGCAGGGGCGTTTAATGATGCCAGGAAAAAGACCATGCTCCTTTTCTATGCGGACAGCGACATCCAAAAGCTTTTCAAGACTCTACCGCATGCACAAGGTCATATGCCGAAGCGGGCAGGGCACTGACAAACTACTTTGCCCCGATGGCGAATGTGGACTACAAATGCGTCCAATTATGCCAGGTGGCAAAAGCCCCAAACAAAACACTTGATGCATTCTACATCAGGCTACGCCATCTGGCTGTGATATGAGCTTTCGCGGACAAAGAAGGGAGCTGCATGGTCAGATCATCCAGAAGTGTTCCTCAAACCAGCTACTGAAAAACACATTCTAAAAAGGTCTGGGCTACCACTGGTGATAGTTGGCTGCCTGAAGGGCTAAGAGGTGAGACTGCACATTGATGACACCATACAGCCCGTAGCACTGCGTCACAAGCACATTCCATTTCATCTACAGAAAAAGGTGCAATGCACATGGAACAGGCGGTTATAATCAAAAGGATACATTGCCCGATGCCCTGGGTGTCCCTGATCGTAGTGACACCCATTCCAAAACATCCAGGCGAGGTACTCATATGCGTCGACATGTGGCTCCCAAATAAATCCATAAAGAGGGAGAGAAATCCCATGCTCGCACTGGGCAACATATTGGCGGTCCTACAGGATGAGGCAGTGTTTTCTGCCCTGGATCTCCAGGTGGGCTATCACCAAGTCCCAAACACACAAAGAGTCACACTCATCACCACCTTCTCATCCCACATTGGACTGTTCAAAAGGCTTTGTTTTGGTGCATCGTTGGCCGCTGATGTTTTCCAGCACACTATTTGCAGCGTACAGGCTGAATTGAGAGGCGTCATCAACATGAGCGACAATGTCCTCATCTACTCGAGAACCGAATCGGACCATGGGACCATCTATGCGTTCTCATGGCAGTATTTCAACATCTGAGGGAAAAGAGCCTCGGGCTACACCAACAAAAAGGCCACTTTTTGCAGTCCAGAGTTCACTTCTTTGGGGGTGTGTTTCAATGGGAAGCGCTCTCCCCTGGCCCACAGAAAGTAGCAGCGATCCATAACTTTCAGCCGCCTTCAACCCGTCAGTGGTCCTCAGCGACCCGAGGATGGTGAATTTCAGTGGCCAGTTCATCCAGAACCTGGCAACCATCAATGAACCATTGTAGGCTCTGGTAAAGAAAGAAGTGGAGCACAACAGGCTTTTGAGTGGTTGAAGATGGAGTTGGCGGTGCAGACGACAATGGCCTTCTTTGACCCGAAGAAGTCTTCAGAGATATGGGTGGATGCTAGCCCGGTGGACCTGGGGCTAATGTTGGTGTAGACTGGGGTAGAAGGAATTCAGTCTCCTGTGGCATATGGCAGCAAAGCGCTCTCAGCTCTGGAGCAGCGATATACATAGATAGAGAAGGTGCAAACACTTACATCTGTATGTCTTTGACCACCCAATCACCATTGTCACTGACCACAAGCCACTCCTATCGATAATGCAGGGGTTAGCGTTGGTGCACCACCGTACCTGGAATGGTGGATGGTGCAGATCCAGGACTATAAGGTGACGATACATTTCCGGGCAGGGGTGAATAACCCAGCGGACTACTGCTCACAGCACCCACTGGCTCAGGGAACTGATCCAGAGGTGGAGATCCAAGAAGTTGAGAAGCTGCTGCACACGGTGTCACAGATAGCGGTGCCCAAGTCCATGACATTGAGGGACATGGCAGAGGTGACTCAGAAACATGGTGGCATGAAGACGGTGATAGACCAGTTGGAGAAAGGTCACTGTAAATCATTCCCAGGAGACCAGTCCAGATACAATTCAGAGACAAAAGCATTCATGGCAGGACTATGGAGGGTACAAGAGGAGCTGCTGGTTGGAGAAGATAACGTCCTGTTGAGAGGCAGCAGAATTGTCATCCGGGCAGCACTCATTCAGAAAGTACTGGACTTGGCACACAGCTGGCTTCAAGGGGCCACACATATGAGACCAATATGAAGGCAAGGCTGCGAGAGAAAGTCTGGTTTCCAGACCTGGAGCTGCATGTGGAGAACATGCTGACAAGTGTCAGGCCCTGGTTTGCCTGATCCGCAGGAGCTGCTGAACCCTGCAGACACACAAGAGCGTGTTGTCTAATTCTTGTTGAATAGACAGCTGCACTCAACACCCCCATGGGAAAGAGAAAGTGAATAAAATAACAAACAACAGATTCCAGGCTCTTGCTAGTGGCAATGAAATCTGCTGAGGTGAGAAAAAAAACAGTTTAATGGTAAACATACACTGCTTCAGATAAGCTTCCTACCCACAACTACCCAGTAAACTGTCTAATCCTGTGAGCCTCTTCTTATTCCTATGAGGATATGACTTTCAAAGAAGACTGAAGGAAAATCTAGAAATATTCCTGCTAGGAATATATGAGTCTGTTCTAGCTTGTAACTTTCTTAAGAAACAATCGGCCTCATTACAAGTTCTCCTGTCCGGACTTAACGCTGCCAGTATAACCATACCGCCACCATTTCCGTGATCACCAAATTATGACCTACGGACCCGGAAATACCACCACTATAAACCGCCACCGTGGAGTCAAGGCACCCGTAAACTTCGCCTGCACGGATACCCCCCGTTACCGGCAATACGAAACAATGCAAGCATTACGAGTACCATGGACATGGAAACACCGCCACAAAAATAGCGCAAAAACCGTGACCACGGTGGCGGTATCGCCGCCACCATGAACAGGACGTTAAACAGTGCCTGGTGATCTGAATCAGGCCACAGGTGCTCCAAATTAGCCCAGCTGGACCCAGCAGGACACTGGGAGCCTACAAAAGAACCACACCCAGGACAACTCCAAACAGAACTATGCAGGCAGCAGCTCTAGTAGCATTGGGACTGGGGCTATTGAACCAACAGGCAGCACTGCACATGATGGCAGTAATGGTGCAGAGGAGGAGGCGGCGGAGGCGCAGGCGGCACTTAGCAAACCCTGTACCCATGCCAAACCCTATTGTTCAGCCGGCACGAACCCGCAGGCAGCCTGCAATACCACGCATCAGGGCCTCACCCTGGAACCTGACCCCAGGACAGATCCACACATTATACCGGCTGGACCATCCAACAATCATGTACATTACCACCATGATAGAGGATGACATCAGCACCCACATTGACATCACCACCGCCATCCCCCCCCTCCTGAAGGTGGTGTCGGTACTGCATTTTCTTGGCACCGGAACTTATCAGCACACAGTTGGTGAGCTGCACGGGCTATCACAACCCTGCTTCTCCAAAATATTGGAACAGGTACTGGATGCCCTGTTGCGCCATGTGTCTGAACACATCGTCCTGTCCCGTACCCTTGCCCAGGTCATTGCCACCAAGTTGGCCTTCCATGCCATTGCATGCATGCCAAATTGCATAGGTGCAGTAGACTGCACCCACATAGAGCTGACAATACCACGTGCTATCGAGATGGTGTACCGCAATAGGAAACTTCACTGAATGTACAGATGGTATGGTATGTGATGCCGCACAAGTGATAACACATTGCTGTGCAAGTTTCCTGGGGTCAACACATGACTCACTGGTTCTGCGGAATTCGACCTTGCGACGGGTACATGGAACGCTACGCTGGACAAAGCACATGGCTATTGGGTGAGTACAACTGCCAATGCACATGCCCTGTGGAAGGGGGGTGTGTGTCAGGGCAATGACCCATGTGAGTGGGCTGCTACGACTGCACATGCATCACCCCCCCGCTCATTTAGTGAACAGTCAGCACAACCCACATATCACAAAGCTACACATGACAGGTTGCCACAGTAGGCCCGTACACACCCTGCCACATGAGACACACAACTGATACTACCACTGGCCCATACACCTGGAGCCACTCAAGACATCCACCCATAATATGCACCACTGCCCCCCCAATGCACATGATTCCTGCACATGAGACATCCTGCATCGACAACATCATCACAGTCAATTGACTGTCACCCCCCGCCCATTTAGTGAACAGTCAGCACAACCCACACATCACAAAGATACACATGACAGGTTGCCACAGTAGGCCCGTACACACCCTTCCACATGATACACACAACTGATACTACCACTGGCCAATACACCTGGAGCCACTCAATACATCCACCCATAATATGCACCACTGCCCCCCAATGCACATGATTCGTGCACATGAGACATCCTGCATTGACAACATCATCACAGTCAATTGATTGACTCTGCCATGTGTGTACATCGCTGCACAATGCCATACTTACCAACCACTATTTCCTGCAGGGGCAACTACATATGCACATCAATTTGTTGGTCAATGTCCAGATGCCAACGTCGACTACAATGACCCAGGAATGTAATCACCCACTGGTCTAACCACTCCTTGGCACATATGGATGAATGATCAATGACACAAGATTGCACTGTATCTGATGAAGACATGATACAACAAACACTGACATATCCCCCACATCTACATCCCATGTAGGTGATGCTGGATATGCACTCACGCCATGGCTGATGACGCCTGTATGGAGGGCAAGGAACAGTCATGAGGAGGCGTAAAACAGGGCACACTGAAGGCCCAGTTCCGCTTCTTGAGCAGATTTGGCGGATCACTGCTCTACAGACCAGTGAAGAAAGGTAAAATTACGCTCATTTGTGCCATGCTGCACAATCTGTGCTTGTGCAGGAACATTCCGCTGCCCCCAGACGCAGAGGATGAAGATGCGGATGGGGATGGGATGGCTCCACCTCCTCCTGGGGGTGCACAAGATGGACAACGAGCACAGGATACACTAATTCGCATTTACTTTTGAGAGACTGCACATTGACAGCATTGCATGGATATGACGATGCCAGTTAATAAATTGATGGACTGCAAATGAAATGATGGATGTCCACTCATGAATGATTTTCTCAATGATAATATATTTTTAACATAACAACAGGGAAGAAGGTGCATTGGGTAGGGAAGCTGTACATCTGTGCCCACCCACCACCCAAACGTACCCACCCCCAACCAGGCTCCAATATACTAACCCCCTAAGGGACCTCCCCCACCACCCAAACATACCCAGCCCCAACCAGGCCCCAATTTACTAACCCCCTAATGGACCTCCCCTACCTCCCCCACCACCCAAACGTACCCTCCCCCTTACACCTTTCTCGTCCATGTATATGTCCTGCACTGCCAAACACACATGGCATTTCCGTGTGCGCTTCTGCGCACAGGCATCCTTGCCTGAGGGCCCTGTTAGGCGACTTGAGCACCTTTGTGGGCTGGCAGAGGTGGAGCTGGATGGGGTGGTGCTTGTGGATGGCACTGTTGCTGGCATAGCTGGCAAACTTCCCAAGTATGCCTGCTGGGCAAGCAACATGGACTCCGCAATGCTGGACGTGTTGTTGCTGCCCTCGCGCACATGGCGTGCCAGGGTCACTATGGTGGTGGCAAAGCGTCCAATTGACCTGGAGAGCCGACGCACAGATGCACTGTAACTCTCCCTCTGCAGCCTGGACACCTCTGTCATACGCAGCCGGGCCGATTGGCGGATACTTCCGCATTGGAGGCTCCGGCGCAGACCGTAGTTCCAGCACGTTGTGTCTGCTTACGTGCAGTCTCGGTCTAGTTCTCCTGCAACATGGCGGTCGCTGGGAGGTACTTCAGCCTCTCTCTCCCAGCGATCGGTGCGTTGCAACCCCGTAGTTTCTGCTTACTGCCTTTGGGTGAGAACGCTAGTTTTTCCGGCTCGCGGCTTGTCCGCTCTATTCCTTTAGCCTCTCCTCGCTTCTGGCGAGGCTCTTTTCCCTCTCTCTCACTCTCTCTCTCTCTTACCTCTCTTTGGTTTTGCTTTGGCTTCCCTTCTGTTCCCGCGGCTCGCTCCGGCCCGCCGGCACGAGTCTCTCTCGCAACTCCTTCTTGCTGAGCGAGGGCTTCTTGGTCTCCGCCCCTATCAGCTCCTGTCTGCTTCCTCCAATCCTCAGTAGCCGACCACCCACTCTTCCGCTACCGCTGGATCCTACGTACCATCAATATCCTTGGAAGACTCCTGCTTGGCCTCCTTCCTTACAAGGGTTTTTTCTGCCGTCAAGGCTTTTTCCCTTGTCGCCTGCTACGGCAGAGGAGTCCCAGGACTGCTTGTTTCAAGCATTCACTGTGGCTTCCTCTCGTGGTAGACAAGTGTCTTCGGCTATGAAGAGAGACTTCTGCTCACGTCGGCATCTTAATACAGAGGAGTTGGAGGATTACCGATCAGGTGAGGAGAGTGGGGAGGAGAGGGAGACACATTTGGACATCCTCCAGCTGCCTTTCTACTAGCTGGGTGAAGGTGGCCTGCTGGTCCTCCATCCGCTGCATGCGGGCATTCAGCTCAGCCATCGATGGGGTTGGCGACCTCATTGGACTGTGTAGTGATGGTGGGCTGAACTGGAGGTCTTGGAAGGATGACAAGTCACCCAGGTTGGGCAACTCCCCCTGTGGCCCAACATCAGACTGCAGTGCTGGGGCACTGTTGTCGCTGCCTGCAGCCTCCTCCACAGTGCAGATGTTTTCAGGGGTGGGTTGTGTGGGCATGATGGGTGGGCGTGTCACCTGTGTGGCAGCAGGCAGCGTGGAGATGGGGGTGTTTACTGGTACATCCGTACCAGATGCAGCTGGTGGCAGAGTTGCTGAGCAGCTAGCGTTTTCCTCCTGGGCAGGGGTGCTAGGTCGCCCACGTGCAGGTGCAGATTGCCTCGCCTGTTGGGTGTTGTCACTGTCAGTTGAAATGGCTGTGGGGATACAGAGGGCATGCTATGAGTTGTGACTTGGTACTTGATGGTGCATCACATGCATCAGACAGGTTGATGAGTGACCATTTGCATTTACATGCAATTCCATGGATTGCCTCAAGGTGGAGGACACTGCTGCAGCGCTCCTCCCATGTCTGCAGCCTCAGTGGTGAAGCAGGCCCTCCACATGTGCCACTGCTGCACCACTGGTGTGTTACAATCAGGTTTCGCACTCTCAGACTGAAGTCATCCCACCTCTTGTGGCAGTCCTTCGTGCAACTTCGGCCCACACATCCTTTCTGCGCTGCTGTGTTGCACGCCGTTGGTCAGCGCTTAAAAGCATTTCGGCATGCTGCATTATGTGGTCCACTAATACAGTGAGCTCCGCCTCGCTGAAGCGATGTTTGCGCTGTCTCTGGGCAGAGATCCTGGCTGCCATGTTGGTGGTCCTTTTTAGCTTCTCAGTGTGGAGATTTAGCATGTGCTGACTCTGGATGGCAGTGGATTGCGGTTTATATAATGGCCGCCTCTCTCTTTTCGGTTTTCGCGGTCATGGTATTTCCGCTTCCGTGTCCGTGAGGACGGCGGCGGACACGGTTTTTACACTGCTTGTGGGGCCGGTATGTCAATTTCCATGGGTGTTTACGTGGCGACAGTGACACCGTTTCCGCGTCCATGTGGTGCACGCGACCGACAGGCCGTAATCGGCCGATCTTTCCGCAACCTTGCGGACGCGGAAACTGTATTACCGTTGTCACAGAATTACCGCATTACGGACCAGAGAACTTGTAATGAGGTCCAGGTATCTCTTTTAACAGCGCTTTAAAACTTGTCTTTTAGTACTCAGATAGAGCTCCTTGCCAAATCTGGTTCTGACCCTGTCCGCAATGTCTCTTTTAAATACTAGCAAACTTGTTACTTAGCTATATTGTACTTAATGTTTATAAATATAAATGGAACTAAAAACTCTAAGAAACTTCCTAAGTCTCATTTCACTAGTCTGTGTAGGAGTTTACTATTTCGTCTCCTTAACATGCAGCTTTAAGATCCCTTCTCCTTAAGACTCTTCGGCGAGTTGCACTTCATCAAAACATATTTGAGCACACACACTGCTCACCTTGTTGTAGAGATTTAGTTACACTGCTTTGAAAGGAGACACTATTCTCCGAACAAAGTCACTAACTCCTTTCAAACATTGCGGTGGGCGCAGTGAAAACACTTCTCTCTAAATTGCTGTACTCGGTTCTGTGTTTGTAATGCCCATTCAAACTCTAAGTATAAGCGTTCACTCGGCTCTTCGTTTTCGGTAAGGAGTGACACGCTAAAAGTCTCCATGCCCACTAGATTAGCGTCTTGAGTCAATGCTGTCTTTTAAGACGAAGCATACAGTTTCAATACTAAGCATTCCCACTGCCTAATCAAGTACGCCAACGGTTTCTTGTGATCTGCTCCCAATACATTTGCCGCTCACCGGAACAGCATTCAACTTCTTAAAATGTTGTGCTCCAACAGCAAGTAACAAATAATAAGAAACAAAGTAACAAAATAATAAGCAAGTAACAAATGGATCCTAACAAATGCAGAAGCGCCGTGTCCCACGGTTTAACCTCCAATGTCCCTTGGAGAGTCTTTAATTCACCATCCAGCTTCACTTTGCACCTGTATTTACACAGATTGGACTTAAAAATCCTTGAGCTCATAATACCAGGACCTACCTGTCCTTAATCTAAAATGAAAGGCAGTTTAGAACTCTGCAGCCTCTCCTTTGTTCTAGAAACAACCAATAAGCTTGCAGCATCGCATCCTGCATGTTGGTTTGGGCTGTCCTCTAGTGTCTGGGTTCTCAAGTTAAGGCCTATGCAAAAATGCTTGTAATTAAACATGGATGAAGGACCTCCTGAAAGTGAAGCAGACATCCACCTGGTGTACTTTACGTGACCTGACAACAGCATGCATATGGTGACAGGCAGCGAGCTCACCTGCGATAGTCACGCCCATCAAGTCACAAGTGAGGGCAACAGTCCCATGGCAAGCAGTCAGTGTGGACTTCCACACCATCCAACAGAACAGGCATTTCATGGTTGTACTGGATGGGTTTTCTTGCTATCCAGAAGTGTGATTCCTACAGTCGATGCAGCTGAGTGTGTCTGCCTTATCCTGCATGACATCTTTACAGCTCACAGCCTAGGGATGACCATTCATTCGTAAAAATGGGGTGACCTTTTCAAAGACATGCATTTCAGGACTTTGTGGAGCTGTATGGTATCAAGCACATCCAGATAACACCATGTTGGCTGCGGGCGAACAGCGATGTTGAGCAGTTCAAGCTGGAAGGGCGCGTGAATCTAAGAGAGCATTGGTGACCTTCCTGATAATGTACTGGATGAAGCCTGACACTTCAACCGAGGTGTCTCCGGAAGAGGCACTCATGGGGCACAAGCAGAGGTTGATGATCCCGGAACATGTGTCCAGAACCGCTCAGACGGTGGACACGGCAAAGGCAAGGGTGACGCAGCTGAGCAACAATGCAAAGGAGTCTGAGGGAAGATGGCTGACGTCAGTAATTCAGGTGGGCGACATGGCGCTCATCAGAAATTGCGTAAGTTGTCTTTACCTTATGAGATTTATCCTTGGAACATCATTCAGCAGAAGGGGTCGATGGTGACTGCAACAAGAGAGGGAGATAGTCATAAGGAACTGCAGCTGGTTTAGACACATCAATGGATTGGCCGACACCGATACTCAGGAAGGAGAAGCAACCTGAGAGATCATTGACCCTGAACAAGGCAACACAGTGGGAGAAGACAGAGTCCCCCCAACTGGAGACCTGAAGGAGGGTAGTCAGGGGTCGGATGATGAGCAAGGGGTCCAGCTGGGTGACACAAGGTATCCAAGGAGAGCAACGAGGAGTCTACCAATGGGGCTGCAGGACCATATGGTGGAGTGTGGAGAACACAAGACTATTCTGGAGCTAGGACCCCTTACTAAAATGAAACTATACATAGTTTTAAAAGTAGCTCTAGCGCTAGGGTAATATTTCTGTAATTTCTAGAAGCACGGAAAAGTGATTTTAAAAAGAAGTAGTTAACATGGGGTCTGGGTTAGTGTTACAAACCTATGTGAAGGAGTGCACTAGTTCTGGGCTACTGACTGTACATATGGCTCAAATAACGTAGTCTTATCATTGGTTCATATAACCTGTAGGGTGTAATTTTCACTTAATACATCTCTAACCTGCCAACATGAGATTATGTGGTAAAAAATATGAAAGTTTCCAGTCTGCTTTTTTGTAGCATTTAAACTATAGCAGCAGAACAGTACCAATATCATAGTAGGTAAGGATGTGGTGCAACTATGGAGTAACCAGAATTTAACATCAAAATCCTTCTTAATCTGACTGTTGCAATATGAATATATAATCTATTGAGCAACACAGAAGCCATTGATATCTAATTACAGGAGCAACGTGGAGCAACAGGCAATATTCAAAATACTCAACAGTGTGTTCTAGAACTGGCAATGTCTGTTTAAAGAGGGAACAGTGGAAACACATATCAGCATGCAGAGGCAATCTGGAAACTTTCAATATCTACTTACAAAGATATGTGGAAAATGATGATACCTGCTTGCTGAGCAGGGTGGAAACTTGCTCTTGCGTATGTGCTACAGATTGGGCTGTAGTCCAAGAGGTTTTGTGTGTGGGAAAAGGTTTGGACTATATCCTAAGAGCGAACCACCACATGTGTCGCACAGGGCAAGCTCTGTGTATGCTTCAAACAGGGAGGTGATGGGCTGAAGGCATGGCCATGTCCTGTATGTGGGGTATACCCAACATAAAGACGCTTGAGGCCCGCCACCATGCTGTGCACATGGGGCACAAATGGCCAGCCATACCCCGGCTCAACTCCTAGAGTAACTTGGAAAATATGTGCTATAGCCTGCGGCCATGGCCTGACTATGGGGTGCATCTTAATGATAAATCTTCCCATTTATTACTAAGCTTTGCCATCATAGGCCTAGTCTCACAAAGAGGGAGCAACAACACATTGTAGACTGCCATTTAAAGTTCTAACACAGTCTTTATTTATAAACACAAGTGTGCATGCCTGTGGGCATCAGTGGCATAATACAGGCTGCAACCCACAATCTCCTGGCCAAGGTTCCATCAGGTGACAGCATGCAGAACAAGACACCCCAACTGTAAGGATCTCAGGGATGAATTGGGGAAACTCCTATGGGTCCTGGACATTTCCTTGAACAACAGAAACATTAATTATTGCTATAATCAACACTAAGGCCCTCATTATAAGTTTGCCGCCAGTATTACCGACTGGATACCGGCACACTGTATTACCATTTCTGCCACTTGGTCTGCAGATTGCCAATGGTGGAAACACTGATAAATCCCCATTCCATGGAGTCCCAGAGGACTCAGTGGGGGGATTTACCTGTTTACCAGGCCGGTAACACCACCAGTTTCTTTCCGGTAGAGTAGTGGATATACCTCCAGCTATTAGCTGGAGGTAAATCCTCCACAATACCAGCAAACTTATAGTTGGCTGGTCTGGAAAAGTGCTGGTACACGCTATTACCAGCACTTTATTTCTGGACCGGCCAATTTATAATGAGGTCCTATAGTTAGGATGGCTCCAAGAGTAGAGTGTAAACTCGGCCCTATGCAGACCTGGCCCTGTTCTAGAAAGCAAGGTTCATGGGTGCCCATCAGGACATCCATAGTGTCATTGAGTTAGAGTATTCATGCACACATCTTGTATTCGTTTTCATGGTGGGACTGGTCCTCTGGAACTCTGGACCTAGTTCAATGTTTTGCCATTGCCACCTAATGTTCTCACACAGTGGTATAGCCTCTGTTAGTTGTTGGACCCACCCTGCTCAGGCATCAGAAATGGGCTGGTGCATAGTCCCCCCCCCACAAACCTCCTACAAAGGCGTCTCCAGTGCTTGGCTGTCTTCCTGGGACAAATCAAGTAGATAGCCACCCTTACCTGGGTTGGTCTGGGTAGGATTTCCACCTCACTTGCATAATATTATTAGAGTCCTGTGGTAGTGCTGGCGACCAAGTCCTTACCACTCTAGCCTGAGGCCCATCTTGTTCTTCTAATGTTGATGGTCCTGGGGACATAGAGCCCCACTGATTACCCTAACCTTAGGGGATATAGCACCCGACTTGCTTAAGCAACACTGTCAGTGTATAGCATCCCTCACTCTCTTCAGTAACCTTGGGGAGCCAGAGTGCACCTTACTCACTTTAGTACTGTTGTCAGGCCCTTGCCAATTTCTGGCCATTCCTGGGTCCTCAAAAGTCTGCCAGCCTCAGCCTGGCTTCTGTCCTTGGGTGTTGGTTCTCTGCTGTTCCTTGGACAGGACCCTATCCTTGTCCCTGACTCTTCCCTCGTGGGGTACACCTTGTATTTACACTCTAGCTATTGCCCTCCTCCTTATCTTTCTTCTCCTGATCTTGCTCTTCCATTCCCTCATGATCCTTCTTACATGTAGTTTTACACCTCCTCCAGCTCCTCCCACTCTTGTTATTTCACTGCCCTGGCTCTCAATCCTGTTCCTCTGTGCCCTTCACCTCTTCGTGCTTTCTTTGCACTACCTCCACACTGGAACACTGTACTCTTCCTCATAAAAGTAGTGGTGACGTGCTACCTTTTATAGTATGGGTAATAAGGTGATGGGGGTAATAAGTATTCTCATTGGCTTGCCAATTCCTTCCTGGACCTCATTGGCCCTGAAAATGTGTGCCCACCTCCTCCTTTTGTGGGTAAACCCTATCCATCCTTAATCCCAGATAAGGGCAGTTGTTTTAATAGTTTACTTAGTTCCCTTCTCTGGCCCACCATGTTAGAGTCAGCCAGGAGTGCTATAGCTGTTTCCGGTGCTCTGCATGACTAGTTCATAGGGAACCGGCTTGCTAAGATGGCACTCTGCCAGTCATGTTCTGGGGGAATTGGCTCTTCTCTCTTTGATCGTTCTTTAAATGCTGTGATGGGAGGTTGCACGTGAAGGGCAAATGCTGGATTACTGACCCTCTATAGGTTTTGCTTACAGGCTTATTTATTTATTGGATATTTGATACAACAAGTGGTGTTTCAAGGCGCCACAAGACAAAGGTGGGGGGGGCACAAGGGAGAAAGATACATTAACGGTCCTATTAGGCCTTGTGGGATTCAGATTGTGCACGTGCAGAACAAGAAGTGCAATGGAAAAAAAGGGATAGGGAGGGAGGAAGTGCATGTCTGAACCCAATGAAGTGCTAAGGCGGGAGGGGAAAGGTGATGTGGGAAGTGCAGGTGTAGCGGGGAGGCCAAAAGACAAGTGCCATGGAAAGCAGGTAAGCACAGTGAGGTGGGGTTGCAGGAGTAAGGGGAGGTCATAGGGCAAGTGCCAAGGAAAGCAGGTAAGCAGAGGGAGGGGGGTGGCTGGGTGGAAGGTGGTCTGGGACCCTTTAATACTCAGAGGGAAACGAGGAAGCCTGTCATAGAAGAGGAGGAAGGAGTTAGCAGGGGAGTGGGAGAGAGAAGGAGGAGGAGAAAAGGAAGGTCTTGAGGGGCTTCCGGAACTTAAGGAGATCCGGCTCAAGCCTGATGGGGCAGGAAGACCATTCCAGAGGGATGCTCCTGCAGAGCAAATACATCTAGCCCCCACTCTTTGCTTGGAGAAGCGACAGATTCGCAGAGGGTTGGAGTTAGCAGATCAAAGGGCTCTAGTAGGGAGGTATTTAGAGAGAGAGAGAGATATATGTAGCGGGGTCCCAGGCCCCAGAAAGCCTTGTGGATGATGAAGAGGGTCTTGAATTTGATCCTAGCAGCAACTGGCAGCCAGTGGACAGAAATTAGGGCTGGAGAGAGGGGCCAAGGATAGGTCTTGCAGTCCTATTCTGGATAAGTTAAAGGGGATGAAGGAGGGAGGAGGGAGGAGGAAGGAGGAAGATTAAGATTAAGGAAGAGTCTGTTACAGTAGTCAAGCCTAGAAAGGACCAGAGTTGTTGAGAAATTTGGTTTCTGAGGCAAGGTAAAGAAAGAGAGAATACCTCTAAAGAGGTGTAGTTGATAGTGGGCCTTCTTGACAAGGTCTGTAATGTGAGGAGAGAAGGAGAGAGAGGAATCAAAGATGACAGCAAAGGTGTTTTGCCTCAAAGGAGGGTGGGGGGAGGGGGCTCATAGAGGGTGGACAGAGGGACGGGGGTCCCAGTGGAAAGGATATCAGTCTTACTGGCATCAAGGAAAAGATCTTTGGCAGCACACCAGGACTGAATGTCAATCAGACAGTCAGGGGTGAGAGTGGAGGAAGGAGAGGGAAGCTTGAAGGAGAGCTTCGAGTCGTCTGCATAACACTGGAAGGAGAGAAGGAGAGAAGGAGGAGATCAGGTGGGTGAAGGCGGCAAGGTAGATATTGAAAAGCCATGGCGAGAGGATAGAGCTGTGATGAACGCTGCAGGTAGAGCGTGATAGTGGACAGAAAAGGGCCCAGTTGAACCTGGGAGGGTCTGTTGGAGAGGAAAGAAGTCAACCAGTCCAGAGCTAGACCCTTGGTGTGTGCTGCTCTGGGACTCCCATTCACGCCTGGCTCTGCAGGCATTGTGCACATAAGGTAGTGTGTGCTTCTCCCTTTCATTCATGTGCCATCTGTGTATTACCTGAAAGCTCTGCCCATCCATGAGGCATTGCCTGGATATCTACAGAGGCGCATGTGCTCTTGCTTTTCCTGGCCAGCATTGGGAGGACTGGGGAAGCTCTGGAGGATGTACAATGACCATCTACTGATGTCTTGGGAGGAAAAAGGCATATTTTTCATAGATATTGAATGAAGATGATTTCAAACCAGTTAAAAGCAGGAATTCAGGTAACCTCTTTAAATGCGCTCCCATTTGAGTTTGAATTATTTGCATTCGCCAATCCATGCTTGTTTTGAAGTTGGGTAAGCTCTTGAAGCAGGAACATTTTCTTCTTTCCTTCCTGTAAGACAATATATGTATTAATTAGACTGAACATATTACATCAGTTAATTTTAATATTACCGAACCGATAGTTCAAGTTTCCAGTGCCCCAATTCCTAGATGGGCCTTAGGACCAGCTTTAACAATAATGTAGTTCCTTGGACAATGAGGGAAAGAAAGGCACTGCTTCTGTGGTAATAGAAACTGCAACACTGCTGATGATGAGTGCCTGCTTGGTAACACCAGTGGCTCAGGGTGAAAGGTGCTGGGGGGTACATTTTGGAGCCCGAATTTGGTAGCCAGGGAGTGAGCCGACCCTCCTAAGGAGTGTTCGGCAGGGTTTCACAAATGGGTTCCAAATTGTGCAATGCATTGCTCAGATTCACACAAACATTGCCTAAAAAGCATTTAGTACTAATGATGGTAAATTACTCTGACGTGTGTAAGTCAATGGTGTGTATTAAAGCAACCTGTATGGAGTATAGACGGTGCTAACATGTATGCACAAAGAAATGCATTCGATATTTATCCATTAATTCTGACAAAATAATTATTGTCTAGTGCTATTAGTGGGATTCATATGCATTCAACCTCGTTTGATGCTTTTAGGCATTATCTGAAAAGGTAGAAACTAAGAGAAACATTTTACTTGTCTATCAATTAATACAACATTTGCGCTACCTCTAGTGTCAGTCGGTCTTGCCATTGCACCTTTTATTTATTTATTTTACATTTTTAAAGCGCTCACACAGCCCGCGGACATCGAGGCGCTGTTACAGGAGTTATTTTTGTTTTAGTTGCGTATTTATAATGCGCTTAAACACCCAGAGGTTTCTAAACGCGGACCGACCCTGTGTTGCTTCGTGTCGTCTTGCTTCCAAGGCACGCACGTTGCCGCTGAGCTATCCTCCCAGAATCACCTGATGCTGAAAGTTGAGGTGCATGGGCTGCTCAGACTGGATGCCCATAGTTTCTTACCTACAGTCAACTTGATTGTTTTCTGTTTCTGTGGTCTGTCGTTTTGCTCAAAATACTCCACACGTTGATGCTACTGTGGCCTAGTTGTTCCTGTATCCAGTGCGAATAGTTACTATTATGCCACATTTTCATGAGTAGCGCTACATGCCTGATTCGTTGTGCTTCTAAGAGCTATAATAATAGGTGTTATTACTACCCAAAATCATCCTACTCAATTTATCAGACCCCAAACTGCTGACTCAGCTCGGCCAGATGTGTACTTGGAAAGTGCCGCTGGCACATGCCAGAGTTCAAATGGCAGAAATAAGTAGCTCAGCAGTCCACTGTAAATGGCCAATCATTCATCCAAGTGATTCCTGTTTACTAGGGCTCCATTTCCGATGCAAAACATTGATGAGAGAGTCGCTAGATGAGAATACTCGGCTGTCTCTGAGTGCCTGCTGTGTAGGGCAATACAGGTTTTATGGCCTCATTACACGGTAGGCGGTAAACCATGGCGCTATTAGCGCCATGGTTCATGCTGGTAATTTACCGGTACCGCCTTGGAGGAAAGGGGAATTACCGCCCTATTCCAAGGTTGGGAAGGAGGTAATTCCTCCTTCCTCCATTGCCCTTCCCCATTCCCATTTTTGCCCCATAGAGCATAATGGGAATGGGGAAGGTGCTAATTACGGTACCGCAAATTGCGGTACCGTAATTAGCTCCCTGGTCCCTTTGTGGGTTGGATTTTTAACGCCTGCAAAAAGCAGGCGTTAAATTCCCCAACCCGCAAAGGGACCTCGTAGTAAGGCGGTAAGGATTTACCGGTACCGGTAAACCCTTACCGCCTACCGTGTAATGAGGCCCTTACTCTAAAGCTGCCATTCGGCACAATTCAAAATGGCAGACATAGCTAGTGTGCCAAAGAGCGTACTGGAAGACACATTTAGTGCAATCAATGACCCAGGCACGAGCAAATGCAGGGCCTACAGAGCTCTCATCAAGTTTACCATGGTCCAGACCATTCAGACCAATTTGCTTGGAATTCTGGGACTTTCAGTGGTTTTATCCAAACGTAGAAAAATAGGACTGGATGGTCTTCTCTCACATGTCAATGGAACATTTCAGAGCTCTGGGCCAACTAAGAGCTACACAGCTACACGGGACGCACTGAGAAACGCAGCCCAGGCCGATGCATGTTCTAGATATAGCAAGGGAAATTCATGGCCCATTGAGAGACATGACTAGCTCAATTCCTTGCCATTTTATACCCACGTAGGGTAAGACAATGGCCCTCATTACAAGTCAGGCATTAAGGGTTTAACGGCGCCGTTGGCGCTGTTAACCCTTAACGCCTGATTCATACTTTAAAGCCTGCTTTTTACAGGCGTTAAAGTCCAAGGTGCTAAGCGACCTTGGTGCTAATTACGGCACCGTAATTTACGGTGCCGTAATTAGCGCCTTCCCCATCCCCATTATGCCCTATGGGGCAAAAATGGGAATGGGGAAGGGCAAATGGTGAATGGGGAATTACCGCCCCACTCACCTTGGAATGGGGCGGTAATTCCCCCATCCACCATGGCGGAATCCGGCATGGACCATGGTGCTAATAGCACCATGGTCCACCGCCTGACTTGTAATGAGGGCCAATACCTACTGGGAGACACAGCTAGGACAACAAAACAAGCTAGAATGGCGGTGATAATGCGGGAGGCGGAGCCGACCATAGAGCAGGCATAAGCTTAACCAGACATAAGCCTAACATGCGTCCTGATCTGTAACACAGGACAGCTGCCTGCCATATCTACTATTGCACTTTAATATAACCACTCATGTACAGTGGCCTCCCATGTTGGTGAGGATCAAGACGGTGCTCAACCAGTAGCGGTGCAGCAGCCTCCACGTGCTCAAGTGGTGCTTCCAGGCCCATTGCCTCCAGTGCAGCCGGTGCAGCAGCCTCCAGCTGTTCAAGCAGGTCCTCCAGGTCCGTTGCCTCCCGTGCAGCCGGTGGTAGTACCGGCTGTCTAGCCAATTCCTCCTGCTATGGCCCAGGCACGTGCACAGGCGGCCCTGCAGCCCGTTCCGGGGTTTGATGTCTCGGGCCCACCTTCCAGCTTGGGGCCCAGATGGAAGAGGTGGGTCGACCGCCTGGACATGTACTTTCGTGCTGCCCAGGTGGTTGATGATGACACCAGGCTGGCAACCATGTTATACTCGGCAGGGCCCTCTGTTCACGAGATTTTTTACTCACTTCCGCCGGGGGATGGATCCTACGGTCAGGCGAAGGCCACCCTTCAAGCTCATTTTCTGCCTCTTGCCAACGCGGACTATGAACGCTTCGTGATGCTGTCTGCCAAACAGAAAGAGGACGAGACTTTGGACACTTTCTATGGGCACCTGAGGCGCCTGTCGCTGGCCTGTGCTTGGGGTGATGCAGAAGATATGATCAGGACTATGATCATCCAGGCGTGTTCCTCAGGCAAGCTTAGGCGCCAAGTATTAAGGGAGCCCGGAATCACACTCCCACGCATCCTTGAACTGGGGAGGTGCCATGAGGTGTCCGAGGCGAGGGCAGCTAGAATGGAGGCTGGGTCGCGCTCCCTCAAGACCGAGGAGGTATGTGCGATGTGGCGCGGTGGCAGGGGCACCAGAAGACCTGGCGCCGATCCCCAGGATAGAGCCGGGTGGACAGGGGAGGCGTGCCAAAAGTGTGGGTATGACCTGCCCCACCCAACGGAATGCCCTGCGGCCAGAAAGACTTGTGGACGGTGTGGGCTGCCAGACCACTTCTCGAGAGTGTGCAAGGCGGCGATGCCTGTGTTGGTGCCGCGAGGCCCGGCCCGTTTTCATTCGCCAGGGTCGACCGCCCAACGTCGCTCAAGTGGACCAGACTGAGGAGGATGCCCAGGTGGAAGAAGCCGACGAAGAGGAGGAAGAGAACATTTTCTTTATCTCGAGTGTGGAGGTCCTGAGAGGAAAGAACAGGAGCAGCCAAGGTGCGTGGTGGAGGTAAACCAATCTCCAGTCCCGGTCCTGGTGGACACGGGGGCATCCGTCAATGTAATGGCCCGTGGACACTATGACGCTATGGACCGGCCTCCCAAGTTGGTCGCACCCAAAGCCCGCATTTTCGCGTTTGGTAGTCTGGACCCTACCCCATTGGATGGTGTTTTTGTGGCGAAGGTGGAGCATGATGGATCCCAAATCACTGCACGATTCTATGTGACACCGGTGAGCACCAATACCTTGCTGAGCTGTGCAGCGGCAGAGGCCCTCGGCATCATCAGTTTTGCATACTCCGTCTATCTTGAAGACATCAATGATTTGCTTGAGAAGTATGCCTCACTATTCAAGGGGATTGGACAGATGGCTGGTGAACCAGTGAGGTTACATATTCACGAATCTGTGCAGCCCATCGACCTGAAGCATTGCAGGGTACCTTTTCACCTTCGTGAACATGTCGACAAGGAGCTGGACAACTTGGTCGATCTCAACATCATAGAGAAGGTGGAAGGTCCGACCCCCTGGGTGTCCCCAATTGTGGTGGCACGGAAGCCTAAACAACCAGATGCTATCAGAATCTGTGTTGACATGAGGTTGCCGAAAAAAGCAATTAAAAGAGAGAGACACCTCACCCCGACGATAGATGATATCATTGCCGAGGTACAGGGCGCTCGCTTCTTTTCAAAGCTGGACCTCCGAGCGGGCTACCACCAGGTTGTCCTCCACCCCGAGTCGAGGTATATCACCACCTTTACTACACACCGAGGGCTGTACCGTTATAAGAGACTGAGTTTCGGTGTGTCCTCGGCGGCAGAGGTGTTCCATAACATCACCCGGGGCGCCCTAGCAGATCTGGAGGGCGCCCTAAACATCAGTGATGATATCCTGGTGTTTGCCAGAACGGAGATGGACCACCTGAGACGGCTGCTGAAAACGTTTGAGAGGCTGCAGTCCCTGGGCCTCACCCTCCACAAGGAGAAATGCGAATTTCTGCGACCATCAATAGAGTTCTTTGGCTTTGTATTCAAAGAAGGGGGTGTCACCTGACCCCAAGAAGGTCCAGGACATTAAAAGGGCGCGGCCTCCAGAATCTGTGTCGGATGTGCGGAGCTTTCTGGGTATGGTTACGTACTGTGGACAGTTCATCCAGAATCTTGCCTCCAGGTCGGAAATGCTCAGAGCACTAACCAGGAAAGATAACACCTGGAAGTGGGGCCCGTTTCAACAAGCGGCTTTTGATGACATCAGGGGCGCCCTGGCAGCAGAGGACACCATGGCATTTTTTGATCCTGCGTTACCATCAGAGATCATTGTCGACACCAGCCCGTTTGGCCTGGGCGCCGTGCTGACGCAGATTGACCGTGATGGGGGTGTCCGCCCAGTGGCTTATGCCAGCAAGGCGCTGTCGGAGGCGGAGCAACGGTACTCGCAGACTGAGCGCGAGGCGTTGGCTGTGCTCTGGGGCTGCAGGCACTTCCGGCTCTACGTCCTTGGACGCCCAGTGACGGTGGTGACGGACCACAAGCCGCTGCTTCCCATCCTGGCGGGGTCGTCATCCAAGCCGCCAGCAAGAATTGAGAGGTGGATGCTCGCCCTCCTGGAATACGGAGTCACCCTGGTGTACCGGCCGGGGGCGAATAATGCAGCAGACTATCTCTCCAGACACCATGGGGCGCCAGGAGTGGAAGACCATGACACCTGTGTGAAGGAGGCCGAAGAGCATGTCCGGGTGGTGGTGGAGGCGGCCACGCCGAATGCCATCCCCTTAGGGGAGCTTGAAATAGCTGCAGTGGACGTTGAGTGCTTCAAAATCTTAAGGCACTCCATGCAACAGGGATCCTGGAGGCCCTGGTGGGGCGTACTCAGGAGGTCAGAACTGGACTTGAGCAGCTATGGAAGGTCCGGGAGGAACTATCGTTTTCAACATCCGGCCTTCTGCTCCGGGGAGATCGAATTGTTGTGCTCCAGTCGAAGGTGGGGGACGTGATCGCCCTTGCACACCGTGGTCACCAGGGCGCTGCCAAGACCAAGGCCCGCTTAAGGCTGAAAGTGTGGTTCCCGGAACTGCAGCGGAAGGTGGACGACTTCGTGGCGGCCTGTGTTTGGTGTCAGGCGGCGTCTCCCCTGCAGCGTGAGCCCGTCATAGAAGCGATGCCTCGGGGGACGCGTCCGTGGGAAGTCGTTCATGGGGACTTTGGTTCCACCACGATGGGCACCCACTTCCTCGTGCTGGTTGACGAATACTCAAGGTACCCCGTAGTGGAGTTTGTGGAGTCAGTGGCATTTGAGTACGTAGTGGTGGCCGTGGAAAAGGTGTTTGCGGCCCATGGCTTCCCCCACACGCTGTGCTCGGACAACGGAGCTCCGTTCCAGAGTGAACGGTTCTCGGAACTGATGGAGAGCTACGGGGTGTTGCACAGGAAGATCACGCCTCTCTGGCCAAGGGCAAACGGCGAAGCTGAACGGCTGATGATGACTCTAAATAAGACCTTAAGAATCGCCCAGGGCCAGGGGCAGTCCTTCCAGAGAGCCCTTTATCAGTTCCTGAGGGTGTACCGCACCACGCCGCATGCTTCCACCGGAGTGGCCCCGGCAGAAACGTTGTTCAAACAGTGCCCTTGAGGGCTGTTACCGGAGGTGGGAGAGAAAGAACCAGGGGTGATCAACAACCAACAAGTCGAGACGGACCGGCGAACAAGGATTGAGCAGGAGAACATCCGGAGGGGGCTTCGCCCGCAGAGGCTGGAGCCGGGTGATGACGTCCTCATTCGGAATAGACACCCCTATGGAAAGCTCTCCCTACCGTATGAGCCGGAGCTGCTGGACGTCGTTGCAGTCAAGGGATCCATGGTGACTGCATCGGACGGCCGGTCTGCGGTAACTCGCAACGTGAGCTTCTTTAAGAAGCTACGGGATCCAAGGACTGATCCGCCCCCTGATCCGGACTTAGAGGTGGTCCCTGAGGACGAAGGAGAAACACCATGGCGGTCATTACAACCTTGGTGCTAAGTGCACCAACTTTACCACCATGGTGTAAACTATGTTTACACCATGGTGGATGGCGGATTTACCGCCCCATTCCAAGGTGAGTGGGGCGGTAAATCCCCATTTCCCATTTTCCCTTCCCCATTCCCATTTTTGCCCCATAGGGCATAATGGGAGTGGGGAAGGCGCTAATTACGCCGCCGTAAATTACGGCAGCGTAATTAGCACCATGGCGGGTTAGCACCATGGACTTTAACTCCTGCCAAAAGCAGGCGTTAAAGTGGGAATTCGGCGTTAAGGGTTAACGCCGTCGTTAACGCTTAACGCTGGGGTTGTAATGACCTCCCATGTCTGCCTGAGTCCGCGGCCCGGGGAATGCCTATGGACAGATCACCCGTGCCGGAGGTGAGGAGGAGGTGCCCCTAGAGGGCTGGGCAAGGGAAACCTGCTCACCTCAGCGACTACGTCTTGGGACATTTGTCTGATCATCCTGACAATGAGAATTGTTAAATAAGGGGACCCGGGTGGATGTTAATAAAGGGGCATTTCAGAATGGGGCATTTGAAATTTTATAGGTGTAGTATGTTTTGGTTTGCAGTGTGCAGCTTTTGAGTGTTTGTTGTTTGTCCTCCCGAAAAAGGAGGAGTGTGGCGCTGCCCGATGACGGGGCGCACACGCGGCTGCGTGACGTTACACGCCGCCGCGTGCAGCATATATAAACGGGGCGTTTCCAGCCCACGTCAGAGTGACCGGGAAGCCCGAACCGAGAGGACGTGTGTGAGTGAGTCCATTGGGGTCCTGGGCTTATGGACAGCGCCGGGGGTCGCAAGCAACCCCCAACAGTTGAGAAGCGACTGCACGTTCATTGTTAGCTTCTTGTCTGTACTGATGAACTTGCATTCCCATGCTGTAACTATTTCTGTAACCTTAAGCAAAAGCGCCCAGATACCCTTGGGTTCGGCGCACTATTTAAGCAAACAAACAAAACAAAACTGGGCGATGGTCCTGGTAGGCAAAATCAATGAAAGCCTGCAAAATGCAGAGGGGTCAGGAAACCGGAAGAGACTGGCAAGGGTAAAGGGATTGACTTTAGGAAGGGGGAAGTAGAGAAGGCAGGCAATGCGGAGCCTCCTCTGTTTAATTTATGAAAAGGGTTCTCGCCCTTACAGGACCCTCATTTTCTGTTGCTTAATCCCCAGGGTCCATCTAACTTCTAACGAACGCACGAAGAGGCACGCTCTTGTGCATTGGACTGCAGCAGAGGCAAGACTAGAGAGACACAGAGACTGTCTCCTGACCATGGATGACTGCAAATGGAAACTGTGTTTTTGTGTGCCATGCGACATGATGTCTTGTATCAATCCATACTCGGTGCTTTAAGTAAAAAGTTAAAAGTAATGAACAGCTGCAAACCAAAAGTGAACACGTCGCCAGTGCTAGTTATGGCATTCCATCAGAATGCTCACTTCAGAGTGGGATGTGAATGGGAGAAATTGTGATGAGGTACACTACATCTCTTGGATCACTTTCATGATATATGTTATGATATGGCATTTATAATGCGCCTATAAAAAAGTGTTTCAAGGCACGGGGAGGCAAGGGAGGGGGAACAGAGGGAGGAACAGAGGGAGGACATACAACGATCTTACTAGGCCAGGTGACATTGAGATCGTGCAAATGCAGGGAGGGGAGTGCTGGGGGAATGGGGGAGGGGGCAGTGCAGTACATAAATCGGTACTCTTAGTCTCAGCTGGCAAACATAATGCAATCTTAGGGTCCATGTGCACCTCCCTTTACAAACATTGGGCCTCATGGGTTTAATGGCGCATGTAAACCCATTCCTCCCAATTACGAGGTTCCCTTGTGGGACCTGCTCTGGACGTCTGGTCAGACCAGATGTCCTTTGTGGGGCCCGCGAGGGGACCAGGGAGCTAACAACGGGCCCGTTATTAACGGGTCTGCTGTTAGCTCCCTCCCCATTCCCATTGAGCCCTATGGGGGCTCAAATGGGAATGGGGATGTGTTCCCTGAATGGGGAAAAACCAGGTCCTCCAAGGTTGGAATGGCCCGGTATTTCCACATTCAGGGACCACGGATCTGGACCCGAGTTTGGATGCAATGGCTGCCTCCAAACTTGTAATGAGGCCCATTGTCTCACAAAAGCGTTACCAAAGGGTGACACTCTGGTCTGTGATCGTCAAAGATCTCAGTCATGCAGTTAACAACTGCAAGGTAATATAATCTGAAGAAATCGTAGGGTCTTAAACCAAGGGGGGGGGGGATTTTGGGATGACAGAATATTTGTGGGTAACATTTCAAATGGGAACACGGGGAGAGGTTTTGATCTCCCTGTAAACCTAATACTTAGCAGATTATCCCTGGTATAGTTAAAATCAATGGGCCTCATTCCGGATTTGGAGCTAACCATGGAGTAATTAGCTCCATGGTTGCCTCCGAAACTGTCCCAAATCTGGCATGGTGAATGGAGTAATTACCGGTCCATTCCAGGGTTGGAGGGACCAGTAATTCCCCATTCACCTTTTGCCCTTCCCCATTCCCATTTCTGCCCCGTAGGGCTCAATGGGAATGGGGAAGGAGGTAATTACGGCACCGTAAATTACGGTACCGTAATTACCTCCGAAGTACCTTTGCGGGTCCCGTACTTAACTCCTGCTAAAAGCAGGAGGTAAGGGAGGACCCGCAAAGGGACCTCGGAATACGGCATCGGCACCCTTCCAATTGTGTTCACATTCATCCACAAAAGAATGCATAGTGGCAAGCGGAGTAAAGCTACATACATTGGCAATCTGCTCTTGCAGGAGCTTGACCATGATCTTCCGCCCTTGTATGATTTGCCAGTAGAGGTATGAGATGATTCTGTAAAAGACAAACATATCCAAAATAATGGTTTTGACTGCTCCTGCTCAGTGATAAAGGCCTACTGTTACATTAGCACAGCACTGTAAACCATACAAACATTATCACAGCAATACTATATGGTTTTAAAACAAAAGAATTGTGAAGTTTAACATTTAGAAAATACATCCTCTGTGAAGGAGACTGTGCTATCCTATTTACCCGCGACACATTGAAAGTTCCTTTACTTTGTGGAAATGGTTACATAAATGGTATTGTACAAAATTACCTACTCCCAAAAGTTCGACCCACAAAAGTCTGACCCCCAATTTTCCACATATATATATATATGGCGGGGGGTAAAGTGAAAAAAAATGTATAGGGGTAAGGTGGGGGGCTGTGGGGGTCTCCCCCCACATATATATTTGCGGAAAATTGAAAAAAACCAAAAAGAAAACAGACTTTTGGGGGTCGAACTTTTCGGTTCGGTAAAATCACATAGATCCAAAGAAATATATATATATGAACATTTTTATTTTTTTGGACAAAGATGTTCACATTGTATTTGAATATTGCAAAACGATTGTAAAGAAGCGGCAGGGGCTCTCTAGCAGTCACCCCAATTACCAGCAAAAGGATACTTGGGCGCCAACAAAATCCCTGCCGCAAGAATGGAAGACTCAACCATAGGGCACATTTTACTGTCTTTATTATCCAACAAAATTGACAGGGATCACACTAGATCAGCATATTGTTTCCGGAGCTCTCCTCCTCCAAACTTGTGTCACCCCGTTTTAACCATGGGTGACATCACAAAAACAGTCTACGTTCCAAAAACCTATCAGGGATGTGGATTGGTCTGTCCTCCTGGGACCACCTCTGCATACAATAAATACATAATTACAGGAAAGTAGAGAAGCTATTGGTCACTGCAACATAATATGTCTTAAAGTGAAAGGTAACTAAGGATCGGACAGAACGTGTCTTCCCAGCCTTGGGACCTAGGACAGCTACCAGACTCGATGGACCTTTCCAAGGCTATGGGAACGAGCACGGGTCTGCTGCGTGTTCCATCCTGTTGCCATCTCTGATCAACTAAGCCCGAGAGAGTACATTAAGTTATTGGGCCTCATTACAAATCAGGCGGTCCGGAAATAACGGTGGCAGTAAACCCGTTGTTTCTGGACCGCCTGATGCCGACTCCTGCAGGCGGGAGGTGCTGTTCCCGCCAGGTCTGACCTGGCGGGTTTAACACCGCCCGCCTGCAGGCTGACGAGGAAACACCGGCAGCATTACGAGATGCTGCTGGTGTTTCCATGATCCCCATTCCCACTGAGTCCCAGAGGACTCAATGGGAATGGAGATTAACACCATTCCGCCTCCGTGATTCCCAGGAAACCGGGGTTGTAATGCCCCAGTAATTCCGGGAATCACGGAGGCGGAATGGTAATACGAGTCCGGCGGTAACCAGGCAGTTTTACCGCCTCAGTTACCGCCGGACTCGTAATGAGGCCCACTAACTTTGAGCAACACTTGTATCTTTCCACCTCTGGTTTGATGGGAGCAGCTTCCCTCCATCTACCTTGAATGAATTGGCATTGCCCTGCTCTTCCTGGTCATGTGTGTAGAGACCACGAAATGGAGCTCTTCTGCTTATGATTATGAGGATTTTAGACTGAATGCCTTGCAGGTGCCTTATTGTCTTGGCAAGTGGAAACTTTCCGTCTCTCATTGTCCTTGGCTAGGATGTGCACTGTGTCTGTGCTGGATGCTCTGCCTGCCTGCCTTTAGCTGAATCAGGCTGTCAGCCCCTTCATGTATTCAAAGTCTGTTTCCCACACCCCTTTCACTTCTGTGCACCTATAGCTTCCATCCGTGTTCTCATGGTTTCCTGTGTTAGTTGCAACTAAGCATGTACAAGCTGGATATATGTATTCTTGGCATCTTGCTGTTTTTGCATTGGCAAAGGATCTATATATATATATATATATATATATATATATATATATATATATATATATATATGTGTCCGTCACCTATCTGCGTGAGTCATGTGTTTGTTTTGTGTCTACCTGCAATAATCTAATGTAAGTTCGCGTAGCTTTGTGCATGGATGCCTAGGTGATTCATGTCTATGTGCACCTGCATCTTGATGTCAAGGATGATGTCATTAACTGCTCGAGTTATAGTCAATCGACTTGTTTGATTTCTGACAACTCTACCTCCTCCATATCGTCAGTCAGGTATGGTTTGAATAGTTGCCTGAGAGAGTAATGTTTCTCACATCTGCGATACATTGACAATGGTGATGAAGGGCCTAAGAATGATGTGCATCTGTCATTTCTCTGTCTTTGGGTTGCGAGTTGGGTAGCGGTCACGAGCGCCACACTTGGACCTCCATCTTCAATCCCCCCTCTGTGGTCAACGAGTCAACCACATTGCCCTCTCTGTTCACATATAATTTCGGGTGCCATACCTTTGTTATTCCTCCAAGATGCCCCGATACTTAGCATGCTCGTCCAAACTCCAGGTCAGGTAACTGTAGTCTCTACTAGGGCTGCACCAAACCCATTTTCCCCAATAGCCATGAGTGTTGAAGGGAAACTCGAACACTGTTCCTGACGGCAACACAGGACACTGCGCCAACTGTGATTTCACTGCATTATGTGTCTTTGTCTCTTCGTCTTTTTTGGTCTCTAAGTCTAATAGTACTTCCGTCCCTACAGTCTTCTTAGTGGTCTTCCTGCATTGTTACAGTGCTACTTTGATGACACAGAAGGACGAATAACACTAGTACCAATGCTGCTACCAGTACCTTCAGTCCGTTGGCCATCGATGATAGTATCAATGAAAGGATATATGACAACCAGCCTTCATCCTTCCCTATGGCGTTCGTCTCTGCTTCCATTTAGCATGTGGTTCTGATAGTTCGGTAATGGCCTCTGTCAGGGTCCCATTCTCTTCATCGTGTGCAGGTGTGAATGTACAGCAAGAAGGCCCAATTTTGGGCCCAAACGCCTCTTTCCATGGTTGTGAGGAGGTCCAGAACATATCGGTTCTGGAGGGCCATCAACCTGACAGCTCTCAATTCTTTCTTGATGGCATTGAACCACTTTAAAGTGGATTTTCTCATCTGCATCAGCTCCCAAAGTGTGATCTGGAGCCATTTGGCATTCACATTCACTTGGACTGACGGAATGATAGGCGCAAAGAACATCTCGGTCCTGCTGAACAACCTGTGTTCTGTTGGAATCGCGTCCAATGCATCTTCCATTTTTGATGATGCATAGTTCCCTCTCTTGACTCTAGTCAGCTCTACAAATCTCTTCTTCCTTTGATGAGCATCCATTTAGGGAACTACCTCTACTTGCATGTCTTTCCAGGGCACTACTAATGCTGGTGTGTTTACCTATACGAGATAACATATACCTACCCAGTTAGGTGGCAATTGCATGTACACCTTGGACCCACAGGAGATACCAGCCGTGGTCCATGAGCACTGCAGTACCAACCTTCATGCCTGGTATCTTGAAGATTTGCTTGCATTCTTTATTCTCTCCAACCTTCACTGGACCATCATTCTGGAAACACAATGAAGCACTTGTGAGTGGTAAAATTGGCATGGGACCTGCTTCATTTTCTACCCATGTGAGCAACTTTGCACTTGCTTCCCATTCCTTCAGGCAATTGTCGATTTCCTTTTGCCCTATTTCTACTGGAACTGTTAGTAGCGCGTGCGCTTTGTTCTCAACCACATCTTCTTTCCATCTTTCTGCTGTGTAAATTTGTTCATATAATAATAGCTGTGGTCTTTCCCAGCAACCCACCATTCCTGCTATCTCCCTTTGTCCTGTCTTGGGGCATTGTAATTCCTTTTGTGTCCCTATCTTTGCTTCTCCTGTCTTCACTCCATCAGAGATGTATTCTATTGTTTTGTCTGTACTCCAGTAGTCATCTATCATGTCTTGAGTCGTGATGTAACTATCTTACAGGAACGTTTTGTGTGACATCCATCTTAATGTGGCCCCTCTCCCTTGAAATAGGTCCTCTGGTGGTGCAAAGCGACAAATGCATGAGGCATTGTGTTCTGGTGGTTGGAACTTCGGTTGCTACGAATATCCTGGATGTACTCATGGCATATGGGGTGAGAGGGCATACACAAAAGCTCTGCTTTGTGGTTTCTTTCCCTACTTTGGTCATGTGTGTATACCACATGTTAGAAATATGGCCCAATCTGTTAGGTACGAATTTACAAGGTCAAAGTCTACATCTGCACTGCATTTAAGTATTTTTACCTCTTTTACAGAGCTTGTCATCTGCCAGATAAAGCATGGATAGGGGCCACATTAGTAGGGGTCAAGGCATGTGCATTCGAAAGTAAAATTCTTCATAATGCAACAGGGGTAAAGAGGTAGAGACAACAGAAGGCACAAAACATCAACACAGCAGTTCCAATTACAGTTTCCACTTTTGTAGGAACGAATGTCCTCTTGTGTTGCTCTGAAAAGCTATAAAAATGCCATGCAAAGCCTCAGAAATGTGTGATTATGGTTTTAGTGTATTAGGTTAAGCTCTTAGTCTAAAATATTGGGAAAGCGCTGCATAGAACAACTGCTCCCATACTAAACAGATTCCTGTGTTACTGAGCAATGTTATAATAGAGGGGTCTCCGTAGATCAATTGTGCGTATATTCAGTGTAAAGCAGAAAAGCATGAAAGAACAATTGAGGCAGGATCATCCGTTCAGTCTCTGATTCAATTACACATCTAATAAAGTGCTCCTCAAAGATTGTGTGCAGATATGTAATCATGTATTTGAAGCAGTCCTTTACTTTCACAATGAATACCTAGTGTGAAGAAAAGATAGTATGCCTAATCTAAGTGTGTGTTTTGTCCTTCCCCAACTCTAGCCATAGATTGGGTTAGCCTTCGCTGTGATGCTTCTCCTTTGTCTTGTTCTTCTCCTTGCATCAAATCATCTTTGTTCTGGTGGTGGTGGGTCTCACTTCGGCAGGGCTTGACAAGTCCAATGTAGTTCCAGGCCTTTTTGCCCCTCGGTTTAACTGCACGGTCAGTGGCCTGCTCAACAAGATAGGGTCCCTCTAACCTTGGCTTGAACCAGGGCTGAATAAAATTCTGCAAAAGAACAACGTCTCCTGGGTAAAGCAGTGACGGTTTTAAAAGTTCTTGATTTGTTTCTGGGGTGTTGTCTCCCTCACTCTTCTTCGACCTCTCCTGCCGCGATTGAAGCTGAGATGAAGGAAGCACTAGCTATCATCGAAGCAAACTAATCATGCATTTCATTTCCTAGGACAACAGCAGAACCGTGGGTGTCTGTCAGTGCTCTAGTGGGAGGAGCAATCGGCAGTCGCATGCATCGCCCTGTCACCACCTCATCAGGGTTTAGGTGGAGGTCAGAGCCAGGCTGGTTGCACAATGTGAATAGGGCTAGGGGCAAGCAATGGAGACACCCCTTTTTTAACGTGGCTTTAATGTTTGCTATTTTCTCTATCGGCAGGCCTTTGAGGCACTCAAATATTCCATTTGCTTGTGGGTGATAAGCACAGCAGAACTTGTGTTTGATCCCCAGAAGAGCTGTGATATGCTCAAAGGTCTCATTCACCAAGTGAGGTCCACTGTCAGACTGCAGGACCTCGCACCCCCCTTTAATGAGGAATTTTGCAGCTCTGAGAGCTTCAGGGTGTGCACGTCGACCGGCTTCGATCCACCGGGAAAATGGGCATACAACCACTATCATCTAGCGATAGTCTTGGCATACTTGGATCATGTTAACATAGTTTACATGGAGGTGTTGGAAAGGCACGATTGGGCGGGGTATTACTCCTTGCGCTATGCGTAGGGTATGGCCTGCATTGAATTTCTTGCAAACAATACAGTTTTCCATGAATGCGGCTACATGCTCTTCCTCAATGTGTGCAGCAAGTACGTCCTTTCCTAGATGAGTGGGATGATGCAATTGCATTAGTGCAATGTACAATAATACTACTGGGATCACTTGCTTCCCTGTGCTCTCCTGTCGCCACAAGGCATCTGTAGGGGATATTGAACATCCCCTCGTCACCCATAGCTCCTTTTCTTCAACCAGTGTTTTCCCTTGGAGCTCCATTATGTGTGGCTGGTAATGCACTATACCCTTCCTTCAAGATCATATTTTGAACGTGGATACCTGTGTTTGATGGAGTATCCAACTAATTTATTTCTGTAAAATATGCTGTGCGCTTTGCTTCCGCATCTGCAGCTTCATTCCCATGGGAGAGTAAGTCCTCCCCCTTTGTGTGCGATTGGCACTCCACAACCGGTACCGCTGATGGGAGTTGCAGCGCATCTATAAGCCTGCCCACCAGGGGCATGTGCTATACTGGTGTGCCATCAGCCATCAGCAGGTCGGAATGCCCCTCCTTTGCCATTGTGATATTCCAGCATGTACTGGAGACGTCACGTAGGCCAAAACAGAATACACTAACTTCCTGGTCCTTGCGTGCTTCTAATGCCATTATGAGAGTTTCTGATACTTGTGCTGACAAATGTGAAAGCAATCTCGCAAATCTTTCTACGTCCTCTGCCGTCCAGTCTGGTTTCATTTTCACCACTGCCGTCCCAGTATGTCTTTCTCTCGTCGCCTGGTCCATCGTCGAGGACCCGTCATTATAAGGTACTTCTCCCCTCTCAAGGACATTCTCCCCCACTTTGGGAATATCATTGTATTGTTCCATGTATGTAGTAAAGTCATGCATATAATCTCTTCTTCCACTGGTTCAGCTAGGAATTTCACTTTACAATTCTGCATCTTACTACCTTTATCGCTGGATTTGAGATAATTATCTCATGTCCAGATGGTCTCTGAGTAGTCAACAAGCTTTTGTTTTCTTTCGAGGATCGTAAAGAGGGAATGCTCCACGTAAAGTGTGGTGCTGCACCCCATTGTGATACTCGCTGACTTTTCTAATGCAAGTGCAACAGTAGTCAAAGCTTGTTTGCATACGTAATGTCCCCTCGTCACTAGGTCTAAACGTCCACTATAGTAAGCCATTGGCTTGTGTCCTAAGGTTGTCTTGTGCATGAGTACCACAGTCATCACTACTCCGTTGGAGTGTGTGAACAAATTTAATGTGTCATGGTAATCAGGAATCCCTAACACCAGAGCTTTGATAGGGGTCTCGTGCACGTGCTGTAGTCAAATACCCAGACTCTACAAAGAAATTGCTGCATTTCCCTCACTGTCTTTAGCATCAGCATTCAGAAGATCGCCTCTGCCCTTTCTGGAGTTACTTTTTGGCTTTCCTGCAATATCAGCTGTCCAAGGTACAACACCTCGTCCTGACAATATTGTAACTTTGCCTTGCCTACCATGTAACCCTTCTTTGCTAATACTGTCAACAAGTATACTGAGTCATTTCGACAATTCTCTTCAGACTTGCTGCAAATCAAAATGTCATCTACATACTGAATGACGGTACTTTCCATCTGTATGTTGCTGAGGTCCATTTGGAGGACCCTATTAAAGATAGAGGGTGACTCACAGTACCCATGTGGTAATCTCGTGTGTTTCCACTTCCTGTTTCTACATAGAAAGGAAGTCAAGTCCCGTGACTCATTATGAAGTGGTATAGAAAAGAAGGCATTCTTTAAATTTATTACTGTGAAATGAGTAGCTTCTGGTGGGATGCTACATAGAATTGTCGCAGGATTGGAAATTATCGGAAATTCTGCCCCCACAATTTCCTTCAAGGGACACAAATCCTTAATAAAATGCCATGATCCCCCTGTCGCCTTCTTCACTGGGTACACAGCTGTGTTACCCTGTGACTCGGAAGGTACTAGCATACCTTGCTTCATTAATGTGGTGATCGTCTCATAAATACCCTCGTCTGCCTCTTCTGATAGGGGATATTGTCTTGCTCTTGGTAAAAAAGCCCCTGAGTTGTGCTTAATTTTGACAGCTCCTATTCCTGTTAACAGACCCATGTCATATGGACTCACCCCAAATCTTACTTGAGAAATGGAGGTGGTGTTTTTTGCAATAAAACCATTCTCTGTGGCACTTCTCTGTAATGTATCCTCACCCAATATGTAATGCTCATGAAAAACACTGTCTCATGATCTGATAATCTCGAAACAGTTCCTCATCTGTCACGTCAATCAGCCTGTGCCCTTCTCCTACTGCGATTACCATCCTGTGTCGTCAGTCCCATGCAACACTATTCTCTCGTCTTTTACTATAACCACATCTAGTTCTATCGGTATCACTTGCCCTTCCTTCTCATCTAGGGGAATCTCTGGTCTAAACAAGAACTTGTTGGGTAGGTGTAATACTCTGCTTTGTATCCCTGGAAGCCACACTATCAGCACTTCCACTCCATATTGGAAAGGTTTGAGGTCTGCTGGCACCCCCCCTCTGTACAGTCTGCTCACAATATACCTGAATGAGTTCCCTCACGTTCATTTAGTGAATTCCTAGTGTCGAGCACACTATCCCTGGGTCTGTCAATTAAATGGTTAATGTTAAATCAGCTCATCATGTCTCTACCCATTATGTTTACTGGTTTCTGTCAGGAGTATAACAATGGCATAGTCAGGTTGTGTTCTCCCACGGAAAGTGGGAGTTCGTCAGTAAAAGGAACCAAATCTGTAGCCCCAGAGAATCCTTGCACATTCATGGCATTGCCTGACATCAGGTATCTTCCCTCCCTAATACAGGATTGAGTCGTCCCTGTATCTATGAGAAAGGAGAAAGTCTTGTCTCTTATTGATACCCCTTTATGTGGTTGGCTGCCCCACAGATGAGGCAGGGTGTAACGGATAGGATCGAATACATCAGATTTGTCTGTGGGCTGTCCTATTGCAGTTATAATGACATTCCCGTCCCTGTAAATGAATTGCCACCCCACTACAGCTACCCCTCCCAGTTTTCGCATGGGAGTTTGCACTGTGAAATCTGTGTGTGTCATTGCAACAATGTTCTGCTGTATCAGGGCTTTCTGTGCTGGTTGAGATGGCTGCATGTGTTCCTGTGCTTGCGGTGCATGTGCCATGGGCTGATATGGCTGCATTTGCATGTTCTGTTTGTGCGCCGATTATGGTGTATATGCCGGCATTTTGAGTGTGATCTGGGACATAATAATATGTCTGATATGTCTGCTGATGCAGCAGGCCCCCGTTCTGCTGTATTCGGCCTCTGCACAGCTGCATCGGATGTCCAAACCCTTTTCCATGGGGCTCTACTCCCCATCCCTGTGGCCAGTGATTTGCATCAACCCTTCCTGTAAAATCACCCTCTATTACCTGCAGCCGATTTTGTATATTCTGGGTGACTACTCCCTCACCACTTGTCAGCGTCACCCCTTCCATTGTATACTTCGATAACTTTTTCTGTACTACCTTTGCTTCTTCCTGCTTTCTTTCCTCACACTTCTTTCTCACATTCTCTTTTATTAACCGAAAATAGTGCACTATAGTGAGTTGGATTTCTGACCATGGCTTAGCCTCCTTCCCCACTTACTTCTTCAGTTGTATATGTACCTGTTCTGGCAGCTCTTGACATAATGGGCCTCATTACGACCCAGGCGGTAAGTTACCGCCTGGGCCGTGACTTTACCACCATGGCGTAAACTATGTTTACGCCATGGTGGTTGGCGGACTTACCGCCCCATTCCGACCTTGGCAGGGCGGTAAGTCCCCAATCCCCATTTACCCTTCCCCATTCCCATTTTTGCCCCATAGGGCATAATGGGAGTGGGGAAGGCGTTAATTACGCCACCGTAAATTACGGTGGCGTAATTAACTCCATGGTCCCTTAGCGCCATGGATTTTAACACCTGCTAAAAGCAGGTGTTAAATCCGCCATGGCGCTAAGGGACCTCGTACTCAGGCGGTAAGGGTCGGCGCTGTTTACGCTGCCGTAAACCCCTTACCACCTGGGTCGTAATGAGGCCCAATGTGTGGTAAAATAACCCCACTCTTTTATCCCACAGCTCTCTCATCTCGAGACTCCAACATTCTTGAATCTCCTGAATATATTGAAGTGGGTCTTCATATTCTCGCATTTTGCGTGTCATAATCGAGCTTATGTCTGATGTGTCTGGATACTGTACTCTTAGAGCTTGGCATATGGCTGCCCGGCAATTATTGAACGGTGTGCCATCATGCGCTGTGTTTTGTGCTGTCACTCTGGGGTAACTTGCTCTTTTCCAAACATCATGCGCTACTCACCGAGAATAGCTGAAAGTAGGCTCTTCATGATGCTCATTGCCAGTGTCATCCATGCTGTCAGTCCTTCGAGTTCATAAATTCATTTCCCAACCCCTGCAGTTAATGAAGGTAGCTTGCACCTTAAACTTTCCTTATCCATCTGTTTCCATAGCATATACTCAGGTCTTCCGCCACCCTTCTCTAAAAATGGAAACTTTGTCAGTCTCATTCCTCCGCACTATCTCCCCATATCTTTAGTGGCTGTAAACGCCCTTATCATCTCTGTCCATTTCCGCCCTGGCAGGGCTCTAAGTCTCCTTGTATGTGGGGTAATTTTGTCTGCACTGTGTGACCTGTCCCTAGGACGCTTCAGTCATCCCTCTGATTCTCCCTCTTCTCTTCCCATGTTTCCTCCTTCTCCCCACACTGTGTCTCTGTCAGGGCTAGTTTCCTGAGCGGTAGCGAGGCCTCTTCCCCCTCATCATCATCGCATCCCTGTTGGTCTTCCCCTGACCCCATAGTCTCAATACTATTGTCACTGTCCTCTTCTCTTTCGTCCTCAAAACTAAGCCTCCTTGACATCGGTTTCCCTGTTTTCCCTTCATTTGATCTGTAAAACTGCTTTCCACCCTCATCCATGGGGCAGCCAAATTGTCTCTCATGATCCTGTAAAGTTCCCCTAGTCTTCTTTGTATTTGTTCCCCTTCATTGTCATTCTTTCTGTCTTAATGTCTATAGCTTGCTTAAACCGTCTCCCTTCCTACTTTTGTCTTTCCCACTCACGTCTCTTATCCTCTTCTTCTCTGCGTCGGCGCTCCTTAACGAGTCGCTCGACTTCCAACCTTCTTTTCTCTCTCTTTATTTGTAATCGTCTCTCCTGCTCTTCTTCAGCCTTCCTCCTCGTTGTTTCCTCTATCTCTGCTTTTTCTTCTCTCTTTCCTCTTTTTACCTTTCTTCTGCTCGCTCTCGTTATTTTCTCAACTTATCATACTGTGGTTTGCCTTCCATATCGTGTTGACTCAGCATCCATTGCTTTTGGATCAAGTCCCCTTCCTCATCCTGAAACATTTTCCATAGTTCTAATATAACCAACCGGTTACTTCATTTCTCACCATTATAAGCTGCATGTAAATACGTGGTCATATGTTGCTGAACACATTTGGAAAAGTTCCCGTCTTTAGGCCATGTCTTTGCCAATTTGCCCTTGGTATTGCGAGTCCATTTCATGCTATATTTTGTCCTGATATCGCGGGAGAGAATTGCAAAAATGTTGTATGGGTGTATCTTTCATTTTGTCACGTTATTTAATACTCGTCAATACTTACTTGACCTCAGATCCGGATTTCGACATATCCAATTTACCAGGTCAATTACCAATTTACATAATTAACACCACCTTTTAATCACATTTCTCCAAACCATGACAATACAAACAATCTTTTCACCAGCCTCACCGGCTCACCACCATCAACCCACGCCGACACTGCGTTTTCCACCCAAATCACAACTCCAACTCAAGTGCTCCTCGAGCGCCAGCCAAATGGTATAGCACTTCTTATTGATTCAAGCAATGGTTTGACAGATGAAATCCACCACCTTCTGCACACTTCACATTCTATTCAACAACCTCATGGGTGACCTCATCAACTGCCTAGAGGAAAAAAAAACTTGATACCTGATACTTCACTATATATGTTCACTTTAATCACAAAAATCACAATGACAAAACATGACATAACACACGGTTGTCTTCCTGTCTACTAGGTTATCTTCAAAATCAGATGGTCCCTCTTCTATAGGGGTACATTAATATAGGAATACATCTCCAAGCAAAACATTTGGAAATCACCTTCCGTGATATAAGCTAGCTACTCCCGCTAGTACCTATATACAGGTAATCATACATAATGCTCCATGACCCAAGCCTACTGCCTAATTCACAGAGATACTTTTCTCGTCTATTAAAAAAAATATTTTTCTTCCATAAACCAAGCTAACACCACGAATATAGGTAACCTTTTTATAATATTTTTATCTTTTTCATCCGTAAACCAAGCTGACCATCTAAGCTGACGAACTAATCTGATCGCCTAAAGAATGGGTAACCTTTACACAAAAACACAAAACTATAGAATCCCTTCCCCCATATTTGTAACTAAAGATCGGACAGAACATTCTTCCCAGCCTTGGGACCTTGACAGCTACCAGGCTGGGTGGACCTTTCCAAGCCGATGGGAATGAGCACAGAGGTGCTGTATGTTCCATCATGTTGCCATCTCTGATCACCTAAGCCTGAGAGAGTACACTCAGGTATTAACTTTGTGCAACACATGTATCTTTCCACCTGTGGGGACAGCTTCCCTCCATCTACCAGTGCAGCCAGTGTAAAACCTGAGCATTGCCAGATCTATCCTTGCCTAATTTGATACAAGTATAGCAACTAAACTGCTAGCTTCATTTGCATTAAATGTTTATATTTGAACAATAAAATGCATTTAAAAGTATTCACTAAATGTTGAAACGATCAGTGGTGGCAAGCCTGAGTGAGAGTTTATATACATTAGCACCAGCTCAGAAAAAGACATCACCAGAATAGTAGGTAGCATTTGAAAATCTAGCCCGGATGATTTGCATATGTGTACCATTTCGCCATGGACCCGCTATCCACCCCCTCAGTCGGTACACATCCCTTTCCATGACAGCTGTGATTCTGATCTCATTATTCAAATCATCTAGTGAGGAACGGACAGGTGATTTCCAGAGTCGCAGGATCAACTTATGGGCAAGCATTGTGGCCTTTCTGAACCAAAATATTTCGTCAAAGGTGATCTCTGCCATGCCCTCCTCTCTTCTTAGTATAAAGGTTTAACGGGTGTTGGGGATGTGTGACCTCAGAATTGTATCGATTCCTCTCCTAACGCTTACACAAAATGGCTGGGCTTTGCCTAGTTGCTTCATGGGCTCGAATCAGAGCAAACGATGGACCAGGTGTTGTTTTAACTCTATTCATGGTTTTCCTGTGTGTTTTCGTTTCTAACCCAAAACCTGTAATGCTTTGCCTGGAACAGTACATTTTTATGTTATTTACTGGATCGGCGTGGATGCTAACTGACAAATCCACTGCATTTCATTTTAGAAATGTCACCATCACACTGCGTTTCTGATGGATGTTCTCACTAAAGTCTGGTTCTCATATACATCAGTCATGGTACTATGGGCCTCATTACGCGGTAGGCGGTAACCATGGCGCTATTAGCGCCATGGTTGCCGCCGGTACCGTACCGAGTCCGCCTTGGTGGATGGCGGAATTACCGCCCTACTCCAAGGTGAGCGGGGGCGGTAATTCCCCAATCCCCATTTACCCTTCCCCATTCCCATTTTTGCCCCATAGGGCATAATGGGAATGGGGAAGGTGCTAATTACGGTACCGCAAATTGCGGTACCGTAATTAGCTCTGAGGTCCCTTTGCGGGTCCCGTCCTTAACGCCTGGAAAAACCAGGCGTTAAGGGAGGACCCGCAAAGGGACCTCGTAGTAAGGCGGTAAGGGTTTACCGGTATCGGTGCCCTTACCGGTACCGGTAAACCCTTACCGCCTACCGTGTAATGAGGCCCTATATCTTCATACTGCTGTCAATGTAAATGTAACATCCCCTGTTTCATAATACATTGCCCAGGCTTGCACCAGAGACTGGGGAATAAAAGTACAGGCATAATGGTGCTTTATGTCAACAAATTAGTTAACCAGCCTTCTTTGAGAGAAACAAAGAGCAGAATTGCACACCTCTTTGCTGGTCAATTCAGTACACCAGTGTAAAACAACGCTTAGCCTTTAATGTTATTCTGAGCTCCCCATCCCAACTTTCATCAAAAACAACTTGTGATGCATTACTGGCAACCTTTAGACTGAAATTATACATTCTCGAGAAGACCAGACTCAAGGGTGGCTTGTTGAAATGAAAAGGAAAAAGAAAGCACACAGTCTATAGACCTCACTACAAGTTTGGTGGTGCGGGAAAAAAGTGGTGAGAATTCCGTTACTGTCACTTATTTTTGGTGGTAACGGGAATTACCACTGTTTTTACCGTACTGCCAAATTATAGGTTTTGGAACATTTTCCACTGGCGGAAATACTGTGCGGTAAATCTGCTGGCAGTAAGTCTGCAAAAAAAAACATTGAGCTCAATGGACTCCAAAAATCCGGAATTACACTGCTATACCACTCCTTGTAATCCTGTGGTAACTCCACAGGAGAAGGTGCTGGTAGCGGTAATCGGATTTGGTGATAATTAGGCAGATTTACCACCAAACTCAAATGAGGCCCTATATATTTATTTTGGTTCTATGTCATTTTTTAAACCAACCTGGAATGTTTTGTAACTAACCTGCAAATGAAAAAAAACGTTTTAGGACACTACTTTTTGGCTTTTCATTTATTTTGAATGGGATTCTGTTCTGCAACCCACCTCCCTTTACTCCTACCCCTCATATCCCCTCCCCATCCGTCTCCTTCTTTCCCCCCTTTTTTAAAACTATTGTAATGATGTAGAAGTAGGAGACGGAGACACAACTGGCATGCTTTTGACTATCAACTTTTATTGGTGAGAAAATAAACGAGAAAACCTTATCTGACCCTGGTTCTAAGTGGGAGTTACTGCCTCAACTAAATACTCAGTAATCTGTCAGGATGTCAGTCTAAAGCAAAAGAGTCCACCGTACTGAGTCCAAAATCTATTTCCAACCCTTACACTATAAACTCGATTAAAGAAAAGGGGTTGTCTTCTTGGTCATGAAGAATGGCTCCTTTCTTCGGGACGACAGCCCAAAGTTCGCCTCTGGGTGATGCAAATGAAATGTTCTTCTCAAAGAATACAAATCAAAAGTCTAAAAAGGTTCCTTGGATTGGGGTTCCAGCAAGGCACATAGAACCCCCTGATCTTTCTCAGGTTTCTTAGTAGTTTTTCCAATGCCAGGAAAAGTGTCTTTCTTCTCTTGGCCTTTGTCAGGCTCTTCACAATGCATAGAGAGTGACTCGCTCCTCTTGGCTCCATTCACAGTGCTCATCAACACTAGGTGGTATGTCTCCCTTCCCTCTGCCTATATCAAGCTCTTCACAGTGGAAAGAAAAAGATGCCCTTCTGCTGGCCTTTCGCAATGTTCATCAACACCAGGGGGTATGTCTGCCTCCCCAGGATTTTCTCACAATGCTCACAGTGTTCGCCGTGGTCACAGGCCACCTGGTTCACTACCCTACCAGGTACTGTGACTATGACGATAATTTTAGAGCCAGTTCGTTATTGGATGTGGGCCCCAGACCTTTCTTTGCTCTTCTCGTCTCTCAATAATTATAGCCAGTTCACTATCCTGCCAGGTAATCATTTTGTCGTCGGGTCCCAGGCCCTCTTGTATTGGTTTCTTTCTCTCTGGCCCCAGACCCATTTTGTATTGGTTTCTTTCTCTCTATGGTCTAGGCAGTCCTGGTCTCGCAGTCCGCCTGGGACCTCCACGAAGAGGATGACCTGCTTCCAGGCACGACACGACCACGGCGGACCTCTCGGGGACGTCTCTGCTGACAGATAGGCCTACCTTTAGGGGACATCTCTGCCGACGGGCAAGCGTCCTGCAACCCCACTGCTTTGTTCGCCTTCTGACCACAGGCTTCGCAATGCTCGGTTCCTCCAGGGAGGATCTCTCTCTGTGTTTGAATTTCCCCTCTTCTATTTTAGTTGTACCTTGGTCGATTAGGAAGTCTGCAAGGACTAGACAGCTTAGTATGGTTTATAGAGGGGCTCTTTATACTTCCAAACTTCTTCCTCATCCCAGTACTGATCTTAAAGAATCTCATTGAGTCAGTTGGTATCTCCCTAGTATCAGTACAGAAGGGATACAGGTCCCTTGAGGAGCCCACACTCTTCCTCGTCCCAGTATTTCCTACCTTGCTGGTTTTAAGGAAACAGATAGGAACAGAAGGGATGGTGTTGTAGGGGGTTGGTGAGGAAGGTGGGTTAAGGTAAGGTAAAATAATTTACCTACTCGAATCCAGGATCCTGACACTTGGGAGTTGCCTCATCTATAACGGGGCAATCTCCTATTGTGAATTGAGAGATTCACCACTACCAGCAGAAGAAATCAGACCACACCCCAAGGGGTGTTGGTCCTTAGCCCTGAAGAAAGTGGTCCCAATAACTTTAATACCACTGAAACCGGTCGGCTTCCATGTGACCTGATTGGAATAATTACGGATCAGAGATATCCCCAAATCAAGCCACACTTCTGATCCCAACACGAAAAGGGATCGTGCAAATTCTATAAAAACTTTAGGTTCGGAGTTTGCATCAAGAAATACATCTCCGAATCAAAAGAAATAGGAGTTGTTATTGACTATTCCTGGTCCATACACTCCAAATGATGTTTTTTAACAAATGTGACCTATGAAACAGTTTCATGAGTTCTACCTCTCGACTTATATAATCCCTTCTGCAGCTGAGAGACATTAGATCAACACCTCCTTTAATAAAGGTTGCATTCCAAAGAAACGAAATAAAAATGATATGTTTTATTTGGGAAACAACATATTATGTGCAAAACCTTGAAGGTTAAAGCAAAAACAGTAATCCAACAGTATGGAGTAAACCCCCATAAGAAAAAGCAATACCTGAATAGAATTGATTCAAATCAAATTGTGATATGATGATAGGGAAGATTTGAGTTTCAGATCCCCCAACTAGGTTCCAATATTGTGGATACTTTTAAGGTAAGGTGGGCCATGATGATACCGTTTTCTCCCCAGGTCATCACTAATCCCATAGGGGCTCACCCCCATGAAATCCACCCGTTGAATCCCACGTCCAGGGGGACTGCCAGGTAGTGGTCTCACCTCACTGGCCTCATGGGAAAGGGCTCCCCCAGGGGAGAAGTGACAACATCTGCGGATTCGTCACACTATACGTACCTTTGCATACCAGGTTATAGAAATTTGATAGAGAATAAGGAGGGGAGGGTATGGTCGGTGAAGAGGATGGGTTTCATTCCCTTCCTGAAGGTCTGGAGGATGAGCAAGAGCATTGGATAAAGTGAGAGATTGTTTCAAAGTTTTAGGGTGTTAAAGGCAAGGCCTTGCTCCTTGTCTTGTTTTAGGATGCTGAAACTACAGATTGTACAAGAATGTTTGGGAAGGAAGAGTTTCTTGGTACAAATGGCTCTATAGATAAGGCAGTTGAATGGGAGCACTAGAAAAGTAAAATATCTGCGCCTGATTGGGGATTTATGGCGTACCCTACTGCATGCGCTGGTGTCTCTAAGGACAGTGCCCCACTGTACTGGACTAGGAAAATGAGAATTGGGTTTTAAGACCCTTCACAATCATGCCAGCTACTTAGGTCTGTGTGAGAGTATATTCTGTCTAAAAAATGGATAGGAAACTGGTTTGAAAGGTGCAACAAGTGTTATTTGCATTTCCGACATGTTTCGACTCACAAGGGTGATTTTCAAGGTGATTTGAGGATGGTTAGGAATGATACAGAGTCCTGTGTTGTGCTGGGGGAGGAGCCCACGTAGTAATCAGGTGGTAAATACACAGTATTATAGCACAATTAGGTAAGCCTGGTCGGGCTTGGTTGGGACACAGTCTCACAACACAGGACTCTGTATCAGTCCTAACCATCCTTAAATTGCCTTGGAAATGACCCCTGTGGGTCAGAACATGTGTCAGCAACACAAATAAAACACTTGTTGCGCCTTTCAAACCAGTTTCCTATGCATTTTTTTGAAAGAATATACTCTCATACAGAAATGAGTGCTTGGCACAATTGTGAAGGGTCTCAAAACCAATTTGGCTTTGTAGATAACACAACGCAATTTGAACTTGGTGTGGGTTGGGAGGGCCTTCCAGGGTAACTTCTGTAGTATGGACTGATGATGTGTTTGTATCTGGACGGTTCAGAGATTAGGAAAAATGCAGTAGGAAAGCCAACATTCAGCAGTGCCAGGGTGGACTAAGGCAGAAGAGTACATTTTGTTTTGGTGCTACTAATGTAGGAGAAGACGTTCGCTGGAGTACTCAAGGGAAAGTAGCTGCAGTAAAGAAATACTTCATCGTATTGTGGAGGCTCAATTGTTACCCAGCTCTCAGGGATTTCTATTTAATTAATTCTCAGAAGTGGAGGCTGGGGTGTATGTAGTAGCTGAGAGAGAGTAACAGAAATCATTTGGACCTCTTTTCAGAGAGTTGACCTTTTCAGATCCCTCCACCAGTGATTTGAAGACAGTGTTACAAGGCAAAGGCAAACTATGCTCCTTAACCACTTTCAGGGCACATTTGGGGTGACAGCTGCTGGAAAAAGACCTGTCCCTCTGCCAGCTATACTGATACCCAAGACCTCACTGGAGGTGAAGGATCCCTTCTGGTGGTGCCAGCCTCCACTGTTTTGGGAAAATGGAAATAAGTGCCATATCTTGTCCCTGAGCCCCTGGATTGGGACCCACTGTAACCCGAGAGCCAGAACGGCCTGGATCCCTGTTTTTCACAGTCAAACTGCTTTTAGCCATTTTTTTAACCTTGTTTGACACAATCCGAACTAACAGGACCTGCCAGTGTTGCTTTTGGCATTCTCTTTATCTTCAAACCGCTGTCACTGCTTCTTCGAGCAAGTTTGCTACTTCACAGTGACAGTACCAGTTGAGCACATCATTCAACCGCAACAAACCTCTCTCTGACCTTGAATCGACACCTGCTCCCCGTCTGGATTACTGTGACTGCATCCAAACCTGATTTGAACCACTCAAACAACATTAAGAAGCCTGGTTTGATGCTGTTAAACCACCAAGAACTGATTAAGTTTGTTCGGACCATGGAGACTGACTAACCTTTTTCAACAAGAAGCATATTCTTTTTGAACATTGTGGTATTTCATTGCCTTTTTCCTCCCTGCTAACTATCCAGAATGCTTACAGATCCATGCTAAGGTTTGGAGATGAGTAGTAAATCACTCAGCACAACACAAGGTTACTTTATCAGTGCTGCCAATCTTTGACCGCACCAAGATCAGGCCAAAGTGGCATCAACTTCAGAAAGAATCTTGAGAGTACACCAGACCTGCTTGCATCCAATGCAAACCAGTGGCAATTTGCAAAATCAAAACAGATTGTACTATTAATGATGCTGTACTGGGGTGGGTTTGGACGGTAATGCACCACCAATTTGCTTGCCCTGTTAGGGGAGAGGGCTCTTAATAGACAAGCCCTCCTCAGTAAAGGGTAATTTACGCTACTAACACCCTGGGGCATTCATCTGGGGTGATTCCCTGGGGCGTTTGTCTGGGGTGCTTTTCTTCATTAAAGGAAGTGGACACTGCACTTTTCATGATGAGTGCCCTATTTTCTTTAATAAAAAAAAAAAAAGATTGTTCTCCAAGGAAATAGTAAAATAGTAAAAAAACTAACTCCCTTTACTATTTCCATTGCATAGCTGACAGCGGGCTCGAGGCAGGGGAAGTGGCTGCTGCGGGGAGGAACACTGATAGGTAAGTGTGGAAAATGCAGGGGCATGAGGTGGCTTGTTGAGGAGTGGCCGGAGTGTGATTGGTTTGGGGGCCAAAGATGCAGGACAAAATATGGATCAGGGTTGAAAGCCTGAGATCCAAATGTTCCGAGGGAGAAAAGACTGAAGATTATTTTTCCGAAAATAACCTTTCGATCTTTTCTCCCCTGAACATTTTGGCCCCTGCCCCGACCCACACCCCAACTTACCTTGCGGCAGCTGACTCGCATTGTCCCTGCGACGCCTGTTCCCTTTCACTTCCGTGATCGGGATCCAGCGCCGCAGGGTCCTTTCCTTTGTTTTTTATTTTTGTTTTGCTTTTTGGGATGGCTGTGGGGAACACCCTCGCAACTCCCGCTCACAATACAGTGGGTGATTTGGTTGAACTTTTTGGCTGTTCGTAATTTCTGAACGCCCGAAATTTGGCCAAATCACCCATTCGGCCTAATAAACTCAGTCATTTTGGATGATTCCGAAAATATAGGGTCCAAAGAAGAGGGGAATTGAAAGAACATGGCAGCTCGGGTGTGACTCAGGAGGCAGGAATGGAAACACAGCCTTATGCCAACAGATATATTCCACAAACCCTGCCTCCTGATTGGCTGGTGCCACCCCCGAGTGCTAATGAAAGTTCAGTTCACACACAAATCAAAAAACAATACATCAAAAAAGCACAGGCAATATACCACAACAGGCCCAACAGGTTAGGAAAGAGGAAATGATTCCTTTTTCATTGTTAATCAAGAGAGAACCCTTAGAGAGGGCATGTGTTCTCTTGTTCTCAACAGTAAAGAACAGACAGAGACTCATTGTGTGCTCCTTAATTGTCAGTACTGGACTTTATATTGATTTAGCACGGACTATGAAAATAGTATCTGGTCATTGCATTGACAACCAAAGCATCGACAGCTAAACCATCTAAAAAAAGCATCTAAAAAAAAACATCTAATGCATTTTTTTTAGATGGTAAAGGGTTTAGTTTAATAAAAATGGGTTTTAAAGGTGGGTTGGATGGGGACCCCCCATTAAATATATATATATATATATATATATATATATATATATATATATATATATTTAAATGCATTAGAGCTTTTTTTTTTTTAGATTGTATGGCATTAGATGCTTTGGCTGTCGATGGAATGACTATAAACCATGAAAATCAAATGTTCTGCATTAATACAATTTCACAAGTTTAGACATTTTGATACATTTTATGCACATTTCAATCAACGTTCTTCAAGGAGCCGCAGTAATGAAGTGTTGTTGAAGTAAATGCTTCGATACATGATTAGTACAGATTTACACTTTGGGTCGTTTAGTTCCAGAAAAACCATGGCTATTTCATGTAGTAGACCTCCCAATATTTAAATATCTGATTTAACTATTCTACTGTGTGAAGAAGAACTGTTGCAGACCAACTCACTCACCATTCGTTAATTGTACTTACAGGATGATGAGTGTGAGGATGAAAAAGAAGAGCACACTTTCGATGAAATTGTGATATATCCACACCAGCCATTGCAACTTTGCTTTCCCGGATATTGTGTCCACCCAGATAGAAATGGCACTATATGGATGCTCCAGGTTTCGGAAAGGGCCACATGTTGCAGAGGAATTTCGACTAAAGAGAAAGGGACATAAAAACTGCATAATTCAAAATCCTCCTGAGCAACATGATCCTAAAACAGTCTGTGACTCTGCTCACCATTTCTAAAGCTAAACACACACACACACCCACCCACCCTAAAGCACCAAGAGCTGACTGTTTTATTGTACACCCACCAGGGGTATCCAGACCTCGTTCTGCAAGAGAACAATAAGGGAACAGGGGAGAGGCAAAGGAATCGGGGAGAAAGATCAAACACGCGTGGATGGTCTGTAAAGGTCAGAAAGGGAATTAGGATTAGGGATTGAGTTTGTGAGAGTTTGCATGCATGTGGGAGTCCATGTAGAACAATGAAAACATTGCATTGCAAAGGTCTGCAGTAGAGGGTCCCACAGCCTGAATGGGCAGTTCTATGTCAGGGGAAAGATGGTGACCCTGAAGACACTTCCATCCAAGGGTGGCCTTCAGCATGTAGGTTCCATGCCAGGAGTACATGATGACGCTGTGCGTGGGCCCGCTGGCAAGCCTATGGCGTTTCTAGGGGCGTTTAGAAGATCAGGCACCTCTCACGTAGTTGGTGTGCTCTTCTTGAGAATAATCTGCATGTATACTGCAATTTACCAACCAACTCCCTGAGTTGCAGTTCCCTAGTTAGGTTTAATTATTTATTTGTGATTGGTATGGTGCTAGCCACAGGCCCAGCTGCGTTTTAGTGCTCTGAATGGAAAATGGCACACAATCTCTCACTGGCTTTAGGAACATTCATATCCAATAGCGCAAGTGTAGAGGGAAGAGTTAGTTGCCGAAAAGGATAAGTGAATATGTAAACAGAAGTAACATCGGAGAAAATATGAACAATGGGGTCCAGCGATAGGAAGGCATCTGTGTGATCCAGGTCAAGTACACTATTTACTGTTTCAAAGCAAAAACGTTATTAAAGGAGGTTAAACAGGAACAGTACAGTGAATCCAGATAACTTTGGGAAGATAGCTGAATTTACAGGGCAACCAGCTCTTTTTACGGTACCGAACTGAACCAACAACATTGCGTGCGGTAAAGAATGGGGTGCTGGGTCTAACACTCATCTATTGCCTACAACTCCTTGTCAATTCATAAAAAGTATGTTACCAAAAAAGAAGAGCACTCAGTCTGGTGTCAGGTGCTAAAAACATTTAATTTATTGAGCAAAATACAGCTCACAAATGCATATTGCCAAATTAAACAGTCAGCATGAACTTACAAACTAAAAGAACTGTCCTTGGACGCTCCAACAAACGCCACGCGTTCCGTCCCTTGCTCTGGGACTTCCTCGGGCGAAATTTGCAGAAAAGTAATGGGGCGTTTTTTTATCTCTACTTCCATCTACAGGTTTACCATGTGATCAATCATGTGATTTTCCATGTGATTTCCATTTGGGCTTACTCCCCTCAGTATGTAAAATACAGACGTCCATCTTGAAATGGTTGATTATATACAGTGGAAAATGCATTTGGTATATGACAAGAAAGAATTTACTAGCTATATCGTGTCTTGGGAGTTTAACTTATATGCTAACCTGTTAAGGATGAATTGTTCTACATAGCTGATACAATTCTGACCCCATGTCCAAATGGCCAACAATACTATAATTATCTCCACAACAGAATGTTCTGCGTGGCAGCGACCCGGTCAGTTCTCTATAGTGCAGCCAAACATATGCAGAGGTGGCTTTATTATTGACAACCATAATGTTAGTACGGTCCCAATGTTAGTTATGGATGTGGCTAGTTACGAGATCCCGCCCAAGTGGGCTACTAACCTTCCACAGAATGATTTAAAGAATTAATTTAAATTGTCTCTGTGCTATAAAGTGCTGAGATTGTGCTATTACATTACTATCATTCAATTCCATTACATATTTAATAAAACCTCAGCAAATATTCAGCCCGAGTGAGCTAAATGGCAATGTCAAAACCAAATAAATACATAAAGTGCATCGGTGCTGTAAAGTGCCATACCTTGATTCGAAAATGTTCAAATTCTTTTACATCTCATTGTCCTCTGTAGACTATAATTAATGTGTTAATAGATCATTTGCATTGTTCTTTTTTTTAATCAATTTTCATTAGTTTTTACAACAACCAATCAACAAAAACAAACTGAACAGTGCATGTCATATAAATTCAGGCATCATATACAATATCGTAAAACGTCCACTGCCTCCCCATGACCCTCCCCCTTAACTCGAGCCTACTCCACTTCGCCCCCCGACGTTATTTCCTATAGGGGTACCTCCTCCTCTGTATTCCCGGAAGAATCGTGTTCACTGAGGCAGGCTTGGGTGGACCCAGAGAATGTGGCCACTAAGTGTCTCCAGGCCATCAGAGTTTCCGCTTCCTCCTCCCCCGCTCTATTGGCCGCTTCATTCCATACTGCCGTTTCCGCGTCTGCCCATTTCTGGAGATCGTGCCACCAGACCTCCACCCTTGGCCTGTTGTTTGCTTTCCACCCCATGGCAATTCTGTGCTTGGCAAGTACGTAGGTCAAGTCCTTGAGTTTACTCATTTGTTTCAGTTTGCGCGGTCTAGAGGAAACCCCCTACCATGCATGGCCACACAGATTCCACATCTAGTGTGAACCCCTTCTCGGTTAGACAGTGGGCTACTTCTCCCCAGAATTTTCCAATTTCCGGGCATGCCCAGAACATATGCATCATCCCTGCGTTCACTTCCCCACATTTGGGACATGTTTGTATTTCTGCTCTCCTGAATCGAGCAACCCTCTGGGAGGTCATTTACGCTCTGCGGGTAACATATAGCTGGATCTGTTGCAGTCTTGCATTCCAAGATACTTTTTTATGGTATCTCTGGACGCTCTCCGACAGCCCATCATTCATGGGTTCCCCGGCTTCCTCTTCCCAGTCCTGTCTCAGCTGGGTCACTTCCTTTCCCACCCTGGACATCAGCAGTTCATAGATTCGAGAGACCTTGTGCCCCCCTCTGAGATATCATGAATTGTTTCTATGCTGTGTCGGGTTGGTCTTCCAGCACTGTTTCGGACCATGTCTCTTTCACCCGCCGTACTAATCTGGTGTAGGTAATATACTGACCTAAGTGTATACCCGTTTCTTCTACCAGTACATTCAATTCCATTACCTTCCCATCTTGCCATACATCTACCAGCGTTGCAATGCCCACCGGTTCCCAATGCGCACGAATCGTCTTCCTCAGTTGCTCATTCACTCCGGTTAATGCCACTAGCGGCACTTGCGGAGAACACGGGGTCGGGTTCTCCATGACCTGGCAAGCTTTATGCCACATCTTCCATCCCAGTTCTAACATCCTCATGCAGCCTTTTAGCTCTGGTTTTGGCAGCCATATCCATTCTTTCAAAAAGAACAGAGCACATTCAGATCTCAACAATCTGGACTCTGATGTTGAGTCTTCCGTTAGCCACTTAGCCACATATTGTAATTGACTGGCCAGATAATAGACCTCAAAGTTGGGCAATTCTATGCCCCCTTTATTATACATATTCTGCAGTTTCCACAGGGCTATTCTATTCCTGGTATTCTGCCATATGAACCCTCTACATATGCTCTGAAGTTTAACAAAGAATCGCTTGAGTATCAAGTATGGTATATTCCCAAAATAATGTAACAACCTCGGCAATACTACCATCTTCACAGTACCACCCTCCCTATCATGGCCAAAGGGAGCTTAACCCAGAATCTCATGCTATCCTCAATGTTTGCCACCGCCTTCTCTGTGTTATGTTTATATTCAGCCTCCACCGTGTGATAATGTCAATCCCCAGGTATCTAAAGGTTCTAGTCTCGCAAGGTATTTGTAATACCGGTAAATTTTCTCGCGGAATCCCTCTATATCTCCCCAAGGGGAATATACACGACTTCTTAGGGTTAACTGTAATGCCAGAGAGTAACGCAAATTGTTCCATGATCATTTCCATTGTTATTGTGATCACTAACTCTGTAAACATACATCCACTCTTGTCTTCTCTATTCTCTTAATACCAACTAAGCTGTTTTTTTTATATTTACAGTACAGTTTAATCATCAAGAAGATATATGGCAAATTCTTCTCCAGCATTGTGACTTCAGGTTTTTTTAGTATCAAATGTCACTATCAATTTAGATTCTAGCTGCCATCATTTTCTTTCTCTATTACCCCTTCTTCTATGGATAGGTATATATTGCTCCAGACCAGTGCTCCCTTTACCCCACACAGGCAGTAGGGAGCGCAAAGGATGCACTGCTGTGAATCTCCAGGCCCAGTGCCATCGCCAATGTCCATTTGTTACAATTTTGACAGATGCAGGACACCCCCACTTTATGATATCCAACAATCCTATGCACATTTCTCTGACCACATAGTGGGGAAGCTGCCAGCACAACACACAATTAATCCTCTGCAGCCAGTAAAGTGTTACTCTCCCCAAACTCTCAGCAGGCAACTGCAATATGCATGGGAGCACTGCAGGGTCAACCGGGACTCACAATGTGTAGGTGACAGGCACTATGGTGGCATCACTAAGCACCATTCAGGGACGCCACAGGCAATCAAGTTGAGAACAGGGATGTCATTTAGGGGTCACCAGGGGTCGCTTAGGTCTCCCTTGCTAGCACTGTGATCTCCCTTGCTACCCCTAAAAATAAAAACCTAAAAAAAAGCTTTTTCTTTTTTTTCTTTTTTACAAATTGAAGCTCCTGGGCTGTGGCCAATACCATGTCCGTCTTTGTTTCTAGACTGGCTGCCTTCTTGTTCAGGTTTCTTAAAAAATAGGGGATACCACGGGCCTCATTACGACCCAGGCGGTAAGTTACCGCCTGGGCCGTGACTTTACCACCATGGCGTAAACTACGTTTACGCCATGGTGGTTGGCGGACTTACCGCCCCATTCCGACCTTGGCGGGGCGGTAAGTCCCCAATCCCCATTTACCCTTCCCCATTCCCATTTTTGCCCCATAGGGCATAATGGGAGTGGGGAAGGCGTTAATTACGCCACCGTAAATTACGGTGGCGTAATTAACTCCATGGTCCCTTAGCGCCATGGATTTTAACACCTGCTAAAAGCAGGTGTTAAAAGCGCCATGGCGCTAAGGGACCTCGTACTCAGGCGGTAAGGGTCGGCGCTGTTAACGCTGCCGTAAACCCCTTACCGCCTGGGTCGTAATGAGGCCCCACAAGTGTAACACTGAACAGTGACCCTAAATAAGAAAGAATAGGAATAACAAATAATGTATCTTTCTGAAATTCTATACAATAATTGCTAGGCTAATTATTTAAGGAACACTTCAGGGGGTGAGTCACTGATTTAGTCTGTACTTAAACACCTCAAATTCACAATACAGACAAAATCCTCCAAAAAGCATTTAGAATAGAATAAGCATCCATTTCAGACTATGTATTTTGCTTTTCTCAAGTTGCAGTTACAGCATTTTTTTTCTGCCGATACATATGGTAATCCATTCTTGTATGAAATGTTTACTACGTTACAGTGACATTGTAACCATGTGTTTCATAGTGTACTTATAAACAACGCTATGCAATGCTACTTCCTGTTTTGTCAAGGGGTAAACGGTTGTGTTCCATCGCTTCCCGTGACGTCACTTTCGGGTAGGGTCAAATGATATAACTTCCTTTGATGTCATCAGAGGTCATAGGTCATGTGATGTCACTTTCGCTACCCCTGGCCTTTTGGTGAAATGACATCCCTCGTTGAGAAACTGGCCTCTGCTCTTAATTAGGGCGGTGTGAAGTTGCTTTACTTTGCCTTCTGCAACTTTGCAAAGTTTACTGCAAGACTTTGCAGACTAAACAAAGTTCTTTGAATTTGCAAAGTTCTGCAGAAAAGCATAATCATATGCATTTTCGGCATATAATAATGCTTTAAGTAATATAATAATATTAGATTATACCGAGATCTATTATGTTTTTTAAACAAATTGACGTATTTGTTATATTTATTTTTCAATTTAATATATAATGAATATAACTAATTGATATAGTTAAATCAGTTAAATGAATAACTATAATAAATAATACCATTATTATAGCATTCACATTTATGTTATATGTTTTATTATCATATGTATTTATAACATTACTTATTTATATATTTAATATATTGATTATATTTAAAATACTTGTCAATATTAGTTTATATGTATTATATATGTATGTACATATACTAAATTTAATCAGCATATATAAAACATGAGAAAATATAGATATATAAATACATGTATACTATATTTTCCTTTAATCATGATATTTATTGTCTCCTTTATTATGATATATTTGTTCTTAATGTATTATTGTTATGCACTACTTTATTAGAACGTATACTATATTGTATGTATTATATGTATTCAGTATATTACCTATATACTTATACATCTGTGTTATAGTACATTAAGTGCATGAATATAATAAATAAGAAAAATGTAATTATATATATTGTTTTATTACATTTTCAGCATTGAGTGTACATATTTATTACATGCATTATATATATGTGTATATACGATAATATATATTTATGATTGTTTTATCAAATATATTATATTTGTTATATTTTTGGCTATATGTATCATATGTGTTATTGTTCATATTGATTTATCATATATATATATCGATATATACAATATGGTACAATGTTGTTGCATGGCCAGGTATTTTTTCGTGGAGTTTTTTGCTAAAAATAGTCAGCCGAAAAGAATTAATAGAAAAATATGGGGCTGGGGGCGTTAACGGGATATTATGGGTAGAGGGTGTGGGGAATAGTTACTAGATAATAGCAAAGAGGGGGCTTGGGGAGAATCCCCCAAATATATATATTTTAATTTCAATTTGTTTTTTCAGCAAAACATTTTCGGCAAAAAACTGCAAAAAAATACCTGTCGATGAAAGAACATAGAACCATACAATCTATGTGTATATGATATGAATAAATACAATAAGTACATGTAAGAAATAGGAAAGATATCATTACAGATGTATATCCTATTTTTTTAATTATGTGTATTTATTTCATTTATTATATAATATGTTGCTATTGGTTTACTACATGTATTACATTTAATTATTATATGTATGATATATATTTAGTATATCCATTGTATGTTATATGTGTGTGTAACATAATATAATACATATATACAATTCAAAAAATAATTAACATCATGTATATTATAGTTGTATTGCTTATTAATTATATGTAGTTATATATATATGTGTGTGTGCGTGTACAATAAATATAGAACCCTTTACATTGTATATGCGTGCTTATAATTTGCAAGCAAAGAAGTTAACTTAAGTTATCATTTGTGACAAGTTGTGAAGTTGCAAAGTTGGGAACATCACAAAATTCTGCTAGCAGAAAAAAAACTTGCCACACACCTGCTAGCAGCTTCGATCCAGGAAGAGCACCACCTTTGTGATGATCACATGATACACAGGATGACGTGGGGGATAGATCACGTGGGCAAGGGAAATAAAGGTGAGCGAGAAAGCCTACCAAGGCAGTCTTCGCTCAGACACTACAACCAATGTGTGTGTGTCCTTATCATTGTGCTGCTGCATAGCACGCCACGGTCGCTGAAGCCTGCCTGCCCCATCACACCCTCCACTTTGCAGGCTCTGCTTGAGAAGACACTCCTGCTCTGACAAATCCCAGCAAGCAGACAGTTGCTTAATTTGTTTGGGCAGCTTTTCGATAGTATACCCCAGTGCTTCATCTACAACTTGAGGCCCGACATGAAAAGCAGGTGTAACTATAGGGGTCAATATGGCTGGGAGCTTTATAGCTCCTGCAGTTAGCATAGAAGAGCCTTCTTCTCTTAACACCATGATGTACCGGCAGCCATGTTTGACTCCCTGGGCCATCTTTAACATCTGAATTGAAATCCTACCTAGACTCTTGATTATTATACTTCAAGTGATGCACGCCACTAGAGATGACAGTGTATGGGATATTCTATTGGTTGATGGATCCCCTGCTGTGTGACACATCAATTACATCAAATACTCATAAAATCCTGGTGAAACCCAGGAGATAACAGCAACACTAATTCCAACGGCTCCTCCCACTAATGTCATACCCATCCTAACTCTTCATTATTAAAATAATGCAAACCTTACTCTCCACTCACGCCTATCAGGTAACCCACCAGGTCTATACTTAACAGGCTCCTACCCTATTCATCCTCTATCAACAACCACTTCAATTGATGCTTCAAAAGAAGGGGCCACCCTTATGGCTAACCTGCATACCATATACTCCTCACCAAAGAACACCGAGATTTCATAGTGGCACACAGGTAACAGGTACTTCCGACCTGCCCTCATCAACATCACAGGCTTTTCACATGCGCCTTCCTGCCATTCGCCTAGCACCGCCACCCCTTTTGATTACAGAGCCATGCACAGTGAGGCCAACATTATTTGCAGAGCAGAAAGGGACTCTGTATGACCACTTACCTTATCTTACCAACTGGTGCCAGTCAAACGTACCTACATCAGAATATTCTTTGTTTGAGAATATGCATGAAGGGGTTGTATACTAATTGACCTTTTCACAATTGACCTCGGGAGAATTGACATAAGTTAGAAGTTCAATTAGGACATATATGCGGGGGATAACCCCCCGCAACCGACCACCTAATCCAGAAAACCCTGCAACCCCCACCCAATCCCCTTATATTATTTATAATCCAAAATCAACTCAATACATATATAAAAGAACTAAAATAATATAAAAGTCAATTGTGCAGAAGGTCAATTAGGACCACTATAATTAGGTCAATTATGCAAAAGGTCAATTGTAAAAGGTCAATTTGGGTAATACCCATGAAGGATCATAAGGACCTAAAGCCTAGTGGGTCATATATAATGTACAAGACGCTGTCGCTTACATCTCAGGGGCCATTTGATTTGCGACATGCTCTACATTATATGAACTCATCGTTGCCCAGTACCTCCTGCTTACTGGGGGATGCTTGGTCTCCAGGAGCTGCTTTTAGCTCATCAACGCTTTATTTTGATCCCCATAACATGCAGATGCAGACTGCAAAGAAGCACAGCACCAGACGGCATGTTGGACAAGTCTGAGCAATGAGCATTTGTTAAAGCAAAAATGGCGAACCTACATGCCAATTCCTATGGACACACACCATACCGAAAAATAAAAATAGCTATAAATCTACGGTGATGTTAAAGTGCCAACATAGCACTTTTTCTTACCTCCAGACAGCAACGCCTATCACTGACAGCGTTCCCGTGAATGATGGGAAGAAGAGCAGGAAAATAAAAACTGTTGTCATCTGAGAAGCCCTCCAGGCTCTGCGGGGAGGCACACAGTTCATCGTCAGACTGACCTGAAAGCGGGCATTGACAAAGAGACTTTGAAAAGGGCATAATTAAACATCAGGAGGTAGGTGGCTTAGGGAGGCAGATTACCCCACCACATTCAAACACATGCCTTCATACAATGCACACACTGTTATTAAAGGGTATCTAGTCAATTCATCTAAACCCATTCCATCTAATACCATTCCATCGAAATGTTTCCATCTAAATAATGTCCATCTCATGCATGTTTTTGGGGGGTAACGGGTTAATTTTTGTTCAGGTGCATTTTAAAGGGTAAATAATCAGGGTTTTGGGCCCCCCACCCATTAGATGGACATGTTTTTATGGAATGGCATTAGATGCAATGGTTTTAGATGAAATGACCCTAAACCCTGTAAAGGCATGCTTGAACAGTACTTCTTCAACAGTATAACATGTCATGTCAATCCGATGAAGACATTTGTGGTGTTTCATCCAATTAGCTAGATTATCAAAGCATTGTGGGTACTTTATATAGTCACGTCTGTAGTGATGCTAAGCTCATCCGTATCCTTCCTGCACTTTGCCTGATCTGCAAAGCTTGCATTTGCTCACTAGCAGAACAGGCACATCACTCAGGAACTCCTGCATTGTGTAAATGCTTCCATCTTCTCATAAGTGGATTCCACTTGGACCAGCATCAGTGCGCTATTTCCATCACTTTGCGAGTGCTCATGGATGCACGTTCTTCAACCATCAGCGCTGCACGTTGCAGGGTCAGTGCAGAGGCTGCCCATGTTGCTGCAATATCTGAGCAATCTCTATCTAATGCCTACACAAAAACCAAAACTGCGGGCTTTGCCAAGGCTTCTTACACGTTGTAGGGTGTGGTTCATACCTTTAAATAAACAGTGAACTTCATCCTTGCACGATTATCCTACACTTGGTGACCTGCTCTCTCTGGCGCAAGATATCCTATATGATAGGATTGGTTATTTATTAAGTTTCCGGGGATCGAACCTGTCCTGCTCCATGTCGTCTTGCTTCCAAGGCGAGCACGTTGCCCCTAAGCTATCCTCCCAAGACGATGGGATGAGAGGAATGTAAACGCCTAGTCCTCAGGGGCTTGGAAAGTCGTGGCTGGTGTGGGGTTCCGGAAGTGTGGGTGGCAACTGGTAATGGTTGGCCCGATTATGAGCTTGAGTTATTCCCATTCTGAAGTCCTACTGGGGAGTGGTGATACTGCAGGGACTATTGCTGCCATTTCTTGAGGATGTCCATGCAGGCCGCGTTTTGCTTATGGGCTCACAAATTCATGATCAGGGGAATAGGCAATTCAGGAGGTATTGTGACCTATCGCCTGTTTTGCATTGACCACCAAACCTTCATTTGCGTTCATTCTTTTAAATGCACAGATCTCCTTATTCACAAAGGTAACTTGCCATTTCAGGGGGCTGCACGGCAACCCCAATGATGTGCTGGCCGGCCCTGTTGCACACATTCGTGTCAGGAGTGCACTCCCGACACCAGTGAGTGAAAAGCTCCCAACACTCGTGTGGATGCAGGGAGCACATTTCACAGTGACGGGCCCTATGTGTGCCTATTTGTGGGATGGTAATGCAAGTGTGATAACAGGGGTTCATAGCTCTGCTGTGCCACTTGAAATATATGACATGGTCAGCAACTACCCTCTCATGTATTGGGCACCCCCCTTACACCAATTCTAAACAGGCACATAGGAAAGGGGATATTTTCTGCACATTTAAAAGCACACCCCATTTGTGGATTCCAGACACACTTCAACAAGCGCAGAAATATTTGCTCAAATGATGAGATGTTCTGGCGGATCTCATCAACCCCCTCACCCCCCAAACCCCCTCCCGATACAGTTTTGAGATTCTTCCCCAAAATGTTTATATCTTCCCTTTATTCATATGCATATTCGTAACATACCTCATTTGATGCCACAGGCATCATTTTAGAATCTTACCTTTTTCACATAGAATATAATGAAAAGTTTTATGATTTGAATCACTGGCAGTAATGGGGAGAAAAATATGCCAATCCTGTAAAAAAGAGAAAAAGGACACAAACATTAGTCAATGATAGCTGAATCATTCAAAAATCCTGCATATGCTCTCGGGACATTTCTTCCACAGGGAACAGATAGCAATACCATGTCCTCTTTCTCCGCCATATTGCCTGGCCGCTCCCATGGTCCTGAGTGGCGGGCAGCCTAGGTAGGCTGTCCCCAGCCGCTCATGAACATGGCGTGGAACTGCTGTGCCGAGGAACTGTTGTAGGCCTCCGACAGAGCATGCCCAGCAATTGTGTATTGAGAAGAGCTCTCTGCTCTACACACAGAATGTGAGGAGCGCAGAGTTCTGCAGCCCTAGACCCAGCACACATATGTCCACTTGTGTCCGTCCGGGCGAGCCAGGAATTCTAAAGGTGGACCCAGACACCTGCCTCTGCTGCAGAAAGTAGTGAGCCCCTGGGGGCTTAGGGTACACGTCATCCTACCCCTACCCATGTCTGTCGCCGACTGCGATGGAGTCAATGGGTTGCTGACCCACACCAGCCTATGGCCGGAAAGGCACAGGCAGTGGGGTGAAGGCAGGCCTTAAATGTACATCACTGTGGCCCAAGTACAGATTGGAGCACTGGCAGAGCGCCAGATGACCTGCAGGCATATTGCACAGGCACAGGACCATGCTCCCACCCTACCCGTACAGTAACTGCGATGCACAGGCAGGCAAATAAGGACAGGATCAGAGATGGACATGTAGTTATGGGTCGTCAGATAATCTTGTGGGGTTTCATGCGAGCTGGCCTCCTGGTGGATTGCACCTCTACCTAATTCCCCTGCCAGCCCAGAGAGGTACCCCCATGCCCTTGACAGGGGAGCATTGCTGTTGGCTGGCCTTTTGGATTCAGCATAGGAGGGCCCAAGGCCCAATCCTCTGCTTTCAGGCATGTTTGCTTCATTTGTACTTTGTGAATTCTTTTTTAGATAATACAAAATTGGTGCTAAATTCATTTTTTTGAACAAGGGCAGAGTTTTCATAATCTAGCCCACGGTGTGGGGTGGAGCAGGGTGACATCGCCGGTGTGGAGATGCTGACTGCGAAGGCACAGATGGAGAGGCAGCCAGGACAGAGGGATAGCACAGGATCTGCTGGATTAGCACATGTTATACAAGGGTCAGTTAGTAAAACATAATTCACCCTCATAAACTATGATATCAAGAATTTTTCCAGTCACTTGATTTCTTGATAGGGGAGATTGTAACCTTTAGCTAATCATACAGGCTTTGACTACAAGAGCTACCTACCTATTCTTGGCCCACAGCCCACTTCCCCCAAAAAAGGTGGACCCCAGTCCACAAAGGCCATCTGTGTGTGACAACTTGGATGCACAAGTTCAGATGCCCTTTATCTCCCCCTTTCAGGCCCTTGGTGCGTTTGCATAACTAAGGAAGCGTTTATGCTCTTTTCAATGCACACCACGAATACACAGAGGATAATGAACAAATAATTATATGAGTCTGATCGGTCCAGGAACAGGGGGATTCACAAGGGTAATGAAAGGGTAATTTCTGAAGCTGCCATTTATTTTTTTTAAAGTATGACAAAGTCTGTTTGAACCGCTGCTGTCAAACTGTTGGTTTACATTTCACTGTGATAGGCCGCTTAAGGGCATGCAACTGCAAAATGGGCTCCCATCAACCACATGGGCTCTGGGAGCCTGTCATACATTGGTGCCGGGTGCGCGCCTGACCCTAATGTATGCCTCACTGAAATGCACAGGTCACCTTTGAGAATAAGTTGTCCTGGCATTTCTCACAAACAAGTACAAATAAAATGGGCACATCTACTGTATATTTTTTTATGTTTGCTTGTTTGTATGAATCTGGGTCTATATGTCTATCCATTCATTACTCCCCACCTAGCTGACCAAATCTCTGGCTACTCTCCGGCTTGTATCCTTCCCTCTGAGGCCCCCTCAACCTAACCGCTGACCATCCACTCTCGGCCGCCACTCACTTGTGCTCCTTGAGCCTCCTTGCTCCTCCCCACTGCAATTCCCACCCACTAGGAGCCATGTTGAAAATGAAATACAACATGGTGAAAACAACTGTCTAAATAGTGAAATCCGTATTTATTTAATGTATTGGTTATTTATAATGCGCCTATACACAAGGGTCACTGACATCGTACGTTTCATATATTCTAAACAAAACTGAAATGCACTTTCTGACAACTAAAGGTATACAATACTTTTCATTGATTGAATTCTATATAGCATAAACTGAAAACATGCACACTCCGCTGACTGCAACCAAGATCATGGTTATTGTCCCATTCTGCCTTTAAACTCAGGTATGTATTATTTCTCTGCTCTTTTCAAATGCTGCTATTTTTTTTAAAAACCTTAAAGAAACAGTATTTCTTGAAGTGCGCCTGCCTTTTCTTGTGTGGTTCTCCACCATTTTGGACTTTTGTGCCCTGTTGCTGCAGCCACTTTCTGTCTAAGAATCATATTCCTCCAATGCACTTCAATTCATGTTAAACGAATTAATGGTAGTACAGCCACCTACTGTCTGGTTCCTCCGAGACGCCAGTCTATGGTTGGCTGCGTGGTCCACAAGACACTTGACTGACGCGTGACTCCTTAAGTGTTGAGACAGAGGGCATGCGTGTCTTGCAATGCTCTCATCCCCTCAGCCCAGTTCCTTCACAAGGTGCACACGTTTTTGCTCCCTGTCTCCCCTCACCCACAGATCACGGCATAATCAGTCTGCCATATCTGCGTTTCCTTTTCCTGGGTCACATACAGGCCACTGTGGACCACCCTGGCATATGCAGACAGTCAATACGAGCCCAATGCTTTCCCGCTCTCCTCTGATCTGGCACAAACATCCCTCCTTTCCAAATGTTGCCTCTGCCTACCAGGATCCTAGTACCAGCAGACTGTTGCTGGCATATGCAATCCACCTCGGAAGCCATCATTCCCCACCCTGGGAACATTCAGGTACTGGTGTGTGTGTGTGCATGCACGTGGGTGTATGTGTGTACGAGCATGCAACAAGGGGTACAGCTGTAGGGGGTCTACCCATTTACCTTTTCCCCTTTCCTTTGTGCTCTGCTGGCCAACCCCACCCATTGAGCCCACCTACACTCTGATTCAGGGCCATCGCTCGTCTCTGCCATTTTACTGACTCCTCCCTCTTTTTTATATTTTGAGCAGAATTTCCTTCCACTCAAGGATGGTTCTAACTTCTCCGCCCTACTGCTAGTTGTGCTGCCCATAGGACTGCCCCACTAGGTAGGTTCTGTATAAAGGGGGCTTCTATTGGTACACTGAGGGGAACATAGTGTAACAACAGGCATTCTTAACGGTTTCTTTCTTGCCCCACTAACACACGGACCACTCCTCTGATGTTTCACACTCATCTGGGTCTTCCTGCCATTTCCCTATCTGATCCCATTGCCTTCCTGTCGGTAGTCCCAGCCCTTGGACAGATCCCAAACCTCTGTGGTTTAGAGGGATCTGGCCGTGATTGGGAGCCTGGGTCGTTCTGTCAGCGCTACACATGTGAAGTCTGTTGAGATTCTCACACCTCCACGAATCCAGGGCAGAGCTCTACAATGCTGAACACGGTGTTCCTGTTCTCTTTCTTAGGGCGGTGGGCAGTTCAGCTTTTTAATTACAGAGCAGCAGAGTGCATTAGCTTCCCACTTCTCTTTGCAGATATGTATTGCCGTACACCATGCCTTTTGCATATACACAGAGAATGATACGCTGTGTGTGTGATTTGTTTTACCATTTAATGGTCTCAAAGCAGTGATTCTTTCTTAAAGGGAAATGCACAAGCTCTGTGTAGGAAAAATAACTGGAGGTTGCTGGTTATTCTCAGGTCTCCTGGTATCTTAATCCTCACTCACTTATTCCCCCACTCCAATCTGGTTTTTGCCCATCTCAATCTACGGAGACTGCTCCTCTCCATATCTAACTCTCCTTTCTGCCTGTCACTATAAACTCTCCTCCATTCTTATTCTTCTAGTTCTTTCTGCTGTTTTTAACACTGTTGACCACACTGTTTTACTTTCTCCCCTCACTTCCTTGCACTTTTCTGGTTCTGTCCTCATCTGGATCTACTCATATCTCTCTAAACGCTGCTATTCTGTTACCTGGGATGGAAAAACCTCTGCTTCTTTTCCTCTACTCTATGGAGTCCCGAAAGGGTCTGTTCTGGGACCTCTTCTTTTCTCACTCTACACCCTTCCTCTCTCTGCACTGATCGCCTCTCACAATCTCTCTTTTCATTTTTACAGTGATGACACACACAGATTTTCTTGAACTTTTCTATCTTTTCTCACTCTTTACACTCTACAGTCTCCAGCTGTCTTTCAGCCATTCAATCCTGGATGTCCTCTCACTTTCTTCACCCCAATACCTTGAAAACCGAGATCCTCTTCTTTCCTTCTACCTCCATTCCTCCTCCCTTTCCACCACCCTCCCTCGCCTTTCCTCCCTCTTTCCTTCCCCTCCCCTCTTCGGCCCATAACCTGGGTGCTCTCTTTGAACCCTCTCTTTCCTCCTCTCTCCACATTTCGAACACTGCTCACTCCTGTCGCTACATCCTGTTCAACCTCCACTATGCATGACCTTATCTCTCTTTCCGCGCTACTAAACTTCTTGTTACTTCCTTGATCTTTCCCCGCATTGATTATTGTTCTGCCCTCTTATTTGGTCTTCCTGCCTCTCACCTTGTCCCCCTCTGCACGATCTATAACTCCTCCATCCATCTTTTTCCCCTCGCCCTTGCCCTTATGTTTCCCCTCCTTTCTTTCCATATCCCTTCTCTCTTTTGAATCTTGTCTTCTCTTCATTGTTTTCAAATGCATCCATGTTCTTGCCCCTCTCTATCTTTCCTCACTGATCTCATTTTTCTCCCTAGTGATCCCTTAAGATCCCAAAATCAGTTTCTTCTTACTGTTCCCAAACCCCCTTCCACTGCCTCTCATTTCCATTCCTTTTCTTGACACGACCCTAAATACTGGGGCTCGCTCGCTCTCTCGATTCACTGCTCTCCTTCTTTACACATTTTCCAAACGAATCTACATTCTCACCTCCTGTCTCTCCTTTCAAACAACTGATTATCTTGTATCCTTCCTCTCTTCTGGCACATTTATGAATTGTACTGCCTCCAATGATTGGACGAATACTGTTCTATAAATGTATGCACAGTGCTTTGGCGAAAGCGCTATAAAAATGTAATAAAATACAAACTACAAACTGCATGGGGAGGGAAAAATACTAGTATTTACATTAGGAGGTTAAGTAACCAAACTGTGCCTCCAAAGCAACCCTGTGGCTGGGACAGAGTCCCTTCCATGGCAGGGGAGTGACTATATTCCTTAGCACTGCCAGAATTTCAGAAGCAGTATTACACTATACTTATTTTTTACTCTCCAAATACCCAGTATGCTGGTGGCACATTATGGTTCCTTTAGAAACCATTACTGACACATTTTGGGGATTTTGTTTTCTTGAGCTGCAACCACAATGTCCCTTTAAACCAATTTTTTTTCAATGAGTTTCATAGGTTTTAATTAGGCCAGCTTAACCATAACGTGGCTTTAATCAACATTTTTCACTGATTTCACTGATTTCCAATGATTTTTGTGATGATGGACAATATCACATATGCAGTATCCGCCAGGCATGACTGGTAGCCTTGTGTTAGGCACAATTACATGCACTACCCTTTGGGAAAACTACACACAATTAAGACTACAAGTGTAAGCACAATTTCACCTTTGGTACAAGCCTGTACTACACAGTTATGTGGTAGCAGTGGCCGAGCAGCCAGACTTATCTCAAAAGTAATGTGAGCAGTAGAAGATGTTACACAAAGGACTTGCAATCACAGTAATTCAAACAAACACTATTAAAGTTTTCTTGGTAAAAAGAATATACATTTATTTACACGGTCATTTGGAACACATTCCAATAGTAAGAAAGCAGATCAATATTACACACTAATATCCTGCATTACAAAACCAATAGGTTTCTGAACAAGTTGTGCTCCCCTGAAGTGGGAGCAAAATGGCACTTCAGTTACTTTCAAAAGGGGTAGAAAGACAAGGTTAAAAGAAGTTAAAGCACAATTACTTTCATAGGCAGGGCAAATAGTTTCAGTTCACTACAACCAGCAATTCAATTCAATAGGCCTGTGCCAAAGTCAATGGTTCAGAGTCTTGTATAGGATAGCACAGTTCTGGTAGTAAACGGTTAAGTATTTGCCAATGTTTGAGGAAGTAGTTTACCAGAAAAAGAGTTATATGTCGGTTTGGAGCGAACAAGGCACCAAAGTTGGGAAAGTTTCACAAACTTTCACCGTGGCAGAAACGAGTTCCCTACCGCGTTTGCACAGTGCCTTAGGTATGAAGAAAAGCTGTAGCTGAGGCAGTTGTTCCTGGCAGTTCCTGCAGATCTCGCTGTTCCTGAGCTTCAGTCGTGGGGACAAGAAGGAGGACGTCGGGAGGTTCCTGCACTGCCCAGGGAAGAGGCCACAAGCTTGGCTAAGCATCGGTTTAAGGTGTGAGTGCCTTAAAGCCCACAAACTGGTATCCTTCTCACTGGCTATCCGGTTTTTAACAGCGCTCTGAAGAAAATTCGACCAGCATGGAGACGGTGTCCAGGTGGCTTACGAGTTGGTTGTTCCGACCAGCTCAAGGGAAGAAGTCGTCCTTGAAGGAGCTTCTCTGTCGATGGAGTTTCAGGCAATTCGGACCTGCAGCAGGGCTTCACCGTGCAAACCAACGGTCCAGGAGTTGCAGCAGTCATCTTCCTTCAGCTCGTCTGCGGTTCTTTCGTTCCAATGGTCGACTCTGCCTTCCAGTCCTGGAGACTTGCCTTTTAAACAGTTTTCTCCCATTCATCCCAGATTAGCTGCCACTCACCCACCAAAGTGGCTGTCCTTGCCGAACAGTCAGCCAGCCAATCACACCAGAGTGCATTCAGGTCTCCTAGGAGACCAAGCACAGGGAGTTTCGGGCACCTCCCTCACATCCTGTCCACCCCAGACACTCAGGTGCCAGTGGAGGGCTTCAGCACTGAAGCCCGCCAAAGGGCATCGAACAAAGGGACTAAACCTGGTTTGGCGCGCAGAGTTAAACAAAAGAGGGACTTTTCCTAAAAGATACGGCAAAAAAAGATGACCAGAGTATGTTTTTACAGAGTGGTCTTGGGCGCATTTTGAAAAACATGGCTGACCTGATTTTTAGCTACCAGTATTCGGGGTCAGGAAAAATCATGGTAGTTTGTTCTAAAACCACTGCCACCAGCCATTTAAAGAGGAAAGGGTAACATTTGACTGTTACATGAGTGTTTAGACACAGGGGATGCTAAGCACCCCCTCCAGCACTCTATAGGAAGATAGTGTGTGCTGGGTCTATGAATTTAAAAGGACTAGTAAAGTCAATTTAACTTCACATGCTCTGGGAGACGGTAGTCCATCCCAGAGAAGGTATATAAACCTTGGGGAGTCTGAAAGACACCCCTGTGCCACTGCACTGAAGGTGCTGTGTGACACACAAGAAAAAGATGATGCCTATGGAGTTTGTCTAAAAACACCATATCCAAAGAACACAAAAGTAAAACACACATCAAAATACATGAAAGAGTGGGAAAAGGCTCACACTCTTTCCAGGTAAAAATTTAAATCCTAGAAAATCCAGCAAAGTTGCAGGGGGTCTCAAAAGGTAAGGGAAATTAGCACATTCTTGAGAATTCACCCTAACACCCTGCAGACAGGTGCAGTAGGCACTTTACTCCTTTTGGGGTTTTTGGTAGCGTGTCCAAGAGATATATCCATGGCCAGCAGCCTCTTTGCTTGGGGCCACCTTGCAGCCATGGCCAGTAACCCATGAACCTGCAACTGGGTTAAAGGGGCCACTGGCCAAGGCCCAGTGGACACTTTGTGTGGTTTATCTGGTCCTGGGGACTGGCGCAGAGATGCCAAGCCCAAGACCTGATTTTCCTGGAGGTTTTTCTTCACTTTGACCAACACACTGACTATCCACTTAACTCCCATGAAAAAGCGTGTTTTGTGAGGTTTTTCATTTGTTGCTTTTTCTCACCCAAGGTAAATGCACAAACATGTGTTTAAAGGACTCAGAGACAGCAGTTGAATGATAAATTCTTAGCTATCAATAAAACTAGAAGAGACCAGAGGTACTTTTTTACCGACCACTTATAAACAGCCCTCCATCGAACTTTTGATTAAACAATACACTATGTTTATAGGGTCACTTGCTTCCCCACTATCCATTTTTGTTTTTGTCTCTCTCACATATGATTTATAGTCATTATATTGTCATATACCACATCAGTTTGTATCAAAAATATTCATTTATTGTTTTTTAAACACATTGTTAATAAAACACTTTTTTACAATTTTCTTTTCTATAATTGTAGGACTTCTCCATACAAATTATTAAACACACAAACATATATCTCAATGATTTACAATTTCACTATGCACATCTAATAACCTGTAGTAATTCATTCTTTAACATTTTTTTTAAATACATTTTTTTCATAGGGATCTGTTGTTTGCTCCCCTCTCTCATAGAGCAGTGCATCCCAGTCCATAAAAGATTTCACTCTGTATTCATATCACCCATACTTACTTTCATACTGCATTCAAACCATACCCGACATGTTTCATTCCTTACACACTTTCATACAACTCACTAGGAAATTCTTCAGGGGTAAAAACTTTTTTATACCACATTTCATTTCGATGTACAATTATGTTTGTCTTCTTTTAGAATTTTTTCTAAGGATCCACTATCAATGAGGTCCATTCCATGAGGTCCAACCATCAAACGGATAACTATGGGAAGCAAGAATGGGATATTCAAATTTTAGTGTTCGAATCACATCCCGGTTTACATTTCTATTATGTATCACCTACTGCCTTTACTAGCAGCACTCAGGAGTAAATTATTTGACTAGCTCCTTCTACACATCCATTAAAACACTCCGCCTCTCCATCTGACAAAAGCAGGCTACTTATCAAGAATTCCAAAGCAGGGTAGGCTTTCCAATATTTAATTAAATCATTCTCAGTTTGGTCTCACCCGATAATTAGCTGATGTCAATTATTAATTATCTAGGATAAATTCTCATCCGATTACCTCAATCTTTTTCACTTCTTCTTTTATTGTCTTCTTGGTCTGTCACCTTTAGACAAGTTGCTCTGTTATGGCGACCTGGGAAGCTGGCTACCGGATACTGTCTTGGAACAATCACCATGCTCTTCCCCTATTTAAAGTAAACAGTACTTATTTATCTTTACAATTTTTCTATTGTTTGGCCATTTATCTTTCATTTGCTGTTCCCCTCTTGCATCATGTCATCTTAGATTTTCTCATACTGACCTGATCTTATTGTAGATCCGTTACCTAATGATAGAGTGTGCTAGCAGCTTCTGCGTTCTTACTCTCTGCTGTTAGGCTTGAGCAAAGTCGTCCAATCCTTCCTTTATGCCATGTGCTCCGTATCTATTTTTCTACAACAGACAAACACAAAGCGCACTGAGTTTTACTCTTTATAGATTGTATACTTTTTGAAAGCCTCTCTCATCCCTCGCTAGCTGCGCCGGTTCGATGTTCATACCTGTGTCTTTTCTTTTTTATTTTCTGCTCTTTCCAGGTTCCACGGTTTCAGCTTTTGCCCCGTCTGTCTCGGGCTGTATCACGTTGTCTCACACAGCTGGCGTCTCTCTCCACCTCTGGCCATTTGTGGTTGCCTGCGTTCCCTTATGTTGTCCGTCTTTATATACTATTTCTCTGACCATGTGACAAATTCATCACATGATCCAGGGACGCTACGTTCACCGCGCGCCTCCTTTTTAGCTCGTTTGTTGACATTGGCTGCCTTCGGCCCCCTACTCACTCAACTCGAAGGCTCTGCAACCCAGGCGAGACGCTGCCAACCTGACCCCACGCTCTAAACCAGGCTGCGCGGCGCCCACATTTGCCTAGCGAAGGTATATTTTGGCGGCTGCGGGGCCTTCTTACTGTTTCACCCATATCTTTAAGGGGTCAGTGAAATATCACTCTGTTTTCTCATTCAGACCCAGCTCTGTGCTTTTTGTAAGGAAAATCAATTATTTCTCTTTTCTAGCTAATTTACTTCTGTCAAGATTAGAGTAATTTGTTTGCCTCACCAAATATAATACTGACCATCTCAAATTTTCCACTTTATGTACCATCTCTATAAAGTGTTCCCCTAGGGGAGCAGAATGCACTCTATTTTTTATGCAGCTTTTGTGTTCTGTGATGCGTGTTCTGATTTTTCTTTCTGACTTCCCTATGTAGATCTTTTTACAGGGGCACCAGATCACATACACAACAAAACTAGAGTTACAATTCGTCAGCACTTTTTGTTTCCAAAGGTTTTTTAGACCTAAGTCAATTTCCGTTGTTTTTTTGGTTTGTTGACAGCAGACACAGGACCCACATGGATAATGTCCTTTGGAGCCCGCAATCCCCATGTTTCTGTTAGGGTCAACTGTGGTTTGATCTGCTTAGTAATGTCATTTCTCATGATCTGATCTTTTATCGACCTGCTTCTTCGGAATGCCATCAGTGGTCTCTGTAATGGTACTTTACCTTTTTCCAGAATTCTCTAATGTCGATGGATGATCTTCTGTATTCTGTTAGAAAGCGTACTATAAGTGTTAACAAACACTATGTTCTCTTTGTTTCTTCTTCTAGGATTTTGTTCGAGAATTGCCTCTCTGTTGTTATTGTCGGCTCTCTTCATGGACCTTTTCGTCAGCCTAGTCGGATAGCCTCTCTTCTGTAGATCACTTCTCAGTCTCAGGGCTCCATCTTTATAGTCTGCATTATTTGTGCTGTTCTTTTTCAGCCGTAGAAACTGGCCAAAGGGTAAATTATCCCGTGTGTGTGTCGGATGAAAGCTGGTATAGTGTAATAGGGCATTACGATCCGTGGGCTTTTTGTATGGTTTCACGTACAGTTTTCCTTTCTCTGTATCTACTTTGATAGTCACATCCAGATAGTTGATCTCCACTTTGCTTAAATTTTCCGTGAATTTCAGATGTTGGTTTTGTTGGTTGATCCACTCGAAAAACCTACTAGCAGTATTTTCTTATCCTCTCCAGATAATAAGCACATCATCTATGTACCTTCTCCATAGTAGTATATTTGCTTTATATGGATTGGTATCATTATAGATGCAGTGTTTCTCAAAAGCCTCCATGTAGAGATTGGCGATACTTGGAGCCAGGGTTGCCCCCATGGCTGTACCTTGTACTTGTTTATAAAAAGTACCATTGAAATGGAAATAACTTTCCATCAATGTCATTTCGGCACACCACATTATGAAAGACACTGGGGTGTTAGTATTCATTGTTTCTGTCAGTAATCTTTCTTCCAACACTTCAAGCAATGCTTTCTGGGGTATATTCGTATACAGGGCTACTACATCCAGACTGATCAAAATCTCAGTAGCTATCGCAGCTGGATCATGGGTGAAGAGGTGTGCATAGATGAATTCAGGCTGCATAAAATAGGAATCCAGTTTCACCAAAACCAGGGCAGAGCAGCGCCCTTCCTCCTGGTTATACTCCTCCACCCATCGTGCTGAGAACACACCGGTGAGGAGGACACCAACTGAACACAGCAAGACAACTGTTAGCTTTCGTGTGGGCTGCCACCCTCAATCTCAACATGAGTGGAGCGCTTGTCTTGGTCCATGACACGTGGGTGCAGATCATCCGTGTATTACAAGCCTCAAAATGTGAAGAAATAAAGCACAGCTCAATGGGTGACATCCTGCCGACATGGTGAAAGTTCTGCATGTGAGATCTCCAGTCAGAGACAGGTGGAGGCAACAGAAGACATACACTCATCACATCAAAATGCACCATATGAAATCCACGCTTTTTAATTAGAGTGTAAAGTGGAAAAACATTGACCAGAAATGATCCATTTCATTTCTGCTACCAACGAGAAATAGGTAATACTTAGAGAAAGACGTGTTTAATAAAGCGCAGATTCAGAAACTAATTGTGGAGACCGTATTGACAAGTTTTCTATTTTCAGAGTTGTTTGATATGAGCGGATTGCACATCGAGGGGGGGGGTTGGAGGTGAGGGGCCACATGAAGTCTGCATGTGATCAACTTCCTCTCTACCTCATCAAGTTAGGGGGTTCCCCGGCAGAGACAGTACAATAACCTGTTATCTGCATCCCCAAATGTGGCCTCCTTGACACCTAGAGTACTGCAGCACCCCCCCCCCCCACAGTCACAATGTGAACAAACTGACTTGCCATTTGCAGAGCACCTGTGCCAGGGATCTCAGTCAGTGGTGCTTTCTGCTGCCATCTCTGCACCCTGCAGTTCACAATTTCACATCTGTGCAGGTTTTGTTTAACTTTTCATGCTTTTGAGGTCTATACATTGTGTCACTCTAAGCTGTTATTTTCAGAGCTATTAACGACGGTGCTACCAAGCGCCATGTAAACAAAGGAAGAGAATATTATCATGTGAGATTACCCATGCACAGAATAGCCTAGGAACCCTGTCTGTTTGACACATTGTAGAGAAATCCATTGCATGACGACAGTACTATTGAGCCAGGCAAGTATCCGAGCTCTTACTGTGCGCAGTGGCGCAGTTGGAGGAACAGGTCTCCTTTTGAAAGGTGACTGCTGTCTCTACCCATGCAGAGGAAGGCTAGTTAACCAACAGGTGATTCACATTGTATTATGTTGGACAGACTCAAGGCGTGGAAGTTCAAACCCAAGAGTTTTGTATAAGGAGCCTTCCAGGTGGCTCCCTTGTGTCAAACCAGGCATTCCAAACTCATGCCCCAAGGAACATGATTTTCAAATCACTGCCAGCCGAAAATTCACTGGAAAAAATCTTGTGATCAAATAATAAAATAAAGGGATGAACCATAGGCAGAACTTACAGACGTGCATAGTGTATGACAGGCCTCACACACTCCACATCCATGTTCGCCCCAGAGACGGAGTCCAAGGTTCTAGTGGCTCCGGCACAGACGAGACACATGTCAGCAAACATATTGGTGCGAGTTCAGTGGTGCCTCCTCAACCTCTGGAATGTAGGTTCACTGCTTCCCACACTCAGCATCTCACTCACAGTGAGCACCTTCCCTGCAGGACAGGGGCCTGTGGAAAACATCATGTTCAATTGTGGCGCAATGGGACTGAAAGGCGTACAAGCCTTGAGTAAGGCTGTAAGGCCTTTCAATCACACGTGGCCACATATTTAATCGTTTATATGGCGGAGAGGAGGGGCGGAATGCAACTTGCATTTCCACTGCCTCTCTTCCTCGCAGCCATACGAATGCTGCAGCATCTGCGCCGGCATGGATTTTCACGCCGGCGCAGATACTGCAGAATCCCAAGCTGTCCACCGGCTTTATGCAGCATCAAAAAGCAGGCGGACCCCATATGGATCCATTGGACATACTGCCTGCCATGGGAGCAAATCAGGGAGCGCCAAGAATAGAAATGAAACCCTCATCGTGGTGGGTTTACTTTCAACCTGCAGTACTGCTTACCATGCATGCATGGTAAGCGGTGTTCCCAAGTGACATGAAAACCTCCTCGAGGGTTTCATTTCTATTGGGCGCGCCGCTTGCCATGCAAGTATGGCAAGCAGCGCTACCAATGAAAGTAAAAGCTACCAATGAAGCGGTGCTACCAATGACAGTAAAAGCTACCAATGAAAGTAAAAGCTATCTGGCATGCCAGCATGCCAAGCAGCATTTATTCACTTTGGTGACTTGTACGCCACCTTTTGCCCTTTACATTTGCACCCTACAGTGAAAATGACGAAAAAAATCTGGCAGCGGTGACACGCTTACGTTAAAGCATAAACATAACGGGCCCCCCGCTGCCATATTACACATTTATAGAAAATGAGCCCCATAGAGTCCATCAAGCAGCTAACGTATTCTTTAAAGGGAGACTCGCACAGCACCTTCCACTGGGCGACTCCATTGATATGAGCCAACAGGGGAGTTAATACTAGCCATAGCAGCTAGAAAAGCCCATGCTCTCCATGCAGTTATTTAGCGAAGTGGAGCAGCTGTATTTCTTTCTAGAGAATGGGCAACTGCTCTAATGGCAGTAAAGGGCCAAATCAATCACGCACACATGCATGCACGCACACACATAGGCACTGCAAAACATGTCCGCAGGGGTGAGTGGGAATCTAATGCACTCTGTGGCCCTGAAACTCAAAAGTTCAACTGTACACCTAAAAAAAAGAGAACAGAAAAATACTGTTCAGCATTGAGGAACTCTGAAAGAGACATGTTGAGACGGCTGCATTAGGAAGACTTCTTTTAAGGGCAGTTGGAGGAATGTGATTTTTTGGTAAAAGGTTGATGAACCAGCAGAAAAACACGAAACAAAACACAAACACCTTCACACACACACGCGCCAAGAAGCCAATACAAGAAATTAAATTTATGTAAGGGTGCCAAACATTAGCAACACATGATGAATAACTGTGTTTAACATCAATAGGACAATGACCGAGATGAACGTGGCCTACGTGTCTCCCACAGTAAAAATACACCAGATCTCTGCTGCTCCCAAGGAACTGCCACTTGACTCTCCAAAGCTACAGTGATAAGTAAGAAGCAGAGCCAAGGATCCAGGGTCACACAGGGCACACATGTCGTGATTGTTCACAATCCCACTATGTGAAAAGGTGTGTTTCACTCACCAACACTTGCATTGTATGCTGTAGGCAATGCAGTCAGTCACAACATGTATTTTCTTTCATTCAACACAATGCAATTTTGATTTTATTTGATACTATATATAATTCAGGCAACTTAATGTTGTTTTATCTGTAGTTGCCAAAAAGGGTAATTCAGTACACGATGTATGCAAATTACACAATTTAAGACAAGGATTTCCATAATTAGACAATTGATTTGACAGCATAGTGTATCATGTTCAACATAAATCATGTTGTTTTCAGTTGTGAGTATACATATCTCAGAATATGAAACATGTTCTCACTGTATATTGTTTTTATGAAATGACATATAGGGATGATTTCCAGCCAATTATATCATGATTTCAACATGCAAGATAATTGTTTTCTTATATCATATATACATTTCATCCTTTGAAATATGCAATTTACTATGATATATATATCCTAATTTATGCTATATATACATTTTTGAGTGTATTATATATTGTTTGTTGTTTACATATATATGTGTCAGAAATACTTAAGTATGTCCCTAACTGCCCCATATAGTTTATCTAATTAGTAACAAAAACGACATTTCACACTGTTTCTTCAGTTTATGTTCAACTTTTGTGATGTCACTGCAGTTTTTTTTGAATACACTACATTCCTAAACTTTTTGAATTAACCATTTATACAGTGTAATAAACGAATATAGGCCTATTGAAAAAGATTCAAGAATTCAAAAGCGCTAAACTGGAGAACGCGAGGAAAGTGGAGATGATAGAAATAATTTTCTTAGAGAGAATTTACATATTACACATGGAAAGAAACATACAGAGGAGGGGTAGCTGAAGTGTAACATTTTAATATATCACAATGTATTTCTCAACACAGGTTGCGAAGTCAAAAACGAACAATCACAGGGCAATATATAAAATCCATTCCTCTTGGCATGGAAGGACAAAGCTCGAGACTATTTGGGGACTCGGTGGATAGGGTGGACAGCAGAGAAATAACCAAAATGAATATACCTGGTTTATCTTACACTAACCACATTCTAAGTGTCTTCTATGTATACCTCCACTGAGCCCAGTGATCCCACGGGTCTTCTGCCACAGGCAAACATGATACAGGCCATGTTACCCAACTGCGCTAGGTTCTGCATGTTGGCATACATTGTTACTGTTTAGCAGACCCGCTTTGCTAGGCTGTAGCCATGGGTACTCTATGGTTGCGGCTTGATGGACCCTTCTGCCCATTATATACCAGTTGGCAGAGCTGATTGAGTGTGTTTGCTCAGTATGTACCCCATACATTTGTGCTCTACCTCCCCCTTAGCCGCCACTGAAATAGTAATTATGCCTCTCGAGGTTCACAGAAAACTCAGAGGAAGATCCCTTATGCCTTTTGCCAGTCTTAACTTGAGCAGTGTTTCAAGGAGCCGCACCCAGAAGTTCCCAGCATCTGCTGTGTGTGGGGATTTATGGCGTCAGTGCCACTGAGGATCTCCAAGGTTTCAGGGGGAGCAGTGGTTTTACCCTGAGGACCTACTAGAAAGTAATAAATGATAACAATGACAGTGAAAATTAGAAAGCTTTACCATAGAAACTATTTGTTAAGCTTCTGAAGAAGTGATTCATTTGGAGGAAATACTGTCAAAGACACCTCTGTCTGGATCTTGGCCTGATTGAATAGGCATCCTAACTAAAAAGCAACACTGTTGAAATTGCAACTAAACTAAAGAACATTCGAATGTCCATGTGAATGGAAATGTAGTTGGGGAAAAGAATAAGGCAGAACAAAAAAATAGTAATATGCGCTGGAGCCACCTTCAACCAGTAAGCAAATAAACAAAACACAATTGGTTTGGTGTCAGAAAGCAACCATGAGGCAAGCGTAGTTGAAATACACCTCCATCCTGACATAAGCTCTTTAAATAGTTGTCTGAGCCCTATGATACAAGAGAGCACAGGTAGACCAGCCAACTTGCAGTTGGAAAACAATCCATGCCTGAAAGGAAAGAAGGCATGATAGAGATCTTGGAATGGGATAGCACTCAAAGCCCTTTTCTGTTCCCAAGTCTCACCCAAAGTATCAAATGGCAATTATCTCCGTCTGTGGAAAAATAATGATGAAGCATCACACCGTGAATCTGGACCTGCCACCTTGATATGCCCAGCTGACCTGATGCACCACGTCACCGTAAAGATCTGGACGCCACAGGATGCCATGATGCTAAATGCAATCATCCCAGATGCGATTGCGGACACAAGAAGTGAGGGGCCCAACCCTAGACACAACAATCAATGTCTCAATGCTGGTTATGATGAAGAGGAGTTATAAACGCTGGATGGAACTTTTTCGGCCTTTGATGTACTTGTTCCTGAGTACAAACCACAAGCTCATACATTGTTATCAAGGACTTTCCCTGCAGGGTGGCGGGTTCCGATGGGATATCGATTAACATCTTCAAGGAGGACCCTGGTTTATGGGCAAACATCCTTTGTATTTTATTTAGGAATATCCTTAGAAATAGACAAATCCCTGTCTCATGGAGGAATCCAATCATTGTCCCAATATTCAAGAAGGGTGATAGCCTATTGTCATGTAATTATCGGCCCATCACCATTCTTGATGCCAGCAACACCCCTGACTGGAGGCCTTACATGATTGGTCCAAGGAGGCCAGTTATATGGATCCAATGCAGTCAGGTTTTCGCTGGGGCATCGGTACTGTAGTGAACGGCTTTACGTTGTCTATGCTGGTTGATCATAGCAGAAAGAGAAAGATGCCGCTGTATGTCTGCTTTGTAGCTCTGACTGCAGCATTCAACAGCATTGACAGAGACATTCTTTGGCGGAAGTTGGCGGTCTGGGGGATCCCATGGATTGGAGTGTTCAGGTTGCCTGAATGCCTGTGGCGGGTTGTTGGGGCCGATTTGCACGCAGCAAGGAGTGAGGCATGGGTACCTCTTGTCTCCAGCAATATTTAACCTGTATCCCGCTGACCTGACCTCTTCATTGGATGGGGTGGGAGCCTTTCCCCCAAGGATTGGCACGCAGTGTTTCCTATACCTCCTTTACGCCAATGATTTGGTCATAATAGACCAAAGCCCTATTGGCCTCCAACGTTCCTTAGATAAATTGCCAACGTTCATCGATTCTCATGGCCTGGAGATTAATCTTCCTAAAACAAGGATTATGGTGAGTGGAGCCAAACAGCATCAACATCCTACCTTTTCATGGAGGGTAAAGGGTTTTACCTTGGGGAGAACGGAAAGGTATTCCTATTTGGGTTTCACCATGTATAGTGGAAAGTATAAATCTGTCCACATTGATCTCATGAAGAGAAAATACAAGGTCTTTTTGACACATCTAAGATGCATTATTGGCAAGTTTCCTTTATTTCCAGCCGTCACTTATTATAAGGCCAAGATTGTGCCGCCGCTGCTTTATGACATCAACTTGTATTCAATTCCCTCCCATCCTAATTGGAATGTTTTGGAGGACTTAATTTGGGACATTGATCTGGGATTTCCTAGGGGTGTTCTGTCTGCCATGAGCTAGACCTTCTGTCTTTGAAGGCAGCCGTGGACTGGAAACTGTTATTTATTTACTGTTCACTTATTAGGCGCTTATACAATTAGCAAAACTGTTGCAAAGTGCCCACAGGGCAGACAGAGTGGGGGCAGGGGAAGGTAGACAATGAATTACAGCAAGGATAAATAATTGCATTTATAGTACAAAACAAATACTGAAACTAAAGGGAAGCTGAGACAGACCTACTATGCCTTGTGAGTGTTCATAACGTGCAAGTACAGAGGGGGAAGGGGGAGGGATAAGGTGCTTTGATGCTCATGGAGAAGTGCTCGGGATAAGTGCTAAGAGGGGAGGAACATAAGTGCAACCACCCATGGGTAGGGTGAGCTCAGGTAAGTGCAGCAGAAGACAGTAGCTGGGATGAGAGATGTGGGGGGTCAAGGCCCAGAGGACACATAATGACCCTGCACATCAGTCATGCTGCTGTAAGATTAGCAGGAAAGACAGGGGGTGAAGGAAGAGGTAAAGAGAAAGGTCTTCAGGTTTTCTCCGAACTTAAGGAGGTCTTGCTCAAGACGCAGAGGGAGGCTGTTCCACAGGAGGGATCCAGCCGAGGAAAGTGATCGCACAGCAGCTCTCTGTTTAGCAAAGCGCTTAAACCGCAGGAGTCTAGAAGGAGAATATGTGGACAGGAAGTGTTGAAGATAGAGTGGTCCCCGGCCCCAGATTGCCTTGTGTATTATAGCGAGGGATTTTAATTTAATCTGTGCTGAGACCGGGAGCCAGTGAAGGCTTTGTAGGGCATGAGAGATTCGGCCCCTGGGCATGGGGCCAATGATAAGTCTTGTTGCCCTATTCTGGGTTAGCTGGAGGGGTCGCAGGGTGGAGGAAGGAAGATTGAGGAGGAGGCTATTGCAATAGTCTAGCCTGGAGAGAACCAGAGCACGGGTAACATTGAGTCTCTGGAGGAAGGTGAGGAAGGATAGAGTCCCTTTGAGAAGGAAGAGCTGAAAGTGGGACTTCTTGACAATGTTCTGAATATGAGGGATGAAGGAAAGGGAGGAGTCGAAGATGACTCCAAGATTCCTAGCTACAGTGGAGGGGACAGGGGGGAGGGATGGAGCAAGGCCAGAGTGCAAGAAAGATCTATGGTGCAGGGGACCCAATAGGGAGAATCTCAGTTTTGCTGGCATTGAGGCAAAGGTCGTTGGCAGTGCACCAGGCCTGGATGGCAGGGAGGCAGTCAGGGATGAAGGAAGGTGCAAGGGCATCTGTGGGAAGTTTGAAGAAAAGTTGTGTATCATCAGCGTTGCACTGGAAGTTGGGGGAAAAGGAGGAAATGAGTCGTGCTAGCAGAGAAAGGTATATGTTAAAGAGCCAGGGCGAACGAATGGAGCCCTGGGGGATACCACAGGTAACGGAGGAAGAAGGGGAGGAGAAAGAGCCTAGAATAGTTTTGGAGGAGCGGCCAGTTAGGAAGGAGGTAAGCCAGTCTAGTGCCCCCTCCGCGATGCCAAGGGTGTCATGGAGCCTTTTTATGAGCATGGAATGATTCACTGTGTCAAATGTAGAAGAGAGATCAACAAGGATAAGGGCAGCAGGGGAATTGGAGTCAAGAGATGCAAGCAGTTCTTCACGGGTGTTCAGAAGAGCAGTTTCCATGCCTCTGGTGGTCATGTAGATTGCCAACAAGTTCGGTATGAGAGTTGAGTTGGGGAAGGGCCAGCTTTTCAAGCAGTTTTCCCAGGAAGGGGGTAATGGAAATGGGGTGGTAGTTGGTTGGGCAGGAAGGGTCTGCAGAGGGTTTTTTAAGGAGGGGGTCACAAGGGAGTGCATGAGGGAAGATGTTAAAGAACCAGTGGTAAAGGAGTGGGTGCAGAGATCAGCTAGAGCAGGGGCGAGAGAGACGATATTTTCCTTGATGGTTCTGGAGGAGCAAGGAGCAACCTGTTTAGATGAGACCTTCATGGAGTTGACAAGTCTGGTGACTTCCTCAGGGGAGACAGGAGTGAATGAGGGGAAGGAGGCAGGTGAATGGTAGGAGGGGCAGAGGAGGAAGGGTAGGGTTGAGAGAGTGCGTGACAAGGCTGTTCAGTATGTACTGGGATTATGAAGCGAAGTGAGAAGCGAGTGCATTGCAGAGGGCCTGGGAAGGAGTAAGGGCAGAAGATGCTGCGGATGGGTTGGCAAGTTCCCTGCAGATTTTGAAGAGTTCAGCCGTGTTGTTGGACGCATTCGACATTCGTGCCTGAATGTGGCATGGATGAAGAGTCTGTAGTGTCTCTGGATCCGGCGGCAGGCCAGTTTGTCAGAGGGTGAGCCTGAAGTGTGCCACTTCCATTCGGCAGCCATGCAATTACGTTTTTAGTCTGCAAGATTGGAGTCGTACAAGGTGTTACGTTTGGAGGCAGGTTTCAGGCGGATCCTCATGACTAGGGCAAGGATGTCAAGGGTGTTGGTGATGGACAGATAGAGGTTGCTGAGGGCAGAATCAGCAGAAACGTATGTGTTGGGTGGGCAAGGGGGAATGAAGGTGGAAGAGAAGGTGGCAGCTGACACTTGTTTAATCGGACGGATGTTCGTGAACATGGTTAGCAGAGCTTTAGGAGGAGTTGTCACAGGGCCAAAGGGGTCCAAGTGGGAGGTGAGGAGAGAGCGGTCAGACCAGGAGAGAGGGATGACTAGGGGAGAAGAGAGAGTGAGGTTGGAATGGATGATGACATCTAACGTGTGACCAGCAGTATGAATAGGGCCACAGGGAAGAATGGAGAGGGATAGGGAGGAGCAGAGGTCAGTGAAGAGTGTGGTTGCTGTGCAAGGGGAGTCTAGGTGGATGTTGAAGTCACCTAGTAGTAGTAGGTTGGAGGTGGTAGAGAGAAGGGAGGAACAGAAGTTCGTCCACTCAAATAAGAAAAGAGAAGAAGTGCCAGGGGGCCGATAGATGGTAGCAATGGTCAAGGTGGAGGAAGGAGAGATGACCAATTTGCACACTAGGCTCTCAAAGAACGAATAGTGCCGGGTGTGTAGGATGGTAGAAGGAATCCACTCTGGGACGATTAAGACAACTCCACCGCCAGCACATTGGGGTCGAGGCTTAGAGGTGATCTGATAGCCGTCCGGGAGGAGTGAGTCAAAGGAAGTAACTGAGCTGGCATTGAACAAAGTTTCTGTGAGTGCCAGTATGTCCAGGTCAGTGTCTTCAAAGAGAAGGCACATGTCAGCAGAATGTTTGTTTTTTTTTTTTTTTTTTTTTTTTATTTTACTTGTAACAATTAGTTATTTACACAACTTCAATTACAAAAATTCATACAAAATTTCATCATCTTTCTTTGTCATCAATTTAGCTCTCTTATAGGTTCATTGTTTTCTTCTGGCTCTTTCAGATGGAAAGTTTGTTTTCAGCTCAAGGCTTTCTCCAAGATGTTATCGAGAAAATCTACCACTGCACAAATTGATTTAACATTATTTCCAGCTACCAGCATGCACCACAGATGGTCCGTTGGTTGGACAGTTGTTAGATGTTTAAAGAAAAATGCACGCTGAGTCGCCACCTGGTCACAATCAGAGACTAGATGTTTAAGTGATTCTACTTCGTTTTTACAGAGCCTACATTTATTATCATCTATCTCTTTGTAGTGTCTCAGGTACATTATCTCTTTAGTTTCATATAAATTTAGCCGAAATCTTAAAAATTTGTTGCGATGGTATCTTGACGGAAATCTTGTTAAGTATTTGGGCAGCTTGTCAAGAGTATTACATGTCAAGCCTAAATTAAGCGAAGATGACATTGCCATTCGACGTTCTTCGTTTTTTATCCAGTACCAGGATCTCAGTTTTCTTTTTGCAATCTGTGGTGTGTTACATATAGACTCCCAAGAGATATCCATGACCGCTAGAGATTTCCTAATTTTCGTAGCCCAAATATGTATCATCCCTGAATATTGTTTATCTTCTTTTTGTTTTAAGATCTCATAGGCTGGAGCGACTATTTTTAGGTTCATTTTTCGTAACAAAACAATGGACTTCCAAAGAATCAGGCCGTCTAAGGGATCAAGGCCTAGTTCATGTCTTATTGCAACAATAGACACACAGTTTGGCAGAGCTAAAACTCCTCTCCAAAATTGCCCTTCCAAAACTGCCCAAATACGATTATCGATGTTTAGTCCGGCCTCCGCCCCATAGGTCAGAGTAGGAATGACTTTTTGTCGATAGAAGGTTAAGACTGGAATCAGGGTAAATTTGCCAAATTCATTATGTAGGCGTTTTCCTTGTAGGGTGAAAGAAGTCATACGATGCTTCAAATCTAAACTCCATTCTTGTTCTCTGATGGATTTGTTTATTTGTATCCCTAGATAACGTATAGTGTGTACAGTCTCGATCTTTTCTCCAGCCGCATACCAACTGAAATTCTCAGCCAATCTTTTCTTTGCTGGTCCAAAGGACATGATCTTTGATTTCCCAGCATTTATTTCCAAACCGTTTGTCTGCAGATATATAACCAATGCTTGTATTAGACGTTGGAGTCCTATTTTAGTTTGATCAAATAATACAATGTCATCGGCATATGTCGCATAACTAATAGGTTGGTTATTTATTTTCGGTGGAAAACAGCGAATATTCGTGAAGGCCTTTGGTAGATCAGCAATGTATAACTTAAACAGTAGGGCTGCCAAGGGGCATCCCTGTTTCACTCCTTTAGTGGTTGGAATTTCATTTGTCACGGTGCCTTTATTATCGATGCGGACTTTTATTGAGGTACCTGTGTGTAGGGCCATAAGTGGATGGAGAATATTTGGAGGGCATGACCATGATGTTAATTTTTCCCATAGATTTGTGCGATTGATTTGGTCAAATGCCTGCCGCATATCTATGAATGCTATGAAGATGCTCCCTTTGTTCTTCAATGATTCAAGTTTAAGTATGTTTAAGATGAAGAGATTGATTTCAGTTCCGACCTCCTTTGTGAAACCTGTTTGTCGCTTATCCAATAAGTTGTTACAAGATGCCCATTTGGAGAGTTTTTGTTGTAAGCAAGTAGCAAAGATTTTCCCTATTATATCCAAGAGGGCAATTGGGCGGTAGTTGGCCGGGTTCTCCCTATTGCCTTTCTTGAATATTGGTACTATAATTGCAGTCCTCCATGAGCACGGTATCATCCTAGCTTCTGAAATTAGCTCAAACAGGTCTACAATAAAGTCGGCCCAAAGCTCCTTTTTTTCTTTTAATAGAACATTTGTTAGCCCATCAGGGCCCGCTGCACGAGAATTCTTCAATTGTGTTATTTGAGTAAGAATTTTTTCTCTAGATTCACATACATCCCATGTGACCGGATTTATCTGTTGTATTGGGCTGCTTAAAATTGAAGTGCTTACAAATACTTTCCTAAAATGTTGTTCCCAGGTAAGCTTTGATATTCCATTAATGAAACCAGAATCTTGAGTGTTGTTGTTATTTAAAATTTTCCAGATGTCTCGTGAGTTCCGCTGAATAATTAGGCCTACCATTGTTTCAGCTCGTTCTTGATCTCTGATTATCTTGAAAGATTTTAACCAGTTTCGGTATTTCGTTTTACAGTTTTGGATTTCCCTTTTTTTCTCAAAAGACTTAATATCTTTCTTGTTGATTTGCCTGATGCTTTTGGTCATTTGTTTCTTTTGCAAATTTACCTGTGCACTATATATATATTTTTTCTGAGTTTGCGAGGTTTTGTGAGTTTGTTTTTTTGTAGTGCCAAATTGGATTAGCAAAGGTGCATAGTTTATTTTGTCAGAAGTTATTGTTATGTCATCCTTAAGGCCATCTCTCAGCTGACGGATGTGATGGTTTTTGATTCGTAGCCTACTCAGCCCCTCATTCGCTTCCAGAGGTAAATCATACTGTGCTGATGTTATGCACTGTTCTAGAATACAGATTAATTCCAATATACTATGATCACTCGCTGCTGTTTTAGTTATTGACATTTTTGTAACTTTTGACCAGAAAGAAGCAGAGATCCAAAAATAATCTAATATTTTTTGGCTTTTATCTTTGTTCCAGGTAGAGTTTGGGGGAATGTCACCTTTAATTGAACCATTGACCATCTCGCAGTTTCTCGATTGCATCGCTTCTAACCATTTATCTCCTCTAGTTCGTATTACAGTTTGTTCAGTCTTATTTTTGGGAGGTAGTTCGAGCCATGAGAAGTTAAAGTCTCCACATATTATTATAATGGTCTCCAAATCTGATGTTAAATAGGGATCAATAATTGCCGTTACTGATTTAATGAAACTTGCAGTAGAGATCATGGCTGGGTTCCAATAAAGATTGATAATTAGCAGTTGTGGGGAGGGTATATTTTCCTTCTGGCTCAGCTGTAGTAGAGTTCCTAGTACAAAGAGGTTTGGCATGAATGTTTGAATGACCTCCCATCCATAGGCATTATTAACCATTGTGATTAAACCAGAGAAAGGTCTCCCACGTTGATGTTTTCCTGCTTTATTTAGAATGATGGAATAACCGTCTTTCGATGGAACTTCTCGAAGCCATGTTTCTTGGAGACAAATGGCAAAATTATTTATTAAGGCCTTAGGGAACTCATTGAATAGATGAAGGAATCCTCTGGTGTTCCAAGAGAGGATCCCGCATTTTTCCATATCCGTTTTTGGTGATGGTTATGTTTGTTGATCTTTCTGTGATGTAGCTCGTTTTATGGTTTCATCATAATTTTTCCATGTAGGTTTTGTTTCTACTCCACATTTTCGCAATGACAATTGGTTCCTCAATTTTTCGCGACGACAATCATTTCTTGATTTTATTTCATCACTTTTCCCATAATTTAACATATTTCTCTCTGAGTGTATTTCAAAACCAAAGGCCAGCAGTTCATCTTGTGCAGCAAAAAGAGTTTTTTCCACTGCTGATGAATTAATATGTAAGAAAACTTTGTCAGCGGATTCCTCTGAAATGTATTCAACAATTTGAATGTCTTCTGATGTAATTGTACGGAGTGAAGGGATGATATGCAGTAGTTTCATAATGTTTCTTCTGTTTAAGTTAACATCTTTATCATCAGACATCACATTTTCCACTCTAATTCTCCAAGAATGATATTTGGAGCTAGATTGACGTCCATCGCTTTCACTTATTCTTAATGAAATTTGTTTATTTCGCTGAGCAGCAGTCATTTTCGGATTGAAATTTTGTAATGATTCAGATACCATTTTTCTGTTTGTAACTTGGTGTGTTCTAGGTTGATTAGGTTCCGAGGAGTTCGTATCAAAGGTAGGAGGAAACATGGTGACCTTTCTATGCCCTTTATCCTCATCACCTATAAGTTTCCTAGAGAGTACTTTGCTTGGTCCAATTGGTTGTCTTTTACTCAATGTCTCTGTAGATAAGGTCGAAGAAGAACTGTCAGAGTCAATTGAGTAAGTTGAGAGGTCACATAGGTCTATTGAGTCCTCATCTTGTGCAGAAATCGAATCTAGACGAGCACGCTTATTTGGATTTTGTTTTTGTATTGACGATGATTTTGCATCATTCAATTTATTCCGTCTCTCCTTTGATTGCACAATGATGACATTATCTACAGCAGCCTCTTTTGTAGGTCGTTCGAACAGCGCAAGCTTTTGTGGAGTTACTATATTTCTTACAAACTGTTTTACATTAGTATTACGTTTTTTTGCTTGATTGGTTGCTTGCTTTTTTGGAGCCAATCGTACCTTCTTTGCAGACAGTGTTGGTATCTTTAAGCTGTCCACGTGAAAATTTTTTGCTCCACCCTTAAAGATGTCAAACGAGTTTATGAGCCTCGATGTAGACGGTAGTGTTTGAATTCCAGTCGCACTGTGAGTTTCCAGTGATTGTATTGGTTCTCCGATCTCTATAGCCAAGTGGGTCGGATCTGTTATTTCTGCAGCATCAGAGGAGGTCTGGGTTTCTTGTATTTGTACCGTTGAGGTTGTTCTTCTGTCTGCAAGTGCCCTACTAGTATTTGTAGTTGAGCAGGTCAGCGGGGCTTCAGTATTTGGTTTAGTTTTGACTGCTTGAGCAGGAATTTCCTGGAGTTGTCTATTATTCCTGTTAGAACTAGATGACTCCACTTGAGGATTGTTCTTTGAGAGATGGGCCGCAGCTGAAGCGGAGTTTGTGATTTTAGGAGCAGGAGTTGTTTTATTCAGCGTGACAGCTCCATTTAAGTGCTCTGGTAATTGTTCCGTATTTATTGGAATATTGTGCCTTGCCCATTTCATACATTCAAGCGTTGCGGCCATTAAGGTGGAATTATCCACGTGGGTACTTGCTAGAAGATCTCCAAGGCGATATTGCCATTGTGAGGACGTCTCCGCCTCTCTGTCCATTCTTTGCAGCAAGGCATTATTCATATGTTCCATCTTGTCAACTTTTGAGATAAGCTGAGTAATTTGCGTACTCTGCTCTTTTATAGCCTCATTTAGACTCTCGTACAGTTTTACGAACGGGATTAGCGCCAAAGAAGTGGCGGCCAATACATTATTGTGGATTTGAATGCCAGCTGCTACTGACAGGTTGGATTTATTCATTTGATCCTGTGCAGAAGTAGCAGCTGTAAGTTTTGGCGCCGTTTCATGTGTTTGTTTGGCCATGGAATCTCGTCTCTTCCTACGTTGCTGTAGAGACTCATTTTCTACCTCGTCTTCATTCATTTGGATTAGATTCTCCATCTCAACTGTCTTTACAACATTTTTATCACCGATGATTGTGTAATCAATTGTTGAATTGTGGTTTGGAAGATTCTGATCAAAAAAACCAAATTTAGAGTGACGGCAGATGTTATTGGGGCTATATCTGCTTATTATACGATTTACATGCTTAGAGTTGGACTTTTCTCCGAAACTCTGTATCAGTTTTTCTTTGATGGCATTGTAATCAGCAGTTAGCCTCTCTGTCAGACGTGCCTCTCGTCCTACTGGATCTAGAGCTTTTAATGAGGTCTCTAAAGTTGGTATTGGATTTGTTTCTATGTTAAGCAGATGTGATTGAGGTGTTGTAGAAATTTCATGTGGGTTCCAAGTTTCCACTTCATGTACTTCTCCGGTGCTATTTGCTGTTATAGGTAGACGAGAGTGTAACAGGTTAAACTTAGTTGAGCTCTGTTTGCGGTTTACAAGTCCAGTTTTTATGGAACCTCGGGAGGCATATGATGACATTAGCACGTTAGATTCAGCTTCATGCAGTTTTGCAGTTGCTACCATCATGGGCGTCATAGCTCCTTCTTTAGTTTGAGATTTATTCTGTACAGTATTTTTGTCTACCTGACCATTTGATTGGTTTAGGGGGGACATGGATAAGGTGTTTGCAGACACTTGGATTGACAATAGTTCTGAATCCGTTACATCGAAAGGAGACTGGATCAAGGAGGTATTTATCTCGCACACATTATCCTGCGTTCTCAGTTCCGCAACTCGGGTCGTAGAGCCAGTAGATAAAGTCACGGACCGGATTGTAAAGATTTCACATTTATTGCAGTTCTCCGCTAATGCTGTTTTATCCAGAACATCTACACTTTCGTGTACTTGGGCAAATTTTGTGTATGCAGCACTTAGAGAACTCTTTCTTGCTTGCCTCGTTAAGCATAGAGCGCAGGGCAGTAGAAGTATTTGTTCGCGTGTTGCATTTGGCGTCAATTTCAGTCGGCAGTGAGTTAGTAAATTGACATTAATAATAAGATTTTCTGTCAAAGTAAGCAAGGAGCTTACTGTATATAGTGGCGTTATGTGTCCGCCATTTTCAGTTTGTGTGATTTGAGACAATGTAGGCACATTTAATGTAACAGTTCTTACCTCATTTACATCATTGACCCTCGAGGTATTTTCCTCCGCGATGTATACCGATGCCTGCAAGGGATGATCCGCTCGTTCGGACTGTGTTCGTGTTTTCTGTTTTTGGCGTGTTTGGGGGCCCATCATACGGCTTATTTGCGTCCACTGCGTACAACAGCCGTATAACAGCCAATGGGCTTCTTTCCACCGGGCTTACAGCCACAAGGGTGGTAGCCTCCGGGTTTTAAGGTGGCGCCAGGTCACGTGATACAGTCACGTGCTGAGTGACACGCCTCCTCCAGGAAGCGTGTAGCTGGATCGAAGTCAGGCACAAAAACGAACGTTCTCCTCTGCAAGTAAACGCTCACACTGAGCGGGTGGCAGCCTCCGGGTTTTAAGGTGGCGCCAGGTCACGTGATACAGTCACGTGCTGAGTGACACGCCTCCTCCAGGAAGCGTGTAGCTGGATCGAAGTCAGGCACAAAAACGAACGTTCTCCTCTGCAAGTAAACGCTCACACTGAGCGGGTGGCAGCCTCCGGGTTTTAAGGTGGCGCCAGGTCACGTGATACAGTCACGTGCTGAGTGACACGCCTCCTCCAGGAAGCGTGTAGCTGGATCGAAGTCAGGCACAAAAACGAACGTTCTCCTCTGCAAGTAAACGCTCACACTGAGCGGGTGGCAGCCTCCGGGTTTTAAGGTGGCGCCAGGTCACGTGATACAGTCACGTGCTGAGTGACACGCCTCCTCCAGGAAGCGTGTAGCTGGATCGAAGTCAGGCACAAAAACGAACGTTCTCCTCTGCAAGTAAACGCTCACACTGAGCGGGTGGCAGCCTCCGGGTTTTAAGGTGGCGCCAGGTCACGTGATACAGTCACGTGCTGAGTGACACGCCTCCTCCAGGAAGCGTGTAGCTGGATCGAAGTCAGGCACAAAAACGAACGTTCTCCTCTGCAAGTAAACGCTCACACTGAGCGGGTGGCAGCCTCCGGGTTTTAAGGTGGCGCCAGGTCACGTGATACAGTCACGTGCTGAGTGACACGCCTCCTCCAGGAAGCGTGTAGCTGGATCGAAGTCAGGCACAAAAACGAACGTTCTCCTCTGCAAGTAAACGCTCACACTGAGCGGGTGGCAGCCTCCGGGTTTTAAGGTGGCGCCAGGTCACGTGATACAGTCACGTGCTGAGTGACACGCCTCCTCCAGGAAGCGTGTAGCTGGATCGAAGTCAGGCACAAAAACGAACGTTCTCCTCTGCAAGTAAACGCTCACCAATGTTTGTGTTTGATGGCTGAGTATGAGTTGAGGGTTGCCACATGGGGTCGATCGCTGCCTTTGAAGGTTTTTTGAGGCAGAGTGTCGGGACATGGGGTATCCGTCTGGGGAGGTGGAGTAGAGGGGGTATAAGGTTGAGGGGCAGGGGAAGGAAGGAAGTTGATGAGAGAAGGCAGGAGTTGGTCAAATAGGAGGAGGTTGGCCTGAGGGCCTTCAACCAGGACTGTGCCCGTGATGTAAACATTGATACAGCAGAGAGAAGAGAAGAAACCCTCAAGGAGGACTTCCCACTTGGTGCCGCCATTAATGGAAGTTAAAGAATAATGTAAGAGAGTGGGAGTGAGGTGAGAGGTGCATAGGTCAGGAGATGGGACAGAAAAGAGGATGTCAGTGAACATTTCTCTTGAGGATGCACTGACATAGGTGTCTGCAACTGGGAGGCCTGCGTTAGCAGCAAAGATGTCTTTTTTATGCTTTTTACGTCCAAATTTAGTGTGAGAGGGTTGATAGGTGATGGTGTAGCAGTTGGATAAGATAGGGGAGATGGAAAGTGCCATCTCAGAGTGAGGGAGGAAGAGAGAGGCAGAGAGAAGTGAGAGGTGAGGTGGGGGTGAGTATGCTGCAAAGCACAGTTCTGAACCTGATCCACTTGGCACAGTAGGAAAATGGGTATTAGGTGTAAGATCAAGAAGTAGGATGGGGCACAGCTAAAAAACTATTTTCGTACAAACAAGCAGTATCAATGCAGGAAGGAGGCACGGCTAAAAACGATTTTCACACACACAAGCAGTTTCAAAGCAGGAAGGAGGCACAGCTAAAAACGATGTTCACACACACAAGCAGTTTCGATGCAGGAAGGAGGCACAACTAAAAACGATTTTCTAACAAAAAGATTCTTGGAGGAATGGCACAGGAAGTGCAGCACAGCAATACAGTAGTTGGTGTCAGTGGGAATGTGTCACAGTGAGTGAAGGCAGAATGCAGAGTCACCGTACAGCATGGGTGCACAACATACGGCCCGCAGGCCAGTTGCGGCCCGCCATGGCATTTTGTCTGGCCCGCGAGGCACAAAGACTTTCCTAATGGAGTGCGGCCCGCAAGCAGCATCGGCCGCCCTCCATTAGGAAAGTCTTTGAAACTCTTCTCATCCGGGCCGGACAAAACACTGGCCCTCATTGGCTCAGGGCACACGCACCACGTAGCTCCTACAAGCCACGTAGTGCGTGTGTGCTGCACGAATGGAGGACCGGCACTACAGCCCACGCCAGCCGTAGTGCCAGAGACCTCGCCAGCGTTCCAGGTGGCCTGCCTTCCAGCACATCCGGTAAGTGGTCTGTTTGTGTTTGTGTGTCGGGTCTGTTCTGCTGTATGTTTGTGTGTATGTTTGTGTTGTGTTGAGATGCGGGGGTGGGTATCAGGTGTGCACGAATGTTTGTTTTTGCATGTTTGTGTTGTGTATGTTGAGATGCGGGGGTGAGGGGGTGTCGTGTGTGCATGAATGTTTGTTTTTGTATGTTTGTGCAGTGTTTGAGATGCGGGGGTGGGGGGGTGTCGGGTGTGCATGAATGTTTGTTTTTGTATGTTTGTGCAGTGTTTATTGAGATGGGGCGTGGGGGGGTTCGGGTGTGCATGAATGTTTGTTTTGGAGTGTAAGTGCGGTGTATGTTGAGATGCAGGGTCTGTATGGGTGCATGCTTGAGAGTTTGTATGCTGTGTTGGGGTGGGGGGTTTGGGTCTGTATGGGTGCATGTTTAAGAGTGTGTGTGTGCTGAGTTGGGGGTAGGGGGGGTTCAGGTCTGTATGGATGCATACTTGAGTGTTTGTGTGCTGAGTTGGGGGGTGGGGGGTTTGGGTTTGTATGGGTGCATGTTTGAGAGTTTGTGTGCTGAGTTGGGGGGTGGGGGTTCGGGTCTTTATGGGTGCATGCTTGAGTGTGTGCTGAGTTGGGGGATGGGGGGTTTGGGTCTGTATGGGTGCATGTTTGAGAGTTTGTGTGCTAAATTGGGGGGTGGGGGGGTTCAGGTCTGTATGGGTGCCTGCTTGAGTGTTTGTGTGCTGAGTTGGGGGGTGGGTGGTTTGGGTCTGTATGGGTGCATGTTTGAGAGTTTGTGTGCTGAGTTGGGGGGTTCGGGTCTGTATGGGTGCATGTTTGTGTATGTGTGCTGAGTTGGGGGGTGGGGGGTTCAGGCCTGTATGGGTGCATGCTTCAGTGTTTGTGTGCTGGGGGTGGGGTGTTTCGGTCTGTATGGGTGCATGTTTGAGAGTTTGTGTGCTGAGTTGGGGGGTGGGGGGTTCGGGTCTGTATGGGTGCATGTTTGAGTGTGTGTGCTGAGTTGGGGGGTGAGGGGGTCCAGGTCTGTATGGGTGCATGCTTGAGTGTTTGTGTGCTGACTTGGGGGTGGGGTTTTGGGTCTGTATGGGTGCATGTTTGAGAGTTTGTGTGCTGAGTTGAGGGGATGGGGGATTCAGGTCTGTATGGGTGCATGTTTGAGTGTGTGTGCTGAGTTGGGGTTTGGGGGGGTTCAGGTCTGTATGGGTGCATGCTTGAGTGTTTGTGTGCTGAGTGGGGGGGTGGGGTTCGGGTCTGTATGGGTGCATGCTTGAGAGTGTTTGCTGAGTTGGGGGGTGGGGGGTTCGGGTCTGTATGGGTGCATGCTTGAGAGTTTGTGTGCTGAGTTGGGGGTGGGGGGTTCGGGTCTGTATGGGTGCATGCTTGAGAGTGTGTGTGCTGAGTTGGGGGTTGGGGGGTTCGGGTCTGTATGGGTGCATGCTTGAGAGTGTGTGTGCTGAGTTGGGGGTGCGGGGTTCGGGTCTGTATGGATGCATGGTTGAGAGTGTGTGCTGAGTTGGGGAGTGGGGGGTTCAGGTCTGTATGGGTGCATGCTTGAGAGTTTGTGTGCTGAGTTGGGGGGTGCGGGGTTCGGGTCTGTATGGGTGCATGCTTGAGAGTGTGTGCTGAGTTGGGGGGTAGGGGGTTACGGGTCTGTATGGGTGCATGCTTGAGAGTTTGTGTGCTGAGTTGGGGGGTGTGGGGTTTGGGTCTGTATGGGTGCATGCTAGAGAGTGTGTGTGCTGAGTTGGGGGTTGGAGGGGTTCAGGTCTGTATGGGTATTGGTTGGGGGTGGGAGCCATGGGGAATAGTATTTGGTTGGGGGTGAGGGGGCCATGGGGCATAGTGTTTGGTTGGGGGTGAGGGACATGGGGCATAGTGTTTGTTTGGGGATGAGGGGGCCATGGGGCATAGTGATGCCTCAGGGCTGTTCCTGTAGGCTTAACAAACATGAATAAATAAATAAATAGTGTTTGGTTGGGGGGTGAGGGGGCCATGGGGCATAGTGTTTGGTTGGGGGTGAGGGACATGGGGCATAGTGTTTGCTTGAGGGGTGAAGGCCATGGGGCATAGTGTTTGGTTGGGGGTGGGAGCCATGGGACATAGTGTTTGGTTGGGGGTGAGGGACATGGGGCATAGTATTTGCTTGAGGGGTGGGGGGCCATGGGGCATAGTGTTTGGTTGGGGTGGGAGCCATGGGATATAGTGTTTGGTTGGGGGTGAGGGACATGGGGCATAGTGTTTGCTTGAGGGGTGGGGGCCACGGGGCATAGTGTTTGGTTGGGGTGGGAGCCATGGGGCATAGTGTTTGTCTGGGGGTGAAGGACATGGGGCATAGTGTTTTTTTGAGGGGTGGGGGCCATGGGGCATAGTGTTGGGGCATAGTGTTTGGTTGGGGGTTAGGGAGTCATGGGGCATAGTGTTTGGTTGGGGGTGAGGGGGCCATGGGGCATAGTGTTTGGTTGGGGGTGAGGGACATGGGGCATAGTGTTTGCTTGAGGGGTGGGGGCCATGGTGCATAGTGTTTGGTTGGGGGTGGGACTCATGGGGCATAGTGTTTGGTTTGGGGTGGGAGCCATGGGGCATAGTGTTTGGTTGGGGTGAGGGACATGGGGTATAGTGTTTGCTTGAGGGGTGGGGGCCATGGGGCATAGTGTTTGGTTGGGGGTGGGAGCCATGGGACATAGTGTTTGGTTGGGGGTGAGGGACATGGGGCATAGTGTTTGCTTGAGGGGTGGGGGCCATGGGGCATAGTGTTTGGTTGGGGATGGGAGCCATGGGACATCGTGTTTGGTTGGGGGTGGGAGCCCTGGGGCATAGTGTTTGGTTGGGGGTGAGAGGGCCATGGGGCATAGAGTTTGGTTGGGGGTGAGGTGGCAATGGGGCATAGTGTTTGGTTGGGGGTGGTGGGGCCATGGGGCATAGTGTCTGGTTGGGGGTGGGAGCCATGGGGCATAGTGTTTGGTTGGGGGTGAGGGACATGGGTCATAGTGTTTGCTTGAGGGGTGGGGGCCACGGGGCATAGTGTTTGGTTGGGGTGGGAGCCATGGGGCATAGTGTTTGGCTGGGGGTGAGGGACATGGGGCATAGTGTTTTCTTGAGGGGTGGGGGCCATGGGGCATAGTGTTGGGGCATAGTGTTTGGTTGGGGGTGAGGGGGCCATGGGGCACAGTGTTTGGTTTGGGGGGGAGCCATGGGGCATAGTGTTTGGTTGGGGGTGAGGGACATGGGGCATAGTGTTTGCTTGAGGGGTGGGGGCCATGGGGCATAGTGTTTGGTTGGGGGTGGGAGACATGGGACATAGTGTTTGGTTGGGGGTGAGGGACATGGGGCATAGTGTTTGCTTGAGGGGTGGGGGCCATGGGGCATAGTGTTTGGTTGGGGGTGGGAGCCATGGGACATCGTGTTTGGTTGGGGGTGGGAGCCCTGGGACATAGTGTTTGGTTGGGGGTGAGGGGGCCATGGGGCATAGTGTTTGGTTGGGGATGAGGAGGCCATGGGGCATAGTGTTTGGTTGGGGGTGAGGGGTCTATGGGGCATAGTGTTTGGCTGGGGGTGAGGGACATGGGGCATAGTGTTGCACTCCAAGAGTGAACCCAATAATAAAGCTAAAACAGGCACAGTTAGGAGATGTACATCCTTTGCTTTTTGAGGAAACCTGACTCAACGAAGGCCATACTCCTCTTAGGCAACCCAAACAGCAAACTATAGCAGTCCAAAATAACGGAATGTCCAATCAAGGGTCAATAAAATATATATATAATTTAATTAAACAGACGATATACAATAACTAAATAGAAATAAATTATAACAATGGAAAATGTGTAGTACAAAATGTAAGTTTGAAATACAAATAAAAATCATTACCCCTCAAAATCATTCTTTTTCCATGTGTTTAATACAAATTGGGGGTTGAAAAAGCCTCCTGCCACGCCCCACCAGCGCCCCGCCCACATTTACTTTTCGGCCCACTATAGCCATCATCTAAGGTAGTTTCGGCCCTCTGTCAAAATCAGTTGTGCACCCCTGCCGTAGAGCATGGGGCATCTGCAAGGTGGAAGACTTGAGAGACAGAGGAAATTAGTTCAATGGACCCAAGGCAGCCACTAAGTAGCAGCACTCACGTGATGGCACGGGATGGGAAAAAACACTCAAGCGGAGCGTTGAATGTAAATATATTATTCAGGAGCATTTTCACTGAGAATATCAGAAAGTGGGGTCCGGAGCACATCCAGGCACAGACAGGAACAGACAGGAGCCTTAGGAGTAGGGCCTTGTGAAGTGGGCTGGCCAAGCCTGCCGGCTTTGCGAGAGGCCCAAATGAGATGGCCTTAACCAATCCTAGGCCACCAGCTCCAGCACACAAGGCACTATGGTGCTCTAGGTGTGGGCGGCTATCTTGGAGTGGCAGCACAAACAGCACCATGAAACAATTGCCCCCTAGCAGAATGCCTCACTCAGATTCAATTTAAATGATTTGTAGGTTGGAACACTTTATCAAAGCACAAAAGAAATGTTTTTTCCCAACAATTTTCATTCGATCCTGCGGTCTGTTCAAATCAGCCCAGGGGGGCATACCTTGTTTGTAGATTGTGCAGAATGTGCACTGGAGGACTCCCGGTGAGGTGGGGGGAGGGCACTGATGCGACCCGTTTCAAAGCAGCCTTCTGTGTTATCCCTGTATGGTAAGATCTGTCATCCTCAGCTCAAGTCATTATTTTATAAGTTAAGTCTAATAGATGGGAGCAAGTTTCCAACTTGCTTTTCCACTTGGGATGCAATGTAAGGGCTAACTTGTGTAACCTTGATCGCTCATAAGATCTGTTAGTTAGTGATCGAGTTACAGTTATGACAGCACTTGATAAGGGTGACTGGATAACAATGCTGGAAACAGTGTCTAACTATTCCCTCTTTCAACAGAGAACAAAAATTCCTAAGCTGCCCTTTACCTCCTGGAACAATATGTGTTGAAGTTTCCTTCCTTTATTTGGTAAACCAAATTCATAAGGTTTTGTTTGAATCTATTACCCATATTTGAAGTATTGGGGGCTAGAATTGGGTTGGAGAGAGACAAAAGGATTTGCAGATTATGTTCTGTTGATGATGATATTGAGGCCCTGTTCCATCTATTACTGCTCTGCCTGGGTATGCAGGTCCTGAGACTTCAGTACCTTACTGTTAGGTTTCAGGTCCAATCTTTCCCTATCCCTGACCCCAGATCACCAGTTCTGCTTAGGTAATTTGCTGCATTTATTTTGTTTATAACATTCTGAGTTTTTTGGGACAGTTTGGGCCTTAACAGGAACTTTCAGTCAGTGAATAGCTTCCCAAGCCATAATGGTGGTTTTCAGCCAGCTCCCTGATTGGCTAAAGAAGACTTGAGGACAGTTGCTGGACTCACTCAACTGCCTTCATTGTCTACAATCCAGTTGAGTAGGAGGTGAAGTCAGGAGCACTAGTTGTAATCAAGAGGCCCAGATGCTTTAAGAAGAAATCTACCAAGAAGAAAACAGAAACCAGGATACTAGTGACAGGACTTCTGATTTTTTCCAAGCTAAGTGGAAGAAACTATTTGAAACCTGAAACATGCAGTAGATTTCTACAAAATGAAAGTCGTCCCGATTGTATTGTATGGTGTGGAGAGCATGGTGTTAGACAAAGGCTCGCCATGGGAGGCCTTAGAGGCTAAGTATTGGAAGGCGATCTTAGGCTTACCTAAAGCAACGCCGATCGCTATGGTGCGGTATGAGTTGGGGTTGGTGTCTTTGTATGCACAGGCAAGGTGGAGACAGTGTGCCTTGCTACGGAAGTGCCTTTTGGGTATAAATAGTGGGACAATTCTAGAGGTTTTGGCATCTGCCTTGCTAAAATCACGTAATACATATCCAATGAAATGGCTGAAGTGTGTATTTAGCCATATGAGTGAGGCAAATGTGACAATAGAGCTGTTACTCCAGAACCCTGACTGTGCTAAAGTAAAATTCTATCGCGCTCATTGGGCGAGGACTTTAGCGAAGTGCTCGCACTATAAAGACTTTAATGTTTGGGTGTTTGGTGTCAAGCCTTATGGTATCATTGCTCAGTACCTGCTGAAATGTCCATCTCCAGCTATACGATCCGAATTCCAACGGTTTAGATTTAATTTATGGGGTACGAGAGATGTATTATCTAGACGGAAACTGATCCCTCAGGAACAAAACTACTGCAGATATTGCATTGATGTTCAGCAAAAAGAAACTCTGCAACATCTGCTAGTAGACTGTCCGTCACTAATGTTGGTGAGAGAAAGATATTTTGAGAATATTATCACCTTTCACACTCGCACTTCAAGTGACTACAAATGGCAAATCATGTTTTCAACCTCAAGAGAAAAAGTATAGATCGCTATTGTCCAATATTTAAGAATGGTTTTGCCTGTTGTAGCCGCCTCAAATTAATTTTGTATGGGGTCCCATTGGTTCATGAGATGTGCTTGGTTTGGTCATTTTATCTTTTATCTTTTGTTATTGTATTCAAATTATCTGGAAGGTATATGAAATATAAAGTACTTTGTTTTTATCTACTGTTTTTGTCTAATATGGTTATCTTTTGTAACCTTGGTATTTTATACCCTTTTTCTCTTTTTTGTTGCTTTTGTATTATTGTGTAATTTTGCATATATTTGAAAAGTTGTGTATCAACGAAATCAAATTAAATTAAAACAAATTAAAAAAGAAACCTTTATTTTATTTGAAAAGAATTGCCTCAACGAGAACAGGTGTAAGAAATTCCAGAGGCAGAGAGTTTGTTATAACATGTTTCATGCTCTTTCATATCTACAGTTAAGTTAGTGCTTCGTTTATGTTTTTAGGTCAAACAAGCTAGTAGTTTGGAAATAACGTTCAGCTTTAGTGAACGTTTATTTTTTAGAGGAAAGGCCCTGCGCTCTGTGTACCGTTGCCTAGGAATGGTACTAGTCCGTGCTCCCCCTGAAGAAGAAAGCTTTCTTTCTATGCACATAGTGTAGTTTTCTCATCAGGCTAATATGGTGTTCATGCCACGCAGACTTGGAACCCATTGAAAGGTTATTTTTATTTGCACGTTCTGCGTTTACTTTTTTCCGTTATGTAGAGAGGGAGGAACTGGTCCCGGCAACCGGCAAGGTGCTGTGACGCTTCAGTTCTCCAAAGCAGGAGACCGGATGAGCACGGGGACTGTAATTAGCACCCGGAGCGTCGTAAGAGGTGAAAAACAGTGTTGACAGCGAGTTAGGGAATAAGGAAGGTGAGACAGGATCAGTTAAGCTACTCTACTTGTTTATTACACGGCTGAAAAAGAAAATACAGATAAAGACTGTGCACAAGAACTTGTTGTTGTTTTCAATTGGCTGAACTGTGTCTTGGAATGTAATCGAAAGCAAAACTATTTTTTATAAGAGAATAGGCTACAAGGTTCATTTGTTGAAGGCATAAAGAAGGTAACAGAACACAAGCAAGGCTTGAGTATAAGCAAAACGTGAAAAGGCTTTCCAGTTCAAAATAAAGGTTCCTCTAGGCAGTCGGCAGAGGAGACTCAGGTACAACTATTTAGAATTTTTTGATGAGTAATAAGGGTCTGGGAGTAGGAAGTTGATGTTAACCATATGTGCATTTTTCCCTCTCTTCCTCTGCAGATTTCAGTGAGATAGCTGAAAGGAATCTGTTTTTGTTATTTTATCCACGTCCCCTTTTCCCCAGTGGTGTTCTGTGCTCAGCTGTGTATTATATGTAGTTGAGTGCCTCACGGTCTTGAGGGTGTGCCCGGGTTCAGCAGCTCCTGCGGACACATCCAGAGACTCAGCCTGACACTTTCAGTTTGTTTCTGATTTGAGGCTCTACGATGCAGAGGCATTTTGGTTACAGGTTTTATCTGGCAGGAGGATATCTTTGAGTGTTGCTGTGTTGAGTTGTTTGGATGGAATTCTGCAATTCCCTTTTTTAATAGCTAAATCAATTTATTCTATTGTGTAAAATGATGTATTTGTTGCTGTTGCTTTTTGTCTGTTTATATATGTTCTTGTATTATAACATTGTGTAAGGTTTGAGAACTAATAAAAACCATATACACACAAGAAAAAACAAGTCATATATGGGCTCTATTAAAGAGCTTTGCTCAATCTTACGTAATAATCTCAGCACATTTTGTGATACACGATGATCCCTTCGTCGTTAATGGTCTTATATGTTTTGTAAATATTGCTTTTTTTTTAAAACACACATCTGTAATAACTGCAGCGAGTCACATCATTGCCATCCATGTGACCAACTATCATGAGAAAACTAAGAAGGAACACTCTAAACTCAAGGAAGTCTAGGAACACTCCTTACTGCTATTACACTACGACACCCTATAAATAAGCAGAATGGAATACCCAGGTTCATAGAAAGTGCAATAATACAGAAAAAAGCTTAAAAGTGGAATCAAGCAATAGTTAGAAAATGTGTACTTCGTCGACAATATTACAGAATTGTACATCAAAATCTATAACGAATGCATCCCTAACGTATTACGACCTTTCAAAAACTTATTTATTTGGTCACACAGACAGATTTTGTCGATTTTCATTATAACAATTGTGTTGTGTTGTAGTTGGTGTTTGCTTTCTATGATAATAGCCTCAAGTCTGAGGACCAAAATAATACATTATATTAGAAAATAATAAATAAGTACAAATCAAACTCAAGTGAAGGAAAAATAACTAAAGCTTTCTAAAAGAATCTGAACTTCAGTATGGGACATGATATGTGAGCGTATTTCTCTCCTCTCAATGCAAATGTTTACTGATTTCTTTAAGGGAACGTCCATCCTGATGTTATGCATACACTTGATTATTCTTAATATTGTGTAGAGCAGGTGTAAGGAAAATCTTTCTGAATCTATGCAGACCAATTAACATGATTTGAAATAATAATCATGTGTTCCCATACTTACTGTGACTGCGATCAATGCGATAGATGGAAAGCGACATAAAATGTTCAGCAAAACAAATATAAGCGAAAAATAATACAAAAAAGTAAATTGAAAACATGGAAAATATAATAATGAGCAAGAGATACAAGACACTCATTTGTAATGTTGATGTTTGTTAAGATCCCATGGGACCATCATGTTCCAAGATATCTATCCACCATGGCTCACGCTGAAAGTGTTTTTGAAGATAAGACACCCCTTCCAGTATTTGGGAGCACTTTGGGGCAATGCTTTTGTTGGCCAACCGAACATGTGAGATTTTTTATTTTTAATATGAATGGCGGATTTGTGTTCCGACCATCTCTGTTTGATGATTTCTTTGTTTCATTTCATGTGCTTCTTGTCAAATCCTTATAAAGTGCCAAGCAATTAATCTACCAAAGGCGGAATGTTTAAGTTTAAATAAGGTACTAACATGTGCTAAATAATACTTGAGTGGGGATCAGTGTATGTGGGGCCTAATTCCCTTCTTTAGGATTGGACATGCCTCAGTGAGTGGATTCAGTCAAACAAATGTATACCTCAAAGTGGCAGCCATCTTGTGAGTACAAATGGCAGAAGGCCCACATTAAAACGTGTAGCACATGTAAGAAATTGTACAGTATATAGTAAATGAACGTATAGCACCAATTAAATGTATAGTACATTCAAAATAAGTACTGTTGGGATTTCTTATATTGAAAAGAAAATGTATGCTTATCTGCAAAATTACAAGCCCACCTGTTGTCAAATTTTCTCTTAACCAAAAATCCCCATTTGAAATGCACTGCTGGCAATAGGAATTCTTTCTGCGAGATCAGCGTAGAACATACATTTCTCCTTCTAACAAAACAAAACAGTAGGCTTTAGCAGTTAGGTGGGCGCTACCTGCATGTCTTACATTTAGCCAGTCATATTCTGGGATATATACACAGAGTTGGTGGCTCGCCCAAAAGAAAGCAACAAGCACCACATCCTGCTTTGAGGTTTAATTCCTGATCACTTGACCGGAACCCAAAGCTTGTTTTGAGAATGAACATGAACACCAACTTATAAACTTGGTGAGCTGCCAGCATTTACCGAAAGTAAGTGTATTGTTGTTGAGTGACATGCCACATGCCACTAGGGCTTGAGGGTTGCCTGAGTCCATAAACAAATGTTCTGCTTATAAAAAAAGACGCACAACACACGCACGTTTTGACGTCTGTAACAGCCAATTAACAGGGCAAAAGCATAGCCGAGGTCCAAATGTATGGCCACAGAAAGCGCAAGATCTGGAGGTTGAGCATACAAAAGGGCCCCGAAAGGAATACTACAGCCTACAGCATAGGAGACATTGAGTATCACCACCAGTTTAGCAGAGCCTCAGAAAGAGCATCGGAGAGCAAACACTTTCCTCAATAAACTCCAAGGCTTTGCTCTCCTTCAGAGGTTTTATCAGTGAGATCGGCTGGAAAGAGGCCACTGTTACAGCATGTACTTGCAGTTGCAGTTCGCAAATAACCATGACATACACCATTAGCACTACTTCTTGCCGCAAGGTGATCAAAATGAAACAAAGCAAACCGGCTAAATATAAAATATCACTTACCATGCCAGTGTTTGTGCATATATCAGATCTAAAACGTTTCTTGCAATGTCAAATTCTGGCTTCCCTAGTTTTTTGCAACATTTGGTACCAATAATTCTAAAAAGAAAATAAGAAACACTAATTATATATAGTTCACAATTGGGTACAAATCATGCACCATTGTATAGCAAAATATAACATGTTTTAGACATTTCCATTTTTGAAAAACAACGTTCTTGATTCAAATCTGCTAGACTGTTCCAACAATTGTAAGCACACATGGATAGGTTGCCAGGAGAGTGACCGCATTGATCTTAGCTGGATAAGGTTCCTGAAAGGAATGCAGGATTTGGAAGAGGAGATTATTGGCATGTCCTACTCCTGATTAAGATAACAATCTATTGGATGTTATGGAGGGAATATTGGGAAAGGTGTGTTATTGGGATGTTCTATCCCTGATAAACTAAGAATCTGTTGGATGCTAGGGAGGAGATATTGGGAAGAGGAGAGTATTGGGATGTTCTACTCCCGATTAAGCAAAGAATCTATTGGATGTTAGGGAGGAACCATTGAGACAAGTGCAATATTGGGATGTTCTACTTCTGATTAATTCCCAATTTGGGCATTTCTCCATATATTGACGTACCTCAAGTTTAGGCGTTTTATCATTTGCTGCTGTGTCTCAGATCTGAGTGTAACTGCATTGGCTGTTGAGCCCCAAACTTAGCCGTTCATCCCATAAGAAAGACTGGGGTGCAGGACAGACCAAAGTGGAGTGAAGGGAGGAGGAGAGGCATCTGAATGAGAGGGAGACTTAGGTGTACCCTTCCCTATAGAGGATTAAACGGGAGGCGGGGGAGGGAGATGGGTCCGACCTGGTTGGACCACTGACAGAGAGCCTTGGAGGAATACATGTGGAGAGAGAGGCATCCCGATCTCAGTACTTATGGACCGCATGGCACAGGGAGCACATCCCCCTGGAGGAACCTGCGGGCATGGTGGTTGCTGGACACCAGGTTGAGTTAGGAGGGAAGGGATATGGGCAGTAGTTGGTCTGAATGCTGTGGGTGAACAGGTACCGCCACTGAACACACAGTAAGGCCCCACTGATCTGCACACAACATAGGAGTGGTAAGTGTAGCACACCAGAATATATGACAAGAGAAGTGACACAGGCCACAGTCAATAAAAACAGAGGGGGTAGGATAGGGTACTGTCACTAACCAACCCCACTAAAAAACTTGCCCTTCTGCATACACCTCTCAAATGCTGAACTTAACACACCACATAACTACAGTATAAGAAACCACATGCACTTGACCACACCGCAACAACAAAACAAACCAGACATGGCCTCGCACAACAGCACATGATGGCTACCAATCGCAAACACACCTATGCTGAACGACCGGTTGAAACCAAACTGAAGCTGCCAACAGCACATCGCAGCTCCCTTGCTCTTACTCCAGTTCAGTCCTACTAACTTACATCCCTTTACCCTCTTGCCTTACAGATCTGCCAGAGCACCAAGGGACCATGCAGGTGGTGACAGTGCGCGTTATAAGAACCTTTAACATAACATGACATAACATAAGAATCTATTGAATATTAGGGAGGGGATATTTGGAAAGGTGGATTATTGGGACCTTTTACTCCAAATTAAACTATACCTGTCTGCAGCCTACGTTACTGGAAAACAGAACAACGCGGACGAGCCTTGGGAACCTCTTCACTATACCTCACCTCTTAACCTGCAAAAGTAAAGGGTGGGGCTCTGTAAGGCCAGAACCTGTTCCCTGGCCTGCTGACACATTTCACTGCAAGGATTCCCTGCTATGCTGCAGATACATGCACACTCAATTCCATGTGTATGACTATCAAAAGCTGAATGATTCAAAAGGGGCTTCATCTGAATGGGGCAATATCAAGCTCATGGTGGAAAAAAAAGTTCCCCAAAAAATGGATGGGGGAAAATATACGGCAGGAATCTTTTCATGGCTTAGTGCTTGACCCGATGTTCTCTCTGCGTCTAACCCTCCCTGCTTACTGCTCTTTCTTCTTTTTGGGGATCGTTCTCTTCATGGGGAACACTCCTATGCCTTTGCCTTTTACTTAATGTTTACCTGATACCCATTTGCTCCTGCACCGTTTTCTATGGAATGCAAGGTATTAGAAGTCAAGAAAATATACCTATCCGGGCATCTCCTACCTGACCTGGATGGATGAAACATACCTAATTAATATACCCAGGGCAATAACTGTTGCAAAACAATATTGTTGCAGCACCATATAGAGGCATGCACCCAGCCCTGACTAAAGCTCATAAACCTTTAATAAACCTTTCAAAATCCTATTGGTAAACTGGCGACTGAATTTTGAGAATAAACATAGACCTCACCCATTTAGCAAGGCCGGCTAAAAATTGATATCAGAATCTAATTTACACACCTTTCCCTAGTTTATGAAAGCCTTTACTACAGACCTCTCTCCTAATACCTACAGAAACGATTCTGCAATTATCTATCGATGAGGAACTGTGCATCAGTAGCCTAAGTTCTATTTGAATATGTAAGTGGAAAGAAGAAAGAGCCGCTCTCTAGAACTAGAAACTGAAAGCAGCTCAGTCTCCAGAAAAGGCTAGAAGACTGATCTGGCGGGATTCCAGACCCGGATTTGGGGGGTGTACCACGTAGTTTATTTGGTTATGTCCAGGTTTGCAGTTCCTGGGGTTTGGCACTTTAACTATCGATGGATGCATTTGAATAAACTAGGTACATTTGAAAACTATCTAGTAACACTAAAGGAATTCTAAGTGTGGTATTACAGAACAAACAGGATGATCGTAGCAATAGTACATCTAGTCCAGGAAGCCTTATCTATGTTATGTTTAGTTAGCACTTTTACAGCACATGTTCACTTCCACACACATGTGACATTGTGAAGGCTTTTATTTTAACTTGATTACCTTATGTGAACAATTGCACATAATGGCGAAGTTGTGGGAGATTGAAAACCCAATGAAGAATTCATTCTTAGACTACAAATGCATGGGGACACTAGGTGAAAATATTTCCCGATGCATTGGTAGGCTGCAAACTCTGCCTCCGGAGCTGATGCAATGTTCCCATGCGGGCAATGCTGGAATACCCGGCAGCCTCATCCCTAGTAATGGAACACATCAACCTACAAGAAAACAGAAGTATGGAGAGCAGGTGAGATAGGGACAGAGGCAAACCATGACAAAAGATTCAAAATGGCTGCCAGGACTTTTAGAAGAAAAACCGAAGGTTGATAGATGGAAGGTTCTACATTAATCATAACCACTAGTATTCCTCTGGGCAAACCTCCAGATCATAGTTTTGTATCCTTTTGGGGTGGGATCAAGCCTAATTTGCATACCATCTTGCCCCTTCTGTAATGGCATGGAAAGCCGAAAAACAATGGTCTGTAAGGTTGCCTAAAGCATTGTCAGAGGTTATGATTAAATCAAAAATGTACAGCAATCAAACTTCAGCTTTGTAGATGTCACCTCAAATGGCACAGGTATGCCAAAATGTGGGTCCGAGCTGGTTGTGCCTAATGACTGCAACTACACATCACTGAAGATGCTCAATGGGTATGAAACTAGTTCAGGGTTGCTTCCGGTCTTGTTCAGAAGTGATGTGATGTGACCCAGAAGTTCAGTCTGGACTGCCCCTGTTGTTGTCTGATTTCCTGGCATGCTGAAAAACAATGGTATTCTGGGTTGCTTAGAGTGATGCGAGGGGTTTAGATTAATTCAAAACCATACAGCCATCACATGTCAGTGCTGCAGAGTTCACCAGTACCTTGATGTCATTTTCGGAGTCATCATGCAGCAGAGCAGCAAAGCAGAACACCATGGCAGAATCGCTGCAACAAAAAATCCCAACAATTGATAGGCATAAAAGGAAACTCCCTGAAAACTGGGATTGGGGAAACTCAGTTGGAAGCAAAATATATAAGAAGGGCATTAGAGCTGCAAGAAAGAATGATCAATAACCCACTGGACGAGCACTGCTCAGGAGCTGCGTGATCAGTTGGCGGTGAAGCCTAGGAACACCATCCACCTCCTGAAGCAGTGCAGAAGGCTGAAACGTTCCACTGGTTCACTTCTGATGCAGAACATGTCTAGGGATTGACACGAGATTTCCTGAAAGACTGGGGAAACCTCGGTCAAATTGTTGTTAAATCCTGATAAAGCTAAGAAGCCGGGCAAGCCTCAGTGGAACAGTCGTATTTTGACAAAACTCAAGAGGCAGGGGAACCAAAGAGGTGCATTATATATGCTGATGGTTGTGAAAGTGCACACTGTAATGATTATTGTACTAGTCGATAGTCCACAATTCCTCCATGCTTAGGATGCATCATCTCCTCTGTGAAGGGGTGTAGACCACAGCATGCAGAGAAGGATTATGATTGAACATAGTTGTGACAGGCAAATGCGAAACACAGCCCTTAGTGACACGGCTCTCGCACATGCTTCTGGCCCCAATTGATGGTTCTTTTCTACAAGGACCCTTAAAATATTGACACCTATTAGAGGGGTGGCAACATGGCCATTTGGAGGAAACAGAGAGTGATTTATACTTACTCCCACATCCTGCCCTATTTCCTTTGTTTTTATGGCAGATTAGAAAGTATCCTAATCTTGGGAGGAAGAATTACCTGTCTGAATTTATAAATACAAAAATAATAAGCCTCTTCAAATGTCCTCTAAAGGAACATGTTTTTGAAAGGCCACTGATACAGCCTTAGCCCTTGCTTACATTGCATGCAAGACATTTGGAGGCAGACTTCCTCTGAGCAAATAGCACTCCAGAATGCATAACCATCCTGAGAGCAGGATTTTGCCAAATTCATTCCAGGAGATGGGGCATGGGTGCATCTAAGCATGGGTCCCAAACCTGCTATGCTTAGAGAACCAAGCTACATCTCACTGAGGTTAATTGTGGTCATGTACAGAAGTGATTGTGACCCAGCGGTTTGGTCTACACTGTCCCTTTTGGGGGTGGACCAAGCCTGATGTGCAGATGGTCTTCTCCCTTCTGTAATGGTATGGTAGGCAGAAAAATGGATGGTCTGGGTGATGTATTGCCTAGAACAATGCCAGTGGTAATGATTCATTTTAAACCTTCTAGCCATCGCTCTTCTGTCTGTTTTGATATAGTCTGTTGCACTATTACCCTCGAACCCTTGAGAGCCGCAGGTTACAGACCCCTGTTGTAGAGCAATGCCTGCATTAAGTACATTAAGTATTTACACTGATATTGAACGAAAACAAAATAGTGCCCGCCATACAATGGAGCAGTGCAAAATATGTTATGTGATGAAATCATTGTGGAATGACGGCACAGCATCCTCAGGCACAATAAAAGAAAGTAAATTACATGGCTAACGGCGACCGCTAGAACATGCATAAAGTTATCATGAAGAGAAGTAATTTAGAAAAGTGAGAATATTAAAGAATATTTATTTGTATACACTTAAAACGCAAAAATTGCAGACCAATAGTTATAGTATTTATAATTGGGACCTATCAGGATGAACACACTCACCTATCAGGATGAACACACTCACTTCCTTTCACTCATCTGAACATAGCATATTTCTGTAAGCCGTTCATACGGATGTATGAACGGCTTACAGAAATATGCTATGTTCAGATGAGTGAAAGGAAGTCAAATTCAAGAAAATAACCTGAAGATTCAAAAGTAAGTTTACATGTTTTCAGATGGTATAATTGGGCAGAATACCTTCACAACATAGTTGTTCTTTAATTTGTAATCTCTAAGAAGTTTTAAAAAAAATATTTAAATGTTACATCTTGAGTAAGCCATTGGAGGACACAATGGAAAACCTCTAACAAAATAATACTTTTCTCTGAAAAGCATTATACATAACATTTTGTCTCCAGGAAAATGTTATCATGTTTCATTAAAATTGATATTAATAAGCAGTAGTTGTGTGATTAACAGATAAAAGGATACAACAACTTTTTGGTGTTTTACTCCCCTAAAGAATATCATTGAAAACTAAGAAGCCTTTCCCTAAAGAATGTCCAAAAGCTTCATTATATTAGTACAGAAACATGTAGCTCATTGCAAACATGTGAATTGTCACGTGTCAATAGAATGTAGGAGTTACCTACTGCAAGCACATATTTAGACCATTCTGTGTAATACATGTATTTCAATTTGATGATATTTAAAATCTTAAAACAACTGAAGTCCTACACATAACATGTTGGTTAAGATACATAGACGACATTTTCATCATTTGGAAAGGCAGTAAGGATGCAGCCAATCAATTTCTTATCTGGTTGAATGAACAAAATAGATATCTTAAATTCACTATGAATATGAGTAATACTCTAGTTAATTTTTTAGATATATCTATATATCATCATCAAGGCTTTCTGCTTATCAAACCCTACACCAAAGACACAGACAAAAATGCTCTCCTCCATTTCAACAGTCACCATGCCCAACACGTCAAGGCTAACTTACCGTTTGGGCAATTTTTGCGTATTAAAAAAAACAGCAGCACCAATGAATCCTATGAAGACGGGGCTAACAAATTAATTGAGAAATTAACCAAACGTGGTTATCCCAAACGTCTAGTGAAGGATGCTGCTAAAAGGGCATTTAATAACAACAGAGAGGCCCTTTTAGATCAACAACTTCACAAAAATCGAGACAACAAGGAAACTCCACTAGTATTCGTAAACACCTTCAGTAACTTATCATACAAGATCAAGGGCATTATCAATAAGAACTGGAAGAAAGTGATGCCTAAAGAAAGTGTAAAACCCCTCATAGCGTTCAAAAAAAGCACTACAATACGCAACCTAGTGATGAGAAATGATATAGGCAGCACTAAAGCAAGGGAATCCCAACAAACAAGATTGTGGGATCTACCGCCAGTAACAGGACACCATCCGTGTGGTAATTGTACTATGTGTGCACAGACCAGAAAAACAACAACTGTAGATTTAGGTCTTGAAAGGGAATGGAAGATTACTGAACATACCAATTGTAATACAGAAAATGTGATATATGTTATCAGATGCCCATGTCGATTGATCTACATTGGTCAAACAATGAGAAAATGTAAAACGAGAATGATCGAGCACAAAAGCTGCATCAAAAACAAGGTGGACCAAGCTCCATTAGTTAAACACTTTGTGGAAAATAACCACAAACATAGTGATTTCAATTGGACCATCTTAAAGCATATAAGAGGCAAAACACAAGAAAAAGTAAACAAAAAATTGCTAAGCCTTGAACAGAAACTTATTTTTTTGACCCAGAGCCATATCCGTGGACTTAACGAAAATATTGAATGGCACAATGCCTAGATGAGATGCAGTCTTTGTGATGCTCAATCTACCCGTTACTGACACCGCATACAATAAGTAAGAGAAATAAATTTGTTTATGACAATATAGACAATACAAGAGAAAGGGATGACATTATCTGTGAGTAATACTTGTGCGTCCATTGGGGATAAATAGGGCATCCTTATTGTTACATGACAAAGCGGCTTCCCTAATAGCGAGACATGTGGCACCTATGTACCTGTAGTTGTCCACCAAATAGGAACATAGTGGCAATGGTGATTAATGACATCTTTCAAGATACCACATTACTTCAGTTCTGTATTTGTCCACCAAATAGGAATATAGTGACAATGGTGATTGGTTACATCCACTTCATACCTGCCATCTATGACCCGTATTTGATAAAACACCTTCGGGGTTTGTCTTATTTACATGGCCTTTTGTGGCTACGGTTTTCCTTACGGCTCCCACGCGAGCAGTAAGGCCATGAAGGCACGCGTCGCGACGTGATGATGTCGTCGCGCCTACAACGCAATGACATCATCACGTACGCTCATATAGCCATATATAAAAGAGAGTGGTCTCCCCACAGTCGCTGGTGGCGAGCAAGGAATCTATGATTCGTAGAGGTGGCCTAACTTAAGGTAAGCTACAGAAATAAGACTCTGTGCCTGAGTGAGACCAGTGAGCGATATAGCCCCAATATTAAAATGGAATAAATTTTTTCGTTTTTAGATCCACTCCGGGACAGAATTGTGCTTTGTCAATAAAAGCTCTGCAAAAACCGTAGAAGATCAGCTACAGAATACACACTAAATAAACTGCCTAACAGTAAGTGGAGGAATTTCTAGTACGCTTGACAACATCTTTCATGAGCAGAATTTGTGATATAGAGGGGTCTTTTGAACTACACATTTATCGTAGTTTTTTTGGTTTTTCTTGTCTCCCTCTTCCAGCAACCTTCTGGTCTATTCCCGAACCAATTATTTTCCCGCCTTTAAGGCACAGTGGGAACATTGAAGGAAAATGAATTTTTTACCTCTTTCCAACGCAGGTAAGAAGACCGTGTTGGGGATAAAAGAATTACCCAGATCCAATATATAGTCTCACATTCTAAAACAGTATCCTTTACATCTACCCAATTTTTACAGAATAGAAGACATTGGGAGTGATATTCCCAAAGAAAAGGGAAATCTTGTCCTCCTTCAATTACCATTTAGTGGTAATCCTGCCGCCTGTGGAACTTTGTCACCACAGTTTTGGAAGGTATGTAAAAAATAAGCATACTTATCCCCCTAGGTGGATCGGGGGTGCCAATATCTGAGTCTATTTATATGACTTGAATGATAGTAAATATGTGCTAATGAATACAAAGAAAACCCTAATAGGTTGTCTTTAACCCACAGGGTCCGCAATTCATCGAACATACCTGGCATAGAAAAAAGTGATAGGAAAATAGAATCTATCACCAGCATAGAACACAAGCAACAAAATACCCCTGATGAATGTCCTACATCTATATGTGTGTTTAGGGACAGAAACTTGTGCAAGTTGGGTCTAGGCAATAATCATATTATCAAGGTGATAGAAAATAATCACAACTCCAATGTGTAGGTTCACATGGGGTTGATCAAGTACCGAAACGACTTAACCCACAGCGTGTGTATATTCTTTTGTCTTGTTTTTGTATAAAATCTGTTTTTATATGTTTTTTCATGGAGTTTTATGTAATGTGATCATTTTATGAGTATCAGTATCTATGTGTTTAATAAAAAGAGGTTTTAAGGTTTATAAGAGAATTTTGAGATAATTGATATATCCTTTGCCATAGGAACCCGTAGGATCTTAGACACATTTCAGTATACCTTCTTTTGTGATGTAAATATAGTCCTACACATAATTAACATTTTGGAAATGGGTAGTATATATGATTTTATAATAAGTGTTGATGCTTGTATATGATTTTCTGTAGCACACAATAAAATACTATCATGAATAAACCATAAATATATTTCATATTTGAAATTCTCATTAGTTAATGATAGCCTACTACGTATGGAAATCACTTTATTGAGCCTTATAAGTTACATGTTGCAGTATATTTAGGGGGGATGGAGTCTTTTAATGTAGGACCAGTAAATGTGGACAATAAGATTCGCGCAAGGATCTTGCTCATAGATGGGTCGCTCTTCTTCTATCTATGGTCCTACAGGACCCATCAGGTTTTCTACCAGGCAGAATTAGGCGGGTTATTTTCCTTAAAGGGTCAATTGCATGGAGGAAACCTGTTAAGCTTGCACTTAACTGCAAACAAGGTCCCTCCATGGAATGTGTGTCATTTGAGCAAAAAGCAAACAGAACTGCCTTTGCGTCTTTTTTGCACTTAGTGCAAATTGTGTAAATGCTGCCGGCCATTTATGAATGGCAAGAGCCTTTTCAATTAATGTCTGTTGTATCCTGCCTTCGTAGGCTGGTGTTAAAAGCTGCCAGATTATAAAGGAATATAGTGCTTTTATAGCAGCATGAAAGAATCATGCTGGTGTAAATGCATCCATATTTCTATGGTGGGAGGCAAATCTGTTGCACACCCCATCTCCACCATTCAAATGAGTGAAATAGGGAGTAGAGTAAAAAAACATGCGTTAAAGATATATGCGTGCCTTTTAAGCATGCTTTTCGCTCCACTTTATAACAAACATTACCCCTAGTTGTCTACTCACCACACTTGCACAGTTCGGTCCAAATGTCTCAACTGATACCATGTTACTTGATGCCGAAAAGGCATTTAATTCAGTGAAATGGTCTTTTATGTTTTCTTTGTTGAGAAGAATGGGGGTTGGTGATGGTTTCGCTGGCATATCAATTATGCAAAGATCCAACTGACGTGTCCCCATTCTGTTTATCCTGATTATTGAACACTTGCAGTATATTCTTCAAGGAGATCATGTATATCTAGGTCTTCTGTTGTACAATAAAACAGTGGTGACATCTCTATATACAGATGTGCTCTCCAAGGCAAGCAGAGGTTTATAGACTTCCCATAGATAACTAAGGATGTACATTTGGTGAGATTTCAGGCGTTCAAATTGGTTGTTCTAACGAGAATTGGACTCGAGGTGGGGTTCAGGTGGTGTGCAGTTCAGGTTTGATATATAGTTATGAACATTTCTAGAAATACCAGGCTATTGTTTGAGGTAAATCACTTGACAGTGCTCAAGGAAGAAGTGAAGAAAAACGATTGCTCGATTTGACTACCGATCTCATTGAAAGCATCATTACCAAAATGTTTATATCTATTTGTTAATATACCTATAACACTGACAAACTCTTCCTTTACTCAACTGAAAACAGCATTGATACAATAGTGTGGGGTCTCAATTACCCTAGGTTGAAATGGGATACACTTATGCTTGCATAGGACACTGGGGGCTGCGATTATCTAATTTCGTGAAGCATTATTTAGTGACTCAAACACATCATGTTTTCTCCTAGTATAATCCGTCACAATATGCCGTCTTCAGAAAGAATTTCAATAGCCCACCAATGTCAAAACTGTGCTGTTGTGTCCATCTTGACCTAAGAAGAGGGACCTGAATACTGTTGCACCTATGGAGTGGGCTTGCAAAAGACTCCCTGTTAAATATGATGGACCTACAACGGAATTGGAAACTTTCTTCCTGGACAATATCCCAAGTCTTCTGATTTCATCAGATACCAGAAATGTGAAACAATTAATGAGCTGGGTCGGGTGAAATTTGATTACTTATTTTTAAATAGTAAATTGTTCTCTATTGAGCGATTTCGTGACCTTGAAGGAAGCTCAACCATTAATTTGCTGCTTTATTATAGACTACATGGGTACCAACAACCCTGAAAATCCCACTGGAAAGTGCACTCCTGCATTATGTGATAAGGACATAGTCTACATGTAAGGTCATTTCAGCTTATACAGGCTAGTGCTGAAATTGAGGAAGGGCAAAGATTTGCTAGAAAAGCACAGATGGGAGACAGCTTTATAGATGAATATTAAAGAAGAGGTGTGGGATGAAATCTGCATACAATTTAAAAAACCGTGAATTAACTAGGAACACAGGTTATTGTAAATTAATTCATCAGATGTTCCATACCTCTTTAATTATTAAAAGGTTTGAAGCAAAGGTGACTTGTGACTGCTGGGAGCGTAAACACAATGAAGTTGAATTTCCCCATCTATCATGGAAATGTCCTGCAATAGCTACATTCTGGTCTAAGATTTCTGACTACATTGCCGAAAGTGATGAAGTGGAATTGCTACGTCACACGCTGCCTTGCGTGTTGGGCTTTGTGGCAAATGTTACACGTCCTGTGTGTAGGCTTGTAGGTATTACTCTTCTATTGACCGAAAGACAGGTCACAGTGTTCTGCGCACCTCTTCTCTGACGGTACAGGCTTGGTATAAAGACCTGATCTGATCCAAAGGACTGGGAAACACCTATAGAGAACTGCTTCCAACCAACCTTCCTCCTAACGGTTGTTGGAACTCTTCAGTACATTAAATACAATCTAAATCGTCTTAAAACTATAGTTCTCAATTTGACGTGAGTTAAGGACAACATTATGTGTCAAAGTCCTCTGTTTCATATTGGGACCTCTAGAGGGGTGACCAATAGTCCAGATGCCTCCCCAAGCTAGCATATGATGGGTCTGCAGTTGGTGTGGGAGGATCCCATGGTCAAACACACGTAGTCCCAATCTCAGGGCACAGTCACTTAGAAGAAGGGTTCCTTTAAGGAGCAGAGCGCTACACCTGGGAAGCAGAGACCATATGAGATTGTAATGATTGTTGTATATCTAAAATAAAAACCATTCAAGAAAGTCTACAAATGAGTTTTCCTTGGACCCTCACCGAAAACATTGAGTTATCTCAGGTAGGGAGAACTTTTGTTTTCCATATACTCTTAGAGTCTGAAGCCTACCGAACCTAAATTGGACATTTTAACTGCAACTGTTGCTAGACATCTTTCACTGTCAGTGGCTAATCCTATTACACATTTTCTTAATCTCTGCTTGGACCAAGGGGTGGTCCCCCATTGTTCAAATGCCCCTCTTATGGCTCTTTTTTTTTTTAAAAAAAGCTCCTTTAGATTTTGGTGTTCTTAGTCATCATAATCATCATCATAGCTTATTTTGAAAAACAAAATCCATAAAATTGTACAATAAAATGCTGAAATGCAGATAAAACACAAGTAAATAATAGGGCATACATAAGACATCATTATTTGATATTTGCTGTATAATACAGGTTATAAGAAAACAAGCTTAGGTCAAATATCACAGTCTTCTATTCCATGCTCTGATTAAAGGAGAGTTCCGGGACTTTTTTTTTATTGTCCCTACGGTTCGGCCATGTGTTTTTAAGCATAACTCGGTAGATCGTGGAAAACTTTCCTATGGACCTTACCCGACTTTTCGTCCATTAACGCACTCGAAATCAGCCGCCATTTTATGATAATCCTATCACTTGCCGCATCGCCCTGGCTCACCTGCTTTTGCGGCACTAAATCAAATCCCCCGCCCCTGAAACAGACTTGATCAAAACATTCATATTCCCCGCCTCTATCCGTGACGTGACTGAGCTGCGTAGGCAAACGCGCCCAGGCGTCTTCTACGCGACTCCACACAGAACCAGGAAATCAACACAGATGAGCTCAAACAACACAGCGCGCCACAATTGGGAATATGAAACTGTACTTTTAAATTAAACCGCAAGATTGTAAATTTGGTAAAGTACATTTATTTGACATCAAATGTTTTGAGAATATTCAGCGATTAGCATTTTTATTTGCACATGTTCCAAAAAGTTCGTTTCGAGGCACACGATGTTCCTTTGCTGTACACAGGGTCTTAGATCATCTCACAATACAGCGCCACAATTCGGAATATGAAACAGTGGTTTAAAAGCAAACGGCAAGATTGTACATTTGGCAAAGTACATTTATTTGACATCAAATGTTTTGAGAATATTCAGCGATTTGCATTTTTATTTGTTCACGTTCCGAAAAGTTCGTTTCGAGGCACACGATGTTCCTTTGCTGTACACAGGGTCTTAGATAAATGAATTTTTATTTGCTCTCGATCCAAAATATTTCGTCTTGAGGCAAGCGATGTTCGTGTGCAGTAGACATGGTGTTGGTTTACGATAAAATAAGCTCTTCGGTCGCACTGATAATCGCATGGCTATTCCAACAACGAGGCACTAGGGCACCACAACGGTCTGTATGTTGCATCTAGCCGTTAGTACCGCGTAAGGGCATACTTGTACTTGGCGATCGTCCCACAAAATGGTCAGGGTGCTAACGTTGTTCACGCGGAGAAGCAACTGGTGATTATAGAAGCCATCCGCCGGTGTCTGGTACTCGTGACACAGACAATAATGGACGATGTATCTATTTGAAAAACATAAAAAAAGGAAATTAGTCTCACCATCAGATCTTTATTAAAATTATTCATTTTATATATTAGGTCTGGAAATTATTTCATAGCTAGGACAGTGCAACTGGGTTTTAAACGTCAAGGGGGGCTGTAGGATACTGAGACAGTCCCCCAGTGCAGGGGTTGACAGGGAGTGCAGGTGGAGAGTGGAAGGGCCCAGGACCGAGATCGCAGACAGTGGACCAGTTGTAGCAGGGGAGAGGGAGAGAGAAAGCAGAAGCAAAGGTTTTGAGGTGCTTCCGTAAAAGTATGATATGATATGATATGATATGGTATTTGTAACGCGCCTATACACAAGTGTTTCAAGGCGCGACGAGGCAGGGAGGGAGGGGAACAAGGGGAAGACAGACAAACGATCCTACTAGGCCAGGTGTCATTCAGATCGCGCAAGTGCAGAGGTAAGGGGAAAAGGAGAAAGTGCAAGGAGAGGAGGTGGGGGGGAAGTGCAGTACAAGGTAAGTAGCGTAATAAAATAATAAATAATAAATAATAAATAAAAAGGGCCCGCTTGAGGCCAAGGACAAGTCTCGCAGTTCTGTTCTGGATAAGTTGCAGAGGGCGGAGAGTGGAGGCAGGCAGATTAAGATAGAGGCTGTTACAGTAGTCCAGCCTAGAGAGAACCAGGGCTCGGGAGACAGTGAGCTTCTGGGGGAAGGAGAGGAAGGGAAGAATACCTCTGAGGAGGTGCAGCTGGTAGTGTGACTTCTTAGAGATGTCAGATATATGAGGAGAGAAGGAGAGTGTGGAGTCGAAGATGACCCCGAGGTTTTTAGCCTTGCAGGTAGGGGCGGGAAGGGGGCCAAGTAGACGGTTCTCCCCAAGATAGTGCGCGGTACAAAACAACATGCCACATAGAACGAACAAGTACAACTTAACCCGTCTTTAAAGCAACTGTATAGTAATTAAATTGCGGTATAAACTCATCTAAAGAGTTACTTACATTATATTTGCATTTTCCATTGCGTCTGTGCGTAGGGCAGCCCCGAAATACCACTCCTTCTATGCCGACGTTATTTCTTCTAATGAACGAACATGAAATGGCTTTCGTTTCTGAAATTATATTCATTATCGTTTCTTACGTGGTCCAGGCCTGTCAAGGTCAAAATACAATAGAACCTTATTCTGAGTCGTGGGCCATTCTGGCACCCGAGAAAAAATCAAAGCAGCTGACCTTCACTTCGAACGAGCACACATTCCAAGTTAGCTACATTCAGTGTAAGGCATTCTCACAGGACTTGAAATTTACACTCCATCTTTGCATTTTGTCTGCGTGCTTTGCAGCCACACAGAACCATAAATACGGAGAGATTCTATATTTATTGAAAAATGATTTATATTACTGTTTGGTTTAATTTAATGCGCAAATGAACAAGGTTGGCTAGATACACATATTCAATGGGCCTGCGACATGAGGAGACTTGAGAGAACAGACAATCAAATTACAATCATTTAAACCGTGATGTGTATTTCTCAATGAGTTCTTCTTTAGGTGGACATGGAACAGATGCAATGTTGGGTGGCAATGCAGTTGTCCCCTGCACAGGTTCGTTCACAACTCCATTTATGTGCCTATCTAGGACGTCAACAATAAGTTTCTCAATAAACTCATATTGCATATCCTCAAACACTGGTTTGATCACCCATTGTTTACTTCTTTTAGTGAAGGCCTTATTGTAGCGAAGCGTCCCTAAAGTTCCGGTCGTCCTACTTTGTTGACGGCCAACATTATGGTTATGTGCCAAGACCGCTAAAAGAGTCCGATTTATCATGCCCTCCATGCCAAAATGCAATCGTTTTGGCCTGTACTTTAGGCACATATTGTGGAACACCTCCAAATCTCCTGTGTGGCAGAATTCCGTGAGTCCCCTCAAAGCTTTTGTTATAGTTTTATCAAATACAATCTTTTCAATGGCTTTGTGAGTGGGTGATGAAGGAATCAACCACTTCTTCTTCCGTGCCTCCTCTGTGGACAAATGGCCATGTTCACAATTGTGGAAATGTTGGTTCGTGTTCCATCGTTGAACGTTCGTACAGTGTGGCATTACTGACCGCCATTTTTCCAGTAGAATTTCCAACGACCCTCCACATGTTTTTGAGCTCCACCAAAGATGGTTGCTGATTGACTTGGACCACTGTGAAATACCTTGCAATTCTTTTTTTTTACCTGCAGCCGACAATTTTTTATTGATTGATTTTGCAAGATGCCAAACGTCAAATTGGTGATTTATATTTTTGTACTGTTCTCTCATTGTCTTGGCAATTGAAACGTGTCTGTCCGTGGCTATCAGGTCGATCACCATTCCCCGCGATTGTAGTTCTTGCAATGATGCTACAAAGCCAACTTTCTCCATGGCCACTGAGGATGTACTTTGTGACACCTGCACGACCACCGAACTCACAATTTTCTTACTTTCCATGTCCTGAAAGTGGTAGGTGCAGTACTTGGCTGAAAATCCTGGGCTGTCGCACTGTCCATCACCGGCTAGCCTGAACCGTTTGCCCGCGAATGTACTATCAATAGACATTTTTCCCATTCTCCAAGCTTCGCTAATGGCTGGAAATAGATAATCGGTTTGGTATTTGTAGAACTGAGTTTTCGCAATGAAACGGATTCCCACAAACTGAAAACTTGAACCACTAAAAAGTGCAGCCGCTGCACAAAGTAGATTGCCTGCTGGCAGTTGTCCCAGCATAGGTTGTGCAGACCATGTGAAAGGATGATATTTTGTACAGGTGGCATGTATTTTAAGGTTAGTGCCTCGAATTGCACGAGTCACATTAATCAATGGCTCCCCACATACTTCCCCACCTACCAAATGCCCACATTTAATCCGAATAATAATATCAATCAAACAACTATCGAATACAATGAATTTGGCCTCTTTCCTTATACTGTCACTCTGCATCCCAGCTGGTTCGGCCTGTAACGTTGAGGACATGTCACTCACATGAAAGGTAGAATCTCTGATATCGTCTTCCGCTATGTTCAGTGATATTGATGGTGTTTCATTGTCGTCTACTTCATTCTCTTCCATTGCAACATCTGTTCCTTCTCCGGCGATGGGTGAATAAAACAATTTCTTCAACTTTCTCGCCGTCTTAGTTTTTGCGGGTGTGGATTCTGTGAATTGATCTCCGACTGCATCCGAACTACCAGGAGGACATTCACTATCAATGGCTGGTGGTGGTATAGCTCCGTTGTCAATCACTTCATATTCTTCCCATTGGCACGATGCTTCTCCAGTCTCAAGTCCCTGTCAAAAGGTTTGACAAGCAACATCTCTCGTTCGCTTCACTGTCTGTGTAGATCTAGTTCGTACACCCACTCGCAACTAGAGGACAGATTGGAAAAGGGTTGTTCAGTTTAAACACAACTTACAGTATTGAACTATTAACAGTGAAAAACAACATAATATAGTGACCAGGACACTAACCTTCTTTTGCTTTCTTTTCTTTGAAACTTTCTTGCCTCGAACTTCAACATCAGGACGCTGTTGCTCCGACTCGTGTGTGCATGTCTCCACTTCCTCTTGCGCTGCAACGACTATGTTTTCCTGATAAGCACATCCATCACGCACTGACGCTCCATGGACTCCCTGAAACATAGAACTTTCATTAGTATGTATAATAATATCGAAAACACAAAATGTACTTGGGGACCAATACCCACGTACTTCTCAATAGCAAAACACGAATGAACGCTTTGTGTAGAACATTCAAACGACAATTATTCACGCATTGTTGATCTAGTTAGATGGAACTGTCAAGATCCATACCTCGGGCTCCTCATAGACTTCCATTGATGATATTATTGAAGATGATGCTTCAGTGACTCCCTGAAACACAGTAATTGCATTAGTATGGTTTTCTATTTTGATAAAAAGAACAGAAAGTTTGTGCAGGCGTGAACGGCTCATCTAAATAGACCTGCACAAATGATCAGTTGTCTAAAATAAATAATGGATATCTAAATATGATTCGATTTGCTCGATCGTTGGAAGTGTCACCACCCAGAAATCTGCATCAACTACTAGGGGTGATGTTCTTGTAGAAGAAGCTCCGTCATCTCCCTGAAACATAGTACTTGCGTTAATAAAGAAGGAAGTATAGCGGATGTAATCACGTCATATGATTTCGCTTCATCGAACTGTCAGTATCCATACCTCGAAATGCATAAGAACATCAAGGGACGATGTAACTGCGGTGCACACTTCTGCAAGCTGTTGCGCCGACCCGTAACTGCACGCTCCCCCTTCTTCTTGGACTAATGCTCCATCGACTCCTTGAAACATAGGACTTTCATTAGTAATGAACACAATATTGAAAAAAGAAGACACATAGGAGGGCGACGACAGAAGGACATATCAATGGCTAAAAACGAAAGAAACATTGTGTGTAACAATCACGCTACAAGAATGCAAGATCTGATGATCTCCATCGATGGAACTGTCCTGAAACGTACCTCGAGCATCTGAGTGACATCAACGGTAGTCGTCAATACGTTGGACTCCTCAGCATCTCCCTGAAAGACAGTACTTGAATTATTTTGGATAACAATAATTATAACTGAAAACAAAGACTAGAGGACGAGTACAAGGGTGTACCATTAGGTAAAATAATTACACGATAAATTAAAACTATTGATTTACATGCCTAAAACAAGTCAGTGGCAGAATAGCCAAGTAAGATTACCCGATAGGCGCTTGAAGTGGCTGATGACTGCAATAACGACACGGATGGAGAATCTTCCGCCTTCATATTGAGTGGATACATAAATGGGGAAATTATTGTTAGCTAATGCTACACACTACCGCAAGGCCGAGAGATAAATACGTAAACTTGACTCACCAGTGGAGGGATGTGGACGAATAGAGTGGGAATAGCGGTTGAGAGCAATTTTCGCCTCGCTCGCGGTGTGTTCTTCTTTATTAGCAATGATGTGGAGTACATGTCAGAGGTAAAGTGCCTGCTGCAGATGCGGTATCGATCACCCCTCTTGTCCGCAAAGACTTCTAGGACTCTACTTTCAAGCTCAGAGGGTGGATATCCGCAATATCGGACCCATTCTCTTATCTGATCTATTGTCTTAGGGAAAACATGCATTATAGTACCTTCAGATTTATTATGGGTCTTCGAAGGACAACCGCCAATGGAACAGGCAAGCATTGTGGAAAGTTCTGAAAAGTAAAGATCAACAATTCTCTATGAATACCAATGTGTTAAAAAATTAAATACATAAAAGGTTCAATGCAAGGTATGTTTTGGTTCTTGGAACTATACACGTTATTCACATGCGGATAAGTATTTGAATAACTTTAAAAAAATACAAAAATAATTTGACTAAACTCAGAACATGTGACTAGTTCCTTGCATGTACTGTCTTGAACGAAAAGAAATTGGACTAAAAATGAGTATGGTACATGGCCTTACCTTGACGAGCAAACAGTTAGATGCAGGGATCAGAGTAGTTTCTTGTCGTAGAACAGGGAGCAGTTCACAGGTTGCAAACTGATGAGTTTGCTCAAAGTGGTCACGGAAGTTCACAGAGACGAAGAGCAGACAACCAGCACCTTCACGGGTTGACTAGCAAAGCGCAAAGAAGTTCTCATTAGAAATATGAAGTGGGTTATAAAGAATTCGAAACAGGGGTGTGTTTGTGAATGAATGACGTGTATATGTCGTGGCATTATGCGGTTTGCAGGGGGGCGTCCCGCGTGAGGGGAGATGCTTGGCAGGAGACACGGGGTCTGGCGGTAGACATGGGAACAACAACCCATGCTCTATAGACCACTTTGAAGTGTACATGGTCTTTGGCACCTCTTGGCCTTTATCGCTCCCTGACAGCTCCACTTGCCAGCACAAGTACCCCGGTGCGAACTGCCTTTGATAGGGCGGGGGGTGGATTGGGGCGGTGGTCGTGCAGACAAGACACAGGAAGACTCGTGAATGGAGACACACTTATGTGGATTGCAGGGGGCCGTCCAGCGTGAGGGGAGATGCTTGGCAGGAGACACGGGGTCTGGCGGTAGACATGGGAACAACAACCCATGCTCTATAGACCACTTTGAAGTGTACATGGTCTTTGGCACCTCTTGGCCTTTATCGCTCCCTGACAGCTCCACTTGCCAGCACAAGTACCCCGGTGCGAACTGCCTTTGATAGGGCGGGGGGTGGATTGGGGCGGTGGTCGTGCAGACAAGACACAGGAAGACTCGTGAATGGAGACACACTTATGTGGATTGCAGGGGGCCGTCCAGCGTGAGGGGAGATGCTTGGCAGGAGACACGGGGTCTGGCGGTAGACATGGGAACAACAACCCATGCTCTATAGACCACTTTGAAGTGTACATGGTCTTTGGCACCTCTTGGCCTTTATCGCTCCCTGACAGCTCCACTTGCCAGCACAAGTACCCCGGTGCGAACTGCCTTTGATAGGGCGGGGGGTGGATTGGGGCGGTGGTCGTGCAGACAAGACTCGTTTGCCGTAGGGCCTCACCAAGGAGAGGCCATCTAACTGCATGTAAGAGGCAGGCTGCAGGATCTAGTACATGGAAGGCAGGGGGGTGAGTTTATAAATACCTCAGCCTCCCAGGAGAATATATGGGTGCAGTTCACCCTGGAGACCCTGAACAAAGTGGTGTGGTAAGTATTTTTGGGGGAGGAGGCAAGGCCGGGAGGCTTGATGCCAACCCGCAAAATAACATATGTATGTCTGCTGCATATGGGTTCAACGGTTATGTGGATTGAAGGTGGGCGGCCAGCGTGAGGGAGGATGCTGGCCGGAGACATGTGGTGTGACAAGACAAGGCACAGGAAGACTATTCAATGGAGACACACTAGATTCATTTAAAAAATCAAAACAACCATTGTTAAAATATATGTTGGGTTTTATTTTAGATCTTAATTTCAATTGAACATAAATAATAAACATTACACATTGTAAAGTTGCGGTTGCAGCACATCCCGGGAAAAGCCGCGGTATTGTCCACTGTCGCTGGGGAAATGTTGTCTAATGGCAAGTACCGCACAGGCAGGTATTACTCTCCGAACGCGGTGTCCGAGCCTCCCGTGAAGCCACCAAGTGAAGCAACGATAGGCCACCAGCCTGTACCACCTGTGAAAATGAAAGATGCAAACTGTATTAAAATGACAACTTTCTTATCACTGTCGATTCAGGTACAAAAATGTCATTCTGCTTTGAAAAAAATTCTATCTAGAAAATGCACAACATGGAACCAATTTACATGCATTCGAATGATATGTAGATGTAGTTTTATATGTGGGAGACGACCATGAAATAGTAGTGGCATCACTGACATCACAACCAGAGTATACTTACTCGTTACTCGGATTACGCGGACGAACAGTGCCGCAAAGTTCGTGCATAAGCACCATCATCATCCTCAACACTGTCCGTGAGAGGCAGGCTTCCCTGAACTCTGGCAGCTCGGTGATGCATTGCGGACTTGGCTCGCCTTCCGAAATGTAGGCCAAGCACCCGGAATTTTCACGGCAGCAGCAGTTCTCCTCCTCAGTTGGCATTAGCTCGCACCGATTGCACGTGCACCAGGTGGAGACGCCGTCCATGCGACATGGTCCAGGCTCTTCATCCGTTGACTGGTCCTCCCAACTGCCGTCCGAATCCCCATCGTTTTCGCGTGCTTGCCTTTCCAGTAGTTCTTCCTCGGTGTACTCGGGCTCGTACATATACGGCATTATTGTAGCCATTGTGTGGTAAAGAAAGTAAAATAATTTATAGCGGTGGTACTGGTATCTGTTCACACGGGCTACAATCAACGAAGGTAGCTGACCAGAGCACAGAAACGAGTCACAGAATACTCAAAGTAACACAGCGAGAGTAATGGAATCGAAAATCTGCTGCTGTGTGTTGTGAAACGGTGTGTTTATACTTATTGAGGAAAGAGGCGTCCTGCCGTTTCCATGGCGACACTTCATTAGCTGAGGCGCAGCGATTGTTGACACGAAACGTGCTTTGGCGTTGGGAAATGGGCGGTACGCGTCTGCTGATGTCAGCCTCGGGGGCGGGGGATTTGATTTAGTGCCGCAAAAGCAGGTGAGCCAGGGCGATGCGGCAAGTGATAGGATTATCATAAAATGGCGGCTGATTTCGAGTGCGTTAATGGACGAAAAGTAGGGTAAGGTCCATAGGAAAGTTTTCCACGATCTACCGAGTTATGCTTAAAAACACATGGCCGAACCGTAGGGACAATAAAAAAAAAGTCCCGGAACTCTCCTTTAAGAAGTGTGCTACTGTATACACACAACATTCTTTTCATGTAGATTTACACATATCTAAGGCTTCAATTAAAGTGCAGGTTTTAAAGGGCATAAACATTGGTATTAACTAATTTTTCAGAAGATCGTTCAAACATGGGCACCAAAATATAAAATGATTTACATCTTCAAGAGGATTCAGGCACATCGGGCATGCTTTAGTATTTTAATTCTTCAGATTAAAGCGTAGTTCATTAATGGTAGAATTCCCAAATGAGATTTAACATATATATTCCTCTCTGGTATAACTGGGAGCCAATTGAGATAATTTGCAAAGCCTAAACATGGTTTTGTCCTCATGTATTGGGTTGCTTAGTAAATATTAACCATTAGCACCCTCGGAGGGGGCACTGGCCAATCAGAAGGATCGAAACACGAGCTGTACTGTGTGGTACAAGCCTGCTTTCTGAGAGCCAGCACCCTCTTTCTTTCCCCCTTCTCCTAACACTGTCATTTTCTTAGCACTCACATAGTTTCCTACACGCGTGCTAGAGTGTGGATTTCCCCTCCCCCCCCAAAAAAAGTACCTTTGCGGCACAGCCCAGCGCCGTGCAGTGCTGTCATTCAGGCCAACCCTTTTCAATATTGATGATATCAGCCATCAACATTGAAAATGGACTGCCTGGATGACAACACTGCCTTGGGCCGCACTGCAAAGGTACGTTTCTTTCATTTAAAAAAAAAAAAATATAAAACACCATTAGCACGGTTTAGGGAACTAAATAGGTGCTAATGGCGATATTAAACTCAGCGGTGGGCTGACCCTGCCAATCATGGCACAGCCGCTCGCATTAAGGGACCCTTGCTACGCCCTTAATTTGGGTGGCAGGACATTACTGACAGGATCAGCCCGCCACCTCATTTAATATCGCCTCAATAGTGGGTCTGCCTTGGATAGCTAAGAATTTAGAAAGATTGGTAACAACACAGTTACAAAATTTTGTGGATGGTACCAGATGCTAGACCTACTGCAGTTAGGGTTCTGCTGCAATCATCAAATGAACCTACTATGGTTGCTGTCTTGGAAGGTATTTTAACTAATTGTGATGGTTGCAATTCATTTTTGCTGGTGATGCTAGATTTGTCGGCCGCTTTTGATATGGTGGATCACACAATTCTGTTATCACATATAAAAAAGCTAGTCAGGATAGCTTAACAATCTTTCAACTGGTTTTGCAGTTTCCTTGCTGGTAGGTCTCAAGCTGTAATGGTCGGCCCTTTTATCTCTCACTCTTTTGCAGTGACTTGTGGGCTGCCCCAGGGCTCTCCATTGTTGCCCCTTTTGTTTTTTTTGTTTTTTAAACTTTATTTTTGGTTGCATATCACGGTACACTCACTGTAAATCTCATATAAATGGTACAAATATATTATGCATTTCAAAATCACACAGTCTTTTTCGGTTGATGTTATACGTCAGGCGTGTACTATTGTGAGCACAGCAGGTATAATGCAGATAAAAGGAGGCAGAATCTCATTTGGATAACAGCAAAGTATTACATTTCGTTCACACTATCATTATCAGAGTTTTCTGTGTCGGGATAGGTTTCAGTTAAGTACGTCCTAAATGGTGCCCAAATGTCCTTCGGTTTACATGGGGAGGGTATCATTTCCACATAGCCTTCTTCGCATTCATTCACAAATACCAATGCTGAGAGGAACTGATCAACCGTCGGAGCCTGTGTGCTCTTCCATTTCTGGAGGATGCATTTCTTTGCGGCTGCGCATGCGAAAATGAACAGTCTCCTGATTTTTTCGGGGACCTTTCCAATGTCTCCGAACAGGTATTTCGGGGGGTTAAGGACCGCAGGGATTGGTGTGATCTCCTCTAGATTAGCCACCATGCGCCAGAATTCTGCCACATGGGGGCAGGCCCAGTACATATGAAAGGAGTTTGCGCCTGGGGCATGGCATTTTGGGCAATTGTCAGATAAAGTGTCATAGAATTTTGCCATTTTTACCGGGGTAAAGTGTAGCTTATTCAGGATCTTGAATTGTATTAGTCTCAGGCCTGCATTCAATGAGATCTTTTTAGACAGGAGACAGTATCTAGTCCATTTCCCTGTTTCAATAGTAGTACCCATGTACTTTTCCCACGATGTCTTAATGGTGTTTAGAGTTTCTGTGTGTGTCTGGACTATGTTATATAGTTTGGATACCCCTGTGCCCGCCTGAGAATACAATGACTGATAACATGCATGTTCGGGGGGTTCATCTGGAAATGTGGGCCGGCGTTTCTTGAACGCCGCTTTCATGCGATGGAACTGAAGAGTAAGCAGTTGGTTTCCACCAACCGATTCTGCAAAGTCCTCAGGGGTCACGAATTTACCATTTGGGAACATGGTTTTCATTGTAAACTCATAATCTGGGAGCCAGCTTTTCTGGATGCCAATGTCGTACGTAGGTATGATACCTGGGAAATTCCAGAGGGGAGCTTGAGAATCATAGGGGTTATCTATTTGGAGTCGCTTGCTAATTGCAGCCCATGCTGCGATTGTACAGGAGGTGGGGTCAAACTTGCAGTCATCTCTATATCTTTCCGTGAATATAATGGAACTCAAGTCTGTTGGGCGGACTGAAATTCGCTCGATAGGTATATGTGGTGTAGTATCCGAGGGGTCTTGCCAAAATTTTGCATAGTGTGCCTGTGCTACATAATAGTATAGTTCGAAATCGGGGGCCGCGAACCCTCCCTTTTCATAGGGTTCGACTAACTTGGCCCAACTGATTCTGCTTGCCCCCCCGTTCCAAACAAAAGTGATAGCCATGGATCGAAGGTTATCGAAGAAGGATCTGCCCGGCCAAATGGGGACGTTACAAAAGATGTAGAGAAGCTTAGGGAGTACTGTGTTCTTGAGCACTGCTATACGGCCAGCTAGGGAAATGGGGAGTTTGGCCCAGATTTGAAGTTTCGAGTGTATGGTTTGTAGAGTAGCCTCGTAGTTGTCTACATACAAGGAGGTACTGTCCCGGGAGACTAGAATTCCTAAGTATCTGATGTAATCAGGTGCCCATGTGAGACCATACGTGTTTGTGGGGCAAGTAGTGGCAGCAGTCAATGGAAAGATTTCGGACTTGGCAGTATTGATCTTATAACCTGAATGTAAGGTAAAGTCGTTTATCACGGCCAGTATGGGGGGCAAGTTCCTCTCCAGTTCCCGAACATATAACAGTGCGTCGTCAGCATACAATGAGATGGCTTGGTACGCCCCGGACATATATACGCCTCTCAGCTCTTGTTCGGCCCTGACTGCGGCCGCCAACGGTTCAACTGTTAGAGCGAAGAGTATAGGGGAAAAGGGGCACCCCTGTCTAGTTCTTCTGTGTAAAGAGAAATGTTCAGACAGAGTTCGATTAGTAAGTACCCTGGCTTTGGGTGACGAGTACAGTAGCTTGACGCATCCAGTCAAATAGGGGCCGAATCCGAATTTGTGGAGGACCTCAAACATATATATCCATGAAACTGAGTCAAACGCTTTTTCTGCGTCTAAAGATATGGCTACGGCCTGCGCCCCTGGTTTAATCTGTGCCAATATACAGAATAGTCTGCGCAAGTTTAAGGCCGTGGATCTGGTGGGTATAAATCCGCACTGGTCAGGGTGAACCAGGGTGGTCATCCTATGGAGCAGTCTAGTGGCGAGTACTTTTGCGTAAATGTTTGTGTCCGTATTAATCAAGGACAGGGGGCGATATGAAGAGCGTTCGTGGGCTGGGTGTCTGGGTTTCAGAAGCACTGTAATAACCGCATCTGTCATCGATTCTGGGAGTGAGCCAACATCAATGGCCTCCTCCCATACCAAAGTTAGTATCGGGGCCAGAATTGTGCAGAAAGATTTGTATAGTTCTGCACACAGTCCGTCCGGTCATGGGGTTTTGCCTGACGACAGCGATTTGATTGCCTCCGCAATTTCATCGCTTGTTATGGGTTGCTCGAGGGTCCAATTGTCCTCCAAGTTCAGCTTGGGGAGGTCAATCTTACTCAGATATGTCTGTATACTGTTTTGTGTACAACTGTCATGGTTGGCATATAGATCAGAGTAGTAATGTGAGAATTTGAGGTTTATTTCATTTTCTCCATTAGCGACTGTTCCACCCTCCGTTAGGATGCTCATAATAGGGGCATGGGTGCGTTCGTTACGGAGCATGCGGGCAAGGTGGTGACCTGCTCTATTGCCCTCCCCGTATCTGAGTGCTCGGATTGGGATGGCCATGTATTGTTGTTCTTTGGTTGCCAGATCTCTGAAAGTTTGAAGATGTGCACTAATATCAGCCAGAATACGCTTATCTTGGGTCATACTGTACTCAGTTTTGAGTGTTTCCAGGCGTGATTCTGTATTACCCAATTGGGTCCTAACAGCTTTAAGGAGGCCAGTTGTTTTGGACATTAAATTACCCCTTACCCATACATTAAACGTCTCCCATATGGTCGCCCAACTGTCTACGGAGCCTTTATTCAACTGGAAGAATTCTTCCATGTCGGTGTGAAGAGCTTCTACAACACTCGGATCCTTTAATATGTTGGGGGACATCTTCCATCGCTGTGCTGGACGGTTTATGTCGGGGAGCCGTATGTCCAGGGTGACTGGGGAGTGGTCTGAGAGCGTGCGCGGAAGGATTTCGCAACGTTCGACACAGTTAATAAGGGGGGGCGAAATGAGCCAATAATCTATTCTGGATTCGGTGTCATGGACTGAGGAGAAGAACGTATATTTTCTGTCAGTAGGGTGGGTCCCCCTCCAAGCATCAGAAAGGGTAAATTCCTCTTGGGCATGTCGGATAATGTTCGCTGCGTGGTGAGATGTCTAGGCCTGCTAGAAGACCTATCCAGTGTAGTGTCAAGAATAGTGTTGAGATCTCCTCCCCAAAGGATCCAGTAATCTGTCACCAAGCCTATGACTGCAAGAAGCTGTATGTAGAACTCCGGGTCGTCCAAATTCGGACCATATGTATTGACCAACAATAGTTTTACGCCAGCCAACGTGCCCCAGACCACGACATATCTACCCTTGGATCAATCTTGCATTTTTCAATGGAGAACCCCAGTGAGGAGTGTATCAGTGTGATGACCCCCCCTGCTCTGAGAGGAATATTCTGTGTAATGCCTGTTGCTGCCCCATTGCCGAAGGAAATTTTCGTGTGTGGACTTCAATGCGTGGGTCTCTTGGAGCATTGCGATATGTGGATGGTGCCTGTTAATGTATGCACCCACCTTGCTGGCCTTAGCTCTATTATTTAACCCCCGAATGTTCCAAGTGATTAGTTTCAGTTGTAGCCCCATGGGTGCTCTAGTGTTTTGGGCCATTTTCGTGCATCATGATAACATTTGAAGAAGTATTCTTGCAAAAAGGGTCAGTGAGCGAACCAGTGAATGCAATTTTATCAGTGAACAAACAACAACAAACAAAAAGAAACTTTTGTGCCTTGCGCCCAACCAGGGCATCCTGAGGTCTTAACCTGATTAAATCAACTACACCACTTATCCGGTGCCCAAAAAGGGCTACCCGCAGCATTAACATAATTTCCGAGCAGTGAAGCAATCCCCTATCACCCGTTCCCACCCCCACCCACACCATCGTGCCCAACTTGATGATGAACACCAGAACTAATTTATGGGTGTTCCCAGAGAAGGGGACGAGTCCAGCAACACCGCGTCAGTTCGGGCGCAGCTCATCCGGCTTATTCTAATACGGGGGAGACAGTAGTCATCCCCCTTTCCTGTCCTGTTTCCAGCATTTCCAAGTATCAACATAGGCTAGCCGCTCCTGAAGATAGAACCAGTAAGTCGGGGGGGCCAATCATATGGGTTGTTGCAGATCGTTCTGATCAGGCTCCCGTCTCCCGGGCAGAAGGGGTATCGTGGCTTCCATGTAGGCAAAGGCGGTTGCAGGGGATTCGAAAAAATGAGCTCTTCCACCGTGTTGAATACGAAGTTTCGCCGGAAAGAGAAGGGCGTAAGGGACCTGTCTCAGTCGTAGTTGGCGCTTGACAGAGTCGTAGGATCGTCTCTGAGTCTGGACCCCTGCAGAGAAGTTCGGGTAAATGTGGATGTTGTCGGTTCCGGACCTCAGAGGTCCTTTCTCCCTCGCCAGCTTAAGGATTACATCCCTGTCCCTGTAATTCATCATTCTGGCGATCACAGTGTGGGGAGGTGCGCCCGGCTTGGGCGGCGGAGCGGCAGAGCGATGCGCTCGCTCAACAAAGAATTGGGGCGAGAAAGCCTCCTCCCCCAGGAGAGATTTCAGAAGGTCCTCAAGACGAGTCTCCATGGGGCCCTTGCAGAAGTTCTCCGAAAGGCCAACTATACGGATGTTGTTCCGACTGGAGCGGGACTCCAGATCGTCGCACTTGTTACGGAGCTTGTTCATTTCCCCTCTGATTTGTGCAATGTCCTGGGTGTTTTGCCTAGTGGAATCCTCGTTTGCGCCAATTCTAGTTTCAGTGTCTGTGATTCTGGCACTTTCCTTGTCCAGACGCGTTTTCAGCGAGCCTATCGTGGAGACAATGTCATCGAGCTTAACGTTTATTGCTAGGAACCCATTCTGAACAGTTGTCAGTAAGTGATCGAATTTCGTGTCCTCTGCGTTGAGGGGCGAAGCAGAAGGATGAGGATTCGGGCCCTCGGGTGAGGCCTGTGAGCTTGTAAAGGAGTCCATCGGGCCCGTTTTCCTGGCTTTGCCCGGGTTCTTAGCGGGCATGGTGGAGGTGCAGATGAAATCGGCCAGGGTCCCTCTGGTTCGAGGTGACCGTGCTGAAGGGATATATGGGAATGCGGGCTAGAAGAGCCAGAGCCTCGCAGCAAGAACAAGATGCTGAGATCCTCTTCCAATTCAAGGCGATGTGTCTCGTGGAACACGCAGCCCGGCGGTCATGCGATCAGGCAGAAGCAGGATGTGTGGATAGGCAGCGGGTACCTCAGGCCGCTTAAAAGCAACGAAGGGTGAGTTAGAAAGTGAGCAGTTCACATCCATTAGCCTCACATGGGATGTATTGTGTTCTCCCACGTTCAAACGTTCATACGGGTGTCAGTGGAGCCCCTAGCAGCTATAATCTGCGGCACAGGGGCCTGGAAAGTCAGGAGGACAGCCGCTCCGGGGGAGGGAAGAGGCAGGGATGGATGGAAGGCGTCCGGGCGGGCCCCTGATGGGGAATGGGCGCCCATGCTCTGCCGCCACCCAACACCCGACCGCGGGTAGAGGGCGCCGCAGAACAACACAGATGCCGCTGAGCCGGGCCTCCGCCGAGCAGGGCTAGTCCGGCAGCAGCGCGAGGTCGGCCCCACACAACACCCACCTTCAGGAGTACGAGCAGGATCGGAGGGTATACGTTCCCTGCTGCCGGGCCGCCACCAGGATGAGTGCCGAGGGACCGTGATCACCCGCTGGTGCACGTGTCCCGCGCGCCCGCACTCCACGCCCGAGAGGGTCAGCAACGGATCCCGGCGCTGGCAGCAGGATATGCGAGGCAGGGGGGGGCTCAGAGGTGGAGGTCCCACCGCAGATGTACTCCACGCCCGAGAGGGTCAGCAACGGATCCCGGCGCTGGCAGCAGGATATGCGAGGCAGGGGGGGGCTCAGAGGTGGAGGTCCCACCGCAGATGTTTCCTTCGGCCGGGTGGGCCACCACCAAGTGCCACACGCCAACCGGGGCACCCTCGCCAAAGATGTGGCGCAGCCCACTGCGAGGCCCGATGCAGCCGGGGAGCCGCGGCGCTCACGTAGACTCCCGCGGAGCTGTGGAGCGGCCCGGGACTGCGGCCTCAGGATCTACCAGGTATCTCGGGGGCAGCAAGTCCGATTTCAGTCGGGGTTTCGCCCGTGAGTGCAGGGTTGATCACAGGAGCAGCACTGCTAGTTTGGGCAGCACAATGTAGGCTGGAAACAGGAGTTAATTGGAACAGGATTTATTCCGGAGAGGAGCTCCAAGTCTAAGCGGCCATCTTGTCGTGGAACAGCGCCCCCTCCCTTTGCCCCTTTTGTTTAATATCTATATGTCCGATTTCAGTCAGGGTTTCGCCCGTGAGTGCAGGGTTGATCACAGGAGCGGCGCTGCTAGTTTGGGCAGCACAATGTAGGCTGGAAACAGGAGTTAATTGGAACAGGATTTATTCCAGAGAGGAGCTCCACGTCTAAGCGGCCATCTTGTTGCGGAACAGCACTCCCTCCCTTTGCCCCTTTTGTTTAATACCTATATGCAACCTCATATGACTATTCTTCGTAAATTCAGCATGCAGTTCCACACTGATGATACACAGCTGTATCTCAGGATCTCAGACGACACTCTTGATAATTTTATCCATCTTCAGCTCTGTCTAGAAAAAGTCAATCAATGAATGGAGAACAACAGACTCCAACTAAACCCTTTAAAGACTGAGGCAATGTTAGTGGGGCCAAAACACTTATTGAGGGACCCATGTCAATGCCTCATCCCACATTTGCTCTTTTGTCTTCCTCCAATCTTTCCTAATGAGTTAAAGAACCATGGCGTTGTCTGGGAATGCAACATGAGTCTAGTTCACCATGTGAAGAAGTAGCAAAGCCCTATTATTTTCGACTTTGATTACTCAGACATACTCTTCCTTCCTTTCCACAAGAAGAACATGAAGCAGTAGTTGGTGCACTGGTTAAGTCACAACTTGAATAGGACAATGCATTACATGCAAGTGTTCTAGAATACCTCTTGAAGTAACTTACAAATGTTAAGAGTTCTGCCATTTGGCTCATATTTAAACTTCCTAAATCTTATTCAATTTCTTCTTTTGGATCATTCCTACATTGCCTACCTTTTTGTAAATCCATCATTTGCCAATTAATTTGTCTAACTTGCAAGTGTCTTCACAATTTGCCACCTTATTGCCTAATTTGTAAGATCTAACCAACGATACTGTTTCAATCCTTACACCAACAATTGTTGACTATTTTCCCTTCACACTGCAAAACCAGAGGAGAGAGATAATTTTCTGTACTGGTGCCCCCTCTTCTACTCCCCACTGCAAATTATTTTATTGCTTTTCAGCAAGGCTTGAAAACGTATCGCTTTTCATAACATTTGATGTTTTTATTTTTTATACTTCAATCTACATCTTTCATGACATCTGCACCCTGATGCACTGTACACTGCCTGGTACCTTGTGTTATGCGCATTATAAATTCATCAAATCAAATCAGATACAATCAAATATGGGCGCAGTGAGATCAGGCTTGCTCCAATTCCAAATCACAATGTTTTTGTTTTTTACTGATGCTGGCAACTCAAGGGATTTGGGGTACAGTGGTTCTGCAGTGACAACAGCACCAACATGCATGGCTCTGCCTGTGTGGCTGCAGGAATGCCATCTACTAAGGGAAAAAGGAGGATGTGAATTAAGAAGGGAAACGCCACAATCAGCCAGCCATCCCTCTTAAACGGTCTGCACTGCCATAAGGTTAAGAACAGATAGAATCACTCAGGTGGAAGGGTTAGGGCATGACATTCAGGGATAGGATCATCTACGGGTACAATGTCCTTTCATCGTGGGATGTTTTATTCACAGGGTTTTTTGCTGCTAATTCTTTTTTGAAAAAACCCATCTAATTTTTTAGGGGGGGGTTAGTAAATTATATATGGGGGGTGGGTGTTTGGGAATAAATACAAATGAAAGAAAATGGGGGTTGGGGGGGAAACCCCGCAAAAATTGTAAAAAAATTAGATGGTTTTTTTCATTAAAATAATTGCGGTAAAAAACCCAGCGAAAAAACATCCCGTGATGAAATGACATGGAACACATCTAAGAGGAGGGACTAGCAAGTTACAACTCCCTACACCACCTTAAAGACACACCAGTATTCCCTTTATCCTGAAAGAATATGGAAGGCAGGGTTAGCGTGAGAGAGGCAGAAAGAGAACTGCCCAAAAGGAGGGTCAAGGCAAAGTCCAACAACAGGGTTTTAAACTATCCTGGAGGGCGCAGCCCAGCAGTCAATTCCCTCACAGATGACACATCTGAGTCTCCTTTCACCAAGGAGAGACCGGGAGGTGGGCTAAAGCCCTATAAAAATCCAAAGGCTCAGTCTGAGATTGGAAGTGGTTGGAATAGGAGATGTAGACCGGAGACAGAATACTGGAGACAAGAGCAGGATGACCTGGACTGGGAGAAGAGCCCAGGAGTCCCAAAGGAAATTTCAGAAAGCTGTGCCACACTGAAGCCTGTGAACTCAAGGAAAGAGTACCAGGTAATGCTCGACCCCCAACTGCTCCATGGTACAACTGCTCGCCACCAGTTTGTTTTTTTGTTTGTTTTATTATTTATGTAGCGCACCAGACCCTGGGGTATTCGGGCGCGAAGGCAGCAAGAGGGTTGTTCAGCTTAGGTTACAGGTTGAAGATTGGACATGTTGGTACAGCTACGGTTACAATGCTGTAGACATGTGATGTCAGGGAATCACAGAAATATATACAATACGTTTACAAGAATACAGGTGTAACATATAAATAAAACAGGTCAAATATACAAAATATACATGAGATCCCAGATGACATTAGGGTGAAGTTAGGCATCATGATCTTTTAGCCGTTGAATCAGATTGGATCTGAATTGCCGGTAGGGGAGATCTTCCCTTAGAGCAGGGGGAAGGGAGTTCCAATATTGCGCTGCTTTAACAGCAAAGCTGCTCCCACCAGATTTAGTGAGTTTGAGTCTGGGTACTAGTAAAAGGTTGGAGTTGGCTTTCCTTAAGGGGCAAGAGGCTGTTTGTCTGATGAATCTGTCTATAAGGTATTGTGGGGCTGCTTGGTTAAGGCATTTGTGTGTAAGGGATGCTGTTTTAGGGAGGATTTTGTCTTTAGTGGAGAGCCAGTTGGTAGATCTCCTGAGGTCTGAAATATGGGCATTTTTAGGGAAGTTTAGGGCGGCTCTAAGGGCATTATTTTGAAGAGTCTGTATTTTGGCGGTGATGTATTTATTGCTACCTACGTAGAGGGCATTGCAGTAGTCGAGTTTCGACAGGATTAATGCTCTTGCTAGTGTGACGCAGTTATTGGGAGAGAGGAAGGGCTTGGCTGCTCTGATTAACTTGCAGGTGTAGGAGGTGGCTGAGGCCATGGCACTCACTTGTTTACCAAAGGTGAGCGTGGAGTCTATACAGAAGCCAAGGGTTTTAACTACTTTGGCCACCGTAATGGTGTTGTTGTCAATTATGAAGGAGTCATAGTTGGGACCTAGTTTTTTGATGTTAGAGGAGGTGCCTAGAATGAGGAGTTCAGTTTTGTCATCATTCAGGCATAGACCGTGGGAGGCCATCCATGCCTCTATGAAGAGGTAGATTCTGTTCACAAAGGCCAAATCCTTGTCATAATCTCCCGTCAACGGGATGAGGATCTGTGTATCATCTGCATAGTTAGTGTAGGTGATACCTAGATCATCTAGATCGTCGAAAAGGGTCTTAGTGAAGATATTGTAGAGGGTAGAGGATACACATGATCCTTGGGGTACGCCGCATGAAATAGGTGCGGGGTCTGTAGCTGCTGCTAGAGGAGAGAAGACTCGCATTTTCCTGTTGTCTAAGAAGGACTGGATCCATGCAACTGCTTCATGGGAGAAGCAGGCTGCCGTGACCAGGTGATTGCAAAGTATTGCATGGTCTACCAGGTCAAATAAGGCAGAAAGGTCGAGGAGTAGTAGGAGTGAGGTCGTGCCTTTATCTCTTAGTGTGTCTATTTGGGCCTTAAGGTCTAGGAGTGCAGTCTCAGTCCCATGCTGTGGTCTGAAGCCGGATTGTCGAACTCCTAGGAGATGGTTTAGTTCCAGATGGTGCTGAATTTGTAAGTAAGCTACTTTGTCTAGGATTTTCAGTAGGAACGGCACAGTGGTAATAGGGCGGTAGTTTGTTGGGATGGAGGGGTCCAAGGTTTGCTTTTTGCGGAGAGGGAGGACCCAGGATTGTTTCAGATTGCTAGGTATGGTACCTGATGTGAAAGAAGCGTTTATAAGTTTGGTAATGAAGGGTGAGAGTTCACGGGCGGCGTCTTTTATGATTTGGGCTGGACATGGGTCGCCCTGGCAGTTGGAGGGTTTGAGAGTGAGGATGACTTTCTCGACTTCTTTAGTGGATACTTTGCAAAAGTAGAAGTGAGGGATGTCTAGTGTCGGTGGAGAAGGGGTGGATTTCAGAGTTGGTAATGAGTTTGTGGTAACCTTGGAGTGGGTGCCTGCGTTGACAATATTTGGGCCAATTATAGATGCTTTTCTGTTGTTGATCTTTGCCTGAAGCATTGTTATCTTATTGGCAATGGCATTCTGTAAGCCTGTGCACCAGTTCTTATCCTTGAGGCAGGAGTCAGGCGCTTGGATAGGGGATTCTACTTCCTTTAGAATGGCGAACAATTCTTTAGTGTTGGATTTGGCTTGGGTGATACGGGTGTTGTAGGAAGTTTGTTTCGCAAGGAAGATTTCTTTTTTGTAGAGGGTAGCTAGTTTCTTCAGGTTGTTTTTATTGATGTCTGAGGGGTCTGATCACCAAGTTTTTTCACGGAGGCGTTTCTTTTGTCTGAGGTCTTTCAATAGGGGTGTGAACCAGGTATTTAGGTGTTGGCAGGGTTTGCTCTTCCTAATTTTCAGTGGTGCGATAGCGTCCAGAGAGGCAAGCATCACTTCATTGTACTTTTCTACCATAGAGGCTGGGTCAGACTAGTCTGAGATGGAGTTTAAGGTGGGGAAAATGAGGAGGATAAGATTTTCAGGGGTGATGTTTTTTTTATTTCTGGTCGGTGCGGTAGGAGCTAGGATACTATTGTTCATGGGTGTCGGTGGCTTCTAGGGTGAAGGATAACAAGTGGTGGTCGGTCCATAGCTGAGGCATTATAGAAGTGATAGTTATTGGGCAGTTATGTTCGGCAATCCAATCGAGGGTCCTGACTTTGATGTGGGTAGGATCTGTGATCTTTTGTGTGAATCCTAATTCCACAAGAGTGCTGTTGATTTGTAGGGCGTTGGGGTCATGTGAGTCATTGAATCCAAGGTTGAAGGAGCCTAGGATGAGACATTGAGTAGAGTTTTTTAGGTTGTTAGATAGTAAGTTCATGAGGTCTTCCTCGAAAGAGCCTATGGGGCCTGGTGGTCGGTATATCAGGTGGATAGTGATAGTTTGATTGTTGGCAATGGTAAGTTTAGCTGTGAGGGCTTCACAGGAGTTGGTATTATGGGGTGAGGAGAGTCCAAGTGCTAGATTGTTCTTGACAATTATAGCAAGGCCACCACCTCTGGACGTGGTGCGATCCATGCGTATAAGGGTGTATTTGTCAGGGATGGCTAGCATAATGGCTGGCCCTGCTGCAGGGTGAAGCCAGGATTCTGTGATGGCCAGGAGATCTAAGATCTCATTTTGGATTATGTCAGCTATTTCAGTTGCATGGGCTACCATAGAACAGGCATTTATTAAGGCGCCTTTTATACCAGGTAGGGTGGGTGGGGCAGAGGGCGGCTGGACTTTGTGTTGGCATTTTGGGGGCGAGGTGGATTCTCTAAAGATTCGACTGTTGAGTGGTAGTCTGTTTTGCCCTATGTTGTGTGTGAGTAGTGGAGTGTTGGTGGTATGCGAAGTGTGCCTAATGTGGTTTGAAGTGGGTTGGGCCTTAGATAGAGGGTCATACATTCCTGGGAGTCTGGCGCGTAATTTTAGGTTTCGCTGTTGGAGGCTGCAGGGTTTAGTAGCCATATTGGCTTGCTCCTGGGGTGCACTACCGTGAGGTAGTTGGTTCTGTTGCTGGGATAGGTTCAAGTTGTGAAGGGTGGTCAAATAGAGGATAGTTCTGAGTAGAACTGTGTAGAAAAGTGGCAGATACATAATGAGCTAGTTAGTGTAGGTGGCTTGGAGAGCTGGCAGCCTAAATGCAGCTTTGATAGTGCAGGCGAAGATAGGTGAGCACTGTTTGATAGCAGGCAACCTAAATGCAGGTTTGCTAAAGTGGGCCAGAGTAGGTAAGCAATGGCTAGTAACTAGTGGGCATATACAGGCAATCTAAATGCAATATTACCAAAATGGGCAAGGGAAGGTGGGCTAGTAGCTAGCGCAATGGCTAGGCATATGCAGCACAAGGCTAGGAATGGGCAACACAATGGCACAGTGGCTAGGCATAGGCAACAATGGCTAGGTAGGGGCAACAATGGCTAGGTAGATGCAACAATGGCTAGGCATAGGCAGCAATGGCTAGGCATAGGCAACAATGGCTAGGCATAGGCAGCATGGCTAGGCATAGCAGCAATGGCTAGGCGTAGGCAACAATAGCTAGGCACAGGCAGCAATGGCTAGGCATAGGCAGCAATGGCTAGGCATAGGCAGCAATGGCTAGGCATAGGCAACAATAGCTAGGCATAGGGAACAATGGCTAGGCATAGGCAACAATGGCTAGGTAGAGGCAGCGATGGCTAGGTAGAGGCAGCAATTTCTGCATATATAGCAGTTTTCAAATATCACATCACATATCACATAGGTCTAGCAGCGACTGGGCACCTATGTGCAGATAGTGGCAGCAGTGGCAATGCAAGGAGTGGCAATGCACCGATATGTAGCATGGTTTGGACTGGTATACCCATTAAACAGGTTGACCTGTGTGGGGCAAATGCCAATGACCAGACCAAGAAAATACAGCCTGCTTTGGAAAAGGACTCGGTGCACCGGCTTTTATTGTCACTTATAATGTAATCAATATACAGTATTAAACCCCCACCCTCATTGGCTGCCACCTATTTACATGCTAATGGTTACATATAGCCCCTTCTTCAATTGGTTCCACTGTTCGTTCACTCATCTTCGCCACACATGAGCAACGTCTGCGCCCATCATGGAATGCTGCAAAGTAACTGGTTAACATCATTTTGCACCACCCTTCCTTTTATTCTAGCCACGTGACATGCACTTGGTTATCAGCATGAACTCAGTGGGACTCGTTAAGGTCAGCCTGGTCCTTGCGGACAAAGCAGCCCTTTTCTCATCCCAGACACGCTGCACCCCCATCATGTCCTCCCCACCGTATGGGCATCATTCGTTAAAAACGTAGATCATGTAATTCTCTGTTTTCCACTTTATCAGTTACCCCTCTCCAAGAGTGAACTTAGTGTCCCACTAATCAATCCAGTTCACAAAGAATTTAGGGCCCATTTCCCTGCACATCTGGTGGTTCAAATGGAGTGATCATCATTCTGGGGGGTGCTAAAATCTTAAATCTTGGTTCATGTTTTGGCATCCCGAGACCTCTGCCTTCATTCTCAGGAATACTACCTTGGTACTAGGCTGCAGCCCTTCACTTCTTCACCTACACACATTCCTACCTAATTAGTTCAAAGACCTTAACTGATGTGGGGGCCTATGTGTGTTACTTTTGCAGTGCCTGAAAATTGGAACACAATAGTGAGATGAGAAAAGATGCCTCATTGTTGTGTGTTGACTGTGAAAACACAGTCTGCGATGATTCAGGCCCACTCATAAATGCAATGTTAGTTTGTGCTGTATAAAACATACTATGGTCTACATAATTGAATCGTGACATTTCTAAATCAACTTTTTACCTTCTATGGTTTTCCTATTACCACAAATTACCCCTCCCCATAAAACACCCCCTACCCCTGCAATGTCCCATGTTCATTTCCATGATCTAATATATTTTTCACAATCTAAATTGTCTAGGAGAGGTGGTGATCTGGACATGCATCCCAACATTCCCCCGTTTAGTTAAACCTTCATTAATTAACTTATCTCTTTCTCTTTGCTGATCCATTTCATCCTTGGGAACCCAAGCCCTGCATACATGGTGCAAGCTACCTCCATCTTGTGCATACTTTTCTGGTGTACATGTGAGATATATACAATCCCCATCACCTGCTAAATCCACCCAGTGCTCAGTGTAGTTCTCAGGGTCTGGTGGGGGTGATGTTAGTGTTCCTGGGGGATGGAGGGGCTGTTCAACCCTGACCATATGTGGTTTATTCAAATCCGCAGTTTGGGCCTGCCCCTCTTTTGCACCTGGGAGAGACACTCTTGTCCCTGTATTGACAAGCATTTTTGTGCTGTGTGGGATACTGTTCGCACAGCTTTGAATCATCATCTGGCACGTGCAAAACACCACCAACAGGAACACCATGATCAGAACCAGCAACTTCACCAGTGCCCGAAGTCAGGATGGTGCCCATGAGAACAATGTGTTGAACCAATCTTCAGGCTTCAATCCTGCTTCATCTTCCATTCCTGTCTTCAACTTATACAAGTCCCCTATAATATGCATCATTTGGGGGTACATGCATACAACACGACAACTCAATCTTCTTGCACACACCCCCTTGCATCACTGTTAGGAGATCTATAATGTATCTATTTTGAAATGACATCCGCCGACTCACCCTCAGTTCACTTTTGATAGCATTAAGTCCTTGTTCGGTGTCATTTGCCACCTGGATCACTTCCCACCGAAAGTTGTGCAGCCACTTGGCATTCGCTGCAGCCTGGATTCCTGGGGTCATGAGGGAGGCGAAGGATACTTCCGACAGATAGTTCGATCTCATTCTTCTCACCTCTACCAACTTTCTGTTCTTCTTTACCTGGGGGGGTTGGGTAGGTGGTAAAATTGACTCTTCCACTGTATGTTCAGATGATAGGGTCAAATGTACTTCTGGCACCACCAGGATAGCTGAGTGCAGGGTTGTCAATGCACAGGTGCCTCGCCAAAAGGGTGGAAGGTGCAGGTATACTTCTTGACTCCATACCCAGTACATACCCATCAATGCCCCTGTTCCTTTAGCATTGTATTATTGCACTTAGTATTAGTGCCTACTGGAATAGTTCCATGTCCTCGAAAGATAAAACTGGTATTTATCCCTCGCTTGCACTTTTACCAGTGTTTCATGTGCTTAAATCCATGTCAGCTTGGATATGTGCGCATACCATACCTCGAAACAGATCTAATTTATATTCTGTATGGAAGTGAGGGGTCCCCAGGCCCCCTCGTGTCGTATGCTCCTCAGTACAAGGCTTGGACCACGTGCCTCCAGTAGTGGTATTGCCCCTTGCCCTTATGTAAAGTTAACCATGGTTGACTGCTGCATAGATGGGACTACTGAGCAGGACACGGGGCATCCATCTTTTGTGCCCCCTTTCGACTCCATCTTGGGTAAACAGGCCTCACTGCGATAGTACAGCAATGCTCAGCTCCCCTTCCACCGCAGCAGCCAAGGACAGAGACACACACACACAAGGCGCGCAGGCAGCTGGCTGGCCCCCACCCTTGCACTCCCCCTGCGAAGGAAAGCTCTACGCTTCCATTTCTCACGCTGAAGCCGGAAAAAGTTGCAACAATCAGTATGCTACAGTTTTCTTCCTCTGAGATCACTGTTAGCATGAGAACCAGCATGTGACTCAAGGTGAACTAAGCACTTTCTGCTCGTTCGTCCCCATAAACGTGCAAGCCACCCACCCCCATTAAGAACAATTTATTGCCATCTTGACCCTGCGCTCCCTGTAATATATTTTCTTTCAAGTGCCAGACCCTCGCCTGTGCTGCGAAACCCACCCAACACACCCACTACTAACCTTAAGCATCTTACCACAATATATGTTTTTACTTATACTAATAGGTCTAAAAACTTAGCAGATATGTGAAACTCAGCTTGATTCTTTTACATGCACAATAAGGTCAAGGCCTCCAATTAAAGCCACAAAGGACCCAATTGTACTGACAATAATTGTTATGTGTAACTTGTGTAGAAATATGAAAAGTAGCATAAAATGTTTTAGATAATTTATTTAGTGTTTTTCGAATGCAACATATTAGCTTAGGTAGTGACCATAGTGACAGGACCCTGACCTGCGTGGAGCACAAGATATTTGACGTCCGTCATCTCGTCAGCCACTCAGCCAACCAGAAGGAAGAGATGCCACCCACACCTACAGCACCACACCGCCTGGCCAATCGGGTCCATTTAGCATTTTTTGTTAGAGTTACTTTAATTGATATATATATATATACAAACACTGATGTAAAGGGGGTGGGAGTTTTTTGGGTTATTTCCTAGCTGGAGAAATAAACCATCCTTTGAACTCTTGCAGCCGGGTCTCAGTGCCTCCTTCCCCGACAAGGGGTGGTTATTTTATTTTCTCTCACACGCAGTAAGCCGGAGAAAGGCACCTACATTTTTGGTGACCCCCGCGACGTGATTTAGAGAGGTGCCTTGAGGCCTGCACCGCCCGGCAGCGAGTTCCAGGGCGCCCCCCAGCAAAACCATCGCCTCCGCGGTTGACCAGACTGTGCACACCAAGAAGAAAAGGTCAAGGGTTCCCGGTTGACGAATACCCGATCGAGAAGGCTGCTCGCCAAGGCAGGCCACGGCTTGGTTGGGGGACGGACCTGAGCAAGGTCCGGCCGTGAGCGGCGACCCTCGGAGTACCTGACTGAACATGTGGAGTCCCGGTTGCAAAGACCCCAAAGGAAGGTAAGGGGGAAATACGGGAAGAAGGGAACATGCAACAAAGGGAAGGTAGTTAAGAATAGGGTCTGCGTGAGTGACGGTGAGGCTTTTCTGATCTATCCTTTATATGGCCATTAGGTGTTGCAAGAAGTGAGAAGAAGACAAGTGGTATCCTAGCCCGTACGGGGTAGAAGGCGGCGCCGCATAGCATTTGTCCCGACCAAGTGCAGAATAGAGATAAAGACAAAATAGTAGGGGTCTCGTATATTGAGTAGACTCGGAGTAGTTTTAGAATATTCTTTTTCCGTGGAGGTAAGAAATCTTGAGATATAATAAAGGTGAAAGGGGTGGGGAGTGAATGCGAAATAGTAGGTAGAATAGGGAAGAAGAAAAATCAGGGACAGTAACGGGAATAGGGAAAGAACAAACGCGCGCAGGCAGTGCATGTGTATGCTGCATGATTATATGTTTGTCGGTCCGCTTTTGTGTATATGTCTTGTTGAACTCGCTAAAGTATTTCAGTATAAGTAATTTGTGATTGATATAAGATAAAGCAAAGAAATAAATTGTGAGTGGTGACTAGGTAACACCTCTCAGAAAGCTAATGCGACATATGATAATTGTGAGCATTGATAAAGAACGTATTATTTCCACATATTGCAACTAACATACCAAGTGAGAGGTGGGAAGAGATTCAAGGGTACCAGAATACACAAGAAAGGAAAAGAAACATTACCATGGGGGGAGTAACACCACTGGCGCATATTTGCCAGCACCTTCCACTATATAGCGACAGGATACAGAAGTATCACGATCAATGGGTCACTGAGATAAAAAGAGACGAGGTTACACCAATTTGGCCAGAAAGAGGGTCATTCGACAAAAGAGTGTTGGACCTAGTAACAACACATTTGCTAGCACGATACAAAGGGAAACAGTTACAGAATCGGAGAGAAGTGTTAGATTTATGGCGAATGTTCGAGGAAGTTGCCCCCACGGCAGAGGTAGGTACAAGCCGAATGATAGAAAAGCAGAAAAAACCTGAAGAAGTAGGCGGGACACCAAAAGGGGAATGCTCAACAACTACAACCGAAAACGAAGTAACAAAAATCTATCCCTTAATGACTAGGCCAGCGGTAGGGTTTAGTGAACCCCTGTATATACCACCCACTGCCACTGCTCAGGGCGGGGCAACAGCCCCCGAGCCTCCACCATATGACAAAGGAGGCCTGTACGGCCCCACGAGTGCGCCTCCTGTGGACATAGCACGTTTAACAGGTGATTTGAACCGCCAGTTAGCACACGCACAAATGGAAATAACGCGGTTAAGAGCTCTATGTGACAAAGGGCAAATGCTGCCAGGGGGAGGGGAGGTACCCCCGCTGTCACTGGCAGATCTCACACCCCCGATAGGGGCAGCAAGCAATGCAACCCCAGCAGCCTCGGTATCAGGGCAATCTATACCATCGCAAGGGACGTCATCGCAGCAAAGACAAGAACAAGAGTGGCAGTCGGGACAGTTTTGTTCCAATTGAATAACAAACCAGTGAGAATTATACGCCCAGATACACCGGAGAGTCAACAAAGTGGAGATCAGGGTGAAAGACAAGGAAGTGAACCCAAGGAAAACTGGGAGGATAACAACGAGCTAGAGTCAGAAATAGAAGAAATATGGGATGATTTAGATGAATACGAAGAGGCATCTGCCGCAGGAGGATCCCCACTGCCAAACTGTCGTTACCCAGACACACTATCACCACCATTGTGGCAAGGTAGATTAAGACAACGAACAGGGAGGACAGGGAACATACTGGTAAGTAAAACGAAAAAAGGGAGAACGAGCAAAACAGGAAAGAAACAGAAACTACAAATGCCACTGATACATAAAGGAGCAGGTAGGCCAAACTATATTCCGTGGGCCCAAATGGACAAAAACAACCTGTTAAAACTCCTCCCCCCGCTGACGGGAGGGGCAGGTAAGTGGATACATGTATTTGAGATGAACACGGCAGGTGTGCCGTTAGCTATAGGTGATGTACAAAGCTTATTAGTATCAGCAATTGGGGACCAAGCAGACACAATCTGGGAAAGGGCAGGGTTCCCGGGAGTAACAATGAGCTGTGATTGACACGATGGATCACCATTCAACAATGTTCGAGCACAAGTGTGGGATACATTGCGGCGTGCATTTCCAGAAGTTCCAGATTTACATGCAGTGATGCAGTGCACAATGGAGGTGAACGAGGATCCTGCGCAATTCATTTTGCGAGTGCAAGATTTATGGAGAAGCGAAACTGGTACGGCATGGAATCAATCAACAGCTTTATTCTATTTTATCATTAAAAAGGGGTTGCCGAAAGAGGTGCAGAAGGCCTTGGACAAAATAGCTGGGATCGAAGCCAAAGGGTGGCCTGAAATTCAGAGCATAATTGTACACCACTGGAGGAGGATCAAAGAGAAGGAGAAGGAGTTCACGCAAAAGAGGCTGGCCGACGAAGCAAAATGAGTGCAGACAAAATTAGTGAAGGTCGCCGCCATTACTGCCAGTGTAACAGCAGACAGAGGAAACCAAGGAGAGGAAAACGCGGGAGGAAGACCGGTTGGGATAGCAGCGCAGTGGGTTGGAGAGGACCAAGGACAGTGGAACGGAGAAGAACAGCCATGCCAAGGATCACAGTGGCAGAACAGGCAGGCCCAAGGAAGAGGTGGGTACCGTGGGCAGAGGGGAGGATACGGAGGAATGGGAAACAGAGGGTATGGTGGGCAAGGTCCAAGAGGAGGACAACAGGGGTCATGTTGGAATTGTAGAAGATGGGGACATTATTCACGAGATTGTAGAATGCGACCATCAGGGTATTTTCAAGGGCAGCAGTCCATGAACAATGAACAGGGGTGGGGCTGCCCACACCCAGGTAGCCCTTGTGGAGCTCCAATGGGGGGGGGACAACAAAATCAGTACTGTTATGACCCCCAAATGCAACAAAGCCAGCCAGCCCCACAACATCAGCAACAGCAGCAGCCACAACAGCAAAACGCACTACAGCCCATGGCGAGACAAAACCCAGAAGGGAACATAAACAATAACCCTTTTGCAGCGGCCGCAAACGGTGCCCCTGCACCATTCCGTGGCGTAACGGTCGTAGGTGACAACGTTTTTTCAGTGCCAGGTCAGCAAAGATACCAAGACTAGGACAGCCCACAGGGAGTACTTGCATGTCCAGTCCTATCCACCACACAAAGTGTAAATGAGGAACCACTAGTGGCGGCAGAGATAGGAAACAAGCAGTTTATCTTTATGGTAGACTCTGGAGCAGAAAAATCATGCCTCACAGAAGGGCGGTTTCATCTCTCGGGAAGAAATTCGGAGACGCAGGGGTTCTCTGGGGCTATTTTAAAAGTTCCTTATACAACAGATCTTGATGTAACAGTAGGGGGAAAAACCGTGCGCGCACCCTTATTGTATTACGAAGACGCGCCAATCAATTTGATGGGACGAGACTTGCTCAGTAAGTTAAACATGACCATAGCCTTTACTGAAAGAGGGATAGTGTGCTCAACGCCAGGGGTATGCCCCATACGAGCACTCCTGATAATAAGCACGATGACAAAGGAAGTTGCAGTAAGAGGGATCCCCATTGACATGGACATGTTCGTCTATGGAATACAGGTATTAGCCAGAGTAGTGCCTGAAATAACACAAAAAGAGTGGAGAATACCATCAGACTTCATATTGCGCCCAATCACACCAACAGATGTAGTGCCAGGCACAATTATATCTATAGACATTGAGGCAGTTCAAGTTTCCAACAAACGCATTGTGGTCATAGGCCTGGACACGCAGGGACGCGAGTGGAGAAGGAACAAGTTACTTACCTGTAACTGTTGTTCTCCAGCATGTGTCTGGCATGGATTCACATGCTCATGAATATTCCCCGTCGTCAGGCTGGGAATCCTCGGTAAAGAAAAAATCAGTATCAGTTTCGTTTCTGATCTGTCTTTCTTAGTAGTAACCAATCACTGATCTCTGGGTCATACTGCCCCCAGCCAATGACTGCCCTCTCCCCAAACCCCGCCTCCAGCAGCCATCCTCAGATTTGGTAGCACGCCAAGTGGCAGTATGACCAAGTGAAGAGCCGCAGAGGGGTAGGTGGGAGGGCTCGCATGTGAATCCATGCCAGACCCATGCTGGAGAACAACAGTTACAGGTAAGTAACTTGTTCCTTCTCCAGCATGGGGTCTGGCATGGATTCACATGCTCATGAATAAAATAATACATAGCAGTAAACACATGCACAACCACAGGAGGTGGCAACAGGGTCAACATTAAGCAATACAACAACTCAACATTAAGCATCTCTTACCTCCTCACCAGGCTCACCTTAAGCGAGCAGGTTGCGCTCCCTGGAGTCCCGATCGACGCAGTAGAATCTTGTGAAGGTGTGCGTCGACTTCCACGTAGCAGCTCTGCAGATGTCCAGCAGGGGTACACCAGACAGGAACACCGTGGTAGCAGCGATCGCTCTGGTCGAATGGGCTCTCGGACAGCTGGGCAGTGGTCGGTTTGCCAACCGGTGACAATGCATGATGCAGCCGGAGAGCCATCTGGAAATGGAAGTCTTCGAGAGAGCCTTCCCCTGATTCACAGACCCAAAGTTCACGAATAGCTGTGACGTCTTCCGAAAACTCTTTGTGCGGTCCACGTAGAACTTCAGCGCTCTGGCTACATCCAGCGAGTGCAAAGTCCTCTCGGCCGGCGTCAAAGGCGACGGGAAGAAAACGGGTAACACCAAGGGCTCGTTGAGGTGGACGTCCGACGGCACCTTGGGCATGAAGTAGGGGTGCGCCCTAAGCACTACCCATGTGTCATGAAAAGTCAAGTATGGAGGCTTGCAAGATAGGCCCTGAATCTCTCCCACTTGTCGTGCAGAGGTGATGGCCACGAGGAACGCTGTCTTCCATGACAGGAACTTCAAGGGCGCCGAGTGCATAGGCTCGAATGGGGCTCCCATGAGCCTGGTCAGCACCGCATTAAGTTCCCACGCCGGGGCAGGAGCCTTCACCGGCGGGAATGAACGGAATAGTCCCTTCATAAATTCCTTTACCAGGCGATGAGACCACAAGGACGCCCGTCCCGTAGTCCTGGTATATCGGGAGATGGCAGCCAGATGTATTTTTATGGAGGCGTGAGCCAGTCCAGCTTTGGCCAGCGACAGTAAGTACGGCAGCACCTGAGGGGCCGTAATCCGCAGAGGGTTAATATTCTGTGCACGGCACCAGACAGAGAACCTCTTCCATTTATGACCGTAACACTTGAGAGTTGAGGACGCCCTGGCCTTTTCAAGAACCTCTCTGCAATCAGCCGGGATATCGTACCCCCCAAACTCTAGCGCTGCAGGAGCCAGGCCTGCAAGTTCAGCGACTGTGGGTCGTGGTGTACAATGGCGCCTCCTTCTCTGGAGAGAAGATCCGCGTCCGCCGGCAGCCTGACTGGCGGGGACGTTGACAAGTCCAGAAGGTCCGGGAACCAGATCTGCCTCGGCCACGCCGGTGCGACGAGGATCATCCTGCACCTGGACATCTTGAGCTGGCTGATGAGGTGGAGCAGCAACGGCAACGGAGGGAACGCGTATAGAAACAGGCCGTCCCAAGGGAACGAGAAAGCATCGCCCATGCTCCTCGGCTGTGGGAACCTGCTGGCGAACCTCTGGCACTTGGAGTTTGTCGCCGTCGCGAACAGGTCGATCTGGGGTTTGCCCCATCGTTGGAAGAGTCGATCCACTTGATCCTGGCGCAGTTCCCACTCGTGGCACGAGCGCAGCTCCCTGCTGAGTGAGTCGGCGATGGTGTTTTTTATTCCTGCCAGGTGGAAGGGAACCAGAAACATCCCCTGAGCGATGGCCCAGTGCCACAGATCCTGGGCCTCCTTGGATAGGGCTGGGGATCTGGTGCCTCCCTGCTTCCGTATGTAGAACATCGTGGTGGTGTTGTCGGTGAAGATCCTCACCACCTTGTCCTTGAGGGACGGGAGGAACGACTTGAGCGCCCAGAACACTGCACTGAGCTCCAAGATGTTGATGTGAAGAGACCTCTCCTCCGGGAGCCAAAGGCCTCTTGCATGGAGATTTCCGGTGTGGGCCCCCCCAACCCTGCAGAGAGGCGTCCGTAGTCACCGTCTCCTGAAACGCCGGGGTTTGAAAGTCTGCAAAGGGGTACATGAGGACATCATCCCGAGAAGGGACTTGATGGACCTCACCCTGGCCACGTCCGTGGCTAACAATCGCCGTACCTTGCCCAGGATGGTTTTGGTTCTCTCCTCTGAAACAGTGCTACTTGTGACGGAACCAGGTGGGATTTGGGGTAGTTGATGGAGAACCCCAGCTCCGTGAGCAACCGGACGGTCCTCGCTGTATGATCGACGGCGAGTTCCCTTGACCTTGCCCGGATTAGCCAGTCGTCCAGGTAGGGGTAGACGTGGATCCCCTGCAGGCGCAGCCGCGCCGCCACTGGTGCCAGGCACTTGGTGAAAACCCTGGGTGCTGACTTTAATCCGAACGGTAGGGCTCTGAATTGGTAGTGGCGTCCTTGAACTACGAACCTGAGGAACTTCCTGTGCCTTTCTAGAATGGGGATGTGGAAGTAGGCATCCTCCAGGTCCAGCGACGATAGGAAGTTGCCTTCCTCCAGCTGTCCCAGTACGTGCTGGAGGGTGACCATCTTGAATTTCTGCGCCTTGATGTATTTGTTTAACCGACGCAGGTCTAGGATTGGGCGCCAACCGCCTGTCTTCTTCCTGACGAGGAAGTACCTTGAGCACACTCCGGATCCCCGGAGCCTCCTGGGGACGAGCTCGATGGCACCTTTCTTGAGCATCGCCTTTACCTCCAACAGCAGTTGAGGGACGTGATTCTCCTTCCTGGCCACGGGAGGAATGCGAGGGCACTTCTTTAGGAATTCTAGTGAGTGCCCGTTGGCCAGGGTGTCCAACACCCAACGATCGGTGGAGATGGACTCCCACACCCTGACGAACTTCGTCAGTCGGCCTCCCACTGGGGCGCTTCGGTGGGGGCCCGACCACCCGGCCGGGTCAGTCTTGCTTGGACGCGGCCTTGCCGCCTTGGTCTCCTTGGCGACGACGGCGGGAACCCCCTTGCTTGCCGCGACCTCTGTAGGCCTCCTGGGAAGAGGAGCGGGCCGCCTGGCGGTAGGAGGAGGAGCCACCGCTGGATCCTTTGGAGGCACCCTGTCTGCCTCCAGCGCTCCGAAAGGGCCGTCGCTGCTGAAGCACTCCAAGGGCCCGGGCCGTCTCTGAGCCAGTCTTGATGGCATGTAGAGACTCATCCACCGCCTTACCAAAGAGGTTGTTGCCGTCGAACGGCATGTCGAACACTCTGGTCTGGACGTCCTGGCGAAAGTCTGTTGCCTTGAGCCATCCTCGTCATCGGAGGCAAACTCTGTTGCCCAGTTGGCGAAATCCGGTATCGGCAATGTCCGTTGCCACCGTAATGGCGTGATCCGACGCCACCTCGCCCTCCTTTGCCCTTTTTTCATCAGGCAGGAAATCTAGCAGGGGAGCTATCTTGAACCAGAGCTCCCTGTCGTAGCGGGCCACGATCGCTAAGGCATTGGCCGCCTTAATCGTCGTCGCCGCCGGTGAGATGACCCGTCGTCCCATAGAGTCCAACTTCTTGCCCTCGCTGTCCGGCCAGGAAGTGGAAGTTGAAGACGCCGCGCCCGCTGCCTTCTTCTTAGCCGCTGCCGAGACGACCGAGTCCGGCGTGGGCTGGGCCCTGAGGCACAAGGGGGCGGCATCGGGGACTCAGTACTTCTTCTCGTACCTGTCCCTCTTGGCGGGTGTTGTGGCAGGGTTCTTGAGGACGGCAAGCCCCTCGTCCCAGATGTCATCGAGTAAAGGCACCGCGAGGACCGTCTTCCTTTTAGCCTCTCGTCGTTGGTACAGAAACCCCTCCTTTTTCTGTTGTTCAGGGCAGAGCTCGGATGCCCTGGTTATCATGGCGTGGAAAGAGCCAACCTCGTCGGCTGGGGATGCCCGCGGGGGGGGGTGGCGACGGGATGCCTGCTGTGTCATCGCCGCCGTCGTCGTCCGTCCCCGTCGCCGTATCTGTCGCCGTATCCTCTCCCGGCGTGGGGGATGAGGGGTCTACCGGCCTCGCGGGCACAAAGGGCGGAGAGGGGTGGACTCTTCTCCGCTTGTTCGGAGGGTTTCCTGACGGGCCTGGTTCTGGATTCTCCGTCGGGGTCCGTGGTAATCTCAAAATGGCCGCCGAGCTATCCTGAGGCTCGAGCAATGGCTGCGACGGACGGGAAGGCCGTTCCACTGGGCCCTGTTCGTCCTCCTCGTCGCTATCTACGATCACGTCAGCAGGGACCGTCCCCTGGGATCGAACCTTCTCGAACCTCTCGTTGAGGTTTATGAACCTCTCGTTGAGGCCTATGGACCTTGCGTTGAGGCCCCTCTCGGTCTCCACCAGTTCCTCCTCAGAGGCTGATTCCGAGTCTGTTGCGGCCACCGCCCCCCCCCCTCTTTTTCAGCCGGGGGCTTCACGGGGGTCTTAGCGGTGGGCTGGAAAGAGGATTCCCTCTGCGGTGGCAGGGATACTCTGGTCCCAGAGGCCGTTTCCATTGGCGTAGTCTCAGCCGGCTCCGCCAGGGTCGCAGAGACCACTCCGTTAGAGGCCTTAGCCGGGTGGATTAAGGCCCTCACCACCTTAGGTGCGTCTTGGGCCTTTGCCTTGAGGGGAGGGTCAACGCCTTGCTCCCCCTTCAAGATCGACTGGGTCTGCTCCAGCGGCCTACCCAGGTTCTCGGACTTCTTCTTCCCCGAACCAGAGCGCTGGCTCGTGGTCGAACATGCCGGGGAAGTAGCGCCCTGCTTGGCAACCGAAGAGCCCGACCTATTGGCGCTCCCGGAGCCCGCGGACTCGCGGTGCTTGGCCTTCTGGTGGGCCCCCGTCACCGGGGTGCCCTCAAAGGACTTAGAAGCCCGCTCAACATTCTTCTTCGCCTTCTCACTTGCTGTGCCCTTCTCCAGCCAGGAGGCGAGGCGGGAACGACGATCTTGTTTGGTCCGTTCCGAAAGGTTCTTGCAGAACGCACAGTCCTTCTCCACGTGCGTCTTGTCCCCATGGAGGCAGTAGAGACATCACAAATGCTCATCCTCCTTGAAAACGTTATAAAATCCGCATCCAGGGCAGTTCCTGAACAGCTTGGATCCGGGCGTCGAGCTTCCTTTGTCCTGGGCCATGTCCGTTGAGGTAGGCCGCAGATCTTCCGGAATCCTCCAAGAAGTGTAAACTCGACGAAAACTTCACCCTTGAGGGGCATAGAAGAATTCCGAAACAGGTCCCTGTTATCGGAAGTAGAAACTGTGGAGCTTGATGCTCGATTAAACCTAAAAAATGAGAAAATCTCCCGAAAAAGCGTAAAAACGCAGTAAAAAAAGAAAACTCGAGAGCTAAACATGAGGACTCCCAACACTTGAGCGTGCTGTAAAAATCTGAGGATGGCTGCCGGAGGCGGGGCTTGGGGAGAGGGCAGTCATTGGCTGGGGGCAGTATGACCCAGAGATCAGTGATTGGTTACTACTAAGAAAGACAGATCAGAAACGAAACTGATATTGATTTTTTCTTTACCGAGGATTCCCAGCCTGACGACGGGGAATATTCATGAGCATGTGAATCCATGCCAGACCCCATGCTGGAGAAGTGTGCTATGCATAGAGCCAAACATAATGCTAAAATATATAACTGATGAAGAATTGTTTACTGATTACGAAGGGGATGGAGAAATAATAATGGAAATAAGCATACCATGTGACATCATGATCCAATACAGAGAAATACACAACCCACTTATGGCTAACTTAAAGGCCCCACCGACAATATTTGAAGAAGACATGGCCAGGGTAGCATCTGAAATTTGGACTACAGGGCCACACGATGTGGGATTGTTGCATGAGGTAACTCCCATAAAGATAAAACTGAAACCAGGTGCCCTCCCACCCAGAGTGAAACAATACCCAATATCTAAAGAAGCAGAGGAAGGTATTAGAGAAACAGTGAATGCACTCCTAAGCCAAGGTATCTTAGTGCCATCAACTTCCCCATGCAACACAGCGATTTTTCCGATTAAAAAAGCGGAAGGAGGGGCGTGGAGAATGGTCCAGGACCTCCGCCCACTCAATGACATCATCCAAAAAGAGTTCCCATTAGTGCCTAACCCGGCATCAATATTGTGCAGTATACCAAAAGAGACAACTTGCTTCACTGTCATTGATCTAAAAAATGCCTTTTTCTCTGTGCCACTCGCACCAGAGTCGCAGTACCTTACAGCTTTTACATTAGGAAACAGCAGATATGAACATCGCAGACTCCCACAGGGGTATTGCGAGAGCCCAAGCATTTTTAACAGAGTACTACGAGAAGACATTGGCAACATAGATGTAGGGAGCACCATTATACAGTACGTAGACGATTTACTCGTCTGCAGCACAACAGAAGAAGAGTTTAGAGAAGATTTGATAACACTGCTTAACGTATTGGATGCCAAGGGATAAAAGGTGGACAAAGGAAAGTTACAATACTGCCTTGCAGACGCTGTATACCTCGGTCAGCAAATATCTAAAGATGGAAAAAGAATACTACCAGACAGAGCTGCTGCCATTCGACACATTATCAATCCAAAAACAGTGAAGGACATGCAGAAATTTGTTGGCATATGTAACTATTGCCGAGCGTGGATCCTCGATTACGCAACATGCACACGGCCAATGCTACAAGCATTGAAAGAAGCACAAAAGAACAGAGCCCCAATAAAATGGACACAGGAGACAATTGCCCAATTCTCTCGATTAAAAGACCTTATTTCAGATGCCCCAGGCCTTGCAAATCCAGATTATGAAAGGGAATTTTTCCTGTTTTCACATAGCAATGGAACATTAATGACAGCAGTATTGACACAAAAGACATCGCTAGGCCACAAACCATTAGCGTATTACAGTGGAATATTAGACCCAGTAATGCAGGGACATTTCGCTTGCGAACAGGCCCTCGCTGCAGCAGCCTTCGCTATTGAGAAAAGTGCCACGATCGTAATGGGATGTTCAGTGACGCTATATGCGGAACACTCATTATTTGCTATCTTGGAAAGATCAAAATCTACTCTCACAACACAGAGAGCCTCTGCTTATGAAATAATAATATCCAGTCCAAATGTACATGTGGTCAGATGCAAGACAGTGAACCCAGCCACATTCATTACAGAGCCATGCACAACTGAGGATTTACAGGAACACGTATGAGGGAGAGGGCGATGACATTCCCAAAGCAAGTGAAAATGCCCTTACAGAAGGAGAAATTTATTTCATAGACGGGTCAGTATCCATAAACTCAGAGACAGGAGAGAAACATGTGGGGATGGCAGTAGTGCGCATGGAGGAAGACACATACGAAGTGATTGTTCAAAAGCACCTCCCCTCACATTACTCTGCGCAAGCAGCCGAACTGACCGCACTAATCAGTGCGTTCGACACAGCCAAAGATTGTGCCATAACAATATATTCAGACTCAGTTTATGTCACCACCACAGTTCACTCAGGGCTATCACGCTGGTGAAGGAGAGGGTTCAGAAGAGCAGACGGGTCCCCCGTACAACATGCCACGTTGCTAAATGAACTAATAGAAGCTTTAGCAGAGCCATCGGTAGTAGCAGTGGCTAAATGCCAGGACCATACCAATAACACAGACGCCGTCTCATTGGGGAACGCAGCAGCCGACGCAGCAGCAAAGGAAGCCTCGCACTTCAATAAAACACCAACATCAGAGTACATTGTAGAAACAATCACAGCAGAACAACCAGCAGAAGCCTACAGTAACACGCCCATAGCACAATTGATAGAACTCCAGAGAAGGGCCCCACCGCAAGAGCAGGAGTTGTGGGGCAACCGAGGATGTAAACAATCAGCCATAGATCTCATTTGGAGACAGGAAACGACAGGCAAGGTAGTGATGCCTGTAGAATTATTAGAAGTAGCATTCCAACAACTGCATTTCCCAGCTCACGTTGCACAACAATACATCGCCTCAGACATTCAGGAGGATTGGTTTGTTCCCAATCTGCACAAATACTTGTCTAAATTTGTGAGTGAATGTACTACATGCCAAACTTACAATTCAGGAATGATATTACGAACTCTGCGTGGCACTTTGCCATGCCCTACAGGTCCATTCAGAGAATTACATATCGACTACGCCGATATGGGAGAAAGATGTAATGGAGCAAGATATTTGATTGTGGTAGTATGCCCTTTTTCACGGTGGGTGGAAGCGGGCCCGTGTCCCCATCCTGATGCAAAATGTGCTGCCAAGTTCCTTGTGTGAGAAGTATTCTCGCAGTGGGGAATCTGTGACGTGATCCGTTCAGACAACGGCACGCACTTTGTAAATGATCTCTTCAAAGAAGTAACCTCCCTTCTGGGGGTGAAACATAAACTATGTTTGATTTATCATCCAATGGCCAATGGAGTTGTGGAGAGGATCAACGGGCTGCTCAAAAGCAATTTATCGAAACTATGCAGCACGTTGAAAAAAAATTGGGTATATTGTCTGCCCCTAGCACTGTTCCAACTCAGAAATCAGCCATGCAAGGATCACCATTTAAGCCTGCACGAAATCGTGATGGGGAGAAGAATGCACACGCCGCTCTCTCCTTTTAGGAGGGCGTCTGATGCACACAGGGCTGCCACAGTGCTGGGGGAAGAGTTTAAGGAATACCTGGCACAGCTAACACGTGCAGTACGCAGCATAGCAAAACAACTTGCTCCGCCATTTACTGAAGTAGTAGCAACAGACACCTCCATGCCGGCAGCAGATAGCCCGAGGGGCCGTTAATGCCAGGGGAATACATCTATGTTAGAAATTTTGTAAGAAGGTGGAATTCACCAAGATTTCATGGTCCATACACAGTGGCGTACAGCACCCCAACTGCAGTTAAAGTGAAGCGGTTGAAATACTGGGTGCACCTCTCAAATGTGAGAAGGGTGCACAGCGTCGCACTTCCCCAAAATGAAACCGACTGTGTGGATGCCATCGCTAGCACAGTCTGAAATGATGAAAACTGCAACTAAGACAGGGAAAGAATAGCGAAAAAGCGAAATGTTTTTTTTTATATATTCTGTCTTTCTCTCTCTCTTTTCTTTTTACTTTTTAAATCTCATATGAATCGTGTTATTTTTCCCATTTTTTTTTCATTGTTTTTATGATAAATATTGTTAAATGCCTAATTGAGCAAAAAGATGAAAAAGAATGAACAATTGCAAATATGTTTCTTTTCATGATGACTTAACGAATTTGTCTCGCCCACATAGTTCAACATGAGCCAATGCGACGAAACGGCTGAGCAGGCTGAAATGTTAGATAGAAATAGGGATGCCACTAGGGCCAGTAGACTGAGCAATGTAGAATGTGTTATAAAATATGCTACCATACTATTTGTAATAATGATGTTTTATTTTATTTGGTATAACGTTGTTTTATTTGTGGCAAATGAAATGAACAATGGGGAGAACGGGGCTGAAATGACAAAACCAGGGTCTAAACTAATATGGACTGGAGCAACAACTATTTTGAAGGACACTTATAACATTGAATCGAATAGTATAAAGACAACGTCACCCTATGAACAATTGCATGTAAACAAAACTGCTATTCCATTGTCGAGTAATACTATGGCCAAGGAAATAGAGCTTGGATGGAATGTAAATGACGATTACTATTGGTTGACTAACTCCAGAAATACAGCATGCACACACACACTGCACCAGAAACCACTACTGACTACACACATGTCACCATGAACAACATAGATGATGCATGGTTTAGAATATTCCTGCTGCAATATCCACGAGTTGGTACCCAATTAAAAAAAAACAAAAGGAGGAGAAAAAGGGGGGTGGGAAAAAACAGATACGATATTTATCATAACCTGGGGTTAGATGAAATAGAGGACCCCGACACCCTGACCAATCAAATAAATGGTATTCAGACATGAGCGCCGCAGCAAAGCACGCAAGTAATGAAAGTTGCTACGTGTGCTCATTTATTCCTCATGCAACTTGTCTGAGGCCCAATGTTTGATTCATCTGATGCTGTGTAGAATAAAAAAGACATTTCAAGCACACACAGTCACTATGGAAAAATTGGAAAACAAACAAACTTGCACCAGCAGACGACAAGGAGTAATCTGCCTCCAAGAGCCATTTTTCATCATAAAAGGGACAAGGTATGCAGACGACAAGTGGCATGATGAAACGATTAAATGCAAAGCTGAGGGGCTTCGAGGGCTGCCAGATGAAACATACGAGTGGGCAAAAGAAACGTGCATCCCCATCTGGTCACAGCATTTCACCAAGCTGACATGAGTCACACCCCTGGAGAGACCCATAAAGATTCAAAAGGAAATACACAAACTTTGCTTCCATGGAGAAGGGAAGGTGACTATGGGAACCGCACAGCAGTGCAATAAGACTTTAATAATGCCAGATATGAAAAAAGGCACTGCTGCATTAATGGACATATACTGGATCTGTGGCAAACAAGCTTACCTGCATCTCCCAGCATCCTGGAGGGGCACTTGTGCCCTAGCCACACTTCACTCAGCATTAATGGTGATACCAGAGAGCCACGTTCAGTTTACAGCAAGGCCTTCGGCTGACAGTTCGACAGCAGGCCAATCGGCTGACACATCGGCAGCAGGGCAATCGGCTGAACCATCGACAGCGCCCGATGAGACAATCACGGAGCCCCCAGCATACGAACTATTGTCAGAAGAAACATTGAGAACCAAGTTCTTTCAGCAAAAGATCCAATCATATTTCGTCCAAATCGTCAGAACTCTTTGCTGAAATCCCACAGCAGTACAAGTTTTTTTCATCTGCAGAAACATTCTTTGCATCATTTCTAGCACCAGGCGTTCAAGCAAGGGCTAACGCGAAATGGCTGCAGATAACACGCTGGGAGCTCATCCAGCTGGCTAACGACACTGAAGAAGGATTCAACATCATAAAAATAGAGCTCCGTGCACTGCGCCTGATGACGATGCAAAACAGATATGTCTTAGATCTTATCACAGCGATGGACGGTGGTGTTTGCAAAAAAATTGGGGGGGCATGTTGCACGTTTGAACCAACTTCAGATGCTGATAATGGGACACTGTCACATGTGATAACAGCAGTACATAATTTAGGAGAAAGCATGAGAGCAGAAGGTGGAACGGATAAGAACACGTGGTTCGACAATCTGTTCAGCTGGATACCATCATGGGTGAACATAGCAGCGAAGATACTCATTCCCATTATTGTCTTTCTTCTCCTAATATTCTGTGTGTGCCAACTGGGACTAAGATGCTGTGAAAATAATATGCCTAATTCAGCAATGATGATGGTAACAGTGGGCCAACAGACAACGGTGGCTACCATGATAGATGCCCAAGTACAAACTGGAGAATACACCACAGCGCAGTACAGGATAACTGCCATCTATAGGCGGTATGGGGACGTGGTCGATAATCTACATTACACTACCATTAAAGAACCAAAGAACTTGCTGTGGTATAACGAGGTTTGGATAGATTTAGATGGGGATGGTGGAATATACTTAATGGTCACCCCAGAAGAATACGCAAGAAGAGGTAACAGCTTAAGAAGTGTGTGTAAAGCATGGATGCCAATAAAGGGTACACTTGCTTGGGATGAGGCTGTGGCTGAAGCTGAGCGCTACCGAAGGGAGAACGGAAAGAACGAGATAAGTAGTTCGTTACTTTAGATGTAACAAAAGGGGGAATGTATGGGAGTGAGGGGTTCCCAGGCCCCCTCGCGTCGTACGCTCCTCAGTACAAGGCTTGGACCACGTGCCTCCGGTAGTGGGATTGCGCCTTGCCCTTATGTAAAGTTAAGCATGGTTGACTGCTGCATAGATGGGACTACTGAGAAGGACACGGGGCATCCATCTTTTGTGCCCCCTTTCGACTCCATCTTGGGTAAACAGGCCTCACTGCGATAGTACAGCAATGCTCAGCTCCGCTTCCACCGCAGCAGCCAAAGACAGAGACACACACACACAAGGCGCGCAGGCAGCTGGCTGGCCCCCACCCTTGCACTCCCCCTGCGAAGAAAAGCTCTGTGCTTCCATTTCTCACGCTGAAGCCGGAGAAAGTTGCAACAATCAATATGCTACAGTTTTCCTCCTCTGAGATCACTGTTAGCATGAGAACCAGCATGTGAACCAAGATGAACTAAGCACTTTCTGCTCGTTCGTCCCCATAAACGTGCAAGCCACCCACCCCCATTAAGAACAATTTATTGCCATCTTGACCCTGCGCTCCCTGTAAGGTATTTTCTTTCAAGTGCCAGGCCTCGCCTGTGCTGCGAAACCCAGCCAACACACCCACTACTAAAATTAAGCATCTTACCACAATATATGTTTTTACTTATACTAATAGGTCTAAAAACCTAGCAGATATGTGAAACTCAGCTTGATTCTTTTACATGCACAATAAGGTCAAGGCCTCCAATTAAAGCCACGAATGACCCAATTGTACTGACAATAATTGTTATGTGTAACTTGTGTAGAAATATGAAAAGTAGCATAAAATGTTTTAGATCATTTGTTATTTAGTGTTTTTCGAATGCAACAAATTAGCTTAGGTAGTGACCACAGTGACCGGACCCTGACCTGCGTGGAGCACAAGATATGCCACCCACACCTACAGCACCACACCGCCTGGCCAATCGGGTCCATTTAGCATTTTTTGTTAGAGTTACTTTAATTGATATATATATACAAACACTGATGTAAAGGGGGTGGGAGTTTTTTGGGTTATTTCCTTGCTGGAGAAATAAACCATCCTTTAAACTCTTGCAGTCGGGTCTCAGTGCCTCCTTCCCTGACAAGGGGTGGTTATTTTATTTTCTCTCACACGCAGTAAGCCGGGGAAAGGCACCTACATTATTCCTTATAACTTCTTCTCCAAACCGTGCCAACCGTCCTGCTGCCCAGCTCACAACTGCCTTCTCCCATCTGTTTGATATAAACAATACTCTGTCCAAGTCTGCCACACTACACAATTGGATGTTAACAAAGATAACAGTTCCTGAATATTTGGCACATACCAATCTTCCTGAATATCTGTTGCAATATGCTGTTTAGATACGTGGGCAGGTTAATGGAGCTGGACCAAGGCCACCAGTGCCAATGCTTGAGGCATGACGACCTTTCCTGTACTAATTTGCCTCCACACCAAATCAGTTGGAGATTGTGCACACCCTCTCTTTTGCCACACTCACTTTTCTCTTTGTGAGGCCTGGCCTTGGATCTCAATAACTTCTCCAACAGGGAGAGCCGTAAATAGCACTTGCAACTGAAGCTGCATGTTCAGAAACGCTGGATGCTCAGGTATTTCTGGTACCGGCAAATAAGCGGCCTGTTTCGCCACTTCCCGCTTTGTCCCCAAAGGAGACAAAGTCTACGCCGCTTGTGTGGGCGGCGCACTTTACGATTGCGGCAAGTGTAGGTTGTTCAAGCTCAGCAATCAGTCTGTCTAATAAAAAGTCATGCTGCACGGGAGATCCATCTTTTCTACAGAACCCTCTCCTCATCCATCTCAACAATCCTGAGTGGACAGTCGTCGTATCATACGCCGAATCTGAATAGATTGTCACTCCGCATCCCTGTGCTGCCCAAGTGCTTCAATAAAGGCAATCAGTTCTGCTGCTTTTGCTGAATAATGACCTGGCAGCCTTTGCTGCAAGTCAACATCAAATTCTCCCTCAACCAGACGCACCAACGCCACTCCAGTATGTCTCTGGCCCATCTCCTGGTCTATGGTCAAAGACCTGTCAACGAAATACACTTCTCCTTCATCAAGAGTGTAGTCATGAGCCCTAGGAATACTATTCTCTTGGCCTTCATAGGTGACACAATCATGCACCTCGTCATCATCAGTAATGGGATAAGTCAAAAAGGTAGCTGGGTTTACTGTCTTGCAATGAACACTGTGAATAGATGGGCTTGACAATATAACCTCATATGCAGAAGTCCTTTGTGCGGTCAAAGTGGATTTGGATCGCTCCAGTATCGCAAAAACTGGATGTTCCATGTACAGTGTTCGGGAACAACCCACAACAATAGTTGCAGACTTCACAATAGCGAAGGCAGCAGCAGCCAACACTGGTTTGCACGGGAACTGACCTTGCATGATGGAATCTAACATTCCACTGTAATAGGCCAAAGGTTTATGCCCCATTGTGCTGTGTTGTGTCAGTACAGTCATCATTTGACCATCAGAATGTGAAAAGAGATCAAACTCTTGCGTGTAATCAGGCGGTAGAGATAACATATTTAAGCTCTTGAAATGCAGTGATCATCTCATCGATCCAGATGATTGTATTTTTTGTATGCTGTGCTTCCTTGAGGGCCTAAAGCAAAGGTTTGGTGTATGACGTAATCAAAATTCCATGCTCTACAATCATTACAAAGGCCCAGAAATGTCTGCATATCATTCACTCCCTGGGGTGTGGCACGCACTGCTGCCGCTCGCTCGAGGGTAAGTCTTTTACCATTTAGAGAAATCAACTGTGCCAAGTACAACACATGCTGCTGACAATATTGCAATTTTGCTCGGTCCACCTTGTACCCTTTGTCGGCTAACAATTGTAACAACACTACAGAATCTTCCCTGCATTGGTACTCCATAGTACTACACACCCACAAGTCATCCACATATTGAATTATAGTACTAGGGGCATAGATGTTGCCTAAATCTTCATGTAGCACCCTATTAAAGATACTCAGGGACTCACAGTACCCTTGGGGAAGCCTAGGATGTTGGAATCGGCTCCCAGCAAATGTAAACGCAGTGAGGTACTGTGAATCAGGGTGCAAGGGCACTGAGATTAAAGCATTTTTCAGGTCCACTACAGTGGAATGAGTGGCCTCCAAAGGTATATTACACAATATTGAAGTGGAGTTTGGAACCACTGGGAACTCCGCCTGTACAATGTCATTGAGTGGGCGAAAATCCTGAATCATTCTCCAACTAGCACCTTTCGATTTCATCATCGGATAGATAGCTGTATTGCGATGTGAATTTGAAGGTACTATAATGTCTTGATGTAAATGGGCCAAAATGGTGTCGAAAATCCCCTCCTCTGCTACCTTTGACAGGGGATAATGTTTTACACATGGCAGTACAGCACCAGGTTAAGGGTGATGCGCATGTCCGGCCCTATACCTGTGTCCACGGAAGCTTCTGAGCCCACACAATCCCCCGAGCTGTGCAGTCAACTACTGAACTTAAACAGCAGAAGTCTCAACAACTCAGAGGGAAAGGGGGAAGTGGAGAAAACAACAAAAGACACAGGTAACTCTTCTGGATGTTGCGAACCTGCAAAGTGTAAAGAAAATACATTTAATTCATATATATTTAATACTGTTCTCTCCATTACCCCTTAAAGAAAATAATGATACCTGTATTGCCTCCCTTAAATTCTGGAAGGCTTGTATATTTACACCTCAGAATTATATGATGAATACTGAAGAAAACTTCTGAATGTAATTATTCAGAGAATTAACTTTTCATGACTCCACCTTAAGTTCATGATATTTCTTGGAAGTAGTTCTAATTGTTAGTTTCTTAACACCTTGGACTTCTCAATTTCTTCAGCATGAGACCTTTACTTCATTATCCAAGAAAGAACACCGTAACTTTAAACATTGAACTTAAAGGCTTTCTTTCTCAGCTTTGTTTCATATCTTGAAATGAAGAAATAAACAGTCTCTGTCTCATTGCAATTAAATTACTGCGCATGCGTGTGAAAGACTCTCCTCACTTGTATTCAGAATGCTTGCGTGTTGAAGGTTGATGATTTCTATTGATTGCGCATGCGTGAGGAAACCTCTATTCACTTGTATTCAGATAAGCCTGTGCGTTGGAAGTTTATAATTTCAGTTAACTACGCTTGCGTGCAGGAAACCTCTCTTCCTTCACTTACATCCAAGTACGCTTGCGTGAAGATCATTCACAGTTACAATTCACTGCGCATGCGCATTCAATCAGTCAAGATTAACGGCGAGTGAATCCAAAACACTTGACGCCGTTAACACAAACTCTAAAGAAATGAGCAGTTTTCTACGGTACATACACTGCGCATGCAAGTTTATCCTCTTTAATCTCCACAACGGGTGAATAGGATCGCTCTACGCAGTTAAAAATGATGCGTACCACTACTTCACCGCTCATGCTCAGAAACTCAACTCATCTGAGCATGCGCAAGGAATCAGTTTTTAAATAGAAATTAATTCTAGATGCGTATTCACAGAAATAAACATTTACATTTACACAGTGAATATTCTTTTAAGCTTCTAAGTTCAAAAGTTGATCGCGCATCGACTGTACTCACTTTCCTTCACAGAGCAAGAGCAAAATAACATTTAAGCATGAATTAGTCCTTTCTTAAACAGCAATGCGCATCTCAAGAAGACTTAAACATTAAACTCCATTTATGGGGTAAGAAGCTGTCTCAGGTGTTTACATTCCGAATCTGATACAGTTGCTTAGCAGCCTGATTCATGGAATTATTCGCGTGAAAAACGCAGATTTGCGCGACTTTGTGCCCGAAAATCCCTATACCTCACACAGGGATTTTCGGCCAAAAAGGTGCGCAAATCTGCCTTTTTCACGCAAATATTTCCATGAATCAGGTTGTAAATCTTTGTATTTACTAATGCTGAAATTACTTTCAAGAGAAGGTAAGCAGAATGCAAACTCTTTTTCAGGAAAAACTAATTACCTAACTAAATACCTAAGAGTTTAACCAAACTGTTTACACTTAGAAAAGTATATTCTAAACTAGACTTGAGTTTAACCAAATCCACAGAACAGATTTGCAGTCTTTTAAAATTGACTTGAACGCTGCGCTCCCATCAAAACTCAGCATGTCTTTTCCTACAAAGGAATAACACCAAACCAGCTTCTTGAGTTGTTTTTAGTTCTAAAAATATGACATCCTTAAATCAAAACTCTACTTAGAAATATACAGGACCATCCTCATGAAGGCTGGACAATGAAAGGCCGTTTAGAACCTTGAAACTGCTCTCTTGTCTCCTAATCATCCAATCACCATGTAACATCTTCACCACCAATCAGATCCCTGATTGCTTCTCTCCTTCCTTCCCTCCATGCTGGATTGGGACACTCTCCCTCTGATAAAATGATAGTTAAGGAATGTAAAGCAAAAACATCAACAAACACTGATTACAAATTAAAAGAAACTCAAATAAATGGACCCAGACAGTGAAATGGACCCAGACTGTGAAATTAAACCTGACAGTACCCCCTTCGCAAGCCCTGACCTCAGGGCCTACCGTCCTTTTAACCTCAAGTACCTTGTGGAAAGCCAAACTTAATCCCCGACCTCATACTCAGGACAAGGATTACATTTTCTATCAGAAAATTTCTTGTATTTTTCTTTGCTAGACAATAACATCCTAGTTGCCTTTTCCAATCCTTCTCGCATGGTTTGCAATCTCTCCTCCACAGCCGGACTGGACGACTCTACTTTTGTCAATTCACGTAGAAATCGTGGATGAAACCCTTTGCTACAAAAGCAAGGAGACATTGAAGTTGAATCTTTAGAAGTATTGTTATACGCAAACTCTGCCATCCAAAGAAGGTCTACCCAACCTTGGTTTTCATGACAGAAACACCTCAAGTACTTTTCCAGTTCCTGATTCACGAGCTCCACCTGACCATTGGATTTCGGATGTTAACCTGATGTTAAATGAATCTTCATCCCTAATTCTTTACAAAAGGCATTCCAAAACTTGGAAACAAATTGTGAGCCTCGATCAGAAATAATACTACTGAGTAAACCGTGCAAACAAACAATCTCCTGAAGAAATTTCTGAGCAAGAACTGGTGCTGTAGCTTGACCCTTAACAGGAATAAAATGAGCTTCCTTTGTCAAACAATCCACAACTACCAAAATAACAGAACAACCATGGTCAACTGGTAAATCGACAATTAAATCTACTGGTAAAGGTTCTAACAAACCAGCTGGTTTGTTGCAAGATACTTTAGCTTTAGCACATACTTCACACGTTTTTATATAATTTAAAGTATCAACTCTCATAGTTTTCCACCAAAATTGTCTCTGAACAAGATCTAAAGTTTTTGAAATCCCGGATGTCCCACCAAACTTAAATCATGACATTCATGTTAAATCTTTTCTCTTAACTTTTCACTGGGTAAATATAACCTATCACCCACAAATGGCAAACCTTCATGAATTGATCTTGCTGAGTCTTGACAAACCCAATTTTCCCTCTCTTGTTCATCCATAGCATTTTGAATTTCCTGTTTAAACTCATTACTAACGGAAATGTTGGCAGAGATGAAATGATCCTCAGAAATTATAGGTTTAACAATATTTTCCGTCTCTTGCTCACTACTTGCAAATTGCCTAGACAAAGCATCCGCCTTAGCATTCAACTTTCCAGGTCTGAAAGTCACAATAAAATCAAAATCTGCAAAAAACAAGGACCAACGTAACTGCCTAGGTGTCAAGGTTTTGGCAGACTTCAAGAAAAGAAGATTTCTATGGTCTGTAAGAACTGTAACCGCATGTCTAGCACCCATTAAATAGTGTCTCCACTCAACAAATGCAGATTTAATTGATAACAACTCACGGTCCATAATAGTATAGTTCTTTTCAGCTTCAGAACATTTTCTGGAAAAGAAAGCCACCAGATGTAACTGCCCTGTATTTTCATGTCTCTGAGATAAAACTGCTCCCATGGTTAAATTGGAAGCATCGGCTTACACAAAGAAAGGCTTAGAAGGATCCGGATGCAATAAAATAGGGCCAGAGATGAATTTTTCTTTTAACTCCTGAAAAGCCTTTTCGGCTTCTTCACTCCAAGAAAACTTAACTCCTTTCTTAAGCAAATCTGTGATTGGCAGAATTATCTGAGCAAAACCCTCGATAAATCTTCTATAAAAATTGGCAAAACCTAAAAAGCTTTGAACCTCCTTTACTCGAGTCGAGGTTGGCCAATTTTTAACTGCCTGAACCTTCTTGTCATCCATTTCCAGGCCTGAAGGAGCCTCAGTGGAAAATAACAAGGGGGCCCACACCTCTCTGCCTCCTATTTTAATAGGTAATTTATTTGTAAAAGGAACTGATTGAACTGCCCTAGAGAAGCCCTGCATTTCCATGACCCCACCTGATAGAGGGAATCCTCCCCTGGAAATGCATGATTTGGTTGCACCTGTATCCACCATGAGAATGAATGGCTTATTTGCTATCTCCACTCCTACCAAGGTTTCCTCTTCTGGGTCGGCAGTGACTGATAAAACTGGACACGCTAAGACTATCTGTGGGCTGTCCTAATCCAGATACGTGTTTGTTCCCTAGAAAGACGGGTGGGTTTCCTCGACCACAGTGGCTCCCTGGTAGTGAGTCACTGTACCATTTGGAAGAATGTTGTTACTCGGGTTAGGGGGCACTGTTGCTGTCCCTGATGTACAGCTTATGATGTCACATTACTAGCTCCTGGGGCGGGTAACTGCAGGAAAGACGGTGGGGGAATGGGGGCGGGCCACAAGCTTTCGTACACCATAAGGGGCAGTCAGAAGCATCTGTCCGTATGACTGGGAATATGGACCTGAACCTCCCTGTGGATAGGGATACATTTGTTGTTGAGGGTATGCATACACCTGTCTACTTTTAAATTCCCTTGGAAAATGACTCATACGTCTGCATGTCCAACACTGACCTACTCCACCTCCTCCGTGTGGTCCCATCCCTCTGAAGCCCCCTCTTCCTCTTTGAACACCCAAAAATCCCCCTCTTCCCCGTTGAAACCCCCCTGGGAACTCCCCTTGATACTGAGGTTGGCACCCACCTGTCCACCCGTTCTCTCCTCTCCACCCAGGTGCTGCGTGCACATCCGCCTGAATAGCCCTAAGGTCTACTGAGGCTTCCGTCTGCACTGCTGCCGCAGGCACCTCCAATACGACCATTGCTAACTTCTTTTGGACCAATTTTGCTTCCTCCGCTTGCGATCGCTGTGCAGTTTCCTTCTCCTTTTATTTCAACCATTTACAATGGGGGATAATAATAGACTGAATTTCCACCAAACCCTTTGCCTCGATCCCCACTATCTTGTGAAGTGCCTTCTGTACTTCTTTTGGTAGCCCTTTCTTAACCACGAAATAGAAAAAAGGAATTGCTCGAACTCATGAATTCCCCTGTCTCTGCCTGCCACATTTCTTGTATATGTAATATGTACTGGGCCAGATCCTCGTCGTCACGCATTGTTCATTGCACAATCGACTGAAGATCGGGTGTGTCTGGATACTGTAAGGAAGGCGGGGTATCAAACAGTGAAGACAGACACAAGTGATCACAGTTCAAGGATGTTTATTGAACTTCAATGGGTTGGTTTAATGCCTATCTAACCTAAATCTAAGGATGGGAGCAAGCTATGACCATCAAATAATAATAACGCAGTCCTATTCGAGTCACCATCAAAATAAAAGGGCCTATACTAATAAACCTATTCCAAATCCTTACTTCTGAATACAAAGGGTGTGGGACAATTGTGTATGCAAAAAGAAAAGTGTTCAAGAAATAATATGTCAGGATGGTTGAGCAGTTGGCTTCCGTTCCCCATGTTTTCAGCACGGGGTAAGGCGGCATGTTCGAGCTTCGAACACACAATCTGGCTTCTCTGCCACGAGGATACAGTTCGAAGCATAGGTATCATGGCCTTCTGCCAAAGCCTCTTTTCCAAGAACTGTCTCTTACTGCAGAGGCCATGTCGTACCAAAGAAATACCAAAGTTCCACTCTTATCAGGATCTTCACATGCACAAGTTCTCGCTTTTAGTGTTCATCATGGGTCTCCCTCTTTCAGGCTTGAACCCCCTTTTTACCACAATGTTTACACTTGGTCTCCCTCATTCAGGCTTGCACCATGGATCTCCCTCGTTCGGGTTTGTAACCCTTTTGCACAATATTCACATTTGGTCTCCCTTGTTCGGGCTCGGACCATGTAATCTCACTTTCTATGGTTTCCTCTTGATATCAAGATCGAAGACTTTCGAATGCACAATGGGTTTTTGCTTAAACTGTCACAGGACCATTTCGATTCACTTTCCACAGTGTCCTGATCAATCTTCTACTTTTGTTGCTACCTCTTCTTAGCGGGATACCTTACAGAGACCTTCAATTGAGCACATTCACAGTGCCAGACCACTCTATTAACTGTATCATATCTTTCCTTTTCAAGTTCAAACATTCATCAGTCATTTAGCTGTACTTGTGTCTTTCACACACACATTTAACAATGTTCATTCCAGTACTCGTTATACAATGTTGTTGCTTGCAACCTTGACTTCAACACAGACCAGTCTTACATTGTTTTCCCCAACTCACTGGCTGTGCTAATCTCTCTGGCACTTCTTTGTTCTTGAAGCCAAGGACGATACCACAATGACTGCTGCTCCTCCTCACCTTGGTCGGTTACGCAGGAGGCCCTCTGGTATCTCCGACGCACAATGCAAGATTCTTCAGTCTGGTTTCCTGGCCTTACGCTTTCTGACTCGAAGGTTTCTTGAAAGTAACAGTTTCTTGCCGAAAAGAAAGGTCAAGGGTATTTCCCTGCTTGCGAAGCCTTCTTGATTTGCTGTCTTTCCCCCCTCGTTCAGCTGCAGACTTGAAACTGCTGTTCCTTTGTGTGCTTTGCTTCACTCAGAGTGTGCTCTCATGGTCCGCCTTTTATCCGTGTAGGGAAGTTTAATGGAAGTCAGGTGTGAGTGATTGTCAGTAATTTGCTGTCTTTGCCTGACCATAGTAGCGGGACATGTCAGGTACACTGCTCGGGTGTGTTTGTTTTCTCCTAGAATGGGCAGTCCGTTTGGAAGTGTTTGTGAAGGGAAAGTGGGTGGGGGTAACGTTCCCACGTATCCTACCTGGTAGGATTGGTTAAGGGTGTTACAGTGGGAGGGATACTGCATTTCGCCATCTGGAGTCCCACTCACATTCACAGAAGACCACTCACCCAGGTGATCCTCCCGCACTGGTCCACCCCCAGGGTGCCAATTCACCTTCCACCTTCTTTAATGCATCCACAAGCTCTTTTTGTGGTTTTGCATCATCTCCCTCTGTTCACGCTCTAGGGTTAGGAATACTCTGATAGTGTGTCAACTTAGAGGGCAGGGGTGTCGTTGTGGGCAACGGGGCATACATAGGATTTGTATAGCCTGACACTGGACGCATAGGGTAGAAGCCTAATGGTGGACACCCATCCGTTTTCATAGGGGCTGCAAGGGGGCTCGGGACAATAACCACAGTAGTGTTAATACTACCTGTGGTAGTCGCCTCACATATTGCCTTATAATAATTGGTGGGGCAATGCTCTAAATCGTCCAACATTTTCCATAATTCCAATACCTCCTTTCTGTTTTGTTATTTCGGTCCCTTATATTTAGCTTTTAGAAATGTATACATGTGACTTAGAATCTCTCTATTATTTGTGCCCTGGTCCGGCCAAGGCTTAAACATCCCTGCCTGTTTCTGCGCACCATTCCCAATGATATTTAAGAATCTTGTCCCGATACAACGGAAGGGCCTTACATATATAATCCAACAGAGCTATTGGCTCCATGATAACTACTCGTTTTCATCAATATTTTTACAATGTTACCAACACCCTTGTCCCGCCCCAACAAACCTGTGTCCCTTCCCCACACCCCCTTCTCACACCCCACGCTCAATCCTCCTCTCCCACACACACACAAATATGCACATGTCTTTCACCCTTCCCACGTCACACTTCAATCAGCTTTACTTTAACCAATACTATCCACTCACAAAAAATAAAATCGCAACAAATTCTACTTTTTCGTTTCAACACCCCCGCTATATCGGGTGTGGAGATCCCAGGCCACTAGGGCCTCTACCACAGCTACCTTTCGTTCCCACGCCCCCCCTATAAACCTGACAGAGAGATCGCAGGTTCACTAACTATGCAGAGCCTCTATACATATCCTTTTTTATTCCATTATACAGTGCTGTCTTCTCCCCTATTATCTAAGTAAAGGATCCCGTTACTCCACAAATCGTCATATAAAGGCCTCAATAACCATATGACAATGCATTACTTACCGTAAAAGCATTTCTGATGGTTGTATCTGCTTAGATTCACATGCTGTGCATAGGTCCGACATCCAGTGGTCACTGCGGAGTATTGCATTTTGTTTTTCGTAGTCGAAAAGGGGACGTCGACAAGGCGTGTCTGTAACACTATCCCTATAGTGACGTGCATTGTACCCACAATCCCTCACGCGTCGAGGTCCCTCTGTTTGTATTTTTCTGCCCTGAGGGAGCCTTCTAGACGTGAGTGAGTACAGAAAAGAGAGAATATATAAAAAAGGTGTCTATGTTCCTTCCATCCGAGCGGGGAGGAAGGGTGGGCGCATGTGAATCTAAGCAGATACAACCATCAGAAATGCTTTTACGGTAAGTAATGCATTGTCTTCTGATGTTTGTTAATCTGCTTAGAATCACATGCTGTGCATAGACTAGCGAGCAGTACCCGGAGTTGGCGGTGGGTTATGAGAAGGAACAGTAGAGAAAAGATGTCTTAATACTGCCTGTCCCACCTGGGAGTCAGATCTAGAGTGTGTATCTAGACAGTAGTGTTTTGTAAAGGTGTGCACAGAACTCCAGGTAGCCGCTTTGCAGATGGACTCAAGGGGAACATTTGCAATGAATGCTATGGAAGCCCCAGTGCCTCGAGTGGAATGTGCTCTTGGCTTGAAGGGTAGTTCTCTCTTAGCAAGAGTGTAACAGAGAGTGATGCATAGAACAATCCATCTAGATATAGTGGACTTTGAAACTGCATCTCCTTCTCTTCCTGCTGCCACAGAGACAAAGAACTGATTAGTCTTTCTCAGTGGTCTGGTTCTTTCCATGTAGAACATGACTGCTCTGCGTACATCTAGTGTATGCAGACTTTTTTCTCCCAAGCTGGAAGGGTTTTGAAAGAACGTTGGTAGTTCTATAGACTGGTTTACATGAAATTTTGAGATGAATTTTGGTGCAAACCTTGGGTGTGTGCGTAGAACCACTTTATCTTTGTGAACTGTTACGAAGGGGTCTAGTACAGAAAGAGCCTGTAGTTCACTTACTCTCCTAATGGAGGTGATAGCTATTAGGAAAGCGGTCTTAAGAGTGAGGTCTTTAAGAGTTGCTTTGTGCATGGGTTTGAAAGGGGGGCCCATGAGTCTAGAAAGTACCACATTTAAGTCCCATCCAGGAGCTGGGTTAGCTATTGGAGGGTGTATTCTTTTTACCCCTTCCATGAAGGCTTTGATAACTGGTATCTTCCACCACGACACTTTAAGTTGGGAAGTGGTGTATGCAGAAAGTGCCGCTAGGTGGACTTTAATAGAATTGAACACTAGACCTGAATCCAGTAAATGGGTCAAGTATAGGACAATGTCAGTAGGAGAGCAGTCAATTGGGTTGATGCTCCTATTTGTACACCAGATGACAAATCTTTTCCATTTGCTAGCATAGCAGTGGCGAGTATTTGGTTTTATGGCTTCCCTGAGGATGTCCATACATCTCTGAGGGAGTTGTAAATGGCCAAATTCTACGATCTCAGGAGCCAGGCTTGAAGTGGGAGAATGGAAAACCAGACTCCCGTCCTTCACCTCTCGCGCTTGGCCTAGAGGGTCGCGGCCCAGACACCCGCCACGAGAAGAGTTTGCCCATTTACCAGATGACCAAATACCCTGGTACAGAAACATACGGATGTGTCCATCTGCCTGCCCAACAGCCCGCACTGGCCATGCCGACACCTGCGGCACGGACCAACTAGACTGAAATCTACACATCGTTAGAGATGCCATGACGACCTAGATAACGGGAAGCACCGCTGAACTATTATACACGCTGAACATTTCCACACCAATCTACACGAAGAACATACTCAGTGCTCTGACGTAGGCGACAGGCTTATTCACGGACGTGCATCTTTATTATTTTTACATAGGCTTTCAGAATGCAGAAACGCAAGACGCACCATGAGCTCATTTATAACGCTTGCTCACGCTTCTCTTGAAACCCGTTACCATCATGAGAGATATAATGGAAACACGATACTGGCCATGAAACTGTATGCCACTATAACCTAAAGCATCCATGCACTAAATGGATTACTCGTGCACCAGGCCCAAGTAGGCCTCAAGCAAGAGTTCCCGTGGACATTAAGAAAGCAAAAGTCAGGTTGCTGAGCCTGCAGAAAGAACCCAGTGGAGCAACCAGCCAAGGTCGTAATGTTGCAAACCCACAGTCAAGAAACAAATCTTCAAAGGCACGATGTTGCAACCTCGCACTCCACGTACCAATGTTAAAATCATATCTGCAAATTAAACCAGACATACAGTGGAAAAACAATATTAATTGTGCAGAATTATGCCTCAAACACGGTCCCTCCCCACGTGACCAAGCCGAACCTGACGAGATGCCAAAACCCAGGAGAGAAAAGGCGTCTGGGTACCTCGCTACGAGACGCAGGCCGACACACTTGAAAGGCTCAATGGACACCTGCTACAGTGGGAACGGTCAGTCTCCCACCTATGAATAAATCCTCACATTGCCTGCACGTACCCATATTGAAACACTGTTGCAACCACAGGTGCACCGTGTGCTGGGAACAACGGTGGTCCCAGGCTGGGGAGCTCACGGATGCACCAATCAGAACATGAGGTTCTTATCTCAGACGTCAGTAACGTTAGCCAATCCTCAGGGGTCTTCATGTAACAATTCTTATGTATCTAATTGTAGGGACAACCCAGATATACCACCTGACTACATCTTAACCACTAATATCATTCTCTATATGCGTACTATACTAACCCCACCACTCGAGCAACCAATCAAGAGTGGCGATAGGTTCTTTTGGTAACTTTTTGGAATGACGCAAGTAGCGCGTCATAATGTAGTAAAAAGGGCCTGCGAGCCCCACTATTGTGTGTGTGTCAGGACGAACGCGTACGCTCCTTGACCCATCCCTGCCGTTTGCATAATAAACGGCAGAAGTTGCCTTGCTCCTTGTGTGTGCCTCATACTCTGTCTCGATCCGAGATATACACGGGAGGAGTTGGGGCCTCCCTGCCCGGAGGTCTGCGGACGGCCCGGCCGACCCCGGCAGAATCCCCCCCGACAAGTTGGAGGCACTGCTGAGATCTGTTTAAGATCGACTTTTATTTTTTATTTTTCCAGGCACTCCCGTTGCGGGGAGGCCCGGCGGCGCGGCCCCCTCTGCCGTTGCCCCCTTCTGAGGACTACAGGACCATCGCGGAGCTGCGAGAGGACCGGACAGCGCAATCCGGATATTGGCCCTCGGGAGCCGGTTGAGAAGTATCCCGCCCGCGGTCGGCGAGTGTCCAGACGTGGTCCAGACGAGGGGAGGTGGCGAGCCGCTTGGAGGGGTGCACGCAGTCGAGCGGCCCTGCATCGAGGGAACTTGGTGAGCATGACACGCACAACAAGCAATGCGAAATTGTGAGGGAGGGGGCGGAAGTAAATAAGGGAGGAGGGAGGTATTGTAAAAAGGTGGGGTGAAGGTTTAATTGAGTGATGATAATGGAATGAATGGTAGTGAATTGAGTGCGAGAGAAGGCGGCTAACGTTACGCGAAAGAGGGGGGCAGGGCACGAGAACAACACGTGCAGACGCTCGCAACAAAAAGCTAACGTTACGCGAAAGAGGGGGGCGGGGCACGAAAACATCACGTGCAGCCGCTCGAAAGACACTGATTGGCCTAAATCGCGACTACGTGTGAGGGTGGGTGTGTGTGGTTTCCTACGATTTGACATTTATCATTCAATGAGTAGATGAGGTTCCCTATTGTTCGAGCAAGAAACTCGATAGGTAGATGAGGTTCCCTATTGTTCGAGCAAGAAACTCGATAGGTAGATGACGTTTCCCTGTGGGCGGTGGCTAGTTACGTAGTTGCCCAAAACGGAAGATAATTGGCTGGTTAAGCCCTCCTGTTGAGGGGCGTATCACACGCGAGGCGACGCAGCGTGCGCAGTCCGGTTATAGTATTGATGAGATTACCTTGTTCAAGGAGAGACAGGAAGACAGCTGTAGGGTTAGCGGGGTAGATTGCAAGTGTATTTTGAATTTAAAGAACATAACACGAATATACCAGTAGTTCGAAGAAATAGGTGACGTCACCAGTAGGGATTTAGTAAGATATCGTGAACACAAGAAGCTTTGGGTTTGACATTGGTGGGGAAGAGAAACATGATAAAGGAGCGGACACGGAGATAAACGATAAACGAGTGGATCAAAGAGGAGAAGGGGAAGGGGGCGTGGCTGCGCACGGAGAACGCCGGCCACGGCAAGTGTAAAGGTGGGAGGAGAACGGGGAAAAAGGACGACTGTGTAAGATCGTCGTAAGGGGTACGCAGCTGCAGGGGGCTGCGTGCGCTTCGGCCGCAGGGGGCCGTAGGGGAAGGAATATAATATAACATCATAAATATATTTGTTTTATAATTTTTTTTTTTTTTTTGTGATTATTATCATTGCATAATTTGTCAAAGGATTGTCGTAAGTCCCCACACTTGCGGGGCAAGGTAAGCAATAAAAGGTTGTATGTTGCAAACTGGTAGCAAGGGGAAGGGTAAGAAAGGGTGCGCTAGTATGTCATACGGGAGAGGGTTGGGAGGGTGGGGGAATACCCTCACTACCCCACTACAACATATATGCACCACACTGCCACCACATAGGGAGAAGTTAATTAAGTACAGCATAGAGTGGACCCAGGGGACGGACAACAAAATGTTGACACCATGGCCGCCTAATGGTAGCTTTGACCCATATGCCCAACATTCACTATTAAACCATCTGCACAATACATACAAGGGGAAGAAGTTGGCAAACCATGTGGAGGTGTTTAACTTATGGAGGATGTTCCAGGGGTCTAGACCAGGACCAAATGGAATGTTCACTATGGGGGAAACACCGGAAGAAAAGGAGATTAAGAAAGAAGGAACGGATGGGGAAAAGGAGAGTGAAGGAACAAAGAATATGGGGAATGAAAAACTGGGTGGAGGAAAGGTTGATAAATTAGCTGACATAAAACAGGAACCGAGCAATGAGATACCCTTAACACCGGGAGTGAAAACAGAGGGAGGAGGGTTGTACCCTTTAAGAGAATTAGGAGAAATAAAAGGACAGTTAAGGGCGGCTGAAGGATACTCAAACCCGGCATACAGCCCTCCACCATATGTGGCTCATGGAAAGATACCAATGGGGGACGGGAGGAGAGAAGAGCAGACTGTAGAGATAGGAAACGATGAGTGGGTAGCTGCACAGATATTGTTGAAATTACGAGGATCACTAACTGGAGAGGAAAGGGAGGCGGTAAAGAGAACAAACGAGGATAGTGAAAGAGAGAGTGAAATGAGGGGAGAGGAGCTGCTACGGCAGAAGGAAGAGATTTTGGAGGAAAGATTAGCTAAACTAAGGGATGAGCAGAATGAACTGATAAAACAACTTGAGGGGGAGGAAAGAGAGAGAGTGAGGAAAAGGAAAGAAGGTAAGGACGAATTGGAAAAATTAAGGGAGCAAAGTGAGGAGAGAAAGAGGGAAGCTGTAAGGGTAAAAGCAGCAGCAGAAAGGGTATCAAGAGTAGTGATGAGGGAGAAGAAGAAGGAAGAAGAAGAAAATGAAAAAGAAATGGAAATATGGAGGAGGAGGATAATATCAGAGACAGCTAAAAAATATGAAGAGGGGAAGGTAATAGAGAGTATAGTAGAAAGAGAAAGGGTGAAATGGGAAAGGAGGAGAGAGGATGAAAGGATATTGGAACAGATGAGCAACGAAGTAATGGAGGAATTAAAAAGGAAAAGAGAGGAAAATAGTAGGGAGATGGAGGAGAGGAGTGAAGGGGAGAGAGAAGAGAGTAAGAGGGAGAGTGAAAGATGGGGAGAAGTATATAAAAATAGAGAGGTAGCAACAACGTCAGCACTAAGGGGAACAGGTGGTAACAACGGAAAGGAAGAGGGAGACCTAATAGACTTAAAAACTGTAACAATAAAAGGAAAAAAGGCAGAGTGGGGGGCGCAATTTATGAATGATTTTTGTAGTGAGGATGGAAGGAAGAGTGAAAGGGAAAGCTTAGATAAGCTATACCTCACTAGAACAAACATAGATTCGCCATGGGTGAGTAGAAGATGGGAGGAGCTGGAGAGAAGTAAGGAGGAAGTGAAAAGAATGGGAGAAACACAAACTAACGAACACACGCCACCGACGCTCACCAACCAACACACGCCACCCACATCACCATCACGCTCTCTAACGCCACACCCCACATGTTCAACAACTGCACGCTCTCTGCACAGAATAAAGCTCGCACCCTTCATGGACGAAGTTACACCTTATGCATGTCGGCTTAGGGACCTCCCTAGTCGCAGGCAAGACAGGCAAACAGACGTGCCAATATTGAACACAGGAAAGGATGAAAAAAGGGGAAAGGAAGAAGAGGGAGGTAGGAGAAGAGGTAGTAAGGAAGGATTTGAAGTAGTAAAAGGAATGGGGGAAGAGGAGGGGTGTGAAGAGTTAACATCATGGAGCATAAAGGATGACACAAGACAGAATGTAATGCCACTGCTGGAGAGAGGAGGGGTTAGACCACAATATGTACCTTGGAAACATACGGATAAGGAAAACATAAAATGTAGGCTCCCATCATTAAGTGGAGGTGCGGGTAAATGGATATATGAAATGGAAAAACACACCGCAGGACAGAAACTAGCAGTGGGAGATGTTAAGGGCCTGTTAATATCAATATTAGGGGATAGAGCGGATGACATTTGGAAAAGAGCGGGATTCCATGGGGTAACAATAACAAACACATCGCATGATGGGGCACCATTTGCAAACTGCAGACATGCGCTATGGCAGGCACTAAGAGTGCAGTACCCAGACACATCAGACATAGGAGCCATTACTTCCCGTAAGATGGGTGAGAACGAGGATCCTGTTGATTATATCCAGGATATTCAAGAGAAGTGGCGCATGGAAACTAGAGAACAATGGGACAAAACACCAGCCATATTTTATCATATACTAGTACAAGGGCTCCCAGAAGGAGTTCAGAGACAATTAAAGAAAGTAGTGGGGATGGAAGCAAAACCATGGCCGGAAATACAACTGACTATAGTACATCACTGTAGAACATGGCAAGGAAAAATGAAACAAAAGGAAGAGGACAGGAAAACAGAAGAGGCCAAATTAGTACAGAAAAAACTTACTAAATATACCATGGAAGGGGCACTAATAACTGCGCCAACACCAATGGCCCAAAGCCCAACGCAAGTAGTGGCTGCACAAAATCCAGCTCAAATAGCGCCTCCACAAGAGGTAATAGAGCAAGTGCTGCCTCTGCAATCACACGCACAGAACATGGGAGGAGGGTACCCAATGCAAGGAGCTGGGTATTATAATTATAATAGAGGGAGAGGAGGGTTTATGAGGGGAAGAGGATACGGATATAATACCCAACAACAGGCTGGGGGACTCAGAAATAACTACCAGACAGGGCAACCAGTATACCAGGACAACACAGGGAACTTCCCATGGCAAAACAGGGAACCACCCGTGTGTTGGAGCTGCGGACTATTAGGACACATGTCACGTACATGCAGGGTCAGGCCAGGAACACCAGCATGGAACGAACAAGCACAACATAGGACATCACAAGAACAGCAGGGCATACAACCACAGCAGATGTCACCACAAGGGAGTGACCAACACTATTCCCTACCACAACAACAAATAAAACAATACCTGCCACAAGTAACTGGTGCAGCGTTAATACAACCACCACCACAACCTGAACGAACGCAATTGGGTGGGGTGACGGTGTTGGGGCACAACCCTTACACAGGGAATGGCCAGTCATTGTACCCCCAATAGGACAGCCCACAGACGGCCTTGGTGTGTCCCATCCTGTCAGTAACACCTAATAGTGCGGAGGAGCCACGCATAGAGGTAACGATAGGTGACAAAAAATTATCATTCCTTGTTGACACCGGGGCAACCCGGTCTTGCATAAGGGAAGGTAAGTTTAAGATGTCAGGCGAAGCCATGAACACACAAGGGTTTTCTGGGGCTAAAGGGTTGGTTCCATTTACTGATAACGTTCCGCTATCTATTGGAGATTACGATCTGTCAGTACCACTTTTGTATTATAGTGCCTCACCAGTAAACATACTGGGGAGGGACATAATGAACAGATTAAATATGACGATCTCCTTTACAGAGGATGGCATAATTTGCTCTACTCCAGGGATTAACATGCTTGCAGCACGACAGATTTTGCAAGCATACTGTGGACAGATAGCGATCAGGGCGGAGCCGGTAGACGGCGAGCTATTCCAGTACGGAACAGACATGGCATTTGCATGGATGCCAGGGATAGGAGGGAAAATATGGAGGAGACCAGCAGCCTATCTATTCCGACCAGAAACACCAGCTAATGAACTGGAAGGGAAGGTCCTTGCAGTGGACATTGAGAGCATTATTGCAACAGCTGATTATGTTGCTGTGCACGCCCAAGATAAAGAAGGGAGAGCATGGAGGGCGGTGATAGCACTAGCAGAAGGATGTAGGCTGACCCAGGTGTCAGATGAAGAGTTGTTTTCAGAAGAAAAGGAGGAAAATGAAATGGTGTTCATGATGAGTGTAGAAATGTGGCTAACAGTGGCTCACAAACAAGTGGCACAGAAAATTGCAATGGCACTTGAGGCACCCGCTGGCACACCAGTCCCATTTTTTAAAGAAGATATGTCAAAGGTGCCAAAATCATTATGGACTATTAGCCCTTATGATGTAGGATGCATTAAAAGCATAGGGGGTGTAAGGATAAAATTAAAAAAGGGTGCCATACTACCAAGAGTGAAACAATACCCATTGTCAAGAGAGGCAGATGAGGGCATATACGAAACCATAACAGCCCTTATAAACAATGGCATATTGGTCCCCTCAGAATCCCCATGCAACACAGCTGTGTACCCGGTGCGCAAGGCTAAAGGAGGGTCTTGGCGGTTCATACAGGACCTCAGACCGTTGAACAACATAGTAGAAGCAGAGTATCCAGTAACAGCAAACCCGGCCACAATTTTGTGTGGCATTCCAGCAGAAGCATCACGGTTTACAGTGATTGACCTTAAAAATGCTTTTTTCTCAATACCATTACACCCAGACTCACAAGACTTGACAAGCTTCACTTACCGAAATAGGAAGTGGAAACATACCAGATTACCACAGGGATATTGTGAATCACCTTCAATTTTCAATAGGGTAATACAGATGGATTTGGGTAACGTTGAGTTGGAAAGCACAGTGTTACAGTATGTGGATGACATAATAATTTGCAGTACAAATGAAGATAAATGTAGAGAGGACTCATTAAAAATGTTGACGATATTGGCTGAAAAGGGGTACAAGGTAGACATGGAAAAGATACAATACTGTCAGGAACAGGTACTTTACATTGGCCAACTGATATCACAATATGGAAGAAGGATTGCACCACAAAGAGCACAGGCAATATCAGGCACTCCCGTGCCACAGACTGTAAGAGAACTGCAGCAATTTCTGGGACTGTGCAACTACTGTAGAGCATGGGTATTTGATTACAGCTCTTACATAGGACCCCTGCTTGAGGGTTTGAAGGAAGCAAATAAAGGGGAGAAAAAGTTGGGATGGACTATGGAAATGAAGGAGGCATTTGATGAATTAAAAGAAGCAATATCAACTGCTCCAGTACTAGCATCCCCAGACTATGAGCGACGATTTTTTATATTTTCACATTGCGACTCAGCAGTAATGAAAGCAGTATTGGCCCAAAAGACTAGCATGGGCTATAAACCAGTAGCATTTTACAGCGGTCACTTAGATCCAATAATGTTAGGACAATTCTCTTGCGAACAAGGTCTTGCTGCAGCTGCATTTGCAGTAGAAAAAGCATCATCAATAACTATGGGGTGTCCAACTACACTATTTGTAGAACATGCACTATTTGCGATATTGAATAAACCTAAGTCCACACTGACGACACAGAGGGCAACAGGTTATGAGATTATTTTGTCCAAAGCTGAACTGGCAATTGTTAGATGTAGCACGGTTAACCCTGCAAGGTTCCTAGCAGAAGTAATTGAAGAGGGAGATTACGCCCACGACTGCACCCAAGTAACTGAGATGTACTCATGTACTAGGAAAGTTGAAGAAAACGCACTAGAGGGAGGTGAGCTTTTGTTTATTGATGGGTCATCAACTATTGATCAAGGAGACGGGATAAGGAGGACTGGGGCAGCAGTAGTACAAATGATGGAAGCGCCAGTGTGTGTGGCTATTAAGTGTGTACAATTACCACAGCATTACTCTGCTCAAGCGGCGGAACTGGTTGCACTCATATTGGCACTAAAGGAAAGTTTTGATAAAAAAGTTACTATATATTCCGACAGTGCATATGTTACATCCACTGTCCACTCAGGGCTATCAAAGTGGAGAAGAAGAGGGTTTAGGAGAGCTGACGGCACTCCAGTACAACATGCCCTCTTGTTGGCTGAACTAATTGAAGTAATAAACGATCCCCAAGAACTAGCCCTAGTAAAATGCACAGCACACACCAATGGAGAAGACTATATATCAAAAGGAAATGCAGCAGCAGACGCACATGCAAAATATGCTGCATATTTTGGTGAGATATGGAACCCCACAGACTCACAGAGAGGGAGAGGGAGGGGAATAGCGAGGGAGATGTTAATAAAAGAAGGGTACACCCATCTCCCAGCCACCCAGATTATGGAGTTACAAGCGGCTGCACCAATGGCCGAAAAAGAAGTATGGGTGAAAAGAGGATGCACAATGTCACCAACCGACGCACTATGGCGCCAGGGTGGCACTGGGAAAGTTGTAATACCATTGGCATTGTTAAATACCGCCTTGAACCAATTACATCACCCTGCCCATACAGGCAAAGAAATAATAGCAGCACGAATTAGAGAAGATTGGTTCTGTCCCGAGTTAACATCCCATGTGTCAAATTTTATCAGCAATTGCCTTACATGTCAACAGTTCACGGCCGGTCATACTTTAAAGGTGATAAGAGGTACCATACCCCGACCAGAAGGACCTTTTCGGCACCTCCACATTGACTATGTTGATATGATCAACATTTGTCAAGGCAATAGATACATGATAGTAGTAGTATGCCCATTTTCTAGGTGGATCGAAGCAGGGCCCTGTTCACACCCTGATGCGTTTAGAGCAGCCAAATTTATAGTAAGGGAGGTATTCCCCAGGTGGGGAGTGTGCGAGGTGTTAAGATCAGACAACGGACCCCATTTCGCAAATGAAATGTTCCAGCATATCACATCCCTACTGAACATTAAACACAAATTTGCATGTGCGTACCACCCACAGGCCAATGGTGTATGTGAACGCCTGAATGGCCTATTGAAGGAGGCAATTGCTAAAATACAGCAAACAACAAAGAAAAGTTGGTTGTATTGCCTTCCGTTAGCACTGTTCGAACTTAGAAACAGGCCAGGGTCCGACCACCACCTCACCCCACACGAGGTGGTTACTGGACGCCAAATGCGCCTTCCCCTAACACCAACGTCAAGGGCATTCACCGACCAAGAAAGTTCTGCGAATGTGTTAGGTGATGAAATGTATCAATATGTGTCTTCTTTGATTACTAGCGTTGTGTTTGTGTCTCAACAGCTCGAGCGCACACGGGGCGGGTCCACCAGCAACCAAGAAATAGACGAAAATACAGAATTGGGAAAGGAGAACTTGTGCCAACTTGCCAAAGGTGACCACGTACTACTTCGAAATTTTAATAGAAAGTGGAACCAGCAGAGGTTCACTGGCCCCCATTTAGTAGAGGACGTATCAACAAGAGCAGTAAAACTAAAGGATAAGCGTGCGTGGAACCACCTGCATGATGTAAAAATTTACAAACTGCAGACCCGCCCCAGCGCCAACGACAGGTCCATTGGAAAAACGCCAACAACATCCCCGGCAGCGGAAGAAAACACAACCACAGACAACGACCCAATTGTTCCCTCGGAGAGAATAACGGACGAAGAAGGGGGTGATCCCCACACTGCCCACCCCATGGTCACACGTTCAAAGAGTAAAACTGCTCCCGCCATCTGAGCAAACCCCCCCCCCCATTGACTACTAAATACAATTGTAATAAAAACTAAGGACTTCGCTTGCACCAATACACATGTAAACACGTGAATGTTCTCTTTTTCTCTCGCACATACAGGAGCTGCGTAATATTGTATTGTTAAGAAAAGTTATCTAACAAATTCAGTGTGCAGGCGTAGATGGTGCTGCCAGACGATAGTTACCCAGAAGAATTGTCACACCAATTTGTATACGAAATAAAAAGGCCAACATACTTAAAAAAGAAAAGGGTACGTGTATACTACACGGCCTTCCTCCTGGCCATAGAAAATTACATGCCCCACCTCCGCCCATACTTGCCGGTCTTGAGAGACCGATCACTTAGAGTAGCGTGGGAGCAACTCTTCACCTGGGCACTGAATGACTATTTGATAGGGAGAGCTTAATGAAACAAAACTAACATTTAATAACAAGCACTTTTTGAGAATTTTTAGGCGGGCAACTTTAACGTCGCAAGAATACGCTGCCAGGACTGCAGCAAGGTAAGAGCAAAAATGTCGGTGAGGTTAGCATATGTAATAAAAATAATAGGGATTTTTATGATCACCGGAGTTTTGGCTGCCTCTGTATGGCAGTACAGCTATGCTATGAGTTTTTTTGCTGCACCCAAACCTAATGTACCCCACCTCCCTGCTGCAACAGGTGTTACGTCAGGTGGTAACAGTAACAATGAACAAAAGCGAAATAAAGTTAAACGCAGCACATACTCAGACAATAAAGGTATTGATAATTATGTACAAGATTCAGCACACGTCACAAACAACATATGGTACCAGCACATGACCCGCATTGGTAAGCAGACAACTGAGGATAGCTGTTACGTTTGCTCATTAATACCATACGCCATGAGCGCTTCACGAACATTTGTTGCCACAGAAATAGATGAAAAAACAGCACAGTGCATAATATATTTGGCCCTGTTCCAAACGAAAGGAAGATTCCAAGGAACAGTAGTGCACATGACATGGAAAACACGAGACTCATACCCATATGAAAACAACTTCCTCAAGACCTATCTGAGTTATCACAAGACCAGTTTACATGCTGAAGCATTCAGATACATAACAAGTGGCCCTGAAAAAGGAGAAACAAAGAAGGTAACACTGCAGTATCTACCATGTGATTGGTACGCCACGGAAGTTCCGGGTAAACAAGGATGCTGGGAGAGGCCATTACTGACGATAACAGGAAAGGTGTTCCTGGGTACCAGCTGGGAGATAGGAGTGGTTGGCAGCAACATGGTAACAAAAGAAACTATCTCAACCATCGAGACACACAATCATCGATGTTGGACGACATGGATCAAGTATGTACCAATGCTCACGTGGGTAGAAGAAGATGAAGACCCGATAACTATATTACCATTGACTGCGCCCAAAGTATGTTACCAGCATAAAGGAGAGGTGGACGTGGGATATAACACCAATTGTGCAAGTGTGATGGAGTTACCTGAGGGGGGAGCGGGAACAGCAGTAATAATGGACCATTATTGGGCCTGCGGAGAAAAGGCATATCATACACTGCCTCCCCTGTGGAGTGGTGTGTGCACAATGGTACACGTCAATGTACCATCACTAGTGGTACCTAAGAAGCATGTCGATGTGGCGAAATTTCCGAAAATGGATGAAGGAGACAGGAGAAGAAAGAGATCTGCACCACTCCAGAAGGAGCAAGAAAACAGGACAAACAGCAATGATACTGTCCTAAACAGGAGAAAAAGACAAGGAGAGCCATTAACAGGAAATTATCTGTGGGGAAGGTCGGAAACGGAACTAACATCAATACCGCCAGAACACAGACTATTCAGCAGAGCAGCAATGTTCTTCTCCTCAATAATACATCCGGGACTGCAGGCATACGCAAACGCAAAATGGCTGCAAATAACCAGGTGGGAACTAATGATGACCATAAATTCGACAGTAAATGGGTTTAACGCAATTAAAGAGGAGCTGCGAGCTGTAAGGATGGTAGCACTACAGAACAGATATGTATTGGACCTTCTCACAGCAATGGAAGGAGGAGTTTGTGCAAAGATAGGACAATCATGCTGCACGTTCATACCTGCCAACGATGCCGACAATGGTACACTAACAGAAGCAGTTTCACAATTGGCCCAGATGCACTCCAAAATGATGGACGAAAGTAACGGCGTAAACAAGGATAAAAGCTGGTTTTCACTATTATGGTCATGGATGCCATCTTGGCTGTCAGATGGACTGAAAATAATAGTGGGATGTGCTATTTTGGCTGGAGCTGCACTGATAATAATTAGATTTTGGAAAGCCCGGAAGGCGCGCTCAACTGATGAGTTGCTGGAAATGGTGGGAATGCACCCCTTGATGCCAGCGGATGACGGCCAGCACACAGGTGTGATAATACACGAAAGGGAGAAGTTGCGCACCCAAATCATCGCCAATCATCTAGACCCACCATCAGTGAAGATCGAGAACCCAAGGAACCCTAGGAGCTACATAGGAAGATGGGTGTACTGTACTCCTGGAGGAACATGCGAATACATGTATTGGTCATTTGAAGATCACGTAAACCATTATGGACATCTCGGAGGGATAACCAAGATATGGAGAGTAAGAGGAGATAACGAGAAGGATATGTTTGTGGTCGACAAGTCGACCAGAGGGGGGACTGAAGTGGGAGAATGGAAAACCAGACTCCCGTCCTTCACCTCTCGCGCTTGGCCTAGAGGGTCGCGGCCCAGACACCCGCCACGAGAAGAGTTTGCCCATTTACCAGATGACCAAATACCCTGGTACAGAAACATACGGATGTGTCCATCTGCCTGCCCAACAGCCCGCACTGGCCATGCCGACACCTGCGGCACGGACCAACTAGACTGAAATCTACACATCGTTAGAGATGCCATGACGACCTAGATAACGGGAAGCACCGCTGAACTATTATACACGCTGAACATTTCCACACCAATCTACACGAAGAACATACTCAGTGCTCTGACGTAGGCGACAGGCTTATTCACGGACGTGCATCTTTATTATTTTTACATAGGCTTTCAGAATGCAGAAACGCAAGACGCACCATGAGCTCATTTATAACGCTTGCTCACGCTTCTCTTGAAACCCGTTACCATCATGAGAGATATAATGGAAACACGATACTGGCCATGAAACTGTATGCCACTATAACCTAAAGCATCCATGCACTAAATGGATTACTCGTGCACCAGGCCCAAGTAGGCCTCAAGCAAGAGTTCCCGTGGACATTAACAAAGCAAAAGTCAGGTTGCTGAGCCTGCAGAAAGAACCCAGTGGAGCAACCAGCCAAGGTCGTAATGTTGCAAACCCACAGTCAAGAAACAAATCTTCAAAGGCACGATGTTGCAACCTCGCACTCCACGTACCAATGTTAAAATCATATCTGCAAATTAAACCAGACATACAGTGGAAAAACAATATTAATTGTGCAGAATTATGCCTCAAACACGGTCCCTCCCCACGTGACCAAGCCGAACCTGACGAGATGCCAAAACCCAGGAGAGAAAAGGCGTCTGGGTACCTCGCTACGAGACGCAGGCCGACACACTTGAAAGGCTCAATGGACACCTGCTACAGTGGGAACGGTCAGTCTCCCACCTATGAATAAATCCTCACATTGCCTGCACGTACCCATATTGAAACACTGTTGCAACCACAGGTGCACCGTGTGCTGGGAACAACGGTGGTCCCAGGCTGGGGAGCTCACGGATGCACCAATCAGAACATGAGGTTCTTATCTCAGACGTCAGTAACGTTAGCCAATCCTCAGGGGTCTTCATGTAACAATTCTTATGTATCTAATTGTAGGGACAACCCAGATATACCACCTGACTACATCTTAACCACTAATATCATTCTCTATATGCGTACTATACTAACCCCACCACTCGAGCAACCAATCAAGAGTGGCGATAGGTTCTTTTGGTAACTTTTTGGAATGACGCAAGTAGCGCGTCATAATGTAGTAAAAAGGGCCTGCGAGCCCCACTATTGTGTGTGTGTCAGGACGAACGCGTACGCTCCTTGACCCATCCCTGCCGTTTGCATAATAAACGGCAGAAGTTGCCTTGCTCCTTGTGTGTGCCTCATACTCTGTCTCGATCCGAGATATACACGGGAGGAGTTGGGGCCTCCCTGCCCGGAGGTCTGCGGACGGCCCGGCCGACCCCGGCAGAATCCCCCCCGACAGGCTGCTAAGTTCATGGTCTGAGGGCATGGGTGCAGTGTCTTGCCCTTGTCTTGTGACAGCATGTTGTATGGGCAGGGAAGTTTCACTGGGGGAGATAGGGACATCTCCATCAAGTGAGCGAACCAAGGTTGCCGGGCCCACATTGGGGCCACTAGTATCATGGTAACCTGCTCCTGGTGCATCTTGTGCACCACTTTGTTGAGAAGGGGAGTCGGGGGAAAGGCGTAAACAAATTTCCCTGACCATTGAATCGACAGACCGTTCCCCTTGGATTGGTTCTGGGGGTACCTGGAGGCGTAACTTTGGCATTGTGAGTTTTCCATAGTTGCGAACAGGTCTATTTCCGGAAAACCCCATTGCGTGAAGACGTCTAAGACGATGTTTTCGTGCAATTGCCATTCGTACTCTTCGGGCAGTGGGAAGTCTCTGCTGAGCTTGTCTGCTAGCAGATTGAGTTCCCCTGGTACATGTTGCGATAGTAGAAACATGTTGTGTCTGAGAGCCCACTTCCATATATTCTGGGACAGTTTGGACAGTCCTGGAGAGTGAGTGCCCCCTTGTTTGTTGAGGTAGTACATGGCTGTGGTGCTGTCTGTGAGGACCATCACTGTCTTTCCTTGCAGGTGTTTCTGAAAGGCTTTCAGTGCCTTGAACACTGCTAGAAGTTCCAGCAGGTTTATATGTTTGGATGCTAAGCTCGGAGTCCACGCTCCGTGAGCAGTCTGATGGGATAGGTGAGCCCCCCATCCTGTGAGGGATGCGTCTGTGGTTAGAGTGGCTTCTACTGCGGGTGTGGCAAAAGTCTTCCCTATTAGCAGGTTTTCTTTTGTCCACCACCTCAGCGAAAGTACTAAGGCCTGCGAGACCACCACTAGATCGTCCCATTGTCCGCTGGCCTGACACCACTGGCTGTTGAGCCACTCCTGCATTGGGCGCATGCGCAGACGAGCATGAGGTACCAAATAAATACATGACGCCATCATCCCTAGCAAGCGCATAGCTTTGCGTACCGTCACCTCCCGACCTGTTACATAATGGGGGATCTGAAACAGCATGTTTTGGACCCTCTCGTTGGAGGGGAAGACGAGGCCGTCCTTTGTTTGAATTAGAGCCCCTAAAAATTGTTTGGTTTGGCTGGGTTCTAAGCTGGACTTCTTTTCGTTGATGGAGAAGCCCAGTTGGTACAAAAGGTTTACGGTCTTTTGGGTATTGGAGAAGCATGTTTCGTAAGAATCCCCGGTTATGAGCCAGTCGTCGAGGTAAGGGTATATTGGGATGGATAGCCTTCGCAGGTGGGCCGCTGCTACTGCCAGTACTTTTGTGAATACTCTTGGAGCAGAAGCTATCCCGAAGGGTAGTACTCTGAATTGGTAGTGTTTGTTCTCTATCTTGAACCTGAGGTATTTTCTGTGTGCTGGCAACATTAAAATATGAAAGTATGCATCTTTCATGTCTAGCGTTGTCATGTAATCCCCCTGTGATAACAGTGGGATTACTTCCTGCAAGGTCACCATACGGAACTTCTGTGGTTTGACAAAGTTGTTCGCTGGGCGCAGATCTAATACAGGGCGCATGGTTAAGTCCTTTTTGGGTACAAGGTAGTACACTGAATAAATACCTTCTGTTACCTGAGATAGGGGGACAGGTTCTATTGCTTCTTTTTTCAGCAGTTCTTTTACTTCTTGTAAAAGAATGGTGAGGTGCTCCGGTGATCTGCGTTGGTTTCGTGGGGGTTTGTACTTCGGGTAACCGTTGAATTCTATGCAGTATCCGTGGGTTATGGTTGATAATACCCATCGGTCTGACGATATTCCCTCCCATGCTGATAGGAACGATGTTAGGCGGCCCCCGACCGGTGATGCATGGGAGGGGACCCGAATCTTCGGGTCATTTGCTGGTATTGGGCGTGGAACCTCTGGGGCTGGAGCCACGACCTCTTCCTCTGCCACGCCGTTGGCCTCTTTGACTGAACTGGGTGTTACCCTGGTTAGAGGGCCAGTTGGTAGCAAAGTAACATTGTTGTTGGTTTTGCTGCTGTCTTTGGCCACGAAAAGAGCGTCTATTACCATAGCCTCGCCTGTTAGGGGGTCTAGATATTTGATCAAGAGTCTTGATGGTATCAAACTCTTTCTTAGCATGTTCTAGTGCCTCATCAACTGCCTTCCCAAACAGATGCGTCTGTTCTATGGGTTTATTAATGAGGGAGGCTTGGGTTTCGGGTTTAAAACCTGAATTGCGTAGCCAAACGTGTCGTTTGAGAAGTATTCTCTGAACCAGGGATCGGCCAGCAGTTTCAGCGGCATCTAGGGAGTTCTTAACGATGCCCTGGTTTACAAGTGTTCCCTCTGATATTACAGTTAGCAGACGTGACTGCAGGGGTTCAGGTGCGTCCTCTGCCTCGCTGCGCAGCTTGCTCCACTGTGCATCTGCGTAGCTAGCTAATAGGGAGTTATTAGCAATTCTAGTAGAGAAGGCGGCGGAGGTCGTGATTCTCTTCCCAAGTGCGTACAGCTTCTTGCCTTCTTTGTCAGGTGGTGCTTCACTAGTGGATAGTGGTACCCCTGCTCTTTTCCTTGTGTTGGTAACTACAAGGGAGTCCGGAATAGAGTGTCCTCTGATGTATAAAGGGTCAGAGGATGAAGGGCTGAAGAGCTTTTCTATTCTAGGGTTGACCCCTCTTACTAAAGCTGGATTAGAAAGGGAAGGAGAAATTCTTCTCTTAATAGAAGCCAGGAGTGGAATAGACTGGCTAACAGGGGCTTTTTCTTTAATAACTCTTTCTACAAAGTCTATGTCTGGAAGAGCTTCCCCTGTGTCAAGCTCAAAATGCGCTGCTGCCTTGCGCAATAGTGCATTGAGGGAAGGTTGGTCATCTATGGGAGAGGAGTTCCCAATATGTGAATCCTTGAGAGGAGAGGGGTGAAAGGCATCAGGGTCTGAGTGCACTGATGGGGATTGCCACGGCTGCACTGACGGGGATTGCCAGGGCTGCGATGTAGCTGTATCCTCTTCGAAATTAGTGTAAGGATCTTCTTCGAACCCCTCTTCCTCAAGTTCTTCATCTTGCCCACCCAAACACTCCTCATCTTCCTGAAGGTATTGCTACTCCTCAGTGAGGTCATATACATTTGTGGAAGGGGGAACCAGCCTAGGAATCTTGACTCTAGGGTCATCCTGGGGCCATTCTCTTTGTCTTTTGTGAGTGGGTGGGTCTTGGTTTCCTAGAAACCTTTCCATTTTCTCCATGCAAGAATGGAGTCTTTCAAGGGTCTCATGGGGTACCCCTGAATAGTCTAGAGGGGGGAAATCTGTGTTTTCACCTTCGAACCGATTCGAACGCTCCCACAACGTCGACGAGAGGTTACCGTCTCCTTCTGAAAAGCCCTCCGGTAGTTCAGAAGCGTCCTTAGATGAAAGGGGCAGTTCTTGGCTACCTTTGTGCTTTTTCGTCGCGGTATTCGACGTTTGTTTCGTCGTCCGCGCACGTTTGTCTTCGGAGACAATTCTCGCTAGGCTCTCGACAACGAGTTTGTCAGTCGAGGGCTCTGGTGTCGACGTTGTGTGCGTTGCGCGTTGTACCTCGACGGCCGCTCTATGGAGCGTTACGTCGGATGTTTTTGGGGTAGCGCCCGTGTTAGATGAAAGCCCAATCGCTGGTCGCGGATGCGTTTGCGGGTGGGGCTTGAGACCTTTACGGTCTGCGGTAGACACCGGAGTGCCCTGCGTCCCCTTCGGCGCTGATGGATCCTTCGTTCTCGACGAAGAAGAGCCGTGGGTTGTATGTTTAGCCTTATGGGGTTTATGTGCGTCCTTGTCGCCGGGGTGTTCATCCCCATAAGCAGGGCGTGAGCCGAGCCCGTCGGGGCCGGGGACGGACGTCGAGGAGCGGGAACGCTCCTTCTGGGGGTTCATGACTTCCGTAACGGACGTCGAGTTATCGCCCTCCTCGTCACTTTCAGTAACAGCGGCAGCGGGTGAGGAAACTGACTTCGACATCGCGTAGTCCGCCCACCTTTTAACTTTTCGTTCCTTAAGGGTTCTAGGTTTCAAGAGCTTGCAGGCTGCGCAGCTGTCCTCTTTGTGATCGAGGGGCAAGCAACGATTACAGAGCTTGTGCTTATCCTTCCAAGTATATTTGCCCCTGCAGCGTGGGCAGAACTTAAAAGGTGTCCTCTCCATAGCTGAGGCAATAATAGCTGGCGATAACAACCCCAAGGGAAAGAAAGGGGAGAAAGAAAGACATTCTCAAAGAGAAGATAAAAGTTCGAACCCCCACTCTCCCTACTGTATGTTGGCCGTCGAGGCCAGGCCACGTGTTCGGCAGCGCCGAAGGATCTCCTCCGCTCTTCCTCTCCGTCGAAAATCTGTTCGGCGGAGAAACAGCTTCACAGCTAACGTCGAGGGGAGGGATCGTTAATAATATATTAAGTATAACAAAGGACCGAGGTCCGTGGCAAGTATTAGCAATGTCTCTCTAGGAGCTCCGCGAAAGGCGACCAGAAACTTGGCGGAAAAAAACAATCTGAGGGACCTCGACGCGTGAGGGATTGTGGGTACAATGCACGTCACTATAGGGATAGTGTTACAGACACGCCTTGTCGACGTCCCCTTTTCGACTACGAAAAACAAAATGCAATACTCCGCAGTGACCACTGGATGTCGGACCTATGCACAGCATGTGATTCTAAGCAGATTAACAAACATCAGAAATACATATATACAACACCACATGGTTTTCTATCTCATCAATCTACACTCTCCTCTCCACACATGCATATCCACTCCCCAACACCCACACACTCTCCTCATATCCCACTTATGTTTCTCCAAAAGGGGGCGCACTTATGTTTGCATGTTCACCCGAAGTCCTCCGTCACAGGGTCCCATCAATGGCCTGCACAATCCGGGGACAGCACCCTGCTCCAAAGAACAGACAGGAATTCTGATAACATGGCTCCTGTAAACCTCTCAAAGGTTGTGCACAAGGAGGACTAGTCGCTGCAGGTGGGAGCGACCCATCCGGATGTCCGGCCAGGAATCCTCCTTCTTCACATGGGTCACTGGAATCACATTGGGGTCACCAAAAATGTGGGGCAACTCCCAATAATCAGACCAAGAAAATACAACACACTAGGGAAAAAGACAAGAGTTAAATTTTTATACAAAAAGGAAAAGGCGACAATGTATTATGAATCCACTGCCACAGAGCTCTCTGACCTCTTTCGTACAAGATTCGGGTTTTGAACACACAAATCGTCACTCATGATGTAATCAATAAACAGTATTAATCTCCCACCCTCATTGGCTGCCGCCTATTTACATGCTTATAATTACATACAGCTTCTTCAATTGGATCCGCTGTTCGTTCACTCATCTTCGCCACACGTGAGCAACGTCTGGATCCATCATGGAATGCTGCAAAGTATTTGGTTAACATCAACTGGCACCACCCTACCTTTTATCCTAGCCATGTGACATGCACCAGGTTATCTGCATGAACTCAGCTGGACCCTTCGAGCCAGCATGGTCCTTGCGGACAAAGCCGCCCTTTTCTCATCCCAGACGCGCTGGTGCCCCTATCATGCCCTCCCTACTGTATGGGTATCAAAGCTAAATTTTAAGATGATTCAAACTATAGAGGGCATTTTTAGACTGGATGTATGTAAAAAAACAGAAAAAATAAATCGAGGTAGAAAAGACAGAGTTTTTTGCAGTCGAATGACAACATTTATGGGGGCTTTTTGCACTTTTTAAAAAAAACAATAACGTGGGGGAGACCCCCCTATCTTGCACCCACTTCCCCCTTCCTCAAGTTATACCCTTACCCCACCCCCCACCTATTTTTTGCAAAAATGTGCAAACATTTCAAAAACATTAGACCAAAAAAACTCAGTCTTTTAGAACTCGATTGTTTCCAATTTGTTTTTATCTACATATACCTTTTAGACTAGCTAGGACCTTGAGGCATTCTGCTGTGTAACACATGATTAAGGTTTATGAGGGCACCACTATTCCTACAGGAATATTTGGGTGTGAAATATGGCGGTATACAAGGGCTGAATGCCTGCAAAAGATAGAGAGCTCCTTTTTAAGAAGACTACTTATTGTCCCCCGATCAACACCTTTTTAGTATGTGCATCTGGAAATGGCTGACCTATTTCTCAGATAATACATATGTGAGACTTATTTTAACTTGAGCATCACTCCGGACCGTGACCCACAGCCCTTCAACAAAAGATACAATTTGCAATCTGATTACTTTGTATGGTCAAAGCAAAGTAGGCTGCCTAGCCCACATTCTGTCTCTGCTACACAAGCTATCCTGGGCGTCATATTTCAAAGACCCAGAAAGCATAGGAGATGTTTCACAGATGATGATATAAACTAGGGCTATGCAATACTTGCCATCATCGAGGGAAGATGAAATGGTGTGAAAAAATAATGAAGGAATTACTTCTGTGCCATGAGAACTATACCACTTCTTCTAATCATTTCGAGGAGCTTCCAGAATAATTGCTACCCCCTGCGTGAAGCATTGCCATGTGGGAGGATGTCTATTCAGTCTTTCTGTAGATGTACCTGGGACCACAGTGTATTCTAACTGTCAAATACTAAATCCTTCATCTTTATTAGAAATTCTATAAATATGGTTCTCCCAAGAAAACTGAAGTCCAAAAGGAGGAAGCCATTCATAGCCAATGTCATGACTTGTGAAAAGTTCAAAATGTCTTCTCTTCGCCAGCATGCTCTGAACAAAATCCTGATAGAGCTGTAGTTCTGAACCACTGTAACAGAGTGGGGCCTTCTTCCGGGCCTCCAGAAGTATTTTCTCCTTGACTTTATAAGAAGTCAGATTCACACCTACGACTCTTAACCTACGTTCTTCAGTGGAACTTCTAGGGCTTCTTTATGCCAAGTGAGACTTATTTTGACTTGGGCATCACTACGGACAGCAGGCTTCGGCAATTTGAAACGTAAGACTTCCTGAAAGGTGGACTGTACACAATGTGCAATATGTGAATCCTCAATGACCTCATTAAGATTTTTTATATGGATATTCTTTCTTCTGGATCAATTTTCCAAAAGTTCGAAATGACTTTCCAGATCTTCACCATGTCTTCAACCTGCATCAACTTGGCTGTAGGACCTTCACTCAAATCTTGTTTGGCCTGCTCAGTTAGGTGTACCCTCTCTTCTATTTGATCAACATCTGTGCATAGGGTGGAGATAGACAAAAACATGTCAGACATAACACTGCATAGGTTCTGTTCCAGTGAGAGCACCCTCCCTGAGTGATTTGGGTTTGGGCTATGTGGCTTATTTGTTTTTAGTACTTGCTACCACATATGCTGCTTATACTTCTGAAACTGTGGCTAATCTCTGCCCGACCAGTAACACAAAGAGCATTAAAGAGTGGGAAGGTTGTAGATGAAGTTTCCCAGAATTAGCACAGGGCCGTCATGAGGTGGGGGAAGGGTGAGCAAACTGCCCCAGGTCTCTCGCTTGGGAGGGGCCTCACTGCCCCACCCGCCCCAGTGGAAGGCAAGACTGACCACCCATGTTCTTAACATGGGGGACCGTGTTGCCTGCCACTCAGCAGGGGAGCAGCCCCTGCAATTAATGTTTACATAAGGAGAGATGGCGGGGCTCAGAAGTGAGTTTTACTGCCTCTCATTACTACTCCTCTCCGGTCAGTCAGCATGTTAACATTGCAGAGACCCACAACACAAACACGCTGACTAACAGGAGAGGCCTCTACTTCTGTCAAGCAACGTGTTTACAAGTTGGAGAGGAGGGAGGGCCACCCGGTACTCCCGTGGCTGCGCAGGCACATGTGTGGATGCATGCAGGCAAGGTAAGTGTTTCATTTATTTTGTAATGAAATGTATACACGTATTTCAATAAATGTATATGTGTGCATGTCTGTTGGTGTTTATGTTGGTGTCAATGGTGTGTTTGGATTTTATGTATGCATGCATGGAGTTGTGTGAATGGCGGGTGACTGCGTCAGTGAAAGTTTTGTGGTTGAGTGTGTGGGTCAGCCCCCACCCCTAAATTTAGCAGCCATTCAGGCCACTAAATTTAGGTGGGGAGTGGGGGCTGGGGCATGACATTATTTTTTGCTTTACCCTTGATACACAGAACCATGCATCTGGAGTAAAGCAAATATACGTGTTATTACGTGGCTAAAATGGATCACATTGAATGTAGGCCAGTCTAGCCACGTAATAACACTTATCATGTTTGTTTTAACCTGGATGCACCTTAACAGTGCATCAATGGTAAAGCAAACATAAGTGTAAAACATGCCATGCCACATTAAGAAAGTATATGCCGACTGGAGGTAGTAGTGCCAGTCTGCATATGCTTTCTTAATGGGGTATGGCATTTTTTGCTTGGCATCAAGGGTAAAGCAAACACAATGAGTGGCATTATTTAGTGGCTGGGAGTCCTTATATGGTAATACTGGCATATATTGGTGGATGGACATGTATGGGAACAGCCAGCATGAAAATGTTTTTATACTGGCATATGTTGTGGCAAAGGCAGGATAAACATGCTTTGGAAAATGTTCCTTTGTGTGGTTGTTGACTTGCATCTATTGAGTTTTTCTATGTGCTAACATATAAAACCAATTGCAAACTGTATAGCTTTTTGCCCAATTTAAACCCATTGTTTCAGAAATGTTCTCGAAGGCGAGAAACCCTCTCACCTTTCATGCTACCAAACTTTTAATCTCCTCCCTCATCTTCTCTCGCCTCTTCTATTGTTCTTCCCTCTTCCTTGGTCTCCTCGCCTACCACCTTGCCCCCCTCAAATCCATCTACCACTCTGCTATCCGTACCCTCTGCCTTATCTCTCCCTTTGACTCCATCTCTAACTCTCTATCTAACCTAGGCTGGCTTCCTTTCCACTCCCAACTTAAATTTCACTTCCTTTGTCTTGTCTTTAAATCTCTCCATGACCTTGCCCCTCCATATCTCTCCTCTCTCCTCTCATTCCACACTCCCTCTCGCTCCCTTCGCTCTGCTGATCTCTTCTTTCTTTCTGTTCCCCCACCCCCTTGTGCCTCTTCTCGTTTTCGCTCCTTTCAGTTCCTTGCCCCTTTACACTGGAACTCCCTGCCTCTTTCTATCCGCTCCATCCCCACCTATTCTTCATTCCGTTCCTCCTTGAAATCACTCCTTCTCCATTCCCCCCATGACACCCTATTCTCTTTTTCCCTTTCTTTCTTTCTATCTCTCTCTCCCTCTAGTACCCCTATTTTAGCTCTATTCGCTTTCCCCCTTTCTTCCTATGACCTCTCTTCCTACTACGTAATCTACTCCCTAATTTCTCTCCCTCATCCTTCCTTCCCCATCCCCCTCCTCATCTCCTCCTTCTCATATGCAAATTGTTCTACATACTGTTTTTTGGTCTAATTCATGTATATTGTTTGCTTCTACTGTTCTATGTTTGGTGTATTCATGTTGTTTAACTGTAAAGCGCCTTGGATTAAGGCGCTATATAAATACAATAAATACAAATACAAATACAAAAGTTAGTCTGAAATAAACCTTCCTTCAGAGCAGAAACATAGCTTTGCTGTTGTTGGTTTGTAGTTGTAAAAATAAACCATATTTGGTTTCCTCCACACAATCTCAAGGGATTTCTTGTGCCTCCTGTTTTCAGCCCCTCCGACGCTGCCCCAGTGCAAAATTGTGTAAGGGGGCCTTGCCAAATATTTTGCCCTGGGCCTCACCACACCTTGTGACAGCCCTGGAGTAACATACCCCTCTTTTAAGATCCCCTTAGCCAAAGGGCAGTGAAAGGTATGCCAGAGGTCCAAAACCTCTCCTGAAACCCTTACCATGGTAATCCATCGTGGGTTTTAGTTTTGCTCTGTATGATCTTGATTCATGCCCTATACTTGCGTTTATATGCCTCTCCATGCAAACAGTGGTGCCAGGTAACATGTTGGGAATATTGTTTAATCAAGTAATCAATAAATTGCAGTTATACTATGAGATTAATATGCCATGCAAAATATTGCATCTGCGAGGCACCGATAAACCGAACTTCCCATGAGCGCCTGTGCGATTGGTGAATCAAAATGTCTTCTTAGGTTGGCAATATGTTATGTGCAGGCAACACTCTCCCCTTTGCTAGTTCTCCACGCCCTCACACTGCTGCAACACTGTTGTTCACTAGTGTTGCTGACAATTCATAGGCCTCTTTACTGCGTGACCTCAAGGCATCTGGATGCAGCCTTTTCCCATGTCTCGCCACTCAGATGCTCGTCCCTGCAGTGGCGTCGCCAGGAATCAAATTTAGGAGGGGCACAGAGGGGGCCAAAGACAAAGGTAGGGGGGCACAGACAAAAGTAGGGGGAGAACATGGTCACTGCTCGTCTTAGGTAGGGGGGAGCAAGGGGAGGCAGGGTTTCACAGGGGGGGCCCCGGCCCCCATAGGCCCCCCTAGCGACGCCACTGCGTCTCTGCTGTGCGGCGGCCATTTTGAAGAGTTAGACACACCCGATTCAACTCCAACTATGAATGGCAGATAACCGGCTTGGTGGAGTCGAGCTGTGCGTCCTAGTATCTTATTCTGTAAGCTGCTGGCAATGCTCCCAAAGCATTTGTTTTAAATGTTTGTTAAATGTGTCATTTGTTCACTACTGGCTGAAGCCTTGCATACTTGCATACTTCATACCTCTCCTCTCTTCTCTCATTCTACAATCCCTCTTGCTCTCTTCGTTCTGCTGATCTTTTCTTACTCTCGGTCCCCCCACCCCCTTGCGCCTCCTCTTGTTTCTGCTCTTTTCAGCTCCTTGCCCCCTTACACTGGAACTCCTTACCTTTTACTATCTGCTCCTCCCTCACCTATTCCTCATTCTGCTCCTCTTTGAAATCACTCCTTCTTCATTCCCCTTACCTTTGTTCTCTTTATCTTTCCCCTTCTCTTCTAAATTCTCCTTCCCCCTACTACTCACTACTTTCTCTCCCTCTTCCCTCCTTCCACACCCCCTTCCTCTCCTTTCCCCTTTTCTCATGCAAATTGTTCTACATGCCAATTGTCTGGTTTGATTCATTTTTACTGTTTTTGCTTTTACTGTTCCATGTTTATGTATTCTTGTTGTTAACTGTAAAGTGCCTTGGATTAAGGCGCTATATAAAACAATAAATACAAATACAAATACAAATACTGTAACAGGGTATTACTGCACCAGTCTAACTGAAGAATGTGATAAAACTTAGTAACACACACTAAGATGTTTGTTCATAATATTATTTTTGTCCAAGAAAGAATTACATTTCCATCACTGTATCAGCTTTACTTTACAAAAACATCAACATTCCTCCAACATTCCTCAACTACCCCATATAAACTACCAGTTGAGCATTTGGCTGGCATCTTGAAATAAGTGCACAGGCCTCATAATGTGGCACTCTTACATTCGTGATATAGGTTTTTTTTGTCACCTTTAAATCGGACCATGTGACAAAATGTCATAATCACTTTTTCCAAGTTCTTGGAACCCATATAATAAAAATTCCCAAAGTTCAAGGCTGGTATACTTTACTTGCATGGGTTCTGAGCCTGCCCCTTTACTAAGCGGTATGTGAGCTGTGTGTTTAGTAAAGTTTACAAGTTAAGGTGCACCATGTCAGTCACTTTCAGTGGTCAAACCAGTTGTTGCGCAATCTTGGTGCTACACATCACATTGATATTTAAAAAGTGAGTACATCAAATACATCAAAAATATTCTCTGCGTGCACCTCACATTATGCAGAAGCTAGAATATGTTCCAGCATATTTACCTGCGCAGAAATTCTCCAAAGAAGGAGCCCAGTAGGCAAAATATGAAGTCAAAGAGAATAAGGCGATAGATGTCCTCACCAACACGCGTCTCCCAACACTAAGACAAAAGACAAAAAAGCCAGTCAATTACATTACCAAATATGATCAACTACCAAAATAACGCTCAATGCCTACAGCACATCATAGAAACAAAGCATATGATTATGAGCATGGACAGATAACATATGACATACATACTAGTCAGTGTTGCCCAGCATACTTTTAAGCTTCATTCTTTTTTCACTAATCGATGAATGTGGCATTCATGATTAGTAATCTGTTTTAGGATATGGTCTTGGATATTTGTTCTGAGTGGCCTTCTTTGAACAGATGTTCGGTCAGCTGGTCAGGAGTTATTTGCTGCAGAAGCGCGTTGAAATCTCCTGGAGCGTACCATGGGTTCCCTCTCTCACAAAACCAAGTTTGAGCAGATAGCTGTGGAGAGTAGATGGGTAGAGGGGGATGTATGTGTTGTTCCACCGTGGATTGGATGAGCTGGCCAGTGTAGCCTGCCCAGCCTCTTTACAGGGATTGATGGAATCAGGGATTTAAATCAACTTTCGCCTTAAGTTTCGCCACTGCCTTTGACACTGTCAACCATGCCATCCTGCTCAACCGTCTCCGTGATAACCTGGGTATCACTGGTCAGGCTCTGGCGTGGCTGACATCTTTCCTCTCCAATCGTCCCTCCCAGGTCCAACTGGGGTCCTTCCTCTCTGACATCTTTTTCTCCACCTGTGGTGTCCCCCAGGGATCCAATCTCTCTCCCTGGCTGTTCAACCAGTATCTGGCACTCCTTGCCCACCGCATCGCCGCTCTCTGCCCCAACTTTCAGTGCTATGCGGACGATACCCAGCTCATTTTCAGGCTACCCTCGGCCTCCTCCTCTCCTTCCCTCATCTCTGACTGTCTGCCTGCTATCCAGGAATGGTGTGCCGCCAATGACCTCTGCCTTAATGCCAGTAAGACTGAGATTCTACTCATTGGCACACCCACTCCCTCCTTCCCTGCAGCTCTCTGGCCGGCCTCTCTTGGCCCTCTTCCTGCTCCTACCTGCAAGGCAAAAAACCTCGGGGTCATCTTCGACTCCACACTCTCCTTCTCTCCTCATATATCTGACGTCTCTAAGAAGTCACACTACCAGCTGCACTTCCTCAGAGGTATTCTTCCCTTCCTCTCCTTCCCCCAGAAGCTCACTGTCTCCCGAGCCCTGGTTCTCTCAAAGCTGGACTACTGTAACAGCCTCTATCTTAATCTGCCTGCCTCCACTCTCCGCCCTCTGCAACTCATCCAGACCAGAACTGCGAGACTTGTCCTTGGCCTCAAGCCCAGGGACCGTATCTCTCCAGGACTGAAATCTCTACACTGGCTCCCAGTGGCTGCGAGAATAAAGTTCAAAACCCTCTGCATTGTCCACAGGGCCTTCTGGGGCCTGGGGCCTAAATACCTTCAACTCTCTCTTCCTAAATATCTTCCTTCCCGAGCCCTTCGCTCATCCGTCTCCAACTCCCTCAGGGTCAGCCGCTTCTCGAAGCAACGAGCTGGTGGTAGATCTCTCTCCGCGGCAGGGGCCTCTATTCTGGAACAGCCTTCCTGCCTCCCTGAAATTTGAGGAGAACCATCTCCGGTTCCGGAAGCACCTCAAAACCTTCCTCTTTGCTTCTGCTTTCTCTCCCCCTCTCCCCTGCTAATTCTTCACTGAAACTGCACTGAATCTGCAACTGGGCCACTCTCACTGACCTCGGTCCTGTGCCCAGCCACTCTCCACTTGCACTGCCTCCCTGGCAACCCCTGCACTGCGGGACTGTCTCTGTATCCCTACAGCCCTCCCTTCCCAGCACTTGTCTACACTTACCCTGCACTTGCCACCAGCTGGCCCTTTTCTTGTACTGCACTTCCCCCCTCCCCTTCCCCTTGCACTTCTCCCTTCCCCCTACCCCTGCACTTGCGCGATCTGAATGACACCTGGCCTAGTAGGATCGTTGTCTGTCCTCCCCTTGTTTCCCCCCTCCCTGCCTCGTCGCGCCTTGAAACACTTGTGTATAGGCGCGTTACAAATGCCATATCATATCATATCATATCATAAGGAGAGAAGGAAAGCGAAGATGAAAAGGAAGAATCCTGGCACCTGATAGTGGTCAGTTAGACTTAGTATGGATGGGGGACATATTGTTTTAAGACATTCTCTGACGACTGACGATCACCGTAGCCAGTTTATTAGGTAGGGAACACCCCATAGAAGTAGGGACAAATCTGCATTTTCTTACCTTTAAAAAAGACCAGTTCAAAAATGTCTTATAAGAGTCTGCGTCCTTCTTCTGACCCACCACAGAAGCCTGTGCTGAGTTCTGTTTGGTATCCTTGGAACCTGACCATGATAATCTTTACTGCGTGAAATATTGTCTAGGCGTCTTTCTCTTAATTTATGGCTGTAAGCTTATGTGTATAGTGCCTACCACCAGGTATGGGGCCTACATTTTAGTTTAAAGAGTGAGTTAGGCATTTACAGGCCATTTACTGTTATTTATCTACACTATGGCTCTGCTATATGTACTGTGTAACCTGAGTACTTATGTTGCCTATCATAAATATTTTATCTGTGAACTTATAATAAAGTGTATACACTTTCAGTATACCAGTGTGGTGTATTCTTTTCTTGTGTCTGTTGGGATTAATTGTACCTCGACGCCAGCCTTCCTTCGTCCTAGTTAGGCCTGACTGTTCTGCTACAGCTACCATTGGAGAGACTAGTCTTTCTGTTTAGGTGGCACACTGCTCCACCATTAGCTTAGATGGTTCCACATTCCTTCTCAGGGTATTGTGCAAAAATCACCCTTAAAGTGTCACTTTGAGCAATGCATTCCAGGGATGCAAGTTATGGCTGAATTGCTAAGGGCATGAGGTGAGAAGTGAAATATTAGAATAATATTGCAACACGGCCCAGAAAGCAAGGACCATATTATGAAATGTGATATGTTTGAATTTAACATGGAGGTCTTGCTTTAAATAGGTAGTTACATGTTCAAATAGAGCTGTACCTGGTCGTGAGATTCAGCGACGATGTCCAGCCAATAGTAGCAAAGAACTCCGATTATTGAAATTTTAAGGAAGACATTTCTGAAAGAAAGATGCAAAAATACTCACTGTAGGTATTCCAAAACAATTAGCACACATTCTCATTTAAATGTTCAAATACTGATCAAGTTAAATTGGACTTAAGGTTGGGTTACTGGATGAAATCATGTCACCCAGGACACAATGCTCCAGCCAAGAACTTTTAAATAATAATAAAATACATTCTGGGATTAACAACTTAGTTCACACCAGTGAAACCAGTTAAACTAGCCGATTACAATGCTTTATAGAAGGGGTGTTGTGTCCATAGTTTCGGAGAGCAATCTGTGAAAATTAAATGTGTTTCTGAAGTTTAATTTGTGAAGGTCAATCACCTGACCATTTGTGGGAAAGGAAGCCCTTGAATCTAGTAGAATAATATACATATACATATGAGAAGCAGTGAGGATCACACAAGCTAAACTACTTTTTGATGAAGGTCAAAGTGTATTGACTTCAGCAAGTCTAAGGATTAATACTGTTGTTAATGACAATAACAGAGACATTGCTATTGTAAAAATAAGAAGAACGGCAAAAAAAGGAGATTTCTAAATGATGGGAAGAGCATTCCCTCCAGAACTATTTGGATGTTGGGCGTATTCCACGTGGCCTTCAAATTTTGGTTACATACACTACATCTTAAGGGCTGAAGTGGAAGTGCCACAAGCTGCAAAAATATGAATGCATACATTCATATAATAGAGTGCAAGTGCCTACAGCTTCCAATATACAAAATACAGATACCTAATTGGCTGACAAATCCACTATAATGCATGTGCATGCATCATAAAGTGCAAGTGCTAATGGCTGTCAATATATAAAGTGCAAATGCATGAGAGGCTGGCAAATCCACAAATATGAGTACATTAGGCAACAAGAATTAGATAGTAAGAACGTGCAATGCTTATAAAATCACTGCATAAAGTGCAAGTGCTACAGCTGGCAATAAATGAAAGTACATGTGCACAATTAACTGGCAATACCATAAGGTTGAACGCATACCTCACCAAACATAAAAAAGTAAAATAAGTTGATGAAAAATATTAGTATAAAAAATCATAGCAACGACTAATTACTGTAGGCAATAGTGCCTTGCCAGGAAAAAAGTGTGTACTCAAAAAACAAGGGTCCATTCAGATAAATTAGCACTGTATTAGTTAAGATACCAAGTCAATGGGCCTCATTCCGAGTCCGGCGCTAATGGAAAAACGATGGCGGTAAAGTAATACCGCCATCCTTTACCGCCATAGTCTATTCCGACCCATCACACCGTAATTACCGCCGCCGTAAAGTACGACGGCGTAAATAGCGGACCAGTGTCGCGCGCCCGAGACACCACGTCGGAAATAACGCTAAGGCGTTAACCAGTGCTGATCCCAAGTAAAGCGGACACGGTAAAAACGGGCTCCACAAGGGCGCAAAGTACCTTAACGCCATGGCGTAATTACCGGCATCGCAGAGAAGGTGTTAACAACCCTGAACAGTGCCAGAAAGAGGAACAGGTGCACCCAATCAGCACAGGTGGAGTCCATAGAGTCAGGCACAGCACAAAAGGAGCACACCCACACACCACACCCCCTCCCACACCAAGATGATACCAATTCTCGCAGCATTCATGGAGCTGGAGGCCCTGCTTGCAAGGCAGCAACTACGACAACATCAACAACATCAACCACAGCAACCACAGCCCCCACCACAGAGGATACACAGGAGGAGAAGGAGGCAGAGACAGGCCCAGCATGCCCTACCGGTGCAGCCACCATTACCACGCCGTCAGCCCCCAATACCACGCATCAGACCCACCCCCTTCAACCTCACACCAGAGCAGATACACACCCTGTACCGGCTTGACCGGGACACCATAACCACCATAGTGGCCCTGATACATAACGACATAGTGAGCCTAATAGAAATCAGCACTGCCATCCCCCCTCTACCAAAGGTAGTGTCTGTGCTCCACTTCCTTGCCACAGGGACCTACCAGCATACAGTGGGGCACATGCATGGCATTTCACAGCCCATATTTTCCCGGATACTCAACCAAGTGCTCGATGCCCTCCTCAAGCACAGAAGGGACTACATATGCCTCCCCCGGACTCCCCAGGAGACATATGATACCAAAGCTGCCTTCCATGCACTTGCAGGCATGCCAAATTGCATAGGTGCCATCGACTGCACCCACGTAGAATTGGTGGTCCCCCATGCCATGGAGGTGCCGTATCGCAACCGCAAGCAATATCACTCCATCAACGTCCAGATGGTGTGTAATGCCAGTAAAGCCATCACACAATGCAATGCCCGATACCCCGGATCAACTCATGACTCCTTGGTCCTGCGCAACTCTACACTACCACGCTACATGGAGCGACATGCTGAACGACGTACCTGGCTGCTTGGTGAGTAACCGGAATGGGCCATGGCAGTCCATTGGGGCTGTGAGTAGGCTGTCAGCATACTCCACCCGGGTGGTAAAGGGTGGGGTAGAGAGATGCATAAGGGTGGGACCGTCAACGCCATTGTACGATGTAATGGGGTGACTGTATCCTGGGACATGTGTGCATGGCCAGTGGACACCTGCTGCAATGTCAGATTAGCACAGTTCTCCACCATGATTGCACGAACACTTACCTTCATTCCACTCTCATGCAGGTGATGCTGGCTACCCATTGAAGCCGTGGCTCATGACCCCGGTCCGCAACCCACAAAACAGGCACCAGGAGGACTACAATAGATCTCATACCCGTACACGGGTGGTGATAGAGCAGACCTTCGGCCTTTTGAAGGCACGATTTCGTTGCCTCAGCCGGTCAGGTGGGGCCCTCATCTACAGCCACGAGAAGGTGGCCAAGATCACCATGGCATGTGCAATGCTGCACAACATGTGCATCCATCGGAACGTGCCACTGCCCCCTGACGTGGGTCTGCTACCACTAGATGAGGAGGAGGAGGAGGAGGAGGAGGAAGGAATGGCAGGACAGCATCACGGGGCCGATGCACAGGAGGGACGTCACGTGCGACAAGCATTGATTGACCAATATTTCTGAGTCACAAGTCAGCTGAGGGGGTCAGGATGACAGGACATTGGGCACTGGGTGTGGGGATACATGTACTACATGCACTGTGAGACATTAAAAGACACATGCACAATGATCAATGTCCACTCTGTTTTCCAGGATACACCAAACTGTGTATTGTATAATCATGTGAAAACGTGTACAAATAATCCACAACCGTCACCCCCCTCCCCCCCAACTCCCACAACAGCCTCACCCCCCTCACCCTCCCCCCACAACAGCCCCACAATGGTCCCATCAATACTACATAGGCCACATGTGTGTGGCTTCATAGTCAATGGGCACTCCCCGAGCCTGGGGTATCATTTTCGCATTGTGCGTTGTGACCTGCGGACCGGGCTGGTCTGCGTGGAGGAGCACTGGGAGGGTGGTTCCTCCTGCTGGGGCTGAGGTCTGGGGGTTGCTGCCTCCAGGGCATCAGCAATCCTGCCGAGCACCTCACAGAGCCGGTTTGTGGATGTAGTGATGACCTCGCCCAGAGCCTGCAGGTCATTGTGATGCACCAACCCTGATTCCCGGTTGTCCCGGAGAAACTCCTCAATCATGGCCGTGAGGTTCTGGGAGTGCACAGCTTCTGCGGCCGATGTGGGGGATGTGGTTGGCAGGCTTGGTATTGGGCCTGCAGGCCTCTCAGGTGTTTCGGCAGGGGAAGTGGGCTGATGTGAGACAGGTGTTACCCCTTCGCCTGTGAGACCTGGGCCATCACTCGATCCGGAGTCGCTGTGTGCAACCTGGATGTACGATGGTGACTCAGGGCTGTACACATTGGTCTCCTCCACGTTGACCACGGAATAGGATGTGGGGCTGTCTGGCACACTAAGGAGGCACATGGCAGCATTCTCCCCTGACATGCTGGATTCCTCAGGGTGCAGCGTGGGGCATGTTTCCGGCGGAACTGCAGCCATGTCCAGGTGCGCGGGTGGGGGTTGTGTACCCTCCATGGGGGTTGCAGGAGCAGGTGGTGTAGTATGGGACTTATGTCTGCCAGCAGGTATGCGCTGTACCCTGCCCCTGTCCCGGGAGGTACTTGGCCGGGAGCCTTCCTGCTCCTCACTTTCATGACCGCTACCTGTGGGGGGCAAGAGAGAGACAGCATGATCAATGATCTGGGGGTAATCATGACTTCAAGCATATGGTAACACATTGGGAGAGCAGCGTCTTGGTGACATTTTGGTCGGTGAGTGAACTTGGCTTGGATGGTGAAAGCATACTGTTGGCGGGGTCAATCATGTTGGCGGAGTACTGTGGTGAGTGACATTGACCAGCTTTCTGTGTGGCATGGCCAATATGGGTGTCAGCCTTGCACCTGACATCATCCTGGGTCCCACTTGTTACGACATGGTTGCAGGGGGGGGGGGGTCTACGAAGCAAACATGATGTGACTCTTTGGCCTGCCCTTTGCGGTGAATTACATTAGGGATGCATGTACTGTTTGGACCCATGACACTCACCTGCATCAGCGGATGAGGGATCACCGCAATCCATTTCGCCAACACCTTCGATGGCTTCTGTGCCCATCATCTCCGCACATGTTTCCTCCCAGGGCATCATTTTAATGGGTGAGCCTGGGCCTCCTCCTGTCTCCAGGGCCTGCTGACGGTTTGCTGACATGATGGCCCGCACCCTGAGACGGAGGTCATCCCAGCGTTTGCGGCAATGCGTTGTGCTGCGGGGGGTGTTCCCAACGGCGCTCACCCTCTGTGCGACCAACTCCCATATCTCCTTCTTTCTGAGGATGGTGGGCCTACGCATGTCGCTGCAGAATACGATATCTGCATGTTCATGCAGAGTGTCGACCAGGACCTGTAACTCATCCTGGGTGAATTTTTCTTTTCGGATGCGCGCAGCGCCCTTTTTCAGAACTTTAGGCATGATGATGTTCTCTGTGGTATATTTGGTCGATCTGAGTCCTGTATGGAGTCCTGTATGTCCTGTATGGAGAGGATTGCAATGGATTGTGATTTTAAATATGGCCGCCGTGATGCTTCCCGTTCCTGTGCGATGACGTTATTTCCGTTTCCGGTATTTAACGGTGGCCGTAATTTACGGTTGGCGTAAATTACGGTCTCCGCTAATTACGGATTGCATCGAAGGCGATGGTGTTAAATACGTCTAGGTTTATGGCGGTAAGGGGTTTGACGGGACCTTTTGCGCTATGCCGCTAGGGAGTTTACCGCCATGGCGGAATACTCGTGCACGCGAAGTCGGAATATGGTGGAAATAGCGCCTTCCAACCACATCATACATGGTATTTACGCCATGGCGGTAATTACTGTTACTTACCGCCGGACTCGGAATGAGGCCCAATGTTATACAAATAAAACCCAATACCCTCGTGTACTGGCACAATGTAAAAATGCAGCCTCACTCCGAACACGGGACGATGGAGACCAAGTGGCCAAAAATGGAATATGGGGTAAAGAAAGCCCAGGAGGAAATACTCAGTGTGGCGCAAAAGCGGGTGGCAAGACTACGATGGAGCCATAGTAAAGCAATGGTGGCAGAAGGCCAGGGAGAGGAGGCATATCACACGATGCCAACATGAGGGCACTGGGACTAAGTAACCAAAATCGATGATCCATTGGGTACAAATACCTTAAGAAATTAATGGCAAAGATGATAATAACACGACAAGGACCAAAAATAAGTGTAGTCAGAAAAAGAGGTCAAATCAAAAAATAAATAAAAAACAAAAATAGAACAATCAAGGTTGGAGTCACAGTGAACCATGCAACTTGGACAAATACATCAAGAATTGCCAAAAACGAAGTGAAAAAAGCAGTCATAAATGAGCAGCAAATCAACCAATGCAAAATACATAAGGTGACACAGTACAGATAAAGTCATATGAACAGAAACCCCAAAATATAAATCATACTCTAATAAAGGTGTAAAGGTGTAAAGTTCCCCTTCAATATTGTGGCCATGAGAAACCTTGGTCTCAAAGTTTTAAATCAATTTTGTTTTAAGCTGGCATTGTTTTAAAATTCTACCTCGACCACTACAATGAGTGGCCATGTGGGCAACAGCAAAAAAGGTTAACAGCTGAGAATTGCTGTTGTGTTGTTCCTTACAAAGTTTAGCCATTGGATAAGACATATCAGAGTTCTTAATAGCTTTGAGATGTGGGAGAATCCTATTCTTAAACTTCCACATGGTGCTGCCCACGTACTACTTATTGCAAGGGCAGCACAGTACACAAACCACAAAAGTAGTGTCACATGTGATCAACTGTTTGATAGCACACAGTGAAGCAGCTTCAGGATGTTTAAATGATTTTTGAGAAATGGCATGGGCCCACGCCTTGCATTTGTTACATTTTGTAAAATCCACAGGAAGAGTGGGTAACCATGTTCTCTGTGCAGATGTTTTGGTAGTGGGCTGAAGAAAACTAGACACCAGTTTGTCCCTCAATGAAGGTGAGGGTAGGCCGTGGTAAAAGCAATGGCAATACATCCTTATCCATCCTACGTACGTGCCAGTGCCTCTAAATGATCTTCCTTACGCTCTGAGATGAGGTGCTACAAGTGACAATAAGTCTGGGATCATCATTATTGGTCTCCTTAGCAAGTCTGTGCGTATTAAGCAAATGATCCCTTTTCAGTGCTCTGGCCTTCACATAAGCATTCTCAATCACACCTTTGGAGTAGCCACAAGACAAAAAATGTAAAGAAGCTTGGGAACACCATTGATCAAATTGGGTGATGTCGAAGCAATTTCCCTGGTATCGCACAAATTTCACTTAAGGAATACTTCATTTACAACTGAAGCAATTTCCCTGGTATCGCACAAATTTCACTTATGGAATACTTCATTTACAACTGACCGGGTGGAAATATATTCAAGGAAAAAACTTTAGTTACAGGAACGTTAAGGTGAGAACTTAATGTGACAAAACCCCTGAAGTTCAGCCAAGGCCACCTTAACTTGCCGCCCCTTGTTGCGTACAACATGAAGACAATGTTTACATGATATGATATGATATGATAGGTTATTTATAATGCACTTGACACCCAGATGTTTCTAAGCGCGGACCCCGGGATCGACCTATGGTGCTCCGTGTCGTCTTGCTTCCAAAGCGAGCACATTTCTCCTGAGCTATCCTCCCGAGACTACCAAAACATTCCTGATGACATCACTAATTACATCATCTATGACATCACTGATGATATCAGTGATGATATCCGTGATGTAATCACTGATTACATTGCAACACTAACCAGACATGGGCACTGGCCATGACATTTGGCCGTGCCCACTGTATATTTTAACACATTAAGGGGCCACTGGCCAAGGCCTTTGGCTGTGTCCACTGTATTTATTTGAACTTTAACAGGCCACTGGCCATGGGCAAAGGCCTTCGGCCGTGCCTCCTGTATAACTTACAACACTAGCCATGCCCTTCAACCATGCTCACTGTATATTTAAGGGACCATTACAATGGGCTTCATCCATGGCCAATGGGCACAACCTTATTTTGACACCTACACGCATACAAACTTAATAATGACATTTCCTAATCTACACTTCAACCTTAAACGTTTTCTTTAACATTATATTGTTCTTTAATACTCCTATTCGTACAAAGGCTTCAATATATCTGTAGAATGCCACCCTCAACTTGTGAACCAATTGATACACTACATTTTTGAAATACCTCAGGGACACTACAAACTGATGTTTACACTATGCAGTGTTCCACAAATGGGTTAGTACAAAGGACCATCTAAAATCGACATCATAACTACTAGTTAGCTTGATTTTTCAGTTGAAAAAAGACCTAAAAATTTAAGTTAGATACGTGTTTCTACAACACTAGGGTCCCAACATGGAGTGTGGAATCCCTTTTTTCTATCATATATTCAGCCGTGCCCACTGTATATTGTGCTACACTATACCAGCCACTAGCCATGGCCCTTGGCCATGGCCAGTGGCCACAGCCTTGGCCTTGTCAAAAGGTAATGGCCTAAATTGTTATCTAGTTAATTAAAGCTTTTTATTTAGCTAAGTGTGCCCCCTCCAAAAAATTACAGATAACTGTTGTTTCCTGTGTAAATACACAAATATTCTTTGATTGTTTCATTTCGTGCATAAGTAGGGTAATATCTCTCATGACCAGCTCCAAGAATAACATTTGCCCAGGTTTCAGAGGTTAACCTCGAAATCCACCCAAATACAACCATTGCTCAAAGACGTTCATCATCAATCACTGAGTTTTACCTGTTTTGTCAGTGGTATTGTTATGTATACAAGGTGGCAGGCTTTGAGAACTAACGATTGTTTTGTTTTAGATGATGCGCAGTGAGGTTACATTATTTGCCAATGATCACACACTTTGGTTAAGCAGCGTCCTATGGTCGGGCTCTTGATGACCGTTGTGATACATCACACAAACCCTACAAAACGCATTTAAGCAGCACGGAAATGGGAATAAAAGAGCCGGCTGCAAGAATAACATATACTCAAGTACTTTTGCTCCCATAATAAAAATCAAAAGCTGGCACCCATTAATATAGGCACAGTAAGTGAACATATATCTTAAATGAAATATACAAATGCAGTTCAACTGACCTTGCCCTTAGAAGATAGTGCACAAGACAAAATAGCATTGACCTTTTTTAAAGGTAATGAACACCAGAAAATAACCGGAGAGAAGAAATGTTCAATAAATATGCTGCCAAAGTATGAAAGGTGCTCATCTTTTAAACCCAGCAATCTGTAGTGAAATATTCCCTGGAAAACAAAATCCCAATATGAGACAAGTGCTTGTGATCTTGTGGTAAGCGTCTGCATTGGGATCATGACACCTCAGTAGCAGTAACAGGCCTGGTAGCCAAATACTTGAGCAAGCTTGCCAACCTCAAAAAAACAAGGGTTTGCGTCCACCTTCTAAAAAAAAAAAGTTACGTTGTCCACCCACATGTGCCCTTTACTTGTGCCCTGAAAAGCAGCCAATCATTTGCCACATTCTGGGCAAATACTCATGACTTACTTGCCCTTTCATCATTTGCCCTCGTCACCCCAATGTCTGGATTTTAACAAATACTCCGCTTTATAAAGATAACTTGAAAAGTACACATACCACAGTGTCACTCAAATGTATACATCCCTATAGAACTATGTTAGGAAAAAAAGTTTACAATTGTGGCATTATTTCAACCATCTTGACTGGGAGGCTTCAAATACCAGAGTACAATTCAGCAAAAGGCAAACAAAAATGGTCTCTCAGAGAGCACTGGGAACATAGAAGCTTGTTAAACCATACTGGGGTATAATATATATATATATATATAAAACAAAAGGTTTGCCTCGCACGTGCAAGCTGGTTTTGTAATTGTCCATGCTCCTTACCCAGAGACAACTGCTGTTTTCACGTGGGCTTCATGGCAGCTTGCCCTTTAGAGTGCAATACTTTCAAGCACTGACAGTAGCACGGTTTAATACAAATAATGCAGATGCTGTGTATTTTCTTAGTGTATTAGTGTGTTATGAGATATTTAAAACTAAGAAAAGACACAGCATCTGGGACTATAGACTGTCTCCTATCTGTGCAGTAACTGGTACCGATCCTGCTTCCCTTCAAAGCGAGGAAGGGACCGGCTCCCTCAGGCCATTTTGCTCTAAGTGGTCAGGCGGTTTTGTTCACTGACAGTCAGAATATGAACATTGAAAATGTGTTATGTATCTAGACGTTAACCATCTTGTATGTTCTTAAAGTACTTTCCTTAGGGTTTGGTCTCACCTCATGGTGCACATATATGGGGCAATAAGCAGGCCTTAATTACACAATTCAATTGTATACATGGTGATAAACTTTTATGTTATTGACATTTTCTGGTGATGTTGTTTCTTTTGCCCTTACTTTAGTTTCCCTGTATGTGCCTCTGATTTGTATGCATTGTGGGTTTTCATATGTATTGTTTGTACTAACACAAGTATGTACTAAGTCTCGAAGTATTAGGTGTTATTATTCCATGTTTAACATTACTCAAAACTATGATAAGGTACCATTCATCATTTTATTATCCAAAATTACCAGATTAGAAATATTGTACTTCTACGGTGCATGCTGCAGCCATTGCCTACGTGTCTGTATCATTAGGCTCCAGTATTAACAACAACACTCCAATATAATATTTTATTTAGATGCACACATTCTTTAATACCTTAAGTAGTTCATGCTAGGTCTCCTGATCACCCCTGACATCTTGTTACCAAAATTATAAACACAACCCCTCGTAGGGAATTCTCATCAAAATTAATTTCATATGTGATGTCATGAGTGATGTCATCAATGATATCTGTGATGTCATCTTTGATGTCCTGGGTGTTAGTCTTAGCAGTGCACGACGGTGGCATGAGTTATGGTTGCTGAATTTACCATAACTGGTGAATTTCTGAGGTTTTTCAGTTTTACTTGTAACCATAACGTACCTTTAACCAAGTTTTGTCATTGAATTTCATGGGTTTTTATTAGTGCAACTTAACCATGACGTCTCTTTAACAAAGTTTTTTCACTGAATTTCATGGGTTTTTACCAGTGTAGGGTAATTTCCTACAACTTGGTAATATCATACTTGCCCTAATATAGCAAAATGTTTGTCCTATTTGCAAAGTTTCACCTTAAAGCTCTGCCATTTCCCACCTTCTAGAATCATTTTTAACACTTCTATACACTTTTTGCAACTTTTTTCACTGTTTTTGCATCCGTTGACATCTGCGAACGTCTGACATCATCGCAGACTTTTCGGACAGCACCACGTGATCTTGCGCGCACGGCATGAAGACATGTCTGCGAATGCGTCCGCACTTCGCAAACGGGTCTGTGCTTCACAAATAGTTCGGAAATGCGTTTTCTGCTGATCTAGGAACTTTCAAACTCAAAATGTACCCTTGCACAGCTCCTACACCTATTCTTACTCATTATCCATTAACAATCTAGCACAGAGCACATACCTGGAAGAATATTAGCAAAACTGCTATTTATCTTAAAAATTGCATCAACTATTGCTATCCATCCTCCCCAATAGCCACCACCACCTGGAGGACCTACACAACAAAAAAAGTGCAGTACTTCCAAAGACAATGAAAAGGGCCAAGAAGATGAGGAAGAGAAAGTGCCTACCTCTAGCACCCAGCGAGAATCATGGATGTGGCAGTTCTTTACCACTGTTGGGAATGTACCAAAGGCTAAAACTACCACAGTGAAATGCACTTAGTAATCAGTCGCGGACTACCTGGTCAGTCTCCTACGGGACCACCTGCATGCGTCGCCACACCCAATCCAACCACTGTAATGCTCTCAGAAAGGGTGTTCCTTTCTTAGCAAGTAGTAGGCTGTCTTCCTCCACCTCATCTTCCTCAATCAATACTATAACCACACAGCCTACTTCTGTGGGACACAAAATCCCACCGGCTACCTTGCAAGCGATAAAAGTAGCTGTTGATTCATATCTTTCGAAGACAACAGTACTCTGCATATACTGCAACACACCACTCTGCAGGGGCAAGCAATTTCGAAGGGCTTTTGAAACTGTAATCAAGTAGCATGAGAAACACTGCCCCCTAGCTTAGATGTAACACATGCGCAACCTCTTTCCCAGTCCACCTGGCCCTCCATATTAGTGCTTGGTGCCACATCCCTCACTTACCTCCACACCTTACTTTCTGTTCTCTCTTGCAAACATCTTTTATAAAAAAACAAAAAAAAGTTCCTTTAGGAATCACCTTTCACAGTAAAAAAATAGAACTAAAAAAAAAATCTAATAGACTCCATCTACTTTACATTGCTCAGTAAAGTAGATTGACGCAATAAGATTTTCCAACACTTCTATTAGCATTTTGTGTTATGCTAATGAGAATAATGTGGTGTTTATCCCCCATTCCAGGGGCTGGAACAGGGGATAACGGCCAAGCAGCCCAAGTTATTGGGCCAAGCAAAGCGAGGGCAGATAACGAGGACTCTGGACCGTTATCACCCATTCCAGTCCCTGCAACGAGGGATGAAGGCCATTAGCACCCCGGTTTGTCAAAGCGGTAACCCGGGGTGCTAAAAAAGAAAGGATTTTCCTTCCTACAGTGGGACGCGTGCGGCATCCCGCTGTAGTAAGGAAAATCCTTTTTCAAGATGGTCACCATGAAAAGGGAAGGCAGGGCTCCATGCGGAGCCCTTCTTGCCTTTCCATTGCGGCCTGCAGGAGGCAAATAGAAGGAGCGAATGAGGCGTCAGCACCCACCACCGCCGGAATAAGGTAAGTAGAGGGGTTGGGAGGTAAACAGAGAAAGATGCAACGGTGGGTGCAGAGGTAGATGGCGGTGGGGAGAGCCGGCCATCAGGCGGCTTGGAACGCAGGCTTTTAACAGCAGTTCAGGGCCGCGTTCCTAGCCACCGGATTGGCTGGCTCACCCATCCAGAGTGCTAATATACAATATTAGAGAAAAATATAAAAAGACAGAAACTATTTTCTGTCCCAAATACTTTTCTCTAGCATACAATAAGGACCATAATCGATGGACCTTTATAACTATACACAATCTCCACAGTCCCCTTTTCACACCATCGATCATTAAAATACCCAGATTGCACATGCACACCATCGCACAGGGAAGCCGTTCCACCCTTTTTAATTGTATATTTGTAACACTCCCTCAATGCCTGCTTTCAAACATACATCCATCGATCCATCACTTCCAAAAACTGTACATATAACCCTATCACCATATTAAGGTTCCACACACCAACTGCCACTTAACAATCTTTTACAAATCTTTTGCATCTGCATTTCCCTCACTTATACAAAAGAATGTACACAATGCTTCTATAAATGAACATATGCATTGTGCAGTGAGAGAAGTACATGAATAGAAGTGACAGTACGGAGAACCCAGGAGGCAAATGCCAAGGTGGGGCGCCACTGGGTAACTACTGGAGCAGAGGAGTCCCAAGGGTGGGATGCATCTTAACCATAACATCCCTTTAACAAAGTTTTTTTCTGTCTATTTAATAGGTTTTTATAAGTGAAAATGTTTCATGGTGTTACATCACAATATATACGTTATTAATAATTCCTCTTTTCATATATATGAAAGAACTATAAACCTCCTTTAAGAGACATAGTGTTTGCAACACATACTTATGTCTGTTGTTATCAGCCGTGCATGCTAGGGATGGAAATCATTGTTCAAATGTCATCGACATAGGGCTCCACCATAACCCCAGCCAAACCAAACCACCCCTATTATACACTGCACCTATCCTGCATCCTAGCTAAGTTTCCACTATACCCTAATAATGTAACTAATGGCCAGTGCTCATGGCTTGCAACCATGGCCAGTCTCCAAATCCATGGGGCATAGGCTTCAGCCATTCCGCATTCCCCAATGAGCAAATCAGAGTACACATTTGTGTTTGCCGAGGGCCAGGCCCACTACCCAGACACCAAATGCATATCACTAGTTTTTCTACTGACATTCTTACACTTTCAAAAAATAAAACACAATGCATATTTCCAAAAACATGCTTTCCGGTCCTTGCTAATGCTCATTGCGCACGTTTGTTGTAATCTAGTCCACCACTTCAGGCTATATCCGCAAGCAGAATATTGTTTCCCATTCAAACCTACTGCTTCAGCCATACTGCATGCCCCAATAAGCAAATTACAGTACACATTTCTCCATGCTGACGGCCAGGCCCTTCGCCCAGACACCAATGTTATATCACTTTGTTGTGTACTTATATTTTACACTTTAAAAAAAACACAGCGCATATTTGCAAAACCATGGTTTCCAGTTCTTCCTGACCCTCCTTGTGCATATTTGCTGCAATCCCATTCAGCACTTCAACCTGTACCCACAAGCACATTGTTTTTCCCCTTCGAAACCTATCCCAATTTCGAAAAACTTTACCACATAGTTGGTCCCTGGTAGCCATGCCCACTTTAACTCCATTGCTGTTCCCTCGTGGTCATGGCGAGTAGCCATATTGTCCGGGCCATGGCCAGAAGAATCTGGCCACTGCCCATGGCCACAGGCTATACTTCAGTCACCAAAGGTATATCACTATTTTTTGTACCTACATCATGACACTTTTAAAAAAATAAAACACAGACACATTTGCAAAACTATGCTTTCATGTGCTTGCCAATGCTACTTACATGTGTTTGCTGCAAATCTGCACATGTTTTATTTTTTTAAAAGTGTCAAAATGTATGTACATACAATAGTCATATAACTTAGCCCCCACTTGACATAATCCAATCAGACTTTGTACAAACATTCAACGTTGGGTCTATAATCTTTCTGAAAACGTTTGTCCACATTCGTCAAATGGCAACAAAGTTATAAGCCATCTAAAAATGTTGAGACCCCCCTCTAAAATTGCCCCTTCTTGACAAAATCCCACCAAACTTTGCAAAAACATTTATATCTAGATCTAAAATATTTCTGCAAACTTGTGTGAAGATTCGTCAAATACCACCACATTTATAAGCCTTTACAATATTTTGGGACCCCCCCCCTCTAATTTTGCTCCCTCTGAACAAAAAACAGCAATACACTTAGCAGAACCATTCAGAAACAAGTCTACATTGGAATTCCAAAATGTCATGCAGTTTCATTGAGTGGCACCAAAGTTATAAATCATCCAAAAACTGCTTTTAACCAACCCTGTAATGCAGAAATAGGCATTTCAGAGGCCATCAGATGGATTGAGTCATTCCTGAGCGAAAGAACCATGAGAGTCTTCTCTCCCTCAGCAGCTGCAGATCCTACCCCTATCTCGTGTGGTGTCCCCCAAGGCTCTTGTGTCTCCCCAACTCTTTATAACATCTTCACCAAGCCCCTGTTTGATGATCTGGACCATCTACGTATCACCTACACTAACTATGCAGATGATACACAGATTCTCCTCCTGCTTTCTGGGGATCACGTGAAGGACACAGAATTGGTGAACAAGGTACATCTTATCATCCAGGCATGGATGGCCACTCATGGCCTCTGCCTGAACGATGATAAGACTGAGTTGATAATCTTGGGCACCCACGCCAATATTGATTCCACGCCAGAAATAAATGTAGTGTTGCACCGGCCCTCTCCCAGACCTACAAGTTTGGTGGTAATTCGGCAGCAAATGTACTGCATTACTGCCAAACTTGTTTTCCCTTACCACCACTTGGTCCCAGGGGTTTACCACAGGATTACAAGTGGTTGTAGGGTGGTGTTAATGCCGATTTTTGGGGTCCGTAGGACTCTAGGAGGATTTGGTCAAAATAACAGCGAGCAGTAACTTCACCATGGCAATCCTGCCGAAATGCAGCTTTAAAGTGGCAAATTTACCTCCAGCATGATACTGGAGAAAAATCCTCAACTTAAAAGCCAAACTTGTTATTTGGCAGTGCGGGACAAATGGTGGTAATTCGTTACCACCAAAAAAGTGGGGTTAACGCAATTACCACCCTTTTTCCCCGCACTTGCGAACTTGTCATGAGGCTGTTCATATTTTAGAAATTAAGCACTGGGTATGACTACCAAGTGGGAGTGTGCTAGCTAGTGACAAAGCACTGCATGCTAATATTTTTCACTAATTCATAATTATTGTTTGCCTTCAGCTTAGCCTTAGCAATTGCAACGCAAGCCTCTCAGCTCAACTTTGTTTTAAGGAAAAGATGTACTTCCAGCAGGTAAATAAAAGCAGCCCAGGGTTCCTGTGCCGAAGCTATAACCTTTCAGTGAAACAATCGTAAATGCTGTCCGCCTTGTACAGGCAAATGGCCCCCATGCATTATGCATTTTTGCAAGTGCACAATCCAGGCACAATCCATGGGAATTCTGAATCTCCACCCACATGAAAATTCAACCTAGGCGGCGACGCATGCGGATTTGCTGCACGGAGCTGCTGGGTGAAGTGAACGCATTCCATATCAGGCTCTGTGGGCCAGATCCATGACCTGAGCATGCACCCATTTCCCCACCGGCACATGACGATCCCGCCCGTGCCCGCATGCATGCACAGCAGGGTCAGTAATGAATTACCTTCTGGTTATTGCATGGAAAAGTGGGTGAGAAGGTGGCTGTGCCCACATGTTCACCCCAGTTGTGGTTCCCATGCAGATGATTGACCATTAACTTGAATGAATGTGGTTGAGCATCCCTTCATTTAAAGGACTAGAATGTTTTAAGCTAGTTTTGTAAAATCCATTTGACCTGCACCTCGTATTTCTGCATAGCCATAGTTTTTCAGCTTCTCATAGGGAGTTAAAACATCTTCCCTTCTCCCCAGAATACCCTTTCTGCAACCTGTTTCTCTGGTTCCATTTGCTCTACTCTCGTCCCTATTCTAACCGTATACCGTTCTTTCATCGGCAGCTATTTTTTTGATGGGTTTTTAACGAAAATGTGTTGCCAAAAAAACTATGGGTGTACCGAACTTCGGCTTCGAGTAAGTATTCGACTGAATTCCAGTTGAAAAAATGCTATTCGGCTCGGGCCAAATAGTTTCTTGCCGAATACTTGGACATTCTCATTTCAATACAATGCAACATGAACTCAGAAAGGCAAATGTAGACTTCAGTTTGCAAAACTGAATAGAATTAGACCAGACAAAATGCTATCACACAGCTGAAAAATATCTTGTATTGTAATCTGCTATTTAGGGCATGTTTTGTTACAGATTCCTAGACAAAAAAGGTGCTCATCTTTTATACTTAGCCTGCAACAATACAGGAGCATCTTTTCTTTTGGCGAATGTTTATATGCAATGTGCACTTTTTCCAGTTGGAAAAAACAAACTGAAAGAAATGTGCACGGATACTTTCAGTTCCTGTCATGTCACTTCCCATTGCATAGGTCATAGTCCCCCCTTTTCTTTTTTTAAGGACTTGAGTCCTGAGTTTAACATTATCTGATATTGTATCAGGAATTATAAGTTGCATATGTTTGTGTATTGGAGAGAAAGAGTGGCTAGGATAAGTGAAAAGTGAGCAACATTTGTTTGGGTGGGGTGAATAGTTGTGAGATGGAGTTCACGCATTTCAGATTTCCTCTTGACTTGTGTCCTGCATGAGCCGACATGAACCATTTTATACATTTCTATGTGAGCTGCAAAGAAGTTTTGAAACTCGACCGCATCGACTTTGCAACTGGATAGAGAAGGCAATGCATATGATTAAGAAAGGCAGTCCTTTTGCATTTGTGAAGCCTCTTACATTAACTGGCACTGAATATGCAGCAATCTTCTGTACATTTGGTGTCTTCATTTTGGTTAAATCTGCTTTATTTCTGGCTTTTATACTTTAAATAAAGATGCTACATTAATTACAATGAAGAGAAATAAAAGTATAAAATGCATTTAAAATGGTGCTATTTTTTCCATAAGTGTGTTTTTTGAAGTTTGGAACATGATTTATTAAATAAAGCAACTATTCGGCTTCATGTTCGAATACTAAATATGCTATTTGGTAAAGCCGTAGAAAAAACCCATAAAAAAATATAGGGGCGGGGGGATGTCTGTGAAAGGGCATATAAATGGTTTGGGAAGTCGGGAATAGTACAAAAACAATAGGGGAGGGGCAGCTTGTGGGGGGGAACCCCCCAAAAATAAAATAAATACATTTGTCGACGTTTGTTTCGCTAAAAAACCTGTCATATATAGGGGCGGGGGGATGTCTGTGAAAGGGCATATACATGGTTTGGGAAGTCGGGAATAGTACAAAAACAATAGGGGAGGGGCAGCTTGTGGGGGGGAACCCCCCAAAAATAAAATAAATACATTTGTCGACGTTTGTTTCGCTAAAAAACCTGTCAAAAAAATAGCCATCAATTAAAGAACAATGAACCATTCTCTCTCACCTGCATACACTGAGCAGCAGTGCCGAGTTCAAGGATTTGTTTCAAAATGTATCTTTAATGGTCACTAGGGCTGTAAAAACCAGACATGGTGGACACAGACATTGTGACTGTCTCAAACGTCTTCTTGGGTGGCTTAACAGTGTCGAGAAAGGCTTCTTAGTGCATTTCAATGGTGCTACCATTGGATGGAGCCGCAGTCAAGACTGTCGAGTCCGTTCAATGCGGTCCAGTGATGTAGCGTTGTCCTGCAGCAGTGATAGATTTGAATCAGCTGAAGAACAGGCAGGTGATGGTTGAGTCGATAGCTTGAAGAGGTTCAGTAGGTACAATGTGGCCCAGTGATGTGATGCGCTTCTGCAGCAGTAATTGGCTTGAAGACTGCTGGACTCCAGGCTGGCAATGATCGAGTCAGCAGCTTGATGGCTTAAAGAAGTTAGAAAAAGAAGTAAATGTCAAAGGCAGCTCTGGGGGTCTTGTAGTGGGTTGAAAACTACTTGCAAGTGGTCAGGTCGGCCCAAAGGCAGTTTCAGGTGGGAAACACAGCCCAGAGTCTTTTCTTGGCTTCTGGGGGACCCTGTCCAGGGTCTCCCTTGACAATGTGGCCCCTTCTTCTGCCCTTGCCAGCCAGGAAGGTTGCCAGAGAGCACTTGCAGGGGCTGTCACATCCAGTGAGCAGAATCCTGGTTACCAGAGGTCTCAGTAGCAGACAGGTCTTGTCCAAGCAGTGGGTCATTCCAAATGTTCCTAAAGAGTGCTTTGTCTATAGGAAGTGGGAGATGAGGCACAGGAAGTGTGAGTGACAATAAATATCCGAGGATGGTAAAGTCCCATCGGCTGACTGTAACTTTCCTCCTTAGCTAAGTCATCCCTCTCCTCTGACTACCTTACATCAAAGACTCCTGTGTATACCACTCTGTTATGACCTTTCCAGTGTTCTGGCAGGGGTTTCCTTTGAAGCACTGGTCCCCACCTTACCGCTTGGGGGTATATCCTGTTCTCCTGGGAAGGTAACAAGCCAGCCCAAAGATAATAAAGGTAGCTTCCGGGGCTGAATCCAAATGGTTTCTTTTGGGTGAAACTCGGTTTCCAGACAGTGGTACACAAAACTCTTACAGTGGAATGAGCCACTAGAAACCAAGCTTTCAATAAAAATGATATCAAATGTAAATTCCCATAGGCCACTATGATAACCCAGATATGGTGTACATTTATTTATTTATCAAACTGCCACCAGGCCTTGGGGGTACCGAATTGTATGTAATGTGCAATAGGGTTGCACATGATTAAGGGCAGTCCCGGGCTGTTGTAACTTTGGGTTCCACCAGACTGCTTTCAGGAACGCACATGTTACTCTGTATCTGCCATATTGGCAACTACATAGTAGCTGCTGAGGGTGTCAGTAGGCAGTTATATGTTTGCACCATACTTTTTGATTGTAGACTTATAAAAGTGAGCCTGATTCGCAGAGCTCATTTTCTGGGGCAGAATTACAACAATCATTTTCCGTTATAAAAATCAAAAAAGGTTGGGATTGCCTACACCCGCAAATAGCATCTGTCACAACCCACACGTCTCAGGTTGGGTGACCATGGACACAAAAAGCTTTTTAAACTAAGGATTGCTTCCCTTCTGCTACTACAATAATTTCAGGAAACATTGCACATTTAGTCCTGTGTAAAGTTCCTTGACTAGATTGTTTTGGACTTTATCAACTATGTTAAACTATGTCTCATGGACCAAGGTTACCACACTATATGGGGTGCCCTATTTGCATCCAGGGAATGTCTTCATCAATGCCCAAAGGGGCCTCCTTCACTGCCCTGACACTCATTACAACCACTAACTCATTATTTATTTATTTCCCACTATATAGAATGCCCATGTCATGGAGGTGATTTACTACGGTGTCAAGTTGTTTTTTTCTGCCCTGAAATGCGCTTGAGTATGACTTAGTAGGTCAACTAATAACTGACAAGGACATAGTGAATGATACTCATATATCTAGTGGATTTGACATAATAGCTATCTGGAGAATCTGACAAAGTTTTTCTGTTGACCCCCATTAACATGTAAGTTGCTCCGACACATAACCAGGAAGCCTTTGTGATGGCGCTCTATACCAGAGATCAGGAGGTGGAGAAGGAAAGACCACAGGAGTCAGTGGAGACCATCTAGTACATGATGTCTACAAAGGAGTGGTACCTGGTGGATCCCCAGAGCCTCCTCCCCACTCCTGGCCTCTTTAGTACATTGATAAAATGCCTCCAAACGGAATTCAAGATGAAGAGGGTCTTTAATGTAAATCTCAAGATGAAACAGCCAACAAAAGCATGCTCGCAGCCCACAGATCGCACTGCAGACTGCCACTTACCCCGATCAAGTATTAACCTGCGAAGGTTCAGCAGTACAGTACGTGATGACAGGGCAGATTGCAGGGTGGTGGCACAGATAGTTAGTCATTTAGCCCAATGAAGTGTGGGAAGTTTAATATCAATGAGAGGTTCCTTAGGAGCACTAAGGTCGGGCCGAATGACAGACCAATCACAGGTTCAGAATGGTGTTCTCCATCATTGCACCCAATCAAATTGTAAGGGAGACCAATGACCCACCATCATGTGCATAAAAAGGTGTCTAACACTGAGGCTTGTTTGTGAGTGTGGAGGTGTCTAGAGTGAGCAAGGGAGAATGGATAGAGGAGGAAGGAGCAGGGAGAGTAATGAGTTAGAGGAGGGTAAGAGCAGGAGGAAGAAGGAGAGCAGGTGTTCAGAGGAGGAGGGCAAAGAGAAAGGAACCATCAAGGAGAAGGAGGAAAGTGCGAGTAGGCAAAGGGCAGGATAAGGAAGGAGGAAAGCTAAAGGTAGGATACCACCATGAGGAAGGATGTAGGCTTAACAGAATAAATCATCAGGGGGAAGGGGGAGGCAAGATCAGGGCTAGGGAGGTGACAAGGGAGACCAGGAGGTGCAAGGAGGGAAACCACTTGGGGAGAAGAGCGTCAGAGAGAAGACATTACTACACAGAGTTGTGGAAGAGTAAGTGGTGGGAAGTCTGGTCCAGGAGACCCCAGTATTGGCCAATCCAAGAAGGCCAAAAGATTCAAGGGGAGTCAGGTGGTGGAAGTTGGAATCAGTTGAGTCTAAGGTGGAAAGTGGTCAAAGTGTTGATGCAGAGATATCTGAAAGCCTTATTCACCTGAGGCCGAGAGCTGGCAGAGCCCAACCTTAATAGTGCAATAGATGGTGAAAGAGAAACAATGATACAGGTAATCAGGTTGTTTAAACTGGATCTGTTGGAATAGGAAAGTCCACCAATGACACTAAAGAATACCTGCACTGAGAGCTGGCAGTTTAAACAGAGTACAGAACATTCTAACCGACAGCCATACTCCAGATCTGGTGGAACTGCGAAGTCCACCAATGGTTCAAAAGAACACATCCCAGTAGTCAAGTGGCAGTGTCTCCTGACGAGAAGCTTCCTCCGGTACCTGATACCAGCAGGTGGCCTCGAGGATTATGCTGTAAACTAAAGATCAAGAATGAAACTCAAACCACGAATAGGGAGGAATACCTTAAAAAATTGCTAAGGTGGGGCCTTTAATGATGATGGTCTTAAAATCCAACAGGCATCTGACAACCATCTTCATCATTTTCAGCAAACCAGGAGCCATCTGGTGAGGAGACATGTTAAAGGAACTGTGAGTGACCTGAGCATGTGGATGACCAATTGAATGGTGAGTGGCTGTGTTTTGTGAACTCTTATTGCTACCAATATTTGTTGAAGTTTCACCCAGGCTGACGATCCTAAGAAAGACAGTGCATTGCCTCACAGATTTCCTGGTAACCTGTGCAATAATGTTATTTTGGTTATGACATGTACACTGAAAAGGACAAGATATATACTTTTTGAACAACAAAAGAGGTTTTGTGAAAACTGGACAAATTGGAAAACAGTGACTGTTTCTTCTGTGATTGGGGCAGTAATGAGCTCATCCTTCCTTAGTTTGCCCTCAACCCAAACAAAGTCCCTGATAAAAAAGAAAGAGTAATTATATGGATGTGTGAAATATTTTACATATGAAAGTTGGTTTTGAATGTTGACGAAATGATGGAATCTGGCTTGTTATGGTCCAAAATTATTTCATTTTTATTTAACTATCTATTTGTCACAATACGTGTCTGATCCGTCCGACCCACTTCCCTCCTCCGACTCCTCACCTGTAGAACTGGAATTCGTGGCATATCTTGCTGTCTCCCAGTATTGATAGGCGGTAGATGCGGTAATCCCTCCTCGGTGTGAAGCCACAGCGGCCACCTGTAAGCTGTGGCCACTGCAGCCCTGTCACTGAAGACAGGCAAACAGGGGAAAAAGCCACTGGCGTAAAAAAAACCTCTGCGCAGATGGAGACCTGATTGCTGGTACGTCCGTGGAGTCAGAGACTTGAGGCAGCCTTTGAAAGAGTACCCGGAGGCGCTGGAAGCCACAGTGATGGGTATTTCTAACTGGTAGGCAGGGAAAGCCAGAAAAGAAAAGGCAAAAGAGAAGGGAAGAGAGGAATATGATCGCCCAGGGGAAACCGCCCAGAGTAGCGGAGACCAACAGAAGCCAAGGGAGAGGAACGAAACCCACGATGCAAATGGGCGAAGTAGGAGAGGAGAGGGAAACTAGGAGTGAAAGAGATAGAGAAGTTAGGAAATAGCACTGAAAGCAGGTAAAATAACAGAGTTGTGGCAACAAGGTAAGCGAAAGCGGTAGCTTAGACGTTGCAACGCGTCGACATCTGGGAAGACCGGTAGTAAATACTTCCCGGCTATCAGCAGCCGCAACGTAGAAAACGTAAAAGAAAACTAGACCGTCATCAGTGCAATAGTAAAGAAGCGTGCTGGAAATCTAATGGCCGCTCCATCGAAACCGCTGCCACTTCTTCCATGCGCTGGAGCTCATGACACTTTTATACTTAGAACTAGAATGGATTTAACTACATTTTAGTTCCCTCGTATTATTCACAGGAGGTAGAAGCATTTATTTTGCTTTTGCGCTGACTTGTGGTTCTAGAGAAAGTCAGTTGTTCATGAGGATTCCCAGGAATGTGTCTGGGTGTGTTCCCATGCACGGTTGCCAGCTCAGGTATGTCTGTGTTGCATTGTCTTCTAAAGGGGGATAATTATTTCTGTTTTGGTTGGGTTTAGCTGGAGATTTTTGTTTGTCATCCAGGTGTAGGTGTTGGTGAGGCATTTGTTGAGGGTGTTGTTTGGGTCTTGGGTGGAGGTTATCTTGAAGATGAGTTGGCTATCGTCTGCATAGTGGTAAGGCTTGATCCTTGAGTTACACCGCAGGTGATGTCTTTGGTGTTAGATGTAAATGGTGGTAAGTGTGTTCTTTCTCATCAATTGGTGAGGAAAGATTTCAGCCATTATAGTGTAGAATTGTTTCTGCTATTTTCCTAAAGTCTCTGTATTAGTGGTTAGTCTGTGCTGAAGGCAGTTGATATGTCTAGTAGTATGAGGGTCTATTGGGTGCTGTTGTCTGTGTTTATTTTTAGGTCGTCCCATATGGAGAGAGGTGCTGATTCAGTTCCTCTCATTTGTCTGAAGCCGACTTGGGACTTTCTACATGGGTGAGTAGTACTTTGTAGATGTGGTTCTCAAGGATTTTCCCTGAGTAAGGTAGATTCAATATAGGTTGGTAGTTGGTAGGGTCTTCTGCATTTCCTGTTTCGTTTGTTAGGAGGTGGTTGATGCATGCTGATTTTCAAGTTGTAGGTACTATTCCTGTGTTTAAGGATAGGTTCATTAGTAGTCGGAAGTATGAGGCTGGCGTTGTGAGGTTGAGGAGTTTTTTTAAAGGTGCCTGTGATAATGGGTCACTGGGGGATCAGTAGAGGTTGGTGTCTTTAATAAGTTTGTTGAAGGATTCTTTGCCTATAGGTTTTACACAATTGAATGTTTTGGCGGCTGGTGGCGCGCTGGTTTCTGGCGGTTCTTGGGGTGCATTTTTATTAGAGTGGTTTGCATTGATGGTCTTTTGTATTCCTTCTATTTTTGTTTGGCTGTGATGGTGTTACATAGGGATTACTATGGTACAACTCATTTGTAGTACAAGTTTGATGATTTTGAATAATTCATTTTGTGGGTTTGTTGCCGATTGGATTCTTCAGTGTAATATGTTTTTTTTGCTTTCAGGGCTGCTGATTTGTAAATTCGGATTGGTCTGTATTTGCTTTGTCTGATTGGTTGTAGTGATGTCTCCATTGATTTTCCATTTTGTGTTTTTTTTAGTTGCCTCAGTTCTGTGAACAGTTTTGCTGCAATTGTCTTTGGGGTGGGTTTGAAGGGTTTTGCAAGTGCTAATTGGTTTAGGGTGTCTTTGATCCAAGTTTCTCTCCCACTGAGTCCGGAGCAATTCTATTTAGCTGAGAGGTGTTTGGTTTAGCTGATTCCAGTAGCTCTGTTGAGCGTTTCCAGGTCAAGACTCTTCCAGTTTCTTTCGTTTGTCGCAGGGAGCTTTACGTTTGTGGGCATCATGCGGTGATCGCTCCATATTATTCGTACCAGCGGTTGAGAGTCCATCTCTGCAGAATATTGCATCTAAGGTGTGTCCAGCTCTGTGGGTAGCAACGTTTACTATTTTTTGAAGTGGAGGGTTACCAGTAGGGTGCTGAGGAAGTTTGTTGTGGAATACATTTTTCTTTAGAACCAGGTGTTGAAGTCCCCAGGAACAATTATGCTGTCATGATTAGTGGAGAGGTTGGCAATGGAATCAGTGAGGTTTGTGGCAATGTTGGGGTTGTAGAATGGTGGTCTCTAAAACCGGAGGAACAGTAGGCTGGATTGGTCGTTGAGCTTGGAGTTGATTGATTGATTGATTGATATTTTATTTCTATTGCGCTCGTACAAAAGTGTTTCATAATGCAATGATTTGGAGTGATTTGCAATCTTCTATGTTGGTTGAGGGGAGTGGTGTGGAGTAGATGTGTTTTTTGTGAGCTAGTGCGATTCCTCCTCCTCTTCGGTTTTCTCTGTTAGAATGTATTAGTTTGAGGTTGTCGGGCATGGCTTCATGGGAGATTGCTTTGAAATTGTCCGACAGCCATGCTTCTGTGAGGAAGGGTGCGTCGATTTAGCCTACGCTTAGGAGGTCGTACATTTCGGTTTTGTGCTTAGCCATGGATCTTACGCTGAGTAGACTGCAGTGTAGAGTGTGCTTTTTTCCTTCTTCTTTGTTGCGTATCATTTCTCGTGTCTTCGTTGGGGTGATGCCTGCCGGATTTTCGGTTCTCTCTTGGATGAGGCTGTTATTTGCAGCCTCTATCCCTTTGTGGAGGAGTTCAATTAGGTTGAACGATGGGTTACTTTGGAGCCTCAATCAGGCAGAATCCAGGTGTGGCCTTAATGTATGAGTAAGAAAACGCGGTGTGGTGGAGCACAACACTAGCACGCTTGAAATATGCGAATACAACCCAAGTGGCACAGTTGGAAGAGAATGTAACATAGCGGAAACACAGCACTATCTAGATTTAGAAAATGCAATGTGGTGGCACCAAACACAGCAAGATTCAAAATTCAAACCCAGCCCTGAGCACAGTAGAAGAGGACAGCATGGTGGGAGGCTATATTAGCAGGATTCAAAATACAAAGCAGACCTAAGGTAGGAATTACTGAGGAAGGAAAATGCAATGTGGTGGCACTAAGCACAGCAAGAATGAAAATTCAAACCCAGCCTTGAGCACAGGGGGAGAATTGTGCAGCAGTGGGGTGGAACACAATACTTGCAGGATTCAAAATGTAACATTACAATAACGACAACGTCTCTTACCTGTGTGTCACTGTAGACGGCAATAGCTGTATCTTGCAGGGCTGGGGTGCCAAGGCGAATAGGTACACAGGAATGGAAGGTGCCCAAGCCAACTGACCTTTGCCTGAACCCTTCATTGACTGCCAGGGCAAGGCTGCCCTGTGGCCCACGTATATATGGGGAGTGAAAGCCTGGGTCAGCTGACCCTTGGCTCCACCAACCAGGGCTCAGGGGGCTGGTAGAGGGAGGGGCAAAGGGGCAGGCTGCAATCTACAATGCCGATGATGGTGTTGAATTCAGTGGGGAGGGTTAGCTAGCAGCCTCACGTCTGTTACAAAGAAAAGTGGATCAGGGGACTTACTATCAGAGCTTGGGTCTCAATTTATTTTAGACCTTTGCAACCACAACACAATATTTAAAGATTTTGACAATAAAGGTATCTTAAAAATAAGAGTGCAGGTGAAAAAATGTACTTTAATCTCATGATGGTGATGATTAAAACTGCACACCCTGCTAGCATCTGTGTTTCCCTAATCAGTGGTGAATAACACCCTGGATAGTTGGGAGGTGGGAAAGGGTAGATGTTCTCAATCAACCCTCAAGATATGAAAGGGAAACACTGGACAACAGTAGATTCTCTGTATCCCTGATTCTCTGATACTGTGCGTCCCCTCTTCCCCTTACAATACTGCAAGGGGTGAGGTTGGTATGACGCTCTTAGGAAAGCATTCTCCTGTTATACAGGGATTGGAGGACCAGCAAGCAATAGGCCCCTATGGATGCCCACCCCTTACATCCCAGGCAGGTAGTGAATTAAATTTGCGTGAGATGACCTTTATGGTGGGACAATGGCATATCATACACAATTAGAGCAGCAGTAAAGTTTACTATGTTTTCAGGGTTTTTAGCTAAGCCTCAGTCTTTTCAAAGTGCCAGGAATGAACTCTAAGTAGTCGAAGCCTGGCCTTCCCATACATGGGATCAATGGATGGATTTTTCACGGTTATCCCACACACATATGGGCCCTGTCATGGCCAAGGGACTGAGAGATGGCTTGAAGGCAAGCTGGAAGGTTATAAGAACACAAAGCTGAGAGATTAGTTTAGCTGAATTCACAAAATGAGAATTTAACAGAACACGACAAATCAAGTTTCTCTGTAGGACTGCCATCCTCAGTCCTTTCTGCTCTCCCTTAGACTCCGCCTTCCTGGTAGGAAAGAAAGGTCTCTCACAAACTTTGAGGTTTTAAGTGCCCCAGACTTCTTTCTTGACAGCAGTAATTGCGGTATAGCTTATGCCAGGAATTCACACTTCACCTTCAGAATATACTGGCACTACCACTAATGGTGCCCTGGGTCATTTAGAGGGAGGGCAGGTGTCAAACTCTTTAAGATCCTTTGCTGTATCTTCATGGGGCCAGGGTGGACATGCCAAACTGTTGACAGGCTATTGGAACCCTTCCTGGGTACTACTCCTCTCTCAAGCTAGGCGTTTCCCCAGGGTCTAAGGTCTTGGCTATCCCTCTCTCGGCTTATTAACAACTTTGGCCAACTCCTCCATATCACTGTCGCTTTCCTCCCCTCTATTAATTTTACCTCGTTCACTTTCTATCTCCCTCTCCTCCTTTCCTCCTCGACACTCTGCAATGCCCTATTCTGTTCCTGCTCCACCCCCCTCTCTCACTGGCCTTATCATCCTAACTTGTATGAGTCTGCACTTCCGCCTTTCTCACTATCTGGCATTGCCTCCACTTACTCCTTTGCCTCCTCCTCTTCTGTCTATTGTTCTTTTCAACCCCTCTTCTGTTACTCCTCTCACTCTTTCTACTGTCCTCCTCCATTTGATGGTCTTGTCTCCTCCTCCTCCTTCTCCTCCTCCCGACAAAACCTCTGTCAATTACCCATACTCGTGGAGGGTTTAAAGGCTAATCGCTTCCAGGTTAGCAGCACTAGAGGCCCCAGAAAACAGTCTAAAAAAATCGGTACAACACAGCCCAGGTGCAGGCTGGGTAGGGAGAGAAAAGCATGACAATCTGGCAGTACATGGCATCAGCACCGCCTTACATGGTTATACTGTCACAACCCAGTCAGGGTCAGCTCTCCTCTCTTCTCCAGGGCCCGGTCACTATTTCAAAAGTTACAGATATGATATGATAGGTTTTTTTATAACGCGCTTAATACCCAGAGGTTTCTGAGTGCGGACCCAGGGATCGAACCTGTGTTGTTCTGTGTCATCTTGTTTCCAAGGAGAGCATGTTGGCGATGAGCTATCCTCCCGAGACAGACCCCAAGATCGTCAGCAAAAGATCCCTCTGTTGACACTTACAGAAAAGCAACTGATCACAGCGAATGCAGGGTGGGGGAAGTGAGGAACTATCAGGTGTATTTAGTAATAGAAAACTATTTGTATCTTCTCTTTGTAAGAAACCAAATACTAAACGCAGTTTCTAAAAAATGGTAGAATTGTAAAGCTCATAGCTAGATATAAAGCCTGTGTTTTGCAAATAAGCCAGGTGGAGTTCTTATGCAAAATAAGTAAACACTTCCCACAGTTATGACTACAGATAATTCCTCTTTTGTGTCACTATGCTAATAACATAATTGCGTCTTATTATTTCTGTCTGAAACATGTCAGCCATACTTATAATATGCAGAGGAGACTATGAGGGTGCCTGCCTCTCTGGTACTGGAAATGTTTTTAACCATATATTAATTGAGGTAATGAAGCAGAAGGACCCAAGAACCATGTCAATACATCACCCCAGACACACCTTCCCAAGAAAAGCAGAAAATAATTGGATACTGTACCTGAGAATAAGAACATACATCTCATGCCGAGGGTTCTCAAATGTCTCTGCAAAGCCAAATAATGAATAGACGAATGGCATGATGAGGTTTATGATGGCTACCACAATTGGGAGGACCAGTGTTGCGGCTTGGCGATCAAGGTCACTTTTACTTGCCGCCTGCAGTGTGTGAAAAATAAGAGATGTGCCTTCAGTACTACTGGTGTATGATATTTAACAATGAGTGATTTCGTTCATATTTCATTAATTTGAATGTTATCGGTCAGACAGAAGATGTAAACTCAAGTCAGTGGAAACAACAGTATTTAACAAAGGGCGCCTGCGTAATGCCTTACTCTACCCAGGTAAGTAAACATTTATAGAAAACAATTGAGTAAGGTCATGTAGGGAGCCTGACCAGTCGACCAATAAAATAAATTCAATCCTGAAAAACAATTCATAAAGCAAATTCAGAATGTATGCTACTCCATTTCTTATTTAATTTAAAAGTAGCAAGTGTTATATATACATCTGTGAGGACATAGGATACTCAACATGAAACATGATTACATGCATGGCATGATACATCAGTAGCATGGCCCAAATATACATTTTGGGTATACATTTTCAACAATTACAAACCCTGTGTTCCCTATTGGGGGTAAAGAATCAGAGTATTGGGAATGTAATTGGGGAACGAAAACAAACAAGTGTGTAGAAGCTATACAATAGTGGAGTGTTTACAACATAAGTCATCTGAGTCAACACAAAGGTGTTTCAGCCTAAAAGCTATCTTTGGGTAGATGTAGGTTGAACGGCCTCCATCAGGACGAGAAACGTGGTGCACGTGGGAGTGTCCTATGTATATCGAAATCAAGAGTCCAGTGTCATAGCTACTGGTGGTCCTTGTCTTCAGCGAGGGCAGAAAAGGGCATATGACTTCTCATGTAAACTGGGTCCGTCTGTGGTAAGGGCAGCCATCCGGAACTATCAATGTAGCCAGAGAAGTCAAGCACAAGGCGCTTGTCCCCTTATGCGATTAGGTTCATCCACACAGCTTGGGGATGCAGGCATGCAGCCTTGATACGGCTGAAAAGTTCAACCTTTCAAATTACATTAAAAAAGAACACATTTCCATTAAACAACAAAAGAAATTAAAAATACATTTGTCACAATAGAGGAATTTACAATTTTCTTAACTCAAGATTTGATTTTTAAAAAAATAATAATAAAAAACTCACAATTGGAAACCAGGGGCATTGAGGAGGTTGTCAAGGTTTACTGTGCAGTCCCTTCTCCTTGAGATATAGGGCAGTGATACCGGATTAGCACTAGCGTGGCTTTTATGGAAAAAGGTTTGTTTACATTGTTTGGGTGTCTCAGAGCTCTGAAACATAGATAGTGAGTTTTATGATTTGATAGCTCAGGGGCAACGTGTTCGTCTTGGAAGCAAGACAATGAAGATTACCCCTGCTATCTGCGCAGGGAGTATTAATTCTATTAAAGACTAGGAGGCGAGCATTATGCTTCATCTTCATTTATTTCTACTCTTCAGCAGTTCAACAAACATATATAATAAAACCATGAAAAGTGTTCTAAAAACTAGCAAACTTTTCTCTTATCCAAAACTACAAAAATCCATGAGCCTCTGTAGTCCATGCTCACTCCACCAGTCACAACCCACTTCCTGTGCCTGGACTCCTCCTCTGCTTTTACTCGCTCTGATAGTCTCTAACTGATCCTCGTCAACGGTGCGAAGACTCTCTTGAACTTTCAACTGAATTGCCGAAAAAATTATCCTTCCGGCCTCCTGAAACTCTCTGCTCTGTCATCACCTTCCGTTATTCTTCTGATCCTCTCCTAAGAAAAGAACAACAATAGAATACTTTAGGGTGGTGCGAACGTCTCGTACTGATACATAATAAAGCATTGACATCGTATACACAGTACCAGACTCGGGTGGGAATTTAATGCTCACCTCCTAGTCTTTAATAGAATTAATACTCCCTGCGCAGATAGCAGGGGTAATCTTCATTCTATGACAAGACTGGAGGCGAGCATTATGCTTGTTCAAAGCTTACCCAACACCGTACTTGCTAAACTCTCCGCTGGCTTAAAGTAAAACTCTTTAAAAGTCCTATCGCTTGACCAGTCGGCTGCCAGCATTATCTCACTCAAAGGCACTCCTGCTCTCACGGCGGACGAGGCCATTGCCCCCCTCACCGAATGAGCTCCATACGTGCTCACATTCAGACCTGCTGCCTGCATAACCTCCTTGACCCATCTTGCGATGGTAGCTGATGCAACTGCGTGATAGGGCTTCCTGCGCGCTATTAATAACTGAGCAGTACTTGCTGCTCTATACTCTGCAGTTCTATTCTCGTATTCCTTAATGCATCATGCTACGCACCATTTCGAATTACTCGGGAAATACGGATAATGTACCGTAGATGTCCCTGTCTTGGTCCTTCTGACTATGAAGAATGTCACTCACTCCGGTCCGAAGGATCGTCTGTTAACCTCTAGTGCTCTCACGTCCGATACTCTCTTGCAGGAGATTAAGCATAGCAACATAGCTAGCTTTCCGGATAATTGCTTAAGCGAGAGGTACTTATTGGCCGGCCAATTCGCTAATAGGTGCAGTACTGCAGCCACGTCCCATGTTGTGCTATACCTGGGCTCCGGAGGCGCTTTAAATCTTGCCCCTCTGATGAGCCTCACCACCGCAGGATGTTCTCCTGCCGGGACGCCCTCTATTGGCATGTGACCCGCCGAAATCGCCGATCTGTACACTCCTATAGTACGGAAAGCTCTACCGCTCTGTAATAGGTTCGCTAGAAAGTTCAGAATCTCCACTACAGGTGCTGAAACGGGATGAACACTTCTGTCCTTGCACCAGTTTGTCCATTTTGCCCAAGCTGCGTCATAGCTCCTCCTAGTGGATGGAGCCCAGGATTCAGCGATAAGCTGAGCAGCCTGCGCCGAAATTCCTGGCAAGGCTCACCGTTTCCGGATATCCTGCACGCGACTAGCGGGAGTGTCCCTCTCACTCTCAGAGGATGACACGACCCAGCTGGGTCCGTGAGCAGTCGCTCCTCGTCGGGGAGGACTCTGGGAATATCCGACACCAGTTCCATTAGGGTGGGGAACCACACCTGAGCCTTCCATAATGGCGCTACTAATACCAACTCTGCTTTCTCCCTCCGACATTTCGCTAATACTCTGCTCAACATCACGAAGGGGGGAAAAGCGTAATGCGGACCTCCTATCCACTCTTGCAGAAACGCATCTGTTCCCAGCGCTCCCGATCCAGCCTCCAGCTGAAATAGCCGCTCCTCTGCGCATTGAGCCGGGAAGCGAACAGGTCTACTTGCAATGGCCCCCATCTCGTGTTCAGTCTCTGAAACACTGCTGGATCCAGCCTCCAATCGCTGGAGTCCGTAAGGTACCGAGAGTTCCAATCTGCTACTACGTTCAGTGTCCCTGGTAGGTACTCTGCTGTCACAGACGTCCCTGATCGTAGACAGAAGTGGCACAGGTCCTTCGCTAACTTCGCGAGCATCTTGGATCTCGTACCACCCAGATGGTTGATGTAGCGCACTGCTGATATGTTGTCCATCTTCAGTAGGACACAAGATTTCACTCTCTCTTTCGTAAAGGCTTTGATCGCGAATGATCCTGCTAGGAGCTCTAGGCAGTTTATGTGTAGCCGAAGCTCCTCTTCACTCCACTTGCCTCCGGTCTGTAAAGACCCACATCTGGCTCCCCAGCCTTTCCGACTGGCATCCGATTCTATTATCAAATCTGGCTTGTCTCCGAATATGGCTCGCCCATTCCAAGCGTCCATATTCTTTAACCACCATTCTAGCTCTGTAATCGAGTCCTGATCCAAAGGCACTTGTTGATGGTACTTCAGACCTAGCTGCAGATGCTTTATTTTCAATCTCTGCAGTGCTCGGTAGTGAAGTGGCCCCGGGAAAATGGCTTGGATAGAAGCCGCTAGAAGCCCCACTATTCTCGCTAATGTCCTGAGAGATACTTGCTGCTTCTCTAAGCATACTCTGATCTCTCTCTTGATGTCTCTCATCTTCCGAGCTGGAAGTTCCAAGGTCGCCTTCTTGGTGTCTAGGACAAAACCCAGGAAGTCTAACCTTTGCGCTGGTGTGGTATCTGATTTCTCTGTGTTCACTAGAAATCCAAGTGAGGTTAGAAGGTCCTGCACCCATCTCGTTTGGTATACTAATACCTCCCGATCTTCTGCCAGGAGCAAGAGGTCGTCCAGGTAAATAATAAGCCTGACGCCCTTCTCCCTGATTGCTGCCACTACCGGCTTCATCAGCTTTGTAAACGCCCAGGGTGCCGAAGCCAGTCCGAATGGCATCGACTTGAATTGCCAGAAACGGCTTCGCCAGCGAAAAGCTAGAAATGGTCTGTACTCCTCGAGAACAGGTACTGTGAGGTAAGCGTCTTTTAGATCTAGACGCGTCAACCAATCTCCTTCTCTTAGGGAGTCTCTGAGTTGATGGACGCCCTCCATCTTGAAGTGCCGATATACGATCCAGCTGTTCAGCTCTTTGAGATTTATCACCGGGCGTACCTTCTCCTTCCTGTGCACTAGGAACATATTGCTCACAAACTTCGGGGATGTCTCGCATCTCTCTATCGCCTGCTTGGTGACTAGCTGTGCTAACTCGCTGTCTAGACATGCTTGTTCTGCTTGCGCTAATTTCTGACCCTGCGGCTTGTATCGCTGAACTGGGGCCTCTATGAAATCTAGCTGCAGACCGCTGATGGTCTGCAGTATCCAGGAATCGCTTGAAAGCTTGCGCCAATTCTCTAAATATCTGCGCGTCCTCCCCACTACTGGAGGATACAGAATCGCTCTCACCTGGCGTAAATCCTTGTCCTCGTCCCGATCCTCTGGACCTACGGCCTCTTGGGAATCTCCCCCTGGACGGGAAAAAAGTGTCTTGGCTCTTGTTCTCCCAGTATTGTGCCCTGGGGTTCTGAGGTCTTCTCCCTCCTTGGTTGCGACCGGCTGCGCGACCTCTGTAGCGGCCGGTCCCTCCAAAAACTCTGCTGGGGAATATTTTGCGAATCGATGCTTGAGCCTTCTCTAGCGACGCGAATGTACCTACGAGCCGGCCCATCTCCTTCCCAAAGGTTTCCCCGAAAAGGAGGCCTTGTGCACCTTCCCCTGCTTCATATGACGACAAATCGCTCAACTTCGAATCTATCTTGAGTAATAGGCCCTTCCTTCTCTCTGACGCGATGGCACAATTCGCGTTTCCAAGCAGGCAGACAGCTCTCTGAGCCCACCCCGCGAGGGCTTCCGGGTCAACCTCTTCTCCCGTGTCCTTCGCCCTCTCTGCGAGGTCCATAATCTTCGCGAGAGGACCTGCTAAATCTAATACCTTCTCCTGGCAGGATTTCCAGGATCTATCAATCCCCTTCCGGGGGTCTTTGCTCGTCTTGGCCACAAAGGTCAGCATTTTTGGGTCGAGCTCAGGTGCTTCCGCCACCTTTCCTGGCAGATCTGGGCGCGGGCACTCTGCTCGTAGGCGCTGTCTCACCTCCTTGTCTAGTGGCTTGCGTAACCTTGCTGCCATATACTGAGTTACACGGGGGGATGGTTGCCACTCGGTGGACCTCGGATTACGTATGCTGTCTGGGTCGAACATCTCATCCTGATTTTCTACGAGGTGTTTTTCCTTCCTCGCTCTCTTGCCCCCACTGGGTCTAACCCAGTCTTCCTCCTCGGCTTCTTCTTCCCCTAAAGAGTCTTGCTCTTCCACCAGCTCTTCCTCCGAGCCAGGGTCTTCTCCAATATTGTACTCCCCTGGAGCGGGGGTCGTGAGGTTCGGTACCGCCTGCCTTTGTAGGTACGCTTCTTTAAGCTTTGCGAAAGCGTCAGGCACCTCCAAGGCCTTTTCTATCGCCTCTTCCAATGAGCCCCGGGGGTCGTCAGTGGCTTTCCTCTTGAGGGCTAGCTTACTCCCCTCATGCCCCTCTTTTAAGGGCTCTGTGGGCGTGCGCTCATCCACCTTGGTGCTGGTCTTTGGCTGTGAGAGTATAGCTTCCAACGTCTCCAGCCTCTCTTGTAGGGGTTTCACCCCTGCCGCCACTGCATCAATAAGAGAGCTACCCAGCACCTTCTTAAAGCTGGCAGCGAGGTCCTGCGATTGCTCCTCCTCACTCCACTCAAAGTCTGACATTTTCCGCTGTGCTGTGTGCCTAAAATACCTGGAACAGGTCTCTTAGCACGCCCACTGCTCTCTTATGATGTTAAATGTCTTCCTTTTCTTTTTTTTTTTTTACTTTCAGTGGCTGCACCTTTGTCCTTGTCTAGCCTTCCGGCATCTGCGGAGGTCCCCGCACTCAGTGCGATAATCTACTGCTTCTCGGCAGTGTAGGGCTCACAGGCCCGAGTCTTTCACCGATCTTGAAACTGAAGGGCTGCTGAAGCGCCGGAGTTAGTGCTTCAGCTGATCCCGGTGCGCGCGATCGTTCGATCGCTATAATCCTCCCCAAACTTGGAGGTAAAGCGCTGCCTCTACGTGCGCTGGTGATGGTGATTAGAAATCGCCGCTTTGAAATGATACTACGCGACTTCGCGCGTGTAGGCTCCGCCCACCCGCGGGTGGGGGCTATGCTGTTGGAGGGAGCCGCTACGCGCGCTAGCTCCGCCCACCCGCAGGTGGGGGCTATGCTGTTGGAGCGAGATGCTCTGCGCTTCGCGCGGTAGCTCCGCCCACCCGCGGGTGGGGGCTATGCTGTTGGAGCGAGACGCTCTGCGCTTCGCGCGCTAGCTCCGTCCACCCGCGGGTGGGGGCTACAAACTTCTTCGCGTGAGCATAATCCCGTCGCTTGCAAGGCTGACCGAACCCCTGCAGTGCCGGGTATACGGCACGGGGCCGTCCGCCTCGCGGCCGACGCTACAAATCAAGGGAAACCTTGCCTGGGATCCCGCCGTGATCCATGCGGCGAATGCGTCTGTAAGGGAAAAAAATGACAAACCTAGTACGCGCGCGCGTGCTGTGTCATTTGCCTTAAAACTTCGAAACAAGTGCAAACGCAACTTCTCTCATGATCCCTTGAAAATGCTCACACTCTCAGCACATATTCCTATCTTTAACCCAAACTTCCCCTCTCAGTCAGCCAATTTGCTACAGGCATTCGGAGAGGAAAGAAATAGTACTTATCTGCTTGAAGAGCAGTAAAAGAAGAGGAGGAGTCCAGGCACAGGAAGTGGGTTGTGACTGGTGGAGTGAGCATGGACTACAGAGGCTCATGGATTTTTGTAGTTTTGGATAAGAGAAAAGTTTGCTAGTTTTTAGAACACTTTTCATGGTTTTATTATATATGTTTGTTGAACTGCTGAAGAGTAGAAATAAATGAAGATGAAGCATAATGCTCGCCTCCAGTCTTGTCATAGAATGTGCAGCAACGCAGGTTGGAATCCCGGTCTGTGCTTAAAGACTGGCCTCCGGTATTAAGGCCGTTATAAAAGAATAATTAATTAATTGAGGTTATTTTTCACGCTCCTGTGGTAAGGTATTAAGAAAAGAGGAATTTCACAGGGAGAGTTGAATTCCTTGTAGGCGCTTGTTTAAACTAAATGTTAATGCATATTATGTTTTCAAAGTGGAACTTTCATAGCAGAAAGCACAATTTTTATGAAATTGATAGCAATCATTTGCACACCAACCAGTCTACACATGTTTCGTGCATATTAATGGTTCTTCCTCAGGACTGTATGCCTACTGTAAAGCCAGGCTGCGTATTTGATGTTCCCAAAGTGAACAGGATGAAGTTCGATGTATTTCCTAGTGTATCAAGTTCCACCAAACAGGGGCTGGAGTGAAGCCAGTCTCTTGAGGTGCTACCTCCTTTCTCGAATGCGCTTTTCATGTTGAGCTGCAAAATCCTTTAAAAGATCGGAGGTGTGTTAGGCGCCTATGCTTTAAAAATTGTTTAAGGGAAATATACAGCATGTATCTGAAACTATGAGGGTAAGAAGACACTGGCACTAGAACCTGGCTGCCACCCAGAAGCATAGTACCTCGCACAACCAGTGAGCAACGGATGCCTTTTTTAAAGTGAACCCCAGGTGGCCAAAAGAAAGACGGGAAGGTGAGGGGAACGAGATGTGGGCATCAGGCTCCCACCGCCATCTGAAAGTACTGAACCTCTGGCACGCACCCAGACTGCCAGAAACCTCTTCAGCAGAGTCTTTCTTGATTTGCAGCAAGGATGAGCAAGCGGCTCACCCGGGAAGTACCAGGACGATTTCAGTCAAATGTGCTGCCCCTTTGGAGCCATTGCTGACCAGGCACTGACTCAAATTGATCCTGTGGTTATCTTACCACAGGCCACTGATTCGGTTATGCCTTCTTCCTCAGAACAAATTCCTATTGAAAACAAGCTTGCTATTAGAGTAACGCTTTTAGCTGGGATATGGGGTTATGTTATTGCCTTTCAAGAGGATGCCTGGAAGAAAACCTCTGCAGGTGAACGCACAGTCCCTGGAAAGAGAGAAAACACCTGCTGGAGAAACACCCAGACTGGGGCACTGACCTCCTACACCCCAACCTCTAAGCTGTTGCCTTGCAGGCTTCCAATGCCACCTTTCATGTCTTGCATGAGTGTCCACTGGAATTTAGTGGAGCTTTAGAGACATGCACGATGGGAGAGGCGACCACTGTAGACGATATCTGTCTGCTACAGGGTTTGTGGTGAGGATGGGCAAGTCTCAAGTAAAGGCAGAGGTTTGTAGGGCTGCCCTCAGACTGGGGAAATAGCACACTCCCAACTCGCTTTTTGCCCCCTGCAGTCTCAATCCTTTTCTCCTCTCACCTCTTCTTACTCTAATGCCTTACACAAGGTTTGACTGGGACACCTCTGTTACAATAGCTTCATCAATGACGAGTTACACATATGTTTCTCCCTACTCAGGGGTTAAGGGATGGTTAGTGAGGTTTCAGGTGGTTGGACAGGTAATCATGCAAGAGGAGGGAACACTAGGTGCAACTTGAGCAATGGGCAGATTAGCGACCCTTTCAGCATCTATTAGGCCCCTCCTTCAAAAGGTGTCCTTTAGCTCACCACCCACAGTCCCCTTACTTCCTTCTGCAGTCCCCTCCTTCTCTTGCTATTGTTAACTTATCTACCTTCAAGCTGCTCCCCACTTGCGCAAAAGGTTCAATGGATACTAACTCGATTGCCCTCCCTTAAAGTGGCATTCCGGGCCTGCCATGCATAGAGGCAGAAGGGCCTACTTGAGCCCAACTCACATGGCTGGTAATCCAATATTGTGTAGAACTACTGTATACAAAGAGAACCCATAAGATTGATTCCTAGAATGTATGCAATCAGTGTCCTTGGTTAGATCAGAAATCAGTATTACCTAAACCCCTTTAAATTATACTGCTGTATTTTCCCAAGTTACTATGTCTATCTGTTGTATAGAGGCACTCTGTCCATTTCTCTGGACCTGCAAGGAATGGAGCTGTCTCTGTCACGCTTGCTACCAGAAACCCAGGGTTAAATTGAACGTTGCCGTGACAGCTTTGGTGCCTTAGAGCCTTGGAGTGCCATGACGGCTGAGACCACAGACAGCTTCTGTGGACCTCTCCCTCTAAATCCAGGTGCTCACATATGGAGAGATGAGAGACCTATTAAAACTCTGTGGGGCTTCGGAGGTGGGCTGCCCACAAGGTTGGTGTCTTTTCATGGGCTACACAAAGCCATTTTGTTTATGATGCAGCGGGGATAGACTCCGTCTAGGGGGTTGGAGTAAGTCGAGAGTTATAAAACTGAATGCATGTATAACTGTATGAAGGTCTACATGTATGTAACTCAACTGACATGGTACAGGATGTATCCTACATGAACTGGAGATGAAATCTGAATATGAATCTGTTTACAATTGCCCGCTGGACAGAGTTAGCGTGGGCAAAGTGAACTGGTGAGGACACACCAGGTGTGGCAAAGCTAGACAAATGATTGCATGGTGAATGGTATGTTTCCTATCTCAGGCCACGTGCTGGTGGTGTTATCCGCATGAATGACTGATACTATCCTTCATTCTTCCCACCGGCCGCAGATATAAGCAAAGTTTTCTTCAAAGCGAGAAAGGGAAAATAACAGTATAAGTTAGGGTTGTCCAACTCCACGCCTCGAGAGCCACAAACCTGACGGGTTTTCAGGATATACCTCATTAATATTCATGGGAGAAAATGTGCATACATTTACAATCCTTGTATGGAAATGTATCTCATGAATATTAGGTAGCCTGAAAATCTGACGTTCCTGGCCCTCGAAGCCTGGAGTGGGACAGCTCTGGTCTAAGCAATACTGTTCCCCAGTGGAAAATAGAATTCCAACATGCAGGACGACAAAAATACATTACCTTGTGGAGGTACCTTCAACTTAAATAAACTTCTAAACTTGAAACAAGCGCTTAAATTAGAGAAAGGGATAGCAGCTCTGGAGCAAGAGGAGGTATACGGTAATTGCGAAGGGGAAGCTTGAAACATTACTCGAGGAGTCCTAGTTAGGGGGTTAAAAGATTAAAAGGAATAACTGAAAAGTGAGATTCCAAAATTAAAATGTAAACAGAAAAAGCCTCCATTAGACCATCATTATCCATCATCACCCTTTAGCCTCAGTTAACGAAAGGGGAAAACCAGAAAACAAAAGCTATCATTCATTTCTTTACCCGTGTCACCATTTCTAGGCAACCTGCATCCCAAGATCATTCAACCCATGCGGCATGACACCAAGCCATACCCCAGTAAGGTCAGCCCCAGCAGAAGCTGCACCGGCATTACAGAAGTAGCCCCCTCAAGCATATTCCCCTAATGACAACACAAGAACTTCTTCTGTAACTATTATTCCCATCCAAACCGAGGCAGAATCAATGTATGGGCCTACTGCCCTAACCTTGTAATCACCTTTAAGCCAGATGCCGGGAGTACACGCAGAGGGAGCAGGTAGCTCGTTAACGGTTCACACTCTTAGGACACGGGGGACCTTAGGAATTCCCAAATATTTAGGGAAGAACCAGAAAGGTGGGTTGAAGAATTGTGCACAGTTGCTCACTGTCATAATCCGTTATTGGTGGACATGAATCAATTATGGAATGATAATGCCAGAAGAGGTGTGCCAGCACCTGGTGCAATAAGGTGGTTTGCCTTCCCAGGGTCCAGGTCTAGGGGCTGAATTGGCACAGGAAAGGGAAACTCTGATAACAGGTACATCTGTTTACTCCATCTATAATTCATCCATATGTCTTCATCCTCGCGCGACTCCATCTGCCCTCCACTTGTCTCACTTCAATGACTCCCCTTCGAATCACGTCAGCTATTGAACTTTCTCTGTTTGCTCTTTAAATGCCTTAACGGCCTCATTCCTCCTTACCTCTCCCCCCCCCTCATTTCCTTTAATGTCCCATCTCGTTTGCTTCACTCTCAATCTCTTTTCTTGTTTGCTGTCCTGCGCCACCCACCCTCCCTACAATAAATCTCACGTCCGCTCTTTCTCCCCCCTGCCCCCCAACCATTGGCACGGTCTGCCCATTCCTCTGCGCTCGCCCACTTCCTCTCCACTCTTTCGTTTGCATGTCAACGCTCACTTGCTTGGCTGTTCTGGTTTATTCAATGGTACTGTCTTTATTTACTTCTACAGCGCTTTGGCGTATTGTGTTTTATGAATGAAATCAAAATCAATCAGTTGAAGATGGTACTCAATCTTTCAGGCATTAATAATCCAGTAGTAACTCCCAAGAGGCCATAGCGGCAGCGGTTCTTCAAGGGCGTTTACTCAAGTTGAGAAAACAGTTTAAAAGGTAATATTTGCTGGATGGCAACGGAAGCCTTTGGAGGGACGAGCAATGATGGCAAATTAAGTGCAGAGTTTTCAGGGAAGAGGCAGAGGTCAGGTGCTAGCATGCCTCAGGGAACTGCTTGGGGAAGGGGTTGGGTCAGAGGAAGTGATGGTGAAGATGGGCTTCAAAAAGCACTGGTTTCAGAAAATGCTTATAGGAAGTAGTACAGCCTGTCATTACTGTAAACAGGAAGGGCATTGGAAATTGGATTGCCCACATAGACCACAGTCAACTTTGCCTACAGTGCCACCTTTGTCAAATGCAGATGCACAGGTATTTTTGCCGCAAGCAGTGGCAACGAGAAATGTGGATTAGAACTGCTTGGGTAAAGGTACCAGCATCATGCATTCACTAACACCCCCTGGTCAAGGTCCATTTGCTGAGTGTGTGAATGAAGGGAAAAACATAATTTGCTTGGTAGATCCTGGAGCAAAATCGCTCAGCACTGTGATCCAAAATGCATCAAAATGTGCCACACACTACTGCTACCATGGAAGTGGTTGGCATTTCTAATCACTCTGTTGTATATTTTGTTACTGCACCCCTCTTTGTGACATATGGCTCAATATCACATCAACTTGTGTTTTTATTGAGCCCACCTTCTGCCATTAATCTATCAGGGAGAGACTTATTGTGAAAATAAAAATGTACCATTTGTTGTCCTCCTGATTGTGTGGTCCGAGACAGTTCGTGTGAAAATGCAGATATTGTGTCAGTTAGCATTACAAAAATGGTTAATAGAACCCCTACCTAAGGAAAATGCATTGAGCCAAGATCTTGGTGAAATGCATCATAGATTGCTGAATGTTTATGGTAACAACATGCAAACGAATTTGGTCGAATTTGAAATTCTAAGCCTGTTCATATCTATGTGGCCCCTTACAAGCCCCTCACAAGAAAACAGCAGTACATGTTACAACCTGAAACAGTTATCATTGAATTGGTGTTGAAACAAGGTAAATTTGCCCCAACTACTAGACCATGCTCTACTCTAATTCATCCAGCAATGACACCAGAAAATAAGACCTATTTTTTGTTCAAGATTTGTGACCTATTTTACTTTCCCAGTTGTTCAAAATCCTGCAATGATTCTCTCTGGTCTTTCTTTAAATGTTGTGTGTGTTGTTGACTTATGTTCCGCTTTCTTATACATCCCGACTGCTAATTTTTTAAATTAGTATATTACAGTCACAAAGTGACTTTGTATACATTAACTATACTTAGCATACATTAACTATACTTAGCACCTAGGGTGGGGGAGCCAACCAATCAGTTAGCTCCGATCGTGGGCTGAATCACACGATCCAAGCCCACGGTCCAAGCAACCTGATGGCTGCTTCCCGCTCGCCATCTTCCCCTCAGCCTTCCCTTCCCTCAGTCACCATTCCCTCCCCTCCTGACCCCGCTGCCTCACTCACCTTATTCTTTTGGCGCTTCCACCACCGCCACTCCAGCCTCGTGGGCCACCATGGAAATGCAAGAGGGGCTCCGCTTGGAGCTCCGACTTCCAGCTCCACAGTGGCCATCTTAGTTAAGTATTCTGTATGAATGTACTGGACGGCGCAAGCCATCCCGTTCATTCATACAAAAAACATTTCTATCAGCAGGATGGGTTTCCAGATTGGAAACCCATAGTACTAATAGCAATAAGCAACTTTTCACAAGCTGTACTGGGGTAACGACCTGGGACACTCGTTAAAGGCCCTCACTATGCTTGGGCCTATTAACTTCGGCTCTGGTCGTTAATATCCGGTAAAGTCTGTGGAACGGGTGCTTATCGCTTAATACACACATTACATTGACACTTGACATTAGTTTATACACATCACCATCATTCATTAAAAAACGATCCAAATTATAATACCAACTTCATCCCAATGTCATATCAGAAACCCATCATGTGACAGATTACGCTATTTTCGGCTTCCTCCATAAATCTACTCCACAGCAGGGCATTAATCCCCCCACCTCTTCATATTTCCCATACACCAATAAATATTTCCTTCATATTGATGTCAGTCCTGAGCATTCAATCAGTAAGTGCCGGGCAGTTTCTTGGCGCTCTAACTTACAAATGCAACATCTCCACCTATCTCGTTCGTTGTTATACCATGGCCCGTGACCTCTCCTGTTAACATAATATTGAATTTGAGCGTTTTGTAGTTAAATCTGATGTTTATTCTGGGATAGGCCTTAATGTAGCTAGGAATCTTGCCCAGACTGGTTGCATAGGGCAAGTATTCGCAGCTCTGTGCCTTTGTTGCTAGCTCAACTAGATGTTGCTCATAATTAGCTACCCTTGTTAGTTTATTGATATATGTGTTAATGGCAGTGTCTGATCCCAGTCCCTCATTCAATTTATACAATTTGCTCCAATATTGCCCTTCAGCCATCAATGGGTCCATGTCTTTATATAGAACATAAGGTATGGGACAGGTTCCCCTCCTACTGAAATAAAGCAATGCGTTGGTGTCCCCACCGAACCCCTGACTTTCCCTATGCTATTCACCCTTCCCCAAGCCCCTCCCCACCCCTTTTAACCCCTTAGCCCCCCGACCCCCTATATATTTCAATACGTTTGTGGCAGAATTCTTTCGAAGTAAAATATTTGGAAATAATTCCTGTTGGAAGGCATACGGCATGAGTATTCTTCCTAAAAAGGTTGCGGCATCTCTTTATCAGTTCACATTTCAGAGTGGGTATGACTAGTTCTGCTTGTAGATATTTTATAGAAAGTCTTCTCGGCATACCATGTCATCTTTTCAGGCAGAAACGTTCAGTTTTTTTTTTTAATACCGCTAACTATTCTGTGGCCCAAATCTCAGATGTATACATTATGCTTGGTGAATATTTTATTATATATCTGTCTTAAATGTTCCATGGTATATCCCAAGTGAAGTCTTGCAAATGATTGTACTGTGGCGATTAGTTGTCTCTGAACTCTCCAAACATTAACAATATGTAAGCTCCAGTTTCATTTTCACACCTAAATATTCGTAAGGCACCACTTCTTCAACCTTAACACCAGACATATTTTTTAGGCCTGTCTTCTTATGCTGCAAATTAAATATCATAATCTTTGTTTTGGATATATTAATCATACGGAATAAGACTGCATATTTAGTTAGTCAATACAGTTATTTGTTACATTTCATGTGAAGGATTATCAGGTCATCTGCATAGCTCAGTCATATGATTTTCTCAGCACCTCGCCTAGGAGGTTATACTTGATCTTGATCTTGTATGACTTTAATCAGTAGGTCAGAGAAATATAAGTTAAATAGTGCGGTTGCCAAGACACAGCCCTGCTTGATGCCTTATGCAGGTAGAAATTCAGACAAATGTCTCTCTTGATTTCTCATTTTTACCCTGTTATCCTTGTGTAGTGTCAGTACCTTTTATTTCCTAATACTGGCAAAATTCCCCATGATTCAAGGTGGGACAATAAGAGTTTGCGGTTGACATGTTGAAGCCACCACTGAAGTCGACATAAGCTATACGAATAGGTTGATTATAAGAGTATTTAGCTTGCTCAATGATGGACACGAGAGCAATGATGTTATTCAAAGTATAGTAGCCCACTTCTGAAACTTATCTGAATTAAGGGAATAATGTTGTGCTCATTTATCCACTGGGTCAATTCTTTTAAGAGAACAAAACTAAATTGTTTTGCCAGAGCATCCAACATGGCCATTATCCTGTCACTCTGGGTTGCATTGCTAGGTTCATGTGTACATGTTGGGACATATATGGTCTTACTCTGGTTCGTTGGCAATTTTCCTGATTTAATTATATGTTTTAGCAATTTATGAAATATGTTACCGCATAATTCAATATTTTCCTTCATTAACAGATTACAGTTGCTATCAAGGCTGGGTGCTGTAGAGTTACCTTTTGCGCTTAGGATCTACTTAACCTGCTCCACATCTCCCTGGTATCCTCATCTGGCCATACCAACGTTCGAACTTAACTCTCCTGTTGTTTCTGACCTGAAACTGTTGGCAAGGTGATGTGCCAGCACCTCTCGATACTGATCGACTTAATCGAGCATCAACTTTATCTCCCTTCCCTTTAATGATTTATCTAGTTTTCTTTCATAGTGCGTCTTTAGTCAAATGATTTCTAGTATGTTAGCTACAACATTATCATATTTAATTATGTTGTCTATAATCCAGTTTAGGTTTCTTTGGCTACAGGAATGCACTGGTCCATCCATGGACTCCCACATAGTCTGATCATGGACCCATCTGGTACCTACCAATTCACCTCTTTAATTTTCTTTGTCTAGACTAGGGGGCTCCATGTGATGCTGTTATCCTCAGCTGAGGAGCCAATAATCCCTGTTTTATCCATGATAGGATTACTGGTAATTTGCACCTCCTATTTCACAATAAGAATAAGAGGATAGTGGTCACTTTCCTCTCTGGGTACAATTGACATGTCCTTTATATATTAAAATGCGAAGCCACTTATGAAGATATAATCTGGCAATTACTTTGGTTACTCTAGAGTATTCACTCGGAGTATCAACATTATTGCGCACATTTAAAATAAATACATCAAGCATGTTAAGAGTGTCAAACCATGGGTGCCCTTTAGTGTTAGACGTGGATTGTTTTAGTTTGATTACTGGGCTTTTAGCCCATCTTGCTTTTAGCTCATTTGTGTTAGTCAGCCATACCTTCCATTCACCCTAACTGTGTAAGGTAGTCATATTTTGTATTTAGCCTAATTGTGTAAGGTAACCATACCTTTCTTTTAGCTCATTTGTGTTAGTCAGCCATACCTTGCATCCAGCCTAACTGTGTAAGGTAGCCATGCTTTGTATTTAGTCTAATTGTGTAAGGTAGCCATACCTTTCTTTTAGCCCATTTGTGTTAGTCAGCCATACCTTGCATCCAGCATAACTATGTAAGGTAGCCATATTTTGCATCTAGCCTAATTGTGTAAGGTAGATAGATGGAACCCAGATGTAGACATTGTTGTTTGTACAGCTAACCCATTTTCTCCTCCCACACACCACACACTAGCAGAAGGCACTGGCTCATTCCACACACCCTGCACTCACATATAACACAAACACTATTGCACAATAACACTGCCATAAGAATGAAGCTACCTTTAATGACAAACATTCAAACATTGCTAACATCTGCTCCATCATCTACTATAATTTTCAAATGTTTATTTTCAACGTTTTTAGCAAAAGATGTGGTATGAGAGTTTTCCTGGTTTATCAATTCCATAGCAAGTCATAAACCACTTTGCATGATTCATCCGTGCAGGACATCACAAATCTAAGTTTGATATCTGACTCACAGATTATTTGCAAGGTGCTAAACTACACATGTTCTAGTTGGTCAACTGTAGCTATATCATCAGTTTATAACAGTTCTAAGCTGCGGAATGAGATTAAACAGATTCAAAATATCAGCGGGAGTGGTCTTTCTACCAGTTTCATTAGTACCAGCAGATTCAACTTTACAAAACATCTCCCCCACAGCAGAGCATGAGCAGAGTCTGGCGGGAGTATTTTAGTGAGAGCAACATTGCAGCAGGAGCGGTCTTTCTTCCAGTTTCGCTAGTAGAGGTGAATTCAACTTTACAAAGCATTCCCCCCACAGCGGAGCATGAGTGGAGTTGGCAGGAGTGTTTTAGTGTGTCAGTGTTTTGGTCTTTGGGTCTTGCGAAGGGTGGAGGTCTTTAACTCTGCAGGACACTGTTCATGGGCACGAGTGAGGCTGATTGATCGCATTGTTACATCCAAATGATAATTCCGGGCCTCACAGTGTAAAGCTAATGGTTACTTATTTGCTGCCTAAAACCGCTGCTGCAGCGACTCGAGTAAGTGTAATTCATACTTTCTTTTACAATTCTGGGCCTCAGAGAAGAAGGCCGATAGTGCTCTTAATTGCCGCGCTTTGAGTGTTGCTAAGAACATTTACTAGCATGGGAAATCTACACACATATTATTTCAAATTGGATTTCATGGCCAACTACCATTATGTTTTGGTTCCTGCCTACTGCCGACACTAGGGGTCCAGCCTTGCTAGTCCGACGTTCTTTTTTCTTTTGGGCTTGCATGGAATTACCTTGTGGGCACGAGCTTGTGGGCACATTTACTCGCGTTGCTGTTAGAACAAACGGGTCAACAACAAAAAAGGAGAGACAAACAGAGACAACTGTTTAAGTGAATAAGTGATTAAGTGATCAAGTAGGACTTAAATAAACATTTACAACTCAAAACAAAAAACAAGGCTACTTTTATTCCGGACAAGATCTTTTATGGATAAACTTAATTGAGGTGCAAATACTTACTGGATCATTTAACAGAAGATTTGCTACAAAACGAAATCCACAAAAAAGATCTAGAAAACCTTTGCACCCTTTTTTTCCTTCTCTTTTCTCTGGTAACATTATCAGCAACATATATTGATTTCTCTAACATCATTGGACCTTTATTTGCAATACCAATCCAGGTGGTTCAGACGATACTGTCAGTTAGATAATGGCAGCAGCTTTGAGAAGTGAGCAATTAAGTAGTACTGACCTCAGCAGTTTGCAGGACCTCATACCAAAAAGTACTGTAATGAATAGTCAATTAGCTATCAAGAAAACACAATTACACACCAAACAATTAAAACTAACATTTGCTGCTAAATTGACACAAAACACAAAATTGGCAGGGGAGACATGTACACTGCTTACTACAGAGTTACCAAATCAGACCGATTTGGTTCCCTTTAACTCCACTAGAGGTGACGATACAGAAGTGAGTACTTTACTGGAAGATGGTCTGTAACCGGTAGAGGTCCAAAATGCCCTTTCTACCAGCATCCAGCGTTACTATCAGAGCAATGATCCATGGTGTGGATGGTACACATAGGGTAGATTACACAGTGGGGTGTCCTATAGAATACGCACAATTTTCCAAATCTACAAATAATACCTTGGAAGACTATTATTTTAGACAAATACTTCCTACACCTATGTAGGGACATTGGCAATTAGAAAAAGAAGGATAAACGTGGAGTGGAGAGTTCTCCACTTAAACATGCAACAAGGAAGCAAGATCGAGCTCAGAAGACCGGCGACAACACAAGTGCAACACAAAGGCCGTCAACTTATAACGGTCTAAATCTAATTACTTCTTTACCCTGCTGAACATCCAAGGTAGACGAGATTGTAATATTCTACAGAACTTGTATGCTTTGGTACCAGCTTCAATCTCAACCCTTTACCTGGTGTTGGAATCACTACTTCGGCTCTGTGATAACATCAAGGAGACAGTTCAACAAAATCATCTTCTTATCTTAGAGACTGATAACAAGGTACAAAAAGTGTTGAATTTAGTCAATATGGACAGGACAAAGAAAAGACCCAAATCTATACATTGTGAAAATTAATGACTTAAACAACGAAAGTCTTGTTCTAATGACAGCTCCAGATACCTGTCGGAATTTAGACATAGGGAGTACTACCCCAAAAAGACCTTTGCCTTTAATCGACTGTCAACTGGAAAATAGCCCCTTGCTGAGAAAGCAAAATGAGCCAGCTGGTACAACAAATGAGGAACAGATTGTAATAGCTGTCCAGGACAGTCCTATGTCTCCTGTCCCGTCGGGAAATTCCCGACATACAAGGACTAAAACAAAAAGACAACGACAACAACAAAAGAAGAAAAAACCAAGAACCAGCCTGCAAAAAGCAACAACACAAGAAAGTCTTCACTAAAGTTTTTGAGGTCGTTGTCAAAGGTGGAGGAATTCTCCAATGAATCTATAGATGAAATTGAAGGCGCATATTTATTGTCAACGGTGGAACCAACGAACCAAGTAGAGTTGCAATCGATCCCTGTGAAAGTGAACAAAACAAACCAACAAAGAATAACATCCTTCTTGGTCCCCTTAGTACAGCTCACAGTTCCTCCATCTTTTGAGCCACGAGCCATAGACACAGTAAACTCAACCAATAAAAACAACATTTAGTGCAGGGAAAAAGCACTTGCCCAAAATGGGAATAAACCATCACTTGACAAAGTGCAACCAATTATTAGTGGCTCTGTACTAAATCAAGAGCTGCAGACCGAAGACCTAAGCCCAGACAGTAGGGTTACTTCTAAATCTATAGGATGGGTCAAGATTACTTACATTAATGGAGTAACAACCATGAATAGAAACAACATTTTAGATCAATTTCAAGCGATACCATCTTTATGACTACTACGTTCCGGGGACATAGATTAAGTAGAGTTTTCAGACTTATATATCAACTGATTGGTTTGTCACTTCTAATCAACTTTGGCCCCAAAACTGGTCTTTGATGAACAGACAACCTCTAGATCCCTAGGATTTGACCTCCATGAAATTAACAATGAGGTAGAGGCAGAGGTAGAGGTAGAGGCAAGGACCTTTTAAATGACCCCCATAGCAAAGACTGCTACAACAAACAACTTTCCTCAACCATGCGCAATTGTCCAACCAGTGAATTGAATATCCATTTTATCGCAAGTTGTCACAATGGGCCCAAACCAGGATTGGTCATGGTGGAAGGCTGCACTCAAGATTTTCCAAAGTTCAAGACAAACCCCACACCAGCTTTAACATCTCCAGTCTATCTCTAATCTTCTGGAATGTTTGTGGTTACAATAACCTGGACAAAGCATTGAATACAACACAATTTATCGTGTATAAACAAGTTTTACTCCTCCAGGAAACCATGTCCGAGTCCCACTTCGACCTAGAAGGGTTTTACACCTTAACGAAAGCAGCCACTAGAGGCACCACAGGTTGCCTATCGGGAGGCCTTGCAATTGCTATTGACCTTAGATTAAAAGCAAATTGAGAGGTAATAGAAAATACTACCGATGGACTATTAGCAATGGTGTTTATATCTGAACAGTCCAACTTGGGCGTACTGATTATCACTCTTTATTGGAATCCCCAAAAGGCTTCACTCCACATTATTCAAGCAGGGTTGGCTGATCTATTCACAAAATGGTTGGATCTGGGCCACTCATTTAACATTGGTGTGGGTGGCAATTTTAACACCAGTTGCGTAGAGGGGGCAAGGTTGAATAACAAACAATCGGTCCCGTTTGGGCCTTCAGAGGGCCTGGCGGTATGAGGACAACAATGGGCCAGCTTTATGCAACAATGGGTGCTTCGATTGATACTACCAGCATGTTTGCCTCCGAGGGGAGCGATGTCAACATGGAATAGAGGATCATTGTTTTGTTGGATAGACGGTATGTGTCGCTCCATCTACTTACACTCTAGGTGGGATTACTGGACAATTCTGGACCTTGGACTGAGTGATCATTCAGCCCTGCATTTTAGGCTGGCCATGGAGGTAAAATCTCCTACAACTACACAATTTTTGGCCCCTCTCTATATTGATAGGGGAGGTCTATCTGTAAAATGGAACGTGAGCTTGTGTCGTGACCACGTAGTCAACAAAGAATGATTGAGGTAGAAGAACAACGGGGTGGCAACGGATGGAACATATTTACAAATGCCAACTTTGACTACAACAGATTTTAACAACTCTTTCAGACCGAGGAAAGTTCAGACAGTCTAAGATACACATCCAAGCCCACAACACCACATTAGTAGAGGCAAAAAACTCAAGAGAACATGTTTGAGAAACCTCCAAATAAATGATATGATAACAGAAGCTTCCATTCTAGGAAAGCGACGTATAATACAGAGTTACAAGAATGAAGGTTCAAATGCACATTAAAGACAATCAATCTATACTTGAACAGCTGACGCACTGTAACACTGCAGAATTTTGGTCAACAATTGGTTCCGCTGTGGGCCCAGCAAAAATCACCTTGACATGTTTGATTACAGAATCCATTTGGACCAATAATTACTCTGTCAAGTTTATAGCACCTAAAGGGTGCTTTCAGGAGGATGTACGACTGACAGGTCCTTTGGAGTCTGGTGTTTACCCATGGGAGGAGGAGGACACATTATGGGCAATATCTAAGGCAAAATGTCATGATCACTGCTTCCAAGGAGCCAGGACCAGCCCAACGTCCTTGGAAGCAGGCCCCTAACCCTAATCCCAGGCACCAGCCGGTCCCCACTGGGACCTTTTGGACCTTGTCCTGGCGCCGGTGGCACCAGGCTCATCAAAACCATCGGTCCCGGCACTGGAAGCGCCGGGCTCATAATAGGTGTGAGGGTGCTTGGGTGGACTTACCTGCAGCAGACCATGCTGCTTACTTACCAGCCACTTAGAAGCCATCTGTGAACAGGAACTACTTTCTTACCTGGGTGGGGCAGCTCCACTCCCTGGATACAGCACTGGAACTCTTCTGGAAACTGGAACTCTTTTCTTACCTAGGCGGGGCCGGGGAATAAGACGCCTCATCACTCCAAGGCTATTTAAACCACACCCGATAGATGAAGCGTGCTTCGCGTTATTCTGCATCTGCAGCAGAACGCTCACCGAGTCTGCTCCGGCCTTTCTTCTTCCGATCCTGAACCTGCAAGAATCTTACTTACCATCTCTGTATCCAGACAACATCAGCACCTGCAAAGAACAGAAAACAACAGGTTAGCAAGGCGAACTTTACACGCAGTGCTTACTTACCTGATCCATCGGCCGCGGCCGTTTCTTCACGCCGCATCTCCACCTGCAAAGACAAAAGCATTGCCATACTTACCGGCACGCTGTGAATTCCGGATTTCTTCATTCTGCATCGCCGCCTGTGAAGACAAAGTATCATTAAGAACTTACTGGCATTCCGCGGACTTCGGCGCTGCAAACCAACATCTGCAAGACAAAAGAAAAAAAAATTAAGCAGGTATTTACTTACGTCCATCACGCTCTTCGCAATAAAACGCCTGCAAATACTCCGGCGTCTCTTTAACATGAACTAAGCTGCAAGGAAAGAGACAGTTAGAGCGCTTGCCATACTTACGAACTTCCAGGCGCTTCACTTCATCTTCCATCTCAAGAGCCCTGCAATACATAAGGGGAAAGCATTATACAGAGTCTTCAATATTAACGTGCCACGCATTTAAAGACTATAAAGACAAAAGGTGTCCAGAAACTTACCGCTCGTGCAGATAACGACGGTAACCATCCTCTGAATTCAAGAGGCCTATGTTTCACCAGTGAAGGAACTGGCAACGGCACCCTGCACCAGACGCAGATGGAGAGCCCAGCATTCACCTATATAAGGTGAGCACGTTGACCTGGGGGCTCTAAGAAAACGCTGGGAAGAGAGAGAGAGAGAGGGATATTCAACAACCCAGACCTTTAACCCCCATATTCTTTCACCTGCAGAAACCTCACTCTTCGAGTCCGACACACAGTGCGAAGAGGTTCGACCCCAGAAGCCAAGCGAGTCCTCCACATCACTTTTCGAGTCACAGACAGCTTCCTGCCAAGACCCGCGCCTCCGTGGGAATCAGGTGAGCGTTACAGAACGCGAAGCCCACCACAAAACTCCTACCCAGGCGCAATGGAAACCTCAGACACTGATCAACTAGCCCAGTTGCTCTGGGAATTAAGAGCAGAAGTACATGCAGCTCGTCAGGAAACAAACTCTCTAAGAAGGGAACTGATAATTTCCAAGGAGCGAACAGAGGACCTTGCTAGGCAGTTGTTACAAACACAGGCAGGACAGACACCTTTGCCCGTTCCAGGAGGAAGTTACCCTTCTGCATCATCTTCAAATCCAGTGCAAATCAATCTGCCCGGTAATGTTCCCTTGGCTCCGCCCGAACGCTTTTCTGGTGATCCAAAGAAATTCGCAGTGTTCATCAACCAGTGTCGCCTACACTTTTTATGTCGACCAGGTGGCTTTCGTGCTTTCTTATCTCAGTGGCAGCGCCGCAGATTGGTCGATCCCTTTAGTCACCCAGGATGATCCGGTTTTACATGACTTTCAGGCCTTCCAGTCCAGCATGGAGAAACTGTTCGCAAGACATGCACAAGGGCAGGCCTTGGACAATGAACTTCTTTCATTACGACAGGGTAATCAAGACCTCTTGACTTATATAGCCTCCTTCAATAGACTCATAGTGGAAACACAATGGCCCGAGGATAAGAGAATAACGCTTTTCTACAGAGGCCTGCGTGGAGAGCTCAAGGATGTGTTAGCGCAAGTTGTGAATCCTCCACAAGAATGTTCTGACTATATTGACTTAGTTGTCCAATTGGACCACAGACTACAGAACAGGAAGGCAGATCGTTCCAGATTTGATACCCGAGTGTTTTCTAAACCACAGACCTCAAATAAGGGAGCTGACACCGTGGAACCCATGCAAATAGGGGGCATGAAAGGACCTTTAACCCAGAAAGAGCGGGAAAGAAGAAGGCAGCTGCAATTATGTCTCTATTGCGGAAACTCAGGACACTTTCTTCGGGACTGTCCAGTGAAACCAGTTAAGAAGGCTGTAGGAGCTGCGGATACCTGTACCACAAATTCTGAGCAGGGAAACGACCCCGCCCGACAAGAGTAGAGGTCCTCTTGCCGAGCGTTAAGATCTGTCCCGTGACCTCGCATTTCGTGATACCCATGGTCCTCATTAGTCCTGAACGTCCGGATCGTTTGCATGCAATTGAAGCTTACATTGACAGCGGAGCAATCGGTAATTATGTGGACCGTGAAATGGTATCAAGGATGAATCTACCCCTTGTCCCTAAGGCAGTTAAAGACGTCATCACTACTGTGGATGGCACGGAGATAGCCTCCGGACCAGTAACGCACGCCACCCAAGAAGTGACGCTAGTGAGTCAAGATGGACACCGGGAGAGAATCGTGTTCGATGTAATCAAGGCCCCTCAGTTCCAGATCATTCTGGGAATCCCTTGGTTAGAGAAGCACAATCCTCAGATCGATTGGCGAGCAAAGACGGTTCAGTTTCCAGAGTGTTTTACCACTTGTTATCCTCGGCCTGATGTTTCACTGGCGGCAATCTCTTCTGAGGAGGTTCCCAAATTACCTCCCGAATACCAGGAATTCCAAGACGTCTTCCGGAAGGATCAAGCTAACACCTTGCCCCCTCATAGGTCTTACGACTGTCAAATAGACCTGATACCCGGAACAACTCCTCCTTGCAGCAGGATTTATGCCCTCACCGAGCCAGAGAATCTTCACCTCAGACAATATTTGGACCAATACCTAGCTAATGGGTTTATCCGTCCTTCAAAATCTCCAGCTTCATCGGCTTTGTTCTTCGTTCCGAAAAAGGAAGGAGACCTTAGGACTTGCATAGATTACCGCGCCCTGAATCAGATCACCGTTAAAAACAGATACCTGTTACCTTTGATCCCTGAACTCCTGGACCAAGTCAAAGACGCATGTATATACACAAAGTTGGATCTTAGAGGAGCCTACCACTTGGTACGGATAAAAGAGGGCGATGAATGGAAAACGGCCTTCCGCACCAAGTACGGGCTATTCGAATATCAAGTGATGCCCTTTGGACTGTGTAATGCTCCTGCTGCTTTCCAATATTTTATGAACGATGTTCTTAGAGAACTCATAGACGTGTGTGTTGTTGTCTACATTGATGACATCCTCGTCTATTCATCATCTGAAGAGGAACATCAGAGACACGTTAAAAAGGTTCTGGAGAGATTGCGTCAACATAATCGTTTTGCTAAGCTTGAGAAATGCGTTTTCAACGTAACGGAAGTCGAGTTCCTGGGATTCATATTGTCACCTAACGGAGTCCATATGGATTCAAAGACAGTTGATGCAATCATCAAGTGGCCATCACCAACCTCTGTAAAAGGAGTTCAAAGTATGTTAGGCTTCGCTAACTTTTACCGCAGATTCATTCCTGAATTCTCTCGGATAGTCCAGCCCATCACCGCTCTGTTGAAAAAGAACAAACGTTTTGAGTGGTCTTCTGAAGCAGAACAAGCTTTTCAGGACTTAAAAGCTAAGTTCATTTCTGCACCTGTTTTAAAACATCCTCGCCCAGAACTCCCCTACATCGTGGAAACGGATGCTTCTAGTCTTGCTATGGGGGCAGTTTTATCACAAAGAGATCCGGTCACACACCAACTACATCCTGTTGCCTTTTGGTCCCGCAAGTTTTCGCCTCCCGAGATCAACTATTCAATTACAGACAAGGAACTTTTGGACATCAGATCGGCCTTTAAGGCCTGGCGGCATTATCTTCTAGGAGCCAGACACACAGTCACCGTAATGACTGATCACCGCAATTTACAATATCTAAAGACAGCCAAAGCTCAGTCTTCCAGACAGCTTCGCTGGGCTCTGTTTCTAGCAGAATTTGACTTTATAATTACTTATCGACCAGGCAGTAAGAACGGAAAAGCAGATGCCCTTTCCCGGATGGGAGTAGATGAACATTTGACCAATCCAGAACCAATACCCATAATCCCAGAACAAAGAATTTTGGGTTTGGTCAGCGCTCAATCTTTTGAAGACATCAAGACCACGGTTAAATCACTCCTAACTCCGGGCGATTTGCAAGAATGGCAATTAAAGGGGAAAGAATTCTCAGTGGATCAAGACCTACCATATTTCCGAGGACGGTTGCACTTACCCTGTGAAAAAATACAAAAACAAGTAATCTCCTGTTATCACGACTCTCTAATGGAGGGTCACCCTGGCATTACCAAAACCATGGAAAAGATTAAAAGACATTTCTGGTGGCCGTCATGGAAAAAGGATATTAGAGACTTTGTAATCTCCTGCGGTGTGTGTGCCCAGAATAAAAGTCAGAAGGAGAAACCAGCCGGCCTATTACAGCCTCTAGACATCCCTTCCTGTCCATGGCATACCCTGTCCATGGATTTCATCACGGACTTACCTCCATGCTCGGGGTATACTACCATTTTAGTAATCGTGGATTTATTCTCCAAGATGGCTCACTTCATTCCCCTGAAGGGTCTACCTTCAGCCTCAGTATTGGCCCGAGAATTCTTAGAAAACATCGTTCGGCTACACGGTTTTCCCTCGGTTTTAGTCTCCGATAGGGGAAGTCAATTCATCTCTCACTTCTGGCGCAGTTGCTGTCGTCTGGCCCAAATTGATGTAAGACTTTCAACTAGTCACCATCCCCAAACTGACGGACAAACCGAGAGGACAAATCAAACTCTAGAGCAATATCTACGTTGCATGCTCCAACAAACTGAAAACCCCTGGAAGGATATTCTTTGGATCGCTGAGTACGCTTACAATAATACGATTCATTCTGGAACAGGGAAGACTCCCTTCTTCCTGTTATACGGACATCATCCTAGAACCTCTAACCTGGATCCTCCCCAAGAATTCGAAGCACCTGCTGTGGATCATTTGCACTCGGAGATCACCCGTGCTTTTAAGAAAGCCTCTGCCCATCTGCAAAGAGCTAAAGCTCAATTCAAAAGAGGAGCAGATCGACACCGTAAAGAGGCACCTCACTACGCTGTAGGAGATCAGGTTTGGCTATCCACTAAGCACCTGCCTCTAAAGGGACCCCGCACCTTCATCCCAAGATACCTTGGACCCTATCGCATATCTGCCATAATTAATCCGGTGGCTGTCAAATTGGAATTACCTACGCATATGAAAATACACCCAGTATTCCATGTCTCCTTATTAAAACCAGTACAACCAGAAACCCGATTGACTGAACTCCCAGAACCGGTTTTAGTGGATGGAGAACTTGAATTCGAAGTAAAGAACATCCTAGACTCCAAAATCTCCAAATCTAAGTTGTATTATCTGGTTGATTGGAAAGGTTACGGCCCCCAGGAAAGGTCTTGGGAACCTTCAGAATATGTCCACGCACCTCGTCTGGTCAAGAAATTCCATCTGAATCACCCCGACAAGCCAAAACCCCCGGAGAAGACACGCTTAGGAGGGGCCTTGAGGGGGGGTACTGTCATGATCACTGCTTCCAAGGAGCCAGGACCAGCCCAACGTCCTTGGAAGCAGGCCCCTAACCCTAATCCCAGGCACCAGCCGGTCCCCACTGGGACCTTTTGGACCTTGTCCTGGCGCCGGTGGCACCAGGCTCATCAAACCCATCGGTCCCGGCACTGGAAGCGCCGGGCTCATAATAGGTGTGAGGGTGCTTGGGTGGACTTACCTGCAGCAGACCATGCTGCTTACTTACCAGCCACTTAGAAGCCATCTGTGAACAGGAACTACTTTCTTACCTGGGTGGGGCAGCTCCACTCCCTGGATACAGCACTGGAACTCTTCTGGAAACTGGAACTCTTTTCTTACCTAGGCGGGGCCGGGGAAGAAGACGCCTCATCACTCCAAGGCTATTTAAACCACACCCGATAGATGAAGCGTGCTTCGCGTTATTCTGCATCTGCAGCAGAACGCTCACCGAGTCTGCTCCGGCCTTTCTTCTTCCGATCCTGAACCTGCAAGAATCTTACTTACCATCTCTGTATCCAGACAACATCAGCACCTGCAAAGAACAGAAAACAACAGGTTAGCAAGGCAAACTTTACACGCAGTGCTTACTTACCTGATCCATCGGCCGCGGCCGTTTCTTCACGCCGCATCTCCACCTGCAAAGACAAAAGCATTGCCATACTTACCGGCACGCTGTGAATTCCGGATTTCTTCATTCTGCATCGCCGCCTGTGAAGACAAAGTATCATTAAGAACTTACTGGCATTCCGCGGACTTCGGCGCTGCAAACCAACATCTGCAAGACAAAAGAAAAGACATTAAGCAGGTATTTACTTACGTCCATCACGCTCTTCGCAATAAAACGCCTGCGAATACTCCGGCGTCTCTTTAACACGAACTAAGCTGCAAGGAAAGAGACAGTTAGAGCACTTGCCATACTTACGAACTTCCAGGCGCTTCACTTCATCTTCCATCTCAAGAGCCCTGCAATACATAAGGGGAAAGCATTATACAGAGTCTTCAATATTAACGTGCCACGCATTTAAAGACTATAAAGACAAAAGGTGTCCAGAAACTCACCGCTCGTGCAGATAACGACGGTAACCATCCTCTGAATTCAAGAGGCCTATGTTTCACCAGTGAAGGAACTGGCAACGACACCCTGCACCAGACGCAGATGGAGAGCCCAGCATTCACCTATATAAGGTGAGCACGTTGACCTGGGGGCTCTAAGAAAACGCTGGGAAGAGAGAGAGAGAGAGGGATATTCAACAACCCAGACCTTTAACCCCCATATTCTTTCACCTGCAGAAACCTCACTCTTCGAGTCCGACACACAGTGCGAAGAGGTTCGACCCCAGAAGCCAAGCGAGTCCTGCATATCACTTTTCGAGTCACAGACAGCTTCCTGCCAAGACCCGCGCCTCCGTGGGAATCAGGTGAGCGTTACACAAAAGCCTTGAGGGCACCCGGTCCAGACGGTCTGGCTCCTGTGCTACTCAAAAGTGATCCTCACGATTGGGTGGGACCGGTAGGCGCATTGTTCTCCTCCATTTATGTTACTCATGTGTTTCCTGCCACCTGGCATGAATCCATTATTATCCTGATTTTTAATAAGGGTCTGGCCAGTGACCCTAATAACTACAGGCCTATTGCACTCCTAGATGCAGCCAGCAAGTTGCTGGAACGGTCTGTTCCTTTGAAACTAGTGCAATTAATGGCTAGTCTTCACAGCAACACATCAGTGAGGAACAGGCTGACAAAAGAGGGTGTGGTTTCGGGCCCTGTCCAGACCTTTGTGGGCCCAAGGCAGAGTTGTGCCCTGGCACTCAATGTCTACATCAGTGACTTCGAAAATCTTTGGTCAGAGGCAGTAATATTCCTGGTTAAACTGGGCCATGTGAGACTAAACAGCCTGACATCCGTCAATGATTTAATCTTCTTTGATAACCCCCTTGAGCCTCTACAGAAAAGTAGATTTGTTTTTCACATACTCCATTTAAGATAATCTTATGGTTAATGAAGAGAAATCTAAGATTATCATCGTTTCCAACAAAGTGAAACCAAAAGTAATGACTTGGAAGGTGGGAGAATAGGTCTTGGAGAGGGTGGTCTCGATATGATATTTAGGCTATGAGCTTACAAATACTTGTTCGCTGACAGTAAGTAAAACTTGCCTAAGAGAAAAATCCAGGCCTCTAATCTGCCAGATGAAAAGATTGCTGTCCAAACTCTGTAGGTTCTCTCTCTGCGGCCGGCCATTAAATACTACTTGGCAAAAATAGAGCCATCAATTCTGTACGGTCTAGATCTCACTGCGCTCGATTTGGGCCCCTACTTAAATACCATTCAGGGGGTGGTATGGAAAGAGACCTTGGGTCTTTTGAACTCTGCACCGAATGGGATAATCAGACACGAGCTAGGTTTAATTTCTCTTCAGGCGAGAGCCCAATGGAGGCAACTGGCAAACTATTTAAAAATGATCTCCCCTCCAAATAATTCACTTTTCGCGGATCTGGGTGAACTGATAGCAAATCAGGGATTACAATCAGGTAATGTGTTTAAAGCTAACTGCAGGGCAATTTAGAGGCTAGCAATTCCTTGAAAGACCTATAGGCCAGTAGTTACTATAAAAAAAGCTATGCTCTTTAAAACGTACTGGTGTATGACAGTTGACAACTTATCTCGGCATAAGTATTACAGTGAATACGCGAAGTTCCCTAGAAAAAGGCAGAATCTTCCCAAATGTGTGTACTTGTTGCCTAACACCAAAATATGAGCACTATATATACGCTTCTGTCTCTATCAACTACCCACCTTAGAGAAAGTAGGCTCATGGAAATTAGAGTCAGGGTGTAGATCACACTGTAGATTGTGTGATTCTGTGAATGTCTGTGAAACCTTGAAGCAATTGGCTTTAGATTTCACTCATTTAAAAGAAACTAGAGTTAAACATTTTAGTTCAGTAGTGCCTACCCAACTTAGTGAGTGACTTGGGGGAGACCTTTTGGGCTCGATTGATGCAGGGAGAAAGTGTTTAGTTACTAATTGCCCTTCATGGTTTTTTGACAGACACATTCAGAAGAATAGAAGAAATTGTTTAAGAAAAATATACTTGATCCTGTTTTATTCTTTTTTTTTTCTCTTGTCTAGCGGGATGATTTGATATGTATTTTAAACATGTTGAAATGTGAAAGGTTTATCTTTTAAAACCATTAACCCAATAAAACAAACTTAAAAAAGAAGAGGCTTTGTGTCACACTTTGCCTGAAATCTCACCTGTTTGTCTTTCGATGTCTTGGACTGGGTCTTTATCTTCTTCCGGACAGCTCGGGACTTATAGAGACACGGTCATGTATCCTCTGTCGCCAGTGTGCAGGCGAGTCCGACTGAGGTGAGTATGGTTTCAATTCCAGGGAGGAGCATGAATACTATGCAGAGTCCCGGAAGGAAGAAAGCCTTGAAGGAACCAGGATCAGAACAAGGGAAGGAGCAAGCGCTACGGGCGGAAGGCCCTAGGAAGGAGAGCACTGAAAGATGGCTTAAGGTAGAGGAGGGCTTAGAGAACCTGGAAGTAAAGGTACGAGCACAGGGAAAGTACGACCACACTTGCCCAAGTTCGGAAGTTAGCGTTGAGATGCGAAGCGCCGCGGGGGCGTGTCTCTTTTCAAGGAACTGGCGAACTCCTGAAAACGCTAGAGTTGTAATCACGCACTAACGTCGGCCATGTTGGGTGTACCTTGGAAGGAATGTAGCAATGTCTTCTGGACCACGTAATCCAGAAAGGGCTGAAACGTCGAATCCTGACACTTTGTATATGTAGGCCATTATTGCTATAGGTCTTCTCATTGTGGCAATCACGTTTCCACCCCAGAATTTTGAATTTCAAGGCTGGTTGACAACAATCAACTTACATTGTAAGTGTTGATCTTGATTCAGCGTTTATTTTTATAGCAGCCTCCTTGAGTGCAAATTTAATATTGAGGTCTGATGGCTCTTGGTGTTCTTGAAATAGCGCATCCAGTTCTTCAAATTTGAATTGTGCCCTCGGTAATTCGAGACCCAGTTAAGCTTTTGCCCTTTTTTAATTTATTGTTCATAGTGGGGAGATATGAACACATATATTGATTTTGATAGGTTGCCCTCTTCCTTTTACATTGCTTATTTTTGTCCTTGTTCCCACCTTATTCATCACAAGCGCGGTGGAGGCCGATCCTATGCAAAACATTTCATTGATGCGCCTCTTTTACCAGTTTTCTTTTTTGTTTGGTTGTACTCAGGCATTAATTTTCATTTTTTCTTTTCAATGTTTTTTTCCCCATTTCCTTGCCCCTCTTCTGTTTGGTAATGGAAATTGTATCTGAGGATTGCAATACAGTTCTTCTATAATGTCCCCTTCCAAACTCAGTTTATCTTTGATTAGCTGGTCCTTTGAAGGTTTATATGGTGGGGCCTTATTTTATCCATTAGTTATTGGCCTGTCTTTCTTTTTTTCCCCCATCTATGGATCTTAGTTTCTAAGAGTTCAGGATTTGCCCTGCCACAGCATGCACCTCTGTTGTAGATTTGTCTAGTCTCTTGTTATCCTTATTCAGTAGTTCTTTCTGTGTTGGGTCAACTCGGTTTGACAAACTCGTTTTTTTAGCACAACCACCCAGTGTTGTCCAAATCCCTGCTGACCCCACCTCCTTATGATTGCCATTATTGGTAATGTGATATTCAGTACGATGTAGGATTTCCATGTGTATCATTGATTGGGCATGAATTTGTTCACAAGGTTGACTAATTATGTTAGAAGTTAGTCTAAAGTCAATAGCTGCTGTGAACTGGTAGTAGCTACATTGTGCGAGGAACAGTCAGTCTGTTGTAGGTTTCTATTTGTTTCTTTAATAGTCTCAGTGGTAATTTGCTTCCTTTGGCTTTTTTTCAAATGAGGCATTCCCATTATCCCCTACTTCATGGGCAAATAGGGTGGAGTTCAATATAGGTAGAAACAGGGTTCGAAGGAGGTTTTTATCTACTAAATGCTCACTACAGTTATGTACTTCAAAGTTATTTACTTCTTTAATTCTGTTAATGTTGCCTGTAACAGGGAGACCTGCCATTACACCACTGCTGCCTATCACTGCAAGGTTTATCATCGTTTGCACATTTGTAAGTCTCTTCATTAGTTGAGGAAACTATTAGCTTGGCACGCTCATCCTCTCTATTATATGTTACCTCATTTTTGTTACTTGTTTGATCTTGGGCAGTAATATTCCCCTTACCATGATGTGATTCTGTCATCCCACTAGACAATAGTCAGACACCTGAATCTGCCATTTTACTTCCCAAGTATGCCAGTGAGTTACAGACCATTTCATCCATAAGGGTCGCTATTTTGGTTCCTCCTGATATCACTGGTGCATTGAGGTCCATGGTTTTCCCACCAGGAGTGCCACAGAGGGCAAATTGCCTGTAATAGGATCCTTATGACCAGCTGAATCTTTATTGGACATGGCTTTCATCGACCTTGGGTGCCAAAGATCATATTTCCAGCTTACTGAATTATTGGTGTTGTTAGAATTAAAAATACCATCACTCATCACTGGGCTTCATGTGCTCACCAGATATATTGTATGTGTATGTATGTTTTGTGGATGTATGCAAGTTATTTTCCATCATATCTGCTGCTGATTCAGCTCCAGTTGATGGCGTGACAGTGATATGCTTTGCGCGATTTGAGTGCAGTGTGTTCGGTGCCATTGTCCTGCTGCTTCAGCGCATTAGCTCCTGAGGTACTTGGGAGAGGTAGAGGGCTAAATCCAAAATATAGCATGGCTCAAAGTTTTTTTTACACCCTGCAGTCACTGCACACCAATACACTGCTTCTCTCACCACACCAACAAGCGATTGTCAATATTAGATGGCTTCTACCTATCTCGGTTTACAATATACATGAACGTGGCTTCCTTGGGGTATAATGAAAGTCCAACGCTCTTTATTTGGATCCTCAAAAGGACCTAGATGATATCGTTTTTGTAGGTAAATTTGCACTCATTCTGTACATTGATGACCGCCTTATTGTATCTCCTTCTTACAAAGCATGTGAAAAGGATACCCTTGTTCTTCTTACTGCAGTGGCTGAGAAAGGGCACAAAGTGCCCTGACAAAAACTGTAATTATACCAACAGAGAGTCCATTATCTGGATCATATTTCTGCAGGTGGTCATTATCCAACTAATTCTCGAGTGGCAGTGTTCTTGAAAATACCAAAGACTACCACCATTACATAGTTGTGTGGTGTATTGTCCGGAGGAGATCCTTGTATATGATGCCATTGTAAGGCGCATATATGTAATTACACCCCTGAGAACACCCACAGCATTTCACCAGCCCCTTAAAGCTGAGTAAGAAGTTAAGCATGTGCATGCAAATGTACCTGCACTGGGTCTCCCAAATTATAATCAACCATTGACTCTGTTTGGTCATGAACCAGATTGTTATTCCCTCTTCCGCAAGGTAAGAGTATTACTGTGTACACTGCTTCTTGTTATGTGTTTGGTGTGGTTTACAGTATGGGCACCTCTAGAGGTAGAGGGATTTTTTTTACAGCAGCTATTACCCCTATCAAGAATGCTTTATATATTCATATGCTGTTGAATGATGTAATGTTACCTCTTTTGCTGGGAGTAGTGAAGTGTGCTGCCCACCAATCCCCTACAGATAATGTTGCACAAGGGGATGTCATTGCTGACACTGCAGCTAGGGAAGCTTTCTTCATTTCTCACTCCTAGGTTGAGAATATGTTTCCACAAAATGGTGTGCAGCCACCCCTTTCTATTACTTTTCATGAACTTGCTATGATTTGGGAAAACGCTTTTGATTCTGAGAAAAACATATGTATACATGAAGGTTACGTGTTACATTGTGACAAATTCTGGCACTCAGTAGATGGTTTATGGTAGCACCTAATCATTACTTTTCCCACATGTACCAAAGTGTGGCGCACACGGACAAGGCAGGATGGTAAGCACAGTTTGGTGCACATGGTTTGCCTGTTTCCCCTACAGTGGCTGATCATCATTGTAGGTAATGCTTGGTGTGCCAATGACACAATACAGGCTAATGTGTTGAAGCAAGTCAGAAAGGGCATCCATCTCTGTGGGGTTCCTTTCAAAATGTGCAGTTTGAATTTGTCCAATTCTCAGGCTTAGAACAGATCCTAGCAGCTGTATGTATGTTTACTAACAGAGTTGAAGCTTGCCCATGTAAAAATTGTCCAAGACCGAAGATTTAGCAGAACCTCCATTGCTAAATCACCCACGTGTGGGGGGAGGGGGGGAGGGTGGAAAGATAAAATGGGGTCCAAAAGAAAGAAGTTTAAAATATCTGTGCTGAAATCGGCTGAAAGTTGCCTGCTGCACTGCTGATTGCTTAAATTAGCATGCAGAGTACCACAAACAAGACTACAGGTTTGAGTGTGCATTGGATTCTCAGTGGCAGACCAATGCATTTACCTGAAGCATCTCCTGTGCCTCTGGCAAAAGTTACTATTCCCCCGGCATGATGATGCTGTGTTGCAGTATTGTCAAATTGTAATCCACCTGGAGACCATGCAAATGGTATAAATCCCACTGGCATAACATAACATAACATAACATAACATAACATAACATAACATAACATAACATACTGTTAAGTGTATCTACTCTGAGGTTCATGAAGCTTTGCCAAAAGGGCCTGAGATACCCTGTCACCGCCTGGAGACACGGGAGGATTTTGCCTTCATTAAGAGCCATCAGCGTTAGAATTCCCTGGCCCCCAGGTGATGTGGGCCCTACCACATCTTAAACAATGATCACTGTCTACCCTCCCTCTATTTAAACAGCGTTGCATGGGTTTAGTATTTACGGTGTAAAATCTTATAAGGTGAAGTCTAGCTGAAATCCCAATCTCCCTGGGAAACATAAATCCTTCTATCCATTCCTCAGGAACTGGCGGACCCATGTCCCTTTGCCACCTATAGCTGAGGAGAGTCAATACCTTAGTCCCAAATGCTGCTAGTATTTGATATAGAGTGGAGGTTATCTTGGTGTCAATTTGTTTGGGAAGTATATTGGCTTCCAGGGAGCAACACTGGGGAATATGAGTTAGTTGCATGTACCTGAAAAACTCACTTCTCAGGAGTCCTAACACCACTTGCAGAGTCTCAACGGGGAGAAGGCGTCCCTCTCGCACCATATCTGCTAGAGGTAATATCCCACTGTTCTCCCAAAACCTAAAGGAGCCCATTTTGAGTAGCTCAGGCAAATGTGCATTATTCTGCTAGAGGTAACATCACACAGTTCTCTCAAACCCTAAAGGAGCCCATTTTGAGTAACTCAGGCAGATGTGCATTATGACTTACCCTTGCACTTGCCATCAGCTGGCCGCACCTTTTACTTATTGCTTTTATATATTCTATTTATTTTTACTGTCAATCCCATGTACTGCACTGCCCCCTTCCCCTCGCAATTTTTCCCTTCCCCCTTCCTCTGCACTTGCACGATCTCAATGTCACCTGGCCTAGTAAGATCGTTGTCTCTGTCTTCCATCTGTTCCCCCTCCCTTTCCTCGTTGCGCCTTGAAACATTTGTGTATAGGTGCGTTATAAATGCCATATATCATATAATTCCAAGGGGGTTGAATCAGTGTGCATGTACCCCTCCACCTGACATGTGTGTGTGCTGCGGCCCATATCTGCTGGGTATGCCGAGTCATAGAGAATGCAGTCCCCGTTATTTTTCACCCACACTTGTTTATACAACACTTGCGAAGGGGGTTTCTCCAACATCCAGCCCCTTTCTAGTTAAATGTGAGGTAACCTGTGGTCTCCGTGCACCCAATCATTCACCACACTCAGTTGTGCGTCCCAATAATACTGTTGTATGTTGGGTAGGCCAAACCCACCCTCCCACACCGAGAGCTGCAAAGTTTCCAGGGCGATGCACGGCTGTCTCCACCCCCACATTTTGTGTGGTTTGATGGCGTGTTGAGCATGGCTAAAGGGGCCATTGGCTGAGGGATCTTCAATGGTGGCAAAATAGCCAGGTCCAGTGGCCACTTTAAGTGACTTGACTGGGTCTTGGACATGGGAAGGCCATGTCCCTAGTAAAATGCCAAATGACCATTGCCATTGGCCTGACCCAGGGCTCTCTTTGACTGGTTTGTTTGGGCTCAGGATGGCTGAGGCCAAACTCAAACAAATGGGCTACATGGTCTCAAATTTCTAAAGCAATCATAACTGCACCACCTCTATCGTAAAACAACCACTAATCTGCCATGTACTCATCATGACAACACATACGCCAGCACAATTGACAGGCATGTATTCAAACTTTACACAGGACTTGAGCAACATAAAAGAGCTAAGGAAAGAAAGCGGTACCTCAAATACGTTAGGGTCACTTTAAATTTCATGTGATGGTCAACTCAAAACTCCCTCAAAACTAAACATTTGCAAAAATGGATTTTGTAGATGTGGTTTGGCAGGGAATTCAGCACCATGAGGGTTGTCATGACCGGTGTATGGTGGTGGATGAGTTATGGTTGTTTTACGATGGCAGTGGCACAGTTATGGTTGCTTTCAAATTCAATGAATTTCCATACAATTAAGTGATGTCAATTTGATGGTTTAACATAAATAAACCCTTGAAATTTGGCAATTGTTGGGAGCTATGCCCCCTTAACTCTAAGCCCCCTTCTCCCCACCCCAGCTGTGCACCGGATCGGTGCAAACACACTGTTTAAAAAGAATGTAGTCCACAAAAGATTGTGGAAAATAACATTGTTTCTATTTGTAGGCTTTTATCATCAGCCCTTAAATGTCATCCTGCATTTTACAGTGACTGTATGACATACTAGCAAAAAGTACCCATACCCTGCACAGGTTCTGTTGACAGACATGATAACACTCATCAATTGTTGAAAATCAATGACCCTGTAAATCGTTGTGCTTTGCATTCTGAAGTAAACTGCACTGAGAACAGGTGCGCATGGCTGGCTGTCATACCCCGCAGCAGACATGGAGGGGAGGCGAGAGTTGGTGTGCCACAGCATTCTTGACCCTACTGTGCACTCTCCCCACCTGTCGCATCACCCTGGTGCGGTGCAGGGTGCTGCGGTGCAAATATCTCAGAAATGGCACATCCAACGACCTTGAAGGGTTTTCAAGGGGACCTTTGAGTTTTGGTCCTCGTGTTGAGACGCTTAAAATGAGCTTTGTCTGGTCCTTCTACGACCACATTGATGTTTTGTCGATTTCAGGCAACCGTCTCATGTTGAAGGGGTGGGGTGTCCAAATGTAGCCAGTAATTTGCGGTGGGTCCTAACAGATAACTATGCAACATTTGGTGCAGATTGGTGGAATGGTGTAGAATTGTATAAGGAACAAACTAACAAATGTTCTCCTATATAATATAATATTTATAGAGAGATAGAGAAGAGATAATCTGTTTTATATATCACCTTTCCTTACTGGTGGTGTTGTAATTGTTATTCAACGGTCACCGAGCGCCATCTATTGGATTCTTTTGGAATAACAAGGCAGATCAGTGATTCCTTTTCGGCCGGCCAGGCAGCAAATCAGTTTACAAACAGTCGCTTTGTAAAAACGTATTTTTGCAGTATTTGTGAAATCAATCATTTTTGGCGGTACACCCCCAAGCCCTTCTTCCCTCCCTTAATCCTTTCCGCACCCGGTAAATGCCGGAGGAATAATGCGTGTTCTGCCAGTCAACGAATTAGTTCACAAAACAGTACCTTCAGAAAAATGTTTGTTCAATATTGTAATCCTTTTCCAGGGGGATATTCCCCCGAACTTCTCTGCCTATCCCCAATACTCCCCACCCCCCATTGCAGCAGCACAATTTCCCGATAATACGCCCAACACATTATTTCCCAGCCATGTACTATGTAAGCAATATATTTTTAACTCGGTTTTTTAAAACTCTGTTGTTTGCACCAACTATATGATTATGTCCCTCTGCACTGCGGAGGCCAGAGGTGTGCATGCCCCATTAAAGACATCAACGCTGCATTTAACAGCAGCTGCAGTGTGAGACATAGAAGTAAATGCTCACTTCCTGCTGCCCGAGGAGGAGGTTCAGTTGAGTGATTGTTAAGCGAAATGGGGGGAGGGGCAGATTTCCTCTACTAATGAGCCAGTATTCAGGTAGTATAGAGGGGCATAATGTGCTCACAATGTAGATTGGCATGATGAAGCAGGAGAAAGATCACATATCCCACCCAGTGAGTTTGGGAAAAATGATGATGAGGATGATGAACTATCGCCCATCCGTGAAGATGCAGCAGGAACACGTGATTCTGGAAACAAGCCACTGATAAAGAGGAGGAGGAAAATGCCACAGTTGCAAGAATAGGAGGAAAAGACAACTCTACTTGTCCACCTGCCCACTATGACTTTTAAACACGATCTGTAATATCTGGAAGTGAGAAACCAGAGCGTGGTAGCTAGACCACCACCAGTATCCCAACAACCCCCTCCCCATCAACACCTTCTCAGTCAGATGTTCACATAGTGTGATGATCCACTAGGTCTCTTCTCTTCTCCCCAGAGGGGAGCCCTTTCCTATGAGGCTGGGGAGGTGAAGCTGCTACCCAATAGTTCCCCTGGTAGGAGGTGAGGGGGGGGGGTAATATGCACAATGACCTCATAGGGAGGGACTTCCCTCCTGGGGATAAGGACATCCATCTGGGGGAAGCTTCCCTAAAACCCTGTTACCATCATGGTCACTTTTTTCCCCCACCATTAATAGTGAAACCATGGGTTATTGTAAATCCATAACTGTGACAAATGTAAAACATACTGGGACGAAGAAGAACATGAGAAGCAAATGGAATAACCATATGCAGAGCCAGCCACATACTGTAACAAGGTGGCTCACTGGAGGCATGAAGAGTGCCAAGGAGACTTTCCAAGATCGTGTTGACGTTACGCCAGGGTGAAGTCAACAGTAGAAAGTAGAAAGCAAGAACAAACTAAGGAGATCTCACAGTGGAGGTCAGGAGTATGTGAACGAAGCCTGGGAAGTTTAAACCTGGAACTCTGCCCCTTAAGCAGCCACGTCTCTACAGGAGGTGGACAAGAAGAACAGGATGTTGCTGGATCTTCCTGCGAGCCGGCAGGGAGCTGACTCAATTGGTGGTGGTCATGATCACATAAAGGTGGAACGTTGGATCCAGAAGTGACGCTGAGACCACCAGCCTGCCATGGAGATGCGCAGGAGGAGGAGGAGAGGCCCCCACGGCCCCGTGAATAACCTGAGCCGTGTCCCTGAGGTATTGCAGGTAACAGAAATGGTGGGAAGACCGGGTAGGGTCTAGGAAGAGACCCAACTCAAGCAGGGTGCATCGGAAGTCATCTCCTTTGTTGCAGTGGTCAGCCCAATACCACTGTTCAAGCAGAGCGCATCTGGAGTTATCTCCCTTGTCGCAGTGGTCAGCCCAATACCACTGCCCAAGCAGAGTGCATTGGGAGTCCTCTCCCTCAACACAGTGGTTCCTGCAATACCACTGCCCAAGCAGAGTGAAACGGGAGCCATCTCTCTCATCACAGTGACTCACTAAGTACCACTGTTAAAACAGAGGGCTTAGGGAGTTATCCCCCTCGCCGTCGTGACCCAACAAACATCATTGGAAAGCTTGAGACCTTTGGGAAACAATCCCCTCATTATGATATACAACCCAGCAGAGAGGCATACAAGAAAGATACAGAGAACCCTGGCAAAGATATCCATCATCAGAGTGTTAAATGGAAGCCAAATAAGACTATGAGCTTTTCTACTTCCTTGAAGGAGTTAACGTGACTAATCCAGGTTTTCTGCAAGAGTTTTTAAAGACCACTGTGGAGAACCTTTATAGAAGGGAACCATTCGACTGGGTCCCTCATGATGCGATACTGAAGGAGTTATTTCTACTATAAGACAGAAGCAAGATACTAGGAGGAGGGAGTCATTCTCCTGGTGAAGGAACCACGACTGTCACTTTAAAGACTTTGGACGGACATTCTCACAGGTTCCCAAAGATTTCCTAGGTTGAGGCAAGGCAAGCCCCTCAGAAGTAGGGAGAGATCGGTTTTCTTGAGTTACATAATAAAAGTTTATAGCCCACAAAATGACCCCTCCTTGTCAGTCTCCTACATCCTCACAATAGGCGACGTCTTAGCCACCCATGAAAATTCAAAGTGTGGAATTTTTTTAATCAACATCTTGCCACCTGCAATGCAAGAACGCTGTTTTCCCAGGTAAGACTGGGACCTGCTTGGGTACCACATCTTTACTCTCCCACATCACATGATTCCACACCATGCAAAGGAGTGGGATGAGCGTGGGATGAACACACACAAACTCAAATGTCGCTCTCCTCAAAGCAACCAATCACCACTCCAACTCAGACTAATACCCCAGAAAATATTGCTAATGTGCTAACAATTTTCAGGACGCATAGCCCCAGCTCCCCTACCTAGAGTGATACTACCCCTAAGAGCCAGAACAGTGTGATGAGGGCATTTGAGCGTGGACAAATGAAATCTCTGCGACATGACAGAGTATGCTTGAATACCACTGACCTGTAGGTCATGTTGGCTATTGACTGTTTAGCATATTCTTCCATCAAAGACCCTGGTTTACATGAGAGTCAACATTACTTTTCATGCAACGCTGTACCAGAGTTATACGGCAAAGTACTTTATGCAGTGGGGAAGTCTCTAGATCAGTGAGAGGCCCAGAAAGTCCATTTCACCCCGAACATGTGTACCAGTGGATAGAACAATGACAACATGGCTGTGACTGCACACAGTATGACTTCCCCTCGCCAGCCAACCCAACTAGCCTAGAGGTCAGCAAATGCCTGCAGTGCAGCACCAGACCATTTCGCATATGCATTAGTTTGAATTTGAAGACTTAAGTCAGTCGACCGCTGGGAGAAACTTGTTGAGGTGACACCTACAGCTTGGCTTTGCTGCCACTGAAAAAGGGTTGAACTTCCATGCTGCTCTATGAACTGGCAAGACTATGCATGTCCTTTGCACATGTCCCACATCTCGTGATTATCATCTACAAAAGGAAGGTCAATGTCAAAAATGTGCCTATCAAAAATGGGTATCCTGTCTGGCAGTTAAATAATACTGCTATATTTGTTTCATGTTCAAAAATTGCAAATTTTATGAATCACACAAAATAGCATTCTTAATAAAAACAATCATAAGAATGATCACATCACATAACATGACTACAAAACTTAAAACAACACAAGTGAATCAACATAGGTAGGTCTCAATAATATGATTTATCCTAGGTACAAAAGTGTAACTCATTCGCACTAAGATCCTTTTGCCATAACAGTCTTGGCTATTTCATATTGTTTTTTATACTTTATAGATTCCCAACTTGTACAAGTTTCTGTCCCTTAAAGACAATAATGTAGGACATTCATCAGGGGTGTGTAGTATCTTGTGTCGATTCTATTCAAGATGAATCTGTATTCCATTACAAAAGTCTTCTAATAAAGGTGATGCACCCTTTCTGGCTCAAGGGTTTAATGTCCTGGAGTCTCTTAAAACCTTGAATGGTTATTATCGGCAGCTTCCAATTACTTTAGGAAATCTTGCCTTCTTTCCTCCATCTTATATCCCTGTAATCCCTGGGTCATGGGCTATCTCGTCAATGTAGATGTGGGCAATGGAAAAATCCGCTGGTTGACTCTTTTTCAGATGAAAAAGTTCCCATCTTTCCAAGGAGCTTGCTGTTCCTTGTGTATAAATGATTGTCACTGGTCTCAAATCCCAAAATTACACAATCTGTGCCGCCCGCTTCCAAAATGATCTCAAAAACAGGGCACTTCAACCTCAACTTTTCTCTTCTTCTCTGTGCTTGTATCTTCCAGTTAGTCTAATCTCGTGATGTCACGTCTCAAAAGCAATTGCCAGCCCATGAACGGCATTATTGATGTAGTCCAGAAGATCCGTAGCCCAGAAGATCATCTCACTTTCTAGACTCGCCTACAGTGCAAGACATGTGTTGCACCAATGTCAGGTGCAACACAGGTTGTCACAGCACCACTTGAAGACAGCAACTGCAACCTGTAATTATCTGATAATGAGACACTGACTTCTGGGGACTGCCAAAATTATCCCTGCGCCATTACCCACAGACAGGGACTGCGAGACACCATGGCCCCAAGAGCAGGTGAAGGCACACTCAGGCAATGCAGAGGGGATCATGCAATCACTGCGCCTACAAAAATGTGTAATGCTGAACCATATGCTCTCATTTCACTGCAAATATATGTGGGGGCGGGGGTAAGGTAATAGGTAAGGGGAGTATGGGGGAGTCACAGGGGGATTCCCCCCACATATACTTGCAGTAAGAAAATTCTCTACATTTTCGTGTTCAACATTTTCTGTTTGCAGTGATCACATAGATCCATGTAGCGGAGCAGTTGCTCTCCATCCTGTTCTTTGTAACACACAAAAAGGAAATTCTCTTCTGTCCTGTGCTAGAAGTGTGGACTAGTCTTTTCACACCCACCACGACATCCTGTGAGCTGGTTCAAACCTATGGCCTTCTGGGATGCTCCTGGTGACCAAATCCACCCTGAGGGAGTTCAACCTATAACTTAAAATGGTGATTTAAGCAACAAATATTTCTTCATTGTATAATATTCAGGAATAAATATACATTTGTGCATATCTTGACAATAATTAGGACCCTCCATCCAAGAAGCATAGAAATGTCCCTAAGTAACTGGAATTCAGGAAAGCCCAGTAGTTCTGAGGACCAGAAGCTGTAATGCAGAAAGCCCCTTAAAGAGCAAGGATACTTTTAACACTACTGTTACACTTGTAGAAAGGCAGTTAGCACAGTTTAGGGATTGCACAGGCATGAGACACAGAGTTCAAGAGTGGGGGCAGAGGCATGTGCAGGGAATGCGACAAGTAGCAGATGCTGCACATTCTGATGAACAGTGAACCACCAACCGGTCCTAGCCATAAACCTCTGGCAATACCTTAAAATGAAGGGAATTTACTATGTAAAGTGGGCCTATATAGCGCCCTTCTACAAATAATGTTGTCCTCATTGCGCATGGCTATGTAAGAAAAAGGGCAGAGTGTGCTCGTCAGAGACTGGCAAGGCATATGCAGAAACCTTTAGTATTGATGGATGTAGGTTGGAAGTGCCTGTTACTTTTCTGCCGATATGAAAATCTCTATGTTTATGGTTGGTATCGACCAGGCAGGTTAGCAGTATGGGCAGCTCCCGGATTGAAAAGTGAAAACATTGACAGCATGGTTGTTGATAGAAGATGGATAGGGTCTTAGTCTATTAAGTGCAAGAACTCGGAGGTCATCTGTAGACTTGAGTAGTGAGGAGTTAGTTGAGAGATGAGGGTGATAGAGATCGCGGGTGGTATGTGTGTTGTTGCTTTCTGGTTCTTGGTTGTAGAGTTCAATGAGATAAAGGTGGGGACCAGTGTCACACATCTGAAGATCCATTAAGCAAATTGGTTTTCCGCAGATGGTATTGTCAAGAGTTTCAAAAATTGCTTAACGTAAATTATCCCAAGTTTCTGGTGCAGTTTTTAGTTGGGTTGCTATTATTTCTAATTTATTACAGAGTGGTTGTTTAAAAGTCAATGATTCTTGAGCTGTTTCCTGAAAGAGAGGTGGTTCACTTCCAGGCAGAAAGGTTTGGGTAGTATGTTCCAAAGTTTCATGGCCAGAACTGAAAAAGAGGATCCTCGTTGACTTTTCTTGTTGAAGTTGGTGACTGGTACCAGTGCAGCATTGCTGGAGCTAAGTGTTCTGGAGGGAGAGCAGTGTTGAAACTTATTTCTGAAGGAGGAAGGGCCCCCTTTTTTATGATGTGTAGTTAGTGGAAAATACGTAATGCTGGCTATGTCCTGTGGGTGGATGTTAGGTAAAGTAAGATGCAGGGTAGCATGCAGCTGGGAGAAACAGCTTCTGACGATGGCTTTGACCTGTGGATCAAGAGTGAGGGTGTTTTCCATTGTTGTTCCAAAATTGCTTACTATGGTTGATGGGTTTGGCCAAGGGCCCATCTCTCCAAGACAAGGGAATGTGGGGAAGTTAAAACCATGTGGTAAGTCAGAATGAGGACGTGGACAATCGGAGGACATTTCCAACATGTGTTTATCAAATAATAAGAACAAGGCCTAACTTTCTCTATTGCTATGGGGTATTCCCTACCTATTTTACTAACGTGCTTGTCAGTCGTCAGTAAATATCCAAAGGAATAAGTCTGTTGTACAAAACTAATGCTAACTGATCATACCACTATTCTAACTTTCTTTCTTGTTAATGTTCAGTTTTCAAATATTATCTTGTTACTTTCTGTACCAGTTCCTGTAGTTCTCTTTGTAGACTTTTGGTGTTCATCTGCTCATTAATGATTACTTTCTTTGGTCTTTGTTGAATTATTTGATTCCTACTAATGTACGCTGGTAACCATGGAAAGTGTCTTTTCCTAGGTGTTGTTTACGATTAGGCTTCAACCTTTCTTGGCATAGTCTGTCTTGTATGCCATTTATTCCTGGGGCTTCTACGTCCTTCACTTTAGAATATTCTTTCTCTGTTGCGTCCCCCTCAACGTGCAGTGTTACTTTCTTTGCCCTTGTCAAATACTTTGGTTCGGGCTAATATGTTCTCGGTTATCGTGAAAAGTGTCCTTTACTATATTAATATGGAAATATGCTTCAACCTTTCTTCTTATATCAACACTGTTCAAGTTCATCAGATTTAGTTTTACGACTTCGTCAATTGTACCGAGACAAGTCTCTGTGCTTGCATAATGAGACCCGCTCGGTCTGCCGGTTCTCCTGTTCTCCCTGTTACCTTTAGTCTCCTTCGCTCGGATTCTCTGTTGTTTCCATGTTCAGAGCACTTCTGAACAACACAGGTTCTGCGACTCTGCCCAGCTCCGCCTCCTCCAGCTCCTACGCAACCAGGTGGCCTTGCCTGCCTGCGTATACACTCTTTTCTCGCTTCATTCGGCTGCACTCTCTCTTCAACCTTGTTGTACCAGTTGATTGGAGATTTTTATTTAAAGAGACATTTTTCGTTTTCTACCTGGTGATGGCATAAAATAGCTTTCTCTTTAGTCGAGTCTCGGGATTTGACACTACTTTGGATTTAAGATAGTCCTATGTATGCCATCATGTGAGACGGTTTAGGGAGTTCCTCACAGGAACAGGAGTCATTTATCCTCTAAGGGGGTGTCTCTCCCGGTGGGGTCACACTTGTCTCTACCCCTACGGAGGGTATTGCAGAGCAGGCTCACCTCCCTAGCCTCCCACGAATTCCCTCGATTTGTCTTAACCTGAACGATTTCCCAACTACAGCTCTGTTTTGCCAGGGTTGAGTTTTAGTCAGTTTGCTGTCAACCATGTGTCCACCTGGGCAAGGCAGTTTTTAATGTCAGGGGCATTTGCTGATGGGTTGTTAAAAAATTGTGTAGATTATATGTGTGTTATCCAAGTAGTTGTAGCAGGAGATACCAGATGTATTGATGATATCAAGTAGGAGTGCCATGTAGATGTTGAAAAGTAGAGGTGAGAGTGTGGGACCTTGGGGTACTCCACAGGTATGTGGGCGAGGATGGGATTTATAAGAGCCCAAGATAATGGTTTCTGTTCTACCTGTGAGGAAGGAGGTGATCCAGTGTAGAGCTGATTCTTTAAAACCAACGTTGTTCAGTCTTCTTAGGAGGATCTCATGACTGATGGTGGCAAAAGCGGCAGAGATGTCTTGCAGGATGTGCACACTCTCAGAGTTTTCATCTGCATTTTATTTAAGTGTATCCCAGATAGAGCACAGATAATATTCTGTACTACTAGAAGGTCTAAATTCATCCTGTGCCTCGTTCAGGAGTTGGTTTGTTTAGATGGAATCTCAGAGTTGGGTGTCTCCACACTCCTCATCCCCCATTCAGGTCCCTATGGTTCCCCACATCACTATATGTTATAGTAAAGTAGAAGGATATCCTTGATGAAGTCGAATCCAGGCATTTTGCATGGCTGTCTTTGTTGAAAGTAGGCCTTTTTCCCTCTTTTTAGAGAAGTCACATCTAGTTGTTTTACTGTGCACTGTCCCCCCTGTCTTCGGCCGACACTGCTCCTTTGTTCCCCTGTGGTGTGTTGCCTGTTTGTTGCCTCCTGTGCTCCTCCTTCTGTGTGACCCTTCCCCCTCTGGTGCCTCCTGTGGTGCTCGGCTGTGGGCTGTGCTTCTTCATTTCTCACTCTCCCTTCTGTAATCCTCGCACTCTCTATGGTGCTCTGAATCACTCCCATATTCTCAAACTGCTACTCTATCTCCTATCCTATCCCTCTCACTAAGTCTGGAAGTAAAAAGTTCAAGAGGGATATCCTGGTCTCCATCCCAGGCCTCCCTGTCGCTAATATCCCCATCAGAGCTTTCTCCAGACAGACTCTCACCAACATCCTCTTTGTCGTTTCATCTCCAGACCAATGGATCTCTCATATGGCCTCTGTTCTCTCTCCTCCTCTCCCATTAATGGTGGCACCTGGTGGGAGGTCCACTTGACCTCCTTCCATTCCTCCAAAACCATCATCAGTGTCTATCTAGATGATACCATCTTGGTCCAGGGCTCTCAGCCCAACCCCCTCCTTTTCGATAGGCGTTTGCCATGACTTATCAACTTTCTCCATTCTCCTGCTACTCCATCTAACACTTCTCTGGCTCCTCTGCCTCCTTCTCCTTCCGCCGTCTCTCTGGCACCTACCTACTCCTCCTAACTGGCCTCTATGCCACCTCTGACTACTGTCTCTGTCCACTCTCAAGCCCCTCAACCGCTTCCGCTGGGTGTACCACACTCCTGTACCTCACCCTGGAAGTCTTTCAAATGTGGCAACCTGCTCCACATCCCTACTCTAAACTCTCGCTTGGCTGTCAGACACTCCTCTCACATCTGCCACCTCCTCTGACTTGACTGGGATGTCCTCACTCTCACTGAGACATGGTTCTCGGCGAGCTCTGTCATGAGTTTTGATACTCTCCTCCCTGAGGACTACAAGATCCCCTCTGAGCCTACAACCAACCGGAGGTGGAGTGTCCCTGATCTATCCAGAGTGGGTCCCTGCTTCTTTCATTCCTACGCATGCCTGTTCCTCCTTTGAATGCCTGGTCTGCATGTGCTCTATCTCCCCTGGCCTCTCTTTGACTGTGGCCACCATCTACAGGCCACCTAGCCAGGTCACCCGCTTCTTCTCAGAATGGGATGACCTCTCCTCTTCTCTCCTTGCATGTACCTCTCAACTTCTCATCCTCAGAGACCTCAATATCCATCTGGATGTATTTAATCCCTGCTCTGGGTTCTTCCGCAACCTTTGCGACTCTCTCTCCCTTTCCATCCTACCCTCTGGTTCGGCACATTCTGCTGGACACACCTTGGATGTTCTCATCTCCTCAGACATCCCTCTCTCTAACCCTATCACCACTCCTATCTCTTGGACTGACCACATTCTGCTCTCCTCCCACCTGAAACTTCTTGTCCCGCAGACAAAGCCTATCCCAGCACTGCCACCTTCCTTCTCAGTCATTCGGCCCAACAAGCGAGTGTCAGTGGAAGCCTTTGCCTCTACTTTCTCTGCCCTTCCTACTCCTACGGCTGATTCACACTCTGACACAGCCCTCTCTAGCCTACATCTTTCTATCTCCAACACTCTGGATATCCTTGCCCATGTCATGAGAATCCGCCTGAACTCTACCTCCAAGTGCAACTCTTAGTATGACTTCGACCCCGCCATTCTGAAACGCAAGTGCAGGGTGGCTGAGAGGAAGTGGAGGGCTTCGGGTGAATCATCTGACAAATTGGCCTGCCGCCTGCTCCAAAGGCAGTACAGACTCTCTGTCCTCTCCTAGAAGAGGGTCCATATCCAAGGCTGCATCTCGGGAAGAGGGGGTGGTATGGTAGGGAGAGATGGGTTGATATTTACTTTTTGATTTTCTTCGGGGCTTTGCTTATTGTTGGTTTGTTTAAGGATTTCCTTAGCCCTCTGTGAAGTTGGTTAGTTAGGAGATTATGGAACTGCTCTGGGAATACTAACGGCCAATTAGATAATTTATCAGGCGTCAGAGTTCCTTCGGTGAAGCAGTGCATGCGGCTATGGCTATAATGATTCCAGGATTTATGGGGAATTGTTTCTGTCTGATACTCTATGTGTGAGGGGCCTATTTTCAGTAAGATGGGAGGGAGTACAACAGCATAGGTATAATAGGTGTGTTGATTGAGCTTGCTGATGGTTATTCAGGCAATTAGGGGGATTCCAAATATTTATGCATTGGGGTGTAGACATAATACAATGAACTACGCAGTTATTAGGAGGATAGCACAGTGAGTTAAGGTCTGTAATGATTGGTATGCAAAGCCTGTATGTTGTTGGTAGGTAGGCACACGTCAAAGTAAACTATTGATGTGCTAGGTACAGAGGCAACAGTAATAGGTACAGAGGCACACACACCAATTCAAACTTCCTAAATGTTAGATGCTATAAGAAAAGCACTACGAGAAAGGCTCCTAATGTGTTTGTTATACAGGGAAGTACAAAGAATTAAATCTGGCTGTGCGTTAGGCGCTTATGTACCCATATTAACTTAAACAGTTTTCATGGACGCATGTATAAATGCAATTAAGTTAAACAAAACAGTGAGTCAAGTATGCAGTTGTGGCCAAATATAATTCAGTTATGTGCCAGATATGCGGGTTGTAGTGTAAAAGAGCCATACCATTGTGGGGCCAGTGCAATGTTTCGGTATAGCTTTCTGTTGTGTATGTGCCCAGCAGCACAGACTATGTGGTTATGTGCTTGGCTTGCAGGCACATACAATGAATGAAATTCAGCTACGTGTTAGCTATGCAGTGAGCATTATGGTGATAAGCAAAATTGTTGTGATGGCTAGCTCAATGATTAGCAGCTTATGTGTTAGGTATGTACGCAGCAATATAGTTAGATGCATAGAGGTAGAGGAGGCTGTACACAGAGCCTCAGACTACCTATGTAGGCTAACCCAACAGGTCAAATAAGCTATGCGTTTGGTATGTGTGACGGGTCAGAAGAAGGACAAGGACACAGGTTTTCCATTTCACTTCAGAGGTCTATTAACTTATATGTGAAAACTCCTGACTTTCCCTATACTAAGGGCGTTCCCTACCTAACACAACTAACTGCTCGTCAGTCGACTGTGAAAGACCAAAACAATCTCTGTCCGCTGTCCAAACTACCCTGTTCTAACCCTTCCACTTTTAGAACGAAAAGAAATACAAGAGAATGACTCCCTTCTCTTGTGGATAGGGCATTGCACCAAGTTCAAATCAATGTAGTATCTTCAGATAGTTTGTAGAAATTCCTTTGATTAAATCATTCAGTTGTGATATAGGGTTCTTCATGGCTTCAACCTTCTTTTCCCCTTGTTTAATCTTCCATCCTTGTACTCCTCTAGTCTTGTTCTTTTTATATTGGTTCCTTTCCTTTGTTCTTCTTTCATTTTTAGCCCTATATCTTGTCTAAAACATATCTTGCTGTTCCAGAGACTATTCTTACTATCTTCATTCACATGTACTACTTTGTGGTCACTGGAATGAGTATGAAGCTTCTTGTGCTTGTTCTTGCTCTCTTCATTCACTTTTGTTACTTTGTTAGAACTGCGCGAATATGAACACTCCAATGCGTATTCCCTTTCTCTTGATTAAGTTTGGATACTTTCTCCGAGCTGAGACAAGCATGAACCTTCCAATTCCACCTTCACCGCAAGTGGTTTGTTACAACCGGTATGAGTATAATCCCTCCAGTGTTTATTCCCACTTTCTTCATTCAAATCGGGTACTTTGTTAACAACTGGGACGAGTATGAATACTCTAGTTCTCATTCTCACTTTCCTCATTCACTTCAGATACTTTGTTACTACTGAGACGAGTATGAGCACTTCAGTGCTTACTCTCACTTCCTTCATTCACTTCAGATAATTTGTTGCGACTGAGACGAGTATGAGTACTCCAGTGATTATCTTCGGTTCCCCTGTCGGGTCTCTCACTTTCCCTGTTACCTGATTTGTTTAGGGATACCATCACCGGGACTCGTGGCATCTCTGGACCCTCTTTTTTCCAATTGTTAGGTTGGCTTCATGGTTCCTCAGGAATCTCCTTGCTCTTCCTCTGATCGTATTGCTGTGCAGATCAATGTTGTAGATGGCATCGGCATAATTAATGGACCACCGTGTCCACCACAATGGACTTGTGGTCACACCACAACTTTTCTTTGTTTCAGGATGCTCCACGTCCACTTCAGCTTCTTGCTTCTCCTTCTCTCTCCAACACAACGTGACAGAGTCTGCTACCGTGCTCGCTGGAAAGGTTGGACGCTGCACATCCTGCTGTTCCTTCTCATTTTGTGACAAGCCGTTCTGAAGCTCAAAGGTTCTCTCTTTGAATGTCTACGCCACCCATTCCTATGATGAGACTGGGGCTTCCCTGCCGCAGCCTCAAAGTCCATTCTCTTTGTTTGATTACAGCTTTGTATTCTTCCAATGGGTTTCCTTGTCTCAGTGTTCGCGTTCCTTGTTTTTTTCTCCTTAGGTATTGTTAAAGTATTTGGATGGATGGCAATAGCAGATTAGAAATGGTTTTTCACACAGTTCCTTGTTGGCTTTGGTCGCAGATGCATTGGTGAGAGTTTGGTTAGGGAGCGCTCCATAAAATCGCGAGTCCTTGTCCCCAAGTGGGAAGTCTCCCCCGGTTAGGTCCTGCTTGTCTCTACCACTAGCAGGGGCGGACTGGCAAAGGGGGCAAAGGGGCAATTGTCTATGGACTCATGGACATCATTAAGGGGTCGCCAGGGGTTGCAACTACAACCGCTGGGGTTTCCCTTGCTACCCCTGTGGACTCCCTTGCTACCCCTAAAATAATTCAGAACAAAAAGTGTTTCTTTTTTTGTTTTTTGTTTATTTATTTTTTACATTGAGGCCCATGGGCTGTGGCCAGCAGCATGTGGCTCTTTGTTTCTGGAGTGGCTGGTTTTCTGATAGCTATAGCTGGTAAAATAGCTCAGTGGGTTGAACGCCGGCTGCTGCAATGTGTGTGTGATCTGCAGGTTGCAGGTGCGACTCCCATCAAGGTCAATTCAGCCTTTCATCCTGCTGAGTTCGATAAATGAGTACCAACACAGGTTGGGTGATATTGTATGTATATTTGTTTTACATAGAGCGCTTAAGCTTAAGTGCTATATAATAACACATCATTATCGTTTGGCCTTGGACGTCTGCTTGCATTCACAGTGATATGGTATTACGGGCCTATACGCACTGATATTAAGTATACATATGGTGATCCATTCTTGTATGAAATGTATATCACTTTACAGTGATAACGTAACCATATTTTTCGTAGTGCACTCCGAAACAATGTTATGTGATGCCACTTCCTGTTCTTTTCGAGGGGTGAAAGGTCACGTTCCATCGCTTCCGTGATGTCACTGCAGGGTGTGGTCAAGTGACATCACTTCCTGTGATGTCATCAGAGTTCAAGGGTCGTGTGATGTCACTTTCGCTATCCCTGGCATTTTGGTGAAATGACATCCCTGTATGGACCCCCGAACATTTTGCTTTTGTTTTACACCTTGTCCTGCCTTTTTGCAGAGAATTGAAGCCTACAGCTTCACTTCCCTGGCCTTTTTGCTAATTTGTCATGGGAAAACTGACTAGTCCTTCAGACTGTCAGTACTGGGAAACAATGGTTGCCTTTTGTTTTGTACTTGTTTCCTGTTTGGGTAACATTTTCATATTGCACAGCATCTTTCAATGTAGTGAAATGGGGATATTTTTGAACCTCCTGAGATTCTTACCAAAGGGATTTTTGGTTACTTTTAAATGTGCCTGAAGACAAGCTGATGGCAGCAGATAAATGATTACCATTATTGCTTCATTTATAGTTAGCACATTCACGTTTACTGTGTTTGTCTACTAACGGTGGATAGTGGCCAAAGATGGCTGTGCCACAAGATTGTTCTTTGACCTTCATTTGCCCGGGAAAGCTGCTGTTTTCAAGGGCTAGTGCCTTCCATGTGTGTATGGACCCAGAAAGTGGGCTGGGTCTGTCTGGTCCCAATCCACAAACTGGTGGATTGGGACATGCATGAGTCAGCCCCACAGTGGTCCCTGATTGGACCATGCTGGTGTGCATGAGTGGTGCAGATCCTTCCTATTGGAGGGCTGAGGTTGACCACTCACCTGAATTTAGAATATGAAGAGGAGTCCTGCAGCCATTCCAGCAGATCAGAAAAGGAGCCAAGTATTCCGTGTAGCTGTGCAGATGGAGGAAGACCCGAGGACGAATCCTGAAGAGGCCTGGCGACCTTCCTTGCTGCTCTCATGGTGAGGTCCTGCTGGACTACTTGATCTCAGAAGACCCTGGCTGGTGCTTTGACCCTTTGGACTGGTGGGACCAACCAGTCTCAATGCCTTCACACAATCCTGCAGCCTTCAGAAGTATCCCTGCACCAGCCAGTGGACTGACGAGCCCCGTTTTGGAGTACCGTGCCATAAGCGTTGCCATTCTACGTTTTTGCCCAGAACTTCCGTGGTCGCCAGCTAGTCCTACAAATAAGCTTCATGCCCAGTTTCAGCATCCCAGCATCCAGGGATCCTGTTCTAGAGGGCTTGCTTTGTTCCCAACTGGAGAAACACCTGCCGTCTCCCGTGTGCAGTGACTGTTACTAGAACCGGGCAGTCTCCGCCTGGTAGAGTCTCCGAAAGAATCCTGCATTGGTGCCTGTTGCATTTCTATGCTGGAAAGGATTGCACTCAGCTCCTGGACCCGACCGGAAACTTCCTTGCACCCGCAGTTCCTGGGCATCTTCTACTGGATCCAACGGTGGGAAAACCTACCTCGAGTGACTCCCCTTCGTCCTGTCAAGTCCTTTGGGAAAATCGGAGTAAGGGCAGTGAGTAGTCGCAGTACTTACCAGTGCCCCCACCTCCCCCATTATAAATGTTTGTGAAGAACGTATTCCATTCTCTTGCTTTTTAAACATTTATTTAAAAATCCTTTCTAAAAGATAGTAAACATACTTTACTAAGCTGTAAGTTCTTCTGGAACCTTGTTCATCCCCACAGGAAAATTTCTTAACTTTGTCCCCTCTCCTAAAGGAACTTTGTGAACTTTTGGGTGGAAGGCCCCATTCAACTTAGAAAAAGAGGTACTGACGCCCCTCTGCGAGAACGAACACGGCCTAATGACCTGTTCTATAGGAAGGTACCCACTCGAGAGTCTGCAGCCACATTTTTTAGCAAACTGGACCTTTCACAAAGGAGGAATATCCATTTGCATATCAGGCTTTGTCCCGCCCACTTGAGCAGGCCTCACCAGTGACGTGGAGCTGTGCCTCTCTGAGCACATTGAGAAAGAGGTTCACGTCTGGATAACCCTAGGTAACAGGGTGACCAACCCTAAGTTCCTTAAACATAGAAAAAGAGGTACGGTGCCCCTCTGCAAGAACGAACACAGCCTAATGACCTGTTCCATGGGAAGGTACCCAGTTGAGAGTCTGCAGCCACATTTTAGCTCACTGTACCTATCACAAAGCAGGAATATCCATTTCCATATCAGTCTTTGTACCACCCACTTGAGCAGTCCAGCACCAAAATGCTAGGCAATCCTCCCTTGAACAAGAGTACCAACAACAACCCCAGACACGTGTTTTGGCCTAGTCGGGCCTCATCAGGGAGGTGGAGCTGTGCATCTCTGAGCACAGTGAGCAAGGGGTCCAGGTCTGGATAAGCCCAGGTAACTTAGGGTGACCAACCCCAAGTTCCTTAAACATAGAAAAAGCAGTACGGGCACCCTTCTGCGAGAACAAACACGGCCTAATAACCTGTTCTATGGGAATGCACCCACTCGAGAGTCCACAGCCACATTTTAGCTCAATGTACATTTCAGAAAGGTGGAATATCCATTTGCATATCAGTCTTTGTCCCCCCCCCACTTGAGCAGTCCAGCACCGAAATGCTAAGCAATCCTCCTTTGAACAAGAGTACCAACAGCAACTCAAGACACGTGTTTTGGCCTAGTGGGGCCTCATCAGTGAGGCGGTGCTGTGCCTCTCTGAGCACAGTGAGCAAGGGGTCCACGTCTGGATAACCCTAGGTAAATTCAGTTTAGTGGGGTTGGGAGTTAACAGCTTAATGTGCTCTGCACCCTCTTTAATTCCTTTAGGTTTGTGTTGTGTCGCGCGCGCATGAAAGTGTATGGAGAATTGTTTCTGCTACTCTGTGAAAGTTAATCAAGATTGAGTCTTTCACACAAATGCTGCGCCACTGATTATAGCAAACATAAGTCTTGATCTTAGGTTTGTTGTTCTTCAAGGTTTTAATACAAAAATGTTTGAGATTGGCCCTCTGTGAGACACGTGCTTCGTCACAAGTGACTTCTTCAAATCAGGGCAATATCTATTCCAATATATTTTGAATTATCACATATTTTCTAGTCAAAGAAATAGTGAACAACAGAACCCAAACACGGTATGTCAATACATCATAAACATAGCAGATTGTCAAAATCATACATTGCAATTAGAAATAATAAGAATAGAGATGCAAAATAATAAGAATTAAACAAAATGAAAACACAGAGATGGATGTATGGGGAAAGGGTAGCAGGTTAACGGGTCAGTTGAAAAAAACGAACAAAAGAAAATGGAGTCAGGTATACATGCCTCAAGTCAAACAACGTAAACCCTTCAACCGACGCCACACATTTCACATTTCATCTTGAATGGAGAGTGACTTGCCCCTTATGGATATATTCCCCTCTTGCATTCTTAAGGTTAGATAATGCTGGTATGTGCTTCAATTCGGTCCTCTCTTTAAGCAAGGGTGTGTTGGAGTAAAATTAATATGCCTCCAGGGAAGTGACACACCCCGTATGCCTCTAGGGAGCATAAGCAGCAAAAATAAAATAGGGGTGCTTTAATTCAAACCACCTTTAATTCAAACCACCTCACACTTACGGCGGGATGAATGGTTGACAAATAATTGTCCTGGCACGTTCTAGGGGGATTAAACACGGGAAATACGGCAGCGGTGATGACATAAAGCCCAAGACCTAATGGGAGCATGCAAGGATGAAGATAAAGGGTAAAATGAGTTTGTTCCATCTAAGACCTTATTAGATTAACAGGTATATGGGGTGTGTCACTTCCCTGGAGGCATATTAATTTTACTCCAACACACCCTTGCTTAAAGAGAGGACCGAATTGAAGCACATAACAGCATTATCTAACCTTAAGAATGCATGAGGGGAATATATCCATAAGGGGCAAGTCACTCTCCATTCAAGATGAAATTTGAAATGTGTGGCGTCGGTTGAAGGGTTTACGTTGTTTGACTTGAAGCATGTATACCTGACTCCATTTTCTTTTGTTTGGTTTTTTTCAACTGACCCGTTAACCTCCTACCCTTTCCCCATCCTTCCATTTCTGTGTTTTCATTTTGTTTAATTCTTATTATTTTGCATCTCTATTCTTATTATTTCTTATCGCAATGTATGATTTTGATAATTTACTATGTTTATGATGCATTGACATACCGTGTTTTGGTTCTGTTGTTCACTATTTCTTTGACTAGAATATATGTGATAATTCAACATATATTGGAATAGATATTGCCCTGATTTAAATAAATCACTTGTTGTGACGAAACTCGTGTCTCATAGAGGGCCAATCTCAAACACTTTTGTATTAAAACCTTTAAGAACAACAAACCTGAGATCAAGACTTATGTTTTCTACAATCAGTGGCGCAGCATTTGTGTGAATGACTCAATCTTGGATAACCCGAGGTAACCCATTCAACTTTGGGTTGGACTGATAATGTGAGGGCTCCTATTCTTGTGGACTGGTTATTCAATTGCTTAACTACTTACCTTCTTATCAGGTGTGTAGGTGAATTGTATGCATTGTTATAACCAAAGGTAACTGTATATATGTTTTATATTTAGAGTGTTGGGTGATAATATTACCTGCCTGGTTAATTTTCTTAGTGTGTTGTTGGCCTATAATTAGTTTTTTTTAAACTTTTTATTGGCATTTAGTAGTAACAAAAACACGCCATCAGCATAACAGTGTGACGGTTTCAACAACTTAGATCCCTCCCCTCCCCCCAAAACAACATTATGCGGTTCATCAGTGCAGTACAATTCTTCCTCACATTTCTCTAATATTGTGTCACTGAGTATGTGCTGTCCGCCAGTTGTTGATTCCGCCAGTTAGGCGTTGCCGTGAGCAAGCTGTGATGATAGGGCTTGTCCCGACCTTAGTTGTTTTCCCCTTCTTTGTGGCTAGCATTTGTGATGAGGTATTGTGTGTAGGGACCCCAGATGCCTTTAGGTTTGGAGTGTGGGTGCACTTGCCGTCCATACTCCGTCTCCATTTCGTTACAGTATAGGATGTCTGCACTCCATTGCTCCATATTGGGGGCCTTTGTGCTGCCCTACACCATTGACACCCGTCTTTATGCTAGGAATAGTAATAGCACCACTAGTTTCGTAGTGTGTTTTGGGATTAATTCTGTATACCCCAGTAATGCTATCAGTGGTGTTTGCTCTACGACCTCTCCCACTATCGCGTTCTGTTCATTCAAGACTTGTGACCAGAACTGCCTCATCCTTGGGCATCCCCATGCTATGTGTAGAAAGTCAGCATGGGATGTTGCACATCGCGGGCAATGTGCAGGATTGTCTGGGAAGAATTTGTGTTTCATCACTGGGGTGTAGGAACACTGATGTAGGTATTTAAAATGGACGAGTTTATATCTGGCATTGAGAGCCGTCCTCCTCGTTTCCCTGATACAATATTCCCACTTTTCGTTTGTCACCACGTTTCCTAGTGTTTGTTCCCATTGGACTTGGGACGTGACCAGGGACGTCATTTCACCAAAATGCCAGGGGTAGCGGAAGTGACATCACACGACCCTTGACCCCTGATGACATCACAGGAACTGATATCATTTGACCCCACCCCGAAGTGATATCGCGGGAAGCGATGGAACACGCACCTTTCACCCGTTGCCAAAACAGGAAGTGACATCACAGCATTGTACAGTACGAAAAATATGGTTACGATATCACTATAATGTGATGTACATTTCATGCAAGAATGGATTGCCATATGTAGCGTTAAGGTCAGTGTGTATAGGCCCATATTACCAAATTACTGTGAATGCAAGCAGACGTCCATGACCAAATGATAATGATGTGTTATTATATAGCACTTACACTTAAGCGCTTTATATAGAAAAAATATACACCCAATATCACCCAACCTGTCTTGGTACTCATTTATCGACCTCAGAAGGATTAAAGGCTGAGTTGAGGCGTTTAAGAACAGACTAAATCAGTGACTCACCCCCAGAAGTGTGGCTGAAATAAACCTTTAATGAGTTTAGCAATTATTGTACATAATTCCAGAAAGACACATTATTTTGTTTCCTATTCTTTCTTATTTAGGGTCAGTGCTGAAAGTGTTAGACTTGTGGCACTCCTGTTCTTATTTGTCTTATTATTTTTTTTTAAAGGGCCTGAACATGAGAGCCAGCCACTCCAGGACCTTGCATTACAAAAAACGAAAAATAAAAAAATTAAAAAAAACGAAATGTTTTTTTTTTTATTTCTTTTTTTTTAACAGAGGTCGCAAGGGAGACCACAGAGGTCGCAAGGGAGACCTCAGAGGTCGCAATTGCGACCTCTGGCGACCCCCAAATGACGTCCCTGGACGTGACGTCTGCCTGGCTCTGGAGTCCATGCATTTAGTATACAAAGTGGACACCACTTTGTTGTCTTTGTTTTCTCGAGAGCATGTAGGCTAGTATGGGGGGTGTTACAGGTTCAATAGGGAAACTGTGGAATACACGTTTCAGGGAGTACCTCAGTCGGAAATACAAGAACACATCAAGCAGTGTTAGGTCCCCTTTGTTTTTCATCTCTTCTAAAGTCAGGAATTACCTGTTTGGGAATAGATCTCCAAAACAAGATATGTTCATACGTTTCATGAACTTGGCATATCCTTTCTCACATGTTAGTGGTACTCCTGGGATATTCGTGACCAGGAGCTTGGGGGAATATATGGTTTCCCCTCTCCCTCTATGCTCATTGTGGGCCCACGCTAGGCATGTTAATTCTATCATGTTTGGCGCTCTCTGGTTTTTGTTGGTTGATGTCAATACTATTGCCCTTAGGAGGTATGGGGCCACCAGTGCCCTCTCCACCTCCAGGTGTCTTCTGTCGGCTGGATCCTTGAACCAGTATAGTAGGCATCTGGACTGTTCTGCTTCGTAGTACAATTCAAAATCAGGAAGTGCTAGGCCCCCTTTTTCCAGAGGGGCTACTAATTTGCTTCCCTCCCCATATGTATCGCAGTATGTTGGAGCGAAGCTCACGGAAAAACTCCTTAGGGGGCAAGAGCGGTATGTTAAGAAACACATATAGGAAGCGAGGCGAGGAGTACACTCTTTTGACCAGTGATATCCTGCCGCATAGATTGATTGGCAGTTCCATCCACCTTTGCACTGATGATTTAGTTTGATATAATACCCTGCAGTAGTTTTGTTAGTATAGCTCTTCCGGGGTTCGAGCTACATTTATTCCCAAGTATCTGGTGTGGGAGTCATGCCATTTAAATCCAAGGTCATCAACGAGCCGCTTGGTACCCGCTGTGAGGGGGAACAGTACAGATTTTGTGGCCTTAATCTTCAGCCGAGAGTAGTCCCCAAAGGACACCACGGATCTGTGATGTAGAGCACCATGTCATCTGTTTATAGGGAGATGACCCTGTTCACCCATATTTTGGCATTGGACATTGTATAAAGTGATTGGATCATGGTGATATATCCCTCCCCCAGTCTCATTCTGCGGAGTACTTTGATTGTTTGTTTATTCACTTTTTATGCACACCAGACCCGTAGGTAACAGGGCGCAGCAATACGGAAATGCGAGGCTTACATGGTTACACAATATACAAAATATATAATATAAAGGTTTATGTGGTTACAACAATATACAATGTACAAATAAACAAGTTACAAAGTGTTACACTGAGTGTATCACTGAAACTCACAAATAGATTAGATTACACATGAACTTAAAGCAGTGACGCAGAGTTAGATGAGAATATTGGGTGAGTAGGAATAGGTTGATCCAGCTGCGGAAACAGCCTAAAGGGTAGGAGACTAGGGGTCAGTAGAGATAATATGTTTTATAGCATTTTTTCTGAAGTGTAGGTAAGGTTGGTCAGCTCTCAGGTCTTGTGGCAGTAGGTTCCATAATTTAGCAGCCTTCACTGGGAAGCTATTACCACCAATAGTGGTAAGCCTGTATCTGGGTATAGCCAGGCAGTTAACATTGCCAGCTCTAATTGGTCCGAGAGAGATTCTTCTATGAAGTTTATCTATAAGGTAGCTAGGGGCAGTGTTATTTAGAGCTTTGTGAGACAGTGATAGCGTCTTTAGCTGTATTTTGTTGCCAGTAGACAGCCATTTATGTTGGCGTCTAAAGGAGGAGATATGCGTTCTTTTGTTTATGCCAAGTGCTGCTCTCAAGGCGTTATTTTGTAGTGTTTGAAGCCTCTGGATGGTGATTTTATTAGCACCACTATATAGGGCATTACAATAGTCAATTCTAGAGAGTATTAAGGCTCTGGCCAGGATCAAGCAACTATCGTTAGAAAGGAATGGCTTGCCAGCTCTTATCTGCTTGCAAGTGTAGGCTGTGGTGGAGGCCAGGGATTTTATCTGTTTATCAAAGGACAGTGTAGAATCCAGGTAGAAACCAAGGGTTTTTACTTGCTTGGAGACTTTGAAGGTATTCCCGTCGATATTGAATGAAGAAAATGCCTGGCCTCGTTTTTTGATGTTGGCCTGTGTACCCACGATTATCAACTCAGTCTTATCATCGTTCAAGCATAGGCCATGAGCGGCCATCCATGCCTGGATGATAAGATATACCCTGTTCACCAACGCTGTGTCCTTACTGTGATCCCCAGAAGCGGGAGGAGAATCTGTTCCCCCTTCTGTTCCCCACTTTGAATAGGAAGGGCCATTCTACCGAGTCAAATGCTTTTGTAGCATCTAGTAGTGCTGCTACTACGTGTTCATCTTGTTGGATGGCTGCCATTAACACGAAAATTCTGCGAAGTCTGTGGATTTACCCAGAATGAACCCTGATTGGTCCACCTTGATGCACCTGTGCATCAGCGGGGCCAGCCTAGATGTTAAAATGTTGGCTAACACCTTATTATCCATATTTATAAGTGAAATTGGGCGGTAAGAGCAAGGAAGAAAATGGACCAGCAAAAAGTGATAAACTGAAGATAGGTGATTGAGGGGGACGAGAAGGGAATGGAATAGGCAGAGGGGGAACAATATCAAGGCTGAACTGGGATTCAAGATCTTTGCAACGCAAAGGTCTGATACATTGCTTGACCTTTTGCAGTGACTCAAGGCCTCTCTCCCCTTAGTGACCGGGAAGAGGTGGTCCGCCATGTTGGAAACGGCTGTTTGCTCCAGAGCGTCAGCGTGGATTCCGCTGAACGTGGCCCTCAATCTCTGCTCATTCTCACCACTAGGCTGGCAGTGGCCGTAGGGCCGTGTTCTTCCTCCACGCTGTTCTAAATGCCAGTCCTTTATTCTTTCATGCCACACAGTTTTCGCCAGTGTTGACCCTGGGTGCAGATCCTCAACCGCCATGGAGTCCAGAGAAACGCTGGTTGAGTTAGGACAGACCCTCCAAAAGGAGGTATAAACATGACCATTTGTCTGTTGTGTTATGCAACATCAAGAAACTACGCCTTTTGGCACATGCCATTCTTTCGATGTACGCTGTGCACATTCACAACTAAGAGATAGAGCTAAACTGAATAAACCACCGACTTTGCTGAAATTGTAGCGCGTTACCCTCCAGCCTTAGAGGAATCAAACCCCTTATTAATGCAATGGTAAACGAGGACATTGTTTACAGGTGTGCATTGATATCAGACAATCATAATGGGCTAATGCGATAGTAAAAAGCATAGCTCATGCCCACAGTTACCTGAAAGTTCGATGCGTTTTCTCTGGAAAGGAAGTAGACGGCAGCACAGCAGCCAGCAGCTGTCCCCATAGAAATGACCCAAGCAAGCAGGTGAATGAGGAATCGACTGATTCTTTGGCCTATGGTCAGCTTCACATTTTCACGTAGAATGTCAGACAGGGCTTCCTGTGAGCAAATGCAGAGAAGGGCTGATAAGTGCCATGGTTTGCCTTGCATTGTACATATTTCCAGAGTGACAATAGGCCTTTTGAATGTCTACTCTTAAGGAGAATGTCACTTATGCAATTACAATCTCACCCCAGAATAATTACAACCCATTCTAGCATCAGTGAATTGGGGCATCTCCCGACATGACGTAATGTCCATTGCACATTGGAAGGGGGCTGAGGGGTTGCCATGATTGTTAGCATGTGTCCATCGCCTAAGCTCCTGCTGTCTATATTATCTAGGTATATTCGTGAGCTGGGTCGCAAGCTCTAGTTCCAGCGCTTTTAGGGTGGGCTGAAGCAATGGCAGCCCGGAGGGTCCAGCAGCTCCATTCTACAAAGACTTGTGACCAGAACTGCTTCACCCTTGGGCATCCCCATGCTATGTGTAGAAAGTCAGCGTGGGATGTTGCACATCGCGGGCAATGTGCAGGATTGTCTGGGAAGAATTTGTGTATCCTCACTGGGGCGTTGTTTCTCTCCACACCTCTCCTAGAATCCACCACCGCTCACAGGGTCTCCATGACCCCCATCCTTCTTGCATTCCCGGTCTTACACCCTTCATTGCACCACTCACTTTCCTGTACTCATCTGTGACATCCACCCTTACTTATCCCCATCCTCTAATACTCCTCCCTGACCCACAGCCACCCCTCTCATTCTACAGACACACAATTCTGGAGGATTTACACTGCAGTCCCAGCCATGTGTATGCTGCCCAAATGCCCCACACGCCCCAAATGTACGCTTTGCCTAGCGTGAAAGACCAAGGGCCAAATTATGAATGTGGCAGTACTGGTAAAGCACCCATTAATTACCATTACTGGCTGTGTTACCACTCCGCAAAATCCAAGCTTCATTATGTTGAACTCTTTTTAGTGGCTGCTTGTGTGATGGAAATTACTGCTACACAAAAGTATTACTGCATGTGGTAACTATCAGGTGCAGTAATTACCACATTAAGTAATTATCAGACCCAATGGAGTCGTATGGGATTCCAAAATGGTGAATGTGAGAAAGGTTTGCATGTTGTAAAATCATGTGGATCTAACGGGCCACCCGGTAAATAAAGCATGAGAATGAGTTTGGAGTTATTATCAAGTACAGTCATAGCACAGGATGTTTCTGACCACAGGACAACACAGCCAAGAGCTACACCTCCCTTCTCTAGTCTGCAATTCAAATATTCCATCCGAGTTCTCTCCCTATAAGACCTATCAGCAGATGGAAACCATTATTAACTTCTTCTGAGCCAATCAGGATGTTCGGAATGAAGTCATTAATTACTGCTATTGACTACTTTCCAGACATTCTGGCTTCAGAAGCAGATCGGGGAAACAGCAGAAGGCATTTATTTGCATTCAAGAAACAGCAATGCAATTTCTAAAGCAAGATTTCTTTCAACATTACTTTCCAGTCAAATTTAACACAACAAAGATAAAGCTAAAATATGAAACAATGCTTTTACTTTTGTAAAGAAAAGCGTTCACTTAAACATTGCTCCTAGAGCAAGCTCACACTGAAACTGTTCCTGTTCAACCAAGTTTACAATTACAATGCTTACCATATGAAGACAACCTAGTCATTTAAATATTACAAAATGAAACCTCACTCAATGAACTAACATGTTTTGTGTACTTTACTCATTATTAAATCACTATGTTTTACCATCACAACCCGAAAACCTTTATTGCGGAAAACCTTTATTGCCAATACTAGTATGTGCTAGTAGGCTTAGAGACCTCGGGAGGGGTCCTTAATGCTTGGCTTGACCCACCTTTCCCAATGTATGGATCCAGACAAAACTTGGGAGTGTGTCATTATCGTCAGATAATGACCCCTCCCTTGGTTTGTAGGTCTATACTAATACTCCAAATTATACACAATGTGAACCAATAAAGGGGAATTGATTATACCAGTCAGTCTATTTGCTATTCACTTGGCATGGATGTGCAAGGGCTGAAGGGGAGAAGAGCAGGTGGGGTTAATGACACCGAGGCATGTCTGATGAGATGGAGCGTGAGACAGAATTCAGGAAGGAGAGTTCACGGCTGGGGAAAGTGAGAGACTTGGGCTGAGGAAGGAGATAGAAGCCGCCCGGGCTGGTATGAACATATTGCTATTTCTTTTTGCACACTGCACTCCATCTGGAGTTGTGACAGGCCTGGCTTCCATATTCACCCGCCTGCCTTCTACTGTCACCCCACTCTTTCTGTCCCTCAGCTGGAGCATCTACTACTGTTTCCTTTGAAAACAAATATCAGTGTCAGGCATGGGAGGGCAAATGTTCATGTTTGAAATATGGGCAAGCGACCGAGAGATATGAGGGAACCCGACCCATCAGATAGGAAAAAAAGGTGAATGTTACAGCATATTTTTCAGAAAGAATTGCAAAAAAGAAAATAGGATTTACAGAGAGGTATGAACATATAACCACTCAGCACCAGTCACTCAACCTGCTGAGCAACCTTTGAAGCATTCTACTGTTAGGACTTTACATTTTAAAGAATTCAACATGGATGGGTATCCCTGAAGCTCACTGCTTAATTTTTAAGAAAATAAGTGCCAAGGCCCAAATATTTTCTAGGATGGTGGGAAGGGAAACGCCCCGTTTACTGTTGAACCCACTCACTGTTGCTCCATACAGTGTTATATGGCTGCTCAATATGGTGCCAACATATTTGGGGTTAAAGCTCCAACTCCCACTGGTTCATTGAGGGTGAAATCAACATAACATGTCTTGAAATAAAACAAATGTTTAAAAGTTTCTTTAAAATATCATCATTGTTAACATTTTGCTGTAATCGTGTCAGTGTCAAGTGGAGCATGTTGACTATCTAACCACAGGGGAAAAAAGAGCAAACATGCTTTCCTCCTATGGTAAATTGATGGACGAATTTAGGGAAAATCATTTCTGAACTGATGAGTTGCCTGTCAAACACTGCAGCAAGATCGTCTTGCATCGGTTGCCACTCATGAGCGGCTATCCTGTTCATTATGGGTCTTTTCCCCTGTGTTGGTACTGTTGGCTGGTGACTGTCCTGTTGTTGCCAACCCACCCTGCTTGTTATTACACTAGGGAATGTGCAGCAATGTCATGCAGGCAGAGTGGCACAGTGTGTGGACATGGCCAGCATCAGTGTCCAGGATTGCCACCTTTCATCTCATTGTTTTTCATGAACATGGATAAATAGTCCTGCCCTGCCAACCTGGGTCATCAGGTTTGTGAATAACAATGAGCCAGCCCAGGACGCAGAGACCATGGCCAGGGCACACTGTTGTTCATTGTTATGTTACTATGACTGACTGACAGTTAAACTAATTAAGTTGCCAAAATACCACAACATAATCAAGCTGGGCTTAAAAATAAGTGATGGGGCTGAACCCTGGCAAGCCAACCCCACAGATTAAGCACTGTTGATACTGCTCAAAACTGCTCCATTACTAATACCGCAGTTTGTGTGCTTGACGTAAACATCAATAGCTTTTAATTCCCAGCCAGAGTGACTCTGCACACACTTCATGTACAGTCGGAAACTGAAAATCTCTTTATGGGGACAAAGTGAGGTTCTTGCCCCCATTGTTCAAGAACTAAGGGGACAGTTGTTCGGTTTGCCCAAGGTACTCTGTGCGTATGGTATGACTATCAGGTAGCTGGTTTTGGCAGATAGCACTGTCTGTCAAGGTTCATACTGTATGTTGAATTTTTTCAGAAAACCCTCTGTGTAATGTAAGGAGGGACAATTGTTTCTGAATTGCGCAATACTGTATGATGGAGTCCCCTGCCTTTTCTAGGGACTTCTAGTGGGGTGAGCCAGGAAACTAGGACACCTCGCTAAGCTAGTGGATGATGGCTCCGGGGGTGAAAAGGGGAGGATCCTCTGCTCACCCCCACTTAGCCCTTGACACTAGGCAAGGGACAGTCACATGCCAGGCTAAAATGCAGCTGATCCTTTAAGGCCTACAACAGGAGACCTGCAACCCCACACAGAGTACTGCACCAAATCCCAAACCTAGCCTCTATAGGATGATGGCCCTGAATTCACCAGAAACTATCATAACAACCCCACGCCACTGAAGATGCATACCTTCTGCATGCATGACTATGGTGCGGCCCAGGTATACTTGGGGGCATGCTCAGTTTCAGACAACAAGAAATACAAGATGGTAGGCCAGTTTCATAAAGTCACCACCTAGATTACACGCTAAGAACAACCAACTGCAAGGCAGAATTAGAAATGATAAACACACATCCAGACTGGACAAAGGGGAGGACCCACCAGAATATAAACGCAAAGTCCCTGAAAGGGGATGTGTGGGCATTCAGAGTAGGAGGCTGTTGCAGGAGTCTGGAGTCAGATGGTGATTCCGAAAGAATGCTACGGAACAAGTTTGGAGAAGGCAGGTAGGAGCAGAGTTGGCTGGGGACAAGTATGGGAGAGGAAACTTCATGGGGTGGTAATAGGGAAACATCAGTAGGGGAAAGACATTAGGCGATGGTAGGAGGAAGACAACCAGAGAAGATAGGAGGAAAACTTCAGGAAGGGGCTGGAGGGGTACATAAGGATGCAGTAGTTGGGAGGAGGCTGGGAACCAAGAGATAGTGGGATAGCGAGGTTGTAGCTATTAAGAACAGGAAGAAATAAGAGAGCATGCTTAGCTAAAGGGGTGGGGGTGAGACACCCCCCAGACAAGAGTTAAAACCACAGTGAGAGGAGGAAAGAGCATGTGGCATGGTGCTGATGAGGATCAGGACCAGAGGAGGAGTATAGAGAAGCTGCACAGGGCAGCCATCCATCAGAAACGTAGGTACAAGAGGTGATAAGGCCCTCTTAAGCTCCTCTGTGGAAACTGGGAGAAGCAAATTCAGTTGGCTCCAGCATGAAGTAAAATTGAGACTCCACATGCATCTGCAACCTGTGGCGCAACAAAAGACCTGCAAGGAGATTGGAGGTGATCATAAACCATAAAGACTGTGACTGACAGTGGGGGGACCTACCGTCTTGTGAATCTTATAAGAGGACCTGTGTACGCGAATATTTACTTTTTTATTAAACAAGAACTTTGGGACTGCCAAGAGGTACTCTAGAGAGAGACAGAGAGAGAGTGAGACCAAGAGCGAGAATGTGTGAGAGAGAGAGTGTTTGAGTGAGAGAGTGAGATAGAGAGAAAGTGTGTGCAAGAGTGAGTGTGTGTGCGCAAGAGTGAGAGAGTGAGATAGAGAGAAAGTGTGCGCAAGAGTGAAAGAGAGTGAGAGCGAGAGAGAGTGAGAGCGAGAGAGAAAGAGAGAGAGAGAGAGAGAGAGAGACAGAGAGAGAGAGAGAGAGAGAGAGAGAGAGAGAGAGAGCAGGTCCTGAGTTTGATTAGATTCCCGCAGAGTACAGAAGTAAAAATCATCTGGACCATTTGAGGGTGGACACATTTTTGTTCTGGGCGGCTAATCATTTTGAAGAGGCTGTTTGAAGGATGTTTGGGCAATGCAGAATGAGACACACTAAGACTGTTTTAGGAGATGAAAATTTAGGTTGGGGTTCTTTCAAAGTCACTGAATTCTTTGGTTTTCTGAACACACTTCACAATGAATAGGAACAAAGCACCTTCAACCCTTACACCAGGCTGGGCCTAGTCTGTTGATAAATGGCCATGATATATGAACAGTTAAACTTGCCTACTGTTTTTTTTATAGATTGTAAGTGAATCAAAGGAGTTGGTCCTACAGCTCTGGTTGAGCTTATCATGGAAAGAGTTGTTTAAGCCACATGTCAGTTTTACTGTAGCTTGTTAAGCAATGTAGCATATGTGTGTGGTTGCAGCAAGGGAACTAAAGTGCTATATTTTACCCCAAAATGTTCTACTGCTAAACATGCGCCCAATACTTAAACAACATTATTTTGTTTGACCATGTTTAATTTTTATTTGTGCCCTTTTTTAACATATTCCGGGGGCATATTTTATATTTGGGGTTGGCTAGGTGTGTGTAACGCTCACCTGGTATCCAAGGGGACGTCACTCAGCCTGTTCTGACCTCTTACGACCTCGAGCCCTTCCCTGGAGGCTATTCGACTGTAGACTGGGCCTGAAGCACAGGATTGGTAGAGTTTAACTCCCTATTGTCTCTGTGTGCTTGAACCCCTTCTTCCCCGGGGTCCAACCCTTCCCTTTGATCCACAGCTCACCTTGTTTTCTCGGAAAGTGTGCTCTCCGTCCTGCTTTCAGCGCAGGGGCACGTTGATTGATGCAGGCTTGTTGCTGCCTAGTTACTTCACTGGCAAGAGTCCGACAGGTAAGTATAAGGAGTCGTTTGAACAGTTCTCTAACTTCGTTCCTTTCCTTCCTTAGATGATGGCCGGCGTCCGGGGATGGCGGCGTGCTGCTGAGATGAGTAGCGTTGAAGGTAAGTGAGAGTGTGATGCGCGTTGCACCCCTTTCGTATTTGCATTGAACTGAGTGTATTTTAGGTGCTGCGACGTTTTCAGCGTGGATGCTGGTTATGAAGAACAAATGCGGTGGGTAGGCGCGGTATGCAGCGCCTCTAGATGTTTCCATGCTAACCTGGAGTGTCTTTTCCCTCTTGCAGATGGATGAGAAGTTCCAGAGACAGAGTTCCCCCAGAGCGGCTGGGATTCAGGTAAGCGTTTGAAGCCCGTACAGTATTTAAAAATAAGCGAAGATTTGCAGAATGCTTACTGATGCCTTTTTCTGTTCTTTTCCCTTTTCCTTAGGAAGCGGCGTGCCGGGATGGGAATGACACCGCCGAAGATGTCCGCAGAACAGAAGGAGCGATGAATGATGGGCAGAAGCGCCGCAAGATAAGGCTGTTCCTAACGGTGTTCTTGTTCTTGCAGGAGCTGAGCGCAGAAGAAAGATGCAGGGCTACTGGAGACCGATCCGAACACGGTGAGTGTCACGCTGCAGGTGCAGAAAACGCAAAGCATGTTTCTCAGCCTGGGTGTGGCTTAAATAGTCTCTGGGTATCCCAGGTGTCTCTGGGCTGAACCACACCCAAAAGACTAGACCGCACATGCAGTTCTGGGAACCGAAATATGTGGGGGCATCCATCTTGTCACCCTCAATGCACTACAAGTCCAATCCCCAATGTTATCCTATGGGAGTGAGTGAGTCTGGTGCCACAAGCGCCAAGTCTGACTCCAAGTGGGTCTTTGGAGGGATGGAGAGGCCCTTGAGGGCCATGTAGGTGATCGTGGCCTGGCTCCAGCCTGACATCTTGGAGGGCTGGGGACATGACGGGTTGGAATCATGACAGTGTGAGAGTCGAGACCAGGCAAGGAATATACCTCTCTATCCCGCAGTCTTTAAGATCCTTTTTATGAGAGGTCTGCTTTGTGAGCACCAGATCTTTAGAGAAGTCGAACCAGTACAGAGGGTGTCCAACCAGGTTGAGCGGCTCTTGTTTAGTGCTCACAACCTTTGCAGAGGTGAGTTTCCGCATTTTGTAGCTTTCCTGGCAAATGTTTCTTTTTAGGCTAAAGCCACTAGGCTGCATAGCAGCATGCCCTTAAAAGCAAGTGTAGAGCAGCAGAGCGGAAATGTATCTCGTCGGGCGGACCATCTGACAAACTGGCCTGCCACCTCCTTCAAAGGCAATATTGACTGGCCAATCCTGAAGCAGCCTCTTCTTCTGTCACACCCACCCAGGACCTTTACTCGGCCCTGGCTGCACATTTCATTACAAAAACACAAGACATACTTTTCTCCCTCTCTTCCATACCACAGCATACACCAACACTGGAGCCTCCCTTAGCCCCCCTCCTCTTACCCTCTCCTCTCTCTCACCCATCACACCTGATGAGGTCACCAGACAAGTCCGGTCTATGAAGGCCTCATCCAAACAGGTGGATCCCTGCCCCTCTAAAACCATTAAGGACAACATTGACTCCCTTGCACCAGCTTTGGCTGATCTCGGCAATCTCTCCTTTTCCACTGGAGTTTTCCCAACTGCCCTTAAGCACTCACTTGTGCACCCTGCGCTCAAGAAACCCTCTGCCGACCCCTCCATTCCGGCAAACTACCGCCCTATCTCTATCACTCCTTTCCTGGGTAAACTCCTGGAGAAGTTGGCTATCTCTCAGCTGACCCTCCACACTGAATCTATTGGTTGCTTTGGAGCATCCAGAGGCACTGAAACTGCTCTTCTGAACACCCGTGAAGACCTGCTTTCAAATCTTAACACTAACACTCCCTCTGTCCTCATTCTCCTTGACCTCCCCTCTGCCTTTGACACTGTTAACCACAACATCCTGATCGCACGTCTCTGTGACACCCTGGGAATCACAGGTCACGCTCTGGCGTGGTTAACCTCCTTTCTCTCCGACTGCCCATCCCAGGTGAAACTCTGAGCTTTCTCTCGACTATAGCACTTTCAACCTCTGGCGTTCCCCAGGGATCTAATCTATCTCCCTGGTTCTTCAACGTCTATATGTCTGCCCTGGCACGTGTGATTGCCACTTTCACCTCTAACTTCCAGTGTTACGTGGATGACACGCAACTATCTTTCAGGCTACCCTCAGCCTCCTCCTCCTCCTCCTCGCTCATTTCCAACTGTCCGCTATTCAGTCATGGTGTGCTGGAAACGACCTCTGCCTCAATGCCAGTAAGACTGAGATTGTTCACATTGGGAATCCCAGCTCATGCTTCCCCACTTTCACTCTGGCCGGCCTTGGCCCTGCGCCCGCACCCACCTTCGAGGCTTCGACTCCACTCTCTCCTTCTCCTCTCACATCTCTGACATCTCTAAAAATCTAACTATCAGCTACACCTCCTCAGAGGTACTCTACCTTTTCTCACTTCCCCCCAGCGGCTCACTGTCTCCAGAGCCCTGGTTCTCTCTAGGTTGGACTATTGAAACAGCCTCTTCCTCAACCTCATTTCTTCTGCCCTGCACCATCTGCAACTCATCCAGAACAGAACCGCAACACTTATCCTTGGCCTCAAGCCCAGGGACTGCATCTCTCCGGCACTGAAATCCCTTCACTGGCTCCCCGTGGCTGCAAGGATCAAGTTCAAGACCCTCTGCATTGTTCAAAAGGCTTTTTGGGGCCTGGACCTACCTACCTGCAATGCTGGCTCCCTAAATACTGTCCCTCACAAGCCCTCTGCTCATCTACCTCCAACCTTCTGCGAGTGAGACAGTTCTCCAAGCCGAGATTTGGAGGGAGATCCTTATTATCAGCAGATGTCTCCCTGTGGAACAGCCTCCCTGCCGCCCTCTGTCTGGAGCCTGATCTTCTTAAGTTTCGGAAACTCCTCAAGACCATCCTTTTCTCCTCTTCCTTCTCTCTCCATCTGCCCTGCTGACCTTGCTACCTACTCTTCCCCTCTCTCCCTCTTCCCCCTAACAGCTCTACTGACTGGCCGTCTATTGTACCGCAGAGTCTCACCGGTCCCGGGCACCCCCGCTAGTCTCCTCCCGCACTTGCCTTAGGGCCCTACACCCCATGCACCTTCACTGCACTTGAGAATTTACCCAAGAGAGTGGCTCTCTCTGCACTTACCCCAGTCTCCACTGACTGGGTGTACTTGGACCTCCGCCTTCCTGTCACCGTCTGTGCACTTGCACGATCCGAATGCACCGTGCCTGAAGATTGTCTGTCGTTTCTCCCTTGTCTTCACCCCTAATTGCCCTGGTAAAACTGCAGAATCGCTGTCAGGCCTATTTGGTGTGTCCCAACGTGTTAAATGTATTATACGCACTTACTCTGCCTGTGCAGACTATTTTCGTCTCAGAATTTTAAGGGCTCTGAGCGACTGTTGTTTTTCCCCCATGTTCCCACCCTCCTTGAGCGCTTTGAAACACTTGCCTGTGTATAGGCGCTATATAAATAAACAATACTATACCATACCATGAGAAGACCCACCCTTTGTAATTGAAGCAGGAAGAAGGAGTTCTCAATTTACATTGCCTACACACGGCTTCATTAGGAGTTTGGTGGTTTTAGCTGTGCTACTTCATGCAAAGTGAACTACTGTTACTTCCAGTCCTATTGTTAATTCAGTACCTAATTATAGCTTTTAGTTACTTTTCATTTTAAAGTCGCATGGGACTTCTTTGGGGAGTGCCGGCATTACCACAAGCGGTAATATTGCCTGCGCCATTCCAGCCATTCCATTCTGAGAGGAGGTAAAGGGTTTCCAAACCCATAATCAGCTGCAGTAGTAAAACAGGCAGTATTTTGAAATCCTGCTTGTGTTACCATTACTGTGATATTGACTTTGCTGCATGTCTGTAAGGACAATGCCTATCTGTGTCAAGGGTGTATGTTTACAGAAAGTACAGAACAAAAGCCTCCATTCTCCAAAATCATGTACCGAATGGTATAGATGTGTTTTATTGTTGGCTGGACAATGTGGCAGCTGGAAGGCTTAGTAACCCTGGAGCCTGTATTATTCAGGGGCGTGTGCTCTTCGTTGGGTGTATTGCTGGCAGGCCTGTGGCACCATCTAAGGACAAAGTTTGTCTTGACTCAATGGTGGACTGTATCTAGAAGATGTGCAAACCTAGGGGGCGTTGGCATTGTGTACATGAGACAGCCTGCCTGCAGATCAATTCACAATGATAGCTGGGCCTGGAGCCTGAGAGCCTGAGAGCCTGACATCAAGTTATATGCTGTGCACCTCCTGGGTTGTAGAGTATAAATCTCCACAACACAAAGTGGGATATTGTCCTGCAACACCATGTCAGCACATTTGCCTCCTGTATCCTGTGTTGCTGGGCAGGCAATCTACTGAGTATCACAACACGGCTGTCTGATTTGACATAGTGCTCAGAAGAATGCCACGCCTTTACTGAACTTTGGGCTTTTGAAGACATTTCAAAATGATTTCATACAAATGTAAGGTGCCATTTATTGAAGGGGAGCTATCGCCTTTATAATGCTAGTGTCTTCCAGTATCCTGGATCCCAACCAGGCCCTGCAGGTTATGACGTACTCTCCTTGACCTCTGATCCAAACCAGGCCCTGCAGGTTACGATGTACTCTCCTTGACTTCTGATCCAAACCAGGCCATGCAGGTTATGACGTACTCTCCTTGACCTCTGATCCAAACCAGGTCCTGCAGGTTAGGACATACTCTCCTTGACCTCTGATCCAAACCAGGCCCTGCAGGTTAGGACATACTCTCCTTGACCTCAAATCCAAACCAGGCCCTGCACCTTAGGACGTACTCTCCTTGACCTTGGATCCAAACCAGGCCCTACATGTTATGATGCATTCTCCTTGACCTCTGATCCAAACCAGGCCCTGCAGGTTATGATGTACTCTCCTTGACCTCGGATCCAAACCAGGCACTAGGGGTTATAATGTACTCTCCTTGACCTCGGATCCAAACAAGGCCCTGCAGATTATGATGTACTCTCCTTAACCTCTGATCCAAACCAGTCCCTGCAGGTTAGGATGTACTCTCCTTGACCTCTGATACAAACCAGGCCCTGCAGGTTAGGATGTACTCTCCTTGACCTCTGATCCAAACCAGGCCCTACAGGTCATGGTGTACTCTCCTTGACCTCTGATCCAAACCAGGCCCTGCAGGTTAGGATGTACTCTGCCTGACCTCTGATCCAAACCAGGCCCTGCAGGTTATGGTGTACTCTCCTTGACCTCTGATCCAAACCAGGCCCTGCAGGTTATGGTGTACTCTCCTTGACCTCTGATCCAAACCAGGCCCTGCAGGTTATGATGTACTTTCCTTGACCTCTGATCCAAACCAGGCCGTGCAGCTTATCATGCACTCTCCTTGACCTCGGATCCAAACCAAGCCCTGCATGTTATTGTGTACTCTCCTTGACCTCATTCTTGGTTTCCGCTTTCAGCTGTATTTTAATTAGGGGGTACATAGTAATTGTATTTCTATCTCTTTTTGTTGCGATTCCCCTATAGTTATGGGTCACAATTGTCAGGCCAAGTAAATGGGGAATCTAAAATCTAAAAGGTGGATCTCAGCCGTATGTTCATGACCCTGTGTGCATGAGTAGTGCAGGGAGCAATATGGTTAATCCACAGTGGTTGGGCATGCTTAATGCAAGCATTAGGGACTGAGTTACACATGGGAGAAGGCATGCTAAGACTTTTAGGTCACTTCCAATGCAGAAGAGAATGCCATTACACTGAGAGTCTGGAAATACATCCCCTATGGTCTACAATTCCGCAACATTGCTCTCAAGAGCTCAGCTCTTAAAGACTACCAGAGCAACAAGTTAGTTGACATTGAACTATTTATTAATGTTATTGCCATTTTAAAAGGCATCAACTGCAAACACAGTTGCTTAGACAAACACAGGGCTGCAAAGCATGGCACACATGTACTAATAGAAATCAGCACAATGAGTGACAATCAACACGTGCATTAACATCAATACGGAGTGGCCTGGGGCGGTAGGTGCAAACCCTTACAATCCTATTGAAGTTCTTTCTGTTGCTGCATCTGTGGTCCTGGGTTCCAGAGATAGTAACAGGATATGCAAGGCTGATCGGGGCACAAGGTAGTAAAGGCCACAATGCCATGAAGACCCCTGCCTGGTTTTGGAGACGGGTAAGGTGGTAGCTCAGGCATACAGCTGCTAAACGAAAGCTGGTCGATATTGGGCCTGGGCGGTTATGAGGGGACCCTCTTGTCAGTCTAGAAATACGGATACCTCTACTTTGAGACCGCAAACGCATTTTGGTGGCTGTGGACCAACCGTCTCATGCACGATACGACAGAATATAGGTTTTCGAGTTTGCCGATGAACGGCCATTTTGATGTAACAAGAATCGCCATTTTGTTTTCTAACCATTGCTCATTGCTTTCTGTTCCTATTGCTTTGCAGTATATTTTCCGCTTACACTGCTCGACTGTGGAACATTGTTATCTGTATGTGAAAAGGACAAGGGCGCAGGGCCGTGAGGATAACAAGAGTTCGCTGAAACACAAACGTAGGCAGCGCCAGGAAGAATGCCCGGCTCCCTCCCGAATGTTAAACATGTCATAGCTGATTGTTTGATATGCATTTTGTATATAAGTAACTGATGTACGTAATTCACTCTCTTGCGTCCCTCGAGGTCTAGAGATACATGTCGCGGGGCGTGAGACGGAGTTGGCCAACTGAGACTTTTGCTTTGCAATAAAACCCTAGCTTTGGGAATACAACCTTGTGTCTGGCGTCTCTATCGTGTGTGGTGACCCGCCTTGTTTCCATAGACGTCAGGGTCCCATAGGGGCCCCTTTCAAGATGGTGCCCGAATAGGGACCCTCCCCCACTTGTTCCTTTGCGTAACGTTGTAATTGAGAAAGGCAGAGAACGGCGAGGATGGGACGATTGAGCCGGGATCAAGAGGTGTTCGGGGCGCCCTGTAAAAGTGATGAGAGACTCCTTTGCAGATCTGCACACATCTGATCCCTGATCGACGTGCCTGGCTAGGGAACAAGGAGGCGAGGGTCCCGAAACTAGGCGGAAGCCAAGAAACGCAGATACGACGTCCTTTGGTGCGTCAGTATACAGATGACTTGATTTATCAGGTGAGTCATTGCCCGATTCAAAGTATCCTGATATTGGTTGAGAGTTGACTTTGCAAAATCAAACGCCCTAGGTAACGTTGATTAACCAGGGGGAAGGTTGAAACATGCCTGGGGTATTGTCCACCCTAGCAGGGTTTTTTCCGCTGTGGTAGACAATCTTTGGAAAATGGCCAAATTGTACCACCGGGGGGAACGCCGGCGTATGAGATGTATGTGAAGTATGGAGTGGGTGCGATAATATTCTGTGAGACTTGGCATAGACAAACCAGAAAGCAACAAGACCATCAGTGGCCGATTAATGGTAGTTTTGAGATGGCGAGGATAGATAACTTGGAAAGGGTGTTGATAAGAAAGAAAGCGCGTCCTGCAGCATTTGAGAATATTAAAGACTGGAGAAAGGAAGCAATGCTCCGATTTAAAAGCAGAGCAAAGCATGCGCGCAGGCATAAATCAAAAGGTGAGGTAGCGGAAGAAAAAGAAGAGGAGGAGTGGACTGAGAGTCTAAGAAGGGAAGGTAGGCGTGACCAGTTGAATATAGAAAAGATATACCCACAGCGAGAATTACACATGGCAGATGAATTGATAGAAACTATATTGACCCATACAAAACAAGGCCCAAGATCAGAAGTAAGACCAGACACGACAGTAGCTATTGCCCAGACCCCGCCCGTAGCCCAAGTTCCCCCTCCGGTAGCTCAGGCCCTCCCACAGCCACAGACCGCGCACGTAACACTTCCTACTAGCCAACCAGGCCCACAACAGACACTCGCTGTTCCCATTGTCCCATCCGCACCTCCCGTCTTAGACACAGACTCGGTACCGTCCGTTCCTCCCGGGGTTGAAGTTGAAACAGCGGGGGCAAGAGGCGGGACTGACCAACAGGAGTGCATGAGGGTAACCCGCAGCGCAATCAGCAAAGAAAGGAAGGTGGAATTGCAGCAACAGGCAGAGATGTATATAGACGGGAATGATGGGACGGCAACATTGGCTTCGATATATGACTTTCGTAGAAGCAACGAAAGACAGGTAGTTTTGGAATGCATGGGTGAATCTTTGGTGGAGAAATGGAAACATCTAATTGGGAAATTACCACCACAGCGATTGTTAGATTTGAATGCATTAGCACACTGTAGGGAGAGGGATGATGAAGTGAGAGAACATGTGTATGGACTTTTTGAGTTTAAAGATGAATTAGATAATGACTATGCCGAAATGTTAACTACACCTGCGTACAGGAGTAGGGAAGTCGGGAGACCTGGGAAGGGGGAAAAGCGGTCGCATAATAAACGGCAGCAGTTACCATCGCCGGGGCAGAAGGAGATGGTGAACGAATTATCGTTGCTAAAACAGGTGGGGGGCAGACTTGAAGGAATGTCTAATTAGAACACAGGTACTAATGCAGCAAGTAGTAGGACATAATAGAGGGCGAGGGAACGCACAAGGAAGGAGTAGTTCGAATATGCATGGGGAACAGTGGGGCCGGATCAGTGTGCATATTGTAAAGAGGAAGGACATTGGCGAGCGCAATGCCCGCATCTACAGAATATAAATGGGTCTGGTCAGAGGAGACAGCATAAAGGACACCCAGGAGCGAATGGACCAAATAGGAATAGTATGCAGCAGCATCATAATAACGAAGGTAATCAAAACCAAGGCCAAAACCAAAATGCCCCAAACCAGAGTCAGGGACAGCAAAATCAACAATATGGAAATCAGAGTGGGGGAAATAGAGGGAAGAGTGGAAATGTTTTCGATACACAGCCAAACACGTATTACAGTAATAGTAATGATTACACATCAGACGATGTGTTATTTCCCCAATAGGACAGCCCAGGACAGGGGTCGGAACCAGTGTCTATTCCCGTGAATCAGAGAGGACCCTACATAGAAATGAGAGTCGGGAATGAGGAGCACCGCTTTCTTGTAGATACAGGAGCACAGAAGTGTTCAATAGACCATCAGTTGGTTCTGAAAATACCACTGCCAGGGCAAAAGAATATTTTCCTAGGGTTCGCAGGTACACCAGTCATAAACCCAGTGTCCAAACCAGTCCCAGTTACCATAGGACCATTTACCGAACATTGTCCTTTCCTTCTAACAGAAAATTGTGGAGAAAATTTGTTGGGATTAAATTTGTTGAAAAAACTAGGTTCTGTTATACATTGCACGGCAGACAGAGTGTTTCTAACAATATGGCCACACGATGCCCCTGTGTCAGAATTCATGTCCGAAGCGTTACCAGGGGAACTAAGTAAAGTACCAACCTGTATATGGGCAATGCATGACAACGATGTGGGATGTTTAAAGATAGAGCCAGTAAAGATTATTTTGAAAGAAGGTGTTACCTTACCGCGAATACCCCAATACAAAATTTCGGTTGAAGGTGAGAAAGGATTGAAGAGTATTGTTACCGATTTGGTGCAATTAGGGGTAATAGAGGAAATCACAGGCAGTACATGCAACAGCCCGATTCTTCCGGTTTATAAAAAAGGAGGTAATGAGGTACCATACCGTTTCATAATTGATCTACGCGCATTGAATACAGTACTAGATCCGCAATTTCCTCTAGTGCCAGACGTCACTACAATATTGACAATGATACCTGTTTTAGCAGAATATTTTAGTGTAATAGATTTGAAAAATGCATTCTTTAGTATTCCAGTGGACAAGGACAGTAGATATTTGTACGCGTTCACATTAGGAGGACGATCATTTACATTTACGCGGATTCCGCAAGGTTATACGGAAAGTCCAAGTATTTACAGTAGAGCATTAAAAGAACAGCTAGACATGCTGGAATTACCCGTGGGTTGTGTACTTTTGCAATACATAGACGATTTATTGCTAGCTGCAGACACAGAGGAGATTTGTAAAGAAAGCACTGTATTACTACTGTCACACCTAGCGGCACATGGCCATAAAGCTAGTTTGAAGAACTTTCAGTACAATCGAAAGGAGGTGGCTTATTTGGGCTACCTACTTTCAAAAAGGAGGGAGAAGACTAACGCCAGAACGAGTAGAAAGTATTTCTTGTATGCCTATTCCAAAGACACAAAAAGGAGTCAGAGCCATAATAGGCATGGCTTCATATTGCCGACAATGGATTGGTAATTTTGCGTTAATTGTGAAACCATTAATGAATTTGACTAGAAAAGATGCGATTATGCCTTTGCAGTGGGATGAGGAATGTCAGAGAGCATTTGATGGATTGAAAACTGCATTATGCTCAGCTCCAGTTTTAGGTACGCCGAACTACAAGAAAATGTTTAGACTATTTGTGTGTGAAAGTGAAGGATGTGCATTGGCGGTTTTGACACAGGAACAAGGTGGAAGAAATAGGCCGTGCAGCTATTTTCCTTCTGCGCTGGTCCCTGTAGTACCCGCACTACCACGATGTTTGCGATCTGTCGCGGCGGCTGCTGCGTCAGTGACACAGACGGAAGGGATGGTATTGGGGCACACTTTAATTCTGATGGTGCCACATGCCATAGACGTTCTATTAAATAGGACACAGACGCAACACCTCACCTCTGCTAGATTGACAAGATATGAGATTATCTTGTTCGCGCCCCATATCCAAATTATGAGGTGTATCGCTTTGAATCCTGCAGAATTAATGCCACTAACCATAAAAGAAATTGGAAAGAATGAATCACCCCCCCACAATTGCTTAATGGTCACTGAGGAAGAAACCAAGGGAAGAGTTGATTTAAGTGATATTCCACAGAAAGAGCCGGTTGGAGAGTTATTTTGTGACGGCTCATGTTTTAAATTACCAGATGGCACGACAACTGCCGCATACGCTATCACTACCCTAGAGAGTGTTGTAGAAAGTAAAAGAATCCCCTATAATTCAGCACAAGCCGCGGAAATAATAGCAGTAACCAGAGCCTGCGAGATTTCTGAAAATTTGAATGTGAATATATATACTGATAGTCAGTACGCGTTTGGAGTGGTTCATAACTTTGGTCGACTCTGGGCTGAGAGAGGGTTTCTGACATCACATGGTGCCAAAATTCAACATGGCCCTTTGATTGTACGATTGCTGTCTGCACTCATGTTTCTAAAGAGCCTAGCAATAGTGAAATGCGAGGCACATAAAAAAGTAACATGCAAAATAGGAGAGGGAAACGCGTTTGCAGACAGAATTGCGAAACAAACTGCCACCGATTTGAATACCAAGATGATGACGGTTCAGACAGAGGAAGTACCCTGTATGATAGAAGATGGAGTTGCGACTGTCAAAAAATGCAGGCCGAGGCTACGGCCGATGAAATACAGGGATGGGCAGAGGAATCTGCTGAGTTGGATTTGGAGGGTTGTTGGGTGGACAAGGGAACTAGAAGCTGGATGTTGCCAAATTCGTATGTGACTGCAATGGTCACAATGGCCCACAGCCCTACGCACATCTGTGCCAAGAAAATGATACAGCACCTTTCTACAGTATGGCAGAATGTAAACATAAATAAGAATGCAGAGAGGTTGGTGCAGAACTGTATCACGTGTTTACAACACAATGTAGGAAAGGGAACAGTGATTCCAACAGGCAGTTTTGGGCCGCCCTCCATGCCGTTTGAGGTACTTCATTTTGATTTCATAGAGATGGAGAGGTGCCAAAACTTAAAATACGTCTTGGTGGTAATCTGTGCATTCAGTAAGTGGGTGGAGGCATATCCTTTAAAAGATTGCACAGCAATGACTGCGGCAAAAGTAATGTTGAAGGAGTATTTTTCCAGATTTGGCTTGCCCCGGGTCCTATGGTCTGATAATGGGCCGCATTTTGTGCGTGCAGTGGTATTACAGATATGTGCTGGTCTCCAGATTGATAAGAGATTCCATAGTTCAAGGCATCCGAGTTCTGCCGGTCTTGTGGAGAGGCACAACAGGGTTCTTAAATCAAAGATTAGCAAGATATGTGCGGTAAGCAAGTTGTGTTGGGTTGATGCATCACCAATAGGACTATTATGCATGTAATGGGAAGGCCGGCAAATGTTTGGTGCGCACCTCAGCCAAAACGACTCAGTGAGATAGAACATCCTGTGCTAAGTACTTATTGTGGCCTTTTAATGCAGAAATTGCGTTTGATTCATCAGCAGGTGCAGGAGGCATTACCAGTACGGTATACCGGTCCGAGGCACGCGCTGGAGCCAGGAGACTGGGTGCTGCTAAAAAACTTTGAAAGAAAGTCATCAATAGCACCCAGGTGGCGCGGGCCCCATCAAGTACTTTTAGCGACGCAGATGGCAACACGGGTGGATATAAGGAAGTCGTGGATCCATGCCACCCACGCCAAAAAGATTCCAACTGCACTGAAAGTCTTGCTTGACACTGCTGACCGGAAAGAGACAGCGGTCCCAGGAACGAAAGAAACTGTTGCCAGTGAGCAGCCACCTAATCTGCCAAAACGTAAAGTGAAACTCGAAACAAAGCCTGAGACGATTGCCAAAAAGGGGGAAGGGCAAAGAGTGCCCCAACGTTGCCCAGCAGAATCGATATCACTGCTGACCGATGTGAAATCTGCCTTGCAGATACCAGCAAAATCAAATCGTGTACCCCTTTGGCGCCCACCAGCACTTGCCAGAACGCCAAAAAAAGGATCTGCATCATTGGCACGGTGCACACCAGCACCTGCAGTAGCGCCACAGGCTGACTTCAAGCCTGAATCTGAAAGTGCACCGGCACTGTTCACGGATCATACGATACCAGGAGCAAGGCGATACAACCTGCGGCCTCGGAAGACAAAGTGATCCGCATTCTTTTTTTTTTTGGTGTTTATGTCAACCGCTGGTTCAGCTCATGGACGGAGAAGGAACCAGGGGTGTAGAGGAGTGAAGCGTGAGAATTGTGCAAATCGGACAATTCAAGACTCGCGGCTCCTCGGTGCGATCATAAAAAGTACATGTGTCCGGAACCAGAGCGGACAAGCTGGGCGCACATGGTACTATGGCAAGTGAGATAATTGATTAACAGTACATGTGTCCGGAACCAGAGCGGACAAGCTGGGCGCACATGATACTGAGGCGATAACTGATCACAGGTCCTCTGAGCAGTATAAGAAGGGACAAGTGATCTCGCCTAAAAACGAATAATCAAATCCAAGCTAAGAAGGACAGGCAAAACTGAACTGTGAGAATACCACTGAACTTATAGACATCAGAGCAAGCGCGACGAAGAGAGATATCCACAATGAACTGTGATAAGGAAGAAGAAGGGTGACGAGAAACATGCCAGGACCGGTTCCAGCCTCCTCCTGCACCACAACCGCTGAGAATGAGTCAGTTATAAAGACTATAAGTTTAAGAAAAACGCATGGTAAAACAAATTGTATGCTGACACTAACGATAATAATGTGCTTTATGAGCGTGGTAGCACCAATATCGACAGACCTAATATTGAGGTGGGTAGAAACAATACACCCATTAGAAATGTTTTTACCAATAATTAATATATCCACTACTGAAAGCCCGGTTCAGGTGATCACTTATACCCTACCCCCAATGGAAGAAAAACACAGGGAAGGTTTTGGAAATAACACCTTACTTTTGATAATGAACATGACAAATGCAATCCTAAAGAAAACAAACTGTTGGGTATGTGCCCATTTACCACAGCATGCCGGAAAAGGAATAGGGTGGTATGTGCAGCCATTACCATTAAGTTCTGCATGTAGTGCATCTTTAGGTGCAATGTTCTATGGGAAGTGGAATAAGAGTAATACGGGTCAATTAGACAGAACCAACATGAATGAGTTTGAGGAGATAATAATGAAGCCTGTGGGTTGTTCCATTTTCCATAAAGCACAAGAAATAGCCCCAGAGCCCACGAGGAAAAGTACACGGAAGATAACACGACAAAATAGACGAGATAGATTGTCCCCGCCAAAAAAAAATCTGTAATGACGTTTCGTGTAAGAACAGAAGGGGACAAAGATGCAATTCCCCCATCTTACACGGTGAATTATAGCCCAAGAACTGTCCCTTTTTGTCTAAAAAAGAAAGGCTCTTTTTCAGTCGGAACATATACTGGTTGTATGAATACAGTGGTACTAAAATGGGAAATAGAACCGGTATACGTAGGTGATCCAGTTTATTTTATATGTGGAGAGAAAGCCTACCCTTGGTTGCCCAGAAACTGGAGAGGTACATGTTACCTGGGGCTACTGTTCCCAGGAGTATTCCTCTTAGAAACAGCAGCCATGGCCAGATTATCCAGAACTAGAGTCAAGAGGACTGACGAAGGTGTTTTAATAGCAACTGATGTAGCAAAATCATTCATTCCATTCTTACGGCAGATAGTGAACTCCAATAATATAAGGCAACTGTCCAGAATCCTAAAGAATACAATAAACACAACAACAGATATATTAATTAACATGACGTTGGAAGAAAGAGGAATAAGGTTAATGACGCTGCAAAATAGAATGGCTCGCGATGTACTCCTGGTTGATCGTGGGGGAATTTGCAAAATAGTGAGATCAGTATGTTGCGTTTATGTCGATGACTATTCCCCCACGATCTTTGAAGCAATAAAGAAAATGCACATTCTAAGCTCTGAACTCCCCACGGGAGAAGGGAGCTGGGGAATAGGATCTTGGTTTTGGGGAATACTACGATCTTGGGGATGGAAGTTAATCTCAATATTAGTAGTGGTGTTCGGAATATTCCTAACGTGCTGTTGTTGTATACATTGTTTACCCATAGTTTGCACAGAGGTAACTGAGGGATGTACGGAAGGATGCATGCATATGATAACAAAGAAAAAACAACCTCATGATCGAACTAGCCCAGACCCAAATGAGATGAGAGCAGTGAAAGAGTTGATGGCAATAGGTATTGATGAAGACAATGATGTCCACGATAGAATGCAAGACTCAGATATAAGTACTTCAGATTCATCATCACTAGAGGAGGTTTCAATAAATAGATGAGACGTTTGGCATATGGCCAAAGGAGGGTTTGTCAGTCTAGAAATACGGATACCTCTACTTTGAGACCGCAAACGCATTTTGGTGGCCGTGGACCAACCGCCTCATGCACGATACGACAGAATATAGGTTTTCGAGTTTGTCAATGAACGCCCATTTTGATGTAACAAGAATCGCCATTTTGTTTTCTAACCATTGCTCATTGCTTTCTGTTCCTATTGCTTCACAGGCTTACACTGCTTGACTGTGGAACATTGTTGTCTGTATGTGAAAAGGACAAGGCCGCAGGGCCGTGAGGATAACAAGAGTTCGCTGAAACACAAACGTAGGCAGCGCCAGGAAGAATGCCCGGCTCCCTCCCGAATGTAGCCTTGAAGCAGAGCTGCAGGGCATTTAATCATTTCACAGCTGCCAGCCAGTCTCGTTATATGGTAGAATATGTTAGAATAATACTGCTAAAGGCTTGAATTATGCTTTTCTAACGGCCCCCCTGTGCTGAGCCCGTTAGAGCATGTCGGCTCCCAGGACGCGAATAGCACCTGATAGATAGCAAGGTCCGGAATGCAACTCCCCCCCGTATGTAGTTCGCTTCCAAGAACAGAAGCGCTGTGTTCTATTCAATAACCGAAAGATGCCTTTGCACTCACAAATTGCAAATTGTTATTAGAATAGATGTTTGAAGGTGTCATAGTGGTCGGAGATGTCCATCATCACACCAAGTTCAAAGAAACCCAATAAAGGGGGGGTGTTAAACATGTCATAGCTGATTGTTTGATATGCATTTTGTATATATGTAACTGATGTACGTAATTCACTCTCTTGCGTCCCTCGAGGTCTAGAGATACATGTCGCGGGGCGTGAGACCGAGTTGGCCAACTGAGACTTTTGGTTTGCAATAAAACCCTAGCTTTAGGAATACAACCTTGTGTCTGGCTTCTCTATCGTGTGGTGAACCACCTTGTTTCCATAGACGTCAAGGTCCCCTAGGGGCCCCTTTCACTCTGGTCACCCAACCTTGGACCCTATTATATGGCAAGGGACAATCATAGTGCCACACTATAGGCTAGTCTTTAGAATTCAGACTTCCCCCAGCCCAAGAGCCTAATAGGCGTGCCGAGTTCTAACAGCCCTAATGCTACCCAAGCCCTGTGGGTGACCCTTTATAGTAACCTTAGTGCACCCCCAACCTTATCACTCCCTTCCTGGGAAAACTCCTTGAGACGTTGGCTATCTCCACACAGAGATTGTCTTACCCTCCACACAGAATCTGTTGGTTGTCTCCATGACCATCAGTCTGGCTTCAGAGCATCCAGACACACAGAAACTGCCCTTCTGAACACCCATGAAAACCTGCTCTCAAATCTTGACTCTCACTCTCCCTCTGTCCTCATTCTTCTCGACCTCTCCTCTGCTTTCAACGCAGTAAACCGCAACATCCTGATATCTCGTCTCTGTGACACCCTGGGGATAACAGATCAGGCCTTGGCATGGCTTGCCTCCTTTCTCTCTGACCGTCCTTCCCAGGTGGAACTGGGGTCTTTTCTCTCCGCTATCACCCTTTCTACTTGTGGTGTCCCCCAGGAATATAATCTATCCCCTTGGTTCTTCAATGTCAACATGGCTCCTCTGGTCCGCATGATCTCTGCCTTCACCTCCAAATTTCAGTGTTATGCGGATGACACACAGCTCTCTTACAGGCTACCCTCTGCCTCCTCCTCGCTCATCCCTGATTGTCTGTTAGCAATTCAGACTTGGTGTGCTGCTAACAATCTCTGATTCAATGCCAGCAAGACAGAGATCGTCCTCATTGGTACACCTGCTCCCGCCTTCCAAATGTCACTATGGCCAGCCTCCCTTGCCCCTGTACCCTCACCCACTAGTGAGGCAAAAAATCTAAGGGTCAATTTCGATTCCACTCTCTCCTTCTCCTCTCACATCTCAGACATCTCTAAAAAATCCTGCTACCAGATGCACCTCCTCAGAGGCTTATCGTCTCCAGAGCTCTGGTTCTTTCTAGGCAGGACTATTGCAACTGTCTCCTTCTCAATCTTCCTACTTCCACTCTCCGACCTCTACAACTCATCCAGAACAGAACTGCAAGACTTATCCTTGACCTCAAGCCCAGGGATCGCATATCTCCGGCACTGAAATCCCTCTACTGGCTCCCCGTGGCTGAAAGGATCAAGTTCAAGACCCTCTGCAAAGCACAAGGCTTTCTAGGGCCGGGGCCCACACTATCTACAACTCTCTATCCCTAAATACTCTCCTTCTAGAGCCCTCCGCTCGTCCTCCAACTCTCTCCTGGTGAGCCGATTCTCGAAACAGAGATTTGGAGGTAGATCTCTTTCCTCTGCATTTGCTTCCCTATGGAACATCCTCCCTGTCTCTCTCCATCTTGAGCCTGATCACCGTAAATTCTGAAAAATCCTCAAGAGCTTCCTCTTCTCTCTTCTTCTCACTTGTCAACCGCCTCTCTATTCTTGTCTACTGCCCTCCTCCCTCTCTCCCTAACTCAACTCTGTTTGCTGACTGGTCGCCTGGTGCACCTCCAGAGCCACACAGGTCTCAGGCTCCCCTGCCAGTCCTCACCCTTGCCCCCAGGCATCTGCACACCACCAACAACTTCTACACTTTTTTAGTCATTCCTTGAGAATGGTAACCTCTCGGCACTTAACCCGGAGCCTTGGACTGGGCGCACTTGTTTCCCTTCCCGCCCTCCCTTTCATTCCATGTCTGGCACTTATGTTACCTAGAATGCACTGGGACTGGTCCGCCAGGCTTAGTACGGTAGTTTTTTTGTTTCCGTATGTCCTTCTCCCCCCCCTAATCGCCTTACCATCTGTCACACACTTGCACTATTTAAAACGTCATTGGCCGAGTACGGTATTTTAAGGACTGTATTTTCTCCCTCTCCTCCCCCTTCTCCCCTGCCTTTATGTCTTACACCTGCACTTGTAGTAAGGCTGTCAGGCCAAGTTTGCTATTTGTTTTTGCAAGATCATTCGGAAATTTCAAGGCCTAAGAATGACTCTGTATTCCCCTGTTCCCTTCCCGCCTTGAAGCGCTTTGAAGCACTTTACCTGTGTATAAGCGCTCTACAAATAAACAATTACAATTATCAGGAGGAGATCAAAGCTCTTCCTGAGGAGACTAAAATCCATAACATCGATAAACAAAGATTTCTCTTTAAGGGCAAACCTTTCCTCTCACTGATCGATAACAATGAGTGTTCAGGTGCTTTTGCCAATTTCCCTGCACACTAAAGAAATCTCCCATGAGGGCTGGCAGTTTGCGCAGTGAACTCTGCACTGTTGTGATTCTGCGACGTCCCAAACGCTGACTATTTAGCACAGGAAGAACAGATTCGGCAACATTATTCCCCGGTGAAGAACACTTCTACCGGAGACTATTACTAATTCCCTGAATGCCTACTGACTCAAAGCCGCCTTCACCAAACTTACCCAGGGCATTCCTGGTCAACAAAATTCCCACTGGGAACACCGAAGAGCTCGGTGTAGCAAAAACAGCACTGTCATGAACAAAGAGTCAGGTCCAAAATGGCAAATACGCAAACTATAGTGTTGGGCCAAGCCCTTGAATCCAAAACATCCCTAGGAGTCCACATGAAGAACAGCCAATTAGAAGCCACACCTAATAACTAAGCCGAGGTGTGGAACCTCGCCAGCTTTCTCCTGGTCAGTGAAGCATGCCCTGTGCATTAGTAGCCTCAACTTGAAGAACCTTGGGTTACTGTTAAGGCAGTCAAGGTTTTACGATACGTATGTGTTCATTCCCATTCCATGTCCTCGTCAGATCATTCCTATGTTCCCTTACACTAAGGACATTGACTAGCCACTCACACACTACCTGTGAACACCTGTTAGGACTTCCTGCCCCTGCGCACACTAAGACCATCCAAACTCTACACCTCTCGCACTAGCATGGCACTCTGCACACTGCCCTTAAAAACACCTGACTGGAGACCTCGTTATAAGCATATTGAGCAGAATATCTGCACCTGGGCTAACTTCTAAACTGCACATAGCCCAAGTGCCCTGACCACAACACTCTCCTAGAAAGGTGCCAGCGTACAGACACAGGCTCTTCTGGCCTGTACTCATCACCACTTCAAGTTTTGCATCTTGGCTCCTCTTCTCCCCCAAAACATCCCCTCTTTCTTGCAGGACCTATCACCAAGAGCCTGTCAAAATGTCAGAAGCTGCTCTGCATGATGCTATATTGCCTTTCGGGATGAAAGGAACGTGAACCATGCATAGTCATAATGTTATCTGGACCCAGCTACTGCGGCAGGTGTATGGGAGATATTTTGAAGTAAAATCGGTGTTGTACATTTTGCACATCTGGGAACAACCTGTACATGTAAAAAGAATACTGATCATTTATTGATTGCATTTTATTTAAGGATTCTGCTGAGGTTAGAAACGGCCTGACAGCTCATTATTTCACATTGGGGCTGTCCTGTGATAAACACATCTTCAGTGGAAATATTCTCATATGTCAAGTCAATGCAAGTGAATTGGGCTACTTTGTCACATAGAACCTAAAATAACCAATCTTGACAGATGTTTTTGAAAGAAAACAGAAGACTGCTTCTAGAAAAGTATACATTTATTATCCACAGATCATTTAAGGTTGAGTGCATCACAACTTTCAATTTTGGCCCTGTAGGGTCACAACGCAATCTGTTGCTATTGGGTTGGCATCCACGCAGGGGTCTGTTTACACGCATGATCTCTCGCTGTTGACTGGGTTGGCATGGGCTAATGAGATTTGGAGTCCAAAACACCTGGAGAGCCAAAGGTTCACTTAAGTTCGGTCTCACAGAAACCATTTGCGCCACAGACTCAAAAGGACAAATAACACAAGGAAACCCCCATCTGTTTGGTAGAGTGTATAAAAGTACATCTCCTAGAAGAAATAACATTATTTTATTTTTATTGAGTGATCTCTGCACAATGAATGCTCTTGGCATGTTATGTAAGAGTGTACAGTACCTTTATCTGAGTGCTGAGGTTGGTCTGTTTGTGCCTTATCGCCTTTTCATTGGTCACACTGAAGTCCCAAGCACAGAGCAGCTTTGTTGCATGCGCTGAAAACGCATTTGGATTGATAAAGTTCTCGCGAAAGGACTTTGCCATGCTGCAGGAAACCAAAAGGCATTGTTATCGAAAGGAAACACTCAATGTACACCTTCCAGAATGCAGATCATGTGAGAATACTTAAGGCTCGCTGCACTTACAGATCATCTATTTTTAACTAGCATTTATGTGTTATTCACGATGTGTTTTTCTTTTTTCTTCTTCCTTTTTTCTTTGTACACCTTGTTTTAGGTGTATTTGTTTTCTTCAAATATGTGTAAATATATATGAAAAAAAGCCGTCTACTACATCTGGGTACGCTTAGAAAGACACAGATGAACAATCAAGAACCTATGAAGTTCATGGGAATGCTATGTCCTGACGAAGATGGACATCACCTGCATGTCTTGTCAGATGTGTTACCTCCATCGAAACTACTATTTTCTAATGGTGCCATGTTATTCACATTTATTATTTGCCTTCTTTGTTTATGACACCGTAGTAGTTGACGCACAGCATCCCACAGTTAGATTTTAGTGTGTGTGCTTTACTGTTCCTTTTGGAGTTGATATAATTTTCTCTTTTAGTTTCTTGTACGTTTCTGATTTGATGATTGTATTCAAAACCCCCCTCTTTGGTTTTCAGATTCAACATTGTTTGGACTGCATTATTGATATACATTATATTGTTTACAGCATTGGTCTGGTCAGAGCGATCGGGGGTTCCCCACTTGAGTGATTCCCTTCACTCGCTTGGGGCACCACTTACAGCATGCCCAGATTAAGCTTTAGGATCTATGTGACCTATCCTTTTGCGATTTCTCGCAGCAGTCAACATTCGAAACTAGCACTTTAAACAGTATGCACTTTTTTTTAGAAAATTGTAAGATATATTTTTGTACATTGTGCTAGAACTTTAGACAATTTAATACCTTTTTAAGATTCTATTTGAAATAAATAAATATAATATTTTAGACTAATCTTTGTCTCATGTATGATGATCTGCAGGGCAGCCAGGGGGGTCTTTTCCCTTTGTATATGGTTGAACGATGCCCTTTGAGTGAACTTCTTTTTCTCTTTTCCGCTGGCTCGCCTTCTGTTTATTACTATAATACTTAAGGCTACCTTGACATTCTCATAGAATATGATGTGTCCCTTGCAGCGCAGACTCACATCATCAATGTGCAGACAAAGGCTTCACTGCGAGTTTGGCGGAAGCACTCGTGGTAATTCCAAACATCTTTACCATTACCGCAACTTGCAATCATAGTAAATACGCCAGATTACAAGTTGGAGTTATTGCCCATTATGGTGTGGCACTCCATTGGGGAATGGAGGAATGACAGCAGGTGGTATTACGCCAACAGCGATTCCTTCATTTTTCTGAAGGAAAGGCCTCCCGTCAAGTGCTTGAGGAACTTCCTGTGATTCACCGCCAATCGGGGAATGGTGCAGAGGGGTGAAAATGAGGGCAATTCTGTGACTGCAATTATTTACTGCTACCGCCATACTTGTAGTGAGGCCCAAGGTGTATTAGGACAACTCTTTCAGCCATATGTGTAGTAGTTAATAATCTTATGCCAGTTAGTCAAACACCCTCAAAGGAGAAAGCTACCACACATTGCTGTGCTATGTTTATCCCGCAAGAGACAACAAGCAACCCCAAACGTGTGCCTGCCTCCTTGGACCTCTTGTAGAATGTGTACTTTGAGTCTCTGCACATAACATGCAGGGGTGCCACATCTGAATATACACCCTCCACACAGGAGACAATACAGAGGACACAACTTTGAGAGACATGCTTGAACTAAGGTTTTTGAATCAACTTTGGTGCACCCTAGTCCATCATGCATTGCCTCATCTGTGCTATGACATACCTAAAGCTCAGGGGAATTCCCTGGGCAGCATTTTCCATCATATGTCATGCCATTGCTCTCATGACTTACTGCATATGCTGTGGTAGTTGGTGGGATTCCAGGTGGCAGCATGGAAGAGGAATCTCGCTCGGGACGTATTCTACCACAAGGATGCAGGAAGGGAGTGATGCCCACTTGAGTCTGTGAATCCACTGGCATTGACCTCCTGAAAATAGCGAATGCAGCGGGGACATGCTCTTCCAGCCCAACCCATGATGGCCGGATACCAATTCAGGTCAGAAGGGAAGAGCAAGAGGCAACATTTCAAACGTTGGAAACCTGGTTGTACACGCCGCATCCCAACCCTCTCATGGTGTTCTTTGTGTTCTTCTATTCTTTCCCTTGTTCTGGGATGCCCGCCCGTCATCTTGCTCGTATCCTTGGGATTCTTTTTGTATTGCTAAGCCCTCTTTACCTTGGTGCTGAAGTCACTTCTTGCTATCCTACCTTGCATCCACCAGTTATTATTCCTGCTTTGGATTCTTTGCCTTGTGCACTACCTGACCATCCTGAACCATCAGCCGCTGCCTGTCCAAGCCTGACCTATAGTTGCCTTCCCGTAACCCTACTTGCAGTTGTCTTCATACCAACCTTTCCTGCAACTATCATTCTTCTGAAGAGTTGTTTCCCTTTAGGTTTTACCTCCCGGCTAGGCCCCCCTTTTTTAGGTCACCTAACCTTACAGCAGTTTTTTCCAGTCATCCTTCACCTGTGGCTCCGGCAGAATGTATGAAATCTAGCACTTTGTTGCCACAAACCTCTTAATAGCACAGATAAGCTAAAAAACGATGGAAATTCTGCCCATGTGCTCACTGTGGTTTAGAAGAATGGGTTTATGGTTTAGAAGAATTCGCATCACAATTTTGTTTGACCTTTTCAATAGATTATATATCTCAACTTCTGAAAACAACCAATGAGTTTCCACAAGCAACTCCGCCCACCCTAATACATCTTCTTTCATGTTCAATTCCTGCCCGAGGGAGTACTCCCTAATCAGCCAGCCACGCGCCCATTCTCAGTGCAGTTTACATTAGGGTGCAAAGCACACCAAGCGATAAGCAAATCAGAACAGTGACCTACAGGATCACTGATTTTGGTCAATTGATGAGAGTGTTATCATGTCTGTCTACAGAACCTTTTCGGAGAACGGGCACTTTGTCTAGTATTCTATAAACTAAGAATCAGTAGTTGTCGTTGGAAGCAGATAACATACCTCTTGTAGCCACGTGTCCTGCTACAATCTGCCAATGGGCTTGTTTAATGAAACAATTCCTCTAATGGGAATCCTCACTGCCTCAATTGCTTTATTTGACAAAACTACTGCACAATGCATATAATGTGTATCATAACACAAACAAAAATGGCAATTCTTGTACAAACAACTGTGGTAATCAGTATTAGAACTCTAGTGGGCTCAATTACTGGCACAATGAAAATAGTGTGCATGATTCCTGGGAAAATATCCCTGGTTCTTCTATTACTGGCAACAGTCCATTGAGGATATTGAGTTTGATGGCCATGACTGCGGGCACACTACATTTGATGTAAATGCTTTCTGACATAATAGCTCTCATGGCCATGGCACTGTCACTGGGAATCTGATGGGCATATATATCTTGGGGCACAATGATTTTGCTGAGGAGTACATTACTGATACTGTTATTTTGATGATGGACATATTGTTTTGCACAGCTATTGAGACGATGCCCATTTCATGAGGCGCATGTGCATAGATGTGCATATCCACATGCACAGTAATTCAATGGCCCTCATTACAAGTCAGGCGTTAAGGGTTTAACGGCGCCGTCGGCGCCGTTAACCCTTAACGCCTGATTCACACTTTAACGCCTGCTTTTTGCAGGCGTTAAAGTCCAAGGCGCTAAGCGACCTTGGTGCTAATTACGGCACCGTAATTTACGGTGCCGTAATTAGCGCCTTTCCCATCCCCATTATGCCCTATGGGTCAAAAATGGGAATGGGGAAGGGCAAATGGTGAATGGGGAATTACCGCCCCACTCACCTTGGAATGGGGCGGTAATTCCGCCATCCACCATGGCGGAATCCGGCATGGACCATGGTGCTAACAGCACCATGGTCCACCGCCGGACTTGTAATGAGGGCCGATGTGTCTAATGAGCCATGAATTAGAGGAGGGGCAGGATGGGACAAAACACCCATACCTAGAGAGAAAATATGATAAAGACATTCTCCTTTACTTACAAATACTTGTTCGGGCGGCACGTTAATCCCAAATGTTCTGACTCGATTTTGCAAAGAGAATCAAAATGGCCACCAGACCTTTAGTAATCTTTGTTTCCCCCCTTCATGCAACAAAGGAAATAACCCAAGGGATATTGAGAGAAAGGCAACGTCTGAAAGTCTTAACACCAATTCGGAGCTGAAGAAAAGAAGAGTGAATATCCAAACCAATGGGAAGACAGCAACAAAAAGAAGCGTGCAGAACTTTGAGTAGAGGGCCCATCAAGAAGTAAATGCGGTGAAGAGTCGTCAGGAACCAGAAGTAGCCAAATGCTGCTCTGGTGGGAACACTTGCATGAAGCCAGCTTTGCCTGTTGAACGCAAGAGGCTGGGTAAAGTCTTTGAAGAAAGTTTACCTGACAAAGACTAGCGGCTGATGAATGAAGAGCTCTTGCTAGATAAAGCCAAGAGGTGTGTGAAAGTCTCCGAAGAAACACTTGCTTGATAAAGCTTATTGTCTAGGTAATGCTGTGTCAGAAGCAGCCTCATTGTGACAGGGTGTTCGAGAGATGTGGCTTGACACGCTGTGGACACTGTGCCGGTCGAGGAGACGTTGACCGCGCCTGCCGTTGTGAGGTCCTTTCCTCTCCATTTTCTGCTGGCGAGCATATGATCCTGTATGTGATCCTGTGTATGTGCAGGGATGTGGCCCCGGTGTAACGGTCCCGGGATTGAGGGGGCATGGCCTCGGCCCTCGGCGACCTCTAGGCATTTAGGTCAGCGCTCCTGATTCAGGCTACAGGTATTTACAGGTCCTTGTGGTCTGAGTTTTTAATCCTGGAACTTGTGGCATGCGAGTACCCGAGAGCACTTGAACAGCACTGAGAAGGGCACGTGAATAAAAGGCTAGCTTCGCTTAGTGTGGTGTTCTTGTTGGGGCATAGAAGGAAAGAAAAAGGAATAAAAAATAAGTATTTTTTATTTTTAGCTGCTAGTTACGGGGTTAGAGCTGACCCGGCTAGACCTTGTTAGGCTTCCCAGAGACGTTTTTATGGGAGGGCAAACAGGGCTCTTGCCCAGGGCCCCCACCTTGAAGGGGGCCCCACAAGGCTAGCTGATCTGAAGTAGTAAGATTCCATTTTGCACCAGTCTTAAATAGCACACTTCAGGATATTTTATGGGTTGCTGCTAGGCTCTAAACCCATTGCCTTTCTGTTTTGGCAAGTGCGTTCTGCCTTGATCAATTCATCAAGTATTGCTTTCTGTGTTCATTGTGGTATACATAGTTTGTGTGTTCCTTATGGCGCAACTCTGTAGCATTCTTTCCTTCCTGTGGGAATTATGTTGATTATGTGCAATAGGCAATGGTGAAATGCACATTGATAAATTGAGTGCCAAAATGGTTCAGAAGTTAGCTCAGTGTGTGAAGCACCATTGCAGAGATGTGTTCATATGCAAAATTAGATTATCACATTCCAGCAAGGCAGCTGAGCTTTTCTTATGTCTGAAGTTTATAATCCTGCTTGCATATGTACTTGGTTTTGCAGAACAACATCTGCTATTATCAGCAAAGTACCTGCACCAAATAGGGGTTGATATAAAAACGAACATATCATCCTTATGGGTTGTTCAGATGGGGTGTTGTAAAACCTAGGCAATCGCCTCCAATTATATTTTAAGGTCTGCTTGTTTGACACAAAAAACGGTTTGCTTTTTGGTAAAAGTCAAAGGTTTTTATGCACGTTTATAAATGAAAATGTCACAAGCCATTGTTTTGGAAGCATTTAAAGTTTTAAAATACAAAATACAAAAGACAAACCCAGATTAAATTTGTTAAATCACATCGAATGGTATGCTGGTTCTCATATACTTCCCTTGATGATGGAGAGAATGAAGCTAGAATCATTCCCATTTTGCATATCACCCTTCTATAATATTTTCTTTAAGAATGCTAATGCTTGGTAGTGTGATTTATGTACTTTCCAAGTCCGTTTTTTTAATAAAATGAGATTATTTTCAAGTTCTTACCGTGAACTAAAATGAAGTATTCAAATGCAGAAATTGCAGAGTTGGCACACATACCAGCTTCACCCCTTCACCCCTTACCCAATGTGTGGTCATAGGCATCTCATTTATTCTTGTATTGCCTAACCTCTTAATATTGTAAATCCCTAAACCTTTCAAAATTGTCAGCCCTTCAGAGTGATTTCCTTCTCATGGTATGATCTTCATAAAAGCCTTATTCATGGTTTCACTGTGCTAATAGTGAGGATATTTATATCACACAGCACAGGCATTTATTTGTTCCTTTGATAGATAATGGCAACACAACAATATCCCACTTCTAATCTCAGTCTGTCTGGATAAAGACACCTTCCGGGTAGCTTCTAATCTGCCTCCACTATCCATGTTACGGTATGTGTAGCATTCTCTTTCCTTCAAATTGGTGGTCTCTATCCATGCTTGAGCATTTTTGCATTCTGTGAGGCAGCTAATGTGAGTTCTCTGTCTATTATGGGTTACATGTGCCTTTTACATACGGTCCTGCGTTAATACTACATCTACCTTCCTGGATGTTAGTGATAAAAAGTATCCTGTATGTACAGAATCCCTTTGTAGACTGCTAATGTTGGTCTTCAAATGCTACTTGTTTATCATTATGATTAGAGCAACAATGAAGAGGGCAATGAGACTTAAAGGGAGTAAACATGCTTATTATGCTGCGAGACAGCATATCAACCTATAGGTTGTGAGCGCAACGGGTGGGGGGAGCGACCAGTATTCTTGATCCCTTAATTCCTTTGGTTTGGTGGAGGGGGGGCCCAAAGATGTCCGTGCCTAGGGCCCCAAAAGTGCTTAAGATGGCCCTGGGCTTGCCTACTACTGTGCAATGAGCCAGTGCTGCTGATGCAGTAAATGTAGGAGCAGGCACTTCAAGACAATAGGCCTCATTACGACCCAGGCGGAAAACCATGGTGCTAAAAGCAACATTGTCCATGCCGGTAACTTACTGACTCCGTCATGGAGAAAGGGGGAATTACCACCCCATTACAAGGTTGGCGGGGCGGTAATTCCCCCTTCCTCCATGGCCCTTCCCCATTCCCATTTTTGCCCCATAGGGCTCAATGGGAATGGGGAAGGCGCTAAGTACGGTACTGCAAATTGCAGTACCGTACTTAGCACCAAGGTCCCTTTGCGGGTCCCTACTTTAACGGCTTGTGCAGACCAGCCGTTAAGGTCGGGTCCCGCAAAGGGACCTCATAATCAGGCGCTAATAGGTTAACGGCGCCGCAGCCTTTTACGGCGCCGTTAACCCATTAGCGCCAGGGTCGTAATGAGGCCCAATATCTAGAGTGCTGCTTTCTGCTTTGTCGTACAGTTGGGAAACAGATGAGAACAAGGTACAGCGCCCTGAGTACCTGACAACGAGGTGATCAACTCCTCGAGGGTGGAAGAGTGTTGTGCATGGGGTCTTTTTGCCCTATTTGTCCATTGCCAGTTTGCCATTTTGGAAGTGCTTACCAAAAAGCATAGTCTAAACTGTAAGTGATTCTTCGTTTTGACTTTGTCTTATAATGTACGCCCTCAGAAGTGTTTCTAAGGTTCATGGCATCCCAATAGAGGAACAAATGTCTACCATGGCTAGGGGCCTACCCCTCCCAGAGTCTCTGGGCGAGGGTGGAAGTGATTGTATTGGCTGAGTTAGCCGATTGGCAAATGTTTTAAAGCAAACTCAGCGAAGATCACAACCTATTTTAAGCCTTTGGATAGTAGGGTTGTGGTTGTCACAGAGGCCCAGTGCAGTTCTCAACTGGGAAAGCGGATTGTGACTGACTTATGTGAAGCGACTCTCGTAATTTGTCCCTCCATAAATGATGAAGCAATCATTTGCAATGTTGAACTCATGGAAAACAAAGCTGGCTGCCCTTTGGCGAATACAGAAAACACCACAATGGGCAGTTCTCTGCCTGCAAGGAGCTGGGGGGTTGAAGCTAAGGTAGTTTAAGACCCTCCAATATTCTCAGACATTGACACATCAGACAGTGTGGCAGTGTCTTCATCCTTTTCATTGACCCCTCCCCTGATTAACCTGTGACAACATTGGTTGTTCCATTATCAGGAGGAGGACCAACTTTGCTCAAACTGGTTAATGTTGTTGAACTATGTTATATCTTCATTTGTATCACTGTATGAAAGCTTGAAAATGGAACTGGCCACCCCTGCAGTGCTGCTGAAATCTATCCAGGGCAAATTGGACCATACGGTCTACGAAACAGAACTTCAAACTTTGCTGCAAATGGAGCCTGCAGTAAACCAATTTGATCTATCACAGGCAGTGTGTTTGCTGCAAACAGCGCTGGATGAAACAGAGTGCAATCAACATCGTTTGCCGGGGGGGGGGGGCGGGGGGGCAAGAACCCTGGGGATGCACCCATTGAACCTATTCTAATTACGGATAGTTTAGCTCTTCGGTAGAAGGCAGAAGGCACTTAATTCAACCTGTAGTTTCAAAATGTGATGGGGCTATTTGGCGGAGAGTCATCTCCATGCAGAATTAACGGGTGCAGAGAATCATAGCCGTTTGAGCGATCTTAAGTCTGGATATGCTGTTTGACCAGTCATCTTGGAACAGAGCGAGCATGCAGTAGTGGGGGCTGCACAAGGTGTGGCGTGCCCCCCAGAGTGTAGCCACTCTGGCTTCATTGAGAGCAAAAGAAACAGTTTGCAGAGGACGGCTGTATTTGTAAGAAGGCGAAATCTAAAAACGTAGAAATGTCCAACCCATCAGAGCCAAGACGCCTAAAAAGAGCATTTGCAAAAACATTTAACCAAAACACGTCCAGAAAGTTCCTAAGAAACTTGACTATTCAGGAATCCTTCAAATCCATTCAATTCCCCATTACTAAGCAGCGTGTGCCTACCCTAGTTTCTATTAAACCCACTGAATATCAAGTGAGTGATGAAGAGGACTCCAGTACAGACAATGAGGCCTATGGTGGTGGCACCAGGTGATGCGTAGTCACCAAGGTCCTTGGGACCTTATTCTGGGAAGGTGGACATGCAACTGGGGAATGTTTTAAATATCCCTGGTACTCTTCTAGTTGAGCCCACCTTTGTTAAAACTGCTGCTTCTGTGCAAACAGATAATTGGCTGATTTGGGGCTGGGCTGTGCTGGACGTGAAGATTGTACACGGCCATGGTAAATCGTTGCAATTACCATATGAGTGCATTGGGGCGAAGTCGGTGGTCTTAGTGCAATACTCATTGCACTCAGACGTGGTGAGAGGTGTTAACACTAATGTGTCTTGCGAAGGGAGGGCAGCGCACAGGGAGGATTCTGCCCTGAGTTTGAGAGGGTGGAAAACTAGTTTGGCCCCTGTGGCCCCTAGGAATGGTAACGATCTGGACTGGAGAGTCATTATACTGCAATTATCAGAGGGCTAAAGGGGAATGAGCAGTCCACGACTCTTCCGATTATGTTGAAACATTACGATATCCCCGAGCAAAGGAGGCTATCCTCTTCCATCAAAGACTCAATCATATGCTCCGCTAAACAATTCTCTTTTATGAATGATAGAAAACCGTATTCTCCTAAGCAACGGGGTGATTAAGAGCAACTCCTGGATTTTATGAAGAGCTTTGCATTTGAGAGGATTGAAGCGATAAATCAAAATTTTGTGTTGAGTAGACGGAACATCCTCAGATTATTGCATGAGATTCTGCAGATGAAAATCATGACGTCAGGGGCCACAGACAAGATGGTGTTGTCCTCCAAGCACTTTCGTGTCTCTTGCACTCATCATAGATGCAGTCAGGTCAGGTGTTGCCGGGGTTCCATGTGATAATATTGACGCAAAAATATCACCATAAAAATATTTAGCCATATTTTTGCGGCAATATTACCCCATGGAACCTGCGGGGGACACCCCCGCAACCCCCATATATATTAAAAGGGAGCGGGGGACACCCCAGCAACCCCCCCATCCATTTACCCCATAAATTATCCCCACCAAAAATATCGCCTATGGCCGTTCTCGACGACCATATGTACGGCAATATTTTTGGTGGCGATAATATTACCTGATACCGTTGCTGGTTAGTACAGGTTTGTAGCCTCAGGGAATTTTCATAGCTCTAGTCCATGAAGGCAGCCAGGAAACAACTCTCCCTTCCATTACACAATGTAAATGCCACAGTGGTGGGGGGGAACCAATAGTGTGGCTATCCACAGTGGGGCATGTATCACCCCGGTGCCGCCCCTCTGAAGTCCGGAGCTCCCAAATATTTATTGCAAACAATGGGGGGTGAGGGGCAAACTCTGGTTCCCAGCACATTCAGCCTCTTACAGTCTAGATGGTGTTCTCCTCCAAGCGCTTTCATGCCTCTTGCGCTCATCAGGGAGGTAGTCAGTTCAGTCTTGCTGGTTAGTGCAGGTATGTAGCCTCAGGGAATTCTGGTGGCTGTAGTCCATGAAGGCAGCCACGAAGCAACTCTCCGTCCAATTACACAATGTAAATCCCACAGTGGGGGGGAGCGGGAAAACCAATAGTCTGGCTCTCCACACTGGGGCATGTGTCACCCCAGTGCTGCCCGTTTGGAGTCCGGAGCTCCGAAATATTTATCTCAAACGATGGGGGTTAGGGGTGCACTCTGGTTCCCATCTCATACAGCCTCTCACAGTCCAGATGCTGTTCTCCTCCAATCGCTTCTGTCCCTCTTGCTCTCACAAGGGAGGCACAGTCAGTTCCTCCAACTGTCTTATGTAGTCTTCATTCCTGTATTCCTTTGGGGTGGTGGGGAGGGATCCGGAACATACACTACATCATCATCACTGCTGCCAGTTTGGTCAGACATGCTGTTAAAAGTCTCACAGGGGAGGAAAATATAAAACAAGAAACATGACAACACAAAAGCACAATGCCAAAAAAACCCATTAAAAAAAGAAAAAAAACGAATACAAAGAATAGTCAAACAGAACAAAAAGCAACATATGGGAAAAGAGGATTAGTTACAAAGTGGGTAAAAAAAGAAGGGAGAAGTAAGGTATGAGAAGCCAAAAGTTCTTGCAGTTACTGAAGAAACCTGTTTACTAGCAAGGACAGAAAGCAATGACAATTAAGTGATTTTCTGTTTTGTGTGGTGAATATCCGTGGTTATGGAATCTCGCACGTTCTGATTGGTCAATTTGGAATGCGCAGATTTCGCTATACGGCTTGGGCGTAGCTGCGTTTTCAAACCCCCTGCTGTGATTAGTTGAATTGTTGTCGTAGATATATGTCAAGTGCATCCACGTACCCGCAGCTCGTGTTCTGATTGGTCAATTTCGCATGGGCAGATTTTGTCATACATCGTGAGCATAGGGGCGTTTACGTTTCCCGCGTGGTCAGTGGTTGAATTGTTGATGCAGATATATCTAATGTGTATCCGTGTACCCATAGCGGGCGTTCTTATGGTCAATTTTGCATGCTGGGATTTCATCATACGACTTGTGCGTAGTCGCGTCTAGAGAACCCCCCCTATATGATTGGTTGAATTGTTGATGGGGATATGTGTCACGTGCCTATGCGTGCCCATGACGTGCGTTCTGATTGGTCAGTTTCACACACGCGGTTTTCATCATACGGCATGGAAGGAGACACGTTTACGCTTCCCGCGCTGTCATTGGTTGAACTGTTGAAGCAGATATATCTAATGTGTTGTCACATACCCGCAGCGTGCGTTCTGATTGGTCAATTTCGCACGCACAAATTTCATGATGCGGCATGGGCGTAGACGCTTTTTACGCTTACTGCGCTGTCATTGGTTGAATTATCACACATATATGTAAAGTATAGCCGCAATTATAAAAAAAAGTTTAAAACAATGTGTATTTATATATATACATAGTCTTTATGCACAATAACTGTAACACCAGCATGACTTTCTCTTCATCAAACTAGAATAATCTGTTCTTATATATATATATATTCATGTAAAAAACTGCAGTTGTAGGGATGTTAAGGTAAGCAATACATTGTAACAAAACCTTTGAAATTCAAGGATAAAATGTTAGTTGCAAGGACATTAAGGTGAGAACTTAAAGTAACAAAACCCCTGAAATTCAGCTAAAGCCACCTTAACTTTGCGCCCCCTGTTGTGCAGCATATGACCACAATGATGACATCACTGGTGACATCACTAATGACATCATCTATGACATACAAACAAGTCAATATATTAAAACATTTGATACTATTTAAAGATTACTTTTACTTTGTATAGTATGTTTTATTTCAATGTTAACATGTTAATCATTTACAAAAGAGACACAGAATGAAATATACATCTGAGAACATGTTTTGAAGTAAATGTTGAATTTTAAAACGCCATTTCTTTTCTATGTAAATTTAAAAAAAATGTCAATACCCATGCCTGAAAATATTAAAATATATCCTAATACTTAGGTGTTCTTTTATTTTAAAGCACTTATCATGTCATTTGGAAAATTATACCTGTACACACGTTTCTTACAATAAAACAATTGAGTATTTACATATGTTTATTTTAAAACGTAGCAAATAATTAGGGTTCAACAATTGTCGCTTTCTAATTATTTGTGCTAATTATTTCTGTAAATGTATACACAGATTATATAATAGTGAACATGCCTTAGATATATTTGGCACAAACAGGAACATTCTAAGCAGTATACTATTTATAATTCACATATCATCAGATACATAATGGTATTAGTGATGTCATCTCTAAGGTCATCATTGTGGTCATAGGCTGCACAACAGGGGCGCAAAGTTAAGGTGGCTTCACCTTAATGTCCCATATGGGATACATTACTCACCGCAACCGTATTTCTGATGCTTGTATGCGGAGTATTACAGTTTGTTTTTCGAAACTCGAAAATGGGCGTCAACATAGGGAGTGCCAGTAATACTATCCCTAGTGTGACGTCCACTGTACCCATGATACCTCACGCATGTAGGTCCCTCAAATTGTATTTTTTCTGACATGAGGTAGCATGAGGAGTAGCGTCATTACAGATTATCCAAGCAGATAGATAGATAAGACTACAAGCATCAATGCGCCTTCTCTCAGAGGGTCGGAAGAGCGGGCGCATGTGAATCTAAGCAGATACAAGCATCAGAAATACGATTACGGTGAGTAATGTATCCCTTCTGAGGCTTGTGGAATCTGCTTAGATCACATGCTCTGCATAGATTAGCGAGCAGTGCTAGAAGAAGGAGGTGGGATGTGAGAAGGGTCATGAGCGAACAAATGTCTTAGAACCGCTTGTCCCACTTGAGTATCTGTCTTGTAATGAGTGTCAATGCAGTAGTGCTGAGTAAAAGTGTGAATAGAGCTCCATGTAGCTGCTTTGCAAATGATGTTGAGGGGTACATTTGCAATGAAAGCCAGAGTGTCCCCAGTGCCTCTTGTAGAGTGGGCTTGGCGTAAAAGGCAGTGTCTTTTCTGAAAGGGAGCAACACAGTTGGATACATTTGACGATCCATTTTGAGATGGCACCTTTAGTGACGCGATCTCCCTCTCTGCCTGTAGCTACGGAGACGAACAGTTGGTCTGTCTTTCTTAGCGGTCTGGTCTTGTCTACGTAGTAGAGGACCGCTCTTCGTATATCTAGTGTGTGAAGTTTCACCTCAGCAGAGCTTTTAGGTTCTTGGAAGAAGGCCGGTAGCTCAATGGACTGGTTAACATGGAATTTAGAAATGAAATTAGGTGAGAACCTAGGCTGTGTTTGTAGAACCAGTTTATCCTTATGAACAGTAAATAAAGGATCCTGCACTGACAGAGCCTGAATTTCACTGACCCTTCTTTAGGGTGTAATGGCTACTAAGAAGGCAGTTTTATAGGTCAGGTGTTTGAGACTAGCTTTATGCATGGGTTCAAAGGGTGGTCCCATGAGTTTAGCAAGCACCACATTAAGGTCCCATCCTGGTGGTGGGTTTGAAATTGGAGGGTGGAGTCTCTTTACCCCTTCCATGAAGGCTTTAACCACTGGTACTTTCCACCACGATGCCTTGTTATGGGAGGTGGTCTAGGCTGACAGCGCCACCAGGTGTACTTTGAGTGAATTAAATACCAACCCTGCGTCCAACAGGTGGAGCGTGTAGGTGACAATTTTGGAAGGAGTGCAATCAACCGGGTTGATTTGTTTATTCTGGCACCAGATAACAAATCTTTTCCATTTATCAAAGTAACAGTGCCTCATGTTTGGTTTCCTTGATTCTTTTAGGATATCCATGCATCTCTGCGGCAGGTTGAGATGTCCAAACTCTATGGGCCTCATTACACGGAAGGCGGTGATCCAGGGTCCTATTAGCACCCTGGACCATGCCGGTAAATTACCAGCACCGCCTTGGCGGTAAGGGGATTTACCGCCCCATTCCAAGGTCGGTGGGGCGGTAAATCCCCCTTCCGCCATTGCCCTTCCCCATTCCCATTTCTGCCCCATAGGGCTCTATGGGAATGGGGAAGGCGCTAATTACGGCACCGCAATTTTGCGGTGCCGTAATTAGCTCCGAGGTCCCTTAGCGGGTTGGTTTTTAACGCCTGCAAAAAGCAGGCGTTAGAGCACCAACCCGCTAAGGGACCTCGTAGTACGGCGGTAAGGGTTAACGGTCACCGTTGCCATTAACGGTGACCGTTAACCCTTACCGCCGTCCGTGTAATGAGGCCCTATGACTTCAGGAGCCTTGCTGCCAAGTTCATTGAGCTGGGTTGAGGATGCACTGTTTGACCTTGGTGTTGGGATAGCAGGTTGTGCCAGCACAGGAGTCTGAGGGGTTCGCACAGTGCTAGTCTGAGCAGGTGTGGGAACCACGGTTGTCTCCCCCACCTGGGAGCAACAAGGATGAGCGTCATCGATTCCCTGTGCATCTTGTTGACCACCTTCCTCATGAGAGGCATTGGTGGAAAAGCATAGGCAAACATCCCTGACCAGTTCATCCACAGGGCGTTCCTCTTGGAGTCTGGCTGGGGGAACCTGGATGCGACAGGTTCTCTCTTGTCCACCAGTGAAGACTTTGTACATGTGTTGGTGAAACAACCCCTAGATCGTCCCACTGACCACTTGCCTGAGACCACTGTTTCGCCAACCATTCTTGCATGGGTCGCATGCGCAGGCGCGCATGGGGGACCAGGTAAATACATGACGCCATCATGCCTAGCAAACGCATCGCTTTGCGCACCCTGGCGTCCGGACTGATATTGAGGAATTTGCAGTGGTAGATTCCGAATTCTTTCCTCTGATGGAAAGGCCAACCCCTGTTGAGTGTTTAGGGCAGCTCCTAGGAACTGTTTGGAGGTGCTTGGCACCAGGCTTGATTTTTTCTCGTTGATAGAGAAACCAAATTCGAAGAAGAGGTTGATCGTTCTTTGGATGTTGGATCTGCAAATTACTGGGGTCTCCCCTGTGACGAGCCAGTCGTCCAGGTAAGGGTACACTGGGATTGCCTCCCTGCGTAGGCATGCCGCTGCCACCACCAGTACCTTGGTGAATACCCGTGGAGCCGAGGCTATACCGAAGGGCAGCACCTTGAACTGGTAGTGCTGGCTGTCCACCTTGAAGCGCAAGAATCTTCTGTGCGCTGGGAACATGGAAATATGAAAATAGGCATCTTTCATGTCCAATGTTGCCATGTAATCCCCTCTTTTTAGGAGGGGATTACCTCTTGGAGTGTAGTCATGCAAAATTTTTGGGGCTTGACATACTTGTTTGCAGGGCGTAAGTCTAATACTGGGCGCATTGTCAAATCTTTGTTTGGCACAAGGAAGTAAGTTGAATAAATACCCTTGTTTACCTGGTTGCCCGGGACGAGTTCTATCGCGTCCTTTGCGAGAAGATTGACGATTTCCTCGAGGAGGATCTTTTGGTGGTCCAGGGAGTGTACCTTTTGTCTTGGAGGATGGTTGCGGGGCGCTCCAGCAGTTTTATGCAGTATCCTGCTGACACTGTGGACAGCACCCATCTGTCCGATGTGACCCCTTCCCATGCCTGGTTGAAGTTGGAAATGCACCCCCCTACTGGGGATGCGTGGGAAGGGACCCTGAGCGGAGCATCAATGTTTGCCGGGAGGCGTACCGCCTCTGCCTGGGCTGCCTCTCCCTCTACCATGGCTCCTCTTGTTACCTCTGCCGTAACTCTGGGTAGTCTATTGGTTGCCACCCCATGATGTACCCTGCCCCTGTGCGTAATTGGAGCCCCTCTGGGAATTTTGCCCGCGTGAGCGACGAAAATTACTATTCCCTCTTTGGTTCGTGGGCTTATTAGTCAATTGTCCCAGGGACTTTAGGGTATCGTACTCGTCCTTGGCAGTCTTGCGTGCCTCCTCTACCGCTTTGCCAAACAAGACATTCGGTTCCACCGGCATGTCGATAAGAGTAGCCTGGGTCTCGGGTTTAAACCCTGACTGTCTGAGCCAAGCGTGTCTCTTAATGACGGTGCTCTCTGCGATGAGCCGGCCTGCATTATCTGCGGCATCAAACGTCGCCTTTAGAATGCACCTGGACACGGATCTACCCTCCGACGCGATCTGGGCTAACTGGCCCTTTAGTGGTTCCGGTGCGGAAGCAATGAGAGCAGCTACCTGCTCCCACTGGTGCCAATTATAGCTTGCCAGCAGAGTGGTGGGGTTACCAGACACTTGGTCGAAAAAACCCTTTTTTTCCCTAAACGAAAACCTAAAAAATATATATATAAATTAAAAAAAAATTCGACCATTTGGTTTTCGACCAAATGGTGTCGATCATTTGTCCTGTCGACCTTTTTTTTTTTTTCGACGAAATGTCCGGACACCGAGTGGTGGTATTGGCTATTCTTGCTTGGTAAGCGGAAGTGGAGGCCACTTTCCTTCCTAGACCATATATTTTCTTGCTCTCCTTGTCTGGGGGAGCTTCAGATGATGCTAGGGGAGTACCCACTCTTTTCCGGGTGGTAGTGATTACCAGTAAGTCGGGCTTAAGTTGACCCCTTATGTAAAGTGGGTCGGACTGGGCACCCTGAACAATTTTTCATTTCTGTGGTTGACAGCCCTGGTGAGATTAGAGGTGAGGAGGGAAGGATCAATTCTGCGTTGGATGGACTTCAGAATTGGTATGGCTTGGGCAATCGGTTTTTTGTCCCCCATGATTTCCTCTGCAAAGTCCCTCTCTTCTTGGGCCCCCTCAGTGTCTTTGTGGAAGTGCTCTGCAGCTCTAGCTAAGACCTCATTCCGAAGGAGCTGGTTATCGACAGGTGAGTCAGTGACCTGTGGTTCTTTGCGAACAGGTGAGTCGATATTGTAGACCTCTGCCTCGTCTTCCTCCTCATCATCCTGGTCCTCGTCGTCTCCATAATAATCGACCCCTGTTTGGTCGTCCAGCATCTGTATGTCTGGATCTTCAGCATACTGATGGTAAGGTTGAATATAGTAAGGGTCTGAAATCAGGCCCTGAGCTGGAGCCTCAACGCAAGGTCTCTCACTAGGAGGCTGAGGGTCTTTGGATCGTGACGGAGTAGCGTTGCCAGGGGTACTCTGATATCTCAGAAAATGCTCTGGGTTTTTTTCGTAGAAATTAGCCAAAGAAGACATTCTTCTCATCACCCTGTCTATGTCCTCAGTGCTCCATTCCCTAAAACTGGGGACGACAACCTCCTGTTGAGGTTCCTCTTCTATTCCCATAACCTGAGGAGTGGGAGGGATAACCTTGGGTGTTGTGACAGGGGCAGGGGTCTTGGACCTCGGGTGCAGAAGTTGAGTGTGATGACTTTTTCTGCTGTTTGTCCCCCTTACCATGAGTAGAAGAGTGTTTCCCTGATGGTTTGGCCTTCTCTGAATGTTTGTTTGTTTGTTTATTTATTTGGTAATGCGCTCCGAGCCCGTGGGCATCTGGGCGCAGCAGTACAAGAGGACTCGAGACTTAGTTACAATGCCTGACACAGGCTATTACAGAAAAACAATGGTTGCTTACAGTAGGTGATACAATGCACATAAAATATCAAGTTTAAGCGCATAAGAGCAACATTTTAACAGGTTGTGCCGTTTCCACTAGGGTGAGGGTCGTTGCATGTCGTTGTTGTGCAGCCATTTGAGAGCGTAGGATCTGAATCTTGTGTAGGGTAAAGGGCATCTAAGGTCGGATGGGAGTGTGTTCCATGATTGTGCAGCTCTAACTGGGAAGCTTGCACCGCCCGCTGTGGTAAGTTTGAATCTGGGGACTTCCAGTAGGAAGGTGTTGGCAGTTCTCGTCAGTCGGTTAGAGGGTCTCCAGTTGATTCTTTCCGCTAGGTAGGGGGGTGCTTGATTGTTGAGGCATTTAGAAGTGAGGGAAATAGTTTTAAGTAGGATTCTGTCCTTTATCTTTAGCCAATGGGCTTCTATCCGGTGTTTGGAGATATGTTCTCTGCGTGGGATGTTCAGAGCTGCTCTAAGAGCGTTATTCTGCAATCTCTGGAGTTTGTCAGTGACCGACTTGTTGGCACCTGAGTATAAGGCGTTGCAATAGTCGAGTCTGGACATGACAAGGGCATTGGCCAAGATGAGGCAGCTGGCACTGGACAGGAAGGGTCTGGCGGCACGGATGAGTTTACACGTGTAGGTGGTTGAGGAGGCGAGGGAATTCACTTGCTTTTTGAGGGTGAGAGCTGAGTCGAGGTAAAAACTCAGCGTTTTGACCTCGCGCATAACCTTAATAGTATTGTTATCAATGTTAAATGAGGTGTAGTCCGGGGTGAGTTTGGATAGTTTGTGGTCTGAACCGAGGAGCAGGATTTCAGTTTTATCGTCGTTCAGGCAGAGGCCATGTGTGGCCATCCATGCTTGAATGAGGATGTAAATTTTATTCACCAGAGCCAAGTCCACTTCATAGTTGCCCGAAAGGGGTATGAGGATCTGGGTGTCATCTGCGTAATTAGTGTAGGTGACGCCCAGTCTGTCCAACTTGTCGAACAATGGCTTGGTGAAGATATTGTACATAGTGGGTGAGACACAGGAGCCCTGTGGGACTCCACATGTGATTTGGATGGGGTCAGCACAGGTGGTGGAGGAGAACACTCTCATAGTCCGGTTGGCTAGAAAGGATTGGACCCATGCTATAGCATCTCCTGTGAAGTTGGCAGCCAGCTTGAGGTGGTTGCATAAGACTGCATGGTCCACCAGATCAAAAGCTGCTGACAAGTCCAGTAAGAGTAGCAACGCTGTTTTCCCATTATCCTTAAATTCCTCCATTTTGGTTTTGAGATCTATCAGGGCAGTTTCCGTGCCATGGAGAGGGCGGAAGCCCGATTGGCGCGAGCCTAGTAGATGATTAGCTTCTAGGTACTCTTGAATTTGGAGATAGGCTACTCTGTCGATAATTTTTAGTAGGAAGGGTACCGTGGTAATGGGCCTATAGTTAGTCGGGATAGAAGGATCGAGGGTTTGTTTTTTGAGAAGGGGGAGGACCCAGGATTCTTTTAAGTTGGCTGGCACTGTGTTAGATTTGAAGGATGAGTTGATAAGCTTTGAGATGAAAGGGGCTAAGTCTCTGGCAGCGTCCTTTATTATTTCAGCTGGGCAGCTGTCGCCCTTACAGTTAGAGGGCTTCAGTGAGAGGATGCCTTTTCAGTGTCGATGATGGAGATGGGTTTAAAGCTAAAAGGGGGGATAGTGGTAGGTTCAGTTACTGGAGGCAGTTGTTGATCAGTAAGAGAGAGGGTGTCTTTTTTGTTCATTATTTTAAGTTGGAGGGTGGAGACTTTGTTTGATAGGGCATTCTGTATATTAGTGCACCATATCTTGTCCTTTGGGACCGTGTCAGATGGTTGGATAGGGGATTCCATTTCCCGGAGGATGGCAAATAGTTCCTTGGTATTCGATTTGGCATTGGTAATTCTGTCATTGAATACGTTTTTTTTGGTGTTGATAATTTCAGACTTGTAATGTTTTGTAGCTTGGGTTAGCTTGGCTTTGTTGTCGTTAGTGGGCGAATTACGCCAGATGGTTTGGAGTTTTCGTTTCTGCTTTCTAAGGTCCTTAAGCTGGGGGGTGAACCAGGCGTTGAGGTGGGCTTCTTGCTTAGCTTTGCGTAGTTTTGCAGGTGCAATGGTGTCTAGTGCGTGAGACATAGCTTTGTTAAAGGTGCCTACTAGTGTGTCTGGGTCGGTGTTGTCCTTCAGACCGTTAATAGTGGGCAGGAGGAGGGGGATAAGTTTTTCTGTAGTAATATCTTTTTTACTTCTGGTAGGGAGTGGTGGTATCATTTTGATAGTCTTGGGGCTGGGGAGGTCAACTGTGGCAGTGAAATGTATTAGAAAGTGGTCAGTCCATAGTTGAGGGGTGATGGAAGTGATGACTATGTTACAGTTGAGTTCTGAGACCCAGTCAAGGATTCTGCCTTTAGCATGTGTGGGGGAGAGAATTTTTTGGGTAAGGCCATGGTCATTTAGGATAGCTGTTTTAGAAAGGGCATTTTTATTGCCTGGCTCATTGAAGCCGATGTTGAAGTCGCCCATCAGCAGCGTTTGCGAGTGTTTTTGGGTATTGTTCGCTATGAGGGTAGTAAGGTCATCTTCAAAGATTCCCGGGGGACCTGGGGGCCTGTAGATCAGGTGAATGGCTAGCGTGCGGTTATTGGAGAGTTGCATTTTTGCTGAGAGTACTTCGCAGGAAGCGCAGGGGTGTGAGGTGGTGAGTCGGATAGGAAAGGTGGTTTTCGCGATGATTGCTAGGCCACCGCCTTTAGCATTGGGTCTGTCTACTCTGTGGATCTGGTAGTTGTCAGGTATGGCTAACATCAGTGAGGGTCCTGCTGCCTCATGGAGCCAGGTTTCTGTTACGGCAAGGAAGTCAATGCTACTGTTGTTCAGTATGTCAGCAATTTCAATTGCATGAGCTACCATGGATCTGGCATTGATAAGGGATCCAGTAAGAGTTAGGGTGTTGTTGGGAATAGGATGACTTGCAAGTGTATCTGTATGCTTATTTTGACTCTGGCGTATCTTTTGGTAGAGGTGAGTAGGAGTTGGGGTTGGAGTTAAAGGTGTCGTAGCTAGAGTTTGCTTATCCATGTGTGTCTGCATAGATGGGAATCTAGCAGCATTGTTAGTACTGTTTCTTTTAGGTTCGTAAATGCAAGGTAGCCTTGCCCTAAGTCTCAGGTTTCTATCAATGGGGGGACGAGAGCTGAGGGTAGCAAAGGTCATGATTGTAGCTAGGAGGGTCAGGGAGGTCAAGTTTCTGCACATGGTAGTTGGTGTGGTCCGCTGATGCAATTTACTTCCCTTGTTTGGCTAAGATGTCTGGCTAGGGTGGCGCAAAGTGTAGTGCAGGTGGCTAGTTGAAGCTGGGGCTGCGCCTAGTGATAAAGGGCGTGATATTCACGAAGCACAGTATGGGCTAGAGTGCATGGTCTGTTAATGATGATAGGGCACAACACAATCAAGGTGGTACGTTAGCGACCATAAGGCACAGTACAGTTAAAGTGGTCCGTTAGCGACATAAGGCACAACACAGTTAAAGTGGTCCGTTAGCGACCATAAGGCACAACACAGTTAAAGTGGTCCGTTAGCGACCATAAGGCACAGCACAGTTAAAGTCGTCCGTTAGCGACCATAAGGCACGACGCACTGAGATGAACCATGAGCACCTGGGTATAAGTAGCACAAAGAAAACTAGGGTCTAAGTGCGTGGACACAGCTATGGTAGTTATTGTGGGTACGGGTGTGGATCAGATCATGCAAACATGAATCGATACATTAGCAATGCAATGGGACGCAAATTTAAATGCATAGGTTCATGGGTACATGAATCTTTCGACGCCTGGCGTTGAGATTCGGTGGTGTGTAGCGTACTCTCTGTATCCTTCGAGTGTGAACGTCGACCCTCGGAGGCAGACGCCGATCGGGCTGCCGGAGCCGACTCTAAGCGTGCAGCTTGGGGGTGGAGATCGGATTCGTCTTCTGATGACCATACCTCAGTGACTTTGGGGAGCAAGGGACTCTTGTGGACAGTTGCCGTGTGTCGTGAGGCGATCTCGACCTGGAACGCCCAGAGGACACAACGATTCTGTGGACCGCTCTCTCTGTGCCTCATACTTCCTAGAACTCGACACGCGTGTTGAGTCTCGGCTGGGGTTATTGTGTTTAGGTGTAGTAGTCTGGGTAGCGCTCGTGTCGCCGGGTTTGGTCCCCATAACAGCCCTGCCGGACAATCCTCCGAGGTCGGGGACTAGCGCTTGGGTGTCCTTCGACGCCCTTGTGCCCTCGCTGTCCGAAAGGGCGGTGTTGCTGCCATCACTGTGTCATGATGCCTACCCTCGGGGACCCGGACCAAGTCCAGCAACCCCGGAAACAGGCATCAAGTTATTCTAAGGAAGCCCAACAACCCCTGCTAGGGGCTATTTGGGTGCAGTCCTAGTGCCTATGGTGCCAGGCTCATATGGAGAGTCAGTCCTGGCGCCATAGGCGCCAGGCTCATAGATTAAAACTTACCTGATGCAGACCATGCTGCAAACTCACCTGATGCAGACCATGCTGCAAGAGCTCCAAGCCAAAAGAGGCTTGGAAGGGACTGCTTTACCTAGGGACTATTTTTTACTCGGGTGGGGCTGGGGAGGAATACTTACCTGGGACTACTTTGGAGGCTATTTAAACCACGCCCGAAGAGCAGCACACGCTTTGCGTTATTCTGCATCCAGCAGCGTAACGCTCACCATGCCTGCAAGTCTGCATCCAGTCTTCTTTCATGCCCGCCTTGAGTCTGGAGCTCCTAGAAAAAGGGAGAAAGAAGGAGAAAAGATTAGAACAAGAGCAATACCTTTGATCCTTACCTGAATTCCCGATCCATCGCGCCTTCGAGCTGGAAGAAAGAAGTTATTTTATGCGTGTCGCCTCGCCTGCTGCAGCGCCGCGCTGAACTCACCGGCCTCGCATCTTCACATTCCACCGCATCTTTCTGTATGTTCCCGCCGCACTCCGGCACCTAAGGGGAAGACAAGAACAGCAAGGTGAGCCAAGGGAATACACAGAGGCAATATTAGTTACCCCCCATAGACTTACCTGATTTTACCACCAGGGGTACTATTCCTCTTCACGGGTCGGCGCAGCTTCCACTGCATCCTCGCCGAACCTCGGCCCCTAAGGGGAAACAAAAGAACAGCAAGGTGAAACAAAGGGACAAACAAGGGGAAACCTCCTCATCACAATAGACTTACCCGATTTTACCGCCGGAGGCATTATTCCCCGAGACTTTATACTTTCTCTCAGCTCCTGAATAAGGGAGAAAGCAACAGGTTACATATTGACATTATTTTATCGAACAGTGTTGGATAATACAAATTTAACGGTTGCCACGAGGAACTCTTTGCTAGTGTCAAGCTGCAACCTGCAAGGAATCGGACAAGAGTGAAAGTCAGACATTTGAACGCTTACGAACTACATACTTACGGCGTCTTGCTGGGAATCTCAGAGTCAATATTGTTCTGGAACTCACCAATTCCTTCGAGCCAGTGAAGCAACTGGTTATCTACATGCCCCTGCGCTCAATGCAGGATGGAGAGCTCATCTTTCCAAACCATCAGGTGAGACTATAAGAGGGGATATCAAAGGTGATCAGTGGGGAGAACAGCGGGAGGGGGGGGGTTAATGCTCAACTCCCCGGGTGGTTAATTCCCTTTCTCCATTTGCAGAAGAATATTCCTACGGGCCAAGCAAACAAAGGTAGGTGGGCCAGTCCAGTCCGTCATCTCGGCACTACGCGTCACATTGGTGGAGACCGCAGCTGTCCAGTTCAGATCGACGCCCCTGTGGGAGCCAGGTGAGCGTAACACACTGAAGGATCCCACCGCTTCCACGGCCTCGAGCTGCCTGGCGTGATGGGCCCAACGTTTAGTGGAGCGGTCCTTTAGTGTCTTAGCCTTAAAAAGGCTACACGCTCTGCAGTTAGCTTTGGGGTGGTCCCTACGCAAACAGAGATTACAGGTGGCATGTTTGTCAACCCTAGGGTACTTGTGGTTGCACTTGGGGAAAAATTGAAATGGCGTACTCTCCATATGTCACCTTATGGCAGCGGGCGAGTGTATGTAGGAAATAATAATGAGTGTGAGTATGTTTTCACCCTCCACTCTCCCTACTTGCAGGGCCGAAGCCAGAGGCCTTCCGAGGCCCAAAGTCCGTCGTGCAGGATCAACGGTTGTTTGTTCTTCGGACCGGCGTCGATCTTCAGGATCTCGACGTGGGAGTGAAAGAACGGGGAAATTTAGATGATTTTTAGCAAAATGGCTGAAAGCCAGAGAACTCTGCAACAATGCTTCCGACAAGTATGGCGGAAAAAAATAATCTGAGGGTCCTACACGTGTGAGAGATCATGGGTACAGTGGACGTCACACTAGGAATAGTATTACTGGCACGCCCTATGTCAAAGCCCATTTTCGAGTTTCGAAAAACAAACTGTAATACTCTGCAGCTTCCACTAGATGTCGGCCTATGCACAGCATGTGATCTAAGCAGATTCCACAAGCCTCATAAATATATATATATATATATGATAGTGCATTTGAGCCAGGTATCACATTCCACAGTGCCACCTAGTGGCCATCACTGAAGTACACCAACAGTTCTGAGCCGCATCAGCAAAACATTGTAGGTATAGAAATTAGCCAAATACAAGCCTTTTTCTCCAGGAAATTGCCTTTGTTTGAGAGAGCAGTGCTACTTTATGCATAGCTTAATTAACCCAAGCACAGAACTGGAGGTGAACTTACAGCGATGGCTACTAGGTGGCATTGTGGAATGTGTGAATTGGCTCAAATGGACTAACCTGCTTTCACATTTCAGGTGAAAGGGTGTTTTTCAAGCCTTTTTAAACCCACCATTATTGCGAAAAGAGAGCTTGGTATATAATGTATGTATTCTAATTTGCACTATATGCAATTCAAAATTTAATTTATGAGTTTCAATATACAGTGCATTTATTTCAGTATACAATAAATGTGTCTCAGTGTACGTGTTCATATTTCAACATGTAACATATATACAATATACGCACATCTCAGAATACAATGTTTGTACCTCAGTGGACAGTTTATTTCAGAAAATAATATATATATATATATATATATATATATATATATATATATATATATATTATACATATAATATATATATTGCCTGTTGCCTGTTGACCACGTGCCCCCACATCCCCCGGTTGCCTGTTGTCCACGTGCCCCCCCATTTGCCTGTTGTCCACGTGCCTCCCACCCCCTCTGATTGCCTCTTGTCCGTGTGCCCCCCCGGTTGCCTTGTTGTCCCTGTGCCCCCCTACTTCTAACCACTGCAGGAGTCTGTCTTGATTCATTATGGTTTACCATCACCGTCTTGTTGGCAATGCTTGGATTTGACTTTTATGGACTCATTAACTCTTGGCGCTTCGCCCCTTCCCCGACATTTCATACTCAGGGTGGCCCTGAATCATGCCCTGCCCATCTACATCTTGAATCCTGGCCTGCATTTGCTGTTCTCTTGCAACATTATGTGTTATTTTGACTTCTGCAACTGTCTTCGCTCTCCCCTCTTGCTTCTCCACTCTTTTTCTCTGTTTTACTCCCTGTCTCTCCATCTCTCCCTCTCTCCTCCCCCTCCCCTTATGTTTTTCTATGCACTTACTCTATCAGAACTATCCTTGGACCTAGTATGATAGCATCAATGTTTGTCTCTTCCCCCTCCCTTATTTATTTCTTCTGCCCCCCGCAACATCCCACCCCACCAGCACTATCTGAAATGCCGTCAGGTCTAGTACGATAGTCGCTTCTTTTGTTCTTCTCCTTCCTTCTCCTTCACCGCTTGTAAATCTCTGGCTCTACCAGAAATGTTGTCAGGCCTAGTACGGTAGTCGCTTGTCTGTTCCCAATTCCTTCCCCGCCCCTCCCCCCTTCCTTATTTGTTTCTTAGCTCTTTCACTATCTGAAATGTCGTCAGGCCGAGTACGATAGTTAATTTCACATTCTTATTGTTCATGGCCTGTAAGAATGTCATTGTATTTTCCCTTGTTCCCTCCCTAGACTGAAGCGCTTTGGAACACATTGTGTATAGGCGCTATATAAATATATCATATTTTAGTATGCAGTGTATACATCTGATCATGCAGTTTATATATCGTAGTGTACAGTGTATGTGTTTAAATATGTCAGTATATAATGTATACTTCTCACATACTATATCTTTGTATACCAGTTTAAATATATGTTTGTGTAACTATATGGTAGAATACAAGGATCTCATGTATGTTTCCATGTCTGCACTTCTACCTGTAAGGCACATGCTACCTGTAACTCTTGCACTGCCTCTCAGGTCGTGTAACTAAGACACCTTCTTGAAACAGCACCTCGATGCCTCTGGGCTGTTAGGCGATTTACAAAAACAAAATAAATAAATAAAAAAGTATCACAGTGTAGACATTTCAATATCAAATGTGTGCATATGAATATAATGTACATCTCAGTATAAAATGTTTGTATCTCAGTGTATAGCATATGTAATACATGGCAGCCTGCATGGCCAGTATAAAAGCCTGTAAATAATGTTCTTATTGCAGACTAGTTGTGACATCACAACTGACCTGTAAAAAGAAAATGACATCGCTGCTGATCTACAATCCATTATTACGCTTCAGTTGTGACGTCACAATGACAGATGCTGGAGCCAGCACGGAGCAAAATTCCAGCTGTCACTGCAGCACTTAATTATAGCCGTTTTAAGCTTTACACATTCCTTTCTTCTAAAATCGCATTCTATGAGACTTTACAGTCATTAACTAATAAGTCACTGTTTATGTTAGTATTGTTTTATATTGTGCACTGCACACACATGTAAGAACCTGCATGTTATTGCTTATTTTAAAGTACAAAACGAAAACGATTTCTAGATGCATTTTTCTGCAACCCATTAGAAGCTGCTTGTTATTAGAATTTGTTTTAACCCAACCAGATTCTTCTTTGATTATGTGTAGCAGCAACTGGAAGATCTCTTGCAATACATTAACCAAGATGCCAGGTATTAAAGGGGATGACAGTGTGTGGCCATTTATCAAAAGGAATATTGCAAGTACATGACCTTCTGAAGGAACTTGGCTGATTTATAAAGCGCGGTAGGGGGTCATTTATCCCATCGTCATCTCAATATATGATGTTGCCAATTCCATATATATTATGTGCATGTCTCTATGCAATATATAGATTGTGAATCTTGGATTGTGTCCCCAACAGCCCCCATGACAGTCAGCCAACGCCTTAATCAAGACTGAAAGAGCCTTACCTGTATACCAAGCAAAGGAAGCAGATCAACAGGTAGAATCCGATGGTGAAGATGTAGGCCAGCTGCATGCTGTAGGAAGCAAGGTTTACATCCTTCCAGATCGTTTCATTGGTGTAAAATCCATAATACAGCACTGTTTCCTGGAAATAACCCTGCAAAGAATCATGTGTGTTTAGTTATATTTACAAGCCAAAGCATGTAAGGAGAATTGGAGACTGGGTGATAGTTTTACCCACTAGAGGCACAATTAGTCAAACCTGACCACATATGCAAATATGTATTATGCAATTTCGCAGGAACTGTTACCAGGCAGGACTGAAATATTGTGCACAGCAGGAACATTTCTGTGCTGCACAGGTTGGTCATGTGGAAGCGCAGGCATCTACGACAAAAACACTTATTTACTAAGGAATACAACAACAAACTGAAAAAGAGGGAGAATGTCCCTGATCAGGCTGGCTAGGGCTAACTGCACCGTCAACACAACTTGGAAAAACCTCTTTGGAAAGACAACAGAGGTCCTCTGGTTTTTGCCCTCCGCTGAAATGAATGATGGACTCGTGCAACAAGTTCACCCAACACAATCAAACAGTCATCTTTGAAGGCTCAAAGGAAGAAAGGTATCACCCTTTAACTAGGGCATTACGTTGGCTCGCTATGTACACGCGCCCCTTGCTATATTATCCTGTCGATGCCTGTTCTAATAAGATTCTACTTTTTGCAGAATAATGTTGTAGTTAATGGACATTTTTCGTAATTGGAGACCTCGGTAAATGTAAATCAGCGTGGGGCAATTCGCCCCCATCCTTCTTATCCTGCCCCCTCGCTGTTCTTCCATGTTTTTTCTTGCTATGTACCGCCAAGGCTTCGCTGTGCATTTGGTTATCAAAGCTTTATAGAGCATGAGATGGGTCGTTCTTGCAGGATAATACCCGCCTAAAGTCAAGGCGTCATGTCAAAGGCGAGGGCAATAGGCACTGAGGTAAAATTAAATAGAATACTGCCTGCAAAACTGCATGCGAGGAACCCGCTGCAGAATGTTGCCCGCTGACAAATGTAAATAAGTATGAATACTGCCTGCTTTGTACCTACAGTTGTATCTATGTATGTAACTGCACCTCTGCTCCACTGTAACCAGATGTATCTATGTATGTAACTGCACCTCTGCTCCACTGTAACCAGATGATATTTGCCTACTGCTATATCTAACATGCTTGCTGTAACAGCACCACGATGCCTTTGGACTGATGTGTGCTTTACAAATCCTAATAGATAAATGAATTCCTGTTTGTAATGCGGTCAATAACAGATTATTGACTGCATTCCAAGGATTCTGATTAGTTTATGGGAGGGCACTAATGGCTTTCATGTGCTAAGGGATATTCCGACCACTGATGCCCTATCAAAAAGTTATGAGCAACAAAGATGGGGAGTGCCTTAACAGACGGTATCGCCCAGCGGAGAAGGGCTATAATGCTATTAGACTATTCTATTCAATGAGGGCAGAATTTAGTAACAATATTCGCGGCAGCTGGCTTGCTTGGACGGTAATGTCGTAATCAGCTGGTCAATCCCGCTCACGTGAGTATTATTGCTAATAGCCAAACCTGAAGGGGTAATAGTGTATAAAAGGTTTTTGTAAAATGACCCATGGCAACATGGCAAGTGGACGGTTGGTTTAGAAATGGCTGCAATGAAAATGGAAGCTGTGAGTAGAGCTCCTCTTTCATTTCCATGGTGGGCAGGGGATGTGAAGCAGCACTATCTAACGGCAGGCACCCTGGAAGGTGACAGACAGAAGATTAGACCCTGGCTAATGGGCTTGGTGGGGCCTTTTTGGGAGTCCGGTGGGCACAAGAAGTCTGGGTGGAAGACAGGTGCTGGAGAGCTCTTTACGAAAAATGATGATTGGGGGTGAGTGTGTGTGGCCCACATTTGGAGCGAGCTGATTGGTTCCTGCACCCACCGAAGGTGCTAATGTTCTTTTAAAAACAGGAGAGACAAATGAGAAGCATTGGAATGTTTGGAGAGAAGTCTTCTACCAGCCATTAATGCCCCTGCGTCTGCATTGTCTGCAATGGAACGTCAAACATTCCAATGTTGCAAAGAAACTTAATAGAGTTGCAGCAAGAGCCGTACCAGGCCTTTTGGGCCTCCAAGAGGCACGAGCTACCATAATGCTCAGTACAAATCAAACTCAGGTCTATAAATCTATCAGTAGCACTGGCACGCCAATGGCAGATAAGGGTTTTGCCTTGCAACAAAGCCACTAATGAAAATGAGATGAGCTTTATTTTACTTTTGTGGCTACTAGAAGAGGCAGGTGCACTTCTAGTGCATTGGTTGTTGTGTCATGTGAAACTGCTTAGATTCCCAACAAATCTGTGGCTATACCGGTTTGTAAAATGGGAGTAGACAGTACTATTATACGTCATTTCATTCAATTTCACATTAGAGGGGGGTTTCCATGTTTACTGCGGGGCATTGGAATGTAGTGCTGTATGTTCTGTCACATTGCTTCATGATCGTAATGTTTTGCAGGGATTAGGCTCCGAATAAGAGGTAGACCTTTATAGTAGAGTAACTGCTTATTGAGCAACATTCACTGTGGATACTAAAAAGTGGACCTCAGTGCCCTTTTTTCCGTTGTGGGCAAGTTTGTGTCGCATGAATTGGGTAACTGAATGGAGAATTATGGTTCCTCTACTCCGTTTGTAAACAAACAATTGCACTTGTGGACGTTACTTCTTAGTAGATTAATGCGCCATGCAAAAAAAAAGTACACGCCACACTATTATTGTGATAATAAATGGTGTTTTTAGTATTTATGTACAGTTGCCATTTGTGATAACGCTTGTTTCGGCGGATGCACCCGCCTTTTTCAAATCAGGGCTATTGTGATTTCAACAAACATAGGTGCATTCATAAAATTGTACCCAGAAATGACCTAATTCATATGTATGGTGTCCAAACGTTGCAAAGTATCAGTAGCACATCAATCACATAGATATATTCATATCATGAAAATAAAAGTAACATGTATGATAAATTAATGTGTAACCGCACACCATATTACAAGCAGCACAGACATTGAGGGTGGGGCAAAGGGTGGGATGATTTGAGGTAAAACAATGCACAGAAAAAAAGAAAAAGAAAAATGAAGTGACTTGGATTTAACACGTTTCTAAATGCGCCGTTAAACTTTGACACAGTTGTACTTATTGTTGTTAGGGTCATACTCATGTTGTCTTACCCTTTCGTTTTGCCTTGATCGGTGAATATCCTTACAGCCTGTGTATACAGTCATGGGTTCAATCCCAACCACAGTGAAATCCTATCTGAAGGACACAGCGTCAGCGATAATTGAAGTTTCAAAAGTGGAATGGCATTCAGGGTTTTTACTGGCAACATGGGACGTCAAAGACCTTTACACGTCAATCAAACCTGACACAGCATTATAAACTATTGAATGCGTGTTTCAACAAGACACAGCTTCAAACTATCATTCGGTCAAAATGTTGAAGGAGATGCTTCTACTTACATTGCAAAACAATGTGTTTCTGTTTAACCAAGAGTTCTATAGCCAAACAAGAGGTGTTGCCATGGGTGTGAAATATGCCCCAGCATTGGTAAACCTAGTAATGTTGATGGATGAGGATCAACACATATATAGTGATGGAGCATATGAGGAGAATGTAATTCTATGGATCAGATACATAGATGATGTTCTGTTAATCTGGAAAGGAGAAGAGGATGATTTGGAACAGTTCATGAGAAGGGAAAACCAGAATCAACTGGACATAGAATTCACAGGAACCTGTAGCGCAGAAAGAATGAGCTTTTTGGACCTGATCATTTATGTGTCAAATAATAAACTTATGACAAACGTATAGGAAAGAAACGGAGGCAAATCCAACTCTTTATGCCCCAAGTTGCCATCACAATCCTGTGATCAGGAACATTCCCAAAGGAGAGTATATAAGGGCATGAAGAAACTGCACAGAACAACATACATTTGATAATGAGTGCAATCTGCTTACAACCAGATTTAAAGCAAGAGGGTAGAGTAACAAAATCATAACAACAGCACGAGACAAAGAAAGGAAACTGAGCAGAGAAAATACACTGACCCCAAAGGTGCAAAAGGAACCTAGGACAGATAAAATTAGTTTCATCACAACATACTGTGCCAACAACTCGACTTACGAAAGATTCTGAAAAGGAACTGGCATCTTTTAAGGTTAGATACGCATATCGAAGATTTTATTGAAGAGAGTCCATCTATGATCTTCAGGCAGGCTAGAACACTCAAGAATATTCTAAGTCCCTCTTTTCTCTGAGAAAATATAATCCAAACCACTTCTACATGGCTGCCACAACTACCGATGGGCTTCAGAAAATGCAGCTCATGCTGGATGTGTAAATATGCAATGGACAACACAGTGAACTTTGAAGACTTGAATGGCATCAAACATAAAATTGTAGATTATATCAATTGTAAATCCAAGTTTGTGATCTATGCTATTGTATATCAATGCGGACTAATGTACATTGGAAGTACGATTAGACAATTGAGAGTTAGGGTACGTGAACACATGTCATCGATTGGAAGTCAAGACACAAATCCGACATTAGCACACCACTGGCAGAAGAATCATCAGTTGAGTGACAAAAAATCCATCAGGTTCCTGGGCCTTAAGAAAGTGACTCTAGGACCCAAGGGCGGGAATCAGGAACTCACACTAAGGCTGGAAGAAGCTAAACTAATTTGTAAATTCCGAGTAGTAGAGAGAGGTCTCAATTCAGATAATGAGATGTCTTCCTTTTTATGATTCCTCTTAGAATCTCTGTGTAATTAGCGAACTGATAAAAGAGTAGAATGTGCAATTTATTGTTTACACTGACTATACGCATATACATATTACATCAGGTAAAGTACTTTGTTAATTGTTTAAGTACTGTTAAAATGCCATTTGAGACATTCCTTGAGTTAACTGAAATCCTCACATGTATTAAAATGGGAATTGCATATCCAAATGAAAGCTTAGAGGCCACAATGGCAACTAAGGTAGGATCAGCGCGGGTGTCAGGGTGCTAATAAACTAAGACATTCTTTGCAGTGTAGGCAATCAGTATAATGACAGATCTATTGAGGTGTGGAATGCCAAATAGTCAACCTAAATTCTCTAATATAGTTTTTTGGCAAAGATGATCCATTACAAAGAGAATGGGAAGCGAGTCACCTAACCAAAGTATGGCGGCCATAATGAAAAACAAGGTAGGACTCAAGCAGTTGTCATGACGCCGAGTAAACACCATAACACCATAGGGAATCAGTCGGAGGTCAGACGCGGACCAGAGCGCACGAATGTGAAGAACATTTAGACTTTGCAGTTAAGCCCTAAATATAGAATGTATAGCGCACGACCGCGAGGACAGCTTTGCATATTGTTAGTGTGAGAATTCAAACCTCTAATCAAACGATCTTTGTGAGGCTCAAAAACTGAACCGTTTTAGATGCTGAATAACGCCGCACCCGCGCTTCCAATTTACGATACAAATTAACAACCAGCAACGTAATGAGTAATGAGAGGATGGAAAGTAGATTTAGATACTTCAGAAAATAATAAGGAAGCAAGCTTATCTTAAAACGTGCAGAGATAATATTACCATAGGACATGGACTATTGTATCACATAAGGATTCAATACGTATTCACTTGACAAGTTGGGATTGAACCCATGACTGTAAACATAGGCTGTAAGGATATTCACTGATCAGCCGGTCAAGTGGCACAGCGAGTAGAGCGCTCGCTTTGACATCCTTTCATCGTTCCGAGGTCGATAAATGAGCACCACGCACCGTGGGTAATAATAAGCAGCGCTCAGATACCTGAGGGTTCGTAGCACTATATAAATGCGAAATTATTATTATTAAGGCAAAACGACAGGATAAGACAACATGAGTATGACCCTAACAACAATAAGTACAACTGTGTCAAAGTTTAACGGCGCATTTAGAAACGTGTTAAATCCAAGTCACTTCATTTTTCTTTTTCTTTTTTTCTGTGCATTGTTTTACCTCAAATCATCCCACCCTTCGCCCCACCCTCAATGTCTGTGCTGCTTGTAATATGGTGTGCGGTTACACATTAATTTATCATACATGTTACTTTTCTTTTCATGATATGGATATATCTATGTGATTGATGTGCTACTGATACTTTGCAACGTTTGGACACCATACATATGAATTGGGTCATTTCTGGGTACAATTTTATGAATGCACCTATTTTTGTTGAAATCACAATAGCCCTGATTTGAAAAAAGGCGGGGGCATCCGCCGAAACACGTGTTATCACAAAGGGCAACTGTACATAAATACTAAAAACACCAATTATTATCAATAATTGTGTGGCGTGTACTTTTTTTTGCATGGCGCATGAATCTACTAAGAAGTAACGTCCACAAGTGCAATTCTTTATAGTAGAGTAGTTGAACACCCTGGGTACAACTCCAAAGAGGCTTCCAGGGAGGGCTTGAGAGTAAGCTTCTCACTGAAACACAACTGATACAATAAATACACAATAAGCACCAGGCTCAGTTTGACTATTTGCAAAGGAAATAGAGATTTCAGCACGACCAGATCATTGTAAAAAATCTTGGAAATACCATTGAAAGTTCCAGCACTTTTAAACTTTCAGACATTTTGGTATAATTCCACTCTAACCTTAGCTACCCGTAAATGTAAGCTGGCTTCAGACAATGTAAAATGTTTTCCTCTTAGGATTCACAGAGGACCCTTTCAACAAGTAGCCTTTAACAAAGAAATGTTGCCTTCACAGTGAAGCTCTGCATTGCACCTTTGAGTGACCAAAGTGTGGGAAGGTTTCTGCCCGTAGGCTACAATGTGCTATTGAAATACATGAAACTATTTGAACGAAAAGCCAACAGAAAAGAAAGGAGCCAATACAGGTCAAAGCTTGATGTGAATAAAAAGACTCTAAGTTGGCACTGCCTTCAGGCTATCAGGCATGCATGTGTGCGAAACGCCCTGATCCTTATTTATTTATTTATTTAAAGTTTGTCTATAGTTCGAACCTGGCCCAAAGGCAAGAAAGAGCTTTGTAATTGAACATCTATATATATGAAAAACACAAAAACTCCCAAAATGCATAAAAGCTTTCCGTTTGGTTTAAAAGAGTACATCCATTTAAACACTTTAAAAAACAGATTTCCACAACCATGCATTCAAGATTTTCCTAAACCTCAAGTGATCTCTGGTTTTACAAAGCTCAACAGGCAAGCAATTCCAGGCAGAAACTGCTGGGCCTTTCTATTGAGAACGACAACTTAAATGTACAGACTTCAAGGCGAAGAGAGTCCCGGCTTCATAAGCCTCTTGAACCCTCTGAGAATTTGTATTTGTTTTCCATACAGGATGCAGGCTGCAAATAGATAGTAATGCATCTTTGCCGTGGCTTGATTGGTCTTGCTTGCCCTGTGATGAGATTTAAAACATTTTGGGTTTCACTCATGTTCTGTTCCAAGTGGGATCCTTCTTTTCAAACCACATAGGTAAGAATGTGTGGGGGTGTGTGTGTGGAGGTAGAAGGGGAGCTTTCCCTCGGGGAGGCAGTTGTGGTTCATCAAGCTGGAGATTGTGATGAAGGGTTAGGCTGCCCCAACAAATGACGCAGCATTGCTGGATAGCACATGCCCTTGGCTTGTTGACAGAGGCAGTGGCGTCTGGCCTGCTGCTCGTCTCGCTGTCTGTGTGCTCCTCGAGGACCCCGAGTTGCTGGTATGGCTACAGTACAGACAGTCTCTAAGTGTTTACTATCATTGGCAACGGAAGTAGGAACTCACAACAATTCTCATGAATGTAGCAGGCCTGGCTCCAAGATTCATTTTTCTCTGGGTGGGTCAGGGTTGCAATCAGGGGTGCCTAATTTCCTTTGGGTGTGGATGCAGGAGTAGCCAAAAGCACCAGAGCTTACATTATATACGTTTTTGAAACATGTCCTACAAAACACATGATAGTGTATGCGTGCATACACTGTTCATATTTACTAACAAAATGTGAGGTTATGTAGTCAGTACTTACCAGACAATATCATTAAAACGGCTGGCAGGGCAGCCTTCCACACAAAGATATGTTCTATTCAGGCCGGAAACCTTCAGGTATGTGTGACAAGAAGAGCTGAAAGTGCTGCAGACTCTTCCAGACTTTTCCCCCTACGGCTTTGCTGGACCTAATCAGTGAGGTTCAGCTTGATTCCCTAAGCATAGCAAACAAGTCACCCATAGCGTGTTACTTAGGGAGGCAAACTAAAGCCAACAAGCATTGGCAACGCCAACAGCTTTGCCTTGCGTTCAGGCATCAGCTAGGCATTTGCTATGCACTGCCATTAGGGTACAATCTGGTGATAATATGGCAACAGCTGGAACATTTTGAGTGAACCTGCACATATTATGTCATTTCCTGGCAAATATCTGTCTAATACCAAAACACAAGCCAAAACTGGTGGCTTTGCGAATACTTTTATTCTCCCAATTGAAGTGTATTACTTGTTCAATTAGTATCATAGGCAATGTGACAAATAACCCAAATCACATGTTACATCCAACTTTGTACTTAATGTCTACCCCTCCAGCCCCCCCCCCCACCACTTCTCCCCAAACGCAGGATCTGTCCCTTAAAGTCCATTATCACGGGTGCCTTCTCACTGTACACTTACATTGTAATCCCCTGGACACATATCCATTCACCTCTATGTACTTGGGTCCGCTATGCAACCTCTCTTTGACAAGTGTCTTATTGACCTCCCTCCCCACCTTGTGGTCCCCATATTTCGACCAAAGGGGGAGGCATTCCATCTCTAGGTTGTTATCCGATTCATGCTTCCTTTCTGTTAGGCTCTCCATTTGATAGAGTTCCCTGGGTTTTGCAGTCCGTTCTGGCTTACTGGGGGGTGGGGTTGTCTATCTCTCCCCTAGGCCTGTGCGATACAAACTCTTTTTTCAGGGAGTAAATGATACGTCATCTGTGCTACGCTGACTGCGTCCTCCCCCACTGGGGAAACACCAAACAGTAGCTTCATTGGCTTGAGTGGCAGAGATTGCTCCCAATCTCCTTTATCCATGATGCAAGCCCCGCCCAATATCACTGTAGTGCTGAGCAGGATGACCACACATGGATAATGGTTCCTAACCCTACATTCGTTCCAACACAAATGTGAACAGCTCAGGTACATTTTTGCCAGTTTACCTGGAGGGGTCTGCCATCTTTGTAAGAGCTTGATCCCATACTACTGAAACTGTACGGAACATGATTTCTTCACCATATTTTGGCACATTCTAGACCCCATATCTTACTAAAAAGTGGGGTTGCTCGGTTTTTCTCCCAATTTTCCTTCGATTTTTCCTTTGACTCCACCATGTGTCTCTTATACAGGCATATATAGCAGCTATCATCAATCCCTTGTTCCCTAGAAAACCGTTGAGGAGTTTTTCAAATTTTGTTAGGCGCCTTGATAACTTTCTTTTCAATTTCTCATGGGATAGTATTCCATTAAGTTGCAGGTAACGAAATATTGAGAGCTTAACTAATCCCCACTCCCGTTCCAGTGTACCAATTTCCAAAAACATCCCTTCCCACCACATCGGTCCATCTCTTTCAAGACAGCTCTCAAACTGCAACTGAAACCTCTCCGGTTCTGCTTTGTCCCACAGAAAGAGGGGTGTCCAGACAGAGCTCAAAGGTGACGGCCATATGGACAGTTTTTCCGTTATCTTATTTTTCTACAATGTTTTCCAGAAGGGTCCAAACATCAAGTGTCCTTGAACTCCTCTTCATAAGTGGTTTTTGGGACCCAAAGTTACCCTCTGACCATTAACGGAGGCATTATTGCATTCTTTAATCCGATCCATTGTTTCTCATTCGTTGGTCTTATGTGAGATTTCAGGATCTTCATGTGTGCTGCATAATTGTATCGCTTCCATTTCTGGGTGTACCAGTCCTCTTTTCTAGTGATCAGACGTTTGTCTCCTGGCTCTCTCAGGACATGCCTTTGGTCTCCAAATTCAAATGCCAAAGCAAAGTGGTACAGCCAAAGATAAATCATTTGCTTGCTTTGCAGCCATGTGGTGAGCTGCTTACATTGTCTTCTCTTTGCCAGCGTTAACGACGAAAGGTCCGGAAGTATCAAGACTTTCCTTTCTTCGTATTCTATGAATGTCCTCCCTCTACATTTATTTTCCGAGTTTTTTCTTTGACCTTGTATTCCTGGGCCTGTCTATCTTCACTAACACTTGCTCTTCTTCTCTAAAAATGATATTAATCAGCCTCTGGATTGTTAATTCTACCAGTTCAGGAGATTAATTTGGCTTCTTGGAGGCCCCAAATATTTCCAGGATAAACCTTTCCCATGTTTTTCCAAGTCAACCAGTTTAAGTGCCAAATCCCTGTATTGTTTCTCTCTAACTTTTTTCATAATTTAATTCTAGAAGGTCTGTAGATAGAGATTGTTTTCCAGACCTTCTATTATTTCTTTTCAACCTTTTCAATCCCACCCCTTAGTTCCACAGTTGATGACTGTAGTTACGATCTCATTTCCTTCAGCTCTCCCAATATTGCTTTGATTTCCTGTTTCGTGACTGGATCCTTTTCGACTGCTTCCTGAGAATTCCCTTCCAATGCAGCCATCTTGATTTCATAGGTCTCTTCACAGTCTCTCATAGTCCGGTAATCGTTCCGGACGCTTTTCTCCAGGCCTACTCGTCTCTCTCCGCCACTCTCTCTTCAGACAGCCTGTACTCCGGAAGCTGTGCTCGCCCTGAGCCCCATTCAGGCCTTTTCACTGAGAGCTCCAAGGTCAGGTCAGCGCCCCTGCATTCTTGATGCCCTGCTTGTGCCATACACCCTCATTGGGTTCTTGTCTATGTTGGTATTATATGATATGTCATTTATAGCGCGCCTGTAGACAAGTGTTTCTAGGCGCAACAAGACAATGAGGGGGGACAAAAGGAGGACAAATCAACAATCTTACTAGGCCTAGTGTCATTCAGATTGCGCAAGTCCGGGGAGAAGTGCCAGGGGGAGGAAGGGGAGAAGTGCAGGTAACTCAATAAGTTTTGCCGGCAGGTAACTCATAAGTGCAGAGAGATAAGGGACTGGAGGATTGTAGATACAGACCCTTAAGTGCTGGGGGAGCCCAGAGGCAGTGCAGTGGCAACTGGACATGCAGGAGGCTGGGCCCGAGTTTCAGTGGGTGGCCAGGGGACCCGTGTGCAGAGCAGTCAGGAAGGTAAATCCTGGTTTGCAAAGAGGAAGGTTTATCAGAGCTGCTCTTTCAGGTACCCATATTTTGCATGAGAACTCCTCGAGGTACAAACAGGGGCACAACCTAAACAACTAAATAAGCTGTCAAAAATGTTCAAAAATAATTTGCATGAGAGTTTAAATAATATTCGTTATTGGTAAGTGTATTCACCGATGCAAAAAAAGTGCTTTACATCATATTTACAAAACAATTCAACATAGATAATATTTGCATTTTTCAAGTGTTGATTTTATACATCATTTTTCAAAATCCAAACAGTCTGAAATTTCATAAACCGAACAGTGGAAAATCAATTTCTTTGATTTGCAAAAGCCAGTCTCCTATTTTTATTAAGACTGGATGGTATCCTGATATCTTGACAGGGGATTACTATCTAAGTATGCTTGAGAGTCCATCAGCTGTCTTAGTACTGCGCGCTTCGGGCGTATTGCCCTTCTTCAGGTATTGATATAGTGGATATTTCTTTCTGAACATTTTAACAAAATAAATACATTTTAGTGACTTTGTCTCTATTTAAATTATAGGCGTATTATACAAAGTAAAATTAAAGGGTCACTTCACTAACCTGTGAAGACACTCCTCACGAGTGGATATGTTAGTAGTTAACTGCCTCAGAAAAGTATACCGTTCCTAAAGGTGAAAATATTTGGCCATAACTACTCAAAATGTTCTCCTTCGGTTATTCACTGTCATACCCCTGAATTGATCTGTGACGGGACAAGTTGCTGGCAAAAGTGCTGTGCCCCGCTCCTAGACCAGACCAGAGGAAATGTGAGAGAACAAGCGTGATTGCTAAAAAGATGTTAAAAATAAAAAACTCACCTACACTATACAAATTGTGTGCACTTCTATAAGGAGTGTGGAGTTATCAACTTTTTCGTCTATGTTCAGAGACTTGCTGTAATTACATGTAAAAATGGAATCACTTTCTAGTGATTGCCCTTATCAAGTATTATTAAAAAAACAACCACATTTTATGCGTAGCGTACCTTTGTTGTGTCCAAAGCGCCTCTAAGACACTCCAACAAGGGACGATTCAACAGATGCTTAGATACTGCGCTGTCTTCATTTGATATTGCTATACCCTGGCCTCCCACTTGACTATCCCTTGAGCCGACGGGCTCCCTCCCTTAGGCCATCCTAACCTAAGGGCAGTTCTACTTGCTCTTTCTTGTGCACAATGTACATTCTGTAAATTTATATATATATTATATATATATATATATATATATATATATAAAAATCTGTATTGTTCAATGTTTAACTTACCGTACCTGCATATATGTATAACCTTGTAATATGTGACTCAAGAAAAGCGCCCAGATACCCTCAGGCTCGGTGCGCTATACAAGCAAATAAAACAAACAAACTATACCCGGGTTTGCGGGTTCTATTTAATTTTTGCCAATTAAATCACTGTAAGGTAAGGTTCAGTAGGGTAATGTTATTCGAGTCGCCTATTTAAGCAAATTATGGTTGTTTTATGTCAAATTGTGATACAACTGAAGTGAACAAGTCACTCACCAGGGACAGTATTGGCAAGATTAGCTTTTCCAGCGTCGATCAGCCGAAATGCTGAAGAGTTGAAGTATGTCTTTAGTGTTACAGATTGAAATGCCTCTTGGCGCCATTCTGTGGGTACAAAATGGTCAGTTCTTATTGTCACTGGAGTTCTCAGGTCCCTAGCGATATGATGTCTTTCATTAAGTAGGCTTAACTGTAAAGAAAGATTTCTCTACTTACATTCACAAGAATGCTATTTCTCCTGTGATCTAAGCGTTGAGTGTGCTCGATTCTTCCTGTTTTTGCAATTGTCGCGTAGCAACGACCCTTGTCTAGAGGACTGATAAAGACTAGACATCATGTGGAAGCTAGCATTCCCCGCCATCTTAGAATAAAAAATGGGCGTACGTATTGATTGTATTGATTGCCGAATAACGTTCTCAATGTTGCATTTTAAGCCATCGTCCCTGATGGACAGTCTAATTAGATTGGTCTGCATTGACCGTATCCATATTCATAAAGTACAAATAAATCTGGACTTCTGACACTTCATCAGACATGCTGTGATTTAAATCTGAATAAGGAAAATACAAGTAAATTAACTACGGATTATTAGAAAATCTTCCTTTCTCTGTGGTCTAATTCTCATAGTTTTTTTTAAAAGTAAAATGCAAATATGAATTCCTCGTAGTTAATGTTACAATTATCATTGGTAATCTTTTTCTCACAATAGGCAATATAATTCTAGAGAGTAATTACATCACTCCTGCATGTATTAGGTGTGTTACTGATGCTGATTGTACCTAATTCTGATTGTACCTATAATCAATAGTGTCTGGTTATCAACAATAAGGATCAGCAATTGGTGATGTCAAATACTGGTTGTACCCCTAATGTACAATTATAGGTAGTCCACATTGAAGTAAAGTACAGCAATTACAGAAAGTTAATAACTTAACATGTGTAATTATGGAAGTTTGACAAATTCAATCACAAGTAGCAGTACAGATCCCAATCAATGTTCATCCCTCTAGGATGCATTGAATCTAGTCTCTCTATCCAAAATGTTTCCCTTTGTTGCATTAGTTTTGGGAGATTTCCCCCTTGTCTTGGTAGTTGAACATGTTCTAAGATGACAAACTGTATCTGTGCTACTGTATGTTTAAATTCCTTGGACTGTTGTGCCACTGGTGATTTGATAGATCCCAGACGGATATTAGATTTATGTTCGCCCCATCTTTGTTTTGCTTTTCTTTCTGTTAGACCTCCACAGTAGAGGCCACAAGGGCACTTAATCCCGTGGATAACGTTCTTTGTATCGCATGTACAATTATGTTTCAATAGGATTTTATTGCCTTTGTACGGATGATGAATGTAATTGCCTTTGATAATATTATGACAACAATTACAGTTGTTACAAGGGAGGCAGCCCTTATAAGTTGTAAATTGAGCTTTCTTGTGACTAAAATCAGACATAATCAGATGGTCCCGAAAAGACCTGCTCTTGCTGTAAGCAAAAAGGGGTGGGGCGGGAAACGATTAGCTAATTTTGGATCCAGTGACAATGTTTCCCAGTTCTTTTTAATGATCTTCTTGATTTGTCCACTTTGCTGTGAATATGTTGTGACATATACCAAGTCTTCTGCATCTTTTAGGACGCTGGGTTGTAATGCTTCGAGTCTCGTTGTGCTCTTGGCTTTCTCAATGTCTCTCTGTATTATGGTGGGATCATCCCCTCTCATGAGAAAACTTTTTGTGAGTTTGTTGGCTTTTTTGTCATATTTGTCCTCCTCTGATACTGGGTCTTCTTGCATCGGTATTCCAAGCAATATCTCCCTGTATATAGTGGCGAGCACATGTCTGCCGCCACTGGAGTTTCATATATAAGCCAGTAGATCATTTTCAAGTAGTTCAGTGGGGTACGAATCCCATCTAGCCCGGATTGCCGCCAGTAATCTGTAGTATTGTAGCAGCCCCACCTGTACTGCCATGTTGTGTTTTAAATTCCTCCATTGTCAGGAACTTCCGCCCCGGGAAACAAGTCGCCTATATAATTATATCCCAGATATTCCCAATGCCTGCGGATTGCAGCATCTCGTGTAGGGGAGAGGTCTGGAAAGTCCCACTATGGTAGCCAGTGGTAGTACTGAGCTTTCTCTCGTCTCGGGAGGATAGCTTAAGGGCAACGTGCTCGCCTCAAAAGCAAGACGACACTGAACAACACAGAATCGATCCCCGGGTCCGCGCTTAGAAACTTCTGGCTATTAATCGCGTTATAAATAACCTATCATGTCACTTCTATTCTATGAAAGATACGCTTCTAGGTATGTAGTGGAGCAGAGACAGGGTTCTGAACTGCACTGTTCAGTGGCAGGACCAAGACTCTTTTGCCCATGGCTAGTCCCCTTCGGCAATGACACAGACATTCTAAAAAAAAAGGTCATGAAAGTCGGCTTACTGATTAATTTAAAGTCGTGCATCCATTGCTTTTTGATTTTGCTCTTCTCGTCCCTCCACATTTGCATTTTCCCTGTACCAACCAATTTTGTTTACTTATACTCCAGTAGGTAAACCGGCAGAATATATACTTTGAATATAATTTGTAAGGTACCTCAGTCGGTTTATGCACCTGCTGCAGATATCTGTGTGCAAGCTGCAATTCACTAGTTTATACTTTGGATGAGCCAGGTAACAATTTCATCCTTCTGAGGCTGGTAAAATAAGTAACACTGAGATGTTTCATGATGTCCCATGTTAGGGTGGCCGTAGCAAACAAAGCTGCTACTTGGCTTACTCCCTGGGGAACGTTTCCACGTCTGCACCAGGCAAATGTAGAAGAAGCCGGAGAGGCACCCAAATGCCTTGGATGGCAAAAGAGCGGGGAGACAAATGTGTGGCAAATGCCATGCAAACCCCACGACCAAGACAAGTGTGCCCTAAAACCTGCACAATGAACGCAGAAGCTGGATTGAATGCTGAAACCCCGAGGCCAATGTAGGAGCGAGCAACAGTAACAATGCTGGCAGACCCCTTAGACAGCCGAGACTCATGCCCCAACAGGTCCTTTAACTAAGAAATATTGCAGTGCACCACTTAGTAGCCCACTGTAACTTCTGTTTCTCTCCACTGTGATTTGCTCCAGGGTGTCCCCGCTGTTGCTTGTTTCCCGATCAGTTTGCAATTGTTTTGCTCCACTGTGTGTGCCTTAGGTGGTGCCTGCTATGATGTTTGCACCCACTGAGGGGAGCTCTGCCCCTCTCCCAAGAGTGACTCTGCTCCCGGGTTCCACCACTGCTAGGACGTCCGCATGGCTGCCCCGGATAACATGCTTCAAATGATCCTCGGGCCTGCGCGGCTTGCTGCCCTTACTAACACGCTCAAATTCTACTTTCTACCACAGAATACACATTGTGACTAAGCCACTAACACATAGCAATTAAACATCCTTCCAACACAACCTAAAACTGCCACAAATGCACCTTCCCTGTCAACTTGTATTGCACAATTTCGAACCAACACACCATGAACACACAAGACTCCCCTTTAGCCACAGATTCCTCAAGTGCTATTTTTTTTAATTCTTCATTTATAACGCACTTAATACCACCGAGTGGTTTCTAAGCGAAGGTTTGGGATTGGGACCTGTGTTGCGCCGCATTGTCTTGCTTCCAAGACAAAAGCGTCACCCCTGAGCTATTCTTCCTCCCCGAGGAAACTGACACAAAATGCCTGGAAACACACCTGCATGCACAACCCGGGGGTCCTGCACGCACCAATGCAACAGAAAAGCTATTTTACATTTTACCTCTATCCCAAATATTCAAAACCAGCCCCCCTGTTATTGCAACTCTCATAGCACATGGGACCATGCAAAAGTCAGCGGGGTGCTGCATAAAACCCAACAAAATAACTATTTTTTTCATTTCAGTGTTTGGATACAACCATAATGAGGTTCCCTCCAAACAATGTTCACATATGATAGTGCCATGAGCAATGAGCAAGCTAAGTAGCAGTTCAGCCTACTGTGTTTACTGTATAAATTATAATTATCATGTATGGCTCCAACACTCTAGTGTATCAAACTATACATGAGTGGGGAGTATTGTTGTTTATAAAAAAAAAGTGCAGTTAATAAAACATCATATGTCTTGTGACTTGAGTTTAATATTGTGTTCTACTGTAACAGAAATCGATGTTTATATATAGAGCCATTATAGACTTAATTCATTAATTTTTAATGCGTAATTTCAATACATTTCTGGACTATCTGTTCTTTCAATCCCTGTGTTGACTGCTTGTCCACAGTATATCATTTGACATTCTCGAGTAGTTTATCCAATTCACGATTTGTGTTTGCCACAAAATCCGATATAAACAGCCAATGTGGACTTCTTAGTTCATCAGTTGATGATTCTTTATGATTCTTAATTTCGATCAATTTCTGGACAGTATGTCTACTGTACACCAAATATGTTAACCAAATTCCAATTTCTGGATTGTCCATACATCAAAATCGATTGATTCTCTTTTCTTGAGTTGTTTGCCAACATGCGTTTCGCCGGACAGGGCTTTCTCAATGTATATTTGTAGTGTCTGGGGTCCAGTAAGGTAAGCAATAATGCAGAGAGGACTCTGGAGCCAGCTGATATAAAAGGTACGAGCTTTATTTAAGCTACAGGGTTCAGATCAGAAGTAATCGGGGAGCTAAGGTAAATACATCCTTCTGTGAGGATCTCCCACCCTGATAAACCCAACTGTAATCCCTGGAACTCCCAGAGAACCCAGAGTTCCAGATTACTCCAACATTCCGAGGCTTACACTGCCTAGTGCAATGCAAGCCAATACTATATACAATACTACCCAACTCTATAATCTATGATCTTGAAATTCCAGTGTTTTCATATAATTAATTTCTCTTCATTGTTTCGCATAATTCTCCATTTTTAATCCTTGCTGCCTATTTGATAGTAGGTGACAGTCTATTTAGTCATTCTGACTTTTCGTTTGTTTGTAGTTTTCATATGGTTATTCTTGTTCTCGTTCTATGCTATGTGACTAAACATATTTCAAGAAGCATACTTCTCTGTTATTCCATTATGTGCTGCTGAGACCACTTCATAATGGAGAACTATGCTCCTTGGAAATATATTTTGACTCCCGAATGCCCAGCATTGTACCCTAGCGGCTCACTGTTATTCATGAAACTAGATAACTAGAACAGCAGCACCAGTTCGGCTCACACTGTTGCGGCTTTCTTTGTGACTAAGACCGACTGACAGTCAAAAAAATAGAATTGCCAGAAATCTGCATAATAATTGAACTGAGTGTGAGACAACAATTGCGGGTACTTAGAAATAAGTCCAGTAGTTCAGCCCTAGCAAACATGTTCACAAATTAAGCACTGTCCTGGGAAAACGAAGCAGGATTTGAAATAACTCCTATTTTACTGTTCCCACCAAACTCCTAATGAGACCCACCATAACGCTTACTTGAGCTGATGGAAGTCTATCAAAGATTGCTCGAAGATGAGATCGGCCAATTGCCCAGTCAATGTTCCTCCTTACTGTCCTAGATCAAAAGTCTAGAAATCGTTTGTAAACATCCAATATCACGTAGGTTTCACTTTACACCGCCTCGTGCAATGGGGATTTTTCATAATGTTACATTTGCATATGTACATGTTGGTTTAGGAAGCAGGGCCGGAAATTAAATTAGCGATTCCAATAACTGATTTGTAAAACACCTTCACGCATAAAGCTCAAAGATTGCTCAGTATGATAAAAATGTTTTAAAAAGCAAATGTTCAAAAAGCAAGTTTACTTGTATCAGCATTTGGCATAATTATTGAGATAAATAACTCCTCAAGTGAGGGGGAAGGCTGGATGCGTGACAGTGCTGGAACATGAATGTGCAAACAGCGTACTGACCTTGGTGCCAGTCAATAATGGTAGTTATTGTCTCTTACTCTCCTTGCATGCCCTCATTTGTGGGTTTGATCTAAAAGTTGCATAAGGGCCACTAACGAGCATCATTGACCGGCTCGACAGTAAATAATGCTAAAATAACACTTCTCTACTGTAAGGCCTTCCCAAGGGATCTTCACCACTTATAAAACTTTTTGAAAGTAACTTTGTTCTGTTTATGGGTACCTGGAGACACCCTAACTGCCTGTCTTCATTCTTGTTCCCTCTTCTCCCTATCCTGACCTTGTTCCCTCAACTCCTCCCCCTGCCCCCCCCCCACCCCCACCCGCAACAATGTAATTCTTGGCTCTCTGATGTGACTGTTTGCAAGCTGTGTGATACAAAGCTCTACAATAAACAAAACGATACACCAAGCCCCCAGGTAAGGTGCCATCCTGTCTCACAGTGAACTAAATACATTCTTGCATTACAGGACATGGCGTAAACTCTAAACAATAACCTTTTTGACATCAAGGTGACACAAGCTTTTGCAATTGTACCGTGTTAGTTTGACCACTCCATCCCTTTACCTGCTTTGATTTGGGTTTTGGAGAGTAAAGACAACTTTTTCGAAATAAGAAGAATAATTCCAGTGCGAAGTATGAGACATTATAAAAATCAACCCACATTTCTGTATTCCTTGTGTGTCGTGGTACATATTTTTTATATGTCTTTTACCTAGTTTTACGTAATGTGATCTTTTTATGAGTGCCTAAATTCTAATTGTTTAATACAATTTGTATTTTTTATGTATGAAATTTGGTTATGAGATATACCATTTGTTATTGGGTTCAGACACCTTATAATACATCTTCTTTTTCTAGAAAATATATCTTATCCATGTGGTAAGAAGTGTACGATCTCCATAGCATGGTACATGCCGTTTGAGAATAGTGCCTTCTTTGATCAACAACATTCTCTGTTACACTCAGCCAATTCTGGACTACGTCACTCTTGGCTCAGCCTTGGCAGTCACAGAATTAACATTCTGGAGTTTGACCTGAGGTACAACATTTAGAGCAAATAAGCCACCAAACTTGCAGCATTGCTGAGCAGCTTGCAAGCCCCTTGTGAATCTAACATTACCTTATGCACTAACTTACATTTCGCCAAATCTGCCATGAAAACACAACCCAGTTATCCCAACACTTGAGGACGTTTTGTCTCCTCCATTTTGCAGAACGGTTTTGTCCACTTAACAGGACTGTCATGCACCTATGCATGCAACATTCTTCCCCACTGCATCCCTCCCTCCTTCCGTGTGTTTGCAGCATCAATTCCCCACTTTATCATCATTTTATCTTCTCACTCATTTGCTTTCCTTCAGCAGACAGAGGTCTGGATAGCCCTGGCAGGGACACAGTACACTACCCCATGGCCAAGCCTAGTTTCAATCAAGGCATATTCAAAAATCATAACTGCCATGGTAACTGTTACTTGCTTTTCAACATGCAGTATTGCCTTTGTTAACTCAGTACATCTTTGCAAATAAGATTTGTTTCCTGCGTCTACTTACGTCCCCAGTGAGAATCTCCAGACCGCTGAAGGAGGAGTTGTTGGGGCCCCCGGCGATGAGCTGTGGGATGGTTATAAAGCTAAAGTTCACAATGAACGAGAAGATGTTGAAAGTCAGCAGCCACTTGAGGAACAGGAAGTAGGACAAGATGCTTGTGCCAAATTTCCCGCCAATGTTTTTCAGTATCTTCTGCCACGGTCGCAAGGCTTGAACCCCATCAGAAATAAGCTCCTTTGACCGTCGAAAGGACTAAAATGAAAAAAAAAAGTGACATGCATGGTTGCTGCAACAGAGCAAAACAATATATATAAATATATACCCATATCTGAGTTAATGTGAAAAAATACGTTTCGGAGGCTATCAAGAATTTGTAATGGCATTCAAATGGCGGGGGATTTGTCACAGGTGTCAACAACCACTGATAGCTCAGGGGCAACGCATTTGTCTTGGAAGCAAAACAACGCAGCACAACACAGGTTCGATTTTCAATTCCACGCTCGCGTTATAAAAACAATTATAATAAGAATAATCACACATTTTATTTTAGGCATCTATTTTCTGACTTTACTGCATCTCACCCTCAAGTTTGGTGGTCATTTTTAATTGGTGGTGCGGAAATTATGTACGTTATAGCCCTGTTTCAATTTCTCGAGCCAAACATTTCTTTTGACTCTGGTACACCTAATTAATTGATTGGTTTAAACAGTTCTTTCTTATGGTTCTTTGCAAAGCTTTGAATTTCCCCTTCATTCTATTTCTCTTTTTTATTTTAATTTTCCTTTTCTTTTTTCGTGTTCTTTGTTTTTGTCAAAGTAACAAATGAATGTCATTGCTAAAAAATTGTTTTACAATTTGAATGCAATAAATACATTTAAAAAAGAAATATTATGCAGCTGGAGCTTTGCGTGCTAATGCATAAGCAACCATTGGTTTTATTTGTTCGCTTAACCGAGACACGTTGGACTACACACTGAGTGGAGCAGTGAACACCCTGATCCCCACAACACCGAAAGCTTTGCAGATGGCTCAGGCTAGCACTGTCTACTGGGTCCTAGAACTTCTAGCTTGTGGTACTTGGTGTTCTGTATGGTGGCCTACGCTGCACAGTTGGGAAAGGAAAGCAGGGCCCCAGGTTAGAAAGCCAAGCCACTGCTCGCCTGGCTAATAAACTCAGAGGCCCAGAGGCCAGTCCTGCACCCTACTAAAGATTGTGTATCAATCCGATTATCGTTTGGCTTTTTTATGTAAAGAAAAACGTCACGATCTGGGCTAATAATTGATTTGCTCTTTACGTAATTCTGTGAGAGCAGTGGATTCAATATAAGAAGCCAATGTGCCTGTATGGAAGCATTTGGGACACTAATGAAGCAAAAGCTGCTGCTGTAATAAGTTACCAGCAGGTGGCTTTTGTTTCAATAGTGCCGTGAGGGCAGAGATTAACTCAAGCACAGGCAGGGGCGTTGCTAGGGGTGGGCTAAGGGGGCTATAGCCCCTGATCTTTTGATTGTAGCCCCGGATAGAATCTCAGAAGCTACAGCCAAAAGACTAGCTAGCCCCCAGTCCCAACAGTACCGACATCAGCTAGCCCCGGGTCTTTTCCAGACCTAGCAACTCCCCTGAGCACAGGAGGCTCGCTCATTTCACAAAATGGATGCCTCCTAGTGCTTGATGTTAAAGGTGGTTAAACATTATTTGTGAAACATTTTACATAGGAACTTTAATTAAAAAGATGTTTATAATTTTTTTGTATTATTGCCCATCTTTTAAGCCCATACAATTTTTGAGCGCACTATTCCTTTAAGAAGGGGGACAGAAGTGACCCTATGAATTGCCGACCGATACTGACCCTTAAGGTATGCTTGAACGGCGTATGTCACGCCCGGGAACAGCTAATGTTTTGTAAAGAGTTAGGTCTTATTCTAAAATATTTAATCATTAGTGAAGATATACTTTGCAAGCTTGTGACATGACACAATATTCATAGTAATTAGGCGGCGACACTTACCAAGGCTGTGGAGTACATGCACTCAGTACAGCAATTAATTTGGCTGGCTCCTTTTTTAGATTTCTTAATTTTAGCCTCCTGGACTTTGTTCCTGTTAAAAAGTAGGCAGAGCTGTTGTACACATATGTGCCACTGAATACATTCAATGAAGTTGCGCAATCATAACGCAAGGATTTAAGCAAATGTCAGGTTTCCTTCAGCACAGGTTGGGTATATTGTAGAAACGTTTTGCAAAATGCTCTGTCAAAGTGCAATTTTCCCCACTGCCACCAGGTATTATTTGCCTTCAATCTAAATCAAGGGTCTGCAACCTTTGGCTCCCCAATTGTTTTGGATCATGAATCCCATGATCCCTTATCATTGCCCATCTTGGCTAGGAATTATGGGAATTGTAGTCCAAAACATCTGGAGATCCAAAGGTTGCAGATCCCTGATCTAAATCATCTTAAACATCACAGTGCCTCCACATTATTGTCATTTAAGTCTTGAATATAACCCATCATCCTAGCTGTCATATCGCGATAGACATGAAATTCACAAAAAGGTGTATCTTCTCCAAAGATAAAACACACAACAAAAATGTCCATACACCCACACCCTTACATACATGGCGGAAATCATGTGTTTTCAGACTGTTTCAATAAATCAAAAATCTTTAAACATGTTCCTCTTCTGGGAAAGCAACTAATAGTAAGTAATGTCTTTACTTTTCCAGGCACCATTTTACACGTGTTAAGGCAATTGCTCCACAAGATCATATATTGTTTGTTATTCGTCAAAAATATATTTGTTCACAGTGAGCTCTTCTGAAGTAATAAAGATTTGATGCCTTAATGTTCATGCACAGACACTCAATTTCAAACTCTCAAATTAATACGATATATAGGCACTGATTCCCCACATGTTTTTCAATGAGGAAATCTCATTGAAAAACGTGTTGTGAATCAGACCCATAGACTGCTAGTGTTCTTTTCATTTTCCAATGTCTTATGTAAAGTTGAGACCCGACTCATAATGTTAAAGGACATTTGTACCGTGCACTATCACCACCGGAGTGGTCCCCTGGCGCTCTGGCGGCTCTAAGAGAGGGAGGGAGTGCGGGTGAGTTAGTGGGTGGAGGTTGGAAAAGTGCAAGAGAGCAGTGATGTACTGTTGGCAGCCTCAGCCCGGTGGGTCCGTCGGCTGGGCCTGGGGTGTATGCAGCCAGTAGTCGTCGTGTACTGATGTGCGGGTCTATGTGCATTTATTGTTTTGTTGTTGCAGTGAGGTGAAATTTGTGCGGTTTGTTGTGCTGGAGGTTTGTGGTTGTGTTTGGTTTGGAGTTTGAGAGGTGTATGCGGAGGAGGAAATTGTTAGTGGTCTCGGTTAGTTGGCATCTATATCCTGGGTTGACCAGTTGTGCTCGCGTAATCTCGCTCGATGGGGTGCTTGGGCATCATGTGCCTCTGGAGGTTCGTGCTCGTTTTGTATACGAGGCCCCTTGAGCATCTCACTGCCTCTTCCGCCTGTTCCGTCAACAGCGTTGCATGCTCCCCACCCCCATCCACATGGCCAGTGCACCTGCCAGTGTCCATATCTTAGTTAGTGCGGTAATTGGTGGTATCTCGCTAGTTCCACAACCCAGTGGTACCTAGTTGTAGCTATACGGCGGTTGGGGATGGTAAGAATTGGCTGGGGTTGTTGCCTTCGTCTCTGTGGGTCTCGCATGTGTACCACTCTGTCTGGCGTCACCCCTCCCGGTGCCCGGAGTGCTTATCAGTCGGTTCTGGGGCTTGTCAGTGTCCTTTCCCGTTTAGTCGTTTGTCTTACTACTGCTTTGGTTTTAGTCTCTGGTATCGAAAGAGCCAGGTTTTTAGTAATTTTCTGAATTTAAGGTGATCTTTGGTGTTCCTTATTTCTTTTGGGATGCTGTTCCAGGTTTTTGCGGCTAAGTGGCAGCAGCCTGAGTCAATTCTGAAAAGAAAAGTCACACACTAGTGCAATACTTACAGAAAAGCAAATATGAGGGGCTCTTAGAGACATTGGGCCTCATAACGACCCTGGCGCTAATGGGTTAACGGCGCCGTAAAAGGCTGCAGCGCCGTTAACCCATTAGCGCCTGATTACAAGGTCCCTTTGCGGGACCCGACCTTAACGGCTGGTCTACACCAGCCGTTAAAGTGGGGACTTGCAAAGGGATCCTTGGTGCTAAGTACGGTACTGCAAAGCGCCTTCCCCATTCCCATAGAGCCCTATGGGGCGAAAATGGGAATGGGGAAGGGCCATGGTTCAATGGGGAATTACCGCCCAGCCAACCTTGGAATGGGGTGCTAATTCCCCATTGAACCATGGCGGACCCGTTACAACACCGGCACCAACATGGTGCTAATAGCGCCATGGTTTAGCGCTGGTGTTGCAATGAGGGCCATTGCTCAGCATCTCTGGCCCCTCGTAAGCAATGGGAGATTACATTCACTATTTCTATGCTGTACATGCGTCTGATATGCCAACAGTTATACATAAGAAAATCAGCATGACCAATTATCTCATCAACTAATCAGAAGGTGTTGGGTCATAACAGCCAATTATCAAGAATGACAGGAAACCTGGAGCATGTACTCACTCTCGATTACATCAGCTGGGAGTCCAAATTATAGATGTCTCCACACAGATTGTTCTTAACTTTTTCAAGCATACTTAAAGAATTATCTCTCATCTTTTCACCTGAATCTTACGGGTGGCAAATGTTACATCATGTGACTTGTGGCCCTGTTCACATCACAGGAAGTGAAATGTACGAGAATTAAAAAAATGGATTGCAAACACTTTGGCCCAGATTCTCAAACCTTTTTTGGCGCAAGTGAGGAGATGCGCTTCGGCCTCTGCTAACTTGCACAAAAGAGTTCCAGCCCACTTCACAAAGGGCATCTGAATGAGCGCTTGCCCTTTTACCCCCGCTGCACATTTGCACAAATAAGGGGCCGTTTCTGGGCATTTTAAAGTGCATCCCAAATTCACAAGTGGGATACGCTTTAAAATGTCCAAAAAAAGGGGCATTCTTGTGCACCTTTTGAAACAGACGCAGGGGGAGGCGCAAATCATGGCACAGTCCTTTCTGAGCCTGTAATGGTTCTCTTTTTAAGCGTGACAGCCGCAGGTTAAACAGGGATGGAAATGCTTTTTGTTTTTGTCATTTCAACGAGACAGGCCCTTTTACGGTCCGTTTTGGTGAAAGGTGCTCCCGGCATCCAAGTCTGTCTCACATTAGTGTCGGGAGCATGCTCCCTGTAGGGGAAACGAATTCAAAGAAAGGACGCAGAGCAACGGGTTATTTTAAAAACACACATGTAAGCTGCGTTAAACACATGTGCTCAATTTTCAAGTCCACTCATATGAAAATATAGTGAGAAGGCATGAGATAAGCATCCCAAGTACAAGAAAATATCCTGCACTTTTGTTAAAATGGGAAACTACTTAATATAACGAGAAAAAGAACAGCAATCACAGAAAGAAAAATTAAGTTGCATTGGATGTTGCTCTGTCTTTTTATTTCCTTTACAGAAATCAGGGTTCCTGGTTATGAAACAGACTAATGTTGAAAATGTAAAATCTGGGAGCACAGAAAAATGTAACTTCACAAAATGGCAATTGCAATAAACCAACCTGAATCAAGCGTCAGCTATAGGTTTTAACTCTGACATCTGGTATCCTGTTCAATTCACCATCCCCAGTAAATAAGCAACAGCACTTATCTGCCTAGCACTGTCAAGGAGTTGAAATTAATTTTAAGACCAGCAATGGGGATGATGACTGGCCTGCATCTAGTTAACAAAGAGGGTGAAATTTCATTTTATCCTAAGGCAGCATTTTTATGGGTTATATCTGTGTATGGGCGTACAATAATGAACAAATAATGGGGGTTCAGCTTGAGCAGCAGATTTATAGTGCCTAATATGAGATTTCGATCTCCCAAACCTTCCTGGGGAAAGGAATTTTGATGCCTGGGAAAATAAATAATTATTTGAAAAGCTACCAGACCCAGAACTGGTCCAAGGGGGCCAGGAACAAAAGTCATAAACCCCTAAGAACTTCAAACTTCAAAGACTGGACTACTGCCAGGCTGGCCACACATACATTTATCATTGAACTGACAGTTAAAGAACTAAAGACACCAGATGGTCTGTTATTGACTGTAATATGCATCAGGGAGAATACAAATGTCTTTTAAATGATACATAGAGACTTACTATTTTGCCCATGATTCCGGAATGGAATGTTGCAGCAAAAAAATTCTTTTTGTAAAGCGTTCATTTTGAGATGCTCTATTTAGTGACACAATAACACGTTTTCTTATGTGATATTTAATTATGCAAATTAGGCGCATTTGTATTTTGAGACACAGAAATGATGCACACCAGTGAATTATATATGACAGTGTCGGCAGGTACAATCTTGTCACTTGAGATGGGAAAATAATTTGACTATAAATATTAAAGTGAGTTAAAGGGAAAAATCTATAAGTCAGTACCCATTTGTGCTATTATGAGGAAAATTGCCTTGTTTGATTCGCGCCGAAGATATGAATCTGGTGAGCCGATTAGTAAAGTCGTAATATGTGTGGACATTACTCATTCAGAATGTTACAATATTTAATGCAAGAATATAAATATTAAACTGAGTTAAAGGGAAACATCTATACGTCAGTACCCATTTGTGCTATTATGGGGAAAATTTCATTGTTTGATTTGCGCCACAGAGAGAAATCTGCTGAGCCGATTATTAAAGTGGTAATGTGTGCGGAAATGAATAATTCAGAATATTACAATATTTAATGCAAAAACTCCCAGAGATTACATCACATTAAATGGGAAGGAAAAGTGCGTTTAGAGGTTACTCCCATCTGACTGCTCCCACTTTTAGAACACTGTCCATTCACATATATTTACCAAGTTGTTTGGGGGAGGTATACACACCTCTAAAGGGGGGGAGGGTTACTGTTCTATATACAATTCAATACACACTCACTCAGGACACACACTGACAGGCTCACTCTCTCACTCACTGACTGATGGAGAGGGGAGAAGGAATAGATTGCTAACCTTTTGGACCCATTGTGGATTATCACCAGTGCCCTGAAAGAGAGGCCCAATTCTAGTTAAGAAACAGCAGTCAGGCTGTGGAGGAAAGCTGGTCCCATCTTGCTGACTGATGTCCACCTGTTCCTAGAAGGGGAGAATTGAACTAGTCCATAGGAGGGCGCCCACCTCTCTGTGATAAAGCCACAAGAAATGTATATGTGAGTATGAACTAAAGGGAATTAGATTAAATCCCGGCCCTGTTATTTGTAATTACTGAGCAGCAAGGGTATATAAATTGACTGCACATCCTGGGAAATAATTAAATATTTCAGAAGCGTATGTGCAACTGGAATTATAGCTTTGATTAAGTAGATCCTATGATGTGTATACAGGGAGATCCCTTGACTCCTATTTTGTGCAATGTACAATCACAGACAAGCACAGGACATCTCACTGTGTCCATAAGTAGATAAGTAAACTAATCAAAGTCACTTCCTGGTTATACCATCAAGCAGAATATTGTTGTTAATGCTAAGTTGTTCCAGAAAAAAAGGGAAAAGGTTATAATTCACTACCCATTCTCTGGCTGTTTAAAGTTTCCCATTGAACGTGAAAAAGGTGTAGCTTTACACAGTAATTAAAAAGAAACATCACTGAAGGGAATCTAGCCTACATACATGTTGAACATACATTTTCTTTTCAACAAGCCACCTACATACATGGTGGTGTAGTAGTATTTTACAGTTGAATTCTTAGAATGCTGCTGAAATTCTGACATGTCTATTGAGCATGGGGTGGTATCTATTTTGAATAAAAGGGGAAGTGGTGAGAATTGGATAGGCAGGGATACATTAAACTAATTTGTTGTTTTACATAAGGGACAAATTCCTCCTGGACTCTCATGTATTCAATACATGGTGTATGCGCGCTCAAAGTAAATTAAATGTATAGATACCTTATGGTGATGTATGTGTTACAAAAGTTTCTGTTTCTATAACTGTAGCTTCGAAAACCGAGGCAACTAGCATGTTGATTATTTTTCATCATTGCCATTAGAATTTCTTGCATTTATAACTTGTTGGTCTGTAAATGTATTCAATTATTTTGATTTGGCTAATATATATACCTTCTGTGCAAGCTAGTGTGTTTTATGTCCCAAAAGGGGAGGGAATCTGTAAGGAATCAATGTTATTAAATTGGGGGTGCCAGATTCATAAACATAACTTTATTAAAATCGTTAAATGGCGAACTGTGCATGCTTGGTTAGGGGAGGGCAGAACATTTCCCTGAATTAGATGTAGCCCGACACTAATGTATGCAAGGACACTGGGCAGCGCATCTTTGAGCCACTATCCAGCCCCTGCAAAAATGCTCAGGTCACCTTTATGAATAAGGTGACCTGAGCCTTTTGGAAAATAGCACAAATGAAATGAGCTTGTTCTTTGCGCTGCTTTCATTTTTGGCTATCTGGCCCTGTGTCAATTACTGAGCAAAAGCTTGAAACAAGAAAATATGCTGGATGAAGAGCTAGGGGTCTTTAGAAGCAATTTTTAAAAGGGAGTGCATGAAATCATTTGTATGCATTATTTCAGTGTCTCCATTTCACCGAATATTGTTCGACTGCAACAGCAAATACATTTATTATGTGTAATCGCAGTTCTGAATGCTGTGAGAGAGTCTGTTTTTTTATTGAGGTGGGCAGCACAGTCCATGCTTTGGAGGCTTGAACTGCAAACTGGGTTTCCCCTTCACAAACACGTGTGAACCATGTGGGAAGCATGAACCGATGATCCGAGACCCTCAACCGATGTGGTGTGCATTAGCAGTGGCGTCTACCTCTCAAAAGGGGTGGGATACCAAGTTATTAAGGCATTTGAAGGCATGATAGACTGATTAAAACTGTTCCTGGTACCATAAATTAGTGAAGGAAACATCTGGCCTCAGAGGTTTAGACTCGCACGCGGAGCCCACATACAAGGCAGGCAGTCACATTTTCGACCATGTGCAGTTTTTTCAATGGGAATCAGAAGAGGCACACATACAGTGCGTTGATGTAGCGAAGTAGAGGATTAACTGCTGTACTTACTACCAATGAATTCTAACCCCTTTATAGTGCAAGGCATATCAGTTCTGTTGTTGCAGGAGAGGGAGAAAAGGAATCACTTTTTTAAGAGCTTAAGTTACTCACCACAAACATAACGTATTGGTTGAAGTTCAGTAGGGCATAATAGATCACACCCAGATTTTAATCTGAGAACTAAAATGGAGAACATGTTTAAATGAAGGTGGTGCTTGGATGCCTTTCAAGTTCCTGGTAATGGTAGCGAATTGGATTGGTTTGTTTTTGCCTACCTTTAATTGGAGCCGAGGATCTCTGGTCCAGGTTGGTTTTCTATTAGGGAATTTTGCCAAGAGTGCTGCTCAGTGTGTCGGTGGTGCTGCTCAATGCGTCAGTGCTGCTGCTCAGTGTGTGGGTGGTGCTCCTCAATGGCCAAAGGTTCTTCTACTGACATTGGATTATGGTTTCATTCCCTCCATGTCAGGTTACATTACTTTGACCACTAGCACTGAGGTCATATGGGGAGAGCCAGAGAAAGCCCAACAGTGTAAGAGGGAATTGTTGCAGTGAGAAGCATCAATGTAATTATCACTGTGAAAGAGAGTGATGGTGTGGGGTGTGATTGGATTTTAAATTTGAGTTAATATAAAAGATTTAGAATGTCCAAACAGTGACCAAAATGAATTGGCTAAAAAAGGAACCTAAACAAAGAACTGCACAGCCAGCATCTACCCATGAAAAGAAGGGGCCACTGAGGTGTTCAGAATTTCGAGAGGCTGGAAAGCAGGTATATTTCTTATGGAAGAGCCTTTCACAGAAGATAAGAGCAGAATTTATGGAAGCTTGAAAACAGGTGTTTCTAGCGGGTAGCTGAGCGGGCTATAGCCCTGCATCTCTTGATTGTTTCCCTGTATCGAAGATGAGGGGCTACAACCAAAAGGCTAGATAGCCCTGAGTCCCGACAGTCCCAACATTAGCGTAGTCCCAGATCTTTTCCAGACCTAGCAACACCCCTGCTTGAAAACTTTTATATTTCTGTAGGAAGGGCCTTCCAAAGAGCAGAACCTGGAATGAGAAATGCCTGATTCGCCTTTACTTGTGCTTGGCCACAGACACCATAAGCATTCGCTTACGGTGGGTAAGGGGCTGGTATTTTAAGAACTGACTTGTCCTCTTCCTTGTCACACTCTCCAACTACTCCACCTCACTGTTCATCGTCACATTCTCCCACTACCTCCATGTCACTCTTCCTCGTCACAGTACCCCGCTATCACCAGCTCACACTTTCTCTTCACAGCCCCCACTACCACAACATCACTCTTCCTCGTCACAGTACCCCACTACCACCAGTTCACTCTTCCTCATCACAGTAAGTCACTACCACCACCTTATTCTTTCTCATCACAGTCCCCCACTACCATCACCTTAATCTTCCTCATAACAGTCCCCCATTACAATCCCCTCACTCTTCCTCTACACAGCTCCCTGACTACCACTACCTGGCTCTTCCTTGTCACAGTCCCCCACTATCACCACCTAACTCTTCCTCAACACAGTACCCCACTAGTACCAACTCACTCTTCCTCTTTACAGGACACCACTATCACCACATCACTCTTCCTCAACACAGTGCCCCACAACCACCAACTCACTCTTCCTCTTCAGTCACCCACATAACTTTACCTCATTACAGTGCCCCACTACCACCATCTCACTCTTTCTCGTCACAGTACCCCAATAGTAATCAGTAGCATTACCCACACATCCCTCTTCCTCATCCTGTACATAATAACTAATTCTATTTTTACCATCACCTCCCTCTTCCTTGTCCCACTACCCTATAGCAATCTTACCTTAAGTCCCATATCCGTCTTCCTCGTTGCAGTCCAGCACTACCCCACCCCTTCATCATTAGTGTCCCCAAATGCCCCACCTGAATCTTCCTTCTCACAGTTACCCACTACTACTGCACTCTTCCTCGTCACAGTCCCGTACTGCTCCACCTCACTCTTCCTCATCACAGTTCCCCACTACACCAGCTCACTCTTCCTCCTCACAGTTGCCCACTGCCCCCACATCCCTTTTCATCATCATAGTCACCCATTACCCCAGAGTGAATTCAGTGGGAATGAAACCAACAACCTGCGCTAAACTCCGGGAATATAGACATGCTGAAGTCACAGTTGAGACTACTGGAGACGCTTCCCAGACGAATGGCAATAAATATACAAACCAAAACACAAACATATTCCTCAAGATACGCCACGCAAAAACGCTTTCAAGAAGCAATGAATCAGTACTCATTGGTTGAATCCAGGATATATGTTACCAAACTACTTTTTGTGGGGCGCGACTAGAGACTTATGTTTGTGTTTTGGTTTGCATCCATTACACCACCTCACGCTTCCTTATCAAACTCCCCACTATCCTAACCTCACTCTTTCTCCTACAGTCCCCACTACCACCACCTTCTCCTCCTCAGTCCCCCGAAACTCCTCGCTCCCGCTTCCTCGTCAAAGTCCCCCACTACTCCACCTCACTCTTCCTCATCAAAGTCCCCAACTACCCTACCTCACTATTCCTCGTCACAGTACACCATTAGTAATCAGTTCTTATCTAGTGGACACAACAAAATGAAATACTTAATAAGCCTGATGTTGCGTAACTGAAGAACAGATATTGATAACATATGATAGACACTGTGTATTTCTCGAATGTTGTGTAGACCTCGTGTCAAGGTCTGTATTCCTCCCCTGCACCCGTAGCTTTTTTTACACTTATTTTGAGAATTTAGGTCAAAATATCCATTAATCACGTGTGCAGGCATAGTGGAGTAGGTTTGGTTAACATATGATATTACATCAGTTATGGTATAAGAAAAAAAGGCAGAATTGCAGGTGGTGGTTGGTATAGCATAACAAAAGCCTTGAAATTCTGTGAAAAAACATTAGTTGAATTGACGTTAAGATTGAATGCAACAAACCCCCAGACATTTGGCAGGTGTTCTAAGCCACGGAAACCTTAACTATGAGGCTCCCACTGCGCAGCCCCTAAGCACACTGATAACATCACAAAATACATCACCATTATCTAACCAAACCTTTGTATGAACATGTGCTAAAGTACCTGGAACTGAGCTCAAGGCAGCAAGTTTGGTGCTATACAAAAACATGAAAACAATAGATTTTGTATACAAATGCAGTTCATACGCAACGATTTGATAGCAGTGTATTGCATTGCTAGTTGTTTGTGAAACATGCAACACTGAATATGGAATGAAGCTCGACTTGGAACATCTTACCTAAGTTCCTTTTTTCTTTTCAGAACTATTGGAAGCTTCTGGATTTCTTTAGTCCTTTCACTTGCCGACATCTCCGCCAGTTTCTTTATGTACATCGCTGTTTCTGCAATTAGGACATGGACAGGAAAGTGAACACCTACATAATGGACACAATCTCTCCAGTCCAGCTCTCATGCTCGTTACGTGGAAATTCCTCTACTGTTAGGTGTTAGGAACAGAACCTGGTCATATTACTGCAATGAACATTTCACAATTGTACTGCTGAAAAAGGGGGTGGTATCACAAGGGCTTGCCCTTTCTGGCACATGCCGGGGGTGGGCAGCCTAAGGGAAACATGTTGGGGGCTTTGGAAAGGGTGAACATCAGGCTTGGGTGAACACAGCAAAAAGAAAACGTGGTAAAATACCACCTATCCATGAGGACCATCTGCCATCCAGCAGCAGCACATGAACCCCAACCATGGCTCACTGGTTCCCCCTTCCATGCCCTTCAATCCCAAAGAAAACTGCCACTTTGAAAGCCAATCATTCCAGTTGCTAAAATAGTAATAATGAGTGACCACTGGGAATGGAAGAGGGTGACCAATCTCAGAGTACCTTGGGACAAACAGGTAAGTAACCATTCTTTTTATGGTCAATTATGCCAGCGGGAATCCTGGGATGACTGGGACATTCATTTGTGTGTGTGTGTGTATATATATTTCTGAGGCTTGTGGAATCTGCTTAGATCACATGCTGTGCTTAGGCTGACATCTAGTGGAAGCTGCGGAGTATTACAGTTTGTTTTTCGAAACTCGAAAATGGGCGTCGATCTAGGGCGTGCCAGTAATACTATCCCTAGTGTGACGTCCACTGTACCAATGATGCCTCACGCGTGTAGGACCCTCAGATTGTTTTTTCCGCCATACTTGTCGGAAGCATAGTTGCGGAGTTCCCTGGCTTTCAGCCATTTGTTATTTGTTCCTCTTATCCCACGTCGAGACTCTGAAGATCGACGCCGGTACTGAAGACTGCACGACGGACTTTGGGCCTCGGAAGGCCTCTGGCCTCTGCCCTGCTTTGGGCCTCGGAAGGCCTGTGGCCTCTGCCCTGCAAGTAGGGAGAGTGGGGGGTGGACATACTCACACTCATTTATTTCCTACATACACTCGCCCGCTGCCATATAATAACATATGGAGAGTACTCCATTGCAATTCTGCCCCAAGTGCAACTGTAAGTTCCCTTGGGTAGATAAGCATAACACCTTTAATCCCTGTTTGCCGAAGCCAATTGCAGAGCGTGTAAGCTTTTTAAAGCTAAAACACTTAGGACCGCTCCACCAAACGTTGGGCCATTACGCCAGGCAACTCGAGGCCATGGACGCTGTTGGTTCCTTCAGTGATGGCAGCAATGCCGCCGTTTCGGATGGTGGGGGCACTGGAGTGTCATTAGACACCCAAGCGGGAGCCCCCGACCTCGGAGGACTGTCCAGCGGGGCATTTTTGGGGACCACACCCAGCGGCATGAGCGCTACGCATACACCTAGATATAAACACACTAACCCCTCCCGAGACTCGACACGCGTGTTGAGCGATCCGCAGAAAAAGGCACAAAGAGAGCGGTCCGCAGAATCGGTGTCCTCTGGCCATTCCAGGTCTCGATCGCCTCATGACACACAGCAACCGTCTACGATTGCTAAAGGTGCCACGCTTCCTAAAGTCACGGAGGTATGGTCGTCAGAAGACGAAACCGACCTCCACCCCCAAGCAGCACGTTCAAAGTCGGCTCCGGCAGTTCGTTCTACGTCTGCCTCCGAGTCTCGACGTCCCCCCCCTAAATCTCTAGACCCTACAGAACCCACCTCCGAATCTCGACGCCAGGCGTCGAAAGATTCAGGGAAGTCCAAGGAGTCAGGGAAACATTCCTCCACACATGGTAAAGGGGACAAACAACAGAAGAAACCATCTGAACACCAGGTTCAGAAGGACATAGATCTTCTGATAAAACCAAGACCCCTGACCCTGTCGCTAGGCCTAAGTTTGTCCCTCCCACTCGAGAGGATATGGGAATGGAAGATGAACCTCAACAAGAGGTGGTCATTCCCAGTTCCAAGGAATGGAGCTCTGAAGACATTGACAGAGTGATGAGGAGAATGTCTTTTTTGGCTAACTTTTAGGAGAAGAATCCTGATCACTTTTTGAGCTATCAGAATACCCCTACTAACTCTACTCCTTCTGGATCCAAAGACCCTCAGCCTCCTAGTAAGAGACCTTGTACTGATACTCGAGTTCAGGGCCTGATTTCAGACCGACTCACTATTCAACCTGACCATCAGTATGCTGAAGATCCAGACATACAAATACTGGACGATCAGGGAGGGGTCGAATATTATGGGGACGATGAGGACCAGGATGAGGAGGAGGAAGACGAGGCAGAGGCCTATAGTCTCGACTCCCCTATTCCCAAGGACCCACCGGTGAATGACTCACCTGTGGATAATCAGCCATTACTAAATGAGGTTTTAGCTAAAGCTGCAGAGCACTTTCAGATAGACACTCATGGGGGTCAAGAAGAGAGGGGCTTTGCAGAGGACATTATGGGGGATAGGAAATTCGTTGCCCAAGCCATACCAATTCTGAAATCCGTTCAATGCAGAATTGATCCCTCCCTCCTCACCCCTAACCTTACCCGGTCAGTCAACCCAAGAATAGAGAAATTATTCAGGGCCGCCCCCTCCGACCCACTTTATTTTCTTACTTTGAAAATACTTTGTATTCTTAAACCCGACTCATTGGTGGTCACAACCACCAGAAAATGGGCGGGTACACCTCTAGCATCCTCGAAGTTCCCCCAGACAAGGAGAGCAAAAGGATATCTGGGCTAGGAAGGAAAGTGGCTTCCACCTCCGCTTACCAGACAAGAATTGCTAATACCACCACTCTGCTGGCAAGTTACAATTGTCACCAATGGGAGCAGGTAGCTGCCCTCATTGCCTCCGCACCTGAACCTCTAAAGGGCCAGTTTGCCCAGATTGCGTCAGAAGGGAGATCGGTGTCCGGATGCATTCTCAAGGCGACTTTTGACGCAGCAGACAATGCAGGCTGGCTCATCGCAGAGAGCAAAGTCATCAAGAGACACACTTGGCTAAGGAGTCGGGGTTCAAACCCGAGACACTCTGATCGACATGCCGGTGGAACCAAATGTCTTGTTTGGGAAAGCGGTGGAAGAGGCACTCAAAACAGCAAAAGACGAATATGAGACCCTTAAGTCCCTTGGCCAGCTAACCAATAAACCCACGAACCAACGAGGGAATAATAATTTTCGTCGCTCCCGTGGCCAAAATTCCCAGAAGGGGTCCAATTACTCCCAAGGGCAAGGTACATCGTGGGGAAACAACCAACAGGCTACCCAGAATTTCGCCAGAGGTCGGAAAAGGGGCCGTGGTAGAATGAGAGGCAGCCCAGATAGTGGCAGTACGCCTCCCAACAAACAGTGACGCTCCACTCAGGGTCCCTTCCCATGCACCCCCAGTAGGGGGGCGGATTTCCAGCTTCACCCACGCATGGGAAGGGATCACATCGGACAGATGGGTGCTGTCCACAGTGTCCGCGGGATACTGCATCGAACTGTTGGAGCGCCCCCGCGACCATCCTCCAAGACAGAAAATACACTCCTTGGAGCACCAAAGAATACTCCTCGAGGAGATCGTCATTCTTCTTGCAAAGGACGCGATAGAACTCGTCCCAGGCAACCAAGTAAACAAGGGTATTTATTCAACTTACTTGGCGGTGGTGGCGGCGCACCTACGCAGGGATGCAATCCCAGTGTACCTTTACCTGGACGACTGGCTCATCACGGGGGAGATCCCAGTAATTTGCAGATCCAACATCCAAAGAACAGTCGACCTCCTCTTCGAATTGGGCTTCTCAATAACGAGAAAAAATCAAGCCTGGTGCCAAGCACCTCCAAACAGTTCCTAGGAGCTGTCCTAAACACTCAAGAGGGGTTGGACTTTCCATCAGAGGAAAGAATTCGGAATCTATTACTGCAATTTCCTCAATATCAGTCCGGTCGTCAGATAAGGGTTCGCAAAGCGATGTTTTTGCTAGGCATGATGGCGTCATTTATTTACCTGGTTCCCCACGCGTGCCTGAGCATGCAACCCATGCAGGAATGGTTGGGGAAACAGTGGTCTCAGGAAAGTGGTCAGTGGGACGATCTAGTGGTCGTTTCGCCAACACTAGTACAGAGTCTTCGCTGGTGGACAAGAGAGAATCTTTCAAAGAGGAAACCCTTTTACGATCCAGAAATACAGGCTGTAGTCACTACAGACGCGTCCCTCTCAGGATGGGGAGCACACCTCCTTCACTACACAGCGCAGGGCCTCTGGTCTCACAAAGTGGCCAAGAATCACATCAACCTGCTAGAGCTTCTGGCAGTCTTCAAAGCGCTTCGAGCATTCGAACCCCACCTATCGAACCTGTCAGTGCAGATCCTAACGGACAGCACAACAGCAATGTTTTACATAAACAAACAGGGGGCACTCGTTCGCCAAATCTGTCCAAGCTTGCCCAGAAAATTTGGATATGGGCACTCAGACGGAACATTTACCTGTCATCTCAACATGTTCTAGGGGATCTCAATTCACTAGCAGACACTTTGAGCAGAGACCCCCTCCCGGAAGAACACGAATGGTGTCTACATGAAGAAGTCATAGGAGACCTCTTCTCACAGTGGCTTTTCCCCACTATAGACCTATTCGCCACAAGTGAAAACAGACAATGCCCAGGATTCGCATCCAGGTTCCCCCAACCAGGCTCCATGGGGAACGCTCTATGGATGAACTGGTCGGGGATGTTTGTCTATGCTTTTCCACCAACCCCTCTGATGAGGAAGGTGGTCAACAAGATGCACAGGGAATCGATGACGTTCATCCTAGTTGCTCCCATGTGGGCGAGACAACCGTTGATCCCGCACCTGCACAAACTGGCAGTGTGCGAACCCATCAGACTCCCGTGCTGGTACAACCTACTATCCCAGCACGAAGGACAAATATTGCATCCTCAACCCAGCTCGATGACTTGGCAGCATGGCTCCTGAAGTCATAGAGCTTGGCCATCTCAATCTACCACAGAGATGCCTGGATATCCTAAAAGAATCAAGGAAACCAAACACAAGACACTGTTACTTTGACAAATGGAAAAGATTCGTTATTTGGTGCCAGAATAAACAAATCAACCCGATTGATTGCACTCCTTCCAATATTGTCACCTACATGCTACACCTGTTGGTCAGTCTACACCACCTCCCATAACAAGGTGTCGTGGTGGAAAGGGCCAGTGGTTAAAGCCTTTATGGAAGGGGTAAAGAGACTCGACCCTCCAATTTCAAACCCCCCACCAGGATGGGACCTTAATGTGGTGCTTGCTAAACTCATGGGGCCCCCCTTTGAACCCATACACAAAGCTAGTCTCAAACACCTGACTTATCAGCCACTAGTAGCCATTACATCCATAAGAAGGGTCAGTGAAATTCAGGCTCTGTCAGTGCAGGATCCTTTCTTTACTTTCATAAGGATAAACTGGTTCTACAAACTCACCCTAGGTTCTCATCTAACTTCATTTTAAAATTCCATGTTAACCAGTCCATTGAGCTACCGGCCTTCTTCCAAGAACCCAAAAGCTCTGCTGAGGTGAAACTACACACACTAGATATGTGAAGAGCGGTCCTCTACTGCGTGGACAAGACCAGACCGCTAAGAAAGACAGATCAACTGTTCGTCTCCGTAGCTACAGGCAGAGAAGGAGATCGCGTCTCTAAAGGTGCCATCTCTAAATGGGTAGTTAAATGTATCGAGCTGTGTAACTCCCTTTCAGAAAAAAACACTGCCTTTTACACCAAGGGCCAACTCTACAAGAGGCACTGGGGCCACTCTGGCTTTGATTACAAATGTACCCCTTGACACCATTTGCAAAGCAGCTACATGGAGCTCTATTTACACCTTTACTCACCACTACTGCATTGACACTCATTCCAAGACAGATACTCAAGTGGGACAAGCGGTTCTAAGACATTTATTTGCTCATGACCCTTCTCACATCCCACCTCCTTCTTCTAACACTGCTCGCTAATCTATGCACAGCATGTGATCTAAGCAGATTCCACAAGCCTCAGAAGGGATACATTACTCACAGTAATCGTATTTATGATGCTTGTATCTGCTTAGATTCACATGCGCCCACCCTTCCTCCCCTCTGAGAGAAGGCGCATGGATGCTTGTTGTCTTATCTATCTTATCTGCTTGGATACCGTGTACTCACGCTACTCCTCATGCTACCTCATGTCAGAAAAAATACAATCTGAGGGTCCTACACATGTGCGGGATCAAGGGTATAGTGGACGTCACACTAGGGATAGTATTACTGGCACGCCCTAGGTCGACGCCCATTTTTGAGTTTCGAAAAACAAACTGTAATACTCTGCAGCTTCCACTAGATGTTGGCCTATGCACAGATTGTGAATCTAAGCAGATGGAAAGCATCAGAAATACGATTACGGTGAACAATGTATCCCATATGAAAATAGAAGAGGCTGGCAGAAGAGAATATCCTCTGCCTGCAGGCGGCGGCACTGACTCCAATCGCTTTAGTAATACACTTGAACTCCCACAGGCTTAATTCAATTCCTTTATTGTGATACACATGGACATCTAAAGCAGAAAACAACAAAGCGTTTCACCCTTACAGGCTTTGTCACATTATACAATTCCATTTTGCAAAGACCTGTTTATATTGGAAATGGTGTCCCTCTTTGATGTTCTTGATACAACTCAGTTCTTAAGCATACATGTTCAATCTAGGCCACGCAGCTCGCCATTTTAGAACTTGTTCGGTCTGGTGTTACGAGTAATATGACTGTCGTTTAGAGGTTATATACCTTAATATTATGTTGGTGTAACTCGTATATTAATGTCTAAACTTGACACGTGCTGCCATTTGTAACTGGTATCAATACATGTCATTACTTATTGAACTTCAGGTTAGGTGACAACAGCGTCTAAGTTTAAAAACAGAATATAAATATATAAAGTGCTTAGTGCCTTACAGTAATTTGGAGATCTCAATAATAAAGTGCTTAGTGCCTGGTGCAAAATTTATAGAATTATTTTATAACATCAGTTTTTGCAATATTAAAACTGGATGAAGATGCATAAAGTGCTTAGTGCTTAACGGCAATTAAGAAATCTCCATAGTAAGGTGCTTAGTACTCAATGCAAAAAGAGCTAGCAGCCTTGACCGGGAGGCTGAGGGTTACAGATAGTATTTGACAGAAATTTCGGGGTAACTAAAGGTAAAGTGCTTAGTGCAAAAATTCGGAGCCACGGCTCTAACATACTTGTAAGTTACTGCTGTTATGGTGGTTTTTAAAGTGGATTTAAAGCAAAATACTTTGTTTAACTTCAAAAACCACTGTTTCTGAATCGCTATGATGTTATCTGCACTCTGATCTCGGCGAACACCCTTGGCACCTGATCTACTAGGGTTGAGCACTGTCTTGAGGCTGTGTTACAGTAAGATGAGGGCACAATGCCTCACAATAGAGGTGAATACTTGATTATTGATCTGAGCTGGTAAACCAAAACAGCAATGAGGTGATGGGACCGCAGTTTTAGTCCTAAGTATGTTTTATTTGGAACTGGGTCGAGGGTCATAGAAATCGTGGGAAAATACTTTCACTTAAATACCTGGTTGTTCACTCGAACAATGGTATGACAAAGTGCATGGTGTTTGTGACATTATTTCAACTACTGTCTACATGACTTCAACCTCTGTATTCCCTCTAGTAAATAGATAACATTCTGATTAGAAATCCATTAGAAGTCTGAAAGCATTATTAAAGCTCGTAAAATTGTGTTCATGTCAGTCAGTTGTTGAACAGGATATTTCTTCCACTAAAATCAATTGCTGGCTGGGAGGGTACAATTAAACCACAGATGATATATGGGCCACGCAAAACATGGATTTGTATCTAAAACATCTACATGGACAACATTTACATTGTGATAAAATTCAAATTTTAAAATCAACCTGTTAATCATTATACAATCTCTTGTATTGCATATAACATACAATGATTCAAGGAACATAGATAAATTAAAAAGGCAGTAAAGTTGAGACTGGGCCTCATAGGTTAATCCCCCACAAAGGTATACAATTCTTCATCTTTGTTATGTCCTATGGGGGTTTTGGTGTTATACTCAATGATGTATCTGCATTTGACTTGTCTAAGCTTTCTTTCTCTGTTGCCTCGCCTGGGATGGTCGGATATTTTGTCAAGGCAAAATACTTGAAAGATGTTACGTGTCCTTTGTGTATCTCTTTAAAATGTTTGGCCAACGGGTATGCCATGTCCCTATTTTTGATTGCTCTTAAATGTTGCAATATTCTGGCTTTTACCTCAAGCTTGGTACTACCAATGTGCCATAATTTACACCTGCATGAGATTACATATAGTTGGTCATGCATGTAATTGGTTGCTTGATTTTGACTTTCCTTCCTGTGTGAGAACCCTGGGATGACTGACATTCACAAAAGGCGTTCTTCACTTGCGTGTGCCAAGTGCACCTGCAAATACAGGAGAATCATGCATTCTGCAGACAAGGGATTCACAAAAGGCAATCTTCCCATGCAATAGGCTTTGGACTGGCATATTTTCCCCAATGCAGGGGTGATGCTTCAAGAGTGGCTGCCCCATCCAAGAGCACATCCCTGACACACAAAGGAAGTGGGCAACACATGCTTCTCTTTCCTCTGTGACTGGCCTTAACTTTTGCAATGCAGGCACAGTGCAAATTGCATTCAAAGCTCTTTCTATAATAGGTCATGCAAAGCTTGAGCAGTTCTATCGTTTCTTTTACAGTTCTACCCCTGAATTGTGTGAACATATAAAAATGACTTTTGCATCGATGAGCCCGTTATGGGCACTCTTACATATGCCAATGTCAAAAGTGTTTGCATAGTTCAAAATTGCCATTGGTATAGCTTTGCTGCACTTCATCTATATATGCCTGACGGGCCTGGCTGTAGATCCCATTCCCCTGGAGACAGTTCCTCCTCCTGCAACCAATTCCCCTATAATGCAGGGTTGTGTGTGCAGGGTGTTGTGGGTGCAATCACTGTTTGAAAAAAGTCATGTCCTCACGACTTTCTGACATACCAAAAGTCATCAATCTAACTTATTAAAATGTACGGCTATAGAGGAAGACTATTCCATTATTGTAAGAAAGACAATTATTACACAGTGATACATTTTTACAACCAGTCGCACTAGAGGGTTGATTTATTTCCCACAAAATATTATTATTTATACATACATATATATATATATATATACATATACATACACACACACACACACACAGATGGAGGAACAATGCTCAGATTTGACAGAAAGCAGTGAGCTTCTTACAATGGGGTGAGTTTGAGGAACAGTTTGACCAGGTTGTGGAGTGGAGTAAATGGACAGTCACTGGAGACAATACATAAATAGACATACATAGACTAAGGAAAACCAACATTGGAATGCAGGTAGGCAGTATGGCCAGCTGTGCTCGGGCTGTGACCATGATGGGTGAAGTGCTAAAGTGGAGGCAGAGAAAGTGAGGGACAGAGGCAGGTTAGAGGTGAGGGAAAAATGTTAGCTAGAAGAAAATAAGAGGTACCTCGGAGGTGAGGAGGTAGGCTTTTAGTTTGGTTTTGAACAAATCCGTGTGGACTGTTTTTCTGTTGTCCGGTGGAAGAGAATTACGTGCAAGTTGAGCAAGAAGAGAGAAATAGCGGAAGCGAGAGGACACACAGGGAGGACAAGGAGCCATAAGGTTAGTTAGGGAGGCAGAACAGAGATTACAAGAAGGTTTGTAGAGTTGGATAGAGGAGTATAGATACAGTGGTGCCTTACTGTGGATAGATTTGTCAAACAGGAGAAGAAATGTATATTTGAACCTGTTTTGCATCGTCAGCCATCCAGCATGATGACGGTGCGAGGAAATAGGTGTGAAGTGAGGGAGTTCCAAGAGAGTCCTGGTAGTGAAGTTAATGATCATGTCAAGAGGACAGAATGCACGGTTGCGGAGACCAAAGAGGATGCTGGCACAGTAGTCCAGTTTAGAGAAGACGAGAGTGGTGAAGAGATCCTTGGAGGTGTTCAAAGGAAGGAGGTGCAACATTTTCCTAATATTTAGGAAATTGGAAGCGAGCTGCTGTACCAGTTTTGGAGATGAAAGTAGAGAAGGTGTGATAAGGGTCATAGATGACGCTGAGATTTCTAACTGAAGAAGAGTAGGGGAGAGTGTCAAGTGGGAACTGCATAGACAGAGAAAGAGATGAGAGAGAACTTTGCTATGGTGGAAGAGCTCCTCTGTTTTGGTAGAGTTTAACATTGGAGGGTGCACAGCCATCCAATATTTAATAGAGACAGTTTGACATTTTGATAGAGATCAGAGGAGAGTTCAGGAAAAGAGAAGAAGATTTGAGTGTCGTTCGCAAACAGTCAGTACAAGAACACAAAGGAGGAGATTAGCGCCCGAAGAGCGGAGGTGTAGATTTTAAAGAGGAGGGAATCCAAGACAGAGCCCTGTAGAACATGAACAGTGCGAGGGGTGAGTTGAGAGGTCTTGTTGCTCCAGGAGACAGATGATGAGGTGCTAGGTAGGATTCAGTCTAGGCAAGAGCTTGATCGCAAATCCCAAGAAGAAAGAGAGTATTAAGGAGATCAGAGGGATCGACAGTTTCAAAGACAGCAGACAAGTCAATGAGAATTGCGATAGACGTAAGGCTGGAGTGCTTAGCAGAGGCAATGAAGTTGGACACATTTATGAGAGCAGTTTCCGTGGAGTGATAGAAGCGGAAACCTGCTTGTAGGGGGTCTCAAAGGTTGTAGATGTCTAAGAAATTGGTATGACGGTTGAACACAATCCTTTGAATTATTATAAATTATATTCTATTAATGAATACTCTACTCAGTAATATCTTAAACCAGCCTCTCGATGACACAACAAATATCTTCTATTTAGAGGCATTTTCTAACAGATACAAAGCAGATAAAGTCACCCCAAGACCACACAGTACTTGCATTTTTTAGAATTACCAAGGATATCATTATGACTCAACTAAACAAATCACTTCACGTTTCCTGAAATAGATCCTCGATGCCATTTCCCTGAGTTCATTAACTGGGAAAGTGTTGTAGTAATGCTATTACACTGACTATTAAATCGTAAACAGGAAAGTGCCACAAGCTTCAAGATTTGCCAAATTTAGAAAAACAAATATTGAACAAGAATTTACAATGTGGAGCAATATTGTTTAAGACCAGGCTTGAGAAAAATTAGATTTTGTTACACTTGTAATATGTAATAGTGCATTCCATAGAAGGAAATACAGATAAAGGATTCAGTTAATTAGAAACAAAGCACAGTTTTGTGCTGTACATCTTTACCTTTGAGAAAAATTAAGACTCTTGTTTTTGATATTTACTGATTTGATAATTCTTGTAGAACCTTCTGTGCAAGAAATCCACCTTGCAGGCTCAGAGCAAGAGTGGCCAATGATTTTGATATATGCAATCGGAAAGGCTCCCACACCAACCTTGGCAAGGGGCCATCACAGGGACTTTTTGTAAAGTGTCCCTGGCTGACCACTGGGTAGTATTGGCTGAGTTTACAGCTTGCAGCTTACAGTGATGGGTGGGGGCAAGGGAGGGGGAAATATTGGAATGTGCAAGAAGGAACAATCACTCAAAAAGCAAAAATGAGTGAATGCAATAAACAATGTAAGGCCCAAACCATTTGGAGAATCCGAGCCCGAAGAAGGACTGCAAATGGTCAGAAATACATTGGCCATTGATGGCTGCCTCATAACCGATGAACTAATTAGTCCGCCATTCATTATTTATTCCACTTACTTTCTCCATCTTTGGTTGTAAAAGTGTATTATGATATTGCAAAACGTTTTGGATAATGAAGCATGGTGTTGTTCACTAATGCAAAGTGTGCAGCCATCAGTGTGAGTCGATACCCTCAGTCTCTTGATACTAGTTGCGTTTGGTCATCCTAGCGTGTGGATGATTTCGTTGGCTTGTACCTTCAGTATTATAGCATTCATTGTATAAATTCCAGAACTTTGTCTTACATTTACAGTGATGAGCACCCACCTCCACTTAGCATGCTGTATAAGGAGCCTGCCAGGACATTTTCTTTTACTTTACCCTGCAACCTGGGCAGTGGCCATAGTTTCTCCAGTCTTTACCACCTCTCATTAATCTCACAGGATTCTTCCCAGTCAATACCAGCCCCCCCAGGATCCCACTGCACTGCCCTTGCAGGTCCCTGCCTGGCGGCTTTGCATCCCACCCTTGGGAGTCGGCTGCATTAGCACTTAGCCTGAGGTTCTCCTTCTTGGTTCCCCTTAGCACTTCGCTCCCGTGCCCTCCACCAGCACGTGTCCACTCCTCTTCCCCCCATCCCCATCTCCTGCACTTGCACGTCCAAATGCCACAAGGCCTAGTAGGACCAAGAGTGTATTTTACTGTTTTTGTGATTACTTTTATTTCCCCTGTTCCCTTCCCATTTAGCCTTGCGGCGCTTTGAAACAATTCTGTTTTATAGGCACCTAACAAATGCTCAATAAAATGTATAAATCAAATAAATCTCCCGTAGGGTTTCAGCCTGCTAGAAGCTGTGCACAATAACCAGCCCCAAACTTCTGTGAAACAATGGCTACAGGTAGGTACAATTTCATATAGTTTTGTTGTTGTGTGTCTAAGTCTTGAATGTTCATTTGCAAAACATAGTGGATTGTGTAGGCCGACATAACTTTGCATTCTGGTATGTGTAGAGTTCCATTCAGATGGTGAAAATAAAGCTAGAATCACTCTTTCTGCTTAACATAAAGTTTGATATATTTGCCAGGTTGGTTCAATGGTGATTTGTATATTTTTATGTTATCTTTATTAAACAGAGCATTATTTTAGCTCCTCGAAACTGTACCTAAACACATTTATATCCGCTAGCGATGGGATGATATGTTGTCAAGTGTATAAATTGTGAACTGGGATCCAATGCAATTTTACAGAAAGCATGTGATCATGGGCAAATCATTTAATTTCACTGTGACATATCTTCCAAAGTTATGCTGCCAGGTATAGGTTTGCTGTTAGGGGGGAAGTAAGGCAGGACATCAGTTATGGTTTGTGTTGTGGGGATTGGGAGGAGTATGCCAGTGATTGGGTTTTTGTAGTAGGAGTTTAGGTGAAAGGATTCCAGGTATGGGTTTGTGTTTGGGGGTTTAGGATACAGATAGCAAGGTATGCACCTTTTACCGGCTCGGCTCGCATTTGGTTCTTAGAGCCGAGCCGGACCCCATGACCCGGCTCTCACTATTAATTTGGCTCCCCCATCTCTAGCGTTTGGCTCTTATTTTGCAGATTTTCCAGAGCCTAAAGAGTAACAGCAGATCATGTCCATGGGGTGAAGGCTAGCAAAGCTTCTTGGAGAATGGACTGCAGTCTTAGGAGTTCAAACTGAAGGGTCTTGAAGGTGGAGGTTTTTTGAAGTGGTATGAGGCTCTTCTTCAGTCTGGCAGGTTGCGTTATTTTTCATTCTGGTGTCACGTGGTCATTCCTATTTTCTGATGGATTTCAAAACTTTTAAAGCTCGTTATGCAGTAATTTTATTGCTTGGACGTTCTTCCACACTAGTATCAACACTGCCCACACGAAATTCAGTTCCCCTAAGGGGTATGCACCATAAAGCTTGTTATGCAGTGTGGTGGGTCAGAAGGAGTACGCAGACACTTTGAAGACATTTCCAACATTGATTTATTAAATAATATGAAGAAGGCCGATCTCTCCCTATAACTATGGGGTGTTCCCTACCTATATAATTAACTAAGGTGCTTGTCAATCATCCATAAATATCCAAATCAAAAGAAAGTCCACAGTCCAAAACTAACCCTTTCTGACCCCGCCACTATTTAAAACAACTAACGTCAGGAGAATGACTCCCTTCTCCCGGTGAAGCAGGGTTCTGCTTGGCTTAAGCGTTCTATCAATATCTTATTTTCAATGAGTCTCTAGTCACCTTCTGTTCCAGAGCTTGCAATTCTTGAATAAGGTCTTTGACTCTTCCTTTATCGTGTGGGATTATTTTCCTGGGGCTCTTTCGTAAAGTTAGCTTGATCCTTATATCCACAGTGTTTTGTTGTTTACCACCTTGCCTGATATCTTCTCTTGGCTGGGTTATCCCTTCCTGATCATTATTGCTCCCCTTTCTGGTTTTAGTTTGTCCTTGTTATTGGGTATTTGATCCACTTCTTTTGTGGTTACTACACAGTATTCTCTTTCTAACCGACTCCAACTGTAGCTTCTGGGACACCAGAGGATCTTCTTTCCTTTCTCTGTGTCTTTTATTTGTGTTGGAGTGAACCCATTTTCTGGACTTCCCTTAACATTCTTTCTCTCCTCTGTGTTGTTTAAATTCCCTATCGTTGTGTTTATGTTTCCATCCCACTGTGACGAGTTGCAGTGGGATCTCTCCTTAACACACTCCCTTTGGTATTTCTTGAATGTGGAGATATTCTTCCCTCTTCCCCCTGGTGGTCTTCTTGGAGTATTAATATTCTCTTTCTCGGGTTCACATATGACATTTCTTCTGATATTATTACAGTTCAGATTTCTCAACTTTGTATTTTGACTTTCAATAATTCCACTGGGATAGGTTTCTCCACTCGTATAACGATTCCCTTTCGGCTTCCCAGTCCTCCCGTTCTCCCCGTTACCTCTCTCTTCATGGTGCAACATCTCCGAGGCCTGCAGTCGCTTGGGACCTTCCTTCCTGCGTGCCTTCGCTTTATCGCTTGTTTTCTACAGTGACATCTCTTTGCCAGTTTCTCACTTTCCTTTCTTGCTACGGTCTGGCGTCTCCCGTGGCAACTTGTGCCATTGCGGATACCACAGCGGGTTGGTGTCATGCCACCAACGGGTCCCAGGTTCTCAGACCCTCGGTTTCTCACTGATTCGGTACTCTGTCTTCCCAGCATCTGATACTCTAGTTCAGTGTCATTCTGAACTGCACAGGCTCCGTGGCTCTCGTTGGCCCCACCTCCCGCTTGCATTAATCTACCAGGGGGCCTCCCCTGCTGCTGTATGATGCTCTCTCTTTTAATTCTCAGTATATGTTTCTCCTTAAATGTCCTCAACACAGTGAAGTCGAGGTTTGCCCTTAAAGAGACTGCTTATTGTCTTTGATACACATGGCGCATGTTAACATTGTCTTCAGACCAGCCTAGGTTTTTATTGCTGTCAAGCGTCCCACTTGCCCTGATGCCTAGGGGTGGTCTTGCAGAGTGGGCTCACCTCTCTAGGCTGCTCCTGGGGGGGTGGGGTGGACGAATTCCCTTGATTCGCCACAGCAGTCATTTTATCGCTTGGGCGGTCTTGTGCACTAGTAGCAAGACTGCACAAATGAAGTTCTGTTGCCCTTAGGAGTATGTACCATGAAGCTTGTTAAGCAGTCCTTTTATTGCTTGGAAGTTCTTGCACACTACTAACAAAACTGCCCAAATAACTTTCTGTTCCCCTTAGGGGTATGTACCATGAAGCTTGATATGCAGTAATTTTATCACTTGGAAGTTCTTGCGCACTAGTTGCAAGACTGCCCAAATTAAGTTATGGTCCCCTTAGGCATAGTTACCATGACGCTTGATATGAGGTAATTTTATCACTTGGAAGTTCTTGCGCACCCGTAGCAAGACTGCCCAAATTAAGTTATGTTACCCCTACGGGAATGTACCATGATGCTTGTTATGCATTCATTTTATCACTTGGAGGTTTTTGTGCACTAGAAGCAAGACTGCCCAAATGAAGGTGTGTTCCCCTTAGTGGTATGTACTATGAAGTGTAAATAGGCACAGGGTTATAGGCTGTGCAGACTGATCCAAAGCTCCTTCTAGCTCAGACTAGTGGCAGTGCTGAGAGCACAGAACTCATGAAACCATCAACACTCTCTCCTCCACAACTAAACAGCCACCATGCAGGCGCAAACAAACACCTCATACAGACAGGCGTTATGGCAGGATACCATGGCACGCAAGAGTCTCCAAGGGCTTTGAAGTCACTCCGCAAGCTGATTGATCCAGCTCTGGTAGCTATTCAGTCAGAGCAATTACACACTTTGAGAAAGAACAGTCCTTCTTATCTCTTTAGCAGCAGCATCAGAATTCTTTTTTCTCAGAGCCATGCACAGGCTGCCGGGGGCCCACCTAGTAAATCTATAGGAGAAAGGACCAGTAGAAATGATGCAAGACAAAGTCTAAACCACACCAATCCTAAATTGTTACAATGTTGGTCTACACACTCTTTAACTACAGTATGATATCACCACATCTTCAGTGATATGGTTTAGGTTAGGTTCCCAGTGGGATAGTGTTTGTTCCAGTCAGGATAGAATTAATACAGTTATTTCCAGGCAGGTCAGTGATACTACTGGGGGAATGGCGACCAATATAAATGTAACTGTGAGAGTTATGACCATAATTCAAGTGGCTGCTCAATACACCATAGGCACATCTATGGTCTCTAAATAACAACTTCACTGAGTCTCTAGTTGAGTCACCCTCATAGCAGAGTCTAGAATAGGTCATAATTGATTCTCGGGTTGCAAAACAACAATCCCGCCACTATACGTAGCCAGTGCATAGATGTATTGAAGACTGCATCCCTTGGATCTTTTAGGTTGGAGTGCAGCTTTGGTACCCCATGCAGGAATACTGTGCCCCTCCTTGTGCCCCCATGTTCTTTGTTATTGTTCAAGCTTTCCCCAGTCCCTGATCTGGGTGCACTACAGTAGTTCTCATTTGGGCTAATGTTACCCTCAGCATTGGCAACTCCGACTTCCCTTGATGCAGACATCATGTTGGCACTTGGTCGGTTAATGGCTTCCCTATGTGTGGGCTAACGTGGAAGCTGACTAACTCGAGTCCATGAGCTTGGAGTGGGCACATTACTATTTTGCAGGATCACGGATTGGGGTGCATTATTGCTGTAATCTGCTGGGGAACCATTGTCTTTATTCAGTGGTTGAAGTGTACGAAAAGAAGTAGTGGAACTATGTTCCCTGCAGGCCTGCCCCTGGTCCCCACAAACCCCATTGCCACAACCCCTCCCACACACAATACACCCCCCTAACACTTGCACCTGCTGGTCAAGGGAACGTTCAGTGCAGTGCACTGAACGTGCAAGTTGCAGCGTCTTCCTACACTTTCATTTTAAAACAAAACCATTCCGGAACGGTTTCTTTTTAGAATAAAAGTATAGGAGCTGTACAAGGTAATTTAAAAAAGTATAGGAGCACCGCTCCTGACCGCTCCCGCTCAATTCGACCACTGTCTTTATTTGCAGCTAAAGAGGTTTTGCTGGCAAGTGTTTTGGGGACCACTGCTAGACTATAGGGCCCCTTATTGGATGCCAAGCCAGAAGGTGTCCCCCCATTTCCACCCCTTGCCCCTCTCACTTGGACTTCAATTAAGACCAACAGGAGCTTTTTTATCTCTGTTAGTTCGGCCATAAAAAAGTTTGCATTCACCGCCATGGTCTGTGTGTTCCTCCCGGGAGAATGGGCCAGATGAGGACAGGAAAGAGGGGACCGGGCAATTAGGGATTACTGGTAGAGGAAGGAAGGCCAAGAGTCTGTTTCCTGGGTTCATGGCCACCCCCATGGCCAGCCCCCAACCCTGCTCATTCCCATTCCTGCTAATGCCATCGACCCCTTCTGCCCCAACCGCTGATGCCATTAATTCCCTGGATTCAGGGGGCATTTGCACACAGGCGGCGATGGTGATAATGAGAATACTTCCTTTGCCACATTCTTAGGGCCAGACGGGGTCGGGATTTCAGAGGCCACATAGTTGCCCTTCAAGCTTTCCACAGCAAAAGCTCCCCTCCCCCATTGGCTGAGATAGCAGTTGGCCAGGGGTATGGGCCATCGCTGTTTCTACCTGCGTCAACCACCACCCTGGCTCTGCCTCTTGGCTGGTCATAGCACGTGTTTGCTGGGGAATAACCACACAGGAGCGAGCAGAGAATTAAAGGTTCTAGGGCCAGCAGCAGCCAGGTTTATCACAATTATTGCCTCGGTTGCCTGTGTTGTCGTGTTACCCATTAGCCCCTTCCAGGAATTCTAGCCGAACCCTAGAAACTGTTGGATTTCCTTGATGAGAGTATACGCTTCTCCCGTAATCATGGTGAGGCAGAGGTGTAGCCAGGATTGTCTAGCAAATGGGGCCTGATGCTAATGTAGTTGGGCCTACTGCACTGACAAAAATATCTATAAATGCCCACACAGTGCTGCTGAGTGGGCATTTACAGATTTTGGGTGGGCCTTCCCCTCAGGCCCTACCCTGCCTACGCCTCTGTGGTGAGGCTGCAGCTTTTTCCCTTGGATGCAGGGTCAATATGAGAGTTTGCAGCAGGTGGAAAACGCCCCCTAGCCATTTTGCGCCTCACAGTCTGAATCTTTAGTCGGGGCTCTACACAGACTTGCATGGTTACAGGGCAACTAACGGTACAGGGGAGGCAAGGGGTAGTCTCACCTTGTGATGCGTTTCTGCAGTTGACCAGTGGCTCCAGTTTTATGCTCCCCCAGGATTCATGAGTGTTGGCCCCATGCGCTCCCTGCGCCTCTCGCCCTGCCAATGCGGAACACCCCTGTGGAGCGCAACACCCCGTGCCATTGGCCCCCCGGTGGGCTTCGGCCCTGGCGGCGGAAGATGTGGCTGTAGAATTTAGAAGGGGTGTGGCCTGCAGTCCGGTCCTGCGAGTATGGTGGCCGTCCTGTGACAAGCAGAGTCTGGAATATACCACTCCGTGCCGTTTGCCCCCCGGCAGTGGGCCTTGGTGGGAGATGCGGCTATAGAATTAAGAAGGGAACGTGGCCTGCAGCCCGGTGCTTTGAGTATGGTGGCCCTCCTGGGCCAAGCAGAGTCTGAAACAGACCACCCCACACCCTTCGCGCCCAGGGATTTATTTTCATTTTATTTTGGGTATCTGTGGAGTATTAACCTAGATTGGAGACGCAAGAGAGTCATGTGAAAATTATAAGGCTGTTCAAACTGGGTGGATTCTAATGGATTCGCCTGCTTTACTTTTATCTCAATTGAATGAGAATGTTACTTCAGTCCTAGATAACCTTGCAGCACTTATTTGTTTTCGAGTTACCTACATTTATTTGTAATCCCTGGTTCACTAACAATTCTCTTTGCTTACAGAGGGAAGGTGGGCTCCTGGAAGACGCGCAGAGGGAATCTCAATCTCTTGATGATAAGGCCAGGTGCAGGAATCACTGTATGTGCTACAAAAAAGGCCATTCTTGTGGCAAACAAAGCTTATTCTTCCACCCGAATTTCGGTGGTTTAGGTCAATAGTGCTGACAGTTTAAAATTGACCAAAAATTAGGTTAACTTAGGCCATGCCAGCACATCTATTGTGTGACTAACTAGCTGATTGTTTTGTATCTAAAATCTTTACTTTTAGGGATTCGATAGCTTTGGAAAATAGATTCGAAATTGGGCTTCAATGGAACAACAAGTACAGAAGCTACTGGCCTCCTGATGTGGGAACAATTGCTCAACCTGGGTGACAGACGTAATGGAAATGTATGTGGAAATGAAAGGAGATGTATCATGCTTCACAACCCGCCTGGGAAGAGGCATCTAAACACAGTAGTGTCTGTTCAAATCCCACAGGATTGCATGGGTATTTATCTTGGGAATAGTAGAGTCAGTGGGTATGCCCACTGCTTTCTTTTTATTAGACGTATCAGCAGCCTTATGAGTAATGAGATTGCGATCCACTGCGTGGGTCATATGCAGTTGATTAAGCGTTGTCTCATGAATTAATCTTTTCCTAGAAGGACAGACAGAGTGAGTGGCATTTACACCTTGCCTTTGCTTTTCGTTCCTGAGAAGTCCTCAGGGATCAACTCTTTCACCCCTTTTATTTATTATCTGTCTCTTTCCTTTGTTCTAGGTGATTGAGGACTTTGGTCTACCATGCCAACTATATGCTGATACCCAGGTCCTTCTCGATTTCCATGGTAATTCGTTGGATCTGGAGGGGGGGCCTGAATGTCTGTGGTTGATCCAGCGGTGGATGCAGGACAACTGTCTTTCCTGAATGGAGATAAGTCAGAGGTCCTGCTTTTTGACTGAAGTGTCCCAGAAGTCCGCCCCTTTCACTGGCCAGACCATCTAGGCAAGTGCCAGTCCCAGTCGAGTCAGTTAGGAATCTGGATGCGATAGGCCAGCTCTCCGGTCCCCAGGTTTATGCAGTTGTCAGGGTAGCTCATAACCATAGCTACAATATCAGAAGGGTTAGTCCCTTGCTTCGCATGGTCCAGGCAATTTTGTCTAGATTGCAATACTATTTATCTGGCACTTGTAAGAAATCTCCTGCTAAACTACATGTGGTGCAGAACTGCGCAATTTATTGACTATTTATCTTTCATGCTCACGGTTAGTTGAATAGGGAATATCTTAAAGGAATAGTGTGCTCTAAAATATTATTGGCTAAAAAGATGGCCCATAATCAAAAATATATCTAAAAAATATTTTTAAACAAAGTCCCTATGTAAAGTATTGAGCAAATGAAGCTCAAACTCAAAAATGTGAAGCACTAGGAGGCATCCATTTTGTGAAATTGATGCCTCCTGTGCTTGCCCTTGCAGGACTAATGAAGCAGAAGCCAGCCAGCTGTAATAAACAAAAGCTACAACTGGGTGGCTTTCGCTTCATTGGTGCCGGAGACCAGAGACTGCAGGCAGGAAAGCTGAATCTGGGTAAGTGCTTATTTCTTTTTTTAAATAAGCACTAGCTGCAGTTTTCTTTCTATGTTTTCCAGGCTGCAGGAGCCCAGAAAACTTTGAAAGAAAACTGCAGCTTTTAAAACGTTGTATTTAAGTTTGTGGTGGCTTCAGCTTGGAGCCCTACCGCAAAAATAAATACAACGTTGTGTATTTAAAAACGCTGCAGTTTTCTTTCTAAGTTTCTCGCACTCCTCCGAGCCGGGGGAGACCGAGAAACTTAGAAAGAAAAAACAGCGTTTTTAAATACAACCGTTGTGGCTTTCACTTTGAGTCTCCTGGGCTCCCTCGGGGTCGACCAGGAGACTCAAAATGAACGCCGCTGCAGGCAGAAACACAATGCGGTTGTGATTTCAAATGCTGCGGTGTTTCTGCCTGCAATAGTTTTCAGTTTGAGCCTCCTGGGCTCCCTCCTTTGTTTTTTGCCTTCATTTTACGTGTTCTGTGCTTCCCTGGGCTTGGGGAGCACCGAAAATGTAAAATGAAAGTGAAGGCAGCCTCCTCAGCTCATGCGGCTCTGCTCTGGCTGCAGTAAGCAAAAGCTCCCAGTAGGAGGTTTTTGCTGCTCTTTTAGTGCCACCAGGGCAGAGCTGAGGAGGCTGCCTGAAATGGCAAAATGGATGCTCGCATGTAACGCTTTGAGCATTGTTTGCTCAAAGGTTTACATAGGAAATTTCATTGAAAATATGTTTAAAGTAGTTTTAGACTATTGCCCATCTTTTAAGGCAATAATATTTTAGAGCACACTATTCCTTTAACCATTCAGTTGTCTTGTTTTTATCTGGATGATGGTAAATGGGTCTGCTCAGTTTTAGTCATCTAACTTACTCCATCTTAGAAGAACCTTGTGATCAGGCCAGGCCTGCCAGCAAGGCTAAAAGAGGTCAGGCTTCAGAACATCTGATTGAGCGGCAAGCCATTCAAAGTCCACACAATGCTCTTCCTTTAAATGTTAGGAAATGTCCTTTGCTGGGTGGTTTTAAGTGTATTGAGTCTCTGGTCCAGCAATGTAGGCTTCCACCTGAAACTGTTGTGATGTGCTGCTTTGAAATTTCACTTGATTGATATTGCTTAGGTGTTTATGGTTTGTGTCATCATACATTAGGTCTGTATTGTATTATATTCTTCTGTACTGTTTTGTTTATATTAGCGCCACAAAACTAGTTTCTTCAATATATGTTTGCGTTCACAAAATACGTTATTGCCGGCTACTGCAGGAATTACAGGAGTCACAGTCTTACATTACAAGGCTACGGGCATTTATTTCAGTTACATTTGGAGTTAAGGGGGACCATGTAAAAGTGTGTAAAGGGAGTACGGGGGGTAGGATAGTAGGCTGTGAAGGGTGGTTTTCACAGGAATACTGGGTGGATTACTGGAGGTGTAGCTCACAGAGTGTGGAGGGTGCTCTTTTCCGCAATTCTGCTGCTAATTTTGCCATATCCTGGCTGGTGATGCACTGGCCACTGCAGATCGTGAATTTGTCTGCCAGGTAGGATGAACTGTGCATGGTGTAGGCTTTCTATATGATGAAGCTGGCTTTAAAGCGGAGCTGTGCTTGTAATGGGAGCAATGAAGTTTGATGAGTTTGGGCATTATGTGGTTGTATTATTATTAGAGACTTTTCATGCGGGAGGTAGCACTGCGAAGGACACTTCTGATACTGTACATGTAATGGACATTTGTAATATCGGCTGACACATGATTCACCATTTGTCATAATGTGAGGCACTTGGTGTCAGCAAACAGCCTCCAGCACATTTAACGAGAATTGCAAACGTTGTTTCTGCCTTTCATAGCCTGGTGGACATTCGGAATGTGCGTTAGACTTAACCATAGCTGGCAGTTACCTTTAAGGAGGCAGGACCAAGAGGTTTAGGGTACGTTGTGGAGTGTAGACAGGATAATGCCAGGGTATCTTCTGAATGAAAACAGGATGGGATACAGTAGGACTATGTAGCACTTGGGAGCAGTATGAGGGAGAGCATAGGGGGGAATGGCTAGGGCAGTGAACCATTTCTCCTCCAGTTCAACCGTTAAGCCCAATACACCCTGGATCCCTCCCCTGACCCAAGGATAACCTGGTCAATATCCATCACCACACATTTCTAACCAGCTGGTTGGTCTCACCCCGCCCCCCCCCAACTCCTTAAAGGGAGCATCATGGACCTAAGAAGATCAGCATTACTCGAAATGGTATCAAACACAGCTTGGAGTGTGGCATGCTATGGGATTATTCTGATGGGTGTGGAACGATCCACCCCACCGCTCGCGGCAAAAAGCAATCTGGTGACTTGATGATGCCAGTGAGTTCTGGCTCTCCATACAGTGGCAGCTCTGTACAGCAAAACACGTTCCATGCAGCAGGGAAGTCATGGTCCAGCATCCATGCAGTGCAACGTGCCTCCCGAATTGGAGTTTTAGGAAGCAGTACAAGCCTCGCCTCCTCCGGGGGGGGGCTGCTTTTGTGCTTCTGCTTTTCGGATTTAAGCCCTCACTGGTCACCTGCTGCATGTTTGCCAAGTTAGCCTTCTACACATTCCACTCTGCAAACTCACATGCACACAAAAACAAGCATTTAGCCACTGGGCACCCAGGGCATGGAGCATGACACCTCTTCACATTCGCATTGCACCCTCCATCGCGCCTTTCAGAAGGAGCCTCAAAACATACCCTTTTCTCCACAAATAACCGTGCCCTCCTCCACTGCTATCACTTGTTAATCCTAATCTTCCTATCCTTTCCATTCCTGAAAACATTTCGTACTTCTTTTTTGAACTTCCACTTTGACTCATGTGAGGCGCTCTGAGATTCTCTGGGTAGGGTCAACGCTAAACAAAAATTCAATCAAAAAAAAAATTAAAATTAGCAGTGTTATGTCAGCCCACAGTTTATCGCTGCATACTGAATTTCTTCAAAGCCACGGGCGATTAAAAATGTCCCACTGATGGACTGGCATTTTATAGGCGGTAAAGTATTCATGTTTTTAGAAGAGTGTGATTTTCAGAATGCTTAGAATCATAATAGCCAGTAAAGTGGACAATCATCACTGGGGAAGCATGCCAACATACCCTGGTTTAAAATGTGTAGGAAGGGGGGAGGTCTGCAGAAAATCTATGTACTCCATTTGATAATGTGTTGAATAAAACACTATGGGCCTCATTACGAGTTTGGAGGCAGCCATGCCCTTAATAAGGGCATGGCTGCCTCCAAACTCGGGTCCAGGTCCGGTTTCCCTGAATGGGGAAATGCCGGGCCATTCCGACCTTGGAGGGCCCGGTATTTCCCCATTCAGGGAACCCGGACCATCCTCATTCTCATTTGAGCTCCCATAGGGCTCAATGGGAATGGGGAGCATGCTAACAACGGGCCCGTCAATGACGGGCCCGTTGTTAGCATACTGGGCTGCTCGCGGGACCCGGTAAGGACGTCTGGTAAAACCAGGCGGCCAGAGCGGGTCCCACGAGCGGACCTTGTAATACGGCGGTAAGGGGTTAACGGCTCCGGCACCTTTAACGGCGCCGTTAACCCCTTACCGCCCACCTCGTAATGAGGCCCTATATATCGATTGAGGCGAAGTAGTTAAACGTGGCTGTTTTCTGAGTGTAATGTGAAAGGTTAAACCACATTACGAGTTCTGATGTACACTGAGTCATGCATGCAGAGGTTTGCAAAGGAAGGCCGGGAAGGAGACTACACATTTAAGAGCTCAAAGGATAAGCTTCCAATAGGGACGCATAGAGGCTCATTTTAGGTGCCATGCAATTTGAAAAGAGGGGTTTTAAAAAATATGTGCTCTTGTGCGACTGCTGTCCCCTCCATGCAAGTGTCATTGTTTGCACTGAAAGTGCAAAAAATGCATGCACACTCTGGTAGTCCTGGGCCTATTTTATTATTTGGACTCCCTAGTGCAAATAAGTGCAAACGCCTCTGCCATATATGAATGGCTGGAGCAATTTACAATGGATTCCTCTAGGATTCCCAATACAGGAATCCACAAGCTTTTAACACCACAGGAATCAGATACATTTAGGCCTGCATGAAAACTTCAAGCTGGCAAAGAAGCATTCGGTTTTGGCAGGTGGAGAGTTGTAAATGTGAATTCCAATGTATGGCTCCGCTCCACAAGCAAAATCCATTAAAATCCTCCAGCGAGCTATAATAGGCGTTGGAACTATGCTTACCAATTTTACGCACGAGTTTCACGCCAGTTTAATTCAACTTTCTACTCCCAGTCCAGTTTTGACAAGATCTCAATTCAGAAAACATACACTAAAGTGCAAACGCATAGTTGGCCTACCTTGTTCAATAATGGCGGCAGTGCCAACGCTGTTGCAATCGTCCACTAGGGCCAGTGGAAGTGTACTCTGGGGCTTGTTACGTCTCCGGATTAGAGTTTCATTGCCTACGGAAAAGATACGTAGCATTCATTTTTTGTGGTAGCTGAAAAAACAATTATTAAACGATCCTAAACAAAAATTAAAAACAAGTATTTTCGGGAGAGGTAGATGAATTCTGGGTACGGGGGACATGCATTACGCCTCTTTGCTCTACAAATACTAACATACATTTGTAAAGGCCATGAGTTTGCCTTTTTCAGCTTTTCACTGCCTTTTACATTTCATAACATTACTATATTTTGTGAGCTTTTAGCCTCCGCTGGCTTATTAAGTGCTTCTAATATTTTGTATCAGCAGCCGAGATATGAAGCCAGGAGCGTAAACACCCTGCTATGGAAATCGATTAGAAGACTTTTGATCTCTGTACCATCCAGAATGGCATCAATTATAATGTTAAAACACACATTGATCCCCAATTACCCAGTACATGGGAAAGATGATAACAATAAGTAAATAAACGGCCAGCATGTGGCAAGTGCATGGGTAAGTGCAGGCATCAGGTGTCAAGGGCTGGTAGGGGGACTGTAGGGATACAGAACAGTCCCCAAGTACGGGGGTTGCCAGGTGGGCAGTGCAGGTGTGTGACGCTAGTGGAGGAAGGACCTGGGCCCGAGATCAGAGAGTGTCCAGGTAGCCAGTGCCGTTCCGGTTACAGCCAGGAGGTCAGCAGAGGAGAGGAGGAGAAAAGGCAGAAGCAAAGAGAAAGGTTTTGAGGTGCTTCCGGAACCGGAGATGGTTCTCCTCCAGTTTAAGGGAGGCAGGGAGGTTGTTTCAGAGGGAGGCACCAGCCGAAGAAAGAGATCTACCACCAACTCGTTGCTTGGAGAAGCGACTGACCCTGAGGGAGTTGGAGGCAGATGAGCGAAGAGCTCGAGAAGGAAGATATTTAGGAAGAGAGAGTTGAAGGTATTGAGGCCCCAGAGGCCTTGTGAACGATGCAGAGGGTTTTGAACCTAATCCTCGCAGCCACTGGGAGCCAGTGCAGAGATTTCAATCCTGGAGAGATACAATCCCTGGGCTTGAGGCCAAGGACAAGTCTCGCAGTCCTGTTCTGGATAAGTTGCTGAGGGCGGAGAGTAGAAGCGGGCCGATTTAAAAGGAGGCTTTTACAATAGTCCAGCCTAGAGAGAACCAGAGCTCTGGAGACAGTGAGGAAGCATAATGACTATTATGAAGGAGACAGTCTTTAAGCGATTCCATGATGCAGGATTAAGACAAAGGTGAAGGACTAAAACAAAGGGCTATAAAGAAGACCAACAAATAGGATGAAAGACTTTGATTTAGAAGAATAGCTAAGATGAAGGGCCATGGTGAAGGAGAAGGACTGGACCAAGGCACTATGATGGAGGAGAAGGACTATGGTGAATGGTTAGGAGAAAGGTGAAGGACTATGATGAAGGGGAAGGACTATGATGAAGGTGAATGACTCCAACAAAGGACTTAGACAGAGGACAGTAATGAAAACTAGGACAACAATATGTGATGAAGGAGAAGGACTAGGATGAAGGACTACAAATAAGAAGGACTATGATGAAGGGGAAGGACTATGCAGAAAGATGATGGAGAAGTTTGAACTAGATGGGCTATGACAAAGGAAAAGGTCTAGGATGAAGGAGAAGGAGTTGGATGGCACATTCCTTCTTGGGATAACATTTATTTGGCAACATTTGTAGAACAAAGGAGAGTTTATTTGGAGGCTAACAGTGTGGGTCTGTCTCTCATCAGCACCTGGGCCCATTCAGGTTTCTTCGTTAGGTTTGCGGTCTGTGTCTACTGCGCAGCCATTCAGGCCTGAATGTTTCTAACATAATTACAAAATGGTGCCTGTTTAAATGCGTGCATTAATTCTAAGCATCTACATTTCGCATAGTATTGTGTCCGTGCAGGATCTCTTAGCATGCAGCCCTCATCCCTGGAACATCACAAGTGTCTTCATGGGATTCACCTTACCCTAAAGCGCCTTCAGATTATCCTTCCCAACATTAGTAGGGCTTAATGAGAACTGGAGCCAGGTGGACCCATTATGAATCTAAGCCAGGAACCCTCATTCTGAATCTGAGCTAGGACGGCTCATTAAAAACTGATGCCAGAAGGGCTAATTGAGAATAGGTGGCAGGAGGGATCCTTGAGAACTTCAGCCTGGAGGGCTCATTTTGAATATGAGCCAAGAATGCTTATTGAGAACTATTGCCAGGAGGGCTTGTAGAGAATCTGAGCCAGGAAGGCTCACTGAGACCCTGAGCCTGTGATGGGTTCTATAGGATGATGAGTCTGTGATGGGCTTCAACAAGACCAGAACTGGCAGCAGGACTTGCGACTGACCAGAGTCAGCAACCAGCTCAGCATATGGTACATCTATGTTGGTTGGGGGGATACAATCATGACAGACTGAAAATCCACTTGGGGTTTAAGGGGAAGAAATCAATCTTTATCGGCATCTCCAAAGAATCATTGCTCATAACAAACGGCTACAGAGAGGGGCCTCAGGAAAAGCAGTCCCACTCAGAGAACTCTGTAGACTTGGATCTCTGAACATAGGGTGGAGGAGCTTGTACAGATAAATATTGAACTTTAGGGACATTCCTTGCACTTGTTTTGTACTCCTTGCACCCTCACTCTAGTTCAAGCAGGTACATCCCATTTTAGTTCCACCTTTGCTCCTGATCCAATGTTTTGATCACAATAAACCTTGTTTGTCAGACTCATTTCGCAAGTCATCTGTTGATCGCTCAGTCTTTGACAAGACCCTCAGAAATTGTCATAAAAACTAAGCACTTGAATACTTCCTAGTATTCGATTCCCATTCAAATTAAATTACTGACAGAATGCTCTACAATAATTTCATATTCTTTCATATGCATTCTAGCATTGTTTACATGTCAATATGGTTCCATATATGTGTTAATTGTAATCTTACCTTCCAGTGGGATTTCAATGTGTCTGTCAAAATAAGGTTCTTCATAGCCGCCCTGTTCATAGCTGAAGGAAGGAGGTCTATATGCATACTCTGGCGCATTTTCAAATGTCGGATTATCTAGAAAAAGAAATTTTATTTGCAGTGTAAATATCAACACATCATCGAGGGATATTTCGTCTTTTGGAAGGAAAAATCTAATTTCTAGAACATCGCGTATGCAAGCCGTTTGGATACATGAGCCTTCAATTGTTTTATGCTTTTGTGACATTGAACCTTATCAATGTGGTTGTCTGTCAAACAAAAGTATTTTTTTTGTTTTTTTTTTTGTTTTATTGCTTAAATAAATTTTCAACCTTTAACAAAGACACAAGAAATAGTCACTGTCCTTTTCCAGGCCCCACCATCAACCTCCTCTTCAACTTCATCAATACCCTCGAGACCTTTTAAGATCGATTCTATGAATCGTAGTGCTTCCAGGGTCGGACCAAGTTTTTGGACCGTCAGAACTCGTCCCCAATAATCCTCATCTGTCAATGTATTTATGTTATCCACCCAATCTCCTAGGTATAAGTTCCTTCGGGCGATTAAGGCTGGACAGGAAAGCGTCCAATGTTTTACTGATTCCAATATGTCCGGAGCATTGCAGAAACGGCAACTAGCATCTTCCATTAGAATTTGTTTCCTTAAATATTGCACTTCTCTTGTTGGCAGAATGATAAATCTGACTCTCATCAAGAGATCCCTATATTTTGAAGAGGGAAATCTTCGGAGATAAGGTGGAGGATCATTCAGTGCCTTGCACTTCCAGATGATATAATAACACTTTGTGTTCTCCCTCTTTAGATTGTCAGTGGCTATCCAGTCATTTTCTCGTATTTTTTTCTTTGCTTTCTCGGGATTATCTTTTAGCGTGTCCAATTTGATATGATGATGTTCCAGAATTTCAAAGCAGTTCTGTTTCCAAGCATTAAAATGCGGATCTGCATTGATTACCTCTTTATTCACCAGTAATTCGAATGAAATGGGAGGTTTATCAAGGATACATTTTCGAAATAGCGAGAGGGCCTTCCACAGCACTATTGACTCCATTGATTGTAATCTCAACTCATGTCTTATTATCGATGCAGGGAGACAGTTCGGAAGTCTAAGTACCCTTCTCCAGAAAAAAACCCATGTTTTCCAGTGAAGATTTAACAATGATTCAGCTCCGTATGTTATGCTTGCCACTACTTTTTGCTTGTAGAATAAGATTAGTGGCATCATTGAAAAGGTTCCGTAGCGTCGGTGCAGGGCTCGAGCTTGATTAGAGAGTTTCATCAGCTTTTCTTTGATAAAATTTAGTTGGCCCTGCTCATTGATGTTTTTTTTTCTGACCCCCAGGTAAACTGTTGAGTCAACTATTTCCAGAGGTTGATTGTCCAATGACCATGTAAAACCCTTTTTATTTTTCCCGATTTTAGGACCTCGTGCCGACTGCATTATTAGGACCATGGATTTTTTTACGTTGACCGACAGATGGATTTTGCTTAAATAAGACTTGAATTCCACCATGCGTCTTTGCAGACCGATGGGAGTTTGGTCCATAAATACCACGTCGTCCGCATAAACGATCCATGAGAGGGCTTCCTCCTGAAATACTGGGGGAATGCACGGATGTGTTCCTGTGATTCTTTCATGTCTGCTAGGTACAAAACAAACAGGAAAGGTGCCAGGGCGCACCCTTGCTTTATGCCCTTGGTGGTTAAGATTTTCTCTGTCAGATCTCCTCCTTTTGAGACCACTATCTGAACTGAGGTGTTGATGTACAGTTCCTGAATGGCCTCTAGCAGATCTTGCGGGCAATTCCATTTCCTGAGTTTGGACCAAAGCAGTTCTCTACAGATCCCATCAAAGGCCTGTTCGAGATCAACGAAGCCCAGGTAAATATTTCTTTTTTGTTTTAGTGCCCGCATCTTTAGCATATTCAAGATGAACAAATTCAATGATGTTCCGACGCCACTCATGAAAGCTGTTTGTCTTTTGTCTAGGATCCCTTCCCTAATTGCCCACTTTTTAAGATCTCTTAGCAGGATGGAACAAAACAGTTTTCCTATGGAATCTAGGAGGACGATGGGCCTGTAATTCCTTGGATTGTTACGGTCTCCTTTTTTATATATGGGTACAATTAGGGCCTCTTTCCAAGAGTGTGGGATTGATCTTGTTTTAATATCTGCTGGAATAGTACCAGGATAAAATCCGCCCACTCTTCCTTGTTTTCCTTCAGCATCGAATTCGAGATGCCGTCTGGACCGGCAGCTCGCGATGAGCTCAATTTTTGAATTCTTGTTAGGATGTCATCCCTGTCGATATCAATACGCCATTCGTTCCCCGAACTTTTCTCGGTCTTTATTGGTCCTTTCTCCTGAAAGAGATCACTATAAAACTTTACCCAGTCCTTTTTTGAGACGTTACTGGATGTCAGGGCTGACTGAAAATCATCCCCTTTATTGATTATCTCCCACAGGGACCTAGAGTTAGATGTAGTTATTGCTGCCATCATTTTCTCTGCATCTGCTTGTGCTCGCCAAATCCTAGTGGATTTTAGCCAATTTTTATAAGACTGTTTACAGTGTCTTATACGTTCCTCTTTGTTAGTGTGGCTGCTTTTCTGGAGATATCTCAAATCTGCACGATGTTCCCTTCTTTTTTCCACCAGGATTTTGCTGTATGCGTGATTCCTCGTAAAATCTTTTTTTTTATTTAATCCCTTTTTAATCTCAAACTCCTTTAGTAGGCAGCCATATTCAGCTGTTTCATGGTTAACTTCAAAGTTATGAGTAAGCCGCACTGCTAGTTGAGGGATTGTCCTTGCTTTGATTTTCAGCCTGGTACGTCCCCATGATAGTTCCATTTCGGGGATGTTTTGATGTTCCGGCTCTTCCGTTTTCCAGAGTAATTCAATTTCAAGGAGCGCATGGTCGCTACGAGTCTGTGGGACAACTTTAAAGGAGTTTATCCAAGGCAATGTATTTCTTGCGACAAAGCAATAATCCAAGCAGGCTTTCGTTGAGTTCGCAAACCAGGTGTCCGCTCCCGGAATATCACCTGCTGTTTGGCCATTCAACATTGACAACTCTTGAATGTCCATTTCTGCCAGCCAGCGTTTTTCATTGTTCGGGAGATTGTGTCTTCTTTGCAACATGCCATTTTTATCCAGCAATTTGATATTCAGGTCCCCGCATGTGATAATCAGTTGGTCCTTGTCTTCTAGCATTGAGGCGTCAAGAGCCACCGTCAACTCCGATAGATATTTTTCCGTAGCTAGTTCTGAGACATTCCAGTATGTATTTATTAACAGGAGTCTCTTTTCATACCGTCCTCTGTTTTTCACTATTTTAAGTATTTGGAGAAGCGGATTTGGCGTCAGATGTTCTAAGACTTGGAGTTGACGGTCATCCTTCACTAAGGTTATAAGCCCCGCCCGGGGTCTTCCCAAAGGTCCTTTCTGTGCCGGATTTACATAGACCAAATAACCTTCACACACGGGAGTTGTTCTAATCCAGCTCTCTTGTATGCAAATTAGTTCATATTTCTCAAGGAAGTTACTTTCTCCCGAATATAGATGGCCGAATCCCCGTGTGTTCCATGAGGCCAAGAGGGATTTGGTTCCTACACCGATATGGGCGGTCTATTGTTGCTTTTTTTCTGGGTCGATACTGGGCGTATGTCCTCGTCTCTCCACTTTTGTCAGTGTCTGATTACTGACTCCTGCCCGTTTTGTCTTCTTACTTGAGTTATCAACCGTAAATCTCAGATTTGTTAGTTGGTTATCTGTTGGCCTCCGGGAGCTGTTTATTTTGCTCACTGGTTCTGAGCTAAGGTCCCTCGTATCCAGGTGATCTTGCCTGGTACTTGACTTTTGGTTCGACCTCTCTTCTTGCCGCGTGTTAATGGGTTTCCTTTCTAAGGTTTTTATTATTTTTTCCACCCTATCATCGGCAGGTCTGGGGGCATTTGCCTCTCTCAGGGTACTTTTATTGTCTGGGTCCGTAAGTCTATATCCCCAAGACTCCAGGTTATTCTTTACATCCAGTAAGCTATCTTTCAATTTTCTTGTTGTCAAGTGTAGTAGGACCACGTCCGGCTTTTCTTCATCAATGAATTCCACAATTGCCACATCATCAGTGTGGATTTTCCGACTTGCTGGTAGATCTTTAAGTATTGACATCACCCTGTTCCTATTCAGCACTATCCTTCGTCTATCTCTCGAGGTCCGTTCCAGTTTTAGTGTGTGGAAATGTCCATACTCACCCGGGGTATCCCATCTCACCCCTTGCTGATCTTTTGTCGTTGAATTTTCAGGACTCCTGTATCTTGGAGTTTTTCTCGGCAGATTCCCTGTACTTGTTTGACGTCTAGCCATTCGTCTGGCTTCTAGTTGTTTTAATAAGTCCCTGCTTTTTGTTGCATTATTCGGGCTCCTTTTCTTGTCCCGTGAGATTGATCGTAGTTCTTCAGTTTTAGTGTCAATCTTTTTTCCTTTGAGATCTTTTGCCCTTTTGTCACGGGATTCACACGACGATTTAGACCACCGATGGGATCGATTTTCTCGGTACTTGTCCCGTGGCCTCCTTTTAGCATTTTCCTTCTCATCTTTTGGGACGCGGTCTCTGTGTTCTGACCATCGATGGGATCTACTTGCTTGATGCCTGTCCCATGTATTCCTTATAGCATTCGGATGTTCATGTTTGAGATAATGAGAACGGTCCTGTCTTTGTTTACCGACTTCTTTTTTCCTTATTTTCCCAGTGAGCTTATTCACTCGCTGATCTTCCTCTGTTCTTAGTTCTTTTCCTGTTGGGTCATCATCTAACTGCTTATCAATTTCTTGTCATTCTGATAAGCTGATGTCGTCCCACATCTCCTCCTCTCTGGTTTCCTCAATTATTTCAATGAGATCACTCAGATAGCCACTTGTGTCCCGGTCGTTTTTCTTTTGCAGGACCGAATCCTCATCTTGAGGTATCTTCTGTACAACTTTTTCTTCGATACACTTAACAAGTTAATTTCTCTCCTGGGCTTCTTAGGTAACGGCTCTTCCGGCTCCTCAATAGGCAAGTTGATGTTTCTTAAGAAGGCTCTTGATCCATTAGCCTTGCGCTTGCATGCCTGTTTTTTTGCTTTCTTTTGACCTGTTTCTTTCTGGTCTTTGTGGGGTGGGTCTTTTGCGCTAGTGTTCTTTTTTCCCGATTGCTGTGGGGGTTCTTTGAAGATTGCAAAGCTTGATTTTACCTCCTCATCCTCTACTATCAATATGCAGTCCGGATTAGTAGGTTTAGACATCTTTATGCCCTTCCCTAATACTAAGGGACCACCAACTTTTTCCTTTGTCTTGGCCATTTCCGGGTCTGTCCTTCTACGGTCTTCCAGGTCTTTCCTCCTAGGATCTACCGGGTCCCGGTCCCTTATAGGGCTTTGCTTTGGGTCTGATCTTAAGGCGGATTGCTGATTTAATTTTCTTATCCAATTATGATCATCCAGTATGGCTTCCATCAGTAGTTGCTTATCATTGGACTCCTGACGCACCAAATCACATAGGCGATTTTGCCATTGATGTGAGAGGTCCGACTCTTTTTGTAATCTCATATCCAATTGCTTCGTGAAACTTACTATTTCACCCATCCCTTCCTCAGTTTTTACTGTTAACAGGTGTAATAACTGCAAGGTTTCATTCAGAGTCTCGTAAAGTTTCAAAAAAGGAGCAAGCGTAATGTTTAGTGATGCCATCACCACATTTTGAATATGAGCTAGGTCATCCTGCCTCCCCTTCAAGCACAGATCACTTATTTTTTCAAGGGCGATGTCATCTATGCCCAGCTTGTGGGCCTTTTTCGCCTCCCCTTGGAGGGCTTGGCTTCTGTAATCCCTCTGTCTAATTCCTGGGGTTTGATGTAAATTACCCCCTATTTGTGAGGAATTCGAAGGAAACTGATCTGCTGGACCCACTTCAATGTCAATCGCAGCTAGTTTATCCTTGATGAACGATAAACTTCTCCTTTTTTCTCTCACTATTTTGCCCGTGAGGTTTGAGATATCCTGGATTAATTTGGAAGCGAGGCTTGAATTACTAAGGGTTTCATAGGCCCTGTCCATGCCAGCACTTTGAGGGTAGGTTTCCTGCGAAGATCCAGGCCTGTGCTCCCCGCAGTCACCGACTCTTAGATCTATATCGGTGAAACTGCTTCCAGAGCTTATATGGATTTGTCGTGGGCTGGGAGATTTCTCCAGAGTGGCAGGATACATCTGAGGCAGATCATTCTCTGTAGTTGGAAATTCTGTGATCACCTCCTTCTGAGTTGGTATTATATCCAGATTTTCCCTAATTTTCTCTGATTGTATGCTGGGGAGTACAGACCCTTGTTGATCATTCAGGTCTTCCTTGTTCATGGGTGGGGCTGCATCATAAAAATCTGACCCTTGTACCTTTGCTCCCATAGCCATACCTGTTGGGGCCACAGCATAGGACTGTTCCGCAACCAGGTTCTCCTTATGTGTGTCTAGCCCACCTTCTGAGGATTCTGCCCCACCGGGCATTTCCAGGCAATGAGACCCGTGCGGTGACGACCCTGCCTCTAAAGGGTTTTGCGGGTATATTTTTTCCCCTGGGTCACTCGGCAGGGTGTGCTGACTCTGTTCCTCCTGGGACCTATCCGCCACAGGTAGGATCTGTTCTAGGTCTGAGTTGAGTAAGGCCTCCGTCAGTGTATTGCCAGAATCCCCTTCATTGTGTACCAAGTCAATGGAAGTAATTTCTTCTATGGCCGGTGCTTGGGGCTGGTCCTTCACCTGGGCTTTTTTTGCTAAAAAGATAAGGCGGCTTTGTCTCCACGGCAACAGACCTTTGTTAGGGCCGCCCACAATCGGTGACAATCCACCGGCCGAAGCCGGATCAGAAGCAACACGCTGCCTTAGCTGTTGCCTGGTTTTCACTCGCTCTTCCGCCCCTGAATCTGAGTTCTCACTTTTGAAGCGACCCATCGTAGTGCAGCTCCTCTCAAGCTGGTCACTGAGAGCGGGAAGCTATATCCTCGGTGTAGGCACCTCCAGCGCCAAACAGCCGCACAACAGCCAGCGGCCTTTACTCCTTCGGTCTTAACGCCGCAAGGGTGTGCTGAGCTCTGTTTTGTGTGCCTGGATAGGTCAGGTGAGCAGTCACGAGACGGCACAGCGCTCCGCCTCCTCCTGGAAGCGAGCGAGCAGGCGAGTTGAAAATGCGAAATGCGCGAGTTCTTAGAACTCCCAGCGCACGTTGACAAAATGCAGCAGCAGCAGTAAGAAAGTGTCCTCTACTGACGGGAAATGCACACGCTGCTCGGCTGTGCTGAGCTCTGTTTTGTGTGCCTGGATAGGTCAGGTGAGCAGTCACGTGACGGCACAGCGCTCCGCCTCCTCCTGGAAGCGAGCGAGCAGGCGAGTTGAAAATGCGAAATGTGCAAGTTCTTAGAACTCCCAGCGCACGTTGACAAAATGCAGCAGCAGCAGCAAGAAAGTGTCCTCTCCTCACCGGAATTGCACACGCCGCTCGGCTGTGCTGAGCTCTGTTTTGTGTGCCTGGATAGGTCAGGTGAGCAGTCACGTGATGGCACAGCGCTCCGCCTCCTCCTGGAAGCGAGCGAGCAGGCGAGTTGAAAATGCTAAATGCGCGAGTTCTTAGAACTCCCTGCGCACGTTGACAAAATGCAGCAGCAGCAGCAGCAAGAAAGTGTCCTCTCCTCACGGGAATTGCACACCATTTGTTTTATAAATCTAAAATATCCGGGATCCATAGCTGAAGTACCAATATATTCTCAGAGTCATCAATCATTTATAACAAGGGGAACTGGGAGGATGCCCCAAACAAAAGTTTACAAAGTTAATCTCTTTTGGGGGAGCGACTGCTGGGTTACAGTTGGTTGTTCTTTGACAAATATTGTAATTCACCCAAAGTGAAAATGGAAGCTTTGGAAATAAGGGTTGGACAATCAGCCAAACAATCATTTTTCAGCCTGCCAGGCTATCATAAAAGGGTAAAGAAAAAATGCAAGACGTATCCCTTCTGCAGGAGACCACAAGCAAATTCAGGCTTAATGAGCGTAATTAGTGAGGTGTAACTTGGGGTTCTAGGCACAGATGATTTAGGGGACCCTACAGTCCATTCTGTTTCAGCATGCCATTCCATTACAGAAGGAGAGAAAACACATGCAAACCAGGCTTGCTTCCACCCTATAGGGTGCAGTCTATCCCAAATTGGAAGGTAAGATCCCTTCTGCACGAGACCACAAGCAACTCTAGGCATGTTTCATCCTCACCGGGCGTCCTCAGTGACATGAAGTTAGGTTCTCCAGGTACAACCAACATTGGAACCCTCTTCTGGCCATACCGTCCCACTCAGGATGGATTACCGGTACTAACTTAGAGTGAATCACCAAGAGTTCCAACCTTTACCAAAAATGTGAGAGACCCTTTACTGAGAATGTACAAGGCCAACTAACCTGTTCTATAGGATGGTGCTGTCTCTGGTAGATTGACAGTCACGTTTGAGCTTTACATACCTTTTTGAAGGAAAAATAGAAACATACGCTTCCATAGGGCATGTAGGTTTCCAATAAGGGTGATCCAGACATGGGCCCCTTGCTTTCTGTGCCTCGAGACAGAGCACACAGATACTCCTACCGGACTATCCCCATCAAGTCAGACACACATGGCCGAGGCTGCTGGCTGTCTGATAGTTCAGAAGAATATTTACCTGCCATTTCTGTGCTGGCCTGCACTTATAGGTGGGACCAAACTGATATGCAAATAGCCAGTCAGATAGTACAGCGAGTAAAGCGCTCCCTTTGACATCCGTGCTGCGTCTGCTGACGCAGGTTCAAATCCCGGCAGGCCAAGCTCAGCCTTTCATCCTTCTGAGGTCTGTAAATGAGCACCACACACCACGTGAAATAAGCAGCACTCAGATGCCTGAGGGTTCGTAGTGCTATATATAAAAAAAGATTTTTAAATGTATTTCTCATCTACTAAGGGATGGTGAGCTAAACCTTAATTCTACACCCTCCTACGTTGGCACCATCACACAGAACAGGTTATTTTGTCTTGTTTGTTCTCAGTAGATGGGCGCTCACATTTTTGGCAATAGGAGCCTATGGTTTGAACGGTTCTACGTTATTTTGCCGAATGATTTTACATCGTGGGACTTTTCATCGCCACCCTTTCATCGGCAAAAACTCCTTTTTTTATTTATGGGAGGGCTTTGCCCCCCCAAACCCCTCCTTACTTAAATAAACATACCCCAAACCGCACCAAACCCCCCCCCCATAAAAAAGTTTTTTTTAAAAAGTTTTTGGCGATGAAAGGGTTGGCGATGAAAAGTCCCATGTTGTAAAATCATTGGACGAAATGCGTGTATACCGGTTTGAACACATCCATATTCATTTGAACCAAAAACTAGGTGAATCATGTGTTTTAGTTCTCAATTTCAGCCCGATCACTATTCAGATCTTTAGGAGTTTGGCTAATAGGAACTCACTCAAAATCCATTTTTTATGTACAATCTCCCTTTGCTTTTATTGGGTAGGTTTGTCTTATTTCACTTGGACTTCCAGTCACACCCTACCCCTTCTATTACTAACAATGCCCCTCTCCCCAGGTTTTTTTTTTAATTTCAACTTTGTAACTGTGATGAGGTCACCTTTTTCCACTTATAAAGGGAGGCTGGCGCACTCTGGGGGCCTGGCCATGCCACCGCTCTGCGATGTGGCCTGTCGAGATGGTATGTGGGGGATTCTCCGGGGCTCCCCAGGACTCCTGAATGATCCTGGAGTACAGCCTTTGCCAAATCACTAAAAAGACCCCTGTTAGCCAGAGGGAAATACGATTTATGAGAGAGACGATAGAGGCTACGTCCTTACGTTCAAAAGCCTTCTCCCTCACCAGAGGGATTGAAACTTAAGAAAATCAACCCCAGAATTGCTGTTTAGCATAAGCATGGCAGGCGAGTGCTTTGAAAGTTCACGCGGCACATGGCAGCCGTTGCTTGCGCGCACCTTGATAGTCTAGGCAGTTGCAGTCAGGAGCGCAAGCTCTGACATGGCGCGTGAAACAGAATCGGACAGGTTTTGACTCAATGGCTTCACTCCTTTGTGTTCAACATATCCTGAATAAGACTCATGTTGTAATTAAAACATTGTCCATAATATTAAGAGATTGTGCACTGGGACGCTTAACTTTTTAACCCCTTCCAAAATTTTGATTCCAATAATTACAGATGAATGCATAGGCGGTTGTGGTTTTCAACATGAATGTTTTCCTCATGGTATAACAATTGGCGCCGGTTTTCTTTGGCTTTTGGTACATTGTCCCAGGGCGGTAAGGCACCACTTTGTACCAATGTAAAGAGTTCCATTTCAAACTGGGAGTTTCAGCCCTTCCTGTTGTCGCATTTAATGTTGATGAAAACGCAATCCCTGGTCCTTGAATAACTTTTCGCCTTACAATTCAGTAACGTTCCTGCTGTGTGGCAAAATCCATGTCATGTGTAGGACGCTGCCTCTCAGGGGATCAGATCATGACCTGCAACCCATGGGTGCTCCCCTTTCATGGTAACATGCATCATAACTGAAGTGAGGCCTTATTCCAGCACCTCTCGGAATACATTCAGGCATTCTTCATGTCGCTCACTTCATTTCTTGCAACGCTGCGTGGTTTTGAGATAAGTGTGTGCTTGTATTCCCCACCTTTTGTGGATACCGATATAAGGCGCTAAAGTGCCCATTCACTTTGTGTTGATACTCATTTTTGCTTTACGACCCTTCTCTTGAAACACTGTGCCCTGTTACTCCGTCCTCATAACTTAAAAGCCCTGCTTGGGCTTTTCTTTTTCCCCTCCATTTGTAGAGCGGGGCAGCCGTTCTTGTGATTGAATACATTTGGAAACAGTGGAAGGGCCCCTTTCATCAGACCTGCTGGATTGTGCTTTATCGTGAATGCGGGAAACGTTATGCCTAGTTCCGCCCTTGATTTAAGTGAACAGGTCTTCACTGGATCGCTGTGAGGGAAAACTAGTAAAATACTTGAGGGAGTGTCCAGATTTATGATCTATGTGTGGGGACTCGCGAGAGGTGGTAACGGGAAGCGTGGATCCAATGTACGAGAACGAGAAGCGGGCGGAGAGCGCAGTGAAAGCACCGACCTAGCGCTCCTCCTGAATCAGGGGGCTGAGAAACTTCTAGGCCCTGACATCCAAGGGCTACACACCCAGAGCATAATGCCATGGCGGAGGGCAGCCACCTGGGTGCCCTGGAGTGTGGTGTGTGCATCCCTGACACACACAAGGTGCAGCGAAGCAGCTACCTGAAAGAGACTGCCTAACCAGTGAGTACAGTTATGCCCCTGCCTCTGGACTCTGCCACCCCCAGTTAAACAAGTTACCTCAGGTGTGTAAATAAACACTGTTGTTAAGCCCAGCCTGTGTCCTGTCTTCATTAAGGCCACCACACCATGTTTAGGATTTTTTAGACACATGGATACAAGGTTGGATAATTCTATATATGAAACTAGCACCTGGTTGGAGGGTTCCAACCAATCAGTTCCCTGAAACACTGCGTTAGTACGGCCAGTACAAGCCCGCATTCAAGGACAGCTGATTGCTGCTCGACGAACGCCGGGTTCTGTTGGCCTGTTACCACTTAACTGCCCATATGCCATCATGCCCACCATCTGTCGTTTCACTTACCTTTTTGTACAGTCCTCCATCTCTCTGCCAGCACTGCCACGATAGCCAGAGAGAAAGGACTCGCTCCTCGTCCCTTATCGCTTAACTAGAGATGCCATATTTGAAAACTCTCATCTTCCCATTGCTGAAAGGGCCTCATAGCTGGTGCCCAATTATCGCAGACCCTTTGAGTACCTGGTACAGTGGAGCGGGTGCTAATAGTGTTAAGTCCCCTGTTTTGGGGTGGCAATAGGTGGTAACAGCCCTAATTGAACCCTGAGGCCCCTGCTTCACTCAGGCCCACCTCGGCTCAGGGTAATGGGGTGATACCGCCCACGCCCGCCAGGGAACACAGAGCTTACATTCTGCACTGGGGAACGAAATGTCATTCTTTTAGACCCCAATAGAGTGACTAATATCACAACCCTTCTGTCCTAACATTCATCCAAAATGTGATGATCTCTGAATTAGTATATCTACATTTCAATGTTACAAACAGTTTAATGTTAAGGTGAGTGTTGTGAAAAAATGAAGCAAACATCAAGCCTAATGTGCATTCTATACTTGTAGATACAAGAATACAATTCTATTACTGACGTATTTGTTATATATACAAATCTGTACTCATTCTTATGTTCCCAAAACGCTTTTTAAATGTATGCAAAGCAGCCACGGCTCCCAATAGTGTTATTTTTCCCATTCGCCGTCCATTAATGGGTATTTCAAATGAGTGCAATATGAGTGCACCGGAGACTCCATCGTGAAACGACAACAATAATGTATCTTTTTTTGTAGGTTTTGATCATGTGCTCTACTTGATAATTTTTATTATGACTAAATTATACACTCTAAGTGATGAGTTGAAATGAATATTGCAGCACTTAAAAAGAGACCGTTTAAAAGGGTGGTATCATTAAATGTCCTTTTTTATGTTTTTAACAGTTACTTTTGCACAAAAAACACTGCTCCCTGACCCCACAAGATATCTATTTTGCAAAGGCTGCAGAGGATTTATCAACTGCGCACCTCACTGCGTGCGTGACGGGGAGAGACAGCTAGAGAGAGTCAGAGAAAGAGAGCACAACGAGAGAGTGTGCGTGTGAGAGAGTGAGAGCGCAAGATCAGTGTGCAACAGTATTTCTCTAATATTCTGGAATAGAGGTGGTGCTTTATTGCAAAATTCTTAAAATTGATCAACGCATTCTTATGAAAAAGAAAATGAAACATAGTGCCAATTTACCAGCTTGAATAATGACCCGAATGCCATATTTGGCATTAGCCAGCAGATGGCAGAGTGAACTAAAAGAACGCAGCAAATGGCCTTGCATGGAGGCAGTTACAGTTTTTTAGTCTAAAATGAGAAACGATTGCGTCAGGCCAAATTGAAATTAGTTTTTGCCTGGAAAAAAATGCTAAGCTACTAATAGGGTGCTTTCCCCACGACTGGGTTTGAATAAGCATTTTTTTTAATTGCGATTCGGTTTACAAAACCTTACAAAGATAATATAACAAACACACAATCGTTAAATAGACATATCTAAAATACAACACTAAGCTTCATATACATATATAAAATACTTCAGTTGGATATATAGACCACACTTTTAAAACATGTGTCGCGTCATTTTGTAAATCTTATTAATAGCATATTATCCCAAATACAAATTATCCTTTACAATTCATATAAAAAGGTTCACCCAGCATTGCTTAAAATGATTTTATAAAGTGAAAATAGTGCTATTATCACAGATTTACATTCAGCTGCAAACAACATTTTCCACAGTGTGTCAGCTCGATCGGTGTGTAGGCCCGAAATGAGCCGACTTAACCAGCGTTGCCTAGGTATTTCTGTTAATGGACATTCACGAATGAAGTGCTTCCGGCACACTCCTTCTTTTGTCTCTATCCCCCTGGTGGGGCCCCATAATGTCTAAAGTGCATAGCATATTCAACCTAAACATGCAGGCCAGGCTAATTTTCCTATCTGGAACCAAACATAAATATGCAGGCAGAGTGTCAATTCTATTTAGTACCAAGTTATAGTACTCACACATTTTATATTTTTGTCATTCTGTTGGGACCAGTACCATTTTATTCTTATTTTTGCATTTGTAAAGCACTCACACAGCCCGGTGGCATTGAGGCGCTGTTACAGGAATATGGGCCTCATTACGAATCCGGCGGTAACCTGCTGGTTTTTCCGACTCGGTTACCGCCGGACTCGTATTACCATTCCGCCTCAATGATTCCTGGAATTACCGGGGCATTACAACCCCGGTGACCCGGGAATTCCGGAGGCGGAATTCGGTAAATCCCATTCCCATTGAGTCCTATCTCGTGATGGTACCGGTGTTTCCACGTCTGCCTGCAGGCGGGTGGTGTTAAACCTGCTAGGTCAGACCTGGAGGGAATGACACCTCCGCCTGCAGGATTTGAGATCACCCGGTATGGAAACAATGGTGGCGGCGGGTTTACCGCCACCGTTATTTCCATACCGGGTGACTTGTAATGAGGCCCTATGTCTTAGTTGCCTATTTATAACACGCTTATTAACCAGAGGTTTCTAAGCGCGGACCCGGGGATCGAACCTGTGTTGCTTGGTGTCGTCTTGTTTCCAAGGCGAGCATGTTGCCGATGAGCTATCCTGCCGTGACACCATAATTGTACTCTTCCTTTCACCCTATTTGGGTAATAGGTTAGGTCCTCACTATTCGAGCCTATTTTCAGCCAGTACTGTCGTGCCTTCCTTAAACATTTTGGCAATAATGACAGAAGTACCACCCAAATAAATGCGATTTAAGTCGACGTATAAGGATTTCAAAGGAGCGTTTAGGATCTTATGAAGTACCATTTACTTTTTATATATGAGAATCGATTCGAGAGATTGGATCCCAAGCTCGACTTAATATAGGTTATTGGTACATAATTCGGGAGGCGCAGTGTTCGCCTCCATAAAATACCCTCCAAATTGTCCAATGAATAATGTTTGGGCACGTTTAAAATCTCCACCCATGCAATAACGTTGGAATGACTTTCCCTTTTTAAAATCTCGCAAGAGTACGCAGTGAAAATGCACAAAATGTAACCTAGGTCTTACACAGTTGAGCTGCCAAGTGAATTGGCTTAATACGCAGTTTCGCCATAATTAGTTTGGGCTTTTTAGCTGAGTTACATTTGGAGTGCTGGGAAGAGCCGTAACTTAATCCCCGGAATAGATTCAAAGACTGTGAATTGGCACATATACGTTTTTCTTTTTTTATCTATAAAGCACAGCAGTAATTATGAAGCAATAAAGCGCTGTGCAAAGGGTCTCCCGTCTACCCATCCCAGCTCCACTGCTATCCCTGCAAGCTGTGGTGGAGGGACTCCAGAGGCGAGAATTGTGTTGAGAGGAGTGATCAGTGATTGGAGGGGTGCTCTTTGAAAAGCAGGTCCTTCCTGAAGTGTAGGATGGCGAGGGCAGCATTATCTGCCTTGGTAGCATGTTTCAGAGACAGGGTGCATAGCAGGAAAATGCCTTTTTCCTTGGTTTTTTCTCCCTTTGTTTTCAGCCTGGTGAATGGGTGGCTTCTTGTGGTGCACTGGCCTCCACAGCGGGATAGTTTCTCTGCCAAGTGGAATGGTGTTTTGGTTGGGACTGCTTTGTAGGAGATGCAGGCAATCTTGAACAGCGTATGCATGAAGAGGTAGCCAGCGCAGTTCCTTCAGAATAGGGAAGAGGTGGTTACCTTTTCTTTGTCCTGTGATGACACATGATGTGGCATGCTGTAACGCTTGCAGAGGAGCCAAAGTGGCATCAAAATCTCCTGTGAGTAGGGCATTTCCACCGACCAGGTCAGAGAGGACCAGGGCTTGGACTGCTGTTCTGAAACTCAGGGCTGGAAGGAAAAGCTTGACTTAGTATGTAGGACCATTCTGCTTGAATCTTCTTGGCAATATGTGTTTTCATTGCAATGTCACAGTCGATAGTAAAACAGAACATTTTTGCTCTGGGTTAGAATTGAGGCCTGAATGAGTCGAGATCCCTGTCAGTCAGACATTTTGGACTTGAGCATGCTTGCTTTGGTTTCCCAGGAGAAGGAATTTGGGATTTGTAGAGTTGAGCTGCACTTGATACCCAGGCTTGGGTGAGATACAGTCAGGGCGTCAGTCAGTGGATGTCTTCGATGAAACTGATCTTCATGTAAAGCTGGGAGTCCTCTGCATATGTGTGTGTCTTTATGTCAGTGTTGGCGAGGAGTTCCCCCAGAGCTTTCAGGCAGGTACAGATTGAAAATGACAGAATTCCACAGGTGACTGGGCGGTGCTGGGATCTGTTTGCGACCATCTGCACAAGTTGGTCCCTGTTAGAGAGGTTTGAGGCAAACCATTGCAGGACTGTTCCGTCAAAGCTCATGCGCATGGTGAGGATATTGAGGAGGGGGTTCCATGGTCAATGGTATTGTAGGCAACAATACAATATGCTATGCAGTGATTCTGCAAGCAGCCAGGGGCGTAGGTGACCCATAAAATCTGGGGGGGGACAGGAGACACCTTGGTACTTTGCTTCATGTATTTATTTATTTATTTATTTATTGTATTTTAGTGAAAGAACTTGACTTTTCTCGAAATTAAAATGGCAGTAGGTATTAAATCGCATATATCATCACTGTATAAAACAGGAGAAAAGAAGAAAGAAAACAGAAGAAAATTAAGAAAAAGAAAAGCAGTTCAGAGTACAAAATCCTTCAATTATTTCGTCCTTCTTAACACTACGTTTACTTTTTTCAATGTTTTAGTCGTACTCACAATTTTTTAACAACACAATATTTTCAGGGTTCTAAACAGCATGGGTTATTATAACATAACACAATGGCATTTATTTGGGCAACCTGCAGGAATAAATCACCAATTCTATCCCACTCGCAATCAAACCTGTGAACCACATGATCGATAGATCTTTTATATCTTCCCCGAAAACACCTGCTCTCAGGGTCCCTTCACTGGGGCGCAAGCTAGAGGGAAATCAGCCAATTGTGCGCCATGAGGGGGGCAGGCTCTGTCTGCTGCGCTCCTCTGAGCAGTCTCTGCAGCCACAGGACTGGAGGGACTGTCTCAGCTACCACATCTGCCACAGCGGGAGTAGCCACCCAGCCAAATGTGACTTGCACGGATCCCCTTATGTTACCAAGAACCGTAAGTTACTTACATCTGGTGACGACAGTAAAACGACTTGAATTCTTGTATGGACTTTAAAAAGCGCAGGCGAACATTGCACAAAAAAACTGTAGGAGACGTTTGAAAAGGACAGGTTGCTTTCAACATGTATTAGTGGTTGCGGGAACAAATCTGCCTCCAGTGGGCCTAAAGTAATTCACAACTAAAGGTAATGCACACACCTCCCCTCAGCCACAGTCACTGTTTATTCCTGTTATCATGATTCATGAAATGAAACAAGGGTACGCCCCTCAAGTTTCTCAACTCATTAAACAGTTTGAGAAGCCAGGATTCCGTCCCTGAAGTGCCCATCTTCCTGTAAATGCCTGAACAAGCAACTTGTTTATTGGCCTCAGTCGCATCTCACAATACCTCTGCACCCACCTATTACTCCATGCTCACACACTAGGGTGGGGACCTCTCTACAAGCTCCACTGGAGGCACCAATGTTTAAGCTTTAAAATATATATTTAAGGTCTCCAAAACCTTATTGGAATCATCAACCATGGGAGTGAAGCAAACAAGGTCTCCTGTTGATACTTAAAAAGCTGCACTTGCGCAGCAGCATTCTCAGTGACTGTTCGCCTAACATTGCTGCAATAAGATAACCAGAACCTGTGTACATTCTGATTGGAATATAGAGTCTGTGCGCGCTTGGCTTCTGTTGAGTTGATATGGGCCGGATGTGCTAAGGACTGGGAGTATCTAAGAGTTCTTAATGGTAGGTGATCCCCAATCAGGAAACACTCCTGGTTTCAATACATACAAAGTTTTGAAAGCTTCAAAGCATTATCTAAGAGGCGCATATTACTATTTAACTCTCCTAATCAGCCTCAATCATTAACATCATGCCACCATGATGCTGCTGTACCCCGCCGCCACTGTGGACCACTCCTCAAAGGGCAAAAAGAATGGGCTGGGTTGCCCGTTGCATGTGCCCAGTGGCACAGTAAATTGGCTGCTGAAAGTAAATTGGCATCTAAGAGGCCAATGATCCAGAGATCCAACAAACCCCTCCGACATCCTGGACCACATTTTCTCTGGATGAAGGAGATCTGTCTTTATTTGAGTGCAGCCAAAGCTGCAATTCCAATGCTGTTAAAACAGGTCCCACACCAGTGGTGTTTAGTGGACCCAATAATCTGGGAACACCAATTTATAAACCATATAATGTGCTGAAGTAAACATCCAGTAAAGAGCAGCACTTCACAAGATTCCTTAATAAGTGCATTAAAAACTCTGCTAGCAAAATACTAGCAGTGATGTTGGAAGCTCCATCTCAACAGGAGTTCACCGGAATAAGAAAGTCAATTTAATATCTGTGGCTCAGAGGATGCAGGCAAGCCTTGCATCAGATACGTGCACAATGAGCTGAGTAGTCGTAATCATCAGGCTTTACTGAATGCACGATTCGGACCTTGGTAAGTGTTGGGCCACCAAGTCCCAATGGTGTCTCAGAAAGAGAAGATGGAAGCAGCTATATTATCAAATCAATGACAATGGACAGGGAGTGGAACACTTTCTGCAAGCTACTAATTCTGCAGTATCCTGTATCTGCAAGCCTGAACAACAGGTGGACGTGTCTTTCTGCAACTGCATGTGTGGCCTCGGCCCAACACTGCCTTTCAGTGGCAGAGGTACAACCAGATGGGATGCACATAAGACACACAAATTCTCCCTAATTCCACATTAATCAAATGTTTTAACCTCCTATTTCTAAAATAACACACAGAAACAGGGTTGTTGATGGTATGCAGCCTGATCCCCACCCCCCTTCAAATTGATTCAACACAACCGGAGCTGTCTCGTCCTCCTCCTCCAGGTGTGATTACACACCTGGAGGAGGAGGAGGAGGAGGAGGAAGAGGCATCGGCCTCATGCATTCTGAAACGGGCAGTGGTCTGGTTGGTTTTTAATCAGCTGAATGTAGGCAGAGCTTGGGCATGTAGTTGGCCTTTCCTAGCACACTAGTGTGAGCAAACATTACTCAGGATACGAACCTGGGTCATTTTTGCACGAGAGGTGCATATACTAAGGATTTGAAGATTCTCTTTATGATTCATCTGTATATATGCATTTTTATGAAGACTATGTCATGATATGGTGAATTGTTAACGTATGTACTTCAATCTACAGCACGCACTGTCTTGTATGTTTGATTATTGTTTTCTGTATGGATTTAGTGTATCATGGCGTAACATCATCCCATTTGTGGATTTGTATGGAATTTTCTAACATTGTATAAAAAAAATCATTATATATGGGTGACCATTTATAGTGGTTTATCTTACACATATGTATGACTTTATAAACTTAAATGGCTTTGACATCAAACCACAGTGAATAAAATGATGAAAGATGTATTTGCCCCTATGGAGAATTGTCATGTGTTTGTTTTAGTTGTATGATGAGAGAAAATTGGTTGATGTTCCACGCAGAGTGATGTTATGGGTTGTCTCAAATCAATTTAAAGTGTGCGGGGGTCAGTCGGCACACCGTCAACAACCCTGTTTTAGGGTGTTATTTTCAGATAGGAGGTTAAAACATTTGATTAATGTGGAATTAAGAAAACTTTATTTGTCTTATGAGAGTGTTTCCCTGCTCTCCTTGATTATGTTAGGGCACCTTGGTGTCCTATTGACATGAGCAACTAGGTGCCAAGGTGGTGCGCAGCTGGTAAGGCCACAATCTCAGCGCAGAGCCTTGCAGAAGCAGAATGGCGAGGAGCTAGTCTAAAGGTGTGCCGAAACCTGTTTGGTTCCTGTTACCTTTGTAGAATTTGCAGCAGAGACACGTTCTCTCACATATTGTTTATCACGGAAGCCTCCATCTTGACGAAAAAAACTAACCAATGCATTTGCCGGAATCCAATCAGCTGCAATGACTTTTAAACTAAACGCTTTGTTCTTGTATTCTCTGTTCATACCAGAACATTTTATTTTTTATTTTTTATTTTATTGTAAAACTACAGTTCAATATATAACGCAACAATTTATGGTCAAACACCATTTCCTAACAAACATTCCTTTGGCTTTGTTAAAACATTTTGGTCCTTCACAACTTTCAGAGGTTTTTCTGCACTATACGCTTGGATTCATTGAGCCACATTATTTTTTTTAAATGGTTCCTATTTACCACCAAATCAGATAACTACAAATCCTTCAACCTGTGGAGTCTGCGAGAAGGGAGAAGTAAAATGTTTTGGAGGATGATCCCCTTGAAGTCAATATGAGTCTATCGCAGAGTCTTTTGGTCACTGACAAAGAAGGTTCCTGCTTACCTGCTTCAAATCCTGCTGAGACAGTGCAATTTTGCCCTCAGTTTTTGTCCTCCTTCTACTGCTATCATCAGCTACTCAAAATACCCAGCAACTTGCGGAGCGGCGGCGGAGTCTGTCGCAGAGTCTTTTGGTCACTGACAAAGAAGGTTCCTGCTTACCTTCTTCGAATCCTGCTGAGACACTTAGTGCAATTTTGCCCTCAGTTGTTGTCCTCTTTCTACTGCTATCATCAGCTACTCAAAATACCCAGCAACCCGCGAAGCGGGCGCGTAGTCTGTCGCAGAGTCTTTTGGTATTTGGGCTCTGCGGGCTCCCCGGCCCCACTCCCGGATATCGATCTCCTAAAAGAAACCTGATCCTCGTAACCCCTTGTAACGTTACTGGAACGCTACCGCAGAGCCTGCAACACCTCAACAAAGCACCATTTTCCAAAACGGCAAAGGTAAGCCTACTTACCCCCTGCTTCCTTGCCACGTGAAAATACTCCAGATCCCCACACCCTGTGGTCCCTCCCTCCCTGCTTCTGCCGACCACAAGCTGCCCCCCTGTCCCGGTTGGAACGTTACTTCGTATGTATCCATAGCTAAAGGAAAAAGCGTAAAGCATCCTTATGTCACGGAACGAAACAAACATAAAGAACGTAACCTTCATAACATCAGCATAACAGCAACTGCCTAACCCCGCACAGAAGCCCCAACATTCGACTTGCCGGGTCTGCCGGCCAACGAACCTGAGCCTCAGCGTCTGTACTGCTCCATCCGTCGCGTCCGCCTGCCACACCGATGCAGACTGGGAGACCGAAGCTGTAACATACTCACAAGAAATGACTGAAATCGGAGGACCGCGATCCTGTGAGCCCCGCTGCCATCGTGCACCCTTAAGGTGCCAGAGACGCGGATTGGATTACTCGCCCCACCACAGCACATCCACCCTCCTGAACGAGAACAGAGGGTTAGAATTCAGTACGAATTGCCCGCATTCTTGAAAAACCAAAGGAACCAATACCCACATTTTCAATTACAGAGCCCTAGAGAAGAAAAACATTTGCGCTTTCGGAAGAGTGCTCCTCACAGCTGCCCGCCCACAGGATCTTACCGCCTTCTCTAAAAACAGCACACTTGCACTTTGGGCGCTCGGGCGACCGAAAGGGTCTGTCCCTTGGGACCCGCCCGCCCCATTAAACTACCCCAGACTGACCTAGTGTGAACCTAGTGCGGACCTAGTGTGGGCGGGAGAAGATTTTGCCACCAAGAAATGATCTACTTGAGCACAAATTAACAGAGCTTAAAAAGAACCTAACAGGAAGCTGAAAGGAACAGCCCACTAGTTCCGGCATTACAATAACTCGGCTTGACCTAGCCCATTACCTATCGAGAGACCGAAAGGGCTTGTCCCTTGGATCTTGCACCACCCCATATCAAACAACCACAGCGGGCCCTACCCTGTCTACACTCTCTGGGAGACCGAAAGGGCTCGTCGCTTGGATCCCGCCCACCCTGCTGTAAACCATCACAGACTGGACTCAATCAGACGGGAGACCGAAAGGGCTCCTCCCATTCGATTCCGTACCGGTCAACATCAAACCACTGCAGCTCGACTACCTTTAACACAAAACCAGATGGGAGACCGAAAGGGCACGTCCCTTGGATCCCGTGTATTATTGAATCCTGACATTCAACAGCAAGCGACTTTGACCCAGAAGAAAACACACTAGTTCCCTGAGCGAAGATCACAACTAACCAACATGTCGGCAAACAATCAGAACAGACAATCCAACTCTGGAGGCCTCAAAACCAGACTGCAAGGAAAAGCAGGTCCACCTCCTTCAACCTTGCCTCCGTCAAACATTCTCCAGCTAACACTGGAACAATCATTGCTGAGGCCAAAGTCAAAACAAACTGTCCGTGAACCGTCTAACCTCAAGCCTGACCTCAGCTTGAACAAACTACAACAGTCTACAAGCTCTACTCAGCTGCCTGCATCCCCTCCACCGAGACATAATAAACCTCTACCCGATTCGAGCCAGGCATCTTCATCAACTTATACCTCACCACCCACCGCCCACAAAGACACTAACCCCGACAAACTAGACACACAGAATGACATCTCTGCTGATGTACATCAGGATACTGCAGTGCTGCTTCATATTGAGCAAATCCCAGATCAATCCATCCCCCTGCTCACCCGGCCACTTGACAAAAAGCCCCAAGAGGCCAAACAACAGAATCCCCAAACACCGAACCAAGCAACATCAGAGAATCCAGCACAGCTCCAAACTTGCATGTCAACTTGGAAACAAGATTTAGAAAGACCTATTGGAGAAACAACCGATCTACTGGAGGACCAAACAACTCAGCATATAGAAGAACCGCAAAAACTAAGACATTCGAACGGCGACCACCCCGATATAACTAATCCCTCATTGTTAACAACAAAAAAAGAAAAAGCAAGACTTGCAAAACTAGCTTGGTTGCAAACCCATAAATCTGGAAAAAAACATACCAATCTACCCCGGAACAATCAACATGAGAAGCAACGAAAGTCGCACGACTCTCCATGGACATAACAGAAATAGAATCCATCATGATCAACGCAGAAAGAAGGAAAGAAGTATTCGGCACCTCCACTCACATGCAACAACCAAACTCGAGCTCTACTCCGCTAGCAAATCCGACCAAACCTTACACCTATTCAAAACCCCATATCAAAGTAGAAAAAAACAAGGCACGGCAACCTCCACAACCAGCAGACAACTTCTTTAACTACGAATCGTATGAATCCTTTCACACTCCCTACCTCTCAACTGACAAGCATCCAACACTACCAGCTCTACAGCCCCCAGATGACAAATATAGCAGTCCAACACCGGAAAACCTTTGCCCTGACGACCAAAACAATGCTAGGATTCCAACTACCATGCTGGACTTGCAAAATATGCTGATCTCAATAATTTCACAATCCATGATACCATTTCTAAATCTTCAAGAAAATATGAATGACAACATCCGCGACCAAGCGACCTTACTGGCCATGATTCATTCGAAGCAAATCCACACTGAAAACTTCATCACCACTGTCCAAAATCGCCTGAATACAGAAGCAGAACAATCGAACCTTTGGCAACAAAGACTGTTCGAAATTGCCATAAGCGATCGGTAGGAAAAATTCCAACTAACGTCTGAGGTAATGTCTCTACTGAAAGCTCACCACCAACACCAGGTGACGACCACCACCGTTCAAACAAATATGCAATCCGATTTGGGTCCCTTGTTTGCAACTCTAGCCCAGGAACCCCTGATTCCGGAAATACCCACATCATGCCGATTTCCAAAAGATTCTGTCGCCAACTTTTCTATTATGCACCCGACGACCTCAAACCCAACAACCAAAACCTCGACAGACTCCTACCAGATATTTACCCAGACGAAAAAGCTCCCTGAACCCAAAGTAAAAACAACGAAAAAGCCTACTAAGAAACAAAATGGATTAAGAGCGGTCCTACGCAACATAACAAATCCAGAAACTAAACTGCCATCGACACAAAAAGAGCAGGAAAAAAGGCATGATACACATCTCAAGAAAACGTTGGGCCTATTGCGAGTGAGTCCATCAAACAAGACATCGATCACTGTACCAGAAGCCACTTCACCCACTACTGAAGCCCTACTTAATTTAACCACCCACACAGATCAACAACTCTCACAAACCTCTATACTCACAACCAAAAAACGAGTCAAGTCTTATAGTCATCGATGAATATTGCATCACCAATCCAACTTCAGAGTCACACAGCTACGAAGAAATTTCAGATGCCTCCATGCAAACCGAAATGTCAAGCTTAAACAACTCTATAACATACGAGCAAATCTCTAACAACGCCCTAGACTACTCAACTGTCAGCCACTGCAACGATGGCCTAACCCTACCAAAGTTTGTCAATCCCTTCACCGAAAGAGAAATCAATGCATTGTGGATAGAAAACATCGCTACCAGACCAACACCAATAATTTTGAACAGGACCAACGTACTCTGCCTCCTTCAAGCGATTCCGAGATATCAACCACGTTACGTTCGAAGACGATCTTCACTTGGATAGAATCTCTACACAACTCCAAGACCGAACTACCCTAGAATGAATTTTATCAATGCAAAATGCTCTCTTCAAATTAGGCTTCGACTGCTGGAGGATAAAAGAAAACACATACTTCCATGAACAAAATCAACAACCTACCAGACACGAAGCACTGCACCAAAAAAACTGCCTGACATCAATTGAAACTGAAAAGTTACCATCAACAAACTGTGCTGCCCGCGAGACCCAACCTCTCACCCAGTCGCGTGCACAACCTACAGAAAATACCCATCAACAAGACCAACCAATCAGAAGAGACAACGATTCATATTCTTCATACACAACAATAACCAATTCATAACCATCAACAGAGACAGACGACACCTGGTCACTCTGCTCATGGAATAAAAGGGGACAGACACTCTCATCTATTTTTGCACCCCCCTCCAGAACTCGACACCTATCATATCATCTGTTTACAAGAAACCTGGTTTACTACAACACCCTGCTGTGACGGATTCCTCACCTACCTCAACCCAGCAATCGTCAAAAGCCAAGGAAGACCGGCCTCCGGGCTCCTCACCTTAATCAAAAACAACTCAGAGTGGAGTATAGTCAACACAGAGAACATCAACCCGTGGATAATAAAAATCAAAAGAACCTTGACCACTGACCAATACAAGGCTTCATTCCCTACGACTGAAAGAAATATTGCGATCTTTAACCTATATTGGAATCCTGCAGCTATAACAAATGAAACATTTATTGACGGAGTATTCCTAACAATTGACAAACTGATTGCCAAACATCACGAAATTGAATTCATATTATGTGGAGACTTAAACATCCACCTCTACACCACAGAGGGCGCACTACTAAACCAAAACAAACTGTCAATCAACGCTAGAAAATGGCTGAAAGAAATAAACATACGTAACTTCAAGCTAATTGAACAGCCTATCGACGTAACCAAAAAACCTACTCCGACCTGGTCTAGAGGAAACTGAACTGCCATAATTGACTACATATTTCTAACAGCCGAACTACAGACATCAATATCGAAAGTACAAACTTTGATCTCTGATAAAAGCGACCACAACCGGTTAGTAATACATGGCTGCGGCCTGAGCCAAACATCATGGAAACAACCACAAATCCATCTCAAACTGACCAATACAGCAACCAGACTACAAATACCACAGAAAGCAATGCCTGCCATGTCAAATGCCTTTCAAACCTCAGATCTGAAAGACACGGACAAGTTAAACTACCAATGGATGCTCATTCCATTCCAAAAAGTGTCCCGCTCAACGGTACCCAAACAACACCGTCACGCATACAATGAAGAAACAGCAACAAAAAAACAACAATTACGGAAAACACTTCGCCAATTAGGGAAAATAAAAAACACGGAGAATGACATGAAAGCAAGGAAAATAAAACAAAACTACTCAAACTGGAGAAAATCCCAACAACAAATACTCCAGCAGCTTGACGCTGAAGACAACATGAAAACCTACAAATCTCACAATACGAGAGAATTATGGAACCTATTAAACAATAATGCTGAGACTTAAAATAAACTCACAGCCAATGTAACCGAAGAAAGATGGATCCTCCACTTCTCTGACATTTACAAAGCGCGCCCCACTGATCCATCCGCCACAAACCCACAGGAATAAAGAAAATGGCAAGTAGAGGCAAACTACGACGACATAATCCTGATGATCCAAAAACTAAATGGCCTGACGGAACCTCCAACGCAACCATCAAGCAGGACCCTCTAATCTGGGCAACAATCATGTGCAATCTCCTCCAGATGATTAACAACTTAAAACAGAATCCGGACCTATGGCGGACAGCCATCATAGTGCCCATATACAAACAAGGCCACGTGACGATCCAGCCAACTTCCGGCCAATTGCCCTCGTAGACCCTCTTGGAAAACTTTTTGCTTCAATTCTACACAAACAACTTACAAATTGGACAACAAATGCGGGCAGATTTTCCGTCAGATGAACAAGATTTATGCCAAGCTTTGGAACCAACATCAATCTCCTCCTGACTAATTTAATCAAGCACGAAGCCATCAAAAACCAGACAACAGTATATGCCGTTTTCATTAACCTACACATGGCCTTTGATGCCATATCAAGGCACAAACTATGGACAAAACTAGAGACATGGAAATGTCCAAAAAACATCTTGGAACCAATCAAACCCCTCTACTCCGGAACATCGATTGCAGTCAGACTAACAAAAGCAGGTGCAATAACATCAACCATCCAGACGACAAATGGATTAAAACAAGGCTGCCCCCTCGCCGCAACCCTGTATAACCTATTCATGGCTGACATCGATGAACATTTAATGAACACTGCAATAAACCCCTCCAAGATCAATTCCATTCCTCTTCAAGTGATGCTCTATGCAGACAACATCATCCTTCTTGACAAGACCACAACAGGACTACAATCCAGCCTCGCTTCTCTAAGCGTATACATGAAAAAAAACGAAGTGTCCATTGACATCAACAAAATGAAGGTCATGTCACTTGCTAAAATCCCATTCAAAAAGGAAAAAGATCAATACTCAGCCTCGATGGTACTCCCCTAGAAACTGTTACAACCTTCAAATATCTTGGAATCCCAATTAATCAGTCTAAGGTGGAAACACAATGGCTCGGAAAAATCGAAAAGAAAGCACAATCCCTAGCCAGGCAAGGCTGTGTACTTCATCGAAAATACGGAAAATTCTCTTTCAAACCTATCATAGACTACTACAGACGCAAATTCATACCCATCATTTCCTATGGAACAGAGGCAATGATCAATGCAGCAACCGTAAACTGGACAAAATATGAGGCTATATTCTGGTGAAAAATCCTACATCTGCCTCCGTCATACCCCATGCCGAGAATAAGACATGAGATGGCGACACAATCGCTGGAGTCCATTGTACTATGGAAGCCTAGACATACTTTGCGAAATCTTAACGGATCACAGAACACCGGCCATACGAATCCTGAGGGCCCACACAGACACATTCAACAATGCTGTCTTGAAAGACTGGAAACTCAAACATCTACAAGAAATGTCCAAAGAAGATATTTCTGAGGAACTTTTATCTCTGCGCCCACAGGACGCCAAAATCAAACTAATGCGCAACGACTGGCTAAAGATGATCCAACTAAAAAAAAACTATCGACAGAATCTCGATTGCATCACAGACATCCGAGCAATTCATGAACTAACGAAATATCTCAGCATCTTTCCCAATATCAATATCAGAACAATCTTCTTAAAAATACGATTAAACACAAGTCCAACAAGAGCAAATCTTGCAATTGCGAGAGTGATACCTTCAACCGAGCAGTACTGTCGATTGTGCAACAACAAAGACAAGCCGGAAACTTTATATTACCTCGTCATAGAATGCACCCACCTCTCAAACCAAAGATAACGCTTCGGTGCCTTTTTTGACCTTTCAGCCCGACAAATGGACCCTGAAGAAAGATTGACTACTTTATTGAATGGGCAAAATAACAAATACATCTACACAATTTCACTGTTTCTTCAAAACATCCTTGGACTTCAGTCTCACTGAAAATTCTAAATGCTTCTTAAACCTATTATGCCCACTGTAAGAAAAATGAAAAAGTTTATAAATAAACTACCTCATTAAAAAAAAAAAAATATGATGAACATGTTCTTGAGGGTGTTAAAGGTTTGCTGGGGGTGATCTCGGTGAAGCTTATACAGTCTTTGAGCTTGCTAGGAAGGGGAAATCAGTCCAAAGATGGAAATACCATCCAGACCAGGGTAAGTTGACAGAGTTCATCTCATATTGTTGAGGTACTAACACTATGGGCAAGAACATTACAGAGACATGGCTCGCGCCTTTGCAAACCTCTCCCCTAACACTTTAGCAAACATACTTCCACAAATGCTCTAAGGACTTAAATATTACCGTTACCATGAAAGAGCATGGCCCCATCTCGGCCTCACTACACTCCAAAAATAACTTGCTTCAGGGAAACCTCACTACACTGTAACCCATCTGCCTGTGAAAGGACTTTGAAGCTCTTAGAAGGCATTGTGGGTGCTATACAAATATTAGAAAATAATTTGAAACAAATGCTGTATTTAAGTTTTGATCCCATTTAAATTCTAATGAACTTAAACAATTGAAGGGGATCTTAAAGGGCCTGGACCAGACCGATATGCAAATCAATAGTTCTCCTCTATTAAGACATACCTGACAGGTGATAGTAGACCCCCCCTGATTAGACACTGTCCCACAGAACAGGCCATTTAAGCTGTGTTTGTCCTTAGTAGAGTGACTATTTTTGCCCAGTTTTGGAAGGCTTGGGGTTTCAACCTAAGTTGGGTAATCCTTGCTCTCTGTGCCTAGAATCACAGCTTTGCTGACTCAAGGCATAGGCATGCATCTGCCGTTGCTGTTGGCATTCTTGATCACAGGAGAATTGCCTAGCATGTCTGCACTGGACGGTCATTCTTTGGGTGGGACCAGAGTGGGTTTCACCTGAGTGGGCACCTTCTCACAGAACATGCTACTTTAGCTGTGTCCATTCTTAGTAGAGGGGCTTCCACATTTTTATCAAGTTTTTATTTCAAAGTTGTGATCAATCCAAAGTTACTTGGGATATAAGAGTGTGGTAAGAGGGGTGGTAAATCTGTTAGCGTCACTTGTGTACGGACTGCCATATTCAATATTAGGGCTATTTCTTTTTTACACTGTTCTCTAAATACCTTGAATTTTCAGATATTTTGGACCACGAATGTATTGTGCTCCGTGGAGTGCTGCTGGGTCCCATGTGGGGATTGGGTCAACCTTCGCATGCTCGCTGATGTGGCAGTCCTCATTGCGCCGGAACACTATACATATTCCGGTTACCATTAGGCCATTTTATTATTAAACTCTTCTAGTAATTAGACATTATCAGTAACTGCTAGTTCTATAGTTGCAGGCAAGTAATTGCTCAGTCTGTTCCATGTGTGTTCCGACCACGGTCTGCCAAGAGTACTTGCATCCAAATCATTTATGGAAACTATAGGGACAGCAGTGAGGTGCTGTACATATATCAAATCACGTATACCACAGTGTATGGATGGCATCACTTGTCTGGTCTTTGGATGTCAGATAGACCTGGCCATTCTCATTCTCAAATATGGCGTAAGAAGGGAATGTGCATTGCTCGTACCTTTGACATATCTAACAAATGTGCATGTCATTTACATGTGATTGCTTATTTTTATTGTGCACATGTTCTGCATGTACAATATAGCAGAGCCCTCAACTGTAGACAGTTCCCTTTGAGGTTCATAGATTGATTTCGTTCCACTTTTAGTCCTGCGCCCTTTAGAATAGGTCGAGTCCTACTAGGTCCAGCTGTCACATCGCAATCCAAACAGTGCCATAGCAAACTTCACACTATGGCTATTACTAATGCTAGTACACTAGTCTTCTCTTCTAATAAATGAACACTTGCAAAATTATAAATACTATTAGCATGCAATGTGATGCTCGTTTATTTCATGTCTGTACCGACTCTGTCTTGCCAAAGGGCCATTCACCGCACAGTGCTTTGAAACCATTACAAATAGTAGTAAGACACTCTACAAATATCAATAAGAATAACATAGTATAACATACAACGCCCATCGGCCTAGCCAACATGATCAAAGATCAGGGTTCATGGGAGGCATAATCCAAAGCACCTGGTGATGTATAAATTGAAAGCCCATGCTTTGGGAGCATCAACATAAGCAGAGTCATAAGGTTGAAGCAGCAGGAAACATTTCTCATATATCTTCGTTGTAGTGCCTAATAGATTTCTCATTTTAGTTTTCAAATGCTGTGCTCAGTCAAGGATGCTCCATGCATATAGTTAAAAAGAAAGTCAGATTCTGGGAAAATAAACATCTGCGTCGATAAAAGAGCCTTAACATCCAACATGCGGCACAGGCACCAAAGACCAAACAGATCTAGAAGAAATCAACTCTATAGGAACATAGAAATTGCTTGAAAGAAACCCTTAAAGGAATGATTCGGTCTGAAAATATTATTGGCCAAAAAGATGGCCAATAATAAAACAAATACCTAAAATATATTTTTTTTAAGTCCCTATTCAAAGTTTCGAGCAAATGAAGCTAAAACTCTAAAATTGCAAGCACTAGGGGGCATCCATTTTGTGAAATGGATGCCACCTGTGCTTGCGTTTGCGGCACTAATGAAGCAAAAGCAGCCAGCTGTAGTAAACAAAAGCTACCACTGGGTGGCTTTTTCTTCATTGGTGCCGGACTCAGAGGACGGGGACCAGAGACTACAGGCAGGAAAGCTGCAGCTGCATCTCAGTAAGTGCTATTTTTTTTTCAAATAAGCACTAGCTGTGTTTTTTTTTCTACGTTTTCCAGCTTTTAAAACGTTGGATTTATGTGGGGAGCCCGAGAGCTCCAAAGTGAAAGCTGCTGTAGGCAGAAACACAACGCGGGTGTTAAGAAATGCTGCAGTGTTTCTGCCTACAGCAGCTTTCACTTTGGAGCCCGAGAGCCCCAAAGTGAAAGCTGCTGTAGGCAGAAACACAACGCGGTTGTGTTTCCGTGTCGCAGTGTTTAGAATTACAACGTTTTTGTATTTGTAAATGCCGCAGTATTTACAAATCCAAAACATTGTTATTCTGAATGCTGCAGCTTTCGCTGAGAGTCTCCTGGACTCCCTCAGGGTTGGGGGAGCCCAGGAGACTCCCAGCATATGTTGCAGCATTCAGAATAACAACGTTGTTGTATTTGTGATTGCCGTGGTTTTCCAACCACAGCAATCACAAATACAACAACGTTATATTTTTAATTGGTGCGCCTCTGCTTTTTGCCTTCATTTTACGTTTTCTGTGCTTCCCTGGTCTTGGGGAGCACAGAAAACGTAAAATGAAAGCGAAGGCAGCCTCCTCAGCTCTGCTTAGGCTGCAGTAAGCAAAAGCTCCCAGTAGGGGGCTTTTGTTGCTTGTTTAGTGCCGCAAAGGCAGAGCTGAGGAGGCTGCCTGAAATCACAAAATAGATGCCCCCTAGTGCTTGCAATTTTAAAGTTTGAGCTTAATTTGCTCGAAACTTTGCATGGGGACTTAAAAAAAATATATATTTTAGGTATTTGTTTTATTATTGGCCAATAATATTTTCAGACCGAACCATTCCTTTAATTGCGTAAACCTTTTAGGAAATGAAGCCCTCCTGGGAGGATAGTATGCTTTACTCTCAGGTAGTAAACCGGGCAGAGAGGGGTAAAAGAAAATGTCCTTGATGCCAGTACAAGCGGGAACACAGGGATGGTCAAAAATGGGAGTGGGATGCATCCCCCATGTCACTCTCAAACATCGGAGGGGGTTGGGGTTCTCTGAGTTGACACCCCAAAATGCCCCACCTACGTAGAGGCTGCTTGAGGCAAGTGATGACTTCCTTCAGAGTAAAGTGAATATACTCTCCTCCTAGAGGTAAAAATGCTTGCACTGTTATTTGGGAGGAGACATGTCAGAACAGGCAGAGTCATTCGCCTGGATGGGTTTCCGTTTAGTCCTCAATAACATGGGAGAAGCGCCGGCCACGTGGGGGATGTGTATGCGGAAGCCATATAAAATTAAGGAAGGCATATGGCCACATTTCCTGGAGACCCACAAGCACCAGAGAGAAAGTTATAGGTTATAGGTTCAGAACTGGGTTTGGCTACCTTGGTGTGTAATGGGGCACAGAGTGTCTTCAAAGCATTATTTCTGTTGAATCCGTACAGTTCTCCCCCGGACTCGGGGGATGCATTAGCGCGTGTGACTTTGGTTGCAACAAAGAAAGTATATGGCTATCTTCATATCAGAGAGTTAGACAGTAAAAAGACAATAAAACAAACATAGATAAATTAAAATTGTGGACATTAAATTCCACTGTACAATAAAAACGAAATTGGCAATAAATACCAAAAAGGCAACTCATACACTGCCATCTGCATAGGAGATGACTACATTAGCCCACGGGAGACAAAATGACACATTAGCACCCTAGCGGAGGTAGCCAGCCAATCAGATGGCTAGGAAAACGGGCTTGAACTGCTGGTGCAAACCTGCGTTCCATGCCGCCTGACGGCCGGCTCCCCATCCCGCTGCCATCTTCCCCCCATAAACCACCCTCCATCCCCTTATTTATTTTCACCCTCCTACCCCCCCACTTACTTTATTTCTGTGGCGGGTACCGCAGCCGCATCTTCTTCTTCCCCTTACCTTCCACAGACCACCATGGAAAGGGAAGAGGGGCTCTGTATGGAGCCCTGCCTTCCCTTTCCAGGGGGGCCATCTTTGTGAAGGATTTTCCTTCGAACAAAGCACACTGCGCGCATCCCGTTGAACGAAGGAAATCCTTTTTTAGCACCCCGTGTTACTGCTTTGGTAGCCCTGGGTGCTAATGGCCTTAAGCCCCTGTTCCAAGTGTTGGAATGGGGGGTAACGGCCCCCTACCTCATTAGTGGCCCTAGCTTCGCTCCTTGGAAGGGGGGTTAACGCAACATTAAAAAGTATGGAAGGTCCCATAACTGCTGTCCATTTATTCTTTAGTGACAGCGCATGTTCAGTACATTGGTACGCAGCAACTGCAACGTAGTTATTATGAAGAGATCATACATGAAATAAAGATACCCGGACCTGTCTATTTTCAGCATTTCTTAAAGTTTGCAGGTGATATTTCCTTTTTTTCCCCTGGACAGAACAAAAGAAAGGGTATAGGATATTTCTTGACACAGCGTTGTAAAAGAATTTATCATCAGGGTTCAGGCCACCGCTTCTCTTATTGGTCACATAAGCCAAAGGCAACAAATTCATCCTCAGATTGATCAAAATGTCCTGTGAGCAAGACCGGACAATCCAGGACGAGCGTTCCATGTGGGGGATATACCTTTGTTACACAGCAGACAAAGTTGGACTGATGATTTCCCCAGCTCCCTGGATCCTCTAAGAGTGCTCAAATTGAAGAAATTCCTGCACCATGACATTTGGATAAATTCTTTAAACTGTAGTCGGGGTCTGACATGTACATACTACAAAATCTGTAGCCATTATATCACGAACAATAGCGTGGTTATGCTGGGTATATCTGCTGTGCCTGTTTTTCTAGCGGTGACCCCAAACATTTAGCAGGCTTAGGGTTATTGTACCAGATACACAACTCAGGCTAGTTTCTAAGTGCATCCAGACAGTAGAGGCACAATAAGACAGGCTAAGAAGAGAATGAAAAGAATTGGCTTCCCTTCACCCCAATAGTCTGAGGCTGAGCATAACCCTGTCCTTTTGCAACGTGGAGAGCTACTGAGGAAGATTTTACTCAATAAATGTGGTGGGAAAGTCCAAGTAAATGGGCCAATTGTCTTCTGAATCTTAACAGGACGCCATTCAATTTGGCCAGCTTCATTGCTTGATTCTTAATACCGGATATTCGATGTAGATTGTTGGAAAATGTGACTGCCAGACAGCAACACTGCTTATCCTGAGCACTTCTGCCATTGTTGAAAGCAGTTTTCCTGAATAGTTGTCAGTATGCTTGACATGTGATTTGTTGATATGCCATTTAAAATCCCAAGTAGTCATGTAGTTCATATAACCCTTTACTAATGCCTTAAATGATGATGGTGTGGATGTCAGCAAGAAGACTGTCTGCATAGGCCACTGCACAGATGTTCTGTATCACAGGCATGTCGAAGGATAATGAATTTAGTTCTAGGGATAAAGAGTTAACATATAGGCCAAAAAAAAGCATCTCTGCCTTACTACTCGCATAGGACAAATATCGGATCAAAGATCCACTGACTGTCCATAGCAAACCCTGGCAGAAAGATTGTTGTGCAACTCAAAAATGACAAACAAAAGCGGTCCTGCTGTCCTCCTACAGGATGAAGTAGCAAACAATTTTGATTGATTGACATAATCGAAAGCAGTAGGCCGATTCATAAACCCCAGATAAATTGTACTCTTGTTTCCAGGCACATTTTTACCGAGATTTAGTTGAAGGTTAAGAATATGCTCACATGTACCCGGTCCATCTCAAAATCCATGTTTGAATTTAGACAATACTTTGTTTGCCATAGCCCAGCCCATAACCTTATCGTAGATCACACTGCTAAACCGTTTAATAGACCAATATAAGAAGATGTTTGGGCAGCAACACTAATAGTCTGTTGTACCTCCTTCTTGAAAATGGGAAAAATCACATATTTCGTCCAACCCGCTGACTACTACAAAGCAAGCACTACAGTGTTAAAGATATCACTGAAAACTGGTGACAAGATTTCAAATTCATATTTCAATAAGCCCATGAACAGTAGATATGGATCTGGCACTTTAAGACTAGTTGACGAAGACAGTGCAGCTTGAACCTCTTCACAATAAAAGTTCAGAGGATCTGAAGAATTCGTCAATGACATGCCTTTCAGCCATTCCCCAAAAAGTGAAAAAGCCATGTCCCCAGAGTGGATAGTTTGTATAAGGCAGTATAGCGATAAATCCACTTTGTTGGGTTATATGTGGGTCTACCTGCTTTCAAATAAAATATGGAGCCCTGAATCTTTGTGTAACTAGCCTCCAGAATTCAGCGGTACTCTTATCAGTGGTGGCTTGGTAGTGGTTATCCCAGAGAACCTTTCTAAAGATTTTTTTCACCCTTGCTAATAGATTTTTATGATCTCATCTATGAGCCATCACTAGTGCCGGATCATGGCCAGAATCTTACAAAACATTCAGGAGGGCTAGCTTTGCCAACTTGCAACATTTGGTAAGCATTCTTCAGCTGAGTGGTTGTATCTCTGGGTATGGCACAAAGTTCAGAGGTTCCAACAGGAAATGTCCACTGATTCTACTGAAATACATTATTATGTGTTGTGGACTTGTACCACCTTTGAGACAAGTTACAATAAGCACAGAAAGAATGGTTTCATTGGATTTGTGTCCCTTAGTTAAACATTTCCAATTCAAGCACCGGTGTTCACTATTCACATCTTTAATGTTTGTTCTCGACTGCTTGTTGACGATATGCTAGAAAGTGCTAGTGGGACATAATCATTGTTTACCCTATTATCCGCAATTAAATCTACAACCTGATGCTAGTTTTTTAATTGGGACAGGAGGTAGTCAATTGTGGATAAGTACTTAGTGCCATGAAGGGTGAACTGGCCAGAGTATCAGAAGAGAATCTCCTGTTCCCTGGGTTATAAAGCTAGTTCTACCAGAAGAAGTGGAACAAACAATTATCCAGCCTAATTCAGGGTTCCAAACCACATCATGGTAGGAGGTATTGTTTGGGCTGCATCTTCATACAGCATACTAGAACCGTCCAATGGACAGTCCCCTAAATTAAGGTTAAAATCTCTTTGTGTGAAGAATGAAGGGGAAGGAACATCTCATTCAATGTAGTTGTTAAATTCATGGGCCCTCATTACGACCCTGGCGGAAATCGAAAAACGATGGCGGAAATGCAATACCGCCATCGAATAGCGCTCGGTGCGATTATGACCCGTCACCGTAAAGTACGATGCCATTAGCGACACCGTAGTGAACGCCAACGCTAACTGCACCAAGTACGCGCACGCGCGCCATGCGAAACCGTAATTACCACCATGGCGCAACGGTACGCGAATTCTGACCCTAGCGGACATTTACCTAACGCCATCAAGCATGGCGGAAAGTACCATTCCGCCATGGTGAGAAGTACGGCATCGCGAACCAACCGTAAAAGGCCCTACTGAGTGCCTGTACACCACTCCCTGGCCACATTGCACAACTCCTCGTAGGTGCAATGAAGTCACACAATGCAACCAGTGAAATGTACAAGTCACCCATGCATGCCAACGAACAAATGAATGTAGGGGCTCCAAGTGCCTTGTGAGTGGCCATCCATATTTGCCATGGCACCATTGCCGTACTGATGCAGCACAGGCATGTGAAGGTCCAAGTACAGCAACATGAACTGAAATATGAGACAAACAAAAACAGGCCCCCCATCGCTTGACACCAGTGTAAGGCAACATTCAAAGCAGTATCCTGAGTGAGACTGCACCAGCCCTGTACTCCTGCCAGTAAACAAACCAACCATCAGCATAAGCATGTACCACACAAGTTGGCAGAGTGACTGAGCAGCCAGGCTCATCTCAAGAGGGGCCAATGGGAGCTGCAGGGCACAGATGGCACGAATACAGAAGCTATTCCAATGGACATGACCTCAGTCTCCCTCCAAGAAACGCACGCAAACACAGGCACCTGTGACCAGCCATATTCTGATAATCACATCATTCCACCAATCCACCTGGCTGACCTGCATCTGTTACACAAAAGCTAATCCCCCGCCCCTGAGCATGACATCATTAAAACAGTCATAATGGCAGCCCCTATCCCTGACCTCACTGGGCTTCGTAGGCAAACGCGCCCAGTACAGTACCACGCAACTATACTCAGAAGCCGGAACCCAATGCAGATCTTCTCACAATACATCGCTCCACAAATAGGAATATGCTACATTACTTGCAAAGAATAACGCTACACGGTCAATATCATAATCAAAATTTAATGCACAACAAAATCACCAAGCCCATACAGCTATTAGGTCATGAACTCAAAAATATATTTCATTATTGTGGGCTGCATCCGCAATAAATGACCAGCTTCTTCTTGTGTGACGCCCTGTTCCTTCATGGTACACAGGGGCTACATTCACGTTCAAAAAGGCAACATGGAAGCGCCTAGAACCGCAGGGTCGTCCCATTAGGTAGGCACTAGTCCAGCTGAAAGGTCGATATGTTGCTCCTAGCCACTAGTACTGCGTAAGGGCATGTGGCCCATTGGCGATCGTCCCATAAGATCGTAATGGTGCTCCACTGATTAACACGAAGCAGCAGGTGTCGGGAGTAAAAGCCATCTGCAGGAGTGGCATACAGATGGCAGCGGCAAAAGGGGAGGAGATACCTGTCACCCAAATGAAATGAAAAAGAATAGTATGGGCATCAGAACTTCATTTGAATTACTCACTTCAATGATCACACTAAATCCACAGCCATATGCATGCTAGCCCACTCAAAAGGATTATTCCCACCCAAAAATCACTTGCGAATCATAACTATATAAATCGAGGTGAAAACACTATTACAAACAAGTGTTTGTGTGCATGCGTCTGTTAAAACAGAATCCATTAGATGGGATTAGTAACGTGCATAGACACAAGTGTTTGAAGGCGCGTCGAGACAGGGAGGGTTCAACAAGGGCAGATAGACGATGGTCCCACTATGGCAGCCCTGCATCACATAGCGCAGGGGAAGTGGATAGATTCCAAAAAGCCATGTACATGGCAAACTCTCTATTAAATCATCTGTCCATGCATCCATACATCATTCCCTCATCCCGGTATGAAAACGCCTGATTATTTACTCACATAACATGTGAAATTTCCATTGAGTCTGTGCGTAATGCAGTCTGCAAAATCCACTGTGCTCCAGCCCGGAATTCCAGTGTTCTGAAGTAACATGTATTTGGGAACGTCCTGCCTTATCGTCCACTACGCTATTGCGCATCCCATACTATTCATATCAATCATTGCATTCTCGCCATGGCCCCTGTCCGAAGGACATTAAACAATAGAACTTTATATCTGCAGTCAGACCTGTGGGCGTCTCCTCGCCGCTAGCTGAAAACCGAAAGCGCTGTCCTTCGAATTCCTCATTTGCAACATCACGTCGAAAAGGCATCTGTGACCGCTTGAAATCACAAATCCATCCATGTAGTGCGGCAGTGTGTGAAAATGGCAACTGGCTTCACTCACAAATGGGACGCCCCGCCCGTCGGTGAACCTCGGTACAGTGCTGCATGAGGGTCCACCGTCAATCGAGTACTACATTCCACTGACCCTTCACAAGTTTGTTCGCGACTGCAAAGATAGTATGTGAAACAATGGGACCATAGCAGAATGAACATATGAACCAATATTTCACTGCCATCGGGATTAAATACATGATTGTAATAGCAAGATGCCATGCGTCGAATTGCAGCGTTGTGTGCGGGACGTGCTCGCCCAAAGGGGATTGCAGCTTGCACAGGTGGAATGATTCACCACAGGTGGAGGCTATACAGCCTGAAAACACATAAATCGCACACCCAACCCCCTCCCACAACCACACCCACTCCAAAATGCTACCGGCAGGACTAGCGATGTTGGCCCTGGGGGACCTGATAGCACTGCAAGTACTCCAACTTCAAGAAGAAGACGAACACCAACTACTACAACAACCGGCCGCACAGAGGAGACGCAGGAGGAGGAGGAGGGCAAGGCAGGGCCAGCAAGGCCCACCAGCACAGCCACTACCACCACGCAGGCAGCCCGCAATCCCACGCCTCCGAGCACATCCGTTCAACCTCACTGATGAGCAGATCCACACCCTCTACCGTTTGGACCGGGACACCATAACCGCCATTGTGGACATGACACACGCTGACCTTGTCAGCATGATAGATAGCCCAACCGCCATCCCACCCCTACTGAAGGTGGTGTCTGTACTCCACTTCCTGGCCACAGGCACCTACCAGCACACAGTCGGACAGTTGCATGGCATTTCACAGCCACTGTTGTCACGGACACTATTGCAAGTGCTCGATGCCCTCCTGAAGCACGCAGACGACTACATCTCTCTACCACGCTCGGAGCAGGAAATTACGAACACAAAAGTGGGATTCCATGCACTTGCCGGCATACCGGGTTGCATTGGTGCCATCGACTGCACCCATGTGGAATTGGTTGTCCCACATGCCATGGAGGCCCAGTACCGCAACCGAAAACAATATCATTCTCTTAATGTACAAATGGTGTGTGACTCCAACAGGATCATTACACATTGTTGTGCCCGATTTCCTGGATCAACCCATGATTCTATGGTCTTGAGGAACTCTACAATACCACGCTACATGGAGCGACATGCAGGGAACAGATCCTGGCTACTCGGTGAGTCTCATTTCATGCATGATAATGTGGGGTATGTGATGCGGCAATGACCTGGCAGGAAGGGGGGGGGTGCGTACGTAGCAATGTCATTCCACAAACATCCTTTATTGTCCACATACAGGTGATGCCGGGTATCCACTGAAGAGATGGCTCCTTACACCACTCCGGAACCCACAGAACCAGCATGAGGAGGACTACAACCATGCCCACTCACGTACCCGTGTAGTCATAGAACAGGCATTCGGCCTACTGAGGGGTCGTTTCCGCTGCCTCAGCAGGTCTGGCGGGGCACTCCTGTACCGCCATGAGAAGGTTGCAAAGATGGTCATGGCATGTGTCATGCTACACAACATGTGCGTACGTAGAAATGTGCCCATGCCCCCTGACGCAGAACTGCAAGCACCTGAAGATGGTCATGATGAGGGTGGGGATGTGGCAGCACCTCAAGGAGTCCGCGAGGCACAGGAGGGCCGTGAAATTCGTCAGATTATCATAGATTCATGCTTCTAGCACTCACGCCTGGTGGCTGATACATGGACACGGGACTTGTGGCACTGTGTGTGTCTGGAACATGCACAATATGGACTGTACGCCTATAAAGGCCTCGTACACAAAGATCAATGTCCACACATCTCATTGGATGATTGTGAAATGTTTATAGCATATGTGAAATTATGTTACACACCCCATCGACCCGCCACCCAAGTAAGCCCAACACACCCCCTCCACCCTCCTACCTCCCCCCCGAACACCAGTGTCCAAAGATGCTCATTGTCAGTGGGCAGACGCTATTGCAAGCCCCCTCTCCGGGTATCAGGGGCACCCCTGCCTGTGGAGCGCAGGTTCCTCCCAGATCTACGTTGGGGGCTGCCCTGGACGGAACTTGCAACGGATGATGTCTCTGCCTGCTCACGTCCATGCATGTCCCTAAGGGTTTGTGAGAGCTCAGTGAGCACGCGGCGCACAGCGGCAAGTTCAGCACATACGTCTTTGGACGTCGCATGCAGTTCCCCCCTCAGGCTCTCGGTGCTTCTCTCCATTTGTACCCTCAGGCTCTCGGTGCTTCTCTCCATTTGTACCCTCAGGCTCTCGGTGCTTCTCTCCATTTGTGCCCTTAGTGTCTCTGTACTTCTCTCCATTTCTGCCCTAAGTGTCTCAGTAGATGTTTCTATGGCTGCCTTAGTACCCCCACATTCATCAGCATGGTCCTTGAGGAGCGTGGCCAGTTGCTGCTGTTGCACGATCACCTGGTCGAGGGACTGTTGCCTCTGCTGGGCCATGGCCATTTGCGGTGGTGTCACAGAGGGGCTGATCACCTCATGTTGCCTTGCCACAGGGCTTGTGGGGGATGGCCAGTCGTCGTCTTGTGGGTGCCCCTGCGTGGTATCCTCATGGTGTACGGGATGAAACAAACAGGGGGATTGAGACAGGTCATGGATGGATCCTACATCGACATCACCGTTTTCTGTGTCGGAGCATGCTGCCCTTAATGCAGTGTCACCTATGGTGCTGCTGCCACCAGAAGCAGTGCCTTCTGTGGCATCCATTGGGGGGACCTGTGGTGGTGCTGTTGTGGGCATGCTGGCTGCTGGGGTGCCTGTTGAAGTCCCCTCCTGTGTGCTGCCACTTGATTTGTGCTGCTGCCGTGTCTTGATCCGTGCAGCTGAGGTGGAGGGTCTTTGGCCGTTGGTCTTGGCCCTCTTTGCAGGTGTGCTGGTAGGGGTGTCCTGGAGCTCGTCGTTTGAATCGGACCCTGTGGTGGAGTAAAGGAGGGCGAGCGTTATTAATGGGTCTGTGGAAATTGGAATGGCAATGTATCACATGCATTGGGGTGGTACCTGAGGGTGATTTGGGTCAGGGCCTTGGAGGTGGTTTCATTTTTGTGTGGATTGAGGATGCAGTTGTTTTGCATCCTGCAGTTAGGGTGTGCCTGCTGCACGTGTAGAGGGTGTTTTTAGGATTTTTAATTATTTATGTATTTAATGTGACTTTTAAAGTGCGCTATCAGGCCAATGTATGTGGACGTTCTCCTGGACATGTGTTTCTGTTGCACTATGTGGACACATGGTACTTCACATGATTGGACATTGTGGATTTAGCATTGTTTTATTTGGCCCACCTACCTGATTCTTCAGATGTCTGCACTCCTTTCTCCATCCCTCCGACTCCCTCTATACTCTCCATTCCAATGGTGGAGGCACAGATTTCTTCCCAGGGGGTCAACTTGATGGGTGATTCCGATCCTCCCCCGGTAGCTGTGGCAATGTTACGGTTGGCGGATAGTATGCTCCGTACGCGTATCCGCAAGTCGTCCCATCGCTTTCTGCATTGCTGTGGGTTGCGGGGTGCGGTCCCCACCGCACTTACCCGCTGTGCCACCAGGGCCCATATGGCCTTCTTGTTCGCAAGTGCCGTCCTGGTCATTTGCGTCGAGAAGACGACGGCAGCATTCTCCTGGAGGGTCTCTGTGAGCACGGTGAGTTCCTCACGGGAGAAGTGGACCTGCCGCTTGCGGTCGCACGCTTTTTTCGCTACTTTTCCCATTTTTATTGTTTTCACTAGGGTGGATGACGGGTTGGGATGTGTCTCAGGGTAGTATTTTTAATGGTTGTGTGGGAATTCTGATTTTATAGGTGTACGGCGTGCTGTTTCCCGTTCCGGGACCATGTTTTTACTTCCGTTTCCGTATATTTACGGTCACCGTATTTTCCGATTGCCGCTCATTACGGTGACCGCTATGATGGGTGGCGGAATTGCACCTAGGGCGCCGTACGACGGCGGTGAGGGGCGTTTTGGGGACATTTCCGCCATCGCAGACTTTGCACTTCCGCCATGGCGTAGTGCTCGTGCCCGATGGGTCGGAATTAGCCGCACTTTACTCCGTCGTGCAATGGCGGAAACGCTATTTACGCTATGGCGGTCAGGTCAGTTACTTTCCGCCAGGGTCGTAATGAGGGCCATGGTGTAGTTTATCCACCAAAGAGGACAGTGGGAGCCTAAACCATGACCACGAAAAGCCTTATCAAAATGTATCAAGAACAACCTAGAGAGTCGTTCCTAGAAAGACACAATCAGTAATAAGTCTGTACAGTGAATGCATTGTAACTTGACAGAGACCTATTTGGCTATACAACAGCTATTCTTGCCTCTGACATTCACTTTTCTTGGCACATAAAAGGAATGCAAACCGTATATCGGGAGTGGATTGAAAGACCAAGTATTGTGGACCATGATAGCATTAAGGGTATACATTATAAAAAACTGTGTCACTCTTTTTAATTTCCTATCCTAGCAATTTACCAAGAGACTAGAGTAAAAATACCTTTAACCGAAGATGAATTTGTTAAGCTTGCAGAGGGCAGAGGTGATACACACAGCCATAGACACTTTCTGTATTTAAATAAAACCCACGATTTCCGGAGTATAAAAGTTGTTGTCCAAATCGCAATATTTAAAAGGTGCGCCAGAAAAAATAACCCAGTTACCCCAATCTTTTGTGGATGTTATAGTCTGCGAAGGAGATTCTAACACTGCAAACCCCAAAGCACACGCAGTCATAAAGACTCGTCAGAGCAGAAAAGAACTTTGCTAGAAGTTCCTAAAATGATAAATTGACAGTGAGAGGTTTTGACTAGGCTCTCCTATGTGAATTTGTATAACCATGAAGGTACCTCTTCTATCTTTCTATCTATATGTTTTTTTCTATATATATGTTTTTAATATAGCGCCACTCGCCCAAAGGCCTCAGGGCACTCACAAGACATACCATAAAAAACATAAAGGGGATGCACATGGTTCTGAATTAGTAGAATTGTAGCGGAGACCATATGCTTTTTTAATCTATCCCTCTATCAAATAGAAATGTTTTCAGATGTTTTTTTAAACTGGGCCATTCATACGCAGGCCCTGATATCCAGGGGAAGCGATTGCCATAAGGTAGGTGCCCATGCATCAAAGCCAGCACTAGCAATCTTTTTTAGGAGGACACGCGGTTGGTATAGAGTCACGCTATTATTCGAGCGTAGAGTCCGCCTGAAGGGAATTCTTTTCACTCTCGAAGAGAGATAGATGGGAGCTTCACCTGAAAGACATTTAAACACCAGAACAGAGCCCTTAAACTGTATTCGCTGTTCGACTGGGAGCCAATGCAATTTCCTGCGAGATTCAGAGACCTGAAATTGATGACCTAGCCGACAGACTGCACGAACAGCTCCATTCTGTGTCACTTGTAATTTGTTTATATTAGCTTAGGATGTGCCTGCCAAGAGACTATAGCAATAATCTAGCTTCGTATTTACAATAGCTGCTGCAATCAAGGCTCTATTTGCCTCTGATAGATAGGGGCGAATCCTCCACAGAAGGTGGACATAGTAGGAACAAGAAGATTTAAGATATGAAACATGTTTCTTAAAGGAAAGGTGTGAGTCGAAGAAAACTCCTAGTGTTTTAACTGAGTCGGAAACCATAATAGAATTTCCATTGACTGTGGTATGGTATAGTATGATATTGTTTATTTATAAAGCACCTATACACAGGCAAGTGTTTCAAGGCTCTCAAGGAGGGTGGGAACACGGGGAAAAAACAACAGTCGCCCAGAGCCCTTGAATTTCTGAAGCGATATCGTCTGCACAGGCAGATTAAGTGAATATGGTACATTTAACAGTTAAGATACAACAAATAGGCCTGACAGCGATTCTGCTGTTTTTTCAAGTGCACATTAAGGGGTGAGACAGGGAAGGACAGGACGATCTATAGGCAGAGTTGTAGTGTAAGTGCAGGCAGGACAAGGGATGGGCAGGAGACCAAGTGCACCCAGTCAGTCGACACTGGGGAAGTGCGGAGAGAGAAGCTCTCAGGATTTATTGCAAGTGCAGTGAGTGGGTGGGGTCCCGGGCCCCGAGGCAAGTGCAGAGGACTGGCAGGGGTGCCTGGGACTTGTGAGACTCTGGGGTACATCAGGCGGCTAGTCAGTGAGCTGTATGGAAAGGAGGGGGAGAGGGAATAGCAGAGAAATAGGTTAGCAGGGGGAGAGAGAAGGAAGAGGAGAAGAGGAAGGTCTTGAGGAGTTTCCGGAACTTAAGAATATCAGGCTCAAGAGGGAGGGTGGCAGGGAGGCTGTTCCAGAGGGAGGCACCTACTGAGGAAAGGGATCTCCCTCCAAATCTCTGCTTGGAGAACCTGCTCACTCGCAGAAGGTTGGAGGTTGATGAGCAGAGGGCTCGGAAGGGACAGTATTTAGGGAGGCAATGTTGATGGTAAATAGGTCCAAGGCCCCAGAAAGCTTTGTGGACAATGCAGAGGGCCTTGAATTTGATCCTTGCAGCCATGAAGAACCAGTGGAGGGATTTCAGTGCCGGAGAGATGTGGTCCCTGGGCTTCAGGCCAAGGATAAGTCTTGCGGTTCTGTTCTTGATGAGTTGCACAGGGCGCAGGGAAGAAGCAGGGAGGTTGTGAAACATTTGTACTGTGCGTCTACGTTTTCTAGTTTTTGTTGGCTACTGATAACAAGCAACTCAGTTTTCGAGTCATTTGGGGCCAAGGAGTTAACAGCCATCCACATCTGTATGGCTTTAAATACTTTATTAACTCAGTCACATCTTCACTACAGACCCCAGATAGTTTAAATACTATCTGGGTGCCGTCTGCATAATTTACAAACTGGACCCCCAGAGAGACAAGAAGGTCACATAAACGTTTGGAGTACACATTCAAGCATGATCCCTGTGGAACACCACAGGTTAAAAGTGTTCTTTGTGATTGGGCATTACCCATAACCTCCTTGGTCCCAAAAAGGATTTGAACCAACTTGCAGCGAGGGGCTACATTTACCCACCTTGACAAGTCTCTTCGCCAATAAGGCGTGATCGACCAAATCATTAGCCAGGATTTCATTTTGCTCCACAAAAGTTTGATATTGAGAGCAAGCTATTCTGTCAATTATTTTTAGCACTAAGGGAACATTAGTAATGGTCCTATAATTTGCAGCGACTGTTGGATCAAGGTTCTCCTTTTTTATTAGAAGGTCTGATCCATGTCTCTTTGATATTCTCTGGAATATAGGCCTCTTGAAAGGAGCGATTAATAAATCTTGTGAGCCAAAGAACAAGCTTTCTATCTAAATCCTTAAAGAGCGTAGCTGGGAAAAAATTCCCCTTACATGATGTGGGCTTCATCTTTTGTATTGTCTCCATAATCTCGCTTTCCGATACCTCTTTAAATGTAAAAAGAACAGTATCTGGATTCATTGTATTACAAAAGTATTATAATATCAGCGGGCACTATCAATTTAACCTGGTCCAGAATACGTTGCTGATGTTGTGTTGTTTTCTGGATAAAACCCTCATGAATACGTTGACACCAGTCATTGTCTTCGATGATAGATGACTCAACCACAGTTCCTTTTAATTCCTGTGGGACTGTATACAGTTCCTTAGGTTTTGATTTGGCGTTTTCTACTCTTGTGTTACTATTTGAATGTACAAATTCAATTTTGATTTCTCTATCCCTCCATCAAGTCCAGAGTGGAAGTGACAGTACTTTTTGTAGATGGTTGATGGTCAAGAACTGGTTCCTTCATTTTAGTTGGATGCATATTGGTTGCAGCTGCAGATTGTTTTTGATGTGGCTATGCACGATACACAGTCACTATATGCTTGATGTGGGGTGTTATAAGCATTGCCTGGCTGTTTGTAATTTGAACAGTGCCATTAAACCTTGCTTTCACTTATTAGCTGTAAGGACAGATCCCATTTGCCTTGCAGAAACACATCTTCTATCAAACAGAGTCTTTTTTCAACAATATTTGCTCTCGAATTCTCTCGTCTCTAAGACAGGTGACCATTCTGTTTTTTTGCTGAGCATCCAGCCTCAGTAGCCTCTGGTGAAGCACTCCTTCAGAATCTTTCCCCGCCTGGTCCTTCATGGGTATTCTCTCCCCATATGGGTATGTGAGACCAACCAATCTATTGCACCTTGATTCATTGCCCCTTTTGCTGATTTGCTGTCTTTCTTCCTAGGCTTCACTCCCATAAAATCATGAGAGCTCCCCTTTGAAGCTTTTTGGGCCACAAATGCCACACTGGTTTGTTGTTTGTACTCAGCCATTACTAATTGGGTGACCACTTCGAGCGGGATGGTAAACTTCCAACATTTTACCATGATCTCTTCCTTGTACTGCTTGTGAGCATGCATAAATACTCAGGCCAAGCTTAGCAGAGATAGAACTGAGAATTTCTTCCAGATTGTTACTAAACGTCTCATTGCCATCTCTGGTGGGAGCCGAAGTTGCCCAAGTTGTGATGGTTGGGTTGATCCTTCAGGTAGTTTCTAGTCAGACAACATAATTGGCTTAGCTTGACAAGATGTTATATTTTCAGTGGACCTACTGTTTGGTGAGACTTCAGGAATCTTATTTGGAATGCCTACATTGTCGGGCTAACTCTCATCAGATTTAATTCCTATATAGATGACTCGTACTTTCATAGTGAAGGTGTTGCTGATGTCCTCTTGAAGAGTCATAGTTCCATTTGTAGATTCTGCGCTTGTTCACCATCAATTAAGTCTGGATACTCCTCTGGGGTTCCAAAGATTTCAGACATTTTTCTAATGGATGTTCTTGGCCATCTAATGAAAGGTCCCAATCTGTTGGGAGTTGTACACTTTGTAGGGTCGAACCTGGTAGGTGATGGTGACAATAGAGGTTGTGAGAGCAGTTCTATGTCTCTGCGGAAATCTGTGGCAGCAGCCAATTGGGTATCCTTAGCCTGAAACATAAACCTTCTTAGTACCTACCATAAGAGGGATTGGTATAGATTGCATTTTTTTACGGTTAATGATATTTGGCATCTTGGCGTACTTTCTTATGATTCTTTTTCCTCCTCCTCTGTACCTTTTGCATGTTTATATATTTAAATGCTTAGGTATTTAGAACATCCTTAAATGTATCTTTACATTCATTCCGGGGGATAGATCCACTTATTGTACAACCTGCTCACTTGGTAGATAGAGGAATAGGAGATCAAAAACACATTATAAATTGGTTGTATGATGTGATTTATTATCCCCATGTTCCTTCTCCCCCCGGCTCTGCATGCTAAAAATATAGGAAAATCAAGTAAATGATATATGATATGATATGATAGGTTATTTATAAAGCGCGTAATACCCAGAGGTTTCTAAGAGCGGACCCAGGGATCGAACCTGTGTGGTTCTGTGTCGTCTTGCTTCCAAGGCGAGCATGTTGCCGCTGAGCTATCCTCCCGGCACATAATTGTACTATGCCACGATGCCAGCTCCAAAGCTCTACCGCATGATGCCAAATGTTCAAGTGCTAGGTCGAAATCTGAAATGTTAAAATATTTAGGGCCTCATTACGAGTTTGGAGGTAGTCATGGTGCTATTAGCACCATGGCTGCCTCCAAAATCGTGTCTGTGTCCGGGTTCCCTGAATGGGGAAATACCGGGCCATTCCGACTTTGGAGGGCCCGGTATTTCCTCCTTCAGGGAACCCGGATCCGGGCCTTCCCCATTCCCAATTGAGCCCCCATAGGGCCCAATGGGAATGGGGAGGGAGCTAATAACGGGCCCGTTAATAACGGGCCCGTTATTAGCTCCTTGTACCCCTCGCGGGACCCGCTAAGGACGCCTGGTTTTACCAGGCGTCCTTACCGGGTCCCGCAATGGAAACCTTGGAACAGGGTGCCCCCTAATGAACGGTGCTGCTCCCGTACCGGCACCCTTCATTACGGGAGCGCCTGGGTGGTAATGAGGCCCTTAGAGTGTTTTTGACATGTAACTAGGATACATGCGCATGTTGTCTCTTGACACCAGAAAATAAAATGTCTATGGTACTTAGGGATTATTACCAGGATTGTGCCAAACCCTGGTCCGGAACCTAGTAATTAGAGCTCAGAGCTTAAGGTGAAGTCTTTAAAATCCTAGAGTCTCAAAATCTCAAAAACAGGAGTATAGCCAAATAGGATCAGTTCAGGACCAGAGAATTCTGTGCCTATGATATACCATATCTCTACCCTCTCGCAGGGCGGCGCAGTTTTGAACAATGCAGTATCAGGAATCATAGAGGTTTTGGAGCGTGTCTTGGAGCAGATTCGGGATACCTCCACAACTGTTCACGCCCCACAACAGCTCCCACTGCAGACCAGCCAAGCGCTTTCTTCTGGTCTCTCTTCTCATGCTTCTCCACAGGCTTTCCAGAGATTCTTGAGTCACCCATGCAGCTCCCATGACTTTGGTAGTCACGACACTCACTCCCTCACAATCTCACAGCCTCAACCTGCAATGCACTAACGACGACAGGCTGCGCAAGGTCTGTCAAATGATATGAATACTAATCCACCAGGCTAAATTCTGTTAGCCAGGCGTGTTTGCCAATTTGAACCAATGCATTCAAATTCCGAACTTATTTCCAAATATTAAAAAAGTTAAAAATGTAAAAAACAATACATTTTTTAAAAGTAATGGTCTTCCTTACTCTACTTAACATATGCACATCAAACTGCAATAATGATTACATACGGTATCCATTTCCATATGGGTTTGCGAATTGCCCAGAGGTCGCTGAAGGATATTGGCCACTTTCAGTCCTGGCATTCATAGGTGACAATGCTATGGCATCAGAATTATCCATCATCATCCCCTGTCCTCTGTCGTCATAGTCTTCATACGTGTCATAGGGATTCGGACGAAAGGAGGAATTCCTTTGAGGAGAGACTCTTCCATGTTGTCTATGAAAAGGGGTGCACATTAATGAACAGACTGTTAAGATCTGTAAAGAAAGGGTTATAGTTATACAGTCATGCCTGCAAATCTTCATTGAAATGGTTCTTTTAGTGGCTAGTCCCCCGAAGCCACAATGTTATAATTCCCCTTATTCATGAATTGTTGTATAACAGCAATCTTTGATTTTCCTGTTTGAAACTACCTGTTATTTCAACTCATCTGGCTGATGTATGCTTTAAAAAAAATAGCATGCAGCTCCCTTAATATAGCCATTGTCCTAGAAAGGATTTTCCATATAAATATAGACTCTGGGAAGCCTATTCAGCCTATTCATTGCCCTTAGGACATAAGCCTTAATAACCATAAGAAAAGATTGAAGCCCCGGCAGTAAATGAGTTTAGTGTTGTAGATGAAATAAGAAGTGTAAATATACAGCTGCAAAAATGATACAGAAAAATGGGCATGTCTTCAAAGATGCACACCTGCTTCTTACTGACCTTATGAGGTTAGCAGCCCACCATACCCCCAACAAAAGAGGGAGAGCCCCATTCAGCAGAAGGAGCTTGCGGATGTGACGGAGGATGCCGCCTAATTGTGGGAACCAAAATTCGGTGGCATATTATAGTTTGGCAGGATGTTAGAATGCAGAGTGATCAGTGTTAAAGGGAAAATAATGCACTCATGGAAAGGTGATTGGAAAATAGCACCAGGCATTTGAAAGAGGGGTGGCTAGCTTTTGGCATAGAGATGGGAGGAGGTTGAGACTTGTGGGAGCGAGACCGGATGGAAAAATGATTGTTCAAGTGAGTAGAAAAGCATTAGACGTGTGGGCAAATAGAGAGAATCGGACACACATCTATCTACCAAAACCCTACTGAATGGCTCTCCGTGCACAACCACTCCCTTTTCATGTTTTCCTTTCTCCTAGTCTACAATGCAATCAGTAGTTTTTCTCCTCAGTACCTGGCCAACTGTATCCGGTCTACTCCCCATCTCATTTCTTCCACTCCTCCTCTACACTCAACTGCATTGTTCTATGCAACCCTGTCTCCATGCAGCCTCTCATTTCCACTCCTTCTCACTAGTCACATTGGAATATGATCACCATCACAACCAAAACAAGTCTGACTGTGGAGCTCTTCAAAGCTCGGCATACACTTCACCTACTAGCCAAAGAGAGTGCTCCCCCTGCTTGACTCCACGACTGCGTCCAAAGATGTGTAACAATGTAATTTAATATATCCCATTCGGTTCAAACCCTCACTGACTGGCTCACCACCTGTTCTCATCTTCATGCTATTGTAGAGGCACACTTCCTGGAAATGCCACAACCATTTGTAAATGTGCTGTTGTAAGTCATTTCTGATTGAAATTGACAACCCTGTTCTTCCAGAAAATACATATTCAAGTGCACAGTGATTGGGGGGCATGAAGCATTAGATACAAATGAGGAGAAATATATGCATATGAGGAGCCAGAGGTAGGGAGAGGAACATGCAAGTGGATGCGGCAGGGCCCATAGTACACATGTGTGGGATGCAAGGTGGCTCACAATCAGTTATCGTGTGGACAGAGGTTTTGGTCGTGCCAGTGCTGGAACCCTGGGAGCTGGGATGGTGGCACGCTATGCTGTGAGGGATGGAAGTTGATGAAAGAAGATGTCGGAGAGAAACTGCAGGACCTCAGAGGAAAGGTCCTAGTCTTTTCCTTGGACAGCACCAGGAAAAGTCCTGGAAGTTTGGGACTCTTTAGAGCCTATGGAAGTACCCAGGTTCAAATCCCCACAGAGAAACCTGGAGAAGAGAAAGAGGTACTTAAATTAATAAAAAAGAAACCTCAGCCCCAAGGATTGAACACATATTATTTAAAAGGAGCCCAGGGTAATACAAGAATACAAAAGAGCAAATAAAGTGAATCTACAATTGAAGTAATACAAGCCGAACTGGCCAACAGAAAGAGAGCATAAACACAGGAGGACCAGAGGTGAAGCACCCTGCCAGCCAATCCTGTAAGCAGGGCTTTCCACCAATCAGCAGCCAATATGATGAAGAGTAGTCTGGCAATAAAAGCAGAGCCTACTCATTCCGAACTTGTCTCAGTCAGGGACGGGTTCCCTGTCCTTCTGTCCAGACGCTGCTGCAGGAAGAGGAGCTGAATCCAAAAGGAGGAGTTGCTGCCTGGGTAAAGAAGCCTGGACTACTCTGGAGCACTGCCTATCTGGAAGCTGCATTAAGTGCCAGAAGAGCCTGGAGGAAATTGTAATTGTAATTGTTTATTTGTAAAGCGCTTATACACAAGTGAAGTGCTTCAAAGCGCTTATGAAGGAAGGTAAAGAAACTGATTGGCCCATGGGGAAGAAGGAGAGTACCCTTGCAGCCCACCTAAGCGAAAAGAGTGGAAGAGCTGACCTGTCTAAGAACCCCACAAAGAGGCTTAGGAGACTAGTAGCTGATCCAGAGGGAAGATGGAGAGTACCCCTGCAGCCCACCTAAGCCAAAAGGGTGGAGGAACTGAATTGCCTGAAAAGCCTAAAAAGAGGCTAAGGATACTGGTTGACCCAGGGGAAAGAAAGGGAGATCCCCTTCATCTCACCTAAGCCAAAAGGGTGGACGAGCTGAATTCCCTGAGGGGCCTAAGAAGAGACTGGGGAAGCTGATTGACCCAGGGGGAAGAAGGAGAGTACCCCTGCAGTCCGCCTAAGCCAAAAGGGTAGAAGAGTTGACCTGCCTAAGAAGCCTGAGGAAGCTGACTAACCCAGTGGGAAGAAGGAGAGTACTGCTACAGCCAGAAAGGTGAAAGAGCTGACCCACCTGGGAAGAGGCTAAGGCAAAATCTTGCTAAGATCCTGGTAGAGAGAGACCTGGGCAGAAGCTGGGCCCCTGCAGAGAAGGGGATGGGGGGCCACAATCCAGGTTCCCTGAGGATGTGCGGGGCAAATGAAGAGAGAAGGAAGGTAAAGAAGAAAGAGAAGGAAGGTACAGAAGACAGACTCCTGAAGGAAAGACGAGTCACATTGAGAGAGAGAGAGATTACCGACTTGAAGGACAGATAGAAAACCAAACCCAGCTGATCCCTCATCTAAGAGGCCCTGCACCTTGAAGGAAACTACAGGTCCCAGTTTGATTGCGTTGCATAAGCGTCTCTGTTGTATGTCTGAGAAAACTGCGACAGGAAAACTCTTTTGAGTTGTTAGACTTTTGTTATTTAGGTGAGGACTGTAAATTAGATATTCTACCCTCAATACTTTTCAACCAAGAGAAGGATATTAGGTTTATATTCTTCATGGCACCATTTGATTGAGCTATTCTGACAACTCACTTTCAAGGAAACCTTTATTTTGAATTAAAGGATTAGTTGCGACAGGCGAGTTTAGTTTAGGGGTTTTAGTACTCTGGACACCTTTTTACTTCATAGGTATTTTGCTCTATTCTTTAAACCCTGTTTTGGTTACACAGCTTAATAAAGTATTTTCTTTAAACGACACAAAGTCTGAGACCTGTTTGCCATGTTATCAAAAAAACAAAATGCACTTTCAAATAATATGTGCAAACTCATAGAGGTAATGGAATCCCATGTTCAAAAGCCCAATAGACTGTTATCCCATCACCAATGCCTCCGCTATCATTAATTTTTACTCTTACTTATAATAACTTATTTCTTAAAATTGGTTTGCCTTTTAGAATGTTGTAAAAAAAAGATGTTGATATTGCCCTATTAAAAGTTACTCAATTTCTCGATCTCACATGCACGGACAGCGACATTATTTCAATTTTTCCCAGGGCAAAGGCTGCTACCCTTGGTGACTTTCCTGCTACCCCTCGTACTGCTGCTGTGACCCATGGTTCAGGGATTGAAGGGGGGAGCAGTGTAAACCAAAAGTAAACGTGGCTCTTCTTAGGCAGACTTACTTGCATCAGTTCACACTGCTTATCCCTCTGAAAGCCCCTCAGCAGTCTAATAGAGAACCATAGCAATGGAAGTTCAGTCTCCTTCAGTAGCAGTCTGCCTGTTGCTCAAAGGCATCCAGCCACTATCTGGGAGGACAGGCGACAGCCCACTGAACAAAGACACACAAGCAGCTGACAATAATGGCTGCTGAGGGGCTAGAGGAGGGACAAGGGGTGGAAAACCCCCATATGGTTCAACAGGGGGTAGCTGGAGCATTGCATGTGGTAAGAGAAACAGCTATAAGGAAAAGCTAAAAACGCTAGCATCAGGAACTGTGCATCGTTAGAGTTGGGAAGAGATCTACCAGTGTGTGGCCTCTTTCCAGTGTGTGGGCAATACAGGGATTATTTACATGCATGCAGTGAATCTATATACATAGCCCTGCACAGGGCGGGGTCCAGCCCTGTGATATCAGTATGGGTGATTATGGGAGATTGCAGATTTTGCGTTTTTTCAAAAATAGGCTGTTATGACACAATACAACATACACAAGGTTATAGCAGACCCCCATGTCCATGTCAGCTACAGACCCGAGCAACGCTGGGTGGTACCGCTAGTAGTCACATAAATATGCATTATTTGGAGGTTAAACATGCTTCCCTCCAGTCATGTGCAATTCCAGGAGCCTTCACATGCCAATGAAAAGCCCACAAAAGATGTCCCTATTCACAAAGCTCCTTTCAATGTGTGCATCATAGATGTTCACGTTCAGATGACCTTTTTCATTCCCTTTGCATAAATAAGGGGGGGTTTCTGCATATTTTAATGTGTGCCCTGAATTAAGAAGCAGGATGCACAATAACGTGCAGAAAACAAACACATTCCACGGTCTCTCTGTGCAACAGGAGATGGGGAAGTGCAACGAAGGACAGGGTAATTTCTGATTCCTTCATGCATTTTTCTATTTTAGTGTGGAATAGCAGAAGCATGAACTGCTGCTCACCCACTTACTTCACTATCCCTCAAACAGGGATAGAAATGCTTTTTACACATTTTACAATGATAGGTCATTTAATGGCCGGTCATGATGAAATGCATTTCCAGCATCCAGCTGGGTGCAGGAAGTGCCATACATGCTACCAACGCTAATGTATGAAAGGGGGCTAGTCAGCACATCATTTGTGCTGCAGCACAGTCCCCTGGAAATGCACAGGCCACCTTTGTGAATAAGATGTACTGCACATTTCTCAAAGTAATGCAAATAAAAATAAAAAAAGAATCCTCTGCAACAGTATTGAGCATTTTTTTTAAAGATTACAATTGTTGTCAGCTGCAAACAAAACGTTCGATTTAGTTTCTATATTAAAAAAACAACCAGCTGCATGCCATTAATCATTTAAAGACTTTGCTTCCTTTGGCCATCCCTGGCAGAAAAGGTTCTGAACTTCTGACAATTCCATTAACTTTATATTGTGCTGGCAGGAAAAGGTCTCACCACTTCAATAATGTTCACAACAACATTTCATCAGCATGAATTGTCATGAGTTTAAGCCGAATCCGTAACGAGAATCTCTTATACGTTCATCCAAACCCGAATCACCCAAACACAGTGAAAATTCTGGTGACTCAGTGTTCGGCTGAATTTGTTTTCCCAGGCTTTTGCAAGAGGAAGCATTGTTCCAGGTGGTGCAGGAGGAAGTATTGTTCCAGGTGGGAGTTGGGGCATTATTTGGTTAGATTTTGCTCAGATAGAAATGTAAAACCTATGTGGTCTCATTACAAGGTTGCCGGTCCGGTAACAAAGGTACAGGTAAGCTTGCCGGTACCGTTGTTACCGTACCCGGCAAACTACGAGATCTGCTCGCGGGTGCCGGTCAGCCCAGCAGGTCTGACCTGCCGGGCGGAACAGCACTCGCGAGCAGACGTACACGGTAGCGCCGGCACCGTTATTAACGGTGCCGACGCTACTGGCCTCCCCATTCCCATTGATGGGAATGGGGAGTCATTTTTACCGCAAAGAGGAATTACCGGGTCTGCAGGGGCTGGAATGCCCCAGTACATCCCCATTGCTGGTAAAAAACTGACTCTGGCGGCAGCCGTGACGGTATTTACCAGCACGGCTACCGCCACCCTTATAATGAGGCCCATGGCCCTTTCCTGGGCATAAGTGGGGCGTGAGGCAAAACACGCTAGCTGAAATGGTCCCCTCCCTGCAAAGTGACTTTGTTTTGCCTTTAGGAGGTTGATGGCCTTTGCTGTGGTTCCCAACTTGGTTACTGCATCATAATTATTCTTTTTGCTTTAAAGGGGAATCGGTTCTTTTCCATTCTGTCTTAAGTGCTTGCTTTAAATAACTTATCAAATAAATATATTGGTGAGAACCAAACAGAATTGCAGTCATTATTGTACAGGCATATTATTTTAGCATTTGTTTAGCTGTAAGTGCAGCGTACCCGTTTGGAATGTGCATGTCTCCACACAGCATGCCCATCTAAAAAGACATTGGGCCTCATTACAATTATGGAGGTAGCCATGCCGCTTTTAGCGGCATGGCTACCCCCATACTGGGTACCGGGTCCGGGTTCCCTAAATGGGGAAATACTGGACCATTCCGACTTTGGAGGGCCCAGTATTTCCCCATTCAAGGAACCCGGACCAGGTACATCCCCATTCCCATTTGAGCCCCGATAGGGCTCAATGAGAATGGGAAGGATGCTAACAACGGGCCCGTTGTTAGCATCCTGGTTTGCTCGCGGGACCGGCTAAGGACGCCTGGTTTTAGCAGGCGTCCTTAGCGGGTCCTGCGAGCGGACCTCGTAATGAGACGGTAGGGGGTTAACGGTGCCGGCAGCTCTACCGGCGCTGTTAACCCCCTACCGCCTACCTTGTAATGAGGCCCATTGTGCTGGATTTTCTAAATGTTTCACATTGTCTGTTACAAAAAAAAATAATCTAATACAAACTGCAATTTCCCATTTAAGCAATTAATATTACATGTTCAAAACAGAAATAACATGAAATTCACTTGTATGAGTACAAGAGTGGTATTGAGAAATGTATTATCACACTATAGGTAATATAACCTACCCTCTATCTATTTCGAGCGTCTCAGAATAATGGTAGGCAGAGTTGTCCAACCCTTCATCATAGTTAAACGACATGATAGGATAGATTTGTTTTGATTCCTGGAGTTCACTTTCAATAAAAAGTGCTTTTATTCAGAATGTGCTTCTCTTTAGGGCACATGTGAACCTGAAAATAAAAAAAATAAAAACAGATTAGTGTTTTCTAACATGTAAAGCAAGAAGACCAGTTAGGTTCGCTATTCCAAAGGTATCACAAAGAAGGGCCTGATCAATATACAATGCAACACACTCTGCATTCCCACAAAGTTGGAGAAGAAGTGGGGGGGCTTCCTACTAGAGATACCCCTGTCCTTGGCAGGGACAGAGCTGGAGACACAGGATGGGATGATTGTCTAACTAATCCCACCTAGCGAAGGACTAATCCTAGGATGCGCTGGTGTGCCGCCTGTCTAGAAGTGGATAGAATAAGAAGCAGTGGGAATGTTATCACACAATTTGTGTTTCTCAATAGGCCACCATTCAGTTGTTCTAAAGGCTCAATATCATATATCAGTCCATTCTCCCATCCTTTGCAAATTATGTTCATCAAGTTATGGAAGGTCCACACGGCTACTTATAGCAAAACCTAATTTATTAACCAATAGTCTGGAGGGCCTTGCATTCCAAAAAACCAAAATTAAAACAAGTATGAAGACACTTCATCTGATCAACTTCGGACACATCAGGTCTCATTCTGAGTATGGAGGTAATTATGGTGCTATTTGCGCCATGACTACCTCCAATACCGGTACCAAGTTCGCCCTGGTTCAAAGGGGACTTACCGTTCTATTCCGACCTTTGCAGGACCGGTAAATCCCCATTGAAAAAGCCATTCCCCATTCCCATTTGAGGCCCCAAAGGGCTCAATGAGAAGGGGGAAGGCGCTAATAACGGTACCACAAATTGCGGTACCGTTATTAGCTATAAAGTCCCTTAACGGGTCCCGTCCATAACGCCTGGTAAAACCAGGCGTTAAGGAAGGGACCTGCTAAGGGAACTCGGAATAGGGTGCAAAGGGATTACCGGCACTGGTGTCCTTACCGGTGCCCGGTATCCTTTTGCGCCAAACTCGTAATGAGGCCCATCGTATCCTGTTGGTCCAAAGTTGATCAGTTCAAAACTGTATCCTCGGTTAAGTTCCCTGCTAACAGCGTTCCAGTTTCTATACAAATGTATGTACATTCATAGTATGTACAAGGAATACTTGTTTTAAACACGTATGGCTGGACATGCAAATAATGGCTGATAATTACTACACATGTACGGCAGTAACTGAAGGGTGCACACTTGGATGAGGGTCCAATAAATAGTGAAATCTGTGTTCAAATGCCCCTAGGTGATACCATGAGCTGATCATCCTTAACTTTTTTATTTCTTTATCGTTTTGTCTCTGATTGTTACCCATAGAGTAGCCTTGCCTCAGTTTGGGGTGATTGTAAACTGAGGGAGGTGTTCATTGGATGCCTATATCTTGAGAAATATAAATGGGCATACATTAGGTTGAGTTTGACTCTGTTTTTGCGCTCCCTAAGGTAAGAGAATTCCACCATAGGGGAAGGGCAGTTCTTGAAGTCTCAGCCTTCCCAAGTTATTCCTCCTCTGTAACAGTTCCAGCCGTGTTTCTAAAACCTCCTCGTGCTGGGCTGTCCCACCTCATAATGCAGGTGTCTCTCCACGGCTTCCTCTTCCTTAACTCATACCACAAACTCATGCTCTTGTCTCACCACATCCTCTGGCAGACCCAGTAGCCTTGTCTTTAAATGTCCCTCGATATCAGTTTCTTCTTGCTGTCACGGAGCCTCTGTGCCCAGTCTCGCGTTCACTCTTTTTCACTTCTTGCCTGTTATGTCTACGCCTTCTCTTTCCGTTTTTCGTTCTCTTCTCAAAACCTGCTTTCTATCTTTCTAAATTAGTATCCATGTATTTTACAATTTCATATATCTCCCCATCTTCTCTGGATGTGCCACCACCTCTTCCTGATCTTTCCTCCATCTCCTTCTTCACCGGCTGTTTGCAATCTCCTCTTCCCCTCTAAGTCACCTTTGTTACTCTACTTCAAGCCTCCTTCGTTACTCCGGCAGCTTTCTCCACACCAGTCTCCTCCTTTCATATCCTCTCGCCTCCACAACTCTTCTTCTCCGCTCCCTCTGGACTCCAACGTCCTTCTGTCATCCCCCTCTCCCTTTTATAAGGACCTGTCCCTGTGCGTGTAGACTTTCGTTCTGTGACCATTCTCAGGTGCTTGTGGGAATATTCATTAAATGTTAAATGTTAAAGGTATTTGTAGCGCGCACCGTCACCAACGGAATTGGTCCCCAGGCGCTCAGGCGGATCTGTAAATGATAAAGGTGGGATGGGTTAGTAGGGTGAAGAAGGGAGTAGGATAGTGAGGGGAGTGGTGTTCTGTTGGCAGCTTCAACTCAGTATACACCGGGTGCTGAGCTTTGTGGCGGGTATCGGATCGTAGTCAGTCCGCGTGTGTTGTTGTTCCGGCTTATGTGTTGTTGCAGTGTTGTGAAGTGCATGCGGCTTGTTTTGCGTGAGATGGTGGTGTGAGGCTTTTGAGTGAGATAAGTATGCAGAGTTTGAGCTTATATTGGTTAGTGGGTAACCTGACCTTTACCATGTTAACATTCACAGTTCTGTCTGAGTGTGGCACTTGCTGGCCCTCACATTCCCATCTAGACGCGGCGCAGGCCAATGTTTAGGACTCCATCCAGGTGTGGGCATGCCAACATTCACAACTCCATCCGAACGCCACGCAGGCTGGTGTTCACAACTCTAAGTGTGGCACATGCTAGCATTCACGTTTTTCTAGGCGCGGGCATGTTATCCTTCAATTAATCCTATCCAGATGTGACGCAGGCTAACGTCTATCTAAGTGCGTCTGCCGGTCTGGATATGTTTGTCCGGTACGTACGAGTGGGAGAGTCACTTGAGGGCTTTCGTCTGGGTCTAGGTATGTGGTCAGTCTCTGCAGCCTTCCTTTGTGGCTATTTTCCATGATGTCTCATTAGGCAGTATAAGTAGCTTGTTGGAACAAGGAGGCAGTCCTGTGACTGCCTCTTCCCCTAGCAGGTCCGAATGCCGAGCCGCCATATTGGGCCAGAGCCATCATGCATGTGGCCTTCATGCATTCGTGCTGTTAGCCATACAGAGGGAACTATATGCTTCTCAAGTTTTTCCGGTTTATGAGTCCATGTGCTCATTAGCAAGACTCTCTCGGCGTGGAACTCGTGAACTTCAGCCCTAGTCTAGATCACGTGTCCATGAGCGGTACGATGCCCTGCAACGGTTCCATGTGTAAATATCCCCACAATAATATCGCCATACAAAAATATCGCCATATTTTTGCTGCGATATTAAGACATGGAACCTGCGTGAGACACCCCCGCAACCAACGTATTATTTTAAAAGGAGCGGGGGACACCCCCGCAGCCACTGCTCCCAAAAAACCCTAATATTATCCCCACAAAAAATATAGCCTATGGCCGTTCCCGGCAACCATATATATACGGCGATATTTTTGGTGGGGATTATATTACCTGATACCCCTGCAACCATGGATCAGAGTTATCATGGAAGCTCTGAGTTAGAATTACATATCTCAGAGTCACTCAGCCGTTAGCAGTACCCAGCCCCCTTCGCCTTCGTGCCAAGTGAAGAACCTTATCAAAGTGTGTGACCCTGGGCAAATGATTTACTCTCACTGTGCCTTGTCTGCCACAATTGTGAACCGCTAGTGGTGATTCAGATTGCAGTATGTTATTTTAAAAAGCCTCCCTCGTGGTCTACTATAGTGTAGCATTGTTAAAGCCAACAATTATGACATGTGGATATTGAACATGTTTCCTTTACTTCAAAGTATGAATTAAAAAGCAATATGTGTTGTTTCGAAATGTACGGGTCGCCCTGAGAATGTTGGTTACAGTTGTTGTTTGTGATGGTTGAGAGGAGTTTCCGTAAATTAAAACTGATAAGAACATGTTTATGGTTTTTAATGGCTGAAAGAGGCTGTTGGCTCTAGTTATACTTTCAATTGAGGGTTCAATGACAGAACAATAGATTACACAGAAGCAATAAACAATTTTGCGGCAGTACAATGTAGATACGTAAGCTTTAGAAAATGAACATATACATGACAAAATGAAAGTTATTTTTGTGTGCAATATTGTTCTCTACTCTGTGATGTCGACAAATTACTTTATGCAATTTAATTAAAAGTGAATACAACCAGCTTCTGCCTGTGTGCAGGGAGGTGAAGGCTCCTCCCTCAATGCCGCTCTTTCATATATCTGTAAGGCTGCAATCTCTGGTGATCCTGACGTTTAGGACAACAAATCCCATCAGCCCATGCCAGAGTAGGCAACGATGAGTAATCTTGGGATTTGTAGTCCAAGACATCTGGGTGGCCATAGGCTTCACACCCCTGCCTAAGGTAACTGGGTAACTGTACAAGGAGGCCTCAACACGTCTCCTGTCCCCCCGCAACTCCGGGCAAACACAAAGCGGCATTCTGATTTTGCAATAGGAGTCTGTTTCGTAGCTTTATATCTACCAGCAAAAGAGTAAAAGGCTTGTGAAATAGAAATGTTTGTAGTGGTTGGCCTTTTGACATTTCTTCAGCTCCTTCCCTTTCAAGTGGTTTCCATGGATACGTCCTTTGCCCTCACTTGAGAACTACATCAGCCAGAGGCCACCAGGCCAGGAACACCAACAACCTGAGAGGCAGGTCAGGAGAAGGCAGCGGTGGCACTTGTGCTTCACAAGTAACATGGCCATTCTCTTTACCATGACGTCCGCATGTTCCCAGGCGCTGAAAACCATAGCTCTCAAACATTTGTGTTGCAAAGGCGGGTGAAATCACCCGCTTTTGTTTTTGGTGGGTGAGACGCCCATTGGAATGAATGGGCTTGCAGGAGGCTTGGCAGGTGAGTCAGCCCTTTGCAAGGCGGGTGACACCAGCCAAAAGCGTGTGAGTTGAGAGCTATGTGAAAACGTGTATAGAAACGTCGACCTGGGAGGAGGGAAATACAGACTTTCCAGCAGAACCTGCTTTGCAGAAATGCCCCTTACCAAAGACAATGGTATTTCCTGCCCATCGGGTGCAAATATCCCGGGTCCCGAGGTCGCGCACAGCAGAATACAAAGAAGCAAAAGAACCCGGAAATGCGACGTTTTTTACAGTCCGTTTGAAACATTGGGCCTGGTTTACAGAAGCACTTTTGGAATGGGAAAACCCCAATGAAAAAGGCTTTGTAAACCAGGCCCCATTGTTAGGCAAAGCTAAGTGCAAAGTCTAAGTTTCCAGAAAGCCAAGTCCTCTGCAAATAGAATGGTAACGCTATACTGACTCACCAAACGTGCAAAGCGAGTATTGAGAAATAGGCCATGTAGAGGTTACACGGATGACATAAGACGTATTGTTCAGGCGGAACAAAGAAGCTACTTTATAAACCAACCGCGGATTAAGTAAACCTTATATAAACCCTTTAATAGCTCACAATTGAAATAGAGAGGTTTCTTTCGGCACATGTATTATTGAAAGGCTTGACCACAGCGGCTCAGGCCCCGCACTGGAGCTGAAGACTAAGACGGGATGGATCGAATGAGATTGTATTAGCTGGTGTCCCCACCCCAGATCTGTAGGATTTTCGACCCCTCTAGGTTGTCACACTAGCCAGGCGCCAAGCCAGCAACCTGTGGCTCTCCATATACTACAACTCCAATGCTAACTCGGCATTGGCTATGCTGAGAAGTGCTGATGGGAGTTGTAGTCCAAAACACCAGGGGAACAAAAAAGGTTGCAGACCCATGTACTAGACCATAGCATAACAGGCAGCATAAGTCAGTGAATATGGGTTCAGGCATTGCTATCAACACCATCTACAAATCTTGCAAAGGTAACTGGAGAGATAGACGAAAAGAAATACACTCTTAACATGTCTTGTTAGTGTCCCTTATTGAGGTGGTGTCAGCCATTAAAAGCAATGGTGTAACACACAATTAGAGGGCCCCCTGTGAGTCCTGCGGAGGCCACTCCAAGCTCCTTCAAGCTCCACATCAGACTCTATGGGCCTCATTACAAGATTTGCGGAATGGGTTAACGGGCTCCGCTAATGGAGGCAAACCCGTTAAACCCATTCCGCAAAATTACGAGGTTCCCTCGCGGGACCCGGTAAGGACTCCTGGTAAAACCAGGCGTCCTTACCGGGTCCCGCGAAGGGTGTCCAGGGAGCTAACAACGAGCCAGTCGTAATCGACCCGTTGTTAGCTCCCTGCACCCATTCCCATTGAGCCCTATGGGGGCTCAAATGGGAATGGGGAAGGTCCGGGCCTGGGTTCCCTGTAGGGGGAATTACCGGTCCCTCCAACCTCGGAATGGCCCGGTATTCCCCATTCAGGGAACCCAGACCCAGTTTTGGTGGCAGCCATGCCGCCAATAGCGGCATGGCTACCGCCAAAGCCGTAATGAGGGCCTATGGCTCATTCTTAATTGCTATGATGATATGGTAACGCCTCAGGCCCGATGGATATGATGATTATGCTGCCGCAGCTGTCTGTTGCACTAGCTGAAAGATGTACATTTTTTAATCAAATCTTACATCTTAAACCTAACATAGAAACAAGGGGACGACACCTAAAGGTTCCTGTTGCCACTGTGTAGGGCCAGTAGCATTATTATGGGCATGGCAGTATCAGAGGCAGCTGTTGGTGCCCGGGGGCGGGCCGCTTCTGAGGGGGCTCTGGCATTGTAAACAGATCAAGATCAGTGGTCAATGGTGGCAGGTGAAAATCTTTAGGGCGGGGGCATTAACATCTTCCACACATTAGCGCAAGCGAGCAAACGTAGGAGGAGTGCCCTAAGTGATGTAGGGGGGGTGCGTTGTGTCTCCCAAGGACATTTTTAAAATAATCTGTTGAACTGGTGCATCTGGTAGGTATATTTCTTTCAGAAAAATGGGTTTAAAAGCCATACAATTCACAATTAGTTATCTGGGGCAATGCATGATAAAATCTAGAGGATACCATGTCACCATCAATAGAACGATTCATTTGACAACATTTTCGTGATACATGAGTTAACAAAATATTAGAGCATTGCCATTGTAAGTCATTTTTATTCAGGTGTGCCCCTGATATATCCCAGCATTGTCAGTGTAAACCATTTAATGAAACTGTGTCTATATTAAATGCCAGCATTCCTAGTATAAATCGCTTTGATTTTGTGCCCACAATCTATGCCATTTTGGTCATTGTAATTATCTTTTATGAAGCTGCTGAGATAATCTAGGTTTGTGTGGTCACTGTAAATCAATTTCATGGAGCTGCAGCCACAATCTATGCCGTTATGGTCAATGTAAATAACGGAGATGAGGCTGCAGCCACAATCTATTCCAAAATTCTCAATACAGAAAATTGGATGATGTTGCGCAAACAATACAAGCCAGCATTGCCACTATCAATAACTTCCATGATGCAGCCCCCTGCCACCAAACACACGAAAGCATTGCGCACACCAACTTATCCCCCCTCTGTCACACATAAACATCACCAACACAATAAATCAGAAGCAGGAAATAAGGACATGTGCAACTTGAACTCTGCCGGTTCAGGAAGGAAAGAACCAGGAAACAGGCCATCCTTGTATACGCCTCCAGATTTTGGAACCTCCCCCACATCAACACCAGACTCGCCCCCTCGCTTCTACATTTCTTCAAGGAGTGGCTTCTCCATAACACCTAAATCCACACACCGTCCACGCCACCCCTAAATGTAGACTGGGTGATCTGCTCCTCTCTGCTTCCTCCCTTGGCTGCTTGTAGATCCGTTGCTACCAAATTGCTGTTCTCTCCCGCCCCCATTGTTAGATTCCTCACTTCCTTGTATTGATCCCTTGCGATCTGCTTCCCTCGCCGCATTATTCCTCCTATGACTTGTAAAGCACTGTGTTGCTTCCTGAAGCTAGTGCTCATTAAATGCCATAGTAATAATAGAAATGATAATAATAATAATACAAATAATACAATCATGAGACACTGCAAACATGTATTTTGGATCACTCAGCATGATCTAGGGTGGTCTTGTTTGCAGCCAGTCTGCATATTGTAAATACATTTCTCTGGTTCAGTTTGTAAATAAATTGCTGTTTAGAAATAAAATATTCTCTAAGTATATAAACAATTCGGGAACTGAGTAAATCTCCCTCATTCTCTGAATACATCTAATATGAGAAAGGATATGGGGAAACATGGCACAATAGTGCCTGGCTGCTTTTCATATATGTCTGTGATAGTGATGTAAGCATGCAACTATTTTGAGCACACAATGCACACTGGGATGAATGCTCATTTAATTTGTCACATTAATCACCCTAAAAGAAATGTCTGCAAAATAAGAGTCATATTTACCATCATGGAAAGGCTTTCACTTTAGGTGTGAGCCTGGTGCAGAGCAAAAAACAACTCTTCTTGTTTGCTTGCTGCATGTGTTGGACACAAAAACAATGTTTTGGTGGCGATAAGTGAAACACAGCATGTTACTGTGGCCTCTTTTAGGAGAGGAGAGGGGGAGGGGCAATAAGCCACTGCTTAAAACCAACATTTGCTTTGTTGGACTTTGTGAGGAGTCCTTATTGCGAAACACTTTTTTTGTGAACTCTCAAATTTTGATGTAAGGCAAGGTTTTCAATGTGAACCTCAAATGGGGAGATCACTAATGCGAACCATCCAAAACCCCTAAAGGATTGTTTTAACAAAATAACATGATTCAGTGCATTATGAACAACATGTGATACATTTGGAGTAGGAGAATTATTTCTGAGCCCACTTTTTTTTGTATGTACGCCTGTAACACCCTCATTCGTAACCTAACCTGAGGCACTGCATGCACCTCGGAGATGCTGGCGAGGGACCGGAAAATATTTCAATGGTTTGCCTCCACGCCACTCTCATTGCCCACGTTTTGCCTAATTTGTAACTCAATGATCCAGTTCTGTCCCTATGGCTCCCACTACGTCAGTTGTGCACTATGTTGTTCTGGCTGCCTAAGTTCTGCCCCAATGTCTTTTTCACTGATAACATCTGCCAATAATCAGCGCCATGTTGCTCTCCCTACTCATGTTCTGCCACATGTCAATATCAATGTTCCTCTCACTTTCCCAGTTCTGCCCCATATGGTTTTTACCGCCCCAGGTCTGCTCCATGTGACTCGCACGTCCCCAGTTCTGCCCAAATGCCACTCTCACTGCCAACTGTCTGCCCCATTCCTCTCAGTTTCCCAGTTCTGCACTATGTGGCGCTCACTTCCTCATTTCTGCCCCATTTCGTTTTCAGTTCCCCACTTGTGCCCCATTTGGCTCACACTGCCCAGGTTCTTCCCCACAATTACTAACACTGCCTGAGTTGGCTTCATTATGCGGTCCCTGTCAAAGCACTGTCCCATGTTGCTCTTACTTCCCCATGCAAATCTAACACCCTCACCCCATTCTAGGGGCCAGGACTCGAAAGGACCTCGCTCTTACTGCAGCGACAAAGGCTTTGCCTACCCTCATGTATGGACGGTGTCCCGTCACACATGAAGTCATGCACGGCCACTGTCCCTGCAAGAAGATGTTGGTGCTGACCCACAGCAGTCACTATCCGATTGACTAATGGGGAATCTATGAGTTGGGCAGAAAGTTGGTGGATTCACCTTTTCAGCGCAATCACCGCCGCGCATAACAGCTGCAGTAATGGCACCAAAAATGCCCCACTGAGTACTATGGCCTCAATAAAATTGGGACATACACCGCCACTGCAACTTGTGATCCGATGGTAATACCCTCGGACCAAGTGGCGGTAACAGTAATTGCATGGGTCAGTATTCCGGCGGATTAATCCCAGGCATACCGCCCAACTTTTGATGAGTGTATTTTATTGAATGTATATAGTAAGTTTGCCAAAGTGCTGAACAGAAAATTAAACAATGGTACAAAATGAATGAGATATATATGAAATTGTAAAATACTTTAATGCAATTTTAGAAAGATAGAAAGCAAGTTTTGAGATGAGAACAAAAGACAGAAAGAGAAGGCGTAGACATAACAGAGAAAAGAAGTGAAAAAGAGTGAAAGCGAGACCGGGCACAGAGGCTTAGGGACAGCAAGAAGAAACTGATACATACATTTAAAGAAAAGGCAAATAAAGTGAAAAGGTAGAGGAGAATGAACCCGAATCAAAGAAAGGGAGGAAAGAGAAGAAGTAATAGGAGTACGAGAGGAAAGGCAAAATTTGAGCCAAATAGCAGAATTACAGATAGAATTAAGAGGAGTGAGTTGATAAGACAGACATCCAACTAAAACAGCTGAGCAACAATCAAGATGAAACCAAACCACAAAAGTCATAAGTAATTTGATAACACAGAAAGAAAGCAAAGAGAGAACTAATGGATATTATTGAGTTGACAATGACAGGAAAATATTAGAGATACGAAGGAAAAAGAAGACTATAGGGCCAAATGTGACACTAACAATATGGGTAGATAAGGAGAAAGGAAGAGGGAGGAAAAGAGAAGAGAGAGCAGAAGGAAGTAAAGAAGGGGACTGGATGAATTGGGAAAGATAGAACTTCAGTTTTGGGTGCATTTAAAATGTGAGTGCATCCAGGACTGAACGGCAAGAATATAAGCTTAGAAAGAGTGGCATGTAGAGAATCGGAGTAGAAGAGAAAGAAAGGGAAATCTGGGAGTCATCAGCATGGAAGTGATGAAAAGAACCGATCCATTGGGCACACCAAATTGCAAAGGAAATATGTAATACAATTACCAGCCCCAGAAACAGCATATGTTACATAGGAGCGAAATCACAGCAAGACCAATCCAGAAAACCCCGGAAAGAGAGGTAAGAACGAAAGAAGAGTTAAGTGGTCAACGTTGTCAAAAGGAACAGAAAACTGTAGAAGAATACATAGTGAAGATTGTTTGGCATAACAAACACACACGAGGGAATTAGTGATAGAGAGAGGAGCAATATATGTAGAACAAGATACACACGACCATGACTGATGACGTGGAAGAAGAGAGTGGTGATCTGAGTAATATGCAACTTCAGCATAAACAACCCGCTCTAATACTTTACAAACAAAAGGAAGGAAAGAGATTGGGTGAGAGGTGGCAGGAAGAGATGAGTTAAAATAGTTTTTTAGGACAGGAATGATAATTGCATGTTTAAAGGTCGAAGAGACGATATAAGAAGAAAGATACATCATAAATGGAAGATGAAGAGGGTAAATGCAGGAAATGGGAGAGGAGGTTAAAAGGTCATGGGGGAGGCAGTGGGATAGGCATGTGTTAGAAAGTGGACGATATTAGTTTCAGAAGAGGAGGTAAAGGAGGAGTGCAGGTAAGAGTAGAACATAGGGCGGAGGCCTTTGCGATAAAATAGCAAAATCATTTGGAGAGAGTGAAAATGAAGAGGAGGGTTCAGGAGGAGGAGGAGACAGGACGCAATTTAAGAGCTGAAAGAAAAAAGAGAGTGAGGTAAAAAAAAGTCATGCTTTTTAGCAGCCATTTAAGAAGAGTCATATTGAGTGTGCAAGGAAGAGAGACGGTAAAAGTCGGCGGGGAAATTAGATATTTATTCCAGCTGCGTTCAGGACAGAAGAGTGAGGAACAAGAAAGCCAAAGAAGTAGCAGTGAGAGCAAACGCTGGAAGCTTTACGAGAAGGGGAAATGTTTTAAGAGCGGTAGTATAGATCAAGAGCGGAAAGAATGATAGAATTTTAAGAAGATAGAGCAGAATTATCAGAGAGTAGGAAATATTCAGAGAATGGGGTAAGTGTGTTTAATACTGAAGAAGAGGGAGCAGAGCTACGAAAGGATCGAAGGTCCCATAGTGAAAATGTCAAGGTAGAGAGACGAAGTTTGTTTGGGAGGATAGTAAAAGAAAAGGGGAGCAAAGAGGGATAATAAGTACAGATTGGAAGAGCAGTAATGGGTGAATAAGAAGGGAATGAAGTCAAGACAAGAACCAGAGGCGTGGGAGGAAAGTGAAGGATATCTAAAGAGATGATATGATTGGAGCAAAGAAAGGAAAGGGCAGGAATTAGTAGTTAGGAGGTGATCAATGAGGTCACTAAGAAGGAAGAATGGATAGTCAAAAGGAAGAAGGAAATAAATAAGAGAATCCAAGTTGGAACAGAAAGTAGAATTGTCTGCACATGTATTTTCCAGTTAAAGCTTTTATGGAACCATCATCTACTAATAGCAGCACAAACATTTAGATTATGCTGAAACTAAGGGGAGGGGAAATATTCCTTAAACTTGTAGGGGAATATTGTCCTCTACAATCCCATAGAACTTTATTTTGTTGAGTGGGTGCAGACATCTTTCAGGTCAAGAAATCACATACATTGTATTATGCTGAGAGTCAGAACGATTATGACTGGAGTCACTGTCTCAATACTTTCCTTCGGATATTTTTTTGAAAATTCCTATGATGATGAAACATATCATGGTGGTGGAAGTCTTTCTATTCATTTAACAAAAGGTGTTGTCTATTAGCCCCAAAACGAACACCCCCCACTTCTTATTACAAAAGGACTTGATAAGGGTGAACAGCATTTTTCAAAAGAAGCTTTGGGGATTTCAGAGGTTCATGTGACAACTTAGTAAATTATCTACCATCTCCTTTTACTCAAATATCAGAAGAATGATGGTTTCCATACAGAATTAGACGTCTGTATTCTCTCTCGCTCTCTCTCTCTCTCCCTCCCCCCGACCCCCCGGGGACAGCACTTTTCATGGCAGAGGATAGTACTTGATCATATGTGACTGAAATTAGTGGGAAAGACACAACAATGTGTAGTTTTATAATCAAAAAGATTTTTTTTTTTAAAAAGAGCCCCGAGTCAATACTGCTGCTGTAAAGTGACTATGGGTCGAGGGTGCCATATCATGAACACACAATGAATATGTTTCCTCACAAGTGGCTACGGTCCTATATGTTCATTCATTGACAGTCTTTTTCTCAATGTTTTTTTTACTGAATTTTTTATTCTTTTAGGGCGGTTCCCCACCAAACTTCCCTCCCCTATTAATTGTACACTATTCCCCTCCACTCCCCTTATATACCCTTGCCAACACCCCCATATATGTTCCAATGAGTTCTTTTGCAAGAAAAGATTAGTCGGAAAAAAACATGACTGTTGATGAATAAACATTACACTGTCGGTGCAGTATGCATAAGCAGCTATTAGATTGCACCACAATAATCCGGCTCAATCCTCTTTTCATATTGGGTAGGCAGAATTCTCCCACTGAAAAGGTGCAAACCTGCACCTGTGCAAAAGACAAAAAGTACTGGGTTATTCAGAGGTGATAAACGCATGACTCCATATCAGCGGGGCCCCTTACGCCAGAACCACTATAGAGTTTCATCCAAGAGGGACATTGCAACCCAATTCAACACACACTAACTCATCATGTACAGCATGGAGCCTGGCCGGAGGTAGGTGGAGCGGTGTTGAGCATAGGCCAGGTAGTGACTGTTATAGTTACGGTTAGTTGTGTCAGGATTGGCTCTATGCCAGTTTTCTGTCCTCTGTACACTATGGGACATGGAGCCTTAAAACGACGATTCTGATTAAAGAAAGAAACAACATTCAGCCCTGCGAGCATAATTGCTATCACAAAACAATATTAGGATTTGGTTTGGAAGAAGGTGGCATTGGTTATCAAGGGTTTCCCTACCTGGGCACTCTGATGCATGGGAGGACTACTTCCAAATGACCAACGTCATTTCACAGGAGATGGAACATACCTTTGGTTATGAAGCCATGAGGCTAATTGCTGCCCCAAGTGTACATTCGCTTGAACCCCATATTTTATTTCTATGTATTTATACTGTTTCCGGGCAGGAGCACGAAAACAACAACATTAATTCAAAACAATGCTAACTAAAAAAAAAAAAAGGCTATGTTGGAGGTGAGATTTAAACCCAGCGCCAGGGCAACTCCCTTTTGGAGGCATTCAGGCATACCACCTTGCAAACAATACTAGGACTATCAAACGTTTAGAAGTGTACCTAAGCTTTAAAATGCTGGTTAAGACTTACGCACACGTCTATGTTAATAGCAACCATATTCATAACTTACGCAAGGAATACAATGTACACATGAATACAATGGGCCTCATTCCGAGGTTGGAGGTAAGGGTTAACGGTCACCGTTAATGGCAACGGTGACCGTTAACACTTACCACCATATTCCGATTTCCATTTGCGGGTCCCACTTTACCTCCTGCTTTTAGCAGGAGTAAATTACGGGACCCGCAAAGTGACCTTGGAGTAAATTACGGCACCGTAATTTACGGTGCCGTAATTTACTCCTTCCCCATTTCCATTGAGCCCTATGGGGGCAGGAATGGGGATGGGGAACCGGTATGGTGAATGGGGACTTACCGGTCCCTCCAACCTTGGAATGGACCGGTAATTACTCCATTCACCATGCCGGATTTCCATGGAGTAAATAGCTCCATGGTTGCTTACCATGGTGCTCTTTACTCCATGGATAGCTCCAGCCTCGGAATGAGGCCCAATGTTTTTTGAATCATCCTATTGTTGTCTTTGGAAATGTACATTATTCGCCCGGGACAGTTGCAATATTTGCTGATAAGCCATGCACCCTGTGCCCCAACTCAAGGCTTTTTTTCTTGGTGTACAGCTTCTAGGGGAATTTGTTTTTCCTCCCTCGCTAATAGGCATGAAGAGGATCTATCAGCGCATTTTACTGTTGTTCTGTGCAGCATTTCTTTTTGTTAGTAAGGTGTAAACAAAATAAATAAATACTTAACAATACATGGCACTTCAACGCACCAAACGTGTGCAAACCTGTACATTCTATGACACAGATGAAACAAGGCTCCGGTGCAGCCTTATCCTCAATCGTCCTTATGCATCAGGAGAGGTCTAGTGATGGAACATCTCATTTGAGCTAATTGGACTATCAAATCGAATAACGGTGTTAAAAGAAGGCTAGAACTGAAAGATAGTGCTTCATCGATGCAGCATGAAGCAGTCACTCTATGTAATCTGAGACTATTTTCAGGAGATATTGTAGCGTTTTGTACACCAGAAAAGAATTGAGAAGCATTAACATGAGTGGGAAACCCACGTGTTGGGATTTTGATTGTATTGGCATTATTTCTTTATTAGATGGCCTGGTCAACTGTACTAATGGGAATTATTGGACAAGTGTTCTATTAAGTAGAGAAAGACAACAAGACTCATTGATCCATTGATGGAGGGGACAGATCAAACCCCAAAAACTATCGACCGGTGGCATTATTAGATGTTCTGGGTAAGATTTATGCAACCACTCTGCAGAGAAAACTAGTAGAATGGGCAGAAGAAACGGCGCACGTAGACGCCCGACAAGCTGGGTTTGTGAAACAAGTGGGTTGTTCCTTAAACCTATTACTACTTAATTTGGCTAAAATGGAGGCCCTGAAATCAAACACAGCAATATACTTGGCATTTATCGACTTCTCAAGTGCATTTGATACTGTTGAACGGGACCTTTTGTGGCCCAAATTGCGTCTATGGGGGTGCTCAGAAGAGTTAGTAGCCGCAATTCAGGAGCTCCACACAGATACAACTATCAGGATCCGCCTAGATCAATCTGGCACACTGTCAAAAGTGATCACTACACATAAGGGTGTAAAACAAGGTTGCCCGCTTGCAGCAGCTATTTTTAGCCTGTTTATATCGGATATAGGAAACTCGATAGATGCTATAGTCTCATTTCCGCCGAAAATAAACAACTTACAGGTAAGCTGGCTCCTTTATGCTGACGATCTTGTTGTGATGGATTTAACGCCTGTCGGGCTGCAAAGAAAACTTGACGCCCTTCAAAATTACGTAATCGAGAACCGGCTGCTGTTACACCTTTCTGTCATCGCTGCTTTTTACATTTGCATAAGTGGAGACTGTGCAGTTCCGCGCTTTGTTGTACGGCAGCGCTGTCTATTCCTGTCAATGCTATCAGTTTTAGCGGTACTGTTGTTCCGCGTTGCCAGCTCACGTCAAGAATAGGTCACATGATTCATCCACGCAACCAGCTGACTCTTACGACAAGTCATGTGGCACTATTTCAGAACCGAAGGCTTTCGCCCTCTCGCGTCGCTACTGACTTGCATGACGCTCCGTAAGTTCGAATTCTGGGTACTCCTTACTCTCGTGTATCCAAGCTATCCTGCCTGTGACTACTTATTCCTTTTTCTCTCCTACCGTCTAGCGTTCCCTTCCAGCGCTCCCTTCCAGCTATTACTACCTTTCAGCCTGCATTTCCGGGAACCCGTTCGCTATCATATCTCAAGCCTTTATTACAAAGTGAAAACAGCGGAATCCCAAGTCTTTCTGACTCGGTGAGTTCCTTCCCCGGTCCTCCGTTTCTTCTCCGCTCCTGGTTAGTTTTTTATCCGTTCTTTCCCGCTCCTGTTTAGTATCACTCCGAGAAATCTCCACCTCTCATCAACAGCTAAAATCTACCAACACCATCCGTAAGAACATACTCACCTGTATTAATTCTGTTCTTCTATTCCGGTTTCCTCCTATATTTACCTGTTATTTTCTCCCGATAGAACCAGTGATACTGCCATCAGGCCAGGAGTTCTGTGCCTTGGGTAGCCATCTTTCTGCAAGGATCTCTGACAACGCGTCCAGGGTTTTTTCCCCTTTGAGGGTTTCCCTGGGGGTCCTGCCTCTCCCTGTTGAGGTTTTCTTTCCTTCCGAAGGGGTAGGGGGCTCAGGACTCTCAGGGAGGCTCTTCATTTCCGCCGTTGCTGTCCCGGTTCCGGCGTTCTGACCAGGTTGGTGGAAACATGTATGTACATTCACCCGCTTATGGGTTTCTGTCATGATCTCTGCTTCCAAAAGGTCAGGGTTTTCCCAACTCCCTTGGAAGCAGATTCATAACCCAGGTTCCGAGTGCCAACCAGTCCCAATTGGGACCTTTTGGACCCAGTCCTGGCGCCAGTGGCACCAGGCTCATAAATATGCCCAGTCCCAGCGCTGGAAGCGCCGGGCTCATAATGCTTGGGTGGACTTACCTGCAGCAGACCATGCTGCTTACTTGCCTGCCAGTTGAGCCTCTGATCCTCTTCTGTTTGGAACTACTTTTCCTGTTGGGTGGGGCAGGAGCCACTCCCTAGGTTCAGAACACTGGAACTCTTCTGGAAAGCAGGAACTCTTTTCTTACCTAGGCGTGGCTGTGGAAGGAGACACCTAAGCACTACAGGAGGCTATTTAAACCACACCCGATGGATGAATCTTGCTTTGCGTTATTCTGCATCCTCTGCAGCAGAACGCTCATCGTGTCTTCTGCATCTGATCCTGGGCCTAAGGAAAAAGGCTTACCATCCTGAATCCAGTCTTCAGCAACACCTATAAAGACAAGAAAGAACAGGTTAGCATTACGGTCTTCAGTGACAGCTCTTCACTTACCTGGGCCATCGGCTGTCACCAACGCCTCGCGCTGCATTCTGAAAGACAAAGGCTTACCTACTCTTTGTGCGCTCCGGAGGTCTTCACACTGCATTCCGGCATCTGAAAGACAAAAGCTTACCAACTCTTCGCACGCTCCGGATGCCTTCGGCACTGCATCCCGCATCTGAAAGACAAAACAAGGTGCGTTTAAAGACATTGGGGGAACTTTAATATTCACGTGCCATTACTCCTTTCCACATCTAACCCAGTGGGTATTCCGGCACCCTGCAGCCGCTCCGAACTTGTACCTGCAAAATAAAAAGACAGTTAGAGCGCATTGTGAAGCAGGCAACAAGCGCTTACTTACGTGTTTCCAGGCGCTTCTATTCATCACACGGGCTCCATCTTCAACTCACTTCAGCCCGTCATCCACCATCGCCGGAACCCTGCAAAACAAGAGACATCATTACTAAAGACTTTAAAGACATTAGAATTACTCGAAACTTACCGTTCGTGCAGTAAACGACGGACAGCAGTCCTCTGAAGTCAAGAGGCCTGCTCCCCTTATCCAATGAAGAAACTGGTTACAGCACCCTGCCCCGAGGCAGATGGAGAGCACGGTGTTCACTTACCTAAGGTGAGAGCGTTAACCTTCGGGGTTCTACAGGAGAAGAGAAAGGGAAGAAGAGAGAGACATTCAATAACCCAGTTCATTAATCCCATATTTTCTATCTGCAGACATCTTACCCTTCGAGTCAAACATACAGTGCACAGAGGTCCAGCCCAAAGAGCCAGCTGTGTGTTACACATCACCTTTGAAGATACGGTATACGCCCAGTCAAGACCGGCGCCTCTACGGGAATCAGGTGAGCGTTACAGTTTCATTTTGATTTGCCGGATTAGAGTGTCACAGTTAGCGACGCCCTGCTCATTAACCTGGTCGGAGCGGTAGTGCTGGGATGGAACAACAAATGCAGCAATTGATGGCTGCTATGCAGTCCATGTCTCTTGAAATGCAGAGTCTTAAACAGGACAATGCACAGTTGAGGCAACAGTTTGCCCGGGCCTTTTCTGAAACCCCTCCCGTTACCCTCTCCACGGGCAAATATGATGGTGACCCTCATAGGTTAAAAGAATTTCTTGATAGTTGCACCATCCAGTTTACGTTTAAATCTCGATTCTTCCCCACCGATAAGGACAAGGTGGGCTTTCTTATTTCACACCTAACGGGCCCCGCCCTTGCTTGGGCTACTCCGTTAGTCACTTCCGGAAACGCTATATTGGATTCCTACCCAGCGTTCACCAACAGTCTCAGGTCCATGTTTGGTCGGCAAGAGATTTCGGTAGCCACGCAGGAAAGGCTTTTAGATCTAAGGCAAGGTCATAAGGACCTTATGTCCTACATTACCCAATTCAAACAGTTATCTTCCGAAACCGGTTGGCCGGATGACGGACTACTCACCCTCTTTCGACGAGGACTTGCTGAGGATTTGAAGGATGAGGTGTCCAAGATTCCACAGCCTGCAAACCTGGCTGAGATGATATCCTTGACTATGCAAATAGACTACCGTCTCCAAGAGCGTTCAATAGAAAGGAAGAAGGGGAAAGGCCCTCGTCTTAACCCAGATCTCTTGACCCTTCCACATAAGACCATTCCTTCTGAGGAACCCATGCAGATAGGATCAGTTAGGGGTCCTATTTCAGCAATAGAGAGAGAACGAAGGAAAGCCTTAAATTTGTGTATGTATTGTGGGTCTTCTTCCCATTTGTTGCGAGATTGTCCAGTTGTTCCTCCTAGCAGATCCAGACCTTTGCCGTCGGGAAACGCAAAGCCCCTACCGTAAGGGGAACCACGGTAGGAGTCCAGCTTCAGGGTTCCCCGACCGAAGATGAGTCCACTCCTGAACCGTTGGCTCATAACCCATCCATGATTGTACTTTCATTAACCATCTTGTTGCCTGACCGGAACTTGATGGGTATACCGGCTCTGCTCGACTGCGGAGCCGCTGGAAACTTCATTGACGATAAATGGGCAGCCAAGAATGGGATAGACAGAACTCCTAAGTCCTTTACTACACCCATCCTAGGGGTAGATGGAAGTCCATTAAGCTTGGGACCTATACGAGAACAAACCAAGCAGCTAACTTGTTTGGTCGCCTCTCATAAAGAGACATTGGTGTTTGATTTAATCAGAGCGGCACACTTCCCCATAATTCTTGGTCTGCCTTGGCTGCGATTACACAACCCCTACATAAACTGGAAGGCAGGAACACTTTTTCTGGGTTCGGAGTACTGTGTCGCTCATTGTCTTTCACACAATTCTGTAGGCATCTATATTCCATCAGCGTCTCCTCCTACCACCGAGTTGCCTTCCATCGGTCACTTGGGTCTGATTCCCGAATGTCACCAGCACTTTCTCAGGGTTTTCTCTACTCCCCAGTTTCCAACACTTCCTCCTCATCGAAGAGATGATTGTCATATAGACCTGCTTCCAGATCAACCGGTTCCGTTTGGACGCATGTATGTGTTGTCCCAACGTGAGAAGAGTGCCCTTCGAGAATACCTCCATGCTAATCTCCAGAACGGTCTCATTACCGAATCTAAGTCTCCTGCTGGAGCTTCCTTATTTTTTATTCCAAAGAAAGATACAGAAGAATTGAGACCGTGCATCGATTACAGAGGACTTAATAAGATCACTATTCCTGACAAGTATCCGATGCCATTGATTAAAGACATTCTCGAAGCCGTCCGTGGAGCAGCACTTTACACTAAATTGGACCTTAGGGGGGCCTATCACCTCATCCGAATCGCTCCTAATGACGAATGGAAGACGGCCTTTCGAACACCTTTCGGACACTTCCAATACCAAGTCATGCCCTTTGGTCTAGTTAATGCGCCTGCTGTGTTTCAGCGGTTTATGGATCACCTCTTCGCCGATTTGCTTCTTCACTGTGTCGTCATTTACCTCGATGACATTTTGATATTCTCAGCTACTCTTGAAGACCACATCCAGCACGTCAACCTAGTCCTGAGTCGCTTACAGACGAATCATTTGTATTGTAAGGCGGAGAAGTGTGAGTTCCATCAAACACAGATAACCTACCTAGGATTTGTCCTTTCAGCAAACGGGATCTCCATGGATCCAAGAAAAGTTTCTGCCGTGCTGGATTGGCCAGCACCTTCCACCGTAAAGGAGGTTCAGCGATTCCTCGGATTCGCAAATTTCTATCGGAAATTCATTCCCTGTTACTCTGAGACTATCCTACCTATTACTCGACTACTCAAGAAAGGGATCGCCTTCTCTTGGGACCCTTCAGCCCAACAAGCCTTTGAAACTTTAAAGGGTTTATTCATCTCTGCCAGAGTTTTACTCAATCCTGATCAATCTCGTCAGTTCATCATTGAGACGGACGCTTCTCACCATGCACTAGGAGCCGTCCTTCTACAAACAACAGATTCAGGGGAGGAGAGACAGGTGGCCTATCTGTCAAAAACGTTTAACTTCTCGGAACTACACTACTCGGTACTTGAAAAAGAGTTGTTGGCCATTAAGAAGGCCTTCGAAGAATGGAGACATCTTCTACTAGGCTCTCCCCATGCCATAGTGGTCCGAACAGATCATCAGAACTTGAAAGTACTACAACAGGCTCAAACCACCAATAGTAGACAAGCACGGTGGGCATATTTTTTTTTGCCTTATCGGATCAAATTCACCTTTCTCCCAGGAAGCCAGAACCTGAGAGCCGATGCCTTATCTCGAAAGAAACCACATGTTTCTCAATTCTGTTCAGAGAAGATGTTTCCTCAAGCGAGATTTGTGGCAGTCATTTCCGACTTTCTACATTTACTAAAGCAGGATACCATTAAGAATCAATCCAGATGTGAAAATCTTCTTTCTACTCACCATCTTACAAGGGATCGAGGATTATATTTCCACGCAGAACAAGTACTTATTCCTTCCAGCGTTCTTCAATCTGAGGTCCTTCGGATGTGCCATGACTCTAGAGCGGCAGGGCACCGGGGAATACAGACTACTCTGGATTTGATAAAACGATATTTCTGGTGGCCAACTCTTCAGGTCGATGTTCATGATTATGTAAACTCTTGTGCAACATGTATCCAGTCTAAATCTTCACGAGCTCCTCCTTTTGGTTTACTTACCCGCATGCCTATACCAGAGAAACCTTGGCAAATCATCTCCACCGACTTTATAGTGGATCTTCCCCCTTCCTCAGGTCATACGACCATAATGGTCACCATAGACTACTTGACCAAGATGGCACACTTCATTCCCTTGGTCAAATTGCCAGGGGCAGCCCTAATGGCTAGGATCTACATTTCTGAAGTGTTTTCCAGACACGGACTACCTGAAGTCATAGTCTCTGACAGAGGGCCCCAATACACTTCACAATATTGGAAGGGAGTCTGTCACTTTTTGGGCATCAAGAGGGCACTCAGTTTGGGATATCATCCCCAGACCAACGGGCAGACGGAACGTCTTAACCAAACACTGGAGGGATACCTACGTTGTTACGTCTCAGCAGCTCAAGACAATTGGGCTGAACTGTTATCAATAGCAGAGTTTGCTTACAATAATGCCAAGCACACAGCTCTTAAGACTAGCCCCTTCTTCTGTTCATACGGATTTCACCCCTCTTTTGTCCCTACTGCTACTCCTTCCTCCTCTAAACTACCAGGGGTAGACTGTCTGATAGACAACATCCAGTCTGGCCAAAAGAAGGCTTGTTTGGCTCTTCAAGAAGCCCAGGATCGAGCCAAGCGATATGCAGACCGACATCGACGCAAATTTCCAGTACTACAAGTAGGAGACAAGGTTTGGTTGGCCTCTCGGTTTCTCCCAAGACACTTAGTCCCTTCTAAGTTATCTCCTAAGTTTTATGGTCCTTTCAAGTTGTTATCCAAAGTGGGCTCGGCAGCTGTTCGACTGGCTCTCCCAGCTGCCTGGTCCCGCATTCATCCTGTTTTTCATCTATCTCAAGTGAAACCAACTGTAGCCGATCGTTTCCGACGCTCTACTAAGACCATTCCACCTCCGGTAATCACTGATACCGGGACAGAATATGAGGTGGCCGGTATCTGTGATTCCCGCTACCACAGGGGTCAGCTGCAACTTCTCATTGATTGGAAGGGGTATTCTCCGGCTGAAAGAACGTGGGAACCTGCTTCTGGTGTTCACTCTCCCCTTTTGGTTCGACGTTTTTTTCGTCTACACCCCGGGAAGCCCGGATCACCCCCCCAGGAGGAGAGGGCATACTGTTACACCTTTCCGTCATCGCTGCTTTTTACATTTGCATAAGTGGAGACTGTGCCGTTCCGCGCTTTGTTGTACGGCAGCGCTGTCTATTCCTGTCAATGCTATCAGTTTTAGCGGTACTGTTGTTCCGCGTTGCCAGCTCACGTCAAGAATAGGTCACATGATTCATCCACGCAACCAACTGACTCTTACGACAAGTCATGTGGCACTATTTCAGAACCGAAGGCTTTCGCCCTCTCGCGTCGCTACTGACTTGCATGACGCTCCGTAAGTTCGAATTCTAGGTACTCCTTACTCTCGTGTATCCAAGCTATCCTGCCTGTGACTACTTATTCCTTTTTCTCTCCTACCGTCTAGCGTTCCCTTCCAGCGCTCCCTTCCAGCTATTACTACCTTTCAGCCTGCATTTCCGGGAACCCGTTCGCTATCATATCTCAAGCCTTTATTACAAAGTGAAAACAGCAGAATCCCAAGTCTTCCTGACTCGGTGAGTTCCTTCCTCGGTCCTCCGTTTCTTCTCCGCTCCTGGTTAGTTTTTTACCCGTTCTTTCCCGCTCCTGTTTAGTATTCTCTCCTCTCATTACTACAGAAGTTCCTGAAGGAACTAGAACTCCAGTCCTTACCTACCTTTCACTCTGAGAAATCTCCACCTCTCATCAACAGCTAGAATCTACCAACACCATCCGTAAGAACATACTCACCTGTATTAATTCTGTTCTTCTATTCCGGTTTCCTCCTATATTTACCTGTTATTTTCTCCCGATAGAACCAGTGATACTGCCATCGAGCCAGGAGTTCTGTGCCTTGGATAGCCATCTTTCTGCAAGGATCTCCGACAACGCGTCCAGGGTTTTTTCCCCTTTGAGGGTTTCCCTGGGGGTCCTGCCTCTCCCTGTTGAGGTTTTCTTTCCTTCCGAAGGGGTAGGGGGCTCAGGACTCTCAGGGAGGCTCTTCATTTCCGCCGTTGCTGTCCCGGTTCTGGCTTTCTGACCAGGTTGGTGGAAACTTGTATGTACATTCACCCGCTTATGGGTTTCATTTTGATTTGCCGGATTAGAGTGTCACAGCTGCAGATCAATGCAAATAAAAGCGAAATCTTAATATTTAAGAACTTGAGAGGAGCGGTATCAAAAAAAGCAAAAACATTCAAATGGTGTCTAGGAGGCGTACCGGTGCCGATATACCAAAAGGTCAAATATTTAGGTATGGTCTTAAGTTCTTGTATCAACGATGCCCCCTGGGTAGCTGATGCAAAAAGGAAATGCACCCAGTTAGCGTGTCAAGCGCTCTGTATGAAAAAGAAATTTGGGAAATTCTCATTAGACCCTTACGACTTTTTTATCAACAAAAAGTCATACCAGCATTGATTTACGGGGCTGAGAATGCCTTGGGATGCCCTCACGAATTATGGTCTTCCCTGGAGAACCAATTTTGGACTAAAGTATTGGAACTCCCAAGAGGGACTATGACCTTGTGCATTAGATATGAGCTATCGCTCATTTCATTACAGGCAAGGATTACCTGGAATTTGCTATCCTTGTTTAGAAAGACACGTGTACGGGAAAACATCTTGCAATTTGAAATCCTCCACAGAGCCACGGCCAAAGGACAAAACGTTGTGGCAATGTGGATGCAGCGTTGCGAAAGCTTACTAGATGAATACGACATTAACATCAACCTGCTCCACGAAAACCCTGACGCCGCAAAATTGAAAATCTGGCGTTCAGATTGGGAGAGAACTTGCTCTCAAAGAGCTATGGCAAAATTGATGATAGACGTGCCATCTGAAGCACGTGCCTTTAACACGGCTCAACGTTACATCAGCCTTTTTCCAGATCCCTACGCACGGAGGCGCTTCATGATGTTTCGCATGAATCTGTTTAAAACCAAAGAGCGTTAACAAACATGGAGTTGTAATAAGACCATAAACCTCACGTGCAGATTCTGCATGAAAGACCCAGAAACATTGAAACATTTGGTACTATTCTGTAATAGGCTCTGCGGTGAAAGAACTATGCAGCTGGGTCTGTGGAGCAGGAATCACCCCTCCTTGTGTGCCAGAGAATGGTGGGGTCACATGTTTAACGGAGTTGATTCAAAATTGTTAATCCCATTAACACACTTCTTAAAAACAATTGAACAACGGCTAGATGCGGTCTCTGGAACATAGGATCTGAGTCATGACAGAGGGGCCAATGGGGAATTTTTGGACTCAGATGGACATGGCCAAAGGAGGGTCAAGGGGACAATGCAGGATGTTTGTTGTTTGTTTGTTGTTAACTGATGTGTGTAAACATTTTAAAGGTTTGTATAAACTGTAGAAAAAAAAAGAAAAAATTGATCCAATGAGTAACCTAAATGCCCTTTTTGTCGGTGAATCACCCCTAACAGTCAACTACAAAATTAAACACTGTTTACATATACTCAATATGCAACTTTCCAATCATTTAAGAAAGAAGAATTTTTTACATTATATTATTGTGTAGTGAAACATTATAAAGGTTTATTTCGATGCTTACAGACACATTAAATAAACACAATCAATACATATTGAATGAACATTATTATTGATTCATAATTACAATTAATCAAAATCTTAGTTTAAAGACATGAAGCACATGTTTTGTATAGACAGCATAGGCTGATATGACAACAATGGAAACATCCGCTATCTCCGGTTTGTCTTCCTAAAGCGTTTCGGATCTACAACTTTATCCTTCATCAGGGATACTGTCTTCTTACGAACAATTTCAAAGCACAACTATTAATCCACTTTATATCGACAACAAATCAACCATAATTGTCTTGAATGTTCATGTCACCAAAAATCACTAACCTTAGAGTGTCAAACTCAAATGGCCTCTTCATCCGGAAAACCAAAACACACCACTAAGCAAGATTCCCTTGTGATTACACAGAAGCTTAATGGTGACTCTTGGAGGGAACATGTATAAAACCACTTCCCTTGCCCACAATTTTTGCAGTACTCATTGAGTAAAACAAGCAATCACAGTGTTCAAGTGCACTTAATTTTCAAGGCGACCTGTGACCAATTACCCAGTATTAGTATGACATATTTGAACTCCTCACACACCTAATAAGAAGCACTATTGCAATCACATTGTCTGAATATCAAGAACAGCAAAGCCAAAGACTAGAAAACATTGGCAGTACTAGTCGAGTAAAAGGGGCAATCACTATGTTCAAGTTCACTTCGATTACAAGGTAGCCTGCAAAACATTACCCTGTTTTAGTGTGCGCATTCACACGCCTCATGAGTCTCACACACTTTATAAGAAGCGCTTCAGTTATATCAACGATCATATTACCCTAATATCCTGAGCAGGGAGGCCAAAGATTGGAAATCCAGCCTAGCGCCTCACACTCAAAAAAACATGAATTGCAGTGAAGGTGCCATCCTGAAATAATCTATCTTGACTGCTCATGTTAAGTTCAAACAAAATTCCATACAAAAGGTGTGTACCCAGATCACTCCATATTTAGCTCCGCTTGAAAGGACAGCCTATAAATTAAACTCAGTCCCATGTGTTGAATAAAAGCGTGTTGTCTTCCACGCATTAAAAATACCCACATGTCACTGATAAGCCCCCTATATTAGATAATGATGTCCTGCATTGCCCACATCGAGAAAAACAACTTATCGCTAATCAGTCAGGCGTGGTCGTGTTCTCACAGTTAGCCCTTGAGTGGAAACCTACTCAATTAAACCTAGTCAATTACTTCCTCTTGTGAAGTCCCATGGGGCCATCTCACGCTAAGAATCTGAAAGAAAATGATACTACTGGCGGGAGCCCATTTGTAGCTAATCCTCTAGGTTCCGCCTAAAATTGCTCATCATCCACTTCCCTGTTCAATACGGTTCATCCTTAACATCATTGTCAAGATTATGGGCCTCATTACGAGTTTGGAGGCAGCCATGGAGCTATTAGCTCCATGGCTGCCTCCAAACCGGGCTCCTTTTCCGGGTTCCTGCCATGAGGAATAACCGGGTCATTCCGACATAGCAGGACCCAGTAAGTACTCCTTGCAGGAACCATTCCCCATTCCCATTTGAGCCCCCATAGGGCTCAATGGGAATGGGGATGGAGGTAACAACGGGCACATTATAAGTGTCCCATTGTTATCTCTCTCTTCCCCTTGCGGGACCCGGAAAGGATGCCTGGTTTTACCAGGCATCCGATCCGGGTCGCGCGATGGGAAGCTCATATTCAGCCCTAATGAAATGAAGGGGGCCGGTCCCGTTCCATCAGCGCAAGCCTCGTAATGAGGCCCCATATCTTGGAAAGACAAATTCTGCCTCTTAAGTAGAGAAACAACCATTATTAAGTTAACATTAGCCAATGGCAGGGTGCACAGCCAATCAGATTTCTCACAACGTGGGCTGTATTCACCAGTACAAGCCCGCATTCCAAGCAGTCTGGGCACCTGCTGTTCCTGCCCCTCAGCACTACTCCGGCCTTGGCCAACGCAAAGTAATGCATATATCCTTCAGCACCTGTTATGTGCAGAAGTCTGTTCTAAAGGCTCTTTACTAAATAAACACTCCCAAAAGAAAATGTACCTTAGCTAAAGACAACACAGCTGGCATTTGTCCTACTCGCTTTTCCGCGTTGATGACGTCACTGGCATCAATAAGCAAAATAAACTTCTGCAAATCGCAGTGGTCTTGTTGACAGCTAAATTATGTTTTCCTTTTTTATTTTTTATTTAGTAATGCGCTTTTAACTCCTGCTTCTGCACATTGTGGGTGTAAATGGTGATTTTGAGTTGACAGTGATGACATTGGTGAGATTTGTATGAAAATTGGGCAGTCTTGAATTGTAGATTCATGTTCATCTCGCCTCTTACATGAATTTGGTGTGAAAAATACTGTAAAAAGCAAACCTTAAATATGTAGCGTGAACAAATTAATTATTGTATGTTTAAGGGAGTGAAATCATAGTAAGTTTCATTTTTTGGGGTAATTACCCGATTCAGAGTGCATGAGGATTACATGTTGGCCACAACAGGTTTTCGGGTGGAGGATCTGCCAATAAAACTTAACTTAACTTGGGAAGTGGGCTGCTACTCGCTGGGTTGGCCCAACACTGAGGTTAATACCATGTCACAGGTTTCCCCTTTTCTCACCTGTTTTCTCTGTTTTGCGGAGTCCTTTGTCGGGGTTTTCTTCCGAGCAGGTCGGGTCTTGTACAAGCCCGTACGGCCATCTTGGGATTCCAGGATTCGTTCAGCTTCTTCGTCCGGGATCTATGGAAACTCCAGGAAGCTTGGAATGGAGGCAGCACACGGAGGCGGTCTGCGCGGAACGCAGAAGAAACAGGATCAAGGAAGGTAGAAGGAAAGGAGAAGGAGGAAGGTCCGGGAACCAGGAAGCAACACAGTTCAGGAGAACGAACTACGGAGCACGTCAGGCCACAGCTATCGGTAGCATTGAGACGCGCGGAACCGCAGGGGAGTGGCTAATTTATAGAGCATGCTGCATAGGACGTAAAGGTCGATAGACCGCGTTCCGTGTATACGGCCATGTTGGGTGTACTACAGCGAGTAGCCCCCGATGTGCCAGGGACCAGGAAGACCAGAAAGGGTGCGATCGACGGATCATGACAGCATGCCCCCTTCTAAAACCCGTTCCACCGGGTTTACCTGGATGTATTTGGTGGAACCTTCTGAGCAATCTGGGGGAGTTCAAATTTGAGACTGGTTGCCAGGTACGTTCGCTGGGTGGATAACCTTTCCATTCCACCAGGTATTGAAGTTTGCCTCGTCTATATCGGGAATCACAAATACGAGAAACTTCATATTCCAGCTGGTCACTGACAAGCACAGGACTAGGTCTAAGAGTAGTCTGGGTAGTTTGGATGAAAGGCTTCAACAGGGATTTGTGAAAAACTGGATGTATCTTCTTCCAAGAGTCCGGGAGTTGGAGTCGAAAGGCCACAGGATTGATGATCTCTTTTATAGAGAAGGGTCCATAATACCGGGGAGCCAACTTATTCGGTCTGAGATGTTGGGGTAGAAGTTTTGAGGATAGCCATACTTTATCCCCAATGGAGTATGAAGGCCCTGGTCTTCTCCTTGAATCTGCATAGTGTTTGGTTTGGATTCACACTCTTTTGAGATGTTCCTTGGCTTCTCTCTGAACATTTATGAGTGTTTCAATCCAGGAATCGACAGTAGGAACAGGTGTAGGGTGTGGAAGAACAGAAGGTAAGACCGAAGGGTGAAATCCTTGGCTGCAGAAAAAAGGGCTGGTCTTAACAGCCGAATGGTCCAAATTATTGTAAGCGAATTCGGCTACTGGTACTAAAAGTGACCAATCATCCTGGTCTTTGGTAGAGAAACAACAAAGATATTGTTCAAGGGTTTGATTTACTTGTTCTGTGACACCGTTGGTTTGGGGATGATATCCCGAGGAGAGAGGTCGTTGAATCCCTAGTATCCTGCACAGGTGTTTCCAGAACTGAGAGATATACTGGGGTCCTCTGTCCGATATGATCCTGGAAGGAAGTCCATGCAGTCGGATGACGTGTTCCAGGAAAATACCAGCAAGTTCTGAGGAGGATGGTAATTTATACAGAGGAGTAAAGTGAGCCATATGAGTGAATAGATCAATGGTGACCATGATAGTGGTATAAACTCTAGAAGGCGGCAATTCCACAATGAAGTCTGTAGAAATGATTTCCCAAGGTCTGGTTGGTGGTGTAGGCTGTAATAAGAGACCTGCTGGTTTCTGGTTATCATGTTTGGTCTGATTACAGACGGAGCAAGATTGAATATACAGTTGTACATCGGTCTTCATCTTGGGCCACCAAAATTGTCTTTGTATTAGACGGAGGGTGTTGGAAATACCATGATGACTGGAATGAAGAGTATCATGGCAGAGATTTATTTTTCTTTGTTGTAATTCTTGTGTAGGAATGACCAGATTGGTATCTTTGAACAAGTATCCGTCCTTGACTCTCAAGTTCCATTGATTCCTTTCTGAAATTCCTTTCAAAAGTTCTGAAGTCTGAGTTTGCATACAAATCTCTTCCAGGAGGTTGTTTGCTTGAGCTACGAATATGGTATGAGGAAACATCTTGGGAAACGTCCGATCTTCCGGAGGTTCATAGTCTGGACAACGAGAAAGTGCATCAGCTATTACATTTTGGGTTCCAGGGACGTGGTGAATCTGAAACTGATATTGGGCAAAAAAGAAGGTCCACCGAGCTTGGTGACTATTCCTACATTCCAGGGCTTGAAACACTTGTAGGTTTCGATGATCCGTGTGGACATGGACCGGAAATTTGGCTCCTAGAAGTAAATGACGCCATTCTGTGAAGGCTTGACGGATGGCTAGCAGCTCTTTTTCTAGGACGGAGTAATGGGTTTCACTAGTAGTTAATGTCCGAGAAAGGTAGGCGATGGGATGTTCCAAGCTATCCTCGAATTGTTGTTTTAGGACGGCTCCAATGGCGTAATTGGAGGCGTCTGTCTCCGCTATGAATGGTCGATTAACATCAGGCTGAGCAAGAATGGGAGCTTGTGTAAATTTTGACTTTAACTGTTGGAAGGCTTTCTCTTGTGCCATGGTCCAATGGAAGGGAACATCTTTTTTCAATAAGGCAATTATTGGTTGGACAATCTCGGAAAAGGAAGGTATGAATTTCCTATAGAAATTAGCCAAGCCCAGGAAGGATTGTATCTGTTTCACCGAGGCGGGGCTAGGCCAGGATAAAATAGCCTTAACCTTGGATTGATCCATACCGATACCATCGGGAGTAAGGACAAACCCTAGGTAGTGAACAGTAGAAGTATGGAAGATGCATTTCTCGGGCTTCGCCAGGAGTTTATTTTCGCGTAAGCGTTGTAATACTGCTTTCACATGTTCTTCGTGCTTGAGAGGATCCTTCGAAAATATTAGAATATCGTCCAGATAGACAATCACAAAAAGGAACAGAATGTCCGAGAACACTCGATCCATGAAACGTTGGAACACCGCTGGGGCATTAGCAAGTCCAAAGGGCATGACTAAGTATTCAAAATCCCCAAATGGTGTTCTAAAGGCTGTCCTCCACTCGTCACCTGCCCTGATACGAATCAAATGATAGGCGCCCCTGAGATCCAGCTTGGTGAACACAACTGCGCCTCTTACTGCCTCCAGGATGTCTGAGATCAAGGCCAACGGATAGCGGTCCTTGAGAGTACATTGATTTAGACCTCGATAATCCAGACACGGTCTGAGTTCTTTAGTGTCTTTTTTAGGAACGAAGAACAGGGAGGCCCCTGATGGAGATTTAGATGGTCATATGGTGCCATTTGCAAGATTTGTATCCAGGTATTAACGAAGGGCTTTCTTTTCAGGTTCTGATAGGATGAACATCCTTCCAAAAGGAATCACCGCGGAAGGTTCCGTTTCAATAGCACAATCTTCAGGTCTGTGGGGAGGTAAGGCCTGAACAATGGCAGAGGAGAAAATATCGGAATATTCCTGGTAAGCCTCCAGAACCCAGATGATGTTTGAGACTGAGATTTTGTTCTGATGAGTTGTAGGAAATCCTTTCGATGGTGTAGGATCAAGGTCTGGATGTAAGCAATGGGACATACAAAAATCAGAAACCAGGAACAAGGATCCCGCTGCCCAATTGATATAGGGGTTGTGTCTTTGAAGCCAGGGCATTCCCAAAACCATGGGGTAATGGGCTGACTTGATGATGTCAAATCTTATCCTCTCTCGATGTTGATTTATAGCAAGCTCGATCTCCTTGGTCTGCAGGGTTATATGTCCAGAAGAAAGGGGTCTTCCATCAAATGCTTCTACAGGTTGCATGATAATCCGGGATTCGTAAGGAATATGGTGTTTTAGGACCCATTCATGATCTATGAACACCCCCATAGCTCCACAGTCGACCAGTGCCAGGATGGGGTATATTTCTTTCTTGGATGTTATCAAGAAGGCCTGTAAGATTACCAAGGAATTTTGTCCAGGAGAGTTCAAGGATGGAATAGAGGTGGAGCAGACATCTCTCTCCCGAACCTGCGCTCCGTTTAGGATCGGGAGCTGGCGTTTCCCGAGCGCCGTGGGGGGGCAATCGGACATTTTCTTACTAAATGTTTGTCGGATGCACAAAACATACATAATCCAGTATGAATCCTTCGCATCCTCTCTTGGGGGGTAATGGGTCCACGGATGGCCCCTAATTGCATAGGTTCAGGCTCTTTGCTTGGAGTAGAAATGCCTTCTGTGCTCGAAGGGGTTCCAATGGGGTTTTTCTGTGTGGTAACTTGGTTTTCTTTTTTTCTGCCTTTCTCTCCTGAATGCGAAAGTCAATCTGTAGAGCGAGATCCATTAGGGCTTGAAAGGAACCCGGGCGTGCCACTCTGGCTAGTTCGTCATTGATCTCTTCGTTTAGCCCTCTTCGAAATAAAGTAAAACAAGCTTCAGAGGACCAATCCGCTTCCTTAGCCAGCTGTTGGAAGCGTGTGCAAATCCTGGGTACCCTGATGAAAGTCGAGTAAACGTTCCTGGGCACTGTAAACTTGTTCCGGGCGTTCGAACATGGTCTTGAGGGCCTCTATAAAGCCGTCGTAGTCATCCAGGAGAGCATCACCAGAGTTAACCAATGGGATGGCCCAGGTCAAGGCAATCCCGGAAAGATGCGAAATAATAAAGCCCACTTTAGCCCTGGGCGTAGAAAAATAATAAGGCTTAAATGTAAAGTGGACCAAACAAGAATCTAGGAATCCCCAAAGGCTATTTGCTGAACCATCGTACTTGTCAATGACACAGCCTAGAATTACACTCTCCTTTGTGGCGGAATCACGGGATAACACCAATTGTTTTAACGCAGCGTTTTCCGCCTTTAAGTTTTGCACTTCGGTCGTCAGCTCTTGCATGCCACGCATAAGATCCTGGACGGCTGCTTCCATGTCTGTATCGAGATCGGTCAGGTGACGTCTCAATCTGTCACAGGTTTCCCCTTTTCTCACCTGTTTTCTCTGTTTTGCAGAGTCCTTTGTCGGGTTTTCTTCTGAGCAGTTCGGGTCTTGTACAAGCCCGCTCGGCCGTCTTCGGATTCCAGGATTCGTTCAGCTTCTTCGTCCGGGATCTATGGAAACTCCAGGAAGCTTGGAATGGAGGCAGCACACGGAGGCGGTCTGCGCGGAACGCAGAAGAAACAGGATCAAGGAAGGTAGAAGGAAAGGAGAAGGAGGAAGGTCCGGGAACCAGGAAGCAACACAGTTCAGTAGAACTACAGAGCACGTTAGGCCACAGCTATCGGTAGCTATCGGTAGCGTTGAGACGCGCGGAACCGCAGGGGAGTGGCTAATTTATAGAACATGCTGCATAGGACATAAAGGTCGATAGACCGCGTTTCGTGTATACGGCCATGTTGGGTGTACTACAGCGAGTAACCCCCGATGTGCCAGGGACCAGGAAGACCAGAAAGGGCGTGATCGACGGATCATGACATACCACACCAAGTGATACCACACCACACTTCACTACCTACAGGAACTGATGGACACCACCTCCCAGCATTATCCTGGAATGCCAACCACGCTGGATTGTAGGTAAGTGGGAGTCACGGGTGGTACACCTTGACAGATTGCAATGCCTGACTGATTCGCCTGACCCAGAGATGGATGCTTTGCAAGAATTAAGAAACGAGTTACGGGACTTGTGTTCTGAAATGGCAGCATTGCGATCTGAAAACTTCACATTATGAGGGTCCTTATCTACAGCAACTTATACTGCATATACGGAAAGTGTAGTCGGCCAAACCGGTGCTATGAAATACGACTGGGACCCTCGAAAGTTAATAAGAGTTTTGCAACCACTGTACCATCCAGTTCATGCTCCGACCTAGCCATTTTTCTACAGATAAAGCCAAAATAGGGTATATAATTAGTCATCTTGTCGGAAATGCATTAGCCTGGGCTGTTCCATATTTATCTTCCCAGGGCCCTTTACTGGATGATTGTACAGGATAAGAGAAGGCATTTTTTGACGTATTTAAATCTTCCAACTGGGCCACCTCTGCAAAACCAGCTCCTAGAACTCTGACAAGGCGCTCAAGACATCATCTCCTACATCAGCAAGCAGCTAGCCACCAAATCCTTGTGGCCTGAAATTACCCAACTCATGTTGTTCCAAAGAGAGTTACGTGATGAGTACAAGGATGAGCTGGTACATATACCTGAGGCTACTTCCTTACAGGGTATGATTGATCAAGTCATCAGAATGAAAGAAGAACCAAACGTAGATGGTCAGATCGTCTTTCCTCCCGTACTGGGGCAAACCCACCACTAACATCTGATCCAACGCCTCAAGCAGAGTCAGCAGGAAAACCCATGCAGATGCATGCTTTTCATGGTCCATTGACTGAAGCTGAAAGACAACTTCAGAGAGTCAAACGTCTCTGTTTGCATTGTGGAAGATCAGGTAATTTTCTGCATACAAGCCCGGTACATCCAACCAGAAGTTCGGGAAACCTAACAGACCCACTGAAGATGGGAAGCTTAGGGCGGGCCTGATTGAAACCGAGAAACATCTTCCCGAAGAGCTTGGATCTCGGATGTCTCAATATCCTTTGTTTATTCTTCTGGTATGTCTGTCATGGGGCACCAAACCCACTGAATTGCTTCTAGCATCTGCATTATTGTATTGCAGGGCAACTGGCAATTACTTGACAATGATTTTGTTCTTTCATCTTACATTCTCAGAAAAACAAAGAATATAACACTGAAGAACAACTTATCGATGGGACCCCATTGTCGTCTGTACCGACAGACCATCAAACCCTACTATTGCTATTGGTTATAAACCAGCACCACTGAATACTAGCTTTTGATATCATCAAATCCCCCGCGTATCTGATAGTGTTGGGACTAACTTGGCTCATGACACATAATCCGTGCATTAACTAGTCCACTGGTGTCTTGATGTTTGCCTCTGACTACTTACCCCCTATTGCTGCACTACCGATTGCACTCCATCCACTCCAAATATGGTCCTCCCACTACCTGATACTGGTTCGAGCCAATGGATTTCATGCCTATCCCTGCCAGTCATTTACCAACAATATCTAGATGTATTTCGTGAACCTGCATCTATCCCCTTGCCTCTGCATAGACTGCGAGATGAATCTTGAACCTAACCACGTCTTGCCCAATGGACAGCTCTATTCCTTGACTGATGCGGGAAAAACTGAATTGAAGAAATACTTGTCTGCGTGTCTTGAACATGGTTATATATCTCCCGCTAAAAGTCTCCTCTTGGTTCTCCTCTGTTTTTTGTTCCTAAAAAGGAAGGGACTCTTTGGCCCTGTATAGACTAGCGTCTGCCTAATGACATGAATATTAAAGATCGTTATCCGCTGCTCTTGATCATGGATATACTTGAATCATTAGTGGTATGCTAAGATCTTCTCCAAATTGGATCTGTGTGGGGCTTACCACTTGGTCAGAATTAAGTCAGGACTTTAAGACTCCTTTTGGGCATTTTGAGTATTACTGATGTCATTTGGTCTCAGAATCCATGAACCGTTGCAAGATCACCAGGGCATTACTGTGTTCTCTGACTTGATTGACCTCTACATTTGGGTATATTTAGAAGATATTTTGGTCTTTTCTGCAAGCCCAGAACAACATATCACTCATGTAACAGAGGTATTGAGACTCTTATGGCAAAACCATCTCTTTGCCAAATTGGATAAATGCCAGTTCCACGTAACCACTATGGACTTCCTGGGCTACGTTATCGGTGCAGAGTGAGTACATATGGATACCAAAAAGGTACAAGCCATACTTCAGGGGTCCTCACCCTTTAATCTCAAATTTTTACAATGATTCATTGAAGCTAATGAGTACCAAACAACCCTTCTTATGGAATCAGAAAGCTGAACAAGCATTCCGTGACCTCAAGTTTGCCTTCACTCGAGCTCCTATCCGACAACATCCTGACAACACCCGGACATACATCGTAGAAGCCGATGTGTCGAGGCAAGAGGTGGGTGCCGTTCTTCTTCAGATGGATCAGAAGACTCAAACCGAATTACCAGTGGCCTATTATTCCAGGAAGTTGTCACCCTGTGAACAGAACTACTCGATTATCGAGAAAGAACTATTGGCCATCAAAGTGGCATTTGAGGGCAGCATCTTTTAGGTGGACAGTTCCATGATGAAGTCTGCACCGATCACCAAAACCTACAGTACCTCCGTTCTCAACAGTGTCGGAATAATAGGCAGGCGAGATGGGCATTCTTTTTTCTATGATACCACTTTTTTCTGACTTACATACCTGGGACACAGAACACTCAAGCCAACGCTCTGTCCCGTTCCTTACAAACTTCCAGGAGTACTGAAGATCCTGGTTTCATTTTATCTCCTGTGTCACACTTCTTAGCGGCTGTACAACCCCTGCTGGATCAAATACTGCATCAAACCACCATCAACCCTAGCGTACCTGTCTTGCTTGGACAACCTTCTAACCCTATGAAAAATGGTAAGTTCTTCCATGACAATCGCCTTTACATACGCACTTTAGATCTACATGGTATGGTTCTTTCCCAGATGCCTGGCTCTACCCTAGCTGGCCAACGGGGTGTTCAGCCCACTGCTGAACTTATCAGCCGTCTATTCTGGTGGCCAGGATTACTCAAATGGGTGCAGCAACATGTATCCTCTTGTCCTACCTGTGCCCATGCCAAGTCCGAACACAAGAGTCCGGTAGGAATCCTGCATCCCTTGGACATACCTCCCCGTCCCTGGCATACTATTGCCACAAATTATATTGTGGATCTGACTCCTTTGGAGGGGTTCACTTGTAAAATGGTGGTTATAGACTGTTTTTTAAAAACAGCACATTTGATTCCATTACCTGGTCAGCCCACCACTCCACAGATGACAGGAGTTTTCTTTACACAATAACAATCAGGGAATCTGATTGGAAAAAACAGCTAACCATAAGTGTTAACTAAGGTAACTGTTATAACACACACAAACACTTTCAAGGAGGAACATTTCTTGTAATGAAACTTTTTTCTTCAATAAATGTGCAATCTACCAGAGTCCCTAGACGGAAGAACACCCTTTCCCTGTGTGGGGCGCCTGTCGCTAGGTAAGAGGTGATGGTCTGACTATCTAATAGGGAAAGAGAGAAGGAGACTGTCCCTGCATCTACAAGGTGTACTGTTCAGATCTCTCTCTTAATAGTTAAACAAAATTTGGCAAGCAGGCTGAGCCACATCTACTTTCTTTCCGTTGACATTTCGTTTTTTTGTAGGACGAGTGGTGATTTGTAGGTCAGCCCGAAGCAATAAAAAGTATTATAAACCTAAAAACATATCTATGGGCTAGAAAGTGTCCCTTTGAATATGAAAAGTATATATGCTAGTTTGCCAAATGGTGATTTTCTGTGGGGCCAGCTAGGCACCCTATTGTAAACATATATCTTTGGCTTGTTTTAGCTATCCATCACGGATTCCAAGGTAACCCAAGTGAGATTAAATGTTAAAATGAATTAATAAGAAGGTGGAGAAACTATGTTCTCCACTATAGTGATATTATTTGTATCCCGTATACCATGTCTCTTAAGGGATATCGTCCATCCAGGTGGTTGACCGATTTCAATGACGCTCTGACGTTTGTCATCTTCATCAAGACCTGCAATTTACTGCATCTGGAGGGTTCGTCTTGTCCGTAAGATATGGCGGTGATTACCACATCCAACCTGGGGAGGATATTTGAAAGATATTTTTGCCTGGGTCTAGTAGATGTATATTTCTTTTTACATGCTGAGTTGCGTACAGTTATACTGTTGGAAAACTATTTATGATACAGAACTTTTTATACGATCCAAACGATCTCATGATGTTCTGTCAAGGGCCCCGTGGGCACCCCATACCCGTTTTAATTTTAAGATTGATAAGCTTATTCTAGCTGTTGGTTATCTTTTCACTGCTTCCCACAATGTATAGAATAAAAATTTAAAGTTATTGAAACTGGTCGACCACCTGGAAGGACGATATCCTTGAAGAGACATGGGATACGGGATACAACTAATATTACTGACCCTACTGACATTGAAGGAAAGATTTAACCCGTTGCACTCTATAGTTGCCTTCTTTGTAGTTTCAACAATACGCTGTTCTGAAGGTAAGTACAACGTCTTTGCTCCTCATCGCCACACTTTCTTACATCGTCATAGGCTATTTGAAACACTTGCACTAATTTGTTAACAAAAGTAACGTGGTTCTTCCAGTGTCGTCAGTATCTGACTATGTGAGTATTCCTCACTATGCATCATACTTCGATTTGGGAGAGGGCCTCCACATGTTAATAAATGTCAGTCCAGGAGGTTGGCTGTTTAGGAACTCTGATGGCTTCAGAGGCCTAGGGGTCTATTAATGTGGGGGCATGCCTTTGCCATCGTGGGTGGGGTGTGTGCACATGTGTGTATGTATAGAGGGTCATTTAGCTGTAGCCTTCTGTGCCCTTTTGGTTGTGAACGCTGACACTTGTTGCTAGGCAGTGAGAGACAGGTCTAAGTCAGCAAACATGAGGCAATTTTCCAGGGCAATAAAACAAACTTTGGGCCTTGGCCTTCATAGCCTAACAAACACTTGTCAAAACCCATCTTTGTCCCTCCGTCGAATACCCTGAAGGGCAGATGCAGGGGGATGCCGCCCCAGCAATCCATTCAAGTGGCTTTAGGTTGGTACGATGTGGAAAGATATTTGTTTGAAGTCTTTCTGAATATTACCTTTTGTAATAAGACTCACATTTCCTGGAATGCAGTGTTTTCTGAATGTGATCATCTAGTCTCGTTTCGGTGAGTTTACCAGAGATACCCTATACCAATCCAGGGAGTTGCTTTTACTCTGGCCTTTCTTGAATCAATTTTATTGAATAGAATTGACCAAAGACCACAACAACCAGAATGCAACAGATAGGAAAACGAATGCCCAGGCAAACAGCATGTACTCCTGTAGCAACCTTAAGTGTAGGGAAGTATTTTTGTGACAATTGGCTCTTTCGCTAACTGTCCTGTGAATGTTTTTGCATCGTTTTCATCATTTTTGAAAAAAGGAAAACCCTCCTCTCGATAGCATTCACGGGAGAGAGGGTACCACTCTGTTTCCCCATGACTTCCCCTTACAACCTGCCTCCCCCTTGCTAAATTAATTTTTTTCTGCCTTGCCTGCTTTACACAGGGACTTCCACAATGTCCCCAGATTTCTTGATGGGGTTTAAGGAAGTAGTTTGCCTTATTCATAAGGCGTTTTTGCAAAAGGCATTTTTCAGAAGCTACGACCACGTTAACATTGTGCCTTATGGTGGCACTAGCACCAAACAAACAAGCAACGAGGCAAGGCATCATGTTCCCTTCTTACAACTCTCCAAGACACCTCCCCACGCCCCCTGATCTCCTTTCTATGTTGTGTCTCTTCCTCCATTCCTGCCCGCCCCCCCCCCCCCGCTTCGCTCTTGGTACCTTGCAAAATTTAAAGCAGGCATAAGGCATCAGAGTGCTTAACAAGCAAACAATATGACATTACAGACTAGTACTTCCTCAGGAAGGGAGCAAGCATGTGAAAATCTCAGTGACTGTGTTTAACCTGTAACCAAAATGTTAACAAAACGTTTGGCCCAATGGTATCCATTTCAGGCGGCAGCCAGCAGGGTCGGACTGGGACAAGAAATAGGCCGGGACACCCAAAAAAAAGTGTCCCAGCCCTCGCCTCAAAAAAGTGGCCCACCCCTCGCTTCAAAAAAGTGGCCCTCAAACCATCATCCGTAAATCGCATCGATTCACGACTTTACAGAAAATGCTACTTATGGAGGGTTCATGTGTCTGTTGCATGTTATGTTTTGTCTAAACGTTTGAGAAAGTGATAACATTGCTTTTGTTCTTTTTTTTAAAAAAAAAACAACATCATCAGATAGCTTAATACGTATTTTGCAGAACCAGACACAAAGCATGTCTACTCGTCGCCACCAGTAATGAAAATAGAGTTCCATTTAATAAGCAGTGCAGCCAAATGATGACACCGGAAAGTACCAGTTTCCAGTTGTATATATGCTCAAATATCAACACAACTCATAAAATAACATAACTTTGCATACAGTTCTTTGACAGGGTCCACAGCTCCAGGAAATCCTGCTTCCACCTTCCTGGAAATCCTGAAAATCACTCACTCGAGAGTTCCTTCAACAATGCACTTTTTTGTGCAACCAGGTCGATTATGTCCGGGTTTTGCAATTGGACAAGCACATTCCGCTCCACAGACATGAGCATAAAGGCTTTGAGGTTGTCATGGCTGAGGTGGTTTCTTAAACAGGTTTTAATATTCTTCAATTTCGAAAAACTTCTTTCACATGCTACCTGTGTGCAAGATAAGGTCAAGATGAACTTTTATGCCAAATACAATTGCCGGTAAGCACTACTAAAAAGTTCTAACCTTTTTAGAATTGAGTAGCAACATACTGCACAGTTACAGCATGTATTGCATTTCTGTCCTAAATGTTTAGGTAGCTCTCCAAATTCTTCTTGTAGTGCTGGATCTTCACTATGTAGGGCTTCAAAGACATACTCTTCTGGTAGTGTCCTCCTCAGTTTAGTCCACTTGCTTGCAAAGTCCAAGAGTTCTTCCCTTAACCGCTGAACCTTTATGGAGTCATACAGTCTTTCAAGCAAGGAGCAAATATTTTTAAAAGCATTGTTCGTTAGGCTTTCATTGACATTTTTGCGATCCAGGCATGATATATCTGCGGCAAGAGATGAGTGGGTTTTAAAACGACTAGTTAGGCTTTGAATAATGTTGTCGATAATGGCATTATGTACAGTAACTCTAAACGGGTCTTTAGCCAAGGTGATTGGCTCATCCTTTGCACTCGTTCCAGGCATCCTCTTTTTGTGGGACACTCTCCCTCCTGGAAGTGCAGTTTCCACTCCTTTATCATAGCCTCGCTCTTCCAAGCACACGTTAGCCCATTCTGCATATCTTTCTGCTGCATAGTACACATTTCTTGATTCTGCAGCAAGCGCTTTTGTAGTGACCAAGACCATTCTTTGTGCCTGGAGGATGTCCATTCCACTTGTCTGGAAGTACCTAGATAATGGGGTTGTCGAATTAAATACTCTGAGATATAACTGGACTGTGAGCGCTGTTTGGAATTTGCACAGAGCCTCAGAAAGGTTTAAAGCTTGGTAACAAACATTTGCATTGAATCTATCTGTATTTGAGCCAATAACATTGAGTGCTACAACCACAGCAATGAACATTGCTTTGTTCGGGTTATTAAAGAAGCCAAAAACTTTCCGTAGTGTTGCATCCTTTGCCCACCACCTTGTTTCTCCTATTATTTGGACAGTGCTGCCTTCGACAGACAGCTCATGCCACACATCCATCCTTTTGTAGGACTCCCGGAAAAAAACTGCACAGGAGTTTAACAGTTCAAGCAAAGACATGGATTAATTTGATGGTTGTGTCCCTTCTACAAGTACAAGATTGAATACATGTGCATAGCACCAGACATGTATTTGACCAGGGGATTCCTTACTGAGCCAGAATGTGAGACCATTGTACTGGCCCTGCATATTGGATGCACCATCAGTTGAATTTCCAATGCACTTGCGTAGGTCCAGACCATTATCTTTAATAACACCCTGCACCAACTCAAACAGCCCCTTCCCAGTAGACAAAGTGCAGTTGGTTACTGCTCGCAGGCGTTCATGTACAGTGTCTGTAACTTATCTAATAATTATAGAGCACTGATCAGTAACACTCACATCTTGGGTTGAGTCTATCTGAATGGAAAATAGTCCTGCTTCCTTTATTTTAATCAGTTTGGAAATGGCTTCAATCACATACCCAACTGTAGTCTTTGACATGAAGGTCACAGGAGCATCCCACGTCCTTGCCCAGTTTTCTTTTTGGATTTGGTTTGAATGGCCTTAATATGTTCTTTTAGAGGTCAGTCATATTTACTTAGGAGCAGAAGGATTTGAAGGAAGTTACCATAATCCAGCTCATCGTTATCCAGCTCGAACATGGACTCTGATTTCCCACGAAAACTGAGCCCCCTTTTCCCAATTACTTTTACAGCGTCAATAATGCGCTCCAATACGTCTCTCCTTTTTCTGATTTGCTCACTTCAAGCAAATTTCTGTCGGTGAAAGAGTAGACCACCTATGTCGACCCCTGAAAAGGTCAACATATATGAATCTGTGCACCTCCGATGACCTTGGCCTCCCTCATGTTCTGCTGCAATGCGCTGGTAAAGACGCCTCCAGTTTTTCATCCCGTTGATGAAAAGACCCCTCTCTCCACGTTTAGTAAACGCTAAACAAACTGTGCAAAAAAGTAGCCTTTTGTATTTCAGAGTAACTTAATCAATGCCGTTTACTCCCATCTTTCCTCCAAAATGCTAACTCTGCTTTAATGCTTCTATGTTTGGGAGGTTGAATTCGATGGTGCTGAAAGAAATGGGAAAGCCGATCTGGTTTGGACGTTGAAACAAATAGTCTGCCACCTGTGGATCATCTTTCCATCATCTGTGCTGCACACCCCAGTTCCCTGGGTCTTCAGTATGTATTAAAGCAGATAAAGATTCTTCTGATGAATAGTATCTGCCACTTCCTCTGGGGGGATGATGTCGTCTACAATTATTTCGGGCACACTGGCTTCTGCCACTTCCTCCTTGGGGGAATCTTCAATTGTTTGTGACAGACTGGTACAACCACCGGCTGCCACTTCCTCGAGACGGATACCCTCAATTATTTCAGGAACACGGGTTTCTGCCACTTTCTCCTTGGGGGAATCTTCAATTGTTTGTGACAGATAGGTACCACCACCGGCTGCCACTTCCTCGAGACAGATACCCTCAATTATTTCAGGCACGCTGGTTTCTGACACTTCCTCCTTGGGGGAATCTTCAATTGTTTGTGATAGACTTGTACCACCACCGGCTGCCACTTCCTCGAGACGGATACCCTCAATTATTTCAGGCAGACTGGTTTCTGACACTTCCTCTCGGGGCGCACCTTCAATGATTGCTGACATTGTAGTTGATGCTGCATCTGCCTTGCTCTGTTGAGATGTCCCTGATAACTGCAGAGACTCTGGCTTCTGTCATTTTCTCTCTTCTCACATCTTGAGCTCTTGTTGATGGCTCCAGTGAAGAACCAGGTTTAACACTTGTACCTGAAGAAGATGCCTGGTCACCCTCCTCCACTTTTCTCCCAGCAATGCCACGTGACATTTCGGTAGACTGACCTGTAAATAGATCTTCAATTTTTTTGTTGTAGTGGATTTCCTCTTCAATCCGCTTTTTCTTCTTTTCTCGTAGTTTTTCTGGTCCTCCCTTTCTTTTTTTGACTGCATTTCTCTCCTAAAAAATAAAATTACCTTAAATGGGCATCCGATTCCTGCCTTTATCACAGTAGGTCTAAGTAACCTGGCTGCCAACATCCAAATTAGCATTTCAATAAGAAGAAACACGTGTTTTCCATTAGATCAATGTCAGCATTTCCAGATTTGCCCGTTCCCCAGCCTCACCATAACCTCCCTCCCCAAAAAAGAGAAGAATATCCAGCTGGGTCTATAAAATGCTGAGTCTAACAGTAATCCAGCCTCATGCTATTGTATGTTAAATTAACAGGATGCATGTATGTTATTAGTCCTGTGGCCTGTCCAGTGGCCTGTCTGACGTCTCAGAAAAAATAGTAGCCAAAAAGGAAAGCTGCCTCAGCCTTTTCACACAAATCACAAAGGGCCATGCAGCAATACATACATATATAGCAAGTGAATTTCTATTGCATGCACACAAATGCACACATTTGTGTAATAATTCTACCCTGCACCCTAGTAGGTGCTCTGCAACAGGGCATTTTAAAGAGGTGTTATCCAGGTTTTTCTTTTGCCCTGGCACACATTAAGCCGGGATGCAAATTCACAATAACAAAACTTGGCCAGATTGAACGAGGAGAGCGACTGATTAACTCTAATGTGGGTGTGGAGGAATAGGATAGGAGCTCTGCCTGGTCACTGCTGCTTATAGGCTGGACTGGAGCCCAGAGTGGCCGGGCTCCTCGGGGGAGACAGAAGGTGTGCATAATAAAGTCTGTCAAAGTGGTTTAAGTGTGCTATACAGGACCACCCTACATTACACTGCATTGAAGATATACAATCACTAGTGGTTACTTACCCAGAGTGATGGGCTCGCCTGGCTGGCTGTTGGTGGCTCTGCTAAAGCCTGACTAGAGTGGATACTTGAACAGCGACTTGCCTGCAAAAACAAAGTAAAGATGTTCAAATAGACAGCAAGGGGTTGTAAAAAACAGTGCTGTGTGCGTGTGAGAGAGGGAGAGAGAGAGAGAGAGAGGGATAGAGGGAGGGAGAGAGAGTGAGAGAGAGAGAGAGAGAGAGAGAGAGAGAGAAAGAGACAGAGAGAGAGAAAGAGAGAGAGAAGCAATTGCGGCGCTTTGAAACACAAATTACTTGATCTATAAGCGCCTTACAAATGCACAACAAATAAATAAATAAAATACAGGGAATGAGAGCGCAAGAGAGAGGAGTATATAGATGTAGATTCACATTTTCGTTAGAAGTAAGGTTGCACTACTTCTCCCGAGCAGACATGGGGGAGCTTGGGGGAAGGAGGGAATCACCATGATGGCACCATTGCAGCGGTTGAAACAAACATGCATCTTTCATGGTGAACTTGTCGGAACTTCGTGGTGCAAATGAGCAAGTCCTGGTATGGTGCATATAAAACACACTGCCCAACATGCTAGAAATAAAGTAAATTAATGCACAGCACAGTAAAACAGATGGTAACATTTAAAGTTAGGGGGCATGTGCACATGTGTGCAAACTGAAAACATGCCAACCCTTATGCTATGCTGCCTGCACACACAGCTCTCTAGTACCCACTCCCCACCAGAATATGACATTGACAAGCCTACAAAGTAAAACGTGTTGACTTTTCTGCAGGGCATGCTGGCTGCCTGCTATCCTATTTCAGCTCCGGGATGCACATGGACATGGCGCGCAACCAGAGTAAATCTGCACCACCTCTGCTATTCCAGTGCTGTGTGGCTGACGCTGTTATGGGCAGTTTGCATAGATGCATCCTAATTGGGTATAACCCCATGGAGACCCCTTCAAATATATATTTGGGAAATAAAGGTCATTGTTAAGGTGGGTTTACAAATTCATGGGTGGGACCTTATATCTGAAATGTGAATAGAATATGCAATTTCAGGCGAAAAAGCCACACGTGTGTGATTTGTTTTACAATCTAGGCTCATTACTGAAACCACCAGACCCACCACAAAGCACCGGCCAGTTATGTACGAACGGACAGAGCTCCAAATACATGCCCACACCACGTTTGAAGCCAAACACTAGCCCACAAGCCCATCGAAGCTTACATTCGCTCCCATTTTGCAGCTCCATTCAATTGGACAACGATACCTTGGCTCAAAGTTCATCAATTAACTTGAGAATGCACAGTACTCAATATATGAATAGACTCAAGTCACCACACCAATCCTCTGCCAAATACTTGCCCGCAGACCACCTCACAAGACCATAGCACTCAAACTCATTATAAAGGACACTGACAAAAAGCACAAGTGCGTCCACCTCTGATTACAACCAGATCAAATTCTACAGGACACAATCCGCTTACCTCAGGGGTCTGCTACCTGCAGCTCTCCTCCTGTTTTGGGCTACACCTCCCATGATCCCTCACAATTGAATTTGCTCTCTAGTGCTGATGGTAGTCGTAGTCCAAAACATCCAGTGAGCCAAAGGTTGCAAGCTCCTGGACCTGAACACAGAGCCTGTTTCCTAAGATCTGAGCACATGAACACAATAACAGAAGCTCCCACTAACAACTCCAACCAATTGTCCTTCGGTCCCAAAGCACCAAGAGAACAGAAACATGGCACCAGCTACGCCACATAAAAGTCATGAAAACAATGTAACCAATAGCTCTTTTTCCAGATCACATTAACTTAGTATGGATAAGCAAAGTGCCTGCCTTCTAAAATAAAGACACTACACACCACTCCCTCTTTGCAAAGGTTTATATTCCGCTACTACTGATGGGAACAGGAATGCTCACCCAGAGATACTTCACACTTTAAAGATTAGGGGAAAACAGTTTCAACAGCTTACATAACAACCACTTAAACAAATGCATCTCTACGGCAATGAGAGGTTGAAAAATACAGACTCATTAAGCTCCCTTCGCTGCCATACTACCCGGCCATATGATGGTAACTGCTGCAACCAAACGGTCTGCAACAACTTAGCATTTGATGGCAGTAGCTGGCGAATGCCTATAGAAAAGCCAAAACTGTTGGTTTTGCCAGTGATGGTTTTTAACAGAAATTCATTGCAAGGAAGAGATGCAAGATCACACATTGCTTGACAAGCAGGCGGTTGAAGGCATATTTGCTCGGGACATTTTCACTATACTAGGACAAGATGACTTAAAACTTCAATAAATAATAGTCTTCTACTGTTCTAAATTATCTTTTAGAAGAGTAGAAGACTATTATTATTCGTAGGGTGTGCCACTGCCAGCTAACATATAGCGCATTAGCGCTATCTATGCGCTTGAGTCGAGGAGTTTCAGCTGGAGGCTGGAGCAAGGGAGGAATTTCAAATTCAATCCGGACCGTACTTCGCCAAATAAAAGTTCAGCGTGAAGGAGAGCAAGAGCAGCATGGCGAGCATGTTCAAAGAGTGAGTCACAAGCACAGCTGAGCTGAGTGATATGCACAACGCTCCACGCACAGGCTCAGCCCGGCCCCTTCTCCCCCCACACCAAATGCTGCAAGTCGCACAGCCAAAACGCACAAGTCTATGTGCACCGCTCCATGCACTCGCACAACCAACCTTCAGGGAGGGAGCATTTGAAATGAAAACAGACCGCACGGGCACTACCCGTGCCAAACCCCAACTCCTTCAAAACATCAGAGCGTGCACTGTCCACTGACTCCAGCCTACATTACAACACATGAAGCCTGAGGAATGACACACAACGGGGACTAAGGCAACTGTACAGCATGGGCGCAAAGGTAATGCCCGAAAAAGAATGCACAACACATACATTTGCTATGTACAGGCCATTCAACTCTCCCGTGACTGCAGTGAATTTAAAGAGTGTTTGGGAATGGGATTTTGCAGTGCCACCGGTTCACGTTAAAAGTGAGGGTGTATAAGAACCCTTTTCATGTTTCAGAATGCAGTGCTTTAAATTGCGGTTAAATCCAGTGACTTTAGCAAATACTTTGCACATTCCTCACCTACATTATATGTTTGCATCTAGTAGACAGTCAACCACAATCAGTAGACATCGCATCTGTCAAACTAATTAAACATGGATGTTTTTATGTGCCCAAGCTTGCTTTAACTCACTGGTATTTCTGAAGGAAATAAAGCAAAACTCGCGATCAGGCCGCAAGTTTACAAAGCCCTGTCAAGTTCCTGCTGACCCCTACACTAAATCGATTTGGAAGTGGGGTACATGCTGTTGAAGCAAAGACCGAGCAACACTCTGGTGTGTGTGCTACGCTGGGTGAGGACTCCTTAAGGGAGCAGTCATTCGTTCAAGAGAAAGGGAGTTGGTGCTCCTCTGTAAATGTAATATTCCATTGGGAAATACCAGCTTCTTCCTAGCTTAATTTTGTGTGTGTGTGTGTGTGTACACACTGACTTTTCCTGTCAGACAGCAAACCATCATCTGAAACTCTGCATTAACCCACCGAGCTTCCGTGTGAAAAGCATCTCAAGATGTATATATAGAGCTTAGTGGGGGGCAGGGGGGGTACGCTGGTAAGCCCTGGATCTCACAGTCTGCACAGTGGGGTGGGCAACTATCCAGGTTCTGCACGTATCACGTATCACCCAGCCTCTAGACCACGTGCCCACCCTTGTAGGCAACTGTTCCGGGAGCGAAGGCGACCAAAAGTCTGATGAAACACAGGAGGTCGGTCCGGTGGGTGCAGAGATCAGAAATCTGCCATAGGGACAGCAAGAAGAGGTGAAGCAGAACAGAGACAGGCCCTAGAAGTGGCAGGTGCAGAGGGACAGCAAGAGGGTAAGGGGACCAGAGACCGGGCCCACTGGGAGAGTGCAGACTGCAGAGGGACTGTCTGGGACAGGAAAAGAGTAAGGAGACCAGAGACGGCGGGGTGCCACCGGATGAGTGCAGACAGACAGCAAGACTGTAAGGGGACCTGTGACAGGGCCTACTGAGAGAGTGCAGAGATGGACAGCTAGACGGTAAGGGGACCAGAGACGGGGCCCATTAAAAGACTGCAAAGGGACAGCAAGAGAGTACAGGGACCAGAGACAGGGTTAATTGGGAGGTTACAGAGGGACAGCAAGAGGAGAAGGGGACCAGAGACGGGCCCACTGGGAGAGTGCAGAGTGACAGCAAGAGGAGAAGACCAGAGACACGGCCCACTGGGAGAGTGCAGAGGGACAGCAAGAGGAGAAGACCAGAGACACAGCCCACTGGGAGAGTGCAGAGGTACAGCAAGAGGAGAAGACCAGAGACACAGCCTACTGGAGAGTGCAGAGGAACAGCAAGCAAGAGGCGGGCTGGGGAAGTGGACAAGAGTCAGCGGCCCCACTGGGAGAGTGCAAAGGGACAAGAGGGTAATGTGAAAAGAGACGGGCCCACTGAGAGAGTGCAGGGGCCTGGGGAGGGCAAGAGGAGAAGACCAGAGAGAGACACGGCCTACTGGGGGAGTGCAGAGGGACAGCAAGAGGTAATGTGAAAAGGGGCCCACTGAGAGAGGGTTCGGATCGTAATATTTGCAATGCAATCAGACTAGTGCTCCGGCCGGCGGACTGTCTGACTGTACGGCGCTGGTACACGCTGCTGCTGCTGCCTGCACTGTCTGACACCCTGGCCAGCCACACACCCGGCGCGACACACGTTCTTACCTCTGTCCAGGCTCAGCCTGCCTCAGGAGGAGACTCCGACACGCAGAGTCTCTAGAACTTTGGTCTTCTCTTGCTACGCACCGGACTTTGGGCTGCTGCCTGCGGTGGGGACATGACAGTGACTGCTGGCTGCTGCTGGTGTGGTGTCCGTCGTGGGCTGGCTGCTTCCGTCTGTCCAAAATCATCATGCCCAGGCCGGGTCAGAGGCCCAACTATATCCTCAAGGCTTGGTATGGCAGGAGGCATGTAGCATGTGTGGGGAAGAAGAAGTGGGTACCCTGATGGCATGGAGAGTATTAATAGCAGGACTGTTTGGAACAATAACGGACTCTGCAGTCTCAGAAGGAGGTGATACCCTGCCACACGCAGCAGATACGGAATGAGAAGGACAAACAAGCTCTTGAGGGGGGAGGGATTGGGGGAGCAGTGGTCTTGACTAATTGATGTTCATGTGATTGTTGCAAAAAGCGCTGCCAGTTTGGTTTGTATTGTTTGTTTGTTTTAAAAAAATAATAAAAACCGTTTTAAAAAACGATATCCTCTAGGCTAGAGCAGACACGTGGTGTAAATACCAGTCCATGGCGGCACAGAGTCTGTGTCAGCGGCCCAGCCCTAGACATAAGTTGCTTTCAACTTTGCAAAGTGCAACAAATTCGTTGTTACTTCCTGCAAAGTTGAAAGCAACTTGTTGATATGAGAGAGTGAACTCAGGCGAGACTGTGATGATGTCATGTGCCGGGGGTCCAGCCCGACCCCAGCCCTGCAGGAGGCAGCCCCAAGCCCACCTGCAGCCTGCTGCAGGTGTTATATTATAGCACTTCACTACCAAGCCGGGATGAGCCCGGCGAGCACAGAGCACTAGGCAGTCAGTCAAAGCGGCTGCATGGCCGCAGCGGCGGCAGCCCCTCTGAGCATAATGATGCATGCACATAATTAATTGTGCATGCATGCTGCATGCAAATGAAATCATCAAAGCAAGGTACCTCATTTATGCTGCAGAGCCCAGCCCGCGGCCTGCTCCTGGCAGAGTGCGTGCCAGTTAATTTCCGGCCCGCTGCTGCTAGCGAGGCTCAGGCAAGCTGCTCTGCTCTGCTTGGGCCAGCAGCTCAGCACTGTCAGCAGCCTCCTCCCATCATGTCTCAGTCAGAGAGTCATGAACAAACAGAAGTTACATTAAAAAAAACAGGCCCAGGCCGCGGCACTGACAGTTACAAAAAAAACAAAACAGAAAAGGCCCAGCTTGGGTGACCCTGTGACTCACTCAGACTGCTGGCTCTGTGGCTCAGCTGCCTGCAGGCAGCGCCGCGCCGCAGCGAGTGTGAGTCTAATATAATATGTTATAAAAACCAGCCCAGGGGAGGCTTCAAGGAAAACCGGCCCCAGATCCGTCCGACCCTGCTAGCCAGGTCCTTGTGACAAATGCCTTGCGCAGCTAGGCTTCAAATGGAAGGGTCCTCCAAATGTGTTTCTCTCCTCCTAAGTTGAGAACAGCCAAGAGAGCAAGCTGCAAGCTCCTTTTATTCCCTCGGTAAGGCTGGAGGAGGCAAGTGACATGCTGTCACAGACCCACAGGACCAGGCCTAGGACCTGGCCTAGGACCTTCTCTGTTCTGTCCCGCTGCAGGAACGTTTCAAGTAGCACATGACCATGCCTTACATTACCCACCATTGGAGCTAGTGTATCACAGTCCCTTAAACCCTGGCTGCATCAAGCCAATAACAAGGAGCAAGTGGACACCACATGCAAAACTCTTTCCATACTTCAGTGTCAGTGTTCAACACTGGTTTATACATTGGTTTGAGCCATCTTTACATCTGTATCAGGCATCAGTTCCATCTCCGTTTGGAGCCAGAACCCAGACACTGCCATTTTAAAATGCATTCTTTGAATGAGCATGTTATTTCTTGAGTGTCGTTCAGCTGCTCGCGTGTAACACATGTTATGCAACATGCAACATTCACTATGTAACATGGGGGGTTACAAAACACTCCCAGCGGCCATGCCCTTCTGCTGTCTGCAAAGGTTCCCATGGCGCAAACATGCAGCAGCACGAGAAAAAAAACAAAAGCTATCATCACCATATTACACATTTGTGCAATATTTCGACTGTGCATTGGTCGTTTTGCTACAAAAGACATTGCACAAAAATGTATGATGAACGTGTGTAGTAAAGTTGGAAAGCATGGTATTGTGATCCTGTATGCTTCCTGTGTCCTACAACACCCTCCATGCTTCTTGGCCATTTCGTGGTGATGTGCATTCTTCTGGAGGGAACCAGGAACTGGAGTACATGGACCCAAAAAAAGACAATAATGTAAAAAGCACCATTGTGACTGAAATGGAAAACAACAGAAGAGGTCTGAGACCCCCAAGGATTGCCCCTGGAGACGAAGTGCTGGTGCGGAATCGTCACCTGCAGGGCAAATTGTCTCTCACGTATGAACCGGCCCCTTTGGACGTGGTGGCGGTCAAGGGGCACATGGTGACCGCATCGAATGGAACATCAGTGACTAGGAATGCCAGCTTCTTTAAGAGACTGGGTGAGCCAAGGACGGAGGCCATGGAGGACATTGACCTCGAAGAAGCACCGGATGAAGGAGGGGGTGAAACCCCCACAGTGGACTCTCTGGCCCGTGGGGGGCCAAGCGAAGGGACACCGACCAGAGAGGCTGTCAGGAGGTACCCCCTGAGAACAGAGCGTGGGAAACCTGCCCGCCTTACAGACTATGTGACAGACTGAGATGGGAAGGCTGGCCGGTAGTTCCGTCCAGGCCATTGGGCAAAGTGCCATCGGGGGATCCAGGGTGGCTGCCAATAAACGGGGGACGTGTGGGTGCTCTAATGTGTGCTGTTTAATGTGTGGTAGTTTAGACCATCCTTTTTCAAGTTTTGGTGTTATGGAAAAGGAGGAGTGTGGCGCTGGCCCTTTAAGGGCACGCACGCGACGGGGGGACGTTCACTCCATCGCGTGCGCTGTATAAATAAACGGGGCATTCCCGGCGGCCGCAGAGCCACCGGGGAGCCCACACGAGCAACATCACGTCTCCATGTCAGTGTGTGTATGCGACTGGGGGGCTCACGGAAATGCAGTCCGAGTAACTGCTAACAGTGTCTATATTGCCTCCAACCGGAAGTGCCACACTATCCCAGACAGCACTTTGTTTAAGGGGGCTACATTCTTGGCAGTTGATGTAGTAGAAACTGACAAGATGAAGAGGTGACAGTTGAAGTGGGGCGGAAGAATACAGTGATGTCAGCGAGATCCACTCCATTTTACATCCGTTAACATTCTTTGAAGTTCTGCCTCATCGAAGGGCCCTGACCAATGGAAGATGTCTCCCTCCCCTCCTGACCAGAGACAGCTTAATCCCGCCCCTCCTGAGATGGTGCTGACTGTGGCTGCAGCAGGGACGAGCCTGCAGTGCCTGTAGTCCTGCGAGCTAATAGTTCTTGAAACCAATCACTACTATGTGCTGCTGAAGGGAAGCGCTTTGTTTTACTAAAACACACCTTACTCCTTAGAAATGACATTGCAAATGTTTTATTTCCTTCATGGTGTGATGTTAAGGTATCCGACCTCCGGTGCGCTCAGGGAGGTCGGATTACAGTCACCCACGCTCTCACACACACAGCCGGGAGCAGCAATAAAACATCATTATTTCCTCTCTGATCACGCCAGTCTCCCCTCGCTCACCTGATCAGGGCCACCTTGAATACACAACACATGGGTTGCAATGTGGAGAATCTATCTTTCAGTTTTGAGGGGGAAGGGAGAGCTGGTATAGTGAGAGTGGGACCAGCGTTCTTTAGTCTTGGTGAAGCGGTTTGTGCCTGCACGTTATACACAAATCTCTGCAGCAGGCACACTAAACCCTTCAGCTATATTGCTGGTATGGGAAATTGCAACTTGCAGGGTCCAGGGCCAGGCATATCTCTGTAGCAGACTCTTTTAATACCCTTAGCTATTACAGGAAGAAACCTTCATTAACCTTTTTCAATGTCTTTTAAAAAAAATGTTTTCAGGTTTGTAGATGTTCGGGCCTCATTACGATTTTGGCGGTAGCCATGCCGCTATTGGTGGCATGGTGTAGTAGCCGCGGTAAGTATTACACAGACGATCAATGTGGAAATGTAATATATATTTATTAAGTTAATGTAACTACATTACAATGTAGTAAAAGGAGGAGGGAGACAACTAGTAGCAGAGGGAGCTGGACGGTTATCATTCAACTACAGTCCATCCTTCTAGAATCCTGTATGCCTCTGAGTTCCAAGTGTTCTATTATTACACACCATGATGTGGTCAGGCATGTCCCTCAGTCATCAGGCAGATTCTATTATAATAATAAATACTACACATCTCCCTCCCTTTATATTATATTATATTAACAAACTATATTCCTTATAATTATACACACAAACTATATACAATTTCTGTAACAATTGTTCCAGTTGGTTAACTAGAACTCCACATAGTCTTCCATCTTCTTTGGTAACCGATAGGATCTGCCAACTCTGGACGTACATCCTCCATGTCTGGAATTACTTGGCAAGGAAAATTTAACTTGCTCAGATTTGCCATCATATCCCTTTTCCACAGTGTTATTAACTTTACTTTCCTTACCACTGCTTGACTTTCTAAATATCTTAACATTTCTAGCTGTATTCTTGCCTACATCTTTCATTCCTTTCTTGTTACCCATTTCTTTCCTGATACACTTATTATTTTCACACATCCAAATTCTTTCTACATTCCATATTCTTTTGTCCTCCGTCCTGACAGCATTATGAAACGCCTCTATAACTCTAATGGGATTGGACCATTTACATGGTCCACTCCTTAGAGCAGGAGGGAGTAATACTTTGACAAACTGACCAACAGCTTTACACATATCATACTTGCTGTTATGTACCTTCTTATCATAGTTCACCTTGTTTCTCCTTTGTGTTTCCCTGATTTTTTTTTTTGCATTACTCAGATTTTTTTTTATTTCCTCACCCTCTTTAATAATCCAAATGGGAGCTAATTTTGTGTTTGCTTTTCTTCCTCTGCTATGCTCAAAAGGAGACACACCAGTACTGGTATGTGGGGTGAAACGATGGGCAATTATTTTTTCCCTAATGGCATCCTCCCAATTCAACCCATTGATCCACGCCATTCTGATGGTTTCTTTCAGGATTTTATTAAAACGTTCTACCACCCCATTGGTCTGTGGATGATAGATCGAGCTAGTCTTGTGTTTAATGGCAAATTTTTTACAAAAATCTGCCACTTCCTTAGACATAAATTGGGTACCGTTATCGGAAAGAATACTTTCCGGGTATCCTTCTCTCTCACATATACTTGATAAAAATTCCACCACGGTTTTACCCGTAATACTAGAAGTAATCAAAATCTCTGCCCACCTGGTGAGAAGATCTATAACTACCAAGCAATACTTTTGTACACCTTTACAATGTATTGGACCTAAAATATCCATACTTATATCCCTCCATACACTATTGGGAATATCAGTAATAACCATTGGTTGCCTGGAACCCACACATTTTTTCTCATCACCACAACAAAGGATACATTCCCTAATATATCGTTCGATCTGGAGATCACAACCGGGCCACCAATAGTCATTCCTAATTCTTTGTTTAGTCTTTATCACTCCTTGATGGCCCTCATGACCTAATTCTACAATCTTCTTACGCAGATCCGTCGGAGGAATGACTTTATCACCTCTCATTACAAAGTTATCGTGAACATGCAGTTCATCTGCAACTGTCCAGAAAGCACTTAAATTAGCTTCCTCAAATTTAGATTTCTTCATGGAATCATGACTTTGAATCAATTCTTTCAATTTCTTGATGTTATCATCATTAGTTTCAGCCTGATCCCAAGCATCCTTGGATATGGAAGAATTTTCCACACAAAATACCACTTCCATGTCTTCATCCTCATCAACAATCTCCGAGATGTTGGTTAATCGAGATAAGCAATCAGCAGACACATTCTTTATTCCTGGAACATATGACACAGTATAGTTAAACTCTTGCAGCATCATGACCCATCTTCTCATTCTGTTGGATACTTTATTAAGACCTTTTGACATGAATACTTGAGTCAAGGGCTTATGATCAGTTCGAAACTCAACTTGGTTGCCCCATATAAAGCTTCTAAATTTGTCAGCTGCCCACTTAATAGCCAGAGCCTCCTTTTCTATAGTGGCATAAGAACTCTCTGCACCCTTCAATAATCTCGACGCAAAAGCAATTACTGCTTCTTGACCATTTTTCTCTTGGGACAATACAGCTCCCAATCCTATGTTACTGGCATCCGTAGTGATGATAATCTTGTCTTTGGTACAAAAATTCTTTAATGCAGGAGCAGAGTTTATTGCATTCTTTATGAAATTGAATTCATTTTCACATTCCCCATTCCACTCAAACCATTTCTTCTTGAGTGCTTCTCGTAATGGAACGGTGTGTATGGCAAAATCCTTGACAAATTTTGAGTAATATTCAGCCATGCCAATAAATGTACGAATCTCATCTTTGTTACTTGGGCTTGGCATGCCCACAATGGTATTGACTAATTGAGGTTTTGGAAAAATTCCTTCTGCTGTAATTTTGTGTCCCAAATATTCAATCTCCGTGCAATTTATCTTACACTTATCTTTGCTCAAAGTCATGCCCGCATCATATAATTTCTTACACACGTGTAGTAACCTTTTGTCGTGCAATTCTTGAGTAACAGCATGAATCAATATGTCATCTTGAAAACATATCACTCCATCAGTATCCTTGAACATACCATGCATAACCTTTTGGAAAACTGATGCTGCCGACACTAGTCCAAAAGGCATTCTTTTAAATTGATACAAACCATCATGAGTTATGAACGCAGTCAGTTTCCTTGACTCTCTATGCAATTTAATTTGATGATAGGCAGATGATAAGTCTAACGTCGAAAATACTTTAGAGGGTCCAATGGTAGAAACAATTTCTTGTATATTAGGTAAAGGATGACGATCAGGTATGACACCTTTGTTCAATTCACGTAAATCAACACAAATTCTAAGTTTTCCTGACTTTTTTCTTATCACAACCAGTGGAGAAACCCATTCGCTAGCATCAATACTTTCTATGATTCCATCTTCTTCCATTTTCTTTAATTCCTTGTTGACTTCTTCTCGTACTGCTAACGGAATGTTTCTCAATTTTTGAGCTATAGGTTTTTTATCTGACTTGAGCAATATTTGATGAGTAAAACCTTGAAGACATCCTATATTATCTCGGAAAACCTTTAACAAACCAGCTTTACTTATAATATCACCACCTGCAATTGATTCACTGCTTCCATTACTTATGGACAAGACTGATTCCACACTGGTGGAGTCCACTTTCACTCGCAACTTACTCTGGTGAGTCCAGCTGAGTAAAGCAGTTTTCCCTTCACTTGTGATATATATTTTGCCGTTTGCCACTCTGTTCTTAAATTTCAATTTTCCCCAATGCCAACCGATGACATTAATTCTCACACCTCCATAGGCTCTTGGATTGATATCCGTTTCATGTAAATATTCATGTTTATTCTTGTTCCAAAACTGTCTCGGCAGAAGCGTATACTTTGCACCAGTATCAATCATCATACATATTTCATTGCCATCAATTGACACCATCGCCCTGGGACTTTCCAACACTTCTTCATCATTATCATCAGTTATAGTACATACGCAATCATCTTGATTTTCCATTTCAATGCGATCACTATCAGAATTGTCCCCTATCCAGTTCATGGCATTGTCGCGATATCTGCAACATTTGGAAAAGTGGCCTTTTCCTTTACACTTGTTACAAATGATCTTTAATGCTGGACAATCTGGGTCATCAGCCCAATGATTCACATTGCCACACCTGTAACACTTTCCTTGGCGCTTTTTTTCCACTTTCCTTAATTGATTCACTGGACTGTTCTTCTTAGATACTTCATATGATGAACCCTTTTGAGCATATTTACTTAACCTTTTGTCCGCTCTCCTTGAATTATATTGCTTAGTGATGGATCTCCTCTTAATGGTGTCATTATTGATCATTGAAATCGACTCCTCTTCATGCGTGTCATGCATTTTACTGTTGCTGTTTTCTATTTTTACTTGCTTCATCTTATTCTCCAATTCTTTAACACACTCCTCCGTGTGCTCTACTTCTTTAGCTACTCGAAGAACAGTGTCGAGGGAAGGATCACTTTCTGACCACAATTTTTCCCTTACTTTGCTACTGCGACACTCTAGCATAAATTGGTCTCTGAGTCTCTCATCTAGTTGCTCATTAAAGTTGCATGACTTTGCTAATTTCCTTAATGCTGTGACAAACTTTTCCACACTCTCTCCCTCCTCCTGTGTGCGTTTGCCAAACTTATAACGTTCTAGAATTATGCTCACTTTCTTTTCAAAATGTTTATCAATTTTCTTTACAGCCAGCTGGTATTCATTTAGATCCACACTGTCTTCCTCTGGTAAATCTGGAAGTGTTTCGTACTTTTCTTGGCCAACAGGACCTAAACAATGCAATAGTAATGACTTCCTTTTCTCCACACTGCAATTGGGACCACAGATCACACCTGCATAATGTTCAAACGATTTTATCCACCTCTTCCAAGGTAAAGCAGGTTCATCAGTGCTGGGCAAGAAAAAGGCAGGCGGTGGCACACTGCTGAATGCCATGAGAGTTTATATTTAATGTCTGTGCCAGATGTCCTGAAGCGCAATGTGCAATGTAAGATGAAATCTGACAAATGTGGGCTTTATTTTATGCAACCATCGCTAGCATACAAGTATTCATCTCCTCTTGAAACTTGTGTACAATGCACATACTATCCTCATGTGGATGAGTTACCACTATGTATCTGCAGATAGTAGTTCACTCATATATAATTAATAGCATTGTTCCACGAAATTGCAATGTGCACAGATTGCACTTTTCCAACTCCTACTGTACTGCCTACACCACCTTGTCACAGTGCGTGAGAATTGCAGGCTTGCATTGGAAAACAGCGGCGTACTGCGCCTTTAAGAAACATTTCCTGCTCGAAGGCATTGAGCGCATGCGCAAACTCCGATGTTAACGTAACGTAAGGCAGCTAATTGATGTATAGCATCTGCTGTCATATCGTTTGTATGCCGCACTGGAATCGCCTAGCATTACCTTCCGGAACATCAAAACGGGGCCGCTTCTACGCTCGGGCATGAGCGGAGCAGCTCCGTGTACCTCGATGCAGCATCAATACGAACGGAGCCATCCTCGTCGCCACTTGTAGTAGCCGCGGTAAGTATTACACAGACGATCAATGTGGAAATGTAATATATATTTATTAAGTTAATGTAACTACATTACAATGTAGTAAAAGGAGGAGGGAGACAACTAGTAGCAGAGGGAGCTGGACGGTTATCATTCAACTACAGTCCATCCTTCTAGAATCCTGTATGCCTCTGAGTTCCAAGTGTTCTATTATTACACACCATGATGTGGTCAGGCATGTCCCTCAGTCATCAGGCAGATTCTATTATAATAATAAATACTACACATGGCTGCCGCCAAAATGGAGTCCGGGTTCCCAGAATGAGGAATTACCGGGCCATTCCGAGTTCGGAGGGCCCGGTAATTCCTCCCTCTGGGAACCCGGACCCATGCCTTCCCCATTCCTATTTCAGCCCCCATAGGGCTGAAACTATGTGTGTGCCTTTTGTGATCCAACCTCCGAACCAGGCAAACGGGCTGTACACAGGAGATTACATCTCCCCCTTCTTAAACATTGAGTTCACATTACCCCATTTCTTCCATCAGCCTCAAAGCCTTTATTTGTGTTCTATCAGGACGTTCTTGTCTGTGAGGTTCTGGACTCTCCTGACTGCTGTGATATGTTCTGTCTCTCCACTCTTCCTCAGATTCTTCTCCATCACACATCTAGAAGTAGTCAGGTTCAGTATCTCCCTCTTCTCTTCTGGCTCTGTCCCATAATGTGTCATCAATGCTGACACACTTCTTGAAGTGTGATATATTCCGGTTGATTACTCTTGGTTCTCCATCGCCCGCCGTTGTGCCTTTTTTTCCTGGACACTCTCAAGAGTTCTGTTTGAAAAGTGGAATTCTCTTTCCTCATGCATGGTTGTCACATAACCACAGTGTCACCGATTTCAATGTTTACTTCCTTTGCTTCTTTCTTAGCATCGACTGTACGTTCCTCTCTCATTTTCCAGCGCTGTTTGCATTAAATTAGTTGCAGTCACCCTGCTTTGTTGCAGCAGTCTGGTTTTGATAGCTCTCAAAAACATGAGTTCAGCTGGACGCACCCCAGTGGTGCTATGTGGGGTGTTTCCGTAGTCCCGTAGAAGTTGGTACAGTATCTGCTCAAAGGAGCAGTTTGTGACATTTAGCAATTTGTAATACCCTCTTAACATTTGCCATGAAGTGTACTACTATGCCATTGGCTTGGGGCCACAACGGCGTGATCTTCTTGTGCCTGAAACCCATGCATTGGGCAAAGTTAGCAAACTCTTGCCTATTGAATTGGGGCCCATTGTCTGATTTGATGATTTTAGGTATGTCGTATGCCGTGAGTATTTGGTCAAGAGCTGGTATAACATAGGTGGCAAACATGGACGGTACAATCTGAATTTCAGGGAAATGTGAGTGATCATCAATTACCACTAGCACGTAGTTTCCATCTCCTGTGGGCCCAAATAAATCTATTGACAGTTCTTCCCATGCTCCTTCAGGCAGGACTGACATTTGAGGCGGGTGTGGATGTGACAGGGGCTATCACACTGCACATCGTGCACTTTTGTAGCGGGTCTTCAACTCGGAAGTCCAATTTTGTAAACCAAATTTTCCGTCTTAATAATCATTTGGTCGACACTACTCCCCGATGACCTTCATCGACGAGATCAATGCCTGTTGCCTTAGCACGATTTTGCATACTTTCATCACTCACTAGTAACAAGCTGTTGACTTCTTCTTGAATATGTCTGCTTTCCCCTTTTGATGTCTTTGGTGTGTTTCAACTTTCCGCTGAGTGTGCATCTAGCTATGCCCTTTAAGGCCAGATCTCACTCCTTCTGTAGAGGCGCTCAGTCCACGAGAATGGTTTTATTTTCTGAATGACACATTGGATGTAGGCATCAGCTATTAAAGGTTCTTACCTTGCTGAACCCGTCGGGTGTCGAGAGAGGTAGTCAGCAGGTTTTCCAGATCAGTGTATGATCTTGAATTTATAAACTTGTAGTCTCAAACCCCATGTTGCTATTCTGGGTACCACTCTAGCTCTTGGATTTCCATAGATGGTAAGGAGTGCCTGATGGTAAGTGGCAATGTAGAATTCCTTGCCATATGGGAACAAGTGAACATTTTTGCAGGCCCATATGACGGCCAAACTTTTCTTCTCGGCCTGAGAGTAGGCTTGCTCTGGGGTCGATAGGCTCCTGCTAGTGTAGGCTACCACTGCTCTAGAACGTGGTGCGTTCAGCTCATGCTGCATCAAAATGGCACCTAACCCAACCGGGCTAGCATGACTAGTGACTACAGTGTCTTTATCTGCATGGAATATGCCATGTCTTCTGCGGCAGTGATGTTTGTTTATTTATTTATAAGGCGCTCCCAACCATAGGGTATCTGGGCGCATTGCAAGAATATACAGTTTCTTAGTTACATTACATGAAAGCTAATTTCAGGTTACAAACCAGAAAAGGTTACATAGAAGGGACAATGTAAGACAATACTTTTGTGCAACATAATACATTGAGTATATACAATATGTTATTTACAAAGAAGCAAGGAACAGCTTAGGTGTTATTTACAAGGTGCAGGTAGCGGGCGGCTAAAATTGTGGTAAGTCTTTGGAGGTGAGCCACTGTTTAATATGTTTTCTGAAGTTGTAGAAGGATTGGTTAACTCTTAAGGCAATAGGTAGGGAATTCCAGAGTTGGGCCGGCAAGACAGGAAACCTGCTGCCGCCTGCTTTCTTTAATTTGAATCTAGGCACTCTTAGGCAGAAGGAGTTAGCAGTCCTGGTAGGTCGTGTGGCATTATTTTTGATGAAAACGTATGTTGCAACATATTTTCTCAAATGCCTCCTGGCATTTAGGTGATTGCCAAAATTCTCAAAGATTCTTGGTGAGCTCCCTTGGCGGAGCACTCACTGTGGCGTAGTCCTTTAGATATCTTGAGCAGTAGCTTGGCAAACCCAGAAATGATTTTAAGTCTGAAATGTTCGACAGCCCTGGTGTCATAGTCAGGGCAGCCACTTTCTCCAGATCCAGCCACATCCCTTGCTCTAAGAATATGTGTCCAAAAAATGTGAGATTCTTTTTCCAAAACTCACATTTCCCTTTGTTCAATGTCGGATGCGCTTCATCTAAGGCTAGGCAGTCAGGATGGAGAGTGTCGTCATGTTCTTCTGTTGGCTTTCCAAAAAACAGGATATCATTACTATAATTAAGACAGTTTGGTACATGCTTAATTACCTTATGTATTTGTTCCTGAAATATTTCTGGTGCCGAGGAAATCGCAAAACATAGACACTTACATCTATATAGGCCTACATGAGTGACACAAGTGGTAATGTATCAGGTTTCTGGGGCCAGTTCCAGCTGATGATATCCCTTATTGAGATCTAGTTTTGAAAATACAGTTCCCATTTGCAATAGATGAATCATGCCTGTTATTCTGGGCGCCTGATGTCTTTCCCCCTGTATGGCCTCATTTGCCCTCCTCATGTCAACGCAAATGTAAACGGCATCATCAGCTGTTTTCTTCGGGACGGGCTCTATGGAGGACACCCATGGGGCAGGCCCTGTTGATTGCTCAATGATGCGCTGATTCTGGAGGTTCCTGATTTCTTCTTCCACCATTTTTTAAATATTGAATTTGATTCCTCAGTAGTGCTGCACCACCAGTTTGATGGAAGTATCAATGTGCAGTTTTACTTTGCAGTTTCTCTATTTCCCTAGACCTGTGACTAATGCAGGAAAGGACTTGGTGATATTGTTTTCTTTCGCCATGTATTTATGGGCCTTGAGCTGATATAAAACCTGAACCAGGCCCATATCTACTGCTGTCCTGAGGCTTAGGATACATCTGCTATCTGTTTCCATTTTCTACACGTGCAGTTGTATGCAGGCCGAGTGTGACTTAAGAGCACAGATCGCCAAGACCGTGCCTCAGTACGGTAGTGGAACATTTGAAACATAATGGTAGATGTCCACAGACGGGGGGCGTGGCCAACTGCCATGTAAGCAGACGTGCTCTGTAGGAGCTCTGTAGGAGCCGAACAACGATAAGTTGGCGTGCTGCTGATTCCAACTGAAACATCCTCAAAGCAACAAAAAGGGGCATTGGAACATCGTGCCTACCAGAATAGGTGCCTGAAGGGATTTGAATGCGCATTGCCGGCGAGAAACACAGCAAAGAACTCTGTCTGCTGATGGTGACCCTAAAGATAGCGGCCAAAGCAGCGTGAGACGGTGGAGCCGGTGGAAACTCGGCAACAGCATAGATTGGTGCCGAACCCTGCATGGCATTAGAGTGGCATTTCTGAGGAGCGCTACCCTCCTACACCTCATCCGGAGAAGAAAGACACTGTGGAGCACAGGCAGCGTGGCGCGCATATAGCACAGAGGTGGAGAGGCAGCGTACGTGCCCTGGTTCCTGACCCCGGCTGGCAGAATCACAACCCAACAGAGAGAAAGGGCAGAGGACACGGATTGTGTGGGAGGCAGTGCCCTCTAGCAAAGCTGCACCAGAGCTGATCCATCATTGAAGAGGGATATAGAGGCGCTCGTAGCGGATCGCGGAGGGAGACCCAGCTGCAGTGGCTCCAGCACCGTAGCCAGAAACAGTGACTCAGAGTTGGAGGAGTTGGTGCTTGTCAGCGGTAAGGAGTAGGGGAAGCTACTGGCGGACTGACCCTGCGACCAATTAGAGGCTTTGTGAGCCACTGGCCCCGCTGTGGCACGGGCTGTGGGCTCTGAATGCGTAAACACTCCTTGTGGCCCCACGTAAAAGCGGGGAAACATGAGTAAGCGGCTGACAAGTAAATATGTTTTACTTAAAGTGAGTTGGTTGGGGTCTGGATACTAAGCGACAAAGAACCACTGGCAACTCTACACAAATAAGGGTCTAAACACCCACCGCTCTGCTAGACAACACTCTAGATAAGTGTGGAGAGACTCCCAGAACATAGAGCATAAAGCTGGGGGGGCACACAATTGGGTGCTCAGCAACTGAGGAAATGACAGCACGCAGCCTGTGGAAACAACGCACTTACCTGAATACATACTGCACGGGCCCATCTTGGCTTGAAGGGGGCAGGCCCCCCTCCCTTTCCAAAGACAACACAGTATTGCATGGTCCAATTGACACAGCACTGAGTGCTGGGCACCGAACGAAGCATGGGACACCTAAGGTGCAGCAGCCAAGACACGCAGGAGGCTCAGTGGTGGGAAGGAACACTAAAAAATCAACCCCCTGGACAAGACAAGTAGCAGATGGTTAAAGGAGTCCGGATAGCCGTACACTACCATGAGCAAACCTGAAAGATAGGCCAGGGCCACGTGCTATGGATGTGAGATCACCAACCATTGAACTAAACGGGAACTGCTAAAGCCAGCAGAAGTGGCCCTGCAGCATTAAACGTCCCAGACAAGCATGCAATCAAGTTTGCAGCCAGGAACAAAGAGAGAAGTTTACAGGGTGTACGAAGGGCAAAGGCAGTGAGAAAGAGTATTTATCTCAACAACGGCGGACAAACACAACAAAACCAAAGGCAAGCAAACCACTATGGAGTCCTATGCCAAGAGCCAAGACAGCCCGGGGAAGGATAAAAAGAGAAACAATGAGACAGGAGAGACAGCTGATCATCAAGAAGCAGCTAACCAAGCGAACCAGCAGATACTAAGTGCCACTGCCGCGCTGCAAGCCACATTAGAAGCCAAAATTGAGGCAGTTAGGGTCGATGTTGGCCTATTGAGGCAAGACGTGCGAGGCCTGGGCGAACGAACAAGCAAGTTGGAAACACAGGTTAAAGAAAAGAGGGTGCAAATGAGGTGAATGTGCTACAACAAAAGGTCAAGCTACTGGAGGACAGAGCTGAGGATGTAGAGGGCAGAGCGAGACGCAAAAACATCAGGATTGTCGGCCTGCCGCAGGGGACGGAGGGATCAGACCCTACCAATTACATAGAGAAGCTACTGCTACAGGAACTGCACCCGGTAACTTTAACCCACGGCTTCACCATCGAGAGGGCACATTGCTCCCTAGTAAGAAGACCACCACCAGGTGCACCACCCAGGCCTATCATAGCAAAGGTCCTCAATTACAAGGACAGGGAGAAGATCCTTGCATTCTCCAAAAATGGCGGCAATATACAACGGGCCTCATCCAAGCTAGCGTTCCTTCCGGACTATACATTCCAAACGGAGAAAAGACGAGCACAATATATTACAGCGAAAGAAAGACTGCGAAAAGCTGGGCTCAAATACATGTTCATCTATCCAGCCAGACTTAAGATCCTGCACAATGAAAAGGCCTTGTTCTTTGAAACTCCAACGGAAGCACAGGACTGGATGGACAGTGTTCAGATAACAGAAATAGATCCCTAATGACACAAATGTGAAGGGCGGCCCTTACGGAAAAATAGGTAGATGCACGGACCTGGCTACGAAGTGTATCGTTTGGGTAACATTTCTGCAACACAAAGCTACAGCTTACTACAGGAGCAACACAGTTCAGTTTTGGAAGTCTTGTCAGCAGGACATACCTAAATTGGCCCTATTGCTACCCCTCAACACTCTTTAAAGGTACAATTTAGTACCTACCAGTTGACCACCAGCAGACCTGCCAGCTGGCTGGATTTCGAGGAGAGGAAGCAGATCAAGTCTAAGCATACGATGCATTGCTGGACAGTTTAAGTTAAGGGGAGTTATGTTATGCGGGTGGGAGGGGATGGGTTTATTAAGGAGAGGGGGGAAGCCTAATGATTATAGTGGCAAAATGCATTCAATGGAAGACAATACACCGATCTGGTCCACAGCTCCCATGGGACTAGTGTGTTCATATATGCAATGGCTGGAGACCTAAAGATAGTGACCTGGAATGTTCAGCGTCTAAATAACTATAGCAAAAGGCAGAGGGTGATTACATACCTGAGAAGACATAAAGTAGGCACTGCAATGTTACAAGCGACTTATTTGACTGAACAGATATTGATGAAATTGGCTGAAAAATGGGGCGGAGTAGTAGTGGGCACACATTATTTGGTATATGCTTAAGGTGTTCTTACGTGGATAGCTCCCTCAATCCTTTTCATAGTACTGCACACTAAAACAGACAACGAGGGCAGAATGGTGATCATACATGGTCTGCTGGAAAACAGGGCAGTGATTATGCGCCCAATCATGATGCCACAATCTTCTTCAAGTCTCTGTACACATGACTAGGTCCGTATAGGGACGGGGTAATGATATGGGGAGGAGATTTTAATTGCACCCTAGATCCCACGATAGATCGGACAATACATTCAAAAGACCGTCCCCTCCAGCCAAAGTCCTGAACATACTCCTGTCTCAATTCCAACTACTAAATATATGGAGGACCCTTCATGAAGTCGATAGGGACTATTCCCACTACTCCATCACACACAGAGTATACACCAGATTAGATTACTTGTTCATATCTACGGAGCACATAACAGAGTTTATAGAGACTACATATCAACTAAGAGTACTCTCAGATCACGCACCCCTTCTGCTTTAACGGGTGATTGCTGCTCCAAGGCCCCCCATACCCAACTGGAGACTCAGGAGCGTACCGCTGTTGGACACTACATTTAAAGAGCATGCCAGGAAACCTATGATAGAGTTTATGGAGGACAATGAAGGAAGTGTTAAACAACTGGGTACTGTCTGGGAAGCATATAAGGTGTTGATCAGTGGCAAAATGATAGCCAATGCAGGGGGAGTGAAAAAAATCCATTATCTCAGATTTAGAGAAGACGGAAGCAAAAATAGCAGCGCTAGAGAGGAGCATCAGCGGAGGAGGAGATCACTTGGAAGAGGAGATCAGCCTGTGCCAGGCTTGTCTCACACACTGGGAAAGGCTAAGCAAATTCAGTTACACCAGGTATGTAGAAAGTGCCCATGCACAAGGGGATAAACCTGATAAAATTCTGGCCTGCTATATAAGAGCAATGATAAAAGGGTCACAATAAACTCTATACGAAAAGCAGAAGATAGAGTGGAACACAAACAAGCAGGAGTTAATTTAGCATTTCAAGAATACTATGAAAATCTGTATACAGACACCCATATGGACAGCAAAGAGGCACTCTTAGATGCATTAGATTTAATAAACCTTCCAAATTTGGATGAAGAACAGAAAGGGGGGCTAGAGGAACCTATCACTGTGGAGGAAGTGCTAGCCACGATACAATCTCTTCCTTCGGGCAAGACCCCAGGTACGGATGGCTTGCCGGGCGAATATTATAAAGATTTTGCAAGTACCATGGCGCCAGTCGTGGTCAAAGTATTCAACTAAGTGTACGAAATAGGGCTACTTCCGGAGAGCATGAGAGAGGCCCTAATACTCCCACTGTGAAAGCCACACATGAGTTCTATGGATTGTGGTTCTTATAGACTACTGTCATTATTAAACCAGGACAGCAAGATTCTTACTGCAGTGCTAACGGACACACTGCAGAAAATGATACATAAGATAATTGTTACGCTCACCTGGTATCCACGGGGGCACCACACGATACTGGATGGAGGTCTAAGCGCTATCCCAGACCCCTCTCTGCTTGGTTATGTGCCAGACGTTGGGTAGCGCCTATAAAGGGAGAATGGAGGGTTAAGATACTGGTTCTGTGATGGGTGGACTCCCACCTCCCTCTGGTCCAAATCCCCTCCCTTGGGGTTATTTTTCACCTTGTGCGTTGAACTCTCCGTCATGCGTCTCTGTGCAGGGGCGCGTGGTTGGTGTGGGCATTCCGTGGACCTATTTGCTTCACTGGTCCGTGTACCCTTATGTCGGGTCCAGACCGGCTGTGACTCCGACTCTGCTTTCTGTCTTCCAGGTGTGTTATAATGTCTTTTCTGTCTTTATTCTGTCTCTTTCTTTCCCTCCCTTTTCTCTGTTTACTCGGGGTCTTGCTCCACTACGCTGTTCCCCAACAATGTCTCTTTTTGTTTTCACAGGGATGGTTGCGATCTCGGATTTGCCCCGCCGATGGCGAAGACCACAGTGAGTTATTGATGCGTGGAGTGCTGCGCTGTTTATTGGTGTTAATTGCTAACCTGTGTTCTCTTCTCTTTGTACAAGTTGCAGTGATGTTCCGGAGTGATGAGCGATCGAAGCGCTGCTTGCCCAGGTAAGTGCTTTGTTAATGCTGACCTTGTTCCTTCTCCCTTGCAGGTTGCAGTGAAACTCAGAGACGGGCGAGGTAAGAGAAGCGCAGGGTGCTGCCAGGACTCTCTGCTTGCCCAGGTAAGAATTGTTATTAATGCTGTCCTTGTTTCTTTACCTTTGCAGGTTGTGGCGAACTCCAGAGATGGGCGAGGTAAGCGAAGCGCAGGATGGATTCAAGACCGGTTACTTCACAGGTAAGTGTTCTTGCTTGCTAATGCTGTTCTTGTTCTTCCAGGTTATTAATGGAATCTGGATCTAAGGCTTCAGGATCGGGCAGCCGGAGAAGCAGATGAGCAGTAGCTGGACACGGTGAGCGTTACGCTGCAGGAGTGCAGAATAACGCAAAGCGTGTTCTGCTGTTTGGGTGTGGTTTAAATAGCCCAGGTAAAGTAGTTCCAGGCCAAGTAGTTCCAGGCCCAGCCACACCCAGAACACTAGACCGCATGGCTTGGTTCTAAAGAACTGAGCTGTGTAATAGGCCTCCATGTTGGATTAAGGTCCAAAACTGGTATTGTTTTATTCTTGATAATGAGCTTGGCGCCAAAGGCACCAGGACTGACAACATGTATGTTTCTGATGGGGTTTTAAGGCCCTTGGGGCCATTGTGAAGGGCTTTAGCCCCACTGCTGCCATGGGGCTTTTATACCTGAGGTGGCCAGGGGCATGGATTGTGACAGTAATAAACCCGGACCAGACAGGGTCTGTCCCCGCTAGGAATATATCCTGGAACTTAAGACGGCTACATCACATGATATATAGTACCAGGGACTGACGAGAATATTGTGCAATGGCATCACTAGATGTGGCTAAATCCTTCGACTCTCTCCATTGGGACTGGTTGTATGCCACAATGACAAAAATGGGATTCGGCCCGAACTACATGAAGTGGGTTAGACAGATATATACGGAACCAATGGCAAGGGTCAGGACTGGAACAACCTACTCAGATATATGGGTGCTCCAGAAGGGCAATAGGGAGGGATGCCCGTTGTCCCCAATGTTGTACATAATAGCAGTGGAACCAATAGCAGCATATCTGAGACAGGAATACAGTGATATTGGAATAAACATAAATGGGGGTCGAACACATTGTATCAATGTATGCAGATGATATGTTAATATATTTAAGGGACCCTGAGGAGAATTTACAGTATGTGCTGGAGGTCCTAGACAACTTCAGTACATTTTCAGGGATAAGGATAAACAAGAACAAATCCATTTTATTCCTCCTAGCCCAGTCCGCGAAAGTGAGGGACACAGACTTACCTATACTTCCCTTGCCATGCAGTGGGTCTCACTTCAAATATCTTGGTCTCGATATATACTATGACCCCAAACGGGAACATGAAGTGAATACCATCCGTGCTAAAAAAAATGGCTGATCAAGTCAATGCAATTCTGGAGCAAGCTACCCCTATTGATGATGGGTAGAGCTGCCCTCCTTAAAATGGTCACTTTACCAAGAATGATGCACTGCTTTGGGAACATCCCGTACAACGGTATCAGGTAATACAATTGCAGCGAAAATGTCACCGGTAAAAAAAAAAACAAATCGCAGGAAAAATGCTGTGGTTTGACCCGGTAAAGGTGTACGCCATTATACCATTTAAGGGGATTGGGGGTTGCGAGGGTGTCCTCCGCTCCCCTTAAATGGTATAATGGGTCCCGGGGTTGCGGGGGTGTCCCCCGTATCCTTTACATGATTGTGGCGGCAAAACCACAGCATTTTTGCCACGATATTTTGTATCCACAGCCAATTTTGCCGCCATTTTAAGACATGGAACCCGTACAACATACCAAGGAGGTTCTTCCATGAGTTAGATACAGAATGTAGGAGCTTCTTATGGCAAGGTGGCAGGCACAGAGTTGCACGGAACACGTTACAAAGATCCTATGTGCTGGGAGGGCTGAGGATACTCAATTTCGAATTGTATTACCAAGCGTGCCAGCTACAATATGTGGGAAATTGGATGGTAGACGAACCCACAGTTCATACTGCCCACCTACGACCAGTAATAGAGAAACTACACCTCAGGGACCAGGTATGGGTTCCCACACAGGAGCCCACAGAGTACCATCTTTTAGTGACCCTGGGTATAAAGTTCTGGCATAGGGGCTGCAGGGCTATAGGGATCATGGACCCGATGTCACCACAAACGCAGCTGGCTGCAGTAATGACAGACAATAGGAGGCTAAAGGCTGGACTCAGGGCACATTGGGAACCCTGTGGTATAGCGACAATAGGGGACCTATGGGAGGGAGACAAGCAGTTAGAATTCTTCGAACTACATGCATCCACGGACATACATAAACGCCAATTCCTGATGCACACGACTATACTAAAAACAATAAAGAACAGGTGGCCAGAAGTGGATGGGGCTCTGGAAATCAAAGATGAAATGGAAACAATGATAAATATCTCGGAGGGAGGGCATGACATATCTAGGCTGTATGAGACCCTAATAGGTTGTACCTCGAAGGAGGAAATGAGCAGAGGAGGCAGAGAAGGGCAGGAGAGAGAACTGGGAAGATCCTTTGAAGACAAGGAATGGGGTAACATTGTAGCATATCACAAAAAAGTATCAGGAAACGCTAGACTACAGATGCTCCATTTTTACATCACCCAAAGAGCATCCCTCACTCCAGAGGTGATAGCCAAGTTCAAAGGTGCAAGTAGTCAGAAGTGCCCCAAATGTAAAATAGAAAATGTAGGTATGACAAACATGTTGTGGGAATGTGCAGCCATACAGGAATGTTGGCAGAATATAGCTACCAAGGTGGCGGTGGGGGGAATTATTCTGGATGTACAGTCACTGGAGGCATGCATATTGGGGCATTTTAAGAGAGCAACTAAGCAGAAAGCAATGGGGAAGATAAAAGATCTCATATACGTACTAGCAAAGCGCAGCATTGCTATGACATGGAAGGCAACAGCAGCTCCAAGTGTAAACAGGGGGTGGGGAGACTTGAGGAAATGGTCGACAGCGTAAACAGGGGAATGGGAGAGGGCGCTGAGAGAGCAAAAACAAGAACCCAGTCCTGATCTAATGAAATGGATAGCTCTAACTGTTACTATGTTCTGCCAGAACAACGACAATGACAATGACTCGGTCCAGACATTATAGACTAAAAAGGAGGGAGAGCACCAGATCTACTAAGGAATGCGGTCATACTACACAAAGGCTTGGGGGGGGTTGTTGGGGTTTCGTTAAGCTGTTGGAATGTTAAATTGAACAACACTGCAATGACATAAATGTACTGTTTTGTTAAACTAATAAAAAATAAAAAATAAATAAATAAAGGGTACATGTCCATCATGCATGGTTTCAGCTTCGGTGGGTGGGGCATTTTGTTGTTTATATCTCTGCTTATCATGTTCACCGTAGCTCCAGTGTCAGTTAGAAATTACGCTGGCATGCTGTTCCCCTGCATCAGCAAATGTTGGGCTATGTTCTTTAGCAGTGGAATTTCCCAACGCCAACATGTACCCTTTCTTCTGAACATCTTCCGTGGAAGGCGTGGAGTCACTGTCTGACTGCGAATGTACTTCAATATATCTATCGTACATGTCTCTTCGAGCATCTGCGTTCTTGATCAGGGGAGCAACGTTCTCTCCTGAAGTTTTGTCTGCTGCTTTCTCCTCCCGAGTGATGGTATTGTCTATGCTCGCCAGCCGACTCGAGTCCACCGGTCTTCTGGTATGGTAGCGTCATCCCCCTTTCGGTGAGGCCTTGTCTCTGATTGTGATGGGTGCATTCTTTCAGACCATACGAAAATGGTTCTCTCGTCCAAAGGCTGCACATTTTTGTCCCATCGCCGGGCAGGTTCCTTCATGTGGGAATTCGTATCCACATTTGAAACACCTTAGGTCCTTCTTTTTGCTACAATCACCTGGTGTTGAGGGTAGTTTGAGCACACTCTCCTGTTTTTGTTTTTGTTGAATCTTGACATTGTTCATGGTCTCCATTTGTTTATTTATTGCATGCATGTTCTGTGCGAAACAACGACAGAATTCCTTCTAGCGACCTTTGTTTTTGCATTAATCTTTTTCCGGAATACCAGGGATGGACATCCCACTATCACCTGGGATCTGAGGGCTTGATCATTCGAGTATATGTGGCAATCACAATGCTTGATACGAATGCAGAGTCGCATGACAAAGTTGTCTAAAGTTTCTTCTTTCTTCTGTGTTGTAGTGTGGAAAACATGCCTTCCATAATCCATATTCTTCTTAGGCACGAAATATGCCGATAGGGCCTCTTTTCATTCATCGAAGATGCTGTATTATTCTCAAGAAGTTCAAATAATATGTCACGAGTTGCTAGTCCCCCTGCCAGTGTGAAGATGTTCATTTTCCTCTCATTATCTAGGTGTCCCATGGACCCCAGATTTACTTTGAAGTCCCTTATCCACCAAGCCCATCTTGGGCCTAAACTGCCAGTGTCCTTTAGATCGAATGCTGTAGGGAACTGCATGGAGAGTGACTCACTGTGCTTTGGTTGAAATGCTCCCGATGAGCGTGCAGGGACCGTTGCAGGAATGTCTTCTGAGACTTTCTGTTGGGTACTTCCGTAGAATACACCATAGTCAGCTGTTTCCCTAGATTGAGTGTAGGTAGAATCTCATTGAACGCTCTAAATGTTCTTACTCCTCTGGCGGAAGATCGTTTGCACTCCCTCTTATAGCGACTGGGTGCAGGCCTGCTGCATGTGTTGTAGGCCGCTCGTGGCCCCAGTGATGCTGGTGTGCTATGATCCGCACCTCAGTGGAGTTGAAACAGGTTGCTGTGGGTGCATTTCTGGATTGGAAGATACAGCAAAACAAGCACTTCTCGTCGAAGGAGGGCCTACAATTGATATCTGGTTTTAGGGACAAGATTTTACGAGAGTGAAAAGATTTAGCGGATATTGCCATGCCACGCTTCATGCCCAAGTTATACCCTTTTAAGGGTGGGTATCCAAACTGCCGGAATCCACTGAAGTTGACGACATTCTCACCAGTCTGATGGGTGGGTCTTCCATGTTGGCAGAGGAAGCAACTGTCAAGAGTCCCGGTTGACAGAAAGGCAGACACTGCCCTGAAAAGATATTGGCTCCCACTTCACCTTGTGGGCAGGTACCTATCATGGTTCCAACATGGCAGAAAGAGTCCTGTCTGGAATCAAAAAGCTAAAGAAGGCAATGGAGGATGGGTCGGATTGTTCATCAGTGCTTATTGACATGCAACATCAAGTGGAATTAATTTCTGATCTGTTTTACGACATTGTCCAGGGACCACAATGTGAATGGGATATTTGTTTTTTTTTTAAATGTATTTACTTGTTTGTAATCAAAACAAAATTGATTTTTACAAGAAATCATTTCATTAAAGGAGGTGTGGACGATCGTAGAATTTGTCAGAAGGCTTTCACTTAGTTACTAGTGACTAGGTTTTCAGTCTCTGTTGCCATTTTCAGTGCTGCTTTTAGGATTTTAGCTGCGGCCGTTGACCATTTCGTTTTTTCTCCTGCAACCAAGTGACACCACCATGTATCTTCATCTCTGAGTGGGGAATCGTGGAACAGGGGTGCCACAAAAGCTTCCCGCAAGTGAGCTGTTTTAATACAGTTCAGAAGCAGATGTCTTGAGGTTTCCACCAATTCCACGTTTGCGCATAGTCTGCAGGTTTTCGAAGCTGGTTGGGAGCGAATAGATCAGATTTCTTGGGTTGGCATTAAGTTTAATCTAATTTTCATGAGGGTTTTTTGAAGTTTCTTGTTTGGAAATTGTATACAGAAGTTCAAAGGTAATCTTAGCTTGTTGGTCGTTGGTGGCAGATGGTGTAATAGTTTGTTGGCGGTTGCCGTTTCGGCCGTTTGGATCCAATCTTCTTGGGCCATTTTGGTTTTTATCTTTTCAGGGTTTTGAAGTAGGTCGTCATGGGTACAGGCAAGATCTTTGAGCTTCTTTGTGAGCTTCTGTTCCCAGATGTTTAAAGATTTGCAGCGACCTTGATTAAGTTCCGCCTGAATCATTTTGTATATCGGAAGAGTTTCTGGCGTTATGATTTCCCTAAGAAGTCTCATTTGGCTTTTTTCCACCGATGCCGCAAGCGATAGCAGGCCTAGTTCGCGTCTGATAGCTGATCGACGTCGATTTGGAAAGTCCCAATACAGCTTTCCAGAGATAACCCTCCAGTTTCGGCCATATAGTTTCCTGTATATTTAAGGCCGTGTCCATTCCATAGGTTAAAGATGGTACCACCTTTTGTTTATAGAATTGAATTGCTGGTAAAAGGGAACATTTCCCATATTTACGGTCGACTAGCCTTGTTTGGATAGTCAATGTTTTTATTTTGCTCCACAGGGCCAGGTGTGTTGACTTTTCCGAAGTTGTTGCGTCGATCGTTATTCCCAGATATTTTATGTCTGTGACTATCTCAATGTTTATGTTATTCAAGAACCAGTTGTCATTTCCTCTAGCTTTGGAGCGGTTCTGCCCCATGACCAAAATTTTGGATTTCGCAGTGTTAATCTCAAGATCGTTTTCACGTATGTACTTTGCCAGGTTGGTTAATTGGCGCTGGAGGCCTATTTGTGTTTGATCCATGAGGATCAGATTATCCGCATAGAGGAGTCTTGATATTAGGTTGTTCCCAACTTTTGGTGGGAATGATCTGACCGATGGTTGGGTGTGTTGAAAATCTCCTAGGAAAGCAATAAAGAGAGCCGGAGCAAGTGGACAGCCTTGTTTCACTCCACGGTCAGACTTAAACTGGTCAGACAACATCCCCTGCCTGTTTAGTCGGACCCAGATTTTTGTGTCAGTGTGGACTGCGATCACTGGCTCTAAGATTTCCGTGGGACAGTTCCAGTTGGTTAATTTGGACCATAGTTTTTGTCGACTGATTTTATCGAAAGCTTGCGACAAATCTATGAACGCTATAAATACTTTCGGCGCACCGTTCTTTATGTTTTCTTTTATGATGTTCAAGATCATGATGTTGATGCTGGTGCTTGCGTTCTTCACGAAGCCTGTTTGCAATGGATCTAGGCATGGAGAATTTCTTGCCCATTCTTGAAATCTGATTAGAAGTAGAGTCGCAAAAATCTTGCCCATGATGTTTAGCAAGGCTATAGGGCGGTAGTTGGCCGGGTTATCTCTATTTCCTTTTTTGAAGATTGGGACTATCACAACTTCAGTCCATGTTTTGGGAATTTGTTTGGTAACTTGGCATTGCTCAAAGATTTTTGTTATGAGGACGGACCATTCCAACGGGTGTTGCTTCAAATCTATGTTGGTTAGGCCGTCCGGGCCAGGAGCCCTCGATGGTTTCAGTTTAGTAATTGTTGATAAAATGTCCTCCTGTTGTGCTAGATTCACCCAAGTTGTTTCTTTGGGAAATATAAGGGTGTTTGTCGATGGAGACAGGGGTGCAAATTGGTTTGATAAAAGGGTTATCCAAGTCGATTCCGGTATGGTGTTTATCAGTTGATTGTCGGTCTGAAGATCTTTATTCTTGATTAAAGCCCAAAAAACTCTTGTGCTCTTTGAGGTTAAAGTTTTAAGCATTTGCTCTGCGTCATTTTGATACATTGCTGCTTTATGTTGTTTTAGCCACGATCTGTATGATTTTGTTGCAGCTTTCAAAATGCATTTTTGATCGTCGTCGCCGATTGATATACACAAACGCCTTAATTTTCGCAATTCTCTTCTTTTGTGGACTAATTGTGTATCATATTCGTGAGGTCCATTTTTCTTTACACTGGTTCGTTTCCCTTGTTTTGTCCTGTGGATTAAGAGGAAAGGGAGGTAGTTTGGCCTAACTGGTGCGTCGCTGGTGTTTCTGATTTCTTCATGATATTTATTTGCGATCTCTTTTATGTTTGCCGCCATTAGTTGGATTTGTGTTTGTTTAGTTGATGACTCTACGTCAGCTGTGTACGTTTCTTTGTGGACACTTGCTGTTTCGAAAGCCATGGTTAATAAATTGTGATCACTTGCCTTCGTTCTGTAGACCTCATACGAGCCCACATATGGTAGTAGAGCGTGTGAGATGAAGATATAATCCAGCGTTGCTGCAGCTTCGGCTCGTTCCCATGTTGGTATGGCTGGTAACTGGCCTTGGACTGCTGCTACATTGTGGAAATTTCTGGCGTCCATAAGGTCTGACCATAACACTCCTCTTTTGACGGCAGCTGAGATAGGTGTAGTGGTGGAAGGTTGGTCGCACTTTGCGTTTAAATCACCACAAATAATGATGTGGTCAATTGCCAGTTCAGTTGTAAATTTGTCCAGTATTTCGGCCACTGAGTCACAGAAGTCGATGTTGTTGATTCTTTGGGGGTTCCAATAAACGTTTATGATGGCTAAATTTGACTTTGTTCTGCCCCTTGAAGCCTCCTTTAGGTGAGACCCCTCCGTTTGTAGAGCTAAAATACCATAGGTTTCCACCACCTTTGTTTTGATGGAGATTCCTGAGCCGACACATACTGCAGGTAAAAGACCTGACGATGGTCTGCCTAAGATGCCTTTCACCGCTGGTGATATTTGCATTTCGTAGCCGTCGAGAGCCGTTTTTTCTATCAACCAGGTCTCCTGGAGACATATTATGTCAATATTCCATCAGCGGGAGAGTCCACATGCACATCAAGGACCAGAAGCATAAAGGGTCACAATAGTCCACCACCCATAAATTCCCCTTTGAGGACAAGAAACTATTTGGGGATTCCTTGGAGGCCAAGGTCCATAACATCTACAAGAAGGACAGACATACAGAAATATTGAGAAAAAAAGACCACCAGCATGGGGAGTTTTCTGAATACTAAACCACAAAGGAAACCTCAATTCCCCAGATCTTGGGGTGAACAAACAAAGGGCATGTTCCATGGAACATGAGGAGACACAGGTCTCCACCCAAGGGTCAGAAGTTGTCAAAACTGATGTTGGCGGGTGGGTGACAGGCTGGCGCTCTTTTCCAGGATTTGGGACCAGTTGGCCTCAGACACTTGGGCCAACAATCACTATGCGACTGGGCTAAGAAATTGAGTTCTCCTCCCTTCCGCTGTACTCAGGCAAAGTGTGGACTCTGTTTCAAAGGACAAGGTCAAGAGGTAGGCTATGGGATTCACCATTCAAGAGCTGTATTTCAAAAAGGGGATAATCTGAGTAATGAGGGGGCAAAGGTGACAGGATTTTATTTCAGAGATTTCCTGGTGCCAAGCCGCGCAGCAACAAGTTTAGACTGATTATAGATCTCAAGGCTCTGAACAAGTTTGTGTCGCCTTGGCCTTTCAAGATGGAGACCCTCTAGTGGATAGTCATGTGAATTCCGAAAGGGCACTGGCTAGTGTCAGTGGACCTGCATGACGCATATTAACACATTCCCATTCTCTGGGAAAATCAATAGTTTCTGAGGTTCACAGAAGGGGCAAGACCATTTTCAGTTCTGGGTCTGGCTGTTCGGCCTGAAATCAGCACCTAGGGTGTTTACAAAGCTGCTGACCCCTCTAGTGGCGACTCTCTATCAGGTAGTGTATCCCTACTTGGACGATTGGTTGCTCAGGGCAGCGGACAGGATAGTGGTACTCAGATCTGCAAAGGGTCGGTGAATCCTTACTGTGTGGCTTACATAAATATCCCCAAATCACATATGACATATTACCAGTTTCTCAAGATTCGTTGGGGCTCAGTTCTGTATGAGAGAAGGGCACCTTGGACTACTTCGGGACAGATAAGTTGCTCATACTTCTCATCAGGGACAGGGGGATGATCACGGTCTTTGACACTTAATGGATACATGGCGTTTTGTGTTTTTGTTGTCCCTTGGGTGAGATTCCCTTGATGCTCCACCTCCACTCCTTTTGGCACCTTGTATCCCAGCTCGAGGACTGGCTAATCCTGATAACCGAATCTCTGCGGAGAGATCTCAAATGTTGGTTATCTCCATCTCACCTTCAGATGGCGTAATCATATCACCATCCAGACGGATAACCCTTAACACAGCAAATACAAGTGGGGTACGACACTGCAGGACAGGGTCATCAGGAGTGATGGTCTCAACAAGATCTCAGGCACTTCTCCAAATGGACCGAACTAGAGGCCATTGGCAGGCCCTGCTAGTCTTCAAGGCCATGGTATAGAGCCATTCCGTGGTGGTGGTGAGGACGGACAGTACCACGGCCCTATCTACCTTAAATCATCTGTGGGGAATGAGGGCTTGGCCCTCTGGAATCCACACAAAGCAAATTGGTTTCCGTGTGAAACGCCATCTACCTTCTTCGGAGGCTGTCCACATCAAAGGCATAGACAATGTTATTGCAGGCCACCTCTGCAGCTTATTTCCAATAGCAGGGGAGGGGTCTCTGTGGAAAAAAAGGTGTTTGGGGAAACTTGCACGAGGTTTGGGACACTGGAAATAGATCCATTTGTATCCCCTAAAAATGCTCAGATCCCTGGATTTTGCTCCAGGTTTCCAGCCCAGGAAGTTTAGGGGGGTGGGCGCCATGCTCACAAATTCCCCCCCCCCCGTCCACCATCGCTGGTTTATGGATTCCCTCGATCCCACAACTGACCAGGAAGATAAGGGAGAGCTGGGTCATGTCTATTCTGTTGGTGGCAATTTGGCCAGTGAGGGGATGCTGACCCTCTTTTCTAGAGCTGCATGTGGAACCATCATGGATGATACCCAGGTGGCCTTCCCCCCTGAAGGAAGACCACCCCTTCCCTCATCCCGACTCATTTTATGGGGGTTTTGGAAGTTGAGAGGAGGGGACTGCAGAATTTAGAACTTTTGGTGCAAGTGGCGATGGCTGTGCAAGGGGCACGGAGGTCTTCTACTCTTAAGTTGTATGAACGTCACTGGGCCAACTTTGTAGCCTGTTGCAATAGAAAAGACCTACCAGATCTAAACTGTGGTATTCCAGATATATTGCAATTTCTTTATGACAGGGCCTTAAAAGGACTGGCTGGATCCTCCTTAAGAGCACAATGAGCAGCCATTAAAGCATTCAGAAACATTAGACCTTTACTCCGGGGTGAAGAGGGGGGAGATTAAGTAACTAAGCGGCTTAAGAGTATTGTGGTCTCTAGACCTGTGTAATTAGTGGGACACCCTCCTTGGGATCTGCCGATGGTTCTTGGAATGCCACTAAAGAGTATTGATTGAAGATTGCTGACCCTCAAAGCTACCTTTCTGATTGTTACCTCAGCCTGAAGGCTGGGAGAGACCGGTACCCTTTAATGCAGACTCCCATTCGAGAAAGTGCGCAACAAGGCATTTATTTTGAGGTGTGACTCAGCTTTTATCCCTAAGGTAGCTCCCAGGTTTCACAGAATTTAGGAAATAGTGCTGCCGGCTTTCTTTCAGGATCACAGCTCCCCTGATGAGGCCGCCTGGCAATGGATGGGAAAAGGGCTTTTCTCCAGTACCTGAACTGCACCCAGTCCCTCAAGAAAATTGACAATTTATTGGTAACGTTTAGAATCGGGGGTTGTGGGTAAAAAGGCCTCCATGGTAACCATCAATAGATGGATCAGAACCATCACCCTTACGTCCTATGAGAAGGTGGGCCTGCATCCCAGGGCCCGATTCTCGGTGGATCCACGAGGGAAGTAGCGACCTCATGCGCAACATAAAAGGGGGTATCATTGCAGGACATCTGCTGGGCTGCCACAAGGGATAGTTTCAATAACTTTATTCAGCACTATAAATAGAATGTGCATGGCCCAGATCGACTTTTTCGAGCATGGGGGTGTTACAGTCTGGCACTCACGGACTCATGTTTTTCACTGTTCCTCTGACGTCAATAAAGTGGTGGTGGCTGGCTATGCATTCTATTTGAGGGTCCGGGTGGTTTGTCATAGGCCCGGCTCATCCCCAGCAGCGTGCTTTGGTAAATCCCAGCAGTAAGTACTGGGACAAGGAAGAGGGAAGTGGAAGTGGCGATGGCTGTGCAAGTAATGATCGGATTAATAACTGGTAATCTTCATTACTCCTAGTCTTACTCTTCCTTGTCACAGTATGGACATCCGACTGTGCCCTCCCAGTTGGGGCAAGGGTCCCAAGATTGGGCTTCTAAAACTGTAGTGTCATGGGTAGCAAGGAGGTTGCGCCTCCCAGGAGGGGCTGGCCAGTAAGAAGAAAGCTTGGAAGAAAGGTTCCTGAAAGTGAAGCGTGGCCCGAAAAGAAAGCACTAGGACGAGGAAGAGTAAGTCCGGAGTAATGAAGATTACCAATACGTAATCCGATCATTTTCTCATATGGGAACCAATCATCAACAACATTGTGAATGAAATAGGAACCCATCGTATATTAAGGAGAGAGAAAACAATAGTTTTCTTTTGGAACATGAATATGTGATACCTAGACCCAACAAGTAATTGCATCATAGTTCTGCTCCTGCTTTGACCAGAGAGCCATCCATTATTCACAGAGAGTCTTTCAATTAGTGCAAAGCGAGCAGCCCATGAAACCGAGACCTCTCATCACAAGGGAGCTCCATGCCCTCGGAGGCTGAATGAGGCGCGGTCATGTTACCGATGCCCTGTAAACTGCATCGCAATGCCTAAATGCACTCCCAATAAAGGAAGATCATTTTAAACTCTTTACGATCATATTATTAATCAGGACATGTATTTTGAACTCAACCCCCTACCATCTGCTTATATAGACTTACAACAAGCATTGTCATCGCCAATGTGCCTGTCTATTTTGTGAGGTAAAGAGCTTTTGAGTGGGGAGTGTAAAGATGTGTTGTGTGTATGGTTTTCTGAAATTGCATGTGAAGAGGATACTCGCACATGTCCATAGTCATCAGAGGGCAAGGAGTGTATGGTCTCAGAGCCTCAAACCGCTTGAGCAGTTTTAATGCACACTGGTGCGGGGTGGGGGTGGCAAGTTACCTGCCTTTGACATTAGGAATGCGATTCTTTGTTCTTGTTGGACAAGAGTATCACGTTTCCGCAGTGCCGAGAGCAGGTTCCAGCATGAGGAAAGCACACCGCTGCACTCTGCCAGCAGGGGCGCTGTAGCACGCGGGCAGGGCCTGGTGCTCTCGCGCGATGGGAGCACTGCCCTGTGCCAAAGAGAACAACACATCAGGGTCGGACTGGAGAATACAATTGCCTTGGGCACCAATGAAAAAGTGGCGCACAATTGCAAATGGCAATTCATTCCTTTAGTGACAGACTGTTTAAATAGTCCTCTAGGGGGAGTTTTTTTGCTCAAATGTAATGAGAATTCTTGAAATGTAAAGAATATTTTTTCAGCAACAATGGTCAAAACGACTACCTGCATAGTGAAATAACTAACTGGCCCGCATTGGCCAAAAAAGTGGGTCATTTTTAACCAAAAATATCGGCCCACACTAGGATTTTGCGTTTTTGGTTCGGGCGTCGCCCTATGGGCCAGTCCAAGCCTGCCACACACGCACTGCTTCAGCAAAAACATGACGTTTCACACAGAAAGGCCCTGCTGCCAAGTCCATTGATTAATCATGCCACTAATATACGGTGGACTAATGCTCATTTCTCCAGCATGCAAAGATGACGCGGAAAATCGGTGGAATGGCCCAAGTGTGTGACTTGGGGCCTTATTACAAGTTACAAGGAACAGGACTCGTGGACTCCTCCAGGCAGGTGAATATTTGTATGTGTATTGGTGTTGAAATCCATGATATGGGGCGATAAAACATGCAGTATTAAAAAATACCAGCTATTTTCCCGAATTACTTGAATTGATGTTAATGGAGTTTACACAGATATTTCTGCAGGAGGCGACTAGTAAGTACTGGGCATGCGCACACTTGGGCTGTTGAACTTCAAAACGAGGCCCGATTTTATGGGAGGGTAAATCTTTTGTGTATTAGTGCTTGGATTGGGTGAACGACATTGTGAGCGGGAAAGTGTTTTCATGTGGTTGATGGATGAATTTTCGGGTAAATTGATAGCCAGGAAACACTTCTGGTATTGATTTATTGTATCAACATTTAAGATAAGCCCTTGGTGACCTTTCATCAACCTCAGGCAACGTTACAATTCTTCTTTCTTATGTTGTTATCTTCCATCGAAAATACATCAGGAATTCAAAGATGTTGCTGGGTGTTTGTTTTTAAGGCCCCTAGTTAAATACGAAGCTACAACTTTATGTGGTGTTAAGCTCCCGTTCTAAGGGCTAGAACGGGGGTAACGGCCCGGCAACCCAATTTAGCGGGGCAAGCGTAGCAAGGGCCCTTAATGAGGGCTCTGGGCCATTACACCCTGTTACAGCATTTGGAATGCGGGCTTAAGTCCATTAGCACCCCGGGCTACCAAAGCGGTACCCTGGGATGCTAAAAAATGGATTTTCCTTCGTTCAAAGAAAAGTGACGCGCGCCCTGTAGAATGCAGAAAAATCCTTTACAAAGATGGCCGCCATGGAAATGGAAGGCAGCGCTACGTACAGAGCCCCTTTTTCCTTTCCATGGTGGCCTACGGGAGGCAAGGGGAAGGCGTGGATGCGGCGGCAACACCCGCCGCTGCCGAAATAAGGTAAGTAGAGGCATGTGGGGATGGACATTTTTAAAAAGTGGACGTAGGGTGGGGGTAGAGGGAGACGGGGGAGCTGGCCATCACACGGCATGAAACGCTGGCTTTCACTGGCGGTTCAAACCTGCGTTCCTAGCCACCTGATTAGCTGTCACCCCCCCGCCAGGGTGCTAATGATGTTTATGTAAGGGCATTAGAGGGTAGCATGGACAAACAGGGCCTGTTCTAAGCTTTGCCAGGCCATGTGTGGCAAAGGAGACATGCACGTTCCATAATATGCATATATATTGACCTCGCCACAAGTGAAAGTACAGAAAAAGTTGTTACAGTGAGTAGAATCAGTTGATACCTGAGTGCACCATGGGAAGTCCCAGTAAAAGGATTTTCCATGAGCGTCAAATTACATTGTGATATTAATTTGAATGGTCAGTATTTTTACTATATTTGGAGTAAAACTTGAGGATATTAAACTATGAGAAAAGTGTTTTACGAAAAGCGTACACTTTAAAGTGAATCACTCTTATGGGCTTACCATTTTGGCAGTTAAGTAACAGAACATGATTTGCCCAAGGTCAGACACACTTCAGTTAAGTGGAGAAGCTGGGAAATTAACCCAGTATACACGTTTGGCGCTTGACTAGATACATTCTCAGCTCAGATTGGTAAAAGAAATACCTAATAATCCAACCTGACATATATATATAAATATATATGTATGTCTTTACCTCTTAAGCATTCACTTCACCATACATTCACATTGCCACATTTACTTCTTCATATCTTTACTTCTGCCTTTTGAGAAAGATTAGTAAAAAAAATAAAAAGTTATTAAGAAAGCAAACAGTTTTCATTTCCCCATAGAGAAAAAGTCATCCAATCTGTGCTGTGCACAGCATAAACTGCTGGATGTAACTGGACCAGGTATGAAACAACTTGGGCACGAAGCATTGACTTGATTTCCAGGATGGGTCTGGGGTTATTCCGTCAAGTAGTTTTTTTTTTTTTCAAAATATATATTTATTGGTTTTTGTACAAACATTGCATCGAGTGGTAGCGAATACATAAAGAGCGCTGCGAGCAGCGACGTTGAGCATTCGAGATACAAGTAGTAAAACAACAAGGACAATGTCCTTCATAACAAAACAACAGTAATAACAGGTCAGGGGACAGTTCAAGGGGGAGGGCAAGCGGTTAGTTTAGCCCTAGTGGGCAGTGATAGGTTACAAGTGGGCGAGAAGGGATCCTTGAAAGTTCTTTAGGCGCTGGGTCATGAGTGGGTGGCGGCGAGCGTCAGATTGTCCGGGCCTTGATGCGTTATTCCTGGGTTTAATAGCCGGCGGGATCTTGGGCCAATCTGAACCTCTGCTACTGCGTTGTCCCCTCTGTATTTATTCAGTTTTGTCCATCCATCGTAGGGAGGGGGGTTGTCGTGCCAACCCTGGGAATTTCTGGGTGTAGTCCAAAAAGGGAGCCCATGTTTGGGAGAATTTGTCTCTGTTTCCGAACCGGAGGGCAGTTATCTTTTCTGCTGCGATTATGTCCCAGCATTTCGTCCACCACATTTGTACTGCTGGGCCCTCTGGGTTTTTCCACAGCCTAGCTATGGAGATTTTCGCGGCCGTCAACAGGTGGGAGCATAACTCTGCTCTGTGCCCGGAGAGGGGGAATTGGCCCTCCCCGCTTGATCCCAATAGAGCGATGCCCGGGTCCCATGGGATGGAGAGACCTGTGATTTTCTTGATGTGATCCAGCACTGATTTCCAGAATTGGATAGACTTGGGACATGACCAAAACAGATGGAAGAGTGTGCCTTTGTCTGGGCATCCTCTCCAGCAAGCCGGGGGAATCGTGGGGTTGCATTTATTGAGTATCTCTGGGGTCCGATACCACCTGAAGCATACCTTGAATGCCCCTTCCTTGTTGGAAACACACTTCGAGCTTCTGTTTGCTCTTGTCCAGATGTGGTTCCACTCCTCCAAATCGATAGGCCTCCCGATGTCATTTTCCCACTTCAGCATATATGGTTCTTTGTGGGATGGGTCTGTTCTGTCTAAGAGCTTGTAGAGGGTGGAGATTCTGCCCTTTGGCGGGGAGCCTGTGAGGGTGAGTTCCAGGCCTGTAAGGGCCCTGCTTCATCTCTCTGCTCGAGAGCCAGTGGCGGAGCTGGGTGTATCTGAATCTTTCGCTCTCCGGCACGTCGAACTGTGCCTTGCAGGCCTCGAAGTCCAGGGGGATTCCTTCCTCATAAAAATCTTGTATCCTCTCCAGTCCTCCATCTTTCCATCTCCTGAAGTTACTGAGGTTACAGCCTGGGGTGAATTCTGGGTTTCCCCAAACCGGGGTGAGTGGGCCCGTCGTGCCGCGGATGTTCCATAGTTGCGCCGCTTTCTTCCAGCTCCTCACTGTGTTTTCAGTTGCCGACAGAGGACCCATTCCCTTGTTTGCGTTGGGTTCCTTCAGGTGTGGCAGTGAGGTTATTGGGCTTGGACTCCAGGCCTCCTCCAGCTCCAGCCAGCGGGGCTTGGAGGCGGCAGGGAGCCAAGCGAACGCCGACGAGAGCTGAGCGGCCAGAGCATATCTTGCAACATCGGGTGCTCCCAGACCTCCCGTCTCCCGACCCCGGAGCATGATCTTTCGCGGGATGCGCGGCTGTTTCCCCTCCCAGATAAAGCTCATGATGTTCTTTTGTAACTTCTGGATCTCTTGCTTCGGGATTGTAGTGGGTATGGCAGCACACTGGTACAGGAGTCTAGGGATGAGGTTCATCTTCAAGGCCGTGATTCTTCCAAACCAGGAGATCTCCTGTTTTTGCCAGCGTGAGAGGTCGGCTTTAAGTTCTTTCAGGAGTGCCGGGAAGTTGGCTCTGTATCCGTCAAGTAGTTTTTAAAATATTTGATGGGGATGCCTCCTGCTCCCAAAGTTATAGCTATATCTACCATTGCGTTTTGCGCCAGAGAGGCTTTAAAAAAATAAACAATCCGCCTTTGTTTTTTGTTTGTTGCAAGGGATAGCCTGGGTTATTTACAAAATAACCGGGGTTAGCCAAAAACAAAAAGTGGAAAAATGCTATTTGGAGGAGGAAAAAGGATGAAATGGCATCAGGCTAGAGGTGAGGAGGTGGAAAGAGGACACCATATGAAATTGGGGGCTAGGAGGTGGGGGCTGGGGACCAAGTTCAGAGCTCGAACGTTTTCTCATAACCAGTGTTATTTTCACATAACCGGAGTAATAGTAGAAAACGGGATTGGGAATGGAAGTGCGTCACATGAATAAATGGAGTTAAACTGACTTCCCACATATACTGAATTTCAAGGGGTTGTTGCAATACATCTGTACAACTTAACTGCACCTTAACTAAGGTTTTTTTCTGTGGATAAATATATATATATATATATCTTCTTTCAGCCTGTGAAACCACTGGCAATTTAGTAAAGATTGGACATAGTCCAGATAACAAAATAAACAAATTATTTATTTCATAAATTCTCCGAATCCCAAAGTGTAGCCAAGGTATGTCAGCATCACGACGACGTGTTTCACAACAAACATGTTGCTTATTCACATTACCCAATCCCCAGTGAGACCACATTAAAATAAGGAAGAAAGGGAGTGGCATGGCAGAAGGACCCAGCAGCAAGCGAAGCAAACATTGATCCAAAGTGCATTGTCCATCATCTGTGTTTGATCTTCCAAGACACCTTATGTCGACTATTATTAGATCTAGGAACTGTATCGGCCATTTTAGGCTGTGCATCGCATATAGGATCATCATGTCTTTGATCCTCATGCCACACAAACACAACTATACTATACTATAGCGAATTCATAGAAAATGCATTCATTCTTTAGTGCACACTCAAAAATTCGAAAATGCATTACATCACATGTAAAATTGCTCATATTCTGCATACGCATTGAAAACAGTCCGGCTTTGAAACGCCTCTTAGCCGATGTAAATTAATAACTTATTGTTTGTTAAGTGATCCCTGCACATTTGTATATTCCCCATGGAACAATGTTCGATACTCGGGGAAGGATATCGTTTGATCGTTATCCCGTAAAGTCCAACATTATGATGCAAAAATACAGAGTGTGATGATCAATGCTCCATGATCCGAAACATAGCCTCAGCAGCTCGACAATGTGAGATTAATACTAGCTAGAATATATAATTTATAAGGATATAATGTTTATTCCAGCATTGCTGTGATGAATGTTCAATGCAACTTTATTTATTCTAAGTGCACTTGTGATTTTTTCAATGCACCGCCTGGCGATGTCCGTCAAGGGTGGAACACGTGGTGGTGTTGTCTGGCAGGGTTGCAGCCCTGCTGCCTGACTCTTTTAACTAAACTGGACATGTTTGCACCTTCCTGGCGTGTGCACATGTTAAACCGCGTTTCTGTAAGCAGTATAGAATAGAGATCATGAACATACACTGCACAGGGTGTCATTTCCTTGGGAAAAGATGCAGAGTTCAGTAGACATCTGGAGATGCGCAAGGGTTTCAGTTGCAAAGCCCCCACCAGTTCTTTGCACCCAAACATTAACAGTTAATTGGGGAGATTTGCTGCCATTCACCAGTTGCCAAGAACTACCCATTCAATTGAGCAAGGACGTGTTAAAAAGGTAATTTGCAGGCCTTGATCTTAGTGCCAGGTGTTGGGGAGGGGTGTCCAGGATACAGCATCCTTCTAATTAGCAGGGAGTTGTGAGGCCCCCAAGGGCACGAGGCTGTGTGCAGCCACAGAGGCCGCCATGCCTTCCGACCAGACCTGCAAACAAAGGCACAGGGACCTGTCGGCAACACAAAAGCAGCAGCAATGGTGGATTCTCTTATTAGGAAATCTGCATTCCTTCTGTTTGCTTTTAATTTCACCTTTTGCTTACTGGACACAATATTTTACTAAGGGATTTTCCTACCAATGTGTTGTAATGTTGGTCTTTTCCGTCAGTAGGGCTCATTGCATCAAAATATGTACTTAACAAATAGAGATTTCAAATACACCTGGTGTACCATGCACCACCCTGAGGTCAAATAATTAGAGTTAACACCACAATTACAGCTCTCTGTGATGTGTTTGTTGACACTGATTTTTCAGGCCTCATCTTTATGGAGTACTTTATGGAGTACTTCCCTCCTAGTACTTAATGTGATCATGAATAAAATGAGCAGATTGAGCAACTAGCAGCGATACATATAATGCTGTAAGAGAAGGGAAGGAGTCGCTCTCAGACACTCCTCTACTCTCTGCAAGACAATCCTTCCACTCTAGTTGCAACTCTCTTGACCTTGTCTTTGTCCATAAAACGGACCCCTCCATTGACCCTTTTCCCACTAATCACTCCATTGTTCACTAACATCTCGTTCCCTCCCCTCTTCAATTGCTAAGATCAAAGTCAAGCACGACATTCCTGCCCCTTACCTTGATGATGTGAGGACCTCTTTCCTGTCTTTCTCCTGTTCATGCCTCTTCCATTAACAGGGATTTCTCTGACTTCACTGTGCACTTCGGGCTCCATTTGACCTTCACTATCCCGCTTGCACATTTACACCTTCCCGTCACCATACTCAGCCGTTGGATCACCTCTCATTCGGCATGGATTGTGACCTTTACGACAAACATGCGCTCTAACCTACAACGTTGGTGCACATTACGGATACCTTCCCTACTCGGTTTCAAATTTATTTTTTAATTATCATTGTTTATGGGCCCCGCCAAATCCCAGTTTTTTAAAAAACACTTATTTAACTATACTAAATTAAAATAAACCCTTTACCATAAAAAAATTCATTCAAAACTTTTTTTTTCCGTACTTTTGTATCTGAACTTTTGTTATTCTAAACTATTGATTCGAAACTTTGCCTGGACACCTCCCTGGTTCATACCTACTGCTAGCCTCCAAAATTTCCCTTGCTGCCCTAACCTCTGCAATGTACTCTTACTTCACAAACCTCATCTCCTCCCTTCACAATCATCCCCGAAAACGTTCATCTACTCTCCAATCTTTGCTCACACCTCCCAAGCCAATATCCATTACCTCTTCCCTTTTTGCTAATGACTTCGATCACTACTTTTCCTCTAAAATCTCTACATTCGTGATACTCTCACCTGGCAGCAAAAACTTGGAACAGCCACTCCAAAGACATACGAAATACAAAGGACCACCTAAAATTCATGAAATTACTCAAAACCTGGCTCTTTGCCACAGAACCAGAAGGAATCCGGTACCTGCAAAGCCAAACCCCCCTCGCTAGACTAAACCCAACAGACAGAGACCGTTTCTAGAAAAGAAGGAGTTGTAAAGATTAGCTTGCACCGCATCAACACCACTAACTCTAGACTGGCGCGATTACTGGCTTAGACACTGTACTTATTCTGAAAATTGTATATTGTACGTACTACACATGTTCTATTTATTGACCTCTGTATATATATGTATATATTATAAACCTGTACGAAGTATGCAACACACAGATACTTCTCAACTATGTAACCAAATTCTTAAGCGCCCTTCTACCTCTGGGTTTGGAGCGCCATACAAATAAATAAACAAACAAACAAACAAATCTAGACAGAATTGTGAAGATTAGCATTGCGTCACATTTAGACAGAATTGTGAAGATTAGCTTGTGTCACATCCAGACATAGTTGTGAATGTCAGCTTGCATCACACCTAGACAAGATTGTAAAGATTAGCCTCCATCACATCTAGACAGAACTGCGAAGATTAGCTTGCGGATGGCTACTAACTGTGGCTAGTGTCCAAACGGGGCCATGCCACACATTTTTTTCGCTTGTCCTTTGGCCTGTGAACTGTGACGCTAATCTTGCGTCACATCTAGAAAGAACTGTGAAGATAGTCTTGCGTCATTTCTAGATAGAATTGTAAAAATTGTCAAGCATAACATCTAGATAGAATTGTGTAGATTGTCCTGCATCACATCTAGATAGAACTGTGAAGATAATCTTGTGTCACATCTAGATAGAGCTGTGAAGATAACCATGCGTCATATCTAGACAGAATTGTGGAGATTGGTATGCGTCACATCTAGATAGAATTGTGGCGATTAGAATGACTCGATCTAGACACAATTTTGGAGATTAGCATGTGTAACATCTAAATAGAATTTTAGAAATTAGCATGCGTCACATCTAGATAGAACTTTGAAGATTAGCATGAGTCGCATCTAGATAGGATTGGGAAGGTTAGCATGCACCATATCTAGATCGAATTGTGGACATTAGCATGACTTGCATCTAGATAGAATTTTGGAGATTAGCATGCCTCACATCTAGATAGAATTTTGGAAATTGACTTGAGTCAGATCTGGATATAACTGTGAAGATTAGCATGAGTCGCACCTCGATAGAATTGGGACGTTTAGCATGTGCCACATCTAGATAATGATGCCATTAACTAACCCTATTAAAAATCTCACGCCTCTGCATACACCTATCATACTCAAACCAAACACAACCATTCCTCCAAGCACAACAAACTGCACGCACTTTATTACAACGCAACAACAAAACAAACCACACATCGTCTCGCACAATAGCACATGACGGCAACCAACCGAAAAGCACACTTAAGTTCAGCGAATAGTGTTAACCGAACTGATGCTGCAACAGCACATCACAGCTCTCTTGCTCTTATCCTGCTCCGTCCTACTAACCCACCCCAGCCTCTTTCCCTTTCAGATCCGCCAGGGGACCACTCCGGTGGTGATAGTGCACGGTATAAATATCCTTTAACATAACATACTCTCACAGCCCTCCTCTCTCTCCCTCCCCAACTCTCCTTCTATCCACCACCTCTCCTCTTCTATCCTTGACTACTTCTCCTATACCTCTCCTATGGAATTGGTACCCATCTTTCACAGTGCCAACCCCTGGAGTGGGTCCTTGCACTCCTATCAATCATTTTGTTCCCCAAATGCTCAAAGACTTAGTCTCAATCAATTGGTCTTATCTCTCTGCGCTCTTTAACCTCTCTTCTCCCTGCTAAACTCTTCCCTGCCTCATTCAAATCTTCAACTCTGTTAGCCATGCTGAAATGTCCCAGCAAACTACCACCCAGATTCTCTCCTTCCCCATTATTCAAAATACCTAGTATGGGGGGTCTTCCATTGAATCACTAAGTACATTGAGGATAATGGCCTTTGAGATCCACTTCAATTTGGATTCCATAGTAAACACTGCCCCGAGAATGCACACATGCATATCTCCAACTTTCTCGCTAATGCTCACCACTCCAAACTCTCTTGTACACTCATCCTTTTGGACCTAGTGGCCGCCTTTGACCCTGTCGACCAATGCTCTATCGTCTTCACTCTCCAGGTCCTTGCTCTTGCCTGGATCGCCTCCTTCCTACAAGGTTGATCTTTTATAATCTCTTGGAACTCGCAAAACTCTGACCCCACTCCTCTTCCTGTCTGTGATCTCCAAGGATCAGTCCTTGCACCTCTGCACTTCACCCGCTATACCTCTGCTCTAGGAAGACTTATGTCCGTTTTTGTCTTTCACTATCACCTTTTTGCTGATAACACCAAAATATGTTTCTCCTTTCCCTCTTTCACCACAGCCATCTCGGGACAGATTACAAACTGTTTCACTGCAGTTTGTGTCTGGATGGCTCTACACTGCCTCATGCTGAACTATTCAAAAAAAGGAAGTCATCTTTCTCTGAGCTTCCAATGCCATTCCCCATCTCCCTGCTGATATCTCTTTCCCACCTGACCTTCTTGCTCCCTCACCCAAAGCTCGCAATCTTGGGGTCCGCTTTGATAGCGTCTTACAACTTCAACCATTTATCACTACCGCTACCTCCAGTGCTCGCATTAACCTCCCCAACATTCTAAAAATGTGTCCTTTTCTTAATAACTACCCCACAAAAATGTTAATCCCCACCCTTGTGCTTAGCAGACTGGACTACTGCTCAAGCCTACTGCTTGAACTTCTTCTCCACTCCTTCCTTCCTCTAAACAGAGTCCTCAAATTTGCTACCCACCTTCTCTACAACCTATCCGGGTCCTCCCCTACTTAGACCTACCAACAAAATGCTGGTTGTCTCTACGGAGCTCTCCATACCAGCACCCGGCTTCGCCCGTCTCAGTCTCATCACAATAGCGTGATGAACGGGATCCTTTCCCATCTGCCTTCCAACTATTGCTGTCATTAATCTCACGGCCGAACAACCTCTATTCCAGAGTGCAGGACTGAACGTACCTCCTACACCTACTTACCGTTTGAAGTAGTGAGCCCCCACCAGCACCAGACAAGGTGCTATGAGACAAATGTTGACCCCATCTATGATCCAATAAGAAATAGGTTTTGTCGTAATAACTACCTACTCCTGTTCTATACCTATGTCTAAAGAACAGAAACATGTCGAGACAATTCTCTGGATTAAAAAGAGAGATATAAATCTATGATACAGAAATCCTAATTGAATCCGGTACATTACTAATTGTTTTATATGTACCAATTGTATGTGTTTTTTCTGTGAATTTGTTTTAGCTTGCATTTATAGCCTGTTACATTTTCCTCGTTTTATATTGGATGTGAAGTATTGTACTGTGGACCATTGAATTTAATTATATGTTTTAATTTTTATGACCTACTATTAAAAATGATGTTGATCTTTTAACAGTGATTGGTCCCTTTTCCCTAGTTTTAACTTTCAACTCTAGCACCTGTATACTAGTTTTGTCTCTTATTATATATTGGCTCTCCATGCACACCTGCTCTCTTTTCAAGTTCATTCGCTTATTTGACAAAGCTACCAAAGGGCTTCCTCCTCGGTATCTGTCTGATTGTATCTTAGTTTACTCAGCACCTCGTTCCTGCCGATCCTTCTCAGCACTCAGCCTCATCGTCCCATACCCTCTGGGCCTCCTCTCGCTTCTGCTTATCCTCCCTACATGCCCCACTCCACTGAAACTCACTGCCCATAACAATCAAAGCTAGCCCAAGGGTGGATGTATTCAAAGCCCAGCGTAAACTTGACTTACTTGCTAACGAGGGAGCTCTTCCTGCCCTATCTGCCATCTTCCCTACCCAAACTCACCACTGCCTCCAGTGGTGCATAATAATGTAACTTTGTATATTTAATTAGCCCCCCTAGGTTAATGTTTGTAGGTCGCTTGTTTTCTTATATGCGCTTTGTTTCTGTTTGTTTTTATCCCTGGTATATTGTGGGATGTTTTTACCCATGCACCCGAGCCCTACCACAAAAACTGTGCCTTACTGGCATTGAAAACATCATGATGGCCAGAACTTCCCAGAAAATGCACAGGGAAATGCATGAAGAATAGGCTGCCACCCACTTTTGCCTATGTTGTGGGCACAGAAGGGCACTGCCTAAAACCACCATTGGGCTACACACAGTAGCCTGAAACCATTGCAAAAGGGGCAATGCTGATTGCCAAAAGCAACCCATAACTATTGGGAATTAATTTTCTTCAGGTCAAATATGGCTAAATTATGGGCACAAAATTATTTTACTGCAGAACCACACCAGTGCCATGTGCTGAACCTGGATAATATACTTCCATGTAAAATCTCTTGTTTGAAATGCATTAATTCAAGACTGATCCAAAAATAAAATGCATGCAGTACCCGCTTTGGACTCAAGGCGGCGCTAGCGGTCTAAACTCTGACAGGAGAACTGCTACTTCAAAAGCTAATCAGCCTTCTGTGACAATTGGGACTTCAAAGACTGTGAGTTAATTAAAAATCTAACCACCTGCTGTTCCCAGAGACAATCTGATTTGATTAACAGGCCAAAAGGCTGGGAAACCTTCTCACCTCAGAAAGCCCAGGATATCACATGGTCATGCTAACCAAATGCAAAGTGGTCCCCTGGTCTGTTGACCTCAGCTTGCTGGAGCCCACACAAAAGACCTTTTCCCTTGAATAGGTTATGGTGATTTTGACCGTTTCCTGTCAACAAAGATCTGCCAGCCAGGAGAGACATGTGATCACTGTCATCCCCAAACTTTGGGGGCGGACTCAAACACTGCAGTACTTTGAATTGAAAGCAAATATATATTTTACAGAAACGATAACTCTTGGTAACCAGATGACAGAAATGTGAAATTTGGGGATCCTTAAAATGAAAACTTTGCCCACAATTCAAGCCCAAACTCCAATTTGTGTGATGTTCTGGGGCAAAACCCCGCTATTTATTGATACTACAGACTCTGTGTTTAAGCTAGAGACATGGGAATTTACTGGAGTATGTATGGACGGGCCGTGTATATGTGTATCATTTTTTATGAAAAACCAAGGTTGCAAAACCCACTAAAATCGAAAATAAGTTGCCATTTTTGAATGCAAGCTCCTAGAAACACCAGAGTCGGGACAGGGAGTATCTTTAGTAATATATGATGTGTGTATGTGATGTCAAACAACTGTGCACCTGGGAAATATGTATTTGAATCAAATATAGATTTGTGTGCACATTGACCAGGGGAGTGTCATTTCTGCAGGTCATAAAAATGACATCACTCTGACACACCATCCCTTCTCAAATCAGGGACCAAAGAATCTATTGCCCTATGAAATCAAGAGAGGGGCAGGCTTAGGGATGCTAGCCTCTCCACCGACTTTTCAAAACACATAAAAAGAGACTGCTGGGACAGGTAGAGACATTCAATTCCATTTGCTGCGGAGCATGCTGACCGACGACTTCACATCCAGAGATCCAACACTTAGACTTCCAAGCTAAACAGAGACTACAGAACTTTGAACCAAGAAGGCCCACTGCAAGCAGAAGTATTTGTCAGCAGGCCTCAAAATCATTTGCAAACTATTCCACAGCAGGGCGAGCTGTCAGAATTCTTTTGCCAAGAACTCTTGCCAGTACCCAGAAAGCAGTGTTACATCCAGAATCCACTTGATCCGGACCGGAAAGCAGAGCAGTATCCAGAACCAGAGGCCGCTGAATCCAGAGAGGCTAGACCAGCAGAGCAGAGCTGACCCAGACCGCTGTGAGCAGAACCGGTGCCTGATTGACCCGCCGAGCAGACAGAACCGCAGCTGGACGTGTTGACCAGATCCGTGATGAAGCCTACTTCAAATTTATATTGTGAGTACCTAGCAGAACTGTGCAGAACCAATCTCTTAGTTAAAATAATCTAATCCAAACTATTTTAAACTAAGTAGAACTGCCTCCTAGAAATCGTGTCATCTGTCATTTTTAAAGCTTCACAACTGTCACCTGTCAATTCTGCAGCTGCAAGCTGTCACCTGTAATTTTGAGTTTACTTTAAATCCGAAAAACTACCTTTATTTAATCGTCCGTATCTCTGGAACCGCTTGGGCTAGGAACGAAATTTAACTTTCATCTGAAAGCTTAGAATCTAAACGACTTATACTTTTGCCGTAATCGCGATTCACGCACTCGCGAATTTTGCCGCGATTTGCGATTTGGCCTGATTTCTTTACCTGTAAAAAGATAGCAGCTTTTTGCTTTCCTGTGCTAAAAATTCGTTTGTCTCTTAATAACCATCCATGAATCATTGCTAAAGTGAGCCTGAGCTCATCCCAAGTATCTCTCACTCACCCTGAACCTCCTAAAGAGAATTAAAAGCATTTGCAGCATATTTCTCACTTCACTGCCACCACATTCAAAGCACTTGGGCCTGTGTTTTAAAACTCATACCGGTTTTCTCTAAGCTTGCTGGGGTGGGAATTGAATTTCGTATTGTATTTGATTGCATTCCTGAGAACTGTGTGCTCCTCTTTCCATCTCCTTCCATTTCTTACATTGCATAGGGGAGGGGGGGTAAATTGCCAGAGAAAAAGTGATTATCTTATCTTTTGCTAAAATCATATCAAGTATTTCTGTACTGCATTTTATTCCTCATTGCTTTTCCCTTGAAATCATAAAAGTATTTTTGCTACTTTATCCATCCTATACTAACTCCTCATTGATTGTAAAGAAGTGTGCTAGTGCCAGATTACCCATTGTTGATCAACATCATATGTCTAAGTGTACTGTCAGATATTAATTTATTATAAAGTGTGATATATATATATTGTTTAAATTCTCAAACCTTTTAATTTGCAAAACAAACCTACTTCTTGGCTCAGTGGGGTCAGGGGGATTCTAAGAGGGGGGTGTTATACAAGGGTGGTCATCCAGAGTACTGAACTCGACATAAAAATACATTAATAATGGTTTTCCTCAGCATCCCAGACTAGGCATTGACTTGGCTGCAGTGTTGATTGAATATCGCTTACAATATGTCTCACTTTTGTACACCCTCATAAACTGGCTCATTATATGTTCTCATCTTTATGGTATGGAACAGGCACATTTCGTGGGAATGCTTCCGCCATCTGTAAATGTTTTATTGAAATTAATTTCAGATCGAAATTGAATCCCTGTTCTTCAAATAAAACTACATACAAATGAATACAACAGATCATGGAGCAGCTGATAGACACTAGCCACCGTCTAGTATGTATTTTCAAGGGATCTGACAGAGAGACAGAACTTTCTCTAGACAGACGTAAAAAAACACATCCCCTGCGTAACCCCACCACTTCCGATTTATTTATATTTCTGGTCCTGTGAGGGTTTTATTACCTTATTAAAAAGAACTTGTTATAGGTTGCAGGAGTTATTTACATCTTTTATTCCACTTCCACAAGACCAGTTCCAAATTTAAATTAAAAACCACCCTTGGCAGGTCCATCGAAACATGAGTTCCATTTATGAAAAAGTCTATCATGACCCTTCAAAGCAAATAAAAATGAGAACGTGTAGATACACTAGACTTTCTGAGAAAAGGGCACTTGTGTGACTCACACCTTACTCTATAATTCACTGCATGATATCACATGCTTTTATTGATCTTTTTAGTTTATATAGCACATTATTGGGACACTTTAGGCTTCACATGATGTAGGATTTAAGCATGTGCACACGCGGGTGACAATTTACCCTATGGTGACTGTGCCAGGCACACAATGAGATCATTGGGGTCGAGCTTAAAATAAGATTTTGAGTTGGTAGTAGTTTACTTCAGACTTTTGGAATTATGGAGTAAAGAGATTTGTCAGTGAGTAGTAAAAATAGTCTGCATTGTCGTCTGAGATATTTTTAAGAAATCAAAAATGCATTTTACTTTTAAAAGCATGTATGTTTTTGTTGTAACGTGCTCTATTTGTGCCCAGTAATGGCAATAAATGAAAACCTTTGTGTAATTATGTATGCCCTCTTCAGAGCAGATAACACAATAGCAGAGCTTATCTGTCTGGTCTGAACACTTCATCAGAGCAGTGCAGGTGACAAGGAGCAAACCTTGTATTACATATTACCCTCCGTTTTTTTGGGAGGGTGAGTAAATCTGACAGGTATGCCGTTCACCTGGAGGACTGATATTTGAGGCTGCACTTGATAAGTGACTCCCACACCCCCCCAAAAAACATATCGACTTTAAACTATTGACAAAGATTGTTATTAACCTGCAGTTGGCACTGGTGCATTTAACTGGCACCATTTGAATCCGTGGCTCAGTCAGGGTGTGGTATGTGGCACAAGGCTCACCCTCATTGCCCCAGCGCACAGCCTACTGTTCTGGCCAAAGCTGAGAACTATTCCTGACAGTTGAAAGGGTACAAATGTGCTCGTTTATGGAGCGAATATTGAGTTAGACTTTGTTTTAATGAAACTGCAAAATGAATGCATGTTATGCATAAAATCAAGCTGCCTATCTCAAAAAATGACTACAGGCGTGGAGCTTTATCACACATGTTTGTCTCGGGTGTGTCTAAGTCTTGAAATTCGTACAGCTCATTCGGCAGAATCTCAAGCTGTCCCATGCCATGTGTATATTAAGCAACCAGCCATGGCATGTAGCCTTGCATCAAACTGAATTCTCTTAGTTATATTCCTGTTTTATAAAACTGTGATGGAATCCAAAATGGCATGGGCTAATAAGACCTTGACTTAGAGCGCATGATCTGCGAGCAGTTTCAGCATATGTGTACTAAACAAGAGTGTGAATGACGTAGATGAGTGAGAGAGATGTGCAGTAGTTTCTCTGTACTGCTAGCTTTGGGATGTTTACACTCAGCAGTTATTTTGCTTGCACATTTTGTTGTGCAGCAGAAAGGAAAACATGTACCTCTATGTATGGATCTGATTTGCATACCACACGCCTAGCTGCCAAGCAATGGTGTGCTGTACAGACAGGGGTAGAATACAGAAAGTGAAGGGCGGAGAGATGGGGGAAGGGTGGGAATTAATAGGGTTGTTCCCATGGCACCAGGTACAATTACATGTAGATCTCCAGAGAGCCCTGTGAACCTGCATGCATATGTTTACATTCTGGATGGATCCTTTCAGCCTTGCATCTTTACACAGCCGATACAATGAGTGCAATGTATATGGGTAAAGATAGTATCTGCTTCGTTCAATGGAAAGAAAGAGAACTTATAAAAGCTCAAACGTCTGCATGCAAAACTAAGCACGCAAAGGAAATAAAATGTCTATGATGACCCTGTTCGGGAGAATTCTCATAAATGGTTGATTTCCCTTACCTAACTGAGTCCCTCAGCAGCTTTGCTGGATTTCTAGGATTTCTTTTTTTCACCTGGTAAGAGTGTGAGCCTTTTTTTCCCACTCTTACATGTGTTTTGTTATGTGTATTTCTACTTTTTGTATGATCTTGGGCACTGGAGCCTCACCTACTCCATGGCACCATATTCTTCCATGTGTGTTACATAGCACCCTCAGTGCAGTGACACAGGGTTGTCTTTTAGACTTCCCACCGACGCCATTTTCTGAGGCTGACTACTGTCCCCCAGGAAAGATAAAGTTGCCATTAACTTTATTTAGTCACTTTTACCACATACCCAGTACACCCCATCTTCCATGGAGTATTGGAAAGGGTTAATTCTTATCCCTTTTTGTCTGTGTCTCTTGGAGCATTGTTTCTCTCCCTTTACACTAAGACTTGGCTGTGGCAGTGGTATCTACCCTATTTTTTATACTGTGGTTATCTTAAATAACCATGGTATTGTTTTAGGCTATTATATTAGCCTAAAACCTAAACCCGCTTGACCATATATATTTTATTACGGTTCTGGCTGGGTTTATTCGCCATTTCTTTTTGTAAATGTATTTCTCGTGTTTTACTCTGCACGCCAAACCAGGTTTGGTCCCTTTGTTCATCGCCTTTTCACGGGCTTCCACACAGACGCCCTCCTTTAGGCACCTAAGAGTCTGGGTAGGCAGGATGTGAGGGAGGGGTTTTAGGACCCCTGCCATGGGTTCCCTTGGTAGCCCAAGTTGCACTCCTGTTTGATTGGCTGGGCGACTGCCCTGGGTAGGATAGCCACACTGCTGTGTGATTGACAGCCAGGCTATATGAATGGGGGAAAACTGCATAAAAAGCAGGTCTCTGGGACTGGAAGAGCAGAGTCGCCACTGGAACGAAAGAACCTACGAGGAACTGACGGAAGAGGACCACTACAACGACTGAACCGCCCGGTGAAGCCCTGCTGCAGGCCCGAATCTTCAGAATCCGACAACAGAGAAGATCCTCCAGGAAACTTCTTCCCTGGAGCTGGTGGGACCAACCAGTTCACCCAAACTGCAAGCCAGGACCCCACCTTTGGTTGTATTCGCTGTACAGAGCTACAGTGGGTCGGATAGCCAGGAAGGTCGGACCCTGCTTGGGTTTTAAGGAGCGCACCTTTTATTCGTTGCTTTGCTCTGCTGCTGGTTTCTTCCCTGGGTAGTGCAGGACCCTCCAGTCTTCCTACTTCTGATCAGTCCGACAGTTGCTTCAGGAACCGTGAGCCTGCAGGAACTACCAGGAACTTCTGCCTCAGCTACAGCTCCCTCTCTGTTTTAAGGTACTGTGCAAATCCGGTTGTTCGTTTCGTTCAGCCGCGGTGAAAGTGTTTGAAATCTTTCTCCAATCCGAGGGCTTGTCCTTCTCTTCTCTTTGAACTAACTTCTCTACCAACCAACCTCACCCGGAAGCCGTGCCACGAACTTTACAGCGAACTACACTGAACTGTATTATCTTGAGCAAAAGACTTTTGAACCATTGACTTTGGCCCTAAGCCTTTTCTATCTGATTTTATCATTGTAGTCTCTCTTGTTCGATTGCCCTGAGTACTTACCTGATGGTGATCAATTTCTGTCAACGTCTGTCTTTCCCTCCCTTTTAAATTGCTTGAGTGCCATTTTGCTCCCACTTCATTTTGTGAGCTTAACTTGTCTGGAATTTAAGGGAAGTGGCGTGGTGTATTAAGATTGTGATTTTTAGACTGCTTATAATAGTGTAATGTTATATAACTGAAGAGTGAAATAAATGTATATTCTTTCACTTGAAAACCTTGAGTGTTTGCCTGAATCATAGTAATTGCTGTCCTTTGTGTAACTATTTCATACTGCTCACTTATTCTTGAGATAAATCTGGCTGCTCAGCCACTGCTACCACTTTAACTGTGTAGTACAGGCTTGTACCAAAGGAGAAATGGTACTGTCACTTATAGTCTTAATTGTGTGTGGTGTTCCCAAAGGGTACTGCATATAATTCTGCCTAACAGACCCTTCCTCTGGGCGCACGTGTAAATGGTGATGGCCCACACTGTAGTGAAATTCTGGCTATACCACGGATTACAATGTTTGGAAGCAGCAAAGGCTTCGATCGGTGTGCTCCAGTGGTGTGAGAGAAAAACAGGAGGGAACCCTGCAATATGTGGTGTGGGGGCCCGAGAATCTCAGCACCTCGCCGAGACATACCCAGACCTGACGATAGTCTGAGGAACCATTGAGTGGAGATGCACCTCTGCCCCGCAGTGGCTGCAAGGATGCCTGCTGAGACATCTGAAGACCTGACGGCAGTCTGTGGACACCTGAGTGAGTGCCTCTTCCTCCCGCAGCGGCTACAAGGGTGCCTGCCGAGACATAGATACCTGACCAGTGCCTTATGACGCCTGAGTGGAGCGGCCTCCTCTGCCCGCAAACACTGCAAGGGAGCCTGCCGAGACATAGAAAGACCTTACCATAGCCTTAGGACCCCTACGTGGAGTGGCCTCCTCTGCCCGCAAACACTGCAAGGGAGCCTGCCGAGACATAGATGGGCCTGGCAATAGTCTGAGGACTCCTGAGCGCAGCGGCCCTCTCTGCCTGCAGTGGCTGCAAAGGTGCCTTCCGAGACATAGACAGACCTGACAATCGTCTGGGGACTCCTGAGCGGAGCGGCCTCCTCTGCCTGCAGCGGCTGCAAGGGTGCCTGCCGAGACTTAGACTGACTTGACAATAGCCTTAGGACCCCTGAGTGGAGCGGCCTCCTCTGCCCGCAGTGGCTGCAAGGGTGCGTCCTGATACATAGACAAACCTGGTCATAGCCTTAGGACCCTTTAGTGGAGCGGCCTCCTCTGCCCGCAGCAGCTGCAATGGTGCCTGCCGAGACAAAGACAAACCTGGCCATAGCCTTAGGACCCCTGAGTGGAGCGGGCTCCTCTGCCTGCAACGGCTGCAAGGGTGCCTGCCGAGACATAGACAAACCTGGCCATAGCCTTAGGACCCCTGAGTGGAGCGGCCTCCTCTGCCCGCAGCGGCTGCAAGGGTGCCTGCCGAGACTTAGACTGACCTGACAATAGCCTTAGGACCCCTGAGTGGAGCAGCCTCCTCTGCCCGCAGCGGCTGCAAGGGTGCATGCCGAGACATAGACGGACCTGACAATAGCCTTAGGACCCCTGAGTGGAGCGGCCTCCTCTGCCCGCAGCGGCTGCAAGGGTGCCTGCCGTGACTTAGACTGACCTGACAATAGCCTTAGGACCCCTGAGTGGAGCAGCCTCTTCTGCCCGCAAACACTGCAAGGGAGCCTGCCGAGACATAGACAAACCTGGCCATTGCCTTAGGACCCCTGAGTGGAGTGGCCTCCTCTGCCCGCAGCGGCTGCAAGGGTGCTTGCCGAGACATAGACGGACCTGACAATAGCCTTAGGACCCCTGAGTGGAGCGGCCTCCTCTGCCTGCAATGGCTGCAAGGGTGCCTGCCGAGACATAGACAAACCTGGCCATAGCCTTAGGACCCCTGAGTGGAGCGGGGTCCTCTGCCTGCAGCGGCTGCAAGGGTGCCTGCCGAGACTTAGACTGACCTGACAATAGCCTTAGTACCCCTGAGTGGAGCGGCCTCCTCTGCCTGCAGTGGCTGCAAGGGTGCCTGCCAAGACATAGACGGACCTGACAATAGCCTTAGGACCCCTGAGTGGAGCGGCCTCCTCTGCCCGCAGCGGCTGCAAGGGTGCCTGCCGAGACTTAGACTGACCTGACAATAGCCTTAGGACCCCTGAGTGGATCAGCCTCCTCTGCCCGCAAACACTGCAAGGGAGCCTGCCGAGACATAGACAAACCTGGCCATAGCCTTAGGACCCCTGAGTGGAGCGGCCTCCTCTGTCCGCAGCGGCTGCAAGGGTGCCTGCCGAGACATAGACGGACCTGACAATAGCCTTAGGACCCCTGAGTGGAGCGGCCTCCTCTGCCTGCAATGGCTGCAAGGGTGCCTGCCAAGACATAGACAAACCTGGCCATAGCCTTAGGACCCCTCAGTGGAGCGGCCTCCTCTGCCTGCAGCGGCTGCAAGGGTGCCTGCCGAGACTTAGACTGACTTGACAATAGCCTTAGGACCCCTGAGTGGAGCGGCCTCCTCTGCCCGCAGTGGCTGCAAGGGTGCGTCCTGATACATAGACAAACCTGGTCATAGCCTTAGGACCCTTTAGTGGAGCGGCCTCCTCTGCCCGCAGCAGCTGCAATGGTGCCTGCCGAGACAAAGACAAACCTGGCCATAGCCTTAGGACCCCTGAGTGGAGCGGGCTCCTCTGCCTGCAACGGCTGCAAGGGCGCCTGCCGAGACATAGACAAACCTGGCCATAGCCTTAGGACCCCTGAGTGGAGCGGCCTCCTCTGCCCGCAGCGGCTGCAAGGGTGCATGCCGAGACATAGACGGACCTGACAATAGCCTTAGGACCCCTGAGTGGAGCGGCCTCCTCTGCCCGCAGCGGCTGCAAGGGTGCCTGCCGTGACTTAGACTGACCTGACAATAGCCTTAGGACCCCTGAGTGGAGCAGCCTCCTCTGCCCGCAAACACTGCAAGGGAGCCTGCTGAGACATAGACAAACCTGGCCATTGCCTTAGGACCCCTGAGTGGAGCGGCCTCCTCTGCCCGCAGCGGCTGCAAGGGTGCCTGCCGAGACATAGACGGACCTGACAATAGCCTTAGGACCCCTGAGTGGAGCGGCCTCCTCTGCCTGCAATGGCTGCAAGGGTGCCTGCCGAGACATAGACAAACCTGGCCATAGCCTTAGGACCCCTGAGTGGAGCGGGGTCCTCTGCCTGCAGCGGCTGCAAGGGTGCCGGCCGAGACTTAGACTGACCTGACAATAGCCTTAGTACCCCTGAGTGGAGCGGCCTCCTCTGCCTGCAGTGGCTGCAAGGGTGCCTGCCAAGACATAGACGGACCTGACAATAGCCTTAGGACCCCTGAGTGGAGCGGCCTCCTCTGCCCGCAGCGGCTGCAAGGGTGCCTGCCGAGACTTAGACTGACCTGACAATAGCCTTAGGACCCCTGAGTGGAGCAGCCTCCTCTGCCCGCAAACACTGCAAGGGAGCCTGCCGAGACATAGACAAACCTGGCCATAGCCTTAGGACCCCTGAGTGGAGTGGCCTCCTCTGCCCGCAGCGGCTGCAAGGGTGCCTGCCGAGACATAGACGGACCTGACCATAGCCTTAGGACCCCTGAGTGGAGCGGCCTCCTCTGCTTGCAAGGGCTGCAAGGGTGCCTGCCAAGACATAGACAAACCTGGCCATAGCCTTAGGACCCCTCAGTGGAGCGGCCTCCTCTGCCTGCAGCGGCTGCAAGGGTGCCTGCCGAGACTTAGACTGACTTGACAATAGCCTTAGGACCCCTGAGTGGAGCGGCCTCCTCTGCCCGCAGCGGCTGCAAGGGTGCCTGCCGAGACATAGACGGACCTGACAATAGCCTTAGGACCCCTGAGTGGAGCGGCCTCCTCTGCCCACAGCGGCTGCAAGGGAGCCTGCCGAGACATAGACAAACCTGGCCATAGCCTTAGGACCCCTGAGTGGAGCGGCCTCCTCTGCCCGCAGCGGCTGCAAGGGTGCCTGCCGAGACTTAGACTGACCTGACAATAGCCTTAGGACTCCTGAGTGGAGCGGCCTCCTCTGCCCGCAGCGGCTGCAAGGGTGCCTGCTGAGACTTAGACTGACCTGACAATAGCCTTAGGACCCCTGAGTGGAGCGGCCTCCTCTGCCCGCAGCGGCTGCAAGGGTGCCTGCCGAGACTTGGACTGACCTGACAATAGCCTTAGGCCCCCTGAGTGGAGCAGCCTCCTCTGCCCGCAGCGGCTGCAAGGGTGCCTGCCGAGACATAGACAAACCTGGCCATAGCCTAAGGACCCCTGAGTGGAGCGGGGTCCTCTGCCTGCAGCGGCTGCAAGGGTGCCTGCCAAGACTTAGACTGACCTGACAATAGCCTTAGGACCCCTGAGTGGAGCGGCCTCCTCTGCCTGCAGCGGCTGCAAGGGTGCCTGCCAAGACATAGACGGACCTGACAATAGCCTTAGGACCCCTGAGTGGAGCGGCCTCCTCTGCCCGCAGCGGCTGCAAGGGTGCCTGCCGAGACTTAGACTGACCTGACAATAGCCTTAGGACCCCTGAGTGGAGCAGCCTCCTCTGCCCGCAAACACTGCAAGGGAGCCTGCCGAGACATAGACAAACCTGGCCATAGCCTTAGGACCCCTGAGTGGAGCGGCCTCCTCTGCCCGCAGCGGCTGCAAGGGTGCCTGCCGAGACATAGACGGACCTGACAATAGCCTTAGGACCCCTGAGTGGAGCGGCCTCCTCTGCCTGCAATGGCTGCAAGGGTGCCTGCCAAGACATAGACAAACCTGGCCATAGCCTTAGGACCCCTCAGTGGAGCGGCCTCCTCTGCCTGCAGCGGCTGCAAGGGTGCCTGCCAAGACTTAGACTGACTTGACAATAGCCTTAGGACCCCTGAGTGGAGCGGCCTCCTCTGCCCGCAGCGGCTGCAAGGGTGCCTGCCGAGACATAGATGGACCTGACAATAGCCTTAGGACCCCTGAGTGGAGCGGCCTCCTCTGCCCGCAGCGGCTGCAAGGGAGCCTGCCGAGACATAGACAAACCTGGCCATAGCCTTAGGACCCCTGAGTGGAGCGGCCTCCTCTGCCCGCAGCGGCTGCAAGGGTGCCTGCCGAGACTTAGACTGACCTGACAATAGCCTTAGGACCCCTGAGTGGAGCGGCCTCCTCTGCCCGCAGCGGCTGCAAGGGTGCCTGCCGAGACTTGGACTGACCTGACAATAGCCTTAGGACCCCTGAGTGGAGCAGCCTCCTCTACCCTGCAGAGGCTACAAAGGTGCCTGCCATGGCTCTGCTTTTACTGCTTCATGGAAGTGGAGAATTTCTGAAGAAAAACACGTATGTTACATACCAATGGATTTGCATTGACTGCAGTCTTTAACCCCTTAAGTGCTTTTTGCATAGACTTGCATAATAAATAGCCTGGTACGAGCATTAATGACTTAAAACCTAGATCCTGCCAAATACTGTAAACTGAAAGTTAACAGTTTTATGATGGGAATCCCCCCGCCACCATCCACATTTATAAAGCCGTGCAATTCATCTTCTAATCAATTGGTGGCTTCTAGCTTCCGTCAGAGTAGCATTAGCCCTAATACAGTTAATTGTTTGCCTTACTTTTTCAATTTACATTTGAGAGTCATGCTTCTTTATGCATATGCGAGTATCCACTGCTTTTTAGACCTGTGTATCTTTATATGTTAAATTTATTTGAGAAAGGACTTCGATCGGTGAAATAACTGTCATATATTTTTCTCAGCGGTGAAAGTAATGAACAAATAACGTGCTCTGTGGTAGGTGCCCACACGAGAGGGTATACACTCACATATCATCCCACTGTGCCTTAACCAGAGGAGAAATGCATTCAAACACTTGACAAGTCTCCTCTGAGCAAGAGTACCAACAAAAACCCCACAAGTGTTTTAGGTTTTACCCTTGGTCACAGAGTTGTGACTGTAGTGCTGCCAGGGACATTATTTCAAAAAATGCCAGGGGTAGCAGATGTGACATCACACGAGGAGGCATCACATGACCTTTTGACCCCATTGACATTATAGGAAGTGACATCACCAAAGTAAATACAATCTACAATTTGTGTAAGATAGATACAATACATGATTCCTTAAGCAAACAAATCGCTATTTTAGTTACCAGCTTAATTAACTAGAGTCCTGCTCTGATGCACTGGGGTGCTGCCACTATTACAAAGAGGCACACACAACTGAATCCTCATAAGCCAGAGGCACTGCTTTCATATGCCATTCACGCCAGCCTCATGTTGCTACGTACTGCCAGTGCATTCCAGCTGTTTTGTCTCAGACCAGATAGCCATCATAGTCAAGGTATTTGTTCATATGCTCAGGTTCGTTTACTGTATGATAAGTGCAGCTTCAAATGCCATTGTATGCCAGCAAAAATCATTTTATTCAATGTAATGCCTTACTTGCTAAGGTACTGTGACCAATCTCTATGTGCAGCCACATATACCAAAGTAGGGTTTACCTGTTATAGCATCACATGTCAGGTACAGCATTATATGCCCAGGTGTCTCCATCATATGCAAAGTGCAGCCTCACTGGGCAGATAGTCAGTCGGTCTTTCTGTTTCTGAGCACTAATCTCCAACCTAATAAAACTCCACTTATCAACCTCAGAAAAACAGGCATGCCTGCACCTTGGCTGCATGCCCCATGTTAGAGGAAAGTGTGTATCCCGATAGCTATGCCAGATAAAGCCTCATAATCAGATATAGTTATTATACACAGGCTAAAGGTTGACATGAGCAGGTGTTACCGTCATATGGCAAGTACAGGTTCAAATCCCCAAGTAATACTTTTATTTAATTTTTATTTTTTATTTGTTTTAGTTGAAATAAATCAACCTTTCAAATACAACATACAAATACATGAAAAATAATTTTGGAATTTAAAACAAACACAACTTTTTTCAGTGACTCAGCCGTTACTAATCAAAGATAAAATATTCTCATACAAAACTACACCATAATGTAAAGAGAGCATAAAAAGAAGATTTCGAAGAAATAACAAGAATTGTAGATCACAGATTTTGACAATAGAAGAATTCAAAGTGAGTAATGTCACGTAATCTCTAAATGTAGACTTATTAGAAAATTTACAGTAGCAATCTGTAGTGGTAAGTATCCGGAGCCTAATATTAAAGCCCAGGTCACGTCTTGAGGGGCAAGACATAGGTAATTACAATGGCCCTCATTACGACCCTGGCGGAAATCGAAAAACGATGGCGGAAATGCAATACCGCCATCGAATAGCGCTCGGTGCGATTATGACCCGTCACCGTAAAGTACGATGCCATTAGCGACACCGTAGTGAACGCCAACACTAACTGCACCAAGTACGCGCGCGCGCGCGCCATGCCAAACCGTAATTAGCACCATGGCGCAAGGGTACGCGAATTCCGACCCTAGCGGACATGTACTTAACGCCATCAAGCACGGTGGAAAGTACCATTCCGCCATGGTGAGAAGTACGGCATCGCGAATCAACCGTAAACGGCCCCACTGAGTGCCTGTACACCGCTCCCTGGCCACATAGTACAACTCCCCGTAGGTGCAACGAAGTCACAATGCAACCAGTGAAATGTACAAGTCACCCATGCATGCCAACGAACAAAAGAATCACAAGAGGGGCCAATGGGAGCTGCAGGGCACAGATGGCACGAATACAGAAGCTATACCAATGGACATGACCTCAGTCTCCCACCAAGAAACGCACGCAAACACAGGCACCTGTGACCAGCAATATTCCGATAATCACATCATTCCACCAATCCACCTGGCTGACCGGCATCTGTTACACAAAACCTAATCCCCCGCCCCTGAGCATGACATCATTCAAACAGTCATATTGGCAGCCCTCACCCCTGACCTCACTGGGCTTCGTAGGCAAACGCGCCCCGCACAATACCACGCAACTATACTCCGAAGCTGGAACCCAATGCAGATCTCCTCACAATACATCGCTCCCCAAATAGGAATATGCCACATCACTTGCAAAGAAGAACGCTACACGGCCCATATCAGAATAGAAATTTAATGCACAACAAATTCACCAAGCCCATACAGCCATTAGGCCATGAACTCCAAAACACATCTCACCATTGTGGGCTGCATCCGCAATAAATGACCAGCTACTTCTTGTGTGACGCCCTGTTCCTTCATGGTACACAGGGGCTACATTCTCGTACGAAAAGGCAACATGGAAGCGCCTAGAACCGCAGGGCCGTCCCAATAGGGAGGCACTAGTCCAGCTGAAAGGCCGAAATGTTGCTCCGAGCCACTAGTACTGCGTAAGGGCATGTGGCCCATTGGCGATCGTCCCATAAGATCGTAATGCTGCTCCACTGATTAACACGAAGCAGCAGGTGTCGGGAGTAAAACCCATCTGCAGGAGTGGCATACAGATGGCAGTGGCAAAAGGGGAGGAGATACCTGTCAACCAAAAGAAAAGAAAAAGAATAGAATGGCCATCAGAACTACATTCGAACAACTCACTTCAATGATCACACTAGATCCACAGGCATATGCATGCTAGCCCACTCCAAAGGATCATCACCACCCCAAAACCACTTGCGACTCATAACTATCCATATCGAGGTGAAAACACCATCACAAACGAGTGTACCTGTGCATGCGTCTGTGAAAACAGAATCCATCAGATGGGATTGGTAACGTGCATGGACACAAGTGTCTGAAGGCGCGTCGAGACAGGGAGGGCTCAACAAGGCCAGATAGACGATGGTCCCACTATGGCAGCCCTGCATCACATAGCGCAGGGGAGGCGGACAGATTCCAAGAAGCCCTGTACATGGCAAACACCGTATCAAATCATCTGTCCATGCATCCATTCATCATTCCCTCATCCCGTAATGATAACGCCTGTTTCCATACTCACATAACATGTGAGAATTCCATTGAGTCTGTGCGTTATGCAGCCTGCAAAATCCACTGTGCCCCAGCCCGTAATTCCAGTGTTGTGAAGTAACATGTATTTGGGAACGTCCGGCCTCATCATCCACTTCGCTATTGCGCATCCCAAACTATTCATATCAATCATTGCATCCCCGCCATGGCCCCTGTCCCAAGGACACTGAACAATAGAACGTTATATTTGCAGTCAGACCTGTGGGCATCTCCTCGCCGCTAGCTGAAGACCGAAAGCGCCGCCCTTCGAATTCCTCATTTGCAACATCACGTCGAAAAGGCATCTGTGGCCGCTTGAAATCACAAATTAATCCATCTAGTGCGGCTGTGTGAGAAAATGGCAACTGCCTTCACTCACAAATGGGAGGCCCCGCCCGTCGGTGAACCTCGGTACAGTGATGCATGAGGGTCCACCGTTACTCGAGTACTACGTTCCACTGACCCTTCACAAGTCTGTTCGCGACTGCAAAGAATGCATGTGAAACAATGGGACCATAGCCGAATGAACATATCAACCAATGTTACACGGCCATCGGGTACTAATACATGATTGTCATAGCAAGATGCCATTCCTCGAATTGCAGCGTTGTGTGCGGGACGTGCTCGCCCAAAGGGGAGAGCAGCTTGCACAGGTGGAATGAATCACCACAGGTGGAGGCCATACAGCCTGAAAACACATAAATTGCACACCCAGTCTCCTCCCACAACCACACCCACTCCGAAATGCTACCGGCAGGACTCGCGATGTTGGCCCTGGGGGACCTGATAGCACTGCAAGTACTCCAACTCCAAGAAGAAGACGAACACCAACTATAACCGGCCGCACGGAGGAGACGCAGGAGGAGGAGGAGGGCAAGGCAGGGCCAGCAAGGGCTGCCAGCACAGCCACTACCACCACGCAGGCAGCCCGCAATCCCACGCCTCCGAGCACATCCGTTCAACCTCACTGATGAGCAGATCCACACCCTCTACCGTTTGGACCGGGACACCATAGCCGCCATTGTGGACATGACACAGGCTGACCTTGTCAGCATGATAGATAGCCCAACCGCCATCCCACCCCTACTGAAGGTGGTGTCTGTACTCCACTTCCTGGCCACAGGCACCTACCAGCACACAGTCGGACAGTTGCATGGCATTTCTCAGCCACTGTTCTCACGGACACTATTGCAAGTGCTCGATGCCCTCCTGCAGCACGCAGACGACTAGATCTCTCTACCACGCTCGGAGCAGGAAATAACCAACACAAAAGTGGGATTCCATGCACTTGGCGGCATACCGGGTTGCATTGGTGCCATCGACTGCACCCATGTGGAATTGGTCGTCCCACATGCCATGGAGGCCCAGTACCGCAACCGAAAACAATTTCATTCACTTAATGTACAAATGGTGTGTGACTCCAACAGGATCATTACACATTGTTGTGCCCGATTCCCTGGATCAACCCATGATTCTATGGTCTTGAGGAACTCTACAATACCACGCTACATGGAGCGACACGCAGGGAACAGATCCTGGCTACTCGGTGAGTCTCATTTCATGCATGATGATGTGGGGTATGTGATGCGGCAATGACCTGGCAGGAAGGGGGGGGGGTGCGTACGTAGCAATGGCATTCCACATAATTCGTTTATCGTCCACATACAGGTGATGCCGGATATCCACTGAAGAGATGGCTCCTCACACCAGTCCGGAACCCACGGGACCAGCATGAGGAGGACTACAACCATGCCCACTCACGTACCCGTGTAGTCATTGAACAGGCATTCGGCCTACTGAAGACCCGTTTCCGGTGCCTCAGCAGGTCTGGCGGGGCACTCCTGTACCGCCATGAGAAGGTTGCAAAGATGGTGATGGCATGTGTCATGCTCCACAACATGTGCGTACGTAGAAATGTGCCCATGCCCCCTGACGCAGAACTGCAAGCACCTGAAGATGGTCATGATGAGGGTGGGGATGTGGCAGCACCTCAAGGAGTCTGCGAGGCACAGGAGGGCCGTGAAATTCGTCAGCATCTCATAGATGCATGCTTCTAGCACTCACGCCTGGTGGCTGATACATGGACACGGGACTCGTGGCACTGTGTGTGTCTGGTACATGCACAATATGGACTGTACGCCTATGATGGCCTAGTACACAAAGATCATTGTCCACACATCTCATTGTTTGATCGTGCATTGTTTATGGCATATGTGATATCATGTTGAACACCCTATCGACCCGCCACCCAAGTGAGCCCAACACACCCCCTCCACCCTCCTACCTCCCCCCCGAACACCAGTGTCCAAAGATGCTCATTGTCAGTGGGCAGTCGCTATTGCAAGCCCCCTCTGCGGGTATCAGGGGCACCCCTGCCTGTGGAGCGCAGGTTCCTCCCAGATCTACGTTGGGGGCTGCCCTGGACGGAACTTGCAACGGATGATGTCTCTGCCTGCTCACGTCCATGCATGTCCCTAAGGGTTTGTGAGAGCTCAGTGAGCACACGGCGCACTGCGGCAAGTTCGGCACATACGTCTTTGGACGTCGCATGCAGTTCCCCCCTCAGGCTCTCGGTGCTTCTCTCCATTTGGACTCTCAGGCTCTCGGTGCTACTCTCCATTTGGACTCTCAGGCTCTCGGTGCTACTCTCCATTTGGACTCTCAGGCTCTCGGTGCTACTCTCCATTTGTGCCCTAAGTGTCTCAGTTGATGTTTCTATGTCTGCCTTAGTGCCCCCACATCCATCGGCATGGTCCTTGAGGAGCGTGGCCAGTTGCTGCTGTTGCACGATTAACTGGTCGAGGGACTGTTGCCTCTGCTGGGCCATGGCCATTTGCGGTGGTGTCACAGAGGGGCTGTTCGCCTCATGTTGCCCTGCCACAGGGCTTGTGGGGGATGGCCAGTCGTCGTCTTGTGGGTGCCCCTGCGTGGTATCCTCATGGTGTACGGGATGGAACAGACAGGGGGATTGGGACAGGTCATGGATGGATCTGACTTCGACATCCCCGTCTTCTGTGTCGGAGCATGCTGCCATTAATGGGGTGTCACCTATGGTGCTGCTGCCACCAGAGGCAGTACCTTCTGTGGCATCCATTGGGGGGACCTGTGGTGGTGCTGTTGTGGGCATGCTGGCTGCTGGGGTGCCTGTTGATGTTCCCTCCTGTGTGCTGCCACTTGATATGTGCTGCTGCCATGTCTTGATGCGTGCAGCTGAGGTGGAGGGTCTTTGGCCGTCGGTCTTGGCCCTCTTTGCAGGTGTGCTGGTAGGGGTGTCCTGGAGCTCGTCGTTTGGATCGGACAATGTGGTGGAGTAAAGGAGGGCGAGCGTTATTAATGGGTCTGTGGGAATTGGAATGGCAATGTATCACATGCATTGGGGTGGTACCTGAGGGTGATTTGGGTCGGGGCCTTGGAGGTGCTTTCATTTGTGTGTGGAGTGAGGGTGCAGTTGTTTGGCAGCCTGCAGTTAGGGTGTGCCTGCTGCACGTGTAGTGGGTGTTTTGGGGTTTTTACTTATTTATGTATTTATTGTGAGTTTTAAAGTGCGCTATCAGGCCAATGTGTGTGGACGTTCTCCTGGCCATGTGTTGCTGTTGCGCTATGTGGACACATGTGAGTCACATGATTGGACATTGTGGATTTGGCATGGTTTTATTTGGGCCACCTACCTGATTCTCCGGATGTCTGCACTCCTTTCTCCATCCCTCCGACTCCCTCTATGCTCTCCATTCCAATGGTGGAGGCACAGATTTCTTCCCAGGGGGTCAACTTGATGGGTGATTCCGACCCTCCCCCGGTGGCTGTGGCAATGTTGCGATTGGCAGAAAGTATGCTACGGACGCGTATCCGCAGGTCGTCCCACCGCTTCCTGCATTGCTGTGGGTTGCGGGGTGCGGTCCCCACCGCACTTACCCGCTGTGCCACCAGGGCCCATATGGCCTTCTTGTTCGCAAGTGCCGTCCTGGTCATTTGCGTGGAGAAGACGGCGGCGGCATTCTCCTGGAGGGTCTCTGTAAGCACGGTGAGTTCCTCACGGGAGAAGTGGACCTGCCGCCTGCGGTCGCACGCTTTCTTCGCTACTTTTCCCATTTTTCTTGGTTTCACTAGGGTGGATGACGGGTTGGGATGTGTCTCAGGGTGGTGTTTTTAGTGGTTGTGTGTATTTTGTGGTTTTATAGGTGTACGGGGTGTTGTTTCCCGTTCCGGGCCCATGTTTTTACTTCCGTTTCCGTATATTTACGGTCACCGTACTTTCCGGTTGGCGCTCACTGCGGTGTCCGCTATGATGGGTGGCGGTATTGCACCTAGGGCGCCGTACGGCGGCGGTGTGGGCCGTTTTGGGGTCATTTCCGCCATCGCGGACTTTGCACTTCCGCCATGGCGTGGTGCTTGTGCCCGATGGGTCGGAATGGGCCGCACTTTGCTCCATCGTGCAATGGCGGAAACGCTATTTACGCTGTGGCGATCCGGTCAGTCACTTTCCGCCAGGGTCGTAATGAGGGCCAATGTCTAGCATAATGAAGTTCTCGCTTAGACCGGAGGGCTTTGCATTCTGTAATGAGGTGCACCAAGGTTTCACGAGTGTCCATCGATATGCAATAGCGGCAAAGGTTCATGGAGGTGCTCAGCAGTCTCCTTTTAACTTGTAAATCTCGAGTGACCCATAGGTTAAACCGTAATCTTAAAATATGATTGCGATATTTATGTGATGGACAGCGAATTAAATAGGTTGGCAATGTGCACATTTTTTTATGTGGAAATCGAAACTCATCAGCATCTTGATATGCAAGACATGCAGTTCGTGTAAGGGACCAATCTGTATGACATATTTTCGATTTGGCTTTATCTGGATTTTGCAATAATAAATCTAGTGAGACATCTGACAGGATTAGCACACGATAAACACTCGTCAACCAGGATTTAATAAACAACTGATTTGATGAAAAAATATATGACAAAACATATTTCAGCAGAACTTGCAGCGTGGTTGACAGTAAACATTTCCTAAAAAAGGAGCATTTGCGCCAGTTGAAGGCAGCCTGCAAAGAGACTAAACCCAGTTTGTATCTTATCCAGACCACTGGGATACAATTCGGAAGATGTAATATTCGGCACCAAAATCTTGCCTCCCATTTTGCCAGTTGTAAGGAAGGGATGTCTTGAAAGGTTTCCAGCCCATATAATAAAGCTGGAGTCATTTTCGCAGTCCAGAAATGCCAGGCTGGCAATATCGAAAATTTACCATATTTATGCATTAAAATGCTGGCTTGTGATATGAAGGAAGTTAACCTTGTTTCAAGGCGCATCATATGGCCTATTGGTTGAATTGAACTCTCAAAAAGAATGCCTAGATAATTGTAATATGGCACCTTATTTATGGGAGTGTGGTTAAAAGTCCACACATAAGAAAGCGGGCATCGCCTTCTTGAAGAGTACACTACAATTTGTGTTTTGGAGAGATTTATTTTCAATTCATTATTCTGAGTGTAGGTAAAAAAGGCATTCAACAATCGTTGTAAACCCACTTGTGTTTTGGAAATAAGTACCAAATCATCAGCATATAGGAGTTTTTGAATTGGATGATCGTTCAATTTCGGGGAATCTGTCCACGTCGAGAATTCAAATGATGTGAAACTGCCTGAATGTTCACTTTCTCTGGTACCCACTGCAAGTGTGGGACTCACTCTTTCTATTAACTTGAATGTGGGATCCTGCTTCTTGCACTACTTGCCGAGTGGTGATTGGTCTGTGAGTAGGCTGAGCACTAGAAGCAGCTACAACTAGAGCAAAAGAATTTTGTACTTTTGCTAAGCTGATCGCCAGATATTCATCTATTTTTTGTCTGAAATTCTCAAGCTGACTCATGGTTGAGGGAGCATCGATGGTATCTGTCAAGTTCTGCTGACTCCGAAGGCCAGGTATTTTAGCAGAAACCACAGCGAAGGGCGATAGAGGTTTGCCTGGATGGATTCCTGCCGCTGATGGATGAGCTACAATGTTTGACGATGGAGGACCCATCAAAACAGAATTATGACCATTCATAAAACCTCATATTTGCAGCATTTTGTGTTTTTAAAGCAGCAAGTTGCTTATCTGCCTCAATATTGCGATCTATAGATAAGAATAACTGTGACAGCGGGGACAGAGGGGCACTGGATTGTATATAATTATCCTGTTTAGTCATTCTCGAGGGCTTCAAAGTATGCACAACAGGAAGTTTTGAAAATGCTGGTTGGAACACGTCTTGTGTGGGCATGGCCCATGTCATACCAGCCAGGACTGGTGGGGCCAGGGGAAGAGATGAGGAAGTAAGATGAGGAAAAACTGAATGCGACACCGCTGGTGTGAGACTGGCCAAGGGCAAACCACCCGGCACAATTAATGCTTTATCTTTTAAGGCAGTAGATTTACCCAAGGCTTTAAAAAAGGAATTCAATGTCTTTTTAGTTTGCTTGTGATTTGCAATATTCTTTGTTTTTTTTAGAGGCTTTTGTGGAGCAACTTTTGGTTTTCTTACTTACAGGGCATCTAGATGACTATATCCCTGTCCACTTTTACGCACACCAGTCGGCTCTAATAATAACCGGGGCACCTCAGGCTGAGGTTTTTGGGATAGTTGGACTGTAGGTGTAGGCCCTTGTACAGATGACTGGGCAGGGCTTGTTTGATCAATTGGCCGTATAATGTCAGTGATCAGAGGCAAAACACATGCCTCCGAACGAGACACCTCTGCAACACTGGAATAGGGAACTTTAGACATCGAACATTTGCATCCCGCCTCCCCTTCAAGTAGATTATTTGTCATCCTTGCCCTATTGGTCGGAGATACATTTCTAAAAAGTGAGGAATTGTAGTGAGCCAACATCCACTTCATTAAGTCATCAAACTGCTTGGATTGGTGTGACACTATTGTGTCCAATGATTCAAACAGTTTGCACAGACTCATGATAGTTGTGTTGATAGCTATCAAGGCTGGTTGAATCATGGTTGAGTGTTGTAAAAATAAGTCTGAGGAGACTATTTTGGATGCTCTTGGTGTTGGTAGGACAAACGAATACAGCATGGAGTTTTTAGAGTTTTGAGAAGATGGATCTGACATGGGAGCTTTGCTGCACGAGAGGTCAACAGTGGAGTGATAGTTGGTTCTCCATGGAATAGGAGACTCACTTTGACTGGCATGAATGGACAGACCAGTTTGGTCCTGCACTAGTGAGGGAAAAGTAATCGGAGAAATGGCAATGCAAGAAGAAGAGAGGCGCGGACAATGTTGAGTGGAGGCTAACATTGTGATATCAGATAAAGGTCGCGGGTTGACTCTCACACTTGGGGTTTTTGTTGAGATGGATGTTTCCTGTTTTTTAGAGTGCTCAAGTTGATTAGTATTGCCTAAATAGGAGATTGACCTTGAAGTAATAGAAACAATTGATTCGTCTACATTGTTATCAAAGGTGAACTTTGGTTTTGTGGAAAACGAAGTGCCTGTTGGAATGCACGAGTGAGCAGAATAAAAGTCTAGAGGTGGAGCACCAACCTCCTCATGAATGGCCTGAGTCAACTGACTCGTTGGTATAACATATAAACTTGGAATATGGGATGGCATGTTTGTCGTGAGCTTATATGCCATAGCTATAACTGGACATCTAGTAGTCACAGCACAAAAGTCACAAAACTAAACTTAGATACACGGCAACTGCCGCTAAGGCTGGGTTTAATGTGTGCAAGCACAAAAATACTTACACAACTTATGAACGCTACTGAAGCCTTTCCAATAAAAACTGAAAGAACTAACCAGTTGTAAGGTGGACCAAATTCCTAACACTCAAAATCCCCAAAAATCGCTAAAAAGATGCTTGCGTCGGACCTCCGCCCCATGCACCCCGCACAGCGAACAGCAAACAGTACTCGAGGTACTCGCTCAGGTGCGCAGCGCGGGTGCGCAATTGGTGTAGTAGATAAAGAGGCAGGAGGGGGCGAGGCCACCAATGGGGAGGGGTCACTGGACCGTAGTCCTAAAAATAATCAACACAAAAAAGGGGTATGAAAGACAAGAATTAAACACAATGAAAAGCTATACTAGCACGCCCACTAAGCGCAACGTGCAGGAGGCACAGAATGTGTATGCACAGTACACACAGTTCAGGCAAAATTTGCCACAACAATCACCTTTTTTTCTTTCTTGACTGACTGGGAAGTCAGGCAGGCACAGTGTTGCTTTGTAAGACGCCCTTCAGTTGAAGTTTGCACAGAATCTTCAGACACGCTGGGGAGAGTGAGGAAAGCATCAGGACCGGCCAGCAAACAGTACTCGAGGTACTCGCTCAGGTGCGCAGCGCGGGTGCGCAATTGGTGTAGTAGATAAAGAGGCAGCAGGGGGCGAGGCCACCACTGGGGAGGGGTCACTGGACATAGTCCTTTTTTTTTCTTGACTGACTGGGAAGTCAGGCAGGCACGGTGTTGCTTTGTAAAACGTCCTCCAGTTGAAATTCGCACAGAATCTTCAGACACGCTGGGGAGAGTAAGGAAAGCAGCAGGACCGCCAGCAAACAGTACTCGAGGTACTTTATATTGGCTAATGCATTATGAGTCTGGTATTATCATATGCATGGTCGTTTAATATGCTCAGGTGCAGCCATCGTACACCACTTGCAGTCTCATGTCCATGTAGACCCCACTCCGCAACAACCACATGCTTAGCCCTGCTACCATGAAAGGCATGGTCTCCCCACCACAGCTGTGGCCCCCTATTAAGTATAATGTGAATTAATCATCCAAGCCCAAATTTATATATACATTTAGAAAAGCACGCTTTCGGGACCAAGCCGCCACTCCTGCCGCAAATTTTGTGAAAATCCATCCAGCGGTTTGGGCTGTAGGCGTGAGCAAAAAATGTTTTCCATTGCGTCTATGAGGAAAAACACATTTTGGGAGCCCTCCTTATAACTTTGCCCCGCCATCCCCCTGCACGGAACCTCACCAAACTTCGCAAAATCAATCGAGGAGGCCATATACTTTTTTTGCAGTTTGGTGAAGATTCATCCCTGGGGGGGAGCAAAGTTATAAACTGCCCAAAAAGTGCTCTTCCTATGGGTTGAGCAACTTAACCATAACTACAGGGCCGCTACCGCAGACCCTGTAACTTGGTAAAGTCTTGTATTTTAATTTGTCTTCCAGTCGTTTAAATAAAACAGTAGCTATTCTAAGCTGTTTGTTGTTCATCACAACTTATCTTTATAATTTGTTCGGATGGATAGAGAAGAGAATCTGATAAACTCTATAATGAAAAACCTTTCGTTCGCAAGTTGGTATAAGATGGCTTGCATTCGTCAAATCCCATTTATAGGGATGTGCTTTGAGAAGACTGAAATGCTGCACACGCTTCCAAAAAATACATTGAAACTTAAGGTTATGCATTTTATTTGCTGGTTTTCGGGAGGAAGAAATCATTCAGAAAAACCCAAGTAAGAGTCTATCCGCCTCTCTCTCCTAAGAGGAGGCAGCCGGGAAACAGTTGTTTGTTACAGATTTATATCACAAGGCCTTCTCCACTAAGGCCAGTTTATCATGTTACCACTGACGGTCGTGATGTCCAGTTGGAGCAACTTCTCTCTGCCTTTGTGGGGAAAGGGAGACATTGGCCTATTTCGTTATTTTCCTTTCCTCTCAATGCAGATATTAGAAAAAAGTTGCTACTGCGGGTTTTGAGAGCTGGTGGACTGAGGCGTGTCTAGAGCTGAGAATGGCATTTGCCTATGGCAGAGTCCTGAGGAAAACATGAACACCCGCCAAAATGGCAATTTTTGCAAAAACAACCATTAAAAACAAAAACTCTAGGGCCCAGCTTCTCAAAACCTTTTTTTTACTCAAGAAATGAAATGCGCAACCACATCTCATCACTTTGCTAAAAAATTTTTTTAAAAAAGAGCAGCCCAATCCAGAAAAGGACATCTGAATGGGCACATCTTATGTGCGCCAATTCAGATGGCCTCTTTCACGCCTTTGTGCAAATCCAAGGGCATTTCTGCGCATTTAAAAGCGCATTCCCAAATTGACAAGATGTGCTTTTAAATGTGCAAAAATTGTAGGCAACCCTATGCTCCCGCTTTGAATGGGTGCACGGGGGTGGCAGGGTCTTTACTAACTACTGCAATACTTTTAAGTTTGACAGCTGCTGTCTCACTTGCTTTTCTGTTCCGCAAACGGGACAGAAATGTGAGTTATTTTGGGTCGCATTTTAGAGTAGCAGGCCCGAAGGGCCCGTCACAGTGAAATGTGCAGGGAGCCTGTAGAACATTGTCGCGAGGGTGTTTCCAACACAAACGTATTCAAGGCAGCTGCCAGCGCATCACTTGCGCTACAGCTCAGCCCCGTGGAATTGCGCAGCTCACCTTTGAGAATAAGGTGATCTGTTCATTTCTAAAAATGAGTTACCTAAAAACAACATATCTTCTGCTCTATTTTTAGATGCCCCATTTTTTGAGGATCTTGGCCAAAATCTACAGTTTTCAAAAATAAAAAAAATGGTCACAATATGAGAGGGATAGGAGAGAAAGGGGGAGTGATGGGAGAGCTGTGGAGTGGTAGGCAAGAAAGCAGAGGGAGAGCAGTGGGTCAGAGGGCAAAGCGGTGGGCAAGAGAGCAAAGAGGAAGCAGTGGGGCGATGGGCCAGAAATCAGAGAGGGAGCGCAGGTAAGGAAAGTAGAGGGAGCTTGGGCTTGGGGGGGTCAGGGGGCCAAAGCAGAGAGGGGTGGGGTTTAAAGAGGCAGTGAGCTGCAGATTGGGAGAAAGGATGAGGGAAGAGTGCAATAGAATGGGAAAATGAATGCAAGAGGCAGAAGTAGCCAGAAAGAATTAAGGACTGTATACTGTGGGAGGATGTGGGGAGCGTAAAGTGTGAGTTGGGAGTATGGTTTGGAGTTTGGCAGGGACTGAAGAGTGCAAATTGTGACTTTGCAGTGTGTCAGAGCATGTGAGTGTGTATGACTGAGTGAGAGGTTCGGGAATATAAATTGTGATGGGGAATTGGTGAGACGTGTGAGGTGTGTTGGTGAGAGAGGTGTGTGGGTGTTTCAGGGATTGGAGAACATAGAAGGGGAATATTTTCAGCATTGCAACTCATAATGATCAATACAGTTGATAATATTAAATAGGCATGCACATTAAACCAGAAAAACGTAGCCAAAACAAACACTGTTCTCCCAAGCCAGAGACATTTGGGACTCTTCCTATTTAATTGATACAAAAGGTACAAATAATGACACCATGGCTCACTCGTAGCCTTGCACACTGCCTCTTTCCTGCAATGTGTCAATCTTGCACCCTCCAGTCAATAAAAAATGTGCTGTAAAAATGTTGCAATAAATAAAGGTATTAGCCGCATAATTTGCCATTTCATGCCACAATATCCTGGAGGGTCTGTTATTGATAGATGAATTAGTGCTTGCTTTTATCCCTATGATGTAATCATAACAATGGACCTGATTCACAGAAGCCTTTTATAATGGTGCAATCCCACTGAAAAATGCTCTGTGAATCAGGTCCAATGAATGTACAAATACTTTTAGGATTTCACTATTTTGTTTGGATGGACACATTTTTGTCTTTGTTTTCAGATTGCATGAAATTTGTTTTTATGTACCTTTTATGAATGTATGATCCGAAATAAATGACTGACTGATTATATTTTATTCTTGTGTGCATGTCCTTATTTTGGAAATTGGTACATATAATGTGTGCAGACAGCCATGCAGTAAATGCAAATACGAAAATGCAAGGCTTCTGCATATGCTTTGCTTGCATCACTGAGCCCTAAAGAAACTCTCAGTTGAAGCTAATATTGCACTGCCTCGAAATCCAGGGGTAGCAGAGACAGGGGCAGGGTTGCAAGGGTAATGCTAGGTAATGCTAGGGGTAGCAGTTGTTACCCTTGGCTACCCCAAATGACGTCCTTGGGTGCTGCATCTCTCTAGGCAGTGAGAGTTAAAAGTCAATGGCCCTCATTACAACCCAGGCGTTAAGGGGTTAATGGCGCCGTAAAAGGTTGCAGCGCCGTTAACCCCTTAATGTCTTACTACGAGGTCCCTTTGGGGCTCCTGACCTTAACGGCTGGTCTGTACCAGCCGTTAAGGTAGGGACTCGCAAAGGGACATTGAAGGTAATTACGGTACAGCAATTTGCAGTACCGTAATTACCGCCTTCCCCTTTCCCATTGAGTCCTATAGGGCAAAAATGGGAATGGGGAAGGGCCAATGGTAAATGGGGAATTACCGCCCCGCCAACCTTGGAATGGGATGGTAATTCCCCATTTCACCATGGCGGAATCGGTAAATTACCGGTGTTAACCATGGTGCTAATAGCGCCATTGGTTAATGCCGGGGTTGTAATGAGGGCCCACGTCTGTAATAAACTGAGGGTGAAACAAAACAAATCTGAAAAAAAAAACGTGATAGTTTTCAATACAGGCCCAGCGCTGTCGATAAAAATGGCAGTGCTTACAAAATGATACCACCTGTTTTACCTCCTGCTGGATTGCAGAGTCAGAGGTATATACTTTCAACGGTATTCAAAGGAACTACCACCACCAGTAAATACATTCTTATTACAATGGTAGATTTTCAGTCTAGAATATGCCATTTATTTACTCCCAGTTTATAGGTGGAAGTAAGAATTGTAAAATGTCCAAAATGTTTTCAAAGTTGGTAAATGTGCAGAGGGGATGCACATGAATATCCATTTAATAACAGGGACACACCTTTATCATAGGGACATTGGAAAGGGGTGAGAAAGATGGCATCTCTAATGCCCCCACTGGCAAGACCTTTCCTATATAATTCAGAAAAGAGTCATAATGGTAATAAATTACCAGCAGCGTCTGAACTACGACTGTACATTACCCACTCCCAGCATCAATGTGAAGATAGAAATGGATAAATAAAATACAGCTAGTGGTATTTCTTTAATACTGTTGGCATTTGACAAATCCCAGTATGACAGCACTAGGTCAGTGGTGATTCTGGGTGTGTTAGCCAGATTTTCTTTAATACCACTGCTGGTGCTGATTTTTCAGCACAAAAGTCCACCAGGATACCGGCAAACTGTATTACTGTTACCGGCACTCGGTCCAGTGGAATGTCCACCGGATTGCGAGTGCCGGGTGACGGTGTAGCGTCCCAGGACTCCATGGGGGAGTTTGCCGGCATTACAGGCACTTTTGCCGGCAAGGTGGTGGAATGACCTGCAGCTGGAGGTCATCCTGCCCACCTCAGCGGCAAACTCGTAGTTGCTAGAGATGACTAGTATTGTAATTTATGCTTAGCAGGCGTATTTGTTGGGTGCTGGATGCTGAGTGATTTGCAATGTCATTGAACATGTGATAACTTGCAGAGTCGAAATTTGGACTAGGCCATTTTAGTTTTTCTCTGATGTTGAGAACATCTGTCACATGAAAATGGCTAATATGAAGCAAAGTGCAGCAAGAACATCAATGCACGTGCTGCTCACACTGCCACGCGATCAATGGCCCTAGAAGTCTTATTTTGTGGCAGTGCTCAAGAGCGCAGAAGCATTCACAATTTGGTGTGCGGCGTGGAATAGTTGAACATTTTTTGAAGGGGCTGGAGTCCCTTTCTGATGGGCTATTAGTAGGCTTGCAGTCCGCCCCTGTGCTCGGTCCCGGTCTGCCCGTATCTATGTGTTTACCTCTCTGTTGTCTCTCTGCCGCCCTCTCTGTCCCAATTCTCTTGATCTCACGCCCTCTTTTTGTGTCTCGCAGACATGGGCGTAACTTTAGGTGAGGAAAAGGATGTTTGCCCCCTTGCCCCAACTTTTGTGGCACACCATTTTATCCCACTCTTTTGGCAGGGGGCCCCTTTCATTTAGATGTCATGTCCCCCCCCCAACATTTTCAGCAAAGTTACTCCTCAGCTCACAGATTCTGTGTTACTCTATCTTACTCCCCTACACCCTCTTTCCCCTACGTGTGTCAATTTCTCTTGGTGTCATCGCCACTTCTATCTCTCTCTGTTATTCTCTCACTCTTTGTCTTGATCTCTCTCTCTCTCTCTCTCTCTGTCTTTCTTTCTCTCTGGTTCTCTCTTTCCTCTATCCCTCTCTACCACTTTTTATTTCTCTCTCTCTCTGTCTTTCTTTCTCTCTCTCCGGTGCTCTCTGTTTCCTCTATCTCTTTTTCTGACTTTGTATTTCTTGTTCTCTCTCTCCCGCGCTCTCTCTTTCCCTAGCTCTCTCTTGTCCTCTCTCTCTCTTTCCTCCATCTCTCTCTCTCTCTCTCTCTCTCTCTCTCTCTCTCTCTCATTGAATCTCTCACGGTGTCTTTCTACAGCCCCTTTGACTATCTAATTCTTTCTCGGTCTTTCTCTCTCTCCCCGTTACACATACATACATAGTCGACCTCACCAGTCACACCAAACTCACTTGTACACGCACTTGCACAACAACACTCTTGCATGCACGCATAGATACACACACGCCTCTCACCCCTGCATGCATACATAAAACACACATACAAAAAAGGCATTGTTTCCTCACTCTGTCTCAGTCTCTCTCTTAACCTGTTACACATTTATAGACCTCACCATTCACCCTGAACTCACCCATACCCGCACTTACACAGACACACTCTCGCATACACACATAAGGCACGCAAGCACCATACAGAAATTCCTTATAGCGCCTTTTTTTCTTACCTGTTTCCCGCCGAGCTCCGGCCTTGCTGCTCCCAGGCCTCTGGCTCCTGCGCTCCACGCAGAGGAACCCGGAAGCAGGGAGAGCTATCTGGTTTCTGACAGGTGGCGGGGCACCTTCATTTCGAGGCAACCGCCTGCTGCAACCCTGACTTTAAAAAGAAAGGATTTCTTTCTAAAGTCAGGCTAAGGCTGGGCCTCTCCCCTTCCGGTACACGAGGCAGCAGGGCCCACCGCACTGCGGGGGCTGCAGGGGCGCGCGCTGTTGCAGTGTCTTCCCCGTTGCCCACTAAAAAGCTGCAGATAGCAAGCACTTCTTCTGTGTGTGCTCTGGCTGTATTGTGTGGGTCAGGCTGTGCCTCTTTAGGTCATGGCTAGCACTCTTTAGGCTCCGCCTAGCAATTAGGGTAAGCCCCCTTGCTAACCCCCCCACCTCGTTTTCACAATCCCATTTAAGTGCCTATGCAATGTTTATACACACGCCACAAATGTTGGCTTTGTCAATGCTTGTTTTAACAGCACTTGCGGACTATTAACAGACATAAATGAAGTGGTTGACGGCACACTAAGTTAAGGCTCATTTGTTACACCAGTACCATATATAAAACTGCAGTTAAGCCATTAACTACCCGAAGGCCGCTTAGAAATAACACTGGCAGGACCACGTTTGATAGATGGCCAGTAAACCAATGCCATGCCTGCCTGCCCCCTGGGCTTCCAGTTCCTCGCATGCACAGCTAATCACATGCTTTATAAATTTGCGTGCAAGGTGCTGAGGGGCTCATGGGGCAGGCAGGCATGGCATTTTTTACTGGCTGTGATAGATGCCCAGTGCCCGCCCCCTGTACCCACCAGTACACACTATGAAAGTCACTGTGGGTCATTACGACCCGGGCGCAAAGGGATACCGGGCACCGGTAATGACACCGGTGCCGGTAATCCCTTTGCGCCCTATTCTGAGGTCCCTTTGCGGGTCCTTCCCTTAACCCCTGCTTTTACCATGCTTTAAGGACGGGACCCGCAAAGGGATACCGGGGGTCAATAACGGTACCGCAATTTGCGGTACCGTTATTGCCACCTTCCCCCTTTCCATGGGGGCTCAAATGGGAATGGGGAATGGCTTTTAAAATGGGGATTTAACGGTCCCGCAAAGCTCGGAATGGACCGGTAAGTCCCCATACCGCCACGTCGGTGGCGGTACCGGTATCGGTGTTAGTTATGGCACTAATAGCGTCATGACTAGCACCAACCTCGGAATGAGGGCCATTTTGTTTACATGCGCGGTGCTGGGGGCCTAGGAGGCGGGAAGGCATATCATGTTTATTCCAACCCACGCAGCACACTGGGGCCAGCCCTCACCCGGACTCTAGTCAGGATAAGGGCTGAGGCGGAGTGCCTGGGGCCCCCGCACCTCCGGGGCTGAGGAGGCTCCCACAACACCTGGGGAATGGCCATATGGATTTGAATGGCCACGGGCGGTCAATTGGTGGGTAAATAATCAAGCAACACCCACAAGCTGTGTGCCCCTCAGCACAGTGAGACGTGAGATCCAACATGAAGTGAAAGCAGGGCAATGCCAGTATTGTTTTAGTTATTGGCTATGTTCAGTACCAGGCCCCTTGGGTTAAATTCTCATGATTACCAGTAAAATATGTTTGCTCATCTGCCACAAAGTTGGAGTTGGGTTTGAAAGTAACTGTTAATAATGAAAATCTGAATTTCAATAAACCTACCAATGTTGACAAACCACTGCCCACTTTCTTCATCTAATGGCACTCATTGATCAATCACACTAATGTTATTTATTTGTAAATGTACAGACAGCTAAGGATGTTCTGCAAGTCCTGGCTTTTAGGTCATGCCATTGTTAGTTTGGGCTATTAGGTGGCCCTTTAGCAGAAACTATTGCATTAGGGTACAGATAGGGAAAAAAGGCATATGAGGAGGCACACAAAGCCTGAAGGTGTTGTTTGGTTATTTGCCCACCCATTGACAGGCCATGACCATGCTAAACCTTATGCCCAATCCCACTAGTTCCTGTGGTTCCCTGCCCAAAACACCTCCTCATGGGAACTTTGTGAGCTTGCTTTAAGCAAGCTTTACCATCAAACTTTGGAAGTGCCTGCTTGTGTTTTTTCAAAACAGTCGTTTGAGAGTTAATGGGCCTCATTACAACCCGGGCGGTAAGGGATTACCGGTACCGGTAAGGGCACCGGTACCGGTAATCCCTTACCGCCCAATTCCGAGGTCCCTTTGCGGGCCCTCCCTTAACAGCTGGTTTTACCAGCTGTTAAGGACGGGACCCGCAAAGGGACTTTGGAGGTGATAACGGTACCGCAATTTGCGGCACCGTAATTACCGCCTTCCTCATTCCCATTGAGCCGTATGGGGGCTCAAATGGGAATGGGCCATGGTGAATGGGGAATTACCGCCCCCGCAAACCTTGGAATGGGGCGGTAGTTCCGCCATTCACCATGGCGGAATCGGTAGTTTACCGGTGGCAAACATGGCGCAAATAGCGCCATGGTTACCGCCCGGGTCGTAATGAGGCCCAATGACTTAATTGGAGCTGTTAACACGCTATTGGTGTAATCAAAATGTCTTAACCAGGTCTCCCTTCAGCCATTCGATTTATAAGCACAGTGCGTGTCCTTTTCCGAAATGTTCTATTAAAAACAAGTATGGCAAAGCCAACAGTTTTTGCTTGAATATAAGAATTATGCATTTGCCAGGCACTGCTATTAGATGCCCAGGTACCTGCACCATTTTGCACCTAAAACCATTAATGGACACTTAATTCCACTATGGCAATACCTGCCAAGTGCCTTTCCCAAGCTTACACAAAAGTCCAAACTGTTGGCATTGACAATGCTCCTTGAACGATGTAGCAACTGGGTTATTTCACCTTTGTGAATAAACCAGGCGGGTGACCCTGGTTGTGAGACACCCTGGTCTGAAGACAAGCAAACCGCGGTGGAACTCATTTTGTCACAGGCAATTCCAAAGGCACGATTTAAACAAAGGAATAACGGTGCTAAATGAAACCCCTGCCATAGTTGGCTTAATCCACTCTAATTGAAAAAAATCCCTGACAGGCCGCCTGTCCCATGACTCGGTGGAGACCCAGAAGGAGTAGTACTGGAGGGCGGAACAGTTAATGAGCGGGCGGGAGTGCAGAGGTGAGTTCTTATGCATAGTGGGGGTCAAAACACGGGGAGAGAGGGCAGAGGCATAGCCAGGATTGTCTAACTAGTGGGACCTGAAGCGGCCCACCGCACTGACATTAACATCTGTAAATACCCACAGAGCGCTGCTGAGTGGCAATCACAGATTTTGGGTGGGCCTTGCCCCTCAGGCCCTACCCTGTCTACGCCTCTGAGAGAGGGTGCAGGAGTGGAGAGCAACAAAGCAGTTAGCTAGGTCCCGGAGGGAGAACTGTGTTGGGAGTGAGGGGGCTTCCTCCTACATAAAGAGGTAGTTGAGTGGCAGGAAGTGGGTCCGGATGACTCTGGGATTTGCAGGGCTTCCACCTGCATCAGAAAGCTGTGAGGCAAGAGGCCCATTACTTCAAAAGACAACATGCTTGAACATCCTTATGCCTGAAAAATGTTATCTTTCGGTGGCTGTGGTCAGGGGAGTTGCTAGGTCTGGAAAAGACCCGGGGCTAAGCTGATGTCGGAACAGTTGGGACTGGGGGCTAGCTAGTCTTTTGGCTGTAGCTCCTGAGATTCTATCCGGGGCTACAACCAAAAGATCAGGGGCTATAGCCCCCTTAGCCCCCCCCTAGCAACGCCCCTGGCTGTGGTGCCCTGCCATATAAAATAAAAACTCCTGGACGGATTTGCACCAACCCCGTAAAGGTACATCTGTACCTCTTTGTGCATAACTTGTTTCAAATTTAAAGCAAATCAGTTTGGAGATGTTTGCACCTGCACAAAGAATGCTCATTTTCTCCTGTCGAAAAACGAATGCAAAATGTAAAAAGCCACAGCTTTCTCAGTATTTACATCTTTTAGACCGTTGCACACATTTCCTCCAAACATTAACATTTTGCAAAGCCTGGGGCAGAGAACATCTTTGGAAAATGTCATACAGATACATCAAACGAGTCAAAAATTATTTGCAATATAATTTTTGCAACGTCAATCGATCTTAGTTGTCACCTCAACTATATATAGGGTGGTGACCATCTCCTATAAATGGAATCGGGTAAAGCTAGCCACCCTATAGTTAGGGTGAAACCTAAGATGCATGAGCCCTTTTGCCTTGACGTAGCATTCCACGGACCCAGCCCCCTTCCCCACCAATGCCCCAGACATTGCACACTGCGGTCAGGGGTATGTTTTATTTCTGTGTCTTATATGTTTGTTATTTTCTCCACCATTTCTTATGCAGCACTAGTTAAGGCTTAGACGGAGCCCTGTAGCTCCAAATCCATTGCATTGTGCTAACGTATCTATTTGTGGAAGCTTGGCATACACCACGCATGTCTCATACATTCTTGTGAATAAAAGTGAACGCATTTTTCATGAGCCTCTTGCACCTGTTTGCCGGAGGACATAGACACCAGAGAAAGAGACCTGTTTGGCCACTTCCCGCAAAAGGAAGAAAAACTGCAAAGTAGAGCATTCCTGGCAGAGAGCATGACTGTTTGCAAATCAATCGGCATACAAGAAGTACAGCAGTTCATAGAAAAGCCAAGACTGATAATAAAGTCGAGGATTACAAGGAGGGTGCCTCTAGGTAGTCTGCTGTGGCAGATAATGCAACATTTGGTACAGGGAGAAAGTTGAGGAATATTCTGAGTACAATGGTGTTTTTCAGGGCTGCAGAACTTAAATGAGGGGGGTGACGTGTTCGGCAATAGGGGGGAAATTTGATAGTGGAGAGAATATATAAAAATACCCTTTTGCTAGAGACTCGGCCAGCAGGCTAGATGGAAGGGCTACATCAGGAAGTGAAGAGCGAATGGACACACATTTAAATCACCAACCAGGATGGCGAGGTGGGCTGTCGTTTCTGCGAGATCCCCTTAGCATGTGAGACATTGAAACATCTACTTAGATATAGCCCAGCTCTTCAGGCACGTAGGGGAGGCTGAGTCTCATTTCCAGATGTGATGGCGATAGCACCTGGCCACATTGTTTATCAGGTCATACAACTTCATCAGTTCTTGCTACTACTAACTTTATAAATTCTCGCATCCTGGAGATGGGATATTCAGTATAGCTTGATCATAACCTATTTGTAATGGTCACCTGAAATGTATACTTGTATTTTTTAATGTCCTATAGTGTACGTTTTATATGATTTTTTTCGTGTTATTTTATTAATTGATTAATTGTAATATGAAAAATAGTCATTGATGGGTATAGTTTTAACTATTCATTGTTTTTCTTTTTTTGTAATGTTTGTATGTTGAAGGTTGTTTTCAACCAAATAAAAATAAAACAATAAAAATCACCACTTATAACATTTATGAAGGGCATTTCATGACAAGACAAGGGGAAGTTAACATCTACCATACTTCTAAATAAAGAGGGGCCTTCGACACAATGTAATGCAAAACACAGAATGAGTACGTTCATGAAAGGGATTGGAATGCCAATCTAATGGCGACCAGGCAATGGCATAAAGGGTCATGACGCGACTAGTAAAACAACACTGACAAACCCAGTACTTCCGGATGATGTATGAGCATTGTAAAGGCAATGGCGTACCTTCCACAGATAGCAAGCAACACTATTCCCCATCACACACCCAGGAGGGAACACCATTTGTCAGGTATTTGCATGAGGGGCACTGTTGCTCACATCATTGCCGGGTGTGGCTTTCATTTGGCGGGTAATTTCTTTAAAAGTCACAGAAGTCACATGCTTTCATGATTTTGTTAACAAGTCCCGAGATACTCACACTATTGCCATTCATTTCCATCCAAACACCAGGCACTTGTGCTGTTACCATTCAAAGCCCAAGTACTTACAACATTGGCAAGGGTATGTGGTTTAGCATAGCCGTGCCTTGTCTCACTATGCCCAGTTAGCACAGCACTTCTAGATTTCATAAACCTCAGTTAGAAAGGATCTGGGATATCTGGCCAAATGGGGACACTTATCACATTTTACCACATATTTTTTGTATGGGGGGCCAGCCCAACATACTCCCCATTCTACTCCCTCCCCCCTAGCCTTACCAACCCCAATTCTTACTATACATTCCCCCTTGCACCAAAACCTACCGCAGTAAAATGGTGTATGTTGTCCCTCTGTATCGTGCAGTTGCTGGTGGGGGATGCCAATAAAATGTAATGTCGAATTCAATCATGCCCTTTTAGCAAAGTAGTACCAGGATCAATGAAGTTCAGTTAGCATGGATGCGCTTTAAGATTCCATTATGGCCAATTAGGACAGCAATGCCCCCTCAGCACAATAATGTCAGATTCATCCTGCTGAATTACCATTATTAGGCCCCACTCCATTATCCAGAATAATCATACTGAAGGCAGATGCAGATACCCCTGTGGACAACAGCAAACTCAGTAAGCCCAGATAGCCGTGTGCCCAATTAGCAATGCCAACCCAGACTGCATAGCTGGGGCTATGTCTGCAGTACTGAAGATTGTAAGTGTGTGGTGATGAGGGCAGTGTGTGAATGTGTGTTTGTTTGTAATGCAATGCTGGGTATTGGTGTGTGTGTGCGCGCGTGTGTGTGTGTGTCTGTGTGTGCAGTGCTGCACTAGGGTGATGTGTGTATGTGTTTGTGTGCGCTGTGCAAAGATGGGGACGTGTAAGTGTGTGAAATGAAGTGCTGGGGTATTGTGTGCGTCACAGGCAGTGCTGGTGGTGGTGTGTGTACAGTTCACGGCTAGAGCAGGCACATGACATGTGTTCAGTGCTGTTGCAGTTCATGTGTGTTTCTGTTCCTGTATTGTTGGGGATTTGTGAAGTGCTGGGGGCTTCGTTTGTATGGGCAAAGTGCAGTGTTGGGCAGAGGCAGTTGCTTGCAGAGCACTGCTGAAGCAGCGTATATATGTGTCTGTGTGCTGTGCTGTGGTTTTGTGTGAGTGCAGTGCAGCGAGTGAGGTGGCTACAGTCAAGTTATTGGCATGAGTATCTGTGTGGTGTGATGAGGTTGGTGTGTATGTTGTGCAGTGCTGGGTGTGGTGTGCGTGCAGTACAGCAATGGTGTGTGTGTCAGAGAGAGAGCAGCGCTCTGCTCGAGCCGCTGTGTGTCAATGTTGGGCTGGTGTGGGCAGTGCTGGGTTGTACACATGCCGGGCAATGGCAAGTGTAGCATCTGCATCCATTGCTAGAGGTTGGTGTACCTATTATCGAATGCTTAGGGAACGCGTAACAAAATTGGTGAGATCAGAAAGAATATTGTGATTTTATTCTTGGAGCTAGTCAAATTCGGAGCAAACAGTTGTCAAGATCTGATGAGAAATTCCCCAAAATCTGTGAGCAAAAATCTAGATCTGGGGTGAAAAAAATTGCAAAATCTGCGAGATGAAATGGTAGAAAATGTAAAAATCAATTATGTCCATTGATTAAGCCTACAATGAAACAGAATACTTCACACCCTAAACTCCACCCTACAGCCTAGCAGTTATTGACTGCACATTTAGATTGGCTGAGAGGCGGTCAATAACAATTTCCATCTGAAAAGTCAAGGTATTAGGGGAAACGATTTAGATCAATTTAGTTCAGAATCACACACAAGACATAGAGTATCCCGGTCAAATGTACACCTGGTCTAAACGTCCATACCAGGTGCTGGAGATGCCTTGGATCCCACCTCTTGTTGCACTGTCCAATAGGAAAATAATTCTCACGCCAAATATGTCTGATAATGGAGCATGTGATGCGCAGGGCAATGCTGGAACGCATCATAGTGGTCTTTCAACAAAACTGTCAAAACGTAAACACGTACCTAAACATCTACATTGACGGGCATTAGCTGCGTTGCTGGTAAGCCAAACAATGTCCACTACTAAAAAGGGGGATAGGGAGGAGAGAAATGTCCCCAGCCAGCTCTCAATGCTGGAATGGCTCATCTCTGTGAACTAGCTTCATATTGCACCATAACATTTGAAATGATACTGTTGTAAAAGGGGATTTTGTCTCCCAGCGCTGAGGATGACAAAAGACAGGACCACTGATTAGCAATGATAGACTCAGTAGCCAGCTAGCCCCCTGCCGCCCGTGCCCCCAGCTTAGTGAAGCAAGCTGACTTTGGGCGAGGAAAGGGGAGAAATCGAGAACAGAATTGGAGTGGCAAAGATGGCTGTCACCACGTGACTCGGGCTAGCTCAGCTCCATGTTCTCCTCCCCATAGCAGAAGAAGTGGTTCACACATTTCTCATGCAAACTTTCCGGCAGCGGTAGAATCAGGCGTAGATCCCTTTCTATACAGACATGTGCACAGGAATGGGGCAGGGTCAGTTTACCACTGATCCTACTTTAGGGTCTCGATTTTATTTGCTGTTCCGATTTTAGTTCTTTTTTATGGACACGTGCCTATACTGGGTGCACCGCTCAGTCTGTAGCTGGTTGGTTTTGGAATGAGTTATAGTGTTTGAGCGAATCTTTGTTGGAACCTGGTAGGCGAGGGCACTGGAAGTCTCCGCTTCCTGGGACTCCAGCTGTACCAGTTTACTGGACCTTGGCCACTGCAACTCAAGCTGTTGTGAGAGACCTGGTGCTTACAGAGGGGCTCATTTTGGATGAGCACATAACGTTAACGAGAGAAGTAAAAGCCTTGCGTAAGGTTTTTACTCCTTCCATTAACACCACTGCTCATTTTCATTATTTGTATGCCGGAGAGGAGTAGTAGAGCGAAACTTGTGTTTCCGCTGCTTCATTCCTCTCTGCAATACAAATACTCCAGCATTTGCGCCGGCATGCATTTTCATGTCGGCGCAAAAGGCTGGAGACCCCTATGGGGTCCATTGTAAACACTGCCTGCTATGATTGCATGGCAGGCAGCATTTACAATTAAAATTAAAGGCTGTTCGACATGCTCGCATGTCAGACAGCATTTAATTTTAATTGGGAGCGCTGCTTGCCATGGCGAGCGGCTCTCACAATTAAAAGTAAACACTGTCTGCCAGGCAGCGTTTACTCATTTTGCACGGCGGAGTGCAAAAGTGCAGGGAAAAAGGTGGCCTAAACCCGTGTACACCGCTTTTTGCCCTGCACATTTTCACTCCAACATGCAAATGACACAAATTCAGTGGCTAAATTTACAGGGACCAGCAACATGAGCCCCAGAAATTCAGTGCTGGAAATGGAACAAATGTACTCTGGTAACCCTCTCCTTAGTTAGGGGGGAAGACTGGCCGAGTGGACTGGCGCCAGGTCAGGTCATGCAACACAGTATCTCATCATGGAACCCGATCCTGGTTATTTGTATAAAAGCAAAATGCATTTTGGGAACAAAAGAAATAACCACAAGTTTAAGTTTGAAACTTGTCTGTTATAGTGATTTATCAAGAAAAATAGAGTAATGGAAATTGGACTCTGCTTTTTTCATTGGTCACAATAATCACCAGGGGACGTTTGGTGCAACAGTTCGTGCATCCAGAGCCGGCCTGGTGCAACCAACTGTTGCACTAGACGTCCCGCGCACAGGTCACATGACTTGCATTGAAACAAAAGATATAGAAGCAAATTCTTGCAGAGCCAGCAGTGTTCGTGGCCTCAAGTAGTGAAAAAGCAAGACGATAAATACGTCCGGCTCCGGAACGTTAAACGCCATCCTGCCGTGAAGTAGACACGCAAGATTGCTACTGCATGGCACCATAGATTCTCCGCCGTGCGACATGATGAAAGTCAGTTGATGCAGAAACATATGACACCACAAAGGGGCATCCACACAGTGTCGAAGTGGGCGGGAGCTGTAGGGAGCGGTGCTCCTCTACTTCTTTTAATGAAGTGTTACCGTTCCTATACTTTTATTTTAAAAAGAAACCGTTCCGGAACGGTTTCGTTTAAAAATAAAAGAATAGGAAAAAGTTGCAACTTGCACTTTCAGTGCACTGCACAGGACTTTTCCTTAAAGAGCAGGCACTTGTTCTGGGGTTTTTATTGTGCATGGGAGGGGGCGCGGTGATGGGGTCTGTGGGGACCGGTGCAGGCCAGCAGGGAACATAGTTCCACTACTTCACTTCGACCACTGCATCCATCACGCTATAGTTATAACAGATGTCCATGCATTTTACTCCGCACAGGAAAACAACTGCGCAGGCAGGAGTGAATGATACGACCTTGCCAGGTAACTTCATGAAAGGGAGATCCGTGAAATTGACTTTACGCGCGACAAGGAACTGAAAGTATGCCATGCACATGGTTTCTTGGTTCTAACTCACGTTCCATTAACAATACGCGTCCTGGAGCCTCGAAGAAGCACATAAAACATGACTACTCGAACCCAGAAACACCAATGAGTGTAGACACCCCATAGAGAGAACTAATGTAGACAGCTGTGTGATAGTAGCCTCTCACTTTTGTTATTAACCTCACAAAAGTTGTCCTCAATAATAGAAGAGTGATGAGTCTTTACATTCATTTGACACTTTTGCGTGGATACAACTATTTGTCTGTGTTTGATTTTATATTTGTTGACAAGTGCTACATGTATTTATGAATTAAAATATGTATATTTTTCTATTTTGACCTATTGTGTTATTGCCTAAACTGCATTTAGCCCAGATTGAGCACATGAGTAGTGGGCTCCCTACAACCTTTGTGTGTAAAAGCAGGGTAGCTATCTGTGGAATCTGTTTGTTGGTTGAATCTACTTTGTCTCTCATGCACATAGCCCCCTATACAAAAAAGAGGACTCTCATGCTTGTTTAACTTGAATCCCAACATGAATTATGCCCCAACGACCCAAAATATAAATCCTTCATAATAGAAGGCAATACCATCCCTGTACTTAAGGAAGTAAAAAGCTTGGGAGTCTATTTCGACTCCTCACTAATGCTCTCTCGACAAGTTAACGCCACAATCTCCTCGGCAGCATACACCGCTAAGCTCATCAATGCTCGCAGACCTCTCCTCAACCCAGACAGTTGCCTTACACTAGCCAGAGCCCTCATCTTATCCAAACTCGATTACTGAAATGTCTTGCTCTACCAGCAACATCAAAAAGCTCCAAGTCACCCAAAACAATGCCCTTCGAGCAGCCCTTAACATACCGAAGAGAGAGCACATATCTGACACTAGACGCAGCGTTCACTGGTGCCCATCCAGGACCGAATCAGCTACAAAACTCTGTCGATCACTCACAAATGCTTTGCAAACAGAGCACCGAAATACCTTACCAATACACTCACACCATCCCTAAACAGCAAGCCCACCCACGCCTTCTCCTCTCACCTCCTTACGGTAGCCAAATTCAAAAGAACGAAAGCGGGGGGTTGCAGTTTCCCTGTCGTGGCAGCCAAACTTTGAAACACCCTCCCCCTCTCCATCCGATGTGACCACTCACCCCCTTCCTTCCGTAAAAAACTTAAAACCTGGCTCCAAACCCACAACCTATGATTTATGCCCACTTCTCCACCCTAGATCCTCCAACACATTCGCATAAATACCCAGCACAACTTATTTATGTTCCTCACTCGCTGCGCTAAAACTGTAAATATTTAATGAATATATGTATGAGCCTCACTCACTGCTAAATACTGCAACTATAATATGCAAATATACCATGCAAATACTGCATGCCATGCTCAATGCCTGTATTCACCATGTACTGTCCAGCGCCCAGATACTAAGGGTTCGGCGTGCTCTACAAACGTCAAATAAATAAAAGTCCAACCCTGCCAAAAATGTACCAGACTCCCCAAAATAAGAACCCTTATAGAACGAAGCCACACCCAATTACTGATAACTTCATTACTTTTTCAGTTTGTTAGAAACAGCTTGACAATTCAAGGACCTGGGCACATTTCTAGTTGTCTCGCTTTTGTATTTCATTTGACATGGTAAAAGGCCAAATACCACAAAGCCTAGGAAAGAGGTGTGAACTAAATGATTGAAGGGCTAGAAATATAAAGCATGTATGATATGATATGATATGGTATTTGTAACGCGCCTATACACAAGTGTTTCATGTAATGTTTATTACCAAAATCATGTTGTCTCTGTGAACAGGATAACTAACGCTGAAGTATAGACTTTTCTCTTGGGAGGATTAAAAGCAGTAATAACCCCCTAATATTGTTTAAGCGCTAGTTCCTATGTCTGTATTTTTCAAATGGTGTACTTTACCGACTTAGCAGTTTAGGCAGCTGAGTTGGATGTTGGAGCAACTTTTTCTGTAAATGTCAATTACTTCTCAGGGGCAGGAATATGTACTTACTTCCCCCAAGTGCATTTAATCGGGCTATACTTGGATTATAATTTGCTAAAGCCTTTTGGCATTCCATGTATTTAGGCCCTTAGTGGATAATGCAAGGGTTATTAATGGGCATTAAACCATTAGCATTTGCACTTTTCAGACACAATGCAAATGGCTGTGGTGGATGTCTTTTTAATGAAGTTTGTATTTTATCTACCCTGAATTGTACAGGTACCACTGATTAATATCTTCACTGAATTATTTAGCACTTTATATCAGGGTATGGTCAGGGGTCTGTATTAATCAGTTAGGAGAATGTTGCAACTGGCACTAGGCTGGGTCTTGCATAGGAAAGTATTTTTCTACTTTTTTTTCTTCTTTTCCTTTGGAATGAAAAAGCTTGAGGTTCTAAGGGAAGGAACAAGGAGAGAGGGAGCCTAGGGGTCCACCCTAGGGTAACTTCCCTCATTGGAAAAGAGTAATGCAACTGGGGCTTCTAAAAGGGGGACAAAGTAGGTGAAATCATTGTTTATTTCGGATATATTGCAATCCATAAAAAGACATAAAAGCATAATAAAAAAACAGGAACACCAAACATTGAAGAATACGTTCGTAAAATAAGCAACAATAAATACATCAATAACACACAGCATCACAAAATAGGTCCTTCAAGTTTGGCTCTTTTCTCCAGGCCAAATGTACAAAACGGGGACATTTCAAAGCACTAGTTGCGTCTCTTAATATTAATAATGATGAAAAAAACAGAACACCACTGCCTATAAGCAGACCCCCTCAAAAAATAATACAGATAAAGGGCCCAATTCATGGAAATGTGTGCAGAAATCCTGCAAGGGCTGCATGCTGAGAAGAAACTGCCCGGGCCTAGGCGCAGAATAAAAAATGTACGCCCCGCGTATTCATGGAATTCACTGCGCAAATCAATGGTATTTGCAAGTCAAGCCCGGAACGCCCGCATGCAAAGCACAAACAGCCTAAACAGCTACTTTTTCGTGCCCCCCCCCCCCGAGCGCAAACAGTGCGCGGAGTCCTCCGCAAGCAGGACTGCATCTCGGGGACCCTGCGCAGGGTCCCCCGTAACTCTTGCCGGCGCCCTGACAACATGTGTATGAAAAATCATAACTCGGTAAAAACTCAGAAACTCTGCATGCAAACCACCGTAAACCGTTCGCGCGCCCTGCTACACTGCATATGCACACCCTTAAGTTAGATCCGAACCCCAGTTGTGTGCACGCATCCCTATATCGGACATGCAAAACCACCTCTGCGCTGTGATTCCTACGCGCAAGTGTACTTACGCCTGCCTTCGATGTGGAGGATAGTATGAAGGACTTGCGTGGCCAAAACCCTGTCAAGAGGTTCCGCGCTCGAATCCATAAATACTTCTCACGCCGCATGCGATGGCCTGCCTACGGGTCGTCCCTCGTAACGCGGACTTTTTTGCATGTTCTTCCCCATTTTCCTCCCCCTACTCCACCATCTGCGCAGGCCTCGCCCATGCTCTGCATGGTGTCTCATGCAAGGTGCTTGACGGCTCACAGAGACGTGCCAAACCTGCACAAATTCCACACAAGTCCTGGAAAGGTACCGCACATTCGATTCCACGAATCGACGAATGCGGATTTGCGTGCAGTTTGGCGCGCAAGTACCCTATTTTCCGTGCAAATAATTCCATGAAGCGGGCCCAAAGTCTCTGTAGGTTTTTGTATACGGGACAGAAAATGACCAGGAGCAAGGTTTTCGACGGTGCCAGAGAGGCAGGTTGCGCTAATAGGAGGATTTGCAGCCCATCTACTGGCAACTGCTTTGACGTGTATTGCATTAAACTTTGCTCTGGTCAGTAGTGACCTATGATATGGGTGCATAACTAAATCAAGTTAGGCGGCCACCCTACCAATGGGAGGGGCGGAAGTGGGAGGTACGGTTGTACCGTGGAATCCTTGGAGGCAGAGGTCCTCCCTATTGCTAGACCAGTGCGCCAAAAGCAGTGTTTTTAGTGCTGAGATGCAAACGGTAGTAAAACTTGGTGGGATTATTAAACTAGGAACCCAGACCCACAGATCCAAGGGTCATTTTAATGTATGCTAGCCACTCGATCTTGTGGTGGTTATCCAAACATAAAATGCTCTTCAATAGAGGGGTTTGGTTAGACAGTTTGCCTCAAAGCAGCAGCGATAATACAGGAAACAGACAAGTTTTAGCCTAAGGTTGTCAACCAGTCTCGAGGTGTGTAATATAGGACACGGTTGATGTAGGCACCTTCCAAGAATGGGAAAAGAAAGAATTTTCCTCAGCAAGCTTGCCCATACCCCAGAGTGTACGGCCATAGATACCCACACCAGCTCCTTTCTTTTTATAAACTGTTAACATTGTGCAGGCTTTTAGCATATCTAAAAAGGCAACCTATGGCCTGTTTCATCTTTGATCACCTAGAATTTATGTTGTCCCTCCAAGAACGCCAGCTGTTAAAGATAGTCCCCAAATATCCAAGCTGCTTACACAAGGACAATTTATAGTACCGTAACTGAAGCCTCGGTCATGCTGACCCCCCTCCCCCCAATTGAGAAACACAACACATTTCTCTTTTTTGACTTTGAGTTCCAGGTGGGTCATAAAATTCACATGACCTTCCACCAGTGTCTGCAGGGACTTAGGCGTTCTCGCCAGAAGAGCAGCATCATCGGTGTAGCAAGATACCCGAAGTGGTGGAACTCTCTTTTGCACTGTATATGGAGGATATAGTCATTTTCACATCAAACTCAGTCAAAGCCATTGCAAATTTTTCTGAGGCAGCTGTAAAATTTGGTATGAGCCAAGTCTACAAATTAAACATGGAAACATACAGTGTTTACAATTAAACATCAGTGATTACATCAGCCACGACAGTGACAAAATTCACTTTTCAGGGTGTTGTATTAAGCAGGGATGTGGATTGCATGAACAGTATTAAGTTGAGGTTTCTTTGGATGTCAAAAGCCTGCCTTGAGTATTGAGTGCTGGACTATTTTAATCGATGACGATATTAAATAAGTTCCTATATTTATTTACAGAACACCTCATTTTGATCTCAAAAGAAAAAAGTACACAAATAGGTTTTGTGATTTTCATATTTATCTGGAATAAGAAAGTATCAAGGATTATGCTACAAAAACTACAATGGCCTTACCCTGACAGCAGCTTTTCTCTGCTTAATGTTTACTTTTCTAATTGGGAATCACAGCTCATAAGATTACAGGAATTTATTTTGATGGTCAGAGCTCAAAGTTTACACTTGTGATGTAGGGCAAACCAGGGTTAATAGTAGGCACAGAGATCCCAGATACTTTATAAGATCATGTATCAAGAGCCTACAAATACACGTTGGATCGGGAACACATCTCCCAGCTGTTCCAATTACCACATGTTGACAATTATACTTTGCTATGATACAGTGCATAACTCCCTGTAATCTTCTCGAACGGTATGGTTACATTTTGGTCCTCAACTCAGTTGGAGTTTGTGTGCCAAATCTTTGACCGTGGTTGGATATTTTTTTTACGTGACTGTCAAGGAAGTATGGGCTGGATATAAAAAATGTTTAAGTATCTGCTACGGAGATTTTCACTTTAAAAGATGTGACTCTCCTCTGCTCACTATATTAGAGATGTAGCTCAAAAGGGGAGTTTTACGGGGCTGGAGCAATATCAACAAATGATTCTGGATTTATAGAGATATCCTTAAATGTTGGCATTCTATGTTTCCAACTATTGATAATATAGCCGAGTCGAAAGAAAGGGTGGTACTTTTAGCCTTTAAGCTTGTTTGCCTACTCAGTACACCAATAAGCATCACAATATAAGACCTTAGGATGGGAGCACATGCTTCAATGTTACAAATATTTTAATGTTAATGTGAGTGCTGTGAAAAGTAAGATGTTCCCCAGGGCCAGTGTATATTATGTACTTAGTGATTCAAGCATACAACCCTTTCATCATCGACTTTTTATTCTCAAACACAAAGATCCGAGGTCATTCTTATGTTCCAAAACGTCTCTTTGATTTTATGCAATGCAGGCTGGAATCCCTCTCTGGTGCGTTATGTCTCCTTCCCCTTTCACAAAGGGGTATTTTGTATGAGTACAAAGGAGAACACCAGCCTGTGGATCTTGGAATGATAACCTTCTATCAGAAAAGAATGATTATTGTTATTCTAGATATTAAGAATGTACTTCACTCCTCAAGACAATGTTAACATTTTTATTATGACTACAACATACACTGGAATTGATCATTAGAAAAAAACAAATATCACTTTAAAAAGAGCCTGTTTACAATGTTAGTGCAATAGCATGTTTTCCTTTTTTAAATAGCTACTTATGCACAAAAAAACACAGCCCTCCTGTCAGAAACAGCTGGGGTGGCTTTAACAAACATGCACCTGACAATCAGACTCGCACCCACATCTAAAAAGACAGAGACCAATAGAGTGTTAAGGACAGAGGGAGACAGAACAAGAAGGAAAGTGTAGAGGCAGTGACAGCAAGAGAAAAAGGGAGACAGAGAGAGAGAGCTAGATTGGTGCATGATATGCTGGGTGCAGCTAGTTGTAAAATAATACTAATAACTCCACCTAGACTTATTGCACAAATCCAATCGCCACAACATTTAGCGGGAGCACTGTGTGTGAGTTAATCAATTCTCTATAAGTCATTGAGGCACCCCGCTAGGATTGTTCCAGTGCTATAAAAACTAAAGTCTTCCATATTTATGGGCACTTCTCAACACCTCTGGAAAGCGCTGCGAGTCACATTATTGGTGCTGTGCTAACTGAACGCAAATGAGTGATTACAAATGCATACAGAGCAGTACCACAATAGAGCACCAAAGGAAAGCAAAGGCAGCACCGGGCTCCCACAAATGCACACCCACCCGTAAAAGCCTATTTACACAACAGCCCCTGCACATGTCCACCTGTGGTGCAGGGGCAGCCGCGCCAAGGGACTGGGGGGTCTGCCACTATGTCCCAAGGGCCCAGACTATAGTGCTTCTGGCTCGTCCCCACCTCATTCAAGCAGTGAAGTTCTAAGATCACCCCACGTTAGAGAAATGCTGGGGCTGACGAGCCCTTGGGCGAGTGCGCTCTGGAGGCTGTGAAGAGTGGACGGAGGTAGTGGCTTATATCCTTTCCATAGAAGGACCGTGTTATAGAAGGAATGGAGACTGGTGAGTGACATGCTACATGGTTTAAACCACATCAGTTACGATAAGAGGCGCAGGTGTTTAACATGTATGTAACTGGTGGGGGGTGGTGAGTGATTTGCCATGTAAAGCCCTGGTGTTTATACAGTGCTGCATAATGGCATTTAATATTACAAAACATAGGGATGCCCCTATGGGCGAACGTGGAATGGGGGCAAAATACAATCTTAAACAAAAGGGAACGCCCACGCTACTGACAATGCAATATGTTGTCACCATTTATGCTTGTTTTTTTAGCAAATTGTTATGTGCACAGAGGTCACAGAGAGTGTCATTAGAATACAAAGATTATTTAATACAGAAATGAGTAATGCATTTCTTCTTTTTTTCTTTTTTCAACACATAAAAAACCTAAAACTAATGTTCTAGGACAATACATATAATCAAAGTAACACAATACTTGGAGAAAGCCCCTCCCCCAGAAAAAAAGAACCATTTAACAATAATGTGAACTGCTGCGAGGTAGACTGAATAATACTCTAGACCTGCTACAGGGTATTTAAAATGTTACCCTGGAGAGTTTTTTATATTGTTGACATGATTAATGAATAATCATGTCGTCTGTCTGCCTACGTGTACGTGAAATATCAGGACTATTTTGCAATGCTCTTATATATTAATGGTTAGTCAAGCACTGATGCACGTTTCGGCGTGCCGGTGGTTGTGGCATCCATGTCAAGACTAGGGGGGCAGAGAAAAATATACATGTATCAAAACTTAATATTCATGTTGGACACACTCGATATTAACATCATTAGATGCTGATCCAGTTGAAAAAATCCCACAAAATACTTACCCTGTACTACAAACAGGGATGTGAAGGATGTGTGGTATTTTCTCCAGAAAACCGTGAATCCTTATGTTGGCCGGGCACCGCCCTCTCTTAAACGGCTGGTGTACCCAGGGATAAACACAGTGGCACTGTAAAAATGAATAAAAGGTTGGCCAAGTCAGACCCATGTTCATGCACATAGACAATTGTGGCCTATGCGTTCCTTAGTGAAGGGACAAACACGGAACAGCCTTCATATTTATTTCTATTTACAGCAAAATTTAGGAGGTACCTGTGGTGCTGGTAGCTAGTGCCCAGTTTCTGGGGAAATGCAGTGTCTGAATACACGCAGAAACCACTTGTTAAGGGCTCTATGTGGAGAGGAGACAGAAAGAGACTACCTTTCTGAGTACCAAACTACATTGTTACTTGGGAAACAACAAACACGGCTGGTCATGTGTGTTGGATCTGAGTGTCCGTAAAAGCCTAGCTCAGGGTGAGATCCTTTCACTCCTTACAAAGTCCAGAGCAGAACTCCACGCTCAAGAGGGATTCACACGTTGAAAGGCTCAGCAGGGTGATCGGGAACCGAAGGGCGTTCAGCGAGCTGGAAAGAGAAGCTGTGCTGTGAAAGCCGTTCGGCCATGTAAAAACATGTATATGTTGTATATTATGGTCTTTCTGTGCAGAGTATATATCCACAATGCCACATACCTGGCATGAAGTCCGTCTGTGTCATGGTGTTCGCTGGTCTGGCTTCTGCGGATTGCTGAGTCAACCACATTGTTATTGCAACGTGAACGCTAAATAGCAGCGTCGCTGCCGAATGTCAACCATGTACTGGACATGATGTTGACATGTAGTCATGGAGACCAAGAAGGCCTCTCAGTGCCTATCTGAGAACAGCTACAGAACAAAATGAAGAAGGAAAGACCGGGGACATAAGTTTTAGGAAAACTGCACCTCTGGCAGTTAAGGGCCCCGCTGCTGTTGTGCGCGGTGAACGGAGCAAGTTGATCCTCGCCCCTAAGTGTTGTCACTTATTAATATAAATACTCCCGCCGCAGTACATGCTCCTGGATGGTATGGCAAAATCTGTGAGTATCTTTCAATACTACACATTCACTGTTGCAGCACAATTTTAATGGTGAGGCAAGGTCTGTGAGTGAATGTTGTGCAAACTTGCACATTCACTGTGTCAGCACATGGGGGTGTGGCGCACATAGTTGACCCTTTTATACATACATGAGAGACCTCACAACAGAGCTTTTTGCAGATCCAAAGTGGAAGAGCATAGCAGGGCGAGGCTTAATGCCGTAGCGGGCTGCACATTTGCCATAAAAGGCTGGTTAAACAAACACTGAATGCAATTGGTGCAATTGGAGCATATAGAAATCGGGGCTACCTGGTGGCTACTTCGGAAAAAAAGGAGAGTGATGTTGCAAAACTCAGTTATACATAGGGGGTTCGATTCTTCTCCATGGATGTATAGAATCACCAAACTTGGCGCAAAAGTAGCGCCCATGGCCTTACCCTTTGTTTGAAAATAAAACTAGCCATCAAACTCAAAATAAAACTAGCCATCAAACTCAAAATAATTCTTACAAAGGGCCAGTGTCATCAGTTCGATGGTGAAATGTTCAGGTACCCTTTTCTGCAGGTTGTGTTGAATCAAATGTTTCCTCATGCATTCTATTGCCCCTGTTTGCGGTATGCTGGTGTAAAGGGCCTTAATGTCCATTGTCACTAGAAACTGCATGGTTGGACTGAATGGTAAATCTTCAAAGATTTGAATGGTGTGGGTTGTGTCATGTAAGTATGTAGGTGTTAGTATGCTCATAGGTTTTAAAAAAGACTCTAAAAAGGACATACTGGTTCCAAAATTGAGCCACAGCCGGAGGCGATTGGCCGTCCCAGTGAGTTCTCAAGGATTTCGTGGATCTTACGAAGGGCGTAGATAGTTGGTATTCTCCCTTGATTTGTGGTCAGGAATTCAAATTCTTTAGTGCTGATCCAACTCCGTTCTCTGGCCTAACTAGCCATCTCAATGATTTGGTTAAGAATGACCTTTATCGGTTCTTGTTTTTTTTTGTAGCTTTCGTCATCCATCAATAAAGTATTCACCATGAACAGATACTGTGCTGCAGTCATAATGACAATTTCTCCCCCTTTGTCCACTAGCTTGATAACTATAAGACCGTTCTTTGGAGTGTTCCATAATGGCTTTTTTCTCATCTCTAGAGATGTTATGATGATATTGCTGTTTCTGTTTTTTAAGTTTGTGCAGATCTGTCAAAATGCATTTTTCGAAGGTAATGATTTCAGGTGGTATTTGGTTGTCCTGTGGGCAGAATCTGGAGGGAACATGGAGACCTGAGTCAGGTTTGCTTTTGGTAAAACTTTGGTCCTCAAAGAAGACGTAAGCGTATAGTCCGGAAAAATGTCCTGATCTCCATTTCTGCACTGAACCAATAGGTCTGGTGGGTCGGGACATAAAACAGACCCTTGGATTGTGCAGATATTTGAGCTGCACTTAGTTCTAAATTTGCAAAGTTAAAAATGGGCATAAGTGGTTCTTGTTCCCTTAGCGAGTTTGTCGCCTGCAAGCTCGTGATTGGCACATCATTGGCGTGTACTGGTTGAACCATGGCGGGCCCCATTGTCATGCATCAGCCCTGGAAGATTTGGCAGAGATGGAAATACTTGTAACATGGAAGCGGATGTTCCACAGCAACGGTCTAGTCTTTTTTCTAAGATGGCTACCGAACCTATTTACTGCATTCTAACCAACTATCTGGGCGTTGTATCATCTATGCTTACGCTGACATACGCTGTGCCAAGGAAACTTGTGTTCTTTTTCCTAAAGCTGTTTTCTCTTTATTCCTTTCTGTATCCTGCTTTCACACATTTTGGGAGCGACTTCTTACTCAGGTAAATACTCGTGGGGAAACTTTCACTTTCCTTTTGCATCGTAGCGTTTTTTCCACTCTTTGGAGAAACGCTACTTCCTTGTATTCATTGTTCGGTTTCCGCTGTGGTCTAGTGCTCTCTGTGTCTATACCTTTTCTTTCTAACTTTCTGATCTTCTTTTTTTCTATCTAACTGTTACCCGTTTTTCGGGCGTCTGTTCTGTTTTCTTATTTTTACTGTTTCTTACTACGCAATCGGTTTCCTTTGCCATACTTTGCTCGTCCGTGGCAATACTCCTTGTATTCGCATTTGCATCCTCCTCTCTCCTTTTCTATCTTATTTTTGTGCCTGGCTTGAGCCGGGAATACCATTTGAGAGGAGCTGCTGCTTACGCTGATTCCAGTTGACTCCAAGTCAAGCTACTCTGCCCATTGATATCATTAACTATTCTGTCTGAACTTTGAGACAAGTCATTTCCTGGATATCCATTTCTTGAACTTCATCATACCTATCGGATTGAAAAAAGACAACATCCTACTTCCACTACACAGGTTTTTTTAGCCTATCGGCTTATTCCCTGCTTTAAAGGGGCCTGCTCCTCGGGGGTCTCCAGGACCTGGGTATTACTTCTCGTCAAGGTGGCCACTGAGGTAGTGTGTCCCTACTTACACCATAAAAAGGAGAAGAAGACTAAAGAATCAAAGAAACCCCCGAAAGAAGAAGGAATCGGAGACACCTGAAAGTTTGTTTGAAGATACAGGTGAGGAGGAGTTAAGGGAGGAAGTACCGAGTCATGACACCCATCCTGGACCCCCCATCATACCTCCTCCTGCTAAAAAAGGCGGAGGTGGTGGTGGTTGGTGGTAATTTCCAAATCCTCGCATCCGGTTGGATCGACTCCGGTCGCCCGAGTCGCTGCTGCTCGAGTTGGAAAAAGTAACCCATCTTCTCCTTGGCTGCCCTTGATTCTGGTATGTTAGTTGTTGTTTTGCTGCCTCAATGGCTTGACCTCTGTGCACATAATAAATTGCTAAACAACCAGCATAAATGGTGACAACATATTGCGTTGTCAGAAGCATAATGGCATTTAACCCTTCTCCTAATGCTGACAAGAATGGTAATTAAGTCTATGGGAGGTAAAGCCATTTACAGAGGAGCTCATAGAGTGGTCACAAGGGGGAACCAGGATTAACTCGTGTGTTTCCATAGCCGCTTCACAACATAACATCCCTCAAGCTGAGAAACATATTGGGGCATTGAATGTTTTTCTTGCAGGAGGCTTTATGGTCCAATGGAAGACCAATGCTAGATGGCCGAAATCACTCAAAGCATGGGGGGTTTGGGGTGGGCGAGGAATTTAAGTAGTGAGTAATCTCCAAATAGACAAAACAGTAAATGACTAACAGAAGTTCCGGGACAAGTGGGTGAGCAGTAATGCTCAGTAAGTATTGGGAAAGTGGGAGACGCAGAGAGATTATGAATGTAAAGATCCCTGCCAAAGCGCACATCTGAAAATTAACATGCAAGATGTGGACGGGGTGGTCGAATAATGGTTGGGTATAAGTAGTACAAATTCTATATTTACGATTGTCCACCTGGCATTTTATTTCAGTGGCACCTACACTTAAAAGGCTTTTTAGAGATGTGTGGAAGCAGGAAGGCAATATACTGAGGCTTTGGGGGGTGTCTCTGCCGCAGAATATTTCATCAGACATCCTGCCATGTGAGGTTCCCACTGGTAAAGACATTCCACCACACCACCATTCTCATCATAGAGGCAAGCTGTCCACATGTTGGAGCAGACACAGTTGTCATCACTTCGAGCTGAGAGGACAACTCTGTTGTGAGTTAAGTGCCTGTTGAAGCAACAAGCATAACCTGCATGTTTGACTCTGGAGGGGGGTCCAAAAATTGCAAAGAGTTTGATACGTAACGCCTTATCTTAACAATTCATTGTTTTTTTTGATAATAAGAGGACCCCGTTGGGTAATTTAGGCCATTTTTACAATTTCCCCTTCAAACGAAGCCTGTATACAGTTTTTAAAGATCTTAAAATGACGCTGTATTCTCTTTTAGAGCCATCAAATGATCCACCGGATTGAGTTATGTTAGGGGTAAAATTTGGCAATGGGCCGGAGACGGAACATTATGATACAAATGACGATCTACAGCATCACCTATGTAACCATGCAATGCTGGATCCTAGATCATGTCAAAAAGGACTCAAATTCTCTACTTGGCTTTTCGATTGGGGAATGAGGACGGTAAATGGTAAGTTGGAAAATGATAGGCCTAGCAATTTTAGCTTCCATGGACACCAGGGTCGTCCACTATTGATTATTTCTGTTTGTCAATAGCAAAATGGTAACTAATCATCGAGCATTAGAAATTCAACTGCCTTTTACTCATGAGCTATCTATGGTTATTCCCCATACTGCCAATAGGGCAGTGACTAACATTAAGAGGGTAATTAGATGGAGGGAAGATCTAGTCTCGACTGTCCAGAAAGATGTAATTTATTTATTTATTTTATTTTATTTATTTGCATTTATAAAGTGCTCACACAGCCTGGGGGCATCAAGGCGCTGTTACATGAATATGGGCCTCATTACGAAGCTTGCGCTCCCGTAATGAAGGGTGCCGGTACGGGACCGGCACCGTTCATTACGGGATGCGCAATTACGAGGTTCCCTTTGCGGGACCCGGTAAGGACGCCTTGTAAAACCAGGCATCCTTAGCGGGTGCCGCGAGGGGAACAGGGAGCTAATAACAGGCCGTTATTAACGTGCCCGTTATTAGCTCCCCCCCCCATTCCCATTGAGCCCTATGGGGGCTCAAATGGAAATTCGCATGGGTTCCTTCAAGGAGGAATTACTGGGTCCTCCAAAGTCGGAATGACCTGGTTATTCCTCATTGAAGGAACCCGGTACTAGGACCCGGTATGGAGGCAGCCATGCCCTTGTTAAGGGCATGGCTGCCTCCATACTCGTAATGAGGCCCTATGTCTTAGTTGCGTTATGCAGGTAATTGGAGGGAACTTCTCTAAGTTAGTTGCCATAATGCCCTCAACCAGTTCTTCACAGTGTGTAAGTATTACTTTGAAGTTATGGCAAAGATGTCTAGAATTTTATTTTACAAACAGATAATGTATGCAATATTAAAGAAACGTAATCCTTTTTGGTTTGAATCACATTGCCGAGTAGTGAAATCCACATTATCTGTCTTGAAATCACCTTCTAGTATTAAAAGTGAAATCGCAAGGGCTCGGAAACATTACAAGGAGGTAGTAGCCAACAGGAAGACAGCACTAGACTCTGAGGCATGGGAAGATCTGGTAAAAGCAGCTTGACTGAGGTCATAATGGCACTGCAGAAACAGGTACTGGGTAAGAGTCCTGCCCAGATGGATCTATGTGATATTAACGAAAACGATAAAACCGAATCACATCGAAAGTGATTCAATATTTTTTCTCCACCGCATATTTTAGGACTAGTGCAAATATATAATCAAACTCCAGTCCTAGATAGAATATTTTGGGAAAGTGTTGGATAAATATTGAATCACTTTCAATGTGATTTGGTGTTATCTTTTTTGTTAATATCACTTGATACCGGCCCAGACAGGAGACTTGTTGAACTTTTTAAAAATCTGTAAAATTTTTGGGCCCCAGTTCTGACCATAGGCTTTAAGGACATGCTGAAAGCAAACTCATCTGCCGGATAGTGGCCATCTGCTGTAATCTACCCTATGAAAAAGGGCTTAGAAACATGCGTGCATATAGACCAATCTCTCTCCTGGATTCCCAGTTTAAGGTGTTCGATGGGACGCCATTTGTGGATGGAGGACAAGCATATACTTTATTTATTTATCGTTCGCTTGTTAGGCACTAATCCAGCAAGTAAATTCTGTTTCAAAGCACCCACCGGGCAACAGGGAGGGGACATGGGGATGAGACATATTAAAATACATAAAAAATATAAAATACCGAGGGGGTAGGACGAACCTACTAAGCCTTATGAGTCTTCAGTTGGGATTCAACAAGGGGTTGGGTACTAGCGAACAGGCGTTGCTCATTGTTGCTAACTCCTTGTGGTTGAAGACGGAGGGAGTATACTTGGCATTTACGGATATAAAAATTCTGCCAACTTTTAAAAGACTACAATTGTCGGGAACAGTTTGTTAATGTGCTTATTTTTCGGGACATCAGAATAGCAGGGCCTGTGCTCTGTCAGGTGTTGGGGGACATTCATCCAGACGTGGACCACTTGCTCACTGTGCTCAGAGAGGCACAGCTGCACCTCACTGATGAGGCCCAACAAGGCTGAAACATGTGTAAGGGGTTGCTGTTGGTACTCTTGTTCATAAGGGAATTGCCAATGTGGGCGGGACAAAGACTGATATGCAAATGGATATTTCCCATCTGTAGAGAACGAGCTAAGCACCCCCACCTCAATCATCACGCCCATAGCACCTATATGTTGGATGCCAGAGTGTGAGACACGTGTGGTACCAGTGAAGATACTGATACCTACGAGAATCTGGGAGGCAAGGTTCCCATTGAGAAAAGCATACCTGCATACGAGACAATATGATGGCCATTTGAATGAAATCCCTGAATAAGCAGAGCAAATGAAAGACGAAGAACAATGGTGACGTCACACAGAGCAGAGCTGATGTGCATAGAAGAGATGCCGAGACCAGAGAATGCAGGCAATTCTATAAGGCATCAAGAAAGTATCGAAGATAAGTGTCAGTTGAAGAAGCTTATGATATGACAAATAATGAAGATATTAAGCTGCTTTTACACATGGACGCATGCCAAGAAACGCAAGCAGACGAAGTATTCTTGAGGCGAGCTTTATAGTGAATAGATACATATATTTTGGAGTCAGTAAAGAATGGATGTTTCCACTACGTATGATAGACCTGAGTAAGAGAAGAAAAGGCCTTCTTTTTCTGTATGTTGCAGTTAGAAAACAAGGGAATTACAGGCAAGGGTGCTTTTTCCGTTCAGAAAATAAGAGGGTCAGATTTAGACCTCCCTATATCTTGGCCGTCAAAATTATTGACGCGCTAAATCGACCTTAATAGCAGTCCCATGTTCACAGGGGGTTTTGCCACCAGATGTGACCAGGCCAAGGTGCTGCCAGGTAGAAGGCGGTGCAGAACCATTGTCACTGATAACTGATAGACAAACGATGGGTGGTGAATGCGAGTTTGAGGTTTCACATTTTCCTCTGTTAGGGAAGAGAGGACTGATGACGTGGATCAAGAGCAGGATATTCTGGTATGACCACGGTAAACACCGCTGCTAGTGGAGTGCCGTTTTAATATTGAAAAATTATGGGTTGGAAAGCGCTTAGAGTACTGTATCTGGGTATATTAGACATAAGAGATATAGGCCCTCATTACAACCCAGGCGTTAAGGGGTTAACGGCGCCGTAAAAGGTGTTGGTGCCATTAAACCCTTAACGCCTGATTACGAGGACCCTTTGCAGGTGGCACTTTAACGCCTGCTTTTAGCAGGCGTTAAAAAACCAACCCACAAAGGGACCTAGGAGCTAATTACGGCACCGTAATTTACGGTGCCGTAATTAGCGCCTTCCCCAGTCTTATTGAGCCCTATGGGGCAAAAATGGGAATGGGGAAGGGCCATGGCGGCATGGGGAATTACCGTCCCGCCAACCTTGGAATGGGGCGGTATTTCCCCATTCCACCATGGCGGACTCGTTACAACACCGGCACCAACCATGGTGCTAATAGCACCACGGTTTAGCACCGGGGTTGTAATGAGGGCCATAGATATGCCAAGGGCTGCCTAACGAAGTACAGAAGCAGTTTGAGAAATTGGTGAGCATAAAAGCAACATTGTGGTCAGAAATTGACCATTGAACATTTTTTCAGGCTTTTTTACAAGAAAGGATCGAAAGAAGGATGATGTTAGGACGGGCGAAGAGGCATGGTTAGCATAGGAAAGCATAGCATAGGAAAAACTATCCAGGTACGCCAAGAGAGGGCAATCCTGACTAGTGGAGAATGGGTCAGGTCCACAGCAATCAGCAAACATAACGCAGGTGAATAGTCAAAGACAGTTTGATCAAGGTAAAAATGGATTTATACCATGGGGAAGAGGAAACATTCGAGGTAGGAACTTCCAGCATAATCAGGGAAAACTTATAGAATAACCAAGGTATGTAAGAGATTTAAATGAAAACACTTCTGCCTATGGGGTGGACACATGGTATGACGGAGTACCTTTTTGCGCATAATGAAATCGGGGAATCATATAGAATGGGAAATTTTCGGGAGGGGGGGACTTCAAACCTGCCTGCATATTCCCAGCAGAATGAAGATGGGTTCACTCAGAATCAGACAGCGCAGCAGACAAGCGCCGAGAGTGCAGCAAGATTTTCAAAATGCAGTAGTCGACCATGTAGATATGGAAGAGCACAAACATGAGGCAATTAACGACTCGTAAGAGTAAGTGGAGTTATTGTTGATGGTGGGATTCCTTTTGATAGATACAGGGATGAGAATGTCTCAACAATAGGACGGCCCAAATGGGAGATTTGAATATGGTTAATGTTAGTGGTGACACCTAAAATCCTCATGGGAAAACCAAGGGTTGACGATAATATGAAAGGCACGTTTTTTTGTTTTATGTAGACACGGGTGTAACGCGCTCATTTATATGAGAGGGGAAAGTTTTGATGTGGGAAAAATACCATAAATTGCTTAAGGGTTCATAAGGAGCTATAAGCAGAGTTCCTTGTATTGAAGTATTGACAGTCTCTAAAGGAGAGGGACATGTCTGGGCCTTTAGTGTTAGATTTAAGGAAAACATAGGTCCATATATTGGTTAAGATTTAACGACCAAGTTAAGAAGGGATGGAGAATGATGATTTTTATTTTTTAATGAGGGCACAGAGTGGTAGTCACCAGGAATGTATTGTTTAAATGAGAGTGAATGCATTATGGTATGTATAAGAAGAATGGTTATATGCGGAGTAATTAGAATTTAAAACTTTTTATTATAGAGTCTATTGTATATTATAGAAAGATGTTGGACCCAGTAGTAAGGGGTCATGATTCTTGCAAACTGTTCTTGGTAGCAGCTGCGTTAAGAAGAATGAAAGTATAGCAGTAGGGATATCCCATGACGTCATTTGTTGAACATACAGTATTTTGCTATTCTGGAATAACCTAAAGGCCCGTTGACATCTCAGAGGGCTTTTTGCCTTTGAGATGATCACATCGAATTCAGTGATTAAAAATGGTCAGGTGTAGAATAATGAATCCTGTCATGTTTGTTACAGAACCACTGGCAGAAGGCAATTGTACACATCATTGTTTAAACTATGGGAAATGCTATGATGAGCTCCAAAGGGTGAAGCAAAATGTATTGGTAGGGAGGAGATTCTCTTTATTAACGGTTCTTTTAGAATCAATCGTATAATGGACAAAGATGTACAAAGGCCACTGTGATAATAGCACAATGACAATGAAGAGTTTGAAATACTGATACAGTGTATGACTATTGTTTAATTTTTTGGCACAGACTGTAGAATTAGTGGTGCTGATTGTCGCGCTTGAGAGACACGCAGACCAGTAAGTAATGGTGTACAGTAACTCCACCTACGTGACGTTAACAGTGCACATAGGGCTAAGCAAGTTGGAAAAGGAGGTGCTACCTCCGAGCGGCCGGCACTCCAGTGCAACACGCAGTCTTATTGGACAGATTCACTAGAGCACTACAACTCCCAGTAACCATCACAGTAGCTAAAGTGTGCAGCTCACACTAAAAGGGCAGATTTCATTTCAAATGGAAATAAAAAAAACAGACAAAGAAGCCAAACGTGTTGCGTGTATAAAAGTGATTATGTTATCTGATATTCTTGATATGAATGAAAGCATGATAATAATGATAAGTGTGTTTAATTATTGTGATAATGTGTTTAGATCTCAATTGGAAGCGCCTCAAGATAAGAAAACCTGTGGACGCGGAGAGGGTGTTCTTTCAACTCCTCTAAGGCATAGCGGCGACAAGACATTACTGGTAAACCAGTGAGGCCTGTAGCCTTATTAAGGGTGGCGTTGAAACAGCTACACGACCCTGTGCACGTTACTAGAGAGAACCTCTCTGCAACAAGTGCGAAGAATTGGTTTGTTTCACATATAGTAGAATACGTTGCATTTTGTATAGTAAAGTGTATCGTCTGTTAAAAGCTAATTACAGGGCACGCATTACGCACAATTGAGGAGTTATTACGAGACCGAATGGTCCCTTCCAGCATCTGCATATAAACCCAGATATAGGATCTTAAGTGGTATGTATTTTTGAGGTGGATTAAAACTGGACTGTGTACACACCTAGATGCCACCAGTGTAAAGAAACTTAGCATGAAGTATTTCCTATATTAAGAATATAGGAAATATTGAGATTGGAGAATGGCCCTTATTTATGTTAATGAAGTCTGTGAAATACATATGATTGTTGCTTAGAATAAGGCACAAGTTTTCATGGACATGTCACTAGCTGGCGAGTAAGGTATGTGAGAGGCTCAACAGCTTGCTTAACAAGAGAATATCCAATTTAAAATTGACCCTGAAGGAAGGATGGTTACATTCCCTACTACGGGCATTATATGCGGTAGAAATCAGTTAGATCCAAGAAACTATCCTGTCTCACAAGAGTGACAAGGAGGCGAATGAGGATATTTCTCACACCTCCATCTAGAATTAGATATGATGCACAGCCAACAGTAGAATTGTTAGGAAAGGAGCTACGTGTGTATTTTACATGTATAACTCCAGGTATCTCTGTCATTTCAGATTAGCTTAAGCGACAGGGGTGTGGGGCAGCACAGAAAACAAGGAGATGCTACAGCAACCAGAGATTATTAGTTTTGTGTTTCCAAACTTTTTCCCAGAAATAAGGTCATAATTCACAGACTTCGCTAGAAGGTGGCACAAGCTTCGTTCCAGCGGCCCCTTCCTAGTGAAGGACATTATACCGTCTGCAGTCAAGGTGCAAAGCAGACGCGCTTGGATATTCTTTGGTGACATAAAGATCCATGTTGAAGAATCCACAGCACACCCACACCCATCGGAAGCAAGCATCGGGGAAGATACACAGCACGTGCAGACTAGGTCTATGACGAGGAAGAAGGATGCAGAAGCTGTCAAGTAAAGGCAATGGGCCTCATTGCGAGTACGGCGCTAACCAATGGCGCTATTAACGCCTTGGTTGACGCCGTACCCGGACCGGCAGCGCCTTGGTGGATGGCGGAATCACCGCCCCATTCCAAGGTTGGCGGGGCGGTAATTCCCCATTCACCAAGGCTCTTCCCCATTCCCAAATGAGCCCCCATAGGGCTCAATGGGAATGGGGAAGATGCAAATAACGGTGACCGTTCATTACGGTCACCGTTATTGGCTTGCAGGCCCCTTTGCGCCCTCGACTTTAACACCTGCTCAAAGCAGGCGTTAAGGGCGAGGGCGCAGAGGGAACTCGGAGTATGGCGGTAAGGGAATACCGCCACCGGTCTCGTTACCGGTGGCCGCTATCCCTTACCGCCATACTCGGAATGAGGCCCAATGACTCATATTGGACTGTAGCTTATTTTGGGACACTCTTTTCAGTCACTAAAAATGGAGTTAAGTGGAGATATTTGTTCTTGAGCCACAGGAGTTTAATTGACATTTTTTTTTTTTAACTTTATTTTTTTTGTCTTGACAACACACCAGAACAAACAAGGCACCACATGGCACCAGCAATGAGTCAATGGAGTCAACAACATACATTATTAGCCACACATCATGCATCAATTACGCTATACAGAAGATGAGGCAGCAGGCTGGACATCAACAGCTTATATCAGAAACAGCATCACTTATGGGGAGCCCCTAGGGGAGGACACAACAGAGTTCGTGGGTGAGGCCATGGCAACCATATAGTCCCGAAACTTCCACCAGATGTCTCTCAGCCTCGGGTGGGAGTGCTGCATTGCATTCCAAGATTCCTCAATATCGTGAACCCATGTGATTGACCTGAGCCACTGTGCATAGGTAGGGGCCCTAGGACGGAGCCAGCATAATAATATACAGCAGACCGCCAACAGCATGCCCAGGCCTGCAAGTTTCTTAGAGTCGCGGGGAAGCTTTGGGAGATCATGAAATAGGCAGTGTAATGGAGTGGGGGCTATGGTGTAGTCCAGGATATCTGATAGTGTGGAGCAGACGTCTAACCAGAACTGGGTGAGACGAGGGCAGTGCCATAGCATATGAATGTAAGTAGCCCGGTCCATGCCACACCTGGGGCATGCGATGTAGTTTTACTGGTGTATGATGGTATCTGTGTAGCACCTTGAATTGTATTAATTAAAGTTTGGTGTTATAGGATACATCGTGGGTGCGGCCACACATACGGGACCACCTCTCGTCAGTGAGTTCAACTCCCAGATCCTCCTCCCACGCGCGTTTCAACCCTGTAAAGGGGGGGCGTCCTATTCTGCAGTAATGAGTATAGCTTTGACACTTTGACCCTAAAGGAGAGGTCGGAGCAGAGTTCCGCCACTATTGGCTCATCTGGGGGTAAGGCAGGGAAATCTGGGAATTTGGATTTTAGATTCTTACGTAATGAGGAGTATTGTAGCCATATTGAAGGCCGGCCTTTAAGAGGTGGGGGAGGATCCAGCCACTCAACAAAGTTCTCCTGTTCATAGGCATCACGGAGTGCCAGGAAGCCGGCATCCGCCCAGTATGATACGACTGATTGCGGGATATGTGGAACATCGCGGAGAAAGTTCCATAATGGCAGGTCCCCGTGAAACGGATGAGGTGGGCCAACCATTGCCCAGAGTTTGGACAACGCCAGGGACGTGGCAGCAACCGGGTCTGCAGAGTCTGGGTCAGAGGGTGCTGGTTTGAGAATCAGGGAGCCAATCACACGGTCCGAAACCGCTCGTTTTTCCAGCCGAACATGTGGGGGGGATCATTGGTATTAAACCAGTACGACGCAAACTGCGATTGGGCTACTATCCAGTATCTGGTGAAATCAGGAGCATTGAACCCACCCAGTTCTTTGGGAGTGGTCAATGTGGAGAGCTTAAGGCGAACCGCTCCTGAATGCCATAGAAAGGTGTTGGTTATCTGACGCAGCTTTTTGAAGAAAACATCCCCAGGCCACACAGGGAGGTTGGTAAAACGATACAGGAGTTGGGGTAATACCACCATTTTAAGGATTCCAATCCTGCCTGCTAGTGAAATGGGGAGCTTGGTCCAGCTGGAAGCCTTTACCGCAAGGCTAGTTAAATAAGTCTGATAATTATCCTCGCGGAGCTTGGCCACGTGGCGGGAGACCACCACCTCAGGTAGGTGATGCTGGATGGCGACCAGTTGAAGCCATATAAGTCTACGGGAGGTTGTGTGGAGTCTGTTAGTGGGAATAAAGTGGACTTAGAACAATTTATTTTGAGGCCAGATATGTCCCCAAAGCGAGCCACATCCGCTAACATGGGGGCGAGATTAGAGTTGGGAGACCGGATATAGACAAGAGCGTCATCCGCATATAGGGAGATCACATCGGATTGGCCGGTCGTGCGTAGGCCCCTATGTGAGTGGGATTGGCGTACCATGTCCGCAAAGGGTTCCATTGCAATGGCGAATATAAGGGGGGAGAAGGGGCAGCCCTGCCGTGTGCCTCTGGATATCTGAAAGGGGGCAGAGCATCTGTCCTCGGTTCGAACCCTGGCCGACGGGGCAGTGTAAAGTAACCCGACCCACGCACGGAAATTGGGGCCGAACCCGCACTTCTCAAGGACTCGCCATAGATACCTTCACGAGACTGAGTCGAAGGCCTTCTGCATGTCTAGGGTGGCTGCAACCGCCTGTGTGGTGGGACTGATCCTGCTAATTACATTGAAGAGTCTCCTCAAATTCAGGGATGTAGATCAGAGGCCACCAGGGGGCGCAGGCAACATGGCTGCCTGAGCTGAGAGCTCCGTACCCAGCCCCGGGTAATCGCTGATAACGCAGTGGAGTGGGGCCCCCACTCATCTCGAGACCCCCCCACGAGACCGTAGGAACCCTCGGCCCCCAGCTGGGTCCAACTCCGACCCTCGGCCGTGAAGGCTACGCCGAGTTCGGCCATCCGAGGGAGCCGCTGGCCCCTCCCCCCACACCGCGGCGTGGGACTCGACTGCAGGCCGCGGCGGCCGCGCCGGATCGGGAGAAGGGGAGACGCAGAGAGCGCGAAAAGCCGAGACGGGGACTGGATGCGGGACCAGTGGCCGAACGAGGAGATAATCCGAGGCCGGGACCCGTAGAGTGGCGCGTCGGCCCGGCGCGAAAGGTGAGAGCGCTCCAAGCACACCTAGGACATAGAGGGGCGACGCAGGAGCGACCCCCCCCCCCCTTTCGACCTCAATCCCCTCCAGGGACACGACGTGGGGCAACAACCCTTGACACCCCCATGAACTCCGGCCTTGGAATCCCACGACGGGGGGACAAACGGGACCCGCCACTACGCCAGTGAAGTCCGGGAGGACCCCTGGTGGGGAGATCCACGGCAAAAGGTGGTGAGCACTCCACCAGAGCACGACGCCGCGCACATACCCTGGGAGGCATACCAAGGGACCACATAGACACCAGACCTCCGGCGTCTCGACCGGGTCCCGCTCCACACACAAAACCGGTGTCTTTCGGGATCATCAACGGGGGGACCCCCGCCCACCAGGAGCTCGCCCGCCCCACCTGCGGAGCTACGAACTACACACGGCTCCCTCCCACGAAACTGTGGAATAGACAGGCCGCATCACCCATCAGAGTGCTCTTCCCATGAGCTGGAGGGAGACCCTCGCCAAATACCAATTCGCGGCTCCTGAGGGCGAAATGGCGGCAGGGAGTGCCTCTACCCCCCCCCCTCCGACCTGGGGGCGATACAGAACAATATCCAGACAATCCTGGAGGAAATACGCGGGATGAGAACGGACATGGGGGCTAAATTGGCTGACCTTACCACCAAAGTCACCACCCTCGAGGACCGGATGGAAGGGGTCGAGAACAACCAGCTCTCCACGGCGCTTCTCGAGACCCAGATGGAGGTCAGATTTCAGGACATGCTACGGCGGGAGGAGGAACTTCGGTTCAAAGTGGATGATATGGAGAACAGAGAAAGGAGGAACAATTTGCGCATTTTTGGGCTGGTGGAATCCGAGGGAGAGACCACACAAGGTCCCGAGGGCAAAGTACTGGACATCATAAGAATTGTCTTGGGTGATAATGCTGGAGACGAGATCAAATTTGACAGGGTCCACCGGGCGGGCGGAGGAGGCAGAGGCCCGCGTTCGGTGCTGGCTCGGTTGCATCACTACAAAGATAAAGCCAGGATCCTCGAGAAGGCAAAGAACCTAGGCAATATCCAATATGGAGATTCCAGGGTGTCAGTCTTCCAGGACCTCTCAGCCCTCACCCTACTAATGAGGAAGAAATGCGGTGCCCTTACAAAATGGCTACAGGGGAAGGGGGTCAGATACCGCTGGGGCCACCCCTTCTCCCTATCGTTCGAATGGCAGGGAGAGAAATATCACTTGGCCTCGGGGGAGGACATCCAGAGGGCCACAGACGACCTGCTTGGTGACCTGCCCGCTCCCTCGGGCGGCGGGGAGGGTGGCGCCCAAGACCCCTCCAGAGGCCCGGTTGGTCCGGGTGAGCTCAGCGGCAAGTCAAAGGTCAAAGGCACTCGTAAATATCAGAAAACGAGACACCCACCAACGGTTTCTGAGGACCGCCCGGATCCATGACTATATCACTCTCCGGGGGGTTGAGGAACCCTACCAATGCTCCTGTGCTCTGAGCCTTGGCGGAGCTGGAAATGAAGGCCGGGCTGCACGGGGCCGAGGCCGGGCGCCGCGTTGGCGCGAGGTTTAAACCGCCAGATTGAGGGGCGGGAAACAGTTGAAGGCAATGTTAATGTTTGGGTTGTGTTTTCCCCGATGAGGGGCTAAGTTTGAACCTTGGGGTGGGCGGGGGGGCGGGGGAGTTCGTTGGTTCCCGTCCCGACCACCCACATCGAGGCAATGGTTGGGGTCGATACAAATTGGGGGGAAAAACAAGAGATGGGGATCCCTAACAAAAGAAATACCCGGGGCTGGGGTAAGAGTCCTTGGTGGTTCGTTGACCAACCCCGACACCTGTTGGGGGGCGTGGACGGACGCCTTACAATGAAAGGGAGTAGGGAAGGGGGGGAAAGGAGGGGGGAGGACAGGGAGGGGGAAGTTGGGTGGGGGACACAGGGGATGGGAGGGGGGAATAGCCGAGTCAAACTAGGGTTCACAACCCAGAAACAGACCACAGGGCAACACTGCGACACAGGACAAATAGAAGGGGTTTCCCCACACGACAATGGTTGAGGGCAAGATAGGCACACTCAATGTCAAGGGTCTCAACTCACAGAACAAGAGATCACTGACGAGCAACATGTTTCGCAAACAACAACTAATGGTACTCTTCCTCCAAGAAACTCACTATAGACAGGGCAAGGAATCACCCATAAAGGGAAGGGACATCGGATCCAACTACTGGGCCTCCCACAGAAGCTCAAAGAAGGAGGGGGTAGGGATCCTCTTGAATAAAGCGTTCCACCTCTCCAATATTGAAACCAAGAGGGGCTATGGGGGGCGGTTCCTGGCAATTAAGGGCACCCACGAGGGCGAACGCATCACCCTGGCCACTCTTTATGCACCCAACTCCGGCCAGATTGGATTCCTCACCCAAATCATGGGGACGATCGATCAATGGGCGGAAGGGGCCATGATCCTTGAGGGTGATTTTAATCTTGTAATGGACCCCAAACTGGACTGGTGGACGGCCCGAGGGGTTGAACCCAAGGCGACATCTAGGGATAACATCTCGCTCCAGACTCTCCTGAGGGAACACTATTGGGAGGACGTCTGGCGGACAGCCCACCCAGAACCGGGGGGCTACACATTTTTCTCCCCCCCACACTTTACATACACCAGAATTGACCTGCTCCTGATCTCCAGAGAGGGCGGCGGAGTAGCCACAGACCCACGAGTTGAGGCAATAACCTGGTCCGACCACGAGCTTCTGGTGGCACGCTGGTCTCTCCCCGTCTCCCCCCGGTCATCACACTGGAGGTGCAATGATGTGCTTCTCAGAGACCCAGTCTTTAGGGACTTCCTGAAAGGTGAAATGGCGGCATACTTTGAAACTAACGACAATGGGGAAACAGACATGTCGACGGTGTGGGAGGCGGCAAAGGCCACCTTTCGCGGCCTCCTCATAGCAGAGGGAGCCAGACGCAAACGGGAAAGAGGGCTCATCGAAGCCAGGATACGGGCGGACCTTGGAACCCTGCGGAGTAGGCTCAATCGGGAGGGGACAGACAGGGAATCCATCTTAACGGAAATGAGGGAAAAGAGACAGGCCCTACACACGGTTCTCATAGGAGAGGTGGTTAAGAAGCTGAGATATACACGACAGAGGTACTACGAGAGGGGAGACAGGGTGGGAACGCTGCTGGCTCGCAGGGCCAGGGGATGCCGACTGGAGAGGAGGGTTGGTCCCATTCGAGGCTGGGAGGGTTCCATGCTTAACAATAAGGCGGAGGTCGTGGGCTCCTTCGCAGATTATTATAAGGAACTGTACACAAAACAGGAGGGGACATCACCAGAGGAGATGAGAGCATATTTGGAGGAATACCCCCCGCCCCACCTATCTGAGGCGGAAGTACAGGAACTAGAATCTGACATAACTGTCGACGAGGTCGAGGCAGCCATCAAAAGGCTGAGGGTGGCCAAGGCCCCGGGGGGAGATGGCTACACAGCCGACTTTTATAAACAGTTCGCACCCTCGCTGGTGGAGCCCCTGGCCAAGCTCTTTAACCAAATTCGCAATGAGGAGACGCTCCCGCCCTTCTTCCTCCAGGCCCTAATCATGGTTATTCCGAAGCCAGGGAAGGACCTGAGGGAATGTGGCTCCTATAGGCCCATTTCCCTCCTAAATCTTGATGCCAAGATATTCACTAGGATTCTGGCCTCCCGCCTAGAGAGGTACCTTCCTCGACTAGCCCACCCCGACCAGGCGGGTTTTATACTCAATAGACAAGCCTCGGACAGCATGCGTAAGACTCTCCATGTGCTGTACTCGAGGGAGATCCGGAGCGAAGGAGCCCTGCTCCTATCCTTAGACGCAGAGAAGGCCTTCGACAGGGTGAGCTGGGAGTTCATGGGGGAGGTCCTCTCGGCGGTGGGGATGGGACGGAGGTGGATGGGCTGGCTGGCGGCACTGTACTCCTCCCCAACAGCCAGGGTAGTAGCCAACGGGACGAAATCGGAATCTTTCCCCCTGGGGCGGGGTACAAGACAGGGATGCCCACTGTCCCCCCTGATATACGCCCTAGTTATGGAACCCTGGGCAATCTCAGTACGCAAGAACGAAACTATCACAGGGGTCCAACTGGGCGACTCCCACTGTAAGATTAGTTTGTTCGCAGATGACGTCCTCCTGTATATCACTAAGCCATCACGGACGATCCCTCATGTACTTCAGGCCCTGACGCGCTATGGCAACCTCTCTGGGTATAAGGTCAACCTAAACAAGTCGGTGGCCTTCGTGGGGGGCCAGTTGCCGGAACCTGAGGTACAATATGTACAAAGTCTCCCCTTCCAAATGCAGAGAGAGGGGTTCCGATACTTGGGGATCCAAATTCCATCTACCCCGGGCGACCTCTTTGAGCGTAACTTTACCCCACTATGGACAGCGGTGAAGAGAGATATAGAGAGGTGGGCGGCGGCGGGGTTCTCATGGATGGCTCGGCTCAACCTGATTAAGATGGTAATACTCCCTAAATTTCTGTTCCTTTTCCAAATGCTCCCCACCCAGGTGCCGAGGCCCTTTCTTAACTCAATGAAGCGAGTACTGCTTAGATTCCTCTGGGCGGGCAAGAAACATAGAATCTCTTACGATGTCCTGACAAGACTGAAGGAGGATGGAGGAGTGGGGTTCCCCAATTTCGATGCATACTACAGGGCATCTCAGCTAAGGATCTTGGTTGACCATTTTAACCCAGAGACGGAGAAACAGTGGGTGGCCCTGGACAATAGACTTCTCGCCCCAGTCACGATTGATGAGCAGTTATGGGTCCCAAGACAACGCATCCCGAAGAGGGTACACGAACACCCAGTACTGGGGGTCCTCTGGTCGATCTGGAAGGAGGGGAGTTATTTCAGGTGGCTCACGACTTGGCCCTCACCGCTGAGTTGCATCTGGGCACCTCCATTCCTGGCCAAAATAGCAGAACCAGCGGCATACCAGAGTTGGTACGAGGCGGGCCTGGTTAGGGCCTGCCATCTATGGGTGGGGGGATCCTTCATGCCCCTTCCAGACCTCGAGGAGGCGCTAGGTCTGGGTAAACTGTCCCCATTCCGCTACCTTCAGCTTAAGGGAGTTCTTTCAGAACCCTCATGGGGGGACACTCTTAGGAGAGACCTCACGGACTTTGAGAAAACAATCATCTCCACCCGGGGCTCCAAGGGGGTGATAGCCCGGTTGTACAGACTCCTCCTGTTTTCAATTCCAAGGGACCACCCCCCGGCACGAACGCAATGGGAAAGAGACCTGGGAAATGCAATAGATGATAGGAGATGCTCCAAGATGTGTATCCGAGCTCATCACTCAACCACATCCCTCCAATACAGACACCAGGCATTAAAGGTTCTACACAGGTGGCACTATCCCCCCCAGAGATTATCTAGAATGCTCCCGGGCTATGACCCACACTGCTGGAAATGTCGCAACACCACTGGAGATTACATACACATGTGGTGGTCGTGCCCCAGGGTACAGATGTATTGGGGAGAGGTCCTATCCTGGATCAAGGGAGTGGATGGGATAGACAGACCCCTGTGTCCCTGGCTGCTCCTCTTTGGGATCGAGGTCGGGGATGACCAGGAGGACACCCAGGGCCACATGCTCCAGGTCATGCTTGTGGCGGCCAGGAGTTGCCTGGCCCAAAAATGGAAAAACCCAAACATGCCACAGGAAAAGGAATGGGTAGCCAAGGTCCGAGCGATTTATGATATGGAGTTCCTCACGCATGTCCTTGATGAATCCAGAACTAACATCGGAGAACTTTGGCTTCCGTTCTTTGAGAGATACGAGAGCAATGCGTGAGGGGTCCAGCCCTCAGGACGGGCCCGGCTCCGTCCCTTAGACAGGGCGATAATGTTCAGGTGGGGACCCCATAGACACCCACTGATTGGGACATGTTCTCTCCCCCCCACAAGGGGGCCCTGAAGGGTTGAGCCCAAGGACAAATGTGCAAGATGTGCTTAACGCCTGTGCTCTGTGAATGTGTATTGGACTCCGCAGTGTTGAATTTAGACTCTACTTTGACCATACGGCTACGGGGGTGGGGGGGAGGGTGGGGGGTAAAAAGGGCTATTGGTAGGAATGTTCCTTTTTCTTCTTAAAATGTAATGTTTGTTTCTCTGATGCAACGTTTGTAGTAATAACCCACAAAATGTCAATAAAAACATATTTTCAAAAAAAATTCAGGGATGTAGATCTACCTGGGACAAATCCGACCTGGTCGGGGTGAATAATGTGCAGCATATGTGGGGCTAGGCCAGCAGTTTAGCATATATTTTAACATCACTGTTAATCAGAGACAGTGGTCGATATGAGCCACACTGAGTGGGGGGCTTACCCGGCTTAAGGAGCACTGTTATCAGCGCTTCTCAGAGAGATGGAGGGAGAATACCCTTTTCACACGATTCCTCCCACAGGGCCAATAGCTGCGGGATCAGGAACAACTTATATCGTTTATAAAAATCCATGGGGAGCCCGTCGGGGCCAGGGGCCTTCCCTGATGCCAGCGATGTAATGGCCTCGTCAAGCTCTTCAGAAGTAAACGGTCTCTCCAGGAACAGGCTGGTTTCGGTGGACAGCACTGAGAGGGGGAGGGCCTCCAAGTAGGAATCAATTTCCGGGGCTTGGGGACCATCGGGGGCAGAGTACAAGGAGGTATAGAATAGCTGAAACTGGGAGTTGATGTCTTGGGGGGAGGTGGCGAGCGAGCCATCGGGTCTCACTATCGCAGGGATGTGGGGGGGCACCGAACTCCCGGCGCAACAGCCTAGCTAGCAAGCGACCTGGGCGTTCGCCCTCACCGTATTTCCTCAGCGCTTGGGGGGAGTCTAGGAATCTAACCTCACGCTAGGCAAGGTCACGAAACCTGTCCAGCTCGGAGCCCAGCGCAGCCAGAGCAGCTGGGGAATGGTTGTGAGCATATTGGGACTCAAGGATAGCCAGGGCCGGTTCACTGGCAGCGATGTCTGACCGGATTTCCTTAAGGATGCCGCAGCACTTGGATATGGCCATCCCCCTCACGTACGCTTTGAACGACTCCCACAGGACAGCATGCAATGTCACCGAACCTGTATTGATCTCAAAAAATTCCTCAATGGAGGATTCGAGTTCGGTTGCGAAGGCCTGGTCAAGAAGCACGTATGGTCCCAACCTCCACAGCCTAGCTTTTTCGGCATCATGACCCCAGTTTAGGGATATGAGTACTGGTGAATGGTCCGAGATCGTCCTAGGAAGGATAGCCAAGTGGGACACGGATCTGACCAGTGTGTCCGTTATTAGCCATCTGTCTATCCTGGAGTGGGAATCGTGAACCGAAGAATAGAAGGAGAATGTGCGGGAATCAGGGTTCATTAGACGCCATACATCCACAAGTGCCAGCCGAAGGAGGGATGTAAGGATAGTATAGGCTGCCTTGGAAAGTTGGCGAGGTCTGGTGCCTGACCTTTCTAGGGTGACATCTAGTATGGTATTGAAATCGCCCCCCCATAATACCAGAAGTAGGGGGTAACTTTCGAGGAGGGCAGCTAGGTGTAGGTAAAATTCAGGGTCGTCGATGTTAGGACCATATATATTCAGGATGGCTATCTCTTGGTGGAGCAATTTGACAGCAATGAACACGTATCTGCCCAGAGGATCGATATGCGAGTGGTGGCATGTGAAGTTCAAGCTCTTGTGTATCAGAGTAAGGGTGCCACGGCTTTGCGTTGAATAATTAGTATAGTACCTCTGGGGTCCCCATTGCCTAGCAAACCGCTCGCACTGCTCCGATCGAGCATGGGTTTCCTGTAAGCATAGAATCTTCACCCCATGACGTTCAGCATGTAGTTGTACCTGTCTCATCTTTCTATGATTGCCCAACCCCCGAATATTCTAGCTCATGAAGGTCACATCAGTGTTAGCCATACTCGCGCGAGTACTGCTTGTATTCCTGCCACGGGGGCGCCAACCACAGGGAGCTAGTGGATCCTGCGGTGCGCGGGGCCCCGTTAGTGTGCTCAAAAAACATTACCACAGTGCATGGGACGCCTCTAGTGGTCGTCAAGACTTTTTTAACTATAACATACTACATGTCATGTCTGGGCCTTTAGTGTTAGATTTAAGGAAAACATAGGTCCATATATTGGTTAAGATTTAACGACCAAGTTAAGAAGGAATGGAGAATGATGATTTTTATTTTTTAATGAGGGCACAGAGTGGTAGTCACCAGAAATGTATTGTTTAAATGAGAGTGAATGCATTATGGTAAGTATAAGAAGAATGGTTATATGAGGAGTAATTAGAATTTAAAACTTTTTATTATAGAGTCTATTGTATATTATAGAAAGATGTTGGACCCAGTAGTAAGGGGTCATGATTCTTGCAAACTGTTCTTGGTAGCAGCTGTATGTTTAACATACTAACATACCCACCCCCTCCCACCACCCACATCCCTCCCCCAATCGGAAGGACGAGACCCAAATAAACCCATATCAAACAAAAAATTCTAGGCATCTATGCCTGGGAGACTGTTAGCTGCCGGGCAGTGGTGCACCGGACTGGGGAGTGCGTGAGGAGAGTATGCAATCTAATATTATTAACCATAGCATACGAGGCATAAACAGGTAACAGAGGGAGTCATGGCCCATGGGGAATAAAACAAGTGAGCAGGAGGGAAGCAGCCATGAGTCCCAATACATCATCTAGGGAGGCAAATATGGAGTCTGAGTATAAGGGCGGGAAAGGAGTTCGAGGACCCACTCTCGGGGACATAGCGGTAACTATAGAGTAATCCCCAAGATGGGGTCTTGCCGGGGAGTAATGCCTCTGGAAACAATGAGTCAGCATGGCACAAGGCCACAATTGCATAGGAGAAAGGGAACACCGTGAACAAACCAGCAACCGATGAACTTCAACGATAGGGTGCCATCATAAGGGGAGAAGCCCACAGGGGCTCCCCGCTCGTCCTAGGTACGGCAATATTTAGATTAGATATAGATTCCAGCTTGGGAATAAGCGGCTCAGCCCGGGAAGTGTTCATCGATAAATTTGGAAGCTTCCTCAGGGATGGTGAAAAAAAAAGTTTGATTAGAGTGTTCGACTCTCAACTTTGCGGGGAAAAGCATAGAGTATTTAACTCCTAAATCCCGGAGTCTACTCTTCGCAGCTAGAAAGGTTTTCTGCTCCTGCTGCACCGCCACGGAAAAGTCCGGATATAGATGTATCCTCGCCCGCCCGAGGAGCAGCTCCCCCTTAACTCTGGCCGCCCGTAAGAGGGCATCCCGATCACGAAAATTCAGGATCCTGGCAATGATGGGGCGGGGTGGTGCGCCAGGTCTGGGTTTCGCGGTCAGGGAGCGTTGTGCCCTCTCCACCGCAAATTGAGCTGAAAGTTGGGGGCGATCCAGCAGTGTTAATAGAGTACGTTCCACAAATTCCTCCATGGGCTCACCAATGTCGTCCTCAGGTACGCCAACATTGCGGAGGTTATTTCGCCTGGAGCGGGACTCAAGATCGTCATTCTTCTTCTCCACTGCCAGGACCCGACTGGTGAGAGTGGTAACCGCCACGCGGAGAGAGCCCAGGTCATCCTCAGTGGCACCAACCCTTGTTTCGATTTCAGCGACCCGGCTATCTGTTCTCTCGATATGAGCCTTTATAGACGAGATGGTACCATTCATATCGTCTAATTTGGTATGAAGTGTGGTGAAACCTTTGCGCATGTACTCAAGCATTTTTTGCGAGTCATCTGGGGATGAGGATGACGAGGCGGTGGGCGATTCCTCTGGCGGGTCGGTCGGCGGTCTGGAGGGCGTCTTAGTGAACATATTCAGCGAGCTTTGCTTCCTCCCGGCTCTCGCTCCCTTGGTCATGGTGGCAATTAGAGATCAATTCACCGGCACCCCGAAGGTGTCAGCTGTCGGGTTTGACAGGTTCCCCTTTGGATGCAGCTGAGGATGAACCCCTCCGAGGAGGGAAGGGCCACCGAAGGCCCGTTCCGCGGGACACCGTTATTCCGTGCTGGTGCGGGAGGGTATGGCCGATGCAGCGATGGGAGAGGGGTGGTCAAAACCCAGCCAGGAGCGTGTAGCTCAGCGGAGCAGCAGCGTTTCCTGAGCTTACTAAGTCCCTGCAAGCGATTCCCTGGGTAGTGAGGCCCTGCAGTCAATCCCAGATGCAGCCGGCCATACACATCGCATGGGGGGGACCAAATTGTATAGGGGTCCACGTGTATGCCTCCAAGTCAAAAAATTCGAAGTTCCCAGCAGGGCACAGATGGTCAGGGTGCCAGTGGCAGGAATCGAAGATGGCGCGTATTGTGAGCCGGGCCGAGTCCAGAAACCTTCGACTGGGTGCAGGAGTTTCCACAAGCACCCGAGCACACGGGCGCACGGCACCGGTTCGGCCACAGTCCGGCCAGGGGGGGAGCCAATGGTGAGGGCCACTCAACCCCCCTTGCCCCCTACCTGGCGTCTGGCCCGCGGAGGAGTGCAGGATTGAAGAAGCTGTGCGGGTGGGCACAGGGCCGCAGACGGCAGGCCAGCAGTGTCGGCAATCTCTCAGCAAAGGTGTCGCTGGCGTCCCCGGGTGTTTCATCCGCAGTAGATATTGCGAGGCAGGGTGAAAGGAGCCCGGTCACGCAGGCCCCTCCCCGCAGCAGGCCGCAACGCAGCGCCCTCAAGTGGCTGGGCGGGCCGCGGTCCACGGGGCGTCAGACGGGTTGTCGACCAGAAGGAGTCCCAGCAGGGGCCAGGTGGCCAAAGCTTGGCGCTGAGAGCGCGGTTCTCCACGAAACTTTCCCGGGGCACAGAGAACAGGATTATAGAGATGCACCGTCGATTTCAAGCGGATGCAGTGGGGTCGCGGGTCTGAACGCGAAGGTTCTTTGCTCTCCTCGTCCGGAGCTCAACACCTAGGCGGCCATCTTGCTTCGGCGCAACAGCGCCCCCGTTTAATTGACATTTGATTGAGATATGTTTAAATCTTGATCATAAAGGAGAGTATGCCAGACTTGGAGTACCTGTTCAACGACTGGAAGAAGGAGCAGTACCCTGATTCCTTTCTTATGATTTCTTTGGAGGTGCCTATGGAGGTGCCCAAAAACAACATTTCCCGGATCGATTTTGCTGTTTTTCTTTTCATCCTGCGCACTTATCCTGCACTGGTGGGAGAACTACTAACATTCATTTCTTCTTGCAAGATCCTAAGAATGGCCCAATTGTGAGAAGGTTGCTTGCAGCTATTATTGAGCAGATCCTTCAGCTTCCTGAGTTCAGTGTAAGAAACACAGATGCCCCTATCACCGGATAATGCACATAGACTGGTCAGTTTGGTATTCTATTACTTGGTTGAAGAATGTCCACATCTTGTCGGGAGCCAAACTGATGTCAGATCTTTCCTGAGAGACCCGAGAAACAAGGCAACGCTCAAACAAATATTGAGAGATAGTATAGTTCAAGTGAATAGGTATTCCAAAAGAACATTAGAACTGACTGAGATTGTTGAGAAAGAAGATTAAAAAGTCTACTGATTGAGGAACTTTTGTTTCATGTTGAAAGAAAATCGTCATGTCGTCTCGTCAGAGGCAAATTCGTGGCATCCATTGGGAATTGGTGTACGTCATCGAATAAATCAGCCAGCTGAAGCTGATCGAGGAACTTTCTGAGCTGACTCAGCAGATTCCAGAAATAGTGCATGATGTTGCCCCATTAAAGTTTTTTTTTCCTCCTTAAAAGTAAAATTGGCAGTATCAGTAGCACCTTCATCATGGAAGATCATGAGAGACGTCCACGATGTGCAAGAAGTTCTTGCTGCAAGTGGTCGTACATGTATGTCTTCTACACTTGCATTGTGTTCATAGTGGTATTACTCTCACTTACAGTACCAACAGCTTATTATGTTAGAGACACATGAAGTAAAGATTCCTGTGTATCCTCCTGGGCAAGAGAAGGGTACAAACGTGGCAACTACTAGGCAGCCGAGATCTCATGTAATTGTCCCTACTTTAGAGGTACACGCAAAAGCACCTGTTCCTATGACAGATTAACCTAAGTTACCTTTTGAAGGAAGATCACATATGGAGATTATAGGAGATTCTCTATGGCCATCATACGCTACTGAAAGAGATGGCATCGAGATAAGAAAAGGCTTCTAGAACTTTCTCCTATACAGGTAGCACATGTAAATACACCCAGTCCACTGATGAATGTTTCTATGATTGGTCCAGTAAGAAGAACCTAAGCTAACATACTCCAGGACATGATTATAACTCCAGGACATGATTATAGAGGCTCATAAGAGAAAACTGAGGCCCAAGAGAAGTGCTAGGGAGGATGATCATGGGCTAAATGGTTACGTGGACAGTACAGTGCACTTGGGGAATAACATTTGGTATCAGCATATGAAAGAAGTGGGAAGAGGAAATTCGAGGAATCTTTGTATGTGCACTCCTGCCTTATAGCATGGGGAAGTCTAAGATCTTCATAGCTATTGAAATAGATGTCCTGACTGTGCACTGCATATTGCATCTAGCATTCTGTAGTAAAAAAGGCCAGTTCATGGGTCGAACAACCTATCTTAAATGGGCAACTGAATGGACAGATCCAGATGAAGATGATTATATCCAGGATACGAAGACAAGAAATAAGGCCCAGACTAAGAACCTTGTGATCAGATATGAAAAGCTTGGAGTAAAAGGGGCTGAAATCAGACGAGAAGCAAACAAAAAGCTTGAGGTTTCAAGAAAATCTGCAGAAGAAAGTTGTAGATGGACGAATAGAGGCTAGATGTAGATATGGGGATCAGTGCTATCACCAGATGGTTGGGAAGAAGGCATAGTGATCTGCAGAGACTGGGTAATAATGGGTCACTACCAGATAACTATTGAGAATGCATAAATGTTGTGTAAACCTCTATGGTCGGAACTTGCTAAACTACTGACCTGGGTCGAAAACAGAGGAGGACCCTTGCAGATAGTGCCTTTGGAAAGTGCAAAGCTGTGCTTCAGAAACAATGGCACAAGAAACGTTGGAGTTAATCAGAAATGTGGGCGCATCTTTGATGCACCAGGAATGAACATTGGGACAGCAGTGATCATGGATTACTATTGGGCTTATTGGATCTAACGCTTATATGAGGTTACCCAAGGATTGGGGAGGAATATGCACATTGGTGAATGTTCATGTTCCTGCGTTGGTGATTCCTAAAAGCGACTTGAATATTGACAGTTTCCCAAAGACAGATGCTCATCTGAGAAAGAAGAGGTCTGTGGAGCTGATTAATCGAATGAAGAGGGAGAACTGCTTCTCTGCCAAGTCAATAGAAGCCTTTGTCTCCACCCCGTATGAACACAGACTGTTCAGCCAGACTTCATCAGTATTCACGTTAATATTCATGCCGAGAATCCAGGTTGGAGCAAATACCAAATGGCTGAAAATTACCATATGGGAATTGCTGCAGATGATCAACACAACCCTAAAGGGATTCAATGCTATCAGAGAGGAGCTGAGAGCCATAAGACTGAAGACTCTCCAGAACAGATATGTCTTGGACAGAATCACAGCTATGGATGGAGGTGTTTGTGCAAAAATTGGAGAATCGTGTTGCACATTCATACCTTCTCACGATGACGAGAATGGAACTTTGAAAGAGGCTATAGAGATGCTAACGAAGCTACACGTCCAGAATATAGACAAAGTAGGAGACATTGCTGATGACAGCTGGTTTGGATCACTTTTTTCTTGGGTTCCACAATGGATGGCAGACATGTTCAAGTTCCTTGGAGCACTGATCATGTTAGTGTTGCTGGAATTCTGTGTGATCAAGATAATAATCACACAGTGCATGAAGACAGCAAAGAAAGGGATGAAAATCATGATCAATCTTGAATCAGGATGGAAGGCCAAAGATCTAACAGATGAAGAAATCAGAGACTTTGTGAAGGCCAGTATCCATGCACCTGAGGGAACAAAGTTCCTGTATCCAAAGAACCATAAGAAATATGTGGGACGATGTATCTATTGCAGTCCAAGTGGACAGTGCATGCTCATGACTTGGAACAAAGATGAGCATGTGAAATCAGCTGGATGCCTAAAGGGAGTCATAAAGATATGGATGCCAAAGAAGCATTTCTTCAGGCAAGGATGTCTAGATATGAAGAGTGATGGGAGAGTGGTCGATGAATCGCCCAGAGGGGGAGTGTAGAGAAGGAGATAAGCACCCCCAAATCAATCACCTCGCCCATAGCACCTATATGTTGGATGCCAGAGTGTGAGACACGTGCAGCACCAGTGAAGATACCGATACCTAGGAGGCAAGGTTCCCATTGAGAAAACCATACCTGCATACGAGACAATATGATGGCCATTTGAATGAAATCCCTGAAGAAGCAGAGCAAATGGAAGACGAAGAAGAATGGTGGCGTCACACAGAGCAGAGCTGACGTACATAGAAGAGATGCAGAGACCAGAGAATGCAGGCAATTCTATAAGGCATCAAGAAAGTATCAAAGATAAGTGTCATTTTGGGATCAAGATGAACATGCTTATACTATGACAAATAATTAAGATATTAAGCTGCTTTTACACGTGTACGCATGCAAAGAAACGCAAGCAGACAAAGTATTCTTGAGGCTAGCTTTATAGTGAATAGATTGTGCCATGCACCAACAAATACATATATATTGGAGTCAGTAAAGAATGGATGTTTCCACCATGTACGTTAGCAGAGCTGAGCAAAAGATGAAAGGCCTTCTTTTTTCTGTATGTCGCAGTTAGAAATCAAGTGAATTACAGGCGAATCTCAGGAAGGCGAGGCTGGATAAGCCAAGAAGCCAAGGCCATATCAGACTGGGGTGAGCTGACATTGGATACAAATCGTGTGCAAGAAAGAAGCTCCTGTTCAGGAGGCATGGACAAAAACAATAAGATGTCAGAGGCCTATTAGAAAATATTATTTTAATACACTAGAAACTCAATTTCGCTGTCTTCAGTAACAAAGGGCGAAGAAGTTGGACAAGCATGATGGTCACACCTACGCACGAGGTTAGAGCGTGCCTTCACTCCCCTGAATTCTCCAGAGCAAGGAACACTCCCAAGGACAAGTTCAAAGCCCTAATTGATAGCAGACCACTGAGGTGATGATGGATGGATATGTTGATTGGTGGGAAGCTATGGTTAAAACAAGCTCACCAGCACCTGGACGCTCAGCCTGCGTGCTGCTATACGTAGGTGGGAAGGTACTGATGGAGGTTTGAAACTGACCAATAATAGAAGACCGCATGATCAAGGGTCCTATAGTTGTGTAACCAATAAGACGTCATATATTTAGTGACGTTTGTAGTGACATATTTTGGGGGAGGGCTTGGAACACCTGATGTTAAGAAGCGAATCACATCATTCCACTGCCCCAAATGAGTATGGATCATATACCTAGATGATCCTTTTAGACCCTATCACACTCACCATTATGTTTTTGTAGTTTGCCATGTAGAATGACGCTAGTAGTACGTGGGTTAACGTTACTTATGATGATAGGGATGACCGTAGGAAACTAAAAGTTTTAGTCGCCCTAAGTTTCCTAGGGTCATCCAGACGTGGACCGCTTGCTCATTGTGCTCAGAGAGGCACAGCTTCACCTCACTAATGAGGCCCAACAAGGCTGAAACACGTGTATGGGGTTGCTGTTGGTACTCTTGTTCAGAAGGGAATTGCCATAGCATTTGAGTGCTGGACTTCCCATGTGGCGGGACAAAGACTGATATGCAAATGAATATTTACCATCTGTGAAAGGTACAGTGAGCTAAAGTTTGGCTGCAGACTCTCGAGTGGGTACCTTCCCAAAGTACAGGTCATTGGGCCGTGTTCGTTTTCGCAGAAGGGCGCCTACGGGCTATTTTTTGACTATTTCAGGTACAGTCATCATACAGAAAGGAACTCACATATTTACCAGGTATTGAAATGATATTTTATTTATATTGCGCTCGTACATAAGTGTTTCAGAGCACGTCCACGCAAAGGGAGAGGAACAGGGGAGAACAAAAACAACAATCTTACTAGGCCCAGTGACATTGAGAATGTGCAAGTGCATGGCAAAGGGTAAAGGGGGAAGTGCATGGAAGGGGAGAGGAGTGGAAAGTGCGGAACAGAGGAGAGACAGAATAAATATTAATAAATAAATAAAGGCGATAAACAGTGGTAGTACAGCCAGAAAGTGGCAAGTGCTAGAAAACTGGGTGGGGGACTGAATGGGGACAGATACAGACCCGAGTGCAAGGGGTGGCATAGAGGCAGTGCAGGAGGGTGGCAGGGTGAGCAGGTACCTGGTCCCGAAGGACAGAGGGTGGCCAGGTGCACAGTGACGAGAGAGAAAACAGATCAGCAGGGGAGAAGAGGGGCAAAGGCAGAAGCAAAGAGGAAGGTCTTGAGGTGCTACCGGAATCGGGGATGGTTCTCCTCAAGTTTCAAGGAGGCAGGGAGGCTGTTCCAAAGGGAGGCCCCAGCCGAAGATAGAGATCTAACCCCAGCATGTTTCTATGAAAAACGACTGACCCTGAGGGAGTTAGAAGTAGAGGAGCGAAGGGCTCGAGAAGGGAGGTATTTACTCTGGGATAGTTGAAGGTATTTTGGACCCAGGCCCCAGAAAGCCTTGTGGACAATGCAGAAGGTTTTAAATGTAATCCTTGCATCCACTGGGAGCCAATGAAGGGATTTCAGAGCTGGAGAGATATGATCCCAGGGCTTGGGGCCAAGTGCAAGTCTTGAAATCTTGTTCTGGATAAGTTGTAAAGGGCGGAGAGTGGAGGCAGGTAGGTTTAGAAGGATGCTGTTACAGTAGCCCAACATAGAGAGAACCAGAGCTTGGGAGACGGTAAACTTCTGAGGGAAGGAGATGAAAGGCAGAGTACATCTGAGGAGGTGCAATAAGAAGTTTGACTTTTTAGAGACATCAGAGATGTGTGCAGATAAGGAAAGTGTGGAGTCAAAGATGACCCGAGGTTCTTAGCCTTGCAGGTAAATGGCCAGCTTTTGCCATCAGACAACATCAACCAGCACAATTTACTAGGCATTTCAATATGTTGGCATTGTACGTGTCTCATATAGTCATAACTTGATTTGTATAGAGCTTCATGTAGATGGACCACTTCTAAGCTGTGTATTACTGCCATGTGTGCTGCTCCGCCACACTATGAGTATGGCCCTGGAGTGCGGGATTACTGGAGGTAATTCCTCCCACTTTCTGTTGAAAATCAGTCAAATTACTCCCAGCAGTAATTCCATCAGTGGTAAATCCGCCAAAAATGCCCCATAGAGCCCAATGGACTCTCAGAAAATCTGAATTGACTCTGCCACCGCTACATGTAATCCAGCTGTAATTCTGCCGGACCAAGTGGCGGTAATGGTAATTTCATTGAGTGGTATTCTGGCGGATTTACTGCCGAAATACTGCCCAACTTGTAATGAGCCCCTTTGTGCCCAGAAACATGCACCATTAGGCAGCTATTGCCATCACATGTTCAAGTGCTCATGCCAATTTCTAGGTATTGCCATCCTATTCTCAGTTACTCTCACCATATTACTGGTGTTCCCACTAAATGATCATGCACTCACACCATATATTTCTACACTCTTTGTAGGCACTCGGATCATATGGGAACATGTTTGCTTCGCCTCATAACCTACCTCTTTGGTCTTTCCCTAGAGCGCTTTGAAGTAGCTTCAAGGCCTTCTTTATAGCATAACCTTAATGAATATAACTGGGAACTGTCTTTTTTTCACTGCCGCCTGTTTCCATATATTTCTCATCCATCTTCCATTCTTCCAGCGGAAGATTTGGACAGGCCTCTAAGCGCTGTGTTCACCGACTGAAGAGAACTACTGGCTCTTGCCACACGTGCAATTGAGAGCCAAATTGTTAAAAAAAATAGATGTTCCTGAGCTAAAGACCCCTTTGAGGCAGCAACATCCAGGAATGTGTTCTTCATTATGACAACAAACAAATACATGAGGTAGAACAGGAATTCCTGTTTAAAATATAGTTGTATTAGTTGTCTACTTATTCATTTTAAGTACAAGTCCATGAAACAGTATTTAAATTCGAATGATTTAATGAGTTTTGGGAGGGAGTTCTGGGTGGGGTAGCAGTAGAGGAGCAACTTGGTGTAGTGGGCGCATTCTTTACATGCCCCACCCCCCTGGAGGTGGGAGGCCCAGGGGCATAAAATGAGAGGTGGGATTGTAGTGGGCCCAGACATGGGTAGCACCTAGCAGGGGCTTGTCCCTTAGCATGCGGGTGTACAGGGTGTGAGCGCCCAAACTGTGAGAAGGTGACTGGGGCAGGTGACAGCATGGCAGTCCCTGCCCCTGAAACCGTCATCAAAGGCCCCGCCCCCCTCCAGATGGATGCGGGACAAAGGGCCTTTGATGCTTGGGCTATATCTGAGGTGGGCAAGTAGACCCCAGTCTTCTTTCCCCTGTCCTCAGCACGTGCAGGAGCAGTGTCATCACCGTCCTCACAGCAAGAGAAGGCGATACTTATTAAAAAACCTCTACCCCCCCCCACTAAGTAGACATACTACCGACTTGTCAATCGTCGATAAATAGGACAGGCAGCAATTAAAAAACATAACATTTACGGAATAGAGCAGGCAACAATTAAAAAGGTATAGATGCATAGGAATGCTCAAAGAAAGAAGTTATCATATACCTCACTGGAATGAATTAAATGAAACAAACCACAGGGGCAGGTTGCCAAACTCGAGGTGACCTTGATGAAAGCCAAAGCCCAGGAATCCACCACTAAGGAGGAAAAGCCATAAAATAACCAAAAAAGGCAAACGCCTCACAAAGCAGAAAATAGTAAGAATAGGCAGGCACCAATTAAAAAGGTAAAAGTTCACAGGAATACCCAAAGAGAGAAGTTATCATACGCCTCACTGGAATTAAATAAATAACCAAACCACATGGTTTGGACCCTGGACCTTCCTCGTGGACCTTCCTGTCGGCTGGACCCCCCCTACCATCTGGGCCCCTCTCGACTTATATTTCCTGATACCTTCTGAGCCCCTTCTTTCCACGACCCGCCTTCATCTCCTGGACCCTCCTGACCCTCTCACTCAAGCTTCTCTGTCATGAACATCGCCAGTCCTCACTCTCCTCGTCCCCCTCACTCCTTTCCCTCTTCCCCCTCCCCTTCCCTCCCTCTCCTCCCTATTCTCCTTTCCCTTCCCCTCATCATCATGTCCATTCCATTACTCAACCCCCTTCCCCGTCCACCCCATCCTCTTCCTACCCTTCCCCTTCGTCCCAATCTTATCTACCCCCCTATCCTCCAACCCTCCAGGCTTATCAATATTGCTCTCTGGAATGTAAGATCCATCTGCAATAAGACCGCAGCTGTCTTGGACATGTTCTTCCGACTTAACCTTCACTTCCTCTGTATAACTGAAACCTGTATCCCACTTCACAACTCTACTGTTCCTGCCTCTCTCACTACATCCTCCTCCTCCTTCTCTCACGTCCCTCGTTCCTCTGGTCGTGGTGGAGGCATTGGACTCCTCTTCCACCCTAAATACCTTTCTTCTACCTCCTCTGTACCTCTCCCAACCTTCCCTTCCTTTGAATACCCTCTACACATTCTTCACTTCCCCGCAGCCTATCTCTTTTCTAATTATATATAGACCTTCCAGCTCCCATTCCTCCTTTTATGAAGACCTTGACCACCTCCTATCTCTTATCTCCCCCTCTCCTTCTCCTCTCGCCGTCCTTGGCGATTTCAATCTTCACCTCCCCTCTCCTCCTCATCCTTCCCCTCTTTTCTTCATCCTTGACTCCTACCTCCTATCTCCTCTCCCTTCTCCTCCTACTCATTCTTCTGGCTCCACTCTTGATCTTATCTTCAACTCTACCTACTCCTCCTCCTCTGTCTCTACTCTACCCAACTATCTCTCTGACCATGCCTTACTCTCCTTCTCCCTTACTCCTCCTCTCCCTCAACCCACTCCTTCGCCCTCCTCCTCATCCTTCTATCAAAGAGATCTCTGTAACTTTAGCCTTCTCTCTTTCACAATACTTGCTCCTCCTCTCTTCCCCTCTCTCTGACTTTTCTTCTCTGTTGGCTAATGAAGCCCTATCCTCTCTGTCTTCATCAATCTCTTCCAGTCTCGATCAAGTCTATCCTCTCTCATCCTTCCGCCCTATTCGTAAGCCTTCTCAACCTTGGCTTTCCTCCCACCTCTTGTCCATGCGTCGTCTCCTACGCCGCCTCGAGCGTCGCTGGCTCAAATTCCCCTCTCTATCTAACTAGACATCCTACCTTTCTTACCACTCTCTATATGACTCCAGCCTCAACTCAGCTAAACGCCCCTACTACTCTAACCTTCTACACTCCCAAGCCTCTCATCCTCATTGTATCTTTCACACCCTCTCTCGCCTCCTCTCCCCACCTACTCATGACCCCTCAACCTCATCTCCCTTATCCCCTTCTCATTTCTCTGACTTCTTCTCCTCCAACATTCTCTCTCTTTGCCAAAACATCACTTCCTCCTCTTTCTGCTACACCCCCCCCCTTTTCCCCCAGTCCTCCCCCACCTGGATGACTGACTTCTCTCCTGTTACTCCTTCTGATGTTTCCCTTATCCTGTCCAAATCTCATCCCACTGCTGCCTCTTCTGATCCACTCCCTACCCTCCTTATTCCTAAGATTTACCCTCTCCTCATTCCTTTCCTAACCGCCTTCTTCAATATCTGTCTCTCTTCTGCTTCTTTCCCCTCTGCCTTCAAGCATGCTACTATCATCCCTATTCTGAAGAAACCTTTCGCTAATCCCCATCTTGTATCCAACTTCCGTCCAATCTCTCTTCTTCCATTCCTCTCTAAATTGCTTGAACGCATAGTTTATTCTCAGCTCTCTGCGTTTGTTACTAACTTTTCTCTCCTTCCTCCCTTTCAATCTGGCTTTCGCACTAAACACTCCTCTGAGACTGCTCTCACCCAGGTTCTCAACTCCCTCCTCACTGCTCGCTACTGTAAGCAATCCTCTGTCCTCATCCTCCTTGATCTCTCTGCAGCCTTTGACACTGTTGATCATCCCTTACTGCTCAACACTCTTTCTTCTTAAGGTTTCAAAGGCTCCATCTTCAACTGGCTCTCTTCTTACCTTTCGCACCGCTCTTTTACTGTCTCCTGGGAACGTCGTACCTCTTCTGCTCTTCCCTTGGACTATGGTGTACCCCAAGGCTCTGTCCTTGGCCCTTTTCTTTTCTCTCTTTACACCTCCCTTCTCGCCCCTATCATCTCTTCCTTTGGTATTTCTCACCACTTCTACACTATTCCTCCTCCTTCTCCCCATCCTTCTATCCACTTTCCTCCCGCTAATCTTCCTCTCTCTGCCCATGCTCGTAATCTAGGCATTTACTTTGACTCCTCCCTCTCCTTCACCCACCATATTTCTCTCACATCCCGCGCATGTCGCTACCACCTTTTCAATATTTTCAAAGTACGCTCCTCTCTCACCTTCCACGCCACTAAACTTTTAATCTCCTCCCTTTTCTTCTCTCGTCTTTTCTACTGTTCTTCTATCCTCTTTGGACTCCCTGCTTCTCATCTTGCCCCACTCAAATTCATCTACCACTCTGGACATTCGTATCCTCTGTCTTCTCTCTCCTCACGCCTCCATCTCCTCCTCGCTCTCTCATCTTGGCTGGCTTTCCTTTCATTCCCAACTCAAATTCCACTTCCTCTGTCTTGTCTTTAAATCTCTTCATGATCTTGCTCCCCCATATCTCTCCTCTCTCAACTCATTCTACACTCCCTCCCGTTCTCTCCACTCTGCAGACCTCTTCCTTCTCTTTGTTCCCCCGTCCCCATGCGCCTCCTCTCGTTTTCGCTCCTTTCAGCTCCTTGCCCCCCTCCACTGGAACTCCCTTCCTCTCTCTATCCGTTCCATCCCCACCTATTCCTCCTTTCGTGTCTCCTTAAAATCTCTTCTTCTCCACTCCCCTCCCTGATACCCTATTCCCTCCACCACCTTCCCCTCCCCCTTTTTATCCTCCTCTTCTTACCTCTCTCTCCCTGCTTTGTTTATGAAGGAAACAGACCAAGAAACTGGAAATATCCACAACGCCTCTGAAAGGGCCAATTTAAATTAGGATTTTATTTCTGATATATGCCTCAAAACGAGAAGAAATGCATAAAACCAGGGGAAAGGCAAAATGCCTCTCCAGGATGCATTGAAAAATAATCACGCCCCTCAAGGGGACAACCCCAAAAAGGGACAATATATCAGAAGGAAGGCAAATGGTGCCATCACCAAAAAGGTATAAAACTCAAAAAAGGAAAGTAGAAAGGCAAAATGCCTCACCAGCACAAGAAATTGAAAGTATTTGTGAAAGAAGATGTATGCCGTTGGCGAAGCAAAAGAGCCATCTTGTAAATAAAGATTGCAGTCATGAATGTCAATAAGAAAGCAATAAAGATAAACCGGACACAGCTCACACGCTGGGTCCACTAAACGTCACAAGCTTTTGAACGATGGGCACCAGGGATCAGCCTCAAAGTGGCCCTACGTGGGAGTAGGGTCCCTGCTCACCTGATCCCTTGTTCCCCAAAATATTTGTGTTGTGTTATCGTTATGTTTTTGTTAGTTGGTTTTCTTTGCACCATAGCTCATGATACAATAAAGCTTGTGGCCAAAGTGTTTCCACCTTGGCTCCTTGTCAGGCCTCATCATTATGGTACTGTCATTAAGGCAGTGCCTTTTTTGGTCACCCAGAGCGCCTGGCGGCCATGCAGATGCCAGTGCTGCAAGGTACATGCAATGTTTTTTGTATTTTCATGAGCACATCTTACATAATTGAATGAGAAATTTGTAAAATGCCCTTTTCTCAGAATTGGAGTTTGTGTTTTTAATGAGAACCAGCCAGTAACAAATGATGCCACCTTTTTGATATAATATGGACTGAGCTGCCAGAGATGTGTCTTCTTGCAGAAATGTTTTTGTAGCAGAACAATTTCAAACATGAACTGTTGCACATGCTGCTATGGGGTACATCTAAGGCCTGACTGCGGAAATCAGGCTAGGGTGGGTAGCTGAACATATATAGACAGTCGTTTTTTCATATTTACAATATACATATTTCCAATTTGTGGTACAGGAAAGTCAGGTGATTTGCCTTGAACCACACAATTTTTGGTCAAGTGCCAAAGCGGGGATTAGAACCCATGTTTCAGGTTCCAGTGTTTACAATCTAGCCACTAAATCACCTATCCTCACTTCTGCTGTTAGTATTCTGCTTCATACTTGTAATCATTAAAATATTTGCTTGAAAACATTGGACAAATATGTAATGGAATCCAACCGTCAGTGCCACGTGAAAATCTGCACCAGTTGCAATGGCTAGTGGAGATATAGTTTGATAATCACTGGGATCTTTGGCTATTTTTAGTATGTTAAGACAAGTATTTGGGATCAGATGTGACCTGAGGGTTTTCGTCAGTTGTGATCTTGGCTTTACTGCTTCGCTGTAGGTAAACCATGTTATGTCCATGTGCATCAATTGCCTAATCTACTAAATGTCGACATTTGAAGTACTTAAATTTAAATACAGACTTGCCCTCAAGAAATGGCTTTTTAGAGCAACCATTGTTGCGAAAAGGTTGATCCTTCGAGGATGGAAAAGTCGGATTCCTCTGTCATTTGAGGAATGGGTTCTGGAAATGCATGGTCTGTCGAGAACAGAAAAATTGATCTACAAATTGAAATGTAAGTTGTCTTCATATGAAAAGATTTGGAATATGTTCAATGACTTTGTTTGATCCGGTTTTTTGCTTATTATTCTTCTGTACTTTGATGTTGTTTTTTGTACATACTTGTAAATAAATAAATAAATACAAAAAAAAAAATTTAAATACAGACTGAACGCTATTGTTATGTACTGCATAAAAATAGTTTGACCCTACATACGTTTAAATTTAAGCAATGACTGCTTCTGGGGCAGCCTCAAGATCCAATTTTTGGTTAATCACTTCTAGAGAATGCCACATTGAGATAGAACTGTGAATATTGGCCCGCGTCAGAGAGAATTGTTGATGTTGCCTTGGGGCACATCTAGAGAATGCCACATTGAGATAGAACTGTGAATATTGGCCTGTGTCACACTTAGAGAGAATTGCTAATGCTGCCTTGATTCACATCTAGAGATTGCCACATCGAGATACGACTGTAAGTATTAGTCTTTCCCACATTGAGACAGAACTGTGAATATCAGCCTGCGTCACATCTAGTCTGGATTGTGAATGTTAGCCAGTGCCACATTTAGATATAAGTGTGAATATTAGCACGTGTCACATCTAGACAGGATTGTAAATATTGCCAGTGCCACATTTAGATAGAATTGTGAATATTAGCATGCTTCACATCTGGACAGGATTCTGAATATTGCCAGCGCCACATTTAGATAGAATTGTGAATATTAGCATGCATAACATCTAGACAGGATTGTGAATGTTAGCCAGTGCCACATTTAGATAGAATGTGAATACTGGCTTGCGTCACATCCAGACAGGATTGTGAATGTTAGCCAGTGCCACATTTAGACAGAATTGTGAATATTAGCTTTACGTCACATCTAGACAGGATTGTGAATATTAGCCAGTGCCGCCTCTAAATAGAGACGTGGAGATATTCACACACCACATCTAAAAAGAATTACTAACCAACCCACTAACAATCTCACCCTTCTGCATACACCTATCAAACTCTAACCAAACCCAACCACACCCCTAAAGCACAGCAAACCGCACACTACACAGCAACAACAAAACAAATCACACATACCTTTGCACAACAGAAGACGACGGCTACCAACCGAAAAGCACACCTACGCTCAGGGAACGGTGCTAACCAAACAAAGCTGCCAACAGCACATCACTGCTCTCTTGCACTTTTCCCGCTCTGTCCCTCTAACTCACCACACATAGGACCTCATTACACGGTAGGCGGTAAGGTTTTACCGGTACCGGTATTTTAACGGTACCGGTAAACCCTTAACGCCTTACTACGAGGTCCCTTTGCGGGTTGGGGAATTTAACGCCTGCAATTTGCGGTACCGTAATTAACGTCTTCCCCATTTCCATAGAGCCCTACGGGGCAAAAATGGGAATGGGGAAGGGCAATGGGGGAAGGGGGAATTACCGCCCCACCAATTTTGGAATAGGGCGGTAATTCCCCTTTCCACCAAGGCGGTGCCGGTATTTTACCGGCATGGCTACCGTGTAATGAGGCCCATAATTTCCTTTTCAGATCCGCCAGAGCACCACTCCGGTGGTGATAGTGCGCGGTACAAATGTCCTTTAACATTAACATTGTCACCTACCTGTCTCACCCTGCATTGCTCCCCTGCACTAAAACACTTCCAAGTTTATGGTGTTTCAACCTGGGCTCAAGACTGTCTAAAAACTGCCCGATGACATCTCTGTCATAGCTTCACTTCACTGCAATACTTTCAGCTTATATGCGCCCGCCTAGGGCAGCTCGCGTGGTTAGACAACCTGGGTTTCGGTAGAAAGCTACACTTCTCAGCCTTCAATGGCAATGTCTAGTCCCACCCTCTTTGCAACGCAAACGTGTTGGACTCGGTAGGCCGCCCAGCAATAAAGGGCTTAAGGTCCGTCTCCGTGGCTGTGCCTGCTGTGTTCTCTTCACAGCATCCACCCTCGATCAGCTGTTATCTGAAAGGTCAAGGTGCCCCGGGTCAGCGGTGCGCCGAGTCCTGGCTTTCTACGTCACTGCGTTTTACTTTCTGGGACACGCAGTGCTACCCACTGCCTGCCAATGCAAAGGGGGCGGGGCAGCCCGCGAGCCCCGAAACGGACACACGGAGGGGGGCGCTCCCCTCGTGCGGTTTAGCAGCACAGGTAGATGAGCGCCCTCACACCTCAAACGCATGTTCTGGAAACGGGGAGTGGGGGGTTTGATCGCCCCACTGTTATATTACCAATTACACGGACAAGCTGCAGTCGGCGGATCGGCAAAATGTGCCGTTGTCAGAACGGGCTGATGGATGGGAAGTCTGGTCGTGATGCGGGATTTGTTTAGAGGGGGACATGGGATATAAGGACAGCCTGGAATGCGTCAGCCACCCTTTCCCGCCGCACATGATGCTGTCCAACTTTCCTACGAGATAATACGAGGTTTTATATGGCTCTTAGCAGCCTTTGGGCCGCTTTTACCGCAGACCTCGGAAAGATACAGAGCCGACCCTGCGCGGTTACATGCCTAGGAACACGCCATATCGGAGGGCAGCGCTGTATCACATGGCATTTCCACCCCTCCAGGTATATCGGCAGTGCACTGTAAGAATGCCACCCACACACACCCAGACACTGGGAGCTTTCGGGTCCACAGTCCAACCTGCTTTCCAATTTCCGCTTGCGCCCTGGTGTCTAGAGGTGCTGCGCGTTCCAATAGGGCCAGACACCAGGATATGCCCGCACTTCACGCCACGGGCTGGGACTTGCGCAAGCGTGAAAATGTGACGGAAAAAACAGGGGCAGCGACCGAGGCACATTTCCTTGCTATGAGGGGGGAGTGATGGGGGGGGGAATAGATGAATGTGGCTCCTGCAAAAGAAACGAGGGCCCACGATGTGCACAGGGGACAGGACACCCAGCGGAGAGAGGATGAGAAAACCTTCAGAAAAGAGACCCAAGACGGGCCGGGAGAAGAACCACGCCTTGGAGAGAGAGACGAGACGATGATAAAGGGTCCGGGGGAGGAGCGGGGCGCTCACGCTTCTTCCCTGCAGAGCAAGCTTAACGTGAGAGGCCCAGCTCAGCCTATAGGGTGGGCCGACCTGCACACACTACATTAGGAGTGGGGACTAGGAAAACGCTCCATGGCAGTGGGTGTACAGGAGCCTTGGGAGAAGATGCACAGACAGGCTCGGACTGGTTTATAGGGTAATAGGCCCATGGCGGAACCAAACACGTAAAATGCTTCGGTGGGTCCGTTTTTTGGGTCAAAGCGTGGCACTTTTCTGGCCAATGTGGGTCCTTTTTACGAGTTATTTCACTATACACTTTTACGGCTAATAGTTTTGCCCAGTGTTGCTGAATAAATATTCTTTAAAATGTACAATTTGCATCACATTTTATCAAAAACCTTCCCCTTGGCTACTAATCAACACACCTTTGCAACAGGAATGAATTCCCATTTGCAACTGGGGGCCACTTTTTTCATTGGTGGCCTGGGCCGACCCTGTCAGCACAGACCATCTAGTAGGGAAGCCACACTTGCGCAGACCCCCTGGGGAAGTGCAGATCTTCAGCAATAAGGCATTAAGCAGGCCAGGGGTCAGCCTGGCAGGGTCTTAAAGTTGCTCTCACCCAGGAGCCCATCCGAGCCCAGGGTAACTGACTCATTTCAGTTACTCTCCCACTGTGTTGCACTCCATTTTGGTAGTTCTCCATTTTACTCGCTTGATATGTGTGTCTTGCTCTTTGGGTCCATCTCTATGTGCCTATGTCCCCCCACAACCCAGTCCTGTTCTCACACCCTCAACTCTCTCTGTAAATCCATTTTTTTTTTTAGCTTGTCCTTTGGAACATATTAAACTCAGACATCGGTGATTCCATCCAAAAACGCAGTATACTGGTTTACTAGTAATTGAAACTTTAAATTTGATTCGGTCAGCCTAATTGTCCCGGGAGGATAGCTCAGCGGCAACGTGACGTGCTCGCCTTGGAAGCAAAACGACACGAAGCAATATGGCTTCGATCCGTGGGTCCGCGCTTAGAAACCTCTGGGTATTGAAGCGGGTTATATTTATGAAACTAAGACACACAACCAAAAAACAAATCCTGCCTCGATGCCCGCAGGCTGTGTGAACGCTTTAAAAATGCAAAAATAAAATAAATAAATAATGCATGCTTCTCTCAAAGACACCCATCAATCACAGACTGATTTTGGCCCCGTTTTGACAGCAGTATTGTGATGTACAAAAGGTGGCAGTATTTGAGCACTTCCAGTGTTTCCAGGCAATGCACGGTGAGATGAAGTTATGTGTCAAGGATCACACTCTTTGGTAAAGTGAATCTTGCACTGTGCTGTTCGAATATGGGAATATCCAGATAAGATGAGACTTTCTTTTTTGCAGACATCACGGATGTAAACTAAGCTTTACAAGAGGAGTCTTATTAGAGTTGGCTTTCATTGTCTAATAAGGAAATTGATAGGTAAATGGGCCTGCGTGTGGGGGTTTTCAGTCCGGAACGTTCCATCACAATGTAATAAAATTCTTTCATTTTCACCTCCCCAGGAGTCGAGTACCGTTGCTGTCTTTCGGCTTTGAGAAGTGCGGGTACTCATAGCCTCAAAACTAAAAGGTGCAGGTACTCAGGGGCTGGTAGGGACCTGCCCATTAAAAGCACAACCCTGTAGAAAGGATGCCCCATCCCCGGCCCCTCCCCACAACCCCTGAGAGAGCCTGCACACAGACACGGCAAGAGATAAAGCAGAGAGCCCTCGCCCTGAGGGAGGACTCAGGCACTCCAGCGAGAGAGACGATACACAGACCCGCCCACCAAGTGAGGATGCGAATATACGCAGGCTCCCTGATGGCAGAGCCGTTCCTAGGGGATGCCTGGGAGGGGGTGCGGGCTATAGCCCCGGGTCTTTTGGTTGTAGCCCAGGATAGAAGCTCAGGGGCTACAACCAAAAGGCTATAGCTAGCCCTGAGTCCCGACAGTCACCGAGTCCCGACAACAGCTGTACCTGACAGCATGAACATAAGGCCACAAGTCCTACAAAAAAGCAATGGGGCTCATTATCATACTAAATGGTGACTGGGGTCACCATAAATTAACCTATCAAAGTGAAATATGCAAATGTCATCCATTTGACTTTGCATATTCCAAGAAAGTGCACAAGATGAATGCGCGATTGACTTTCCTAAAATCTACACAGGAATTGCAAGAGGGGATACTTTCTTATAATGCTGTTCGAAAATTACAAAAAGCGTGCACGCTGGATGCCAACCTATTGCCTGGGGAGCAGGTCCCAGTAGGGGACAATGTCGCTACCGCTGCTGTTACCTCTGACCGAGGACACGGTCTAGCTGCGAAAAGCTGGGAACCTGGCCAGCACGGTTTGATTAAATAGAGTCAAACCCTTCCGGCCTCAAACATGCAGACCGGGGCATCCGGCCTCTGCAAAATGCCCCAGGCCCCGTGCAGTACAAAGTATGGCACGATGGAGGGCCTGGGGGGTTAGGCGCAGGGTGGGGGAAACAGAACGGCGCGAAATACAAGGGGAGGGGCGGCCAAGCGGCGCCCCCACCCTCAGCGTTGCTAGGGAAACCCCACACGGATGGGGGAAAGGTGTGGGGAAAGCAACAGGGGGGCAGGAGGAAGTCCAGCCCCCCCCAGAGGGACAACAAAGGGCCAGGGGGGTATAAGTACCCCAAGGAAATGCAGGATGGGCACAACCAGGCAAGGAGCTCACCTCACTCGGGTAAGCTCCTAAAGGCCTGGAAAAGGGGGAGAAGGAAACGTTTTTTCCTCTACGGGCTTATTTCGTTACCTCCTTCAGTTAAAGGACCAAGTTTGCCTCTGCGGGCTTATCTGGTGCGGGTCTGCAGGAAAGCGAGCAGCGCGGCGTGGCAAGGAAAGGAGGACTCACCGCGGCGGGGAGCAGCAACCAGGAATCTACGCGGGCATCAGGCACGGGGAGCGGGCGGCGTGCGGCGGGCTCCAGCTGGAAGAGGCGGCCGAGTGAAAGCGGAGGATCAAGGACACGACCGCGTGCAGCAGAGGAGCCGCCACAGGAACGTCGCAGACCAGACCAGGAAGAAGCAGGACGACGAAGCGGGCGCATCGGAAGATCGTCCCGGGTAGACCGAAAGCAAGACGGAGCGACGGCAAGACAAGGGGGCGTGGCCGAAGGGAGGAAAAAGTTCAACAAGGAGCGGACGCGCGGGGGATTTAAAGAAACAGCCGCGCACGAGAGGTCACGAGGCTGGTGGCACAAAGCACTAAGTGCCCAGACCAGTAGGGCCAGACCCCCGGAAGATAGCCAAAATTCTAAAAGGACTATATAAAAAAAAAAAAAAAGTCATCTACTGGCCAACGGAAACAGGAAAAATAGATAACGAAATGTATTTTTTCAAAAAAGGCCAATGGGCCAGGAAAGCGGCAAACGAATAAAAACAGTCCGATTTACCCTCAGCTTCGCACGGAGGCGGCAGCTGGCAAGGATCGAATGCTGCCACGAGAACGTAAAACAGGCCAGTCACTGAATGGACAGCACAGTGTGCGTGCACACAGTGGAGGCAGGACGACACGGAGCAGACCAGGAGCATGGGGGGCGGGGGGGGCAGCGTCAGGTCAGTTCACAGCTCCGAGAGGGAGCCAACTAACAATGCCCCAGGCCCCGTGCCGTACAAAGTACGGCACGATGGAGGGCCTGGGGGGTAGGGGGGTTTTAAGAATGGTGTCGCATGTGGCGCGACAATATGCATACATTTTATGACACAGTTGCTGTGATGGCATGCCCCTCTTGCGGCCACGGCGGTTTATGGCCGCTATGCAGGTATTTGGATGGAAATGTTGCTTGGATGGCAGGCCCCCTTTTGCGACCACGGCACCATGGGCGCACCAGTGACTAGCACTTGTTTAAAGCTGGCGTGGGAAAGGGGCTCCTGGAGTACTTAGGAGTGAGGATGGGAGTGGTAGCGCCCTCTGGCCTGAAGTGGGAGTCAAGGGTGTTATTGGTAGCCATGCGCATGTAGGAAAATAAGTAGGAGATCAAGCTGTTTAGGGCAGCGTCCGCCCAGGAGACAATTAAGCACCTGAAGAAAGGAAAGGCACGCCGAGAAGATTAGCATGGCCCCTGCGCAAGGATGACACGCAAAGTCGTGAAGCTTTCCATATTTTAAAAGCACCCGTGGCACAATCAGTAAATGCAGTCAGCAGTAAGCATTAAAGGGGCAGTACGTGCCGAATTAGAACAACGGTCGGAACAGGTAACTGGAAAGCCAGAAGAGGCAAAAGTCGGGAATGACGGAAGAAAGAACAAGAAGAGCGCAAGAATTCAGCGCATGGGCCAAAAAGGCAGAAAAAGTCCATGGGGCCAAATGGGTGCTGGATGTGATGCAAAAGGAAGAAAGGGCTAGGGCAATGTCGCCCCTGCTGCTAGAGGATTCCACGGACAGCAACGAGGAAGCCGCGGTACCCCAAGGACAGAAGAGGGCAAAAGAAGTGGCGGAAGAGTCGCAGAAGCCAGAGAAGAACATGCTAGACCCAAGAGGGGCACAGGAGCAGCCGGAGGCGCCGTTGAGGAGTCAAAGGAAAGGTATTGTTAAAAGGGATAACAGAGTTGGGGAAAAAATGGTGAAAAGGTTAAAGGCATGCAGCACGGCTCAGGGTAAGTCGCCCAGAACCTGGGAGCATGGAGCACAATGGGTGCTCGAGGTAATGAATAAGGATGAAAAGGCAAGGGCAAGGTCGCCTTTGCTGCTAGAGGAGGCCAGCCGCAGCGAAGAGGAATACCACAAGGCCAAAGGAGGTCGAGAGAAGACCCAAGAGGGGCACAGGAGCAGCCGGAGGCGCCGTAGAGGAGGCAAAGGAAAGATACGGTGAAAAGGGATAACAGAGTTGGGGGAAAAATGCTAAAAAGGTGAAAGGCATGCAGCACGGCTCAGGGTAAGTCGCCCAGAACCTTGGAGCATGGAGCACAATGGGTGCTGGATGTAATGAATAAGGATGAAAAGGCAAGGGCAAGGTCGCCTTTGCTGCTAAAGGAGTCCAGCAGCAGCAAGGAGGAATACCACAAGGCCAAAGGAGGCCGAGAGAAGACCCAAGAGGGGCACAGGAGCAGCCGGAGGCGCCGTTGAGGAGGCAAAGGAAAGGTACGGGGAGAAGAGATAACAGAGTTGGGGGAAAATTGGTAAAAAGGTTAAAAGCATGCAGCACGGCTCAGGGTAAGTCGCCCAGAACCCGTGGAGGGAAGGTTAACAAGCAAGAGGCACAGGGAAAAACAAGGGGTAACGTCTTCAGAGACGAAAAGTAGCGAAGGTAAAGAGGGGGGGCATTTAAAGGCATGAGTGAATAGGAAGGGAGTAGTGAGCAATAACGAACAGAAAAGGGGGGCCTGGACCAGTGGGCAACGGGGTTCCCATACGACAGAGGGTGGCACAAGGAAGTACGCCAGGGTCTATTCACCAGGGAACGACCACCAGCTTACCGGTGACACCGGGAGAGGTCACCACTGTAGCAATACAAGGGGCAGAAGCAGTAATGCCGAAATACGGCAGGCCCTCAGTCGTTAAGGACGCCCAAGGCCGGTCCATGAAGGCGCAATCATGGTATATGGATGAGAAAGTGAAGGAGAAAACATGGTGAAAAAAATGCATTGATATTTTTTTAATGAGTTGGCAAAAGAGAGGTCAAAACGTATCAGTAGAGGACATGAAGGAGGATGAGAAGGGATTATTAAAAGGGCACCAGTAGCAAGGACCCCTTTTATAATGGGAGGGCGGCTTTCCAAAGATTGTACATTGTTATATTGCAGAAATACACAGAAGACGGGGTGCCACTTGTAACATACCAACAGAGAGTCTTAAAGGTCTACAAAGCATTTGGGCATAATGGGAAAATAATGATAGAAGCAAAGACAGGTACAAACATCAGGATACGATAATAACGACAAGGAATCATTTGAGGTCAGGGGAACAGAACCTGTGGGGCAGTCAATAGGGGACACAAAGAGGACGGCAGAGTAGCAAAGTAACAGACCACCAACGGTGCAAAAGGGGTGGCAGGGGAGATAGCGGGAAAAGCATAGCTGGGAGCATGGAGCACAAGAGGAAGGGCAGGAAAGGGGAAATGCCAAAGTATCCATTAAGCTTACACGAATAAAGCATCGGGAAAAGGAGAATATGGCCGCGTAGATGGCAGGAAAATAACACCCACACCGGGAAACGGCATGGGTTCCACGAATAAAGCTCCGGAAATAATTAAGAAGTTAGCCATAAGGCTGACTGGAAAAGGAAAAAGATGGCCACATGTATGGCAGGAAAATAACGCCCATACTGGGAAAGGAATGGGTTCCCCGGAGAAACATCGGAAATAATGAAAAGGTTAGCCACAAGGCCGACTGGAAAAGGAAAATATGGCCACGGGTTGGCAGGAAAATAACGCCCATACCGGGAAAGGCATGGGTTCCACGAATGAGCACAGGAAATAAGGAAAGGGTTAGCCATAGGTTTGGCTGGAAAAGGTAAATATGGCCAGGTGTATGGCAAGAAATTAACGCCCACACCCGAAAAGGCATGGGTGCCACGGGAGGAGAAGCGGAAATAGCAACAAGGAGGTCCGAGAAATAGGTAAAACCAAAGGAACCAGGGCGAGTCAAAGAGAAGCAGGACAGGAACGTACAAAACGGGTAAGCAGTACAAAAAGCAGGTAAATAGGTGATAGCGGAAACAGGACAAGACGTAGGTAAAATGTCAATGGCCAACAGGGGCGATTGCTGTTAAAAAAGCATTGGCCCAGGGTAAAAGGAAAAGATGGGCAGCAGCACATTTGTCTGCGGTCGCATATACCACAAAGGTGGCCGGGGTGACGGACCCAACAAATAGCACACGGATAAGGAATGCAATGAGGGGTTGGGCAAGATTGCAAGAGCAGGGTGGGATGCAGCGGAATTTGGGACCCACCAGTTCTGAACAGGGGCAAGCCACTTCAGCATGGGCAAGAGGCCTGGGAGCGAAAGGCGCAAAGAAAGTTGGGGGGGTTGAGGTAATCCACCTTGGGGGTAGTGACCTGGCCAAAACAGATAGGGGCTGATTGATGCGCAACATGTGCGAGTCATCAAGGGCTATAGCTCATTGCTGGTGGGAAACCAAAATTTCTGAGATATTTACACGCAGAGTCTGGTACGGGGCGCGCAGGATGCAGGCCATTGAAACTACAAGGAAAAAGCTAAACAAGGCAGTGGAAAGTTATCGTAGGAGTACAGGGCCCCAGTTTATAAAGCATGGCTTATCACAGAACATTCCGGAGAGGCGCCACCAATACGGCACACACCTATCCAGCTAAGGGATGGGACAATTTTCAGATAATATTCTCAGAGCCGTAGCAGCGCGAGGATGCAGTTAGGAGCGCGTTTTTGGGGGGACCTGAGCGCGGCCGAGGTGGCACCCACTCAGGTGTGGCGGCACGTGTCCAGGAACGGATGCCCCAGGGTAACTAAGACGAGCCGAGGAGAAGGCTGGGCATCTACAACCCCTGGACACGAAGTGCCCAAAAAGCGAGTTGGTGTTATTCTGTGTTTGTTATGATTACTATTTGGTGTTATTTTCTGTAGAAAATAAACAAGCCTACGGCCTATAATTTTTCCACAAACAAAAACCTGTCTGTACTATTCTTTCGGGGGAATAGGGTAATAGGAATAAGAGAGCGACGGGGGGCCCCCACTACTCAGCCTATGCCCCAGGCCCCGTGCAGTACAAAGTACGGCACGATGGAGGGCCTGGGGGGTTAGGCGCAGGGTGGGGGAAACAGAACGGCGCGAAATACAAGGGGAGGGGCGGCCAAGCGGCGCCCCCACCCTCAGCGTTGCTAGGGAAACCCCACACGGATGGGGGAAAGGTGTGGGGAAAGCAACAGGGGGACAGGAGGAAGTCCAGCCCCCCCCAGAGGGACAACAAAGGGCCAGGGGGGTATAAGTACCCCAAGGAAATGCAGGATGGGCACAACCAGGCAAGGAGCTCACCTCACTCGGGTAAGCTCCTAAAGGCCTGGAAAAGGGGGAGAAGGAAACGTTTTTGCCACCCAACCCACCCAGCAAAAAAAAAAAGGCAAGGAAAGGAGACAGAACAAGGAACAGGAACGCCGAGTACTTTCTTCGGTACACGGTAGAAGAGAGTCGTAGGCGGCGGCACGTGTCCAGGAACGGATGCCCCAGGGTAACTAAGACGAGCCGAGGAGAAGGCTGGGCATCTACAACCCCTGGACACGAAGTGCCCAAAAAGCGAGTTGGTGTTATTCTGTGTTTGTTATGATTACTATTTGGTGTTATTTTCTGTAGAAAATAAACAAGCCTACGGCCTATAATTTTTCCACAAACAAAAACCTGTCTGTACTATTCTTTCTGGGGAATAGGGTAATAGGAATAAGAGAGCGACGGGGGGCCCCCACTACTCAGCCTAAGTGGGTGCACGCCGTCCACCACCATGCACCCTCGACTTGTGGAATATGCCCTCTGACAGACGGTGCACAGGCCCCCCGCGGGGAGTATGGAGAAAGGATGGACAGCATAAGATCCTCAGACACAACCGCCCAGAGAGGGTGTGCACACATCCTGCCAGGGCACTGGCCTTCACACTGTGGGGCTGGACTCCCTGCGGAAACCTGGTGGATGTGCTGGTGGGGGGGAGAGGGGGGGAGCAGGGGGTAAGGCTCTTCCAAAAGGGAGTACATAACTGCGTTTATCAGAACATACAAGCAGATCTGGCATCTTGGGGAGCCCAGCAACAATGTGTGTTCTCAAGGGATGGACATCTTTACTCGCGGGGTGGGGGGTGGGGGGGGGAGATCGTGGGCATGGCTACAATGTTTGAACACCGCTGTTCTAGGCCGCTGCTATGCTAATGGACTGCGCATACAACTCGAACGAGGGCGCACAGACCCAACGTATGATTCCTAGACCACGTACATGGAGTTCGCCCCCCCCCACACACGTGCACACCGCGGGAACGGATGCACGTCCCCCGTGCCATGCGATGCACAGGCATCTCCTCCGAGAGACCATAACTTGCACGCACCCATTGCACGTAACGCACACGCCCTCCACGAGAAGATGCGCAGATCCCGCCCCCCCCTGAAAACAATACTGCACAGCTACCCCGCAGAGAGAATACCCCGAGCCACAGAGTAAGAGAGGCCACAGAGAACCCAGAGGGAAGGTGCCCACAACCGCCGCGAGGGGCAACTCAGATATCCCACAGAGAAGATGCGCGGCAGTCCCCCCCCCCCCCCTCGCCCTCCTTCCTCTCTCGTGAACACACTCCTTGGCAAATGATGCACAGACCACATGAGAGAGGAAGCACACCCCCCTGGGAGAGTACACGCAAGCGCCCCCCCCTCCCCATACTCAGACCTCGAGAAGAATACACACACCCGCCCCCACCCCCTCCAGTGCCCAGGGAACGGCAAATAGAGAGGATCACGTAACCCCTGGCGCACATGCGAGACCACCCGGGACAGGGACCCCCCCCCCCCCCAGCCCCGCCTCTGAGCCATATGAGACTTTCTCAGTTTACCTGAAAATACTAATGGTGGAGCCGGTTGCCGAGTCGCAGCTGGACCCCAAGGAGTGCTTGACACCCAGTCGTTAAGGTGAAGCCGATGTTGTCCTCAATCATACTTTAACCCCGCCCCGATGCCCCCTGCCAATAAAAGCTAGCGCTGTGTAACGCGCATTAAGCAGGAACGGCGTTATGTATATAGCGCTCAGAGGCGGAGGCTCCGGCGTGGCGCGAAGCTTCCTCCAGACGGCGCGCACTTGCGCTCAGCGGAGGCGGCGCGCCCCTCTCCACAGCCCCCTCGGATCCCCTCACCTGGCGCTGCTCGCTCCGCCGCCGCCTCCTACAGCCTGGAACCCTCGCTCTGAGTCTCGCTGGCGGGAGCAGGTGTCTCTCTCTCTCTCTGCGTGTGCACGGCCTGTCCCGGAATCTCTTCCTGGAGCCACTTGGCAGCGGCCGGTGACGTTGTTACCATCGCAGCCCGGCTCCACAATGAGGGGCCATAAAGCAGCAGCGCCCAACGGTCGCTATCGCTCCAGCCGACTGGACTGTGTGCTCAGGGCTCAGAGGCCTGGGAGTGGCAGGGCAAGGAGCGCTGTCTGCCACCTTAGGGTAAATGCCCCGGCGTGGACGGGTCCTGGGGGGCGCTGGGGTGTAGGTAGGGGGTACAGCAATGTTTCAGGCTGTGGGCTTAACAGTTCCCTGTACCAAAGAGACGCATCTTGCACCGCGGCATTCATGCCACCTCATAAAAAAAGTACTGTGAGGATCTTGTCAGAACCGTAAGAGATTACACAACATCAGAACGCGATAACGAAGACTCGCAGGGCTTCACAAGAATGCAATGAGCAAACGTGTACTATATAACGGGTTCTTATCACTTAAAAAAACAATTATCTCATACATTCTTATAGGTTGCTTACAGGCATCTCATGAAGCATTATTGGGTGGGATCCTGTCTGCTTCTGTTTGAAAAGTTGTCTATCCAATAACTCTGTTCACTGGTGGTAAGGGGCGGCCAACAGTGTTTAAAACAATCTACAAAGCTGCAGCTTTTACAAGAGACCCGTTAAAAATATTGAGCAGTACAAGGGTTAATCCCCCTCACTAACGTGAGTGGGGGTTTAGATTCTATTAAAGACAGGAGATGAGTATTATGCATTACAATCTTTACTTCTGAACCACAGCAGCAAAAAAAAACTTTTCCAAAATAAAAAAATTTAAATAACAGAACTAAATGAGGTTCACAGTCAATGAAAGGGGGGACTCCCCAATCCAACATGGAGGACAGGTCATGCCCTGCAGGTGACCAATGGGCAGGGACCCTCCTCTATATATGTCCTTTATTTTAATCCCAACTCCTCTTTCTGCAGCTGTCTTGCACCAGACGTCCACTGCAACGATCCCACTGCGAAGAGCGGAGAAAAAGGATCCAGAGAAAACTGGAGGGATCTCAACCTCTCCGCAACCCGAAATTACGACAAACTCTTCTGGATAGGACCTCTCACCCGAAAGCTGAAACAATATGAAACAGAACAGGGGGGTGGGTGGAATAAAACACAGAAAAGAGGGTGGGTGGGTGGGATAATACTCTTCTGTCTTTAATAGAATCTAAACCCCCTTTCACGTCAGTGAAAGGGATTAACCATTCTATGACAGGACAGGAGGCTTGATATTATGCAAGTTTAAAGCTCTTCCATCACATTATCCTCAACATCATTAATACGCTTGTGATAAAATAAAATGCTTTTAAATGACACTTGACCAATCAGCTGCTTTGATACTTTTTTCCCCAAGGTGCCCCCGGGAGAATATTCTAACTCCATAGCACCTTAACTGAAAAAATCAAAGGAGAATGAACTCCCTCTTTCCGCATCACTTACTTAAACTATCTGGTCAAAAAGAGGGGAAGGGAAGCCCACAATAGGGTTTCTATAGGAAAGCAGCTAAGAGGTATAAGGAGGCCAAAAACCTCCCCATCTGCACTCAAAACATTTCAAACACTTAATCACACATCTTAACAATTTTCTGGAAAAACCTGGATAAGAAATGGAGGAGGCCAACTACCCATAACCCCTGGCAATAAAGAAAGTGATCCCCTGAGGAGTGAATCTTTCATTTCCCAGATCCAATGCTCTGATACCAGAAAACTCCTCGACAGGAAGAAGCCAAACATGGATAACTTAGAAAAACAGTTGTAGCAAAGAAAACCCTTCATTAGACAGTACAAGAATACGATATAAATATCACACAGAATAAAACATCCACCTAGCTTAGGTGCGACCTTAATGTAAATGAACCTGAAGGCCCTGATCACCAATGAGTGCCTATCTACTGTCTTCACCCTAAACGACAACCTGTCCCGTTGCGATAGTGACAGTTAGATTAAATCATCGACATGGAATATTGCCCTATTAAAACAACTCCACCAGTAGATAACTATCTCTACAGTAAGGGAGAAACAAAACGAAAGTTGAGCCACACACCAACTAATCCCAGTTGATCCAAGCTGAAAAGAACCCTGAGTTATCAGAAACTGCCCCGAAGTCCTTGATGACACAGATGGAGTCCTGTGAAAGCCCACAGAAGCACCAGGAAAAGGTGAAATGTTCTAATAAGTAAGGGAGAGGAATCCCTGAAGGACCAGCTTGTAAGCCAAACCTATCGGGCGGAGAGAGGCCACAGGTGGAGAGGGGAGAGGCGAGCAACATCCACCGCCATTTCCAGTGGACTGGGATCCGAACTCTAACTGTAAAGCCAGGAAAGCTAGCATATGAGTCACAAGGCAAAGAGAAAAAATTTAATGGGAACCCCAAAGACACCAGACCTTGGCAAGAGAGAAGGCAGTTGACCGCAAGAGAGCTTGCTAACAGCTCCAGACTGTTGACACTCAGTCACTTGCTAAAGAGGACCACCTCTGCCCATGGAAACTTGTCTTATCTTGTCCCCCCTCAGCCCAGTCTGCTAGTATCTCACTCCGGAAAGAAAACCCCAAGAGGGAACAGAAAGTGTACCATGCCATGCTAGGCACTCATGAGCTTCAGCCATTAAAGAAGATCCAACCTGAACTCAGGGAGCAGACCCTAACTGCGAGGAAGACAGATACTTATGAATATGTTTGGTCTTGAGGTGCAACAGTACCTTGTAATGGAGAGGGGAGAGAAAAATAGCTTGGATGGAACTGACCACCTGCTCACCCTGGTTAGCTATCGGAGGGGAACCCACCCTTTCAAGGGGAGAAGAAGGATTACTTCCTTATCCAGGAGAGCCTGCCACCCAGAAGGATACAGAAACAGAGCTTTAAACCATTGTATTTATAACAGACCAATAAGTGTAGAAAAAAGGACACTGTTGACTCCCCATGCATTGACAAGTGCAACCTCCACGGAGGGCTGAAGAAACTCTTGATAAGGAAAAACAGGAACCACCCATTTGAAGAGATAATATACTACTAATAGATGTAAGGACTTACAAGTTAATAACTGGGTGAAAAAATGTCCCTTCAGGTAATGGGACCAGATCTAGCATGCTCAGAAATTGAGAATCTGAAAGGCGCTGGTACCACCGAACCTTCAAAAAAGGAAGACACTGATCTGCACCATTATCCAATCCTGCTTGACCCTATTGGACACTAGCGGAAGAGGCAAGGAAGAACGAACAAAAAGAGGGGAAATACTCAAAATGAACCACCATTACCTAATGCAACCTCCAAGGGTCTGAGGTGAACACCTCTTATTGCTGAAGACAAAAAACCCCTGGCCAGCCTTCTTCTTATACCCCAGGCAATATAAAATGACTAGTGCATTAGGCATTACTGGAGGTATCCTAGGTCTAGCAGCACCCCTGCCGGCACTACCGCCAATGGAGTAAAACCTTCTTCAAGGATAAAACAGTGATTGTGCCCCTCTAGCAGAGGAGTAATTGTGCCCAACTCTTGATGCGCCTTGTCGGGGATGGGTAGAACCCTGGCAGAAAACAGCCAAGGAGCGGGCTCTATTCTTTTGAGGGGCAAAGAACTTAAAAATAGTAGCCTTGCCGAATGACAATTTATAATGAAGCCACATGAGAAGGAACTTACACCATTCTGTAGAAAAAATGTAGGCGTTAGTAAAGCCGAGCAGGCAAACTGTTCCCAAACAACCAGCCCCACATAATTTGCACATCAACAGGCAATCAGCCAGCTGACAGTCCTGGTGACCAAACTGAACACATGCAACCACTTGCCTTGAGAACTCTTCAAGGAATTATTTACCCCCTTTATTGGGGTCTGTCCCATTGTTTGGGACCCAAAGTATACCATGAAATAGTCTAAACCTAGAATGAGGGCCACCTTAAGAAGGAAGAGATTAATAATGTAACCCCTTTTAGCAACTAGAACTGACCCCTTTTTGGAGGAAAATGGGAGATCTAAGTTTCTCTTGCACCTTTCTGTAGGCAAGCCCGAGCTTCTGGGCCTTCTGTAAAAGAAACAGAAACTGCGGGAAGCCGTTATCGGACCCAAAGAGGACCAGAGTGGGACTGGGACTCCTCCAACTCAAATGGACCTATAGGGAGCTAGATCCCAAGAAAAAAATCCCTTAACAGGAAAGAGGAAAATCTGGGATCTCGTTAAAAAGGCTATCACAAACTGAGTCTAGCGAAGAAGTACAATTCGACCTGCAGAGTCCAATGAGGACGATCTTTGGTACTACTGGCTGGATAGGCACGGAATATTCCTATAAAAATCCCAGCACAAACCTCTATCCCCACTTTTCTTAGAAGAAAATAAATGTAATTCTTTTAACTGTACTCAAAGTAACCGCAAACCTAGCAGGTAAGGGTTAATGCTCTTTACACACGGCTCATATTCTTGCTGTAACAGAGGAAAAAACACACTGTGCGAGCGCACACCAAAGCTGCTCACCCTAGCAGGGTGTGGCACCCAGCAGCACACAAGGGGGAAAACCTCGTACTATAACTCAGGCAAAGTCTGAAGCCGGGCAGGCCAAGGTACGCCTATGGGAAAGCTAATCAGCTGTGCCAAAGAAACTGAAGATATGATACTGTATGGCGCTTACGCTCTCTTTATAGGACTAAATAAAAACCAATATCACCCAACCTGTGTTGGTACTCAATCATCGACCTAAGGAGGATGAAAGGCTGAGATGGCCTTGCCGAAATTAGAATATGCAGCCCACAATGCAGCAGCAAACGCTCAACCCACTGAATTAGCATATCTGCTATACCATATTGAAGGGAACCCCCCCTCACCACCCTCCCTGCACAAAACACCTGAAGCCAATGCTTCTGACAGGCAAGCAGGAGGGGCAGCGGTGGGAGGCACACCAGTGCTCATTTGTCATAAACATAACCAATACATATATATGTGGCCAAACATTTTTAACTATTTTACCATATTTTTTACAAAATATAAAGGAACAAATATTAACCTAAATATTAAAAAACAACCCTGAGAGGTTGCTTGAACCAAGCGTGTTGATACTAGAGGCCCCAAGTTCTATCTGTTGAGCTATTGTGGACCCATTGTCTCGCGCGACAGGTCTGAAGCAAAGCTTCTATCTAGCCGGCACGTGTTGAGCAAGAAATGGGCGGGCCTCCTTGGCCTGAAATTGAAGAATACTATTGTGGAAAAGGCCTACACGCATTGGGTCTGAAGCGAAGCTTCTGACAGACCCACGATTGCAGGTCTGAAAAAGCTGCGCTGCTGCTCAAGCACACAGCAACTCAATTCAATAGAAAGGGCCCACACGCGTCAGGTCTGAGGTGAAAACCCTCTGATAGACCTGCGCATGTAGGCCTGGAGTGGGAGGGACGACCGGCACTAGAAGTGCAACGCACGTCGGGCCTGAAGATAAGCTTCCAGCAGGCCTGCGCGTGTTGGGTTTGGATAAACCAGGAAAACTCCATCAGAAGCCGAGCTGCTCCCTCCCGAAACCGCTAAAAATAAAGTAGCAGTGTCACGCATACAATACAAAATTAATGACACCAAAGTGAAAGCAGTAAAAGTGTAACGAAAGTAAACACTATACTACACCATATATATATATATATATATAGAAACAAAAAAAAGGAAAATGAAAGCGGAATACCGCTTCCTGGACGGCACTCTTCCTCAATCATAAAAATCACCCAGATACGTCAAAAAAGGATCTCCATTAAAAGTCCTTTATTTGTTACGTACAGTGAACAAGTTGCTCAGGAGAGAACTAAAACAACTACGCGTTTCACCCAAACGGGCTTCGTCTTTATATATTATATATATAATACCATACATCATAATAAATAATAATAAATTGTACCAAATTATAACAAATTCTGCCAACAACTGACTAGCATGCAAGGCACAACTAGAAGGAGTGACTTAGCTGTGGTGCCAGCAGCAAAGAAAGAGGGGTTGGGATTAAAGTAAAGGACATATATAGAAGAGGGTCCCTGCCCATTGGTCACCTGCAGGGCATGACCTGTCCTCCATGTTGGATTGGGGAGTCCCCCCTTTCATTGACTGTGAACGTTATTTCATTCTGTTATTTAAACTTTTTTGTTTGTAAAAGTTTTTTCTTTGCTGCTGTGGTTCTGAAATAAAGATTGTAATGCATAATATGAAGCCTCCTGTCGTGGAATAGAATTCCAAATGACATCCAGATTGCATAGTACACACCGCTATTACTGCACAGCAGTGTAGTAAATTAAATGCGAGGCGACTGAAGCATTTACGGTAAATGATGTTTCTGTCACATTGAACACTTACGGGGTAATTCATAGATTTCAGCGCAGAGGCAGCGCACGCGAGCAGTGCAGAGAGGGATTGTGTGCCAGCGTGCGCCAGCCGTGTGCGCTAAACAGCATTCTGGCGCACCGCGTATTCATGGAATTCCCAAGACATAATGAGCGCTGGCGCAGAGAACATCCTGCAGCGCCAGTTACACCCCCAAGAACGCCCTTTGTGCAAGGAAAAGCCATTGAAATCCCCAATACAGCGCAAAGGGCTGCGCTCACCCTGGACCAGCTTACAGGTCCGCTGCACTGCAATCACGCGAGCGGGGAACGTGTATTTCTGGGGTGCGCTGGAATTATCACAAGCGATAGGGCTTGTGCGAGGGGAGTACGTGTATTTCTGGGGGTGTGCGGGAAGTGACACACGCGATAGTCCTTGGCCGAGCGAGGTACGTGTATTCCGAGGGGTGCGCGGGGGGAATCACACGCGGTAGTCCTTGTGCGAGCGGGCTACGTGTATTTGGGGGGTGCGCGTGGAGAATCACACACGATAGGCCTTGTGCGAGCGGGGTACGTGTATTTGGGGGATGTACGTGGAGAATCACACGCGATAGGCCTTGTGCGAGCAGGGTACGTGTATTTGGGTTGCACGCGTGGAGAATCACACGCAATAGGCCTTGTGCGAGCAGGGTACGTGTATTTCGGGGGTGCGCGTGGAGAATCACACACGATAGGCCTTGTGCGAGCGGGGTACATGTATCTGGGGGTGTACATGGAGAATCACATGCGATAGGCCTTGTGCGAGCAGGGTACGTGTATTTGGGTTGCGCGCGTGGAGAATCACACGCGATAGGCCTTGTGCGAGCAGGGTACGTGTATTTCGGGGGTGCGCGTGGAGAATCACACGCGAAAGGGCTTGGGGAGTGGGGTACGTGTATTCTGAGGGGTGCACATGGAGAATCACACGCGATAGGCTTTGTGGGAGTGGGGTACGTGTATTTGGGGGGTGAGCGTGGAGAATCATACACGATAGGCCTTGTGCAAGCGGGGTACGTGTATTTCTGGGGTGCGCTGGAATTATCACAAGCGATAGGGCTTGTGCGAGGGGAGTACGTGTATTTCTGGGGGTGTGCGGGAAGTGACACACGCGATAGTCCTTGGCCGAGCGAGGTACGTGTATTCCGAGGGGTGCGCGGGGGGAATCACACGCGGTAGTCCTTGTGCGAGCGGGCTACGTGTATTTGGGGGGTGCGCGTGGAGAATCACACACGATAGGCCTTGTGCGAGCGGGGTACGTGTATTTGGGGGATGTACGTGGAGAATCACACTCGATAGGCCTTGTGCGAGCAGGGTACGTGTATTTGGGTTGCGCGCGTGGAGAATCACACGCAATAGGCCTTGTGCGAGCAGGGTACGTGTATTTCGGGGGTGCGCGTGGAGAATCACACACGATAGGCCTTGTGCGAGCGGGGTACATGTATTTGGGGGGTGTACATGGAGAATCACACGCGATAGGCCTTGTGCGAGCAGGGTACGTGTATTTGGGTTGCGCGCGTGGAGAATCACACGCGATAGGCCTTGTGCGAGCAGGGTACGTGTATTTTGGGGGTGCGCGTGGAGAATCACACGCGAAAGGGCTTGGGGAGTGGGGTACGTGTATTCTGAGGGGTGCACATGGAGAATCACACGCGATAGGCTTTGTGGGAGTGGGGTACGTGTATTTGGGGGGTGAGCGTGGAGAATCACACACGATAGGCCTTGTGCAAGCGGGGTACGTGTATTTCTGGGGTGCGTGGGAAGTTTCACACGCGATAGGCCCTGTGCGAGCGGGGTACTTGTATTTCTGGGGTGCACGGGAAGTTTCACATGCGATAGGCCTTGTGCGAGCAGGGTACTTGTATTTGGGGGTGCGCGTGGAGAATCACACGCGATAGGCCCTATGTGAGCGGGGTACATGTATTTCTGGGGTGCGCGGGAAGTTTCACACGCGATAGGCCCTGTGCGAGCGGGGTACGTGTATTTCTGGGGTGCGCGGGAAGTTTCACATGCGATAGGCCCTGTGCGAGCGGGGTACGTGCATTTGAGGGGTGCGCGTGGAGAATCACACGCGATAGGCCTTGTGCGAGCGGGGTACATGTATTTGGGGGGTGCGCATGGAGAATCACACGCGATAAGCCTTGTGCAAGCGGGGTACGTGTATTTGGGGGGTGCGCAGGAAGTTTTACACGTGAATTGGCAGTGTGGCCCCTCCCAGGTGTGCCCTCTACCCCCTCCCCAGCCCCTGCAGGCAGCCCACACCACAGGGGACTACCCTGCACCCCCGGTCATGTCCCGTAGGCAGCCCATCCACCTTGGGCATGCCCCCCAGCCAGCCCACATGTCACCACGCACTAGTGAGCACCGACTCATGTCCCCTTGCACCCCCACCCATCCAGCATTGATGGGCACCTGCCAGCAGGCCCCGACTCATGTCCCCCTGAACCCGCACCCATCCAGCATTGACGGGCACCTGCCAGCAGGCCCCGACTCATGTCCCCCTGCAGCCCATCCCATCCAGCATTGATGGGCACCTGCCAGCAGGCCCCGACTCATGTCCCCCTGCACCACCACCCATCCAGCATTGACGGGCACCTGCCAGCAGACCCCGACTCATGCCCCCCTGCACCCCCACCCATCCAGCATTGACGGGCACCTGCCAGCAGGCCCCAACTCATGTCCCCCTGCACCCCCACCCATCCAGCATTGACAGGCACCTGCCAGCAGGCCCCGACTCATGTCCTCCTGCACCCCCACCCATCCAGCATTGATGGCCACCTGCCAGCAGGCCCCGACTCATGTCCCCCTGCACCCCCACCCATCCGGCATTGACTGGCACCTGCCAGCAAGCCCCGACTCATGTCCCCCCCAACATGTCATAAAGATGCACATTCATGGGCCTCATGTCCACCAAAATCCCACTGCACGCCACCCCAGTCTTGAGACCCAATCAAGTTTCCCATCCACCCCACACTGAAAGGCCTATTTCATGACACAAACCAAAAGTCAACTATGCACATCAACACATGTCCATCACACACACACACTGGGTGCCAGTGATTGTGTAAACCCACATTGTGACATGCAGTATACCAATAAGCGAATACCACACATGGAAGTAATAAATCAAAATGTATTTTGCACGAAATGAAGCTAATGGAATGAAACCATGAAAATTATTTTAAACAAGAAAATAAATGCATGTCCAAAAATGAAAAAAAGAAATGAAGTCTCAATCCAAAGTAATCCAAAAGAAAGTTAGTCCAAACTCTCCGTCCACCAAAGCAAATCCAAAGGAAACGTAAATTGTAAAATCCATTGATCCATGGTGATTTAAAATAAATTATTTTTCAGAAATCCACAGTTCAACTATGTACAACGATTGAAACCAAGGTCCATGAGCCCAACGAATGAAATGAAACCTATAAAAAACTCTACCTAATGAAGAACTTTATACAAAAACGTGGGGCATTGTCCAAGCGTCCAAAAAGAAATAAAAACAGAAAGGAAACCTAACACTAACTAACTATATACAATGGCGGCGGGCAAGTCCTACTGCTCACTCTGTAATGTCGTGGGCCAGGGCATCAGCGAACTCCATGTCAATCTCCTGGAGACAGGCCTCTGCCCTGGCCCCGAGGTCTCGCAGGGATGCAGTCATGGCCTGTTCCAACTCCCTGCGAGTTGCCTCGAGGCACTCAGCCCGCCTCAACGCCCGGCGCATGGAGAACTCCGCCCTGACCATGGTGAGCCGCGCCTCTTCCACCCGCCGCTGCTCTACATCTATCCGCTGGCCCAACCGCAGCCACACGGAAGACACTCCCATTACAGGGTCCTCCTGCCTTCTGGACAATGCCTGTCCCTCTGATGTTGATGGCCCCGAGCCATCATCGCTCCCACCTTGAGCCTGCTGCTGCTGCTGTCCATGTGCCCTGTCCGATGATGCCTGCACATCCTCCATCTGCTGGTCTCCAGTTGGTGGGGTGTCCACCCCTGCTGGACCTCCAACTCCCGACTGTGACAGGGATGGGATCTCCACGAAGCTGGCTGTGTTGGTCGGGCCAGGTCCACAGGGTGCCCTGGTGGAATCTGGGCCGGAAGACGCCAGGGAGAATAACTGGCGCATAGTCTCCACAGAGGAGGAGAGGTCCGCCAGAGTGCGCGACACATGTAGGAACCCTCCGACCATTGCCCCTCCCAACTGTGCCACGTTGCCACGCAGCTCTATGTGATGGCGTGCGTGGTCCCCCCAGGAAGCACGCACGTCAGCACGAAGGTCACGCGTGCGCAATGCGACACCAATCTGGACGGAGCCCATACAGTCATGGGACTCCTCGTCCGCAGGTAGTGGAGTGCCAGATGACGTGGGCCTCCCCCCTACCTGCAGACGGGCCTGGGACGGGGAATCCCTGCTGGTGCATGGTGGTGCAGTCACAGGGTCAGGGACAGTGACATGCACAGGCCCCTCCGCGGTGACCTGTGCTGCCTCCTGCCCCTGGCCCTGGACCGCACCACTTGCACCAGTGGTACTACCCCTACCAGGCCCATGTGTGGCTCAGTAGAGGGCTCCTCCTCCTCTGTGGAGATCACCAACCTGGATGTCTCCGCACCGTCTTCTGCCATTGCAAGCCCCTGTGGGGGCTCACCCGGCCCTTCCGCTACAGCCATAGTGGCAGACACGGCACCAGTCCCCTCGCTCCCGGATGATGGCAATTCCTGGGAGGGTGGCTGGGCCTTGCGTCGCTGCCCGGTGGAGGCATCCCCGCCGATTTGCTCCACAGCGCCGTCTCCGCCCTCTTCTTCACTCGACGCTGCGTAGAGGGAGACATAGAACACAAGCATCAGGTGTTAGGCAGAATCCTGTGCAGTTCCCTTGGGGAACACGGCAAGAAGATTAAGACTACAGGAGTAAGCAGTAAACCCAATTGGTAGCAGTCTGCACCACCTAGATCTACCTGGTAGCTGTGGCTGAGCAGTCAGACTTCTCTCAAGATGAGTAGGGCAGTATACAGAGGAGATACACAATAGGGCTAAAAACACAGTAGAGCAAGCAAACACTGACCAGAGCTTGGTATCAAAAGTATATAATTATTTATTTAAAACACACTTTAGGCAATACGCTAAGCACTCTAAATCAAAAATAAGTTCAAACACAGTCAGATAAAGTATGCACACCTCCCTTAATAATTATTAGACAAGTCTAGGTTAAAACACCACTATTTGTAAAAACAGATGTGAGCGTGTAACCTAGATGCCACTCCAATAATTAAGTTAAAGGGAGCGAAAAAGGCAGGTCATAAAATAAAACAGTTCCCAACACGTTTATAAAACCACAGCAAGTTAGTGAAGGCAGAGTCTACTGTAGAGCCAAAGTTCATAGGCCAGGCCCACTTTAAATGGAGCAAGGCGAAATGTGCCCAAGATCACACAGTTTAAAAAGCACTCAAGTCTTTGCAGAAATGTTCAACGGAGGTTGGTTTGATGCGAAAGGTAACGTTAGAAGGTCTGGGGCCAACCCAGTTGGAAAGCAAAGGATTTAAGGGTCACCTTTAGCAATCCGCAGAAAGGGAGGCCAGGCGGAACACAGTACCTTTAAGAGTGAGAAAGTTCCAGCGGTGGCAGTTGTTCCTGGCAGCGGGTGCAGTTTGTGGCTTCAACCGGGGGAAGAGAAGTTCTCGTCGAGGAGGAAACTTGCAGTCGTTGCACTGCACAGGGAAGAGACCAGCCCCGGAGTTTGTCGGTTAAAAGATGCGTTCCTTTTATTCGCGGTCACAGTGGTGAAGCTTGGCTATCCGGCCGCCGGGGTGCTTGGCACGGGTGATTCGACCAAGGGACGTCCTGGAAGGTGAATGGCGAACTGGTTGTCCCCATCAGCTCAAAGGAAGAAGACTCTTACAGCAGAAGATCTTCTCTTGTCGTTGGGAAAGTGGTGAGGTAGTTGCAGCAGGGCTCCACCGGTGGTATTGTCATTGCAGATGGCTCAGCTTCTCCGCTCTTTGGATTTCTTAGGTCCTGTGGCGACTCCTGAAGTTCCAGTCCCCAAAGCCCTGCTTTTATGCAGAAAAACCCCCATTCAACAGCCTAGCTGTCACTCATACATGCTAAGTGGTGAGCCGGGTGGCTCACCACTGGGCCAATCAGAACAGAGTGCGACTTGAGTTGCTAAGGCAATGCAGTCCAGGGCGCCAATTCCCCCACCCACCATCCTGTGGAACCCAGACAGAGTGGCACCAGTTGGAGGGCTTCTGTGGAGAAGCCCGCCAAAAAGTGGAACAAAGGCCCGACCTTGGTTGGAGTTACAGAGACGGACACAAACGCCATTTTAGAAAAGAGTTCTGGCGAAAAGACCCAACCGGTGATTTTATATTAAATAAATAAACCAGCGGTATCTTTAATATTGCACCAAAAAGTGGTGCGTTTAAAACCAATGGGAAAATCCCATAGGAAATATTCCGGTGGAATATTTTGCGTGGTAACCACTGCCACCAGCCAGAAAGTTGACAAGGGGGGACTGGACAGTGCCCCCTTGGAAACAGACCCAGGGGAAATCAAATTAACCCCTTCCAGTACTTCCACAATATGATTGTATGTACTGGTTCCGTTCACAATTTTGGACTAGTAAAGCCAATGGTGACTTTACATGCCCTGGGAGACAGTAGTCAGTCCCAGGGTATGGAGTCTATGTTTGGGGTCACTATGACACCCCTGTGTTACTGCACTGAGGGTGCTGTGTAACACATACACTAAAACAGATGATACCCTATGGAGTAAAAAGACCCCATAGCCCATAAGTACACAATAAGTCAAAGACATACTTCAAATCATGCGTAAGAGTGGGAGGAAAGGAGTCTCACTCTTAGCAAGAGAAAAAAACAAACCCCAAAAATCCAGCAAAGCTGCTGGGGGACTCACTAGGTTTGGGAAATTAGCCTTATAAGAGAATTCTCCCTAACATCAGGGTACTGTACAATACTCGCCTAGACAGGAAGCAATAACACATGAGTGGCACTGTGAAACGTCACTTCCATCCTGTCCCTCCAAAACACATGGGTCAATGCAGGCAACACACATGCAGAAACAGGCACGGCGCATGCAATCAACATCAGCATCCATGTACAAGGGCCTCTATTGACATAAAAGCTTGGTTTCAAACTCACATGCATCATGGCTCATACTGATCCCATGCACACACATCACCGGAGGGTCATGCATCAGGGCTCGTACACCACAGACACAGTGGATACAAGGGTGACTACACTGCATAAGTGAATCAACACATCATCACGGACATGTGTCATGCATCCATGGCATTTAAAAGTCACACACACGCTTCTCAGACACACAGACATGTACACCATACATGTACATGAGAGCAGCACCCATCTCCCACCCCCCATCCATGTCCAAGAACAGAGACAGGCATGCATTCATGTGTGCATTCTGCATGCAGCTCCCCATGTTGCATTGGAACACATGCACCATCCATGTGGTTCACGCATTACTGGTCTCACATGCATTTCCATGATGTCCCTGCACACACACATCCATACATGGCCTATGTAACACATACAGGCAAGCAGCTGACTACCAGCACACTGCAACATGCCCAGTTTCACACAGCAATGCATGTCCACTTACCGCTCGACTCCAGACGGGTCTTCCTTTGAAGGATCTGGACGTGGAGCACTGGGCATATGCGTTCCAGGACCCTCATCTGGATGTTGGTCAGGCTGACCCGGCACCCCTCTGCATCGTCTGCCTTCAAGAGGCGCCGGGCCTTGTTGAGGGTCCTGGACCTGAAGTCCTCCCAGCGCTTACGGACGTGCTTGATGTCGCGAGTTGCCACCCCCTCCGCATTGATGGCAACCACTACGTCCTCCCAGATCCTCTCCCGTCCTTCCTTGTCGGCGCGCAATGGTGTGAAGAGGGCATCATAATGCCCCAGAACTTTCTCCACCAGGATACCAACTTCCGTGTCACTGAAGCTGGTAGCCCTCTGCCTCTCTGGCTGGGGGTCGCCAGTGGTCTCTGATGGTGTCTGCCCAGACATGGCGACCCCCGAGGCAGGTGTGGGTGGGCAACTGGGTCCTGGGGCTGGGATGTGGAGCGATGGCATCCCAGTCAGGAGTCTTCTGTTTCAGCAGGGGTGGACACAGCAACTGGACCCCTGCAGATGGCTGACGTGCAGGTGCCAAATAGCAGGGCACGTGGGCAGCAGGCAGGCAGGCAGCAGCAGATGGCAGGTGGGAGCGTGCTCGGGGGGGGGCAGGAAAAATTGCCTTTTGGGCAGGAGCGTGGTCTTCCGTGTGTTGTCGCGTGGCCACCTTGATACGGAGTGATTTGGCACGTGAAAAAAGTGCACATCAGCGTGTAATTCGAGGAAAGGCCCTTAGTGCGTAAGCGCGTCTGTGACGTAACGCGCACAGGAGTTTCCCACAACACGGGTGCATGTTCATTGTACATGTGAAAAAACTGCACGTCCGGGTGGCACTGCGTGTAATTGGAGGAAAGGCCCTTAGCACGTATGCGCGTAAGTGACATGGCACGTGGGGGCTGGCTTAAAAGGTACGCGTAGGACGCCATTTTCTTGTACGTGCTTTTTGTGGACAGCGAGCGGGTGATTCTTGTACTTCTTGTTGGTTCACACGCGATTACTTCACAACGGTTCCAGTTCGTACTCCCTGTTTACTCAGACAGCGTTAATTTCTTCTTTTGGCAGGGGTGTTGCCAATGCGCACACGCGCATCTTTTTCACATTCTTTTTTCCAGGCAGACGGTGAGTCGCACACATTTTTTCCAACTGTGGTTGACCCGTATGTCGCGTACCCCTTCAGAGGTCATTGTAGGCTTATTTTTGTGTTTCTGGGTGCCACAGCGTTGTGCGGGTTCATTTTTCCATGCACGTGGTCTACCAGGGGTTGCGTGCGCGTTTAATTTTGTTTTCGGGGTGCTTGTGTGTTGCGTGACCCGTCATCTTCTCCCAGGGGTCACAGACAGCCTTGCTAGAGCACTAGGGTACGAATTCCATCTAGTACCCTACCCCTTTCACCCCAATTGCCTAGGACAATTGTTTACTGCAACTCCCATACGCACAACAACATCAGTGCCATGGTTGGGAGGCGACCAAGCAGTAAGGGAGGTAAAGGTGGCCGACCTCCAAAAGGTGGGCGCGGTAGGGGACGTGGCCAGGATGTGCAGGGTGGCCCAAGAGGCCAGTGTGTGGAGGACCAATCAGGGCCACCTATGCCGCCACCCCCCTCCCCCCCCAATGGTTGTGGGAAATGTAGCTGACACCATCCCAGCTCTGCCTTTGTTAAACCGGCCCATATTGTCAATTGAACCGGCACAGGATGACTCCCAGGCTGACTTCCGTGTCACCAAGTCTAAGCCACGTGTGGCCGTGAAAGTTGCTGTCACCAGGCCATGTGGATCTGGGGCAGCAATGTCATCTGTTGCCCCAAGTAGCCAGGGTGAAGAGGCTGCAGAGGCATCTGCAGCTCAATCCACCCCAGCTCAGAGTCTCCCAGCTGGGACAGTGTCGGTCTGAGTCCTTCACACCGAGGTTGGTCCCCCAACATCACCCTGCAGCCAATGCCTGCAGTGAGACCTTTGGTCATTGTGCCTTTGCAAACTTCAAGTACCCATTCCACCTGCGCTTCTTCCCCTACCAGCCAGAGCGGCGTAAGCCACGCAGGATCTGCACCACCTTCCAAGAAGAAGAAGGGTGCTCTTGCACTACAGGCTGGGACCCCAGACATGGCTACACACTCCGGCACGTCAAGGAAGCCTAGCTTCAATGACGCCAAACTAGATGCACTTGTGGCCTATGTGTTGGCACATAGCCGCGAAATGGTGGTGACTGCAGGGTGCAAGACTACACCTGCTCAACGTAGGGCCCACTGGCAGACCATCGCGGACCCCATTACTGCCCTTGGCTTTGTGAGGCGCACAGCTGATGATTGCTATAAGCGGTGGAATGACCTGAAACGCAGAGCAAAGAACAAGCTGGCTTCCAATCATGCCTCTACTCTGGTGACTGGTGGTGGGTCTCCCCCAGAGGACGACCAACTCACTGAACATGAGTCTGTCGCTGGAGCCTTAGTCACAGAGGAACAGATCCGAGGAGTGGGAGACCTACCAGATTTTGAAGCATTGTCCGGTGAGTGCCCATGCATGTGTGTGCAATCCATGTGTATGTTGCTTGTGTGATGTGTTCTCATTGAGTGCCAGGTGAGGCTGTGTAGTCATGACTGGTATGGGCCCCCCATGTGGTCCTTCCAAACCATTCCCCGGCCTTGGGTTTGGGTATGACAGTATCCCTTCTGACCACAGTTGCCAATTTGCACCAGATTACTGCAGTTGCCCTTCAACTGTCATCTTGCCCCCTTCTCCAAAATAAATAGCTATATCTACCAGGTTATATTGAGAATCCGGGTGTTTATAAATGAAACAGCTGCCATCTTTTATTTTTCTCAATGCAAGAGATACCCACGATTATACCCAGGTTATATACCCCAGGGTATCGGAAAATAAAATGCAGAAAAAAGTCATTTGCCGGTCAAAAACATACACATGCCATCAGGCTAGAGATGGGGAGAGGGGGTGGCAAAAGGACACCAAGTGAAATTTGGGAGTTGGAGGGGGACTAGGGACCAAGTTTGTAACACAAGGCTCAACATTTTTTCTGATTCCCTCAGGTTTAACCTGGGGTATAACCATGGCTACTCAATATTCCAACTGAAACTGCGTCACAGAAACAAATGTTGTGGGGGGAATGAGAGAGGGCAGGGGAGGCGAGGAGGCCATCAGGGGGGCAGGGGGAGCTGGCATGAAGAGAGGGGTACTTGGTGAGGGCCTGGGAGGTCAAAAAAGAATTCCTTCCCGCTGTTTTTCCTGATAACTGCAGGTAAAATGGTTACAAATAACCAAGGGTATAGCCAAGAGTATTTGTAGTTCATTTGTAATATCACCTCGGTTATAGAAAAAAATGGATTAAAAAATATATATATATATTTTTACAGCTAAAGTTACGTTGGGGTGAAAAATCAGTGGCCATGGCCTAGTGTTTTAAAGCACAGAGTGGGCGTTTATATACAGTGGGCATGCTGAAATCCTTGACTACTAGCCCATTGGTGTTTTAATATATACAGTAGGCACGCCAAAGGCTGTGGTCACTGACCATAGTCACCCTTCCTCTGTGCAGTGCCCTATTAACTCCACCTCACTCTTCCTCGTTGTAGTACTTCAGTAACTCCACCTCACTCTTTCTTGTTACAGCCATGGCTAGTGATCTGGTAGTGTTTTAAAATATACAGTGGGCACGGCCGAAGCCCAGGAGCACATATATCATGAGAGAAAAGATTCACAATAACATTCAAAATGGCATTAAGGGGGATATAGCATTAGTGTGGATATCAATGGGACACAGCGAGTTAAGCCGGTCCTCAGTCCTCCAATGCGCTGAATTTCAGGGGTTTTGTTGCGTTAAGCTTCTCACCTTAACTGACTTTTAACTAAAAGTTTTTAAATTGATATATATATCCAGTTTCTATCGCACTCACTGAACGGCGTGATGTTGAGCCGCACTCCCAGAGTAAGATTCCGCTTTCAGGTTTCTGAGCTTCAAAACCACAAATTGCAACGCAGTCAAAAAATAGTTTAAAAATGTGATCTTTATTCGAAATTTGGTTAAAATTCATATGTAAACTTCCCACCCACGCCCAGCCGGATGAAAGTGCTCCACATATGACGCGTTTCTCTACGGCTTGTAGCTTGGTCACATATATATATATGTATATATTATAGGGCAGCAATAGCACACCTATAGTTACGGTGAGTCGGAGAGGCGTAGGAACCCCTCAAAATTTTAGTCTTAATAACCTTAGATTTGGTTAACGGATTTGGCTGAAATTTCAAAAGTGATTAAAAGTCTGCGGGCCCCCGCCATAGTTTCGAACATATCAGTAAATTTTTTCCCAAAAGTGCAGCCTACTTCCTATTCATTTCCCCATAGACGGAAAAGGTTAATTTATGCCAAAGTGTGCAGCCTAAACCGCTGGACGTATTTGGACCAGGTCTGAAACAACTGGGCACGAAGCATTGACTCGTTATCCTTTTGTGGTTTGGGGTTATTCCTTGCAGTGGTTATTTTAAAATTTGACGGAGAAGGGGGTGCCCCAGTCCACACAAAAATTATAGTTATATCTCCCATGGTGCATTGCAGGATCATGGTTTTCAGAAATGAAACGACCGCCATCTTGTTTTTCTCTTGAAGCGAGAGATATTCGTGGCTATAGCCGAGGTTATAGGAAAATGAAATGCACTAGAAAGCTATTTGTATGTCAAAAAGCATACAAATGTCATCAGAGTAGAGGTGGGGGGATGGCCAGAAGGCACTGAGTGAAATTTGGGAGTAGGAGGGGGCGTAGGGACTGAGTTTACAGTACAAAGCTTTCTGTAGACTTGGCTATAGGCGGCAATAGCCAACATCTCGATGCAAACTGCATCACAGATGCAGCGTGTATTCTTGGGTGAAAGGGAGAAGGCAGAGGAGTCGAGGAGGCCATCTGTGGAGTAGAGGGAGCTTGCACAGATGAAGGGGGCAATTGGTGAGGGCCTGGATGGGCAGGGAAACATTTGTTTTTCTGCTGTTTTGATATTTGTGACTATATTCGAGGCTACAAAAGACTACAGATAGCCGAGGGTTTGTGTAGTTCCATATTCGTGGCTATATAGTTTGGTGTGTCAGTGTTTTATATTTTTTTGAAAGTTCTTTGTTTAGGTATAGTCTCGTTGAGGGTGAAAAATCCCTGGCCGGCCAAAGGCCATCATCAGAGACTTGGTAGGTATTGGAGGTATTTTGAATGTGTGTTTTCAGACTTTTGAGCATGTGAGACTTAGGAGGGAAATAGAAGAAAGTAGTTTAACAAAATTAATATGAAAAGGAGGAATTGTAGTGTAGTTTTAGATGTACAATAGAATGCATTTTAGGGTATGTATTTTCCATTATTGTTTTATATTGTGTGGCTGTGGAATGTTAGCCTACTTAGTTTATTTTTACATATTTTTATTATTTTTCAGTTATTTCATATAAGTACATGAGCATTGTTGTTCTGTACTGATTATTCGAGTTGTACAGTAGTGTTAAAGTTAATCCCTTTCTCAACTAACTTTTTGTAACCGCAGCTATGATAAAAGTCAATGAACTGTATCCGCGGGTATAATAAAAAATGTTTTTTGTTATTGTTTGTTTGTATTTGTGTATTTATATATGATAAGTAGTCCTTAAAAGGACTGTTTGGGGTAACACTGAGAGTAGAACTTTAGCATATCAGGAGCACTGTTTTGATGTTATCAAGGAACGCTGCATTTCCTTAATTGGTTAGGTGTACTCCGTCATGCCTATAGAAATCGGCCATGTAGAACGGTATGTTGTTCGAAATCCATAATTGGTTGTGGCCTCTCATGAATGCTGAAACTGGTGCGAGTCTCTTGGGATGATGTTTATTGGAAATTGCATGAGATGGTCGGGACCATACTGGGCTGCAGTCCTTTTGGCTTATTTGTGGTCTGATAAGTTTATTGTAGCTGTGAGCGGTGGTTGTGCATAATGAACCTCCACCCATTGAAGGTGCTGCTGGCAACAGTCAGAGTATTCAAACACTGGTAGCAATGGAGCACTCTATTTGAAGAGTCTTTAGAAATGCTAGAGAGGTTCAAAGAGTAGGCCTAATTTTTTGTTACATTGTCTTTTTAGAGTTGTAATTTTTGTTATTTTATATTTTCGTCACCAGCTGGATATTTGAATATGTCTAACATTGTGCAATAAAACACTAAGACATGGGTCTTGTAATGTTCTGTCAGAAATATGGGGAACAATTATTATGATAAATGATTTGTTGCGAATATGTTCGAATAATGTGGATGATGTGTATTGGAAATTGCATGAGATGGTCTGGACCACACTGGAATGCAGTGTTTTTTTGTTTATATGTGGTCTTATATCTTTACTGTAGCTGTGAGTGGTGGTTGTGCATAATCAACCTCCACCCATTAAAGGTGCTGCTAGCAACAGCTAGAGTTTTTAAACACTGGTAGCACTGGAGCCCTCTTTTTGAAGAGTTATTAGAAATGGTAGAGAGGTTCATAGAGGTGGCTTCCTTTAATGTGGCATTGTCCAGCTGTGTGTATGGACAGTGCAATCACATGTTCGGATCTATTGACGCAGCCATATCATGACATCCGTGCGTACAAAACCATCCAATCTGCGGGTGTCAAAGTCTGTAGGTGCGAATAATCACCACAATCACAAAAAAAGGTTTACATTTATCATTGCTTTCTGCACTTGGAAAAGAAAGGGTTTTTTAGTAACTGCAAGCACTTTTGGCACTATACCGATAAAATGATTTATTGGGCCTCATTCCGAGTCCGGCGCTAACCAATGGCGGTAGGGGAAATTCCGAGTTGACCAGGGCGGTAATTTCCCATTCCCCAGGGCTGTTCCCCATTCCCAAATGAGCCCCAATAGGACTCAATGGGAATGGGGAAATTGCAAATAACGGTGACCGTACTTTACGGTCACCGTTATTGGCTAAAAAGCAGGCGTTAGGGACGAGGGCGCAAAGGGAACTCGGAATGTGGCGGTAAGGTATTACCGGTACCGGTCTCGTTAACGGTGAACGGTATCCCTTACCACCATACTCGGAATGAGGCCCATTGTTTTTACTCACTTTACCCCCAATACTATTTTTCTTTGTTTTGTCATTTGGAGAATTCTATTTGAAGAGTTATTAGAAATGGTAGAGAGGTTCTGAGAGGCAGCTTCATTTTTTGTGACATTGGGCATCATTATGACCTAGGCGGTAGAGGGTTAAAAGTGCCGGTAGAGCTGTCGGTGCGTTAACCCTCTACCGCTGCATTACCAGGTCTGCACCTGGGTCCCGCTAAGGATGTCTGGTAAAACCAGGCGTCCTTAGCGGGACCTGCTAGCAGACCAGGATGCTAACAACGGGCCCGTCATTAACGGGCCTGTTGGTAGCATCCTCCCCATTCCCATTGAGCCCTATCAGGGCTCAAATGGGAATGGGGATGTACTGGGTCCGGGTCCCGGGAAAAGGAATTACCGGGCCCTCCAAGGTCGGAATGGCCCAGTAATTCCCCATTCCAGGAACCCAGACCCGGGACCCGGTATGGGGGTAGCACTGCAGCTAAAAGCGGCATGGCTACCTCCATACTCGTAATGAGTCCCATTGTCTTTTTAGAGTTGTAATTTTTGTTATTTTATATTTTCGTCACCAGTTGGACATTTGAATATGTCTAACATTGTGGCATTGTCTTGTTCATGTCATCATTTTTATTGTTTTACATATTCCTTCCTAGTTGGACATTTCCGACCGCAAGAGTACCAGCAGTGATGACGTTATCATTTGGATTCCGATCCATCGCCACAGTGGAAGAAGGCAACTGGGATGGAAATCACTGCTGACAATTGGTGCTTCTTTAAAGTTAAACAACACTCTTCTAGAAAAGAGGCAGAGGAAGTACTTTGCAAATTCTGCAACAAAACTCTATGCTTTGGGCCTTCCAATGTTCCATCTGAAAGCCTGGGAATATCTATTATAATTAATCATGTAGTGTGAGTCCACTGGAATAACGTCGATAATGACTATCGGAAAGTGTGCAAACATTATACAAGAAAAATGTATGGGTTCCATTCTTTGGAAAGACGGACATCAGCACCACTTGCAGCGCTTCCATTCACCAGTGCAACAATATTACACACTGCAAATGAAACTTCAACTTCAGCAATGTTGTCAACTGCAAAACTCCTGTTTTACCAACTACCAATCTTTCCATGACTCAAGTCATGTGTAGATGATGGGCTTCATTACAAGCCTGGCGGTAACCCTGCCGGTGCTACCGGTGGGTTGCTGCCAAACTTTTAATGATTTACTGGCGCCTGTCTTCCTGGTGCCACCGGTTAATTACGAGAAGTGCTGGCACCTTTACCAAGAGCGCTGGCGCTTCTGTCACCAGTCTGCCTACCGTGGCAGCTGCACCCACTAGGGTCAGCCCTGTCGGGCACAGTGGATCCGGCAGGCAGACTCGTAGTCTGCAGGTCCAGAATCAAGGGTGCAGGTGAGCTTACCGGCACCCTTGTTTCCAGACTAGCAAACTTGTAATGAAGCCTGATGTCTTGAATGGATAGTCAAGAGAGGTGCTATGTTTGTGGAATGGTAGAAGTTAATTGCTGAATAACTGATTACCTGTAATTCGAATTTCTTTTTTTAAGTGGCAGTACCCCCCCTTTTTCCCCCCAAAAAAACAAATATATATGTTGCTTTTTATTTTAATTCCCTTTGCTAGATGTTTCATTCTTATGTGTTTTCATCCCCTATGCCATTGCCCTCTTTCCATCCCCCGAAAGAGTTGCCTTTTAAGTTCCAAAAATAGATAAATTTGAACACAGACTGCAAAAATATATTTACAGTTAGGGGCAGACCCCTGGTTCGGTCGAGCCGTTCTGGGAGCCCGCGGGTGCGAACACGTGGAAGGCCTTACTCCTTCCCTCATCCCAATCAAGAACGCCAGGTCCACATAAGAGGCAAGGGATAACTGCGGTTTACTGCAGCCAAAGCACTACAGGGATCACATACGTGGAAGGACGTCCACACATTTCTCAACAGACACTGGCTCGCAGGCCAGTTTTGATACCATCTGACATCACAGCTGTCGTCATTTTTGAGAACAAGCTCAAAAAACCTTTCTTCACCCAGGATAGGTAGTTGAGTAGTAAGTCCCATATAAGAGCCTATTGGTGCGCGGTGTCATTGGACGAGGCTGCGTCAGGTGGTACACTGGGCCATTCCCAAAAAGTTGTTACTTGAAGTTTGTTAGTGAGCAAGCCCTGTGATTGGTCGGTGACCCCCACTGTCCATCCCTAGGGACCTTGGTTATGATTGGATGAGCCACGAGCCCCCGAGCCTTGGATTAACCTTGTTCATAGCCCGCGGATCACCTGTGAATGTTGCCTTGGGCAACTATGTATCTGCGAGGTGTGACTATGTATCAGTGTCATAATGGTGTGTAGCCCATAGCTGCAATGAGCGCGCCCTGGTTCCCAGCATAGAACTGTCACGTGCATGTAACAACTTTGTTGCAGCTGTTGTCTGGCCAGCAGAACAGGTTGCTCTTCCCAGAAACCAATCTTGGCAGCTCCTCAGCTTGGCCAGATCAAGTGCTTCTGAGACCACGGTTGTGAGCCCAGTATATTGGATTTATTCTGTATTTTGTTGGAGAGCGTACCTCTCCTGCAGCTGATGTTACTCTAGTTCAGAGTAAGGAATGTCATTTGCAACATCGCAACCTTGGTGGTGGCTTCGCTCCTGCCACAATGGTTCTGCTTGCAGAACATTATGTGAGGCTTGGGGTCCCTTTTCACTTTGATTGTGGCCCACTTCGTTTCCTAAGCCATAGTCTGGCTTCTATTGTGTACATTCTTTTTAGTCTGTCGGTTAGTGCGCTTATGGCTGTCAGGTCCCGTGGGTGCTCCTGTCATACCATTGGGTTATTTGTGTATAAGCATCTGCAAGCATTTACACAAACTCTTGTTGCTTCTTGCGTTACCGCTGTCCTGTATCAGGACTAATGGCAATATATTAAACATGCAGACAGTATGTATATGTCACTGCCCTCTAACTCATAGCACTGTATGTCCATATTCTTTGTGTAGTTGGGTGTTTGAGTGTCCCAAATGTGCGGATAGCACGTGTGCTTCATGTCTACCGTTACTATGTCGTTGTGATGTCTCTAACGACTTGCGGCATGGCTTTGTAATGCTTCTGTCGATTCTGTCCATGCAATGGTCTCCAGCTCCGTCTTGTGTCCCCTCTGTCACTTTGGGTAGAATTTGCACTATTGCTGGATTGTGAGGTCTGCTGTGAGGACATCTGTCATGATAATTATCCATTGTGGGAGCAGTGGCAATTGGTGTAAGTTCATATGAGCGGCAGTCATATTGTCTGTGGTGTTTCTTTCTGGTGGAGGGTCTTCCGGGAAGGAAGGTATGTTCTGAGTCTCCCTCTTCAGTCCCCACTACCATTCTCTGTGCCATCATCGACCAACCGCCACACCTTCGTTATCCCAGCCATGTGTCTGTAGTAGTTGACATGATCTTCGATTGACCAGTACATGTATACACATCCTCCTCTAGGTTTACAGTATACCCACTTCCCTGTATACTTCTTCGGATTGTGCAGGTTTTCTAACTTGAGTCCTGGCGGAACATATCAGATGCTGTTATCTGTTGTCTCAGCCTCTCTCCTTTTATTATTATATCATCAATTTGAGCGTCCTTCTCCAGTTCAATAAGTAATTGTATCCACGCTACCTCTTCTGCTGTCTTCTTACACTTCCTGATGCACACATTTATTCCAAACAAGGATGCTATTCCCAATATTAGTCCTCGAGACAATATTTTCATGCCATCAGAGAGCCAGGAGGGCAACTATGACCAGAGGTACATGAACCAACTCGTCTTTTCCCGTCCCTTGTGCTTCTTCTTTCCTTTTTCTGCCAGCTGTGTTACTGCATCTGACAGTGTTCCGTTGTCTTCATAGTTGGCAGGTATGAACATGCAGCAGGAACTTCCTATTTTTGCGCAAACTCCTCCTTCCATTGCAGTGAGTAGGTCTAGGATGTACCTATTCTGCAATGTCACCAACCTTATCGCTCTGAGCTCTTTGTTTCTTGCATTGAACCCATTCACTGTTCGATTGATGGTGACCATAAGTTCTCAGGAGGTTATTTGCAGCCATCTAGCATTGGCATTCGCCTGTACTCTGGGAAATTGTGATGCAAAGAACATCTGTGTCCTTCTGAATAGTCGGTGGGTTGCTGGTACTACGTCTAGTGCTGCTTCTGAGCATCCCCACAAGTAGTTTCCTTCTCTTTTGACTTGGTGTCTGCTGGTGTCTTTTTGTTTTCTGGATGTGGAGGCCAGTGATCTCTTTTTCCTTCTGTTGTATTGCATCCTAGGAACTTCATCTAGTAGGGGGTCCTTCCATGGCACCACTAGAGAGGGCATGTTCACGTGCGCCAGGGAGCATATCCCCCCAATTTGGAGGTAGCTTGTTGTATGCCTTTGCTCCACAATCCCAACAGTGGTCCATTAAGACAATTTTTCCTATCCCCATTTCTGGTATTAATTCTATTCTCTTGCATCTGACATTTTCTCCCACTTCCTCTTCACCATCGTTTTGAAAGCAAAGAGCTGGTGTCGTTAGTGCGATTGGTGGGACTGGTCCTGCTTCATTGTCTACCCACGTCACTAATCATGCACTCTTGTCCCATTCCTTGAGGCAGTTGTCATTTTCTTCTTGCACCTTATTCGCTGCAGCTTTTGCTAATGTTACTGCTTTGCTTCCCACTACTCCGTCTACCCAGCCATCATTCATGTATACTTGTGGATAGATCAAAATTTGTGGTCTTTCCCAGCACCCCGGTTCTCCTATCTCTCTTGCTCTACATTTGCATGGCAGGTAATTCAAAGTTATCATTTTCGTTTCTCCCTTTTCTGGTCTCTCTGTAACATACTGCAAACTTTCAGCGAGTTGCCAGTAATTGTTCATCCTGGGAAATGTCTTGATGTAACTGTCCTCATATGAAAAGGTTGCCTTGGACATCCATCTTAAGGTTGCTGTCTTCCGCTTGAATCTTCCCCTTGTTTGGAACATAGCTAGATACATAAGGCACTATGCCGTTGCTGCTGGTATTTCTGTTGCTACGAAGGTCCTGGAGGCGCTCACGGCATACAGGATCAGTGAGCAGACATAGCAGCTCTCCTCAGTTGTGTCCCTCCCAATTTTAGACATGTGCTTGTACCAAATGTTGTTGGTTATGTGTTTGGTATCTGTGAGATATGATTCTACCGCTTTCATGTCTGTGGCAACACTGTGCGTACCTCTCCTTACCTTTGCAGCAGTATCACCTGCACCACCTGACACCGTAGTTCGTGCAGCTTGGGCCAGGGAGTTAGTGTGGGATACAGTGGGACATGCAAAGCAAGAAAGAGCCACCAGAAAGCGGTTGCTAGTAGTCCGGTATAGAGCAGTAACCACACAATGAATAGCACTATTTTTCATTGTTTTCAACATTGTTGCTTACACTGCCAGTGCAGCTGATGAGATGATAAAGTTGCCTGCCTGAAATTGCGATAAAAGGCGTTATTGTTAGTATTTGTAAGTATTATTAAGCTCTGTGTAATAAATAATCATTAAGGGCCCTTGCAAACATCTGTTCCCAAATCCTCCGTATGGAGGGATGTTGGAGTGCGGGTAGGACAGGGTATGTACTCTGCTCAACTTGCGGATATGTTTGCAGTAAGTACTCAAGAAATCTGTAGTAGTAAATCCATGGTGATCAGGGCCTGGAATGAGTGTTGCTTCTAATAGCATGGACAAATTGGTTGCTTCGGGTGATCAATAGGAGGCAACATCAAGAAATTGTCTAACAAGTACACCTTTAATACTTTTACACGAACAGTCGCAGACCCCTGCATGTGCGAATGAAAGAGAAATGTTAAGACAGTGTTACTCATAGTCGGTAGTATGAACTGTTCGTGCGGAATGACATGTTAGAACATTTTGTTACCACGCAGTCCTTGTACTTCTTTCTCGTTTGGGAAAGGTATGGAGATATGAGTAAGGAATATTTCTACTTCAACTATTGCATGTTCTGGGGATAGGGCAGTGTTCATTACTGGTAAATCTGCACCAGTACAGCTGGGGAAGATTCAGTTAGATGAGAACGTCAGACCATGGGCATGTCCAGTGTTTGTTGGGGTATCTGTGTTATCTTGTTGGTTGTTGGTTACTGTAGCATTGGCCCTGTCTGCTTCTATAGCCGCGCTCTGGGGTGAGGTTGATGGTTTATAAAGCTTTATATCATGCTGGTGGTTCCACCCCTGCTTGCCTCTCAACTTTACGGTCCGTTATGTCACCACTTCCACAATGTGGGGGCCGGTGAACCTAGGCGCGTTCCAGCACCTGACACAGTTTCCTACTTGGATAGGTGCTTCTTTCTATGTGTCCATGCTGCTGGTGTCTTCTTGCGTCTCGTCTCGTCTTCTTGTCTCCCCTTTGCCTGTTGTATCTGGTGAGAGATGAAAGAAATGCTAGACACAAGTGAAGTTACATACTAGTACATTTCTTGTGCCAGGAGATCAGTTGTGGTTTCACAATCCCCCAGAGCCCTCGTGGGTGGAGCTAATGGGAGGTGCATTCTACGTCGTGTCACCACGTTAAATGGTGGTCGGGCGCTGGCTTGTTACGTAATTCAAATAAGGGTAGGGGCAAAGAATAAAGCCAGTTCTTTTTTGTGCTCAGCTGAGTTTTTGCAATACATTCTTTCAGGAGACCATTGAGGCATTCACACACTCCATTTGCTTGTGGGTGGTATGCAAAGGTGAATTGATGTTTTATTCCTAATAAGGCAGTGATATGCTGGAACAGTTCATTGGCAAAATGAGGCCCATTGTCAGACCAGAGGACCTCACATGCACCCCATCTTGGGAATACCTTTCTAACTAGGAATTTTGCTGCTCTGAATGCACCAGCATGGGAACATGGCCCAGCCTCTATCCATCTTGAGAAGGGGCAGACCACCACAATCATATTCACATGCCTGGATCATGTCCACGTAGTCAACATTGAGGTGCAGGAACAGGCCTCAGGGTATAGGTATGGTTCCTGTCAGTACTCCCAGTGTGTGGCCAGCAGTGAACTGCTGGAAGGTCAAACAATTACTAATAAAGTCTGCTACTTGGGAGGTCAGATCGGGACAGAACTATGATTCTCCAATCAGTGCCGCAATGACCTCCTTCCCTGTGTGCGCCGGATAATGTAATTGCTTTAATGCTGTTTTTAGCAGTGCAAGTGGCATGACCACTTTCCCTGTGTTGTTTTGCTGCCATAAGGCATCAGTAGGGGACATTGAACACCCTCTCTTTACCCAGTGTTACTTCTCCTCTTTTGGTGCGGCTGCCTGTAGTTCCAGCATCTGCGTTTCTTCAATAACATTTTTCTCACCCCTCTCCTTTTCTTTTGAGCTTCCTTCAAGTCCCATAATTCTCAGAAATAGGGTGCATGTTTTGCCTGATAGTCTGCTGCTTCATTTCCTCTTGCTATGGGATCTTCTCCATTTCTGTGTGCTTGGCACTTCACTGGTGCTATTTTGTCTGGGTATGTTATGAAATGTATTAACTCCCCAGCAGTAAGGCATGCTGCACTGGGGTCCCATCTGCCACCCTGAAACCCCTTCTGGGCCATCTTGGCAACCCTGAATGTACTGTGGAGGTGACATAGGCACTGGCTGAATACATTGTTACTCTTCTCCCTACACTATTTTGCTTGTATTAATGCTACTAATTCAGCAGCTTATGCTGAGTAGTGAGGAGGCAACCGGACACTGTATACTACTTTGCTTTTCCAATTTTCCTTCAACCTCACCACAGCTGCTCCAGTTCTCCTAACCCCATCAGTTTGATCTATTGTGGAGGACCTGTCAATGTACTGTACTCCCCCCTCCCCCAAGTGCATCTTCTTCTACCTTATGTGTCTCAGTGAAGAATTCAATGTTTTGTGTACAATCATGAGCCCACTATCCTGGTTGCTGAACATCTGCTACGAATTGTGCTGGATTAACATTTTTACACCTCACTATCTTCAGTTCTGGTCTGGACAAAATTATTTTGTACCCTGTTGCTCTTTGTGTTGTTAGTGTACTCTTTGGCTTATGCAGTTTTGCAAAGAAGGCATGCTCCACATACAGTGTTGTTGTGCAACCCATAGTTATTGATGAAGCCTTTTCTACTGTGAATGCGGCAACAGCCAAGTGTTGTTCGCACAGGAAATGTCCTTTCTTTACTGGGTCTAGTTGCCCACTGTAGTATGCAATTGGCTTATGACCCATGCTTGTCTTCTGAGTCAGTACTGCTTTCATGACCACACCGTCAGCGTGAGAAAACAGGAAGAATCCCTTTATGTAGTCAGCGGTTGCTAACACTAGTGGGTTTCATGTGTTAAAATCGTGGCAAAAAATGCTGTGGTTATAAAATATTGTGGCAAAAATGCTGTGGTTTTACCACCGCAATCCATGTAACCCCTGCAACCCTCAGACCCATTATACCATTTAAGGGGAGTGGGGGACACCCCTGTAACCCCTGCTCCCCTTAAATGGTATATAACGGGGTTCACCTTTACTGGGTCAAACCACAGCATTTTTGCCATGATCTTTTCTATCTGCGACATTTTTGCTGCGATTGTATCACTGCATACCCACTAGTGCTATGCTTATTGCTTCCTTCAACTCATTGAACGTATCGGTCATTTCTCTCGTCCACACTAGTGGCTTTGCTTCCCTTTGTGCTTCCTTAAGGGCCATTAGAAGTGGGCGTGTGTAAGAGCTGTAATTGAAAACCCATGCTCTGCAGTAATGACATAATATGAGGAACTGCTGCAGTTCCCTTACTGTTTTAGGTTGGGGAATGTTTTGTATTATTTGTGCTCTTATCGTGGTTATGTGCCTCCCATCTTTTGATATTATCTGCCCGATGTATAATATTTCAGTCTGGCAGTACTGGAGTTTAGCCTTGTCTACTTTGTACCCTTTGTCTGCTAACACTGTGAGCACATGAATTGAGTCATTTCTGCACTCCCTTTCTGTCTCGCTACAGATGAGTATGTCGTCTACATACTGCAACACTGTGCTGTCTGTTCTGACATTCCCTAAATCCATTTGTATTACTCTGTTAAAGATGGGTGGTGACTCACAATACCCTTGTGGCAACCTAGTGTTTTTCCATTTCTTGTTACGATACATGAAGCTGGTCAATCTTGCAAGTCTGGGTGCAATGGTATCGAGAAACGTGTGTTTTTGAGATCGATGATAGTGAAATGCGTGGCTTCCGCTGATATTCCAAACAGGATCGTTGCAGGGTTTGCTGCTACAGGGTATTCTGCTTCTACAATGTGGTTAAGAGAGCGTAAATCTTGAATGAAACACCATGACTCCCTGTCCGCCTTGCACACAGGGTAGGCAGTGTTGCATGGAGATTCTGATGGTACCAAAATACCTCTCTCAATGAGGGCATTTATCGTCTCATAAATTCCCTCATCTGCCTCTTTCATTAGGGGATACTGTTTTACCCTAGGTAGTATTGCACCAGGTTTCAGCTTTATGTTTTACCCCCTATGCTTTTTATGTACCCCGCATCACAGGGACTTGTGGTCCATAAGTCATTGGGTACTTTGGCCAAGTCCCTCTCTTGAAATGGGGGCGGTACCTGTAATGCCATTGCCCTTTTCTGCGTGACTTCCTTGTATGTGATATGTAGCCAGAAGCGCACACTCATCTCCAGCATCATTTCCGTCTCCCCTCTGTCTTCTGGAAACACCTCCTCATCTGTCACCTACGTTAACCTACACCCTTCTGCTGCTGCTGCAATTATTGTCACCATGCTCTTCCTTGATCATCTATTGAATGCACTGCAATCCAATCCTTCCTTTCAACTTATTCCTTAACGGTCTACTGCTACTACTGTTCCTTCTTCGTCATCTGATGGTGTCTCTGGTCTGAATGGGTACTCACCTGGTCACCTCCACACTTGTCCTGCGATCACGGATAACCATGCAAGGGCCATAACTGTTCCACACAGGAATAATTTGGGGTCTGTTTGCTCCCCCCTCTGCACTGTTTTCCCACAATTTGCCTGAACCAGTTGTCTTACCATGAGCATGTGTATCCCTGGATTGGAGCATATTATGCCCTTGTCTGTGAATGAGATGATCATGTTGAGTCTGCTCATTATGTCGCAGCCTAGTATATTTACAGGTGGTTCCTTGGAGTAAAGTAAAGGTAATGATAAATCGTGCTCTCCTATAGATAAGGAGATGTTATCAGTAAATGGAACCACCTCTCGAGCCCCAGAGAATCCTTGAGTGTTTATGGCATCGCCTGAAAATGCAAAAGTCCCTTCCCGGATGCATGACCTAGTCGCCCCAGTGTCAACAAAAAAGGAAAATGTTTTGTCACCTATCGTCACTCTTATGTGAGGTTCCTTCGCAGGATTAGGTGTGACTGACAGGATGGGACACATCAAGTTCATCTCTAGGCTGTCCTATTGGGGGAATAGAGAGAATCCGTTCCCTGTATAAGGATTGTTCCCGACTATGGTTACTCCTCCCACTTTCTGCCCTGGTACCATTGCTGTTGTGTCCATGGGTTCTGGGGAGTGTGCGTGCACCTGTGCTAGCTGTTGTGCTGCGGTTAGATGTTGTGTTTGTGGTGCTGTTGCCTGGGGCCCGGTCATCTGGAGTGGGGTGGGGCTGTTTGTTGGGGTTGTGCTTGCGAGGGTAGCTGTGTCTGCTGCTGAGCATGCTTTAGCTGTCCATGCTGTTGTACGTCTGGGACATAGTAGTCATTCTGTCCTCCGTGGTACCCCTGATCCCCCCACCCTAGTTGCCCCCCTGGTCCTACAGGCTCGGGAACAGGTCCAGCACTTTGGTGGATCCCTTGCTTGCCATGGGAATTCCCCCCTCTCCCTCACCTGGTCTTTGTGACATTTGTTGAGTGTAGCCCCAAAACCCCCCTGTGTGCTTGTACTGGTGCGATAGTGGACCAAACCCCATCATCTGAAACTCTGTTCGTAGCCGCCTCTTCATGTGTACCCTCCTGCCATTGGTAGTGTGTATGTTGGTAGGGTACTGTATGAGTGTTGTGGTTGGAGCTGAGGCTGTGGTTTAGAGGTCGCCGTCTGTGCCTGCGGGCCGGGGCTTTTTATTAGGGCTCTTTCTAATGCGTACTTGGACAATTTCTTCTGTATTAACTTTGCTTCATCTGCCTCCCTCTCTTCCGCCTTTTGCTTCATCGTTTGTTGCCATAACCTGCAATGGTGTACTATGGTGAGTTGTATCTCTGGCCATGCCTTCACTTCCATCCCTACTCATTTTTTCAGGTTTTCCTGTACCTGCTCTGTTAACCCTTATACTAGGATGTGATAACATATTGCTATCGTTTTCTCCCATGGCTCGAGTGTTTCGAGGCACCAAAGCTGTTGTCCAAAGCTAATCTTGCGTGACGTGATGGCTCCTATGTCTGATGTGTCGGGGTATTGCGTTTGCAGTGCCTGCCATACCACGACTCTGCAGTTTGCGAACGATTCTCCGTCAGGTGCGGTGTTCTGAGTGGGCATCCCCGGGAACCCCGCCTCTTCCAGATGTCATCAGCTGCGACACCCAATATGAAAACAAGTAATCCCTTGACATCACCCACTGCTAGCCCATGTCCAGCTGTTAATTTCTCCATTTCATAAATATATTTTCCCACCCCTACACTTAGTGAGGGTAATCTGCACTTGATGTTCTCCTTATCTGTGTGCTTCCAGGACATGTAATGTGGTCTTGTCCCTCCCCTCTTTAATAGCGGCATCTCTGAATATGCAGCCCTTTCCGCCTGTGTTTGCCTGTACTGCCTTACCTGAATGGGTCCTCTCTCATCTTCGGGTTCTGCACCTGTCTACGGTGTCTATGGCGTGTGCCTGTCACAAATTATCGGGCACCCCGACAGTTGCCCTCTGGATCAGGGACGTCCCCTTGATTGAGTGATCATGGCCTCTTCTCTTCTGTGCCCTGGGAGGTCCCTGAGCCTACTGGTATATGATGCCTGGGGAGCTTCCTCCTCTATTGTGTCTTGTGCTGGCTTGTCGTGCTGTTTACCCCTCTGTTTATGTGTCCTACACTCCCAAGATGTCCCTCCACTAGTCCTCGTAAGATAGATCTTGTTAGGTCCCTCCCTCCCTCTCCTCATCACTGTGGTCTTTGTCGTTGTCCGATTCATCTATGTCACTACAAAAACTAGTTGAGAAGTTCTGTTTTCGTGTTACTAGGCTTGGGTCATACGGCACATTGAGATCGATGTCTGTTAATTTGCATATGTCCTCTTGCTCCCGCACTCCAAGTGCGCTGTGCAATGCCCACTCTGCCCTCCTGCCCTCACCTGTCTTTTCCTCTTCTCCTTTGTTGTCATCCTCTTGTCTTTTTCTCGCTAGTTCTATTTTAACTTGGTCACTTACCTTCTCTAACACTCGCATGTCCTCATCCTTCTTACATTGTTCCCTGGCCCACCTTTCCACCCTCAACTGCTTCAGCTGATTCAGCCGCTTCTCCTCGTACTTACGTGATTCCTGCAATAATATCTTCTACCTCCACAGCGGCATCTCCATTTCCTTTTCCTCTTCCAACATCTTCTCTATTCCTTCCCTCTTCCTTCCCATCTCTTCCCTTAGTCTTTCTTCCTTCACTTCCCTCTTTACTGTGTCTGTTCATTCCTTTTCTAACAGTACCAGGTGTTCTCTCCTACTCTGCTCCCGCAGCTCCAGCTCATTTGCCAATTCTTGCTTCTGCACTTCATCTTCTCTTTCTAGTTTTGCTTCTTCATCTTTTTGATATTGTTTTTGATATTATTCCTTTCCCTCCTCCCCTGACCTATCTATCTTCCTGCGGCACCCGTGTCCCAGCTCCAGACCTTCTATTGCCTTCATTGCACCCTCTGCTACCCCCGTGGTGGCCCACTTTAATTTGAATAGTATCTGTGCAGCTATCCACTCTTCTGGCCCTATACCTGCAAACTCATTTTTCGCATGCCGCAGCCCCTCCTGCCCTATCTCCGGCGATTGTTCAGTTTGGGCATATGGGGGTGGTTTATATGTGGGTTTGGAGTATCCCTCTGCTGCTTTTAATTCTCTTAATGGATATAAGCCCTGCTCCTCTTGTGCGTCATCGGATATGACGCTCAAAGGGGTGGGAGGTGGAGCGGAGGGAGCCGACGCCTCCTCCTTCACCTCTCTCATGCTCATCATCCATGGCCTATCCTCCTGGAACATGTGCCATAGTTGAAATATTTCCATGCGTTTAGTTAGTTTCTTCCCCTTGAATGTGCTCTGTAAGTTGGTCAAAAGTGATTGCAGCATGTCTTTGGACAAACTGCTGTTAGGCGGCCATGGCCTCACTATTTTCCTTCTGTGCTTTTAGACCTTTGTATGCTATATTTGACTATTTTATCTTTATATGGGGGAAGGGTTTTACAGAGATGCTATATAGGTTTTACCGTCCCGCTATACATTGCCCCCGTCCCACCATATGAATACATAGCAACCTTTTCACCTGACCTCTAATTGAGGCTTTCGATGTCCACTGTCAAGGGAGGGAAAAGGTTATAGTACACTGTTTATCAATACTTTTCACTACGAGCCTCAGCGGCTCTGCACCCGGTGGGCTCCGAAGTCAGCCCTGCCTTCACTGGCACTGCCGCTGTCGGCACACCACCTCAGTCGTGCGCAGGCACCTTCTGCGTACTGCTGCTTGTTCACCTGTCCTGCAATCCCAATCCCACAACACCTACTCCTTGCCTTTACACCACACTGTCCTGTGCACCAACCTATGTGTGCCATCACCAAGCTAAAGTTCCAACATATAAAGAGACAACCGTGTGCACACAATGAATTACTGTTTTCCTCACTCCCCGCAACTATGATCCAAATCTCAAAATAATCCCACAGCTGCCTTCCCACCTCTCCAATGGTGGAGTATTCTCTTTTACTTCTCGTGTTTTACTGCACCGAAGTGTCGCCTGATGGCTGAAACGCCTCTCTCCGGGAGGCTTAACCAGATAAAACACCTTCCCCAATCTAGGATAGCTCAAGCTAATCCTGACAGGGATCCGTCATCTATGCCTTGAACTAATACGACCAACACATAGGAATACCATATATATATACATATTGTCACAGTCCGAGCCTATTGAACCCCCCAGTCATTGCTCATCACCAGAGCCCTTCGCCACGGTACTCGAACAAATACAGAAAGAGAATTCTACCTCCGCTCTGGTCCCTACCACCGTGCATGTGTTAAAGCAACTTCAGCACCAATATTGATCACAAATCACATTCCCCCCTCTCGCATACATTAAACCCAACACGTTGCCTGTTATGTGGACCACACTTAAGTTCTTCTATGTTCGTCGACGCTGCTCAGCCACTGGCTCCCCGTTGACGGCTTGTCTTGCTCTCTGTGCTGCCTGGACTCCTCGCCAACTGCGGGCAGGATAGATTTCTCAAGTCGGCTCCCAACGGCCTATCTCCAGTTGCAATGTCCAGTTGTCTCGCAATTCACATGAGGGTCCTGCAGCCTTCTGGGTCCCACGGCTAAGGAGGCAGCTTCTGGTCGGGCTGACATCACAAATAATCTCGGTGGGACCTCCAACTTGTTAGGGGCGTTCCCCTGGTCCGGCCAAGCTGTTCTGGGAGCCTGCGGTTGCGAACTCGTGGAAGGCCTAACTCTTTCCCTCAGCCCAATCAAGAACTCCAGGTCCTCACAAGAGGAAAGGGATAGCTGCGGTTTATTCCAACCAGAGCACCACAGGGATCACATACATGGAAGGCCATCCATGCATCTCTGAACAGACCCTGGCTCGAAGGCCAGTTTTTATACCATCTGACATCACAGCTGTTGTCATTTTTGGGAACCGTCTCAAAAACCTTTCTTCACCCAGGATAGGTCATTGAGTAGTAGGTCCCTTATAGGAGCCTATAGGTGTGCAGCGTTATTGGACAAGGCTGCGTTAGGTGGTACACTGGGCCATTCCCAAAAAGTTTTCACTTGAAGTTTGTTAGAGAGCAAGCACCGTGATTGGTCGGTGACTCCCACTGACCACCTCTAGGGAACTTGGTTATGATTGGATGAGCCACAAGCCCCCAAGCCTGGGACTAACCTTGGTCCCAGCCCGGGGATCCCCTGTGAATGCTGCCTTGGGAAACTATGTATCTGCGAGGTGCGACTATGTGTCAGTGTCATAACGGTGTGTAGCTCGTAGCTGCAATGAGGGCACCCTGGCTCCCAGCATAGAACTGTAACGTGCATGTAACAACTTTGTTGCAGCTATTGTCTGGCCGGCGGAACAGGTTGCTCTTCCCAGCCACCAATCTTGGCAGCTCCCAGCTTGACCAGATCACATGCTACTGAGACCTCGGTTGTGAGCCCAGGATATTGGATTTATTCTGTATTTCGTTGGAGAGCATACCTCTCCTGCAGCCGGTGTTACTTTAGTTCAGAGTGAGGAATGTCAGGGGGCGCTGTTGTGCTCATACAGAATGGCTGCTTGAGCGTGAAGCCCCATGCTGCGGAAGATCCTTCTTGCCGATCCTTCCTTACTGGTGCCACGTTTCTACTTGAAGATTCACAGTCTGATACTTGCCGGTCTGCTGAGGGTCCTGCCCGGCTGGCGTGTCCGTTATAGAGAAAATGCTTTTTTTTTTAAATTGCCACCTGGCCTCCTCATGTCGCCCCGCACCACGCTACTACAGTGAGTGGACACCTGCATTCGCAAGTGTCGGGGCTCTCTGGCCGAGCTGGGGAGGGGTGGCCACTTCACAGAGCTGTACGCCCTTGCCTGAGACCACTCCGTACTGCTGTGGCTGAGATTGTGGATCCCCGGCACTCTGCAGCATGGTCCTCTGTCTAGACACTCTGGGGCGACCCCTTACCGTCGTTAACCTCTGCCGAGGTCCTGCCTGTAACATGCCACTCCAGGGCTGTGCTCCCTGTTTCCACGGACAGTGCACTCACTAACGGCCACTGGAGGCCCCACAACTCGAGAAGTGCCCCCCTTCAGTTGGCTCTGCTGTCACTCTGCAGACTATAATGGCGGTCCTGCTGATTTACGACGGGACAACACATGGAGGTGTTACGCCATCCCTCCACCAAGATTCAAGGTACGTGCCCATTTGCTTGTAATACTGCATGCCGTGCTGGCGCACCTACTATTCTAACCCCACTGCTGTTCTGCCGACATTGGGGGAGTGCAGAAGCCATGATTTGACTCCTGCACCATAGAGCAATACTGGGCTACATTGCGCATTACCTAAATACCCCATACATTGCTAAAGCTGCATCCTTCTGGCCACTGCGACCCCTGCCAGTCTGCTGTTTACAGTGTTTCCCTGTGCCAGGTCTCATAGCTAACACCTTGGATATCCCTGCCCTGGTACCCAGCAAATGTAATGTCGTGCTGCTTCGCCTACTGCCACTGGGAGAACCCTGTACACCACCTCTGTCTGGGAGTGCACACCACACTATCCCCCTTGCTCACTCACTGTCTCTACACCATCCTGGAGCCCAATACCCACCTGAGGCATGATTACAGTTGTCCATTGGGTTGTGGACTGAACACATGTCCAACTACTTGATGATTATCTCGACCGACTACCTACATCACCATCTATCACCCTACTGTACGTGGGAGGTCGCAATCCACTCAGATGTAGTTTGACTCAACCCTTGAGGTCATAACTGTCTGCACTGCGGATCCTGGTGCCCCTGCTCTGGTAAATAGACCTTGTCCCACCAAGACTTTCTCCTGGTATCTTTCTCGGGGGACCGTGCCTTCTCACCTTGAGTTGCTAAGTACCTTCGTCATCCTCTGGTTGCGGTGGTCTACAGTTGCCACGCATACACATCAGACTTACCTTGCCTTGTAACGCTCTGAGACAAGTGATTCTGTGCCCTATCACTCAATTGAGGAATAAGTCAGGCACCTTTGCCATCCATCACTATTGGCTGTGCTGATTTCCTGGTGCATATCTGTCTCTGCTGATCCTGTGGGCACTGTACAACTCTACTTCTCACGTGGTTTGGCGGGATCATGACCAGAGGAGGTAATAAAAAGCAAAGCTCTATCAACATGTATGCAAAAGTGACACTGAAACCGAGTTAACCCCTGTCAGTTCCCCCCGAGCCGAGATTACTGAATCGCAAAAAATAATGTAATACATGCAGGAGGGATTCGAAACTAGATGACATGAGTGGAACCATATGCTCAATCAAAGCCCATATGGAGAAAACTGATACTCGGGTAACAGAGGTGGAGACTAGGGTCGGGGTGGCTGAAGATGATATCATCGCCCTTCAGGCAGAAGTGCCCGCCTTGTCCAGGCAGGTTGTGGATGTCAGGAAGAAGAATGAAGACCTGGAATCGCGGTCCAGGCGCAACAACCTACATATCATCGGGGTCCCTGAGGATAAGATCGATGGCCCCATGGAAGACTACGTCGAGCTGTGGGATGTATTAACCCACTTACGCTCTGCCCTGCGGCATCACTGTGTGCTGGTGGCACCAGAATCATCAAAATGGCTGAAAAAACCCCTATGCGCGCCAAAACCTATGGAATTTGCACCCTATCAAGCACAACAAGGTGGCTGCCAAATCTACCATGCATGTTGTCAGTGGTGGAACGAAGACCTCACTTCTGAAACATGTCATTGGGCTGTCCAACATGTAAAAATGGAGCACAGGTGAAAAGCAGTGCTTGCTGAAAGAAATCCGGAATCTTGTTTTCTGTTTGCTGAAAATACAAAATGCTGCTCCTAAACACCTGCAAACATCCAATATTCTTGCTGGGTGTCACATTTGACTAAATTCAAGAAATCATTGTGAAATTGCCATATACTGGAAAGCTGAATTGGTCACAAAAACATCCACAGCCAGTTTGCCTGCCTGTGAAAGCTGCCAAAATCTGGGCGCAGTACCAGAGGCTGCCTAAATGCTATTTTCAAAAGCCTGCATTAGAACTGTAAACTTGTACTATTAAGATCTAATGTCTAAAATCTAAGTGAACTGTTATCAAGAGTAACCTAGGTTGTAACTATTTAAACTTCATGGTTTAGAGTCTGGAATCAGTGTTCTAGATGTTTGTTTTAAAATTGCAAGTTTATTTTCAACAAAGAAAAATGTAACAAAATGACATTTGAAGTAAACCTGACTACAGGCCAAAACCACAAACAACTTCCCCCACAGGGCCAGGCACCTCCCTTCTGCTCTCTAAGATCAGGAACTCACATTCTTGTGTTGATTAAGAGGGGAGGAGCACTTGGGCTGCTCTGGGAAGGGCACAATGGACTTCCTCTCAGGCAAGGAAATGCTAATCAGGAAGGATTGTAAATGGCCTCTCCCAGAAGGAAGGGGGCGGGGAATGGCTTCTGAAGCTGCAAGAAGGAGAAGGAGGCGGGGACAGACAACTTTTGTTGATTCACAATGGACAAAAAGCAGATTTGTAAAAAAACGGAAAATTTACTGTGAACAATTGGAAAACATGTATAAACCCTGGACTTCTGAACCTACATTTTTGCTGCACATTTTAAGAGGAGCCAGAACTCTGTGCTATGTTCTGGGACGTAACTGTAGAAATTGTGGTTTTCTAGCTAATGTAATTATGTCAAAAGTATGAAACTTCACACACTTATGCCCATATGCAATGCGCACAGTTGTAAACATTTTTGGATAAACTAGATATGGTGTTCTGGTTAAAAAGGGCAGAATTCTGTCAAAAGCCACCACAAGATCTTACAAGGACAGGGCTTGCAAGAGCCTGTGCTCCACAAAATATGTGATCTAGATATGTTATTGTTATAAAGTTTGTAAAATTGTAAATATGTATTATACTAAAAGTAGATTTCATGCTCAAATGCCAAGGGGAGGATTCTCTGACTCATAAAACCACATCATGATGGTGACACCCTGTTTTCTCCTCCAGTCAAGGGAGAGGGGAGATTCTAGCCTATAGCCAGCCAAGGGGGCGCACTTAGGATAATCTAGCACACTCACCCCTTTATGAAATGCATAAATAGAGACAGCGGAGGACTTAGAAAGGCACACAGATTCACCAACCAACCGATTTCTGGCGGAGCACTTTTCAAGAGAACTTGACATCTTCCCTGCTCCAGACTTCAGAAACTTGGCAAGCAGAAAGGCCCACCTCCATAGATGAACCCTTCTCAGCTAGGCCTTAAAATTCCAGAAACCAGAATTTACCCCAGACATCTAAGGGGAACCAAAGAACAGCCGTGATGTGCTGTAACTGCTTCCCTGCTAACAATTATTGCCAGAATCCAAAGACCCAACCCAGTAGAGCCGTGCTGTGACTAGATATCTGTGAACCAGAGCCATTGCCGACCAGTCCAGTCTGGTGTGCCCAGCAGCCTGTCCCAGTCCTGTGTGCCCAGCAGAATTTCAGACCAGAACCCCTGATCTTGACGGACCAGAATTCCTGACGGTTCTGTTCAAACCCATACAGTGAGTATCCTTAGTATAGGACTGTCACTAGCCTATGTACTCTCCATAGTCATCCCTATCCAAATCCATCCTCTATTATATCCAGAACTGCATTGTGAGAATATTTTTGAACTGCCTGAACTCTCTATCTCACCCCTATTATCTCCTTCTGTACTAGTAGTGTTAAACCGATCTTTGCGCTGATATATATTTCATCTGAAGAAGGCAAGCCTCTCTGCAGGCAAAAACCTGATCCAGAGGCGTCCTGGTCTGGTGGCTGTGCTGTCGGGTAGTATTTGCTTCTTCATAGTCTGACCCTAGTATAAAGAAATCCTGTTTGTCTTTTAAAAAGCGCATCCCTGTTTTCTCATTTTGGTGCATATTTGAAAAAAACGACCTCCGTGAAAATGTCCATAACTTCTTCAATGTTCATATTAGAAACCGCATCTCAAATCCTTATAGTTCTCCCGCAATCGCAATTACCACGTGCAGAAAAGTGCTGCGAATTTTCATTTTGGCAAAATATTACACGTGTAAAATAGCTTTTCATTGCACCTGACCTCAAATTTCGGTTTGCACATTGCTTCTTAGTGTCAAATCATTGCTAGTGTTTGTCTAAAGCCATATACAGTGGCATACATTAGAATTTAAAAAATGTCAGTGATTAAACCATATTTAGTGTTTTACCCATTCCATTCAAAGCCAACTTTAAAACCATTTTGACAGTTTGCCAATCAGTTCTGTTTCTCTCTTGTGTTTGCTGGGGGGAAATTGGGATTGATACATTTGCTTGAATTCTGCATTCCTGAAACCTGTTCTCTCTCCTCCTATATCTCTACATTGCATATTGGGGGGTTGAGGAGTGTACAGGGGGAAATAGTAACCACACTGCTATTTGATTTGAATATACACCCAAAAGGATTATTTCTGTGCTGCATTGTTTTTGCTCATCATTACTCCTTGTGATTAAAGAGATTGCTTAGTGTGACATCACTCCATTGGTGATTACTGTATACCCATTAAAAATAGTGTGATTATATTGTGAAATACATAAATATATATTTTAACTTTGCAAACCAGCCTGATTCTTGGTTCAGTGTGACCGGGGGGTTCAAAGAGAGGGGCGTGATATAAGTGGTACATCGTTCAGAATAAAAGAACTTTTAGACACAAATAAATAAATAAGTGTTTCAGCTGTGCCTCACACGCTAGGCATTGACTTAGGTGAAGTGCCGCATTGAAATCACTTACAGATTGGGGGCTCGTCACGAGATCTCTGAATTAGACATACCACTTGTGACAGTCTAATACAGCGTGCTAACTGACGGGGTATATAAACCCTGTTGGGCTACTACACTGTGCTACACTGTGAAAAGCACCCTTGAATAAGAAAACTCTAAGGAATTTTGTCTGTTTGCAAAAATAAAATAACTTCTGTAAGTCAGAAAGGAAATTAGTATTTCCGGAATGGCGAACCTAGTAGAAATTAATACGGCAAGGGAACACCTACTGCACAAATTATTTTTCAGGGGTGAATGGACAGAACAGGATCAGAATGTTTGATTGCAGGAAATTAAAGAACAGGCCACTGCCACAGGATTAGACATATGGCAGGATCAGGGTCCATTACACATGGCACTGAGTGAACTATACATGGCCCCTAAGGCAAAAGAAGAGCAAAGTAAAATTGCCAAAATAGCAGCATATCTGTACCTCCACATTGGAGCAATACAGGAATAATATGCTGAAAACCTAGATCTGGCAAATAGGCGTGTACAATCACTAGAAAAAGCTCAAACCGATCTGGACTATGCAGAGCAAAGGCTACAAAAGAGCCTAGAATCAGAAAATGAAACCAGGCAGTGCCTGATAAAAATAAAAGGAGATCTGGATATCCTGCAGCAGGAGAAGATAGAGCAGGATACCAAAGTACTGGTGCTGCAAAAAGAGTGCCAAGAAAGTTTGGACTCCCTACTAAGGACCCAACAAAAGCTGGAGCAGCAACTGAACTACAATAGAGTATGTGCAGATCAGATAGTCACCCTGCAAAACTGCCTAGACCAAGAAAAAGAAGAACATAATAAATTAATTCTCAAAGACCTTGACACCCAGTCAGAATTGATGAAGAGCACCAGAAAGCTTGTGCAATTCAAAAACAAAGGGACGACCTGGCTGCACAGAGGGGTACTCTCATTCAGGAAAGGGACACCTTGGGCCAGGAGGTCAGCTATTTAAAAGCCAAAATGGAAGAAAATCACCTGGCCCTTCAGGGTCTGGGTGAACTCCAAAAAGACCACGAAAAACTGTTAGAGCATGCCAGGAGGGTGGAAGATGCTCTAGCCAACAAGGACCAGGCCAGTAAGGACAGGGCTCAGGAGGTAACCCTCCTACAGCAGAAATTGGCCCAATATACCGAAATTACCCTGGAAGCACAGAGAGACAATGAGGTTCTCTGTGAGTAAAATGACAGGCTCCGCAGACAGGTAGCTATGCAGGAACAACTAACAGAGACTAGTAAGGCATTGATAGAAGAGCAAAAGGGCCAGATTCTTGCATGGCAACAGGGAGTAGGGCCTGAGAGAGACGAGGTCCGCTGGGAGAGGGAAACACCTGAGCATAACCTCAGGAACCCTAGTACCAGAGACTTTTATCTCTTGAACTCCATGGACTCTGCCACCCCCATGTCCACTGGCGCACGTGAGCCAAGGGCCACAGGGATGGCAGACTTCAACCCAATGAGAAATATGGGGCTCATAGATCAGCACCTGACAGGAATGGATGGGCGGGCATCTGTGTATGGGGTCCCAAGTGCTAGGGCCATCTTCTCTGATTAGGGAGACTGTCATGATGCCTGCCCCCGGAAGACCAGACCAGGCCCAGCAGCCCCGGAAGCAGGCATCATGCCACTTGGAGCATGCCCAAAAGCCCCAGTTAGGGGCTGTTTGGGTACAGTCCTGGCGCCATGGGCGCCAGGCTCATTATTGATAACTTACCTGAGGCAGACCATGCTGCATGAAGACTCAAGCCAAATGAGGCTTAGGAGGGACTATTTTACTGAAGGGACCATTTTGTTACTTGGGTGGGGCTGTGGAAGAATACTTACCTGGATCTTCTTCCAAGGCTATTTAAAGCACGGCCGGACAGCCACACGTGCTTCGCGTTATTCTGCTTGCTGCAGCGTAACGCTCACTGTGTTTTCAGCAGCTCCAGTCTTCAGCCACGCCCGCTTCAGTCCTGGGACTCCTGAAACAAAAAGAAAAGAAGGATAAAGGTTAGAACAGGAGTTTTAACTTTAATCCTTACCTGAATCCTGATCCATTTCGCCACGGAACTGAAAGACAGAAGTCTTTGAAGCATCGCTTCGCATTCCTACGGCGCCGCGCTGAACTCACCTGCTTGGCGGTACTTCAGCATTCCATCATGCCCTCTCCATCTCGCGGCCGCCCTCCGACACCTAAGGAGACAAAGACAGCAAGGTGAGCAAGGGGAGAAAGCAAAGACAATACCAGTTACCCCCCACAAAACTTACCTGATTTACCACGGGGGTCTCACCTCATCTCGAGTCGGCACAGTCAACTCTGCTTCATCGCCGTCCCCCGGCCCCTAAGGGGAAAACCACAATAGACTTACCTGAATCTTACTGAGTGCCATTAGGAAATCTTCGAGTGGAGTGCGGCGGATTGGTCCATTCCACTAGTTAAACAGGATGACCCGATTCTTCGAGATTTCCAGGGTTTTCGAACAAGCATGGAAAGACTATTCGCCCGACACTCCCGAGGACAGGCTTTGGACAACAAACTTTTATCCCTACGTCAAGGTAACCAGGATCTTTTATCTTACATTGCAACTTTCAATAGATTAGTAGTGGAAACCGAATGGCCTGAAGCCAAGCGAATCACATTATTCCATCAAGGACTTCGGGGAGAACTCAAAGATGTTTTGGCCCAAATCGTGAACCCGCCTCAAGACTGTGCTGAATATATAGATCTAGTGGTCCAGCTCGATCACAGACTTCAAAACAGGAAGGCTGACCGAACCAAGTTTGAGAACAGGGTGTTGGTTAAAACCCACGTAAGCTCCAAGGGAGTAGATGTCTCAGAACCTATGCAAATCGGGGGGGTTAAAGGACCCTTAAACCAAAAGGAGAGAGATAGAAGACGGCAACTGCAATTATGTTTATATTGCGGAACTACTGGTCATTTTCTTCGGAACTGCCCTGTAAAACCACCCAAGAAAGTTATAGGAGCAGCAGACGAAAACCATGTGAAATCTGACTCGGGAAACGACCACGCCCAGCAAGCGTAGAGGTCCGCTTGCCGAGCTTAAAGAAGGGCACTCTGACCTCGCATTTCACCATACCCATGGTCCTTGTAGATCCAGGGCAGCCATCACGCATGCACGCGGTAAAGGCGTACGTAGACAGTGGAGCCATAGGAAATTACTTGGACTGGGAATTGGCTACCAGGATGAATCTATCTCTCACCCGCAAGACCACGGCCGATGTTGTCACCACTGTAGATGGGACGGAAATTGCCTCTGGACCCGTTACTCATTCCACTGCAGAGATGACATTGCTATGTCAAGATGGGCATCGAGAGGCTATGATGTTTGACTTAATCAAGGCCCCACAGTTTCAGCTGATACTGGGGATACCTTGGTTGGAAAAACATAATCCCTGTATTGATTGGCGAGAGAAGAGACTAACCTTCCCAGAATGTGCTCACACGTGCTACCCAAGAAAAACTCAAAACTCAGTCCTGGCCCCAGTAATTCCAGTAGCCAGACAATTACCTGTTGAATACCAAGACTTTCAGGATGTCTTCCAAAAGGAACAGGCAAACACCGTACCACCTCACAGATCGTATGATTGTCAAATAGATCTTGTACCTGGAGCACAACCACCTTGCAGCAGAATCTACGCCCTTACGGAACCCGAAAATCTTCATTTGCGCCAGTACCTAGACCAGTACCTTGCTAATGGCTTCATTCGCCCGTCCAAATCCCCTGCATCTTCAGCTTTGTTCTTTGTACCGAAAAAGGAAGGCGACCTTAGAACATGTATAGACTACCGCGCACTGAATCAGATAACCATCAAGAATCAATACCCACTGCCTTTGATCCCAGAACTACTAGACCAGGTGAAGGACGCTTGTATATACACGAAACTAGACCTTCGGGGGGCATATCATCTGGTACGTGTCAAAGAGGGTGACGAATGGAAGACTGCTTTTCGCACCAAGTACGGACTATTTGAGTACCAGGTGATGCCCTTCGGACTATGCAATGCACCAGCAGCCTTCCAGTTCTTCATGAACGATGTCCCCCGAGAGCTTATCGACGTTTGTGTGGTCGTTTACATCGACGACATCTTAGTATACTCTTTATCAGAATCTGAGCATGTAAAACACGTCCAAGCAGTCCTAGAGAAGTTACGCCAGCATAAATTATATGCTAAACTGGAAAAATCCATCTTCCACACTACGGAAGTGGAATTCCTTGGATTTATTCTGACCCCGAGAGGAATCCGGATGGATACACGAAAAGTGGATGCCATTCTTAATTGGCCTTCACCAAGTTCAATCAAAGGAGTTCAACGCATGCTTGGCTTTGCCAATTTCTACCGCAGGTTTATCCCGGACTTCTCGCACATTGTACATCCCATTACAACGCTATTGCGAAAAAACAAATGCTTTGTGTGGACAGAGGAAGCCGAGAACGCCTTCCAAGAGTTAAAAGCTAAATTCACATCTGCTCCCATATTAAGACACCCGCGCCCGAACTTCCCTACATAGTGGAAACAGATGCATCCAGTTCAGCCATGGGAGCAGTCCTTTCCCAAAAGGATCCCGAAACTAACCAGCTTCACCCAGTGGCGTTTTGGTCAAGAAAATGTTCATCCCCCGAATTAAACTATGCCATAACCGACAAGGAGCTGCTGGCCATCAAGTCCGCCTTCAAGGCTTGGCGGCACTATCTACTGGGTGCCAGACATACCATCACGGTCATCACCGATCACCGCAACTTACAATACCTAAAGACAGCCAAAGCCCAATCTTTGCGCCAACTCCGTTGGGCATTGTTCTTCGCCGAGTTTGATTTTGTAATAACCTATCGACCAGGTTGTAAGAATGGTAAAGCAGACGCCCTGTCCCGGATTGGAATGGGAGAAGCAGAAATAACGTTAGAACCCGTACCCATAATTCTGGAACAGAGAATCCTTGGCCTGACATCCATACAGACACTGGAGGACATTCAAAACAAGATCCACAAACTCTTTGATTCCGTTGCCCTACAGGACTGGGCAAAGAAAGGTCCAGAGTACTCTGTCATCGATGATTTACCTAATTACCAAGGCCGGCTATTTTTACCGCAAAAGGAACTACAGGAACTTGTCATTTCCCATTACCATGACACCTTAATAGAAGGGCATCCGGGTATTGCAAAAACCAAAGCTAAAATTAGGAAGCAATTTTGGTGGCCCACCTGGCGAAAGGATGTCAAGTCATTTGTCATGTCTTGTGGCATTTGCGCACAAAATAAAGGGCAAAAGAAAAAACCTGCTGGATTATTGCAACCATTAGACATACCACCTACCCCTTGGCATACCTTGTCATTAGACTTCATCACGGATTAACCCCCGTACCAAGGTTACAATACCATTCTAGTTATTTTAGATCTTTTTTCTAAAATGGCCCACCTCATTCCTTTAAAAGGGATACCTTCAGCTTCAATCCTGGCCAAGGAATTCCTTGAAAATGTTGTCCGCCTGCATGGCTTTCCTACAGTGTTAATTTCAGATCGGGGCAGTCAATTAATTTCACATTTTTGGAGGAAATGTTGCCAACTGGCACAAATTGATGTTAGGCTTTCGACCAGTCACCACCCTCAGACCGACGGTCAAATGGAGAGGACCAACCAGACTCTTGAACAGTACCTCAGTTGTATGCTACATCAGTCTGAGGGGAATTGGAAAGACATTGTGTGGATCACAGAGTATGCGTACAATAATTCCGTACACTCAGGAACTGGACAAAGTCCTTTTTTTACCATTTATGGGCACCATCCTCGAACCTGGGATTTGGACTCAGCCCAGCATTTACAGATGCCCGCAGTGGACCATCTCCACGCTGTTATTACACAGGCCTTTAAAGAAGCAACCATCCATTTGCAAAAGGCTAAGGAAAAATACAAAAAGGATGCGGATCAGCACAGAAGTGAAGCTCCTCAATACTTAGTGGCTAACCAAGTATGGTTAGCCACTAAGCACTTACCACTCAAGGGGATTCGGACCTTTAACCCCAGGTATTTGGGACCTTTTTCTGTCAAGGCAATTATTAACCCAGTGGCCGTCAAGTTGGACCTACCTGCTCATATGCAAATCCATCCCGTCTTCCACGTGTCTCTTTTGAAGCCAGTGCAACCAGGAACTAGGCTAACCACTCCACCTGAACCTATCCTTATAGACGGGGAGCCCGAGTTCGAAGTCAAGAATATTTTGGACTCAAAAAGAGTGAGATCAAAACTCTTTTACCTAATTGACTGGAAAGGTTATGGTCCGCAGGAAAGGTCTTGGGAACCTAGTGACCACGTGCATGCACCTCGTTTAGTGAAGAGGTTCCATCGGGAATTTCCAGACAAACCACAGCCAAGGGGGAGAACGACTTTAGGAGGGGCCTTGAGGGGGAGTGCTGTCATGATGCCTGCCCCCGGAAGACCAGACCAGGCCCAGCAGCCCCGGAAGCAGGCATCATACCACTTGGAGCATGCCCAAAAGCCCCAGTTAGGGGCTGTTTGGGTACAGTCCTGGCGCCTATGGCGCCAGGCTCATAAAGATAAAGATAGTCCTGGCGCCATGGGCGCCAGGCTCATTATTGATAACTTACCTGAAGCAGACCATGCTGCATACTCACCTGAGGCAGACCATGCTGCATGAAGACTCAAGCCAAATGAGGCTTAGAAGGGACTATTTTACTGAAGGGACTATTTTGTTACTTGGGTGGGGCTGTGGAAGAATACTTACCTGGATCTTCTTCCAAGGCTATTTAAACCACGCCCGGACAGCCACACGTGCTTCACGTTATTCTGCTTGCTGCAGCGTAACGCTCACCGTGTTTTCAGCAGCTCCAGTCTTCAGCCACGCCCGCTTCAGTCCTGGGACTCCTGAAACAAGAAGAAAAGAAGGATAAAGGTTAGAACAGGAGTTTTAACTTTAATCCTTACCTGAATCCTGATCCATTACGCCACGGAACTGAAAGACAGAAGTCTTTGAAGCATCGCTTCGCATTCCTACGGCGCCACGCTGAACTCACCTGCTTGGCTGTACTTCAGCATTCCATCACGCTCTCTCCATCTCGCGGCTGCCCTCCGACACCTAAGGAGACAAAGACAGCAAGGTGAGCAAGGGGAGAAAGCAAAGACAATACCAGTTACCCCCCACAAAACTTACCTGTTTTACCACGGGGGTCTCACCTCATCTCGGGTCGGCACAGTCAACTCTGCTTCATCGCCGTACCCCGGCCCCTAAGGGGAAAACCACAATAGACTTACCTGAATCTTACTGAGTGCCATTAGGAAATCTTCGAGTGGATTAATCGGCAACCTGCAAGGAATCGGACAGAGTGAAGAGCAGACATTTGAACTCTTATGAACAATCGGACTCTAGAGTCAATACTGGAACTCACCAATTCCTCTACGCCAGTGAAGTAACTGGTCATCAACGCGCCCCTGCGGTCGACGCAGGATGGAGAGCTCATCCATCCAAACCATCAGGTGAGACTAAGGAGGGGACATCAAGAGTGATCTGTGGGAAGACTACGGGAGTGGGGAAGGTGGGTTGACACTCAATTCCACGGGTGGTTAATTCCTCTTCTCCTTTGCAGAAGAATATTCTTGCGAGCCAGACAAACTAGGCTGAGCGGGCCAGTCCAGTCAGTCATCTCGGCGCTACACGTCACGCTGGTGGACATAACAGCGGCCCAGTTCCGGTCGACGCCCCCGTGGGAACCAGGTGAGCGTAATAGAGACTCCAATGAGGGGAGGGCCAGAGAAATGGATCCTCAAAAATATAATTTACCCAGAGACCAGATGGTAAAATTTAGTGGGGAACTCCATGAGAGTAGGCCCACTAAGGGCATCCTGAAAACTTCTTCCCAGCTAGGACAGTGGGGGCGGGGGTACAAGGAGCAAGGAAGAATCAGAAGACTCTTCTGAGCGCCACAGGCCTCTTGAAACTAGGCCCCCACATTCTGCCAGCCATTCCCAAGCTCACAGAATCTGGGAGAGCCTAAAAGACCAGACATGCACATCTGGTAGCAGTGCCTCTGAGTCAGAGGATGAGTGGACCAGGGTCACCCGAACCAAAAAAGCCAACAAGGTCAAGAGGGCCTTGCTCAAGGATCCCCTAAAACAAATAAAAGCCATAAGGAGCGTCATCAGTTTCTGTCAGTATCCATAACCAAGAAACTAACCCACCAGTTGTCCAAAAATGTACATTATCTTTGCCCCTTTGAGGAAAAGGAGGGAAGATTCTATGCCCCGGTCCAAATACAGGGGCAATGTACAATTTTGGCACTGGTGGACACTGGATCCCAAGCTACCCTTCTCTCAAAAAGGGCCTTTGATCAACTGAATTCGGGAATGGGGGAGAAATACCAAATTCCTCTCACCCTTCTTCCTGGACAACTTCAGAACTTCGACAGGAAGGAAATTCCCGTGGAGGGGACTGTGGATTTGGACATTAAAATTGGGCGACACAAGGTGAAGCACCCGGTCATAGTTGTGACTCCAGAGGGCACACCTTGTTTACTAGGGAATGACATCCTGCGTAGATTGTCACCCCTCATAGATTGTGTAAACAAGGTCTTCTGGACCCCCAGACTAAACGAACAATGAAATTGAAACAGAGTGTCAACCATGTTCGTTTAAACGGCACATGCCACATGATTGAACAAAAACCTGACCAAACAGAATTTCACTTCCAGAATAGTCAAATCCCAGACGTGACAGTAATTGCAGTAGGACAACAAACTGGTGATGGGGGGTCCTCTCTATTCCTGAAAATCAACCTTCCTTCCAGTCTAAGGTGGCAAACCACACTGGAAGGAAACACTCTGAAATTCTTTACAAATTCACAATCAGAAAATCCCACTCCTATAGTCAAGAAAGATGAAAAATCAGCTCAAAGCCTGGCTGATATTCAGAAAATTGGAAAGCAGTTGTTCATCCCAATTCAGTTAAATGAAGGGAAGGACTCTGTTCACGCCCGAGTATGTGTGAACAACGGTAAGAGCTTCATCAGCGAAGCCATGTTCCGCAAACTCCCAAAAGATCCAGCCATTCCCACATTTAAACTGATAGACAAATTGGAAACGGACCTGGAAACACCCAATTCCAAAAACCTCCTGCCTAGCAGGTGTATGCTCAGAATTTCCATAGGCAACAAGAGCATAGTCCATAATTGTTGGGTAGTGCGAGATGTCCCTGCTGCATTTTACTTAGGCAGTGACATTCTCAATCGCTTTGCTATTAGTTTGGACCTAATAAACTTCAAAGCCTGGTCCCGACTAGCTGGTAATCCCATGGACTTTTATGACCCAGAGAAAGCATTTAGGTCAGCTCAACTGCTGCCTTATGCAGTTGAAATTCAGATTGAAGTGGAAGACACCATCCCAGAACGGACCCGACAATTCTCACTGCAAGTGAAAGTTAAAAGAGGACAGAAACCGAAAAACCCTGACGCCTATATTCATCTTAATGCCCATTTCCAACAGCAAGTGTTGGGGGTAAACCCAACACCACTAGTCATCATAGAACACAACACCATTCCAATAGAGGTGGATAACAGCGACTTAAAGAGTATCAATCTAGCCGCAGGCACCATTATTGGAATGGTGGTTGATGACCGACATTTTTCCATAGATTTAGGTAATGAACTGTTAGGACCAATCCCCAAGGACTGTTTTGACAGTGATAGCGATGATGACGCAACAACAGACAGGATCTTCACCCGGCATTGGGGGAATTTCCTGGTGTACAATTCCTGCCCTTATGGTAAGGAAGATGTGACCTGTGACTTCTGGAGGGATGAGGTGATCCTCCGAGACCGCAAGGACAACCTTCCCCACCTGACGCCACCAGTCCAAATCAGCACTTTGACCAGGGACTTCTCCACTCAGCTGGAGGAGGCCGCTGAGATATCAAAACCGGAAGTCTTTCCAGGCTTCAGGCAGATGGTTGAAGAGAGATTCAACCTAGCCGATGCCTGCGAGACTCTGGAGCAAAAGCAAAAATTGAAACAAGTTTTCTTAGATTTTCAAGATCTCTTCGCGGTGGACTCATATGACTGTGGTCGCACCGACATGCACACAACAACAATTCCCGATGACCCTGGCATGACTCCAGTGTTTGTGAAGCAATATCGCTTGCCTCTCGCATTAAAGGAATCCCTTACTGAAATAATTAAGAACATTGAGTCCCGTTGGATAATTCGTCCAGTCCATACCACCTTCAATAATCCGGTGCTGGGGATTTTGAAACCAAACGGCCAGTGGAGACTCTGTGCTGACCTTAGGGAGCTCAACAAACGGGTCCATACTTCCCGATGGCCTCTTCCCTACATTGACCAAGGGCTGGCCCAGAACCAGGGGTCACAGGTATTCACTGTTATTGACCTGACCAATGGGTACTGGACTGTACCTGTCAGTAGGGAGGACCAATACAAGCTGGCTTTCACCTTCGGGGGGGCAGCAGTACACATGGACCCAGACTCCCTTCGGATACAATGAATTCAACATTTTCCTACACAAGGCCATGCCCGATCTGGGTGAAAACGGTAACCTGGCCTATGTGGATGATGTTTTAGTCAAAAGCTCAACTGTGGAGGAACACATAGCGGAGATCCGTTATGTTCTGACACAGTTGAGGGCTTCCGGAGCAAAACTCTCCTTTCAAAAGGCACAGTGGTGCAGAACCTGTGTCAATTTCTTGGGGCATGAGATTACTCCTCAGGGTCTCTGTCCCCAGGAAAAGAAAGTGGAAGCACTCCTGAAATTAAAAGACCCCACAACTCTGCGGGTACTAAGGAGCCTCCTTGGACTAACTAATTACAGCAGAAAGTTCATTGAGGATTACGCAGAGATCATAAGACCCCTGATACATCTTTTGAAGGGGGGGTGTCAAGTGGGAGTGGGGTCCAGAACAAGCCGAGGCAGTAAGACAACTCAAAAGAAGCCTCTCACAAGCGCCTTGCCTAGCTTACCCTGTCAAAAACAAGGAGTTCTTCTTGGAGACAGGGTTCTCAAATACATGCTTGACTGCAGTATTATATCAGAAGCATGACAAGGTTAATAAAGTAATCGCCTATGCGAGTAAGACTTTCCTCTGTGGAGGAAAAATTCAATGATTGTGAGAAGGCACTCCTGGCAACGGTGTGGGCATTGAAGAATTACTGCCCGTTTATCCAGGGGGGACACATCATAGTGGAGACTCCACACCAGCCTCTGCAATATCTCCAAAGTGACAGAATCCAGGCCGGAAATGTGAGTAATTCCCAAATTACTTCCTGGATTCTGTCAATGCAAGGCTTTCCTGTGGAGGTCAGATATGGCCAAAACAAGAAGAGTCCCCTCGAGCACAGTCTGGCTGACTTGCATGATTGTGCCAGAGAAAACTGTCTCGAGGACGAAAGTCTTAAAATCAAGGACAACATGGAGGCATACCTTAATTCCCCACATAAAGTCTATGAAGACGACCAGTATGAGGGAATGCCCACTGTCTATATGGATGGATTGGATGGATGCTCCTACCATGTTAACAACCACGGGGAAAAATAACCTGTGGCCGGCGTAGGGAATGCATGGGTGAATGAAACCCCAGAACCCTCCGCTGGATACAAAATCGGTCCCCAAAGTAGTCAAGTGGCAGAGTTAAGGGCAGTGCATCAAGCCATCCTCACTGATGTCCAACACCAACTCCATATGTATGGAACGGGTTCGTGGAGCACCTGGTCAACTGGAAAACCAGAGGCATGCTATGTGCCAATAATAATTCATTGAAACATGGGAAATGAATCCAAAATATTGATGATCTGGTCACCTCGAATGGGGTGACCATCTACTGGAAAAAGATCAAGGGTCATTCTAAAGTAGAGGGACCAGACAAAACTGGAAATGACCTAGCTGATCAGCTGGCCAAAACCAGAGCCATCCAAGGGGATCTACTTGAGATCGAGTCCCTGTTGGGGGAAATCCAGGTCACTGCTATCACTAGGTCCCAGACAAATGCTCACAATGAACTCTCAACTGCACAATGGAGTAGGGAGACCCCAGATGCTGATTTGATTACGGCTCAAAAAGGGGATCCAATAATTGGTAAGTTTTATCAACACATTGAGGACCCTGAGAACTTTCCCCTGACGGATACCGATTACATAGGGAAAGAGGACATCAGAGTGTTGATGAAATGTCCAAAAATATTCAGAATCCAGGACGGTTTGTTGGTGAGGAGATCCCTAGTTGGCCATTACCAGTGGGTGGTCCCCACCTCATTCCGAAGCCTGATGCTAAGTCACGCCCATGATGTGGCCACAGCCGGTCATAGGGGGTTTCATACGACATTAGAAATCTTAAGAGAGGTTGCATCCTGGCCAGACATTGGATAGGACCTCGACCAATACTTGAAGGGGTGTCTTGTGTGTGCAGAATTTCAGCCAACATCCCTCAGACACTGTGCGCCTCTCCAAAAGAGGAGGATGACACTGCCTTGGTCAGATATACAAGTCGATTTTATCGGGCCCATGATTCACTTCTCTAGGGGGAACAAGTACATGATGACCGTGACACGCTTGTTCACAAAATGGGTGCAATGTCTCTCGTCCCCAAACTGCAAGGCAGAAACAGCAGCTGCCCTGATGCTCAACCACATCTTCTCGCGTTTTGGACTACCCCAAAGGATCGAGTCAGACTGAGCTAGCCACTTCACTAGCAAAGCGATGACAAAGATGTGGGAGATACTTGGGGTCAAAAGGAAACTACACATTGCCTACCGGAAAGCCTCTAGTGGTGGAGTTGAGAGATACAACAAGACAATTGTGAGTATATTAAAAAAGGTTTGTGGCAGATTCTGGGCCAAGTTGGGACATTCGATTACCTCTTGTCCTGATGGCCATCAGATCTACCCCTTCTTCTGCAACTAAAATGTCTCTGTTTGAGCTGATGACTGGATGAAGGATGGTGCTTCCCCAGCATCTGCTCTACAGAACCCAAGAGCAGACTTTGATAAATGCCTCCACAACTCATGAGTATGTTGGGAATCTGAGAAAACACCTTCAACATGCTTTTGCCGAAGCTCAGTGGAATCTAGAAAGATCTGCAGGCAGTATGAGACCCTCTATGACCTTAAGACTACTAGAAAAGAATAACAAGTAGGAGACCGGGTCTACTAGTACAATTTCCAAAATCCGTATCCCCAAAGGCAGTTTGGCAGAAGGGGAAGATAAGTGGGTTCACATCAACCAGCTGAAGTGTTGCCATCCTAGGCATACTCTGCAGCAATAAGAGGATTCATCTGGAAACCCAGAGGGGGACATTCCAGATCCCTAGAAATTCCAACTATAAAACTATTCCACATGTTGAAAATCAGTAATAATTGCAAACAGGAAAGAGTGTAAATTATATATCAAATATATGCATCTGCCCCACTACATGAATAGTGGTGGGTAAATGTCTACAAATATGCTCTGTTTTGTCATCCTAGGACTAAACCATGGATGCTAAGCACCAAGGAGGACCACTCAGGGACCAGGAGGAAAGACCCAAGGGGCCCGGGGTATCGCTCTATACTCTCATCCGGAACTGGCGAGGAGAACCTGTCGATCCAGCACTGATGGAAGAAGCAGACACATTTTTTCCACTTGTACCAAAGAGAAAAACTGAACATCCCAATCTCCCGACTTCCCCTTGACGGGCGGTCAAAAGTCAAGTGGCGAGGGGGGGCTTTGTGGGATGTATTAACCCACTTACGCTCTGCCCTGTGGCATTACTGTGTGCTGGTGGCACCAGAATCATCAAAATGGCCACAAAACCCCTATGCGTGCCAAAAACCTATGGAATCTGCACCTTTAAAGTACAAAAAGGTGGCTGCCAAATCTACCATGCATATTGTCAGTGGGTGAACAAAGACTTCACTTCTGAAACATGTCATTGGGCTGCCCAACATGTAAAAATGGAGCACAGGTGAAAAGCAGTGCTTGCTGAAAGAAATTCGGAATCTTGTTTTCAATCTTTTTCTGGTTGCTGAAAATACGAAATGCTGGTCCTAAACACCCGCAAACATCCAATATTCTTGCTGGGTGTCACATTTTACTAAATTCAAGAAATCATTGTGAAATTGCCATATCCTGGAAAGCTGAATTGGTCACAAAAACATCCACAGCCAGTTTGCCTGCCTGTGAAAGCTGTCAAAATCTGGGCGCAGTACCAGCGGGTGCCTGAATGCTGTTTTCAAAAGCCTGCATTAGAACTGTAAACTTGTACCATTAAGATCTAATGTCTAAAATCTAAGTGAACTGTTATCAAGAGTAACCTAGGTTGTAACTATTTAAACTTCATGGTTTAGAGTCATGGTTTAGAGTCTGGAATCAGTGTTCTAGATGTTTGTTTTAAAATTGCAAGTTTATTTTCTACAAAGAAAAATGTAACAAAATTACATTTGAAGTAAACCTGACTACAGGCCAAAACCACAAACAACTTCCCCCACAAAGCCAGGCAGCTCCCTTCCGCTCTCTAGAACTCACATTCATGTGTTGATTAAGAGGGGAGGAGCACTTGGGCTGCTCTGTGAAGGACACAATGGACTTCCTCTCAGGCAAGGAGATGCTAATCAGGAAGGATCTAAATGGCCTCTCCCAGAAGGAAGGGGGCGGGGAATGGCTTCTGAAGCTGCAAGCAGGAGAAGGAGGCAGGCACAAACAACTTTTGTTGATTCACAATGGACAAAAAGCAGATTACTAAAAAGTCTGATAATTTACTGTGGACAATTGTAAAAAATATATAAATCCCAGACTTCTGAACCTACATTTTTGCTGCACATTTTAAGAGGAGCCAGAACTCTGCTATGTTCTGGGACGTAACTGTAGAAATTGTGTTTTTCTAGCAAATGTAATTATGTCAAAAGCATGAAACTTCACACACTTATGCCCATATGCAATGCGCACAGTTGTACAATATTTTGGATAAACTAGATATGGTGTTCTGGTCAAAAAGGGCAGAATTCTGTCAAAAGCCAACACAAGATCCTACAAGGACGGGGCTTGCAAGAGCCTGTGCTCCACAAAATATGTGATCCAGATATGTTATTGTTATAAAGTTTGTAAAATTGTAAATATGTATTATACTAAAAGTAGATGTCATGTTCAAAAGCCAAGGGGAGGATTCTCTGACTCATAAAACCACATCATCATGGTGACACCCTGTTTTCTCCTCCAATCAAGGGAGAGGGGAGATTCTAGCCTATAGCCAGCCAAGGGGGCATGCTTAGGATAATCTAGCACACACACACCTTTATCAAATGCATAAATAGAGACAGCTGAGGACTTAGAAAGACACACAGATTCACCAACCAATCGATTGCTGGCGGAGGACTTTGTAAGAGAACTTAACATCTTCCCTGCTCCAGACTCCAGAAACTTGGCAAGTAGAAATGCCCACTTCCATAGCTGAACCATTCTCAGTTAGGCCTTACATTCCTGAAACCAGAATTTACCCCAGACATCTAAGGGGAACCAAAGAACAGCCGTGATGTTCTGTAACTGCTTTCCTGCTAAGAATTATTGCCAGAATCCAAAGACCCAACCCAGTAGAGCGGTGCTGTGACCAGATATCTGTGAACCAGAGCCATTGCCGACCAGTCCAGTCCGGAGTGCCCAGCAGCCTGTCCCAGTCCGGTGTGCCCAGCAGAATTTCTGACCAGAACCCCTGATCTTGACGGACCAGAATTCCTGACGGTTCTGTTCAAACCTATACAGTGAGTATCCCTAGTATAGGACTGTCACTAGCCTATGTACTCTCCATAGTCATCCCTATCCAAATCCATCCTCTATTATATCCAAAAAGGCATTGTGAGAATATTTCTGAACTGCCTGAACTCTCTATCTCATCCCTATTATCTCCTTCTGTACTAGTAGTGTTAAACCGATCTTTGCGCTGATATATATTTCATCTGAAGAAGGCAAGCTTCTCTGCAGGCAAAAACTTGATCCAGAGGCGTCCTGGTCTGGTGGCTGTGCTGTCGTGTAGTATTTGCTTCTTCATAGTCTGACCCTAGTGTAATGAAATCATGTTTGTTTTTTAAAAAGCGTATCCCTGTTTTTTCATTTTGGTGCATATTTGAAAAAAACGACCTCTGCAAAAACGTCCATAACTTCTTCAGTGTCTGCTTGTAGCTAACATCCTAGGCTTTCCATAGAACCAAAAAGCGCATCTCAAATCCGTATAGTTCTCCCGCGATCGCGATTATCGCACACGGAAAAGTTTGCCACGAATTTTCATTTTGGCAAAATATTATACGTGTAAAATAGCTTTTTATTGCACCCGACCTCAAATTTCAGTTTTCACATTGCTTCTTAGTGTCAAATCATTGCTAGTGTTTGTCTACAACCATATACAGTTGCTCCCATTAGAATTTAAACAATTTCAGTGATTAAGCCATATTTAGTGTTTTACCCATTCCATTCAAAGCCAACTTTAAAACCATTTTACAGTTTGCCAATCAGTTCTGTTTCTCTCTTGTGTTTGCTGGGGGGAAATTGGGATTGATACATCTGCTTGAATTCTGCATTCCTGAAACCTGTTCTCTCTCCTCCTATATCTCTACATTGCATATTGGGGGGTTGAGGAGTGTGCAGGGGGAAATAGTAACCACACTGCTATTTGATTTGAATATACACCCAAAAGGATTATTTCTGTGCTGCATTATTTTTGCTCATCATTACTCCTTGTGATTAAAGAGATTGCTTAGTGTGACATCACCCCATTGGTGATTATTGTATACCCATTAAAAATAGTGTGATTATATTGTGAAATACATAAATAAATATTTTAACTTTGCAAACCAGTCTGATTCCTGGTTCAGTGTGACGTGGGGGGTTCAAAGAGAGGGGTGTGATATAAGTGGTACATCGTTCAGAATAAAAGAACTTTTAGACACAAATAAATAAATAGGGATTTCAGTTGTGCGTTACACGCTAGGCATTGACTTAGGTGAAGTGCCGGATTGAAATCACTTACAGAGCGCATCCTACTTTCGCTTCTGGATTCCCCTAAACCTTCCCTGCGGTTCGAAATAGAGAGAGCCCACCAATCCCTAACAGCAAATCCCAGGCCGGGTGCTCCTCCCTGCCCCATCATAGCAAGAGTGCTAAACTACCGGGATAGAGATTCCCTTCTTCGAGCAGCAAGATCCAAAGGCGACCTCTTCCTCGGCTCCTCCAGAATCCACCTTTACCCAGATTTCTCTTTGGCTATACAACAAGAGTGGAAAACCTTTCTCGCCACCAAGAAAAGGCTGCGAGACCTGGGTGTCAAATACTCAATGCTTTACCCGGCTAAACTCAGAATTGAACACTCGAATCAAGTCTTCTTCTTCACCATGCATGAGGAGGCCTCCAAATGTATCGATGATCATTTTCCAGGATGACCAAAATATGACTCTACTACTGCAGACACTTCAGTTTGCCCTTTGAAGAATGTTTAACAATACCAAGTGCAGAACTAGGCCCGGATAACTGATACGTCTGCAGACCACTAGTCTTATCAGATCGACTGACGTGTAGTTCTGACTCATAAGTTTTGCTCCTTCACTTCTTATGTATTGTTTTTACATTATGCACCACATAATGCCTAGTTAATACCCTACTTCGAAAGCATTACCGCTCATGGCCAACGCACGGCCCTCCAGGTGATGCTGCTGCTGCTCGTGGTTGAGTTAAAGGTTTTCTGGGTTTTCACCTCTCTGATTGGGGGAGGGGTGCAGGAGGAGGTGGGCTGGGAGGGGTTTCTAGTTAAAAAAATGCTTGACACGCGACTGGGAACCCGAGTACCTAAATGTATCCAGATAGGCACTATCTGATCGGGGCCTCTCTGCATCTGGTCTGGTCCCTGCAGGTCATTGTATGGTTTAGGCAATTGCCTATTGTTGCTGGTTCCCATCCTAATGGCTGAAGATAGCATTGTATGCATGAGCTGGAATGTCAGGGGGCTGAGTAATCACACCAAAATGCATAAATTGCAGTTATATATTGAACGGCACAAAGTTAAACTACTTTTCCTGCAAGAAACACACGCTCTTTCCAGCAGATGTGAGAGGTTTGCGAGATAATCCGGCTCCCAACGCTATTATACCAACTATTCCACCCAGAACCGCAGAGTCATGATCTTAATCCATAAAAGTCTTAAATTTCAGCATAAAGTAACTCATGTAGATTCCCTGGGATGTTATGTTTTGCTCTTTGGGGCCCTGCTGGGCAGAGAGGTTGTACTACTTTTTATGGCCCTAAGATCGATGATCCCGACTTCTACACCCATCTCTCCTCCCTGCTATCTGTATTGCCTTTTGGCCCTATACTCTGGGGTAGGGATTTTAACACTATTTTAGACGTGGATCTCGATAGATCGGGCTCCAGACCCCGCCAACTCTCCAAGGCAGCCAGAACCATCATGGAGGTGCAAGCCCAGTTAGTGGTGTCTGATGCAAGGAGGCTGATCCACCCCGATTCCCGAACCTACTCCTTTTACTCCTCAGTACACAATTCACACTCACGCATTGACAGATGGCCCATCTCGGATATCCTAGTCAGAACCATTACACAAATGTCTATCCTTCCCAGAACATTTTCAGACCACTCCCCGGTGACAGTTTTCCTGAGGTGGAGTGCGGACAATCCAGGGGCTCACTCATGGAGGTTGAAACCGCATTCTTTCCTAGATATTGCTTTCGAAACAGAACTGGGGACCACTATTGATGACTTTTTCATACTAAACACTGGTTCTGTCAAATCACAAGCCACCCTCTGGGAGACATTCAAAGTTAACATCAAGGGTATTGCAATTTCCAAAGAGGCGGGGATTCTCAGAGTGAACCGGAGGAAAATCGCAGAGAGCAAATCCTGACTCGCCCTCCTCGAGGCCCAGTACGCTTCCCCTCAGTCACCCGTCTTTCTCACCGATATAGGCACGGAGCTGGATATGTTCCGTGCAGAGCGGGAATGGAAGTTCCTAGATGACCTCCAGTCTGCTCGTAGATACTGGGAGGGGGAGCGCCCTGGTCGCATCCTAGCTAGACTGCTCAGCCCAGAGACTGGTCCGCCCCATATTCCAGCTATTGAGAGGGCCGATGGCACTCTGGCCCTGTCATCACACAATATTAATGCTGAATTATGGTCTTTCTACGAAACACTCTACTCCAACGCGGACAATGTTTCCACGGCTGACAGAGAGACATTCATGGATAGCCTCCTGCTCTCTATCCTTTCTTTTGAGACCAGGGATGCCCTAGACACTCCGATTACACCTGAGGAAATATCCAAGGCTATAGACGCCCTAACCTCTGGGAAGGCCCCCGGATCTGACAGACTCCCCGTTGAATTCTAAAAGCGTTATACGACCCACTTGGTTCCCCAATCGTCAGCCCTATGGGAGGAGTCCTGCGAGACAGGGATTCACCCCCCCTCTCTTCAAGAGGCAATCATTTCGGTATTACTTAAACCAGGCAAACCTCCCACACAATGTGGCTCATACCGCCCCCTCTCCCTTATCAATTGCGACGTCAACATCTACACAGAGGTATTAGCCCTGAGACTGGCCCCGTATATGTCATTCGTTATTCACCCGGATTAGCCAGGATTTATTCCGGGGCACTACAGTTCTCTTAATTTGAGCCGCTTATTCAACATACTTGCCCAGGTCGACCCAGGCGCACAGGCTGTCGCAGCCACTCTCCATATGCAGAAAGCATTCGACTCTGTTTCCTGGAGCTAGCTATGGCAGGTCCTCAAAAGAAGTAACTTTGGTCCCCGTTTTCGCTACTGGGTTAAACTCTTATACTCTTCTCCTGTTGCCAAGGTTTGCACCGAAGACCGATGTTCGTCCCAAATCAAATAGCCAAGGGCATGAGACAGGGATGCCCCTTCTCACCGTTAATATTTGCCATAGCCATTGAGCCCTTGGCCGACAGGATACGCCAACAACATGCACACAGAGGCATAAGACTGTCTGGTTCCCCCACGATCATTTCCCTTTATGCAGACGATGCTGTCCTTTTCATCCGCTCTCCTAAACAAAACCTAGCCCCAGTACTAGAAGATGTCATTCTCTTCGTTAAAATATCGGGTCTCAAAGTAAACTACTCTAAATCTACATTATTTCCATTAACCGAAGTCACCACCCCTCCCCTAGACCCTCTGGGATTCACATGGTCACAATCCGAGATTACCTATCTTGAAGTAGTGGTCCAACCAAACTCCTTGTATGAGGCCAATTTCAGGAAATACCTGATCACCTTTACCCACAAATGCACAGGCTGGACTAAATTGCCAATCTCTCTGGCCGGTAGCATCGCCATCCTTAAGATGATAGTGCTACCCCAACTCTTATGCAGATTCCTGAATGTCCCTCTATGTTCAAGCCGCAAATTCTTTAAAATGCTGATCCGAACCATTAACACCTTCTTGTGGCACTGCGGTGCGGTCCGCCTGAAACTGGAAACATTGTCCACACCAATGCCAAGGGGCAGTTTAGGCACCCCTCACTTTGAGAAGTATTGGTTGGCTGCTCAAGCACGCTATGCTCCACAATGGTTTGTATCCACTGATGCCCCACCACATGTTAAACATGAATGCCTGGCCGTTGATGATTGTGATATCTGTTCCTTAGTTCTCCCCTCTCATTGCGTCAAATTTGAACCCCTCGACCCCGCTGGATCCATGGCACTGGCCTTGAATAAGCTGTGGAAACAGGCTAATATCTCACGCCCCTTCCATGGTGACTTCCCCCTTTGGAACTTCCTCCCGGAATCTCCCTGTGTTGGCCCCACAACAACACGTCTCTAGGCTAGTGCAGATCTCTGTGCTATCCGAAATGTTTTCGACCAGGGTATCTTTCTCGAGGGGCCAGATCTGCTGGAACCTCTGCAAGGTAAGCCCTCCCACTGGCTGTACCGTTTTCAGACAACTCAAAGGCATGCCATCTTCTGCGTTCTGGTTCCATAAAGATATTTGGAACATTCTGTTAAAGGAATTAAAGGTCACAGAGAAACCATTGTTCCTCAAATACTTATTCAAGCTATTGCCACTTGAGAAATTTGATCTGAACAAAATCCAGGTAATGTGACACTTGACAATCAGCTGAGGGACCTGATTTGTCACAGTCATTTCCACATGACAAGGTCAGACCAGTGGATCCAGTTGACAATTAGGTTGACTAAGCTTTACAAAGCACATAATCAGCTCATTATTCTTGCTGCTGCCTGCTCGGAAAATGCAACTCCATCTCCTTTCCTGGATTTTAAAACTCTGTTTTCCATATAAATAGAAGGGGCGTACATTGCTCCATTATTGGACATTATGAAGCGTTAGTTACAATTTCTCTCAGCCATTAATGATGACATTATAAGGATCCAAGCAGAGACTGAGGTGGTGAAAGCCTATGGGAAAACACATGGGCAGCATGTCTCCTTGGCTGTCAGAACCTGGGGGTGGATCACTTAAGCAGACATTTACTGTCAATGGTAGGCTATTGCCTGGCTCCACACATATTCCAGCTCCTGGTGGAATCAGTGGCATTGTCTATGGCTGAATCTTTTTGCCTTGGAAATCAATTCTCTTCTTGATTCATTTTGGGTTATTGGAGTTATTAATCAAAGAAAGTCCACAGTCACAGTGACCTGCTACTTAGGAGGCATGCAGATATCAGTGGTTATCCTTTTCGGCTTGGTGCCTTGAAAAAAAAATAATCCTTCAGTCTCAGCGAATAGTCGAAAAATCCTTGATTTAATATGCAATGGTCCAAGTTTAATAATTAAAGGGTGACACTGTGGTTAGAAATCCAATTTGTGCATTCTGGAGGCTTGACCCTCTCACGTTTGTCTTTTCAGAAGCTTTGTGCTACACAAACCTTCAAGGCCGCCAATGGTTCCAACATTAGATGTACACTTTGTCAGCTGACAGGTCCAAAAACCTTATTATGAATCACTGGAAGAAGTGGACATCCATTTTATGTCATAGAAGACTACTTATGTAGCAGCCATCATATTGGGCAGCCTCATTAGCAAATTAGGGGGCTTTCTCATTTCCGTACCTTACCTACAGTTTAACGCTGAGAAGGTCATTCTGTGGATTAGTCAAACATTCCTTTATATTCTTTGTTCAGAATTTCATGTAAATCAGGATGTGGTTCTCCCTGTTTTTTGCCTGAATCCTACTTTACTACAAGAGCAGTTAAACAATTATTTTATCTTGGTTCAGGCTCTCCTTATCTGCAAAGGAAGCACATCATCATTTTGTAATGCAGAATACATATTTGTTTCAAGTCTATGGATCCACTCAGCATATGTGCAAGCAGGTGTTCCTTTGCCTTTGTCCAGACAGCTGCAACCTTTGGCTCTCCAGGTGTTTTAGGCTACAACCACCACCAGCCCTAACCAACATAGTCAATGGCGTGGGATCATGGGAGTCACAGTCCAACACATCTGGAGAGCCACAGGTTTCAGACCCCTGAAATGGTCTATCCAATGCTGCTCCATCACAGTTATAGCGGTATCCTGGTTACAGTGGTCTCATGGCCAGCAGAGTGTTTATCCGAGACATTTGTAAGACATTATACGTTTTCAAGCCCTGATAGCCCTGATAGATTCATCTGTCCCTACAAACGTACAACTAATAGTTTACGGTCAGCAGATGTTGGACCCAAGTTACTGCAGGATGGCGTCGCAGTACATCTGTGTCCCGGTGCTATTGATGGTCATGGTATACTGATTCGTGTTTCTTCATTTAGTAAGGACTGTGATGAAGAAGGGGGAGGGAGACATTGGCTATGTTACCATCCTCATTACCTTTAGTGCACCTGTCTCATCACAGTCCATTTATCACACTCCCTCTCACGTTTCCTGGGTCCATGAGCCACCTCTGATATAAGAAAAACATAGGATACCGGAAAGGTAGAGTTGTATGCTCCCTTTAGGGATCTGGGTAAAAGTCTTGGATTTTAGCAACCTTGGGTGGACTAGGAGTAATGCAGTGTCAGTCCCCATTCATGGGGTTTTGGAGCATTTTTGCATTTGTACTGTGGGCAGTACTTAGCTCATGATAACCCCCCATTTTGAGGTGGTATTGCAAATATCCAGTCAAGTGCTAGAGAGGTCCCTCCACATTAACCCTAAATTTTGAATTTGGCAGTGTGGCAAATGTGGTGCCAATTCCATCGCCGCACATTTTTAACTTCATGCCCAAACTTATAATCAGGCCCCCTGACTGGTAGATGTGATCCAGAAGATGGCTCAGTTAATTAAGACATCTCTTTTCCCCAGAGGACACTTCCAGTACTCCCTCTCTGGAGGGATATGTTGCATTATTTAGCTTCTACCTTATGTTGGGAAAAGATTGTGCAGGAAACATCCTACTTATTTCTTGTTAGTATCACTAGCATACACTTGTCTTCCCAAACGCGTTACCTGTGGCAAGGGATTTGTAACTCACAAAGTATGGGACCAAGGTTAGCCAGAAGTAGATGCTGGCTAAGCAGAAGGCACTCGTACTTGGACATTTACTCCCACCATTGCTTTCTGCATCTTGAACATCACCTCTCGCGAGACCTTTTTCATCTCCCTAGCAGTAGGGGCTGGCAGCCTAACATTGGGAATCTTTACATTTTTCAAAGCAGAACCTTCAGGAATCATAGTGATGGAGACTGGCCAGCTTGAATCAACATCACCTGTGCTTTCCCTAATGCTCAACTGGGTTCTTAACTCAAAAATGACTTTCTCAGCCCTTTTCCAACTTCAAAATAAACTCCAACACCATCATATTTATTCACGCGCCCAGGCCTGCCACCCAGTTTGATTATACAATACAGTCTACTGGCCAGACACATTTGAAGCTATAGCAGGGTTCGGGGAGGAGCAATGAGATCTAAGATTGAGCGAGTAGGGTCTCTAGCCTAACTTCTTAATGAGCTTTTGCACCAGACTCAGGTTTGCCCAAATTGGCCAAAGGGTAAAAGACATTTGAACACCATATGGCGAGGGCACAGTCTGCTTACCTGTCTTTTGCCCCTTCATATAACTATTAACTAATCCGCCTCAAATTCTCAACCTGGGCCCCTCCCCCTCTTTTCCCTTTTGTGAGCCTTGCATACGTAAAATAACCCGGGAAATACTATTGACTGAACACATGGGTGCCTTGAATACTTTATCTACACCTTCTTTAGATAGCCTGTTATGTTTTTTCCAAGGACTGGCTGAACTATGTTTCTGCATTGAAGTATGTATCAGTGTTGCTTGCCATCACGTTCTCCCATTGGCTCAACATGGTTTCATTCTCTCCAGGGTAAAGCATCAGATTCCTCTTGTAATTATTCTTTACAAGCTGTTTGATGTTTGTCCTTGAGACCTCCTATCTATTTCCCGGGTTTTTTCTTCTTATGCTGGTGGCCACATTTTTTTGCCCTGACCATTTATTAAGCAGATGATATTTCTTGACAATTCTATTTGTAGCTAAAATCCATTGCACGCACGCATGCGCATGAAGTAAACAACAAAGCAGTTTTGTTGAAGAATTGGGAAGCATAGCCCACTATGCACACTTTATTACTTTCTAAAGTATATTCTGGGGAACTTAACAAAAATGTATTACCTCATTTGTGGACATTATTACTAGCTAAAAGTACATTTAGTGAAAAACAAAAGACGCATAGCTACACTGGCAGATGTTTATTCACCCACAGTGCACATAATGCATGCAGAAGTGGAAGTTCATTGATTAAGACAATCCACGTGACTTCGGGATCATCCTGGCTGCTGCTTTTTCTTGGGGAATGTCAATAAACAGTTATGGTTTGGAAGATGGGCCCTAGGAGTACACATTTCATTAAGTTGGAGGTGGCCTGCCTAATACACGGCTTGGCATGTTACATGCCACATATGCCAGAGTGGTGTGGGATGTTATACCCCCTCCCAGTAAAGAAGGCATTATTCGAGAAGGTTATCTCCAAGATGAATGTGAGAAATGGTGTCAATGCACCCTCAACAAGCCAGTCATGTGTCAAGTAATGATGTTACTCTGGGATCCATACCTGCTTATAAGCCTGGGTGGAGAGGTACGGCAGGCTCTGAAACCCAGGCTTGCAATAGGAGCAGAAGGTGGTGTTAAGTGAGTGCAAGTTATTTATGAAATGCGTGTCTCATTTAAGCTTTAACTTATTTTTAAAAACAAAACTTTTAAATCCTCGACCTCATCATCACTACCCTGCCCACCTCCATAACAGCTCTCCAATCCTGCTGGGCAGTCCCCTTTGTCATTAATGACACCACACCAGTCAAGCAAACCCATCAGAAATCCTGAAAACAAGCCTGCAGATCATTCAAGAACTTCCCACTGGAGGCTCTCAGGGAAGACCTCGCCAGACTCCACTTCACATGGCCTGATCTACTTCTGGTGTTATGATTTGTTATGTTATCCATTTGTGTACCAAGAACAGTGCACTATTCGCCCAAGGGCATCTTGGCGCTACAGAGAGAATTTCAATAACAAAACGGAGGCCATTTTCTCAAAATGAAAGGGTTTTCAAAGAGCGTATGTTTAACAGTCGAATGCAGGGCTAACTGGCAGAGCGTTCCAGAGCTTAGTGGCAGCCACTGAGAAGGAACAGCTATCCAATCCGCGCATTAGGGAAACTAGGGACAAAAATAAGAAATCTGTCCCTAGAATGAAGAAGGCGGGAAGAGTCACAGGGTCAGAACTTAGATTGTAGATATTCACCTCCCACATCATAGAAGGCCCTGTGGGCCAGACACAGGGATTTAAAATAAACACACTGTGCCACTGGAAGCCAATTGAGGGCAGACAGGATTGGAGAGGTGTGATCCCTAACAGGCTTCCCAGTAGCCAGCCTGGCCGCCGAATTCTGAAGACTCTGGAGGCGCTCAATCAAAAAATCAGGATGCGCCAGATACAGTGAGTTGCAATATTCGATACAACCTATTACCAGAGCTGCAACTACAGGGGCCCATAGGTGCTGAGGAGGGAACCCCAGGACATTTCTCAAAATCTTCAGCTGAAAGTAGCCAGTTTGACAGAATACACCAATCTGAGCTGCCATAGACAGTGTCACAGACAATTTGACTCCCAAGTTTTTAACTCTGAGAGCAGGAACAGGCAGAGGAACAAAAGAAAGAGGACAAAGGGAAGGAGTCCAAAGAGAAGACGATAAGGCAGAACCCACCACCATCACCTCAGACTTACCCCCATTCAATTTAAGCCAGCTGTTGCTCATCCAGCCACCCACAGCAGCTAAACAGACTCTCAGCTGACAAGCATTGGGCTGATGGGCCAGATGAAGGCGGACTAAGATCTGAGTATCGTCCACGTAAGAATAGCAGCGAAAGCCGTGGGACTGTATGAGCGCAACAAGAGGCTGTATGTAAATGTTAAACAGAGTAGAGGAAAGGCAGAACCTTGGGTGACACCACAGAGCAGAGAAGAGGATGCAGAACAGAATGGTGGAAGAGACACAGACTGAGAATGATTGGAGAGAAAAGAACAAAACAGTGACAGAACCGTACCAGAGATCCCTGCCATGGACAGACGACTGAGCATGATGGAGTGGTCAATGGTATCAAAAGCCGCTGACAGATCTAATGAAATCAGTGCAGCCACTCCACCCTGATCAACAAGGCCTGCCAGGTTGTCAAGGACCGACACCAACACAGTTTTGGTGCCGCAACTTGGCAGAAAACCTGGTTGAAAAGCATCTAACAGGTAGGAATCTTCACAAAACCTACCTAGCAGAGGGGAAATCAAGGACTCTAGGAGTTTCATCAGAAAAGGGAGTAGCGACATCGGGTAAAAATTTGCTGCGACCAATGGGTCGAGAGACGGCTTCTTAAGCAAGGGGATGACCAAGGCATGTTTAAGCTCAGTTGGAATCTCCCACATGGAGCAGGACTGATTAATAGCAATAGCAACTTTGGACATAATGCTAGGCATGATTTTCTTTTAAATGTGCAAAGAGATGGTATCCGCAGAAGAAGAGGATTTCATATTGTTGGTAGCAGGCAAAGTATCCATTGAAGAAAAAGAGGGAAAAGTCGGCCAGGAGTGGGCAGGGTCGGTCGGGAACAGAGAGGACACTCGAGAATGAGCAAAAGGCAGAGGAGTGGCCAGCTGATTAGTCCTTAGAACACTCTGAACAATAACTTCACAAAGATCCACAATCTTGTGGACAAAAAAGTTTGCCACAGAATCACACAATTCTTGAGCAAGGAGGGGACGAGTCATGCAGAGCAGAATTGTAGGACAAGGAATGCACCACATTAAACAATTCTTTAGATTGAATAATGTAATTTTCTTTTTTTAAAAAATTTTGTTTTATTGAGCATTCTTCAGTCAAACATCGGTACCATGCAAACACATGGTCATGAACAATGAAAGAAAATCAACAGACCAGAAACAACCCCCCCCAGTGTTTAAACAGGAAGCATTCGCCATTCATCCAAATAAACTATAAACTAGGCCAGATCGTTTGGAATCAGCGGCCAGGAGGCTAAGCACCAGTTATATGTAGGCTTCCAGGAACGGCGCCTACTCCATTTCCCTGCCAGGTGAAATGTCAATTAGGAGGCCAGTGATGTTTTCCATGTCATACCGCTCCATGGCTTTCCTTGGCCAGGCGGCCTCTGTCGGAAGAGCCAGTAATTTCCAGCCTATTGTCATGATCCATGCCCCTGACCCCCTCAGGTATAAAACCCTTCACACTGGCCCCACGGGCCTTACAACTCCATCAGAAACATACATGGAGTCAGCCATTATCAGGAATAAAGCAATACCAGTTTTGGACCTTAATCCAACATGGAGGCCTATTACACAGCTCAGTTCTTTAGAACCAAGCCATGCGGTCTAGTGTTTTGGGTGTGGCTGGGCCTGGATCTACGTGGCCTGGAATTACTTTACCTGGGCTATTTAAACCACACCCAAACAGCAGAACATGCTTCGCAATATTCTGCACTCCTGCAGCGTAACGCTCACCATGTCCAGCTCCAGCAGATGAGCAGGAGCTGGACATGGTGAGCGTTACGCTGCAGGAGTGCAGAATCTTGCGAAGCATGTTCTGCTGTTTGGGTGTGGTTTAAATAGCCCAGGTAAAGTAATTCCAGGCCACGTAGATCCAGGCCCAGCCACACCCAAAACACTAGACCGCATGGCTTGGCACTAGCCATGCTCTAGCCGGCGGCCCGATCCTGAAGCCCTAGATCCGGATTCCATTAATAACCTGGAAGAACAGCATTAGCGAGCAAGAACACTTACCTGTGAAGTAACCGGCCTTGAATCCATCCTGCCCTTCGCTTACCTCGCTCATCTCCGGAGTTCGCCACAACCTGCAAAGGTAAAGAAACAAGGACAGCATTAATAACAATTCTTACCTGGGCAAGCAGCGAGTCCTGGCAGCACCCTGCGCTTCTCTTACCTTGCCCATCGGTTTCACTGCAACCTGCAAGGGAGAAGGAACAAGGTCAGCATTAACAAAGCCGTTACCTGGGCAAGCAGTGCTTCAATCGCTCATCACTCCGGAACATCACCGCACCCTGTACAAAGAAAAGAAGAGAACACAGGTTAGCAATTAACACCAATAAACAGCGCAGCGCTCCGCGCATCAATAACTCACCGTGGTCTTTGCCATCGGTGCGTCAACTCGGACATCACAAGCATCCCTGTGAAAACAAAAAGAGACATTGTTAGGGAACAGCGTACTGGAGCAAGACGCTGAGAAGACAGAGAAAATGGAGGGAAAGAGAGAGACAGAATAAACACAGAAAAGACATTATAACTCACCTGGAAGACAGCAAGCAGAGTCGGAGTCACAGCCGGTCTGGACCCAACATAAGGGCACACGGACCAGTGAAGTAACTAGGTCCACGGAACGCCTGCACCAACCACGTGCCCCTGCACAGAGACGCAGGACGGAGAGTTCAACGCACAAAAACCTAAGGTGAGCAATAACCCCAAGGGAGGGGATTTGGACCAGAGGGAGGTGGGAGTTTGCCCATCACAGAACCAGTATCTTAACCCTCCATTCTCCTGTTATAGGCGCTACCCAACGTCTGGCACATAACCAAGGAGAGAGGGGACCGGGATAGTGCTTAGACCTTCATCCAGTATCGTGTGGCGCCCCCGTGGATACCAGGTGAGCGTAACACCTATAGTGATGCAGGCCCTCGCTGTGAGCAACAGGAAGTGAGTCATGTGGGGCACTCTCTTCAGGCAGTCGTCCTGTTGCTCCAGGCCAAAAAGGACCAGCCCCGGGTCCAAGTCCCAGGGGAATCCCTCAATCTTCCTGATCCAGGCCAGGACCTCCTTCCAGTATGCTTGCGACTTGGGACAGGCCCAGCACATATGCCAATAATTGGCCTGATTACCACAGCCTGTTCAGCACATGGGACTTGTCTGAGCAAACATCTTTGACAGTCTTAGGGGGTTGAACTGCCACCTATGTAGCAATTTTAGTCCATGGAGTTTGTACTGTGCTGAAATAGACACATTGTGTGCTGACTTGCACATCCTGACCCACAGGCCGTCCGTCATCCTTGGGCCCATGTCTTTTACCCATCTTTTGCATAGCCCTTCTGTTTTGGTCCCTCTCACGTTGAGGAGCATGGTATATAGAGTTGAGATGAGTCCTTTAGTGTGGGCTGATTCACTCAGGATTTTCTCAAAGGGAGTGAGATCCCGCACAAGTTTCTCCTTCCATTTCGCCGCCGTTAGCTTTCCCTTTAGTTGCAGAAATTTAAACACCTCTAGGGGCCCTATTTGGAGGCATTCCTCCAGGTCCTGGATATCCATGCATCCTTGTGGCTTTATTAACTGGCCCACTCTTTCGAGCTCTGCATCATACCATCCCTGGAACCTTTGTGGGTCTGTGATATCATTTCGAATCAGTGGGGCCCAGATGCAGCTCATGGGAGATGGCCAGGTTGTGAGACCCTTAATTTCGCTCTTGTTCCACCACAGACGCAACAGGGACCCCATAGCAAAGTGCTTAATGACACTGTCTGGGAAGGATTTTCTTGGGGCCCATAGCCATTCTCCTAGAGAGACCGGTCTCAATCTGTAATTTTCGGTGGCCACCCACTGTTTTTGTTTGTCTCCTTGCAAATGTGGGACTATGCCCCTGAGCTGAGCTGCTCAGTAGTAAGCGTACATGTCTGGAAGCCCAGTTCCCCCCACTTCTTTTGGTTGGGTCAGCGTGGAGTACGATATCCTCTGTTTTTTACCCTGCCATAGCAACTTGAGGATCATTCCCTTTATTTCCGTGAAATGAGATCCAGGGACAACGATGGGAAGCATTTGATACTGATATAGCAACTTAGGAAGTACTACCATTTTTATGGTGTTCAAACATCCCAGCCATGAGATTGTAAGTTTGGCCCATCTCTCTAGGTCTTAAGCTATTTCTATGCGCAATGGGTGTAGGATGGACTCATAGAGCCTATCTGTGGTCCTTAAGATGTTCACTCCCAGGTATCTGAGAGATCGATACACAATGTTCGTGACCATTCGGTCGTGGTGTTCCGGGGCTTTGTAGAGGAAGAGCTTTGATTTATCCTCATTGACCTTTAGTCCCGCCCACTGGCCAAGTTCTTGAATCGTTTGCAAGAATTTGGTATGTCGGATTGTGGGTTTGCTAGATATAGGAGGATATCGATCGCAAACATTGCCAGTTTGTGCTCCGCCTCTCCTATGGTTATTCCTCCAATTGCCCTCTCTCTTGTGATATTGTTGCCTAGTGGATTGATGGACAGGACATATAAAAGCGGTGAGAGGGGACACCCCTGCCAGGTACCCCTAGTTAGGACAATCTTCCTGGAGGTTTTGTTGTTCACAACTACCCTTCCCCTTTGGTTCGTGTATTGGGCCTGTATCCCTCATATGAGAGTTTCCCCGAAACCCATGTTCCTCAGCACAGCCCACACAAACTCCCACTCCACCCTGTCGAATGCTTTTTCCGATTCCATGCTGAAGAGGGCCTGGTTTCCTTCAATTCCTCCGGTGTGCTCCATTATATACAGGGTCTTCCTCATCACGTCTGCTCCCTGCCTGTCCTTTATGAAGCCCACCTGGTCCGGGTGCACCAGGCGGGCATAATGTCCTCCATGCGGGTGGCAAGAACTGTGGTGTATACTTTCGCGTCACCCTTAAGGAGCAATATTGGTCAGTCTGATTTGCAACTTGTGGGGTCCCTTCCTGCCTTGGGGATCACTACTATGTGTGCTGTTGAGAATGATGGGGGGGCCCGGCCCAACTCCCTTATGTGGTTGAACAGAGTAGCCATGCGGGGGGAAAGGCTGTCTGCAAAATGTTTGTAGAAACCCATGGTGAATCCGTCCTCCCCAGGGGCACCCATTGGCGGTAACCTCTTTATCGCCGCCTCAACCTCATTCAATGTGATGTCTGCTTCCAAGAGGGCACACTCTGCGTCTTTGAGACGCGTCAAGCCCGCTGCCTCTATGTATATCTCCATCTCTCTACTAAATTGCTCTGCTATCTCTGCAGATGATCGCACCCGCTCCCCATCCTCTGTTTGAATCTCTTCCACCCATCTGTCTGCTCTTTGGCCCTAAGCCTGGCAGCCAACATTCTGTCAGCCTTATCCCCTTTTTTGTAGAAGGTCTGCTTCAAGAATTTTAGCTTTCTAATGACCTCTCCCATCCCCATGGCCCTCAGGTCTTCCCGTTTCCTTTTGAGGGTTGCAAGGTGTTGCTCCCGGTAGACCGCTTGGGCATGCAGTCTCCCGTCTAGTTCTACGATTTCACCCCTCAATTTTTCTTCCAGAATTTTGTGCTCCCTCTTGCGCCTCGCCCCATCTCTCATGATATGGCCCCTCCACACTGCTTTAGCCGCCTCCCATACTGTGTTACCATCCACCATCCCGTTGTTGTTGATTTGAAAGTACTCCTCTTTTGCTGAGCGCAGTTCCTGCTCATAATTATTGACCCGCCATAGGGTGTTGTTACATCTTCACCTGGTTTCTCTATGACCCATCCCTTCCAGTTCTAGGGTAGTGATATCCATATCATGGTCAGACCAAGCTACTGGGCGTATTATACTGTCATGTACCGTAGATTCGCTATCTCTGTCAATTAGCAGATAATCGATCCTCGTGAAGGTGTTGTGCACCTCTGATTTAAAGGTGTATCCCCTTTTCCCAGGGTTGCAGGACCTCCATACATCTATCAACCCCTCGCCTTCCAAAGTGGCCACAAATCTACTGGCCTCCTCCCTCAGGGCCCTCTTGTTCGTTACCCTTGTCTGCTACCTGTCCATTTGGGGATCTGCTCAGGTATTAAAGTCTCCCCCCACCACGACCAATTCTTCTCCCTTGCCCCTGAGGGAGGCTATTACGACCTCATTGAATGGGCCCTGGCTTCGATTGGGCGTATATATAATAGCTACTAGCGCAATGCACGAGGCCTCCCATTCACCCCAAATTATTAGGCATAGGCTTTCCATTGATGGCTCAATTGCCAGGTTTTTTCATGATGCATACCCCCGGGCATCCAGACCACGTCCATCAGCCCCGGGAGCAGGCATCATGTTGCCTTGAGAAAACCCAGCAACCCCTGCTAGGGGCTGTCTGGGTTCAGTCCTGGCGCCAATGGCGCCAGGCTCATATGGGACATCAGTCCTGGCGCCATAGGCGCCAGGCTCATAAGTGCACACTTACATGATGCAGACCAAGCTGCAAGAAGATCCAAGCCCATGTGAGGCTTGGAAGGGACTACTTTACCTTAGGGACTATTTTGTTACTCGGGTGTGGTCGGGGAGGAATACCTACCTGGGACTACTTTGGAGGCTATTTAAACCACGCCCGAAGAGCAGCACACGCTTCGCGTTATTCTGCATCCAGCAGCGTAACGTTCACCGTGCCAGCAGCAGCATCCAGCCTTCGGCCACGCCCGCCTCGAACCTGGAGCACCTAGAAAGAAGGAAAGAAGCAAAGGTTAGAACAAGAATATTACCTGATTTCTTACCTGATCCCAGATTCATCGCATCTTCAAACCTGAGGAAAGACTTTGTTTTAAACGCGTCGCATCGCCAACAGCAGCGCCGCGCCATACTCACCGTTCCACGCAGCATCTCTTCGATCCGGCGCTGTCTCCATCTTTACATCGCTGAATTCCGGCACCTAAGGGCGGACAAGAAGCAACAAGGTGAGCCCAGAGAACAGACAGAGACAATCTCTTTAGCTGCCATATGCTTACCTGATTTTACCGCCGGAGGTATTATTCATCAGCACGCCACCTCTTCTTTTGCTGCCCCTGTGAGAAAAGGAGAAAGCAGCAAGTTTAACCCTGGGCATTATTTACCGGACAGTGTTGGGTAACACAGACTTTTACCGGAGCTCTTTCAGTTGTCAATCTTCTTATTGGGTCAAAGCTGCAAGATAAAAGAGGATTTGGACAGGAGTGAATTCCAGACATTTTGAACTCTTACGAACTATATACTTACGGCTCTTCGCCAGGACCTTTTGGAGTCAGGATTCGTCTACAACTCTTCCAATATCTTCAGGCCAGTGAAGTAACTGGTCATCAACGCGCCCCTGCGTACTTCGTAGGATGGAGGGCTCATCCTTCAAGAATATAAGGAGCATATTTCTATGAGTCAAGCAAACAAGAATTGGAGGGCAGATCCAGTCAGTCATCGCTGCACTACGCATCACGTGGGTGGAGGCCGCAGCAGTCCGGGTCCGACCGATGCCCCTGTGGGAGCCAGGTGAGCGTAACAGGTTCTCACGCCTGAGCCGCTTGCTCAGGAGGACTCCCACTCATCCCTTCTTTCGGTCCCCCGATGCCCAAATTGTTTGTCCCACCATTCTCCCTCTCAAAGGTCTTTCTTCGCCTGCCTTAAGCCTGGTCTCCTGTATAAAAAAGATATCTAGCTCTGCTCTTTCAAATTCCCTTACCAGAAGGGATCTCTTGGTAGGCGAGTTGAGCCCCTTCACGTTTCATGTTCCCACCCTTATCCCAGGTCTCTTACACAGTGCAACTGTACTCTCTGTTCCCCCAACGCTGGATCCCATACTGATGGATAGATCTCACAACTGTCCCACTGATAATGGCGCCTTCCTGTTCTCCCCGTCTCATGATTGGAATTGCTGTCCCATTTGTTTCCTCCCTGCCCCCTCCCATAACTTTAATGATAACTAATCCCATAAGTAGAACCACAGCCCTAAGTCTGGGCTCAGGTCCTCTAGTGTGAGACCCCCTCGTGGGATTGAGGGCCACCCGGGTTGAAACCCTGATCCCCCGTGGAATATCAATTTTGTTACCTTGATCCTTTCCCCATCTGATCTCGTGTTCCTCGTTGTGTGTTTGAGAACTGTTTCCGGTGATCGTGTTAAAGTGTCTTAAGTAATCCTTTTTCCCCTCCCTTATCATGGCGGCTTCAGAGGTGAGACGGGATTCGGTTTGAAGTATTTCCTTCCCATTTTAGCCCTTCTTTGCCTGTGGGGCATACCTCCTTGCTCCTCCGACTGGGAGGGCGGAGCTGCGTGTGGGACCATGGGACATCTTGCGCCCACGTGTTCCATTAGGCTGTTTAGCTTCTTCCGGCGTGGTGGCTCTGCAGTCTTCCCCTTTATATTCAAATGTTAGGTCAAAGGTATAGCCCCATCTGTACCGAATTGCCTACTCCGGGAGCCACATCGTGAGAGGCCTGCATGCCCTTCTTCTTGCCAGAGTGAAACTTGAGAGGTCCTGAAATATTTTAATTTTAGAGCCTTGGAATTCAATGTCCTGTTTCTGCTTTGCCTTAACAAAGATTTCTGACTTCTCTTTGTATTTCAGGAATTTGACCACAATCGAGCAGGGGCCTCCTCCAAAAGCTCTGCCCACCCCGTGGGCTCTTTCAATTGTCACAATGTTTCCTCCCTCGACCGGGAACAGGAGGTCTATTATTTCCTGTACTATCCTATCCACCTGCTGCAGGGTCTCACCAACTTCTCTGCGAGTCCCAGGATACGCAGATTAGACCTCCTTTCCCTGTTTTCCATGTTGTCCATCTTGCAGGCCATTTCCTCCTCTCGCAATTCAATGTCAGTCATTCTGGCGCTCAGCTTCATCTCCAGGAGATCCACTTTAAGTTGGTTTTTCTCGAGGTTCTCCACTTTTCCTCTATTCGGACTACATTCCCTCTTACTTCGGTGATTGAGGTCTGGATGTCTGACTGAAGCGCCTTAATTTCAGCCATGATCCCCGCGATGTCATCCTTGGTGGCTGCCATGCCCATCATCAACTTGCCGCACAGTGCTGACTCCCGCTCCCCTGTGTCTGCTTTTCTATTTTGCTGTAGTCTGTTGATGGCCCCCTCTGTCTGGGCACCCCCTTTGTGTTTCACCTCCTCCAGGGCCGTTATTTTCACGGAGCTGCGCCGAGTGCTTAGGGGCCGCAGAGGCGGTGCCAGGCGACCTTTCTTTAGTGGACCGGGCTAGTCTTCCTTTCCGAGTGCCTCTGCTTTCAGCCGTCCTGTTCGTATGAGCTCCGTGGGGGGCTTTGGCCTTGTTGGCCGTTGGGTGTTGTGCCTGCAGCGTGTTGGGCAGCTCACATTGCTCTGTATCCTGAGCTGGTCCTGTGAGGCATTCACGTCCACAACCCAACTCCATTCTCTCACGGGGCCTTATGTGGCGCTCTCTAGCTTGCTCTGTCCTGTTCCTCGTGCTTTCCCCTTCACCCAGGTGGCCATGGCCTCCTCTGCTGACGCAGCACACTCACTACTTGCCACGTGGGTTCACATAGCTTCAGACGCATCTGGCCCAGCAGCCCAGCACTTTCTGTTCCCCCTTTCCTTTTGCCTCTGACTTCTCCGGCCCCCCTGGGTGTTCCTGATCTCCAATTCTGTGCAATGCGCCCCTGCTCAGCGCCCAATCCTTTTGTGCGGGGGTTGCCTTGCTGGTGGGTTAGGGACCCATGCTCTGCTTCTCCGTTGCCCCAGGGGGTTACTCTCGGCACAGTGTCCGGGCTTCCCTCGCATGAGGCCCACTCTATTGCTTAGTCCCCAAAGTTCACACTCCCCGCCCGAGGATTGGGACCCTCTGATCCCCCAGGAACATCCCTTTCCCCAAGACTTGCATGGTACCTCTCCAGGGGTGGTCAGGGGCACAATGCCTTTGGGTTCTTCTGAGCTGGTTGGGGGTCCCGCTGTGCAGCGCCGCTGCGCCGAGGCACTCTTTTCTGAGGGCTCTCCCTTGGCCTGGCAGCCCCTCTGGCATTGCTTCATCCCGTGCCTGATTGCGTCTTCCCCCCGCGGGTTTCAAGATACCCCTGTGGTTTCTTTCTCCTGCGTGCTCTGTCGTGTGTAGTCCATATGTCTCCCCCTACTCGCTGGGTTTCTTTAAAGCGCAATTTAAAACAATTGTTTTGTTGGCTGTGTATTGAATCTAAAATTGGCCAAGCCTTTACAAATAGGGTTCTCTGCTTTGGATTGAAATTCAAAAGCTACTGTAAAAGAAGACAGACTTGAAATTGCACTGTTGTGCTCACTGGTAACAGATGAAGGAGAAACAGGAGAGACCTGTGATTTCCCCTGTCCTGGGAGTGTGGTGGCAGGGGTGGAGGTGGTGCTAGTGAGACGGCTTTGTTTTGAGATATAAGAAGATGGTATTTCTGCAGTTCCTTTCCTTATGCGTTGCAAGTGAGACCTCTCTCTGTCCAGGCTGGCAATCCAGTCCTGGATCCATATCTTGTATCTTGGCAGATGACTCGCTGACAGAAAATCAATCAATCAATTTGTAGCATGGTTTCAAATTGTGGCAGAGATTAACTCATCAGAGCCAACTATATCTGTGTCGATCCTGGCTTTTGCTTCTAAGTGCTGGTATAATGGCATTGGCCAGACAAAAAGCTTTGGATACCTCTTCTTCCCTAATTCTCTGCCCTATCGTCTTGAACAAGAGGGATCACTTCACTGATAGTTTTGCATAAGGGGTTTAATATCACCTTTGAAGCACGGTTCGCTTAAAATGTAATCTGTGACAATTTCGGCCAATGTAAGAAAAACAGTAAAATTGGGTAATTCGATAGAAAGAGATGCAAAACCAAAAGTATATGATGCCATCAAAGACAATTTGGGTAACATCCACAGCAATAGCCTGCCTGATAGAATAGTTATTGGAGAATTTGAATTAATAGGCAGGAAATTAATCCATTTGTAACATACGCTGTAGGCCCATCAAATAAGAAGGCTATGTTGATAAATCCTTGGTATGAATGGGATTGCACAAGGGCAAAGAAAGCTATTATTTTATGCAAAAGTTCTGGTGTATCTCTTGATAAGCAGTGCCTTCTAGATTTTATGTCAAAATATAAGGCAATACTTTCTAGGAAAAAAACAGTACGTAAAATCACGGTGGGATGCACTGCATGTGGCGATAGTGCAGGGAAATAGTGTTGGCTTTTGGAGATTGGTATCATCAAGTGAGATGAATGCTGATCACGTCCCACAGTGCAATATTTCTGCTGATGTGTGGTGGAGAAACTTCTGTATGTGAGTGCAGACCCACTAACAGGGATTACCCGAGGGAAAAAGGAAATAACTCAATTATGCCCGGGAATTGGCACATCTCGACTGATGAGGTCGAAAATGCCTTGTGCTCCCATAAATCAGGCAAAGCAGCTGGTCCTGATCTGATACCGGTTAATTTCTATAAAGATGAATTAATGATTTAGGTTCCAATTCTATGTAAGGTTTTTTACTTTACTTGCTCGGGAGTACTCCCTAAGCCTTGGAGAAAGGCGACCATAGTGCCCATTTATAAGAAAGGGGGAGGGGTCTCCAAGAGAATTATTATCCATTCTCACTATTAGATTGAGTTGGGAAAATATTTGGTAAGATCATTGCAAAATTAGGCAGATGAAGCTGGGATTAATATTGAAGCACACGCTGGCTTTTTTGCCGGTAGAGGTACTATGGATCATTGCTTACTCCTGACTTTATTAATTCAAAAATATGTATTCTTAGCAAAACTAAATTGTATGCCATTTTTTGGGACGTAAAGTCAGTTTTGATTCTGCCTCAAGAAACAAACTTTGGCAGCTACTAAGTGAACAGAATGCACCTATGCCACTGGTGGATTCTATCAAATTGTTATACTAAATAACAGAGGCATCTGTGTGTTATGGAGCAAGTGGGGAGCAATCAAGACTGTTTGCTGTGAATAGAGGGGAGCGACAGGGGTGTGAATTGGCACCCCTTCTTTTCTTAATAGATGCATTAGAAAGGGGTACTATTGATCCCCCAACAATTGCAACTAGGAGATAGCCTACCTTGCTCTATGGTGATGATGCAGTCATCTTGGATACTTCCCCAAAAGGTTTAGAGACAGCATTGGCTATCTTTAAGAGCAAATGCAGTGAGCTTGGTCTTGAATTGAAGCTAAAAAACGAAATTTCTGTTTTTTAAACCTCCTTTTGTGAAAAGTACCCCGCTGAGTATAATGGTAGATGACATAATGCTGGAACAAGTTACATTTTTGGATTACTTGGGACTTAGATTCCATGAATCAGGCGGGGTGGTCTGATGACTTGGCTAAGGCCAAGATGAATTTGAGAAAATATAGTGGCGGAATGTATTTTTTTAAACATCTCTTTATTGAATTTAGAACATGAAAATAGAAAAGGAAGAACAACAACCCTTTCCCCTCCTCCCCACCTCCCACCCAGGGCGGTTTTCCCCCATATTTTCAGGGCCCCTCCTGCTCTGGGCCAGTTCCTAGATCTCATTGCAGGTCCAATAACTTCAGGTGTTGAGAGCACCAGATCACCCTATAATCGTCCCTCAAGAAGGCCAGAGTCTCTCCCTAGTCTCCTGCAAATTTCAGCATATCCCCTTACATTGCATAAGTCGCCCATTCCAAAGCCACCGTTTCCCACACTCTCCGCAGCCAATTATGAATGGAAGGTGTGTTGGCACTCCTCCAATTTTGAGCGATTAGGGTCATAGCCGCAAGTGTCAAGATCGCTCTTGCTCGTTCTCTACCACGTGGTTCTCCCAACTCCTTGCCCTCTTGCAAGCCCAAAGGCACCTGTTCCGGAGGTCTACTCCTCCCTTCCCCAAATGCCTGTTCTTGTGCTCGCTGCACTTCCTCCCAAAATGAAACAATTTTCGGACACCTCCACCATATATGCTCAGCCGTCCCTTCGAGCCCACACCCCCTCCAACAGGCCCCAGAGACTTCTGGGTACATCCTATGCAGCGATGCTGATGTATAATGCCATCCATATATTATTTTGTACCAGGCTTCTTGTATCTGTGTGGCCCTAGCCAGCTTGGGGATTTTCCTCCATAACTTAGATCACTCCTCTTCTCAAAAACCCTTCCGAACACCCGCTCCCACCTTGTCACAAAGGGCCAGCGCTTACGAGGAGTCAATTCTTCGAGGATCCCATAGAGGTTGGAGATGAGGGCTTTAGCACCATCATTCGTTAGTAAAAATTTCTCAAAAGGGGCGACCTCCCTGGTAGCCGCTTGCTTATTTGGTGTTTGTAACAGCCAGTGCCGTATCTGGGCATATCTAAACCTCTCCCCTTCCCCGACTCCAAAGGCCTCTTTGCACTCCCTAAATGTGAGAATCTCACCTTTCTGGAACATATCCCGAAATCTCTTGCACCCCTCCACCCCCTCCTCCCATTTCCTGAATGCTCCCTTCTAAGTTCCGGGGGGGGAATTCAGCATTATTCAATATCGGTGTGAAGGGGAACGGAAAGGACGTAATACCCTTCTGCTTAGCCAGTCGGTCCCAATTGTCAGCCATTAACTCTGAAATGGAGCTTTCATACATGTGCTTAAGCCTATGTTCCTTCCTCAACCATATTACCTCCCCTAGATTAAATGTAGTCACTGCCCTGTCCATGCCGACCCATATCTGCCCCTCTGTCTCCCATAACCACTCCCTAATAAACCCCAGCTGGGCCGCCTAGTAGTATTGGCTAAAATTTGGAAGGGCTATCCCCCCTCCCTCCTAATAGGCGCCTATCCACTCTAGCCCGCTTTCCCTCCCATACAAACTCCTTGGTCATGGACCAAAGCTCTCCAAAGAACTTCTCCGGAACCGCCTGTGGAATGGATTGAAAAAAATAGAGCAAACACGGCATCTTAACCATTTTAATAGCTGCAATACAACCCAACCCCGATAGGCACAGAGACTGCCATTTCCGAGGAGAGTTTTTTTGATCCCTTCCAAAAGGGGGAGATAATTTGCCACGTACCACCCCCTTAGCGTAGGGGTAATCCGAACTCCCAAGTATTTTATTCCCCCTGGGGACCATACAAATGGGGTCTCATTTTGGAGCCTGCCCCTCCTAATGCCCAGCCGAGCTCCCTCGTCCTTTTCACCCTTGCACCCTGATACCGCCCCTCTCGTCCCCTGAAAAGCCCCGCCCGTGTTCCCCCTTCCCACAACTTTCCCATCCCCCTAATCAACAACTGAAGTCCCCCACCCTCGTCCCCTCTTGGGTCTCTTCTTCCCTTACCAACTCCATGATGTTTGCTCCTTGTTTCCCCATGCTGTCTGATCGCCTCAAGGCCCACCACCCTTACAAATCAGTACCTCATCTTTGGGATGCCATCTCTTTGGCTGATGCCACCGTTCCGCTGTTCCCTTCTCCGTCCTCTCCCCTCTCGGGGGGCCTTCTCAAGGCGTGCCTCCTCCTCCTTTTCTCCCCTGCTGTAGACCATTCCCAAGCTCTGGGCCTCTGGCAGTGATCCACACCCGGTGAATGCTCCGATCTTCCCTCCGGCTCATCCTGGTCCAAATCCACATGCAGCAGGCTCACCCCCTCCTGTTTTGAGGTTATCCTCTTTTGTACCCCCTGCCAATCAAAGAGGAGACCGAAGGGGAAGGTCCATTTATACTTCATTCCCTTATTCCTGAGAAATGTCAGGATAGGAAGCATTTGTCGTCTCTTCACCAAAGTGCTGCCAGCCAAATCTTGAAACAATTCTATTTTTCGGCCCTCATGGATTAGAGGTTCTCTCTGTCTGGCTGCTCTCAGGACTGCCTCCTTCTGTGCGTATCTGGCGAAGGCGGCAAGTACGTCCCTTGGTCTAACAGATCTACCTTTGCTGAGACGGCCCACCCTGTGGACTCTGTCCAACTCGACAGATTTCGGGGGGGATTTGCCTAAAAGCCCTGCGAAGATGTTTTGTAACGTGCCTTTCAGGTCCTTGTCCTGGACCGTTTCCGGCAGCCATTTCAGCCGTATGTTGACTCTCCTGGACCTGTTCTCCATCCTCAATTCCAGATTCCTTGTGGCTATGTCCAGACGATCGACTCCTCACTGTTCTCCGTGACCGCCTTGCCCACTTCTCGCAGACCCTTCTCAAGAATGACCATCCTCTCACCTAACTGGCCCACCTCCTGTTTCATCTCGGCCATAGCTTGGTTAATGTCTGACCTAAGTAATTGAATCTGGTCCTGAAAAGTCTTAGCCAAGTTGTTCTGTAGATTTAGCATCTCTCCATGGAAGTCCTGACGTGACATCGGGGCCAGCTGGACATCCTCAGCCAGGGGGCCTGGACTCTGACTTTTCTCACTGCCGTTAGCCTGCACAGCACTCTCCTCTCTGTGCTGCCACAATGTTGGCAGGGTACCCGTGATCTCCACTTGCGGCAAACCCCGCTGGTCTGCCTTCCTTTATTCAACGAAGACATTGCCAATTGGGAGATGTTGATCTGCAAATCCCCCCCTCTTGTAAGAGCGCGGTGCCAGTGGAATTCACTGTGGCCCTGGGTCGATATGGCCCACTTCTTTCCGTCTGGGAGCAGTAAGATGCCCTCGCCCCCTGCTGTTCCTGCTCCCACACTCTATTACAGCCAGGTCTCCTTGGGGGGTGGTCCTCCTACTGACCTTCTCTCCTGACGATGTGAAGAGGGGTGAAGAGGGGGGTGCCAGATACTGCCCCTTTCACTCTATTACCAATTCCCCCTGCTCACTTCTCCACCACTCCGCTGCTGTGATCATATCCTCTCGAGCCCTTCCCCTTCAAATGTCATACATGAGATTGAAGATTAGGAAATACAATAAATTGCGAGTCCGTGAGGGGAAGTCTCCCGGGTCAGTATTCAAGAAAAAATGGATCCCACTCAGGTGGGGCCCTTAAGATCCGCTGCGGGGTTGCGTTGTGGCTACCCCACTTCCAGGCAGCGTGATGAGGGGGGGTGCCAGTTACTGCTACTTCCACTCCTTTACCGGGTCCGCCACCTTCTCTCCTAGCGCCGGTGTTGCAGCGCCATGCCAGAGGGCCAAGCTTGTTCGTTGGGGGTCCACTCCCCCGGCCCCATCCCTACCCCGCTCACTGGGAGGCAACATATAGAGTTTTTTTGGGGGGGCCACAGCAGCCCATGCCCTTATGTCACCCTCGTTCCGCCACACCTTGCGCTTACCTGGCAGCATTGAGGCAGAAGCGGTTCGGCTGTGCCGTTGCTCCAACTCTTTGATCCCTGGCTGTGCTCCTTCTCTTGTGGCCACGCTCCCTCTCTTCTCGGCCAAAAGTTTGTGCAGCTCTGCACCGCCGAACCACTACAGGGTCCGGGGGGGCCTACTGGGCCAGCCACGCCAACAGTCTCTGGCGTCTCACTCCTCCCTCGCCACTGTCCCCCGCAGGGTTCTGCCCGCGGCCTCCCGGACAACTGGAGTTGCTCCGTTTACTGCCACTCTGAGCCCAGAGTGCTCTCAACTTCCGCAGCACCTGCGATGCTCCTGCCTGCTGCTTCCCACCGGAGCTGCAGTCCTCCCTCAAGGCTCCCGCACCTCCGGACCGTCCTTGTTTGCCAGGTGAGGGACCGACTCTGCTGGGGAGGAAGGCACCAGCGGAAGGCCACCGCTCTTACTGCACATGCGGTCCTCTGCCTCGGCTGCGCTCACCTCATGGTGTGTTCAAATCTTCCCGATTTTCCGGCGCAGACTTTCTCCTCCGCCTACGATGTGTTCTCCAGGCTCCCTGCCGTGTCGACGAACTAAACGGGGTGGTGGGGCCGTTAAGAACCGCTGATGGGCTCCGGAGCACCGTTGACACGTCCATCTCGTGTCGACGGCCATCTTGAAGTCCATGTATTCTTTTTTTAAAAGCCACACTAGTGGGGCAATTTTGCCAGCCTTGGAGCTTTATGTTAAGCAAGCTCTGCCTGTAGCTCTCTATGGGTCGGAACTGTGGGATTACATTAAATTGTCTGCTCTGTCATGTACAGAGAACTTGTTGCCTACAAGTGCTCCGTCTTCATTGGTGTTAATGTATTATGGTGTTTTTCCCATAGCCGAACAGCTTGCCCTCAAACTTGTGCTTTATTGGGTGGGATTGGGGACCTCTCCTGGGTTATCAACATACCGGGAGGCCCTATATGTGGGGCATGAGAGATCTTTGGGATAATCCCTTGAATTGCTGGAATTCTTCAGAAGCAGATCTTAAAGCAAATGCCAAAAGGACATCTCTGGAAAAGTTGGAAAAGTTGTAAACGAAATGAGCCTCCTTGAAGAATGCCCCGGAGTGTTGTTCCAGTGCAATAACAGGGATTTTAATGAGCCTTTTGGATGAAATTCACCCACCTTATGAGAGCATTTTCTTTGTACGTATGAGACTGGGGATTTTGCACACTGCTTGGCATACTCGATCATGGTTAATTTCAACATCTGGACTATGTCCATTGTGTGGTTCTGCTGATGAAACATTAATCCATTTCATATTAATTTGTCCTACTACCCTCAATTTAAGGCGCTTGTATTTGAAACCACTATTTAACAAAGAGTTTGTACTACTAACGAAGCCATGCAACTGTTAATGTGCTTTATAGAAAGGAAAGTTGTTTTTGCATCTGCAAGGTATGTGCATCGGGCCTGGTTACTGAGGCAAAGATTTATGGGACTTGCTTTGAACAGAGAGGCTGCGGGTGCACTCACCTCAAAAAATTGATATTAGATGAACGGTGCCATAATTTCCCAAATGGAGGGTATTAATTTGTTTTGAACATATGTATTTCTAACTCATTGTGTTATATGTATAATTGTACATTTATTTTATCAGTTCTAATGGTTTTTATGCCGAATACAACTTTGAATGAAAAAAAATATAGTTGGCTGTGCCACCATCATCATTTCTTTCTCGACAATACACAATGGGCCTCATTACACGGATGGCGGTAGGGATTTACCGTTACCGGTAAAGGAATACCGGTAACGTTAAATCCCCATGCGGATCACGACCCGGCACACCGCTATTAGCGGCATCGCAAATTACGGTGCCACTAATAGCGGGCAGTCCGTGTGCGCGCGACCCTCCATCCCGTAAATTACGCCATGCCGCTATTAGCACAGCATCACAAGGCCAGTGGACATGCCAATAGCGGCATGGTAAATCCACCCAAACCCCTTACCGCCATGGTGCTAATACCGGCATCGCGGACCACCCGTTAAGAGGAATGAGCAGTGTTCCCACCTGCCACAGGTGGACACAATCAGCACAGGTGGAGGCAATGGAGACTGTGGCAGCTCAAAAGGAGCACACCACACCCCTTCCCACACCCCTTCCCACACAAAGATGGTCCCAATACTGGCAGCAGTAAATGGCCTGGGGGACCTCATTGCAGCGCAGCTGCTACTACAACAGGCAGCACAAAGGAGACGCAGGAGGAGGAGGAGGAGGAGGAGGAGGAGGGCAAGACAGGCACAGCAAGCACCACAACGGCACCTATGCATACCACAGAGGCACCCACCAATCCCCAGGGTCAGAGCCAGTCCATTCAACCTAACCCCTGAGCAGATACACACCCTGTACCGTCTGGACAGGGTTACCATCACCAGCATCCCGGACATGATCCACGACGACATCGTGAGCCACATAGACATCAGAACTGCCATCCCCCCGCAACTGAAGGTGGTGAGTGTGCTCCACTTCCTGGCCACAGGCACCTACTAGCATACAGTGGGACAGATGCATGGCATCTCACAACCAGTATTCACACGCACGGTGAACCAGGTACTCGATGCCCTCCTGAAGCATGCACCTGAACACATATCCATGCCACGGACTGGCCAGGAGAATGCAAACACAAAAGTTGGCTTCAATTCACTGGCAGGCATCCCAAGTTGCATTGGGGCCATCGACTGTACACATGTGGAATTGGTGGTCCCACATCACAATGAAGTAGTCTACCGGAACAGGAAGCAATTCCACTCTATCAATGTCCAAATGGTATGTGACGCCAACAAGATGATCACACATTGCTGTGCCAGATTTCCAGGATCAACACATGAATCCATGGTCCAGCGGAACTCAACTATCCCACGCTACATGGAGCGAAACCCTGGACAACGTTTGTGGCTACTCGGTGAGTAGCAGGGCAAGCACATGGCAACGTGATTGGGGGGGGGGGGAGGGAGAGAAACATACTGCAACAGGGTGTCGACTGTCGTCCGTAGGAGAAAAGGACATACAGATGTACACCAATGTGCATCTGGGAAGGCCACGATGTACTTGGAATGAACCCACATGCAATTTGAAGCTGCACAACATCGACAATAATGCAGGTTGCAAAATATCACACATCCATCCACATTGAACATCCCACCACGCCACTTCTCACAAGAATCTGCAACATGGCGTCAAGATAGTAATACACAATCAGCGCAGCACAACATCAATCCAGCAATGCGCCCTTGAATGAATGCAAAGGGATCACCCCTAGACATAGCACTGAACCACACACCTATAGCGCCACTGAAGTGATGCCTCACAGCATGGCCACATTGGTGTCAGAATGACAGTACACTCGCAGTGTGGTACCAAATTTGCCTGGGACAGGGACACCTAAGACCTGGCCTCACCCAGGACATGTCAAATGCTGGTGGAGGCATTAATGTTGCCTTACTACTTGCAGGGTCAACCTCCCCCTTGCACGCTGCTGCCACACAGACCATCTGCATGTATGCTGTCAATTCAGTACTTGAATCACAATGCAATGTCAATTAACGTGATGTGAACAGGCCGCTCATGAGGTGAACAGTAACAGGACCCTGTTCATTCCCCCATACAGGTGATGCGGGCTATCCCCTGAAGAGCTGGCTCCTCAACACCTGTACGGAACCCACAGAACAGGCACGAGGAGGAATACAATCGTGCACATACACGTACCCGCATCGTGATCCAGCAGACTTCAGGACTTTTGAAGTCACGTTTTAGGTGCATTAGCAGGTCTGGTGGTGCTCTCCTGTATGGACATGAGAAGGTGGCCAAGATCACCATGGCATGTGTCATGCTGCACAATATGTGTATCAGACGGAATGTGCCACTGCCCCCTGACGTAGTAATAGAGGCACCTGATGAGGACGATGATGGTGATGAGGACGGAGGTGAAGGGGATGCAGGTCTTGCAAGAGGGGATGGGCAGGAGGGACGTGCTGTGAGACAGTATCAGATCAACCAAATATCCTGAGGAACATGTTTCCGTACTGTCACATGGTAATGGGGAGTCATGCACTGGTGTATGATTACGAGCACACAATGGACCCTGTCCCCAATAAAGTACACACACACAATGAAGTTGTCCAGGCCAGTGTTTAGATCGGAAACCAGTGTATTGAGTAACATTAAGGTGTGAAAGTGCAAGTCAAAAAACATCCCACCACCCTTCCCCCCACCCCCACAACAGACCCATAACACCCTTCCCCCCACCCCCACAACAGACCCATAACACCCTTCCCCCCACCCCCACAACAGACCCATAACACCCTTCCCCCCACCCCCACAACAGACCCATAACACCCTTCCCCCCACCCCCACAACAGACCCATAACACCCTTCCCCCCACCCCCACAACAGACCCATAACACCCTTCCCCCCACCCCCACAACAGACCCATAACACCCTTCCCCCCACCCCCACAACAGACCCATAACACCCTTCCCCCCACCCCCACAACAGACCCATAACACCCTTCCCCACACCCCCCACAACAGTCCCTCATGTGTTTGCCAGGTTTGCCCTGGCCTATGCACACATAGGGATCCCTATCGACCCCCTATTTTCAATTGTCCTCAGGGGGATTCAGAGGGTTGGCAGATGTGCGCCTGGTGGTGCGCGATGAGCGCCGGAGGGGGCTTGTTTGCCTCGACCCAGAGGATGAGGATGGGGCAGACTGGCCTTGTTGGGAAATGTGGCGGTCCATAGTGTCAGCCATGCGTACCAGGACCTCCCTGAGCCTCCCTATCTCATCGCACAGCCTGTTGGTGTTGGCATCCATCCGCTCTGTGGAGTGCCTCAGCGCCTCCACGATGTTGTCACTGCGATTGGCAGCCTCCTCAACATGCTGCCCAACCAGCACAGACAGGTCTTGTTGGCGCTGCAGGATGGTGGACAATTGGTGGGTAGTGCTGGGTGAGTGTGCACTTGAGGCTGTTCCCCCGGATGCATCCACCACAGCAGGTGATGGCAACATGGGGGACATGATTGCAGGGACGGTGTCCTCAACTGTGGTATCAGATGCAGGGGTGTGGAATGGCACTGGCTCTGGTGATCCAGGGGGGCTTGGGGTGTGCATCTCCATGGCGTGGTCTAGGGTGTCCTCCAGATCGGATAGGGGGGCAGTGGCGGCAGCCTCACCAGTGGAGCTTGCCGCAGCTGAAGGTGGGCCCTCGGTGGCTGGCATCGGTGCGGGTGGGTTCACCACCGGTGGTGGGGCCGCAGTTGGTGGTGCAGCTATTACTGCCGTGGCAGTGGCACTCCGACGTAGTTTGGCACTCGTCTGGTGCGGCCTGCCCCCCTTGCCCCTTGATGTCGTTGGTGTATCCGCCGGCTCATGTGCCCTTGGCCTCTTGCATGTAGCAGTTGCCTGTGTTGCATCAGCGGCATCCTCCCCATCTGTATGTGAGCCTGTCAGGGGCGAGATGGGGGATGGCATTGGTTGCGTTTCAATTTACTTAATGCAGATTACATTATTAATGCAGTTGTGGCAATTGGGACTTAGTGGTTGTGGATGCAGGTGATGTGCCAGTTCAGTGCCTCATCCATGCATGGTAGTGTTTGGGACTTGTCTGTGGTGTTGTGTGCATGTGTGTGTGTGTGTGTGTGTGTGTGTGTCTGTCTGACACAGGCATGGTGATGGATGGATGCATGTGTGGATGTGTGTCCATGCATGAGAGGAGTCTGTGCTTGCATATGGGGGGGTACAGTACATTCACGTCGCATCATGTCATGTGTACACTCACCTCCATCAGAAGTGGTTCCCACGCCGAGCTCCATGCTGCCTACTCCCTCTATCGACTCGACGGCAATCATGTTGGCGCACGTCTCCTCCCATTCCTTCATCAGGATTGGGGATCCATCTCCACCAGCACTGGCAATGCGGTGGTTCTCCGCCAGGATGCCCCTCACCCGCAGCCTGAGGTCGTCCCACCTCTTCCTGCATTCGCGCACAGTGCGCGTGCTGGTGCCCACTGCACTGACTTTGGCTGCGACCTCCTCCCAGATGGCTTTCTTCCTCAACAGGGTTGGCCGGCGCATGTCATTTGCGAAGACCACCTCAGCATTCTCCGCAAGGGTCTGTGTCAGCATCACCAATTCCTCATTGGTGTATTTTTCTTTGCGCAGCCTGTCACTCGATTTCTTCAGTGCCTTGGGCATGTTGAGGGTGTCCCTGATGATTTCGAACTGCAGGCCACTCCAAACAGGTCCAGGGGGCAGTGGATGGCAATGGATTGTGTTTTTAAAGATGGCCGCCGGGCTCTTTCCCGTTCCGGCGCGATGACGCTATTTCCGCTTCCGCTATTTTACGGTCACCGCTAATAACGATGACCGCTAATAGTGATGACCGCTAATAGCGGTGACCGCAATTTGCATGTAGCGTGAGGGCGGAGGTGCTATCTGCACTTTCGTCAATGCCGGTAAGGGACTTTTTGGGGACTTTTGCGCCATGGCGGTAGGGTCATTACCGGCATGGCGCTATGCTCGTGTCCGCGTACTCGTAATGGTGCGTAATTAGCGCCCTCTTACGAGGGCGGACACGTTAATAGCGCCATGCCGCTAATATGCGGATTTTAGCGCACAACGTGTAATGAGGCCCAATGTCTCTTCAAAAGATGTTCCAGCAGCAGAGCCAAGTTTGTGATTTTCTTCATGAGCACCCAGTCTCCTCGATCATTGTTTAGCTAGCGAATCCACAGTCTTTCAGTGTCATAATGTGTGTTTTAGTTCACACAGCACACATGTTTTTTCAGAGCTTGCTGTGTGTAATGTGGTCATTGTCCTTAGCAATAGTGAAACAATATCAGGCTGTTGATGTGGGCGTATTCACACTGGCATTGTCAGTGACACAGCTTCCTATTTTCATTGTGGCACTGGTAGATTCTGTAGTGACAACCCCAGGCCCCTAGGTTTGTTAAACTAATGTCTGCTATTGCCACTGTGTATCTGGTCAAACTTGGTCCATGTACCCTAATCTGGCTCAATATCCTTTTCATGTGTAACATTTTGGCACGGATCGTTGGCACAGGCACTCAGTCGCCCTTGCCCACACATGCCTGAGGCTAACAGAAGCACCATTATTGTCATCACTAGAGTGTGTCAGCAGTTCTTGCATCTTGATTTTACCAGGACCCGCAGGGTCAAAAGTGGGTCACTGGCATAATCATCCCTGGAAGTGGCGATGGTTAGGAATGGCTTCCCTTGGTCTTTTCTTCATGTTTACCACCATTCCCAGATTCTTCTGAGGCACTTGTATTGTCTGAAATCATTGCTGGACTTCCTTGCTTTTTAAAAAATGTCTAATATTGTTAATTACAAAGCCTCATATAAGACCAAGGACTAGAGATGCAATACATAAACCTATAAACATAAAAAGCAAATTAAGTACAGCACATCCATAGCAAAAACAGGAGTTATAAACGATTAGGAGAAAAATAGAGAAAAGAGGAGAGGAAAGTATTGGCTGGATAAAGGTAAACAGTGAGCCAAAGTTAAACAAACGCCACACATTATAATGTTAAAAAAACGTTCACACATATAAACCATTAAATAGACTCTTTATTGCATTATCTTTTTTATTTATTTATTTATAATCATCTAGAGATGTTTCCCTTAAGAAAGACACCTTTTCCTTTGCTGACAATAAAACCACACCATGCATCCATTCTTTATGCAGTGACTTCTTGGACTTTATTAAAGCGCTGTACAGCTACTATTTAGTCTCATAAGACATTTGGAATCAATGACAATTGACCCAAAACAATGAGCATTGGTGACCTGGGAATATTACAATTTGTCACAATCTCCATTCTATTCATTACATCATCCCAATAATCCCCAATTTTGATACATCCCCAAAACATATGCAAGTTTGTGCCCCTTACAGCTTTACATGACCAGCATAAATCAGTTGGTAACAGTTTAGAGTGTCCAATCCAAACAATGAACAATTCTCTGCTGGGTGTATCTCGGATCCAGATCTACCTTCATTTGGAAGTTGTTGCTACATATGCCTGACTAAACAACATCCGACATAGGAACTTGAAGTTAGTTCTCCCAGAATAAACACCCTAGAGTCAGCAATACAGGAAGTTGAAACCAGTAGATGATACAACATTGAGGCAGATATGCTGTGCATCCTCAGAAGACAGCTCAACTCCGGGTCATTATACAATGCTGCATTAAGTGAGGATAAAATGGACACAAGAATGTTGGCTAATAATTGATACCTCTGTACCTCCAATGCACGTAGCTTATATTGGAAGTGAAGCTTTCTGACAAGAACACCAATGAATCGAAGAATTCCCCCAGGTAATAGCTGGGTTTTACCAGAGACTTGATTCAAGTGACAGCAAGGCTTTATCGTTATTTTCTTTATAGACACTTTTCCAGGTTTCTACTGTATGATGAACCGTTGGCGCACTAATCTATTCATGCAATGTTTTTCCATCGTCAACAAGCAGTCCATAGGAGTAGGAACACATTCTCAATAGAGACCCAAGCTGGATTGGAAACGGAACTTGTATTTAGCCATCCATTAAGACTTCATAATGCTTTCTAATGCTTGCCCCATCTCCTGTGACTGGACCTTGCACCAACGATTGTCTCAAGTGCTACAGAGCCAGTTACATTTCTCCCCTCATGTTTGAAATCAGAAGATGCCTTGGGCTCAGAGTCAGAAGCACTTCCTTGTTCACTACCATTTCAGGTCCACCTATATGGAAGAGAATCAAAATAAGTATGAAAATTATTGGGATTGGGTTCAAAATAGTACTTATGCGCTTATGACCAGTCTCTAGTAGTCTGAAAAATGGCTTGCATCGTACACCCTTCCAAAGACCCCACCCAAGCCACAGCTCTGAACAAATTATGACAACGAATTAGGTTGAACAAAGGAGATTCGCGCACTGCCTTTTGAAATAGTCCTGAATGATATCATAAATGAAATAAATTGGAAAGCTCAATATAAATCTATTTAATCATGGTATGGTCAGCCAACATGTGTTTCGACCCAGAAGTCGTTCTCAAGGCACTTTTCTTAATGACCTGCTATATGAACCGTCATGGTCTTGAAAGAGCTGTTCGGTGGTCAGCTGCTATGCTGCATGCTAATGTTCTAAACGGCTACGTTTGCAAAAAGACGATAGGCACAACTTGAAGTAAAAGTAAAGGTTGACATCTGTGTGCCAGCCATGTAATGACTGCGTCTGTGATTCACTTCAACTAAACATGTAACAACACCCTCCGCCTTAAATAGCAAGTCTCAATCCATGGGCTCAGTCCCGTCTATACAATCGTCTTTTTGCATAATCGATTTATATTGAACTTTCCAATTTATTTAATTTATGATATCATTCGGGACTATTTTAAATGGCAGCGCGCAAATCGCCTTTTTCCAACCTAATTCGTTAGCAAAATAAGTATGCATGCATTATAGGCATCCATGCAATGCATGCACTTCTTTGCAGTATTCAAGGTTTGTTAGGAAAAATGCAATCATTATGGATCATATAATATTTATATTGTAATTAATTTGGTTTACACAAGTATAGAAAAGCATGCCTGTGAATCTGGCTGAGCTGCTGGAGCAATGGCTCTTTGAAAACCAAAATGGACAAATGACTCATTGGACTTATTTGTGAAAGTGTGTGCACTGTACACGACTTTCAATTTGACATCAATTGGCAAAGCCTAATACTGGTTTTTGGTCAGCTTACATTTGATGAAGCAATCACTACAGAATCATGTACCAATTTGCTCTGCCAGTGGCATCCTCCCTTGTGGTTCATTACCTGCTGCCCTGAGACAAGACGGAAACTATCTTAGTTTCAGGAAAGCACTAAAAACCTTCTTATTCCAATACATTTTCAAAAAATCCAAGGTTATACTCGTGGCGTAGCTAGGTCATCGAGACCTTGGACAGGTTTCAATCTGTGAATTTTGCATCACCGGTTTCTCCTGCGCCCAGATGCCCGCGGGCTTCGGGGCGTTACAAGCACATACATAACATAACATAACATACCTTCACTCTAGTCCACAAATGCAGCTTTTAATTTTAAAAAATAGGTTATTCATGTAAAATACCACAGTGACAGAAAAAATATTGAGAAGCAACAATAAAAATCAAAGTGAAGAAAAGCATTGTAGTAATTCATTAAAAATACAAGTGTGCCAAACATATAATTGACCAGAAAAAAATTAATAATCAAGGTGAATTAAACAATTAATTAATTCACAAAAAATACCACAATGGTGGAATCGAGTTGCTGAGAACATGTTGTGTTTCCTCAATGCCGTCTCCACCATACGGGCCATGCTATTGTTTTACCATGATGTGATCGAGTAATAACGCATCATACATGTTGGGGAGCTTTTGGTGCCCACAGTGCCACTCCGACCATCTTTTGAGGATCAGCTGTACATGGTTATTCATCGCTGAAAGTCTCTCCCGAAGGTTTTCAAGTAACCTATGATGCCAGCTGCCATTCCTTTGCTCCTAATGCTCAGCCCAAATGCTGCAGGCTGGTGGCTTAGATGCCTGGCCGGTGAGTGAGGGGACGGGAGACAGAGACAGTCTTTGAAGGGGGCCACAGAGAACTGGATCTGCTGAAGAATACTTTGGTGCCAGCATGGTGTGGAAAGACTGGGGGATGAATGGAGAGTCCACCTGGACTCATGGAAGTGGCATGGGATTGTAACCATGTGCGCTGGAGACCATGAGGGGCCCTGCACATGGAGGCTCACACACCTATGGTTGTAGCAGCTTTTCTGAGAGGTCCCCCTGGAGACACACCCCTTTTCATACTTATTGAGATGCTGGCCTTTTGAGTGTTGATCCTGCAACGCCTCATCTAGAGGGGCTGTGGGGAGTGCTGCAGTACACCCCCCCAGGCCCACAGGCTAACACTTGGTGAAGTGTTCCTGCAGTCAAAAGTATAGGTTGTATATTTGGCTCTCAACAGGGTTTTGAGTCTGAGGTTAGATGAAGAGACAATAATTAGAGATAGCCAACAATGAAGACTTGTTTTCCATAGTCTCTCTATGACCTGCCCTTGCAGTGGAATACATTTACAAGTTAAGCTAAAAACAGCAGTGGATAGAGAGAATCCAGGCTGTAGGGCTGGCTCTATGTAGCTGAGCGACATGTGGGAGTTGAAATCGGAGGGATTTCTTTAGGAGTTGTAGGACTTTAGAGCTGACCGGAAGGTGTCCCGGCAGTTGCATTTCTTTTGTAGCATCCTATATCCACAGGGGTTGACTTGTTGAGATCCTGTAGGGTGAAGTCACCAAAAGAGTTACACATTTTGGTTTGAATGTAGGAATGCTGTGTTTATGTTGAGGATTAAGGTGCGCTTGTTCTTCTTAGCTCTGTTGGGGGTTCTGACGTGCTTCCTGACAGGTGGTTGAGAGCAAAGGGCTACACATTAGATTTGAAATGTTCATTTCCACACCTTCTCACCCAATTCCCTTCCTCGTGGTTTAAGGTAGGTAATGGTGAAGTTGCTTTAGTGTGTCATGCTTTAGGGGTTTCAAAATACATAAAAGGGGTTTATTGGGGTGGTGTACAATGTCTGTAAGTAAATTTGTGTTTTCAGGATCTGTGAATGCTCTTTTTTGTTCAGGAAATCTATCTAAAATTGTGCAAAATAAAGCAATGTCAAAAAATAGAACTGTGACAAAAAATAATGTTGATCAGCAAAAGTAATCGAGGTAAAGTAAAGCATTGTAATAATTCAAGAATAATACCAGAGACAACAAAACAATATGGTTCAGAAATAATGAAGGTGATAACAAAAATGAAGTAATGCATTACAAAATACCACAGTGACAAAAATGATTTGGATCAGAAAGAATAATAACCAAGGTAAATTAAAAAAACTGTATTCATACAAGGAAAATACCACAGTGACAACATTTATTAGAATTAATTATAATCAGTGCTGTGCCAATTGATTCATAAAAACACCAGTGACCAAAAAACGAATATTGACCAGAAATAATAATAATAGGTTAATTAGAATTTCTAATAATTCATGAAAACTACCAGTGGCAAAAATAATAATAATTGAAATTAATAAATATAAATGGAGTAACACAATTGAACAAACCATAACAGAATGATTAGGTGAGAAGATTAGACACCTTATTATGTTACATGTGTTGATTTATTACTGGTGTGGTCTATTATCTTTCGAATGCATGCTTTCCACGCATGCTATATTGATTACTACAGGCTAACCATTACATGCTTAGCTCGTTATTCCACATTTTTAGATAATGATTGCATAAAGCTGTTTGGATATTACTATTATACAATGTTATTATGCCCACACGGTGCAAGGTTTGCGCTTCTTAAGAGCCCTTGATGGGTGATATTTGACTCTTTGAGGGTAAGAGGTGGAGTGCTGTGATTGCGCGTGGAATTAAGGTTGTGAGGGATTGTTTCTGTGTCTGGCTAGTGGTTTGTGGCCTGGATTTTTGCCTCTGATGTCTACTTATGAATGGTCACCCTTTGTCTGAAGTCTTTACTTTAGTTCGGTCTGTGTGTTATTTTCTAATTCCAGCTAGTGAGATTGTGTTTTCTAGGATGAAACACTCAATGCACTGTATGGTACCATAGCATGCATTTGCACGTGTGCCCCGGTGCATGGTTGTTAACCGCCACATGTATCTTTGGTCCTGTAGCATTGCTCTAACAGGTTGCTGTTTGCCCAATATGTTTTACCGTTATTTGGTCTGTGCTTGCATGGGTGCATGTTTCGGTGTGGTGTCTGTAGTTGCTTGTTCTTGTGGGTGTGTGTACTGCGGCTGCGGAGCCTTCGGCTGTGGATGGTTGCCCTTGCTTGTGATCATTCCCAATTTATGACCTGACAAGTGAATACACTTGACTGTATCTTTGACCTATTTGGCAAATTGTCCTTGGTAATTTCCTTGTAATTGCATTTCATGCATTGTGCATGTGTCCTGCATGTAAAGTATAGCAGAGCCCTCAACTGTAAACAGTTGCCGTTGGGGTTCATATACTGATATTTATTCACTCCCTTCCACCTTTAGTGGTGACACCCATAGAATATGGCTGAGTGCAAGGAATAATTCGGTCCAACAGTCACATAGTCTCTGAAATACCACTCTTCGCTGGGACTAAACACAATTCACTGTACGGCTTCTATAATATCGCAACAGTGGTCATCTCTGCTAATAATTGAACAGTTGCTTCATTATATCTACTATTTGCATGCAATGTGATTCTCCTTTCCTCATGTCTGTTCAGACTACTGTTTGCCGAAGGGCCATTTAACCTATAGCGCGTTGAAGCCATTACAAATGGCAGTTGGCACTATACAAATATCGTATAATACACATAACATGAAAAATACCACAGTGACAAAATTTATCAGAAATAATGATAAAGGCAACTAATAACATTATTGTTATTCATAAAAAACAGTACTGCGACCCCCCCAAACAAATTGAACATACGGTGACCAAAAAATAATAATATTGATCAGAAATAATAATGATAGCAGTGAATAAATTAACTGACGTCATTCATGAAAAAAAACAACAGTGACAACACATTCATTTATATGGATCAGAAATATTAATCATCAAGGCGTATTAAAAGCTGTAGTAAATGTAGTTATTCATGAAAAATACTATATTGACCACAACAAATTAATATTGATCATTGAAATAATAAAACTGATAGTTAAACATATATTTTTAAAAATACCAATAAAGGCAAAGTAAAATATTAGCAATACAGGATAAATATAAAACGTTGCCCCATTAGCCCCCCCAAAATAAATAAATAATAATTATAATTGAAAATCACAATCTCGACTTTTTTACTTTTCATTGCCAATCAAATTACAAAGAATTTATTTCAGAGTGTAAAACGTCAAAGTATTATCTTTACACATTTTTCAACATTTGCACAATTAAAATGCAAAGTAAATGTTTTAGATTGTTTTGTTACATAGCTAGTGATTTTTTAAATAATTTGGAACTTTCATTTTTATGGACCTCATGCTTCTGTTCCCCAACTCCCGACTCCCCAAACTCCTTAAATGGAAAACGAAGGCCTGGCCGTGTATAGCCTGCCAGCAAAATGAACACAGAAATGGCTGAACAAATAAAATAGATTGCACTTCTATCAGCTTCAATTCAGAATTCATCTCCTGCCCTTTACCCCTGTGCCCGCACACCCCTCGCCCACCACCCAAGGCCAGGACTGGCGTTGCCTCTCTCTTTCTGTCTCACCTGTTGTGCTGTACACTATGCAACCACAAACACATTATATATTGAAAAAGCAAGATAGAATACCTCCAATCAGACTATATGGAGCAGTGGTGCCCCCACAAAATAAGGATTCTGGACCTATTTTCGGCATAATGACTCCAGAGACATGGGCTTCGGACATTGCTTTCCGGAGGGGAGTGGGGGAGGGAGGGACGGGGGGAGCGGTAGGGAGGAGTTATTTTGGTTCTGTATGTTATTGATAAAAGTTAAGAAAAAAAAAGGAAAAAAAGAAGGAAAAAAAAGAAAAAGCAGGATAAAATGACATTAACATTTTTGTGGTCAGAACTCTTTGACCCCCACCAACTGATCCATCCCTCCCAAAAAAGCTGGAAAAAGAAAATACAAATTTGTGGAGTTTGGCTGGCAAACTTCACGAAGTGTTCAAAGGCGAAGTTCCACAAATCCTCACAGGGCGCATAGTACATGTTTGCCTCATGTGGCACCCATGCAAAGGGCCTGATTGTCCATGCAAATGCTTTGTTAATACACACCATGCTAACAAATAACCAGTTTCACTCATTTGGCTGAAGCACGTGCCCGTGCAAATGAGAGAACGCCCCTCATGTATGATAGCCAACAAACGCAGACAAGTGCATTCCATATTAAAGAAAGGACCTTGGAGCCCCTTCTGTGAACAAAATTCCATCTGCTGCAGAGCCAACATCAAACTGTGCATTTTGTGCAGGGTGCACTCTTTTGGTAATGGGACACCTGGTGGCCCTACACAGACAGCAAGCAGTGAGGGCATTTGCAGATACAGGGAGCATCTCTGCCATCACTGAATGGGTCAAAATAATACCAAATGTATAGGTGCAATTTCAATGCCCATCCCACTAACAAAAGGGTAACGACCTGATTTGGGCACTCCTACACAAATTGTGAAATGTCCAATTGGCCCGAATCAAGTTGCCATCATAAAAGATGCGGCAGCTCAACCTGCCACCCAAGCCCGGCCTCAAAATGTCGAACAAATGGTCTACTTTTTTTGTTTTTATTGAAATAGAACTACAGTTTAAAACAGAAGAATTAAACTTTTGTTTCAAATCATTCCACCATTCGAAATTTAAATCTATTACCACAACAGACTATTTGATCTGCATCCTCAATAATATTACTTCCCAAATATCAAACGTTCCTAGAGGAGTGCGTTTCGCAGTTTGGACTATATATTTCAATTTTCAAGTTTTCATATTGGATCCTCCGCCAAAATATTGTCCATGTGGTCGACCACTGCACAAAAGAGTTTCATATTATTACCTGAAATTGCACACAACCACCAAGCTTCAAGGTCAGCGCCTAATGGAGCAAATTTGCCTAGATGTAAAGTGTGTTGGTTACAGGTACCTTCACATCCTATTAATAGATGTTTCCATGATTCTATTCCAAGCTTGAAAAAGCGACAAAGATTGTCTTTCACGGCTTGGTCGTGTCTCTGCCACAAGATTTCTTTGGTTTTCAGCGCATTCAATCTTAATCTTAGAAATTGTTCACAATGATGACGTGATGGGCAATGTAGCAAATGCCTTGGTTGGATGTTTAATTTGTTTCCAGCAACTCCTAGGTGGAGCGCAGAATGAAGTTTTGCGAGTTGTGCTAGATTAGTTATCCAACACCGGTTTTCAAGGTTTTTGTGCAATTTGTGGTCGATTTAACAAATCGAATTTGTTAATATCAGCAGCAGACAAGATTTCATACAGTCGGCAAGTCCACGATTGAAGTAGGCCAGATTGAGTGCCATCTCAAAATGTAGAGCAAATGGTCTACATTAATATTCTCCTCTGCTGGACACTTCGGCAAACGGAGTGAGAATTGCCAGGACCCTCTGAGGCCAACTGGGAACAGGGTAACGGGCACATCTATATTCTGTGACCCTGTGTGGGCGCGGCACACTATGCAAGCGGAGCAACATTTCCCTGTCATGGGAATGGTGAGAGAGATTGGTTCCTGCCCCTTGGTGGGTGATAGCTCCTTGGAACCCCCACAAGTCCGGATACAGTCTTCACCATGAATCATGCCAGATACTATTGCATGGCATGTGCTTTAGCTTTTCAATGTAAACAAAGCTCAGATGCGTTTTGTCTTTTTGGTGGCTAAGTATGAGGGTCTTGTCAAAAATGTCCACCAATTATTCTAATGCCGAATATTTTTAAGAAGGATCCTGAGAGGTCATATTTACTCACATGATTTAATGTGCACTTGTATTTGGGGGCCATTTTACAGGTCACACTAATCTGTAAAAATGGCGGCAGGCAACAGATTCCTATGGATGAAATGACCACATGGTAAAAGCAGGCAGATTCCACAGGAATCCCTTTTGAATGCCTCTCGCAATCACGAACTGCTGGAGGCATTTTCACTTTGCTACCAAAGTAATGGAAAAGCAAACTTTTACACTATGTGGAGGGAAAAGTAGACATTGCGCAGGGGGGACCTTTTGCACGCAAGTACAATTGGCAGTGGTCTTGTCCATGCAATTTACGTTGTAAACCAAAATGATCCGTTGACACAAAATGCACAATTGCTTAGTCAGTAGCTGGAAAAAGGGAAAATGTGAAAACGAATTCTCAGTAAATCAAGGCAAGTATTCAGGGGTACTTTTAACTTACAAATTCAAAGGGCTGAAGAACGAGGAAAAGGAAGCCACTTAATTGTGGCATGGGGAAATCCCCTCCATGAAAAAGAGCGACCTGAGCCATACGAGCAGAGGAAGAGATTGGGGCCCAGTAATGAAACCTAGTAAACATTAAACCGCTTCACCACATAACGAGGACAGACACAATGTCAGCTGGCAGAGTAACTCACTGCTTGTGTACCAACCTTTAGTTAACAACAGTTCATGGATGGTATGTAATGTATTTACATTGGCTACCCAGTATCAGTGGCTCCAAAGGTCTTAATGCACTGTCACAAACATTTCCCTGTGCCCAACCTATGCAAACATTGTGTAATATAAGGCCTTGTGTATGTGTTGTGCAGCTGCACTTTTTTGTTTTTGGGTTTGCCGTTTCTTTTGTGTTATTTTATATATTTTCATGTTTCATTATTATTTTGCTTTTTGTAGATCTTTGACTTTGGTTTTGAATCCTGTTATGCCATTAAAAAAAGGAACGAATGGAATCAACAAACCGTCTACTCCAGCCTTTCAGGTCTCCGGACAGCGCAAAGCGATAACCTTTTGTTGTGTGTGGCTTGCACAGGAAATTGTTAGCAACTACTTTCCTTTCTGAATGCAGTATCCTAGGGCTGTGATGTCATGGCAGAGGATAATGGAATGCATAACCACTGCCATGACATCACAAAAGGGTGATAAGGTTATTTCTGTCCGCTATTTCTTCATTTTTGGGTTGGATGACATCATAAATGACTCAAGCTTTGCCTTGCTTTAGTTATCTATTAGATGTGACTTATAACCTCTTGGTGGAATACAACCCAAGCAGTAGATAGCCACCCATCTACGAGTCTCTATTTTTAACATAATAACAAGGTGAAGCCGACACACCCGGAATCATGGAATTGAATACAATATGGATAAATGATGCTGCAGCATGAAGAAGACTATACAGTTGGACACAACGATTAATATTTTAGGACTTATGATTAATCAAAAGAAGCATAATGGAATTTGTACCGTTTTGGAAGTATTTCCGATATTTTTAGAGATAGCTGAAAATTACAAATGTTAATCTGTTGTTGGTATTCGCTGGTTAAGGACAGATTTGTGGTTCACAATTTTGAGGTATTTCTTTGAAGCTCTTAGATATTTTTTTTGTTTCAGACGACCTCAAAGAGAATACACAGCAAACGCATTAATTTTTGTATTCATAGCAGGGGCGTTGCTAGGGGGGGGCTAAGGGGGCTATAGCCCCTGATCTTTTGGTTGTAGCCCCGAATAGAATCTCAGGAGCTACAGCCAAAAGACTGGCTAGCCCCCAGTCCCAACAGTTCTGACAACAGTTTAGCCCCGGGTCTTTTTCAGACCTAGCAACTCCCCTGATTCATAGTAACCATTAAGCCTGAGCGATAAACAAGCTTAAGGCCTCAAGCAACTCTGCTGCTTCTGCCACCTTAGTGACTGAGTGAGGAGCTATATATGGCCCTCATTACAACACCGGCGCTAAACCATGGTTCAATGGGGAATTACCACCCCATTCCAAGGTTGGCGGGGTGGTAATTCCCCATTGAACCATGGCCCTTCCCCATTCCCGTTTTCGCCCCATAGGGCTCTATGGGAATGGGGAAGGCGCTAAGTACGGTACCGCAAATTGCGGTACCGTACTTAGCACCAAGGTCCCTTTGCGGGTCCCTACTTTAACGGCTGGTCTAGACCAGCCGTTCAGGTCGGGTCCCTCAAAGGGACCTCGTAGTAAGGCGCTAAGTGTTTAACGGCGCCACAGCCTTTTACGGCGCCGTTAAACACTTAGCGCCAGGGTCCTAATGAGGCCCATTGTGTATTGTGAATGGAATAACAGAATCTTGCGCTTCCTGGAAGTATACGTGGAGGTTTGAGGGTGTGACCCCAGAAGAGCAATGTGAGTTCCCAGAAATCTCTATCCTACACTCATATTCTCTGTTGCTCAAGTTCTCGGTTACCCAGCCAGGCCAGGCTACCAGCTCCGTCCTCTAATGAGTGCTTCTGCCACTCATGGTAGATTTCCTCAGTGGAGAACGTCTTTCTGGAGTCATGGGTTTCTGCAGCATTAACTCTCATGCCTGTCCAGCAGCATGTGGAAGAAACGTTGCTGGTGTCATGTCAGCAGCTCCATAGTTACCGCTCCTGACCTCCTCTTCCATCTTCTTCATCACAGTACTAATGCGTTGCATAAGGCCTCCAATCACAGGCACCAACGACTACCCTTAAATATTGAAGATGCCATTGTTCCGGTCTTTCATCTATTTCCAATTTTGCATTCTTTTACTTTTTACTCCCCCAGCGTACATAAATGAGTCAGGTAGTGACACATATTTGGATTGTATAGAAGCCACACCAAACCAGGGAGCAGTGGCAAGGTTCCTAGGATACTGATGATGAAGACTGGGACTCACGTGTAAGTAATTCGGACAACTTCCCCAATAAGTCAGGATTCTAAATTCTGAGGAAGCAAAAGGGGACATTAAGGAAGCACGGCCATACAGCTAACATGGCGGCCGCTTTTAAGTGAGGCTCCAAGGGGTGAGCTCATCTTTGAAGATAGAGCCCCATCCACAGCGATATGGCACCCCACAAATAGCTGTTGTGGGTGGCCGATCCACCGGGACAGCTGACATTCGTCGTGTGAGGTAGAAGGAGCACAACACCATCACAGGGTCCCGTGCTGAAGAGGACCAGTGGAGTAGGCGAGGAATGGAGAGACAAGCCTGACGCTCCCGCGGCACAGAGGCTGGTTTTGACATCGTGCACGTCGAGCAGCCAAGGGGAGCAGGAGCGGGGAGAGGCGCCTCGTCATTGAGGAGGGGAGGGAGAGAGCCTTGGGGTGGATGGGAGCAGCACACCCCACTCAATTAGGAATTCCCTGGGTCCGGTGGCGATGGATCCGAGCCCCCACTATCCCTTTGGAGCTCAAGGACTTCATCTTATGGCTTTTCAGGTCCATCCCATCACTCCCAGATGAGGAGGGTATTATCCTGGACTGCACACATCGGGTGTACTCCACCTTTCAAAAATCTAACAATCTGAAACCGGATGTCCTCACCAGTGTTAATTGTTTCAAGATCAAGGAGGACATTTTGAAGCTAGCTAGTTTCAAGGGCGAGATACGCTACAAGGATGTTAAAGTTGAACTATTTCAGGATCTTGCCCACTCTAAAATGGTGAAACGAAGCACATTCAGAATGGTGACCGGCTGGCTTAGGGACAGTGATGTCAAATACCACTGGGGCTTCCCCTGCTCCCTTCAATTTACTTGGAACATTAAACCATGGGTTTTAACAGATCCTAGCAATGCTGAGCCACTGCTGAATATCTGTAACGCTCACCTGATTCCCGTAGAGGCGCCGGTCTTGACTGGGCGTATACCGTATCTTCAAAGGTGATGTGTAACACACGGCTGGCTCTTTGGGCTGGACCTCTGTGCACTGTATGTCTGACTCGAAGGGTAAGATGTCTGCAGATAGAAAATATGGGATTAATGAACTGGGTTATTGAATGTCTCTCTCTTCTTCCCTTTCTCTTCTCCTGTAGAACCCCAAAGGTTAACGCCCTCATCTTAGGTAAGTGAACGCCGTGCTCTCCATCTGCCTCGGGGCAGGGTGCTGTAACCAGTTTCTTCACTGGATAAGGGGAGCAGGCCTCTTGACTTCAGAGGACTGCTGTCCGTCGTTTACTGCACGAACGGTAAGTTTCGAGTAATTCTAATGTCTTTAAAAGTCTTTAGTAATGATGTCTCTTGTTTTGCAGGGTTCCGGCGATGGCGGATGACGGGCTGAAGTGAGTTGAAGATGGAGCCCGTGTGATGAATAGAAGCGCCTGGAAGCACGTAAGTAAGCGCTTGTTGCCTGCTTCACGATGCGCTCTAACTGTCTTTTTATTTTGCAGGTACAAGTTCGGAGCGGCTGCAGGGTGCCGGAATACCCACTGGGTTAGATGTGGAAAGGAGTAATAGCACGTGAGAATTAAAGTTCCCCAATGTCTTTAAACGCACCTTGTTTTGTCTTTCAGATGCGGGATGCAGCGCCGAAGGCCTCCGGAGCGTGCGAAGCGTTGGTAAGCTTTTGTCTTTCAGATGCCTGAATGCAGAGCGAAGACCTCCGGAGGGCACGAAGAGTAGGTAAGCCTTTGTCTTTCCGATGCCGGAATGCAGTGCGAAGCGTTGGTGACAGCCGATGGACCAGGTAAGTGAAGCGCTGTCACTGAAGACCGTAATGCTAACCTGTTCTTTCTTGTCTTTATAGGTGTTGCTGAAGACTGGATTCAGGATGGTAAGCCTTTTTCCTTAGGCCCAGGATCAGATGCAGAAGACACGATGAGCGTTCTGCTGCAGAGGATGCAGAATAACGCAAAGCAAGATTCATCCATCGGGTGTGGTTTAAATAGCCTCCTGTAGTGCTTAGGTGTCTCCTTCCACAGCCACGCCTAGGTAAGAAAAGAGTTCCTGCTTTCCAGAAGAGTTCCAGTGTTCTGAATCTAGGGAGTGGCTCCTGCCCCACCCAACAGGAAAAGTAGTTCCAAACAGAAGAGGATCAGAGGCTCAACTGGCAGGCAAGTAAGCAGCATGGTCTGCTGCAGGTAAGTCCACCCAAGCATTATGAGCCCGGCGCTTCCAGCGCTGGGACTGGGCATATTTATGAGCCTGGTGCCACTGGCGCCAGGACTGGGTCCAAAAGGTCCCAATTGGGACTGGTTGGCACTCGGAACCTGGGTTATGGATCTGCTTCCAAGGGAGTTGGGAAAACCCTGACCTTTTGGAAGCAGAGATCATGACAATATCTGGCCGGGGCCCAGATGCTCCGATGCGTGGCTGCAAATCGTGCAGGGCTCACAAAGCCTGGTTGGGACCAAAATCATCTAAGAAATCTCATCCGACATATGACAGAGGTGAACTCTCTTCCCCAGCAGACTTCCACCCAGCGTGACTGCGGACCCATTTTGGTCCTCACGGTGCAGTCCACTGCACTAATAACCTGTGTTTGCTTCCAGCTGACCTTAGAGTTACACAGTGTATTGCTTGCTCAGTTCTCAAAATGTAACCATTTGTAGAGAGGGTGCCTCAATGAATGCCCCCCTTGCCATTGTTCTTGCATTTGCTCTTATAGCTGTTGTCGATGCCTAGTGTCCTGCCATGTATGCAACATTTCCCCTAGGCTTCCCAGCCAAGTCTTTATGGCATTTTCACTTTGATTGTTTTTGCTTCCCTGCCCTCCTCCCTCGCTTGGACATTCTTGAACTGAATGTTTTCAATGGCAGACACAGTCAACAACTATAGCATCTTTAGACGCACATATATCAGTCTTGGCAGACCCTGTGGCCTCATCCTCTACCCTGATAACCACCCTCAATGTACAGGAGTTGAACTCACTGAGGAAGAGAAAGGGGATCATTCACCTGCTGGGCCAAATAGCAAGTGGCACAGCTCTCATCCAAGAGACACACCTAATATGAGCTGATGAACACTACCTCAGACACTGTACCTTTTCCCAGCAATCCTTTCCATCACATAGTTCCAAAAAGAAAGGAGTAGCGAGCTTCATATCCAAAGACTTACCATTCACTAAACAGGAAGTCTGAAGGGACCTCATGGAGTGCTTCATTTTGTTCAAAGGAATATTGGGAGGGCACCTGATAACAATTGCGACGTTATATGCCCTGAGTGAGGCACACGCCTCCTTTTTTAAAGAGCTTAGTCCGATCCATGTCGCCTTTGCCGAGGGTTTAGTGTTTGTGGACGGTGACTTTAACGTTATGCCTGACCCAGGCTTGGTTACATCTTTTCCCCTCTCAACTAGACTTCTACAATGCATTGTCTCTCTTACAGTTCTTCCGTGCTGCAGATTTCATGGACTCTTGGGGGGTCTTCCATCCCAATGAGGGTGATTATTCCTTTTTTTCCCATGTCAGTCGAGCTCACTCCCTCCCAGACTTGCTTCTCAAATCCCTGTCCCTGATTCCTTACTTATTGAGCATGAAAATCGTGATCAGGTGGCTAACAGACAACTCCCAAGTTAGTGCAGAACTGCTCTTACATTGGCACTTATTTGAAAGAAGTGGGCAAGCTTCATTGGATGCGAACAAGGCGTTCGACAGGCTGGACTGGAGATTCTTAAAGAAGGCACTGGTAGCTTATTTGAGCATGGGTAATGGCCAAAATACATGCACCCTTTATAAAAATCAGAATAAACCACACCACAACAAGACCAATTTATATAACGATGGATACATGCCAGGGTTGTCGCCTAGGCCCCCTGCTGTTTGCATTGGTGATAGAACCTTTGTCATGGAAAGTTAGAGGAAACATGCACATTCTTGGGATAAACACAGGAACTTCCCCTCAGAAAATAGCCATATATGCCGAGGATGTCCTCCTATTCCTCAGCCAAACAGAAAGCTCCCTTCCCCCCCACAGTTCGAAAACTCAATGATTTTACGTGGGCACCAGCTACACCATACATTATAATAAATCCCTGGGGCTTAACATATCTGAGCCGGTAAATGCAATCGGCCGCTTAGAGAAAAAAATTCTCCCATAAATGGTCACATAAAAAAGTTGAATACTGTAGAGCATTAAACAAATCTAACCTTTGATTACAAGATGGAGTCTAAGTGAAATGCATTCTGTGAACACATATGAATATTTGACTTCAAGTTTAAACAGAAATTCACTTCTGAGCACAATGTGCGTTTGCAAGAGTCATAGAAAGACAGCTTGTCTGTGTGTTTAGACAAAGCTTGTTTTGCATTCTTTTAGCAGCCGAGAACAAGGTCTGTCGGCTTCTCATGAGAAACCAGAGAGTATTTACAAACTCAGTGGAGTCTGGTAGCTGCAACGGATGCAACTGTGGGGTTCTACTGACCGTAAACATCTCTGGAAACATACTGGATTACATTTGGAGGGAGAGACATCACACAGACAGGGAAAGAGCACTTGACTTCTTACTTTGAACTCCGCCTGGGCTGACTGAAGCAGATGTGTTTCCGTTAGCCTGTTCCGTTGGCAAAGGATCATCTCTGCTACCCTGGCGATTTTCAGTGAAGGCTTGGCAGAGATGACGAATGTCAGAGAAACGCTAACAGTGATGTATTTCTGTTTCATTTATATCTGTCTTTTATTGTGATAATCTTTAATTGTGATAATAGCCAGACCTGAGACAGGTCTATTTCAAAATGTACATGAAGTGTGAATACCTGAACTGTGAATTAATTCTTTGCATTCGAAGACAAAGCACATTGCATTCCAACCTTTTTGTAGTGCAGAGGGGAACCCCTTAAAGAAAAAAAAGATATCTTTAAATTACTGAGAAAACAGGAAGGCAAAACAAGTTGTGTCACGATCAATGATCTTGAGCTGGTATTTCCGTGGCTAACTGTAATCTGTGTTTTTTTGTGCTTTGAAGCACAAGACTTCATTTCCATGTACTTTGAGTTACGATGTTTTAAAAGGTTTGATTTGTATTCTTTTGGCTGGGTTTTATAAGTGAAAGAGTTTGCTGTGTGTGCTGATCATGGCAGTGCGTGACTGTTTATTTTGACTTTTTGTAGTGACCGCAGTGATTTATTGACTGTACTTGAAACAGTGCATAATTTGTGGTAATATGCATTCCTTATTTAGGAAAAGAGATAAACCTTGTCCTGCTGGCTGGGACTCTTGTGAATTACTCATTCCTGTTTGGAATTCTGCCTCGTATGCTTTGGCTAGCTTTGGCTAGGGAAAAAGCCCAAGTAATGGCAAAACGCATGTACGTGCCTCCTAGCGGAGATCGTCGGCACTAATGAATACACATTGACACCTTGATGTCATTTTAACAATAAAGAATATTTTTGACTATAAGATTAACAGCCTTGATTTTACCTGGTGGACGCACTAAAACCTAGTAAGCCATGTGCAATGGCTCTCACAGAACCCACCCTTCTGTTTTGCTTTTGCTTGGCCACGTGTAGGGACCTCAGATTTACGTCCCCTTAGACCCTCACAAAACCAGTTAGTGGACTCACATAGGCAAGGAATCACACTTAGACCATTAGTTATAAAGAAAAAATGGCTCGTTAAAAAGGCCCTTTATTCACTCTTTATACAAACACACACATAACATATAGTCAATTATACATAAACATAGAAAAAGAGCTTCATCATTAATATGGTTGCAGAAGATACCTTCATCTCGGCCACCACAACACTGCTTAGTCCCAGAGCAGGTAGGCAGAGAGATCACTCGTACTAACGGGGTCTGGAGCGGAGCGTCCTCCCTCTCAGCGAGTCTGCATCACCCAGGGGTCCAGTTATATCTGCTTTCCAAGAGGAATACCTCTACTCTTTATGGGGGAATCCCCACCCATCATTGGTTACCAGACTGGCCTCAGCCGAAGAGCAGACAATAAGCATGGGGTGCCAAGAGTGAAAAATTCCAGCTAGTAGTGGAAAACCCCAGCTTCTCGTCCTTGCCGTCTTTCCCAGTACCCCTTATCACTGCACCTGCAGAGTGCTTCCTTTCTGGCTTGTCCTTCAGTGGTGGACAATACAACAACTATTCTCCAAAGTTAGTACATCTGACATCATTATGTGACTTTGCCTATGCTGCAAAAATGCACGTCTACTTACTGAGCCCACGAAAACATAGGCTTCCATTGCGGTAATGGAAGTGAATGTCCAAAATGGCAGCGCATCGGCGCCATGTTCTTTTAGCTCATTTTTCGCACATGCACTACACCTTCTGATTTAGTTTACTACTGACTGGCTAGTGAATACCAGTCTTTATGAAGCCATGCAGCAAAGGCTTTGTTACTCAGATTAAAACCAGTTTATTTAATCTATTTTCCAAACTCACTAACCAATATCATGGGTAGAGCGCACTGACTAATATTCACTACACCATCACTGCAGTGCCAGATACTGTTACCTTGATTGAAAATATCCAGAAATTTGAGGGAACCTGGAATGCTCTGCTAGATTTAGCTAATGCATTTTTCACAATGCCAATTGCCGAAGAGTGCCAGGAGCAGTTCTCATTACTTGGGGTGGGCGTCAGTAGACCTTCACAAGATTGCCTATAGGGTACTGGCATAGTCCCACTCTCTGTCACCGGCTGGTGGCAGAACACTTAGACAATAAACTATGTAAGCCTGACATCCAACCCACACAATACATTGATGACATTTTGATTCCGTGAAAGGAAGAGCGCAGTGTGCTAAATCAATTGGAAGCAAACACTGAGGAATTGAAAAAGGAAGGCTAGCAAATTAACCCTAACAAAATTCAAGGGCTGGCTGGGACAGTGATATATTTGGGAATTCAATGGCATAATAGCCATTGAGCGATAGTGCCAAAAGGCAAGCAAAAGATACTTGAATTTGCTACTCCAATTCATAAGAAGCAGGTTCAACAGTTCATGGGCTGTTTGGGTTTTGGAGACAGCCCATACCACATTTAGTGCAAATCTTGGCCCCACTTTATAAAGTGACATGAAAGAAATACGGATTTGAATGGGGTGAAGAGCATCAAAGAGCCTTTGAATTGGCAAAGGACACTGTGCTACATGTGCTTGATTTGTGGTCTTTGAAGCCAGGAGAAGTAGAGTTAAATGTCTCTGTACAGGAAAATTATGCTAACTGGAGTCTGTGGCAGACGTAAAACAAAAGCGAGTCCATTTGGGATTTTGGAGTAGCGAATTATCTGATGCAGGTGATAAGTACACTCCGTTTGCGAAGCAATTGCTGGTATGTTATTGGGCTCTTATTGATACTGAACAATTCACTGTGGGTCATGATGTACTGATCAGACCTGAAATCCCAATTATGCTCTCCTAAAAGTCACAGGATAGGTCACGCCCAAGAGGCTAGCATAATCAAATGGAAATGGTACATTCAAGACAGAGCCAAATCAGGAAATGGTGGGGTGGCACAATTACGTGATCAAGTGGTGAATATACCACCCGCAGATTACATACCACAGGAAGTGACTGAAGTACAGGAATCTCCAGTGAAATTGGGAGTACCTTATGGAGATCTGACAGTGGAGCAGAAAGAGCATGCTTGGTTTACTGATGCCTCTGCTTGCTATGCAGGGACTGAACGCTACTGGAAAGCAATGTCATATAATCCCAAGACAAACAAGATCTTGAGTATGTCAGGGAAAGTAAAGAGCAGTCAGTTTACTGAACTATGCAGTCTATCAAGCTTTGAAACAAGAGACACCTGGTCAACAATGTCATTTGTACACAGATTCATAGTCAGTGGCCAATGGGCTAGATATGTGGCTGACAACATGGCAAAATAATGCCTGGAAAGTACATTCAAAAGAATTGTGGGGAATGGAACTGTGGCAGGACATCTGGGAAATACTAGTGCAAAGTGAAGTAACAGTGTATCATGCGGATGCACACTGTACTAATGACTCATTAGAACATTGGTTTAATTTTGATGCAGATGAACACACCAAGATTTCATCTGTGGACTCAGAGGCTCAGAAGGAGGATTTGGTGGGTCTGGCCAAGTGGGATCACCAGAAATTACGGCACCTTGGAGAAAAAAACTACTCACAGGTGGGCACAAGTTTGAGGGATTAACATCCTTTAGAAGTAGTGAAAACAGTTATTTTGCAATGTTCGGAGTGTCAACATCAGCGACATAGACCCATCCCTCCTACTGTCCAGGGCACTTTGCGGAGAGGAAAGTTACCAGGTCAAATCTGGCAGATCGATTATATTGAGCCTATTCCAATCAGTAAAGGCTGCCAATATGCATGTACTATGTCCCGGGCCCGCATGAATTGACCGTGGCAGCCGCAACAGCAGGAACTTCATCCACAGCTCGGATTTTGTCCCTTGAAGGCGCGGAGTCCGGTGCAGAGTCCAGTCTGCCTCCAGTCCTCTGTTGTTACCTGTGGTGTGAGGAGCTGCACTACGTGGTCAGTCCTGTTTCTATTTCGACTGACTTCCACTTCAAAAACCTTTCCAGAGCGCGGAGCGCGGCGCGGAGTCCGGTGCAGAGTCCAGTCTGCCTCCAGTCCTCTGTTGTTACCTGTGGTGTGAGGAGCTGCACTACGTGGTCAGTCCTGTTTCTATTTTGACTTACTTCCACTTCAAAAACCTTTCCAGAGCGCGGAGCGCAGCGCAGAGTACGCCGTACACCGCCGCGCACCGCTGCAGAAGTCGAAGAAACGGTAGAAAAACGTGTCTAGTTGCCGTCCTCTGGTAAGAACCAACATGGTAATGATAATTGACACGAGACCACAAACTCGTTTAAGAACGTTGAGCGCTCGTAGCCGTGGGGAAATGTTGGTAAACATTGAGCCCACGGCGGCGCCAGTAACAAAGGCAAAAATCGAGCTGCTGCCTTCCCTTCCCTCCTCTCCGCCGTCCGCCCTCTCGCCTTCCTCTTCCACCCCTTCCCCCCCTTCTTCCATAACTCCTACCCACTGTTCCCTTTCCCTCCCGCCCTCTCCTTCTCCTTTTCCTGCCCTCGCCCCTGCTCCGGCTCGAAAAGCCGACAGCTCGTCAAAAATGAGGACAGCCGATACAGACGGCGAAGACAACACAACTCCCAATGCCTTACCAGCTGTTGAGACAGCTAACCATCCGACCGAAAAGTGCTTGCCTAACACAGCAAATCCAGCCTTGATAAAGGCAGCGTGCAAAGAATCAATATGTACGGCTCTAATCAAACACGATGTACTCGACTCCAAAGCTGCAACTGCGCTGGATAATGAACGCTTGTTAGCACTAAATGGGAGAGAAGAGGACTCTATAAATGCTGTGAAAGATCTTCGAAAAGAGGCAGAACAAAATCTGTTGCCTCTACCAATTGACGTGCATACGGTCAATGAAAATAAATCAGCTCAGACGCTGGAAGTAAGTGAAATGGTGGAAATTGACACTGCCTCTTTCCAATCCCCCTTTGATGTCACTGACATCGAACTTCTGGCATTAAAACTACCAAATGGAATAGGCGACCACACAAATTTTACATTTGTTCCGCCACTAACTACTGACAATATAATTTCCAGGCTGTCCATTGAGTGCCCAAACTTAAATCCATCTATGGAAATACAGATGCCAGTAATAGAAATGGGCAGAGGGCGACCGGAAATCTCTCGCATGCCACAAAATGAAGCCGCCCGAAACGCCAATTGCAATGAAATGGCTCTACCTGCAAATGATGAAGCAATTACAGCGGTAACCGCAACTAGAAGTGCGGTGGCTGTTTCTAAGGCTGTTCCCAACGCCACCACGGCAGAGTCGAGTCGCCTCTCACATAACCCAGTATCCCATCAATTTTTGTCGACTCAAGCTCAGAAGAATAGCCTTCGGGTTGACCTGGCAGGGAGAGAAGCACGGCTCACAGAACGTCTCACAGCAGACTATCAAATGGTGAAAGAGAAACTGATCAATAGCTTTACAAATGCCTCATCTAATACGACTGCAAAAGAAAAAATACCTTCTAACCTTGCAAATAGACTGCAGCAGTCAAGGAACGACACCTTTAAAGCTTGCACCAGTACACCCTCCCAAAAAGAAGTTCATCTGCAGTCAAACATGTTAGCAAATATCAACTCAAAATCTGTAAGGGATTATTCCAGTTCTCTTCATCATCAACGAAATAAAACAGCAACTTACCAACATGCTACAAACGAAAGTAGAGCAAGCCAACTAGAAGAGCCGTCCAGTCAAGACATAAATTCAGACAAGTTAATAAAGAGAATTTATCAGTGGCAGCCGGTATACAGATCCACAACAACGTACTAGCAGCTACATCATTAGCTTTGATACCATTTACTAAGCTATATGAAACCCTAAGTGAAACATCAAAAGATCAAAACGTATTGCTGCAAAATCTGGTAACCAAAATCGTGACTCTCCAAGAAAACAATGCTTAACTTATGGCAAGAGATGATCGCGAAGCCGAGATTTCCTTCCAATGGCAAAACCGGCTAGGCGACTTTGCCATGAGAGACCATACTGACAAAACTGATCTAATGGAAGCGATCTTAGAAACACTGAAATGGGTCCGACATGCCGATGCAGTGAGATCTGTGGCTGTCGGAAATGATCAAGACAGAAGACACTCATAGAAAGCAAGATGTGGAAGTGAAAACCCAATAACAAATGTAACACAAAACATTTTGGCACCCCGTGGAAAGACTAAAACTAGGAAAAGTATCGTCCAAAATAACAACGACGGCCCCTCCCAAACTAGTGAGATAGATAGAGTCCCCTCCACAATACTCGACCCAACGGCCGCTGTCTCTGTTCAAGACCATGACGAAGGCGCAACTGCGTCCGCAAATCACGTACCTAATTGCAACTCAGCACCAACTAATAATTTACCCAGTGCAGTCCCACTAGTCGAACAGCAAAACACCGATGGTGTAGTTCCCATAACAGGGAAGCTCAACACCTTCGGAATTTTCATGGGGCCTGCAAAGACGCTTGAATTTTCACAACAATCAAAACCTGGTGAAAAGGTAACAAAAGTATCGCTTTCCAAACAGAATCTAAGAAAGAGAAAACTTAATGTGAGCAAAAACCGATCTAAAACTAAACAATTCGTAAGAAATCTTTCCACCCCTCAAAAGCTTAGTCTTTTTTCTCGCTGTCCACACAAAACTAAATTGGACAGCATTGCGTCAGTGACATCAGCTAAATCAGTGTCAAGCGCAATCGCTAATCCAACGGTGGTGGAAAAACCGAACCCAAACAAAAGAAGACGTTTGGAAACCAGATCAGAGGCAGATAGAAATTACTTAAGTGTTACCAACCTATGTGACCTCTCAACATATTCAGTTGAATCCGATGAAACAACGTCGCCCACACAAGATCTAGACAACTCACACCCTAGCGTGATGAGTCCTTGTCCAGCTGTGAAGAAATCACAGCAAGAAAAAACAAAAAAAGATCAATTTCCAAATGTAAAAGCGACGCGCTCTACTGAAAGTCGCTCTTCTGGTCCCGACTCAAGTCAAAACGAGAAGAATAAAAGGGTATCTGACCGAAACACAAAGGCAAGCACGACAACGCTAAATCCAAAGATGACGGCTGCACAGTGGCGAAAACAAAATCTAACTAAATTAAAAGAACCATTGAATGCACTGCAGACCAAACATCATAATCATTGGAAGGTCAGGCTTGAGAACATATTTTCTGATGACAACGAGGTACATTTAAATCGCAAAAATGTGATGTGTCTTCTACATAATTTTCCCACACTAAGAGCGATAAATTCAAATGACATTGCAATCGTCCAATACATCAATGAAGACTCATTAGACAAAGTCTATTTACACATCAACTCTCAAGCTGTAGAAAATACACTAATCTCCGCCAAAGATGAATTGATGTTGTATGGCTTTGATCTAACTTTAGAGACCAAAAAAAACTAAAAAATGTCCTGAAAAAAGACCTACTGAAGATCGTGAGTCTACACATGAACAAAGACGAGAAGCTCTCAGAAAACGATTCAACGTAAAAGAAAGAGCAGAAAATGAAAGACACTCACAACCCTCTACACAAAAAGCTTCCTCAAATTACATTTCACAAAACAAAACCCAAAGAACCTAGCTATTGGAAACCATCAGTGATGACACACATGTATTAATATCATGGAATACCAGAGGCTTCCGACACTTGTTTCAGAACTTTGAGACCTCCCTGGAAAACAATTTTGCTGTCTGTTTACAGGAGACGTGGCTGCGGGAGGTACCATTAAGAGATGGATACTCTATGTTGCTCAATCCCGCAGGGAAAAATCAACTCGGTCGCCCTTTCTCAGGTCTGCTGACCATGATAAACAATGCAAATGGTTGGGAGATTTTGCAGTCTTTCTCCCCAAATCTATTTGTTCAAGGAACAATACTGCAAAACAAACTGGGCGTGGGTGTAAAATCAAATCACCTGCTCCTACTTAATACATATTGGATTACAACGATGATCTCTTCTCGTCGATTCATACAGTCAATAACAAAAATCATTGATGACAGCATGGAAAGCTACATCAACTTGAATGTGATCCTATGTGGAGACTTAAATTTCTCCTGGTTCGAAGATGGTAAGATCCTCACAAAGCATAAACACCAAACCAATGTAACTGGTAGAGGTTACCAATTCCAACAAGCACTAATCACCAGAAACTGTATGATGTTGAATGGTCAAACAAGAGGAGACATCCCTCCAAATCACACGTGGCACCGGGACGGGTGCAAAAAAATAATTGATTACATCTGGGCCTCTAAAACGATGTCATGATATCAAACATCTGAAGATTTTGGATTCGTCACTCAGCGACCATAATCCGCTACAATTAACTTGGAAAGCGCTACCAAAAACAGCGATGAGTAAATTTACTAAGTCGATGGAAGTAAATCAAAGAGGCAACAGACTCAAAATAAATAGTCGACAAATTGAGAGTCTAACTAAAAACATGTCTTCAACAACTGTTGCTGTGAAGGACAAATTAAATTATACGGCACTGCTGGCACAGTTCCAAACCAAGTACAATCATGGAACCAATTGTAACTATATAAAGAAATATGAATTTAGTGCCTTAGTAGCTCAAAAAAAGAGACAATTACCAGCCTCATTACGACTCAGGCGGTAAGGGTTTTACGATGGCGTAAACAGCGCCGACCCTTACCGCCTGAGTACGAGGTCCCTTAGCGCCATGGCGGATTTGACACCTGCTTTTAGCAGGTGTTAAAATCCATGGCGCTAAGGGACCATGGAGTTAATTACGCCACCGTAATTTACGGTGGCGTAATTAACGCCTTCCCCACTCCCATTATGCCCTATGGGGCAAAAATGGGAATGGGGAAGGGTAAATGGGGATTGGGGATTTACCGCCCCGCCAACCTCGGAATGGGGCGGTAAGTCCGCCAACCACCATGGCGTAAACGTAGTTTACGCCATGGTGGTAAAGTCACGGCCCAGGTGGTAACTTACCGCCTGGGTCGTAATGAGGCCCAATTACATCAAGATCTTCGAAAATGGAAAAAAGGACCAGATTTCAACAAGCTTGCGCTAATGAAACAACGCAAAATGAAATACCGTAATTGGTTGAAATGCTTCGCAATTATGAGAGACCAAGAGCGAGGTGAGAAAATTCTAAGGATGATTATCTGTCACAAAACTAAGGAATTATGGAGCATCATAAACAACAAAGATGTATTTCAGAATGCTAAAATGCATCATAGTATATCAAAAGTAATCTGGCAACAACACTTTGAAAAGGTTTTTACAATCAAGGAAAATACCAAGGTCAATGATATTCCAGCAGCTGCTCAATTTTGGGACACAAACGAATCCAAAGAAGACATCATAACAGCTATTAAACACCTAAAAAATTCAAGGGCTGCTGGGCCAGATGGCCTCACAAATGTGATGCTAAAAGCAAACAACGAGCTTTGGGCAACATTTATCGTACACTTGTTTCGAGTAATAGCCACGCTGAAGACCTTGCCTCACTCGTGGAACTCTGCCATCATGGTTCCCATATTCAAAAAGGGAAATCGGGACGACCCGGCAAACTATCGTCCCATTGCCCTCTTGGGCATTGTGGGCAACATTTTTGCAACCTTTCTACAGCAGAAGCTTTCGAAATGGGCCTCAGCCACTGGTCACTTTGATATACGTCAAACTGGCTTCACCAAGGGTGTTGGCACAGAATTAAATCTGACGATACTAAACGTGCTCAAACTAGAAGACCTGAAAAATGGTAAAAACCTGCTTATTGCATTTATAGATATGAAACAAGCATTCGACTCATTAAATCGACATAAATTATGGACAAAATTAAAGAAATGGTCCTGTCCACCAGAATTATTGCATCCAATAATGGCTCTTCACAAAGACACGTCTATCAAAGTACGAATAAATGAGGTAGGGGACCTGTCTGAGGAGATAATAACTAACAAGGGAGTCAAGCAGGGATGCCCCTTGGCGGCCCTCCTCTTTAAACTATTTATATCTGATGTCTCTGAAGCTTTTCCATCGGTGCAATGTTTTCCACCAAAAATAAACGATCAGAATATCAGTTGGACCATCTACGCTGATGACATTGTTCTAATAGACTCAACCCCCATTGGCCTTCAAAGACTGTTAGTAGCTCTTCATAGCTACCTAATAGACAACAACCTAGAAATTAATGTAGAGAAGTCTAAGATTGTGGCGATCGGTGACTCATCCAAAAGACTAATCAGAAAATTTAGATGGAAACTCGCAGACGTGCAGATAAAACACGTCCCAGTGGTCCGCTATCTAGGCATCCAATTTAACACCTCAATTAGAGAAGTCGAATGGATGGAAGACCTAAAACAACGCATGATAACTTTTTCACTGCAAGGGGCAAAGTTACACGCCGAATACGGAAAATTTACATTGAACCCTGTATTAACCTTTTACTCCCAAAAAGTGATTCCATCGATCACATTTGGAGCTGAAGCTGCCTGGAATTTAAGTTACAAAATGTGGTCTTCCCTGGAGGGAACGTTTTGGAGACGTATTTTCAAACTGCCAACGAGTGTATCGATGATCTCCATAAGACACGAGCTGGGAATTGATTCCATGCACAATATAGTTGTATGGAAATCTATGGCCATGCTACGGAAGATGTCACTAGAAGATTCGGTTCCCGCGTATCAAATCTTATCCCTAGACCCCTCTAATTCATACCATGGCATTCTGTTAGAATGGATAACTAGATTAAAACGGATACTCGAATATGCAGACATAAAATGGGAAACATTACTAGCAACACCGCAAATTGCCAATAAAAAACTGAGAGAATGGAACTGGATCCAAAATTTGGAATGAAGAAATGTTCTGAAAACCTCAATTGATCTAGGACTAGCAGTCAACAGCTTAGATGGATTACCAAAATATCTGCGAAAATTTCCATCAAGGAAACATCGAAATCAATTCTTGAGAGTTCAATTAAATGCACTTAGAACCAAGGAGATCTTATGGTTTAGACGCGACACACACGTCTCCAATCATTTGTGTAGGTTTTGTGAACTTTCGACAAAATCATTGAAACATCTGATCACGAAATGCCCACATCTCACGCATTCGCGAACTAGTTATCTCGGGAGCTACGCGCCTGTTGATGGTGACACTGAAGGCTGGTGGTACAGGATACTATCGAGTAATAATGTACCACTTACATGTGCAGTATGTGACTTTCTAGAGCACAACCTGAACGATGATTTCCTGATTTCAGCAAATATCAGTGTTGTATGATAACCAACTTCTTGAAATCAATACATTGGATGCTGTGTTACTTTGGAAATAATTATACTGGAAACAACAATACTGTGAATTTATGATTCATGTGAACTATCTTGGTTTTCTTGATTGTAATTGAAGTTTGAAATGCAAACTAATTGTTACAAATAAAATAAAAAAATAAAAAAAATAAAAATATGCATGTACTATTGTGCATACTTTTTCAGGATATCTGATGGTGTGCCATGCAAGAGGGCTACACAGTTGAACACCATAAAGCTGTGAGACCAGATTATATTGCATTATGGAGTGCCCTTGCAAATTCAGAGTGACAATGGCACACATTTCAAAGGCAAACTAATTCAGGAGTATTGTCAAGAGACACATATTGAATGGCTCTACCATGTCCCTTACCATCCACCAAGAGGCAGCCCTCATTGAGAGAATGAATGGACCGCTGAAGGAGCAGTTACGTAAATTAGAGAATGGGAGCCTAGTAGGATGGCATCAGGGAATTTTTGATGTAGTTAAGATTTTTAATAATCGCTCTGTGGCGGAGTCTGCAACTCTTTTGACATGCCTTTTGATGCCTACTGTACAGATGCAACCTCAGTTAGCTACAGAGACACTGGTGTACTGGGAACAGACACCAAGTACGTTAGCTCTTTATCGAGCAACTCAAGAATCTGCAGGAGTAGATTTGCATGCTCAGAAAGAGATCAGACTGGAACCCAGAGATAGAGTAGTCATTAAGACAGGGATTGGAGTACAAATTCCCTCAGAGCATATGGGATTAATTGCCCCTAGATCTAGATTGGCATTGAAAGGCATTCAAGTATTGGGAGGGGTGATATAAGCTATCAATGAGAGATTAAAGTTATTTTGGTGGACAGTCGAGATCAGATTGTGTCTATGCATGTAGGAGATAGGATAGCCCAATCAAAAAGGGAGAGCCCCCTAGTGTATTAACTATTTGGTGGGACCGTGGTTTTGGTTCATCAGACCACATGCTACCGGGTGCAAAAGTGTGGGTAGAGAAGCCTAGTGGCCCACTTGTACCCACAGAGATAATTGCTGTCTAGGGGTGGAATCTACTGCATTAAAAAAATGTAACCTTAGATTGCAAGATGGAGTCTAAGTGAAATGCATTCTGTGAACACATATGAATATTTGACTTCAAGCTTTAATAGAAATTCAGTTCTGAGCACAATGTGTGTTTGCTGGAGTCATATATAGAAAGCTTGTGTGTGTGTTCAAACATAGCTTTTTTTGCATTAATTTAGCAGCCGAGAGCAAGGTCTGTCAGCTTCGCATGAGAAACTGGAGATTATTTACAAATTCAGTGGAGTCTGGTAGCTGCACTGGCCATGCAGCTGTGGGGTTCTACTGAGGGTAAACATCTCTGGGAAAACACTGGACTACATTTGGAGGGAGAGACATCACACAGACAGGGAAAGAGCACTTCATTTCTTCTTACTTTGAACTCAAGCTGGGCTGACTGAAGCAGATGTGTTTCCGTTAGCCTGTTCCCATTGGCAAATGATTCTCCCTCCTACCCTGGTGATTCCCAGTGAAGGCTTGGCAGAGATGAAGAATGTTAAAGAAACGCTAATGGTGATGTATTTCTGTTTCATTTCTATCTGTCTTTTATTGTGATAATCTTTAATTGCGATAATAGCCAGACCTGAGACAGGTCTATTTCAAAATGTACATGAAGTGTGAATGAATTATTTGCATACCAAGACAAAGCATATTGCCTTGCAGCCTTTTTTTAACTGCAGAGGGGAACCCCTTAAAGAAAAAAAAGATATCTTTAAATTACTGAGAAAACAGAAAGGCAAAACAAATACCTAGGCGTACACATTACCCCATCAATGAAAGACCGCTTTAAGTACAATGTTCTTCCCCTCTTGAAAACTCTCACTACCGACTTGGACTGATGGCTCCCCTTAGAAATCTCCTGGGTGGGTCGAATCCATTGGGTTAAGATTAATATACTCCCACATCTTTTATACCTATTTAGTAGTTTCCCGATCCAGACACCTAAAATCTCCCATTCACTATCCAAATGAAGATATTCCACTTTATGTTTATATATTTTTTTGTATTTGTATCCTGCACCGAAAGCCTGCAGGCATCGGGGCGCCAGGGTAACTCAACACCAAAAAACAAACATAGAAGATGGGACAGATGTATATGGGCTGGCAAGCATCCCATAGTTTTGCTGAAAGTGTTGTTCCACTCCACAGCGTTGGGCTGTGGGGCCTTGTGGTGCCAAAGGTATGGTGCTATCTGTTGCCAGCTCCATTACCCCAATTAGGGAAGTCAGACAGGGTCTCCACGGTCTCCAGTTGGCCTCAATTGGAGCAATCCTGTAATTGGTTCTCCTCAGTCTCACTTCCGTTTATGAGCAGATGGAGGCAACTGCTCAACTGGGGTCCTGTTCTGGCTTGACGTTGGAATCCCTTTAATATTGAGACATTGCACAAAAGCTCTGGGGGGTGAAGTCGGGGCTGGGGACTCTCTCTCCAGTCAGCGGGAACCCACATTTCACACCAGGGTTCAGCCCGATGGCTTTCAGCCACTGGTTTGTTGGTGGTCCAGGCCTCCTTTGGGATTTCTATAATCAACGCCTCACTCGCTCCTTTGAGTAATTCAAGGCACTGATCTCCCTGCCGGAAACAGAATGGCTATGCTATTGCCAGTTGAGACATTGGATCTCAGCAGCGGCAGTGCGTTGTGCTGCCACTAGGGATCCTACCGTGTTGTAATTACTCATTAACGACTTACCAGGCAAAACAAGATCTCCAGGATCTACAGGGCGCTGGACAGGTCAGATTCAGACAAAAACTGCCATATATGGCAGCCTGGCAAAGAGGCCTAAAGCAGGAAACCCTGAAGGACTCCTGGTCACGCATTTTGTGGAGAGCTCACAGAAGTTCCAAATGCAACCTTACTGAAGAAAATTCGTACAAGTTAGTGTTCCAATGGTGTTTTTCCCCTCAGTGTCTTCATAAGCTATCCTCCGAATGCTTGGTGGAGGGGTTGTGGCCAGGTTGGCACTCTAGTACATATGCAGTGGTCATGCCCACACTCACAGTATTATTGGAAGTAAATCCTGTCCAAGGCGATATTGGCACAAAGGCTTCATTTGAATCAGCTTACAGTGATTCTGGGGGACACTGACCTCAGCTCAGGTGTGGAATCTCCAAACGGGCCTATACTTAACCTGTAGTGGATAAAGATTTGGGAGACCTGGGCTTCAGCAAAAACCACTGCTACTCTTAATAAATAACTGCTTACATTTTCTAGAATCTGGGTGACATACTGTAGAGACACCTTAGATGCCCCACCCCAAACCCAAGAGCCTGAGTCACTTGACTTCTTTCTGATAGTCTTGCTACATACTCTGTTTTGTCCAATATCGACTCAAGGCTCGGAGAGGGTACACTGTCACCTAGAGGCGTTGCTGGGGGGGGGGCGCAAAGGGGGCTATAGACCCTGGTCTTTTGATTGTAGCCCCGGATAGAATCTCAGGAGCTACAACCAAAAGTCTAGCTAGCCCCGAGTCCCGACAGTTCCAACATTAGCGTAGCCCCGGATCTTTTTCAAACCTAGCAACACCCCTGTGTCACCCCTCCAAAAGTCTCCTGCTCCTACTAGTGGTAAAGGGCCATGGCCGGACACCAAACTGTGCCTGCCTGTAACATATCCATACTCACACTCTTATGGACTAGTGGAACCCACCCTTACCTGCTTTCCCCCTTTTCAGTTAGTCCATTATTGAGTGGTGGCAATATAATTTCTTAACCGCTGACCTGTTATACTTGTGCTGATTTTCGTTTATCTAAGCTGTGCTTTTCTCTGTTATATGAAGCACTGAAGATATGAATAAAGTTGGTTAAAAAAGGTTGCATTAACCACAAAGGGTACTATATTCAGATATAATGTGGGTACAGGCGGTCAGTGCCACTCAAAACGAAGAAGCGTCGTTTCTGAAGAAACATCTCCATAACAGTTTCCACACATAAATTAATACACAACATAATTTAATAACTATTTTAAATAGTGAACAGAATTTAATAGTAAGTATACTGATAAAATTACTGAATTGTAATACAGGGTGGACGCCACCATACTTAGCAAGATACCAATAAAGTACTTTATAAATGCTGCTAACAAATCGCGACGAAAATTAACGATTTGCGTAGCTCATAAACTGAGGTACGAAGAGCTTATGGTAAATTGAAACATAATTTTCAAACCAACGATTCTTTGCCCATCTCAATTTCAAAATTTAAGTGCATCTCAAATATAATTATTCCCTGCAGTGGAATTTTCCAACCTTACTTAGTTCGAATTTTGCAGTGGCTACAGCAGGAAAAAATTATATCCAGACGTGAAGAAATTATGAGATGGTGACTCTATATAGTTACAATGAAAAATTCCTGGGCAGAGATCGTTTTTCTCTTGGTATTTGTAAATTTTCCAAAAGACAGAAAGTACATATGACTTTAAATGTAATAGATCAATACAATGCATTGTCTGATTCCCACCTGGGTTTTAAAACGGAGATAAGAAGTGACTGCAATTATTGGGTGAAACCTAAACAGTCTCATTATGCCTCGTGATAGCGCAAGGCCTAGTTAAGGTTTGGGCCTCACCATGAGTTTGGCGCTGTGGCCAAAAATGGTGGTAATGCAGTGGGTTCCCACTTCATTACTGCTGCATTACTGCACTGCCGAACTATGGTTTTGGAGGTAAGGTCGAGGAAAAACCTCCAGCAAAATGCTGGAAATATTTCTGCCACCTTACTGCCAAAAATCATAGTTTTGGCGGAAAGAACCACCAGCAGAATTACCACTGGTGGTAATTCCACCGAAATCCCCATGTAGTCCTATGGACTCCTTAAATTGGGACTAGCACCGCCATACTATGACTTGTAATCTGGTGGTAATTCGGCCAGATCAAGTGGCAGTAACGGTAAATCCGTTTGGTGGTATCTTGGCAGATTTACCGCTGAGATACTACCACACTCATAATGAGGCCCTTTCTTTATAGCATTCAAGAAAATGACTTTTCTCAATAACCTTCCAACGCTTGCATGAAAATATCTGAGTAATATTTTGAGGAAGCTGCCTATGCATGCAACATTTCAGATTTGTACATTAACGGCTTCATAGTTTAAACAATGTTTACTTTGGTCGGTGTGAACAGCTTTTAACATGGGGTGTTCCCATAGGGGAAAAAAAGAATTCAGGATTCCAAGATGGCCGCCACACAGTGAAGACGTGGGTGTGGGTTCTCCGTCTTCTCATAGGACCATTTTAAGAATGGATTTCACCGTAGCAAGCTCCAATGTGAATATTGAGTCGACGTGGCAGCAAGGCGGTTTGAATTTGTGTTCCTCGACCACCGAGGTTGTGATGGAGTCCCCGGGAAGGTGGGGAAAAAGCACAACCATCATCTTGGAGCGGCAACAGATGCAGGCGGAGAGCAGCTGCCCTGGCCCGGGATAATGACTCTGCAAGTTTATCCCCCTGTACCAGAGAAGATTTCACCCACCCCGTGTCTTGGGATGGGGGTAAGGTGTCGCCGATGACAACAGGTCAACTGGCGCGCAGGTAGGGGGACTGTCTTATGGGTAAGGCAACGGGCTCGCTGAGGCTACTGCCCCTAGCAAGACAGGACTTTAAACCAGGGGTCAGCTCCAGAATTGTGTTGGTTGGGCTGTGTTGAATAGCAAGCTTTTTTGAATAATTGGACTGCCTTGAAGTGGAGCCCTCCCTCCGCAACCACGTACCATCTTAAGTGACTCCCGGGTGGTTTGTGGATTGGAGTATACCGCCGGTATTGCGCGATACGCTGGGCCTTGGAGAATATCAGGCACGCCTTCGTAGATATTCATTAAGTACCAACAGGGCCTGGGACCCGGAGGAGTGTGGCCTCGCCCGCGGGCAACATTGGCATGCAAAGGGTCCTCACGTCGGGGGGCAAATATATAGGAGTACCTCATTAGATAGTCCCCACGTACCTGGTGGCCTCACACAATGTAGATGCAGCCTGAACGGGCCATATAACTGAATATAAGGCGCAAAGTAATCTTTGTTTGATACGTGGAACCCTCACTCTCTGGTGCAGGACTTTTGAACCTTCGGCCCAGAAAGATATCTCACCTCCTTGGGTGAACTGGGTGAGACTCAGAGACTGTTACCCCAGACAAATTAACCACATGCCCGAAAGGTAGGAAAAAACATACCCTGGTCCCCTTGCACAAGCTCCACAAACACAAACCAACCAATTGCAAAGGTTGTGGGCAAGAGATCCTGCAACACCGTCAGCCAGACAAACTCCTGCAGTTAACCCACCACCAGAGCCGAGCCACACAGATCCAGATATGGCCGCTTCTAAGGAGGACTTTGCAAAAAGTTTTGAAGATTTTCAGGAAAAATTCTCAGCTTCATTCTAAACACAATTTTCCACGTTCACATCCGATATTAGACATTCACTATTTGACTTTGGCAAGGAGCTATCCTCACTGGGTGCAAGGGTGGACACAAATGAGCATGTGATCCAGGAGCTGACACAGGACTGTAAACAATCGGATATTGCATTAGGCGATTTGTCAAAGATCACACATAACCTTGAAATTCAGTGCAAGGACTTGGAAAACAGATCTAGACATTCCAATATCCGATTTAAAAATCTTCCGGAAATAGTTTCAGACTCTGAGTTAAAGGACACTATCATACATATCTTTGCAGACTTAATTGCAAGGGAGCAAGCCACCAATATCCCATTAGACTGTGTGCATAGGACGGGCCCTAAAAGAATGGATCCTGGAGATCGCCTGCTGGATGTTTTTTTTAAATATTTTTTTTATTAAAAGTTGTGTATTTTAGTTTACAAAAATAAACTTTTTACACATTACATAGAAATTCAGTTTCAGACCAATTTACAAAACAATTTTCAGTCATATTTACAAAGCAGACAATTATACAATTTACAACAAATCATATAATAATCATTACCTAAAGAAAAGAAAATGTTTTCCAGTACAAATAAAACTACTCAACACAAAATTCGTCATCATTAGAATCTGAAGCCAGTAAACACCATAATTGGCAGTGAATTAACGAGATAAATCCGTTTAATCATAAAAGATTTATTAGGATTGACCATACACTTTTGCCATAAGGATTCCCTAGCCGATGAAGTAAGCGCGACATTAATTGCGCCCAGATGAGCAATCCTCATAACTTCAAAATAGGGACAGTATATTACAAGCTGCTTTAAAGTTTCAGGCTGTTCCCCATTTAAACAAAATCTACAGGAAACAGAGGGAGTTTTAGCCCAATGTTGAGTACGTTCTAGAGTATGTAGCTGGTTCATTCTAAGCCTCATGTACAGGTCTCGGATCTTATCACAAGGAAAGCAAAGAATGTATCTTAGTCCAGGCATATGTTTATGTCAAAAAGCAGAATGTCATCTGCATAAGCAAGCCACTTAACCTTCAAGTGACCAATTTCTATGGGAAAAGTAACAATCTGTGACCAGATGTATTCTATGTCAGTAAGATACAAATTAAAAAGGGTAGCAGCAAGGTTACAGCCCTGTTTTACTCCTGTATGGGTTGAAATTTCAAGGAGTAAGAGCACCTTGATGATTTATTCTCACACGATAACAGGTGTCAGTGTGTAAAAGAGCAATAGTTTGAACAATAAATTCAGGAAACCCTAAGGTCGCCATTTTGGCCCAAAGAATGTTACAGATGATACGGTCAAAGGCAGAGCTAAGATCCAAAAAGGCCATATAAACTGGGTCATTTGAAGTTTTCTTTGCCTTTGCCAATACATGTGCCAAAATAGTGCCATTCAGGGCAGTGCCCATATATTTTCTAAAACCAGTTTGGTAAATGGATAGAACATTATTTTCCCGTATAAATTGTTCAACCATGTTAAGGATGAGAATAGTGAACACTTTATAAGCGGAGTCCATAAGCGCAATCGGGTGATAATTGCTCGGCTCTACAGGATTACCCTTTTTGAAAATAGGAATAATCAAGGAGGTTAGCCAAGATCTAGGAATACAACCTGAAAGAAAAATATTTTCAATTTCTTTTCAGATTAATCTTGCCCAAAAAAGTGGGTTGGACTTAAGGACACAGGCAGGAATCCCATTTGGGCCTGGTGCCCTAGTGTATTTCAGGTGGTTAATTGCGGAAACAATCTCATCTGTTGACCAAGTAGTATGTGAAAAGGATTTCAACTTAATATTTTTAAATCTATAAAAAACAAATTTAAAAGGAAGCAAGTATGTTGATGAAATAAATTGGCACCATTTCTCTGAGGAAATCGAAGAAGTCATGCAGTTAGCCACAGATGAAAAGGTCTCATTAAACATTCACCAAATATTTCTAGTGTCATGCTTACATAAACGCATGATCAATGCTTGATTCATAGCTAGATGTTTCTTATGACAAACTATCTTAGTGGCATTCCTATAACGCATCAAGAGTCTTTTTTTCTGAAGAATAAATTCCTGAACTGGAATGGCTCGCCCCTTTAAAAGTTTTAGGTCTTGATTCTTAGCTCGCTTTAATATGGAAATTTGCTATGAATAGGCATGTTGGTGTGCAATGTGAGTATTAGCTTTATGAGACGTAAGTGTAGCCAGCTCCTCACGAACAATAAAGTTATTGTAGGCTTCAATACAAATGATGTCTGCTTTAGTGCATCTTTTGTTTTGTTTATAACGTGCAGAGGTACGTAAGACATTATTCAGGCAAACACATAGACTTCTATTCCAACTGATCGAATGAGCCGGGTGCCGTATTTCCAACAGGGCAAGTTCCGAAGTGAGCTCACAGGAGCTTATAGAAGTTAGGCAAAGGGGGGCAATAGAAATAACACAGTGATCACTGAGCCGTACATCAAGGATTTCACAATTTAAGCCAGAGTTCAGAATATTAGACGTGACAAAAAAGAAATCAATAGTCGAAAAGGCGTTCTTCCTGTGCCATGTATACTCACTGGCATCCATTTTGTAGTGCACCAATCCCAGCCCCCAAGAGGCAAAGTATTTAAGCCATCTCTGACCTCTCAGATCATGGCGTTGAGTGTTACGGAGTTGGTAATCATTCAGACAGCACACATTAAAATCACCTCCTACTATCAAAGTGCAATTAGGGTTAGATATACAAGTAGCTTCAAAAATGTCATCAAGGATATTCATAATTGCAACCAAATTTTTGGATTGATAACTAGCATAAATACAGACCACCAACAGAGTATTATTGGAGGAGTTGGAGAAGGAAATGTCCAATGCTAGGACAAAGGAAGCACAGTGTATCAGAGCGGGAGAGAAATTCAAGATGTTATTTACCAAAATAGTCAAGCCCCCACTCGGCCGACCTGCGCCCCCGAAGTGGCCGGGGCACAATACACCGTATATCCATCAACAGATAATGCCCTAGTCAGCATAGTTTCTTGCAATAGGATAATCGATGGAGCATCAAAAACTGTTAGTGATAATAATGCTGCTGCAAAATTCTTGTAACCACATACATTCCAACTATGAATACTCAGATCATTTAAGCTACGATTCTGGTTTTGGAGGTTGCACATCTAGTATGGATTTCACTAGAGTACCAATCCAAGACCAATCTTTGATGTTAGCAGCAATGGAAGACAACTGCGCAATCATCTCAGGAGGAGTGACTTCCCCTGATGCATTGCCAGGTGCCTTCGATGGAATACTTGGTGGTAAAGGGACACGATAGTCTAGAAATGCATAAGCTTGGTCTATGTTTTCGAATAAGATCATCTGAATGCCCAAGGTCTCAAGTTCTGCTCTTAAATCCCAAATTTGTCACAAAACAATTAAAGAGTTAGATTGGGCAATCATCCTTAGATTGTTTTCAGTGAAAAACCTGACCCACTCAATGTCATCAGTGTGCAAACTTCGCAACATCGGAATCCGATTGAAGGTTTGGAATAGAAAGGAACGATTAAGACGTCCCTTTCCATTTAGCTCAGGGTTACTAATCCAGCCAAAAATAGGTAGAGTGTGTTCTCCCAGCATCATTGTTTCATGGATCTGGCCTACCTGAGTATCTAAGACAGCCTTAGAAGGATCCCTTGGTGACGACTCAGGACATTTAGGCCAAGACTGACCTTTAGCATCTTCCACTAAGACCCCTTCATTGAACAAGATTGGCTGTTGGACGTTTTGAGCACACACTTTCATAGGAAAAGGTTTATTCACTGACACGTCAGGTTTGGAGGCAGTCTTAACAGATCAGGTCTTGCCATGAGTTAATGGATAGAACGAGGATAACTGTGACTGCTTACAAATCCTGGCTTCATCAGAACCACCCACCAATTTCATCGAACCCAGAGAAGAGTCCTGAATAAGATTAGAGTTTACCAGTGGGTGAAGAACCTTTTCCCCGTTAATACAACTTTTTTAGATACCGGTAATTTAAGTTCGTTTTTGGACAAAACGAATATGACTGGCTAATCGGCCAGCTACAGAGGAAAGATGAGCCAACATAGCCTCCAATTTCCCCAAACCAATACCTGTCTCACAAGAGACTAAATGAGAGGCCAATATGGCCTTCTCGTGGATCACTAACTCAGATGATCCTGGAGGGAGAAGTGAGTGTGCATAGGAATGCCGTCCTATTATAGATATATTACCTGATAAGTGTGTTTGAGCAGTTTTTGCTACACGGATTGGATCAATTGTTTGTACATTAACATTTGAGGTGTTTGGTGCCGTTTTAGCCTCACCAACACATTTGTCTATGACGTTCTTATTGATTAGGGACCCCAAAAGTAAGCCCTCCATTTTATTGAGCTCCGAAAGTATTTCACTGTTTATATTTTGCTGAGCTCTTAGTTCAGCATGTGTCAAATCATGGCCTTTGTCCAGAAGATTCAAAATTCTAGTCATTACCAGGAATTGCTGATCATTGTATTCTAACTCTTGGGCGACCAAAGAAGCGCAGAGTTAATGTGGGAGGCCTCTTGACAACCGGGCAGTAGCTCACCTTGGTCCTTATGGTTAGAGCAGATGTTAGACATGTGGACAGGTTCATCATTATCAGTGGCAGACATAACATCAGCTATTTGGCGAAGGGGCCATAACCCCAGAATACTGGGCAATAACCGAGACATCCTCCGTTATAGGCCTTTTTTTAAATTGACTCTTGCTATGATGCAAATGAACATTATCAATGCCCCCAGCTATTCCAGAAGCCGGAGTGGAAGGACCAAGAGAAAGCCTGGTACGTTTACCAAGCTCATCCAACAAAGCCGGCGCCATCATTGTGAAATCTAAAGCATCCACTCCAACAAAAGCTGCATTACCAAGACATGCTTTAACATATATGTCAGGTTCATGCATGCTCAAAAAGCTATGCAGAACAGAATAATTATCGTCCAGCATATCCTTGAAAAGAATGAACTAGTAGCAGTTGGCGCCAAGGTGGATACAGAGGCAGACGAGGTCACCCCCAAAGCTGGCAAACTCACATCATACTGATTCACAGATCCTGTGTCAGAAGTACCAGACAATAAAGGCACCTGAGGTTGAACATCAGCTTTAGTGGGGATATCAAGCGTAATATTTCCAGGGATCACAGACCTTGGTAAAGAAACAGAGTCAGGCTTGCACCCTAATAGCATATTAATCGGAGAGCTTACCGCTACATAGCCCTGCAGACATCCTGTAAAGGCCTGTGATCTATCCACACACTAAACAAAATGTATCTAGTCAAAGAATACACGTATTTAACAAATGAGGGCGTGAGTAGAGCAATCAAAATTACGATATTAGGGAGATTGCAAACTTAATAGATAATACGCACAAGTTTGTATGCCGACACACTCCACCCCCACACACCCAAACAGCAAACAGTACTTGCAGGCACTTTCCGTGCCGTTAAATGCATTGCAGTCTGGGCTGGGGGGCAGGGCGGAGGCGGCGTCAGGCAGGTGATGTTTCCCTGCAAAAAAAATGCAATTAGAGATAGAAAAAGAAAGCGCCGTAGTGCAGGAACTTCTCCGAGTTCAACAGGCCACAAGACACAGGCACAAGTCCCTTACTAGGGATAAGACTCCAATATGACGGAGTAACTGGCTAAATAAATCTACAGTGCTAGCAGTAAGTCCAGGAGTACAGTCCAGACGAGTTGCGGCACAGTGAAAGCGTCGGATAAAGTCAACACGGGGAAGCACTGGACAGTTTAACAGTAGGCAGTAGAAGAGTCCAGCAAACAGCACTTGAAGGCACTTCCGGGGTGCCTGCTGGATGTTTTAGCAGCGTGTGCTTTATACCCACAAAAATATGTTATCCTTAAAGAAGCCGAGGAACTCCTCACCAATAACATACAACGGCACGGAAATCCAACTATATCAGGATCTCTCGCAAATTACTCCCCAAAGCGCCACGACATGCAAGTGGTGGTGAAGACTTTACAATCTCGCGGGATCAAGTATAGATGGACTTTCCCATTTGGATTGACTTTTTCCATGGATGGCAAACAACACAGAATAGCTTCCCGAGAAGCAGGAATAGCTTTACTCCAAATCGTAGAGGATACAGCCGCAGGCCTAACAGACGGTGGGCACGGAGGCTCTACTATACAACTAAAAACATGGGAATGGTCTGCATTTGACCGCTGTGGGAAAAGAGATAGGGGCACATGGAAGGACGACTGGAAGGCCTGCATCAGAGGACCAGTTCCGAGGTCCTAGATGGAGAGTCAAATAATTGGAGAAACAGCTTAGATAACTGATTGTATAAAGGTGAATCAGAATGTGAAGAAAACAGAGCACAACATACTGGAATCTATCTGTTCAGGTAACAGATGGGGGTGTTAGAATACCCTGCACCATGCCCTGGGGGAAATGATGACTCACAGCTGAGGGTATCTTCCTCAGGAGGGTTGGGGGCACAGTAGGGGTTTGGGGATGGGTGGTGGTTATGAAGAAGGGAGGGTTGGTGGGTGGGAAACCACAGTCCAAGGTTTGTTTCCACACATTTACGCAAAGAGCAGGTCCAGATATTTATCGGCCTTGGCGAGCTCCCATTCACTTTAAGTTAATTCAGGTGTCTAATGATCAATATTTGGGGCCCCAACACCCTGATAAAGCATAGAAAGCTGGAGGGCTTCCTGGCGTGGCACCAACCGGACTTGGTGGTGCTCCAGGAGACTCATATTTGTGGCATAGATAGACACAAATTGCATTTGCGACATTACCATGTCATTATACAAGCGAATGCTGAAGGGAGGGTTGCCGGAATACTCATAGCAATTCGGTCAGGACCCCATATCAAGGTGGTATACACTAAGGCCCATAAGGAAGGCTGATACATATTTGCAATCTTGGCCATGGGCTCACTGACACCAACAGTTGCATCAGTTTATGCACCTAATGCAGGTCAAGGGGATTTTTAAAATCTACTCTCACACAGTTAGAATTCTTTAGGGAGGGCGAGATATTATTTCTCAGAGAACTTAATATGGCCTGGGACCCATTCGGGACCGTGGCACAGTCACGACGTATGCCCAAACCCCCCGGACCCCTTCCACCTCGCTAAAGCAAACATTTGCACAGCTGTTTTTAGTGGATGTCTGGCACTCTCTTAGAGGTTCTGAGAAAGGATATATGTTTTACTCGCATGTTCATCGCTCCTTCTCGCGCATAGATTATGCCTGGGTCTCAATGTCCTTTTTAGGTAATTTTACCCATATTACGTGTCACACAATCACGCTTTCAGACCACGCACCAATCTCTATAGACATAAATATTCCAAGGGGGAAACAAAGGCTATGGACATGGAGACTTCCGGCTGAGCTCATTGGGGACCAGGTTGTTAGAGATAAAATCGAAGGCAGGATCCGGGAGTTTTTTTTATCTTAATCCATTTGGGGAAACCAATGTTAGTGTAACATGGAACTCCTTTAAGGCACCAAATAACATAAGAAAGACTCTGGGGAAAGTTTTAACGGCCCCGAGATTCGTCCCCAAGTTAGGTTTGCGACAGCTTCTAAACTAGAGAATCTCGTTGCCTCTATGTTGTGGCTCCTTAAGGAATGAAAAACACCACTTTTTAAACACTTACAACCATTGAAATAATTTCACCATATACTATAACATTTAATTATAACACTTTATTATATCAAAAGCAATTACACAATTCATAATTTTAAAACCATAATGCAGAGTGTTTTTCTGCGATAAAACACAATTCTTTTCTTTTTTGATTCACTTTTTGTCTCACGATGTGCAATTAAATTTATGAGATGAAATTCTAACTTCCTATCATTTGAAATAAGGTTCAAGAACCTTATGATGCACAATTACACTCATACACTAGCTATCTAAAACTACCAAAGAACCTGTATAGTGATAAATACTTCTATCAAGTACAAAAGACAGTCCCTATCTTCCAGGTTACTCTCTTAAAATATCTAATGTGCTTAATAAACAAATCCTCATGTGTACAATCATGTGGTTCAAATTGTCTCGATAATTCATTGAGACATGTTGGTAACTGTTCAACACCCTAAAACACCCAACATGTTTTGTTCTTTAACAATGATTACAAAAATGCATAAGAACTTCATCAGGAGGAAAAAAAGCAATTTCAAAATAACAGGTCTTCACATTCTTAAAAAGTTATTACTCTTCTCTGTAGTGTTCTTCATAAACCTTCGGGGAAACAACATAAAACAACAGCAATTAGTAATGCTGTTTACTATTAATTAAAGCCTCAAAAGAGTAGGAGTGTAAAAGTCTCCTACCAATGGCTCTCCGTGTCGGCATTTGATACTAACACCTTCAACGGGTATGTAGACTTGTCTTCACTGTAGACATATGATCTGTAGACATAAACACACTAATCAGAACCACTACAAATATTACAAACTGCAGTTGAAATAGTTAGGACTCAATTTTACGTATGGCATCAGTCACTCGTGTTAACTTTGATATAAATATCAGAAAAAACCTTTTGCTATATCCAATTAAAAGACCAAAGCATGATTAGGTATTCGGTGGCCAAACATTTCATTGTGGTCAGGCGAGACAGCACTGGTGTGTTACATACTCAATCTCGTTCCTAATCGTTTGCATGGTTCCTCTCTAATAGGTGTATTACTATTACATAATTTCTTGAACATAGCCAACATTGTTTCAAAATAAAAATAAGGAGTTCAGGTTTACCCTCTATTTAGCAGCATGTGCAGAGACACGCACTACAGGAAAAAGTCCCTCATGGTTTGGAAAATAAGTGTGTTGGCGTTCGGGAGCTGGAAATGCTCTCTCGATAGTCGCCTCGAACGGTGCTGTTGCTTCACTCGGATCGTCCAACCCTTTGTAAAAAAACGCAAATGCGCGGTGTCAGTAATCTTTTTCCAACACAATCCTCCACATAACCCGACATTTGTTGGAGCCGGGAAACACCGAGAATTCGACTGAAACAATGCACTACAGGGAAACAGAAGCAAGTCGGTCAGGTATCCTAATGACTTGCCGGCTCCATACTTACTCGGACGGCGTCTCGAGTATCGCATCACTTCCGCCTGCCTGCAACACTTAGTTGGTCACCCAATAACTCCTTTAAGGCAACCATACAGGGGTTATGATAGCGGAAGAGGCCATTAGATTCAACCAAAAAATTGCACTTGAAATAGAGTTGGAGGAGGACTTACGACGAGCAATGAAAAATATGGAAATAAACTAGGGGCCATCCACACAAAAAGTTTTTAGAAACGCGGCAGGCAGTTTAAATTTGTTTCAAACAAAAAGAAATTGAAAAATTGCGGTTATATCTTAAGCAGAAATACTATGTAAAAGCCAACAAATCAGACCGGTTATTAGCCAGGCAACGCCAGCAGCAAACTGCATCGAGGACCATACACTCGATTTGGCTCCCCTCAGGCGAGGCAGCCACCGAAACTTCCCACATTACTTCACAATTTCATATTTTCTACACAAACTTATACCAGTCGGAGTCCCCAGGCCCATTGCTTAAGACAGCTTAACTAGAGGTAGTCACTCGTCCTCAAATAACGTTGGCAGAAAGGGAACAGTTGGAATTAGATATCACTTCATAAGAAATTTGTGATACGTGATTTCCTGCTGAATAAGGCACCAGGCCCGATGGATATTTGGCTGCATTTCATAAAACATATTACAACATATTAGCTTGTAGATCAACCCATCTATATAATTCCTTTGTGCATTCGGGTTGCATCTCCACCACTATGGAGGAAGCAAACCTGGCAAGGACTCGACCAACTGTGGGTCATACCGCCCTGTAGCTTTCATACATTTAGGACCAACAATTTACACTAAAGTCTTAGCCAATGGGATGGAGGACCTAATGCCCTTGATAATCCATCTGGACCAATCAGGCTTCATAAAGCAATGTCAGACACATGACAACATTAGGAGAATGTGTCATTTTTTAGAGAAAGCAGCAAAGAAGGATGTCTCAGTAGTCCTTTTATCGTTGGACACTGAGAAAGTTTTTGACTGAGTCGAGTGGTCATTCCTCTTTCTGACCTAAATGTATAAAAAAAGGCCAACTATATACAACCTAGTGCTAGATTGCTGATTAATGGTCAATTATCTCCCCATATCGCTTTTCAACGTGGGACCTCTATTATATGCAATATATTTGGAACCATCCTTGCCAAGATCAGACAGACGGATGCCATTCGTGGGATAGACTTTGGAGGGATTGCACATAAAGTTATGGCATATGCAGACGATATGCTGCTCCGGTTCTCCGATCCCCTAAATACAGTACTAGCTGCTGTACAGGAACTGGATAAGTTTGGGACGGTCGCAGGTCTAAAAATAAATAAGACCAAATCAGACATTTTAAATGTATCCCTCCGATCTAAAGATTTCAGCATTTGTGTTCACATACACAACTGGGATGGGCGCAAGAGGGGATTAAACTACTCGGAGTAACCATAACTCCTACAATAGAAAGCTTATACAAGGCTAACTACCCCCCTCTGCTAATTATTATTATTATTATTATTATTATTATTATTATTATTTTTATTTTTATTATTATTATTATTTTTATTATTATTATTATTATTATGCCATAACTATAGGGCACAACAAACCCAAAGGCCTCAGTGTGCACAAGTAAGGAGACCTGAGATCAGGCCAAAAAGTGTAAACAGTAAGTCAACAGTAAAAGATCCAGGGTGAAAGATCCGGAGTGTAGCAAGATGGATAGCGGTAGTCTGGTCATTGCAATTAAATAGCATTGTTTGAATAGATTTTTTAAAGCCTAATATATTTGGGTTATTTCTCAAGTGCAGAGGAATAGATTTCCAAATACATGGGGCACAGACATTGAAATTAGTGCCTCCAACATTCTTCAATTTGTGTGTGGGAAGAGACAAGGTATCAAGAGCATTAGAGCAGAGAGCTCGTACAACAGGGACTTTCTTTAACCTTTTCAAAAGATAGCCGGGGGCTATATTTCCCAGACATTTATAAACCAATGTCAGAATTTTGTAATCGATGCGATGGGTGACCGGTAGCCAGTGAAGAGATCTCTGAGCCGCTGTAACATGATTGCTTCTTTCTAGGCCACAAAACGCTTTAAAAGCACCATTTTGGGCCACCTGCATGATTTTCAGAGTGTATTTTAAGTACCTTCAAGGAGGATATTACAGTAGTCTAATCATGAATTTACAAGAGCAGTAGCCAACATGGATATATTTTTTGGGGATAGATATTATTTAATCTGCCGTAAGAGCTTTGTCGTGTAGGCACATGCCGCTTTAATCTGTAAAACATGTTTTGTTCAGCTTGTGGGATGTTTCAACCCACCAGTCCAGGCCCTGCAACATTACTGTGCATTGCTTGCAGCAGAAACATCAGAATGGCCGCCGGAAAGCATGCTGCTCGCTAAAAATCACCAGAAAGTGTGCAGTAAAAATCTGAAAAATAGGCCGCCATCCACTTTTGCCTATGTCAGTGGTAACACAGGAGACCACTGCCAAAACCCATCATTTGGCTGCCCACAGAGCGAAATCATTGCAAAAGAATCACAGAGCTGTTTTAAAAATCAGTTTTTCCCTGGCTGTCAAATTTGCAAAAATCATGGCTCACAAACCACCCAAAAAGATCCAACCTCCTTGTTGGGTGGTGAACATCATTCTACTTCAAGAATCCACATAAATATAATGTCAGCAGAAGTATATGTTATCTGAACAAAGTCCACTTTTGAAGATGGGTGCTGGAAGAAATCTGTCCAAAATGGGTGTAATACCGTTACTCACCTCTGTCAGAAGCTGGCGATTTTAAAACTTGTCATGTGTAAAGTTGTACATTGAACTCAAACTATGCCAAATAAAGACTTGCTATCAGAAGCCTAAGAGGTGGATACAATTCAAAACTATATTCTAAAAAGACTTGAAGTAAGAAATTGGTTGATGTATTTGTTAAAAATGTAAGTAATATTTTAGGACAAGACAATTTCAGACATTGTGTTTAAAAGTTAAAGTTTCCCACACTGAACTTCAAAGACATTCCACACCCTTTTACCCAACAAAGGAATCTCCCCCCTGCTCTCTGCTAAGAAACTGGCAGGCTGGTGTGAAAGGAATTGAGAGGGGCACTCTGGCATGTGGCTCTGAGTGGAGACAATGGGCTTCCTTGAGCTGAATGGTAATGCTAATTTGGGGGTGTCAATAGAAACTGCCCTGGCAGGAAGAAGGCCATGTGACTCTCTGACTCAGCCAAGACCTTGGAGGCAGGCCAGACTGAAAATGTGGATTTGAAATTGGATTAAATATATGTTTAAGGAAAAGACTTATAAAGTATTGTACAGACTGACAAAAATATGAAATTTAGAGATTATTAAATTGAAAAATTTGCTCACAGTTTAAAACTAATCTGGAATCTGTGCGCTGTGCAAAGACTGAACCACGAACATTTTTAATATTGTAGCTATTGTGATTATGCTAGGAACATGAAAAATTACAGAAGTATGACCAGATGGTATGTGCATGTATATGTCAAAAATTGTACAGATCCAAAAATGTGTAACCAACCAAAAGCGCGAAAAACTGTTATTTATGAACCAAAACTCTTATGAAGACGGGACTTGAACAGAGACATGCCTTAATTAATCTGTCGTTTTTTGGGAAAAATAGATTTTCTGGGTAAAAGCAAAGGGGAGGTTCTTCCCTAGATTGTAAATGGCAGCATCACTCTGACACATGATGACACACTGTTCCCTTCTCAAATCAGGGGACAGGGAATTCTCTGACCTATCAGATCCTTAGAGGGTTGGGCATAGACAATCAGCTTCCCCACCCACTTTGGAAAATGGATAAATAGGGACTGCTGAGGACAGGCAAGACACTCTTCACTCATCAACTGATCCACTGGCGAAGCACCCTGCAGGAAGATCCAGACTCCAGAACTAGACTCCAGATCCAGACTCTAGAACCAGACTCTAGAACCCTGAAGCAGAGGCCTAATCCAAAAGGCTGAACCCTTTTCAGCAGGCCTTTAAAAATCTTGCAAACCTGATTAACCCCTAACTTCCATGGGGCCTAACCTAACTGATCCAACAGCCTGGCTGAGCTGTCGCTGCTTCTGGCCAACAACCTTTGCTAGAACCCAAGATCCAGATCAGTCCAGCAGAGCTGTAACCCAGAACCCGTCAGACCCAGTCCAGAGGCCGCGCAGACCAGAGTGCCTTGCTGAGAGCAGAATCCAGGTGCCCTGAAGCCTGTCCGGTGGCGAGTGAATTCCAAAACCATGACCAGATCTTTGACGGGCCCATTCCATTCCAAAGCCATAGTTGTAAGTATTTAGTGTAGAACTGTCCATAACCAACCTCTTAGTATTAAATAACCCAATCCAACCATTCCAACCTATCCATAACTGCATTATTGAATCTCTTTTGTCTATCCTAAATTCTTCTCTCCTCCACATAATCCTTGATAATTGTAGTGATAATCATCTTGGTGCTAATATATATTTTCTGGAGAAAGGCAATCGTCTCGTACAGACAGAAACCATTCGGAGGCACCTCTGGATAGGTGGCTAGGCTGTCGTGTAGTCCATAGACTCTTTAGTGTTAAGAAATCTTTGTTCCAAATCTTCAACAGCGCATCTTTCATTTTGAGATCTTGACTTTTTGAGAAAAATCGACCTTTATTAAAACCTCTGTAACTTTTGAACCGTATGTGATAGGAACGCGATCTAAATGTCATTTTGAAGCTAACGTCCACAGCTTTCATATGAACCCATAACATTCCAATTCATTATAGTTTTTCCGTAATCGTGTTTCCAGCACGCAGAAAAGTTGCAGCGATTTCGCATTTGGCTCAATTTCACCACATGTAAAAATAGCTATTTCTTGATTTCAACTTCTGAATTATTTCGTTTTCCATCTGCTAATCATTCTACAATCATTACTAGTGTTGACCTGAACCAATCCAAAGCAACTCTCACTAGTTCTGAATCCCATTTAGTGAATTGAAGTCATTCTTACCATTTCTCCCATTCAATTCATATTACATTTAAAAGCAATTGACCTGTTTTAAAATCATTACTGTTCTCTCTAAGCTTGCTGGGGGAATCGGTATTGAAACTGCAATTGTTGATTGTTATTCCTGAAACCTGTGTGCCCTCATTCCATATCTCCATATTGCATGTTGGGGGAGTGAGTAACAACAGGGGGAAAGAGTGATCACATTGTCTTTGATTGAAGTCATATCAAGTTCTATTTCTGTGTTGCATTCCTTCCTATCATTATAATTTCTTGAACCCATATGCCTCATCACGACTTCGGCGGTAACCCTTAAATCTGGCGGTAGCGCTATTACCGCCAGATTTAAGGGTCTGCCGAATCAGGGCTTCAGCGGATTTCACCCCAGCTCTGAGCTGGGGGGAAATCTGCAGAAAATTCACGCTATTACCGCCGGCGGGAAATCCGCCGGCGGTATTAGCGTGAAGATTCCCCATTGAGCCCAATGGGGAATGGGGCATTCCCGAATGGGCTCAGTGGGGAATGGGGACTTACATTACCGCCGAACTCGTGATCCGGCGCTATTAGCGCCGGGGAGTTCGGCGGTAGGGCTAATACCGCCCGCGCTAATAGCGTTACCGTTACCGCCCAAGTCGTGATGAGGCCCAAAGTATTCTCTGCTACATTAATCCTCCTATTCCTACTCCTAATTGATTAAAGAGATTGTTGATATTGTAATATTACCCATTGCTGATCATTGTTCACATTCATAAGTGTGATATTCAGATATTATTCATATTCATAAAAGTATAATCTATATATTGTTAAATTCTTCAAATAAATCTTTTAATTTGCAAAACAAACCTACTTCTTGGCTCAGTGAGGCTGGGGGGATTCAAAGAGAGGGGCGTTATATAAGGGTGCATCATCCAGAATGAAACAAACTTTTGACATGAAAATATATAAATAAGGGTTTCCATTAGGCATCCCATGCTAGGCATTGACTTAGTTGGAGTGCTGGATTGAAATCACTTACAATATCCAGGTTACAATCCAGGTGAACCCCGAGCGTTTCAACCCAGGGGCTCACATGGATTGTGTTGTCGACGACCATGAATTGACTGTATCTGCTCTCAGGTTTGCCCAAACGTTGACTCGAGCCCACCAGCAAGAGTTCAGTCTTGCTGGTGTTCAGGGCCAGGGAATTGGATCAGAGAGTACATTGATGCGCTGAAGTCCTTCTCATAGATCCCAGGCATCTCAAGGACCACCTGGGTGCTGTAGGCGTAATTGGTGTATTTGACGCTAACGCTATCCAGGAGAGCAAATAGTGGCCGGGAAAGTCAATTGAAAAGTCATTGCTGAAATGGGGACCGTTATCGGTTTCCTGGTTTGGGAGAAGTTATTCAGTGAAGATGGTCATTCTGCCCAAAGCCCATTACATGTTTCAGGCGCTTCCTATCTGGGTCCCCACCACCTTTTTTCAAAACCGACATAGGGCTATCTCGTATTCATATGGAATAATAAAGCTCAGCGCACGGCTTTGAGCACGCTAATGACTCCCACACCAAGGGGGGAGGGCATGGGTCTCCCAAACTTTTTGAAATTTTACCATGCTGCCCAAATTAGGGTTCTGAAGGATTGGTGTCTGGATGATACTGGCAAGGGATGGGTTGAGATGAAGGGAGCATTGGGGGGCTGCATCTTGGGGATAAACTTTGGTTGCCAAAACAGGATGGTCCAAATAACATGCATAAGAGTTTGATTATGACCTTGGTTGAGGAGGTCTGGGATTTAGCAGTCAAGAATTATCAGCTGACAACCTTCCCTTCACCCCCAACACCTTTATTCCATAATCAGCAGTTCACTCCAGGCCTAAAATCCTGGGCATTTCTGAAACGAAAACAGGCTGGATGAATAGGATTATGAGATATGTATCAAGGTGAAGACCCTAAATCTTTCATACAACGCAAAACAGAACTGAGTCTTAATGAGGCTTCTCATTTTCAATACTTCCAGGTCCGGCACTGGATACTGGCTCCCCCCCAGACTGCGGCAACAAGAGAGTTAACGGCATTTAAAACATTTGTAACAACTAATCCTGGCAACAAGGCCCTCATTTCTAACAAGATCATTGCTGACACAATCCCCAAAATTCCACTGAAATACAAACTTCGATAGCACTTGACGCTCGGGGAGCAGGTCCTGGATGCTGAATGGGACAGCCTATGGATTGACTTACCCACACTTGCTTGATCAATTCAGGTCAGGGAATTTTGGTATAAACTATTCATAGAATGGCATTATACACAAAATGAGTTCATCCATCTCAGACAAGTGTTGGAGGAAATGCGGAACAGGAGGGGATTGGGGACATATTTGGTAGATTTGCCCGGTACTGATAAACTATTGGGATGAAGTCAATACATCATATGATATCAATATTTGCTCTACAAAAGCCCAAGACTCTTAGATCCTGCTTGCTGGCGGTGACTGAAACAGATTTACGTCGGAGCACTAAACAAATTTGCAAATTCTACATCCTACTACAAAAATTGGAAATCAGAAGAACCACCACAGGCCAGTGAATGGTTCTCTAAGGTTTGTAACTATTTGGCAGTGGAGTGGATAACCTATTCTATACAAGGGGATCAGTCTAAATTCAGTAACTGGAACATGGTGTTTATGTTTCTTCAAAGTGACTATAATATCTCCCATTGCACTCAGAAGCATTGCATTTTGGGTATTGCTCGATTGGAAGTGGAAGGACTATATCATCCAAGACATGCATTTTGGGAGGGTAAGTGGTAGTTGGGGGCAATAGAGTGTGGGGATAGGACGGTAGGGGGGAATTTTGTGTTTGTTAAAAATTTAAATGACAATACATTTTTTTTTAAAAAGAATTCGGCCCAAATATTTAAAAATTGGCTGCTTCGATTTTACACATTTTTTACAGGCGCCTAGATTTTGTCTGGAATTGGTGCGCTGAAAAATAAAATTGAAAATTAACTTTTTGGATTTTACTGTTTGAAATGTTTCTTTATATGATGCATGCGCAGAATAAATGCGCATATTTCATACCAACTGTACACAAATCGTATGAGTTTTACATTTCATGCATTACACAAGCAACATCTAAAAACTCACATCAAAGTCAAGGGAAAGACGACTTTGATGTCAGTTTTAAAGTAATGGATTAAATGTACACTTTCCTAAAAAATGCACATTTTTCAAATGATAATGTACACTTTAGGAGTGATAAAATGCATGAGCAGAATAAAGGTACATTTTATATCAAAACCCTATTCGGACATTTGTGATATTAAAATTGTGTATATCAACCCTAATAATGTGCTCCAACAACACATGCAACGAATACACTTGCTTATTACACATAACATGTATAGGTATGACAAGTGCTCTGATATGCACCTAGGACACATGCACCTAGAACACATGTGCCTATGCAAGTCATACGAACTGTACACAGAAGGTATGTGTTTTACTGTTCGTACATTCCCCAACTAACATCTTCTAAAACTCTCATGAAAAGCAAGTAAAAGCTGACCTAGCCATCCTCCTCCTACTCAACCTATCGGCTGTGTTTGACCTCGTCATTCACAATATTCTCTGCCAACACCTGGCATCAGCAGCACAATTCTCCCCCAAGGCTACCTTAGGTGTCTACATTGATTCATCACTCACCCTTACAAGACAAGTTGATATGATCGTCTCGCATCAACTTATACTTCTAAATTGATCAGAGCCAGCAGGCATTTCCTGTCCACAAACAACTCATCACCTCGGCCAGAGCTCTTGTCCTATCAAGGGTTGATTATTGCAATTCCCTTCTTGCAGGGTCCTCTGCCCGCAATATCAGCAAACTTCAAGGTGTGCAAAACAACACCATTGGAGCTGCACTTAGCATACCTAAACACAAACACATCTGCTCAACCAGACAAAGCATCTACTGGCTACCAGTACACAATGTAATCAGATTCAAAACCCTCTCTCTAACTCACAAGTGCATCTCCAAGAGCGCCCCGGCCTACCTATCAAGCCAAGTCTCAAAAACACAACTAAACAGACCCACACACTCTATATACGCAGGCCTCATCGCCATCCTGAGATTCTGACGACAGAAAGCAGGTGGCTCTAGCTTCCCAGTAATTGCTGCCAAACTGTGGAACTCTATTCCCCCAGCTTTGAGAACAGACCACTCACTATGGTTGTTCTGGAAAAACCTAAAAACTTGGCTCTTCAGCCAAGACCTTAACTAATATAAACTTTGTGACCCTGTCTGAGGCTCATAGTGGGCTTCCATGTCCCCTACCCACAACTCCCTCATTCAGCCACTCAGGCATTCCCTCGCCTGCAACTATTGCAAATGTACTGCCTTCCAAAGTGACAGGTAACCAAGCCAGCTCCTCTAGTCAGACAGTACTGTAATTGTCTCCACGGTGTCTCATTGTATGTCTTCTCTGTAAACTGTATTTTACAGTGCTGTAACCACTCTATCTGTTACACTATGCAACCCTAACATGTATTATTTGTAACCTACCTCAAGTAACCAATGTAACCGACTTTGTAACAATAATGCGCCTAGATGCCTATGGGTTTTGACCACTATATACAAATGTCAAGTAAAATGTCAGTTTTACAGTTCATACATTACACAATTAACATCTAAAAACTCACATCAAAGACAGCTGATTTATAAAGGTCTTTGCCAACAAACATGCTGCATTACATCACAGAATGATCATCTTAAAACTCACATCAAAGGCAAGTCATACAAACTGTACACAGAGCATATGAGTTGTACTGTTTGTAAATTACACAATTAACATCTCCTAAAACCTCACATTAAATGCAAGTCACAGCTGACTTTTATGTGAGGTTTAAAGTGATGGAATAAATGCACACTTTTCATATGAGCTGTACACAGAGTATGAGTTTTACAGTTCATATATTACACAATTAACATTTGAAAACATACATCAAAGGCAAGTGACAGCTGACTTTAATGTCATTTTTAAAATGATGGAATAATTGTACACTTTTCATACGAAAAAGGAAGACTTTTCATACAAAAATGTACACTTTTCATATGAAAATGTATACTTTAGGAGGCATGCAATGCTTGATCAAAATCGAGGTACATTTTAAATTAAAATCCCACACGTACATTTGCATTATTAACATTGTGTCTATATCTGTCAGACTCAGCTGTAGCCGGCTGTATATCGGTAATGTCCAATTCCACCTCCCCTTCCTCCTCACCTGTTTCTTCGGGAGAGATTCTGTGTTGATGGGGTCTTCTTTCGATCCTCTTCTTTTTCGTGAAGAGAAACGGTCTTCCGCGGTAGGAAGCCACCCTGATTCCCTGAAAGACAGGGAAGCTGGGGACCCCCCTCCGCAGAAACCAAACGAAGAGGAAAAAAGCCAAAGCTTAAAAAAACCTCTTCTCTCGGTGTGAAGCACTGGTGTGTGGTGAGGTAAGATGTTCTAGGACCACGAGGAGCAGAGGTGTGGAACAGGTTGGATCAAGCCTCAGGTTAAGAGTCTGAAGAGAGTTGCTGACAAAACGGAACCAGAACTGCAGCGAGGAAATCTCCAGTGGACAAGGTAAGTACCAGGAAGATGTCGATAGCGATCCGAGGAGCGGGAACGCTAACAGCAGCGGAAGGAAACTCCAGAAGAAAAGGAAAGAACCTGGAGGAAGCCGGTAGCGATCCGAGGAGCGGAGCCGCTACCAGAGAAAAAACAAAAAGGGCAAAAAGACACAGAAAGGAGAGGGAAAGAACACTACGAGGGAGAAACAGAGGAGGAGAAAAAAGAATAAAGGAAAACAGGCGGAAAGAAAGCCGCCTACGGAGATCTCTGAAAGTGGAGCTCAGCGAGGAAGCTAGCTCCAAAAGGCAGAGAGCAGGGAACCAGGAAGCAGGAAACTAAGCGGAGCATGGCAACAACAGGTAACAAAGTTGCAACACACCGAACCGGAAACAGGGGCGGGATTAAATAGAGGTGGAGACAGGACAAGAGACTAGAGCGATAACCAGGAAGTAAAAGGTAGAACGGAACATTCTAATGGAGGTGCCAGCGCCAGGCCCTCCAAAGCCGCCAATCACGCCTGCGGTTCGGCAAGGGACACACCACCCGTTTTGCCAGGAAAGGCGCGATGGAATTTTCTCACCAAAACAGGGGCATGTATGTATGAAACCGGCTCCCATGAATCTTCAGAGTGAGGATAACCCTTCCAGTGTACCAGGTATTCTAACCGACCCCTTCTATAACGGGAGTCGCGGATGGACTTCACCTCATACTCCGCCGGAGGAATAATATCAGGAGCAGAGGTGCGGGGTAAAGGGCGGTCAAAGGGGTCCGCCCTATATTCCTTTAAGAGTGAGGCATGGAACACCGGGTGGAGCCGACGCATATGGCGAGGCAATTGAAGGGGAAAGGCAACAGGATTAATCTTGTGGGTGATGACAAAAGGACCTAGATAACGAGGGGAGAGCTTAGATGGACGTAACCACTGGGGTAGAAATTTGGTAGCCAACCATACCTTGGTGCCCTTTTGCCAATAAGAGGAAGGAAGGCGTTTGCGATTGCACTGAGTGCGGTAGTGAAGATTACTTGCTTGCAAACCCTCCGTAGCAACTCTGTGAGCCTCCTCTACCGTAGACAATAGTTGGTCAACAGAAAGAATGTGAGAGGGAGCAGAAAGAGGCAAAGGGATAGAGCTGGGATGATAGCCATAAGAACAGAAAAAAGGACTGAGTTTGGTGGCACTGTGTGTGGCATTGTTATAGGCGAACTCTGCCGTTGGTATCAGGCTAACCCAGTTGTCTTGCTGAGAATTACTGAAGCATCGGAGGTATTGTTCAAGGGAGGCATTTGTCCTCTCAGTCTGACCAATTGTCTGAGGGTGGAAACCAGACGACATTGCCCTTTCGATGCCTAATTTTTTGCACAGTTCTTTCCAAAAATGGGAGGAATATTGAGTGCCCCGATCGGAGATGATCTTATCTGGGATTCCATGCAGACGGAAGATGTCTCGTGCAAAGACTGTCGCCATTTCAGCCGCGGTGGGTAGGCCTGCCAACGGTGAGAAATGAGCCATCTTGGTAAAGCAGTCCACTGTCACCATAATGCAAGAGCATCCCTCTGAAGGAGGCAGGTCTACTATGAAGTCAGTTGATATAACACTCCAGGGCCTCTTGGGTATCTTATCTTGTTTCAAATATCCAATGGATTTTTGGGTGCGGTATTTGGAGCGGCAGCAAACAGGACATGCTTGAACATACTCAGTCACCTCCTTAGCCAGTCCTGGCCACCAGAACCGACGGCGCACCAAATCCAAGGTGCTCTTAACCCCCCGATGCCCTGCCAAAGGGTCGTCGTGACACCATCGAACAGCAGTGCGCCGTGTCTGGGTGTTTGGTAGGAACAAGCTCTGCTTGTGGAAACGTAACCCATCCTTAATCACCACGTCTTTGGAATACTTCACGGGTAGTTCTGAAGAGAAAGAAGCACTGTGGACCTCTTCCAGAAAGGACTCGATGGTATAGATAACTCAGATATCGGGAAACATGAGACTGGGGACTACTAAATGAGTGACGCCCGGGTAAGGTCTTCTTGAGAGGGCATCAGCAAGGATGTTCTTAGAACCAGGTAAGTATGTAAGAGTGAAACCATATTGAGCGAAGAAATGTCCCCACCTGGCTTGGTGAGAGTTGATGCATTCCATGTTCTGTATTGCCTTAAGGTTTTTGTGATCTGTTCTTATTTCAAAGGGAAAGAGACTTCCTTGTAAAAGGTGGCGCCATTCTTCACAAGCGGATTTCATAGCCAATAGTTCCTTCTCGATAACTGAATAATGAGTTTGGCAATCTTTTAAGGTTTTAGACAGGTAAGCTATGGGATGCTCAGAACCCTCATGCTCCTGCAGAAGGACGGCCCCTATGGCAGCCGCGGAGGCATCTGTCTCAACAATAAACCTCGCACCTTGGTCCGGTTGACGGAGGATGGGAGCGGTGCAGAAATCTTTCTTCAAGAGCTGAAAGGCTTGATCGGCCTCTGTAGTCCAAGAAAAAGGAGATGAGGACTTCTTCAACAACTCCGTGATGGGCAAGACCCTGTTAGAGAAGCCTGCAATGAATTTGCGATAAAAATTAGCAAGCCCCAGAAATCTTTGCACATCCTTGACTGATCCGGGAGCAGGCCAATGCAGGATGGCCTCAACCTTGGAGGGGTCCATCCTGATTCCTTCAGGAGAAAGAATGAACCCAAGGTAAGGTACTTCCGAAACACTGAAGACACACTTATCCGGGTTGGCCTTTAGATGGTTCTTCCGTAGACGATGCAAAACCTGTTGAACATGAGTATCGTGGGATTGAGAATCCTTGGAAAAGACCAAGATGTCATCCAGATAGATGATGGTACAATGGAACAACAGATCAGAGAATGTGCGATCCATAAAGCGTTGAAACACAGAGGGAGCATTCACTAACCCAAACGGCATGACACAATACTCGAAATGCCCAAATGGTGTGCGGAATGCCGTCTTCCACTCATCTCCGGAGTGGATACGTAGTAGATGGTATGCTCTTCTGAGGTCAATCTTAGAAAATACCTTCGCTCCTTGTACCGCCTCCAAGATGTCTTTGATAAGGGGCATGGGGTAACGATCCCTGATGGTAACCTGGTTAAGTCCCCTATAGTCTATGCAAGGCCTTAACTTACTTGATCCCTTTTTGGGGACGAAAAACAGGGAGGCACCGGCAGGAGAACGTGAATGGCGGATGAGGCCGTGCTGAAGGTTGGAATCCAGATATTCCTTAAGCACCTCTTTCTCCCGTAAGGATAGGGAGAACATACGTCCAAAGGGAACTATGGCATTAGGTGTTAACTCTATAGCACAGTCCTCTGGCCTATGAGGAGGCAACTCTTGATGTATCTCATCCAAAAACACCTCCTGGTATTGTTCAAACTCCTTGGGTATATTGTTGACCTTCAGAACTTCACTGGTAATGGACGGCTCATGAAGAGTATGTACAATCGCCGGTTGGTCGGCTGTAGAACAGGATTGTCGACAAAACTCGGAAGAGAATGAAAGCAGGTTTCTTTTCCAATCGATTTGAGGGTTATGCTTTCTTAGCCAGGACACTCCCAGGATAATGGGGAAGTGAGCTGCCCTGATGAGGTCGAATTGAATCGTCTCGGTATGGTGAAGAATCTTCATGGTGAGGGAAGACGTAGTGTGAGTAATGAGCCCAGAGCTCAGTGGTTTACCGTCGACTCCTTCCACTTTCTGGTCTTGCTCCTTTTCCAATCTGCTGATACCAATCTTGTAAGCCCACACAATGTCCATAAAGCAACCTGCGGCCCCACAATCCAGAAGAGCAAGTGCCTCACAGGTCTGGCGTGGGAGACACAACTGGACTGCTATTACCATGAGACGGTTATCCTTGGTAGCGTTAGCTGGAGAGACAGACAATGAAACATAGGGACTTGGATGTCCTCCTCGGTAACTTGTCCCAACTAGTTCCGAGGGGTGGCGTTTCCCGACCATCGGTGAGGGACATCAGGACAATCCCTCAAAATGTGTTGCTTCGACCCACAATACATGCATAGATTATTGTCCCTGCGCCGTTGGCGTTCCTCCGGAGAGAGAGGTCCTCTGGTTGTTCCAATTTGCATTGGTTCTTCCTTACTGTGACAGGTGGGAGCAGAGGTGGACGCACTAGGTTCAAAAGGAGGAGGAAATCCTCGGGTCTTTCAGCGCTCAGAGCGCCTCTCGGAAAGACGAAAGTCCAACTGGAGGACAGTAGACCAGAGGTCGTTCAGTGTAGCGGGCTGTGGCATTCTTGCTAGTTCGTCCTTCAGGTCCTCTCTTAGACCTCGACGGAAAATGGTGAATTGAGCATTTTCCTGCCAGCCTGCATCAGCCGCCACTCTCTTGAAGCGAGAAATATAGGATAGGACATCAGTGTTTCCTTGACTTATATCTAATAGTTGTTCACTGGCGACCACCGCAGACTCCTGTCTTTCAAATGCCGTCTTGAACTGGGCTGTAAATCCAGCATAATCCTGTAGTAATGGGCTAGCACTAGTCACCAGAGGGGCTGTCCATGATAAGGCGTTTCCAGTAAGATTGGGGATCAGGAATCCAATGCGAGCCTGGTCTGTGGCATATGACTGTGGTCTAAACGTAAAGTGTATAACGCATGCTTCCATAAACTCCTTGAATTTATGGGGGGAACCGTCGTATTTCCCACAGGACAGCGGCATGGGTGGTAATTCGCTGCAAGACTGTTCATAGCGGTCGACTCTTTGTCTAAAGGCTGTGTTCTCGGCCTTGATGGCCTGCAATTCTTGAGTCAAGTTGTGAACAGCAGAGAGGAGTTCCTGGACTTGTTCAGGGGTAGCCATGATTGGAACTTTTGGGCGTTGCAATCTGTCAGACTCAGCTGTAGCCGGCTGCATATCTGCAATGTCCAATTCCACCTCCTCACCTGTTTCTTCAGGAGAGATTCGGTGTTGATGGGGTCTTCTTTCGATCCTCTTCTTTTTCGTGAAGAGAAACGGTCTTCCGCGGTAGGAAGCCACCCTGATTCCCTGAAAAAACAGGGAAGCTGGGGACCCCCCTGCGCAGAAACCAAACGAAGTGGAAAAAAGCCAAAGCTTAAAAAAAGAGTCTGAAGAGAGTTGCTGACAAAACAGAACCAGAACTGCAGCGTGGAAATCTCCAGTGGACAAGATAAGTACCAGGAAGATGTCGATAGCGATCCGAGGAGCGGGAAAGCTAACAGCAGCGTAAGGAAACTCCGTAAGAAAAGGAAAGAACCTGGAGGAAGCCGGTAGCGATCCGAGGAGCGGAGCCGCTACCGGACAAAAAACAAAAAGGGCAAAAAGACACAGAAAAGAGAGGGAAAGAACACTACGAGGGAGAAACAGAGGAGGAGAAAAAAGTATAAAGGAAAACAGGCAGAAAGAAAGCCGCCTACGGAGATCTCTGAAAGTGGAACTCAGTGAGGAAGCTAGCTCCAAAAGGCAGAGAGCGGGGAAACAGGAAGCAGGAAACTAAGCGGAGCACGGCAACAACAGGTAGCGAAGTTGCAACGCACCGAACCGGAAACAGGGGCGGGATTAAATAGAGGAGGAGACAGGACAAGAGACTAGAGCGATAACCAGGAAGTAAAAGGTAGAATGGAACATTCTAATGGCGGTGCCAGCGCCAGGCCCTCCAAAGCCGCCAATCACGCCTGCGGTTCGGCGGGGGTGTGACAATATCTAAGAGGCCTGCAACCTTTTGCTCTGCAGATGTTTTGGACTACAATTCCCATGATATCTGGCTATTGACTATGCTGCTTAGGGATGATGGGTGTTGTAGTCCAAAACATCTGGAGTGCAAAAGAATGCAGAACCCTGGATAGCAACACTAATAATGTGCTCCTACAACACACGCACCTAATACACACGCGCTTACTACACATAACATGTAGAAATACAATTCATCTCACATGCACTGAGGACACATGCACCTATGGCACATTCTCCTACATCACATGCTCCTACCACACATGCTACTACCACACACACTCCTACCATAAATGCTCTTAGAATACACACTCTTATGACACACACTCTTCCGACACACAGTTTCCACACAGTCCTATGAGACACACTCTAGACACACACACTCCTACAACATGCACTGCTAGAACGTGCGCTCCTACAACAGACATTCCTATAATACATGTTCTAATGACAAGCACACCTACTACATATGTGCCTACTACACATAAGATGCTCCTACAACATGCGCTGATACGACATGTGCTCCGAAAACACATAGTGATATGACACACATTCATACAACATATACTCCTACGACACAGGCACATACAACATATGCTACAATCATGTACGCAGAGCGCATGAGTTTTTTTAGCTGGTACATTACAAAATGACCATCTAAAAACTCACATTAAAGGAAAGTCATATGAAGTGTACACAGAATGTATGAGTTTTACTGTTCGTCACATTACACAATTAACATCTCACAAAAACTCACATTATAAGCAAGTCACAGCTGACTTTGATGTAAGTTGTAAAGTGATAAAATAAAGGTACACTTTTCATATGAACTGTAGACAGAGCGTATGAGTTTTACAGTTCATACTACCAGTGCCGGTAATTCAGGCAATAATGGGAATTTAGCAGCTCTCCGTCGCCTATTATATCCTGGTAATACCGGGATATTGGGTGGCAGAAACAGTAGGGGCAATTTTTCGGTATCCCATTGGTAGGACCAATGGAATACTGGCAAACTCTTAATGAGGGTCATAGATTTACGCCACGTAGTGTTATAACACATGCCCTTGTGCCACACACACTTATACTACATTCTCTTACAACACATGGTAGTATTACAGCAAACACTCAAACTCAATAATAATGTAAAGTAAAAAAAAGTGCAAAATATTTGGAAATGCTCTTTTTTATTACAAAAAGAGTTAAGGTTAAAGCAACAAAAACTTACAATCTACAAGCATCCAAAATAAGAACGTTAACGTAACAACATAATACACATTATTAATACATTAAAGAAATGTATATTAATATCAAATATCATGATAACATTAACTCGCCCAAACACTTAAACTCATAAAATATTACCATAAAAATATCACAATTTTACACATAAAAACAATTAATTATATCAAATGTAAAGTCATTCAAAAGTACATTAAATGTAGACCTATAATATGTTAAAATAATGTATAAGATATTTTTGTAATACAAATTTACTGCATAATAGCAAATGTAAACAAACTATACATAAGCATTCAAGTGTCATATTTTACATATACAACAATATCAATAAAAATGTTACATGTAATCATTATAAATACATATAATTTACTAAACCCTAAAAATAAAACTAGAAATAGAAAATATCCACTAAACAACTAAGAAAGTATTAAAATATCATATGCAGTAAAAGCATAGTAACATTTACTTTTACAAATGTAATGTAATTTGGTGTTTGTATAGCGCCTTTAAATCCAATTGGTATGGCCTCCCAGCACTGATAATAAATACACTATGCATAAAAAATGCAGACATGCAATGTGTGCTGAATTAAATGTAGTAAATAATGCAAGCTGTAAATATTAACAAAAGCAGCACAAATGTAATACACAATAAAAACATTAAAAAAACAGTTTAACGTTTTTTTGAAAACTAATATTCAGTCAACACACTGAACACATTACATTACATTAAATTCACATTACTTTCATTATAAAGCATTTTAAAGCAAAAACAAGATATTGCAAAACAAAAACAGGGTGCCTTAAGGTTACAATGATATTTGATTTTAATATAATATTTGTATGTATTTATTATTAAAGTTTATTATGTTGTTACCTTAACATTATTATTTCTGAAATCAGAAATAATAACACTAAGGTAATAAGATAAGAACAATAATAAACCTTAATAATAAATAAATAAAAATAACAAATGTTGGTTTAACCAGAACTATTTTGTAAAAAAAGGTTTTCAAATAATATTGATATTATCATCTGTGATAGGGCTGTTTTACAGGTTGCTTATCTTTCACAATCAGCCAGTGCCCATGAAAATTGTGATGTAAAAACTGTGGACCTGAAGATTATTTGTGCGCAGTAAGCTGAGAACATGGAGACTGCTTCGGTAATAGCGAGAGAGGTATTTGTCCACAATTATTTGTTTTGTTAGATTTTCACTTTGGTTCACTGCTATGCTGGAAATGGTGCCCATGCGAGTTACAAATCACAGAGTGAGCACCTGAGAGACAAACTGTAACCATTTGTAGGGCCTAAAAGTATAATTCCAGAGATTGTGTTGATTCCAAGGACATGCTGAGAACTGTTACTAACTGTACTTAAAGACACAAATGCAAATTGTGTATTTATTGAATTACTGTCTGATCAATAAGTATGGACATGCAGAAAATGCACATGGAAGTTGTAACTGTGCCACAACATATAAAATAGTGGGTAAGTAAATAATTCAGCAGGCCTCAGAATAGTTATTTGAGCATTTCAACATAAATGAACAATTCTAGGATTTGCCGCCACAAGTGAATTGTCACTTCAGCCCTACTTTCCCTATCCAGCCTACATCTTTTGCTGCCGGATTGACTCTATCAGCCTTTCACTGTGCTACTTATTTGCACCTGTCTATTTGTTGTTGCCACAATCCCATGTACACCCAACCTATTACTGAATCTTACCTTTGTCACCTTGCATATTTGATGTAGCCCCCATTCAAGTGGTGAGGCACTCCCTTTTTATGCTGAACCCATCATAATGTTGAATTTTACCTATGTCACCATGCATATTAGATGTAGCCCCCGTTCATGTGATGAGGCTTTCCCTTTTTATGTACCCATCATAATGTTGAATACCTATGTCACCTTGCATATATGATGTAGCCCCCTTTGACGTGGTGAGGCTTTCTGTTTTATGCCCTCATCATAATGTTGAATTTTACCTATGTCACCATGCATATTTGATGTAGCCCCGTTCATGTGGTGAAGCACTCCCTTTTTATGTACCCATCATAATGTTGAATACCTATGTCACCATGCATATATGATGTAGCCCCCTTTGACGTGGTGAGGCTTTCTGTTTTATGCCCTCATCATAATGTTGAATTTTACCTATGTCACCATGCATATTTGATGTAGCCCCGTTCATGTGGTGAAGCACTCCCTTTTTATGCACCCATCATAATGTTGCATTGCAGTTTCCCGGCAATTTCATGATCTGAATGTCTCTAGGACTAGTAGGACTGTTTTTTCTCTGCTCTTTTTTATGCACTTCTTTATGTATCAGCACTTGCATGTTCTAAATGTCTCACAAACTAGTAGGACCATTTTGTTATTCTGTTGTTATTCCTCTGCTCCATTTATGTACTTCTTGTAACAGCCCTTCTTGTAACAGATCCAAATGCCACAAGGCTTAGTAGGACTGTTTTTGTTTCCCCCATCTCTGTTCCCCTACCCAACCTCCCTCCATTTGGCCTTGTTGCTCCTTGAAGCACTATTTGATGTACAGACGCATTACAAATAACCAATAGATAAAAAAGAAACAGTCTACAATAAATGGCTTGATATATGGTTTGCTCATCTCGCTCTGAAATAGCTCCTTCCCCAGGATGACCATAATCTGTATGTCAGAGGGACCAATTCAAGATGTTACATGTCCCTATGTGATGTGTATTCACAGAGATAATCATGTTTCCTTCTTTTGTTCTCCTTACACACTAGGCAAAGGATATGTTTATGTTTTACTTTTTTTACATGTGTTTCTCATTATACAGTAGGCACATTTTACATTGGCTGCAAGTTCTAATTTTTATGTATAAACTGCATTTTTCTCAAGTTTTTACAACCTTGATTTCTAAAGTTATCATTTTTAATTTGTTATGTTTTTTAATTAAAATTCAACATTGTAATTCAAGTACTTTACAGAAGAATTGTAATGTGAAAACGCAGCTGTTGCTGCCCAAGTAAATGGTTTTTCTATCACCTGCTCTTAGGGAAGACCTTGCCTGAATGCAGTTTCAAATTGTCCTTACTGGCACACTGCGGTGTGACCAGCCTGCCAGGGTCTGATGGCCCACTGACCACTGGCCCTGTGTTGCAGGAGTTCTGTTCGTACCACCTCACGTATTTCACAAGGGGCAATACTAGACTAACCATTTGAATAATTTTCTGATAGTAGGTTATCATCCCAAGATGGACAGTCTGGTACACTCTTATTGTACTCTTTCAAAATACCTCTCTGAGAGTGGGAAAGGTGACAAATAGCACCAATAAGGATTCCTGTATGCTTTGCATTAAATCACAGAGCATTTCAAGACTATAACAGTGATCAGAGATCTCTACATTTGATAAACAAGTCTGTGATAAAAGGGTTGTATGTGTGAATCTCTAAATGCATAACCGATGCACAGCTTGGTGCTCACATCACGGTTCACAATACTCACCCTAACATTAAAAATGTTGTAACCACGAACCATACAAGCTCATTTGGACAGCTTAAATTGTTGGATGCAAGTATTAAATGGCTGCAACATCTGGACTACATTAAGGTAACTGAACTGCCGTGGGCATCTTGGCACGCTGCTGCACCCCTTGACAGTGCTTAGCTTAGCAGCACCAGCATTAGCAACACACTGGGCCTCATTACGGCCATGGCGCTCCCATAATGAAGGGTGCCGGTACGGGACCGGCACCCTTCATTACGGGGCGCCCTATTATGAGGTTCCCTTGCGGGCCCGTTATTAGCTCCCTCCCCATTCCCATTGAGCCCTATGGGGGCTCAAATGGGAATGGGGATGGGTTTTTCCAATGAGGACTTACCGGGTCCTCCAAGGTTGGAATAGCCCAATAAATCCTCATTGGAGGAACCCGGTACTGGAACCTGGTATGGCGGCAGCCTCCATACTCGTAATGAGGCCCCTATTGATCGGCAGAAGGCAGAAGCACTCGGCACCCGCGGGCTGCGCTGTGGCTGAGCCTTCTGACCCGTTCATGATTCTGTGCAAATTACTACTGACACAGATTAGTCTCGGGACAGCAAGTCAAGGAAGGGCAGGCAGCCCATGCCCACAGCACTCCTCCAAGCTGAGTGAATCAACCCTACTCAACAGGGGTCAAGTCCTAAAAATTAAAGTGGGGGGGCTCATCAACAATTGCAATGGGATGTGACGTTGCCAGAAATTAGCATAACAAGGTGAAATATGCACATTTCATTAAATTGGCTTTGCATAACCACCCGAATTGCACAGGACGAAGGGCATTTGCCTTTTCATAAAATCAACACCCACAAAACCAAAAAAACCAAAAGAGGATATTTTCTTCTAGTAGTGTTTTTGAAAACGTTAAAAGGTGTGCATGTTTAAAACTCTAAGAACCACTACAAATGTTTTCCTGGGATTTGCAGTACCGAAATGGGACATTTCACCTTTAGCTGTTTGTTATTTTTCATCACGTTATATAATGCAGAGGTGAAGTGTCCGGCATACAAACCTTGGGGGCAATGCAAGGGTAGTATTATACACGCCGCATTGTATGGGAACGCGGTGCAATAGGCATCGAACGGGGCATCTTGCCAGTGCAGAGATATACACACAAGGCAACTGATGGTCGTTGCAAAGAGCAGTGCATGTGAGTGATTGGGCACAAGGCGAGCCGGGTGCTGGTGCAAGGCAAGTCTGGTGCTGGCGAGATTGGTGCAGTCAAGTTTGGGTTTGGTAGTCATCAAGGAGATTAATTTTGGTTGGAGAGTTTGAGGGGACCGTTGGTGCGTTTTCGGTCTCTTTGATGGCTTTGGGAATATTGAAAAAGTCAAGGATGGGTTTGGGGAACGCAGTGTTGGGGTGCTGATTTGCTCCCTGGATTTTTATGCCACACACGATCAATATCAAACGTGCTGCACAGTTCCAGCGTGTGTTGGAGGTAAACCGCGGGCAATAAAACCATTGCTGTTTAAATGACCTGCCGGGTGACCGGAGCAGTTCCGTTACCTGCGGGATGAGGTGGGGGAGCGCCGGTTCACATTGCGCAGGTAGTAATCAGCGCCAATGGCTAGGGGTGGGAAGATGCGCCATGCAGAGAGATATGTTCTGGAACTTGGCCACTAATTATCAAGTGCGTGATGTCTGGGGGCTTTGGATCACTGCAGCTAGATCGAGGTATTGGGGAGCATTCGACTGCCACTGAAACAGACAAGGGCATCAGGCGGTAAGTGGGTATTGCCACGGGGCATTGGAAAGGAATGGACACTGACAGGTGTCCAGGCTACTGGAAGATGGGCACCGTTAGACACTTGGAGGATAGCTAAAGGGCATTGGACTGGCACATTCAGCGAGTATCAGTATAACAAAGACGTCAGGTGGCTGATGCTGCTTGTTTTCACTGTCCAGTGCAGGGTCCGACTCCCAAGGGGCAATGACAGAAACAGAGAAGGTATCACATGGATGATGTCACAGCTCACACAATGCATGCCTTGCGACGCAGCGACGGGGACGGCAGCTCCCCATCCCCCCACCTGCCCCCGGCCCTCCTCTCAGCCCGGGTTGGAGAACACACAGCGCACACCCACCCGCCCGCCCAACCAACCATTAGGTCCAGTGGCAGCGGCCAAAGGAGCTGACAATATCACAGCCCCGGGCCATCACCACATCATGCCAGGCATTGCCCCCAAACACTTACTGTAACCTGCGCACCCACCCCTTATCTCGTAAAGATGGGGAGGGGGCCCGTCAACGCCAGCTCCAATCAATCCTTCCTGTGTCACTGTCAGTGCACTGTGTGCAGGAGCATAGCCTGGCCGCGTGTAGCCTGGAGAAGGGCACGTGCGCACATGTGCCTGGCTGGCGCCAATGGCGCCAGCGCCACCTGAGGAGAAGTTAAGTGAATAAAGCAACAAATGTTGCTAATTTTCCAATTGCTGCCCTACCTCAGGGCCGAGGCTGTAGCAGTGTGCTTCTAGCAATAAACATTATCAAAATGATGAATGTAGCTAGCTGGCTGGTGCATGCGGCCTGGTCTTGCAGGAGCACCGGCTCGAGGTTTAGGCGAGCTATAACAAATGCAGCAGCAGGACTAGCACCGCGGACTGCAGTTGCGGCGCACCCTAGAGGCTGACTGAGGTCAGGCAGCCACCTGAGCTGCCTGACACAAAGACCGGCCCTGAAGAGTGAATATATCCGTTGTTAATTTGCTCAGGAGCAGTGTCTCCTGCAGGATATGTAACCTTCTCCCAAACTGCACATTCAGAGCATGCAGCAACTGTAGGTACTGGAAGCACATATTTTGTCTAAGACCAAATGTATCCTCTAGATTTGAGAAAGGAGAGATACCCCATCATTGACCACATCTCCCAGGTGCCCACTTCCCTCTCCGCACCGCCCCTTACCTGCCAATTTTCTGCAGTACGTACCGGAATCTGTTCCCCCATAGTGGCTGGTCCCCCGCCGCTCTGTTGCCCTCTCTGGTCTTGTCTGACAAACAGTGCCACACCTTGACTGCTACTTATCCCACCGGGGGAAACCTGCTCGCGAGTGACTTCCCGAATAGCATTTGACTCAGTGTGAGTACTCCCATCCTCCATCTTTCTAATCTCAATGACGGATCATCCTCGACTTGAAAAAAACAGTCAATTACAACCACTAACTGCATAGCTCAAAAGTATTTACGAAGGTCCGGTAGATTAAGGCCCTCTTCCCATACTGAGTTAGACTGTTTAGCCTGAACTATCCTTGGGACTGTGGACCCCCAAAGCAATTTACTCATCTCTCCCCCCACACTTCCACCTTGCCAACATCTTCTAACAGGTTCTCATATGGCGAGGGCTGCAATAAATACAAGAATTTAAGGAGGGCTATCATTTTATAGAGGGCTACCATGCCCATCAGCGTCAAGGGTAAACTGCCCAATCTTTTCTCATCTGCTAAGAACTTCCTCACCACCCGTAGCCAGTTTAATTTAAGGAACTCACTCATCTCTAGACCTAGTGATCCAGATGCCCAGATGTTCAGTATCATTTGTATACTCGCCAGACAACCTAAAACAAGCAGATTTCACCCAGCTGAATTTCAGATCATTAAAGGTCACAAACCTGATACACACTTTGCTTGCCCTTGGTACTGACCTAACGGGATTGCTTAAGTAAAGGAGCACATCACCAGCCTGAACCCATTTTGATTCAGGTGGATCAAGCCGGGAAGTACAGCCAGCACCCTTTCTGCCAGTATTTTGGCCAGGTTCTTTACATCCACATTCAACAAGGAGATCGGCCTGCATAACTTGCAACGTTCCTTTGGTTTCCCATTCTTGTGAATCAGTGCAATGACACATTCCATAAGGTCACAAGGGAAGATACACTCCCTCTTGTTCCTCTTGTAAAGATTAAGTAGATGTGGACTGACTTTGTCCCCCAATAATTTCCACAGCTCTACCGGGAGCCCAATATGTCCTGGGGTGTTCCTGACTCGAAGCTGATGCATGCCATGCTCCACCCCTGACAGAGTCAGGTCTGCCTAAATCCCTCTTGTTGGGCCTCCATCAGCTGCATCAAAGGTAAAGTGCACAAAAACACTAGCAGTTCTGCTTCTTTCACCTCTAGGCTTTTGCATATAAACCCTTATAAAAGTCCTTAAAGGTGCCTGCTATTTCCTCTCCGCCCTGGATGAATTCCAGACCAACAGGTCTACCTCCTCCCACCTCAGGCTATTGAAGAACCAGGATTTACCCCCATAGAGTACCTCCATCTTAGCAGGGAACAGAATCATTCTCAGCTCTCTTTTCACACCTTAATAAGACTGTCTTTGGCTCTGGACCTCTCGTGTGAAGTCCTGGAAGAGCGATACTCTTGCTTTTCCCACAGTCACAGGGCCTGCCCTTCTTGCCTTCTGAAGAAGGGCATCCCTGTCTCTGAAGTTCAACAGACAGGCCATTGTTACTCTCAGGAATGCCCTTGGCTGGCGGTGGGGCTCACCGGTACTTGGTGTGTCCTTTCCCCTGAGAAGAAGCCGAACAGGCCCTTCCTTCCAAGGGTGTCAATCAGGCATGTCTCCAGGGAGAGTTGCACTGACTCTCCCTTGATGCCCTCCGGGACACCAACAATCTGGATACTGTTCCACCTTGATCGCCCCTCGGCCTGATTCTTGTGCTTGCCAGACAAGCCCTGCAACTGTCAAATGTGTTCCTTCTTTGCTGACACATCAACTTCCAAAGTGGAGATGCGATCCTCTGCATCCTTAGTTCTGTCTGAGATGTTACAGAGGTCGGCCCTCAACAAAGCTATGTCCAGCCCTACTTCGCCAATTTAGTTCTTCATGACCATGCAACTGCTCCTTATCTCCTCCAACGCCATGGACAGTGAGGCCTTAGCTGCATCCGACAGTGGCCTACTGTCCCCCGAGGCCCCTACAACCTCTTCTCGGGGTATCTGACGAGGTCCCTGTGACCTCCCGGCTGCCTCCTTGGATGGGGCATAATTGTCCATGACAGTCGTCTGCAGGTTTTTGTTGTGCTTTTTCCCTGACATCACCAAATGCTCACATCTGCTGACAAGCACATCTCCTCTGCAAAGCAACAGGCTGTGGCCGATTGTATCTGCACCTAGTTCCAGGACCAAATCCCCGCTGTTTTTCTGTTATCCTTAAGGTAAGCCGGCCCCCAGTGTTGAGCTTTGCCCTTTAGGCACCATCAAATCAAGAACCCCTCCCTCTGGATCCACCTGGACTGGGTAACCTTCTGGTTGCAAAGCCTGCACGTAAGGACAGGGTTCACCATCTCACTTCTCAGAGGCCAGGGAAGCACAAGCCTCTCCTCTCCCAGCCTGGTTTTGAGTAGGGCTGGCACTCCCCAGGTCAGCTGCAGTCCACCTTTCCAAATCACCTCGCAAGACATCTCCAGCTTAGCTCTTCCTCAGGGACCCGCGGTCCTCGCTTGTCACTTCTGGGTCCGTCAGCCTCCACCCCAGCCTCTGCCAGGCCGGGATGGTGCAGCAGGTAATTTCCTCCTCAGCTCCTCTGCCTGCTCCTCGGTTTATCTGACAGACGCTCTACGTGGCATGAAGAGTGCTCCAGGTCTGGCACAGGGAACAGAAGTCCCCTCGCTCCTCATCTCCTCCAGCCACAGCGCTGGTTCTCCTGCCCCAACCCCTGTTGTGCTCCCATATGGTCAACAGTCCACAGCAGTCCGCTCTGGCATCTGCCATCAACTTCTTCCGCCATGGCCTCTGCCCAGCCTGGATTTCATGGTGGGTCCCGTGCTCTGCGGAGCTCCCGGCTGCCTTATGGATCCCCTCCCAGTCTCCCAGCGTCACCCCAGACTCAACGCGCCCCACCAGCACTCCTCAGGCTCTCACTTCCCAGAGGAAGAAAGAAAAACACGCAGGTCATCCCTCAGGGCTGTAGATCACCAACAGCCTGCTAAATCAGCTCTCATCAGTGCGCTTGCTCCTTCAGAACTTGCCACCTCGGTACGTCCATATGGCTCTGCTGTCTGTGTCGGCCATCTTGGGCCTGGGCTGTACCTCCAGGTTCCCACTGCCCTTCCTCTCTGAGACGGGATGAATGGCATATTGAATCCTCTGGTGCCCCCCAAATAACTCTGCTGTGCTTTCCTCTTCAGGATATTCAGCTTGAGGCCGTCAATATAGCAGGATTGTGAACGGAGTCCCGGTCTTACCGTGAGCTCTTCACAGGCACATCTGTGCCATGCAGCTTCAGGCCACCGCCCCTCATTTCCTTAGGGTCTGGCCTGAGCTCATGATGTGCATACATGTAACAATAAGAAGGTCCTAGACAGATTTGTGTATACTTTCCATTCATGATGTCTGACTCTAATCATAGCTTCATTCTCTGGTCTTAGCATTTGTTTCCTACTTGTTACCTGTCTGTGCTTATCCACCGCGTGTCTAGACATTCTTGTATATTTAGTTCTTGGCTCCAAGTTTAACATTACTCAAGGTCCTGATAGGTTTGAACTTAGAATTCTACAGACCAAATCTACCATATAAATGATACTATGGTTCATGCTGCAGGCATTTCCAATATTAATGTATTTTTAGATTGCTGCATTATCAATAAAACCGCAGTAGACAGTTTCTGTTTTAATAAGCATATTTGCATTGCATTTGTGTGCTGTTTGGGCAATTTCAAATCTAGGGCACTCATTACGACCCCGGCGGTAAGCGAAAAACGATGCCGGTAAATGATTACCGGCATCGTTTACCGCTAGGTCCGATCATGACCCGTGAAAGTGCTATTAGCGGCATCGTAGTTAACGGTGCCGCTAAAAGCACCAAGTTCGCACACACGCGACCTTCCACGCCGTAAGTACCGGCATCGCGCAAAGGTAGGCAAATCACGAACCAAGCGGACATGCTCTTAACGCCATCGCAAAGGCCGTCAAGTACCTTACCGCCATGGTGCTAATTCCGCCATCGGGAACCAACTGTAAATGGCCATGTGCAGTGTTCCCAGCTGCCACAGGTGCACAGAATCAGCACAGGTGGAGGCAATACAGACTCACCAAGTACAAAAAGAGCACACCCCACCCCTTCCCACACCCAGTCACACTCCACAATGATTCCAATACGACTAGCAATGTTGGGGCTGGAGGACCTGATTGCATTGCAAGTGCTACAACTACAACAACAACAACAACAACAACAACAACAACAACAGGCAGCACAGAGGAGACGCAGGAGGAGAAGGGGGGCAAGGCAGGGCCAGCAAGCCCCACCAGCACAGCCAGTGCCACCACGCAGGCAGCCCCCAATCCCACGCATCCGAGCCAGTCCATTCAAACTCACCGCTGAGCAGATCCATACCTTGTACCATTTGGACCGGGACACCATCACCACCATCGTTCACATGATACACAACAACATTGTCAGCATGATAGAAACACCCATCGCCATCCCCCCCTACTGAAGGCACCTACCAGCACACAGTGGGGCACTTGCATGGCATTTCTCAACCATTATTCTCACGTACACTGATCCAAGTGCTCGATGCCCTCCTCAAGCACACAGACGAACACATTTCCTTACCACGGTCTGCCCAGGAGATTGCAAACACCAAAGTGGGTTTCCATGCACTAGCCGGCATACCTGGTTGCATTGGTGCCATCGACTGCACCCATGTGGAATTGGTGGTCCCACATGCCATGGAGGTACCGTACCGCAACCGTAAACTATTTCACTCAATCAACGTGCAAATGGTCTGTGACTCCAACAGGATCATCACACATTGTTGTGCCTGATTCCCCGGATCAACCCATGATTCAATGGTCCTGAGGAACTCCACAATACCACGCTACATGGAGCGACATGCAGGGCCAAGTTCCTGGCTACTCGGTGAGTCTCATGTCATGGCCATGGAAATGTGAAGTGGGTAGGTGATTGACGTACCAATGCATACTTTACCTGGCTGAAAGGGGGGGGGGTAATGATGCATACTTTACCTGGCTGAAAGGGGGGGGGGAATGATGCATACTTTACCTGGCTGAAAGGGGGTGGGGGAATGGTGCATACTTTACCTGGCTGAAAGGGGGTGGGGGAATGATGCATACTTTACTTGGCTGAAAGGGGGGGGTGATGCATATTTTACCTGGCTGCGAGTAGCAGAGGCAATGGAGCCAGCTCATACCCTAAAGCAGCACAAACGTCAACTGACACCCACATAAGGCCCGATGTAAGCAGCCCTACCATGTGAATGAAGGTGTGTCCCAACCATGACACAACCATCTGCAAGTGCATTGTACCGATTCGGACCACATTGACTTCAACGAAATGCACCTACATGCAATGACTTTAGCCAATACACGACACCAAACACCATCAACTGAAAGGCCAGTCCCCCATAACTGCGCACAAAGGAGGCACATGACGGACAAAAACATCAATACACCACTACACAGACACAGAGGCCCCAAAAATGTCCCTATCAAGATTAGTAGTACTCAGTGGGGTCATCATGAGGCTGACAGCAATGTTGCCATGATGAGAGCGTTGATATCACAGGACACCTGCCAGGTCACCAAAACAAACGCCATGAACGAACACAGTGGATGGGCACTCACAAGGCACTTGACCCCCCTGCATACATTGGTTGATGGCATGCAAAACAGTCCATGAGAGGAATACACATATACCGGTCACATAGTGTGAATCCATTTGTGCATGTAAAAGTGGTACAAAGTAACAGTTGAATGCATGCCATGGTGGCACGTCATGTTTGGAATTTGATGTCATGACTGACACACACATTGTTGCCCACATACAGGTGATGCAGGCTATCCCCTGAAGAGGTGGCTCCTTACACCAGTCCGGATCCCACAGAACCAGCAGGAGGAGGACTTCAACCGTGCACATACACGTACCCGTGTGGTGATTGAGCAGGCATTCGGCCTACTGAAGGCACGGTTTTGCTGCCTCAGCAGGTCTGGTGGGGCACTCCTGTACTGCCATGAGAAGGTGGCAAAGATCGTCATGGCATGTGTCATGCTACACAATATGTGCATCAGACAAAATGTGCCCCTGCCCCCTGACGCAGAACTGCAACCACCTGACGATGAGGATGAGGAGGGTGGGGATGGGGCAGCACCTCAGGGAGGCAGCAATGCACAGGAGGGGCGTGAAATGCGTCAGACTCTGATCAACCAATGTTTCTAGCACACACGGATGGGGGGTGTCACATGGAGATGGCAATTGGGGCACTGTGTGTGTCTGGGATTTGGACACTGTGGATTGTTCACCAATAAATCACACATACGCAATGAGCAATGCCCACACATGTGACTTGTGATCAAGAAATAATTGTATTATAAATGTGAATTCAATTAACACACCCACTCCCCCCTCCCCCCTCAACTCCCCAACACACCCACTCCCCTCTCCCCCCTCAACTCCCCAACACACCCACTCCCCCCTCCCCCCTCAACTCCCCAACACACCCACTCCCTCCTCCCCTCTCAACTCCCCAACACACCCACTCCCCCCTCCCCCCTCAACTCCCTGCAAAAGTGTGTGGATCCCTGTGTCGAAGTGCCTAATGTGGAATTGATCCACTGGGTGGCCTCTACTGGCAGCCCCCTCTGCCGGCCCCCGGGGCACCCCTGCCTGTGCTCCGCAAGTTCCTGGCCGAACTGCGGACGGGGCTGCTTGGGGCAGAACTGGCAGCGGAGGAGGTACTCGGCTGCTCGCTAGGACGCATGGCCATTATTGTCTGTACGAGCTCAGAGAGCACGTGCCGCACCGCGGCAAGTTCAGCACAGATGTCCTTGCTGGAGGATTGGATGGCTGCCTTCACAGTCTCGGCACATCTTTGCATTTCAGCACTGGCACCTCCACAATCGGCCACATGTTGCGTGAGGAGTGAGGACAGTTGGTGTTGCCTTGTCAATATTTGGTCCAGCGACTGTTGGTATTTTGGGGCATTGAATGATGCAGTTGGCGGGTTCATTGGGCTATTCCCCTCCTCCACACCTCCCAAAGGGCAGGGAGTGGCAGGCCAGGAGTTATCAGGGGATAGCCCCTGTGTGTTATCAGCGTGCAGGCTACATGGGGACAGGTGGGGGGAATGAGGGTGGGCAGTGGGGGGACATTCTGTGTCATCCTCAGCATTCCCCACATCACTGTCAGAGCAGGCTGCAATGGCAGTAGTCTCCCCAATTGTACTGCTTCCTGCAGACACATTCCCTTCAGTGGCCACCAGTTGTTGCATGTCTGTTGCTGGTGGTACCATGCTGCTTGCCTTGGGGATCATCGCTGCCCTGGGCTGTGTTGTGGCAGTCAATTTTGGCTGCTGTGGTTTTATTTTGGGTCCAGCAGAGGTGGAGGGTTGGTGTGTTGTTGCCTGTGGCCGGGCCTTCTTGGCAGGTGTGGTGCCGGTCTCGTCCTCGCCGGGGTCTGAATGGGAGCCTGTGGTGGAGCAAAGGAGGGAAAGTGTTATTGATGGGTCTGTGGACATTGAGCAGGCATTGTGATGACTGCCATGAATTTGTTGAATAGATGGTGCACTTTGGAGGCAGTGACATAGAGGTTGTCTCCCTTTTGGGTGGGTTGAGCATGCAGGAATGTGGGTGCCTACTGTGGAGTGTGCATACTGCATGTGTACAGGGTGTAGGTCAATGATGCCTGTTGGCAGTCTTCTGCTGATGTGTTGCGTTAACCCTATTGGGCAACATTGTGATTCCCATGTAAGTGGACTTCAGGGAGTTTAGCATGGCTTAATTTGAGGCACCTACCTGTGTCACCTGATGTCGGGGATCCTCTCTCCATTCCACCGACCCCCTCAATGCTCTCGATGCCAATCGTTGTGGCACATATCTCCTCCCACGGCTCCATTTTAATTGGAGAGTGTGCTCCTCCGCCAGTTGCCATGCCCATGTTGCGGTTGGCCGACAGTATGCTCCTTACACGGAGCCGGAGGTCGTCCCACCTTTTACGGCACTGTTTGGTGGTGCGGGGTGTTGTTCCTATGGCACTGACCCGTTGTGCGACTAGTTCCCATATGGCCTTTTTCCGTCCTATTACCGGTCTGGTCATTTCGGTGGAGAATACGATGTCCGCGTTTTCCTGGAGCGTTTCCGCCAACATTGTAAGCTCTTCCCTACTGAAGCGCTCCTGCCGCTGCCGATCGCAAGATCTTTTTACAACGTTCGGCATTGTGGGGATGCGTGGATGTGGGTGAGGTTTTGTGCCAGGTCTCGGGGTCAGATGTGCACTGGTTGTGGAGGATTGCAATGGATTGTGTTTTTAAAGATGGCCGCCGTGCTCTTTCCCGTTCCGGTGCGATGGCGTAAATTCCGGATCCACTTCTTTACGGTCACCGCTAATAGCGATCACCGCTAATAGCGGTCACCGCTATTTGCGGTGCTTGCTAATATCGGTGGGTAGGGTGGCGGTGGTGCAGTTTGCACGGCATACGATGCCGGTAGCTGACGTTTTTGGGACGTTACCGGCATGGCGCAGATTACATTAACGGCATGGCGCAATGCTCATGCCTGAGAGGTCGTAATTTACTGCTTTTAACGGTTCAAGACCAGCACGGACACGTTAGTTTCGCCATGCCGGTAATGTCCATTACTTACCGCCGGGGTTGTAATGAGGGCCTAGGTGTGTTTAACAACCGTGCCCCCTACCCCTATTTTTGCATTGCATTTGTGTGCTGTTTGGGCAATTTCAAAACTAGGTGTTTTTAACAACTGTACACCCCTGCCGCCATTTTTGCAGTGCATTTGTGTGCTATTTGGGCAATTTCGAATCTAGGTGTGTTTAACAACTGTACATGTCCAATTTTGTACCACATGTTTCTACTGCATCTGCGTGCTCTACTTTTCAGCTACTAGGCTGCCTGGTGAATTTGTGCTTGTGCCTTTCAGTCTCTCCTTATAACCTACATCGTTATCTCTCCGCCACCCCTATGGTACTCACAATCCTGCCTATCTATTCTAACTGCTTTACTATCACCTATCCTCTTTCTCTCATGAAGTCTGGAAGGAAAACATTTAAAAAAGAGCTCCTGACCACTACCCATTGCAGACACCTACGTCAGCCCAACTTCCAGACAGATTATCACTGATATCCTCTTTTCTGTTCCCTCTCCAGATCTCTGGACCCCTCATCTTATCTCTACTCTCTCTCCTTTCCTATCCTCACCCATTAAGGGTGGCACCAGATGGGAAATACTCTTGGCAGGCTTCTCATCATCTAGATGTATCATTAATGTCTATTGAAATGGCACTATCATGGCTCAGAGTCCTCAACACAACCTCCTCCTCTTAGACTGGCACCTCATCTAATTCCTTCCTGTGTCTGCTACTCCTTCCTCCTCTCTCCCTCTCTCTCTCTTCCCCCTCCTCTGACTTGTGTACCATGCCCCTGTACCTCTCCTCAGAAAACCTTCAAAGACAGAGACTGTCTCGGTTAGAGCAATGATATCAAGAATGATACCCTTGGAATCTCGGAGCGGGCACTGCACTGGCTCACCTCCTTCTTCATTAACTGTCCCTCCTAGGTCATCGTAGGTTCTTTTTCTTCTCCTACCTCTATCTCCACCTATGGCGTTCCCCAAGGCTCTAACCTCTCACCCTCCCTTTTTAATGTCTATCTCGCTTGGCTTGCTCACCTTATCTCCACTTTCTACGCTCACTTTCAGTGTTATGCAGATGACACCCAACTCTTATTCAAACTTCCCTCTGATATTCTCCCTACTTCCTCTACCATTCGGACTGCCTATGTGCTATCCAGTCCTGGTGTGCCTCCAATGATATTTGCCTCAATGCGAGCAAGACTGAGATCCTTCCTATTGGGACTCGCACTCCCTCATTCCTCTCTTCACTCTGTGTTAGGGCCCAAGGGATAAATCCAGCAGTGGGGGCTTGACACGTCGTGATGCAACTGAGTCTTTCTGACAATATACCCCTCAAGAGTACAAAAGGACAGATTGAGGTGAGTATTGCCCGAAAATATTGGTACACCCTGGTACCCAGACAGCTGGCTGCAAGAGAAATTAACCAAGTATTAACAAATGACTCAAAACAACTAAATATCTATACAAGGTGATGAGTCGATACTCACAAGCAAGAAAGGTAGACTGGGACTGAGAAGTTACAAGCTAGATTGGTGAGTATCCTGAAACAAGAGAGGTAACTCTTACCATGAATACAGGATAGTAAGAAAAAGGAAGAACCAAACAGTTGTGTGCTTACCAATGAGTGGTCTGGATGAATTCTGAAGATGAAATGAATGGAGTGGTAGTCCTGGGAACACAATGTCTTGTTTCCTATTACCGCTGGCACGAGGACGCCTAAAGAGTGTTTTCATCCTTGCGCCGTTGCGCTTATGTCCTTTGATCCTTGCGCCGATGCGCGAATGTCCTTTAAATTCCATAGAGACTTTGAGCGGTAGAAGAGTGAAGACGTGACACTGGTTGTAGTTGAAACAGTCCAATAGACTTCTGTCTTGGAAACAAACAGGTAAGAAGTGAGGAATGAGACAAATGCAGTCCATGGACGTTCTGAGTTTGGCAATAAGCAGGTAAGACGTGAGGGATAAGATAAATGCAGTCCGTGGCCGTTCCGAGTTTGGCAATAAACAGGTAAGACGGGAGAGATGAGACGAATGCAGTCCGTGGCTGTTCTGAGGTTGACAATAAGCAGGTAAAACGTGAGGGATGAGACGAAGGCAGTCTGTGGCCGTTCAGGGTTTGGCAATAAGCAGGTAAGACGTGAGGGATGAGACAAAGGAAGTCCGTGGCCATTCCGGGCTTGGCAATAAGCAGTTAAGTCGTAAGCAAATGACAAGAACAAGGCAAGGGAAGTCACAAGGCAGACCAGGATTCAAGGATTCAAGGAGCTAAAAAACAAGGTAACAGGATGCGTAGCTTTGCAATTACAAATTCAGAAGCACCGCCGTACGCGGGGGCGGGGCTTAAATACAGGCCAGCTGACCGCACGCACAACTCGCCGCCGTAGGCTTGAACGCCTACGTGAATGCAAAGGGCGCCAGCGTCTCCAAGGCAACCCATAGCGTTCCGAGGCTCTAATGAGAATCCCGAATTTGAATGTAAACTGTTAAGTCTACTGGGGATTCGGGAATGTTTGTTCCTGTGCGAGACCGATCTATGACCAGACAAAGAGGAATCAAATGGAACCCTGACACTCTGGCCACCCTCTATGGGGTCTAACCCCTTCGCCTGCATCTGAAACCAGAAACATCTGAGTCATCTTCGACACCTCTCTCTCTTTCCTCCCTCACATCTTGGATCTTGCCAAGAAGGCCCATTTTCAACTCCACTGCCTCAGGGGTATCCTTCCTTGCCTCACTTTTCCCCAGAAGCTCAATGTCTCTAGAGCTCTGGTACTCTCTAGGCTGGACTACTGCAAAAACTGCTTCCTTAATCTACCCTATTGCTCGCTCTACCCCTCCAGCTTGTCCAGAATAGGACTGAGATTTATACTTGGCCTCAAGCCCAGGGACTGTATCTCTTCAGCCCTAAAATCCCCCCACTGGTTCCCAGTTGCTGCAAGGATCAAATTCAAATCCCTCTGCATCATCCACAAGGCTGTCTGGAGCCGAACACCAATCTATCTACAACTTGCTTTCACCAAATACTTTCCTCCAGATCTTTATGCTCCTCTGGCTCCAACTCTACGTGTCAGGCGCTTTTCTAAGCAGCGAGCTGGTGGCAGATCTCTCTCCTCGGCTGGCTCCCTCCTCCGGAACAGCATCCCTCTTCCTCTCCGTCTTGAGCCATTTTCCTCAAATTCTGGAAGCTCCTCAAGACTGTGCTAATACCCCACAGTCATTGTGATTGGTGGCCTGGGAACCTATGTGTCCGTCTGGGACCCAGCCTTCCCCCCAATCACCCTCAGCCGTCCGCCCCATCCCAGCACATGCCTCTGGGCACCCACTGGCTTGTGTTCTCACAGGCCTGCACTCATTATTGGCAGGTGATCACTCTGTACCAGGCGATCTATGCCAGGCACATACTGTTGCACCCAGCTGACACCTTGACACTTCCCTCTGAGGAACTACTAGCACTTACCCCCTTCCCTGTCCCTTCTCTCTTTCCCTGCCCTTGCAAGTTCTGACTGAGCACACTGCTTAGTAGGGCTGCCCCTTTCCTGTTCATCAGTTTATTCTATTTGCCTTTCCCATGTTCCCTCCCCTTTGCCCTGTGGGCACTTTGAAACACAATTTCTTGATGTACAATAAATAAATAACCATAACGTCCTTTTCACAAAGTTTTATCTCTGAATTTCAAAGGTTTTTATTAGAGCAACTTAACCTTAACATCCCGTTAACAACATTTATTAATTGAATTTCACAGGTTCTCATTAGGGTAACTTTACCATAATGTCCCTTGAGCACAGTTTATTCACTGCATTTCAATGTTTTTTTTATAACTAAAGACGTCTCATGATGTTCCAGCATGGTATGTAAATTATTAATAATTCTGCTTTCAACATATATGAAAGAACTATAACTCTCCTTTAACAAACATATTTTGTGCAGCGCATACTGACATATGTCACTTTGAGCAGCACATGTTATAAATGCAGGTCACGGGTGAATTGCCTAGGGCTCAATAGCTACTGGACCTAGCCTGCAGAATGGTGCAATTCCCACTGTACCATAATGGGACACTGCCCATGGTCTGTGACCACGGGTCATGGCTACAAACCCAGGGGCTTCAGAGTTGTTACTGGTCGTGCAAAGCAACACACAGAAAAGATTGGGCCTGACATGCAGGCTGGCCTGGTGGCCACATTAGCCCAATTTTTTAGACTGTGGCCTCTGCCCATGATTTGCGACCATGGCCACTGGCCATACTCTATGGGCCATAAGGTTCAACTATGTTGCATCCCCCATGAATCAACCCACAATAACCATTTGCCATGGCCTGTAGCCTAGAGCAGTGGTTACTATTCCTCAATAATGCAACTGTGGGCTACTGTTCATTGCTTTTAGCCATGGCCAGTGGCCACAATCTCTGGAGCCTGCGATTGGGCCATGTTGCAGGCCCCACTATCCATCTCAGAGTAGACATTGGGCATTGCTGGAGGCCAGGCCCAGTGCCCACTTTAACCCCATAGCCAGTCCACTGGTGGCCATGGCAAGTGGCCCGATTGTCTAGGGCATGGCCTTCAATTAGGGTCACTGGTTAAGGCCACAGGCGATGCCTCAGGCATCAAACGTATATCACTACTTTTTGTACATGCATTTTGGCACTTTAAAAAAAAGTAAAACAAAGGACAGATTAATACCAAATTTGCAAAAGCATGCTTTCGGGGCAAGGGCGAAGCTCTTCGTGCCAATCCATCCAGTTGTTCGGGTTGTAGCCTTCAACACTCATTAAACTGTACCCAGATATTGACCATTTTGGGAACCCCCACTGCAATGTTGCTCCTGCTTGATGAATCCACACCAACCTTTGCAAACTATTTAAGAGTCTATATTGTTATTTGTTAAGTTTTGTGCAGATTCGTCAAATGGCGCCAAAGTTATAAGCCACCCAAAAACTGCTCTTCCTTTGGGAAAGCCAATTTGACCATAACTACAGGGTCACTATCACAGAGTTATTGTCAGTTTTAAGGTGATGGAATGTACACTTTTCATAAGAAAATGCACACTTTAGGAGGCATACAGTGCATGAGCAGATAGAAGGCACATTATATATTAAAACCATTCTCATAAATTTGTGATATTACCATTGTGTATATGAACACTAATAATGTGCTCTTACAACACACCCACCTAATACATGTGCTTACTACCCATAACATGTAGATGCATAACAAGTGCTCTCACATGCGCCCATGACACATGCACCTATGATATGCATTTTAGACGTGCTGCTAAGACACATACTCCTACAACACTTGCTCCTACCGCACACTCCTACCATACACACTCTTACAAGACATGCTTACAGCGCACTCTTAAGACACACACTCTGACACACACTCGTACGACACATGCTCCTCCTACACCTGCTGCTACAACATGCACTCCTACAATACACACTACCATAATACGTAATCCGATGATAAGCACAGCTACTACCCATGTATCTACTACACATAACATGCTCCTACAACATACGCTCCTATGACATGTGCTCCTACAACACATGGTCCTACAACACACACTCTTAAAACACATGCTCCTAACACACAGGTGCCTGCAACATGCACTGCCATCACATACACAGAGCGCATGAGTTTTTCACTTGATACATTAAAAAATGAACATCTCCTGAAAACTCACATCAAAGGCAAGTCATACGAACTGTATGCAGAGCATATGAGTTTTACTGTTTGCAAATTACACAATTAACTTCTCCTAAAACCTCACATCAAAGGCAACCCACAGTTGACTTTTGATGTCAGTTTTGAAGTAATGGAATAAATGTACTATTTTCATAAGAACTGTGCACAAAGCGTGCAAGTCTTACAGTTCATACATTACACAATTAACTTCTAGCAACTCTTAACAAATACATATGACAGCTGTCTTTGATGTCAGTTTTAAACTGATGGACTAAATGAAACACGTTTCATACATAAATGAACACTTTAGGAGACATAAAATGATGAGCAGACTCGAGGTACATTTAATACTAAAACTCTACACATATATGTGTGATAATAACATTGTGTATATGAACACTAATAACACAAACCCTTACTAAGGTCCCTCTTACAACACATTTTCCTACCTATATAACACACACTCCCACAAAATGTTCTCCTACCATACACACACACCTATGGCACATGCTCCTACAACACTCAGACCTACAACACACTCTTTTAAAACATACTCCTATGATGTGCGCACCTATGACATGCACTGCTATCACTCACACTCTTACAATACATACTGTTATCACCCATGCTCCTGACACATGCTCCTGTAACATATGCACTTACAACTCATGCACCAACAACATGTGCACCTATAACTTGTGCACATATCACACCTGCACCTACAACACATGCATCTACAACATGTGGACGTACAACTAGTGAATGTGTGACATGTGGACGTATGACAGGCACTCCGGCAACACATGCTCCCATAAGACGCCATCTGATGACACACACTCTTACAACGCACACTATTATGACACACGCCGCTATAACACATGCTCCTACAACACATGCACCTACAACACACACAACACACAATTTATGACACATGCTCTTAAACACAAAAATGTACAACACAAGCACTTATGACAAGCACTGTTATGCAACTTGCCCTTATGTCCCCCACACACACTTATACTACATGCCATTAGAACAGACGCTAGTATTACGACAAACACTCAAAATCAATAATCACGTAATCATAAAAAACTAGAAATGATTTGAATTTCTTTTTTTTTTTTACAAACAGTTAAGGTTAACCCAACAAAGCCTTAAAGTCTAGAAACATCAGAAATAATAACATTAAGGTAACAACATAACAACTTGTATTAATACATTACAAAATATTATATTAATCTCAAATATCACGTTAACTTTAATACACACCCAGACACACTTAAAAGCATACAATATTACCACACAATTATAACAATTTCACATATAAAAAGCAAGTAATTGTATAAAATGTAACATCACTCAAAAGTTTATTAAATGCAAATCTTTAATATGTTAAAGGAAAGTACAAGATATTTTTGGAATACAAAATTACTACATAATAAACCTAAAATATAATATACACAAGCATAATTCCTCCAAATAATTGTAAATCAAAAAATTCACAGAATATTTAAAAAAAGAAATCTACAATAATAAAATACACATAAGCATTCAAGTGTCATACTTTACATATACAACAATATCAATTAACAAGGTACATGTCATCATTGTAAATACATGTAATTTCCTAAACAATGAAAATAACATTCGAAAAATAAAACATACACTAAACAACAACAAAAAGTATTAAAATAGTATATACGGTAAAAGCTCGGTAACATTTACTTCTACAAATAACAATACATACACTTTTATAGTCATTACCCTATGCATGAAAATGCAAACATGTCAAATGTGTGCTAAATTGAATTTAGTAAATAATGAAAACTTTAAATACTAATTTAAATAAATAACAAGTTGTGGGGTTTGACAAACTGTGGACCTGTAGGCGCTGGTGGGATTGGATGGTCCGGTATTTGTTAGTATGGCAGCTTTGTCAGGTAATGGATGAGTCAGGTTTGTTTAGTGTTAGACAAGTGGTTCGTTTTATTTCTTTAGTTATTCAGCACTAATGAAATACAATCTTGGACGTAGAGGTGCCAGTTTTAGCATATTGACACTTTACACAGCCGACGCGCGTTTCAACCTTAGTCTTTTTCAAGGCTGTGATTTTGTGAGTTGGTGTGGTAGTGATATGGTGTACCCAGTGTGGTGATATTTAAGAGCAATTTGATAATATCAATTTCCATACATTTGTGTGTACATTGAAAGGAGTTAAACAAAAACAAAACCAGTTGGGGTAAAAACCAATGCGAATTTCAAACAAACCATGTTGTGACACCCAGGAGAGGTGATTTACCATGTTTGGTGATGGTAGTGATAGTGACACAGTGTAGTATTTAGACAACATAGCATGTCATTTGGTTACAGATCAAAAAGTCAATTAGCAATATGATTTATAGTAGAATAGGAGACAAAGTACCAAGGGAGAAGAGGAGAAAAGGAAGAGTTGCTAGTTAGTTAGGGGAGGGCTACAGAAGTTTGCAATTGCGCCTGAGAGAAGAAAATTCTAAAGTCTTACCCAATTGAGTTTTTTTCTGAGCTTCAAGAAAGGTGAACTGGTCCTACCCAGTAAGGTGCCAGTGGGCTGGATAGCCATTTCTGAAAGGGAAAATGCATGAGGTTGAGGGAAGGGATGCACCATGGAAAGGATTGGTGGTGGTCATAGGGACAGTGAGGCGCTAGTGTGTTCTGCCAAGGGTTCTGGCTACCAAGTGCTTGTAGGAATGGTATAAGGTGTTGCTGGTTAGCCTGTAATTAACTGGGTCGGGCATGACTAATGAAAGGGGTGACTGGGATTGGGTTATTGGTGCCTTCGGCATGTACAGTATCATGAGTGCACTCTTATTGGTTACCGAATGCTGGTAGCCGTGATAATAGGTGTTGCTTGTTGGCCTGTATTTAACTGGGTCTGGCATGACTGGTGCAAAGGGTGATTAAGGTTTGGGCAATTGGTGCCTTAGGCATCGTTTGAGGCAAGTGTGCCTGAATTATGAGCTAAGAAGATCAGATGAGCATGTCCCTGCTCAATATCATGGGTGCACGCTTGTAGGTTGAGATAACCCTGGTGGAGATACATATGTTCCATATGTGGGCTGATGCCTGGTTGCAATGTAATGACTGGCATGTGTGCACAGCGTCGCCCGTATTGGTAAGTGCCTGGTGTTTAAAGTTGGCGGGGTGAGGGTGGATATGTCAGCGTAATGCTGGTAGCAGCGTGTTGTGTGGGCTGGTGCCTACTCCCAAGAAGGTGGGCTGTGGTAGTGTGGAGTGGCGCCCGATGGGGTGGATCTATTGTGAGGCGAGAGTTAATGAGGCATAATGCGCGTGGTCAGACACGTAGAGTGTCATTTCCGAGCCGCGTGCGTGAGCGGCTATCTTTATGTTTGTAGTCATGGCGTGAAGTAACAGAGAAGCAGCTAGAGTCAGCAAGGGACGTGGCAGAGTGCACACGAAGCTTACCTGAGCCGGTCGGCAGACATGTGTTCCAGAGTAGCGGAGGGGACGGTCGTCTGCTGGAAGTGCACATTACTTCCTGTAAATAAGGAAGGTATGCTCTAATTGGTTGGGGAACCGGGCCATTTCATTCGTTCATAGTGAAATGCCCACGGATAGGCTGCTCTGAATGTTTGTGTTGCCTATGTGTTTACTGCTGTTTAGAGCATACGCAACGTTGTGTGCGTGATTGCACTTAGGAATCTGCCTGAGAATGCTTCAGGTCGACATCTCTCGGGTTCCTACTGACTGTGAAAGACCACAGCGGGTCCCAGACCATAGTGTGTCCGGCGTACCTCTGCATACGGGGTCCTCAGCTCGAAATGAGCAGAAATGAGGCAGATTCCTAAGTGCAATCACGCACACACTATCCTTTAACTACGTGAGGATAGTTCTCAGCTTGCCACTGCCACTGGTGCAGCAGAATCAACGGACAGCACCACCAATGGTGCCTTTCCTGATGAAGGCCCAGCGTCGGATTGGGTCGTCGGCCAATCGGCCCGTGGCCGATGCAAAATCATGGCCGGAGACCTGGGGGCCGGTTCCTGAAGCCCACGTGGGCCGGTTTCAGCCCAGGCGTGGGCTTCACACTTCAAGAACCAGCCCCCAGGGCCTCGGCCTCGCCGGGCGGATGCAAGTTGCAAAGGATCTGTAAGTAAATAACTTACAGATCCTTTGCAATTGCAGCCCCGCCGCCGGCCCGTCGCAGATGCAGAGAAAGGTAACACTGAAGTGTTACCTTTCTTTGATAAATGCGGCGGGCCGGTGGCTAACTGCCTTGGCCCACGACACCCTGGCGCCAGCAGCAGTCAGTGCTACAAAACACTGGGAGGGAGCGGCAGGGCTGGGCGGGACTGCCGCAGCCCGGCCTGCTCCCTCCCAGTGATTTGTAACAGACTCTGCTCGCCTCTCCGCCGCACACCGCCACTGCCGCCGGGCCGCCGGCACCATAGGTTGCAACTTGCAGCAGTGAGCTGCTTTCATCGGAATTATTTCTGTGTCCGCTTCGCTCCACTCAGGACTCAGGAGGCATAGAGTGCCTGCCTGGGACCCCACGGGGGAAGACCACCAATCCCAATGGTACGGTAGGCCGGATCTCCCTCCATAACCGTGACTATGTATTTTGCTTTTTGCAAGTTGCAGTAATAGCATGTTTTTTCTGCCGTTGTCTCTGTTACGATCATACAAGACATTCCATCTCTGTATCCTCAGTCACTTGACAAAATCCTTGTGCCTAAAAGCTTGTGTACAGTGTACAAATATTTGACCATAGCATCACGTGTTTGCATTATGCAGGCACCCTGGGTGCTTCTTTGTATCCAGTGTGTTTGGGGTTCAGTTTTACTGGTGGGTGTGCACGCAAACGCAGTCATGGGGGGGTTTGCTGGGAAGGGGGGGGGTTGCTGGCGTGTAAAATAAAAAAGTGTTTTTGTCCAAAGAAAGGCCTTGATTCCGGCTGGATGTAATTGGTCTTACGTGAGGGTGTTGGAATGGGGGAGTTTTAAACATTAAACGTATGCAAGGCTTTCTGTGGGGCATGGTAGCCTAGTTATGTGCTAATTAATGGTCCCGTCCCTCGGATGTAGCCGTGATGTATAGGCTACCAGTTTGAGTCGACACGAAGGAAGATCGATCCGGTAGGTGGAACTCTTGAGGGGGGACACGGGATGGCTTGCAGTGCAAGACCAGACTGCTTAGTTAGCCATGCTGGGGGGGCGCCTTGAGTTGCCTCATGGCCCTAACTGGCATTCATTCCAACCTGGCATCCGAAACCTCCTCTCCTCACCCCCCCAAAATACGGGTAACTGTTGTGGTCCTAATGCTTGCATGTGTGTATGTGCGAATCGCCCTGGGCTAGCTTGGGAGATTAGCACTGCGTTGTACGTGTTAGAGTGGCTGCTCCACAATGCTTGGCATAGACGGATGTGGCAGGATACAGGCCTAAGGCTTAGGGGGCCAGCAGAAGGGTTTAGTATAGGGAATTGTCGCCAATCTGCTGCAAGCAGGGACAGTAACCTCCTCCCCTTCTCCCAGCATTCTCCCACTCAGTGCCGGGAAGCCCTGCTAAGGCGCGTGCTAACAGCACCAGGTTTACCCCACCCCCGGAACTACAAATAAAATAATGCATTGGGGGGACACTCCAGCTAACTTCACCTGCCTGACGCAAAACATTTCAACCATTGGGGCTGAAAAAAAAAACACAGTGTTACATCTTGGAGTATAAACTGTGGTGGTGAAGGCAGGAAAGGAGACGAAAGCAATAACTGCTTACATAGCCATACTGTGGTTTACTCTATTTCAGTCAAAGGCAAATCAATACAATGCAGCTATAGACTGCACAATTATGACTTTGAATCATTTGCTACGATTGTGCACAACACTTACACTTTCATTCTGTAGATTGGTAAAGTGTGTTGGAGTGTGGAAGCATTAAGAACTATCAGGAACAGCCAATGGGATTCAGGTGTTACTGTGGTATAGAATTAGAAAAGGTCCCTGTTAGGCTATAGCAGCACCACCACCATTTTAGGGATTTGCCTGGTCTTCTATTAGAATGGCCATGAAGGGGTTCTAAATGTGCTGGAATAAACTTCCATGGGTGACATATGAGAAGGGTTCCAACTCTCTTTTCCTGTCCTCTGTTTTCAGATACACTCCCAACAGAACCCAAAACCACACTTAACCACAACCGCACAACACTGGAGCTATGGCAATACTCAAAGTATTGGGTAGTTCATTAGGGCGCAACTGGTGTGGGATAGCACATCAAGTGGCTTACCATTGACTTCATTGTGCCACAATGAATGCTTTGTTGTAATGTGGCTATTTTTCCCATCTCCCTGGCATGCTGTTCAGAATGTTTGTTTGCATGTATGAGGTAATGAGTGCTCAGAGTATTCAATGTCCTATGAGTACACTGCTTTCCCTATTATGCCAACCTCTGAAGCCTGAAAAGTAGATGCACGCATGCATGAAATGCAGCCAAATTTGCACCAGACATGCAGATGAGCTAAACTGGTCTGCTGTTAAATCTGTTACCAGTTTAATGGTATCCACACTCCAGAATAATTGCTCATTTTACTCTAGCTGATTTGATAGCTCAGTGGGTTGAGTGCTCGCTGCTGCGATGTGTGTGTGATCTGCAGGTTGCAGGTTCGAACCATCTCAGCCTTTCATCCTTCTGAGGTCGATACATGAGTACCAACACAGGTTAGGTGATATTGTATGCATATTGGTTCTATAAAAAAGAGCTTAAGCGTAAGTGCTATACAGTAACATATTATCATTTGGCCTTGGACGTCTGCTTGCTTTCACAGTAATTTGACAATATGGATCTATACAGACAGATATTAATGGTACATATGGTGATCCATTCTTGTATGAAATGTATATCACATTAGTGAAATCATAACCATATTTTTCGTAGTGTACTTAGAAGCAATGATATTTGATGCCACTTCCTGTTTTGTCAAGGGGTGAAAGGTCGTGTTCATGCTACTCCTGCTCGGAGCTGTGGACCCTGTCACAGAACTGTATGCAAAGTTATGTTATTTTATGTGTTGTAATGTAACAGACACATGAACCCTCCATAAGTAGCATTTTCTGTAAAGTCATGAATTGACGCAATTCACGGATGATGGTTTGAGGGCCACTTTTTTTGAGGCGAGGGGTGGGCCACTTTTTTGAAATGAGGGGGGGGGCACTTTTTCTTGGGTGTCCGGGCCTATTTCTTGTCCCAGTCCGACCCTGTGAAGGCCAGCATATAGACCGGCTTCAATCAAGCCACGTTTTTGGCCGAAACACAACTGTGTCCACACCTGTGTCGATCCCCGTGACACAACTATATCTTCCCCCTTGTGTATGTTATGTAAATATTTGTTGTGTACACCTTATGTGAACTAACCCTGGGGCCATCTTCAAGCCTCAGGTATACTTTCCCTGCTTGATAGTTCTTTCTCTATCACATCTATACAGGGAATGTATTTCAGTGTGGAGCTTCAACCTCAATACATCAGAGGTTGACACTTAACCCGTGTTACCACCGTTCACAATAACTTTTGTCCGTTTGATGCCAAAAAACTTTCGTGCTTATCGAAAGATCTGTAAAATAAATTGTTGAATCAACCAAAAAAGGACTGTGTCAATGTAAAATAAATATACATGCACGGCACATACTGGCTTATTTGTAGGATCTTCTTCATCCTGATTATTTCTTTTTGTGTTCAGGATTTGCATGTCCTGATGACACCAGCAATATTTAATGAGATGCTGAAAAGGCCTCTACAAAATAAATGTACTCAGGACATATACCTTTACAATAAAGCAAAGACCCCAGAAGTGTGAGGGAGCATGGGGGGTGGCCTGGATCGCGCTGGAAACTCGTGCAGCCAGAAAACTGGACCAAGTTCGCAAATCTCAATTTCTGACAATTTACATATAATTGTTTTTAGTAATTATTTTGGGGAAGGGGGTCACTTTTGGAAAGAATATATATCAATGGACACCGCTAACCACGATGCCAGCTTTTGAGAAGGGCTTGATGATCATGTGGCGAGCCAGAGAGCCCCGTACCCCTTCCACCCACCATGCTTAGCCCCTCGGAAACTTTGCATATGAAGGTTCTGTGCACACCACCGCACACTACCAATGAGACTGGTCATTATCTCCACCACCCAATATCTCATGCCAATTTATGGTCTATTACTGTGCAACCATACAGTTCACTATATACCCACAGGAATATTTTTCATAATGCAACCCTTGTATAACCTTAATTAGTATGTATGCTTTGTCTGTCCACTCAGGGTCCATGTTTGTCTTAATTTCCTCAGCCTTCAAGTACAAAATCCGAGTTTCACTAAACCCTGTGACAGCCCTGCTCATTCCAACTTTGGAAGGTGGAGAGCTATGAGATAAAGTTACCATCATGTCAAGAGGCTGAGGTTACAGGTAGGTACGTCATGGCACTTGCTGGTTACTATTTTTCCATCTAGTCTTAGCGGTTTCAAGTGTAAATGTGGAGTGTTTGCAGGGCCATCTTAAGCACTTTTGGGGCCTGGGGCACAGACTCCTTTGTGGCCCCTCTCTTCCAAACGGAATTAAGGGATACAGAATATCTGGTACACCCCCTTTGTCACAATCACAATCCGTAGCATGACATGCTGCCTCAAAATAAGCATGGGTACTCCCTTTCAGTCCTCTTGCCCTCTTAATTCTTGCTGTAATAAGAAGGATAAACAAGTAGCATTTCAAGGCCAACATTAGCAGTCCCTGGTGAGGGTATTTGTGTTCTACCATAGGTGCTGGACACTTTTCATCAATAGCAGCCATAAGGATGATATTAATTAATGAATCCTTTATAACATGCTATAATACTGCAGATCAGTCTCTAAGCATGGTGATATTGTATGTATATTTGTTTTTTATAAAAGGCTTAAGGGTAAATGCTACATAATAACACATCATTATCATTTGGCATGGGAAGTCTGCTTGCATTCACAATAATTTGGTAATATGGGCCTATACATACTGATATTAAAAATACATATGGTGATCCATTCTTGTATGAAATGTATATCACATCACAGTGATATCATAACCATATTTTTCGTAGTGTACTTGGGAACAATACTATGTGATGCCACTTCCTGTTTTGTCAAGGGGTGAAAGGTTGTGTTCCATCGCTGCCGTGATGTCACTTCTGGGATTGGTCAAATGACATAATTTCCTGTGATGTTATCAGAGGTCAAGGGTCGTGTGATGTCACTTCCGCTACCCATGTCATTTTAGTGAAATGACATCCCTGGTGCCCAATTTCTGCACTCAGCATTTTCTTTTCCATTTTTTACCATTAACTAAAATAATCCAGATTTTATAGAACTGACTTGGAAAGTATAGAAATCAAAGAACCAAACATGACACATTTTGAAACACAAAATGGTATAAAGCATTATGCAAAATGGGAATGATGTTTGCTTCATTGTCTCCATCATCGGGGGAAATATATAAGCACTAGCATACTCATTTATGTGATCCTAAACATTTCATCTGGATTTCTCTTTTGTATATCAATGCTTTAAAAACGCCCAAAACCCAGCCTTGTGAAATTTTTATTTATTAACATGCAGAAAAACCTTTATTTTGTACAAAAAGGTAAACCGTTTTTTGTGTTAAATGAGCAGACCTTAAAATAGGCTGTCACGAGGGCTGCGATATCTGGTCCACTCTCTTCTGTCTAGAATCCCTTCCACTCAAGATGCATAAATAAAAAGAAAGATAACATAATGTGCTAAACAATACTACCAGCATGTGAAAAGTAAAACCCTTTCACGGAAGACAGCACAGTAATGTCAGTGGTATAAGATCATTTGTCCAGGATCACTTTACCATCTGCTGGCTGAGCCAGGATGTAAGCATGAAGGCTTTGGTTCCACTGTCTTGAATTTGGATACCTAATCACCTCTCGGACTAACACTTGATGCTAATCACAGGAGGTGGCTGTCTCGGCTTTACAACTCCCCATCTGAACAAATCAATTTCTAGACCTTCATCACACTGAGGTTATGTTCCTGTTTAAAGCACCCGCTATCTGGTGCAGGAATGTTGCTGATAATAGCACCCATTGTGCTACAAAGCAAAGTGCATATACATGCAGGTTTATGAACTTCAGACATAGGAAAGGCTGAGTCGGCCTTGCTGGAATTTGGTATTATAATATTGCTTATGAACACAGATCTCAGCAATGGGTGCTTTACAGACCCCTTTTCTAAACCATTGCTGCACTCACATTTATCAATATGCATTTCAACTTTGGCTATTACATATGATTAATATAATTTCTACAGAACAGTGAGGAGAATGCTACAGGAGTTGTGCCACAATGAATGCACAAACTATGTATACCAAGTGAACACAGAAAGCATTAACACAGAAAGCATTATCAGAGCAGAATATACTTGTCAACAACTGACAGGCAATAGGTTTTGTGCCTCAGCAGCATGCCATAAAATATCCTAACGTGCTATGTCAGCTGGGTGCACAATGAGAACTGATCCTTAGAGCAGGCAGCCTTATGCGGCTCCCACCAAGGTGGGGACCCAGGGCAAGTCCCCCCCTTTGCCCTCCCATAAAGACGTCTGTGAGTGTTTGGGTGCAAATGTGAGACCATTCAATATTTTTTTTAATTGAAATCTGTGAGACTCATTACAAGTTTTTTAGTGCAGTAAAAATGTGGTGTTAAATCCAGCAAAAGAAAAAAAAGAACTAATGAAGCGTAATTCCAAGCCGCTTCTCACCCCTTGGCACCAGATATATCAACTCTTATACCAGGCCACAAGATTCAGAGACTGGAGCTAAAGTGCAGGAGATACATCCTGCATGTAGGTGAAGATTTCTCCTACACTTTACATAAAAAAAGGTTTACCACAGGCGGAGTTACCGCCAACAGTAGATCCACCAAAGTCCCCATGGAGTCCTATGGGCCCCAAAAAATGATTTTATTTTAATTGTGCTTTTTATAAAGGCGCCAGATCGCACAAGTGCTTCAAGGCACCACAGTCATCTGGTCGCAGCCAGGAAGTAAACGCATGTACAGACCGTTGACATTTAATTGGGGTTAGTAAGAAAAAGTCTCAAGGCACAAAAGATTATGTTTCAGAACTGATAAGGAGACAAAGGGAGAGGAGGGGGAGTGGTTGGTCAGGGAGAGGAGCGATGAAGAGAGGGAAGGGTTGGAATGAAAGTAAGTGCAGTTTATGGAAGAGGTAGGAGTGCTATGGTGTCTGAAAGTGCATATCAGGAAGTGCTAGTGTGTTAAATGGAGACGGAAGTAGGGAGTGAAGGGGTGGTGGAGAAAGTGTTAACCAAGGTGGAATAGAGAGTAGTAGGGAGGGCCATCTGGGGTGTCTAAGTGCTTATATAGTTGAAAACGAGATATCCAGGTGAAGGAGGAAACAGATTCATACCAGTGAAGTGTTAGGTGTACGAAGTTTGAAGCAGGTGGTGTGTTAGGTTTGTGATTGAAGGGTGGCTGTATACCAGTCTTTGAATAGTTTTTTGAATGTGTTGAATTTGGCTTCTTGTGAGATGTAGCCTGGTAGTTTGTTCCATAGTGTGAGGTTAAAGGAAGAGTATGATTTGTCTCCATGTTTTTTGTGCCAAAATTTGAGAGGTGTATGTTTAGACTTATTTGATGACTGTAGGGATCTGCGTGGGATTGCAAGCTTAAGGAATGATTGGAGGCATCAGGGGCTAGAAGAATGGATCATCTTGTGGGCAATGTTTAGGATTTTGAGTTCTATTTTAGTTTTGATGGGTAACCAGTTGAATGTTTTTAGAGATGGAGTGATATAGTCGTAAGCCTTGAGGTTTAGTATGCATCTTTCAGTTTCATCTGGAATAATTTGGAGCGGTTTTAGGTTTTCTGAGGTCAGACGCATTTAGAGAAAATTGCAGTATTCTAGTTTGAAGAATATTAGCACATTAGAAAACAAAAGCCCATAACAAGTCTTAGTGCATTGAGTTAAACAACAATAAAACCGAACTTCTCAGTTCAGGCAGTCAATCATTTCTAGATGTTCCCAGAATCTTTGCTTTAATTGTATTTAATTTAATTTACTTTACTCTGTTACTAAAAATGTGTATATCCAAATTACAAAATAAAAACATATACTTTTAAATTAAAAAAATATACAAATGTACAATGTAATATTTACAAATCATTATGAGGAAATATACTTAATTAGAGCAAATAACGATCATAAAACAATGAAACTTTTCCAAAAGTTATTTGGAAAAATCAAAGATGAATTGTTAACAAAGTTGAACAGATTTTTTTCTCAATTCAAATTTTGTCTCACACAGTAGGATCAATTGTTTTAAGGTCTTCAATTGGTATGGGATGTTACAAAGATGACATGTTCTACAATCATAAGTTAAATTCATTTTTGTACCCATAGCTTTGTACACATTAAACTGAACCAAAATCTCATAAAAGGTGTATGCATCTACTGCATGAAAATGCACATACATATTTAGGCATAAATACTCCACTCGTGTAGTTTTATAGGTTCAAATAATCAATTCCATGGATTTACCTCTTAAGGGAAGGTGAAAAATAAGGTAAGTATATTAGAAATGAAAATCTGGAGGGCAAATCGGATTTAAAACTAAGAGTAATTATGTAATGCAACTGGGGTTTGTATTGCGTGACTTCTGCCATTTAGGCAGCCTCTTGACACCACAAAAGTAATACATGCAAGGCTTTGAATAATAACCATTATCATTGCTCTAGGAAGCCTTTCATGCAATATGTTTTTATCCAAGTGGATGTGACGCTTGGAGAGTGCTTGATATCCCAACCTACCAATTGTTACACTTGCAGCGCCTATATAGAACTACTACTAAACCACAGCAATGATGCCTTAAGTACTCAGCAGACAGCAAGACTCTTCTACAAAGGTACACCCAGATTTCCCGAATCTACTACTCTGGACGGAGAAAACCTAGGTTTTATTAAAAGAACAGGGCACACAGGCAGAAGTAGAAGGTTTGATTTGATAGGCCACATACACACAGACCTGTTTTTTTCAGGAGAAACCTTGAATTAATGTAGTAGACATCAAACTAAAATTCACAAGGAATGCCAATATTTCTTGCCTGATGAACTGAGATGCTGATGCCTATAAACTAAAAATGTTATCAGTCTGTTTGTCAAGTGCTCACACATTTCACCAAGTGTGCAGTTGGCACGTTCAGAAGCCTTAATAATTACCAACTGTTAAACTTATCAACATTCCAGTGTTAGTTGCGTCAACAGCCAGAATAATTTGTTTATGTGGAAGTTAACTAAACTAGTGGTGGTAGGATTTGTGGACAATGCAGGTTTGTCAGGGTTTGTCAGGGTTCTACACCGCCAATATTTTCAACTCCAAGTACATAAATGTGTCATAACTAGCCATCTATAGTGATGGAACAATGATACCTAGCAAATCATTGATGCCAAGTTTTGAAACCCACTACAGCGTAAGTGTCACGCCCCCACCTTCATCCACGCGTTCCATGAACACATCTCATAATCCAACTCCCACTATTTCCACCAAAATACATGCCAGGACACACTCTTCCCTGCAGGCCTGCCGGCAAGGAATGGGACAAGGTCAGCGACGCCGGTTCTTGCCTTATCAGCGTTGGTTTCCATTCCGGCATTGGCAGTTACCATGGAGACGCACCACAGGCATTCTACAGCGTCTCCGTTGCCGGCACCTTAGAGCTAATCCTTCAGCACGTTCGATCACGTGACGGATGATGAGAGTCACGTGATCATTAGTCAGCGTTCAAAAGGGACGCACTGACTGCCCTCCAGCGCTTCACAGCTGATCCTGTTGGGCGCATTACGGACTACGGATTCAGATTACTACCACTGACCTCGGATTGTTCTTGGACTCTGATTTTGGCTTCTTCCTTCACGGTACCTTTGTTTGGAACTATTCTCTACTGGATTCGACCACATTTCCGTCCCTGGATTGCTATTTGGATTGCCCTTTTGTTATGAACTATGTTCTTGGATTACGCACTTTTCAACTGATTGACTTACGTTTTCTGGCTTCTACGTAAGGTGGTGATTTCTTTCATACTAAGTACCTTACCAACCTGTCATCTGGTCGTCACCCTTGCCGGTTGCCTCCGACAAACATCTTTACACCTTTATTAAGTCCCGACCAACTCCTAAGGGTAAGCCCTATTGTAGACTTATTACATACTCATATACAAGTCTGGGGTTCTGTGTTATGACCTAACTTTGTGTTTGCCTTACAGTGGTCATAGGGGGCATCTTCCGGCATCTTCCGGCATTCCTGGTTCCGACTGACGAAAATCCACCACCTGTGGCCTCAAGGACCGCTCGGGCAGTAATTTCTTGTTTGCTCGAGTGGTACTTGGGGACGGAGGTTTCATCGGCTACACGACCATCAAGTCTTGACAGTAAGGAAGTATTTTAATCTAATGGCGTAAACTGTAAAACATCTCAAAGACTGCAGAATACCTGTGGATTGGGAACAATTTGAAAAGGTCTACACCATCTTTTTCATAGATAAAGTCAATGGTTGTGAAAGGACAGAGGCCCGTTTTCAGCAACCCTTACCTGCCACTACTTACATGGGGTGTTACTCTCCCGTCTGTCACACACCACACTCCCACACATGTCCCCAGGGGTGTTGCTAGGTCTGGAAAAGACCCGGGGCTATGCAGATGTCAGAACTGTCGGGACTGGGGGTAGCTAGACTTTTGGTTGTAGCTCCTGAGATTCCATCCGGGGCTACAACCAAAAGACCAGGGGCTATAGCCCCCTTAGCTCCCTCCTAGCAACGCCTCTGTATGTCCCTACAACATCTAGGTGCCCATACCACTCCCGGACCCTGCATCTCCCTCCTCTGCTACTCACGTAGGGCGGAGGTCACGTGAGCGGCAGATTCCCCATTTCCCTCTGGGCCGTGCCACCTATTCGAGGCCTGGCAGGCGCCGTGTTCAGCCCCGATCGTGGTACCCCTTCTTTCACTGGCGGTTGCCATGGCGCATTGGGTAAGGCATTCATGGACGATCGCGTCCGTGTCACGTGACAGTTGGTTCCCGGTCACGTGATACGCCTGTGTGTCACGTGACGCGGAAGCGATCAGTATTCAAGCATGGATTTGCCCGCTACTCTTTGCTTCACAGCTGTTTCCTTGGAACTCTGTACGGCGATTACTGTTTGTTCTTGTTTCACAGACTTTATGACTTCGGAACTCTTACACGGACTTCGTTTGGATATATCCTTCTGTTGTGACTTTGTGCTCTGATTTCACGGACTACTGGACCTCAGAACTGCAACTCAGACTTCTTTTGGATTTCCCTTTTGTCTTGGCATTCTGCACCCACTCTTGGTTTTCCTCCGGCAAACTTCGGGATTGTATTCACGGACCTCCTTGTTTTCTTGAGTCTCAGCTACAGGTGGGCCAGTCGGTGTTCACTACACACCACCGTGAGTGATTTCAACTCACCCTACTTCCATCTGGGGTGCTGCTCACGTGCCCTCTCCACGGAACCATCCCTAAGCCCTGTGTGGTTAGCAACAACATCACTGCCACTTCTAGGTAAGCCACTCATAGTCCTTTACGTACACTGTATTTCTGACTGTGATCGTTTGATGCTAATTGGCATTTTGCTTTACAGCAGCCTTGGGGTTCCAGTGTTCCGCGGTTCCGGTCTTCAAGCAACTCCCACCTGTGGCCTCAAAGATCGCACAGAGAGTGGTGTTACATTCTCTCTGTGTGGTACTTGTGGACGGAGGTTTCTCTAATCTTCACGACAATCAAGTCTTGACATGGCGGTATATACCATGCATTCTAACATCATTTTTAAAAAGTGTGACTGTCAGGTGCTGTTTAATTTTATGTAAGAGGATGGGCACACTGGAAATAACACACTCCTTGATGGTGGAAAGCAGAATATTTGGTGGTGGTTTTGATAAATCTACATTCAGATCATATTTTTGTGTTCTTCTAGTGAGTTCTTTTTTTAAACATATTTTTATTAAGAGAGCAGTTCATAAGCACGACAGTAATTTATACAGTTCCATTAACACACAGAGAAGGAGCATTCAGAGATAAGACGCCACAGCATACAAATTATAAGTACAAAAACACCACTTGAAAGATAAGCAGGTATCACAAATCAAGGTGTATGTTCAGATGCTACATCTGAGTCCGAGTCCAGGTCACACAGATAGAAGCGCAGCAATGGCCAGATGTCCTTGGGGCGAGAGGGCAATGGCACTGACAGTATAAATAGTTCCTCATCATCATTTACCATACAAAGTTCCTTCAGGAAGGAGGCCCTAGTTGGGGCTGTGGGGGATTTCCAGCATTTAAGGATACAACGTTTTGCGATGATGCATGATATATTGAATAACCTCCTCGTAGTTTCCTTTACCTTCCCTATGTCGCACAAAAGGTATTTCAGGGGCGAGAGATCTGCCGGAATGGCTGTGATGTCCTCAAGGAGTACTGCCACTTCCCTCCAGAATTCAGCAACCCTGGGACACATCCAGTACATGTGATAAGGCCCTGCGTCAGGGGAGTCGCATTTAGGGCAGGCGCCCGTGCAAGTATTCACAAATTTAGCTAGCCTGGAGGGGGAGTAGTGGAGTTGGTTCAGTACTTTGAATTGGATTAGTCGTAACCCAGAGTTCATAGACACCGATCGGGTTAATTGGCAGTACCGGGCCCAACGGACCTCATCTATCTGGGTGCCCGTGTCTCGTTCCCAGACCTCTCTCATCGTGTTGCGTGACGGGGAGTGGGCCTGGACCAGGGTGTATAGCATGGAGACCCCCTTGCCACAGCTATCCGTGGACACCATTGACCTAATACATTCATGGGGTTGGGGTTCTTGTGGGAACATTGGCCATCTCGCCAAAAAGGCCGCCCTCATTTTATAGTATTGAAGGTGTTTAAGTTGACCCCTGTCCACCACTGCAATGAAATCCGTGAGATCACAGAACTCCCCGTCAGGGAACATATCACCCAGTGTAAAAAGCTTGTTAGGATCCCAGGATTGCTGAAGGGCCCGATCAAATGTGGGGGAGATGCCAGGAAAGTCCCATAAGGGAACCTCCGGGTCATAGGGGGATTCCACGCCGATTCTTCTATATATCTTGGCCCAAGCTTGAGTGGTTGTATACACTGGGTCAAATGGGCATATGCCACCATAGCGCGGGTTAAGGAGGACTGAACGTATGTCGTTTGGGCGGACCGAGTGTTTTTCAATAAGTATGTGTGGGGCTGTGTCTTCAGGATCTAACCAGTGTTTTACGAATTGTGCTTGTGCACATAGATAATATAACTCAAAGTCTGGTGCAGCAATGCCACCCTTAACAAAAGGTTCCACCATTTTATCCCAACCCATCCTAGCTGTTTTCCCATTCCAGATGAACGAGGAAGCAAGAGACTTAAGTTTAGCGAAGAAAGGTTTACCAGGCCAGAGCGGGATATTGTTGAAATAATAAAGAAGCTTGGGAAGAACCACCATCTTTAGCAACGCCACCCTCCCGTATAATGATAGTGGTAGGTTAGCCCACATCTGAAGCTTAGTCACCAGAGTTGACAGCAATTCCCCATGGTTGTGTGCGTATAGCAGGTCTTTATTTCTAGCCACTAGTATCCCCAGGTACCTCACCTTGGAAGGGGCAAAATGAAAACCCTCTATACCAGCCAGGTCCCCTGTGCTATCCGTAAGGGGGAATATTTCAGACTTGGGCACATTGATTCTGTATCCAGAATGTTCAGAGAATTCCTGTATGTCTGCCATGATGTGTTTTACGTTCTCGATGGGGTCTCGGACGTATAACAGGGTATCGTCCGCATAAAGCGAGATAATCTGAGGCCCAGACATCCTAAGCCCTCTATGTGCGTGGTGTTGGCGTATGTATTCCGCCATTGGTTCAATAGTTAGAGCAAAAAGTATGGGTGAAAAGGGGCATCCCTGTCTAGTTCCCCTGTATAGGCGGAAAGCGGGAGAAAGAGTGGCGTTAGTCAAGACCTTGGCTGTCGGCTGTGTGTACAATAAACGCACAGAGTTGATGTAGTAGTGACCCAGGCCAAACCGCTCCAACACCAGAAAAAGATAGGTCCAGGATACTGAATCAAATGCCTTTTCGGCATCTAGTGCGACCACAGCCGCATTGGCATCCGGGTCTAACTGTGCCATAACATTAAAGAGGCGCCTCAAGTTGAGGGCAGTAGATCGGGCTGGAATGAAGCCCGCCTGGTTGGGGTGGACAAGGATCGACATGTACGGGAGAAGTCTAGTGGCCAGCACTTTTGCAAAAATGTTTGCATCGGTATTAATTAGGGATAAGGGTCTGTAGGACGCCATGTCTTGTGCCGGTCTACGGGGTTTCAAAAGGACAGTGATAATTGCCTCCCTCATTGACTCCGGAAGCACTTGCCGGTCCATCGCCTCCCCCCATACCTTCAACAACAGCGGGGCTAACTCATCACTGAACTCTTTATATAGTTCCGCAGGCAGGCCATCAGAGCCAGGAGAGCGACCATTCGATAAAGCTTTTATGGACTCAACAATCTCCTCCACAGTGATAGGACTATCTAGCGTCTCCCGGGTCGCATTGGTTAGTGTGGGAAGGTCGAGGTTGTCCAGGTATCAGAACGTATCCTCTTTATTTTTTGATCGTGATTAGAATAGAGAGTGGAGTAAAACTCCATGAATGCAGAGTTGATATCCCGCTCTCCATTCACCAGTGTACCATTAGGGGTGTGTATACTCGGGATCGGGTTGTGGTGCCTGTCAGTTCTAAGCCTATTGGCGAGGAATCTCCCAGCCTTATTACTCTCCCCGTATCACCGCGCTCTGGCCGGTGCGGCCATGTACAGGACCTCCCTGTGAGCTAGTTTATGGAATTCTCCCAGTGTTGTGTGCAGTTGTGAAAGGGTTTCCTTGTTCTGTATAGTACTGTATTCGGTCTGTAGTAAATCAAGCTTCGCCTCAGTAGAACCTAGCTCCTCCCGTACCGACTTCAACATGCCCATCGACTTGCCCAGGATATTACCCCTAACCCAGACCTTAAATGCATCCCACAGAGTCGCGTAAATTGGAACTGAACCTTCGTTCATTTCCAAAAATTCTGCGATCTCAACATGCAGCGACTCGCATACATTAGGGTCCCTCAGGATTGTGGATGGCATTCTCCATCTTCTCGCCGGGGGGAGAGCGTCCCTCAAGTTTATGTCAAGTGTTATCGGTGAATGATCAGAAAGGGTACGGGGGTGTATATCACACCTAGAGATGGCCTCAACTAGGGATTGACTAATGATCCAGTAATCAATGCGCGAGCGAGAATCGTGCACCGACGAGTAGAAAGTATATTTCTTCTCCCTCGGGTGTAGTACCCGCCATGCATCAAACATGCCCATCTGTTCCATCAGTTGTTTAACCACTAGTGCCGCCCTGGTGTGAGTCCTAGGGACCGTTGACGAGCGGTCTAGGGATTGGTCTAGTATCATATTGAAGTCTCCACCCCAGACGACCCGCACCTCCCCAAATGAGGTTAACATATCTGCTAGGGCACAATAGAACTGTGGATCGTCTAAATTAGGGCCATATGTGTTTATCAGGACCGTCTGGTGCCCCACCAACTCCCCCAATACCAACACGTATCTTCCTTGTGGGTCTATTTTGCTGGACTGATATTTAAAACACAGTTTAGGGTGTATAAGAGTCAACACTCCCCTGGATTGTGTCGAATAATCAGTGTAATACCTGTGGGATCCCCATCTAGGCAAAAATTTAACATTGACCTGTCCAAGCGCATGTGTTTCCTGCATAAACAGTATTTGGGGGTTGTGTCGTACCACATATGTGAGATCTTTCTTGCCTTAATTGGCTTATTTAACCCCCGGATGTTCCAAGAAAGGAGCTTGATGTCTAGACCTTTATTGTCCCGTGTCATGTTCATACCACAAATCAAGTGGGAACCCACACTCTCGTCCCCCCTGCAAGGGAAACGGAGGCCCTGCTGTAGAACTGCTCTCAGGTTTAATCATAACAACTCTGAACGTACATTCCTCAAACAGGACCGGCATAACCGCCGGCCTAACCATGCCATTTTTCCACCCCCAACCCCCACCCGCATCATCAACCCCAAATGGACGATGTACCCTTAGAACCATAACCTAGGAATACTCCTGGGGGGTATGAGCGACACTCACACGGCCTCCAGCCCAAGAGATCTGCGTGGCCTCGTTAAACCAAACATTAACATTCAGGGCCGCCCAGTGGCCAACAAGTTGCAGCATTATAGTGGTGTAACATCAGGAGAATCTCATCAACCCTCGGGGACATCGGGTTCCGCCACACCTCGGGGCAGTGGTTCATGACCCCCAGCCCGATCCCGAGCCGGCAACGGGATGGAGGCCTCAACATACAACATGGCTTCCGTTGGGTTCTCAAAAAAATGAGCCCGGCCACCATGCTGTATTCTCATTTTCGCCGGATAAACAAGTGAATACGGGACCCGGCGCAGCCTTAATTGCCTCTTGACGGGTTCATAAGATCTTCTTAGTGTTTGGACATTCGTGGAAAAGTCCGGATATATGTGTATCCTGTTATTCTCATGTAGTAAGGTGCCCTTTTCCCTGGACGTTCGCAGGATAGCGTCTCTGTCCCTGTAGTTTAGGAGACGGGCGATTATTGTACGAGGCGGAGCGCCCGGTTTGGGCGGAGGTGCCGATGTGCGATGTGCTCGCTCAACCAGAAAGTGGTCCGAGAATGTATCCGGGCCCAGCAATTCTTTCAAGAGGGCTTCTACTTGGCGCTCCATAGCTCCTTTACCGAAGGTTTCGGCCACCCCGACCAACCTTATGTTATTCCTCCTTGAACGAGATTCCAAATCTTCACACTTATCAAGGGTTTTTCGGAGGTCCCCCTTCAGTTGGGCAATGTCGCGGTCATGTTGCGCTATCGCGACCTCGTGGGTGGCGATTCTACCTACGGCCTCAGTGGTGCGGGCACTCTCCTTGTCCACCCTCGCCTTGAGGGAACTAATTGTTGCCCCAATGTCATCGAGTTTTGTGTTCACCGCCAAGAAGCCACCCTGGACCATAGCCATCAGTCTATCCACCCTCTCCTCCATTGGCAGCTCGGGTGAGCCAACTGCCCGCTGTGACGGTGGATCTGCGGACCCACTGGGCTGAGCACTTGCAAAGGAGTCCATTGGACCGGTTTTCCTGGAGCGTACTCACTTCTGATCGTGGCGGCCCATATGCAAGAGGGAGTGAGCAGGGGTCTCTACTACCTTCAGTGTCACCCGTATCCACGTGTTGTAGAGGCGTTTTATAGGGTAGGCAGCGTGTTAATCTCAGTCGCCGTGTGACAATTCAGGGGGGTGAGTCCAACGGGGCCGCAATGGGCACCAGCAAGGCAAGGTCGCAGTGGCCCCTATAGGGGGGAGTTGTGAGTAGGCGACTAGACCTTCAGGGTCAACAGTACATTGTATGCCGTTGCGTGCAACCGCTAAGTTCAGGCACTCGGATAATAGTGTGGCATGTAGTCCAGTGCCCCAGTTGCCTAAGGCCTTAAGCCCGCACCACTGAGGACGGTCTTCCCCCCGCCAGCCACCACACCCGACCTTACTTGTGGCGGGATTCCTCTGGGGAGGGGCCCCCCCGTCCAGCCAGACTCAGCAGATGTCTCCGCAGGGTGTCCTCCACGGGTTCCTCGCAGACTCAGGGGAGGCAATCGTCCGGTGCGGCCAGCGGCCGGCACAGCCGCGGGCTATCCCATGCGGCGCCGCGGTCGCCTCCGTCCAGCGAGACCGCCAGAAGCGCCGGCCGCCGCCTCAGACCCCCCGTCCACAGGATCGAGACTCCAGCAGGGAGCTTCCGCGTCCACCAGGCCCCGTCGGGCCCCGTCAGGTTCCCCTGTCCTGCCGGCGTCGGCGCTCCACGCGAACAGGATGTGTATCTGCGTGCGGCCCCTCCCCCCACGGCTCCGGATGGATTGTGTATGGAGCCCGCAGGCGGCCAGCGGCGCGGCTCCAAGCCGCCGGTTTTTCTGGGCGGTATAACTACCGCATGATCCAGTGCCCAAGCCCCAGATTTGGATGAGTGGGGGCCGCGGCCGTCTGCCACGCAACGGCGCGCTGATTGTGCTGCTAGGGCAGCCCTGAGCAAGGATGGTCAGTCTTCAGGATTGATCGAAGCCGGAGCTCACGGGCTAGTCGGCCATCTTGTCGTGCGCAACAGCGCCCCCCCTGTTCTTCTAGTGAGTTAATGAGTTTTGGACACTGCTCTGATCTAAACTCTGTTTAGCAAGTTTATTCAGTGAGACAGACAATGAGGACAATGAGGAGAGATGCATCCCTTTTGTTTCATATTCAAGGCTTCTGTAACCAAGCTTGTTAGTTATGAGTATGCTACATTCAAATCTTATGTTTATGTCCTTCTAGTCAGTTAATGAGTTCTGGACAGTGCTCTGATCTAAACACCTGTTTAGCAAGTTTATTTACTCAGACGTGCAATGATGGGGGCTGTCTCTTGTTTGTTTCCTACCTAAAGCTCGTGTAACCAAGCTAATCCTGTAATTTTTGGTGGAATGGAGAATATTTGGCTTGTTGGTTGTGAGCAAGCTACATTAAAATCTTATGTTTGTGACTTTCTAGTGAGTTAATGAGTTTTGGACAGTGCTCTAACCTAAACTCTGTTTAGCAAGATTATTCAGTCAGACAATCCTTCTAGTGAGTTTTAAACTGTGCTATGACCTAAACTCTGGTTAGGAAGTTTATTTATTTAATCGCAGAAAGATATCCAAAGGATACAATTCAAAGGTTTGGTATCAAGGATTTTTATTGAACCTGATACAATTTCAATGTATGAAACAAATCATGATTTAATCTGCACTTGTAAAAAACAATTTACATAGCAGGAAACAACTTTTGTGTGCTTCAGGTAAGTGCAACTGCGTGGGGCGTTGACCTTTAGAGGCTGCTTGCTATCAAGGGAGGTTTGTTTTCATTCAGGTTACCATATGCTCGGTGATAATATATATTGCCATAGAATTCTGAGGGCTTTATTATTACTTCTCACCTGCATGAGCTAATTCCTACTGGTATTGCACGCAGTTAGAATTAGTCAGTTCTCCCTGGGGAAGGCTCATTCACCAGTGCAACTAGAATGAGTTTAAACTTCTGCATACCAAAATGCCTGTTTGACTGTTTAGGCACGTTAAACACCAGTGTGACTAGAATGAGTTCAAACTTCTGCATAGTAAAATGCCTGTTTTACTGTTTAGGCACGTGTAACATCGGTGCAGCCCATTTTGGACTCTTGTGGTTACCAGTAAACCTATCTTCGTTTTTGTGTCCCCAATTGGACACATTTGGTAAGAATTGTTAGTTTACAACTCTGAATTTAGATGGTGGGCCCCAACCTGGTGATGTTTATACATTTATTAACATTTCACAGGTTGGAGCAATTCTGGCGCTCAGCAATCTTGTGTGCAGCAACGTCTCCTGGGACGCAGTTAAATACTTCACATAAGTGGACCCAGCTACAAATGAAAGGGAGACATGAACAGCCTTCCTATGTGTGTGTGAAGGTTAGTTATTCTCTATCATTTGCTTTCTCTTTCCCTGGCTCAGCATCATGGAGCCTAATCACTATCTCAATAAGTTTTAGTGTACAGTAAGGACCATCATGTCTCCTGGCAACATTATATACCAGCACCACCATAGCTGGTTTAAGCATAATTGCCCATTTTGGGTTAGGCAATAAGTATGTGGCCTGTGTGTTCCCTCCACATTTTTGTTCCTCCGGTGTAGTCATAGTCATTCCATCTCCATGCCTACACTTTTCTAATCAAGATCACATAATTAATTGGTGTCGGTTCTGTCCATGACCTGGTTCCACTGTGACCTCAGGTCTACCCCGGAGAATTCCACTCGGGTTGAGAGCAGGCTGTTGTTTGTGTCTATCAACTGATCTTTTTTTAAATGATGTGAATTGGAGTTTATATATCGTTTCATGTTGTCACCAAAGTTAAGGGAATTCATGTACTTATGTTTCCCTTTTCTCCTTTTTCCCTCCTTCCCCATTTTTAGAATGGAAACGTTTTACTCCTGATGAAGACATCACTATAATAAAGTTCATACGTCAAAACCGGTTGAGTGTGAATTGGGATGAGGTCATGTACGGAGACTTCTGGGACCCATCTCAATTGCTTAGGCCACTGACACTATCTATTGTGGCCCGACAGATTGATCGAACTTTCTTTTCTATAAATCTTTCTGATGAATCATATGTCATGAATTTTCTTATAGATTTTATATTGTATACCCATTGGTGGTTGGTATGAGTGGATTGTTGGATGGATGTATGTGGATGAATGCTTGGACGATTGAAAAGAATGAATTTTGCTATACAGATGTGCTCTTTTTAATACAAAGTTGTTTCCTGCTATGTAAATTGTTTTTTACAAGTGCAGATTAAATCATGATTTGTTTCATACATTAAAATTGTATCAGGTTCAATATAAATCCTTGATACCAAACCTTTGAATTGTATCCTTTGGATGCCTTTCTGTGATTAATTATTATATTAATACTCCTATCCAGAGTGTGGGGTCTCCTGTGTCTTTCAGAGAACACATAGGAAGTTTATTTAGTCAGACAATTATGGAGGCTCTCTCCTGTTTGTTTCCTATCAAAGGCATGTGTAACCAAGCTAATCTTATTATCTTGACATTGTTGTTGAAATAGAGAATGGTTAGTTTATTGGTCATGAGCATGCTACATTCAAATCGTATGTTTGTGTTCTAATGAGTTAATGAGTTCGGAATGTGCTCTGACAAGTTTGCTCAGTGAGACAGACAATTAGGGGGGCTGTTTGCTGTTTGTTTCCTAGCCAAGGCTTGTGTAACCAAGTTTATCCTGGGATTGTTGTTGGAATGGAGAATATGTGGGTTGTTGGTTTTGTGCAAGTTTGACAGGCCGATTCATGGAATTAATGTGCGCCAAAAATTCCCGCGCAGAGGTGCCAAAATGTGCAATTTGCAGGAAAAGTGCGAAAATCGCAGTGCAACTGCGAAAATCTCAGGGAAACCAGCGCACATTGATTCATGGAAGTCCGTGCGCGAGAAAAATATTGGATGTGCGCTGAAAAAGTGCGCGGCGCACGCCGGCACACAGGTCATCCAACGGCGTGTGCCACGGCCGCTGCAAAATCGCACATAACGCAGCGCACATCACAAAAGTAGGCGGAACACGGGGCGTAACACTCGGAATGGGGAACAACGCATGAAAATATGGGCATCACGGGGAAGTACAGGAGGCAAGTGCGTGGATCGCCCACACGCTCTCCTAAAACTCGTATTCATGGAATCGAATAGGGCAAACCAGCGCACGGGCAAAGACGCGCACAGGGCCAAACAAGTACGCCACAAGAAAGCAGGCGGTAGCGTCCCTGCGCCTGAAATAAATGTGCGCCAAAATGTGCGCTAACAAAAAGCACCCATATACAGCTATGATGAATGATCCATACAGTGGCCCTCTAGGACAAATGAGGTGCAAAGGGGTACCGACAAACACGGACACCCGCTGTGTGAAAAATAGCGTGTGCGTGTATTACGGGGTTCGCGGGAAGTTCCACACGCGATTGGCCTGGGCACGTGTATTCCGGGGTGCGCAGGAAGTTCCACACGCGATTCCATCAGAGTACGTGTATTATGGGTCCGCATGAACTTCCACACGCGATACCAGCAGGGTACGTGTATTCCAGGGGTGCGCGGGTAGTCTCACACGCGATTCCATCAGGATACGTGTATTATGGGTCCGCGTGAACTTCCACACACGATACCAGCAGGGTACGTGTATTTCGGGGTGTGCGTGAAGTTCCACACGCAATTTCAGCAGGGTACGTGTACTCCGGGTGCGTGGAAAATTCCACACGCGAATCCAGCAGCCTACATGTATTTCGGGGGTGCCGGGGAGTCCCACACGTGATTTGGCAGTGTGGGTCCTCCCAGCTGTTCCCTACACCTTCCACGGCCCCTGCAGGCAGCCCACACCACAGGGGAATACCCTGCACCCCTGCACATGTCCTGCAGGCAGCCCATCCACCATGGCCATGCCCCCCAGCCAACCCACATGTCACCTTGCACTACTGCCCACCAACGCATGTCTCCCAGCACCCCCACCCCCCAGCACTGTAGGGCACCCTCCACCAGGCCCCCACTCCTGTCCCCCTGCACCCCCACCCCCTGCATCCAGGGGCACCCTCCACCAGGCTCCCACTCCTGTCCCCCTGCACCCCCACCCCCCAGCACTGTGGGGCACCCTCCACCAGGCCCCCACTCATGTCCCCCTGCACCCCCATCCCCCTGCATCCAGGGGCACCCTCCACCAGGCCCCCACTCCTGTCCCCCTGCACCCCCACCCCCCTGCATCCATGGCACCCTCCACCAGGCCCCCACTCCTGTCTCCCAGCACCCCCACCCCCCAGCACTGTAGGGCACCCTCCACCAGGCCCCCATTCCTGTTCCCCTGCACCCCCACCCCCCTGCATCCAGGGGCACCCTCCACCAGGCCCCCACTCCTGTCCCCCTGCACCCCCACCCCCCTGCATCCAGGGGCACCCTCCACCAGGCCCACACTCCTGTCCCCCTGCACCCCCACCCCTCAGCACTGTAGGGCACCCTCCACCAGGCCCCCACTCCTGTCTCCCAGCACCCCCGCCCCCCAGCACTGTAGGGCACCCTCCACCAGGCCCTAACTCCTGTCCCCCTGCACCCCCACCCCCCTGCATCCAGGGGCACCCTCCACCAGGCCCCCACTCCTGTCCCCCTGCACCCCACCCCCCTGCATCCAGGGGCACCCTCCGCCAAGCCCCCACTCATGTCCCCCTGCACCCCCACCCCCCAGCACTATAGGGCACCCTCCACCAGGCCCCCACTCCTGTCCCCCTGCACCCGCACCCCCCTGCATCCAGGGGCACCCTCCACCAGGCCCACACTCCTGTCCCCCTGCACCCCACCCCCCAGCACTGTAGGGCACCCTCCACCAGGCCCCCACTCCTGTCTCCCAGCACCCCCACCCCCCAGCACTGTAGGGCACCCTCCACCAGGCCCCCACTCCTGTCCCCCTGCACCCCCACCCTCCTGCATCCAGGGGCACCCTCCACCAGGCCCCCACTCCTGTCCCCCTGCACCCCCACCCCCCTGCATCCAGGGGCACCCTCCACCAGGCCCCCACTCCTGTCCCCCTGCACCCCCACCCCCCTGCATCCAGGGGCAACCTCCACCAGGCCACCACTTATGTCCCCCTGCACCCCCACCCCCCAGCACTGTAGGGCACCCTCCACCAGGCCCACACTCCTGTCCCCCTGCACCCCCACCCCCCTGCATCCAGGGGCACCCTCCACCAGGCCCACACTCCTGTCCCCCTGCACCCCCACCCCCCAGCACTGTAGGGCACCCTCCACCAGGCCCCCACTCCTGTATCCCAGCACCCCCACCCCCCAGCACTGTAGGGCACCCTCCACCAGGCCCCCACTCCTGTCCCCATGCACCCCCACCCCCCTGCATCCAGGGGCACCCTCCACCAGGCCCCCACTCCTGTCCCCCTGCACCCCCACCCCCCTGCATCCAGGGGCACCCTCCACCAGGCCCCCATTCCTGTCCCCCTGCACCCCCACCCCCCAGCACTGTAGGGCACCCTCCACCAGGCCCCCACTCCTGTCCCCCTGCACCCCCACCCCCTGCATCCAGGGGCACCCTCCACCAGGCCCACACTCCTGGCCCCCTGCACCCCCACCCCCCAGCACTGTAGGGCACCCTCCACCAGGCCCCCACTCCTGTACCCCTGCACTCCCACCCCCCTGCATCCAGGGGCACCCTCCACCAGGCCCCCACTCCTGTCTCCCTGCACCCCCACCCCCCTGCATCCAGGGGCACCCTCCACCAGGCCCCCACTCCTGTCCCTCTGCACCCCCACCCCCCTGCATCCAGGGGCACCCTCCACCAGGCCCACACTCATGTCCCCCTGCACCCCCACCCCCCAGCACTGTAGGGCACCCTCCACCAGGCCCCCACTCCTGTCTCCCAGCACCCCCACCCCCAGCACTGTAGGGCACCCTCCACCAGGCCCCCACTCCTGTCCCTCTGCACCCCCACCCCCTGCATCCAGGGGCACCCTCCACCAGGCCCCCACTCCTGTCCCCCTGCACCCCCAGCCCCCTGCATCCAGGGGCACCCTCCACCAGGCCACCACTCCTGTCCCCCTGCACCCCCACCCCCCTGCATCCAGGGGCTTCCTCCACCAGGCCCCTACTCCTGTCCCCCTGCACCCCCACCCCCCTGCATCCAGGGGCACCCTCCACCTGGCCCCCACTCCTGTCTCCCTGCACCCCCACCCCCCAGCCGTGCGATTTGCCTGGGTACGTGTATTCCAGGGGTGCGCGGGTAGTCTCACATGCGATTCCATCAGGGTACGTGTATTATGGGTCCGCGTGAACTTCCACACGCGATACCAGCAGGGTACATGTATTTCGGGGTGCGCGGGAAGTTCCACACGCGAATTTGCAGGGTACGTGTATTTCGGTGTGCGCGTGAAGTTCCACACGCGACTGGGCCTGTGAGAGTGGGGTATGTGTATTCCAGGGGTGGGAGGGAATATTTACTCGCGACTGGGCTTGGGAGAGCGTGTTACGTGTATTCCTGGGGTGGGCGGGAAGATTTACACGGTCGCCTACAACGCGGCAAAAAATAAAAGGTCCAATCCTGAAACACGTACGCCAGCATGAAGCAGGCGCATGTCCCGCGCAGCATAAAAGAGTGCGCAAACAACAAACAAGCTCAGATGCCAGGATGAATATACCGTTCCTAGCAGCAGTGGCCGTGGGATACTGCAGGAGGAGGTGAAGGATAGTCAGGGCCAGAATCTTCACACCCAGAACCAGCCTATTTGGTATGCCTGATGACCAGGTGTATGGGAGGTACAGGTTTCCACCACACATAATACTCAACCTGGTCAGTGAGTGGGAGGATGACCTCACATCACCCACCCTGTGCTCCCAAGCACTCAGCCCCCTGGAGAAGGTCCTCAATGTACTGCACTTCTTGGCTACCGGATCATTTCAGTGCACAAGTGCCATAGTGGGGGGGGGTGTCACAGGCCACGCAGTCACGGTGCCTACACCAGGTGTTGGCCATCATCACTGCACGCCCATCAGTCTGCAGGCACATATACCTGCCCAGAACACCTGCAGAAAGGCAGGCTGTCAGCCAGGATTTCTACAGGGTGGCACAATTCCCCACAGTGCTAGGTGCCATTGATTGCACCCATGTGGCTCTAAATCCCCACAGGGCATCTGAGCCCATCTATAGAAACCGCAAGCACTGGCATTCCATCAACGTCCAGGTAGTATGTGATGCCAAGGGAATCATCACCTCAGTATATGCCAACTATCCAGGGTCCACCCACGACAGCTTCATTTACAGGATGTCAACCCTAAACCGGGACATGGAAGCTGGGCGGCATGGCGATGCATGGCTACTTGGTGAGTAGAAATGCCACAGCACACGCATGCATGACTGTTAGGGAGAATTCTCTGTTTAGGCTGAATTTCCTAACCTAGTGAGTCCCCCAGCAGCTTTGCTGGATTTCTGGAGTTTGTTTTTTCCATCCTGCCAAGAGTGAGACTCTTTTTCTCCCACTCTTGGACATGAATGTGTGTAATTCCTTTGAATGTCAATGTGTTCTATGGGCTATGGGGTCTTTTACCCCATAGGGTCTCATATGTTTTTCTATGTGTGTTACACCGCACCCTCCGTCCAGTAACACTGGGGCATCCTAGAGGATCCCCACCATAGACTCCATACCCGGGGACTGACTACTGTCTCCCTGGGCATGCAAAGTCACCATTGGCTTTACTAGACCTAAATTTACTAACAGAACTAGTACAAACCATCCTATTATGGACGTACTAGTAGGGGTAATTCGATTACTCCTGGGTCTGTTATTCGAGGGGGCACTGTCCCGTCCCCCCTCGTCGAGTTTTGGCTGGTGGCAGTGGAAACTACTTGTTATATTCGACCCCGAATATAACCCTATGGGATTTTTCCCATTGTTGGAGGTTACTACTTTTTCTCGTTAATCTCTAACATACCACCGGTTTATTTATCTTAAATAAATCTATCGGTTGGTATTTTCTGCCAGAACCCAGTTTTTAAAATGGTGTCTGTGTTCGTCTCTGTGACTCCTAAACCAAAGGTTGAGCCCTTTGTTCCACTTTTGGCGGGCTTCTGTACAGAGGCCCTCCAAAGTGGTGCCATTCTGTCTGGGTACCACAGGTGGTGTGGGGGGGGGGGGGGTTTAGACACCCTGGACTGAGTTGCCTTGCCAACTCAAGTCACACTCTGGTGTGATTGGCCCAAGTGGTGAGCCATCCCGCTCACCACTTAGCGTGTTTTGATTGACAGCTAGGCTGAATGAATGGGGGTTTTCTGCATAAAAACAGGGTTTTTGGGACTGGATCTTCAGAAGTCGCCACAGGACCTAAGAATCCGACGAGGGTAAAGCTGAGCCGACCTGCAACGACGACACCTCCGGTGGAGCCCTGCTGAGCCGACTCACCACTTCCCGACGACAGAGGAGATCTCCCCGCCGGAGAGTCTCTTCCCCTGACTGGTGGGAACAACCAGTCCCCTTGGCCTTTTCTTCGTTCCAGGACGTAGTGGTCGAATTGCCCGTGCAGAGCACCCCGGCAACCGGACAGCCACTACCCACTGTACCGCGACCAAAAGGTGGTGCCTTGTGACAGAGCACTCCGCGGCTGGTCTCTTCCCTGGTGGTGCAACGATCTTCAACTTTCCTTCGACGACGAGATCATCTCTTCTCTTGGCAAAGCCCCGACGTGCATCCACCACCAGGAACAACTGCCCCCGCCGGAGCTGTCTCTCCACAAACAAGGTAGTGTGCCCGCCTGTCTTCCCTTTTTTGCCAGATGGAGTGAGGTGTCTTAATCCTCGCCTCTCCATTGGGTCGCCTCAAAGCTTTCTTAACTTTCCGTTCTGAACTGGTCCAATCTTTGTATAACAATTTGCGACAGAGACTCGAAGTGCATTTCCACTGTGATACTTTTTTGGGACATATCGCCTTGCCTCTCTCCGAGTGGGCCTGGCCTCTGAACTTAGCGATCTACAGTAGACCCTGCCTTACTTGCCTTGCATTTGTTCGTAAAAGTGTTGGTACCGAGTTGATTTCATAACCTGCCTTTTTTTTCCCGTCCTAACGAATACTAGAGTGCCATCTAGGTTAAAGCATTCACCTCTGTCTGCAAATAAGTGGTGCCGTTGAACCTAGACTTGTCGAACTATTGTTAGGGGGATTGATTTACTTATAGTAATTGTGATTGAAGTTGTTTGCCGTATTAGTGCCAGAGTGTTTTTCATAGATGTGTTTTTATAAATAAATAACTATATATCTTTACACCGAAGCTCTGTCCATGTTTGCTTGTGCTACTGTGTAAATTGCCCTATTTTGTATATTCCACATAGTGCCTAACTCTTCTTGAGGGAAGTCTGACTGCTCAGCCACAGCTACCAAGTGAATCTGTGTGGTGCAGAGTGCTACCAAGTGGGTTTACTGCCAAACACCTGTAGTCCTAAATCTTTTGCAGTGGTCCCAGAGGGAACTGCACAGGTTTCCGCCTAACACTAGTGTACAGAGGTGGGATTTGTATTGAATATACAGTTTAGAGTGCTTTTCAACACTTTAGGATAACTAACCACAAAGCTTAGCACTAAAAGCAACTTTCAAAAACATGTCTACTATGGAAGTTTACAGTCAAGAATCCTTGTCAGGTGAAAATACTGAGAGTTTATGAGCCCTCTGTAGACAAGAGAATCTTTCTGTAAGAGGCAAGAAAGTAGAACTGATAGCGAGATTGCTGGAAAACCAAAGTCTGGGTACTGGTTCAGAGGAACCAACTTCTCCAGCGAATGTAGAAAACAGTAATGGTATTGATCTGAATCAAAGTCTTGATAATGATTCAGAAGAGGAAAGTGAACCTAATGAAGTTAGCCACTCTGAGCCTCTGTCTGCCTTACCTACTGTACCTACGGGGCCCATACCAGGTCCCACACGTAACCCTGCTTATTTTGAACTTGAAAAATGAAGCTCGAATTAGAATACAAACGGTTCTTGGCACAATCTGAAAGAAACCAAGAGCTCGAGTTCAGACGGATGAATGCCTAGGCTGAGCAGAAGCAAGCTGAGTTAAGGCTCAGAGAAATAGAACTTAATCACGAGTTAGAGATGAAAAAGTTGTCTGTGGAAAATGCTTCTCTCTCCTCTGGTTCCTCTAGAAGCTCCAGTCCCAAAAGACCCCGGATGCCGAAGGAATTAGTGGGTATGTATGAACTGAGATTGGATGCTTTGGATTGGTTAAAGCTGTTTGAGTCCAATCATGGGCTCCAGGACATCACCGGGAAAGATTTACTTCCCTGGTTGTTCTCTAGGCTCCCTCCTGTTGCTACTGATGTGGTAATGGAATTGGGGGAGGCGGATAAGACGGATTACGAAAGTGTGAAACTAGCTTTGATAGCTAGATTCGGGAAGACCCCTTCCCAGTATCTTAAGAGGTTTAGAACCCTCAAAAAGCATGATGGTACCCCTTGGGCTACCTGGGTGAGTGAAGGGTTGAAAAACTTAGAGGGATGGATTAAGGGTTACAAAGTGAACACTTATGAGGGTATGAAGAATCTTTTTATGTTGGAGTTTATTTATGATGCCTGTTCTCCTGAGCTCAGACAGCACTTGGCTGATTCGAAGGAATTGGATTCCAGGGAGCTAGCTAAAGCTGCTGACTTATGGGTTGCCAACAGGGCTACTCATAAGGATTCTGGGGCCACTCAGAAAAAGGATTGAGGGAAAATAGCCTAAGATAGACTCAAAAGAGAATTAGAATAACTCAAATTCCAAAGAGGGCCCCAAACAAAACCAGAAGGGTAAGCCACAAGGAAAACCGCAGCAGAATAGTGTGTCTTCTGGTGCCAAACCGGAAGGAGGCCAGAACAAGCCACCATTCCAGAAAGCATTCGGTAAATGCTTTGTTTGTGGCTCGACTGACCATGTGAAAGGAGATCCCAGATGTAAGGGTAAACCTTCAGGGGTCCAGCTTGTCTCCTTAGCCTTCGCTCCAGAGGAGGAAGTCCAGATGGCAAGTGGGAACTTTCTACTGCTGGCTGATGAACCCTTTGGAGTCTCAGCCAGCGTTTCTTTAGTATAACTGTGGTGGATAAATAATTTTTTCAGGCTGAGGATGTTGCTAAGACACCCAAACGCCTCACCAAGTTAGCTGGAGTGCCTGTGCAGATGCTTCCCCAATTACCAGTTCGCATCCAGTGTAACGACATGACTGTGAAGATACCTGTCAGCATACAGAGTGAGGTACCAGGACGCGTTCTGTTGGGTAACGATTTAAAAACTCTCGGAGTTGTGTCGCATACTCCCAGACCTCCTAGTAAACGGTTACAGGAGCTAACCAGACCTACAAGGGAGAAAACCATGCGCGGTACTCCCCAGGAGATGATGAAGAAAGAAATCACTCCTGCTCCACTTGAATTGTCAGCTGCTGTATCCAAGAAATCAGAAGCGAAAGGGAAACCTAAGACTTCTACCCCGAAACCAGCAGCCAGCATTTCAGTGCAGCCAACAAGGACTTCCCCGCGGTTGTCCAAAGTTACACCCGTAACTCCACCTCCAGCTGAGGCTGAGAGGGAGGTACGACCCTGTGTGGTAGAATTAGACTCTGAAGAGGAGCTAATAGAAGGCCAGGAACTCATTGGAGATCTGGATCCTGTTGACCATCCTGAGCTGCAGTCTTTACTGGCAGAAGGTGGACCCAGCAGGGCACACTTCAGTAAGGGACAGAGAGAATGTCCAACTCTGGAAGGTCTTCGCCACCAGGCAGAAGCTCAGGCTGAAGGGCAAGAGCCTGGGAAATACAGGTTGCACTGGGAAGATGGCCTCTTCTACAGTGAACCGACCGAGTCTGCACCTGGAGACTACAAACGACTTGTAGTACTCCAAGAGAACAGACCACAGTTCTTGCAGTTAGCCCACAAGATTCCTTTGGCTGGTCACTTGAGATTCAAGAAGACTAAGGAAAGGCTCTCTCTCTACTTTTATTGGCTGAAGATGGGGGCCGAAGTAGAAAAACACTGCAGGAGCTGCCACACCTGCCAGACCTCTGGTAAGGTTGGCTCCAAGAATGTGGCACCTTTAGTGCCTCTCCCAGTTGTGGGAGTCCCATTTGAGAGAGTAGGGATTGACATTGTTGGTCCCCTTGATCCTCCAACCTCCTCAGGCAACAGGTTTATACTTGTTGTAGTAGACCATGCTACTAGGTATCCTGAGGCAATTCCTATGAGGACTGTTACAGCTCCGGCTGTGGCTAAGGCCCTCCCTTGGTATTTTTACCAGGGTCGGGTTTCCTAAGGAAGTAATCTCTGACAGGTGGTCAAATTTTATGTCCCACTACATGAAAGCCATGTGGATAACCTGTGGAGTTACTTACAAGTTCTCAACGGCTTACCAACCACAAACCAATGGGTTGGTAGAACGGTTCAACCGAACCATGAAGAGCATGATAGGTGCTTTAGAGGAACCCCTTAAGTGTAAGTGGGACCTTCTACTGCCATGCCTTCTATTTGCTTATAGAGAAATCCCTCAGGAGGGAGTAGGTTATTCTCCCTTTGAGCTTCTCTATGGTCATCCCGTCAGAGGTCCATTGGCCCTGATTAAGGAGGGGTTGGAGAGTGCTCCTTCCCCCAAGCCAGTCAGAGTGACTGACTACGTGATTGGTCTCCGGAGGAGAATGTCGCACATGATGACAGAAGCAAGCGATAACTTGAAAGCTGGACAAGCATTGGTCAAGCACTGGCATGATCAAAAGGCTAACATGGTGGAGTTCGCTCAAGACCAGCTCGTTCTCGTTATGATCCCAATAAGGCAGAGGGCCTTGCAAGACAAATGGATGGGACCCTTCAGAGTTGTGGGTAAACTCGGAGAGGTCAACTATCTGGTGGACTTGGGCAATCCCAAGGAGGCTCCGACAGTCTTCCACACCAACTGACTCAAAGCGTATGTCTCAAGACCTGATGTAGGAGCGTTGCTTCTAGCATCATCCGAGGAAGAAGAAGAGAGTGAAGCTCTTCCGGATCTCCTCAGAGGCTTACCTTTATACGAAAAAATTGAAGGAGTAAATCTCTCTTCAAATCTGACCCCCGAGCAACAAGAAGAGTGCAAATCTATGTTGAATCAGTTTGCCTCTCTGTTCTCGCTTTCACCAGGCTTGACCCCTTGGGGCCAGCATGACATACTCACCGGTGGCTGTCTGCCAGTCAAAAGCAGAGGATACCGAATGTCAGAATACGTACAAACCCACATCAAAGGTGAGGTCAGCAAGATGCTTGATCTCGGGGTAATAGAGCCCTCTACTAGTCCATGGTCTAGCCCAGTTGTGTTAGTACCAAAAGCCGGATCTAAAGAACTTAGATTCTGTGTGGATTATAGAGCTCTTAATGCAGTCACCAAGACTGATGCCCACCCTTTGCCAAGAACAGATGAGTTGGTGGACAAACTTGGCGCAGCCAAGTTCCTCAGCACATTTGACTTGACGTCAGGCTATTGGCAAATAGCCCTGACAGACCATGCCAAGGAGAAAACTGCATTTTCTACCCCCGTTGGCTTATACCAGTTTAAGGTAATGCCTTTCGGATTGAAAAATGCACCTGCTACATTTCAACGGATGGTAAACCAGGTTCTGAATGGGATGCAGGACGTCTGCATGGCATACTTGGATGACATAGCAGTGTTCAGCAATTCCTGGGAAGAGCATGTAACCCACCTGAGAGATGTTTTGCAGGCTCTTGGACGAGCCAATCTGACCATAAAAGCGAGTAAATGCCAAATTGGACAGAGTAAGGTAGTCTATCTTGGACATGAGGTAGGAGGTGGAGAAATAAGGCCTTTGCTCAGTAAGATTGAAGCTGTGCAAAATTGGACAACACCTACTACTCAGACCCAAGTGAGAGCCTTCCTAGGCCTCACTGGGTATTACAGGAATTTCATTGAGAACTATGGGACCATCGCTTCTCCACTGAATGTCATCTCCTCGCCCAGATTTCCTAAAAAAGTTAGATGGAACAAGGAGTGCAATCAGGCTTTTGAAAACCTGAAAAAGGCTCTTTGCCAAGCCCCAGTACTCAGAGCTCCTGATTACCGCCAAACTTTCATTGTGCAGACAGATGCTTCAAATGTAGGAATAGGTGCCGTACTCAGTCAACTGGATGGGAAAGGTAGCGAGCACCCTGTTTGCTTCATCAGCCGCAAGCTGAAGGATCCTGAAACAAGGTGGGCAACATTCGAAAGAGAGTGCTTTGCTATCGTGTGGGCTCTGAAGAAGTTTAGGCCATACTTGTATGGTTCTACTTTTGTCATTCAGACTGACCACCAACCCTTGAGATGGTTAATGCAAATGAAAGGGGAAAACCCAAAACTACTGAGATGGTCGATCTGCCTGCAAGGGTTTGATTTCATCATTGAGCACAGGTCAGGGTGTCACCACCAAAATGCTGATGGTCTCTCTAGGATGTATGTCATCGACTAGAGGTATGAGATTCATCCAGGAGTGGATTAAATCCTCCTGTCCCTTAGTCTGGGGGGGCGAGTGTTAGGGAGAATTCTCTGTTTAGGCTGAATTTCCTAACCTAGTGAGTCCCCCAGCAGCTTTGCTGGATTTCTGGAGTTTGTTTTTTCCATCCTGCCAAGAGTGAGACTCTTTTTCTCCCACTCTTGGACATGAATGTGTGTAATTCCTTTGAATGTCAATGTGTTCTATGGGCTATGGGGTCTTTTACCCCATAAGGTCTCATATGTTTTTCTATGTGTGTTACACCGCACCCTCCGTGCCGTAACACTGGGGTGTCCTAGAGGATCCCCACCATAGACTCCATACCCGGAGACTGACTACTGTCTCCCCGGGCATGTAAAGTCACCATTGGCTTTACTAGATCTACATTTACTAACAGAACTAGTACAAACCATCCTATTGTGGACGTACTAGTAGGGGTAATTCGATTACTCCTGGGTCTGTTATTCGAGGGGGCACTGTCCCATCCCCCCTCGTCGAGTTTTGGCTGGTGGCAGTGGAAACTACTTGTTATATTGATAATGAATGGGGGTTTTCTGCATAAAAGCAGGGCTTTTGGGACTGGATCTTCAGAAGTTGCCACAGGACCTAAGAATCCGACGAGGGTAAAGCTGAGCCGACCTGCAACGACAACACCTCCGGTGGAGCCCTGCTGAGCCGACTCACCACTTCCCGACGATAGAAAAGATCTCCCCGCCGGAGAGTCTCTTCCCCTGACTGGTGGGAACAACCAGTCCCCTTGGCCTTTTCTTCGTTCCAGGACGTAGTGGTCGAATTGCCCGTGCAGAGCACCCCGGCAAACCGGATAGCCACTACCCACTGTAGCGCGACCAAAAGGTGGTGCCTTGTGACGGAGCACTCCGCAGCTGGTCTCTTCCCTGGTGGTGCAACGATCTTCAACTTTCCTTCAACGACAAGATCATCTCTTCTCTTGGCAAAGCCCTGACGTGCATCCACCACCAGGAACAACTGCCCCCGCCGGAGCTGTCTCTCCACAAACAAGGTACCGTGTCCGCCTGGCTTCCCTTTTTTGCCGGATAGAGTGAGGTGTCTTAATCCTCGCCTCTCCATCGGGTCGCCTCAAAGCTTTCTTAACTTTCCGTTCTGAACTGGTCCAATCTTTCTATAACAATTTGCGACAGAGACTCGAAGTGCATTTCCACTGTGATACTTTTTTGGGACATATCGCCTTGCCTCTCTCCGAGTGGGCCTGGCCTCTGAACTTTGCGATCTATAGTAGACCCTGCCTTACTTGCCTTGCATTTGTTCGTAAAAGTGTTGGTACCGAGTTGATTTCATAACCTGCCTTTTTTTCTCCCGTCCTAACGAATACTAGAGTGCCATCTAGGTTAAAGCATTCACCTCTGTCTGCAAATAAGTGGTGCCGTTGAACCTAGACTTGTCGAACTATTGTTAGGGGGATTGATTTACTTATAGTAATTGTGATTGAAGTTGTTTGCCGTATTAGTGCCAGAGTGTTTTTCATAGATGTGTTTTTATAAATAAATAACAATATATCTTTACACCGAAGCTCTGTCCGTAATTGCTTGTGCTGTGTACTTTGCCCTATTTTGTATACTCCACATACTGCCTAACTCTTCTTGAGGGAAGTCTGACTGCTCAGCCACAGCTACCAAGTGAATCTGTGTGGTGCAGACTGCTACCAAGTGGGTTTACTGCCAAACACCTGTAGTCCTAAATCTTTTGCAGTGGTCCCAGAGGGAACTGCACAGGTTTCCGCCTAACAATGACAGATACAGAGTAATGCCAATACCCCACTAATGATCCCCATCACCACCTTCCCAGGGGACAGTGCCTAGCCTCTGAGCACACACATGATGACGCCAATTCGGAACCCCATCACGCCTCCCGAGGTAAGATACAACACAGCCCATATTGCAACACGGGGCATAGTGGAGCGCACATTGGGAGTGCTGAAGTCACACTTTCGCTCCCTTGACCGTTCTGGTGTGCAGCTGTTATACGCTCCCCCAGTAGTGTGCAGGATCATAGTGGCAGCATGTGTCCTGCACAATGTTGCAACACGCCGGGGCCTGGCTGTGGACATGGTGGTGCCCCCACATCCCCAACCACATGCACGGCCGCTGCGCATGGGAGGGGAAAGGGCACGGGGTGAGGCAGCCCGTACGCAGCTGGTGGCTAATTACTTCACATAGAAAGCACACCCCTATGGAGTGCACACAGCCCTGGCACATACCATCTGACAATCAATGATGACTCAATCTGACAATTCTGATGAATTAAGGGACAGTCAACTGTCAGAACCATAGCAGCCAGAGATTGTTCACCTGGAAGTGTCACAATGTGTGCATCCCTACCTACACAGACACCACCAATGCAGTGTCATCAAAAGACACACTTCGATGCAGCAAAAATGAATACCCACTTGCAAAATACAACATGAGAACAGTGCCATGTCACCCAACCCCTCCCCGGCATGGCCACACAACACACCATGGCATGTCATGCAATGTGAGAGCAAACAAATGAATCCCCACAACATGCCCCAAGTGTCACCAACTACAGTGTCAGTGGAAACTGGCCACACATGAAATGCTCACAGTAATGCAGGACCAACAACACACATTACCAAATACTTACCAATAATACCAATCACCTACACAACCTCCAACCTACCATAAACATGACAGTACAGACTTAAAAAATTGGTAGCCTTACTACCTGATAATGCCAGCACTTCGAACACTTCCAACTATACAGTGTTAGCGCCACGCAAGAGTGTAGGTGCACTGCTTACAACATGGACTCCAGTTCCAAAGTAGACCGCCTTGTGAAGACATGAGAAATGGACCTGCAAATTAGGAGGATGAGATGGATGCAGAGGCACATATCAATACACCATGCAGTGTACAATACAACCACAATATGCACTAGGAATGTATACACAGTATTGACTACAGACTGCCCACACATCATATGGGAGTCCAACGTCACCGTGTAAGTCAATGTCACTTGGGCACATCCTTTGCAAGCCCATAGAAACGGGAAGCAGGAGGGGTGTGTGTCACACAAACCCAAGCATCTGACCCAAATTCAGGACAAGCCTGCATGTACCCAGCCACAATACATCGTATGCCCACGGGAGCCACACAAGGCAACACACTGTCAAAAAATCAAGATTCAAAAATAAAAAAAATAAATAAATAAATTTAAAAAAAAAATCAAAAATCTAAAATTGGTCATGAATGGGCCCGGAGGGGTGGGGGAGGCCACCCAGGACGTCCGAGGACAGGGTGCACACCAAAACCCACCTGTGTGGATCTTGCGAAAAAAAAACACCTCCATGGGTTCATGGCCTGCACGGCTACCCTATTGTGGGAGAATCGCTGCTGTCGCTCTCCTCACCCTCTGCAGCTGCATCAGGAGGTGGTGGCACTATGGAAGGCAGCCCACGCAAAGCCCTAGTCTGGTCCTCCATGGCAGCAAGCATGCGGGTGTGGAAGGTCTGGTTCTGGAGGATAATTGTGCGTAGGTCCCCATGCAACAACTCACGGGATGCCCGGACCTCCGCCCTAGTTGCCTGCATCTCAGCTGAGAGCGTACGTGTGAGCCGCTCCAGCTGCTGTTCTGTCCTCGTGTTAGCTGAAGCCTCAAGCTCAACCAGAGTTGCGCTGAGCTGACGGAGTTCCACCCTCAGGGCTTCCCTGTGGCCCTGGGACTCAATAGAAATGGCTTCCTGCAGAGTCTCCAGTGCCGCCCGCCTGTCCCTGTTGGACGCCAACATGTCCTCCCTGTGTGACTGGCTAATGGAGTCTGTTGCCTGCTGTAGTTGTTCAATTAGCCTTTCTTGGGGGACAATGGAAGTGGCCACCCTATCCATGGCCTGAGCCATCATCTCAGTTGATGCTGCCTGTTGGTTTGCCATACCATATATGGATTGCTCCCATGCGGTATTGCCAGGTGGCGTACAGCCACCGCGTTAGCGGGCACCACACCTGTCTGGGGCAAGGCGAACTGCGCCTTGCTGTGCCGGCAATGCCTGAGGCTGCAGGACTGCATTCCCCCTCTGATCTGCTGGCCCAGGAACAGGATCAGATGTAGCGGAGTGTGACCCTGGATCCGTAACCACCAAAGGCGGACCTACCAACACTGACATCCCCATTGAGGGTTCTACCCCTGGTGCAGGTGGGTTGGACAGTACAGAATCCCTCCCAGAAACACTTATCTGCGACAGCACATAGGTCTCATCATCCGAATCGACACCTGAATAGAGCTCGGGGGAGGTGCACCCAGAGACACCCCTTGAGATGACGGCCTGCAGCAAGTGTGGGCTCTCACCCACCACCACACCACGTCTCTCACTGGTGCCCGGTCAGCCCTGAGACCCCTCCTGGGTCTGCACCATCTCCACAACCCCAGCAGTATCAAGTGTGTCAGCCCCTGCAAAGACATGAAAGAAAAGAAATGGGAACAGGCATTAGCAACATGGAACACAATTAGGGCTGAGAAGCAACAGAAACAGTACGTCATTGACACATGTACCACATGACTATAAACCTCCCATGCATGCACTGTCACTGCGTATGAAGGGGAGGCAAATGGCACACATTGATGACACCAAGATGGAAGACCAACAAATTTGGTGCATGCTGCCTAGCAGTGCCATCACACATTGGCCTGTGATTGGCATGTCCAATACACATACATGACACATGCCATCACACAGATGGCATGTACCCTAGCCATGTCACACATGTAACAATAGGACTGAGAAATGCCTAGTGAAAGTGGTGGAATGCAGACAATCAGCCTGAATGAACACAGAATAACATGCAACTATGTTGTGGCAAGATGACAATTCAAGGGCAACTGGTGTGAGGTTGGGCTGAATGTCTACTGTTGCCAGAAGGGATACTGCAACACCCAAATCCTGGTGCGCAGAATGTATTGGATGAAGCACATGGGTGACCCAAACCACTCAGGCACACACCCCCTCACCTGGCACTCAATCAGAAGGACTCACACCCACACCATACACATGGATGACACACACATGCATGTGCACTCACCAGACAATGCCTCGTAATCTGGCAGGTCTCCCACGCCTTGAATCTGTTCCTCCGTGACGTAGGTCCCAGCAACATACTCATGTGGAGTGAGTTCTATGTCCTCTGCCGGAGACCCACCTCCAGTCACTAGAGTTGCGGCATGACTTGAGGCCAGCTTTTTCTTTGCCCTGCGCTTAAGGTAATTCCAGCGCTTGTAGCAATCATTAGCTGTACACCTCACGAATCCAAGGGCACTTATGAGTTCCGCAATGGTCTGCCAGTGTGCCTGACGTTGTGCAGGTGTGGTCTTGCATCCTGCAGTAATCACCATTTCACTGTCATGTGCGGACACATACTCCACAAGTGCATCATGTTCGACCTGATTGAAGCTGGGCTTCCTTGGTGGGCCGGACTGTGTAGCCATGTCTGGGGCATCAGCCTGTACTGGACGAGCACTCTTCCTCTTCTGCTTGGAAGGTGGTGGTGATACTGAGTGTCCTACACCGCTCTGGACACTAGGGGCAGTGTGGGAATGAACACTCACCATGGGACTTGGTGCAGGCATTAGCTGAAGTGTGATGTAGTCAGGGGGAACATCAGCAGGATGGACTAGGACCAACACTGTCCTGGCTGGGACACTCAGAGCTGGGGTGGATGGAGCCGCAGCTGCCCCTGCAGCCTCCCCACCCTGCCTACTCGGGGCAGCAGATGACATAGCTGCCCCTGATCCACGTGGGCTGGTGACACCAACGTGCACCGCCACACTTGGCCTAGACCTGCTGACCTGGAAGTCAGCCATGGAGTCACCCAGTGCCAGGTCTGGTGCCACAATGGGCTGGTCCAACAAGGGCTGAGCAGGGATGGTGTCAGCCACGTTACCCTCAACCAGGAGGGGGGGCATGGGTGTCCCTGACTGGTCACCCACACATGGGGGGCTAGGGGCACCCTGCAAGTCCTGGCCACGTCCCCTACCGTATCCACCACGGCCACCTCTTGTGGCTCGCCCACCTTTGCCACCCTTACCGCGTGCTCACCTCCCAACCATGGCACTGATGTTGTTGTGCGTATGGGAGCTGCAGTAAACTATTGTCCTGGGCAATTGGGGGTCAAAGGGGTAGGGTACTAGATGGAATTCGTACCCTAGTGCTCTAGCAAGGGTGTATGTGACCCCTGGGGGAAGATGACGGGTCACGCAACGCACAGGCACCCCGAAAAAGGGAGATAATGTGCACGCAACCCCTCCTAGACCACGTGCGTGGAAAAAAAAACCTGCACTACGCTGTGGCACCCAGAAACACAAAAATGAACGTATGCGTGTCACACGCAGCCTAGACTGACCTCTGAAGGGGTAGGCAACACACGGGGCAAGCACAGATGTCAAATACGTGGGCGACTCACCGTCTGCCAGGAAAAATCTCGTGAAAAATACGCACGTGTGCGCGTTGGCAACACCCCCGCCAAAAGAAGAGGAGAAGTGAACGCTGTTTGAGGAAACAGGCCCAGGAAAAAGACAAGAAGACAAAAAGCTGTCAGAGGTAACAGGGAGTACGAACTTGGAACGCTGTGAAGTAAATCGCGTGTGAACCGACAAGAAGTACAGATTTCACCCACTCGCTCTCCACGAAAAGCACGTACAGGGAAATGGCATTCTACACGTACCTTTTAAACATGCCCACACGTCCAGCGTCACTTCCGCGTGTACGCGCTAAGGCCCCATCCTCCAATTACACGAGCTGACACTCTGACGTACAGTCATTAGACGTGTAACATGCACCCGTGTACAGGGAAACGCCCGCGCACGCACGTCACAGACGCACATATGCGCTGGTGGCCTTTGGGCCAATGAATTCGCGTACGTACGCTGACGCGCTTACACGCTAAGGCCCTTTCCTCGAATTACACGCAGACGTGCTGGATTTTCACATGCCAAATCACTCTGTATCAAGCTGGCCACGCGTAAGCATACGGAAGACCACGCTCCTGCCCAGAAGGCCGAATTACTGCCCCCCAGAGCCCTGAGCACGCTCCCACTTGCCATCTGCTGCTGCCTGATTGCCTGCTGCCCACATGCCCTGCCATTTGCTGCCCGCACATCAGCCAGGGGTGCTGTTGCTGTGACCACCCCTGCTGGAACCGAAGACTCCCGACTGGGATTACATCGCTCCACAGCCCAGCCCCAGGACCCAGTTGCCCACCCACTCCTGCCTCTGGGGTTGTCATGTCAGGCACTGCAACATCTGGCACCACTGACAACCCCCGGCCAGAGAGGCAGAGGGGCACCAGCTTCACTGCCACCGAAGTTGGTGTCCTGGTGGAGCAAGTCCTGTGTAAAGTATGATGCCCTCTTCGGAAGTTTGCGCGCCGACAAGGAAGGACGGACTCGGATCTGGACGGACATCGTGACTGCCATCAACGCGGAGGGGGTGGCAGTCCGCGACTTCCAACATGTCAAGGAGCGCTGGGAAGACTTCAGGTCCAGGACCCTCAACAAGGCCCGGCGCCTCTTGAAAGCAGCGGATGCTAAGGGGCGCCGGGGCCACTTGTCGGACGATCATATGAGGGTCCTGGAACGCATATCCCCAGCGCTCCACGTCCAGGTCCTTGAGAGCCAGACCCGTCTGGAGTCGAGCGGTAAGTGTACATGCATAATGATTGTAAGCTGTGCGTGTGGTGATGTGCCAGTAGTGTGCAGGTTCCACATGTGTTTGTATGGTGCCAAGTATGGGTGGGGGTGTTCAGGGCCGTGAGGCTAACACATGCGAGGGCTTTCATGTGTGAGACATGGATGGTGCTTGTGTGTGTAGGCTTCCATGCCAAATGCAGTTGTGTGGGCACACATGTTTGGATGAATGTGTATGTAAGTAGGCATGTTCGTGATGTCACACATGGATGTTGTTTTCAGCTGCATGTATCAGCACTGTGTACATGTGCATGTGTGTGTATTTGACAAGGGTGCAACAGTGATGCAACATGGATGCATGTGACAGCGGGATGTGGAAGCCTGATTGGCAGATGTGACATGGATGCCGATCTGAACACAGCGACAGTTGGCAGAGGTGTACACATGCATGCAAGTGTGGTGGTGTGTGTACATGTGTAGTGCACTCCCTGTGTTGCATGTGATGTCTGGCTCACCTTTGCCTGCTCATGCTGTTGTATGTGTATGGATGGTGCTGGCAGTTGCGATATGGCTGTGGTATGGCTCATGTGTGCAAGTTGAAATGACATGTGTGTTGGCGATTGTGATGCCATGTTTGAGGTTTGCCAATGCCACTCATGTACAACTGTCATGTGTGTATGTGTCCATTGTACAGTGCCCTGATGCCTGTGTTTTATTACTCCCTGTCTGCAGCGTCAACTGATGAAGAGGGCGGAGAAGGTGCTGTGGAGCACAGCGGCGGGGATCGCACCGCCAGCCGGAGATGCAAGGCCCGGCTCCCCTCCCAGGTTGTGATCTCGTCGGGGAGTGAGGAGTGCGGTGCCGCGTCCCAGGCCGCAGCTGCCAGGGGGAGGTCCAAGAGGCGGAGGTCGGAGTTGGACTCCTCGGCAGCAGAAGGGGCAGCTGGGACCCCACAGGGCCCAACGGGGGAAGATGGCACGGAGTCATCCAGGTTGGTGGGGGGTTTGGTGGAGGAGGAGGCCGTGCAAGCAATAGAGACGGGGTCTGGAGGTGGGGATTCCACTGGTGCTAGTGGTGCAGTGCAGCACCAGGGACAGGAGGCAGCACAGGCCTCCGCGGTGGTGCCTGTGTGCAATCCTGTCCCTGATCCTGTCCCTGCATCATCTTGCACTAGCAGGGATGCCTACGTCCAGACCCGTTTTCAGGCAGGGGATGAGCTCACAACAACTGGCCTTCCTCTGCCTGCGGACGTGGCTATCCGGGTCCGGGTTGAGCCTGTCCTGACTGGTGTGGCGTTGCGTCAACGGGCCATGCGAGGTGACCTGCAGTCTTTTCATGAGGAGACTGCACGTCATCTCGAATGGCTCGTTGACCGTGTCGGCCTACTGGGACAGGTCACCCAGGCCGGATTCCTCCGTTTGATGAGGCTTGCTCAGACCCCCTCCTCAACTGAACCCCCTATGCGCCAGTCGTCCTCCTTGCCATCTTCCCACCCATTAGTCACCTGGGTGCCCTGTGGAGCTGCCTCTGACGGTGCGGCCAGGCTGGTGGAGGAGGCATCCCTGCCACAGTCGGGAGTCGGACGTCCAGCAGGGGTGGCCACATCAACGACTGCACCCCAGCCGGTGGAGGATGTGCAGGCAGCAGGAGCCAGGGCACGGGCAGAGGCACAGCAGCAGCAGCAACGAGGTGGGAGCCATGATGGCTCGGGGCCTTCGACATCGGAGGGGCAGGCATCGGCCGGAGGGCAGGAGGACCCAGGACGGGAAGTGTCTTCCGTGTGGCAGCGGTTGGGCCACGCCATAGATGCGGAGCGAGAGCGGGCGGAAGAGGCACGGCTCACGATGGTCAGGGCGGAGAACTCCATGCGGAGGGCCCTGAGGCGGGCCGAGTGCCTCGAGGCAATCCGCAGGGAGTTGGAGTTGAACATGTCGACGGCCCTGCGGACCCTCGGGGCCATGGAGGAGGACCGCCTCCGGGACATTGAGCAGGAGTTCGATGATGCCCTGGCCCGGAACATCCCGAAGTGAGCCGTCGGACTGGCCCGCTGCCCTTGTAAATAGTTCTGTAGTTAGTGTTAGGTTTCCTTTGGTTTTGCATTTTTCTGGGACCTTTTGGACAATGGGCCACATTTTTGTATATAGTTTTGTTTATTAGGTTGTGTTATTAGATAGGTTTCATTTCTTCTGTTGGGATCATGGACCCTGGATTGTTTATCTGTATATAGTTGACTGTTGGATTTTCTATTTTTTTTTATGATTTACCCATGGAGCAATGGTTTTCGATTTTAATTTTCCATTGGATTTACTTTTGTGAACTGTGACTTTGGACACCTTTCCTTTGGATTATGATTAGTGGTTTTACATTATCTTACGGACATGCTGCTTTCTTTTTTTTATTCCCATTTTCGTTTGTTTATTTTTGATTCAATTTATGTTGCTTTTAATACATATTTTTTCTTCAAACTTCAATGTGTAGTATCATCTCATTGGTTTCATGCATATCATGATATGGGTTTTGACATTCACTGACATTCATTGTGTGTATGTGAGGGACATGTGTTCATTTACAAACTTGCCATTGGGGTTGTATCATGTAATTGCCATTTCTAAGTGGGTGGATGCAATACTCGGGTGGGTGTTTGGCATTTGGAGGCTGCCCATAAGGCCCAGGGATCTAGATTGTGATGACATGTTGGCTGGTGGACATGTGTGGGGGCCTGCTGGCAAGTGCCCCTGACTGGTGGGGCGTGGGGGTGCAGGGGGACATGAGTGGGGGCCTGGTGGAGGGTGGCCCACAGTGCTGGGGGGTGGGGGTGCTGGGAGTCATGAGTGGGGGCCTGGCGGAGGGTGGCCCACAGTGCTGGGGGTGGGGGTGCTGGGAGACATGAATGGGGGCCTGGTGGAGGGTGCCCCACAGTGCGGGGGGGTGGGGGTGCTGGGAGACATGAGTGGGGGCCTGGTGGAGGGTGCCCCACAGTGCTGGGGGGTGGGGGTGCTGGGAGACATGAGTTGGACATGAGTGGGGGCCTGGTGGAGGGTGCCCCACAGTGCTGGGGGGTGGGGGTGCAGGGGGACATGAGTGGGGGCCTGGTGGAAGGTGCCCCACAGTGCTGGGGGGTGGGGGTGCTGGGAGACATGAGTGGGGGCCTGGTAGAGGGTGGCCCACAGTGCTGGGGGGTGGGAGTGCTGGGAGACATGAGTGAGGGCCTGGTGGAGGGTGCCCCACAGTGCCGGGGTGTGGGGGTGCTGGGAGACATGAGTGGGGGCCTGGTGGAGGGTGCCCCACAGTGCTGGGGGCTGGGGGTGCTGGGAGACATGAGTTGTACATGAGTGGGGGCCTGGTGGAGGGTGCCCCACAGTGCTGGGGGGTGGGGGTGCAGGGGGGCATGAGTTGGACATGAGTGGGGGCCTGGTGGAGGGTGGCCCACAGTGCTGGGGGGTGGGGGTGCAGGGGGACATGAGTTGGACATGAGTGGGGGCCTGGTGGAGGGTGCCCCACAGTGCTGGGGGATGGGGGTGCTGGGAGACATGAGTGGGGGCCTGGTGGAGGGTGGCCCACAGTGCTGGGGGGTGGGGGTGCTGGGAGACATGAGTGGGGGCCTGGTGGAGGGTGCCCCACAGTGCTGGGGGGTGGGGGTGCTGGGAGACATGAGTGGGGGCCTGGTGGAGGGTGGCCCACAGTGCTGGGGGGTGGGGGTGCCTGGAGACATGAGTGGGGGCCTGGTGGAGGGTGGCCCACAGTGCTGGGGGTGGGGGTGCTGGGAGACATGAGTTGGACATGAGTGGGGGCCTGGTGGAGGGTGCCCCACAGTGCTGGGGGTGGGGGTCCTGGGAGACATGAGTGGGGGCCTGGTGGAGGGTGCCCCTGGATGCTCGGGGGTGGGGGTGCAGGGGGACATGCGTTGGTGGGCAGTAGTGCAAGGTGACATGTGGGTTGGCTGGGGGGCATGGGCATGGTGGATGGGCTGCCTGCGGGACATGTGCAGGGTAGTCCCCTGTAGTGTGGGCTGCCTGCAGGGGCCGTGGAGGGTGTCGAGTGAACAGCTGGGAGGACCCACACGGCCAAATCACGTGTAGGACTGCCCGGCACCCCCGGAATACATGTAGGCTGCTGGATTCGCGTGTGGAATTTCCCTTGCACCTTGGAATACACGTACCCTGCTGAAATAGCGTGTGAAACTTCACGCGCAACCCGAAATACATGCACCACGGACAATCGCATGTGGAACTTCCCGTGCACCTCGAAATACATGTGCCCAGGGCAATCGCGTGTGGAACTTCTCGCGCACCTTGGAATACATGTACCCTGCTGAATTTGCGTGTGGAACTTCCCGCGCACCCCGAAATACACGTGCCCAGGGCAATCGCGTGTGGTACTTCCCGCGCACCTTGGAATACACGTACCCTGCTGAAATCGCGTGTGGAACTTCCCGCGCACCTCGAAATACACGTGCGCAGGGCAATCGCAAGTGGAACTTCCCGCGCACCTTGGAATACACGTACCCTGTTGAATTTGCGTGTGGAACTTCCCGCGCACCCCGAAATACACGTGCCCTGCTGAATTTGCGTCTGGAACTTCCCACGCACCCCAAAATACACGTGCCCAGGGCAATCGCAAGTGGAACTTCCTGCGCACCTTGGAATACACGTACCCTGCTGAATTCGTGTGTGGAACTTCCCACGCACCCCAAAATACACGTGCCCAGGACAATCGCGTGTGGTACTTCCCACGCACCTTGGAATACACGTATCCTGCTGAATTTGCGTGTGGAACTTTCCGCGCACCCCGAAATACACATGCCCAGGGCAATCGCGTGTGGTACTTCCCGCGCACCTTGGAATACACATACCCTTCTGAAATCGCGTGTGGAACTTCCCGCGCACCCCGAAATACATGTACCCAGGGCAATCGCGTGTGGAACTTCCCGCGAACCCCGTAATACATGTACCCTGCTGATATCGCGTGTGGAAGTTCACGCAGACCCATAATACACGTACCCTGATGAATTTGCGTGTCAGACTACACGCGCAACCCTGATATACACGTACACAGGCGAATCGCACTGCTGGGGGGTGGGGGGGTGCTGGGAGACATGAGTGTGGGCCTGGTGGAGGGTGCCCCACAGTGCTGGGGGGTGGGGGTGCAGGGGGACATAGTTGGACATGTGTGGGGGCCTGCTGGCAGGTGCCCCACAGTGCTGGGGGGTGAGGGTGCTGGGAGACATGCGTTGTTGATCAGTAGTGCAAGGTGACATGTGGCTTGGCTGGGGGGCATGGCCATGGTGGATGGGCTGCCTGCGGGACATGAGCAGGGGTGCAGGGTAGTCCCCTGTGGTGTGGGCTGGCTGCAGGGGCCGTGGAGGGTGTAGAGGGAACACCTGGGAGGACCCACATGCCAATTCACGTGTAGTGCTCCCCGCGCACCCCTGAAATACACGTGCCCTGATGGAATCCTGTGTGATACTTCCCGCGCACCCCTGAAATACACGTACCCTGATGGAATCGCATGTGATACTTCCCGCGCACCCCTGAAATACACGTACCCTGCTGATTTTGCGTGTGATACTTCCCACGCACCCCTGGAATACACGTGCCCTGATGGAATCGCGTGTTACTTCACGCGCACCCCTGATGTACACGTACCCAGGACAATCGCGTGTGAAACTTCCCCCGAACCACTGAAATACACGTTCCCCGCTTGGCGTTTGCTGTTTGGCAGCCCTGTGAACTGGTCCAGGGTTAGTGCAGCCCTTTGCAATGAATTGGGAATTTTGATGGCTTTTCCTTGCGTGAGGGCGTTCTTGGGGGCGTAACTGGCGCTGCTGCAGGGTCGCTGCGCCACTCTGCGCCATGGCTGGTTTTGGAGGCTGAAATCCATGAATACGCTGTGCAATTAAATGGATTTTATCGCACGCGGCTGGCGCAGTGTATCGCACGGGGACACTGTGCGCCAGCCGCGTGCGCCACTTTTGTGCGAAATTCTATGAATTACCCTGAATGTGTTTTAGACAGTGTTCTGACCAAAGTTTATTCCATCAGACACACAATGAGGGAGTACGTGGACCCCTTAATGAGTAACAGTACATTGTCATGAATTGTTAGCCTCATTGTGTTCCCTTTTCACAGTGTATAAAAGTACCATCTGTTTCAAGGTTAGTTCTTTGGCAATGGAAACCCATTAGAACATTCCCACAACATGAATCCACAGCAGCATGCTAATGAGGTGAGTTTCATTAATGTCTTGTAATCCTAACATTTTTAGTTATTTTTTTTATGTGGGGATCATTGCTCAGAAGGTAATGTCTTTTTATTCATTTGTAAAAATCATTGCAATTTGATTTCTTTAAGATATTCTCTCTCATTTCCACTCTACTCTGTTTGTACAATCATGTTTCTTGAACAGTACCATATCCATTCACCTATCCTCCTTTCTCTTCGCCTCCCTCTCTACCCTTCCCGTTTCCTCCTTAACAGCACGACCTCTGTCCTTCTCTGTACTCTTCACTCCTTCCTCTCCACTCCCCACTGCCCCCACTCTCTTTTCTCACCAATAATGTACCCTTTCAGATGCGGAGTAATCTTCCATTTTACAAGCAATGGAGCGTGCCTTGCATGCCACAAATGTGTCAAAAAGGGACATTTAACACGCTGTTGTAAAAAACCTTCTAGGGGTGCTGTTAGAGAAAAAAGCATGCAATCTGAAAGTGACGATAGAGAAGATGAGAATGGTAAGATTGCTGATGGTGTGAGTTGGTCTGTCTGTTGGCCACGTGGTCTCAAGACCAAAGAGGGGTGAGAGTGGTGAGTAAGTGAGTGGAGTAAGAAGATAAAGGAGACCATATACCAGTATGGGTGCAGGGAGCTAGGTTATATGAGGGGAGAGGTGTGTTATGTTGTCCTGTGATTATTTAGAGTGTTTAGATACAAATCATTCCAATGTTGTGGACTATCTGCAATACACCATGTATATAGTTAAATGTGTTCTAGATTCTAGGTTAGAATGTGGTTGAGAGTAAATGCAAAAAAAGAATGAGATTAGGAGCTGGAGAGAAGAAAGAGATGAGAGAGAAGGAGAGAAAGCAAGAGGACAGTGCAGTTGGGGGCTTATTTACCCACTACTTTTTTTTTTTTTCATTTATTTTTATTTTCAATAAAACCAAACAAAATAACACACATTACAACTGTTTAGGACGTACATAATCAGCATCAAACCATCACATTATACAGTATAATTCTCCGTCCTCCCCCCTCCCACCCCACAAACTAGAGCCGGCTCACTCATGTCATCTATGGGAGCATTATCAGGTATCGCAGTGCTTGTGCACTCATCGTCCTCTGATTCGCTATTGTCTTGGTGAGGGTTTGCCATAAAGGTCACCAATTGCCGCCAGGCCAACAAGGGCCCTACTTCCTCCTCTCCCCCCCTAGTAACCGCTTCAAACCAAACTATGGATTCCGCCTCCGCCCATCTGAGGAGGTACGTCCACCATAGCTTCACCTTGGGTCTGTGGGCCGCCTTCCAGCCCATTGCGATCCTGCGCTTGGCCAGGATGTAGGCTAAGTCCTTCATTTTGCTTATGTGCTTTAAATCCCGTGGCCTGGGAAAAATCCTGAGCATGCATGGCCAAGCTGATCCCACGTCCAGCTCCACTCCCCCACCAGCCAATTTAGTTTTAATCTCGTCCCAAAATCTGTGCACCTCCGGGCAAGTCCAGAACATGTGTAGAAGCCCCGCTTCCACCTCCCCACACCTGGGGCATTTCTGCGTAGCCGAGCCTCCAAACCTTGCAATTTTCCCAGGAGTCAAATAAGCCCTGTAAGTGACATACAATTGGAGTTGTTGGAGTCTCGCATTCCGGGATACCTTTTTATGGTACCTTTGGGCTCTCTCCCATTGCCCATCTGTCATGGGTCCTCCTACTTCCTCCTCCCAGTCCTGCCTCAATTGAAGCAGCTCCTTCCCTACCTTTGCTCTTAGAAGCTCGTATATTCTGGATATCTCGTGCCCGCCCTCCGAAACATCATACATCATTTCCAGGGAGGCATCAGGGGCATCCGCTAGCACTGTCTCCGGCCATCTCTCCATTACCCGTTTCATGAGCCTAGCGTAGGTTATATACCGGCCTCTATGCACCCCTGTCTCTTCTTGCAACCTCTGAAATTCCAATGCCTCTCCTTCCTGCCATATGTCCCCAAGGGTGGCCAGGCCCACCGGTTCCCAATATCTACGGACCGCTTCGAACAGTTGTGAGTCGTTCCCGCATAGTGCCACTAGCGGGGCCTGCTGAGAGAACGGCTCTATGTCACCCATCATTCTCCACATTCTGCGCCAAACCTCCCAGCCCAGCCTCAACAGCCGCCCTCTTCCCACCAGTTTGTTCTTTTGTAACCACACCACTTCATTCAAAAAGTATGGGGCCGAGTCTTCCCGCAGAAGCCTGGCTTCCGCCTAGTCTTCAGTCGACAGCCACCTAGCCACATACAGCAGCTGCCCCGCCAGATAATAAAGCTCAAAATTTGGCAGGCCTATGCCCCCCATGTCACATGGGTTCTGGAGTTTCCACAGGGCCACTCTGTTCCTGGAGTTACCCCATATGAAGCCCCTGCACACACTATGAAGTCTCACAAATAGGCTCCTGGGAATCAAAAACGGGACATTCACAAAGAAGTGCAGGAGTCTGGGCAGGACCACCATCTTAAGCAAGGCCGCTCTCCCCATCATGGTCAGGGGCAATCTGGACCAAAACACCATGCTGTTCTTGACCCCCTCTATTGCTTTTTCTGTATTATGTTGGTGCTCCGCCTCGATCCTGTGGTAAATATTTACTCCCAAATACCTAAATGTCTCAGTCTGCCATGGTATCGGCAGGCTAGGAAGCCTCTGTAACGGGACATTCTTGTATCTACCCAAGAGGAACAGACTAGACTTCCTAGGGTTCACCGATATGCCCGAGAGGGTGGCATATCGGTCCATCACCTCTAGCACATACTGCAAGTTCTCCTCCGGATAGCGCAGATAAAGGAGCATGTCATCTGCGTACAGCGATACCAGGTGTCTACCACTTACTGTACTAATCCCCACCTCCCCGTATTGTTGCCTCAGACATATTGCCAGCGGCTCTAATGCCAGAATGTATAGCATGGGCGACCAGGGGCATCCCTGTCTGGTCCCCCTGCTGAGTTGCCAAGTATCTGAGATTATGGATCCTGTTTTAACTCTCGCCACCGGGGTGCCGTATAACAACTGAACCCACCTGATATACCCAGGTCCCATTCCGTATCCCCTCAGGGCCGCTTTCAACCACGGCCATCGCACCGAGTCAAAGGCTTTGACGGCGTCTAGCGACACGATGACCAGCTCACCCGTATCTTCCTCAGTGTGGTCAATGATGTGGTGTAGCCTCCTATGGTTATCTGTAATGTTCCTGCCGGGGACATATCCCGTCTGGTCTGGGTGTATCTTAGCTTACCGATCACCCTCTTCAGCCTATTGGCCAGCACTGCCGTAAGTATTTTGCTGTCCTGATTCAGCATGGACAAGGGTCTGTAAGACCCACACTCTGCGGCCGGCTTGCCTGGTTTTAGGAGTGGGATGATCATCGCCTCGCGAAGGGACAATGGCAGTTCCCCCTGCTCATAGGCCTCGTTGAACATAGCAAGCAGTGGCTGAAGCAGCTCCTGTTTGTATGTCTTGTAAAACTCGCTAGGCAACCCGACCGTCCCGGGTGCCTTACACGTGGGCAAATGTTGGATCGCCACCTCCAGCTCTCCCGAGGTGATAGGGGCGTCCAATTCTGCACGTTCTAGGTCGTCCAGGGTGGGCAGCTCTATGTCCTCTAACGTGTCCAGTATGTCTTGGCTCCTATCCTCCCCTGCGTCCTCATATAAGTGTCTGTAAAACTTGAGGAACTCCTCGTTCACCCCCTCCTGGGTATTACAGATGCGACCTTCCTCATCCCTTATCTCACTGATCACTGTGCGGGGGGTCTCACTCTTATACAGCCAGGCCAGCAATCTGCCCGGCTTGTCGCCCCCTGCATGTGGCCTCGCTGTGTATTTCTTGTAATTTAGTCTACATAGCCTATCCCAGAGTCCACTGCAGGTTAACTGTAGGTCTTTTATCTTATCGCTATTCTTCCGGGCAGTATCCTCATGTCGCGTGAGGCCCTCCAGCTCCCTTTCCGTTTCCTGAAGTTCCCTTTCAATGCCCCCCTGGAGCCCTTTAGATTTCGAAATGGCTACTCCACGCACCACCACCTTGAACGCCTCCCATACTGTTCCAACCGAGCGCACACTGCCCATGTTTATATCAAAATATTCCTCAATGGCCTCCCTCAAATCCTCCCGGAACCCCTCATCTTGTAATGCCTCAGTCCTAAGTCTCCATGTCGGAATCCGCGCTCTGGGGGGTTGGTGTCGCCACTCTACCACCAACGGCGAGTGGTCAGATAGTACCCGGGCCTTGTATTCCGCTCCCACCATTTCTCCCGCTATCTCAGCCGCTACGAAAACATAATCTAGCCTCGTGTGCAGGTCATGTGGTGCTGCATAGTGCGAGTATTGCCTATCCATTGGATGCAACCTTCTCCACACATCTTCTAGGCCTAGATCTTTTAACAATGTCCCCAGTGCTTTGGCCGCCGGCGCCGGCTTCCCCGCTTTGTCGACTGACCTATCCATTTTGGGATTCAGGGTGCAATTAAAGTCCCCTCCCCACACCACCGCACCCCCAACCAGGGGGCTAATTTTGCTGTAAAGGGATCTAAAATAAGCCGCTGTATCATGGTTGGGGGCGTACAGATTTATGATATGCACTTCCCTGTTCTCCAGGAGTCCTGTCACTGCCACCATTCTGCCCTCTGGGTCTACCGTTGAGCTAAGCCCCTGGAGCGGCACATGCGGCGCCACCCAAGTGATAACCCCTCTAGCGTACGCAGAATACGTAGCCCCCACAACATGTCCCCTCCATTTTCGCCTGACAACCTCCAACTTCTCCTTTGTGAGATGAGTCTCCTGCAGCAGGGCCACATCAATGTGCATCCTTTTCAGATACAGCATCACTTTGTTACGTTTCAGATAGCTATTAAGGCCCCGTACATTCCAGGTCACAATTCTGAGGTTACCCGATGCCATCTACTCGGTTTGTTCCCAACCCACCTCTCCCTTCAATGCTTCCCTTGATGGTTTGTTTTCCGGCTCTCCCTCTTCCCCCCCTCAACAGTTTGCCCCCTCCCTGTTCCCCAACTCCCATCCACTGCACACAACCCAGCCCCACCCCCCACCCTGCCCTACCCCAACAAATGCCCAGCTCCATCCCTGGATCTCAGGCCCACCCGCGTCTGGTCCTGTCCTGTCGCTGAGGACTAGGACCCCGCGGGGCGTCACCGATCTAACAGTGACCTAACTAAGTATATTACTATTGGGTACAAGGGATGCCTCCCAGGAGCTCCCAGTCGTCTATTTTAGGATTGGTGCGTCCAGCGGGTCCAGCCAGTTGATACTACAACACACTCCCCACAAGCTTAATACAACTCTATAATCAAGTCCCAATGTCTTGGCCATGTCACCCCAGGTGCCACAGCCGTCTGCTACTTATCTCCTGCAGCTCCCATCTGGACATCCGGTTCTTGAGGTCGGCCCTGCATGTCCAGCCAGTCCATTGCCTCGGTCAGCGTCTCGAAAAAAAGGGATCTGTTCTTATAAAACACTTTCAACTTGGCTGGGTAGAGCAACATGTAGCGATGGCCTGCGTCCTTCAGCCTCCTTTTCACCGATCCGAAGTTCATCCTACTACGCTGTACAAGCAGCGTATAGTCCGGGTAGGCCGTGATTTTTGCGGAACCCTTTTCAATCGTTCCTCCCCTCTGAAAAAATTTGAGGATCTTCTCCCGATCCCGATAGTTCAGGATCTTTGCGATCAGCGGCCGCAGGGTGGGTCCAGGGGACGGTCTCCTTGTCAAGGCCCTGTGCGCCCTTTCAACCGCGAACCCCTGGGTCAGCACCCCGCCTGTTATCTCCTGTAAAAGCATGGATTCCACGTATTCTGTGGGGTTTGACCCTTCCATACCTTCCGGCAGGCCCACTATACGGATATTATTGCGTCTGGCGCGTCCTTCTGCTTGCTCAGCTCTGTCCTCCAGACTGCCCACCCGTTGCATGAGGGCATGGAGCTCCTTTACATGTGCGGCGCACGCCTCCGTGTTCGGGGCCATCTCCTTCTACAAGGCCCCAGTGCGCTCCGCAATCGTTCGCACGTCCTGTCTCAGCAGGTTCACCTCCACCTGGACCACTCCGATCTTGAGGTCCAGGCCCTCCTGCAGCTCTTTCATTGCCTGGCCCAACTTAGTCTCCCAAGCCACCTTTAAGTCTGCGATCGCTGCCAGCACCTCCTGGATCGTGCCCAGTGTTTCCGCCGCTGCCGTGGGGGTCTCCTTGCTCTTGCCCCCCTCCGCTTCTGGGGGCGACCTGGCGTAGGTCTCCATCGTGGACTGTCGGATCCTGGGTCTAACCACTTTAGAGGACATCCTGCTATGTTAGCTGGGCGAGAGCCTGCCGTGCCTCCCTCCGCACAAAGGTCCGCATGGTCAAGGACCACTCTCAGCAGGCCAAGGATGTACTTGTATGTACTTGTCTCTTCTCTCGCGCCCAAAGTGGGCCGTCTCCTCCCACGTGCTCGTACTCTCTTGGTGTCGTGGCCCGGTCTCTGTCGTGTTCCATCCGTGGCCAGTGCTCGAGTGTGCTCACCTATTCGCCGCACTCCCTTTGTTCCCCCTCTTCCGCGATCACAAGGCCATCCGGCCCACAATGCCCAGGCCCGGAGGGGCCGCTTTAAGTGCAGGGGATCAGCAATTGTCTTGCATCGGCCTCAACCACTGGCCTGGGCCGATGTTTCGTCTGACTCTACGGGATTTCTCCCATTTTCCTGTGTATACAGAGTTGATCCGCTGCGCTGTGGAAAACTGCAGCCACCACCGCCTGCTCGTTCGCGTCGGCCCCAGGATCCGTGGCCACCTAATTTGTGCGCTGCCACAATGAATCCTCCTGGCTTCCGCCGGCGTTCGATCCGATTACTCCGTGGGCCCAGCGTCGGTTACCAATGTGCTCGATGAGTCTCGGCAATGTACAGTCCGTAGGTTGTACCAGCTCTGGGTACATGTGCCCACAGATGTGCGCCGCCTCAGTGAAGCAACAGGGCATTCCGGTCAAGTGCCGCAGTCTGCTTCTAATCGCTGGTCTTGGAGTTCGATGCAGGGGCTTTACAGGACCTACATCTCGTGACCCCTGTTGTCCTCTTTGTCTCTGCCGCCATTTTGTTCCACTCGCCGATCCGGGACCCGCAGCCCACAGACGAGGATAACTCAGTGTCCTCACCCTCCACTCGCATCAAAGTTTCAGCGAGTGTAGCCATCATCTTCACACACCTGGGCATTATTTTTCAGTGCCAGCCGGTTCCCGTGCACGCACTTCTCCTCCAGGATCATTGTAGGATCAGCGGAGCTCCACGAGAGCACGTCCCTTTACTTGGCCGTCCAAGCCACGCCCCCCTATTTACCCACTACTTGTATGAAGCAGCAACAAATAAAGTTTCTCTCTCAACTCACCATCTGTGTGTGCGGTGCACCTTTTATCAATTACCCCCTTAAAAGCAGCTCATATAAATGAATGACATTCTTTCTTCCTATAGCACAGAGAGACAAATGCATAAGAGTTCCAAGTGGGTGCATAGGAGTTCCAAGTGGGTCATGTAGGGTGCGTGGTAATATCTGACCAGTAGATACTGTTGGTGCCCATATTGTTTTACAAAGTACTTCAGGTATAGGCTCCTGTGTTACAACAATCCATCTTTGGACATACCCCATTGCTATAGAAGTACACAATGCCCATGCCTGTAATGCTTCACAAGAAAGGGTGTAATTATGAGGGTAACATAGAAAGTGTTGCTAGGATTCCCCGTAACACAGCCTATAATTCTGCAACGCCAGCACAACTACATGTGCAAAAATATTCAGAACCACTCATACCGTTTATTAAGTGGTTAAACAACGCATTTTTGAGTCTGAACGGTTAGGGTGGGCAATATTTCTTGCAGTGAAGTAAAAAGCATGGCATTCACACTGGAATCCAGGTTTGCCCATTCTGCCAAATCAGCATTATGGTTCTGCCGCCACAGACATGTTGCCTGCTTTTGAAGAGTTTCACGAGGAGCGTGGTGTTTCGCTTCCATGTTGGTTTCGTCTAGCCCTCCGAGAAACTTTGCACAGGTCTTTTTTCGATCCATGTTATATTCGTGCAGTGATACGAGAAACTTTGTGATTTTTTTTCCAAACCGTGTTAGTTTCCTGCAGTGACACAAGAAACTTCCTGCTGTTCTTTGTCGATCCGTGCTCGTTTTCCGAAGCAAAACGTTGTGCAGTTCTTTTCCGAAACTGCGTTAGTTTTGCGCAGCACCACCAGAAACTTTGCACAGTTTTCCCTGATCCGTGCTAGTTTCACACAGCAACACGATAAACTTTGAGCAAGCCTTTTTTCAATCCGTACTAGTTTTGCGCTATGCCATGAGAAACTTAGCATGTTTTTTCCAATCCGTGCTAGGTTCGCACAATGGCACAGGAAACTTTGTGCTGCTTTTTCGATTTGTACTAGGTTGGCTCAGCAGCACGAGAAACATTGCTTTGATCTTATCAATTTGTGCTAGGTTCGCGCAGCGGCACGAGTACCTTCGGGTGTCTCTTTTCAATTTGCACTGGATTTGTGCAGTAGCAGGAGAAACTTCACACTGCTCTTTCGGTACACGAAGGTGGCGGAACAGCGGATTGGGGCACAGCGGATAAAAATCAGAGAGATTTCGCTTCCGCTGCTGGCAGAACGGAATCTAACAATTTCGCGCAGTCCTACTGAAGGGAACCCAATTATGTAGTGGATCAAAAACATAATTAACCCCAAAGGGGACAATTGTATTCAGTTTCAACAACTGCCATTGGAGAAATGTGAGGTTCTGTTTGTGGCTGAAAGTGAAGAAGTTTCAATCATTGCACAGCCTGAATCTGCCTTGTGTGGTGCAGATTAATAGATACCTCCCACTCCCCTAACCCCCACTATTCCCACGACTCTGATGACCCACAGGATTCATCAGAGAACATACCCCATGGTTATGAATCGCAGAACACAACAGAGAGCAAACCTACAGGTGAGGTAACTTTACATGCTCAAAATGATCACACTCTTAACACATGTGCAGAAATAAATAACAAACACAGATAGTACTTAGTAGTTAATTAGGGAGGTAGTACAAACTTGTAAAAAGGGTGGCAAAACTTAAAATGTTTGAGACATAAAAGGCTCCTTTGTAGACACATCCTACGATACCAGTTGTGTCTAAAATATCCTGCCATACTCAGATACTGTATCAGAACATACCCATTTACAAGACCTATTGAAAGACATAAAAGGTTTTAACAATGAGAACCAGCGTTGGCTGGCAAGATGTGATGATTCAATGGACAGCAGCAGTAGCAGCAGCTGACAGAACAAAGATAGTATATTTAAGGTCTGTAATTCTTTGAATCAGATGAAGGGTGCTGGTAGGACATGGGATAGTTCTCATGGGACATTTTAAAAGACAAAAGGAAGCAACTCAGATCTGGAAGCTAGAAGACATAATAACATTGAGTCGTATTCACTGGACCCATTTAGAAAGACAAAACGCTTTAAAAAAAAAAAATTGACAGCTGTACATCTTGTACATAAAGGTTCAGGTACTAAGTTAAAAAGAGCTAAGGCAACATTTAGGAAATAATCGAAAAAGACTATTGTGCACACTAATGGATTTTTGACAACTCTTCAACACAGCCCCCCTTTCCCCCACCTAGTGTCACCACAGAGCACCAGTAATCACAAACTGGATGAAGACGACGGTCACAGTCCCATCTTTTCATAGACCCTTAGAAAATGTAGCAGCATTCCCATTTGTTAATTTGAACATAACTTATCATAATTTATCAACAACATAGCTGCGAGAAGCCATCACCTTACATTCATTCATAACACAAGCATGCACGCATCCATACACGTATTTAAATAAAAAATAAATTAACATAAACGTACCTTCTGCCCCAGTCGTGAAGTTTCCTCTGCAGCGCTCCTGCTCCTGCATCATGAACAAGAATCGGGAAGCAAGTGTTTCCTGGTTTCTGCACATGCATGCAGGGGCCTGAGCGTGAGTGCTGAAATGCCCTGCTCCAGCCTGCTCTCTCTGTATGTGGGAGGAGGCGCAGGAGCTCCCCCTCGCACATACAGACATGCTGTTCCAGCCAGCATTTCAAATGAGCTATGCAAGGCAGGCGAAACAAACGACCCCAGCCGTGCATGGCTCATTAAGCATGTGCGGCTGGGGAACTGAACTGTCAAAGGGAAACATTTTTTCCCTTTGACATTTCAGCTAGCCATGAGCGCTCCCTCAGTTGAAAAAAGCAGCTGAAGGAGCACCCAGTATTTCACTGGGCTAGATCTTCCATAATAGGTGAGGGGGCACTGGGTCGACGCCCCCTCATCCATTATGGACGAGCTTCCCCTGCCCAGGGCTCCCCCTGCCTTGCTTTTTCTTTCTTCCCTTTTTTAAAAATAAAAAATAAAACGTTTGTCTTCTTCCCCATGTCAGTCTGGGGTCTCGTGCCCCCCCTCTCCCCATGGGATTAAGGCTCTCCCCCCCCCCGTAGAGGTAGATACGCACCCCAGTTTGAATACTCTGATTTACAGCTATTAACCACCTTGCTGCATTCTTTCAACATAATTCAAGCATGGGTGTCTCGTACTGTTTTTAGCAGCTGCAAGGCAAGGAGGGGAACACACACATCATGTTGAAATGGACCCGCACTAGCCCTCAAACATCATCAGCCCACGCTATCTTGCTACTACCTCCCTCTTCTCTTTTTCATTCACACTTCCTTTGTACCAATATCACCTCTTCCACTATCTTCTAAACCCTATACTCTCACTCTCTCCTATGTCCCATAGGTCTTTCATACCCAAGCTTTCCTTACTTTCTACCTCCTCCCCCTTCCCATTGGTCCTTAATAAAACCTGACCACTCTGGCCAATCTGCTGGAGCTTGGATTTCAATGGCCCAAAGCTTTAAAAACAAAAATCCTTGGCCACGCCTTCTTTTTCACTCACTGCGTGTATGCACTTCTGTGGTCCCGTTTTGTTGATGCTCGCCATGCATGTCACCTTCTTCCTTCAGCCCTAGGAAGTCGGCTTTCATGCCAATATTCTGTATAGTGCCTGATATGATATATGATATGATAGGGCACTTATAACGCACCTGTACCCAAGTGTTTCTAGGCGTGACAAAACAAGGAGGGGGAAATAAAGGGAGGACAAAACAACAATCTTTCTGGGCCCTGTGTCATTCAGATCGCGCAAGAGCAGGGAAGGGGAAAGGGAGAAGTGCTGTGGGGGGCAAGGAGAAGTGCAGGTAATTCAAAGTGCAGCCACATGTGGCTCAGTGCAGGTAATCAAGAAGTGCAGCCATTGCATGGCTCAAATGTGCATAGAGAAAGGACTGTAGTGTTGCAGATACAGGCCACAAATGCTAGAAGAGTAGAGGAGCCGGGCAGCAGTGTGAGGAGCAACTGGGCATGAAGGAGCCTGGGCCCAAGTTCAGAGGGTAGCCAGGTGGCCAGTGTGTGGAGCAGCCGGGAATCAACAGTGGAGAGGAAGAGAGAAAGCGGAAGCGAAGAGGAAGTTCTTGAGTTGCTTCCGGAACCAGAGACGGTTCTGCTCAAGTTTGAGAGAGGCAGGAAGGCTGTTCCAGGGGGAGGTCCCAGCTGGGGATAAACATCTGCCCCCAACTCTCTACTTGGAAAAGCGACTGACCCTCAGAGAGTTCAAAGTGGATGAGAGGATAGCTCGAGAGGGGAGATGTTTAGGAAGAGAGAGTTGGAAGTAGTGCAGTACCAGGCCCCAGAATGCCTTGTGGACGATGCAGAGGGTCTTGAACTTGATGCCACTGGGAGCTGATGAAGAGATTTCAGAGCTAGAGATACGATCCCTGGGTTTGAGGCCAAGGACAAGTCTTGCAGTCCTGTTCTGGATAAGCTGAAGAGGTTGGAGAGTAGAGGCAGGAAGATTTAGAAAGAGGCTGTTGCAGTAGTTCAGCCTAGAGAGAACCAGAGCTCTGGAGACAATGAGCTGCTGGGGGAAAGTGAGGAAATGAAGAATACCTCTGAGGAAGTGCAGTTGATAGTTTGACTTCTTAGAGATGTCAGAGATGTGAGGAGAGAAGGAGAGGGTGGAGTCAAAGATGACCCCAAGGTTCTTAGCCTCACAGGTAGGAGCAGGAAGAGGGCCCACTGTGGGCGGCCATAGAGAGAGGAAAGGAAGAAGCTTGTGTTCCGATGATGAGGATCTCAGTCTTACTGGCATTAAGGCAGAGATCATTGGCGGCACACCATTCCTGAATTGTGGTCAGACAGTCTGGCATGAGAGAAAGAGAAGAGGCGGCTAATGGGAGCCTGAAGGAAAGCTGTGTGTCATCCGCATAACACTGAAAGTTGGAGCAGAAGAACGCGATGCAGTGGGCAAGAGGTGGCAGGTATTGGTTGAACAGCCAGGGAGAGAGTTTAGTCCCCTGGGGAACACCACAAGTGGAAAGAGAGATAGACGAGAGGAAATACCCAGGTTGAACCTGGGAGGGTCGGTCAGTGAGAAAGGAGGTCAGCCATGCCAAGGCCTGATCAGTGATACCCAGGTTGTCATGGAGGCGATTGAGTAGGATGGCATGGTTGACCATCTCAAAGGCAGAAGAAAGATCGAGGAGAATGAGGACAGAAGGAAGATTAGAATCAAGGTTTGAGAGCAGGTCTTCACGGATGTTCAGGAGAGCAGTTTCCGTGCTTCTGGCAGCTCTGAAGCCAGACTGGTAGTCGTGGAGACAACCAACAGATTCAGTGTGCAGATTAAGCTGGGAGATGGGCAGCCTTTCCAAGATTTTGCCCAGGAAAGGGATGACAGGGATCGGGCAGTTGTTAGCCAGAGAGGAAGGACAGGCAGAGGACTTCTTTGGCAGGGGGTGCACAAGGGAGTGCTTAAAGGGGGAAGGGAAGGTTCCAGCGGCAAAGGAGTGATTAAAGAAATCGGCCAAGGGTGGAGCAAGGGTGTTGTTGTGGTCCTAGGATGGCTCTGGATGAACAGTGGAGAACCTCTTTGCGAGGTGTGCTCCCATGCTGACGTGTTAAATTCTGGGAACTGTAGAGTCCTTTAGGTAACAGCAAAGAACTCTGGCCATAAAAGAGGCTAAAGGGAATAATGTGACATGAAGTGCTACCAATATTTTAACTATACAAGTCATGCTGAGGGAGTTCAAGGACTGGATTACCCCTAAGCCCCAAAACAAATCCCCCCTCCCCTCCAGGTAGGACCGGCTGTGGCACGTGTGGTACACATCATTAAGTCATTATGGTTTATTCTTTTCAACAGATGCAAGCCAAAACTTCCTGTTTTGTAGATGATTGTAGTCATAAGTCACACTCTGAATGTACATGCTTCCCATGTGGGCTCGTTTTTCATGATGCATTCAAATGTTGGACTTTTTAGACAAGATACGGTACAGTTTACTAATAGCTAACAAGTACAAGGGAAGGGATATGTCACTTTTAATTCAATTTAAAACATGTGCATGTTAAAGACTGGCTATTGTGGACCCACAGAGGCTATGCCAGCAAGTGGTTAACTAAGAAGTGAGATATGACCTGGTGACCAGTTCAGAAAAGGGAGGAACGTCAATCATCAGGGAAGCGCTTTGACCACCCGTTATTCTGGGCCCAACGAACCATACTAACACTTCAAACACGCCCGGGCACGCCACCGCGATCTTCCATGCCGGAATACGTCTACCAAATTATAGTAATTAGCACTGGCGAGAGAGAGCCGTTGCATCCCTCTTTAGAACATTCTATTGTTCAGTGAAGCTTGCCCCCTGTGCGTGTGAAGGGTGTCTGCCTCCGTGCTCTATTCTTCTGCAGACGCCTACAATGCAATGACAAACACGCACGCGAGCGGCCGCGGCATAAGGGCCTAGGCCGCCCAGCTGTCCAGCGGCAGAAGTAGACTGATTGGTGTGCAAGAATCTAATGGCCGCCTTACTTTTCTAGGCGATGTAGGTGGTCTGTGTTGCCGAAGGTGGCTATGGAAAAATAAAAAGAGTGCTGATTGATAGAACCGCTGGCATATCAGAGGATTTAACCCGCCTCTTGTCTTGAAATAAGCCTAAACTATTAAACTAGAGTACAGGTAGGGAGACATTGTTTATTTATGTATTTATTTGTTTATTTGCATTTATATAGTGCGCACACACCCATGGCTTAGTTACAATGCATAGATACGCATCTAGGTTACATTAGCTCACACGACAATATGGCTTGGTTGGTAGGTGCTTATACATATTATGTTACAGACATTAAGTTATTAAGTAAAGTTGGTGTATGATGAGGAACACACATCTTGTAGGTATTGTTCGGTTGTTTGCCCACCCATTGACTGCCTAGGCCACGTGTGGAGGTCTTGTTCAATAAATAAGCGCACATCACACAGGTGAATCTGTCAGCATAACTCATTTATTGAGTTGAAGCGAAGCTGACAGACTGCCTACAACTATCTGTATAAAGGCGCAGACTCGTGCCCTGCCACAGAGTAGCAAGCTGGGGCTGCTCCCTCCTGCGCTCCTTGTGCCATCGCTGCTCCCGTGTCACATTCCCTCATCATCCTGCCCATGGAGGGATGACGCGACAGCAGTGTTGTGCTGCGCAGTGGCGCGGCTAGTCTGCGTCACTACGCCATGCTAATCTCTACGGCAATTCCACCCAGTTCCTAGCCCAGCACCTCCCTGCCCAAAACACCCCATAACTCTTTGAGCTCACTTTATTCAAGACTTGCCATCAAATTTTGCACTCGACATGCCTGCCAGTGTTTTTTTCAAGACAGTCTTCTGAGTTGGATTTGTAAACCTTCTGCTGGTGCAATGAAAATGTCTTAACCAGGTTGTCTTCATCCACCCTATTTACTTTTTACAGTACTCTGCCTGCCCTTCACTGAAGTCCTGTTAAAAACAAGCATTGGCAAAGCCAAACGTTTTGGCTTGCATATAAGTATTAGGTATTTGCCAGGCACTGCTGTTAGAAGCCCAGGTACTCACACCATTTTGCAGCTGCTACCATCGATGGCCAGTTAATACCACTACGGATGTGCCTGGCAAGTACCTTTCCCATGCCTAGACAAAGGTCCAAACCGTTGGCATTACCAATGCGTGTTTATGTGTGTGGTGGGTATTATGTGCTCCTGTAGGCATAGGACGATTTTACTGAGAAAAAAAATGGTCGCAGTGACTAAAAGTTCTAAAAATGCTACCACCAAAGATTCGATCACCAAAAGTTCGAACCGTTGGTGGTAGCACTGTAAAAAAAAAAACAGGGGCTGTGGGGGTGTCCTCCGCATCGCCCCGCTCACTACACTTCATGGTATAGTGAGCGGGAGTTGCGGGGGACACCCCCGCAGCCTTCCGTTTAAAAAAAAAGAAAGAAAAGAAAAGGACTCTGTGGCGCCGGTTCCCGATCACGGAAGTGAAAGGGAACTGGCGCTGCAGGAACCCAGCATGAAGATGAAGGTAAGTGGGTTTGTTTATGTTGGGGGAGTGGGTGTGGGGTGTTATGGGTGTGTTGTGTGTGTGAGTATGCATGTGTGTCCGCATGAGAAAGGTGCAAACTTTTGTTATTTCGCACCTTTCTTATGCAAAGATTTCGCCTGTGGTAGTTTCAGTCGTGGGCAAATCACTTAGATTCCTCCTGTATGCATATGGGTGTGTTTTGAGTGACACCTTGTGTCAGGGAGTGCTGTGTGGCTGTGTGAGTGTATATATTTGGTGTGTTTTTGTGTAAGGAGAAAGCAAAGGTGTATTATTCAATGCGAGGCGAGAGAGGAGCACCTGGGCACCCAGTCATCTAGACCTGTATAAATGTATTTACATCCTGCCTAATTAACTGGCAGACCTGTATAAATGTATTTACATCTTGCCTAATCAACTGGCAGACATGTATAAATGTATTTACATCTTGCCTAATCAACTGGCAGACCTTTACAAATGTATTCACATTTTGTTTAATCAACTGAACTGAATGGTTCTTTTAATTTTTTCCTTTTTTGTTCTTGGTTTTCATTCGAACAGTCAACCAGCAGATGTATCAAATGAAATAAGTTTTTTGTTTTATTTGTCAATTTTATATCTTTGTTAAAAGCAATGAATTTTATGCACTTGATCAATATACTCACCTTTGTGAAATAAATGAGCAAAACTCATGAGAAAAAAAGATGTTTTCAGTGTGACACTATATTGCTCTATGCTTCTAATGGCTACCTTGGGTTGTTTTAAGTAAGAATAATCGGATATCCCGTATCGGATAACATATGAATAGTTATCATAACTTTCTAAATTTAGTTTTTACAGCTTTTGAAACTTTGTTGTGTGAATATTTGAGACCCCCTCATTAGCTGTACCACTTTTTTGGGGTAATCCCCTTTTATGTGCATCTAGAATCTGTAAAGCATAACAAGTGGTCCTCAAAGGCATTCTGCTACTAGAGAAAAGAAGGTCCTATAGCCACACACCCGTAGCACACAAAAAGGCAGCACGCACTTCCACTACAGACGAAGCAGCAGGTTTCTAAGAGGATTCCAAAGACCCAACAGTCACTGACCAGACAAACATTATCAGGAAGGATGTTCATCTTTACAGAACCTGGAGAAAATGGCACCAATATCTGGGTATCTGATAATAACACCTGCCTTATGAGGGAAGTGCTAGTGCTTTTGCTGGCATATATATGTTGGGGCCACCTTGAAAATAAGATGGCAATACCGGCATATTTTGGGAGTATCTTGGCATATGATGTCAGTACTTGGCCTAGGGTTTGATTACAGTACCGGGCAAATCTTAGGAGTGCCTATTGGTACCTAGCATGATAACGGACATGTTTTAAGTATCTGCCTGCTGGAAAATGATGGGTATACATGAGGATAGGTAATGTGATGTATTATTTAGTACCTGGCTCCCATTTGTTTTACCCTTGCTGTGAGTGGCTCTGTAAAATAAGAGGGAGGGGGCTCTCGAGGAAGAACCCGACAAGCCGATGTAAAATCTGTGGTGTTGATAGGTGCATGTCGGAAGTCTCCGGGTCCTGAATACCAATCTGCTTCTATGGGTTTGTCTCAGAAAGTTGGTGACATGTTATGTGAAGGGGATAACCCAATATCTCATAGGTTAAAGTGCTTTGAATGTGGTTACCCTTGATGTGCAAGTCTGTAGGGCTCACCATTGGTATACTGGATGTGTCGGTGGTATCGTCACTTCCGAGGGTCTGTGCTTCAGTCAGTATGCTCTCCTAAAAAAATGGACATGTCAAGCACGCGATTAAGAAAAGATGATGCTTCTTTTACAATCATGCTATCAACGAAATTGCCATCAGGAACTGTTGCCGGCTTTTTCCGATAGGAAGTCTGCCAGATCAAGTCTGGTATGGCACAGTATACACTAAGTTAGATGCCCATGTGGCACATAACCTTGAGGCTCATTGCGAGTTAGCTGGTAACGGGCAAACTGTAGTACCGTTTCCGCCACTTAGTCTGCCGGAATTACTGGCAGATTCCAAGTGGCGGAAACACTGGTAAATCCACATTTCATGGAGACCAATAGGACTGTCGGATATACCTCCAGCTCTTAGCTGGAGATAAATCATCCACGCTACCAACAAGCTTATATTTGGCCGGTCTTGAAAAGTGCTTGTACACGTTATTATCAGCACTTGATTTCCAGACTAGCCAATTTATAATGAGGACCCATTGCCTGCATGTGCACTGGATATGAAGGGCAGACAGTGTTCTGTGCCAAAAACAGGTTTTTTTAATATCAGGTGATGACGTTTGAGCTCTGTGAGCACCCTGACAGCTCTTATCATTTTGTTAACTATGTGTTTATGGATATTGTCATGAGGCAGAGCTTGGGACTCTGTGTGAAGGACCCTTCAGGGGACCACAGGCAAAAGACAGCAAGTAAGAAGAGAAAACAAGTTAAAAAGCAAAAGATTCCAGCCTTATAGAAGGCTTTTGTGTACATTTTGCAGGAGGAGAGGCCTCCAGACTACATCTCCCAGGCATCCCCGGGCCAAGGACTACCTAATCAAGCCCACCTTGGGTGAGGCACGCGCATGCGCAGGGTCAGAAGCACGGGGCTTGTACTTAGACGCTCAACCAGAGAAGACGTGTCTGCCGGAGCTCCGAGCACGGGGATCTGCACGAGGGGCCACACCCCAGAGAACCTCCTTCCAGGCCCCTCGCCTGCAAAAGCTAAGTACCGCCTGCACTGGGGAGCCCAAGCAAGCGCAGGGGAAACACGTGCAATGCTGCAGAGCAGCGAGGAGGAGCACACACACAGAGGGCTCAGAAGGCAGCAAGGGGCACGCGCAGGGGGCACAGCCCAGGGTCCTTACGTCCCCCTGCTCCAGAGAAGCTAAGTGCACTATGCCATAGCACCCGTAGTGGCGGCCTTAATTCACGCGCAGAACCTTGCGTGGGCCATACAGTCACTAGAGCAGTGCATCTAATCTGCATACTAAGTAGCCACGTGCGGCTCACAAGGGAGTCGCGGCTAGCCCTGCGCAGCTCTTAAGGCAGCCTCAACCCACTACCTGCGGCAGACAGCACAGAGCATTTCGCCACGTGCGGTGGAAAGCTCAGGGCACCTCTACCTGCGGCGAACAGCACGAATTGCACCGCAGAGCCACGTGCGGCCAGAAATCTGCATGAGCATAGCTTAACCACTTGTAGTTGCATGCACATTAACGCAGAGGCACGCTATGGGCTCATTGAGCACTCCAGGAGGGTGTTACTAACCATTTGCATGAGCAGAGCTTGTCTAAACTCCATGTGTGTGAGGAAACACGCAGAATAGTAACTCCCGCTCTCATTGCAGCATTTACACTGCTCCAGATACCGGACCTGAGAGTGCAAAGGCAGGAGACCAGGACTCCCCCCAGGGATAAGTCTCTTTCTGGCTCTTAAGCCTTGTTGTGTATATTGTGCATGTATATTCGCAGGATTAGTGTGATTGAAACTGTGCTCATTTGTGGTTACTCTATGTCCCTCTACCTATCCACCTCCTCTCTCCTAACGCTCTTTCCGGTTAACCTCAGTACCAGTACCCATCCAATCATCGAGTTCCTAACCCTCTTTCCCCACTGGGGTCTTGGAGGCTTGTGTAAGCATTGTCTTGCAAGCACCCAGACCGCAGAGGGGGTAGTTGGTTCGTGCCACTCCTGAGCCTGGAAACCGAAGCTGTGACAGATATGATGGATATGTATGTTGTTGTGTACCTAGACAGTATTCTGATGTTTTCCTTGCACCTGCTTACACGTCTAAAATATGAGCATTTAGTACTAGAGTATTTGAGAAACGCCTCTTCCATGCTGACATTGTTGGCTTTCTTGGCTTCATCATAAACCCCACGTTTGTACACATGGACAGGGGTAAAGTCAATGCAGTATTATCACATGCCACGACTGGTACCCTGAAAAGTCTTCAGGAGTTGCAGTGCTTTGCTGATTTTTACCGGCAGTTCATTTGTGGCTTTTACACCATGGAAGAGTCCTTGACAGAGGCGTAGCAAGGCTTGTCTAACAAGTGGGGCCTGAAGCTAATGTAGTTGGGCCCACTGCATTGACATTAACATCTGTAAATGCCCACACAGTGCTACTGAGTGGGCATTTACAGATTTTGGGTGGGTGTGGCCCACTCAAGCCCTACCCTGTCTACGCCTCTGGTCCTTGACCGTCGAAACCAAACCAAGTAGTACCTACTGATGGATGACAAAAGCAAGCTCAGGTTGCCTTTCACAATCTGCGTTTACATCAACACCAGTGCTCCTCCATACAAATCTGCCAAGACCATTCTATGTGGAGGCAGATTCCAGTGGGGAATTGTTGTCAGAAAGATGTTCTGAAACACAGCACTTAAATCCAGTAGCCTGCTACTCATACACCCCTGCCGAACAAAACTACACTAAAACGGTCTGTGAGTTGTCCATTAAATTGTCCTTCAAGAAATGGTGTTACCATATACATGGGGCACGCCATTGCGTGACTGTGTATATAGGCCAAAGAAACTTGTTGGAGTTGAATTAAGTTCCATTTAGAGCATCCAGTTTCTATAAGGCCTGCCAAGCACGGTGACACCACTTCTTTTCAAAATACGACTTTGTTGTGACCTTCTACCCCAATGTTGAACACACTAAAGGTGTTGCTCCAGGCAAAATACCAAAGGGCCCGGAACCCACATGGCTAGGACCAAGTAAGACTGTTTGTTTCTGTGTCTAGCATTTCGGTGCTGGACTGCCCCAGGGCAGGGCAAATACTGATATGTTTGGGATATTTCTTCTATGTGAAAGATGGTGAGCTAAAGACTCTGGGTAAGGCTCTTGTAACCAGGACTCATGTCTGGCAGAGAGTCTGCCAGGACCCCCCTTGTTATCTGAGTAAGTGCAGCCAGGGCACAGCGGCTCTGGCAAGTGCAAGGTGGAAGGGAACTGTGGGTAACAGTAACAGCCCCTAAGTGCGCAGTGGCCCATAGGCAGTGCAGGGGAGACTGATCGTGGAGGAACCTTGTACCAACTGGAATCTGAGGGTAACCAAGCAACCAGTTGGTGCAGGAGACAGGTAGATCAGCAAGGGAGAGAGAGAGAGAAAGCAGAGGAGAAAAGGAAGGTCTTGAGCTGCTACCGGAACTTTAAGTGGTCCGCATCAAGTCTGGGAGGGGCAGGGATGCCATTCCAGAGGGAGGCACCTGGAGATGAGAGAGATCTACCCCCACTCTCTGCCTTCGGAAGCGTCTGACCCTCAGGGAGTTCATACGCTTCCGAAGGCAGAGAGTGTTCTGCATCGCAATGACTAAAACAGGTCTGCTTCTGCAGTTGGGTATATCGTGCATTCTTTCCAGAAAACACATAAGTTCACCAGCACCTGACTCGGACGCAGGAATCCTGTAAGGGACAAGCTGATAAACACTGTGTCCTAGGACCATCCTACATGCCTGAAGACATGGTCTGGTTGTCTACATGATATCTACACATTCTCCGTCTGTGAAAACTCCTACCTCTATATTTTGGCCCATAACCTTTCACAGGGGTGATCAGTCCAGTGGCATATGCCTGGTAGCTACCCCACTGATGGCAGGTTCATGCTGTCTTTCAAACCCCCTTGCTTAGGCCAAATATGAAAGGGACTCTTCGGAGAGCTGCACTTCTTCCCGGTTATGTACCAGAGGCACACTGGGTGTGAGATTGATGCTGTCCTGGGTTCTCACTCCTATTGGTCGAAGTTGTTTGCCAACTGGAAGGGGTTTGCTCTTAAGTAGGGTTCTGGGGGCCAGTGGTACATGCTCATGCTCCCCAGTTGATATCTAGTTTTCAGCGACTCTTCCCTGTGGGGTGCATTTAAAGGCCCCAAACAGAAGTCCCTTTCACATGAATAGCAAGATTTTAAACACTGAAACAAAAACGGACTGGCATTTATTGTTGTTTTTCTTTACATCTATTTATCTAATTCCCCATGATCAGCTGAAACAGAAAATATGTTTAATTTGGCAGTCACTAGTAAAATTATGAAGTTGTGATACATAACTAGTTTTTGCCAAGAAGTTGAAAGGAGAACAAAGGATGATGACAAATGGGAATTTCCATATGTTGCTCCAGACCCCTAAACCAATCCTGACTTGGATGCTTGGTTTGGGCGGAAAGAGAAGGGTCACTGTCCAATCCTAGTCGCAAGGATAATTGCAGGGTACTTCCCCAAGATTGTAAAATTGGTGGAGTACTCACTGCTATACAAGGGGGACTGCACTAGGAGAGAGGGACACAGAAAAAGGAAAAAGACAGAAAAGAAGGGACTCACAGGGACAGACAGAGAGGAGAGACAGACCATCAGGAAGGCTGAAACTTACCATCTGACAGCTGTAACGAGACACTAGAGGAGATTGCTGAGAGCGCATTTGGGCATAGCTCTCAACTCACACGCTTTTGGCGGGTGTCACCCGCCTTCTAAACAGCTGACTCACCCGCCAAGCCTCCTGCATACCCATTCATTTCAATGGGCCTCTCACCCGCCAAAAATAAAATCGGGTGTTTTCACCCGCCTTTGTGACACAAATGGTTGAGAGCTATGATTTGGGTGGAGCTGTCTATTCCTAGGAAGGCCTCAAAGCTGACTGGGCCCTATGGTGAAGAGGCCAAGGCCAACTTTGAGAGTAGAGTGACTAGACCCCTGCTCTTTCTTTCCAGATGGTCCTGAGATGCAGCTGGCTTTCCTGAACCTTACACAGAGGCTTGCTATGTAAGTAGAACTGAACTCTGTGAAACCAAAAGGTGGGGGAGTCTGCTTGCCTTGAATCCTTTCCCTTTATAGTGGGTGGAGGGGGCGGGGGGCAAAACTGTGTTGATCCTTGGCCTATTTAACAAAAAATATGAATTTAATTAATGCCCCATTTGCCAGAACACTACGGGTGAATTTTGTTAAAATTCAAAATTAACAAAGCTCACTTCCCAGTGTGCGCTGAAAACTCTAGCCGATGATTTAATTGGGTAATCGTTGTTGTCCAGCTGACCCTGACTTCTTAAGGAAGGGGGGTGTCTTTGTTCTTAAATCAGTCCAACCTTTTTATCCTGCTTCGCCAACACAGGCCTTTCATTAAGGAGGTCTGAAATCCAAAACTCCCCAAAGCATTCCAATTTTTCTGTCTGACTTCCCAACAGAGACCAAAGCAAGGGGGTATTAAAAACAAACTGATAAATCACCCTGTTTTTAATTGAAACCAAAAGCGTGGGCAAAATCATAATTACCAATCTTGAAATCCTACTGCTACCCTTTTAAGCCTATAGGAAAATAAAAATCGCACAATATTGCATGTTAAGGGTCTTCCTGATTGATGAGTGTAATTATTTTGTGAATTGAAATTTGCAGAAACTGAAGAATTGTGATTGTGTTCTTTTTAATTTCACTTTTGAGATTTATTTATGCTGAGAGAAGTTGATTGTGTTATGCCATGCATAAAGTGGTTTTGGACATTTTCGTACTCATTTCTAATACTTTTAATTTAAATAAATACCAATATATTTTCCGTACACGGGGCCTGGTTCTTGGCTCATTGTTAGCTCTGGGGAGAGGGATCCAAGGTGCATGACATGTGTCTGAGATAGGGCTAAAAAAAAAAAAATCTGTTAAACAGTTTGTTGCGTAACCACGTGTGTGGGGAGGGAAGGAACTCCCTGTGTTGAGGGTGGCTTCTCAATAAACTATTACATCGCATGGAAACTGTGTCAGTGGGGATTTTGCTGGCGGGTGCTATCAGGCAGCGCCTCCCCATGCTGCTCACCAACAGACATTCACCTGAGGCCCTCACTGTACTATCTACTGGTGGCGGGAATGATGGTTGTATCACAGATAGCTGCACTACATGTCAGATATGCCTGGGAACCATACAATAACTGCAGAAGCTCCTTTCCTCTGTACCGCTGCACTTCACAACACATCTCTACAGGAGCACTCTTTGGGCTTCTGAATTTTGTGTCTTGTTCTTTATTGCCGGAACGTCTCTTGCCTACCAGACTGGCTAGGGTTGCCCCTCGACCAATCATTGTTAATCGTCTGACTGTAACTCTGACTGCATCATTGTTCTGTTAGGTCTCTGTGATTTGGTTTCCGCACCCATCCTAATTTCTTCACCGGTGATTCCTCCTGTCTGGACTTCTCTCCGCCCAGCTCCTGTGTGGACTTGCTCAGTTGGCTGATATCCAGTTCCCCTTCATTCCCTTGGATCTCGTGGGCAATGCTTATTTTGACTTCTAAGTACTTCTACTGGCACTCATTTTGCAATGCCTTTGTGCAGTATTGATGACTTTGCTGGAACAATTTGTCTGCGTTTCAGCTGGACTTCTTTTCTCCCCATCTCTTTTGCCTGCATTGACAGGGTCTACACCATCCACTCAGGTGCTCCAGTTTCCTGGTCTCACATACCAGGTATGGTTGGTATCCAAGGGTAGGTAAGGGAGCTATTGCTCTGTGCCGCGACCTTGGAGTATATTGATATTGTTATCTTTTCAAGCTTGGAGGAAATCCAAAAAAGGATTCTACCAGAGCTTACTTTTACTCCATACCTTCTGAATTAGCAGCCGGCAGGGGGAGCCAGCCAATCAGGTGGCTAAGAACGCAGACTTGAATCGTTAGTGTAAGCCTGCGTTCCAAGCTGCCTGACGAGTGGCTCCCCGCCGCCATCTTCCCCCCACACCTCTCCCATACCCTTTTTTATATTTTTAATCCCCCACCCCTAAACTTACTTTATTGCCGCTGCGGCGGCACTCGCAGCCGCACCTTCCTCTCTGCTCAAAAGGCCGCCATAGAAAGGGAAGCTGGGCTCTGTACGGAGCACTGCCTTCTCTTTCCATGGTGGGCATGTTGGTAAAGGTTTTTCCTTCCTACAACGGGACGCAGCACACGTCCCATTGTAGGAATGAAACACCTTTTTTTTTAGCACCCCAGGTTGCTTTGGTAACCCGGGGTGCTAATGGGCTTAACACCGATCCGGCCCACCGGATCGGGTGTTAATGCCACATTAATTCCTCCTTTCTGTTCAACAAGGGCGGGCATGTCGCATCTGGAGGGGTTCATGAGCAACCACTTTAGTTCTAAATACAAAAAAAAAATGAAGCAGTATTCATTTTCTCACAGAAACCATTTTCCATCATTAATTCAATTTCACTGATTGATTTTACAGCATAAATTGTGAATTGCAACTTCACACAGAGATGGTAATCCCTTTGGAGGGGTGCTGTTGTATATGGCTTCAAACGCGAAAATCTTCCTTCTGTGATGTCAAAGAAGTGTATTATGAAAGTCATAATCAACTGCTATCAAATTCCTGCACTGGGATACACCATCTTCTTGGCCAGGTATCTATTATTTCCCTTTTTAAGATGCTGTGGGGTAAAAGAAGAGGGAACTTGGAAATGTCCACTTCCTGTGGAAATACCGCCCACATTGTTTACTGTTTCTGCCATTTGCAATCCTAGTCAATCCACGTGATTACGAGTTTCGGAATGGCAGTGTTGATCCCCGTTCCTGGCGTGCATTCTGCCTGTGATCAATCCTCCATTTGTAAGTATTTCCGCCACTTTACACCACCAAACTCATAATGTGGCACTTTGGATGTATTCTTTATGTTGTATACAGTCACTCAGGTTACCACTGTACGCCCATGCAATGCTGGTCTAAGAGGGACAGCACAAGGGTTGGAAAAGAGTTGCAAGGGGGACCGGGGCATGCACAACATGAAATTATGGATTGAGAGCTGTCCACTACATGGTGCATGTCATCACAGACAACTCAAGCTTTGCTCTCATCGTCTATCAGATGTTACTCTAAATACTTTAGCGGTATAAATATCGGTAACCAATAGCATCCCATCTAAAATTCAATCAATGGGTGCAAGTGTGCAAATAGGAAACCTTTTTCGGGGGGGTTAACTCTGGCTAACTTTAGAGCCTGCGGGGGAGGGGCAAACCTACTTGTGTGGGCGCATCTAAGTTATTTACATATTCTAATCAGACTAGTCTGGTGCAGCTTCAATGATAAAAGCTGTTAACCCTCTGTGTGTCTGAAACCCACACTTAAGAACTGCTGTGAAAATGAGCTGTTCCCTGTACCCCATGCCCTGCTAATCACTCGCCTGACATGCAAGTACTAACACTCCATCACGATTTTAATTGCCTAAAAATGAATGCATGCAAAAGCAGCTGCTAACAATGAAACACTTTACATTAGTAATTGGCTGCCCTTTGTTAAAAGATCTGCACCAAGCACTGTTTATTGTCTGCTTCCGTTCCTGTCATGCCCTGGCTCTGTAGTTCAGCCCAGTCATGTCAACATAATCCAACATTTCAGGGGTGGGGGGAGTGCTGAAGCCCGGTCTGCTCAATGGCTGTTGTGCATCTATATAGGTGCCATGCAGGTCTTACTGCACAGCAGTAGACATGCACTGCACAATCCTGTGAGACCCAGAGCAGGGGCCAGCTTTATGGAAGTACAGCGACACTATTGTGAATGATCAAAGCAAGTATGGCTCCACGGGGTGTATAGAGTACGACAGGGATTTTAGATCCAAGATGTCTATGGTGCCAGATATGACATGGAACCAGAAGGACATGGAGAGCTGGGTTTCATTTATGGGTGGTAAGGACAGGTCCAGTAAGGCAACTGTAAGGTGTTAAAAGGGGTCGTGGAAGCCGTGGTATGGTAAGGATGAGGCCAACCATAAAACTGACTGGTGGCCCTTTCTTCAAAGCCCCACAGCACCGAGGCGAAATGATCAGGCACACAGGGGTTTTATAAATGACATGACATAACATTGCATATCTTATCATTGAGGGACACAGAGGGGACGTCAAGTTAATCAGGGGATACGCATTATAACAAGTTACATTTTGTTCCCATCTTCTTAGGTCGGCCTAAAATGACCAGAGAAGGGTCACCAGACATGTTCGCCAGCATCGAAAGTTGGCTCCCACAGTCCCAGTAGTGACGAGTGCAAGGATGAGACAGCATTGTGGGCATTATTCCAGGAAACAATGCACAGTAAGGGTAACAACTGGGCAAAAAAGATGGAGGAGGGGCAGGAGGTACCTACACACCAGCAGGTTGGTCAGGCCCAGATGTGCTAGCCTGTAACTTTGGACACCCCCACTGCCAAGCGAAATACCTACTAGAGCACCCACAGAATGAGAACGGACAACGCGTAAACCAAGGTGTAAGGTTGTAACTGTCAGGTCACAAGAATCATTGTTATTACAGGTGGCAGCTAATCCCGCCGGGCACTCTGCTGAAGTGCAGCAGGCGGTTCTGCCCACAATAGGCGAGTTTGCAAAGATAGGTGGTGCTGTGACCAGGCCTTGGCACTGCGTGGTAGGGCTCCAACAGCACATCCACCTGCAGATCGACCACAGGATGTGGTGCCGGCACAGACCGGCCTCCTGGTCCACTGTTGCCTTGAGGTCCCTGAGCCCATGGAGGGATTTTTCTTTCTTTTGCTTTGTTCCACTCATGTGGATGTTGATGTTCACCCACCCCCTCACCCCTCCAGGGTGGGCTCCCCTTCCCCCTCCTCAGTCCAGGATGGACTTTTTTCTTTTCTTTTGCACATGACCGGTATGCTCTTTTTTATGTTTTTATTGGCCCCTTGATTCGGCATGGACATTTTTATTTGGGTTTTCATTCCCCCTGGCCTGGATGGTGACATGTGTTTTTGTTTTGCCCTTTCCAAGGAGGAATTATTTGTTTGTTCAATTATGTTTTTCCATTGAGATGTGCAGTTGACCTCTCAATGGCATGATGAATGCAGCTGTGGACATGCATCCATGCACAGTGGTGTCAACTAACATGGCTGCCTTTAGGTCGCGAGAATGGGATGTGCAGGTAACAATGGGTATATGTAATGTAGACACATATCTGCTGTATGTATGATTGCAAACTATGGCTGTTTAAATGCAATGTCACATATTGTTACAGTGATCCTAATCCATCCCATGACAACACTCCATGGGAGGTCCACCCTGCACCCTTTCCCGTCCCTAGTCCCCATGCCCTCTGCCAGGCACTGGCCCTCCTTTCACGTATTTGGAGGTTCAGTTCCCAGTGGAGGTGATGAGGGATTCACATCATGCCAGTTCTGCCTGCAGGTGAGCATGCGCACTGTCTCTCGTGTTGTGTCAGTTTTATTGGTCACCAGGGTCTTTGCATGCATGACACATTTTTACTAGGTGGGTGGGGATCTTGAGTCACGGCGAATGTCTGTCTAGATGTGTGTCTGTTCCCATGCATGTGTATGTATGTGCAGTTATACTTGAATGCAGGTGCATTGTTTTGTTGGATGTACTTACACAATTGTTGCAATTCATGGCAGTGATTGGGCAGCACTTGTCACACTTTAGCCATTGGCAAGATTTCCATTATTCTAGATGTTTCTACTAATTGAGGACATGCATTATCTGGGCACATGCACTCTGTGTATTTTTGATTTTTGTTCTCTAACACTTGCCTCACTGACCATGATGATATCACGTTACTGACACCCTTGTCCTCCCCCTGGCACCATGTATCCTACCTGGCACTGCAGATGTACTTCCTGTGCACATTATTAATAGACCTGTGCCACTTCCCCATCCATTCCCTTGTCTACTTACATGCCCTGCCCTCCCAGTGTTCCACATGGACGACAAATGTTGAGTGTCAGGTATGCTCATCCTCCGCAGTGCCGCTTCATGACACAGCTTCTGGTGACACAATTCTGGCCATTTATGTACATTGAATCCACAGGCCAGGTTTATGAGATTTGCTGCATGTAGGGTTGGCCAGCTATGCGCATGTGGACCCCTGACTGACTGATTCTGTGTTACACAATTAGGTCACTTTGTGTACAGTGTTTGTTTCTGTTGGTTCTCTACAATGGGGTGTGTTGCATGTTTCTTGGTTTGCATTCCTTCTTCGTCTCATCCTGCATTGTCACTGAGTGCATGTTGTGTGTGCGCATTGAGTGCAGATGCATGTGTAACATCATCCACTCCCCACAGCTTTTCTTCATCTGTTCTCCCTGTGTGAGTTGCGAGTGCACTCTGGGATCTATGCACACTTACTGTGACGGTTTCACTCACAGTGTGTGGTCTGTTGGGGGCGGGGTGAGTGAACAGCTGCATGTTGTCCTGAGGTTCATTTGCAGTGGTGTCCAACAGGGGTGAATGTTGCTTGGCGTAGGGTATGGGTATGTAGCTGTAGGCACTTCTTTGCAGGCATGTAGTGTATATGGCATTTTTAGATGTGCATGCCATAGTGGGTGTTGCCGGTGGTTTGTCTGATGTACAGCTGATGATTGACCTTTCACATGTGCACATTCTTTGCCAGTCTGCCCTTCTCTGTCAACCGACATTTGTCATTCATTGCCCACCACATGTGATACTTTCCATCTCTGTTCCTTCCAGGCTCTTTGATCAAGCCGCCACCTGCAAAGGTATTCATGTTTCCTTCTTCCTCGCTTGGCCAAATTCTCTCTGCCCTCACCCACTGTGATGTCAGACATATTCATCCGCATATACGCTCCTGTCAGTCTCCTCCTTGCAGTGCTTTCCAACTGTCCCTCTATGTCTATGTCGCTCCACTGCCTGGCAATCATCACTCTGTGTCCTGTCTCCCTCTTGCACTCTATAATCCTTCAACACTGTGGTTCATGGCTAATTTCAAGTCCCCTGATTGAAATGAGTTGTCATGGATGTCCAGTTTCTTCATGTTGTTGTAATGCATGTCTTTGCGATTATAAAATGTCTTTCCAGGTATGATGCAGTGCATGCACGCCAGGGGAGTATCCTGTGCAAGTAAGTGAAGGCCACACAGGGTGTCACTTCACTTGTGTTGTTGCTTGTGGTAGGAAGTCTGTCACTGTATAGGGTCGCTTTTCTTTTGCTCGGATTGAGGTAAACCGGCCCAGCTTTGTGGGTGCAAGGGAAACAGGGTGATGGTAAACTGTTGTTTCTATGCATGCTGTTTTTTGAAGACAATCAGGGTGGCAGTGGTTGCGGGCTCCTAGTTGTGAGGGTGGCGGTCACTGTAGGGCCTTTGTTAGAGAGTTGTCATGAGGTTGGCAGACAGAGATATTTGTGTGCTGTGACTCATGGTGATGGTTGTGGTGGTGAGTGTTTCCTTGCACTTTTCACATGTGTCTTGCCAGCCACATGGCATCCCATGCAATGATTTATGAATAGTCATGTCGACCCACACAGGCAGTTCAATCCTGGTCCTTCTTCACCTTCTAGGGGTGGTGTCCCAAGTCAAGTCCACACACATGACAGGATTGCTGGCCATTTGTGGGATGACATGTTCTCCACAGACACCAGGCATACACCATTGTCCAGGGGTTGTTGTTTGCCATGGGGAACGTGCACGGTACACAATCACATTTCCAGGCGATGATTGGCAGCTGCTTAGTGCATCCAATTGCTCTCTTCAGTTTAAAAGGAGATTTTCTACAATTCATTCCAGTCCCAGTGGAGTCTGCCTTCCCTTCCACTTCCCTGCTGCCTGCTCTCTTTTGTGTGTCTTTGTCCTTGACCTCTGTTTCTCATTGCTTTCTCATGTCTGCTTGTGTGTTTCATGCCAGTTGCCTCAGTGCCCTGCCTTCCAGTCTAGCACCTGCCTCTGTGAAGTGCTGCCTTCTGCAAGATCTTGTCTTCTGTGCAAATGGTGAGATTTTTGGTCCACCTCTTCTTGGGCTTAGCATCATCGGCTCCATTGTCAGTGTTTACTGCACTGTCCCACTGCCACATTGATAAGGGGATGGCATATCATGGCATTGGGAATACTAGCAAGGTGCTCCTGGGTTTCCATCCTCTCGGTAGTCGCTTTTTCGGGGTCCTCTCCGTGCCATGCTGACTGTGATCAGATGTGTGTGTTGGGAAGGTACCATCAGCATGATAATGGGTAAGTGTAACATGGTCCTTCACTACATGGTACTCGGGAGGCAGGCAGTGTAGGTGTTGTGGGTGGGTAAGGTGTTACTATGTGGGTTGTTCATGTTGCATTGGCGTGAGGTGGGTGGATGAGGCTGCATGTGTGGCAGGACACATGGTGATGGGTGGCTAGTGAGTTATTGTATAAATTTGTCGTACATCACTGGGGGGGACACATGTTACTGTATGTTTGCACGCATGGATGTTTTGCCAGTACTCACATTGATTTGTATTTCTCTACAGATTAATTGTTTATTGAATGATGGATGCGGAATTGTGGAGGAATTTGCTGCTGTATGCATGCACAGGAAACAGCATATGTGTGGTGGTTTCCATGCCGAGAGAGGGGGAGTTTGATCGACTGCACAGTCCAGCTGCGACAGGCTCACATGTGATGAGGTAAGATGTGCATTTCTCTTGCAGTGCACTTTTTTATTTCTGATTCAACTTGACTGCTTTGATGTGATTGTGTATTGTGTGCATAGTGGTTGTCAGGGAATGGGTTGGCCAATTAAACTGTTTATTGTTGTGTAACATGCATTGTGGGTCCAAGGCTGTCCTCGCATGAGTTTGTTATCATCAATGTTGTACTATGCCTTCCTACTTGTGGTCTCATGTGGGTTTTTTGGTGTCTACATGCAGTACATTTGTTGTTGTCCATGTGACAAGGGTCAGGGCCTTTGTTGCTTGTGCAGTGTGCTTTTGGGTGTACTACATGGACACTGTTGGTTCAAGTTGCTATGTCTGTGTTGTTGATTTGTACACTGTCATACAAATTAGGGGCCAGATTCACAGGCTGTTTTCATGTTTGATTGCACCATTATGTGAGGCTTCTGTGAATGTGGCCCTTGGGGTATGTCAACCACTTTTGCACACGGGCTCTTATTCAGTGGTAGTTTTGATATGGAGTGCAATGTCTCCATATTTCCATATTCCTGGTATGCATGTGACTTGTGGACTATTGCACCCCTGCTTTCAAACTCACAGCAACATCAATATGTGTGTGCCTGTGGTGCACATGGTCCCACAGGTGTTCAATCCGCTTTTGGTTGGCTTATAGGAATTGGTGGACATGTTGCTTTTTGTGTCCATGATTGTCTAGGTGCTAAGATTTGAGTGTTGCCTAGTTGATGCATTTCTCTGTTGTAACATATTTGTACTTCTTGTATTTTTGGCATTTTGTACAGTTATTCAGCCTCCAGAATGATTTCACTCCATACTTTGCAAAGTGTTAGTGGTATACTCCCACTTACAAGTCTTTTCTGGGGGCCTCTGCGCATGTTGTTTTATGTCTAAAGGACACACACAATTTGGCCCTCCCACGGGCACATTCTCAGGGTGTTGTTGTGTGCACGGACGATAGGCCCCAATTCATCATTGAATGTCACCTGGGAGTTGGGTTGGGTGTGTGTACTCCACAGGGGCTGGTATTTATGTGAAGTATGATTGGACCAGCTGTGTACGTGCAGCCTCTCCACGTACCCTTTGGCCAGCTATGGGCAAGGGTAGTGCCTGTGGGTGCGGGCGGTGTGCCACCTGCATGTCCATTGGTACACCGCGTCATGTGGCAACATTGTGCAGGACACATGCACCCGCAATGATTCTACAGACTACTGCTTGTGTATATAGCAACAACCCACCAGAGTGGTCAAGAGAGCGGAAACGTGATGTTAGCACTGGATGTGCGTCCACTATGCCCCTAGTGGCTACATGTGCAGTATTATATCTCACCTCAGCTGGTGTTGCGGGGTTCCAGATGGGTGTCATTATGAAGGTTGTCAGTGGGTAGGCACTCTCCCCTGTAAATGTGTACATGGTTCTCATTGTCATTTATTGTAAGGGTCTATTGCTCAGTGTGTGATGTGCATGCATGTGTATGACCGTTCTTACTCACCAATGAGTCATGTGTTGCCATGTTTTCTAGATACTAGGACCAGGTGCAGTGGTGACATGCGGAAAATGTAGCTGTCATGTGTGCTGTCTGGGAAATTAGCATACACATCCATTATGATTCCCTTGGCATCACACACTACCTGCACATTGATGGAGTGCCAGTGCTTTCGGTTCTGGTAGATGTGCTCTGTCAATCTTGGTGGCCATAGCACAACATGTGTGGAGTCTATTTCACCTAGTACACAGAGGAAGCGTGCTACTGCATAGAAATTCTGCATCACTGTCTGCCTTTCCGCCGGTGTTCTGGTCATATATATGTGCCTGCGCACACACATGCATGTGCTGTTATGCATGACAGCACCTGGTGTAGACAGCGTGATTGGGTGTCCTGCGATATCCCACCAACTATTGCAGTGGTCCGCTGGAAGGACCGAGTGGCAAGGAAATGGATGGAGTCAGCACTTTCTGTAGGGGGTTAAGGGCCTGGGAGCAGATGGTGGGTGATGTTAGGCCATCTTCCCACTACCCGACAAGGTCTAGGATTATATGGGGTGGGGCGCCTGTACCTGCCATAAACCTGGTCATCTGGCATCCCAAAAGAGTAGTGCATGTTGTGAAGATCCGGGCCCTGGGCATTCTCCTCCTCCTGCGGTGTCCCTGCACCAAAGCTCAGACTATTGCTGGATTCATCGTGGATGTAAATGTTTGTTTGGTGTGTATCGTGAGCTTTATAGGCATTTGTTCCTAAGCGCGTTGACGTTTACGCCTGCTATCATTTGGTGTATGTGGCCAGGGGTTTGTGTGTGCTTATTCTCCACCCGATGTTCCAAGTTCAAATCCATGAATACGGGTGTATTTGCACTGCTATGGGCATGCGATTGCTTGGCCGTGGACCGTCTCTCAACATGTCCACATTTTCGCATGTTCTTCCTCATTCTGCGTGATCCGCCCAGTAGTTGGGTCGCTGAGTAAGCCGGCCCACACTCTGCTTGGAGTCTCACACAAGGATCTCATCCACTCTCAGAGACGTGCTGGGCCTGCGCGTAATCATCGCAAGTCCCGGAAAAGTCCTGCACATTCGTTTCCATGAATCGCCACTAATGCAGCAAGTACGGTTGGGGAGACGTGATGGGAGATCAGTCCCTTCAAGGAAAGTGGCGGCTCTCGGAAGCTTCCAGTCTTCCAACTGAAGGGTGATGGTGGCTGCCTTTTAGCCCCTTTGGGCATTTCTGCTGACACTGAGGGGGAGAACAGTCCTTCTACAGACTGATAATACCATGGATGTGTCCTATGTCAACAGGCAGGAGAGTTCTCGGTGCAAGTCTCTAGGCAGGCTAGCGAGAAGCCTGGGGTGTTGGGTGGAAAGGAACCTATTGTCACTCAGGGTGGTTCATGTCAGGCATCTGGACCAGACCTTGGTGGACAGACTAAGCAGGAATTTCTCCTCAAGGGATTGTGAGCTATAGGAAGAGGCCTTTCTTGCCATTTGCAGGAAGTTACGATCCCTTAGCTGGATCTGTTTTCCTCAACCAAGACAGCAAAGACCTTGCAATTCTGTTCACAATTTCCATTTCAGGGAGTCTGCGTGACAGATGCTACGCCCATCCCGTGGCCGAGGGGTATCTCTGCGCATTTCCTCCTCTACCCCTGATTCCGAGAGTCCTGATGAAGATCAGAGAGTCCAAAACTGTCAGCATTCTGGTGCTCCTGTCTGGCTAGTCTGAATCCCATTACTTCCAGATCTGGGAATGTATCCGGTGTTTCTCCTTCTGATATATCCTATCCCAGAACTACAGGATCAGGGTTATGTGCGTTGTTGGGGGGTATTGAAGTTGAGAGGGGAAGGCTTTGGGGGCGAGGGCTGTCCTGCAGAGTAGTGCATTCTATTTAGAAGGATGAGTGACCTTCTACTCTGAAGTCCTATTCTCAACAATAGGGATGCTTCAGACTTGGCATGTCAAAAATGATAGGCTAGTAACCCATTGTAGATCAGTGGGTGCTCCAGGTGTTAACAAATGGTTGTGATGTGGGTCAATTTCAATGTTGAGGGCCCAGTGGGCAGCACACAGTGTAATTCGGGGGGCAACAGGATGTGGTACAGCAGCCTGCTCCCTTGTTTCCATTTTACTAAAAGTGTTTCCCTTACTCAGGCCTATCGTTGTATCAGGTGTGCCTCCCTGGCATTTGCCCCTTGTTCTAATAGCCATTAGAAGCAGCTCCCTTCAAGATCCTGACTGTCAAGACAGCCTTCCTGGTAGCCATCACTTCGGTGAGGAGACTATAGGAAATCTGTGCACGGTGTTGTAGAGCTCCATATTTGTTAGTGAGGAGGAAATTCTATTTCTCTGTTGTGATCCTTTATTTCGCCCTAAAGTATCTTTGAACATCCATTGGTCTTAGGAAGTAGTGCTTCCTGCCTTCTTTCCTAACCCTGGGTTTCCTGAGGAAGTAGATTGTGGCAATTTGGATCTGCGAACAGCAGTTTTTGTGCACTAAGAAAGTTTCGAAGCATTTCGGAAGGCATGTAACATTTTTATCACATTTTTGGGGAATCATCCAGGTTTCAAGGCCCCAGTCCCAAGAACTTTTCAATGGGTTAGGGAGGTCATACCTTTGGTTTATCTGTCCCCTGGTACTCATTCACCGTTGGGAATATAAGGCAGATCCACAAGGCTGATGGCTGCTTCATAGGCAGAATCCCAGGGTGGGGGTGTCTATTGATGAAATCTGTAGAGCCTCCACTTGGGTCAACCTGAACACCTTTGTCCAACACTATTGGCTGAGCCTGCACAGGATGGGCACAGATGTCTTTGGTTCAGGGTTACTGGGGTTTGGTACCCTCTGAGTCAGGGACATTTCTTTCTATTGACCATGGTAAATAAAGTGGTGGCGGTGCTTGCATTACTTTATGGTTGTGTGTGTGTGGTTCTTTGCCCATTCAACACTCTTAATTTGGTATACCTCACAAGTAAGTACTGGGATGAGGATGAGGAAGAGGGACGTAGGGGTAATGTAGGGATTACTTACCGGTATTCTTCATGACTCCTAGTCCAACTCTTCCTCATCACAGTACCTTTGTCCCTCCTCACCTCCCGATATAGCTGAATGGGGCTATGACTTGCTTATTGTTAACTGGGGCCTGTCGGGTTGGAGGAGGATTACAGCCTCCAGGGAGTTTGCTTTAGAGTGCAAAGCGCATCAAGCGAGAAGCGACTTGGAACAGTGACCTACAGGATCCTTGATTTTCAACAATTTATGAAAGTTCTTTAAACAATGCAAACAACTCAAGACTTTTCATTTCTCCTCCTCCTTCCCTCTCTCTCTCCCTTGCTAACCATCCCCACAGTGGCTGAGATTGGAGGCCTGTCCCCTCAAGAGCCCAAATAGGGTCCTGGCCTTCTGCCCAATCACCACCAGCATCTGCACCCCATCTGCTCTGGTCTTTGAGCCCACACCTGCCTGTTGGGTGGCTTGTCTCAGCCACGTACTTACCTATTGGGTGTTAGACCACCCCTCTTCACTTGGGATAACTTCACCCGTGCACTTACCTGCTGCCTGCACCAGGTACCTCTGGCACTTCCCCCTGGGGGACCCTCTAGCACTTACATTCCTGCCCCCAACCCCTTCTCTTTCACTGCACTTGCACGCTCTGAATGTCACAAGGCCTAGTAGGACCATTTTTTGTCTTTTATTTATTGTCATTTCTATTGTTTATTTGTTCCCTTCCCTTTTACCTTGTGGCGCTTTGAAACACTGTCTTGCTGTATAAGCACCTTATAAATGTCCAATAAATAAATAAATGTTATCATGTCTGTCTACAGAACCCGTGCGAAGTACGGATACTTTTTGCTATCCTAAATATTTATGACAGCATAACTAGAATTGTAGGTTCTATTTTTTTAAAAAGTACAATTTAGATCAATATACTGCTCACCTGTGTAGCCTTTAATCAGGAACTGAATCCTTAAATAAACTAGACATGGCATCTAAAACTACAGCCTGGATTGAGTGACCACCTGGAAAACCATTGGAAGGTAACACAAATGTGTTCCGAGACGCCCATGTTACAGCGCTACAGATATTCAACAAGGAAATGCTGTCTTAGAAAACTAGGAGGTCACTACGCCCCTGATTGAGGTCACCAAGCCCCTGATCGATCAACACTAAACCCCAGGATTTTCACAATATCCTGAGTGCCCATGATCCACCAAACAGCATCTATTTCCACTGAGCTGAGATAACTATTTGGAAGAAGCCAAGCCATCCTTCACACATTCTCACACTAGAAAAACAGCAGCCAGAGCCAGCCATGAAAAGCAAGCCTTTTGTTACTGAACAGCCACACATGTTTGCCAGGGAAGCAATGGAGACTTTAATCTAGATTACACAAGGCAGGCTTTTTACATATCTTTGAGGAAGTGACTACGTGTTATTACAAAACTGTACACAAACGGGCCTGTCCCAGTGACGAACAACATAGCAATTGATAGCATTGGTTCCTGCTAGAACATGTTTGAACCATACAGTTCTCGCTGCTTCGTTCTAATGCCTCTGGTCATTTTGCTAAGTATAGTCCTTTCTTCCTGGTGATGACTGCAGATAAGGTTTTCGTTCAGTGGCATTTCAAGGCCATGGCTTCAGCACGTTTGCTTTTACAATATAGCTCAGCAGTGTTAAATTGTGATGCTAGTGTGCATTGCCATTGCATCACATATCCAATGTATTCCAAAGTGATAGTTCAACACATTCACCTACTCAGTGTGAGTATTGAGTGGTTCATACTCGTACACCCAGAACCAAAGAAAATGAAAGAGGCTTCATAGAACCAGAAATACGCTGTCACAGTCATCTAAGTCTTTACAGCTTGGCCTATTACTGGAACAGCTTCCCTGCCACTCTAAAACTTGACGAGAACCACCTATGGTTCCGGAAGCACCTCAAGACCTTCCTCTTTGCTTCTGCCTTCGCTACCCCTCTCCCCTGCTGATCTGTTCTCTCTTGGCACCGTTCACCTGCCCACCCTCTGTCCTTTGGGCCCAGGTACCTGCTCACCCTGCCAAACTCCCGCACTGCCTCCGGGCCACCCCTTGCACCGGGGTCTGTATCTGTACCCATACAGACCCCAGACCCTCCCTTTTTTCTTCCTGCACTTATCAGACCTACCCTGTCTGCTGCCTTAAACCCAGCACTTGCCAATTGCTGGCTGCATTACCACTGTTTGTTGCCTTTATTTATTTATTTATTTATTTATTATTATTTATCTGTTTCTCCTTTGCTACGCACTCTCCACTTCTCCCCCTTCCAAGCACGTTTCCCATCCCCCTCTCCCATGCACTTGCGCCTTCTCAATGTCACTGGGCCTAGTAAGATCGTTGTTTTTGTTTCTCCTCTGTTCTCCTTCCCTTGCCGCGCTCTGAAACACTTGTGTACGAGCGCGATAGAAATAAATAATCAATATCAATATCATAGATGATAAAAGACCAGCAGAGCAATACCTTGATTAATGTGGAAATCTGAAAGTAGTTTAGGACAATGCTTGTGTGAAGGTGAGAGCTCCAAACTCTCATGGAGAATTCTAAGAAATGGTGCAAAAAAGCATAGAGTCCCAAAATGTCTCAAGCACTTAGCTGAGATGACCTCCAAAGGAAGCACAACCTTAAACGATAGGAACTTTAGTGGCCCAAATGAGTATAACTCACGGGCATATAGAACCACTAGAAGGACTGTAAAGGAAAGAGCGCACTGACCTTGGGACTAAAACTCTCATGTCTTCTTCCAAGATTTCCATAGTGTACACCACTGGTACCTACAACCTATTACAGATGCCAATTGACACCGGAGGAATGAAACCTGAAGGGCCTTCCCGAACTCCACCCTCTGGCATTGCAACACTTTGGTGAGAGTTGCGCTCATGGGCTGGGGGTTGCGTGCCAGAACAATTAAATGCTCTTACTGCATACGCAGTGCAAAACACCCGCACAAACCCACTTCAAAGCAGACTCAAACCATTGATTCACGGCATTGGCCAGAGAAAAAAACGTATTAAGAGACAGTTTTACGCCCCAAAACAATAGAGAGCCTAACCTGAGACTATCCGGGCGTTCTTCTTCAAACCCCAAGACAGGGTACATTCTTCACAAGTACATAGAAACCAAGAAGGCCTGCACCAGGGAGTGGTCATGGGTAGGGCCCACTGTGAAATGAGCATCCATCGCATGTCGCCTCAGCCACAATTGGATGAACTTGATCTGCAGAGATCCCCTTTCTGGATTACTCCTCCGTCCCAAACAACCCTCAATCCTCATCCAGCATCTCACCTCAAACCCATGGATCCCCCAGACCGGGTAAGGACATAAAGACGACTAATGTCATTGCAGAAAACAGAAATAAAGTACAATTTCATTTGCCAGCTGTTCGTGCATTTGGCAACACCCCATTTTAGTGCAGTGGGATAGATATACATGAGAAGATGGAATACCTCTTCACGTTTGAGAATATCAACACAGCTACAGAGACACTTGAACCTCAGTGATCTACAAAAACAGACACTGGTGAGTCGTCTGCATGTGCTGGGAGGATTATGGGGTTCCGGGTAACACACAAGACCCAATTTGAAGGAAATGGAAGATCCCCTGGGATTCCACGCTACTGTTCAGGAGAGCAGGGTATCCCTCTGGGTGAAGACAGGCAGCCAACACATTCCCAACTCATGGTGCATTGGATGGTGGGGTGGGGAGGTCCACTCAGACATCAGCTCTGCCTTCCCCTTGATTGCTAAAGGGGGCACAGCATAAGCAGAGGAAAGGGTGAGAAACCAGCTTACTCATTCCAGCTCCCAGACTTGGTTGGATAAGCAGAGGTCTGTTATGTTCAGAAATGTAAACAGGGATATCGTACCTTAAAGTTGGATAGAGAGCATGCAGTGCACTCCCCCCCCACCCCCGCACACGCCTGTAGCACAGGAGCCGGCAATTTGGAACATGACACTGACTGATAGGTCTGTCATTGCTTTGCTGAACATACCTTAGGACCACAATTATATATTCCATGCATTCACTATCAACTGGAGGGTTTCCGACAGCCTCTGTGCGATGGCAAAGCAATGCAGAGGAGCAGGCTTCTGGTCCCTTGCAGCTGTGAACATGCTGACAAGGCAGCATGCCTGAGGATCAAGCTCACTACTGAGGCTGAGGCGTAAGGCTCGCTTTGGGTTGGGGGGCAGAAATGAATAGCCAATGTCCCAATCATCTCTACAATTGGAACCCCAGTGAAAGTAGCCTGTGATGGCATTCCTTGCTGTATTGGGTTTTCTTGACTTCCTCTCCCACCCAGCTGACGTTTACATTTGGTAGGGAGTTTGGGGTAGGGGAAAGTGGCAGGATGGGCACCAGGGGAATTATCTAGCCACATGATAGGAGGTGAAAAGGCAAAGTGAACCAAATACAGAATGGAATGGGCCATATTCTCAAAACATGTTTTGGGGCATGTGAGGAGACGCCAAAAAGAGGAGCAGCCTAATTCACAAAGAGCATCTAAATAAGCGCATTCGAGATGCACCCATTCAGACACCCTGCTTCCCCACTTTGGGCATTCCATATTCAAATTCACAAATGGGGTGCACTTTTAAATGCCCAGAAATTCGGGTCATCCCGCTGCACCTTCTGAAACAGGCCCAGGGGGAAGCGCACATCATGACAGGCCTTATTTTTTAAGTGTGACAGTCTCGGCATAAAGGCTCAAAGGAGAATGCCGCAGTGAAGTCAGGGCCAAAGCTCTCTAAGTAGAACCTTGAACACTTCTATTGAGTGGGCTCATGTGCGTACAAGCCACCAGAGCTTCGGCAAGCCAGCCAGCTCCAGTGCCCTTCTCAACTGGTAGATGTAGAGTAGGGGAGCTTTGGGGAATGACGGATCCCTGCGCTATTTTGGTAGAGGTCTATTTGCTCCCGCTGCCATTCCGGGGTCCCTGCGGGACAATGCTCCCAAAGTCCCCTGAGTTGAGAAAATGGGGAGGGTGCTGGCACCCCGCTTTATAATAGGCGCCAGGTTAAGTGGTGTTCACTGATTCATGATATTTTCTTCAAGGTAGGCAAAAAGATGAGTCTAGAGCCAGTTGGTTATGCATGTTACAGGTTTTAATTGGCACAAGGTTGCTGTGTTTAATGAGCAATGTAATTGGCAGTAACATGAAAATAAGCTTTGCTCATGTTGCTCATTAAACACAGCAACGTTGTGCCAATTAAAACCTGTACCATGCAAAATGATCTTGTTCCTTCAGAACCCTCCCTTGTTCGCCTGTGCACCTCCGCATTATGTTGTCCCTTATTCTCAGATATGGTTGCTTTCTCCTCACTTTTCACCTGCTTGGACCCCGTCCTGACACCCCCAAAGGTCCACTAGGTTTGTTATGTGCCTATGATAGCTTCCCTTCTGTCAAGGCCTTCTCAGGCACATCAATGATTCCATTAGGTCACCCACCTCCTGGTTTGTTACCTCCTCCAGGAATGATGTCACTTCTCCTCTTGTTCTCTCCCCACCTTCTCCTGCTCTCTCACACTTTTGCTTGTTGTGTTCCCACCTCCTCCTGCTCTCTCATAACCTTCTAACCATTCTTTGGCCACCTCATCCTGTTGCTTTACCTCCCCGCCCTGCTGTTTCACCACCCCTCCTCTTGTTCTTTGTACCTCTCCTACTGCTCTCCTACCGACTCCTCCTGTTCTTTCACCCTCCTGCTGTTCCTTTGACCACCTTTTCGACTTGCTCTCCCAACACCTCCTCTTGTTCCCATATTGGCACTCCTTGTTCTCTCACTGCTGCCTCCTGATGCTTCTCCTCATCTCCCCCTTGTTCTTTCACCTCCACCTTCTCACCTGTTCCCAACATCCTCCTCCTCCTACTTTCCTGGTTACCTCTTTTCCTCTCCTCCAAGCCACTTTCTCTTCCTCAATTCAAACATCCTCCTCTCCTCTGCTGCAGCCTCTGCCAAACCAGCTTCCTCCACTCCACTCCCTTTGCCTCCAACACATCACCACCGTCTGAGGCCCGAACTTTTATGAAGGATAACCGAAACAAGACTGCTATTCTGAGTCCCACTGAAAGGCACCCTATATAAGCAAAACAGTCTAGTCTGACAGTATGGGATTTATCTGGAGACGGATGATGAGAATTTTCTGGGGGAGAGTGGAGAGGAAAATTGGAGGAGGGGGTGCAGGCTTGACCCAAAGATTCGGAGGAGAGGGTGCAGCAGTGTGTAGTGAATTTAGTTTGGGGAACTTATTCCATGTTCAGAGAGGTTGTGAGTAACAAAGGGATCAGGACCATAGAAGAAGGAGGCGGTCAGGTCTTGAACCTTAGAGAAGACCCCACAGACTGGATGAGAGCATGGGAGCAGAGCAAGAAACTGTAACTCTCTGTCCTTTGCGACGAGAAACCAGGCATCTGATGGAAATAAGCAAATCAGTTTAGGAGGCCCACTTGGACTTTGTGTTATTAGATAGTTGTGGGATATGGGAATATTATAAATCTAGCTGATAGGTGATTTGCCGGAGAGTAAAAAGGACTGAGACATTTTGTTGGTGGTTCCTACTGTGACGGGTCAGAAGAAGGATGCGGACCATTATAAGACATGTTTAAACTGGTCTTCCTTAAAGAAATGAAAATGCCTATCAGTCCCTGCTTCTATGGGGTGTTTCCTACCTAATAACTGGCTAGAAACTGTCCACCGTCCAAACTAACTTTGACCCTAACACTATGCGAACGACTAAGGACAGAAGAATGACTCCCTTCTCCTGGGTTTGACTTATTGCCAGCTTTTGTTCAATAGTTGATTCCCAACTAGTATCTTGTGACTTCTTTGATCAAGTGATATAGTTCTTGCAATACTTCTTTATGTTTTGGCTAATGTCTCTCTTTTTATGAGTGATGTTATCACTCTCTTCTCTTAGATATTAACTCCTTTCCTTGCTGAGGCTTTCTTCACTTTGATTGTGACTGTTAGGATTTACTCATATAAAAATGATCCTTCACTTCCCTTGGGTTTACGGTTATTGTCTCATTATCTTGTCTAAAACGGATCTGAGGCTTCTCACAATGATTTGCATTCACTTCCTTAGCTTTCTTTGTTATCGTCTCTTTACCCTAACTGAGATGTGTATAATCATTTGTGCAATGATTCTCATCCACTTCTCTTGATTTTTCTATAATCATCTCTTTATCTTGACTGAGACGAGTACGAACACTTTTAAAGTCATTCTCTTTTAATTCACTTGCTCTTGATGTTATCATCTCTATATCTTGACTGAGACGATTAAGAACACTTTTGTAATGATTCTTCTTCACTTCACTTGTTCTCACAGCTATCGTCTCTCTATCGTGAAAGAGGGCCTCATTCCGAGTATGGCGGTAAGGGATAGCGGCCACCGGTAACGAGACCGGTGGCGGTGATCCCTTACCGCCATACTCCGAGTTCCCTTTGCGCCCTCGCCCTTAACGCCTGCTTTGAGCAGGTGTTAAAGTCGAGGGCGCAAAGGGGCCTCCAAGCCAATAACGGTGACCGTAATGAACGGTCACCGTTATTTGCATCTTCCCCATTCCCATTGAGCCCTATGGGGGCTCATTTGGGAATGGGGAAGAGCCTTGGTCAATGGGGAATTACCGCCCCGCCAACCTTGGAATGGGGCGGTAATTCCGCCATCCACCAAGGCGCTGCCGGTCCGGGTACGGCGTCAACCAAGGCGTTAATAGCGCCATTGGTTAGCGCCGTACTCGGAATGAGGCCCAGAGACCAGTATGAATGTACGGATAACGATTATGTTTGTCTTCTGGGTCTCCCACTTTAACTATTACCTCTCAACCTCAGGGATAACGTCACTGGGGATTCTTTTTGGTCAGGTTGAGTTTTCCTCTTCACTTGCCAGACTTCTTTCGGTCTTTCGGTCTCTCATACTTCACACTATAATCTAGGATGGCTTTCCGGTGACCCATGCACCGGTGCGTTATATGGCTTCAGCTGATTAGTGGGCTCAGCGACGCTGCAAGGACTGTTGGTCCACCACAGTCCCTCTGTAGTCACTCCAAAACTCACTCCTTCTCTTACTCTCCAGTTTTCTGGACGCGCCACGCCCAGCACCTCTCTCTTGGCTCGCCAACCGATTCATAACTCAGAGGTTCTTTGGAGTTCCCAGTGTCTGCCCCTTCTCGCTATGTCAGCGTCCTGGGGTTACCCCAGCAAAACTCTCTCTCTCTCTCTCTCTCTCTCTCTCTCTCAGCATTTGCCAACCTCTCATTCTCTTGCCGTCTCCTCCTCATTCTAGTTAAATGGTGTTTTCTATTTAAAGGGACATCCACACTTTCAGTTTCACAGTAACACATTCATGTTCCTTCTTAATATGCATCTTGGTAGAATATGTCTGAAAAGAGACTCTTGGCAGAATCTTTAGCAAGTTCCTCACAGGAACGGGAGTCCTTGTTCCCAGAGGGGGAAGTCTCTCCCAGTGAGGTCCCACTTACCTCGACCCCTAGGGAGGATGTTGCGGAGCAGGCTCACCTCTCTACCCTCACAGGGGGACTCAACCTTGGGGAGAAGGAATTAGTTCCCATGATTCATCACACTACTCTCACTTTTTGACAACTGTACAATCAATTTGATGAAAATAAACTACACTGGAGAGCTGAAATATCACGTTGACCCTCTTTGTGTGCCACGTAACTTTGTGATAGTGGGGATTTGTGGAGGTATGGGCATGCTCTGGTATTCAGCTTAAATTTGGTGCGAGAACAAGACTTGGTTCACCACTCCCCAGGCTCCTAAAATCACTGGCCCTCATTACAAGTCAGGCGGTGGACCATGGTTAGCACCATGGTCCATGCCGGATTCCGCCATGGTGGATGGCGCAATTACCGGCCCATTCCAAGGTGAGTGGGGCGGTAATTCCCCATTCAACATTTGCCCTTCCCCATTCCCATTTTTGCCCCATAAGGCATAATGGGGATGGGGAAGGTGCTAATTACGGCACCGTAAATTACGGTGCCGTAATTAGCACCAAGGTCGCTTAGCGCCTTCGACTTTAACGCCTGCAAAAAGCAGGCGTTAAAGTGTGAATCAGGCGTTAAGGGTTAACGGCGCCGACGGCGCTGTTAACCCCTTAACGCCTGACTTGTAATGAGGGTGTCTTAAAATGTATACTTGAGTTCTGAGCAGTGTCAGATGTGCAGATAGGACAGAATTTCAGCAGCAGCAAGAATCATCAATGCGGCAGCCATTTACTTTGCGTTTTACTTCCTTGTATAACCAGTCTGTGAAATAAAAACCCACTAAGCCGGTCCCTTTTGAAGGAAAGATATGCTTAGCAGCCTTGAGCCCTGCCTGTTGTCTTTATTGGTTGACATTTTACAGCAAGAATGAACTTGTTTTTTTTACTTTCTTTTTATTTGAATGTTAAAAAGTGTTTACACAAGTGAATGACTCACGCTTAAACTTAATCCATATATAGAAACATCAAGTTATTAAATAATGCAAAGGGGGAGCTGCACCGCAATAAGAAAGAACACAATAATCAGGTATGTACAATTTCACCAATTGCTGCTCCAGGGGTAAGGCTACGGGTGGAGATAATTGACATGTTTTTGTAGAGCGCTGCGAGCCATATTTTTTCTGCAACTAAATGGTTCAATAAGTCTTCTTGAGTAGGGGAGGCATAGTTATATAAGTTGCCTCAAGCCATAACTTTCGAGTGGATCATTATCCCAAGCGATAATGACGCCTCCCAAATCCCCCCAGGCTGTTAGCACATGGTGATAGCAGCAACACATTGAAGTGGGAGAATGGAAGACCAGGCTCCCGTCCTTCCCCTCTCGCGCCTGGCCTAAAGGATCACGGCCCAGGCACCCGCCACGAGAAGAGTTTGCCCATCTACCAGACGACCAAATACCCTGGTACAGGAACATACGGATGTGTCCATCTGCCTGCCCAGCAGCCCGCCCTGTCCATGCCGACACCTGCGGCACGGATCAACTAGACTAAAACCTACACGTCGTTAGAGATGCCATGACGACCTAGCCAACGGTCAGCACACCTTTGCAAATATACACACCGGACACTCCCGCACCAATCTACACGAAGAATATACTCAGTGCTATGACGTAGGCGACAGACATGCTCACGGACGTGCATCTTTATTATTTTCCACATAGGCTCTCAAAATGCAGAAACGCAAGACGCATCATGAACCCATCTAAAGAGCTTGCTTACGCTTCTCCTAAAACCAGGTGACATAATGAGAAATATAACAAAGACACGATACTGGGGATAAGACAATATGATACTATAACCTAAAGCGCCTGTGCACCTAACAGTTCCACCAATACACCAGGCCTAAGTAGGCCGCAAGCAAGAGCTTCCATGGACGTTAAAAGAACAAGAGTCAGGTTGCTGATCCTGCAGAATGAGCCCGGCGAAAGCAGACAGCCAAGATCGCAATGTTGCAAACCCACATTCCGAAAGCGGACAATCAAGGGCACGATGTTGCAACCACGCACGCCGCACACCAACATCAAAGTCACACCTGCAAATTAAACCAGGCACACAGTGGAAAAACAATATTAATTGTGCAGAATTCTGCCTCAAACACGGTCCCACCTCACGTGACCAAGCCGAACCTGACAGGATGCCAAGGCCAGAAAAGGCGTCTGGATCCCTCGTTACAAGACACAGGCAGATACAATTAAAAGGCTCAATGGACATCTGCGACAGTGGAAGTAGTCGGCCTTCCACCTTATGAATAAGTCCTCACATTGTCTGCACGTACTCATAGTGAAACATTGTTGCAAATGACAGGTGCACCGAGAGCTGGGAACAGCGATGGTCCCAGACTGGGAGGCTCGCGAGCGCACCAATCAGAACATGGGGCTCTTATCACTGACGCCATTAACATTAACCAATCATCAGGGGTCTTCATGTAACAATTCTCATGTATCTAATTGTAGGGACAACCCAGATATATCACCTGACTAACCCTTGACCACTAACATTGTTCTCTATACGTATGCTATACTAACCCTACCACTCGAGCAACCAATTAAGAGTGGCGATAGGTTTTTTGCTAACTTTCCAAGGTGACGCAAGTAGCGCGTCATACTAAGGTAAAAAGGGCCTGCGAGCCCCACGACTGTGTGTGTGTCAGGACGGACGCGTACGATCCTTGACCCATCCCTGCCGTTTTTGTCTAATAAACAGCAGAGTCACCTTGCTTCTTGCGTGTGTCTCATACTCTATCTCTTTTGGGATATACGGGAGGAGTTGGGGCCTCCCTGCCCAGAGGTCTGCGGACGGCCCGGCCGACCCCGGCAGAATTTCCCCCCTGACAAGTTGGAGGCACTGCTGAGATCTGTTTAAGATCCGCTTTTTTATTTTTACTTTTTTCCAGGTACTCCCGTTGCGAGGAGGCCCGGCGGCGCGGCCCCCTCTGCCGTTGCCCCCTTCTGAGGACTACAGGACCATCGCAGAGCTGCGAGAAGACCGGACAGCGCAATCCGGATATTGGCCCTCGGGAGCCGGTTGAGAAGTATCCCGCCCACGGTTGGCGAGTGTCCAGACGTGGTCCAGACAAGGGGAGGTGGCGAGCCGCTTGGAGGGGTGCACGCAGTCGAGCGGCCCCGCATCAAGAGAACTTGGTGAGCATGCCACGCACAACAAGCAATGTGAGATTGTGAGGGAGGGGGGAGGAATTAAATATGGGAGGTGGGAGGTGTTGCACAGGTGCGCAGCGAAGGTTTGAGAATTTAGTGTTGGCAATGGAATGAATGGTAACCGAAAAAGTGTGAGAGCAGTCGGCTACGTTACGCGAGGGGGGGGAGCACGAAAACATCACGTGCGGCCGCTCGTAGAAACTGATTGGCCTAGGTCGCGACTACGTGTAAGGGTGGGTGTGTGTGGTTTCCTACGATTTGGCATTTATTGATCAATGAGTAGATGAGGATCCCTATTGTTCGAGCAAGAAACTCGATAGGTAGATGACGTTTCCCTGTAGGCGGTAGCTAGTTAGTTGCCCAATACGGAAGATAATTGGCTGGTTAAGCCCTCCTGTCGAGGGGCGTATCACACACGAGGCGACGCAGCGTGCGCAGTCCGATTATATTATTGATTACCTTGTTCCAGGAGTGACAGGAAGACAGCTGTAAGGTTAACGGGGGTAGATTGCAAGTGTATTTTGAACTTAAAGAATATATGAAGAACTTACCAGTAGCTCGAAGAGATTGGTGATGTCACCAGTAGGGCTTTCATAGGATATCGCGAGCACAAGGCATCTTCGTTTTTGAGAGTGGTGGGGAAGAGAACTGTGGTAAGGGAGTGGAAACGGAGATAAACGGTAAATGAGTTGATCGAGGAAAGGCGAAACGGGGGACGTGGCTGCGCACGGAGAACGCCGGCCACGGCAAGTGTAGAAGAAGGAGGAGGAGCACGTGAAAATAGGACGACTGTATAAGAACGTCATAAGGGGTACGCAGCCGCAGGGGGCTACGTGCGCCTCGGCTGCAGGGGGCCGTAAGGGTGTTGTATAAAGAAAGAAAGACAGAAGAAAATATACAAATGTAAAATACTATATTTTTATAATTTTCCTTAGCGGACTATCGCAAGTCCCCAAACTTACGGGGCCAGGTAACGATATAAGGCTGTATATTGTAAACTGCTAGTGAGATAACAACTACCAGATAGGGGAAGGGTCACAAGTGGAGCGCTACTATGTCATACGGGACAGGATCGGGAGGGTGGGGGAACACCCTCACTACCCCACTACAACACATATGTACAACACTGCCACCCCATAGGGAGAAACTGATTAAGTATAGCATAGAATGGACCCAGGGGACGGATAACAAAATGATAACACCGTGGCCGCCTAATGGTAGCTTCGATCCATATGCCCAACATTCACTATTAAACCATCTGCACAATACATACAAAGGGAAGAAGTTGGCAAACCACGTGGAGGTGTTTAACTTATGGAGGATGTTCCAAGGGTCCCGACCAGGACCAAATGGAATGTTCACTGTGGGGGAAATACCGGAAGAAAAAGAGATTAAGGAGGAAGGAGAGGATGGGAAAAAGGGGAGTGAAGACCCAAAGAACACGGGGAACGGAGGAGAGGGAGGAGAAAAGAATAATACATCAGATGAAATAAAAAAGGAACCGAGCAACGATATACCCCTAGCAAAGGGAGTGAAAACAGAGGGAGGGGGGTTGTACCCTTTAAGAGAATTAGGAGAAATAGAAAGAGGACAGTTAAGGGCGGCTGAGGGATACTCGAACCCGGCATACAGCCCTCCACCATATGTGGCTCATAGGAAGATGCCAGCAGGGGAGGGGAGAACTGGAGAAGAACAAACTGTGGAAATCGGAAATGATGAGTAGGTAGCTGCACAGATATTATTAAAATTACGAGGTTCATTAACAGGAGAAGAGAAGGAGGTAGTAAAGAAAACAGACGAGGATAATACCAGGGAGAGTGAAATGAGGGGGGAAGAGCTGACAAAAGGAAGAGATTTTGGAGGAACGACTAGCAAAGTTAAGGGATGAGCAGAATGAATTGATCAAGCAGCTCGAGAGGGAGGAGAGAGAGAGAGCGAGGAAAAGGAAAGAAGGTAAGAACGAATTGGAAAAAATAAGGGAACAAACTGAGGAGCAAAGGAGAGAAGCTGAAAGGGTAAAAGCAGCAGCAGAAAGGGTGTCAAGAGTAGTGCTGCGAGAAAAGAAAAGGGAAGAAGAAGAAAAAGAAAAAGAAATGGCAATGTGGAAGAGGAGATTACTATCAGAAACGACTAAGAAATACGAAGAAGGGAGGGTGATAGAGAGTATAGTAGAAAGAGAAAGGGTGAAATGGGAAAGGAAGAAAGAGGATGAAAGAATATTGGAACAGATGAGTAGTGAAGTGATGGAGGAATTAAAAAGGAAAAGGGAGGAAAATAGTAGGGAGATGGAGGAGAGAAATGAAGGAGAAAGAGAAGATAGGAGAAGGGAGAGTGAAGCATGGGGGGATGTATATAGAAACACAGAAGTAGCAACAACATCAGCACAAAGGGGAGCGGTTGATAAAGGAGAAAAAGGAGAACTGGACCTAATAGACTTACAAACAGTAACAATCAAGGGGAAAAAGACCGAGTGGGGGGTGCCGTTTATGACTGACTTTTGTAGTGAGGAAGAAGAAGGAGTGGAGAAGGAAGGAAGAAACAGTGAAAGGGAAAGCTTAGATAAACTATACATCACCCGGACCAACACAGACTCACCATGGATCCGTAGGAGAAAGGATGAGCTGGAGAGAAGTGAGGAGGGAGAGCAAGGAATAGCGGAAAGACAGACACATGAGGCCGCACCATCCCCATCACGCCCTCCCCCATCGCACCCTACATGCTCAACCACCTCACGCTCGTTACGCACAATAAAACTCGCGCCCTTCACAGACGAACTGACACCCTATGCATGTTGGCTTAGAGACCTCCCTAGACGCAGGCAGGAAAGACGAATACACATGCCCACATTAAATACAGGAAATGATGGAAGAAGGGGAAAAGATGGAGAAGAAAGAGTTACGAGCAGGGGAAATACGGACGAAATTGACGATGTAGAAGAAAGGGAAGAGGAGGAAGGGTGTGAGGACTCGATATTATGGAACACAAAGGGTAAAACGAGACATAACTTAATGCCACTTCTGGAGAGAGGAGGGGTTAGACCACAGTATGTCCCTTGGAAGCATACAGATAAAGAAAATATAAAATGCAGGCTCCCATCATTAAATGGAGGTGCGGGTAAGTGGATATATGAAATGGAAAAACACACCGCAGGACAGAAACTGGCAGTAGGAGATGTAAAGGGCCTTCTAATATCGATATTAGGGGATACAGCGGAAGATATTTGGAAGAGAGCGGGATACCCTGGGGTAACAATAACAAACACATCGCATGATGGGGCACCATTCGCAAACTGCAGACATGCACTATGGCAGGCACTGAGGGTACAGTACCCAGACACATCAGACATAGGAGCAATTACCTCCCGCAAGATGCGTGAGAACGAAGATCCTGTTGATTATATCCAGGAAATCCAAGAGAAGTGGCGCATGGAAACTAGATAACAATGGGATAAAACACCAGCAATATTTTATCATATACTAGTACAAGGGCTCCCAGAAGGAGTTCAGAAACAACTAAAGAAAGTAGTGGGAATGGAAGCAAAACCATGGCCAGAAATACAACTGACTATAGTGCATCATTGCAGGACATGGCAAGGAAAAATGAAACAAAAGGAAGAGGACAAGAAAACGGAAGAGGCTAAACTAGTACAGAAAAAGCTTACTAAATACACAATGGAAGGGGCACTAATACCTACGCCTACAACAATGACCCAAAGCCCCACACAAGTAGTGGCTGCACAAGAATCCTCCCAAATACCACCTTCACAGACTATAACACAACAGGCGCCGCCACACCAACCATACACGACCAACATGGGAGGAGGACACCCAATGCCAGGAGCTGGGTATTATAATTATAACAGGGGGAGAGGAGGAATTATGAGAGGGAGAGGATACGGATATAACACCCAACAGCAGGTGGGAGGACTTAGAAATTCCTACCCCACAGGGCAACCAGTATACCAGGACAACACAGGGAGCTTTCCATGGCAGAGTAGGGAACCACCGGTGTGTTGGAGTTGTGGACTATTAGGGCACATGTCACGCACGTGTAGAGTTAGACCAGGAACACCATCATGGAGTGAACAGGGACAACCAAGGCCCTCACAGGAACAGCAGGGCATACAGCAACAGCAGATGTTGCAACAGGGAAATGAACAACAACAACTAATAACACAACAACAGCCACAGACATATTCACTGCCACAACAACAGGTAGCGATAACACAACAACCCCAAGCACAACAAACACAACTGGGTAGGGTGACGGTCTTGGGACACAACCCTTACACAGGAAATGGCCAATCGTTGCACCCTCAATAGGACAGCCCACAGATGGCCTTGGTGTGTCCCATCCTGTCAGTAACACCTAATAGTGCGGAGGAACCACGCATAGAGGTAACGATAGGTGACAAAAAAGTATCATTCCTTGTTGACACCGGGGCGACCCGGTCTTGCATAAGGGAAGGTAAATTTAAGATGTCAGGCGAAGCCATGAACACCCAAGGATTCTCTGGGGCTAGAGGGTTGGTTCCCTTTACTGATAACATTCCCTTATCTATTGGAGATTATGACCTGTCAGTTCCACTTCTATATTATAGTGCCTCACCAGTAAATATACTGGGGAGAGACATAATGAACAGGTTGAACATGACGATCTCCTTTACTGAGGATGGCATAATTTGCTCTACTCCAGGGATTAACATGCTCACAGCACGACAGATTATGCAAGCATACTGCGGACAGACAGCGATTAGGGCGGAGCCAGTAGATGGCAAACTATTCCAGTATGGAACAGATATGGCATTTGCATGGATGCCAGGGATAGAAGGGAAAATATGGAGGAGGCCAGCAGCCTATCTGTTCAGACCAGAAACACCTGTTAATGAACCAGAGGGAAAGGTGGTTCTAATGGACATTGAGAGCATTATTTCAACAGCTGATTACATTGCTGTACATGCCCAAGACAGAGAAGGAAGAGCATGGAGGGCAGTGATAGCATTAGCAGAAGGATGTAGGCTCACCCAGGTGTCAGATGAGGAGCTGTTCTCAGAAGAAAAGGAGGAAGGTGAAATGGTGTTTATGATGAGTGTGGAAATATGGCTAAGAGTGGCTTACAAACAAGTAGCACAGAAAATTGCAATGGCACTTGAGGCACCCGCATGCACCCCAGTCCCCTTCTTTAAGGAGGATATGTCAAAGGTACCCAAATCATTGATGACTACTAGCCCCTATGAAGAGGGGTGCATAAAAAGTATAGGGGGAGTAAGGATAAAATTGAAAAAAGGTGCAATACTCCCCAGAGTGAAACAGTACCCACTATCAAAAGAGGCAGATGAGGGCATATATGAAACCATAACGGCCCTTATAAATAATGGCATATTTGTCCCCTCAGAATCACCATGTAACACGGCTGTATACCCAGTGCGCAAGGCTAAAGGGGGGTCTTGGTGCTTCATACAGGATCTCAGGCCCTTGAACAACATAGTAGAAGCAGAATATCCCATAGCAGCAAACCCGGCCACAATATTGTGTGGCATTCCAGCAGAAGCATCACGATTTACAGTGATCGACCTTAAAAATGCTTTTTTCTCAATACCATTGCACCCAGACTCACAAGATCTGAAAAGCTTCACTTACAGAAACACAAAGTGGAAGCACACCAGATTGCCACAAGGGTATTGCGAATCACCCTCAATTTTCAATAGAGTAATACAGATGGATTTGGGTAACATTGAAGTGGAAAGCACAGTGTTGCAGTATGTGGATGACATAATAATTTGCAGTACAAACGAAAGAACATGCAGAGAGGACTCCTTAAAGATGTTGACAATATTGGCTGAAAAAGGTTACAAGGTAGACATGGAAAAGATACAGTACTGTCAAGAACAGGTACTTTACATTGGTCAGCTTATATCCCAACATGGAAGAAAGATTGCACCGCAAAGAGCAAAGGCCATTTCAAACACTCCAATGCCACAAACAGTAAGGGAACTGCAGCAGTTCCTGGGGCTGTGCAACTACTGTAGAGCATGGGTATTTGATTACAGTTCGTACATAGGACCCCTGCTTGAGGCGTTAAGGGAAGCTAATAAAGGGGAGAAAAAGCTGGGGTGGACGATGGAAATGAAAGAGGCTTTTGATGAATTAAAAGATGCAATATCAACTGCTCCGGTAGTGGCATCCCCAGACTATGAGCGACAATTTTTTATATTTTCACATTGCGACTCAGCAGTAATGAAAGCAGTGTTGGCTCAAAAAACAAGCATGGGCTACAAACCAGTAGCATTTTACAGCGGCCACTTAGATCCTGTGATGTTAGGTCACTTCCCTTGCGAACAAGGTCTCGCCGCAGCTGCTTTTGCGGTAGAGAAAGCATCAGCAATCACCATGGGGTGCCCAACTACACTGTTTGTGGAACATGCACTATTTGCGATATTGAATAAACCTAAGTCCACCCTAACCACGCAAAGAGCATCAGGTTATGAGATCATTTTATCCAGAGCTGAACTATCAATTGTTAGATGTAGCACGGTCAACCCTGCAAGGTTCCTAGCAGAAGTAATTGAGGAGGGAGATTATGCCCACGACTGTACGCAAATAACTGAAATGTACTCATGTACTAGAAAGGTTGAAGAAAACGCTCTAGAGGGAGGTGAGCTCCTGTTTATTGATGGGTCATCAACTATCGATCAAAGGGATGGTATAAGGAGGACTGGGGCAGCAGTGGTAAAAATGATGGAGGTACCGGTGTGTGTGGCCATGAAATGTGTACAATTACCACAGCATTACTCCGCTCAAGCAGCGGAATTAGTTGCACTGATCTTGGCGTTGAAGGAAAGCTTTGACAAACGAGTGACCATATACTCCAACAGCGCATATGTTACATCCACTGTCCACTCAGGGCTGTCGAAATGGAGAAGAAGAGGGTTTAGGAGAGCTGATGGCACTCCAGTGCAACATGCCCTCTTATTGGCTGAACTAATTGAAGTAATAAATGACCCCCAAGAATTAGCTTTAGTAAAATGCACCGCACACACCAATGGTGAAGACCACATCTCGAAATGGAATGCAGCAGCAGACGCACATGCGAAGTATGCTGCATACTTTGGTGAGATATGGAACCCCCCAGAGTCACAGAGAGGGAGAGGGAGGGGAATGGCTAAGGAGATGTTGATAAGAGAAGGGTACACCCATCTCCCAGCCACACAGATTATGGAGCTACAAGCGGCTGCACCAATGGCCGAAAAAGAAATATGGGTAAAAAGAGGATGCACAATGTCACCAACCGAAGCACTATGGCGCCAGGGTGGCACTGGAAAGGTTGTAATACCGTTGGCACTTTTGAACACCGCCCTGAGCCAACTACATTATCCAGCCCACACAGGCAAGGAAGTAATTGCAGCACGAATTAGGGAAGACTGGTTTTGCCCCGAGTTAAATTCTCATGTGTCAAATTTTATCAGCAATTGTCTCACATGTCAACAGTTTACGGCCGGCCATATTCTAAAGGTGATAAGAGGTACTATACCCGGCCAGAGGGACCTTTCCGGCATCTCCATATTGACTATGTTGATATGATCAACATATGTCAAGGAAATAGGTGTATGATTGTAGTAGTATGCCCATTCTCGAGGTGGATTGAAGCAGGGCTCTGTTCACACCCAGATGCATTTAGAGCAGCTAAATTCCTAGTGAGGGAGGTCTTCCCCAGGTGGGGAGTGTGCGAGGTGTTAAGGTCAGACAATGGCCCACATTTCGCAAACGAAATGTTCCAGCACATCACATCCTTGCTGAACATCAAGCATAAATTTGCATGTGCATACCACCCACAGGCCAACGGTGTATGTGAAAGCCTGAATGGCCTATTAAAGGAGGCAATTGCAAAGATACAGCAAACAACAAAGAAGAGTTGGTTATATTGCCTTCCATTAGCCCTATTTGAGCTAAGGAATAGACCAGGGTCCGACCACCACCTCACCCCTCACGAGGTGGTTACCGGACGTCAAATGTGCCTTCCCCTAACGCCAACATCAAGAGCATTTACCGACCACGAGAGTACTGCGAGTGTTCTTGGTGATGAAATGTACCAATATGTGTCTTCTTTGATTACTAGTGTAGTGTTTGTGTCTCAACAGCTCGAGCGCACGCGGGGCGGGTGTAACAGCAATCAACAAGAAGACGTGGATAAAGAATTGGAAAAGGAAAGACTGTGTAAAGTTGCTAAAGGTGACCACGTACTACTTCGTAATTTCAACAGGAAGTGGAACAGTCCACGATTCACTGGCCCCCAACTGGTAGAGGAGGTATCAACGAGAGCAGTAAAGCTACAGGACAAGCGTGCCTGGAACCACCTACACGATGTAAAGATCTACAAACTCCAGACCTGCCCCAGCGCCACCGACAGGTCCATTGGGAGAACAACAACAACATCACCAACGGAGGAAGAGAGTTCTACCACAGCTAACGGCCTAAGTGTTCCCATACCCTGTCACTCCCCAGATTCCCCAGAGACAATAACTGAAGAAGAAAGGGGTGATCCCCATACTGCCCACCCCATGGTCACACACTCAAAGAGTAAAGATACTTCCGCCAATTGAGCCCCAAACCCCCTGCCCATTGACCCCTACCCCACTGCAGTAATAACTGAACTGAAGGACATTGTCTTGCACACGTACACATGTAAACACGTGAATGCTCTCTTTTCTTTTCTCTTGCACATGCAGGAACTGCGTATTATTGTACTGCTAAGAAAATAGATAACTAACAAATTCACTGCCCAGGAGTAGATGGTACCCTCAGACGATAACTACCCAGAAGAATTGTCACACCAATTTGTATATGAAATAAAAAGGCCAACGTACCTGAAAAGAAGAAGGGTACGTGTCTACTACACAGCATTCCTCTTGGCCATAGAATATTCAATGCCCCACCTCCACCCATACTTGCCTGTCCTAAGAGATAGATCGCTTAGATTAGCGTGGGAACAGCTCTTCGCCTGGGCACTGAATGACTATTTGATAGGGAGAGCTTAAAAACAACAACTAACATTTAATAACCAGCATATTGAGAATTTTCAGGCGGGCAACTTTAACGTCGCAAGAATACGCTGCCGGACTGCAGCAAGGTAAGAGCAAAATGCCGGTGAAATTAGCATGTATAATAAAACTAATAGGGATTTTGATGATCACCGGGTTCTTGGCTGCCTCTGTATGGCAGTACAGCTATGCTATCAATCTTATTGCTGTACCCAAACCTAATACACCCCCATCCCCAGCTGCAACAGGTATTACGTCAGGTGATACTAGTAAAATCGCACACAAGCAAAATAAGAGTTCAACGCAGCACATACTCAGATAATAAAGGTATTGACAATTATATACAAGATTCAGCACACATCTCAAACAACATATGGTACCAACACATGACCCGCATCGGTAAGCAGACAACAGAAGACAGCTGCTACGTTTGCTCATTAATACCATACGCCATGAGCGCTTCTCGAACATTCGTTGCCACAGAAATAGATGAAAAGACAGCACGATGCATAATATACTTGGCACTGTTCCAAACGAGAGGAAGATTTCAAGGGACAGTGGTGCATCTGGTGTGGAAAACACGAGACTCATACCCATATGAAAACAATTTCCTCAAGACTTATTTGAGTTACCACAAGAGCAGTTTACATGCTGAAGCATTCAGATACATAACAAGTGGTCCTGAAAAAGGGGAAACAAAGAAAGTAACACTGCAGTATTTACCATGTGATTGGTATGCCACTGAAGTTCCTGGTAAACCAGGATGTTGGGAGAGGCCACTGGTGACGATAACGGGGAAGGTGTACATGGACAACAAATGGGAGATAGGAGTGATTGGCAGCAACATGGTAACAAAAGAAACTATTTCAACTATCGATGCACACAACCACAGATGTTGGACGACTTGGATCAAGTACGTGCCCATGCTCACGTGGATAGAGACGGATGAAGACCCAATAACAATACTGCCGCTGACTGCGCCTAAGGTATGCTACCAACATAAAGGAGAGGTGGACGTAGGATACAACACCAACTGTGCAAGCGTGATGGAGTTACCTGAGGGGGGAGCAGGAACAGCAGTGATAATGGACTATTACTGGGCCTGTGGAGAAAAGGCATACCACACACTGCCCCCTCTGTGGAATGGTGTATGCACGATGGTGCACGTCAATGTACCATCACTAGTGGTACCCCAGAAGCATGTGAATGTGGCAAACTTTCCCAAAATGGATGAAGGGGACAAGAGGAAGAAGAGATCTGCACCACCTCAGGAGGGGCCATGGAAAAGGAACAACGGCAATAATACTGTCCTAAATAGAAGGAAAAGACAAGGAGAACCTCTGACAGGAAATTACCTATGGGGAAGGTCGGAAACGGCACTCACTTCAATTCCGCCAGAACACAGACTATTCAGCAGAGCAGCAATGTTCTTCTCCTCAATAATACATCCGGGACTGCATGCTTACGCAAACGCAAAATGGCTCCAGATAACTAGATGGGAACTAATGATGACCATCAATTCTACAGTAAATGGATTTAACGCAATAAAAGAGGAGCTGCGAGCTATAAGGATGGTAGCACTTCAGAACAGATATGTATTGGACCTCCTCACAGCCATGGAAGGAGGAGTCTGCGCAAAGATAGGACAATCATGCTGCACGTTCATTCCTGCCAACGATGCTGACAACGGTACACTGACAGAAGCAGTTTCACAATTGGCCCAGATGCACTCCAAAATGATGGATGAAAGTAAAGGTGTGAAAAAGGATGAGAGCTGGTTTTCAATATTATGGTCATGGATGCCATCTTGGCTGTCAGATGGACTGAAAATTATAGTTGGTTGTACTATTTTGGCTGGAGCTACACTGATCATAATAAGATTTTGGAAGGCCAGGAAGGCACGCACCACTGACGAGTTGCTTGAAATGGTCGGTATGCACCCCTTGATGCCAGCAGATGACGGCCAACACACAGGCACAATCATACAAGAGAGAGAGAAGTTGCGCAACCAGATCATCACCAACCACCTGGACCCATCATCTGTGAAGATCGAGAACCCAAGAAACCCCAGGAGTTACATAGGGAAATGGGTATACTGTACTCCTGGAGGAAACTGTGAATATATGTATTGGTCATTTGAAGATCATGTGAACCACTATGGACATTTAGGAGGAATAACTAAGATATGGAGAGTAAGAGGAGATAACGAAAAGGATATGTTTGCGGTCGACAAGTCGACCAGAGGGGGGACTGAAGTGGGAGAATGGAAGACCAGGCTCCCGTCCTTCCCCTCTCGCGCCTGGCCTAAAGGATCACGGCCCAGGCACCCGCCACGAGAAGAGTTTGCCCATCTACCAGACGACCAAATACCCTGGTACAGGAACATACGGATGTGTCCATCTGCCTGCCCAGCAGCCCGCCCTGTCCATGCCGACACCTGCGGCACGGATCAACTAGACTAAAACCTACACGTCGTTAGAGATGCCATGACGACCTAGCCAACGGTCAGCACACCTGTGCAAATATACACACCGGACACTCCCGCACCAATCTACACGAAGAATATACTCAGTGCTATGACGTAGGCGACAGACATACTCATGGACGTGCATCTTTATTATTTTCCACATAGGCTCTCAAAATGCAGAAACGCAAGACGCATCATGAACCCATCTAAAGAGTTTGCTTACGCTTCTCCTAAAACCAGGTGACATAATGAGAAATATAACGAAGACACGATACTGGGGATAAGACAATATGATACTATAACCTAAAGCGCCTGTGCACCAAACGGTTCCACCTATACACCAGGCCTAAGTAGGCCGCAAGCAAGAGCTTCCATGGACGTTAAAAGAACAAGAGTCAGGTTGCTGATCCTGCAGAATGAGCCCGGCGAAAGCAGACAGCCAAAATCGCAATGTTGCAAACCCACATTCCGAAAGCGGACAATCAAGGGCACGATGTTGCAACCTCGCACGTCGCACACCAACGTCAAAGTCACACCTGCAAATTAAACCAGGCACACAGTGGAAAAACAATATTAATTGTGCAGAATTCTTCCTCAAACACGGTCCCACCTCACGTGACCAAGCCGAACCTGACAGGATGCCAAGGCCAGAAAAGGCGTCTGGATCCCTCGTTACAAGACACAGGCAGATACAATTAAAAGGCTCAATGGACATCTGCGACAGTGGAAGTAGTCGGCCTTCCAGCTTATGAATAAGTCCTCACATTGTCTGCACGTACTCATAGTGAAACATTGTTGCAAATGACAGGTGCACCGAGAGCTGGGAACAGCGATGGTCCCAGACTGGGAGGCTCGCGAGCGCACCAATCAGAACATGGGGCTCTTATCACTGACGCCATTAACATTAACCAATCATCAGGGGTCTTCATGTAACAATTCTCATGTATCTAATTGTAGGGACAACCCAGATCTATCACCTGACTAACCCTTGACCACTAACATTGTTCTCTATACGTATGCTATACTAACCCTACCACTCGAGCAACCAATTAAGAGTGGCGATAGGTTTTTTGCTAACTTTCCAAGGTGACGCAAGTAGCGCGTCATACTAAGGTAAAAAGGGCCTGCGAGCCCCACGATTGTGTGTGTGTCAGGACGGACGCGTACGATCCTTGACCCATCCCTGCCGTTTTTGTCTAATAAACAGCAGAGTCACCTTGCTTCTTGCGTGTGTCTCATACTCTATCTCTTTTGGGATATACGGGAGGAGTTGGGGCCTCCCTGCCCGGAGGTCTGCGGACGGCCCGGCCGACCCCGGCAGAATTTCCCCCCCGACAACATGTTTTGGAGTTTTTGTGGTGACGTTAAAAATGGTCCTTTAGGAGTGAGTAAAGTAAACAGACAAACTGAGTTAGTAAGTTAAATGAGGTTTTATTTTGTAGTATTTAAACAACATGGCTGTCTTCATAAGTTAAACATTTTAATTGTAACTTGGTTAAATTGGAACAGTTTTACACGAGCATGCAATAGGTTTCATGCAAAAGTAAACTGTTTCTTTAAAAGTAAGTGAGAGCTTTTTTCAATTGTTTATCTTTCTCTTTCGCGTGTTAAGCATGTTGCAGCAAAAAAAGGTCCTCCCCCCAAGGAATTGTCTTGCTAAAACAAAATCTTGCCTGGAAATTGCATTGTTGTTTCCGTGTCGGCTTCTGTCCCAGTATGGCATTGTGGGTCAAAACAGTGGTAACCAACGCATTAAAGCCGCATTACCGCCTCGCTGTACTACAACTTTGGCAGTGAGGAATCTGCCATCTAACTGTCAAAACAATCGGCGATATCGGTGTATTTACCGCCAGTGGTAATTCCACCGAAATCCCAATGGAGTCCTATGAACTCCAATAAATGGGGACTAACAGCGCCTACCACCACTTGTAATCTGGCAGTAATTCCGCCAGACCAAGTGGCGGTAAGGTGGTATGTGGGCTGATTTACAGCCGAAATACCACCATACTTGTAATGAGGCCCAGAATGTTTAGAATGCAGTCAACACCAGTAGGTTTTGACCGCACGCTAAACATTCTGATTGGCAAAGAGGTGGTCAATAACGACTTCCGTGTGCTAATAGCGGTTATTATTATCTCATTTAATGATACTCAATTTATAAAACAAGTAATGCTGTAGGGATAGGTCGTCCTGGCCAGGATTCAAATTTTTAAAAATGCATTCTTGTCCCATGTTACAGTCTAAGGGCAATCTGGATTATTTATGAAAATCAACATCTGCTACCACAAACCCAAGAGAATTCTAAAAATCATGGGGCAACTAATATTACCACATGTGGAAATGGTAATTATCGCAGGCAGTAATAACAAGGCCCTAGGAAGCATTAGGACGTCATTCAAAAAGACGCAGGTTTATGATTTGTGGCGGATCAGAAAAATCGCACAGACTCAGGTTTTCCATCTCACTGAAGATAGTATTAAAGCAAAGGAATTAATGCCCATCTTTGCCTAGGCTAGGGTGTTTCCTTACCTGACAAAACTAGCCAAGGTGTTTGTCAGTAGTCAGTGAGAGTCGAAACCAGAATCTGTCCACTGTCCCATCTAACCTGTTCTAACTCTACCACTATTATAACAACCAAAAACAAAGAGAATGACTCCCTTCTCCTGTGGACTTGTCTTTCACCAAGTTCAGTTCAGTAGCCTTTTGTCAAATAGTTCCTGGTAATTGCTTTTTCCATTTCATATTGATCTGTTACTGGGTTGTTCAAGTTCCCAATCTTCGCCTTTGTGTGACTACTCTATTTCTTTCTGGTTCTTTTCTTGACTTATTTCACTTGTATTTATACTTCTCTTTTACCAGGGTAATTTTACCCAAGAATTAGGGCTTTCCCTTGACTTCTTTTGTTCTTGATATTTAGTTCATAGGGTATGGTTTCTCTCAGGCTCTGGTCCCTTTCCTCTATTTTGGACCTTTCCTTCAGGTTTTTTCGCTTGCGGCCAGAATTCTGTTTTTGTACTATATCTAGTTGCTCTCCTTGACTGGTACGAGTATCTTTACTCCAGTAATGATTAGTATTCATTCCATGGAAATACTTAGGGCCTCATTACACGGTAGGCGGTGAGCCATGGCGCTATTAGCGCCATGGCTCATGCCGGTAAAATACCGGCACCGCCTTGGCGGAAAGGGGATTTACCGCCCCATTCCAAGGTTGGAGGGGCGGTAAATCCCCCTTCCGCCATTGCCCTTCCCCATTCCCATTTCTGCCCTATAGGGCTCTATGGGACTGCGGAAGGCGCTAATTACGGCACCGCAATTTTGCGGTGCCGTAATTAGCTCCGAGGTCCCTTAGCGGGTTGGTTTTTAACGCCTGCAAAAAGGACCAACCCGCTAAGGGACCTCGTAGTAAGGCGGTAGGGATTTACCGGTACCGGTATTTTACCGGTACCGGTAAATCCCTACCGCCATCCGTGTAATGAGGCCCTTAGTCTCGACTGGACGAGTATGGGCTTTCCAGTAATTATTGTCTTCTACTTCTCTCAATAGAAAGGCTTTATCTCGACTGGAACAAGTGTGAACATTCCAGTACTGATTCTCTTCCCCTTCACCCAACAACAAGACTTTGGGTCTCATTAGGACTCCGGCGCTAAACCATGGTGCTATTAGCACCATGGTCCATGCCGGAGTCCGCCATGGTGGAATGGGGAATTACCACCCCATTCCCAGGTTGGTGGGGTGGTAATTCCCCATGCCGCCATGGCCCTTCCCCATTCCCATTTTTGCCCCATTGGGCTTAATGGGAATGGGAATGGGGAAGGCGCTAATTACGGTACCGCAAATTGCGGTACCGTAATTAGCACCAAGGTCCCTTTGCGGGTCCCTACTTTAACGGCTGGTAAAACCAGCCGTTAAGGTCGAGTCCCGCAAAGGGACCTCGTAATTAGGTGCTAGGTGTTTAACGGCACCGCAGCCTTTTAAGGCGGCATTAAACACTTAACACCTGGGTCATAATGAGGCCCTTTATCTTGACTGGCACAAGTATAAGTGTTCCTGTAATGATTCTCTTACAGTTCTCTGAACACCAAGACTTTATCTTGACTCGGATGAGTATGAGCATGTCAGTAATGATTTCCAGTCCCACTCCTGGGTCTCCCATTTTCCCCTTACCTTCCGTATTCACGGATAATGTCACCAGGTTTATTGTTCGTACAAGACCTTCTCTTCTGCTTCTCAGGTTCACCTCTCGATATGTGTCTTATATGTTTCTTTAGTTTTGCTTTCTGAGCATTTACGCCGGTATCTTGCCTGACAGCCGTTTCCGTGTTGATTCAGACAAAGTGGTGTCAGCGTTCTTCACGGACCCTCTGATCCACCATGGCTTGGTTGTGGCAATGCCAGCAAATGACTATTTCTCAGGATAAGGACACCTCACGTCTGAATCAGCTTCTCTGCTCTCTCAGTTTTCTCAATGCCTTGAGTCTGGCTCTGCAGTTTGTTTCCTCTGTATTATGGGATGCAGAGTATTCAACATTTCTTCTGTGCAAGTCAGCAAGCAATTTCGTATCTCGCAGGCTCTCGCTCTCGCTTCCCAGTCCCCTCCCCTTTCTTTTATCATGTAGCCATGGGACCTCTTCCGGGACCGTCTCTTGTTCCTTTGTCTCTGTTTGTTGAGGCTACTGTATTCCTCCACAGATCTGTCTCCTCATCTCGGTGAATTTTTCCTTCAAAGGAGTAATCAAGTTTTCTTGATGACAATAACATACTTTGGAATGTTCTTTGTAGATTTTCTCACTTGATGTTTGTACAGAGGTATTGTTCCCAAAGGGGGAGTCTCGCCCGGTGAGGTCCCGCTTGCCTTGAACCCCACGAGAGGTTGTTGACAAGCAGGCTCACCTCCCTAGCCTCACAGGGGGAGGGTCCCCCCTGGGAAGAAGTGACAAATTCCTGCGATTTATCAGCGACTGATGGGGGATGTATGTACTCTTGGCTGTAGCATATGGAAAACTGGTGTCCAAGTCCTTCTTTGAAGGCTGCCATTCATTCTTTCAACCTTCGTGTCAGTTATCCAGCAATGTTGTTTGCTGAATTTGAGGCTTTTCCTTCCAATTTCATTCTTGATATGTTTGGTAATGTTAAACAGGTTTTGTAACACTTGACATGCTTTCCTAGGGCAGCATCACTGCGTAGTTTGTGTCAGATTCAAAGTGGAGTAAAGTCTTGGGGCATGGAGAGGCTTATGAGAGCACACAGATTGTTTTACTTAGTTTAGCTCAGAGGCAACATGATTCTACAGGAGGCTAGAAATACACGTTCTTTCTTTTTTACTGCTCCCACATCTTTTCACATTTTTTTTTAATGTTTAACAACTGAAACTACGTTTTTTTGTCTCGAGCCGAAAACAAAAAAAGGCAGTTCCCAAAATACAAAAATGTTTCAAACTACGAATCCCCATAATCCTTGTGTCTCAGGTAGTCCTGGGCTGACCCTTCTGCCCTATCAGGTTCTGTCTCCATGTATAAATAAGCCTCTTCCTGCAACCATCTCCTCTTTCTTTGGCCGCAAACTCCGCATTCAAACAAACATCCACTGACAACTGTAACCCGCAACAGAACTAATGCAACTGTCTCTCATGTCGAAACTGCAGCTGTGCCCTAGCTGATGCCGAAGAGACTCCTTGCAGAAACTATAACTGTCGATAGCTGCGACTGATGCTCCTCTCAACTACTGCTTAGGTCACTTTCTGTTCATCCCCTGCAAGGAACGGAGATATTATCATAAGCGGGGGAAAAATATGCAGTGTCAAATTCAATTCATACAATCCTTCTGCATATCCCACCTGCGTATTTAGGGTGGGAAATAATACTCGCCTCCTTTGTCTTTAATAGAATTAAGACTACCCTGTGCTATAAGCATGGGCAATCTTCATTCTATGTCAAGACAGGACGCAAGCATTATGCTTGTTCAAAGCTTTCCACCACTCTATTCGCTATCTGTGAAATAGGCTTAAAATAGAAGGTTTTAAATGTCAATTCCTTAGACTTATCAACTGATTTCATATCTTATAAAGGCACTCCTGTTACAAAGGCCTTTGAAGCCATTGCGCCCCTTTCCGAATGCGCGCCAAACTTCGATAAGTCTATGCCTGCTCAATTCATCACGTCTCTGACCCACCTGGCAATCGTGGCTGATGCTACTGCGCGATAGGGCCTCCTAGGTGCATTTACGAGCTGCGTCACTCCTCTGGCCTCACCTCTGCTGTAGTTAGCTCATAATCTTTGATACCTCCTCTCCCAGTACTGTGCTCTGTGGCTTTGGGGTCTACATTGCATTCCGAAACGACCCCTATGTCGCCCGGTCCCTGCAAAAACCCATCCCGGGAATATTTTTTGGATGTACCTCTGAGCCTTCTCTAGGGCTGAATACATTCCCACAAACTGTGACATTTCCTTGGCGAAGGCTTCCCCAAAGAGCAAGCCCTTCGCTCCTAAACATAAATATTTCTCACATTTCCAATTCTCTGTGATCATTCAATTTTACATCAACAACTTAACTTCCACCTTTTGTTGGGCAGTTCTGTAACTAAACATAAATAAGGTCATAATGAGGCACAGTCAAACTATTTGGTAATTGCTATACAACAAAATATAACAGAAACAAATTAATGTGATAATATAAAGTATTCTCACCACTTGATAAAGATTCACATATGTAAAGATAGTGGTCCATCTTCCTGATGGTACACTTAAAAAGTTTGGGAAACACGTCTTGTCTGTGTTCTATCAATTGTAGAAACATACTATGCAGATAGGCGTACAGATCCTCTTACTTCAGTCCTGCAAACCAATGTAGCAATTTCCTACACAACTTTCATATCCCTTGTCACTGTTATTAACAAACGTGAAGAGAAAATAACATTAAGAGATCAAAGCGTAGTGCTCTAACATGTTATGAGTTCAAACAATAACTCTTCCAATGTCTGCCTCTTTAAAGCCCTATAAGTGCCAATGAAAAGTTAAGAAAATGCCTGACTGTCCCATCATGCCTCATTGTGCAGTTTAAAAATGTGAAACATACTATATTCATTTATTATACTGGCTCATAGTAGTATCACAAAGGATAACTGAATCTAGTATTTAGTTCTATCGAGATCAAGATTTGACTGGTACATACTGCCATTGTATCTAATGCAATGAAAGCAACCTGACCTTTCCCATTGTATACACATCCGTTCTAACATGCCGCTTTGATTTACAAAAATGGCAGACGAACATATCATGCATCATTGTGCAGTTTAAGGATGTTTTCAGTTCAGCATGTTTATTTGGATTAAAGCATCCATTAAACACAAAAGCATCACATATACATAAAAGCATCAACAATACCCATTACATCACACTCTAAGAACACAGCAGTACCATTATCAAAACATTCCACAGATATTAATACAAATATGGCGCAATAAGACCAATTTACTTAAAACAAAACAATGTCTATTCATATAAAAACACATTCTCAAATGCATAGCTCTTTTCAGATAGGACAGGAGAGCCCAGGCTGTCAGTGCTGATTCTGCCATCAAGAGAAAAAGTAAACCCGGCTTATATTGGCGGATATTAGTGAGCTTAACAACCTGCAAAATGGTAGTTCATCTAACATCCCCATAAGCTGGACAAAACAATACAAAATGTTTCAAGTCTTCTCTCCCTGCCCCAAAGCTGGGCAACTGAGGTCACTCGGGAACCCAGGCCACTTTTCTGTTTTTTCCCTTGGCTGTAAGCAGTCAAACCTTGCTCACATGATGAGCCATCTATCTCTCCTTTTCGGGCTCCACAGGAGGTAAGGCTGAATCTCAAGCACCCCACTTATCAGGGCATGGTTCCTATCGGAATTGGTGGCACGTTCCATACTCCCCCCTCTTTTCCTGTGCCCCCGATACAGAGCATGCCTATTAGCTCTCATTTGCCTGGTGTAGAGCAATGCATCCTGAGGGAACCGGACCTGAATGTTACTGGTGCGCATGGAATCGTTCACATAGGCCAGCCAAGGAATTTTGCGCCAATTTGCCTTGCCCAGAATACTCCTAATGATAAAATGGCATAGGGTTGCGTGCTTATTTGCCCATAAGTGGAGCCAAAAAATACCTGGAGCAGTAGCCCATCGGCCCTCCCATAACTCCATCCCCAGCTCCCTATGAACTGGGACACAGGAGGTTGAGCCCAGGAAGCCCAAGAGCTGTCTGAAAAACTTGTTTTCTTTCACCTGTGGTTTCACCGCCTTCGTGTAGCCCCACAATGAAGCTCCATATAAGGTAGCCACCTTCGTCTGGGCGGCATATAGCTTCAAAACTGGTTTCAAGAGCTGGCCCTGGCACCTGCTCAAAAAGCGGGAAATCCCGCCTGTATACTGGCTCCTCTTCAGAGACTGTTTTTTAATGTGTGCACTGCCCGTGACAGCCTCAGAAAATCTGACCCCCAAGTACTCAAATTATATGACCCTTGGGATATTGTATGAGAGGACAGGTCTATAGGACCCCCTCCTTGGCATACCCCAACTACGTGAGGCCCGTGGTTTGCCGACGGCCCTCCATGCACCTGTGCTCGGGAGGCAGGAGGGCTGCCGATCGATACGCAAGGCCAATCGACTTGTACTGTAACATACTATAGACACCATTTTGAAAGCTTCAAGACTCCATTTTAGATATAAGCGACCAAAACCCCAGTGAAACAGCCTGCCTGCAAGGGCTGCAGCTTGGCCCCCACTCACTGCGCGCAAGGAGCCATGCACTCCCCCTGCGCCTCCACCCCATGGCAGATCCGCTAAATGCCCGTTCTCACGAGCAACCACACACAAACGAGTATCAGAACAAACACTGTATCATTTACCCTCCGCAGGACATCACTGTCCCCGGAGTGACCTGACTTGTGGTTTGAGTCTGGAAAATAACAAGAACCACCCCAATTGAACAGGCCTCGACCCGGTATCTAACCCCTAACAGTTGAAATATATGGCGTCAATATCCTTCCTGTATGAACCCCTGCCCACATTCCCTAGATGAAGTGTTGACTACATACCAAAGCCCACCGATTCACAGGGTTGTTTGTAAATTATAATACGGGTGTTGGGGAGGGATGAAGCTTATAACGTTAATAAAGCAAAAGTGTCCTCAGTCCATTGCAAGATGCCATGTGCCTTGAAGACGTAATGAAAGGGCTTGATAGAGCACCACCTAATGCTAACCAATGATTGCTGCTAGTGTACAAAGGACGGCGAAAAAGCATTACTAAGAATACTTGTGTGTAATATAGTGAAACACGTTTAAATTGGTATAACGGAAAATCCAAATGCACGATTGTATATGAACGTATTGCTTCTATGCTCCTGAGTACACGATCCAACCTGATGCTACCTCACGTGTTATCTATCTGTTGCCTTATGAATTATCAATATGTGTTCAACTAATGTTATGTAATGTATGTACCACTGCCAAACTCGTATAGCTACGTATGAAGAAGTGAATGAATATATAAACAATAGAAATTTGTAATCATCTTAATGCTACTAAATTTACTAACTGTTCCCTCACATGATATATTGTGCAGCCCAGGCACAGAGAATCGCATAAAGCCACAAGGCCATCTTCCCCTACTCCTGCCAAGGCCCGCCAGGGCTTGCTGGTGCACGAGCAGCACAGCCTCACCACCCCTCATTCTGCTGGACCCGCTTCAAGTATTCACCTCCCCTAGGTCCAAGGCCACCATAGTCGGCCAAATTAATTATTTGCAACCTGGTCCTAAACCCCACCGCCTCAAGGGGCCAGAGGTGTGCCCTCGCTGATCCAGTAGTACTCCAGTTGACCCCAAGTTAATGGACCTTGGAGATAGGTATTCAACCCTGTACTAACATATCATAAAGTAATTCTTCACCACATCTAACAGAACAGAACGACAAGGCAGCTCACCTCGTGCCCCCTGACAAGACACCCAGACTTGTGACACCTGGTCAATAGGTCAATAGTAATTGTGTAATGATGTATTGGTGAAGTTTCACATTGCATATTGCTTCTCCTGTCTCCTGAATATTCAGAGAATAACATATTGTAGGATTTGCAGGACAACAAGAGTCGTTTAAGGAATGAGTGTTTGTGTGAGTGGCCACAAGGGCAACGTGTTAGCACAGTCACCAATCATCGACACGGACCGCGCCTGGTCTGGCAGCCCCACCCCGATGAGCCCAGCTGGCCCATCCTCCCCACGTTGGCACCATGCAGATGTCCCCCAATCCTGGAGCGGCTCATCATTGTACCACCTATAGCTTAGTCGACGCCACCCAATCCCTGAGACTATGTGCCCCCTATAGTTTACAGGATTTGTGAAGTGGTTTTGTAATAAATATGACTGTCTTTGCTATTGTCAGACAGAGCGCTCTCGGAGCTTGCAGAGTCCTTTGCATGCCCTAATTTGATTATATAAACCCCTTTTACATCACCTGTCACGGCTCGCTCCCTTCGCTCCCGTTCCCGCCACTTGGGGGCATGTTTTGGGGTTTCTTCCCTACTGGACATTTCCTCCGAACCTTATGCTACAGTGTCCTGATGAATTGGGAGCGCTAAAACCTTATTTCCCAAATTACTTCCCTTCCGGATCCATTCCAGGTTTTTGGCAGCCAGCATGCTACTGCTACTATAATCAAATGACTATGCTTCCCAGAATGCCTGGCTCACTGCCTCACCTCCTCCCTTGCAGGACAAGGCTGGGTGGAGGATAGGCAACACCTGTGGCTGCAGGTGCAGCAGGCGACACTCCTGAGGGGTGTGCTCGTTAAGCAGCTTTAAAAGCCTCAGTCTGCTTCAGTCCAGCGCTGGTAATTGTTGCAGCGTTCCTGTCGTGACTGGTCCCTTGTTCCTGGTTCCTAGATTTTGTGCCCAGTTCTAGTTAGTGTTTCTTGTTCCTTGTCCTGGAATTTGTATTTGTATGCCTAATTGATTTCTGCCTTTTGGAAATCCCTTTCTCCCTTTCTCTGTCTGCAGGCAGCCTTTCTCTGAGCTTTCCTTTTGCTGTAGCCCAATTGCCTGTGTTCACTGTTTCCTAGAAATTGCCCTTTGCTACTGAAAGACTTGTTGCATTAATCTTTCCTTTACAGGTTTAGTTTCCTGCCTTTTCACCTTGGATGGGTGGGAAAGTTTCCCTTTTGAAATCGTTTTCACTGCTCCTGATCCTTGCCTTCTATTGGGATCCATGCCATGTTTTCCTTTACACTTTTACATTTATTTCCTATTTTATTATTAGGTGTGGGAAGCTGTTGTAACTAGCCCCTGTGTGATTATCTTTTGTTTTCCACACTGTACTATTCCTTCTTGCCTCTTGACTTGGGTTTAGGTATTTAGTCATCCTCACTCTTTGCCTTTACTGCCTTCTGGGTTCTTGTTTGATTTACAGGGTTGTGGGTTAGTACTGACTTCTGAGTGGTCTTTCCGGTCCTCGTGAATACGGACATCCAAGTGGTCTTTCCGGTCTTCGTGAGTACTGGCATTCATGTGGTCATTCCTGTCCTTGTGAGTACTGTTTCCAAATTCCTTATCCAGTACCGTCTAGAGTGTCAGCTTACAGATTCTGTCCCTGCTTGCCCTCTACGTGGGCTTAGCGCTGTCAGTATCTGTAATAGCATAGTGGGTAAGGAGTTTGCCGACTTTCCTTTCAGTCATAAGGAGGTTCTAAGTGCTTACCCTACATTCCTTTTCTTATAGTGGTATACACGAGTCTTGGGTATTGAATGCACGTTGTTATATTCAAGGTTGTTTACTGTGTATTTTGTGCACATTTCCCCTGCCATATCCATCGCCTTCTTCCTTTCCTGACAGAATGACCAGCCGTTGTTCCCGTTCGAACATGGCCAGATTACGAAGGAAAGGCAGCAAGGCCTCTAACAAGTCTATACAGAAAGCTTCCCTTACAATTACCCGTGAAAATCGAATCTCTGCTCCTGACTTAATTGAATGCACGTTGTTATCTTCAAGGTTGTTTACTGTGTATTTTGTGCACATTTCCCCTGCCATATCCATCGCCTTCTTCCTTTCCTGACATCACCCGCACGTGGTCTTGGTCTCATTCCCTCCTGGGGTGTGTCCTTATTGCCTCTCATTGTGGGGAGAGTACTGCTTTTTGGGGACGCTTGCTTTCAGTGGTGACCCAAAAGGTGTGATTTGTTTTTTGCTGTCCCCTCTGGCACGAGAAATTCCAGGCGGCAGTGGAGATGCACGGTGCGCCCGCTCAAGAGAGCTGCCCGCCTACGGCAACTGGTACGCTTAGACGTGCGCATGCAGTAGGCCAAAGGGTACGGGTCCCATTACAAAAACTCTTTAGTACCGCTTGCCGGAGCCGGGGGTGGCCGTTGAGTGCGAGGCAGCGCCACCTGGACAGACCCAGACCGGAGAATCTGGAATCAAGACGGGCACGTGAGTATTAAGTGTGAGTGATCATAAAAGGAGAAGGGGAAGGGGTCAGAGTAAAAGAGGTCAGTTAAGGAGTACTTTCAACTGTTATTACTATCTTCTTTTCTTTGTATATGGCCATTAGGACAAAAGGTGAAATAAGGGAAGATAAAGACGGGAGACCTAGCTCTGCAAGGGGGTAGAAGGCAGTGCCGCGTAGTGCTATCTCAACTAGTACTGGGAATAAGTGAACAGTGGAAAATAAAATAAAGGTGTCTGAGAATAGGGAGGCACATGTATACATTAGAAATTGCTTTTTCTTTCTTTTCTATCCAGGTTACCTCAATACTAGAATAAGTGCCAAAATTCATAAGGGTGAGGGAGAAATATTGGCCGTTGGTCAGAAGACCTTGTCAAAGACAGAAGTGCGGTGCAAGAAAAGGGAGTCATTGTTATGTGTTGTATGTTAAAAGTTTGTTAAATGTTTGTTCCTTGTTGCATATGCTAAGTTAATAGTGTTTTAGAGAATTGTAAAGAAATTATGTTGAATTAGTGATATTACATAGTTCTGTGGTATGGTGTTACGCTCACCTGGTATCCACAGGGACGCCACCCAGCCGGGTTACTCGCTGGTATGCTTCTCAGCTTTGCCTTGATGTGGTCTGCGGGGAAGGTTCTGCCTGAAAATACAGGAGGACTGTGTTCAAGACTGACCGACTGGGGTAAGTATCCTCCCTCCACCCCCGTATGATTTCAGTCCCTCAGGCGCCCTCTCCTTACCTTGTGGTAGAGTAGGCGTGCTCTCCTTCCTGCCTTCTTTGCAGAGGCGCGTTGTCTTTCATGGGCGTGTGCGGTCCAGTTACTTCACTGACTCCGGCCCGTTTGATATTGTTCAGGTAGGTCTTATTGCTGTTATTTAGTTTTGTTGCTATCCTGCATGCCTTTCTTTGTTTAAAATGTCTCTTTTTTCTCCATTAGGTATGCAGAGCTTCAGCGCGGTGAACTGGCTTGGTTGAGCCCCGCTGGTAAATGATGGTGCATCGAGAGCGCTATGATGTGGTAAGTAAGCGCTATGCACAGCGCCGCGAAGTCTTGCCTTTACTAACCTGTGTTTTCCTTCCTTGTAGGTCACGGTGTTCTTCAGCGCGAGTGGAATGTCCGGAGTGGTGCCAGCCGAGAGGCGACCAGCCAGGTTTGCCTTTTGAGCAGTTTGTAATTTGCAAATGTCTGTCATGATCTCTGCTTCCAAAAGGTCAGGGTTTTCCCAACTCCCTTGGAAGCAGATCCATAACCCAGGTTCCGAGTGCCAACCAGTCCCAATTGGGACCTTTTGGACCCAGTCCTGGCGCCAGTGGCACCAGGCTCATAAATATGCCCAGTCCCAGCGCTGGAAGCGCCGGGCTCATAATGCTTGGGTGGACTTACCTGCAGCAGACCATGCTGCTTACTTGCCTGCCAGTTGAGTCTCTGATCCTCTTCTGTTTGGATCTACTTTTCCTGTTGGGTGGGGAAGGAGCCACTCCCTAGATTCAGAACACTGGAACTCTTCTGGAAAGCAGGAACTCTTTTCTTACCTAGGCGTGGCTGTGGAAGGAGAGACCTAAGCACTACAGGAGGCTATTTAAACCACACCCGATGGATGAATCTTGCTTTGCGTTATTCTGCATCCTCAGCAGCAGAACGCTCATCGTGTCTTCTGCATCTGATCCTGGGCCTAAGGAAAAAGGCTTACCATCCTGAATCCAGTCTTCAGCAACACCTATAAAGACAAGAAAGAACAGGTTAGCATTACGGTCTTCAGTGACAGCTCTTCACTTACCTGGTCCATCGGCTGTCACCAACGCCTCGCGCTGCATTCCGGCATCTGAAAGACAAAGGCTTACCTACTTTTCGTGCGCTCCGGAGGTCTTCACACTGCATTCCGGCATCTGAAAGACAAAAGCTTACCAACTCTTCGCACGCTCCGGAGGCCTTCGGCGCTGCATCCCGCATCTGAAAGACAAAACAAGGTGCGTTTAAAGACATTGGGGAACTTTAATACTCACGTGCCATTACTCCTTTCCACATCTAACCCAGTGGGTATTCCGGCACCCTGCAGCCGCCCCGAACTTGTACCTGCAAAATAAAAAGACAGTTAGAGCGCATCGTGAAGCAGGCAACAAGCGCTTACTTACGTGCTTCCAGGCGCTTCTATTCATCACACGGGCTCCATCTTCAACTCACTTCAGCCCGTCATCCGCCATCGCCGGAACCCTGCAAAACAAGAGACATCATTACTAAAGACTTTAAAGACATTAGAATTACTCGAAACTTACCGTTCGTGCAGTAAACGACGGACAGCAGTCCTCTGAAGTCAAGAGGCCTGCTCCCCTTATCCAGTGAAGAAACTGGTTACAGCACCCTGCCTCGAGGCAGATGGAGAGCACGGCGTTCACTTACCTAAGGTGAGAGCGTTAACCTTTGGGGTTCTACAGGAGAAGAGAAAGGGAAGAAGAGAGAGACATTCAATAACCCAGTTCATTAATCCCACATTTTCTATCTGCAGACATCTTACCCTTCGAGCCAGACATACAGTGCACAGAGGTCCAGCCCAAAGAGCCAGCCGTGTGTTACACATCACCTTTGAAGATACGGTATACGCCCAGTCAAGACCGGCGCCTCTACGGGAATCAGGTGAGCGTTACAATGTCTCTACTGCTTTCTTTAAGGTTGCCTCTATCTTCCTCTTTCAGGTCGTTCTGTCCGGGAGGCCTGCAGATTCGAGGAAGCTGTTCTCAGTAGCTGCGAGTGGCTAAAGATGAAGACTGCAGTTAAGATGCTGCTGCTAATGATGTTCCTTTTGTCTCCTTGCAGGTTCTGCTTCTCCGAGGTTCGAGGGAGTAGCTGGACACGGTGAGCGTCACGTTGCAAGCTGCAAAGTAACGCGAAGCGTGTTGTCTTGCTCGGTTGTGGTTTAAATAGCCCCAACAAAATAGTCCAGGTAAAGTAGTCCCTAGGCTACCACACCCAAAACACTAGACCGCATCGCTTGGTCCTTTGGAACCAAGCTATATGGATGCCTCCATGTTGGATGACAGCACATTAAGTAGTTCCTAAGCACATGTTTTTCATGGTGTGTGAGCCTGGCGCCATAGGTGCCAGGAGTGGCCCCAAGAGGGTTTTGGAAGAGAATGCCAGGCTCTAGAGGCCCGAGTCCTGACTCCACCTGGCCAATGGGTTTGCCAGAGGGGGTTTTGGGCAAGGGTTGTGACACATGGTCATTGTAAGTGTGACCCGGTAGGATCTGAAGACAGTGATATTGTGAACAAGCACTTTTTTATATTCAAGAACTGTTAGAGATAAGAGATACACACGCACGCAAGTCACAGTGACAAATACAAATAGTACAGAAAGGTGAGCACCGAGAATACAATATGGGGGCAGAAATACCCCTGGCCCACATTTGTAAAAATGTACCTGGTTATGCAGAACGTATAAACAAAAACCATAACCAGTGGGTCACGGAATTAAAAGGAGAGGGACTGCCCCAACTATGGCCACAAGGGGGGATCATTTGATAAAAGTGTCTTGGATATGGTAGCCACGTGTATATTCATAAAATACAAGGGAAAACAGTTTCATGATAGAAGAGTGATATTAGATCTATGGAGGCTCTTTGAAGAAGTGCTCCCACTCAAAAAGAAAGAGATAGCACCTAAACAGCCCACCACCACTAACATCCCTCTAGCAGCATATGAGAATGAAGGCGAAAGTACGGGGAAGGAAGGGTCAATAGAGGTAACACGATTGTACCCCCCCTAAACAAACTAGTGCCAGCAGAAGGGTATAGTGATCCCACATATGTACCCACCACTGCCCCTACAGCCACCCCACGACCAACTGCACCCCCACCATATGAGTGCCCCAGACAACGTGGTCAGGTAAGTACCCCGGGCGTGGATATTGAAAAGATAACAGCGGACCTAGACTCTAGGCTCTCAATGGCCAGAGATGAGTTATCTAGGATAAGAGATATATGTGAGCAGAGTGGAACAAGTGTTGCAAGAACAGAACACACACCTAGGGCACAGACGCCCGACAGGTCGTCTGAAGAAGGGTGGAAGAAGGGGGAAATACTATTTAGAATTCAGGAAGAACCAACTCGAATAATAGAACTGGGACCACAAGAACTGGAAGAAAACACAGGTGAGGAGGGAATGGCCACTGGGTGGATGGAAGAGCTGTGGTCTGATATTGAGGATGAAGTACAGGAAAGTGGAAGGTTGGGTGTGGCGGCAGGAGGGAGCTCAGGAAGAGTAGATGAGAGAACCCTGGAAAGAACCATGGAAGAAGAATGGACGGGGAGACTAAGGAATAGAATGGGAAGGATGACCACGGTAGGGAGGAAAGGATTGAAGGTGACTACAGGCAAAATGACAAAGAGTAAACTACAACTCCCATTGATACATTGGGGAGGTCGGAGGCCAAATTACATACCCTGGGCCCAGATGGACAAAGCCAATTTGTTAAAATCCTTGCCCCCGCTATCAGGAGGGGCAAGTAAGTGGATATATGCATTTGAGTAGCATACCGCAGGAGTGCCATTAGCGGTAGGTGATGTTAAAAGCTTACTGGTATCGGCAGTAGGTGATCAAGCAGATAGAGTGTGGGCAAAGGCTGGTTTCCCGGGAGTAACATTAGATTGTGACCGCCATGATGGAGCTTCTTTTAACACAGTGCGCGCAAGAGTATGGGATGCATTGGGAGAAACATTTCTAGACACACCAGATTTACAGTCAGTAATGCAATGCACCATGAATGTTGGGGAGGATGCTATGGATTTCATTTTTCGGGTGCAGGAGATGTGGAGAGCCGAGACGGGAACGGCCTGGGACCAGTCAACATCCCTATTTTACTTTATAATAAAGAGAGGGCTCCCAAAAGAAGTACAGAAAGCACTTGACAAAATAGCAGGGTTCGAAGCAAAGGGGTGGCCAGAAATTCAAAGTACAATAGTTCACCACTGCAAAAGAATAAAGGAAAGGGAGAAAGAATATGCACAAAAAAGGTTGGCAGATGAGGCGAAGTTAGTACAAAGGAAACTGGTGAAGGTCGCCGCAGCTGTAGCAGCACTCCCCCAAGACAGGGATGGGGAGGAGGAGCAGGGACTGGTAGCGATAAAGGGGAGGATGGCAGCAAATTGGGCAGGCAACGGGCAGGCACAGTGGAATGGACAGGAGCAGTACGGAGGACCGCAGTGGCAAGTGTGGGCCCCCCGACGGAGGATGAGGTGGGTACAGAGGACGCAGAGGGGGTGGTCAAGGGTGTGGGGGAAATGGCGGGTATGGAGGGCAAAGTCCTAGAGGGGGACAAGGGAACTGCTGGAATTGTGGTAGGTGGGGACATTTCTCATGGGAATGCAGAAGTAGAGAAAATAACATGCATCAAGGGGATCAACCCTATGGCAATCCATACCCGGGAAGCCCATACAGATTACCCATGGGAGGGGCACAAGGGCAACCAGAGCAAGAGTTTGTAGAGCAACGAAGGGAACACCCTCATAATGTACAACAGCACCCACAAAGCCGTGAGCATATGCCATACACACAAGGCAACCCTTCTGCCACAACAGCTAATGGCGCGCCTGCACCGTACGGTGGAGTTGCAGTGGTATCAGGTAATGTCTTTAGCCAAGGGGGGAATACGAGACACCCAGCATAGGACAGCCCACAGAGAGCACTTGCGTGTCCTGTACTATCTACGACCTACAATGCAGCAGAGGAACCATTGATAGGGGCGCAGATAGGGAATAAACAGTTCATATTTATGGTGTACTCGGGAGCTGAAAAATCATGTTTACGTGAAGGCCGGTTTCTGCTATCTAATCGTAAATTGGAGACGCAGGGGTTCTCTGGGGCTGTTGTCGAAGTTCCTTCCACAGAAGGTTTGGATGTCACCGTGGGAGGTGAGACAGTGAGGGCACCCCTACTGTATTACGAACAGTCCCCGATTAACTTACTGGGAAGGGATCTCCTCAGTAAACTTAATATGACAATCTCCTTTACGGAGAGAGGGATAGTTTGTTCAACTACATGGATCTGTCCCATGCACGTAATGCTGGTGGTGCATGCTCGAGCAACAGCACTAAAAGTGCGTGGGATACCGGTAGATCCTGATGTGTTCATTCAAGGGCTAAAAACATTGGCACGGGTGGTCCCAGAGTTGAAAAAGCTAGAATGGAGAGTACCCGCAGAGTTCATCTTCAGACCAATAGCCTGCCCAGAGATTGTGCTCGGAACAGTGATGTCCTTATATTTGCATGCAGTTCAGATCTCAGCCAAAAGAATAGCCGTCATTGCCATGGACATACACGGTTGTGAGTGGCGCACGGTATTGTGTGTCAATGCCGACATTGCATTGCGAGATCTATCAGATGAAGACCTTTTCTCAGACTCAGAGAGTAATGGTGAGATAACTATGGAAATAGCCATACCTTGTGATATCATGATACAGGAAAGACAAGTGCCTGTACAATTAATGGCAGTGGTAGGAGCACCTCCTTCCTTTTTTGATGATGACATGAAATCAGTGCCCAGTAATTTGTGGACCACAGGCCCCCATGACGTGGGACTATTGCATGGGGTCACACCAGTTAAAATAAAACTCAAACCTGGAGCCATTTTGCCAAGGGTAAAACAGTACCCCCGTCCCGAGAAGCAGAGGAAGGCATAAAAGAGACAATCAGTGCATTGTTGGCCCAAGGAATAATAGTGCCCTCAAATTCACCATGTAATACTTGCATTTACCCAATCAAGAAAGCAAAAGGAGGGGCGTGGAGGATGATCCAAGACCTATGCCCCCTCAATGACGTCATTCAAAAGGAATTCCCTTTGGTCCCTAACCCGGCATCCATCCTGTGCAGCATCCCAAAAAATGTGTCACATTTCACAGTTGTGGATTTGAAAAATGCTTTCTTCTCAATACCACTTGCAGAAGAGTGCAGATACCTAACAGCATTTACGTTGGGGGGAAAGAGATACGAGCATTGCAGGCTACCGCAGGGGTACTGTGAAAGCCCCAGTATATTGAACCGCATCCTACATGAAGACCTAGGGAATATGACAGCAGAGAGCACGATCATTCAATACGTAGATGATCTACTCATCTGCGCAAAAAATGAGGAAGAATGCAGAAAAGACTCCATTGCTCTCTTGACATTGCTGGCCCATAAAGGCTACAAGGTCAACAGAGGAAAGCTACAGTACTGCCAACGAGAGGTGTTGTATTTGGGACAACTAATCTCACAAGATGGCAAGAAAAATAATACCAGACAGAGTAGCTGCCATCACAGCAGTAAGACGACCAAACACAGTGAAAGAAATGCAAACATTTCTCGGCATGTGTAATTACTGCCGAGCATGGATATTAGACTATGCAGCATACACAAGACCATTATTGCAGGCGCTCAAGGAGGCCCAACGAGAAAACACAGAAATACAATGGTCTGCAGAACTGGGTGATGCATTCACGTCACTCAAGGAATTGATCTTGAGCGCACCCGTGCTCACGAACCCAGATTACGAACGCAAGTTTTACTTATTCTCCCACTGTAAGGGGATCCTCATGACAGCAGTACTGACACAAAAAACGTCCTTGGGACACAAGCCTCTTGCCTACTATAGTGGCACACTAGACTCAGTAATGCAGGGATTCTTCGCTTGTGAGCAATCTCTCGCAGCTGCAGCGTTCGCTATTGAAAAAAGTGCAACAATAGTGATGGGATGCTCCGTGACATTATTTGTGGAACACTCCCTGTTTGCTATCTTGGAAAGATCAAAAAGAACACTCACAACACAAAGAGCCACTGCCTATGAAATAATACTATCCAGTGCAAACATACACGTAGTTAGATGTAAAACAGTCAATCCTGCAAGATTCATTTTAGAACCATGTACATTAGAAGACATGCAGGCACACGACTGTGTAATTTACAAGGGAGAGGAAGGAGAAAGCACCATGGTGAGCGAAAATGCGTTAAACGAAGCATAGGTTTTCTTCATAGACGGATCAGCATCAATAAACCCAGACACAGGAGAAAAACACGTGGGGGTAGCTGTTGTGAGGATGGAAGAAGGTGAGTATGAAGTGATAGTACAGCAGCGCCTGCCAGCACATTATTCAGCTCAAGCAGCAGAACTCATAGCACTCATTGAAGCATTATATGCAGTCGAAAGGGTGCGCAGTAACCATCTACACAGACTCAGCTTACATGACCACTACAGTACATGGCGGAATAGCAAGGTGAGGACGGAGAGGGTTCCACAGAGCAGATGGGTCCCCAGTATAACATGCAGAACTACTAAAGGAACTCATTGAAGCTTTGAAAGAGCCCACCATGGTAGCCATCGTGAAGTGTCAGTCCCATACTACTAACACAGATTTTATGTCTCTGGGAAACGCAGCAGCAGACGCTGCAGGCATGAAAGCCTCTTATCTAGTGAAGGAACGGACAGGTGAGTACTTAATGCACCAACGCATAGAGGAAGAACTCCCAGATGGTTACAACACTATGCCTGTGTCACAAATACTAGAGTTAGAGGAAGGAGCGAGTGAAGAAGAGAAAAGGCTGTGGGAAAAGAGAGGATGTAGCCAGTCAGCAACAGCTCTTTTATGGCGTCAAAATAACACAGGGAAAGTGGTAATGCTGGTCAAGCTGTTAGAAATAGCATTCCAACAATTGCACTTCCCAGCACACATTGCAAAACAACATATTGCTGCAGAGGTACAAGAGGACTGGTTTGTGCCAGGGCTACAGGAACATATATCAAAATTGGCAATGGAGTGTACAACATGTAAAATATACCATTCAGGAATGACCCTAAGGACACTGCGAGGAACAATACCCAAACCTGTAGGGCCCTTTAGAGAACTGCATATTGATTAGGCAGACATGGGAGAAAGGTGCAATGGTGCACGGTACATGATAGTGGTGGTTTGTCCATTTTCCAGATGGGTCGAAGCAGGGCCCTGTGCACGTCCAGATGGCAAGTGTGCTGCAAAGTTCTTAGTGAGGGAAGTATTCCCTCGCTGGGGAATTTGCGACATGTTTAAGTATGCTTAATGCACTTTTAAGTTTTGAAAATATAGGAGTAACAATGGCAACGAACGGGCAGCCTGCAACGAATAACATTAGGGCAGTTAGAAATGTGAATAATGCATTTGACGTACGTAGATATTCGTATGAATGTGGCCCGTTTGTATGCACTGTTCTATTTTTTGCCATGATTTTTGGTCTGGTCTTTTACTGGTTTTTGGCATTCATATCTATCGAGATGAATGAGGGGGGAAGGAATGGAACTAACAGGGGGAGTGGAACCGGAATGGTTAAGGAGGGGGCCTATTTGATATGGGATGGATTTCAGCTCATATGGGGTTATGAAACAGACTCTACCCATGTACAGCCTCCAAATGGCACCAACAACAGATCGATCACAAGCTCAGCTACACCCTCAAATGTCTCAGAATATGATGTTTATGGTTTAAACGATCGTAAACGTTCTGTCATATCATGGTTGTACGACACTACTGCCACAATGACCACACCAGAAGTTACCCTAACCGCAGAAACTAGACCACCTGCACGTAGTAAGGAAGAGAATGTAGAAATGGCAGAACGTTTTCTGGCTCTATATGATGAATGGGAAAAGGGGGGCGCAGGGAAAGAGGGGACAATGTCACAAGCAGCAAGAGAAGCGAAAAGCTACCTTAAAGGCAGTAGGAGAAGGAGGGAGGCGGGGAGGAAAAAATATGACGAATATAATGGCCTGGGCCTAGACACAACAGAAGGCCCTAGGCATCCACATCAGTCAAATAAATGGTATGCAGATATGAGCTCCACTGCAAAACAGACAACCAACAAAAGTTGTTATGTCTGTTCCCCGATTCCCCACGCCTCAGGTACACCTAAAGTCCTGCTGCCTAAAGAACTGCCTCTTACAGGTGCTCAGTGTCTCCTTCATCTCACTCTGTACAGAATTAAGAACACCTTCCAGACACACAATGTCTCTTTTGAAATGCTGCAAAACTAAAAAACGTGCTATTCAAGAACTAAAGGAGTGATATGTTTAAAATAACCATTTTTTCGTGATCAAAGGGACATTGTTTTCGGACAACAAGTGGAAAGATGAAGTAATATTGTGTAAAGCTGAAGTGCTACGAGGGCTGCCGGGAGAAAAACTGCAATGGATCGAGAAAACCTGTATACCAGTTTGGAAGGAACATATCACAAAATTAACCTGGATGGCCACCATAGAAAAACTGTTTAAATTGCTAAAAGAAATCTCATACGAACTGTGCTTCCGTGGCAAAGGAAAGAACATCATGGGTGCAAATAAGAACTGCAATCGGACACTCATTATCCGAGACATGAAGAAAGGAACAGCAGCACTCATGGACACTTACTGGGTCTGCGGAAAACAGGCGTAATTGCACCTCCCGCAATCCTGGAGGGGCACATGTTCTCTGGCAACGTTGCATTCAGCTTTGATGGTAATCCCAGGGAGCCACATTAGTGGAGGAAAAGGAGTGCCAGTTACCCATTGTGAACAAAATACACAGCCGGCAGAAGAACCACAACTGTATGCCCTGTCCCCAGGCAGTGTGCAAGATGTGTTGTCAAGGCGGCGGAGATCATCCAATTACATATCCAAAGCCTCTTCTGACCTGTTGGCACAGATTCCAGACAAATACCGGATGTTCAATTCCGCAGTAACATTCTTCGCTTCCCTTATCCCGAGCATACAGGCGCGAGCAAAAGCAAAATGGCTCCAGATCACGCGCTGGGAGCTGATCCAACTGGCCAACGACACTGAAGAAGGGTTTAACGTGATCAAGGTGGAGTTAAGGGCCCTACGGTTAATGACCATGCAGAACAGGTATGTCTTAGACCTGTTAACGGCGATGGATGGAGGTGTTTGCCAAAAAATCGGGAGTGCATGTTGCACATTTGTACCTTCTGAAGATGCAGACAATGGGACATTATCACATGTTATCGCAGCAGTGCACAACCTGGGGGAACGAATGAAAAACAAAGGTAGAGCAGACGCCAGCACCTGGTGCGACAATGTTTTTTCCTGGGGACCATCATGGCTAGGACTGACGGTCAAAATGCTGATGCCCATCATGGTATTTTTACTCCTGAATTTTTTGCGTGTGATAGCGGGGTCTTCGATGCTGCGCAAATGCAGTGCCAAATGGCGCAATGATGATGGTGACAATGGGCAACACTAGAGGAGTGGCACAGATCATGCAAGAAGCACAAGTACAAACAGGTGAGGACCCAGAACCCAAGTATAGAATGGTGCCATTACACTACGATGGGGACATAGTAGATAGGTTATATCATACCACAATTAAGGAGCCCCAAGAACGAGAATGTATACAGAGGTAGGGGTGACTTGGAAGGAGATGGGGGATGTATATATATATGACCTGCACACCAGATGAGTATGCTAGGAGGGGGTAGAGCCTCCGGGGGTGTGTAGAGAGAGGATGCCAATAAAAGGTACACCATCATGGGATGAGGCTGTAGCGAATGAGAAAGAGCGCCAGAGGTTGGGCGAGTTACAGTATTCGTTACTTAAGTAACAAAAGGGGGGAAATGTATGGGAGGACAGGTCTATAGGACCCCCTCCTCGGCATACCCCACCTACGTGAGACCTGTGGTTCGCCGGCAAATCTCCATGCACCTGTGCTCGGGAGGCAGGAGGGCTGCCGATCGATACGCAAGTCCAATCGACTTGTACTGTAACATACTATAGACACCATTTTGAAAGCTTCAAGACTCCATTTTCGATATAAGCGACCAAAACCCCTATGAAACAGCCTGCCTGCAAGGGCTGCAGCTTGGCCCCTGCTCACTGCGCGCAAGGAGCCATGCACTCCCCCTGCGCCTCCACCCCATCACAGATCCGCTAAAGGCCCGTTCTCACGAGCAACCAGACACAAACGAGTATCAGAACAAACACTGTATCATTTACCTTCCGCAGTACATCACTGTCCCCGGAGTACCTGACTCGTGGTTTGAGTCTGGAAAATAACAGGAACCATCCCAATTGAACAGGCCTCGACCCTGCATCTAACCCCTAACAGTTGAAATATATGGTGTCAATAACCTTCCTGTATGAACCCCTGCCCACATTCCCCAGATGAAGTGTTGGCTACATACCATAGCCCACCGATTCACAGGATTGTTTGTAAATTATAATACGGGTGTTGGGGAGGGATGAAGCTTATAACGTTAATAAAGCAAGAGTGACCTCAGTCCATTGCAAGATATCATGTGCCTTGAAGACGTAATGAAAGGGCTTGATAGAGCCACACCTAATGATAACCAATGATTGCTGCTAGTGTACAAAGGAAGGCGAAAAAGCATTACTAAGAATACTTGTGTGTAATATAGTGAAACATGTTTAAGTTGGTATAACCGAAAATCCAAATGCACGATTGTATATGAACGGATTGCTTCTATGCTCCTGAGTACACGATCCAACCTGATGCTACCTCACGTGTTATCTATCTGTTTCCTTATGAATTACCAATATGCATTCAACTAAGGTTATGTAATGTATGTACCCCTGCCAAACTCATATAGCTACGTATGAAGAATTGAACGAATGTATAAACAATAGAAATTTGTAATCATCTTAATGCTACTAACTTTACTAACTGTTTCCTCGTATGATATATTGTGCAGCCCAGGCACAGGGAATCGCATAAAGCCACAAGACCAACTTCCCCTCCTCCCGCCAAGGCCCGCCAGGGCTTGCTGGTGCACGAGCAGCACAGCCTCACCTCCCCTCATTCTGCTGGACCCGCTTCAGGTATTCACCTCCCCCAGGTCCGAGGCCGCCATAGTCAGCCAAATGAATTATTTACAACCTGGTCCTAAACCCCACCGCCTCAAGGGGCCAGTGGTGTGCCCTCGCTGATCCAGTAGTACGCCAATTCACCCCAAGTTAATGGGCCTTGGAGATAGGTATTTAACCCTGTACTAACATATCATAAAGTAATTCCTCACCACATCTAACAGAACGACAAGGCAGCTCACCTCGTGCCCCCTGACAAGACACCCAAACTTTTGACACCTGGTCAATAGGTTAATAGTAATTGTGTAATGATGTATTGGTGAAGTTTCACATTACATATTGCTTCTCCTGTCTCCTAAATATTCCTAGAATAACATATTGTAGGATATGCAGGATAACAAGAGTCGTTTAAGGAATGAGTGTTTGTGTGAGTGGCCACAAGGGCAACGTGTTAGCACAGTCACCAATCATCGACACAGACCGCGCCAAGCCTGGCAGCCCCACCCCGATGAGCCCAGCTGACCGATCCTCCCCACATTGGCACCACGCAGATGTCCACCAATCCTGGAGAGGCTCATCATTGTACCACCTATAGCTTAGTCGACGCCACCCAATCCCTGAGACTATGTGCCCCCTATAGCGTACAGGATTTGTGACGTGGTTTTGTAATAAATATGACTGTCTTTGCTATTGTCAGACAGAGTGCTCTCGGAGCTTGCAGAGTCCTTTGCATGCCCTAATTTGATTATATAAACCCCTTTTACATCACCCGCACTTGGTCTTGGTCTTGGTCTCATTCCCTCCTGGGTTGTGTCCTTATTGCCTCTCATTGTGGGGAGGGTACTGCCTTTTGGGGACACTTGCTTTCAATATGATAAGATATGATTGGTTATTTATAATGCACTTAATACCCAGAAGTTTCTAAGCTCGGACCCGGGGTTTGAACCTGTGTTGCTCCGTGTCTTGCTTCCAAGGCGAGCATGTTGCCCCTGACCTATCCTCCCGAGTGCCCGTTGCAGACCATGGGGTGCATCTTGGCAGGCCTCTTCCATCCTAAACACCCCATCACTGCTGACTTGGTGGAATACATTTTTAAGCCCAAGCTATTCATAAAGGTGGCATAGACAGCAATCACAGCCTACTTTGGGGTTCTGACTATTAGAACCGTATCATCGGTGCCTGCCAGGGTCTTATGAAGCCCATTAATATATAGAGTGAACAGTATTGGGACCAACAAACAGCCCTGATGGACCTCCAGCCCAACATCAAAACACTCCGTACACTGCCCCCCACCGGACCAGTGCGGACACAAGCCTCATTTTCCCTATGAATTTCCCGTAACACAGTCAGGGTTTCCTCTGGGCACCCCAACGACCCCAGCACGGCCCACAACTTTGATCCGTCCACTTTATCAAAGGTTGTGCTTAGGTCCATAAAAGCAAGATAAACCGCCTCCCCCTTATGAAACACAGAATTGGTAATCAAAAGATACAGGTTTAGACCCTGCTCCATGGTTCCTATCCCTGGGCGAAACACAAGCTGGATATCAGACAAAATGGACCCTTGCAAGAGCCAGGACTCTATGTTCCCTAACAAAACCCTTCCAAAATTTTTGAAGGAAGTGTATTGACGGGATATGGGTCGATAAGACATCGGACTAGTGGGGTCTCCCTTTTTAAAGATAGGAAAAATAATGATGGTTTTCCATAATGGCGGGAACTGACCAGACATTAAACGTGCATTATACACTATGGTCAGCACCGGTGCCCATAGGTCCATCTGATCCAGAAACAGATCTGCCTGTATCGCATCTGGGCCAGTGGAATGATTACGGGCTTGCGCCTTGATGGCCAGAGAGACCACCTTGAGTTTAAAGCATAGGGTTGAGCTGCTGTTCCTCCTATCTTCTGATGGTTCTCTAACTCTGAACAGGAAGACAACATGCAACACCCAAGCCTCCACTGCCACATGGGTGCCTTTTAGGCCTCCTGATGATTTATAAACAGGACCCCTTCACAAATTCCCATAATCTCTTGGAGTCATTTGTCCTAGAGGCCTCTAAAAAACCTCCCACGCCTCTTCATCTAACTCCATCTTCCTCTTCTCAACCACAGAACGATAGTGGGCCCTTGAGCTGCATAATCTCACTTCTAGAGGTCACCAGTGATTTTAAAGCATTCAGGAGAGCTTTTTTAGCAGACGCACAAGGTGGATCGAACCATCCTCTCCTACTTGCCTTCCCTTTTTGCCTGTGCTGCATCACAAAGCCATCAGTAAGAGCCCCTAGAATGCCCATGAAGCACTCTACTACTTGCACTTTATTGGCCTCATTCTCTACAATACCATTACATTCCGGGATCTTCCTTGCCATAATGCTCAGGTGCAAACCAGAATCACGGATTCTCCCGCAGGTGACTCTCTTTTTGACACAGCACCCACTTCAACCAGACATGGAACACTATCAAATGGCCCTTCCCCTCCAACTATCCCATTCAGTTTCAAAATTAAGGGGTTGTGGTCACTGTTAGTGCCCGCCACCACTTAGAAACTTACTATACTTTCCCAAAAGTCTAGGGATAAGCAGAAGTAATCAATTGTAGAAGAGCCCAATTGATTTTGGAAAGTTACGTTTCCAGGGATATATCGGACGCAATGCACCCATTAACAGATCGCATTCCCCAATCTATCAACCACGCACTTAACTGTAAACCCTTCATACATACCCTAGGATCCTTCTTTTGTGGTTCCTGAATATTCATGGTCCGATCCTCCATGGGGTCATAAATATCCTTAGCTATTCCCGGGCCTCATCATGAGGTTAAAATCACCATCCAAAACAAACCTGGTTCGGCTATTCCCTCCTTTCCCTAGGTAAACGTCCACAAAATCCTTAAATTCCCCCAAGCGGTTTGCCTCCGCCTTGTGGGGAATATTGTAAAAGTATAGGAAAGCAACCTTAACTTCTCTCGGGGAGGTTATCAGCAACATCTGTAGGAAGTCAAACTCGGTCTCCACTACCTTGACCTTACAGTTCAAAGATGCCTTAACCAAAATGGCAATTCCCCCGTAACATCTGCCCCTTTGGTTTTTCCTGGCAGATATGCTGCAATCCCCAGTTCCAGCCTTAGTGCACTGGTAGGAGTTCCTGGTGGCAGTTCTGCTATTTGTCTAAAAATTAAATTCTGTCCAATTTCGAATTCAGCACATTTAGTGTAACCCCAAATTTCACTACCGTAAAGAGCCATAGTTTGTACCTTTGCTTTTTCAGGCCTGAAGGCACTTGTCCAATCTTCTTGCTCCATACAGGTAATACAATCTTAAAATACCTTTAAGTTTCGGGCACATCTATTCAGCTGTATTTTTAATGTGCTTAAACTAATCCCTTTTCAAAGTAAATTTTAGACCCAGGTATTAATACTCTTTAACAATCTCTGATCTGGTTTTCTCTAGCCACCAGTTGTGAGTTTTGCCCATCCTCCCAAAACCATGATTTTCTATTATTTGAACTTATTAGTATATGCACCTAATTCCGGACAAGATGGTGTCCCCAGGGCCACACTGGCGACACTAGAAACCTTCCTGGAGGAATATGTTACATTAACAGGGGATTTTAATATAGATTAGGATGCATTGATGGATAGAAGTTGCGTAGGGTTTGCACCTCGGGGCTCCCCCTCTTTACAACTCTAAGAAAACACTTAAACAATTGGGGTTGGTAGACGTGCGGCGTGCTTATAAGGGTAAGGAAGTGGAATTCACATTTTATTCTCACATCCATAGATCAAAATCACATATCGATTATAGATGGCTTTCCTCCGGATTGGTGGGACGAGTTGTCAAGGATGGCACTCTGTCAAGAGTGGCACAGGGCCCCCAGGTAGGGTTTGGGTGGCTGTGCTGATGTAAGGTGACAGATAAGTACACACACAGCAGGAAACCCAACAAGAAAGAAAAGTAGGCAACTGTAGTTGTGAACAGAAAAGGGCAGGAAATACAAAGATACAAACAAACTGGATTCCCTCTTGGGGTGTATGCAGAAATGGAAAAGAGTGTACCACGGACCTTTGGAAACTCCAGCCTTCTGCACAGATTACTATTACAGACGCCCACTCTGTCTGCTCATGACTGGGAACAACAGCTGTGGGTGTCTGTAACACTGAAAACGCAACAAGGGAAGGGGCAGAGGTTGCCTGCCGGAAACCAACAGGCAAGCTCTGTACAAAGGATCAACATAAGACACAAGAGAGACAAGAACAGAAATAACCAGGGAAAAGGAAGTCTAAGAGAAATCTAGCAGAAGGGAATGAAGGAAAAAACAGTACAATAGAAATGGGTAAATTAAAGGGGAGGACAGAGGACTCAAGGAAGAGAAGGACAGGGATCAAGAACAAGGGGGTGCAAACAAGGATGAGAGCAAGGGAGCAGCAGCCAGGAAATAGGGGGGCTGCAAACAAGGAAGCAGGGCTGCAGTAACGGATGGCACAAGGTGCAGAAAAACTGTAGTGGATTACAGAGGACTGTAGGAGGCTGCAAGGCAGAGTCCAGAGGAGCAGGAGTGAGAGCTGTAGTAGGCGGCAGACAGAGAGCCCAGAGGAGTAGGGCAGCAAGGAGCGAACCCAAAGGAACAGGGCATTGAGGCAGGGAGACCAGAGGGTCAGGGCTGAAAGCAGAAGAGAGTAGCAGGCTGCAAGGCAGGGAGCCCAGAGGACCCGGGCTGTAGGCAGCGGAGGATTGCAGGCTGCAAGGCAGGGAGCCCAGAGGAGCAGGGTAGCGAGGCAGGGAGCCCGGAAGGCTATGGCTGTAGGCAGGGGAGTGTAACAGGCTGCAAGGCAGGGAGCTCAGAGGACCAGGGCTGTGAGCGCAGAAGGCTAGGGCTGAAGGCAGCAGAGTGTAACAGGCTGCAAGGCAGGGAGCCCAGAGGACCAGGGCTGTAGGCAGCAGAGGGTTGCAGGCTACAAGGCCAGGAGTCCCGAGGAGCAGGGCTGTGAGGCAGGGAGCCCAGAAGGCTAGGGCTGTAGGCAGCAGAGTGTAGCAGGATGCAAGGCAGGCAGCCCCGAAAGAGCACTGGATCAAAGCAGGAAAATGCAGCAACAGGAACAGCATACAAATTCGAGTCAAGAGGCAAAAAGGGGCTCGGAGGACTCTTGATGCAAGAGACTGAGCTCCTGCAGGCAGGTGCTTAAATACAGCCCTACCCTGTACTGAGGCAGGCTAATTGGCAGCACCTGGAGCAGCACACCTGAAGATAATCTGCCTCCTCCCTCTCTGGTCCTGAGATGGTGGAAGCAGCACTGATCACTAGGGTTTCTGGGGATTGTGGTTCCAATACTGACGAATGGGAATGGCCAGGAATAGATAGCTGTAGCAAGGTGCATTATAGTACATGTAGTTAGCTGAATTAAATAGGAAAGTGCCAATGTCGTACAAATGGAAATTAACGACCAAAATGTGAATAGGGGTTGTTTAAAGAGTATTATGAAGATAAACGAGTACCATATCGTCCATGATGGTTGCCAATGTGTGCGCCAGTGGCACAGGCGTGATAGGAGCTCACAAAATATCTTTGGGGGCGATCGCACTGTCTACTGCTTGTTCCTCTCCTTCCACCTCCCCTCCCCACCCCCTCTGTTTGTGATCATGCTCTTGCACTATAAGAAATGTCGTCAGGCCTAGTACGATAGTCTACTGCTTGTTCCTCTGTCCCCCCCCTTTTTGTGGTCATGCTCTTGAACTATCAGAAATGTGGTCAAGCCTAGTACAATAGTCTACTGCTTGTTCCTCTCCTTCCTCCTCCCCCGCCCCTTCATTTTGTGTTCTATGATCTTGCCCTATCTGAAATGTCGCCAGGCTTAGTACAATACTTGTATTTGCCCATTCTTAATGTCTGAAGGCCCTATAAGAATGTCATTGTATTTTTCCCTTGCTCCCTTCCCTGCATTGAAGCGCTTTGAAACACTTTGTGCATAGGCGCTATATAAATAAACTACCACAAGAAGGTAACGCCAATACTAACATTGGGCGCAGAAGCTTCACTAGCTCTGTCCTACAAAGTCTGGTCGAAACTAGAAGGGACATTTTAGAGACGAGTACTAGCTTTGCCAAATTCCATACCGGTCCAGGCCCTAAGAACAGAGCTGGGCCTTAATTCCCTGTATGTTGTAGTGGCTTGGAAGTCACTGGCCTTCTGCAACAAGTGCCTCAGCATGCACGAAGCTGGGGAATTTGCAGTTTTGAAAAAAGGAATTAGCTGAGAAATCTGGGCATTTTCTTGTGGAATGGAGCACACCATGCACCTCACTTTTGTCTAGCGTAAACTCAAGTAAGGAAGACCTTTTGAAAAACCAGACACTAGTGAAGCAAAATTGCTGGATAATGACTGGATCGCCAACCTGGAAGCCAAGGCTAAATGTAAAATATATGGCAAGCCTATCCCAGAAATTAGGGTGAGGGGCTCAGTCCCGGCCTACCTATCCAAATTCCCCATCAGTCACTTATGCAGTCAGTTTATGTGCTTCTGACTGAAACTTTACTCAACAAAGGAAGTCACAGAGGCAAGGAAGCCGCTGGCAATGCGCAACTTTACCTGCAGGCTGTGCAATTATGACAAGAAAACACTTTACCACTTAGTCTTATTATGCCCTGCATTAAGGGATATCAGATCTCGGCTGTTGGGAAAATTCTTCAGCGAGAGTAGAGATTCGGACGATGACATCTGGTGGTCCTTGTTGATTCAGGGGTCTAAGCTCTCTCTATCATTAGCGCTACTAGCTTTTCTAATAGCAGTATTTGAATGCAGCGTCGCTTGTATTGCACTTTATGGAAGATCGGAGAATGCTCTCTTGGGGAATGACTTTTACTGCTGTTTAAGATTTAACATGACTGCAAGTACCCCTGCTTTGGTTAGACGTGACATTGAACTTCACTTGGGTAATTTTTCATTTGCATTTCACAAATGAATTTTCAAATTAATCTTTTTTCTACTTTTTAAGATGTGATTGATTGTGATGGCAGAAAGGTTTGATTGCTAAACCATGTGCTAAATAAATACATAAATATGTTCCAAGATATAAATAAACTTTCATATCATATCATAACTGAGAATGCGATAGAGGATATCTCCCTGGGTATATGGCGGGACACCTTCAAAGCGGTAATAAGGGGGCAAATGATTGCATGTAAAGCCCTGAGAGAAAAATTAAGCCGGCAGTTGGAGGAGAACCTAGAGGCTCAACTCAAAGAAATGATGCCAAAAATGGGTAACTACTTGAGGAGGGAAACTTTGAAAGCATATAGAGCAGTTTGCGGGCAACTCGAGATACTAAGAGCTAAAAAAGCTGAGAGGACCCTTCTCAGAGCCAAACAACACTATTATATCAAGGGGAATAGAGCGAGAGATTATTAGCATGATAATTGAGACAAAGGCATACAGCCCAAACGATCTTGAAAATTAGGGAGGGGGAAAGGGAGGAAATGGTAGATACTGAGGGAATTATTGGATGCTTTGAATGCTATTATGGAGCGTTATACTCCTCTGAAAAGCCCGGAAGCAAATCACAATCTTCTTACTTGGCAGATGTAACTCTCCTGAAGTTGTCGAAGGAGGACAATGAAGAAATAGAGAACGATATCACGGAGGAGGAAGTCAGTATAGCCATTGGTAAGCTCCCCCTAAACAAGGCACCGGGTCCGGATGGCTTTACGGCCATCTGTTATAAGAAATATCAAACAGTTCTCGCCCCATACTTAACGCAATTATACAATTAATTTGAAAGAACTGGTCACATTACAACATCTATGGATCAGGCTAAATTGGTAATATTCCCAAAATTGGGTAAAGACCCAATACGGTGCGGGTCCTACCGTCCGATATCGTTAATTAATGCGGACGCTAAGATATACATGAAGAATTTAGCTTCACGACTAGAGGATATACTCCAGATTTTAATAGGACCTGACCAGGTGGGTTTCATTGAGCAACGCCAAACCTTTCACAATATTAGAAGGATTTGTCATCTAATAGAAAAGGTAGAGAGGCATGAGATTCCATCTGTTCTTCTCGCTCTAGATGCCAAAAAGGCATTCTACCGGGAGGAATGGTCGTTTTTGTTTCAAGCAATGAAGAGCATGGGGTTTGGGGAATCATACCTACGAAGGATACAAGCCATTTATCAGACTCCAACCCTGCATTTGTCCATCAATGGACAGCTGTCTGGCTCTATCCGATTTGGCAGTGGGTACTAAACAGGGATGCCGCTGTCTCCCTGGCTCTATGCAATTTATCTGGAACCCTTTTTACAGCATCTCTGAGAAGCGTCAGGAGTGAATGGTATCCAATTTAGGGGAAGGGAACACACTCCATTTCAATGGGCAGTGGACAAAATTAAATACTTAGGGATTCATATAATGAAATCAATGGCAACATTATATGAGGAGAATTATTCCCAATTACTTAGCACACTCAAAACCAACATACAACAATGGAATCCGTTACATATTTCATGGATGGGGCGTATGGCGTATGGCCTCGATTAAAATGGTGATCCTTCCACGCTTTCTTTACTTTTTTCAGGCCTTGCCGGTGTCCCTCCCCGGGAAATTCTTTAGTTCACTTAATCACCTATTGTCTATGTTTATTTGCCGAAATAAGAGATCGGAGGTGGCCCTGCGAACTTTAATGGCTACGAGGAATAGGGGAGGAATGGCGGTTCCTGATTTTAGATTGTATTACTGGGTGGCCCAACTGGGGGTGATGAAATCTTGGTCGTCAGGGGATGAAAGTAAACTTTGGGTTACCATGGATAAAGCAGTAATGGGATCTCCACTTGATGTGGTTTTATGGGTAGATAAAGAGGACCGACCTCCAAGTATGAAGACATCGTGGATCACTGCACTAGTGGGGGAAATATGGGACGAGGTGATTAAACAGAGGCATATCTCGACACATTTCGGGCCCATTTACGCCATTATTTGGGAATCCCCAGTTCACACCAGGGAGGGATGTACAAGCATTTTGGAAATGGAGGGAGGTGGGTTGTGTAAGGTTAAGGGACATGATGGAAGGCAAAGAAGTTAAAACCTTTGAGCAATGTAAGCAATATTTTGGCCTTAAGGAAGAGGACCGGCTTAGCTATTACCAACTACGGCATTGGGTTGTATATCCCCTTAATAAATCAGCAGCAAGTAGGCAACTTACTGCATTTGAAAAATATATAACAACTCAAGCAGGAAATTCACATCTAATCTCTGCATTTTATGCTTTAATAGCAGAAGGAGGTGCACGGGAAAGGCGGTCCTATATGGAAAAGTGGGAACAATCCCTAGACCGACATATATTAGCGGATGAGTTGGAGGTATTATGGGGCAATATCCCGAGGCTTACTCGATCCATCCAGCTTAGGGAGATGTGCTTTAAGGCCCTTACTCAATGGCATTATACTCTGGAGAAACTTAGATCTATGTATCCGGAGACGCCCCAGGATTGCTGGTGGAAATTTAAAGGGAAGGGGGATTGGCACCATATTTGGTGGTCTTGTCTGGCCTTGAAAGTGTATTGGGGTCAAGTTTGCACGACAATGCAGGAGTTGATAGGGACCGATACGCCCCTAAGGATTGAGGATGCCTTTTGGGTCTATGGTCAAAGGATAAGGCACCAAAAGGAAGGGCGCGCTTCAAAGCATGTATGGTTCTGTGTTTGGTATTAGCGCGGAATTGGAAGCAGGGGGCCGCCCCCACCCATCATGAATGGTTATTTAAAATGTTGCATATTTTGGCTATGGAATGGGTTACTTACACAATCCAAGGCGACATCCAACAATTTCGTACAGACTGGGGGGTATAGTTGCAATACTTGAGAGATGAATATCGGATCCAAATGTGAGCGCAGAACATTCGTATTTTGGACATTGTGTGATTGACTTTTGATCAAAAAATAAAAATTTAAATTTCCTTGTACCAAACACATGATAAGCGGGAGCAGCTCTGGGATGGAGGGTGAGGGGGGAGGAGAGAGAAGCGGGAGAGGGGAAAGGGAAATGTTTACTTGTTCAAAAATGCAAATGCCAATAAAAACTAGATACAAAAAAAACAGAATAGACAACAGCAGGCACAGAGGAAAGCTCTGTTTTACTCCTCGTCTTGTAAGGAAGAGTTCTGTACATGTGCCATCTTTCTTTAGACAGGCTAAGGCTGTGGTATCTTTATAATATAATTGTAACAGATTCAGAAGGCCTTTTGGCATACCTAGAGAATCCAGCTTACTCCACAGCATGTTATGATCAACTGAATCAAAAAGATTTTTCTAAGTCAAGGCATGATGCATACCGATGCTCCGCTGTCACCCTGCAGTACTTCTCTATTATGGTATTAAGGGTGAAGCAAAAGTCTATCGTACTAAATCTGCTTCTAAACCCTGCCTGATAGCAAGTCACAAGCGAGTTTTCATGGGCCTAGTCTTCTCCTCTGGACTGTAATATCTTTTCAAATATTTTGAAGGAGGCATCCAATAAGGAAATTGGTCTGTAACACTGAGGATCCCCAGTTCTACCCTTTTAAAATATTGCCACTATTGTGCTTTGCCTCCATGAATCTGGGCAACTGCCCACTTAGCCGTGGCATTTATAGATCCCCTGACGATGCCGAGTGCTTAAAGGGAACTCCATCACGCCCATTGAAACATCACCTGGAGCTCCAGGTATGGTGTTCATTCTGTATTATCAACATAAGAGCGTTAGCCACATACGAAGGCAGGTAAAAAGCTCAGAGGTTTTTCATTTTAACATTCCCCCTTTCAGCTCAGGACAAGAAATAAGAGGCAGGCAACCACCATCCCTCACTCCAACCTAAGTTTCTTTACCCCACCTTCACAGAGGGGTGTCCATATGGCACTCACGAGAGGTAGGGCACTGATTAGAATGAATTCTTTAACAGAGAGAGTTATGGTGAAATAGAATAGCTAAATACACACTTTACTATTTTACTATTCTCTCCCACTCTGTTATGCAGATTACGCAGATGAAATATTGAAAACGAAATATGGATGCCGAAAAGTACAGGGAATAATGCTCCTGACGAAGGGATAGCAATCCCGAAACGTGTATGGGTCATGGTTTTAGTTAATTGAAAAAGAATCACATGGATTTATTTGCTCAGTACAATATGATTTGAATATTACAGTTGGCTTATTATATTCTATGTTTGCTTATTATATTTTATGTTTCGAGATTGAATCACTCATAAATAGATCTTCAAATCATTTGTCCAAAAATAATTTATGTGTGAATTTCACATCAATAATATTGTTTGATATAAGTACACATTGAAATTTCATAGCTACTTGTGAGTAACAATTGTTTGTCCTGACAAACATATTGAGTGTGCAGGGGACGCAAGTGTTCCACGGACAGTGGACACCGTCTTCTTTTTGTTTTTGTTAACTGCAACCCAGTGTCATGGCTGTTATACACTCCTCTGCAATTCACTGCAGCCCTAAATAAGATATCAGGTCACTCATAAAACATATATGCTTTCATTACGAAGTATGCCGGTAAGGCAAAAACGATGCTGGTATGGTAATACCGGCATCGTTTACCGTCCCGTTGCATTCCGACCCGCAAACCCGGTATTATCGGCACACTAAACAACCGTGTCGCTAATAGCGGCATATGCGCGTACACGCGCCCCTTCAGGGAGCAAATACCAGCCTGCTGGTAATAGGGGGTAATTCCAACCCACGCATACATGCAAATACCGGCATTGCGAAGCCGGTAATCACGGGTTGCACGATGCCGGCCATACAGGCATCGCGGACCACCCGCAAACAGCAAGCAGGATACAAGGCAGCTGCCACAGGTGCACACAATCCCCACAGGTGGAGTCAATGGAGGCTGTGCCAGTATGAACTGAGCACACCCACACACCACAACGCCCCCCCACAGGTGTAGGCAATGTAGAGTGGCCCAGTACAAAAGGAGCACACCTACACACTACACCCCTTCCTACACCAAAATGCTACCACTAGCAGTTGCAATCATGGCGCTGGAGGACATGCCTATACTGCTACAACTACAGCAACAACAGCAACAACAACTACAGCATCAAGAACAGGCAGCACAGAAGAGACGCAGGAGGAGAAGGAGGGTGAGACAGGCCCAGCAATTACCACCAGCGCAGCCACCAGTGCCTCGTAGGCAGCCACCAATCCCTCGCACCAGACCCAGCCCATTCAACCTAACCCCTGAGCAGATCCACACCCTGTACCCGTTGGACCATGACACCATCACCACCATAGTGGACATGATACAGAACGACATTGCCAGCCACATAGAAATACGCACTGCCATCCCCCCACTACTAAAGGTGGTGTCTGTACTACACTTGCTGGCCACAGGCACCTACCAACACACAGTGGGCCAGCTGCATGGCATTTCACAACCACTATTCTCACGCATGCTGAACCAAGTGCTGGATGCCCTCCTGAAGCACACAAGCACCCATATATCCCTACCACGGACTGCCCAGGAGGTAGCCGAAACCAAAGTAGGCTTCCATGCACTGTCAGGCATGCCCAATTGTGTTGGTGCCATTGACTGCACCCATGTGGAATGGGTAGTCCCCCATGCCATAGAGGCGGTGTACCGCAATCGCAAGCAATACAACTCCATCAATGTGCAAATGGTATGTGACTCCAGCAAGATCATCACACATTGCTGCGCCCGATTTCCTGGATCCACACATGATGCCATGGTACTGCGCAACTCCACGCTACCCCGTCACATAGAGCGACATGCCGGACCATGTGCCTGGCTGCTCGGTGTTAAGACGGATTTCTGAACTCTGTCCTGGTGGCGCAGAAGTTCAGAAGGCCAACCTAATTACTTGGAACAGGGTAACCTCTGGACAAGCCAGACCAATCAAGGTAGCGATCGCGGCGGTCAAGACTAGGTCTCAAGAGGGGTGAGGGTGACTGAAAGCCCGCAATGAGCACACAAAGCAAGAGCGCTTACAAACTACTCCAAACAGTTGTTATATCAAAAATATATACACATTTATTTTAAGGCCTTTAAAATAATGACTGTAGCGAGAAAATCACAATATCACAATATTAAACCAACACATACCATATCAACACATATACAAATACACAGTCGCAAGCGTTTAAAGCACGAAATATGTAGTCCACCTGAAAGGAAAGGAAAACAGGCAGTGCGATAACGCTTTAGACTCAGTTCGCCTTCAGAAGCACCTAACTAGATGGAAGTCCGAGCCCTGCGAAGAGTGGAGCCTTGTGCTCAAAGTACCTGCCACGCCGGTGCCAACGGGCAAAAGGGGAAGCTCTTCGGAGGAAGTCAGGCAGTTCGGGTTAGTGCACAGCAGAAGGAGAACAGGTTCCGCAACTCAAGCGCAGCCTCCACAGCGGGCAGAAGCAGAGCGCGAGTACGGCCAAAAGGGTGCTGTTTTTACACAGCAGGGAAAAGCAATGGGATACTGCAGGAGGGCGACCAGATCCTAGCTAAACTACTCACCGGTCCCCGAAGCAAGCAGACCCAGGCTTCTCCACGTTAGTTTCAGCAGCTGGCAGGTTCAGAAGAGCAGGGAACGCCTCGTAGTCGTGTAGAGCAAAAAGACGTCCCAATCGACGAAACCAGCACAGTTTTGTTGCTGCAGCAGGACAACGGAGCGGCCGTGTGTATTCGAGCCAAATGTACACTCCTCCCTTCAGACCTGGGGACGCCAAGCGTACGAAGCGTGGGAGAGTGACCAGGACTCGAAATACAACACAACCTGGCGGCGGTTACAGAGCAGGACTCCCTTGTAAGCTGGTCAGTCAACTGGATGGCCCAGAGACACTTCCGAAGGCTTACTTGGCAGGAGTTGATGAAGTCGCCGGGAATAGCTGTTCCTGCTATTCCAAAGGTCGAAGCACCAGTACAGGCCTTCTGGTTCGATCCAAGGAGGAAAGGGTTTCAAAGGACGACAGCAGTGCAAAGGAGGATTCCTTCAGCGGGTCACCAGCGATTCCTCGGTCCAGCCTCGTAGTTTGCAGGATACTTGGCTCCTGTATTCCTTCGTTCGTGAGAACTCAGGAGATCGACCTGGTAGTGGTGTTTCCAGCTCCCTCTTATCCACGGTTCCCTTCGCGCCAAAACGGAGGGGAGCCAATGGGAGATCCGCTCATCAACACACACACCATACGTGGACCAATCACGGACCACGGTGGTCCCAGGCATTCACACCACCCTAGACTCTCTGGCACCCAGGATGTGTATTGGGACCAGACATCCCAGCCCACACCCTGGAGGCACACAAACGACATGTAGAAGCCCGCGAAAGCAACCACGTTTCGCGGGAAAGTACATGCCCAAATAAGGAAGGCCCCGGGTCGCCCGACCTGGGGAAGGTGAAGGGAGCAAGACGGACAGTGGACAGGACAAAGGAGCCTCGCGGCCTGGCCATTTTGGAGAGCCAGGCCACCATTTTGGGTTCAGTGCAAAAACGTGCTCAGAACGCCAAAAGGAGCTCAAAATAAACAAAACGATCGCTGCCACCATTCCAGTCCCTGAATGACTTGCACCGATCAAATACCATCCTAAAAGAGTATCTAGGGTCTGTAGAAGGCTAGAGACCCAAGAGAGCTGTAACTTAGCTTACAGTGCCCTCTTGTGTCGTGTTGCACTAAAATGGCGACACGATTAAAGAAACTACGGGAAACCACGTTCCCCGGTACTGACTGTCTTAAGGGCATGTCAGTTTCCCCGTAAGAAAGGAGCGAAAGCCCAGAGGAGTGCGGCAGAAGGCTGCACTTCTCTGGCAAAGTCAAAAACAAGGTGAATAACAACAGCAAAAAGTTTAGGGGTTGCCACATGGAAGGAAAATACCCTACAATTATGAAATCTTTCCTAACACTCGCCCCTCCCAGACTATGGACAGGGGGAACTAATCCACCCCTGGATGAGTCTCTTGTTCAGGTCAGTTAAACATTCTGGACAACCCATCAGCATTGCTATGTTGGACACCTGGCCTATGCTCAATAGTGAAGTCGAAGCCTTGTAGACTTATGGACCACCTAAGCAACTTTGGATTCTCCCCCTTCATGTTCATTAGCCACTTTAACGGCTTATGGTCAGTCTGCACAGTGAAGTGGGTCCCATAGAGGTAGGGCCTCAGCTTCCTTAGGGCCCACACAACAGAGAAACATTCTTTCTCTACCGTGGACCACCTGAGCTCTCTGTCCTTAAGCTGGCGACTAATAAAACCGATAGGGTGTTCCTTACCCTTCTCATCTACTTGTGATAGTACAGCTCCTATCCCAGTGTCAGAGGCATCCGTCTGCACGATAAAAGGTCTTTGATAATCAGGGGCCCTGAGGACAGGGGCCTGGCACAAGGAGTCTTTTAAGCCATTGAAGGCCTTCTCACACTCGTCGGTCCAAGTTACCTTCTTGGGTTTTTTCAGAGTTGTGAGGGCAGTCAGAGGAGCAGCTATGGTGCCATAGTCTGCCACAAAATTGCGGTAATACCCTGTGAGTCCTAAAAAGGCTCTCACTTGGGTTTGCGTAGTGGGGGTAGGCCAGTCTTGTACTGCTTGTACCTGACTGAGTAGAGGCTGTCTCCTCCCTCCACCTACTTCATGTCCAAGGTAAACCACTGAGCCTTGTCCATTTTGGTGAGGGGCCACTCGGACACCCTCAAAAGAGCTATCTGAAGGACTGCTTGGGAACAGGTTGGGGAGAGGTTCAGACTCCTCTCCCGCAACGTCTGAAGCCAGTAGCAGTGCTGCGATTTCGACGCTTGGGCCGAAAGCCTTCAGCCTATTCACGTGAAACACTTTTGGAGCCTGTCCAGGCCTTCCAAGGTCCACTGAATAGTTAACCTCACCCAGGGGCTCCACCACTGGGCAAGGACCTGACCATTTATCCTGTAAAGCTCGAGGCCTTATGAGCTTCATGATCAGGACTTGCTGACCAAGTGTAAAGTTGATGAGGGAAGCTTTCTGGTCGTACCAATGTTTCACCAGCGCTTGCCCTGCCTTCAATTTATCACTAGTCAAGCCCATCAGAAGTACCATCCGTTTTCTGAGCCCTAGCACATAATCAACTACATTGGTAGTAACAGGGGGAGTGGGCATCTCCCATCCCTCTTTGACGATGGCTAAGGGTCCCCGTACGGGATGACCGAACAGAAGTTCGAAGGGGCTGAAGCCAACACCCTCCTGTGGTACCTCTCAGTAGGCAAACAGTAAGCATGAAACAAGAAGATCCCATTTTCTTCTCTGAGGCTCCTCCAGAGCCCCAATCATGCTCTTTAACGTCCTGTTAAAACGCCCCCCCAGACCATTGGTCTGGGGGTGGTATGCAGAAGAGAACCTGAAGGTGACCCTACATTCTATCCACATAGCCTGCCTATACTTCGACATAAAGTTGCTGCCATCATCCGGCACAACTCCTTTAGGGAAGCCAACCCTAGTAAACATGCCGAGTAAAGCTTCTGCAACTGGCTTGGCAGTTACAGTTGTAAATGGGACGGCCTCAGGATACCTGGTTGCATGGTCGACCAGCACCAGGATAAACCTATTGCCCGAGGATGTTTGCGGGTCAAGGGGACCAACCATGTCGATCCCTACCCTTTCAAATGGTACCCCCACAACTGGGAGCGGTACCAACGGAGCTTGGATTGTCGCGCCAACCTTACCAGACAACTGGCAGGCGGCACAACTCCTGCAGTGACTTTCTACTTGCACCCCCATCTTGGGCCAGTAGAAGTGCATGGATAACCTTTGCTTGGTCCTCTTCATACCAAGGTGACCAGCAAGGGGAACTTCATGCGCCAACTGCAGGAGGAAGGGCCTAACAGCAAGGGGAACCACCAACCTCCTATGGTCTCCTTCTGTAGACTCTGTGGGCTCACTATACAGGAGTCCACCTTCCTGGTAAATCCTATGCATCCCAGGAGGTTCACCCTCAAGCTGGGAGCAGGCCTGTCTCCTTAGGCCTTCCAGAGATGGGCACTCACGTTGGCCTTTACTGAATTCGTCCCTATCAGGACCTCCTTCAACTAACAAGTCTTTTAGTTCAGGATGATCGTTGGGGTCGAATACTTCAGGCATCGCCACCTCCTCGTCAGGCCCGGGCGATTGACCAACTTCCTCCACCGCAGTGGTAGGCGAGCTCGGGGGAATATTCTCTTTCCCTCGTTTTGACTTGTAGACTCCTTTCGCCTTGGGTTTCCCCTTCGGCTGGGGCGGCGTATTGGACTTGGCCAATGCTGCCCGTGCTTGAGACCGTGTGTAGGGTCTTTCGGCAGTGTCTCCTACGAGCCCTAAAGCTCTGAGATCATTACCCAACAAGACCTTTCCCGGGACGTTTCTCTGAATGCTCACTGGAATCCTGACTGCTGTACCATTTAAAGTAAGATTTACAGGGATCACGGGAAACATACGGAGGGGGCCGTCAGCCAACTTAGTGGGCATCAGAGTAGCTCTGGCAACTTCCTCTGAGTCTACCAAGGTAGAATCCACTACAGTGCGACTGCACCCACTATCCCTAAGAGCTGGGGTATCCACTCCATTGATCAGCACACTGTCTTTAAAGTAGTGCTTGGTATTATCCGGAATCCTAGCATAAGCCTCTGCGACTTTAGGCTCCCAGGAACCCAGGGACACTAAAACTACCTCAGCCTCTATCCCGCTGGGAAATGAGTCTGAGGAGAAGGATGCTCCTGTAATCGCTTCTTCCTCGTAGGAGGAGAAGGCCAGATTAGCGGAGTGGACCCCCAAAGGTCTAACCTTACACCGGGGATCCCCCTTCACATGGTCAGTTGCTCCACAAGAAAAACAAGCCCCATTGGGTCTGTTTACGTAGGGAGGCTTATTATAACCAGAGTTCTGTTTTGGAGGCGGATCTCCACTACCCTGTGAGTTCTCTTGTGTCTTACCCTTGTTTTTCTTTTTGTGGCCCTTATGGGAAGAAGATTTAGCAGATTCCCCACCCTCCATATCTTTGGACTTTTTCCCTTCCTCCTGCTTACCAGGATGAGTTTTGTCCTTATGGGACACTCGATGTGACACCCATAAGTCTGCTGCAATGGCCAGCTTCTTAGGATCTATCTCCTTCGAATCGGCCAAATGCTGCTTAAGCTCCGGGGAAGAAGAAGCAAAAATATGTTCCAGCATGACAAGATTTATCATGCCTTCGAAGGTAGAAACCTTATAACCTTCGACCCAGCCAGTTAAGTTTTTCAAAGATTCAGCGACATAAGATACCCAAGTACCACCTTCCTTTTTCTTATACTCTCGAAAACGCTTTAAATATTGGGCCGGAGTCTTCCCAAACTTTAAAATGAGAGTTTGCTTTAACATTACGAAATCAGCCCGCTCAGCCTTCGACATTTCCATAATGGCACTACAGCCAGAATGGGGCAGTCTACTGAGCAACCACGCAATCTTATCAGCATTGTCAACTTCTTGAACCTCGCATGCATACTCAAACGCATTCAGCCAGTCCATAATGTCATTCCTTTCTTCATACACACTGAGCAGATCTTTCGGAAACCGTGGATGAGAGGAAGCCCCAGACCCATGTCCAGGACCCTTGGACCCATTTGCAACCTGAAGCTTGGCCAGTTCCAACTGGTGATCCCTGTCTTTTTGTTTTTCTGCCTGTTCGATTTTTAGTTTGGCTATGCTGAATTCAAGCTCCTGCTGCCTAAACCGCAGCTCTTGCTTCTTGAATTCAAGCATAGCCTCCCCATCAGCACTGGCAGAGGAAACATTAGACAGCTCGTCCTCCCTGTCCTCGTGGTCGCGATGGATCAGTGCGGCGGCAGAACCGTCGGTTCTACCAGTGAGAGCAGCCCCACCACCTTCCGCACTGTCCTCAGAAGTTATAGCGTCAAGCTGCGCTTCTTGCCACGCCACGATTCTTTGGATCATTTCCAATTTAGTGCCTTGAGAGGAAACACCTCTCTCCGCACACATCTTTTTCAGCGTTTCTGATTTGGAAGCATTTAAAGTTAACAACGTATTTGTTTCCATACTGTTTGATAGGACTATGGCCTTTTTAAAGTTATATTACAACAATTCACTACGTGTACTGTTTGGAATAACCTGAAATGCCTTAGTTCGAGCGCAACACTGGATACCTTCAGTCGTATCCCACCGCTGTACACCAATTTGTTAAGACGGATTTCTGAACTCTGTCCTGGTGGCGCAGAAGTTCAGAAGGCCAACCTAATTACTTGGAACAGGATAACCTCTGGACAAGCCAGACCAATCAAGGTAGCGATCGCGGCGGTCAAGACTAGGTCTCAAGAGGGGTGAGGGTGACTGAAAGCCCGCAATGAGCACACAAAGCAAGAGCGCTTACAAACTACTCCAAACAGTTGTTATATCAAAAATATATACACATTTATTTTAAGGCCTTTAAAATAATGACCGTAGCGAGAAAATCACAATATCACAATATTAAACCAACACATACCATATCAACACAATATATATACAAATACACAGTCGCAAGCGTTTAAAGCACGAAATATGTAGTCCACCTGAAAGGAAAGGAAAACAGGCAGTGCGATAACGCTTTAGACTCGGTTCGCCTTCAGAAGCACCTAACTAGATGGAAGTCCGAGCCCTGCGAAGAGTGGAGCCTTGTGCTCAAAGTACCTGCCACGCCGGTGCCAACGGGCAAAAGGGGAAGCTCTTCGGAGGAAGTCAGGCAGTTCGGGTTAGTGCACAGCAGAAGGAGAACAGGTTCCGCAACTCAAGCGCAGCCTCCACAGCGGGCAGAAGCAGAGCGCGAGTACGGCCAAAAGGGTGCTGTTTTTACACAGCAGGGAAAAGCAATGGGATACTGCAGGAGGGCGACCAGATCCTAGCTAAACTACTCACCGGTCCCCGAAGCAAGCAGACCCAGGCTTCTCCACGTTAGTTTCAGCAGCTGGCAGGTTCAGAAGAGCAGGGAACGCCTCGTAGTCGTGTAGAGCAAAAAGACGTCCCAATCGACGAAACCAGCACAGTTTTGTTGCCGCAGCAGGACAACGGAGCGGCCGTGTGTATTCGAGCCAAATGTACACTCCTCCCTTCAGACCTGGGGACGCCAAGCGTACGAAGCGTGGGAGAGTGACCAGGACTCGAAATACAACACAACCTGGCGGCGGTTACAGAGCAGGACTCCCTTGTAAGCTGGTCAGTCGTCAACTGGATGGCCCAGAGACACTTCCGAAGGCTTACTTGGCAGGAGTTGATGAAGTCGCCGGGAATAGCTGTTCCTGCTATTCCAAAGGTCGAAGCACCAGTACAGGCCTTCTGGTTCGATCCAAGGAGGAAAGGGTTTCAAAGGACGACAGCAGTGCAAAGGAGGATTCCTTCAGCGGGTCACCAGCGATTCCTCGGTCCAGCCTCGTAGTTTGCAGGATACTTGGCTCCTGTATTCCTTCGTTCGTGAGAACTCAGGAGATCGACCTGGTAGTGGTGTTTCCAGCTCCCTCTTATCCACGGTTCCCTTCGCGCCAAAACGGAGGGGAGCCAATGGGAGATCCGCTCATCAACACACACACCATACGTGGACCAATCACGGACCACGGTGGTCCCAGGCATTCACACCACCCTAGACTCTCTGGCACCCAGGATGTGTATTGGGACCAGACATCCCAGCCCACACCCTGGAGGCACACAAACGACATGTAGAAGCCCGCGAAAGCAACCACGTTTCGCGGGAAAGTACATGCCCAAATAAGGAAGGCCCCGGGTCGCCCGACCTGGGGAAGGTGAAGGGAGCAAGACGGACAGTGGACAGGACAAAGGAGCCTCGCGGCCTGGCCATTTTGGAGAGCCAGGCCACCATTTTGGGTTCAGTGCAAAAACGTGCTCAGAACGCCAAAAGGAGCTCAAAATAAACAAAACGATCGCTGCCACCATTCCAGTCCCTGAATGACTTGCACCGATCAAATACCATCCTAAAAGAGTATCTAGGGTCTGTAGAAGGCTAGAGACCCAAGAGAGCTGTAACTTAGCTTACAGTGCCCTCTTGTGTCGTGTTGCACTAAAATGGCGACACGATTAAAGAAACTACGGGAAACCACGTTCCCCGGTACTGACTGTCTTAAGGGCATGTCAGTTTCCCCGTAAGAAAGGAGCGAAAGCCCAGAGGAGTGCGGCAGAAGGCTGCACTTCTCTGGCAAAGTCAAAAACAAGGTGAATAACAACAGCAAAAAGTTTAGGGGTTGCCACATGGAAGGAAAATACCCTACAATTATGAAATCTTTCCTAACACTCGGTGAGTTGCACAACAGGGCCATGGCCATGCTGTGGGGTACTGATGTGTGCGGATGCAGAAGGGGGGGGCTACTGCACCCGGGTGGTAAAGGGGGGGGGGAATAGTGCACCTGGGTGGGAAAGGGGGGGAATAGTGCACCTGGGTGGGAAAGGGGGGGTGAGAAATAGTGCACCTGGGTGGCCCTAGCCAGCGAGTGGAGAATGCATGCAGAGCTAAACACTCCTCACCTGAACCAGCCAAACGGAGCATAACACATCACTGGGCCACATATCCCAAATATTGCATATGGATGACAACAAGTAAGAAGCACAAACAGGGCACCATGATGGCAAGCAATGCATGACTGAATAGGAGGGCAACAGTGGCAATGCGGCTAGTGTGACCATGCATAATAAAGAATATAAATCATGATTTGGAGGCCAAACATTTTCGCACTACCACAGCACATCTGCCAGAGCATGCATGATTACACCCTGCATCATCTATTGAACCCCATCCAGTGTACCACACCTCATTACAGTATACATTGCATCTATTTTGTACACGTACAGGGACATGTGCATGCCCACACCAAATAGCTGCTACCATGACTGTGCTCCCTGAAGGTGGCAGTTCAGAGTGACACACACCTATTTGTATCTGCTTGCAGGTGATGGAGGATATCCCTTGAGGCCGTGGCTACTTACCCCTGTGCGGAAGCCGAAGGAGCAGCCTTGAATAGGAGTACAATCATGTGCACACTCGTACGCTGCTTGTGATTGAGCAGACCTTTGGCCTGTTGAAGGCGCGGTTCCGCTGCCTAAGCAGGTCTGGTGGGGCACTCCTACATAGGCCTGAGAAGGTGGCGAAGATCACCATGGCCTGTGTCATGCTGCACAACATGTTCGTCCGAAGGAATGTACCACTGCCACCTGACATTGACATGCATGGGCCGGGTGAGGATGAAGGGGATGGAGACGGAGGCGAAGGAGCCCCCCTGCCAGTACGTGATGCACGGGATGGCCATGCTGTACGCCAAGCACTAATTGACGAATATTTTTGAAACGCAGGGACCATAAATGTAATGTGCCTGTGACACACTGTCTGCATGTGGACATGCACACTTGTTTTGTTGGAATTGCCCCACTGTACACCATCACAAATTAAATGTACATGCACAAAAATAAGTATGTCCAGCCAATGATTTTCTTGCACACAATGGGTGTATTTTCCAGACACCTGATAATGTGAACATAATCCCCTCACAAGCCCCAGTGAACACTCTCACCCACCCTACAAACCCCAAAAATACCCAAGTAAACTCCCTCACCCACCCTACAAACCCCAAAAATACCCAAGTAAACTCCCTCACCCACCCTAAAAAACCCCAAATGTCCCCATATGTCCAACAAACACTGGTCCCTTCACCAAAGTACATTTTCTAAATGTCATTGTCTGCCCACTCTATTTCTTTGAAATTTTGGGATCCGGGGGTGCCATGGTCAAGCGCCGTGCACTCCTCCGTGTCAACTGCACAGGGCTCGATTGGGCCGAGGTAGAAGAGGTTGTGGCAGTGGAGGTGTTGATGGTCAGTCCCATGCCCCAAGGTGTGGGCACTGCGTTTGAGGTAGATTCGCAAGCAGGGCCTGTGTAAGTGCCCCCATACACTCCCTCATGGCACGTGTCGATGCCTCAACAGCAGCAGTGTTGGCTGCAATGGCTGTGGCAATGGCCCTCATGGAGTCATTCCCGTTGGATATTTGTTGCCGAATGAGTTCAAGCATCGACTCCTGACAAGCCTCAACCCTTGACAGGCGAGCCTCGAAGGAGTCGTTGGCTGCAGGAGTACTGGTGGGCGGGGTGGTGGTAGGCAGGGCGGTGGTAGGCAGGGTGGTGGATGGCAGGGTGGTGGTAGGCAGGGTGGAGGATGGCACCTGCGTGGGGTCCACGTCCAGGGCACAGTCCTCCTCAAAGAGGCCTATGTCTGAGTCTCCAAGGTCCGAGTCGTGGAGGCAGGGATCGTCCATGTTCTCGGCCTCTGTAGGGGGGTAGGCTGGTAATGGGGCTTGGGATGGGTGTGCCAGACATGATGTCACCCTCATTCTCCACTTCTGTATCCACAACGTCCGCGATGGCTGGCGGAGCGGGAATGGAAACGCCTCCCACTGTTGTGGGTGGCTGCTGCTGTACTGTGGCTGCAGGTGTCTCCTGTAGGGTTACTGCCCGGTGTGGCACACTGCCTGTTGCTCTGGTCAGTTTCTTGGGCTGGGGGGTGGTGGTGGCCCTGGTCCCTTGCCGTGCAGTGGATGAACTTGCACCCATGTCCTGCATTCCATCTTCCTCATCAGTGCCTGGGGGATAGAAGAGATGCAGGTCATCAGTGATGGTGTCACATGGCAGCTATGATGTATTGCGCTGCCATATGTTCATACATTCATGCATCAAATTATTTCTGGGGTGTGACATTTGGTGTTCTGAGGGGGCATGTGGGCAATTAATGCATGGCTGGTGGCATGGCATTGGTATGGTGTCCGTGTGGTGACTTCCATGGGCATAGTTGGGTCATGTTGCACTTGTGTTGGCATTGGGATTGGCACTCAGCATGCGTGTTTTGCAGGGTGTGCCACACATTGTTGATTGGATATGTTGATGTGGGCCTGGGACATGCATTGCCTTGCCTAGTCTCACTTCCACATCACTTGTGCCACATCATGGTTTAGCCTACATGGATGTGATGGGTCACTCACCTTCTTCTGTCGATGGATTCAGGGTCTGTGAAGGTACTGGCGGTCTCCTCCCATGCCGTCAACTTTACTGGGGAGTGTGGGCCCCCGCCTGTCGCCATTGCGGCCCTCCTGTTCTCCGCCAGGATCTTCCTCACCCTGAGGCGGAGGTCATCCCACCGCTTCCTACAGTAGCGCACACTCCTTGGGGTGGTTCCCACTGCCGACACCTTCTGTGCGACCTCCCGCCAGACTTCTTTTTTTTTGGTTTGGGCCGCATGCTTCATGTCAGCGCTCCTGATCGTGTCCGCATGCTGGGCCAGGGTGTCAGCAAGCATGCTTAGTTCAGCGTCTGAAAAACGCTGTTTTCTCTTCCTTTGGGTCGCCTTCTTGGTAGCCTTGGACATCCTGCTTCTATTCTGCCACAGAACAACACGAAAGAACTGGTGGTTGTGGAGGATGGCAATGGATTGTGTTTTTAAAGATGGCCGCCGGCCCATTTCCCGTTCCTGCGCGATGACGTAATTTCCGGGTCTGTTTTTTGCGAACACGGTAATACTGTGCCGGTATTACCGTGCTGGTATTTAGGGGTTGTTATGAGGCGGTAACGCTATGGGCGGGCCCCGCAATGCCGGTATAGGGGGGATGGTGGCCCTTTACCGGCATGGCGGTATTGCCACTACCGTCATGGGGGAACGCACGTACTCGCGCACTCGTAATCACCCGCTGTTAGCGGGTTCATACGAGCACGGACCCGCTCATTCCGGCATGGCAGTAATGAACCCGCTTTTACCGGGCAACTCGTAATGAGGCCCATAGTATGCGCTTGGAGCATTTTCTTGATAAGTCATCTGACTGTCACCTGAAAATAAATTGTAATAATAAGTCACGCACTTATTCGGGATTATTTTTACAATGCATCTCCCCAACCTCATCAGAACACTTTGCTACTAGTTTCCCGAACAATGTTATGTTTTTTGTGGCCACTGCATTCTCCAGTAGGTCCCATTGTTTCTCTGTAAACTCGCTCTTTTTTGTTTTAAGCAATTTTGTATGGTTCATTTCGGCTGCATGTTTCTGCCCTGCATTGTACCAATTGCTTTTTAGAAGCCTATTTAGTTCCGTTTTTGCACTTCTGCATTGCTTATCAAACCATGGTGCATCCTGTGGGTTTTGGTGCAAGGGGGTGTTCTGACTCCATCTGCCTCATGATATCTTGAAAACGTTTTTCTAAGTCTTCAAAGACATTGATATATTCATGAGGGTTACCCATATTATTTATCAGGTTCCATCCTCCTTATGTTATACTAGTTACCCTTAATAGTTCCATAATTTCTTCTTTAGTTGGTTTATGTTTGTAACACCCAACTTGCGACACCGTATTCGGCGTAGTAGTGTTTGTATTACCCTGCCAATGGATCCCAAGCACAAGGGGTAAATGATCACTCTCAAGTCTGTTAGCAATTTCGAAAAACAAATATTCCTGAAGAAGAAGCAATCTACCAGGGCATAGTCTATCACTGAGTTATTAACTCCTCTCTTACAAGTACATTTTGGTGGTCTGTCATCCTTAAACCTGCCATTTAGCTCAACCAGGGCATGTTCTGTCATGAGGATGTCTAGGCATCTGCCCCCTCTGGCGATGGCACATGTGTCCTCTAATTCAGACTTCTCGGGATCCTCCTCATAGTCTAGCCCTAACTTGACATTGAAGTGACTGCCTATAATTAAACCAGTGTGGAATTTCTTTAGATGGCGGGAGCCCAGAATATCTTTTAACCCTGAAATATTTTGATCACCCGTTTTAGGGGGATTATAGATGTTCACAACCAGCAGTTTTCTGTCTGAATCTGCATCGTGCAATAACAGCGCTAACTGGTCCCTAGTAATAAAGTGACATTTTTCCACTTTAAACAGAATGAGTTTGCTTACTAAGGTTGTCACCCCAACCTTGCTGTGACCCCTCTTGCTATTGGCAGCAATTGCTGAGTACATGTGGTGGCCTGGGACAATAAACTTATCCTTGAGCCATGTTTCCTGCAAATTGATAATGTCAAATGCTCTCAGATACCTCAGCTAGTCTTCGTCACAGATCTTATTTTGAATTCCTGCAATATTCGATGAAATTATTCAAATACTTGCCAATCTGCTTGATTCCTGCCTATTCAACCAGCCCCTTAAAGTCTGACTTAAGGTGCTGTGGTTTTTGGAAATTGATGTTTTGATATACCTCTTCCTGAGCCTCTCTAGACAGCCTTATTTTAGCACTGGTACGGTTACCTCCCCCTTTCATAGGTCTGGAGTGCAAGGCAGGCATTTGGATTTATGACACTGCCCTCTATGTTGAGACCCATGGTTGGGAGGGTCTTTGTATTAATAATTCCTTCATCCCTGTTCTGACATGCTATTGTGATTGGATTTCCGAACCAGGTATCATGCAGATGGCAATTCTTTGATTTCACATCAATGTATACCATAATCCCCTTCTTCTCCAGTTCTTCCCTACATGGGATAAGACATGAGTGCAGGGGCAGGTTATTAGAGCCAACTCGGACATTACATCCACCACGGTACATACAATAAGCTAAGATTCTTGTTCGGGTACATTTTTTGAAGGACACATCAGTAACCCTCAAAAGCTCCCGTATTGCAGCAATCAGAGTCCTTTCGTACAAGTCCTTATTCCCACGTGTTCTTCCTTTAAACATACAAAATAAATGTACTTTTCTACATTCAATTAGAGGATCATTCTGGACTGGACTGGTCCGTACAATATTCATGTCGAGATGGGGTTGTATGTGATCATCTTTAAGTCTGGCCTTCTCCAGCCATTACAAGTCCCGGTGGACAAGAAAGCTAGGGGCTGGGAAATGTTAGTCCCCATTCCCGTGGAGTCCCTTAGGACTCCACGGGAATGGGTTCACAGAAGCACCATTACTAACGGTGCTGGTGCTTCCGTGATCAGTCTACCTACCGAGGCAGACTCGTAGTGTGGGGGTCTGGAAACAAGGGTGCTGGTAAGCTTACGAGCAGCCTTGTTTCTGGACAGACACACTTGTAATGAGGGCCTAAGTCTCAGGAGGGGTGAGAATAATCGGAAACCCACAATGAGCACACACAGTAACAAACCACAAATTACTCTTAGACAAGTGTATATGAAAAATAGCTATACATTTATTGTCGGCCGGACCGATAGACAAGAGTAAACTTTAGTTATATCAAAACAGTTACCACACAAAATACTCTACTATATAATATATATACAATATGTTTCCTAATGCGACAAAGGAGTAAAACTCAGCCACAACCTGTCAAGAAAGAGGTGAGTTAGGAGCATTAGACAATTCTTCGGAGTCGTTCCCTAACTTTTGAGTCCAGCCCTGAGAAGTGGGGAGCCTTGTGCTCAAAAGTACAGTTGTGTGTAAAAACGCACGATCGTGCAGGCAGAACAAAAAGCGTGTCTTCTTGGGAGAGCTGTAGCAAGTCAGGAAGGGGCTTGAGGCGATGAAGAATTTGTTCCCACTATTCGAGTAGGATCTGCCATTGGCGGCAGAGCAGTTTTCAAAAGGTGAGAATAGCTAGGGAGCGCAGGCTAACCCAGCCAAAAGCGAATACCTTTTAAGGGATATTTGTGCGTAAAAGAGATTGGTTGTGCCAGGGGGCCACCAGTAAGTGATGCAAGTACTCACCGACCCTCAGCACAGTCCAGACCAAACTTTTCCAGTTTAGTCGAGGACACTGATAGGTTCGAGTTTGCGGCGCTCTGGCTCTCAGCGGCTGCGGGATAGTATGATCATCCGTGATGGTCAGTTGCCTTTTCTCATCTTCCGAAGGAGATATGAAGAAACTTCCAGTGCAGCTGGCTTCAGGGCACAGGAGAGCAGAACAGCAAGGCACCTATAGCGACCGTCAACACCAGGTAGTGATGCGGGAATCACAGATGCGGGCAGCGTTACGCACTCTCCTAATTCGGGACCTAGAGGAACTAGCCTGCGACATTTTGGCAGAAGAGGGCACGGGACCACAAGCAAGCAATGTTCCAAATCTCGGGTTTCCACTTGAGACAATGGTGAGCCTGCAGGATACACTAAGGTAGAGCTGGACAGTTCACTGGATGGTCCAGGAACTCTTCCGACGGGGCTCGTTCAGTGGGTAAGAAGGGGGCGCCGAGAGTAGTTGTTCCCACTACTCCAAAGGGGCGAAGCGCCTTGGCAGGCCTTCTTGATCGATGAAAAAAACAGGGGTCTGATGGGACAGCAAACGGCAAAGGGTGCAAAAACCATCTAGAGTGTCTCTGGCGGTTTCACAAGTCTGTTTCTTTGTGCAGGATACTTGGCTCCTTCTGTAGTTCAGGGAGAACTCAGGTGATCGACTTGGAATGGATGCAGAGCCCCTTCTCCTATCCAAGATTAGCTTCGAGCCAAGCATCCCATTCGTGGACCAATCACGGTCCACAGTGGTCCCAGTCATTCGAGCACTCCAGACATCCTGGCACCAGTAGTGTGGATTGGGACCAGACAGTCCCAACCAGCTTCCTGAGCACACACACGTGACAGACAGAAGCCCGCAAAAAGACTTTGGGGGTAATTCATAGAATTCAGTGCACAAGTGGCACACGCGGCTGGCGCACAGTGTGCGCGTGCGAATCCCTGCGCCAGCCGCGTGCTCAGGGGTGCGCGGGAAGTTCCACATGCGATTTCAGCAGGGTACGTGTATTTCATGGGTGCGCGGGAAGTTCCACACGCGATTGGCCCCGTGCGAGCAGGGTACGTGTATTTCAGGGGTGCGCGGGAAGTTCCACACGCGATTTCCACAGGGTACGTGTATTTCAGGGGTGCGCGGGAAGTTCCACACGCGATTTCCGCAGGGTACGTGTATTTCAGGGGTGCGCGGGAAGTTCCACACGCGATTTCAGCAGGGTACGTGTATTTCAGGGGTGCGCGGGAAGTTCCACACGCGATTAGCCTGGGTACGTGTGTTCCGGGGTGCGCGGGAACTTTCACACGCGATTGGTGGAAATCCACGTGTGTTCTGTCATCACGTGCAATGAGGGAAACACCCGCGCGCGTCACGTCACAGACACGCTCACGCGCTAAGGGCCTTTGGTCCAATGAAATCGCATATGCGTGCTGCCGTGCATACGCGCTAAGGGCCTTTCCTCGAATTACACGCAGACGTGCAGGATTTTCACGTGCCAATTCACTCCGTATCAAGCTGGCCACGCATAAGCACACGGAAGACCACGCTCTTGCCCAGAAGGCCGAACTACTGCCCCCCAGAGCCCCGAGCACGCTCCCACCTGCCATCTGCTGCTGCCTGACTGCCTGCTGCCCACGTGCCCTGCCATTTGCTGCCTGCACATCAGCCAGGGGTGCTGTTGCTGTGACCACCCCTGCTGGAACCGAAGACTCCCGACTGGGATTCCATCGCTCCACAGCCCAGCCCCAGGACCCAGGGAGGACTTCAGGGCAAGGACCCTGAACAAGGCCCGGCGCCTCTTGAAGGCAGCGGATGCCAAGGGGCACCGGGGCCACTTGTCGGAAGAACAGATGAGGGTCCTGGAACATGACAGGACAGAGAGTGTCTTCCGTGTGGCAGCGGTTGGGCCACGCCATGGATGCGGAGCGGCAGCGGGCGGAAGAGGCACGGCTCACAATGGTCAGGGCGGAGAACTCCATGCGGAGGGCCCTGAGGCGGGCCGAGTGCCTTGAGGCAATCCGCAGGGGTTTGGAGGTGGACACGTCGACGGCCCTGCGGACCCTCGGGGCCATGGAGGAGGACCGCCTCCGGGACATTGAGCAGGAGTTTGATGATGCCCTGGCCCGGGACATCCACAAGTGAGCCGTCAAACTAGCCCGCTGCCCTTGTACGTGTAGGTAGTGTTAGGTTTCCTTTTTTTTGGATTTATTTTGGACCTTTCGGACATTGGCCACATTTTTGTATATAGTTTATTTTATTAGTTAGTGTAGTTAGATAGGTTTCATTTCTTTTGTTGGGATAATGGACCCTGGCTTGTTCGTATGTACATAGTTCACTGTTGGATTGTATTTTTCTTTCACATTTTTACCATGGAGCAATGGCTTTCAATTTTATTTCCCATTGGATTTTGTTTTCTGGACAGTGACTTTGGACACCATTAGTTTGGATTATGATTTTTGCTTTTGCTTTTTTTCACGGACATGCTTCTTTTCATTTTTGTACATTCCCATTTCTGTTTCTTTATTTTTGATTCTATTTATGTTTCCTTTAATACATATTTTTTTGGTGAACTTCAATGTGTAGTATCTCATTGGTTTCATGCATATCATGATATGGGTTTTGAGATTCACTGACACCCATTGGGTGTATGTGAGGGAAATGTGTTTGTTTCAGAACTTGCAATTGGTGTTCTGTCATGTAATTGCCAATTATGAGTGGGTGGATGCAATACTCGGGTGGGTGTTTTGCATTTGGAGGCTGACCATAGGGACCAGGGATCTAGATTGCGATGACATGTTGGCTGGGGAACATGAGTTGGACATGGGTGGGGGCCTGCTGGCAGGTGCCCCACAGTGCTGGGGGGTGGGGGGGGGAGACATGGGTGGGGGCCTGGTGGAGGGTGACCCTGTACTGCTGGGGGTTGGGGGGGTGGGAGACATGAGTGGGGGCCTGGTGGAGGGTGACCCTGCACTGCTGGGGGGTGGGGGTGGTGGGAGACATGGGTGGGGGCCTGGTGGAGGGTGACCCTGCACTGCTGGGGGGTGGGGGTAATAGGGGACATGGGTGGGGGCCTGGTGGAGGCTGCCCCTGCACTGCTGGTGGGTGGGGGTGGTGGGAGACATGAGTGGGGGCCTGGTGGAGGCTGCCCTTGCACTGCTGGGGGGTGGGGGTAATAGGGGACATGAGTGGGGGCCTGGTGGAGGCTGCCCCTGGTGGCTGGGGGGTGGGGGTGCTGGCAGACAGGAGTGGGGGCCTGGTGGAGGCTGCCCCTGCACTGCTGGGGGCTGGGGGTAATAGGGGACATGGGTGGGGGCCTGGTGGAGGCTGCCCCTGCACTGCTGGGGGGTGGGGGTGGTGGGAGACATGAGTGGGGGCCTGGTGGAGGCTGCCCTTGCACTGCTGGGGGGTGGGGGTAATAGGGGACATGAGTGGGGGCCTGGTGAAGGCTGCTCCTGGTGGCTGGGGGGTGGGGGTGGTGGGAGACATGGGTGGGGGCCTGCTGGCAGGTGCCCCACAGTGCTGGGGGGTGGGGGGGTGGGAGACATGGGTGGGGGCCTGCTGGTAGGTGCCCCACAGTGCTGGGGGGTGGGGGTGCAGGGGAACATGAGTTGGACATGAGTGGGGGCCTGCTGGCAGGTGCCCCACAGTGCTGGGGGGTGGGGGTGCAGGGGAACATGAGTTGGACATGAGTGGGGGCCTGCTGGCAGGTGCCCCACAGTGCTGGGGGGTGGGGGTGCAGGGGTACATGAGTTGGACATGAGTGGGGGCCTGCTGGCAGGTGCCCCACAGTGCTGGGGGTGGGGGTGGTGGGAGACATGAGTGGGGACCTGGTGGAGGCTGCCCCTGCACTGCTGGGGGGTGGGGGTGGTGGGAGACATGGGTGGGGGTCTGGTGGAGGGTGACCCTGCACTGCTGGGGGGTGGGGGTAATAGGGGACATGGGTGGGGCCTGGTGGCAGGTGCCCCACAGTGCTGGGGGGTGGGGGTGCAGGGGTACATGAGTTGGACATGAGTGGGGGCCTGCTGGCAGGTGCCCCACAGTGCTGGGGGGTGGGGGGGTGGGAGACATGGGTGGGGGCCTGGTGGAGGGTGACCCTGTACTGCTGGGGGGTGGGGGTGGTGGGAGACATGAGTGGGGGCCTGGTGGCAGGTGCCCCACAGTGCTGGGGGGTGGGGGGGGTGGGAGACATGGGTGGGGGCCTGCTGGCAGGTGCCCCACAGTGCTGGGGGGTGGGGGTGCAGGGGAACATGAGTTGGACATGAGTGGGGGCCTGCTGGCAGGTGCCCCACAGTGCTGGGGGGTGGGGGTGCAGGGGAACATGAGTTGGACATGAGTGGGGGCCTGCTGGCAGGTGCCCCACAGTGCTGGGGGGTGGGGGTGCAGGGGTACATGAGTTGGACATGAGTGGGGGCCTGCTGGCAGGTGCCCCACAGTGCTGGGGGTGGGGGTGGTGGGAGACATGAGTGGGGGCCTGGTGGAGGCTGCCCCTGCACTGCTGGGGGGTGGGGTGGTGGGAGACATGAGTGGGGGCCTGGTGGAGGCTGCCCCTGCACTGCTGGGGGGTGGGGGTAATAGGGGACATGGGTGGGGGCCTGGTGGAGGCTGCCCCTGGTGGCTGGGGGGTGGGGTGCTGGGAGACAGGAGTGGGGGCCTGGTGGAGGCTGCCCCTGCACTGCTGGGGCGTGGGGGTAATAGGGGACATGGGTGGGGGCCTGGTGGAGGCTGCCCCTGCACTGCTGTGGGGTGGGGGTGGTGGGAGACATGAGTGGGGGCCTGGTGGAGGCTGCCCTTGCACTGCTGGGGGGTGGGGGTAATAGGGGACATGAGTGGGGGCCTGGTGGAGGCTGCCCCTGGTGGCTGGGGGTGGTGGGAGACATGGGTGGGGGCCTGCTGGCAGGTGCCCCACAGTGCTGGGGGGTGGGGGGGTTGGAGACATGGGTGGGGGCCTGCTGGCAGGTGCCCCACAGTGCTGGGGGGTTGGGGTGCAGGAGAACATGAGTTGAACATGAGTGGGGGCCTGCTGGCAGGTGCCCCACAGTGCTGGGGGGTGGGGGCGGTGGGAGACATGAGTGGGGGCCTGGTGGAGGCTGCCCCTGCACTGCTGGGGGGTGGGGGTGGTGGGAGACATGAGTGGGGGCCTGGTGGAGGCTGCCCCTGGTGGCTGGGGGGTGGGGGTGGTGGTAGACATGAGTGGGGGCCTGGTGGAGGCTGCCCCTGGTGGCTGGGGGGTGGGGGTGGTGGTAGACATGAGTGGGGGTCTGGTGGAGGCTGCCCCTGCACTGCTGGGGGGTGGGAGGGGTGGGAGACATGGGTGGGGGCCTGGTGGAGGGTGACCCTGCACTGCTGGGGGGTGGGGGTGGTGGGAGACATTGGTGGGGGCTTGGTGGAGGGTGACCCTGCACTGCTGGGGGGTTGGGGTGGTGGGAGACATGGGTGGGGGCCTGGTGGAGGGTGACCCTGCACTGCTGGGGGGTGCGGGTGGTGGAAGACATGGGTGGGGGCCTGCTGGCAGGTGCCCCACAGTGCTGGGGGGTGGGGGGGTCGGAGACATGGGTGGGGGCCTGGTGGAGGGTGACCCTGCAGTGCTGGGGGGTGGGGGGGGTGGGATACATGGGTGGGGGCCTGGTGGAGGGTGACCCTGCACTGCTGGGGGGTGGGGGTGGTGGGAGACATGGGTGGGGGCCTGGTGGAGGGTGACCCTGCACTGCTGGGGGGTGGGGGGGTGGGAGACATGGTTGGGGGCCTGGTGGAGGGTGACCCTGCACTGCTGGGGGGTGGGGGTGGTGGGAGACATGGGTGGGGGCCTGGTGGAGGGTGCCCTTGGTGGCTGGGGGTGCAGGGGGACATGCGTTGGTGGGCAGTAGTGCAAGTTGACATGTGGGTTGGCTGGGGGGCATGGGCATGGTGGATGGGGTGCCTGCAGGACATGTGCAGGGTAGGCCCCTGTGGTGTGAGCCACCTACAGGGGCCATGGAGGGTGTAGAGGGAACACCTGGGAGGACCCACACGTGCAATTCACGTGTGGTGCTCCCCGCGCACCCCTGTAATACACGTACCCTGATGAGATCGCGTGTGGAACTTCCTGCGCACCCCTGTAATACACGTACCCTGATGGAATCGCGTGTGGAACTTCCCGCGCACCCCTGGAATACACGTACCCTGCTGATGTCGCGTGTGACACTTCCCCCGCACCCCTGTAATACACGTACCCTGATGGAATCGCGTGTGGAACTTCCCGCGCACCCCTGGAATCCAAGTACCCTGCTGATGTCGCGTGTGACACTTCCCCCGCACCCCTGTAATACGCGTACCCTGATGGAATCGCGTGTGAGACTTCCCGCTCTCCCCGAAATACACGTAGCCTGGACATTCGCGTGTGGAACTTCCCGCGCACCCCTGTAATACACGTACCCTGATGGAATTGCGTGTGATACTTTCCGCGCACCCCCTGAAATACACGTACCCCGCTCAATCGCGTGTGTAACTTCCCGCGCACCCCCGAAATACACATACCCCGCTCAATCGCGTGTGTAACTTCCCGCGCACCCCCGAAATACACGTGCCCCGCTCGCACAGGGTCAATTGCTGTATGTTGCCACTTTTGTAATGCGCAGGGACGCTACCGCCTGCCTTCGTGTGCCGGACGTGTTTCGGCTTGTGCGTGTCTTTGGCTGTGTGTGGCTTTGCCCTATTCGATTCCATGAATATGTGTGGTTCGAGTGCGTGTGGGCGTTCCATCTGCTTCCCTGCAGTACATCCCCAGTTACGCCCTTATTTTCGCGCATTGTTCCCCATTCCGCGCGTTACGCCCCGTGTTCCGCCCACTTTCTGGTGTATGCCTTTGTGGGTGACCCACGTTTGGGTTTTCTCCCTACAGAATACCAGGATAGTGAATGTAAGTGGTTCTTAGGAAACCATTTTTGTTTTGAGCTATCCTCTATCCCTGGGTGTCACCGATTATATATACTTTCGGGTCACAGGTAATTTCATCACACGGTGAGGTATAACCTAGTTGATTTTGGATGTCTATAGGTGTCACGAGGTGTTGGTGATGGTGGATAGATTTTAGAGGTACCAATTGATATGGCGTCATCTCTCGGTTTGTGGATCACGGTCCCCTCACTGTCCCCTTGGTTGAAGGAAGTTGTTAGGTACTAATCACCTTGTCTACGCCCGTTTATTGATAATACGGTGGCAGTAATGATCAATCTTGAAAATTAAGCATTTAGCCTGATTGATGTTGTGTTCCTATGTTTGTATTTAGGTGAGCTCTGTTGGTGTATTCTACATACTCCCTTTTTTCCATCTACATTCCATCTGACTACGCCGGACCTTAGTGCCCCTGAAGATTTTCTGTTTACTGGATATTACACAGAAAGAAACATGTCGGGTCGGGGAATGTATTGTTATTTGTGAACAAGTTAGAAGTCATATCTGCCTGAGCCACAATAGATCATAATAACATGGAAGAGGCTCAGTGCCGTGAAACTTAAGGTTCATATTAACAATGGATTAAACATTGTATGATGATGTTTTAGATTGTTTGATTTTTACTGTTGATATATTGTTTTATCACTGAATGAATTGTGAAAGAATTGTTGAGTGGCTTGTGTATGCATGTGGTATGGTTGAAGTGTGAATGGATGCGGTTTTTAGATGGGAATGATGTATCAGATCAGTCCAATAATGAGCTGAAAGGATTGATCCACATTAAATATTTTTGATACTAATATTGTTGTATGTTTTTATCATTATGAAATGATCTTTTTTAGTGATCTGTTTAATAAATGTTAATAAAAAACACTTAATCATTTGAGCGTCTACTGGGTTGAATTCAATTGTTTCACCTCAGAGTTTTGTTCTTTGATAGACGCACGGGCTTTATGGTTGTTTAGTGCTCCTAGAAACTAGTGTGATTATGTGGGTTTGATTTTACACCAGCAGGTGCCACCTGAACACAACAGTACTCTGATCTTTTATGTTTACTTTGTATATGCTCAATCCAGGTCAGGTCTTAGTACTTAGATATCCCTGGTATCCCCTGTTGCTCCTGTGTTTTGGTTCTGGGGCACCAAATTCAAGTTACTCACGGATCATAAACCCTTGATCCACATGTTAAGCACCGGAAGGACAAGAACTTCCACGCCTCTGCTAGCACGCATTACAGCAAAGCTCGAGGAGTATACCTATGAAATAGTGCACATAACAGGGTGGAAGAACGCCCAAGCGGACTGCCTGTCCAGGTTACCAGGAAACAGACAGAAGGCTACCACGTTCCTGGAGGACGAATGCGTAGTAGCGTCAATTCAGGTTCTGAAGAGTACTGAAATCATGGAAATGAGTGAAGACCATTGGAATGAGTCAATCTGCAAAGATCCCACAATGGCGACTCTCATTGAATGGGTCAGGTGAGGGCAGCTGGAGGAAAGGGCCATCCCAGAAGGCATGAGGCCATATTGGAAAGTAGCTGAAGAAATATTTGAGGCCGATGGACTGATAATAAAGGGAAATCAAGTGATTCTGCCAGTGGGCATGAGGAAAGTCATCGATTCGAAGGGCATCAGAGCGACGAAACAGAAGCAGCTCCCGGCGCTCCTCCTGCAGTAGAATCTGGTGACCTTCCCCAGCACCCAGAGACTGCCTAATACCTCAGAGACTTGATCAGCTGGGACAGTGAAGTAAACTGTCATCTGGAATTTACTGTATATATGCTGTTATGTATTTGCACCATTAAAGCCAAGGTTACAACACAAGTCCTGATTAATATACAACAACCCTGTTTCACTTTTTGCGAGTGCATATCTCTGGCTTTTAGATGTTAAAAGAGTGTTAATAATCTGGAAATTCTGCCAAAATCTGTTAATAATAAAACTGCACTGTCTGTGTGTGGCGGCCTCACACCTGGGAATTACGCGGTTACTGGGATTACAAAGAATGTGCAGTGTCTTTAAAAGCTAAGAGCAAAAAGCCAAAAGCTTAGCACTAAAAGGTGCAGCAAGCTGACCAAAAGATAAGGCTGCAGACAGACACTTCAAATATAATTTGATCCACTCCCCCCACACTAATAGTTTCTGTCGGTGATTGCATACTTGTATATTTGTGTGTGATTGGGAGCCTTGCACTAGATACGCGACTGAAAATATTAGACAACCACTGAATGTGAACCGGCCCACCAAACACTACACCTGGAGCCCGGTCACGTCCTCACCTCCTGTCTCCTCCTGGCTAGCTCGGTCGCTTTTCCCATCTATTCCCAGGGAATATCAAGCTACAACAGCATTGGAGCCGGAGGGAGCCGGTCCAGCAGCACAACTAGTTGCCCAGGAGGAACACCATGAACTGGGACTGCACTGCGAAGAGGCAGGTGCACAGGGATGCTGCAGCTGCCGCTCGCCTACAGCTGCACCTCAGGAGACTAGAGGAAAGGGCACAAAGGCATCAGCAGCGTCGGGAGCCGGTCAAGCCGCACTGCAGAATACAGCGGCTTCTGACAGGAATACCCAAGAGCAGCTTTTAACTCCCACTCATCAAAAATATTCTTATCACTCAATAGGATGAGGACTCAGACTATTACTTCAAGGTGTCCTCACCACAGAGTCAGACGTAAATGGATGTTCACGGTCTGCATTACAATCAGTGCCCAAAAGACAGGGCTGAAGGTACAAAACTATGTGGAAAAGTTTTATAATGAATAGTTGTTTTGCTTTTCATCTTCCTGAAGTAGCAACCATTCCATTGCCTCAATCCCTTCATTATGAGGGATCTATGTATAGAGATTTTTAACATCCATTGTAAATGCTATGTCAGTATCTACCAATATGTCATTATCCACCAATATGTCACTACCCACCAAGTCATACTCAATCATTTCCTATCATTTGTAAAATGTTTCCTGTGTCCTCAACATATGTACTAGTGTTCTTCTTGATGGGCGGTTGTAAAAATATGTCGATGTATTGTCCTAATAGTTCTAATAAGCTATTAGTACCTGCTATAATAGGACGGCCAGGAGGGTTTGTTAAGTCTTTGTGACTCTTTGGTACCCTCCTGAAAAAGAGTATTTGCTTGCAAAGTGTAGAGGCATCTCTGTGACTCCATTTCCATGGAAGAAAGATGCTCAGAATATTGCGTATTCATAATTAATTATACAATGTTTTAAGTTGTTGATGTAAAATTTCATGATCACAGATAATCGGAAATTTGAGAAATGTTGACAAGTATTTGCACTTGAATGTATTATGTTTATATTTCTATGACCTCAAAAATTGTGTTAAATGAAAAGAATGCTATTATACAATATGTGATTGTTGTTGATTAAAACCTTTAGATTATTTGTAAACACATGTTTTATTAGTCCCTGAGTTGGACACATATTTGCAGATGGCATGGGTTATTCCCTTGCAAGGTATTCCAAGGCAACCTTTATTTGCACATCTTGCTTTTACAACCAGGTACCAGTGGTTGTTCACTTACCCACACACCTTACAGAAACATGGAAATGTTTAATTATTTATAAGAGTCGGTTTCACAAATCTACATAATGGGATAGTGCTCTCACACACTGCAAATGGTCTGCTGTATAATCCCTAGTAGGCCACCTGGGAGGAGTCCCCACTTCCCTTTGACAGGGTCAAGCTCCTTGCACTCTCACCAACCTACACCCCTTATTCAAATCCCCATCCTCTCTCTTCCTTGGTTCTTCACACCTGGGTTTGCAGAGGTTGACAATTTTTTTCATATTGACTATGGAGAGTCTTTGGGCACTGGTGAAATATAGGAAATCTGTGCCTAAGAGCACTTCCTCTGTCAACCGGGGAATTACAATCATAGGCACTATAAGGGTTGTCTCAAGCATCCTGATTTTTAATTGAGCCCGGGAATAGAGTTCCATAAGACCATGCACATATATTATCTGGGATAGTGGGCCAGGAGTTAGCTCTTTCAGAGGAACTAGATCAGCTTATATGGCAGTTCTTCAGTCCTGAGTCTCGTAAGGCTATCAACAATCATCCTTGAACCTGATGAACAGATGACATTTTTGGTGTTTTTCTCCCATGGAACCAACTACCCAAGATGGGGAAGCTGTGGATTTTGTTCTAGGAACAGATCAGGGACATACTACTGGCCGGCTGATTTTTCCCCGATGTCAGACATTGTTTCCGGGAGAAAATGTTCCTGCTTTCTGGGCCTCAAAAGACCAATCTCCTTTTTTCTTCCTTCTTCTGTGAGGGGCAGAACCTCGTGAATTTCACTCTCTTGTCCTGTAAAATATATATATTAAAACATTTTTAAAAAAGAGGAATTTCCGAGAAAATATCTAACAAGTGGTTTTCATGTATTGAATTTGTAGGAGAAAGGGAAGCCCTCTCCAAAAAGAAATTTAAGAAATCATTCCTTTGAGAAAAAAAGCTATGCGAAAAGTTTAAAAGTACTCACACCCTGAACGTGAGTGTAAGAATACTGGTGCAACATATATTTTTAAAGCTGAACTTGCCAGCGTTCTCTAAGGGTTAAAAACAGCCTTGTGTTATGCCAGCTGAAGCATTTTATTAAAATTGTACATTTTCCGCCACAAGTCAATGGAGACACTCATTGAAATGTTTCTTTTTGTACATTTGTAGCACAAGCACGCATTTGAGATTGAAAAATGGGGTACGCAAGACATATGCTTCAACATAAGAAATAGTTCGTCCTGAAGAAGGCCAAGGAAATCTGTTCTGAAATGTCACTAGAGATAGTGTCTAATTGTGATTGTAATGGCCGAAACATGTTGACTATCTTTAAGACTAAGAAATAACAAAGTCTTGCATCGACCAGAAGCCAATATATGCCTCTGAAAACTAAGTCTTGTTGTATTATATGATATAACAACAAATAAGAATGACCCTGACATATATGAATTACATAGGTAATGTGTACTTTTTTTTAGAACCTATGGCATGATTGTTCCACCAACCATGACAATGTGAGGATGAAGTATAATACAACAGCATAATTAGAACCCCAATCTAACAAGCTTTATTAAATTGTTGATTGATTCCTTTAGAAAGATTTGTTAAACTAATGAATTTACTACCTAATTCTGGTTTAGAGATTTTGCTTTAAACTGGATGTTTTTATATGTGTAGAATGATAATAAAGTTATATTTTGGATACATTTTGTATGTCCTTTGTCTCGTGGCTGAGAATTTTAGGTTGTAAAATTTGATTATAGTTTTGAATTAAGTTTTATACGTTGTGGCACCAGAGCGCTGTTCAGGTTGGAGAGAGGGGTAACCAGTTTTCCCTGTATGTTAATGTATCTTTGAATTTCTCCCAAATGGAAACTGGTGCCCCAATATCAAAAAAGGAGGAGGGAGAATACCCATTTGTTTATTATCACTTGTTAATGAGGCCTGTATCTCATACCTTAGCTGTCTTGGGGTCTCACCCTGTCATAAGCGAAGATTTCGTAGTCTCAGGCGATAAAGCTTATAGACAAATCCTAGATTCTCTAGGATTCCTCATTTTATATCATTAAAAGGAGTAGTTCCATCTCAGTCTAGTGCTTGGAAAGCCTGTTGGGCCTCTCCACTGAGCATGCAGTGCTCATTCATTTTAGCTCAACCCATGGTCTCTGCAACGTTCTTGAAATGTACAAAGAAGGCCACAGTGCCTTCTACGTTGCTTCATTTTTTTATACGATGGAGGCACCAATGGTTGTCCTTGCCTTCATGAATTCTGCTACCTGTAACACCTTTAGAGGCTTATGGGGTTGTCTACTTATTGTCAATTCCCCTTCACTGGAGTCTTCTTGAGGCTCAACTGGGGATTCAGTGTCTCTTTCCTTGTCACTTGAGCAGCAGTCTCTCCACTCCTGGAATGCTTGAGTGTTGTGGTCAGCCGGTAAACCGCTCCAACTGACTTTGGGTCTTCTTAGTTGTTTAGATTTTTTCCATGCCTCACAGATCTGCTCCCTAAATTGTTCTCTACTTTGATTGAGGTATCTTCTGACCCAGCAGATTCCCAAGAGTCACCTGACCCTTTCACTGGTGGGTCCACGGTAAGAAATTTTAACTCCACTCCCAAATCGCAGATACTGTTATAAAATGGCTCAGTGGCTATGGTTACCCAGGAATCGCCTGCCTCTGACTTGCCTTCCATTTTCCTCTAGTGAGTGGCCTCTGTATCAGAGGCTGCATGATCCCACTGCTGCCACCCTTTGCCACAGATGCCTTCAATAGCCTTAGGTCCCATATGTGGGGTTTAGGTGTTATATTTACAATCCAGCTCCTGGTTCTCCTGTGGGCTCCCTCTACCCTAGCTCAGGTGCCCCTATCCCCCAGCAGGATGGTATGAAAACCTGACCATCTTCTCCCGAATCCCCTTATTTTGCATGAACTCTCACATTTCTACTACCAGAGGCTACATCACTATGGAAAAGAGTAGTGCTGGCAATGCGCATCCCAGCCAGATTCCTCTCTCTGACTAGACGGCTCTGGTAACATCTCTTACTCTAACCCTCAGCCCTCGGCCGGGTTTACAACAATGTTATCCTACAAATTACATTGTCCATACACCTCAGATGATTTAATACATGAATTAGGTATACCCACAACTTGGAATCAAAGCCTTTTTTGGCATCGAGGGCCACCACCGCCACTTCTCCTAGGTCTGTGCACTCCGCCATCATATTTGCAAGATTACTGCTATTCATAGAGGCCACCCTTCCAGGGGTAAACCTTGCTGGTTGGGAATGGACAGACCAGCTTTCTCATCAATGGTTGAATCCTGTTCCTGAATAGCTTGACCAAAGTCTTAGCATCAACATTAATGAGAGCCAACGGATGATAGGATATATAATCTATTAGCCGTTCCCGGCATTAACATACGCCATTCTAGCAGATCTTAAAGGTTAATATCGGTCAGTAATTCATAGGGTCACGTTTGTCCCCCTTCTTAAATATCTGAATTACCACTGATCGCTTCCAGAAGGGGGCATAGGTCCCTGTGACCTATTAATGGTCACTGAAAAGGCTAACCATATAGATAGCTGTTTTCCTTTGAATTTGAAAGGCATATTAGTATCAGATGGAATGAGAGGTATGCACAGTATGAGAACAGTATCTAAGTTCCACCAATTACACAGGCCTTTACAATGTGTCTTTGTAGACGCGCAACTGTCAACCATTGCAGAGTACCTGTGATGGTATAAGATTGCATAGTAGCATAATAACACATATTTTTAGTTTTAGCTCGTGTGGAGGCATTTGTCCTACAGCGTTTCGCTCTTTAGAGACGCAACATTGAGCCGATAATTAACTGTTCAATGACACTAGAACTGCCATGCCCTGTGTGAAGAGAAGGGGGGTGGAATGAAGTAACTTGAAATTATTCTGAATTTTTGCCATAGTGGGATGTGAAGGTGAGCGCGTAGACCCGTGCTCATTCTGTTTATTAAAATGAATGCTGTTGAAGTGGAAGGGCACACAGAGGTGCACTTTGCCATTTGGACAGCAGAGGGCAACCTAGCACTGATGAATTGCATCATCTGATCACAGAAACATATCTAAACATTTTATATATATAGATTGGGTCCCTAGCCACGATGGGATAGACCACTATACCTCCATACGCATCAGAATCTGCCCCCTTTAAAAATCCTCCACATTCAGCTCATGTAGCTTCTGGGCAATCTGTTCCTGATATGCTTGATACATATACACCAGGAGGCTGTGAATGTAGTGTTTAGTGAGTTGCCCCAGAAGCTCTAAACACAACATTTACCAATAGAGCATGAACTGGACACATTTATTAGCAGAATAAAGATGCTCTTGTTCAGGGAGGTGGAGACTTACATAACACCTTAAGAGATTGCAATGGCTATAGTAGGATTGAATTCCGGTAAAGCTCCTGGGCTCATGGATTAGGAGTAGAATTTTGTAAAGCATACCAGGAACAAATAGTCCAGAAGCTATATGAGGTGAGTATGGAGGATTTCAAAAGAGGACAGACTCTGAAGCGCATGGAGGTATAGTGCTCAATCCGAACCCGGGCAAGGACCTAGTGGATTGTATATCCTATCATCCGTCCCCAGTGTTATGGGGGTCCCAGAGTGGCATAAGGATTATGTATGTTCATGTGTGATATACATTTCATACAAGAATGGATCGCCATATCTATCATTAATATCAGTGTGTACCAAATTACTGTGAATGCAAAGGCCATCCAAGGCCAAATGATAATGATGTGTTGTTATATAGCACTTACGCTTAAGCACTTTCTATAGAACAAATATACATACAATATCACCCTACCTGTGTTGGTACTCATTTATCAATCTCAGAAAGATAAAAGGCAGAGTTGGCCTTGCCGGGATTCGAACATGCAACTTGCAGATCACACACACATCGCAGCAGCGAGCACTCAACCCATTGATCTATCTTACTGGCTTTAGTAAAATGAGCAATTATATGTCTGAATGTTCTCAAAGTCAGAAAGCAAATAGCACTCTGTAGTGGATACTATTAAACTGGTAACTGAGATTGAACAGCAGGCCAGTTCATCTGCAGGTCTGGTGCAAAGATGGCCACATGTCAAGCCTGCCTGGATCTACTTTTCAGGCTTCGGAGGTTGGCAAAATACATACCATTGGGAGGGTTCATAACTGTGTATTAAAGAATTTAGAGTAGCGCAGGGAAAGCAGCGCACTCACACGGCAACCCTACTCTTGGCACTCGTTACCTCATACATGCAAACAAACATCCTGAACAGAATGCCATGGAGATAGGAAAGATAGACACATCACAACAAAGCATTCATTGTGGCACAATGAAATCAAGGGCCGTTTTATGTGCTATGGTCAAACATTTCTACACTGTACACAAGGTTTTAGGTACAAGGATTTTGTCAAGTGACTAAGGACACCAAGATGGCTGCTAGGATGCCTGGTGAGTTTGCCCTTGCATTGTGCAGCCTCTCCAACTGTCCCTTTTTCCTCCACCTCAATGGCATCTCACCCATTTATTCTAACTGTAACTCTATCACCTATCCCTCCTCTCTCACGGAGTCTGGAAGACATTGTTTTGAAAATGATCTCTTGGCCTCTAATCATGGCGTACCTATTGCTGACAGCTATGTTATTGCTACTTCCAGACAGACTATCACTGATATCCTCTTCTCTGTCCCCTCTCCATACCTATGGACTTCCCATCTGATCTCTACCCTCACCCCTTTTTCCTCTTCACCCATTAATGGCAGCATCAGAGGAGAAGTACTCTTGACACACTTCTCATCCTCTAGGTGCATCATTAATGTCTATCACAATGGCGCTGTCATGGCCCAGGCTGCTCAACCCCATCTTTTTCTCTTTGACCGGTGCCTTCCGGCCATCATCACCTTCCTACCTTCTCCTGCTACTCCTCCTTCCTTTCTCTCTTCACCTCCCTCACTACCTCAGATGGGTGAACCACCTCCCTGTACCCCTCATCAGAAAACCTTCAAAGGTGGTGACCAGCTTCACTTAGCCACTCTGAACGCTCGATCTGCTATAAAACGTTCTTCTAACATATGCCTCCTTTGATCTCGACGTCCTCGCTTTCAATGAGACATGGTTAAATGCCAGCTCTGTCACTTCTTTTTTACTCCTGAACTGGGGCTTCCAGCCCTTTAAAATGAGGTACAAATACCCTTGAGATGGATGGGGATGGAGAAATGATGTTGATTCTACCAAGTTTCTTTTGGGTGTAAGATTTGTTTCATAGAGACACAGTGCAGCTTTAACCTATTGCAGAGATAAAGCAGAGAAGAAAAGAAATGGGCCTCATTCCGGGTCCGGCAGGTTGCCGCCGGAACCCGTAATTATTTACCGGCACCTGACTTCCTGTTGCCACAGGGAGATTACAATCCTGGCGGCCCGGAAAGTCAGGCGCTGGCAAATTGTAAGTCTCCATTCCCTTAGAGTCCTATGGGACTCTATGGTAATGGGACCACAGAAGCACTGGTACCGTTGTTAACGGTGCCAGGGCTTCTGTGGTGGGTCTGCCTACCTTGGATGCTGTGCCCGGCATGGTCAGACCTGTCGGGCATAGCGGCTCTGGCATGCAAACCCATAGTTTGGTGGTCCGGAAACAACGGTGCCGGTAAGCTTACCGGCACCGTTGTTTCTGGACCAGCAAACTTAGAGTGAGGCCTATCGTGTTCCTTTTTTCCCCCTTTCTTCCAGAAAGGGTCATTCATTGACTACATTTATGACATTTTGAAAGGACATTTCATGATGGGAAGCTTGCTCTTTCAAAGAACAGTCAGCTAAAGGTAAAACAGCATATTAGTAAGTTTTATTTTATTTTTAAATACAACAATTGTTGTACGCGAAACTAACAGTTTAGTGGTGGGATGCACATGTGCTTCCTTTTCAGAAAGGAACATTTGTGAGTTGGTATGCAAAGTTGGAGTGAACAACATTGTAGAGCACTTGAAACAGCATTCGCTGCAATAAAGAGGGACATCAATTAAGAATCCCAAGTAAGTATGTGAGTCTTGGCTTGGTGAATGAATGGACATCTGTCATGTGAGATTGAGTATGGAACTGACAGAAGAATGTGTTTGATTGCAGGAGCTGCTGAATGAGAAAAGAAGGATCCCCCCAACTATTACAACATTACAGATTGAACATTGTGGCAAAATACTCCTTTTGTGTCCTGAAGAAGGCCTAAAGAAAATCTCTGGGGCTCTCAACTCAAGAGCAGACTCTACCTTGTACAAGCCAAAACACACGGTTGTCGACATTCTGTTTTTCCATTAACACAGTGTATGAATAAACCAATTCAAGTCTGAAATAGGAAACACAAAGGCTTTCATTAATATTGCTGATCCTTTGTGTTTGCCGACCAAGCCTGGCCTATTGAGATGATTTAGATTACTTGTTTAGTCAGAATGCCTGTTTTTAAGATTTATGGCATAAAGTCGCGATTATCTACTGTGTTGTATAAAGTGAAAATTCACCAAAAACTTGATTGTAGTATTATAGAAGAAGATTTAGGCACACTCCTTTTTACTAACCCCATCGCAAATTTCATTCATAGAAGATTCCACTATTGGTGCAACAAAGCCTTTTGATACTGAAAAATAACATTTATATATATTTTTTGAATATGAGTGTTTGGGTTGCTCCTGAAAGACAAGAATGGTATGATTGGACAGAGAATGTTTAAACCTTAGGTTGACAGAGGAATAGCCAGAGTGACCTAGTACTAATGTGTCTCCTGCAGGCGCTTTTGTTCATATGTTTTATATAGCGCCGGACTGTAATACAAAATTACTTTACTGCGTTGCAAGATGGGGGTTGAGGGAGAAGGGAGAGACAAGACTAGGGGGAACAACAAATCTGAGTATTCACAGTTCTTGGTATACTCAGATCACTGTAAGAGCTAATAAAAAGGGAAGGGAATGAACACAAGTAGTGAGATAAAATCAAGTGCTGGCAGAAGAGCATGCAGGAGAGTGGAAGGATATCATCGAGGCATTGGTATAAGGGTTAATCGAAAGTGCATTGTTTTTCAAATAGTTAGGCTGGGCGATAAAAAAACCTTCAAGAAGGAGGTTGTATGGCAAAATGACTACAGCTCTGCAGGAGTACAGGGATGGGTAGTGGCTAACGTGCCTACTCAGCTCCACACTACTATTAAACCATCAGTGATTCCAATCATAATGGTGAAACAGACACAGCCCAACAGGTGTACTCCTTCGCCTCTTTTTTTAACATGGGCTGAGGGCAGTCTATTCTCTTCGGGAGGGGTGCGAGCTGGTATAGAAGCAAAACAAACAAAAATATTACTGTGGTTCCAAAATAAAAATAAATCTAAACAAGGTTCTATAAAAATAGGATCTTTATTTAAACTAACACAACACAAATTCACACAACTGAAAAAACACTGCTCACCCATCCCGATAGGAGAAATCATAGAGGAAGCAGACATTAAAATAAAGGGCAGTTTGGGTTTGTAGAAAGTGGTGGGCAGGAAAAGATTTCCGCAGCAAAATGTCAATGTTATTGAATATGTCTCTTAAAAGGCAAAGAAGGGGACTTAAAAGTCACTAGGCCATTTAAGGCAGACCAAGGGGACAGAGCCATTTCACTTATCATTCAAGTTTTTCGGCTTCGAGCAGGGTCTCTGTGCGCTTTTGGCGATGAGCCAGGGTCAAGCTGGGCAGTGATGTCTATGAGATCAAACAACATGGTGTGGTTCAGCAGTAGCAATGGCTTCAGGCTAAAAGATGCTGGGAACGGCAGACAATGTCAGGTCAGTGATGCTGCAAGACCCGTCAACCATGGATGAACAGACTTGCCTTAAGTAATGAGTGGCTCGAACGACTCAACATGAAATTAGGTTGCTGCAGCAGCGATGTCTCAGAGGTCCAACCAGCTGGTACAATGGCTTGTGGTGTCGAGTTGGGGATGCTCGAAGACTTGGCGGGTTTCAGATGCAGAGACGGCAGAGCTTTGTTGTCAAACTAAACTCAGATATGGAGAGATGCTCAAGTGTCAAGGTCAGAGATGACTCTGGAGGTTCCTCTGCAACAGCTTGGGTGCAATTGAAGATGCCCACACTGGCAGCAAGGTGGTTTGGCGATGCAGAGCGCGCCATGGTTCATTTCCGTAGTTTTGTAGTTATTGGGAGCTCTTGCCAACCAAGGTTTGTAGAGAGCACTTGCAGTGTTATTACACGTCCAGGGAGCAGGATCCTTGGTATGAGTGCCTCAGTTGTAGTAACCCTTTTCCAGTCAGCTGGTCATCTCAAATAGGCCCTTTGGATGGTTAGGGTGAAGAGTTTTCCTCTCCCATAGAGCTCCTGTCTTCACCTCTCTGGCAAAGTGCTTTGGAGTAGACTGTACTCCTAATCATGTGCCAGTTAATAATTCTCCTTCAAAAGTGCTCCAATGATGAATCAACTAAGGGGAGCCTTCCCCTCTTATGTAGGTCACATCCTACACGGATTGGTCCACAGAAAGCCTGTTGTTAAGGTTTATATCCTGGCTACTGTAACAATTGTCATTTGCCTGCTGATTTCCTACCCGGGGTGCCTTGTATGCAGGAAGTGGGGAAGGGGAACAGGAGGTTTGGGAGCCCTACCAAAATCTGTGGTGGGTAGACCCCCACTGTTGGCTAAACCACTCCTCTGGGCTACTATAACTCCACCCCTTTCCTCTGTCTGTCTACATCTCTAACTTTTTGTAGCAACTGAGCACTCTACAAATCATAGTATGAAAGGACACAGTGAGGGAATCAGAGCTACAAGGGAGCAGGGAGGTAACAACAGGGGAGGAGAAGGACGAGCAAGTTGGCAGCAAGGTGCCTGCTAGTAATCAAGAGAGGAAATGGAAGAGCAGATTAACCAGTCTCAGTTTGAGGGGAGAGTGGAGTATGTGTGGACCTATGTGTTGGGGAGAAGCCATTCCTTGAAGAGGAGGATCTTGAGCTCCTTCCTGAAATGTAGAAGCAAGGGGGCGGGTGTCGAAAGAGGGGAGGTTCTCTGGAGGGCATAGACAGACAAGACCTGTCTTCTGGTCCTTTCCTTCCTGCACCGTTGCAGTTCAAGTCCGCACATATCCTCTGGTGAATTGTAGTCTTGAAGAGATGCTGAGTTTTTCAGTGAGATCGTTTGGGGGCTACAGGGTGACAGCCCTGTAGATGATTCAGCAGGAGATAAAATAATGGCCCTCATTACAACTTTTCCGGTCTGGGAACAACAGTGCCGGTAAGCTTACCGGCACCATTGTTTCCAGACCGGCAAAGTACAAGTCTGTGGGTGGTACAGCACCTGCCCGCAGACCTTCACAGAAGCACTGGCACCGTTATTAATGGTGCTGGTGCTTCTGTGGTTCCCATTCCCAAATGGCAGACTTGCCAGCAGGCAGACTTGTAGTGTGGCGGTCTGGAAAGGATGCTGGTACGTTGTCACCCGCACCTTTATTTCCAGACCGCCACACTTGTAATGAGGCCCTTCGTTGAAGTTGTAGGATGCAGCCCAATCCAGTATCTTACCTTTGGTATGGGTGGCATCCATGTTGTGGATATGGTATTCAATATTGTTCAAATTAGTTTCTAAAGAGAGAGCTTCCCCATCCGTGATATGTCCATGCCAATGGTTTAAATCACCCAGTAAAACTGTTGAGCAGTTAGGTTTATTTAACGGACCCAAGATCTATGTGAGTTCATCTTTAAAAATGGGCATGTCCTCAGGCGGACGGTTAAGCAAAATTAAATGTATACAAGTGTTATGTATGATTTGGTGTACATTTAAGATGCAAATTTTCCCATCCGTTGCATGCGCATGGTACCACAAATAATGAAAAATACTTCTTAGCTATTATTGCAACTCCCCCTCCGTTGCCTTAAAATCTGTGAGCCATGTTTCTGTGGTGCAGATTATGTTGATGTCGTTATCTAGTATGTAATCATGTATATTCATGCACCTTTTGTTTAATAAAGATAGCTTTATGGTGCTACTTCCATGTATGTTTGTAATAGGTGGTGACTTACGGGCAAGGTTAAGGTAATTGAAAGTTAACGTAAACCCGCTACCAGTTAGGTTGTTTGTCATTAATGGCCCCTTAGTTAGTGAGTTGACGGTCAAATTAGTGAGTGCAGTTAAGTCAATGGAAGTAGTGGAGCTTTTAAGCCTAAGGTTATGCTCTTGTGACTCTGAGAATGATAAGAGGTAGGTGGAAAAGTAAGAGAATTCTGCTCTATCTGCGCTGTCTGGCTTGGAGAGGATCGAGGGAGGTTGCAGGCTGTAGGCTCCGAGAGCAACCCACCACAATAACCATGTCCTTTGCCCACAGCCTGCATGCCCTCTACATTTCCACATCCACTGCGCCCCACGAGGTAAGCCCTGCTGGGCTGAAGCGTCATGAATCATGCCTCTGTGCCATCTCAATAATGGACACCTCCATTTCTATCAACATGCAGAATTTTCTATGCTGCTCCTACTTTCCTGCCTTCCTGATGCGGATTGGCCGCCTTCTACATCTTATTGATCAAAGTTGTGGAGCCGGAAGGCAAAGCCGGCCACCCCACTAAGGCTAAAGCCCACATCAAGGCCTTTCTCCTGTCTGGCCGAGGCCAGAGTGCCATGACATCAAACCCCTTTCATCCCTCCTTCTCCCCTCTGCCTTCTCCATTCACTGCTCTGATTTTGGATCAAGCCTTACCTCCATTTGGCTGATCGCAGCATCATCATTTACTACGACCACAAGGTAAGCTTTGGAGCAGCTCACTAGCCTTGGCTGTGCACCCTGCATCCTGTCTCCTTCTACCTGTATAGCCGCTCTAATGGCACCACTATGAAGCCGCTCCTATGGCCTTGTTGTCTTTTTCTCGCTTGGTCCATTGCTGCTCCATTCAGTGATATCAGATCCTTCTCTTGGCTCCTGCCCGCATGGCGTTCACCCTGACATGAGCCTGGCTATCTTCTTCTGGTTCCACATGTCTCCCCTTAACTTGTGTTCTGAAAGCCCGGATCCCTAACACCCAAGTCATCTAAACTTACTCTACACGCACTTTTGTCTGCATCAACCTAACGCTGCTACTGTTCTCTTAACATCATTCTTCGGTGACTCTATCAGCCTTGCTGCTACTGTTGGACATCTGCACCATATTAACTATGACTCTGTTATTCTATGCTATAGCAGCCTACCTAACTCCTCAATATCTTCTACGTCTGCTGTCTAGGCCTGCCACTGACTACTTTGATTCTGCCAATGTTTGCTGTTGATACTTGTGTTGGGGAGAAGTTGGACCCCCACCAGGGCTTCTGGGGGTCCTGGAGTATGGGAGGCCCCAACACCTCCCATTTTGTCCAAGAAGGAAATGCAGTAGAGTCCAAGAAAGAAGCAGCATGTTCCAAACTGTTTTATTTCTGGGCAGCAAACAAAAACACAGGGATTTGTGCACAAAGAAAATCCAAGCACACTCTCAGAGAGACTGGCTTGCAAGCCAGCTTTGTAACACACTGCAGGCTGACATCACAAAATTGGACTAGCTCTGAGAAACCTATCTCATCCTGAGATTGGCTGCTGAGTGGTAGGTGACCTATAGGGCCCTTATAGGAAGCCTGAACGTTGGACCTTCGTGTCAGAGGGTGGGCTTGGCTGCTCCTCCCCATTACCTAATTCTAAAATTGTTGCATTGTGAATTTGTTCCCATTAGTTTTAGCTGAGCAGGCTTTTTGCCCCTGGGCCCTCAGCGTTCATTGGCCAGAGCTGGCCCATTCTTGTTACAATTATGTTTCAAATGATGTCTAGATCTTGCGAAAATGTCTTTCGTTCCCAGAGAAAAAACACTGGGCCCTGGGTGTTCTGCTCTGAATTACTCATATTTATGAAGAATTCAAAATGCTTGTCTGCCAGAGTTCACGGCCGTTCAAAGAAAAGAATCTTATCTTACTGCAAGGCCTTGCGCTGCTCCTGGGTTTGCGAGGTGCATTTCTGAAGCCAGCGTAAATCCCCACTGCGGCTGGTGTTCAGTAAGACAAGTGTACTTGGCTGTAATTTTCCTGAAGCATGGCTTTACACTGTGCCATTTGATAATGCATGAATTGATGAGTTATAGTGCTGTTAGGTTAATTCATGTGAGCATCTGCAAGCCTTTAAAGAGGAATTCTTGTGTTTTATAAATTCTGCATGGTGGTACTGCTGCATTTGAGGCTAATGTAGCATGTAGGTTGCAGTATTGGTGAAGTGGGTGTCTTTCAGCATATTTGTTACCCATGGGCGCCCTGGGGCCTGGTGCAAAATGATGAGTGCGCTCCTTATTCTTCCTGCTTTTCTTTCTGTTGATGTGCCTGGGGTGAAGTGGCAGGACTTTGATCTCGATTTTCCCTCTTCACCTGCCACTTGTATACCCACATACTTTGATCCTCGTCATCTGCTAGACCTCAGTGTTTTTACCCTGGGCTTTGAGTTTTGCTGTAATATCTGTGCTATATTAGATGTGGTTCTCAACTGCCATTCATTGTCGCTGTTTGCCCACCTACTGCTGCTTACTTTATGTGTCCCCCTGCACGGAGAGGTTAGCTTTCCAAATTGTGCTCCCTCCCTTGGTGCTGTCACCCTTGTCTACTTGTCAATGCATACCAGTTGTTGCCTCCCTACTAGATATAAAAGAAAGAGAGACCTACAAAACATAAATGAAACAATGTAGTATTGGTGAAACCTGTCCCAAGCCCCTACATATATTCAATACACAAGATCATAACAAAACATATACTTTTATTGTAAAAGTTATCAATTTAAAAAGAGGGTAATGTTGCACAGTATGTAACATTCCATAAGGCATCCACTAAACATAAAAAAAACTATGCGCCAACTGACAAGTAGGTTCCTGGTCACTGGGATCCTCCACTATGATGGACGGAGGACTCTTGACTGAGGTTTCCAAGGGTTCCTTAATGGCCATTTCCACATATCTTTGTACAAAAGCTTTTCACGCTGCCTTCCGTGCAGTCAGCGAAAGGCTTAAACCATTTGGCCCACCAATAATGCATCGCTCGGGGAGTATAAAGATTAATCGATAAGGTACTCACCAATAACTGACTGACAAAAACGCAGGGAGATGAGCAGCAGGTTTTCAGTAAACTCTGCCTCAACATCCACACATGAACCAGCACAAACCGACTTTGACGCACCGGTGCTGATGCGCCTGACATGTCACTAAATAGGCTAGGGCTGCTGGGAGATGTAGTCCCCAGCAGCTGGGCAGTAATGTTGTATTTAGAAGTCAGTGAACAAATAGGTGATTTTTATCAAGAAGAAAACAGCGAATTCCTGTTTTGCACGTTTTTAAATTAAGTACCAATAAAGCACAGTTTGTCACTTTCCAACTTTCTGAAAACACAATTTATATCACATGCAAACAATGAATCAACCACAATCGTCCTGTCAGCTGCTCCAGTCCTGGTCAAATACTGCACAAACCGGCTTTGGCACGCTGGCGCTGATGTGCCTCACATTTCACTGAATAGGCTAGGGCCGCAGGAAGATGTAGTCCCCAGCAGCAGGGCAGTTATCTTGTATTTAGAAGTCAGCAGTTCACCAAGCAAACAATAAATGACATCAAATGCTTGGGGCTGTTTTATTTCAGCTGCCACCATGTCAAAACAAAACCTAGACCCTCATTATGAGGTTGCTGGTAGGCCGCCGGTGCTACCAGTGGCTTATGAGCAACCTCTGCTTACCGTTTCTGCCACCTGATATCCCAGTAATACTGGGATATTTCAGGGGGCAGATGAACAGTAAGTTTCCAATCCCGTGGAATCCCATTAAACTCCATGGGAATGGGATCACTAAAGCACTGGCACCGTTAGCAACGGTGCCGGAGCTTCAGTGAACAATCTGCCCATAGCGGCTTGAACTACAGGCAGGTCAGACCTGGCTGTAGTTCACTGACCCTACCGGCAGACTTGTAGTTTGCCGGTCCAGAAAAGGTGCTGGTAACTGTTGTTACCGGGACTTTTTTCTGGACTGGCAAACTTATATTGTGGGCCTTAGCTTCTATTTAGATATTGACCTGCCACCAGGCTGCTGGGGTACACAAATATGATATTTTGAACCAGTACTGCATGGGTCTCAGGTCTTTTAAGTTCCTTCATGGTACCATAGAGGAGATACCGTTGGTGCCTTTCTTCAGAGATGGGTGTTAAGAGAACTAGGTCAGAAACCAAGTCAGTTACATTTCAAGGGCCCCGAATACCTGAGACTCTGAGTTAAAAAAGAAGTGTGGTAACACCTTTACTTGGGTATTCATTGTACCCTAAAGTGGGGCAACCCCACTGAGATCCCACTTGCCCTATCCCCTAGGGGGTATTGAGCAGAGTGTACTCACCTTCCTAGTCACATAGGGTGTGGCTAACCCTTCGGGAGAAGGGACGAATGAAACAAGAAAGGGGAATAACCTATAGAAAAAGAGGGAGGACACCCACTCCCAGGTTAGGGAGTATAAAAGGGGCAGAAAAACCACAGCTGAAGAGAGAATACTGAGGTTGACAGACATGCCTGTCCCTAATGCCTTGTAGCAAGGGCAGAACCTGGAAGTCTGAATTCCCAGAAAGAAAGCATGCTGGTGATACCTGCAACACCCTGGAAGGTTTGACTGCAGACCAAAGAAGAACATACCAAACAAATTGAGCCTTGACTACAGCGGCTACTGAGAGGGTGGTGCTATACAACTCATGAACTTGAGGGAATTGCGGGGACAAGAACCTCAGTCTGCCACCCGTGACCCCAAGGCGAGAGACTGACTGACACAGAGCTAGATCAGGGGGTAATAATACTGATTACCAAAATACAAAGAGATACCTGAAGAAAAGGCAGTGAGCATTCTGATAGAAAAGTGTAGTGGAGAACCTGGCAAGAAAACCTGAAAGGATGGCCTGGCAGAAGGCCCACTGTGACAGTTATTAAAAAGGTCTGACAGGGGACCTAAGGGGACCTAAGGACAACCTTGCAAAGATGGTTGATTAGAAGACTCTGTAAGAATTCTGTTAAAAAGCTCTGGTGAAAGACCCAGCAAGGAGCCTGAAGAGGTGCCCAGGTGAAAAGGTGAGAAGGTTGACAGACGCCTCTGACATAAGCCAGGAGGAAGACCTATAGAGGTCATTGACTATCAGAACTATAACACTCTTTACTTTTAATCCTGAAAGCTGGGTCAAGTGAGATGCCCAATTGAAACAGCAATCCATACTTTCTACAGCGGATCAAGTGTAAAGTTAAACGCCCTCACCTGGAGGGAAGCTCTGGGAGACCCCCATAAAGTCAAGGTCTACAGAAAGTCCTTACAACAAGCCAATCGAAAAGCAAAGTGCAAAACTGGGATCCATTGAGAAAAACAACAAACACAAAGGATTAAGGACTTGCTTATACCACCTAATGTGTTACAACGTGAGTGGATTACTGATAAACATGTCAAAGGGCCACAAAGGCTCTGAAGGAGGTGTGGGAAAGCACCCAAGCCAAGAACCAGTTGAATAACCAAAGGGGGGTACAAACTTAATTCCTGAATCCAGAAGAATATCTTTAAATGTGATAGGAGCAAGGACGGGAGTGAAGATAGACTGTGAGTAACTACTAGGAGGACATTTTCTAAAATAATATTTTTTTTTTACTACGGTGCCAGAGATGGACTTCTGAAGAGTAGTGTTTTTGGACTATTTACTTTGGCTAATTGTTGGAATTCTCATTATTAGAGTTAGGTAGCCAAATGTATGGCGACCTCTGATTATTAGGTTTTGTTGTCTGTTAGCCACCAATTAGAAAATATTAGGTATTTAGAGTAGGGTACCTCAGAAGAAACAAGGACTTTTAATAACAGGGAAAGAACCACAGAGGGGAGGTTAGAATCCTATTGTGGATCACTGTATTTGTGTTTATCCTGACCCTCACATGTTTTCAAAACTAGAATCTTTGTTGTAGTGAACTGTCAGGAGTTACTCCCACCCTGTCCTGTCATATCTGAATAAAAAATAATGGCAAATAATTTAAAAAAAGAACTGTACTAACCATCAGATGTTTAGTCACATGCCTCACTGTTTGGTCTACCACACAGCAGCCCTACCACACAAATGCAGACCTCCACCAAGACTCCCACATGCACACATCCCCGCACAGACACACAAGAAATGCTCTCACTCAAGTACATACTGTGAAGGCATCATGAAGAAGGACACAGACAACAGATTCCAGCTTCAAAATAATCAACTTCATTAACTTAAATGTCAGGCTGGAGAAAGGCCTAACTTGCTCTACGCTAAGGTGGGATTTCCCTACCTAAATAAACATAAGGAAAGGCTGAGTGAAAGAGTTCAACTTAAGAATCTGTCTGTGTCCAAAACCTAAGCTTTCCCTCACAACTATAACTATACAATGTGGAGGGATGTCGTCAATCAAAAAAAGAAAACAGTGTACAATACAAGATTTTGAGCTTCTTCTAGCTCACAGCTCTCGTTCAGCTCCCTTCCCCAAGTATAAAATAGTTCAACGTGTTTTAATCAATTGGATTTTTACAAAGGAAAAAGAAGTAACAGAAGAGAAGAAAATCTTTAAGTCTTAAGTCTTTAGTCTTAATTTCCCAATGAGTGTCTATCCATTGAAGCTTAGGCGTGCGGCACACTATCTACGGTAATTAGTCCTTGATGGTCAATCGACCATTGGTTCTTTTGACGTGGGAAAATAGTCTTGCATGTGTTGCAGGATGTTATAAATTGCCAATAACCACGAGGTATTGTCTCCCATCATCATTCTTGACCAGCAAAGATCTTCATCTCGTAAAGCAAAGTCTGAGACTAAGTACCTAAAGTAGTGTTCTTTTATCTTCGAAGTACCTGAACAGAAGAGGAGTAGATGTCGGACAGACTCTACCACTTCTGGTAAACCACGGAATCTACAGCCGTTAGTAATGGCCAACCCACGGATGTATAAGATTTCATTAGTGTGTAGTAGATTCAGTCTCGCTCTTAGTAACAGATTCCTTGCCTGTTTTGAGGGAAATTGTTTTATGAATGGTTGTAAATCGTTCAGTTTCCTGGGATTCTGCGGTAGATGGCGTGTCAGTTTATTGGCAGCTGCTTTTTCACCAGTCCTGATCCAGTCAAGCTCTTTTACTTTGTTCAAAACTTTCACAGGGTTTGTTTTAAGTGTCTCTTCATCTTGTGAAAACAAAATCAAAATATCGAGGCTGAGTACCCCAAAAGGAAATACACCTAACACGGGTTACAAAGGAACATACAAAGGTCTTTAATTTATACTGAATCAGTTACAAAGAACAAAACAAAATCAGATAGCTATCGGCCCTCAGTACAACACAGCGAACTCCAGCGTGGTTCGGTGCATTCAGTGAGAGACGCTGTACATTAGAATTTGTTGCTCTTTTATACCATTTGTCCATCCCTACTTCGGGTTAATATTCCTCTAATACATTACTGATCTAAGGTTCATGCCGAGTTCGCATATCCACATGTAACTAGTTTGCCTTTAATATATACGTCAACAAGCCTACACAGCAACTGTGTACTTTGGGATTTCCCATACAGGTCTTCTCAAACATTAATACAATACAATTAATAAAGTGTTCTCAGTCGGTATTTGAATACATTGTTCTTAACATATGCTCGCGGATTAGTTTCATTGACGCGAGTAATCCTTTACACACAGGTCAACGAAGGACAAGGTCTCAGTTCACGACCTCAACAAGTGGCCTGCAGGCAAGTTACATATTAGCTACACACAGAGGTCAAGACGGCCATGTTGTATTTCGGAATTACATCGTCCACCATTTTAACTCACAGGTGACTTTACAGAGCGAACATAAAATGGCAGATTGACCTAAAATGGTGGCTTACATTGATTCTAAGGTCAGGACCTTGCAACACGGATTTCTTCGCAAGTGGCTTACAAGCAGCTTGGCGTAGGCCAATATACATATATTCATTGCAATAGGAGGCACAATATAATTTCTCATTTGACAATCTGAAGCGACCTCGTGTAGAGTTTCCAGGTTCTGTTGTGTCCACCTGTTTAGCATCTTACAACTTGAGTCCATACTTTCTTGTAGAATGAGGTTGTATAATGAGGGTTTTTCCGCCAACTGGCATTTGCAGAAGAGCATCAAAGAGTTGCATTTGACTGAAGCTGCAAGAGAAAGTAGGCTTAGTTCTTTTCTGATACAAGCTATTGAGGAGCTATTTGGAAGTCCTAATACTTTTCTCCAGAATAGAGCCTCCAATTTGGGCCATAGAGATGTTGGGATGCTGGCCATTGCATCTGCTCCGTAAATCAGTCTCAGGACAACTTTCATTTTATAGAAATTTAACACAGGAATCAGAGAGAATCGGCCAAATTTCGTATCAATTGCGCAGCCTTGAGATGTTTTTTTTTTATTTTTCTTTCAAAAATGTTTCCATGCCTGTCTCGTTCTTGGAGTTGTCTAATGTCACTCCTACGTATTTGAACTCAGCAACATTTTCTATCCGTCTTCCATCCAAATCCAATTTTATTTTTTCCTTTCTTTTTGTACCTGTAGACACAGTGCTGAATTTGGTTTTGTTTTCATTGATCTCCAAGTTATTTTTTTCATATTTGTCTGTAGGTTGCTGAGTTGACGGTGAAATCCTATCGGTGGATAGTCTAGGAGTATCAAATCATCCGCGTACAGGAGTCTGTTTATTTGATTTTGCCTATTTTTGGCGGGAAGCTACGGACCTCCATTTCAGAGTTTTTGATATCTCCTAAAAATGCAAGAAACAGAGCCGGCGCCAATGGGCATCCTTGTTTTACTCCCCTTTTCGTCTGTATTTGTTCAGAAAGTAGGCCTTGTTGGTCTTATCGCATTCTCATGTTTGTGTGCAAGTGCAAAGCTTTGATAGGCGCCAGAAGTGAAGTCGGACAGTTCCAACCTGATTTTTTCTCCCAAAAGAATGACCTGCCCATGCGGTCAAAACCTTGAGTGAGGTCCAAGAAGACAATAAATATCTGTGGTCCCCCTTCTAGGACCTTGTGCTTCAGGATGTTTATTGTCAGAATGTTGGCTGTTGTTCCTAGATTTTTCTTGAACCCTGTTTGTAGGAAATCCTAGCATGGCGCCGTCTTTGCCCATGCTTTCAATTTATTTAGGAGCAAAGACCCAAACACCTTACCGATGCAGTCCAGCAGGGCGATCGGACGGTAGTTAGCCGGATCGCTCTTTTTCCCTTTTTTGTAAATTGGCACCGCTGCTGCTGACTTCCACAATGGCGGGACTGATTTTAATTCTGCACATCTTCGAAATATTTCACTCAGAAGAGCTGCCCATTCTTCTGGATGTGCCTTTAGGTCCATGTTCGTAATTCCATCGGGCCCTGGCGCTCTGTAGTACTTCAGTGTCTTCATCAACCGAGTTATCTCTTCACAGTCGTCCAAACAAGCCCATTCTGACCCTTCCATGCTCTGATTAGGAGGGGAATCAGGTTTAGGCGAAAGAAACAAGGTTTTGAAGAAGTTCACCCATAATGCTTCACCTATGCTGTTTAGTCTCGATATTTCTTCTTTTGGGCTCATTGAGTTTAGGAGAGACCAAAATTCTCTGCTTTTATTTCCCTTTATGGCTATTTGGATGGATTCTGCGTCTTTCTGGTAAAGCGCGATCCGATGGTTTTTAAGCCATGTTTTGTATCTCCAGGTGGCCTCTATCACTACCGGGTTTGTCTTTATAGATCCTGAGAGTTTGGCTTTTCTCTTCACTTTTCTTAGTTCTTTTCTTTTTTCAACCAGGGTCTTGTCGAACACATGCCTTTTTGTGCATGCGTTATTTTGTTTACTGTTAAGACGGATTTCTGAACTCTGTCCTGGCAGCGCAGAAGTTCAGAAGGCCAACCTAATTACTTGGAACAGGGTAACCTCTGGACAAGCTAGACCAATCAGGGTAGCGATCGCGGCGGTCAAGACTAGGTCTCAAGAGGGGTGAGGGTGACTGAAAGCCCGCAATGAGCACACAAAGCAAGGACACTTACAAACTACTCAAAACAGGTGTTATATTAAAAATATATACACATTTATTCCAAGGCCTTTAAAACAATGACCGTAGCGAGAAATCACAATACAACTCTAGCAAACCAACACATACCATACCAATACAATATATATACAAATACAACAAGTCTCAAGCGTTAGATGCACGAACTGTGTAGTCCACCTAAAAGGGAAGGAAAACAGGCAGTACGAAATAATGCTTAGACCCAGTCCTCCTTCAGAGGCACCTAACTAAAAGGAAGTCCGAGCCCTACGAAGAGTGGAGCCTTGTGCTCAAAAGTACCTGCACACGCTGGTGCCAACGGGCAAAAAGGGGAGTCTCTTCGAGGGAATCAGGCAGTTCAGTTTAGTGCACAAATGAAGAAGAACAGAGTTCCACGACTCAAGCGCAGCCTCCACTGTGGGCAGAAGCAGAGCGCGAGTACGGAAAGGCGTGCTGTTTTGACACAGCGGGGAAAAGCTATAGGCTCCTGCAGGAGGGCGACCAGTTCCTAGCTATGCTACTCACCGGTCCCCGATGCAAGCAGACCCAGGCTTCTCGACGTCAGTTTCAGTCGCTGGCAGGTTCAGGAGAGCAGGGGACGTCTCGTCGTCGTGTAGATTCTGCAGCAGCAGAGTTGAGTTAAAGATGTCCCAAACGAAGTGAACCCGCACAGATTGTTACCACAGCAGGACAACGGAGCGGCCGTGTGTATCTGAGCCAAATGTACACTACTCACTTCAGACCTGGGAACGCCAAGTGTACGAAACGTGTGAGAGTGACAAGGACTCGAAATACTGCACAACCTGGCGGCGGTTACAGAGCAAGACTCCTGTGTAGGCTGGTCAGTCTGCTGGATGGCCCAGAGACACTTCCGAAGGCTTACGAGCAGGAGATGGTGAAGATGCCGAGAATAGCTGTTCCCGCTATTCCAAGGGTCGAAGTACCAGTACAGGCCTTCTGGTTCGATCGGAGGTAAAAAGGGTTTCACAAGGCGACAGCCATGCAGAGGAGCGGTCCTTCAGCGGGTCACCAGCGATTCCTCGGTTCAGCCTAGTGGTTGCAGGATACTTGGCTCCTGTATTCCTTCGTTCGTGAGAACTCAGGAGATCGACATGGTAGTGGCGTTTCCAGCCCCCTCTAATCCACGGTTCCCTTTGCGCCAAAACGGAGGGGACCCAATGGGAGATCCGCTCATCAACACTCACACCATACGTGGACCTATCACGGACCACGGTGGTCCCAGGCATTCACACCACCCTAGACTCTCTGGCACCCAGGATGTGTATTGGGACCAGACATCCCAGCCCACATCCTGGAGGTACACACAAGGCCTGTAGAAGCCCGCAAAAGCATCCGTGTTTCGCGGGAAAGTACATGCCAAAATAAGGAAGGCCCCGGGTCGGCTTGACCTGGGGAAGGTGAAGGGAGCAAGACGGTCAGCGGACAGGACAAAGGAGCCTCGTGGTCTGGCCATTTTGGGAGCCAGGCCACCATTTTGGGCTAAGCGCGAGAAACGCGCTTAAAATGCCAAAAGGAGCTCAAAACACAAGAAACGATCGCTGCCACCATTCCCGTCCGTGAATCACTTGCACCGATCAGTTACAATCCAAAAAGAGTATCTAGGGCCTGTAGAAGGCTAGAGACCCAAGAGAGCAGTAACTTAGCTTACAGTGCCCTCTTGTGTCATGTTGCACGAAAGCCGCAACATGATAAAAGAAACTATGGAAAACAGCGTTTCCCGGTACTGACTGTCTTAAGGGCATGTAAGTTTCCCCGTAAGAATGGAGCGAAAGCCCAGAGGAGTGCAGCAGAAGGCTGCACTTCTCTGGCAAAGTCTAGATTAAGGTGAAAAACAACAGCAAAAAGTTTAGGGGTTGCCACATGGAAGGAAAATTACCCACAATTACGAAATCTTTCCTAACACTCGCCCTTCCCAGACTATGGACAGGGGGAACTAATCCACCCCTGGATGAGTCTCTTGTTCAGGTCGGTTAAACATTGTGGACAACCCATCAGCATTGCTATGTTGGACACCTGGCCTATGCTCAATAGTGAAGTCGAAGCCTTGTAGACTTATGGACCACCTAAGCAACTTTGGATTCTCCCCCTTCATGTTCATTAGCCACTTTAAGTGCTTATGGTCAGTTTGCACAGTGAAGTGGGTCCCATAGAGGTAGGGCCTCAGCTTCCCTAGGGCCCACACAACAGAGAAACATTCTTTCTCTACCGTGGACCATCTGAGCTCTCTGTCCTTAAGCTGGCGACTAATAAAACCAATAGGGTGTTCCTTACCCTTCTCATCTAATTGCGATAGTACAGCTCCTATCCCAGTGTCAGAGGCGTCCGTCTGCACAATAAAAGGGCTTTGATAATCAGGGGCCCTGAGAACCGGGGCCTGGCACAAGGAGTCTTTTAAGCCATTGAAGGCCTTCTCACACTCGTCGGTCCAAGTTACCTTCTTGGGTTTCTTCGGAGTGGTGAGGGCAGTCAGAGGGGCAGCTATGGTGCCATAGTCTGCCACGAAGTTTCGGTAATACCCCGTGAGTCCTAAGAAGGCTCTCATTTGGGTCTGTGTAGTGGGGGTAGGCCAGTCTTGTACTGCTTGTACTTTACTGGGAAGAGGCTGTATCCTCCCTCCACCTACTTCATGTCCAAGGTAAACCACTGAGCCTTGTCCAATCTGGCATTTACTAACCTTTATGGTCAAGTGTGCTTTCTGAAGAGCCTGGAGCACAATCCCGAGGTGTTTCACATGGTCTTCCCAGGTGGCACTGAAAACTGCTATATCGTCCAGATATGCAAGACAGAATTCGTCCAACCCATTCAAAACATGATTCACAAGCCTCTGGAAAGTGGTAGGTGCATTTTTTAACCCGAACGGCATTACCCTGAATTGGTAAAGGCCGTCTGGAGTAGAAAACGCTGTCTTCTCCTTGGCATGTTCTGCTAAAGCTATTTGCCAATAGCCAGCAGTGAGGTCAAACGTGCTGAGGTACTTGGAGGCACCCAAAGTATCCACCAGCTCATCTGTTCAAGGCAAGGGGTGTGCATCTGTCTTGGTGACAGCATTCAGAGCCCTGTAATCCACGCAGAACCTCAATTCAGAAGTGCCTGCCTTTGGAACCAAAACCACAGGGCTGGACCAAGGACTACTAGAGGGTTCAATCACCCCAAGGTCTAACATCTTGTTGACCTTGGTCTTAATATAAGACCGTACTTTGTCTGACATCATGTATCCCCTACTTTTGGTAGGTACACTGTCTCCTGTGTCTATGTTATGTTTGCACCAAGGTGTCAAACCAGGCGACTGTGAAGACAGGAGGGAAAACTGCCTAAGCAAACTTTTCACCTCAGCCTGCTGATCAGAAGTCAGGTGAGGGGCCACTCGGACACCCTCAAAGGAGCTATCTGAAGGACCGCTTTGGAACAGGTCGGGGAGAGGTTCAGACTCCTCTTCCTCAACATCTGAAGCCAGTAGCAGTGCTGCGATTTCGACTCTTGGGACGAAAGCCTTCAGCCTATTTACGTGAAACACTTTTGGAGCCTGTCCAGGCCTTCCAAGGTCCACTAAATAGTTAACCTCACCCAGGGGCTCCACCACTGTGTAAGGGCCTGACCATTTGTCCTGTAAAGCTCGAGGCCTTATGGCGGGATTCATGATCAGGACTTGCTGACCAGGTGTAAAGTTGATGAGGGAAGCTTTCTGGTCGTACCAATGTTTCACCAGCGCTTGTCCTGCCTTCAATTTATCACTAGCCACGCCCATCATAAGTACCATCCGTTTTCTGAGCCCCAGCACATAATCTACTATGTTGGTAGTAACAGGGGGAGTGGGCATCTCCCATCCCTCTTTGACTATTGCTAAGGGTCCCCGTACAGGATGACCAAACAGAAGTTAGAAGGGGCTGAAGCCAACACCCTCCTGTGGTACCTCTCGGTAGGCAAAAAGTAAGCATGGTAAAAGAAGATACCATTTTCTTCTCTGAGGTTCTTCCAGAGCCCCAATCATGCTCTTTAAGGTTCTGTTGAAACGTTCCACCAGACCATTGGTCTGGGGGTGGTATGCAGAAGAGAACTTGTAGGTGACCCCACATTCTTTCCACATAGCCTGCATATACTTCGACATAAAGTTGCTGCCACGATCCGACACAACTTCTTTAGCGAAGCCAACCATAGTAAATATGCCAAGTAACGCTTTTGCAACTGACTTGGCAGTTACAGTTTTAAATGGGATGGCCTCAGGATATCTGGTTGCATGGTCGACCAGCACCAGGATAAACCTATTGCCTGAGGATGTTTGCGGGTCAAGGGGACCAACAATGTCGATCCCTACCCTTTCGAATGGTACTCCCACAACGGGGAGTGGTACCAATGGAGCTTGGATTGTCGAGCAAACCTTACGAGATAACTGGCAGGAGGCACAACTCCTGCAGTGACTTTCTACTTGCACCCACATCTTGGGCCATTAGAAGTGCATGGATAACCTTTGCTTGGTCCTCTTAATACCAAGGTGACCAGCAAGGGGCACTTCATGCGCCAACTGCAAGAGGAAGGGCCTAACAGCAAGGGGAACCACCAACCTCCTATGGTCTCCTTCTGTAGACTCTGTGGGCTCACTATACAGGAGTCCACCTTCCCAATAAATCCGATGCGTCCCAGGAGGTTCACCCTCAAGCTGGGAGCAGGCCTGTCTCCTTAGGCCTTCCAGAGATGGGCACTCACGTTGGCCTTTACTGAATTCGTCCCTATCAGGACCACCTTCTACTAACAAGTCTTTTAGTTCAGGATGGTCGTTGGGGTCAAATACTTCAGGCATCGTCACCTCCTCGTCAGGCCCGGCCGATTGACCAACTTCCTCCACCGCAGTGGTAGGCGAGCTCGGGGGAATGTTCTCTTTCCCTCGTCTTGACTTGTTTACTCCTTTCGCCTTGGGTTTCCCCTTCGGCTGGGGCGGCGTATTGGTCTTGGCCAATGCTGCCCGTGCTTGCGACCGTGTGTAGGGTCTTTCGGCAGTGTCTCCTACGAGCCCTAAAGCTCTGAGATCATTACCTAACAAGACCTTTCCTGGGACGTTTCTCTGAATGCTCACTGGAATCCTGACTGCTGTACCATTTAAAGTAAGATTTACAGGTATTACTGGGAACATACGGAGTGGGCCGTCAGCCAACTTAGTGGGCGTCAGAGTAGCTCTGGCAACTTCCTCTGAGTCTACCAAGGTAGAATCCACTACAGTTCGACTGCACCCACTATCCCTAAGAGCTGGAGTATCTACTCCATTGATCAGCACACTGTCTTTAAAGTAGTGCTTGGTATTATCTGGAATCCTAGCATAAACCTCTGCGACTTTAGGCTCCCAGGAACCCAGGGAAACTAAAACTACCTCAGCTTCTATCCCGCTGGGAAATGAGTCTGAGGAGAAGGATGCTCCTGTAATCTCTTCTTCCTCGTAGGAGGAGAAGGCCAGATTAGCGGAGTGGACCCCCAAAGTTCTAACCTTCACCGGGGATCCCCCTTCACGTGGTCAGTTGCTCCACAAGCAAAACAAGATCCATTGGGTCTGTTTACATAGGGAGGCTTATTGTAACCAGAGTTCTGTTTCGGAGGCTGACCTCCACTACCCTGTGAGTTCTCTTGTGTCTTACCCTTATTTTTCTTTTTGTGGCCCTTTTGAGAAGAAGATTTATCAGATTCTCCGCCCTCCTTATCTTTGGACTTTTTTCCCTTCCTCCTGCTTACCAGGATGAGTTTTGTCCTTATGGGACACTCGATGTGACACCCATAAGTCTGCTGCAATTGCCAGCTTCTTAGGATCTATCTCCTTCGAATCGGCCAAATGCTGCTTAAGCTCCGGGGAAGAAGATGCAAAAATGTGTTCCAGCATGACAAGATTTATCATGCCTTCGAAAGTAGAAACCTTATAACCTTCGACCCAGCCAGTTAAGTTTTTTAAGGATTCAGTAACATAAGATACCCAAGTACCACCTTCTTTTTTCTTATACTCTCGGAATCGTTTTAAATATTGGGCCGGAGTCTTTCCAAACTTTAAAATGAGAGTTTGCTTTAACATATCGAAATCAGCTCGCTCAGCCTTCGCCATTTCCATAATGGCACTACAGCCAGAATGGGGCAGTCTGCTGAGTAACCAGGCAATCTTATCAGCATTGTCAACTTGTTGAACTTCGCATGCATACTCAAACGTATTCAGCCAGTCCATAATGTCATTTCTTTCCTCATACACACTGAGCAGATCCTTCGGAAACCGTGGATGAGAGGAGGCCCCAGACCCATGTCCAGGACCCTTGGACCCATTTGCAACCTGAAGCTTGGCCAGTTCCAACTGGTGATCCCTGTCTTTCTGTTTTTCTGCCTGTTCGATTTTTAGTTTGGCTATGCTGAATTCAAGCTCCTTCTGCCTAAACCGCAGCTCTTGCTTCTTGAATTCAAGCATAGCCTCCCCATCAACACTGGCAGAGGAAACATTAGACATCTCATCCTCCCTGTCCTCGTCGTCGCGGTGGATCAGTGCAGCGGCAGAACCGTCGGTTCTACCAGTGAGAGCAGCCCCACCTCCTTCCGCACTGTCCTCAGAAGTTATAGCGGCAAGCTGCGCTTCTTGCCACGCCACGATTCTTTGGATCATATCCAATTTCGTGACTTGAGAGGAAACACCTCTCTCCACACACATCTTTTTCAATGTTTCTGATTTGCAAGCATTTAAAGTTAACAAGGTATTTGTTTCCATACTGTTAGATAGGACTATGGCCTTTTTAAAGTTAAACTATAACAATTCACTACGTGTCCTGGTAGGAATAACTTGAAATGCCTTAGTTCGTGCGCAACACTGGATACCTTCAGTCGTATCCCACCGCTGTACACCAATTTGTTAAGTCGGATTTCTGAACTCTGTCCTGGCGGCGCAGAAGTTCAGAAGGCCAACCTAATTACTTGGAACAGGGTAACCTCTGGACAAGCCAGACCAATCAGGGTAGCGATCGCGGCGGTCAAGACTAGGTCTCAAGAGGGGTGAGGGTGACTGAAAGCCCGCAATGAGCACACAAAGCAAGGACACTTACAAAGTACTCCAAACAGGTGTTATATTAAAAATATATACACATTTATTCCAAGGCCTTTAAAACAATGACCGTAGCGAGAAATCACAATACAACTCTAGTAAACCAACACATACCATACCAATACAATATATATACAAATACAACAAGTCTCAAGCGTTAGATGCACGAACTGTGAGTCCACCTAAAAGGGAAGGAAAACAGGCAGTGCGAAATAATGCTTAGACCCAGTCCGCCTTCAGAGGCACCTAACTAAAAGGAAGTCCGAGCCCTACGAAGAGTGGAGCCTTGTGCTCAAAAGTACCTGCACACGCTGGTGCCAATGGGCAAAAAGGGGAGTCTCTTCGAGGGAATCAGGCAGTTCAGTTTAGTGCACAAATGAAGAAGAACAGAGTTCCGCGACTCAAGCGCAGCCTCCACTGTGGGTAGAAGCAGAGCGTGAGTACGGAAAGGCGTGCTGTTTTGACACAGCGGGGAAAAGCTATCGGCTCCTGCAGGAGGGCGACCAGTTCCTAGCTATGCTACTCACCGGTCCCCGATGCAAGCAGACCCAGGCTTCTCCGCGTCAGTTTCAGTCGCTGGCAGATTCAGGAGAGCAGGGGACATCTCATCGTCGTGTAGATTCTGCAGCAGCAGAGTTGAGTTAAAGATGTCCCAAACAAAGTGAACCCGCACAGATTGTTACCACAGCAAGGCAACGGAGCGGCCGTGTGTATCTGAGCCAAATGTACACTACTCACTTCAGACCTGGGAACGCCAAGTGTGCGAATCGTGTGAGAGTGACAAGGACTCGAAATACTACACAACCTGGCGGCGGTTACAGAGCAAGACTCCTGTGTAGGCTGGTCAGTCTGCTAGATGGCCCAGAGACACTTCCAAAGGCTTACGAGCAGGAGATGGTGAAGATGCCGAGAATAGCTGTTCCCGCAATTCCAAGGGTCAAAGTACCAGTACAGGCCTTCTGGTTCGATCAGAGATAAAAAGGGTTTCACAAGGCGACAGCCGTGCAGAGGAGCGGTCCTTCAGCGGGTCACCAGCGATTCCTCGGTTCAGCCTCGTGGTTGCAGGATACTTGGCTCCTGTATTCCTTCGTTCGTGAGAACTCAGGAGATCAACATGGTAGTGGCGTTTCCAGCCCCCTCTTATCCACGGTTCCCTTCGCGCCAAAACGGAGGGGACCCAATGGGAGATCCGCTCATCAACACTCACACCATACGTGGACCTATCATGGACCACGGTGGTCCCAGGCATTCACACCACCCTAGACTCTCTGGCACCCAGGATGTGTATTGGGAACAGACATCCCAGCCCACATCCTGGAGGCACACACAAGGCCTGTAGAAGCCCGCAAAAGCATCCGTGTTTCGCGGGAAAGTACATGCCCAAATAAGGAAGGCCCCGGGTCGGCTTGACCTGGGGAAGGTGAAGGGAGCAAGACGGTCAGCGGACAGGACAAAGGAGCCTCGTAGTCTGGCCATTTTGGGAGCCAGGCCACCATTTTGGCCTAAGCGCGAGAAACGTGCTTAAAACGCCAAAAGGAGCTCAAAACACAAGAAACGATCGCTGCCACCATTCCCGTCCGTGAATCACTTGCACCAATCAGTTACAATCCAAAAAGAGTATCTAGGGCCTGTAGAAGGCTAGAGACCCAAGAGAGCAGTAACTTAGCTTACAGTGCCCTCTTGTGTCATGTTGCACGAAAGCCGCAACATGATAAAAGAAACTACGGAAAACAGCGTTTCCTGGTACTGACTGTCTTAAGGGCATGTCAGTTTCCCCGTAAGAATGGAGCGAAAGCCCAGAGGAGTGCGGCAGAAGGCTGCACTTCTCTGGCAAAGTCTAGATCAAGGTGAAAAACAACAAGAAAAAGTTTAGGGGTTGCCACATGGAAGGAAAATTACCCACAATTATGAAATCTTTCCTAACATTTACCCCGTGTCGTTTTGTAAATCGTCAATGACGGTAAATAGTCAATCTGTCTTGTGGCTGCTGGATGTTCTTGAGCTAGGTATTTGACCTCGTTTATTGCTGCAGCCGACATTTTTAACCTTGGGTATTTGTCTCCAAGTGTGCGATAGGTTTCATAGTTGTAATTTGTTTTGTTGGCCAGGTGATATGCAGTAAGTTATGATCACTTGCGGCGGTCAGGACCACCTCAAACAAGGTTATTATTTGTGCTAGATGGCCTGATGCAAAGATATAGTCGATCGTTGCACTAGATGAATCACGTTCCCATGTTGGCAAAGTATTTTCGTTTAGTAGCACCTCACCTATGTTGTACAGCTCCCGTGATGCCATTAGTTTTACCCATGCTGCTCCTCTTTGGTCTGCCGCCGATATCTTGGTGACTGAGTGATCTATATAGTGTTTCCGATTGCAAGTTGCGTTGATGTCGCCACATATCAATAAGAGTGGAGCCAAATGTACTGCAGTTGCCTCATCAATTGCATTTTCAATCATCCCAAGGAAATAGCCAGAGTCAATTGTGGTTGGATTCCAATATGCGTTCATAATCACGATCGTTGTCTTTGCTTCCCTTGTTTTGTTGGTTTCTGAGTTAGTCCACTCTGCCTTGATCGTTAGCAAAGATTGATTACATATTAATGCTTCTGCAGAGGATATTCCACAGCCATGATGTATAGCTGTCAGGATTCCTGAGGAAGGCCGGGCTAGAAGGCCCTTTTTTGCCAGAGCTAGAAAGACTTCATCGCCGTCGAGCAATGGAGTCTCTGTCAGCCAGGTCTCTTGCAGACAAATGACATCGTATTCCACCAGTTTTGTGTCACTTGGAGCTGTCAGATGGGCATGACCCCTTGTGTTCCATGAGCATAGCTACATATCCCTCGTTGGCTTCTTTATAGTTGTGTGCAGTTGGTTGCCATGCTCAGAGGGCAAGGGTTCCTATCTTTTTTGTTGTGTTGACAGGACTTTCGGTAACCAGGCACACAGACTGTGCATCGAAGATTTTTTAGAAAGATTCTCTCCCGTTTCATGTTTCTCTGATCTTGTTGTGCTATTAGTTCCTTTAGTTACACACTGGACTGGAGATGTAGCCCATTTGAAATTCTTTGCTGTACTCCACCTACTTCTATTTTCAACTAGTGAGATCTGGCGGCTTCGCCCTGTTGATCAATGTTTTGATTGCTTAGTTCTGCGCTGATCTCTTGAATTTCTATGGGCACTGTTGACCTTATTTTCTCTAAGGAGGACATTTTTGAGCTCCCCCCTTCTATCCCGGGAGTACTTTTTTTCTTCAAATTCTTGACTTTGTATTATGTCAGTTGCGCGAATAACAGAGTTTTTTCTTGACTTCGTGGTGACTTTTCTGGTAGATTCAGTAAGGTCATAGGCCATTTTCAGTAGGCTATTGGTTTCCTCTTTTAGATGCTGTTGAACAGATGAAGAAGCAATATACAAATGTTCAAAAGCTTTCCCCTGTCTGTGATTCGGATCCACAATGAGTAAGTCATCTGATTTTAAGGCGTGTAGATCCGGGATGTAGCTAAACAAGGCTCGTACCGAAATTCGATTAAGGATAACTTCGTCTTCGTTTCTCTCAATGTGTTCCAGTTTTAGGATCCATCTAGTGATATCCTTTTTCGTGATGTCTTTGTTATACTTCTCTGTTTTTGTAATGTAATGGATTCTTGCAGTCCCAGGGGGGCCATTCCAGTGATCCGATGGAACTCTATGAGAATTGGTGCTCTTTTTGTAGTCTCTGTACGGTGGAGAAGATTTTGAGTAACTCTCCTCATGATGCTCCATGTTGACCCCCCCCCTTTTCTGCAGGTTTTATCCACCCTTCGGGCCTTTGGTTTCCCAGAAGGTTCCGCACAATTTCCATACTTGTTGTTGCCATTCCCAATCTCTTCTAGATCTCTTTCCTTTTCATCTTGACCAACATTTTCCCTTTCTTCTTTTCGTCTCTTTTTCCGAGTTGGGGAGTTGGTCTGTTTAGGATGTCCCTGAAGCTGCTCTCTCTCCTTTTCATCCTTCTCGTCTGCAGGCACTTTGTCATCAAGATGTAGGCTCATGTTCATCAGGGTGTCGCACTCCAGGAATTCATCTATTGTTTTCAGCGATTTTCGGGTGGCTGCAGTTGGAGCCGCCATTATTATTTCCGGTGATGCACCTGACGCCTTACTTATTTGTGCCTTATTAGCCATTTTTCTTCTTTCTTTAGGCAGCTCTTTAAGGGGCCGGTTTAGTGTAAACACTGCTTCTAGTACTTTAGTGTTTGTTGGTCTCAGATTTTACCTCATTTTTTTTTCGTTTCTCGTTATTGATTTTTCTCTGGAGATCATAGTTAGGTCGATCATAGTTGTTGTTTGTGACCCAGTTTCTTTTTTGGTCACTGGTTGGGTTATTTGTTCTTGGATAACCCTCGAGGATCTGGGTGGTCCCTCTTGGGACGGTCTGTTTTCTTTATTTTCCCTAGCCATGATATAGACTTCTAAGGTCAGCTTGTCTAGCAACTTAGCCTGTATCGATGTATGGTCTTTCAAAGTGTCACTGATCACTTCATATAACTTCATGAAGGGAGCTAATCCTATCGTTACTGTTGACATTATTGATAGCATATCAGGATTCTTTGTCGTAGTGGATCCCAGGCTTGGTTCTGTGTAAGTTTGAAGTCTTCCATTCGAGGGTGAATCTGTCCAGAGAGGAGCGGACGCTGACGGTGAAGACCTATATGATCTTTGAGGATCCAGTGAATTTCTTTGTCTTCCAGCCACATTTAAGGGGTCCAGAGGTCTTGTTCAGAGCGTGTTGTCTGGGAATATGTTTTTCCCACCTCGAACTCCTGTTTTTTTGGGGTCTGATTTTTTGTGTCGGCTTGTTGGTGCATACTCCCGGTATACCCTGATTTTCGTGTGAATCTGAGTTGTCAGTTTGCTCTCTCAGGACTTCCTCTAGCACCAGAGAACTGTCAAATACGGCCAACTTCTCGTGCACCAGGGACGATTTTTTTGTGATTTTGTGATCATGGTCTGTAAGTCCTTTATTATGATCCGATCTTTTGGCATATTGTTCGTTATTGAATCCTCTTGCACTGTATTTATCCGCGGCGAAGTCGTCCCTGTTTCTGATGTCGGAGTTTCTTTAAGCACTATAGTGCTAGGAGCCAGCCTGGGGCTGCCAGGCTGGCTGACTCCAACGTCCTTCAGATTGTTGGAGGTCTCAGTTGTTTTTTCACTATACTGGCGCAGATGCCTGTGTGGGATACCCTTCCATTCGTCTCTGTTTTGCAACCGGCATACAGTCATTCAATGCCTCATGGATTTCCATGTCAGTGAATTCTTCTCGCCTGACGATTTTGGCCAGGGGTCTCAGGCTAAAGAAGTCACTTAAGTTAGTGGGTCTGTCGAGGGTATTTTGGGTCTTTCTCAGAGGCTGTGATTTATCTTTCATGTATGGACCTTTAGTAAATTTGGATTTTTTTTTGGTTTGCCCCCCAACCCTCTGTAAATCTGGATTTCTTTGTCGTTTTATTATATTCACAGTATCATTTTTGTTGGTAGTCCCAGCGAGACTTACTGCCGTTAGATCAGCCACAGTAACATGCTGTGGCTCCGAATGCACCAGTGAAATGGGGTATAGGGGTGCACAGGTCAGTTTGAGTAATCATATACTATTTAGGAAAACAAATGAATTGCGGGGGGATGTGTATCAACAAGGATTAGGGAACAATATAACAAGTATTTCAGGTGCAGGCGGGCATACGTCACAAGGTCACTTGGGACAGAGAAAATCGAGCAGGACCAGAGCTGTGTATTGCTACGCAGCAAGCCCAAATGCACTCCAAGGGGAAAATAATCCCTATACACAGATAAATGTTTCTTAACTGGATTTGCACTATTCAGGCGAGTTTTTGGGTACAAGACATTGTTATCTTCTATACTTGATACAAATAATTAGTAGCAATTTCACATTAGCAAAAAACATAACGTTTAAAACATCAGTGAGGAATGTATAAATAAATAAATCAGAACCTAGATTGTAGAGGTAACCCTTGGATTTTAATCTTTCAAGTCCAACAAGTTATTAGAAGCAATAGAATCAGATTTACACAATGTCCTCTATTCACACATATAGAACATTTATGTTCATGTTACATATAATACACAGAAACTTTTTAGAACATAGAGAATGCCTTACAACAACTGGCATTGTGTAAATCGGCCACAGGTCTCTGAAAATGTGTCACTTCACAAAACTATAATCAATAGCTCCAATCAACATCAACTTCCAGCAAAAATCCCTTTTTGAGTGTCAAAAAGATGACCGACGCGTTTCGGTTCATAGCACAATCTTCAGGGTATAAACTTTCACTGTTCCTATTTCACAATAATATTCATAACATGGACCCTGTAGGGTAATAGAAAAAGAAAACTATTCAGTGTAAGATCTTAGTTTTTATAGAAACCGTTAGGGGTGTAGAGTGGGTAGAATACACTAACCTTGCTGATACGTGAGCGAGGTGTCCAGTCAATTACCCAGTCTTCTGGTAAACAACCCAAAGGACAGGGCAGAGGTGGGGTGCGGCCAATAGAATATCTAAAATCAGACCACAAGAAGACCCATATGTAAATAGCAGTCTCCAACCTAAGGAGGACAAACCAATTGTAGGTACGGAAATGTGAAGAGTAAGGTAGAGCGTGTAGAATACTGCCATGGACACGGCAAAGCCGCGCCATGGTCTGTGGAGTTTGTCAGCTGCAAGCGGTAGTGCTATGGAGGCTATGTGTGCTCCTCAAAGACATTCGTGTGAACACGAATGAAAGGAGCTGACCTGTGTAATCGGGTAGATCCTGATGTGAATACAGAATCCTTCTCTTCGAATACATACTCACAGTTGTACACGTGAGGCGGGCAAGTGTATAGTAAACGCGATAAAAGCGTTGCTGGACCCTTACCTCTGGATCCGAGAGCTTCTGGGCAGGCTGGCCGCCGCAACAACGCGCAGTTCGACTGAGCACAAACGTCATGCATCGTCCTGGCAACTCCGCGCATGCGCGCCGTTCGCCAGGGCGACGTCCATCTTGGTATGGGCATTGGGAGGTGCTCAGTTGCTTGGCAACGCGGCACAAATTAAAAGAGAATTCTGGTTTTCTGAATGGTCATAACTGTCAGTAGATGGGATAAGAAAGCACACATGGGGGCACTAACGAAGCCCAAAGGGGAGCGCTGGGTGCCCCCATGGTGCAAATGGTAAATATGGCGGGATCAAGAGCATGCATGGGGGCACAACCACAGCTCAAAAAGAACTGCGGGGTGCCCCCATCGCGCTGAAAGGTAAACACGGACAGCCATAATGAATGGCCACCGTACGAGAGATAGAATATAAAAATAAGTAAAAACTAACACAAGTAGGGGTGAAGGTACATGCTCACCGACCAATGCAGGAAGGTCCTGCATGTAGGTCCTCAGAAACAAACTCAGAGTGAAATTGAGTCAATGTGGAAGACCATCAAAAACGGGCACAGAGGCGGAATCATGAGTTAGTACAGTGCCAAAATGACAAACCGTGGGGCCAACGATCTACCTGAAGGGTAGGAAGCAAGGTTGAACAAATAAAAGGAAATGACTAATACTTCCACCGGAGTGAAATGGGGCTCATGGAGCACTACATGGGAGAAGAAATCAATGCTAAAAAAAAGATTGTAAGCGTAAGAGCCATAAACACTTTCCTCAACATATACAATACAGTAATGGATCATACAGACATCAGAAGGAACAATTAAAAGCACAGAGACAATTAGAATGGCATCAATTCCACAAGAGTAAACTTAACATGAATGCTAGCAAAGAAGGTTCATATTGGCGGTGATAACACTAGTGGAGGAGTGTGGAAAAAACCATCAACCAAACATGTACCGGCAATTAAGGCTCAAGTCTCTTTGAACAGGAGGTCAGATATCTTAGTGTTACACAAAACACATAAGGTTGAACTTGGTTTTCATGTCGTGAGGGCTAAGTGAGTCCAAAAGTTCAATCGATAGGATTTCTCGCTGTAACAGTTTCCGCTGAACATCACCACCCCTGCTCCCCATTGTGACTTGCTCCAAGATGACACATTTCAGTTGTGTGATGGTGTGACGTGCTTCTACAAAGTGTAAAGAAACTGGGGACCTTAAGCTCTTAGTACGGATGTTGGATTTATGTTCCGACCACCTTGTTTTCACTTTTCTGGTGGTCATACCCACATAGTACAAGCCACAAGGGCATCTCAAAGCATAGATTCAAATTTGGGTATCACATGTGCAGGAATGTCTGAGTAAAATTGGTTTACCAGAATGAGGGTGTGATATACTGTTGCCTTTTATGATATTGCTGCAGTGCTGGCAGTCCCCTTGAACAAATTCGGAGTGCCGGCAGACACTTAGGCCCCTTGGTATCCTCTTGGTGGTGTAATATTGAGCCAGGGTAGAGCCAACACTCTGCAAAGAGAACCCGGCCTTTGTTAAACGATGGCACCAAATTTGAAATAAGTGCTCGCTCGATCTTATAATCCTCACTATTGAGGAACTAGCACACTCACTACAAAATTTGAATGAGGATATAGAAGGACTCAAAACCTCACTAAGTAAGGGCTACACTGCGGATCAACTCAAGCAGATTTTGGAAGAGACGAACCAGAAACTGGCAAACTTTAAACAGGAACTCGAGGTCAAGAAAATTAGAAAATTTAGATGGGACACTCAGGATTATAAACTCGACATTGGGCCTCATTCCGAGTATGGCGGTAAGGGATAGCGGCCACCGGTAACGAGACCGGTGGCGGTTATCCCTTACCGCCATACTCCGAGTTCCCTTTGCGCCCTCGCCCTTAACGCCTGCTTTGAGCAGGTGTTAAAGTCGAGGGCGCAAAGGGGCCTCCAAGCCAATAACGGTGACCGTAATGAACGGTCACCGTTATTTGCATCTTCCCCATTCCCATTGAGCCCTATGGGGGCTCATTTGGGAATGGGGAAGAGCCTTGGTGAATGGGGAATTACCGCCCCGCCAACCTTGGAATGGGGCGGTAATTCCGCCATCCACCAAGGCGCTGCCGGTCCGGGTACGGCGTCAACCAAGGCGTTAATAGCGCCATTGGTTAGCGCTGTACTCGGAATGAGGCTCATTGTCTACAGATGGCAGGCATATTACGGCCATTTACCGAACAAACCCAATTTCAGCAATCCACTGAAACCAGGCTAACCTCCAGCAGAGAATACTTCATCCGATGCCTCAAGTACAGAATTTGAAGTTATCCCAGGTCAGAGCAGAGAGACAACACCTAGACCTGAAGTAGAGGAACCAGCATTTACTCCCATGCCTTTTTTAGAAAAAGTCCAGTCCGAAGAGGAAAAAAGAAAAAATCCACAGCGGAAAAAGACGACGAAGAAACATTGATTGTAAACATCTCATCGTATCAGTTATCAAAAATGGAATTACATGTCTTGAAAAAAGGTCTATCGTTTGTCCCTAATAACAACAGTACTCTTCTTCGTGAAAAAATAGATTTTTTTAAACTGATGAGAAAGTTGAAATTGAAGGTGTTCTTTGATTCACTGGAGGAGGACTCTACCTCCAAAGAACCACACAGATTTTTAGAACTTAATCCCAAGAGTACCTTTAATCCACAAGTACAGAACCACATTTTATCTACCTTTGAGAAGACTGCACTACAGGATTTCAAGAGAATCCAGTTTAAAACTAGCACACAAGGTAACTCTACGGTGAGAGAACGCCAGACATTAAAAAATCTCCTGGACAATCAGGATGTCATCTTCAAACCAGCTGACAAGGGGGGAGCCCTTGCACTTATGAACAAACGAGATTACATTGATGAAATTGAACGCCAACTGAATGACCCAGAGACATACATGGAAGTACCCCTGAATCCTACCGAAGCAGTACGATCACTTATTAAGGGAGTATTGGATGAGGTGGAAGCAAATGATGTTATCTCAGAGTAAATAGGACTCTTTCTTGAAAATAAACACCCTATGATGCCTGTCATGTATATACTACCCAAAATACATAAGAAACTAATCAACCCTCCGGCACGCCCAATTATAGCAGCCACAGAAAGCCTTCTAGAACCATTGGCCCAGTACCTGGATAAAATTCTACAACCTCTAGTCCAGAAAACAACAACATATGTTAAGGATACTATGCACTTCTTACACAAATTGAAAAGTGTGCAATTTGTCAAAGGAAGAGACGTGATGTTTACCATGGATGTCACATCGCTTTACACCAACATCATACATGAAGCGGGCCTAGAAGCAATCGAATGGCTGTTGTTACAATCTGACCAATGCCAGGGTGACAGACTCTTTGTATTGACTCTACTAAAACTGGTATTGATGAATAATTTCTTTAAATTCCAAGATCGATTTTTCCTCCAAACCTCAGGCACGAGCATGGGTGCGGCTATGGCACCCTGCTATGCCAATGCCTACATGTATTACCTCGAATATGAAAACATCCTCACTTCTCCAAGGTGGATGAGACACCTCTCACTTTACGTCAGATATATTGACGATATCTTTGGTATCTGAATGGAAAGGAACGGGGCAGCCTTCCTGCATGGCTCCCTTCAACTTTCCTACTCTACTGAAGGAGGTCCCCATGCAGTCCGGTCCTCAGCTGCCTGCACCAACCTCCTGATTGTGCTCCTTTTGATTGCCTCTGGTTGGGCTCCATTTATACAGCTGCAGCCCCTGGACAGGCTGCAGGTGTGATTATTCAGGTATGCCTGACTCTCATTAAAGGGACCTGCCTGTCCTTTACTACTCTTAGCAGGCATCTTCCTCTTCCAGTACTAGAGTGGTAAAAGAGCATAGTCTTCATTGCTCTTTGTTGCCTGTTCTTCGTCCCAGTACTGTAACGGGTCAATTGTGGATAAATTAGGGGGACTAACAATAGCCCATAAAGATTGGGGCAGGGTTGGGTTGGTTGTCATTAGGAAAAGGGAATACCATGTCTTGCCCAAGGGTACCCCACTCTTAGTCCCCCGGGACCCTCCACCCAGGTGATCCTTCCTCCCTTCTCCGCCTCCAGGGTTGGGATCCAATAGCGATGGCCTTTCCTTGGCCACTTGCATAGAGAATCCAAGGGGCAGAGGAGTTAGAATACCAAATATCACACTCAAATACATTCCAACGTACACACACACACACACACACACACACATACACACTGTGGTGAGTCAGAAGAAGGAGTCGGACAAGGGGTGGCATTTTAAACTCAAGGTGTTATTCAAATAATGAGAAAAGGCCTATCTCTCCCTATATACTATATACTATATATACTATAAGGGTTGACCTACCTTACTGAATTCTAACTTGGGTGCTTGTCATCAGGGTGGTTGTCAATTTAAAGCATCCGTCCTCAGTCCAAAACTATCCCACTCTGACCCTATCACTAATCATAAGTATTCAGCTAACAGAAATGATGCCAGGAGAATGTCTCCCTTCTCCTGGTCCATCTGTCTCAGTCTTTAGGTCTGATTTCTGATAGTCTCTTGCAAAAGTTCTAATGAGTCCTTGTAACTCTTCCCATGGACTTCTTTAGGCGTGGTTAAGAGTCTCACAATGATTCCTTCTCAGAGATATGTATATTCATGGACTTACCTTATCTTCCTCTTGACTGTAACAAGAGGGATAACTCCTGAAGAGTCCTTTGGTTTTTCCCCAGAACCTTTGCTGAGGAAGACTACTTCCGTGACACTCTTTATACTTGATATTCCTTTACCGGTTGCTGTGACGAGGGAGACTACTTTTCACTCTCAGTATCACTCATGTAGTTACTGTGATGAAGGAGATTACTCCTCGGGCACTCTTCACTTTTGATATCTATCTTGTGATTACTACGACGGGGAGATTACTCCTGAGATACTCTTTACTCTTGGTATCTTCTTTAAAACAACTGTGACGAGGGGGATTACTCTTTTCTCTTGCCCAAACCCCTACCTGGTCTCCTATGGATCCTGCTACCTTCCCTCTGGTGGGGGCATGTCACTTGTTGTTCCCGGGGTGATGGACTTGCTTGCTCTGGTTGAACACTCCTCACGTTTCTCTCAGTGCTTCCTGCTTCCCCACGCTGGCGCCACGGCTTCCTGGCCTGTCGGTATCGGAGTCATTGAAGGGCTGCACAGTCGACCTCCTCGAGTTCATACCACTGTCAGGCTCACTCCAGCTTTTGCTTCGGTCGGGTCTCCTCCCGGACTACAGAGAGCTCTGCCGACCCTCCAAGTTGTCCTCATGGTGGGGACTGGCTTCTCCTGCTGACTTCATCTTTCCCAGACTTGGATCTCCCAAGGGTTCATAGGCTGCACATCGGGTTCACGTTTTACTGAGTCCTTCCTTGGTTTTTATGTCCAGTAGCTTTGTCCTCCCCAGCGGAGTACCATAGTCCTTCCTCTGTGTCAATGAGGTACTCTTCATGTCTCTTTGGTGCCACCTCTTCTCAGTACAGTTTATGCTTCTAAGTGGAGTAGTGTGCATCACTCCTTCAATCGTCCTCTTCTCAGTACTTTTGGGAAATGACTCCTTATCATTCTGTATGTTCCTCCTCATCTTAGTAGTATGGAATCTTAAATGAGGAGAAGAGGGAACATTACAATAACACACAGGAGTGCTTTAAGGTTGGTTCTTGGAGGACCTCAAGGACTTCCTGGTCTCATATGCAAGGGGGTAGGAAGTCCCCATGAGGGGAGGGTCTCTCCCTGTGAGGTCCTGCTTTCCGCCTTCCATAGGGGAATTGTTGGCAGCGGGCTCACCTCCCTAGCCTCAGAGGGAAGGGCCCCCCTCTTGGGAGAAGTGACAAGATCCTGTGAATCGTCACAACACACACATGCCAAGAGGCACACACACACTTAAGAAATGCACACACACATATATACACACAAACACAAAACTGCCGCCAAGCACACATTCATCACTGGCCAGTGGTGCTGTCTTCTCCCTCTTATGTGAAGGGTGGAGGTCACATCCCCAGTTAATCCTGCAAGAGAAAATTCAGGTCATTTCCGTGGTGCAGTGTTAGGTTGGCAAGTAGTAGATAGCTATGACCTCAGGCAGCCTCTGACTCGATGCAGCACCTGAGCAGACACTGTAGTGATTGGCTTTTCTGTCATCCAAGAGATGGCCAATAAAAAGGAAGCTCACTGTCAGGGTGTGATGCAGCTAAAAGCCAACCAATCATCCAATCATCCACATACACTTGTTCTTCAACACGTGTGCCTTCTTTCCAGCACATGGGGCAAAATGTGCTGATTCTTTGGCAGGCACAGCAAAGAGGTGACCCTCTTCGCCTCTGACCTGCAAGTGCAACTCAAGCTGTGAATCTCAGGATATGGAGACCATTAAGTCCAAAGCAGGATCACAGTCCCTTAGTCACCCAGTGGGGTTCCTGGTGTCCCAGTTCACCAGTCCGAAGGAGTTTGTATATCTTTAACTTTTGATTTTGGTACAACATCATCTTTACTTCTACTGTAAATCTTCTGCTTCTTTTTACCCTGAGTTGTAAAATGGTGAGGTGAAAGGCCAACACAATTTGTGGTATGCTGCTACCACTCAGAAAACGAACTGAAGTATGAACAGTAGAGAAAATGGGCAAGACAAATACAGTTTCTCTGTTTCCACACAATGATCATCTTCTACATCAGAAACTAACTGAAGAGGCTGATGCACACCAGGGTGTTGTCAACCTGAGGGGTCAACATAAGCCCGGAAGGGCACTGTGATTTATTAGTATCAAAACAAAGAGATTGAATATAAGCTAATATGACCTAACAGGGAGTTTATATATACAAACAGGGGACTGTTTAAATATAATAGTGCAGAGATCAAGGGCAAAACAATCAAGTGAGAGGGCTAGGGTAGGACCATGCTGTAAAGTCCAGGATGCCTAACCTACAGCAGTTTGTGGTCAAGGTGGTATCGTCCACCTCCTTGTGTCTGCACTTCTCTCGCCTTTTGTCTCTCTCTCTCTCTCTCTCTCTCTCTCGCTTCCTTCCCCCTACTCCTGTGCTAACTTCTCCCTTACTTTGTTATCTCTCCTCTCTCTCTCTCCCTTCACCACCAACCTTTCCATATCTCTTATGTTTTCCCCTCCTCCTCCTTGTTCTCTCCCTCCTCCATCACCAACCTTTGCTTCACTCCTCTGGTGGTCTCCTCCTTTCACCTCACTCTCTCTTCTGACACATATAAATCCACTCCTCCAAATACTTTCTTCACTCTCTCAAAGCTGAATCTTACTGACTACCATTTATAGCGTGGGACGAGTTGTAAAGGGTTTACTTTTGTGGCCATTGGGATCACATCTGTTTGGGACAAATGGGGCGCTCGTGATAGGCTTGCCAACCACCCTTCCCCTCTTGGCCCATGTGAGTCTGATCAAATATTCATTGCGTCTAATGGCCCAGCGGCATCATGTTCGGAGGTCATAAAAGTTTAGGGCAACCATTTTGAGGACTTTGGAATTGCTCTGATGCTCACCTGACCTTGTCACGTCCTCTGCGTTGTGTCTCAGTCTCTGAGCTACCACAGATCTCCATGATTTCTGTTTCTGACCCACAAGCTGGCTTTCCCTAATGGTGTCCTCCTCATCTCCATCTCTGAAGCACCATGTACAAGCCCCCAGACCACCCGTGGAAACACCGATCCTCACTGAGGTTCTGACTCATGGGCTCCTGAGATGTGATACCCTGCCTCACATGAGAGCAGAGGTGCTCAGTGAGAGTCCCTGTTAACCCCAACCAAAGGTAGCATTAACTGCAAAGCTTCTTCTCTGGCCCCCCAGAATCTCCAAAACAATTTACCCCCGCCCCCAAAGGTGTTGCATAGCGTGACTTTGCCACAGTGTATAGTGAAAAATGTGGCACTGAGCATGAACAAATGCTGTAATATCTTATTCTATGGGCTGTAACCCACACTCGGTAGAATCGAAACCACGTTTTACCTCTCACTTTCATACCATAGGAGAATATCTTATTTATTTATATATTTTTACATTTAGTAAGCATGCAAAAACCCTTGGGTATCAAGGTGCTGGTACAACCAGTTACACACACGTAGAGTCATGAGGGGGGCAGAAATGTTCAAGAGTCAGGTAGTGGCTTAGGTGGACAGCCAGGTTTTCAACGCCCTTCAGAAGGCCCACTAGGATTGTCCAGCTCTTAGCTATGGTGGGAGAGAGTTCCATTGGTTGGCTGCCACAGAGGGGAAGCTTGCACCCCCACTTTTGGCACATTTGAACTTAGGTTGGACGACTCTATGGGCGCATGCCAGACTTACTGGTCTGGAGGACTGGGCTTCGGAATCTTTTAGGCAGGTAAGGTGGAGCGAGGGTGGCCAACTCTTTGATAGCCTTTTCGCGGGACACTTGCCCACAAGGCACTGATGACGCCACAACATCATTCACGTTTGGCCCGCCCCTTTTTTTAATTACCTTTTTTTTAATGGTTCTTATTCTTGGCTTAATTGAAATGCAAATTGTGTGTCCTTGGGAGGTGATGGTCACGTTTTTAACTGCAAACATGACCACCACAACCCCAGGAACAAAGCATTAGCATTTGAATGAAGCCAGGTGTCAGAGCGTTAAAGCTCGACCAGTAGGCTTAAAAGGAGCCAGTGCTGCAGAGCCGCCTGGAGAAAGAAAGCAGCAGGCGGCAGCGCCGTGCTGTGTAAATGGCCACTTCAGTTTTCAGAGTGGCTGTGCTGGAGGCAGGTTGTCCCGACTCCCCTTGGATAGAGGCCCCCACAGCCACTCTGCAAACTGCGGGACAGAACTGTCCCGCGAAATCCGGGACAGTTGTCCACCCTAGGTGGAGCAGAGTTGGAAAGGCATCTGTGCGGGATGGATAACATTTTAAAGATGATCCTTTCCTTGATCAGCAGCCAGGGACGCATCCTCTAGCCTCTGAGATGTTTTCGGGAAGTTGAGTGCGGCTCGGATGGCATTGTTCTGGATCACCTGGAGGTTGTGGATGTTGTATGCAGAGGTGCTGGCAAAGTGTTGCAATAATCTAACCTAGCGCCTATGACGGCTCTGGCAATGGCATTCGCATATCAGTCTGATCCCGCCCACAAACGGTACAAAGTCCAAAATGGCAGGCAAATCACAACTGAGCAACAGTAGGGCAACCTCAGACACGGGTTCCACATGTTTGCAACTATTTTCACTTTTGTTCGGTGTCTATAAAGGATTTCTCACATTGTGTGCCAATTTTGAATGGCTTGTTTTGTAATGCAAATTACTTCAATTGATGAGTCATCAGTGCTTAGAGCACAACTGCACAGTGTTAGAGGTATCAAAGTCTCTTATTCATTCTGATGTATGTGTACAGTTGCCTATGAAAGAATACATTGTGCGTGAGACGCCCTATAATTCGAGCAAACGTTTCACGGGGAGTGGGGACGATCTGCTACCTCTAAATTTGGTTGCGACACACCCGCTCGTACAGTTACAGAAGACGCACATCATTGGCAGAGAGGTGGGGGGCGGGGAGGGGGGGTATTTGAATCAATGAAATCAAAATCAGAAACGGTACCTTGTGCTGAGTGAAGGTGTCGTTGTTCATGCTTTTCCATTAAGAAGTGTACTCGATATGCCCTGGCTGTCACAATAGAAGAATTCTCTCTAGCTCAGAAATATGCTGGGCGCGCGTATACCATATCCCGTACTTGGGGTCAGCAATGCCGATGTGAGCCTTTTTGACGAGAAAGTACCACTAGATTTACCTCAAGCCATAGTCGCTGGAGAAATCTGAAATGCAGAATTCGAAGACGATTCGTATCTCTCGTAAATTGTGTTTATTTCATTCACATCCGGTGTTTTACAGGTCATATAAGTAAACACTGGGCCAACCCTTGTGTTCGATGCTTGCGTCCCTGGCAGGACACAACCTGGCTCCAGAAAGTGCCCATAGTGGGAAGGGTCGGCTTTACCACCCTCCAGAAGATGACATGGCCCTGCGCCCCAGAGGAAACGGACACATTCTCATCCATGGCCTCCGCACCTCCCACTCCCCCTCCCCCAGGCTCAGACTGGCCTATACGAAAATAGGGCCATGGCCGAACCAAAAACACAAAATGTTGGCGTGGGCCAGTATTTTGGGTCAAAGTGGGCCTCTTTTTTGGCAAATTTGGGCCAGTTTGATGAGTTAATTCACTCTGCCTCTTGTAGTTTGGACCAGTGTTGCTGAATAAATATTCTTTAAAATGCAGAATTTGCATCACACTTTCACGAAACTCCCCCTTGGTTACTATTCAAACAGTGTCACAAAAGGAATTAATAGCCCTTTGCAACTGTGGGACATTTTTTCATTGGTGCCTGAGACAATTGTATGGCACAGTCCGACCCTGCCTTCTCTCACACCTAACTCCGATTTTTCACTTAAAATACCAACCTCCAGGAACCACGATGGGTTTTCCATATGATATCACACATCTAAACTTGTCAGCCTCAGGCATCAGGGCTTAAGTGGAGGGACCACGCAGGTGGACGTTGTCCGCCCACTTTTTTGAGTGTCTTTATGAACTGTAATAAATAAAGAACAGCAACAGGCTGCAGTCGGGTTTCGAATCGTTGTCGTGCACTTTAGAAACGACACACTTAACCCGCACTTCAAAAAAATTGCAATCGTTAGAAGTAAGGCTGCAAAATATCTCATATTGTCATCTTTCTATACAGACCTGTTTTTTTGACAGGTTTTCAGAATCAAAGGTGCTTGCATTTTATAACTTGGCACAGGGCAGGCCCTCAGTTTCGGACTGGCCTATAGGGCAATAGGCCCAGGGCCGAACCAAAAACACCAAATGCTGTTGTGGGGCCGTTTTTTTGATCAAAGTGGTCCACTTTTTTTGTCAATGTGGGTCAGTTTGATGAGTTACTTCACTTTGCAGCTAGTAGTTTTGACCAGTGTTGCTGAATAAATATTCTTTTAAATGCACAATTTGCATCACATTTTATCCTATTCAAACAGTCTCACAAAAGGAATGAATTCCCATGTGGGCCACTTTTTCATTGGTGCCCGAGACACTTTTATGGCCGAGTCTGACCCTGCAGGCCCTTCTCAAAGGCCACACAGTAGACCTGGCCCTATCTTCATTCCCGCTCATTAAGAATAAGGCACCATTTTCACTGCATTGATTCGAGCATGCCACCATCCCAGGCCAACTAACCTGCACAATGCAAACAGCAAAGAGCAGTTGACCCCTGTTCGTCGGCCCCATCAACCCCAACGACGCCACCACGCATTAAGCCATCGCCCTCTTTTAAGGACTTCTGTACATAATCCCTCTAGGTCAGCCTACTCTCCCTAACAAGAGCCCATTGCCCCATAACCAACATCCACTCACTTCTCCTGGCTGACTTAAATCAAAGCCAAAGCATAAGAAAAGGTGAAGCTGCACGAATGAATGGTATTCCTGTTGAGGTTTATCAAATGTGCGAGGACTGTTTCCTACCTTTGTTAATGCAGATATTTAATTATTTATGGGGAGATGGGCGGATCCCCGAGTCCTAGATATAATCATATATATTATTGTTAGGGCAGAATCTTTTTTGCATTTTCTGGTGAAAGATTTTGGGCACCTCTGCTCTGCCTGATATTTGAGGTATGTTAAGCCTTTTTAGATTTTTAGTGTCAAACAGGAAAACAGGTTAGTGAAATGGGCTTGACTTAATTGAACCTCAAATAGAGGCTCCTAGATAAAAAAAGGGGAGAGAGAGAGGTCCCGAACTGGAGAGAGAGGTGTCGCACTTAAGGAACCTGTGGGGGGTGGTGGTTGCTGCGCACCAGGGTGAGCTTAGAGGGAAGGGATATGGGCAGCATTTGAACGCTGGTGGTAAGAAGGTACCGCCACTGAATAGCCCATTGAGGACCCATTTATTTGCACACAACGTAAAAGTGATAAGTGTAGCACACCAGAATATACAGCAGGGAAGAGACAGGGGAAGAGACGCATGCCACAGTCAATCAAAATAGTGCAGATAGGATAGGTACCGCCGCTAACCTACCCTACTAGAAAACTCACCCTTCTGCATCCACCTCTCAAACTCTGAACTAAACACAACCACATCTCTACAGCATAACCAACTGCACAAACTTCACTGCAACAACAAAACAAACCACACATAACTTCCCACAACAGCACATGACGGCTACCAACCAAAAAACACACTACCACATGCCACCCAACAATGACCTAATCGATAAACTCGGAACAGCCACCTTTCTATCCACCCTAGACTTAACAAAAAGGGTACTGGCAAGTACTAGTATATGGGCCTGATACGGAAATGACTGCTTTAAATGCCCCTAGGACTGTTTTAATTCAAAGTCCTCCCTTTCGGCTTACACGGCGCGCCAGCCACTTTCAACGTCACATGGATAAAATCCTGCAGCCTATTCCAACTTCTGTGGAGCTTATATTGACAATATCGTCATTTATAGTAAGACCTGGGAGAACCACCTCTTCCATCTTTATACTATCATGAAAGTCCTCAGAGGGCCCGGCTTAACGGCTAACCCATCTAAATGCAGACTGTCCCAATCAGCCGTGAAATACCTCGGCTTCTTGGTAGGGAATGGGAACTTACAGCCTCAACATGAGAAGGGGAAACCGATCCTAGGTACACCAACCCCCAAACCCAAAAGAGATCTTAGAGCCTTTCTAGGGTTAGTAGGATATTACCGTAGGTTTATCCCCACCTTTTCGGACAAAACAGCTAGGCTGCCAAATAAACTCAAGAATTCCGAACCCCAGAAACTTCATTGGACTGAGGAGGATGATATATGTTATAACACCTTAAAACAGACTCTGTGCCAGAACCCGATCTTAAAGGTAGTAGATTTCTCTAAAAATGTTATATTACAAACAGATGCCTCCCTTACAGGGTTAGGAGCAGTCCTATCCCAAGTTTGCGACGGATTAGAACACCCCATCTAATTTGCAAGTTGCAAGCTTTTCCCATGTGAAATAAATTACTCTGTGCTGGAACTCGAGGCCCTGGCCATCAAGTGGGCCATTATCCACCTTAGATACTACCCTTTAGAACGGAAAGTCACACTCGTCAAGGACCATTCTCCCCTGGTTTGGATCAGCCAACGCAAAGACTCAAACCCTTGTGCCATGCAATGGTTTCTAGACCTACACCCTACTGTTTTACTGTGGAACACCGAAAAGGCAAAGACCTTTCCCAGTTCCCCTGTGAAACAGATGCAGCTACATCGCATGGAGGAAGGGTATGTGAGAAACCTGAATGTGTTTCACCTGCTAGTCCCCAGAGATCTGTCATCCAGGTGGCCAGGACACGGCCATCGCAATTGGATCCAGTTCCTTGGGGTGGACTAGTGGGGGAGGACCACCTGGATGGGGGGTCTTTCAGGAGTGGAAGTGGGACACCGAAGGGTGAGATGCAGTATCCCCTTCCTTGTGACACCTTTTCCACATCCTGCCCAGGCGGGTATTTAGAAACTCTGCCCCCCCTTTCCCGACATGAACACTTTCTCACTACGTGAGCAAAAACAGACTAACATCAGAGCCGTTTACCTGACATGTCCCAACACAAGGGTCAAGCAGAGTCAGGCAATTGGTGATAACTATACACACCTGACTGCCCTTTAACTTCCCCATAGGGATAAAAGGCAGAGCACAAGAGCACACTTGGAGCAAGGCCGAACACACACGGAAACAGCCATTCCGGGACGACAGTTTAAATGGAGGAGAAAGGCAGTGGAATTTGATAGGACGGCCAGGAGGGAATTTTCCTTGCCCTTTTTAACCCAAACCATAGGGGGGCCTCCGCAAAAGGACATGCAAGACTGGGAATTGCAGCTGGCGAGTGGTGTGGAAGATGTCAACAGTACCCAGGGACCTCCTGCATTGATTGCCAGGGCGGGAAGAAGTGCAGGCTGCTGTGGTACCGTCCTTGACTCCTAAGACAGAAGAACCAACAAGTTCAACACAGGCAGTGAGTCGGAGGAAACTGATACTGAACCGGACTGTGTTAGGCTCAAGGTTGCAGTGGCAACATCATAAGAAGGAAGAAAATAGACAGAGGTCTTTTTGTGAACAAACTTAGTACCAGAGATAGAGTGGTCTGGCGCCAGATGGGCGTCCATTCGAATGTCTCTAACTGGTACCCCTCTTGTAAGGAAAGAGAAAGTAATGAACTAAGAACTGTTTGGTTATCGAAACTACAAAGACCAAGAGGCCTAGGGGAGGCCGACGTAAAATATCAAAGTGGTCATATGAGGGTCAAGCCAAATCCCTTATACAGTCGAAAGTCTTTGACACGTTGTGGAAGCCAAGTGAACTGTGTTCGGGGCAAATGTGAACCTGACTATGGGATACCTACGAATTGGGGTGAACAGTGATACACCCACAAATATTGTGTCGACAAGCACAAACCCGACTGAGGGATGTTCACAGTGAATGGTTTGTCTGTGCCAGACTGAGGGAGACTTTTGCGAGAGAAGGATCGGAGCCTGGCTGAGGGGGATCCAGATGCAAGGAATAATCGCCCACCGTAAAGATTAACCGAAGGAACATTTGTTGTTGTGTACAATACATCAGGCCCTCTGAAGCAAGAGACTTTGCATGAAAGAGACTTGGGCACAGAAGGCTCTGATATTGGAAAAGAAACTGTAAACTCGTGCCGGAGAGGCCCAGGAGTGTGCTGTGCTAAAGACTCCCACCTTGTCCCGTGCTAAAAACGTGGGTAAGGGAGACCCCGGCCATAACATCCTGATTTTGCGAACACTTGGACTACCAAGACTTTCTTACCTCATTTACTATGGGTTGGTTCCTTCCTTCTGACTTCCCTTTTTCCCTTGTTGGGACCTTCTCTTCCTTCTCTGCTTGTTCTCCCAGTTATGCTCTCAAATGCATAACGTTTCTGCACTCTCCTCTAACATCTGATTCAAACTTGGGTGCATTTTGCATTAATTTTGAAAGTCAAACTTGGGTGTGCTCTTTGCAAAATTCCAGACAGACCCTCACCGACATCCTCTTTGTCGTTCCTTCACCAGATCTATGGACCCTTCACATGATCTCTGTGCTCTGTCCCGTCTCCTCCTCTCCCATTAATGGTGGCACCCCCTGGGAAGTTCTCATGGCTTCCTTCGACTCCTCCAGAGTCATCATTAATGTCTACCTAAATGGCACTTTCACATGGTCCAAGGCCCTCAGGCCAATCTCCTCCTCTTTGATAGGCACTTGACTCAGCTCATCAACTTCCTTTCATCTCCTGCTGTCCCTTCCTCCCCTCCCTTGGCGTCCTTGCCCTTTCTTCCCTCCTCTTCTGCCCTACCTTGGGCTCCCTCCTCACTTCCGCAGGGCGTACTTCTGATTTGTGCCCCTCCACGGAAGGTCTTTAAGGCTGGCAACCTTCTTCATCTTGCCACTCTCAATTCTCGCTCTGCTGTCAAACACTCCTCTGACATCTGCCACCTCTTGGAAGAACTTGACCTTAATGTCCTCAGTCTTACCGAGACATGGTTCATGGCCATCTCTGTCATGAGCTTTGACACCCACCTCCCTGATGGCTACAAGATCCTCTCCGTGCCCAGATCCACCCGGCCCAGAGGGGGTGTAGCCCTGATCTTTCCTGAGTGGATTCCTGCCTCTATCATTCCCACACAAACTTACTCCTCTTTCGAATGCCTTGTCTGCAGGCTCTCTCTGTCTCCTAGCCACTCTCATACTGTTGCTACTCTCTACCGTCCCCTGGACAGATCACTTCATTTCTCTCTGAGTGGGCGGACCTCTCCTCCTCCCTCCTGGCCTCAACCACTCAACTCCTCCTCCTGGGTGACCTCAGTATCCATCTCAATTCTCCCTGTTCTTTGTCTGTGCTCTTTCGTGACCTCTGTGATTCCCTCTCCCTTTCTATCCTCCCCTCTGGCCCGACCAACTCTGCTGGACACACACTTGATGTCTTGATATCCTCTGGCCTCCCCTCTCCATCACTCTGACCACTCCTCTCTCCTGGAGTCATCACTCCCTCCTCTCCTCTCTCCCTCTCTTCCCCCCAGGCCAACCCTACCCAACACTGCCACTTAACTTCTCGGACATCCGTCCCATGAAGTGTGTGTCAGTTGATGTTTTCGCCTACACCTTCTCTCCCACCCTCCACCACTGGCTGACTCACATGCTGACACAGCCCTGTCTTTGCTCTACTTCTCTATCTCTGTTGCTCGTAATGCTCTTGCACCTGTCATGAGGATCCGCTTGAAGCCCAAAGCCAAATGCAATTCCCGGTATGACTCTGATCTTGCTTCACTTAAACGTAAGTGTAGGGGGGCTGAGAGGAAATGGAGGGCCTCTTGTTCATCCTCTGACAAACTGGCCTGTTGCCTGCTCCAAAGGCAATACCGACTCTCTGTCCACACTAAGAAGAGAGCCCACATCCAAGCCTGTGTCTCCGCGGCATCTAACAACACGGCTGAACTTTTAAAAATCTGCAAGGAGCTGGCCAACCCTGCTGCAGTCTCTACCTCTCCTATCGCTTCGCAGGCCCTTTGCACAGCCCTTGCCTCCCACTTCATCTCTAAAACCCAGGATATCCTGTCCACCCTCTCATCCCCTCACCCTATTCCCCCTCTCCCTTCTGTGAACTGTAGTGCTCCTACAGCCACTCCCCACCTTCCTCTTCGTCCTTTCCTCTTTTCTCCCCTGACGAGGTCTCTAGACAAGTCTGATCTATGAAAGCCTTGATAGTTTTGCTCTTCCAAAACCATCAAGGACCATATTGACACCCTCGCTTTTGCCCTGGCTGATTTCTACAACCTCTCCTTTGCCTCAGGAGTCTTGCCTCCCCCCGAAGCACTCTCTTGTGCAACTTCTTCTCAAAAAACCCACAGCCAACCCTACTTGCCCGGCTAACTATCGCCCAATCTCCATCACCCCCTTTCTGGGCAAACTCTTTGAAAATCTGGCCATCTCGCAGCTTAACCTTCACTCTGATTCTTTTGGTTGTCTCCACAACCATCAATCTGGCTTTAGAGTTGCCAGAAGCACAGAAACTGCTTTCCTGAACATCCGTGAAGGCTGGCTGAGCTCTTTCCTCTCTAATCGACTCTCCCAGGTCCAACTTGGGTCCTTCCTTTCATCTATCTCCCTGTCTTCCCGCGGTGTTCCCCAGGGGTCTAACCTCTCACCCTGGCTTTTTAACCAATACATGGCAACTTTCGCTCATCGCACCGCCATTTTCTACTCCCACTTTTAGTGCTATGCTGACGACACTCAACTCATTTTCAGGCTTCCCTCGGACACTTCCTCTCCTTTTCTCATCTCTGATTGCCTATCTGCCATTCCGGATTTGTGTGTCGCTAACGATCTCTGCCTGAATGCTAGCAAGACGGAGATCCTCCTCATCGGGACACCCTCGCCCTCCTTTCCTCTCACTCTCTGGCCGGCCTCCCTTGGCCCTCCTCCTACCCCTACCTGCGAGGCTAAGAACCTCTGGGTCATCGTTGACTCCACGCTTTCCTTCGCTGCCCACATCTCTGACGTCTATAAAAAGTCAAACTTCATACTGCACCTCCTCAGAGGTATTCTGCGTTTTCTCTCCTTCCCCCAGAAGCTCACTGTCTTTTGAGCCCTGGTTCTCTCTAGGTTGGACTATTGTAACAGCCTCTTTCTAAATCTAAGGAAAATACAGGTTTGGCAGAAAAAGTCACAAAACCACAGCGCTTGTATGAATAAATGTTAAGAGTGCACATAGGCTGCAGGTGCCTGAGAGGTGTGGGAGTACTGCCAAGTACAACCCACTGTTGTGGAAACAATTAGAGCACGGGCAATTCTCAGTCGCACTGCTCCCAAGAGTGCAATATTGGCATGTGTTGCAAGTAATTGAAGAGAGATGTGGTTATAAGTCCGATGGATTTATTTGCAAAGTAGCCTGACACGTGTTTCGAGTCTAAACCGACTCTTCATCCGAGGCTGTATATGGGAGATGGGACCTAAGATAAATTGAATGAAGGACAGTGCCAGAAAACTCTCTCACGGCTTCGCAATTGCGGTAATTTCAGAACAGCAGGAAAAGCCAAAGTGATGTGAAAGGAAGCAGCCCGGGCTGCTTCCTTTCACATCTAAGATTCATTCAATTTATCTTAGGTCCCATCTCCCATTTACAGCCTCGGATGAAGAGTCGGTTTAGACTCAAAACACGTGTCAGGCTACTTTGCAAATACATCCATCGGACTTATAACCACATCTCTCTTCAATTACTTGCAACACATGCCTATTGCACTCTTGGGCGCAGTGGGACTGAGAATTGCCCGTGCTCTCTTTCTAAATCTACCTGCTTCTACTCTCCGCTCTTTGCAACTTATCCAGACTACAAGACTTGTCCTTGGCCTCAAGCCCTGGGATCGTATCTCGCCAGCCCTGAAATCTCTCCACTGGCTCCCAGTGGCTGCAAGGATTAAATTCAAAACCCTTTGCAGGGCTTTCTGGGGCCTGTGTTCAATATACATTCAGCTGCCCCTTCATAAATACCTTCCCTCTCGAGCTCTTCACTCCTCTACCTCTAACTCCCTCAGGGTCAGTCGTTTCCCAAAGAAGCGAGCTGGGGGCAGATCTTTGTCATCGGCGGAGGCCTCCCTCTGAGACAGCCTCCCTGCCACTCTGAAACCTGAGGAAAACCATCTCCAGTTCCAGAAGTACCTCAAGACCTTCCTCTTTGCTTCTCCCTTTGCCCCTCCTCTCCCCTGCTGTTTTGCCCTCTCTTGGCACCGTGCTCCTGGCCTACCTTCTGACGTCCGGGCCCATGTACCCGCTCACCTTGCCCCTCACTCGCACTGCCTCCTGACAAACCCTTGCACTGGTGCCTGTATCTGTAACCATACAACCCCCCCTTTTTTCTCTTTGCACATCCAGACTCGCCCTGTCTGTTGCCTCAAACCTAGAACTTGCCTCCTGCTGGCTACACTACCACTGTTTGTTTGCTTGTTATTATTTATTTAATATTTATCTGTATTCCTTCGCTCTTCACTTTCCACTTCTCCCCCCTTCCATGCACGTTTCCCCTTTTTCCCTCTCCCATGCACTTGCGTGTTCTCAATGACACTGGGCCTAGTAAGATCATTGTTTTTGTACTCCCTTGTTACCCTCCCTTGCCTTGTCGCGCTCTGAAACACCTGTGCACAAGCGCGTTATAAATAAAATATCAATTCAATTCAACACTTCTTTCTTTTCTTGTGAACATCATCCAACGCTCTTTTGTAGTATAGCGGTAAGGATTGGCAATCGTTTTTTTTAGTATGAGCCCTTTTATTTGACTAGACTCCACTAGGATGGTATTATTATTATTTGATGGTCGTAGCGTGCACCGATCTTAGAATTCGGTTTAGATCAGCTGTATATCTCACCCATTTTTACAGTTTAATAAACACCCTTGAACTGTGATCACCTGTGCCTGTCTTGCTTTGATACCAGGTCTTTCTTACAAAAGTCAATTGAGAAATCACAGGCTATGTGCAGTCGTATTTTTTAACATATTTTTCACACAATGCAGAAACTTAAAACATCAGGAACTGAAGTAAAAACAATCTAAAGCCACAAAAACACAATATAACAATAATTAGAATTGTTCTTAGAGGTATGTATAAGGGTGCAGAAGTAAGACTCTGACACGGATGGATCATGGTAATCATTAGAAACTTTTATAAGAAGTAAAAAGGAAAAGAAAACCCTATCTCGCCCTAACTCTAATAGGGGTTTCCCTGCCTCAAATGAAATAACTAGTGTCAGAAGTCCCAATGTCCAATGTCACAATTCAAACTCTGTCCCTCACATCTAAGTTTAAACTAATGTAAAAGTTTGGTCTTTCCAGCCTAAAGGGAGTGATGCAAAAGACTGTTCAGGAATCTTCAGACCTTGAAGAATTGGGGAATATCTCCCTTCCTCAGCCTTGTTCAAGACCCTCATAAAGTTTAACAAATGTTGGGGGAAATCCTGCCCCATGGTTGGCCCTTTTTAGACTTCTTTTCTGTCTGTCTCTGGATTCCTGACCCTGATTGGTAGACCTAGTTCCTTTTCACTAGGCACAACTGCACAAAAGGAACTTGGATGTGTTCCAAACTGGAGTGAGCCCTTGACCATGGTTAGTAGACCGGGTCTCCCCCTACTAGGCACTGCAACAAAGAAAAACAACCAGGGTGCACTCCCCATGCTGTGGTGGGTCCCTGACCCTGGTTCTCATACCTGGTTTCCTTCCACCATTGACTGTCATGAAAATGAACAGCCTGGACGCTCTGACAAGCTGTGGTGGGTTCCTGACCCTGGTTGGTAGACCTGGTTTCTTCCCACCAGGTACTGCGGCAAAATAGAGCAGGCTGGATGCTTTCCCAAGCTGTGGTGGCACATGCAGACTTGGTTTACTCACCTGCCAAGTACTGCATGCAGTGTCTATCAGTTTCACAGTTGTCTTTATATGGGTCGGGACCCATGCTTGCACTTCTGACTTTAGTTTCCTACTTTGTGGGCTCGGTTCACTCTCCTGCCAAGCCTTAGTACAAGCCCATGTCCAGTCAACCATGTCTCCAATGGTTGCAGGGTCTTAGATCCTTCTACAATACCATTTCAGCTCGAGCCACCACCTCCTTAGGCTTTCAGTGCCTCTCCGGTCACCTGCATGCCTTGCTGCATGGTCCGCACGGATGTTTGCTCCTCCGCAGCACCTGGGCTCTGTTACAGGGCTCTTGCAGTGTCCAGGAGACTCTGTCGCTCTGTGATGGCTCTGCAGCCTTCTTGGTGTCCCTGGCAGCACTCCCCAGGTCGCAGGGATGCCCAGATCTTCAGCCTGGCCATGTAACCCCACGTCCTGGTCCGACCTTGGGATCTCTATCTCTGTTCACGGCATCCCAGTCAGCTTCTGCTTTCACTCCTGGTCCGTGCTTGCTCTTGCGGTTCCTCCAGGCTTTGACACTTCTTTACTTTTAACCCAGCATCTTCCAATCAGCTCTTTTGAATGACTAGAATGCACAAAGTGGTTCTGGTAAGTAATCTGTGCTGCTCTCTGCCTCCTCCTCATCTCAGTTCTGAGTGAGGCATGATATTGCAACTCACTGGAGATTTTCCTCGTCTCAATACTCTCTACTTTTCTGGGCTACAAAGGTACATGGTATATGAGGCTAGAGTGGAGAGGAAGGAGGTGAAGGAGAGGTGGGGTTATGGTAGGGGAGGGCTCTGGGGTCAGGTGATTGGCAGGGATACTGCATTCTCCCTATATGGTCATCACTGGTCCCAAAGGGGATTTCCCCTCCCATGAAATCCACCTGCTAAGTACCAACCCCAAGGGGACTAATGGGTAGCGGCCTTACCACCCTGGCCTCATGGGAAGGGGCTCCCCCTTCGGAAGCAACAACAACATCAAGGGATTCGTTACATATGGCATTAGGCTACGGGATTAGAAAAGGTAAATACTTAGAAATAGGCTGTACGAAAACAGAAGTTGAAATTGCCACTTTGGCCCTACTGTTCTGCAAAATGTTTTGTTTTTCTTCTGTTTTTGGCAGAGAAGCATTAGAGGTAACAAAGAAAGTGAGTATGCTGCGAGTGATACAGCGGATTGTACCATGGTAAGGGGAACATGTGTGTAAACTGCGATGATAAATGTTGATAACAAGTATTGTTGCTGAGGCCAACACTTGGCGCACCTGAATTTGTATGAAGAGACACAACTAATAAGTGATTTGCTAGCTCACAGGAGCCATGTGATGAACCCCTTGGACAATAAAAGCTAGTTAATAATAATGCAATTTCTGTATTGTGTACTGGGCCTCATTACGACTAGTACGGTATGGGTTTAATGGCGCCGGTAATGGTGCCGGCGCTGTTAAACCCACTCAGCACTATTACGAGGTCCCCTCGCGGGACCCGGTCTGGACGTCTGGTTTATCCAGACGTCCAGAGCGGGTCCCGCGAGGAGACCAAGGAGCTAACAAGGGGCCTACTCGTAATGGGCCCATTGTTAGCTCCCTCCCCATTCCCATTGAGCCCTATGGGGGCTCGAATGGGAATGGGGAAGGACCGGGCCCGGGTTCCCTGAAGGAGGAAATACCGGGTCCTCCATACTCGGAATGGCCCGGTATTTCCCCATTCAGGGAACCGGGGCCCGGACACGATTTTGGAGGCAGCCATGCCATTATTTAGGGCATGGCTACCTCCAAAGTCGTAATCATGGCCCACAGTGTGAAGTGATAAATTTATCGCTACAATAACCAAAAAGAGATCTGTCCCCCCTCAATCTTTTTGATAGTTTGATCAACCACCACAGAGGAGAAAAATGGTAAATTAGCAATTCTTGCATGTTCATTGTACAATAATGATTTAAACAAGCTCTAAGACAAATACAGGCTCTGATTTCTGGCCTTTTGTATGGTCCAGGTGTAGGTTTCACATCTAATTTGATGATAGAATTTAATAGAAGCACTCCAATTGTTATGAATTTGACTTAATGTCCCGATGAAGGGCTGTAAAAATAAATGTAAAAGTATATGTCTCGTTTGAAAATGTCAAAATACTATCAATGACATATGTAAGTAAGGCATGGTATCGAAGTAAAGACAGACATGTAGAGGAGGAGCTGCATGCCTCTGCAGGAAATCCTGCCCCCCTACCTCCTGTATGTTGGAAGCCTGAGATCGTGCCGTGCTTGACACCAGCAGTTGTGACCATACCGCAGAGAATATTCGAAAGAAGTTACCCTCTGAGAAACCCTACCAAATGTATTCCTGAAGAGACGATAATCTGGAGGAACTCCCCGAAGGAATATGAAAAGAGCGAAAGAGGACCTGGTGACGTCATGAAAGACGAGCATGACGCCTGGAGAATATTGACAGGGACCTCATAGAAACTGATGACGAAGTTAAGAATCGAGTAAACTTTCATATGCAAGAAAAAGATTGCATGTGAGTGACGCACTGCAGAAAATGCAAGCCGTTCAATAACTGTACAGATGCTGTAACGCAAGTAGACTAAGTGATCATGGAAGCTGGCTATATGTAGTGAATAGACAGCAAGTGAAGCTGCCATTATATAGAAGTTGGACATTGGTGTCATGAATTTAGTAAGCCCGGACCCATGGAGAGGAAATGTCGAGAACTGTGTCGCAGCAAATAATTAGCTGAGATTGTGAAAATGAATGGAGGCTGTCTGGCCTGATGTCAAAGTTAAGGCAGCCAAGGCCGGTTATCTATTCTTGAAGTCGGTGAACGTGCAAAGCTGAATCATCCCTTGTTAAGGTGCTAATAAAGAATACCAAGCGTGTCAAGTTTTATTCATTTTAGACATTTAATTGCTGCAAAATGGACCAAATCGTGGTCTCCTGTCACGTGAGCCAAGGATGGAAATAGAGTTGAGCTTGGAGTTCTAGAACCACGATAGTGCTTGCTCGCACTACATAACATTCCCAGAGACAAGAATACTCTGCAAGGACAAGTTCAAAGACAATCTTCATGGCAGAAGGCATGGGTGATGAGAGATGTTGGGCTAATTGGGTGGGGCGGTAAAGTCAAGTCCACCACCTGGCACTTGGGTCTGAGTTTGCGTGCTGCTAAGTGAACTGAATGTTCCAGACATGGCACGAGCATGCCAACCAATTGTAGAGGGCTATATAATGAAGGGCCTTATAGTTTGTGAGCCAATGATATACCGTGTACTTCATAGTGTTGAAGATGACTTGCTTTAGAGGTGGGCATGAGTTGTCCACCTGACAGTAGATATCCAATCACAATCCCACCCAGTATAGAAAGTATACTTAAATGTTACCTTTGATCCTATCACAATCCCTCATAGGTTATTCCTATTTGCCACGTATTGTGACATCGTTTATGACGAATATTTAGTATAAAGATGTGATTATTTTGTGAAATGTACTGAGAGCTTTAGCGAATGTCCGGTGATGTCCGTTGTAACTCCCTGTATTAGACAATTGATATTAAAACAGAAAACCTTGCCATCTTCCTGGGTTGGTTTGATTATTTAATGTTGGAGTTATTCTGCATCCCACCCATTACATGCTTGTTATCCAAAGGGCTCTAAGCTCACGTGGTAGCACTGCAGATGGTTAAAAGATCGGGCATCCTCTGCCATTAGCCCGAAGATCACAGGGTTTGCTGTGGAGAGCAGCCAAATAGAAATAACCTTGCAAGAAGAACTGAGACGGTGGGCAGGTCCCCCTTTGAGGAAATCCCTGCCCGTTTTCCACGGGCGCTCCGCGGCTGGAAGGCGAAGTGGTCGGTTGGAGGAGGAGACAATACCGAAGGCCTTGAGTCAATTAACAAACAAATTGTGAACAGACTAAGGGGAATGTCAAATCAAGGGGATGGTGTTGTGATCATTTTTTAGTAACTGGAAATATTGTGTAAAGAGAAAAAAGCACCTAGAGTCCTGGCTCAAGGGAGCTCAGAAGGAGACGTGCATGAACAGGTTCATGTAGGGTGACGTCTCAAACCCTGTACAGGGTAGTAAAGAAAAGGTGAGGGGGAATAAGTGTGATCACTGTGTTTATTAAATGTGTAAAGTTGACTAGTCTCTGTGCTGTTTGTTGAGTAAAAATATCAAAGAGCGATAGAAGTTGTGAAGTCATTGACAAGAATTGAGGAGATATAGTAACTACCCTAGCAAAGTGGTTGGTACAAATCCAAAGGTAGAGGTAGCTAATTGAAAAATGAGAGGCTTGAGCTGCGATTGATGGTGCACGCTCATATTTATTGTTTTAAAGGTGTTGAAAAAGTGGTGATTTAAGCAAAAAAGTCTAAAGGATATTTTATAAGTCTGGTAAGTATTGACAGTCAATTGAGACATGTCATTATGGGAGATACTCCTCTCATGCACCTATGCAAGACACTGCCAAAGCACATGCCCAGGCTCAAACAGTATAGTGCCGAATAGGTGAAAGGCACGTCAGATAAGATGTTCATGCCGTGGCCGCAAGGGGGATCACTTTCAAAAGCGGTATTGCAACACATGACCAATACTTGCACGCTGCGTACACAGGGAAAAAATTAGAGAAAAGGTTTGCGATTCTAGAGCTCTGGAAAATGTATCAGGAAAAGAGAGATGATCCGCCACCTGAGGAGTGGATAATTAGTCAGCAAAAGGAGGAAGGTGTTGAGCCCTCTGCTCCCCTTACCTCACCTGAAATAAAAGGCGATAGCACGGAAGAAATGGGGTTGTATCCTTTAAAGGAAATGAAAGCGGCGATGGGGTACATTAATCCAATATACGAACCTCAAACCTTATTGCAGCGATGATAGTCCAGAGAAGAATAAGAGAAAAGAAGAGATCTGAAAGATCATACAAGACAAAGAAGAAAAGAGTGAGCGGTCGAATATGTCGACAGAAGTAGAAAGAGAAATTAAGAGATGGAAAGGATAGAAGGATAAAGTTGACGAGGTAACGCGTGTGCAGAACGAATGTATGCGAGGACAGATATTACTCAAGTTAGATGGGAAAAGCATTGAGGAAGTGAGGCAAAGAGTAGATAAGGACGAACAAGATAGACAGGACAAAGAACGAGAGAAGAGATTGAAAGAAGACAAGCAGAAAAAGAAGAACAGGGAACAACAAGAGCAGATGTATCAGGAGGAGCAAGAGAAAAAAGAAGAACAGGCAGAAGAGCAAAAAAAGCAAGATAATAGACAGAGCGATAGAAGACAGGGATAGAAGAGAAAGGAGAAGAGAAGAGGAGGAACCCAGGAGTTAAGGGAAAGAAGAATACAGAGATGAAGTGAAGAAGAGGAAAGAAGGAAAGGAGTAAGGAGGGAAGAACAAAGGCAAGAGGAAGACAGAATTAGGAGGTATGAGAGAAAACAAAGGGAACTAGATAAAGAACTAGAACCAAGAAGGAGACAGGGGGGTCTCGATGCCAATGTTATTCATAAAGAACCATTAGGGCCAAGCCCAGCAATACAATGAGACAGAACAGAAGAGTTCCTTCCAATAAAGGAAGCAACATAAGGGGCATCTAGAGTTGTGATTGATGAAGAAAGATTTGATGCGGCGAGCATCAGAGACAGGATCGATAAGACCTATCAAGAATTAAAGGAAGGTAGCAACTATGGAAGTCGATGGAGGAGGGATCAAGCCCTAGTATTTCAATCACGAAGTGAAGAAGAAATTCTGTTCAGTCACGAACATAGAGCATTGTCCTTAAGCAGACTCAGCTTAGACCACGGTGAAGGGGGTGATAGTCACACTTCTTGGGGACAAGACAAGTCAGATGAGGAAAGAGACTCCTTCCTCTGGGTAGAAGCAGGGAGCGTGTGCACCCCAAAGGAAGCCTGCAGATAGACAAAGAAGTGAGATGGTCGGATCTTGAACAACCTAAGGATAAGACGCCAGATCCCATAGCATATCCAGAATGTCCCCGAGGACGATCGTATAGTGAGAAGGGAGAATCGCCATCATATGTGAGCAGGTTAAGATTGGTACCATAAAGGAGACGGTCAGGGATGATCGTCCCAGCCATGGATAGACTAACGATGATATTGAAAAAAGGGGGAGCATGATATGATATGATATTTTATTTGTATTGCGCTCATACACAAGTGTTTCAGAGTGCGAAAGACCACAGTATATTCCATGGCCGTAAATGGACAAGGATAATTTTGAGATTGACTTTGGGTGCTGGGAAATGGATATACAAGTTACAAAAAATGACAGGAGGAAACACACTGGCCATAGAGGACATAAAAGGTCTCTTGGCAGCCATTCGTGGGGAAAGAGCTGATGACATATGGAGGAGAGCAGGGTGTTCAAGTGTGACAGCACAAAACACAGTGCATGACGCAGCGCTGTTTAATAATTGCAGAGCAGTTGTGTGGAGGGCTCTCAAGGTACACTATCCTGACACATCAGATATGGGTGCAATTATGACACATAAAATTAAGGAATATGAAGACCCTATTGCTTATATTCAGGACATTCAAGAGAAATGGCAACTTGAAGCTTGCGAACAGTGGCAAAAAACAGTGGCATTATTTTACTACATTTTATGTCAGGGGGTGCTTGAGCCAGTTCAGAGGCAGATGAAGAAACAAGTGGTAATGGAAGCAAAACCATGGGCTGAGATACAGCTAACAATAGTGCATCACTGTTGGCTATTGCAGGAGAAAAATAGGAAGAAAGATGAGACTAGGAAAATTGAGGAAGCCAGGTTAGTTCAGAAGAAATTGTCAAAATTTGCCTTAGAAGGGGTCGGTATTGACAAGTGGAGAAGGATTGGGAATGCAGAAAGCAAAGGGTGCATCACAGGCGAATAATCAGTGCCGATGGACCATGGTGGATATGGGTTTGTGCCATGAGGCAGAGGTATGGGCTATAGAGGAAGAGGAGGATTCCAAAATAATCAAGGTGGGTTTCACAATACACAGAATGAGAATCAATACACCCAGGGAGGATTTAACGAAGGGGAACTTGTAGGGCACATTGCACGCGTATGTAGGAGCCAAGGGAATGTACAGAATTCCCAATTTTCAAGAGGAGGACAGCTTATCCTCCAGCATATAGCACACAAACTAGGGAAGGGTATGCCCAAGAACAAACAGTGTATCAGACACAAGCGCTGCAAGTGCAGCAGGTACAGCAACCAGACGAGTGCAAATTAATCACCACAAGGGCATTCGCAAAAAGCCCCCATTCAGACACAGCAGTATGCAAACACAGGACAAGTGCTGACACCCAGAATAGGAGGTGTCACTGTGGTGGGAGGGAATCCTTTCACAGGGACGGGATAAGCCTGTACCCACAATAGGCCAGCTCTCAGGGTGACCTGATGTGTTCAGTACTATATGTGACACCAGACCCCCAAGAGGAGCTAAGTGTTGATGTGACGATAGGAGGCAAATATTTTTCTTTTCTAGTAGTCACTGGGGCTACTCGTTCATGTATATGAAGGGGAAAATATCCAATGTCGGAAATTGCCATGAATGCTCAAGGGTTCTCTGGAGCTATAAGTTGAGTTATTCTTACTGATGAATTACCAGTCTCTATAGGAGAGTGTGATATGTCTGTCCCTTTGTTATATTCACGACAGGCGCCAGTTAACATTTTGGGAAGAGATTTGATGACAAAACTTAACATGATGATTTCATTCACTGATCAAGGGATAGTGTGCTCCACTCCAGGAATACACTATTTAAATGTGGGTGAATTTATACTGGTGTTTACAGGGCAAGTGGCTCTGCGAGGCTTTCCAGTAGAGTCAGCGATGTTTCTGTATGGAGTGAGCATTCTACTGACATGGCTACATGGCTTAGTGGGAAAGATTGTGAGGATACCAGGTGAGTTCTTGTTTAGACCACAAATACCTATGGACGAAGAGGGGGGACAGACTATCCCTATAGAATTAGAAGCAGACATAGTACGAAGGGAAATGGCAATGCTCAAAGGAATGGACAATGAGGGTAGACCATGGAGAACAGTAATAGCTCTCGAAGAAGGTTACAGATTGACTGATATCACTGATGATGACATGTTTAGGTAAGATCGAACAGACAATGAAGTGGTGTTCTTTATGAGCATCACATACTGGATAAGGATAGCGAAAAGGGAAGTCCCACAGCAAATGGCGATAATGCAGCAGCGTCCAGCATTTCTTCAGGAAGACTTGGAGAAGGTGCCAAGTGTCTTTTGGACCACAAGCCCTATTGAAGGGAATGGGGGAAGTCAAAATAAAGCTGAAGCCAGGAGCGATTTTACCTCCAGCAAGACAGTACCCCATGTCTTGGGAGGTGGATTAAGGTAGATTACTGACTATTTCAGCACTGATGAAACAAGGTATTCTGGTGCCATTGGAATCCTCATGTAACACTGTGGTGTATCCGATCAACAAAACAAAATCAAAAGGAGGGTCTTGGAGATTCATACAAGATGTGAGACAAATCAACCAGACTGTAGAGGCAGAGTTTCCTTTAGTTCCTAATCCGTCGATGATACTATGCAGTATCCAAGTGGATGCTTGATATTTCAGGGTGATCGATTTGAAAAATGTCTTTTTCTCGATCCCGTTGCACAAGGACTCACACAATTTGACTTCCTTTATGTTCTGTCAAACTCGACTGAAACATACTTGTTTGCCCCGTGGGTACTGTGAGTCCCCATCGATCTTTAACAGATTCCTACAAATTGATCTAGGCAATATTGATCTCAAGAGTGCAGTGATACAATACCCGAGATATGTCTTTAAACAAGTGCCCACCAAGATGCATCAACATGTATTGTATCCATACAGAACTTTTTGTCCCAGCTGGTTCATTTTGGGCCATTCAAGCTACTGTTTTCTTTCAACTCGTTGCAAACAATATGCTATAAGATATGTCTAGTCTTATCACATAATACTCATGAGTTTTTCTGTCACCTGGTGCTATCTCCACAAACGAATGTATGCCTTGATTTTGCTACTCAAGTCCTCCATGAACAAATGTATGTCTTGATTCTGCGATTTAAGTCTCACCATACTCGAATTTTGAAATACGGGCCATAGAATAAAATGAGATATAAAATGTTTTTTGGAGATTCGATGGGTAGTGTATACTGCATACTACACTCTATGTATCACTCACATCTGTGCCAAATGTACATTATCAGGATGTCTTTGTTTTATTTGTACATCACTTGGACTCATGAACTAATGTATGCCTTGATTTTGCTATTTAAGTCTTACCATATCTGAATTTTGAAGTACGGGCTATCGAATACAGCGAGATAGAAAATTTCTTTTGGAGATTCTATAGGTAGTGTATACCACATACTACACACTATGTATCACTCACATCTGTGCCAAATGTACATTCTCAGGATGCTCTGGACTCATGCAATTCTACTTCATAACATATGTTGTCACAAATGTCTCCCTTAGTACTATGACACACGGGTCATGCACATTGCATTTTTGTTGGGTTGTCATTTCTACCTGGCGGCATCAGTTCTTCTGCTTACGGAATTTATAATTCCCATATGCAAATAGATCAGACCTATATTTGTGATCTTTAAATTTCAGCTTGATGGCATGTGATCACAATCGGGCACATGACGCGCACATTTACATGTTTTTGCACTGTGACTCATTCAATTCATTTGAGTGGCTGCCTGGGATCAACTTCCCCCTTCCCGGGTCAGCCGGGTTTTGCAACTCACTGCTCCCTGCGTGAGCTAGTGCAGCACGTACACAGAACCTTTGTTTTCATTTTTTTTATTTTTTAGCCTCATCTATTGGCGGTACTGCAGCGCTCGGACGACTCCTTTTTTTTGGTGACTGTGTGGCAGCACACCATTCGCTCCTCCAAGGATGACGCCTTACCAGGGGAGCACCGAAGCACATCCAATCAGGACAACACACGGTTACTTTTTCTCGCGGTTGTCATGGACACGGCTTCATTCCTTGCAGTCCTCGCATTCAGAGACGCTGCAGCCGAGCATCCCCAGACGAACACTTCATTTAACTAAAGTAAGTTAACTGAAACACTTCCTTCCATGCTATGGCCCTCTGCCAGTGCAGCACATGATTCTATCCTATTGCCTCCAGCATGCTCTGAATCTTTTTTAACAAAGGTGCCGTCATGAGCGATGCTTTTTTTAACTTTCGCTTCTGAAAACAAACAGCAGCCATACTAAGACATGCTATCTCATACACAGATTCTGACATTTATGGACCGTCTGTATAAGCTGCAGCCACTAACAAGTGGGTGATTCTACCCTCATCATATTTGATGAAATTACTTACCGCTTGAGGTAAGACTCTACTATTGTGCCACCTTTTCCAACTAGTCACTCAAACAAGAATCCTTATGGACCCTTTCATGTTGTTTTAGGTATTTACTTGTTTCCACAACGGCTAATCATATGCCGTTCTGATATCCATACCAAGATGGATGCCATGACTGACCCCTGTACTGGATAAGTCTTTGGTAAGACTCATGCTCCACATACACACTGAGCCTTTTTAGTAAAGCATCTTTTTTGAGCTTAGTGAATTATTGAATCTTTTTATTCCAGGTCACCCCTTTACTTATCACACTCCATTTGTTACTTATAGATAGAGATCCCGGGACCACAACGTAATCCATCATACGTCTGATGAAGGCCTGCATACAAAGCTCCATTCCACAGCTCTCTTCTGGACCGAAACACCTTTGTGTCGAGGATTGCACCACATGTACAGTGCACAATCCATGCACTGTTTTGTTTTTTGTGTTATATGTTCATAGAATTTGGCTTTTTGTTCATTCAGTACCTGCACAACCCTAAATGTTGACCAATATCAGCAGAACTTGTTTGTAATTCATTTGAACCCAGTCTATTCCACTGGATTATACTTACCTGTATTGTCTTCCCAATATCCCTGGACACTCTATCCCCACACTGTCGTTATTCATATGTTATTAAATACATTAAGTCAAAAACATGTGCTGCTATTGACTTTCATATGTGTTACAATATTGGATTGGTGTGACCTCTCACACTGAAATTGTGTTTTGTTTACCTAACTACGCCCACCTGGGTTTTTCAGGGCATAGCCAGGTGCCCTTACATTTACTCTAGATCCAAAACATGATGCCAGGTGCCTTGTTCATTTTGCAGCATGTATGACCAGAGGACAATTCCAGGGAAGTTGGGCCACTTTGCGATGGAGATCAAAATGGTTCTTTCCATTCCAGGATGATGATATCAAGACTACACTAATGAAAAGCAACCTGAATGGAAGAGCAAGATGCTTACCGTATCCTGCGACAGGACAGGAAGAGATAGTCATTACAGAAATGAAGAGACTGAACTGCCCTGATAAAACAGAAGTAGCTGGATGGCCTGGATGTTGGGAACAAACTCAAGTCTTAGTCTATGGACGAGTGAAATCCAAAAAGGAATGGAAAGAAGGACTGATGTCCTGAACGACTCATTTAGTCAGAATATGTGCAAGAGGTTCAGAGAGTGAACGATGGATATTTGAAGTCACGGGCAAAACATGCCAAACTACTGACATGGGTAGAAGATGAATCGGGTCCTATGGTTGTGATCCCATTGGCGAATGCAACATTATGCTTCTGAAGACAGGGAAAGAATCATGTGGGAAATAACAAAGGCTGCAAAACTACAGTTGACGTTTCCAGAATGGGAGCAGGGACGGCTGTTCCAATGGATTGATATCAGGCTTGTGGGCCTAGGGCCTACATGAATCTGCCCAAGGATTGGGGAGGAAGGTGTTCCTTGGTGCTCATTAATGTTCCAACATTCGTGATTCCTCAAAGTGACTTGAACATTGGAGAATTTCTGAAGGTAGAAGCCCATTTGAGAAGGAGAAGATCACTTGAATTTCTCAATTGGACCAAAAGAGAGAATTACTTCTCAGCCAAGTCAATAGAAGCATATGACGCTATTCTGCATGACCATAGGTTGTTCAGCAAGACTGCTTCAATATTCACAACTATCTTCATGCCTGGGATCCAGATGATGGCTAATGCCAAATGGTTACAGATTACCAGATGGGAGTTCCTGCAGACAATCAACACCACCATAAAGGGATTCAACGCTATCAAGGAAGAGCTGAAGCCCATACGACTGATGTCCCTGCTGAATAGATATGTCCTTGACATGATCACAGCTATGGAAGGAGGTGTTTGCGCCAAACTCGGACCATCATGTTACACATTCAAACCTTCTCACGATGACGAGAATGGGACCCTGACAGAGGCCATAATGTTGCTGATTGTCAGGATTAGTCAGGCGAGTACAAAGGCAGCGAATATGGCAAGGGAAATGTGCACACAGGAACAACGACTCATGTATGCTAGAACCCAGGAGTGCAAGTAGAGTGTGACATCAAAACCCATATATGAAAAGGGATGTGGGGTAAGCACCTGACCGCGAGGAAAGTCGGCAAGCGCCTTACCCCCAATTGCTGTTACAGGTACTGACAGCGCTAAACCCACGTGGAGGGCAAGCAATGACAGGATCTGTGAACTAACACTCTTGATGGTATTAAATAAGGGAACTAAAGCACTGTACTCACGAGGACGAGATAAACCTCTTGAATGTCAGCTAGCCCACGAATCCTGTTGATGAAACTGGGACCCCGAAAGGCTAGAAAAGCAATGGGAGGAAAACTAAATACCTAAGTTGGAATAGTGATTACAAATTAGTGAGGAAAACATAAGCATTCACACAGGAGCTAGCTACAACCGCACACCACACCTAATAATCAAATGGGAAATAAATGCAGAAGTGCAATGGAAAACATGGAATGGATCCCAATAGAAAGTAAGGATCAGGAGCAGGGAAAAACGAAATAACCAATGCAAACTTCTCCCTACCCCTCCAAGGAAAAGACAGGAAGCTAATCTAAGAGGAAGGCTAAGGCATACGGGTTTACAGCAGCAAAGGACAGAGTCCAAGAAATATAGAACACAGACAAACTGGGCTGCATCTAAAAGGGGAAAGCACTGAGAAATGCTGCCTGCAAACAGAGGAAGACAAAAAGGGAATCAAGGGAGCAGAAATCAATTAGCGCATGAATCCGAGATTCAGGGCGGAGGAACAAGAAAACAGGAACTAGGAACTAGGTACAAAGGCAAGGAACAAGGAACAAGGGACTAGTCACAACAGGAACACTGCAAACGATGACCAGCGCTGGACTGAAGTAAGACTGAGGCTTTTAAAGCTGCTTAACGAGCACACGCCTCAGGTGTGCTGATTGCTGCACCTGCAGCCACAGCTGTTCCCTATCCTCCACCCAACCTTGTCCTGCAAGGGTGGAGGTGGAGCAGTGGGCCAGGCATTCTGGGAAGCATAGTCATTTGGTTAAAGAAGCATGCTGGCTGCCAAAAACCTGGAATGGATCCGGAAGGGAAGTAGCTTGGAAAATAGGGATTTAGCGCTCCCAATTCATCACAGCACTGTAGCATAAGGTTCGGAGGAAAGGTCCAGTAGGGAATAAACCCCAAATCATGCCCCCAAGTGGTGGGAACGGGAGCGAAGGGAGCGAGTCGTGACAGCATACCCCCTCCTACGGCCGTCTTCGGGTGCCCGCCACCCGCACGAGACATCTTCTTTCCATGATGGGAGTGCTTTTTCTTTGGAGGTGGCACTGATGGAAATGGTGGCCTGTGGGCAAAGGCAGATGGACTTCCATGATAGGAGTGCTTTGTCTTTGGAGGTGGTACTGATGGAAACGGTGGCTTCTGGTGAGGAAGAGACTCATGGTTCGAAGAAAGGCATGAAGGACTTGCAGGACCTGAAGCAGAGTTGGAAGGTCCAGGAAGCTCATTCACTGGGAGTGGACCCTTATAAGTCTTTGAGGAGGGAGGCAGGCTGGTGCAACATGCCTTAGACAATGGTAGAAGCCCTGTTAGCCTTTCTGCCGAGAGTGGACATGCGGGAGGTGAGGAAATTGCTGGCTTCAGGAAAGGTTTATGTTCAGCCATTAGAGAAGGTGGCGGCTGAGGTAGAGGTTCAGATTTTCTTCTGTCATCCATCTGGGAAAAGGCTTGTGGTTGAAAGTGACTAAGGTTTGACTGCACATGTTCTACGCCTTGGAGACCTGAAAGTCCAATGGGTTGTACAAGGCTGGTACTCCTGGTGACAGTCGTGTAACCACCTTGTTGCACGTGGGATACAACAGCAGGGACGTTTGGCATACTGATAGGAGTGATAGACACACTACTTGGTATTTCAGGCACACTCGCAGAAGGAGCAATAACAGACACATTTTGAACTGCAGCAGTCATTCCCTTCCTTTGGCTACTAGCACCCAACTGGTGCTTCTTGGCGGAATTCTGTTGCACAAGTCCTGTAGGTAATACGCCGGTCTGCACCACCCCTTGTGCACACCCAGGTGAGTGGTTCTGACTCACCACTTGGTCCAGCTTGATGACTCTGAAGCGGGAGCTGGCAAAAGTCTCAAACTCTGATGCTGCATTTTTAGGAGGCTCTGATGCAAAAGTGAAGCAGTTGGGAGAATCGTCTTGTGGAAAAGGCAGGCATTCTGGTGCTCCTCCTGAAGCAAAAGAAAGGCAAGCTAGACGTTCATCGACAGTAAATGGTTGGGATTCTGGAGGAATCGCTTGAGCAGAAGAAAATACAGCAGGATCTGATGGTGTAGACAGGTATACCTCTGATATTGGCAGCAAGGCTAAGCAGGATACAGGCGTCTCATGAACTGAAGGCAAATACTCAGTATACTCCGGGACTGAAGACATGCACTTTTGATGGACTACCGGAGGCTCTAAAGCTGAAGGATGATCTGCAGGATGAGTCACTGTAGCTTTAGACAGGCAGGCCAGGGGAAACCTTTAGGCTGAAGGCATGCAAGCTGAAGCAATCTCGGTTGGTGGATACAAACATGTCCAGGTCTTTGGGACTGGCTCTTGAGTAAATGGCAGACATGGCAGCGGTTCATTGGTTGAAGACATGTGTGCCAAAGATGACTGCAGGGCTGTGGATTGGATCATAGAAGAATCAATGGTTGTAGGAGGACAGACAGAAGTCTCAGAAGTTGACAGACTCATTGGTGGCTCAGGAATGGAGGGCACCTTTAGGGCAGTAGACTCCTTGGCACCAGTAACCAAAGACTGAGCTGTACCCTTGCAGTCCCTTTCTTTAGTGGGTGACACAGAGTCTCTTTCTTTGTAGAAGTCAAAATCAACCAGTGGAATCACCATAGTAAAGTCTCTGTTAATCAGGATTTCGTCAATTGTCCATTCCTCTGTTTTAGCTTCTGAAAGAGGCAGATTAACAATCAACAGTTCATGAATCGCCTGCTGGTTTCTTGGTTCTGTATACTGTGGAATGAGTCCATCAGAACATGAAATCTGTACTGTCTCTGACTGTTCGTATTGATCAGAATTGGCAGAAGGAAGAGTGAACCCAGAGGTAACATCGTTTTCCACATCAGCTTTAGCATCTACTTCAGTCTCAGCAGCTGTATCAAGAGCAGGGCCTAAGCCTACTGTAGTGACTGAATCTGTGTATGCCACCATTGTGGATTGTGTTTGGAAATCAGAAGCTTGTATGTGTGCTAGCTCAGAATTATGACAAACTGCTACACAGGAAATTTTAGGTAAAGGAGTGGCTTGTAAATCTTCAGCTAACTGCAATCCCTGACAACCAGCAGAACAATTGTTAGAAACTGTGCCCAGATTAAGCGCTGTGCTAGACGAGAGACCTTCACTCCCAATAGATCTAACATATTGACAAATATCATGGTTTACCAAAGTCTCTGCACTCAGGGGCTGAACAGTGTTCACTTCCTCAACATCAACAGATAAAGTCTGAGGTGTATTCAGTAAAGAGTGCAAGGTTTTATTCTCCTCTTGTAAAGAAATGAATTCTTGTCTTAACTCCTCAAGCTTAGCTCTTAGCATGCCCTGCATTAACTGTACATCACTATCAGTAGGCACAGGGGGAGGCATAGTGGCATCAGGGCTGGATCCTGCACTAGCAATCTGGATGTGCACCGATTGTGCATTGTCCTCTACTGCTTTCAGGTTCTGAGATTTATACTTTCTCTTACTAACTTGGTCTGTGTTTCCCTTAAGCAAACTATTGACATTAGACCTCTTGGCATTAGGGACTACTAGTATGTACCTGTGCAAAGGAGTATGCTTTAGACTGAGGGTAGAAAACAGAAGTTATGCAGGGAACCCCTCCATTCTGTATGTTTGTACCATGAAACTGTTCTATCTGAGGTGAAGCACAACTGGAATCATGGGGTTCAACAACAGAGGTACTCTTGTATAATAAGTCTAACAGTGTGTTGTTTTCTGCGGCTAAGGCTTGCGCTGACATAGAATCTGGATCAAAACAAAAGATAGAACTAGGATCAGGCAATGTAGGATGTGCCATCCTATGGGAAAAATACTTAGCACGTAAATGCCCATTCGTGACAAGGAGTTCATTTAAGTCAGGACTAGTGATTTGATTGTCACGGGTAAATGTAGGGGAAGCTTTCTGTACAAACTTGTTAGAGGCCTTGCTGCCTTTCTTTCTTAAACTTGCCATATTCAATGGGAATTTTGGGCTGGTCATTCTGTCAGGATTAGTCAGGCGAGTACAAAGGCAGCGAATATGGCAAGGGAAATGTGCACACAGGAACAACGACTCATGTATGCTAGAACCCAGGAGTGCAAGTAGAGTGTGACATCAAAACCAATATATGAAAAGGGATGTGGGGTAAGCACCTGACCGCGAGGAAAGTCGGCAAGCGCCTTACCCCCAATTGCTGTTACAGGTACTGACAGCGCTAAACCCACGTGGAGGGCAAGCAATGACAGGATCTGTGAACTAACACTCTTGATGGTATTAAATAAGGGAACTAAAGAACTGTACTCACGAGGACGAGATAAACCTCTTGAATGTCAGCTAGCCCACGAATCCTGTTGATGAAACTGGGACCCCGAAAGGCTAGAACAGCAATGGGAGGAAAACTAAATACCTAAGTTGGAATAGTGATTACAAATTAGTGAGGAAAACCTAAGCATTCACACAGGAGCTAGCTACAACCGCACACCACACCTAATAATCAAATGGGAAATAAATGCAGAAGTGCAATGGAAAACATGGAATGGATCCCAATAGAAAGTAAGGATCAGGAGCAGGGAAAAACGAAATAACCAATGCAAACTTCTCCCTACCCCTCCAAGGAAAAGACAGGAAGCTAATCTAAGAGGAAGGCTAAGGCATACGGGTTTACAGCAACAAAGGACAGAGTCCAAGAAATATAGAACACAGACAAACTGGGCTGCATCTAAAAGGGGAAAGCACTGAGAAATGCTGCCTGCAAACAGAGGAAGACAAAAAGGGAATCAAGGGAGCAGAAATCAATTAGCGCATGAATCCGAGATTCAGGGCGGAGGAACAAGAAAACAGGAACTAGGAACTAGGTACAAAGGCAAGGAACAAGGAACAAGGGACTAGTCACAACTGGAACACTGCAAACGATGACCAGCGCTGGACTGAAGTAAGACTGAGGCTTTAAAGCTGCTTAACGAGCACACGCCTCAGGTGTGCTGATTGCTGCACCTGCAGCCACAGCTGTTCCCTATCCTCCACCCAACCTTGTCCTGCAAGGGTGGAGGTGGAGCAGTGGGCCAGGCATTCTGGGAAGCATAGTCATTTGGTTAAAGAAGCATGCTGGCTGCCAAAAACCTGGAATGGATCCGGAAGGGAAGTAGCTTGGAAAATAGGGATTTAGCGCTCCCAATTCATCACAGCACTGTAGCATAAGGTTCGGAGGAAAGGTCCATTAGGGAATAAACCCCAAATCATGCCCCCAAGTGGTGGGAACGGGAGCGAAGGGAGCGAGTCGTGACACTGATGAACCTGCATAACCGGGTGGAAGACGAGACAGAGGACATTGCGGATGACAGTTGCTTTGCTTCCATATTCTCATGGATTCTGCAGTGGATGGCAAACATCTTCAAGCTTCTTGCAGCAGTATTAGTGATGGTGATGTTTGGATTCTGTGTGATCAGGATAATAATTACACAGTGTAAGAAGACAGCAAAGAAAGCAGTAGGAATTAAGATTATGATTGATGTCGAATCAGGGTTTGGACCCAAGGAATTGACAGACGAAGATGTCCGAAAATATATAGAGGCCATCATTGTGGCACCTGAAGGGACGATGTTCCTGTATCCGAAGAATCACAAGAAGTATGTGGGACGATGGGTCTATTATAATTCAAATGGACAGTGCAGCTACATGACCTGGAGTGTGGGCAAACATGTTAAATCAGCCGGTGCCCTGAGGGGGGTGATGAAGATCTGGACTCCAAAGAAGCACTTCTTCAAGAGAAGGTATCAAGATGTGGAAACTGGTAACGGGGTGGTCAAATGTATAGGAGCAGCTGCATGCCTCTGCCGAAAATTCTACCCCCTCGCTCCTGTATGTTGGAAGCCTGAGATCGTGCCGTGCTTGACACCGGCAGTTGTGACCATACCACAGAATATCCGAAAGAAGGTACCCTCTGAGAAAGCCCTACCAAATATATTCCCGAAGAGATGACAATCTGAGGGAGGAACTCCCCGAAGGAATAAGAAAAGAGCAAAAGAGGAGCTTGTGGCGTCACGAAAGACAAGCGTGACACCTCGAGAATGCTGACTGAAGGGAATACATAGAGCTTATAGAAACTGATGACAAAGTTAAGAATCGAGTAAACTTTCATGTGCGAGAAAAAGATTGCATGTTTGTGAGGCACTGCAGAAAATGCAAGCCGTTGAATAGCTGTACAGATGCTTTAACGCAAGTAGAATAAGTGATCATAGAAGCTGGCTATATGTAGTGAATAGACTGCAGGCGGAGCCACCATTATATAGAAGCTGAAAATCGGTTTCATGAATTTAGTAAGCCCGGACCCATGGAGAGGAAATGCAGAGAACTGTGTTGCAGCAAAGAATTAGCTGAGATCGTGAAAATGAATGGCAAGGCTGTCTGGCCTGGCGTCAAAGTTAAGGCAGCCAAGGCTGGTTATCTATTCTTGAAGGTGGCAAATGTGCGAAGCTGAATCATCCCTTATTAATGTGTTAATTAAGAATACCAAGTGTGCCAAGTTTTATTTATTTAAGACATTCAATTGCTGCAAAATGGACCAAATCATGATCTCCTGTCACGTGAGCCAAGGATGGAAATAGAGTTGAGCTTAGAGTTCTAGAATAACTCCCTTATATTCCCAGAGACAAGAATGCTCTCAATCCCAAGTTCAAAGACAATCTTCATGGCAGAAGGCATGGGTGATGAGATGTTGGGCTAATTGGGTGGGAGTTAAAGTCAAGTCCACCTCCTGGCACCTGGTTCTGAGCTTGCGTGCTGCTAAGTGAACCAAATGTTCCAGACATGGCACAAGCGTGCCAACCAATTGTAGAGGGCCATGTAACAAAGGGCCTGACAGTTTGTGAGCAAATGATATACTGTGTACTTAAGAGTGTTGAAGATGACTTGCTTTAGAGGTGGGCATGATATCCACCTGACAGTAGATATCCAATCACAATCCCACTCGGTCTAGAAAGTATACTTAGATGGTGGCGCTAGAGAACCCAACGATGATGGTGGCTCTTCTGCGAGCTCTGCGTAGAGCTCCCTTAATATCCTGAAAAACAACATCTGCAGGTATAGAAACGTTGCGTTGAAGGTGCCAAAAATATTCCTGAACTGCCCCAGTCACTCATATGTGAAGCAGACAGCCCCGGGGGGGGGGCTTCCCTGACACGATTGAAGAAACGGCAGCAACTGGCGGGAGAACAGCCGAGCCCGTAGCAGGGAGCCAGCAGTCGGCATACAACTGATAGTGGCGCAGGGGGCTCACACGTGGTTGACGAGGCGACGCCGACCCGGGGTAGAACTGATGGAGTGTGGTGTTGAGGGGCCCACCCGAACAATGGGCAACCACTCAGTGCAGAAAATAGCAGCATTGCCCGGCGAGAGTCTATGTGTGACCTGCTGACATGGTGTCCACAGCACCGCCCCGGGGCCGAAACAGAAATGCTGCGACTCTGGTGTAAAAAGAGACCAGCATCCCACAATACAGGACCAAAGCAGCGCTCAAACTGCGAGCTGAAAGTAAGGTTGCCAGCCTGAGTTCTTGGACCGAAGCAGACGGGTGGTAGAAGAGAGATGCGGAACAAAGGGACCCGACATCAGCAGGCCGTCGGTAACTGCCGGAGCCCCATCAACCGTCTTCTGTGGGAGTCAGCTCCAAGATCACAGGTGCGTGGTGCCGGCAAGGCAGACTGCGCTGCCGGAGTGTTACGCTCACTTGGTCTCTGTGGAGGCGTTGGGGCACAGTTGCAGCCCTCCCTGGAATTAGATCATCTTCTTCAGGTTTTGTCCCCTACAAATCTGCTGTGGGCAGTGACAATCGGTGGCACTGCTCCTGTGTGGATATGGGGAAACGTGAGTGCGTTGATAGGTGACTATGGTATCTCCCTAAACCTTCGACCCAAGGTGCGATTTTAGTGGGCACGTACTGGCCCATAAGGCTCACCTGGTAATGATGAGCTCTCTGTCCTGCTGCTTCTGGCAGGGGCGCTTGTTAATGGAATCGAGTTCCTTCACTGATTCCTGAGAATTAGTCCAGTCCTGCTGCAACTAAGCTCCTCATTCTGCTTTCTTGCAATGTCTCTTGCCTTTTCCCCTTGTTCTGCTTTCTTGCAATGTCTCTTGTCTTTTCCCCTTTTTCTGCTACAGATGGTCCGAGTTCGGATGATGCACGTCGTGCCGCGGTGCCCAGATGATGCTGTCTGCGTTCCGAAATGCTTACAGGTGAACCGCGGTGCCAGGAAGAAGCTGACTGCGCTCCAAGATGTTTGCGGGTGAGCCGCAGTGCCAGGTAGATGACTGCGCTCCAAGATGTTTGCGGGTGAGTCGCAGTGCCAGAAGGAAGCATTCAGGAGAGAGCAGAATCCGCCAGATGGTGAGTATGATTATTGATGGCAGGATCTCTTCAGGTAAGTTGAATCCCAGGCGACGGTGAGCGTTACGCTGCACGGAGGTGCAGAATAACGCGAAGCATCTGTCTTGAGGATCGGGGCAGTTTATATAGCTGAGATCTTGGGCACGCCCAATAGGGCCGGTCTACCAGCCACATCCTGCCACTCCTCGAGATGAGCACGTGCAAAGGCAATCCATTAGCAGCCACACCTAAGAATACACTGGGGGCTGCTTAATGTATGGAATGTTCAAGGTTAATGCATCCTGCTTAATGGATGGAATGTTCAAGGTTGATGCATCTGATGTGCTATGTCCATAATAAAAGCTTCTTGGTGTTAAATGGATGTTCTTGTTTACTTTTGTTCATGAGCCTGGTGCCAAAGGCGCCAGGACAGTGTCCACCCAGGTCTCTTGTGCATGCAACCCCTGCATGCCTCTTCCCCTGACTTCATGACCATGACACGGAGCGAGCCGTAGAGCAACAGGCATAAGCAAGGTGCACCGGGCCCAACCGGGGAACATGGGTGGCCCAGGGTGCAGCAGGATGTCCCACGGGAACGCTGTGCAAAACGTGGAGACGAGGGTCCCATCCCCTGAACCTCGTTCCACAGCACCCAAACACACATTACACCATCAACCGGCGGTGAGCCAGGGAGGGGAGGAGTGGGAAGAGCTAAGCAACAGTACTCCTGCAGACGACCGGCGCTCTTGCCCCCCACAGTCAACCATCCACAGCAGGGGCCAACAGGGGGATTCCACGAACAGCATGAACAGCGCCTCGAGGCGGCATACTGCCTCTATAATACTGTACCTTGGCTTGGAGGCAGTTTGGAGCCCAACCCCCACCCCCTGACCCCCCGCCCTGTCTCCCAGCGTGAATCACTACTTTGGCTCTGGGATGGGGACTGCCGAAATCAGTGACTCGACTGCAGGGGCAGCCTGAGGTTGGCACTCAGCCTCTCCACAAAATAACCAGGCATGGGAATCAGTTGGCCCATCACCACAACATGGACACAACAGAGAACCAAAAAGGTTGATACAACTGCACAGGTATATGAAATGCGGTGAGCGAATGGTGGTAGTCCAGTATACGCTCCCTCAATGAAGGTCTCAGTACTGCCCATCCAACGTACCACACGAACCGTTTATCACAGAGTAGTGCAAGAAGAGAAGGCCAACAACCCAAGGACTAACTCAGCTACCCTGTCCAGCGGAAGTGCGCACTGGCTCTGTAACACACAGCGGCAACAGCAAGCCATCTGAGCTCAATCCCTGCACTGAACAATTTTCAAAAGGCCAACAGCTGGGTATCGACCAACACTGCAGGGAACATGTGGAGTGGAGTGTAGAATTCAGAATGAGGTGGTGACCCCCCAGGTTCACCGTGGAGTGGATACGGAGAGCCGCCCAGAGATAGGCACAAGAGTGGGGAGGTAGAACACTGCTAACATTGCATCCCCATCAGCAGTGTACCCTGAGAGAGAGCCATAGCTCTGTATTCAGCACAATTCCACAAAAGAGGAGACCCACAACAAGACCCTTCAGTGGCAACCTAAACCAGTTTATATCGGTCAACAGTCAAGAGGCCCAAACAGGGATCACTGTCGTCCCCCAACCTCTCCAAAAGAAAGAGCAGGAACACACGGGTGACAACCCCAGCTGAAAACCAGCAGTGGGCAACCATCAAGTGCTACGTCTGCGCCCACAGAGGGGTAAGACTGCCCGTCATAGTTGTCAGGAACTGGAGATTGTGGAAGCACTGGAGGCTATGATCAGCGCGCGCTCCAGTCCTCACCCAAGATCCCTGCCGTACCTTTAAGAGGCTGGCTTCTCCCACAAGCCGGTGCGTTGTATCTGTTTGTCAACGCTCGGTTCGTGTGCTGGAGTTTCCTCTTGGATCCTTCTGTACCTTCAGCAAATCTACTTACCGCCTTGATTCCTGCCCTAGTCACCCTCCTCCTACCTGCCGTGCCTCTTTTGTTTGCATGCTCTATTTTCTCTCCCGCCTTATAATTCTTCATCTTTCCACTCCTGGTGTCTCGGCGCCGCCTGTTCAGTGCTTTTGCCTTTTGTTAGTCCTATTTGCTCCTGTTCCTTTCGCCACTCAGCTTATCTTTTTTTTAATTTATTTTGAATTGTGGGTGCCGGTATCCTTACTTCTATCAGCGCTGCCTAGCCCTTCACAGGTTTGGGTCCCTGTTGCTCTGACCTCACCCCGGGAAACTTTGCCTTTACTCAATCAGACTAGATCCGTATACTTTTCTATTTTTCCTTTCGGTCAGCCTTGCCTAAACTGTTTAGGATATTCTTTTTGTCATAGTTTCTTCTTATCACGTGGTGTTGCCTTTTTCACCTTATATCCTTTACTCTTATCTGCATTCTATTAGGAGAACTTCGGGAGTTCTATGCAGTTTATACTCCCAGCAGTCTGAACAATTGAGGAATCTGACTTCTATTTTACAAGTATTCCTCTTTGGTGTGGAGAAGCTACGCCTTCCTTTTCGATTGAGAGGAACCGACTACTCCCCATCTGAACCCATCCGGAAACAGGGTTTTTTCTGCATTTGTGCTTTTTCCCTGGAAATTAGGACTGGCCCTCTGGGGATCCCCGAGGTCAGAGTTACATCTCTGCCAAGGTGGCCTCCGGAGGGGCCAGACCCTACCTACACGATAAGAAGGTCCGAACTCCAAAGGACAAGACTCCCTCAAGGAGAAAGGATCAGAAGAAGCCCGAGGCCAACCCTAAAGAATCCTTCCCAGAAGATCCAGGTGAGGAGTTGGGGGAGGAAGCCTTGGTTCATGACAGCATACAACGCCCAATAACCATCATGGCCTCACTAGAGCACTATCAGGAATTGGTGGCTGCTTTACAGAACCTTACTTCAGAGGTGCAGGCTTTACGGACAGAGAATGTAGCCCTCAGGCAGCAGGTAGTGTTACATCGGGATGATCGTGGAGACCTGCCTACGATGCCCCTTTCCTTTGGTAAATATGATGGTCACCTGGGGGGTCTGAAAGAATTTCTGGATGCCTGCAGAGTGTATTTCGCCTTCCGACCTCACGCCTATGAGACTGCCAGATCTAAGGTGGGGTTCATCATAGCCAATCTAATTGGAAACGCGCTTGCATGGGCCACACCCTTGGTTACCAGAGATGATCCCGTTTTGAGCGACTATGATCGTTTTACAGAAGTTTTTGGTGAAAGATTTGATAGACCACAAGTATTCTATTCTTCTCTGGAAGCAATACTTGATGTCCAACAGGGAAACACGGACATACAGACCTATCTCTCCCGTTTCTAGAGGCTGGCAGCCAAGGCAGATTGGCCTGATTCTGCTTAGCAAACAATCTTCAGACGGGGTCTTTGTGAAGAAATCAAAGACGAGGTAGCCAGAGTGGCTCGTCCGGCATCCTTTCAGGAATTGGTGACTTTGTCACTTCAGATCGAGTTCCGTCTTCAAGAGAGAAGATCCGAAAGAAGAAGAACCAGAGGCTTCCCACAACAGTCCAGTCAACCATCCCCTGCTCCTCCACCTCGAACTACCCCTAGGACTGATGAACCTATGCAGATTGGGGCAGCTCGCGGTCCCTTGACGCAAGAAGAAAGAAGAAGAAGGAGAGAGGCAGGATTATGTATGTACTGCTGCTCCTCGAAGCATTTATTGAGAGACTGTCCTGAAGTCCCACCTAGACGACAGGGAAACTTCTACCCCCGATCCACAGCAAGGGAGGTTTCGGGGGAAGCAACAAGCACCCTTGCTACTACACAAGAGCAGTAAGCACCCCTGAGGATAACAGCCTAATGGTGTTTCGGGTCAACCTGTGGTAGACCGAAGATTCCCCCACTGAGGTGTTCGCTATGCTAGACTGCGGAGCTGCTGGAAATTTCATTGACTCTAAATGGGCAGCTGAGCATCTAATCTCCACCATACCCAAGCCCACCCCGATTCCAGTAGAAGGGGTCGATGGTAGGCCCCTGTCATCCGGACCTATAACGCTGGAGAACATTCCATTAAGGATGAGGCTCGGCCAACATGAAGAGTTTTTGGTATTTGACCAGATCTGTGCTGCTCATTTTCCGTTAGTTATAGGAATTCCTTGGCTAAGGAGACACAACCCTCACATTGATTGGACTACCAACAGGGTCTCTTTCAATTCGACCTTCTGTGAGTCCCACTGTATCAACCGTTCTGCTTCCCCTAACACCCTAGAACACAGCCAGTGTGGTGTTCAGGAACCTGTCACTGTGGCCTCAGTTCCTGTACATTATCAAGACTTCTCAGAGGTGTTTATGGACACCATACCCAGACAACTACCACCACATAGACCTGAGGATTGCTGCATTGACTTAATTCCGGAGGCTGTGGTACCCTTTGGTAGAATGTACTAGGGGTGTACCGAACTTCGGCTTCGAGTAATTGTTCGGCCGAATTCCGGCCGAAATTAGCTATTCGGCATTCGGCCGAACAATTAATTAATTATTACTCGAAGCCGAAGCTGAACGTAACTAAAGCAGAGCGCCTGTAAGACTGGGATCATACGTAACATTGTTCAAAGCCTTTATCTTGTCAGCCTTTGCTGTGGTCAGCGGAGGTGGTGGCCGTATAATGGGATCAGTGAAACCGTCAAGGGCACTTCACTGGAATGTGAGAAGGGGGGAGGGCCAAACAGGGGGGGGGGTTTGTGCGTGCAGCCACTCATTTACTTTTAGCCGCAGAGGGCTGAGAGCGCAGAGGGCTGAGAGCGTAGGGCGGGTGATGCAGGAAGCCCCAGGGAGGCTGGAGAGGTGCATAAACACATGAATCGTGAGTGTTTATAGCCCCTGCATTTACATCTGACTCGAATCAAGGGTCAGGGGGCTTGTTTGTGAACAGGAGGAGAGAGGCTACTGGGCGCATCCATGGGTGATGAAAGCAGCACCAGAGTAGCTGCTTGGCACTTGAGCCCTATTGAAAGGTCACAGCTGGCAGATGCTGTTTTCTGCTAATGAGGCCACTTCCCCTGTTAAGCCACACCCGAGCTTCCCAGCAGTGGCTGCCAAAAGGAATCAGAGAGGCCATTAGCACGGCCCGCCTAAGCATTAAGAAAGCACATGTTATCTTCTTGACTCTGGTGGGAGCGCACCGTGGAAAGAAAATAATCAAGCAGCTTCAGGTTAATGTAAATCGAGGTTTGCCCGGCCAAGAATATGTTCGGGGAAATGTGAAAGTGTCTATTTAAAAGTTTCACCTTCAGTAAGATGGTCGGGTTTTCGTTTGGGAAGCCGTGACATGTCCTCTTAGGGAGGAATAGTCTGCTTACTGGAAACAGCCTGGGGCCTGGTGAGCTACCTCTTAAATGTGCATCTGGACAAAAAGTTCCTAATGGAGATCAGTCCATCTGAATAAGAGTGGGGCGGCAACCTCCTTTGTTACAGTCCAAGAGGACTGGCTGCTAATTGCTGCCAGGTGACTCTAAAAAGATACCTGCAGACAAACCCACAGGCCTCTGTCAGCACTTAGGAAGGTGTCAGGAGTCATGTGTTCCCTGCTGTTGTGTGGGAGATACTTTAAGATATACCTTCCTTTAGGAGCCCTGGTGCAAAAACGCCTACAAATAATGTTATTTGCACTACGACAATGTATTGCCTTGTGCTAGTATTGTACAAAATGACACTTGCACCAGTGCAAACTTTGTGCAATTTGGCGAATGTTGGCTATTGTCATAGATTTGTTGCCTGCTGGTACACTTATGTTCGCGAAATATATAGGTGGACAGCCCATATTTAGTGGAAAAAACAGTATCTTCCTACCTTTCAAATATACCTTACTCTCCAGTGCTTTAAGTGATATTGGAAATTAAAGGGGCCTCTAATGAGTAACAAAGGAAAATATATTTATTGGGTCCTAAGAATTTAGTGATGTGCCATAAGTAACTAAGGAAACTTTATTTTGTTTATTTATTGTGCATTTGTAATCTATGCTATGCCATGATCTATTTATAAGCATGTCCTTCACTGAAGTCCTGTTAAAACAAGCATTGGCAAAGCCAACAGTTTTGGCTTGTTATGCATATCTTGACACATTTCCAGTAGTAAGCTACTATTCGGTAACTATTCGGTTCCGGCCGAATATTTATTTCTACTATTCGGTATCCGGCCGAATAGTAAATTCACTATTCGGTACACCCCTAGAATGTACCCCTTGTCGTTACCAGAGAGGAAGGCTTTAAGAGAGTACCTCGACGCTAATTTACAGAACGGATTAATCCAAGAGTCCAAGTCCGCCTGTGGGGCATCCTTATTCTTCATTCCCAAGAAGGACTCGACAGAGCTCCGCCCTTGCATAGATTACAGGGGTCTAAACAAGATTACCATCCGGGATAGATATCCCATGCCCCTAATTCGGGATATCTTGGAGGCAGTACAGGGGGCGGTGTACTTTACTAAGCTTGATCTAAGAGGCGCTTATCACCTCTTAAGAATCAGGCAAGTGACGAGTGGAAGACGGCGTTCCGCACCCCCTTCGGACTCTTTGAATACTGTGTGATGCCCTTCGGTCTCGTAAACGCACCAGCCATCTTCCAGAGGTACATGGACAAGATATTCGCCGACATGTTGTTTTTGTCGGTAGTAGTGTACCTGGACGACATCCTAATCTTTTCCAAGTCTTTATCAGAGCACCGATCATTGGTCAGATTAGTTCTACAGCGTCTGCAGTTCCATCATTTACTGGTAAAGAGAGAGAAGTGTTCATTTGAATCCACAACAGTGTCCTACTTGGGTTTCATACTATCCAAGGATGGTATTGAGATGGATGCTAATAAGGTAAAGGCCATTAGAGATTGGAAGGAACCTACCAATGTCAAGGAACTACAAGGGTTTCTAGGACTGGCTAACTTTTACAGGAGGTTTATTCCCAACTTCTCCAAGAAGGTACTCCCTTTGACCTCCTTATTGAAGAAGGGTGTGAGGTTCATATTCGAAGTCGAACCTCAAAGAGCTTTCAGTTTCTTAAAGGAATGTTTTCTACAGCACCCATCCTGGTCCAACCGGATCAGGCCAAGCCTTTCATTCTTGAAACAGATGCTTCTGGAGGGGCGGTAGGGGCTGTCTTACTCCAAAGGACGGAAGACGGCTATGAGCATCTGGTTGCTTACTACTCCAAGACACTTACTAGTAGTGAGTGCAACTACTCTGTAATCGAAAAGGAGCTGTTGGCCATAAAATTGGCCTACCAAGAATGGAGACATCTCCTACAAGGTGCCACACATCAATTCACCATTAGAACTGACCACCGTAACTTCGGGTTTTGCAACAGTTAGAATGTTCTAACGCCAGACACGCCAGATGGGCTTATTTTTTCTTACAATACGACTTTATGATTACGTACATACCTGGCACAGAAAACAGGAAGGCCGACGCTTTGTCCAGAAGCCTAGGAGAGTCATCTAGTTCCTATAAGGAACATGAACTGGTTTTTCCGCATCTCACCGTCCTAGCTTCTATAGTTTCGTTCCTTCAAGACCTAATCCCACAGTATCAGAGGTGTTCCGGAATTCCGTTATCTGTTAACCAGGATAAGGACGGACTGTTCTATCATGAAGGAGCTCTCTACATTCCTACGAAGGAGTTGCAAAAGCTAATACTTTCTTGGTGTCATGACACCCCTCTATCCGGTCGTCCCGGTATTTGGAAGACCTTTGATCTTATCCAGAGAGGATTCTGGTGGCCTACCTTAAGAAGAGATGTAGGCCAGTATGTGTCTGCTTGTTCGGTATGTGCTTCCAACAAGAACCGAACAGGAAGGCCGCTGGGGTTGTTACAACAACATTCCCTACCAGACCGTCCTTGGGAACATATATCTACAGATTTTATCGTGGATCTCCCTCCATCATATGGCATGACTACAATCATGGTGACCATTGACTCCTTTAGCAAGCTAGTGCATTTCTCTGCCTTCAAGCAAGTCCCTTCAGCCTCTGAGATGGCCGCAACTTTTCTCCAGGACATTGTTCGTCTTCATGGTGTACCTCAGACCATTGTGTCCGACAGGGGACCCCAATTCACCTCAAAGTTTTGGTCCTCCCTTTGCCAAGCACTCGGAATTCACATGGCTCTTTCCTCAGGATATCATCCACAGAGCAACGGCCAAACAGAAAGACTTAATGCCAATTTAGAACAATATCTTAGGTGTTTTTGCAGTCCACAACAAGAAGAGTGGTATCGCTTCCTCCCACAAGCGGAATTCGCTTATAACAATTCCCTTCATACCTCGATCCAGATGAGCCCTTTCTATTGTACTTACGCATACCATCCTCAACACCTACCCTGGCTCAGTCCTCCTTCTACCAAGATTCCGGCTCTAGATTCGATTCTACTAGACCTACAGAAGGTGCACAAGCTCGCTAAGGAAGCTCACCAAGCAAGTCAACTAGCGCAGAAGAAGTGGGCTGACAAGGGTCGTCGCGCCCATCCAAGCTGGAAGGTCAGACAATTGGTCTGGTTATCCACCAGGTATCTACCTAGATGGGTTCATAGGGGGAGGTTCTCCTCTCGTTTTCTTGGGCCTTTCCCCATTTTGCAACAAATCAATCCAGTTGCATATAAGCTCCAGCTACCAGACTATCTTAAGAAGGTGCATCCGGTCTTTCATGTATCCCTTCTCAAAGAATACAAGGATGATCCCTTCAAGAGACCTGTGAACCGCTCACGTGCCCGAGTGATCTCGACACCTGAAGAATATGAAGTATCTCATTTGGTGGATTCCCGTTACCGCAAAGGCCGGTTATACTACTTGGTTCATTGGAAGAATTATCCAGTAGAAGAGAGGACATGGGAACCTGTGAGCCATATACATGCCCCACGTCTGGTGCAGAGGTTCGATCGACTTCATCCGGGCAAACCTGGGGGTGCCCCGAGGAAGAAGGGGTATACTGTCAGGAACTGGAGATTGTGGAAGCACTGGAGGCTATGATCAGCGCGCGCTCCAGTCCTAACCCAAGATCCCCGCGTACCTTTAAGAGGCTGGCTCCTCCCACAAGCCGGTGCGTTGTATCTGTTTGTCAACGCTCGGTTCGTGTGTTGGAGTTTCCTCTTGGATCCTTCTGTGCCTTCAGCGAATCTACTTACCGCCTTGATTCCTGCCCTAGTCACCCTCCTCCTACCTGTCATGCACCAGCCCTGGAAATTCATGCATAGGTGGAAATACCACTAACATGGTTCTGATTGTTCCAGGTTGAAGGTCTAGTGTTTTTCCAATATGGCCGCCGGGAACTATAAACAACGATGCAAACTGGCGCTTAGCGCGTTGTATCGACTTCGTTACGTTCGCTGCCAGTTTCGTTTCCAGAGGCGACTTGCAGTTCAGAGCTAATTCTCTCCCTGTCTCCCTTCTCTGTATGTGTTTCACCCTTATTCCCTCACGTGGGTGTTTTCAGGTTAAGGTAAGGTAGCGGTTGGTTCTGTTTCTCTATTCGTTCATACACATAGCGCTAACCTCCCTTTGTGTCTGCCGCTATTTCCCTATAAGTGTCTACATCGGCTATCTCTCTCAGCCTTTTCTCTTTATTTTACCGACGTCCACTGTATCGGAAGTCTTACCTTATTCTATTTCTTTCCCGTTATCTTTTTCTTACCTATTTCTTTCTTTTGTGGAACTACTGGACTCTGATTTCTATATTCAACCCATCATTAACTCCATCAGAGGAATTGTTGGAGAATTTGTGTACTGTTTCCAAGGACAATTGAAAGATACTCTCAAACAAACACTCACCGCATCTACAGACGGACAGTTACGATCTCTCAGGGTTTTTTGCCTTTGGGCTTTTTCCCAGCACGAAGGGCGTGCTCCTCGGGTTTCCCCAAGATCTGTAAAACACCCAGATCAAGGTGGCCACCGAGGGAGCGCGTCCTTACTTACGTCAGAAAAAGGAGAAGAAGTCAGGAGAAAGCGTAAGAACTAGGAAGAAGACAGAAGCATTAAGGTTGGAGGAGATACAAGAAGACCCAGGTGAGGAGGAGAAAGGGGTAGAGGAATCCAGTTTTGACAGTATACAACGCCCAATCAAACCTATGGCGTCTCCGGAACAGATACAGGAGATGTGCAACGCCATACAAGGACTCAGAGTGGAGATGCAAACCCTACATGCTGAGAACCTTCTACTTCGTCAACAGGCTGCAGCTAGAACAGAGAGTAGAGATGATCTACCACCTATGCCATTCTCATATGGTAAATATGAAGGAAACCCCAAGACAATAAAGGAGTTCCTAGATGCCTGTGCAGTATATTTTTCCTTCAGACCTAGAGCTTTCGAGTCTGAAAGGGCTCGGATAGGATTTATCATTGCTAACTTAGCGGGTAGTGCTCTGGCCTGGGCGACCCCCCTGGTCACTAACCAGGATCCTTTGGTTAATGATTATGCTGTATTCATACAGGGCTTCAAAGACCGTTTTGAACGTCCGGAGGTCCAGTATACCAAATACGAAGCTTTCCTCGATGTAAGGCAGGGAAATCAGGACCTTCAAGCTTACATTGCGCAATTCCAGAGTCTAGCAGTATCCGCTGGTTGGCCAGATACAGCGCAACAAACAATCTTCAGAAGGGGATTGAACGAAGAAATGAAGGACGAATTGGCCCGCGTAGCTCGTCCCAACAGCTTTCGTGAACTAGTTACCCTCTCCCTCCAGATCGAATTTCGGATCCAAGAGCGACGTTTGGAGAGAAGGAGAGGAAGAGGCTATGTCCAAAGGTATAGTCCTCCACAAGGAAGAAGAGAGCGCCCAACTCTAGAGGAACCGATGCAGATAGGATCTACCAGAGGACCCTTAACCAGGATTGAAAGGAAGAGAAGACAAGAACTGAACCTCTGTATGTACTGTGGATCCTCTAGACACAGCCTCAAGGACTGTTCTGAAATCCCCTCCAGAAGACAGGGAAACGACAGACCCCAGGTCTATGCAAGGGAGATCGTGGGGACAACGGCTCAAACCCTTGCAATCTTACCAGATTCAGTCAGGAAGGAATAGAAGACAACCGTTTAATGGTATTTCAGGTCTTGTTTTCCTACAACTTGAAACAGAATATCCCTGTACTAGCCATGCTAGATTGTGGAGCTGCGGGAAATTTCATTGATGTCAACTGGGCCCAAGAAAACCAAATTCCACTCCAAAAAAAAACAACCCCTCTCCCAGTTGAAGGTGTAGATGGACGTCCTTTATCTTCCGGAGTTATTACGATGGAAACGGTTCCTATCTCATTGGGAATGGGACACCACACGGAGAACCTTAGCTTTGATGTCATCAGAGCGGCACATTTCCCTCTGATACTAGGTATCTCCTGGTTACGACGTCATAACCCCACAATAGATTGGACAGCTAACAAACTCAGCTTTGATTCTGAATATTGCGGAGAACATTGCATGAAGGGACTCCAGGTGGAAGTCCAAGCTAGCATTTCCAAAGGACTATCCCACATTTCTGTTTCCTCTATCCCCGTACAGTACCAGACTTTTTCTAAGGTGTTTGAAAAGAAGATTGTAGCATAGACCTCAAGGAGGAGGTCTCTCTTCCATTTGGACGGATGTACCCTTTGTCCTTAGCAGAAAAGGCTACTCTGAAAGAGTATCTAGATACCAACTTGGAGAACGGACTGATCCGACCATCAAGGTCTTCAGGAGGAGCATCATTGTTCTTTATATCTAAAAAGGACTCAAAGGAGTTACGCCCATGTATCGATTACAGGGGTTTAAATAGCCTGACTATCCGTGACAGATACCCAATGCCCCTTATTCGAGATATTCTCGAGGCTGTCCGGAATTCCAGAGTATTCACCAAAATCGACCTAAGAGGGGCCTACCATTTGTTAAGGATTAAAAGAGGGGATGAGTGGAAGACTGCATTCAGAACACCAATGGGGTTATTCGAATACTGCGTGATGCCATTTGGATTAGTGAACGCCCCGGCGATATTTCAGAGATTTGTGGACAAGATCTTTGCAGATCTTCTATATACATCTGTCGTGGTATATCTGGATGATATACTGATCTTCTCACCATCCTTGGAAGAACATCGAATTCAGGTTAATAGGGTTCTACAGAGACTACTAGAGAATCACCTCTTTGCTAAACCAGAGAAGTGCGTCTTCGACGCTTCCGAAGTCTCATACCTCGGTTTTATTTTGGCAGCCAATGGGGTACGAATGGATCCTAACAAGATCCGGGCAATAGACCGATGGCCAGATCCTTCTTCTGTTAAGGAAATACAACGCTTCCTTGGTCTGGCAAATTTTTATCGTCGGTTTATTCCTAATTTTTCAGACCTGGTTTTGCCCTTAACCTCACTCCTTAAAAAGGGAGTAGTTTTTCACTGGGATACAGAAGCACAGGAGGCATTCAAGAACCTCAAGAAACGCTTCACTTCTGCTCCAGTTTTGTTACAACCTGATCAGACTAAACCATTTGTCCTGGAGACAGACGCCTCCGGAGGTGCCTTGGGGGCAGTATTATTACAAGAGAATCAAGAAGGGGAAGAACACCCCATAGCTTACTACTCCCGCACCTTGACGGGAAGCGAAAGGAATTATTCTGTGCTCGAGAGAGAGCTATTAGCTATGCGAGCTGCCTGTCAAGAATGGAGACACCTTTTGCAAGGGGCAGCGCAACAGTTCACGATCCGCACAGATCATAGAAACTTGAAGGTACTCCAACAGATGGAGTGTAGAAATTCGAGACACGCTCGCTGGGCATATTACTTTTCTAATTTCGACTTCCAAATCACCTACATTCCTGGATCTCAGAACAGTGTTGCGGACGCATTATCCCGAAGCTGGGAGAATGAGAAGCCAGAATTACAGAGGGAAAGAATCCTACCGAAGCATCATTTTTATATGATCGCAAATCTTTTTCTACAAGAAGTTCATAGTGGATTGGAAGAATTCACACAAGAAGTAAGAGAAACCTATCAATTGCAAGACATAGACGGATTATGGTTTCGCCAGTCTGCACTATTTCTACCCACCTCAACTCTTCAGAACCAAGCCATCCACTTTTGTCATGATCTACCCTTGGCAGGACATAAGGGGGAAAAGGCAACTTATGAACTGATATCCAGAAGTTTTTGGTGGCCATCTATGCGAAAAGATATCACCTCCTATGTTTCTACTTGCCCCATCTGTGCTATCAATAAGACCCCTCGTCAAAGACCATTAGGACTCTTACATCAAGCCAAGGCACCGACACGTCCTTGGGAAGACCTTTCGATGGATTTTGTAGTAGAGCTACCAACTTCAAATGGTAAAACAGCAATTTTGGTAACGATTGATTCTTACACAAAGCTAGCCCACTTTGTAGCGTTACAAGGAGTACCCTCTGCCTCCGAAACGGCTACCATATTCCTCAAGGAGGTTATAAGACTACACGGCTTACCCCGAACCATAATTTCGGACAGAGGAACCCAATTTACCTCAAATTTTGGGGACTCCCTTTGTCATCAACTTGGAGTTCAACGAGCTCTCTCCTCGGGGTATCATCCTCAATCAAACGGACAGACGGAGAGACTGAACGCCAATTTAGAACAGTACCTCCGTTGCTATTGCAATAGAGAGCAAGACAACTGGGCTTCTTTGCTACCCATGGCAGAATTTGCCTATAATAACACTTATCATACAGCTATCAAGATGAGTCCCTTCAAATGTACCTACGGGTACCATCCTCATCACTTACCAGGAATCATAGCTCCAAGATCTAAGATATCCACACCAGCCATTGAAGAGATGTTAATGGATCTCAGGGTCTCTCACAAAGAAGCATTGCGAGCATTGGAAGACAGTAGGAGGAAGTACAAGGTGTCAGCCGACACCAAAAGAAGCCCCAATCCATTATGGAAACCAGGAGATCGAGTCTGGCTCTCTACTCGGTATTTACCTCGTTGGATCCATATGGGTAAATTTGCAGCCAGATTTATAGGTCCATATCGCATTCTATCCAGGATCAATCCAGTTGCATTCAAGTTACAACTACCCAGCGCCTTAAGAAGAATACATCCGGTCTTTCATTCCTCTCTTCTAAAGGCTCATAAGGACGATCCTTACAAGAGGACAAGAAGAAGCCCGATTACTGCCCCTTCCGAAGAACCAAAAGAGTATGAAGTGGCCAGATTGGTTGATTCTCGTTATAGAAGGGGAACTCTTCAATACCTGATACATTGGAAGGGATATCCAATTGCTGAAAGAACATGGGAACCCAGATCACATGTACATGCCCCTCGACTGATTCAACAGTTTCACCGACGGAATCCGGGGAAGCCTGGAGGAAGCAGGTATAGAAGGGGGCATACTGTCATGCACCAGCCCTGGAAATTCATGCATAGGTGGAAATACCACTAACATGGTTCTGATTGTTCCAGGTTGAAGGTCTAGTGTTTTTCCAATATGGCCGCCGGGAACTATAAACAACGATGCAAACTGGCGCTTAGCGCGTTGTATCGACTTCGTTACGTTCGCTGCCAGTTTCGTTTCCAGAGGCGACTTGCAGTTCAGAGCTAATTCTCTCCCTGTCTCCCTTCTCTGTATGTGTTTCACCCTTATTCCCTCACGTGGGTGTTTTCAGGTTAAGGTAAGGTAGCGGTTGGTTCTGTTTCTCTATTCGTTCATACACATAGCGCTAACCTCCCTTTGTGTCTGCCGCTATTTCCCTATAAGTGTCTACATCGGCTATCTCTCTCAGCCTTTTCTCTTTATTTTACCGACGTCCACTGTATCGGAAGTCTTACCTTATTCTATTTCTTTCCCGTTATCTTTTTCTTACCTATTTCTTTCTTTTGTGGAACTACTGGACTCTGATTTCTATATTCAACCCATCATTAACTCCATCAGAGGAATTGTTGGAGAATTTGTGTACTGTTTCCAAGGACAATTGAAAGATACTCTCAAACAAACACTCACCGCATCTACAGACGGACAGTTACGATCTCTCAGGGTTTTTTGCCTTTGGGCTTTTTCCCAGCACGAAGGGCGTGCTCCTCGGGTTTCCCCAAGATCTGTAAAACACCCAGATCAAGGTGGCCACCGAGGGAGCGCGTCCTTACTTACGTCAGAAAAAGGAGAAGAAGTCAGGAGAAAGCGTAAGAACTAGGAAGAAGACAGAAGCATTAAGGTTGGAGGAGATACAAGAAGACCCAGGTGAGGAGGAGAAAGGGGTAGAGGAATCCAGTTTTGACACTACCTGCCGTGCCTCTTTTGTTTGCTTGCTCTATTTACTCTCCGGCCTTATAATTCTTCATCTTTCCACTCCTGGTGTCTCGGCGCCGCCTGTTCAGTGCTTTTGCCTTTTGTTAGTCCTATTTGCTCCTGTTCCTTTCGCCACTCAGTTTATCTTTTTTTTAATTTATTTTGAACTGTGGGTGCCGGTATCCTTACTTCTATCAGCGCTGCCTAGCCCTTCACAGATTTGGGTCCCTGTTGCTCTGACCTCACCCCGGGAAACTTTGCCTTTACTCAATCAGACTAGATCCGTATACTTTTCTATTTTTCCTTTCGGTCAGCCCTGCCTAAACTGTTTAGGATATTCTTTTTGTCATAGTTTCTTCTTATCACGTGGTGTTGCCTTTTTCACCTTATATCCTTTACTCTTATCTGCATTCTATTAGGAGAACTTCGGGAGTTCTATGCAGTTTATACTCCCAGCAGTCTGAACAATTGAGGAATCTGACTTCTATTCTACAAGTATTCCTCTTTGGTGTGGAGAAGCTACGCCTTCCTTTTCGATTGAGAGGAACCGACTACTCCCCATCTGAACCCATCCGGAAACAGGGTTTTTTCTGCATTTGTGCTTTTTCCCTGGAAATTAGGACTGGCCCTCTGGGGATCCCCGAGGTCAGAGTTACATCTCTGCCAAGGTGGCCTCCGGAGGGGCCAGACCCTACCTACACGATAAGAAGGACCGAACTCAAAAGGACAAGACTCCCTCAAGGAGAAAGGATCAGATGAAGCCCGAGGCCAACCCTAAAGAATCCTTCCCAGAAGATCCAGGTGAGGAGTTGGGGGAGGAAGCCTCGGTTCATGACAATAGTGGCCATAAAAAGTTGAACCAGCACTGCAGCGGCACAAGGAAGTCTGGCCTCCCCCAGTCCCTCGGTCAGTCTCGAATCAGACTACATTGAGCCCAGAGCTAGCAACAGCTAACCATGGGGAAATCAGAGAAAACTCAACTTTGAAAGCGGACCCTCTTCCAAGACCCCAAACAGCAACCTCTGCTGGAATCCACCGAGTAGACGGGTGAGGCCGAAGAGGACAGTGCCCGGGCCCCAGAGATGGACATTCGAGAGATCCTATTAGACCTCAAGGCGGGCATTCGCGGCCTCGACTCGAAACTGGATTCATTATCCTCCAAAATAGACCTTTTGCAACACCGGCTTGAAAAGCGTGGCGACCGCCTCGATGCAGTGGAGCAGAGGGTTTGCGGGCTGGAAGACAGGAACACCTCACTGGTAGCCAGGGTGTCTGCACTGGAGGTACAGGTGAAAGCGGTGACCGCTAAGAACAAAGATTTAGAGGGGAGAGCTTGACGCGACAATATCTGGGCAGTCGGTGTGAGAGAACGGCAGGGCCTCCCCAAAATGGAGGAATTCATAGAAGCCATGTGAAGGGAATTGTTTGGAGGGCCCACTCTCGCCCAACTGTTTGTTGTCGAAAGAGCTCACAATACGACGGAGACAAGATCCAAATATATCCAGACTTCTCTACTGTGGTCCAGACGTCAGAAAGATCCTACGCGGCTGTGAAGAGACGTCTAAGAGACTGAAACATACCATAGTCCATGCTTTTTCCAGCAAAGCTCCGAGTCCAACATGCATGGAGGACACAATTCTTCCCCTCACCAGAGGCAGCAAGCTCCTTTCTCGACGAGATTGGGTGTCGTCCTCCTCGAAACAGCCCGAGACCCCAGGAGGGAGATCGCGACCAGAGGGACCCGGCTTGAGGCCATATTGTCAGAAAAAAACCAGGGAAATAACACTGTAATCTTCAACATTGAGTTTTTATATTCTTGTTACAGAGGGTTAAGCCATGTAGCACTTGCTAAACACACAAATTTCACCACAAATTGCTGATCTGAAGTACCGTAGACGCAACTATACCCTGATTAGAAAGGGAGCTTGTGGCCTCGGTCGGGCACTAGCACCCCAAGCTCAGCAATGTATAGGGGACACAGGATGAGGGGGTAGGTAACATTAACTGGCGGGTTGGGGGTTACATGTGTGGGAGGGGACATAGTTGGAGCGCAAGGGCAGGACAAGGAGGGTTGGAATGAATGGGTGGGAACAAGGGAGTTTCAGGGTAGTTATGGTTCTTGGCAATCTGGTCCTCGCCAGCACACCCTGCTGGCACAAGAAGCTAAACTAGCAGTATACATTCATAGTGAGAAAACAACGGCAAAGAAGTTCCGAGCATTACTGCATAGACACAGAAGGGTGAGATGGGGTTCAAAGTAGCAACGTGGAACATAAGAGGGGGGAATAACCCTGCCAAGATCCGGAGAATAGCCCAGTATCTCAAAAGACACCACATCGATATAGCATTGATACAAGAAACTCATCTCACTTCCTCCTCCGAAGACAGGTGGGGTGTACGATGGGGATGACATAGATGACATAGATACTTTTCCTCCTTCTCATCCTATGCCAGAGTAGCCATTATGATAAGAAAAGGGGTGACGTTTCATCTAATATCGGTGGCCAGAGATGATGAGCGAGAGCACTGTTGGTGGATGGAATGCTTAAGGGGACACTAGTGGTCCTGGTGAATTCATACTGCCCCAACACAGACAACACAAATGCACTTGATTGAGTCATGACACAGCAAGCTGGTTTCCGTACCGCCACAGTCATTTGGGGCAGAGACCTGAATACTACATTAGAACCTCTGTGGGACCGGTCCAGCAGGCCCCCAAGCGGGATGACCAAAGCGTGCCTCTAAATTCGGGAAATGTACAGCATTCGACCTAATCGACGTATGGAGATCCCACCATCCAAGGGTTCATGACTTCACATACCAATCTTCCGTCCATGGCTCAAGCTCCAGACTAGACTACTTGCTATTGTTCCGGGAATGTGGATTCCACTGTGGGGGGACAGCTGCATTCTCCCGAAAACACGTTCCAACCATTCCCCAGTGACATTAGAGTGCTCACCAGGGACGGGCGGGAGGGGAGGGCACGCCTAGAAGTTCAAGTCAGGGGCACTCCAAGACCCGGTATTCACCCAAGAACTACGGCAGAGATCCAGTCCTTTCTCACACTCAACAAGGGATCGTTGGCCTCAGGTGGGGTTCTGTGGGAGACTCTTAAATGCTATGTCAGAGGGGTTTGCATGTCCAAAGAAAACGGAATCCTGCGGGTTATCAGAAAAGAACTTGCTGAGGGGGAAACTTTGATGAAAGCATTGGAGGGAGAATATGCAGAAAAACGAGAGCCCCAGACTCTAGCCCGTCTGCGGAAGGAACTAGATAAGCTCAGGACAAACGCAGACCATGAGATCCGATTCCTGTCACAGGGAAACTAAGTACGACAGTATGGCGAGGGCCAGAAACCGGGAGCTCTCCTGCCATGTCTGGTAGCCGCTGATAGACGCCCACCCTTCGTGGAGAGTATACAGAACCAACAAGGGGATATAATGCACTCCGAAGAAGACTTTGCAGAAGTGTTTTGCACATTTTACCAGGAGTTGTACAGCTCCAAATGTTCGAAGAACCCTGAAGCCCTCCAATTAACCGATCACTCTTGAAGAGATAACGGCAGTAATTAGGGAGCTCCCGGGATCTAAGTCACCAGGCCCGGACGGTTTAACTGTGGAATTTTACAAGGCGCTCGCACTTGGTGCCATTCCTCCTCCAGGTGTATGAGGAGGCACAAGAAAAATGCCCTCTGCCCCCCACCATGTGCGAGGCTAATGTGATCCTGCTACATAAGTCCGGGAAACCGCCCGAAGATTGTGCCTCCTATAGGCCGATCTCCTTAATAAACACTGACAATAAAATATTTGCCAAAATCCGATCCAGTCGGCTTCTCCCACTGATGCCCGGGATAGTGCTATGGATGAAACACGTCTTTTGGCATCCGTCATTTTTTTGGGATCATGGAAGCCCTCAACCCCTCGTCCCAAGCAGTTGCAGTACATTTGGATGCAGATCATACTTAGAATTCCCCTTGATCCTATCACAATCCCTTGTAGGATTTTCTCATTTGCCACGTAGTGTGACGTCACTTATGACAAATGTTTTGTTTAAAGATGTGTTTTTTGTGAAATGTACTGAGAGCTCGAGCAAACGTCCATTGATGTCCGTTGTAACTCCCTGTTTTAGACAATTGACATTAAAACAGAAAACTTTGCCATCTTCCTGAGTTGGTTCGATTATTTTGTGTCAGAGTTACTCTGCATCCCATCCATTGCATGAGTGTTATCCAAAGGGCTCTAAGCTCAGACACAACTGATCACAGTTCAAGTGTGTTTATTAAACTGTATAATGGGTGAGGTAAACGCCTAATCTTAACCTAAATCTAGGATGGGAGCAAGCTACGACCATCAAATAATAATAATACAGTCCTAGTAGTGTCTTAGTCAAGTAAAAAGGGCCTATACTAAAAACAACTATTGCCAATCCTTACTGCTATGCTACACAATAGTGTAGGATAATGTTCACAAGAACAGAAAGAAGTGTTCTCAAAATGATAAGTCAGGATGCTATAGCTGAGGTCTCCCTTCCCCACGTGTTTAGCACGGACAAGGCGGGACTCTTGAGCACAGCACACTCCGGGGCTTTTCCAGCACAAGCCTATAGTTAGTTTGCCAAATATAAGGGCCTTCTGTGGCCAAGACTCTTTCACACAAAGTATCTTGCCTCAGAAGACCTGATGTGCCATAAACAACAAAAACTAAAGTTCCTTTCAGTAATCTTCTGCCCGACACTGGAGAAGGATGACTGGTTTTCTAGGTGTTTTCCGACCTTCATTGTCCTGGCAACTCCCGTGGAAACTTTCGTATGCCTTGCAGCACCGCCGAGGAACACGGCGATTCACGCGTCACGTGAGGTGAACTGCTGCAATCACGTTCATCCTCTGCCATCACGTGATTTTCCCACGCTGCCGCGTTTTTGCATCATGTGACTACAACTAACAGTCAAAAGCGCCGGAAACCACGGTGGCAGCGCTTCTCAGCTGCTTCTCGTAAGGACTGTTTGGCGTTATTGTTTTCATCAAGGATTCATCGGCTCTACGACCACGGACTGTTTTTGGATACTCTACTTCTTCCTGGATTCATCTGTTACCTTTGCCCTGGAACTCTTCTTGTCTGCTTCTAAAGATATTCGACCCTGCACCTACTTCACGGATTGCTTAAACGGACTGTCCCTTTGCTTGGACCTTGTGCCTTGAACTGGTTTTTGACCCCATTGCGTGTTTTTGGACTCCTCTTTTGCCAACTTGCCCAGGCGTGGAACTTCTACCCAATCGTCTCTGAAACCCAGCCCACTGTCCCTGCTGGTTGCCCCTAGTGCTTTTCGACCTGGCCCACAGCTCATCTAGGCAAGCCTTGCTACAATCAATTCCTTATTGCTGTGTCCATATTGCATTAGTTTGATAACCGTCTATTGCCTTACAGTGGTCAAAGGGGTTCTTCCGGCGTTTCCTGGTTCCAGTTGATGGCTCACTACACCTGTGGCCTCAAAGATTGCACAGACAGTATTTGGTCATTCTGTCTGTGTGGTACTTGGGGACGGAGGTATTCAATAATCGGCACGACCATCAAGATCAGAACAACAGCGTGAAAAAACCAAAATTCAACGACCAGGAGCTAGCCATACTGGTGGAGGAAGCAGTGGCCGATCAGGAAGAGCTGTATGGCGCACTCCAGCGCAAGATATTTGGCCAGCATTGAGCGCAGATATGGAGGGAAATCAGCCAGAGGGCAGGGATGGTGAGGACTGCGGCAAGCGCCTCAATGACTTGCATGGTCCGAGTTCATGGCCTACTCTCCCAGCACAGGAGTGCAAGCATGGCAACTGGAGGAGGGCCACTACCACCACCACCTGAGCCCACCCCCTTGGAAGAACAGATGACAACACTCATTGATATGGGCACCATTGAGGGATTCGGAGTAGCAGAGGCTGGCACCGGTACCCAGGAGGCTGCAGGTGAGGACCCCCCCTAAAAGTCCATGAACCTGTAAGGGCCCCGTCTCCAGACCCTGAGTGTATGTATGTGCATGCAATGTGAGTGAGGCACCGCAGCCACCCACAACTGACCCCTCATACCACTGTACTGTTGTGCACCCTAGTCCCATGAGTATGTACACTGCATCAACACAAGGCCCGGGGGAAAGACATCCATGGCCATGGCACAGCAACGTGATGTGTGAGTGTGCATGAACCCCCCCCAACAATGTGTGCTGTGCATCCCCAGCAGACATCTGAAGATGTCCAAGAAGTGTCCCTCCCCAGTACCACGTCCCAACTAACACAACATGCGGAGTCAACAGAATGCAATGGCGAAGCATGATTGAAACTGTGTCCAAACCCACTGTAAAGCATGATATGCATGATACAAATCTAAGCTGCCCTCAACTCATACAACACCCTATGTACCCCACAGGCATGCAGCGGTCATCACAGGCCGACTATGATGATGATGAGGCAACAACATCCAGCCACCTGACCCGGCGCGCTTACACCAGTACCACCACCCCGCAAAGGGGCCGTGCAGAAAAAACACAATGCCGGACACATCCCACGTCACCCCACCGTAGCCCAACCAGACGGGTGCAGCATCCACAGGGCCGCTGTAAGCTGCCCCATGTTGCCGGGGGGCTACTAGGGTTACGTGTGTGCAGTCCAGGGCTGCTATGATGTACGGGGCTTGGGAAATGGCATAGAACAGGCCCTTGAGCTGGTTGACCTGTGCCTTTGCGGCTGGCAATGCAATGTGCTCATTCACATGGAGCAGCAGTGCATCAGGCACCTGTCTCTGCACGGCAATGAAGGTGGACTGGGCCGTGCCGTGCATCATGCCAATGGTGTTTCGGAAGCTGCCAGTCCCCAGGTACTGTAGTACCCACACAAGCTTGACAAGTGGGGGCAAACCAGTGATGATGGGTATACAGCTGCTAATGTCAGCCTGGATTGTTTCCAGCAACTGCGTGATGGTTGCCCTGTCCAGCCTGTATTCGGTCACCAGCTGCCCTTCAGTCAGGGCCCAGGGTGTTGGCCTGAGCCTGGGGATGGCTGGCCGTCTTGCTGGTGCTGGTCTCCTCCTCCTTCTCCTCATCCCCAATTCCCCTTGTGCTCCCAGGGCCCTGTGCTGGTTGGCACGCTTCTGCAGCTCCAGGCGCAGCAAGTAGATGTGATCATCAAGGCTCCCGGCTCATAATGGCAACATGCTGTTGGGGAGGGTGTGTTGTGCATGCGTGAGTCCTTTGTAGGCCTCTGATTTGCATTGGTTTCACCTGGGCACTTTTTGCTGTCTCCTCCCTGCTCCTGCTGGTGTAATGGGGTCGGGGAGGGTGTGTTGTGCATGGGTGGGTCCTTTGTAGGCCTCTGATTTGCATTGGTTTCACCTGGGCACTTTTTGCTGTCTCCTGTGTTCTTTTACCTCCAGCATTTGGCTAGGGGTATTTTCGGTGGATTTTCTGCCGGTTTTCTGGCGTTAATAGCACCTACGCCAGACTCGTGATGGATCTGAATAGCGCGAATGGGTGCCAGCGCTATTACAGCTGGTGCTGTTACAGCTGCTGTACTAACGCTGGCTGTAATTGCGCCAGCGGTATTTGTACTTGTGATCCGGCGGAGCGGTATTGGCAGCGCTAATGCTGTTACCGCCGGATTTAAGGGTTACCACCAAACATGTGATGAGGCTGTTAGTGTTCTGTAGCCAGAGCACCCCAAATGTGAATGTGTGTATAATAATAATGCATGTTTAGTGCATTGCTTACCTGTGGTTTTTAATTGCTAAGAGTTAAGGCCTAAATAAATAATTGTATTTTCATACATATTTTCATACATTCTTTAACTTGTGTTATTAAAGGATAGTTTCGGGACTTTTTTTTTATTGTTCCTACGGTTCGGCCATGTGTTTTTAAGCATAAATCGGTAGATCGTAGAAAACTTTCCTATGGACCTTACCCGACTTTTCGTCCATTAACGCACTCGAAATCAGCCGCCATTTTGTGATAATCCTATCATTTCCCCCCATCGACCTGGCTCACCTGCGTTTGCGGCACTAAATCATATCACCCGCCCCTGAAACAGACTTTATCAAAACATTCATATTCCCCGCCTCTATCCGTGACGTGACTGTGCTGCGTAGGCAAACGCGCCCAGGCGTCTTCTACGCGACTCCACACAGAACCCGGAAACCAACACAGATCAGCTCACAACACAGCGTGCCACAATTCGGAATATGAAACTGTACTTTTAAATCAAACCGCAAGATTGTAAATTTGGTAAAGTACATTTATTTGACATCAAATGTTTAGAGAATATTCAGCGATTTGCATTTTTCTTTGCTCTCGATCCAAAATAGTTCGTCTTGAGGCAAGCGATGTTCGTGTGCAGTACACAGGGTGTTAGTTTACGATAAAATAAGCTCTTCGGTCGCACTGATAATCGCATGGCTGTTCCAACAACGAGGCACTAGGCCACCACAAGGGTATGTATGTTGCATCTAGCCATTAGTACCGCGTTAGGGCATACTTGTACTTGGCGATCGTCCCATAAAATGGTCAGGGTGGTAACGTTGTTCACGCGGAGAAGCAACTGGCGGTTGTAAAAGCCATCCGCCGGTGTCTGGTACTCGTGACACATATAATAATGAAGGATGTACCTGTTTTAAAAACATAAAAAATGAAATTAGTCTCACCATCAGATCTTTATTAAAATTATTCATTTTATATATTAGGTCGGGAAATTATTTCATAGCTTGGACAGTGCAACTGGGTATTATACGTCATTTCCAGTAACCCACCCCCTCTCCTCCGCCTTTTTCATGGCCGCCTGAGCGCCAGTGGACCACTTCGTCACTGATATGATATAATATGGCATTTGCAACGCGCCTATACACAAGTGTTTCAAGGCGTGGCGAGGCAGGGAGGGGGGGGGGGAACAAGGAGAAGACAGACAACGATCCTACTAGGCCAGGTGTCATTCAGATCGCGCAAGTGCAGGGGTAGGGGGAAGGTAAAAGTGCAAGGGTAAGGGGAGGGGGGAAGTGGAGAACAAGGTAAGTAGCATAAAATAATAAATACATAGGGCCAGCTGGTGGCGAGTGCAAGGTAAGTGCAGAACAAGTGCTGGGAAGGGGGGGCTGTAGGATACTGAGACAGTCCCCCAGTGCAGGGGTTGACCGGGAGGCAGTGCAGGTGTAGAGTGGAAGGGCCCAGGACCGAGGTCGCAGACAGTGGACCAGTTGTAGCAGGGGAGAGGGAGAGAGAAAGCAGAAGCAAAGAGGAAGGTTTTGAGGTGCTTCCGTAAAAGGAGATGGTTCTCCTCAAGATAGTGCGCGGTACAAAACAATATGCCACATAGAACGAACAAGTACAACTTAACCCGTCTTTAAAGCTACTGTATAGTAATTAAATTGCGGTATAAACTCATCTAAAGAGTTACTTACATTATATTTGCATTTTCCATTGTGTCTGTGCGTAGGGCAGCCCCGAAATACCACTCCTTCTATGCCGACGTTATTTCTTCTAATGAACGAACATTAAATGGCTTTCGTTTCTGAAATTATATTCATTATCGTTTCTTACGTTATTGCCCCACACCCCCAAAAAGAAGTGTTTCGGGATGGTCCCGGCCTGTCAAGGTCAAATAACAATAGAACCTTATACTGAGTCGTGGGCCATTCCGGCACCCGAGAAAAAATCAAAGCAGCTGACCTTCACTTTGAACGAGCACACATTCCTAGTTAGCTACATTCAGTGTAAGGCCATCTCACAGGACTTGAAATTTACACTCCATCTTTGCATTTTGTCTGCGTGCATTTGCAGCCCCAGAGAACCATAAATACGGAGACATTCTATATTTTTTGAAAAATGATTTATATTACTGTTTGGTTTAATTTAATGCGCAATTGAACAAGGTTGGATAGACACATTGCATGTACATTGAGCAATCACTTTTATTTACACAATACATAGCTACACATATTCAATGGGCCTGCGACATGAGGAGACTCCAGAGCAAAGTCACAGGTGACACCCGGGTGGTTCGCACAACTGCACGGTGAAGGGAGGGGCAACGGTGGAGAGACACATTGCATGTACACTGAGCAATCACTTTTATTTACACATTACATAGATACACGTTTTCAATGGGCCTGCAACATGAGGAGACTCGAGAGAACAGACAATCAAATTACAATCATTTAAACCGTGATGTGTATTTCTCAATGAGCTCTGCTTTAGGTGGACATGGAACAGAGGCAATGTTGGGTGGCAATGCAGTTGTCCCCTGCACAGGTTCGTTCACAACTCCATGTATGTGCCTATCTAGGACATCAACAATAAGTCTCTCAATAAACTCATATTGCATATCCTGAAACACTGGTTTGATCACCCATTGTTTACTTCTTTTAGTGAAGGCCTTATTGTAGCGAAGCGTCCCTAAAGTTCCGGTCGTCCTACTTTGTTGACGGCCAACATTATGGTTATGTGCCAAGACCGCTAGAAGAGTCCGATTTATCATGCCCTCCATGCCAAAATGCAATCGTTTTGGCCTGTACTTTAGGCACATATTGTGGAACACCTCCAAATCTCCTGTGTGGCAGAATTCCGTGAGTCCCCTCAAATCTCTTGTTATAGTTTTATCAAATACAATCTTTTCAATGGCTTTGTGAGTGGGTGATGAAGGAATCAACCACTTCTTCTTCCGTGCCTCCTCTGTGGACAAATGGCCATGTTCACAATTGTGGAAATGTTGGTTTGTGGTCCAGCGGTGAACGTTGCTACAGTGTAGCATTACTGACCGCCATTTTTCCAGTAGAATTTCCAACGACCCTCCACATGTTTTTGAGCTCCACCAAAGATGGTTGCTGATTGACTTGGACCACTGTGAAATACCTTGCATATCTTTTTTTTTACCTGCAGCCGACATTTTTTTATTGATTGTTTTTGCAAGATGCCATACGTCAAATTGGTGATTTATATTTTTGTACTCTTCTCTCATTGTCTTGGCAATTGAAACGTGTCTGTCCGTGGCTATCAGGTCGATCACCATTCCCCGCGATTGTAGTTCTTGCAATGATGCTACAAAGCCAACTTTCTCCATGGCCACTGAGGATGTACTTTGTGACACCTGCACGACCACTGAACTCACAATTTTCTTACTTTCCATGTCCTGAAAGTGGTAGGTGCAGTACTTGGCTGAAAATCCTGGGCTGTCGCACTGTCCATCACCAGCTAGCCTGAACCGTTTGCCCGCGAATGTACTATCAATAGACATTTTTTCCATTCTCCAAGCTTCGCTAATGGCTGGAAATAGATAATCGATTTGGTATTTGTAGAACTGAGTTTTCGCAATGAAATGGATTCCCACAAACTGAAAGAAATACTCTAACTTTTTAAAACTTGAACCACTAAAAAGTGCGGCCGCTGCACAAAGTAGATTGCCTGCTGGCAGTTTCCCCAGCATGGGTTGTGCAGACCATGAGAAAGGATGATACTTTGTACAGGTGGCATGTATTTTAAGGTTAGTGCTTCGAATTGCACGAGTCACATTAATCAATGGCTCCCCACATACTTCCCCACCAACCGAATTCCCACATTTCATCCTAATAATAATATCAATTAAACAACTATCGAATACAATGAATTTGGCCTCTTTCCTTATACTGTCACTCTGCATCCCAGCTGGTTCAGCCTGTAACGTTGAGGACATGTCACTCACATGAAAGGTAGAATCTCTGATATTGTCTTCCGCTATGTTCAGTGATATTGATGGTGTTTCATTGTCGTCCACTTCATTCTCTTCCATTGCAACATCTGTTCCTTCTCCGGCGATGGGTGAATAAAACAATTTCTTCAACTTTCTCGCGGTCTTAGTTTTTTTGCGGGTGTGGATTCTGTGAATTGATCTCCGACTGCATCCGAACTACCAGGAGGACATTCACTATCAATGGCTGGTGGTGGTATAGCTCCGTTGTCAATCACTTCATATTCTTCCCATTGGCACGATGCATCTCCAGTCTCAAGTCCCTGCCAAAAGGTTTGACAAGCAACATCTCTCGTTCGCTTCACTGTCTGTGTAGATCTAGTTCGTACACCCACTCGCAACTAGAGGACAGATTGGAAAAGGGATGTTCAGTTTAAACACAACTTACAGTATTGAACTATTAACAGTGAAAAACAACATAATATAGTGACCAGGACACTAACCTTCTTTTGCTTTCTTTTCTTTGAAACTTTCTTGCCTCGAACTTCAACATCAGGACGCTGTTGCTCCGACTTGTGTGTGCATGTCTCCACTTCCTCTTGCGCTGCAATGACTATATTTTCATGATAAGCACATCCATCACGCACTGACGCTCCATCGACTCCCTGAAACATAGAACTTTCATTAGTATGTATAATAATATTGAAAACACAAAATGTACTTGGGGACCAATACCCACGTACATCTCAATAGCAAAACACGAATGAATGCATTGTGTAGAACATTCAAACGACAATTATTCACGCATTGTTGATCTAGTTAGATGGAACTGTCAAGATCCATACCTCGGGCTGCGCATAGACTTCCATTGATGATATTATTGAAGATGACGCTTCAGCAACTCTCTGAAACACAGTAATTGCATTAGTATGGTTTTCTATTTTGTTAAAAAGAACATAAACTTTGTGCAGGCATCAACGGCTCATCTAAATAGACCTGCAGAAATGATCAGTTGTCTAAAATAAGTAATGGATATCTAAATATGATTCGATTTGCTCGATCATTGGAAGTGTCACCACCCAGAGATCTGCATCAACTACTAGGGGTGATGTTCTTGTAGAACATTGCGCCGACCCGTAACTGCATGCTCCCCCTTCTTCTTGGACTAATGCTCCATCGACTCCCTGAAACATAGGACTTTCATTAGTAATGAACACAATATTGAAAAAAGAAGACACATAGGAGGGCGACGACAGAAGGACATATCAATGGCTAAAAACGAAAGAAACATTGTGTGTAACAATCACGCTACAAGAATGCAAGATCTGATGATCTCCATCGATGGAACTGTCCGGAAACGTACCTCGAGCATCTGAGTGACTTCAACGGTTGTCGTCAATGCGTTGGACTCCTCAGCATCTCCCTGAAAGACAGTACTTGCATTATTTTGGATAACAATAATTATAACTGAAAACAAAGACTAGAGGACGAGTACTAGGGTGTACCATTAGGTAAAATAATTACACGATAAATTAAAACTATTGATTTACATGCCTAAAACAAGTCAGTGGCAGAATAGGCGCTTGAAGTGGCTGATGACTGCAATAACGACACGGATGGAGAATCTTCCGCCTTCATATTGAGTGGATACATAAATGGGGAAATTATTGTTAGCTAATGCTACACACTACCGCAAGGCCGAGAGCTAAATCCGTAAACTTGACTCACCAGTGGAGGGATGTGGACGAATAGAGTGGGAATAGCGGTTCAGAGCAATTTTCGCTTTGCTCGCGGTGTGTTCTTCTTTATTAGCAATGATGTGGAGTACATGTCTGAGCTAAAGTGCCTGCTGCAGATGCGGTATCGATCACCCCTCTTGTCCGCAAAGACTTCTAGGACTCTACTTTCAAGCTCAGACGGTGGATATCCGCAATATCGGACCCATTCTCTTATCTGATCTATTGTCTTAGGGAAAACATGCATTATAGTACCTTCAGATTTTTTATGGGTCTTCGAAGGGCAACCGCCAATGGAACAGGCAGGCATTGTGGAAAGTTCTGAAAAGTAAGGATCAACAATTCTCTATGAATACCAATGTGTTAAAAAATTAAATGACACATAAAAGGTTCAATGCAAGGTTCGTTTTGGTTCTTGGAACTGTACACGTTATTCACATGCGGATAAGTATTTGAATAACTTTAAAAAAATAGAAAAATAATTTGACTAAACTCAGAACATGTGACTAGTTCCTTGCATGTACTGTCTTGAACGAAAAGAACACATGGATGCAATTTGATGACTACTAGCAAATAGATATAAATTAAAAAATTGGACGCAAAATGATTATGGTACATGGCCTTACCTTGACGAACAAACAGTTAGATGCAGGGATCAGAGTAGTTTCTTGTCGTAGAACAGGGAGCAGTTCACAGGCTGCAAACTGACGAGTTTGCTCGAAGTGGTCACGGAAGTTCACAGAGACGAAGAGCAGATAACCAGCACCTTCACGGGTTGACTAGCAAAGCGCAAAGAAGTTCTCATTAGAAATATGAAGTGGGTTATAAAGAATTCGAAACAGGGGTGTGTTTGTGAATGAATGACATGAATATGTCGTGGCATTATGCGGTTTGCAGGGGGGCGTCCAGCGTGAGGGGGGATGCTTGGCAGGAGACATGGGGTCTGGAGGTAGACATGGGAACAACAACCCATGCTCTATAGACCACTTTGAAGTGTACATGGTCTTTGGCACCTCTTGGCCTTTATCGCTCCCTGACAGCTCCACTTGCCAGCGCAAGTACCCCGGTGCGAACTGCCTTTGATAGGGCGGGGGGGTGGATTGGGGCGGTGGTCGTGCAGACAAGACACAGGAAGACTCGTGAATGGAGACACACTTATGTGGATTGCAGGGGGCGTCCAGCGTGAGGGGGGATGCTTGGCAGGAGACACGGGGTCTGGAGGTAGTCATGGGAACAACAACCCATGCTCTATAGACCACTTTGAAGTGTACATGGTCTTTGGCACCTCTTGGCCTTTATCGCTCCCTGACAGCTCCACTTGCCAGCACAAGTACCCCGGTGCGAACTGCCTTTGATAGGGCGGGGGGGTGGATTGGGGCGGTGGTCGTGCAGACAAGACTCGTTTGCCGCAGGGCCTCACCAAGGAGAGGCCATCTAACTGCATGTAAGAGGCAGGCTGCAGGATCTAGTACATGGAAGGCAGGGGGGTGAGTTTATAAATACCTCACCCTCCCAGGAGAATATATGGGTGCAGTTCACCCTGGAGACCCTGGATGCCTAGGCAGTTAGTCAGCAGCAGGCTGGCCTGTGGTGGCAAGGCGGCACGGGCCAGAGGGGGTCATCTCTGTACCCGGTGCCCAAAAGGATGATTTATTATGATCAACCATATTGATTATTTACCTATAACCATGTTTTGTATCAATAAAATCCAACGGCCTTTTATTGCCAACGCTTGAACCAAGTGGTGTGGTAAGTATTTTTGGGGGAGGAGGCAAGGCCGGGAGGCTTGATGCCAACCCGCAAAATAACATATGTATGTCTGCTTCATATGGGTTCAACGGTTATGTGGATTGAAGGTGGGCGGCCAGCGTGAGGGAGGATGCTGGCCGGAGACATGTGGTGTGACAAGACAAGGCACAGGAAGACTATTCAATGGAGACACACTAGATTCATTTAAAAAATCAAAACAACCATTGTTAAAATATATGTTGGGTTTTATTTTAGATCTTAATTTCTATTGAACATAAATAATAAACATTACACATTGTAAAGTTCCGGTTGCAGCACATCCAGGGAAAATCCGCGGTATTGTCCACTGTCGCTGGGGAAATGTTGTCTAATGGCAAGTACCGCACAGGCAGGTATTACTCTCCGAACACGGTGTCCGAGCCTCCCGTGAAGCCACCAAGTGAAGCAACGATAGGCCACCAGCCTGTACCACCGGTGAAAAAGAAAGATGCAAACGGTATTAAAATGACAAAACTTTCTTATCAATGTCGATGAAGGTAAAAAATGTCATTCTGTTTTGAAAAAAATTCTATCTAGAAAATGCACAATATGGAACCAATTTACATGCGTTCGAATGATATGTAGATGTCATTTTATATGTGGGAGACGACCATGAAATAGTAGTGGCATCACTGACATCACAACCAGAGTATACTTACTCGTTACTCGGATTACGCGGACGAACAGTGCCGCGAAGTTCGTGCATAAGCACCATCATCATCCTCAACACGGTCCGTGAGAGGCAGGCTTCCCTGAACTCTGGCAGCTCGGTGATGCATTGCGGACTTGGCTCGCCTTCCGACATGTAGGCCAAGCACCCGGAATTTTCACGGCAGCAGCAGTTCTCCTCCTCAGTTGGCATTAGCTCGCACCGATTGCACGTGCACCAGGTGGAGACGCCGTCCATGCGACATGGTCCAGGCTCTTCATCCGTTGACTGGTCCTCCCAACTGCCGTCCGAATCCCCATCGTTTTCGCGTGCTTGCCTTTCCAGTAGTTCCTCCTCGGTGTACTCGGGCTCGTACATATATGGCATTATTGTAGCCATTGTGTGGTAAAGAAAGTAAAATAGTTTACAGAGATGGTACAGGTGTTCACAAGGCCTAGAAGCGGCGAAGGTAGCTGACCAGAGCACAGAAACGAGTCACAGAATACTCAAAGTAACACAGAGAGAGTAATGGGATCGAAAATCTGCTGCTGTGTGTTGTGAAACGGTGTGTTTATACTTATTGAGGAAAGAGGCGTCCTGCCATTTCCATGGCGACACTTCATTAGCTGAGGCGCAGCGATTGTTGACACGAAACGTGCTTTGGCGTTGGGAAATGGGCGGTACGCGTCTGCTGATGTCAGGCTCAGGGGCGGGGGATATGATTTAGTGCCGCAAACGCAGGTGAGCCAGGTCGATGGGGGGAAATGATAGGATTATCACAAAATGGCGGCTGATTTCGAGTGCGTTAATGGACGAAAAGTCGGGTAAGGTCCATAGGAAAGTTTTCTACGATCTACAGATTTATGCTTAAAAACACATGGCCGAACCGTAGGAACAATAAAAAAAAAGTCCCAGAACTATGCTTTAAGAGTGCCATGTGTGTGCTTAACTGAACCCTTCACCACTCTCACACTCTCCCGAGTTAAACCGTTGCTGCTCAGTCACGCTACCCAAATAGAACTTGGTTATACATTTGTGTCTTCTTTCCCTGTTCATCAGAATCACAACCTTTCACAAGCACGCACAAAACATTGCCAGAAACCGTAAATCTGTCTGGCGGTATTACTGCTGAAAATGGCCTTCAACAGTAATTCCGCCCATATCCGGCAGAATTACCATTACTGCAATACAAGCAACGCTAATTCTGCTGGCGGAATTACCATCAGCGGAAATAGTGTCATCGCCGGAATGGGAAACGCGGAGGTGGCCATCTTTCAAAACTCAATCCGATCTGAATCCACCACTTCCTGCAGCCATCCACAGCAACAGGACACAGGATCCATATCCGAGGAAATATCCAAAGGCCAGGTGTCTGAACACAGGCTGTGAAAGCCCAAATTCAGTGAGGGAGCGCTCCAGGTGCTCACTGATGAGGTGGTTACCCATTCAGACTAAATATATGGCACCCGCCACAGAAAACATCTGGGCAGTGCAAGACATCCATTCGGTAATCCATCAGCCAGATGGTGACAGCTGTAGGCATGGTCCCCTGGGATGGGGAAGACTGTCGCAAGCGATGGAATGACCTCAGGGTCAGGGTGTGCAGCCTCCTCTCACAACATTGACAGGTGGCACTGACCACAGGAGGTGGTATCACAGAGCCCCTTTCCCTGACCGTGTGGGAGGAGAAGGGCAGCTCCATCTTCCACATGGAGGGGCTCGAGGGAGACGGTGGAGCGGAGACCGGTGTCAGCACCCAAGAACAAGGAGGTGAGTTTGATTCCCCCGTTAACCCCAGCCAATGTACAGTGCAAATGGCCAACCAAATAATGTGTCCCATAGCTCAGATGAGCCGAATGCATAGGGTTAGATGACAGCACATGGCATAAGTATATGGCACACTATGTATACCAATGTAGAGCCAGTTGCAGGCATGGGTGATCCAGCCAGTTGGCCGGGTGCCACATCAGCCCCAAAAACACGCCAGGGGGGCACAGAATGACAGAATTCATTGTGCACTGCTGGACCAAAGTTGTGCCTGAATTCCCGGGTGGTGTGTTAACTGTGCACATAACCATGCACAGCAGCATGAATTTGCAATTGCAGCACCCATGTGTGCTGAGAAAGGCCAAGTGCCAAAGTGGACACCCAGCCCCACTGTATAGACAGGCCACCTTGGCAGCGCAAGTGGCAAAGAGCACCTGCCAATGGGGTGGACACCTTCAGCAGTGACTATACCCTCCTTGCTGTGGTCACATGCAATGACCCATGAACCAACAAACCATTCTGTCCACATGGGTGGGATGTCCCTTAAACAATTATCACGTGTGACTAGCAAGCCAACATACAGGAATGTACGATGACTGACAGCATGTCATTTGTCCCCTTACAGGGTCGCAGCTGACTCAGGAGGAGGGTAAAGGCCCATCAACGCCCCATGGCTGAGCCTCCAGGGAGACACCATCAACTACTACTTCTGAAGGGCCAAGCAATGGGAATGACAGACATAAGGGACGCCATGGGACATAACGGTCCAGCATCACCACACTTGCCAGTGCCAGCGCAAGCACTGCACCCATTGCGACTGATGCAGACACAACCTCAGGGACTGCACCCATGGCACCTCCAATTTCACCCGAATAACCGGCCTACGTTAGCTTGATGGGTGAGCCAGCTGCTGGCAGGAATGCAGAAGACACTAGTTCCACCCACCCGACAGGCCCATGAAGCACTCACATCGCCTGGGCAGCACAGCCAGCATCATGGGCAGAAGTGCTAGTCATCAGAGGGGGACTCAGACATGAGGTCCCATGGTTCGCATTGCTTCAGCCGCAGCCCTCAAACCATTCCCCATGCCACGCCAGATAACACACTCATGAGAAGGCTTGAGGCAATGGAAAGGCACCAGGTGCACCGGGAAGCACTTGCAGACACGCAGGTCCTCCACCTCTAGGCCATCCGGGACCTTATCCAGGGTGCCACATGCCGGATTGTGCAGGCCATGGAGGGTGACCGATGTCAGGCGGCTGCTACATCTGACGCATTGACTCTCTATGGGTAGAGGGTGCGTGAGCAGACCAAAGGGATCTCAGCCTTTGCCAAGGCCATGCATCAAAACATGCAGTTGACAATGCAACACATCTGGAGCTCAGGGTTTGAACAATCCAGTTCTGTTACCCTAACAGTGGGCTTGTTGCCAAACACCATAAGGCACCGTTCAGGGCTCATTCTGGCACCAAAGGTGCTGGGGACACCAGTAAGGGAAAGAGGCCATGCAAGTGACTTGAAACTTGGTGATAGCCACAAGGGTGTGTTCAGGGTGGTGTTGTGAGGATGGGGTGGGTGTGTTGGGAAAGGTTTTGTGGGGAGGGGGATGGGTGTGTTGGGGATGGTGCTGTGGGGAAGTGGGTGGGAGGTTTCTGCACATTCATGCATTACACATGAGTTCACTTGAAACAATGCAAGGGCATTCCTTTTCTGTGTACAGGTGATTTATTTGCTTGTGTCAGTATATACATTAGTGCATAATATGTTGGAATTGATGTCATCCAAAAAAATTATCCATTAGCTCCTGACGGACCATTAGCCCATCACGGACCTCACCCCGCACACAACCTCACCTGTAAGTGCATCGCTCACAGGCAGTGTGTCTGCCTCATCAGGGGATGGCATGTCCACATCAGGGGATAGAGGGGCATTGCTCCTGAGGCACGTTGGGCCTCATTACGAGGTTGGAGGTAGCCATGGCGCTATTAGCGCCATGACTACCTCCAATACCGGTACCGAGTCCGCCCTCGTTCAATGGGGACTTACCGGTCTATTCCGACTTTTGTGGGACCGGTAAGTCCCCATTGAAAAAGCCATCCCCCATTCCCATTTCAGCCCCTATAGGGCTCAATGGAAAGGGGGAAGGCGCTAATAACAGTACCGCAAATTGCGGTACCGTTATTAGCTCTGAAGTCCTTTAACGGGCCCCGTCCATAACGCCTGGTAAAACCAGGCGTTAAGGAAGGGACCCGCTAAGGGACCTCGGAATAGGGTGCAAAGGGATTACTGGCACTGATGTCCTTAACGGTGCCCGGTATCCCTTTGCACCCACCTCGTAATGAGGCTCATTGTGCAGCTTGGCAGAGGCTAACACTATTTTCGTTATTTGATTTTGTTTTGGACGAAGGATGCACAGCATTTTGACGGTGGATCACAAAAACAGGAGAAGCAGTTTATTTCATTTTGTTTTGGACGAAGGGTGCACAGCATTTTGGCGGTAGATCACATAGAAAGGGGTTATTCTGCCACTGATAAAAACGGAATTGGGTACTTCAGGAGTTACATTTAATCGGAGAGAGGACGTGTTCAGTGAACACATTCTTCATGAATCTCTGCTCCCTTGGCCCATGAGAAGAGGCTGACTGGGTTGAGGAGCATCTTTTGGGAAGCGTGTTTCGGAGTTTCTTTCGAGGAACTTGGCAAGCTTTACCACTGAAGATGGGACTTGGTCCCCGAAATGTGTTGAGTTAAGAATGTAACCTTGTAATTGGGTGTTAAATAGGTGTTAGGTTGACCAGTTTGCATTTTTGTTTTAGTGTGCTTTAAACATTAATTGTTCTTGTCACATGGATTTATATTCAAATTGTTCTGTACATTGCATTGTATGTGGGTTTTTGGATGTTTATCAAGTAGTACCTTTGAAAAATAGATTTTTGTTTTTTATCATCTAAACAAAACTTCTTGACATAAAATATTTTCTAAATGTTTACTAAATGTATGAGGCCTTATTTTTGTTCCTTGCTTTATTCAATGTGCAGTTGCTTTCTGGACAGCTGACGTCCAGACACTTTTCATGTTTTTATTTCTTGTGAATATATGGGCGTATTCCTTTTCCAACATTGCACCTGTGTTGAATAGTTACCTAATTATGCATTATCAGCTGTATTGACGTTACTCTTTGAATTCTTGAGTGCACCCTCTGTCTCGCTCACAGGCTAACACGATTTTCCCAACCTTCTCAGGCACATACATTAGTGCACTTCCAGTCCTGTCGAGACAGAGGAAACGGGCCTTCAGGAGGTCGAGGGTCCGCATTTGAGCCTCATTATAGGCCACCTCCCGTGGCATCTGGGGATCCCGCACTGGTGTCATGAACCACGGTAGCTGGGGATATCCTGTCACCTGCAAGGACAAATGTGATAGGTGTCAGTGACAGAGAATTGTGTATGTGTTACCATTTACACATGTAGATGGACATTTTGTGCATGCATTGCAGGTCAAATCACACTACATGTTTTGCAATCACTGTACTTGTCTGTGGAATCATTCACCATTTGCATTGTTGTGTAACCGCATGAACACAGGTCACCGCCAGTAGTAGCCGTTTCCTGCGTCAGTGATTGTAATGGCACAGTGCCATGGTGCATGTTTTGAGCCTGTGCGTTGGGTGGTCCTTTGTTCGTCTGCATGTTAATGTCTTCGGCATCTGTGACATGATGGTGCCACATTCCTGGTTACATGGCTTGACTACTGCTAGTGTTATATTTTATTGCTGTTGTGTTGCACTTTGTGGATCAATGTACAGGTATGTACACTATTGCATTGTGGTACTTGGAGTCATGTGTGTGTTGGTAGGCTGCTTTATGCAAAGTGTGTTCATGTATTCATCATCATGTCCTAGTCCTCAGGGTTGTAGGCTGTCATTTGTGAAGTCGGAGGGCAGGTCCTGCATGTGCAAGGCATGCATATCTATGCGGTTGGTATGCACCCCCCACCCTCTTCGCATTTATATTCTGTGGTGCAGTAAACTGCAATTGTGTGTTGGCACTTGTACTCACCCACAATCCATGTCCGTTGTCCTCTGTGCCTCTCCGTGTATCCTGGCAAAGTACTATTGTGCAGCAGAACCATGGCATCGTAGGTGGATCCGCGAAGCGGGCACATCGGTGTGTGATCTGGAGGCTGGGATCGCAGGTGACATGGATGTTTATGGAGTGGAAGTGCTTCCTGTTTCTGTACACCTCATCATGTGCCTGGGGGGCCACCAATGCCAAGTAGGTACAGTCTATCACACCAATGACACTGGGAATGTGTGCCACAGCATGGAACTGGGCCTTCACGGCATGCACCTGTGCCAGGCTGGTTTGCATGGAGATGTGTCGGGACACACAGGAGGACTTCCAGCACCTGTCAAGCACGATGGAGAACGTGGGCTGTGCAATGCCGTGCAACATGGCCACGGGGTGCTGGAAGGTGCCAGTCCCTAGGAATTGCAGGACGAACACTAGCTTCAGCAGTGGGGGAACAGCTGTGAGGCTGTGTATTATGCTCTGTAAAACTGCCTAGATTAGGGTGAGCTGCTCACCTATGGTGTCCTGGTTCAGCAGGTAGAGGTTTAACACCTAGTTGTCTGGGGAGGTCCAGGGTGAGGCTTTGGGCCTGGGTATAACTGCTCAACTGGCATGGCGTCTCCTCCTCATCCTCTCTGCTTCCTGTGCAGGTCTCCCTGCCTCTGCACATGGATGAGCAGCCTCAGCAGCTGAAAGTTCCATTTCCTAATGGCACCATGCTGTTTGGGAGAGTGCTTGCGGAGGGTGCGTGTCTTAGGTAGCCCTCTGGCTTGGATTGGGTGCACCTGTGGCTTCCTTTCTGGCACCTATCTGAATGGAGGTAACTGCACTGTGGTTTTGGTGGAATTGCTGCCTTTTTCTGTGGTATTTTGAAAGTATTTCTACTTGTAATGCGGTGGAAATACGGTTTCGGATTTTATCGGTATTTCCGCCAGCGGAATCAACTCCATCGCTCATTCCAGGACATCATGGCACTAACTGCGCTGGCGATAATTCCGCCAGGGCTAATTCCGCCAACTCTTGATTCGGCCGTATGTTAAAGGTGGCGGTAATTCTGTCACCTGTCAACATATACCCCCCAACTCATAATAAGGCTCTGAGTGTTATCCCCCTATTCAGTGCACACCCTCCTTCTCCTGATTGTCCCCAGGAAAGCTATTATGCTGAACGGTCTAAGCATATTTTGAAAAAAGCTACTCTGAATCAGGCATTAAACAGAACAAAACTTTGAGATGGAACTATTCTAATGTCTAAGGAGCCTCTGTACAACAACTCCCACCAGCCATCCTTTTGATGCAGAAAACAGTGAGGTCCACCATTGCACATCTTGGTCTCCGGGAACAGGTGCTCCCGGTAGAAGATATCGTGTGGAAACTGAAAGAGGGGACAACAACGCTCAAGCCGGCCTGAGAAGTGCAAAGCCCTCTAACATTCACCCGGGAAAGACTGGCCCAAGACACGCGACTCATTTTTCTTGTAATCACTTTGCACGTCCTGATATAGCCAGGTGCTGACATCAAATGGCTTTTTATAGCAGCAAATACAGAATGAAGTGCAAAGTGTAACTGAGCCTATATGGTATACGTTTTGTAACCACCGACCATGATCGTAACACATCATTGCCAAATAAGCAGGAGAGGGTCAAAAAGAGCATCCGCCTGAAATGTCACACACCCACAATGTCAATGATATACGATTGCATTCACCCCAGACTAGATTTTGCGGATTCCGCTGCGTTTTACACAAAACCATTTCTTCTACATAATCATTGCCGAAACCATTGGTACAACGAAGGTGGCTTAATGCTATTCCAAGCACATGCCTGTAACGAGTGCCCTCAACAAAAAGAGATAATAAAAAGGTGCATGATTATTGCAATTTCTTCCATAGTGTCCGAATAGAATCAGATGTGGGAAATGGTGGATAACAATGTCACACATCTCGCCTATTTTACTCAAAATCCTGTTGCAAAATGTTGTATTTAAGGACACAGGGCAAAGGTATGTGATAAGTTAGCAGTGATGTGGGGACTCTATCGCATTCGAACGTATCAATGCTATGCCATATGCTGTTGAAACTTTTGTAGTGGCGTTTGATATGTACTTCAGTGAACCACTATGAACATTATCGGATCTGCGTGAAATTACCGAGTTGAAAAGTCCGACCACCAAAAGTCTGTTTTTGTTCGCACATATATATGTGGGGGGAAACCCCCCACAATCCCCCCAGCTTACACGATACCTATACATTTTTATTAACTTTACCCCCCCCCCCCACATATACATATGCGAATAAATGGGGGTCGGACTTTTGGTGGTAGGACTTTTCTATTTAGGTAATTTCGTCCTAACCCAAATTATCTTTTATAGTTTCGATCCCCATCTGTGTCCAGCCAGCCTGGCATCACCAGGGTCTCTTATCATCTTGGAAACAGAAAGTTTGCCCCACACTGGTGAATGTTTGCTTAATAACAGTACTTTTAGTGCTTGAATGATTTCCTTCCAGAAGATTGTAGGCAGTGTGTCTAGTGTTATCTATGTTTTAAAATTTTAACTCACAGAATTTAAAAAGCATATTTCTGTGTTCGTGGGCAGCTGTGAAATCAGAATTAAACATTGCACCGCGTGTTTGACCTATAGCAGCCTGCGTGTGTGTGTGTACTCCTTTACCAACCCTTTCTGGCATGTGTGTCAGGTGGGCCAGGCCCACTTTTTCCATTTCTAGGAGAGAACAGGGCACACAGCTGGTTCCGCGCCTGCATCTGCGACCCGCTTCTCCTTGCAGCGGAAGCAGATAGATCCAGGCAGGAAGCAGTGGTATGCCCAGCGTGGACAAGCGGCACAGGTGTGCCTACCAATGTCTGCTGCAAGATCTTGAAATGGATAAAGTAAGGAAAGGCGTTGCTTTGCACTCCAGGGAAGGCTATGGCCATTTTGTATGGCTCGCTTTTTCAGTCCTATTTCTGCACTGATGTTTAGTCAGTTATCTTTTGCCGTCTGTAGCCCGTAACATGATTCTTTTTTGTCCAGTACATGTCAATGAATGGATCAATATACACCAGGACTTTAATGGCAGATATCCCATTAAAGCATTGGAAACGTGAGGGCAATGTTCTGATTGTTATACTATATGTATTTGAGGCTGCTGGAAATATTTCGGGGTTGCAGGCAGGTAAGGTGTCGCAGGATAAGGTGATTGTAATATCCTTTTTCCTAGCACACCAGGACTGGGGTATACAATTGGGCTCATGCACCAAGGAAAAAGAACCCAACGGTCGCAAATGGTTCTGTAACAGACCGCTTGAGTAGTTCCCAAGAGAGAGTTTTCTGCTAAAAATATTACAAAATGGTGCATTTTAAAGACATTTTTTGCTGAAAAACTGTTTAAGACTACTAATAGCTGCACAGTGACGCACTTATCAATCGGGTCCACGTTAACCCAAAGAAAACATGCTTCCCCCCACCCCCCCCCAGCCTGTTGGGCTGATTTCGGGCATTGTCCTGCAGGACAAGCCGAGTCAGTTGAGCCCCCTTACCCACTTTAGGATAATTAATGGGACATTCCCTCGTCAGCACTGTGAGGAGCACGAGGCTAGCGTATAGCAGACTTTTTCATTGCTCTACCTCTATTCGTCCTAGGTGCCATATTACCATGTTTCAAAGTTACGGTGTAAAATTCTCTACCGTTGTCTGCTCGACTTTATGTACTTCTGGGAGTTACAAATCACAACCTACAGATAGAACGTCCTGCATTTTAATGTGAGATTGCCCTATTTCAAAGAAAAACGTTGAGAAGGATGATGTTCTGAGCATTGGGCAGGTGAGGCTGCAGGAAGTGACTCAGGTGTTGCATGTTTTATATCCTGATGTCGAGGGCGAGTCTGGCACTGTAGGCAGGCACGATGCCGAAGTATAGGCATTGCTTTCTTTGGGATCTACGAGGACTTCTGCAACTTTCCTACTGGGACGCACGGCGCGCTTTGTGTCACAGGGCGCTGGGGCTGAGGACAGGACAGGTGGACTCTGTGGTGAAACTCAACCTCTTTCTCCTGTGTGATCTGCCCGGCTCTGTCGGCGCGAGCCAGCGCTGTGACATCACAGCCCGGAAGCTGGGATCCCCTGCTCCGGCTCGGTGGCTGCACTGTCTCTGGGGGCGGCGCGTTCCTAGTTCCTGAGGTGAGGGCAGGCGGGACGCGGAGGAGCGACGCCGACCGAAGGACCGGCTTCGCGCACCCTGGCTACATCCCCCAGTCGGGCGCTGCACTCATGTATCCCGGACAAAGAGACCACCAGCATGAACTCCCGAGAGTTCCCAACCAGCCGAGCCCCGGCAGTGACATAGATAACGGTAAGGGGGCGCTATGAGAAGGGTAGGAGGCAGCGCCGCTTCGCTGCTTGCTTGTTTGTGCAGTTGTCAGTCCTGACCGCTTGCAAATCCTCGTGTTTCCATCCACAGCAGCCTAGTTTACAGCATTGTTGGTGGGAGTGGGTCAGAATAGATCAAAGTATTTGAAACACAAACGAGGGGGAGTGTAGACAATATAGTTTGTTAAATTGTTCCTTTGTTAATGGATAAAGTAATGTGTTAACGTACGGAGTAATTAATGTATAACAAACTGTTTGCCCAGGACTACAAGGTTGCGTTGCAACACACTTGTGAATGGCAATTGCAGGAAACTTTGTCAGTGAGGTTCTCAAGAGCAACAACTTAAGGTCTCCACAACGATCTAAAAGTGTAAAAATACCTAGTGATTCTGGCCATGATTCCCTGGCCATGGTAGATGAAAGAAAGGACATGAAATGTCGTTTGGTTAACAGAATGGTTGCAAATGCTGTTCTCAAGGGTGGCAAACTTCTCAAACCATCACATACACGTTTCCCGATATTTTTTTATTATATGCGTCTTCAGAACTTTTCGCAGTTTTAGGGGAGAGGGAGCCAGCCTGTAGTTAAGCGGAATGTTGTTTCCTATTCTATGTGCACAGGTGAAGGCTTGCTTCCTGCCCTGAAGTTCTTGGTTCCCATCCTAGGGATGTCCATGCTTCTGGTGTGCTGCTGGCCTCCATAGATCCTACGTTCGTGGGTGATATAAATGAATCCTCCTCCAATGACGCAAAGGAAGAAAAGCACCACATAACAGCAAGCATTGTTTTCTAAACCTGGAATTGGCGAGGTTCTCATTCATAAGATTCACTTCCTTTGTCCTTCAGTGTTCTGCTTTAGCATTAAGGAACAGACTATGCCGCCCTTCCGTTCCTCTCACAACGTAGCAGAATATTAATTTCTACCTGCAGGAGCTAAGTAATATAGTATGACATACCAATTTTGTTACTCTGCCTCCTTGGGTCGCACAGTAAGCAGCAATAAAAGGAATAGTGCGCTCAAACATTTTATTGTCCCAATCGTTCGGGCAAGTCGTTATAAGCATACGTTGATCGAGTGTAAAAAAAAAATGTCCTATGCATCTAACCTTAGTTTTCCACACTTTTACACATGCAAAATCAAGGAGTCGGGCATGGCCATCTTGTTATAATCTTATCAGTTGATCGATCAGCTTAAGTTCAAGTGCCCCTGCGGCACTAAATCATATCACCTGCCCCTGAAACTGACATCACTATGCCTAGTGATATTCTCCACCTACTTTCATGACGTTAGTGGGCAGCATCACCTATGTGTTAACATCAGTTGACGCAGAATCCGGACATTCAACAATCACATCCTCTCACAGCACAGCGGGTCCCAAATCAGAATAGAAAACACAAGGAAACATTAATACTTGGCAGAAACGAAGAATGTAGCTGTGTAGAAAACAGAATTTAAAAAATTCAGTAGCCGTTCTTTATTCAAATGTACCATTTACCCTTTAATTCTGCGCCGGGTCAAACCTAATAACCAACACAAACCACAAACAATGGAAACACACAGAAAACATCGGGGAAAGTTGGAGTCTACGATGTGCTTGAGAGGCTAGTGCTGTGGAGTATGTTTAGCTCCCAATGGGATGCGAAAGCTGACGATAAATTCGAACAACACACAGAGGGCATTATAACAGAATATTAGCAACAAATTTGGGGTTGGTGAAACCTGGGGGAACCCAGACGTAGACTCCATGCTCACTGTGCTCAGAGAGGCACAGCTCCACTTCACTGATGAGGCACAACAAGGCTGAAACACGTGTATGGGGTTGCTATAGGTACTCTAGTTGAGAAGGGAATTGCCATAGCTATTCAGTGCTGGACTGCCCATGTGCCCGGGATGAAGACAAATATGCAAATGGATATTTCCCACCTGTGAAAGGTACATTGAGCTAAAGACGATGGCTGCGGACACTCAAAGTGTCAAAAAAACACATAACCGTTTATAATGCCATGTTCTTTCTAGAGAGGGGCGCCTGCTACCTAATAATACAACGTTGATAGCGCACACTGATATGTCATGGGACGAAGTGGTATAGATATCACTAGCCTGCATACAGGTTGTGTTTGCGTGTCGTCACAATATGCCCCAACCATCACCCCATAACAATGTAAGCAAGCGATACCGGTCAGAAAATGAAACCTTTACTCTTTCGTCTACAAACTCGGCTTTAGTCAAACTTGCATTCTCTCGGCATAACACAGAGTGTCCGCTCAGAACAACAGTTTTCATAGAATGAAAATACATTTTCCAATGTCAAGTTTTAAAATAGTGAACCTTATCATTTTTTTGGATATCCTTCGTTCTTCAATCCATAGCAAATCCTCCCTTTCGTCCAAGGTCGAACAACAATTGAACCTTCCAAGGATCATGTAAGGTACGTTTCGTTTTTGTCAAGGAAAGCCACAAATCAAAAACATACTGTACAAGATGCATCGGTGTGTACTACGCACAAGCTGCATCAAACCAAGTGACCTTCACTCCATGGGAGCGATTATCCCGCCGGCCGACCAATGTGGCATTTGAATTAAAAAAAAAAAAAAATGGTTTGCTGGCATCCACCAATGCCGCGCTATTGTGAATAATTTTTTAGCCATCAATAGTTTTGGAAACCAGTTACAGTTAGGATAAGTAAAACAGATAATGAGGAAACCATTTTCAAATAGGCCCAATGACATCTTTCTACTAGGCCCAAAAATCCATCTCTCTTTGTACAAATGCAACTCTCCCATTCCCAGCGCCTAGCTCAGCCAACCCGCCCCATGTCCTCGCCACGCCCTGTTCTCACGGAGGAATATGCTCTGCGGATAACATGAGACACTGACAAGTCAAAAATCCAAGTGCCCATTCATCTCCACTGAACTTCCTGTGCACTAACAACCTACACCCGCAAGGCCTGAGCCCTCCAGCTCAGACCCTGCTGTTCCTTTCATGCTGATACCCATCTGGCCCTCCCGTGCCCTGGTCAATCAAGGACCCACAAGAGCGGGGCGAAAGCGGGATGGGGTAAAACACAGACTTACACTCTGGCCACCTATGTCGAGCTTTACAGACATCAAGCAACCACAGACATACATGTTATCGTTCGAGATATAAATGAATGAATCATAAACCGGATTAAATGTGCATAGTTAAATACTTCTTAATACTAATAATAGATTTGAAATTCGAGTTTAATAGCATTGCATTGTTCATGTACGAACCCTGCGGCACATCATTTATACCGGGAAGTCAACTGTTCAATGAGATCCGCTTTTGGTGGACCGAGCACGTTTGTAATGTTTTGTGACAATGTAAGTGTGTCTCCTAGGAACATAATCGGGGTCGATTCCATGAGTATGCATGGCCAACACCGTCAAAGTGAGATCTTTCACAAAATCGAATTCCATTTCCTGGTATATTGGCTTGGCCACCTATTTTTTTGCTTCGTTTTGCAAAGGCCATTGTGTAACGAAGCATCCCAAAGTTTCCTGCAGTTCTCGATTATTCTCGTTATGCGCTAATACGGCTAGTAATGTTCGAGCTTGCATTCAGTCTATGCTGAAATGCAACCTTTTGGGCCTGTACTTTAGGCACATATTGTAGAATACCTACAAATCTCCGGTGTGACAGAATTCTGTGGGTTCCTTTAGCTCTCTTGAAAGAGTTTTATCAAATGCGATCTTCTCAAGAGCTTTGTGTGGAGGTGAAGATGGAACCAACCACTTCTTCTTGTGTTCCTGGTCCTCCGATAAAGGTCCATGTGCACATTGGTGAAAATGTTGGTTTTCTGTCCATGAGTGAATGTTGGAACAGTGGCGCATCAATGAGCGCCATTTGTCAAGTAGAATTTCCACAGATCCATCACAAGTTTTGGAGCTCCACCAAAGATGGTTGCTGAAAGACTGAGACCACTGTAAAATATTTTCCGAGCCCTTCTTTTTACCAGCATCTGTATTTTCTTTATTGGCTGATTTAGCAATGTGCCCTACATCAGATTGATGACGAATGTTTGGAAACTGCTCTTGCATGGCCTTGGCTATTGAAATATGTCCGTCAGTGGCTATGAGGTCTATTTGCATTCCCCTTGATTGAAGATGTTCGAGGGATTTTATGAAACCATGTTTCTCCATGCCACAGAGGATTTACACTGGGATACCTGCATGATTTCCAAACTCACATTTTTTTTTCCATGTCTTGAAAGTGGTATGTGCAGTACTTTGCTGAAAATCCGGGGCTGTCACACTGTCCGTCGCCAGCTAGCCTGAAATGTTTGCCAGAGAATGTGCTTTCAATTGACATTTGTTCAATTTTCCAGGCTTGACTAATAGCGGGGAATAAGAATTCTTTGATATTTGTAGTACTGCGTTTTAGCAAGGAACTGAACTCCCACAATTTGACAGAACTGGACAACTAACTAAAAGTCGAGCCACTGAAAAGTAAAGTGGTGGAACACAGTACACTTCTAGCTGGCACTTTGCCCAGCATCGGTTGAGCGGACCATGAAAAGGAATCATGGAGGAGGACACGGGTGGCTTGGATTTTCAGGTTAGTGCCTTGTAATACAGAAGTCACATTCACCAATTGCTGCCGGCATATTTCCCCCCTCACTGGATGGACACATTTCAGCATCAGTATAATCTCGTCTAGGCAGCTGTCGAATACAATGTATTTAGGCTCCTTTATTAGCCAATCGTCCTGCATGCATGTGGTTTGTGACACAACTGTGGTGGACAAATCGGCCAAACTAGACCAACTGTAGTCGGGATCTTTGGCAAGTTCCTCACTCAATTGTGTTGAAGCTTCAGTCTCTGTTAGTTCAGCTTGTGTTATTTGCACACGAATTGGAGAAACCATCAACGTCGAATGTTTATTGGGTGGACCTTTTTTGTGGGTGTAGGTTGTGTCAAGTGGTCAGCGAGGTATTCCAAAGCATCTTCATTATATTCAGTTTCATCTTGTCGACTTCTCGCATTTTATTAATGGTCCAAGAACACTTTGCTCGCTTCGCCGTTCACATTGCATTCAGTTTGACTGGACCACGCTGCACCTCAAATAGTAGTTGATCCATGGTGAAATCTGTTTGGCAAGCAACATCTTTGGTTTCGTTTGTTGTCTGTGTCTTTATACTTCTTTTCCTTCTGGGCCTACATGTTCAATGTATAGCACAGGTAAGGTAGATAGCACTTTAAATGCAAAAACATGTTATGAAGAAAACACCAGCCCAAAACACTTCTAGAAAACAAAATAGTTAGTTACCCTTTTTTTCTTGATTTTCTGTGAAATCGTGGCCTTCTCTGTAACGACCTCCCCAGCAAGCTGATCCACCACCTCTGATCCATGTGCCTCCTCTTCTAATTCCACACCTCGTGTACATTCCTTGAATAGAATATTCATTAAAACAAAGAAAAGTCAATCATATTGGAAATTAAAATCTTTCATCGCACACATCCCTTACACACACACCCTCTCAAACAGTGTACGTCATTTAGTCAAAATATACATTTCAAATTTCACCTGATTGATGGCAAGTGTACTTGATCAGAGTTCACTGTGCAAAACATCCTGATTTTAATGTTGCCCGCAAACATTTTGCAATGTATTCTGCATTAGGGAGGAAGTGTAACGTTAGAACTGAAATCGGAAAAGTTTGAAACGCTGCACGTTAATATGAATGTCAATGTCTAATAGTATCCTATGTAGGATTTACTTTATTTCATTCAAGGGAACTGCAAGTACGCATACCTCATACTCTTTACCAGCAGCAAAGGACGATGTAATTGTAGTCAAAGTACCATCATCCCCCTGTAACACAATACCTGTTTTGGTACGGATGAAAACAGCGAAACGGAACAGAGACAATGGGATGCAGACAACGGTGCATATAAAGAGAAACCAAAAAATGACAACTAGTGTAAACAACCGACAGGATACATAAACAATTTCATATTATTTGAAATTCCAAGCATAATACATTCTCCTAATTGAAAAAAGTGAAATAAAACTACCTGATAGGCGCTTAAAGTTGTTGTTGACTCCTGAAAGTAAATGGATGCGCAATCTTGCTCCTTCATTTTCAGTGCATTGTCATGAAGTGGTAAAAGGGAAAATTAGATTTGAATTAGATATGTTGGAAAATGCAACTGTCGAGAATGTAAACTTCTGCAAGTCTGTAGGGATCACCATTTGTATACTGGACGTGTCAGTGGTTCGTCACTTGCGAGGGTCTGTGCTTCCGTCACTATGCTTTCCTAAAAAAAAAAATGAAAATTTCAAGCAACCGATTACGAAAACATTATACTTCTTGTGAAGTGCTCTATGGCATTGTTTTCCATGGTCATAATTACTTAATTTGAGTCTCCATAAACTTGGGACAGAAGTATAGTAAAATGTGGTATATTTAAAATATAATACAATCTGGTACATATGCAAACTTTAGTAAGACACATTAACACAGAAAGCACCAATCCGTTCATGGATTTACCGGTTCAGTACCCCACCACCTACAGCTAATTCATGATCCGGGACTCGCCTGAGGCAGCGTGTGCATCAATAGAGTTGGAATTGCATTTGGAAGCAATTTACGAATCATTCTGGCTCAATCCTATTTTGTGTTCTTCGATTGCTCGTACATATCGTCTGTAAAGTGCAGGCTGCAGATGCGGAATCTATTGGCCCTTAAGTCTCCCAAAACAGCCTGGGCTCTACTTTCAATCTCGTCCACCGCAAAACCACAATGTCGAACCCATTTTCTTATTAAATCAATATCCTTCGGGAATGTATGCAGGATTGTGCCCTGACTTTTGACATGGATCCTAGAACGGCAACCCACCCAAAACCATACAAGCAGGCATTCTTGAAAAATCGATAAGATCTGTATAAAAAAGTATAATTACTAAAAACTGAATGCATGAGATTGATGGAATTATATCACAGTTATCTATGCAATGTTTGTTTTAGTCAAAGAAGCAAAACCTGTGTAGCGTAGTCGAATACTACATACATACATACATACATACAGAATTGACATGTATACAGAATTATAGTGAAGTTAATAGGTGACCTGCCCTTACCTTGACAAACAATTAAATTCAGCAAGTAGGGGAGTTAGTAGTAGGAGAACAGGTAGCACGATCAAGAGTTGACTTCCAGTGCTCAGAGATGTTCTCTGGATAAATATCAAGGGGTTTATAAGGGATTAGAAAAGTGGGTGTGTATGTGAATGTGTGACATGTTTCTGGGGGAGCCTGGAGACACTGGGTCTGGGAAGGCCATGTGAACAATGGCCCCTGTGCGGAAGATACCTTTGAAGTGTGCATGGTGTTTGGCACCTTGGACATTCCCACCCTGCCAGCCCCCTTGGGAGCGCAGGGCCACAGGTTCGAACTGCCATTGATAGTGGAGGGGGGATGGATGGGCAAGAGGCGTGCAGAAGAGGCCCAGAACACTACTGAAGGGAGAGACACACTAATGTGGATTGCAGGGGTGCGGTCCTGTGAACAATGGCCCCTGTGCGGAAGATGCCCTTGAAGTGTACATTGTGTTTGGCACCTTGGCCGTTCCCCTGCTAGCCCCACTCACGTCACACATAGACAAGTGAGCGTGTCTCTGATTCACTGACAAATTATTCATAAAAGATCATTTGTATTTTATTTTGTTTCTGATATTCATGGCACGCATGTACTACACATTGTATACTTTGGGTTGCAGCACAGTGTGGGAAAATCCCCTGTACTGTCTGCTGTCACTCGGGTATTTGGCATGAATGGCTCCAACGACACAGGCGGGTATTACTCATTGAACGCGGTATCCAAGCCACCCATGAAGCCACCATGTAAATGAATGATCGGCCACCTGCCGGTACCATCTATGGAAGAGAAACATACATACTGTATTTAAATTAACCTGATAAGTGTACAAACCTTAGTTGAAAATGCATCATGTATCCTATGGCATAGTTGCACGTACACATGTTACTTCATGGGTCAATCAACTTGGGCTTTAAAGTGCACATTACAAAAGTGAACACCCATGCAATCCATAACGTTTTGGGGCAGAGAAATATTGTTTCTTAGTTGAAATTGAAAGACACATAAGCTGACCACTATGATTTTCCCAAAGCGCGAGAGATGTTTTGAATTGCCAGACTACATTCATTTGGCAGCGATAGATGAAAGTTACGACAATATAGGAGACAAACAAGAATTGTTAGTGGTCTCAGTGGTCAAAGTAACATCAAATCTAGAGTACACTTAGTCGTTACTTGGATTGCAAAGGTGAACTGTTCCGCAAAGTTCATGCATAAACACCAACATAATCCTCAACACGGACCTTGTGAGGCAGGCTGCCCTGAAGTCATGCGGCTCGGTAACGCTTAGTGGCAGTGTCTCTTCTTCCGATATGCAGGCCAAGCATCCAGAGTTTTGTCTGCAGCAGCAGTTCCCCTCCTCGGTTGGCATGACCTTGCACCGATTGCAGGTACCCCAGGTGGAAACGTCTTCCATGCAACTAGGCTCTGGCTCAGGATCCAGTGGTTCGTCTTCCCAACTGTTGTCCGATACCCCATCATTTCCGCATCTTTCTCTATCAACTAATTTCACCTCGGAATACTCTGGCTCGTACTGGTATGGCTGTATTGTTGCCATTATACGACAAAATTTAAATCCATTGTCATGCTAGTACAAGTATCTGTTTGCACGGGCTCCGAGCAACGAAGATAGCGGAACAGAGCAGAAACAAGTCACAGGCTATACAAAAAAAACAGTGAAACGATTGAAAAAGCAACTAGGATGTTGTCTAATGAAAAACAGTCTGTTTATACTTATTGAGGAAAGAGGCGTCCTGCTGTTTCCATGTAGACACGTCATTAGCTGGTGCACAAAGAACGTTGACACAAGACATGCATTCGTGTTGTGAAATGGGCCCTACGGGTCTAGTGATGTCAGCTTCAGGGGCGGTTAATATTTATTTATTTGCATTTTTAAAGCGCTCACACAGCCCGGGGGCATCTAGGCGCTGGACCCGGAATATTTCTTAGTTGCGTATTTATAACATGCTTAGTACCCAGAGGTTTCTAAGCGCGGACCCCGAATGAAACCTGTGTTGCTTCGTGTCGTCTTGTTTCCAAGGCGAGCACGTTTCCGCTGAGCTATACTCCTGAGACAATATGATTTAGTACTGCGAGGGCAGTTGAACTTAGGGCGACACAGCAAACGGATAAGATTAGCACAAGATGCCCATGCACGCTCATTGATTTCACATATGTAAAAGTGAGGAAAACTAAGGTAAGGTGTATATGAAATGTTTTTATGATCGATCACAGTTTGCATAAAAGCACATGCCCTAACACTCGGGACAATAACATTTTTAAATGCACTATTCCTTTAAGTGGTTTTCATCATTTGACTGCAATCAAATAGATCCCTGATCATTGCACATTTGGAACTATTGATGTGCCTGAAGCCCAAATAGCCAACATGAAGTAAGGCCCATTAATAGTGGTAACTCTCCCCAATATGCATATTGCCGTTCCCTTGGTCTTGTATCTGGGGACCACCCCCTACACACAGAAAAACAAGGGGATCCTTTTGGACTCAACATTGACCTTCACACCTCCAGATCAACCTACTGACAGTAGTGGACCACCACCACCAGCATCATATACTGAAGAAAATTCTCATTTGTTTGTCAGTAATGCTAGTTAAGCTGGACTTCTGCATCATCGCCCAGCTAGGCATGCCCAATTATCAACTACACCAACTTGTCATCAATGGAGCTACAAGACTTGTTTTCGGTCCATAAATGGGATCATGTCTTCACAGTTCCCCTAGCTCTAAAATTGCTCTCTCTCCCAAAGGATTCAACTAAAACCCCAGAGTCAGACTTATAAGCTCTTCTGGAGCAATTGTCCTTCAGTTCCTGCGGAAGTGTGTAGAGCAGTTCTTACCTAGGCAACTGTTGACACCGACAACAGCAACAAGATTGAAAGTCACCTGAGACAACAAAACCAGGAAACAATTATCTCTACACAATGGCCACCCACTGGGGTGGACACGAAGAATGAACCAAATCCTAAGAAATGCTGACTTCTAGTGAATAATGCCCTTCTTAGGTCCCATTGGCCGTCACGCTACATTATATTGTCCTCTTCCTCCATATTACCTGAACAGCCCCTTTGGGACTTTCCTCCAAGGACGACAACACCAGCTGTTATACTGGGATAATATATCCCCATTTTTGTGACCCTAGTACTGTGAAGCAATTGTACTGTGAAGCAATTGTATTTTTGCAGGTGGCACCTCCTACATGTCAATTATGTGTATCATGCGTATACAAAATGTCCGCCCTTGCTATGAAAACAATAAAATGCCCAATGATCGAAACATATTATTAAACTGGCCATCAATTCCTCCCATAAGATAGGGACGTGTCCCTCTTGTTCGCACACATGCGTGGTACCAGGCTACCTGTTACCCCTCCCATGCTACCCAATACTCTTCTCTTGTTCAAAAAGTAGCTACATTTATTTTGTTTCCCTTCCCATTTACTTACTCCTCTTTTCCACAGGCCCCACCATACTTCACTAAGACCACAAAATGGATTAACAGATCTTTACCTGTGGTGACCAAAGCAACTTGAGGGGCCACTTTGAGTTTATGTCCAGTCTTTGTTTTGAGATCCCTGTTAAACCGAACATGCCGCCTGAGGGTCTAGGTTATCCCACACCCTCCAATTCCGCCAGCGTGCCTAGTATTATTCTTAGTTAAAGCGTAATCAGTTCTTTTCAACTTTATTTTGTTACCCAATTTAGTTGGTATGGCATGGCATATTTATGGTATGGGATACAGAGAAAGATCTGCGTGGGGTAAATCTGGATTATTTACCATATTCAATACTGTCTATGTTCCACAGCCATGAACATTCCATGCAATTGCCATGTGATAATAAGGCAGTAATTTAAAATAAAACAAGAGATAATACTGCATGGTTCTTACTGCCACCATACTCGTAATGGAGACTTAAGCTCAGCAGTTCAATGCAAAAGCATCGCCTTCCTCTGGTGGAGTCTTTGAAATTCAACTCGCTATTTGATTAATTTTCGTTCTTGGTTTTTTTATCGTACTGGTTTTACTGGACGATTGTAAGGTATTGTAAATATAATAAATGTTCAAAGAGATTATTTTTTTCATAGTTAATGAACATCTTTAACTAATATATATTTAAGCACCATTTAGATGCCCCAAGCTGTATTCGTAATGGTACACACCTTTTCCAAACTGATCGAATTAGGGACACTTGTATATTGGTTCACACGTATTTTTCAAACGTGTCTCCCAGTACGTTTGGAGGGTCGGCAGCATATTACTTTGTGCTGAAGTAACTACAATGTGTAATGAATGACCTCCCACTTTCGCGAGAAAATCTAATCATAATGCAAGCATGCTGGCTGAGCACCAAGAATGTGGAAGCAATGAAGCCCCAAGGGTGCTTCGTGCCAGCTCGACATTAGAATGCGGAGTCCCCAGTGTAGCTTAGAGTGGCATTTGCAACCAATGACTAGGGGGCCGGCGGCGGTGCCCGTTGGCTGATGGGAAGTGCGTGTCTCTGGAGGCAGGGCCCGCCCCATACGCTTTTCAGTGCTTTGCTCGCTTTCCAGTTTCACCCCGTGCACGTTTAGCCTTGTCTGTACTTGAACGAGATACCAACGATTACAAAAGGCTTCCGTCTTGGCCGGGTTAGGTTTTCCACGCTGGGGATCATAGGTAACAAGGCTCTGGCTGCTGGCAATCATGCCTACACCATACAATGTTACTAATGCATGAACAGCAATTGCTTTGTTGCATGAACGAGAATAACAAAAGGATGCATTCAGCCCAGTTCATGTTTCAGGCATTGAATCTGCATACTGGGCGGGACTAGTAACACCATTCTAGGATGTCCGTTTTGATCCTAAAAAACTCAAAGCAGGAACCCCAGTAAGAAAAGTTATGAAATTGTAGTTTCTGGGATGGCCATTGTTAACTTTTTGTATTGTGCAAATATGACCGTTCGTTGTTGTCACGTATATTGTACACGGATTGTGTTAGTTAATGTTGAAATGATCTCCTTTTCCCTGTCATTATTGCTTTTATTAGTATATATCTGCCTCCTGGTTCTGCCTTTCTCTCATTAGCTGATCCGCAGTCCTTGCTTGCTGGTTTTGCCCGCTGTCAAAGTTCGGTTCCACAGCATTCGCTGGGTGTGCTGTGATGTAGCCCTCCTCTCCCCCGTCCCCAACATATCTGCCACTTGAAATAACCCTCTGTTCCAAATATTCCATCTACATCATGAAGGCCTGTTCCTCATGTGCCATAACTTAATCCCAGGGCAGTTCTAGCCAATTCGGTGCCCAGGGCAAACCACTAGAATGCACCCTCTCCCCCCCCCATAGTCACACGTCACTCCCAAACTACACCTCTGTGTCATATGACAAAAACTCTCCTCAATATCAATAAATCATTGCTATATAAATGAAGCTGGTTTCATTACATTTGTCATTCAAGTACTTTACAGAAGAATGTGAAAACACAGCTGTTGCTGCCAAAGTAAATGGCTCTTCTTTCATCACCTGTTCTTGTGGAAGGCCTTGCCTGAATACAGTTTCAAACTGTCCGTACTGGCACACTGCAGTGTGACCAGCCTGCCGGGTTCTGAGGGCCCACTGGCCGTGTGCTGCAGGTGTTCTGTTCGTACCACCTCCCTTGTATTTTGCATGGGGCAATACTAGACTAACCATATGAATTATTTTTTTATAGGTTATCATTCCAAGGTTGAAGTCTGGTACACTCTTATTGTACTCTTTCAAAATATCTTTATACTCTTTCAAAATTCCTTTTATGAGAGTGGGAAAGGAGACAAAAAGCACCAATGAGGGTTCCAGTATGCTTTGCATCAAATCACAGAGCATTTCATGAATTGGTGATCAGAGATCTCTGTTTGACAAACAAGTCTGTGATAAAAGAGTTGTATGTGTGAATTCACACAGACACGTGGCTTCGTGCTCGCATCACGGTTCACAACACTCACCGTAACATTAAAATGTTTGTAACCATAACCCATACATACTTATTCGGACTTACTAAATCGAGGAAGATCGCTAGGAGTTTCATCGCACAAGTCACAGCACTGTGAAACAATCTTCAGCTACATTTGTAAATAACTCACTATCTTGTTTTTGAAAAAGGCTATCAAAAACACAACTCTTTTCAGCTTCGAATGTATCCTCCCAATTATGTCATTGATCTTCGTACTAGCTCTGAGAAGCCACTCGGAAGTTGTCATGCAGTTGAAAATGTCATATAACTTAACATTTCAGGATTTGCTTGACTAGGCCAAAAGCCAAATAAGTAAATGTGCTGTCCTCAATGATAAAGGTGCGTTTAAGGTATTTTAAAGTGGCAGGTATCTTCTTGCCTGGAAACTTCACAATGTCAGCATCATCATTACCCTAATGCCCCGTCTCTGTGCTTATATCCACGTTCCTCCGTCTCCTTTTATTTAGGATGGCCTTTTTTTCCAGTCCTGGGAAAAGAGTTTTTTTGGGTGCTGATTTCTCCCTGTAGAATGAGGAAGCAGTGGCACTATGGTGTGAAAGATCCGTATGGAAGCAGAAGCAAATTAAATGCTAGACGGCTCAGCTTTCCACTGCCACCCCACTTTCGCCAGTGATTAATATTAGTCATTACCACACAAAAGGACTAGGTTTTTGTCACAACTACTTGTCATTTACCTACTGTGCGGTAAGTGCCCTGCTGCACGGCACAGAACTCGGGTATGCTGCAAGACGTGTTCATTTATTGTTAATATAATTTAATTATTTGGTACTTAAGTATTTTTATCAGTGACTTCAGGGCAAATATTGACTCATTATACATCTTCAATAAATCACTGGCCGCTGCAACTGAGAATGACCTTTTTAGAGGCTAAAATGAATAGGGGAGCAGAATCCGTTACCAAGTATGTAATTTAGCTCACTAATGACTTGCACATTATGTAATTGTGCAGCAGTAGTTCAGCCTGAATAACAAATGGTAAATTTAATTAAATACTTGGACGCAGCTTTAAGGTGGATGCTTTTAACCACTAAAAGATTTTTCTAGATCTGCACAACACATGTAACTGAATGGATAATCACGTTTCATTTGCATTTGCAATATGTAGCAAAGATACCACCACAAGGAAATGCCGGAGGCAAAAGCAGAAACTGAACGAGTTGTAAGGACAAGGGCTTGAAACTGAACTGAAGAAAATCCATTCTGTTGACCGACGTTGGCTATACCAAAGGCCAGACGGATTTATTTTGCAAGCGTTTTGTCTGCCTTATCTGTATAGGAAGGATGTTAAATGCATTGACACATTTTAATCAGTGCGGCCTCACTTGAAAGAGGTGCCGGTGGTTGGGGTTTGCATGGGGCGGGTATCCCATGTGCAAAGGTGCAAAGGTGCTAACAGCCCTTTTGTCCAGCTCTCACTGCAAGCGCCTACCAGGCGACGAAGTTACCCTGCCTGTCTCTCTTGTTAGTCTGCCTTGTACCTCGACCTTTATGGCAGCTTTCTGGGTGTGGCTCTTCCTGTGCTCACCTGCACCCTCCTGCTCCCACCCCCTAGCTATTCAGCTCTGCACCCTGGGCCGTCGTCCTCTCCGCCTGGTCAATGAAACGGGTCTGCTCTATCCCGACACTCTCCAGCTCCTCTGCTGTGTCAATTGGTACCCCGGGACCTCACCATATTCTAGCATGTTCCTGGGCTATTATTAGCAATAACCACGCAATTGGAGGGCAGTTCTGACTGGTAATGACAATGGAGCAAAGGCCCTTGCTTACATGGGGACCTGGGCCACAATGAGGGTGTAATGACACTCCCCCCCCCCCCCCGTGAGGGTTATTACTTAAATAATGAAAGTAGCAGCAAACTGTTTTGCTTAAACAAAACGGCAAGAAGCCTCACACAGCGCACAAAAGAATGATGATTTAGCAACTTAAGCTCCTCGAGAGCAGCAGGTCCGGATGGTATGGCAAACCCTATTTTGAAGGAAAATGACCTGGGCAGAGCTTGGGGTAAAAATCTTTACACAAGTAGATCCCCTCAACTTGGAGAGAGGCAATTCTAGTGCCAATCATTAAGAAAGGCTGTCGCAGTGACCCCAAAAACTATCGGCCTATAGCCCTATTAGACACCTTGGTCAAGCTATGTGCAGGCCTTTAATTAAGAGATCTGAACCAGTGGGCCACCCAGTCTGGTAGTTTGGACCAGAGACAGACTGGGTTCGTGAAGGGGGTGGGTACTTAACTAAATATTTTCATTCTAAACCTAATGAAGCTCAGATCGATCAAAACCAGTAGAAATGTGTACCTGGCCTTCATGGACCTTGAGCAAGCGTTCGATTCTGTCAATAGGGAACAGCTCTGGAAAAAACTTCAAGCATGGAACTGCCCTCCCGACCTGGTAGAAGCAATTAGGCTCTTGTATTCTGATACATGGATCCAGGTGAGGCTCTCGTCAGAGGGGGTGCACTCAGAAAATATCTGCACATATCGGGGCCTTAAGCAAGGATGCTTTTTAGCACCAATCATTTTTAACCTCCTATATGTCAGATCTGATGGAGGCACAACAAAGGATCAGTGCTTTCCCCCCCCAAATTTGAGGAGACCGAGTTTCCTTGGGTCTTGTTAGCCGATGATTTAGTCTTAATTGACCAGACGCTGATTGGTCTTCAGCGCAGACTAAATAGCTTTATCACCTATCTTAAAATGAATGATGCTAGAAAATACAAAGTCCTTATCATGTCCTCTGCTAGGAAAACTATAAGGAGATCCATCATGGAGAGTGGGGCATGACATTATAGAGACGGTAGAAGTGATAATTCACCTAGGGACGATAATTAATAAAAACTTGGATGAAAGGGCTCACCTAGTAATGCGGCGGGCTACGGTCGGAAGACTTGCGACTCAGGCGTTTGTGATGCACAGGAAATTCAGAGCCTTCTCGCTACAACCGGTGCTGATGTTTTATGAACAAAAAGTTGTCCAGATACTTTCCTATGGGACAAAGGCAATCCTCAATATTGCATGGAAAGAGTGGGGGATCCTAGAAGAGTGGTTTTGGAGGAAGGTCTTGGGACTTCTAAACTCGCTTCCAACTGTTTGCATTCGCTGTGAGCTGGGACTGCAATCGTTGGCGTCAGTGGTGGCGTGGAAAATCATCTCCCTATATAGGAAATGTCTGTCTTCAGATAACTCTCCTCCCTTTGAAATTCTGAGGCATCCGGAATCAGCCCGGTCAGATAAGTGGTTCCAAAGATTGAAGGAGAAGTGTGATAGCCATCTGAAGGAATGTAAAATAACGCTAGGCCTCTTAATTAATAACCCATTGAAGGCTAAAAAGAGGATGCAGGAGCATGACTGGGTTAATACTTCTCAGGCCAGACGCTCGTGTAGGCTCTCTCTGGCGCTTCACTTGGAAAGGCGGAGACTAAACCAAATACCGGGATACCTGCAAAAATGCCCTTCTGCCCATTATTGGGCTTTGTTTGAGATGTTGCTTACATTTTCTGCCGACAAAGGATGTGTTCCTAGTTAGGAAGCAGATGCGAGATACAGATATTGTGGACCCCGAAGAGAGTGAGATATTATTCCATTTGGTAACAAGCTGTAAGACATTAACAGAGGTGCGAGGGCGATTTCTGCGAGAATTTATTATGCAAGTTGAATCTCTAACAGCCAAAGAATGGTGGAATTGGGTACTCCTTGGGGGTAAGACTAGACTAGTGTTAGCGGTAATGTCTTTTCTGGAAGAGGTGCTTAAAAAGTAATTGAGGGGAGAAATAGGTAAAGGACTGATACCATTCTGCTGTGGGATCTTTCTGCTGTGGGATCTTTTTAAAGGAGGTTTTCCTCCGTTACACAAGGGCATGCTAAAGTTGTAATGATAATTTTCTCTGGTTCATTGGAGGCCTATTTACTCAGGCCCAAGTATAATGAAATTAGTACATACCGGATTGAGAGTATGTTAAAAATGCATTAGTGGAAAGACCAAGCTTCAGTGTTACGTATTTTCTCTGGCATGGCATGAGCCTTTGAATGTAATTTTATGGAACTGTGTAAATGGTATAAGATGATACTTTCCTTGATGGAGCTACTGAATGTATTTTACTAGGTGGATCGTATGTAAGCATTTTTTAATTTATTTCTAATAAGTCATAAACAAAAACAAAAAATTAAAGAAAGGTAACATGTCCTCAAAGTGTCCTACTCCTCCTTCCGACGGGCCCAAATTTCAAATGCACATTACAATGTATCCACACATTAATTCACTGCCCCATCAAATCATAGAAGGAATGCTCTAGGGGTCCTGAATACTCGCAGAATAAAGTCGCCCATCATTTCACTATGGTTTCTTCCAGTGATGGAAATGGAAATTCTTCCCACCAGCGACTGGGAGGGAGTGATTGAGGGGGCACGATAGTTTTGAGGTGATGAAATGATGCAAGCAAAGTGTAAAAGGTGCACACCTAACATGTTGATGTTAAAGGACATTTGTACCGCGCACTGTCACCACCGAAGTGGTCCCCTGGCGCTCTGGCTGCTCTGAAAAAGGGAGGAGAAGGGGTGGGTTAGTGGGAATAGGCAGGAAAAGTGCAAGAGAGCAGTGATGTGCTGTTGGCAGCCTCAGCCCGGTGGGTCCGTTGGCTGGGCTTGGGGTGTTTTGTGGTCCGTAGTCGTCGTGTGCTGTTGTGCAAGTCTATGTGGGGTTTATTTTGTTGTTGCATTGTTGTGAAGTTTGTGCTGATTGCTGCGTTTTAGGCTTGTGGTTGTGTTTGGTTAGAGTTTGAGAGGTGTATGCAGAGGAATTATTGGTTAGTTGGCATTGCTGTCCTAGCAATTATGGGATTCCATTTAGGTGCAGTACATGCTGACATTTACATTTCTAACCAGATGCAACACGAGCTAAAGTTAAGAATTCTGAGTGTGGCACATGCTAACGATCACATTTCGATCTAGATGTGGTGCCAGGTGAAGTTCAGAATTCTAAGTGTGGCACATGCTAACAATCACATTTCTATCTAGATGCGACGCAAGCTAGTGGTCCGAATTCTAAGTGTGGCACATGCTAACCAGCACATTTCTATCTAGATGCGACGCAAGCTTCGGGTAGGAATTTTGAGTGTGGCACATGCTAACAATCGCATTTCTATCTAGATGCGACGCAAGCTACGGGTCAGAATTCCATTCAAGTGTGGCACATGCTAACAATCACATTTCTATCTAGATGCGACACAAGCTACGGGTCAGAATTCCATTCAAGCGTGGCACATGCTAACAATCACTTTTCTATCTAGATGCGACGCAAGCTGGGGGTCAGAATTCTATTCGAGTGTGGCACATGCTAACAATCACATTTCTATCTAGATGCGACACAAGCTACGGGTCAGAATTCCATTCAAGCGTGGCACATGCTAACTATCCCTTTTCTATCTAAATGCGATGCAAGCTACGGGTCAGAATTCTAAGTGTGGCACTAGAATATGCAACACAAGGGAACGTTTATAATCCATTTACAGAGGTCACAAGTTTTCCTAGGTATGTATTGTTTAAGTCTATGGCAGTCTACAATATGGAACGTAAGGTAGAGTGACAAGGGGCTTTCTGGAGTAGAGTAATTGCTCTATGCCCCACCCATGCCACACTCAGTTATGTTGGTGTCTGCTGGCTTCCTTGGCTTCCCCTGTGGACACCTGCTGACACTTCTTGGAGCCGCCTTTGCTGGAGCTGCCCTTTGCCTAGGGGGCCCTTAGCCGTGGGGCTGCCGGGCAGAGGGCTGCCCTGGGGTGTCCTTGATGAGGGTGCAGGGCACCAATCGGGGCCGCTGGAGGTCCGGGGGGCAGGGAATGGAGGCCCAGGAATCGGCAGGGCCGTGGGGGAGAGCCCGCTACGGCCTCCCGCCACGTGCTTTTTAAAGCACCAAATTACATCTAGGTCCCTAAATGGGGAGCTGAGGGTCGCGCTCCTCTCACCTGGTGTGGGGTTTTGCAAATAAAACATACTAAGCTTACTTAAATATTTTCTGCAGAATGCAATCCTAATGAGCATTTCACATGTACTCTGAATAGACGCTCAAGTGGTCTAGTAGGATGAACCTTAGTCCTGAAGACCTGTGTTGGCCAAAAAAACAAATTTAAAACATTTACTGCACTAAAGGGCAGTACAGTGTTTTCCTGGATCCGGGGAGACCTATTTGCCGGATCTCGGATCCTGCAAAATCTGGCACAACAACCAGCGCTGGATTCTTCTACTAATATGGACATAAACCTGCCACCCACGACCTCTCCAGCACACTGTGGGACGCGTTTAGGAGCAGACCTCAACGCATGCCTTTGCCAACACATTCTTGTTATTCTGCCTTCTAAAGAACTTTCCCCTCCTCCCCCATCCCCTCACTGCCAGCCCCGTTCCTCCCTTAGAGGCCTATCCCTTGCATGCTGTCCTCAACGGTCCTCGTGTATCCATCTTTGACTATGTGATTACATGTATTGGGAGAATGTACCTGGAACGGTAAAAGCGCATCTGGCACAAAAACCAGTGCAAAACGGTTGAGCGAATGGCAGCCCAAACGCTTAAAATGTGTTCAACATGGATAGATACACTTACCACACCCTAGTACATCGGCAGTATCGTTGATGAATGTGAAACCCCCACCCTTGCATTTTAGTCTCAAACATGTCACATATAAAGCTCACAATTGGCTGTTGGTGGGCGAAGGTGCAGATGCTCGCCCATACATTTTTATTTCCCATGAAACTTAAACATGTTGCTAGCAGTTTCCCTTAGTCTGCAGTCATTCTGGACACACAGGGTAAGCTGTGTTGGTAAACTGTGGTGCATGATATATGTAATGTAAGCTCATTGCAGATGAATGCTGCACCACGTGTTCACACTCGGATACCATTTTTCTTTAAACATTGGTCATGTAATATGCACTATGCAAAGGAGTTCATTGTTTCATAAATAGGAGGCTTGGCAGAAGGGCTGTAGGAGTGGAGCGGCCTATGCTCCTGCATGGTTAGGGTTGGGAGGGAGGGGTGGTGGGTGTGTGTGTGTGTGTGTGCTCTCTTCCGACCCAGTCAGACAGAACGAAATAAAGGCAACACCTGTGCCAACACATCCACTCTGCAGCAAACCATCACAGCATGCAATGAGGACGATTCTGTGCAGAAAGAAAAACCATAAAGCCACACAACACAGTATGCAAACTGCACATGTAAAAGAAAAATGAGTCATAGCAAACATATGCCTTCACAAGTCAAACTGCTCACAGCAACGCAGTCACAGTGACCCATTAAATAAAGAAGCAACATGCGGTCAGAGGACAGAACGAAATGGGATCTACACTGCTGCTAGGAAAGATTTCCATTCCATGTGTAATTTTCCCTCCAGTTGTGTACACCCCAACTTTTTTCTTTGTTTACACACCATAGTCTGACTTTGCCAGAGGAGCACCGCCTTCTGCTGCACTCCTGTGGGCTTTTCGCTCACTTTGTTATGGGGAAACTGACATGCCCTTAAAGACGGTACTGGGAGACTTTGTTTACCTTGGTACTTGTCTATGTTGCAACTTTTCTGCACCATGTTTCAAGTGCACAAAGTACCTTACAGTAGAGTGCAGTTGGGTCTTCCTGTCATTTCTAAAGGCCCTAGTTACTCTCGAAGGATTTTTTAGGAGAAGTGCAGATGTGCCTTGGACAGGCCTGGTGGCAGCTTATCTTTTCATGTATTTTTAGCCCTTTCCTGAGGTAAACCGCAGTTACCGCATTTGGCACGGTTAGGTGGCATTGCTCCAAAATGGCTATGCCACAAGGTTCTTTGTCCTGTCCTTTGGCCATCTTGCCCCTTCACCTTCCCCAGGTCGAGCCTATCCTGATCAGTTCTTATTTGGACATGCATTTTCCCGCAAAGTGCCAATCTTTTGCAGGCTTCTGCATGCCTTGAGTGTGCGCCCCAAGGATGTGGGCTGGACTGTCTAGTTGCGCAGGACCTGATACTGCCACCGAGTCTAGGAGGCCCTTGAAACGTGGTACATCGCAAGCTCTGTGTTCATGGCACTCTCACACCGAATTCCGTACACTTAGCATTCCCAGGTCTGGAGTAAAGTGAGTGTGGCCAAACCCAAGTATACGCGGTTACCGTGTCGCCCAGCCGTGGTGACGAACTTTGCAAGTTCATTGCAGCTGTGGTCCTCTGTGCCCTGAAGTCTGATACAGCAGAACTGGCCTGATCAATCCACCAGGAGCGGAGAAATCGCCACTGTCCCGTTTGGGAATCAACGCTGTATCTTCATCGCTGAAAGCCGCAGACCCGCGATTGCCGCATTTGAACCTGCATTCGAAGTGGACTCGACTGCCGAAGTTTGATTCAGAGTGCGCCGTGGGTCTGTGAGTAATTGCAACCCCTACCGGTGGCCCCTAGCACATCCATTCATTTTTACACACAAGTGGCCCCTGAGGGCCCCCTCCTTTCCACTGCTAGTGCGAACTATTCCCGAACTCTGCAACCTGCTCTGCCCTGTTGGGGAGACCCTCCACGAATAGTGGGAACGTATTCTGCATCACCTCACACACCTTCCTGAGCTGCTTCAGACCCTTGAAGAGACCCCGTTTTGCCCATCTGCATTACCGCGTGCACCAGCATTGCAAGTACAATTGAGCAATAGGCTCCACTCTTGTTAGGGATTGGACTGCCTTTCAGTTAGGATTGTGTTTGATGCAGGAGGGCCTAAAGACTATTTGCACTGCCTGTTTCCTTACCCTTTTAGGTTGTGGACCCATTACGTGCATTAACTCTTTAGACCCCATTGGTCTTGTATATATGTATATTGATAGGATTGTGTTGGCTACTGTGATTTTATTTGTGTGTTGAAACTCAAAGGCCTTGAAATAAATGTATTTGTATTTTTAATATATCTACACCCGACTGGGAGTGATTTGTAATTGTCCTTTACTCTGTGTACTCCTTGAGGTTTTCAGTCACCCTCGCCCCTCCTGAGACCCATTCTTGACCGCCACCAATGACCTTGATTGGTCTAGTTTGTCCAGAAGGTTAACCTGTTCGAAGAAACTAGGCTGGCCTTCTGAACCTCTGCCCACCAGGCCAGAGTTCAGAAATCCATCTCAACAACTGCAGGACAAAAAAAACTATTCTTAACAGCATTTCAACAATATAGAAACAAAATGCATCCTAAACAATGATGCCACCATGCAACAGAGTACTTGCAGACTGTCACAAAATGCTAGCATTATTTGGAGGAAACAAACACGCATGCACACTACAATGCCCTTACTTTCCATGCACGTGACAACCAATCGGTGTTTATTTCTCAAACGCAAACAATGCGTAACAGTTAAACATGCGCACAACAAACGGGTAACGCAGAATTCCATCCCACTTTCACACACTTGCAGAACAATCTAATCAAACATCCAATCGCATGCCGGCCTTTAGAAAACATGGAAACTCGTTTTTGATTTGTCAAGCCTCAGACGACACGCCTGCATCAAAACCATCCCCACTAGATCCTCGACTCTGGTAAACCTGCGGTCAATTTTCAGAAAATGTGAACTCCCCAAAAATTCACACCAACATCGACTTCGGTAAATCCATTAAAATATGTAAGCACAAAAAAATATCTAAAATTCACACACACCCGCATCCCCCTTTTGGTTGCACAAACGCAGCACAACAAAACTGTAAAATATTAGCTGTACAATAATACCAAGTTTAAATAAATTGTTATATGTAACTAGCAAACACTGAATGTTTACCTGTTACATAAGTAATCTTGCAAGCCTGACAGCCTCCAGCCCAAAATAAGTTCTTGTTGTAGTGGTATTAAAAAAACCCAGCATGCACGGAAGCATTGTTATAACACATAGCCGCATACGAAATATAGCTTGTTGACATAATTGTATGGAAGATTTGCACTACTGCACTGAGTAAATGCTGTATAGTATGTGAATTGTCATTAAATACTAAACCTAGTAAGACCAACGTTGTTGGAACATTAACTCTTCCGACCAAGTAAAAAGTAGCCTCAACACATATGTATGTTTACAACATACAGCACCAACGGACACTGAAAGCTCACAATCCATCGCTTCTGCAGGTCAAGAAAGAGCTCAAGACCTTCCTCTTCAAGGAATGCCTCCCCCCAACTCCACACACCCAGCACTCCCCCATCCTACCTGAGACTCTGTGACCTGCTCCCCTCTAGTTGCTTGTCGATTCCTTGCTGGCAATTGCCCTGCACTGTTGGCTCCCCGCTCCCTTTTTCTCTGCTTCCCCCTGTGATTGTAAAGCGCTTGGTTGCTTCCCAAAGCTAGGTTCGCGCTCAATAATTACCCTAATAATGTTAATAATGCATTTTAAAATCTCACATGACTAATTAAATTGTATTATAAACCTGTACATTTGCTCAAAACACATGATGAAATAACTATCATATTCTTAACATATTGTATACTAAACAACTAATATTTTCATCTGAAGTACAAGCATACATACATTTTAATGTACAACCCCCCCACAAAATACTATTCGCACGTTACTTTGTTGTCCCCATTAAATGGGCTCCACACACTGAGCTTTACTCACTTTCGCCTGTCAGATTGAACTGGGACAGCCTAATTATAATTTGCTGATCTCGCGTTGTCTCTAAACCTTTTGGGATGTTTTATACATGCGGGAAGTGAGTGAGGTGGTGGGGTGAGTTGCCAACATGAAATGCATGTTTACTTTAAAGAGTGTGCGTTCTGGTGCAAATTGGCTGTACACTAGCCACGATTTCCTTGCACATCCCGAAGGGTACAACAAACAACCACTAACACCATACTGTTGTGGCTTTACAACCTACCCCATTTTCTGGAACAATTGGTGGAAAAAAGACTACCTCCCCACCCCCTTTTATCTCAGAGCAAACTTCAAAGCTCCGATTACTGGGCATCTTATTCAGACCATACTGCAAGGTACAAGGTTACTCCTCCACATTACTCGGAGCAAACTACTGAGTTGCAGTCACCCCTTTCCACTATCTCATCACTCTGACAGTCTACCAAATGGTGAACCTCACCCATTTCCCAGAAGTAGCAGTCAAACTGCATCCCTCAACCCCTTTCTTGTATTAGAATTCCACGTTTATTTTGCACCCACTCCTCCCCGACAGTGTACCAAGCTGGAAGCCCCCCTTCCATTATTTATTCAAGTTGGAACTGTGCCCTGTCTCACCAACCCCACACTCTCACCAGGTTATCAAACTGTGTACCCAATCCATTTCTCAGACCAAAAAGCCAACCTGCAATTTCTCACCATTACTCATAACAGAAGATCACATATAGCGTTTCAAATTCCCACCAAAGTTTCCTCGCTGTAGGGTAGGACTGGCAACTTTCTACCTGGGGGGCAAATCCTAGGCATGTCCAGGGAGTGAACTGGGGTGGCATGTGCTACCCCTGGAACCTATTGGCGACCCCGGGTGCCACCCTATTATCCTAAACTATGATCATTATGTGTGTGTGCGCTCATACCTAATGCCACCCCGTGCATAAATCAGTGGGCCACTTGGGCTACCCAAGTCAAAGAGTATGGACACGCCACTGGGGCAAAAACAATTTTGCCCAAACTTTCAGAGCAAGTGAACTCCATACCAATCTCTGATCCCCCTAACACATTTTTTTTAAAAAAGGATTACATATGAGTAATGTATTGCATTATAGTTAAAGTGAAATCTAAAATCTTTTGAAATCGTGAAAATCCTACTGCTAATAACATTTCAAAAATAGTACGTTTTGTGCAAATTTGTTCAACCGTTTGAAAGTTATTAAGCATGGAAAAACATGTTTTTGCATTGATTTCCCCCGGGGAAATGCACATTAATTGAACAGGTGAACTTCTGGATGAATTTGCTTCGCGTTAGAAACGGGAGGGACAAAGCGTTGCAGATAATCCTTTTTCTGGTTTGGTGCAAATTCCGTCCAGTAGTCTATTAAATGGTGCCACTGCTCCAAAATATTTCCCTTGATGCACTAATACTTAGAATGTTCAGAAATGAAAATATATTTTTTTTAACTTGTGGCACAGGGACAACAGTGCGACACTTAGCGTTCCCTGAAGAAATTGACATTGTGTCTTTTTGAATTGTTCAAGTTATGGATGACCAGGGTGAAGCAGCAAAGGTATTTTAGCTCGTTCATCCCCGACCTGGAGAAGGAAAATGCAAGCTTGCACTCACTCCTAGTTGCACTGGCAGAGCCAGGACTCCATGCTGTCGGATACCCCTCTTGGGAGGGCAAAAACATATAATTGATAATAAAAATATATATTAAAATAGTATTGATCCGTATATAAACCGCTCACATCTTTGTCCCGGTCTCTCATTACCCCTGCATCGTTAATCCTTTTCACAGCTCCTCATTCCCACCGGAACCCTCATCTTCATCCCAGTCCATTGGTATCCCGATATGCTTAATCCTCGTCATGGTGCCTCATTATCCCTGCAATATTCACCATCGTCAGCCTCTCATTACCCCAAAAGGGCCTCCTCTTTACTGTCCCTCATTATCCCTTAACGGCATTCCTCCTCATCACAGTACCTCATTACTCTTACCCCAGCATCCCTAATTCTTGTCACAGTTCCTCTTTACAAGTTCCTTTTTACAAACGCACCCCTTCTCCTCGTCAGTACCTCTGTCTCCCAAAGCGCTTAAGTCAATCAGAGCTTGGGCTCTTAACTGTGGATAACCTACTCCCTAGTTTCTCTGCCAAAACCATTGAAATTAGATGTGCCACACAGGAACTGGGCACCTCAGACCTGCACTGATCAACAACACGGGTTTCACATCTGCCTCTCACTCCCCTTGCCCCCTTTTTCTTACAAAGCCAATCACAGCACAGCCAGCAATAGTGGTAGAAGGGAGCTATACAGGACCACTTATGTTACATTTACCTATTTTCCTAGCCCACCACTCTCTGGTGTGCTTCTCTTGCACCACATCCTCAAGGCCCCTTCACACTCTTCTCTTACAATTAACTTTCATGCCTCCATCCCACTTTGGCTCCATCACTTTTCCCATTCCCCTTCCCTTATCCTGCACTCTCCCTTGCCCATATTGCTCAGACACCAATTCTTTGCCACTCACCCCCTTCAATAGCCCATCACAAAGAGCCCATTGGTTGCCTCTCACCAGCTTGTGTTGTCCTGGCAGACCTGTAGAATGCCTTTATTTGCCAGTCGGCCTCTGCCAGACACAAGGAGCTGTGGTTTATTATTTTTCCGGTAAATGTGAGACTGGCGTCTGCCCTTGGAGAATGCAGTCCTAAAGATGCCAAAAGGAATTGGATTTCATTGCGCTCCCAAGTTGCCTTTTCTTGGAAAGTCCACTGTATATTATATTTCAATTCATGGTGAGCCTTGCAGCTAGTGATGGAGAGGAAGTAGTGTGACATAGTGTATCTATTTGTGTTTACATGTAAGGTGGTGTTTCTGTCTGTGTGACTATAGTTTTGTGAATATGGGACTATTTGAAGCATATGTGGAAGGATTTATGTGTGCTCGTGGAACTGTGTAGCCATATGTTTGTGTATGTTATTGATTTGTGCATGCATACCAAAATTCTGCAGCACCCGGGAGGGAGATTTTCTCACGGAAAGCGAAAATTAATTTTTCCCGTTGGTTTGCATTGGGGCTTGAAATATTTTGGGAGGGAGAAAGTAAAAAAAAAAAGCTACATTTTTCTTTAAAAAAATCTGGTGTCTCCCACCTAAATCGGGAGTTTTGGCATGTTTGTTTGTGCGTGTTGCTTACATAAGTGTCCGCAGTAAGACAATGAAAAACGATCACAGTCTGACTTTGTAATTTACTAATAATTCCTGAATTTTGTACAACTTTCTGCGCTTGTTTGTGTCGCTGACCTTCGGACACAGCTTGCTAACCATCCAACAGCCGTTGCTATTCATGGGTTACTTTTGAGGTGCTATTAAACTCATCATAATGAACTAACAGATAATCAAGAAATTCCCCACAGTTTAGGGGAAACCGAGGACAAACTCTGATAATCTACTTGACCCTTATTTCCTCAGCAACAAGAAATTGTGATGAGCCCTTTTGGCCGCAGTGGTGCCAACATTACCATCCAGGAACACAGACTATGACCTTCAAATGTACATATTTGCTGTGTGTGGAATGAACATGCGCCTGCCACCTCGGCTCTTCTCCTTGCTCACTGTGGAGGCCCACGTGTGGGAACAACATAGATACATTTGCAACATTGTTGAAATCCACAACAGCGACTCACACCAAGTACATAGCATTTGCACAGTTCTTTTGCAGTCTGTTACTGTTTTTTATTTTTATTCAACCTATTGCATGCAGCCGTGGTGCAGGAGGCAACAGCCCCACCACTCTGTAGGGTAATTTCTCCTTTGCCCCCTTTCCCAGCGCGCCCTGCCCTGGCATCCCAGCCATTGGATACTTTACATGACTGTATATGGGGGTAGCGAGATAGTCCCAGCAGAGCGCTAGGCGTAGCAAATATGCAAGATTCCAAAATGATGACTGAGATTTAAATACCCATCCCGGAGGTTCAGGGGTAAGGAGTGGCATAGGAAACCTCATTGTCCTCCCTCAAAGACTAACTGAAAATAGAATGCGAGGAACAAATGAGTTCAGAGAAAACATTATAGAGTGGAAACCACGGACCCATGAAAGCAACACCATTCAAGGATGCCCTGAGAACAGGAGGCACAGAAATGTTAGGGGAGTCACGTATCCTACAGTCCCTCAGAGGCTGGTGTACCCTGAGAATCCTGTACACTATGATAGACCGCTGGAGTCTGAGGGTCCTTCAATGCCTATGAAGCTTAGAGAGCCTGAGAATCCCAACACGGGGCCCAAAGGTTTGTTGCGACACTCTAAGGCTTAGAAGCCTATGAAGGACATTTAATTCCCAAGGGTAATTAGCTGAAGAAGACAACTCTTGAATGCCTGCCTCCTGAGACTGCCAGAGTCAGAGCAAATGCTTGGATCTCTGGATAAAACAGAACTGTGTTTTTCTTTAATGTAATATTACCATAACTTTTTATTTGACTTTCATTCTGAACTTAACTTTTTAAATGACATTTTTTTTTTAAAGCCACCTTTCTTAAAGTTGGCTTAAAATAGTTTGCATTTTTCAGCCCAGTGTTTTTATACATATTTTAATAAACGTTTTTACTTAAATCTTCGGTCTGATGGCACATCATTGCCAGAGTTCTTAAACAGCTTTAAGCCAACCGAAAGATTTAACAGGCCGAAATATATTTTTATTTATGTTTTTCCAGGGACTGAGGGTACCTAGAGCTGGGGGATATTTTGTGCCAGAGCGTATCTTCAACACTTTCTGATTTCTTCTATTATAATTTGCTAAAACCTCTTTTTTTGCAATGTTAATGTTAAAGGATACTTGTACCGCGCACTACGCAGTGGTACCCTGGTGCTCTGGTGGATCTGAAAAGTAAAGTGGGTGGGGGTTGAGTTAGTGGGAACGAGCGGGATAAGTGCAAGAAAGCAGTGATGTGCTGTTGGCAGCTTCAGTTCGGTTAACACTGTTCGCCGAGCTTGGGGGTGCTTTCTGGTTGATAGCTGTCGTGTACTGTTGTGCGAAGATATGTGTGGTTTGTTTTGTTGTTGCGGTGTAGTGAAGTTTGTGCGGTTTGTTTAGGGTTGTGGTTGTGTTTGGTTGGAGTTTGAGAGGTGTATGCAGAGGGCTGAAATTGTTAGTGGGTTGGTTATTGGCCTCAATATCTAGAAGTAATATGTGTTAAATTTCTAGATGTGGCGCGTGAATATCTCTGCATTTCTATCTGGATCCTGCACTGGTTAATATTCACAATCCTGTTTATGACGCACGCCAATATTCACAATTATATGCAAATGTGGCACTGGCATACATTCGAAATCCTGTATAGATGCGAAGCAAGCTAGCATTCACAATTCTATCGAAATGTGGCATTGGTAATATTCCCAATGCAGTCTAGATTTGGCAATAGCTAATAATCGCTATTCTATCTAGATGTGGCACTGGCTGACATTCACAATCCTGTCTAGATGTGACGCAGGCTAATGTTCACAATTCTATATAGATGCGATGCAGGCTGATGTTCACAATTCTGTCTAAATGTGGTACTTGCTATTATTCACAATTCTATCTGGGTCTGGGTCTGGCGCAGGCTGACGTTCACAATTGTATCTAAATGTGGTACTTGCTTACATTCTGTTATGGACTTGATGGTCGTGCAGAGTATGAATACCTCCGTCCCCAAGTACCACACAGACAACACCAGAAATACTGCCTGTGCGGTCTTTGAGGCCACAGGTGGTAGTCCGTCGAGCCGATTCGGGAACAGCCGGAAGAACCCCTTGAACGCTGTAAGGCAAAGGATTAGGCAGTTATGCACAAAACAGGCAGGATAACAGAAGAACACAGGCAACTCAGCTCTGCTTACCTATGTCTACAAAGGTGGCCCAGAGGTGTGGGGAAGGACTGGACCTCGGGGCAGGAACCGGATAGGTAAACAGCGTGGGGCCAGAGGCCGGGCTATCAAACAGACAGACGTGATCCGTACGGTATCCAGGGACGATGCCGTAGTCGGGTAAACAAGAGGACCAAAGTTAGTACAGTAGGATGAGGCAAAAACAGTCCGTGGAGCAAATCGTGGTTCGGCAACTGGAGAATCAAAGTTCGTTTAGCAGAAGGGTAAGGCGAAGCAATCCGTGTAACAAAAGCGTGGTCGAGAAAAACAATCCGTAAGTCCAAACGTAGAATTCAGCGTCACGTGATCCAGAAAGGAAACAGCTGTGAAGCAACGCTCCTTGTTTCCGGAAGTTATTTATACCTTGTCAGGGGTCACGTGATACGTGACACTGGAGCGTTGCTGTGCATAGGACGATCACGTGATCCGTGACGCGCGGGTCTCCGTGGGCAACGCTTTGCGTTGTAGCGAGATGTCAACCTCCAGTTTAGCTGCCAAGAACGGGAGGGGTGATAAACGCCGGGTCTGCTTTGCTGCGATCCAACAGGATGGGCGAAGGGCACTGGGTTACGTGAGCCAAGGTGAGTATGTGGGGTAGTGGGAGAGACAGTGTTCGAGGGCGGAGAAACAGCACCTGTACGAGCTGCACTCGGTGCGGGAGACGTAACACATTCATAATGCTATCTAGATGCAATGCAGGCTAATGTTCACAATTCTATGTACGCGTTATACTTGCTAACATTCATAATGCTATCCAGATGCGACACAGGTGAATGTTCACAATTCTATCTAAATGTGGTACTTGCTAACATTCACAATTCTATCTAGGTCTGGCGCTTGCTAACATCATAATGCTATCAAGATGCGAGGCAGGCTAATGTTCACAATTCTATCTACATGTGGTACTTGCTAACATTCATAATGCTATCTAGATGCGACGCAGGCTAATGTTCACAATTCTATGTACGTGTTATACTTGCTAAAATTCATAATGCTATCCAGATGCGACGCGGGTGAATGTTCACAATTCGATCTAAATGTGGTACTTTCTATCATTCACAATTCTGTCTGTGTCCGTCGCCGGCTGATGTTCACAATTATATCTAAATGTGGTACTTGCTAACATTCATAATGCTATCTAGATGCGACGCAGGCTAATGTTCACACTTCTATCTGTGGTACTCGCTATCATTCACAATTCTATCTAAATGTGGTACTTGCTAACATTCATAATGCTATGAAGATGCGATGCAGGCTGATGTTCACAATTCTATCTAAATGTAGTACTTGCTATCATTCACAATTCTGTCTGGGTCCAGCGCCGGCTGAAGTTCACAATTCTATTTAAATGTGGTACTTGCTAACATTCATAATGCTATCTACATGCGACGCAGGCTAACGTTCACCATTCTATCTAAATGTGGTACTTGCTAACATTCATAATGTTATCTAGATGCGACGTAGGCTAATGTTCACAATTATATGTAGTTGTTAAGCAGGTTAGTGTTAATATCCTGTTCTGCTATGGTCTGAGGGCAGGTAGAGTGGCAGGGCTTCTGGAGTAGCGCGATTGCCCTACTCCCCACCCAGGCCACACCTACCTTGATGGTTGTTGCTGGTTGACGGCTGGCCTTGGCTCCCCTGCTGACTCTTGCAGGCACAATATGGAGCCCCTTCTGTGGGACCCCCCTTTGCCTTGGGGCCCTTAGCCACAGGGGCTGCACAGGCAGAGTGCTGCCCTGGGAAGCACGGGCAGAGGGCTGCCCTGGGAAAGTCAGTTATGACCAGGTGGACGTACAAATCAGGGGAGGTGGGCAGTTTGGCAGGCGGAGGGTGGGACTGGGAAAAGGCCAGACACAAAGGATTACACCCCAGGGACTGCACCCTCTAGATGCAGGTCAGCACAGAAAAACGGGGTCAGAAGCCACAAAAACACTAGACAAACCCACCAGATTAGCACCCAGTGTTCACCAAAAACGATTGAAAAAACACACAGACCACTCCAATAGAGTACATGAAACAGGCCAGAAACGGATTACAATCATTGTGCAACTACACACTCAGCATCAACCAGCCCCTAAAGCTGCTTCCAACCAAAGTGGTTTTCCTACCAGATCCTTCCACATTGCAGTGCACAAAGCGAGTGGAAAATGGCTGCTGGAACCAAGGCACAGACACACCTGACTTTACCAACCAATTGCAAGAGGGGAGGTCGGGACTGGGAAAAGGCCAAACACAAACAAAGGACTACACCACAAGGACTGCACCATCTAGATGCAGGCCAGCACAGAAAAGCAATAGAAAAATTGCTAGGGAATCATGAACGAAATGTTCAAAATATCTTAATGTGTTACCGCAATATCAGACATTTTTTTTTTTTATTATTTATTTGCATTTAGTTCATTTACAAGAATAGTTTCGAGTAGAACCTTTGCAAAAGAACAAGTTAAGATCCATGTAAAAAGAAAAAGAACATTTAAACATTTGAAATTACATTATTTTGCATTAGCACACAATACTTTAAAATACTTTAAAATACAATTTAAAATACAGGTGCAAGAGAAAATATACCAATCAATTTACCAACTAGGCATTTCATTCTCCACTCAAAATAAGTTATTTTTCTATATGCTTACAAAAACTTACTAATTCATAAATTAAACGGTTGTGAGTTCCTTGCATCATGCGAGAGCACAAAAACTCGAGGCAATCCTCAAACCCTATATCAACAAATTTCATAAATCTTGCTGTACGTATTTTGTTAAAATGGGGACAATAGAGTATGAGATGCTTCAATGTTTCATGTGGTTCATTGCACTCATCAAATCGACATCCCACAGCAAATGTGGTGGCATTTGTTCCCCAATTCTTTGTTCTATCCCTAGTATGGTAAAGATTAAATCTAAATCGAATATATACCTTCCTGGTAGTTTCACAGGGGAATAAAGTGACATGTGCATAGCGAGGGATGCGCTGTTTAACAAAGGCACCATATTCTTCATAAGATTTGTATGTCATAATCCGATCAATAGTTACACACCAGTCTAAATCAAAAAGTTATTTTTTTGCATGGCACGGGCGAAGATGGACATCATTCACTGTAATATTCACTTCACTTAAAAGTTGTTGCATTTTCAGTTGATAATTATAAAAGGAAGGAGGACAGTGGGTACCCAGCATCTTATTCAAATCCGCATATAGCGAATTAGTCGGTGGGTAATTCATCTTTGCAAAATGAGATAACTGTCTCCATTTCCATCTATACGACAGTGCCACCAACCCCAATTCATGACGTATGATGGCATTTGGAATGGACATAGGCAAGAACATTGCTGCTTTTAAAAGTGAGCCTTGTAAACAATCCAACATATTAGACATATCACACAAACAAATATCTAGTGCATAAAGAATGATACTCTCAGTCTTCAAGGACATAAATTCAATTAACGGAGTTAATGAAAATTTGCAGAACCGGGTATAAATCCTTTTCATTTGCGAAAGGAGTGTCCTGGTTTTGCATTTAATAATGTCTGTCCATACCTTGATGGAATTCTGATCAGAGAGATGATACCCCAAATAAATGGCGTTGTTAATACAAGATATCTGCGTATCCATAATATGCCATCTAAAACTGCCCTTTTTCTGCTTCACTCCAAATTTCATAATGGCAGTCTTTGCCGGGTTGGGAGTCAAATTGTGGTCCTTAATATCAGACATTTTGGTCCTAAACAAATTGTGGTCCTAAATATCAGACATTTTGCACAGTGTGCTATTTGGTTAGCTATTGCGAGTTTCAGAAATGGTGGTGTCTGTTGGAGCGAGTGCAGAGAGTATATTTGCAAATGCAAATGCTGGGTGATTGCTCAATGTCGTTTTTGTGGGCTTGTACTGTTTTGTTAATCATTGTTGTTGATTATGTACCGCGTGTTCTTTTATTGTGCTAATCCTGTTTTTAATATCAGTAGAAATTGGATTTTTGGTTAGCTAAAACGTATATGCGTTTTGCATGGATCTGGCATCTAGAAGACTGATGGGATCTACAATTGTTTGTTTTTTTATCAGGAACTTCCTGATAGGTTTATGCAAAACTAAAAATGTCAATGGAAAAATGAAGGGAGGAGGCATCGGGCTAAACCTAGCACCAGGAGAAGAAGGAAGGCAGGACATGGAAACAGCGAGATAACCTGTTCAAGGATCTATTAGGGTTATTTATTTGTAGCCAGTCATGTGCATGGGAAAGTGAAGGGAGGTTGCTTTGTGGGTCTGGCTGAAGAAACAGTTGATGGTGTGATTTTAAAATATGTCTCAAGTTGATGACCGCTAGTAAACCATATCAATGATGACAGCCGGAAGGTCGCATCATGTGTTCTTCCTAAAAGAGGGCCTTCGTTGAGGCCCTCTTGAATCTTCTTGGCTTATGAGGCACTAGAGGAAGGATGCTGGCTGTTCCTGAGCCCACCCCTTCTTGCCATCTCAATAAAGCAGAGTATTCATATTCTGAAGCTTCTAGCTCAAATAGCTGTCTGAAAATAACCAAGTGAAAACGGGTCTTGTTTCTGTACACCAGCAAACCTTTGCAGATCCATCATAGTAAAAGTTTGTAATCTGAGCTGAATGCTTCCACCAACACCTGTATGAAGGGAATAGCCATAAACTGGCAGTCATGCCAGGGGGTGACTGACCTTTGTGCCTGACAAATGGTTTGCAACTGTCACCCAGAATTATCTTGGTAGTATGGACATGGACTGAGTACCAAATGTCTGACTTATGGTTTGCCCTGCGGCTTTAAGGATTATACTATTTTGAATGATCTTCATATCCAAGCGAACAAAAGCATTCTTGAGACTACATTGTTTTCTGAGACTACTGACTGAAGTTCGTTGGTGCATTTATCGAACTAGTAGCTTTTCCTATGCATAGCTAAATGCACCAATGGCTTCCAAGGGCTTTAATAGAAAGTCTCCCTGTGGTACATTTCTATGATAACAATGATATTGCTCAGCTCTGGATATCTAACTGGTTTAATAAATATATAAAGAAGAGTATCGTCTGGGATTGGCATATTCCAAATGGCTGTCAAGGAAGTACCACACTCCCATTTTGCCTTTTTGAATGCACTACGAATTTGAGGCATTGATTTAGTAAGCATCACAACCGTTCTGGAGGTCATTGAATGCCCAGCTCTCTGTGGGGTTTAGAACTAGCTGTGGAACATTTTCACAGTTTGAATGTCTAGGTCTACAAGCAATGATTTGGCACTCCATATTGCATTGGGGCACAAAGGCTAATACAATTGAAAGACAATGTGCCTCACCATTTGTTACGCTGCAGCAGCGCTTCTCTCGCCAGTCTCCCTCGACATTTACATGGGCTCACACAGTCCGGGGAAAGACATCGGTGTGGCAGCGTCATCGGTTTCCATGGAGACTGTATGAACGCCGGCATCGGTATCGGCCGTGACAGCTGACACGCTCATTACGCGCAACGCCTACACCGACGCTCGGCTGTGTCAGCTGACACGATCATTATGCACAACGCGTACACTGATGCTCCGCCCCTTGCCTTCATCACCCGGCTCCTCTCGGGGCTCGGTGCTGCTTATTGTAGTCTACACGTACCCTTACGTGTTTAGCCCCTGAGCTAATTTCCTTCTTCAATCCTTCCTACGTATTTTCCCTGGTTTTCGACTTTGCCTTCCACTCGGACTGATTACGGATTGCCCTGTTGACTTCGGTTCTACATGCTGTTACGACTCGGAACGTTTCCTGGATTGTTTGTGGCTTCCTGTCAGAAGTCGTTTTCCTACACGCTGTAGCCATTTGGTTCCTTCCACAAGGGCTGTATCACAGCGATCATCCCCTGGGAATATTTGCTTTCAGTAAGTGTGCCTTCATTTGAAACTGTGCTCATTGCTTCCTGTGATTGAATACGGTCTACCCTCGCTGTGAAAAAATCTACACGTTACTTTGGACATTGTGCTGGATTTATACTCTTATCTTACAAGTGCAGTTCAGGACGCTTTCCAGTTACTTGCACCAACCCGTACCTAGTGCATCCCTCGTGCGGTTCGGGTGTATCCTCCCTCACTAACTTCCCTGTTTATTATTTTCTCCTGTCGTTGTGTCCTTTCCAACAGGTTTTCCCTTTTTGCTCCTCAACCATCTCCTTCCAGGTTAGTAGTGCATTCTCTAGAGTTCAAGGGGAGTCCTTAAGTCAGTTAAGTTAGTTCCTTTTTGTCTTTTGCATTGTCCTTCTAAGCTCTGTACCTGCTCTGCAACTCCAACCAACTGGTTATTCAGGTATTCATGAATTGTTGATTGTCCTACAATTGCTATTCTTATCTGTACCACGTATAACCCTTTCTGTGGTTTCTTTGCAGCTGTTGGTCTAGCAGTGTGTGTGTGTGTCTACCCCGCTCTTTTATTTGATTGATACCTCTGTCTGTCTTCTCAACACAGCAGAGGGATACATCATAGAAAAGAGCCCCTCTCTTGAGGAAGCCTGATTCACTGAAATCAGGGTAGCTGAGGTCGAGATTGGTTGCTCCAAGAATTCCACCACTTCAGTCTTCGAGGTCCGGTTCCAATCTTACGATCCTTGGTGTGGTGAGTAACAGAATTAGCAGCCTTAGAGATGTCTACAGAGACAACCGATGCATTAGCACAAATAGTGCAAATGGTCACTGAGCTACGTTGTGAATTAACCACAGCTCAGGAGGCCTTGCGTCAACGCATGGATGCAATTCAGTCTCTAGTGACCTCACCAGCATCTCGGGCAGGAGCTGGAGCTACGGCTTCGGGATCTGGGTTTCCTGTGCCTAATTCAGAACTAGCTCCTGTGATGCTTACTACTCAGTTTCCTTTGACCCCTCCAGAACGCTTTCTAGGCGATCCAAAACAGTATAGGACGTTTATAAATCAGTGTAAGATGCATTTTCTATGCCGCCCTATGGCCTTTCCTACCTCCACCACTAAGGCAGCTTTTGTTTTATCCCACTTGGGGGTACTGCCGTAGCATGGGCCAATCCATTGCTCGAATCCAACAGACATGTGTTATACAATTGTGACGCTCTCCTTTCAATGATGAGCAAGGTGTTTGACACTAGATATACCACCCAAGCCACAGATCTTGAGCTCCTTAAACATAGGCAGGGGAACACCTCCCTATTGGCTTATTTAGCAAGATTCAATCAGCTGGCAGCGGAGACAGACTGGCCAGAAGAGAAAAAAGCTGCAGTATTTTACCAGGGCCTTTCTGGGGAACTGAAAGACATACTATCCACGGTTCCTGTGGTTCCTACCGCTTTCAGTGAACTCCTCGACTTAGTCCTCCAAATAGACGCTCGAAAGGCCGAACGTCGTGGGGAAATGAGGTCGCCTCCTCTCATGTCGGTAGCCTCCGATACCCCCGCAGAACTACCGATCCCTGAGCCTATACAGATCGGCGCGGTGAGAAGCCCATTAACTCCGGCTCAACAACAATACCGCCGATCCCACAATCTTTGTATGTATTGTGCGGCAGCTGATCATTTGTTGCCTGAATGTCCCAAAAAGCCCAAAAGAAAGGTAGGAAACGCCAAAGCCCGACAGTAGAAGGAGTCCCTACTTTAGGAGATTCAAACCAGGGCTCTTGTAAACTTGGCCAATTCCAGTTGGTTCATCTTCCTGTTACCTTTTCGGTAGCCCATGAAGAAACATTTGAGGCAAATGCCATTATTGATTCCAGAGCCACAGGCAATTACATTGATCAGTGTTTTGCATCTGTATCTAGGGTTCCGTTAATCCCCAAAAAGCAACCTGAAATTGTGAATGCCGTCGACGGATCTACCCTGGTTTCCGGAATGGTTACTCACCAGACAATACCGCTGCTCATGTCCACGAAAGAAGGTCATACTGAGTAGATATCCTTTGACGTTATCAATGTACCTGCTTACAAAGTCATTTTGGGCATTCCGTGGCTTCAACACCACAATCCCGCCATCGACTGGTCCTCCCAACTCGTGCAGTTTCCGTCCTCTGAATGCAATACTTCATGCACTTCCTTGCATACTATCAATCAGAATAGTCCAACTCAAGCGCTTGTGTCCTCTTTGCATATAGGAGCTGTCTTTGCCACTGCGCTACCCTCGGTTCTGGCTGAATATATGGATTACTCGGATGTTTTCGACAAGGGTATGGCAGAGACCCTTCCGCCTCACCGGATCTATGATTGTCTAATAGATCTGATACCAGGGGCTAAGACACCTACCGGCAGGACCAAGTTTAAAGGAGTACATCGACAAAGCACTTGCGATGGGTTTCATCCATCCATCCATCCAAATCACCAGCGGCATCTCCACTTTTTTTTGTCCCCAAAAAAGGAGACCTTCGCCCTTGCATAGACTATCGTGCCTTGAATGCTGTGACCATTAAAAATCAATATTCACTCCCGTTAATATCGGTCCTTCTCGACCAATTAGGTTCTTCCCAAATATTTACGAAACTGGATTTCCGAGGAGCGTACAATTTGGTACGCATGCGAGCAGGAGATGAGTGGAAAACCGTATTTAAGACACGCTATGGTCTCTATGAAGCCGTTTGGTCTCTGCAATGCCCCAGCCACCTTTCAAGCTTTTATGATTGATCTTTCCCATGATATATTGGACCAGTATGTTGTTGTCTATTTAGATGACCTTCTGATCTATTCCAGGACACTACCAGAACATATCCAACATGTCAGAACCGTACTTCAGCGTTTGCGGGACAATAACTTGTATGTGAAAATTGAGAAATGTATTTTTCACACCCCAGAGGTTGAGTTCTTGGGATATGATCTGACTTATCAGGGAGTTTGCATGAGCAAATCCAAAGTGAGGGCTATTTTGGAATGGCCTACCTCGAAAACAGTGAAATCACTCCAATCATTTTTGGGATTCGCCAGTTTTTATCGGCGTTTCATACATGAGTTTTCGGGGCTTTCTGCGCCTCTCACCTCCTTGACCAGTGCTAAGGTTCCATATGTCTGGTCCAAGGCGGCTCAAGATTCATTTGAACAACTAAAATTGGCGTTCACATCGGCTCCTGTTCTAAAACATCCCGATCCGGAGTTACCATTTTATGTGGAAGCCGACGCTTCTGGTTTTGCTATCGGTGCGGTCCTGTCGCAGTAGTGTCCCCTTACTGGTGAAATACACCCCACTGCTTTCTTTTCTCGGAAACTTACGACCTATGAAAAGAACTATTCAATCACTGAATGTGAACTCTTGGCCATTCGGGACACCTTTTCTGAGTGGAGGCATAATTTATTAGGGGCTCGTCATCCTGTCACGGTTTATTCTGATCACAGGAGTCGGCTCGCTTTTAAGACCATGAAATGCCTAACTGCCAGGCAGGCCCGTTGGCATCTGTTCTTTTTGCAGTACGATTTTCCTATTACCTGTCGTCCTGCCAGGGCTCAGGTGTCTGCTGATGCTCTATCTCGCCTTCATGCTGGGGATCCGTCGTCCAAGACGGAACTCCTTCCGCTACTTCCTAACAAGGTTATCTGTGAGTGTGCTGTGCAACCCTCACTACGTTCTGTCATTGAAAATTGGGTTTCTACTCCTCCTACGGAAGTCGTTGATCTAAACCTAGACATGGTTCTGGGTCTCCCATTCATACAAGGACGCATCTTCATACCACCAGGTCATGCCCGTACCTTGGCCTTACAGTGGTCTCATGACTCTGTCATCGCGGCACATCCCGGCCACAAGAAGACGGTAGAGGCCTTACATCGCTGTGCCTGGTGGTTTAACATGTCTAGGGACGTCAAAGACTGTTTCCTCTTGTGCAATATGTGCACAATGCAAAACTTCCAGATCTAAACCCGTAGGCTTATTACATCCACTACCGGTCCCTTACAAACCTTGGCACATGGTCTCAATGGATTTTATAGTCCATCTACCTGAAGTGAGTGGACATGATACCATTTGGATACTGATTGACTACTTTACCAAATACGCCATTTTTGTGCCCTTTGCAGGTTTGCCTTCCGCTCCTTAGTTGGCCAGGTTGTTTATGGCTAATGTTTTCAGGTATTTCGGATTGCCGTCCATCATCGTATCTGATCGGGGGACGCAGTTCACATCCCGTTTCTGGAGGGCGCTGTCATGATGCCTACCCCCGGAGCACCAGGCCAGGCCGAGCACCCCCGGAAGCAGGCATCATGCCCTCGGGTAAAAGCCCAGCGGCCCCTTATAGGGGCTCTTTGGACTCAGTCCTGGCGCCTTTGGCGCCAGGCTCATGTCGGACATCAGTCCTGGCGCCATAGGCGCCAGGCTCATAAAGGGAGGTGTTTTGTGCACTTACCTGATGCAGACCATGCTGCACGCTTCAGGCCTCCCTGAGACCTGAAAGGGACTATTTTTTCACAGGGACTATTTTTTCACTCGGGCGTGGCCAGGGAAGGATACATACCTAGTTGGGGAAGGATACATACCTGGGACTTCTTTGGAGGCTATTTAAGCCACGCCCAGACAGCAGCTCATGTTTCGCGTTGTTCTGCTTCCTGCAGCTTAACGCTCACTGTGTCTGCTCCTGCTCCTGGACTCCAGCCACGCCCGCCTCGAACCTGGGAGACCTGCAAGGAAGGAAGAGAAGAGAAAGGTGAAAACCAAGGACTATTTCAAACTTCTTACCTGCATCCGGAATCTTCTTGCCAGCATCCCTGAAGAAAGACTTCCATTTAAAAGCATTGCGTTGCTCGCTGCAGCGCCACGCTTCACTCACCTGTCCTCGAGACATCTCCCGGCTCCATTGCGGCTGTCAGCATCGGACGCCATATCTCTGCACCTAGGGGAGAGAGGAAGAACAGAAGGAAAGCCTGATTAACAGCCATAATACTTACCGGCTTTTCTTCCACATTTCGGGTTGGCGCCGCCCCGTTGGCAGGTACCGTACCCCGGCCCCTATGGGGAAAGGACAAGAGACATTTCTGGGGAATGATAAGGACATTTAGAGGGATCGCCCTCATCACTACTCACCTCGGCAGTTTAACCCCTCGACATATCGCCTTCATTCTGCACCTGAAATAAAGGACAGATCACAGGTTAGAAAGACAACATAAAGGGGTCCTCACTTGAACTTTGAACTTTCATACTTACGGCGCATCGCTCAGGAAAGTCAAGTGGATTTTGCCAGCGCCATTCTGAAAACCAGTGAAGTAACTGGACGAACACGCGCCCCTGCACCAGAAGCAGGATGGAGAGTTCATCCTTCCAAACCATAAGGTGAGCTTAAACCGGGGTTTGGAGGAAGTTAGAGAGGAACGAAGGGGGAAGGGGAAAAGGGGGAAGCTAGCACACTATTCTGCAGACTGTTAATCCCCTTTCTCATCTGCAGAAGGGTATTCCTACGGGCGAGGCAAGCACGATTTGGGGGTCCTGTCCAATTGGTGTTCCGGGTCCTGCGCATCACGCTAGAAGAGGCCACAGCAATCCAGACTAGACCAGCTCCCCCGTGGGGACCAGGTGAGCGTTACAGAATGCGAAGCCTTCCTACAAATTCCCACCCAGGCGCTATGGAAACTTCCGAAACTGACCAGTTGGCCCAATTACTGGGGGAATTACGGGCCGAAGTACACGCCGCTCATCAAGAGACTAGTGCCCTCAGGAGGGAAGTGATTGTAATAAAGGATAGAGCTGATGACCTGGCTAGAAAGCTTTTGCAAGGTCAAGCTGGACAAACTCCTTTACCCGGTTCCGGGGGGAACCCCGCTCCTGTGGTTTCCAGTAACCCGGTGCAGATTAATCTACCTGGAAACATGCCGCTGGCCCCACCTGAACGCTTTGCTGGGGACCCCAAACGATTCGCCGTATTCATGAATCAGTGTCGTTTGCACTTCTTATGCAGACCTGGGGCCTTCCCTAATGATCAGACCAAGGTAGCCTTTGTGTTGTCATATCTCAGCGGCTGTGCTGCCGATTGGTCAGTCCCACTGGTAACTCAAGATGACCCGATTCTTCGTGATTTTCAAGGATTTCAAACAAGCATGGAAAGGTTATTTGCTCAACACTCCCAGGGACAGGCTCTGGATGACGAACTTCTATCTCTGTGACAGGGTAATCAAGACCTTCTATCCTACATTGCAACCTTCAATAGACTAATTGTGGAAACTGGTTGGCCAGAGGATAAAAGAATCAGGTTATTCTATCGAGGTCTACGCGGAGAACTTAAAGATGTCCTGGCACAAGTTGTAAATCCGCCCCAAGAATGCACTGAATATATAGACTTAGTGGTCCAATTGGATCACAGGCTGCAAAACAGAAAAGCAGATCGGTCCAAGTTTGAAACCCGGGTGTTGGCCAAGACCCACGCTAACCCCAAGGGGGCTGATGCCTCGGAGCCTATGCAAATCGGAGGTGTTAAAGCACCCCTAACTCAAAAAGAACGGGAAAGAAGACGACAGATGCAATTATGCCTTTATTGTGGGTCCTCTGGACACTTTCTACGAGATTGCCCGGTTAAGCCGCCGAAGAAGGTGGTAGGAGCCGCTGATAAAATCCATGGAAACTCTGTATCGGGAAACGACCACGCCCGGCAAGCGTAGGGGTCCGCTTGCCGAGCTTGAAAACTAACTCTCAGACCTCGCATTTCATTGTGCCAATGTCCCTCGTAGATTCGGAACAGCCTAAACGGTTGCATGCTATAAAGGCATACATCGATAGCGGGGCTATAGGAAACTATGTGGATCGAGAATTGGTCTCTAGGATAAACCTCCCTCTGCGTCCTAAAACCCACAAAGATGTCATCACCACAGTAGATGGAACCGAAATTGCCTCTGGACCGGTAACACATTCCACAGCTGAGGTGACACTTGTAGGTCCGGATGGCCATAGGGAGACAGTTGTGTTTGATGTAATCAAGGCTCCACAGTTTCAGCTTATTCTCGGAATCCCTTGGTTAGAGACACATAATCCTCGAATTGATTGGCGAGCGAAGAGAATAACCTTCCCGGATTGTGCACAAACCTGCTACCCAGAAAATCCAAAGATTAATCTAGCATCAGTAACCTCTGTCCCCGTGCAACTACCTCCAGAGTACCAAGACTTTCAGGACGTCTTCCAAAAGGAACAGGCCAACACGTTACCTCCCCACAGATCGTACGATTGCCAAATCGATCTGGTGCCCGGTGCACAACCCCCTTGTAGCAGGATTTACGCCCTTACTGAACCAGAGAATCTGCATTTGAGACAATATTTAGATCAATACCTCGCCAATGGTTTCATTCGCCCGTAAAAGTCCCCGGCATCCTCAACTTTGTTCTTAGTGCCTAAAAAAGAAGGCGACCTTAGAACTTGTATCGATTACCGCGCATTGAACCAGATAACTGTTAAAAATTGTTACCCTCTGCCTCTGATCCCTGAACTCCTTGACCAGGTGAAGGATGCTTACGTATACACCAAGTTAGATCTCCGGGGGGGGCTTATCATCTGGTACGAGTAAAAGAAGGCGACGAATGGAAAACAGCCTTCCGTACAAAATATGGACTATTCGAATACCAGGTGATGCCTTTCGGGTTGTGCAACGTGCCTGCAGCCTTCCAATTCTTCATGAACGATGTCCTTCGGGTACTCATCGATGTCTGTGTTGTCGTGTATATCGATGACATTCTTGTGTACTCCTCTTCGGAATCTGATCACAGAAAGCATGTCAGGGCCGTCCTAGAGAAACTGTGCCAGCACAAACTGTTTGCCAAGCTGGAAAAATGTGTTTTCCATACCACCGAGGTTGAGTTTCTCGGATTCATCCTGACACCTAAAGGGGTCCGAATGGATTCACGGAAAGTGGATGCCATCCTCAAATGGCCATCACCTAGTTCGGTGAAAGGTGTCCAAAGCATGCTTGGTTTTGCCAACTTTTATCGCAGGTTTATCCTGAAGTTTTCACGTGTGGTGCAACCCATCACTGCACTCTTGCAAAAAAATAAACGTTTTGAATGGACCGAGGAAGCCGAACAGGCCTTTCAGGAGTTGAAAGCTAAGTTCACATCCTCATTTTGAAGCACCCGCGTCCCGATCTCCCATATATAGTTGAAACCGACGCGTCCAGCTTAGCCATGGGAGCTGTCCTGTCTCAGAGAGACCCTGAAACCAACCAACTGCACCCTGTAGCATTTTGGTCCAGAAAGTTCTCGCCGCCGGAGATAAATTATGCGATCACCGATAAGGAACTATTAGCCATTAAGTCTGCCTTCAAGGCTTGGCGGCATTATCTCCTCGGTGCCCGGCATACCATCGCCGTGATCACTGATCACCGAAATTTACAATATTTAAAAACTGCCAAGGCTCAATCGTCTCGACAGCTCCGATGGGCTTTGTTCTTTGCTGAGTTCGATTTTGTAATCACCTACCGCCCCGGCTATAAGAATGGTAAGGCGGACGCTCTATCCCGAATTGGAATGGAAGAAATAGACACAAACTCAGAACCTGTGCCGATAATTCCCGAACAAAGAATTTTGGGGATAACCACTTTACAAACCCTTGAAGACACTCAAGCACGACTGAAACAATTCCTGGACTCTTCAGCCTTGCAGGATTGGATCAAAAGGCGGTCTAACTTTTCAGTCAAGGATGGCTTACCTTACTTCCAAGGACGCTTATTTTTGCCAGAAAAGGAATTGCAAGAACTGGTTATTTCCCGTCGTCATGATACCCTGATGGAAGGACATCCTGGCATTGCCAAAACAGAGGAAAAGGTTAAACGACAATTCTGGTGGCCTTCCTGGCGAAAGGATATTAAATCTTTTGTGATGTCCTGTGGAGTTTGTGCCCAAAACAAAGGTCAAAAGACAAGACCCGCCGGTCTTCTTCAGCCCTTAGACATTCCACCAGCACCTTGGCACACCCCGTCACTAGATTTTATCACTGACCTGCCCTCTTGTAATGGTTACAATACTATTCTGGTCGTGGTGGATTTATTTTCCAAAATGGCCCACTTTATTCCGTTGAAAGGATTACCTTCAGCCTTTGTTCTTGCCAAAGAATTCCTCGAAAATATCATCCGTTTGCATGGATTCCCGTCCATACTAGTCTCCGATCGGGGAAGCCTGTTTATTTCTCATTTTTGGAAAAAGTGTTGTCAACTGGCACAAATCGACGTAAGACTCTCGACCAGCCACCACCCACAGACCGATGGTCAGACGGAGAGAACGAACCAGACCCTTGAACAATATCTACGATGTATGTTGCACCAATCGGAGGGTAATTGGAAGGACATTTTATGGGTGGCAGAATATGCATACAATAACTCGATACACTCGAACTGGTCAGAGCCCCTTTTATACCCTATATGGACATCACCCTCGTACTTCAGACTTGGACTCACCTCTGAGCCTTGAAATGCCCGCAGTGGACCATTTGCATTCTACGATTACTCAAGCCTTCAAGGATGCAACTGCACATTTGCAACATGCAAAAAGGAAATACAAAAAGAATGCGGATCTGCATCGAAGAGAGGCGCCTCCATACCAAATAGGGGATCAAGTATGGTTGGCTACCAAACACCTATCACTCAAGGCGCCTCGAACTTTTAATCCAACGTATTTAGGCCCTTACTCGATCAAAGCTATAATCAACCCAGTGGCAGTCAAGCTCGATCTACCAGCTAACATGCGGATTCACCCCGTTTTTCATGTGTCACTTTTGAAACCAGTGCACCCAGGAACCAGATTAACAAAGCCACCAGAACCGATTCAGATAGATGGGGAGCCTGAATTCGAGGTGAAGAACATTTTGGATTCTAAGATCTCAAAATCAAAACTTTTCTTTCTAATTGATTGGAAAGGGTACGGGCCTCAGGAAAGGTCTTGGGAACCCAGTGATCACGTACATGCACCTCGGCTGGTAAAAAGGTTCCATCGGAATTTCCTAAACAAACCGAAACCTCCAGAAGGAACGACCTTGGGAGGGGCCTTGGGGGGGGGGGGGTGCTGTCATGATGCCTACCCCCGGAGCACCAGGCCAGGCCCAGCACCCCCGGAAGCAGGCATCATGCCCTCGGGTAAAAGCCCAGCGGCCCCTTATAGGGGCTCTTTGGACTCAGTCCTGGCGCCTTTGGTGCCAGGCTCATGTCGGACATCAGTCCTGGCGCCATAGGCGCCAGGCTCATATCGGGAGGTGTTTTGTGCACTTACCTGATGCAGACCATGCTGTACGCTTCAGGCCTCCCTGAGACCTGAAAGGGACTATTTTTTCACAGGGACTATTTTTTCACTCGGGCGTGGCCAGGGAAGGATACATACCTAGTTGGGGAAGGATACATACCTGGGACTGCTTTGGAGGCTATTTAAGCCACGCCCAGACAGCAGCTCATGCTTCGCGTTGTTCTGCTTCCTGCAGCTTAACGCTCACTGTGTCTGCTCCTGCTCCTGGACTCCAGCCACGCCCGCCTCAAACCTGGGAGACCTGCAAGGAAGGAAGAGAAGAGAAAGGTGAAAACCAAGGACTATTTCAAACTTCTTACCTGCATCCGGAATCTTCTCGCCAGCATCCCTGAAGAAAGACTTCCATTTAAAAGCATTGCTTTGCTCGCTGCAGCGCCACGCTTCACTCACCTGTCCTCGAGACATCTCCCGGCTCCATTGCGGCTGTCAGCATCGGACGCCATATCTCTGCACCTAGGGGAGAGAGGAAGAAAAAAAAAGGTGAGCAGAAGGAACACAGAAGGAAAGCCTGATTAACAGCCATAATACTTACCGGCTTTTCTTCCACATTTCGGGTTGGCGCCGCCCCGTTGGCAGGTACCGTACCCCGGCCCCTATGGGGAAAGGACAAGAGACATTTCTGGGGAATGATAAGGACATTTAGAGGGATCGCCCTCATCACTACTCACTTCGGCAGTTTAACCCCTCGACGCATCGCCTTCAGTCTGCACCTGAAATAAAGGACAGATCACAGGTTAGAAAGACAACATAAAGGGGGCCTCATTTGAATTTTGAACTTTCATACTTACGGCGCATCGCTCAGGAAAGTCAAGTGGATTTTCCCAGCGCCGTTCTGAAAACCAGTGAAGTAACTGGACGAACACGCGCCCCTGCACCAGAAGCAGGATGGACAGTTCATCCTTCCAAACCATAAGGTGAGCTTAAACTGGGGTTTGGAGGAAGTTAGAGAGGAACGAAAGGGGAAGGGGAAAGGGGGAAGCTAGCACACTATTCTGCAGACTTTTAATCCCCTTTCTCATCTGCAGAAGGGTATTCCTACGGGCCAGGCAAGCACGATTTGGAGGTCCTGTCCAATCGGTGTTCCGGGTCCTGCGCATCACGCTAGAAGAGGCCACAGCAATCCAGACTAGACCAGCGCCCCCGTGGGAACCAGGTGAGCGTTACAGGCACTCACTAATTCTTTTGGCATCGATGACAGATACTCCTCGTTGTATCATCCTCAGACGGACGGTCAGACTGAAAGGGCAAACGCTACTATAGAGCAATATTTGTGTTGTCTGTGCCTTCAATTTCAGCAATCTTGGTTTACTGCCTTACCCCAAGCAGAATTCGCTTATAACAACTCAATGCATTCAGCCACAGGAGTGTCACCATTTTTTGCCCTATATGGGTGTCATCCACGCTCCTTGTCTCTCGACCCGTCCTTGCCTACAACTAATCCAGCTGCTTCGGATTGTGTTCGTTATCTGGACCAGTTGCACCAGGACATCCGTTGCCATCTGCTCCGGGCCTAAGAGCATGCCAAGAGGTCTGCGGATACTCGCTGTGTGCCTGGCCCCGACTATCGGGTCGGTATGAGAGTTTGGTTGTCTTCACGGAACCTGCGAATAGCCGGTAAAAGATCTTTGCTGCCACGATTTGTGGGTCCTTTTCTCATCATCTCTATGATCAACCCTGTCGCTGTTAAATTGGCTTTGCCGAAGTCCTGGCGTATCCATCCTGTCTTCCATGTGTCCTTACTCAAACCCTGTCCTCCTTCCACGCGTTTATCGGCTCGTCCACCTCCTGTGTTGGTGGATGGCGAGGAGGAGTATGAGGTGTCAAGCATTCTGGATTGTAGAATAACTAGGGGAACTGCTTTTTAGCTGGTTGACTGGAAGGGTTTTGGTCCCCCTTGACAATTTGCATTGTCCTGATCTTCTTAGGGAGTTCCATGCCTCCCGGGGGTTGCTGGCGTCTTTGGGGGCGGATGCTGTTGCGCTCCGGCAGCGCTGCTCTCGCCAGTCTCCCTCGGCATTTACACCGGCTCACACAGTCCGGGGAAAGACATTGGTGTGGCAGCGTTATCGGTTTCCATGGAGACTGTATGGACGCCGGTATCGGTATTGGCCGTGTCAGCTGACACGCTCATTACGCACAACGCGTACACCGATGCGGTTTTTGACTTTGCCTTCCACTCGGACTGATTACGGATTGCCCTGTTGACTTTGGTTCTACACGCTGTTACGACTCGGAACGTTTCCTGGATTGTTGGCGGCTTCCTGTCAGAAGTCGTTTTCCTACGCGCTGTAGCCATTTGGTTCCTTCCACAAGTTCTGTATCACAGCGATCATCCCCTGGCAATATTTGCTTTCAGTAAGTGTGCCTTCATTTCAAACTGTGCTCATTGCTTCCTGTGATTGAATACTGTCTACCCTCGCTGTGAAGAAATCTACACGTTACTTTGGACATTGTGCTGGATTTATACTTTTATCTTACAAGTGCAGTTCAGGACGCTTTCCAGTTACTTGCACCAACCCGTACCTAGTGCGTCCCTCGTGCCGTTCGGGTGCATCCTCCCTCACTAACTTCCCTGTTTATTATTTTCTCCTGTCGTTGTGTCCTTTACAACAGGATTTCCCTTTTTGCTCCTCAACCATCTCCTTCCAGGTTAGTTGTGCATTCTCTGGGGTTCAAGGGGAGTCCTTAAGTCAGTTAAGTTAGTTCCTTATTGTCTTTTGCATTGTCCTTCTAGGCTCTGTACCTACTCTGCTACTCCAAACAACTGCTTATTCAGGTATCCATGAATTGTTGATTGTCCTACAATTGCTATTCTTATCTGTACCGCGTATAACCCTTTCTGTGGTTTCTTTGCAGCTGTTGGTCTAGCGGTATGCGTGTCTACCCCGCTCTTTTATTTGATTGATACCTCTGTCTGTCTTCTCAACACAGCAGAGGGATACATCATAGAAAAGAGCCCCTCTCTTGAGGAAGCCTGATTCACTGAAATCAGGGTAGCTGAGGTCGAGATTGGTTGCTCCAAGAATTCCACCACTTCTGTCTTCGAGGTCTGGTTCCAATCTTCCGATCATTGGTGTGGTGAGTAACACTATGAGTCCGACGGTAGCCATGCCAGTTATTACCGGCATGGCTGCCGGCGGTGTAATGAAATTACCGCCATCTGGAAATGGGGGTCTACCGTGGCATTCCAGCCCCGGCGGTTCCGGTAAATCCCCATTGCCGGGTGCCAGTAATTATTACTCCCCATTCCCATTTTAGTCCCATTGGACTTAATGGGAATGGAGAGGCCGGATGCACCGGCACCATTCAGGAATGGTGCATCCGTCAAGGTCTGCTTGCGGGTGCCGGTACACCCGCCAGGTCAGACCTGGCGGGCGGGAAGGCAACCGCGAGCAGAACACGTAGTTTGCCAGTCCGGTAACAACGGTACCAGCAAGCTTACTGGTACCGTTGTTACAGTACAGGCAAACCTGTAATGAGGCCCAATGTCACACATCTTTTTAGCACCCTCTTTAAATCTGAAGCAAGGATTTCTGATAAATTCTGTGCACTATTACTCTATTTAATATGAAATATTCATTATTGGGCCAACTAGAACATCCTTGCTGCCACCCCCTCTGCGCCCGCCTCATCGTTTTTTCCCATGGTGTGCTTCCCTTCTCTGGTCTTCAGCTGCTTCCGGCCGACTGCCTCTTTCTTGATCTGCCATGGAGGCGGATTGATGGTCACTGACAGCGCTTCTTGTGGATGATACACTGCACTTTTCTTTGCAAATTGTGCTCTGCCATAACAGCGTTCTACAGTGCAGCTATGTTGCTCTGGCTGTGCAGAGTATTGCAGACGCCACTGTGGCCAGGGAAAGGATTGACATTTATTTGGCTTGAAGCACTGGCCAACACCTGGTAGAGGCAGTCCTTAACATATGATCTCACCTCTAGCCATTTTTCAGTGATTATCGACTTTTGGCGAGTAGGAAATTGTGTTGTGTGTGCAGGTGGAGACTTGAGAGGTGCTTATGACATTTTATACCTGGCTAGTATCTTGCTGCTTGAAATATGTACTTCTGTTAAAATCCTGAGCACGCTTTGGGCATTATTCTTATGCATTGGGTGCACCACAGCCCTTTGAACGGTCTGCACTTTGGTCCGAATATCCGGAAATTCTACTCTCCTCCACCCCTTCCATGGGCACCAAGGTTTAACTACATTAGTTTACAATTGTGTTATTTGGATGACTACCGGGCTGGTTAAGAAAAGCGACATTGAGCACTGGTATTGTATTTGAAGTAAATAGGAGTGTTCCACTTGGTAGAACATGTTCATGCACAGAGCCGTGAAGGAATTGATCTGAAACAGTAATTTAGAAGGTGCAGGCACTCTATTGTGGGGGCAGTATTGAGAATATACCACAGTTGCACAGCTTGATCGTTAGCTCACGTTTAGATGATGTGTGTCAGAAAGATGATGAACTGGCATTGCCTTGCAATCTTGAGCTGACCTCCTTTGCATGCATCATCTCTGAAGGATAGCTCAGCGGCAACGTGCTCGCCTTGAAAGTAAGACGACACGGAGCAACACGGGTTCGATCCCCGGGTCCGTGCTTAGAAACGTCTTGATATTAAGCGCATTATAAATAACCTATCATATCATATCATGCATGACTTTGTCAAATATCCATGATACGTTGAATAAATCCATGTTTCCGGTCTTGGGTATAGTTTTAATAAAACTGGCACGTATGAGAAATGTTTGAATAGATTTCAAAGATGATTGTCTAATTCATCTGGTCCTCTCCCACTATGCTGACCACCGGCTTTAATTTCATTCGTGTCACCCTTTAAGATGATGGCTGTTTTGACTGAGATTGCCTCTTTCAAAAAAGTTTAGATGAAATATTCACATTAAGTTAATAGCATTGTGTTTTGCTTTTCAGGCACGTGTAATTACCTTAACGCTTACCCTATTACACAGACTAAAAGTTCTTAAACTCAGGAAGGCAATAATGCACACTTAGACCGTTAGTTGAAAGATGATTGGCTCTTTACATGCTCTTTATTCACATTATATCAGTGTACATATTACTATGAAATAAATGCAACTGATTATACATGAGTACAAGAATAAACACAAGGAGTGTAAATCACCATTAGTTGTAGGATAAAGCTTCATCTTGGCCATGACAACACTACCCAGTTGCAAGGCAGGTAGGCAGAGAGATTGCACATCAGGTAGCTGGGTCTGGAGCGGAGCGTCCTCCCTCTCAGCGAGACTTCAACACCTGGGGTTCTAACTCTCTGTCTCCTCACAGGATACTTCTCTTTTTATGGGGGACAAATCCCCACCCCTCATAAGTTGCCAACTGTCCCCAGCCAAAGGACAGACTACAAGCATGGGAGGCAAGAGCGGAAAAAATCCAGACAGTAGTGGAAAAACCCAGCTAGTCTCATTCCCAGCACCCCATATCAATGCACCTGCACATCTGACTCCCCTCTCAGCTCATCCTTGAGTGAACAATGCGAAAACTGTCCTCCATAATAAGCTCATCTGCTTCACACTAAAATATCGCAATCGTTGCAGGAATTTTGTCTACCTTCTAACTAAGCTCAAAAACGTAGACTTTCATTGCGGTTTGGAAGTGAATGTCCAAAATGGGCGTACACCGGCGCCATGTTGTTGAGCTCATTTTCACACATGCACTACAATCCACCCTTTGGACAATCAACTACCATACCACAATGAAACAAATGACGGTTTCTGAAACCGACGAAACATCCCAACCAAATTAGAAATACATGAAATACAACAACAAGCAATAAAAATTACAACATTCACAAACATAAGCATAGCGCAATACTTCAGGAATCCAGGAAAACATGTGATCCCATCAATTCCTGCGCTGATCTTGATTCGCCTGGGAAAGTAGGTCATTCAAATTACTAATATACTTTTCAGTGGAGCAGGATTGGGCATTCAAATTAAAACGGCACATCCCTTCAACAGCATTGCAGGCCAAATTATGCTTCAAAAAATCGATAGCCGCTCTGTTCTGCAAAATGAACCTTCCGAAAATTTCTGCCATCTAAAAACCGCTCTGTCAAAGCTCGAGAGGTCGCATTAAACCCCTTAACCACTACGCAAACTAACCTAATCAAGGATTTATAACCACCAGCCGCCAACCCCAAAACACCCACCAAAGAAAAAGCAAGCAGTAAAACCTCAGGTTCAGAAAATAAATGCACATTAGAATCACAATCCGGCGACATGCCAAAATGATGAACAGAACACGTAGCTCGATGAATCGAAGGCTGCAAAGTAAACCTCATTAAACCGAGCTGCGTCAAAGCACAATGCCTGCCAGAAATATTTTTAGAAATGTAAGTGTAGGTAAAATTACCACAGGAAAACAGCCAACTTGTCAGAAGATTAACATGCCTAAGATAAAATTACAATATTATTAGATACATCAGTACATACAACTTTATGACATGCACATAAACGTTTCTCAAAATCCTTTGAACCCTTCCCATCTGTCAAGACCAATTTCTGACATTTGCCAATATGTGGAATATCACAAGTCATCGTGTTGCAGATATCGGATGGAGCAATGTCATAAGTAGATTAAATATTAGGGCACCTGGCAAAACCCTGAAAAACCCAGGAGGGTATACTTAGATAAACAAAACCAGAATTTCAGGGTGAGATGTCACACCAATCCAACCTTTAAACACATATAACAGTCAATAGCAATGCATTTTATAACTGAATGTATTTAATGACATCTGAATAACATTGGTGGGGATAGAGCACCCAGGGATATTTCAAAAGACAATACACATAGGTATAATCCAGTGGAAAAAACTGGATCTCAATGGAATAACAACAACAAAAAACTGCTACTATTGGTCCATTATTTCAATTGTGCAGTTACAGAAATGAACATAAACCCAATTTCATGGATATATAAACAAAAAGCACAACAACAATGCTTGAACTGTGCACTGTTCAGATGGTATTATCGTCGACACAACAGTGTTTCGGCCTAGAATAGCTGTAAGGTGCAGCTTTGTGGGCAGGCCTTCATCAGGACGTGTGATGGAGTGAATGGTAGTCCCGGGAACTCTATCTATAAATAATAAATGGAGTGTGGTGAGTGGAGTGGTGACCTCGAATATAAAATGATAATTCAGTAAGCTCCCTAGGGATGCTTTATTAAAAAAGGGAAGAGAAAACCCCTAGTGGAGGAGCCTGATTCTTACCGAAGACTTATCCAGTACAGGGGTAAGTGAAAATATCCATCATGGGTATAGATATCTGGACGGCATTAAATGCGCCGTTGAGGAAACAAGTGTGTACCTGCAACGACATGAAAGGATCTGTAAGGGTTCTATACAGATCCTGGTTCCATATATCAAAAAAAGGAAACATAGGTAAAATCTTACCTCAGGCGGTAAGTGGCGTCATCTATGGTGGTAATGGTGGAGACACCCACTGTGGATGGTGGCTGCTAACCCAGATTGTCCATATGTGGCAAAACTTGTGTATGACAAGCGCACATAGGTAAGGTTAATATGTAGCTAAGGCGCGTGTCAGAAACCAATTTAAAAATGCATATGTGCTTCGCCACAAATACTAGGGCTGGGAGGTGTACTAAACTTTCCCGAGCTTGTGGCCCAAGCGGAGGCACATTGTACGACACTTACTTGCAGAAATCAAAGTGTTCGTCTGGGCTGTGCGCCGCGGCGTCTCTGGACACGAAGGCTGACGAGAAAATGAAACCGTGGCTATGACGATCACGGGTAATCAAACCTGTGAGTGGTGCTGATTGGTTGAGCGATGGCGCTCCCCTGATCGGCCATCATATGAGGTGCAACCAATCAAAAACCGCCACGGGAGTCTGGGGGGCGGGCCAGCGGGCCGTGTCAGCCTGGAGCACAAAAAATAAGTTCTGCAGGGCAAGAATGGTACGTGCTAATGGCACGTCTGCTGTGGAGCTGAATATTGCCCGGCAAGACAGGCGCTAAAGTGTCAAGTGTGCATTGCTGGAGATGAAAAATGCCCAAGGCGTGAGTTTTGTTAAATCAAAGATGTGTTGTGGACAAACCGAATGACAACATGGACGTGCATACGTCAGTTGTATTATTGCACGCATATGCTGGAGAACATACACAAAGCGTGGACCCAGCTATTATATTAGTAGTGAGCTCGCTACCGGACATTCTGTAGTGCAGGCATCAAAACATTTAAAAAGGTGCTTGTAAAAACAAATGTTCTGGTGAAACAACGTGTGTGAGCCTTGATTGATGTTCTGTATATACTACAAGGTGTATGCTTGTTGTCAAACATTATAGGTATATAGATAGAAAGTGCCCTTAATGGCAAACCTATATAAGGAACATTGTGTGTATTATCACATTCTCTACACCATAACTCAACAGGGACAAGGTGCTTATGATGACCAAAGTAAACAAGAGATTCAAAGAAGCACAACACGGTTATACAATCACGTGTGACTTGACAGCTGCAGGCAAATATTTTTTAGGAAAACCTGTGTTCATTGGTCCTCAACATAAGTATGGCGGTATACATTTTAGATACATATCGTGATCGTACATTCGGATGGTACACTTTGCAACAACAAGATATGAATGTCATTAGTGTTTAATCATGTCTCACCCAACACATAAGTCTGAAGTACAGACGGTTAAAATACCCAATACATGGTTTGTAACCCTAACATTGGACACAAGGTTGTTGATGTGTCTAAATGCAGGATAACCAAAAAAGGGTTGTAGTAACCTGCCGAACATTAAAGAAATTATAGGAATATTTTGTTTTGACCACGCCTGGGATGAGTAGATAGCCCCATCACATGTGAGGGACCAAAAGAGGATGCAAAGTACATTGCGGATCACTGGCTGTAGAAGTGTTTCCATTTCACGGACACATTTAAACCTATCCTCAGTGTCAAATTTGTGGACTAATTGTTGCTCTAGTCTCCTCAGTGCTTCGTCCCTGTCGCTGCCTCCTTTTTTTGTAGAGTTAATTGTTGTATAATGGTCCATGAGATGTCATCGTTGGTATGTCCTAGTCGGCTAAAATGGTCGACCAAGGGCTTGTCCGGTATTCTGTTCTTAATACAGGATCTGTGCTCTGAAATCTGCTGTTTCACTGGTCTGGTGGTCTTGTCTATGTATAGCAAGTGGCATGGGCATTGTATGCCATAAATCACAAACTTACTGTTGCAGTTGGTGTGCGTCTGTAGAGTGCGATGGTAGTCCTTGTAAGCAAAGTTTTGGTGGGGATGGTGTAGCGGCATGCCACACAGGAGCCACATCGATGGTGTCCAACTACACTTGGAAGGTCCCACAGTGTGTTCGGGATCTTAGTTTCTTCGATGTAAGTGTGGACAAAAGTGTTGGTTAGGTTTCTGTTCTTTATAAAACGCAAAAATTGGCGGACTGTATGTTGTGACACAGACCAATCTGTTCATTTCGTTTTTCTCCTTAGGTGTCAAGCATATAGTTCTGTCGGTGTTCAGAGCCCTTTTTCTTGCCTGTTTAATTGATTTTTTAGGGTATCCTCTCTCTTTCAGCTGATTTTGTAGGCCGTTAGCATGTTGCTCGTATTTCTCTTTATTTGAACAATTCCGTCTGATTCTAAGAAACTGGCCGTAAGGTAGATTGTATCTGAGACCCTGGGGATGTTAGCTGGAAAAATGCAATAAGCTGTTACGGTCTGTGGGCTTCCTATAAAGTTCGGTTTGGAGGTTATTTCCTGATCTATATATGTGCAAATCTAGAAAATCCACCGCCTGGTAGCTCCAATCGATAGTAAACCGAATGTTGTCATTATATTGATTGATCCATTGATGGAAGAGACCCAAGTTTGCTTCTGTGCCGGTCCAAATGAGTAAGACATCGTCAATGTACCGTCGCCATAGGAGTATTTGTGATTTATAGGGGTTGTGGTTGTTGTGTATATGGTCTGTTTCATACTGGGCCATATACAAATTTGCAACATCAGGGGCAAAAGTAGCCCCCATGCTTATACCTTTTATTTGTTGATATAGTTGATCCTTAAATAGAAAAAAGTTCTCCGACATGGCAAGTCTAACACATTCTAAGATGAAATCTGTGGGTGTTGTAGTCACATCAATCCTTTTATCGAGGCAAGTTTTAAGAGCTTCTAGACCTTCTTTTTGTGGTATTGATGTATAAAGGGCTTCAACATCCATTGTAGCCAGAATACAGTGTTGCAGTAATTCAAGGTCTTGTAGTATTAGTATGACGTTCGTGGAGTCCTTCATGTAAGATGGCATCTTGCTCACAAAGGATTTGAGGAAGAAATCCGTGTATAAGGTTAAAGGTTCTAGGAGAGAATCGCACGCAGACACTATCGGTCTTCCCGGTGGTTGTTTTGGGTTCTTATGGATTTTGGGTAGAATGTAAAATGCGGGGGTTATTGGGTGTGTTTTGTTTAAGAAGTGACGTTTCCCCTCACAAATCCAACCTTCCTGTTCTGCGTTTTGGTTAAATTGGTAATTTCTTCCTGGAGTCTAATTGTGGGGTCTCTCCCCAAGATCTTATATGATGTTTCATCAGCCAGAAGGCGCAGGCATTCTTTGTTGTAGTCGGCTGTCCCCATAATGACGATCCCACCTCCTTTATCAGCCGGTTTCAGAGTAATATTGGGTTAAGGTCTGATAAGGATTTTCTTTCATCCCGAGTCAAATTGTCTTGGTAATGATTTTTATGGGCCAGACCTTCGGTCAGTGTTTTAGTAACCCAATTTCTCAAAGGTTTCAAACTCGGCCGGTATGGTTTGTAGTGGTGGCATGAAGACTGATTTGGGCTTGAAGCCAGTGGTATTCTCAGTCACTTTGTTATTGTCAGATGTAGTCTCTTGGTGATCGGGTAAATACTTTGATGTTACGGAAAAATCTCTTCATCTCCATCTCGGCTTGAAATGGATTTGCTCGAGCGGAGGGTACGAAAGAATGGCCTTTTCCCAGTAAGGTTTCTTCGGACAAAGTCAATGTTCTAGATGACAGGTTGAAGATGGGAATCTGTTGTCTCATGGCTGGTTCGAGTACCACTGTCGAGTTCTCATATACTGTCCTTGTTGTTGGGGCCGTTTCTTGGGGCGACCCCGTTGCCCCCCCCTCGGGAAAAAAAGGGTGTTGTGATGGTGGGCCGGAGGTGTTTCCTCCAGAGAGGCTAGGGTCGTCTTGCTGGACAATGCTGAACTGCTGGATAAATTTACCACTTTGTTGCGCCTGTAGAAATTGCTCTGTTGTTGCTGTTGTAAATCAGTGTAGTATGTCTCTCGTAGGTAGGGGTAGGTCTTCTCTGTAGCTACTAAGGTCTCTCCTAAACCTCTGAATCTTCCTGTCAATGGTGATCTGTTTGAATTTTGAGATCTCTTCTACTTTTTTCTAATTTCTTCTTAGCATCTTGTACGGTTGCGTTCTCCATGAATTTTTTCTCTAGTTCGAGTAACTCCTCTCCTTGATTTTTACATTCCCCCTGGGCAGTATCTATGATCAGTATGATCCAGTCCCTGCTGCATTTATTTCCCACACCACTGAAGTTTTTCTTGAACTTAGGGTTATCTATAAATACTTTTGACCTGTAGTCCATCTGGGATAATTCCTGCTCTCAAATATTCAAGCATGAAAGTACCATGTGTCTCTGTGCGTATTAGCTTCTTTTTGCGCTGGTTAATGCAATCATATTCGTCTTTATTGGATCCTTGGGCTAGGACGCCTTCTTGTTTCCTCAATGGCGCATTTAATGCCGTCCAGATATCTATACCCATGATGGATATTTTTGCTTACCCCGGTACTGGATAAGTCTTCGGTAAGAATCAGGCTCCTCCAATAAGGGTTTTCGCACCCTTTTTTTAATAAAGCATCCTTAGGGAGCTTACTGAATTATCATTTTATATTCGAGGTCACCACTCCACTCACCTCACTCCATTTGATATTTATAGATAGAGTTCCCGGGACTTCCATTCATTCCATCACACGTCCTGATGAAGGCCTGCCCACAAAGCTGCACCTTACAGCTCTTCTAGGCCGAAACACTGTTGTGTCGACGATAATACCATCTGAACAGTGCATAGTTCAAGCATTGTTGTTGTGCTTTTTATTTATATGTCCATGAAATTGGGTTTATGTTTATTTCTGTAACTGCACAATTGAAATAATTGACCAATAGTAGCAGTTTTTTGTTGTTGTTATTCCATTGAGATCCAGTTTTTTCCACTGGATTATACCTATTTGTATTGTCTTTTGAAATATCCCTGGGTGCTCTATCCCCACCAATGTTATTCAGATGTCATTAAATACATTCAGTTATGACATGCATTGCTATTGACTGTTATATGTGTTTAAAGGTTGGATAGGTGTGACCTCTCACCCTGAAATTTCGGTTTTGTTTAGCAATGTCATAAGTGACAATACACACCATATTCCTCCACATGCGATCAGTATCGGAACAAAATGTACAGTACTAATAAACAGAAAAAAATGTCTCACATCAGAGTCCTCCACCAGAGAATCATTATGCAATACTCAGAAAACATGTCATAGCATAGGTACTGGTTTTGGTACAGCCACACAACACATCGAAATCAAGTTGGAAGCATCATGAACATCAGCCAGGCAAAAGTGAGAGATGTTCAGAACCCGACGGGCCAGAAAACCCCACATATTGTTTGGTTTCCCGACAATTGCAGCATAGCCATGCCGCACAAAAGGCAAGGATGTCGCTGAAGAGGGCAAAGCATCCCACCCATGGTCACAACGTCTCCTCGACAATACAGTCGAATCCACATTAGGAAACGTAGTCCCATCAAGGCTGGCATTTGTCATGCAGATCATCGGAGTCAGTCGGACAACCGAGACATTTACCATGTCCTCTTGCTTGTCCCAGGACCCTCCCGAAAGGATTCCACACAAATCCACAAGAGCACACATCACGAACAGGGTGTGGGGGGAAAAAATTACATAAACAAAATATCAGTGAAGTACATCACTCATGCAAATAACATTTGTCAGCGTTAACATGGCTCTGTTCCCTTTTTCCTTGTACTTGTCGGGGTGATTTCCCGGGGGCCGGCAGAGCCGTCCGCGGACCTCTGGGGTTGGGGAGGCCCCAACTCCTCCCACGTCTCAAAAGGAGTATGAGACACACACAATGAGCAAGGTAATTCCTGCTGTTTATTAGAGTAACAGCAGGGATACGCTCAGACCGTATGTATCCGGAGACGCTCTCGTCGTTAGTGGGGCTCGCAGGCCCTTTTTACAGCAGTATGACACGCTACTTGCGTCACCTGGGAAAATCATCACAAAACCTATTGCCACTTCGGGTTGGTTCCCCGAGTGGTAGGGTTAGTATAGTTACCCTATAGGAGGAAATGTTAGAGGATAAGGACGGATCAGGTGGTACACTTGGGCTGTCCCTAACAGTTGCTACATTGGAATTGTTACAAGGGGACCCTTGGTGATTGGCTAAGAGTGATGGCGTCAGTGATGAGCCCCTTGTGTTCTGATTGGTTCTCCCGCGAGCCCCCAAGCCTGGGACCATCGCCGTTCCCAGCTCGCAGTGCACCTGACATTAGCAACAATGGGCAACTATGTGTTTGTGGTAGACAATGGACAGGTCTGCTTATGGGCTGGTGTGCATGTCTTTCCCATCGCTGTAGGTGTTCAACTTGTCGCTTCGTCGTTGCAGATTGTGTCCCAGACATGGGACCTTGGCGGTTCTGTCTCGTGAGCTTGGCACCTTGTCAGTTCGGCTTGGTCACGTGTGGGGAGACCATAGCTGAAGTAGAATTATGAGCATTATATTTTGTATTTTGCCTCTGAGGGCTTGGCACCTGTAGGTATAACCTTGGCGCTGGGCGCGCGGCATGTGGGTTGCAACATCGTGGCTTTGGCTGTGGGCTCTCGGTGGCTCGTTCTGCATGGTCAGCACTTGCATTTTCGTTCTGGGAGGATTTTCGTTTGCGAGGCTCCTGCCTGGGGACTCTTGCTTGCGGCCTACTTGGGCCTACTTGGGCCTAGTTCGTGGGTGGTGGTACATAATCCATACTATGGAGGTCGCAGGGTAACAGAGTGTCATACGCAGCCTTAGATATACATGGTGGCATCTTCATAGTGATAGGTAGCAATAAAGCATCAGCAAGCATATACACGAGCTCTTCAGGCGTCTTGCGTTTCTGCGGTGCTGTAGAAGGCCTATGTAAAAAATAACAACGATGCATGTCCGTAGGTATGTCAGTCTGCTACGTCATAGCACTGAGTATATTCTTCGTGTGGGTTGGTGTGAGTGACCAGTGTGCATGGTGGCATGTGTGCTCTTGTCCATTGGCTATGTCGTCATGGCATCTCTAACGATGGTGATTTTCGTGGTTGGTGTCTAATCGAGCTGGTCCATAGCGCATGTGTCGGCTTGACTAGGGCGTGCTAGTGGGCATGCCCCTCGTATGTGTATGCCTTTGAAACAGGATACAAGGAAGGGAATTGTTCAAACTCCTCTCGTGGGGGGTGCTTGGGTCGTGATCCCCCTAGACCATGGTCTGGATGAGACTGGGGGGAGGGTATCCCATTTTCCCACTTCAGTCCCCCTCTGGTCGACTTGTCGACCACAAAATTATCCAAAATTATCTTGTCTCTGCGTACCCTCCATATTTTCGTTATTCCAGCCAGGTGTCCATAGTGGTGGACATGATCTTCAAATGACCAATACATATAGACGCAGCCACCACCGGGTTTGCAGTATACCCACTTTCCAACATAGCTCTTTGGGTTCCTCGGGTTCTCTACCTTAACAGATGGTGGGTCCAAGTGGTTTTCTAGTATGATATGATAGGTTATTTATAACGCGCTTAATACCCAGAGGTTTCTAAGCGCGGACCCGGGGATCAAACCCATGTTGCTCCGTGTCATCTTGCTTCCAAGGCAAGCACGTTGCCGTTGAGCTATCCTCCCTTGCGCAACCTTTCTCTTTCTTTTATAATAATGTCTGTGTGTTTGTCATCATCAGCTGGTAGTATGGCGTGCATGCCGATCATTTCCATCATTTCATCCGTTGTTCGTGCTGTTCTTGCTTTCCATAACCTCATTCCAAGCAATACAGCCATTCCCAATATTATACATCCTACTATTATTTTCAATCCATCTGACAGCCATGAAGGCATCCATGACCATAAAAATGAAAACCAGCTGTCATCTTTCTTTACTCCTTTGGCTTCCTCTACCATTTCTGAGTGCATCATGGCGAGTTGTGATACTGCCTCAGTAAGTGTTGCATTGTCTGCGTCGTTAGCGGGGTGAATGTGCTAGCACATATCTATTCTGGAGTGCTACCATTCGCACTGCCCTCAATTCTTCTTTTATTGCATTAAATCCATTGACGGTTGAATTGATTGTCATCATTAGCTCCCATCGGGTTTTTTTAAGCCATTTCGCATTTGCATATGCTTGCAGTCCTGGATGTATTATTGATGAGAAGAACATTGCTGCTCTGCTGAACAGTCTGTGTCCTGCAGGAATGTCACTTGGTGGTGTTTCCGATCTTCCCCACAGGTAGTTTCCCGTCAGTGGTTCTCCTTGTCTTTTCACTCTTAACAAGATGTCTGTCTCGTTTCTTCCTGCACCGTCTTCAATCGTCACAGATCTTCTCCTCCTTTTGTTCCCTTCGTCCATCTTAGGGAAGTTTCCCAAGTTGACATTCTGCGGCACAACCAGAGATGGTATGTTGACGTGTACTATAGTGCATATTCCATTCCAAGATGGTGGTAAGCTGTGGTATGCCTTATCTCCGCAGGCCCAATAGTGGTCCAGTAGAACTGCTGTGCCGGCACCCCCCCTCGGGTATCAGTACTGTACTTTTACATTTGTTGTTACTTCCAACATCAACATCGCCGGTGTGTTGATAGCACAGCGTGGGTGCAGTTAGCGGTATTATAGTTATTGGGTCTTCGTCTTTCTCCAGCCATTTTAATACTGGTACGCTCTGTACCCATCCTGACCAGCATTTGTGGTTTGTTTGATTTATTCTGCCCACATTTTCATTTGCGGATGTTACTATATTGCTCCCCACAACTCCCTCTGTCCATCCATCATTCGTATATATCTTCCCATATATTACTATTAGTGGTCTTTCCCAGCAACCTGGTTCACCAGCAATTTCGCTTGCATACCAATCGCACGGTAAGCATTTTAATGTTACTTTCTTCGTTTCTCTTTTGTCAGGACCATCCGTCACATACCGGAACCCTTGAGTATGTTGGCGGTAACTATTGCACATCATAAGCGTTTTGATGAAGTTATTTTCATATGGGTATGAGTCCCTTGTCTTCCAATGCAACATTACTACTTTTTCTTGAAATCGTCCTTTTGTTTGGAACATCGCCAGATATATCAGACATTCTACTGTTCTTGCTGGCACTTCAGTAGCTACAAATATCCTTGATGCGCTCATGGCATATGGGATCAGCGAGCACACATAGCAGTTGTCCTTAGTTGTCTGCTTACCAATTTGGGACATGTGCTGATACCACATGTTTGAGACGTGTGCGGATACTGTGAGGTATGTGTCCACCCCATTGTTATCCATAGAGGTACTACCGTTAACTCTGTTCCTATTGCCTCTTGTGTTACTTGTACCACCTGACACCGTACCTGTTGCAGCTGTGGGATGGGGTAAATTAGTTTTGGGTGCAGCCATAACATTATAAGCATAGTGTGTCTGCCAGACGGAGGCAGCCAATAGTCCAGTGATAACCAACACACCTATTAATTTTATTTCAATAGCTAATATCACTGGCATTTTTCTCTTACCTTTGCTGCGGTCCTGCAGCTTATTGTCTTTGACGTTATAGTTGCCCGCCTGAACATTTCTTAAAATAAGCATTAATGTTGATAGGTAGAGCTTGAATAAAAAAATACTAACAAGTAGTCGTTTAATGCCTAGGTGAAAAGCTGTTCCCACGCTAATCTCAGTGACCTATCTCTCGGAGCTGGTAAGTGCTCGTGGCGATGTGGCAATGATTGTTCTATGGCCAAAATGAACATGTTATAATACACACTATCCTCCCCTTTTTTAGATATTTTGGTCTTTTTATAGCGTATACAAATTGGTGTGACAGTGCTTCAGGGGTGTTGTCGTCTGTGGGTAGCATTTACCCCTGGGCAAAACCCAACGTTAGTTTCTTCACTTTTCTTTATACATAAACAGTAGTGCACGGTGCCTGCATGTGTGAGACAAAAAGAGAAAGAGAACATGCACGTGTCTACAAGTGTTCTGCAATGTGACAATTTGTTAGGCAATGTCCTTCATTTGGGTAGTAGCATGGGCGGGGCTGGGTGGGGCAGTGTGTTTGCTCTGGGATCTCGTTACCATGGGGTGGGCTATGGGCAATTGTTCATTTGAGTCTTTGGTAATGTCTGTTATTTGGCGGGGATAGGGGCTTTATTGCAGTTGTTGTTGGTTGCTGTCGTGTTGTCTTCTGTTGCTGTTGCGGTGGCTCTGTTGTCAACGCAAGGGCGGGCCTGACCTTTGTAGGGTTTGACGTCATGCAGGTGATTCCAGACGTGTTTATCTGCCAATTTAATTGCTCTAGGAGCTACTGCCTCCACCTGGTGGGGCCCCATAAATCTGGGGCTGTTCCACCTTCTTTTAAAGTTGCGGAGGAGAACGCTGTCTCCCTCCTTAACAGTCCAGTTTAGTGGTTGTTCCTGTTCCTCGTTTATATCTTCTTGTTGGTTGATTTTCGACCCGCCCTGCGTCCGCTCGAGCTGTTGAGAGATAAAGGCGACACTAGTAATCAAGGAAGACACACATTCATACATTTCATCACCAAAAACATTAGCAGAGGTATGATAGTCTGACATGGCCCTTGATGGTGTAGTAAGTGAAAGGCGCATCTGATGTTCAGTCTCCACCTCGTGGGGTGTGAGGTGGTGATCTGACCCTGACTTATTCCTTAATTCAAACAGTGCCAAGGGGAGGCAGTACAACCAGCTTTTCTTAGTTGTCTGCTGAATGTTTGCAATCTCTTCCTTTAGGAGGCCGTTCAGGCGTTCACAAACACCATTAGCCTGCGGGTGGTATGTGCATGCAAATTTGTGTTTAATGCCAAGCAGTGTAGTTATGTGTTCAAACATTTCATTTGCGAAGTGCGGGCCATTGTTGACCGCAGCACCTTGAAACCCCCCCACTTAGGGAAGACCTCCCTTACTAAGAACTTGGCTACTCTGAAGGCATCTGCATGAGAGCAGGGTCCAGCCTCTCTCCACCTTGAAAATGGGCACACCACCACAATCATATATCTGTATCCTTGACATACATTGATCATGTCAACATAGTCAATGTGTAAGTGCAGAAAGGGTCCTTCTGGCCGGGGTATAGTACCTTTTATCACTTGCAGCGTGTGACCGGCCATAAACTGTTGACAGGTTAGGCAATTGCTGATAAAGTTTGTGACGTGTGAATTGAGCTCGGGACAGAACCAGGCCTCTTTAATTTGTGCTGCAATCACTTCCTTTCCTGTGTGTGTTGGATGGTGTAGTTGAGCCAGGGCTGTTTTTAATAGAGCTAGGGGAATCACTACTTTGCCTGTATTATTCTGACGCCATAATGCATCTGTGGTGGACATTGTACACCCTCTTTTGACCATGGCTCCTTCTCCGCCATAGGTGCTGCTGCCTGTAATTCCATAATTTGTTTTTCAGGGATGTGCGTGTATCCCTCCTTCATCAACATTTGTCTTGCCCCCACCCTCCCCTTATCATTGTGTTTTTCTGGGAGGGCCCATATTTCGCCAAAATATGCGGCATGTTTGGCATGTGCTTCTGCTGTTCCATTACCTTTTGAGATAGGGTCATCCCTGTTAGTGTGTGCCTGACATTTGACCAATGCTATTTCTTTAGGGTCATTAATTACTTCAATCAGTTCAGCAAGTAGGAGGGCATGTTGTACTGGGGTTCCATATGCTCTTCTGAATCCCCTTTGTTGCTATTTTATTATCCCTGAGTGCACTGTCGATGTGACTTGTGCACTGAATATATTGTTACCCTCTTGTCATTGCTCTCTTTTAGTGGCAAAATTAGGGCCACTTATTCTGCTGCTTGGGCCGAGTAATGTTGTGGTTTATGGACACATTTAACTGGTACATACATCCAATCCTCTGTCAGCCTGACCACTGCTGCTCCTGTCCTCCTTACCCCATCACTCTGGTCAATTGTTGAGGACCCATCAATGTACATTATCTCACCCCCTCTAGGGCATTTTCCTCAACTTTTCTTGCTCTGGAGTAATTTTCAGTGGCCTGTGTGCAATCATGAGCGTAGTCACCATCTTTAACTACCTCTGCTATAAATCTTGCTGGGTTTACATTACTGCATCTAACAATCGTTAATTCTGGTCTTGACAAAATAATTTCATATCCTGATGCCCTCTGTGTGGTTAATGTCGATTTCGGCTTGTTCAGTATGGCAAAGAGGGTGTGTTCCACAAATAGTGTAGGGCACCCCATTGTTATTGATGATGATTTTTCCACCGAAAATGCTGCGGCGGCCAGGCTCTGTTCGCAAGGGAAGTGTCCTAACATTACTGGGTCCAAGTGTCCACTGTAAAATGCTACAGGTTTGTGTCCCATGCTTGTTTTTTGTGTCAGTACTGCCTTCATTACAGCTGAGTCGCAATGTGAGAAAATGAAAAATTGATGCTCATAGTTTGGGGTGGCCAGTACTTGTGCTGTTGAGATAGCGTGTTTTAATTCATCAAATGCCTCTTTCATTTCTCTTGTCCATCCCAACTTTTTATCCCCATTCTGTGCTTCCTTGAGGGCCTGTACTAGGGGTCCTTTGTATGAGCTGTATTCAAAAACCCACGCCCTGCAGTAGTTGCATAGGCCCAGAAACTGCTGTAGTTCTCTCATTGGTTGTGGTGTGTTTTTTATGGCTTGTGCCCTTTGTGGTGCAATGTTCCTTCCATGCTGTGAAATGAGCTGACCAATGTAAAGCACCTGTTCTTGGCAGTACTGTAACTTCTCCTTGTCTACCTTGTACCCCTTCTCAGCTAACACTGTAAGCATCTTTACTGAGTCCTTCCTACACCTCTCTTCTGTGGTGCTGCAGATGATTGTCATCTACATATTGCAGCACCGTGCTCTCCATCTCAATGTTTCCCAAATCCATTTGTATCACTCTGTTGAAGATGGATGGCGACTCACAGTACCCTTGGGGCAACCTTGTGTGTTTCCATTTTGTGTTGCGGTATGTGAAGCTTGTCAGGTCCTGTGAGTCTGGGTGCAGAGGTATCGAGAAGAAAGCATTTTTTAGGTCAATCACGGTAAACCGTGATGCATCTGCTGGTATTCCACATAGTATGGGGGCTGGGTTAGCTGCTATGGGGTACTCTGCCTCTACAATGTGGTTCAAAGGTCTTAGGTCCTGGATAAAACACCACAGGATACACAGCTGTGTTGCATGGTGACTCTGATGGTACTAATATACCATTGTTTATTAGAGCTGTTGTTTCATATATGCCCTCATCTGCCTCTTTTGATAGTGGATATTGCTTCACCCTCGGTAGCATTGCTCCTTTTTTCAGTTTCATTTTTACTCTTCCAATGCTTTTGGTGCAGCCAACGGCATATGGACTGGTGGTCCACAGGGATGTTGGTACAGCTGCCATGTCTTCCTCGTAAAATGGCACTGGGATAGGGGCAGGTGCCTCTAGGGCCATAGCCATTTTTTGTGCCACTTGCTTGTATGTTACTTTCAACCAGATGTTAATGCTCATTCCAAACACCATCTCTCCCTCTCCATTGTCGTCTGAGAAGAGCTCCTCATCTGATACCTGTGTAGGCCTGCACCCCTCTGCTAGTGCTATTACAGCTCTCCGGGACCTCCCCTCCCTGTCCTGGGCGTAAACTGCGATGTAGTCTGCAGTAGCCATAATGCTCTCTATGTTCACTGAAATAATTTTTCCTTCGTTTTCACTTGCTGGTGTCTCTGGTCTGAATAGGTAAGCTGTTTGCCTCCTCCAAATGTTGCCCTCAATGCCGGGCAACCATGCTATTGCCATGTCTGTCCCATATTGGAAGAGGTCTCCATCTACTGGCTCAGCCCGGGCCACTGTTTGGCCACAATACGCCTGCAGTATTTGTCTTGCTGTGAGCATGTTAATGCCTGGTGTAGAGCAAATTATGCCCTTCTCCGTGAAGGAGATGGTCATATTCAACCTGCTCATTATATCCCTTCCTAGTATGTTTACTGGTGACTGCTTCGAGTACAGAAGCGGAAGAGACATGTCGTGATCTCCTATAGATAAGGAGATGTTATCAGTGAAGGGAACCAACCCTCGAGCCTCCGAAAATCCTCGAGTGTGCATAGCTTCGTCTGACAATTGAAACTTACCCTCCCTTATGCAAACCTAGTGGCCCCGGTGTCCACTAGGAAGGAAAATTTGTTGTCGCCTATCGCCACCTGTATGCGTGGTTCCTCTGCACTATTAGGTGTGACCGATAGAATGGGCCTGTGTAAAGGTTGTGGCCCAATATTGTCACCTTCCCTAGCTATGTCTGCTGTAGGGGCGCATCAATTGTTGATACTACATTGTCCTGTATTTGTGTGAGCTGCTGTACCGGTTGTACTTGAACTTGTTGTGGTGTTATCCCCTGTTGCTGTGGTGGTGTGTTTGTTTGTTTGTACCTGCATCTGTGGCTGCAGTGGCGCCTGCTGTATTTGTGGTTGTTGTAGGTAGGCTAGTGTTTGTGGCTGGGGCTCTTGCAGTGGTGCTTGTTGTTGTGGTAGGCATTGCTGTCTTGTTGTTGTTGGTAAACTTGTTGTTCCCCCATAGACCCTTGTTGCACCTTTTCTCCCCATGCTACTTGTGTTGGCCTCATTCTGCAGGTGCGTGACATGTGTCCCACCATCCCACATATCCAGCATATTGGTGGTTCCCTGGCCTGGCCTGGATTGGCAAGATTTTCTCTTCATTATTGATTAAAATTACTTTTAATTCTCCCTGATAATCTCCTTCAAGGCTAACCCAGATCAAGGGGCAATTAATCCGATGTGTTCTGATGGAATTTGCTCTCCCAGTTCATGTGTCAATAACACTGATTCCTCTTGGTTAAAGTCTGATCTCCTCCATAGCATGCAAGTCCACCCCTGCAGACTCAGGTGTCGCTCGATAAGGAGCCAGAGCTCCAGGTAGCATTTACTAATACATCAAGGTTTCAAATACCCCATTTGGTTTCATTTGTAAAGCTGGTGTAACATTCACATTAATGGAGTTTCACCATTTGCAATTGGTCTGTTATTCAACATTTGCACTGCATCCAAAATTCGCTCATGTCACCCTTTCAGGTTACCATCACCAGTCTTTTGCAACTGTTCTTTCAACAAACCATTCATCCACTCAATCAATCCCAAAGCCTTGTGGTGATATGGGACATGGAATATCCATTTGATGCCCCTCTCCTGACAATAATCCTGAATTAGCTTTCCTTTTAAAATGTGACCCATTGCCACTTTGAATTGTAAAGGTACACCATAGTACACTGCCACTTGGTCTAACAATTTAATGGTATTTAATTGCGTAGCATTTTGCAACGTAATACCATGAAGTATCCCGAATATGTATCTACAATCGTACACGCATATTGACATCCTCTACTAATTGGCATTGGATCAATGTAATCGATTTGCCAAATTTGTCCAGGTAGTTTACTTATTTTCAATGTACCCTGAATCACACGTGGGATGGATCTCTGTTTCAGATGCTGGCACACTGGACATTGTAAAATCACCATTTTCGCTACTTCTAAAGTGATACAAATTCCTCGATCTTGTGCCCACCTGATAGTAGCCTTTTCTCCAAGATACCCACTTTTCTGGTGTACCCACTTTGCAATCCCTTCCAGATCATCATCTTCACACCTCGTGTCCATAGTTGAAATTTTGGCATGTTCATCTGCAACAGACTTGAACCAACGTTCCAAAGAATCTGTCGCGCAATGTGCTTCCACTTGATACACGGTCACCTCACTATGCATCAACATTTCTGCAATATTCTGCCACAGTTCTTTTCCCCATAACTCTTTTGCATGCATTTTCCACCCATTCTTTTGCCTCGTCGGTAGGCAAACAGCAAGCCCATTAGCCACAGACCATGAGTCAGTGTATGCATAACATTGACCAGGCGCTTCTTGCTTCAATGATAACCTGCATACAATTCAGCAAACTGACTACTCTTTGCCTTCCCTGTTGTTGTCAGAATCCTCTTTTGATCTTGGATTTTACGACACTGCCTTCCAATATCGCTCAGTCCCCAGCTGAACCATCAGTGAACCTTGCATGTTCAGTTTGTTCATTCATCAAATTTCCATAAGGGACTCCCCATTTCACAGGAGACTCGCACATTTCAGTCACGTTTGGTGGTTCCAAATCAACTAGTAGAACCTCGGCCACTTGCTCATGTAACTTCACAATTCCACCCTTCCCTGTTTTGGCACAATCTTGAATGTACCATTTCCATTTAATAATGCTAGCCTCTTGAGCCTGTCCTATTCAATGTGTTTTAGGGGAGCTCAGTACCCACTCCATGATCAGAATTTCTGGTCGGATCGATACATCATGACCCACAGTCATTTCCTCTGTTTCCACAAGAGCCCAGTAGCATGCCAACAGCTACTTTTCAAAGGGAGTGTATTTGTCACCAGCTTCGGGTAACTTAAGACTCAAAATTCCCAAAAGGACGCACTTCCTGTCCTGTTTTTGCCATTAACTCCAATTGGCACAAATTCAACTCCACTTCACCTGCTCTTAATGGCCATAAGTCAAGCACATTTTGAATCGTATCTTTCGCCAGCTGAAAGGCTTTCTCTTGCTCCTCACCTCATTCAAAGTCACATTTCTTTCGTGTCACTTTGTAAAGAGGCATTAGAATTTGCCCCAAATGTGGTATATGTTGTCTCTTGAACCCAAACAACCCTAAACACTGTTGAGCTGGTTTCTTACTCACAGGGGTAGTGGTTTCAAGGACCATTTTGTTTGGCGTTCGGCACCATTTCACGATGCCACTGAATTCCCAGAAAAATGACGGTCTCCGCTCGACCCTGAGTTTTTGTCTCATTAATTTCCCATCCTTTGTTTCTTAATCCCTGAATGATTACTTCTAGGTGCATTTTCACGCTATGCTGATCCTTTCCTGAATTAGTCTGTCATCAATATAGTATGAAATCTGTACATCGAGGTTGCGACTGTGCATGTTCTCCATGGGCAGACTTTGAAACGTATACTACCTGCCGTTCCAAGAAAATGCAAATTGCTCTTAACACTCGTCAGCAATTGGCACAGTGAAGAAGGCATCTGCCATATCTATCACCTCGTACCAAGTGCCTTCAAATTTCTGCACGTTCTCAATCAAAGTAACGGCATCTAGGACTGCGGGTACTAACAGAGGAGTGTACTTATTCAGTTTGCGATAATCCACAGTTATTCTGTAGCTTCCGTCTGGTTTCATAACCGGCCAGACTGGATTGTTCCAAGCCGCAGTTACAGGATGTAACACGCCCGCTTCAACATATACCTTGATAGTATCTGAGATTTCCTTTTGCCCCCCGGGAATGTGATATTGCTTCATCGACACACGTTTTGTGGCCAAAGGAACCTGCACTGGGGGCATCTTCAATTTTCTTGCAATAACGAGGGTACATGTTAACGTACTTAGTCTAAACTGATTTACCTCCCAGTCCTAGAGTCAATCCCTACAGAATATCTAAGCCAATAATATATTCAGGTATGGGAACAATCAACACTTGATATTTACTCCTTTTTCAAATTACCAATTTTCATATCAATTTTTGTTTAGACTGCGAGAGTGTCCTTCCCTCCTAGTCCAGTTATGCTAAAATGTCTACCATTAAACCTTGAAGGATTACCATGGATCAATGAGGCCTCCGCCCCGGTATTAATCAAAGATCGAACCTCTCGTGTATTTCTTGATTGACAAAATAATTTCACATTCACATGAGCCCGTCTGTCTACCTTAATTCGGGCAGACACTACCAGAGTTTTAACACAATCCTATTTGTATTTTGAATGCATGTATTTTGTCTCTGTCTCCAACATCGCACTCACCTCTTTTCGCAAATCAGCATAGGTCGGCTGATATACTAGAGCCGTTCCCATGGGCTCCTCATCCACCTCCTCTTCAGGCTACGCGGGAGGGGACTTATCCGCCTCTCGCTTATTCACAACCTGTCTTTTCACCTGTTTGTACCACTCTTTCCCCTCAAGCCCTCGCTTTTTATTTTTATATAGTTGGTACATTTCCCGGGTTTCAATCCCGTCAATGTCTTCTCATGGCACTCTCATCGTTTAATAGCGCCAAAAACGATGTCTTTTCTCTCTACACAAGAGTCTCTACTGTCGGATCTCTTTCCAGGAGTTCGCTGGTCACTACGCCCCTCTCTCGCTCTCACGGGGTCTCTCTTCCACTCTATCCCATTCCCCCAGGTCTGCTAACTGTCTCATAGCATCAACTATTTCATCTGTTTATTTACCCGTCATCACCACCAGCAAAATCATGATTACATTTTTATAAGCTGGTGGAGCAGTTTGAATGATTGTATTTCTGGCCGAAACCGATAATGCCACCACCCCCATATGTTCAGGATCATAAATATGGATGGCTTCTTTCATAGCATGCTCCCCGAGTCTTTGTATTGACTCTCTCAATGTATGCCACCTCTTATCGTTAGGACAGTCCGACGTAATCGGATGCTTACGGTTACATCCTTGAGCTGCTAACTGCAACAAAGACACTTGCGACTCTCTCCCCTGGGCATCAGGAGGCTGTCCTGCACGCAATACCTCCTGAATATTGGTTTCATCTGACAATGGCAGGAACCTTGGAGAATCGGTTGGATCCACCAGAAGGCCTGCCACACCTCCCTCCATCAAATAACCTAACCATCCAAGATAACAGAGGCTCACCAGCCCTCTGTTTCAATCGATTATTGATTTCCCCAACCTCTTGCTGAGAGTAATCCTCTAAAGTCTTCAAATCCACCAGACCACCTCCACGATTATTCGAATGTGGCCCAGCCTGTCTACGTGTAACCAGTTTAACAGTCGCTTCCTTCCTATTGGGCTCTGCTTTAGAAGATATCTCCCTGTCGGAACCACTCTCTGAGCTAGTGCGATCAAATACATCCCTGTCCCATTGGTCGGGGGTCGCAATCAACCCCTGCAGAAGCAATTACAGTTGCCACTTTGCAGGTATTTGCTCTCCCTCTCCTTTTTTGATATTTGTATCGGGCAACTCTTACAGCAGCTCTTTGGGCCACTGTCTGATATTTGTCTGCCTTATCATGATAAAATTTAATCTGTATTTGCTGCATTAGCGCAACCTGTTTGTCAGCAGCCAACTCTTTCTCCAACCTCAAGACGTATGCCTACAATTCTACATTCTGTTCATGCCTCTTTCTAAACGCATGCAACAAAATCCAATCCTCCTTTCCCTTCTCTGAGTACCTGTTGCAAGCAAGCCGCCACCTCGGCCGGACTCGGCTCTCCTATACTCATATCCTAGGTTGTAACGCTCACCTGATTCCCGTAGAGGCGCCGGTCTTGACTGGGCGTATACCGTATCTTCAAAGGTGATGTGTAACACACGGCTGGCTCTTTGGGCTGGACCTCTGTGCACTGTATGGCTGACTCGAAGGGTAAGATGTCTGCAGATAGAAAATATGGGATTAAGGAACTGGGTTATTGAATGTCTCGCTCTTCTTCCCTTTCTCTTCTCCTGTAGAACCCCAAAGGTTAACGCTCTCACCTTAGGTAAGTGAACGCCGTGCTCTCCATCTGCCTCGGGGCAGGGTGCTGTAACCAGTTTCTTCACTGGATAAGGGGTGCAGGCCTCTTGACTTCAGAGGACTGCTGTCCGTCGTTTACTGCACGAACGGTAAGTTTCGAGTAATTCTAATGTCTTTAAAGTCTTTAGTAATGATGTTTCTTGTTTTGCAGGGTTCCGGCGATGGCGGATGACGGGCTGAAGTGAGTTGAAGATGGAGCCCGTGTGATGAATAGAAGCGCCTGGAAGCACGTAAGTAAGCGCTTGTTGCCTGCTTCACGATGCGCTCTAACTGTCTTTTTATTTTGCAGGTACAAGTTCGGAGCGGCTGCAGGGTGCCGGAATACCCACTGGGTTAGATGTGGGAAGGAGTAATGGCACGTGAGTATTAAAGTTCCCCAATGTCTTTAAACGCACCTTGTTTTGTCTTTCAGATGCGGGATGCAGCGCCGAAGGCCTCCGGAGCGTGCAAAGAGTTGGTAAGCTTTTGTCTTTCAGATGCCGGAATGCAGTGTGAAGACCTCCAGAGCGCACGAAGAGTAGGTAAGCCTTTGTCTTTCAGATGCCGGAATGCAGCGCGAGGCGTTGGTGACAGCCGATGGACCAGGTAAGTGAAGAGCTGTCACTGAAGACCGTAATGCTAACCTGTTCTTTCTTGTCTTTATAGGTGTTGCTGAAGACTGGATTCAGGATGGTAAGCCTTTTTCCTTAGGCCCAGGATCAGATGCAGAAGACACGATGAGCGTTCTGCTGCAGAGGATGCAGAATAACGCAAAGCAAGATTCATCCATCGGGTGTGGTTTAAATAGCCTCCTGTAGTGCTTAGGTATCTCCTTCCACAGCCACGCCTAGGTAAGAAAAGAGATCCTGCTTTCCAGAAGAGTTCCAGTGTTCTGAATCTAGGGAGTGGCTCCTGCCCCACCCAACAGGAAAAGTAGTTCCAAACAGAAGAGGATCAGAGGCTCAACTGGCAGGCAAGTAAGCAGCATGGTCTGCTGCAGGTAAGTCCACCCAAACATTATGAGCCCGGCGCTTCCAGCGCTGGGACTGGGCATATTTATGAGCCTGGTGCCACTGGCGCCAGGACTGGGTCCAAAAGGTCCCAATTGGGACTGGTTGGCACTCGGAACCTGGGTTATGGATCTGCTTCCAAGGGAGTTGGGAAAACCCTGACCTTTTGGAAGCAGAGATCATGACAGTACCCCCCCTCAAGGCCCCTCCCAAACCGGGCTTCTCCGGGGGTTTTGGCTTGTCAGGAAATGTTCGGTGAAATCTTTTGATTAGGCGAGGAGCGTGGACATATTCAGCAGGTTCCCAGGATCTCTCTTGGGGGCCGTAGCCTTTCCAGTCAATTAGGTAAAATAGTTTAGATTTGGAGATCTTGGAGTCCAGAATGCTTTTGACTTCAAACTCAAGTTCTCCATCAACTAGGATAGGTTTTGGAGATTTAGTTAGTCGGGTTTGAGGTTGCACGGGTTTTAATAGAGAGACGTGGAAGACCGGATGTATCTTCATGTGCGGGGGCAAGTCCAACTTGACCGCTACTGGGTTTACTATGGTAGTGATGGAATAGGGACCAAGGTATCTTGGGTTGAATGTGCGTGGCCCTTTTAGAGGTAGATATTTGGTGGATAACCAGACTTGATCCCCTACTTGATATTGAGGGGCTTCCTTCCGATGTTGATCTGCTCCTTTCTTGTATTGTTCTTTAGCCCTTTGAAGGTGAGAAACCGCTTCCTTAAAGGCTTGGGTGATTGTAGAATGTAGGTAGTCTACTGCTGGTGTTTCAAGATCTTGGAGGGGATCCAACTCCGAGGTTCGAGGGTGACTGCCGTACAAAAGAAAAAACGGGGTTTTCCCAGTTCCCGAATGGACAGAGTTATTGTAGGCATATTCAGCTATCCAAAGGATGTCTTTCCAAGTTTTTTCAGTTTGTTGCAGCATGCAGCGTAAATATTGTTCCAGAGTTTGATTGGTCCTCTCGGTTTGTCCGTCGGTCTGAGGGTGGTGACTGGTCGATAGTCTCACATCAATTTGAGCCGACCGACAGCAACTTCGCCAAAAATGAGAAATAAATTGACTACCTCGATCCGAAATTAGAACCGAAGGAAAACCGTGCAGTCGGACGATGTTTTCGAGAAATTCTCGGGCCAGAGTTGCTGCTGTTGGCAAGCCTTTGAGCGGAATGAAATACGCCATCTTGGAGAATAAGTCCACGATTACTAGAATCGTATTGTATCCGGAGCATGGAGGTAGATCGGTGATGAAGTCCATAGAAAGCGTATGCCAAGGGCGAGGTGGGATGTCAATAGGGCGTAAGAGGCCTGCTGGTCTTTCCTTTTGACTCTTGTTTTGGGCGCATACTCCACAGGACATTATAAAGTCTCTGATATCTTTTTTCCAAGACGGCCACCAGAAGTAGCACTTGATCTTTTCTGAGGTCTTGGCCATACCGGGATGTCCTTCCATTAAAGAATCGTGATAACAAGAGATTACTTTTTTCTGTAAATCTGTGCTGGGTAGGTATAATCGTTCTTGGAAATACAATAAGTTGTCCTTTACTGCAAAGCCCTTTCCCTGCAGATGCCAATTCTGTATGTCTGCTGGAGTTACAAGTTGCCTGGCTTTATCCTTAACTTCCTCTATGGATTATGTGGCGATTACACCCAGAATTCTTTGTTCGGGAATGATTGATACAGGTTTAGGGTTGATCAAGTGTTCTTCCACTCCCATCCGAGAAAGGGCATCAGCTTTACCGTTCTTTGTACCAGGTCGATAGGTAATTATGAAGTCAAACTCGGCAAAGAATAATGCCCAACGGAGTTGTCTAGAGGATTGGGCTTTTGCGGTTTTCAAATATTGCAGGTTTCGGTGATCCGTAATCACAGTAACGGTGTGTCGGGCCCCCAGCAGATAATGCCGCCAAGCCTTAAAGGCAGACTTGATAGCCAGAAGTTCCTTGTCAGTAATCGTGTAATTGATTTCAGGAGGCGAGAATTTGCGGGACCAAAATGCCACGGGATGCAACTGATTGGTTACCGGGTCCTTTTGTGATAGAACTGCCCCCATGGCAAGGCTTGAAGCATCAGTTTCCACGATGTAGGGGAGTTCGGGGCGAGGGTGTTTTAAGATTGGTGCAGAGATAAATTTAGTCTTCAAATCCTGGAAAGCTTGTTCCGCCTCGGTAGACCGTTCAAAACGTTTGTTTTTCTTTAACAAGGCAGTGATGGGCTGGACTATTCGAGAGAATTCGGGGATAAACCTGCGGTAAAAGTTAGCAAAGACTAACATGCTTTGCACACCTTTTACGGAGGATGGTGATGGCCATTTGAGAACTGCATCAACCTTCTTTGAATCCATACGCACTCCGCCAGGTGATAATATGAATCCCAAGAATTCAACTTCAGTCACGTTGAAAACACATTTTTCCAACTTAGCGAAAAGTTTGTGTTGACGCAATCTTTCGAGGACCATTTTCACGTGTTTCCGATGTTCGGATTCCGATGAAGAATAAACGAGGATGTCGTCAATGTAAACAACAACACACACATCTATGAGCTCTCTGAGGACATCGTTCATAAAATATTGAAAGGCGGCCGGGGCATTGCAAAGTCCGAAGGGCATGACCTGATATTCAAATAGCCCATACTTGGTGCGGAAGGCCGTCTGTCATTCATCGCCCTCTTTTACTCGTACCAAGTGGTAAGCTCCTCTAAGATCCAGCTTTGTATATATGCATGCTTTTCTGACTTGGTCCAGGAGTTCAGGGATCAAAGGTAACGGATATCTATTCTTAACGGTGATCTGGTTCAGGGAGCGATAATCTATACAAGTTCTAAGGTCTCCTTCCTTTTTTGGAACGAAGAACAAAGCTGAAGAAGCAGGGGACTTGGAAGGACGAATAAACCCATTTGCCAAGTATTGATCCAGGTATTGTCGAAGGTGAAGGTTCTCAGGCTCGGTGAGGGCATAAATTCTACTACAAGGAGGAGTAGATCCAGGTATCAGGTCTATCTGGCAGTCATAAGACCTATGAGGAGGTAGAGAGTTAGCCTGATCCTTCCGGAAAACATCTTGGTATTCTAGGTATTCGGGAGGTAACTGGGGAGTCTCTGAAGAAATTGCTGCCAGTGCAACACCAGGTGGAGGGTGACAAGTAGAGACACATTCTGGAAACTGGACCGTTCTTGCTCGCCAATCGATCAGAGGATTGTGTTTCTCTAACCAAGGTATTCCTAGAATAATCTGAAACTGAGGGGCCTTGATCACATCGAACACGATCTTCTCATGGTGTCCATCTTGACTTACTAGCGTCACCTCTTGAGTGGTATGCGTTACTGGCCCGGAGGCTATCTCCGTACCATCCACCGTAGTAATGACGTCCTTTACAGCCTTGGGACAAAGAGTTAGATTCATCCTCAAAACCATTTCATGATCCACATAATTGCTGATGGCACCGCTATCGATGTAAGCTTCAATTGCATGTAATCGATCCGGATTATCAGGGCTAATGAGGACCATAGGTATCACGAAATGCGAGGTCACGGAACTGGTTTTCACGCTCGGCAAGAGGACCTCTATTCTTGTCGGGCGAGGTCGTTTCCCTGCTCAGAGTTTGTAACTTTGGTAACTGCAGCTCCTACTGCCTTCTTGGCAGGTTTCACCGGACAGTCTCGAAGAAAGTGCCCTGAGTTTCCGCAATAGAGGCATAATTGCAACTGTTTTCTCCTTTCCCGCTCCTTTTGTGTTAGAGGACCTTTCAGACCCCCTATTTGCATGGGCTCCCCGGAGTCTACTCCTTTGGAAGGAGTTGGCGGTTTGGAAAATACTCGAGCATCAAACTTGGAACGATCGGCCTTCCTGTTCTGCATTCTGTGATCTATTTGAACGACTAAGTCTATATAGTCCGAACAATCTTGTGGGGGATTCACTACTTGGGCTAACACATCTTTGAGCTCTCCACGTAGACCTCTATAAAACAGCGTAATCCTTTTGTCCTCAGGCCATTGAGTTTACACTATCAGTCTGTTGAAAGACGCAATATAAGCCAAAAGGTCTTGATTACCTTGTCGCAACGAAAGAAGCTCATTGTCCAAGGCCTGCCCCTGTGAATGTCTTGCGAACAGTTTTTCCATACTGAGCTGAAAAGCTTGAAAATCATGGAGGACCGGATCATCTTGATTTACTAGAGGGATCGACCAGTCTGCCGCATTGCCACTAAGGTACGAAAGCACGAAAGCTACTTTAGCTTGATCAGTTGGAAAGGCTGCTGGCCGGCATAAGAAATGCAACCGGCACTGATTGATAAATACTGCAAACCTCTTTGGGTCACCAGAAAATCGTTCGGGCGGAGCCAGAGGTACATTCCCAGGTAGGTTGATCTGCACTGGATTCATAGAGGATGTAGAAGGAAGATTTCCCCCAGATGCGGGTAACGGGGTCTGTCCGGCTTGTGACTGTAGCAATTGTCTAGCGAGATCATCTGTTCGCTCCTTGGAAATAATCAGTTCCCTTCTTAGAGCGTTCGTTTCCTGACGGGCTGCATGCACTTCTGCCCTTAGTTCCCCAAGTAACTGGGCTAGCTGGTCGGTATCCGAGGTTTCCATAGCGCCTGGACGGTAGTTTTGTGGTAGGCTTTGCGTTCTGTAACGCTCACCTGATTCCCGTAGAGGCGCCGGTCTTGACTGGGCGTATACCGTATCTTCAAAGGTGATGTGTAACACACGGCTGGCTCTTTGGGCTGGACCTCTGTGCACTGTATGTCTGACTCGAAGGGTAAGATGTCTGCAGATAGAAAATATGGGATTAAGGAACTGGGTTATTGAATGTCTCTCTCTTCTTCCCTTTCTCTTCTCCTGTAGAACCCCAAAGGTTAACGCTCTCACCTTAGGTAAGTGAACGCCGTGCTCTCCATCTGCCTCGGGGCAGGGTGCTGTAACCAGTTTCTTCACTGGATAAGGGGAGCAGGCCTCTTGACTTCAGAGGACTGCTGTCCGTCGTTTACTGCACGAAAGGTAAGTTTCGAGTAATTCTAATGTCTTTAAAGTCTTTAGTAATGATGTTTCTTGTTTTGCAGGGTTCCGGCGATGGCGGATGACGGGATGAAGTGAGTTGAAGATGGAGCCCGTGTGATGAATAGAAGCGCCTGGAAGCACGTAAGTAAGCGCTTGTTGCCTGCTTCACGATGCGCTCTGTCTTTTTATTTTGCAGGTACAAGTTCGGAGCGGCTGCAGGGTGCCGGAATACCCACTGGGTTAGATGTGGAAAGGAGTAATGGCACGTGAGTATTAAAGTTCCCCAATGTCTTTAAACGCACCTTGTTTTGTCTTTCAGGTGCGGGATGCAGCGCCGAAGGCCTCCGGAGCGTGAGCGGAGTTGGTAAGCTTTTGTCTTTCAGATGCCGGAATGCAGTGTGAAGACCTCCGGAGCGCACGAAGAGTAGGTAAGCCTTTGTCTTTCAGATGCCGGAATGCAGCGCGAGGCGTTGGTGACAGCCGATGGAACAGGTAAGTGAAGAGCTGTCACTGAAGACCGTAATGCTAACCTGTTCTTTCTTGTCTTTATAGGTGTTGCTGAAGACTGGATTCAGGATGGTAAGCCTTTTTCCTTAGGCCCAGGATCAGATGCAGAAGACACGATGAGCGTTCTGCTGCAGAGGATGCAGAATAACGCAAAGCAAGATTCATCCATCGGGTGTGGTTTAAATAGCCTCCTGTAGTGCTTAGTGTCTCCTTCCACAGCCACGCCTAGGTAAGAAAAGAGTTCCTGCTTTCCAGAAGAGTTCCAGTGTTCTGAATCTAGGGAGTGGCTCCTGCCCCACCCAACAGGAAAAGTAGTTCCAAACAGAAGAGGATCAGAGGCTCAACTGGCAGGCAAGTAAGCAGCATGGTCTGCTGCAGGTAAGTCCACCCAAGCATTATGAGCCCGGCGCTTCCAGCGCTGGGACTGGGCATATATATGAGCCTGGTGCCACTGGCGCCAGGACTGGGTCCAAAAGGTCCCAATTGGGACTGGTTGGCACTCGGAACCTGGGTTATGGATCTGCTTCCAAGGGAGTTGGGAAAACCCTGACCTTTTGGAAGCAGAGATCATGACATAGGTCTCATTCAAACCAGCACCACATGCCCAAGTCTGTGCAAGTTTGTGATATGGACTCACTGTCCACCCTGCAATGATCACGTCTGGACAATCTCTGCCTGCGGAACTCTTTTTTCCTCAATAACAAAATCATGATTTCGATGGATTTTTCAAGTCCTCTATCAAAACCTCAACAATCAAACAATATTCACAAATTCAAAACAAAAAGAAACCTCAAAAAATTGCCTTTCTGTGTGCAAGCTTCAGATTCGTTTAGTATTTGGAACTAATTTCATCACAAATACCCAGCTCAAAGTGCCACAATTCTTAGACTCAGGAAGGCAATGATGCACAATTAGATAATTAGTTGAAAGATAATTGTCTCTTTACAGGCCCTTTATTCACATTATATTATTGTACATATTACTACAAAATACATGCAACTGATTATTCATGAGTACAAAAATAAACGCAAGCAGTATACATCACTGTTAGTGCAGTTGTAGGAGAACGCTTCAACCTCGGCCACGACAACACTACCCAGACCCAAGGCAGGTAGGTAGAGAGATTGCACATCAACTAACAGGGTCTGGAGCAGAGCGTCCTCCCTCTCAGTGAAACTTCAACACCTGTGGTTCCAACTCTCTGTCTCCTCTCCGGATATCTCTTCTTAAGGGGGACAAATCCCTGCTCCTCATAAGTTGCCCACTGTCCCCGGCCGAAGAACAGACAGCAAGCATGGGAGGCAAGAGCAGAAAAATCTAGACTGTAGTGGAAAAACCCAGCTTGTTTCCTGTGTGCTCGTTCCCAGCAGCCCAATGCAATGCACCTGCACATCTGACTCCCAATCTCGGTTCGCCCTTGAGTGAACAATGTGAAAACTGTCCTCCATAATAAGTTCATCTGCTTGACACTAAAATATCGCAACCATTGCAGAAATTATGTCTGCCTTCTAACTGAGCTCACAGAAAAGTAGACTTTCATTGCGGTTTGGAAGTGAATGTCCAAAATGGCTGTACACCGGCACCATGTTGCTTAGCTCATTTCGCACACACACTACACATTGTAATCTGGATTTTATTGGGTTATATCCGACTATTTTGGCTAATTAATCATGGAGGGTGTGATTTGTATTGTTAAGGTTTACAACCTCCTCACAAGATTGTAGTGGTGTGGGTCAATACAGTGTATACTGGAAGACACTGGCTCGTGAGACAGTGGCGGCATAGCCACTTTTTGAGATTCACAGCTTTAAAATGGAGTTGTACTCAAAGGTGCAACTGGTTATCAGTGTCTGGGAGATGCAACTCTGCCCACCTATGTTAAAAATGTAACTGCAAAAGTAAGCAAAGTCAAATTTTTCAAGCGTTTTAGCTACATTTTCATCGCCCGCTCTTGACAGTCCTGCTAATTCTTGCCTACATGTATAGAACGTGACAGTGAAAGCTGAGACAGATACCCTTGGAATTCTGCAGGGTCTTGCGGACCTGTACTCTATGATGCATTTATCGTTTTTAGATTGGAGGAATGCAGTAAAGGAACTGATTTGGCACCATTTGTCTGTATTTAGTTTCGTGGTAGATTAATTGTGTGTTCTACCCAGTGCTCCAGATAAGATTTCGAAGTACGAGTATTTTGCTCCCTAGTTTGTAAAGTTGGGAGGAAACTTAAACATGAGTCTTTTTCCCATTGAGAGTATTTAATAAGCGAGGAAAAATGTTTTAACTGAAACAGTGGGCTCTATTAACTTTGTTTATCAAATTTCCCAACCCTGCATTAAGTCAAAGGGTTTCATATTATTATTATTATTTTTATTTTTTTTGTCAATGTAAGGGGAGATACGTTTTCTTACTCTGGACCCGTCAGTTAGTGGGGGATGAGGCCATGCAATAAGCTGTGCAGTATTGTCCATGTCATGTTGATTTATTGCCTAAAGTGTTTGTGGTCCTGGTGGATCCCAGAAATATTGGTATTGCTGAAAGTGGTACACAGGAAGTTAAGTCTTGAGTGACACCACATTGCAACTTAAAAAAAAAAAAATGTATGCAGTTTATTGACCCAAGTTATTTACCTTTTGTGTGTTTTTTTGCTTTTTCCTCCATGTGTGGAAGGACATTAAAGACATAGCCCCCAAACCTAAATGAATCTATTTGTTTTCAACAATAATAATTAGATACATTTACAAATGCACGAATATTGTTATTGTGTCCCACACAAAAAAGAATGAAGATATTGTGTTTTCACCTCAGTGACATGGCTTGTTTAACCCATTGTTACGGGCATCATACATCTGTGCTAACATTTTCTGTTGGTGTGGGCAGTGTATAAGCCCCGACCCCCAACAATGATTGGGTGATAGAATGGCCATCTGGTAAGGGCGGGATAGCCTGAGCTTTTTTTAATATATATTACTTCCAATGATGTTGATTATTCTGTTGGTGAAAGGGGAGGTCTGCTATTCAGAACCCCTTTCATAAAATGCTCCATGCCAAAATTATAGCACATGCATGCACCTTTGCCGAGATAGCCTACAGGCACCCTCTGCCTCCAATCTTTAGTGGCACAGGGCAGGTTCAAAGGTGACGTGCATCTCTGATAGCTGCTTGGACACAATGCCTGCAGGCTGAGGTGTTTTTATTTAATCTTCTACACCTGTTCTTGCTTATAATATTTATATGCCTTTGTCATTCCGGTGGTATGGAAACCTTTAAATAGAAGTAATTCCTAGTTGTGGCATGGTGACAGACATCAGTGAACTGGATGATCTCCAAATAGCCCTTTAAGATGAGTAGCAGTACCCTCGAGATAGATGGGGATGCAGATTCATACTCGTGCATCAAATAATTAAGACAAATCAATAGTTTGGCAAAGCGAGTCAGTTTAATGACAAGTTCATAAAACGGGGAGTACAACAAACATCAGCAATTGCTTGATCTTCTCGCTCTCTTTTCTTTCAGAAAAAACACAATACTTATAATAAAAACTTGTCATTGCTGACGTACAACCTGCGCACGTATGAATGTCATTCTACGTGGCAACCTTGAAAACCTAACATGCAACGTGATTGGTTATAGGAAGGTAACTTTAACATAGGTACTATATCTGTATATGGTAACGGAGAGAGAGGATTGGATAATCAATGTCGGGTGTGGCAACTAAGCCCTCCCTTCAAAATAAATGGCCACTATGATCCTCACTAAAAGTATGACATCCCATTGGCTCTACTCACTATAGGACCCTAGATTACATGGTCCACTATGATTGGGTTGGCTTCAACCCCCTCATACCTTTCCACCTATGTCTAGCAGCACGCAGAAAGAACATCCAGGTGCAGAGAAGCTCGTCTGTACCCCAGCTTCCCACCAATTATGCTACAATCAATCATCACCTCAGTAGTCATGTGTCAATTACTTCTTTGTAGTTTGGCCTTGAGTCTGCTCTGTGTTCTGAACTTTTAAGGAGTATGGGCATGGCGGGGATCCATGCGTAGGTGTGAAAGTCTTACTTTTCCAGCCTGCCTTTGTCACGTGACTGGACACCGTGAAATTGACTTCTCTCTGTGTCTTTTCATATATTTGATTTAATTCTACCAGTTCTCTGATGTCTGGGGCTTATCTTAACCTTTCTGAACGGGATCCTCTGTTCTCTTCTCTCCTTAATTGTATCCAATGTCAGCCCATTCCAGCCAGACCTTGGCTTCTTGGCATGGTCATCATTAACTGAGTTTTGCTCTGTCTCGATTCTCGATTTTCTAGATGCACCACAGTCCATTTGAGGCCTTTTATAACCTTTGTTCATTTCTGCTCATATGCGTAGTGGACTTGCATTCATACATAAAGTGCTTCTTGGGGTCTATACTTGCAAACGTTGGTGCTTGCCGCAATCTATTGACTATTAAGCATAAGCTAGCTTCACGATTTCTTTGCCTCTTGCAGTTACTTGTATCTGTACATGTTTAAACTATCTAAATATCTTCATCATGTATATGGCATACGTTTCTTTATCTTGACATCAACTTCTTCCCCTTGGGCTCAAGATGACACTTATCCTCGGTATCTCCTTAGTATTTCGGCTCTTTTGTCAGCATTCTTAGGTCATTATATCTTCTATATGTGCTTCAGTCCGATTTCTTATGATGTCACCATTCATCTTCCTTCATTATCTTCTTTGCTTCTTCGGGTATTTCATTCAAAAAACTGTCATATTGTCTAGGATGTAGATACGTCTTTTTTTAATGGATACCTTACTGTCCAGGTTGTCCTAGGTGTCGGTATATTAATAGGTGCTGTTATTCTGATAACGTCATATACTTTGGAGTGAACTCAATAGGCAATGGGTGGGGCAACTGGAGTGGGGGGCGATACTCAACACTTCCTCTTCATGAGCGTTGTCTGCTCTATGAGCAGGGATACCTAGGACAGGATTGATGTGAATTGGTGTCTGATCTGACCATCTCAACTAAGGCTGTCAGATCCTCACTCCTCTTGACAGGCGCAGAGGCAGCACAAACTCCTCCCTCCCCATTGGGTCTTGGCACCTGGGAAATGAACACCGCAGGCCACCGCAACACTCTGGGGAAAGAGGGTTAGGGTTCGTTGATGGATGGGTAGAGGGAGTTCGGGATCACCGGAAAGAGGTTTAGGGAATCACACTGGATGGGAAAGGGGGTTTTAGGGAAACATGCTCCTCAGCTCCAATGCTCCTCCTGCTGATGGTTGTTGGCATTGACCTTGCTCACACACACTTTCACACTACCATCACTCTCACAGAAATTCTCCTTGGAGGCCTTTGTATTGGAGCCTCTAACCAACTTACACCTAGATCAGCGTTCTCTAGTGCTGGCTTGGTTTCACACTGCCTTCACATAAATATGCAGATTACATGTTCCCCACCTCACCCTGTGCAACAGTAACAACAAACATATACATGCACACGAGGTGCTAAAGCACTTAGCTCAGTGTTCTGTGGGATCCTAGGTCCTTCGGCCTTTTCGTGTAGATGGGCGTGATAAGTCTCACCAATCCGATCGGACAACGAGCTGAAAATAGCAAAACAAAGTCAGTGCACGTACGTGCAAAATTGCCGTTCCAAAGGAACGTTCCCTAAAGGGTTAAAGATTCGTTAAAGGTGCGGTTGCTTCACCTCCAAGCTAACTCCGACTCGGGGTTAGTATCATGCTCTGCATGCAAACATATGTAACTGGTCTTTTCGTGCTTCCGAAAATGTCAACAGAATAGTTTCCTCAGCGCGTAATGCGTTTCCCTCCCATGGGATAATTCAGCTGTTTATGAAAGCTTTGTGTACTTAGCTTTTCGTGTACGCGGGGCCGGGGATTGAGCTGGCGGGCGGTGCCCCGCGTAGGCGTGCCTGCAGGAGCTCGAGGCGAACACGTCCTCTCTCGCCGATGGCCAGGATTGGAGCGTTGCTTTCAGGGCGCGGCTCGCGCATGCGCAGTAGCGCGCGTGTGTTCCTTTTCCTTCCAGCAGGCCCGTGATGCGCACAGCCTGCTGGGTAATGTAGTCTCTTGGCGGTTCTCCTTCCTTGGGCCTTTACTCTGCAAAAGGGAAGGAGAACATGCCTGTGCAAGGTGGCTGGACTTCCCAGGGCCCTCCCAACACCCCCAACAAGCCCCAAAACACTGCCAATCGTCCCAGCCCTGACAAAGGCCATGTTGGACAATAGCCAGGATGCTGCCCCTTTCATTCTCCTGCAAGAAGGGAAACACTTTCCCACACAGCAAAGGAACGTCCCCCATGAGGTCTCCTGGGAACCATGCACACACTGACATGACACAAACTTCCCTCATACCAGGGTGTAGACCAGTGGAACCCCTTTGAAGTCAGCAGACAATGGAAGGGGCAAAGTTACAGTAGCCAGGGATCACAGGTGGGTTTCTAATGTGTCTCTCTCCCTTTTTCCTATGCCCTCCATTTACTGCGGGCAAGGTATTCTTGGTGTGATGTGCTGAGGCACATAGCACTTGTTACAACCACCTGGATAGGACCGCTTACAGCAGTCTTGCTTTGGGCCAATCCATTGTGATATTTTGCTGATTTTAAAAGGAGAAGGCTACCCCCTAATTCTTTGATTAATCTTCAACCTTCTCCATGCGCAAGTAGGATTTCCTGGCCTTCCTTCTGAAGTACTGGCTACTTCAAAGTCCTCTGCCTTATAGGTGAAGACCAAAGGCATCTGAGACAGAAGAGAGCTGTCCAATAGCCATCCTCGGGTAACAGTGGGGTGACTGCTGTTGGGCGGTTTATATTGATAATTTCGAAATACATTTTTTCAAAAGTCAAAATGTCAAACATAATGTCGAAAAAAAAAATGGACTTGTCTTTTTTTTCTTTGTTTTTTGTTCGAAATGGGGGGGTTCTCCCCACCCCCCTTTTTTTTCTGTTTTAACTCTTATTTTTTTACTTCCGAACCCAAAAAAAAAGTTACAAAATAAAGCATTGGAAAAAAAAATGTTCGACATTTTTGGAATTCGACCAAATGTTTTCGACTTTATAACTGCACACCATGTTGGGCCAAGGCCTCACTGTTGGCTGCACTGGAACCAGGACCCTGTTATTGAATGTGAAGTGTGCCAGTCAAAGTCCCTAATTCTGGAGCCCCTATCTTGGGGCTCACAGCAACCACTGAACCAAGGAACTCTTGCTACATTTCTGAACAGCCTCATCTCTGGGTGTAGCACTTTCAACACCATCCAAGCTGCTGCATGAAAACCACCTGAGTCCTCTTCGACTCTGCGCCCAACCACCTCCTCCTCCAAGTTCACTGGATGCCTTAGCTCTGCTCACACCACATCCCGGTTTCCAGTTTATTCCAATTCCAAGCCGATAAATCTACTGTACCCTGAAGCTGTGTTGAACTAGCCGAGCCAGCATGCTCACTGCCGAAGGCCAATCTCCACTTATCTGAACTGGATGCCACCAAGTCTTCCAGTGCCACCGTCCCGACATCCCCTGCTGTCCCCAGCAGTGTCTTTGACCTGCAAACTTGTTGTTGGTGCTGGACAGTACTGCATCCATGGACCTGGTGCCACTGCTCCTCGACTTGACACTGACCCAGTGCAGAAAGCACCAAGACTCGCAGTTCAATGACGAAAAAAAGCCCCGCTCAATGCTATTGGTCCCCAAAACAAGAACAGGAGTTACTGTGACATAATACAGACATTTTATAAGTGTTTTATTTTAAATAATAGAAAAGGTCTATCTTGCATGATCACTATAGGGAAGTTCCCAACCTACCTAAATTAAACTAAGGTGCTCGTCTGTCATCAGGAAGTTGGTAATTCTAAAATGTCCTCAGTCCACACCTAACTCTCTATCTGACCTTACTACTACCACTAACTAACCTTGCCTAAAAAAGAATCTCTCTTCTGGTGGCCTCCCTTTTGGCCTTCTGTCTTGCGACTTCTCTCAGCGTCTTCTGGTTTCATACAAGTCTGTAATATCTAAATATCTCTTGTATCACAAAAAATACTCCTTATGATGATCTCCTCTGATAAGGAAATGTCTGTTTTCATGAGCTGCTGAAGCTCTTCCCAACTGTCTGTGGGTCGTATTTTCCTGAGCAAATGAACCTTAATATTTTTCTTTTGGATCTAGTCATTTAAACATTTACCCTTTCGCTCTGCGTTGTTACTCTTGACTGATTAGTTTGGAAGTTCCCCCACCACTGAGATAGCTTTACCAAGTTCCTTGGTGTACTTCACTTTCTACTCCTAACTCAAAATATGTTTCACAACATTTATATAGGGGGTTCCCCACTCCTTAACAATTGGCTCTCTTGAAATCACTTCTTGGGGTTTTCTCTCTTCCCCACGATAGTTTTCTACTTTCTTAATGCTTTACAACCTTTTTTCTGCTTAAGGCTTTTGAATATCTCCTCAGATATCTGTTTCTGCTCACGCTTTCTTCTGTTAATATATGTATCACAATCATGGTCTCTTAGCTTAATTATTCTCCCTCCCGGCGGCCACCCGCTCCTCCTGCACAACCAGGTACTTGCGCCAGCTTCGGGTGACTTTCCAGCAGTCAGCTCCGGGTCGGGTATGCCATTTTCCTAGCTGCTTTTGCTTCTTATTTGCTCCAGTCTCAGCTTCTCTGTAGCTCGCCCTGCTTCCCCAGTGGCGTCAGGTGGAAGCTGTTGGGAAGGAGGGTTGCTCGCCCCAGGCCCCCCAGCGCTTTGCGTTGAGGCAGAGGCCTCGGTCTGTGCAGAAGGGGCTCTGGAAGGGTACAGGGAGGGGTGTTGCCAGGGACCACTATGTGGCAAGGGTAGTGTATTAACTACTCTGGTATACATGGGGGACCAAACCCATCTTGGATAAACAGTAGCCATCTTACAATTTAGGCCTAATGTTGCGCTGTAGTTAGGACCACAGGCCCCAAGGCACACATGGGGAAGTAGGTGATTGCATTCGAGAATAGTTTGTAGCATCGGCACTGGTGAGAAAGGCCAGAGCTGCAGAAATCTGTAAACTTCCCGTTGTCTCCCGTTGCCAGTGTTCGTATCCCAGAAATGTGCCCTGCAAGGCCACAAGGTGGTTGAGAGCTCTCTGTGAACAGCAATCCCATAATCCCATGAGAAGGAGGGTACGAGGCTCTGACCCTTTGTGTCCAATCTCCAAATGATGGCCCTTGGAGGCCAACATCCCAAGTCTCCTAGCATTCTAAGATACCGGTCAATCCCAGACCACCGACCACAAAACTGTTCAGCTCCCAAAGAGATCAGGAAATATCTGAAACCAGGGATTAGTTGCCTTCACCATAGGTCACATGATTTGTGTGGCGAGGTGCAGGGAGGGATAAAACCACATAGCTAAAACAAGGGTGGGGAGCCTTGGTGAGGCACCAACGAGCCATAATTTGTCAGAAGTGATGACCTTGAACTACCCCCTTAGCCCTTGTCTGCAGGACCAGGTGCATGTTAGTATAGAGAGAGAACTAGTATTGTTTTTCTGAACGTAATTGCTAATTGGACACCATGTTGTGACAGGTGAAGAAGAGCCCACTCGGAAGAAGATGGACAGATGAGGCTAGGACCAATGGCCTGGCATCCCCTATGGAGCAGGTATCTATGTATAGGTTCTCGAACATCCAGCCATGTGAAATTTGTACACAATGTAGTGATATGTGCCTTTTTATAATGTCTTGATTATGTTGATTTCGTCAGAACGTTCTGTGGCAGCAGAGTGCTTTTCTGATGCACCTTTTATTTTTGTGGAAATAAAACTCTCCTTGCAGGAGGTGTCTGGGGCTTTTTTCCTAGCAGGTTGTATTTGTTCTGGTGTGAACGTTGAGTGGTTTCTGTACAAAGCTTTCCTCACTTTCTATCATCCACGTTTTAGTTAGGAGGGCTCCAGGCCCACCACGGCACCTCTGTGGTCACACCACCTCTTTGGCGGACGGTTCCTCTGATTCTCTCCTGACGACGGTTCTCCCGCTGTCTGCTACGCCGGTCCTCTGGCATGTCCTAATTGCCTTCTCTTCTTCTCCGAGTACTGCGGGCTCAGAGACTGCACTCTGCTCTGCCTCTACTTGGCGTTCTGACATCAGGGGCTTACTCTGCATACCGCTCTCGCTCCTCAGTTTGGGCCTCCTCATCCTGTTTTCATAGCTATTTCTTCTTAAAGTGAAATCTCCTTTATTTTCATTAATGTGTTGTTTTCCACATTACTTACAGCCAAACAGGAGGAGGACTGTGTTTTGGATGCAAGTCAGTCCTGTGTATGTAGATGGTGTCCCGCGTGAGGAGTTCTCTTCTGGAATTGGATCCCTACGGAGGAGTCACTCCCAGTGAGGGACCACTTACCCAGACTCCTAGGGAGGGTATTGCAGAGCGGGCTCACCTCTGTAGCTTCAAAGGGGGTGGATCCCCCCCCCTTGGGGAGAAGTGACAAATGCTCCTGATTTGTCACAGATAATGGCGACCTTTAAACCCCCCCTTGTACCAAAAGACACATCCTTTGAACTGTGACATTGTGCCAATATTGTGCTTGAACACCCCAGCTCATCTACCCTGAGGGTCCTTTCACAAAAGTCTGCTTTCTGTGTTTTTACAGGGGTGAGTTTGTCTAGTGTTTACTTATTACTTGATTGCATTATATCGTTATATTTTAAGTCTATATAAAACCTTGATTGTGCATAGGTTGTTTAGGTTGCTACTGTTGTCAGCTCACACCTCTCCAGAAGCTATAGCCTGCCCTTAGCCTTTATACCACATAAGGACTATGTTCTGTTGCTCCTTTATAATTGGGACCACGACTGCTTTAATAGCAGTGTGGGACTAAGTAGGCGATTTAAACACAACTTGCCCTTGTTGTCCTGCACAGCAGTAGATATTTTGCCACAGGTTAATTGTCAGCTAATAATGTAGCTGGGGTAGTCCTGCAGGCTGGCTCTGGTCATGTAGCAATCATATCCTTAAACCCCACCCCTTTACTGGATCATCATTGCAAAGGTGACTGAAACCTTCAGCATCTGGCGCATACCTTTGTTTGTAGCCTTTCCCATGGCCAGCTACCACGTAACCAGTTAAAATCAGCAAAATGCATGCGTCGTAGCGGCACATGAGTGGTGCACAGTTGCAAGGATTGTGAGCATGAATTTGTGGGTGGTGGAGGGACTGCACTGGCCTAAATGAATCAACTGCCTTTCACCTCTGACAGTATAAAAAGAGAATATCTCTCCATGTCCTATAGTGAAATTGGTTGCATACCATTTACTTAACACAGTGTAAAGTGCCTAAATCTGGGCCTTTGTGTTTATCGGTTTGTAGCGGGTTTGCTACCCTAACCTGCTACCAGATGTCAATAATATTATTGTAAGTAGTTCAACAATCAAGCGTATCATGATTGGTAAATGCCCATTATTACAAGGACTTAAATATGTTTCTGCTGATCGTGAAGCTAGCCACGACCCAAGAACCAAACAATACCCTCAACAATTTTCTCACAGACACATACATCTGGATGACAACTAATAACCTCAAAATGAACCTGGCCAAAACCGAAATAATGGTCTCACTCCGAGGGGAACGGAACGAGTCCCTAACTGGGCTTGCCACCAGGCATCAGAACCCAACTGCAAACATAAACCACTTAGGAATGCTCATGGACAACGGACTACCCCTGGCACCACAAGTCAACACTATCACAAAAAAGTGCTTCTATCTCCTGAGACTCATCAGGGGGATGCTCCCGAACCACTGTGTTCAGCATAGAACCCTTACATTCATATCCCTAATATCGTCAAGAATCGACTATGCAAACAGCCTCTACCTCGGAATGCCTGAAAGGCACAGCAAAAAACGCCAACGCTTCCAGAACACTGCAGCATGGATAATGCTAAGATTGAACAGAAGAGAACGCCCCACATCAGCTCTCAGAAGCCGACATTGGTTCCCAGTGAAAAAACATATTAAATTAAAGGTCCTGTGCTTTGCCCACAAATCCCTATACAGAGAAGGAGCCACATTTTTCCAGGCCAAGATCAGCCACTATGAACCAAGAAGAGCCCTAAAATGAAGCAACGACCAATACGAAGCAATCCAGAAACGGAAATTCGGAGGAACTGCATTCTCACGCTTAATTGTGAACTCATGGAACACAGTGCCAAAGCAAATTAGAACCACAGAAGACCACCTCACCTTCAGGAAAAGTCTAAAGAAATGGCTATTCAACTGCCAATGATCCGAACAAAGGGAAAATAGCAGCAAAACCTATGACGACCAAATAAAACGCACCATGGGACAATAGCAGTGACAAAAGACAATGGCTGCGAAACCAATAAAGACGGAAAGAAATGCCCCAACGCTCCCCATCCCAGTGATGCGTCACACCTTGAGAGATATGCAAAGAGTAGCCATGTATCACATTAGACGGATCTGTGAAGACCCCCCCCACCCCCACGTGCAACATCTAGACAAATCTTGTGCATGTCAACTATACACAGCATGAAATTTAACTATGTAGACTAACCATGCGTCACTCCAGATAATAAAGGTAGATCAGCCACACACTACTTCCTGAAGGTTTATGAAGGTCATCTATGTGCCACTTTAGCTGCTAATCTTAAAAGGTGCCAAAGCACAATTGTACCGTATAATTCTTGCTGAGCGTATAGGGACCAATTAGGAAGAGCCCATGTGTTGCACTCAGAGGAAACATGTGGGAGAAGGTAGCGCTTTTGAGTTTGAAGAGGTGGCGGGGGAGGCCAGTGGACCTCAGACGGAAGACTTGGAGGGTACCACAGAGTTGCAACTGGACAAGCTCTTTGGTTACTCTCAACAATTCCTCCAACAATGACCTACGTTCTAACTAATCCACCATTCTCCTGCTCCTCCAACATACCTCGCAACCACCATACCATATCTTATGAGAACTTGTAAAGTGCAGCGTACGCCCAGAGGCGGCATGGCGCTGAAGCTACCGAGGTAAGGTTCAACCAAGGACAGATGCTAGAAGAGGGGTTTTCAAAGCCCGACGGAAGCAGAGATGAACTTCCATGGTACGAAGAAGGAGGGGGAAGAAAATTCCAAGCCTTAGCAGCCGCCAAAAAGGCACGACTGCCCACCCACTCAAGTCAAGCCCTAGGGGCTGAATTATCTTCAGAGATTGTGAAAGAAGAGGCCTAGCAGGAATGTAAATGCAGAACTTGGCTTGAAGGAACTCGGCTCCAATTTTATGCAAAGCCTTGTGGACCAGACAGTGATTTGAATTTAATCGGCTGCTCAACAGGGAACCAATGGAGCTGGCTCAAGAACAGAGTCATGTGAGCATGAAACGGAGCATGAAGGACTGCTCTCGCTGCCATATTCTGCAGCACCTGAAGAAGCTGGAGCAAATGCAGCAGAATAGCAAGATATAAGGTGTTACAGTAATCAATATTACTGGTGACTAGGGAAGAAACAACCGGTGAATGGAATTTCAAAGGGATGCACAGAAGTACTTTCCGAAGGGTCCAGGGCTTAAAGTGAGCCTTATGGTAGATGCGCGAGACCTGCTGGGCCATGGAAAGAGAGGCCGATATTTTGACCCCTGCCTATGGGCTAGCCAAACAACACAGACATGCACCAAAACATAATTAAGTTTTGCACTCAACAAACATCCCAGGTACTGGACCTACCTTAAAGACGGAACATACCTGTGCATACAAACATAAAGAAAACACCAGCCAAACCACAAACAATACACTAAAACACAAATCAACATAATTCTCTCATGCATGCAACAAACACACAATACTGGACAGCCCCCCGACCCCTATGGATACAACAAAGCAGTGCGCACGATTATGCTACCACCCGAACTGCACATGACCTGCACACCCAACATAAACATTTGGACATAACCAAGGCACTGAGTATTACCCTTAGGATTACAGCAAGCCAGGTCGCACAACCAACTCACATGCAAGACAACACACACATGCCATTTCCTCCTGGTCCACCCTGTTTTGCTTGCAGAGCCACATGAGCACCTGGAGCCCGCCCCTGGGTGTTAGCGGTATAAGTCAACATAACATAAGATGAACTTGTGCTTGATGCGGATGAGGGGTCTTGGTGCTTTCAAAGGTACACATGTGTCCCTTCTCAACAGGTTGCACAGTCTGCCATACAACAAGCAGAGCAGCAGCCGCCGATTTGGAATGGATTTTAGGGGATGAGGATTATTTTCTTTTGTTTCACTCCTCAAATCGGTTACAACTCCTTATTGTGATATCTCCATCATGTAGCTTCCATGCTTTTCTCATTTACATGCCGCCCGACCTTGAGTCAGGATTTGATTTGGAACTTCTTGTAGTATCTGATTTGCGACTCCAATTGGAGACCCTCATTGTCCTGGGGGACTTTAATCTGTGTCCTAGCAATCCTAATGATATCCAGGCTAATCACCTGGTATCTTCCCATGCAGATATTGGCCTATCTCAGTTGGTTGTGGGTTATACTGACTCTTTGAGTAATACTCTCAATCTTGTATTTGTCCCATCTTCTCTGGTTACTCTTTATCCCCTACTTCCTGTGGGCTGGTCCGACCATGTTGTTCCCCTTGCTGTCAACATGTCACCTGTACCTCGCACCCAATCTCTCCCATGCCACCCCTAATGGCGTTGGCACCACATTGCAGAAGCAGACATTTCTGCTGGCATTAATGATGCCTTCTTTCTGGATATTCCCTGTGACCTTACAACTCTCTTCGTAACCCTGGTCGCCACTTCCAATCGTTTGGCACCTCTCAAAGCCTCCAGACCTCACAGCCGTTCTTCACAGCCATGGTTCTCTACCGAATTGGGCAGCATCTGTTTGGCTTGTAGGCAAGCAGAGCAGAGGTGGAGTATATCTTTGTATTTTATTTGTATTTTATTAAATTTTATATAGCGCTTTAATCCAAAGCGCTTCACATAAGAACATCAAAGATACAATAGAAGCAATATGAACAAGTCACGAGTCAAAACCACGAGAACCGTATGTGGAACAATTTGCTGAGTACATTAGATTAAGAATCTGGGTTCAGGGGCGGCAGGGAGGAAGTTGTAAGAGCAGCCAGGAGGGATGGTGAAGGTGTGATTTTAAGGAAGAGCGGAAGGAAGAGTAAGAGGTGATGGAGCGGATAGGCAGAGGTAGAGAGTTCCAGTGGAGCGGGGGCGAGGAGCTGGAAAGAACGGAATCAGGAAGGGGCACAAGGAGGAGGAGGAGCATTGAGTACGAAGTGGTCAGCTAATCGGAGGGGGCGAGAGGGAGAGTAGAAGGAAAGGAGGGAGGTTAGGTAGGGAGGGGCAAGTTTGTGAAGAGCTTTAAAGACAAGACAGAGGAAGTTGAATTTAAGTTGGGAGTGAAAGGAGAGCCAACCGAGGAGAAGAAAGTGAAGCCGAGATGGAATCATGAGCAGAGAGTATGGATTGCAGAGGGGTAGAGGGATTTGAGGGGGGCCAGGTGAGAGGCGGGGAGACCGAAGAGGAGAACTGAACAGTAGAATAGAAGAGAGAAGATGAGGGAGGAAATTAGGAGTTTGGTGGCATGAAAGGTGAGGGGGGAGTGAATTCTACGAACATTGTAAAGATGGAAACGACAAGCACGGGAGGTTAGAGAGATGTGGTGAGTAAAGGAGAGGTTAGAATCAAAGAGAAGGCTTAGATTGCGGGCAGAGCCAGAGAAGAGAGATTAGAGGGGGGAAAGAGGATGGAAGGGGGGTAAAAGGAGGAGGAAGGGTGTTGGCGGGAAGAAATAAAACCTCTGTTTTGTCAGTATTGAGGGTAAGAATATCTTATGCCCCATAGCTCGCCTGGCTTTGCATAAAGCGTCCCGGCTGGAAGTTGAAGTTAACTCCCCAAAGGAACTTTTTAAGGTGGTGCATTCTCTTTCCTCCCTCCCTTCCATCAACTAGGCATTCCCGTCAGAAAGACTCTCTGACTCTGTCAATGTTCTTTGAGGACAAAATGACTATTAGGCAGAAGATAGCCAGTCACCTGTGGCTCTTGTGGCAGATGCTGCTATCTCCAGGCAATCCCTCCATTCTTGGTCCACTTTCCCTGTTTTCGCTGACTCGGATGTTACAGAGCCAACTTAAGCATGAAATCGGCCTCCCCTGGAGACCCAATTCGGCTCAGTGTTCTTAAAACTATCATTCCTGCTATTGCACCTTTTGGTTTCCTCTGTGGCTAATCTGTCTTTTGCTCATACTTATATTCCTGCCTCACTTAAGCATGCCTTTTATCATCCCTCTTCTAATAAAACCTAATCTTGATCCCACTATTTCTTCCAACTTTCGTCCTATTTCTCTTTCTTTCCCTAATGAAACATTTGGAAGGTTTGGTTACCCCTCTTCTCCGGTCCTTTCTTGAAGACTCTGGCTTCTTGGACCCCTACCAGTCCTAAGGTTCGGCTGGGCGAGGGAACTGAATCTGTCCTGGTGTTTGCGGTCAACGATCTGGCCATGATTGTGGACCAGGTTGGCAATGTTGCCCTGATCCTGCTAGATCTATCTGCTGCTTTCGACACCGTGGACCATGGCATTCTCATTGAGAGGCTGTCCATGGCAGGTATCTCTGGCTTAGTCCTGAACTGGTTTTTGTCCTTTTTCTCCAATCGCTCTCAACCACTTTGTCACTCCATTCATCTCATCTCATCAACCCCTCACCTGTGGTGGTGTTCCCGAAGGTTCTGCTCTTTCCCCTCTCCTCTTTTAAGGTCTATATACAGCCTCTTGCTAAACCGATTGACTCTTTTGCTACTGCTGAGTGGTGTAGTTCCTGTCTCTCAGCTCTACACCTTTGGATTAGCAACAACTCGCTTTGCCTCAATGGCGATAAAACTGAGTCCTCGGTTTGGTCGTCGGGTGTCTTGCCTAGTGAGCTCAGAACCTTGCTGCACCTTCTGCTGTGGTCAAGAAACTGGGCATCAAGCTTACCACATCGCCGTCTGTGCATGCCTAGGTCCCTGCAGCGTGCCAGTCTGTCAACTTTAAACTGCACATCCTGTGCAAATTCCTACCCTTCCTTCCCCTCCACCCCTTCCTTTGATAGTATCTTCTTTGCTTTGGGATCTTTGGACTATTGTAATTCTCTTCTTCTTGCTCAATCGGTTTCCCTTTTCTATCGTCTTTCAAGGACAAAATTGCCTCCTTTGCTCCAGCCTTGGCTGATTTCTGCAGTCACTCCTTTGCCACCGGATCCTTCCTGTTATCCCTCAAGCACTCCCTTGTGCACCCTTTCCTCAAACCTTCTGCCAACCCCTCCTGCCCGGCTAACTACTGCCTTATCTCCATTAGCCCCCTCCCGGGCAAACTCCTGGAGAAGCTAGTCATCTCCCAGCTGATCCACCACACTGAATCTGTTTGTTGTCTCCACCACCACCAGTCTGGTTTCAGAGCAGCCAGAAAACAAATATCAAGTTCCCAAAGCTGGGAACTCGCGTCCTCCACACTCTGTAAGTGGCTCATCAATGAGTCCTATTATTGATCTATTCTATTCAATAGAAATTTGAGGTAGTATATTCATTCAATTTTAACAGTGAAGTAATCAACAATATTTTGTTCAATTGTATATATGCAAATATGCACAGAGACAAAAGTACATTTACTGCAAATCCAATGGTTTATTTGGAAGCCCAACGCGTTTCGTGAATTTGTTCACTTCTTCAGGGGCAATTTTCATATTTTTTCACAAATTTTCAAACAATCTCTGAAAAACATAACATTCAAATAAATCCACATTAGAACAAGTTATTTCAAAAGGATCTTGTATACAATTTACAGATCTAGTCAATTCTAGTCATATCAGAACACCTAATTATTTTTGGATCAATATCCAGGAAAAAGAAAGGGATTCATTTTCCAAACAGTAATCAAGTTATTTGTACTTAATTTTCATTTTTTCAAAGAAAAGAGAAATCCATATTTTGTGTACATTCAATAATCTTGAAAACAATATGTGCTCATTCCTTAATTCCATACCAGTAGTCCAAACACACTATGTCCTATCTGCACAGCAATGTCCAATCATGTAAAAAAAAGGTACCATGAAGTGATTACTGTCAGAGTCTTTGCCTTTGGTTTAAGATGCTTCAATCGTCAGAGCGAAAAATAGAGAGAAGTCGATCATCTATCTATCTATTCGCATCAATGAGTGATGTGACCTTGTATGCAAAGAACATAGAAATGAAATTGAAAAGAAGAAGCTTTGGCTATGTCTTACCAGTAATGATATCAACATGGCTGGCGAGGTAGATGCTGAATACGGATCCAATGTGATCGGATGATCCACCCTTTTTGTTAACTAAGGTTAGACTGGATTTTAAATGTGCCCGGGAGCCCCTGATCTGGAGAACAAGTCAGAAGAAGTAGATGGAGATTCAATGACCCGTGTAGGGAAAAAAAACATAATGACCATTAAGGGTCAAAAAGCATACTCACGTTGTGCGAAATGCTGATATCAAGAAGAGAAGAACATAAGAACACGGTCTTCAGGCAGGTGATGTCTCCTTGTAGGATCCGCTGCAAAGAAAGTGATTTGCAGCGGTCCTTAAATACTCGGCACAAATCGACGTACCGCGTCATAAGAGCGTGCGACGTCACGGTGTAAACACTGTGACGTCATCACGCGCATGCGTGGTAAAGGTTAATACGATCTTAAGTGAAGGCAGACCAGTGAAGTCATCACGTGTGTGTGTGTTTAAGGTAAACACGATCTAAAATGATGAAAAAGATTAAAACAGATAAGGAAAAAAGGATTCAAAGTACATACAACCTGATGTATGTAGAGAGGAAACTAACAGAAGACTTAAGTAATAGAAAACATCTGAATGATGTGTGATGAGTAAATGCATATAAAAAAAGGCTCAATTAAAAAATGCAAAAAAGCATTTAAAGTGTTGAGAGAAGTAAACAAAGTAATGTAGTCTGCGGTATGTCAGTCAATGTCCTAGTCTGAATATGCATATCTCGAATGCCAAGGATAGACTGTGATGTCGAAGTCGCAACATAGTCGGAACTATTTGATTTTGTGAGGTTTTGGAAAATGTATACTGACATAGTAGTGGAAAAAGGCCATTAGTAACAGTGGAACTGTCTTTTACCAAAGCTCGCAATCTTTGAAACATATTATGTAAATAAATTGCACAAGGGAAAAAAAACATCAACAGAATTGATAGGGTTATTAGAATTGTACTTGGAGACTCTAAATGTCACCGGACAAAAATCCTGGACCCGAGAGTGTAAGTATTATATCAGGAGATTCTAAAGAACCGGAGTCAAAAGTCTTGGACCTGAGAGTCATAGTATGGTTTGCAAGTGACATTTTAGGAGGTCGATCATGTCTTTAGTGAGGTTTATAGAAAAGGACCCATGTAAAAGTCTTTGTTTAAACCTAAGGGAGCTAGGGCGTCAAGTCTGTGGATCCAGAATAGTTCTCTTTGTGCAAGTCTCTTTGCATTATCTCCTCCTCTTGGCAAGTTTTTCATGATTTCTAAGACCACCCATCGGATCTGTGAGATGTTATGTCGGTTCTCCTTAAAGTGCCTAAACACTGGTGACTTCTGATTTCTTGTTCTTATATTCGATTTATGTTCTGTGAGCCTTTCCTTTATTTTTCTTATGGTCTTACCTACATAGTATTTGCCGCAGGGACATTTCAAGCTGTAAATCAGATTTTTGCTGTCACAAGTTGCAAAGTCTTTTAAAGGGGCAAACATTTCAGAGACTCGCTCATCAGAACTGAAAAACAAAAGAGCCAACAGCAAACGTTCTTGGCCAAACCAAAACATGGCTCCTTCGCTTGTCTCAATTGCCAACACTGCTCGAATATTCTAAAAGGAGACCACATTCGACATCCGAACAGTGGCAAGAAAATCCCTTTAAAAGACTTTGCAACTTGTGACACCAAAAATCTGATTTACGCCTTGAAATGTCCCTGCGACAAATACTATGTAGGTAAGACCATAAGAAAAATAAAGGAAAGGCTCACAGAACATAAATCGAATATAAGAACAAGCAATCAGAAGTCACCAGTGTTTAGGCACTTTAAGGAGAACCGACATAACATCTCACAGATCCGATGGGTGGTCTTAGAAATCATGAAAAACTTGCCAAGAGGAGGAGATAATGCAAAGAGACTTGCACAAAGAGAACTATTCTGGATCCACAGACTTGACGCCCTAGCTCCCTTAGGTTTAAAAGAAGACTTTTACATGTGTCCTTTTGTATAAACCTCACTAAAGACATGATCGACCTCCTAAAATGTCACATGCAAACCATACCATGACTCTCAGGTCCAAGACTTTTGACTCCGGTTCTTTAGAATCTCCTGATATAAATAATACTTACACTCTCGGGTCCAGGATTTTTGTCCGGTGACATTTAGAGTCTCCCAAGTACAATTCTAATAACCCTATCAATTCTGTTGATGTTTTTTTCCTTTGTGCAATTTATTTACATAATATGTTTGAAAGATTGTGAGCTTTGGTAAAAGACAGTTCCACTGTTACTAATGGCCTTTTTCCACTACTATGTCAGTATACATTTTCCAAAACCTCACAAAATCGAATAGTTCCGACTATGTTGTGACTTCGACATCACAGTCTATCTTTGGCAATCGAGATATGCATATTCAGACTAGGACATTGACTGACATACCGCAGACTACATTACTTTGTTTACTTCGCTCACTACTTTAAATGCTTTTTTGCATTTTTTTAATTGACCCTTTTTTTATATGCATTTACTCATCACACATCATTCAGATGTTTTCTATTAGTTAAGTCTTCTGTTAGTTTCCTCTCTACATACATCAAGTTGTATGTACTTTGAATCCTTTTTTTCCTTATCTGTTTTAATCTTTTTCATTTTAGATTGTGTTTACCTTAAACGCACACACGCGTGATAACTTCACTGGTCTTCTTTCACTTAAGATCGTATTAACCTTTAACACGCATGCGCGTGATGATGTCACAGTGTTTACACCGTGACGTCACACGCTCTTATGACGCGGTACGTCGATTTGTGCCCAGTATTTAAGGACCGCTGCAAATCACTTTCTTTGCAGCAGATCCTACAAGGAGGCAGCACCTGCCTGAAGACCGTGTTCTTCTGTTCTTCTCTTCTTGATATCAGCATTTCGCACAATGTGAGTATGCTTTTTGACCCTTAATGGTCATTAGGTTTTTTTCCCCTACATGGGTCATTGAATCTCCATCTTCTACTTCTGACTTGTTCTCCAGATCAGGGGCTCCCGGGCACATTTAAAATCCAGTCTAACCTTAGTTAACAAAAAGGGCGGATCATCCGATCAGATTGGATCCGTATTCAGCATCTACTCTCCAGCCATGTTGATATCATTACTGGTAAGACATAGCCAAAGCTTCTTCTTTTCAATTTCATTACTATGTTCTTTACATACAAGGTCGCATCACTCATTGATGCGAATAGATAGATGATCGACTTCTCTCTATTTTCCGCTCTGACGATTGAAGCATCTTAAACCACAGGCAAAGACTCTTGACAGTAATGACTTCATGGTACCTTTTTTTACATGATTGGACATTGCTGTGCAGATAGGACATAGTGTGTTTGGACTACTGGTATGGAATTAAGGAATGAGCACATATTGTTTTCATGATTATTGAATGAACACAAAATATGGATTTCTCTTTTCTTTGAAAAAATGAAAATTAAGTACAAATAACTTGATTACTGTTTGGAAAATGAATCCCTTTCTTTTTGCTGGATATTGATCCAAAAATAATTAGGTGTTCTGATATGAGTAGAATTGACTAGATCTGTAAATTGTATATAAGATCCTTTTGAAATAACTTGTTCTAATGTGGATTTATTTGAATGTTATGTTTTTCAGAGATTGTTTGAAAAGTTTGAAAATTTGTGAAAAATATGAAAATTGCCCCTGACGAAGTGAACACATTCACGAAACGCGTTGGGCTTCCAAATAAACTATTGGATTTGCACTAAATGTGCTTTTGTCTCTGTGCATATTTGCATATATACAATTGAACAAAATATTGTTGATTACTTCACTGTTAAAAGTGAATGAATATACTACCTCAAATGTCTATTGCATAAAATAGATCAATAATAGGACTCATTGATGAGCCACTTACAGAGTGCGGAGGATGCGAGTTCCCAGCTTTGGGAACTTGATATTTGTTTTATGTCTTTGCAACCCATATGCCAGGGCTGTCCTCTTTCTCCTCCGCACCTTAAATTCTATTATTCTCTTATGTAAAAATCCATTTACTATACATATAAAAATCAGGTGTGTCGATTGATCTACTCATATTGTTCAGAGCAGCCAGAGACCAGGAAACTGCCCTCCTTAACCCCTTGAAGACTTGCTCTCAAATCTCAATTTTCCAACTCCCCTTCCGTTCACATCCTTATTGATCTTTCCTCTGCCTTTGACACAGTGAATCATGACTGACCATCCCAGGTTCAATTGGGCCCTTTTCTCTTTCCCATCACACTCTCCACGTGTGGCGTCCCTCTTGCCTTGGCTCTTCAACATCTACCTTGCCCCTCTGACCCATTTTGATCTCTGCCTTCTCTCCTCACTTCCAGTGTGTCAAAATCTTCAGATGAGGTACCGCGATGACTATGTGTACCTCAGTTCCCAAGCAGCGGCCAGAGAGTAAACAAAGACAATCCCTGGCCAGTTATTGAGGCCACAGGTGCAGATGCAGGAACTCGGGTGGCTCAGGTAATCAGGCAGCTGCAAAGAAACTGGCAATCAAGTGAGAATAGTACACAACTATGACAGTAAACAACTCGTTAGTATAAGTAACTAGAATGACACCTACCAAAATAGCCTGCAGAGATGTATTAAGGAAAGCCCACTTCGTGCTCCCTCCCTATGATGGATGTCAGGGAACGGGGAGCCCAACAGCAGCAAGATGACTGGTATTAGTTGATACCTGTAGAGACCTGTGATGTTGTTTGCACCTTAGGGGAAGAGGTGTTTGACTTCCCAAGTGAAGTGTACAGAGTTCCAAAGTTCAAGGGTTGACCCAAGACAATCCGTGGGACAAGGCAGTAGTTCATGAACCAAGTAACCAAAAGTATCCAAAGCGCCTAATCCAGGAGGACAATCCAAAAGCAATCCAAGGTCCGTAAGCAAAAGACCAGAAATCCAGGAAAACGCATCAAAAACCGTAATGCCACTCAGAAGCCAAAAACAGCTGTGAAGCGTGGTCCTGCGGTGCCGGCAGCTCTTTATACTGGCTACTTCCTTCATTGGTCGCGTTATCGGCCACATGACAGGTCAAGTGATCGTACCTGCAACATCGCTAGCCCATACGAACGATGCTGCTTGTGATCACGTGACCGGGATATTCCAACCAGTAATGGCGGCGGTCTGATTCGGCCGCAAATGTTGTAAGTCGGCGTTCCCCAGTGCCAGCGTGACAACAGACGCCATGGGTACTGCCTTCGTCTGTCTTCCCGCTGCTGTTGGGAGGGGACACAGGTATTGGGTGGGACCGAGGAGCTATGCGGGGCGTGAGTGGGAGCGTGGCTGGAAACTGAAGGGTGGCGTGTGGAAGCTGAGGGACGGGGAAGGGTAGGCATGACAGTGTCATGCAGACAGCACACAGCTTGTCTTCAATCTTCCCCCCGCTGCCTCTTCTACTGCCTCTCTCATTCCTGACTGTATCTCCTCTATTCAGGCATGGTGCGCTACTAATGATCTCTGTCTTAATGCCAGTAAAATTGAGATCCTTCTCATTTGGACACCAGCTCTCTCCTTCCCTCCTAATCTCTGGCCACCCTCCATGGGTCCCCTCCCCTCACCTTCTTGTGAGGCAAAAAACCTTGGTGTCATCTTCGACTGTGCTCTCTCCTTATCTCTTCACATCGCTGACCCTGCCAAGAAAGCACACTTTCATTTGCTCCTCCTCATAGGCATTATCCTTTTCTTCACCTTCTCCCAGAAACTCAATTGGGGTCATAAGTGTAGAGGTCCGGAATTAGTGCTGGTAATTCTGATTACTGGCACTCTTTCCTGACCGCACTACTACGAGAGGCAACGCCGGTAACCAGTGCAGTGGTAACAGCATTCACTGTGCTACCGTCGCCGATGGCTCAGTGAACGGAAACTACAGGACTCTCTGGAAACCATGCCGGAAACACCGGCACCACGGTAACAAGGTGGCATCACAACAGCGGTTTTCCTGGAAACACTGGCACAACAATGCTGGTGCCACTGGGAAAACCATGCCGGTAACACCGGCACCATGGCGCAGGCAGTAACCAGGCCCAGGTGTGGAGGAACAGGCAGCTGGTGCACCCAATGTACCAAGCTGCACACAATGAGCACTAAGACTGCTGAAAAGCACCACACACCCAGCATGTACACTGGCCAAACACAACCATGCTGCCTCTCGTAGCAGTAGCTATGGACCTGGAGGTGTTGCATGCAGGAGTGCAGCTGTATGAGCAGGAGCTGTATCAGGTGCAACAGGATGACAAGCAGTGGAGGAGGAGGATAAGAAGGAGAATGCTGATGAACAATGCCATGCGAGTGGTGACCCAGAGGTGTGCAACAATACCACGCACAAGGGCCACACCCTGGGCCCTGACTGACCGATCCATATCCTATACCGCCTGAATAGGGCGACCATCCTGGAACTCGTGGAGCTCATCCAGGGTGACATCCAGAGCTGAATCTCTAACCTGTTCGACAAATATGCTTAACTGACCCTGGATGACAATGTTTTATTCTTCAGTGTTACTTACTGATACTGCAAGCGCTGTGATAACTCTGGGTCTAGGCGCTATACAAATGTTAAAATAAAATCATAGGCATCCAGACTGCCATACCACCCCTGTTGAACATGGCATCAGTGCTGCACTTTCTTGCCACGTGCACATCCGAACACTCATTCGGCTAGCTGCATGGCATCTCATTCTACATTTTCAACTTTGCTGGTGCCGGACCGCCTGCGCCATGTGTCCCAGAACATCGCCCTACCAACGCTGGTTACCAGTGCAGCGGTAACAGAATTCACTGCTACCGTTGCCGATGGCTCAGTGAACGGAAACTACAGGACTCTCTGGAAACCATGCCGGAAACACCGGCACCACAGTAACAAGGCAGCATCACAACAGGCAGAGGTCAATGCCACCAAGGGCCGCTTCCATGCACTTGTGGGGCATGCGTAATGTATTGGGAGCAGTGGACTGCACACATATTGAGCTTGCTACAGAGGTGTTTAGAAACCATAAGCAGTACCACTCATTGAATGTGCAGTTCGTCTGTAATTCGGACAGAACTATCAACCACTACTGCGCCTGCTTCCTGGGATCAACACACGACTCCATGGCTCTGCGCAACAGCACCCTTCCCGAATACAAGTAACATTATGGGGTACAGCGGATCTGGCTATTGGGTGAGTGAAAGCATCAACACAAACCTCAATGTCCCAAGCAGCTGATAATATTCCTGAGGGAGAGATGAAGGATGGCTTCAATGAGATCATTAATGATGGTAAAGAAGCAGCATGCCAATCTCTCCAATCGTGATTGGATGCATCAGACTACATTGATCACTCTCTGGGATCAAGTGCAGTCATAAGGATATTTACATGGCTGCACACATCTGGATTTGCTCCTGATGTCCAGTCAAGACTTCTGGAAATGCCCTTTGATGGGTCAAACCTTTTTGGGGCAAAGGCTGACAACAGCTTAGAGAAGCTTCAGGCTTCTAAGACTGCAAAATCCTTGGATGCAACCATCCGTCGACCTCCAAAGCAGCACCCTCCTTCTCTGGTTTGGAGGGGGCAGTCTTTTTGCTTCTATTCTTCTTTTGGACAAAGAGGTAGAGGTCAGCCTGCCCACATAGCGCAAAGGAGATTCCCACATGGCTCTAGGGGTCTTGGAGGAAGAACGGCTCAGGCAGTTTCCTTCTCACTACCCTCTGCCACAGCCCCAAAACCACTGAGTGCTTTAGACCTAGGACTCCGGTGGGAGGCCGGTCGACTCAGCATTTAGAAGATTGGCATTACATCTCTTCGGATACTTGGGCACAGCAGACAGAAGCCCAAGGATACTGCCTACCATTTCTTACAAGGCCCCCAGATTGTCCCACAAGCGAGCAGTCTCTTCGGGAACCAAACTTGCTCCTTCTACAGGAGATTCTTTCCCTGCTGCAGAAAGGTGCCATGGAAAGGGTACCTTTAGCAAAGCAATACCAGGGTTGGTACTCCACTTATTTTCTGGTTCCCAAGAAAGACGGATGTCTGCGACCCATCTTGGACCCGAGACGCTTGAGCAAGTTCGTCAGGAAAGACAGATTCAAGATGGCCACTCTTTTGCAGATCTTCCAGGCCTTTCAGCTCCAGGATCGGATGGTGTCACTCGATCTTTGTTGCTTACTTTCATGTGCCTATACATCCCAAGCACAGGTAGTACCTGAGGTTCACCATTGGCAGTTCTCGCTATCTGTTTAGAGTACTGCCTTTCAGGCTGACCTGCGGCCAAGGGTTTTCACCAAGTTGTTGGCGGTAGTGGCAGTGAATCTGAGGGGAGGAATCCACAACTTTCCCTACATTGATGATTGGCTGATCAGAACCCGTTCTCCCGAACAAGCTCTGGAACATCTCAACAGCACCTGCCACTCTCCACAAGCTGGACCTCTCCCTCAACTTCAAGAAGTCTCAGGTGAGACCTTCCCAAAAGCTGCAATTCATTAGAGCAATCCTGCACTCTTCCTCGGGTACGGCCTGCCCCCCGAGTTGTGGGCTCAACATATCTTGCAGATGGTGATGAAATTTCATAATGCTCAACATTTACTGACTTTCGAGTTTGAGGTTGGTTGTTCTCATGGCCTCCTGCATTTTCCTGGTGCCAGAGGCCCGCCTAAGGATGAGGTTCCTCCAGCGAGCCCTCTGATCCCAGTGGTCACAATTCTCAGGCAGGATGATGAACTTTCTTCAGGTGCAGCGCAAGGCAGCACAGGATCTCCTGTGGTGAGCCTGCAAGGAGAATCTGATGAAAGGGCAACCCTGGCCGAAGATAACAGTAGTCGCAGATTCTGCGCTCAAGTGATGGGGAGCTCATATGAGCAATCTCATGATAAAGGCTCTTTGGTCCCCATCAGAATCCAGACTACACATAACCCTTTCAGAGCTGAGGGCAATCCAACTGGCGCTGATGGCCTTTTTGCCTCCCATACAGGGGAGGGATGACCTGATAATGACGAACAACACAGTGGCCATGCATTATCTTAACAAAAGAGGTGGTGTAGGATCACTACCCCTGTGCAGGGAGGCAACGCAGCTCTGGTTTTGGGTATGGAATCTCTTCATCAGCCCTTCACATAGCTGGAGAAGAGTACATGATGGCAAACGCTCTGAGCAGGCAGATCATGGTTTCCCATGAGTGTTGCTCAGGGAGTCCTTCTAGAGATCTTCAACCTTTGGTGAACCCTCAAGTGGATCTGTTTGCATCCAGTATCAACAGGAAGTGTGACCTGTTCTGCTCCAGACTTGTGTGCTTCCACGCCTGTATGCATTCCCACCTGTCCACTTCATTCTTCATGTCATCAGGAGGTTGAGGAAGTCCATGATCCCGATTACTCTGGATTGGGCCAGCTGGACGTGGTACCCGAAACCTCTGAACATGTCCATCTGCCCTCCAATCCATCTTCTCCAGAGAACAGACCTACTCTCACAAGAGGGAGGCTGTCTTTTTCACCCAGAAATCAGAACTTTGAACCTTCACCCCTGATTTCTGAGAGGTTAAGATGCAAAAATTGGGATCTCCCGGAAGACGTTATGGAGTTGTTGCTTTCGGCCAGAAGACCACCACCAAAAGCACTATATCGCTGCCGTTGGCTGGTGTACTTGTGATACACCGGCAGTGCTCTTTTTTAAAACATGTTTTATTGCACCTAGCCCACCAGGGGCTGCAGATGCCTACAACCAAGGGCTACATGTCTGCATTCTCCATTTTTAAACGCACGCAGGAGCAAGGCTCTTATTTTAAAATATCCATGTGTCATACAGACCCTCAAGGGGCTGACTAATATTTTCTCACTGGTCCCTTTCATAGTCCCAGTTTGGATCTGAATATGGTATCAACATTTTTGATGGAGCTCCATTTCAACCTCTCTATTCTTGTGCACTCGGGTTATTAACCTTCAAGACAATCTTCCCAGTGGCTATTACTTCTGCTTGCAGAGTGATTGAGCTACTGGCTCTATCGTGTAAACCTCCTTTCATTACATTTTCCAAGGAGAAGGTAGTCTCGAGAGTTTGCCCCTCCTTTCTTCCTGTCTGAAAAGATTACCTTTTCAGCATTTTATCCACCTCCCCATCCTTCCAAGGAGGAAGAGAGGTTGCCCAGATTTGAACCAAGGAGGGTTCTAAGTTTTTATTTTGCCAGATTGTCAAATGTCAGGCAAGACAATTAACTCTTTGTTGGTTACACTGGACACATGTTGGTTACACTAGACGCAGACTGGGTCAGCTATGACTAAACAAATCTTGTCACACTGGATTATTCTGTCTATTTCAGAATGTTATTCTTTTGCTGGGAAAGTTGTCCCAGAAAACTAAAGGCACATTCCACCAGAGGAGTGTCAACTAATTCAGCTCTGTAAAGGGGTGTACCAGTGCAGGACATTTCTAATGCCGCACCTTGGTCATCCAAACACACATTTTCAAAGCACTACTCTCTAGACACCTTGTTGGGTGAGGACGCTAGGTTTGGGAAAGTAGTTTTGCACAATATAAACCAGTACAAAAAATCCACTGGTTCCACCTCCTTCTACGAAACTGCTATGGGAGTCTATCAAAGATGAGGAATCCGTGGGAGGACACAATCCATTAGAAGAACAAATTACTTACCCCTGGTAATGTTCTTTCTACTGGATGTTCCTCCCACAGTTTCCTCATCACCCTCTCAGCCTACCCCTCTGACTGTTGAATTACTTTAATACAATTCTCGCTCTTTCAACGCCCACACAGGTTTTAATAATCCTCAAGTCGGCTGTACAGAAAGAGGAGAAAACTAGAACTGAGGAAAAGGGCACAGTGCGTGCTATTTATATCATCATTGACGACGTGTCCAAGCACGGCGGATGGGTCCCTTTGAGGGACAACGACTTGATACCGCACACAGCCCTCTGCTGTCAAAAAGGTTTCTGAAACTACAAGCAGGATATTGGTATATCAAAGATGAGGAATCTGTGAGAAGAACATCCAGTAGAAAGAGTATTACCAAGGTAAGTAATTAGTTCTTCTATAGCCATCCCGAAACTGCCATTGTCTTTGTCGTAGCATCATTTTCTTTTCCACAGATGTCCCTCCTTTTGCCTAACAATCCGAATAAACAGCCTCACTCACGTTACCCATCATTGTTCCCTACTACTTCTCCCTTGGTATATCAAACTGCACAGACTGATTGACACCCCCCCATACAGTCTTTCCAGAGTCGTGCCGAATCAGTCACCCACACACCTCACCTCCTTCCACCCATGAACCCTCCACTGGAAAACAGGAACAGTGATATGGCAAGTGTGAAGTGGCAATGTAGTGCGTCTATCAAGTGTGCTAGTGACGGAGAGAGACCACATCTTTACTGTGAAAATCTGAGTAAGATCTAGTATTTCAAACCTGCACCAATTAGAATTCCAAGCTATGCTCAGAGAAAGTTTAAATGCAGTTGGTTTGGAAAAATGTAATTTGCGAGTATATTTCTCCAATTATTCTAAAAGTAAATTAATCTTCATAAAACATGTAACATGTATGCTGTTTTTAAGTGCTTTTTTAATTCCCCAGAACTGATGCCCAAAGAGGCCAAGAAGTTTGCCCAAGATCAGTCGTGATGGTTTTAAAGCAACAACATAGCCCACTGGATCGTGTGTGTGTGTGTGTGTATATATAATTGGCAGAATTATATATCCATTTTTAAAAAAAATGTGTGTGTATGTGTATATATATATATATATATATATATATACACACACACATTTAAAAAAAAAATGGATATATAATTCTGTTTCAAAATGTCTGTAGAAACCACCCGAGGCTCACAATTCAAGCAAATGATTATCTGTAAAATACAATGCAGATACAGTGAACATCGTCAATTTGTCTAACATTAAGTACTGTATGTATCATTTGTTTTATCTCTGAGACCTGGATCCTAGGCATAATTAAGCAAGTCTAAAAAACGACCAGACAATTTTGCTGCAATTTGAACTTTATCCAGTTTTTGGATGTTGGGCCTCCAGCATTCAGTATTTGACTAAAACAATAAAAAGTCCTCTTTTTCTAAGGTTAACTGAGAAGGAAATGTACATGTTAAACGGTCATGCAACCGCTGGCTTCGAAATTGCTAGGAGGCTTTTCTCTCTTGCATGCAACTTAGAGCTTGGTTACCTTGATGCCAACCGCTCCCAGACTCCTAGACTTAACTGTGGGGGGGGGGGTGGTGTGTGTGTGTGTGTGTGTCTGTGTCTGTGTCATATATCATATATAAGGGACTAAATGTTGCCTGGATCTCATATAGAAGTTAGATTGGCAGCACACTGTGTACTAGCTCACTGTTCCATGGAGGCAACGCCTGCTTACTGGGTGATGGCTGATGGCCAGGAGCTGCTTTTAACTCTTGGTCATCAAATCTTTATTTCACTCCCTGCACAGTAGACCATTTTGTGACAAGCTGAGTGCTGCGTTCATGGAGTAATGTTCAGCAAACATGTTTGCTCTGACCAGTTTTCGCAGCATTATAATAGAAAATTAGTATCTCCTTCCTCCTCCTTTTGTTCAGCTCCCCTCTTGCCGCCTTTTATTTTCTACCTTTATTTCTACTTCCTTTTCTTTTTCCATATCTTGTTGATAATCTCCTTTGTCCGTATTTTTTTTTCTCTTTTCCTTCCGCCTTGCTTGACTGCTATTGCAACAATTTTTTTTTTCTATTTTGCCCATGGGGTAATTCAGAAAAATAACTTGATCCTGTGGTCATTACTTTGGGACCTTGGACAAGTTACTGTATTTGGCAGTTCAAACAGTAAAAAATGTAAACACGATTCGAGATATTGTCATTGTTAACCTCTAAAATGTAATCACTCTAGTGAAAGAACTACACAGCTGAAAACTGGGACCTTAAGATTCTCATTTGAATTACAAAATTGGCACTTGCAGCAGCTCAGTTCTTAGTAATATACCTTGGGTTTTTGATTTTAGTTATTGTTTGTATCACAAGCTACAGGCTTATTTTTTGGTTCATGCTCCGGCAACCACCCAGTAGTGGCAGTTTGCGCAGTGTGTGTGAATTTCTGGTTGTCAACTTGTCCAGATCATACAAATTGTTGTAAATGTCAAGACTTGATTGTTTGAAAAAACTGATTTGACAGCTTAATTGGCAAAATGTATGATCAGCTGTGTTCTTTTTCTCTCAACTCCCACTCTTTTCCGCTAATGCACATCCTACTTTGTCCAATTGATCTTGCCTCTGTTTTAATCGGTTTGTCCATAATCCAACAAAAAAAGGGGAGCAAAACAAGTTTATCTCCCATATAAACATTGGGTTTATCAAGTATTCAATCTTTTTCTTTGTCCGCTTGAAAAGAATGGATTACTAATGGTGTACTGGTAAGAGGAAGAGGGAGGTGGTGTAATGAAACAGATTAGTATTGGGTTGCTCCGACGAGGAAGAGGAATGTGAAGGAAATTTAACAGATTACTAATATAGTACTTGGACAAAGAAGAAAGTGGCAGGAAAAGGTAGGATTATTGATGGGGTACTGAGATGAGGAATGGGGAGGTAGTGGCGAACTTTGATGAGGAAGAGGGAGATGTGGAACTGTGACGAGAGACTGAGGTAGGTTTAGTACTGTTATGAAGAAGATTGAGGTTTGAGTAGTAGGGGGACAGTGAGGAAGAGTGAAGTGTGAGTAGTAGGGGACTGTGTGGAAGATTCAGGTTTGGGCCTGAAGAGGAAGAGTGTGCTTGAGGTAGTGCAGGGCTGTGATGAGGAAGTGAGGTGGGGACTGGGACAAAGGAGGGGTTAATGACATGTATTACTATTTGGTTACTGGGACAAGGAAGAAGTATATGGGGGCAATAAAATTAATTACTATTGGGTACTGAGCATGGCAGAGGGATGTGGCTGTAACGCTAGTGATTACTAGTGGGGAACTTTGAAGAGGAAGAGATGTGGGGGTCAAGGTAAGATTACTATTGGGTGCTATTGGGTCCTGGGACGGACAAGGAAGAGGGATGTGGCGGTTGCGGTAGTATTACTAATTGGGTACTGGGAGGAGCAAGATACTGGTGCAGTAATGTAGAGATCTTCACTGCTGACGTCAGGAGAAGATCAAGATCTTCACTGTTAAGTGACCTGAAAATCTTGTCCAATCAAAACAAAGGATATAGTAAACATGCATCGAAATCACTTGATCTTCTGTTGCATACTTTTGATTGAAGGTCATTTTAAAGCTTTCTTAGCAAATTCAACACCCCCAAACAATAATAGCCCTCAATCAGACCTCTAGCTTTTCACGATTTTGTGATGCCGCAAGAACATTTTTTTTTTAAAGGAAAAGCACAAAATTTCAGTTTTTGCAAAAATGCCAGCGAAAATGACAGTTTTTGCACAAACGGGCATTTAAAAAAAAGAAACAAAGTACCATGCGCCAAAAACGTTGCATTAAGCTGGCCGCTTTTTTTTTTTTTTACATCTGGGGCCATTGCTGCATACCAAATTCACAATAGGATGCGCTTTTGAATGTACAGAAAACTAAGGAAACCCATAGCTCCCAACTCACACGCTTTTGGCGGGTGTCACCCGCCTTGTAAACAGCGGACTCACCCGCCAAACCTCATGCACGCCCATTCATTTCAATGGGCCTCTCACCCGCCAAAAGTAAAATCGAGTGGTTTCACCCGCTTTTGCGACATAAATGGTTGAGAGCTATGGGAAACCCCTGCAAGCCTCTTCGGAATAGGTGTCGAAGGATGTCGCATGATGGGGTCTTTCCTGACCCTGCATTGCAATTTAAATTTTTTAGTGCGACAGCAGCGCTATGAGCAGCTGATGTCTCACTTGCATTTCTTTTCCTCAAACACGATTCATTTTAGTTGGGTCACGTTTTATAGTGACAGGCCCTTTTAAGGGCCCATTACAGTGAAATGCGCTGGAAACTTGTAGAACATTAGTGCTGGGAGACTTAGTATTCCCTGTAACAGCTGTAAAGCAAATTAAATATGAAAATTGCCGTTAGCAAATGCTAAACCACCTGGGGATGTTGGATTCACAGCAGAATTCTAAAATGTTTGGCGCTCATTAATCCCCAAACTATTAAGACAATCCTGTTTCTACCATGTCAGAAGATGTTACCATGTCGGTCAGATAGCACAGCGAGTAGAGCGCTCGCTTTGACATCCGTGCAGAGCCTGGACAAAGGTTTGAATCCCGGCAGGGCCAAAACTCAGCCTTTCATCCTTCCAAGGTCGATAAATGATCACCACACACTGTGGGTAATAATAAGCAGCGCTCAGATGCCTTAGGGTTCGTAGCGCTATATAAATGCTAGATTATGTGTTTTTGAAGGGCTTACTTACTGTATTTTTCAAAATCAGGAAAAGTAGCGGATCATATAGTTAAATTATAATGAAAGTGCTGTTGCAGAGGCTAGTAAAGGTTATTGTGGCAAGAACAAAAGTGATTTATATCTGGTAGGAATTTGGTGGCTAATAATCTTTTGATGTAGGCATAGAGTATGAACATTCTGAAAAATGCTTGATTATAGCTTTCTTTGATGCTAAAAATAACTTTGTGATAGATCTGGACTTTTTTGTTGACCCTTTGAACAGTATTAACTTCGAAGGGATTGATATCAATGTTAAGCGTTCGTTTATATGAGAGTACAACTGCTAAGCTATGGATACATTCCAATATCATTTGAGAATTGCTTATTGGACGCAGTATTGAACCGGGCTACCTGATTTTCTACCTTTCTTTATGCAATGCATGTTGTACCGTTAGCCATTAAAACTGAGAGTGATTTGTTAGTGGGGGGGTACTTGATTAACTGGCTATTTCAAAGAAAAAATGCATACGGATAATCAGGCGCTTTTGTTTAGTACAAATAGCAGAATATTCAAAGGTTTCAGGCTATACAATAAATCTAAAACTGAAGTGATCTGGAACAACCGACCGTTGAAAGTGCCATCTGAATTATAAAGAATACAATTGAATTCTAATCCTAAACCATGTTCTGACATTATGATGATTAACTGTGTGAGGCACTATATTGGTTGAACTATGCACCTACTTTTGAAGATAATTATAAAACTGGCAAAATTGCCCTTTGTCTTCTTTAGGTATAACTCAATAAATGTTTGTCTGCACTGTGTGTGTGTGTGTTTTTTATTTTCTTTTTCTGAAATTTAATCTGGAGATTAGTCGCATGGAATTATTTAGATCATTACAAACCGGAGGATGGGACTTCTTATCAGTCCGCTGAATCTGTGTGTCATCTGAACAGATGAATCTGGAATGAGCCCTGATATTTTAGATTAACAGCTATCCCGCATACCTGATTGGCTTTTGGGCCAGTTAAACTGTTAGGCAAAGTTATGATGTAAAATATGTACTACATTTAAATATTATTTTGATACAAATGTAGTTGTTTTCTAAGGTCCCAAAAATATCACAAACCAGAATTTTAAATGTACCTTAGATCTCAGTAATTTGCAGATATATATGCGGAAGAATGGTAAATAGCTGGGTTTAAGCAATGGGGTAGATATTTGAATCTCTAATAATAAATTCACCTACTTCACAATAAATATTCTGTTCCTGAAAACCTTTTAAAAGACCTGCAGTTATGTAGCTATTGCAGAACAAACAACATTAGTGCAGTATGGTGTCCAGTCAACTGGTCGACAACAAACTGGTCGACTGCAATTTGGTCGACACCATTTGGTCGAATGCCAAATGGTCGAATTTTTTTTTTTTATATATATATATATATGTGTTTTGTGGGTTTTCGTGTGGGGAAAAAAAAAAAAGAAAAAAAAGGGTTGGGGGGGGTGGACCCCCCCAAAAAAAACCAAAAAATGGGTAAAAAAAAAAAAATTCGACCATTTGGCATTCGACCAAATGGTGTCGACCAATTGTCCTGTCGACCAAATGTTTTCGACCATTTGACTGGTAACCGTGCAGTATTAGTGGAACATCCCTTGATAAATGAAATGCACATTGAAACTGGGTTCTGACTAAAGGCTATATAGAGTTTTGAATTAAGATTCATCTTCAGATTATAAAATCTGCATAATGAGGGAGATCTAGATATAGGAACCTGTACTGAGTAATGCAAGAGATCGATTTTGAAGGTGTGGAAAAAGGTAATGGGTACAAATTATTATCATCAAATTATTAAAACATATACTACATCCATGTTAACTGAAAAGGATAAATGATGATATTAGTAGCAGCCACCCAAGATGAACATTTTGAGAGGCTGAGTTGGATGCAGGCATTTTGGGAATGCAGAGTTGGTTTAATTATGGCACAATATACAACATCCGATTTAAATGAATTGGCTACATTCTAGCAAATACAGTTGCTATGATAGGGCTGCAACCACAAAGTGGATCAGAATTGGATTCATATATCAATATGTAATGTTCCTTTAGATTTGTAAGGCACACTTTGATTATGTAAAAAGAGTAACAAATGGGGCATGGCTAGGAGCGCCAATAATGTAGACGCTCCTGTGAGAGCGAGAGCCTCTGTGCATAGTCTGGTGAAAAAACAGCAAAGTCACTATGGGTCAATCAAGGACAGTCCTGAAGGAAAATCCAGACTGGTAAATCACATTCCTTGTAGCAGGGACAGAAGACATTTGGGGAGTTTGTGCCAAGATGCCACCACAGGACAACCCACAATACCCACCCACAATAAGGGAAAAAGTGCACCCCTCCTCTTTTTAATAAATGAATAAAAGTATAATTTCATCTACTTTCTCACCAAAGGAGCTTCTAATGTTAGACCTGAGCTGAAGAAAACAGAAGGCCAAAAGCTGCTTCACTGGGAGAGAACCTTCCAGCAGCAGACAACCAGTGAGAGCGGCAAAGGCCGGACAAATTAGTAAGAACCAAGCTGTGCACTCCCCCACCTCTTATAGCCCTTTTATCCCCACCTCCTCACGAGGACCTGCAGGCTGAAACTGCGGTAGCCAAGCATAGCAGAGCCCTACCCTTCTGTTAGAACAACATTATGTTGATTGGAAGATCAGCCCAAGGGAGGGGCAAAGCCACTTAAAGGCAGCTCCAAGCCCAGTCTGTATAAGGGTTGCTGGAGAGGAGTACAGACCGCTTTTGTCGAGTGTTGGAAAAAGAGCAGCATGGAACAGAGAGGGGGCTGCAGAGGAGCTAAGTGTGATGGAGAAGTGATAATATTTTAGAGGAGGAGTAGGAGTAGGAATAGAAGCTGGATAAAGACGTGGGGGGGCATGTGGTTGTGGAGAAAGTACTGCAAGGGGAAGCATTACCATCAAGGTTGTTAGAGGTTAAGGGAAGAGTGGAGAAAGGCTTAATTGCAGGACAGTTGGATGAGGTTTGACAGAGGTTGACAGAGGTTGGTAGAGTTGTGGCCGAGGTGGGAAAGTTGTTGGAGGACGCTTTGGAACTTGAGGAGGGCGAGCTGTTTGAGGATTTGGACTGTGCCAATACTGCCATAGCCTCAAATTCCTCAAAGACAACGGGCCTCATTACAGGTCCAGCAGTAACCCTGCCAGTGCTACCGGCGCCTTACCACCGGACCCGTAATATTGGACTTGCGCCCGAGTTCCCAGTGCCGTATAGAGGCGTATGGGACTCTATGGGAGTGGGGACATGGTGCTGGTGCTTCCGTGACCAGGCTGCCTACCATGGCCGCTGTGCCCGGCAGGGTCAGATCTGTCGGGCAGAGCGGCAACGGCAGGCAGACTCAAAGTTTGCTGATCCGAAAACAAGAGTGCTGGTGCGCTTGTTTCCGGACCAGCAAACTCATGAGGCCCAACGTCACTTGGTGGTTGTTGTTACATGTTGGCAAGTTGAAGGAGGAGGTTGGGGAATTTAAAAATGAGGTCGGAAAATTGACAGAGCTGTGAGAAGAGTGGAATTGAGGCCTGGGAAATCAAATAGGAGGAAGAAGTTGGAGAGATTTGTTGGAGGATGTGAGTTTTGTGAAGGAACTACAGCGGGGAGACTAAGTACTGAAGGAGGAGACTGACTGCACCAGCACGAGGAACTCCAGATGGAGGAGGACTGGGCTAGAGAGGTAAGTACCCAATCTGAAAAGGAGTAGCCCACTGTTGTGATCTGGCGATGAGGATAGCAGGAACAGCCAAGTCTCTAGGGTACTTGTTGGATATTACCTTGGGGCTGGACCTGTTGGTGAACCCCCCACAATCTGCTATTGCACTGTCCTTGCTCCATCCAGATGGACAAACCTGAAGCAAGGACTTAGCCAGTCTGCTCTGCACACCAATGCCCAGGGGCTATCCTGGAACCAAGTATTTTGCTCACCATCTGTATACACCATAGGGAAGGACTGAACCCTACTAAAAGTGGGCACAGACTCCAGGAGGCGGCCAACCTAACAACTTGGGAGTGATATTTGAGATACTGTTTATCCACGGCAATTATTATTTTAGCTCCAACCTGCACACACTATCAAATAAAATCCCTTTCGACACTTATTAGTCAGTCTTGTTTGTTGATTGGTTGATTCCTGAAGCTGACCTAATATTTCAACTATTGAAATCCTACTGCTCATCGATATACGACTACAAGAGATGAGTTTGTGGTATGTCTGTCTGTAAAACGATGACCAGTGAGATGTTTTGCATTTTACTTGTGGCAAGCCTTTAACTGGTAGGAACACACCTGGGATTGGTGACCATCCATGAGAAATATATCCCCACATACTGGCAGTAGTTCCAACAGAGGTTTTTCCCAATGATGATTGCCCAAAAAAGCAAAATAAGACTGCACCCACTTAAATCTCTACCGATCCTTCCCATGCAACTACTTATCCCTGGAAAGGCCAGACCACCACTATGGCAGAATGCCATCTGTGAGGGCAGAATAATCAGACTTTTTGATTATTTTCTTTTTGTAATCAAATAACGTGAGCAGATCTGTCTTTGAAAGGAAGGTCGGCTGATCAGACCTGGCCTTTCATAATGCTCCATGCTGAAAAACATAGTGCAAGCATGCAACTCTGCTGGGCCTGTCTGACAACTCCCTGGCCTTGTAGTTTGTATAACGTGACATGCCCATTCCTGTCAACAGATTGATGGAGGCCAAATCTCTAGCAGCCAGGATCTTCATTTAAATATGAGCAGTCCTGAATCTAAATGTAATTTAATTGTCTGCTCCCAGACCCTTGTGGCAGGACTTGGACCTTTTTCCGATGGCGGCAGGCATCTTGGCATCTTTTTTTTTTCTCAGGATATTGGCGCAATAGGCAGACCCAATACCCAATATCTCGAGGAAATAAACGATTTGCAACCTGGGCAAACCCTGGGGTGCGAAATGGCAATCACGCCCAGTGGGTGAGGAACGGCCCGCTGCCCTTGACAAGGCTTTCTCTTCGCTCAGGCTGCAGGGCTGTTACCAGCCATGTACACCACCCTGCTGGCGTGTGATTGCTATATTAATGTTGCGTGTTTGCTTTGAGAATTTGACGCCTTTTTGAATAGTAGTGTGTCTTTCGAATGAAGCTTCTTCTTTCCTGGGTGGTCCCATTTTCCAAATACTACTAAGTGCTATAAAACAGCATAGGTCCAATAGATTCACTGGTACATGGCAAGTGACCCTGCTCCCATTGCAGCATATGGTGTTCATGGCTTGAATTGTTTTGTTCCAAGTATGGAAGGGTACACACTTTTGTATAGTGAACGCTTCTAGATTAAATATTTCTGCACATCTGATAAAAATTGAAGGATTGCAACCAAGTGAACATAGGCTGCTCACACAAGAGTATATGTTTGATGAAACCCCTGCAGCCAATCCGGTTTCCCCAAACCTATATTATCTAAACCGGGTGAGGAGCCAGCTGCTAGTGCCTTCCACCATATTTCCTCCCTCTCCCTGCCATTTCCCATCCACTCTCTCCTCCCCACCCCACCCCACCTTGGATTTGCAGCGCTACTGCATAGCTACTCATAAGCTCTGTATGGAGCACTGTCTTCCATTTCCGTGGCAGCCATGTTGGCTGAGTATCTGTATGAAACAATGGGTTGCGCATTTGCAGTGAACAGTTATGTCATACATGTTACATTGCTGTTAGCATCCCAGTTTATGAAACTGGGGTATTAATAGCAATCGGTCTGTCGCTGCTGAACTGGCAAGCAGTACAAGAATGTGTAAGACCTTGACAAGTAATTCTTTTGGGCACTTGTCTAGGTGTGGAAGGAACTGCAGGCACAGCTTCCTTTGCATAAGTCACATTTTGTATGCTGCACAAGTTGAAAAGCACAAATGCACACTATGCATCTGTTTCATTCTTAAAATCCTGGGCAAACCATTGATGCCCAAAACAGTCTTTTTCTTGATTATATGTATTATTCTGCTAGTCTTTACCCTATTTCACTTTTCGCTGACTCAAAGGTTTGTATTCACTGTTTATGTAAACCACTACTACAGTACCACTTTGGAGTCGTTATCAGCATCTCAGTGCATCTCCTAGAGCTTTTACAGAAAAGGGGGGCAGGGGAATATTTGATGCATCAAAATATTCCCTCCTCCGCTGGCGTTATATTTTATTGAAAACCAATAGATCATTATTCATCACATTTCTTTACACAGGAACTCTTTCAAATTGAAATAATAAAATTAAAAATGCTGTGGTCCAGGAGCTTGTTTTAGAATGTGTATGGGTTCTGGGAAGAAGTCATCAAAGGAGCTCCATCAAATTGTCATTTGTGTTGACCAAGAAAACAAAATTTAAAACCAGGCACAAGGTTCCCATCACATCTACCTGACTATCTGACACATCCCATCCCCAACCTCTTAACGTTTGTGGCTCCACACTACTTCCTCTTGCCCACACCCCGGCTAGTTTTTTGTTCACTTCTACCACTGTGTGTGGCTTAGATTTAGAGTGAGTTTGCACTTCATTCCTCTTCTAAGAAGTAAAACACGCTGTTGTGAGAGAGAGGATGACTCCCTGGGGAGAAGACCTGGTCTCATGTTTGTTTAATGTTTCTATTAGTTGGGTCTCACACCTCTGATATGCGATCCAACAGAGCTTGCAAGCAGTTATGAGAAGTGGTTTGGAGTTTCATTCCATTTAATTTGGTAGTTCAATTTCCCACTTTTCTTTGCAAATATAATCTGCAAAATTAGGTTAAAAAGCAGGTGTTCCGGAATTGCTTAAAATCCGAATTGGCGTTCAGATCACTGAACTGCGGGGTCTGCATTCTGCAGTTCTCTAGTAACTGGACAGGGAAAGGTTTGCAGACTCCTGCTCTAGAGACTACTGTCCATTGCAAAAACAAAACCGTAAACTCTCCTAAGCGCTGTGATGAATCGAGGGAATTTGTCCCTTGCCCCCAAAGGAGAGCCACCCCTGTGAGGAACTCCCTAAAGGATATCCCAAAGTAACCTCATTGGGAATACCAAACACAAATGTATATACCTTACAGAGACTTGTATGAAGAGACAACGACCATATGTTATTGTCAGCAAGAAGCTGAGCATATCACTTAAATGGAAAGCTCCATTTAACTGGGATGAGGAGGATGAAATCAAAGGAGAAGGCGAACATGACATACCCCGACGGTGGTGGGGTGACCATGGAGATTTCATCCTGGGCTGGCGGTCCACAAAACGTTGCCAAAACCACTAGGCGGTTAAAACTTCCTGATACCCGGAAAGCCTGATGGCCATCAAGGAGAGTGCACACTGCATAGTACAGGACATCGATGTGACCAGAGAAGGTGAGCAACAAATGCCCCGGTAAAGTTATCCCTGAAGATACAAGGTAACAGGGAGAACGAGAGACCTGGGAGGCTGCCAGAGGATTGTCGTGGGTCTGCTCCTATGCGTCCCAATCAAGTTCATGAAAGTGAAGTATGGAAAATCGTAGAATGGAATGATGGGAATGAGAGAATCCTGAAGGCTATCAACATTGAGAGGAGCTAAACATACAGAACAAACGCCTGCGTAGAAAGGTGGTGTGCAATAGCACCCGGAGCTTTCCAAGTGCCGAATGAGATTACCACAACAAATTATCTCTGGCCCAAATAACAAGACCGACTCAAAGGATATGGCAAAATACTACTTTATTATCAGTTCAATAAAGTAGGGAAACCTAGTGTGATTGCAGCTCACACACTCTCAATGCATTTCAGTTACACAAGGTTTTATACCTCAACATGCGTCGGCTATGACGTCATCCTACGTGGCTAACAATAAAAATCTATTGGGTGGAGGGATTGGTTAAGGGAAATGACGTAAAATACAGATAATGTAATACCAGCAGCGGATAGACCCGTGCAACAATGTATGGTCCACCAATACATAGAGCCTCATGATTGGTTGGCTCTCTTAACAACCGTGGACATTCGGCTCGTTAGCAGAACGTAATTCACGAGACCCAGGTGTAAGGGAACGTCATACAACTGCATTTATAGGCTAATTGGCCTACCATCTCTCATCAGTTAGGCCCTAAGCCAAGGCTTCTTCTTTGTAGTTGACCTTGCTTACTGTTCTCTTCCTCAGAACTTTAAAGGGAGTGAATGTACATTTCTATCTTCACCTGGAGCCTTATGAATAGGCCTTGTTTTCCAGTCCCGAATCATGTGTGAGGAGACCATGATTGTGTCCATTTCGCGCTTCTATTTGATGCTATTTAATTCAATTATATTGGATGCTATCACTCTCCTTGGCCTCTGGAGACTTGGTTGCTCCATTCTGCATGTGCTTTCTGCATCTTTAATTGAACAATACTTGGCACTCGCAATTGTTCACTTCTTTACTTAATCTAAGAGAAATATGTCATACGTACATAGCTTATCCTCTTAGACTCCTTTCGAGCCATGTAGTTGATCTTGCTGCAGCATCCTTGATTCTGAGCCAATCAAATACCCTTTTGTTCTTGCACAAATTTTTATTCCAGTTCCTGTGTGCATTACAGCCTTGGTTTCCCTCCTCTTGCTTATTTTTACACAATGCCGACATCCATTTTCTTAGCATGGCTGCTTTTCTCACATTCTATTTCTTACTTTAGCAAGCTTCTATATGTCTCATTTACCTTGCGTTTCTGCATACATACATTTATTATATCTTGTCACTTATCTTCTTGGTGCCTATGGTTTTCTTCATATCCGCATATATTTACTTTGTCACTTTAATCACATGTTCATTCTTCAGATATCCGTCCATCGAATTCAGTGCGTCCACGTATCTTCTCTTTAGTGGCGTCACTTTACATCTGAGTGAAACACAAATGGTACCCACACTGCTGAAAAGATTTTTTGAGAAGAACTTAATTCATCCTTTATCTATTGCGTGTATCCAAAATCAGATATCTCCTCAAAGTTTTCCCGTTATGAATCTGAAAGCAAGCAAGAGGGACAATATTTTCAAAAAATTGGGATTTCTTTTTCAAAGTTTTAATAGACAAACATAAGGATAAAAGATAGAAAAATATTCAAAAAGATAATATGCAAAAATTATTATTGTCAAATACAAACAAAATCAATCAAAGACAGAGATTACAATGGAAAACACACATAATGTGCTCAATACTTTTTTAGACAATTATCTTATTAATTTTTTTCTCGCGTTTTTTTGCAGTGCTGCTTACGTGTATGAACACATCATATTCATTTTCTGTTGGGGTGTCCTGATCAGTTTTGTGAACACCCATACACGTTTTGGCAAACAAGCCACCTGCTAGGCAAAATGTCAACAGCCTTCCTCAGGGAGAATTACAAAAAGACCCTAGAGGGAAGCAGACGCAAAATAATGTAGGTTGCATTCAGATTCGGGGATGCTTTTTGATTTGCTCATACTAAGGCTAACTGTCATACATTTATTGTCCAAAAAGAACTTGCCCATTAGCTTGATGGATAATAAGAGGTTGGACATGCCAGTCGTGACCCTGTAGGTGCAAAGCATGTAGCGCAGAGGTGAGGAGGTCAGGTCAATGAATCTATGGGCAAGTAAAGATGGACCATGTTATTCAAGTCAAAACTTGACTTTGCTAGTGTCTGGAAGGGATTTAATTTTATGATTGGGACCATAAACTTCTTTGATTGTTACCCAGCTATATAGACTTTTTCGGCGTTTTATTTTGTCATCATAATTGTAACTGGATTGGGTCCTTCTTATTAATCATGCCATTAAGATATGGTCATACTTGATAACCTGTGGTCCTGGTGCACGATCTCGGATGGAGTCCATGTGCATCGAAATGGTGTTATTCAATGGCTTAACCCGGAAGCCATGTCCCACAAGATGGTATTGTTAAGTAACCTAACAGTAAAAAGGTGAAATCTGGCAAAGTCAATTATTTGCTAACGTGCGCCTAGTGCTTGTCATGCTCCCATTGTTAGAGCATGGAGTTATTTATGAAACGCTGGGACATACCTTTGAGCCAATGGCGGAAAATGGATCGATCTCCTTCTTTCCTGTGTGGAGGGGGTAAATGCGGTTTCCTTCACGCTGTCCAGTGCTCTTAGGATGTAGCAAGTGATTCACCAAAGTTTCCTGCCTAAAAGAATATGAGCAGGATCTCTAATGTTGTAGCCAATGCTCCGAAATTCACAACGCCAATAAACAGGAATTTTTGTATTGTATTTACCTTACTAACAATTGTTCGCATGATCGCTATGTATCTCTCCCTCGGTGGCAAGCTGGCGTTCCCGTCAGCAACTGAAGAGACAGAGAAGTCCACCTTGGCTAGGCTTGTGTTAAAACAAATTGAATGCCATTCCTATTGGTTAGTGGATTCACGCCCCCGCTATCGCGCTTGTGAGGCATTATCATTGGTCCAAGCAGACCGAGCCCATACGTGTGTTGTGGCAGTGGCCATGGCAATGTGTTTAGGTGTCCACACCTTTGTAAAAAACAGTTTGTTTGCTGCTTTCTAAATCCAGACCGATTCAAACACAAGCCAAATCGATGGTGCTTAACACAGTGCCTTCTGTTTGATTTTATTTAGTCTGAACCAAAGGTTTGTAAGTTGCAGAAGCCTTCACATTCTCTTTGGTCCAAGAAAACCAAGCCCATACGTGCATTGTGGCAGTAGTCATAGCAACGTATTTGGGCGTCCGCAATTTGAAAAAACAAATTTGCTACTTGCTAAGTCAACTGATTCATGCACCAGCCAAAGAAAAGGCAGTAAGTACAAACAAAGGCACTAAGCAAAGCGCCTCCTGTTTGTTTTTATTTAGTCTACACTAAGAGATGGTAAATTGTGAGAGATGTCACAGCACTGATTAGCTGGTCTCGAGTCCAGCAATTCATTCATCCAGAACAGCCATATGAAACATGTACGAGCATTCCAATGTGAAAATAGTAATGGGTACGTGTGTGTAGCAAACTACATAAACGTGAGCTACATTATAAAATTAGTTTGATGCACTCATATACATTAAGGAAAGTTGATTACTAAGTTTTGGATCAATCGATTTAAACTTGTACAAGAATGAAGGTGTGATGGTGCGCCGCCTTCATTCATCTCCTTATTTAAAATTGGATTCGAACAAAAAAAAATATTTTTTCGAACCCTTTCATTTTAAAATTTTACTTTAGACATTTTTACGGAGAGTAATGGTAACTGGTTTCCTGGATTTATATCCAATTCAACCTAAGGCTGAAAGATCTACTCTGAAATGAGTCATCAGAAAACCGTTCCCTCTCCCTCCTACAGTGGGGGAAGAAATTCCTTATTAAGTCCTTTATTATGAGTTTCCACTCTGTGGATCCATCTTGCCTCTAGGTATGTTCATTGAATTTTTTACAACATCAAGGATCCACCACAGTATGTCATTTGCAGAATGTTGTTGCTCAGTATAATGGTTAACAAGAGGAGCAGTTGTGGTTTTGCATCTGATTCGGGAGAGATGTTCCAAAATTCTAATATGGACTGAGCAGTGGTTTGACCAACATAACACAGCCCACAAGGACACTCTATGCAGTACACTACTTGTTTAGTTTTGCAATTTGTTAAGGTAGGAAGGGTCGAAGTTCGGTCTCCAATTTTGAACTCCTTCATTCTCTTGGTAAACTTGCAATATAGTACATGCGCCGCAGGGCTAATGCCCTACAGCAGTCCGCAAATCCCATAAGCCAGTTTTGGGTAGTGGTTTCTGAAACTGTACTCATTTGTGCCGTATATTTTGTGCTCTTTTAAAAGCAAATCTTGTCAGTGGTTCCTCTGGTAAGCTTAATTTGGCAATTGGCCAATATTTGGGAGATAAGCTTTTTAACTTGAAAAGTGTGAGACCCATGTGTAATAACACAAGTCATTCTAGAATGTTCTCGTTTTTTATTTGTAGTAGTTTAAGGTGTCAGTAAGGAATTTCGATCAGTAAAGTGGGCCCGTTTCCTTGAACTACTGATGAGTTTTTTCAGATATCCTCTTGCTTGGAGCCTGGCATCCAAGTCTTCTGCCTGTTTATAAAAGTTGGCTAGATCTGTGCAATTTCTTCGTACACAGAAATACTGTATGGTAAATTCTCCCGTATATGCCGCGGGTGATAACTTGAAAAGTGTAGTAGAGTGTTTCTTGCACTTGCTTTTCTATGTAAGCAACATTTGAGTTTCCCTTAATCGTGCTTGAATTGCTGGACTCGAGACCAGCTAATCAGTGCTGTGACGTCTCTCGTAATTTACCATCTCTTAGTCTAGACTAAATAAAAACAATTTGGCGGTGCTTTGCTTAGTGCCTTTCTTTGTACTTAGTGCCTTTCCTTTGGCTCGTGCATTAATCGGTTGACTTGGCAAGTAGCAAAATCATTTTTTTCAAATTGCAGACGCCCGAATACGTTTCTATGACTACTGCCACAACGCACGTATGGGCTTGGTTTTCCTGGACCAATGAGAATGTGAATGCTTGTGCAACTTGCAAACTTGCGGTTCAGACTAAATAAAAGCAAGCAGGTGGCGCTGTGTTAAGCACTATCCATTTGGCTTGTGTTTGAAGCGGTCTGGATTTAGAAAGCAGCAAACTGTTTTTTACAAAGATGTGGACGCCTAAACACATTGCCATGGCCACTGCCACAACGCACGCATGGGCTTGGTCTGCTTGGACCAATAAGAATGCCTCACACGCTCGATAGCAGGGGTGCAAATCCACTAACCAATAGGTATGTCTTTCTATTTGTTGTAACACAAGCCTAGCCAAGGCGGACGTCTGTCTCTTCAGTTGGTGAATACATAGCGATTGTGCAAACAATTGTTAGTAAGGTGAATACAATACAACAATTCCTGTTTATTGGCATTGTGAATTTTGGAGCATCGGCTACAACATTAGCTTTTCTGCTCATTCTTTCAGGTAGGAAACTTTGGCGAATCACTTGCTACACTCTAAGAGCACTGGACAGCGCGAAAGAAACCACATTTTACCCCCTCCTCCCATGAAAGGAGGAGATCGATCCATTTTCCACCATTGGCTTAAAGGTATGTCCCAGCGTTTGATAAATAACTCCATGCTCGAACAATCTGAGCATGACGAGCACTGTGAGCATGTTAGCAAATCATTGACTGTCACATGTTACCTTTTTACTGTTAGGTTACTTAACAATATCATCTTCTGGAACATGGATTCTGGGTTGAGCCATTGAATAGCACAATTTCAATGCACATGGACTCCATCTGAGACCGTGAACCAAGACCACAGGTTATCAGGTATGACCATATCTTAATGGCATGATTAATGAGAAGGACCCAATCCAGTGACAATTATGATGACAAAATAACATACTGAAAAATGGTCTATATAGCTGGGTAACAATCGAAGAGGTTTAAGGTCCCAATCATAAAATTAAATCCCTTCCAGACACTATCAGAGTTTTGACTTGAATAACATGGTCCATCTTTACTTGCCCATAGATTAATTGACCTGTGAGCTGACGTCAACTCTGCACGACATGCTTAGCACCTACAGGGTCATGACCGGCATGTCCTACGTCTTATTACCCATCAAGCTAATGCAGAAGTTCTTTTTGGACAAAAAATTGACAGTCAGCCTAAGTATGAGCAATTTAAAAAGCATCCTCTAATCTGAATGCAACCAACATTCTTTTGTGTGTGCTTCCTCCGAGGGTCTTGTTGTAATTCCCACTGAGGAAGGCTGTTGACATTTTGCCTAGAAGGTGGCTTGTTTGCCGAAACGTGTATGGGTGTTCACAAAAAAAGGATGCCCCAACAGAAAATTAATGATGTGTTCATACACGTAGGTAGACCTGCAAAAGAACTCGAGAAAAAATCAATTCAGATAACTGTCTAAAAAAAGTATTGAACACATTGTGTTTTTTCCATTGTAATCTGTCTTTGATTTTGTTTGTATTTGACAATAATAATTTTTGCATATTATCTTTTTCAATATATTGTTTTTTTGATCTTTTATCCTTATGTTTTTCTATTTAAACTTTGAAAAATAAATCTCAAATTTTTGAAAATATTGTCCCTGTTGCTTGCCTTCAGATTCCTAATGGGAAAACTTTGAGGTGATATCTGATTTTGGATACACGCAATAGATAAAGGATGAATTAAGTTCTTCTCAAAAACCTTTTCAGCAGTGTGGGTACTATTTGTGTATCACTTCTGACACCCACCCTAGCTGCACCACAGTGGGGCCTCCTATTATTTCTAGTCACTTTACATCTGCCAAACTTCACTAATAATTCTTCTATGTTCAGTGGTGTCTGCAGGCTCATGTCTAATGCATCAGTTCGAGGGTACATTCGATACTGTTGTCTAAGCGTATAACGTCTCTGATACCTTTTGATGTGGTATTGGGATGCTACCACAAACACATTGCTTTCTTGTTTTTCCAGTATGACGAAGGTGAGGGGGTCAGCTCTATGAATGATGTGTACATCTGCCTCTCTACAGCGGACTGATATATAGGTCCAAATACGGACTATAAAGAGAAAGAATATTGTGAATTAAGCAGAAGAGAATCTCAAGAGTGAGAGCTGGGTATCGCTAGCCTCTGAACATGTAAAAATACGCTTTTATTGTAAAAGGAAAGGGGGCGACAGCAGATACTCCAAACCTTTAGTACAGAGAAAGATACATGCACACAGTCAAAGAGACCAGATTTTGAGAATGAACAAAAGTATAATAAAATCCAGAAAGAATTACACAAACTGATTAAAGAAGTCACAGAAGACTATTTAAAAATCAACTATTAAGAAGAGCCAGGAAGAGGTTTGCATGAAGCAACACCCAGGAGAAGGGATTCCTTCTCCTGCCTTTAGTTGTAATACTGGTAGGGTCAGTTAGGGTTAGTTTCAACTGTGTACGGATACTTTGGGGACTTTCACAGACGACTGACGAGCACCTCCGTTTGTTAGGTAGGGAACACCCCATAGTAATAGGGACAGTTAGGCCTTCTTCTTATTCTTTAATAAACACAGCTTTGAAATTTCCTCATGAGCCTGTGTCCTTCTCCTGACCCGTCAGTGCCATGACAGTAGCAGTGATCTTGAGTTTACAAAACGTCAAAAAGATGTTTCCAACATATTAGTTGACCAAGGTTATGAACGGGAAATGCTACAGTAGGAAATACACAAGGTTCAGAGAAGACCACATGAAAATTCATTGATGGTGGATTATTACAGACTTTGCCACTCTTATAACTACCATTCAAAAAAGTAGCGGGCGGCCATATTCTTCACATTGACCAAGACCTTGTGGAATTCGAATACCATATCCTATGATAACGTACAGAAACCTCCCATTTTTAGAAACATTATTAACTCCAGTGCACTACTATGCCCCAGGATTTGTGAAAAGGCTTGGTTGCTTACCACCACTAATGGTTTATACAAATGTGGCACATCCAAGTCCTTATTGTGTATTTTAAGACAAATAGAAGAACATTAATAAACAAAAGACAATAACCATACATGATGAATTCAATATAAAAATTAACAACTTGCCTAGTTAAAAGCATTACAAAGTGAATACATTATCTTTAAAAGGAATTGAGCATTGTTTCTTCTGATGTGGCATTGCTTCGTTATCTCCACACACAGCCCCCTGGGCCAAGTATAGGCAAATTGCAAAGAACACCACTGTGTACAATGTGGACATAAAAACGGTCATATCTTCACTTAAGCCATAATGACTCGATTGGTGGACATTGAGTGGTAATGACCCACACTGCACATGCTCAGGACTTTAGGGAGGACAGTGGGCCATTACCACATGGCACGGCCCACACATCTCATTATTATTGCTAGGAGCAGCCAGACAACGTCTGGAATGCTAATGGCTGATTTAATTCTCTTTAAAATGCGCTGTGGCAAGCACACAAATGGATTCTTTACAAAGAACTGCAAAGACCTAAAAAAAAGATGACCACCATGCAATTCTGAACAGGGACATATGGAACCTGTGCTCCATTTCCTTGGTGTCAGAGGGGGGACTGCTGAGCTCTAGATGGCAGAATTGGAAGCTAGTAGCAGACCCGATTACCACCTTCTGTCTAGGGGTGGGAGATGAGGGGGTGGTTGGAGTGAGGCCCAAGGAGAAGAGTGGAGATTGATTGGGAGAGCCAGTTGGAAGCCAATGAGTCTTCTCAAAAGAAAAGGCCAGTTGATGATGCTTGTGATCTGTCAAGCCTGATTGGCTGCTTTCCAAAGCCAGGGTGCTAGTAACTGTTCAAATACCCTTCCAATAGAGCAGGGACTTCAGTCAGGTTCTTCTAAGCCTGGATGTAAGAGGACAAAAAGGAGATATGTATGTGTTTCCAGGCCCTCCCTACACACACAGAGGCTGTCAGCAACCTCCTTTACCTCACTTGTCTGAGAGCCACTGCCATGGGTAGTTGACTTACTTGCAGACTAGTGTGCAGCATCATTGCCTCAGGAGGCGATGTAATGGCCAGATAATCCTTGCAGTCAGATATGTTTATGTGCAAAGTAGGTAAAGGCCAGTGAGCTCCTTGCTGCTGCTGTGTGCACACACTTCTCTCCCTCAAGATAGGCCATGTATGCTCTGGAGTATTTCGAATTCTGGCATGGCCCAGATCTTCCAAGCAGGACCCCACGTTGGATAGCCATTGAATCTGAGCAACCCATCCATCCCAGTGACCTCTGCTAAACCCTACTTCTATGAGGCTTAGTCCCGATATATTCTCCATGAATAACCCAACTCTTCTTTCAGCCCTCACGATCACAGTTGAATTCCTTGATGGCGCACACACAACGATCTGTAGAGGAACTCCTCTCTGGCTACCTGAACCATCCTACTTTGGCCACAGCCCGAAGTTCCGCTCCATAGATAAGGAGTATAAGGGAACGGCTCTAGAGGTTACAGAGAGGAAGAGCCTCCCTAATTGCTTGCCACTCGTATAGATTTACAGAAATGCAGGACCCCCCACAGGATGTTCAAGGTGATAAGCCTTTTTCCACTTGTCAGGCCCACAAGGATAAATAGTCAGATGTAATTTTCTGAAGGGGGAGGCAACTAGGGAAACCTGCTAATTAGTTTGCACCTTTTTAATCTCCTGGCCAATTAAATATCTAATGGGCACACAGAAGTATGCTTGTATCGTGGCCTGACCATTCTAGCCTTTTAGTTTAGTCCTTTCTTTATCTTAAAACTGTTGGATATCAAATGCTTTGTCTGCACAGATAGCTCACAGATTATGTACTGATAACTTACATGAGGACATCCTGTACTTTGCAACTTCAGGTCCTGTGGCAACGCTGACTTGGACTTTAATCTTTAATTAATAACTTGAGTACCGTTTGAAACGACAACATAAGTGGGGTAGTAAGAACCCCAGTTATTACAGCCCTTAAAAGCTGGAGGAATCTGGCACAAAACAAATAGGAATTCTATATAAAATCAAAGTATTTATTTGTCAAAGTGACACCAAATGCAAATTCACATGAAAATAAAGCCTGACTTTGAAACCAGAGTATTCTCTTATCCCATAGTGTTTGATATTGTATTGTTGGAAATTCGCATATGAGTAGTTTAGGGTACAAGAAAACAGTGTTTTTGTTTACTCCACTAGTCCATTTTGGATTGAGGTGAACATTCTTGTACATAAAATGGATCTCCAGGAAACTACCACACCCTGCCCATGCTGTTTTGCCCTCCCCAATAGGGGAAAAACACTTTGCCCTCTTAACATTCTGCGTGGATCAAGGTATTGATAATGTGAAAGCCCCAGGGACGTCATTTCACCAAAATGCCAGGGTAGCGGAAGTGACATCACATTGACATGCCCCCAAGAGTGACATCACAGGAAGTGATGTCATTTGACCACGCCCCCATATGAGTTGATGTCATTTGGCCACCCCCCCCCACACACACACACACACACACATATATATATATTTATATATCTATCTATATCTATCCTCACCAGAATTGGCCTCATAAAGCATTATCCCTCAGAACACTAAGAAAAATATGGTTTACGATATCAGTGTATTGTGACATTTCATACAAGAATGGATCATCATATGTAGCAGTGTCAAAGTCCATGTTGCCACGCAAAGTATATGAACCCAAATTCCTTATTTATGTGGATCCGCCCTGTTAGTTCAACAGGACTACAGAGCAAAATCTCATTCTGGGGAGACAGGGGGGGATAGGTGGGTATGAGGATAGGGGAAAGCCGGGATAAAAGGGGAGATGGAGACTATTTCACAAGAAAACAAGTATGGTATCCACAGTCTTTAATGATTTTGGCACTTACTCCATGTTCTTCTGATTCACTTCACCAGGAACCATAGGCCATGGGGTCAACAAGGGCAACGTGTGTTATGATTGTACTCCGCTATCATCTTGGCCCTTTAGCTAAGGACATGTAACGCCAGGATGCCACTGGAAACTATGCCCAGGCCCTACACTGCGTCTGTCACCAAACGAGGGAAGGAAGGCAGAAATGGTACAGCCTGAAATGGTGGCTGTCTGACTGTATGTCTTCCGTTTATTATGGGCTGCATACATTTAATACATCTATGAATCAAATTAAAAATAAAGTGGAAGCAACATTTACTGCTTGGATTGCAAGTTGTGCAGTGTAAGGTGTGAATAGTCCATTCTTTTATTGTTACCTCATTGAATTCTTCTACATTTACAGGTTCATCATTTCCCAATAGAAATGCAAGACTTCAAGTGCAAAAAGCCAATAACAAATCAATGGATGAGAAAATTACACTTGGGAGGGTCAAGACGACATGTTGGTCAGTCACCTTAGCTTGCCCTCTTTTTGTTGGGCTGCACCTAATTAGATTGTCACTTAAAAAAAATGCTACTTAATGCCTCCTGGCCCGCCGCCGCTGCGGGATGGAATTTATTAGGCAAAAAAACCTCCAACTCCAGCATTACAAAGTTAGAGTCCATTTAGGGGGACCGGGAACCCTGGTTTCAAGTCCTTTTGCTTTTATTCACCCAATGTGGAAAGTAATGTACACAGAAAAGCTGCTATTTCTCAATAAAACATCACACAGTGCCCATGGCCAAGAAGCACGTTGTACAAAGGACGATGCTTTTAATGGCCATCAGAATGCACATTTCTTTTTTTGCAATTTGTTGCCAGGCTGGCTCAGCCTGGGCCTGAGAGGCTGCAGCGGCGCCGTGGCCGCAGGTGAGGGGAGGGCAGGCACGGCCACGGCCACCGGGTTGGGTCAATCATCTTAGTTTGCCCAAGTTTCCCTCTTTTCGTTGGGCTGCCGCTGCACCTTAGATAATGTCACTTTAAAAAAAATTACATACTTAGTAATGCCTCCTGGCCCACCGCCGCGTGGCTGCCGCGGGATGGAATTCATCAGGCAAAAAAAAATAATCTGACTCCAGCACTACAAAGTTTGTAGTGCTAGAGTCGGAGAATTTGCCTAATGAATTCCATCCCGCCGCGGTGGGCCAGGAGGCATGCACACACCCGCAGCCGCCAGCCGACCGGACCAAGCCAGCCTGACCTTAGCCTGGGCACCGACCACGCACACAGTCACCCACCACGCCGGAGCAGCAGCCAGCCAGGCCACTGGCCAGGCCAGGCTCAATTTACCCACCCGGAAACAGCAGGCCACGCTGCGCACTGTACACACACCCATCTCGAGCGATGAGCGCCGGCCGCCGCCACCAGTCGACAACTCGACACACAGACAGACACTGACTCCACCACACTGTCTTCCATCCTACTCACTGTGTAGAAGCTCAAGCTGGCCTTCTTCTCAGGACTGGAGGAGCTCCTTACTCTTCTCTTCTGGTGAAAAACACGTGCTGGATGGAGGACCAGGAGTGAAGCTCTGTGCTCATAGCTGCCTGTGGCCACGCCCCCTCAGAGGTCGCAAGAGATTGACAGAGGTCGCCAGCCAATCGGCAGCAGTCGCTCTTGCGACCTCTGGCGACTCCCAAATGACGTCCCTGCCCTCAAACCCCGTTATTTTAGTAGAAGCTTTTCTTTATTCTTTGCTCGACAGCGCACGTTAGAGAAAAACAGAGGGTTTTCACTCACTAGAGGTTTTTAGTTTTGGATATTTTGCATTGGTAACTTTAGAATTAGTTGGGTACACGTTTTGTGCTTATTTACTCGCTGTTGTCCCACACTCTTAAGGATACACATGTTTACCCGAAGTCTACTTTGTTAACTTAATTCACTATTGTCCTGTATAATATGAGAGGGTAAATTCATATTGCAGTGTAATTTGCAAATACAGCTCTGTAGAAGCCTGTTGCGAGATGCTCAACAGACGTGTAAATGATGCAAATACGAATTCCAGTGCAGTGAAGAAACCTGCGGTTATGATTGAAAAGTTCCAATTTTGTGAAGACCACTAAAAAATGTATAATTATCTATGGAGTAAAGAAATATTAAGACTTCAAATACAGGTTTTGTGAAGCCTGTTTCAACTGTAGAACGACTTTTTAGGAAATAAAAGAAGGAAGAAACGGCTTTAACAAGATAAAGGGCATGACCTTTGCACCGCGAAATATTTACATAGTCCTGGATATGCTAATTGCTTTAGAAACTGCTACAAAAAACAGCTCAGTCAATCTTGTGGTGGGAGTTTTGGTAACATTGACTCTAGCCTTGTTAGTACTGTCACATGGGCAGAAGCTGAATGAATGAACTAGCGAAGAATGCATGGAAGCTTGGAAGATCTTTGTCAAGAAGATCTCAGCTTAAAGGTTGGCAGATTTGGGCGATTTAAAACTGTTGTAGCTACTTCTGTAGAATGGACATCAAAGGCGAAGCAGTAGACACCAAAAGTATTTTTGATCACAACCAAGATTTAATTTGATAGTGCTGCATTTGTCCATGAGACGTTTTGGAAAGGTGTATAACTATTGAAAGTCTAAAGACCACAGTGATTATGCAGCCTTGTGCCTTTTTGAAATTGCATGAAACGTGACATTTCTTTTCCATTAAAAGTGAGGTGTCCTGAAACTTTTTTTTTCTGTAAACGGAAATCCATAATCAGTAGCACAATGTAAACTTGGAATAGATTATATATAAATTACTAAGGGCTTTTTGTTTTCTTTCAAGCTCATCAAAATATTGATGGAGAATGTTAAAACCGCCCCAAATCGTCGGTCTCGGGAATGTAAAGTATATCGCACAGAGGATCCCCAATTGTATCCTTGCGAGCTGTCGGGCTTGGGTTAATAGAGCTCTTTCTGAAATAGCACTGACCTGTAAGATGTTTACAATTTCCTCATATGAAGCAAAAAGCAAGCTACGTTGCATATCCATAGTGCATTGCTGTGTGACTCTGATCTGGAAGTGAACTTCCAGTGATGGCTCCTAGTTTGCTCTATGCATCAATGGCATTTGTAGCTGAAATGGCCTTTTCTAATTCTGGTAGGTGTTTTCCTTGCTTTTCAAGCTTCCCAGAACATTGACAGGGATTAGATGTACAGTGACAGCAGATTCTGTGAATTATAAATGCAAATATACTCCAATCTGAACAGACATAGGAGAAACTCTGAGACTGCAAGGAAAGACTTTGTATGTCTGTTTGATTATTCTAAAATAATCTGCCCAAACTGCTTTTTTCTGTTTACCAACATTACAACCTAGGTTTTCAATACTTTTTTGGTGAGGTAGGACTAAGAATGGCTAGTTTTATCAGGACAAATAAAAATGCCATGGTAGGTTGTAGATTGTGTGCCTAGTGCAAAAGGGGGGTTGGGAGGAGAAGAGGAACTTCTGAAACCTTTATTTTACTTGCGAGTTAGATGGCCACACTCTCCATACTGTGTAGTGTTTGATTTTCCAACATGTATGTCAAGACTTACTTTTCAATATTTTGAATCCGATTCTCTCCCAGTGATCTCAAACGTCTCTTAAAGGGGTAGTTTGGTCAGAAATGAAATTGGCCCAATCGTTCGGGTATGCATATTAGATCATACATTGGCCGTTCTTAGAATTCCATTTTAACGTACCCTTACTTTTCTCACTTTAACAGTTGCAGAAACGATGGGTCGGGTACCGCCATCTTGTGCTAATCTTATCCGTAGATCCATCGCCCTAAGTTCAAGAGCCCTCGCGGCACTAATTCAGATCACCCGCCCCTAGCGCTGATATCACTAGACTCTCACGATGAGCTCCGCCTATTTTAATGACTTTAGTGGGCAGTGTAGCCAAACGTACCCTGTCATCACCAGCGTGATAACGTTATCTAACGCAGAACCAGGAACATAAACACACCTCCACAACACGCAAAACTTTTGTTTCTTTGCACAAAAGTGACAAAAACTGTTATTTTGAAGAAAACAGCAATACCCTGGAGAAAACTAGTACTTTTAATTTTGACATAAAGCTAAAAAGTAACTTTTTATCTAGATTATAGCTACCGAACATCGCATGGTTCTCATTTTTTGTTTACGTGTGAACAGTGATCTTATAATGCTGATTCCGTTCATCGATTGATTAATCCCAGTCTTTGCATTCTTCACAGAAAGGTATTCTCTTCCATCGTCGATTCGTGATCGACGCCCATGGAGTTAAATTACAGAGAATAAATTGGTGAAATTAGTGGTTTACATTTCCACATCTACACATTTGTATAACCTATAGGCTGCCATGTTACTACTTATAACTGCAACTGCAAAAGGACAGATTGGTGTTTGGCGATTGTCCCAGAAAAAGGTTATCACAGATGCGTTGTTGATGATTGTCCAATTGTGGCTGAAGAAGCCATCGAACTGGAAACACCAGACTCAGTGTAAGCATTCTCCCTATGTGACGGATGACCAACCGCTTCGAAAGACAGATCTCAGTAATAGAAACTCAACATTCCTATGTAGGCTTTCCATATAGTGAATCTTATCATTTCTTTGTGGATATTCGACACATTTTGGCCTTCACATTTTTAGTGCAGTGGATTCCAGGACAAAAAATGCAACCCTTCATCCAACGTTCACAGCGTGTTGGAGGGAGTTTTGTTTTGGGAACGCATGCCACCAAATTGAACAATATTAATGGCAAGATGTGCAGTGAAAACAACAAAATATTTCAAGTATCCCACATACAAAAATATTTACTTCCATTTGAAATTTATCAATGTGCCTGGTCCCACAACATTAATGAATTGTTTCAAAGATGACCCTAGGTGAGGTGCAGACAGGCTTGTATTTCTTTATAGGGCAATGCCAAAAAAATAATAATAATGGTGCTGGGCAGTTTTTTGGGCCAAAGTGGGCCACTTTTTTTCTGAAATAAAGAGTTCAAATACAAAAGCGGTGGGGTATTTAGAGATGGCACAGACATACCAGGAATGGAGGGAGGGACGATTTCGCACCAGGCTGGGTTGACTGTTGCAGCAAGAGCAACATGTGCAATGAGCAACAATAAAAGAAAAAAGTTTACATTACTAAATTTCCAGCATGCCTAGAATGAATGCAGTTTTGGAAGGCTTACTGGCTTCTGTGTATATCTATTCCAGCAATCATATTGATTCTGCATTGATGCATCTGCACCTGGTTTCCCCCACATGTGGGCCGCTATAGTAATATGTAAATGTACAAAGGCCACTGGCGCATGCTCATAGTGCACATTGGCAAGACGTATTCCTTCGCTCTTTATTTCAATGTTGGCTAACACTGTAGGACATAAACCTTTGGTGTATTGCTATCTGCAGCCACTTACCATGATTCCTACTTTCCAGTGAGGTTAGACTTCATTTATTTTATTCATTTATTAGTGATTTGTAAAGCGCCTTTACAAAAAATGGCATTTCAAGGTGCCACAAGACAAAAAGGAGGGGATGAAGGGGGGGTAGCAGGTAAGAAAAAAAGGAAGAAAGGGTGCTTGGATATACTGGTAGAGGAGGGCCTGGTGCCCTGTGGAGCTCAGAAGAGACCAGACAGACAGTCAGTGCATCAGAGGGGGGCATTAGCAGGGGGGTGCAGGGGGTTAAGTGATTAAGGTTGGGTCTTGAGAATCTGGATCCTGCCGAAGAAAGAGATCTACCCCACACTCTCTGCTTGTAATAGCATCTGATCTGCAGAGAATTGCATCTAGATGACCTCTAAGAGATAGGTATTTAGGGATGAGTTGGATGTAGTGGGGTCCTTGGCCCCAGAAAGCCTTATGGATGTTGCAGAGGGTCTTGAATTTGATCCTCGCAGCCACCGGGAGCCAATGGAGATATTTATTGGCTTGAGAGATGCAGTCCCTGGGCTTGAGGCCAAGGATAAGTCTCACAGTCCTATTCTCGATTATTTGAAGGGGCAAAGGGAGGATTTAGGCAGATTGCAGCAGAGGCTGTTGCAGTAGTCTCCAGCCTGGAGAGAACCAGAGCGTTGGAGACATTGGGGGTCATTATGACCCTGGCGGTAGGGGTTAACGGGGCCGGTAGAGCTGCCGGCCCCATTAACCCCCTACCACCTCATTACGAGGTCTCATCGCGGGACCCGCTAAGGACGCCTGGTTTCACCAGGCGTCCTTAGCGGGTCCCGCGAGCAGACCAGGATGCAAACAGCCCGTCATTAACAGGCCCGTTGTTTGCATCCTCCTCATTCCCATTGAGCCCTATGGGGGCTCAAAAGGGAATGGGGATGTACAGGATCTTGGTTCCTGGAATGCGGAAATACCGGGCCCTCCATGGTTGGAATGGCCCTGTATTTCCCCATTCCAGGAACCCGGACCCGGTACCCGGAATGGGGGTAGCCATGCCGCAAATAGCGGCATGGCTACCTCCAGGGTCGTAATGACCCCCATTCAGTTTCTCTATGTTGGTGCTCCAAATTTCTTCTCAGATTCTTCAACTGTTGTGAGTTCATTACAAACAGGGCTCGAAATTAGAATCAGATAATCAGGAATTACAACAAGGAGCTAGTTTATAGCGTTACATTAGTTGGCACGGGGAGCCAAAAGTAGCCCCTGGTAACTGTTGGTTCTAAGCTTACCAGTCTCTTCTACATTTGATTTGAGTCCCTTGCTTGAAATAATCAGACTGACATTTGTTGTTTTAATATACATCAATTATATGTTTTTTTATGGGGGGTTCCCCCGCCAAACCCCCTTTCTCTATATTATTTTTTTTTGTTACCAAACGAAACTAAAAAAATATATAAATAAATAAATAAATAAAATCGACCATTTTTTTTCAACCATTTGACTTTCAATCAAATGGTCATTCGATCTTTTATTTTTGACCATTTGACGGGACACCCAATCATATTGATGGTGATGAATACAAACAAAGGTTGAAACCACTTGCGCTCCGCGCTTGGCCAGTAAAGTTTGCAATAATTGTCCAGATATAAAGTGTCCCAAAGTCTTCAACTGATAGGTATTTCAGTTTATTGTCTGATATTTAAGTTAGCAGGAACAGCTAAATTGGCAGTTGGCTGTTCCTGCTAACTTAAATACCAGACCATAAACTAGAATACCAATCAGTTGAAAACTTTGGGATACTTTATATCTGGACAATTATTGCAAACTCTACTGGCCAAGCGCGGAGCGTGAGTGTTTTTTCACCTTTGACTAGTATATGTAGTGTTATCAGGGTTAACCACATAGGGTTAACCACATACTACTCACCACACAACTGGCACACAATGCTCTTATCTCCCCAAGGGAAACCATATCCAAACACTGTGCAAAAGCTTAAAACTGGCCTTGTTAAACATTGTGAAGAGAGCCACACATTATTTGAATCTTGAAGTAAATTTTTCAACAAGTTCAGGTTTGTCAGGGAAAACCTCTTTTGTAATGTTCTGTGGCATAGACTGGGCCCTGGAAACAAAATCTGGATCAATTTCATGTGTTTGCATGGCTAGCACATTCAATGTTGGATTTTTCACAAATTCAAAATCCATCTGCTGGAAGGTTGGCTTTGCCACCCACAGTTTGCTTCTTTTGGTAAACTCCTTGTTAGAACAAGGCATCCCAAAAGATTCCTGCAGTTTTTGTTTGTTCCCTTCCAATGTTCTCATTGTGTGCAATTACAACCAGTCTTGTTCTGGCCTCCATACAGTCTATGCCAAAATGCAATCTTTTAGGCCTGTACTTTAGGCACATTTTATGGAACACCTCCAAATCTCCAGTGTGGCAGAACTCTGAGAGTCACCTCATGTGTCTTGAAAGCATTTTGTCGTATACTATCTTCTCAAGTGCTGTGTGAGGAGAGGAGCCTGGAACCAACCACCTTTTCTTACGCTCCTGCTCCTTGCTCAATGGTCCATGTGCACATTTGTGAAAATGTTTGTTTTCTTTCCAAGAGTGTATGTTACAACAATGGTGCATCAATGAACACCCTCTTTCAAGCAGAACATCTACATATCCATCACAGGTTTCTGAGCTCCTTCCACCAAAGATGGTTGTTGATAGACTGTGACCAATGTAAAATGTTTTCTGCAGCCTTTTATTCCAGCAGATGTAATTTCTTTCTAAATTGATTTTGCGACATGCCAGAAATCATATTGATGCTTTATGGCTGGGAACTGCTCTTGCATGTCCTTGGATATTGAATGTGCCTGTCAGTGGCTATCGGATCTTTTTGCATTCCTCCGGATTTCAGAATTCAAATGGATTAAATGAAACCATATTTCTCCATGGCACCAGACGATGTACATTCAGATACTTGCATGACAACTGAACTCCGTATTGTTGTGGTTTCCATGTCTTGGAAGTCGTAAGTGCAGTATTTAGCAGAAACACCTGACTGTCACACTGTCGATCACCAGCAAGCTAGAGGCTTTTGTCAGTGAGAGTATTGTACATTGAAATCTGTTTGTGTCCATGCCTGGCTAATAGCGGGGAACAAGAAATCCTTCTTATGTTTGTAGTACTGGGTTTTTGAAAGGAACTAGAGTCCCACAATGTTAGAAAAACTTGTAATTGTACTGTACGTTGACCCGCTAAACAACAAAGCAGATGAACAAAGTACATTTCCAGCAGGCACTTTTCCAAGTATAGGTTGAGCAGACGATGAAAATAAGTTATGGTGGTGTACACAGCTACCCTTGATTTTCAGGTTCGTGCCTTTGACTATATGAGAAAACTTCACCAATGGCTCCCCACACATCCTCCTACCTATTTATGATCACTTTTAATCATTTTCATAATCTCAATCAGGCAGCAGTCGAATACAAAGTATTTTGGTTCCATTAAGAGCCAATCATCTATAGGCATAGTGGTTTGCACTTCCATGGTGGTGTCATGACCCTTGCCCCTGGCCCTCACTGGCAAGTCATCCTTCCAGTTAGGGCCAGGTCAAAGGCCTTAAAACCTCATCCAAGACTCTCTTGGAGTCAGTCCTGGCGCCTCTGGCGCCAGGCTCATGACCATCATGAAAACCAACATTAGAATGGGACTATTTACTTGGGACTATTTAACTTAGGGGGATGGGGGGCAGCCAACATGGAGGCACACACATAGCTCAGTTACAAGGAACTGAGCTATGCGGTCTAGTCTTTTGGGTGTGGCAGGCCTGGGACTACTTTACCTGGACTACTTTGGGTGTGGCAGGCCTGGGACTATTTTACCTGGACTACTTTACCTGAGACTATTTAAACCACACCCAAACAGCAGGACATGCTTTGCGTTATTCTGCTGTGGGCAGCGTAACGCTCACCGTGTCCTATTCTTTGATGCCAGCTTACCTGAAACCAAGGACCTGCAGAGGGAAAGAACACTACGAAACTTACCTGGAACAGTATCCTGTCTTCAATCCATCGCTGACTTCAGTTCCACTCACCTGGAATACCATAACCTGGAAAGAGGAGAAAGAAAGACAGCATTAGTAAGTGTTTACTCATGTTTCCTCTCGAATGAAGATAGCCACACAATTCTTACCTGGGTAGTCATCTCCTGGTCAGTATCATTGCTGAAACATTACAGCGCTCGGCGAGGAACATCGCAACCTGCAAGGAGAGAAAAGACACATGTTAACAATATAAAAGGCGAAACAGCGCCGCGCATCGCGCACCGGACAGCATTGCGCACACCGCGCTTTCGCCTACCGGCCCATGCTCATCTTCAAACTGCATGACAACACCAAAATACCTTTCGATACCCAAAAGGAAAGAAGCAAGACATTATTATTTGAAATAAGAGGAACATAAGAACTGCATATAAAGACTGCAAAGCAGCAAACCTACGGAGTCGCAACAGGCCTGGATTCCCACAGGGGGGGGCTTGCACCAGTGAAGTAACTTGGTCGCTGCTCGCCCCCCACATCTATGTGCCCCTGACGCGAGGAGCAGGACGGAGAATCCACCTTTTACAATATTAAGGTGAGGAGAGGGCCCAAGGGGGAGGAAGGAGTTGAGGCCAAGGGAGGTGGGACAACATAAAGACAATCTGGTATTGAATCCAGCTCTCCTATATTGCAGACCCATCTTTAACCAGAGGCCTTACCAAGGGACCGGGAGAGGTTCGAAAGTGCAAATCATCCAACCAGGGCTGGGTGGCATCCCCGTGGATACCAGGTGAGTTTAACAGGTGGTGGATAAGTCCTCAACAATGGGAACAGTGAAGTCCACAAGCTCAATCATCAATCAGTAGCAAAGATGCTTTGGTTATTTCTGTGTGAGATCTTTCCGATTTGTCCACATGTATTCGGGAAGCAGGGAACATTGTCTGTTTCTTAGACTTTTTTAGAGTGTGAATTGTGTGAGCGGTTCTGCAAGCAATTCTGAAACATCTGATGTGTTGTCTGTTTCTTCTCGGTGACGTATGCTGTAACAATGATCCAGGGTTACTTTCCATTGGTCACTGCTGACATTCAATTCAAATTGCGGCCACTGGACATCTGCATCACAACCCTGAATCTTGCAAGGACCATGCTTAGCCTCAAAATGTAGCTACTCCCAAGTAACAGTTTGGCAAGCGACATCATTAGTTTGTGTAGTTGTCTGAGTGTTTATGCTCCTCCTCTTCATAGGCTGATAATCAAAGATAAAAAAAAACATGCTTCATTTATAACACACATACAGAATATATGAATTACAATGGAAAAATGTAATATCAATTAAATAAGCGATGACTTGTATATATTTCTTTTAAAAAACATATGTACACTTGTTTTCCACATTTTCCTTGAAACAGTCTGTTAAGATGGATTTCTGAACTCTGTCCTGGAAGGGCAGAGGTTCAGAAGGCCAGCCTAGTTTCTTGGAACAGGGTAACCTCTGGACAAGCCAGACCAATCAGGGTAGCGATGGCGGCGGTCAAGTGTCAGAATGCACCAAAGTATCAACCGAAAAGGATACAATATTCAAAAGGATACAGGAGGTAGGGTCTTCCGGATCCCTGTTCACCCGACTTGATAGTCGTGAAGTCAACAAAGACCTTCCAAATGATACAACCCTCTGGCTGATAAAACAGGCAGAGCGATGGATCACTGGAAAGGGCGTGGGTAAGGTATAGTAATCCAGCCTAGGACAAATTAAAGTATCATGAATAACTGCTCCAACCTGAGTATGATGAGTTAGATAATGGCAGGAATGATCACACTGACCTGTATCTCTGGGTAGAACAATCCAGAAGTCTCTTGATGGATTTGAAATGAAGAACAAAACGACAGGGAAGGGAAAATTAGTAAGGGAGACTTATCCCGGACGGAACGAGGCTCACGCTAGATACGGGTTGAATTCACCACAGGATAGCGTCCAAAGTTCAGTTCAAAGTCACTTCCAATAATCCTTGAAAGGCTTCCTTCCCACTTAGGGATCAATCCTTCTGTTAGTTCCACAGATGCAGGAGTTAGAAGAAAATAGTGTTTGAAGACAACGTGAGCGTGTGGATTTACACGCGGGCAGGAATCGCGCAGCCTGGGCCAGCCGCGTGTGAAGACAACGTGCGCGTGTGGATTTACACGCGGGCAGGGTTCGCGCAGCCTTGGCCAGCCGCACTTGAAGACGAAGAGCGCGTGTGGATTTTACACGCGGGCAGGATTCACGCAGCCTGGACCAGCCGCACTTGAAGACGAAGAGCGCGTGTGGATGTTACACGCGGGCAGGATTTACGCAGCCTTGGCCAGCCGCGTATGAAGACAAAGAGCGCGTGTGGACTTTACACGCGGGCAGGATTCACGCAGCCTGGGCCGGCCGCACTTGAAGACGAAGAGCGCGTGTGGATGTTACACGCGGGCAGGATTTACGCAGCCTTGGCCAGCCGCGTATGAAGACAAAGAGCGCGTGTGGACTTTACACGCGGGCAGGATTCACGCAGCCTGGGCCGGCCGCACTTGAAGACGAAGAGCGCGTGTGGATGTTACACGCGGGCAGGATTTACGCAGCCTTGGCCAGCCGCGTATGAAGACAAAGAGCGCGTGTGGATTTTACACGCGGGCAGGATTTACGCAGCCTGGGCCGGCCGCACTTGCAGACGAAGAGCGCGTGTGGAATAGCACGCGAAGGGATAGCTCCAGGAATCAGCGTGTGGCGGAACACACGCTATCGAAGGCCCAAAAGTAGCTGTAGGAATATACCAGGATGTAGATCAGAGGTTCAGCTACACGACGCCAATAGAGACGATCAGAAGCAGCGAGTGAAGTTTCTACGCTGCTTAAATACGTGATACCGTAGTTCACGTGACGAAGCAAAGTCACGTGAAGTTAGCGACGTGAAAAGTGTAAACGTCGTTTTCCCGGTAACGTATCGAATAGCCTCCATTTGGAGTAGAACGGTCTAGCTGTTCTACGAGCGTAGCGTCCAGCATGCATGACAGTGCCATCCCCCAAAGGGACAACCTCTCCCCTTCTTGTGTGGAAGCGCTTCAATAAAGCAGGAGCATGAATGTTGGAAAGAGGTTCCCAGGACCTATCTTCGGGTCCATAGCCCTTCCAGTCCACCAGATAAAATGGTCTACCAGAACGGAGTTTCATATCCAGTATGTCTTGTACCTCGTATTCATCAGACCCCCGCACAGAAATAGCCACAGGCCGTACCGGCAGTCTAGTAGTGTCAGAGAAAGGCTTGATGAGCGAGACGTGGAATACAGGATGCACCCGCCATCGTTGTGGCAAAGCCAGACGTACAGCAGCAGGATTAAGAACATGGAGCACAACATACGGACCGATGAATCTAGGCAACAATTTCTTTTTGCCCGGAATTCTTAAGTTCTTAGTGGATAGCCAGACTTTCATCCCAGCCTTATAGACAGGTGCGGACACCCTATGAGCATCGGCATAGAACTTGTCACGTCGTTTGGCCTGCTCCAAATGCTGCTTCACCTTTCTTTGTAATCTCTTCAGATCACGAAGCGTACGGCCTGCGGCAGGCGTGTCCAGGGATAGATCGGAATCTAGAGGTATTGATCGGGGGTGTTGTCCATAGAGAGCATAGAACGGTGAAGTGCCTATGGCACTATAAGAGTTGTTATAGGCGAATTCAGCCGCCGGAAGTACCGTGAGCCAATCCGATTGGTATTGCAAACACAGACACCGCAGATAATGTTCCATAGTACAATTGACCCTTTCGGTCTGTCCGTCGGTTTGAGGATGATAAGCGCTGGACATTCTATCATCAATTAGTAATGCAGATGTTAAGGCTCTCCAAAAGCGTGACGCAAACTGCGAGCCCCTGTCAGTAATGATTACTGATGGTAGACCAAAGAAACGGAATATATGTTGGATGAATAGATCAGCCAGAACAGTAGCAGTTGGTAAACCAATACAAGGAATAAATAGGGCCAATTTAGTGAAATAATCCACTACGACCCATAGGGTATCATATCCTTGATTTGGGGGGAGTTCCACCACAAAGTCCATAGATATCATGTCCCATGGTTTGGTAGGGACAGGCAGGGATTGGAGTAAGCCCACTGGTTTACCAGGAGTATTTTTACATTGGATACATACAGAACAAGAAGATACGTAGTTTATAACGTCTTTTGCCATGGATGGCCACCAGCACCACCTTTTGAGCAGGTCCAGTGTTTTCTTCTGTCCAGGATGGGCTGCAATCAAGGAATCATGATTCCATTTGAGGGCTTTATCCCGCATTGAAGGAGTTGATAGATAAAGCACCCCCTGTGTGAATGGTAAACCGTTATGCACGTCTAGATTCATATCCTGGACTACTTGTGGATTATTTTTTACCCACTCTTGTATTTCGGTTTTTAAGGATGGTTGAACCGAACACCCACAAATCACATGATCTGCCAATAGCTGGATCTGTACTTGTTTTTCTTCCTGCGCCTCTTTACTCATACGGGACAAAGCGTCCGACTTAACATGTTCTCGGGCAGGACGATAGGTGACCTGGAAATCGTATTGGGCAAAAAAGACATGCCATCTGGCCTGACGGGCCGTAAGGCATTTCATGGATTTGAATGCTTGGAGATTTCTATGGTCAGAGTACACCAACACCTGTTGTTTGGCCCCAAGAAGATGATGACGCCATTCTCGGAAGGCATCTTTGATAGCCAGTAGTTCCCGTTCAGTAACGGTGTAGTTCCGTTCATATGAGGTGAGTTTACGAGAGAAGAAAGCCACTGGGTGTTCCTCCTTGGTTTCTGTGCAGACTTGTGAGAGCACTGCGCCAATAGCGACACTGGATGCATCCGCTTCAACGACAAACTGGCGATCAGGATCCGGATGTTGAAGCACGGGTGCAGTGGTAAATGCTTCCTTCAATTTTTTGAATGCTGCTTGGGCATGTTGGTTCCAACAGAAAGGTACTTTGGAACTAGTTAAAGCCGTCAAAGGAGCTACTGTTTTGGAAAAGGAATGGATGAATCTGCGATAGAAATTCGCAAAGCCCAAGAAAGACTGTAGCGATTTGACGTTATGTGGAATTGGCCAATTCAAGACGGCCTTTACCTTGGAACGACTCATTCGAGCACCTAGATTGGTAATGTCGTAACCAAGGAATTCCACTTCCTGCGAATGAAAGACACATTTTTCGGCTTTCACATAGAGGTGGTTCTCCCTAAGTCTTTGTAGGACTGTAGAAACATGTCTGACGTGTTCCGATAGAGATGAGGAGTAAATCAAAATGTCGTCCAGATAGACAACCACAAATCGGTCCATGATATCTCTGAATATATCATTCATGAAGAATTGAAATGTGGCGGGAGCATTGCACAGACCAAAAGGCATCACCAAATATTCGTAAAGACCATACAGTGTCTTAAAAGCGGTCTTCCATTCGTCGCCTTCACGAATGCGAACCAAATTGTATGCACCTCGCAAGTCCAGTTTGGTGAAGTAGCTGGAAGTGCCTAACTGATCCAACAGCACGTTTATTAGCGGTAAGGGGTATTGGTTTTTGATGGTGATATCATTAAGTGCCCTGTAATCAATGCAGGGTCTGAGGTCTCCCTCTTTCTTAGGAACAAAGAATAGAGGAGATGCAGCAGGAGATTGCGAGGGTCGTATAAAGCCCATGGCTAGCGCCTTGTCAATGTATTCCTTTAACACGACATCTTCTTTAGGTGTTAAAGAATAAACACGGCCTGTAGGAATTTTGGCACCCGGAATCAGTTCGATAGGACAGTCGTACTGTCGATGAGGAGGTAATTGTTCTGCCTGGCCTTTATCAAAGACATCAGCATAATCAGCGTATTCGCATGGTATGATATTGTCGCATTGATGTACAACGCTGATAGCAGAATCCTCCACCACAGAGGCCAATAAGTGTTGTTTATTTGACACCTCCTGACTGGTAAAGCAATGTTCGTTGCAATGAGTCGAAGGATATTGGAGCGATCCCGAAACCCAGTCAACAGTAGGATTGTGAAGGGTTAACCATGCAAGACCAAGTATGATCTCGTACTGCGGAGCAGCAATAACATCGAAGACGATTTCTTCTGAATGGTTATTTGATAACGTCATCCGAACAGGTACCGTCTCCTGGGTTACCATACCAGAAGTTAACACAGATCCGTCCACGGTATTCACCGTTTCGGGTTTTTTTTTGTTTACTAGGGGTAAGGAGCGGTTCTTGGCATAGGTGATGTCTATATAATTGCTGGTGGCGCCAGAATCAACCATGGCCTTGGAAACCACTTCTCGCTCATCACAATGTAACGTCACCTGAACTATTACAGGTGCATGTTTAGGAATGGTACTGGAGTCCGATGAAACACTCGACATAGGGACTCCTGCTAATGTCGAGTTTTGGCGTTTCCCGCACGCTTGACGGGTTTTTTAGGGCATGTTGCCAATAAATGCTCGGAAGAACCACAATACATACATAAGTGGTTTTTTCTTCGGTTCTCCCATTCTGTATTGGACAATCGGCCTCTCACGGCGCCTATTTGCATGGGTTCAGGGTCGTTAGAGATGACTGCTGGTGTCTCTGACCGCCCCGAGACTGGCATGAAGGGCTTTTTCTCTCCCTTTCGAGCATTCCTTCGGGCGTCGATTTGTAGAACCAAATCAAGCAGCTCTGGGAAACCCGTAGGAACCACAGGAACAGTAGATAAGGCGTCTTTCAGTTCTTCAGAAAGACCCTTGTAAAAAACAGCCGTTTTCTTGCTGTCAGGCCATTGGGTTTCCGCCGTCAGTTGATTGAACCGGGCGACGTAAGACATAAGGGGTTGGCTGCCTTGTTGTAGGTTAAGCAACTCCAAATCTGTGGCTTGAGTAGAGTAACGCATGTCAAAGACTTTACTCATAGCAGTCAAGAGATCGTCACAATCGTACAACAAAGGGCTATTAGTTTCCAACAAAGGGTTAGCCCAAGCAGCAGCCGTGCCCCCTAAATGGGAAAGCACGAAGGCTGCTTTTGTGGTTAGGTCAGGAAAAGATGTAGGACGGCAAAGGAAATGGAGTCGGCACTGGTTTACAAAGGTTCTGTAGGTTTTGGGATCACCCGTGAACCTTTCTGGAGGGGCCAAGGGAAACTGAGTGGGCATAACCACGTTAATAGTCTCCTGTGGGGGTGCCGTAGTCCCAGATCCGGATGCGGTAGCCATCGGCGCTTGTGTTCCCTGAGGACTACCATGTAGGGCGTCTTGCATAACGTCCATACGGTGCCGTAACATGTCCTGTGCAGTAACCATTTCGTTTCTCAAATCGTGGATCAACTGTGTCAAAACAGTTAAAGGATCCGTACCCTCCATGGCTTCTGATTCTGTCAGAATGCACCAAAGTATCAACCGAAAAGGATACAATATTCAAAAGGATACAGGAGGTAGGGTCTTCCGGATCCCTGTTCACCCGACTTGATAGTCGTGAAGTCAACAAAGACCTTCCAAATGATACAACCCTCTGGCTGATAAAACAGGCAGAGCGATGGATCACTGGAAAGGGCGTGGGTAAGGTATAGTAATCCAGCCTAGGACAAATTAAAGTATCATGAATAACTGCTCCAACCTGAGTATGATGAGTTAGATAATGGCAGGAATGATCACACTGACCTGTATCTCTGGGTAGAACAATCCAGAAGTCTCTTGATGGATTTGAAATGAAGAACAAAACGACAGGGAAGGGAAAATTAGTAAGGGAGACTTATCCCGGACGGAACGAGGCTCACGCTAGATACGGGTTGAATTCACCACAGGATAGCGTCCAAAGTTCAGTTCAAAGTCACTTCCAATAATCCTTGAAAGGCTTCCTTCCCACTTAGGGATCAATCCTTCTGTTAGTTCCACAGATGCAGGAGTTAGAAGAAAATAGTGTTTGAAGACAACGTGAGCGTGTGGATTTACACGCGGGCAGGAATCGCGCAGCCTGGGCCAGCCGCGTGTGAAGACAACGTGCGCGTGTGGATTTACACGCGGGCAGGGTTCGCGCAGCCTTGGCCAGCCGCACTTGAAGACGAAGAGCGCGTGTGGATTTTACACGCGGGCAGGATTCACGCAGCCTGGACCAGCCGCACTTGAAGACGAAGAGCGCGTGTGGATGTTACACGCGGGCAGGATTTACGCAGCCTTGGCCAGCCGCTTATGAAGACAAAGAGCGCGTGTGGACTTTACACGCGGGCAGGATTCACGCAGCCTGGGCCGGCCGCACTTGAAGACGAAGAGCGCGTGTGGATGTTACACGCGGGCAGGATTTACGCAGCCTTGGCCAGCCGCGTATGAAGACAAAGAGCGCGTGTGGACTTTACACGCGGGCAGGATTCACGCAGCCTGGGCCGGCCGCACTTGAAGACGAAGAGCGCGTGTGGATGTTACACGCGGGCAGGATTTACGCAGCCTTGGCCAGCCGCGTATGAAGACAAAGAGCGCGTGTGGATTTTACACGCGGGCAGGATTTACGCAGCCTGGGCCGGCCGCACTTGCAGACGAAGAGCGCGTGTGGAATAGCACGCGAAGGGATAGCTCCAGGAATCAGCGTGTGGCGGAACACACGCTATCGAAGGCCCAAAAGTAGCTGTAGGAATATACCAGGATGTAGATCAGAGGTTCAGCTACACGACGCCAATAGAGACGATCAGAAGCAGCGAGTGAAGTTTCTGCGCTGCTTAAATACGTGATACCGTAGTTCACGTGACGAAGCAAAGTCACGTGAAGTTAGCGACGTGAAAAGTGTAAACGTCATTTTCCCGGTAACGTATCGAATAGCCTCCATTTGGAGTAGAACGGTCTAGCTGTTCTACGAGCGTAGCGTCCAGCATGCATGACATCAAGACTAGGTCTCAAGAGGGGAGACGGTGACTGAAAGCCCACAATGAGCACACAAAGCAAGGACGCTTACAAATTACTCCAAGAAGGTGTTATATTAAAAATATAGACACATTTATTACAAGGCCTTTGTAACATTGACCATAGTAAAGAATCACGGTAAAACTCAAGTAAACCAACACATCACAATCAAATACAATATATATACAATTACCGAAGGGTCTAAAGAGTTCGAAGCACGAAATATGCAGACCACCTAGATGGGGAGGAAAACAGGCAGTGCAAGGAATCGTTCGGCCCAGTTCGCTTTCAGAGGCCACCTAACTAGAAGGAAGTCTGAGCCCTACGAAGAGTGGAGCCTTGTGCTCAAAGGTACCTGCACACGCTGGTGCTAACAGGCCAAGGGGAGTCTCTTCAAGGAAATCAGGCAGTTCGGAGCGGTGAACAAAGGAGGGCGAACAGATCTCCGCTACTCACTTGCGGGCAGAGCGCGAGTGCGAAAAAGGTGTGCTGTTTAACACAGTGAGGAAAAGCTACAGGCTACTGCAGGAGGGCGACCGGTTCCTAGCGTTGCTACTCACCGGTCCCCGATGCAGGCAGACCCAGGCTTCTCCGGGTCAGTTTCAGTGCTGGCAGGTTCAGATACGAGCAGGGGACGTCTTGGCGTCGTGTAGATTCAGCAGCAGCAGAAGTTAGAGTTGAGGATGTCCCACACGCAGTGAACCCGCACAGATTGTTACCACAGCAGGACAACGAAGCGGCCGTGTGTATTTCAGCCCAATGTACACTCCTCTCTTCAGACCTGGGATTGCCAAGTGTACGAATCGTGTGAGCGTGTTGGGGACTCCAAATACAGCAGCAGCCTGACGGCGGTGACAGAGCAAGACTCCTGTGTAGGCTGGTCAGTCCACTGGATGGCCCAGAGACGCTTCCAAGGGCTTACGTGCAGGAGATGATGAAGATGCCGAGAATAGTTGTTCCCACTATTCCAAAGAGTCGAAGTACCAGTACAGGTCTTCTTGTTCGATCAGTGGCAGAATGGTTTCACAGGGCGACAGCAGTGCAGAGGAGCAGTCCTTCAGCAGGTCACCAGCGATTCCTCGGTTCAGCCTCTTAGTTGCAGGATACTTGGCTCCTGTATCCGTCCTTCGTGAGAACTCAGGAGATCGACATGATAGTGGTGTTTCCAGCCTCCTCTTATCCAGAGTTCCCTTCGCGCCAAAACAGAGAGGACCCAATGGGAGATCTGCTCACAAAACACTCACACCATACGTTGACCTATCACGGACCACGGTGGTCCCAGGCATTCAAGACACACTAAACTCTCTGGCACCCAGGATGTGTATTGGGACCAGACATCCCAGCCCACATCCTGGAGGCACAAACAAGGCATGCAGAAGCCCGCGAAAGCATCTGTGTTTCGTGGGAAAGTACATGCCCAAATAAGGATGGCCCCGGGTCAGCTCAACCTGGGGAAGGTAAAGGGGCAAGACGGTCAACGGACAGGACAAAGAAGCTCGTGGCATGGCCATTTTGGAAGCCAGGCCACCCATTTTGGCCAAACGTGAGAAGCGCGGTTAACAGGGCAAAAGGGAGTTCAAAATACAAAGAAACGATCGCTGCCACCAGTCCCGTCCGTGACATACTTGCACAGTTCGTTATAAATTCATCGAGAGTTACTAGGGCCTGTAGAATGACTAGAGACCCAAGAGCGCGGTAATGTAAGTTATGGTGCACTCTTGTGCCATGTTGCACGAAAGCTGCAACATGAGAAAAGAACTACGGAAAACGTTTCCCGGTACTGACTGTCTTAAGGGCATGTCAGTTTCCCCGTAAGAATGGAGCGAAAGCCCAGAGTGCGGCGGAAGGCTGCGCTTCTCTGGCAAAGTCTAGATCAGGGTGTAAAACAACAGCAAAAAGTTTGGGAGTTGCCACATGGAAGGAAAATTACCTACAATATGAAATCTTTCCTAACACAGTCTAATTGGATTTGTCGATCACCAAACCAAGCTGAAAAACAGCATTTTGAAATTGTATAAACATTGAAATATGCTCATCCACTTAAATAATCATATAACGATGTCACAATGGAAACCATTAAAACATATTAAATATTACATCCCAGTTAAAATGGATCATAACTGATAATTTACAATATTTCATGTATACCGCTTTTCCATGTGTCTCTTCAATTTTGACCGGTTCAGTAGCACATTCCTTGTGCATAACAAATTGAAAGATCATTGATTAAATTGTTCAACAATTTAATGTTAAAATCTTTGATCTCAGAAAGTACATGTTGAGAAAGTTGATTTAATAATTGTCAGTTAAACTATGTAAAAAGATATGTTTAATCAACCGATTACCATTTTTAAATTAGTATTGACATAAAGTCGAACACTGTGTATGTTATGAGTCGGCGTTCATCCCCGGCTATCAGCAAAACCCGGTCACTTACGCCGCTGGCGCTTCGGGTTTCCAAATCTACTACCAGAGGCAGTAGGAAAATTATAGCGCTCCCCAAAAGGATTCGGCATCAAACCGCGTCGTTTTATGCACGATGGAAGTTGCCGTGGAAGTTAGCGGCTCGGAGACTACATCCCCCAGGAAACCTGCTTCCGTACGGTAGTTCACCGGAAGAGCCTCACATTGGCTAGCCCCGCCTTTCTCCATTATTTAGTTCCCGGAGACGGCCAAGACGCTGCTTCTGTTTACAGCTACTACCGGTAATTAGAAGTTCCTTCTTCGATTGCTTTGTGCTTGTGGTTCTTACGGTTTTCGACTCGGATTGTTTACTGGACCTTCTATTGGAATTCCCTCACCTTCTGATCTGCCTTCCCGTGTACCGAAAATCCTGCTTTCCTCCTGGACTCCTCTTCTCCACGTTCTGTTATAGTTCCTGTCAGCCAGTGTACCAGACCTTGCCTGTTTTTGACCTACCTGTCTCAAGAGTCGTCATTCCGATTGGTTGCTCTGTATCCTGCCAGAATTTACCTCCTTAAAACCCATTCACCTGGAAATACCATCCCGACTGTCATCGTCCTTAATCTTTTTCCATCAGTGGGAAGACTTTTGGTGTTAAACGGAACATTGGGTTTGTGCATTTTCAGGACGCTCTGCAGCAGTGCACCATCCCGAATCTAGCGCGACCCTCGTGCCGCCCGGGTAGTAGAACCCTACTAACCTTACCTTTTTCTTATTTTCTCCCTGTCGTTGTGTTCTAACATTTCAAGTACTAAGTCAATTCCCACTGGTAAGATCCTACCCACCTTTTTGTTTGTGTAATTATTTAAACCAGTTAGATACTAAATCTTGTCCTGCTCTTAGGTGATTCCCGGGTTAATTCCTTCATCTATCCTACGGGGGGAGGAAAACAAGAACCCAGGTACTCCTCAGTTAGTAAGGCTTATAAGGGACAACCGTTACCTTTTGTATTACTTACTTGTTGTTCTTTTCTTTTCAGCATGGTTCGTGGCGGTACGAATTCTCTCCGCCCTTCTGGGTGATCAGTCCCCTTGTCTGGTTAACTACAGCAAGTGGTCATATCATTTTGAAGGTCTATTTTCCCTCGCAGAGAGGAGGCTTAGGTAGAGGCCCTACTTAAGCTCCTTCAAGCAAAATTCTGGGTTTGGATGCTTCCTGGTTCCTCGCACTCATCCCACCGGTGAGTAACAAAAACAGAAGCCATGGAAGAAGCGGATCCTTTGGCTGCTTTGTTTCGTTTAGTGTCTGAGTTACGATCAGACATGACATTGGCCCATGACGCCATGCATCAAAGGATCGACAGCTTACGGAATATTCAAAATCCCCAGACACTCGGAGTAGACATGGAAGGTGCAACCGCCTCAGGTTCTGGTCTACCTTCAGCTTCAGCCTCAGGGTTTTCTGCGACACCGGTTTTGATGGCCACGCAATTCCCGTTGGCCCCTCCGGAAAGGTTTACTGGAGATCCGAAACAATATCGAACCTTTATAAACCAATGCAAATTGCACTTTCTGTGTCGGCCCGCCGCCTTTCCAAACTCCACAACCAAGGCAGCCTTTATTCTTTCACATCTAGGAGGTACAGCGGCTGCATGGGCCAACCCTTTGCTTGAGTCCAACAGTTATGTTCTTTATGACTGTGACAAACTCATATTGGCCATGAATAGGGTCTTTGACAATCGTTATAAATCCCAAGCCTCGGATCTGGAGCTGCTGGGTCTACGACAAGGCAATTCTTCTCTTTTTTCTTTTCTTACCAGATTCAATCAGCTGGCTGCGGAGACAGACTGGCCCGAAGAAAAGAAATCAGCTGTATTCTATCAGGGGTTATCTGAAGAATTAAAAGATATCCTAGCCACAGTACCGGTTGTCCCAACCTCTTTTGGTGAATTGTTAGACTTAGTCTTACAAATAGATGCTAGAAGGTCTGAAAGAAGAGGAGAACGTAAAACAGCCATCCCTACACCCACTCCGGCAGATTTAGCTCCTCCTTCTGTTTCGAATCCCGAACCCATGCAGATAGGGGCCGTGAGGGGTCCCTTGACTCAGGCACAACGGGAATACAGACGTTCGCATAACTTATGCATGTATTGTGGGTCTTCGGAACACCATCTGAAAGATTGTCCTAAAAGACCCGTTAAAAAGGCGGGAAACGCCAAATCCCGGCGGTAGATAGAGTCCCTACGCCGGGAGTGTCTTCTTTGGGCTCACAGAGTACCTTATCCGCCCCTGTTAGTCTACCTGTGTCCTTCACCACTGCCGATGACGCCACATTTTCCTCTTTGGCTATTATAGACTCAGGAGCTACAGGGAATTATATGGATTTCGACTATGCTACAAAGAACCATGTCTCATTTCTACCAAAGGCTCAACCTGAGAGGGTCCATACTGTGGACGGCACAACCTTGGTATCCGGTTTGGTCACACAAAACACCACTCTTGTTAGCATGAAAACCGAAGATGGTCATGTAGAATCAATCTCGTTTGATCTAATCAAAGCTCCGCAATATCAAGTCATATTGGGAATTCCGTGGTTACAACACCACAATCCTGCTATTGATTGGGTAAAGAAGAGTGTTCGTTTTCCTTCTCCGGAGTGCAATGAGAACTGCTTTCTGGACACATATGTCTGCCCTGATTCTTCTTGCCAGGCTCTTGTGGCTTCCGTGTCTCTCATAGGCGCCATTATTCGGGATCCTAGTACAGGTATTCCCCTTGAATACGAATCCTTTCGGGACGTGTTCGACAAGGGTAGGGCAGATCGATTGCCGCCTCATAGGCCCTACGACTGCCCGATAGACCTAATACCAGGGACCAAAATACCAACCGGAAGGGTCTATTCACTTACTATACCAGAAGACAAGGTATTGAAAGAATATATCGATAAAGCCCTGGCCACAGGCTTTATTCGAACCTCAAAGTCCCCGGCTGCATCACCGTTGTTTTTTGTCCCTAAAAAGGAGGGGGACCTGCGCCCTTGTATAGATTACAGGGCATTGAATGCTATTACAGTTAAAAATCAATATCCTCTTCCGTTGATATCAGTGCTTCTGGATCAACTTGGTTCATCAGTGGTATTTACTAAACTTGACCTCAGGGGGGCCTATAATCTCGTCCGGATTAGAGCCGGGGACGAGTGGAAAACTGCCTTCAAGACACGTTACGGTCTGTTCGAATACTTAGTAATGCCATTTGGACTCTGCAATGCCCCGGCCACCTTTCAGGCTTTCATGAATGACATTTTCCATGATTATCTGGATCAATTTGTTGTAGTTTATCTAGATGATATTCTCATTTACTCATCCTCCATGAAGGAACACCTTATACACGTGCGTCTTGTGTTACAGAGGTTAAGGGAGAACCACCTGTACGTCAAGGCAGAGAAATGTGTATTTAATTCTCCGGAGGTTGAGTTCCTTGGCTATGACTTGACCAATCGTGGCATTCGTATGAGTCAATCTAAAGTCAAAGCGATTCTGGAATGGCCCGTTCCTACATCAGTCAAGGCACTTCAGTCTTTCTTGGGGTTTTCCAACTTCTATCGACGTTTCATCCATTCATTTTCGTCGATCTCTTCTCCTTTAACGGCACTCACCAGCTCCAAAAAACCATTTGCTTGGAATCCTGAGGCACAACAAGCCTTTGAAATCCTGAAGACCGCCTTTTCGACGGCCCCGGTACTGCAACACCCGGACCCTCTCCTCCCTTTCTTTGTAGAGGCGGACGCCTCCGGTTCAGCTATTGGGGCGGTTCTGTCGCAGGAGTGTCCTGATTCGGGAGAAATCCATCCTGTGGCATATTTTTCCAGGAAATTGACCCCGTATGAACGCAATTATCCCATCACAGAGCGTGAATTGTTAGCTATCAGGGATGCCTTTGCGGAATGGCGTCATCATCTGTTGGGGGCCCGTCACCAGGTTGTTGTTTATTCAGATCACCGCAGTCTCCTTGCATTCAAATCCATGAAATGCCTTACAGCCCGACAAGCTCGTTGGCATCTTTTCTTCTCCCAGTTCAACTTTGTCATCACATATCGACCGGCTCGCCTCAATGCATGTGCCGACGCTCTGTCAAGATTACCTCACAGTTCTTGTATTTCTAAATCTGATCGTCCCTTGTTGTTGCCTGAAAGGGTGGTTTGTGCTTGCACTCCTCAACCTTCGCTCCGTGCCCTTATATCATCTTGGGTGACCTCAAACAAGGAGGAATGCGAATCGTTGAATCTCGACATTGTTCAGGATCTGCCTTATATCCAGGGTCGTCTCTTCATTCCTCCTGGTGAAGCACGACTTCGAGCTTTAACTTGGTCACACGATTCATTGATGGCAGCCCATCCAGGACAGCAAAAGACGTTGGAGTCATTACGCCGTTGGGCCTGGTGGCCTTCGATGTCTAGGGATGTCATCGACTATGCGAAGTCTTGCTCAGTGTGTGCCCAATGCAAGGTTTCTAGATCCAAACCTGTAGGTCTTTTGCATCCCCTTCCAGTACCGCATAAACCTTGGTACATGGTTTCCATGGACTTCATCGTGGACCTACCTCCTCTCGACGGTTATGATACCGTTTGGGTTATTATTGATTACTTCTCCAAGATGGCTTTGTTCATCCCTTGTGCTGGCTTGCCTTCGGCCCCTGTCCTGGCTTCATTGTTTCTCAAACATGTCTTTCGTTTCTTTGGACTTCCCTCTATCATTGTATCGGACCGTGGTCCTCAGTTTACGTCCCGCTTTTGGAGGGCTTTGACTTCTTCACTAAACATCGATGATCGTTTCAGTTCTGCCTACCATCCACAAACCGATGGACAGACTGAGAGGACAAACGCCACACTGGAACAATTCCTCCGATGTTTATGTCTCCAATTCCAGTCTACCTGGCTAAAAACGCTTGCTCCTGCCGAGTTCGCCTACAATAACTCGGTACATTGTGCCTCAGGGGTATCGCCGTTTTTTGCCTTATATGGTTTCCATCCACGTTCATTGCCTTTAGACCCGGCGCTCCCCATTGACAACCCGGCTGCTCAGGCTTGTGTACGGGACCTGGATTCAGTCCGTAGGGAAGTTCGATCCCACCTTCTACTTGCACAGGAGAGGGCTAAAAAGTACGCTGATCGACATCGGCTTACCGCTCCAGAATACAAAGTAGGCTCAAAAGTCTGGCTGTCTACACGTAATCTACGTATTCCGGGCAAACGTATGCTTCTACCAAAGTTTGTGGGTCCTTTCTCCATTACGGAGGTGTTAAATCCAGTGGCAATGCGTCTTTCTTTGCCGCCTTCATGGAAGATACATCCCGTATTTCACGTCAGCCTCATCAAACCATGCCTTCTTACCACGCGTCTTCCAACTCGGCCTTGTGCTGTTCGCGTGGATGGCGAGGATGAATATGAAGTGGCTGATATTTTGGACTTTCAACTCCGTAGGGGTCGACCCTTTTATTTGGTCGACTGGAAGGGATACGGGCCTGAGGACAGGTCTTGGGAGCCCTTGGGCAATATCCACTCGCCTGTTCTTCTGCGCCGCTTCCATGCCCGCAGGGGGTTGCCGCCGCCTTTGGGGGAGGATACTGTTATGAGTCGGCGTTCATCCCCGGCTATCAGCAAAACCCGGTCACTTACGCCGCTGGCGCTTCGGGTTTCCAAATCTACTACCAGAGGCAGTAGGAAAATTATAGCGCTCCCCAAAAGGATTCGGCATCAAACCGCGTCGTTTTATGCACGATGGAAGTTGCCGTGGAAGTTAGCGGCTCGGAGACTACATCCCCCAGGAAACCTGCTTCCGTACGGTAGTTCACCGGAAGAGCCTCACATTGGCTAGCCCCGCCTTTCTCCATTATTTAGTTCCCGGAGACGGCCAAGACGCTGCTTCTGTTTACAGCTACTACCGGTAATTAGAAGTTCCTTCTTCGATTGCTTTGTGCTTGTGGTTCTTACGGTTTTCGACTCGGATTGTTTACTGGACCTTCTATTGGAATTCCCTCACCTTCTGATCTGCCTTCCCGTGTACCGAAAATCCTGCTTTCCTCCTGGACTCCTCTTCTCCACGTTCTGTTATAGTTCCTGTCAGCCAGTGTACCAGACCTTGCCTGTTTTTGACCTACCTGTCTCAAGAGTCGTCATTCCGATTGGTTGCTCTGTATCCTGCCAGAATTTACCTCCTTAAAACCCATTCACCTGGAAATACCATCCCGACTGTCATCGTCCTTAATCTTTTTCCATCAGTGGGAAGACTTTTGGTGTTAAACGGAACATTGGGTTTGTGCATTTTCAGGACGCTCTGCAGCAGTGCACCATCCCGAATCTAGCGCGACCCTCGTGCCGCCCGGGTAGTAGAACCCTACTAACCTTACCTTTTTCTTATTTTCTCCCTGTCGTTGTGTTCTAACATTTCAAGTACTAAGTCAATTCCCACTGGTAAGATCCTACCCACCTTTTTGTTTGTGTAATTATTTAAACCAGTTAGATACTAAATCTTGTCCTGCTCTTAGGTGATTCCCGGGTTAATTCCTTCATCTATCCTACGGGGGGAGGAAAACAAGAACCCAGGTACTCCTCAGTTAGTAAGGCTTATAAGGGACAACCGTTACCTTTTGTATTACTTACTTGTTGTTCTTTTCTTTTCAGCATGGTTCGTGGCGGTACGAATTCTCTCCGCCCTTCTGGGTGATCAGTCCCCTTGTCTGGTTAACTACAGCAAGTGGTCATATCATTTTGAAGGTCTATTTTCCCTCGCAGAGAGGAGGCTTAGGTAGAGGCCCTACTTAAGCTCCTTCAAGCAAAATTCTGGGTTTGGATGCTTCCTGGTTCCTCGCACTCATCCCACCGGTGAGTAACAGTGTATATGTAACTTTTTAAAAAGACATATTTGAAAACTGTACCTGATAATCTTCAGAGATGTCACAGGGACTTGGTGCGAGATCACCCTGCAAAAAATATTGATTAAATTGTGGCCCCTTTAATGCTTTGTAATGCTATTTTGTTTCACCAATTTCATTTTTCGCTAAGCAGCTAAAAGTTTATAAACAAAAGCATACACCATTCATATAGTGAAAGGGTCTATGCTATTCAGTGACAAAATACATTTGTCGGAAAATTTACTTTCATTGTTGCATGTGTTTCTGCAAAAAATATATCAAGGTTGTTGATCTAATGCTTTGCAATTTGCTGAGAGTATTGCAAATTATCAAAAAATAAGTTATCTTAAATGTAAAAAAGATATTGATAATCAATAACTATTAGAATAAATCAATACATTATCACTTCCCATACCTCATCCTGCAGACCGGTTGCATTAGAAGAATAGTATGTTGTTGAAGTTCCAGGTTCCGTCTATATAACAGTAATTGTAATAATAAAGATGCAAAATCAACAAAATAAATTTAATGTAAAAGATGGTCGATATTGAAAAAAGTCCACAAGCCAGTGTGTATCAAAAGCTAATATCATACATAATCATCAATATGTTTTAAGTTGAGCTTGAACAAATGCATATTTTGAATAGTCGCAAAATTATTTGAAAGCAGAGCGAGGTTGCTGTTTACTCCTAAATAGTGTTCGTAGCATCACTGTCCTTTAATCGATGTATATATTCATATCATTGTTCAATAGAAATGGATTAGTATTATATTTTAGACCAAATCAAAAACAATTAAAAAGTGTGCAAGTTGCTTGGCCTCACCATTAGGATATTGGACATGTCTGTGGTTTCCTCTATGGTAACTGTCTATAATTCCATCAGTGAGGTCTACTTAAAGACAGACATGGTAACTTTAAAATAATGACCAATTTTTAAAGGACGCGTTGTGTGTTTGTGTGTGTGTGTGTATTTTATTTGTTTGGAAAGGCTCCCATTGCACTAAACTATTCGAGTATCTCTAAAGTAGGGATACACAAAGTAATCTAAAGTTAGAAAAGTACAAGCCACAATACATTGTGCCACAAAGGAAACTTGTGTAGTAAAATATCAATGGAAATATTCCCCAAAAACGTGTAGTAAAATATCAATGGAAATATTCCCCAAAAACTGAAAACCGATCATTATGTTACCTGTTCACAGACTATTTCAATAGATTGAGTGGTCATTTATAAGACCTATTATACAGGCAAATTTAGAAAATGGTAAAATAAATTTAAAAAATGCAGCGTCCACTAGTCACCTGGGTCAGCCTCTGCTGACATTCTGTTGGAACTGCATTGGGAAGTAATTTGCGAAGGGTCTGGGGTGACGCTTTTTAGTGTACTGTGATTGTTCGTGCATATCTTCTGAGAAGTGCAAGCGGCAGACGCGGAATGGATTGCCCCCCATGTCATCCAAGACATCCTTGGCCCTGCTTTCAATTTCGGACACAGGAAATCTGCAGCTCAAGAGCCATTTTCTTATTAAATTTAAATCCTTTGGAAATACATGCAGGACTGTTATTGGGGAGGAGCTACTGCCCTCCTGAACACCCAAGCGCTTTACAATTAGGCTAGACTTCTCTAAGCACTATAGCACTGAGAAAGCTTTTTTCATGCAAAAATAATCACATACAGGCGTGGCCAGGCACTAAATGAAAATAGTTAGTATTTAAATATAAGGTGAAAATAACTATTTGTTGAATGAATTTGTAAAAATGTTACATTGTATTTGGTTTTCTCAGAGCCCGGTAAAAAGCAGAATCCTCTGTGCCAAAAGGAATGTAGCCTGTGTTAAAAATAGACTACAGGCAATGCCGTAGTGTTCGCAAAGGCTGGCCGAGCACACGAGGTAGCTCAGCAGCTGTTCCCTGTCCATCAAAACACCCAGGCAGGCTTGGGCTCATACACACAATGTAACAGTATGAGAAAACAGGGTTCTAAGCAGAATTACTGGACCAGATAAAATATAAGAATATTGAGTGAAGTGTTCAGAGTATGGCGGGAAGGTGTGTTTATATTTAAATGTTTATAATATAGCAAATGATCATCAACAGGAGGTACAATTAATTCCTGTCTAGGCAGCAGTTTGCTAAGTAGTTTGTAACCTGGCCATGCAAGAAGGACTGCAGAGTCCCTTGTAAGGCAAGAAGAACAGTTTTGGATGAGCTATGCCAGTATTCAGTAACCAAGTTGAACAGTATATAAGGCGCCTGCTTGGCATCAGTCTAGAGGAGCCAGCCACGGAAGGAATGAATGCTTGTCGGGGATGGGGGGGGGCAGAGTCCTTTGCCCCTCGCATACTTATTTGTGTACAGATTAAATTAACCTTGCACGATAAGACTCTTGGACTTAATTCCCTAGAGGGATGAACTTTAATCTGGTGTGAGCGTCATTAGGTGTACCCCAATATATTTAAGGGGTACCCCTGTAAATATGGGCTACCTTTCACTGTACTGTGACCTTTAGCATGACTGTTATTATTGCAACCCAAAATAATACAAGAAGGCATTGTTGGATTGTCCCAATGATCACTATTAAACATATCGCAGTAAGTAAATCAAACCTCATATTCCTTTACTAATAAAAACAATTTATTAAAAAAATGGCATCTCAAGCAAACGTGCATTGAAAACATCCACTACGAAAGATTACATTTGGAAACAATACTCTGTAAAGTGATGTGCTAATTACAGAGATAAAAATGCGTAGGTTGGTTGATAATGGTGTAGACCTTTTGAATAAAATAAATGACTAGGGTTGTGCATTGAGTATAAAGAAATAGAAAGTAGCCTAGCAGAGAACATTGACATTACAGAAAACAATAGTAAAAGCTGACTAACCGCTACTTAGAAGATCAGATGTGCCGTCTAAGCAAGTAAGGTAGAAAGTGGAGAGCTGGCAATATCAGTCATCGATATCACAGATGTTTTCTTGTTAACTCCCACAGTGTTTATAAAGGATTACAGACGTGGGTGTGTATGTGAATGTCTGATGCTTTGTTCACACCCACCAGGCCTTTATGACAATGTTTAACCTCCTCAATCTTGCCAGTGCAGCCCCCTTGCGAGCGCTTGGCCACAGGTGCGAACTGTCAGTGATTGCAGGAGGGGATGGATGTGGGTGAGACGAGAGCAATCAGCACTTAAAAATGTTCATTGCAGGGATGGGGCCTTCAAGGGGGAGTCTGTAGATACCGGGTGTCTGTGGTGGCCATCTGGTTAATGGTCCCCATGCGAAAGAACCATTTGTGGTGTACATATTGGGCACCTTGAGCGTTCCTATCCTCCCAGCCCCCTTGCAAGTGAGCGCATGCCCACAGCAGCAAACAGCCATTGATGGCGGAGGGCAGATGGATGTGGATGAGGGGAGCGCGATAGGCACACCAATCTTTTACGATACTCTTAGATGTTTGGACGTATTGTGGACGTACAAAAAGAGTCTAACTGTTCAGATTAACTAATTTTTTATTTAGTTCAGTAAAGTGGATGGCAATGACACTCAAATTATACTGCTGCGATTGAGATACTGTCTGTATAAATCCAAGGTATTGTCTGGGGTCAATGGGGAATTCATCACAAATGGCTCAAACCACGCAGGCAGGTATTACTCGTCGAACGCAAAATCCAAGTCTTCCATGAATCCACCAATGTAAAGGCATTGATGTGCCACAAGTCTGTAGCACCTGTGTAAGAGAGATGATCTGATAAGTTATTTATAACGCGCCTGTACAGAAGTCTTTCTAAATGTGACAACAAAAAGGAGGGAAGACAGAGGGAGGACAAAACAAACAATCTTACTAGGCCTTGTCATTCAGATCGTGCAAGTTCAACAATGCAAAGTGCAGGGGGAGGGAGAGGAGGGGGGAGTGCTGGGGTGAGGGAAGGGGGGGGGAGTATCAGGGCAGCATTGCTCTGAGGATGAGCAGCCAGGGAAGCACAGCTCTGGGTAAGTGCAAGGAGGCAGGGGACTGTCTGGTTCCAGTTACAGCCCCTAGGTGCATGGTGGGCCCGGAGGCAGTGCAGGGGCGACTGGTCATGGAGGAGCCTGGTATCCAGTGAGATTCTGTGGGTAGCCAGGCAACCAGTCAGCACAGCAGACCTGAAGGTCAGCAGGGTAGAGAGCGAGAGAAAGCAGTAAGTTCTTGAGCTGCTTCCGGAACTTCCGGTGGTCTGGCTCAAGTTTGAGAGGGGGAAGGAGGCAATTCCAGAGGGAGGCACCTGCAGAGGAGAGGGAGATCTACCCCCCACTATCTGCCCGGAGAAGCGTCTCACCCTCAGAGTTGGAGGTGGCTGAGCAAAGGGCTGGAGATCGGAAGATAGTTGGATGTAGTGCCGGCCCCGGCCCCAGAAAGCCTTGTGGACGATGCAGAGGGTCTTGAACCTGTTCCTTGCAGCCACTGCGAGCCAGCAGAGGGATTTCGGGGCTGGAGAGATATTGTCCCTGGGCTTGAGGCCAAGGACAAGTCTTGCGGTCCTATTCTGGATCAGTTGCAGAGGGTAAAGGAAGGAATATTGAGAAAGAGGATGTTGCAGTAGTCCAGCCTAGAGAGAACCTAGACTCTGGAGACAATGAGCTTCTGGGGAAAAGTGAGAAAAGGAAGAATACCTCCGACGAGGTGCAGGTGGTAGTCGGCCTTCTTGGCAAGGTCCATGATGTGAGAGAGAAATGGAGAGTGGAGTCGAAGATGACACAAAGGTTTTTTGCCTCACAGGAAGGCAAAGGAAGAGGGCCCAAGGAGGGCGGCCAGTGTGAAAGAGGGAAAGCGGGAGCAAGGGTTCCAATGAGACGGATATCCGTCTTACTGGCATGAAGTCAGAGATCTTTGCAGGCGCACCAATCCAGAATAGCGAATCGACAGGAATGAGAAGAGAGGAGGATGAGGGGAGCCTGAAAGAGGGCTAAGTGTCATCCACATAACACTTAAAGTTGGAGGAGAAGGTAGAGATCAGGTGGGCCAAAGTGGCCAAGTAGACATTGAAGAGCCAGGGTGAGAGGTTAGAGCCCTGGGGAACACCATGTGAAGACAGGTGGTGGAGAGAAAGGGCCCAAGTTAGACCTGGGAGGGTCGGTCCAGAAAGGAAGGAGGTCAACCACTCAAAGGCCTGATTTGGCATGATCCATGATGCCCAGGTTCTCAGAGTCGATTGATCAGGATGGCTTGATTGACCGTGTCAAAGGCAGCGGACAGGTCAAGAAGGATGAGGACAGAAGGAAGCGTTGAATCAAGATTAGTGAGCAGATCTTAATGGGTGTGAAGTGATTGAAGTAATTTACTTTGTTGAAATGACATGGAACCCTTGGAAGAGCAAGAATCCCATGTCTGCATGGCATCTGGAGCATGAAGGATGGAAATGGTAACAGAAATAGTTTACTTGAATGAACCAAATAATTGAATTTTATTTGTTTGCACTACCTTGTAAAATGTAAGGCATTGTTATGCTTTAAAAAGTATCTTTCGAAGGGATTGTGTCCTCCGACGTATTCCTCATCTTAGATATATCCTTCCAGCTCTGCTGGCCTCGGAAAATTTTTTCTCCAGAGGGCGCTGCGCGTCGACGTCCCTCGAGTCGATGACCCTCGACAGCCGCCGTATCGACGCTCGACGTCATCCTGCCTATAAAGGCCGCGCGCAGCGTCCGTTGCTCAGTTCCGTTTTTCCGCGCTACTCGGTGCCTCGGAATACCGTTGCTCAGTTCTTAGTACTATTTACTTCAAGTTATTCGAATACGTACTCGATGGCTTCCTCGTCGGAACCGACAACTCCTCGATCCGGCTTCAAAAAATGTCGAGATTGTGGGAAAAAGATGTCGTTGACCGATCCTCACAGAAATTGTCTGTGGTGCTTGGGAGCCGAACACCATTGTTCGGAGTGCGAGGACTGTATGTCCATGACAGCTAAGGCCCTGAAGGAGCGTAGGGGGAAGCTGGAGAAAGGTAAGACTTTTAAAGCTTCTTCTTCTTCGACGAAGTCGAGACATTCGTCTCCTCGTCACCATTCACGCTCCAGATCTCGGAGTGGGTCTCATCACTCCTCGAGATCGAAACACTCGAAGAGGAAACGTCGAAGATCCCCTTCTCCGTCTTCCTCTTCCTCTGTTTCGCCAAAAAGAATCCCTTGCCCCACGAAACATAGTTCCCGGGCTGAATGGGAGGAATTCAGAAAAAACATGATGAGCGTCTTCGAGAAAGCGGCCTCGACCCCCTCGAAGACTGCCGAGAGCGATGCTCTGGTCGAAAGACCCAAAGGTCAAAAACGCCGCGAGTCGCAGTACCCGGCGAAAGAAACCTCTCGAGCGCGTCTCGAACCCTCGAGTAGGACTATGACCTCCAAACCTTCCTCGAAGGTTCCGTCGACGCCGTCGACGAAGGTTCCGTCGACGTCGAGGTCTTCGACGCCGTTGTCGAAGGAACCTTCGACTCACAGGTCTGTCGACTCGACGCCGGCCTCGACACCGGCGTCGACGCCGAGAAAAGTCACGATGACCACACATCCAGTGACGATTCCCAGGCCCTCGACGTCGATGGCGTCGATATTGTCGAGTAAAATTCCAATTCTGTCGAGGTCCTCGAGGCCTCCACCTCTGTTTTCGACGCCACGCTCGAAGCCTTCGGCGTCGACGACATCGACGCTTTCGAGGCCAATAATGACAAGTTCAGCACCCTCTGCCTTGGAAATGGGATTTACTCCCTTTATTAGTTCAGAACAATTGAGAACTATATCCTCAATTTTAGAAGAGGGTGATTTGTCAGAACAAGATGAGTTACAGGGACCTGTAACCCCAGTTAGAGAGGAATTTTCCTCTGAAGAGCGCAGATTAAAGGATCTTCATGATTCTTTACATGAGGCAAGTGGTTTAGACACTTCCCCTGAGGTGGATTTTGCTAAACCAGACCCGGGGGAGCATGCTGAAACCCCCTACAGAGCCTTAATGGCCAGAATTACAGAGTTCATGGGGTGGTCTACACCTTCACAATCTTTCCAGCAAGATGACCTCACGGATATTCTTGACAAAGGCCCACAAGAGGATCCAGTGGTGCCCTTTCATAAAGCTCTTCAGAGAAAGATCATGACAAACTGGGAAACCCCAGATGTAATACCAGCAGTAAATAAAAAACTGTCTGCAAAGTACAGGGTATCTTCCACAGACCCAGAGTTCTTGTCTAAACATCCATCCCCAGAAAGTCTGGTGGTACAAGCAGCATCCTCTACCGACGTCAAGACGGCTTATCCTACTGTCCCACAGGACAGGGACGATAAAAAATATGATGCTATGGCTAAGAAAGTCTTTTCAGCATGTAGCATGGCGTTAAAGTCTGTTAATGCTACTTGCACCCTTGCTAGGTTCAGCCATACACTTTGGGAGTGTGCTTCTACAGCGGCTGACTGCATCCCGGAGGGAGAAGAAAGGGATGCGTTCCTGAATATTATACAGGACGGTAAAGACGCTATGTGCGAATCCCTCCAGACGGGCATTGATTCGGCTGACAGTATCAGCAGAGCAATGGCGGCAAGTACATCAACCAGGCGGTTCGCTTGGTTGAGAAAGTCGGGTTTTGCCCCAGATGTGCAAGCCAGGCTCTTGAACATGCCATTTGATGGCTCTTCTTTGTTCGGGAAAAAGGCGGATGACAGTTTAGAGAAACTGCAAACTTCAAAAGCAGCAGCAAAATCCCTAGGAGCTGCAATCCGTCAGACTCCTTTTCGTCCCACAGGAACCTCTGCAAGGGGCAAGTCCTTTCGCTTCTACTCCTCATTCGGAAGAGGTAGAGGACGACCGGCTCAAAGGGGTCAAAGAAGAACTACCCGAGGTGGACGGGGTAGATATTCTAAAGCCGCAGCAACAGCAGGTGCCTCTTTACCATCGGCATCTGCATCAGCCGCCCCAAAACCACTCTGAGGACTTCCCTCACAGGACACCTGTAGGAGGCAGGTTGACTCAACATCTGGCGGAATGGCAGGCTATCACGTCAGATGCTTGGGCATTGGAAACAGTTGCCCAAGGTTACTGCCTACCTTTCCTACGTATACCTCAGAGTCATCCACCGGGGATCAGCTCTCAGAAAGCTCCAGATCCGCTCCTCTTGCAGGAAATTATAGACCTGCTAGAGAAAGGTGCCATAGAACCGGTACCTGTAGCGGAGAGGAACAAGGGCTGGTACTCCCCTTACTTTCTCATTCCAAAGAAAGACGGAGGACTGAGACCCATCTTGGACTTGCGAGAATTGAACAAATTCCTCAGGAAAGACAAATTCAAGATGGTCACTCTTTCTCAGATCCTCCAGGCCCTTCAGTTTCAGGACTGGTTGGTATCTCTGGACCTTCAGGACGCTTATTTCCATGTGCCTATCCATCTCAAACACAGGAAATACCTGAGGTTCGCAATTGGCAACTCTCAATATCAATTTCGAGTACTGCCTTTTGGGCTGACCTCCGCCCCGAGGGTCTTCACCAAGTTAATGTCGGTAGTGGCGGCAAGTCTAAGGAGGGAAGGGATTCACGTCTACCCCTACCTGGACGATTGGCTGATCAGGGCTGTTTCTCCGCAGCAAGCTCAGATCCAGCTAAATCACGTATGCTACTCCCTTCACAAGCTGGGCTTCTCCCTCAATTTAAAGAAGTCTCAAATGATACCATCGCAGAGACTCCAGTTCATAGGAGCGATCCTGGATACTTCCCTGGGAAAAGCCTCGCCACCAGAGGTGAGGGCTCAAGATATTCTACAGATGGTTACCAAGTTCCAACTTGCCCAACGTCTCCCAGCTTTCGACTTTTTGAGGTTGCTAGGCCTCATGGCATCCTGCATTTTCCTTGTGCCAGAGGCTCGCCTGAGAATGAGATCCCTCCAGTGGACACTGAGGACTCAGTGGTCACAATTCTCAGGGAGAATGACAGATCTTCTTCAGGTTCCCGGCAGGGTGGCTCGAGACCTTCAGTGGTGGGCCTGTCAGGAGAACATTCTGAAAGGAGAACAGTTTTGGCAACCCTGGCCGGAGATAACAGTAGTCACGGATGCCTCACTCACGGGGTGGGGAGCCCACGCCAACGACTTGACCATCAGCGGTCGTTGGTCTCCATCGGAGTCCAGACTACACATCAACCTGTTAGAGCTGAGAGCCATCAAACTTGCGTTGAAGGCTTTCCTGCCAGTTGTACAAGGGAAGAACGTCCTGATAATGACGGACAACACGGTGGCCATGCATTACCTCAACAAAAGAGGAGGCGTAGGATCACTACCCCTGTGCAGAGAGGCGATGCAGCTCTGGTTTTGGGCAATCCAAGAAGGAATCTCTCTATCGGCAGTTCACCTAGCCGGAGAGAAGAACTTGACAGCGGACGCTCTGAGCAGGCAGAACACAGTCTCCCACGAGTGGGAGCTAGCTCAGGAAGTCCTTCACGAGATCTTCGCCCTTTGGGGAACCCCTCAGGTAGATCTGTTCGCCACCAGCCTAAACAGGAAATGCGACCTGTTCTGCTCAAGGGAATTTCCTCCGAGAGGAGCTCTGGGAGACGCGTTCATAGTGGACTGGGAGTTTCCGCTTCTGTACGCGTTCCCACCGATCCCTGTCATTCCTCAAATGATCAGGAGGTTGAGAAGATTCCGGCGAACCATGATCCTAATTGCCCCGGATTGGGCCAGGAGAACGTGGTACCCGGACCTTCTAGACTTGTCCATCTGCCCTCCTTTTCGACTTCCTCTCAGAGAGAACCTACTCTCACAGAAGGGAGGTCAGGTTCTCCATCCAGACATCAAAACCCTCAACCTTCACGCTTGGCTTCTGAACGGCTGAGGTACAAGGATTGGGACCTCCCTGATGATGTTATGGAGGTGTTGCTTTCGAGGCCAGCAACAAAGTCTTTATACCGCTGCCGTTGGAACAGATTTTGCAGCTGGTGTAGAGAACAGAATATCGACCCATTTTCATGTGGTACACCAATGGTTTTGTCCTTCCTACTATATTTGGCAAATTCAGGCCTTCAAGTTGGCACAATTAAGGGCTATCTCGCAGCGCTATCTATCTTTAAGCGTACTGCGGAGGAACCATCCTATTTCAAATTACCCTTGGTAATACAGTTTCTAAAGGGGTTAACCAATGTTTATCCCCCAAGACCATTCCAAGTTCCCCTATGGGATTTAAACTTAGTATTAACTTTCCTGATGGGGACACCTTTCGAACCTCTCCATTCTTGTTCGTTAAGATTCCTTACCCTTAAGACTGTTTTATTAATAGCACTTACATCTGCTAGAAGGGTGAGCGAATTACAAGCTCTTTCTTGTAAACCCCCTCATACAATCTTTCACAAAGACAAAGTTGTCCTGCAAGTGAAGCCTAATTTCCTCCCAAAAGTAGTCTCTGAATTCCATATCTCTCAGAAGATTATCCTACCATCTTTCTATCCTCCTCCTCACCCGGGGAAAGAGGAAGAGAGGCTACACAGACTAGACCCTAGGAGGGTTTTAAGTTTTTACATTAGTAGACTAGCCAGGATAAGACAGGCAGACCAGCTGTTTGTAGGCTACGCAGGTCACAAGCTGGGGTTACCAATAACTAAGCAGACCATTTCCAGATGGATCATTCTAGCCATTCTGGAATGTTATAAATTGGCAGGGAAAGAGCCCCCTCAAAACCTCAGGGCTCATTCGACCAGAGGTATTGCAGCTTCATCGGCCCTCAAAAGAGGCGTGCCGATTAAAGACATATGTGCGGCCGCTACATGGTCGTCTGTCCATACCTTTACACGATTTTACAATCTGGATTCCTCCTCTAGTCAAGAGACTAGGTTTGGAAGGGCTGTACTGCATTCTATTCACCAATAGAAGACAGCGTGAAGTCAGTACTCCCTCCTCCGAATATAGAATACTGCTATGGGAGCCTATCTAAGATGAGGAATACGTCGGAGGACACAATCCCTTCGAAGAACAAGTTACTTCTTACCTTGTAACGTTCTTTCAACGGGATGTTCCTCCGACGTATTCCTCATCGACCCTCCCATCCATCCCCGCAGTTTTACTTCCCTTGTTGTTGCAGCTTACGCTCCTTCAGGGTGATTAGTCTAGTCCAAACAGTAATACTGTGGGCTACAAAACGGAACTGAGCAACGGACGCTGCGCGCGGCCTTTATAGGCAGGATGACGTCGAGCGTCGATACGGCGGCTGTCGAGGGTCATCGACTCGAGGGACGTCGACGCGCAGCGCCCTCTGGAGAAAAAATTTTCCGAGGCCAGCAGAGCTGGAAGGATATATCTAAGATGAGGAATACGTCGGAGGAACATCCCGTCGAAAGAACGTTACAAGGTAAGAAGTAACTTGTTCTTTCGTGCAAAGTACTAACAGTATTTGTTATTTCAGGTAGGGATCAATTAAAAATGTGATGCACATTCCAGCAAAAACTGTTGGGAGAAACTTCCAAGTGAAAAACTTAATTGTTCGGACGATAAATCTAAAGATGAACACTTCGATTTCAGATTAGAATGAGTCATTTAATAAATTTACAGAAGAATTATTTCACCAGTGATCCATCAAAGTTTTATTGATGTAGGGGAACAACATATTATGTTAGCCGTCTGGTTCCTCAAACACACAACATATATAGAGTGAACTTACTTGTTTCTTGGATTACGAGGGCAAACTGTATCTCGAAGTTTGTGCATAAGAACTGTCATCTTTCGCAATACGGATCTTGTAAGGCAGGCGACCCTGAAGTCATGCAGCTCTGTAACGCATAGCGGTGGTGTGTCTTCTTTGGCAATGTATGTCAACGGCCAGAGTTCTCTCTGCAACAGAGTTCTCCACCAGAGTAGGCATAAGCTCACAACCAGGGCAGGTACACCAGGTGGTAATGTGTTCCATGCGATTGTGTTCAGGCCCCGGTGAGAATTGTTGCCATAGTTCCTGAATAGTGAAGAAGTACAATCAACAGTGAAGTAAATAAAAAATGTTTTTGTTTGTATACAGTAAAGAAAAAAGGTTTCCCATTAACATTGAATGTTAAAGAAAGACAAGCGCAGAAACGGTCATGTTACAAAAACACATCTTGAAAAGACAAGATTAATAGGTTCTCAAGGGCACATGTTTGAAGATGGTTTGGTAAAGACATTTGTCCATAATATAAGAAATAAAAAGCAACTAATGAGTTAATTCATTTTAGGCAGTATAAGTACCGGTTCTCAGTGTGTCGTGCTTGGCAGATAGCTGAACAGAGCAGTAACAAGTCAGGGAAGCTCGAAATTAAATGAACTGACAAGAAGGAAAAATAAACTCTGTTGTGTGATCAGAAAGGTTTTGTTTACACTTGTTGAGGAATGAGGGGTCTTACCATTTCCATGGAGACACGTCAATAGATTGCGCACAGAGGACATTGACATGAGACGTGCATTGGCGCTGTGAAATGGGGCGGGAGTGTCTAGTGATGTCAGCGTTGGGGGCGGGTGATCTGAATTAGTGCTGCGAGGGCACTTGAATTTAAGGCAATGGATAAACTGATAAGATTAGCACAAGATGGCAGCACCCAATTGTTGCTTTCGCAAAGTATTAAGTTAGAAAAACGTGGGTAAGTTGCATTGGAATTTTTTTAATAACGATCAATGTATTATCTACATTTATTTTATTTTTTGAATTTGTAATTGGCACCCAGAGGTATCACAGTGCTAGGAAAGTGGTACAGTACATAAAAGTAGAAAAATGCAATTAAGAAGCATTCGGGCTTTTCGGTCTAGGCAGTTGAAGATATTTGTTGTTTAACTTTTTTTTCAGAAGAGTGGGTTCTTGTTGGGTGCATTGGGGCAGGGCATTCCACAGGGTGGGAGCGATGGTGGTGAAACTGGCACCTCCTGCTCTTTTTTGTTAGAATCTGGAGTGGCAGAGGGCGGCCGTAGAGGAGGCGCGTAACTTGCTAGTGTGTTTTTTGGTGATGTGGTTGGTAAGGTAGCGGGGCAGTGTTGTGTAGGCAGCGGCCGGTAATTGCGAGGAGTTTGAATTCAATACATGCTTTCACAGGGAGCCAGTGCGCCTCGCGTCTGATTTGGGAAATATGGTCTGAGTGTTTTGGGCCCCATGCTGCTCTGAGTGCATTGTTTTGAATCAGTGGAGTATACGTTTTTTGCTGATTTTCCTGCTAGAATGGCATTACAGTAGTCCACTTTGCTGCCAATGATGACCCTAGCTAGGGTAAGGCAATTACTGGTGGTGTGGAATTTTCTGGGGAGGTTGATGAGTTTGGTGGAGTATGAAGCTGATGAGGCGATGGCTTTGACATGTTTTTGCATATTTAGTTCTGCATCGAGGTAGACTCAGAGTGTTTTGACATGGGAGGGATACCGGGGTGATGTTCCCGTCGATACAGAAGGACGTGTAGGTAGGGTCTAGGTGTTTAAAGCGGTGAGGAGAGCCAACAATGAGAAGCTTTCTTATTGTTTAGGCAGAGATGGTGGGTTGCCATGCAAGCCTGGATGATGCTGTAGATGTGGTTGATGTTGGAGTCTAGTTCGTGGTTACCAGTGATTTTGAAGAGGACTTGTGTGTTGTCAGCAAAATTAGTGTAGGGTATATTGAGGCTGTCCAGGTGGTGAAAAAGAGGTTTAGTGTACACATTGTATAATGTGTGGGACGGGCATGCATGATCCTTAAGGAACACTGTAGTGAATGGGGATGGGATCCGCTGCTTCCGCACATGCGAAGACCCAGGAGGAGCGTCCGAGAGCAAGGACTTGATCCAACTGGCAGCTTCAGGAGAGAAGTTGAAGGTAGCAGTGAGATGGTGGCACAGGATTGAGTGATTCATGAGATCAAAGGTTGCCGAGAGATCCAATAGGAGGAGGATGGCAATCTCACCATTATCTCTGATGTGGTCTAGTTGGATCTTGAGATCGAGGAGGGTGGATTCAGTGCTATGTCTCAGTCTGAAGCCCGATAGTCGGGTGCCCAGAAGATTGTGGGTTTCAAGATGAGTTTGGAGTTGAGAGTAGGCAGTGCGGTCAAGAAGTTTGAGGAGGTAGGGTACTGTCGTAATAGGGATGTAGTTGGTGGGGAGTGTGGGGTCGAAGGTGGGTTTCTTCAGGAGTGGTGTGACCCAAGCTTTTTTGATGGCGCTTGGAATTGAGTTGATTTGAAAAAAGTGTTAATGAAGTTGGCAATGGTGGGAGCAAGCGGCACAGCACACATTTTGACAATGTGTGCAGGCATATGTCTCCAGAGCAATTGGAGGCTTTCAAATGTTGGATGGTGGTGAGGACCTCAGCTGGAGAGACAGCAGAGAATTGAAATGGTGGGGACGTGGACGTGGAGGTGGAAGGGGAGGGTTAAGGGGAGGTTTGGGGGTGGAAGAAGACTTTTTGAGTATGGTTTTGTCTGAGTTTGTGGATTTTGGTATCAAAGGCTGTCTGGATGAGTGCGCACCAGGATTTATCTTTAGGGAAGCTGTCTATATGTGGGGTTGGGTTTTCAAGCTCCTTTTACAATCTTAAAAAGCTCTCTGTGTTAGAGCTTGCTTCAGGGATTCTAACATTGTAGATGTTCGCTTCAGTAGCTTAGATGGCTGTTTTGTAGGTGTTTGCTGAGCAGTGGTAAACTGTTTTATTTGCAAGGGTGGGTTTCTTTCGCCAGAGATGTTTGAGGGCTCATGTTTGTTTGCAGAGGGTGGCTAATTCGACTGTGTACCAGTTATGAGGATTGCTTTTTTTGCGGGTGAAGGTTTTTAAGGGGGCATGTTCATCTAGGGCGTTGAGTAGTGCGGAATTGTAGGCTGTGAGTATGTCTTCAGGGTTGGTGCTGGCAGACGTTTCCTCAAGGGAGGCCAAGAGAGTGGAAGTTAGTTGTTCAACAGTGAGTTTACGTGTGTGTCTAGCTGTAATCGGGGGGGGGGGGGTTATTTCCTGAGCTGTATGTGTAATTGTGGGTGATGGTTAAGGTGAAGCAGATTAGAGAGTGGTCTGACCAAGGAAGCGGGATGATGGAGGTGATTTGGAGGGTTGTGTTGGCGGAAAGCATCCAGTCAAGAATCCTTCCTTTTTCGTGGGTAGGGGATAGCACCATTTGGGGGAACTTAATTTCCTCAATGGTTGTGTGAGAGCAGTGGCCTTCTGGTCGGTGGGGTCTCTGAAGCCTATGTTGAAGTCTTCTAAGAGTATGTGTTTGGTTTTGGGTTTCAGGAGGGGTGCGATGAGCAGGCGGATTTCGGCTTCAGGCGAACCACTATGTGAGGGTTGGCAGTAGAGTAGTAGGATGTTGATGGTGGTTTGGGGTGAGGATTCTATCTTGGCTGGAAGGAGTTTGTAGCCTTGGAGTATTTGGATGGGGCAGGCTCGAATGGGGGTGTTGGATTTGGAGATGATGGCTACTCCTGCTCCTAGGCTGCTTTTGGCGGCCGGCTCGCAAGATGGAGTAGCCGGTGGGTAGAGCTAGCAATAGGAGGGGTCCTGCTGCATCATGAAGCCAGGTTTCTGTTATGGCCAGTATGTCCAGGTTGTTGGCTAATATGAGATCATGGATGTCTGGGGCGTGGGCACCGATGGACTGTGCGTTCACAAGCACATGCAAAGGGAGTGGGTGTTGGTGCAAGGAGGATGGGAAAGTGGGGGTTCTGGGGGTAGTTTGGCAGGGGGCATGGGTGCTAAGTGTGTATGAGGGGGTTTGGAAGTAGTTGTACTGTGGGAAGAGGATGAGCGGGTTTGCGCCAGTGGGTTTTCAGGGCGATGGTGTTAGGTCTCGTGCCGGACCAGTAGTCTTGAGCAGAGTCAAAGTAGACGTGCTAAGCCAAGAAAGGGTCTCGTATGGGAGTTGGCGGGGTGACCTGGGTGTTGTTGGTCGGGAGCTAGGCAGGGTAATGGACTGGTGTTGATGGGGTGTGGGTGGGTGGGGGGGGATGGTGTCTAGAGGCTCGGCTGGTGCTGTGGGAGTGTTTTGGGTGGCCTGGTTATATGGATCTGTGATCCTATTTGCGCAGTGGAGATTTGTTGGTGGGGGTCTATAGGGTAGGTAAGTCTTGAGATATGTGGGTGGCTTTTGTTCTGTGTTGAAAGGGAGAGGCAATCCAGGATAGGGCAGGTAGCCAAGGGATGGGGAAAGGGGGTGCAGCGACAACCAACGGACTGTGGCGGTGTGGGGAGCTAGTGGAGGTAGTTTGGTTTACGGGGGGGTAGAGGTGCGAAGTGAATTTAAGAATGGAGGATGGAGTGGAAGGGGGTAGCCTTGTTGGGGAGAGGGGTTGCAGATGGTTCAGGAGGTGCGACTCGTCCTGTGGGGTTGTGTGTGGCTTGGATATGCTGGGGCGTAAAGGCAGGCGTGGGGCAAAGTGGAAGGGATCTTGAATGGTCATAGTGTTGTACATCAGATTAGCATAGGACATCAAGTCTGCATTATCATTGAACACGGGAACAACATTGGCAGGGCCATTGTGGACGGGAACAACATTGGCAGGGCCATTGTGGACGCGAACAACATTGGCAGAGCCATTGAGCATGGAAACAACATTGGAAGAGCCATTGAGCATGGGAGCAACATTGGCAGCGTCATTGAGAGCATAGTGAGAGACGTCGGCATACGCAGAGTACTTGGATCCACCATTGGCAGTATACATGATATTGGCATTAGTGTTATGCCTGTAGGTGGTGGGGTGAGCGCAGGGCGTGTTTGCAGTATTGTGGCAGCAGAAGTAGGTGGCAGGCATGTATCAATACAACTAGGTTCAAGGTCACTCGGGGTCGGTATGGGGGTGCGGCCCATGAGGGGGAGCATGACATCAGACGTTGTGGGATAGTGGACGTTGTGGGTTATGTTGTCCAATTTAGGGTTTAGCGACGTGTGCTGGATGCCGGTTGGTGCAGCTGCGGTATACAGAGGGAGAATACGGTGGCTGTAGTTGGTTTAGCTGGCTATTTGGTTGTCATTGAGGCATCGGCCTGTAGCTCAGCGATAGGCTCCCAGGTAGGTGTAGGCATAGTGGGCATTGCTGTAGCTTGGGTAGTTGGGAGGGCTGGAGGGGGGCTGTTGGCACATTTTTCCCCTGTGGTTTGGGATGGGGAATGCATGGACATAAAAACCAAGGAATTACAAGAGTGTCGATCGGGTCAGCCTGCGATGTATCAGGGATCATGGGTAGCACGCAATCCGCGGCAGCCTGGGGTAGACTGGGAGAGACATGGGCCTTACATCCGGGCCTTGGCTTTGCTGTGGTCAATGGCCAATCAATGGCCTGCATTTCTTGTTGTTGGTGTTGCTTTGGGAGATGCGGCAGGGCGGACTGCCTGGACAGAGCGGCTGCCATATTTACAGTGGGTTTCATTCCACTCGTTGTGCTCGTTTCGGTGGTCGATGTTACGGGCATCAGTGCCTCAGTGAATAGGGACACATTTGCTCCATGTGCACATGCCCGATCGATAGGGCCAATAAAATATCTGACCGAGCTACTCCTTTAATGTAAATTTTGCTTCCATAAATTCTTCAAGATGGTTTGTCCAATGCTGATCTGGGCTTTTCGCAGGATATTGCGTTAGATGCATATTGTTGAAAAATCTACCAAGTTCTGTCCAGTCTCAGTCGGAAGGAATCCTCCCCTATATAGAGCCATTCTATTTGACAGGATTTCGTTCACATGGCTATTGTCATCTATGTCCAGGCATAAACTTCAGTATGTCTGTTACCTCGATTATTTTCAAGTCAATTTCTTTGCTTAATAGGAAGCTTGGAAACAAGATAACAATGTATCTAATCCATTATTACAAATATGATATTCCTTGCAATAAATGTTGACAAGCAGATTAAGGAATTAAGGAGGTGTGAAGAAAGTCTTATAAACTTAAATAACATTTGTTAAGTTCATTCAGTTGAATGCCCTCCACATTGAAAGCTAATTAATGTAGATGCCAACATTTCATTTTTGCCCATCACCTGTAGGATTCAAGCACATGATCATAAATTCAGAACCAAGACACACAAATGATTCCCAAAACGTGTCGTTGATGAGGCAGAGCATGTTCATGCTTTTGGAAACTGCAAGAAGTTCATTATTTTAACAGTGACCATGTTATTAAGCCTTAGAAGACATGGTTGTGCTGAACAGAAATCTGTATAAATATATCTAGGCCTCAGAGCGAACAGTATTCCTGGTGGAAGAAGGCAATGATTCAATTCAGTCATGTAGATGGGTGCTACTATGATTTGGGTTTCAAGTCTAGGGCAAAGGCTCCAGATAATGTGGGTAAATATCATCTGGCCTGAGAGTCTATAAAAGGGCCATTGTTGAGCAGGTTACCATGCCATTTCTTCCTCGTGGTGGTAATTCAAGTGGTCAGGGCCTTCCCTTATGTGTTTTATTGGCAGAGAACCAGGTTTTGAGTGCCTTCCCAACAGCCATTTAGCATTGATGTGACTAATGCAGGGAGGCAGTGAGTTCCACAAAGTTGGTGCCAGGGTTGAGTTGGCGGACCCTCCGATCCTGGCCCAATTTGAGGTGGGGGGACCACTAGGAGGGGGCAGTGCTTGACCTTAGGGTGTGAGTTTGGTGGTAAGGCGTAATCTTTTCTTGTAGGAATTTGGGGCCTGCTTTGTGCACAGCTCAGTGGGTAATACATAGGATGTGAAGATGCCCCTGCATCCAATTGGGAGCCAGTGTAGGGTGTAGAGACCAGGTGAGATGTGGTCCCTTCGTCCCAATGCGAGAAGCAGTCTGGCAGCCCAGTTTTGTACTCTTTGGAGTTTGATTATCTGGTAGGCCGGTGCACCCATGTAGAGGAAGTTTGCATAATGAAGTCTGGACATGACAATGGACATAATTGCAGCCAGTCTGTTGGGTTAGGTGAGTTAAGGGAAGATCGCTTCAGGTGCCTTAGGTGGAAATGGCAGGATTTGGATGCATTGTTGATGTGGGGAGACAAAGTTAGGTCCGAGTCCATTGGGCAGCTGAGTTTTTTGACAGTGGTGGTCATTGGGGAGAAAGGGGGGCGTGAGGACAAGTGAGGGTGGCCACGGGGTCGGTTCTGGAAATAGAGCAGTTTTGCTGCATACCATGATCTCTGTTTGACCTGGGTTCAGAAGGAGTTGGTAAGACGTCACCCAGCGGTCAATGTCAGTGAGACATACTGCTAGGTCAGGGTGAGGGTAGGCGGTCGATTTTAGGACATTTTCTCAGGATGATTTGTGTGTCATCCGCATCATTTTAGCAGGTGAGGTTGTGTGAGCGGATGATCTTGGCAGGGGGGGTCATGTAAAGGTTGAAGAGAAGGGGGGGAGGCAGGCACCTTGGGGTACTCCAGGGTTTACTGGGCGTGCAGAGGAGAGAAAAGGGGCAGATTGGTGATTTGCTGTCTATTTGTGATGAATGAGGCGATCCAGGTGAGCGATTAATCTTTTATTCCGAGGGAGTGCAGACTGTCGAGGAGGATCATGTTGCTAATGGTGTCAAACGCTGCTGAGAGGTCAAGAAGAAAAAGTGCCGCACATCCTTCTGAGTCTGCTGTGACTTTGAGGTCATCCTAGATCGAGATCGGTGTGGCTTCTGTTCTGTGGCACACACGCAAACCTGATTGCACAGGGTCTAGGAGATAGTTAGATTCCCCGAAACCATTGAGCTGTGAGTATTATGCATTGTGAATGAGTTTCGCCAGGAATCGGGTGTTGGAGATGGGCATGTAGTTGATTGGTAGGAGAGGGTCGAGGGGTCTTTTTTTAAGCAGAGGTTTGACATGTACAGTTTTGAAGGATTCTAGGAAGTTGACGGAGGTGAAGGAGTTGTTAAGAATGGATGTCGCCAATTCTCCTCCACAGTGAAATCAGTGAAGATTTCATTGAGGAGAGAGGCAGGACAAGGGTCGAAGGGGGAGCCGGAGGGTCGGCTGATGGATTGTAGTATTACAAACTCACTCGCGATAGGTTTGAAAGAACAGAAAGAAGGGTTTTCGGGGTTAGGGTTGGTTCTTGTAGAGCGGGTGTAGGGCTGGCGCGCAGGATTGGAGACTTTAGCTTTGAGGGTGGCCGTCTGTGTAAGAGTTGCGACAGGGAGTTGCAGAGCGGTTGTGAGGAAGCAGTCGGGCTGCGGTGCAGTACGGGTTCAGGAATTCTGTGATGATCCTGTGGAGTTCTTTGCTGCCGCAATGGCAGTTCAGGATCCTTTTATTATAATAGGCTTTTTTGGCCTTTTGGATCTTTGATTTGTAATTTCTGTAGTGGTGTGCGAGTACGGACTTGCTTTGCAGAGTTCTGGAAGCTCGCCATTTGCACTCAAGAGAGCGGTTATGGGTTTTTATAGTCTTCAGGTGGGAGGTGAACCATTTGGGACTAGGCCCTTTGCGGGAAGGAGCAGACTTGGAAGGGGGTAGGGGAATGAGGGAGTAGTTTAGCCAGGATTCAGAGTATGGGTCTATCTGTGGTCAGGAGTGAGGGTAGTGTGTGTAGCAGTGCCTCGGCCAAGTCCAGTAGTACCTTGACCTTGTTCCAGCAATTGAACTGAGTTGTAGGGTTAGAGGAGGACTTGGGGGGGGGGGGGGGGGGGGGTATGGGGGGGGTGGCAGCGGTTTGAGGAGAGAAAAAGGTATGGCAGAGTGGTATGTCCAGATGAGGGGTGGATGTGGAGATGAGATCGGAAGAGCTGAAAATGGCATTGAGGGTGTGGCCAGCAGTGTGCATGGGTCCTTTTGATATGTTGGGTGAGTTTGAGTGCCTCTTGGCTGTCGACCAAGGGTAGTGTCATGGAGTTGTTGGGGAGGTCGAACCAGATATTGAATTCTCCAAATAGGGTGAGTGCAGGGTGGTTAACTAGACCAGCCGCTGTTGAGTAGTATAGGCAGTTGGTGAAGTGTCTGTCGTAGCCAGGGGGCCTGTAGACTAGTAGGAAGCTGTGGGGGAGAGTAGGCAAAAGAGAGTTTGACTAGGAGGGATTCACAGTTAGCTGTGCTGGGTTGTGTTTCAATGGAGGTAATAGAATCTACCTCTTCTACAAGGTCTGTTGTGGGTGATCAGTAAGTAGTCTGGTGCAAATGCTTCATGAGCGATAGGCTTGAGGTTGTCCGAGAACCAGGGTTCCATAATGACGATAAGATCAGGGCTCTCGGAGGTTAGGAAAACATAGATGCTGTGTCTGTTCTTGGCTATTGAGCGGGCACTGAAAAGAAGGCAGGTGACTTTGTGAGAGGCGGTCAGGGGCAGGGATACTGTAAATAGTTGCGTAGAGGGTCACAGGTGGTTTGGGACTGGGAAGAGAGGGTGGGCGGTCACGGGTCTTCAACTGAGTAGTAGCGTTGTATGGGCAGTTCGGTTGATGGTGAATGGCTCGGAGGATTGAGGCGTGGTGGTGAGTGGTGCTGGGTCATTCAGAGGTGTCTGGCTAGGTGTTACGGATTGGTGCGCAGGGATAGGAAAGGGGCAGGCTGTCTTCAAGGAGGGAGGTGGGAGGCAGGGGTGACAGAAGGGACATGGTAGTGCGACTAGGAGAGGTGAGGTGGATGGAGATGTGCAGGACTGGTGAGTCATGCAGAGTTGAGAGCCAGGGGTGTTGTCATTCTCTGCGTTTTGTGCGTTTGGGTGCTGAATGAGAGTGCGAGAGGGTGGGGGGGGATCTGTGGGGAAGTGGGTTGAGGTGATTGCTTGGCAAAGGGCAAGACGTGACAAGCTGAGAGAAGGGAAGGAGGTGCCCGGGGTTGGCCTTCTGGTAGTGGTTGGTGTGAGGGAGAGGGCAATGCTTGCTGAGGGAGGCTGAGGTAGCGCCAGAGTTGGCGGTGGAGGTAGGTCTAGGCAGGGGAAGGGGTTGGGCGCTGGTGCAAATGATTGCACTTTTCTCCAGTTACTCTTCTACTCTGAAAACCTATTTGACATCCTCCAACATCCTTCCAGAAGCTGAACGTCTGTAGGCTGGACTACTGCAACAGCCTCTTTCTTAACCTCCCCCTTAGTTGTCTATGCTCCCTTTGCTAATCTAGAATTGGACTGCAAGAGACCTCAAGCCCAGGGATCGTATCGCTGCAGCCCTAAAATGTGTACATTGGCTCCTGCTAATTGCAAGGATGAAATTTGAGATGCTCTGTATGATTGACGAGGCTTTCTGGTGCCTGGAACTACAATATGTCCAACTTTGTTTCCCTAACTACTGCCCTGCTAGTGCCCTCCGCTACTGTAACTCCAATACTCTGCTTGTCAAATGCTTTTTGAAACAAAGAGCTGGAGCGCGTGCCTCTTTGGAACAGCCTTCCCGCTCCTCTTATACTTGAGCTCGACTTTGTTAATTTCCTGGAAACTTCTGAAAACTTGCTTTTGTGGTCCTGTTTTACTTAATCCCTTCCCTGCTAACTCGTACCACTGCTACTGAGAATGGTGGCCTGGTCCCTCATGAACCGCACAGGTTCCAGGCCCTATATCTAGTCGACATTAGTACATACCTCAGCACTGCCCTTGTGGGTTTACTGCCTGGTGGCTGTGTACTTGTGTACTACACCCTTGGGAATCCCACCTGGTCATGTCTTGGCACTTTACTTCTGGGCTCCTATCAGCACTTGGTAATCCCTACTTATCTTTCCATTCATGCACTGCTTTTACTGCACAATGTATGTGTGCATTTATTGCAGCAGTGTGTATATTTTATTTGGATAAAGAAAAATTAAATTTGTATGCAAAAGAGTTGTAGAACATTTTTAAGTGGCAGTTGGTGTGTAGAATTGTAATCTGTTGATTCGGCTATATGTAGAGTTTTTCTTAACTGATTGGTGGATATATGTGTGACTGTTTCAAAGCAGACAATGAGGGAGTGTTACAAACATAACCGTAAAAAGAGTAGTCTGTCTTGTGCGATGCTGTACAGGTGGAATCAGTATTTTTTTTTTTTAAGGAAGCATGGCGTGGAGAGGAGTGCAGAAAGTCATGAATGTCCATGGATTATGGTCCTTATTGTGTGCTAGAGAAACCTATTTGGGACAGAACATTGTTTCTGTGCTTTTTTCTTTTTCTCTAGTATACAATTGTCCATTATTTCCATTAGCATAGTGTTACATGCTAATGGGAATGTTGGAGAATCTTATTGAGTCTAACTACTTACTGAAAAGAATTAAGTAGATGAGTCTATAAGCTTATTTTTTTAACTTCTACTTTAAAACTGAAAGGTGGCTCCTAAAAACATTTTTTTGTGTTTATTTTATTTTTTGTTGTTGCAGGAGTGGTTAGGAAGTAAGGTGGCGGAGGGAAATAAGGGAAGGGACATCAACCATAGATATGGAGGGGCAGGTGGACAGGGGAAGATTTTGGGGGTGCGTTAAATCTAAGGTATGGGGCAGTGTTTCTCATTCTCCTTGATTACAGCTTCGAAAGCACTTCGAAACTGCTCCCCCGTTGCAGAGTGGTGTGTTGCAGTATATACAGAGTACTGTTGTCTTGGAAAGATATGGATCAACAGCCTCTTTTATGGCTTGCAAGTTAGCTGGTAGGATTTTCATCCCCGCAGACGTAACCGGTGTGGTGGCAGTATTGGTTGTCGAATATGAGGTAGAGGAAGATGGCGTACTACTTCCTGAGAGAGGAACATCCTTTCCGAGAGCATTCCGGTGGTTGGATTTGGTGTGGTGGCGCATGGAGTTGGTCCAGTAGGAGTACTGCCCATGTTGTCCACAACAGAGTATGTTGCACTCAGTGCATTTCACCTTGGTAGCCTTAGCCTTTGGTACACCTCCAACAGTGGTAAAGAACTGCCTCACCCATGATTCTCTCTGGGCGCTAGAGGTAGAAATTTCCTCTACCTCATCTCCCTGGTCCTCTTGATTGTTTTCTGCAACATTGTGCTTTTTCCGTTATCTAGGCCTTCCAGCTGGTGGTGGTGGCGGCTCCTTGGGAGGAGGGATGGCAATAGCTGATGCCATTTTTGAAGATTAATAGCAGTTGTGCTAATATTCTTCCATGCATGTGCTCTGTCCTAGATTGCAAATGGATAATGAGCAAGTGTAGGTGTAGGAGCTGTGCAAGGGTTTATTTTTAGCTATAAACTTCCTAGATCAGCTAAAACGGCAGTTATGTAATGTTCCCGAAGCATGGACCCGTTCACAAAGTACAGACGCGTTCGCGAACACATAATTGTGCCACGCGCGCGTGTTCACGTGACACTGTCCAGAAAGTCTGCGATGACGTTGAACGTTCGCGAACGTCAGCGAACACAAAAACAGTGAAAAAAGTTGAAAAAAGTTTACAGTAGTGTTAAAAATAATAGTGCTAGGAGGTGGGGAATGGCACAGTTGTAATTTGAAATTTTCTACATCGGCTGAAAATGCTGCTATATTGGGGGTAATTATGACATTGCGAAGTTGTAGCAAATTAGGGTGCACTGGTAAAAACCCATGTAATTAAGTGAAAAAAGGTTGTTACAGGGACGTTATGGTTACAAGTAAAACCAAAAACCCCCAGAAATGAGCCAGTTATGGTAAGCTTAGCAACCTTAACTCGTGCCACCACCGTGCACTGTTAAGACGAACACCCAGGACACCAAAGATGACATCACAAATGTCATTGATGACATCACTGATGACATCACATATGACATTCATTTTGGTAAAGCCCCTACAAGGGGTTGCATTTATAATGTTGGTAACAAGATGTCGGGGGTGATCGGGATACTTTATTAATGTATTAAAGAATGTACTCCTCTAAAAAAAACATTATATTGGAGTGTTGTTAGTACAGGAACCTAATCATACATACACATTGGCAATGGCTGCAGCATGCACTATAGAAGTACATTTTTCATCTGGTAATTTTGGATAATAAAATAATGAATGCTACCTTATCAGAGTTTTGAGTAATGTTAAACATGGAATTGCAATTCAAGACTTACTATGCACTTGTGTTAGTAAAAACAATAAATAAGAAGACCCACAATGCATACGAATCAAAGGCACATACAGGGAAACTAAAGTAAGGAAGAAAGAAACAACATCACCAGAAAATGTCAATAACATTAAAGTTCATCTTCATGTATACAAATGAATCATGTGTTTGAGGTCTGCTCATTGCCCTGTGAATGTGCACCATGAGCTGTGAACAAACCCTAAGGAAAGTACTTTAAGAACATACAACAATGTTAACATCTAGATATATAGCACCTTTTGAATTTTCATATTCGGACTGTCAGTGAACAAAAACAAATATGTGATGTCATCAATGCCATTTGTGATGTCATCTTCGATGTCCTGGGTGTTAAGTCTTAGCAGTGCACAGTGTAAGGAAGGCATGGTATCAATAGTAACAGACAAGTGATCACAGTTCACAATTTCTAAATCTCATCAGAAAGTGGGGTTCCCCTCCTGTAGCTTTCTCTTGGCATCCCTCCGTCAGGTTCACATTTGCCACAGTTCACAACAAATAGTCATTCTAGACCGCTTAGGTTCTTCCCTTTTCCTAGGACATGATCTTACTGCATTTAAGCACAAGCCCAGTCGGGCTTTCACTAAAGCCCTCAGTCAGGCTTTGCACAGTTATTTATCACAACGTTCAAGGGTGTCTTAGGGCTCACTCCAATTCGCAGGCATCCCTCAGTCGGGTTCACGTTTGCCTTCACAATGTGTCAAAGACGTTCGATTGTACAGGGGGTTTGGTTTGACCCTCGCATGACCACCTTGACACCTCACGCTGGCCTCCCCTAGGGCTTCTTGGTACTTGTTGTTTCTCCTGGTTCGGGGGTGGGGGGCACCAGCCAGAGACCTTCGAATGACTGCCCATGCGGCGCCGGACCACTCTGTCTCTGGTGCCAGCTTCTCTCACAAAGGTTCACAAGGTCTTCCTCTGCTGGGCTCGGACCCTCTCACAAAGTTCACATGGGTCTCCCTCTGCCGGGTTCGGACCCCTCTCACAAAGTTCATAAAGAAGACTTCCCTCCGCCGGGCTCGAGACTCCTCTTACACCTTACAGTATTCAAAAAGGTTTTTGGAACTTACAGTCCCAGAATGCACTGTCAGGATTTTGCTCCCACTTCGCAGCTCCCCAAAACGGCATTGGGAGCTGCAGGAGCTAAAAGGGGATATTGTGCTGGGGTCAGGGTCTCTCCCGCTGACCCTCAGAGAACTGTGCTCACCTGACTGGCCCCGGGGAGGGGTCTTACTGTGGGTACCACCAGGCAACAGAAAGGTTCCCTTATTAGGGAACTCGCATCCCCTGCACACTGTATGGCAAACACAAAGCCACATTTTTATGAGAGGTGGCACAAGGTTCCCAATGAGGGACCAAATGAGCCACTTCTAAATTAGATGGAGATTTCTAATTAGATGCTTTCAGCAATTGTTCAAACTTTCAATAATTGGTTATTACAAAACAATGTATATCATAATTGGTTGTCAAGTGCCAAACCATTAACCAATCGCAAATTCCAACTTTAAAAAGAAAATAGTTAAAAATACAAATTTTATTCAAAACCAATTCATAGTTAAATACAATATAAATAATACCTTATAATGTAATATCAACATATTCTAGCAATTCCTAAAAACAACCTATTCATTCAGCATTAAAAAAACTTAAAAACATTTTGTGTGCTCACTAAATGCCAAGGCTTCGAGAGCCCCTGGATATTTCTGTTGAAACTGAGTTTGTGTCAAAACATTCCTGTTTTTAGCCTTCACAACCGATGTGGGGATGCAGCCAATAGATGGAGACATTGCAAAGTGGGAAGAGCAGGATATGCCCATGCCTAAGAACATGATCTTACTGCATTTAAGCACAGTTTTTCACTAGTTCAATTTTGGGGGAGACCGGTCACTTTGCAGTGAGCAGGCTCAGATTTTCAGATTGAAGGCAATTTGCATGCCATCCTCCTACAGTTGTAAAGGAGTAATGAAGGTCTCCAGCATATTTGCAAGTGGCTTTGTGTACCAGTTGAAGAGCAGTGATGCAAGGACAGAGCCCAGGGGAACATTGGTGGTAGTGGTTAAAGGTTTGGAACTAAATGAGCCTACTTTCATGAGGCATGGAAGAGATCCATTTTAGGGCAATCCTCTGGTCGCCTATAGTAAACTGAACTATTTGAAACAGGCTTGTGTGGTTTCTGATGTAAAATGCTGCTGACCAGTCCAGAATGAGGGCTGCTTGAGTTTTCGTCTGCCATAGGTGGGACTGTCTACTTCATGTGCAGCAGAGCAGATTTCCTGCTACGAGCTAGTTGGGACCTTGATTCGAGGTTGTGTAAGATTTAGTTTTTTCACAATAATCCATAAGGAGTTTAGTGACAAAGTTTCAGAATCATTCCATAAAGGGGTTCTTTGTGATTGGACAAATGTTGGCCAGAATAGTAGGATCCGCAGAGTTTTTTTTTTTTAGAAGACTTTAGCATGGTTTTCTGTGATCTTTTGTCATTCCACTGTTAGTAAATTATGAAGCTGGTCAAGATGGCTGCCAAGATGTTTGCTCTTTTTGATTGTCATAGCTGGGCAAGGGTAGCTTTGAAAAGAGGCCTTCATTTTGGCAATTTTAATCAAGTCTTCAGGGGTGATCGGTTGGAACGATGTGAAGGAGCTTGCGAATGTGCGGGGTGAGGGAAGAGAATTTAGCAGTAACAAGTTGGATTTAGCCTGAGCATGATATGAGATGTTTTTGCCCTTGAAAGAATACTGCCATCTGTCTGAGAGAAGGTGATGATTTATCAAATGTGTGCAGAGTTTATTAGGTCAGGGCGGATTTTGAACAATTCAGTGGATTTATTGTGGACTAGCTTGCTGTTTAGATGGAGAGAACCCTTTATTTCATCTAATCATGGCAGCTCTGGTTGCAGATAGCCTTCCCTGTCCCTGGTTTTGCAACATTGACAGTTTGTAGTTTTAATGTTTTATTTTAGTAGTGCTAGTTCGCCGTCATAACACTTGTTTTTAAATCTGGGATTGTTATTTTTGTGCAGGAGCAGGTTCAAGGTATCCAAAGTTCTGGTGATGCCTTCCTCTGGTTTCCAGATCATGCTGTGGAGTGAGTCATCCAGAGGAGTTGGCAGTAAACTCTAGAATGACAGTTTCATAGGACAGACTGCTGCAAGGTCCCACTATTTGCTGGAGTTTGAATGCATTTGAATCTTGAGGGGTTGATCTGATCAGTGCATCAGTGATTTACTGTAGACTGAAAGGGCGAGCTTGGCAGAGATGATTGCATCCGAGTGTGACCCCTGCTTATGTGTCGCTGGTGAAGGCAGAAGAAGCAATTCATGTGGTCTACGTAGTCGAGGAAGGTTTCAGTGCTCTAATTCCATGGAGCATTGAGCCAGGCGTTTGTCACCCCATGATGATTTTTTCTGACATGGATTGCAGTTTGCTGACGTAGTCTACCCATTCTTTCTGGAAAGCGGTGTTGTCAGGTTTGTAGATGGTTACAAAGGTAGGTTTGGTGTGAGTGTTTTGTGAGCATTTGCATGCCACAAGTGCAAAGGAGGAGTCAGGGTTGATGAGTATCTACACAAAGTTTAGGTATGCTGGGTGGTTCAATGCAGTGCCTTCATATGAACGCGTGGATCTGTTTTTTTACAATGGTATTTTAGCAGTCTGGAAGGAGGCTGCAGATAGCAACATCTGTGGAGCATGCAGTGATGTTTGGGGGAAGACTCTCTGCTCCCAATCAAGGTGCTGGTGTTGGTGTTGGGACTTTAATCGGGGAAGAAAACGTGAAATGCTGGTGTAGCTTAAACTTTATATTTAAACTGTAGGGTTGGATGGGCCTCTACGCAAACAAGAACTTAAAGTTGTAGTGAATAGTTTCCATGACTGCTTGCTGTAAACAAACTTGCCAGACAGAGACATTTCGGAGCGGTCGGTCTGCTCTTGAGGAACTGGTATTGTACTGCAAGTGACATTGTTTACTCTGACACTAGTCTGTTAAATATGTTCTTCTCTGGGATACAAAGACTGTATTGGATTACACTCATTATCTCTGTCCAGGCATGCACACCTTTTAGAACGCTGTGTTTTTAGTAACCAGGGTTTCACATTTTCCATGACGTTCAGTACTAGATCTTGCATTGGGTGCTTTAACAGAAGATATTTTATTTAGGGCCTACAACCTCTTAACTCGGCATTGCTGATGGGATTTGATCCGTGAGAATGTAGAATTATATTGTCAGCAATATAACTTCAAACTGTAGTTACCATAATGCAGTGGCAGATTGTGTTGATAGAAACAACATTGAGGGACTTTTTCATGTTTCTGTAGGGTGCGATTTAAGATTGTGTTTTTCAATCAAATACCTGGCACAACATACTGTTCAGCCATGATGATCCGTTTGTGTACATTTTATATGCTTTTGGTGAAAGCATTCCTGTAGGGAAATTGCTTAAATGTGCAAAGTGTTGGTGGATGGCCCTTCAGTCCTTTGGCATATAGCATTGCCTCCATCAGGAATTAGTTCTATTCATAAAGCTGAAGGGTCTAAGACTTATAGCACAGGCTCCTAATAAACTCTGCTAAGGGCATCCGAATAGGTACTCCTAATGGATATCTTCATCCCACAGATTCTTCATCCCTTGAAATTAATTGTAGGTTTCAACACTGCTTGCCCCGTGGTAACACCATCACTCTGTCAATGGCACTATTGCACTATTGCACCAGAAATTATGTCATGCGAGCCCACTAACCACATTTTGAGGAACATACATTTTTATTTGTAGCTCAACATTGGGGGAAGAAGCCAACATTGCCAAAGTAGTCCCATATTTATGGAATTTCAGATTTGTGTAAGAATACCAAGTTATTCATCTTTACTTCCTGATGTGTATACATCCAAGCTTGGTGCATGCATCCTATCTTGTAGATTCCTTTCTGGTGTGCATGTAGCCAATAACTTTGATTGTTTCCTGCAGCTCGCTATTCTTTCTTGTGCCAGCATATCTCGGTACAGGCACAAGAATACAAAATCAAAGAGCAGAGTTCTGTATTTGATGGTCATTTTTGGAGTCTGTCAGTCTATCATTCGTAGTCCTTTGTCCCATTGTGTACTCTTCGTCCCAAGTCATCCATGGCATCCTCTTGGCTTTCTCTTGGCCCCAGGCCATCTCCTTGGCTTTTACTAAGACACAGGCCGCTTCCCTGGCTTTTTCTTGGCTTCAGGCTGTCCTGGTTTTCTCTGGGCCCCAGGCCATCCCCTTGGCTTTCTCTGTCCCAGCTTTCCCCTTGGCTTTCTCTCCGTTACAAGCATCCCTTAACTCTCTTCACTCCAGCCTTCTGTTTTCTCATCCCCCTCTTCATGCTCTGTCTCTCGGTTGGTCGCTCTGTCTCTCGGTTGGTCGCTCTGTCTCTCGCTCTCTCCCTGTCTCTCGCTCTCTCCTTGTCTCTCTCTCGCTCTCTCCCTGTCTCTCTCTCGCTCTCTCCCTGTCTCTCTCTCTCACCCTGTCTCGCGCTCTGTGTCTCTCTCTCTCGAGCTCGGTGTCTTTCTCTCACTCTTTCTGTGGCTCTTTCTGTTGCTCTCTCACTCTTTCTGTGGCTCTCTCTCGAAAGTGTGGGGCGTGGCCAGTGTGGAAATGGTCAAGAGAAGGTTAACAAATGATTAATGGCAGAATGGAGAGTTTGTAGGAGGGCTGTATGCTGTAAGTATGACCTTTGATGTAACCTCCATACATGGTGTTGCTGTTTTGCTTCAACCACCTCTTCCCAAACTGACATACTGTAGCATTTCTACATTTTGCGAATGCGGCCTTGCTTGGCTATTGGGAATAAGATAGCCATGGAATTTAAGGTCTGGTATTAAGTATGAAACCTGCACATAAGGTCGGAGTAGAGCAGCTGTTTATTGTCTTCGAGGTAAATGGTAAGGCATGAATTCTGCCCAAATGTTTTACAGCCAGAAATGGGACTATCACTTTCATGCTATTCGATATTCCTTGTACTAGTTGTAACTTGCATATTGACATATATGTTGATACTCTAATTACATGGACATGGATGGTAAACGGTGCTAGATCTTGTTACACCACAATATTCACATGGTGCAGCGAATAATATTTATTAAACAGTATCTGCCCTACCACACATACACATGGTCTTCTATATCATGTATGTTTGCATTTTATTTCAAAAGGGTCTGGTCCTGTTTCTAGGCCTTGGAGAGAAGAGATTGATAGGGGTTCCATTGTTCTGTTGCACACGATTTATGGGCCAGGGTAGTTTGGGGTTGGAAGAGGTGTTTATATAGTAGATGCTTGGCCAGATGGTACAAAGATCAAAAGCATGTTATGGGCCACATAGTAAGCTGTGTAAGCTGCATGCTTGGTGCATAAGCTACCGATATAAAATGTTAGAAGAATGTAATCAGCCAATAGATGCTAACTGTTCACATAATATTCCTGTGATGGCTAGCCTATCAACTTGAATTTTCTTTGTGTTGGGCCCATTTTCTATGGGACCAACCCCAATTCATGCCTATGAATGTCAAATGCAAAAGCCAAAACTATTTGCTTTGCCAATGCCACTATTTGCTTGTCATGGGGCATGGGCTGCTAGTAAGGAGCAACAGTTCCCACAGTAGAGTTCCCGCAGGAGAGGCTTTATTTGTGCCTCTCCCTGGGCAATCTAGTTGGCTGCTGTAAATAGTTGGCCTCGGTCCTATGGGCCACCCCCACGTCAAAACCCTTTTTGGGAGTGGCTCTCGTGATGGCTCTTAAATTGGGAACAGGGTTAAACCGTTCCCATGTGAGTGTGTGAGAATAAGTTCTGACCGTTGGGTGTTGCAGATCAGTTCTGATTCCCCCCTCCAGGTGATCCTGCAAACTCCCTAATTTTTTGCTGCCACTTCCACAGCAACTCTTAACAAAATAAAGATCTTCCCTTCTGCTGAAAGGGGGATGAAGGGCATGAAAGGTCAGGAAGGTTTACTGCTCTTTCCTTCTTTGTGGCCAGAAAGAATGGGGGTACTCTGGCCAATCCTGGACTTGAGCTTACTAAACATGTTCCTACAGAAGGCCAAGTTCAAAATGATCATCTTAAATCAAATCATTCATGCTATGTAGATTCATGAAGGCTGGTTAAGATCTGCAGGATCTACACTTTCACTTCAGCATTCACTGGAAACACAAAGTATCAGCATTTTGTGTTCTGGCTGGCCCACTAATAGTGCTGTCAGTTGGTCTGATTGAGCTCTGTGGCGAACAAGAAGGAAGACTCTGACAACAGTGGGTCCAAAACAAAAAAAAAACCAAAGGGAGCTCAAGGTAGTCCAAATTCCTCAGTTCCTAACTGGCCCTACCACTTTAGAAAAATCTATCTAAAAAGAAAAGGAGGCTTGAAGAATAACCTCTGCATATGCTTCTCCCTGGCCCGGCTCATTGGAGCGCTTCTCTGTCTAAAAGTTCAAATTAGGATACTTCTACATGATATCCAGTCCTTGTTATGGTTTGTCAGTTAAAATGAGTGTTTTTATAAATGTCTTGCTTTCCCCATTTCTGTGAACAAAATTCTTCTTGCTTTCTCTTATTATTGGTTTACTACAGGCTAAATTGCACCAAATCAAATTTAGGCTCTTCCAGTAGTAAAAATCCCTTACATTTTAAATACAAGGTAGGACTTTTACTGTGAAACAGTACTTCAAACGACAGCAGGACATCTGTATGTATACCCACTAATCTCAAAATGTTCCTATGTATTGTACAGTCCAACCAATTCTACAGAGTTAACAAACATTTAAAATTACCTTAAACACAAGCTGACAAGACTCGTAGCCTAAATCATACCCACAAAGGTAATATTGTGCTAGGATGCTCAATCGATTGCTCAATTTTACTCTTGGCGTGTTGGGTATTTTGAACAATTACACAAACAGCGAGGATCTAAACGGTATGTATCACTTTATTTGTTATAAACGGTGTCTGCATTGTGCAGCTGCGAGGAATGCTGTTGCTTCCCACACCTGGATGTTCAGGGTCGCCCTTATCCATTAATCCACTGTGAGAACGCACAGCCAAAGATTCCAAGACCCTTCTCGAACCGTCTTTACTCTACTGGGGTGTTCATCCACCTGTGATTTTGCTGCAGCAGGTAGTGTGCCTTATTTCCATTTTTCCCCCCTGCGCACACCAGAGCTCTAACCATGAGAAGGGGTTTGCCTGTACCAATTGTCATATGTAACCTATACCATTTGACAAGACCGGATGTAAAAATGTGGTTCTGTTGCATTAGTATTACAAACCAGTCTAGGTGCTTATCATAAAGTGACAGAATGCAATTTGTGAGAGAATCCTTATCTTGGCATTGAAACCATAATTCCTCATTCCAACCTTCTCTCACTTGTGTCCAGTTGGAAGACATCTTATGTTCTTATCACTTCCTCTAAAAGATTGTTTTTCGGACCAAACCAAAAGTAGACAATTAGCTGTAGAAATTGCCTCTAGATCACTTAACTGTAGAACACACTGCCATCTCCAAATCTTGGGCAGCAGAGATCTGAAAACACTCTTTCAACTAACCTAACATAGAAGGCTAGAGTTAAAAGAGAGGAAGCAATAGCTTTCTAATCCTTGCCACCTTATAACGTTCTTATAATGTTATGGAGCCAAAATGGGGGACCAAATGGGGGTGAGGGAGGTGGGGGGGGGGGGTAGTTTGGACAACGTGGACAGAGTTTTTTGAAGGTGCAGAGTCTGGCAGAGTTGGAGTAAAGTTGCGGTGCTGCATGCACCTATTTTGAACTAGTGCAGCAGAAAGCCTGAATACACCACTGCCTTCAGGACGTGTTTCGAGACTCTCACTTCTGAGTACTGTTTTCTCTTCCCAGCATAAGAGTTGTGGACGGCTTCCCAAGTCTCCCTACATTCACAGTTAATATCCTGTGCACACCATCATCGTCATGATCAGAAAATGTGTGTCCTCCTTAATTTACGGCGGCTCTCAGATAAAAGTCTACATTTCCTGAAGCCAAGAGGATGGAAGGAGGATTGTTGGTATTTAAGAATTTGAGAATCCTGCAGTTCTGTCTAGTCCCATGGATGCGGATAAGGTAGTTCTTTCAGGGAGGTGTTCATTGGACTGGGAGAGGGGAGTCTCTCTCAGCGAGGTCCCACTTGCCCAGATCCCTATGCAGGGTCTTGCGGAGTGGGCTCACCTCCCTAGCCACTCAGGAGGTGGCGCCCCTGTGGGGAGAAGGGGCAAATTGTCCAGATTTGTCACAGCTCCCAGAGACTTGATTAGGATGATGGCTTGGAGGCAGCATATCTTTTAAAGAAGGCTCCATGTTGTTTCTGCATCTCAATGACAGCTCTGGCTCCTGGAAACAAAATCTGGGAAGTTGGTTGAGGATCTGTGGGAGACGTGTGTAAAGACGCCGGTCGGGGGTGTCTGTACTTCCGCTCTCTATATGGTAGAGGAGAGGCACAGAGCACCCCAGCCAAGATTCTCTATTATTGGTGCATGGTCGAGCAATCAAGGCCTAGCTTCTCAGGAGGTGATGCTGGCTGGTTCTTAAGTACAGTGTAGTCCCCAATCACCCAAAAAGGAATGTCCACACACTGTATCGGTTACAACAGTCTTTATATAATTAAAATTCAAAGCTATATATACAGTATCACAATAACTCACTTTGTACTCCGAAAATCAGCAATGGTAAATATATACAGTTCTAAAGTGGTACCACTAACGTTATTAGATCTCATTAAAGTGCATACGGTTAGAATGACACACATATCAGAATAAAGAGGAAACCAGCAGTAGAGAGAGGAAGGAAAGGAAGATGGTTGAACACTTGGCAGAATACTGGCCCCGTATCAGCAGACACAGTTCTGTTTCGAGAGCCCCCCACCTGGGCAACCTGTAGAAGAAAGATACAAGCCCAGTCCATATATTGTTCACACTAGACTTTCCAATAGTTCTGCAACCACAAAGTACCTTGGCGTTGTAGCGTTCCTCGTCAGGGAATCGACGGCCCTTCTTGAGTGCCCTCCCTTAAAGGCAGGAGTCATGGGTCATCGAACGTCCGACGGAGAGCAAGACGAGCTACGACGTTGAAGAGGCCGCTTCGTTCCTAGCGGTGCTCGTTGACGGGGAAATGGAAGCGTCCTGCAAGGAAGAGGCGTGCGGGGCACCTCGGTGTCGATAGTTCTGGACAGCAAAGAGTTTGAAGAACTGTGGCCCAGCAAGAGCATCGAGTCGTCGGCGTATAGGTGGTCTTTTGGGTGGCAGGAAACTCACCGGCGGATGCTCCTCGGCGTGTCGACGGTCAGGCCATCTCCAGCAGGATACAGCAGCGATGATGCGGACGAGAGCGTCCTTGGATCAAATGAAGTTCTTAGGGAAATGTGAGCACGGCGGCTCTGGCCGGCGACGGCGGTCGTCGACAGCGGCGGACAAAAGTCCATGTGCTTCTCTTTGGAGTTCTGCAGCAGTCTCCGTATCGGGTCGGCAGCCTGTCAAAGGTCTGTCTACCAGGAAGCTTTGGCAAAGGTCAGCTGGTGGACGATGGTCCCTCGTAGCTCGGGAAAAGGGCGCCTTGCCAGGTCCTCTCTGGGTCAGTCCTTGTAGACATAGCAGCTTTCAGATTGCGAAGGAGAGCAACAGCAATTCTTCTCTTCCAGCAGGGCTTCAAGGTCAAGTGTCAGTTTCACTCCAGTTACTCTTCGTAGTTTGGACTTCAGCTCTGAACACGATTCCTAGCAGTAAGAGGTCCCCAGATATACTGTTCATCTCCCATTCATTCTGCTGGGTCACACTGAAGCATCCAATCACTACGAAGGGCATTCATTCATGCAGGCAGGCAACCAATCAGGCACACAGTGCATTCAGGCCATTCACTTCCCTCCAGGCACTCACAACAAGTTGTGTTTTGGGACAAGTACCGAGCCATTCAACACTTCATACTGCATTCATACCGGTGTCGGGCAGGGCTGTCTCAGTCATTGCGTCAACCACCAGATACTAGACACCCACAACATAGAATGCTTATTCGTCACACACTCCATTCACCCACGTCCCACCCACAGGCGTACCCACAACATACGGTCGTTGGGAAGGCTCCAACCAGTCTGGTCTGCACTTCCCCACACTACCATATATGGAACTGCCACCCAACAGCCAGTCAGGGGAAAGGGACAGAGTCAGGGCTTCCCGGGACTTCGGGAAGATCAAGGTAACAGGCGATGGAAGGCAAGACGCCATGGGGGCCATTTTGTCTCCATCAGGAATCTACCGATTCCAATGACAGGGCCCGGGCATCCCAAACTGGAGGACGCTCAGGGCACCAGTCATTTCAGCACAGAGCTGCCACCAGCCCGTACCCTGCTCTGTGGGCCACCCACAGGTGCCCAAAAACATACACTAGGGGCACAGGGTTGCACCCCTACCCATGGGTGCCATAAGGGTATCCCATGGGTCTGTTCACCAAACCAAGAGAGAGACCTGCACCGCCAGGAGTCCCACACAAACTCCTGCACGGAAAACACGACAGAACACGATAAAAAACACTAAAGGACAAGGATACGGGGGCCTGTCCCTCCGATGCATTTCCAGCATCACAGTCGCCCCCCCCCAGACTGAGGTTAGGGTGCCTAATCTCCCACGAGATAGACACCCTCATCCAGATGGTCAACATACCTTCTGGAAAGGCCATATGCATTATCGTGACTCTTCCCTGGTCTGTGCTCTATGGTGAAGTCAAGCCCTTGCAGGCTAATGGACCACCTGAGCAATTTTGGGTTTTCACCCTTCATCTGCATAAGCCACTTAGGGGCTTATAATCTGTTTGGACATTGAAGGTAGACCCGGTAAGGTAGGGTCTAAAACGCCTAAGGCTCCAAACTATACTAACACATTCCTTTTCAACAGTAGCCCACCTAAGTTCCCTACCCTTAAGTTGTCTACTGATGAATGTGATCGGATGTTCTCTTCCTTTGTAATCTAACTGGGACAAGACTGCTCCAATTCGGGTGTCGCAGGCGTCAGTTTGAATGATAAAGGGCTTGCTGTAATCGGGCGCACACAACACCGGGCCCTACACAGACTTCCTTTCAAGCCATCAAAGGCCCTCTGACAGTCTTCAGTCCAATTAACCTTCCTTGGCTGTTTGGGTGAGGTCAGAGCTGTCAGGGGTGCAGCTGTCATGACCACGGGTTTCCCTCCTAAAAAGATCTCCAAGGTTTCCTGGTTAGTTGTCTACAATTCCTGGTCCAAGGGTAGACGGAACATAGTGGGTTAGCTGAATCAAAAAACACTTCTTCATCTTGTAACATGGCTGTCTGAACATGCACCTTAATATGAGACAGCGGTCTAGTTGCAGCAGCTTCCATAGTATTTAAGCCCCTCCCCCTTTTTGTTCCGTGCTTCGCGTCTTTGCCTTCGCAGTGACGCTTACCGCGGTCCAGATTTTCAGTCAGAAGAATTCCCTGATCCTGTCCTTAGTCTCCGCCGTAGTTTATCGACTGTTTCTGTTATTTAATCCCTTTTCATTTGCCTCGGTGCCTAGTGTCCTGCCCATCCTGTCTGTCCTCAGCATTGGCGTTAGTGAGGTGTTCTGAGAGAAATTCAGCTCTGTGTGTTTTCTCTCCTACCTCAGCATAACCGCAAGTACCTTGGTGTTTTGAAAGCTTTTATGGTTGCCAGAAGCGCTGGAGTTGCGCGTTGTGTTTATTGTGTACATTCACTTGTTTTTATGACAAACTTTTCCTCATAACTTGCGTGTTCAGTCACGAGACTTGGCGTCCCGCGAATGTACCCGAGATCATTTTCTGCACACACTGTTTTTGTTTGTCACATAGTTTTTTCATCTGCAAGTTTGTAGTAGGTGAACGCATAGCTTCTCACTTCCAGTAGCAAGGTAGTTTTCCAATTGGCTCTGCAGTTACCGAAGAATTTCCGTGTTGTGATAGCATTTTCTTGGTTAAGGATTATTTCTCTCCTGTCCCTCCCAGAGTGTACAAGCCTGAAGTAGTTACATACATAAGTACCTTGTGTATCCCTTATTCGATCGTCATTTTAGAGATTTATAGGAAGGGCTACCTCATTTCGGAACAGTGTCAGCAGAACACCCGCTTACTTTTAAAAGGTGTTCTCTCCTCAGTAATTCTTCCTTGCAGCATCTCAATCGCACTAGGAGTTTCCCTTTCCTGAAGCACTCACCCTCAGCAACCTCCTTTTCCCCCCCGTGACCCAGAGACCTTTCTCTCCTTTGTGCTCTGAATTCCCCATCTACAGAACATGCGCCCCTGCATAGAAGCAGGATGGATAGCCCACCATACCATAACATAAGGTAAGGGAATTAGGAGTTACTTAGATTTTAGAAAAATAATTTTTGAGAGAATTAAAATTCCTCTCAGCTATGTAGCGAACCTCCTGGGAATTGACTCCTTGCATTTTTTCTTAGACTCTTCGTGGGTTTGCTGATAAGTCTAGTTAGAGAGAGAGAGAGAAGCAACGCACCCTGAGAAGAAAGAAGTAGTTAAGTGGAGTGGTGTCCCCGCAGAGTTTCAGGTAAGCGTTACAGCAGCTATGGTTCCATAGTCTGCCATGAAATTGCGATAATACCCAGTGAGGCCCAAAAAGGCTCTCACCTGGGTTTGAGTAGTGGGAGTCTCCTAGTCCTGTACATCCTGTACATCCTGTACTTTACTGGGGAGAGGTTGGATTCAACCCTCTCCCTCCCCCCCTCTTCTACCTCAAGACCAAGATACGTGACTTTCCCCTGAGCTATCTGGCACTTGGTGGCTTAGATAGTAAGGTTAGCCCTCTTTAAGGCCTGCAACACTTTATCCAGATACGTCGAATGCTCTTCCCAGGTGGAACTGTAGACGGCAATGTCGTCTAAGTAAGCCACACAAAAGGTTTCCAGCCCACTGAGAGCATGGTTGACCAATCTCTGGAAAGTGGCAGGGGCATTCTTCAACCCAAAAGGCATGACCCTAAACTGGTAGAGTCCCTCTGGTGTTGAGAACCCTGTCTTTTCCTTGGCATGGTCTGTCAGAGCTATTTGCCAATAGCCTGAGATAAGGTCAAAGGTGCTCACAAATTTGGCAGCACCTATGGTGTCCACGAGCTCATCAGCCCTGGGCAATGGGTGCGCGTCAGTTTTGGTGACGGCATTGACTCCTCGGTAGTCCACACAGAACCTCCAATCCTTGATACCGGCCTGGGAACTTGCCTTGGGGACAAGGACCACGGGACTGGACCAGGGAATGGTTGAGGGTCCTCTCTGAGTGGGCTGACCTCTCCTCCTCACTCCTGTCCTTAACCACTCAACTCCTCTTTCTTGGAGACTTCAATATCCACCTTGATGCCTCCTGTCCTCCCTCTAGACTCTTTCGCGACCTCTGCGACTCTCTCTCACTCTCTGTTCTCCCGTCTGGGCCGACCCATTCTGCAGGGCACACTCTTGATGCTCTGATCTCTTCTGACCTTCCCCTCTCTGTCCCTCTCTCCATTCCTCTCTCCTGGAGTGATCACGTTCTCCTATCCTCCCACCTCACCCTCCCTACCCCACAGGCAAAGCCACCCTCATCACTGCCACCCACCTTCGCGGTCATCCGACCCATGAATCGCGTGTCAGTTGAGGCTTTCGCTACCAGCTTCTCGCCCCCCCGCTCCCCCAATCCCCTTTCGGCTGACTCCCACCCTGACACAGCCCTCTCCACTCTGCTATATCTGATACCCTTGATATCCTTGCCCCTATCATGAGAATCAGCCTTAAGCCCAAAGCCAAATCTAGCTCCTGGTATGACTCCGATTTCGTCACCCTTAAACGCAAGTGCAGGGTGGCAGAGAGGAAATGGCGTGCTTCATGTTCATCCTCTGACAAACTGGCCTGCCGCCTGCTCCAAAGACAATACCGGTTCTCCATTCTCTCTAAGAAGAGAGCCCTTATCCAAGCCCGCATCTCTGCGGCATCTAACAATTCGGCCGAACTCTTTAAAATCTGCAAGGAGCTGGCCAACCCTGCTGCAGTCTCCACCTCTCCTGTCCCCTCCCAGGCCCTCTGCACGGCACTGGCCTCTCACTTCATTTAAAAAACTAAAGACATCCTCTCCTCACTCTCCTATCACCTCCCCTCCCCTATTCCCTGCTCTCCCTCTGGTCTTTCGGCAGCCACCCCTCCTCCCTCCTTCTCTGCCTTTCCCCTTTTTTCTGCTGACGAGGTTTCGAGACAAGTCCGATCTATGAAAGTCTCGTCAAAACAGGTCCACCCCTGTTCCTCCAACTATCAACGACCACATCGACTCCCTGGCGCCTGTCTTGGCTGACTTCTGCAATCACTCCTTCGCCTCTGGAGTCTTCCCATCCCCCCTAAAACACTCCCTTGTGCACCCCATTCTTAAGAAACCCTCCTCCGACCCCTCCTGCCCAGCTAACTATCGCCCTATCTCTATCACTCCCTTTCTGGGCAAGCTCCTGGAGAAACTGGCCATCTCCCAGCTTAATCTCCATGCTGCATCTGTTGGTAGTCTTCATGACCATCAGTCTGGCTTCAGAGCTACCAGAAGCACAGAAACTGCTCTGCTGAACATCCGCGAGGACCTGCTCTCTAACCTTGACTCTAACACCCCTTGTGTTCTCATCTTGCTCGACCTCTCTTCTGCCTTTGACACTGTTTACCACACCATCCTGCTCAACCGTCTCTGTGATAACCTGGGTATCACTGGTCAAGCTCTGGCGTGGCTGTCCTCCTTCCTCTCCAATCGACCCTCCCAGGTCCAACTGGGTTCCTTCCTCTCTGACATCTTTTTCTCTACCTGTGGTGTCCCCCAGGGATCTAACCTCTCCCCCTGGCTGTTCAACCAGTATCTGGCACTTCTTGCTCACCGCATCGCCGCTCTCTGTCCCAACTTTCAGTGCTAAGCGGATGACACCCAGCTCATTTTCAGCCTACCCTTGGCCTTCTCTTCCACTTCCCTCATCTCTGACTGTCTTTCTGCTATCCAGGAATGGTGTGCCGCCAACTACCTCTGCCTTAATGCCAGTAAGACTGAGATGCTACCTATCGGCACAACCACTCCCTCCTTCCCTGCAGCTCTCTGGTTGGCCTCCCTTGGCCCTCTTCCTGCTCCAACCTGCACGGCAAAAAACCTCGGGGTCATCTTTGACTCCACACTCTCCTCCTCTCCTCACATCTCTGACGTCTCTAAGAAGTCACACTACCAGCTACACCTCCTCAGAGGTATCCTTCCTTTTCTCTCCTTCCCCCAGAAGCTCACTGTCTCCAGAGCTTTGGTTCTCTCTAGGCTGGACTACTGTAACAGCCTCTATCTAAATCTTCCTGCCTCTTCTCTCCGCCCTTTGCAACTCATCCAGAACAGGACTGCGAGACTTGTCCTTGGCCTCAAGCCCAGGGACCGTATCGCTCCAGGACTGAAATCACTACACTGGCTCCCAGTGGCTGCAAGGATTAAGTTCAAAACCCTCTGCATTGTCCACAAGGCCTTCTGGGGCCTTGGGCCAAAATACCTGCAACTCTCTCCTCCTAAATATCTTCCTTCTCGAGCCCTTCGCTCATCCACCTCCAACTACCTCAGGGTCAGCCGCTTCTCCAAGCAACGAGCTGGGGGTAGATATCTCGCCGCAGCAGGGGCCTCCCTCTGGAACAGCCTTCCTGCCTCCCTGGAACTTGAGGAGAACCATCTCCGGTTCCGGTTCCGGAGGCACCTCAAAACCTTCCTCTTTGCCACCGCTTTCTCTCCCTCTCTCCCCTGCTAAAATCACTGAACCTGCACTGAATCTGCAACAGGGCCACTCACCGATCTCATGTCCTGGCCCAGCCACTCTTCCTTGCGCTGCCTACATGCACTACGGGACTGTTTCTGTATCCTACAGCCCTTCTCCCGGCACTTACCTTTGCACTTGCCACCAGCTGGCCCTATTATTTATCTTGTATTCTATTAACCATGTACTGCACTTTCCTTGCACCCGCCACCAGCTGGCCCTATTATTTATCTTGTATTCTACTAACCATGTACTGCACTTCCCCTGCACTTTTCCCAGTCCCCCTACTCTTGCACTTGCGCGATCTGAATGACACCTGGCCTTGTTGTCTGTCTCCCTTTGTTCCCCCCCTGCCTCGTCGCGCCTTGAAACACTTGTGTATAGGCGCGTTACAAATGCCATATCATATCATATCATATAATAACACCCAGATCCAACATCTTGGCGACCTCAGCCTGGATGTGGTTCTTTACAGTATCTGACATACGCTAGCACCTGCTTTTGACAGGCACACTGTCACCAGTGTCAATCTCGTGCCTACACCACGGTGTAAGGCCTGGTGTCAGTGAGAACAGAGAGGCGTACTGCTGGAGAAAAGTCCTGCAGGCCTTTTGCTCCTCTGTCGTCAGATCGGGAGAGAGATGTACTCCCTCCACTGAGCCATCCTGAGGGTTGCTATGCAGCAAATCGGGAAGCAGCTCACTCTCATCCTCTTCTTGCTCTGAAGCTAGCAAGAGACATGAGACTTCGGCTCGCCGGTGGAAAGGCTTGAGCCTATTAACATGGAATACCTGAGGGGCTACCCCCGAGGCTCCCATGTCAACCAGATAATTGACCTCAACCATCTTGGAGATTATACTGAAGGGTCCAGTCCACTTATCTGCCAAAGCCCGAGGCTTGGTAGGCTCCATCACGAGGATCCCCTGTTCCGGAGTCCAGTCCACTTGCGATGCTTTAAGGTCATGCCAGTACTTATTGAATTCATGGCTGGCCTTTAGATTAGCTGTTGCCTGACCCATCATCTGTGTCATCCTCCGTCTGAGGCCTAACACATAGTCCCCCACTGCTTGGCGGGACATGGAGGGGTGGCCTCCCAACCTTTTCTGATTAAGGCAAGGGGCCCCCTCACGGGATGTCCAAAGAGTAACTCAAAGGGGCTGAAACCAACACCCTCTTGAGGTACCTCTCTGTAGGCAAACAGCAGGCATGGCAGGAGAAGATCCCATTTCCTCCTTAGGGGCTCTCCCAAAGCACCTAGCATGCCTTTGAGAGTTTTATTAAATCTCTCAACCAGACCATTGGTCTGGGGATGGTAAGAGGTGGAGAATTTATAGGTTACCCCGCGCTCTTTCCACATGGTTTTCATGTAACTCGACATGAAGTTGGATCCTCTATCGGAGACAACCTCCTTCGGGAATCCAACACAGGTGAAAATGCCCAGGAGAGCCCTGGCAACCACCTTGGCAGTTACAGTCTGAAGGGGTATAGCGTCAGGGTACCTGGTGGCATGATCTACCAAGACCAGGATGAACCGATGTCCACTTGACTTGGGAGGGTCAAGGGGACCGACGATGTCAATGCCCACCCTCTCAAACGGTGTGCCAGCCACTGGCAACGGCTACAGGGGCAAAGAGACTGCCTCCAGTCTTGCCAGACAACTGACAAGTTGGGCAGGTCCTGCAGTGGGACTCCACTTCTACTCCCATCTGGGGCCAGTAGAAATGGGCAGAGAGCCTCTGTTTAGTCTTCTTGGTACCAAGATGACCAGCCAAGGGAACCTCATGCACCAACCGCAGCAGGAAGAGCCTGTAAACCTGGGGTACCACCAACCTCTTGAGAGCACTAGGTTCAGGCTTAGTGGGCTCACTAACAAGGAGCTCACCCTCCCAATAAATCCGGAATGTCCTAGGTACTTCTCCTTGCGCCTGGGATGGGGCCTGTTTCCTCAGACCCTCGAGAGAGTGGCACTCTCTCTGTCCCTTACAGAGGTCCGCCCGGGAGGGTCCCCCTTCATCTAACAAGCATTGAAGGTTGGGATGATCCTCCTGGTTGAGAGCCTCTCCCACAAGAAAGTCTTCTGGCTCTTCTCCCACAGGAGTTGAGATGGGATTCACCACTGGACCCAGCCCATCCGGAGCATGGATCCCAATGGGTGCTGTCGGAACAGCAGGGGCTCCCTCCACAGAGGTGTCCTTCTTTCTTTTCTGTTTCCTTTGTGCCTTGGGTTTCACCGTCGGCAAGGATACCGGGCTTGCAGCCGGACCCTGTGTGACCTGCGATCGGGTGACCGCCACAGCAGCCATGGGTAGACCATCCGTGATCATCCCCAACTCGACCAAATCGTTTCCCAACAAAATGTTCACAGGCACGTTGTCCTGAACCAGGGCCGGAAGCTTCGCTGTCTTGTCTCCAATCGTAATGTTGACTAAGGATACAGGCGATAATTTGGGGGGGCCCACCAGCTAACTTGGTGGTTCTCAGAGGAGCACCTACATAGTCCTCTGGCTTGAGCAGGGTCCTGTCCACCACTGTCATGCTTGCCCCAGTGTCTCACAACCCAGTAGAAGGCTGGCCATTCAAGAGGACACTTCTCAAACCTACGAGTGTTCTGTGGGATAGTTGCCAGTACTTCTGCGTACTGGTCCCAGGCCCCAAGGGACACTAAGGAAATCTCTACGGGAGCACATTTGGTGCTCCCTGTAGAGGAGGGGAGGACAGTGGCCTCCACCTCAGGTATGGAGTAGGGATAGGTCAGGCTGACAGCCTGGACTCCAAGTGCCTTACCCTTACACTTGGGGTCACCCCTTTGGTGATCCAGAGCCCCACAATCCCAACAAGTTCTGGGAGCGCGGGGTACGGTACTGGAACCACTGGGACCCTGCTTTGCAGCAGGCGTACCACTATTCTTACTCCCACCCACAACAGACTTATCCCCACTAGGTTCTGGGGTCTTCGGAGAGGAGGATTTTGGTTTACCCGACTGTGATTGCTTTTGGGACTCCTCATCTTTCTGAGAAGCCCCCTTTTCTTTATCCTTGTCCTTCCCACTGGCGTCCTTAGGGGACACCCGGTGGGAGACCCACTTGTCAGCCAACCTAGACAGCTTAAAGGGATCCAAAATGTTCTGGTCAGCAACATACTGACGCATCTCCGGTGAACAGGCTTCCGAAAAATGCTCAAAAAACAAGAGGTGAGACAATTCAACAAACGTTTTCACTTTGTAACCATCTATCCACCTCATCATGTTCATGTGCGCAGCACTCACCCAGTCAATCCAAGACACATTCTCTTGTTTCTTAAAATCCCTGAACCGTTTAAGGTATTGGGTAGGCGTTTTGCCAAACTTGGCCATTAAAGCAGACTTCATGCACTCATACTGACCCCTTTCTTCCACACTCTGTTTCAGAATACAGTCATATCCAGTTTGAAGCACTCTGCTTAATAAACACTTAGCCCAATCTCTTATCAACCTCGTGACTTGCACAAGCCATTTCAAACGCTTCAATCCATTGTAGGATATCAGAACCCTCTGCAAACACACCAACCAAATATTTCATAAACTTGGTTGCTGGGGACCTGACACACTCAACTGATTTAGCTGAAGTCTCCACTCAAGCTTTCTCTAGCTGGATTCTTTGGTGCTCGATGTCCCTATCTTTGAGTATAACTTGCTGTGCCAACTTCTCCTTCTTAAGCTCATCATCTGTTGCCAACTTTTTGTATTGAAAGGCTAACTGTTCCCATTGTAGCTCCAATTTTAAAAGTTCAATCTTCAGGGCTTCCCCCTGAAGAGCAGTGCTAGGGTTTGGAACAGAGGCAGCAGGAATGGTGGCATTCCCAGAATCTGATGTGGCGACAACCCCCCCCCCGGGGTAGAGTCCTCATTGGTTGCATCCCCCCCTTCCAGAGCTTCACAATAGATATGGTAGTCCACCAGGGCAGCTATCAGCTCCGCCCTAGACTTATCCACAAAGTCTAATTCCCTGGCTTCACAAGCACTCTGGAGAGCCTCTAAGCTCATCTGAGTCAATTTACCATTCGCAATAGATACCATTGCTTGTAATGCAGTTATCTTGTAAGCAACTAAACCTTAATTTAATAAAGTGCAGATATCCTTCGTAAGTGGCACGGTTATACACTGATTCTTAAAACCATAAGTATCCCACCGCTGCCACCAGTGTAAAGACGCAGGTGGGGGGTGTCTGTACTTCCGCTCTCTATATGGTAGAGGAAAGGCACAGAGGACCCCAGCCAAGATTCTCTATTATTGGTGCGTGGTCGAGCAATCAAGGCCTAGCTTGTCAGGAGGTGATGCGGGCTAGTTCTTAAGTACATTGTAGTCCCCAAGCACCCACAAAGGAATGTCCACACACTGTATCGGTTACAACAGTCTTTATATAATTAATATTCAAAGGTATATACAATATCACGATAACTCACTTTGTACTCCGAAAATCATCAATGGTAAATATATACAGTTCTAAAGTGATACCACTAACGTTATTAGATCTCATTAAAGTACATATGGTTAGAATGACACACAGATCAGAATGAAGAGGAAACCAGCAGTAGAGAGAGGAAGGAAAGGAAGATGGTTGAACACTTGGCAGAATACTGGCCCTGTATCACTAGACAAAGTTCTGTGTGGAGATCCCCCCCAACCTGGGCAACCTGTAGAAGAAAGATACAAGCCCAGTCCATATATTGTTCACACTAGACTTTCCAATAGTTCTGCAACCTCAAAGTACCTTGACGTTGTAGCGTTCGTCGTCGGGGAATAGACGGCCCTTCTTGAGTGCCCTCCCTTTAAGGCAGGAGTCACGGGTCATCGAACGTCCGACAGAGAGCAGGTCGAGCTATGACATTGAAGTGGCTGCGTCGTTCCTAGCGGTGCTTGTTGACTGGGAAGCGTAAACGTCCTGCAAGGAAGAGGCGTGCAGGGCACCTCGGTGTGATAGCTCGGGACCGCAAAGAGTTTGAAGAACTGTGGCCCAGCAAGGGTGTTGAGTCGTCGGCGTCTCTGTGGTCTTTTGGGTGGCGGGAAACCCACCGGCGGATGCTCCTCGGAGCGTCGACGGTCAGGCCTTCTCTAGCAGGATACAGCGGCGACGATACGGACGAGAGTGTCCTTGGATCAAATTAAGTTCTCAGGCAAACAGGAGCACGGCGGCTCCAGACGGCGATGGCGGTCGTCGACAGTGGCGGACAACAGTCCGGGTGCTTCTCTTTGGAGTTCCGCAGCAGTCTCCGTATTGGGTCGGCAGCCTGTCGAAGGTCTGTCTACCAGGGAGCTTTGGCAAAGGTCAGCTAGTTCACGATGGTCCCTCGTAGCTCGGGAAGAGGGTGCCTTACCAGGTCCCCTCTGGGTCAGTCCTTGGAGTGACAGCAGCTTTCAGATTACGAAGGAGAGCAACAGCAATTCTTCTCTTCCAGCAGGGCTTCAAGGTCAAGCGTCTGTTTCATTCCAGTTACTCTTCGTAGTTTGGACTTCGGCTCTGAACACGATTCCTAGCAGTGAGAGGTCCCCAAATATACTGTTGATCTCCCATTCATTCCGCTGGGTCACACTGAAGCATCCAATCACTATGAAGGGCATTCATGCAGACAGGCACCAATCAGGCACACAGTGCATTCAGGCCATTCACTTCTCTCCAGACACTCAGAACAAGTTATGTGTATTGGGACAAGTACCGAGCCATTCAACACTTCATACTGCATTCATACCGGTTTCGGGCAGGGCTGTCTCAGTCATTGCGTCAACCACCAGATACTAGACACCCACAACATAGAATGCGTATTCGTCACACACTCCATTCACCCAGGTCCCACCCACAGGCGTACCCACAACATACGGTCGTTGGGAAGGCTCCAGCCAGTATGGTCAGCACTTCCCCAGGCTACCATATATGGAACTTCCACCCAACAGCCAGTCAGGGGGAAGGGACAGAGTTAGGGCTTCCCGAGACTTCGGGAAGATCAAGGTAACAGGCGATGGAAGGCAAGAGGCCATGGGGGCCATTTTGTTTCCATCAGGAATCTACCGATTCCAATGAAAGGGCCTCGGCATCCCAAAATGGAGGACGCTCAGGGCACCAGTGATTTCAGCACAGAGCTGCCACCAGCCCGTACCCTGCTCTGTGGGCCACCCACAGGTGCCCAAAAACATACACTAGGGGCACAGGGTTGCACCCCTACCCATGGGTGCCATAAGGGTATCCCATGGGTCAGTTCATCAAACCAAGAGAGAGCTGCACCGCCAGGAGTCCCACACAAACTCCTGCGCGGAAAACACGACAGAACACGATAAAATACAGAAAAGGACAAGGATACGGAGGCCCTTTCCCTTCGATGCATTTCCAGCATCACAATGTGCTATTCTCTTTTCTGACCCTGCCCGAATACCTCCACTTATGTGGCATCTGTGGACACTGAGGGCATGGCTTCCCCCACTCCATAGAGGGTGCTCATCATCCATACCACTGTTGTACGTTTCTTTACAAGTACGGAAGTTCGTACTGGCGATCTTGTGAGGCCTTGTGGCCTACATATTCTTGGTTCTGCATGCCAGTTTGTGAATGCAATCTCTGCTGAGGGCAGTGTTCACAGTTCTACAGAAACGCAAGGGATCTTCTCTGTATCCGTATTAGCTTTTCCAATATTGCCAGTGGTGGGTTGTGCTCAGTCAACTCCCTTGAAAGGGAACTCTTCCATCATCCATTGCCTCCGATCGCACTGGTAACAGATGTGTCAAGTAAGGGCTGTGGTACTCATCTGCAAAACCTGTTGGCTAACAATCTGTATAGAAGGGCTAAGAGAATTCTTTCCACATCCATTGCCTAGAACTCATGGCAGTTCAGGCTTTTACAGGAATTTCCCCCTTCCCCGTCAGGCAAATTTCGATCCTGGTGATGATAATACAATCATGATTCACGATCTTAGAGAGTTGGAGTAGGTTCAATCCATTTGTGCTGGTAGACCATCTTTCTCTGGTTTTAGGGTATTAACAGTGCTGTGTACTTTTAGCAGCTCACTTGGCTGCCAAGCAGAATGTCTGTGCAGATTCCCAAAACTATTGGGAGCTGATCTTTTTTATGGTAATTCCTTATGACAGCTGTTTTCTCCTGGTACAAAGAAAGCGTGCAAACGGGAGGGATTGTTGCGAGACTCTCTTGTGATCGTTTGAGGCATGGGGCTGGCTATACTTCACCCCTCTGTCCCCGCTCATCCAATTGGTGTTAAGTAAGCTGAAGAAATGCAGAGTGCCCATCTTAATATCCCTGGGTTGGGTCAGGCGGAGTTGGCACTCTACTTTTCCCCTGTTGTGCCCTGCAGGAGGATCCCCTGGAGAAAGAGCGTGGTGTTCTGCTACAGGCATGCAACAGAATTCTCTGAGTATGAGAGGATGAGATATGATGAATGGAATTCTTGTGAGGAAGTCAGAGAAATATGTTTTTAACCCGTTGCCAATCTACCAAGTCGATGTATGCTTGTAGGTGGTGCAGGTTTTCGAGTGCATGCCGCAATATGGATATTGCCCCATTGTGGCATCCTATTGCTTCACTTCTTGACGTATTTTTTCATTGGCCCCTTTAAGCCTCTGTGTTTTGTTGGTACAAGGTCTACCTAGTGATACAATTTGTTTTCAAAGGGGCTTCACAGGAGGGATTGTATTTTTCAATACTCTCTGTGATTGCCTAGTGAACATTCTCTGCAGAACCATTTATGGCTAACTCTTGGGATATTAACTTGGTTCTTATTTTCTGATGTAGCCCTTCCATTCATATTCCTCAAGGTTGCTCACTTTGAAAGGAGCCTTTTTGGAGAAGATATCCTCAATTTGTAGGGTGTTGGAGCTTCACCCTCTTTGGGTTTAATCTCTATTCTTTGTGTTCTGCAGAGAGAATGTCAGGCTTGGGGAGAGAGTGGTTCTTGAAGAACTTAGTCTCAGAATTCCTTCTGCAACAAATAACCCATCTCCCTTTATTTGTTATCCATTACCATACACTGTGGTGCAGTTTCATACTCTTGATCCCAAAAGGGGCCTTTATTTCATGTGATCAGACTTAAGGAGTACAGCCACGATGAACAACTTTGTTTTCCAAGTGCCAGAAAAGAAAATCTGTATCAAAGCAAACACTATCTAGGTGGACAGACCTGTGCTTCGACACATGTAAGGTGTTGATACTGAAGGTGCCAGTGGGGCACATTCTACTCCACTAGAGACTACTGCATTGCAGGCAGGGAGTCAGCTGCAGAATGTGTCAAGCAGTGATGTGAGCAGTTTTCTATGGGTTTACTAAACTTTATGGAAGATTCTCAAATAAAATGCTATGTGCTGCAAAATCTTCTGGTATAAGAACGATTTTTGCTCTTTCCTCCATCCACTATTCATTGCTTTCAGAGTCTTTCAAGAGATAAGGGATCTGTACGAGGAAACTATTAAAGTGACAAAACAAGTATCTTGCAGTAATGTTCTTTTTGATTTTAAGATATTCCTCATTAACCCTCCGACGTTTTCCCTAATTTAGCTTGCTCAAATTTTATTTTATGTAAGTGGTAGTTCTGCTTAACCTCCATATCTGTGCCTGGGAGAAAAAAGTGGAACTAAGGTCCGAGGCCCAGCGTTGGCTCCCTTCGTGTACAGAGAACACATACCGAGCATCGCAAGGGCGTGACCCCCACAGGGTGGATGTGAGAGTTTTTGACAAGATGTCATTTAAAGGGATGAGGACTATGTGGGAGTAGTACATTATTAATCGAGAAGAACAATGCAATGTGAGATAATCGCTTAAACATTCTTTAGTCGACCTTCACCTTTTTAACATTTCTTTTGTAATCTCAAACTGTGTGTGAAGTAAAAAAATAACTGGCTGACATGCATTTTTACTATGTCCTTTTTTAAAGTCTGGCTGTAGCTAGCTTGCTATCAGACGAATGAAGATGCAAAGCCTTGGGCTAAGGTGTAATTCAGCTGCTTCATATGGCATGGCCATTGTATTCTACTGTAAGCCCTGTTACACCAGTAGCCATTTTGTATGGGTGTGGTTTAAGCTCGGGAGAGATTTGCTGAATGGTGATTTTAAAGAGCGTGTTTCTTTTCCCTGCTGCATATACATTGATTTACTTTATGCTGGCAGTGGAGAGATTTGTTATGATGTTTATTAGAGCATGTTTTGTGTCCATGCTGCTTTTACATGTGTTTCACTTTCATGCTACATTTTAATGTGGTTTAATGATAAAATGGAAAGGCACCCAATCCATAATATCTGTTAGGCAGAATTATATGCAGTACCCTTTCGGAACACCACACACAATTAAGACTACAAGTGACAGTACAATTTCACCTTTGGTACAAGCCTGTACTACACAGTTAAAGTGGTAGCGATGGCTGAGCAGCCAGACTTATCTCAAGGGTAAGTGAGCAGTATCAAATAGTTACACAAAGGACAGCAATTACTATGATTCAGGCAAACACTGACTCAAGGTTCAAGTAAAAGAATATGCATTTATTTCACTCTTCAGTTGTATAACATTACACTATTATAAGCAGTTTAAAAATAGCTCTCTTAATACACCACACAACTTCCCTTAAATTCCATACAAGTTAAGCTCACAAAATTAAGTGGGAGCAAAATGGCACTCCAGCAATTTAAAAAGGAGGGAAAGACAAAGTTAATAGAAATTAAGTCACACCAACAGGTAAGTACTCGGGGCAATTGAACAAGAGGAACTACAGTGATAGCATCAGATAGAAAAGGCTTAGGGCCAAAGTCAATGGGTCAAAAGTTTTTTGCTCAAGATCACATAGTTCAGGGTAGTTCGCGGTAAAGTTCATAGCACGGTTTCCGGATGCGGTTGGTTGATAGAAAAGTTAGTTCAAAGAGAAGAGAAAGACAAGCCCTCGGTTTGGAGAAAGATTTCAAACACTTTCACCGCGGTTGAACGAAACGGACAACCGGGTTTGCACAGTACCTTAAAACAGAGAGGGAGCTGTAGCCGCAGCGGACGTTCCTGGTGGTTCCTGCAGGCTCACGGTTCCTGAAGCGACTGTCGGACTGACATGAAATAGGAAGACTGGAGGGTCCTGCGCCACCGAGGGAAGAAGCCAGAAGCAGAGCAAAACAACAAATAAAAGGTGCGCTCCTTAAAACCCAAACAGGGTCCGACCTTTCCTGGCTATCCGGCCCACTGTAGCTCTGTACAGCGAATTCGACCAGAGGAGGGGTCCTGGCTTGTAGTTTTGGCGAACTGGTTGGTCCCACCAGTTCAAGGGAAGAGGTTTCCTGGAGGATCTTCCCTGTAGTCGGATTCTGAAGATTCGGACCTGCAGCAGGGCTTCACCGGGCGGTTCAGTCATTGTAGGGGTCCTCTTCTGCCAGTTCCTCATTGGTTCTTTCGTTCTAGTGGCGACCCTGCCTTTCCAGCCCTATTTATGCAGTTCCCCCCCATTCATACAGCCTGGCTGTCAATCACACAGCAGGGTGGCTGTCCTGGCAAGGACAGTCCCCTCAGCCAATCACACAGGAGTGTGACTGGGGTTATCAAGGGAACCCATGGCAGGGGTCCGAAGATCCCTCCCTCACATCCTGCCTACCTAGACTTTCAGGCTCATTAAGGAGGGCTTCTGTGTAGAAGCCTGCAAAAAGACAGCGAACGAAGGAATCATCCCCGATTTGGCATACAGAGAAAAACACGAGAAAGACTTTAACAAAAAGAAATGGCGAATAAACCTAGCCAGAGCCAAAATAAAATGTATTTGGTGAAGCGGGTTTATGTTCGAGGCTAATATAATAGCCTAAAACAATACCACGTTTATATTAGATAATCGCGGTAGAAAAGTTAGGCTAGTTACCACTGCCACCAGACAAGTCTTAATGTAAAGGGAGCAAAACAATGCTCCAAGAGACACAGACAAAAAGGGATAAGAGTTAACCCTTTCCAATACTCCATGTAAGATGGGGTGTACTGGGTCTGTGGTGAAAAGTGACTAAAATAAAGTTAATGGCAACTTTAACCTTTCTCAGGGACAATAGTCAGCCCCAGAAAATGGAGTCAGGGGGAAGTCTTAAAGACAATCCTGTCTCACTGCACTGAAGGTGCTGTGTAACACACATGAAAAATATGAGGCCATGGAGTAGGTGAGGCTCCAGTGCTCAAGATCACACAAAGTAAAAACACACAGAGCAAAACACATGTAAGAGTGGGAAAAAGGCTCGCACTCTTACCAGGTGAAAAAAATAAACCCTAGAAATCCAGCAAAGCTGCTGAGGGACTCATTTATGAGAGTTCTCCCTAACAATATTCAATTAAAGCAGAATTTTTCACTGGCTCCGTTTTGGTATGTTCAGATCTGCCTAACGGTTTCTATATTTTAGGCAGCTAACATGTGTAGAAAATGTGAAGCTGCGCACACACTGGTTAAATGGATATTAAAGGCTACAGTTCACCAAACGGCTGAAAAATCTCACAATGCAATACATATAGTCAAGGAATGCTGTTAGAAATGTAATGTTAGTCTAATGTTCACCATATGACCAACAGATAGTGGACGTGCAGAATGTTGTGCAGCAGACCTTTCAGTCGTGTGCCCAGTAGGAGTGTGTTTTGGGCACCTGCTCTGAAATGGGCATGTGGAAACAACTCCCGAATCCCATAAAACAGCCTAGTGCTGCAGAGGCTCCTCGAAGTGGATGCCAACGACTACAGGACAAATACAAATAAGGACATTGTTCAGTGTGTGTGCTTTTCCTCTCAGCGTATAGCACAAGCTCCCGGATCTTGCCACTAGTATGATGTGGTGCTGACAGGTTATGGTCATGGGTGCTTGTGCTTCGGCAAGCTGAAGTCCACCAGAATTGTTAGATGTGTGTTATGTCATTGCAGGTCTGCTAGTGGGGCATGGACAATGAGGATTAACTTCACAGGTGAAAGGAAGCCTGTAAGCGCAAATTAGAATCCACAAAATGGAATCCTGCCCTGCCAAAGAACGAATGTGGCTGCTAGGTTTAGTCCCTGTTCGCAGGGAGGTTACCTGATTCAGAAGCACTACCTTCTCTCTTGGAAAGCCCTCGTACACCCAGAGATGTTACACCATTTCTTTGGACCTCTCTGCTGGCTGAATTCTGCTGGATATTCATACACAGAACTACTTTAATGCCCTTTGCAACAACCCTTGTTAAAAGAATTTAACAAAATAAGGAAATGAAAGGTCATTGCCATAGGATCTATATATCTATAGCCGTATGTATATCTATTTTGTCAGCTAAACGAGATTGCTTATGTTTTTATGTAAACAGTTTTTTAAATGAGTTCTGCATGCAGCATTGCTGCTCTTGTGTATGGGTGTCACCTGCAGGCCATAGGTTTGAATCTTGGCAAGTTGACAACATGAGTGCCATTTGTATGGGTAGTGTCAGCTTTGCTGGCTTTTTAAAATCATGGTTCCAATTGGTGATTTGGCACTTTCAGCCCAAACTCTACAAAATGTGCACCTGGGACATCTCAATACACCATGGGCACAGTGGCTGTGCTTCCTTAAAGTTGACAATCATCTTGATGTGATTCTGGCAAAATGGACAAAAGTAAAAACAATGGGCCTCATTACAAGTTTGGTGGTGTGGGACAAATGTGGTGGTAATTCTGTTACTACCACTTTTTGGCGGTAACAGAAATACTGCTGTTTTTCCATCCAGATCGAATTTTAAACTTGCTGGTGAAGTAGAGGATTTACATCCAGCTAAAAGCTGGAGGTGAATCTGCCACTTTACTGCCAAAAATCAGTATATTTACTCTCCCCGTTGTGTCCTATGGATCCAAAAATGGGAAAACACCACCACTTGTAATCCTCTGCTAGCTCCACAGTGCCCTGAAGCGCTAACAGTAATAGCTTGTTGGAAATTCATCAGATTTACAGCCAAATTACAACCGAAACTCTGGATGATGCCCAATGTTGTTGCAAGTAGTCTTTTTAAAACAAGCTGCCAAATGCTCTGCTTAAATGCAGGCTCTCTTTTGCACGATGCTGTCATACAGTGTCCAGCATAGACATCGGCTCCCACCACCTCCTTCGCCTGCCACTCGTCCTGCTTGCATCAAAAATGCTCTTATGAAAAATAAAGAGCTCATTTGAAACTGGGCACTGTGACTCTTCAAAGCACTAGTATATCAGTTCAGACATATCATTTAAATAGCTGTATTGGGACACTAGCAGCTGTGTTTATTTATGGTGGAAGCACTTGCTATGTGATGACTCACTTAACATAACATGCAGTGTATAGTCTGACTGTATAAATGTTTCTATACTCCAAAAGTCAGTATTGTAGTTGTCGAACGTTGCTGAGAATTGTCTGTAGAGTGTCCTATTGTGTCTCCACCAGCTGTAACCAAACCTGGTATAAATGGCAGTACTCCAATACAGAAGGCTACCCTTTGCATATTATGTTAAAACTTGGAAATGTGTTCCTGTATTTAGCATGTCTACACTGGGTGTGTGAGGCTTTCATTGGGAGATGGTGACAGTGTAGAAATATTATATTCTTATACGTTAACATTTTTGGTTCACATTACCCCACAATTCTGATAAGACCGAGACAGTGAATTCTCAAAACCTGAAATGTATTTAAATAGTTAAAGTCCACTTCAAGCGAAGGTGGTCTACAGCTTTATACTAAGACAATCACTACAATGTTCTAGGTACAAAAGCCATTTGCCAATAACCCGTGATTGTAGCTTCCTACATGAATTTCACTAATATCCATTCACACAAGCACTTATTTTCATAATCCATTCTAGGTGTATATTCTCTTATAGACGATACTAGGAATTCTTAACACTACTGTTGCTTGTCTTTAACTTTTACAAAGGCATTTCAACATGAGGCATCGCATTGCTGTTTAACTGAATCACAATACAGTCTCCATTTTCCCTAATGACACCCAACATTTACAGATCAAAATGGTTCCTCTGCATTAAATGTGACGCTGGGGTTCTAACATGTGTATGCAATCTTATCTGAATATGTGTGTGCAACAGTCTATTCTTCTTCATTTACCTTCAGCTGTGCACGTTTTGGACTGGAGATGTAATATACTCCTGTAATATACTGCAGTAAACAGTACCATATTAAAGCACCCTTGCCCCTTCATATTTCACATCGGTCTGCCTGTGCATTTCAAGATGAGGTACTTCTGGGGTTTAAAACTTAGCACAATTTTTTGTGAATAGGCTGAATTCTCTGTGCTAATTCCTGTTGTGCAAACACTTGATCTTGGACTAGCCTTCCCCCGGCGGCACATTCGCATGATATCACGTTTAGTAATAGTATTTCATGAGGACACTATGGCCTGCATGATTATATACTGTCATGAACCAAGGATTCTATTTTAATTTAATATACTTCTACAAAAACGATCAGTGTTTAATTTGCACAAAATGCTGTCTGTTTTAAATTGTGCCTCTCCATACAAAAATGCATTTGTTTTTAAGAAAATTGCATCTCACTTGAATTCCTTTTCAGATAAGACACTGTGTATTTTATTTAACACGGCACACTTATGTCTTTGTCCAAATAGTATTCCCCATGCCTCCCAACCCCTTTGATTCCTGGGATTTTACCATGGACAGCAATATGGGCAATTTGGATTGATATATTGGGGTTTCTATACCTTCATTTTAAATATGGTTTCTCATTTCTGGGAAATTAACTTGAACCCTCAGTCCGCAGTTACCTCCTAAGCAAGGTCCTTTTTAACTGGTTGTGTGGGGCCCAGTTTCCAATATGGGCTGATACTCTCTATGAAAGGGGTTCTGTATCCAGCCTGTCTGGAAAAACAGTATTCCAGATGGTTTCAGCTCTGCTCTCCAGCCACCTCCTTCCAGTTATATCCAGTAAAATCCTTCAATCAGGGGAGTACAGCCCGTTCGGACATTCTGCCCTCAGCCGAATGCAATTTGCCCTTGGGATGGCCTGGGGCCGGTTTTACAAGCCACTTTGGGACTGGATTTGCAAAATAACATTATTTTTGTGATAAAGTAAAGTAACTTAAGTTACTTGCTCGTGGCACACAGGGGATGGGATGGATCGGATGCAGCAGGCATTCATCAAAGAAAATTAACACTTAGTTGCCAAGTGTTAACTTTCTTTGATGAATGCACACACACAATAGTGAGGCGGGGTGCTCGGCAGTGTCCCCCAGCCATTTGCCAGCGTGGTGCCAGCAGCACTTTGAAAACAATATACATTACATGATTACACAACAAAAAATTGTAACAAATTTTCCTGGGTGCCTGGGAGGGGAGTGAGCTGAGAGCTTGTCGCCTCCTGCTGTGGGCGCCAGCAGCCAGCCAATCCTATGCGTGAGCAGGCTGGGCCGCATCATGCACATGGTGTGCTGTGCTGCTGCTGCTTGGGTGCAGTTGGTCACTCACGACGCACCCAGGCAGGCGGCCCAGCACATTTGGGAAGGAAGTGAAGCGTTGACCCAGTCCAGGGAGCATCAGCAGCCTGCAGGCCTCTGCTCTCTGGCAAAGCACGTGCAACAACTTGCGACAAGGCCTCTGCAGCCAGCAGAGCCCAGCCCTGGCTGCAGGCGGAGGCAGCCCAGCCCAGGTGAACACGGGACAGCAGCAGTCAGCAGAACACATTTCATGTGGGCCATCATGCTCACGCAAAGCAAAGTAAGTGAAATACAAACATAAAATGAAGGAGGCAGCTACCCCGGTGATGTGTGGGATGGTGCTGCATGCTTTGGGTGTAACTATGCGGGCCAGTCTGATGTTTTCTGTGGTATTGATGGCATTGATCAGTGACAGCCGCACTCACACGGCATGGGCAGCTGGCGCTGAAAGGGCCCCCTGCGTCAATTACATATTTAGTGCTAACTTAACCTTTATTATAAACCCCATAATTCGCCCAGTTATCGGGCACCACGTGCACTAGAAGAAAGATACATAAATCAACTTTCTACTAAAAGGCAAGCAAGTTTCCCTTCCATAAATCGCCCGATCAGTCATCGGTATATTCACTGCCCAAGCAGTCTGTCTACCACTTCTAGCAAGAAGGCAGTTGCCACTTGAACTCCTCAGTTGCTGCGTACTGAAAGATGGCAGAATCCCACAGATTCCGCACTGATAAAAAGGGGCTATGTTCTCGGATGGGGAGCATGACCCAGCATTTCCTCATGGTGAGACTGACACCTTCTTGCCATTTGGAACCTGTACTCAATCAAGTTGTATGCCACAAATAGCTGCAATTACGAGCACAGCAGGACATTTCTTTGAAATTAAAGTGAAAAATATTCGTGTTTCTGGTTGTCTGAGAATGTGCATCGAAGTGAACCATTTCACCAATTGGAAGTTGTACTTGGCACACCAGAAACATACACTGTGTCCCTAAACTCTTTTACATTCTATAGACTTAAATTGCACCGCATAAGTGCATTTATTTTGTGGATGCACCAGGTGGCCTGAACCCAGCCCGCCTTACGCCTAATACCGTTTGAAATGGGTACAAGTCGAGGTCATTTAATTTAAAAAAGTTGAAAGGCCCTGCCGTCGTTTCTATATGTAAATGACAGTTTACCATTTTGCTTGAAGTTCTACACAGACTGGGATGACCAGACGTCCAGGTTTTGCAGGGACCTTCCGTAATTAGGCTCTCTCTTCCTCCCGTCCACCGCCCCCGACAGCCCCCTCCGTCCCAAGTGTGTTTGAATTTAAAAACCACGTCCTGGTTTTGGGACCGGGAATGCGGGCGGCCACTACAGAAATTCAACAATTCAAGCTGACATTTTTAGATGATAAACAGTTGAACAGTTCCTCAGCTTCCCATGATCACCTTCGTCAGCTCTCTCACACCCCATGACAGTCTCGAACCTACAACCTCTTTGTTCACAGCCATGGAGACTGGTCAGGAAACAAGCATAGCCAAGCCTGTAGCAACAATCAAAGCAAAAGCTCTTCAAGGCACTCGATGGACGTATACTTTTTCCACCCTGCAGTTTATATGAAGAAGTGCTGGAAATATTAATTTAGCGTGATCACACAGGGGAATTGGGGTGGGGGGGGTCATGAGGAGGGAGGCGAACATGACAGTTGGGGGGGGGGAATGTTTTGATTGGCTGGGGATGCTAGTCCTACTATTATGTTTGCGTCCTGTCCTGGTTTTTATTATCAAAATCTGGTTACCCTAACACAGACGCATATTTGTAAAAGTTGTGCAATTTGAAGCACACGGCACACAATGCAAATTACAACAGGGCTAGAGTTGTGTTGCCCGTACTTGGCCTGGAGGCCAGGTGCATCGGGCGGCAGTGTTTTAGGACAGGAAATAATGGCAAGAAAGGGGTCCGTTAAGCAGTGTGAGAAATATGTACTGAAAAACCAACAAAAGCTAAACTACGTTGTTCTATGCACTGATACCCGCCCAGGAACACATGAGTGATGTCTGTGGAGTAGAGAGCAAGTTTTAGACTGTTTTGTCCAGTTGGTGACACTATGATTGGTGTCGTTAGGGTCCTTTGCGTGGTAGAAAGTGTCCTGGCAGAACCTCCAGCAGGCTTTGCACTGGGCTGCACAAAGCTCTCCAGATAATATTTTGAGGTGGGAGTTTTTTACTCCCTATTTTTAAACTTTGAGAGTAAATGTGATTTTTTTAAAAGAGTAAAAATTACTTTTCTCCTTTGTAAGACTAAAATGTATGCGACATCCAGCTGATGTATGCAAAAACTGTATGGAAATCATTACTATGCGGCAGCTTTCGGCATTGTGAAGAATACACCCTTCATTATTTCTCTAAGGTATGGCCAATCTATCTCTCCTGTATATATTTAAATGTTGAAAACGCAAAAACCTAGCCAAGAACATAGTAAAGCAAGCATGAATTGTATTGTGTGTTTTGAGTTTTGATAGCAGAATTGTCTTTTGACAATGAAAGTCCTCATTTCCTGGAGCTATTACTACCTAATGGTATACCAATGTTATGATAGAACAGTGCAGAGAGGCAAGGACTCCATGCTAAATTCTATGTGTCATCTCATGGTCAAGTGGTTATTTATATAGCACTTCGGCAAAGCACTGTACATAGAACATATTTATCACAATTCTAACCAAACCGAAGTCGGTATGCCTTTTATCGACCTTAAAAGGATGAAAGGCTGAGCTGGCCTTGCCGGGATTCAAACCTGAAATTTACAAATCACGCACAGATCGCAGCAACGAGTGTTCAACCGGGTGAGCTATCTTATTGGCCAACATCCTTCAGAGGTCGGTTAACCGAGTATCAACTGAGGTATAATAATCAGTGCCTAGATGCTGGACAAACCATCTATGAAGCCCTACATAAAGTTTAAATACCCATCTGGATTATCATAGCGACAGGTTTTGCTGAGTTTCTATTTTAATTACAAATGTAACTTTAATTTCTTTTTTATTGAACAGCGCTTGCACTTTCTGGAGAGTCAGGTTTTGGATGTTTTAATTGTAGTCTTGAAGATTTGAGAGGCTACAACACCTGTGATTGCTGTAATGACAATCACTCAGCCTTGAACAGAGACTCTCCTGCCACTGACCATTTATAGTAATGTACCCCCATTGACTGCAAGGTTGAATGGATGTAATTTCTCAAAAACTCTTGGCTGCAGCGGATTGGTCTAACATGGCGACATTAGCCTTGTTGAGATTAGGTATTTTTCAAAAAGGATTCATTAAGTGCAACTGGTTGCGTCTCACCGGATTCCGGGTTTAGCCAAGAAAACCCCCTTGAGCATAAGTATAAGGTATGAATAATCCGGAAGGAGACTGCGCCCCACTGTTATAGAGATTGTTTTATTTTCCAAAAGTGCCCTTAAGTGATGACACGTGTTTTTTCAAATCAGGGCTATTAGTCAGTTGTAGCACCATATAACCATAACAAAAAAACATTTTTTCATGTTAAACAAATAAAGTAATCAGTCATCCACATAGATAGGAAAGTTCGAAAATTAAACATGAAATCCAAAAGCAGAATTTCAAAAACATGAACGAGAAAAATAAGTAAAGTGAAAATACATGTCAAAATAAACAAATGTCAAAATAAAAGCCAGACAATAAGAAGGATGGGCAAAGGGGGTGGTAACAGAAAGGGTGTTTTTGAGAGAGATGAATACAAGACACTTATTAGGTAATGTATTAGATGGTCGGTATAAATCAACAAATGCATTCATTAAAGATCTCATAGTAAATGTTAAAATTGTTACCTTGCATTCCTCTAATGCCCCTATTTACATTTAGAATTAATCCTCCTCAATAAACGGGTTATATCCCTGCAAGTGTGAAATATTGACATTGTCACCCGTTATATCTGTCATGTTTCTGTGAATCATTTAAATGCAACACGATAGAATTTCAGTGTTCCTGTCAGTGTAAAGCATTTTAAGTTTGGCATTAAGCGTTCGTGCTTGTGTTTACTTTTAAATGTATTGCTTACGTAGCCTTTAAAAAGTATAATTGCGTATCAAATGCACAAATGCGCATTGGTGCAGTATAGAAAGTTAAGTGATCAAGTAAGTATGTGCGTACGATATCGTGCGAGTGAATTAGACGTATTTCAGAGTGAAAATGGGGCCGTGAAATGCCAGACGGTCTCTTACCTCTTGCACCAATACAGCGTTTGATCACGTGTTGCTCAGAATCTCGAGGGGGCTCCATTAGGCGTTCTCCGTGTGAGTATATACGTTGCTATGGGGATGAGCATCCTGGTCAGTCCTTTCTCCTTGTTTAGTCAAATGTTTGTCTGGCGGCCATAGTAGAGTGTAGTGTGTACTATTAAATCAACCTGTCAAGCCTGCAGGATTGGTATTAGAGTGTTCAAAATGGCTGTGTTAAGTAAATATTGAATTCTGCATTAATATTTTGGTCTTGTGACAAATGTATGTTACCCGTGTTAAATTAAAAGAGCAATTTGTTAGGAGCGTTTGCGTTGGTCACGCTAAAATGAAGCGGGCAGTGTCTGATCTAAATTAATAATGTCCCATGATTTCGAACCCGTCAAGAAGGGTGAAGAAATAAAGTTGACATCTTGCTGTATGTATACAAAAATCAAAGCGTAATCTAATGGTCAAACGGCATGCAGAATGGCTATAAATGGTGGAAAGAGAGACAATCTCTTGTATAATTAAACACAAAATGAAAACATTGCGTGATGTGACAGTGAGCATCCACTAGGAAAGGTACAACGATGGTGAAGTTTGCTATATCATTGATTATGCATAAATTCTAGGTTATACAATGGAAAAGATCAAAGAGCAAAGTGATGACAACAGACTAAACATTACATAAATGCTAGCTAAGTACCTACAGAAAAGACACCATTTCATTGTCTGTGTTAAGGCCAAATGCTGTAGAATTAAATTTGCAAATGATTTTGGCCTCGGTTTGTCTGGGTTTCTTTTCTTTGTCACCTCCACGTCTTCCTAATGTCACTCTTTGAAGACCAATGAATTGGATGTCTGCCTTATTATCCATTTGATGTTTTTCTTGCCAATGGCATGCAAGTGGCAGTCTGGGATCTTGGCTGCCAATTTTTGCTAGATGTTCTTGTTGTCGGGTCCTAAATTCTCTGATCGTACTGCCTATATACACCAATTTACACACACACATAATTGCATAGACCACATTTTTTGTCCTACAGTTGATGGGTTGTCTGATTTTCAAGATCTTATTATTGCTGCTTGTGAATGAATCTGTTTTCTTATGTGCATATTTGCACATTGTGCAGGTCCCGCATTTCCTGAATCCATTAGTAGTTGTTTTCAACCAGTTAATTGATTCCTCCGTTGTGTCTGGTAGATTCGAGGGGCTTAGTTTATTTCTCAATGTCTGAGCTCTTTTAAAAATTAACATTGGTTTATCATCCACAAAGTTCGAAATGTTCTCATCCAATTTCAACATACCATCAGGGGAATTCTTAAGAGCAAGAAGAAACTGCCAGACCAACTAACACTTTGAGAAGGAGTGTAACCTCTTGAAATCTAGATTTCTAGCTAGAGGATATTCGGAACAATGTGTTAGCAAAGCCCGGGACAAAAGTTTGTCGGTAAAGCAAGAGCAAACGCTAGTAAAAAGTAACAAAACGTTGGAACAACCGACTATCGGTTTTATCACTAAATACAGTGATGACTATAGACATGTAAAGAAAATTCTAGCTAAGCACTCGCATTTGTTGAAATTGGTTAATTTAGATATGAATGCAGAATTCAATATTTACTTAACACAGCCGTTTTGAACACTCTAATACCAATCCTGCGGTCTTGACAGGTTGATTTAATAGTACACACTACACTCTACTATGGCCGCCAGACAAACATTTGACTAAACAAGGAGAAAGTACTGACCAGGATGCTCAACCCCATAGCAACGTATATACTCACACGGAGGATGCCTAATGGCGCCCCCTCGAGATTCTGAGCAACACGCGATTAAATGCTGTATTGGTGCAAGAGGTAACAGACCGTCTGGCATTTCACTGACCCATTTTCACTCTGAAATAAGTCTAATTCACTCGCACGATATCGTACGCACATACTTACTTGATCGCTTAACTTTCTATACTGCACCAATGCGCATTTGTGAATTTGATACGCAACTGTACTTTTTAAAGGATACGTAAGCAATACATTTAAAAGTAAATGCAAGCACAAACGCTTAATGCCAAACTTAAAATGCTTTACACTGACAGGAATACTGGAATTCTATCGTGTTGCATTTAAATGATTCACAGAAACATGACAGATGTAACGGGTGACGATGTCAATATTTCACACTTGCAGGGATCTAACCCGTTTATTGAGGAGGATTAATTCCAAATGTAAATAGGGGCATTAGAGGAATGCAAGGTAACAATTTTAACATTTACTATGAGATATTTAATGAATGCATTTGTTGATGTATACCGACCATCTAATACATTACCTAATAAGTGTCTTGTATTTATCTCTCTCAAAAACACCCTTTCTGTAACCACCCCCTTTGCCCATCCTTCTTATTGTCTGGCTTTTATTTTGACATTTGTTTATTTTGACATATATTTTCACTTTACTTATTTTTCTCGTTCATGTTTTTGAAATTCTGCTTTTGAATTTCATGTTTAATTTTCAAACTTTCCTATATGTGTGGATGACTGATTACTTTATTTGTTTAACATGAAAAAATGTTTTTTGTTATGGTTATATGGTGCTACAACTGACTAATAGCCCTGATTTGAAAAAGGTCTCAGGGAGACCGAAACACGTGTCATCACTTAAGGGCACTTTTGGAAAATAAAACAATCTCTTTGAACAGTGGGACGCAGTCTCCTTCCGGATTATTCATACCTTATATTGAATGGATGTAAACTAGACCATGCAAAGTCATCATTTTACACATTGTTTTTATAATTTGAGTGTAAATTAAATTACAAGTGTAAAAATGATCTGCCTCCGCATAATTATGCACACAGCACAGGAACTCTGAAAAATACAAGTATGCAATACTAGTTTGCTTTCACTGGGGGAAAAAGCATAATTTGTTACAAAATATGAATTCTCAATTGCAACTTAGTTTTCCATCTTATTAATTTTACAATCCTAAAATGCTAGGAAAATAAATATTCACAGTGCTTCTGTTTGCTCCATGAGCAGCAACACATCAGAAGCTGAATGGAAATAAACCATTCCTTTTATCACAGTATGCAGTTTCTTTTTTTGAAAGACTTCAGAGAAATACATTCTTTTTCAGAGGCTTTTATCCATGGCTTGCAATTACATCCATGTAGATGAAAATCAATAGAAGCCTTCTGGTTTCTGTCAAGTAACCTGGCCTTTGCACTGCCCTCGTCTCTAAACTTGTGTGTAAATGAACACAGGAAAATAATAAAGCTGCAGATTTTCATGTGCATTCCAGGCCTTTTTACACATTATCTGGAAGACTGGCTGCACATCCTTTTTTCATACTATTTAAGTGATGCATTTGCAGTGAGCAGCAGTTTTATTGGAGTCTTAAGTAGACCCCACAAATGGCTTGGGAGTGGCCCTTTTCTCAGGCAAGTTTCATCACCGATGAAAAGTTAATGTTGATTGATGTGCATGTATTATGTACATTATGAATAGCAACAAGCTACATGTGTAAACAATAACTACAAGACAGTGCCTTTACCACACAGGGTTTTCTAGGGATGCCTGCCTTGAACACAGTACAACCCATAAAACAGTTTACAGAGATCTCAAGTTATTGCAAGTAGCTTGTGAAATTGATCATTTCAGCATTTTGGACTCGCACCCTATTTCACTGTGATGCGTTTAGCCTTGTATTTTAATAATGTAGAGGAAGGAAAAAGGACATTCACCAAACACACTGGGATTAACTGAGCATGCATGATTTTAAAGTGCAGTTTCAGCATCATTTTAAGGAAAGGGTGCAAATGAAGGAAGGATGTTTGGTGAAGAAAGTGGGCACTGGCAAGTCTGCGTTACTAGCTGTAATGGGCTTTACATTTTTCATATTGAGCAGTTACTTTGCAGCCTAGTGGTGGCAGAAGAGAAAACATTTACCTCTGTAATATAAGTGGGTTCATACCAGGGACCCGGGTACAAATATGTAGCTCTCGAGATGTTTGTGCAATCCGCCTTAATATGTGGAATTTCCAGCAGGGATGTTTCTGATTTTCATGCTTATGAAGTTGATAAAATCCTTATGTATTGTTTTTTTATAATACCCTTAATACCGAAGAGGTTTCAAAGCGCAAACCCGGATTCAAGCCTGTGTTATTATGTGTCGTCTTGCTTCCAAGACGAGCGTGTTGCCACTGAGCTGTTCTACCCGGGACAACCTTTAGTTGGGTAATGGTAATATCTGTTATTTACAAAGATTTGAAGCTACTGACAAGCAGTGGGATGCTCTGAATTGTAATCCTTGCCTATCTAACCTCTAGGCTATAGTGATTTTGCCAGTGTGGGGCGTGGGAGCTGAAGATGATGTTTGGTTGAGTCTTACTTCTTTCTTTGGCCAGTCGCACATTGCAAGACCCAGAGTCAGGACCTTTCCATAGTTCATGCCCATCTAAACTCCTATGCTCCAGCCAAGACACTCCCCTCTGCCACCCCCCCAGACTCTCCCACAGAACATAGCTCATGTACTAGATGACTGCATTAAGAAGTCCTCCTCCCACAGTTCCAAGTTTTGAAATAGTCTAACTCTGCAGTGAGTGAGCAAAGCACACTTATATAGCGCACATATCATGGACTAAGGTACCTCAGAGCACTATATAAATGGAGAATCATATTCTTATGGTAGTCAAAAGGCCTATGTGAAAGGAACTGGTGTTCCCAATTTCATTCGGCTTCTGTTGCTTCCCTTAAAATGAAACATTGCAAGTGGTCCCAATTTACACCCAACATGTCAATTACAACAGAGGGTCCAGGGAAGAATGTCCATGGAATCTAGATCAAGCGTTTACACAAAACATTACATGCAACAAACGCCATGAACCGTCCATAAGTAGCATTTTCTGTAAAGTTGTGAATTGATGCGATTCACGGGTGATGGTTTGAGGGCCACTTGTTTTGAGGGGTGGGCCATTTATTTTAGGGCCCGGTCCGATTTCTTGTCCAGTCAGACCCAGCCTTCAATATTAATCCCCCAATATTAATTCCATCCATCTCCTCCCCTCATCTTGTGACTAGGTGTGGCTTTAACCAGTATCATGATTGCAAAAGTGGGAGGGAATGTCTCACATAAACTTATGGAGAGGCATTTATTTCTAATAGTGTAACTTTGAATGTGTGAGTTTAATAAAAATAAGATGATATCCTGTAGATCATAACACATAGTTGAAGACGCTGAATGTTCCTATGCGTGTTTATTCACAGAGAATTATTTTTCCTAGTTCAAAAAATAAATTCATCATTATGCACCCGGTGGATTTAATATAGGTTACAATGTATATTTTTTGACCAAATGCAATTTGTTTTAGTTGGTATGACCTTTCATGATCCGAATTTTCAAATTATTACATTTATATTTGAAATGCACACAAAGTATCTTTTCTTCAGTTTTAGAAAAGTTAGAAGTCAAATGCTGATTGCAGCCTGCAGATGTCACTGGCAGTGTATAGGAAACTCTCTTTTCCATTTTACTGATCTAGAAAACTTAAAACGACTTTGATGAACATGGTTTTAGGATTAGGGCTGAGAAAAACCAGTTTGAACAAGCCTTGCTCAGCATGTTATTTGTACTTGAACTAAATAGTCTTAACTGGTGATCTGGGATCCTTTGACAAAAATTCCTAAGGATGGGGCTGCTGCTCCAAGCCGAATCCAGTTACTTCTCCAGGTATAATCAATTTACATAAAATGCACTATTATTTAAAAAATAAATTAAATATATGACCATGATTGAAAATGAATGAGCAGTTATTTTCGAATAGAATTCACAAGCGCACCTTCTGCCAACAATATATTAGGAACACAGTGGAATCCTAGTATTGTTGATTTTGTAATTGCATTTTCACCATTGAAAAACACATTTTAAAAGTAGATTTATTTTCACTATACGTGACATCCGAATTATAGGAATGTGCCGAAAAACGGTGTACTTTTTAAACTGAAGGGCTGCAAAAATAAGTGTTCTGTGACCCGCGCTGAGCTCTTTTGCTGATTATCATACTCCAGATGCTTGGCCCTTAGTATTTTTCTACAGAAGTTCCAATTTCCTCATGCATTTCTCTGCATGTCCTTAGCATGTACTATAAACTATATTTAAAAGGGCCTTAGAAATGGTAGCGGTCGATGAAAGATTCTTTTACTTTGTTAAAAAAAATCTCCCTTGAATCTGCAGACAGTTATTTGCACCTCGCATGTTACAGAGCACCCTTTTCAAAATTGCAATGAGCAAGATTCACAATTCAACCGGTCTACTTTTGTGAATGGCGCCTCTCTCGCCCTTTCAGAAAAACATCTCCGTGGTCAGTGCACTTTTAGAAAACGATATGGTGCGCATTTTCTTCCACAACAGCAACTGGCAATATGTAGCTGTACTGGCATATGAAGTCAGTGTCCCTGCCATCTGTTGGGTGTATTCCTGCAATATCATGACATGTTATTCAATGGTAAAATAACATGCAATATACGAAATGCAAAATCAATTAATGCAATAGTAGGGTCCATCAAAACAGTGTTTTGGTAACTAAACTTGCCTTTTGTTTGTTTTATTAGTGATTTGTTCTTTCATATTTTTTTTACTAACTTCTTTCATCCGAGTCCTCTTGCCTGTGATGCCGTAACTATAATGTTGTTGTTTTTGAGATTTGAAAAAACCTACTACATTTTTGTCACAGAATGTTGGAAAGTATGCCCTCCCTTTCCCCAGCGCTATAGCATGTTTTTTTCAAACATTGCTAGCATGTACTGCGTGAAATGTTTCTTACGTAGACCACAGCCTTATCCTGCCCTGGCTGTAGTGTGCTGTCTGCCTCTGCTTACAGACCCCCATTTCCGCACCCTGTCATGCTCTGGTTAGAACGCGTGCAGAGCATGGGCCTTAGTCATTGCTGAATGGCACTATTTCTCGGGCATACTAGAAATCGTGTTCTCAAGTGCATATATCTGAGAGCTTTGAAATTAAATGCTGCTCTGTCTGGTTCATTAAATGGTTTGATGCTAAACCTACAACATACACGGCATGCTTATAGTCAATGGTATGTTCTTTTATTTAAATTATTTATTTATATACCGTGCCAAAAGCCAGCAGGCATCGGGGCGCGACAATAAAACACTAGACAGAAAGACATACATGGGGACAAGACACATGGCATAGCCAAGAATGAAGGGCTACCTGCCTAACTTATCGGTCATTACTGAAATTACTTAGAGGCAGGTTTTCAGTTTTTTCCTAAATTAGATATTTAGACTCTAGTCTCAGGTTTAATGGTAAGTTGTTCCATTTGGATGCCGCTGATGTGGGGAAAGCTTTGCCAAGGCCATTGGATCTCTTTTTTGGAGCAACGACGATTTGGCCCAATGCTTCAGATCTCAATGGATGTCGTGGTACGTAGCGAGTGATCTTTGATTTGAGATAAGCTGGTGCTTTCCCATGAAGACATTTATGGACCAGTGTCAGATTTGAAATGTATCCTCTCTTCCACAGTCAACCAATTCAGATCCCTTCTAGCATTGCTGATATGCTCCGTCTTAGATTTCTGTTTGACTATTTTGACAGCATTGTTCTGGATTAGCTGATATTTTGCAATGCACTGTTTGCTCCTAGCATAAGAGCGTTCCCATAATCCAGCCGCGATAGAGTGGTTGCTCTAGCTATGATGGCACAGTTTTCTTCGCTCAGGGAGTGTTTAATTGCTCTAAGGAGCCTGAGGTAATATGAACAGTTTTTACTCCCATGCATGGCCTGGGCTTCAGCACTCAGAGGCTTCCAATATCATCCCCAGTGTCTTTCCCTTACCCACTACCTGGATTGGGCTGTCTTTAATAAGGAAGGACTAGTATTGGGAGGTTAGTTTGGCCCGAGCTTGGTGAGACCCAAAAACCATCAACTCGGTTTTATTGCCGTTAAGGCACATTCAGTTGTGATCCATCCAGGATTCGATTGTATTATAAAGTGCCTTTACTGTATAACTGTCCTTCGTGTAGTCACCACTTAACTCCACCACAAGCTGGGTATCTTCAGCATAGTTCGTAAAGTAAGCGTCGATGTTATCTAGAACTTCACAGAGAAACCGCAGGTATAAATTAAAGAGTAGCGGTGACAGGCTTGCTCCTTGTGGAACGCCGCAAAAGGTCTGTTTCGTAGGAGAATTTGTCTCCCCCAGTGCACCTTGGATTTCCTATGTGTTAAAAAAGAGGCTAGCCAGCTGCTTGCCTCCTTTGAGCAATTAGCTACCTTCTCCTATGCCCGTTGAAGCAATTCATGGTCAAGGAGATCAAATGCTGCACTTAGGTTGAGGAGAATGAAAAGTCCTGTATTTCCATTACCTATTCTGCTCAGCATTTTTGTCTGGAAGCCCAGCATAGCTGTTTCTGTGCTATGTGCTGCACGGAAGCCATACTGTTGATGGTGAAGAATCTCATTTGCCTCAACATAGGTCTGTAATTGGGCCGTAGCAACCTTGTCCATTACCTTGAGGAAATTACAATTGGTTATTGGTCTTAGATTAACTGGATCTCTTTGGTCTAAATCTGGCTTCTTCACCAGGCGAGTGATAGTTGCAGTGTTAATGCTAGTTGGCACAACTTTGTCACGAAAGGAGGCATTGACTATCTTCGTAAGCAGTGGAGCAAATATATCTGCATTTTCTAAGATTATTTTGGGGGGCAGTTTATTCTCGGCGGTTTCCATGTGGTTGGATGTTGGCCTTATGATTGGCTGGTCAAATGTGGCCTAAGTTGTAGTTTGAGCGCTGGTTATCGAATCCCTAGCCTTTTTGATCGTATTAGAAAGAGCTGCCTGAGCCTTATCACAGTCTTCCTGAGATGGTACAAATGTGGGGGCTTGTGCGTTTAGGCTTTTTGATCGATTTGAGAATGTCAAATAATTTGCTGGTAGCGTTTGCAGCTGACCGAATTTGATAATTAAAGTAGTTGTTCTTTGCCTTATTGATGCTCCATAAGATTTCTCAATTTCCCTCCAACTTTCCTTGTCGGCTGGCAAAGATTTCTTCAGCCATCTACTTTCTCTTCGCCTTTTTTCTTTCTTCAGCTCTGTTAATTCATTATTGAACCACTTTTGATGGTTAGCGTTGGATCTGACCAATTTGGACGTTAATGGTGCCTTCAGGTCCACCAACTCCTTTACATGGTGTGAGACGTTTGCCATGAGAGCCTCACATGAGTCCTCTTCCTTGTGTTCCCTCCAACTTTCGTTAATGCACTGTTCTAAATGTACCCTTTCAATTTTCTTATAGTTCCTGCTCTGCACCCTCTTCAACTGATTGGTGCTTTTCTGTTTGGGGTGTATCAAAGTCAAAGTGAATGATACTCTGCAGTGATCTGTCCAGATACACGGCGTTGTCTTATAACCACTTGTCTCTAGGTTGTGTGTAACCACCCAGTCGAGTTGATTTGCCATTTGCCATGGTAGGGTCTTTTCCAGGCCTAAATAATGATAGCTTCAATTATTCATTATGGCTTTGCTTCTATTTCGTAATGTGCTACTGAATATGAACCAATCTTGCTTAGGCTGCAGCTTTTCTATGCATCTTGATGAATATTTATAACAGGAATTGAATGCTATCGTTTAAGGCAAGGCCACGTGATCACAAACCACAGATTTTGATTAAGTGAATGTTAAACTGTAAAATGAACAGCACTTTCAAAGCAGGTCACGTGTCTGTTTGCAAACCACTGTAAAATGTGTGTGGCCCAGCAGTTTTATCACATCTAGTAAACTGTTCATTTACTTTTCTCTGTATGATTTTTATAATATGCATGGCAACACCAAATGCTTTCATGTGCCTCACTAGGTGCTCATGTGTCCCGGAAGCAATGAATAGTTCTGCACAATGGCCTGCCCCTGGCTCCTGCACCACAGCGTTCAGGGTGACCGGGAGCACTAGTGTTTGCATTTGAAAAGAAGTTCAATATTTTTAGATTATTTGCACTGGAAAGACTCGGCTCTGCAAACTTCAATGCATTATGGAGCTAGTGAAAGAGATTCGCTCCTTATTGCAGACAGATCAAGTCTTTTTTAGGGATTCGAGCCATCTATAATAGACCAGTTACTCATGATCAAGTTCATTGCATCTTTTTAAAATGTTATTGTGGATGGCTATCTACGTTTTGGTAAGGGGAAAATTGGAGTTCTTAATCTGATGCTAGCCGTGTAATTGGCTTGGGCACAGCCCACAGGATATTTTTCTGACATCGACAGAACAGGGAAAGTCGATCATAGTAAGGCCATGGAGAATTAATGGAAGATGCAGTGCAAACGCCACAGAAGTGCAAATTCGCACCCACCTGGAATTGCAAAAGGTGAGTTTAAACTTTGGGTCTTTGCCCTTTTGTTGTACAATAAGAGGCAATAATGTAGCAGTAAATGTCTAGTAGCCAGCCCTGCTGAAAGGTTCAGGTACAATGCCATTACATTACATTACAGAAACTGTGGAGAAATGCTGATCAGTTCACCATTCTTCATATAAGCATTCTATCTGCTTTGAAATGTGTAAAGTAGTTCCCGTAAGTGCTTTTTACTGGCTAATTAGCTTTAATAGGGCAGGTTTGTTGTTCTGCAGTCCTTGCTTGCACTTTGTTTTCCTACTCGCAGCCCTACAGACAAGGGGTGTATCCCTAAAACTAGGCAAATACTCCCCCAAAAATAAAAATGGGGAGTAAAAAGACTCCCAACAAAAAATAGGAAACACACGTAGCACCTTGTGCCCCGGCTTTCACTCGCACAGCTACATGGATATGTTGGACCAGTCATGCACGTAGTACCACCCAAAGAAAGCAAAATATATTACTATATCGGTTAGATTCCTAATTAACGACACTCTCTCCGAGATGGTAGAATTGCATAGGGGCAGTAAACCAGCCCAGCCTTTTTATTTACGGTGTATTTAGAATCCTTTTTACAGGTGCTGTGGTAGGTGGGGGGGTGTAAAGGGCATTAGTTTGTGGGTGTGCAACATAGGGTCAATTTTTCACAGGCAATATGCTGTGGACTGTTGCTGACCCTCCGTGGTCATAGAGCTGCTTACCAAAAGAATTAGACAATATTCGGAAATAGCAGGTTTGTAGGACAATCTGAGATCCTGAATCTTATGCTACGCGGGGCGCTACTGATGAGGCCTGGGCGTCCTTTGCATGGATGACGAAAGGGATCAAGTACTTTGGAGTGATGCTTACTACCTCGATCGACCTGCTATTTCAGGCAAGTTTTCCAGTACTTTTGACTTCTATAAAAGTGTACTTACAGAGGGGGATCCCACTCACGGTTTCTTGGTTCTGTCCAGTGGTCAAAGTGGGCAGGAGCGTTTGCGAGCGGTGCTCCTCTACTTTTTTTAAATCAAGATTTACTGTTTCTAGTCTTTTATTTTAAAAGGAAACCGTTCCGGAATTGTTTCGTTTTAAAATAAGTGCATGAAGCAGTTGAAACTTGCATTACACTGAACGTCCCCTTAAACAGCATGCGCATTTGTTTGGGGGTTTGTATTGTGCATGGGAGGAGGGGTGGCGGTGGAGTTTGTGAGGAGCGGGGCAGGCCAGCAGGGAACATAGTGCCAGTACTTTTTTTCATAAACGTAGACCACTGGTTAGGTCGCATTGCTGCACTTAAGTAGATGGTATTACCAAGGCTTCTTTATATGTTCCAGGCACTCCCAATACACATTCCAAAGAATGTTTTTAATACACTTATTCACTTGTCAAGTGCTTTTATCTGGAAGGGCAAAAGGCTGCGATTATTGAGAAAAATGCTGGCCACCCCTAAGGGGAGAGGGGGCCTGGGACCTCTAGACTTTCAGAAATACTATGAGGCGGCAAAAATCAGAGTAATTCGCGAATGGTTTGTCAGTGATTGTCAAACTGTGGGTCAACATGGATAAAGCAGTGGTAACACATCGCCTGCACGAGGTGTTAAAGCTGCCCATAAAAGACGGGCCGATGCGTATGTATCCAAGTCAAATTACTAAGGGGACAAATGGTGAGGGACATATGGGACGGATTCATTTGGAAATATCATAGTTGCTCTTCCCCTTGTCCCTTTGTACCCCTTTGTTAAAAATCGTCAATTCTCACAGGACTAGATGATAGGGCATATCGTGGGTGGAAGGAAGGGGCCCCTCAAATTAAAGGATCTATTTAGAGGCTCAAAGTCAAATCATTTACTGAGTGAAAGCTGTGTTTTTCACTTGAAGAAAAGGAATGGCTCCATTACTTGAATTAAGACATTGGACATCCAGCGTGACGAACATACAGGTGGCACTTGGACGCTGGCCCCTTTTTGAAAATGTTTTAATCGTACAGAAAGGGACGGACGGGTTGGTCAGATATTTACTGGATTCTCGTTTGTTTAGAGAACCAAGAGGAGTGGACGTGGGAGCATCTGGGAGAAGTCGTTGAGCAGGGAAATCCTTTAGTATAATGGGGACAAAATGGAGGAATATACTCAAGATAACGAAAGCTATTAAAATACGTGAATTGTGGTATAATCTGATGTATCAATGGCACTTTAAAATGTCCCCAATCGTTATCGGGGTGTTGGAGGTATTGTGGCGAAAGGGGTACATGGTTTCATATTTGGTGGGAATGCCCAAAGAGTTTTTGGGGGGATGTGCAAGACATTTAAAGTAGACTATGGAGGGGCTCCCTGAGTACTTTGTTGGGGATGTGGGAGCGTGGGAATAAATCTAAATCTAGGGCAGTGTGAAGAGCCATAGCAATATTGATCTTGGCAGCTATGTTGCTTGTAGCTCAAAAATGGAACGGGGGAAGGTACCTACTCTTCAGGAATGGTTGAAAAAAATATGGGAATATGTTGCATTAGAATGTGTGACGCACGCCTTGCAGAAAGAGCGAATGCAATTTACCTACGAATGGAGGGAAGTTTTGAACTTATTTAAAGAGGACTACAAATCAGATTGCCAGTGTGCCCGCAAAGACTCAAATTGTTGGTTATTGGCTATAAGAGTGTTTTTTTCTTTCTCTTTATCGTTATGGTTTATTGCTGTGGTTTGGGTGGGTGGGAAAGGAGGCAGAGGTGGGGTCATTTGGGAGGAGGGTTGGGGTGGCTGACGAAATTATGTTCCAAGCTTTAGCTATATGTTTTAGTAATGTACTACTGTTTTTGAAAAGAATACAAAGATGGTTAAAAAAAACCCTTTTCATTGCCTTTATAAGTGCACACTTTCTTATACATCCACGACTAAAACACCCAGAATGCAAAGAAAAAAGAAATGATGAGAACTGAACAAGCACCTTACCAATGGAATGGGGCATGTTTTCAAGTAATACAAAAACAATGGTAATGAGTGGCAATGGAAATGCCTGGTCCTAGCCCCATGAATTGGGATTGTGCTATCATGGATCATCTGGTCTTCAGACTGGTGACAAAGAGCAAACTAATTTTGATTTTTGCTGCTTTTCTCCCCAGCTCTGTAGTTCTTCTGTTATATACGTATGCCCATCCACCGTTCAGCACCATGAGAACTCTGGGTGAACTAGTGCTCGGTATAAACAGATTAATATAACATGCAAAGAAAAAACAAAACAAAATTGATTCTTGTAGGTGATGTGGAAAGTTCTAAACCTGTCGCCAGTATCTGAACCTCTGCTGGCTCAGCCTCTGCCCCAACCTCCTGGGCTAGGTGGATATGTGAACCTTTTTATTCACCTCCCTTTGGCTGTTGGCTCACAAGACACTCTCAGGGAGGAGAAAAGAGTAGAAGAGTATGGAGGTCCACAGCCTGTACTACATTTTCCTAAAATAAAATGCAATCTGTCAGACTCTATTATCTATTGCGGTTCTAAACGCACCTGTAACCAGTTATTATTGGCAGTAGACTTACAAATAACATCCAGTTGTTTTAGGGTTTGCCGTGGTTTTTCCCATTTCACTTATAGGCATGAATGCAGTAAATACTTGGGTCGGACAAATCCAGGAATTAATTAAACATGTCTGCTAATTGGTATTTGCAGACATTTTACATTACTATTACTCCTAAAAAAAATGATTTCCGTTCCGGTGGTATTGCTGGGTATGTAGGGCCCAATTATTTACTGCATTCATTCCTATAGATGTAAAAGGCAAACTGCAGATGCCAATGCTAGTTAATCTATGCCAGGAACTCTCTGCATCATCCACTAGTAGTGTGCTCGCAGCTCACCATATAAAAGCAATACACTTCAGTTGTAAGGAAATTCTTTAATTCTATCACTCATATAGTGCTATGCTATTGAACCAAATGTATTTGAACTCATGATCAGCGAAGAACTATAATCTTGCAACAAAACGCTTATTTGCTTAAAACCACATTTTTACTTGTATTCATGTTTCAATCTATCAGGCCAGATGTGTCCCCTTTGCTGGCCCCATTCCTTTACCATATAGCTTAGTTTGGCGTTCCCTGGTTAGGTCTGGCCAACGCTTATGAGCATGCATATCAGAGTGGGGCACTGGTGCCAGTCATAGTCTAAGTAATGCACAACTAGTGCATGCTGGAGAAAGCTCTGTTGCAGAAGCAATTTTGTAGGAGCAAGTCTAGCTGTTAAAGTTTGTGAGAGATTTCCTAAATGTTGCTTTACTTTACTGTTAAGTTCCAAAGGAAAGGCACATGAAAGTACCGTGATCGGTGCTTTGCCTATGAAAAGGTAGAATTATGAGCTTCATATTGCATGGCCTGCAATGGGATAGTGCTACAGCAAGGAACACACTTCCACATGCTCATGTATTGGAAATGAAGGTCACTGATTTACCCTTGTGTGGTGTGAGAACAAAGTACCATTGTCCTAGTCAATGGCTGTACATTACCTGAAAGCGATGTTTGCATGCTATTGCTTTTTTTTCTTCTGCTCAATCTGCCACATTTCAGCCAAACCACTATCGAGTTCTGTTGCCAATCTGTCATTGATAGTGATTGTGACAGAATTTGGAGATGCCGTGGCTCTTTGCAACTCAACGGGGTTCGAGCACCCGCACCTTCGTGTTTATTTAGTTGCTTTTGTTTTTCCCCTGTCTTTGTTGCATATATTATACTCTAATATTGTTTACATAACTAATTGAATGTACAGGGTATACATACTTTATTGGTATGTACTTCAAGCAGTACAACACAACCAACAGCACACTTCTCGAAGAACCCCATTCACTCCAGCACCTTATTCAAAAGCGTTTTTTAGCAAATGTTCATCCTCCCTTCACTTCGTTCATCTCTCCTCCTCAGCCATTTGACACCTGACAGCAGCAGGATCCCATGTGAAAAGGTGAAGGGTGCTGACAGCTTGCAAATGACCAGAGGCCGCTTCAAGCACTCTGCGGGAGGTTAACATCTCCATATGAAAGGCGCGGCACACCCCACAGCCATAGAAACATGAAATGCAAAGGCATTGTTAGAACAACAAGAAAGGCAGCCCAACTGGTAGCACACATTTCAATAAAGGTGTACCAAAAACAAAACATTACCACCTCATACCAGCTATTGCCATAAAAAGACAAAGATATTCACATTGACCGGTTCTGACACCAAATTCCCAAGTACCCACATCATTACCCGGGATAGACAGTAAATGTTCTGGTATTCATATTGATAATGGGTATGCCTTCTATTCACACACCAATAAGCCACAAACCAAGCCCAGTCGTTGTTCTTGTGTTATTACTTACAGATTGGTTGAGGACAGTGAGTTGAGTCCCGCACAGTGGGAGAAAGGCCCACAGTTCAACAGTGCAAATTGGATACCAGACAGTGCAGTTTGAAATGGGACACAGCTAGATTTGAGAGTCATGTACAGTGGGAAAAAAGTGCAGCCGTAACAACGTAAGTTGAATATCAGATAATGCAGTTTGAGAGCAGGGCACAGCTAAAGGCCCAGAAGAGAAGGCCCACGCCCAACAGACCAATTGGGCACAGTACCAAACACAGTTAGATTTTACACTGTTGGAGAGATGGAGGCAGTGGACAATAGTCAGTGTTTTAGATAATTTTGCTAGGTGTCTAGGCTTCCGGGGTAGAGTAATTGCTCTGCTCCCCACCTCGGCCACTCCTACCGTACTCGTCCAAGTCATTGCTGGTTGACGCCTGGCTACTGGCTTCCCCTGCTGACACAATGTGGAGCCACCTCTTGTAGGAGCCGCCCTTTGCCTTGGAGCCCTTAGCCGCAGGGGCTGCACGGGCAGAGGGCTGCCCTGGGAAGGGATAGTTAAGTCGAGGAGGGACCAATCATGGCCTGGGGGCGGGAGCAGATGCAGGAGCAGGAGGAAGAAGCTGGGGGAGGCGGCTCAACAATTTAAGGAAAACAGGGGCTGTGGGTCAATTTTTATAAACAAAATGGCTAATTCAGGCTCACAAAGGGTCAGGGGGCTCCGACACTAACCTGCACCGCCCGGATGGAAGTCTGCTTAACCTGAAATTGGGAGAAAATCAATTTGCAAACTTAAGATATCCATGAGGTGCCCTTCTCTCAGGTAATTGGATATCTGCTATTTGGCAGGGCAGCTGACAGGTAGCCTTTAGAATTTAATGGCTGCCAGAGACACTTTGCGCTCTTGTGATTTATTAGTGACATAGTGATAGCATTTGATGTGATTAAAGAAAATCGAGAGAGCTTCTTTGTGCTGCCTCCACTGCTGAGGAACGTGATGGGTGACAGTCATTTTCTGCCATCTCAATCTGGCCTTGCAACTTGACTCAAATGCTTGCTTCATTCTCTGCACATGCCTTTTTGGCAGATGTTCCTTGTGCCTAGGGTGCCTTCACCACTCTATTTGCTACCTACTCAAAGTTTAGCAATCCCCTAGGAACCCAACTGCTTCAGCTTGCTTATCCCTAATCATCTTTTGGTGCATTGTATCTTTTCACTGTATCTATTGATTTGATGTTATGAAGTGCTATTTGTCTATTCTGTATTTATAACTATATCCTTGCATGTTCACACCGTTGTACAGTGTCCCACTAGCTTCCAGGCATGGCTGAGCTTTAAGATTTTTAAAGAACTGAGGCAATCCCTGTGACGTAAGCAGCTCGGGGACAGCAGCATGTCCAGTGGGGTTGTGGGGGAGGCAGTGCCTGTCATCTCAAACTCTCACTGACCCATCTGACAGTACAGTCGGCCACTGGAATGGTCAAACACACTAACAGCCATATCTAGTGGGGAAAACCTGCAAAGCTGTGTTTAGTTAGTGTGGATTGGCGAGTATAACCTTATTGTACCCTGTACAACCTTTACCACTTCATTAAACCAGTGCTAGGCCTGCCACTTTTTGCACATATTGGTTCCAAGTCCTCCACGTCCTCCAGAGTCTGTTGCTATTTTAACACAAGCTCAAAAAATACCACTTTTGCTCCTCTATGGCCAATTGAATGACTACTGGACGTTTTTTTTTCTTCACATCTGTTGTGCTATGTACTTGTTTTCTTCTTCTTTGGTTGCCACTAGGCTAACTTTTCCCCCCCAGAGAGTGGCTTGCTTTTGACTGACACTCATGCTAGGTTCTCAGATATCGTGGAGTCTACTCGGAAATAAATGACTTGAAGGTAAACAATCAGGGTTGCTGAAACTGATGATAACATTTGAGGCCTAGTTTGGGTCTACTTTAGATAGAGAGGTAGCACATGTAGCTAAGAAAATATTTGAAACCCCTTGTTACCCTAACTGGAGATGTCATGGAGAGGTGGGGGACTGGGTGTGAGGGAGGAAACGCAAGTCTATTTTTTAAAGCCATGAATCTTGATTGGAAACACGCTGAACATGCAGATGTTATACACAATTTCTTTTTTCAATGTTGTTTCATTATTTTCAGGTCATTTTAATCACGGGAACACATATAGCTTAAGAAAAAGACAATTCTTGCTAGACATGACTTGACCTTTTTAACCAATTTTGGTTATGGGCACATGGTTAAAAATAAATACTGACTTCTCTAACAAAAATAATCTATTAGTAGATCTGAAGTCTGCTTATTTTGAAGAGTTCAGACGATGCATTTCAACCTGTGAGCCTTTAGCGCCATTAACAGAAAAGTAAAAGTGCATATTTTTGCACTATTGTATTTCATCAAAATGCCAAGTTTGTGTAATTTCCAAAACCTATAAAAAAAATATATGTTGAATGTCGTAATCATTGCTACTTTATGGCAAAAGGTGTCCAAATTTTATGTTTTGTCATTAAGGATGGAATTACCTTACAAAAACATTACAAAAAAGACCGACTGTGAACATGTGACTATGAACATAAAAGGGGTCCGAAAGCAACTATTTGTTTTAATAGGTGAAATGTTAGTACATGAAGAATTGACAGCATGTATTCACTGTTTTTAAATTATCTTCCAGAGGTCTTTCTTCCAGACGGATGTGATATTCTGCCCGCCGGTTCCTTCTTATGCGAGCTGCCAAGTTATCAGTCCATTTTAAGGCGGAACCCTTCACACCATGGAACAAGAGATAGACGGCGCAGCAGTAATCGAAGTAACAAAACCAGTTTTCTTGACGATGTGAACACCAAGCGTGACCTCCGGCCACTGAGAGAATATGCCGCCAGCATTCAAGAAAAAAGAAAAATAAGGTCTGAACGCAGAGCATTGGAATGCGTGCGCGTGTGTGTGTGTGCCTTGTCCTGCTTAATCCCAAAGTTCTGATGTTTCCCGTCCACTCCCAGCACTTATAAGCCAGAAAGGAGAAGAAGTCGGCAGTGAAACTGCCTGAACCCTTTTTTTTTTACAAGGTGTTTAACACTTGTTCGGCAAAAAAGAACAGATTTGGTTGCCTTTCCTAGTGTAGAAAGACGCGCGCAGCATGTAATTTAACAAAGTCTGCGCGCTCTTGGAAAATGTGCACTTCTAACGCTTTGTTCTATAGGCAACTACTTGGATTTCCACCAGTCCAAAAACCCTATCCGCAATGTGAGCCTGTATTTATAAAACGGACCTACTTCCTTTCGACAGATTGTAAAATACACTTTGGTCATGGTATTTCCTTAGTAGACTTGTCTGCCTTAAAGTGACATGCTCGTTCAGTTGTAGGAGGATAACCCAATGCAACTCTTGATATCAGAATGTGTTTGCCTAATAACCGCATCTTCCTTTTCAAGTATGCTTCTTGGCAGTTTTTTAAAAAAAATTTTTTTAAACTGTACTGCATATATATTGCTAGTGTTTCGTTCTCGTTTTGTCCACTTAACGAAGTTACAGATGAGCAGTTTTAATGTCACGCAGCTCGGGTTTTGTTTGTATGATTTTGTTGAACCCCCTCCATTCCCAACCCTTGGAAACATGGCAACCCTTTGAGCAGTACCAGGAGCTGACAAAGCTGCTCTGCAATGAAGACAAGAGGCCCTGGCCCACTGCTTCGGTATTCCCCCTTTCCAGATGTCTTTTTTATTTTGCCTACATTGTATACAGTTGTGTATTGGGATCTTGGATCCATTTTAAACCTTTCCACATGGTTTGAGCATACCATATTCCATAAAGAAACCGGCTCAGGCAAACTGATGTAGCAACAATGACTGCAAGCACTTCATTAGTAGGTGGGAAAGGCAGCGGTGGGTTCAGGTCATTTCATTACCAAGCCCTCTTCATAGAAACCCGTGGCTAGAGGCCAGCTGTGGCCTTGAGGCCCTTCAGGGACCAACATTGGTGTCTGGAAGAGTGCACCTTCCTTTGTCGGGGACCCTAATCTAAAATAGGGAGTAGTGATTTTTAAGTAACTCGTAGCAATCTTTTTTTTAAAGGTACAACCAACATGAGATGCATTCGGTACTTGCAGGTCCAAGCTCATCAACTTTCAAGGAACATTTTACTTTGCATCATCATTGCGTTTCATGACTTCCAGGCATACTCCGTCTAATCCCTGCACTGATGTAGCTGGCACTGACCCTCCACCCCCACCCTCTCTATTAATGGTTTTAGTCGCAGCTCATCCATTTCTCTGAGAGCTGGTTATGTGCTAAGAGAGCACATGGCACATATAAAACTAGAGATGGCTTTTGTCTGCAGTCTCAATGAGAAGGATCTGGCTTTTATGGGCCCCACCTAGAGGTGTAGCAGTTACAATGTAGACGTAAGCAATCTTTCCAGAACCCCAGGTGTCTCATTGCGGAGGAGGCATATGTGCTGTTCGGTTTATAGTCATTTAGTCGAAAACAAAAATGTCGAAAGTCAAAATGTAGAAAATAAAAATGCCGAAAAAAAATTCGAATTTCTTCTTCAATAGGTTTTTTTTCCGAAATGGGGCAGTTCCCCCCCAACCCTCCTTTTTATTTTTTTTTTATTTTACCCCTTTTTTTTAACTTAGCGAACCCAAAAAATACATATAAATAAAATAATACATTCGACTTTTTTTTTTTATTTATTTTTTTTTTTTTATTTATTTTTTTTTTGGACATTTTTGTCATTCGACTTTTTTTTGTTGACATTTTGACTGACCACCGTGCTGTTCTGCAGAGCCAGAAAGGCCTCCCGACCCCACATATGCAAGTGGCCCTTTTAAGTGCAACACAAGCATTCAAGACTATCTGCTCAGTCTGAAAAGAAGACATCAATCGGTGATTAAAATGTGGTCTCTTCATACTTGGCACATTTTGAAGGTTCTGTAAGAACTCTATGCAGAGAAACATACTATATATCCCCCAGGACCCGGTGCCCCACCTGCTATGGACGTTTATGGAACATTTGATAGTTAAATGTATCAGAGGCCAATGTCCAGGAAGGTTTTATGGTCCTATCACTCAAATGTGTAACTCTGGTGTTTGCTGCTGCAAAGGCAGCGTTCTTATATTCACGGCCGCGCTTAGACTTGTTTTTTGTGAAAGAAGCATTATTATAACCCTTACATATAAAAAAATGTCTGTGTCGTAGGGAGTTCTGGCACTCCGTTCCCACATCTTCTCTCAAATATCTGCCCGATGATGCACGGATGTACTTCTGTAGGGTCAGGATATGGAAATAGAACTGTTTCTGCATCTACACCCACTCACAACTCATTCCACGTTCTCCTTCTTATCAGTGGTGAAGGGTGCTAGAAATAATTGTGGTGACTAAGTCTACAACATGCAACCTACCCAGCCATTCCAATGATCCCCAGAACAAACTCCAAAGCTTCCCCCAAATATCAGCGGAGACATTCATCAAGTTGGTAAGCAAATAGCAACAAATCTGGCTCCCCCATGGATCCCTCACCTCAGATATACACAAATTAATCCTCACACAAAGAACACAGATGGGATACTGCGGAAACCTTTTCTACCAATCACTTTCAACAGGGAATGTACAGAGAACATTCAAATCAGCATACATCTAGATGCTCCTCAAGGACACAGCAGGAAACTTGGAAGACCTCCAACTACAGACCCATCTCAAACATCCCGTACCCAGCGAAACTACTCAAAACCTACATCTACAGAATAACACAATAATTCATAGAAGAAAACCTACTGGATCAAGCACTAGTAGGCTTCAGACCAATGAGAGGAGCGGAAACGGCACTGCTCTCAATCTGGGATGATATAAAGACTAATGCAGACTCAGACAAAAGCACAGCCCTAATACTTCTGGATCTCTCTGCAGCATTTGATGCAGTCAACCATGACATCCTAATCAGGAGATTGAAGAAACAGGAATCACCGATATAGCCCTACTATGGATAAAATCCTTCCTAACAGAACAGAAACTGTATGGGTCAAACCTTTCAAATCAACCCAGAGAGAATCCACCTGCGAGAATCCACCTGCGGAGTACCATATGGATCCTCCTTAATTATCCCCATTGCTTTTCAACATATATCTGGGGCCACTATTCAAGCTCATTAAAAAGCACAGCCTCACCTGCTACAACTATGCTGATGACGCACAGTCTACAAAATACAAGATACACCGGAACGAAACAACGCTGGAAGACTGCCTACAAGAACTCTGCGGTCGGATGAACACTAACAGCCCCAAACTCAACCCTGTGCAAAACAGAAATAATGATCATATCCAACAGCATTGAAAACAATCACTACATCCCATGGTCGACAGAACTTGGAACAGCACTGACTCCATCGATAGTAGAAAATATGGAAGTCTTGATGGACCACAAACACTTGAGCCACAAGTAAATTCCATAATCAGATGTTTCTTCCTCCTACACGTGGTAAAAAGGATCTTGCTATTCCTTTCTTTCACCCACCCACACAACATTCACCATCATCGCCCTCATGTCCAGAGTAGACTATGCCTACAGCCTATACCTAGGAATGCCAGAACCACCATTAAAGAAACTTCAGCGCATCCAAAACGCTGCAGCCAGACTCCTGCTCAAACTACCAGGAAGAGAACACATTACCCCAGCACTGAAAATGCTACACTGGTTACCAAATAAACAGCGAATAAAGTTCAAAACAATGTGCATAACGCACAGAACAGTCGATGGCCAAGGAGCAGAGTTCTAAATGAGAAAGTAACCGTCTACTGTCAGACAAGACCACTCCGAGCAAGCAGCATTTGCTTAGAACCAACACCATGCAATACAAGAAAAGGATCAGCTTTCTCTCACCTGGCAGCAATAACCTGGAATGAGCTACCAAAAAACATACGCAACACTGAAGGATCATTTGGAATTCAGGAAACTACTAAAAACTTGGTTCTTTGCTCCAGAACCAGAAGGAAACGACTAGGAAGCATGCACCCAACGGGAAAAAATAACCTTAAAGAGTAACCCATGGCCTTAACTTAATCATCCCTAACCGGAGGGCGGGGGGGAAGGACACCCCAACAACCTATGTCCACTTAGGTAGGTAGGAACCCTGCAAGGAACAGGCAGGGAGTGGCCGGAACCCTCCTATCACAATCATCGCCAACCCAGGCCGGGTAACACGCCAGCATCAGCCAGGTAGACATACCACTAGATTAACACAGAGAAAAACTGCCACTCCTCAACATGCTCACCAACTAAGCAGACAAACTACCACATCAAACACACAGGATAATCATAGATGTTAAGCACATAAACGCAAAGACAAAGAGGTAAGGAAAACCTGCTAACCCAACTCTAAAACCTCAATGTCTGCATACGCTTCCCATACAGAAACTCAAACAACCACATCCCTTCACAGCAATACACTCACACTACAACAGAGTAACAGCACATAACCCCTCAGAAGAGCACATGGGAAGTTACACAAGCCGAAAACTGCACTTAAGCTCAGCAAACGGTGAAAACCGAACTGAAGCTGCCAACAGGAAATCGCTACTCACTTTCCTATGCCGATTACACCCTACTAACCCACCCACCCACTCCCACTCCCCTTTTTTTCACACCCTCCTTTTCATATCGACCAGAGGCCTGGAGAACACTCCGGTGGTGACGGTGTGCAATACAAATACCTTTAACATAAAGGTAAAGCAGGATCTAAAGGCAGAAACTGTTCCATGAATTAAGCCTAAAATAGGATGAATCTGCATCCTTGGCCTTCATTTTTCCTCACGTATCGGTAAAAACAGTGTTTTGTGGAGCAGACACATTTTTGGGTTCTATATTATCCACTTGTTAGACCGGTATTTAGTGGGTGTGTTGGGGGGTGTTTGATATAGCGAGACTCTTGAACATTCGGTGTATGTTTCTGAATTTTATCTTTGCTCTGACAAGGTGCCTGGGTGTGTTTTCATAGCACAGGAACGACTGGTTTAGGTATCCCGTGAGCATAACTGCCATTTTGTAGCCTGCGAAGTTGGTATTTAGCTGGCTAGGACACCTCCATGTGGTTAACTCCGGCATTGATTGTAACTGTGGTTACTGTTCGTACCTCGGAGGAAATGCTTAGTCCTGTGTCCAAGTAGACTACCTGGTTCTTTGCAAGGGTAGAAAATATGATTAGATGGTTTAAAGAGGAGTTGTGTGTTCGGGCGTGATGCATGTTTTATATACCAAGTATCTATATTTTCTGGTTATACACATTTTCATTGCATGCAGTTTTAAGTTACATGTTCGTTTTGTTGAAGTTTTTACCTTTTTCTTTCTCTATCATTCTATACCAATTGTGACTTACCTTTTTCTATAGTCACGGTTATGCCACCAATTGGAACTGTAAAGCTCCCTTCAATTGGGGCGAAATGCCTCAAACTCCTTTAAGCTGCAGCTCAAAGCAAAGTATACGTTATGTAATGAGAAGCCAGTGTATCGGTATGCTTTAAAATGGTGTGGTTGATGTAAACTCAAAGATATAGCTGCACTTTAAAATTGTACTCTACAGCATTTCTATTTTAGCAGGATCTTTTAAAGTCCGTTATTTCTATGCACTCCTCAAGGGCAATCTGGGTTTTAAGTTATGGATGAATTGATCTGGATTGCATCAGGCTTTTGGGCATGTCTGGATTTCCCGATAATAGGGTCATGTATCATTATGGGGGAATCAACAAAAACCATTGGCATGCAAGAAATGAGGACCAACCTCCTTGACATTTATACCCCATTTTGTGTCTTAAAGACACCTTCTTGAACTTTGCGTGACTTTCTGCTAGACTATTCACCTTCAGACCCCTGTTCTTCAAAACACAGAGTACCCATTTCTCAAGTAGTCTGCATTCAGTCTCAATACAGTGGTGTGTATAGGCGTGCTATAAATGAAATATCATATCAAAACATATACAAGGGTATGCTCAAAGAGGACCTGTTGTCCCAGTCCAAGTAAAATTCCCTATTTTACAAAAGCACCCAGGGATACAGCCCCCTGCTGGTGATGTCCAGACAACATACAAGATGTTAAAAACGACTCATCAGGCTCTCCTAATTATTTTGCTGATTGCTGCTTGGCTCAAATGTTGTCTCCTGAACTCTTGCGATGTAGATTGTATACATGCTTACCAGTCAAGAACTTGCAATTCTGCCTTGCCTTAGGGATACCAAAACAATTACTGGTGTTTTTCAGGTATATGATGTTCGCACGGGCACCCCCAATCACTGATAACAATCCCATATCCCTCAACACCAAGTAATTAGAGTGGTGAAGGGAGGTCTTGTTACCATGTTTTTTACGAGCTTGGCAAACATTTGGACACTTTAAGTTCTACCTATTCACTGCATTGTTGCCACTAGATATAAAATAACTATTGGCATTGTCAGTGCTTGTGCGTTTTTCTTGCTTTATCTGAACATTAATCTGAATTCCCTGGTCTGGCTAAATATTCGACCAAGTCTTAAAAACCAGGGAACAGAAATGCACATGAATTCTCCTAACAGCCTGGCAAATGCTTAGTTCCTGCCTGCCCTTTTTCCTTTTATTATTATTTAATTTTTATTGAGTTCATAGATGTGCAACAAGCATAGGCAACATATGTTCCAACACGTGGATCAGCAAAATGTAAAACCAATAACATATCAAGGCTTTGTGTGAACAGATTGTGTTGATACATCACTAAAAGTTTTCCCCTCCCTCCCCCTAAAGTTACCACCCACCGCCCTTTCACTTTCTACGCCGGGTTCACTCGGTCATCACATTGGTAAATAATACAATCAGAGGGTCTACAATGTTACATAGGGTAGGTACAGTTCGTATTTTACTTAAATCGGATCACAAGTAATGTTCTGAGTCCAGCAAAGTTCTATTGCATTGTAATGGTTTTGCACATATTTCGTCAGTTAACATATTTGATACGGAATTCAGTCCACGCTATGTCGTCAGAAGTACGATCTCCATGGATTGCTGTGGTTAAACTGTCCATTCGATATAGATTTTGCGTTACGTTAAGCCATTCAGGTTTCCTCTGGAGAAGTTCCCTTTTCCAAAAGGTTGTAAGGCGTGCTCTGGCGGCTAGGAGCAGAACATGAATCATCTTTGGCAGTCTCACAATTATATCGTCTTGTTCTTCTAGACTAAACAAGATTAGCAGTGGTAATTTCTCCCTTGTTACCCCATCTAGATCTTTGATTCAACTAAAGACTTCGTCCCAGTACGACTGAACAGCTGCGCAACCCCACCACATGCGCCAGTAGTCTGCTTTCATTCCGCATCTGTGCCAGCAGTAGGGGCTTACTCCTTGGTACATCTTTGCAAGTCTGGCTGGGTCGTATTGCCATCTATAGAGAAGTTTGATGCCGTGGAGTTTGTACTGGCATGCAATGGACATTTGTGCGGTTTTCCTACATATTTGGAGCCAGGTGCGCAGAGATAATTCCCTCCCCAGGTTTGTTTCCCATTTTGCTTTTAATTTATTGGATGAGGATCTCTTCGTTTCTACTAATGCTGTGTATAGTGCACCTATCAAACCACTGGTACCTGTACCAGTGTTAAGAATTTTCTCGAAGGGATTGAGCTCTCTTTGTAACTTGTCTTTCCAGATTTCTCTGGTCATGACCCCTTTTAGGTGAAAGTATTGGAAGACTGGGAGTGGGCCCAATCCAAGTGCTTCCTCCAGTTCTTGTATTGTAAGAAAGGTTCCCTCCTTCCACAGTTGTCCTGCCCTTTTCAGTCCGGCTTCAAACCAGGCCTGGAACCTTTCCGGATTGGGGATGGCATCACTAATCCCATCACTCATAAGTGTCATGTTGTGATCCATTTCATTCCCTTTCCCTGTCCCCACACATTCCACAGAGTTCCTAATAGGGGATGTGCTCAAATTCTGCTGAGTAGTTTTAGTCTGGGTACCCACAACCACTCCCCCACTGTTGAGGGACAGAGATGATGATTGTCTAAACCTACCCAGTGCAATGCTTTCCGTTGTCTAAGGTGTGGAATTAGAACACTTAGTTGAGTGGCTTTATAGTACAGGTGTATGTGTGGGAGTCCGACCGCTCTGCTGTTTTTGTGGAGATGGAGCAGTGCGCTGGGGACTCTGTTTTTTCTGTTTGTTTTGCCATAGGAAACGTAATGGGGAATTTCCGGTTGTCGCAAAATAGGTGTCGGGTATCTGTATGGGGGAGCATTTGAAATTGGTACAACATTCTTGGTAGGATTACCATCTTGATGGCGTTGAGCCGTCCCATCCATGAGATTGTGAGTTTATTCCATCTTTTGAGGTCCTTTTCTATCACCGTCATCAGTGGGGGAAAATTGGTCTCGTATAAGTCTTTGAGGTCTCTGGTGTCATTGATGCCCAAATATCGCAGTGTGTCCCAACTGATTTTCATGCCTTGGGGTGCAAAATGCCCCGCTTCAACGTCCCTACTTTTGTCTCTTGGGAGGATGACAGATTTTTCGTTATTTATTTTGAGCCCCACTAGGCGACCATATGTCTCAATTACTTTTATGGCTGCTGGAATTGATGTTTGGGGGTTTGTCACGTTATATGATATGATATGATAGGTTATTTATTACGCACTTAACACCCAGAGGTTTCTAAGCACGGACCCTGGGGATCGAAACTGTGTTGCTCTGTGTCGTCTTGCTTCCAAGGTGAGCATGTTGCCACTGAGTTATGATCCTGAGACGAATGCAGGAGTATGTCGTCCGCGTAAAGTTCTAATTTGTATGTTTGATCCCCAACTGGGATTCCCTCCACCCTTGTATCTTGTCTTAGTCTTTGGGCGAGCTGTTCTAGCGAGAGGACAAAAAGTATGGAGGAGATTGGGAATCCTTGTCTGGCCCCTCTTTTTAGTTCAAACCATCTCGTGTAGCCTCCATTAACCGCTACACAGGTTTTCGGAGAAGAGTATATCGCTGTAATGCCCCGAAGGAGCTTCGGTCCTAGGCCTATTTTTATTAGGACCCCATCCAGGAAATCCTATGCCACCCTGTCAAATGCTTTTTTGGGGTCTGTTGAGAGAAGTGTGGGGTCTCCCTTCAGTGTCTGTGCTTCGTTTATTAGATGGAGTGTTTTTCTCATTGTGTCTGCTCCCCGACGCCCTATTATGAAACCCACTTGGTTGGGTTGTATCAGTTTGGGTAGGTGTTTTCCAATCTAGCTGCGATGCCCCTAGCATATATCTTTGCATCAATGTTGAGGAGTGATATTGGACGATATGAGCCACAGCATTTGGGGTCCCTGCGTTCTTTAGGTATCACTGTGAGGAGAGCTTGGGCAAACAACGCGGGTGCTGTACTAGTCATCAAGATGTATTTAAAGAGTGTCGCTAGGAAGGGGGTGAGCATTGGGGAGAATGGGGTGTAGCCATCATCGCCGGGTGCCTTCCCTAGCTTGAGGCGTCCAATGGATTTCTTTATTTTGTTATTTTGTCCTCTGCCATCGGTACCTCGAGGGCCGCAGACTCTGCTTTAGGTAGTGAAGGGAGGTGTGAATCTGTGAAGTATCTATCAATATCCTCTGCAGGGGCTGTCCCTTGACTGGTGTACAGGCCTTCATATGGCAAATGTCTCTTGGATCCCCTCTGTTGTGCTCTCTACTGTGTTCGCTTGGTTGGCGTCCGATCTTTCTATTTCATTAACCCACCTTTCTGTTCGTTGTTTACGTAGCCGTGCCGCTAGGATGGCGTCGGCTTTATCCCCATTTTCGTAGAATGTTTGTTTTAGGAATTGTAGATTTTGGACTATCTTTCCTTCCTCAAGTGCCCTCATCTCTTCTCTTAGTTTTTGGCCTCCGTAAGATGTTTTTGCGTATCTCCAGGGGAGGACTGGGTGAGCTTCTCAGTTGCACCTACACTTGCCTTTAGTCTCTTTTCTATGAGTGAGCGTTCTCTTTTTTTTTTGGGCCCCTTCCCTGATGGATACCTCTCCATGTGGCCTTGGCTGCCTCCCAGCCCGAACCCTTATTTACTTCCCCTGTGTCATTAGTAATGAAGAATTGAATTGCTTAATCTCATTTTCTATTTCCTCTTTAAAGATTGGGTCTTTCCATAGTGATTCATTACATATCCATTTCGAATTTCGGGGGAGGGGGGTAGAACTGCCCAATTTAAGTCTTATTGACACCATATCATGGTCTGACCACGCGATTGGGTGGTTGTCAGAATTACCCAACACCTCTAGTAGGCCACCTGATGTGTATAGATAATCCTTGTGAGGGTACCATGTGGATTAGCATGGAAGGTAAAGCCCTTTTCTTGTGGGTAAAGATACCTCCAGCTGTCCTTCAAGCCATATAGTTCCAGGGCAATGTTAACCTTCGCTGCCCCTTGGCCTCGGGGTTCGCATTGTCTGTCATTTTTGGTCTGTCTGTCTAGGGTTCTGTCCATCCAGGCATTACATTCTCCCCCAAGTACAAGATGTCCCTGTGTCAGTCCTATTATTTTTTCTGTGGACCTTTGCAAGAATCTTCTCTGACCTTGGTTAGGTGTGTAGATGGTTGAAAAGGTGATTTTCATATTTTTTATGGATCCTGAAATGAGTAGTGCTTTCCTGTGTCTGCCCAGGTTTTCGTGACCTACATGTGTAATTCTTTACGTGATAAAATGCCCACCCCCGCCTTCTTGAGGATACCTGAGTTCCAATACGTTCCACCTATGAGGCCACTGGGTATTTTGCGCTAGTTGCCTTTTTGGTATCTGTTTTCTTGTAGAAATAGGATAGCAATATTTGACCTTCTGAACTCTCTGGAGACTAAGGATCTCTTTGTGGGAGAGTTTAGACCTTTGATATTTAGTGTGCATACTCGTAGTGTGCCATTTTCGTGGGCTTCCATTATTGCCGCCATATTTGGTGATTGTGAGGTTCGCCTATCAGTGTGTACCAAGCATGCCCCTCAGGAGTGTGTTATTGTCACACCGCGGCCGTGGAAACTCTGGGCAAGATGGAGGCGGTATTAAGCCTCTCTACAGGTCCGCTTGACGCTCTAGTCGTTTTGGGCCGGCGGGTATATTAGGAGGCCACGCCCCCTGCGACTCGCGTTGCAACTCGCATTCGTCGGTCTTTGGACTTTCGCTTTGCTGCAGTGCCCCACTTCCGAATTTTCCCTCGTAACTTACCTACTCTTAGCCCTGTTTCTTCCCTGGTCTTCCCCTCTCGTGCAGGTCCCTTTTTTCTCCTGTCCAGCTTCTTTTACGGGCTTCTCTTACCTTCGGTCAGCCTCTCCGCGGCCGTTTGTTTCCCGACTAAACTACACTTTCGATTGTGCTTTCCGGTGTCGGTTTCTTGATATTCTACCATGGGGTCTAGTGGGCTCTAATACCCTTCCGCTGTGTTTTTGGAGCGGTCACATTCTTTTCCGTGTTTCACCCACTTTCCATTCTCTCTCTCTCTCTCTCTCTATCTCTCTCGCTCTCTATCTCTCTCGCTCTCTATCTCTCTCGCTCTCTATCTCTCTCGCTCTCTTTCTCTCTCGCTCTCTCTGGCTTTCTCCGGTACTCTCTCGTGCTTGTTATCTTTATCTTATCGTTTCCTCCAGATTTCACTGTGTGGCTATCCCTACTTATTTAGCCTCCTGCAATCTTACCTGTTTGCCTTCTGTTTGGGATAGTTCCTTATTTTCAAGTGTGCAGCCGATTCCCCATTCTCATACAGAGCATTGCTTGGAGCGAACCCTTATCCAGGAGGATCAGTCCTTTATCTGACTTTTCTGTGGTTCTTGATACAAGACTATACCAGCCTCTCCAATCTTCACATCGGATCGGCCAATACCATCTGCCAATACACAGGGTTTTTTCTGCCATATCTGGCTTTTTCCCTGTTTGAAGGGATGGACTCCCCTGGGTTCACCTGACTGCCAGATCCATAGGCGGGCAAGGTGGCCTCGGGGGGGAGACCGTCCCTATCTCTTCGAACGCAAGAAGGGAAGAAGGACTATCAAGTCAAGTGACGAAGGAGAGAATCCCACGAAGGACAGAAGAAGGAGACCGAGGACATCAAACCCCACTGAAGACCCAGGTGAGGAGTCTCAGGGGGAAGGAACTTCCGCATACTCTGACAGATTGCAACGCCACCCAACCGGCATGGCCTCCTTGGAACAATACCAGGAGATGGTGACTGCTATTCAGGGCCTTCAGGCCGAGGTTCAGAATTTCCGAACCGAGAACATTAACCTACGCCAACAAGTAGCGGCCAGAGAAGATTCCCGAGGCGATCTACCTCCCCTGACCTTTTCTTTTGGGAAGTATGATGGCAATCCGAAACTCCTAAAGGAATTCCTGAACGCCTGTATGATTTATTTCACGTTTCGACCAAGGGCATATGAACTAGATAGAGCTAAGGTTGGGTTTCTTGTTTCCAACCTTGCTGGCAACGCATTGGCTTGGGCAACTCCGCTGATAGCACACTCAGATCCTGCCATAACCGATTACTCTCAGTTCACTCAATTGATGCGTTCTAGATTTGAGAGACCAGAAGTCCAATATTCTTCCTATGAAGCCCTTCTAGATCTCCGTAAAGGCAATCAAGATGTACAGACTTATGCCTCTACATTTACCAAATTGGCCACAGACTCAGGATGTCCAGATTCGGCACAGCAGACCCTTTTTCGTCGAGGCTTACATGATGAGCTCAAGGATGAGCTAGCCAGGATGGCGCGTCCTACTTCCTTTCAAGAGTTGGTTACGTTGTCTCTGCAATTGGAGTACAGACTGCAGGAACGGAAGTTAGAAAGAAGGAGGCTCAGACTTCATCCCTCAGGAGGGATTCCCACTGCAAGTTCTTCAAACCGACCACAACCGGAAGAGCCTATGCAGATAGGGACAACCCGAGGTCCTTTGACCCCCGAGGAACGCAAGAGACGCCGAGACCTGGGTCTCTGCATGTACTGCGGATCTTCGAAACATTTGCTTCGGAATTGTCCAGAAGTACCCCCGAGACGCTCGGGAAACGCGCCTCCCCGGTCTTGAGCAGGGAAAGGAACCGGGCAGAATCGACGAATCCCTGCAATTCCACCCACCAGGATCCATCTGCTGATACTCATAGCCTTATGGTGTTTACTGTGCGCCTTACATTTGAATCCTCTCCATCTGTAGAAGTCTTAGCAATGCTGTATTGTGGTGCGGCCGGAAACTTCATTGATATCCAGTGGGCTCAAGAACAAGGCATACCCCTGCGTCAGAAAGCCTGCCCTATGCCTGTAGAAGGGGTAGATGGAGCACCCCTTTCCTCCGGTCCCATTATTAAGGAGACAGTTCCGGCTAACATGTCCTTGTCTCAGCACCAAGAACAGATCATCTTTGATGTTATTAGAGCAGCTCATTTCCCAGTCATCCTGGGCATACCCTGGCTACGTAAACATAATCCCAGGATTGATTGGTCTGCTAATACCATCTGTTTTTTATCACAGTACTGCTCGAAGGAATGTCTACCGCAAGCGCCTCCTTTCATGAGGAAGGGGGTAGCACTCTCGACTTCCACGGCAGTGGTCCAAACGATTCCGCCGTGTTATCAAGAGTATGCTGAAATCTTCGAAGACAGACTACCCCGTACTTTACCCCCACATCGAGCTGAAGACTGCAATATCGATCTAAAGCCTGAGACATCTGTTCCTTTCGGTCGTATGCACCCTATGTCACTTCCGGAAAGAAGAGCTTTGAAGGAGTACTTGGATGCCAATCTTCAAACCGGTTTAATTTAAGAATCCCATTCTCCGGCAGGGGCCTCAATGTTCTCCATCCCTAAGAAGGGTACCACGGAATTGAGACCGTGTATAGACTACCGTGGGTTGAACAGCCTGACTATCCGGTACAGGTACCCTATGCCCCTCATAAAGGAGGTACTTGAAGCAGTGGAAGGAGCCTCAATCTTTACCAAATTAGACCTTCGAGGAGCCTATCATTTGTTGAGAATAAGGGAGGGAAATGAGTGGAAAACGGCATTTAGAACTCCTCTGGGACACTTTGAGTATAGGGTAATGCCCTTTGGACTTGTGAATGCTCCTGCCGTGTTCCAACGTTTTGTAGACAAGATCTTCTCGGATATGTTATATACCTCAGTGGTGGTCTATTTAGACGATATTCTGATCTTCTCTTCCTCCCTCTCTGAACATCGAAGGCATGTCAAGCAAGTCCTTCAAAGGTTGAGAGAACATCAACTACTGGTTAAGCCCGAGAAATGTGTTTTTGAAGCCTCCTCAGTATCCTATTTAGGGTTTATTCTTTCTAAGGAGGGGGTGCAGATGGATCCTGAGAAGGTGAAGGCAGTTCTTCAATGGCCCACTCCAAGAAATCCCAAGGATATACAGAGATTTCTGGGACTATCTAACTTTTACAGAAGATTTATTCCTAGCTTCTCGGAGATTGTTCTACCAATCACCCGTTTGCTTAAGAAAGGTCAGAAGTTCGAATGGGATAAGGGGGCAGATCAGGCCTTTCAACTACTTAAGAGGACATTCACCACCGCTCCCATCCTAGGGCAACCTAATCAGTCTCTTCCTTTTGTGGTGGAGACGGATGCTTCCGGAGGTGCCATTGGAGCTGCTCTTCTACAATCAGACAAGGATGGAGCAGAACATCCGGTAGCATATTATTCCAGAACTCTTACACCTAGTGAGAGGAACTACTCTGTATTGGAACGGGAATTACTGGCGATTCGTCAGGCGTGAATTGAATGGAGGCATTTACTGCAGGGGGCTGCCCATCCATTTCTGGTTCGCACAGACCACCGGAATCTTAAGGTTTTGCAACAGATGGAATGTCGCAATTCTCGTCGCGCCCGATGGGCGTATTTTTTTTCCCAGTTCGACTTTGAGATAACCTACCTTCCAGGAAAGGAGAATGCCTTAGCGGACGCTCTGTCCCGCAGTCTGGAGCCCGAAGACAATCAGGGCCTGGGTGAGATACTCTCTGGTAAGAGAATCCTAGGAATGGTCAACTCCTTCATACAAGAAGTAGAGCGCTCTACCAGTCTCTCTGAAGTCTCTCCAGACCATATACCCCTCATGGAAAGGAGAGGGAAGCTATACTTTCATCGAGGATCACTGTATTTACCATCTGAGAAACTCCAGACGCAAGCCTTGTTCTGGTGCCATGACCTTCCGTCGGCAGGACATAAGGGCCATGGGGCAACACTACATTTGATCTCCAGATATTTCTGGTGGCCGACTATGGACCAGGACGTCAGAACGTATGTAATGGCTTGTCCGGTATGTGCGGCTAATAAACCCATTACTCATCGACCCATGGGCCTGCTCCAACAAGAACCTCTACCATCACAACCCTGGGAACACATTTCCACTGATTTCATCGTGGATCTCCCTCTCTCTATGGGATCCACAGCAATCATGGTTACAGTGGATACATTGAGCAAGATGGCTCATTTCTCTCCCTTGTCCGGCCTGCCTTCTGCACCCGAAGCAGCCGAAGTATTCCTGAGAGAAATAGTGAGATTGCATGGTCTACCTCGGACCATTGTTTCCGATAGATGGTCCCAATTTACATCCCGATTCTGGTCAGCTTTATGTAGTGCTTTGGGTATAAAGAGAGCCTTATCCTCGGGTTATCATCCCCAAAGCAACGGACAAACAGAACGCCTAAATTCCACTCTCGAACAATATCTCCGTTGTTTTTGTCATCAGGAACAAGATAAGTGGAAGTCCTTTCTAACTTTGGCAGAATTCACTTACAACAAAACCAAACATTCGGCAACTGGCTTCAGCCCCTTCTACTTCACCTACGGATATCATCTGAGACATATACCTCTCTTTGGGGTTCCTCCAACTTCAGTCCCTTCGGTAGATCAGCGCCTGTTTGATCTTCGTTCCATCCAGAAGGAGGCTGCTCAGAAACTAGAAGCAAGTAGGATTCGATACAAGAAGTATGCCGATAAGAAGAGATCTCTTAACCCCAAATGGGAAATGGGAACTAAGGTCTGGTTGTCAACCAAATATCTCCCACGTTGGGTCCATCCTGGTAAATTCTCAGCCCACTTTATAGGCCCATTTCCCATCTTATCTCAAGTAAACCCGGTGGCCTTTCGATTACGACTGCCATCCAGTCTGAAGAGGATACACCCTGTTTTTCATACCTCCCTCCTGAAGACCTATCACCCAGATCCCATGGGCCGTCGTATACCCTCCTCCTCTATACTCCAAGATCCCGAACCGGAAGAATATGAAGTGGAGAGGCTGGTTGATTCACGTTACAGGCATGGAACTGTACAATATTTGGTCCAGTGGAAGGGATATTCTGTACCAGAACGATCATGGGAGCCCAGATGTCATATCCACGCCCCACGACTTCTAAGACAGTTCCATCGCCTACATCCGGGAAAACCTGGGGGAGAGTCGATGAAGAGAGGGCATACTGTCACACCGCGGCCGTGGAAACTCTGGGCAAGATGGAGGCGGTATTAAGCCTCTCTACAGGTCCGCTTGACGCTCTAGTCGTTTTGGGCCGGCGGGTATATTAGGAGGCCACGCTCCCTGCGACTCGCGTTGCAACTCGCATTCGTCGGTCTTTGGACTTTCGCTTTGCTGCAGTGCCCCACTTCCGAATTTTCCCTCGTAACTTACCTACTCTTAGCCCTGTTTCTTCCCTGGTCTTCCCCTCTCGTGCAGGTCCCTTTTTTCTCCTGTCCAGCTTCTTTTATGGGCTTCTCTTACCTTCGGTCAGCCTCTCCGCGGCCGTTTGTTTCCCGACTAAACTACACTTTCGATTGTGCTTTCCGGTGTCGGTTTCTTGATATTCTACCATGGGGTCTAGTGGGCTCTAATACCCTTCCGCTGTGTTTTTGGAGCGGTCACATTCTTTTCCGTGTTTCACCCACTTTCCATTCTCTCTCTCTCTCTCTCTCTCTCTATCTCTCTCGCTCTCTATCTCTCTCGCTCTCTTTCTCTCTGGCTTTCTCCGGTACTCTCTCGTGCTTGTTATCTTTATCTTATCGTTTCCTCCAGATTTCACTGTGTGGCTATCCCTACTTATTTAGCCTCCTGCAATCTTACCTGTTTGCCTTCTGTTTGGGATAGTTCCTTATTTTCAAGTGTGCAGCCGATTCCCCATTCTCATACAGAGCATTGCTTGGAGCGAACCCTTATCCAGGAGGATCAGTCCTTTATCTGACTTTTCTGTGGTTCTTGATACAAGACTATACCAGCCTCTCCAATCTTCACATCGGATCGGCCAATACCATCTGCCAATACACAGGGTTTTTTCTGCCATATCTGGCTTTTTCCCTGTTTGAAGGGACGGACTCCCCTGGGTTCACCTGACTGCCAGATCCATAGGCGGGCAAGGTGGCCTCGGGGGGAGACCGTCCCTATCTCTTCGAACGCAAGAAGGGAAGAAGGACTATCAAGTCAAGTGACGAAGGAGAGAATCCCACGAAGGACAGAAGAAGGAGACCGAGGACATCAAACCCCACTGAAGACCCAGGTGAGGAGTCTCAGGGGGAAGGAACTTCTGCATACTCTGACAGTTATTCTTATTCGTAACTTTAATTGCTATTTCAAACTTTTTGGTTTGTGGAGTGATCTCTGGTGTTCCCCCTTCTCTTTCTCCTCTCTGTCCCTCCATCCCCCCTTCTACCTCCTCGCCCCTGAGGCACCCGGTCCCTCCCAGTTACAGTCACTATGAGAGTCTGAGCCACCGGCGAGGTCTTTCAACCTGACCTCTTCCCTTTTTCACTGCATTGTCGGGTCCCCCCCTATACTTTTGCTTATCGTTTTCTAGCTAACCACAACACATTAAACTACAAACTTTGAGTAACATTTTCCAACAGTGTTGAATATCCTTTTATGTTAGAGCCCTGTTGCCGGCTGTTTGCCGCAGAGCCTATGTGGCTGGCTGTTTGTCGCTCTACCTGTCTTTATGGTGTAAAGGATATATCTTTACTCACCACTGGTGACCCGATAGCTGGTCGACCTGTGTGAGTGTTCTTATGTCTTAATAGTTTGTTGATGGCCGGACGTATCCTCACGTCGCAGCGGGTGAGGACGCGTTGAGTTTGATGAATTTTCTCGATCCATGTATTCTCCTTCTGTCTGGCCCCTTGACTCTCCATCCTGTCTTTTCTGGTTTGCGGGTGGCTGTCTCGTAAGCATTCTTCTCCTCTGATTAGTTCCTGTATGGTGGTGTTGATTTCCAGTTCTGTAATGAGATTGCGCCTCTGTCCGTCCAGCTCAAAAGTAATAGAGAAGGGGTATCCTCCATCTGTATCTTATCACCTTGTCTTTGAGCCATTTAGATGGTGGTGAGTATAGTCGTCTCTTGACAAGGGTTAGGGATGATATATCCTGGAATATGGCGATTTGTGCAGTGTTCAGCATTATAGTCCCTTTCGTTTTGGCCTTCTCCAGGATTTGAAGTCTGTCAGGGAAGTTATGGAAGTGAACTAGCAAACTCTGTGGAGCCTTTCGATCTTTGTGGCATCAATGGTTTTGTCATCAAAGAGGTGTTTTAGGATCTGGTGAATTGCGTTCTTAAGATTTCTTTCGGTCTCTCTGTCTCTTTCTGGAATTCCGTAAAAGCAAAGGTTGTTCCTCCTCTCTCGGTTTTCAAAGTCTTCCATCTTTAGAATCATGTCTGCCTCTCTTCGCTCTATTTCACTTAGTCGGGCATCTATTTGAGTTTCCATAGCGTCGAGGGATGACTGGTTGTGTTCTTCTCCCTGAAGTCTGTTTTCCATTTTGTCCAGCCTGTTGTTAATCTTGTCCACTTTACTGCCAATATCAGTTCGCATATCCCTTATTTCGTCTAATAATGTAGCGATGTCTCCTTTCGTGGCCATTGAGTCTTGAGTTCCTGCAGCCATTGTTGTTGTTGCGTTCGGGAGGTCGTTCTTGTTGCCATCTGGGAACGCAACTATGGCTAGTCTGTCTTTGCACTCCATGCAGGAGTAAATGTCTCTGGTCACCTCGTTGTGGTGCAGCAGCTGGGTGTTTTCACCGTATTTCGTGCTTAGTGTTTAGAGGTATGGTGCCAAGGATTGCCTGGGGTTTCTAGTTGTTGTTACCCAGGGGGTATTTTTAGAGCTGGTTTCAGAGTATGTGAAGTCACTGGGAATTAATTATGACTCACTTGTACGATGAACCTCAGGCTTCGGGTGGTGATGTTGGTCGCCTGGGGGTGTCCGTATTCAGTTCCAGGTCCAGTTGGACTGATTATCTGGAATGCATGTTAATGAAGTAGGAGGGGCACACGCCCCAAGTCGGTGGTCACATACCTCTGTCTCTTCCTCTTGGTTATTTCGGGGTGTTGTCTAGTGCTTCTACTACATCTGCAGGTGTCTCCTCTGATTCCAGTTTGGAGAAGCTGCTGGTCATGGTCTCCAGAAAACAAGGCAATTTCAGAGTCTAGAATTCCAGGCCTGTTTGTGTTGAGAAACCCTCTTGTCTTGCTCTTTATGTCATGACGATGGACTCTGCGGGGGGTTGTGTTCCAGGTCCGCCGTAATATTCGACCAGGTTTTGTGGTCTCCTGTCTTTACGTGCGTTTTTGGTTGTCAGGGGGTCAAAAAAACAGGCTGTGTGTCCTGTGGCTGGACCCGTGTTTTGGAACCGGGTTGTGAGGCCTGGGGGGGTGGGATAGCCTCTGTCGTAAATGGGATCAGGTCCCTTGGTGGATGTTGCTATTTATTTGTTTCACTTTGTCGCCCCCCATGCGTGTTACCTGGTCTCTTGCTTCTGTGTTGGTGGCGTGGGGGTGCGGCACATGATTATATGGGGATAATATGCTTCACCACAGACTTGGAGCAGTTAGTGTAGTCATGGGGTATGACTGGTGGTGGTGTGGAGCATTTGGTGCATAGTAATGTGTTCTATTGCTATGTGGAGAGTACATGGGTAGCTTGCATTGCTTTAAGTGCTCACCCCTCTCCAGGTTTTGTATATGTACTGTGGCTGGTGCAGTGACAGGGCACCAAGCTGTGTCACTGCACCGGAGTGGCTTGTGCAGTTGTTAGGCGTGTTGGATGGCACGGGTTGAGTGCCGTGTGATGGTGTGGTTTTGCACCACACTGCGGGGTTCCTGGGTTGGGTTCGCTCTCCCCGCTGGCCGCGCTCTTCGCCTGGCTGCATCGCGTTGCTGGTCCGGCGATGTTTGTCAGGCCTGGCCTTAGCAGTGCAGAAAGGTTCCCCCTTGGTCCAGTGGATGGGGTCCTTTACCGGGTGAGGCAATGTTTCTGCTGTTCTTGGGATGCTTTCGTAGTGTTCGCCCAGCAGGGGGAATGGTGTCTGGGGAGCGTCGTGTTTAATTCCTTCACTGTACTTGTATAATTGCACCGTGTGCCAAGAGTAATCGGGTTTATCACTGTATGAAGGTCCGGTTTGAAAAAGCGTCACCACACGGTGAGGAGGGGGTGAGTGAATGGATCCAGGCATCGGAGGGAAGCGGAAGCCATAGGTGCCCATTGTCTGTGGTCGCCATTGCGTAATATCCGCTTTTGGGGTTTATATTGTCATGTGGTAGCTTAGAGTTTATCTCACTGCGTGAAGCGCACGGGTGTTCGGGAGCTTCGTTAATATTAATGGCCTTTGTATGGGAGTCTATGTTGAAGTTCTGTGTGCGTTACCGGTTTTCATCGGGCGGTCAGGCCGCTGTAACAGGGTTTCGAAAAGAGCAGGGAAGTTGTACCTGTTCCGCAACTCTGTAGTCTTTGCTACCCAGTTGGGGATACAGTATGGTGTTGCTTGTTGCAGCAGCGGGTTATTTATTTCTGCAAGACCTTACCCGTCGGAGAACTCAGCCGGCTCTGATTCCTTATGATCCCTCAGGGGCACGGCCGCCGGGCGTCCTCCACGCAGTTCTCACTGCCGAGCATGGCCCTTTGGTTCAGGTGGTGTTTCTCTGGAATGGCGTGTCCGATTTCAATCGGATTTTCTCTGAGTGCATGCTCTGTCAGATCTCCGTCCTAGGCAACATTGTGGTGGTGCTGAAATGGGGGCACATTTGCTATTTTGGTGGGGTCAGAGACACAGAGAGGCTCTATCTTGCTTCCTCCATCCGTGCGCCCCCTCCAATCCCTGCCTTTTTGACATTTTTATGGCACTATTCTTTCTCTTCCTTTGGTGCCGCACATTCAGATAGGTATGCATTAGCATACACATGCATCCCACTGAAGCACAGATATGTCTTTATGGCTGCAATAACCTCAACTGTGTCCAAAGTCGTACAGTCCCAAAGGTACAGACCTTTGTTATGTTCAGTTACTGTCCCAAATGCACAGTCTTCTTTTAATGAAAAAAAAAATATTCATATGTAAATACTGTTGTATAAAGACATTGAGGGCATTCAATGAGCTCCTAATCTTGCAGCGTTTCCCCATGGCTTATGCTGGATAGAAATGTTGTTAAACACAGAGTTCAGTGCCTGCGAGAGAGGCCTTGTATGTGAGCAGCGGGACATGTGGTATGAATCCTTAATGGGCAGAAGAGCTGAGCTTTATGTTCCCTTTTAAGCTGATAAAGAAGTAAGAATTGGGATGGGTAATACTTAATAAAATCCTCAAATGATAATTGTAAGACCGTAGTCAGCAGGCCTTCAACCTGTGGAGCTATACTATTGAAATAAAATGACTGAAAAAAGATTTCAGAGCACACAATAAGGATCAATGCAAATGGACTTCATATGATAGTTAACGAGTATGGTTACTTATGGACTGAATTACCTAAAAATCAAGAGTTGACAGCAAACTGTCAATTGGGATATGGTACCTTATTATAAGTCTGACAAATTCAGTACAACCCACTAGATGGAGTTCTGTTGGAATAAAATCCTCAACAGGAACATTGCTCCAGTGCCCCGTCATCAATCAACGTCTCTCCCCCTCCCTGCACAGTGCTTGCACCCATCTACACAATCCCATCCTCTGGCTCAAACGCCCTGAATCTCTTCACCATATGCGCATCCCGCCAAGACTTCTGCATCTCTCAGAAGGCCCTGTTATATCCTGAATGCCCCAAATACTGTCAAATGGGTCTTTTTTCAGCAGTGTAGCTTTATCTTCATAAAGCACTACATATTTCTGTGAGATAAGTAAATGATTTTCTCTTGTTATTTATCTAATATGTTATGTTACTTCACTGAGACTTGAGTAATATTGAAATCTCTTAATTGCGTCCACTTGCAATGTCTCCCACTGATTTTCTAAAATGCTGTTTTCATTGAGCTCAGCACTAATTTGGGGATGCCATCCCATGATCTCAAGATCCAGAGTAAGGGTGATGCAGTTCACTACCATCATGCTCTGCCAAGACCCAATTCAACCCCGCCCCCAAGAATGTCTATTAGCCAATCTTTATTTTTTTGGATTCACACTTTATTTTATTTCTATATAAACAATTCCAGATAGTTTTGAGGTGCTAAATGTGTCAGTTGAAATACTTGTTGTTCCCCATTAGAAAATCAAATATTTCAGCGCATACAATAAGGATCAATGCACATGGACTTCATATGACGGTTAACGATTATGTCATAATCTTGCAGTAGAGATCTTTGTTGCTGAAAAAGAGCACTCAAAATTTTAACCAATAAAGAATCACAAAAACTGATATAGAATTACAACAATGCTTTACAATGATACTGCTTCCTTAAAAAATAATTGCAGATGGGTTGGCTTTCAATTAATGAGTAATCCTTGGATTCCAATATGAAAGAAATGGAGGCCATTCTTTAAGGTATTTAGACTATCCAGTATCATAAGGTACCACATTCATGACAACTATTCCTCTAACCTTGGCACACAGAGATTTCCAATTATGTGCTGCCATGATTCTGGTGTCTACTAACATAGAACATGAACTTCTCCAGCATTGGATCTTTCATAGATTCAGATGCTTGAATATTCCTCGTCGTCAGACTGGGAATCCTCGGTGATCAATTAAATAATAATAATAATTAAAAAAGTTTTTAAATTATATACATACACTGCTACCTAGCAGTACATGTACATAGCCCATTATAGCCTATGAGCCACTTCGTTGTGTAGCCCCTCCACCTCACTTTGGTCCTTTCTAGCCCCAGCCAATGAGGTGGCAGGGGTTAAGCTCCGCCCCCGCAGCCATCTTCAGATTTTTCACCGCAGTCTATCAGAGACAGGGAATCCTCAAGCTCTCTGAGCTTTTTCAAATTCTTTCTACTTTTGTGTGGAATATATTTGTAAAATATATTCCATCTTGTTCCCCTTCTTAGGGGCTTTCTTTCCAATTAACCTTGGTGGCAAAACTTGTTGTTTTCCTCTCAAAATCGTCGACTGAACTTCTCTTCAGAAATGGAGGCACCTGAGGCTGTCAGGAAGCCTTCCCTGTTCAGGGACTGCACAAGGTGCAAGAAGAAATTGGTTTACTACAAGGACCCCCACGAGCATTGCATTTATTGTCTGTACCCACATGACATTAAAAAATGCGAGATTTGTAAAACCTTTTCCACCAAGACCCTTCATGACAGGCATAGAAGACTCCTTTCATACCTGGAATCCAGGGATCAATCTTCGGACGAAGAGTCTGTCAGAACAGCTCCTGTCCAATCCAGCACTCCATCTGAGAGGCAAACTTCAAAGAGAAGGGCCTCTTCAGTGGAAAGGAGTTCCTCTCCCAAATCCAAAAAGAGGAAGCTGGAATTGATACCCTTTCTGCCTCCAGTTGACCTATCAAGCCAGAAAAAGTCAGCAAAATCTGCCTCCAGAGGTAAGGAGGAGTTTGCAAAAAACGGGGGAGGGGGGGCAGTCGTCGGCGGGCAAACCGCCCACGAATGAAGGGAACGGTAAAGGCCCGTCATCGGCCATACCGTCGACGAAACCAGCATCGACGACGACGACACTTAAGACATCGTCGACAGTTAGATCATCGTCATCGGACATGTCGACCGCGAAGCAATCGTCGACGAGCAAGAAACACCACTCGTCCACGAAGCATTCATCCATGACGCAGTCGTCCACGGAACACACTCCACATTCGTCAACGAAGCCCTCGTCGACGGGAAAATGTCAGTCGTCGACGACAAATCCCTTGTCGACTGGAAAATCTCAGAAGGCAGCAGTAGAACCAGTACCTTATTCTCAGAGGGGAAAAGGTTTTTACTCCCGATTCTTCCTCGTCAGAAAGAAAAACGGTCAATGGAGGCCCATCTTGGACCTGAGGGCTCTCAACAAGTTCATCAAGCGCATAACTTTCAAGATGGTAGCTCTACAAGGGGTGCTACCTTGGTTAAACAAGCACGACTTCTTGGCCACTTTAGACTTGGAGGATGCATACTTCCACATTCCGATCCATCCAGCACACAGGCAGTTCCTCAGGTTCACAGTGGGAGGGCTCCACTTTCAGTTTCAAGTGCTTCCGTTCGGTCTAAAATCGGCGCCAAGAGTTTTCACGAAATGCCTGGCACCGGTAGCGGCAAGTCTCAGGAGGGCAGGAACGGACGTTTTTCCATACGTGGACGATTGGCTGATAAAGGCAAGTTCAGCTGCAAAGGCTCGTTCGGCAGTGTCAAGGACGGTCAACCTCCTAAAAGAGTTAGGTTTCTCCATCAACCACACGAAGTCCTGCCTCGTTCCCAGCAAGGTAGCTCTCTTCCTGGGAGCCGAGCTCGACTCCAGCATTCCCAGAGTGAGACCATCCACAGAGAGAATAGCAGCGATTCTACGCTTAACTTCGAACTTCCTACAGAAGGAGACAACATCTGTATGCTCTTACAAATCCCTATTGGGCATGATGTCATCATGCATATTCCTCATACCGAACTGCAGGCTTCGCATGAGGCCGGTTCAGGAAGCTCTGGACCACCAATGGAAACAAGCTTTCGGATGCTGGGAAGACATTGTCCAGATTCCATCGACGTTGCACAAGGCCCTTCGATGGTGGAACGCTCCGAGGAATCTTCTACAGGGAATGCCGTTTCAAGCACCGACATTGACCCTCCTGCTGCGGACGGACGCTTCCTTATCAGGCTGGGGCGCTCATCTTGCGGACCTCCAAACCAAGGGATCTTGGTCGGCACAAGAGTCCCAGCTCCACATCAACGTGTTGGAGCTCAGGGCCGTAAGGTTGGCGCTGAAAGCCTTCCTACCGGTTATAGCTGGTCAAGTTCTTACAGTCCAGACAGACAACACGACCTCCATGCACTATACAAACAAGCACAAGGTCTCAGATTCTGTCGCAAGAAGCCCAACAGCTATGGGCATGGGCCTTGCGCTACGGGATACAGATCAGGGCAGAGCACCTTCCAGGAGTGGACAATGTCCTAGCGGACAGATTAAGCAGAGAATACACAGCGTCACACGAGTGGGAGTTGGACGACAGAGAAACCCGACGGATATTTGCCTTATGGGGCCATCCGCAGATCGATCTTTTTGCCACCAGGAACAACAAAAAATGCAAGAGATTTGCGTCAAGATACCCCGAGCACCAATCGCTGGGAGACGCGTTCTCAGTGGATTGGTCGGGGAAGCTCCTCTACGCCTTCCCACCCATTCCCCTGATGTCGAGGGTACTTCGCAGGGTGAAAGAACAGGATTGTTCCTTGATTCTTATTGCACCCGATTGGGCACGGTAAGTCTGGTACCCGACGCTGAGACATCTATCCTGCAAAACCCCGATTCGTCTCAAATCACATCAATATCTACTGACACAACAGAACCGCAAGGTCCTCCACCACGACCCGAGGAGCCTGTCCCTCAAAGCATGGTTCCTGAGCAGCGTAAACTGATGCACCTAAAGTTACCATCAGAATGCTGGGATATCATCAGGGCCGCTAGAGCCCCGTCCACGCAACTCACCTACACCAGAAAATGGACCAGGTTTTCCAAATGGTGCGAGACCTCTGCGATCGATCCCCTCACGGCCTCGGTTGATCAAATTCTGCCTTACTTGTTGCACCTGGCTAAATCAGGGCTCTCACTGTCCTCTATCAAGGTCCATATGTCAGCCATAGCAGCCTACACAGTAACCGCAGAGACGCAAGCCTTACTCTCCTTACCAGCGATCAAGATCTTCCTGAAAGGACTGATGCGTACTTATCCGCCTACACCAGTTCCGGACTGGAGCCTCAACACCGTCTTAACAGCCCTCATGCAACCTCCCTTCGAGCCCATACATAGATGCGATATGAAATTCTTGTCCTGGAAGACATCCTTCCTGGTAGCCATCACAGCGGCCAGAAGGATCAGTGAGTTGCAAGCTTTGTCTTCGGAACCTCCGTTTACCTTGTTCCAGAAGGACCGCGTCATCTTAAGGCCTCACCCGAAGTTCCTCCCCAAGGTACTTTCGGAGATGTCGTTCACTGAGCGCATTGTTTTACCAACCTTCTTCCAGAATCACGCTTCGGAAGCGGAAAGGACATTACACTCTCTAGACGTTTCTAGGGTGTTGAAGTTTTACTTGCAAAGAACCAAGGAGTTCCGCTCCTCAAACCGGCTATTCATTTCCTTCTCTGGCCGGACCAAGGGCCAACATATATCCAAACAAAGCCTGGCACGCTGGGTATCGTCCTGCATCACCCACTGTCATCAGTTGAAAGGCGACCCTTTAACTAGACCGCCATCTGCGCACTCCACCAGAGGAAGAGCGGCGTCAACAGCATTCCACGCAGGGGTGGCCTTGAAAGACATATGCAGAGCTGCCACGTGGAGCACTCTGCATACTTTCGCGAAACACTACTGCCTGACTGAAGATACCAACAAAGAAACTGCAGTTGGACAGGCAGTGCTCCGCCATCTCTTTGTATAAGGTAGGACCAGCCTCCTTTCCCACCTTTCCCGAAGTATGTAACCGTTGTGTTGCTGCATGGTAAAGGTTTGATCAGAAATATGTTTTTTCTGTATTTATGCATATCTGTTTATAATGATGGCATGTTTTAACTGCTTGGTATTCTATTCAAGCATCTGAATCTATGGAAGATCCAATGCTGGAGAAGTCTTAGTTACTTACCTGTAACTGTATTTCTCCAGCATTGGTATCTTTCATAGATTCACATGCGCCCGCCCGCCTCCCCTGAGAGGCTGCTCCTATGCTCGGCATCCATCATACTGTAATCTCTACGGTTCAAAATCTGAAGATGGCTGCCAGGGGCGGAGCTTAACCCCTGCCACCTCATTGGCTGGGGCTAGAAAGGACCAAAGTGAGGTGGAGGGACTACACAACGAAGTGGCTCATAGGCTATAATGGGCTATGTACATGCACTGCTAGGTAGCAGTGTATGTATATAATTAAAAAAAAAAAAAATTAATTATTATTATTTAATTTATCACCGAGGATTCCCAGTCTGACAAGGGGAATATTCAAGCATGTGAATCTATGAAAGATACCAATGCTGGAGAAATACAGTTACAGGTAAGTAACTAAGACTTAGGGAGAGCATCTAGGGAGGATGCATGTCTCTTCTATTATTGTCTTCAAACATGCACAAGCTAAAATTAGAATTACACATTTAGATTATATAACTAGCAAGTTTCCCATTTGCTTAGACCAAAGCAGTTAAAAATACAATTTATTTCCTTCCATGAATATTAAAGCTGAATGGATATTCATTCCCTATTCTAGACTCTCAGGTGTGTATGCTCTTCAGAGCATTCACTCTCCGGTGGACACTCTGCACTTCTGCCGGGTCTCATTACTCTACTCCCCTTTTGCATATATTGGTTTTTGTAAACCCCAATCTTTATTAATGGTTTTATCGAAATATGAGCAGCCCCAAACTTCTTAACTTATTTTTATTGTTTTTCAACAAACATATACAACTCAAACATAACATCCTCCCCGGGGAATGTGCGGACGCAAATCCGATGGGGGCCAAAAGCTTGCTTAACCATTTCAGCATAGGTCCAATAATTTCAGACGATGGGGGCACCATTGTCCTCTGAAATCCTCCTTTAGAAAGGTTAGGACATCCCCCCAGTCTCTGGAGAAGTGCAGTAGAATATTGGTCATTGCGTATGTTGCCCATTCCAGCGCCACAAAGTCCCAAACCTTCCGGTACCAATCTTGGAGCGTGGGGGGCGACCTCGCCCTTCCATTAGCAGCATGGCAGCCAGAGTTAACATCGCCCTCGTCTTTCTGCAGCCCCACTTGTCCCCTGCCTCTGTTTCTACATCCAACCCCAGTAGTACTTCCTCTGGTGGTACGGCCACCTTGTCCCCAAAGGCCTGAGCCTGGGCCTCCTGATCCTCTCTCCAGGAGCACTCCAGTTTGGGGCATCTCCACCCTGTGTGTGACCACGTTCCCTCCCCACTGCATTCCCGTGAGGGCCCAGGGTATATCTTGTGGAGTCGGGCCGGTGTATAGTGCCACCTGTAGAGCAACATGTACCAGCATTCCTCTAACTGAGTTGCTTACACTGCCTTGGGTATCCTTTTCCATAGTCTCTCCCATCCGTCCCGTGAGGTCTCTCCCCAGGGATCCCTCCCACCTTTCCAGGCAAGGCCATGCTGCTCGGGGGATAGCTTTGTCCATGAATGTGTACAAACTAGAGATAAGCTCCTTGGAGCCATCCTGGGTCACTAGGAAATTTTCAAACGGGGTCAAGTCGCGGCTGGCCCGCCGTTTAAACATTGGGCCTAAGAGCCAATGCTGCAACTGAAAGTATCTGTGCATTTCTATTTCACCCACCCCAAAGCACTGTTTACACGCCGTGAATGACCAAATAGCCGTTCCCTGGATCATGTCTCTGTTTTCTGCACCCCCCTCCTGCCATTTTTTTAAAGGCACCTGCCTCTGTCCCAGGAGAAAAGTCAGAGTTGTTGAATATGGGAGTGAATGGGGACGGAAATGTTGTGATCTCGTATTTCCCTGCTAGTCTGTCCCATATGCCCGCTACTAGTTTAGTAATAGTGCTCATGTACATATGCTTTGGCCTGTGCTGCCGCGGCATCCACAGCGCTGCCTCCAGGTTGTGCTGCACCACTGCCGATCCATTCTCACCCACTGCTTCACTGTTTCCCCCGTGAACCATTCTCTTATGTGCCGCAGTTTGGACGCCTCATAGTACAATATGAAGTTCGGTAGCTCCACCCCTCCTCCCCCCCTCGGGGATGTCAGTAATCCCCGACTCACCCTAGCTCTCTTGCCCTCCCATATGCAGTCACTTGTTGCTTTCCTCAGCTCGCCAAAGAATTTGTTCGGGATTGGCGCCGGGAGTGCCTGAAATAGGTAGAGGAGTCTAGGGAGGGTCACCGTCTTCATCGCCGCTATTCTGCCCATCCAGGAAATCCTAAGCGTCTTCCATTTTAGGAGATCCGCCTTAATGGCTGCCAGGATGGGCGGGTAATTGGCAGCATACCATCCTGCCAAATTTGAATACTGCTGCTATTTCAAAGCAAATGGTGCATGTTTCAATGATCTGTATTAGTTTTATCACCACAACATTAAATGAGTTTATGCAAGCAAAGAAGAGTTTTATATATGTGTTTGGAACAAACGATACCGCATGCAAGCTTCAAATCAATCACCAGGTGAAACGCTTACGGTGCATAAGTGAATAATCTGTTAATTTTCCTGGTCACAATAGATTTAAAGCACATCTCAAATGGCATCAAGTGAATATAGTCGTAACCATGGACAGTCTTCATATTACTTTTCAGAGTGCATGGAATAGTAAGACTTTTGTCTCCTAAAATGCACATCTAAAAAAAAAGCTTTCAATTATTTTTAAACTCTGATTTTCACTATACGCATGGGCCTTGAAAATTAGAAGTTTCTGTTTTTGTAGCTTTGCCTCTTATGTGAGAATTCAACTTTAGCATTCAGTTGTATGTAGCAATTAAGCAAATGTAGCAATTTATTTATTTTATTTATTGGTTATTTGTAATGCGCCTACACACAATGTGTGGCGGTAAAGGGGGACCCAGGCATGACAATAGACAGTGTCCTACTAGGCATTGTGACAATGGGATTGTGCAAGTGCAGTAACGAGAAGTGCGGGGGAAAGGGCAACGGGGGCGTGCTGGTCACGGCGGAAGGGCCCGTGGGGTGTACCAGGGGAGTCCAGATGTACAGGGCCAGGGAAAGTGGAAGGGCTCAAAGGGTGCATGCCCAGCTAGGCTAGTGCAGGTGGAGGGTGCCTGGAAGGGCAAGTGCATGGATGGGAATCGGGGGGGCCAGGTGCAGGGGTAGACTGGTTGAGGAGGGCCTGGTGCCTTGTAAGAATCTGAAGGAACCAGGCAGCCGGATCTCGGTCTTACTGACATTAAGGCAGAGCTTGTTTAACCACCCCCACCCCTCCACTCCTCCTGATTTAAGATTTCAACCAGCGGGAGACGGTGGGGTAGGGATAACTTTGCGAGGGGTGGGTTGGGGACACAGTAAGTCATATTTCAGCATTTTAACGCCGACACAAAAACGGGCGAAACAAATCAGTCTTTAAAATACAGAAATATTACATAGAACCCCCTGAGGAACTCCAAAGGTGGAGAGTGAGATGGAGGAGAGAAAAGGGCCCAGTTGAACTTTGGGAATGCGATTCAGAGAGAAAAGAGGTCAACCAGCCAAGGGTATCACAGAGCCGGTTTATACAGTTGCCATGATTGACCATGTCGAAGGCAGAGGAAAGGTCATGTAGGATGAGAATGGAGGGAGAGTTGGAGTCGAGATTAGAGAGCAAGTCTTCACAGGTGTTCAGGAGAGCAGTTTCCTTGCCTCTGGCAGCTCTGAAGCCAGACTGGTGGTCACGAAGACAACCAACAGATTCAGTGTGGTGGATAAGCTGGGAGAAGTCCAGCTTCTCCAAGAAGCTATGTGTATTCATTTGGTGTTGACATATTTGGGTGTCAAAGCATTGCCACACAGAGTACGCTAAAAGGAGTTTAAAGAAGCAGAATATGAGGTTGGCATGGCATCTGACAATGCTGTGGCATGATATATGTAAATCACAATGTTATTTGTAGGTACATTCTGCTGTGTAACCCAATGAGAGCTTGTTTCGCTTCATTACTTCCACTCACGATCTCCGAAACATGAAGCTCAGTACTTAGCATTTCATGTGGGGGGAGGTGAGGTTGTGCAGTGACCTTACCATCTTTCTTGATCTGATATTGCAGATAGACTGCTGCACCCCTAGAAATGGCAAAGTGGGACCATTCTACTCCTGCGCCCAAGCACTAATGATGTGATGTTTTGCAATTTGCTGACTGCTTTAAAAAAAAAAAATGCCCCAACCATCTGTTAGCAGCAGGGTGGTGTGATTTAATTTGTTACCGTCTTCCCGAGTCCAAATACTACTCAAGCGCACACACCCTTGTTCTAGGCATGCAACAGAGTGCTCTGGTGCTGGCAGGGCACATGTCCTGCTCTGCTTTTTATTTTTCAGTAGTCTCCCAGTGTGTTGTCTTACCTCGTACCCAGCCTATAATAAACCACTCTGTAACACCACACCTCTGCCACCAACCCATTCCACAGCTCTATGCCGCCAAGCAACACCACAGCTCTACTCTGCTACGCATCACTGCCACTCTGCAGACCATCAGACCCTTACACCTCCACATCCCACTCTACTCCACCCTACACCTCCACACCACAGCACCATACCGTTAAGCCTCTACACCACCACCTGTACAACTTCACACCTGTACATCTCCCCCACCACCCCAACACCCACACCCCTGCATCTCTACACCCCACACCATCACACCCTCCACCCATCTACAACCCCCTCCTCACTGCTCTGTACCACCACCTCAACACCTTCTTCACACCCATACGCTTGCACATCCCTACCCCATGCCACCACCCACACCCCCTACAGCATACAGCCCTGCATCCCCTTCTCCCCCCCACTGCCACACCTCTACCCCCGCCACAATGCACTCTAATCCACCCTACACCCCACCACCATGCCATTTGATCCCCAAGCCCCACCCCACTCCTCTAGAACCCAACCTTTCTCACTCCTCTCTACTCCACCTCTAAATCTTCTTCACACCCTGACACCTTCATACCCCTACACCCACCATCCTTGTTCACTACTCCTCTGCATTCCCTACACCTCCATGCCACTCCACACCCCAACCTGCCCTTCCTCCTCACTACCAACATACCCTACATCCACCCTATCCCACCTTGCCTACCCCACTTGTCCTAGATCATGTCTACAATGCTCCCCCTGCCTACTGCCTCCCACCTTAGCTCAGCACTCCTCCTTTCTATCTTCCCCTAACTTGCTCCCCTATCACCATGCATACCTTAACAACTCCAACCATTTCTGCAAGTTAGTGTTTGCTGACATGTAACATTATTAATACACATGGTAAAAAAAAAACGTCCTTTCACCGCCTTGAATAGAAGTCTTTCGAGAATGTCTTACTAATGTCATTGGTCTGAAAACATTAACTTGCAGGCATGTTTGGATTTACTAGGTACTAGACCTCGTGTATCTGCTGCATCCTTACTATAAATGTAAAATTCAATAAACCACTACAAACACCAAAGCGACTGAATATGCCAATGCTTGTTTCAGCAGGTCTAAAACCTCAATTTCTATGTTTAATTAAAACACTCATTGTCACCGTTTGTCAAATAAACAAAAATTCAACCCACATCCCCCTAACGCACCGCATTCCAAAATCAATTCTTAAATGTAGTTATTACACAACTTTGCATATTAAGGTGCTAGATATATAGTTCCAACGCCATGTATCACCTTTCACATCAATGGCCATTGGCCTTTCATTTCCATCTTACTACAGTGGCAGACATTTGAATGTGTCGAGCCCATTAATTGTTCAAGCCCGATGTATGTGCCATGCATGTGCACTATAATTTCAAAAGACAAGTTGCCAAATGTCGGTGTTAACACAATGAGGTGGCATAGGATGTCAGTGTAATGAATTCTGATGCAAAGTAAACATGTCTTTTTGTGGCCTCAAAAATAGTACTGTATTATCGGGTTGTCCTCTCATTATATTACATATAATTGATCTGAAAAGTTGTAGATTAGGAATTGATGTGTGTAGCTCCACTCTCGGCTTATTTTGACCAAATTTACCACACCTGACCAGATTGAAGATACTTGAGGGACACACATATGTCCAATGTATTTCGAACAGCGCACAATCTGTAGCTTTCTGACATGATCCTGCTGTCAAAGAAATAGGTTGAGTGCCAGTTTGTGATAATCCACGTGGTTTTTCTGTGCAACAGCTTGAGAATGAGATAATGGTTTAGCCAAACTGGTATCTTCATTATGTTTGCGTGACCTGATCAGCCTATTCTCCCATAGCTACCCAGTCCTTATGTTTTGTTATCAGCTCTCAAATGTTTGGAATAGGAAGGACCAGGGTTGCGATGGGGCATAAAATTGACTCGGGCACCAATGAAAAAGTGGGACGCAGTCGCAAATGGCAATTCCATTTTGTGATACTGTTTCAGTTGTACAAAAGTGGGAGTTTTTTGATAACTTATGTTCTCCAGCATGGGGTCTGGCATGGATTCACATGCTCATGAATATTCCCCGTCGTTAGGCTGGGAATCCTCGGTAAAGAAAAAATCAGTATCAGTTTTGTTTCTGATCTATCTTTCTTAGTAGTAACCAATTACAGATCTCTGGGTCATACTGCCCCCAGCCAATGACTGCCCTCTCCCTAAGCCCCGCCTCTGGCAGCCATCCTCAGATTTTTACTGCACGCTCAAGTGTTGGGAGTCCTCGTGTTTAGCTCTCGAGTTTTTTACTGCGTTTTCACTCTTTTTCAGGAGATTTTCTCATTTTTTTCGGTTTAATCAAGCCTCAAGCTCCACTGTTTCTACTTCTGATAACAGGGACCCGTTTCGGAATTCTTCTACGCCCCTCAAGGGTGAAGTTTTCGTCGAGTTTACACTTCTTGGAGGATTCCGGAAGATCTGCGGCCTACCTCAACGGACAAGGCCCAGGACAAAGGAAGCTCGACGCCCGGATCCAAGCTGTTCGGGAACTGCCCTGGATGCGGAATATATAACGTTTTCAAGGACGACGAGCATTCGCGATGTCTCTACTGCCTTCATGAGGACAAGATGCATGTGGAGAAAGACTGTGCATTCTGCAAGAACCTTTCGGAACGGACAAGCAAGATCGTCGTCCCCGCCTCGCCACCTGGCTGGAGAAGGGCACAGCAGGTGAGAAGGCGAAGAAGAAGTCTGAGCGGGCTTCTAAGTCCTGTAAGGGCGCACTGGCGACGGGGACCCAACAGAAGGCCAAGCACTGCGAGTCCGCGGGCACCGGGAGCACCGAATGGTCGGGCTCTTCGGTTGCCAAGCAGGGCGCTACTTCCCCGGCACGTTTGACCACGAGCCAGCGCTCTGGTTCGGGGAAGAGGAAGTCTGAGAACCCGGGTAGGCTGCTGGAGCAGACCCGGTCGATCTAGAAGGGGGAGCGAGGCGCTGACCCGCCCCCCAAGGCGAAGGCCTAGGACGCACCTAAGGTGGTGAGGGCTTTGATCCACCCGGCTAAGGTCTCTACCGAAGTGGTCGCTGCGACCCTGGCGGAGCCGGCTGAGATTACGCCAGTGGAAATGGCCTCTGGGCCCAGAGTATCACTGCCACCGCTGAGGGAATCCTCTTTCCAGCCCATCGCTAAGACCCCCGTGAAGCCCCTGGCTGAAAAAGAGGGGGGGGGGGCGGTGGCCATTACAGACTCGGAATCGGCCTCTGAGGAACAACTGGTGGAAACCGAGAAGGGCCTCAACGAAAGGTCCATATGCCTCAACGAGTGGTTCATAAGCCTCAACGAGAGGTTCGAGAAGGTTCGATCCCAGGGGACGGTCCCTGCTGACGTGATCGAAGATAGCGACGATGACGACGAACAGGGCCCAGTGGAGCGGTCATCCTGTCCGTTGCAGCCATTGCCCGAGCCCCAGGATAGATCGGTGGCCATTTTGTTGGCAATACAATCCTTATGTACCGAGATAAGGACGAGATTACCACGCACCCCGACGTAGGAGCCAGAACCAGGCCATTCGGGAAGCCCTCCGAACAAGCGGAGGAGAGTCCACCCCGCTCCGCCCTTCATGCCTGCGAGACCGGTGGACCCCTCATCCCCCTCGCTGGACCCTAGAGAAGATACAGCGATGGATACAGCAACGGGGACGGACGATGACGGCGGCGATGACACAGCGGACATCCGTCATCACCCCCCGCGCGGGCGTCTCCAGCCGACGAAGTTGGCTCTTTCCACGCCATGATAACCAGGGCATCCGAGCTCTTCCAGCTCTGCCCTGAAGAACAGAAAAAGGAGGGGTATCTGTACCAACGACGAGAGGCCAAGAGGAAGATGGTCCTCGCGGTGCCTTTACTCGCTGACATCTGGGACGAGGGGCTTGCTGTCCTCAAGAACCCTTCCACGACACCCGCCAAGAGGGACAGGTACGAGAAGTACCGAGTCCCCGATGCCGCCCCCTTGTGCCTCCGGGCCCAGCCCACGCCGGACTCGGTCATCTCGGCAGCGGCTAAGAAGGTGGCAGCGGGCGCAGCGGCTTCAACTTCCACTTCCCCGCCGGACAGCAAGGGCAAGAAGTTGGACTCTATGGGAAGACAAGTCATCTCGTCGGTGGCGACGACGATTAAGGCGGCCAATGCCTTGGCGATCGTGGCCCGCTACGTCAGGGAGCTCTGGTTCAAGATAGCTCCCCTGCTAGATTTCCTGCCTGATGACAAAAGGGCGGAGGCCCTAGAAATTATGCAGGAAGGCGAGGTGGCGTCGGATCACGCCATAACGGTGGCAACGGACATTGCCGATACCGGATTTCGCCAACTGGGCAACAGAGTTTGCCTCTGACGACGAGGATGGCTCAAGGCGACAGACTTTCGCCAGGACGTCCAGACCAGAGTGTTGGACATGCCGTTCGACGGCAACAACCTTTTTGGTAAGGCGGTGGACTCTACAGGCCATCAAGACCGACTCGGAGACCGCCCAGGCCCTTGGGGTGCTTCAACAGTGACGACCCTTTCGGAGCTCCGGAGGCAGACAGGGTGCCTCCAAAGGATCCAGTGGTGGCTCCTCCACTAACTGCCAGGCGGCCCGCTCCTCCTCCCAGGAGGCCTACAGAGGTCGCGGCAAGCAAGGGGGATCCCGCCGTCATCGCCAAGGCGGCAAGGCCTCCTCCAAACAAGACTGACCCGGCCGGGTTGTCGGGGGCCCCCACTGAAGCCGCCTGACGAAGTTAGTCAGTGTGGGAGTCCATCTCCACCGATCGTTTGGTGTTGGACACCCTGGCCAACGGGCACTCGCTGGAATTCCAAAAGAAGTGCCCTCGCATTCCTCCCGTGGCCAGGAAGGAGAATCACGTCCCTCAACTGCTGTTGGAGGTAAAGGCGATGCTCAAGAAAGGTTCCATCGAGCTCGTCCCCAGGAGGCTCCGGGGCTCCGGAGTGTACTCAAGGTACTTCCTCGTCAGAAAGAAGACAGGCGGTTGGCGCCCCATCCTGGACCTGCGTCGGTTAAACAAATACATCAAGGCGCAGAAATTCAGGATGGTCACCCTCCAGCAAGTGCTGGGACAGCTGGAGGAAGGCGACTTCCTATCGTCGTCGGACCTGGAGATGCTTACTTCCACATCCCCATTCCAAAAAGGCACAGGTAGTTCCTCAGGTTCGTGGTTCAGGGACACCACTACCAATTCAGAGCCCTACCGTTCGGATTAAAGTCTGCACCCAGGGTTTTCACCAAGTGCCTGGCACCAGTGGCGGCGCGGCAGCCCCTGCAGGGGATCCACGTCTACCCCTACCTGGACGACTGGCTAATCCGGGCAAGGACAAGGGAACTCGCCGTGGAACATACAGAGAGGACCGTCCGGTTACTCACGGAGCTGGGGTTCGCCATCAACTACCCCAAATCCCACCTGGTTCCATCGCAAGTAGCACTGTTTCTGGGAGTGAAGCTCGATACAGTGGGGCAATTGAACTCCCCTTCAGAGGAGAGGACCAAGACCATCCTGGGCAAGGTGCGGCGCCTGTTAGCCACGGACGTGGCCAGGGTGAGATCCATCAAGTCCCTTCTCGGGATGATGTCCTCATGCATCTACCTTGTACCCCTTTGCAGACTTCGGATGCGTCTGCTACAGGAGTTCCTCGACGCCCGCTGGTTTCAGGCGACTGGCTGCTTCGAGGACAGGATCCCTCTCGACGAGGAGTTCCGTCGGGCGATCCTATGGTGGGGCTCCCGGGCTCACCTCACTACAGGCACAGACTTTCAAACCCCGGCGTTTCAGGAGACGGTGACGACGGGCGCCTCTCTGGAGGGTTGGGGGGCCCACACCAGAGATCTCCACGCAAGAGGCCTTTGGCTCCCAGAGGAGAGGTCTCTCCACATCAACATCCTGGAGCTCCGAGCAGTGTTCTGGGCGCTCAAGTCGTTCTTCCGTCCCTCAAGGACAAAGTGGTGAGGATCTTCACCGAAAACACCACCACAATGTTCTACATACGGAAGCAGGGGGGCACCAGATCCCCAGCCCTATCCAAGGAGGCCCCGGATATGTGGCACTGGGCCGTCGCCGAGGGGATGTTTCTGGTTCCCTTCCACTTGGCAGGAATAAAAAACACCATCGCCGACTCACTCAGCAGGTGTAACGCTCACCTGATTCCCGCAGAGGCGCCGGTCTTGACTGGGTGAATGCCGTATCTTCAAAGGTGATGTGTAACACACGGTTGGCTCTTTGGGCTGGACCTCTGTGCACTGTATGTCTGACTCGAAGAGTAAGATGTCTGCAGATAGAAAATATGGGATTAATGAACTGGGGTTATTGGGTGCCTCTCTCCTCTTCCCTTTCTCTTCTCCTGTAGAACCCCAAAGGTTAACGCCCTCACCTTAGGTAAGTGAACGCCGAGCTCTCCATCTGCCTCGGGGCAGGGTGCCGTAACCAGTTTCTTCACTGGATAAGGGTGCAGGCCTCTTGACCTCAGAGGACTGCTGTCCGTCGTTAACTGCACGAACGGTAAGTTCTGGGCACTTCAAATGTCTTAAAAGTCTTTTGTAATGATATCTCTTGTTTTGCAGGGTTCCGGCGATGGCGGATGGCGGGCTGATGAGAGTTGAGGATCGAACCCGCGTGAGGAATAGAAGCGCCTGGAAGCACGTAAGTAAGCGCTTGTAGCCTGCTTCACGATGCGCACTAACTGTCCCTTTTATCTTGCAGGTACAAGTTCGGAGCTTTAGAGAAGCTGAAGTGTGCTGGAATACCCACTGGATTCGGCGTGGGAAGGAGTAATGGCACGTGAGTAATAAAGTTGCCCGTCTTTAAACGCACCTTCTTTTGTCTTTCAGATGCGGGATGCAGCGCCGAAGAGCTGGTAAGCTTTTGTCTTTCAGATGCCGGAATGCAGTGCGAAGACCTCCGGAGCATGCGAAGAGTAGGTAAGCCTTTGTCTTTCAGATGCCGGAATGCAGCGCGAGGCGTTGGTGACAGCTGATGGACCAGGTAAGAGATGCGCTGCCACTGAAGACCGTAGTGCTAACCTGTTCTTTCTTTGGCCCTCATTACGACCCTGGCGGAAATCGAAAAACGATGGCGGAAATGCAATACCGCCATCGAATACCGCCCGTTGCGATTATGACCCGTCACCGTAAAGTACGATGCCATTAGCGACACCGTAGTGAACGCCAACGCTAACTGCACCAAGTACGCGCACACTGCGAAACCGTAATTACCACCATGGCGCAACGGTACGGGAATTCTGACCCTAGCGGACATGTACCTAACGCCATCAAGCATGGCGGAAAGTACCATTCCGCCATGGTGAGAAGTACGGCATCGCAAACCAACCGTAAAAGGCCTTACTGAGTGCCTGTACACCACTCCCTGGCCACATTGCACAACTCCTCGTAGGTGCAATGAAGTCAAACAATGCAACCAGTGAAATGTACAAGTCACCCATGCATGACAACGAACAAATGAATGTAGGGGCTCCAAGTGCCTTGTGAGTGGCCATCCATATTAGCCATGGCACCATTGCCGTACTGATGCAGCACAGGCATGTGAAGCTCCAAGTACAGCAACATGAACTGAAAACTGAGACAAACAAAAACAGGCCCCCCATCGCTTGACACCAGTGCAAGGCAACATACAAAGCAGTATCCTGAGTGAGACTGCACCAGCCCTGTACTCCTGCCAGTAAACAAACCAACCAGCAGCATAAGCTGTACCACACAAGTTGGCAGAGTGACTGAGCAGCCAGGCACATCTCAAGAGGGGCCAATAGGAGCAGCAGGGCACAGATGGCACGAATACAGAAGCCATTCCAATGGACATGACCTCAGTCTCCCTCAAAGAAACGCACGCAAACTCAGGCACCTGTGACCAGCCATATTCTGAAAATCACATCATTCGACCAATCCACCTGGCTGACCGGCATCTGTTACACAAAAGCCAATCCCCCTCCCATGAGCATGACATCATTAAAACAGTCATAATGGCAGCCCCTATCCCTGACCTTACTGGCCTTCGTAGGCAAACGCGCCCAGTACAGTACCACGCAACTATGCTCAGAAGGCCGAACCCAAAGCAGATCTCCTCACAATACATCGCTCCACAAATAGGAATATGCTACATAACTTGCAAAGAATAACGCTACAAGGTCAATATCATAATCAAAATTTAATGCACAACCAAATCACCCGGGCCATACAGCTATTAGGTCATGAACTCCAAATCATATCTCATAATTGTGGGCTGCATCCGCAATAAATGACCAGCTTCTTCTTGTGTGACGCCCTGTTCCTCCATGGTACACAGGGGCTACATCCACGTTCAAAAAGGCAACATGGAAGCGCCTAGAACCGCAGGGCCGTCCCATTAGGTAGCCACTAGTCCAGCTGAAAGCTCGAAATGTTGCTCCTAGACACTAGTACTGCGTAAGGGCATGTGGGCCATTGGCGATCGTCCCATAAGATCGTAATGGTGCTCCACTGATTAACACGAAGCAGCAGGTGTCGGGAGTAAAAGCCATCTGCAGGAGTGGCATACAGATGGCAGCGGCAAAAGGGGAGGAGATACCTGTCACCCAAATGAAATGAAAAAGAATAGTATGGGCATCTGAACTCCATTTGAATTACTTACTTCAAAGATCACACTAAATCCACAGCCATATGCATGCTAACCCACTCAAAAGGATTATTCGCACCCAATAATCACTTGCGAATCATAACCATATAAATCGAGGTGAAAACACTATTACAAAGGAGTGTTTGTGTGCATGCGTCTGTTAAAACAGAATCCATTAGATGGGATTAGTAACGTGCATAGACACAAGTGTTTGAAGGCGCGTCGAGACAGGGAGGGTTCAACAAGGACAGATAGACGATGGTCCCACTATGGCAGCCCTGCATCACATAGCGCAGAGGAAGTTGATAGATTCCAAAAAGCCATGTACATGGCAGACTCTCTATAAAATCATCTGTCCATGCATCCATACATCATTCCCTCATCCCGGTATAAAAACGCCTGATTATTTACTCACATAACATTAGAAATTTCCATTGATTCTGTGCTAAATGCAGTCTGCAAAATCCACTGTGCTCCAGGCCGGAATTCTAGTGTTGTGAAGTAACATGTATTTGGGAACGTCCTGCCTTATCCTCCACTACGCTATTGCGCATCCCATACTATTCATATCAATCATTGCATTCTCGGCATGGCCCCTGTCCCAAGGACATTAAACAATAGAACTTTCTATCTGCAGTCAGACCTGTGGGCGTCTCCTCGCCGCTAGCTGGAAACCGAAAGCGCTGTCCTTCGAATTCCTCATTTGCAACATCACGTCGAAAAGGCATCTGTGACCGCTTGAAATCACAAATCCATCCATTTAGTGCGGCAGTGTGTGAAAATGGCAACTGGCTACACTCACAAATGGGACGCCCCGCCCGTCGGTGAACCGCGGTACAGCGCTGCATGAGGGTCTACCGTTAATCGAGTACTACATTCCACGGACCCTTCACAAGTATGTTCCCGACTGCAAAGATAGTATGTGAAACAATGGGAGCATAGCAGATTTAACATATGAAGCAAGATCTCACTGCCATCGGGATGAAATACATGATTGTAATAGCAAGATGCCATGCGTCGATTTGCAGCGTTGTGTGCGGGACGTGCTCGCCCAAAGGGGATTGCAGCTTGCACAGGTGGAATGAATCACCACAGGTGGAGGCTATACAGCTTGGAAACACATATATTGCACACCCAACCCCCTCCCAACCACACCCACTCCAAAATGCTACCGGCCGGACTTGCGATGTTGGCCCTGGGGGACCTGATAGCACTGCAAGTACTCCAACTACAAGAAGAAGACGAACACCAACTACTAGAACAACCGGCCGCACAGAGGAGACGCAGGAGGAGGAGGAGGGCAAGGCAGGGCCAGCAAGGCCCACCAGCACAGCCACTACCACCACGCAGGCAGCCCGCAATCCCACGCCTCTGAGCACATCCGTTCAACCTCACTGATGAGCAGATCCACACCCTCTACCGTTTGGACCGGGTCACCATAACCGCCATTGTGGACATGACACACGCTGACCTTGTCAGCATGATAGATAGCCCAACCGCCATCCCACCCCTACTGAAGGTGGTGTCTGTACTCCACTTCCTGGCCACAGGCACCTACCAGCACACAGTCGGACAGTTGCATGGCATTTCACAGCCACTGTTGTCACGGACACTATTGCAAGTGCTCGATGCCCTCCTGAAGCACGCAGACGACTACATCTCTCTACCACGCTCGGAGCAGGAAATTACAAACACAAAAGTGGGATTCCATGCACTTGCCGGCATACCGGGTTGCATTGGTGCCATCGATTGCACCCATGTGGAATTGGTTGTCCCACATGCCATGGAGGCCCAGTACCGCAACCGAAAACAATATCATTCTCTTAATGTACAAATGGTGTGTGACTCAAACAGGATCATTACACATTGTTGTGCCCGATTTCCTGGATCAACCCATGATTCCATGGTCTTACGGAACTCTACAATACCACGCTACATGGAGCGACATGCAGGGAACAGATCCTGGCTACTCGGTGAGTCTCATTTCATGCATGATAATGTGGGGTATGTGATGCGGCAATGACCTGCCAGGAAGGGGGGGGGGGTGCTTACGTAGCTATGTCATTCCTCAAACATCCTTTATTGTCCACATACAGGTGATGCCGGGTATCCACTGAAGAGATGGCTCCTTACACCACTCCGGAATCCACAGGACCAGCATGAGGAGGACTACAACCATGCCCACTCACGTACCCGTGTAGTCATAGAACAGGCATTCGGCCTACTGAAGGGTCGTTTCCGCTGCCTCAGCAGGTCTGGCGGGGCACTCCTGTACCGCCATGAGAAGGTTGCTAAGATGGTCATGGCATGTGTCATGCTACACAACATGTGCATACGTAGAAATGTGCCCATGCCCCCTGACGCAGAACTGCAAGCACCAGAATATGGTCATGATGTGGGTGGGGATGTGGCAGAACCTCAAGGAGTCCGCGAGGCACAGGAGGGCCGTGAAATTCGTCAGATTATCATAGATTCATGCTTCTAGCACTCACGCCTGGTGGTTGATACATGGACACGGGAGTTGTGGCACTGTGTGTGTCTGGAACATGCACAATATGAACTGTACGCCTATGATGGCCTCGTACACAAAGATCAATGTCCACACATCTCATTGGATGATTGTGAAATGTTTATAGCAAATGTGAAATTGTGTTACACACCCCATCGACCCGCCACCCAAGTAAGCCCAACACACCCCCTCCACCCTCCTACCTCCCCCCCGAACACCAGTGTCCAAGGATGCTCATTGTCAGTGGGCAGACGCTATTGCAAGCCCCCTCTCCGGGTATCAGGGGCACCCCTGCCTGTGGAGCGCAGGTTCCTCCCAGATCTACGTTGGGGGCTGCCCTGGACGGAACTTGCAACGGATGATGTCTCTGCCTGCTCACGTCCATGCATGTCCCTAAGGGTTTGTGAGAGCTCAATGAGCACACGGCGCACAGCGGCAAGTTCAGCACATACGTCTTTGGACGTCGCATGCAGTTCCCCCCTCAGGCTCTCGGTGCTTCTCTCCATTTGTGCTCTCGGTGCTTCTCTCCATTTGTTCTCTCAGGCTCTCAGTGCTTCTCTCCATTTGTTCTCTCAGGCTCTCGGTGCTTCTCTCCATTTCTGCCCTTAGTGTCTCTGTACATGTTTCTATGGCTGCCTTGGTACCCCCACATTCATCAGCATGGTCCTTGAGGAGCGTGGCCAGTTGCTGCTGTTGCACGATCACCTGGTCGAGGGACTGTTGCCTCTGCTGGGCCATGGCCATTTGCGGTGGTGTCACAGAGGGGCTGATCACCTCATGTTGCCTTGACACAGGGCTTGTGGGGGATGGCCAGTCGTCGTCTTGTGAGTGCCCCTGCGTGGTATCCTCATGTTGTACGGGATGAAACAAACAGGGGGATTGAGACAGGTCATGGATGGATCGTACATCGACATCACCGTTTTCTGTGTCGGAGCATGCTGCCATTAATGCAGTGTCACCTATGGTGCTGCTGCCACCAGAAGCAGTGCCTTCTGTGGCATCCATTGGGGGGGCCTGTGGTGGTGGTGGTGTTGTGGCCATGCTGGCTGCTGGGGTGCCTGTTGAAGTCCCCTCCTGTGTGCTGCCACTTGATTTGTGCTGCTGCCGTGTCTTGATGCGTGCAGCTGAGGTGGAGGGTCTTTGGCCGTTGGTTTTGGCCCTCTTTGCAGGTGTGCTGGTAGGGGTGTCCTGGAGCTCGTCGTTTGAATCGGACCCTGTGGTGGAGTAAAGGAGGGCGAGCGTTATTAATGGGTCTGTGGAAATTGGAATGGCAATGTATCACATGCATTGGGGTGGTACCTGAGGGTGATTTGGGTCAGGGCCTTGGAGGTGGTTTCATTTTTGTGTGGATTGAGGGTGCAGTTGTATTGCAGCCTGCAGTTAGGGGGTGCCTGCTGCACGTGTAGAGGGTGTTTTTAGGAATTTTAATTATTTATTTATTTAATTTGACTTTTAATGTCCGCTATCAGGCCAATGTGAGTGGACGTTCTCCTGGACATGTGTTTCTGTTGCACTATGTGGACACATGGTACTTCACATGATTGAACATTGTGGTTTTAGCATAGTTTTATTTGGGCCACCTACCTGATATTTCGGATGTCTGCACTCCTTTCTCCATCCCTCCGACTCCCTCTATGGTCTCCATTCCAATGGTGGAGGCACAGATTTCTTCCCAGGGGGTCAGCTTGATGGGTGATTCCGATCCTCCCCCGGTAGCTGTGGCAATGTTACGGTTGGCGGATAGTATGCTCCGTACGCGTATCCGCAAGTCGTCCCATCGCTTTCTGCATTGCTGTGGGTTGCGGGGTGCGGTCCCCACCGCACTTACCCGCTGTGCCACCAGGGCCCATATGGCCTTCTTGTTCGCAAGTGCCGTCCTGGTCATTTGCGTCGAGAAGACGACGGCAGCATTCTCCTGGAGGGTCTCTGTGAGCACCGTGAGTTCCTCACGTGAGAAGTGGACCTGCCGCTTGCGGTCGCACGCTTTTTTCGCTACTTTTCCCATTGTTTTGGTTTCACTAGGGTGGATGACGGGTTGGGATGTCTCTCAGGGTAGTGTTTTTAATGGTTGTGTGAATGTTCTGATTTTATAGGTGTACGGCGTGCTGTTTCCCGTTCCGGGACCATGTTTTTGCTTCCGTTTCCGTATATTTACGGTCACCGTATTTTCCGATTGCCGCTCTTTACGGTGACCGCTATGTCCGGTGGCGGAATTGCACCTAGGTCGCCGTACGACGGCGGTGAGGGGCGTTTTGGGGACTTTTCCGCCATCGCGGACTTTGCACTTCCGCCAAGGCGTAGTGCTCGTGCCCGATGGGTCAGAATTAGCCGCACTTTACTCTGTCGTGCCATGGCGGAAACGCTATTTACGCTATGGCGGTCAGGTCAGTTGCTTTCCGCCAGGGTCGTAATGAGGGCCTTTGTCTTTACAGGTGCTGCTGAAGACTGGATTCCAGGATGGTAAGCCTTTGTTCCCTTAGGCCCAGGATCAGAAGCAGAAGACACGATGAGCGTTCTGCTGCAGAGAATGCAGAATAACGCAAAGCAAGATTCATCCATCGGGTGTGGTTTAAATAGCCTCCTGTAGTGCTTAGGTTACTCCTTCCACAGCCACGCCTAGGTAAGAAAAGAGTTCCTGCTTTCCAGAAGAGTTCCAGTGTTCTGAACCTAGGGAGTGGCTCCTGCCCCACCCAACAGGAAAAGTAGTCCCAAACAGAAGAGGATCAGGGGTTCAACTGGCAGGTAAGTAAGCAGCATGGTCTGCTGCATGTAAGTCCACCCAAGCATTATGAGCCCGGCGCTTCCAGCGCTGGGACTGGGCATCTTTATGAGCCTGGTGCCACTGGCGCCAGGACAGGGTCCAAAAGGTCCCAATTGGGACTGGCTGGCACTCGGAACCGGGGTTATGGGTCTGCTTCCAAGGGAGTCGGGCAAGTCCTGATCTTTTGGAAGCAGAGATCATGACAGCACCCCCCTCAAGGCCCCTCCCAAACCGGGCTTCTCCGGGGGTTTGGGCTTGTTAGGAAATGTTCGATGAAATCTTTTGATTAGACGAGGCGCGTGGACATATTCTGCAGGTTCCCAGGATCTTTCTTGGGGACCGTAGCCTTTCCAGTCAATCAGGTAAAATAGTTTAGATTTGGAGATCTTGGAATCCAGGATGCTTTTGACTTCAAACTCGAGTTCTCCATCAACTAGACTAGGTTTTGGAGATGTAGTTAGTCGGGTTTGAGGTTGCACAGGTTTTAATAGAGAGACGTGGAAGACCGGATGTATCTTCATGTGAGGGGGCAAGTCCAACTTGACCGCTACTGGATTTACTATGGTAGTGATGGAATAGGGACCAAGGTATCTTGGGTTGAATGTGCGTGGTCCTTTTAGAGGTAGATATTTGGTGGATAACCAGACTTGATCTCCTACTTGATATTGGGGGGCTTCCTTCCGATGTTGGTCTGCTCCTTTCTTGTATTGTTCTTTAGCCCTTTGAAGGTGAGAAACGGCTTCCTTAAAGGCTTGGGTGATTGTAGAATGCAGGTGGTCTACTGCTGGTGTTCCAAGATCTTGGAGTGGATCCAACTCCGAGGTTCGAGGGTGACTACCGTATAAAAGAAAAAACGGGGTCTTCCCAGTTCCCGAGTGGACAGAGTTATTGTAGGCATATTCGGCTATCCAAAGGATATCTTTCCAGGTTTTTTCAGTTTGTTGTAGCATGCAGCGCAAATACTGTTCCAGAGTTTGATTGGTCCTCTCGGTTTGTCCGTCGGTTTGAGGGTGGTGGCTGGTCGAAAGTCTCACATCAATTTGAGCCGACCGACAGCAACTTCGCCAAAAATGAGAAATAAATTGACTACCTCGATCCGAAATTAGAACTGAAGGAAAACCGTGCAGTCGGACGATGTTTCCGAGAAATTCTCCGGGCCCGAGTTGCTGCTGTTGGTAAGCCTTTGAGTGGAATGAAATGCGCCATCTTGGAGAATAGGTCCACGATTACTAGGATCGTATTGTATCCGGAGCATGGAGGTAGATCGGTGATGAAGTCCATAGAAAGCGTATGCCAAGGGCGAGGCGGGATGTCAATAGGGCGTAAGAGGCCGGCTGGTTTTTCCTTTTGACTCTTGTTTTGGGTGCATACTCCACAGGACATTATAAAGTCTCTGATATCTTTTTTCCAAGACGGCCACCAGAAGTAGCGCTTGATCTTTTCCGAGGTCTTGGTCATACCGGGATGTCCTTCCATTAAAGAATCGTGATAACAAGAGATTACCTTTTTCTGTAAATCTGTGCTGGGCAGGTATAACCGTTCTTGGAAATATAATAGGTTGTCCTTCACCGTAAAGTCCTTTCCCTGCAGATGCCAATTCTGTATGTCTGCTGGAGTTACCAGTAGCCTGGCTTTATCCTTAACTTCCTCTATGGATTGTGTGGCAATTACACCTAGAATTCTTTGTTCGGGAATGATAGGTACAGGTTTAGGATTGATCAAATGTTCTTCCACTCCCATCCGAGAAAGGGCATCAGCTTTACCGTTTTTTGTACCAGGTCGATAGGTAATTATGAAGTCAAACTCGGCAAAGAATAGTGCCCAACGGAGTTGCCTAGAGGATTGAGCTTTTGCGGTTTTCAAATATTGCAGGTTTCGGTGATCTGTAATCACAGTAACGGTGTGTCGGGCCCCCACAAGATAATGCCGCCAAGCCTTAAAGGCGGACTTGATAGCTAGAAGTTCCTTATCAGTAATAGTGTAATTGATTTCAGGAGGCGAGAATTTGCGGGACCAAAATGCCACGGGATGCAACTGATTGTTTACTGGGTCCTTTTGTGATAGAACTGCCCCCATGGCAAGGCTTGAAGCATCAGTTTCAACGATGTAGGGGAGTTCTGGGCGAGGATGTTTTAAGATCGGTGCAGAGATAAATCTAGTCTTCAAATTCTGGAAAGCTTGTTCCGCCTCGGTAGACCATTCAAAACGTTTGTTTTTCTTTAACAAGGCGGTGATGGGCTGGACTATTCGGGAGAATTCGGGGATAAACCTGCGGTAAAAGTTAGCGAAGCCTAACATGCTTTGAACACCTTTTACGGAGGATGGCGATGGCCATTTGAGAATTGCATCGACCTTCTTTGAATCCATACGCACTCCGCTAGGTGATAATATGAATCCCAAGAATTCAACTTCAGTCACGTTGAAAACACATTTTTCCAACTTAGCGAAACGTTTGTGTTGACGCAATCTCTCGAGGACCATTTTCACGTGTTTCCGATGTTCAGTTTCCGATGAAGAATAAACGAGGATGTCGTCAATGTAAACAACAACACACACATCTATGAGCTCTCTGAGGACATCGTTCATAAAATATTGAAAGGCGGCCGGGGCATTGCAAAGTCCGAAGGGCATGACCTGATATTCAAATAGCCCATACTTGGTGCGGAAGGCCGTCTTCCATTCAGCGCCCTCTTTTACTCGTACCAAGTGGTAGGCTCCTCTAAGATCCAGCTTTGTATATATGCATGCTTTTCTGACTTGGTCCAGGAGTTCAGGGATCAAAGGTAACGGATATCTGTTCTTAACGGTGATCTGGTTCAGGGCGCGATAATCTATACAAGTTCAAAGGTCCCCTTCTTTTTTTGGAACGAAGAACAAAGCTGAGGAAGCAGGAGACTTGGAAGGACGAATAAACCCATTCGCTAGGTATTGATCCAGGTATTGTCGGAGGTGAAGATTCTCAGGCTCGGTGAGGGCATAAATTCTACTACAAGGAGGATTAGATCCAGGTATCAGGTCTATCTGGCAGTCATAAGACCTATGAGGAGGTAGAGAGTTAGCCTGATCCTTCCGGAAAACATCTTGGAATTCTAGGTATTCAGGAGGTAACTGGGGAGCCTCCGAGGAAATTGCTGCCAGTGCAACACCAGGTCGAGGGTGACAAGTAGAGACACATTCTGGAAACTGAACCGTTCTTGCTCGCCAATCGATCTGAGGATTGTGCTTCTCTAACCAAGGAATTCCTAGAATAATCTGGAACTGAGGGGCCTTGATCACATCGAACACGATCTTCTCATGGTGTCCATCTTGACTTACTAGCGTCACTTCTTGGGTGGTATGCGTTACTGGTCCGGAGGCTACCTCCGTACCATCCACCGTAGTAATGACGTCCTTTAAAGCCTTTGGACAAAGAGTCAGATTCATCCTCAAAACCATTTCATGATCCACATAATTGCCGATGGCACCGCTGTCGACGTAAGCTTCAATCGCATGTAATCGATCCGGATGTTCAGGGCTAATGAGGACCATAGGTATCACGAAATGCGAGGTCACGGAACTGGTTTTAACGCTCGGCAAGAGGACCTCTATTCTTGTCGGGCGAGGTCGTTTCCCTGCTCAGAGTTTGTGACCCTGGTAACTGCAGCTCCTACTGCCTTCTTGGCTGGTTTCACCGGACAGTCTCGAAGAAAGTGCCCCGAGTTTCCGCAATAGAGGCATAATTGCAGCTGTTTTCTCCTTTCCCGCTCCTTTTGTGTTAGTGGTCCTTTCAGGCCCCCTATTTGCATGGGTTCCCCGGAGTCTACTCCTTTGGTAGGAGTTAGTGGTTTGGAAAATACTCGAGCATCAAACTTGGAACGATCAGCCTTCCTGTTCTGCAGTCTGTGGTCAATTTGAACGACTAAGTCAATATAGTCCGAACAGTCTTGCGGGGGATTCACTACTTGGGCTAACACATCTTTGAGCTCTCCACGTAGACCTCTATAAAACAGCGTAATCCTTTTGTCCTCAGGCCATCGAGTTTCCAGTCTGTTGAAAGACGCAATATAAGCCAAAAGGTCTTGATTACCCTGTCGCAATGAAAGGAGCTCATTGTCCAAGGCCTGCCCCTGTGAATGTCTTGCAAACAGTTTTTCCATACTGAGCTGAAAAGCTTGAAAATCATGGAGAACCGGATCATCTTGATTAACTAGAGGGATCGACCAGTCTGCCGCGTTGCCACTAAGGTACGAAAGCACGAAAGCTACCTTAGCTTGATCAGTTGGAAAGGCTGCTGGCCGGCATAAGAAGTGCAACCGGCACTGATTAATAAATACTGCAAACCTCTTTGGGTCACCAGAAAATCGTTCGGGCGGAGCCAGAGGTACATTCCCAGGTAGGTTGATCTGCACTGGGTTCGTAGAGGATGTTGAAGGAAGATTTGCCCCTGATGCGGGTAACGGAGTTTGTCCGGCTTGTGACTGTAGCAATTGTCTAGCGAGATCGTCTGTTCGCTCCTTGGAAATAATCAGTTCCCTTCTTAGAGCATTCGTTTCCTGACGGGCTGCATGCACTTCTGCTCTTAGTTCCCCAAGTAACTGGGCTAGCTGGTCGGTATCCGAGGTTTCCATAGCGCCTGGGTGGGAGTTTTGCGGTAGGCTTTGCGTTCTGTAACGCTCACCTGATTCCTGCAGAGGCGCCGGTCTTGACTGGGTGAATGCCGTATCTTCAAAGGTGATGTGTAACACACGGTTGGCTCTTTGGGCTGGACCTCTGTGCACTGTATGTCTGACTCGAAGAGTAAGATGTCTGCAGATAGAAAATATGGGATTAATGAACTGGGGTTATTGGGTGCCTCTCTCCTCTTCCCTTTCTCTTCTCCTGTAGAACCCCAAAGGTTAACGCCCTCACCTTAGGTAAGTGAACGCCGAGCTCTCCATCTGCCTCGGGGCAGGGTGCCGTAACCAGTTTCTTCACTGGATAAGGGTGCAGGCCACTTGACCTCAGAGGACTGCTGTCCGTCGTTAACTGCACAAACGGTAAGTTCTGGGCACTTCAAATGTCTTAAAAGTCTTTTGTAATGATATCTCTTGTTTTGCAGGGTTCCGGCGATGGCGGATGGCGGGCTGATGAGAGTTGAGGATCGAACCCGCGTGAGGAATAGAAGCGCCTGGAAGCACGTAAGTAAGCGCTTGTAGCCTGCTTCACGATGCGCACTAACTGTCCCTTTTATCTTGCAGGTACAAGTTCGGAGCTTTAGAGAAGCTGAAGGGTGCTGGAATACCCACTGGATTCGGCGTGGGAAGGAGTAATGGCACGTGAGTAATAAAGTTGCCCAATGTCTTTAAACACACCTTCTTTTGTCTTTCAGATGCGGGATGCAGCGCCGAAGGCCTCCGGAGCATGCGAAGAGCTGGTAAGCTTTTGTCTTTCAGATGCCGGAATGCAGTGCGAAGACCTCCGGAGCATGCGAAGAGTAGGTAAGCCTTTGTCTTTCAGATGCCGGAATGCAGCGCGAGGCGTTGGTGACAGCTGATGGACCTGGTAAGAGATGCGCTGCCACTGAAGACCGTAGTGCTAACCTGTTCTTTCTTTGTCTTTACAGGTGCTGCTGAAGACTGGATTCCAGGATGGTAAGCCTTTGTTCCCTTAGGCCCAGGATCAGAAGCAGAAGACACGATGAGCGTTCTGCTGCAGAGAATGCAGAATAACGCAAAGCAAGATTCATCCATCGGGTGTGGTTTAAATAGCCTCCTGTAGTGCTTAGGTATCTCCTTCCACAGCCATGCCTAGGTAAGAAAAGAGTTCCTGCTTTCCAGAAGAGTTCCAGTGTTCTGAACCTAGGGAGTGGCTCCTGCCCCACCCAACAGGAAAAGTAGTCCCAAACAGAAGAGGATCTGGGGTTCAACTGGCAGGTAAGTAAGCAGCATGGTCTGCTGCAGGTAAGTCCACCCAAGCATTATGAGCCCGGCGCTTCCAGCGCTGGGACTGGGCATCTTTATGAGCCTGGTGCCACTGGCGCCAGGACAGGGTCCAAAAGGTCCCAATTGGGACTGGCTGGCACTCGGACCGGGGTTATGGGTCTGCTTCCAAGGGAGTCGGGCAAGTCCTGATCTTTTGGAAGCAGAGATCATGACAGCAGGGAGCTGCGCTCGTGCCACGAGTGGGAACTGCGACAGGATCAAGCTGATCGGCTCTTCAAACGATGGGGCAAACCCCAGATCGACCTGTTCGCGACGGCGACGAACTCCAAGTGCCAGAGGTTCGCCAGCAGGTTCCCACACCCGAGGAGCATGGGCGATGCTTTCTCGCTCCCCTGGGACGGCCTGTTTCTATATGCATTCTCGCCGTTGCCGTTGCTGCTCCGCCTCATCAACCAGCTCAAGAGGTCCAGGTGCAGGATGATCCTCGTTGCACCGGCGTGGCCGAGGCAGATCTGGTTCCCGGACCTTCTGGACTTGTCAACGTCCCCACCAGTCAAGCTGCCGGCAGACGCGGATCTTCTCTCCAGGGAAGGACGCGCCTTTCTCCATCACGACCCACAGTCGCTGAACTTGCAGGCCTGGCTCCTGCGGCACTAGAGTATGGAGGGTACGATATACCGGCTGATTGCAGAGAGGTTCTTGCAAAAGCCAGGGCGTCCTCAAGTCTCAAGTGTTAACGGTCATAAATGGAAGAGGTTCTCTGTCTGGTGCCGTGCACAGAAGATTAACCCTCTGCGGATTACGACCCCTCAAGTACTGCCGTACCTACTGTCGCTGGCCAAAGCTGGACTGGCTCACGCCTCCATCAAAATACATCTGGCTGCCATCTCCCAATATACCAGGACTACGGGACGGGCGTCCTTGTGGTCTCATCGCCTGGTGGAGGAATTCATCAAGGGACTATTCCGATCATTCCCGCCGGGAAGGCTCCTGCCCCGGCATGGGAGCTTAATGTGGTGCTGACCAGGCTCATGGGGGGCCCCATTCGAGCCTATGCATTCGGCGCCTTTGAAGTTCTTGTCATGGAAGACAGCTTTCCTCGTGGCCATCAACTCCGCACGACGAGTGGGAGAGATCCAGGCCCTATCTTGCAAGCCTCCATACTTTACTTTTCATGACACGAGGGTGGTGCTGAGGACGCACCCCTCCTTTATGCCCAAGGTGCCGTCGGACTTCCACCTCAACGAGCCCTTGGTGTTACTAGTTTTCTTCCTGTCGCCTCTGACGGCGGCTGAGAGGACTTTGCACTCGCTGGATGTAGCTAGAGCGCTGAAGTTCTACGTGGACCACACGAAGAGTTTTCGGAAGACGTCACAACTGTTTGTGAACTTTGGGTCTGTGAATCAAGGGAAGGCTCTCTCGAAGATTTCCATTTCCAGATGGCTCTGCGTCTGCATTATGCACTGTCACCGGTTGGCAAACCGACCCCTGCCCGGCCGTCCGAGAGCCCATTCGACCAGAGCGATCGCTGCTACCACGGCGTTCCTGTCTGGTGTGCCCCTGCTGGACATCTGCAGGGCTGCTACGTGGAGGTCGACACACACCTTCACAAGATTCTACTGCGTCAATCGGGACTCCAGGGAGGAGTTCAGGGTCGGCCAAGCAGTGCTGCGCGACCTGTTCGCCTAAGGTGAGCTTGGTGAGGAGGTAAGAATTGCTTAATGTTGAGTTTTGGATGTAATGCTTAATGTTGAGCCTTTGCCACCTACCGTGGTTGTGCATGTGTATACTGCTATGCATTCTTTATTCATGAGCATGTGAATCCATGCCAGACCCCATGCTGGAGAAGGAACAAGTTACTTACCTGTAACTGTTGTTCTCCAGCATGGGTCTGGCATGGATTCACATGCGAACCCTCCCACCTACCCCTCTGCTGCTCTTCACTTGGTCATACTGCCACTTGGCGTGCTACCAAATCTGAGGATGGCTGCCAGAGGCGGGGCCTAGGGAGAGGGCAGTCATTGGCTGGGGGCAGTATGACCCAGAGATCAGTGATTGGTTACTACTAAGAAAGACAGATCAGAAACGAAACTGATACTGATTTTTTCTTTACCGAGGATTCCCAGCCTGACGACGGGGAATATTCATGAGCATGTGAATCCATGCCAGGCCCATGCTGGAGAACAACAGTTACAGGTAAGTAACTTGTTCCTTGCACATTTTTAAAATATGTGTTCGGTAACAGGTCAAAAGTACTAGTTACACAGTGAAGTAATTTATCAAACTGGCTAATAAACTGGCCCACTTTGACAAAGAAAACTGCCCATGCTAGCATGTTTGGCTTGCATTTCGGGCATCACCTTAGTGACTTAATTCGTGCTTCAATCGAAACGAATGTTGGGGGTACAGGACAGGTTCCTGCAATCAAATGTACAGCTGGATTTGTATCCTGTTCAGCGGTTGACTGTTGGATTTTGGTCGCCTCATGTGGAGACTTTGTTGTATTAATGAAGGTAGGACTTGACTGTTGCCAGAATAATGGCCCGTTTGTTAGCGAATGTTTGACTAATCACACAGTGATTTGAGGTTTGACAATGTATCTGAATCAAAAATGTGCGGGTTTGAATGTAAAAATCCCCCTTTTTTGGGGAATGGCTCCATCTTTCAATGTACTCTTTAACATACATGAATAAGTCATATTCAAGTTCTCGAATACATTTATACAGTGGTCTCAAATATGTTTTTAAAAGAACAAGGGAGATTACTGACCTTTGGCAGACTAAACATTTTACACGAAAGGGTTTATATCTGGCATCGGCAGGTGTGTTCAGCAAGATCATAATCTATTCCATATTTTCATGACATTCGAACACCAGAGGACTGCCTCCAGGAGGAAAAGGAGCCCCACATCAACGTCCTGGAACTGCAGGCAGTCTTCTGGGCCCTCAAGTCTTTTCACCTCAGCTCCAAGGGAAGGTGGTAATAGTCTTCAAGGACAACACCACCACCATGTTCTGCATCAGGAAGCAAGGCGGGACGTGCTTCCCAGGGAAGCACAGAGTATATGGTGCTGGGCCACATGTTCCTCGTCCCTTTTCACCTGGCAAGCATCCAGATCACCATTGCAGACTGTCTCAGCAGGGAGCTGTGAGCCTGCCATGAATGGGAGCTTCAGCAAGCGCAAATGTCTTGTCTCTTCGAGTCAGTTCTCCCTCAGAACAACTTCTTTGCGACAGCTACCAAAGACAAGTGCCAAATATTTGCCAGCAGGTATCCTCAGACAAGGAGTCTGGTGGACTCCTTGTTCCCTTGGGAGGGACTCTTCCTGTATGCTTTCCCACCGATTCAGCTATTACTTCGAGTGATTAACACACTGTAACTTTGCCACTGCAAGATGATACTCATTGAACCGGCATGGCCCAGACAGATCTAGTACTCGGACCTTCTCCATCTGTCAGTAGCTCCAGCCATCAGATGGCCTCCTCTCCAGAGAAGAAGGATCAATCCTGCCCCACAACCCAGCGTTGCTGAGCCTCATGGCCTGGCTCCTGCAGCCCTAGATTTCGGGCACTACCTACTGCCCTTGGAATGCAAGAAGATTCTAGCCAAGGCCAGGGCAACCTCTACGCTTGCTTGCTAAAAACACAAGTGTAAGCGGTTTACAGTGTGGTGCCGGCCACAGAGGATTTCTCTGCTGCGCGTGACAGTGCCACAGCTTCTCCCGTACTTGCTCTTGTTGGCTAATGCTGGCTTTGCCCACGCCTCTATCAAGGTCCACCTGGCCGCCATATCCTGTTCCACCTATTTCCAGACAAGCTCTCCCTGTGGTTGAACAGGCTCATCAAGGAGTTCCTCAAGTGCCTCTTCCGAACATTCCCTCTGGTAAAGGCTCCAGCCCCAGCATGGGAGCTAAACGTGGTACTGTCCAGACTGATGGGGCCTCAGTTTGAACCAATGCATGGAGCCCCTTTGACGTTTCTGTCTTGGAAGACCACCTTCCTGGTGAGGATCACCTTGGCCAGGCGGGTCAGGGAAATACAGGTGCTCTCCTGTAAATCTTTGTGTTTGGTGTTCCATTCAGTTAAGGTGGTTCAGCAAACTCATCCCTCCTTTATACCAAAGGTACCTTCAGACTTTCATCTCAACAAGTCTTTGGTTCTGCCAATTTCTTCGCAAATCCTTTTTCGCCTGCTGAAAGGCCTTGTAGTCGCTGAACGTCGCATTCCCTGAAGTTTTATGTTGCACGCACAAAGGACTTTCAGAAGTCATAGGCTCTCATTACAAGTATGCCGGTATCGCACCAGTAAAACTGGCGGGATACTGGCAAAATGACCTACCGCTTCCGACCGCCTGATATCCCACAGTTGGCGGAAAGGGCGATCTTTCCCCCATTCTAGAGTCCCATAGGACTCATGTAGGGGTGTTAGGAAAGATTTCCTAATTGTAGGTAATTTTCCTTCCATGTGGCAACCCCTAAACTTTTTGCTGTTGTTTTTCACCTTGTTCTCGACTTTGCCAGAGAAGTGCAGCCTTCTGCCGCACTCCTCTGGGCTTTCGCTCCTTTCTTACGGGGAAACTGACATGCCCTTAAGACAGTCAGTACCGGGAAACGCTGTTTTCCGTAGTTTCTTTTATCATGTTGCGGCTTTCGTGCAACATGACACAAGAGGGCACTGTAAGCTAAGTTACTGCTCTCTTGGGTCTCTAGCCTTCTACAGGGCCTAGATACTCTTTTTGGATTGTAACTGATCGGTGCAAGTGATTCACGGACGGGAATGGTGGCAGCGATCGTTTCTTGTGTTTTGAGCTCCTTTTGACGTTTTAAGCGCGTTACTCGCGCTTAGCCCAAAATGGTGGCCTGGCTCCCAAAATGGCCAGACCACGAGGCTCCTTTGTCCTGTCCGCTGACCGTCTTGCTCCCTTCACCTTCCCCAGGTCGAGCCGACCCGGGGCCTTCCTTATTTGGGCATGTACTTTCCCGCGAAACATAGATGCTTTCGCGGGCTTCTACATGCCTGGTGTGTGCCTCCAGGATGTGGGCTGGGATGTCTGGTCCCAATACACATCCTGGGTGCCAGAGAGTCTAGGGTGGTGTGAATGCCTGGGACCACCGTGGTCCGTGATAGGTCCACGTATGGTGTGAGTGTTGATGAGCGGATCTCCCATTGGGTCCCCTCCGTTTTGGCGCGAAGGGAACCGTGGATAAGAGGGGGCTGGAAACACCACTACCATGTCGATCTCCTGAGTTCTCACGAACGAAGGAATACAGGAGCCAAGTATCCTGCAACCAAGAGGCTGACCCGAGGAATCGCTGGTGACCCGCTGAAGGACTGCTCCTCTGCACTGCTGTCGCCTTGTGAAACCCTTTTCACCTTTGATCGAACCAGAAGGCCTGTACTGGTACTTCGACCCTTGGAATAGCGGGGACAGCTATTCTCGGCATCTTCACCATCTCCTGCTAGTAAGCCTTCGGAAGCGTCTCTGGGCCATCCAGCAGACTGACCAGCCTACACAGGAGTCTTGCTCTGTAACCGCCGCCAGGTTGTGTAGTATTTCGAGTCCTTGTCACTCTCACACGATTCGTACACTTGGCGTTCCCAGGCTGAAGTGAGTAGTGTACATTTGGCTCAGATACGCACGGCCGCTCCGTTGCCCTGCTGTGGTAACAAACTGAGCGGGTTCACTTCGTTTGGGACGTCTTTTACTCAACTCTGCTGCTGCAGACTCAACACGACGACAAGACGTCCCCTGCTCTCCTGAACCTGCGACTGAAACTGACGCGGAGAAGCCGGGGTCTGCTTGCATCGGGGACCGGTGAGTAGCATAGCTAGGAACTGGTCGCCCTCCTGCAGGAGCCCATAGCTTTTCCCTGCTGTGTCAAAACAGCCCACCTTTCCGTACTCGCGCTCTGCTTCTGCCCACAGTGGAGGCTGCGCTTGAGTCGCGGAACACTGTTCTTCTTCATTTGTGCACTAAACTGAACTGCCTGATTTCCCTCGAAGAGACTCCCCTTTTGCCCGTTGGCACCAGCGTGTGCAGGTACTTTTGAGCACAAGGCTCCACTCTTCGTAGGGCTCAGACTTCCTTTTAGTTAGGTGCCTCTGAAGGCGGACTGGGTTATCATTATTTCGCACTGCCTGTTTTCCTTCCCTTTTAGGTGGACTACACATTTCGTGCATCTAACGCTTGAGACTTGTTTGTATTTGTATATATATTGTATTGGTATGGTATGTGTTGGTTTACTAGAGTTGTATTGTGATTTATCGCTACGGTCATTGTTTTAAAGGCCTTGGAATAAATGTGTATATATTTTTAATATAACACCTGTTTGGAGTAGTTTGTAAGTGTCCTTGCTTTGTCTGCTCATTGCGGGCTTTCAGTCACCCTCACCCCTCTTGAGACCTAGTCTTGACCGCCGCGATCGCTACCCTGATTGGTCTGGCTTGTCCAGAGGTTACCCTGTCCCAAGTAATTAGGTTGGCCTTCTGAACTTCTGCGCCACCAGGACAGAGTTCAGAAATCCGTCTTAACAAGGGGTATTACAGTATTACCGGTGCAGGTAATACCGGCAGTTTTTTTGCCGGTGGGAGCCTGATTTACCTCCAGCTCTTTGCTGAAGGTTAATCGGTTCCCCTCCACCAGCAAAACTGTAATATGGCGGTGCAGTAAAAGTGCCAGTAACTGAATTACCGCCACTTTTACCACACTGCCATACTTGTAATGACCACCACAGTCTTCGACTTCGGCAATTTCTCAACTTTTGACAAAAGAGGATAACATCTTTGAAGGAGTGGGAAAGGAAACATTCCTTAATTCAGCACTGCAGCTTAAACAAGCCAACGCTGAAGCCATATCAGTTGCGGCCAATCTGAAACCCTGGAAGGAGTTGTCTGAGGAATACATTCTTCAGGAAAAATTTAACATTTTAAAAGCGACCTAACTGATGCTAGCATTCTCGCCTAAGATTTGCTGGAATCTGACGAATATTACGTAGATACTTCAGCTACAGGATTGGCAATAAGCGTGGCTACTTTATTAGCAAAAGACATTAATCATAAGGTCCATTACCTTCCTTTTGAAGGTTAAGATCTTTTTCGTAACTCGACTTATGAGGAGCTCATGAAGAGAAAAATAAGCACCTTAACAGCAAAGTGTGCCTGCCCCTATTAAACCCACTGACATAAGTCTACTTTTTCTCAAAGACCTGACCTTCGCTCATGATCTTTTTGTAGGCTTTCACAGGTTTCTGGAACGCAAATCTAGACAGCCAGTGCTCTCCCAGCGTCCATCGAAAGCAGCAGAGGACTGCAGGTCCCACTAATATTCATCTTCCGCTGGGGCATCATCTAGCACCACTGGCAAAACTGTAAGTGATGGTTAGGGTTGATCGTACGGAACTCGATTGGGGGAGGAAGCGCATTTCCCACAATCTGCAATGATGGAGGACCATAACTTCAGAAGCATGGTTCCTTGCGGCGGCTTGCAAAGGCTTCTGCCCCTGTTCATCCTTCCCACCTCTCTCTCCCAGAACGGATCCCCTGCTCTCCCAACAGAGACTCAAAACCTCTCTCTATGAAGGCAATAGAGGAAGTTCAACAAGCAGAGAATGGTGAGGGATTATATTCTAGTCTCTTTATGCCCAAACCCAACCAGGTTGGCATGAACACAATACTAGATCTGTCAGATTTCAACCTTCATCTTCCACTGAGGAAATTCAAGATGATATCCCCCTTGCATACCAGATCTCCTCTTCAACTGGGAGATTTGCTCTGTGTAGTGGATCTGAAGGATGCTCATCTCCACATTCCAGTTGGGGCCCACCATCAGAAATGTCTTTGTTTCTCGATCAGGGACAATCCTATTCAGTACTAAGTTCTCCCTTTTTGCTTGAGCTCAGCTCCAAGAGTTTTCACCAAAATGATGTTGGTAATTGCAGCCTATGTCAGAGTCAAGGAGTCAAGTATATTCTTATTGGTACAATTTGGTTCCTCAAATCCCATTGTCTACTACTAGCACATCTCCATCTCCAATACTTAATCTACTTTACGGCCTCAGCCTGACCGGGAACTGGAAGAAATCTGATGGTCGCCCAGGACCGGATTTTGATAGGTTTTTGCTGTAATACAGCAATTGGCAAGGGTTTTCTTAGAGGCGAGAGTATGCACATCCATCAGAATTGCACACATTTCTGGCATTCAACCCCCATGTCTGCATCATGCTTTGAGAAGCTATTGGTCTTAATGGCTTCCTGTGGCCTGGCAGTGCCATTAGCATGACTCGGCACAGTCAGTGTTAATACAGGGTTGTCCTCAAGCATCAGATCCACAGTGTCACTCAGTCCGTGTGACATTGGAGATGAGACAACCTGGTTTGGTGGTCAAATCAAAGGAACCTGATGAATGGAACTCTTTTTAGAAGCAAGTCCCTCGGTCTCCATGCCAGATCATCTGGAAGTGTTCAAACTTTGGTCTACCATAGAGGGGGGGAACCTAATTCAGATGTGGTACACAACAGTCAAAAGAGGAACATTGCTGCAAGCATTTTATTACAGAACTACAGAATCCAGCTCCAGACTCACTCGCCGTACAATTGTGACCCATGAATTGGAACTGAACTAAAAAGTCATCAATCAGATCACTTGAATCCGAAGATAAAAATGTATTCAAAGAGAGGGGATACATGTTTTTCAGTCTACAGGCCATGACTTTGTTACAGTTTGCCTTTTGAAGTAAGGAACATCTCTTCGCTGCTTTTGTTTCGTAAAGCACTAAAAACAATTTATTTCAATATTTAATCAAAATCACACAATTTCAGATCTTGCCTTGAAGGCTAATTTAAGACCAGCGCCCAAATGCAGTTTAGTCTGCCAGGTACGTGTTATAAATCAAATCTTTAGCGAATGGAAACGCCCACAAATCGACCTGTTTGCAATGGCTTGCAACTAGAAACTTCCCTTGTATGCCCCAAGAGAGGGACTGGGCCAAAACACTCAGGAGATGCTCTGGAGATATCTTGGAACAACATGTCAGCATTGTCCTTTCCTCCACTACTGCTGATCCAGCGAGCATCATTTAAATTGAAAGCACTGCGTCCTAGTGTTCATAGACACTTGGTGGCTGGCCAAGCTCTGGTTCGCTGGCCTGATGTCTTTTGGCCCTCCATCTGATACATCTTCCAGAGAATCCCGAACCACCCTTTATCAGTACAATGGCTAGGTATGGCACCACTCCCTACTGAACTTGGCAGCATGATTCCTCCGGTCCATTCAATTGGTCTCCTTGCATCATGCAAGCTGCACGAAAACCATCTATGCGAGCCGAGTTAAAAAAGCATATGGCTTTGTTTTTGCCTCTGGAGTCTGAAAAGGGGTATTAATATCCTGTTATCTTCTTTCAACCAGATTTTTCATTTGTTACGGGACTGGCAGCCACGGGGATCCCAATAGATTCTTGCAGGACTTCTCTTTCGTCTCTGGAAGAATATTTAAGTTCAGATTCCTGCTCATTCTCCATCAAATTCAGTAGTGAATGCCATTTTGATGGTCTCTCACATCTTTACCCTCTGGCTAAAACCCTCACTCTAAATGGGATCCTAATGTGTTGCTTTTTGAATTATGTCTTAAACCCTTTGAATATATGGCCCCCATTGACGTTAAAATATTTTCCTGCAAGGTGGATTTTCCTGCTGCTGTAACCTTTGCAGGAAAAGTTGGTGAGTTGCAGGCTATTTGCACCGAGGAACCCTTCACGTCCTTTCATAGGGACAACGTGGTTCTGCGTCCTCCTCCCTCTTCTTTGCCGAAAGTTGTGACAGAATTTCATATCAAACTCTTTACTTAACTATATTCTTCCCTAACAATCTTCCAGCCCCCCATAACTCGACTTAAGGAGAGCTGTTACACTCCCCTGGTATCCACAGGGACGCCACCCAGCTGGGTTACTCGCTGGTATGCTTCTCAGCTTTGCCCTGATGTGGTCTGCGGGGAAGGTTCTGCCTAAAAATACAGGAGGACTGTGTTCAAGACTGACCGACTGGGGTAAGTATCCTCCCTCCACCCCCGTATGCTTTCAGTCCCTCTGGCGCCCTCTCCTCACCTTGTGGTAGAATTCGGCGTGCTCCCCGTCCTGCCTTCTTTGCAGGGGCGCGTTGTCTTTCATGGGCGAGTGCGGTCCAGTTCTCCAGCATGGGGTCTGGCATGGATTCACATGCTCATGCTCATGAATATTCCCCGTCGTCAGGCAGGGAATCCTCGGTATAGAAAAAAAAATCAGTATCGGTTTCGTTTCTGATCTGTCTTTCTTAGTAGTAACCAATCACTGGTCTCTGGGTCATACTGCCCCCAGCCAATGACTGCCCTCTCCCTAAGCCCCGCCCCTGGCAGCCATCCTCAGATTTTTACCGCACGTTCAAGTGTTGGGAGTCCTTGTGCTGTAGCTCTCGAGCTTTTGCTGCATTTTTGCGCTTTTTCAGGAGATTTTTCTCATTTTTCGGTTAAACAGAGCCTCAAGCTCCACCGTTTCTACATCCGATCAACAGGGATCCGTTTCGGAGTTTTCTACGCCCCTCAAGGGTGAAGTTTTCATCGAGTTACGCTTTTGGAGGATTCCAGGAGTTCCGAGGCCTACCCCGGACATGGCCCAGGAGAAAGGAAGCTCGACGCCCGGGAAGCTGTTCAGGACCTGCCCTGGATGCCAGCTTCAGAATGCTTTCAAGGAGGACGAGCATTTGTTATGCCTCTCTCTCCATGAGGACAAGACGCACACGGAGAAGGACTGTGCGTTTTGTGGGAACATGTCGGAGCGGACCATGAAGGATCGCTACCTCTGTCTCGCCAACTGGCTGGAAGGGAAGAGCCTGTCAGGCGAGAAGAAGAATAAGAAGTCCGAGCGGTCTTCTAAGTCCTGTGAGGGCGCCCCGGCGACGGGGGCCCAACAAAAGACTAAGCACTGCGAGTCCGCGGGCACCGGGAGCGCCGAACGGTCGGGCTCCTTGGCTGCCAGGCAGGGCGCATCATAGCTCTCAACTCACCCGCTTTTGGCGGGTGTCACCCGCCTTGCAAAGGGCTGACTCACCCGCCAAGCCTCCTGCACGCCCATTCATTCCAATGGGCGTCTCACCCGCCAAAAAGAAAATCGGGAGATTTCACCCGCCTTTGCGAGACAAATGGTTGAGAGCTATGGCATATCCTCCAAGCTGCCATCAACCACGAGCCAACACTCTGGCTCGGGTAAGAGGAAGTCCGAGAACCCGGCAAAGCTTCTGGTGAGGCCCCGGTCGATCTCAAAGATTCCGGCAGAGGGGGAGCGAGGATCGGACCCTCCCCCCAAGGTGAAGGCCCCAGGCGTCCAGAAGGTGACGATGGCCTTAATTCACCCTGCTAAGACTTCGATTGAGGATGTCGCCGCGGCCATGGCTCAGCCTGTGGAGGATACACCAGTGGAGGCGCCCTCAGGACCCAAAGTCTCCCTGCCACCGCGGAGGGGGGAGTCTTTCAGGCCCATTGAGAAGACCCCCACGAAGTCCTCGTTGGAAAAGGTGGGGGAGGGGCTGGTGGCCATCGTGGATACGGACACGACCTCTGAAGAAGAGCTCATCGAAGTCGTGGAAGAGGCCCAGCCCATCTGGAGTGATCCAGACGAGGGCGACGACGAGAGCGACGACGAGAGCGACGGTGTCGCCGACAAGGCTCCTCAAGAGCCCTTGTGCCCATCGTTTCCGGCGCCGCAGGACACTTTGGCGGCCATTTTGTCAGTGATTCAGTCCTTATGCTCAGAGATAAGGACAAGGTTGCCCCTTCCCCCGACGGAGGTATCTGAGCCAGACCTGACGGGGGAACCGGAGCCAGGACCTTCGGAAAGCTCACCGCATAAGAGGACGACAACGCATCCTACGCCACCTCTCCCACCTCTGCGGCCTGCTCTGCCTTCCCCCCCCAGTCTACTACCCACGGGGATGATACAGGCACAGACAAGGCTACGACAGGTACAGATGACGACGGAGGTGACGACAGGACGTGTCCCCCGTCGGCCCCTGCTCGGGCGTCCCCGCCCGACGAGATTGGATCCTTTCATGCCATGATTTCCAGGGCATCCGAGCTTTTCCCGCTCTGCCCAGAAGAGAAGAAGAAAGAAGGGTTCCTTTACCAACGGCGCAAGGCGAAAAGGAAGACGGTCCTCACCGTACCGCTTCTTGATGACATCTGGGATGAGGGGCTCGCCCTCCTCAAGAACCCTGCCACGGCGCCGGCAAAGAGGGACCGGTATGAGAAGAAGTACCGGGTCCCCAACGCTACCCCCTTGTGCCTTCGGGCACAACCTACCCCGGATTCGGTTGTCTCGGCAGCGGCAAAGAAGAAAGCTGGGGGGGCATCGGCCTCGACATCAACTTCTCCGCCGGACGGCGAGGGCAGGAAGTTGGACACAATGGGACGACGGATCATCTCATCCACAGCGACGACTATTAAGGCGGCCAACTCCCTGGCTATCGTAGCCCGCTACGACAGGGAGTTGTGCTTCAAAATCGCCCCTCTGTTAGACTTCCTTCCGGACCCCAAAAGGGCTGAGGCCCTTGAAATCCTACAGGAGGGTGAGATTGCTTCGGACCACGCCATCACGGTGGCAACGGACATCGCCGACACCGGTTTCCGTCAGTTGGGCAACGGCGTTTGCTTGAGACGACGAGGATGGCTCAAGGCCACGGATTTCCACCAGGACGTACAAACCAAGGTTTTAGACATGCCCTTCGACAGGAACAACCTGTTTGGGAAGGCGGTTGATGAGTCCCTTCAGGCCAACAAGACAGACACAGAGACTGCCCGGGCACTGGGTGTGCTCCAACAATGACGGCCGTCCTTTCGGAGCTCCGGAGGCAGACTAGGTGCCCCCAAGGGATCCGGCAGTGGCTCCTCCACGTACCGCCAAGCGGCAAGATCTTTGTCCCAGGAAGCCTACAGGGGACGCGGCAAGTCAGGTGGTGCCCGTCGTCGTCGGCAGGGAGGTCAAGGAGGCAAGGCGGCCTCCAAACAAGATTGAACCGACTGTAGGGTCGGGCCCCCGCTGAAGCACCCCAGTGGGTGGCCGGCTGGCGAGGTAAGTCAGCGTGTGGGAGTCCATCTCCACCGACCGTTGGGTGCTGGACGCCCTGGCCCAAGGGCACGCCCTCGAGTTTCAGAAGAAGTGCCCTCGCATTCCACCCATGGCCAGGAAGGAAAATCACGTCCCTCAACTACTGTTGGAAGTAAGGGCGATGCTCAAGAAGGGTGCCATCGAGCTCGTCCCAAAGAGGCTTTGGGGCTCCGGACTTTACTCAAGGTACTTCCTCGTAAAAAAGAAGACAGGAGGATGGCGCCCCATCCTGGACCTATGACGACTGAACAAGTACATCAAGGCGCAGAAGTTCCGTATGGTCACCCTCCAGCACGTGCTGGGACAGCTGGAGGAGGGCGATTTCATGTCGTCGTTGGACTTGGAGGATGCGTACTTCCACATCCCCATTCTAACAAGACACCGAAAGTTCCTCAGGTTCGTGGTCCAAGGGCGGCACTACCAGTTCAAGGCCCTCCCGTTCGGATTGAAGTCGGCACCCAGGGTGTTCACCAAGTGCCTCGCACAGGTGGTGGCGCGGCTGCGCCTACAGGGGATCCACGTCTACCCTTACCTGGACGACTGGCTCTTCCGGTCAAGGACGAGGGAGCTCGCCGTGGAGCACACTGCAAAGACCGTCCAGCTGCTCACGGACCTGGGATTCTCCACCAACTTTCCAAAATCCCACCTGGTTCCGTTGCAAGTCACCCTATTTCTGGGAGCCAAGCTCGACACAGTGACGCGGCTGGCCTCGCCGTCGGAGGAAAGGACCAGGACCATTCTGGGCAAGGTGCAGCGTCTGCTGGCCACGGACATGGCCAGGGTAAGATCTATCAAGTCCCTCCTCAGGATGATGTCCTCCTGCATTTATCTGGTGCGCCTTTGCAGGCTTCGGATGCGCCCCTTACAAGAGTTCCTCGACGCCCGCTGGGTCCAGTCGACGGGCAGCTTCGAGGACAGGATCCCTCTCAACGAGACGTTCCATCAGGCGATCCGGTGGTGGGGTACCTGCTCCCATCTGTCGGCGGGCACGGACTTTCAGATCCCAGCTCACCAGGTGACTGTGATGACGGACGCCTCCCTGGAAGGTTGGAGAGCGCACTCCGGAGATCTTCACGCGAGAGGCCTTTGGCTCCCGGAGCAGAAGTCACTCCACATCAACATTTTGGAGCTCCGCGCAGTGTTCTGGGCCCTCAGATCCTTTCTTCCGCCCCTCAGGTCCTTTCTTCCGCCCCTCAAGGTCAAGGTGGTGAGGATCTTCACTGACAACACCACCACGATGTTCTACATCCGGAAGCAGGGCGGAATCAGGTCCCCGGCCCTATCCAAGGAAGCCCAGGATCTATGGCATTCGGCCGTCGCCCAACGGATGTTTCTGGTGCCTCTTCATCTGGCAGGTATAAAAAACACGATCGCCGACTCACTCAGCAGGGAGCTGCGCTCGTGCCACGAGTGGGAACTACGCCAGGATCAAGTGGATCGACTCTTCCGACGATGGGGCGAACCCCAAATCGATCTCTTCGCGACGGCGATGAATTCCAAGTGCCGGAGGTTCGCCAGCAGGTTCCCCCAGCCAAGGAGCATGGGCGATGCTTTCTCGTTCCCCTGGGACGGCCTATTTCTTTATGCATTCCCTCCGCTGCCGTTGCTGCTCCGGCTCATCAACCAGCTCAAGAGGTCCCGGTGCAGGATGATCCTCGTCGCACCGGCGTGGCCGAGACAGATCTGGTTCCCAGACCTTCTGGACTTGTCAACGTCCACACCAGTCAAGCTGCCGACGGATGCAGACCTTCTCTCCAGAGAAGGAGGCGCCATTCTTCACCACAACCCCGAGTCGCTGAACTTGCAGTCCTGGCTCCTGCAGCACTAGAGTTTGGAGGGTACGACATCCTGGCCGACTGCAGAGAAGTTCTTGCAAAGGCCAGGGCGTCCTCAACTCTCAAGTGCTACGGACATAAATGGAAGAGGTTCTCTGTCTGGTGCCGTGCACAGAAGATTAACCCTCTACGGATTACGGCCCCTCAAGTACTGCCGTACCTACTGTCGCTGGCCAAAGCTGTACTGGCTCACGCCTCCATCAAAATACATCTGGCTGCAATCCCCCGATATACCAGGACTACGGGACGGGCGTCCTTGTGGTCTCATCACCTGGTGAAAGAATTCATGAAGGGACTATTCCGATCATTCCCGCCGGTGAAGGCTCCTGCCCCGGCGTGGGAGCTTAATGTGGTGCTGACCAGGCTCATGGGGACGCCATTTGTGCCTATGCATTCGGCACCTTTGAAGTTTCTGTCATGGAAGACCGCTTTCCTCGTGGCCATTACCTCCACACGACGAGTGGGAGAGATCCAGGCCCTATCTTGCAAGCCTCCATACTTGACTTTTCATGACACGAGGGTGGTGCTGAGGACGCACCCCTCCTTTATGCCCAAGGTGCCGTCGGACTTCCACCTCAACGAGCCCTTGGTGTTGCCAGTTATCTTCACGTCGCCTTTGTCGCCGGCCAAGAGGTCTTTGCACTCGCTGGATGTCTCTAGAGTGCTGAAGTTCTACGTGGACCGCACGAAGAGTTTTCGGAAGACGTCACAGCTGTTTGTGAACTTTGGGACTGTGAATCAAGGGAAGGCTCTCTCGAAGACTTCCATTTCCAGATGGCTCTCCGGCTGCATCATGCACTGTCACAGGTTGGCAAACCGAGCGCTGTCTGGCCGTCTGAGAGCCCATTCGACCAGAGTGATCGCTGCTACCACGGCGTTCCTGTCTGGTGTGCCCCTGCTAGACATCTGCAGGTCTGCGACGTGGAGGTCGACGCACACCTTCACAAGATTCTACTGCGTCGATCGGGACTCCAGGGAGGAGTCCAGGGTCGGCCAAGCAGTGCTGCGCAACCTGTTCGCCTAAGGTGAGCCTGGTGAGGAGGTAAGAGATGCTTAATGTTGAGTTGTTGCATTGCTTAATGTTGAGCCTGTTGCCACCTCCCGTGGTTGTGCATGCTTGTACTGCTATGTATTCTCTTATTCATGAGCATGTGAATCCATGCCAGACCCCATGCTGGAGAAGGAACAAGTTACTTACCTGTAACTGTTGTTCTCCAGCATGGGTCTGGCATTGATTCACGTGCGAACCCTCCCGCCTACCCCTCTTCGGCTCTTCACTTGGTCATACTGCCACTTTACGTGCTACCAAATCTGAGGATGGCTGCCAGGGGCGGGGCTTAGGGAGAGGGCAGTCATTGACTGGGGGCAGTATGACCCAGAGAACAGTGATTGGTTACTACTAAGAAAGACAGATCAGAAACAAAACTGATACTGATTTTTTTTTTCTATACCCAGGATTCCCGGACTGACGGGGAATATTCATGAGCATGTCAATCTGTGCCAGACCCATGCTGGAGAACAACAGTTACAGGTAAGTAACTTGTTCCTTACTTCACTGACGCCGGCCCGTTTGATATTGTTCAGGTAGGTCTTATTGCTGTTCTTTAGTTTTGTTGCTATCCTGCGTGCCTTTCTTTGTTTAAAATACCTTTTTTCTCCCTTAGGTATGCAGAGCTTCAACGCGGCGAACTGGCTTGGTTGAGCCCCGCTGGTAAATGATGGCGCATTAAGAGCGCTATGATGCGGTAAGTAAGTGCTATGCGCAGCGCTGCAAAGTCTTGCCTTTGCTAACCTGTGTTCTCCTTCCTTGTAGGTCGCAGTGTTCTTCAGAGCAAGTGGAATGTCCAGAGTGATGCCAGCCGGGAGGTGGCCAGCCAGGTAAGCCTTTTGAGCAGTTCGTAATTTGTAAATGTCTCTACATCCTTCTTTAATGTTGCCTCTATCTTCCTCTTTCAGGTCGTTCTGTCCGGGAGGCGTGCAGATTCGGGGAAGCTGTTCTCAGTAGCTGCGAGTGTTTAAAGATGAAGACTGCAGGTAAGATGCTGCTGCTAATGATGTTCCTTTTGTCTCCTTGCAGGTTCTGCTTCTCCGAGGTTTGAGGGAATAGCTGGACACGGTGAGCGTCACGTTGCAAGCTGCAAAGTAATACGAAGCATGTTCTGCAGTCAGGGTGTGGTTTATATAGCCCAGGTAAAGTAGTACCAGGGAAAGTAGTTCCAGGCCTGCCACACCCAAAACACTAGACCGCATAGCTTGGTTCTTAGGGAACCAAGCTATGTGGATGCCTCCATGTTGGCTGACAATACAATAAAGTAGTTCCCAAGCACATTGTTGTTCATGGTGTATGAGCCTGGCGCCATAGGAGCCAGGACTGGCGCAATGAGGGCTTTTGAAGAGGATGCCAGGCTCTAGAGGCCCGAGTCCTGACTCCACCTGGCCAATGTGTTTGCCATAGGGGGTTTTGGGCGAGGGTCGTGACAAGAGCGCTCAAGTTCTACCTTGATAGGACAAAGAACTTAAGGATTACTTCAAGCCTGTCACATTTGTAAACTCGAAGAGGGGAGCGCAGGCCTCTAAAGCTACCATCTCATGCGGATAGGTTTCTGCATATTGCAAGCTTATTCGGTTCAAGGCCTCCTATCACCTGAAGGTCTTAATGCTCATTTGGTTCAAGCAAAGGTGGCTTCAGTTGCCTTTTAAAGAAAATATTTCCTCTGCAAGTGCATAGCTAGGGCAGCTACTGGGCTCTGTCGTCGTAACGCTCTGCGTTATTTTTAAATAATGCAAGATAATTCTGTTCCAGTGTTTGGAAATCTTCCAGAAGTATGGAGGAAATGGGATGGACGTACGAGTGAGAACGTTTCGCTAGTGACTAATGTACTCCTAGTCCAAAGTCCCCGTTCCTCAATTTGCCTGCCCGTCTTCTCCTAAAATATCCATACTTGTCATAAGATCACCGACCTTGACCATCGGTAAAGGACTGAAGAGCGAGGCGCCGTGAGGCATGGGGCGGGGCACAATAAGTCGAGGCCAAATCCACACATCCGCTGGCCGGCATGTAAAAATAAAAGGACAAGTGTTTTTTGGTGTTACAAAAAGGTGCTGTGGCCCCGTCCCGATGGACAGAATGTACCATAAGTATGAACTAGGAGTGAGTTAGTCACTAGAGTGAGCAACCTTTTCTTTTTTTAGATATTTAGATGTTTTCGATGGATACTCGCTCCTACCCTTTTTCTAGATGGGGGAAATGGGCCTGGTCTTCCAAATCTGTACTGTATTAAGGGCCTGTGTGTTTTTAAGTATAAGTGTATAATTAATTTCATATCTCTGCTTCAAAAACAATAATAGTTAATGTGATTTACTTAGCAAGGGGTCAGATGGGGATCACAATGTTCTTAAAAACATAGGTCCTGACTAAGAAGACATTTTCCAAGAGTAAGTGTTACTTACTCTTGGATATAATAACTTACACAAATGTAAGTTACAATTAATTTGAAAAAAGTCTTCTCTTAAAACAGAATCGCAAACATGTTTATTACTGGTCAATTTGTGTGCATTTTGGGTAAACTAGAAAATGTTACATACATAGCTTACACATGCATAAATTACTACCAGACCTTCAAAAGTAGGCATTGCGAAGAGTGTGTCGAGGAGCTGCAAGGAGCTGTAAGGGAAAGGAAGATGCAAATGCTGGTGAACTTTCACCAAATTGTAATGTGTCTTTTTTAAACATATGTTTTTATTAATTTTCTTATGAGTATATAAAAGTACATCTTTCACATGAGCTCCACATGAACAATAGACAATAATAATTTAAATAAACATCACTGATTAGCTAGCAGTATTTAATCTCATTCATTTCATACTGTAACCATTCTTACATCAATGCAAAATATTCATATAACAATAGGCAAAAGATCACATTTTGTATTTCACAAAATTATTGATAAAGGGTACCATTTATATGGATATTTACACAAATATGCAAATGTAGTTTACGTGCTTATTTTAACATCTACCTTACACTCGAATGATCTAGGTAAATCTGTTCGGGAAGGTGTACCAATTGGTGTAAAATTGACAGCCTTTGTGTAGGAAAGAACAGGAAGTTATTTTCAGGCAGCAAAACAATTGAATAGGAATTATTGTATTTTACTCACAAGATGTGTATGTTTTTCTAAATTGTGCATTAGATATTTTACGCAAACAAATGAATCCATGTTCAAACTTAAGTGTGTTTTGTTTATAAAATTGGTATAGAGCATCTTCACTAGGTCAGTAATATGTTAAACACACATTCAGCAGTTATTACAGCTGTAGAAACTAATGCATCATCTAATAGCCCAACATATGATGTTGTCGATCTTTGTAAATCGGGGCCCTAATGAGTTTTTCATTGATGTCAGTACCTTCAGATTATAGGTTATTTAACATATCCATTACCCAACAGTAATCCAAGCTTTACTCCATATGTATATATGTTTACTTTCATGCATACATCTATTGTCACATCAGAGCTGTGTAATTTGAGGGTTCATGTGTCCGGGCAACTCATTTTCAAAATGTCTGTGTTTCTTCTCCTTTCACCTTGCACCAAGATTTATACGAGTTGAAACAGAAAATGTGTTAAAGATACTACAGTTAAATTTTAATTTTCAAACTTTTTTTCAATGTGATTCAGGGAACTTAAGGAAGCCCAGTCCAAATATACGACTGGTTGGGAGCAATGGAAAGAAAACCGAGGGAAGATGTGGAGAAAATGTGGACGAGAGGTTCAGGAGATGTTATCGCATGTGCAACTTTGGAGACACGATATCCGCAGCATAGAAGGTTAGATTTTAGAAATGTATTCTGTACTATTAGAAAAACCCAATATATTGCAAAATTGTTATAAAATGTATATAGCTTACATATTGTCCTGTAATAAAGAAGACTTCAGAATGTTCAAATTATTTTCTTAATCTAAATTGTTGAATACCACCTCTGACCATTTATCCTGTTAAATCATTCTTATGGCTATGTGGCAGGACATCTGCTTTTTTTATTGGTGCTACATGATTGTATGCATCATAACAGATCTGTACCTGTAACCCTACCAATAATCTTATGACAGGTAGCCAACAATGATTGTATAAAGGCATTTTCCCTGGGACCATGTGCTTCTCTATGCTGCTGTTTTACAATGTTTGGATTATGGATGCTTGTTGGTACTTTATTCTAAATCTTTTATTGTACCTATTAATCAATTCAATCTGGATGAGAAAATACCCACTTTAACAAGTTTGGAAAAACCTCTCAGGAAAGAGACAAGGCTTGGCTAGACCAGCAATGCCAGACAGTTTAGACAAAGGTATTTCAGAATCTACTGTATTGAAGGCTGCAGAGAGGTCTAGCATAATCAATATAGTAAGGCAGCCCTAGTCAGCGTGGCTCCAAATAACATTCCAAACGGGGAGCAGTGCAGTTTCGGCCTCATGCGATTGGTAGAAAACAGACTGCAGGGGGCCTAAAATCTGAAATGTCTTCATATGTTGCTGTAATTGGAGGGTCACCGCCTTCTCTAATATTCTGAGTGGTAAAGGCCACCCTGCAATGATATTTCTGTAGTCAGCCACATTCGAGCATAGGTATTTGAGTAAAGGGGTGATCATAAAGAAGCGGGGAAACACTCTTGCAGATTGTGATTTATACATGCAGTAGTACATTTAGATAATGAGTTGGCATGGCTAGGAGTGATGCTTACAGGCAGAACATAAAATTCATGGTTAGTTGGTTTTAGTGCAATAGGGAGGCAAAGGACCAGAACCGAGGATACTGTCAAAAATGCAATGTCTGCCTTAGCATGACCTGGTTCGAGAGAGCATAACGTAGAAACAGAAGTATTGCTTATGCCATCCTAGATCGTTCATTTTAGCAGCAGAAAAGTTGTTGAAATCATTTGCCAAGTGCCTGTGGCCCAGGATTCCTGCTGGAAACTTGCAACCACTGCCAAAATGTGCTGGGTTGCTCTGGAGTGCCCAATGTTTTCCAAGCCAAAAGTTGCAGGGACCCACCGAATATTGGCAGGCCAGGATGGCTCTCCAAATTGGCGAGATGCTCTGGCAAAGTTTCTAGACTTACCAGAATGTCTGAAGCCACAAGGACGACAATCTGGTTCCAGGCCTCGGTGGGCCACAAGGGTGTGAGCACAACCACCTTGGCTGTCCTTTTAAGGCACTCAAACACCCCTGGGATTTGGTAAAATTGAGGGAAAGTATGTAGCCAATCTCTGTACCAAGGATGAAACAAAATGTCTGTTGTTATGGCATCTGGACTCCAGCTAAAGAAATGTGGAAGATGAATATTCTGGAGACAAACTGAACCATCAAAAATAGACCCTAAAATAGGGCCTAAAACACTCTGGTATGAAGTTGCCAATCTTTGGCATCAATCTTCTTTGAGCACCAATCTGCCACTACTTTGCTAATTCCTTGGAGAAATTCTGCCCTTCGCTAAAGATGACAATTGAGCCAAAACTCAGAAAATGCTTTAACCAGATCAGTTCAATCCTTTTACTGTGTGCATCCTAAACAGTTGATATGGTGCACTGCTTAGATGATGCCCATTCAAAGCAGAATGGAACAATGACTTCTGTGGTTTGTAAATGTTCCCATACCAAAGGCCCTGCCAGGAGCTATAAACAATTGGTGTATTTTGCCCACTCGGATTTGACCATTATTATAATGGTATTCTTATTATGGCATATGGTATTGTTATGGCACACAGTTGAGGTTTCACCGCGCCTGGCTCCCCAACCCTCCAAGCTGGCAACTGACTTGAACAGCAGACCCGGGACAAAACCAGAAGTGGCTTTCCCTTTCCAGCCCTACATTTGATGGAGCCACACCAAGAGCTGAACCATGGCTGTACAGGAATTCCCTTGTCCAAGGGCCTTAAACTCTGAAGGGCCCCAAAACACAGGAAAGATTGCCGGATATTGCTGGGTGATGCATGGTTCTCAAATCCCTCTGTATTGAACAAGCCTTTACCAAGGGTCAATGAAGGAAAGCTTCCCGAGAGCATTTTGAGACTCCAGACACTCCGGCTGAGAAGGAATACAGGCAGACTTTATTTGATTTTCAATGAAACTCAACCCCTGCAGGAGAGAGATCACCTGATGAAAGGAAGTTGCAACACTCAGTTGGGAGTAAACCATTATCAGGATGATCAGGATGTTGTCCAAATAAATCATCTAATGGATGCCCTGAACCCCGGGAAGGCTGCCACTGGTCTCAAATATTTTGGAGATGCGTTGAAAGGAAGCGTTGTGAACTGAAATGCCTTCCAGCCCCATTTGAACCTGAGCTTCCCAAATTTGGGATTAATTGGGGCCCTTGAGCATTCCTTTAGGTACGATCTCACCATCCTATCTCTGGGACCCAAAACATTCTGCAAAGTAGCTATGGTCCCCATTTTGCAGTGCTGAACCACCAACTACCTATTAATTCTAATTAGAATTGGTTTATAACACGCTTAATGCCAAAGGGGTTTCTAAGCGCGGACCTGGGATTTGATCCTGTGTTGCTCTGCGTTGTCTTACTTCAACGAGGAGCACGTTGCCACTGAGCTATACTACCCAGGCAGAAAGACATGCTGATTGAAAGACTTGTGATTGATCACCAGCGGGAAGGTCTTGCCATCCTTTTCTAACAAAAAGAGATTGTTCCAAAATGCAGATAGATCCACTCCGCAGCACCTTTTAGTGAGAGAACATAAACCTCTTAAGAATTGAGTGCTCAGATTGTACTAGAGAAATGTTAGGCCCAGAACTGGAAGGTGAATACATTTCAGACTGTAAACTTACACTGGTTGGAGCACCCAACAAACTTGGAAAATCGACCTCTAATTGTTCAAAATTAATCTTGTTAGCCCCCATCCTCCGAAACGTCCTCTATGTGAACCCAAGGTTCCTTACCATTGAAACATCTGTCAGTGAAGAACTGTCCACACACATTGGGGAAAGAAATCTCTGTACCCCCTGCACCACTCAGGCCATGACTCCACCTTTGCTCGTTTCAGGTCCTGTCTGTATCTGTGCACAGACAGGAGAATGTCCCCTACTTCTACTAGCCCTGTCAAACTCGTATCCTCCTTTGGCTTTAACAATCACCTCTTTACTGCCATTACTCTGATATTCTTCTCCTTCCTCCCCTTTGCCCTGCAATCTCTGAACGCATAGCTAACTGCCATCTGCCAATGCATGGCTGTGCGCTGCCACTTGCTAATCTCTTTAAAGACTGAAGTCCTCTTTCTCCCTGCCTCCAAGACCACTTTTCCCTCCGCATCTCTTTTCCCCCGAACACACTGATGACTCACAACCTTGGGGTTCTCTTTGACAGCAACCTGAAACTCTCCCAGTTCATCACGGCAGCTGAAGCCAAAATCTACCTAGTAAATGTTAGAAACCCCTTACTTCTACTCTTGTGCTCTTCAAACTGCACTACTGTGAGAAACTACCTTTTGTTCTATACTTCTACTCCTTTGTTTCAGTCACGAATGTCCTTACCTTTGTGACATGCACCCTTTTCAACCTACCCAGATTCTCTCCCACCTATACCCATCATCACCACGTTGGAACGCTTGCTCTTTAAATTCCTGCAGCTCATCTATAAATCCACCCATGTGCATGCTCCCCACTACCTCACTGAATGCATCTCACTGTACTCTTCCTCTGGACCTTTTTCGCTCCTTGACTCTTCAGTTCACCTACCCCAGTGGCACCTCCCACATTTGTGCCTCTTCCCTACTTGCCTTCCTCCACTGGAATGCTCTTTCTCTGGCCATCAAAGACGTCTCTTCAGTGGAACTCATTACTCAGGGATTAAATTTGACCTTCTGGCAATGGAAGGAGCACCCCAACTCCCTCCAACCACTGATACAAACTAATATGCCCAACTCACCCTCCTGCATTCTGCCCTCAGATTGCTCTATTTAATTTTAAAAAATGTAAATACTGACCTCATGCTCCCAATGTTAAAAATGTTTTAATGTCCACCAGTCCCTGTCCTTGGTTTGTTCCTGTTCTTACTGGTTCACCAGGCTGCATTGGTCCTGCAAAACAACAATGCAGATATGTAAAGGGAAGCTATGTAGACTGCCTTTGCTTTCTTTTGGTGCCAACTTTGGAAATCATTTCTGTTCGAAATTGCATCCTGTTCTTAAATACAATACTTGAGAGGTACTAAACTAAAAGTAGCAGGTGCACAATCAAAGGAAGAAAAGGTGGATACGTAACTATTAATGTCCTTAACAAGAGCCTCAACAGAAAGAAAACCTTTCATTCATTGGCAGGCTGTGATACTGCCAAACATGGGATTTTTTTAATCGATGTCCGTTTTTTTCTCCTTTCTGAACATAGAGCAGTAATTGCATGGACTAAAAAACCTAAAACTTTCTAGCCCACATCTTACATACTCTCCGGATCAACAACCGATCCTTCTATCCTGGCATTTTCTGCTATACATCCAATACCTTGTCCTGACAAGCCTGACGGGCCTTTTCCATTACTTTAAATGAGTCCTTTCCATACCTGAAGAAAGATGCTCTTATCAGGATCCAATGAAGGGGTCATAGTAGAGTTGTCGAGCAAGGACAGTCTAGGACATTCTGAAATCGCTACCTGTAGTAGCAGAGTCCATTTTGGAATAAATATACTGTGAGACATGAGGCTCTTAAGGGTTCTTAACTTCACTAGGACCTGGCAAGCCTAAATTGTCCAACACATCCTGGAAGGTAGCGCCTCTAGAACAGTAAAACAAATAGGTGACCCATCCCCGGGGTCTACAGTGAGGTCTAGAACATAATCCACCCTAGCTATTGGTAGAAAACTGCCAGATGGAACAATGGAGGAAGGTTCCCCTCTTAGACGGAATGACCACTGTCATGGTCCCCGGATGTGAGGACCCTGAGGTAAAGACAAAACAATCCTTACCAATCTGTAGGTATTTTTGCTCTAGAATAACCTAGGGGGCCAGGATAAGCATCCCTCCCCTCCTGCATTAAACATATGGCACTGCGTAACTTGTTTGTTTGAAAGAGCAATGGCATGACCTATCACTGTCTGTCATTTTGAAAGGGATCTGTGCATAGTGATAGCAGGGTCCAAAACGCCAAAATGCTCTCTGTCAAAGGTGGTTGATCCATTATTTCTGCCATACCCTTGTTATTCTCAGTAACAACATAATCTACTCCCTCCATACCTGCCACTTGCTCTTCTGCCAGCAAAAACTGCTGCATAACTAATTTTGTATGTATAGGTGTTTCTAGATAAACTATGAATTATACATGTTGTAGGCCTTCCAAAACACCTGCTTCCCAGAAGTGGCACATCACAGAAAACAGTGCAAGCTTTGGCAGCCATCCATCGCTCCCTCTGCACAAGCTATACATCATTCCTCTGATGGCCTAATTTTGGACAGTGTGCCCTGCACCAATTCCCTGGTAGGCAGTAACATGGAGTAAACACCTTGGAGCAGAGCAGGGACTGGGGGATGAGTGCTGTGCTCCACGGGAGCCCTGCAGTTCACCACCAATACATATTCTCAGGTAAAGGTATATAACAAAAAACATGTATGAAGGCCGTGCTCATATTGAACCTTCATCACTGCTGTGTGAGCATCAACAACCGTGGCTGCCATGTAAAAACACTATTCATTATCGTGAAACGCTGTAGTTTCATAGTCTTCACTTGTGTGAGGGGTCAGAAATGCGAGACAGGACAAGAAGATAGTTTTATCACAAGAAGCCATTTTATTAAATAATAAAAGGTGAGATGAACGCCCATCTTTCCCTAGTCTAACAATGATTACCCTACCTAACAAACTAAGGCGAACGGAAAATTACCTAATGTCCAATCTGTCCCTCACACTAATATACATACAACAAAACTGTTATATAGTGCTGGGATGGATGTGTGGAACCTGTGATGCAGTAGAGAATGCAGTGATAATGTTTTTGTATGAGTGAGAGAGTGTTGAAAGTGTTGGAGGTAAAAGTTCTGTACTCAGTCAGTTACAGAGAGATCAAGCTGGGTTATGGGTTCAGTGGGCTCCTGTGAGATAACTTAATGTAACCTGACAAGAAGCAATGCAGAATTTACCAGTGTGTACCGACTTTGCTTTATTACACTGCCGATGAGCTTTATGAACCAAGGCATGCGTAAACTGAAAGGAAAAATAAAAAGGACAAGTGAGCTGCTGCAGCAAGAGAAGGAAAGAACCCACTGCCCCTAAAGGTGACAGCCCATCACCCAGGACAAAGGAAGAAGACCAAGGGCAAGGAAAGGGATCCATGCCAATTCATATTTCCTGGCCAGGGCATGGAAACATATGTACTGAATGTTCCTCTGCACCATGCAGCCTGCTTTGTACAAGGAATCTGATCTAATGGCATAGAGGAGGACATCAGTTTGCCAGTTTACAGGCCTATCAAAATGGACTTCTTGTACTGCGTTTTCAAGGAGAAAATCGTTTTTTTCTCTTAAATACTTTGGGCAATTCCACCACCCATTCAACAGCTTTACCTCATTCAATGGCTTTAAAAAAGAAACTTGGAAAGGATGTTTTTGTTGAAAGTACACCTGGGCAGAGTTAACCAACTTATGTTAGGAAAATGCATGCCCAAAATTGATCATAGAGGAAGAGTAAACCAAGTAACAAAGGAGGATTTGATGACTTATGTGAATGGGTGTAACTCCAAAAGGCTTGACTGGAAATACAGAGACGAACTTGAAAAATAACTAAGTGTGGAGGATCTTAAAAGAGCTGCAAGTATGTTAAACTCTGAAAAATGTCCAGGCCCGGATGGCCTTCTGGCCGAATTGTATACAATTCTTCCAGATGACGTATACAATCTGATGTTGGCTATGTTACAGGATTCTCTTAAGGAGGGACAATTAGCAGCGACAACAAGGCATGAATCAATTTCAACCTTTCTGAAGGAAGGGAAATCGCCAGTATTAACGAGTAGTTATAGACCGATTAGTATGATTAATACGGACAATAAAATCTTGGCTAAAACATTGACGTTGAGAATGGAACGAACTTTATCAATAATTATAGACCCAAGTCAAGCGGGCTTTGTGAAGGGAAGGCATGTTTCCAAAAACATGCGAAGGCTGCTGTTAACTTTGTTTGAGAGTAAAGATCTTGAGAAAGAGGTGATGGTGATGTTGTTGGATGTGGAGAAGGCTTTCGACAGGGTAGAGTGGGAGTACCTCTTGGCAGCCCTGGATGGTTTTGGATTTGGAAATAATTGTATAAACTGGATAAGGCTCTTGTACACCTCGCCTACAGCCTGTGTGAAGATGAGTGGATATGTCTCTGAGCAGTTTAGTCTTGAGAGGGGCACAAGACAGGGCTGTTCGCTCTCTCCACTCTTGTTTGTGATTGCGATGGAACTGTTTGCAGTCCGAATTAGAGAAGATGTGGAGGTCGTAGGAGTACCGTTTGGAGAGGCCTGCCAGAAAGTTTGGCTTTATGCTGATGATATGTTGCTGGTCTTGCAAAACATCAAAACCTCTGTTCCAGTGTTGATTAACCAAATTTAAGCCTTTCATAGAGTCTCAGGTTACAAAATCAACTGGATAAAATCTGAGGCAATGCCGACGTCGAGTTCCTGTTCATCCTGGAGTATGAATACATATGGTTTTCATTGGTGTCCTGAAAGGATGCGATATTTAGGCCTTTGGTTGACGAAAGATGTGTCGAGAATGATGGAGGTGTCATGATTCCTGCCCCTCATGTCCTTAGCCCTCCAAGATGTCGGGATGGAGCCAGGCCACAATCACCAACATGGCCCTGCAGGGCCTCTCCATCCCTCCAAAGACCCACTTGGAGTCAGACTTTGCGCTTGTGGCACCAGACTCACTCACTCCCATAGGATAACATTGGGATTGGACTTGTAGTGCATTGATGGGGACAAGATGGATGCCCCCACATATTTTGGTTCCCAGAACTGCATGTGCAGTCTAGTCTTTTGGGTGTGGTTCAGCCCAGAGACACCTGGGATACCCAGAGACTATTTAAGCCACGCCCAAGCTGAGAAACATGCTTTGTGTTTTCTGCACCTGCAGCGTGACACTCACCGTGTTCGGATCTGTCTCCAGTAGGCCTGCATCTATCTTCTGCACCCAGCTCCTGCAAGAAAAAGAACACAGTTAGGAAAAGCCTTACCTTGCGGCGCTTCTGCCCATCATTCATCGCTCCTTCTGTTCTGCAGGCATCTTCGGCTGTGTCATTCCCATCCCGGCATGCCGCTTCATAAGGAAACGGGAAAAGAACAGAAAAAGGCGTTAGTAAGCATTCAGCAAATCTTTGCTTCTTTTTAAAGACTGTACGAGCTTCAAACGCTTACCTGAATCCCAGCTGCTCTGGGGGAACTCTTTCTCCAGAACTTCTCATCCATCTGCAAGAGGGAAAAGACACTCCAGGTTAGCGTGGAAACATCTAGAGGCGCCACATACCACGCTTACTCATCGCATTTCTTCTTCATAATCGGCATCCACGCTGAAAACGTGGTGGCACCTAAAAGACACAGAAAAAGAACTCAGTTCAATACAGATACGAAAGGGTCGCATCGCGCTCTCACTCACCTTCAGCGCTACTCCTCTCAGCAGCACGTCGCCATCCCCGGACGCCGGCCATCATCTAAGGAAGGAAAGGAACGAAGTTAGAGAACTGGTCAAAAGACTCATTATACTTACCTGTCGGACTCTTGCCAGTGAAGTAACTAGGCAGCAACGAGCCCACATCAATCCACGCGCCCCTGCACTGAAAGCAGGATGGAGAGCACATTTTCCAAGAAAACAAGGTGAGCTGTGGATCAAAGGGAAGGGTTGGACCCGGGGAAGAAGGGGTTCAAGCACACAGAGACAATAGGGAGTTAAACTCTACCAATCCTGTGTTTCAGGCCCAGTCTCCAGTCGAGTAGACTCCAGGGAAGGGTTTGAGGTCGTGAGAGGTCAGAACAGGCTGAGTGACGTCCCCGTGGATACCAGGTGAGCGTTACAGAGGTGAACCTTACCTGAATTATACAACATCTGGAAGCAGATCTGAAAAGATGGAATGAACTGAAATTGAGCCTTTGTGGCAGGTTGCACGCTCTCAAAATGACATCGACTCCTAGAATAAATTATGTGTTCAACATGGATCCACTACAGTTCAGAAAAGCTTCTTTAAGAGAATTGAGAGTTTGATTCAAGTATTTCTATGGGAAGGAAAACAACCGCGATTGAAATTGTGGAAGCTGCAACTGTCTCAGGGAAGAGGTGGTCTGGGTGTCCCAGACTTTGACAATTATCATCTGGCATTTGGTGCAAGCCATTTAGTTCCATTCATCAAGAACTCAAAAGATGCTTGGACTCGGGCGGAGACGAGTAAATCCTCCCCTCTCTCTCCAAGAGCTCTTCTTAACTCAATGGATGGAGCAGGTTGCAAATCTGATCTACCAACTATTTTTATCAGAACATGTTGGAGAGCACTCATGAGGAAGAGCAAACAGGATGGAGAATTCCATCACCTCAATTTGGCTGAATCCTGACATTAAGGTGAACGGGAAAGTACTTATCTGGCCGAACTGGCTGTTAGGGGGCATTCATTGCCTAGAGGACCTAATGGATGGACGAAAATGGCTTAATTTCAAGCAACTGTGTGCAAGTAATGACCTCCGGGATTACACTCGGGGGGGGGGGGGGGGGGAATACAGAACACTAAAGAAGGCCTTGATTAACAAAACTCTTACTGCTGACACTGGGTGGCAAACCTGGCTGGATGACTACAAAGCAGAAGGCCACATGGCTTCAGGAGTGTACAAACAGTTGAATCAATATAAGAAGCCAAATTCAGAACTTTTGGACAAATGGTCAGGTATACTAGAATCTGAGATGAGCGAAAATAGGTGCCTAAACATTTGTAATAATATGGCGTTAACATCTCTAAATCTGTGTGAAAGAAGTTGTCAGATAAAGGTATTGAATAGGGTCTTTTGGACACCTGAAATGTTTCATGAAAGGGGTCTTCTTGATTCAGAAGCGTGCTGGAGATGCAGACATTCTAAAGGAACATTTGAATATTTGATTTGGGAATGCTATGAACTGAGACCTTTCTGGAGGAAGGTGTCATTGAAAATGAATGAGGTTCTCATGCTTGATGTTGAATTTGACTATGTAACTGTGATTCTGAGTGTGGATGAATTGGTTTCCGATCTCACTTATCCTCAAAGATGTTGGTTTTACAGAGCCTCTTATTCTGCCAAAAAAGTTATTCTCAGAAAATGGAAAGATGTGGAAATACGTACATTTGCAGAATGGGTTTCAGATATTAGACAGGTGGCCAGGATGGAGATAATTATTCTCTATAGAAGCAAAAAGATGAATTTATATGAAGATGTTTGGGGTAGGTTCCTAAATCTTTTTGCTTAAAAAGTTCTTCTTGATCGCTACAGTTTACCTTTTGACTTTAAATCTACTGGGATGTGTTTGTTATACCTTGTTCGTTTTGTTTTTGTGTTTATGGAACTTATGTTATTAAGATGTGTTTTTTGGTTTGTGCTTGTAAAATTAATAAAAATGCAAATACAACAAAATATATCGTAATTATTCTTACTAACCTCCCATAAATGCATCCAGGACACAACTGAAAAATCTCTGAACAATTGTGATGGTTTGAGAAGGGTGTAAGGATTACAGGGCTTTGATAGTCTAAATGTTAATGTGTATATGAAAAAAAGTTTCACATTTACAACTCCTCATGAATTCCTGAAAACCTTTAAGATGGCCTCTTAAGACTTCAAAATATTTGTATCCTAACTATATTTTCTCTGTCACAAGGTCAGTGTTTGGGGCTAGTACGGTAAAGGATACACTGATTAGAAAAGAATACTTGTAAAGTTACTGCGTGATCTGGAGAAGGAATTGTGACTAAGTCATTACCTGAGTATTGAAATTCCATGATTTTATATACTCCATCAAATTCCAAAATAGGAATGGCTAAGTCTGCCCTGTCGGGATTCAAATCTTTGTCCTGCAGGCTGAACACTGAGTAACAAGTGATTAACTTGCTAAGCTGTCTTGCAGGGAAGACCAAAATCCTTGACGCTACAATCCCTAGACATTAAACCTGTGTGGGGAACCCTAAATTCATAGTCCGTCTGTTTAGAGAGGCCTTCCGTACATGAATCTGTCGCGGAACACCTGTATCTGCATCAAAATGCACACAGTCTTTAGGAAGTGTGCTGTTTTAGGCATGACTGACTAGGAACCGCAATGTTTGTGTGTGTGTGTGTGTGTGTGTGTGTGTGTGCGGAGCACAAACGTCAGAAAGTTCAAGAATTTAAGAAATAATTTTCTAGGTCACTTTCTGAAAAACAATATCTGTGCAAAGCTGGTGGGGAGCAGGCAAGAGGGAGCTGATGTGACCATAGGACAGCCCTGTGGCCAGAGGCAGCAAGGGAATACCCATAGATTTTAGATGTCATGGGACATGTAATGGTTGGGTAGTTGGACAAAGGACTCCTTTGGGCAGACTGTCCCTCTTCATAAACTATTTTCTCCCAACTCGCTCTCCACTATACCGCTACCCCTGGCCCAAAACTACAATATGGTATGAAGTGTATTATAATTAAAATATTTGGGAAGGCATAACTATACATTGAATGGCTAAAAACGTATTTTGGATGAAGTCTGAGTATAACCATGAATTGTTTGTAAATTCGTATTTCAAAGATGACATTTGACTGTAACTACTCATCCAACAATGTCCTAATTTAATGCATATGCTATTGTCTTTCAGGGAAATTTGGAACTGGAATACAGTCTTATTTCTCATTCCTTCGATTCCTAGTTTTCTTGAATTTTATAATCTTTATTATGATGTTTGCCTTCATTACCCTACCTATCGCCGTTTCCAGACATGGAGTTTTTAACAGCACCGAAATTATCTACAATGCAGGTAAAATATGGTATTGTTTATTTTGTAATGTTATGTAGCATCTAGAAATCCATGCATATATGATTTTCTTGTTGCTCGTTGTATGTTCATTGAGCGAGTGGTGTAATTTATCAGGGACATGAGTCATTGCAAATGGATTCTCTCACAAATTCCTGGTAGTTCTCGCACTGGCCCAACTGAAGTGGGAGGCTTTCCCACGACCTACACCTCCCCCCACAACATCTCAGCCATCCTTAAAATAAGAAAAAAAGGGCTTCATCATAATACCCTTGTGAAAATGCAGGTGCAAAAAAGTGGGTACATGTACAGTGGCTTCAAATCTGCAACACAACAAAAGGCAAAGGACTTTGTGGCGTTTAATTAGGTCTGAGTTGAGACTTCAATAGAATTCACTGTTTTGTGGATATGAGCCCCCTTCCTTCGCTCAGACAAGTTTAACCGCAGTAGTTGCATTTTGTTGATGAATGTGGTGTATGTACTTGCATTGATGTTGTTAGGTTGGATGATTGATGTCCCTGATTTCTGCTTGTGACAGGACTTTTGTAACAAACATCAAAGTAAGACGTGTGCTTTGGACGTATACGGATTCTCTTGTAAATCCTTAATCCACATTTTACTGCACAATCATCCTTTTGCATTTTTATCAGTGTTCCAAAGTTGTTTTATTAGTGCAATGAGTTTGTTTGCAAGTATGATTGCTTTTTTTTTAGTGTGCAATGTAACTTGTACTTTCTCAACAGCATGTTTATTATTTTACAGACCCCGTATGTACTGTGTACAGTGTTGCCAGCAAGGGTCTTACGTACTTTTATAATTACATCATTGATCTTCTTTCAGGCACGGTAAGTTTTTGCCTATTGTCCAATGTTGTAGCAAGTCTGTCAATACGACTTTTAGAAAGGTGTAAGCAACTTTGGTTGTTGCAATTATGATAAAATAATAAATTAGACTGCTGTTTGATCTCACATTTTGTAATCTCATCGTAACAGCCAAATTGTCTGAAAACGTTTTCTATTTCAATACTTAAAACACCTTTGTAGGAACCACAAAAAGGTAACTGAATGTGCAAGTATTATCCCATTATGACTGGGGTGTGTATTTATTCATAAGGAAAACATGTTCCAATGATTTTAAAGTTGAAACTAAAACTCTACCTAAAATGCAAATGCTAAGGAGACCACAACTTTACCCTCAGTTGTTCCCATCGCATAGATGACAACCACACTATCTGTACTGTTGAAGCCATTGAAAGAGATGGAATCTCATTTTATAGTTGCTGTGGCGCTGAGATTACGGTAGAATGTTTCCTCCAGAAGTAGGAAAAAAGGGTATAACCAAAGAAGGAAAAAAATGGTGTGTGTGAAATGTACCTCCAGTCCCGAGTGGCACAGGGTTATTATTATTATTTTTTTTACTTTTATTTTTATCGGCAGTGGAAAATAGCAAACACATACATCAGAGCAATCCGTGAGTTCAGTACATACATGAAAAATTGCGGTAGCTGAAAAAGTCAATAGATTAACAACAGGTGGGGGTACAGTACAATGCACTATAGAGCGTAAACCTGTCATTGAGGAGCCCGGGATAAACCGCTCTCGGAAGGTAGCTGTTAAAGGCAGTCCAAATGTTTTTACAGCGAGAATGAATTGGGATCATGTTAAGGTATTCCTCTTCACAATTACGAGACCAGGTGACCAGATTCAACCACTTCTGAAATGTAGGGGGAGAGGAGCTCTTCCAACCCTGGAGAACACACTTACTGGCCACTATACAGCTCATGTTCAAGAGCTTGGCCATATGTTTAGCCCCTTCAACCTGCCACACCCCAAACAGAACTCCCATCGGGTCAGGGTCAATTAAAGTGTCACTAATTTCAGATAATGTCTCTAGAATCTTTCCCCAGAATTCCGCCAGCTTCGGCCACTCCCAGAACATATGTAGATGATCGGTCCCCTCTGTTCCACAGCAAGGGTAGGATTGCGGAGTGGTTCGAGCAAACTTTATAGATCCTGAGAGGGGTATAGTACGGTCTATTCAACAGTTTTTATTGTATGGTTCGGTAGCGAAAATTGAGGGAGACTCCGTTTGTATGTGAACACATTTTCCCCCATAAATGGTCAGAGACCTGCACGCCCAGCTCACCCGCCCACTCATCGCGTGCCCTAGAAGGTCGGTCCGGGGCACCCATCAACAGCAGCTTGTATAATGAAGAAACCACCCCATGGGCACCACCGGAGTTAGCTATGTATGCAATCCCCGTGAAGTCCGGGGGTTCACTAGGGAAGCCCGGCCATGCGGCCCGGAAGGCAGCGCAGAGCCTATAATACTGCAAGTATTCCAATGTCGATCCCGAAGGGCACGGCTTCCATGTCTGTGAATTTATGAACTGCTCATTAGGATAGAAGTCTGTTAGTGCGAGGTACCCCAGGGCCTCCCAATGGCATGCCAGGGCTATGTCATGTGTGGGCTCAATCCCGGGGAATCTCTAGACAGGGAGCCACTTGTAGTAGGGGTGTATTTCAGCCCTGACACCAAATATTCGACCCCAGGCATGCACAGTAGTCCCGACTAGGTCTATGGGTGAATCCGGTATATACTTCTGGTGTAATATTAGTGACATTACATTTATGCCTGCTGCCGCCAGGACCTCCAGCTTGACATGGGGGCGAGAAGAGTGCCTGGGGTACCAATAGGAGGCAAATTGAGCCTGTGTCGCCGGCCAATACAGCATCAGGTCAGGGGCGGTAAACCCCCCTCTATCATAAGGGAGCGTCATGTCCGACCATTTTTTGCGCACAGCGCCAGAATGCCATAGGAACTGAGTGCACAATTTGCGCAGTCTTGTAAAGTATTCCCACCCTGGCCAGATGGGCACATTGCTGAATATGTACAACAGCTTGGGAAGCAGTACCATCTTGACAAGTGAAAGCTTCCCAGCAAGTGACAATGGAATGGAGCGCCATCGTGTCATTTTGGCCTCGGCCAGCTGTGCCGCAGCCAGGTAGTTGTCTGCTAGCAAAGTGTCTTTGGTGTGGGACACCTGGACCCCTAGGTACTTAATCCCACCAGGGTACCAGCAGAGTGGATATTCGGTGGCAGGTTGTTGAGTGGAACTAGTGAGGGGAAAAAGCTCAGACGTAGAATAATTGATGGTGAATCCGGAATGGGTACCTATGCGAGTAATCTCATGTAGAATTGGATCGAGGTGGGTAGCGGGGTCTCTGATTAACAACAACACATCATCCGCATAGAGCAGTGGTCTTCAAACTTTTTTGGCCAGGGCCCCCCTGAGCAAAATTTGGGCAGGTCGGGACCCCCCAGAAATGCCAAATGGACAGTATATATTGCGCGCCGTCACCTGCTCCCATCAAAGTCGCTGGGCTCCCTCATCCCACTCCTACCCAGTCGCTGGTCTCTCCCCACCCCATCACACACCCAGGGCTCTCCCCACTCTGCTCCCATCACTATCCCATGGTTCCCGCCCATTGTGCTCCCACCATAGTCCCTCGGTTCCCCCATCCCGTTCCCAACACAGTCTGAGGGCCAGTGGCGGCTGGTGAATCTTTTTTAAGTGGAGGGGCATTAAGGGGAGGTTCGGGGGGGTTTCCCCCTGTGAATTTTTTTTTAAATAATAGGTTAAAATGTTGCATTGTAGAGCATACTTTTAACAAAAAATGGGTAAATAGCCAAAAAGTTTGCAATTGTTGCTGGGAGTCCAGGGGGCAGGCATTGATATTTTATTTCTATCGCGCTCGTACACAAGTGTTTCAGAGCGTGACAAGGCAAGGGAGGGGAACAGAGGAGAATAAAACAGCGATCTTACTAGGCCCAGTGACATTGAGAACGCGCAAGTGTGAGGGGAAAAGTGCATGGAAGGGGGGAGAAGTGGAAAGTGCGAAGCAGAGGAGAAACAGATAAATAACAATAAATAAATAATAAAGGCAACAAACAGTGGTAGTGCAGCCAGCAATTTGCAAGTGCTACGTTTAAGGCAGCAGACAGGGTAGGTCTGATAAGTGCAGGAAGAAAGATGGTTCTCCTCAAGTTTTAGAGTGGCAGGGCGCTGTTCCAGAGGGAGGCCCCAGCCGAAGACGGAGATCTACCCCCAGCTCGTTTCTTTGATAAACGACTGACCCTGAGGGAGTTGGAGGTAGAGGAGTGAAGAGCTCGAGAGGGGAGGTATTTGCGGAGGAATAGCTGAAGGTATTTTGGACCCAGGCCCCAGAAAGCCTTGTGGACAAGGCAGAGGGTTTTGAATGATAGATGTCCGGTAAAAAGATACCATCCCTGTCCCCTGGGCCCCACTGGTCCTAACACAATGAACATGATTATGTGTATATGCAAGGCGCTGCACATTCATACAGCAATCACTCTATCATTCACATGAGCATCCATCACCATACACTCACTCATAACGCATCCATACACATGTTTAAATAAAAAAAATTAACATAAACGTACCTTCTGCATTGGCCTGTGTGTGGGTGCTGAAACGGCCTGCTCCAGCTGCTCTGTCCGTATGTGCGAGGAGGCGCAGGAGCTCCCCCTCGGACATACAGACATGCAGTGCCCCAGCCAGCATTTCCAATGAGCTATGCAATGCTGGCGAAGCAAAACGCCCCAGCACTTGCATGGCTCAGTGAGCATGTGCGGCTGGGGAACTAAACTGAACTGTCAAAGGGAAACAGTGTTTCCCTTTGACAGTTCAGCCAGCCCAGGAGCACTCCATTAGCTGGATAAAGCAGCTGAGGGAGTGCTCACTGTTTCACTGGGCTGGCTCCTTAGCTCCTCCATAATGGGTGAGGGGCCACTGGGTGGGCGCCTCTTGCCATTATGGATGAGCCGCCAGGCTCGGACAGGCCTATAGGGCAATGCCTGTACCAAAAATGTAAAATGCTAGTTTGGGCCAATCAAAATGGGCCACCATTTTGGCCAATGTGGACCATTTTGATGAGTTACTTAACTATGCAGTTAGTAATGTTGACCGTTGTTGCTGAATATATCACAATTTACTTACATTTTAACACGAAGCACCCCTTTGGGTACTATTGAAACAGTGGGCTTCATAACTACTCTGGCGGTAGCTGTGCCGGTAAAACCGGCACGGCTGCCACTGGAGTTGCATCCGGGTCTGGCACCCGCGAATGGGCAATTACTAGGTCATGCCGAGTTAGTCGGACATGATAATTGCCCTTTCGAAGGTGCCGGTAGATCCCCATTCCCATTGGAGCACCATATGGCTCAAATGGGAATGGGGAGCTCGGATGCACCGGCACCGTTAATAACGGTGCTGGTGCATCCGACGAGCTGAGGTCAGACCTGGCGGGGGCTGTCAAGCACCCACGAGCACAACTCTTACTATGGCGGAACGGTAGCAACGGTGCCGGTAGCTTACCAGCACCGTTGTTACTGGTCCGCCATAGTAGTAATGAGGCCCAGTCTGTGACTAAAGGAATGAATATCCATTTACAACTGTGGGCCACTTTTTCATTGTTGCCTGAGACAGTTTCATGCTTCAGCCCGCCCATGTGGGCCACCCCTGCCCATTTCTTCCAATCTAAAAAAAAAAAAAAAAAAAAAAAAAAAAAAAAAATCTTTTTTCATGCTGAGCTCTCAGGGCCCCCCTGGGATGCACCCGCGGACCCCTAGGGGGTCGCGACCCACAGTTTGAATACCACTGGCATAGAGGGATATAATCTCGGGAGTGTCTTTTAGGCGTATCCCCTTGCGGGAGTGGCGTTCTCTGATGTGATCTGCCATTGGCTCTATCGCCAGGGCGAAGAGAATCGGGGAGAATGGGCAGCCCTGTCGGGTACCTCCGAAGAGTGGGATCAGAGCAGACGTCAGTGAGTTGACACGGACCCTGGCCACCGGAGAGGTATATAGTAATTTAATGTATCTAATCATGTTAGGTCCAATGCCCATTGCCTCCAGTACCAGCCACATTTACTTCCAGGATACCATGTCAAACACTGTCTGAGCATCAAGTGTGACCGCCACCGCATTCGCATCCTGGTCGATTCGTGCCATGACGTTGAGCAGCCTCCTGATATTGTGGGAAGTGGACCTCCGGGTACAAAACCTGACTGGTCCTCATGGACCATGTATGTCATAACTGGAAGGAAGCGATTCGCTATTACTTTGGCGAAAATCTTAGTGTCCAAATTCATTAGCGAGAGGGGCCTGTAAGAGCCGCACTCGTCGCTGGGTTTACCAGGTTTAAGTAACACCGTTATGACGGCCTCGCGTCGTGTGGGGGCCCATATGGCTATGTGTTCCTGATAAAATTCTGCCGTAAGCCTGTCGGGGCTCGGTGCCTTGCCCTTAGGGAGACTAGATATGGCTTCGACTATTTCGTCTAGTAGGATTGGGGAATCTAGTTGGTCCCTGGTTATGGGAGAGATGCAAGTTGTAGGTATCTGTTCAAGGAGATCCCTCATATGCCACTCACTATGGTCAGGGGATTGGGAAAAGATCTCTGTATAAAAGTCTGTGAAGACATCCAGTATTTGCTGGTCGGACCACTGTACAGCGCCCCGTTTGTCCTTAACACTGGTAATCTGGGTCTGACCCCACTCCCACCTAGTCAAGGTAGCCAATGTTTTGCCGGGTCTATCGCCCTCTCCATACTTCCACGCGGCTTGTGGGCGGCTGGAAGTATTGGACTTCCCTAGTGCTGTGTTCGTTGAATGATTGAAGTTCTTCATGGATATGACATTCCCCTGATGAAGGCTTTGAAAGCACCCCACCGGAATCCAATGGTGGTGGATTGGAGAGTGTTGTGCTCAAAGTTGGACTCGATGTCCGCTAGGATGTCTGCCTTAAACACGATATCTCACAGGGTGGTGGACTTGAATCGTCATGTATTAATTGTCCAGGCAGGAACTCCCACTTCCAGGGATAGAGTAATTGGGGCATGATTGGACAGAGTACGAGTAAGTATCTGCTCTCCCTCGACCCTGTCCAGCATTCCGCTTGACAATAGCAACAGGTCAATTCTGGAGGAACTATCATGCACAGAGGAGTAATGGGTGTATTCCCGTGATTGCGGGTGTAGTGTCCTCCACACATCTTGGATAGCAAGTGTTGCGTTATGTGCCAGCAGTCTGTGTGCTGCACTAGACAGTGGCACAGGGTTATTCTAAGATCAGTCTCTCTCCTTCCCTTTATTATTATAATTGTTCTTTTATAACGCACTTCATACTGGGGACCAGTTTCTAAGCTAGGTTTTAAGGTGGCATCTGCACGTCGGGCACATCATTTGTTTGGAAAACTGGTATCTCAATATTTAGAACGTAAAGTTCTCCTTTAAGTAAGGTTGTGAAAAATGTTTGTGACTAAATTAGACTGTGAGTGTGCAGAGTGCTAGGATGCTTTGGCTGGAGGGTGTGGCATTTGTGCTGCTTTTAGAAGTATAGTCTTGTTTGCAGTCTAGTGAGAGGGGCACTATGGGAGTGCCACACTCGGATGGTTTTTAATTAATTTTTTGTTTGCTGTGTTCGTTCTCTCGGAAACACTAATAAAGAAAGATGGTAAGAAATCTGTATCCAGATCTTTATCATGATCGCTGTGGAGAGAGCAAATCGATTTGCCTGATCAAAAGTCAGTGCTAAGAAAGCGTGTGAGTGTATATATATATGTATGTATGTGTGTATATGTATGTATATATATATATATATATATGTGGTGCTGGGATTTGAACCTGTGACAAGGAAGTCACAACGGATGCATGTACCAGATGATTTTGGCAATTGAGCAACGCACCCAGCAATAATCAAAACTTCATTTCAAACTTAACACACATGAGCAGTCAGTTCTTCAGGGACGTTCTAAATAGCCACCATATTTATTTAACTTAGAACTTAGAAAGCACCTCAAAACTCAATATCGTACTGGATAACTGAACTCTATGGTGTAAAACCCGGACGTGTGAGTGAGGTCTTGAGTGAAGGGTGGCTTTGGGTGAAGGTAAATACCACAAGTGAACTCTGATCCTTGGAAAAGTTAGGACGCCAGAAATATGATGACAATACAAATTGATGCACTTGTAAAAACAGTATAATGAGAAAAGGGAAAAGGGCCCTTCTCCCATTCTGTTCAGTGTACACAACAAACATTTGAAACAAAGGATTTCTAGCTGCTTGAAACAAAGCAGAAAATTGCCAGAATGAACACTGGCTCCTCTGATTCCAAGTGCAGCATGATCATCTGAAGAGTGATGAAAGAAAATGTCTCTACATTTTTTTGTTTTCCTTTTGTTTGATTTGATAAAAATCTGATCTTTCAAATTATATCACAAATTCATAATTAGAAAATTCATAATTACTTTTACAAGTCAATAAAGTACAAAATAGTTATTAAAATCAAACTGGAAAAGAAAGATATATTCCTTATACATGGCACTGATACATATATATCATTTCATATAATTGCATAATAAAACAGTAATCAAAAGATCCCTGAACACGTTAATACATATTACACATCTGGGTAGTTAAGAAAAGGAAGAGAAAGAAAGAGAAATAAAAGGGAAGCACAGGGGCCACAGAACATTTATTAGATCTTACTTTCTGGGCCCTTCATGAGGTCTAGCATTTTAAGCATTCTTATTATTTCTGTTGTTAAGAATATCACTTTCCCTGCGATCATTCTGCACCAAATACCTTCAGGAACGACATATACATTTACATTAAAGAAACGTCCCAGATACTTAGTATGAATCTCCACCAATTCCATGCAATTTAGTTATATGTGTCTCAGCGTCTGAACTGTGCCCTCAGAATTACAGGAATCACAGGTACCCAGTTTAGGGTCCGCTGTAGGGGTACGAGCTCGGAGGACTTCACCAGTCGTTAATAAATTCAGACGGAATCTTAAGAAGGGGCTACAATATTGAGGATTACGAAACGATTCAAGATGGCATGATAGGAAGCCATGTGGCTTATCCACATGGTATCCTCTCCTGCCAGAATTTCTGATTCCAAGTCTCTTAAACCAACACAGCCTGCTGGCTATTTCTTGTACCTTATTCCCTTCCAATGTGCCTGGTATAGTTCCCCTCCAGGACTGCCCTTAGACATCTGCAACTACACAGTATACTCTCGTGCAAGGCTTTCTGGATTCACACCTTTACAATTGCCTGGTATACTCTCCTGCCAGGGCTTCCTGAAAAAATACACTTGTAATTGCCTGGTATACTCTTCTGCCAGTGCTTCTCTCAATTGCAAAAACGTTTAGCTGCTTGGTATACTCTCCCACCAGGTCTTTTCATGTGTGAGCTCCTGCTCACTCTCCCATCTTTGATGGTTCTGCTTTTTGGCCTCCTTGGCTAATATACTTGGTGTCTTGTATATAGATTCATTAGTGTCTTTCTCATATAGTTGCAACAAACATGGACAAACTCGAAAGTCTCTTCCCTTAGAAAACTTCTCTTTCAGTATCTCTCTCTTGGGTTTCATAAACCGCTCCCTTTCTCTTGGTTTCGCTATTTGTAATTATTACAGTTTTGCTTAGCCGTTGATATGCCCTGGTGTTCCCTCTGTCCCTTTGCAGACTCACTGGTTCTTGATGGAGTTTCTCGTTGCTTCTACGGTGTTCCAGTAACTGTCTTCTGCTGCTTTCTGCTTCTGGACCATTTCTCCACTGTGTTCCTGCTTCCTGAGGTTTGGCTGTGCTTGTCTGCTTCGCATGGGATTCTGGTGTACAAGGCACTATTCTCCAATGCTGGCTTCCAGTGTTCTCTTCATGTGTCATCCGCTTCCAGCAGCCTTCTCCTTTAAGATTCCCAAGCCAGTTGGCTCCACAGGTGTCCTTTCGCACCAGAGAGGAGCAACCCTCTCCTGCCAGCAACTTCTTTGTGTTTCTTGCTTCAGTGATTTTAATGCCCCTGGCACAAGTGTATGCTCGCTGCCACTAGAGTGCTGCCTGTGCTCTGCATTACTCTGTTCCTCTTCTTTGTCCTAGTGTTGTGGGGATTGTGGGAATCGTAGTCCCTTCCTAAAAAGACTTTAGGAATGGTTGCTACAGGTTTTAAAGGCAAACTAGGTTTGGAAGAAGAGTATGGGGGATTGGGAAAAGCGTCTTTCATAATTTTACAAGGCCCATTAGATTCTGAGAGTTGGCCTTTGGGTCTTGGGGAAAATATCTAATTTCGTAACTATTGTATGCCATAAGGGATTGGCGTACTGTAGGGGTGTTCTTAGTACCTGATGAAAAGGGGGCATTCCATGTCTCATCTGGCAAGTCACCCAAACCTCCATGAGGGTTGGCTCTGCCCTCCGTGATCCTCCCTCAAATAACCACCCCCCAGGGTTTGGATCAGGAAGAGTCTGCCTCACCCTGGCCACATTAGGCAAGGTTCTCCCCATGGAAGCAGTGATGACATTGCCAGATTCATCACAGGTCTCACAATATCCTGCTGATTCAACAGGAATCTGTCGTAATGTTCAAAATATTGTTATTTAATCAGACTGCCAATCCCCAGGCATACCATTGAATCCTATTGGGGAATTGGAGGGATTTAACATTTTACAGAACTACATTCTAATGAACGATTTAGCCTGCTTATCTGACGGAGATGATTTGGACGTTGGCCTCATCTAAAGACATTTACGATCTAATAAAGAAACTCGAACCGTCTGGATCCCGGTGACCCAATGGCTTATCTAATCTTGTTTATAGAGCAGACCCGCACATATGGTCACTGATCCTTAACATCTTGTTCACGCATGTCCTGTCCATACACGATACACCCCCAACTTGGAAAATGTCTCACTTTGTTCTAATTTTTAAAAAGGGAGATGGGACAATAGCCCTCCTTGATATCTCAAGTAAAAAATAGTCATTGTTAATACTACGAGAATTGGAGGCTTTGGCTTTTGCAAGTGGAAGAATCAACCAGAAAGGCTTCAGTACTTGTGCTAATGGGTTCTTTTTAGAGCTACTGCAGAAGAGATCTTTGAGGACTCTTCAAACAACCTTTGTTTTATTGACCTCAATTTGGCCTTCGATTCTGTAAATAGAAATCTTCTTTGAGATAAATTGTGGAGATGTGGTTGTCCCCCTTTACTTGTGAATATCCTACGATTTATACACAAAGATAAAAGGGTCCAGGTAAGACTTGACAACACGGGGCTAATGCCAAAATCTTGTAGGGGACTGCGCCCTGGCCTGTGTCCTAGCCCCTATGTTGTTCAATCTATACATATCGGATAAAGGGGAGGCCTGTGAAGGGAGTAGAACTTTCCCTCCTACTCTGAGAAAATCCTAAATATCATGGTTGGATTATACATACAACTTAGTTTGTTAGATTATAAACCTGTTGGCCTTTAGAGACCATTAAATACCAGTGATCATTATCTAAAAGCCAATGACTTAGAAATGAATGTGCCAAAATCAAAAGGAATGCTTATGTCTCCACACAAACCTAATCTGATGTTTAATGTCGATTAAATGATGTTAAACTTGAAGTAGTCAACACTGATGTATGTGGGATTTTACATTTGTGAGAAACGCTCAACAAAGGCCTCCCTGGGAACTCTGCAAGTCAAGACTTTAGCCCTGGTAACCCAAGTCAAAAGATTAACACTTTAGTTGGCCTTTTCTCTTTAATGCCGGTGGTGAAATTCTATAAAATTAAGGTGATTCCAGTGTTGATCTATGGTGCTGAAATATTGGGCCACTGCAGCAAATATCACATTACTAGAAGGAATGGTCTTGAGACCTGACTTTAGATTGCCAAATGGGGTACTAATCTCCATCATTGGATATGAATTTTATTTATCGCTTGAATACACGGTTACACGGAAAATCATATCCCTGTGCAAGAAAGTCCTCAATCCTCCAAGGAACTCCTTATTTGGCATCTTAAACTTTGCACTAGTGTCGCCTGCTGACCAACAAATTTTAACATGGAGAAAGGGATGCATGGAATTACTACCTTGACGATATTGTACTGATGAAATCCTTATTGATCAGCCATTATTGCTAAGGAAATAATTCAGAGAATTGAACTGGATCACCACTAGAGAGGATGGTATTAAATACAAGCACTTTACCTACATAACTGTACCAGAAAATGCAGTGAATACTTTTCCAAAATATCTACAAAGATTTCCTATTACTAGATTGGGACAGTTATTCTTAAGAATGCTTTTTAACCGGTTCCCTACTAATGAGAAATTGGGCACTCATACAAAAGCCTAAGGGCCACATCAGGGGTTGGGCGTAGCTGCAAAAATGTGGCAGTAACACTATTACTGCTGCATTACTGCTCCGCCCAATCCAGAGTTTGGGCGGAAAGTAGGAGGTCTGGTAAAACTCTCCACTTTCTGCCCATTTACGGCGCTATTACTGCTGAGCTAATACAGCTGGTCGTAATTGCGCTGTTATGCCACATAGAGTCCTATGGACTCTTCAGTAAATGGATAGCAACAACCGTACCAGAACTCTGGATCCGACGCCAATAGCGCCGGACCGAGTTGCAGTAACGCTATTTGCATTGACAGTATCCCAGCAGATTTATGGCCGGTATACCGCCAAGGTTGTGATGAGGCCCCAAGACTGCAAACCATTCTGTAGATTCTGTCAGAAAGATTCTAGAAACACTAAAACATCTTGTTGTGGAATGTGCAAGCCTAAACAAGTAAAGATATTTGTCATTCTGAGTAATTTTTCGAAATTAATTCTGTGCTTGATGGGTGATTTTGACAGATTTTTTATTGTTTTTTCGCACATTTATAATGTACAATCTTTTTATAATTATTTGAATCTAGTGTCTTCATCTATTCTATATAATGTAATGCTTTGTGAAAGTTTTGGATATCAAACAATGTCGCATAGTAAAAAAAGAACTGTAACCCGACCCATAAAGAGGCAGAGGCCAAGTGCTTGGACTGGGAGACCAGCCGAGGAAGAAAAACAATGAAGGGAGGGCAGCATAACAAGGGGCACAGGAAACTGGAAGGTGTGGGTTGTTTGGGTGAGGAGGACCACCAAAAGACCAAGTGAAGAAGGATGCTGCTGAAGATCATGGAGAAGGATTGTTGGAAGTGTGTGCAAGGCGAGGCATTGGTTTGTGTGAGAAAGTGGAACTTGTGTCTGAGTGTGTGTGCAAGGTGAGTGAGACAAATGGAGTGAGAGTAAGAGGTACATGAGACTGAATGGGAAGGTGACTGGGAGAGTGAAAGGAAGAGGACTGCAGAAAAATGTTTGGATGAAAGGTATGGTTGTAGTGTGACGAGGAAAGAAAAGTTATGGGGAGAGCAGTAGTAGAGCAGAGGAAAGTAGGAGTAAGAGAGAACACTGGAGGTATGGCGGGGAAGAGCGGGAGAGGAGATGTGAAAGAGTGCGACGGGTAGAAGGAAGGATAGAACATCAAGGCAAGGAGTACAAGCACATGCAAGGAAAAGATCACATGAGACCTGGGTGTTTGGAAAGGCACCTCTTCTTGTACTATGGTATTGTGGGATTTAGTTTAGGATTCACCTAGATTGCACTTTCTCTCCTTCCGTTTAGACCATCACGTCCAGCCAGGCAGTCATTGGGCAGTAGGGGTTACCAATCTCTTGTAACCACCCTGGGACTGAGGAGAGAGGGAGGGGGAAACAAAACCTTGAACTGTCTTCGAAAATTGGTGTGTTCTTGAGGCCATCTGTCACAACGATGGGGCCTGGACCTCTCAAAGGTACCTGAATATTTACTTGGGCAGTTCGACAGCATTGAACCAGGTTATGGGATGCTGTCTTTGCAGGTCCGGATGTGGTGAGTCGAGCTGGCGTTAATGGTTGAAAGCAGTGCTCTGTTTTTTTGAAGGTGTCATTCGTTTATGCAATTAAGTGTACTCACTAGGGAAGGTCCAAAGGTTGAAACATTGGTTATCATTCGGTTGAGTCAGTGAGTGCCGCAATGCTTCCAGTGGCTCAAGTTGAGGTCTGGTGTGTTTCTATGCTTTGACCTTGGTGATTCGATGGGTTGTCCGAAAAGTTAATGGTTCGAAGTAGTCCACAGTGGCAAGCTGGGGTTTGAGCTAAGTTGGAGACTTGATTTGGTATGATGGCATTGAGCCAATTCAAAACTAGCACTGCGCGGGCATTCGGACGCCTTTGAAACTTCAGGACCCATCCTGGTTGGCACCTGTAGGAGTCCTTCACCTCCATACAGGAGCCTGGGTACTGGTCCAGGTCTTGATTCAACAGCAGGTCCTCTGCCTTGGGTCACCTGTCTTCGCCTCACACCACACAGACTTTGAAAAGGACCACTCTCCCAACAGAGTCCAAACAAATTATTCTGTTCTTCTTTGAAAGATCTAAAAGATTCAAGGAAGGAATATGAGATCCCTTCCTTATACAAACAAAGGGACACCCAGGATTAGATAAAAGCAAGCCTGCTTCAAAAGGTTCAATCTCTGTTAAGGTATGTGAGAAACCTCAGGTTATTCTCACTCCTACTCCCCCCCCCCCTGGATCCTCTTCTCGGGTGACCTGGGAAAAGGCCATCGCTTTTGAATCCTTACCCTGGGGGTGGAGAAGTGAGGGAGGATCACCTGGGTGGAGTGTCCTTGGTAATTGGGAGTGGGGTGCCCACATGAGAGACATGGTATGCCCCTTTCTCTATTGGAGACCAGCCTAACCCTCCCCCAGCGTTTTATAGGCTATTGTAAGTCAGCTCCCCACTTTGCCTCACATTTTATCTCTGATAATACTTGAACGAGGAAGAGGCGACCAGGGACGTCATTTGGGGGTCGATTTCTGTTTCTGCTTTGCGAAACTGAAATATTTTCTGTTTGAAGTCAGTGCGAGTGACTTCAAAAAGAAATGATTTCATTCTGAAATCCGAGCCAACCCCCGGGACATTGATGGCCTGGCTCTTGTGCTCTCCTGTGCATGACAGGAACCAGAGATGGTTCCTTTCATGCGTGCTGGAGCATGGGAGCCAGAGTCATGCCTGCAGAGGAGGAGGAGCTGCAGCAACAAAAGGCAAGAATATTCTTTTCATGTAAATGTATTTGTGCATGTACTGTCTGTAGGGTGAGTAGAAGGGTGCGTAAGTGCGTGTGCAGTGTGAGAAATGGTGTGACCGTGAAAAAATAATATTCATAATTGACTACTTTAAAAATCACCAGCTACCACTGCATGCTTTTAGCCTAAGGGTCTAGCTATGCTACCTTACCAGTTCCTGTGCAGATATTTGTGCTTGTGATGGGGTGACATCAGTGCTCCTGTGCAGATATCTGTGCTTGTGATGGGGTGACATCAGTGCTCCTCATATATCCTTTCAAGGGATCTAAACTCCCTAGTGGTGGATGCTCTGCCAGGAAAATATGGAAAAGCATCCTTCCCTGGCACTAATTCACACACGGATAAATGAGGGTAATAGTGAATATCTATGCAAGCATTCCCTTCTCCCCTTATTGTATGTTTCTAGTGCCACTGAGATGGCTAACTTCATCCCAGTTGTCAGGGTGTTAAATATGTGCAGAACTGGCAATTTGGGACACAGAGAGCATTTGGGGGTATGTAAATAAATCCCTTTTCCTTGTGTCATAGTAAGAAAGAATAAGAAAAAGCACAACCCTGCTGCTATTGCAAGCAGGAAAGAGGGAATGATGGGGTCTGTGACTGCGCTGCAGCAGGTGAGGGTCCTCATGCACGGGTGCAAGTTGACGCAGGACAGCAACAATGGGAAAGGGAGTAGAAAATGACCTCCCCGTGGGTAGGAATTAGGATGGAAGAGAGATGCAAAGGGTCAAGGGAGTGAAAACAGAATGTCTCCTCTGAACTGAGGCAAAGGATTCAACATGGAATGGAAAATGGATAGCACAAAGTAGAAGCCTGGCGTGACATATTCAGGCATAAAACACTGCCAAATCCCAGATAAGGCTACTGCTTACACTAGCGTGCAAGTTAACTTTTCTCTAACAGAGTTCTACCTGTAAACCGAATAGCCTTTATAGAATGTCTTAGCTCTTGATTCCTACAGCAAGTTCCATATTTCAACAGCTTATACCTGTTATTACTCCTGCTTAAATTCAAGTTTTCTGTATTTTCTAGAATCCTTGATCAATTTTCATATTCCCATTCCACTGTTTCTTCACTCTTAAATTACTTATCTTCTTCACCCTTCTAATCATTCTGATACTTGTCTGCGTTGGTGACTTGGGACATGATCAGGGAACAGTTGCTACACAACCTCTTGGGTTCAAGAACTGTGTAAGAGCCTGCCAAGGAAGTGCAAGTGACTGATGTGTGGGTGTTGGGTGCTGCAGTGGAAAACAGTATTCTGTATTTCAGTGACATTGAGGCCGGCAGTTTGTCACAGGATTCGGAGGCTAACATTGAGGATGAGGTGGGTGTGGACTGCCTTCTCAGGGTGGCGGGCCGTTCTGCTGCTAGTGTCATGTCAGCAACGAGTGTTGAAGCCTAAGGTGCGGCAAGTAGCGGGTGAGACATAGGTGTCAGGAGAGCTTGAAGGCACCTGTGTGGTGGAGAAGGGGCCTCAGCCTGAGTCTTCTCTTGGCGAAGGAGGAAGGTGAGCACAGGGGTTCCTGTTCTAATTCCATAAAGTGACATAGTAACACCTGTTCACACTCAGCTATAAGGTGGGAGCCTCGTTGTTTAGCCTACAGCTATGGGTCACAAACCTGACTTGCAGCTGCAAAAATTTACTTTTTCATGGTTATGATTCGTTTTTATAATATATCTCGAACACACATAAATATGTATACTAAAGTATGAATTTTCAATTTTTTCTTAGCTTATTGTTTCCTGAGTATTTTGTTCGATTATTTTACAATAATGTTCATAACACTAATTTAATCCACAACATTACAGCTAATGAAACGGGCAACAGTAATCATGTGCATTGTGAAAAGGTCACTTGCTGTGATGTCGCTTGGGGGCAGGGTCAAATGTCATCACTTCTGTGATGTCATGATAGGTTGAGGGTCGTGTGATGTCACTTCCGCTACCCCTCACCTTTTGGTGAAATGACGTCCCTGGAGGCGACTGAGAGTGATGAACACTAAAAACTAATTTCCTCATTTCACCATTTTAGTACTGGGACAGGGAGGATGCCTGCACAATACTGTGAGGGTCAGGCGTGACCCTTTAATTATGGTCAGGCAAGCCCAATTGACAATCTGCACATGCAACCTGTCAAGTGGTTGCAGATGTATAAAGGGAGAGCCAGTAAGTAGCATAGGAGAGAGCAACAGGGAGGACTGTGTGGGAGAGACCAGCAAGGGACCTTTTTTATGAAGAGAGTGATAAACCTGACAGTATTCTCGAACCTACTCCCCTAGGATTTTCCATTCAGGTGGCCAGGGAAGGGTCATCGCTTTTGGATCCCAACCCTGGTGATGGACAAGCAAGGGAGGAACACCTGAGTGGAGTGCCAGGAGTGATTGGGAGGATACCCAATGGCAAAACATGGTATTACCCCAGTGCCAATAATAGCCCAACCAACTCTCCCTTAGGCTTCATGTGGTATCTTCAATGTCACCCCATCTCCCCATCCCCATTGCCAACAAATACTGAGACGAGGAGGAGGGAACTAAGAGCAGTAAAGATTACCCATAGGAATAACATGCGGAAAGTAAGGAAAACCTACCATAGAAGGAACTCCAGTTGCTTCACTAATAGTCAGGCAGAGTCATGCATTTAATAATGACCCTTCACACCTTACTCCAGTTGACTGCTGTTACCACCATACAAGGTTAGATCTTTCACAGGTAAATGAGCGAGCTGGGGAGACATACTGGACCAGAGAAGCCAAGAAGCTGGGAGCTGCAGAAAGAAGGATCCGGAAGAGAACGGCATGGTGCAACGTTGCCCAGGGTTTGTGAGGGGCTGCAGCGTGGCTAGGGAGCCGTGTCTCCAGAGAGCTGGAGCGAGGCAGTTGGTATCCTGCTGGCGGTGTCCATGCAATTGCTTGTTCCCTTGGCCCATGTGCCAGGCCCAAGGGTGTCTGAGGGGAAGGTGGTGAGACCCTGACCTCGACCCAAAGCATCCAGGAGAGACCGCTCACCAGCACTACGCTACTCTGTGGAGGGAGGGAGGGAAGAATGGGAGGGAGGGAGGGAAAGATGGAAGGGAGGGAGGGAAGGAAGGGAGGGAGGGAGGGAGGGAGGGAAGGATGGGATAGGGAGAGAGACACACACTTGGGAGCGTGCAGGTGGTTGGAGCGGGAAAGGGAGAAAAGCAAGATTTATAAAACAGCATGGAGCGGAAAGCAAGAAATACATTTTAGAGAAACGGAAAGTAAGAAAGAAAGAACAAGGAAAGAGTAAAGGAGGCGAAATCGCGCTAGTGGCACAGAAGTCAGAGAAAGGCACATTAGCAGCACAGAAGTAAAAGTGAAATCCAGAGTAAAAGAAAAGTGTGCGAGCGACCCGGAAAGAAGGATAACAAGTGCAGGTCTGCACGGAAGAGTGAAAGAAGTGTGCAAGAGGCATGATAGGAAAAGGACAGGGGCAAGTGTGCATGACAGAGGATGGGAGGAGGGGAACGTGCAAGAGGCACAACAGAGAGAAAGGAAAAGACAGTGCAAGTGTGCATGACAAACTGAAAGGAATACAGACAGATGAAAGTGGTGCAGGAAGCACCTGAAGGTATAAAGTACAAAGGGAAGCAAGTGTAAGAAATAAAGAGGGGCAAAGGATCAGAGTGGTCGCGCTTAGGAAAAGCAAAGAACCTGGCGTTTTTTGCAAGCCTCTGATTCCACCCCATGAAGGACTGTATGTGAGAGAAACTGTATATAAGGAAAACGTACATCCTGAAAAGCTGAAGTTGTGTTTGAAACTAGAGGGGCCTAAGCTTGGGGAAGGGCACCCTGAGAACCCTAAAAGGAATTGTGATATATTTTGTTGTTGGAAATTGAAAGGGGCCTAAACTTGGAGAACGGAACCCTGAGAAGCCTACCAAAGAGATCCAAGTGCATCCTGATAAAACAGACTTTGTGTTTGCAAGCTGGAAGGGGCCTTAGCTTGGGGAGGGGAACCCTGAGACGCCCAACCAAATTATAGACGTGTTGTTTTAGTGATTAAAGGATTGAAGCTTGGGGTGGCAACCCTGAGAAGCTACAACAAGGAACTGTTATTTTTGTTTTGTGGTGCTTGGAACTTGGACAAGTTGAAACTTGGGGGAAGAGAACCCCAACAAACCCAAAGACACTGAAGGTATTTGAAATCACTACCAGGGCTCTGTGCAGAAAGTCTTAAGAAAAGGTCTTAAGAACAGCTCTTTTTGATTGAACTCCTTTTTGTGACATTGACTAAACTACAGCTGGTGAGAAGACCACCTGAAACCTACTTTGGTTTCCAATGTTCTGTTAACCCACTATTTACTTTTTTAAAGAATTCCTATCACATTTTTTGTAAAGAGTTGCGGGCAAGCATAGGTTTACAGGCAGGTGGATGTTTATTTTGAACTATTAGATGGTGACGGCCATTGGAAACATCAGTTAAGGGAACCATCCCTTTAGAGATAGGACCAGTCAGGCATTACACCAACCCAGGAACCTTAGTAAATAGGTTTTAAAACAAACACCTTTCAGTCTGTGTCTCTCTTGATACCATGCTGTCTCACAGGGGGTAACCATGGTGGGACCTGAGGAGGAGCCAGGAGACCGGGCCGACATCCCAGAGGTCCTGTGGAGCCAAGGTAAGTTGGGCAGTTAGGCTGCCACAGGTGTGGGAGCCTCCATGTGGGAGGACGAGCAGCCGGAGCTGCGAGCGAGCAGGAAAGAAGATGTCATCAACCTCTGTGCAGAGGCAGCAGAGCTGCTGGCGTGTGCAAGAATGCACCTTGCGTGCAAATGGGGCTTGCAGATGCCTGCTCACCAACCTGAAAAGCAGACAAGAAGCAGCAGGAGCCGCTGGGAGGGACGCCGAGGACCGGTGAGTGTCGGGAAAAGCCACTCGAAAGGCGGCGCAGAGGTAACGAAGTACCGAATTGAATGGACATTTGAAATTGAGCATATTCAATGCACATTGAATACCGAACTGAATGAAACCTTGAAATTAAGTATATTGAATACGGAATTCAATAACACTTTATGGGCAAAGCAAATAGCAGATGACAGCAGAGGGAAAGTGCCCAAGTGAAAGCAACTTACGGAAAACAGCGGAAGTGCAAAATAGTGCCAAAGAAAGGTGGGGCATAAGCAAGAGCGCCACAAAGTGAACTTTATGAATTAATGCAGTGTGGCAAGGCCAAAGACTGGCAAGAGGTGTGTGACACGTTACGGCAAAGCCAAGAGGATAATCAGGAGAAACCAGAAGAGTCTAACACTGCACATAAAGCCAAGAGGCAGACAGAGGAGCTACGTGAACGTGACTCTGTACACAGGGGCAAGTACATAAGAACCTGTGTGGGCTGAAAAGCCTCGGGATCTTGGTTGCATGACCTGTGATGGATGGACCGTGTGGTCTGACAACAGCGCCTAGACCAGTAAGCCCTAAATTCTGAAAACCAAAGACATTGTGAAACCAAGGAGAAGCACTGTAAGTGAGCTGGTGATGCAATCGAGAAGGAGGGTCAGGTTGACCTAGAGTTGTGGAAGTGGCTGAGATAGTCTTGGGGAAGGGAACCCCGAGACTTGAGGAACTGTAAGTGTTGTTTTGAGAACGAAGCCTCAAGACCATTTTCTTTTGAACTGTGATGCTTGGAACTTTGGGAAGGGAACCCTGAAGATTCTGTGGAACTGTGTTGCCTTGAACGTGAGAAAGGTAATCTTGAGACTTTTGTGACTCTTTCTTGAACTTGGGGAAGGGGAGCTGAAAAGGAAGCCAAGAGCTGGAAGAAGCTCAAGACTTTGTGTTAATCACAATTTCCTGGATTATTGACATCCCTATGCATTTTTTAGCTTTAGTTGTGAGGGCAAGCATACGTTTCCGACACAGACAAATATTTAAGTTGAACTCTTTGACTCACTTTCCTTAGTTTTGTTTAGGTAGGGAAATCCCACCTTAGCATAGGACAAGGTAGGCTCCTACCATCCTGACATTTGATTTAATAAAGTATTTTAGTTTGAACTTTGAATCTGTTGTCTGTGTCTTGCTTCATGATGCCTTCACAGATATCAAGTGACTTACTTTCTTACTTGAGAACCAAAGTGATTTGCTCTGCAGGAAGTGTAGGAGACTGGAAGGAAATAGAAACCCACAGGAGGACTTTGGAGGATCCCTTCCTCCAGCCCTTCTGCTCCATCTGACTGTCCCAATTATGCCCCCTTCCCAAGCCTGCAGCCACAAAGGCCCTTTGGCATGCAACACCCTTGTCTGAGGGTGGCCCTTTTGTTGTGGGTGTGCAATTTTGAAGCTTGGTTCCCAGGAGTGGCTGGGAGTTTCCTGGGACATAGAGCTGTTACCCAACCTCACAGGGGATTAATGGAGACACAGCCTTCCGTCCCATTGTCTTGCTGGCTGAGGAAAGAAAGTGAGTCTGACTAGAATCCACATAGCTTTTCCATGGCTGGCCTATACTGAGTGTTGGCATGTTTGACACAAATCTGATGTGGCTTTAATAATTGTGCAGACAATCAGTCACCATGTCAACTCGGGTATGGCCTACTAGAGATTGTCCTGCCACTAGACCAAAAGTTGATCATAATTATGGATTTGGGTCTGAGGTGTAGCTTTAAATGGAGCCTCTTTCTGCAGTGACTTTGCTGTTACGGCTCTGTCAAACAGGGCACCTACCACCTGTGAACCTGCTCTGTGCCACTGAAGAGAAAGAGCTGCAGCTAGGGAGACTGATGCAGCAGGGTACAGGTGCGCACACTGCTTTTGGTATGGAGCATTCTCAAAGGGGGTTGGGTGTTAAGAAGACCACCCTTTCTGAGATGGATTACCCGCATCATTTTATTATTATTTTTTTTTTAAAGCCAAGTCCTTGGCACGTGGTATTCCTTCCCAGGTGTATGTATCTGGATGATGTCACTATTTTGCAGGACACGGGATTTAAACCTTTCCCTTTATTTAGGATTCACTGTAAGTTCGATACGAAAGCAATGATGCATGGCAATGCGAACAGCTGGCTCTATCCGGTGGTTATGATATGTACTTTTGCTTCAGATTTTCTGCTAAGGTGAAGTTAATTTGAAAGAAATATGGTCAAGGAATGGTATTGCCAAGGAATCGTAAACATTAAAAAATGAGATGGTAAGAATCTACAGGTAGATCACTTACACAGAGGAAAATAACACTGCTAGAGTGACATCAGGGATCTTGAATTAAAGAAACAATGGGGATCCTCAGCAGTTCTGCTGTCTCACGTGATAGCCATGCTAGGGGATTTATGTACCCATCATTTTCCCCCAGACTCGATTATCAGGATGTTGAACATACTCTCAGCTTTTTTAAATCATGGCCACCAAGGAGCCTAACACCAAGTTTATGCCTTATTGCTTTCTTATTTTCATATAATCTAGTAATATGAGAATTCAGTGTTTTAAGAGTTTTGGACTGGTAAAATGTGTTTTTCACTCATAGGGGTATGCACTTGCCAACAAGATTGTCTCCATGTCCACTTGGATTTTCTGCTGGATCGCCCATTGTTGTGACATCAAATGTGCTTCCTTTCTGTAGGTGGCACATGTCCACTCCAAAGGAGCTAATGTAGTTATTTCTAAAAAGGTTTCCTTATTTAACGCTGTAGCAGGTGTGCTGGTTGAAATCATACACGTTAAACCGGTTGTGCTTCGCAAGCTGTTCAGTTGATGCTTGGGTCTCATCTATACATTCACTGGGTTGAGTAGGCAAGTCATACCGCAATAAACCTAATTTCTGAGGCTGTATGTGTTTAATGGTCTGCACTGCTAGTACCAGAACGTTCTGTCCATGTACCTTTAAGTTGTCCTGTTCAAGGGTTTCAGTATTGTATTGTTCATGTTTTTTTTCTGTGCATAGGTACTCCAAAGCAGCTTTTCATTTGAGATCTGTCACTTTGACTTTTTCCATGCACGAGCAGCTCATCTATTCCTTTATTTTCCTTTGAAACTTGGGATGTGTAAAGTAGTCACACTTTTATAATGTGTGTATGCGGGGGGGGGACTAAAAAGCATAATACAAAGAATAAAACAGTGAATGAGCTACATACGACATGTAACCGAACACTACATTGTTTGTGAATTATTCCAATGTTTCTTTTCTTTCTTTAGGGATTTCTTGAAGTCACCTATTTGTTTTACGGCTATTATACAGTAGACACCGTGAGCTACGACAGCTACAGCTACAGTGTGCCTCTTGCATACTTGTTGGTCACAATTGCTTATCTTTTAATAAGCCTTCTCTGGATAGTAAAAAGGTAATATTCTTAGCAAATCTTGCTGTCCTGATTCTGTGCTGTTTACCTTTCCCATGACTTGTGGCAATGCTACAATGCCTTTTTCATGCAATTCTACCCTTCATCTCATTGTGGTTCCCGAATAAACATGCCAAGTTATTGGTGGCCATTCCGGACATAATTCAAGATTCATAAATGTATATACTGAACACTGAAATGTATACAATACTTACTGAGATGTTTGTCATACATGGCGATGCATACATTAGATACTGTAACATACACACTGTACAGAAACATTCTGTACTGAGAGGTATATACTGTATTTTGAGATACATGCATTATATATTGAATTCGATATACTGCATGCTGAGATACATTCATTGTATACAGAGGTAGATACTGTATAGTGAAATTCACATGATATATTGACGCATGTATGCATATGCACTGTTCACTGAGGCACATTCTATACTGAGATCTATACACAGTATTTTGAGATGAATACATTATGTATGCATCAATATAACATGAATGCATGTCAATTTAGTGTGTACATCTCAGTATATACTTATTTCTGATGTTTGTTAATCTGCTTAGAATCACATGCTGTGCATAGGTCCGACATCCAGTGGTCACTGCGGAGTATTGCATTTTGTTTTCGTAGTCGAAAAGGGGACGTCGACAAGGCGTGTCTGTAACACTATCCCTATAGTGACGTGTGTTGTACCCACAATCCCTCACGCGTCGAGGTCCCTCAGATTGTTTTTTTCCGCCCAGCTACTGGTCGCCTTTACATACATTGCATAGCAACCAATGAGATTACATAGTGAGATGTGCATGCTTCATTCTAATAACTCGACTACCATAAAATAATTGTACGATAGAAACCTAGTAAAAAAAAGTACCTTCAAGGCTCGAAATTGAGGGGAGCTGGGATCTATTTAACTCCTGCTTTTAGTCTAGAAGAGCATGGTTAGATTGACATCAACAGCCTCCAGGAGCAATGTTTGGCTCCCAAGGCCAACTGATGTCAAACATGCACACCTATGTGAATCTAACTCTGTGCATTTGGGACAAATGATAAATGAACTTTTGGACACATCTATATGACATTTAAAACATAAGTCATAAATAATGGATACAAAGATATTTTTCCATCTTATGTGGAAATTAGATTTGCAGAATACTTTGTTCCCCAGTGGTAGCTCCTGGTCACTCTTTACCCAAGAGCCGGATACCCAAGAGCTTTTGGCTCCTGCTTTCCTAATCTGAATTTTCAGCCCTGTGCAATGCCTACAGCACCTTGCACGGACTCACATGCACATTCATTATGTGCGCTGAGCTCTTGCATATTTGTGGCAAATATTTATAACCATCCAATTAAAAAATTCTGCTGCCTGGTACATTTAGGTGCCAGAGGTACAGGCACCATCCATCTGTTTCGAAACTAGGTGAAAGATTTAAGTTTTGATTAAAAGCATGCTTAAATCTTTCACCTAATAGTGTGCGGCATGCCCCTGCAGCAGCATGATAATCATGGGCATTGCGCATTCGTGCTAGTCCAGGCTGGTCCGGAGTGTGGCGCGGCCTCTGCTTTGTTGAGGAGGTTGGGAGGGGAGCTTCATCAGCATGGCTCATAAGGGGCTCCCCAAATGTACCCACAATCTGATAAAAATAAAAAAACAAGCACAGAGGGAGAAATACTTCCTTATAGGTCTCTGTGTGTGAACAGTATTGTCATCAATGCAGGAGGGAAACCTAGGAAAAGAGGTTAATATCTGAAACTGGTACATACTCAAAGGCTTTGGGGAAAGGTATGTGCTGTGGGCAAAATTGAAACATGAGCTTGGTGCTAGATCTCGGGGATGACTGTGAAGCTAAGAAGCCTGCTAAATCCTAGTTAGGGAATCTTTGGGAAGATTGGGAATAAACATAGTGTGATCCTTGAATCACATCGAGTCACCTACGCTGCACGATTAGTACAAGTATCCTATGTTGTTTATATCGCAGTTACAGCCACCCTTCCAATTTTTCTAACTGCAAATGTCAAAACTGACAACGTAGAAGACTGATTCAAGTGAAAATGGGAATCTAATTTGAACACAAAAACCATTGATTCATCCATGCAATAAGCCCAAACCTCAGTCTCTCTTCTTGCATATGCATTTGAAACCAAATATTTTGTTTTAGATGGCTGTTTTGGAAGGTCATGCTAAATGTAGGCCCAAAAATAAATTTAGTTTTGGAAAGGCTAAAGAAGTCTAAGTGATCTATTTTTGTCCCTATGAAGAGCATTTCTGATCAAAGCACTCACTAATGCATTCTTGTTTAATAATACAAACATATAGAAATGATGTCTAACGTTGTTCAAATCCAATCAGTCAACTCAACAATTTTAAAAACTCTTCTTTCCTGCAAGCTTAATTTGCTTACTAGGGTGTTAACTTGTGCTCTAAACTGGTTGTTTTACAAGCACTGAAAGACGCTTTCATGCCTGTTAATTTCAAAAATCCAGGGCCCCCAGACAGCCTGGCTCCATACTACCAGGACCTTTGTGGAAACTGTAAGGGCTTGCGTGGGCTTGAGCCTCAGATATTTGAGTACACTTTCAGGTTGACAGGTGCATAGGTAAACCTTCTGATCGGCACTCATTTATGTGCAATATTCTGCAACAAAAGTAAGAAATGCCTGTTTTTGGATCATATGTGCAGATTTATAAATATGATCTAGAGTTTCGGGGATTTCGAGACAAATGGTGAGCGGTTTATTATGCAAATTACTTGCATGTATACTCTAATGTATAGCAACATGTTTTAATATACAAATGATGTGCAAGATGATGGTTTCAAAAGACCACATGAGTGCAGGATATGTGGAGTTTCAATCTTGCAGGGAAGTGCTTTGCAAAATCTTTGAGCACAGCACACACAGCATTGTATGCGCAGCCTTTAGGAATGCAGTTTAAAAACACTACATGTTGTGACAGTATGCGATGCAGTTAATTTACACCCTGCAGTAATGTGTGCTTTGTATACATATGGGCATGTATCCTTCTGCCAATTTGGTGTAGTCCGCATCCAGCTGCTTCTGGTGTTAAATGCATAAGAATCATTCATACTTGGAATAAAGCTATGCATGTATGACAAAAGGAACATTTGTTAACACTTGAATGTTGTGTAGGCAGAAGAGTCCTCTGTCCCCAAATGCCACACAGAGAGAACTCAGTCTCTCCCTGTGCGACCATTGAGGCCACAGGTGGAGATGGTCAACTCCGGAACCGCGAACCTCTGGGACCCCAATCCGCTGCAAGAAAATACTGATTAAGTACCAAGCAAATGACAGTAAATTACAGTACCAAATAATGTGAAAAGGTCTTACCAGAGGGGTCAGGAGAAAGGTAATGAACCTATGAGGTAGGGGTCCGGGACTCGCGTGGGCAGATAGACAGTAGTCCCAAAAATGGCGTGAGCACCACCTGATGACAAGAACGTGATTTGATACTGTGAAGCTTGAAGCAAGAAGTTCCAAGAAAGGCCAGATGCAAAAAGAGAAATCAGTTTTGCAGTGCAATGAACAGTCCAAGTTCGATGCACAGGATGATCCAAAGTAACAAAGCCAGCAAGATAATCCAAGCGAAGTTCAAGTAAACAGGCCGAGGTCAAAAATCCAGAAAAGTCAAGAAATCCAAAGAAACACGTAACGCCAAACAGGTTGCAAAGAACAGCTGTGAAGCAACGAGTCCACGGAAAGCCGCGTTTAAATACTTGCGGTTCTGGCATTACTTCCCGTCACATGACGTGCTGCCGCATCACCTGATTGGTTTTCCGGGTCACGTGAGTATACAGTGCTGGTCACGCGACGCAGAAGCATAGTAGCGTTCCGCCGGTAACCTAGGCGCCAAGGAAGGTGCCAATGCAAGAAAGGACGCAACCTGGAGACCATTCTGTTGCAGCTTAGGCGTGCAAGTGCACGCGAGTCATCAGGAGGCCCACGTGAGTACCGAGATATGAAGGGGAAATGAGATGGGACAGAGGGAGCGGGGCGAGCTATGGTGATTCTAGAGTTTTGGGCATGGTGAGCACGGGCAGGAGTGGCAGTATTGTCAGGTGTGTGTACAAGAGTGTGTGTGACAGAGCCCCCCCCCCCAAAGGCCCACGACCTTGTGGGCAGGAAGGATGATCCCTTTCAAAGCGAGCCACCAAGCGAGGAGCATGGACATCAAAAGCAGGGACCCAAGAGCGCTCCTCCGGACCATATCCAACCCAATCCACCAGGTACTACAAGCGTCCCCGGCAGATAAGAGAGTCCAAAATGCCAGAGATCTCGTAGACATCCGGGGCCGACAGGGACAACGGGGCAGAGCGGACGCGAAGACGGGAAGGATCCGGACAAGTGTTACACTTCGGGCTTCCTTGCAGAATACCTGGCAGAATACGACTCCTTGACAAGCTCCTCTGTGGACCAGATACAGGTTGCCATGGCGCCTGTACAAACTACGACGGAGTACGTGTCAGCTGACACGTCCTGTACATGGAAGACGTACGTCAAGACACGCCCCCATACGGCTTCAAAACCACCGTCTTTCAAGGGGCTCGTTGCTGCTAATTAGCGTTACAAGCTACAGCGGTTACGTCCGTTTACTCCTTGGTGACTTCTCCGCACAAATTCCTAATCTGCTTACCTGGTTTTGACCCTTGCCTGGCTTCTGGATTGGCTTGCCTCCTCCTTTATTCCTGTCGTGCTTGCCTGGCTTTTGACCTGGAACGTTATTGGATCCTGCTTCCTGCTGTCTCTTGCGGTACTTCATTCCAGCTAGCTGCTACTAGACGCGGAACCACTTTACCTTCCTCGCAGGTGACTTGCTATCAACCATTCGGAACTTTCTACGCCTTATCTGGATGCGTGTGTGCTCAGGTACATACATTGGCAATTCCATCCCTGCTATTAATTTTCTCCACTGCCTTGTTTGGATCTTCACCTTTTGTTGAATTCTGGGACATTGAGTGACTATATTGTGAACTTGTCTTCAAGTGCATATAAACGCTTTGCTGATACTACACCAACCCGGCATAAGTGCGACCCTCGTGCCGTTTGGGGTTATTTCCCTATAATAACATTGCTGTTTGTTATTTTCTCCTTTCGTTGTCTTCTGTTTCTTGGACTACTTTCCATTCTCAAAATATCCATATTTCAGGTTAGTTGTTATTGGTTCGATACTTTAGGAAGTCTCTTTAGAATTATTCCCACTCATTGTGTTTACTCATATTTTTGTAGATTCATCCCGGGGAAGCTCCACTCCAATACTTATCTAGGTATATTCCTGTAAACATTGCAATATCAGACATATCCCTGACACAAGCAGTAGCAGCTGGATTGGATGAGGCCGCGAGGTCAGGTATAGGCAGAACACGGGGATGCTGGTCATACAAGACATAAAAGGGGGAGAAACCAGTGGAGGCATGAACCGCATTGTTGTAAGAGAATTCAGCGTGACGGAGGGAATGCAACCAGGTGGATTGTTGTTTAAGTATCAGACACCGTAGGTACTGTTCCAAAGTCTGATTGACCCTTTCGGTCTGACAGTCAGTCTCTGGATGATAGGCAGAGGAATACCGGACATCGATACCCAACAGCTTGGTCAAGGCTCGCCAGAAGCGTGAGGTAAACTGAGAACCCCTGTCCGACACCAAGACAGAAGGTAAACCAAATAGGCAAAACACAGAGTCAAAGAACATTTTGGCCATGGTAGGGGCAGAAGGAATACCTTTACAGGGGATGAATCGTGCCATCTTGGAAAAGGAGTCTACTACCACCCATATGGTATCAAAACCTTGCACTTGTGGGAGATCTGTAATAAAGTCCATGGACAAGGTATGCCAAGGCTTAGAGGGTACCAGTAGAGGAAGCAACAAACCCAGAGGACGTCCCCTACGGGGCTTACATTGAGCACATATGGAGCACGTGTTGACGTAGGAGTCCACGTCCCTTTTCATGCCCGGCCACCAGCACCAACGCTGCAAGAGGGCTAACGTGCGTTGTTGACCTGGGTGACAGTTCACAGGGGCGTCATGTGACCACTCAAGAGCCAAATTCCGAGTGTCTGCAGTGGGCAGAAACAATCGATTCAAGACAAAGGGAAGGCCATCGTGAATGACCGGATTCCACTCTGACAACTCATTAGGATGAAGCGATAGCCAATTCCTTACTGCATCCAACAAGGGCATTGATGGTGTGCACAGACAAACTACCTTGGTGTGGTCTAATAATGTGTCACGACTCGCTCCCTTTGCTCCCATTCCCACCACTTGGGGGCATGATTTGGGGTTTATTCCCTACTGGACCTTTCCTCCGAACCTTATGCTACAGTGCTGTGATGAATTGGGAGCGCTAAATCCCTATTTTCCAAGCTACTTCCCTTCCGGATCCATTCCAGGTTTTTGGCAGCCAGCATGCTTCTTTAACCAAATGACTATGCTTCCCAGAATGCCTGGCCCACTGCTCCACCTCCACCCTTGCAGGACAAGGTTGGGTGGAGGATAGGTAACAGCTGTGGCTGCAGGTACAGCAGTCAGCACACCTGAGGCGTGTGCTCGTTAAGCAGCTTTAAAAGCCTCAGTCTTACTTCAGTCCAGCGCTGGTCATCGTTTGCAGTGTTCCTGTTGTGACTAGTCCCTTGTTCCTTGTTCCTTGCCTTTGTACCTAGTTCCTAGTTCCTGTTTTCTTGTTCCTCCGCCCTGAATCTTGGATTCATGCGCTAATTGATTTCTGCTCCCTTGATTCCCTTTTTGTCTTCCTCTGTTTGCAGGCAGCATTTCTCAGTGCTTTCCCCTTTTAGATGCAGCCCAGTTTGTCTGTGTTCTATATTTCTTTGACTGTCCTTTGCTGCTGTAAACCCGTATGCCTTAGCCTTCCTCTTAGATTAGCTTCCTGTCTTTTCCTTGGAGGGGTAGGGAGAAGTTTGCATTGGTTATTTCGTTTTTCCCTGCTCCTGATCCTTACTTTCTGTTGGGATCCATTCCATGTTTTCCATTGCACTTCTGCATTTATTTCCCATTTGATTATTAGGTGTGGTGTGTGGTTGTAGCTAGCTCCTGTGTGAATGCTTATGTTTGCCTCACTAATTTGTAATCACTATTCCAACTTAGGTATTTAGTTTTCCTCCCATTGCTGTTCTAGCCTTTCGGGGTCCCAGTTTCATCAACAGGATTCGTGGGCTAGCTGACATTCAAGAGGTTTATCTTGTCCTCGTGAGTACAGTTCTTTAGTTCCCTTATTTAATACCATCAAGAGTGTTAGTTCACAGATCCTGTCATTGCTTGCCCTCCACGTGGGTTTAGCGCTGTCAGTACCTGTAACAGCAATTGGGGGTAAGGCGCTTGCCGACTTTCCTCGCGGTCAGGTGCTTACCCCACATCCCTTTTCATATATTGGTTTTGATGTCACACTCTATTTGCACTCCTGGGTTCTAGCATACATGAGTCGTTGTTCCTGTGTGCACATTTCCCTTGCCATATTCGCTGCCTTTGTACTCGCCTGACTAATCCTGACATAATGTTTCAGGGTAAACGGGCAAAGAAATTCCCTCAGGAGAACGTGACAGAGCATCGGCCTTCCCATGAGCCGACCCAGAGCGATGACGTATCTGGAAGTCAAATGCTGCAAAGAATAGATGCCACCTCACTTGTCTACTATTGAGACATTTTAAGGAAGCTAGATCCTGCAGATTCTGGTGATCCGTGAGGACCGTGACCTGATGCTTGGCACCCAAGAGATGATGCCGCCAAACACGAAAAGCATCCATGACCGCCAGTAGTTCCTTTTCGGTCACGGTATAATGTGTTTCAGGGATGGTGAACTTGCGGGAGTGGAAAGCGACCGGGTGCAAGCGGCCTCAGGAGCGACAAGTCTGTGAAAGGACTGCACCTAAAGCAAAAGAAGAGGCATCTGCCTCAACAATAAAAGGGAGATCTGGATCAGGATGCTGAAGGACCGGAGCCGTAGTGAACGCAGTCTTCAATGTTTCAAATGCGTTTTGGTGTGTATCTGTCCACAAAAAGGGTGTATGAGGGCTGGTCAGGGCAGTGAGAGGAGACACAATGGACGAGAAGCCGGAGATGAAACGTCTATAGAAATTCGCGAATCCCAAGAATGATTGTAGTGCCTTTAAATTCGCAGGGACGGGCCAGTCTGAAACAGCTGTCACCTTGGAGTGATCCATGGACAAGCCGGCAGGGGTGATGCAGAACCCAAGAAAATCCACACTGCTGACATGAAATTGGCATTTCTCTGGTTTGGCGTACAAAGAGTGTTTCTGTAATCGTGAAAGTACTTCACGGACATGATGTACATGCTCATCTGGGGACTGAGAAAAGATTAGAATGTCATCAAGATATGCCACCCGAACACATCCAAGATATCGCTTAGGATGTCATTCATGAACCTTTGGAACGTGGCAGGGGCATTGCACAGACCGAACGGCATGACTGTATATTCAAATAAGCCATACCGGGTACAGAAAGCGGTCTTCCACTCATCGCCGGAACGGACGCGGACCAAATTGTAGGACCCACGTAGATCCAACTTGGTGAAAATGGTAGCATGTGCAAGGTGGTCAAGTAAAGCTGTAATGAGGGGAATGGGATACCAGTTCTTTCTTGTAATAGCATTAAATTGTCGGTAATCCACACATAGGCGTAAATCACCCTTTTTTAGGGACAAAGAATATGGGACTCGCTGCAGGTGAGATGGAAGGTCGTATGTGTCCCAATTTCAGGGCCTTTTGGATATGAGCTAGCTCCTCTGACGGTGAGAGGGAATAGATCCGTCCTGTAGGTATCGTGGTGTCAGGGAGTAGATCGATGGGGCAGTCGTATGGGTGATGTGGTGGTAGGACCTCAGAAGAACCACGATCAAACACATTTACGAACTCTTGGTATTCGGGGGGAATGCTCGTGGCTACTAACCCCACTATGTGTTCTCACGATGACTCTTGCGAGTCGGACACGGTTAACTGAGCAATTGCATGAGCCGGGTTGTCACTGCTTGTGTCTGTGGATAGGCAGACTTTTTGACAAATTTCTTATTCGAAATGAACCAAATCCTAACTTCCAGTCAATGAGTGGGTTATGTTCTTGGAGCCAAGGAATTCCCAATATGAGACCAAACTGGGGCATGGCAATGAGGTCAAAACTTAGTTTCTTTGTGTGTGGATTGGATTGTCATTAACATGGGTGCCATTTGTTGTTTAATCGGGCCAGACACCAGAGAGGTATCATCCACTGCATGTACGGGTTCTGGTCTAGTCTTGGCCAAAAGAGGTAGATTTAAAGAGTTAGCCAAGGCAATGTCAATGTAGTTACCCGTTGCCCCTAAGTCTATTATAATGGTGACAGGATGTGTAATAGTAGATGTGGGGTGAAGTGTGGCCTGTACTTGTACAGGCCTAATACGGCCAAAAGCAGGAATCGGGTTCGGGGTATGGTGAGAATAGCTCGATCCCGTCCCCGGTTCTAAGATCGAGCTGTCCTAAAACCCTGAGTCTTGGTCTTTGGACGCCGTGGGCACTCCTTCACAAAATGATCAACTAGACCACAATAGTAACAAGCATTATCCACCCTCCTACGTTCTCTTTCCAGAAGGGGAAATCGGGCTTCTAATTCCCCCTATTTGCATGGGTTCTGATGAGGTGTCAGATGCAGAATGTGATGTAGGGAGGGTGACTGAGTGAGAGAACCCAGCCTCTGCTCTTCTTTCAGATCTTCGTGCATCTACCTGGAGGGCGAGGTCAAACAAATCATGGAATGCAGTAGGTAGTGAAGGGACCACTGACAAGCCGCTGATGGATGACGGTATTAGCGGCAGCCATGTCTGCCCGTAGTACTGTGATGGCTTGGACTATAGCGGACATGGGATCTTCAGCATTTCCCTCCATTGCCTATACGACAATATGGCTTCACAGTCTGTTAAGACTTGAATGTCGTGTAGGCAGAAGAGTCCTCTGTCCCCAAATGCCACACAGAGAACTCAAAGTCACACCCTGTGCGACGGTTGAGGCCAAACGTGGAGATGGTCAACTCCGGAACCGCGAACCTCCGGGACCCCAATCCGCTGCAAGAAAATACTGATTAAGTACCAAGCAAATGACAGTAAATGACAGTACCAAATAATGTGAAAAGGTCTTACTAGAGGGGTCAGGAGAAAGGTAATGAACCTATGAGGTAGGGGCCCGGGACTCACGTGGGCAGATAGACAGTAGTCCCAAAAATGGCGTGAGCACCACCTGATGACAAGAACGTGATTTGATACTGTGAAGCTTGAAGCAAGAAGTTCCAAGGAAGGCCAGATGCAAAAAGAGAAATCCTTTTTGCAGTCCAATGAACAGTCCAAGTTCAATGCACAGGATGATCCAAAGTAACAAAGCAAGCAAGATAATCCAAGCGAAGTCCAAGTAAACAGGCTGAGGTCAAAAATCCAGAAAAGTCAAGAAATCCAAAGGAACACGTAACGCCAAACAGGTTGCAAAGAACAGCTGTGAAGCAACAAGTCCACGGAAACCCGCGTTTAAATACTCGCGGTTCTGGCATTACTTCCCGTCACATGACGTGCTGCCGCATCACGTGATTGGTTTTCCGGGTCACGTGAGTATACAGTGCTGGTCACGCGACGCGGAAGCATAGTAGCGTTCCGCCGGTAACCTAGGCGCCAAGGAAGCTGCCAAATCATGAAAGGACGCCACCTGGAGAGCGTTCTGTTGCGGCTTAGGCGTGCAAGTGCACGCGAGTCATCAGGGGGCCCACGTGAGTGCCGAGATGTGAAGGGGAAATGAGGTGGGATAGAGGGAGCGGGGTGAGCTATAGTGATTCTAGAGTTTTGGGCATGGTGAGCATGGGCAGGAGTGGCAGTATTGTCAGGTGTGTGTACAAGAGTGTGTGTGACAACATTCTGAATTCAAAATACAATATTTATTGCAAATGTATGCCTTGTCTCCTTTCATTTACTGTCACCAGGACCATTTTTATTTAATAAAAAAAATTATAATATATATATATATATATATATATATATATATATATATAGTGAAGGGACTGCCATATTTTTATGGTTCAAATGTGTACTGTAAGATCCATTGCCTGCTGCTAAACAACAGTATTAAAGACAAATAAACAATCACTTTATGCCCTGAGATTAATCTTGTCAATTCGTCCCTTCTCTCCAGAGGGGAGCCACCCCCTGTTAGGCTAGGGAGGTGAGCCCGCTCTGAAAGACTCTCCTGCGGGATCTGGGCAAATGAGACCTCGCTAGGACTGACTCCCCTATCGGGACAAGGACTCAGACCTCCATGACCAGACTACTGTCAGCCTATATGGATACTTCTTTAATTTCTTTGCCTCTATCTAATGGTGCATCTTGCTTGAATGATGCTGTCATGAAGAACACACCCCTTTTTACTGTAAAGACTTATTTAAACTCAGGAAGAACTGTGAACAGAGAGAGAACTCCTATGCAGGGAGCAGAGCGAATCCCAAGCAGAGACGCACCTCTGCGGAAGAGATGCCATGAAGAGGCGGAGCCAAACCAGACCGTGCAGCCGGCGATGGTGTGGACAGCGAGCTAAGCGCTAGCCGAACGCTGGAAGGTTGGTGTCTCATTCGACCAAGCAGCATGGGTGAAAGGGAGAAGCGGAGAACGGGGAACCCTGGTGGAGGGACTGCAATGATGAAGTTATAGGTTATAGCTATGAATGGATGCCAAAACTAACCCCCATCTCCCTATTCTACAGACATCATCTATCGAACGCAGTATGAGGGAAGCAAATGCTCCCACAGAGAGAATAAGGTCGAGAGGAACATATACTGTGGGATAAGAGAATCCACAAGGTACCGGAAGTCTGAGAATCCTGAATGAGCATTTTGAATTGAGAGAACCAGACTGCCTAAAACTAGCAAGCGCTCAATGTAAAGGACCATATGAGAAACATAGACATTTTGTATACAGGTTGGAATGACCTCTGAGACTCCGGGAGCCAGAGAAATCCAAACAGGCAAGTGCTCTTTGTGAATCTGAGCAACAGAGAGACACCCTCGATGTATGCAGGTTGGAAAAGTCAGCAAGGTTGAGAAAGCCTGAGAAGGCGAATGGGGCAGCTGCACTGTATGAGCCAAGTTGACTTGAATATTACCTCTGTACATCCAAGTTGTGGAAACCAACTAGTTCATAAGAATCAAAGATACCAAAAAGGTCAAGAACCCTGTGTAAATCAAAGCAAACTCAAGAAGAATTCTTTGCAACCAAGCCAGGTAAACTGGTGAGATTATGGGAACCTGGGGAACACAAGTGAGCACATTTTCCATCCAAAGCTAATACCAAAGCAGTAGCAAGTCTCCCAGAGAGCCACAAGACTTTGGGGGAGTCTGAGAGCCAGAGACCTGTTCCCACAAAACTTGTCAAAAAAGCAACTGGATCAAGGAACCTCTCAATTTGTCAACTAAGTTCTAAGGCAAGCCCGGATATGTTTTAACAATTTTTTGATCCTTTGAAGACTTTGCTTTGCTGGGCCAGGCAGAGGTGTAACCCTGAGAGCGTGTCCCGATCTCCACCTTTCTGTTTGTTTTCTAAAGTGGTAGGACCAATTAGGAGGTAGGATTTGGACCATGGACATTCATTTTTATAGCAACCCTAGGTTTTAGTTTAATAGGTGGGGGAATGTCCATCATAGAAATAGGGTAAGTTAGGTGTTTTTCCTTTTTAGTTAAAGAAAGAATTGTTGAACTTGTCATTGAGTCGTCAAACTCCTCCTTCTGGTATGCCACATATGGTGTTGGCAGTGGGATTTCAACAACCCAACACAGGGTTGGCTCACGAAATAGTCTCCGCCGACCCAACATACCCATTAATATTTGAGAGAGACTGCTCATCCCCCAGTAGATGTAGGGCTAAGACACCCTGATTGGCCAGTGTCCTATGATCAGCCTAACTTCAACAGAAGTAGGTTGTCCCTCACCTTCCTCCCTTTAACTTCCAAGGCCATCCCACCCGTCAGGAAAAATGTAGAAGGGGAATAATAATCAACTCTTTAGTGCCTGTGACTACTGGATCCCTGGGAGAAAGAAGACTATAATTTATTTAGACATTTATGTAACCATCCGCACTGGTCCGGTAATATATGTATCACCTCCTGCAAAACCTTGGTGGAAGGACGGTCTAATGGTATCACCTAGTTTGCCTTGTGCGGGAGGTTGAAATGTATGAAATGTATCCTCCTGAATTACTCTTCCGACTCCATTAAGATCCAGAGGAAAGACTTGGTGGGGTATTTAATGTGAGGTCTTCCTGGAAAAGGTATGAAACTGGGAGAGTGGAGAGAGAGGTGTAGAGAGCCCTCAGAAACAGTGTCTTAGGAGCTTGACCCTAACCGTAATAAAGTTGACAGGATGAACCATCTCGCTGGGAAACATAGGGTCCTCTAATTTCCAAGTGACCAGGGAAACCTCCTCCCCAATAGGGAAAGAAAACCCTGATAGTCTCGAGTCCACATCCTCTCTCTCTTCCCACCGGAATAGTTTTTCTGTGGAAACAAAGAGGAGGAAGAACTTAACCCTGTTAATATAATACACTGCTACGAGGGGTTTGAGACATACAAGCCTTTGGTGGGGAGTAGAACCACAGGAGATCCTAAGAGATAGCGAAAAGTTCACTGACACTCCCGATGGAGAGATCAGGGGGGGAATCATGTAATGCCACAAGCCTCAGAAGGGATAGATTTCTCACCGTAATTGTATTTCTGATGCTTGTAGCCGGTTAGATTCACATGCGACCCACCCTTCCCCCGCTCGGAGATTAGGTGCATGGATGCTTATGAGCTTGTCTGATACATATCTGCTTGGATACAACTGTACTCAGGCTACACCATGTCAGAAAAATAACAATCTGAGGGACCACGATGCGCTAGGGATCATGGGTACAGTGGACGTCACTCAAGGGATAGTATTACTGGCGCGCCCTGTCGAAGTCCCTTTTCGAGTTTCGAAAACAACAACTGTAATACTCCGCAGCTTCCACTAGATGTCAGCCTATGCCATTTTCTGCTCAAATTTCCAGTGCTACAATGATGACACTCAACTCTTTTTCAGGCTGCCCTCGGCCACCTCCTCTCCCTCTCTCATCTTCGATTGCCTAACTGCCATTCAAGATTGGTGTGCCGCCAATGATCTTTGTCTGAATGCAAGCAAGACGGAGATCCTCCTCATCGGTACACCTTCAGCATCCTTTCCCCTCACTCTCTGGCTGGCCTCCCTTGGCCCTCCTCCTACCCCCACCTGCTAGGCTAATAACCTCGGGTCATCTTTGACTCCACACTTTCCTTCTCCGCCCACATCTCTTAGGTCTCTAAAGTCAGACTTCCTACTGCACCTCCTCTGAGTTATTCTGCCTTTCCTCTCCTTCCCCCAAAAGCTTACTGTTTCCCAAGCTCTGGTTCTCTCTAGGTTGGACTATTGTAACAGTCGCTTTCTAAATCTTCCTGCCTCTACTCGCCGCCCTCTGCAACTAATCCAGAACATGACTGCGAGACTTGTCCTTGTCCTCAAGCCCTGGGATCGTATCTCTCTGCTCTGAAATCTCTCCATTGGCTCCCAGTGGCTGCAAGGATTAAATTCAAAACTCTCTGCGTTGTCCACAAGGCTTTCTGGGGCCTGGGTCCAAAATACCTTCAGCTATCCCTCTGCGAATACCTCCCCTCTTGAGCTCTTCACTCCTCTACCTCAAACTCCCTCAGGGTCAGCCATTTTTCAAAGAAACGAGCTAGGGGTAAATCTGTCTTTGGCTGGGGCCTCCCTCTGGAATAGCCTCCCTGTCAATATAAAACTTGAGGAGAACCATCTCCGGTTCCGGAAGCACCGCGAGACCTTCCTCTTTGCTTCTGCTTTCGCTCCCTCTCTCCCCTGCTGATCTGCTCTCTCTTTGCATTGTGCACCTGGCCACCATCTGTACCCTGGGTCCAGGTACCTGCTCACACTGCCACCCTCCTGCACTGCCTCCTGGCCACCCCTGGAACTGTGGACTGTATTTGTACCCAAACAATCCCCCAACTCCCCATTTTCTTCCTTTTTTACACTTGTCAGACTTAGCCAGTCTGATGCCGTAAACACAGCACTTCTGGCTGCACTAACACTGTTTATTGCCTCTGTTATCTATTTTTATTTATTCATATTTATCTGTTCTCCTCTGCTCCGCACTTTCCACTCTTCCCCTTCCATGCACTTTTCCCCTTTCGCTTTCCCATGCACTTGCGCATTCTCAATGTCACTGAGCCAAGTAAGATCGTTGGTGTGTTCCCCCCTGTTCCCCTTCCTTGCCTTGTTGTGCTCTGAAACACTTGTGTATGAGCGCGATACAAATAAAATATATCATATCTACATCCCACCGAGCAACACACATGCCAGTTGTGCAGAGAATTCAGACATCTCACGAGATGCTGTCCCCTACATTCATTGTCCCCTCCTACCTCACCATCCAGACAAAATTCCCCAAAAATCAGGGTGACCTAGGTAGAAAATCCCAGGCTGGTTTTTTTCCACTGCCTTATATGCCCAAACATCGACCCTACCTCCTACCTTGGCAAAGGAACACATTTCGTATTCTTTCCCTATGGGTAGAAAAACACAAGGAAAAGGTAGAAACTATTTTTACATGGGAAACCAAACCATATAGGGTACCCACCACCATCTAACAGAAGGTTTGGGCCCAGCTTGATAGTGTAAGCATGTGCCATATATCCGGAATTAATACCCTTGGGATAGAGAGGAACACCAAACGAGGAAGTTCAATGCATCCATGGACACACCAAAACTTACCCTGTGATTAATATCTATGTAACCATCTTGGGGATAGAGTTAGAAATAACAGCTACACTAAATCCCTAGGCTACCCACCCAATTAATCCTTGGTAGCGACATACCACATTTCCATCAGTGGTTGTGGCAGATTACCCAGACTGAGCTTAAAATAATTTCCCTCATTTCATGCAACCACAAGTCCCCGGATACTGAACCATCATTTGTAGGAAAAGAATGATCTGTGGCGACCTGGAGAAACACTCAACAAAGAACAACAATGAACTCTGGGAACCTCCCTGTACACCACCGTAAAAGAAAAAAACAAGAAAACGAGTAGTTCTCATTCAAGGGGGAGCCTCTCATTTAACGGGAGAGGTCTGTGATGAATCTGGCCAATTTGTCCCTTGTCCCCAGAGAGGAGCCACCCCCTGTGAGGCTAGGAGTGGGGCATTGATGTGGCAAGCAGACCTAACTGGGAGGGACTCCCCTCTCTGGGACAAGGACCTCCCAGATCAGACTAGCATGTCAGCCTATATGGATAATTTCGTTGCCTCAAGGTAATGGTGGATCTTGCTTGAACGACACCCAGCAACAAAGAACACACACATTTTTTACTGTGAAGACTTATTTAAACAGAGCGAGAACTCCTACGCATGAGGATAGTGAATCCAACGCAGAGCCGCACCTCCGCAGAAGAGGCTTTGTGGAGAGGCGGAGTCACGGTAGCATTGGCAGCAAGCTAAACGCTGGCTGAATGCTAGAAGGTTGGTGTCTCATTCGACCAAGCAGCTTGGGTTGAAAGGAGAAGCGGAGATAGAGGGACCCTTGTTTCCTCTGATGGCACGACCAAAATGACTAAAAGTAGGAAGGGGCCTAGGAACAGATGCCGAAACCAGATCGCCAGGGAGTATCCTACTCCCTGACCCCCTTACCCTACAGACATCAACTGTCAAGAGATGCAGTACGAGGGAAGAAAACTATCCTACCAAGAGAGTACAGTTGAGAGAAATGGATACTGTGGTATAAGGTTCAGAGAACCTACGTGTTCAGAGGAGCCTGAGAATCCTGAACGAATAGAGCCCTGGTATGGAGCTGGGAGAAGAACAGTATGAGCACCTTGAATTGAGAGAACATACATCTTTACGAGTGCCAGACAGGCTCAAACAAGCACGTGCTCAATGTAAAGGTCCATATGAGAAACATAGAAACTCTGTAAATAGGTTGGAAGAACCGCTGAGGCTCTGTGAGCCAGAGATATCCAAACGGGCAAACACCCTTGTGAAACTAAGCGACAGAGAGACACCCACTTTGTATCCAAGTTGGAAAAGTCAACAAGGTTGCGAAAGCCTGAGAAGTCATACAGGGCAGGGACACTGTTGGAACCAAGTTGACTTAAATATTACCTCTGTACATCCAAGCTGGGGAAACCAACTAGTTTATTAGAATTTAAGGTACCAAAAGGGGCAAGAACCCTGTGTAAATCGAAGTGAACTGAAGAATTCTTTGCAAACAAGCCAGGAAAACTGGTGAGATTGTGGGATCTTGAGGAACCCAAGTGAGCAAATATCCTATGCAAAGCAAATACCAAACCAGGAGCAAGCCTCCCAGAGAGCCACAAGACTTTGGGGAGTCCAAGAGCCAGAGACTTGTTCCCATGAAACTTGGCAAAGAAGCGACTGGATTAAGGAACCTTTTTGTTTTGTCAACCCAGGTCGGAGGCAAGACTGGATTTGTTTGAACTATTTCATTTGATCCTTTGAAGACTTTGCTATATTGGGCCAGACAGAGGTCTAAACCCGAGCCCGTGTCCCAGTCTCCACCTTTCTGTGTGTAAGTGGCAGGGCCAGTTAGGAGGTAGGATTTGGGCCATGGACTTTAATTTTGATAGGGACCCTTAGTTTAATAGGTACAAAACCTCCATCATATAGATGGGGTTAGTTAAGCGTTTTCCTTTTTAGATAAAAAAGAATTGTGAAACTTGTTCTCTGACTCCTCCTTCTGGTATGCCAAAGCTCCAAGGCAAACGGACCTTAAATCCTGAACCCACTGCTAAATATTTGCAGTCGCATAATGCTTTGCTGGCAAACATTTCTCCTGTCCCTAAAACAAACAGAAATTATATACAGGCACTCGCCACAAAGCAGCCCAGGCTAGCTGGCTAAGAGTCCGACTTTCAAGAAACTGGCAGGCAGGAGAAATCCAAGAATCTCCAGTCTCTGAAGGCTTAGCTGCTCTCCTGAACAACTTGTGGAAAGTGAAAGCAGCAAGAGAAAAACCAGCCTCGCCCCTCCAGTCAGCAGTACTGTAAACCATGTGACATTTTCAGTATCGTGTATGCTTCCGACACATAAGTGTCGGAAGCGGCAGCAGCTCTAGGTTGACGTGTGACTTGATGCTGATGCCGATGGGTCCCTTTCTTTAATCCTCTCGCCTGCTCTGGCATGTTGGCATCAGACTCCAGCAGCTCCGCAGTTCTGCGGCTACGCGGCTCGGTGGACCAGTGCCAAGAGGCTACACTGATGCACTGAGGCGAGTACCTGTGGAGTCCCTGTTGCCATTTTTGGGAATCTTGGCCATCCCCTTGCTGTATGAGCCCCGGATTCACATATAACTCTAGGACAGTTTTGTGCTACATGGGCAGTGTAGCGTCTGATTCTTGCCCCTCCTCTGCACTTTCTAGTTTGCGTCTGCGTCATTATGGCCATAAACAAGAAGAACAGTACTGGTGGTCTGTTTAATGGGCACCAGGAACAGGCTGTAGGGGCCTCACAGCGCTCTGTGGCCTCCTCTCCTCTGACCAACAGAGACCGTGTTTCAGAGGTCTTGACACTCAGTACTCGCAGGAGACTAAGATTGCGTGATTAACCTCCTGATACAATAATGCCTCAAATTAAAAATCATGCCTATCCTCTTTAAACGATCTAGTCAGGAACCATACAGTCCCCCTTTGAAGACTGGTCCCCTAGAATCCGTATTCCCACACAGTTTACAAAAATCTGGCACCGCTGAGACCATGGTGCCAGTACTAACCTCAGTCAAATCCCCATGCCCGGAAAAATGCCCGGAAAAAATCCATCCATGAACTACGCTGAGAGTAATCTAGCGCATTGAACATCAACATTCCATGTCCCCAAAGGTCGGGCTAGGCCTAATTTATCTTAATTTGCGCACATCGACCCTTTTAAATCGTCTGCTCTCATGGCCAGTATAGCCAAAGAGTTACTTTTATGTAAGGATCCTTTTGACCTCGGTCTTCTGGCTGAAGCCCTAAATGATTGGGTGATGGACATGCGACCGCCTAAAGTGAATACTGCCTCACAGATAGACGGGCTGCCCAGTCTTTCCACCCTACCACAGATATTGAAGGTCAACAATGCCTGTCAAGTCCTTATACCAAAGGAGACAAGAGATCAAGCTCTACAAACGAACGAATGGAGCGAGGAGCCACCTAACTCCACTGTGCCAATATTGGACAGCAGGGAGAAAACAACAATTCCCGTTGTGGTCTCCAATAGCCTAATACAGGAAATATCGCCCCCCGCATTGATAAAGTGGTCAAACCTCCCATAACGATGAAGGCTAAATGTGAGACTTTACCCGCATGGAATGCTCGCCTAAAAAAGGCACAAATGCCAACAATAGATACGAATATGCATGACTTCATCATGGACCAAAGAAACTTTGTTATAACCAATTTTCGGAAAACAGATGGAATAGAGACTAGAAAAGGTCTGCGCAATAAGGTCCTTGCCTGGTTGCGGCAGAGAACTGGACCTGGTATGGTTAGACGCACTGATTTAAAAATCCTGCGTAGAATGGACCAGAGTGACTGGTGTTCACAACCTAACAGCGATTGTGTTTTAGTGGGTTGTGGGGACAGTACCTTACCTGCGTTTCTCAATTGTTGTAAATATTTCCCTAGTGGGCCCTCAATATGTAATTTGATCCTCTGATGTACGTTAGGGTGCACCTATGTATTCTCCTTACCTATTTTCCGAAGATATGGACTTTTTGATTCTCTGCTACCTGAGTTTCTTGAAACTTTCTAGACCAATTCGGAGTGACCTATATTGAATGTACTATTCTTCGTTTCAGGCTCTTGAATGTATTAATGTTTGTTTTGTAAGCGCCCTTATGCCTTTGGGTCCCCATGGTGCGCTATATAAATTAAATAAAGTAAAAGTAAAAGTTTAAGAAAAAGAGTTAATGTTTAAGGAGTTTCACCATGCTATATGCAAGCTTTTCACTACAGTATATAAAGATTGTCAATATATCATGTATATGTGTCAATGTCAATAGCATACACATTTCAATATGTGTTTTTGACATGGAGTGTTCAAGAAATTTCAGTTTACAGTCTTTTAGAAGATACATTACAACATATCATCTGTCTCAGTATATAAACTAAGCAATTTCTCTTATGTATTCATTTCAGCATGCTGTGTATATGAGGTATTAGAATGTAGCATGCACCTCTTACTATGCAGTATACATAGGCTGCTATGCAATGTATACATTTCAATATAAAATTGATGCTTGTCAATATACTCTCTATACAACTGAATATATATTGAATATCACCGAATATATTTCAAAAGTTGAAACCATCATAAAAGATATAATACAAAAGAGTGCACAAAATACTGTACATAAATTATACAAAATAGAACGTACAAGATAGTTAAAACATAAAAAATCTTATTTGACAAATTGTAAAATGTTAATTCCATTCTAGCAGTGATTCTCATTCAACACCCATGCTGCTTCTAAGAACCTACATACAGCAACATCTGTATTCAGCAATAAACATAAGTATTTAGTGGTTTCTATGGGTATACAGTCTTTCCATCGAAACTATTTCCATAGAATCATTGTCCATCAAAATTCATTCATTGAAATGCTTTTCCATCGAAAAGCATAGTCATTGAATACATTTCGGTGGATTTCCAACATAAACATTCCATTAAAATAGATTTTGGATGTTTAGGTTGGAAATTCAATGGGTTGTGGAAAGGGTTAATTTTTGTAAAAGCAGGTTAGGGGGGTCCTGGGGGGCTTGGGGAGACTCCCCCAATAAACAATAAACACCCCGCAAGTTAGAGGGAGCTGTCCAGTGCTGAAATACATTGTAGATTTCAGCACTGGACAAGATTTTGAAAAGGTGGGTTCGGGGGACCCCAACAATAAACACCACAAGTTAGAGGAAGTTGGCCAGTGCTGAAATACTTTATAGATTTCAGCACTGGACAGCTCCCTGTAACGTTATGTTATGCATGTTTCATAGACTTTCCATACAAAAAATGTAAAATGTTTATATAACGAAACCCTATTAGATGATTTCTAATAGGGTTTATGTTCAGAAATATCCACATTAGCCTAATTTACTTAACTAAATTGAAAAGAATATTGTTTTATATTCAGCTGATGGAGCTTTTTACCCTGAATATTTATTTTTAAATTAAGTCTCTTAGACCTTCCGATCAAAAGTTACAAGCAATGTGATTCCAAATGTAACATTTGCATATGCATTTTTGGGATGAATCAGTCTGAACTGGTATACCATCCCCTGACAGAGAACATAACTTCTGGCGTCATACAATGTTAGTGCCTTTGCATCTGAGAGCTGGTCCATTTATGACCCCTGAGAAAGCTGGTTGTCATGGTGCAAGTTCTTTGAAGTTAGACTGTTGGCAGGTCCAATTATGACTCAATCGCACCCCCTTGAGTGATTCCAGCAGTCCCTGTGCCAAACTACAAGTCTTCAAAGGTTTGAGACTCGTCTTCCTCTAAATACCTGGCTGATGGTGAAATGGGATTACTTGTAGAGCAGACCACTGGATGAATTCAGTGTATTTATAATACATTTGTCTAGGCCCTGTGACAGCTGGCAGCTGTAATGGGGAATCATTTGTTTGCATTGCCCAGATCTGTATCTTGAGAGCCAACTTCAGGCAAAGTCCTTACTGTTTTATGGTGATCTTCAAAGCTAGCGTTTATATTTTTCTTATGGAAATGCAGGTCATCCCCCTTTACTGTTGTTGTGGCTGAGGGAAGGGTTGCCATTTAGCTCTCTAGGCCCAAAGCCAGTTTCAGATGCAGCTTTTACAGTTATTTTATTTTCCCTTTGCATTTAAATGTACACAAAACAGGGCAATATTGTAACCTGTCATTTTCAATCAAAATCATGTTGAGGACTTATATTCATTTACAGGATTAAGAATCCGTATTATAAAACCTGCAGACACTCTGAAATATAACAAGCGCGAGCAGGCTTCACTTTGACTTTTCACTTTCCTTTAAAATGTTGTGCTTTTCATCCAAGATTTGATTTCTTTTTCATCTAATAAAAGGTTGCTGGAAACTTTCTGGTAACTGGAAACATTGATCTTTGGGCCTTGTAAGTTCATTGACCAATGCTCTTGTTGTAGATGGGCTCCTAACATTGCACATGTCCTCTCATGTGTGATTATTAGACGCCATGCACAGGCTGCAGCTCGCATGTTTTAAATACAAAGTTTTGCTTGCTTCCTTTTCTTCTAGGTAGATATCCCTATATTACGATGGAGGGTAATTTTATTGTTTTCGACTGCCTGCTTTATACCACTGGAACTGCAGCCTTTGCCTTTCAATTTCAAGATATCCCATTCAAGCATTTTGAATGGATTTTGTCCTCCAACGTACTCCTCATCTTTGACATATAATGTCCACAGCTCTGCTGCTTTGGAAATATTTCGGCTGAGGGCGCCCTGCATCAATGGCGTTGGGTCGGTTTCCCCTCAAAGGCCTCCGTCAAGGGTGACGTCATTGGATGTTATAAGTAGCATGCACGGCGCCCGTAGCCTCAGTTCTGTTTTTTCCGCAAACGTGTTTGCTTCATTAAACTCGGCGCGCCTCGTGGTTACTGTGAAGTTACCGAATATGTCTTCATCTTCTACCTCGACGACTCCGCGGTCCAGATTTAAGAAATGTCGTGACTGCAGCTCCAAGATGTCGATCACAGATCTGCATCGGGTTTGTCTGTGGTGCCTCGGCTCGGGCCACGATACGGATGAATGTTCCAAGTGCCAGTCATTGACTGCAAAGGCCTTGCGGAAACAAAAGGGGAAACTCAAGGTAGGCAAGGTGTCCAAGCACCGTAAGTCCTGGCATGCTGGTACTTTGACCGATGAGTCGAGAGGGGACTCTCCTCAGAGTAAGAAGGCTAAGCGGTCAAGGTCTAGGAGTGGTTCCCGCCACTTGTCGTCCTCATCGAGGCGTCCCAGCAAATGGCGCCATCGGTCGCCGTCTTCGTCGGATGCTTCCCCGAAAAGGATGGTATAACCGTCCAAATCATCGACCCCAATGGAGTGGGATGCTTTCCTGGTGGAGATGGTGAAAATATTCCATACATGTGGCACCGTTCCGCGCACGCCTTCTGACGAAGCCGACAAGGAATGTTCTCGGCCGGATACTCGCGGGCCCTTGAGCCCAGGGTAATGGCGTGATGAGCATGGGGAGCCTTCGAGGCTCCGTTCGGACAAGGCATCGAAAAATCACCCTAGACGTGCAAGGTCAGGGTCTTCGTCACCGGCGAAGCCTTCAAAGTCCTTGAGGCCATCAAAGGCATCAACGCCATCGGCACCATGTCCGTCGAGTGGGCCTGTCAGGTCTTCAACCCTGGTCAGGCCCTCATGCCGTCAATGCCATTGTCAACTTTTCGGAGCCATCAACGCTGTCTGGGCCCATTTTACTGGTGCAGGCCACTGTGACAGTGGACCCGCTGAGGAAGGCAATTTTCAAGTCTTTGATCGCTGTGACTGAGAAAAGGTGTACTCCTATACTGAAGAAGGATTTTTTTTAAGTCCCTTATGGCTATTTATGAGGAGGAGGAAAGATCTGATGAGGATGATGCCCCCTTTGGTCTCCACTATGGGACCCGTAATGTTCCTGACTGCCTCATTTCTGAGGAGAGTCGGATGGAGGATCTTTGTGACAATTTGCACAATGCAAGTGGTATTGACACTTCTCCTGAGCTTGAGTTTGGCAGACCTGACCCAGGGGAGCATGCAGACTCCTCATATAGACGACTTATGTCGAGAGTCGTGGACTATTTGGGCTGGTCCAGACCTCCTATGCAGTTTGATCAGGTTGATCTTACATAGATTTTGGATCAGGGACCGCCTACCGACCCTGTGTTGCCATTTTTATATGGCTTTGCAAAAGAGAGTGGCTGTGAATTGGGATGCCCCAGAGACTAATCTGGCAATGGACAAGTCTCTAGTGAAGAAATACCGCCCGACCTGTAGTGACCCCGGCTATCTGTCCACTCACCCCACTCCAGAGAGTTTGATGGTCCAGGCAGCCACAGGGTTTATAGTGAATATGTCGAATGCAAAAATGTTGGAAAAAAAAATGTCGAAAAAAAAAGAATTCGAATATTTTTTTTTTAAATTATTTTTTTTAAATGGGGGGGGTTTCCACCCCAAACCCCATTTTTTTCTTTTACAATTTATTTCTACTAGCTAAACCCCAAAAAAACATACAAATAAAACATTTGAAAACATTTTTCGACATTTTTTTTGTTGACATTTTTGCATTCGACCAAAAGTTTTGGACTTTTTAACTGGATACCCCGCCACGGCTACCTCAAAGCAGGTGGCGTACCCTGCCATCCTTCCTGATAGGGACGATAAGCGCATGGATGGATGGGCATGCAAGGTATTTTCAGCTGGGAGTAGGGCGTAGAAGTGGGCCAACTCCATTTGTGCCTTGGCAACATTTTCACACACTCTATGGAATTGTATTTCGTTAGCGGCGAGCACATTCCAGAGGGGATGAAAGGGGTGGCTTTCTGGCTATTTTTCAGGATGGCCAGGCAGCTATGTGTGAATCCCTTCAGTCTGTGTTAGATACTACGGATAGTGTCAGAAGGTCCATGGCTACGAGCACCGTGATGCGCAGATTTGTATGGTTGCAGAAGTCAGGTTTTGCCCCGGATGTGCAGGCTCGACTTCTGAACATGCCCTTTGACGTGTCTCACCTTTTTGGCAGCAAGACTGACGGGAGCCTTGAGAAATTGCAGACCTCTAAGGCCAAGTCTTTGGGCTCAGCTGTCCGGCAATCTCAGCCTTTTGGTCCTAGCCGACAACAATGAAGGGGTAGATCTTTTGCTTCTACTTCTCATCTGGGTGGGTGAGGGGAACGGCCAGTCAAAGGGGCCAATGTAGGTTTCCTCGTGGTGGACGAGGTAGAGGTGCCAAGCCAGCTCAAGCAGTAGCCCCTTTGCCATTGGGTGCTGCAGCAGCCGCTTCAAAACCGCTCTGAGGCCTTGAATCACTGCTTTCCGGTAGGGGGCAGGCTGTCTCAGCATCTAGAAGAGTGGCGAGCCATTACTTCAGATGTGTGGGCTCTGGAAACAATAGTCCATGGTTACTGCATACCTTTTCTGCGACGGCCTCACGACAATCCACTGGGGAAGCACTCTTTGAAGATTCCAGGTCCGCTCCTTGTGCAGGAGATATTGAACCTGCTGGAGAAAGGCACTATAGAACCAGTGCCTGTGGTGGAGAGGAACAAGGGTTGGTATTGCCTGCATTTATTTATTCCCAAAAAGGACCGAGGACTGAGACCCATCTTGGACTTGAGATACTTGAACAAGTTCCTCAGGAAGGACAAATTCAAGATGGTCCCTCTTTCTCAGATCCTTCAGGCCCTCAAACTTCAGGATTGGTTGCTGTCATTGGACCTGCAGGTGCCGATCCATCTCAAACACAGAAAATACCTGCAGTTCGCAGTTGGCAGCTTGCACTATCAGTTTTGAGTCCTGCATTCGGGTTGACCTCCGCCCCGAGGGTCTTCACCAAGTTCATGGTGGTGGTGACAGCGCATCTCAGGAGAGGGGGGGATTCACGTCTACCCCTACCTGAACGATTGGCTGATCAGGGCACCTTCTCTCGAACAAGCCTTGGATCATCTCAGTGTCACCTGCCATTCCCTTCACAAACTGGGCTTCTCCCTCAATTTCAAGAAGTCACATATGACACCTTCGCAACATCTCCAGTACATTGGGGCTGTGTTGGACACATCCTTGGGGAAGTGCTTGCCACCCAAGTTGAGGGCTCATCACATTCGCCAGATGGTAACCAAGTTTCAGCATGCCCAGTTTTCCGGCTTTCAAATTCTTAAGGTTGCTCGGCCTCATGGCGTCCTGCTTTTTTCTGGTGCCCGAGGCCCACCTGAAAATGAGGTTCCTTCAATGGGCTCTCAGGACACAAGGGTCCCAATTCTCAGGCAAGATGTCGGATCTCCTTCAGGTTTCCGGTCAGGGTCTCACAGGATCTTCTGTGGTGGGCCTGCGAGGACAATCTCATGAAGGAAGGACCTTTTTGGCAACCGTGGCTGGAGGTAACTGTAGTGACGGACGCTTCCCTCACACGGTGGGGAGCTCACGCCAATGATCTGACCATCGGCAGTCGTCGGTCTCCATCGGAGTCCAAACTGCACATCAATCTGTTGGAGCTGAGAACAATCAGGCTAGCACTGAAGGCTTTCCTGCCATCTGTACAGGGAAAGAATGTCCTGATAATGACAGACAACACGTTGGCCATGAATTACCTCAACAAGGGAGGAGGTGTGGGGTCACTATCTCTGTGCAGGGAGGCAATGCAGCTCTGGTTCTGGGTAATTCACAAAGGAATCTCCCTAGCGGCAGTTCATCTGGCCGGAGAGGAGAATATGGCGGCGGACGCTATGAGCAGGCAGAGCGCAGTCTCCCACGAGTGGAAAGTATCTCAGGAAGTCCTTCAAGAAGTCTTTGCCCTTTGGGGAACCCCGCAGGTGGACCTGTTCGCTACCGATGCCAATCAGAAGTGCAAGAGGGGAATTTCCTCCAAGAGGAACTCTAGTAGACGGGGTTGTCGTGCATTGGTTATTCCCGCTACTGTACGAGTTTCCTCTGATCCCCGTCATTCCTCAAGTTCTCAGGAGGTTCTGACAGTTTGGGACCCACATGATTCTCATTGCTCCAGATTGGGCCAGAAGAGCGTGCTACCCAGACCTTCTAGATATGTTCATCTATCCTCCAATGCGTCTTCCCCAAAGAGAGGATCTTCTCTCGCGAGAGGAAGGTCTGGTTCTCAACCTTCACGCATGGTTTCTGAAAGGTTGAGATATAAGGATTGGAACCTCCCGGATGACGTAATGGAGGTGTTGCTTTCGGCCAGGCATCCAGCAACAAAGTTCCTGTACTGTTGCCAATGGCGCAAGTTTTGTAACTGGTGCAGAGGAAAGAATGTTGATCCTTTTCAGTGTTCGATTCTGGAGGTTCTCTCCTTCTTACTTTCTTTAGCCCACAGGGGTCTTCAGGTGGGAACCATTAAAGGTTACCTAGCAGCGCCATCAATATTTAAGCACTCATCTGAGGAATGCTCTTATTTTAAGATTCCACTGATCACTCAGTTTGTAAAAGGGCTCATGAATGTGTTCCCACCGTCGCCTTTTCAGGTACCGGTCTGGGACTTTAATTTGGTCTTAAAGTTTCTGATGTGTGCTCCATTTCAACTGTTGCACTCCTGTCCGTTGAGATTATTGACCTTTAAGACTATTTTCTTGGTTGCAATAACATCTGCTCGAAGCGTGAGCGAGTTGCAGGCACTTTCTTCTAAGCCACTCTTTACTATTTTCCACAAGGACAGGGTTGTATTGAGATGACGTCCTTCCTTCCTACCTAAGGTAGTTTCGGAATTTCACTTACAACAGAAGGTTGTGTTACCCGCCTTCTATCCCCCTTCACAACCTTGTAAGGATGAGGAGATGCTCCATAGGTTGGACCCTAGGAGAGCATTCAGCCTTTTTCTTTCAGGACTGTCCAAAGTCAGAGTGGACGACCAGCTCTTTGTGGGGTATACTGGACACAGATTGGGACAGGCTGTTTCTAAACAGACCTTGTCTAAGTGGATCATCCTCACTATTTCTGAATGCTATCGATTGGCTGGCAGGGATCCTCCTGAGGGCTTGCAGGCTCATTCCACCCGCGGCATGGCTACTTCGACAGCCCTGCAGAAGGGTGTCCCTGTAAAGAACATCTGTGATGCTGCAACGTGATGCTGCAACGTGGTCTTCCATACACACATTTTTTAAGCATTATTCCCTGGATACTTCCCGTGTTCAGGATGTTGCCTTTGGTAATGCAGTACTTTACTCAGCCATTTAATTGCGTATGTCTACATTCTTCTCTCTCCTCCTATCATGGATGCTGCTTTGGGAGTCTGTCAAAGATGTGGAATACGTTGGAGGACACAATCCATTCGAAGAACAAGTTGGTAACGTTCTTTCAACTGGATATTGTTCCAACGTATTCCTCATCGCCCTCCCTGCCTACCCCTCTGAAGAATTTTCCATGCTGTTACAGCTATCAATCCAACACGGCTGAGTACAGTCAGAGCTGTATTATGGGCACATATGCCACACAATGAGAGGGGGAAAAACATGAACTGAGGCTATGGCCGCCGTGCGTGCTACTTTTGTCACCCTCGACAGAGGCCTTCGAGGGACATCGACTCGACGCAGGGCGCCCTATGCCGAAAAATTTCTGAAGCAGCAGAGCTGTGGACATTGCATGTCAAAGATGAGGAATACGTTGGAGGAACATCTAGTTGATAAGTAAAATTAGGGAAACCAGGCCCTACATGGCCAGAATGGAGCCACTGGCATGAACTTTGCTGATACATTTCAAATCTTTATTACCACCTTTGGGAGCAACAAGAGTTGAAGGATATCGTACAATAGTCCCCCAAAAAAGGCCTGTATCTCCATAAAACCATCCTGCACCATTCCTATGAGAAAGATTGGAGCTGACCCCCAACTGGCCTTGTTCAGGTCTTCTGAGAGATGTAGGTGGGTGACAGAGGCCTTTTGCTTTTCTAGTGTCATTTCTGCCACAAACCACATGGCGCCCCTGTGAAGAATTTCTCTACGGTTGTTTTGGCCATCTCTACTTGAGGAATAGGCAGTCCTGGGTTCACGGTCTGACTTCTTTCTAAATTTTCTGGCATGCTTTTCCACTCTTAAACTCTGTGCACCATTTCCTCCAAGGTGTCAATGAAAAAGAATGTGTCCCTGAAAGGGAGTTTTCAAATCTATGGTCTTCTAATGTGAATCTGTGTGCCAGACGCTGATTTGCAACTGCCACCGGCTTGCAATAGCGGAACCCATAGCCATTGCTGAAGCCTTGGCACCATAATAAGTTAGGCCCAACGTAAATTCAATCTGAGTTCTGATGCGTTGTAGCACAGGTTCAGGATCACTACCATCATGAAGACCTACAAACAACCTCTTGCCCCCCTCCAAGGCTGTTTCACCCACATAAGTTGTAGTGGTGGCCCTTCAATCTTGATGCGCTCCTCCATAAACCTTTTTTCATGGCAGCATAAATTTTCTGTCTGTCACATTCCTGATGGCTTCATCTCGAGCCATCGAGTATCTGCCCACCGTACTAGCGAGAATCGTGTCCACTTCAATGTATTGGGGTATGGTCTTTTCTTTCCTTTTCAAGAGGTATAATTTCCCCAGAGGTCTAGGGACTGATACCTTCTCTGGCTCCTGTCACTCCTTCAAAATTTCATTTAGGGTATGCGAGAACTGGCGAAGAGGCACTCTAGTAGTTCTCTCCAAAGTAGATGGGGGATCCAGATCTGAGAAAGCCATGTAATTTGTCACCTGAATCAACACAGATGCCTCGGATTATTTATCTAGGTGTTTCCCCTTCTGATCCTCATACTGGCAAGAAACTGAATCGGGGGATGACTCTGAAGAAGACCAGGATGAAGAGTCTGAAGATTAGGGGGGCATGCTACTCTTCTTTCTTGTAACCCGTTACCCTCCTCTTATTTCGTATAGAACACCAGCCTCTTCTCAGAGATACCAGACTTCGTTCCGTTTCTGCCTGGTTCTCTGGCGATGAACTGAAGAATTCCAAATGTATCTAATAGGCCTAGGCTTGTGCTGCAATATCCTGATGCTAACTTGCCAACAAATAAACAGAGTTCCTGACGTTTAAATTTCAATTTCTCTAATGCCCAGGTGTCCTCTTTTGCGAGCCCAATCTATCATGGCTGCTACTGCATCGCTGTTTACCCTGGCAACACGGCTGTCTTGCACAGTCCATTTTACCCCCACCTCTCCCAGACTACTTACCAACACCCCGGGTCAGCCCTGCTCATCTGGGCCTGTAGCTGCAGACATGCCCTCCCACTCAAAATATTCATGGAACATTCCATCTGCTCGAATCGTGGCAGTAGCTTTGCTGCGAAATGTTCCATTCTAGGAGTTCAACTGGAGGCCCCAGGAACTCTGTTCCCCACCGAGGGGTGTTGATAGGTCTGGAAATGATCAGGGGCCATGCTAATGTCGGGAATAGTGGGATTCGGGGCTAGCTATAGCCTTTTGATTATAGTCCCTGAGCTTCTATCCGGGGCTACACCCAAAAGACCTGGGGCTATAGCCCCCTCAACTCCCGCCCCCCGCACCTCTGTAGCAATGCCTCTGTCCCCACCGCAGGCCACTCAAGGCCCAACTGAGGGATTCCAGCTCAACTAAAGCATCCCGGGGAATTGGGGATCTGTCATCTGTGCACAATTTTAAAGCAGTCTGTGTTTTTCGAAAGGCCATGTAAGGAATGGTTTGATATGTGAAACAGCAGTGCTGGACTCAAATATGGCCACAATTGGGGACAGGTACTGCTGTGGACCCGTTCAAAATCCCACCAGTCCCACTTTCCGTAGGCAACGCTCATTTACTATTAAAAATTAAACTGACCTGACTGCACTTGCAGTGTCATAAATGTGCAATGGCAAGGGAAGGCGATGCACAATGATTGCGTCAGCTGCTGCTTCCCGAAGTCCCATAGGGCCCTCTCATTCTGCGTTTTGCTTTCTCCCTTCTTGGCCCTGCATTACAGCAAGTATATTAACAAAGCGCCTTGGTAGTCGGACAAGTGTAACAGCCAGAGAAACGGATGAAGCTGACTGCGCCTTCCTGCAGGTTCTGGTGCTAAATCAAGCTGCTTCCCTTGCCATTACTTGATTGACGACTTAATACATAATTTGCATTTTATTCTTTTTAGTTTTATGAAGTGCAAACAAAACACTACGTGCACTAAAGCGACGAACAGTATAGGGTGGACTGGGAACCAAAAGAGGCCCTTCAAATAATGTTCAAAGTGGCCCTATATTACATATTTTCAGCAATCCCAACCCTTTGCTATGAGAAGATGTGGAAATAAAATAGGTTACAACACAAGAGGCCCAGGGTGCAGAGGCCTACTGGGAAATTGCCAGAGTTCACTATAGGCTGGTCCACCCCTGGTTTTAAAACTAAACGAGCAATGCAATGAGAGGCTTAAAATTAATATAATATCACAATTCTGTGAAAATCAGTGAAGCCATCTTGCAAACAAGAACCAGAGTTTCAGTAGGTTTATAGTCATAATTTCGAGAAAAAAAAATCTCGAAAAGCAAAAATTTCGAAAAAATGTCGAATTCAAATATATCTAAATCACATACATATAATACAAAAAGTCATTATTTCGAAAATAAAATGTCGAAAGCAAAATCGAAAAGCCAATGCTAAAACACCAATGTAAAATGTCACAAATACTAACTTTTTTATGGGCGGGGGTCCCCCACAAACCCCCCATCTCAAACCCCTTCCCCAACACCCTCATCCCATCCCCCCAACCCCCATGGATATACCTTTAATTATTTAAAAAAATATATTTTTAATAAAATGTAGATTGTACTACCTTTTAATCAAATGTTTATAGTAAATAAAAATATTATATTTTTTTTAAAAAAAGTTTAAATAGTTATAAATAACTATATACCAATTCTACTCTTTAATAACATATGGGATATATTTTGACACTTACCTTGTATTAGCATTAATTGCAAAAAAAATCGACTTTTTGTTAATTCGACATTTATATTTTCGATGTTATATTTTCGACATTATGACTTTCAAAAATATAACTTTTGAAAATATAACTGCAAACCGTTTCAGTAAATGAGAGGAGACTTTAACCCAAAATGGGTTACCCAAGCAGGTGTTTAACTTCTTTAATTATGAGCCCATTCTGCTTCAGTTGGAATTCGTTCAACATGCAAATCCCTGATGATGAAAATGCTTGATTTTATTTTGCAAGCTTGAGGCACTTGGGCACCTCGGCGTTGTAAGTTACAATTTGGTACCAGTTTGAACTTCATACAATAGTTTTAGGGCAACCATGAGGTAGTTCTAAGTGTCACACCCTTCTATTTCCCTCCATCTAGGGTAGCCAGTCATTGCATTGACAACCAAACCATCTGACACCAAACCATCAAATTTTTTCCATCGAAATACCATGCCATAGAATGGCCATTTCGTTGAATAAAATTTGATGGAGCCATCGAAAGACACTTTTATTGTTTTACACGAGGCTTGCAAGCCGGCCCCAATTGTGTGTGTCTGTGTAAGTGTCCTGGTGGGTGCAGAGTGCATGAATGAAAGAAGCTGTATAAGTGCATGACTGCTTGTGTGCACATGTCTATACGATTGTGTGTACATGCATGAATAACGCGTTCTGAAGATGCTTGAATTCAGTGATGAAAAACCAACAGTCCAAATATGTTATCATCTGTGGCGAGCTTAACATCTCAGACTTAGCAGAGAAGAGGCATGGTAGTAACTGGAACCGCGAAGACCCTCGGCACACCAGGCAGGTTATGTGGAATTCACTGATGGATTCCAGAGAAATGCATCTGCTTAATGGCAACTTTAAAGGTGACATACCACCACAACCAACGTGGGAAAACATGGGGCGTGCTTCCCTGCTTGATTACATCTACGTCTCTAACAACTTTTTACCTCTGGTAAATAAGTGAAGTGATCAAAACAACTCACAGCGATCACCATTTCCTCCTGCTGGAATGGAAGGCTGCTGGACCCACCAGTAGAGAACGACTGCTTACAGCAGTCGACACCTGTAATGGTGGGTCACGTCTGAAATTATCGACCATTAAGATAAGGTCTCTAACATCAGACTTTGGAACAGTTGGCCCATTGGTTGAATGCACTCCCTTGCTAGAACAATTCAGTGTTCAATGCTCCAGGAAACCTAATACAGATGCCAACCATCAGCACACTTTGAACACCGAGTTAGTGGCACTGAGAAAACGAGTCAGAAGGCTGGTAAGGGTAGCAAGGAAATCCGGTTTACCCAAGGACCATCAAACAGCCCTGACCGAAAGGACAAGGTATAAAAACTGGCTTTGTTCCATTAGACAACCGAGATACCAGAATGACTCGGAAGAAATGCTCAGAGCTCTTGCTGGCAAAGATCAGAGAACATTCTAGTAATTGATAAAATCAGAACGGATGGTGTTATATGAAGATCAGTCAAATCCAATAAGCGAAGAAAACTGGATAAACCATTTCAGGCGCCTTTACACCACAGACTCAAATACTACTCCAAGTGACCACGCTGCTCAGAGAGCAGAATCCTGGGTATTTTCTAATGACATCAGTGATATCGTAATGCGAATCCAAAAGTTAAATGGCTCAAGAGTGCCAGGCCCCGACGGGCTGACAAACTGCATGCTGAAAGAGCACTCCGCAGAATGGGCTGACTTCATTTACACATTGCTCAACCAAATATCCATCTCATCAAATTCCTAGTTCATGGAGGAGGGTGATGGTGGTACCAATCCACAAAAAAAGGAGATGGGGAAGGGGGACCCCAGGCACTATCGCCTTATCGCCCTCTTGGACGTAATTGGCAAGCCTTACAGTTCGATCTTCTTAGACCATTTCCACAGTTGGTGTCGCAAGTCAACTGTACCGACCCGTTTCGAAGAGGCTTTAAGGGACTGGGTACCTCTGTGAATATGTTGTTACTCCAACTACTGAAGGGTAACCCAGGGAGTCTTGTATGGCTTTTGTGGATCTGGTCCAGGCTTTTGACCAAATGTGTCGACGTAAACTCTGGATGAAACTTGAAAGGAAAAATTGCCCTGCACCACTAATTGACCCAATTAAGGCCATGCAGTCTAATACCTCACTGAGAGTGAGATTGAGAAAGCGGGTCTCCTATCCAACGAAATCAACACCTCAAGGGGTGTCAAGCAGGGGTGCCCAATGGCTCCAGCCCACTTTAACTTCTTTTTGGAAGATATGCAAGAGGCTTTTCTGTCAACAAGATCTTTTCCATCAAAGGGGGGAGGAGTTCAGCTACCACGCTTACTGTACACAGACAACATTGTCCTAATCGATCAGACCCCTTTGGGTCTACAAAGAGAACTCGACTCCTTACAAAGATATATTTCATCAAACGGCCTTGAAATCGATAAGGAAAAAACTGAAATTCTGAGCTTTGGGAACTCCAACAAAGGAAAAAACTGCTTCTCTTGGCACTTAGACGGAGATGGGATTCAGCAGGTGCAATCCTTTAAGTATTTGGGTGTTTGGCTGAGTGATTCAAGACCCGAAGCCCCGATGACATCTCCTTTTGCATGTAAAGATGAAGGCTCTCACTAGTCAAGCATGTGCATTAAACCGGAAGTTCGGCCGCTTTTCTATTATGCCAGTCCTTCGGTATTACAAAGCAAAAGTAGTCCCATTGGTGACATATAGGGCAGACGCCATGTTCAACATTCCCAAGCCTCTATGGTCATGCCTTGAAGGCACATTTTGGAAAAAGGTGTTAGGTGTCCCTTCATCGACTCCCATCGTGATCATTCGGAGAGAATTGGGGCTTACATCCCTAAAGTGTACAGTCGGAAGGAACAGACTAGCTTTGTTTAGGAAATGCTGTACGCCCTTAGGTCCCATGATCCTGGAAATGGTACACAGAGAAATGTCTGCCCGTAACCTAATTCTGAATGGTTGACGATTGAGAACAACAAATAACTTGGCAGAGATTGGAGGCTCACTAGAGCAGCTGGTGACCAACCCTGTATGGGTAAAAAATGGGTAAAAGAACAGGACTGGATCTCAACTCTTGAGGTGTCTGGTAGCTACCAATCTGTTGCCCACTTGCCCTGAGAATGCCGGACACTAAACACGGTTTGCGATTACCTAAAGCAGTTGCCTGATCAGGTCAGGGATCAATTCCTGCGAGCTCGCATGAACCTTCATCCCACGAATGGGATGCGAGCAATTCGTGGATTATCGCAAGGAAATTACTGTCGCCACTGCAAAGACGATTCTAAGGTCTAAACCTTGTCACATCTCATTACATCGTGCCCGGCACTTAGAGACGCACCAACAAAACATTTCAGACCTCTCCTGTCGGATTTTCAAATCTCAGACTCAAAAGTCTGGTGGCGGTCCTTAATGGAAGGACGTAAAACTAAATATGTAATCTCTGTGGCCAAATTTTTGTCTGAAATCCTGTATATAACTTTGACTTGATAAACTCACATCTTTACTTGCGGAATAGTCATCGTGTGATTTTTCTCTTTTTCTCCTTTTCTTTTTCCTTTTAAGGATGACCACTGTAGATACATTTGAGTTTCTTCCTTTACCTCATCTGTTACTTTGGATGTAGGATTTAAGATATTGTGATATTGCAAAAAAATGGACACAATTTCAATGAAATAAAAATAAAGAGTAACGTGTTCTTCTAGTCGCCATGCGAATGAATTATTCACACAGCGCCCAGTGAAAGACTTACTCAGATAGATGCCCATATTCATATATACATGCACAGAAGCAGAGACACACCCATACAGCTTCTCTGTCATTAAGTGATTGAGAGAAGCTGTATGGGGGTGTGACCGTTTGCATGTATATATATGAGCATGTATATCTGTGCGAGTTTAGTGTTCTAGTGGGTGTCATGTGCATGATTGAGAGAGGCTGTATAGGTGCATGACTTCTTGTGTGCAGGTGCATGCGTATGTGAATGTGTGACTGTGTGAGGCGCTGGGGGGCCCAAAGGGGGCAGGCATGTCATTTTTTTTGTTACTTTAAAAAATATCATGCATGATCACTGGGCCCTCCAGTGCCTCACATAATCACATTGTGTGCATGTGAGGCACTGGGGGGGATGCATAGCAATTATTTTACTGGGCGCCTATGATACATGTCTGCACCTTGGGCCCGCCAGCTCCTTGGAATCACACCAACGATAATGGATGTCGGTGTGGTGCTTGGTGCCCCAGAGGGCAGACATGGCATTATTTACTGGGTAACTATGCCCAGCACAAATTGCCATGTCTGTCCCCAGGGACCCCAGCACTCGCACACATAATCTGCCCATAGGCCCCCCAGCGCCACACGCACACACACACACATAAATTTACATTTCTGATTAATTTTATTATGTGCGAATGTGAGGCTCTGGCGCACTAGGTGGCAGGCATGGCATTTTTTACAGGGCATCGATGATAAAGCATGCATGATGCTGGTCTTGGAAGCAAGACCACGCAGAGCAACAGAGGTTTGAATCCCGTATCCACACTTAGAAAACGAACTCGGTATGGTATTGGGCGCGTTATAAAAAAAATAATTAAATAAAGTTAGACTGGTATTTTGGTGCATCCAATTTGGACATTCTTTCACACTGTGGCATGCATTTCTAATGGTAAAGCCAACTGGAGTATAACCTCTTGTGGGCATACTACCATATGTTGGCAGAACAACAGGGACATGGTTTTTTTATAGTGTAATTACTGGCCTTATGTGCAAAACAAACATGAGTGTATTCTTATATGGGAATACTGGCATATATTTGTGCAGCCAGCATGAAAATGTATGAGCACAGCCAGCATGCAAATGTTTTTATACTAGCACATATTGTGGACAAAGACATCATGAAAATGTGTTGGAGAAATGCTCCTGTGCACTTTTGGTGAATTGCAGCTATTGGAGTGTTCAATGAGTTCTGCTACAAAACCAGTCTCGAACCGTATAGCATTATAAAAGGGAAACCCGTTTCACTTGCATGAGTAATGCCCAAAAATTGGGGATCTGTGTTGACCTCAAAGTGTTCACCAAATACCGCAATCCCTCTTTCAAGATTGCTTAGTTTGCTTTTTAGAACCACCTTCTTGCGACAGCAATGCTGACTATTTGTTCTCCCATTGAAAGGTTTCCAGACCTGTAATGCCTCCTCTTTTCCTGTCATGCCTATTGTAAATGTGTCATTCGCCATTCATAATAGATGCTGCACTCTTCTATGCTACACTTGTTTTATAGTTATTTATTATCATTTTACACATCAATTATTGTTAGAGCCCCATACAATAGTCGGGAGACTTGACTTTCCACCCCGTATCACATATCGGTTGTGTCCCTAGCAGACTATTTGTTTCTTTTCATTTAGGTCAGTGGAAGGCTTTAAAAGAAGTTTAGTGCATGATGAAGATCGATTTCAAAGTTATTGCAACAAATTATTTGCAGGATGGGATTTCTGCATAATTCACGAGGATACTGCACAATTGAAACATAGTAGTCTGCACTATGAACTGAAGGTGAGCAATTTATTTAATATTCTACATCTTTTTAAACATTTTAGAAGTGTTGGAGTTCTAGACTGCACGTTAAAATCAAAATGGGAAAATGTACCATATTTAAATGTTCCACTAAGGGTGAAAAGAGCATCATTGATGTGGAAAACAAGTATTGAATTTGCAAACATTAAACCCAAAGAATCATCGGCATCGTTTAGTCCCACTTTACATAATTGTAAATGGAAAATAGTTTCTCTGACACTTGCCTACCTCATATTTTAATGGCTTGATGTTCTACTTTTGGACAGGCTCGATCAGGTACCCCTAAAAAAATATAAAAGATACTACAGCTTTACATCAAGCATGCAGACACACACAAGGGCCTTACCTTACCTTGTGTTTCACTGCATGCTTGATGCTCCCTCCCTCACATCACCAACGTAAAGTAGTCGAGGTCTGTTTTGGGGTCGCACTGTCATTTTACATTATGGAATGAGGTTTGCTGTCCCAAAGCGTTCCGTTCCTCTTTTTCTATAATACAGTAAGATATTTAGATTGATCAGCTCCTGTTATTTTTAACTCACCCTCAGCCCTTCAAACAAAAGTCTTTATTCAAAGAACCTCTTTAAGATTTCTCTAATATGTCTGAGAACCAATCACACTCTCCTGAGATTTCTTTAGTTTTAGCTATATGGGATCTCCCGGTCTACCCCAACCATGGCTCATTCAGGCTATCCACTAGCTTTTTATTTCACTATAGACCAGTGTCCTGGATCCTTTTTATTATTGGCTAGTCTCCAAGTACTTGTCCCCTGTACCACTGCAGCCTGTTTTAATGGACCCCAAGAAGGTGGTTATTGAAGATGCAGTACCTTACATCAACATGTGTAATATTGGCTTACGAGAATAAGACCTGCTGGCTCATGAAGTGGCCTGATTGTAATTCTTTTTTTTCAGTTGCCGATATACCTAAAGGAAAAGCCAACTTTACCCCTCTGTTCTCTGCATGGTGTGCAGTACTAGATGCAAACTTTACTGTTATGATGTGTTACTGCTCATCTGCGCTTCTATTGGTTTCATGGTTGTGGTGTTGGTTTTCGAAGGGCTGAGGGCATTCGCCCAAGATGACGAGAGGCTTTGGAAGTTGGGTTCAACTCCTACCTCCTACTAAACCTTTTTTATTGTCTATTTAAATGTAATTGTATTTAGCTTAATTTTGTTACTTTTGTAACATTGGCAATATTGGCCAAAGCTTAAATTGCAAACACTATAAACAGAAAAAGAAAGTGACATGCTTGACAGTGAGCCTTACATAGTACAGTGCAACGAGGTTGTCACTTGGCCTAGTGCAGGGTGAAACATGATGTTCTAAAGCTCATTTATGCTTCTCCTGTCTTCTCGATCATAGTGTTGAAATGCTTTTTGGAATTATTTTAAATTTATTTTGTTGCTTCTATTTTGTCCTCTGTAAACACTGCGAACATTGAGGACCCCCAGGGGGTGGGGATATTTTTGTTGAGACATTCGTCATAATGGTGCACAATGGCAATGCACATGAGGTTAAGGTAAATGTTAATATGGGAAGTGTCTCTCACGAAGTCTGGTAGGAAAAGCACAAAAAAGACACCTTGAGTGCATACCCTGGACTGCCCATCACAGACACCTATGTCAGTGCTTCCTCCAGAGAGGCTTCCACTGATATCCTCTTCTGTGTCCCCTCTCCAGATGGACCCCCATCTCATCTCCACTCACCCTCTGTACCACATCCTCTACCATTGACAGTGGCACCAAATGGGAAGTCCTCTTGACCGACTTCTCATCTTCATGTTGCTTCGTCAATGTCGATCACACAGGCACTATCCTGGTTCAGGATCCACAACCCAACCTCCTTTTCTTTGACCAGATCCTGCCTTCTCTCATTAACTTCCTCCCTTGTCCTGCATCTCCCCCTACTACCCTCCTCCTCCTCTGACTGGGGTATTAAGCCCCTGTACCCCACCTCAGAAAACCTTCAAAGGCAGAGACTTCCTCCATCTGGCGACTCAACGCCCGCTCAGCCAGCAAACACTCTGCTGACATCTGCCTTCTTCTTGAAGACATTGACCTCGACATTATCGCGTTAACTGAGACATGGTTCAATGTCAGCTCAGTCACTGCTTTTGACTCCCTCCCACCTGATGGCTTCAAGATCATCTCTAAGCCTCAACCTCACCTCACCGCACTGTTGTGGGGGGGGGGGACCATTTGAATGGAGGGGGTTGCCCTAATCTTCCCTGAGTGGGTTCCTGCTTCCATCCTCCCCACACAGTTCTACTCTTCCTTTAAAAAGCCTGGTTTGCAAGTTGGTCATCTCTCCCATCTCCAACCTGACCATTGCCACCATTTACCGGCCTCCAGGCGACACAACCGTGTTCCTCTCTGAATGGGCTGATTTCTGTTCCTCCTTACTTTCATCCACCTCCAACCTCCTCCTCCTGGGTGATTTCAACATCCAACTGGACTCCCCCTGGCTCTGCATCCACTCTCTTCACTGACCTCTGCACCTCTTTCCTTCTCCATTCTCCCTTCTGGGCCAACCCATTCAGCTAGACACACTCTGGACACCCTCACACACTCTGACCTCTCCCACCCCCTCCACTAGTCACCCCTCTTTCCTTTTCAGACCATTCTCTCCTCTCCTCCCACCTAGGTCCCTTTGGCCTTCTGATCGTCCCCCAAAAAGCACCCCTAACCTCGTTCACTAACATCCGCCCAATGAAACGAGTGTCAGCTGCTGCCTTCGCTTCCACCTTCACTCCCTCCCCTCCCCTCCGATTCTACCTCTGACTCTGCACTCAGCAACCTCCGCCTGTCCATCACCAATACTCTTAACATTCTTGCCCCAGTCATGAGGATCCGCCTGAAGCAAACCTCTAAGTGTAACACCTGCTATGACTCCGAACATGCGGCCCTGAAACGAAAGTGCAGGGTGGCAGAACGGAAGTAGCAAACCTGATGCTCATCCTCTGACAAACTTGCTCGTCCAAAGTGAATACAGAGGCGCCATCCGAGCCAAAAAAAGAGCCCACATACCGGCACGGGTTTCAGGTGCATCCAACAACACAGCTGAACTTTTCAAGAGTGGCAGGGAACTAGCCAACCCTTCTGCAGTCTCCTCCCCTTCTCCTTCCCAGTCCCTCTGCAACACACTGGCCACACACTTCGACACTAAACCTCAGAACATCCTGAACACCCTGGCTACCCACCCTCCCAACCCATCCCACGCCCACTTGCCTCCCTTGGGCCCTCACTTTTATATCCATTGGGCTTTCTAAGTGGCCACAGGTGGTGGTCACCTAGTCCAATTGCCTGACAATAATTAAAGGGACATGCCTGATCATTCTAATACTCGTACTCGTCTCAGTACTAGAGTGGTGAAATTATCTACAAGTGTTAATCATTCTCAGTTGCCTCTTCGTCGTCCCAGTATCATAGTGGGTTAAATGATGGAACTTATGGGGAAATGTCTTACAATAGCCCATAAAGGCCGGGGAGGGTTAGGCTGGGATACCATGTCTCCTTATTAACCCTCCTCTCTTTTACCCTCCTTCTGTGGTCCCTGGATTTATATTTCCTCATGTTACCCAGGCATTCTGAAGCTCTCTGTGACATCAACAGGTGATGTAGGATTCTACACATGTATAAGAACTAGGCATACAACTATGTATAAGAATGACCCTTTATCTACATCCACCAGGATCGCTGTTCGCGTTTGAGAAAGCTGGAGAAATTAATCCAGTTTCTAGCGCCCATTAATGGAATATCGTCTTACAAGGAGAATCCATACCATTGCCTACACTTATTTGATCAAGAACCCTGTGGATATAACGAAGAGATAAAATCAAACCGTCACTATTTAATCTGATACACAATCCCTCCTGATGAGCCACTCAATAGTAGTGGTAAAGCACGTGTAGAGGACATAAATTAATCAACAAGGAAAATCCCAACAAGGAAAAGTTATTACTATTCGGGCCATTTATTTTGGACAATTATTTTGTGGAAACTCTGAATGAAGCCAATTCCGATAACACTAAGAATACATTTGGAAAACAATATGCTTTAGTGGAAATTAATTGTATAATAAAATTGAAAGTGGCAGAGCACACTGCCAACAGAGTATTTTTATTTGAACCAACACATTAGCCACACACCAACGTGGATATTTGTGTTAGCTGGCGCAGCGATTGAGCCCTGCATTTTTCAAAATGACCCTTTAACTATATAAACTATATAACACGTTGCCTTGAACTTGGGGAAGGGATCCCCAAGGATTTGTGAAACTGTTTTGAACTTGAGGATGGGAAGCTGAAAAGTAAGCTAGGAGCTGTAAACGGCTCAGAACTTTGTTTGGTCACCATTTCTTTTGTTGTGGACATCCCTACACATTGTTTGGCTTTAGTTGTGAGGGCAAGGATAGGTTTTGGAAACAGACATACTTTTAAGTTGAACTTTATGACTCAGACTTTCCTTAGTTTCGTTCAGGTACGGAAATCCCACCTTAGCATAGGGCAAGTTAGGTCTTTAACTATCCTGACAATTAAGTTAATAAACCATTTAATTTTGAACTTTGAATCTGTTGTCTGTGTCTTACCACTTGATGCCTTCCCAATACCCAAAATTAATGTGCATCTTTCATGCAAGCTGTGCTAAGAGTGCATAGTTTTCACAGTTCCTACATTACACCATTGCATCTTCTGAAAACTCACTAAACCCAAGACTGGCTTTGGTGTCAGTGTTCAGATGTAATTAATGTGCAGAAACTGTAAAAAGTGGTACATGGGTTTTACAGTTTGTACATTACGCAGATGTAATCTCCTGAAAACCCACATGAAAGGGAGGGCTGACCTTCCTGTCGATTTTCAGGAGATTTACATTGCACAATGTATGAACTGTAAAACTCATAGGCCTCTTTGTAAAGTTCATTCACATTAATTCAAGTACATACTGTCAAATTCATGTACACCTCTTGCACATATTAAAAACACACATCAAAGTTCGATTTGATTTTAATGTGAGCTTTCATAGGTATAAGAAGCATAGAATAAATGAGCAGAGTAAAGGTACATTTTATATCAAAACCCTATGTGTGTGTTAATGTTAATGAGTCATGTACCATGCACTGTTGCCACTTGTGTGGTCTCTAGATGCTCAGGCAGATTTGCAATGGAAAGAGGATCAGGGTTGTTAGTGGGATTGAGCGGGAGAAGAGCTTTGGTGTGCTGTTGGCCGCTTCAGTTTGGAGAAACCGGTCACTGAGCTTAGGTGCATTTTCGGATTGGTAGCCGTCATGTGGTGTTGAGGCATGATTGTGCTTGGTTTGATTTCATGTTGGGTGTTGTGACGTATGTGTGGTTTGTGGTGCGGTAGAGGTATGGTTGTGTTTAGTTCAGAGTTTGAGGCCGAGTATGTAGAATGGTGAGTTTTTAGTACGGTTAGTTAGTAGCAACGCTGTTCCAACCTTTGACAATTCATCCCAGAACTATGCATTTCCTAACCCCAGCAGCCAGAAGTGCAGAACATTTACTTCTCCCAGCAAACCAAGTGTGACAAAAAATGTTGTATAGCTACTCTAATAAGTCTTTCTATGTCGCTTGTTTAGTTCCTTCCCTCCCTTTCTGCACCCCTCTCCCTCAGCTTTTGTTTTTCTCCGGCTCTACCAGAAATGTCGTCAGGCCTAGTACGGTAGTCGCCTGTCTGTTTCCATTTCCTTCCCACTCTCCCCCTCCCTTCCTTATCTATGTCTTAGCTCTTGCACTATCTGAAATGTCGTCGGGCCGAGTACGATAGTTAATTTCACATCCTTACTGTTCATGGCCTGTAAGAATGTGGTTGTATTTTCCCTTGTACCCTCCATTGCCTTGAAGCGCTTTGAAACACATTGTGTATAGGCGCTATATAAATAAACTATCATATCATGTGCGTTATTACCACACGTGCAATCCTACCACACATGTAATCCTACAACAAGCACTGCTCCGAAGATGTGCGCTCTTAGGATACTCTTACAAGATATGTTCCTTTGACACACACTACATGTGCTCCTACGACATCGCACAGAATAAATGTACAGCTCCTATACAAGATGTACACGGAAATGTATAGTATGTACATTACACACACTCAGAATGAATGTACAGCTTCTGTATGAATGTACACGGACATGTACTGTGTGCACATTATACACGCTCAATGTATGTACAATTTATGTACAAAATGTACATGGACAGGTAGAGTATGTATTTTATGCATACGTATTACGAATGTACATTACACGACACACTCCTATGGTATTCTCTTACAAGACATGACCCTTCTACACATACACCTACAACAAATGCTCCTAAACACTCACTCCATACCACTACAAATCAAAAACAATCCCGTAACCGTAATAAAGGTTGTGGGACACCGTTTAATTTTTTACACAAGTTAAAGTGAACCCAATAAAAACTTGGTCTACAAACATTAAAAATAATATTATGATACCATAATGAGCTTTTACAATAGATTAAATATATTATATTACAATCAGATATTGTGTTAACCTGGTCTCACCCACAAACGTAAAAGCATACAATATTTTCAGAAGGTATATGCACACAAACAAGTAATTATATAAAAGTTAAAACTGTTAAAAAAGTAGATTTCATTGACACCTGTAAGAAAAGTTAAAAGAATGTATAAACATATTTGTAATACAAAACTACTATAACAAACTTAAATTATTATATACACAAGCATGATTCATCCAAAAATGTGCACAAAAAAGAAAACAGGCCATAAAGTAAATCAACTATGAATTTACAATAACAAAATATACATAAGCAATTCAATATTATATTTGAAATATAAAATATCAATTATCAAACTACATGTAAGCATTGGAATATATAATTTAGTAAACAATAAACATAACCTAAAAAAAGACACAAGACTAGAAACTGTTATAATATACAGCAAAATCATTGCAACATATATTTCTACAGCTATCAATAAAGATACATTTATAGTTTGCAAAGTTTATATTATTGAAAGTATAGCAGTCATTATACTATGCAAACAAAAATATGCAAGCATGTAATGTGTGCTGAATGAAATTTAGTAAATGAGGTAAAATATGAATACTAACAAAAGCAGCGCAAATGTAATACACGTTAACATAAATAATATTTTTATTAAACACAAATTCGCACAAAACCTTACATCGCTTTCACTATAAAACATTTTAATTAAAAAAATGCAAACCAAACACTGTGTGTTAGTGTTAAAATATTTATTTTAAATTTAATATATGTCTTAATTCATGTTATGTTACCTTAACGTTATTTCTAATGTTTATAGACTTAACATTTTTGTTGGTTTAACACTTGCAAACATTTTTTCAAGATAATATACAGCCTTAGAACAAAAAGAAAATGTTTTCAATCATACATACTAAGGGGGCAGCCTAAGACCTAATATGGTTCTCACTTCAACTATGCTAAAAACCATTTTGCAGAGGTTCTTTCATTATTTGGGTTTTGTTTCTTGAAAAGCAGATTTACTAATTATCCTAACATGAGCTAGAAGGATTTCTGAATGTACAGCACTGAGAGCTCTGGAACCCTTCCTTCAATGTCATCAATGACAATGTATAGCACAACACATTTGTGGTGCCCTAATGACGGAGCAAATGTCAGTGTAAAAATTCTACTAAGACGGAACTAAATCATTTAGAAAGTCCGACCACTTTCGTGAAGACTAAAGTCCTGTGTTTATATGAAATTCACACTAAACATCGATGAGAATACAATAGTAAGGAACTCCTCTTACAGGAAGAGTAATAAACTAAAACAACCCAATCGATGAGTCTCAGTCAATTCTCCTCTTCCCCAATTGATGTGTTTCTCATATGGCTGTGAAGCAAAGCAAAACAAAAAATGAGTGGGCACCACTTGAATATAATCACTTTAAGTGAAATTTTAAAGATTCTGGAAAAGATTGGTCACTTTGCACTTTTGTAGACAATCTTGATGGGAGCTGACCGCGAAGAGTCTGGAGACACCCTAACTCTAAAAATACGCAGAGCAGAAGGCTAGGTAGTAAACCAAGCCACGCAGTCACTCTCCTTTTGGTCCCAATTGGGATACGGAATTTCAAAATACTTTCAAAAACACTTATTGTTAAGTTATTGGTTATTCACAATTGGATATGACGGACTTGAAAGAACTTTTTATAAATCTTCAGGAATGACACTGTTGGTAGTTTCATTATAACCAATTTATATCCAAAAGGTGAGTTTTTCAAGAAGAAGGTCTCTAATAATTTCTTAGTGAGGAAGCAAAGCTGTCACAGCATCCAAAATATTGACTTAATTTGCCAATGCATTTCGGAGAAATTCTCCTTCATCAGGGCGAGTCAAATACTACATTTAAACAATCCATCAAAAACACATATGTAAACATGCAATTTGTGAATAAAAATACCATTTTTGAAAAAGTAAACATAACAAAACATACCAATCGCCAGTTGTTTCAGTTGTTGTCAAGTGAAAATAGCAAAAAAGAGAATAGTAAAGAAAGGCAAATTAGTGAAATGATAGAAATATAAACGGAAATATTAAGGGGAAAAGGTGGAATCTGTTTGAAGGAGTAACCTGAATGGATATGTGACCTTACACACATCAGGAGTAATCCTGAGTGTTGTTAGAATCAGGATAGCTGCTAAATCCACCTTGAACTGGCAGTAAATTGCGGCTTGGCAACATCTGGAGGGCAGAGATGTACAGATCAGAATGTATGAAAGAGCTGTGTTCATGCTAAAAAGGAGGACTACTCTTTGTCACGTACCGAACAGTCGATGAGGCAATAGACTAATGTCAGCGTCCTGCCGAGGCTTCCTTGTTGTGCCGTTGCTTAGTAGCGTACACTGGAATCATGGGAGGCAAGACATTGTACCACATCCACAGTGCATCTGCATCAGCATGCAAGTTAACACCCTGCATCATCTGTACAACGCCATCCAGACTAGCAGACCATATTGCAGTACACAATGCTTCGAAATAATGTTTGTGCATACGTACAGGGACATGTGCATGTCAACAGCAAATAGCTGCGGCCATGGCTGAGAATCCTGAAGGTGGCTGCTCAGAATGACTCACACAGACCTCTCTGTACTCCCATGCAGGTGATGGAGGATATCCCTTGAAGCCGTGGCTACATACACGTGTGCGGAACCCGCGTAACAGCCATGAAGAGGAGTACAATAGAGTTCATACCCGTACCCGTGTCGTGATTGAGCAGACCTTTGGCCTGTTGAAGGCGCGGTTCTGCTGCCTAAGCAGGTCTCCGTTATAGGCCTGAGAAGGTGGCAAAGTTCACCATGGCCTGTGTCATGCTGCACAACGTGTGCGACGGAGAAATGTACCACTGCCACCTGACATTGACATGCATGCACCGGGTGAGGATGATGAGGATGAAGATGGAGGAGAAGCAGCACCCCTGCCAATACGTGATGCAGAAGATGGCCGTCCTGTACGCCAATCACTGATTGACGAATACCTCTGAACCACAGGGACGTTGATGGATATGTGTCAGTACTACACTGAGCACTGGGTCCATGTGGACATGCACAGAGGGTATGTGGGGAGTTGGGCATTGTCATGAATAAAATGAATGCACATGAAATGAACATGTACAGGCATTAAATGATTTTTTACAAAACGGGTGTATTAATGTAAACTACAGAAAAGTGCCTCACCACTCCACCACTCACATGCCCTTCCCCCTCCCCCCAACACACCAAAACTCCCCATACCCCCAATGAACACCCCATACCCCCCATGAACACCCCATACCCCCAATGAACACCCCCTCATTCACCTATACACCACCGACACCACCTCCCCCACTGTTGTCCCACACTATTTGCATGCTTTCTTTGTGTCCAGGGGCAGCATTTCGGACTGCCTCGCACTCCGCCTTGTCAGTTGCACAGGTCTGGTGGGTGCAGAGGATGCGGGTGTGGAGGATGGGGTGGATGCCGTAGGGATTGGCACGGCTGGCGCAGGTTGTTGTTGCTGCATGTGTTGCAGTATGCCAGTCAGGACCTGTGACTGCCCCCAAACTGTCACGCATCATGACCGCAGAGGCATTTATGGCAGCAGTGTTCCCTGCAATGGCCTGAGCGATCTCTTGCCTTGTGTCCTCTTTGTCAGCCACATATTGGCGAACTAGTTCTAGCATGGAGTCCTGCCTTGCCTCCACCATTGACAGCCGTGCCTCAAAGTCAGTGGGAGCAGCAGAGGTTGAGGGTGCTGCGGCTGGGCGTGCAATTGCAGGGCTGGCCTCGGGGGTGGTACTCAGGTCGGAACTGTGCAGTGCAGGATTCCGTGTGGTTTTGGGGGGTTGACGGGGGGTTGGGTTGTGTGGACATGCCACATGGATTGCACCTTCTTGGTCCACGTACTCCTCCGCTCCTATGTCAATGTCGCTCAGTGGGGCTGTGGCTGTGGCTGCTGCCTCACAAACGGAACTTGTTGCAGCAGAATGGGTGCCACTGACTGCCACTGACTTCCCGTTCCACTGTTGTTAGCACCTCTGTGCTTGCAGTCTCATCCGCAGCTGTGGGGCCCTCATGTGCCGGCATGGCCTGTGCACTCGCTCTGGCTTGTACTAGCGGCTGCGATACTGCCCCGGAGATGGTTTTGCCAGTGCCAGGGGGTTTGGCCTGGGACGTGGATGGCCTTGTGGCTGGGTCTTGACTGCCATCTTCTCCATCAGTTCCTGGGGGGGTAGAAGAGATGCAGGGCATCAGTGTTGGTGTTACATGCAAGATGCATTAGATGGTGCTGTGGAGTTTTTCATTTCTCATGCATTCATATCTTACAGGTGTGTCACACAGGGTAGTTTGAAGGGGGGGCCTTTTGGCATTAGCCGTGCCGTCTCAATTCGGCAATGCAGCATGCCAGGTGGCATGGTGTTATTACCGGGTCAGTATTAAGGGATGGGTGGAGGGCCTTTAGCGGCATGGCGATATGACCATTACCGGCATGGGGGTTCGAGCGTGCTCGAGCACTCGTAATCAGCCGCTATTAGCGGCGTCAAACGAGCACAGACCCACTAGTTCCTCCATTCCGGTATTCCGGTAATAACCCCGTTTTTAACGCACTACTCTTAATGAGGCCCACTGTCTCATTAATTGATAACACCATACCAATTCACATCATTTCTAATCACACCATCTCAAAAAACAATACTTACTTACATGTAAGATAAATTCATAATCCACAAAAAACATCCATTAAACTCCATAAAACATTACAATATTAGATTACAGTAGATAAGATCAAGTGTGTCAGCTGACTTTCATTTCATCTTGTCAATACTTTTACTAATGGCAATTCATAGCCCATATATATTTATATATTTAGCCATTCAGGGTTGAAATTGTATCTCTCCTATATGTTTTCAGTGTAGTTCTAAGTACCTTTACTACATCTTTTCAAGTAATTTTTCTTCAATTAAGCCCAAAATATTTACGAGTTTAAGAATGAGAATTTGGCGAGTACCCCACATACATCTACTCCATAAAGATTGCCTAGAAAACTCTGACCTAGTTGTGAGGTCGTTTTCAAATATTCTGATCCTAGTATTCTCAAAATGTGCACAATATAAAACCAGATGTTTCAATGTTTCCCACTCTTGAGTCTTATTACAAAATCGCCATTGCCCCAATATTGGACTCTTTCAATTGTAGGTAATTGGTTCAACTTGCAACACATATACATTTTTCTTAATTTATCACAAGGAAATTTTATTATGTACAATGGTCTTTCTCCCCATTTCCTCAGATATTTACTGTATTCATAAAAGGAATTATAATTACCAAGTTTCTCTACCGGTATACACCATGATATACTTGAAATTTGCATTTGCAACTAGGCCATTTAGTACATAGATTAGTTGCCATTATTGCCTCTAAAATTGTATTTATTTTTTTCGTACGCTTCACAATAGAGGGTGATTTTGCATCAGTAACCATTTGATGTAGCTCCTCATACATTGAATTTCTAGGCAGGGCCAAGATTTTGGCATAGTTATTCATCATGCGCCAATGCCATTTTGAGGAAAGAGGTAGGAGTCCCAGGTCATGATATGAGAACATTTGGTATAGAAAGCGCTAAACCCAATACAGTTTTCCAAAGTTTTCCCTGCAAGATATCAAGAAACAAATCCATCTCCATTAGGCATATATCCATGCCATAAAGAATTAGGGGCTCCACTTTTAACAAATAAAATTGGATAAGAGGGAGCAGTGAGAACTTGCAATACTTCTGGAGAATGATCTTCATTTGGGAGGTTAAAGGTTTGATTTTATTATTCAGAGTCTCTTTCAACACCACTAATGAATACTGATCTGTGAGGGTATAACCCAGATAGCGTATGGAAGGAGTATACTCCATGGCAATCTCATCAAGGGACCAACCAAACCTTGATGTTTCCCGTCTGCGAAGGTTATAATATATGACTTAGTAGGATTGGCTTGGAGATTGTGATTCCTAGCAAAACATGAGAACAAATTCAATTTTATTTGCAGACCGAAGGGGGTCCTATCAAAAAACAGCAGGTCATCAGCAAATACAATCCAATTCAAGATCAATTGACCCATTTTAACAGGGTAGATGGTAGCTTGGTTATGATATGATATGATCGTTTATTTATATAGCGCCTATACACAATGTGTTTCAAAGCGCTTCAAGGCAAGGGAGAGAACAAGGGAAAATACAACCACATTCTTACAGGCCATGAACAGTAAGGATGTGAAATTAACTATCGTACTCGGCCTGATGACATTTCAGATAGTGCAAGAGCTAAGACATAGATAAGGAAGGGAGGGGGAGAGTGGGAAGGAAATGGAAACAGACAGGCGACTACCGTACTAGGCCTGAAGACATTTCTGGTAGAGCCGGAGAAAAACAAAAGGTGAGGGAGAGGGTTGCAGAAACGGAGGGGAGGAACAAAACAAGTGACTATCATACCAGGCCTGACGACATTTCAGATGGTGCTGGAGGGGTGGTGGGGAGGAAAAAAACAGTAATGGGAGGGTGGAGGAAACAGACGAGGTTGCTATCATATTGGGTCCAGGGACAATTCTGATAGAGTAAGTGCATAGAGGAAAGTAAGGGGAGGAGATAGGAAAAGGGAGAAGGGAAAGGAGGAGAGAAAAGAGAGTAAGCAGTCAAAAAGAGTGGAGAAGCAAGAGTTGAGAGCGAATACAATTGCAGAAGTCAGTAGTAACACATAATGTTGCAAGCCAGGATACAAGATGAAGAATGGAACAGCATGATTCAGGGCCACCATGAGTACAAGATGCAAAGGAAGTCCAGCATGAGAGTTGAGAAAGGGTGACGCACCGTGAATGAATGAAGTCCATAAAAGTCAAATCCAGCATTGGCCACAAGACAGTGATGGTGAAGGAAGGCACCAGGTGGGCGGGGCTTGCTAATGGTGAAAAAGAGCAGCAGGCAGGAAGGTACCAGGTGGGCTGGGCTTAGGCCAGGTGACCTAGATCCACTTGCACCTGCTCCCCATCTGCAAAGGAAAATAAGCTGGAGGGCTCCTTAAGTAGAGAAACAGAGCGGGAAGCAGGAAGGCACCAGGTGGGCGGGGCTTGCTAAGTGGTGAAAAAGAATGGGAAGCAGGAAGGCACCAGGTGGATGCATCCAGATCCGATGTATACAAATTAAAGAGGACCGCTGCCAAATTGCAGCCCTATTTAACTCTGATCTCAGTCTGAATAGGATCAGTGAGAACCCCATCTCTATTGAGTCTAATTCTATAGTTATTGTTAGTGTGTAACAATGCAATCATGGCCACCAAGTGGATCAGAAATACAAGGTTAATCATTTTTTTCAATAGTAGTTCTCTTATAATTGTATCAAACGCTGCAGTCAAAGGGCTGCCATATAGACAGGCCGTGTTTTTGAGTTTCGTTTCAGCTTGCAAATGTGCCATTATAGTTGCATTGAGAGGGCAACCCATGGATTTGCGGAACCCCACCTGGTAACGAGATAAGATATTGTTCCGACAGATATAACTTTGGATCTCATCTAGCATCAATAATGAGAATATTTTGGAGGAGGCATCCATTAATGAAATCGGTCTAAAGTTTCCAGGGTCACTTGCTTTACCCTTCTTATATACAGGAATAATATTTCCTGAACACCATGTTAAAGGAATGAATCCTGATGGATGAATATGATCAAATGTAATTTTCTAGATTATTGCCCAAAACACCGGATCTGATTTTAAAACACAGGGCGGAATGCCACCAGGCCCGGCAGCCTTTGAGCTCTTGATCTTATTAATTGCATGTTCTTTATCCTCACATGACCAAGGAGACACCTTAAGTATCAGTGTATTAAAATCCACACCTTTGGTACATGAGTATTTAGTAGGTAATCAATATTTTTCAATTACATATGATGTCCACACCTCAGCTGATATCGAGGGTTATGTGTAAGTGTGTGTATCACTGGTTACCGTTCTCAGCGTTGCCCACACCTGCCTAGTATCATGTTTTATTAAATTATGAATCATGAGTTGGTTATCCGCAATAAGTAGCCCACTTTTTAAGCTCTTAATTTTATCTTTATATGCTTGTCTAACAATTCTTATTTGATTTACAAGAAACATAGGCGGGTAGTTTTGCTTATTTAACTGTCTTATATCTATGTTCTTTTCCTTTTTTTTTTATTTGTCAAGCGTCTCATTGAAGTGATGTTGGTGCTTTATGGGAAGCGAGCCCAATCTTTTTTCACTGGCAAGGCTGTTTGCATGACATTGAATATGTCTCCCATTCTCCTCCTTCAACTCTGCTATTGAGCATCCATCCTGACAATCACTTGTTTTGATTCCAGTGTCCAACATGATTCTCCTAACTAGCCTACGACAGGTTTCTGGGTTCCATCTAACCGAGAGTGGCAGCCGATCCGCTTCTAATAGGGTAAGATTAACTTCAGTTTTAAATCTCAAATTTGGTAGCCTAAGAGTCAATTTTATGACCATACGGTCACAATATACAGGATCAATTATACATACTGTGTCTGCTACCATTTATATGGATGTAGACACAAAGAAATATTCAATAAGAGATCTATAATTTCCTCGTGCCAATGTTTATTTATATTTGTTCATATCAGAATACACCATTTGAATATCCCATTCCAGAAAAAAGTCGACCCAACTCCGCCCACTGTGAATAGAGGTAGACCTATAATTCCCCAAATTTGTACTATTCAGGGCAGGCGAGGCATAGCAGGCTGAATTAAAGTCTCCCCCACTACAATTTTAACCTGAGGATTTTGGACAGTTGCTTCTTCAAATATCAAATCCAGTTGGTCTACCATGTTCTGAAACAGTTTTGTCGCTCTGTTCCAATAGATTCAAATAATTAACATGCAAACCCTGGGCTCAACCACAACCACAAGAATATCATCCTCATTATGTATCAGACTCGAAGACATTTTACAAGAATTATCAATCCAAAAAGCGATGCCTCCTGGAGGTCTACCCTTAGGGCCTCTACTTGCAACTTGTACATACGATTCATAACCTTTCACATAGACGTGCGACATTTGCATTCTCTCCTGGAGCAAAATCACTGCTGGTTTCACCAGCTTATCTCAATCTCTAAACCACAACTGAAAATTTCTCAACCCAGAATGCATTGCAGGAAATAAGCGTGAGGATCTCATTACTACGCTCCTACTGGCTTCTTTTTTTGAAGTGGTGGTTTGTTCATATGTGGCTCAAGCCAAGTAAGCTCCTTGATCGCTGATGCAAAGGCCGTAAATTGTCTTAAAATGTCCTTGTTAATGTGCGAGACAAACCATTCATGAGTGGATAAGGAACAGTCTCTGTAGTTGGCAAGGGAGTTTCGGCAAATATAGTTGCTTCATCCGTTGAATTAAATATATAAGGTGTCAAGGCTATATGTGCAAAGTCACCTCTTTGATCCCATATTAATTTCATAATATGAGAATTATAATTACAAATCATGCAGTTATTGTTATTTGAAGCAAGTCTTATCCAATCAATATCGTCAGATCTTAAAGTTCTCAGCGGTGGTATTGCCTGGAATGCTTTAAGCATATATGACCTCTTTAGGCATGCCTTACCATTGAGTACCCTATCTCTTTCCCATCCCATTATATTGGGCATATCAAGCGTCAAAGTAAGAGTGGTTGCATGTGGCTCAATTGTCCTCCTATGACTGTCCTTTTCCCCCAAGGGAATGATGTCTTTTTGAATGGGTATGTTCCTATTCCCACTATTCATTAGATTAGAGGCCGAAACAGGAGTACCAAGAATCAAGTCCCGACTACCCCCACTACTTCCAGTTTCGGGAGGCTTTCCCGTGGCACTAGGGACTTGCCCATCCATGGCTCCTACGATCACATTTGATGTTCTCTTACTCCCAATTATAGGATAATAAGTGGATAGCTCGGTCTGTTTATGTTTAACTGGGAGGAGAGAAATATGCTCATTGGGATCCTCATTTTCCATACCTTTGGCATTAGGGGTTATCACAATTTGGGGAGTTGGCGGGATTTTATTTTTGTTTATTTTATTTTTCTCAAATGCTGTTTTAATTGCCTTTAATCCATGCCCTTATTCCTCATTGTAATTATTCAGTAAGGCTTTAGACTCCTCATCAAGTTGATGAAGATCTATAAGAGCATCGTTACTGGATATATTGCATAATTCTTTCATGTGGGAGCTATGGTTATCAATTCCTTTTTAGGTTTCATTTTTGTATTTCTTCTCCGTGCTTATCTGGGCTTTCTTCTGGTTAGCTCTTCATTTTTGTGCTCTGAGAGCCAGTCTTTTCTTTTGTGTGTAAGTACAACAACCGGGAGCTCGCAAATGTCTACCTCCTTCACGTTAATTTCCTTTTGTTCGTGCTGCCCTTCCCCTTCCTCAATGAGATCAATTAAATCTGTGAGGGCCTATCCAAACCCTCATTACAGTTTTATAACGTGGAGCTGTTAAACTGACCCTCACCGCTTTGATTATGCAATACCGGTTTTTGGGCCTCTCTCAAATCGTTTGTCGAGCATAGGTTTTTCTATTTTAGCAGAGTTATTAGCGACCACTTTTTTATTTTTTATTACAAAGTTGTTTTTAGTTTATTTACATTCAAAACTTTTACAACATATTTTCCGTTACAAACCTAAAATAGCAAATTAAAAGAAAATAGTTCCTTTTCACCTTTCATGCAACAGAAACTGTTTTTTTTTTTTTTTACAGCAGAACAGTTCGCTTTTTTCCAGATTACACTTTCTAGCAGAACTTAAACTCTACAAGTACTAAACACGTATAGTTTCGAGTTCTCCTGATTCTATTGTATGATTGTCCACAGACACATTTTTCTTCTTCAGTTCTTCATCAATTTTGTCTAAAACATGAGATAATACCAAAATTAGACGTGTACTGCTTCCATACATACAACGTTCCCAAAAGTTGATTCTTGCAATCTCAGTTTCCTGTGGAAAATAATTCCCCAATAGGTAGCGTCTGTCCCCTTCAAAAAATGTACACTACACCACAAGATGTTTAAGAGTTTCTAACTGTGTGTTGCAAAGGCAAAAACAACAATTTGCATCACCTTTTGGGTCATGCCCTGGTACCACTTGCGATAAGACCTCATCCACCTTCCCCCCAGAGCCATCTCTCTTCAGGTCTTTTATGGCTACGGCCTCATTGTAGGACTTAATTTCATTAACTGCGATACTCGTCCCTCCTGAAATTTACGTGGATTTTGCATCTCCACCTCCCGGTTTTTTAGCACTGGATGCAAGTGCAGAAATTGCATCACATGTAAACGGCCCTCTATTTTGTTCAATTTGCCCAGAATCTCCATCAATGATGTCCTCATGACTCTGATTTCCCAGTGAGTTTGCTCATGTCCCTTGTCAAGCAAGTTCAATGTGCATGTCATCACTGGGAAATTCTCGCTCCTACTGGTATTATCTAGATGAGGGGAAGAACTGCAGACCCAATTCTAGATCACATGTCCCCCTCTTGTGAAGTTGGGGCCCTGTGTCATGGTCCAGGAGCCTCATTTGATCATATGGTTTCATGTTCAGTATTTCAGTAGTAGGCAAACTGGACTTCTGCAGATATGCACCCTCTATAGGTATATGGTCATTTGATGGAACCATATAAGCTCCCCCACGGGAGGGAGACACATTGGTCTGTATTGGCAGCAGCTTAGTATTATTAGGAGGATTATTAAACATGAAAACATTTTCAACACCAGTCCTCCGTTGAGTGACAGGAGTAGAAGGGCCAAGCAATAATCTCATGCGCTTACCTAACTCTGCCTCAATCACTGCTGCCAACATTGAGAAGTCAGAAATTTGATTGCTAAAACGTTCCACCCCCATCCTTTTCAATGTCTCCTTTTGCAGGGTAGTTTCCCCATTGTCAACACTGTCCACCACAAAGGCATTGTGCTCAATATCGTTAACCTTGTGAAGCGCATACGTTATTGGGGGTCTCGAGGCTGTGCCGTGGCTATGAACTAATACAGCGGTAACACTCGATTCGGCAGTTAATATAACACTACCTGGAGACATAGGGGACTTAGGGGGGCTAGCTAGCAGGATCTGTTCTTTTGCGCACAGCAATATCCCTTCCTCGGCTTCATCATCCGAGAAAATGTAGCTTTCTGCCACTTCTTAGGCCATTAACCATGATCAATACCCAGTCACTCCCACCCTTTTCTTATGTGCAGGCTAGCACAGCACTGCCACGTTTCGTAGTATTATATTGAGGGTAAACACGCGCACTGCACCCCTGCTAACAGTCCATTAGACAAGTGGCACAAGTGCCACAAGTGCCACACCTACTAAATAGGAACTCCCAAAAACAAAAGAACTAACAACAATACACTCCTCGTGCAGCACCATAAATCAGTTCAATAAGCTTCCCCACTCTCAGGAAATTCAATCACGAACAGTAAGCATTCCTATGTAAGAATACTAAGAAGTGCGCAACACAAGAATCCAGCACAGATCTATTTAATTGCGCTGCCAGGCTGATGAACTACAATATTTAGTACTCACATATACAAGTAATTGAGCAATCGCGCACCTTCAGAACGTATGTTTCTGAATAATTTGATCGTGGTCATTACCTGACAGATCTGGTTCCTTTCTGTGATTTATATATTTCACTTTCCACTAACTTTACACTATGAATAATTTCTGCCTCCCTGACCACCACACCCCAACAGCGGCACACTTTTCTGCACACTTCCAGTATGCACGCCGAGCAGATATGGAATGCTGGGAAAGAGTGGGCGGGCCAGGGGGCAGGGCTGCAAAGAGGAGAAAGAGTTAAGTTTGGGAAGGAACTGAGCAGATCAGTCGTAACACAAGTCCAATCACAAGTCCCAAGCAAGCTCAAAGAAGTCCAAAGTAACTTCAATATAATTACTTTGTGAGAATATGAACCACAGCACGATGTTTCCACACCACGGGCACTTCTCCTTGCCAATGGCCACAGTAAAGCAATGGAGCAGCAAAAGCCCAACAGCGACCCACAGCCCAACAGTGGCACACTTTCTGCACACTTGTGAGTGAGTTTCCGATTCACCTTCCTGTTTCGGGGTCCTGAGCCTACAACCAGTCGAGTCAACACTCACCTGCTCTTGTGAGCCTGTTTCTGAGAATCACTGCTAGCCCTTGAGCTGCCTTTTCATTGATGTTCCTCCATGTGCTTGTTTCTCCTCCAACTTCTCCCAAACAATGGATAGGCCTGAGTTGTCATTCTCTCTGACTAGCACTGTTCCTACACCTCCAACGAACATCCTTCCATCATCCGTCCTTGCTTTCTGCTTCTTCCTTCTCCAGCTACTGTTCCTTCCTTGCCATCTCTCCTTTTATATTGTCTTCAAGTGTTATACCTCTATCCCTTTTCTCCACTTCGCTTCCTCCATCCTCTCCTTCAGGACACTCAACATTTTCACAGGTATTTGTTAAATCACAACATAACAGTTTGGCAAAAAAATGCTTTAAAACTTAACTTTGGATGCTGATGACATGGTAGGTATTTCAGGAAGCAGTCACTGTGCACAGACAGAGATCAGATAGGGATTTTTCAAAATGATCAAAAAGTGGTCTTGTTAAAAACTATATTTCTGATGTTTGTTAATCTGCTTAGAATCACATGCTGTGCATAGGTCCGACATCCAGTGGTCACTGCGGAGTATTGCATTTTGTTTTTCGTAGTCGAAAAGGGGACGTCGACAAGGCGTGTCTGTAACACTATCCCTATAGTGACGTGCGTTGTACCCACAATCCCTCACGCGTCGAGGTCCCTCAGATTGTTTTTTTCCGCCCAGCTACTGGTCGCCTTTATGCGGAGCTCCTCGAGAGACATTGCCAATTAGTTTCTTCGACCTTTGGTCGTTTGTTATTAATATCAATAACGTAGATCCCTCCCTCGACGCAGAGCCGTTTCTCTGCCGAGCAAGATCTTCGACGGAAGGACGAGCGGAGGGGATCCTTCGGCGCTGCCGAACACGTGGCCTGGCCTCGCCAGCCATACACAGTAGGGAGAGTGGGGTTTTGTGGTCTTTCTTTCTTTTCTTTAAGAATGCCTTTCTCTTTCCCCTCCCTCTCTTTCGGGGTCGTAGTCACACTTATTACCCTCAGCTATGGAGAGGACGCCATTTAGGTTTTGCCCGCTTTGCAAGGGTAAATATACCTGGAAGGATAAGCACAAACGGTGCAACCGTTGCTTACCCCTCGATCACCAGGAGGACGGCTGTGCGGCCTGTAAATTACTAAAGCCCAAAACTCTAAAAGACCGCAGGGTCAAAAGGTGGGCGGCCTACGCCATGTCTAGGCCTGACTCCTCGCCCGCTGCCGCCGCCGAGTGTGACGAGGACAGTGACTACACGGCCCCCGTAACGGAGGCTGTAGACCTCTCAAAGGAGCGTTCACGCTCCTCGTTGTCCGTCCCCGGCCCCGACAAGCCCGGCTCACGCCCAGCTTATGGGGATGAACACCCCGGCGACAAGGACGCACACAGAAAAACACCAAAGCACATACCCCCAGGCACACATTCTTCGAAGACGAAGGTAGTCATAGCGCCAACGGGGACGCCGGGCCCACCGACGTCTTCCGCCGACCGTTAGGGTCGTCAGCCCTCCCCGCCACCGCTTCCGCGACAGGCGACTGAGCACCCTAAAAATAAGGGCGCTAACACCAAAATTTCCGGCGACGCGCATCGCAAGAGCGCTCACGTTGCCAACATGGACTCGACGAGCAAGGACTCGACGAGCAAAGGCTCGACGTTTCACAGCGCGACGGCGACCGATCCCTCGGAAGAGAGAATGATCGCCGAAAGCCTCGTGCGCATAGCATCTAAGGACGGCCAAAGACGTACGGCGTGTGAAATGCCAAAAACTGCGCACAAGGCTACAGATACGCCAAAGGCGCCGGAAAACAGATCAGGCCAGTTCCCGATGCCGACAGAAGGCCCTAGCCAGCAAGAAGGCTACTCAGAAGGCGAAGGCTCTCTTTCTTCGATGTTATGGGACAGAAACAGACAATTACAGGAGGAAGAAGGCACCCCTGGAGAGTCCAAGGGCTAAATACCAGAAGTTTTATAACCCCATACAGGAGGACATAAACTCTTACAATCAGACACCTTCTTTCAAGAGGAAGATGAGTTCACCTATGTTGAGGACCAACAAGAAGAGCAAGGTTTTCACGAGGAACCTAACCTATGTGAGGAAGGATTCCAGGAAGACACAGGCGAGGGCGACCCAAATCCCTGGCAGTCACCGGCTAGGTCGACTGACACAGGCAGTAGCAGTATAGTCATCAGGTATACTGAAACTACACCAGTCAGGAACCCTTCGCCTGTCGATGATCAACCCATCTTCAATGCACTGCTGAAGAAGGCAGCACCACATTTCGAAATCGAAACTGGGGAGGTCACCCCAGACACCGATTTTGTGGAGAGGATTATCAAAGAAAAAACCCCCACTAGCCAGGTTATACCCATCCTCGCCTCAGTTAAGAGACGTATATACACCTGCTCTTTCCACTCCTGCATTGGTGAGAGGGGTCAATCCGAGGATTGAGAAACTGTTCTCTCCCTCTCAATCAGACCCATTATATTTTAAGAGTCACTCAATCCTGGACTCCCTGGTCGTGACCAACTCCAGGAAAAGGGCAGGAGTCCCACTATCTACTAGCGAGGCACCCCCAGATAAAGAGTGGAAGAAGCTGTATGCCCTAGCCAAGAGAATCACCACCTCTGCAGCATTCTCTACCAGAATCCCCAATAATAATAATACCCTATTGGCAAGCTATGCCGATGCTCAATGGGCTAAGCTCAGACAGGACATCGCAGAAGCTCCCGAACCCCTAAGGACTCGTTTACTGGCTAAAGTTAACGAGGGCTCTCTGGTCAATCAAAGCATCGTCAAGAATACCCTCGATGCAGCAGAGACGGCTGGCCGCACTTTGGTACAAGGAGTTTTACTGAAGCGTCACATCTGGCTTCGCAATTCCGGATTTAAGGCGGAAACACAAGCGTCCCTTATTAATAAACCCATAGAGGAGTCCAACCTCTTTGGGAGAGCAGTGGATGACGCGCTGGAGAACGCAAAGAAAGAATTTGATACAATAAAGACCTTAGACCAAATTTCAAAACCCCCTAACAGGCGGGGATTTGGTAATAAGTGCTTTTTTCGTGGACAACACCAGCAACAAAACCAACAACAGTACTCTGCCAGCAACTACCAGAGTAATAGCGGCCAGTACAATCAGAGGGGTCAACGTCGTGGCAAGGGAAGAGGCCGGGGTTCCACCCCCAGAGGCTCCCAAGCCAACAACACCACCAAGTGACGCGAAGATTTGCATCCCCTCCCATGCAACGCCGGTCGGGGGCCGGTTAACATCCTTTCTTCCAGCATGGGAGGGAATAACATCAGACCGCTGGGTACTTTCCACCGTAGCCCGCGGCTACTGTATAGAGTTCAACAGTTCCCCAACATACAGACCCCAGAGGGGACGCCGCATGACACCAGAACACCTCGCCATCCTTCTCCAAGAAGTGGACCAACTGCTGGAAAAAGGAGCCATAGAGGTTGTGCCTCTATCTCAGGTAATGGAAGGTATTTATTCAGTGTACTTCCTTGTACCCAAAAAGGATCTAACCATGCGCCCTGTATTAGATCTGCGCCCAGCGAACAAGTTTGTCAAACCCCAAAAGTTTCGTATGGTGACCTTACAGGAAGTGATCACACTGCTTTCACAGGGAGATTACATGACAACACTGGACATGAAAGATGCATACTTTCATATTTTAATGTTGCCAGCGCACAGAAAATACCTCAGGTTCATGATAGAGGGCAAACACTACCAGTTCAGAGTGCTACCCTTCGGCATAGCATCTGCACCAAGAGTATTCACGAAAGTACTGGCAGTGGCAGCGGCCCACCTGCGCAGGTTAACCATCCCAGTATACCCTTACCTCGACGACTGGCTCATAACAGGGGATTCTTACGAGACATGCTTCTCAAACACCCAAAAGACTGTAGACCTTTTGTTCCAACTGGGCTTCTCCATCAACGAGAAGGAGTCCAGCTTAGACCCCAGCCAAGTCAAACAATTCCTAGGGGCTCTAATTCGAACAAAGGACGGCCTCGTCTTCCCCTCCAAAGAGAGGGTCCAAAACATGCTCTTTCAGATCCCCCAATATGTGGCAGGTCGAGAGGTGACGGTGCGCAAAGCGATGCGATTGTTAGGAATGATGGCGTTGTGTATTTATTTGGTACCTCACGCGCGCCTGCGCATGCGCCCAATGCAAGAGTGGCTCAACAGCCAGTGGTGTCAGGCCAGCGGACAATGGGACGATCTAGTGGAGGTCTCGCAAGCCTTGGTTCTCTCGCTACGGTGGTGGACAAAGGAAAACCTGATAATAGGGAAACCCTTTGCCACACCCGCGGTGGAGGCCACTCTAACCACAGACGCATCCCTCACAGGATGGGGGGCTCACCTATCCCATCAGACTGCTCACGGAGTGTGGACTCCGAACGTAGCATCCAAGCACATAAACCTACTGGAGCTACTGGCGGTGTTCAAAGCACTAAAAGCCTTCCAGAAACACCTACAAGGGAAGACAGGGATGGTCCTTACAGACAGCACCACAGCCATGTACTACATCAACAAGCAGGGGGGCACCCACTCTCCAGGACTGTCCAAGCTGTCCCAGAATATATGGAAGTGGGCTCTCAAACACAACATGTTCCTACTGTCAGAACACATACCAGGGGATCTCAATCTGCTAGCAGACAAACTCAGCAGAGACTTCCCCCTGCCCGAAGAGTACGAATGGCAATTGCACGAAGACATCGTCTTAGACGTCTTCACGCAATGGGGATTCCCGGAAATAGACCTGACAATGCCAAAGTTACGCCTCCAGGTACCCCCAGAACCAGTCCAAGGGGAACGGTATGTCGATTCAATGGTCAGGGAAATTTGTTTATGCCTTTCCCCCGGACTCCCCTTCTCAACAAAGTGGTGCACAAGATGCACCAGGAGCAGGTTACCATGATACTAGTGGCCCCAATGTGGGCCCGGCAGCCATGGTTCGCTCACTTGATGGAGATGTCCCTATCTCCCCCAGTGAAACTTCCCTGCCCGTACAACATGCTGTCACAGGACAAGGGCAGGACACTTCATCCATGCCCTCAGACCATGAACTTAGCAGCCTGGCTCCTGAGATCATAGAATTTGGACATCTACAACTCCCGCAGAGATGTATGGACATCCTCAGGGAAGCCAGAAAACCTAATACTCGCCACTGCTATTCTAGCAAGTGGAAAAGATTTGTCATCTGGTGTAGAGGTAAGAGCATCAACCCGGTTGACTGCTCTCCCACACACATTGTTCTGTACTTGACCCATTTACTGGATTCAGGTCTAGTGTTCAATTCCATTAAAGTCCACCTGGCGGCACTTTCTGCATACACCACTTCCCAACTTAAAGTGTCGTGGTGGAAGATACCAGTTATCAAGGCCTTCATGGAGGGGGTAAAGAGAATACACCCTCCGATAGCTAACCCAGCTCCTGGATGTGACTTAAATGTGGTACTTTCTAGACTCATGGGCCCTCCTTTTGAACCCATGCAGAAGGCAACTCTTAAAGACCTCACTCTTAAGAATGCTTTCCTAATAGCTATCACCTCCATTAGGAGAGTAAGTGAACTACAGGCTCTTTCTGTTCTAGACCCCTTCGTAACAGTTCACAAGGATAAGGTGGTTCTACGCACACACCCAAAGTTTGCACCAAAATTCATCTCGAAATTCCATGTAAACCAGTCAATAGAACCACCAATGTTCTTTCAAAACCCTTCCAGCTTGGGAGAAAAAAGACTGCATACACTAGATGTACGCAGAGCTGTCATGTTCTACATGGAAATAACCAGACCACTGAGAAAGACTAATCAGTTTTGTCTCGGTGACAGCAGGAAGAGAAGGAGATGCAGTCTCAAAGTCCACTATATCTAGATGGATTGTTCAATGCATCACTCTGTTACACTCTTGCTAAGAGAGAACTACCCTTCAAGCCAAGAGCACATTCCACTCGAGGCACTGGGGCTTCCATAGCGTTCATTGCAAATGTTCCCCTTGAGTCCATCTGCAAAGCGGCTACCTGGAGTTCTGTGCACACCTTTACAAAACACTACTGTCTAGATGCACACTCTAGATCTGACTCCCAGGTGGGACAGGCAGTATTAAGACATCTTTTCTCTACTGTTCCTTCTCATAACCCACCGCCAACTCCGGGTACTGCTCGCTAGTCTATGCGCAGCATGTGATTCTAAGCAGATTAACAAACATCAGAAGACAATGCATTACTTACCGTAAAAGCATTTCTGATGGTTGTATCTGCTTAGATTCACATGCGCCCACCCTTCCTCCCCGCTCGGATGGAAGGAACATAGACACCTTTCTACATCTCTCTCTCTTTTCTGTACTCACTCACGTATAGAAGGCTCCCTCAGGGCAGACAAAATACAAACAGAGGGACCTCGACGCGCGAGGGATTGTGGGTACAACGCACGTCACTATAGGGATAGTGTTACAGACACGCCTTGTCGACGTCCCCTTTTCGACTACGAAAAACAAAATGCAATACTCCGCAGTGACCACTGTATGTCGGACCTATGCACAGCATGTGAATCTAAGCAGATACAACCATCAGAAATGCTTTTACGGTAAGTAATGCATTGTCATAATGGGCTGACGAATCCTCAAAAGCAGGGGTTTTCATCAAGGTGTGACCAAGGGCTAAAGACACTTTAATCAGACCATTGAGCTGATAGTAATGTTGCACTCGCAAAAAAAGTATTTTTGGACTTTGCTGCAAAATGTTTTTGAAAATGCTGAAAGGCACAGCGTATATAATTTTAACCATCTGCCACTTATTAGTATGATCCACAAATCCATGTGACTTTGATATCAAGTGCGCACAACACCCACAACACCAGAGGCTTCAAGCCCTACACATCTTTTAAAGAAATGCGCTCCTTTCTGAGTAATGGTTTTCAATCCTTAGGCACAATAAGAATATTTAAAATGGAATCCTGAAAATGTACTATATGGAACCAGTTTAAGCAAAAAAGCTGCGAAATGTGCTTATCTGTGCCACATGTGAAAAACTGAAGGGTCACTGCCCAATCCTCTGGGATCCTTCATTTAGGTGGCCAGGGACAGGCCATCGCTTTTGGATCCCAACCCTCTGGGTGGACTAGCGAGGGAGGATCACCTCGGTGGAGGTCGTCAGAGATTGGGGAGGGAATACCTGAGGGTGAGACATGCTATCCCCCTTTTCTGATACCCCTCTACCCGACATCACCTCAGTGTTCATGAGATATTGTCAATCACAAAATATACAGTCTGCATTTCAACATCCAAGTACTGTTAAGAAGAGGGAGCCAAGAGTTATGCAGACTTTCTATATGAAAAACCATTATAGTACTGGGAAGAGGAAGATGCAAGCAGAGGCAAACAAGTACTTTCAATGCATGTGTCCCACTAACAAGGCCAGGCAATCAACCTTTGTGAGTACTATAAAAGGGACACAGGCAGACAGCCAAACGAAGGAGTAAGAGAACGAGCCGGGGAGCAGAAGGCCATGAAACTGTTGCAAGGTCGAGATGTATTTGTTGGAGAGTGGGATGCTGAAGCGCTAGCCCAGTATTTGGTATGAGTTAGTGTGGCGAGGGAGCTGTGTCTCCAAGAAGCCGGGACTGTGAGCCCTGGAAGAAGGGCTGACTACAATTGGTTGTGCAGAAGGCACATGCTCATTTCCCTGGGTGTAAGAGTGATCCTAGGAATGTCCGAGGGCTAGAAGGAAAAACCCTGACCGACCGCAACGCTGAGAGAAGAGGAACCCTGTGAGCAGCAACGCAGCGACCGGTGAGTTTCTGACAGCCAGGGAAACCCGGCATACATGCGAGACTGAAGAGGGAGAAATTGAAGTTTAAAGAAGGGCAAGCTGAACAGGAAAGAAAGAAAAGCAAACTTTGTCAAGTCTGCAAGCGGCCCAAAAAGAGACAGAAATTGTAAAGCGTGCGAGCAGCACGGGGAACAAAGTAGCAAGATATAGTCGTGAAAGTCAAGCAAAAAGGGTGCAAGAAGCCCAAGCAAAAAGAAACAGTGAAACGAAGGGTGCCAGCAGCACCAGAGGAAAGCCGAGCACAGGAAAGGACAGAAAGGCCCTCATTACGACCCTGGCGGTAAGTGAAAAACGATGCTGGTAAAGGATTACCGGCATCGCTTACCGCTAGGTCCTATTACGACCCGAGATAGCGCTATCAGCGGCACCGTAATCAACGATGAAGCTAACAGCGTCAAGGGCGCGGGCATGCGACCTCCCATGCCGTAAATACCAGCATGGCGCAAAGTGGGGATAATCACGAGCCAAGCGGACATGCTCTTAACGCCCTTGCGAATGCCGTAAAGTACCTCACCGCCATGGTGCTAATACCGCCATCGTGGATCAACCGTAAACGGCCATATGCAGGTGCACACAATCAGCACAGGTGGAGGCAATACAGACTGGCCAAGTACAAAAGGAGCACACCCCACCCCTTCCCACACCCAGTCACACTCCACAATGATTCCAATACGACTAGCAATGTTGGGGCTGGAGTACCTGATTGCAATGGAAGTGCTACAACAACAACAACTACTACAACAGGCAGCACAGAGGAGACGCAGGAGGAGAAGGAGGGCAAGGCAGGGCCAGCAAGCCCCACCAGCACAGCCAGTGCCACCACGCAGGCAGCTCCCAATCCCACGCATCAGAGCCAGTCCATTCAACCTCACCGCTGAGCAGATCCACACCCGTACCGTTTGGACCGGGACACCATCACCACCATCGTGGACATGATACACGACGACATCGTCAGCATGATTGAAACACCCACTGCCACCCCCCCTACTGAAGCTAGTGTCCGTGCTCCACTTCCTGGCCACAGGCACCTACCAGCACACAGAGGGGCACTTGCATGGCATTTCACAACTATTATTCTCACGTACGCTGAACCAAGTGCTTGATGCCCTCCTCAAGCACACAGACAACCACATTTCCTTACCACGGTTTGCCCAGGAGATCGCAAACACCAAAGTGGGTTTCCATGCACTGGCCAGCATACCTGGTTGCATTGGTGCCATCGACTGCACCCATGTGGAATTGGTGGTCCCACATGCCATGGAGGTAGTGCACCGTAAGCTATACCACTCAATCAACGTGCAAATGGTATGTGACTCGAACAGGATCATCACACGTTGTTGTGCCCGATTCCCCGGATTAACCCATGATTCAATGGTCCTGCGGAACTCCACAATACCAAGCTACATGGAGCGACATGCAGGGCCGAGATCCTGGGTACTCGGTGAGTCTCATGTCATGGCCATGAAAATGTGAAGTAGGTAGGTGATTGACGTACCAATGCATACTTTACCTGTCTGACATGGGGGAGGGAGATGCATACTTTACCTGTCTAATAGGGGGGGGGGGGGAGAGATGCATACTTTAACTGGCTGCGAGTACCAGAGATAATGGAGCAAGCTCATACCCTAAAGCAGGCCAGACTTGAGCTGACACCTGACCACATAATGCTCTATGTGATCAGCCCTACCATGTGAATGAAGCTGTGTTCCAACCATTCCACAACCATCTGCATGTGCACTGTACCAAATCAGACCACATCCACCCCAACGCAATGTAGCTACATGCAATGACTTCAGGCAATACACAGCACCAAACACCATCAACTGAAAGGCCAGTCCCCCATAACTGCGCACAAAGGAGTCACATGGCGGTCATGAACACCAATACACCACTACACTGTAACAGAGGCCCAACTGAATTGCATAACAACATTTTTAGTGCTCAGTGAGATCATCATGAGGCTGACAGCAATGGTGCCATGATGAAAGCATTAATATCACTGGACATCTGCCGGATCACCAAAACAACCGCTATGGACTAACACAATGGATGGGCACTCACAAGGTACTGGACCTCTCTGCATATACTAGTTGATGGCATGCAAAACTGTCCATAAGGGGAATACACATATAGCGGTCACATTATGTGACTCCATTCGTGCATGGAAATGGGGTTCAAGGTAAAAGATGAATGCATGCCATGGTGTCACGTAATGATTTGCAATCTGATGTCCTGACTGACACATACATTGTTGATCACATACAGGTGATGCAGGCTATCCCTTGAGGAGGTGGCTCCTTACCCCAGTCCGGAACCCACAGAACCGGCACGAGGAGGACTTTATGCACATACACGAACCCGTGTGGTGATTGAGCAGACATTTGGCCTCTTGAAGGCACGGTTTCGCTGCCTCAGCAGGTCTGGTGGGGCACTCCTCTACCGCCATGAGAAGGTGGCAAGGATCGTCATGGCATGTGTAATGCTACACAATATATGCATCAGACGGAATGTGCCCCTGCCCCCTGACGCTGAACTGCAACCACCTGACGAAGAGGATGATGAGGGTGGGGATGAGGCAGCACCTCATGGATGAAGCAATGCACAGGAGGGACGTGACATGCGTCAGACTCTCATTAACCAATGCTTCTAGCACAGATGGACGGGGGGGTGAGATGGCACTTGGGGCACTGGGTGTGTCTGGGACATGCACACTGTGGACTGTTCACCAATAAAGCACACGTACGCAATGAGCAATGTCCACACGTGATTTGTGCATAACCAAAAAGTGTTTTGAAATAGTGATTTGAATGAACACACCCACTCCCCCCTCCCCCTCAACTCCCCAACACACCCACTCCCCCCTCCCCCTCAACTCCCCAACACACCCACTCCCCCTCAACTCCCCAACACACCCACTCCACCCTCCCCCTCAACTCCCCTTAACATGGTGTGGATGTCAGTGCTCAAGTGTGATTGTTCCAGAGGGCGGCCTCTATTGGCACCCCTCTCTCCCGGCACCCGGTGCACCCCTGTCAGTACGCAGCAGGTTCCTGCCCGATCTGTGGACGGGGCTGGTTCTTGTAGAACTGGCAGCCGAGGAGGTACTGGCCTGCTCACAAGGACGCATGTCCCTCATAGTTTGCACAAGCTCCGAAAGTACGTGCCGCATAGCGGCCAGTTCTGCACAAATATCCTTGGAGCTGGACTCTATGGCAGCCTTCACAGTTTCTGCACATTGTTGCATTTCCGCCCTTGCACTTCCACATTCTGCCACATGCTGTGTCAAGAGGGAGGACAGTTGTTGTTGGCGCGTGATGATTTCTTCCATCGACTCCTGGTTTTTTTGGACTATGGATAATGCTAGTGGCGTGTCCATTGTGCTGCTCCCCTCCTGCACATCTGCCACTGGGCATGGAGTGGCCGGCCAAGAGTCATCAGGGGATTATCCCTGTATGCCATCATGCTGGCTGCATGGGGACAGGTAGGGGGAAAGAAGGAGGGGCAGTGGGGGGACCCACAACAACATCATCCCCTACATCATTGTCTGAGCTTGCTGCGGTGGCAGCAGTCTCGCCAATCGTACTGCTTCCTGCAGACCCAGTGCCTTCAGTGGACACCACTTGGTGGATGTTTGTCGCTGGTGGTACCGTGGTGCTTAACTTGGTGCACATCTGTGCCCTGGCCTGTGTTGTGCTGGTAGATTTCGGCTGCTGTGGGGGTTTGCTTTTTGCAGCACAGGTGGAGGGTCGGTGTGTTGGGACTTCGGGCCTGGCCTTCTTGGCAGGTGTGGTGGCAGTGTCATTGTCGGCACTGTCCGAATGAGAGCCTGTGGTGGACCAAAGAAGGCAAAGGGTTAGTGATGGGTCTGTGGACTTTGAGCAGGCATTGTGATGGCTGCATTCATTTTGATTACTAGATGGTACACATTGGAGGCAGTGACATACAGGTTGTCTCCCTCTTAGGTGGTAGAAGCATGGAGGCATGTGGGTGCCTACAGAAAAGGTGTGCATACTCCCATGTGTACAAGGTGGAGGTCAACACTGCCTGTAGGAAGTCTTCTGCTAATGTGTCGTGTTAACCCTGTTAGGCATCATTGCACTTCCCATAAATCTGGACTTCAGTGAGTTTGGCATGGCTGGATTTAAGGCACCTACCTGCGTCACCTGATGTCGGGGCTCCTCTCCATTTCTCCGACCCCCTCTATGCTCTCTGTGCCTATGGTTGCAGCACATATCTCCTCCCACGGCTGAATTTTGATCGGTGACTCCGCTCCTCCACCAGTTGCCATGCCCAGGTTTCTATTTGCAGACAGTATACTCCTTACGTGGAGTCGTAGATCGTCCCACCTTTTTCTGCACTGTCTTGCATTGCGGGGTGTTGTGCCAACTGCACTGACCCTCTGTGCTACCATGTCCCATATGGCCTTCTTTCGTGTTATCGTCAGTCTGGTCATCTCTGTCGAGAATACTACGTCGGCATGTTCTTGTAGGGTTTCTGCCAACATATTCAACTCCTCCCTGGAAAAGCGCTCCTGCCGCAGCCGATCTCCAGTTTTTTTCAGAACTTTAGGCATTCTGATGATTGATAGGTGTAGGAGAAGGTTTGTGGAGGTTTGGGGGGGTGGTCAGGTGTCCACTGGTTGAGGAGGATGGCAATGGATTGTGTTTTAAAAGATGGCCGCCGTGCTCTTTCCCGTTCCTGTGCGGTGACGCAACTTCCGGATCTGCTTATTTGCGATTACCGCTATTTACGGTGACCGATATTAGCAGTGACCGTTAATATGGAAGGCTAGGGTGGCAGAGGTGCTATTTGCACAGCATACGATGCCGGTAAGTGGCATTTTTATGCCTTTAGCTGCATGGCGGTGTTTCCATTATCGGCATGGCGCAATGCTCGTGCCCGAGAAGTCGTAATGTGCCTCTTTTTGCGGTATCTGGCCAGCACGGACACGGTCATTACGCCATGCCGGTAATGTCCGTTACTTATCGCCACGGTCGTAATGAGGGCCAAAGAATATTAGAGTGGTCGGGCATAGGAAAAGTAAAGCTATGCATTCTCGAAAGTCTCTGATGTTAATAGTATGAATGTAAGAAGGTGAAATAAGAAGGGTGAACCTAAACCCTTGGGGCCTGGATTGCGCAACCTGCAGTGGGTGGACCGTGCGGTCTGACAACAGCGCCACGACCCAGGGGAACCCCACCAGGAAAATAGACCGTGAAACATCCCACAAGAGGAGTTGAAAATATGGGGAAGGCAGCCCTGCATGGATTAAGTGAAATAAAGAACTGAAAAGTGTAAAGCTGAAAGTGAACTTTGTGAAGCTACGTGAATATGAACTTTGTGAAACCTTTTTGGAAATTTTGAAACCAGTTGGAGGGTAACCTGGTGAAATCATTGTGAAGTGAACTTGTATAGAGCAATAGGATTTGATGCTAAGGGACTCTGGGTCAGGGTGAAAGGGAACCCGGTAAAGCCTGTAGAAGCCATCCTGAACTTTTGGAACTTTGAGTATGCCAAGTGACTCGAACTTGGGGACGGGCGCTGTGGAAAAGCTCCAAGGCCACCCCTTCCCACACCCAGTCACACTCCACAATGATTCCAATACGACTAGCAATGTTGGGGCTGGAGTACCTGATTGCAATGGAAGTGCTACAACAACAACAACTACTACAACAGGCAGCACAGAGGAGACGCAGGAGGAGAAGGAGGGCAAGGCAGGGCCAGCAAGCCCCACCAGCACAGCCAGTGCCACCACGCAGGCAGCTCCCAATCCCACGCATCAGAGCCAGTCCATTCAACCTCACCGCTGAGCAGATCCACACCCGTACCGTTTGGACCGGGACACCATCACCACCATCGTGGACATGATACACGACGACATCGTCAGCATGATTGAAACACCCACTGCCACCCCCCCTACTGAAGCTAGTGTCCGTGCTCCACTTCCTGGCCACAGGCACCTACCAGCACACAGAGGGGCACTTGCATGGCATTTCACAACTATTATTCTCACGTACGCTGAACCAAGTGCTTGATGCCCTCCTCAAGCACACAGACAACCACATTTCCTTACCACGGTTTGCCCAGGAGATTGCAAACACCAAAGTGGGTTTCCATGCACTGGCCAGCATACCTGGTTGCATTGGTGCCATCAACTGCACCCATGTGGAATTGGTGGTCCCACATGCCATGGAGGTAGTGCACCGTAAGCTATACCACTCAATCAACGTGCAAATGGTATGTGACTCGAACAGGATCATCACACGTTGTTGTGCCCGATTCCCCGGATTAACCCATGATTCAATGGTCCTGCGGAACTCCACAATACCAAGCTACATGGAGCGACATGCAGGGCCGAGATCCTGGGTACTCGGTGAGTCTCATGTCATGGCCATGAAAATGTGAAGTAGGTAGGTGATTGACGTACCAATGCATACTTTACCTGTCTGACATGGGGGAGGGAGATGCATACTTTACCTGTCTAATAGGGGGGGGGGGAGAGATGCATACTTTAACTGGCTGCGAGTACCAGAGATAATGGAGCAAGCTCATACCCTAAAGCAGGCCAGACTTGAGCTGACACCTGACCACATAATGCTCTATGTGATCAGCCCTACCATGTGAATGAAGCTGTGTTCCAACCATTCCACAACCATCTGCATGTGCACTGTACCAAATCAGACCACATCCACCCCAACGCAATGTAGCTACATGCAATGACTTCAGGCAATACACAGCACCAAACACCATCAACTGAAAGGCCAGTCCCCCATAACTGCGCACAAAGGAGTCACATGGCGGTCATGAACACCAATACACCACTACACTGTAACAGAGGCCCAACTGAATTGCATAACAACATTTTTAGTGCTCAGTGAGATCATCATGAGGCTGACAGCAATGGTGCCATGATGAAAGCATTAATATCACTGGACATCTGCCGGATCACCAAAACAACCGCTATGGACTAACACAATGGATGGGCACTCACAAGGTACTGGACCTCTCTGCATACACTAGTTGATGGCATGCAAAACTGTCCATAAGGGGAATACACATATAGCGGTCACATTATGTGACTCCATTCGTGCATGGAAATGGGGTTCAAGGTAAAAGATGAATGCATGCCATGGTGTCACGTAATGATTTGCAATCTGATGTCCTGACTGACACATACATTGTTGATCACATACAGGTGATGCAGGCTATCCCTTGAGGAGGTGGCTCCTTACCCCAGTCCGGAACCCACAGAACCGGCACGAGGAGGACTTTATGCACATACACGAACCCGTGTGGTGATTGAGCAGACATTTGGCCTCTTGAAGGCACGGTTTCGCTGCCTCAGCAGGTCTAGTGGGGCACTCCTCTACCGCCATGAGAAGGTGGCAAGGATCGTCATGGCATGTGTAATGCTACACAATATATGCATCAGACGGAATGTGCCCCTGCCCCCTGACGCTGAACTGCAACCACCTGACGAAGAGGATGATGAGGGTGGGGATGGGGCAGCACCTCATGGATGAAGCGATGCACAGGAGGGACGTGACATGCGTCAGACTCTCATTAACCAATGCTTCTAGCACAGATGGACGGGGGGGGTGAGATGGCACTTGGGGCACTGGGTGTGTCTGGGACATGCACACTGTGGACTGTTCACCAATAAAGCACACGTACGCAATGAGCAATGTCCACACGTGATTTGTGCATAACCAAAAAGTGTATTGAAATAGTGATTTGAATGAACACACCCACTCCCCCCTCCCCCTCAACTCCCCAACACACCCACTCCCCCCTCCCCCTCAACTCCCCAACACACCCACTCCCCCTCAACTCCCCAACACACCCACTCCACCCTCCCCCTCAACTCCCCTTAACATGGTGTGGATGTCAGTGCTCAAGTGTGATTGTTCCAGAGGGCGGCCTCTATTGGCACCCCTCTCTCCCGGCACCCGGTGCACCCCTGTCAGTACGCAGCAGGTTCCTGCCCGATCTGTGGACGGGGCTGGTTCTTGTAGAACTGGCAGCCGAGGAGGTACTGGCCTGCTCACAAGGACGCATGTCCCTCATAGTTTGCACAAGCTCCGAAAGTACGTGCCGCATAGCGGCCAGTTCTGCACAAATATCCTTGGAGCTGGACTCTATGGCAGCCTTCACAGTTTCTGCACATTGTTGCATTTCCGCCCTTGCACTTCCACATTCTGCCACATGCTGTGTCAAGAGGGAGGACAGTTGTTGTTGGCGCGTGATGATTTCTTCCATCGACTCCTGGTTTTTTTGGACTATGGATAATGCTAGTGGCGTGTCCATTGTGCTGCTCCCCTCCTGCACATCTGCCACTGGGCATGGAGTGGCCGGCCAAGAGTCATCAGGGGATTATCCCTGTATGCCATCAGGCTGGCTGCATGGGGACAGGTAGGGGGAAAGAAGGAGGGGCAGTGGGGGGACCCACAACAACATCATCCCCTACATCATTGTCTGAGCTTGCTGCGGTGGCAGCAGTCTCGCCAATCGTACTGCTTCCTGCAGACCCAGTGCCTTCAGTGGACGCCACTTGGTGGATGTTTGTCGCTGGTGGTACCGTGGTGCTTAACTTGGTGCACATCTGTGCCCTGGCCTGTGTTGTGCTGGTAGATTTCGGCTGCTGTGGGGGTTTGCTTTTTGCAGCAGAGGTGGAGGGTCGGTGTGTTGGGACTTCGGGCCTGGCCTTCTTGGCAGGTGTGGTGGCAGTGTCATTGTCGGCACTGTCCGAATGAGAGCCTGTGGTGGACCAAAGAAGGCAAAGGGTTAGTGATGGGTCTGTGGACTTTGAGCAGGCATTGTGATGGCTGCATTCATTTTGATTACTAGATGGTACACATTGGAGGCAGTGACATACAGGTTGTCTCCCTCTTAGGTGGTAGAAGCATGGAGGCATGTGGGTGCCTACAGAAAAGGTGTGCATACTGCCATGTGTACAAGGTGGAGGTCAACACTGCCTGTAGGAAGTCTTCTGCTAATGTGTCGTGTTAACCCTGTTAGGCATCATTGCACTTCCCATAAATCTGGACTTCAGTGAGTTTGGCATGGCTGGATTTAAGGCACCTACCTGCGTCACCTGATGTCGGGGCTCCTCTCCATTTCTCCGACCCCCTCTATGCTCTCTGTGCCTATGGTTGCAGCACATATCTCCTCCCACGACTGAATTTTGATCGGTGACTCAGCTCCTCCACCAGTTGCCATGCCCAGGTTTCTATTTGCAGACAGTATACTCCTTACGTGGAGTCGTAGATCGTCCCACCTTTTTCTGCACTGTCTTGCATTGCGGGGTGTTGTGCCAACTGCACTGACCCTCTGTGCTACCATGTCCCATATGGCCTTCTTTCGTGTTATCGTCAGTCTGGTCATCTCTGTCGAGAATACTACGTCGGCATGTTCTTGTAGGGTTTCTGCCAACATATTCAACTCCTCCCTGGAAAAGCGCTCCTGCCGCAGCCGATCTCCAGTTTTTTTCAGAACTTTAGGCATTCTGATGATTGAAAGGTGTAGGAGAAGGTTTGTGGAGGTTTGGGGGGGTGGTCAGGTGTCCACTGGTTGAGGAGGATGGCAATGGATTGTGTTTTAAAAGATGGCCGCCGTGCTCTTTCCCGTTCCTGTGCGGTGACGCAACTTCCGGATCTGCTTATTTGCGATTACCGCTATTTACGGTGACCGATATTAGCAGTGACCGTTAATATGGAAGGCTAGGGTGGCAGAGGTGCTATTTGCACAGCATACGATGCCGGTAAGTGGCATTTTTATGCCTTTAGCTGCATGGCGGTGTTTCCATTACCGGCATGGCGCAATGCTCGTGCCCGAGAAGTCGTAATGTGCCTCTTTTTGCGGTATCTGGCCAGCACGGACACGGTCATTACGCCATGCCGGTAATGTCCGTTACTTATCGCCACAGTCGTAATGAGGGCCAAAGAATATTAGAGTGGTCGGGCATAGGAAAAGTAAAGCTATGCATTCTCGAAAGTCTCTGATGTTAATAGTATGAATGTAAGAAGGTGAAATAAGAAGGGTGAACCTAAACCCTTGGGGCCTGGATTGCGCAACCTGCAGTGGGTGGACCGTGCGGTCTGACAACAGCGCCACGACCCAGGGGAACCCCACCAGGAAAATAGACCGTGAAACATCCCACAAGAGGAGTTGAAAATATGGGGAAGGCAGCCCTGCATGGATTAAGTGAAATAAAGAACTGAAAAGTGTAAAGCTGAAAGTGAACTTTGTGAAGCTACGTGAATATGAACTTTGTGAAACTTTTTGGAAATTTTGAAACCAGTTGGAGGGTAACCTGGTGAAATCATTGTGAAGTGAACTTGTATAGAGCAATAGGATTTGATGCTAAGGGACTCTGGGTCAGGGTGAAAGGGAACCCGGTAAAGCCTGTAGAAGCCATCCTGAACTTTTGGAACTTTGAGTATGCCAAGTGACTCGAACTTGGGGACGGGCGCTGTGGAAAAGCTCCAAGGCCATCCTGTTATTATTTCTACACTCTATTTTGTATTTGTCCACTTCCTTGAACATTGTTGTACCACATAGTGAGGGTAAGCTTAGGTTTTGGCACAGACAGCCTTTTTGTTTAGACTGACAAGACTTAGACTATTGTTCCTTTATTTTAATGGTTGAGACTACTCCCATTTAGAAATATGGCCAGTTAGGCAGCCTCCCCTCCTACGTAACTGAATAAAGGTTGTTGAACTTGCTAGCTATTGTGTCTATGTCTATCTCATGATACCATGCCTACCTCACACACAGTATTTCTATTTTCTTGAAGCAAAATTTGGAAATCAGTGATTCTGTGTTGGAGGGTTTGTTTAATAAGTTGGAGGTTCTTTATTTTAATTTTATAATGGCGATCTGCAATTTCTCAGGAAGCAAACCCAACGGGTTCTTGTGTTTTATGATTTAGTGTTTTTAAAGTAATGTCTAGACCTTCTTTTGAATATATCATTTCTTTTCAAACTACCATATCTACTTTCTGCTATATTTGAAAAGACAGCTCCCGATGTCTGCATTTGAACCAATCCAGCAAACCGTCAGGCGGAAGCCGGTCCTACGCCTCAAGGGCTGTAGCTTAAGGGCCTGTCTGTGCGGCCTGAACCCCAGTCGCAGCACCGCCGTTGTCGAAGTGAGAGGGCAGGAGCCCTCTCCCACCAGCATCCATGAGCCACTTGGATCCTTCTGAACCTTTTTGCCTCATGAGGCACGACGAGTGCGAGATGCACGCTTTTTTGATCCGCCATACCCGATAACCCACGGAGCCCCAGCTGATCTCCCCGCATTGTGTGAACTACCTGCAACGTGAATCCTAACAGCCGTTAGCAGCTGCTGCTCGCCTGTGTATTCTCTGCTGCTAGGCAACGGCTTCATCGGAGCCCGTGACCACAACAAGGCTCTATTCATCCATATTTACTTGAAAAGGAAGCTCCCGATTGGTGCAATGGCCACATTTGAACCAATCCAGCAAACCTTCAGGCGGAAGCTGGTCTTATGCCTCAAGGGCCGTAGCTTAAGGGCCTGGCTGTGTCTGTTTGGGCTGAAAGGGCCACAGGGTCACATCCGTCTGGTAAAACGTTCTACTGTCACTAGCTGAACTTGCTCTGCTACCCCACCTGTGCGAACAATGCCAGGACATCATAAACTGACTGCCAGTAAGAACTGCGCTCTGTCATTTAAAAGTACCTTGCTACCCCTGATTGGCTACGCGCTAATACATCTATGTCTGCCATCATATATACTTGTATTCATCTTACTATCTTGCTGTCTAGAATGATTTGCTTTGGGTACCTACTCCAATAGTACGAGAGTAGTAGCTTGCCATGCCGGCACCCAGTTTTTCCATTGGCGCCTTTCAAAGATGCACTCTGGATTAGCTAGAAAGTGTTCTGTCGCTGCATATCTGCATCTCCTCACAGCCCTATGACTATATCTGTGCCTTTTACAATGTCATGCAACTGATTGCACCATGCCGCTAGCATAATGTCCTCACCTGTATGTAAACCTGACGCTCGCCACCCCAGGAATTCCATTCGGCCTGCCATATAGAGCACACACTGTAAAGCAATAGGTTTAGGCTACCAACCTAACATATGCTAGCACTGCATACCAACGGTTCTAACCAAGATTGTACTGTTCTCCTGACCCTTAGTCATGATACATGTGCATTCAAAGGCTGTTGCCAAACTACTGCTACTCTGCCTTACAATTGCTCTCCCGCATCTGTACCTTATGCTGAACCACATGGCTATACCCCCACCCCTTTTCAGGGGGCGGAATCAGAACTATCACAAACATCACCTGTATGCCTTCTCTGATTAGAAGACCTCTACCGCATTCCAACCAAATCATCTCGACGCACTTCCTGCCACCTCTCTTTCCCATATAAAATCAAGTAGCCTCAGTCACAGGGACAACCAAACCCCTACCTGACTCAATAACGCCAGCCCAATGGATCCAGCAATTCGCAAGTAGGCCTAAAACTAACGAACCATGCACTACCAGCCAGAGAAATCTCAGATTCGGCTCTAGACTTACTAAACTTTCATCATCCACTGCCTCCACATCTAACAAACAGACTCCCATCAAGCTGCACAAAAGGAATACTAAACTTAAATCTGTTGTTCAGTCCGGCACTCCGTCTCTCCACCTTAACTGGCCAGACAAGAACTTAGATCAGAAACCTCACAAAATTAAAGCAGCACTGATCAATGGCAGATCTTTAATGGCCAATGCCATTGACATTGCTGATATTATCATGGCTAAACAGTTAGACTTCCTAGCCGTCACTGAGACTTGGCTCCACCCAGTAGCGGGCCCGGCCCTATCACTAGCTGTCCCTGAGAACTACACTATCGTGAGAGTAGATAGAGAAACTTTGAGAGGTGAGGGCATCGCCTTCATCACTAAATCTAACTTAGGTTTGAGAGCCATACAGCATTTGCCACTACTCTCTGCTGAACTCCTTTCACTTAAACTATCCTTATTAGCCTCACGTACCATCACCATGCACCTCATTTATAGACCTCCCGGGCCTATCGCAACATTTGAAGAAGACATAACTACCCTACTTAATACTAATACTAAACCTGGATCACAAACTATTATACTCAGGGACTTCAATTTAGGATTGAATGACCCCAACAATGCCAATACATCTACCATAGTGAACACAATCGCTGAAGCGGGCATTACCCTCAGGAGCAATGCCCCTACCACACAAAAGGGCGCACATTGCATTGGATGGCAGATATTAACTGTAAAACCTCCATAACTGTGATCGAACTTGTGCATGGACAGATCACCACTTGATCTCGTTCTCCATACAAGACAAGCTTCAAATCAATCTAGACAAAACAATGGCACCACCAGCTCTAACAAGAAACATAACAGTTAACAACATCCTGCCCCTCATCCAACCCCTATCACCAATATGGATGACCTCCCCATTGACCCTACCGCGCTTGTTGACCTGTACAATACTATCAACCTAGCTATCGACTCCATTGCACCACTTAAACTCAGTAAAGAGAAACCTCAAGCTCACCTGAGCTCCTGGGTTACGCCAAGCCTGAAAGCCTTACTCAATGAAAAAAGACATGCGGAAGCACATTGGAAAAACAAACCTTCCAAGCAGAATAAGATAAAGTTTACTCTTGCTGAGAATTATAAAAAGGAAATCATACAAACTAAAAAAGACACCTTTAACGAACGAGTTAAAAAAGCAAACTCTAGTACAAGAGAACTCTTCTCGATCCTAAGAGATCTCGAATCCCCTATCATCCCCAATGACACGTTCATCAAAAATCAAACTTGGTGCACCAGCATCCAAAACGCCCTCTGCAATAAAATATCTATGCTCCAAGAGAAAATTGTAGCAAAAAAAACATGCTACATAAAGTACTTGTGGCACAAGAATCCATACTTCAGGAAGCCGCCATCAAACAAACCAAACCGAGTAATCAGTTTAAATTCAAACCTATCTCCATAATAGAAGCGGAAAATATCACATCTCTTAAACCTTCCAGATGCTTAGGTGACTCCTGTCCAGCACCTATAATTAAAGAAGCAGCTTGGGACCTAGCTCCATTCAATACTGCACTAATTAACTCGTCCTTCGAAACCCTCTTAGTTCCCACGAACCTCAAAGACGCCTGCGTTCTACCTCGTTTAAAAAAGCCAAACTTAGACCCAAGTGTTATAGGCCAATAACAACGGTACCGTTTCTCCTAAAAATCCTAGATAAGGCTGCTTACCTCCAGATCCAATCCTATCTGGACACTACCAACTTACTAGGCACCTGTCCATCGGGCTTTGGACCGAGACACAGGACAAAAACTGCCCTTATGGACCTAAAGAACCAAATGGACGAACAGAAGGACAAAGGAGAAGCTTCCATTCTCCTCCTTTTGGACCTATCCACCACATTCGACTTGGTAGACCACAAAGTGTTGTGTAACCATCTTAAATCTGCTGCTCACTTCTCGAAGTAAGCCACTACCCGGATCACATCTTTCTTAGAGAACAGATATCAGAGTGTTTTCCCCTGCCTCTGCAGCGGACCCAGTACCAATCACATGTGGAGTGCCGCAGGGATCCAGCATCCCTCCAACCATGTATAATATATTCACAAAGCCCCTTTTTTCAATATAATTCATATGCTGGGTGTCTCATATACCAACTATGCTGACGACACCCAGATTCTTATCCCTATCCAAGGAGACTATGACTTAGATGTAGCCTTGATCAATAGAATCTACCCGAACATACAAACTTGGGTGGCCACACACAGCCTTTGCTTCAATGATAAGACCGAGCTCTAGTTATGCGACCCCCAGCTGAATTATAAACTACTTTTGCCCTATATGAACGCAAGAACAGTGAAGCCCCACCCTGAAGATGGATCTATAGGATCCGAAACGCGTTTGTTATTTTTGCAACATCCACAAAAGGGCTTCCCTGGAGGGAGCTGTCTTTATGTACAAGAGCTCCTGCACACCTTTCCCTGATGGGGATTGTCACACAGATGAAAAGTTGTGTTTAACTGTTACACTGGAATTTGTTTGTTTGGCTATGACGCACAGTAATGATTTCATGACTAAATGAAGGTTCATGCTATGTGGCACAAATGTGTATAACTTTTTGTTTGTTGTTACATCCTTGTTTGAACATTTTATTTTGAAAAGTTAAAGAAATGATGGGTTAATTAAAACAAACCTTATCACTTAAAATTGTTACTAATGCTTTTTTCGATATTTCTGGTCCACCTGTTCAAAAGCTTTATGATTAATAATCCTTTACATGGATGGAAGAAGTACTATTTAATTGATTGATGTTTATGTGGTAATATACATCAATATTGAGTTTGATATGATTCATTAAACCTATATCACTAACATGGTAAATGAGTTATAGAACTTAGGTTCTAGAGGAGTGCATTTGGGCTTACTGCTTAGTAATAGGCAGTTCTGGTTTTAGTCTTATGTGGTGTCCCAAGTGGTCTTGTGACAATAGCCCGCCTGCACCTGAAACAACATTAAAATACCTTTACTCTATCCTAATCTGGATTTCTAACAAATTTACTTCCTGTTGAACTTCTAATTACACGGCAGTGCACTCCCACCCCCATATTTTGCTTAAGACCGAGCTCTTACTCATTGGGTCAATCAATAGACTGAATAAACTCTCTCACCAATACAACTCCTTCATCATTGATGGACTAAATATCAAAGTCTCCAAGGATGTAAAAACCTTAGGCTTTTACCTGGATTCAGCATTGAACCTAAATAAGCAAGTCAACGCCACAGTCTCTGCCACCAGTTACACATGCAAACTGTTCTACGCATGCAAACCATTCCTCTCAACTGAAAGCTGCATTACGAAAGCACATGCCCTCATCCTATCAAAGCTGGACTACTGCAATGTTCTCTATCTGAGAACGAGCAAACATAACACCAGCAAATTGCAAATACTCCAAAATAACGCTTTGAGAACTGCCTTAGGCATCCCTAAAACACACCACATTTCCCACGCTAGGTGCTCAACAAACTGGATTGACATAAACGACAGAATAAAGCACAAGTCATTAAACCTCACCTTCAAATGTCTCCAAAATACCTAGCGGAGAGATTCACCATACACACCTCAGAACTCCCATAAATCACAATACAAGATTACCTTACATAAAGGGAAAGACAATTAGTATAACATAAAGAACAAAGAACAGGTGTGTAGCTCACTAAAATGTCAACAGTGCTTGCAGTCAGCCTGGAGTACTATTAGTCACACTTGATGTCAAGTCTTTATACACTTCTATTGATCATCAGAAAGCAATCGACAGCATTACATACATCTTCCGAAACAAATCAGCATCATATCTTCACATTGAAATGGTCAAAGAATTGCTTTTTTGTGCTATGCAAAACAATGTTTTCCTCTTCAATGATACATATTATCAACAACTGATAGGAATTGCAATGGGAGCAAGCTTTGCGCCCTCTGTTGCAAACATATTTATGCATCAATTTGAAGAACAATATGTGTTTCAGAACAAAAAATTCTTCCAGTGTATATATCTTTGGAAAAGATACATTGACAATGTTTTTATGATTTGGACTGGTAATGAATTTGAACTATCTGATTTTGTTAACTTTTTGAATGATAACAGCCGGGGCTTGCAATTTATACATCACTTTTCTAATGACTCGGTGGATTTCCTTGATTTGAATGTCTCTGTGTCCGAGACTGGTTTTATCACCAAAACTTTTCGTAAACCAACTTCGGTCAATGCAGTGTTACACTCATCTAGTTCACACAAACGTTCTGTTATTAACAACATTCCGAAAGGTGAATACATTCGCGCTAAAAGGAACTGTTCTCTCAATGCTGATTTTGTCGCGGAAACATCATTTATTCATGATCAATTTGCTCAACGAGGGTATCAATCGACTCTGCTTAATAAGGTTGAACGTGATGTGTTCAGTATGAAGAGAGCTGATTTACTTAAACCTACAACTAGATCTCCTTTGGCTAATATGTCTTCTAACAAAATTAGATTGATCACACGGTACAATAGTGATAGCAATGGTGTGTATGCTATACTCAAACGTCATTGGCACCTGCTTCATTTAGACAAGGATCTTACTAAATTACTTGAACCATATCCATCAATTGTTTTCAGTAGAGCCCCTACACTCAAAAATGTGTTATGTCCGTCCTTTATGGCACAAGCACCAATTGCCAAAACATGGTTGGATCGAGGGCGTCTTAATGGTTTTCATAAATGTGGGAGTTGTAATATGTGCTCACACACAATTGAGTCTGACTCCTTAGATTTTGGGATCACAGGCAAACATGCAATTAATTCATTCATTAACTGTAATACAAAGTTTGTGGTATACTGTATTGTATGTGTGTGCAGCCTTTTTTATATTGGAAGTACCATCAGGCCACTTAAAATTCGGATTCGTGAACATTTGGCTTCTCTGAATAAACAGGATGCCAAATATCCATTGGCGTTGCATTGGCAGACTCTACATCAATTGGATGACTCTAAGGATCTAAAATTCATTGGTCTAACTCAGATACATCCTTTGAAAAGAGGTGGAAATATGGAACTCAGACTCCGACAATTGGAAGCTAGGCTCATTTGTAAACATAGACTGGTCATTCGTGGACTTAACTCTGATCATGAATTTCATGTGTTTTTATGATTCAATTCGTAATTCAGTTTGTTCCTGTCTTTCTTGCTCCATTTTGAATTTTTGCCATATGTCTAATTGCCTAGCTGTTAGCAACCTACTGTTAACATATTTGTTTTGCCATATAATTGCTTTTACATACCATTGACCTAATTTCATGCTATTTATAGTTGGTCGCTATTTAACAAGGTTGTCATAATCTTTCTAACCAATTAATATATGTTCGCACTGAGTACCTTGAACTTGGCTAACTGTTGACATTTTAGTGAGCTACACACCTGTTCTTTGTTCTTTATGTTATACTAATTGTCTTTCCATTTATGTAAGGTAATCTTGTATTGTGATTTATGTGAGGTGGTGTGTGTGGTCGACTACCCAACTAGGTCATTGCACTTGCAATTTAAATTCAGTTCAGGAACTGTTCCTTATTTAATCTGCAGTATTGATTACTCATTTGGACAACGATCTAAGCCTTTGAAAAAGAGCTTTGCTCGAAACACGTGTCAGGCTGTGGAATGAAATTAAAATTATAACCAACTGGTTGTTATATTCATTGTTAATTGGCGCAGTTCACTGTTATACTCATCTTGCTATTACTCAGGGTTCTTGGTCTAGGCACCCTCAAACATTTGATGCTGAACGCTGCCTTTTTATCCTTAAAGAATTGGCACTAGCGCTGGCTGTTCATAGTGACCTTTTTGGACCACATTGTTCTACTACACACCTCAGAACTCCCCATCAGAGTGGTGCAAATCAACAGCCTTAGGATCCCAACATTTAGACTAAAAAAAGCAGAAGGGACTAGCTTCCCAGTCATGGCCTCCCAACTATTGAACTCTATGCCGGACTCTTTAAGAGCTTCACTGTCCTTTCAAACCTTTAAGAACGATGTTAAATCGTGGCTGCGGTCCCTTTACCATTGAATAGAACACTCACATGAGCTTAAATTGACGTCATATTGAATACCATTCATATATGACACCCTATACTTCACAGCTACTTCTGATTCTATTCTTATCCTGTATGACTGCATCTGTCTGTACGAACAATTCTGCTGCCAATTACTTGTAAATGTTGCAAATACAAACCTGATGTATAATGCCTGTAACCTTAAACTGTACTGTGCCCAGATACCTCAGGGTTTAGAGTGCTATATATAAATGAATAAACAATACAACAATACTATAAGTGTTTAAGATAGGAAGATCTTGTTAGATAGGGGAGTGTGTGTGTGTGGGTGTGTGCATTAAGGTGTAGGTATGTATACTGATTTCTTGATTGGTACTTTCAGGCTGCTTCAAAGCGTGTACGGGAAAAAGATGGGATGGGTGTAAAGGAGGCAGAAGGAGAGCGGTTGGAACAGAATGCAGGGGTGGTTGAGTGGCATTGAAAAGAAACCAGGTCTTAACTGTTGAGTTAGCGCTCAGTCAGGGAGCATATTGATTTCTTTGCAGTAACAGAAACTTGGCTACATGACTCAGCCGGCCCTGTGCTCTGCCTGGCGGTCCCTACAGGCTCTGAGATTTTTTGTTGATTGCAAATCAGGCCAGAGTGGAGGAGTTGACATTATTTACGAGGCTTCCCTGCAGATACAACAAGTGGCTGACGTAGGACCGATGGGCTGTGACACTCTGTATGTGAAGCGGTTAGCTGATGCCACCATCATGCTCATTCTCATATATCGTCCGCCTATCACGATATGCCAGATTTCCCTCTTCAGTTTTGTGTTTGTAATTTATACAAATTGCGCAGATGACACCCCCTGTCTCATTCCTCTTTCGGGCGATTTGCATCAGAAACACTGAAACGTTCCGTTTACACTCTATGGACATGGATGGTGGGTAATGGCTTACCCTTAATGATACAAAAACAGAGCTGATAACTGCCATGCAAGGTCAGTTGAGAAAGTTGAGTCCTGATTTTTAGGAATTTAAGATGGCGGGCTGCACCATTGCTACACATCCCAAAGTGAAGACCTTGGGTGTAATCCTAGATCAAGAATTAAACATGAACGGCCTTGTCTCTTCTTCCTCTTACTATCTTAAATAGCTAGTTCAGTTGAGACTTTTTCTGAACACCAACAATTGTGCCACCATTGCACAGGGTATATTCCGTGCCAAACTGTACTATTGCTCTTACCTATTGTAGGGTAAGGGCAAAGGAGAAATCGTCCATTTACAGACAGTGCAAAGTAATGTGGTACGAGCTGTGGAAGGCTTATGCAGAAGGGATCACATCTGAGGCAAGGACGGCCATCCATTGGATACCCATTTCCAGTAGAATCACCTTTCACTTGTTGTGCATTACACACAATTCCCTATATGGCAGTAGTCCTGTGTATTTATCCAGCAGACTCTCCTGGCAGCCTGTACAGAGGGTGTTGAGATCTGATAACTCTTTCCTTCTTCAGGTGACCAAGTCCAAGCTGACTATGGCTGCTGAGGGGTCTTTCCCCTTTGTGGCGCTGAGAAGCTGGAATGCCATTCCTCTCGATATGAGGGTTTGTCGCTCTTTTGCCAGCTTTAAACGTGAATTAAAGACAGCTCTGTTTTATTGACCTTTTTTCATTGTCCGATTCCTATTGATGCCTTGCCACCAGTCTGTTATTTTTATATTTTTCTTAGCACTATTACGCCTGCACGCCTGGTCTTCAGTGCTATACAAACAAAGTAAACCATAAGAAGGGCACTAGAACGGGTGGGAAGGTCCAGGCATTCAGTTCACTCCATTTTCTCCTATCACTGTCCATAGACTGGATCTCTGTGCGCTAGTTCTCTACATGATGGATAGATTTATCTGGGAACACAGAGCTTTATGGACTTCTGGAGTACTACTAGATGTACACCCCTTTATTTACTTATTTAAACAGGCCTTCAGGGAAGCCCAGGATGTCCGAGCTCAAAGGTTCACCCCCTCAGGGTGCTAAGGGACAGGTTGTGACATGCTCCTAACAAAAGGCAGCCAGGCCAAGCCTCCAGGTCCAAAGGTTAGACAATAATCACCTGATACAGGCATCTTGGCGCTGGAGAGGGGAACAAGGGAATATGATGATTACAAGGGGGCTATCAGAAAAGTAGAAGGCCAAGATAAAAACAACACAATTAATAGTTATAGAAAGCCATTTGGACAATGTGATGAATCGCGGGTTTCAGTCACTTCTCCCCAGAGGGGTGCCTTTCCATGTGAGGCTAGAGAGGTGAGCCCGTTATGCAATATTACCCCTTGTGGTGGTGGAAAGCAGGACCTCACATGGAGAGACGTCCCTCTTGGGGACAAGGACTCCCATACTGCAGAGGAACTCCCTAAAGATTTTTCTTAGACCAACAGTAACATCGGGGCTTCAGAAAAATCAAGCAGAGCAGGCCACCCTTTGTTATTTTCATAATATCCCAAGATCTAACTTGAAGAAATATTTGGTAAAACTACTTTGAAGAAGAAGAGTGAGCGAGTTATACGGATTGCTCAGGGGTTAGAAACCAACAATACTGTGACAAGGATGAAAATGAGCGGGTAATGGAGAGTGCTCAACTGGAAGGGGAAGTACTAGAAGCCTCCGCTGGGGAGGACCCAACATTAAAAGGAAAGAAGGACCAGTGTCAATGAGACGAGAAACTATGCAGTTTGAAATCAGCAGTGTTATGGGAGCTGACTGGGAGGAATCAACTAGCTGGCGTGTGCAAAAAGCACCAAGAGAACTGAAGGCAGAGGAGAGCAGGCGAAGACCACAAGAGACCGAGCCAGTCGGGGTTGAAGCAGAAGCTGCCCTGACCGAACTAAGCAAAATACCTGTCTTGCATGCATGCCCACTGACGCCAATCCGTAGGAAGAAAGGTAACCGGGACGACTGAAGACCCAGGAGGGAACACTGGTATAATGACTACCCTCAGCCTACACATCCCAGTGAATGGCTAAATACCAATACTAGTGAGAATGATTCAGGGACTCAGCCTACTCGTCACAGTGAATGGCCAAATTCTAAGAAGAGTGAGAATCATTCAGGGAATCAACCTACTCGTCCCAGTGAATGGCCCAATATTAAGAAGAGTGAATTCTATAACAGGAGTCCTCCAACTCGCCCCAGTGATCCAGGAGAGAACGCAGAGAGTGAGAATCATTATGGGACTCATCTTAGTCGTCTTAGTAATACATAAAGTGGCCAAGACAATAAGAACTGTTGGGTCTAGTATACTTACCCCAAAGAGAAATAAGTAAATCGGAAAATGAGAATCCTGATATCGGATATCTTACTCATGAGCTAAAGAACAACAGGAATATGGAGAATTGGAAAAGCGCAAGGAGGGATTTCGCTTACCCAAAAGTATCAGAGAAAGAGAGACTTTCTGAGGCACTCAGAAAAGCATAGTAAGAGACATTCAAAAGACAAGAAGAAAAGGAGAAGTTTACAAAGTTAAGACTAAGGGAAACCAAAGACTTGGAAAAGTGCCCCAAAGGAACAGAACAAACTAACACAAGAGAGAGCCAACAACTATCTAGGCATTATATACAAAGGCAGGGGAAGCCTAATCGGGATTAGGGAGTCATCAGCCAGAGCGTTTCTTTTTTTGAATTAGTGGTAGGATCAATGCCGTTTAGTTTTCGACAGAGGGCAGACTGTGTGCCTTTGGACTTCACAACAGATGACAAGCACGCTAGTTAGTTTGGTTAGGCAGGGAAATCTAGGGCTAGTGAGGCCTTTTATCTTATTTAAATAAAATACCTGCAAGAATTCCAGAAACGGGTCTGTCTCCTTCTGACCTACCACAACAAGCAACACCAGTCCAGGCACTAACTTTCCTAGTGCAATTCTTGTTTAGGTCTAACCAATGGCTGGCATAGTAGGGGGACAGCATCCATTTTAGTGGTTTGCCCAGTCATTATTGAAGGTAGTCTCCCTGTGTTTCTTGGACACAGGGTTGTCACAAGGCTCCAAATGTGAGCTTTATCAACACAAATGATATAATTTATGTAGCGCTATGAACCCACGGGCATCTGAGCGCTCCTTATTATTACCCACGATGAGTGGTGCTCATTTATTGACCGTTGAAGGATGAAAGGCTGAGTTTGGCCCTGCCAGGATTCAAACCTGCATCGGCAGGCTCTGCACGCATGTCAAATTGAGCACTCTACTCGCTTTGCCATCAGTCCAGCATTCAGAGGGAACACTGTTAAGAGGGATAACATGGGTATTGAAGCTCAAAAGCTGTAAACATGTGGCAATGTGGCTATCGGACCTGACAGTAGTTCAAGCGATTCATTGCAAACATAACTGTCGCCCGTTTCACCAACCTGAAAGAACGGTTCTCAACATTTGAAGGTGGTCCCACCAGCCAAACCAGCAACCTTCCCATGCATTGTCAGATTTCACAAGTGCGTGTGTTTTCTGCTCCAATCCTCTACTCCTATGACAGCCCCCACTCCCTGTTTGGGCCCAAACCAGCTGCCCTCTCTGCCATTGGGGTCTCTGCTGTATCACTTCCTGCAGTTTCCCACTTGCCATCGTCAGCTGGTGCACATTGGCCCTCTCCTTTTGGTGGATAGGTGGTCAAATGATGTTGTAGGGCAGATGCCGAGGGCCATGGTACTGGTTTGGCCGCATGAGGGATGCACAACTAACATTGAATTCAGCCTGTTTTGCTTCAGAATTAGGCCCTGGCTCTGCAAAGGGAAGTCATCAGCAGAAGAGAGCTGCCAAGCCTCGCTCTGGGTGCTGCCAAGCCTCGCTCTGGGTGCTGCCAAGCCTCGCTCTGGGTGCTGCCAAGCCTCGCTCTGAGAGCTGCCAAGCCTCGCTCTTTGAGCTGAAGGGCATGACGATACAATGCAGTCTGAGATGTGTGATTGGTGGGGCCTTCAACAGACTCCATGTGGTGGATTCCACATACCAAGTATAACTGACAAAATTCAAGATGGCCATTCAGTTTTATGTCAACTAAATGTCCTCTATCAAGTAACAAGCAAGAAAGCAGAGCATGATCCGAAAAGAGGTGGAGGTAAAACTCTGAGCCAGTTGAATTCAAATGAAGAGAGCAAAGCCTCATCCCCATCGGGGTTCCAGAAAAGCAATATAAAAACAACAATGCTGTAATACAGTAATGTATTGCCTGAAGAAGGAGGAAGCATGGAGCTACTGTACTGACAGGCTGATGGAGACTGTCTATCTCCCAGAACCTAGTTTCCACATGGAGGGGGTAATGCTTGAAGATCTCCTGAGAAGCATCTAGAATCAGAGGGACAAAGGAAAGCCTTCAAAACCTTGGGGCTCAAGAATGGTGTTGAGGTTTTAGAATCCACCTAGAACTTGGAGGGGGGGGATAATAAGAGTGATTCATGCCTGGAACCTGAGGGTGGTTTAAGTTTCAAAAAGAGCATAGATCCCAAGAGAGGTGCTGAGAACCCAAAAGTATGTGAATCTGAGAACTGAGAATTGCGAAAGAACTGGAAAGACTTTAAGAAGTCATAGAGTCTGGGGATTTCGAGCAAGGAGGTAAGTTATTGGACCTTTAGAGACTAAGTGATTCAGTTTCGACTTTCGACGTGGTATTTTAAAATGATACAGAACAACACTTTGAGAAAAGTAACTATGTCCTTGTTTTAGTCATATAACTTTGCCACAATACATGAATAGAGATTGCTTCTGTTTGACCCTCCTTTGCTGGATTGTCAGACCAACATTGTATACTCCTTGTCGTAATCCAGTTGTAAAATCACACAAGGTGCAGGTTTTGATAATCTTATTGGGTTTGTAGTTATTGGAATTTATACCGTTCTTTCGCCAAAGCGCTTGACAAGAATGCAGCAGTGCAATAAAAGTGCAAGCATCAGTGAACGGTTCAGGAAAGAGACAAAGAAGCTGAAGATGAGCCTTTACTCGAGTACAGAAGATGTGATATTTATATTTACTGGGCATTTATAAATGTGCCTATACAGTAAATGGTGTTTCAAGGCGCATCAAGACAAGGGGTGGGGGTACAGGGAAGGAAAAAAAACAATAACCTTCCGGTTGTGAGACGATTCAGGGTGTGCAAGTGCAGTAACAGAAAAGAGGGGGGAGGAGGGGAAGTGTAGGATGGGATGAACAGGGAAGAAAGACAAACAATAATGTTCCTACTAGGTCATGAGACAACTAGTGCAGTAACAGAAATGAGGGGAGAAGGGAAGGAGGAGAAGTGCAGGACGGGGAGGAAAAGGGTGATGCTCAGGTGGGAGCGAGGAGAAGGGTACATTAAGTACAAATTAACAGATTCACTTGCACTTTTGAGGAGAGGGTGCACAAGGGAGTGCTTGCAGAGTAGCGGGAAGGAGCCAGTGGCAAAGGAGTGATTGCAGAATCAGCCAAGGCTTCAGCAAGGGAGGCAATGTTGCCTCGATAGTTCTGGAGGAGCACCTGTTTGGATGAGACTTGCATAGAGCAGACTTGTCTAGAAACCTCATCGGGTGATATGGGAGAGGAAGAGGAGAGTAGGTGGGAAGGACAGAGTTGGGGCCAAGGGAGGCCGGACAGCGGGTGTGTGAGAAGCACGACACCAACTTCAACACAACAGCAATGCAGTCATCTAGAATCAGGGCAAAGGAAAAGGGGGAAAACGCCTAGGTTTCAACATATAGCAGAAAAAGCAAAAACACCTAGATGCAAGTTTCCTGAGGGAGGAACGCCTAAAGTGAAAACACACAGCAGATACAAAACACCCAGATTCGACTTTCCTAGATGGAGGGGAAATGTCAAATATGGCTAATATAGACAATTTGCTTAAATGCCAGATATGGATAAACTGCAACTGTGGGCGATGTGCGGCAGACTACAAGCTTTGCTAAAAGAGGTTATAAGAGAGGCGGGACAGTTAAATAGAGAGCAGTAATGGCTGTTCCCTACGCATGCACCTTTCTCACCTTGTCAGTTGCTGATGGTTGATGGCTACGCTGCATGCCTCATCGGCGACCACAGGCAAACACGATGAGGAGCTGCTGTTTGCCTGAGGGCACTTCGCCCCAGGGTCTGCACGAGCAGTGGGGCTGCTCCGCTGGGTTCACTTATTTAGAGGAGAGCAAATATTGAGGGGAAGAGGATTCCAGTGGTAGAGGGCAAGGAGAGAGAAAGGAGGAAAGCGAGAGGAGGCACATGGGGGGGGGTTTAGGAACAAGCCAAAATGTAGACTGAGATTGAGAGTGCGAGTGGGGGAGTAGAAGGAAACTAAGGATGCTAGGTGGGGGGGCAAGGCGGTAAAGACATTTAAAGACAATTGAATGGAAATGGAAGAAAATACGAGATTCAAAAGATATAAGCAGACAATAGTGAAGAAGAAATAGAGGTCCAGGAAGGGAGACCGAACAAAAGACAAATAGCAGTGTTGTAAATGGAACGGAGTGGGGTAAGACGATACGCAGGGAGTCCAATCAGCAGGGAAGAGCAATAGTGTACACAAGAAAAAATGAGTGGAGATGAGAAGTGTAGTGGCGTGGAAAGAAAGGAACGCGCAAGCACGACAGAGGTTAAAGAGAAGAAGTGCCAGTTGCACGCTTTTAGAGCGATATGAGAAGAGAAGGAAAGAGAGGGGTTAAATATGATGCCGAGATTGGGGCGTGGCTAGGACGGCCATGTGAGAGGACGCACTCTAGTGGAGCTCCTGCGATCTTCGATTGATCCTTGATGTGGTTGCAGCGGGAGATGCCTGCCAGCGCTGAAAAATAAAATCCAGGACTCTAAATGCAGGGAGCGCACTCGTTGAAACTTTGGTGCACGGGCGATGCACGGTCACAAAGTTACAACCGTCTTTAATTACGAGCGCTGGTTGAGAAATGCGATACAAGATGGCGGCGAGAACAAAGGATTCTCCGAGAGGCCCGGGGGCGCTGCTGTGAGCCCAGCAGAGATCCGCGATCGCTGAGTGCACCTTGTATGGACTTTGGAGGGCCTTGGCGCTGTGGAGTGGAGGGCCCGAGTCGTGCTGATGTGGCCGTGCCTGTGGGCCTAGAAGTGTGTTGGCGATGGCGAGGCACCTCTGAAGCTGCGCTTCATGTGCGCGCGGGTGCACAGCCGGCGGCTGCAGAGACTCTTGAAAAAACAAACGAACTGGTGGCGGGCGCCGGGCCCGCTGAACAGACAGTTCGAATGCTAAGGGAGCTACAGCGTATACATTGAATCGGCGCGCTGAAGCGGACGAGCGCTACGCTGGGCACAAGGCTGGCTACAGCGAAGTAGCGGTGGCCCCTTCGCCTGGAGGCAAGAAGCTAGCTGCACACACACGATAGCAGTGTTAAGTCCTCACATAGGAGTGGTAATAAAATGGATTAAAGAAGGCTGCCAACAGCTCACATTGAAGTCACATACGAAGTTATACACTACAACTGGACTACCAGTGGGTGGTGAGGTGACTGGCGCTGAGAGGAGAACTAGCACCTAGAGGAAAGACACGCTCCGGGGGGGTGCCTTTCAGGAGCCTCGGATACTGTGCAGACCAGACACTGAGGCGCCTTGAGGTGCACTGACAGATATATAAAGCTCTGGGAGAGGTGGGGGGTGGGAGGTGACATCCGAAGCACATATGCCAGCGGCGGCAAGTTGGGAATCAGTGCAGATGTCCTGACTTGCTAACTCCGGAGAGGTTGGGACCTTACTGTGTGCCACAGTCGGTTGGAAGCAGAAGTTAATCGGGAACATTGCTGGCCCTCAAATACATTGAGAGGTGGCCTCTCCTGCTGAGGAGCCGGGGGATAATACCTTGGACCGGACTGCGGCTTGGATGGCCTGAGAGCTGAAGGGGAGCCGTGGTGGGAGAGTGCTGGGCCAACAAGGGCATATGACTGACAGCCACTGTGGGATTGTAGCGGAGATCGGCGGTGCTGTACCGCAAGGGCGAAGGTGTGTGAGAAAACACAGCCCATCTGAGGCGTGGCGCGTGTAACAGGGACACATTTGGGCACAGCTGTGTCGGCCCCAGCGCTGCCAAGAGTGGCCTAGCACCTGGTGAACTCCCTGTGCGTGGGGGGGTGCTGCTGGCTTTTGCCAGGACTGCATAGCAGGATGTCTTCTAGAATTGTCAAGCCCAAGAACAAGCAGTCCACGCTGGAGACCTACACCAAGTCACCCCCGGGCGCAGAGAAGGGCACAAGTACAGACGCTGGCACGGCGGCAGCGGAGACACCGGGCACGATCCGAGAAGTGCTGGCAGCGATAGCGGATCTGAAAGTTGCCTGGGAGACTAAACTGGGCCTGGCAATGAACAACTTGCAAGTGGGCCTGGACCTCAAGATCGGTGCGGTCCAAGAGGAAGTCAATTTGCTGAGACAGGACGTGCGCACGATCGCAGAGCGGACTGGAATCTTGGAAAAGGAGATGGCCCCGAACACGGCAGCATGTGCCGCCCACGGATCGGAACTCCATGCCCTTGTGCAGCGGGTGGGCAACCTGGAATACAGGGCGGAGGAGGCAGAAGGGCGTGTCTGACGTAATAACATTCGTATTGTAGGCCTGCCGGAAGGAATGGAGGGGTCTAATCCGACAGAATATGTGGAAACCATGATCCTGCAGGAGATTACAGGTGGTGCACTGACCCAGGGGTTTGCAGTTGAGAGGGCGCACAGAGCCTTGACAAGAAGACCGCCCCCAGGAGCCCCCCCCCGAGACCACTGATTGCAAAGATTCTAAATTACCGAGATCGAGAAAAGATACTTGAATTTTTTCGGAGGGGGGGCGATTGAAAGGGGGCCGGCGAAAATTGCGGCGTTCCCGGATTATACTCTGCATGTACAGCGCAGCAGGATGAACTACGGGGCGGTGAAAAGAAGGTTGAGAGAGGCTGGCTTCCGCTACATGTTGCTCTACCCAGCCAAATTGAAAGTGTTCTACAAGAGCAAAACTCTGTTGTTTGAGACGCCGAAAGACGCTATGGAATGGCTGGATTTGCAAGGACGCCCTCAGGAGTCGGATATTCAGACGGGTGTTGCAGAAGATAAGTAACTTGCAGCTGAGTCACCTTGGGTGGCATAGACAAGACATTGGGACTGGACTATAGTGTCAAATAGAGCTTGTGGGGCATGTGCAGCAGCAAATATGTGCTGGCGGGCCCCGGTGGATGCAACCATCCCATTCGGATAAATGGAAGCTCCAGGGAGGTAATCCTTGAACCCCTTAGTAGTATATTTAGTTAGGTCACTGTTAGTTCGGTGACGCCCCGCGGGAACGTGGTTTTCGGAATCGTGACAGGACCAGATGCGGGGGGGCCTGAGATCCAGGGATGGAGCTGGGCATTTGTTGGGTTCGGGAGGGGTGGGAGGAGGGAACGGGTTGTGTGCAATGGGGTGGAGTTTTGGGAAGAGGAGGGGGGGGTGTATATATGGTTATGGGGAGTTTAAGTTTTATCATGGGCCTACATGGAAGAGTCAGAATGTGGTATTTGCACTACATGATTAGGCGGGATCAGCTGGAAAGCAGGGAGAAGGATATTAACGACCTATGGGAGATCTCAAAATAATAACGTGGAATGTCAGGGTCCTCAACAGTTATTTAAAAAGAAATAAGGTCATGCTATATCTGAGAAGGCAAAAAATAGATATTGCATCATTACAGGAGACGCACTTGACGCGGGAGAAGCTGGAACTGGTTAAGAAAAAATGGAGGGGTACCGCGGTGGGCTCGCCATATTCCGCCTATGCTCGAGGAGTGTTGATTTGGGTAGCGCCACATGTCCCGTTCCAAACAATACGAGAAGTGGTAGAGACAGATGGGAGAATGGTCATACTAAAAGGGCTGGTGGAGAACAAAGAAGTAAGCATTGTAAATATGCATGTCCCCAATCGAAACACGGCGGCATACTTTAGAACTCTGGGCACCAATCTTAGTATGTGTGTGGGGAGTGCAGTGATTTGGAGGGGGGACTTTAATTGTGTTTTAAACCCTATGGTAGACAGATCTGATAGCGGGATGGATAGTCCCACACCACCAGCTAAGGCGTTGCAGGCACTGCTAGTGGATTTCGGATTGACGGATGACAAATGATAAACAATATTTGCATTATTCGGCCCCGCACCAACTACATACAAGGCTTGATTATGTTTTTGCCACAGCAGATGTAATGACAGAGATTACTCAAATCGAATCTAAGGCAAGGGTCCTCTCGGATCACTCGCCTCTGATTCTTGGATGGCAATATCGCCCCCCGAGGGCGAGGATCCCTACATGGCGCCTCCGAGCGAAGGCGCTTAAAGATCCAGTCTTCAGAGAAGGTATTAGGGGTGACATCACTAACTTTTTTGAGATTAATACTGGTAGTGTTGATTCTGCGGGCACATTATGGGAAGCCTTTAAGGTGGTGATGCAAGGGGTTGCCATTGCTAAGTCCAAAGGGCTACAGGAAGGGGTCTTGACTGACCTACAGAGGACAGAAGATGAGCTAGAAACTGCATTAAAGAATAGCAGGGTGGACACCGAGCTGGTACTCACACTACAGCAGCAGTGCGCAGAGCACTGGGAAAAGCTCTGTAACCTCAATTAAAAACAAGTATATTCAGAGGCTACATGGGGGTGGAGATAAATGGTCGCCTTCTGGCTTGGCTATACAAAAAAATGAGAACCCAAGGCCCCCGATTAGGACAATAACTAGTGCAGATGGGGACGAAGTGGCCACTCAAGAAGGGGTCAATAAGGAGTTTGCGGATTACTACAAGGTGCTATATGGGGGCGAGGCAGGGGGTGACCAACAAGAGATAATCAAAACGCTAGAAGATATAGGACTGCCCAAGATCAGTGAAGAGGAGAGAGAGGAGCTGGATGCGCCAATCACCTTGGAGGAGTTGGTGGAGGTGGTGAAGCAGTTGCCTACTAGTAAGACCCCAGGAGCAGATGGTATCCCTAGCGAATTTTATAAAGTATACAAAGAGGAAGTGCTCCCCTCGATGCTAGAAATGCTTAATGAAGCGTTTGAACTGGGAAGGTTGCCGGAGTCACTCAGAGAAGCGATCATAATACCGCTTCCCAAACCCAACAAACCAGGGCATAGTTGCGGCTCCTATAGGCCTTTGTCGATGCTGAACCAGGACAGCAAGATATTGACGGCTGTCCTGGCAGACAGACTGCGGAAAGTAATCGGTAGATTGATACACCCTGACCAAACGGGCTATGTCCCGAATAGAAATATAACTCATAACCATAGGAGATTCCACCGGGTGATCGAATGGGGTAGCAGGAATGAGGGTGAAATGGCGAAAGTGTCTTTAGACGCAGTAAAAGCCTTCGATTCGGTAAAATGGTCATGGCTATTGGCAGCCCTGCGAGGGTACGGAGTGGGGCCAGGCTACAGCAGGTGGGCAAAGATCTTGTACAGTGAGCCGCTAGCCAGAGTCCGAACAGGATGGGTGATATCCGAGAGATGGCAACTTAGTAGAAGCACCAGGCAAGGGTGCCCCTGGTCTCCGATGCTTTATATTCTAGCTCTGGAACCCCTGGCAATATACCTCAGGCAGCAATATGATATGATAGGTATTGAGATAGAGGGAGAAAGACACCTAATATCCTTGTATGCAGACGATTTATTATTATATTTGCAATACCCGGAAGAAAATCTCCAATACATACTTGAAGTGAAGGAGAGGTATGCGAAGTTGTCAGGTATAATGGTGAACCCTCAAAAGTCCAGCATATTCCCATTAGGTAGCCATAAGGGAACCCCTGTAGACAGATTGCCGGTACTACAAATACCCTGGGCAATTGGCTCCTTTCGTTACCTTGGAATAGACGTGTATCAGACGGTGGAAGAAGAACATAGATACAACACTGAAATAGCCATTGGGAAAATTAAGAACAGCATGAAATTTTGGGAGAAGCTGCCCTTAGCGATGATGGGACGGGGGGCTATGCTCAAGATGGTGGTCCTGCCCAGGCTCCTGCATTACTTTAGTAACATCCCATATATGATACCCAAGAAGTTTTTTACTAGGTTGAATAGCATGTGTAGGTACTTCCTGTGGCAGGGCACCCGGAATAGAGTGGCGTTATGGAAACTGCAGAACTTCTACGAAAAAGGAGGTATTAGACTGCCTAATTTTGAGGCTTATTATTTGTCGGGTCAACTACAATATGTGGCTAAATGGCTCTCTGATGAAGTGACCCCTGAACACAGGCTGTTTGGGCAATACTGTACCCAGTATTACTTGAGAGAAATGATTTGGTTGCCTGAAACCGAAATGAAGGAGCGCCCTGGGATGATGATGCTTGGATGGAAAATCTGGCGTCGAGCATCCCGCATGATGGAGGATCCATTCCCATTCTCCCCGCAGATACCACTGGTCGCTTTGACAGGAGGGGATAAACAGATGAGGGTGATTATCAGGACTTTCTGGGAATCGGTGGGGTTAGTAACGTTCGGGGATGTTTGGCAGGGGGGGACCATTAGAGATTTTAAAGAGCTTAACGAAGAGGCAGGATTACATACGGGTCAATATGTTACGTATAATAGGATGGTGCAGAAGATCCGGCAAATATGGCCGGAAACAGTATGGACAGAGGAACCAGATGCAGTCGTGGGGGCAATATATGACATATCAGAGGGGGGGCACGAGATCTCTAGATTATATGAAATGATGATGACTAAGGTGGGGAAGGAATTGACACGTCTGAGACTGGATTGGGAAGCGGAGGTGGGAGCCCCGATGGAGGATGGGATGTGGGAACGTGCCCTGGGCTATCACAAGAAGGTGTCGAGAAACGCCAGGCTACAACAAATACAGCTGTATATAACGCACAGAACATACATGACCCCTTTGAGGATATCTAAGTTCAGTAATTCTGATAGACAAGCGTGCCCTAAATGTAACCAAGAAAATGCTGATATGACACACATGTTTTGGTCATGCCCAATAATTGAGTGCTTTTGGGGAGGAGCAGCGCAGAAATTGGCAGAAAAGGGGGTTACGCTTGTCATAGATACGGCGTGGGCCTGTTTACTGGGCAGGTTCCCCAAATCACGGAAACTCAAGCATGTTGTGAAACTGAAAGATCTGGCATATGTGCTCGCAAAACGGAGAATTGCCATGGGTTGGAAGAAATGCCACAAGCCACGGGTGGAAGTATGGTGGAAAGATTTGCAAAAATGGGCGGAGGTTGAAACGGCGGTATGGCAAGAAACGAGCAGCGTGAGTGGGGAGGAAGAGGCGGGTACCTTGATGGCATGGAAATCACTAATAGCAGAAATGTTTGGAGTAATATCAGACCAACAGAATCCGAGGGAAATGAGACCCTGCCGCATGTAGTAGACACTGAATGTGAATAATAGGTAGGCTCATGGAGGGGGGTGGGACTGGAAGAGCAGTGACTAAGATAAAATGGTGTGTAATGGAACTGTTACAATTATACTGCTTGGTTGGTTTGTATTGTTTTATTTGCATAATTAATAAAATCTTTTAAAAAAAAAAATAATAAATATGATGCCGAGATTATGAGCAGAGGGGGAAACAGATAGGAGGGGGAAGAGGGTGCAGGAAAGCACCAAAGTAGTATAGGGATTAAGCTGGAGAAAGTGAGAACGCATCCAGGATGGAATGGAAGAAATATGGGCAGAAACTTGAGAATGCAGAGTGTCAGAAAACTCGGAAACAGAACATTTGGGAGTCAGCATAAAAGTGACTGGAACAGTTGAAGGACGAGACACGAAAGAGGGATGGTGATGGTTGGACTAACTGAAAGTACTATACAAAGATGGAACAATGCATTAGCTTTTAAAGTCCCACAGACTTTTTTCATCAGATAGTGCAGAGCTGGAAATGTGGAAAACATCATAAGTAATGTTAGTAAATTATTGGGGCCCACTTTGACTGCCCTTGCCTAACTTTGAAAACATGACATTTGTCTCACTACAACGACATCGAGCACCCCCCGTGCTGTCTACGGAGAGTGGGCCCAGAGAGAGGGAGAAGATCAACAGCAGGCCGAAGAACATGCCCCGGCCAGTGACGAACCATTGGGTGATCCTGACTTTCCTCTCTCCCCCACGTGCAGCGGAGACAACAGTTGGTGGATTGGGCTGCTTCATCGCCCGCCCCCATCTTCTCCGGCAGCCGGCTTCCCAGCCGTGGGCCGTGGAGCGTAGCCTCATCCCCCCCACCACCGAAGAAGGAGGTGAAGAACCAGAGGGAGCAGCAACGACGCGAGGAGTCGTCGTGCGGCTACGTCTCCAGCAGCCTCTTCATCTGAGCCCGGCCTCCTCCACCGAGCCCGTCCGGCGATCGGAGCCCGATCAGGAGAAGCATTAGGAGAAAGTGCGAATCGAACACAGTTGGTGGCGTCCCAGGGCTGCCGGGAGGTAAGGAGGGGTGGAGAGACTGCGACTCTCCCCAGGAGCTGCCCCGAGGGGTGGGGACCCGCTCCCCCAGCTAAACTTACACACCAGCCCCACTTGAGGTACCCTGTACTACTACACAGGAGTAAGGACATTAGACTATCCCCCCTCCTCCTCCTGCGCTAGATTTGCCCGAAAGGCCCAACTTTAAACATCCCGGACAACTATCAAAGGCGCCCCATGACAGTCGGCTCCTCAGTCTAAGAAGCCCATAGGGCGGGTATCCCTCGTCACACATCAGTCCTGCAATGAAACTTATCGTGGAATCTGCGCCATCGGAGGAGGGCTCCATATACGACTAGAACCGACCCCCCCACCCTACTCCTGTACTGCCGCTAAATCTCCTATTACGCTCAACCTCGCCCGAAGGTGGACCCAAGAGGGGTGAAAGGGCACAGCAAGACCTCCCTCATCCCAAATTTAAGCTGCTTCGATCCCGCAGCCACGATGGGGAAATACGATAAATCGCAGAGGAAGCTGAACTTCAAAAATGGCACGACCCCCAGGGCTCTGCCCCACCAAGAAGACCAAGTTCTTCGTCTGTCTGCCCCCAACAGAAAGCAGTCACGGAGAACCCCTTTGAAATAAAAGAAATCCTTCTGGACCTGAAAGCAGGCATTGGCAGATTGAGTAACAAAATGGACGGTCTAGCGTCCAAGGTCGATCTCCTACAACATCGCATGGATTCCCATGCCGAACGCATGAACGAGATGGAGCAAAGGGTGTCGGATCTCGATGATGGTTCGGCAACCCTAAACAACAGAGTCTCTCAGCTGGAAACACAGATGAAACTAACCACTGCCAAGCGTGAGGACCTAGAGGGTCGATCGAGGCGGAACAACCTGCGGATAGTCAGAGTGAGAGAACGGCAAACGCAGGAGAAAATGGAGGACTTTGTAGAATCTCTCTGCACCAATCTATTTGGCCGTGAGGCCTTGTCCCAACTATTTATTATTGAGAGAGCCCACAGGATTCTCGCGACGAGACCAGATCCAGGCGCTCCTCCCAGGCCTATAATAGCGAGGTTGCTGAATTACAGAGATCGCGACGCCCTGCTCTGTCTTGCCAGGGAAAAGGGCGAGCTAAGCTACGACGGGGACACAATCCACCTCTATCCCGACTTTTCCCCAGCAGTACAGTTACAAAGGAAAACATTTGCTAGCGTCAAACAGAGACTCCGTAACAACCAACTGCCGTATTCAATGCTCTATCCAGCACGCTTGAGAATCCAGCACAAGGGGAGGGTCCAATTCTTCCAAACCCCAGACGAAGCAAATCTGTTCCTGGACCGCCTAGGTCTCCCAGATCAGAACCAGGCTCACCCCAGACCTCAAAGAGACAGGAACCCCAGGAATCCTCCTTAAAAGGCACTTCAAAGCTATGCACAAAATGCGGCACAGCAGCGCAGAGTATACCAGTTCATTTACAGCAGTACGAGTCAGGGCAAGGCCACTTGGGAGGCCCCAGGTGCCCCCAGCACAGCTACTGTTCAGTTACTGTTTGCCTACGTTGAGTCGGTACATTCGGGGTGTGATCTAACGCCTCTGCATGGCGACTCCATGGGCCTTCTTGGTTTTGTGGTGGGTAATTCAGAAACTCCCGGCGGGCCAGTTTGGGGTTGCCTGCCCAGGGGAGAGTTACGTCTCGGGCCTGTTGAGGTTAGCCCGTAGTTCGAGCCCCTCGATGTTAAGGGGAAAGTTGAGCGCCACCGGATCGCGTCTGTCCGGCTCCTCGCCGGCTCCCTGCCCGCTGCCGAACCCGTCGCCACACCGGGGCTCAAAGCCCGGGAGCGAAGACCCCGACGAAAGCTCAAATACTGCCAGACCTTCACAACCCATGAAACCAGAAACACGGCTCGATATAAAATCTAAGTCGCCCCATTCAATGTTCTAACGTGGAATATAAGATGCAGCAACATTCCGGCTAAATCCAGGAAAATTCTGCAATACCTAAGGCGCCACGAAGTGGACGTAGCATTGATTCAAGGGGCATCAATCTATTCGCTAGGATTTTGGCAAGGATTTTATTGTCCAGGTTAAGCAGTGACCACCAGTGGGCCAAAAGTTGGGGCTGCCACAGATACTTTTCATCTTACTCCACATACTCGAGAGGAGTCGCCATCCTTATACACAGGCGGCTCAGTTTCCGGCTACTACACACGGCAAAAGACGACGAAGGCAGAGCACTATTGGTGTGCGGCATCATCGCAGGTCAGAAAGTGACCTTTGTTAATTCTTATGCTCCGAATATAGATAGCCCCGACAACTTTGGCTGGGTGTTAACACAGCTCTCGTCGCTCAACCCGGCAACAATTGTCTGGGGTGGAGACATGAACACAGCGATAGATCCTGTAAGAGACAGATCGACGACCGCTCAACATCCACCCTCCAAGGCTAGTCTCCAGATAAATGAAATTTGTAGAGCATTTGATTTACAAGACGCTTGGAGAGTCTCCAATGGGGAACAGCGTGAATACACCTTTCACTCGACAGTCCACAATACAAGTTCCAGGATTGACTACTACTTCACCTCAACAAACGCCCCTCTATCATGCGGCCGGTGCTCCATCCACCCGAGAACACTCTCAGACCACTCACCAATCCTCCTTAAGCTCAAACCAGCCAACCCTGCCGCGCCGCTAAAGCGTTGGCGCTTTAAACAGGGATCACTTTGGGACGAGGTCTTTGCATCCGAACTAAGAGAGGAGATCGACGTGTTCCTGGAGGCCAACCTGGGGTCAGTCCCATCAGCAGGCACAATCTGGGAATCCTTAAAATGCTTTGTCAGAGGAGTCTGCCTTGCCAAAGAAAATGGCATTCTCAAACTTATTAGGAGCGAGCTTACAACCAGCGAAAAAAAATTGAAGCAACTCGAGATCCAGAATCCGAACAAAACCAACCCGCAGCCAGCAGTCTCTATAAAAACGGAACTGCAGAAATTCAACGCAGCAGCGGAACGTGAGGTTAAGTTTCTATACCGCACCAACCAAGTCCGTCAATATGGTGAGGGCCAGAAACCAGGAGCTCTACTGGCAAATCTAATCCGAGCCGACAACAAGCAGTCCCAAATCGAAAAGATCAGAACCAGGCAAGGAGAGGAAGTCCACACGGATGAAAAGATAGCAGAAGAATTTAGGCTTTTCTACCAAGATGTCTACAGCGCCAGGCTCCCGAAAGACTCGAACCTCCCTCTGAAATACTTAGAAGACACTGAACTCTATTAGGTCGAGCATCAGCTACGCAAATCTCTGAATTAACTGATTTCACAGGAAGAGATCCGAGCAGCTATAAAAACCCTACCATCCTCCAAGGCACCAGGCCCTGACGGCCTAACGGGTGAATTCTATAAAGCCTTTGCAGAAACCCTGGCCCCCCTGTTGGCAGCAGTATATGAGGAAGCGTCTGAGCGTGGGTCCCTTCCTCACTCCTCCCTCGAAGCCAATGTCATTCTACTACACAAATCAGGAAAACCACCGGAAGAATGCGCCTCGTACCGCCCGATCTCACTGCTTAACCTGGACAATAAAATCCTTGCCAAAATCCTAGCGAATAGATTGATGCCCCTGATGCCTGCCCTGGTGCTAGCTGACCAAGCGGGCTTTATACCAGGCCGCAATACGACCTTCGGCATCCGAAGAATGTTTGGAATCATCGAGGCTCTTGACCCAGCAGACCAAGCAATTGCAGTCCTGTTAGACGCAGAAAAGGCGTTCGATTTGGTGGAGTGGCCGTTTATGTTCCTGATTCTCACCAGGATGGGGTTGGGAGCTCGCTTCATCAAGCTCGTCTCCCTCCTATACACCAATCCACAAGCTAACATCGTAGTGGGCACGGCAAAATCATCCTCAATAAACCTACAGCGTGGCACAAGACAAGGGTGCCCGCTTTCGGCACTAATATTCGCTCTGGTAATGGAGCCACTAGCCTCTAATCTGCGGGTACTCTGTCAACAGAGGGGTCTCATCGGCCCACACAAGCTCATAGTATCTCTATACGCCGATGACGTGGCTCTATATATACAGGACCCAGAGGTTAATCTGAACCCAGTCATGCAGGAAGTCATCAAATTTGGGGCGGCCTCCGGATTGAAAATCAATCATTCAAAATCAGTAGTCTTCCCACTGACCCGAGACACAAAACAGTTTGCCGATGACTTCGGACTCACGTGGAGAACCGCCGGGATTCGATATCTGGGGATCCAGCTGTCGCTGGACCATCAAGTAGTGTTCCGAGATAACTATGAAGCGGTGCTCAAGTCCCTGCACGACAAGGTTTCTCGCTGGAAGACAATCCCACTGACACTCTGGGGCAGAACCTCATTAGTCAAAATGGTAGTGTTGCCAAAATTACTGTACCTCTTCAACAATACACCGCTTTTACTACTGAAATCCTTCTTGAAAAGGCTCAAAAGCTTGGTCCTTGAGTTAATCTGGGCTGGCAAACCAGCTAGAGTGGCGTATACGATACTGACACTCCCCGTGTCCAGCGGCGGCCTGGCCCTCCCTGACCTTGAAAAATATTTCTGGGCAGCCCAAGCACAGTACCTCAGCCACTGGTATGCAACGCAGACAATCCGCCCTCATGTACAGGTGGAACGAGCCCTGGCGACTCCCAACTTCCTGACTGCAGTGGTCTTCGCCCAGCTCCCCGTTCCCAATCGCACGATGAACATGATGCTCACAACATACAAGGTTTGGAGGACTGTGGCGAAGAAGTAGGGGGTGCACACAAGGTACTCTCCCCTCTTGCCAGTCACATTTATCCCTGGAATCCCTCTGAGATCAGAGAAAGTGTTTCACCATTGGGTTGATAAACTGCATATACGATCCCTAGGGGATCTATTCACAGAAGAGGGTTTCATGACACCAGACCAAGCCAAACAGAAAGGGGGCAACACTGCGCTAAATGTGTTCTTCTACTTCCGAACTCGCTACACCCTGCAGACCCACCTGCCAGACTTCCCGCGTCAACCACCTACGTGGCAATTGCTGCACAATGTCATCCAAGCACAAGGAGACGGCAGGTTGGTGTCGCAAATATACAAAACTCTAACCACTGGAACACCCCCCGTCAACACTGGGGCGAAAACCAGATGGGGAAAAAGCGCTAAATACAAATATAAAAGACGCAGATTGGAGCTACATATTGAATCAGACTCAGAAAATTTCACTCAACTCCCGGCTCAAACTTATTCATTTCAATTTCCTTCACCAAACATACTACACACCGGAAAAAGCTATCAAACACCATCCTGACATCCAGGCAGAGTGCAAGAGATGCGGAACCATAGCCGCGAGCTTTATTCACTTGGCATGGGAATGCCCTGAGGTAGCCCCCTTCTGGAACAGGGTGCTGGATACGTCAACGGCAATCGTGGGAGAAGCAATACAAATGAGATGCACGGGAGCCCTGCTGGGGATGACCAGACTGCTATCCACTCCTTTGAGGAAACTGGCCGGAGTCCTACTAACACTGGCCCGCAGGAGAGTCGCCCTGGCATGGGGCCGTGACCCCCCTCCGCGCTACAGAGCCTGGCGAAAGGACCTACTCTATTACCAGGATGTAGAGGCAGACTTCATTAAACTTCTTCCTCAGCACGCGCGCCCACCTGACATCTGGGGCCCGCTGATAACTTTTCTGATAAATGAAGAAGAAACTCCCTCAACAGGCACTTCGGAGCCAGGCAACGCACCCTGATACAGTCTGAAGTCAGGGCAATAATCCCTGGTGCGAGGACTCAGTGGGGCGAACTGTTGCCCACCAGTATATCTGCCTTGTGGCGGCGGGGGGGGGGGCGGGGAGCACGGGGAGGGGGATGGAAAGGGTCTGAGTCAACGGCGCAAAGTTGATAATCCACCCTAATGTGGGTGTGTAATTGTTCGGTGTGTTAAATACCAAAAATAAAGGTTTAAAAAAAAAAAAAGAAAACATGACATTCAACGGTTGCATGGGAAAGATTTGCTTTTCTTAAAACCCAATGCTCAGCTAGAAAGTGGACTGCTTTCACACTATTGTTTCCTGCTTTCAGGATTTTGTGTTTTTATTTTGATAAGGCAGCAATTCCAAACCTGCATTTCATGCATACTGTTCCTTCAGCCAATGAATTTTAAAATGCTTTTTTTTCCCTCTTTTCTTTGGGCATGAATTGTTTATTTTCTCTACCGCTCATTTCACTCTGCTCTATCTGATGAAGAATCTATGGGACTGCAAAACCTAATGATTTATTCCATCTCTGCACAACATTTTCAGTTAGTCCAACAAAAGGTGTCAAAACCTGCATTGTGTGTGATACTAATGCTCTAAAAACTATTATTTATATGCATGTGGCCCACCAAAGTAATACTCATAAGCCGAATGCCTTTCAATGCAGAATTAGTTGGGGCAGCATTATGATGCCTGATGACTCCATTTACCTCTTTGAAATCTTGAGAGAATAATAGTTGGGATCTCTATCAACATATGTGATGGCATGGACATACTGGGAGGTTGAAAACGTTTTAGCACCAGGACCCTCGATCTTAAAAAGTAGGCCTTGGTCTGTGAACTCTTCACTCATCATATTTTCATTCTGGACTCATGCGCCTAGCATGTCGAAACTTCAAGGACCACCCTTTGTTCCAATGTAAAGACCAACTATAGAATTGTTGTCGGGTTAGGGCACAGGGTGACTTCACCATTGATGACATGGGAGCTTAATTGTACAGTCATTCCTCTTCCCTGACCATGATTTTCGCTCATGTTTTTGAGCTCTCACCCTCTTCAGTTACTCTCGTTAAATACTCTGTTGGTTGGACTCTGAAACTTCTACAAATGTGTTAAATGCAATCAATGAGCATAGGCCATTTTGGGTTTTTACCAGGTATGTCAAATGTATGTGACGCTTTACTAATTAGATGGGGAGATTTTCCTGGAGACATTAAATATACATGTGATGAAAGATTTGCTTCATTCTCATTTGACAATTTTTTATGTTATTGCAAAGGCCTTGTATGCAAGTACTCTATCCGTGTAACTCACATGTTTATCATTTACAGACTGACTTAGGCGAAGAAAGAATAAGACAGAAAATAGCTGAAAGAACGAGAAATCAAACCATATATATCTACTTCATTAGACTAGCATTAAATGTCATCGTTCTTTCTGTATTGGGAGGATGCTTCTATGCTATTTACAGAGCAACAGTCTTTTCTCAAGGATACAATAATGCTGTAAGTACCATTGAGCCACCCAAATTGAAAACCTTAAATAAATGTATATAGATATTTTGTTTCTTTTTTTTCCCTCAACTAAATGTTTCATATTTTTAACACAGGGAACTGCTGTGGTGAATCTTATTGTGGAGTATTTACCTTCTATAGTGATAACCACAGCCAACTTGATCACTCCTCTTATTTTTCAAGCGATTGTTCGTTATGAAGATTACACACCTGCTTTTGAGATCAGATTTACACTTATGAGGTATGTATTAAATTGCATTTTCTCAAAGTATTGTGTTATTTTGGTTTTTGTCACTAGTCTTGAATTGACCTCTAGATCATCTCATGATCTCCGATTCAACAAATAGTAGCTAAGTAATTGCTCCATCTGTTTGATTGCTCAATCACATCTGATTGTGTACTTTGAAGTGCCTTGGTTATGACCATGAGCCCAACTGTAGATGCTTTCTCTGTCTGATGCCCCCCTAGCTTATTGATTGTAAGAAAGCCTTTATCAATATTGCTAGCATATTCTCCATTTTTGTCTGCCCTTCTATCTGATGAGTGTACAAAACAGGGCTAGGTCAACTGGGCATGGAATGTTGCAAGACCTATTGCTTGAAGTTGTGTCACTTGTCGGGGTGATTTTTCCGGGGGCTGGCAGAGCCGTCCGCGGACCTCCGGGGCTGGGGGGCCCCAACTCCTCCCGCGTCCCAAAAGGAGTATGAGACACACCCAAGAGCAAGGTAATAACTGCTGTTTATTAGAGTAATGGCAGGGATACGCTCAGACTGTATGCATCCGGAGAGGCTCTCGTCGTTGGTGGGGCTCGCAGGCCCTTTTTATAGCATTATGACGTGCTACGTGTCACCTGGGAAAATCATCACAAAACCTGTCGCCACTTCGGGTTGGTTCCCCGAGTGGTAGGGTTAATATAGTTACCCTATGGGAAGAAATATTAGTGGGTAAGGACGGGTCAGGTGGTACACTTGGGCTGTCCCTAACAGTTGCTACATCGGAATTGTTACAAGGGGACCCTTGGTGATTGGCTAAGAGTAATGGCGTCCGTGATGAGCCCCCTGTATTCTGATTGGTTCTCCCGCGAGCCCCCAAGCCTGGGACCATGTCAGGAAAGGAAGAAGGCGATGGATATGGCAGGGGAAATGTGCACAAAATACACAGTAAACAACCTTGAATATAACAACGTGCATTCAATACCCAAGACTCGTGTATACCACTATAAGAAAAGGAATGTAGGGTAAGCACTTAGAACCTCCTTATGACTGAAAGGAAAGTCGGCAAACTCCTTACCCACTATGCTATTACAGATACTGACAGCGCTAAGCCCACATAGAGGGCAAGCAGGGACAGAATCTGTAAGCTGACACTCTAGACGGTACTGGATAAGGAATTTGGAAACAGTACTCACAAGGACCGGAATGACCACATGAATGCCAGTACTCACGAAGACCGGAAAGACCACTTGGATGTCCGTATTCACGAGGACCGGAAAGACCACTCAAAAGTCAGTACTAACCCACAACCCTGTAAATCAAACAAGAACCCAGAATGCAGTAAAGGCAACGAGTGAGGATGACTAAATACCTAAACCCAAGTCAAGAGGCAAGAAGGAATAGTACAGTGTGGAAAACAAAAGATAATCACACAGGAGCTAGTTACAACAGCTTCCCACACCTAATAATAAAATAGGAAATAAATGTAAAAGTGTAAAGGAAAACATGGCATGGATCCCAATAGAAGGCAAGGATCAGGAGCAGTGAAAACGATTTCAAAAGGGAAACTTTCCCACCCATCCAAGGTGAAAAGGCAGGAAACTAAACCTGTAAAGGAAAGATTAATGCAACAAGTCTTTCAGTAGCAAAGGGCAATTTCTAGGAAACAGTGAACACAGGCAATTGGGCTACAGCAAAAGGAAAGCTCAGAGAAAGGCTGCCTGCAGACAGAGAAAGGGAGAAAGGGATTTCCAAAAGGCAGAAATCAATTAGGCATACAAAATACGAATTCCAGGACAAGGAACAAGAAACACTAACTAGAACTGGGCACAAAAACTAGGAACCAGGAACAAGGGACCAGTCACGACAGGAACGCTGCAACAATGACCAGCGCTGGACTGAAGCAGACTGAGGCTTTTAAAGCTGCTTAACGAGCACACCCCTCAGGCGTGTCGCCTGCTGCACCTGCAGCCACAGGTGTTGCCTATCCTCCACCCAGCCTTGTCCTGCAAGGGAGGAGGTGAGGCAGTGAGCCAGGCATTCTGGGAAGCATAGTCATTTGATTATAGTAGCAGTAGCATGCTGGCTGCCAAAAACCTGGGATGGATCCGGAAGGGAAGTAATTTGGGAAATAAGGTTTTAGCGCTCCCAATTCATCAGGACACTGTAGCATAAGGTTTGGAGGAAATGTCCAGTAGGGAAGAAACCCCAAAACATGCCCCCAAGTGGCGGGAACGGGAGCGAAGGGAGCGAGCCGTGACAGACCATCGCCGTTCCCAGCTCGCGGTGTACCTGGCATTGGCAACAATGTCCAACTATGTGTTTGTGGCGGACAATGGATAGGTCTGCTTAAGGGCTGGTGAGCATGTCTTTCCCATCGCTGTAGGTGTCCGACTTGCTGCTTCGTTGTTGCAAACTGTGTCCGAGACGTGGGACCGTGGCGACTTTCTGTCTCGTGAGCTTGGCATCTTGTCAGTTCGGCTTGGTCACGTGTGGGGAGACCGTAGCTGGAGCAGAATTGTGAGCATTAGATTTGTATTTTTCGGCTCTGAGGGCTTGGTACTGGCAGGTATAACCTTGGCACTGGGAGCGCAGCATGTGGGTTGCAACATCGCGACCTTGGCTATGATCTCTCGTTGGGGGCTGGTTCTGTATGGTCAGCACTTGCATTTTCGTTCTGGGAGGATTTTTGTCTGGGAGGCTCCTGCCTGGGCACTCTTACTTGCAGCCTACTTGGGCCTAGTTTCTGGGTGGCAGTACATAATCCATAGTATGGAGGTCACGGAGTGACAGAGTATCACAAGCAGTATTAGGTATACATGGTGGCGTCTTCATAGGGATAGGTAGCAAGAAAGCATCAGCAAGCATATACACGAGCTCTTCAGGCGTCTTGCGTTTCTGCGGTGCTGTAGAATGCCTATGTGAAAAATAACGACGATGCTTGTCTGTGGGTGTGTCAGTCACCTACATCATAGCACTGAGTATGTTCTTCATGTGGGTTGGTGTGTGAGTGACCGGTGTGCATGGTGGCATGTGTTTTCTTGTCTGTTGGCTATGTCGTCGTGGCATCTCTAACGATGATGATTTTCGTGGTTGGTGTCTAATCGAGCTGGTCCATGGCGCAGGAGTCGGCCTGATCAGGGCGTGCTAGTAGGCATGCTCCTCATATGTGTATGCCTTTGAAGCAGGATACTTTGTCATCTGGTAAGGAATGGAATTGTTTGAACTCCTTTCGTGGGGGGTGCTTGGGCCTTGACCCCCTAGGCCATGGTCTGGATGAGACTGGAGGGAGGGTGTTTTCCCATTCTCCTACTTCAGTCCCCCCTCTGGTCGACTTGTCGACCACAAAATTATAATTTTTCTTATCTCCTCTTACTCTCCATACTTTCGTTATTCCAGCCAGGTGTCCATAGTGGCTGACATGATCTTCAAATGACCAATACATATAGACGCAGCCACCACCGGGTTTGCAGTAGACCCACTTTCCAACATAGCTCTTCGGGTTCCTTGGGTTTTCTACCTTCACAGATGGTGGGTCCAAGTGAGTTTCAAGTATTTGCTTGCGCAACCTTTCTCGTTCTTGTATAATGATGTCTGTGTGCTTGTCATTTTCGGCTTGTAGTAGGGCGTGCATGCCGACCATTTCCATCATTTCATCCGTTGTACGTGCTTTTCTTGCTTTCCAAAACCTCATTCCTATTAACACAGCCATTCCCAGTATTATGCATCCTACTATTAATTTTAGTCCATCTGACAGCCATGATGGCATCCATGACCATAAAAATGAAAACCAGTTGCCATCTTTCTTCACTCCCTTATATTCTTCTGCCATCTTTGAGTGCATCATGGCAAGTTGTGATACTGCCTCAGTAAGTTTTCTATTGTCTGCGTCATTAGCAGGGATGAATGTGCAACATAATTTTCCAATTTTTGCACAAACTCCTCCTTCCATTGTCATAAGGAGGTCCAGCACATATCTATTTTGTAGTGCTACCATTCGTACAACCCTCAATTCTTCTTTTATTGAATTGAATCCATTGACAGTGGAATTTATTGTCATCATTAGCTTCCATCAGGTGATTTGGAGCCATTTTGCATTTGCATATGCCTGCAGTCCTGGATGTATTATTGATGAGAAGAACATTGCTGCTCTGCTTTACCTTCTTTAATCGCCACAGATCTTCTCCTCCTTTTATTCCCTTCGTCCATCTTAGGGAAGTTGCCCAAGTTGACATGTTTCTGAGGCATAACCAGAGATGGTACGTTGACGTGTACCATAGTGCATATTCCATTCCAGGATGGTGGTAATCTGTGGTATGCCTTATCTACGCAGGCCCAATAGAGGTCCATTAGAACTGCTGTGCCTGCACCCCCCTCAGGTATCAGTACTGTACTTTTACAGTTGTTACTTTCAACATCGCTGTTGTGTTGATAGCACAGAGTGGGTGCAGTTAGCGGTAGGATAGTTATTGGGTCTTTGTCTTTCTCCAGCCATGTTAACAGTGGTATGCTCTTTATCCATTCTGTCAACGTTTGTGGTTTTTCATTCATTCTGTTCACGTTTTCATTTGCGAAACCACTAAATCTTACCATTTGTGGAAGAAGCATAATACACCACTGCTTCTCAATAAATATAAAGCCTCTGTTTCTACTCATAGAAAGGCTATTTTTAAAGCCAAATCTAGATTCTTTAATGACAGAATTAATAATGCACAGCACAACACAAAGTAGCTCTTTCGCATCCTGAAGGAACAAGAAAGAACTAACCACATTACTCCAGATAGTTCTATCCCGGATGATGTTACCTGGTGCAATGTTATGCAACAAGCCATGCATAAAAAATTAGATACCATCAAGGAAAATATACTAGAGAAAAGTAATAACTTAAACCGCACTAAGGTTACATCTACGGATTGGTCATATCATAGATCACCTACTATTCTAATTTTTAATCTATCTCCTATAACGGATAAGGACCTAGAAACTATTATTAACCAACTAAAGCCCACAAGAAGTAAAAAAGACATTCATACTACTTTGATAATTAAGACCTGTGCCCCTTCAATTACCTCGATCTGTCAATTTGTTAACACTTCTATATCTACCGGCACGGTCCCTCAAGAACTTGAGAAATCATGGGTCATGCCAATTCTGAAAAAACCAGGGCTATCAGTCGATATGCCAAATAATTATCGACCCATTACCAATAGTGTTTTTACTTAAGATTCTTGACCGCGTGGCTTATATACAAATCGCAGATCACCTAAAGGCCATCCTATCCTTAACGACCATCAGACTGGATTTCGGGTTGGATATGGCACTGAAACTGCGCTACTTGAACTCAACTCCAAAATGATGGCCCGTATGGATAATAAGGAAGCATCTCTTTCCGCGGCCTTCGACCTGGTGGACCATGAGATCATGGCCACCAGGTTGTGTGAAGTGGCCAACTTTTCCCCATTGGCCTGTATATGGGTACTGTAATTTCTCAATAATCGAGATAGTAGAGTCTTTTGTCGCAATGCGGAATCTGAACCTATTGTAACAACTTGTGGCGTTTCACAGGGTGTTTGCACTTCTCCCTGTTTTTACAATATATTTACGGCTCCTCTGTTCGCAATGCTCGATTATGAGAATATAATATTTACCAACTACGCGGATGATACTCAATGTGTCATCCCGCTCTCTGGCTGCCACAGTGACGATGAACTGGCTGCCCACAGAGTCTTTTCTCTAATTGAAACCTGGATGGTCTACAAGTTAGCATTGAATAAATCAAAAACCTAATTGCTTGTCATAGGCTCACCACATACCATTAATAAACTTAGGCCACAGTATGAGAACTCTCAGTTGGGAGAAGAATCCATTAAACCCCTAAAAAAAGTGAAAACCCTGGGAGTGACCTTTGATCAACACATGACCATGAAACAGCATGTCAGTAGTCTTGTATCATCAGGTGCATACTACATTAAACTGTTAGCACATCTAAGGCCTTGATGTCACAGGATAACGCAGAGACTATTGCAAGAGCAATAGTAGGCTCAAAAATAGAGTACTGCTCTAGCCTTCTCATGGGAATCAATAAGTCCGACTGTAATAGGCTGCATGTATGTCAAAATGGGGCTATTAGAGCCATCATGAAACTTAAATATAGAGACCATGTGACGATGGCAAGACGTGAGCTCCACTGGCTGCCGGTGGCTTCTAGATTTCTATTTCGAACTCTGACTATCATACACAAGTGTAGATCTGGAAACATGCCTGGATACCTACAACAGCTTTTATCCATAAGAGGTAATGTGAGAACACGAAGGTCGAATAATCTGCACCTTCTGTCTGAACCAAAGTGTCACACTGTCAGAGTAGCCAATTCAGCCTTTGCATTTAATGGACCAAGGGCTTGGAATGCCCTTCCTTTAGAGATGAGATCCATTGACTCTCTAGAATCATTTAAGAAAAGACTAAAGACCTAGCTTTTCAACTGAATGACCCTGAGACGCTCCTAAAACGTCTTCTGCTGTGGTGTTGCCCGATGGATACTCCTCTTTTGTTATCTGTTGTTTTTTGTCATGTAGTGCCCTCACGCCTTCGGGTTCATGGCTGCGCTATATAAATGTATTAAAGTAAAAGTAAAGGATGTTACCATTTTGCTCCCCACAACTCCCTCTGTCCATCCTTCATTCGTGTATATCTTCCCATATATTACTATCAGTGGTCTTTCCCAGCAACCTAGTTCACCAGCATTTTCGCTTGCATACCAATCACACGGCAGGTATTTTAATGTCACTTTCTTGGTTTCTCCTTTTTCAGGACCATCCGTCACATATCGGAACCCTTGAGGATGATGGCGGTAGCTATTGTACATCATAAGCGTTTTGATGGAGTTATTTTCATATGGGTATGAGTCCCATGTCTTCTACTGTCCCTTGAAATCGTCCTTTTGTTTGGAACATTGCCAGATACATCAGGCATTCTGCTGTCTTTGCTGGCACCTCAGTAGCTACAAATGTCCTTGATGCGCTCATGGCGTATGGGATCAACGAGCACACATAGCAGTTGTCCTTGGTTGTCTGCTTACCAATTTTGGACATGTGCTGATACCACATGTTGTTTGAGACGTGTGCTGAATCTGTAAGTTGTGTCAATCCCATTATCTGCATACGTGCTACGTTTAACCCTTTCCCTGTTTATTCTCGTTCTGCTTGTACCACCTGACACCGTACCTGTTGCAGCCGTGGTGGGGGGTTCATTAGTATGGGGTGCAGCCATGACACATCGAGCATAGTGTGTCTGCCAGACAGAGGCAGCAAGTAGACCAGTGATAAACAACACACCTATAATTTTTATTACAATAGCTAATATCACCAGCATTTTCCTCTTACCTTTGCTGCGGTCCTGCAGTTATTGTCTTTGACGGTATAGTTGTCCGCCTGAAAATGTCTAAAAATGTGCGTTAATTTGTTAGTTTTGTTTAATCAAGCTCTCCCTATCAAATAGTCGTTTAATGCCCAGGCGAAAAGCTGTTCCCACGCTAATCTGTGACCTATCTCTCAGAGCTGGTAAGTGCTCGTGGAGATGTGGAAATGATTGTTCTATGGCCAAAATGAACGTGTTGTAGTACACCCGTATTCTTCTCTTTTTTAAATATTTTGGTATTTTTATAACGTATACAAATTGGTGTGACAGTGCTTCAGGGGTGTTGTCGTCTGTGGGCAGCATTTACCCCTGGGCAAAACGCAACATTAATTCCTCAACTTTTCTTTATACATAAACAGTTGTGCGCAGTACCTGCATGTGCGAGACAAAAAGAGAAGGAGAACATGCACGTGTCTACAAGTGTGGTCTAATATTACAGTTTGTGAGATAATGTCCTTTATTTGGGTAGTGGCAGGGGCGGGCTGGACGGGGCAGGGTTTTATTTGATCTGGGATCTCGTGACCATGGGGTGGGCTGTGGGCGATTGTCCATTTGAGTCCTTGGTAGTGTCTGTTATTTGGGAGGGGATAGGGGCTTTATCGCAGTCATCTTTGGTTGCTGTTGCTGCCGTGTTGTCTTCTGTTGCTGTTGCGGTGGCCCTGTCATCAACGCAAGGGCGGGTCTGATCTTTGTAGGGCTTGACGTCATGCAGGTGATTCCAGACGTGCTTATCTGTCAACTTTATTGCTCTAGGAGCTGCTGCTTCCACCCGGTGGGGCCCTGTAAATCTGGGGCTATTCCACCGTCTGTTAAAATTGCAGAGGAGAACGCTGTCTCCTTCCTTAACAGTCCATTTTAGTGGTTGTTCCTGGTCCTCGTTTATTTCTTCTTGAGTGTTTTTCGACCCGCCCCGCGTGCACTCGAGCTGTTGAGAGATAGAGGCGACACTATTAATCAATGAAGACACATATTCGTACATTTCATCACCAAAAACATTTGCAGAGGTATCATAATAGGTCATGGCCCTCGATGGTGGCGTTAGTGGAAGGTGCATCTGACTTCCAGTCACCACCTCGTGGGGTGTGAGGTGGTGATCTGACCCTGGCTTATTCCTTAATTGAAACAGGGCCAAGGGGAGGCAGTACAACCAGCTTTTCTTAGTTGTCTGCTGAATTTTTGCAATCTCTTCTTTTAGGAGGCCGTTCAGGCATTCACAAACACCATTAGCCTGCGCGTGGTATGCACATGCAAATTTGTGTTTAATGCCAAGTAGTGCAGTTATGTGTTGGAACATTTCATTGACAAAGTGCGGGCCATAGTCTGACCGCAGCACCTCACAAACCCCCCATCTAGGGAAGAGCTCCCTCACCAGGAACTTGGCTGCTCTGAAGGCGTCTGCATGAGAGCAGAGTCCAGCCTCTATCCACCTTGAAAATGGGCACACTACCACAATCATTTATCTGTGTCCTTGACATACATTGATCATGTCAACGTAGTCGATGTGTAGGTGCAGAAAGGGTCCTTCTGGCCGGGGTATAGTACCTTTGATCACTTGCAGCGTGTGACCGGCCGTGAAATGTTGGCAGGTTAGGCAATTGCTGATAAAGTTTGTAACGTGTGAATTTAGCTCGGGACAGAACCAGGCTTCCTTTATTCATGCTGCAATCACTTCCTTTCTAATGTGTATTGGATGGTGTAGCTGAGCCAGGGCTGTTTTCAATAGGGCTAGGGGCATCACTACTTTGCCTGTATTATTCTGACGCCATAATGCATCTGTGGGGGACATTGCGCACCCTCTTTGACCCATAGCTCCTTTTTCGCCATGGGTGCTGCTGCCTGTAATTCCATAATTAGGGATGTGTGTGTACCCCTCCTTCAACAACATCTGTCTTGCCCCTGCCCTCCCCTAATCTTTTTGTTTTTCTGGGAGGGTCCAGATCTCGCCAAAATATGCAGCATGTTTGGCATGTGTGTCTGCTGTTTCATTACATTTTGAGATAGGGTCATCCCCGTTAGTGCGGGCTTGACATTTCACCAGGGCTATTTCTGTAGGGTCATTAATTACTTCAATCAGTTCAGCAAGTAGGAGGGCATGTTGTACTAGGGTTCCATCTGCTCTTCCGAACCCCCTTCATTGCCATTTTATTAACCCTGAGTGCACTGTCGATGTGACATATGCACTGTCCGAATATATTGTTACCCTCTTGTCATTGCTCTCTTTTAGTGACAAAATTAGGGCCACTAGTTCTGCTGCTTGTGCTGAGAAATGCTGTGGTAGTTGAACACATTTTAGTGGTACATACATCCAATCCTCTGTCAAACGAACCACTGCTGCTCCTGTCCTTGGTACCCCATCACTCTGGTCAATTGTTGAGGACCCATCAATGTACATTATCTCTCCCACTATAGGGCATTTTCCTCAACTTTCCTTGCGCTGGAGTATATTTCAATGGCTTGCCCCAGTTTTCTTCCCTCCCCCGTGCCTACCTGTGTGGTGTTTAAGTCTATCGTGCCCGTCGCCGCCGCCCCCCTCTGGTAGCTATCTGTAGGGGCGTATCGTGGAGGGCTGTATGTGGGATTTGAGTACCCCTCAGCGGCTGTTAATTGTTGTCTGGAGGCCTCTCTTAATTCTGTTACTGGATACAACCCTCCTTCTTCCTTCTTTACTACCTTCGCCAGAGGCATATCTTCTGTCCCTTCCTTTTTCACCTCCACTTCTGATACTGCAACCGATCCTTCTTTCTCCCTCTTGCCCTATTCTGTGCACAGTGCATTGCTGCGTGCCGTGCCTACACCCCCTCTGTTCTCCTTCTCCTCTTTATCCTCTGTTTCCTTGCTCCCTTTCTCCTCTGTTGCTCCTTCCATAGTAATCATTCCCATTGCCCCTGGCCTGGCTCCCTGGAACATCTTCCATAAGTTAAACACCTCTATATGGTGAGCTAATTTCTTTCCTTTGTACGTGTTGTGTATGTATGTCAATAGCGAGTGTTGGGTGCATGAGTCAAAGCTGCCGTTAGGCGACCACGGTGTTAGTTTTTTGTTGTCTGTCCACTGTGTCCAGTCAATGCTGTACTTTATAATTTTCTCCTTGTGTGGTGATAGTGACGTGCAAATGTGCTGGAGCGGTGTAGTTAAAGCGGTTCCTCTCACTCCAGTGCCCGACCCGTAGTATGTGGCCATATTACAATTTGCTTTTCCTTGATATCAACCTTTTTTACCTGGCCCCGTAAATTGGGGACTAACGACTGTCTGCTGAAAAGTAATACAATTGCAAGTATACAGTTCCTTCTCTTTTATTATTTGTTCCTCTTGATGTCACTAGTATGGCCCCCTGCGGCCGTGGCGCACAAAGCCCCCTGCGGCTGTGTGCCCCGTGTGGCGTGCTTTTAGAGCCGCCCCACCTTCCTTTCTTCGTCTACCCTCTCCCTCCCCTTTCTCAACCCCCTTGCCGAGCATGACCAGCGTTCTCCGTGCGCGGCCACTTCTCCCTTTTTCGCCCCTCCCTTATCGAGTGCTGCCGGCGTTCTCCGTGCGCGGCCTCCTCTCCCCTTCTGTCCCGCCCTTTCCCACTTCCTGTCCCCCGGCCACCCCTTGATCAACACGAGATGGTCGCAGTGTCCTATACAAGCCCTACGGGTGATGTCACCAACTTCTGCAAACTATTATCGGTAAGAAAACTTTATAAAATCAAAGAGCGCGCGGTATGTTTTATCCCTCTTGTCCCCCGTAAACCTCACAGCTGTCTTCCCACTTCGTCGAGAGTGGAGGATACAACAATCAATTAACTTATTACAATCAGACTACGCACGATGCGTCGCCTCGCGTGTGATACGCCCCCCCCCTCTCTCGGGGAGCTTAACCAGCCAATCGTCTTCCGCACTAGGGAACAAAACTACTTACCTCCTGCGGGGAAACTTCATCTACCTAACGAGCTTCAACACTCAATTAGTAGGGATCCTCGTCTACTCATTGATCTATAACGCCAATTCATAGGAATGCCACACCCCTCCCCTACATGTGCCCGTGATCTGGTCAAATCAGTGCTTTCTAACAACTACATGTGGTACCTTTCGGCTCCACCCAATTCACTTTGTGACGTGGTAGACGACGGCCCTCGTGCCTGTCCAGCTACCGCTTACTCTTCAATCACCACTTACCAAATCTTCTACAGCACACTGTAAACACCTCCCGCCACCCTTATCACAATTCCTCCCCCCTCCCACACAACATTACATTGCTGGTTGGGCCTGTCATACTCGCCAAGTCCTCGTGAACCGGGGCCGCTCGACCGCATGCACCCCCCCAAAGCAGCTTGCCATCTCTCCTCGTCTGGACCACATCTGGACACTCGCCAACCGCGAGTGGGGATACTTCTCAAGTCGGCTCCCGAGGGCCAATATCCGGATTGCGCTGTCCGGTCTTCTTGCAGCGCGATGGTCCTGTAGTACTCAAAAGGGGGCAACGGCAGAGGGGGCCGCGCTGCCGGGTTGCCTCGTTGCAAGAGGCCTTGGAATGATGCTCTCAGGGTAATAGACCTCAAACAGATCTCAGCAGTGCCTCCAACTTGTCGGGGTGATTTTCCCGGGGGCCGGCAGAGCCGTCCGCATACCTCCGGGGCTGGGGAGGCCCCAACTCCTCCCGCGTCCCAAAAGAAATATGAGACACACCCAAGAGCAATGTAATAACTGCTGTTTATTAGAGTAACGGCAGGGATACGCTCAGACCGTATGTATCCGGAGAGGCTCTCGTCGTTAGTGGGGCTCGCAGGCCCTTTTTACAGCAGTATGACACGCTACTTGGGAAAATCATCACAAAACCTATCGCCACTTCGGGTTGGTTCCTCGAGTGGTAGGGTTAGTATAGTTATCCTATGGGAAGAAATATTAGTGGGTAAGGACGGGTCAGGTGGTACACTTGGGCTGTCCCTAACAGTTGCTACATCAGAATTGTTACAAGGGGACCCTTGGTGATTGGCTAAGGGTAATGGTGTCAGTGATGAGCCCCCTGTATTCTGAGTGGTTCTCCCGCGAGCCCTCAAGCCTGGGACCATCGCCGTTCCCAGCGCTCGGTGTACCTGGCATTGGCAACAATGTGCAACTATGTGTTTGTGGCGTACAATGGACAGGTCTGCATAAGGGCTGGTGAGCATGTCTTTCCCATCGCTGTAGGTGTCCAACTTGCCGCTACGTTGTTGCAAACTGTGCCCCAGACGTGGGACCCTGGCGACTTTCTGTCTCGTGAGCTTGGCATCTTGCCAGTTCAGCTTGGTCACGTGTGGGGAGACCGTAGCTGGAGCAGAATTGTGAGCATTAGATTTGTATTTTTCGGCTCTGAGGGCTTGGTACCGGCAGGTATAACCTTGGCGCTGGGAGCGCGGCATGTGGGTTGCAACATCGTGGCCTTGATATGAGCTCTCGTTGGGGACTGGTTCTGTATGGTCAGCACTTGCATTTTCGTTCTGGGAGGATTTTTGTCTGGGAGGCTCCTGCCTGGGGACTCTTGCTTGTGGCCTACTTGATCCTAGTTTCTGGGTGGCGGTACATAATCCATTGTATGGAGGTCGCGGAGTGACAGAGTATCACAAGCTGCATTAGGTATACATGGTGGCGACTTCACAGGGATAGGTAGCGAGAAAGCATCAGCAAGAATATACACGAGCTCTTCAGGCGTCTTGCGTTTCTGCAGTGCTGTAGAAGGCCTATGTGAAAAATAACAATGATGCATGTCTGTGGGTGTGTCAGTCACCTACATCATAGCACTGAGTATGTTCTTCGTGTGGGTTGGTGTGTGAGTTACTGGTGTGCATGGTGGCACGTGTGTTCTTGTCTGTTGGCTATGTCGTCATGGCATCTCTAACGATGATGATTTTCGTGGTTGGTGTCTAATTGAGACTGGTTCCCAGGTACGTTCACTGGGTGGATAGCCCTTCCATTCCACCAGGTATTGAAGTTATCCTCGCCTATATCTGGAGTCACATATTCGAGACACTTCATATTCTAGCTGATCAGTGACAATCACAGGACTGGGTCTAAGATTAGTCCGGGTGGTTTGGATGTAAGGATTCAATAGAGATTTGTGAAAAACTGGATGGATTTTCTTCCAGGAGTCTGGTAGTTTAAGCCGAAAGGCCACAGAGTTAATGACTTCTTTTATAGGAAAAGGCCCATAATATCGAGGAGCCAACTTATTCGGTCTGAGATGTCGGGGCAGTAGCTTCGAGGATAGCCATACTTTATCCCCAATGGTGTAAGAAGACCCTGGTCTTCTCCTCGAATCTGCATAGTGCTTAGTTTGGATATGTGCCCTTTCTAGATGTTCCTTGGCTTCTCTGTACATTGATGAGTGTTTCAATCCAGGAGTCGACTGTTGGAACTGGTGTAGGGTGCGGAAGGACTGAAGGTAATACCGCAGGGTGGAATCCATGGCTGCATAAAAAGGGGCTGGTTTTAACAGCCGAATGGTCCGAATTGTTGTAGGCGAATTCTGCCACTGGTATTAGAAGCGACCAATCGGCCTGGACCTTAGTAGAGAAACAACAAAGGTATTGTTCAAGGGTTTGATTCACTCGTTCTGTGACTTCATTGGTTTGGGGATGATATCCTGAGGAGAGGGCTCGTTGGATTCCCAGTATCCTGCAGAGGTGTTTCCAGAATTGAGAGATATACTGTGGTCCTCTGTCCGATATAATCTTGGAAGGAAGTCCATGCAGTCGGAAGATGTGTTCCAGGAAGATTCCAACAAGTTCTGACGAGGATGGCAACTTATACAGAGGCGTAAAATGGGCCATATGAGTGAACAAGTCAATGGTGACCATGATAGTGGTGTACCCTCTGGATGGCGGTAATTCTACAATAAAGTCTGTAGCGATGACTTCCCAAGGTCTTGTTGGTGGTGCAGGCTGTAATAAGAGTCCTGCTGGTTTCTGGTTGTCATGTTTGTTTTGATTACAGACGGAACAAGATTGAACGTACAGTTGAACGTCAGCCTTCATTCTGGGCCTCCAGAATTGTCTTTGTATTAGACGGAGGGTGTTGGAAATGCCACGATGAATGGAGTGAAGGGTATCATGGCAGAGGTTTATTATCTTTTGTTGTAGTTTCTGTGTTGGAATGACCAGGTTGTTATTTTTAAACAAGTATCCGTTCTTGGTTCTTAGATCCCATTGATTCCTTTTCGAAAGACCCTTCCAGAGTTCTGAAGTCTGAGTTTGCATGCGAATGTCTTCCAGGAGATTGTTTGCTTGAGCTACAAATATTGTATGAGGAAACATCTTGGGATATGCCCGATCTCCCGGAGGTTCGTAGTCTGGACGTCGAGAGAGGGCGTCCGCTATTAGATTTTGTGTTCCGGGAACGTGGTGAATCTGGAACTGGTATTGGGCAAAGAAGAAGGCCCACCGAGCTTGACGGCTATTCCTACATTCCAAGGCCTGCAGTACTTGTAGGTTTCGATGGTCCGTGCGGACCTGGACAGGATGTTTCGCTCCGAGGAGTAGATGACGCCACTCGGTGAAGGCTTGACGGATGGCTAGGAGTTCCTTTTCCAAGACTCAGTAATGGGTTTCACTGGGAGTTAATGTCCGTGAAAGGTAAGCAAAGGGGTGCTCCATCCTGTCCCCGAATAGCTGTTTGAGAACGGCTCCAATAGTGTAGCTGGAGGCATCTGTCTCCACTATGAATGGTCGGTTGACATCAGATTGACCCAGGATGGGGGCTTGTGCAAACTCAGTCTTCAACCGTTGGAAGGCTTCCTCTTGAGCTGTGGTCCATAGGAAGGGAATGTCTTTCTTTAACAGGGCAATGATTGGTTGGACTATCTCGGAAAAGGAAGGTATGAATTTCCTGTAGAAATTAGCCAAGCCCAGGAAAGACTGGATTTGTTTCACAGAGGTGGGACTTGGCCAGGATAATATAGCCTTAACCTTGGGTTGATCCATTCCGATTCCTTCTGGACTAAGGACAAATCCTAGGTAGTGTATAGTAGAAGCATGGAAGATGCATTTCACGGGCTTTGCCAGGAGCTTGTTTTTTCGTAGTCGTTGTAACACTGCCTTTACATGTTCTTTGTGCTTGGAAATGTCCTTCGAAAATATTAGGATATCGTCCAGATAGACAATCACGAAAAGAAATAGCATGTCATGTCTGAGAACATCCTATCCAAGAAGCGTTGGAAGACCGCCGGGGCATTAGCAAGTCCAAAGGGCATGACCAAGTATTCATAATGACCGAAGGGTGTTCTAAAGGCTGTTTTCCACTCGTCTCCTGCCCTAATACGAATCAGATGGTAGGCACCTCTGAGATCTAACTTGGTGAAAACAACTGCGCCCCTTACTGCCTCCAGAATGTCCGAGATCAAGGGTAACGGATAGCGATCCTTAAGGGTGCATTGATTTAGACCTCGATAGTCCAGACACGGTCTGAGTTCCTTGGTGTCTTTCTTGGGAACAAAAAACAGTGAGACCCCTGCTGGGGATTTAGAGGGTCGCATGGTGCCATTTGCAAGATTAGTATCCAGGTATTCTCGAAGGGCTTTCTTTTCAGGTTCGGATAAGATGAACATCCTTCCAAAGGGAATCACAGCGGAAGGTTCCGTTTCTATAGCACAGTCTTCTGGTCTATGGGGAGGTAACGCCTGGACAATGGCAGAGGAGAAAACATCAGAATATTCCTGGTATATCTCCGGAACCCGGATATTGTTTGATACTGAGATTGTACCTTGGTGATTCGTAGGAGGTCCTTCTGATGGTGTTGGAGCAAGGTCTGACATTATGCAGTGGGACATACAAAATTCTGAGCTTAGGAACAAGGAACCCGCTGCCCAATTGATGTACGGATTGTGTTTTTGAAGCCAGCGCATTCCCAAAACCATTGGGTAATGGGCCGACTTGATGATGTCAAATTTTATCCTTTCTCGATGGTGGTTTATGGCAAGTTTGACGTCCTTGGTCTGAAGGGTTATGGGTCCTGAAGAAAGGGGTCTTCCATCAATTTCTTCTACAGGTTGCATGATAGTCCGGGATTCGTAAGGGATATGGTGTTTAAGAACCCATTCTTGGTCTATGAAAATCCCCATAGCTCCACAGTCCATCAGTGCCAGGATGGGATACGTTTCCTTCTTGGATGGTGATAAGAAGGCCTGTAAGATCACCAAAGAATTTTGTCCAGGAGAGTTCAAGGATGGAATTGATGTGGAGCAGGCATCTCTCTCCCGAACCTGTGCTCCATTTAGGATTGGGAGCTGGCGTTTCCCGAGCGCCGTGGGGGGGGGGCTATTGGGCACTCTCTCACTAAATGTTCGTCTGATGCACAAAACATACACAACCCAGTATGGATCCTACGCATTCTTTCTTGGGAGGATATGGGTCCACGGAATGCCCCTAGCTGCATAGGTTCAGAATCATTACTCGAAGTGGAAATACCTTCGGGGTTCAAGGGTATCCCAATGGGGTTCTTCTAGAGTGGTAACTTGTTTTTTTTTTCTCTGCCTTTCTCTCCTGAATGCGTAAGTCAATCTGCAGGGCAAGATCCATCAGGGCCTGATAAGAACTTGGGCGAGCCACTCTGGCCAGTTCATCCATGATGTCTCCGTTTAGCCCTCTTCGAAATAGGGTTAAACAAGCTTCAGAGGACCAATCCGCTTCTTTAGCCAGCTGTTTGAAGTGTGTGACATACGTGAGCATATCCTCAGTACCTTGTTCAAAGTCGAGTAGACGTTCCTGGGCACTGTAGACCTGCTCTGGGCGGTCAAACATGGCCTTAAGGGCCTGTATGAAGCCATCGTAATCATCCAGGAGTTAATCCCCAGAGTTAACCAGTGGGGTGGCCCAGGTCAAGGCATTGCCGGAAAGATGCAAAATAATAAAGCCCACCTTAGCCCTGGGCGTAGAAAAATAATAAGGCTTGAAAGTAAAGTGGACCAGCGGGCGCTGTTGAGCAGCCTGCAAGATGGCTGCTTAGCTTTCCTGCTCCGTGCCCGGCTGCTCTTTATCCATCTATATCAGCGGATCTATACTTCATCTGAGGTTCAGAGCGCGAAAATCAAGCTGCCGATGTAGTGGGCGACACTACGATATCCTTTCGGAGCGGATTGGAGCGCCGGCTGCGCTGGTGCCGGCGGGCTCTTCGGGTGACCGAGGCCTTGTTGCCGCCGGATCGTGCTGCGGCCTCGCCTGCTGAGGATCTCCGGGGGCTGGGTTTCCAGCCTGCCTCCTGCCTGCGAGTCCTAGGGCTCGGGCGGTGACCCGAGGACTCTCCCGCCCGCCCAGCTTTGTAAGCGGGCCCCGCGCGCTGCTGGGCCTCCTCTTCCCGCCCCCCTTCTCCCTCCTGCCCGCCACTTGGGGCCGACTCCTCTTCCCGGCCCGCCTCCCGAGTGGGACGGGGGCAGGCAGCCCCGCCGACACTTACCTGCGGGAGCCGCCGGAGCGGCTTCCCCAACTTGACTGCTGACTTCGCGCGGGCTCGGTGCCCCGCTCTCCCTTCTGCTGCCAGATCGCTGGGCCCCCTCTGGCCTCCTTGTCTGGATCCTCCGCCGGCGGCCCTGACAGCCCGTGGTCCCTGGAGACACCTGAACATCGTGGGCTTCCCCGACTTGACCGTTGAGCGGCGCCCCGAGGACTCTTTGTGAGCTGGCCCCGCGCGCCGCTGTGCCTTCTCTTTCCGTCCCCGCTCTTCCTGCTTCCCACCACCTGGGGCCGACTCCTCTTCCCGGCCTGCCTCCCGAGTGGGACGGGGGCGGGCAGGCCCGCCGACACGTACCTGCGGGAGCCGCCGGAGCGGCTTCCCCATCTTGACTGCTGACTTTGCGTGGGCCCGGTGCCCCGCTCTCCCTTCTGCTGCCGGATCGCTGGGCCCCCTCTGGTCTCCTCGTGTGGATCCTCTGCCGGCGGCCCTGACAGCCTGTGGTCCCTGGAGACGTCTGAACATCGTGGGCTTCCCTTCTATTTCCCCTGTGCTCTGGTCCATTTGAGAGCTGGGGCCTTCATTCCTCGACCTGCTCTCCCTGCCGCTGGTCGCTTGCGGGGCACCCCGCCTCCTCCTGCTTCTCTGACCGCGCCCCCCGCGGGGGTGGACCCCTGTGACCCCCTGCCGGGCTCCCCGGCCCCGTGGGGCGCCCCTGGCCACCGGTGGCGACTGGCCCCTTCTAGGCTGCCTGTGGATCCTGGGTAGCCGTGCTGGACCTGGCCCGCTGCCGGCACCATATCCATCGGGCTGCTGATTGCAGGTGAGGAGTAGGGGGGTCCTCCACAACAGCTTACCGCCCTCTCTAACCTACCAATCCTGGGGGGGGCGCCCCTGCGGAGCACCATCGCTTGGCTGATTGCTGTGTATAGCCCTGAAGCCTTGCTGCACCTGCACCACAGACGACCTGTGGGGAATCGCTCTGGTCCTGCCATCCCCATTGCCAACCGCTCACTCCCCCGCCTGGGCACCCTGCCTGCTGTCCCGTTACAACACTTTCCTCCCGGCGCCCCTCGCCCGCCTGGCATCCTGGGCCTGGGTTGCGCTGCGTGGCGATCGCTCCCTGATAGCTACTCGACCTGATCCTTGCTGTGCCTGTCTCCACGCTATATTCCCCTATCACTCCTGCCAGCCGGATCTACTGCCTCCTCGTACAGGGATACACGCACCCCGCAGCGCACCTGCCTACTGCGCACCTCGCTCTCATCCCTATATGGTGATAAGCCCTGCGTGGGCTGTGCGGCCTGCCCCCCCCCCTAAGCCCCAGCCATCGCCTGCCCTGTGGCCTGGTACGTACATTCTGATTAACTGCCCTCTGGATCTTGGTGTGTCGCCAAAATGTCTGGCAAGTCACGTGGGGCCAACAAAACTGGGGCAATGGACAAATTTGCCAAAAACCTCTCTAGACAAGAGCAGGGAGGAACCATCCTGCCTCAGGATGACGCTGATGCTCCCTCGCCTTCCCCTCAGCCGGACCTTACAACATTGATGGAATCTATGGCCAAAAACTTTGCGTTGTTCCACGAAAAATTAGATGACATCAACGCCAGTGTCGCCTCACTACGCACCAAATTGGACCAACATGGGACTAGGCTGGTTGAGGCCGAGACCAGGATCGGGGCCAATGAGGATGTGGTGCACACGCTCCAGAGCACGGTGTCTGACCTGGTGCGCGATATGAAGCAGGTCAAGGCGAAGTGTGATGACTTAGAGTCCAGATCCCGCAGGAACAATATCCGCATCGTGGGGGTCCCGGAGGCGGCCCTCAAGGGCAAACTGGAACATGCTGTTGAAAATCTCTTGAAAGACCTCTTGGGCAATCCTCAACTCTCCCCGTTTTTCACTATTGAGCACGCTCATCGCGCACTGGCCCCCCGCCCCAAACCTGGTGATTTCCCCAGACCAATCATCGCCAAGGTTCTCAGCTTCAGGGATAGGGATCACATTCTACATCTGGCTCGAGAAAAGGGCGAACTGAAATTTGAGTCCCAAACAATCCGTATTTTTCCCGACTTCTCTGTCAATGTTCAAATGGAGCGCAGACAATTCAATGGCGTGAAAAAACTGCTCAGGGAGTGGAGGGTGGAATACGCCATGTTGTTCCCCGCAAGGCTGAAGCTTACCCACCGCAATAAGTTGTACTTTTTCACGGTCCCAGAGGAGGCGGTGAAATTTATTGAGTCCCATATTCCTCTCCCTTCCCCTGCCGATGAACCATCTGCGGAGGGTTAAGCGGGTTGGCCTCGCCCCAAGGCTTGAATCCTTTACTGTACCGATGGCCTCCTCGCCATCTGCATTTGCCTCGCAATCTCATGATATGATATGGCATTTGTAACGCGCCTATACACAAGTGTTTGAACCCTTGTCTTGCATATCCTTTGTTTGCTGTAACTTGTTGTAACGTCTCCTGAAATTTAATATGTGACACTGGAGCACCAACTACGGTATATCTCACCGACCATTGCAGACTTCTAGTCCTATACCCTCTGTCTATCGTACTCTGGTGTGGTGTCTCTTGGAAAATCACCATGTTTTCTGCTGTACGCTATACGGTGTACACCACCGATCAGTCATCTTAGTCGGGCTCACGGCAGCAGCGACCCCCGCTGCAGCTGCAACGCCGAGTTTGGCTTGTTTTGATCCCTGGTTGCGCCCCTGCTGGGCGCGAGAGCGTGGGGTGCCCTGTTGGGCTTCGCACGCTCGCTTTGGTTCTTTGGGTGGGTACACGGGCACTGCTGAGTTGGAAGTAGCAGTGAGGGAGGGGGGGTTCAGTTGTGGGATGTTATGGTAAAAATGGCGAGATAGCAGTGGCTCATGGCCCGATGCAGTGTGTTACTGTTGGGGTGACCGATACTTGTTTAACTGACTATGTCATGCGTTACTGGAATCCCCCTTAAAAACAATACTGAATGGCGGTTAGGTTAATGTCATGGAATATCAGAAGGCGCGCAGGATTACTGCATATGCCCAGCGACACGGGGTCAAAATACTTCTCTTGCAAGAAACCCACGCCCTCGCTCACCTCTCGGCTTCTCTCGCCCCGGCATGGGGCCCCAACAAATATTACACGGTGTACTCCTCACAGTCCAGGGGGGTCCTTACCTTGATTCACAAATCCTTGGAATTCTCCCTGCGCTCCAGCCACATAGATACTGAGGGCAGGTACGTGATCCTCCACTGCTTCCTCGCTAATACTGAATGCCTGCTCGTTAATACTTACGCCCCGAGTATCGATACACCTGATTTCGTTGATCGCATTGATGACATCCTCCTAAGATATGTCGGGGTTCCAATTATTTGGGGGGGGGACATGACTCTCGTCCTGGACCCCGAGTTGGACAGATCTGGAACCGCAGCCAGGGTGTTGTCCAGGGCTGCTCGCCGCCTCCATGCACACATGGTAACTGCTGGGCTGGTCGATGCCTGGAGAGCTTTCTACCCTTTGTCTAAAGAGTTTACATTTTACTCCTCTGCCCATGACAGTCACTCTAGAATCGATCTCTTCCTTCTGTCTGCCAGGCTCATGGCCAAAACACTCACCACACAGATCCTGCCACGCACGCTGTCCGACCACTCCCCGATCACATTGGACATAGCCCTACACCCGGCCCTCCCCCATCACTCTGGCGCTTTAAGGCAGAGGCGCTCCAGGATATTGTCTTCAGGGCAGATATCCTCGCCGATATCACCTTGTTTTTTGACACTAACAAACGGCATGACACAATGGATGGGGTGAGATGGGAGGCATTCAAGGCCTTCATCAGAGGCATGTGTATCTCCTGGTGGTGGTACCAGTAAGATATTAGAAACTCTTTACGCCGCTCTTAGTCTAGACTTGGGGGGTTGGAGTGTGAGTACGCTGCCTCCCCTTCCCCACCGAAGCTGGCGGAGATACGTTCTGAACTGGATAGATTTGAATCCCTTGCCCTCAGCGAGATAAGATACCTCGCCCGACCAGTCGCGGCCCGGAAGTATGGGGAGGGTGAGAGGCCGGGTCGCACCCTTGCCCGCCTTGTCCGATCCGAGCGAGGCAGAGCCCGGATTGACAGTGTCATCGACAATAACGGAGTGCGACACTGGTCCGATCGGTCCATTCTCAAGACCTTTGCAGATTTTTATGCTACCCTCTATGCCCGACAGCGGGAGCACAGCCCGCAGGACCTGGATGTGCTCCTTGACCGCATCCCAATGTCCCTCATATCTTTAGCTACTAAAGAACAATTAGATGCACCCTTCACCCTCGACGAGATCGCCTCGGTCATCTCCGCCCTCCCTAAGGGGAAAGCTCCTGGCCCAGATGGCCTAACTGCCGAATTCTATCAAGAGCACGTTGCCCTTCTTGCCCCGCGACTTCATGAGGTCTGGGTCGAGTGCCTACGCCTGGCCACCCTTCCCCAGACCCTGCGTGAGGCTGTCATCACTGTGCTCCCCAAGCCAGGTAAGCGGATCGATGAATGCGGCTCCTACAGACCCCTGTCCCTCATCAATACAGATACTAAAATTTTCGCCAAAGACATAGCTAACAGGTTTCTCCCCATCATGAAATATCTGATCCACCCGGATCAAAGTGGTTTTGTCCCTGCCCGCTCCACTGCATTAAACATCCGGCGGTTATTCAACGTTATTTCTAGGATAGACCCCAGAGCCAACGCGGTTGCCGTGACGCTAGACGCCCAAAAGGCGTTCGACATGCTCTCATGGCAATACCTGTGGGCGGTGCTGGTGAAGATGGGGATCGCTCCATACATGTTGGCCTGCATTAAACTGATATATACTAACCCTGTCGCCAGAGTCCTGGTTAACTCTCACCTTTCAGCTCCCTTCACCCTCCATAGAGGAACCCGTCAGGGCTGCCCATTTTCTCCCCTCCTTTTTGCGATGGCTATCGAGCCCATGGCGGATAGTGTCAGAGACAACCACACCCGTAAAGGTATACGTCTACGGGACACCCCTGAGATCATATCACTGTATGCGGACGACGTGCTCTTGTACATTAGAGACCCATCGGTCCATCTTGACCCGATCATTCGTGAAATAATCAAAATTGGCACCTTCTCGGGCTTCACTATAAATTACACCAAATCAGAAATCTTCCCCCTCACACCCGCTACTCCCCAACCTGCATGCTAATTCCCACTCAAGTGGGCCCCCGAGGGCATCAAATACCTGGGGGTCCAGGTGTCCCTCTCGAAAACCTCTCTATTGGCTGACAACTATGGGGCGGCCGCGCAATACACTGAGACTAGGATGAAAGATGGTGCCACCTTCCACTCTCACTATCAGGGAGGCTGTCTCTAATCAAGATGATCATAGTCCCAAAGCTCCTATATATATTTGCTAATGTCCCACTCTGGCCCGGAAAACAATACTTTGCTGACCTGCACGCGGGTTGCGCTCGCTTCCTGTGGCATTCCGGTGCCATTCGTAGGAAGTGGCAATTTATGACTCTGCCCTACGAGAAAGGGGGCTTCAATGCGCCCGATCTTACTCAGTACTGGATAGCCACACAAGCTCAGCACGCCACTTACTGGTACCACCACCAGGACCCTCCTCCCCATGTTAAGCTCGAGAGACTCGCGACTGCGGAAGTAAATGTCATGTCACTTATCCTCTTCCACTCGTATCACTCAGACGCCCCCGCTGACCCGGTGGCCTCCACTATCAGAGCGTGGCGACAGGTTCTGATCCCCCACTCCGACTCCCCCCCGTACTATAAATGGCTTCCCTTATGGTCATTCCCTGGCCTCACCCCCACACAAGATAAGCTGCTGATGCGTCACTGGTTGGACCTGGGATACAGATCATTCTCCGACCTGTTCCCCGATGGGAAATTTATCACCCCTCACACTTGGAGGCCAGGGCACTCCAAGTCCTTTCTGGAACTGCTGCAATACTTTCGACTCAGAGCGGCTGTCCAGGACATGTGGCCCTCGTATCCTGATGAACCCCCTGAGTCCCCAGAGATTTGCTATATTGCGAATTCCGCTGGGGGCAGGGGCATAGTGTCCGCCCTGTATAAAATGCTGATGGCGAGAGCCGCCGAACCCTCCCATGCTGTCCGGGATGCTTGGAGCCGCGATCTGGGGTTAGACATCACAGATGGTATGTGGACCCAAATGTGCATGCATACACGCAAGGTTTCTCTCAACTCCAGGGTCAGATGCATTCAATACAAGTTGCTCAATCGCCTATATTACACCCCTCACGCGGTGGGGAGATTTGCACGGGACCACTCCCACTCCTGTCAGAGATGTAGATCCAGCAATGCGGACCACGCACACATGTTCTGGTCTTGTGGGGCACTAGCTCCGTTCTGGGACGCGGTGATTGGGGCTCTCTCTGAGATGGTGGGATTCCGTGTTGACCCTGACCCCCTGTCTCTACTGTTCGGGCTCTGGGAGGGGACTGACGCGAAGCGGGCTGCTAGATTCCTGAATGTGGCTGCGATTGTGGCCAAGAAGTGCATTCTGCGGTGTTGGAAACAGCGATCCCCCCCTTCACTACAGATGTGGTTGAAAGCCCTCACTTGGACACAAATATGTGAGGAGGACTACATCAACATATTGCCTGGGAATGCTAGACCTAAAAATATCTGGACCGAGTTCTGCAGCTACCTGAACAGAAGGGTTGACCTTGAGCTTCTGTCTTCTCCCCCATCTCCGGGGCCGGGGACGGACCATGATGTAAAATGAATGGCCTGCTGTAATTTACCTGTTGGTATATGCTTGAGTGTTTTCTTGCTACGCCTTTGCATCGACACCTACTCTATTGACCTGTACCCTATGTTGTTACTGTAACATGTACCGTGCCTACTACTGCTTCTTGCCAATAAAGAAAAGTAAAAAAAAAAAAAGAAAGTAAAGTGGACCAAACATGAGTCAAGGAATCCACGAAGGCTCTTTGCGGAACCATCATATTTATCAACAACGCCGCCCAGTATTACACTCTCTTTCGTAGCGGATTCACGGGACAACACCAATTGCTTTAAGGCGGCGTTCTCTGCCTTTAAATTTTGCACTTCGGTAGTCAGCTCTTGCATGCCACGCATAAGGTCCTGGATGGCCGCTTCCATGTCTGTGTTGAATTCAATCAGGTGGCATCTCAATCTGTCACAGGTTTCCTTTTTTCTCACCTGTTTTTGCTGCCTTGCGGGATCCTTCGCCAGGGTTTTCTTCCGTGCTGTCCGGGTCTTGTATAAACCCGCTCGGCCGTCGTCGGATTCCAGGATTCGTTCAGCTTCTTCGTCCGGGATCAAGGAAACTCCAGGAAGACAAGGAAGGAAGGCTGCACATGGGGGCGGTCTGCGCTGAACGCGGATGGATACAGGTACAAGGGGAAGGAAGGAGAAGGAGAAGGAATGGGTCTGGGAATTCAAGCAGCAACTCAGTTCCAGGAGAACGAACTGCGACGCACGTCTAGCCTAAGCTAACGATAGCGTTGAGACGCGCGGAGCCGCAGGGGCGTGGTTAATTTATGGAACGTGCTGCATGGACGTAAAGGTCGATAGAACGCGTTCCGTGAATATGCCCATGTTGGGTGTACTATAGCGAGTAACCCCCGACGTGCCAGGGACCAGGAGGACCAAAAGGGGCGTGATCGATGGATCATGACAAAAACGGCCCATGTATCCACCTCTCGCAGAGCACTCCACTGGCTGGCCGTAGAAGATCGCATTAGGTTCAAAGTGGCATGACTAGTGTTCAGATGTCTGAATGGCCCGAAGCAATTAGTAATGTATAACAGACTTGTTGCTCCATGATTAGTCAATTTTTGGGACATCTCCCTGAAAAGCAAGCAAGAAAAACTCAAATTATTTGGCTTCCTCATTTATTTATATCTTGGTTCACAAAACCTTAGGCATAAATGCTTAAGAAAAGCAAGCCTGTCTAAGGCTTAGCCATGATCAGCCGTCTGAGCCTGCTACAGGGCCATGGTGAGTCAAGGCATGTAGAAAACATCCCCAAGAAACACAATGTCAGAGAGCAGTATTCCCAATAACAATTACGTTGGGATTGAGAAAGCCTTCAGGTCAATATGGTACCAGTGACATTAAGAAGGGTTCATTATCAGGCCCTGCAGCTCTGGCATGTTAATAGGATAGCTCAGTGGGTTAAACACCCACTTCATAAATATGTGCATAACAAGTCAGTGTGAAACTTGGGTATTACGCATGCAGCCTTTCCTAATTCTCTAACCAATCAGTTATGGTAGTCGTACTGTTATATGGTGTTATTAAAGCCAAAATCCCTGGTATGTTTAGTTCCAATTGTCCATCTTCATTGAAGTTCCAGGAAATAGGTTGGAGGACTAGAGATCGTTTTTGCTAAGCCTGGAGCATGCACAACTGCCACTGCAGGAGCAGTGCCTGCCGCTTTAGAGAAGCCTCTGAGTGCCATCCAGCCTAAGGTAGGCACTGGGACTTATCAAGCTGCACCTCGCGAATCTTACAGCCTCCATCACATGCGTGACGGATCTTCCACCAAACCGGCTTACAATTCGCCACATTTGCACCTGATGCCTGCAACTATCCATCCGCGACGAAACCCTTCTGGTTTGTGCCCCTGCTATCTTTAATCTCGTGCTGACTCCATTGCCAGCCACGAGGACCAGGACCTTCAAAAATGACCGCTTGCCATTTTATTTTCACTCTTTCCACCTAACTTCCTCCTCCTACGAGCAACTTGACGTGATTGGCTGATTTAATTTTTAACCAGCCAACCCTTCGCCGGTAGGCTAACGCCGGCCCACCAACAAAGGCACACCTCCAAGGCTAACACCCTGTTGTGAGCCTGCCCTCCCTCAGTGCCCGTGTTTCCTGGGGAGCAGGAGCCCCCACACTGCAGGAGCAGTGCCTGCCGCTTTAGAGAAGCCTCCGAGTGCCATCCAGCCTAAGGTAGGCACTGGGACTTATCAAGCTGCACCTCGCGAATCTTACAGCCTCCACCACATGCGTGACGATCTTCCACCAAACCGGCTTACAATTCGCCACATTTGCACCTGATGCATGCAACTATCCATCCGGGACGAAACCCTTCTGGTTTGTGCCCCTGTTATCTTTAATCTCGTGCTGACTGCATTGCCCGCCACGAGGACCAGGACCTTCAAAAATGGCTGCTTGCCATTTTACTTTCACTCTTTCCACCTAACTTCCTCCTCCTACGAGCAACTCGACGTGATTGGCTGATTTCATTTTTAACCAGCCAACCCTTCGCAGGCAGGCGAACGCCGGCCCACCAACAAAGGCGCACCTCCAAGGCTAACACCCTGCCGTGAGCCTGTCTGGAGCCAACTGAGCCACGGCCAGTAATGCTGCCTGTGTCCCTCTTCACGCCTTCCTTTGCGACCTGGCACCTCATCCTGGTAAGCACACACCTAACAGCTTATTTCTACAAACTGCGCCCTAAGCACTAACGCCTTCACAGCACCACGACTCGAGCGGCAGCTGCATCACGATCCTTCTCTGCACTGCACGCCATCCGCGCGCGGTGCTCCTACTAAGTTTGTACTCAAATGCCTTGTCTCCTATTTGTCTCCTACATCATGTAACGCGCATCCAACCGTCTACCCTAACCAGACAGACTTGCATTGCAGCGCTCGAACAATGTCACTTACCGTATGACTTCCTGTCGAGTGCATACCCCACACACTGTACCTGTACTGTATAAATGTCACGCCTGCTTATATATGCCACTGCTTGCCATCATATGTGCCTATGCCAAATTGGACCAACCTACTATTTGCTTTTGCTTAAGCTCAATACAGTCCGAGACTAGCCTTCTGATCACCATCACATGCACCTACTGCTTGCTAGGGTTTGAGCCTTTATGAATACCGGGATTTGCCAATTGCTCCATTATTATATGTGTATTGAAGACTACAGCGTATCGCTGCATTACGCATAACTAACTGTCATACCATACCTGCCATCCCCAGTATTTGCTTAACCTGCATCGGACGTTGCCATTGTTGCCTGCTTCATACCTATACCCGCTTAGTAGTCATTTGACCATGACTTAACATGCTTGCTGTTAGCTCCCCACCTATGTATAACAACAGTCCTGTCTGCCTTACCCCCTCTGCATAATGCCTAAACTACTATGTGTTGTCCCTATGGTCGCTTTCAGACCACTTTAAATTGTGTTGTGCCTTATGGTCGCCTTCAGACCACTTTAAATTGTGTTGTGCCGTATGGTCGCTTTCAGACCACTTAAATTGTGTTGTGCCTTATGGTCGCTTTCAGACCACTTAAATTGTGTTGTGCCTTATGGTCGCTTTCAGACCACTTAAATTGTGTTGTGCCTTATGGTTGCTCCAGACCACTTTAGGTATCCCACTCGGGTAGCTAGCACTACCATCATGCACGTCAGTGTGCTCCTTCTACTACACTACATTCTAGCCTCACACGTTGCCCTAGTCACTCATCTACCCACGGCAACTACCCTTACCCTTGGGGTCAAATCTGATCTGCCACCTAATAATCTGGCCGGTTCGATCCTACACCACCCAGCTCTACCAACTATGACTATGACCCCTATAATAAGCCCTGCAGCAACCACCGCAGGCGTCCACCACCCTAGCAACCAGACCAACCAATACCTTAATAACCCAGCTCTCTGATTGGAACACTTTGCGACTAAACCCACTCCCAACCAACCTTGCCCTCTCACTCTCCGAAACAAGAGACTAGGCACTAGATTCCGCATACGACACTCATGCACCAATGCCACCAAGCTAATCTCACATACTCTACCCAGCTCACCCTCATCCACTGCATGCAAAACCACTACCACAGCGGTTAAACTGCCTGTGTTCAAAGGCGCCCTTATCAATGCTAGATCTCTCACAGCACACGCTCTAGACATAGCCAACCTCATCACCACTGCTGACCTTGACTTCATCGCCATATCCGAAACTTGGCTACATGCCGCATCCGGCCCCTCACTATCCTTGGCTTTACCGCCTGACTACGGCATCACTCGTTGTGACCGCACCCTGCCCAATCCAGAGGCGGTGGCGTGGCCTTCATCCACAAAAACTCCCTTGACCTAAGAGTGGTATCCGACTCCAAACTTGAATCAGCCGAACTGTTGTCAATCAAATTGTTACTAACGCCCAACCAAACGGCCACCCTTCACCTTATCTATAGGCCCCCGGGTCCGGCTCCCACCTTTGTCAGTGAAATTTCTACTCTCCTCCTTGACAAAACCAAAAACAATTCACTAACAATCATCCTAGGCGACCTCAACTTAGGTCGTGGTGACCCAAAAGATCCTGTGGCAATTGATCTGGAGAATGTTCTAACAGACATAGGCCTCACCCTGTACATACAAGAACCGACCCATATCAAAGGCAGGACCATTGATTGGTTAGCCGGCTCCAACTGCAACATCCAGGTCCTCAACAACTCCCCTTGCTTATGGTCTGACCATCACATCATAACTTTTAATATTGAAGCAACCCCGCGAGCCCCGACACAGATAGCCCCAGCACTCCCCACTAGTAGTAAAAAAAACATAACCAAGGATCAACTCCTCCCATTGCTACTCCCTTCCCTTAACGCGGCTACTAACTCATGTTCTGATCCCACCTCCCTAGCAGACACCTATAACCAAACTATGCTCACGGCTATAGACTCTATAGCACCCATCAAACCTAGGAAGGCCAAACCACGAGCACATCTTAACTCATGGTTCACTCCACAGTTATGAATCCTCTGCAAAGTTAAACGCTGTGCGGAAAATCGCTGGAAAAGCCACCCGTCTGATGAGCATAAAGATGGCTTCCTTCTTGCCTCCATCACCTACAAAGATGCCATCATCACTGCTAAAAAAGAGTCGCTAAACAATCGTATTTTGCAAGCCGATTCTAACGCAAAGGAACTCTTTATAATGCTAAAAGAGCTCGAAACCCCAGTCTCCCCTCCAGACACTTGCACGAAAGATAGTACATGGTGTGCTAACATTCAAGCAGCCTTACTAAACAAAATCTCTATGCTTCAATCCAAAATTAAAGACAAGCAGGACAGCCTTAAGCTTGACAACCGCTCACTCTCCCCTGCCAGGTCCCTCTCTTTAGACACTGCTAACACCAAACCTTTCATCTTCTCACCGCTCACTGTTACTGAGGTAGAAAATATCATCCTGAGAATTAAACCATCCAACTGCCAAGGTGACCTGTGCCCAGCTCCCATCATTAAGGACTCTGCCCATGATCTAGCTCCATTCATTACGGCCTTCATCAACTCCTCCTTTAAAACAGGTATTGTCCCAGACAACCTTAAGGATGCGTGGGTGGTCCCATTAATCAAAAAACCATCCCTAGACCCAAGTATACCTACGAACTTCCATCCTATCACTACAGTACCGTTTTTGCTTAAAATGCTGGACCACGCAGCTTACCTTTAGATCCAAAACTACCTGGAATCCAATAATCTGCTAGGTCTACGACAATCCGGATTTCGGCCCAGACATGGGACCGAAACCACTCTAATAGACCTAAAAACCCAGATCGAAGTATTGAAGGACAAGGGCAAATTAGCAATGTTATTACTCCTGGACCTCTCCGCCGCATTTGATTTGGTCAACCACCAGATCCTTTGCAGGCACCTCCACTCTGCTGCCAACTTCTCCTCCTCCGCTGCGGCATGGATCAAATCCTTTTTGAGCAACAGATCCATGAGGGTCTTCGCACCATCCGCAGCAGCAGACCCCTCCCCTATTCACTGCGGTGTACCTCAGGGATCTTGCGTGTCACCCACGCTTTACAACATCTTTACGAAACCACTCTTTGATGTGCTTGACTATCTGGGTGTCTCCTACACCTATTATGCAGATGACACCCAGATACTCATTCCCATCTCAGGTGATTATCTGGCTGACACCAAGGCCATCAATGACGTCTACCTGGTCATCCAAGCCTGGATGGCCTAACACCAGCTATGTCGAATGACGATAAGACGGAGCTCCTTATCCTGGGTACCTCACAACGCTTGAGCAAACTGGAGCCGTCTTATCAGTCATTCACCATAGACGGTAATACCATACGAGTCTCAAAAGACACCAAAACGTTAGGCTTTTACCTTGACTCCACCCTATCCTTATCTAGACAAATAAATGCAGTCAGGTCTGCCTCTGCTTACACGTGCAAACTTATTGCAGCCTGCAGACCGTTTCTTACCACTCCCAACAGTGTCACACTAGCTAGAACCCTCAATTGATTATTGCAGTGCTCTCTACTTAGGTACCAGCCAGGAGAACTTGAGCAAACTCTAAACTACCCAGAATAATGTCATTCGAGCAGCCTTGAACATCCCCGCAACCGCCACATTTCAGAAGCCAGAACAAACTTAAAGTGGTTATCTGTCAAGCAGAGAATCTCCTTAAAAACACTGGCCCTAACGCACAAATGCCTGGCCAACAAAGCCCTGCTCTATCTCTGCAGTCGGCTATCTCGCCACTCTACCGCCCGACCACTAAGAACTGCCCAGACTCATTGTCTCTCGATCCCCAGGTTTAAGCTTCAAAAGGCGGGGGCACCAGCTTCCCTGTCCTTGCCTCTAAACTTTGGAACACCCTCCCCGCTTCGAGCTGAAGATTCTTTTAACACCTTTAAGACCAAAACCAAATCTTGGCTCTTTGACCAGCAATAAGACGTGCTCGGCGTCTGTCTCACATACTCTGGTCCGCTTCCTCTGATACTATTTCTGGCCCGCTACCTCCGTTCTATTATCGTACACCCTAGGGTATTTCCTCTGTTAATCCTAGTGGCACTGTAATCTTTGTAATATATGTAATTAGATAAATGGTTAATATGCGGTTACTGTAAATTTTGTAATCTAATTTTTGTCTGTATTTTTTTCTGTAACTTTGTACAAATTGCGCCCTGATGCCCCCGGGCCTGATGGTTTTGCGCGTTATAAATAAACAAATACAATACAACCTTGTCTACATCTAGACTGTGTCCCAAACTTGCCAGCAAGCTTCTCTCCTCACTCTTGTCCTTCCATGCTCGCTTTTTCTGTTTGCTCCAAGTGGTTTTTTTTAGCTTCTTATTTTCATTGGTTTTTATGTGCATGTATCTACACCCAAATGGTCCAGATTTTCCAACATTCTTTTACAATTGCTTGGACTTCCTGGCCTCCTACCGGTAACCAGCTTCAAAGAATGCAGTAGTCTGCATTTGGCCCAATCCTTTCTCGTATCTGTTTCATCAGTAACTCCTGGACTTAGTTGAAAGATCACATTGTAAGAGAAGTACATTTGTACAGGCTCCACGACCAGCAGACTTGATATAGCTAGGCAACTTCCAGTTAATGGAAAGCAGATGCAGTTCCACTGATTGCATTATCTAGGAGCTGTCTTTCCAAATATCAGGTCTTCACCCTATGTATTCAGATTCTGCAATTGTACTAGGGCTCACCCTATTGTGACTTCAGGGGAAAAGTCATCTGAGGTGAACACTTGGATGTGCCATACTGGCCAAATACTGTGAAGAGGTGTGAAGCGTGTTCCAACCTTAATTCTGATGGGACTTGTTCAGAGGTATCTGGTATACTACACTCTGTAATCTCTCACTACAGGTGACCTCATAGTGGTTCCTTGAAGGTCTAGTGACCCTGGGGGAACCTGGGCATGTCTAGTCTGCTGGAATAAAAGTTGCATGCTTGCCTAAGAGGTGTTCCAATTTAAAACACAAATGCCATTTGTTTGAGTGAGCAATTGGTACCCGTTGATTAACCAACCCAAACGTTTCAGACTTCGAAATAGGGATTTATACAGCCAGGCAAGCCCTGGTACCAGCTTCCATCGTGGTCTCACTGATGGGGGTTGGAGGGGAGGTCCTCTGATTAGTGGCATCTCCCAAATAGAGGGTCTAGCCATGGGCTAGAAGAAGACTTGGTCATCAGCTGCATGTTCTGCCTACATGTCAGTTGCTCTGGACATTACAGGTTATCCGATAATGCTTTGTTGTAGAAGATCCTAGAATGATCAGTATGTTTTCATCCAGGTAAGTATGGTCCTTTGTCCCACATATTTCTCTGGAGTTAATTGAGGCACCATGTGGGATGGCAGGGAATCTGTGCATGTCTCTGGGTTTTTATAAACCCAGAGTGTTAGTGGTCTGACTTATGAAGGCTTACTACAACTCCGGGTTTGGTCGGAATTCACCTGAGGATGCCCAGGTCAATCTGGGTATCAAAAGCAGTTACTAATCTAGAACTGATTTGTTTCCAACATTCAGTAGGAGAGAGTCCTAGGATCATTAGACAGTTTTTATTCCAGAACTTGGCGCCCCCTTAATAACGTAGGTGGGGCCTCATTTTCTGATCTCTAGGGCTAGATCTCCATTTCAGTATCCTTGCTTTTAAACTTGTAAGGCACCACCTACTTTTCACTTTAAAATTCCTTTTGCAACCATTACAGTCATATCCCCCTCCCCCATGCACCTCCAATAACCATGCTACTGTGCAGAATCTCATGGGATCATTGATCATGCAAGAGTATTTAAAGAGTCTGTTTGTTTAGCTACATTCTCTGGACAGGATCTCTCTGATCCAAACTTTCTGCAGCGACTCTGGTTAAGTGCCTCTGGTGGATGTCCATGGGACTTAAACTTCATTGCTGCTAGTTGTTTTAGATGTTATACCTTTCATGGTGTCTCCAGTTTTTGTTTTTATTTTCAATCCTAGTGGATTCGGGTTATGGCACCCCCCTGCCTCTATTTCCTACAGGCATTGCTGGATGCTACAAATCTGGATAATGCATGTGCGCCCATATTGTGAAGTATGGGCGTTTGGCCTGCCCGAGTGACTGGGGCAAGGTCGTTGAACGTGAGCCAATGGATCGCACCAGTCTGAACCAGCCTCAATGGATGTTGCATAAGCATAGGAACTACATCTGGGAGTGGAGGCCCTTTTCCCCCTTGCCTGAGGAGGATATGACCGGAAGGATGTGTGCAGCAACATTTTCACCTGTAAGAGCTCCCCTATGTGACATCTAATGGACATGAAAACTGAGGGAAGACTAGTCTCTCGGGACAATAAAAACTTTGTGTTAGTGGGAGGCCGGAATAGCATGCCAGAGGTCCCACTTAGAATTTCTCGAAAGTTCAGGGTCAGTCATCTGAAAATGAATAAAAGGAGCATTCCTGCAGGGGGCGGGTTAGTTGATCGCAAATGAGTTAATGGCTAGGATGCTGTCGATTTGTCTTGCAAGCATAATGTTCATAAACCTTTTGCCTAATCACAACTTGGAAATTGGGACCATTTTTTATTTAACATTCACAGAGTGGCGCCACAACTTGGACCTGCTGTTCAATGTGGTATGGCACCGGACGGGTGGGCAGCCAACTCTAGAAGGGAGGAGGATATCCAGGTCCATTTTTGCAGTACAGGCAAGGGTCAGTAGACCTGACGGGTTTCACTAATATTGATTGGGCAATAGGGAAACTTGTTTATGGAGTATGTGAATATGGGTTCTGAATTCTGGGTTGGGTATGGTATTTTTATGAGTGTTTTTTCCTGTTTTATTGCGGTCGTCTTAGCTATTGGCCAGCAGCTTGAGAAAGCCCCCTTAGCTGAGAGCCCCGGGCAGCCGGCTAAGGGCCAAAGGCAAAGGGCAGCCCCACTACCTGTTCACTGTGGGAGCCATTCAAAGTAGACTACTGCGACAAACAGGTAAGGTGGTAGAAATTGGGAGTGCGGCCAGTGCTGTGCTTCCCAAATCCTGCCTCTACTTTATCACTAGCATGCAATGCTTACCACCTTGTTGAATCTGGCTACTCTCCTAAGCTAGCCAATGTATTGCACTTAGATGCATTTTTAGGGTAGCCAATTTATTGCACTTCGATGAATTTGGAGGTTAGCCAATGTATTGCACTTAGATGCATTTTTAGGGTAGCCAATTTATTGCACTTTGATGAATTTGGAGGTTAGCCAATGTATTGCACTTAGATGAATTTGGAGTGTAGCCAGTGTATTGAATATAGGTGCACTTTTGAGCAAAGCCACAGTGCTTTAGTCCAGCTGTATTTCTAAGTATAGACAACAGACTGAATAGGGTACTACTGCCCTCTGAATCCTGCGTCTGTATTGAAAGTGTACTACAATCTCCCGCATACGTCCCAAGTACCGCACATGCCCTAATGGGCCACCCATACTACACACGGAAAACACAAACCACACATCCACCACAAAAATCATCTGCAAACAACAAACAATCCCAGACACTTGGCCTAACCCCTCCTGACAAAACAAGCCAGTGCACACAATAAAACACACTCAGAAAGCCTCCTGATTCTTCAAGCATCCACAGACTAGCAGAACCTCTATGCTATCCCTCTTCCCTCACTATCCCACTTGCCCTCTTTCTTACAGAACCACATGAGTGCCTGGAGACAATGCAAATGGTAACTGTGCATGGTATAAGTCAACATAAAAGAACATATTGTGTATTTCTTCTACCCTGAAATAGATCTGATAAAATGCTGGGAATGGTTAAGTAAGGCTGATCTGGTTACAAAACACTGCAGATGTGTCTGAATTTTGATCTGGATGTATTTCTTTCCTAGATGGGTAATAAAACAGATTAACGGGATCTGGGGGCTGGGGGGTGGGGGCGTTGAGGGGCAGTAATAGTAATGCCTGGTGAAATAAGGGAAAGTGCCCCATAGCCCTTTCAGGACAACTCTGCAGAGTCTGTTAACCCCCCCACCCCCTGCTCAGAACCACAAAGGAGTAGAGTAAAAGAGTGAATGGTAATGGGGCAAGGGAGTGCAGGGCCCCTGAAGACAAACTTAGGTCTCACCTGTACACCATATGTTTACTAACTTTAACAGTAGTACCTGTGACTTTTAGGCTCTTGGGATTATCGCACATGACTTAACAAACATATCCAGTTTATGGATACATTAAGAGTGCTCAGACTATCTTTAGAAGAAAAGAAGGGTTGCATAACCCCCAAACAGTGTGGGCATTTGTGAGCTTGTTAGAATCTAAAGCGAAGCACAATGACTGAAAAATATGGGGACTAAAAAATGGGCTAATAACAGGTTGCAAGAACAGATAAAAATGTTAAGAGCCATGGGGATTTTAAGAGAAATGGACGCACCTGTACCCTCAGAAGGAAAGGCAGACGCAGAGTAGGATGATTGAGGCTGCTGAAGACAATTTTCACCAGTGCGCATGCTGCAGCAAGAACAGGCCAGTGACGGGTGGGGCAGAGGGTGCATGCACCGGGAGCTAGCCAGTACCCCGTGGCACCCGTAAGACAAATGCCAGCATGGAGTGAGGAGGTAATGTAGCAGCAGCCCAAACCCATTACTGTACATGTTACATGGACACCCATAGACTTGCATAGCCTCAAGAAGGAATTCCCAAATATTAGAAAGGAGCCACAGCGATTCATAGAGGAGCGAGCTGTCCCCAGTCATTCAATGTCATAAACCTGTTTGGGCATATACAAATCAGCCCAGGAGGGTGCTAATGCACCATGAAGTGAGGCAGTAACTAAATGCGCTACTTGACCAGACCAAGATCCGGGAATGGCAGACCCCCTTGTCTGAGCTAGAGAGAAGTATTACTGCTATCCCGAATTTCCACCCCAAAAAGACTGACTGGACCAAGATCGGAAAGTATTAACAAAATAAGGGAGAATTGCATGCAGACTATTTCGGCATGTCCAAAGAAGGATACACTCCCTATGCTATGGGTGTTCCCTGCCTAACCAAACTAACCATGGTGCTCTTGACGGCAGTGGTCAAAGTGGGCTGGAGCGGTTGGGAGCTGTGCTCCTCTTCTTCTTTTAATTAAGGGTTACAGTTCCTATACTTTTATTTTAAAAAGAAACCGTTCCGGAATGGTTCTGTTTTAAAATAAAAGTATAGGTAGAAGTTGAAACTTGCAACAAAAAGAAAATAAGTGGGCACCACGTGTCTTTAGATACACTTAAAGTCGGGTATCTGTGTGAATTTTAACACTTTGAGAAAAAAGAAGTAAAAAATAGGTCAATACTCACAGGAGCTGGCTGTGATGAGTCTGGAGACACCCTGACTCGAAAACCAATGAAGCAAAAGACTAGATAAAAGACCTAGTCACAAAGCCGCTCTCCGTTTAAACCCAACACGGGTCGTGTAGTTCAAAACAGTTATTCCAAAACAGTAATAATACACTTTTTCAGCTGGATCGATTTTGTAACAGTACCAATACATTTCTGAGTCTTGGTTAGAATAATGTTTGTTTGTCAAAAATATCAAAGAAATATTGAAAAAGAAAACACTAATCCAATCTTAGTGAGGACGTGGCTGCCACTTCTCATATTTTGAGTAGACCTAATATACCAATGCATTTCGGAGCATTCAACTCCTTCATCAGGGCAAGTCTAAACTAATAACAAAGAATTGAAACATCAAGCATACAGTGTGATGCAATGGTGAAATGACGTTCAGTCAATAACAAAAATGAAACCGTAAGTATTAAGTAGATGCATAAACAGTAATGGCAAAAAATGCATAATCACATACCAATGAAAGGACGGGTTCAGCTCAAGTTGAAATATGAAAAATAAAAGAAAAAGGACTAATGAGTAACATGGTGTGGAGATTCAACACTAATAGCCAAAACATATGAATAAAATGAGAGGGATTACCTCGCGAGAAGTGTGTGGCCAAGCGGGGTAAAAATAGAATCTGTGGCAGACGTGTAGTCTACTATGAGTATCAACATTGTACGACACACGATCATGCACCGGATCAAATCTTGTTGCTGATCTGTTGAAAAGAGGGCATATTAAGTAAATGACATAAGAGCCACGGGAAGGGAAAGCAAGAAGAAGCATGTGTGAATACCTGAGAGTCAGAACCAGGGACTGAGGCCGCCGTAGGAACGCCCTAGTGCATCACCAAGTGTAAGCGTTGCTATGGGAACACTGCTAGATATAGACATGTGACCGCATCGCCTCGGGGGAAGACGCGATGCGGCACATACACAAAAAGGACTGCATTTGAGGAAGTTAGGAATAAGGGAGGTATATTAAACAATTATCAGCACTGTAGAAGGTAAGATAGGAATTGTGGAGGGGTCTGGAGCGCGCACAAAAGAAACCGAATATCATAGACATAAAAGAAATACTGGTGAAATGGTTAAATCCAAATGTGTCAGTCAGAAATAAAGGCAGATCTCAACTGAGGCAAACGGTATAGAGAAATAGCAAATATATGGTCATGATCATAGTACAGTTGTGCATAGAATATCTGGAAATAGAAAAATAATCATAAATAAGCAAACATGCATCTTAGCCGTAGTAGGTGGCACAAATGAGTGCCACCTTGGGTCCCAGACAGCTGTCCGGGAATGGCGGCACTGATGCAGGAGCGCAAGAAGCGCTATGATTACCATGATAATTCATACATACCTGAGATGTAAAAACAACTATAGTGGCATTAAGCAAAAGTGGGCTGCTGTGCATGTCAAAGAATGAATAGCCAGGGAGTTCCGACATTACGTTAGGGTCAAAGGTGCTTGCACATTATAAAACCTGCTGATCCGTGTATATCGTGCAGACCCAACCTCTGAGGATTCTGCAACAGTATGAATAAAATTGCATGGAATCAACAATAGCACATCAAGTTCAAATATTGTGTCAAATCAACAATAGTACATCACATTCAAATATAGCAATGATAGTTGATCTCTTTGTTGAGGCCATTGGGATACAAGCTTCCAAGTCTGTCAATCCAAAATGTCTCTCTCTGGTTGAGCTGAATGCTTAAATCCTCATGGGGATTGACTTTGTTGAGTACTTCCAAGATCAAGAATCTTATTTGTGTCAAATTGTGGCGTTTCTCGCTCCAGTGTCGAGCCACTGCTGAGTTAACATTCGAGTTGCGTATGCAGTAACGATGCTCGTTCCAACATACTTTTGCTGCTCTCATGGATTGACCAACATAAAATTTCCCACAGGGGCATTTTATTCCATATATGGTGTTCACACTATCACATGTGCCAAATGTCTTGAGGAGGATCTTATTGCCTGTGTTGGGATGGTATACGGTGTTACCTTTAATTACCAAACTGCAATTGGCGCAATGTAGGCAGGGGTATGTACCCATACGTTGGGTGCTGGGTACTTTCAATGGGGGTCTTGTACGAACAAGTTCGTCTAGTGGGTTCTTGCTTCTCTGGTAAGCGAATACTGGCAGTTGGTCAAACAATTTCTGCACTCTAACATCGTTCTTGAAGATACTCCGATGTGTTTTAATGGAGTTCTTAATCTTGTTGCTTTGAACAGAAAATCTTGAAACATATACCAGTGATTTAAGTTCTCTTTTCGGTTTGGTAGTACTGGACAACAGTGTGTCATGATCCAGAGCATTCACTCTTTGGGATGCTGAATCATGTTCTTCCTCCTTAAAACCACATGATAGAAATTTGTCTTTCATAGCTGATTGTTGAGCTAAACATTCTTCTGGATCACTATCTTCTTAACTCGTAAGAGTTGACTATATGGTAGGTTCCTTAGAATACTAGGTTGATGGAAACTAAGGCGGTGTAATAAGTTATTCCGATCAGCTGTTTTGCTGAACAGAGTGGTGCTGTAGCTGGTATCTTTCTTCTCTATGAGAATGTTGAGAAATGTGATTTTGTCTTTATATATCTCGCTCGTGAACTGAATGTCTGGGTCAATAATGTTAAGATACTCAAAAAAGACCTTAAATGTGGCTTCAGTGCCCGTCCAAATTCCAAAAATGTCGTCAATGTAGCGTGACCACAAATGTATGTTTTGGTTCCATTATTGGTTGGTAAGTATATTATCTGTTTCAAATGTATGCATAAAGCAGTTAGCATATGATGGTGCCATGGTGGCCCCCATCGATGTACCGGATATCTGTATAAAGAACTTGTTGCGATACTGAAAATATGAATTTTCTGAAATGAATTGGAGAAGAGTCAAAATGAATTCCTTCTGTGCACAAACTGCTGGTGCTTCTAGTAAAAGCCATTCTACAGACTCTATGCCAAGATGATGGGGTATGGATGTATATAAGCTCTTGACATCAATTGTAAACATGAGATGTTCTCGTTGAAAGGTTGTGCTGTTAAGTTTCTGCAAAAAATGTGTGGTATCTCTAATATAAGTAGAAGTTTTCTGTATTAGCGGTTGAAGAAAAAAATCAATGTAAACTCCCAATGGTTGGTTAATGCTATCCATGCCAGCGACTATTGGTCTTCCTGGTGGTTTGGCCTGATCTTTATGGATTGTAGGTAATGTGTAAAAGTTAGGAATCCTGGGATGGATTTATTGAGAAATTTGCGGGTATGTTCATTTATCCAATCAAGTTCCATGGCTTTACCAAGTAGAGTTTCAAGATTTTTTTTAATGGACGCAGTGGGGTCATGATCCAAGGGTGCATAGACAGTCTGATCCTGTAATTGCCTGGTACATTCTGTATCATAATCAGAACTGTTCATGATTACCAAAGCACGCTGGACGAATAGTTATGTCTTTATCACAATAGAGGTCTCTAATTGTTTTCATTTTGTGCGGTTTCATGTTCTTATAAGGTGGGATTTTGTAACTGATACGCTCAAGATCTCTGGTGACTATTTTCTGAAAGATGTCTATTGAAGGTACATAAATTGGTGGTATAAATCCACTCTTGGCTCGAAACTCTTGAAAATCTGAGTATTGGTGGTGCTTTCATGCGTTTCAAGTTCTTCAAAAAACACCTTGAGTTTCAGTTTTCTTATAAAACCTGTAGAGTTCAATCTTGTTGTTAAACAAAGTCGTGCTGTATGTTGGCATGAAACTTAACGCCTTTTGTAATGTGTTCTCTTCTGTTTTGCTCAATGTTTTACGAGATATGTTGATATGTTGACCCTAAGTTTTTTTCAGTTGTAGTCTCGTTTGTGGCTTGTTTTTGAGGTTTCCTCCTCCCCCTGTGGGTTCTTTTGGGCAAGCTCCTAAAAAAGACGAGGTTGTAGGTGTTTGGGTGGAGGGGCTGGAAGGGCGATGGGTATCACCCGATGGCTGTTCTATCTGTACGTCAGAGTTTAGTTTAGTTTGTTTATTTGTAAAGCGCGTCCGAACCCTCAGGTAGCTGGGCGCATAATCATGTGCGCAGCAGAGTTACATATCGTTACACAAACACCTTAATACACCAGTCAGAGCATACATTAGTCCAGGCTCTGAGTAGTTACATACAAGAATAAAGTATACAGAGAACAGGGTACAAGATAGTTACAGTGGAGAGTGAGGCCCGGGTTACAGGGTGGTCCTGAATCGGATAAAGCCAGGGTGAACATTACTACATAGTGGCGAACGGCGGCTGGCCGAACGTGTCATTGAGAGATTGGATGTTTAGGCTAGTAACCATGATTTCACCATGGCTCTGAATGGCCAGAATGCGGCTTCCGATCTAATTGCAAGAGGGAGGGTATTCCAGCATTGTGCTGCGAGCACTGGGAAGCTTGAACCTCCTGCTGTTTTTAGGTTATAGTTGGGGATCTTTAGTTGGTGCAGGTAACGGGTTCTGGTGGGTCTAGTGGAGCAATGTCTAGCGAATTTGTCTGAGAGGTAGCAAGGGACGGTGCGTGACAGGCACTTATGGGTGATGACCAGGGTTCTTGTGCTTCTGAATCAGAGCTCAATGTGTTGTCTGATGGATATTTATAAAGTTTTTTAGGGGCTACTGGTCCATATTTTTCCATCCATGTATAGACTTCTTCATTAATATAGTCATAAGTGTCTCGTTTTAATTTTTTCACCTTTTTCTGTTCTAGTTCAATTTTGTAGTCCTCGAGTTTTGTATTAATATCTGTTAGAATGATATCGTATTCCTCTTTCCCCAATGATCCCACGAGTTCTTTCTCGATCTCTTGGATTTCAGTGCTAAGAGAGATCAAATTTTTAGACAGCTCTTGGATGGTTAGGAGGATGAGGTCTAGGGAACACCTGTTCAGAATAGCTTCCCACTTACACACAAACTCTTTGCTTTCCTTGCAAAGGGACGGACGAAGTTGGATGCGTAAGCCTTTTGGGATATGTTGATTCTTAAAGTAGCGACCTAACGTGATTGCGTGGAGCTTCCGGTTGATTTCCTTGCGTATTAGATTCAAGCTGTTTTATACTTTTTGCCGGATCTTTAGTTGTGGTGGCATGCGTGCCAGTGGTTGTTTCGCTGATCAGCTCGAGAATAGCAGCTGCCTCCTCGGTGGAAAACCCCAGGGTTGCTAGAGGGCCATCCAAGATGGCCGCTTAAGTCTCAGCTCCCGTGTAGCCCCGCATCAATCCTGCCTGATCCTGCGGTTCCTGGCTCTGCTGTGCCCCGGAACCCCTGTTCCTGAAGCGCTAGCCTCCTCAACAACACTCTTACGAAATCTGGAGGAAAATCGGCGCTCCCTTCCCGAAAATCGGCCCAAGCGGCTTGACCGCCGAACCACACAGGGCCGGCCCACTCGACTCCACGCTCCCAGGGCCGGCCAGTCTAACTACATCGAGCACCTCCCGCGCTGTCTACGGAGAGTGCGCCCAGAGAGAGGGAGAAGATTAGCAGCGGGCCGAAGCGGGCCGAAGAACGCCCCCCCGGCCGGTGACGAACCAACGGGTGAGCCTAACCTTCCTCTCTCCCCCACGTGCAGCGGAGACAACGGTCGGTGGATTGGACTGCTTCATCATCCGCCTCTTGCGGCTCCGGCAGCCGGCTTCCCAGCCGTGGGCCGTGGAGCGTAGCCTCACCCCCCCCCCGCTGAAGAAGGCGGTGAAGAACTGGAGGGAGCAGCGGCGTCACGAGGAGTCGGTGCGTGGCTGCGCCCCCCCCGGCAGCTTCTACACCTGAGCCCGGCCTCCTCCACCGAGCCCGTCCGGTGATCGGAGCCCGATCAAGAGAAGCATTGGAAGTGTGGGCCCAGTGCAAATCGAACACAGTTGGCGGCGCCCCAAAGCTTCCGGGAGGTAAGGAGTAGTGGAGAAACTGCGACTCTCCCCAGGAGCGACCCCGAGGGGTGGGGACCCGCTCCCCCAGCTAAACTTTCACAACAGTCTCCGCCAGTCAAGGATTGTCGACACACCCGTACGCTCGGAGCCCTTGAGGTACCCTGTACTTCTACTCAGGGGTAAGGGCATTAGACTATCCCCCCTCCTCCTCCTGCACTAGATTTACCCACGGTAAACATCCCAGTCATCTATCAGAGGCACCCCATGACTGTCAGCCCCCCATGCTAAGAAGCCCTTGGGCGGGCATCCCTCGTCACACATCAGTCCTGTAACAAAGCTATTCGTGGAATCTGCGCCACCGGAGGAGGGCTCCATATACGACGAGAACCCCCCCCCACCCCTCTCCTGTATTGGCGCTAAATCGCCTCTTACGCCCAAAGGTAGTCCCCAAGAGAGGTGAAAGGACACAGCAAGACCTCCCGCCTCCCAAATTTAAGCTGCTTTGATCCCGCAGCCGTGATGGTGAAATACGATAAATCACAGAGGAAGCTGAACTTCGAAAGTGGTATGACCCCTAGGGCTCTACCCCCCCAAGAAGACCAAGCTTCTTCGTCTGTTTGCCCCCAACAGGAAGCAATCGAGGAGAACCCTTTTGAAATAAAAGAAATCCTTCTGGACCTGAAAGCTGGCATCGGCAGTTTCAGTAACAAAATGGACGGCCTAGCGTCCAAGGTCGATCTCCTTCAACATCGCATGGATTCCCATGCCGAACGCATGAACGAGATGGAGCAAAGGGTGTTGGATCTCGATGATAGCTCGGCAATCCTAACCAACAGAGTCTCTCAGCTGGAAACACAGATGAAACAAACCATTGCCAAGTGTGAGGACCTAGACGGTCGATCGAGGCGGAACAACCTGCGGATAGTCGGAGTAAGAGAACAGCAAACGCAGGAGAAAATGGAAGACTTTGTGGAATCTCAATGCACTAATCTATTTGGCCAGGAGGCCTTGTTCCAACTATTTATTATTGAGAGAGCCCACAGGATTCCCGCGATGAGACCAGCACCAGGCGCTCCTCCCAGGCCAATAATTGCGAAGGTGTTGAATTACAGGGATCGTGACACCCTGCTCCGCCTCGCCAGGGAAAAGGGCGAGTTATGCTACGACGGGGACACAATCCACCTCTTTCCCGACTTCTCCCCAGCGGTACAGATACAAAGGAAAACATTTGCTAGTGTCAAACTGAGACTCCATAACAACCAACTGCCGTATTCAATGCTCTATCCAGCACGCTTGAGAATCCAGCACGGGGGGAGGGTCCAGTTCTTCCAAACCCCGGACGAAGCAAATCTGTTCCTCAATCACCTAGGTCTCCCAGATCAGAACCAGGCTCGCCCTAGACCTCAGAGAGACAGGAACCCCAGAAATCCTCCTTAAAGGCACTTCAAAGCTACGCACAAAATGCGGCACAGCAGCGCAGATTAAACCAGTTCATTTACAGCAGTACGAGTCAGGGCAAGGCCACTTGGGAGGCCCCAGGTGCCCCCAGCACAGCTACTGTTCAGTTACTGTTTGCCTAAGTTGAGTCGGTACATTCGGGGTGTGATTTAACGCCTCGGCATGGAGACTCCATGGGCCTTTTTGGTTTTAGGTTGGGTAATGCAGAAACTCCCGGCGTGCCAGTTTGAGGTTGCCCGCCCAGGGGAGAGTTACGTCTCGGGCCTGTTGTGGTTAGCCCGCCGTTCGAGCCCCTCGATGTTGAGGGGAAAGTTAAGCGCCACCGGATCGCGTCTCGCCGGCTCCCTGCCCGCTGCCGAACCCGTCGCCACACTGAGGCCCACAGCCCGAAAGCAGGGACCCCAACGAAAGCTCAAATACCGCCAGACCTCCGCAACCCATGAAACCAGAAACACGGAAAACCCTAGGGTTTCTGCACATTTAGATGAGAGCCCTTCGATGTCTTCGAAGGACATGTTTGTAACAATAAAATATAGTTGGCTGATTTAGTCAATGTGTGCCTCTGCTTCCATGTGTCTCAAAAAAGGAGGAGCAAGGAACAAAAAGAAAATAAGTGGGCACCACTTGTCTTTAGATACACTTATCTGTGTGAATTTTAACACTTTGAGAAAAAATAAGTAGAAAATAGGCAGAAAATAGGTAAATACTCACAGGAGCTGGCTGTGATGAGTCTGGAGACGCCCTGACTCGAAAACCAATGAAGCAAAAGACTAGATAAAAGACCTAGTCACACAGCCGCTCTCCATTTAAACCCTCAGTTGAGGTCTGCCTTTATTTCTGACTGACGCATTTGGATTTAACAGTTTCACCAGTATTTCTTTAATGTCTATGATATTCGGTTTCTTTTGTGCGCACTCCAGACCCCTCCTCAATTCCTATCTTACCTTCTACAGTGCTAATAATTGTTTAATATGCCCCCCTTATGCCTAACCTCCTCATATGCAGTCCTTTTTGTGTACGTGCCGCATCGCGTCTTCCCCCAAGGCGATGCGGTCACGTGTCTATATCTAGCAGTGTTCCCATAGCAACACTTACACTTGGCGATGCACTACGGCGTTCCTACGGCGGCCACAGTCCCTGGTTCTGACTCTTAGGTATTCACACAAGCTTCTTCTTACTTTTCCTTCCCGTGGCTCTTATGTGATTTACTTAATATGGCCTCTTTTCAACAGATCCCCGACAAGATTTGATCCGGTGCATGTTCGTGTGTCCTACACTGTTGATACTCATAGTAGACTACACGTCTGCCACAGATTTTATTTTTACCCCCCTTGGCCACACACTTCTCGCGAGGTAATCCCTCTCATTTTATTTATATGTTTTGGCTATTGGTGTTGAATCTCCACACCATGTTACTCATTAGTCCTTTTTCTTTTATTTTTCATACTTCAACTTGATCTGAACCCGTCCTTTCATTGGTATGTGATTATACATGTTTTGCCATTACTGTTTATGCATCTACTTAATACTTACGGTTTCATTTTTGTTATTGACTGAACGTCATTTCACCATTGCATCGCACTGTATGCTTGATGTTTCAATTCTTTGTTATTAGTTTAGACTTGCCCTGATGGAGTTGAATGCTCCGAAATGCATTGGTATATTAGGTCTACTCAAAATATGAAAAGTGGCAGCCGCGTCCTCACTAAGATTGGATTAGTGATTTCTTTTTCAATATTTCTTTGATATTTTTGATAAACACACATTATTCTAACCAAGACTCAGAAATGTATTGGTACTTTTACAAAATCGATGCAGCTGAAAAAGTGAATTATTACTGTTCTGGAATAACTGTTTTGAACTACACGACCCGTGTTGTGTTTAAATGGAGAGCGGCTGTGTGACTAGGTCTTTTATCTAGTCTTTTGCTTCATTAGAAGTTGAAACGTGCACATTCAGTGCACTGCACTGAGCCTTTCCCTAAACAGCAGGAGCATGTGTTTTGGTGTTTTTATTGTGTGTGGGAGGGGCGTGGTGATAGGGTTTGTGGGTAGAGGTGCAGGCCAGTAGGGAACATACTTCTTTTCGTACACTGCTCGACGGTTGTCGTTGCAAGTCTAAAATCAGATTCTGTCAACTGTCCAAAACTACTCTACTCTGACCCTACCACTAATATAAGAACTAAGGCACAAGAGAATGACTCCATTCTCCTGTGATGCAGGTTTTCCCTAAATTCAGTTAAATATGCAAATACTAATACTTGTTAGCTACCACACACATTAGACTATACAGTTCAGATACTGGATTCTTCCAGGTCTTAATCTGTTCCTTTACTGGTCCTCGCTTCATTCTCTTTCGTTCTTCTCTCTCTGCTATATTTTCTTTTTATGTTTTGAGCTATTTCAACACATTTCTCTTTCCTTTCATAAAAGTTCTTCCAATCTTTTGTTATGTATTTTTCATACGGATTACCACATGTTGCAAGTTCTAATATTCTTCCCACTTCCGTTGATCAGTTTGTCTATACTGGGATGAGTATGAATGTTCCTGCAATCATTATTGCTCTCAATAGTTTCAATGTCCCCTTCTCACTGGAATGACTCTAGTATTCCAGTAATAATGATTATTGCTCTCTCCGTCTTTCCAATACGTTCTGGTGGCTGGGACAAGAATGAGTGTTCCAGTAACGATTATTACTCTCTTCCATCACCCTGCTGGGCCTCCCATTTTCCCAGTTACTTGGGTTTTGTAGGGTTAGCGTGACTGGAGTTCTCTGTGGACAGATGCTTTCTACTCTGTGTCAGGACAGCTTCTGGACTTTTCAGCAGCTGAGGGCCCAGCTGCTTCGTTGCCCTTTAATTCACTTTCTTCTCCCTTAATTTAGTTACTGTAGTGTAGGCGTTGTTTATGGAACCACCGGTCCACCGCTTCTCTCCTGCGGTCATGCCACCACTCTTCCTCCCTTCAGAGTCAGGACTTCTCACTGCACATCCTCTCTCTGTTTTAGCATTCTCGCTCTCCTTTTCTTGCCAACACTGTGTGCTGGTGACTTGTCTCGGTACATTCTCCAAGTCGGTTCTGGTCTCAGCGTTTCAAGAGTTCTCCCTTTCCCAAAGTGTTGTCTTGGGATTTCTGCCCAGCTCTCCTCCTTGCATCACACGCAGCGCGTGCAGGGCTTCCTCAGCTGAGCAGTAGCAACTGACTTGAAACTCGCGGTCTCTTTCACTTCGCAGGTATCCGCCTTCGTGATTTATGATGTTGTCAGGGGGCTTTCCTGGTTTTTGAAACCATTCCTTCCCTTTCGGACTCTCACTCATTATGTCTCTCATAATCTTCTTCATCCCAGTTTTTCTTAGGTTTTCTCTTATTGAGTTTAGTGGTATACTTGACAATAACCAACTTTAACTTGTTCTTCATGGATTCCTCTTGAAGAGGGTGTAGTTATCTTAGGTTTAGGGAGTTGCTCACGGGAACAGGAGTCCTTGTCTCCAGAGGTGTGGTCCCGATTGCCTCCAGCCCTAGGGAGGGTGTTACGTATCAGGCTCACCACCTTAGACTCACAAGGAAAGGCTCCTACTTGTGGAGAAGTGTCAGGATCCCAATATTGGTCACACTATTTAGACAGACTAAAAGTAGTATTCGCTCAACCCTCTGGTATCACCAAGCCAGATGAGAGCTCACAGGAGGCTATAGCAAACTTCTTTGTAGCCAGACTACTGCCCAAGGTGCAAACACAGTAAAGGAGCATGTGCATTGGGTGGCAGTCCCATAGTCCTGGTGGAGCTAGTGGCGGTTGTGAATCTGTGTGTGGCATGTCGGGAACAAAAGGAGGCCTTTGAGAATAACTTAATGAACCTCTAAATTCAGAACCTGCAGGGACGGACAGGTGCAGGGTCAGAATGCCCAGAATTCTGCCCCAAGAGGGGGCAGACGGTGGAATGACGAAGAGGTGAGGTACGACCAATGGGGCCAGTGGGCAATTACTTGAGGCAGCATGGTCCTCTGAGACATTGATCCCAACTGGATCAACAGACCGTGAGGTCAGCAGGATCAGTATCAACAACTAGGTCAACAAGGCCCGCAGAGACCTCCAGTAAACCCCTGTGAGAAACCTGAGGGCTTTCTCACTTATGAACCCCAGGGATGCTTTGTTCAGGTGGCCAGGGCACGGGCATCCCCTTTGGAACCAGACCCTGGGGGTGGACCAGTGCGGGAGGATCACCTGGGCAGGGGGTCCTTGGGGATAGTTGGAGGAAGGCCCTCGGGAGAGACGCAGTATGCCCCCCTTTCGGACAAACCCCTACCCAACACTACCTCCACCTTTAGGGGTTGTTGTGAATCCTGTCCCGTTGCCCCCTCCTCAATTCCAACGGGTGCTAACATTAGTGGGAGGCATAGGAGAAGAAATATATCCCAATCCGGCATCCCCACAGTCACTATGGGACATTATCATCTAAAACCCATTCAAATACAATAACACATTTGCCTTCTTCACCCTGACAAACACTTACAGAAGTTTCCCTCCATCATTAGGGAGGGAAAACTACAACGCCCATACTTCCTCCGCATTGTCTTCTTGCAAAACCACTGGGACGAAGAAGAGGAATAGAGCTATGAAGAGTGCTCATAGGAACCAATGTACCATGGATTCCTATGGGCAACCTCCATCTTGTCCCATTGACGAGGACAGGCAGAGTCAGACCTCCTTTTTAACCACCCACACCTTACTCCAATTAACACTCCCTGCCAGTATAAAAAGCAGAGCACAGGAACACACACTGATGGATGCAGTGTGGACCAGAGGAGCTGAAGAGGAGAGTGGTGAAGAGGGAAGGTTAAAATCTACTCCTGCTTCCCCTCCCCCCAGACAAATAAACTGGAACCGGAAGAACCGGAAGAACCACGATCACACTCACCATTCTGCACCAGTTCCCAGTGCCACCATGAGTGACAAGTATGTTGAAAGGTACCCACTTCGTCAGCCCTACAACACTGGAGCAGTACAAACCTTGCCCAGAGTAAATGAAGAGCCTCTGGATATTCCTAAGGACACCTGAATTGACAGTCTCGACTAAAGTGGCAAGAAGACATGCTCAATGTCGTTCGTTAGAGACATCATGACATAGCAGCATTAGATATGGGGGGGTGCTGTTGAGCAGCCTGCAAGATGGCCGCTTAGCTCTCTAGCTCCGTGCCCGACTACCAAATATCTGTCTGTATCAGCGGCTTTCCTGAAGCACACATGCCATCCGCACATCGGGGCACAATCACACACCGAAATACATGAAGAACACATGCGTCATTTCTATGAGTTAGAGGACAGATATATATACATACTACCATGCTTAATTATTTTGTCATTAGCTTGACCGCAGAAACCGCCAGAAGCAAGAGATCCAGTGTAAAGCTTGCAGATGCTTACATGCAAATAACCCTATGGAACTGCAGGAGCACTTGAAAGACCTGACAGCGCCATAACTGACTAATCTATGGATACTATAGAATAGCACGACCAAGCTAGAAGATTTGCTATGGCTTAGGAAAATTACAGTAGGCAACAATAATCTCAGCGCAGGTTGAGCTGAATTCAGAGCAAATAGAAGAGCAGCCATGTGGGATGAGGGCTGCTGCAAGGACACTGAGATGCAGGTCACATTGCAGTCACTGAACTACAGTAACAACAGCACAGCAAACTTGACTAATTCTCCTTAAATCAAGACCGATTCAGAGCTGCAGAGCTTAGAAACACAGTCTTCAAACACGTGGTCCAGCAGAGCTGATAATGAACCGAAACTAGCAGCTGGGAAAAGAAGCAGTCTCATGGACCAAGACAATGGCTTGCAACATAGTTGTTACAGATGAAGCTGAGTGTCGCATGAGGAGAACGGGCGCTCTCCCAGGCATTGGTGGTGTGCACACACGTTACAATGCAGACACATAATTGTTCTTATTACCTTGAAAAGGTACACTTCGAGCTGAGAACCAACGTGGGTCCCAGGCCTGGGGGTGGCAGCTCTAGCCAATCACAGTTCAGCACCCTAGGGGTGGGTAGTGATGGGCAAGAACCAATCATTAGACCCTCACACTGCAACATTGTAGAAGTAGCATTTTTTGGGGATGAGCCAGGCCAGCCATCTGACATGGGAGAACCAATAACCTAGCAGCTATAGGGACCTTCATAGGTAGACTACCACCCAATGCCCAATCACAGGATGTGATGGGTTTTGTGGAAAAGGGCTCAGGTTGTGATGTCAGTGTGATGCAACTGTGTTACAAAACTGGCCTGCGAGCCAAAATTCTGTGCCTGGATTTTGGGTACTGATCCATGTGGGTTTTGGCTGTAAAAAAACACAGTTTGGACTTACTATCTGTCTGGGCCTGCGTTCCTTTTGGGAAAGGGAAGGAGTTGGGCCTTCCATGAGTTCTGAGTTTATGAACTCCTAGTAGCCCTCCTGCCTGCCTGGCAGTTTTATCCTAACCGTGATGAAAGAACCCTGGAGAGTCTGGAAGGGAGCTGAGGGCCAGGACGCTGATCCTGTGTTTAAGGGCTGCAGCAGGGCTAAGGCGCTGTGCCTTCCAACAGCGAGAACGGGTAGATCATATCCTGATGACTAGTCCACAGAAGTACTTGTTTCCCCTGGGCATTTGAGTGGAAGCCCAGGTACCGGAGGGGCAGGTGGGAAACCCTAACCTCCACACAGAGAGCTCCAGGGAAGTTGCTTGCCAGAGTCGCGCTAACCGGATGAGTCTCATGGCAAGATAGAGGAAATTCCGGTGAGCGTGTGTGTGTGTCTTGTGTGTGTCTGGAGCGGGAACCTGAGCATTTTATTTGAGAAAGAAAGCAGGAAATAAAAAGGCCCATGAAAGGCATTCTGGGACTTGAAGTTCTTTTTGAAATTAAGTGAAATTAAACTGTAAAATAAAGTAACAGAGTGGTCTGGCCGAAAATAGTGTGCCCATTCGAAAGACTCTCTACATTGTGTTTGAAAGGGGTCTGAGCCCGAACGATGGAGACCCAGTAATTCTGCTTGAAAGTTGCCCGAGCAGCCGAATGAGGGAGACTCAGAAATTGTGTTTAAAGATACATTCTTTTGTTAAAGCCAAGGGTGAAGAGAGCCTGAGAAGATTGTGCGAACTATTGAATCTTGTCAAATGTTTGAACTGTGCCAAAGCCTTTGAGTACCATAAAGCATAGCAAAAGCTAAAGAATAAAGCTAGGCGAAGGGAACCCCGAGAAAGTAGTAGAAGATTGATGGGAAATATAATTGTGTGAAGTGAAACGAAGCGGTCCTGCGATGGTTTAAGCAAAACCCATTGCACATTCGAAAGTCTTCGGTTCTTGGGTCTGAGCCCAAAGGAGGGGGATCCATGGTCCGAGCCTGAACGAGGCAACCAAATTGCGAACATTGTGGAAACGTGCAAATGTGAAAACCCGAGAAAGGAACTTTTGTGTTTTGGTTGTTACATCAGGCCTTCTGCAATAAGAAACTGTCATTGAGAGAGAGACTTTGGTGGAAGGCCCGGCTGCCTACGTTTGGAAGTGTTAACTCGTGGCCAAGAAGCCAGAGTGTGTGCGAAGCTCAAGTGTGCTGCTTTGCCCCATGCTGAAAACGTGGGGAAGGGGAGCTTAACTGCTCTATCATCCTGACCTATTATTTCTTGAACACTTTTCTGTTTGCATACATTATTGTCCCACACCATTTGTATTTAGAAGTAAGCATTGGCAATATGTTTATTAGTATAGGCCCTTTTATTTTGACTGAGACACCATTAGGACTGTTTTTATTTACTTTGTTGGTCATAGCTTTCTCCCATCTTTAGATTTAGGTTTAGATACGCGTTTAACCAACACATTTGAAGTTCAATAAACACCCTTGAACTGTGAGTCTTTCGTCACTGTTGATACCATGCCTTCCTTACACCCACTAGTGTGTATTACTGTAAGCAAGCAGGACATTTGAAGAACAAAAGCCCTTATAGACCTCCACGGCCAGGGCAACCAATGACAGAACAATGGGCAGGGTCCCCCTGTAGACAATCCTTCTCCCTTTTCAGATACAAATCAGAGAGCCCCAACTCCTTTTCCAAATCTAAATGCTCCAACCTTTGCCCCTTGTCCATCGCTCATACCCCGTTCTGATTAAAGCAAGCAGGTGAGGTCCCAATGGATCCCCTAATCCCGATGGACCAAGAGAGAGTATATGTGCATTGTAGTGCAAATGGACTATTTATTCCTTGTTTAGTGGGTATGGAGGCAGTAAATCATCAGCGAGTATGGATCATTTTCCAGATGTACCAGTGTCCAACTGTGAAACCAGTAGGCATATCTATTACCCATGTCACAGACTTGGTTACAGAACCCCCTATGATCACGGTAGGATCGATCACTGATACGCATGCCTTCCTACTACGCTCCTAAGCACCAGTCCATATATTAGGGAGAGACTTATGCAAACTCAAGAGCACCATGTACTGTAAACTGGATGGGGTACTCCCAAACATTCCCACACTCACACTGAAGGGTTCCATGTCATTTCATCGCCTGCTTTTACATCGCCAGGCTTTTAAACATGCACATTCCATCAAATATGCTCATCGTTTTTTTTGGGGGGGCATTACGGCACCCTACGTGGGAGCAACCCACCAAACCCCTCACCCACACTTTATTTTTTACTATTGCCCACCCGCCCAAACCCTTATTTGCCCTTTCCGAGCCCCCCCAACCCCCCTAAAGAATTCGATGAGCACATTCGATGTAATGTGCACGTTTAAAAGCCCGGGGATGAAAAAGCAGGCGATGAAAGGACGTCATACCCACTGAAGCAGTCTGTCCAACACTCCAGGTAGAACCAGAGGAAGAAATGTCAAGTGAGGGAGTATGGTCAGGTGACCTGAAAGTGCTAATCAATTCCATACCTGCTTCTTTGAGGTCAAACCATGGTAATTAGGTAGGATATCTTCATGCTGCCAAACCCACTATGGTAAAGGTAGACCCTTTCATTAAGCGCCTGCACATCCCCCAGTACCCCCCTAAGACGTGAGGCAGTGTTAGGGAGAATTCTCTGTTTAGGCTGAATTTCCTAAACTAGTGAGTCCCCCAGCAGCTTTGCTGGATTTCTGGAGTTTGTTTTTTCCATCCTGCCAAGAGTGAGACTCTTTTTCTCCCACTCTTGGACATGAATGTGTGTAATTCCTTTGAATGTCAATGTGTTCTATGGGCTAGGTGGTCTTTTACTCCATAGGGTCTCAAATGTTTTGCTATGTGTGTTACAACGTACCCTCCGTGCTGTAACACTGGGGCGTCCTAGCGGACCTCCACCATAGACTCCATACCCGGGGACTGACTACTGTCTCCCCGGGCATGTAAAGTCACCATTGGCTTTACTAGACCTAAATTTACTAACAGAACTAGTACAAACCATCCTATTGTGGATGCACTAGTAGGGGTAATTCGATTACTCCTGGGTCTGTTGTTCGAGGGGGCACTGTCCCGTCCCCCCTCGTCGAGTTTTGGCTGGTGGCAGTGGAAACTACTTGTTATATTCGACCTCGAATATAACCCTATGGGATTCTTCCCATTGTTGGCGGTTAATACTTTTTCTCGTTAATCTCTAACATACCACCGGTTTATTTATCTTACATAAATCTATCGGTTGGTATTTTCTGCCAGAACTCGATTTTTAAAATGGTGTCTGTGTTCGTCTCTGTGACTCCTAAACCAAAGGTTGAGCCCTTTGTTCCACTTTTGGCGGGCCTCTACACAGAGGCCCTCCAAAGTGGTGCCATTCTGTCTGGGTACCACAGGGGGTGTGGGAGGGGGTTTAGGCACCCTGGACTGAGTTGCCTTGCCAACTCCAGTCGCACTCTGGTGTGATTGGCCCAAGTGGTGAGCCACCCCGCTCACCACTTAGCGTGTTTTGATTGACAGCTAGGCTGAATGAATGGGGGTTTTCTGCATAAAAGCAGGGCTTTTGGGACTGGATCTTCAGAAGTCGCCACAGGACCTAAGAATCCGACGAGGGTAAAGCTGAGCCGACCTGCAACGACGACACCTCCGGTGGAGCCCTGCTGACCGACTCACCACTTCCCGACGACGGAGGGGATCTCCCCGCCGGAGAGTCTCTTCCCCTGACTGGTGGGAACAACCAGTCCCCTTTTACTTTTTCTTCGCTCCAGGACGCAGTGGTCGAATTGCCCGTGCAGAGCACCCCAGCAACCGGATAGCCACTACCCCTGTACCGCGACCAAAAGGTGGTGCTTGTTACGGAGCACTCCGCGGCTGGTCTCTTCCCTGGTGGAGCAACGATCTTCAACTTTCCTTCGATGACGAGATCATCTCTTCTCTTGGCAAAGACCCGACGTGCATCCACCACCAGGAACAACTGCCCCCGCCGGAGCTGTCTCTCCACAAACAAGGTACCGTGTCCGCCTGGCTTCCCATGTGTCGGTTAGCGTGGGGTGTCTGAATCCTCGCCTCTCCATTGGGTCGCCTCCAAGCCTACTTAACTTTCTGTTCTGAACTGGTCCAATCTTTCTATAAGAATTTGTGACAAAGCCTCGAAGTGCATTTCCACTGTGATACTTTTTGGGACATATCGCCTTGCCTCTCTCCGAGTGGGCCTGGCCTCTGAACTATGCGATCTACAGTAGACCCTGCCTTACTTGCCTTACATTTGTTCGTAAAAGTGTTGGTACCGAGTTGTTTTCATACCCTGCCTTTGTCTCTCCCGTCCTAACGAATACTAGAGTGCCATCTAGGTTAAAGCATTCACCTCTGTCTGCAAATAAGTGGTGCCGTTGAACCCAGACTCGTCAAACTATTGTTAGGGGGATTGATTTACGTATAGTAATTGTGATTGAAGTTGTTTGCCATATTAGTGCCAGAGTGTTTTCCATAGATGTGTTTTTATAAATAAATGACTATATATCTTTACACCGAAGCCTTGTTCCGTGTTTGCTTGTTCTACTGTGTGAATTGCCCTATTTTGTATACTCCACATACTGCCTAACTCTTCTTGAGGGAAGTCTGACTGCTCAGCCACAGCTACCAAGTGAATCTGTGTGGTACAGACTGCTACCAAGTGGGTTTGCTGCCAAACACCTGTAGTCCTAAATCTTTTGCAGTGGTCCCAGAGGGAACTGCACAGGTTTCCGCCTAACAGGCAGAGCTAGGAATCACTCCTGGCATTGAGTCACTCCTGACCCACGGTATAATAGCCATGTCCACCAGTCCATGCAACTCGTCCATGCGTTCCTTTCTGGTCGTGCCAAATCCAGCAACAGCATCGTCATGCATCCTTCACGAGGCTAACAATTTCACAGTGATGGGTCTGTGCTCTGCATTCTTCTGTCTCTATACATGACGATAGTCTCTTTGCATTCTCTGAGGGGTCAGAAATGAGAGGTCTACACAAAGTTGTAATGTTTTCAGCATTAAACATGTTATTAAAATAAAAGGGTTTGGTAAAGGCCTTCATGTCCCTATCCTAATGAGTTTGCCTGCCTATGAAATCAAAACTAGCTATCAGTCTGTGTTTGTCGTCCAATTTAGGCAAACTGTCCCTGTGTCCAAAACATATCTGACCCTCACACTAAAAATCAACAACAAAAATGTGCAAGGCAAATGTTTCTGTTTTAAATGCAAAAACGAAGTATATACGTTGATTCCCTTCCCCTGAACTGTTTCATGTAGACTATTGAACATGTTCAGATCAAACTATAGTTCTTGACGAGTGGTAGAAATGTCTTTTTCACACCCTTAAAGATGAAGTGTCTCTTCCAAACAATTGTGTTCTAAGGATGACAGAAGTATCTATTGACCACTAAAGTAATTATGTTTTTAACACTTTCTTAGGGATGATGAGAAAATTGACTTTTTCAAACAATGTCTCCCCAAGAGTAGTAGAAGTGTCTCTTTTGCACAACAGTTCCTTAAGGATGAGTGTCTTTTCAAAGCAATTGTGTTTTTTCTAAGGATAGCAAAAAGTGTCTCTTTCACTTTAAAGGATAGCAAAAGTGCCTCTCCTTCTTCAACAAAGTGTTTAGGTCCCCTGGTGTACTCTCCTGCCAGGTATCTTTTAATGAAGTATTTTCCTTTCATAGGGTTTGCGTGAATTACCTGGTATACTCCTCCACCAGGAATCCCCCCCCCCCCGCCTTTCTGGTTCTTGCAGATCCACTGGTATACAATCCTGACATGTATCTTTCTCCCAAAAGGACTGACTGCCTGATGTGTTACTTTCATTTTCTTTTCAAGTAGAACACTGTTGTACTTCTTCACTGTGTAAACTTCTTCAGCTTCAGGTACTACTTGTTCCAACTTCCCCATATTGACATGTCCGATATGGAGACTGGCTTTCTTCAATAGAACTCTTTTGCTTGTGGCAATTCTTTTCCCCATTTCCCCCAAATTGTCTTCTCATATAAGGAGACTTGTACAAATGTGGCCTTTCAACTTCCTTATTAATATTTACCTGCAGAGGATAGCATTTACTCCAACGTTCCCCATATTGATATCGCTCTTGCATAAGGATTTGTGCAAGTTCTATCTTTTCAATTTACTTTGATTCAAAAGAATTGTTTAATTGTACATGTGCTTGTCTTCATGCCCCGGTGTCCCCATCACGTATTGGCAGACTCACCAGTGCTTGATTGCATTTCTGAACTGTGGCATGCAGCTGCAGTGAAGCTGTACCTCAGGGAACGTTTCACCGGCTTCTCAGACCCTCATTTGGTTCCAGCGTCTGCTCCGCGTTAATGAACCAGTGAAACTGAAGCGCTTTTGCAAGACCGCACCTCCAACAGCCTTGCTGCTGCTGTTGACGTCCCAGCGTTCCCTCTACAGTATCGGCAGCTTCATTCCCACTCTCAACGTCTCTCCGGGTAAGTGTGCTTCCAAGAGGGTGCTAGTAAGCATCTGTTTCTCGCAGCATGGTTCACCTCCTCGCGTCTGCTTCTGCTGTCTGTGCTGCTTCCTGCTTCACTCACTATGCAGCTTGTTTCTCCTCTCTTGGATGGAAGGTATTCATCATGTTTAAATGTCCTGCGCAGCTTTCTATTAAGATAACTAGTATGCAAGTTTGGCTTGATATTCCTTCATTCCTCATCAACTCCCCTTTGTCTTCCTCACCTCAGTATTTGAGGCTTCATGGGATTTGAAGTCCATGGGAGTTTTAGACATTTTAAGGCTGAATTGTTTTAAATCTTTGTTTAAATTAAAACCATCAGAAACATGAGCTGTTAAGTGTGTTTTATGTGCATATGAGCAGTGGGTGGTATCCTGTCTAGGGTGACTAACAAGGGGTTATAGGGTTTTACAACTGGAGGGATTTCTACAATGACTTGTAATCAGGAACTCTAGCATTATATGGTCTTCTTCACATGGAAGGGATGAGTACTGCATTCCTCCTAATGAGAGTCAACACATGTCCCCGACAGCCACCTCCCCCCATGTGATCCTCCACCCTAATGCCATCCCCAGAATCGGGTAGCGGCTGCCTTCCCCTGGCTACATGGGAGGAGACTTTAGGCTGGGGATCAGTGATGACTCCATAGGATTGATCACAGTTCTTGCATAGAGGAATTCAGTACATCTGGATAAGGCTGCCCCAGTGGTACACAGTCCCCTACCTTTGTCTGACAACAACTGAAGAAAGATCTAGAAAACATCTTGCCTAGAAAGTCAGTATTAGTCCAGTATGTGGATTGCTTATTCGCTTCACCATTTTACAAGGCTAGCAGAATATGCAGGTATTGTTGACAGCGCTTGCACAGAAAAGACTAAAGGTTTCTAAACAAATTACTGGTATATAGGCAGCAGTAATTACTTTGGGCACCACTAACCGGTTGACCCGTGGTAAATAGCCCCTTTCCGAAAAGCAGCAGGATAAAATAATTCCAAATGAAATGAGACGGCAGGACCAGAGGAATTTTCCTCTGAAAAACAATAAGGGAGAAACATGTTTTGGCCTCCCCATCATGTCGCCATGCCTGTACCTTTCCCCCCAGTGCTTATTACTTTACTTGTAAAGCCAAGTGGACTCTGGTTAAGGCGCTCCTCTGCTCTTATTGGTTCCAGGCATTGCTTTATGCTACAAATCTGAACTGTGCATGTGCACTCATACTGCTAAGCATGGACATTTACCATGCCCGGCGTGACTGGGGCAAGGTCGCTGAACTTCTGCCAATAGGTCACACCGGTCTGAAGCAGCCCAAACAAAGGGCTTGTCATAAGCACTGCACCTACGTCAGGGGCGTGGAAGTTCTATGCCCCTTGCCTGTGGAGGATGTGACGAAGTACATGTGTGCCGTCATTTTCCCTCGGAAGAGCTCCACCATGTGACATCTAATGAACATGACCATTGAGGGTGAACTAGTCTCTCGCGACACTAACCTTTGTATTCGGGAGAGGCTGGAATAAAGTGCCATAAAGCCCAAGTAGGATTTCTCAAAGGTTCGAGGTGAAGCATCTGAAAACAAAAGGAGTAGACCTGGAGGGATGAGCGGGTTAGTTGGTTGGGAATGGGTTAATGGCTAGGAAGCTGTCAGTATTTCTTGCAAGCCCAATGTGAATAAGCCGTTTGCCTAATCATAACTTGGACATGAAGACACTCTTTTTTTGATGTTCATAGACCCAGATCGACTTTACTTGGGGCTCCTCCAAAACCAGTTTCTGCTTTCAAGGGGGCAACTGTGTTGAAAGGAGTAATATCTGGGAGGAGAATGCATCCAAGAGATTAAAGTTGGTACACCTTGATGTAAGAAATCATGGTTTGGATCGGTTTGACATCTGTGCATGCCTCCCCATTAGGAATAGTATTTTGACAATTGTTGTTACTTTGCATGTTCTCCTGGACTTCTTTCAAGTAAACCAAAGATGGAATTATCTCCTGGCCTGACACTGAAGAAGTCCAGGCAGATTTCGAATAAAAATCCCCCTCCCTCCACCAGCAGTACTTCTTTACTGTATAAAATGCCCAATCCTGGTACCATCCCTCTGTAAAGCATCCTGCTCTCTTGAGCTAGGTTTGTGCAATAAAACCAGATTCAATACTTTTCCCACCATAATGGCTTATTTATTTTTCAGTAGCATTCGATGTGTTTAGATTGTCTAACCTATTATCCTTTGAGTACTAGAGCATGTGCATATGGATTATGTTGCACTATTGCACCTGCTGCCATTGTTGTGCTCCTCTGCTTATGCCCCGAGAGCACAAGATTATGTGCCTGAACTATCCGGTGGCAGCTAAATGCAGGCTCTTTAGACAAAGTGATACATGAAAGTTATGGATGGTCTATGCAAGTACCCTTGTGGCTCCCTAACAAAGACAATCCAGGTCCCCACTTCAGCTTCTTGGATTGATAAATTGAAAAACAAAATGTGGATTTAACGCGAGGCAGACGAGATCATGTAATGGGCCGAGAAAAAAGTAGCAGATACCTGCTAGAGACGTCTTCCAGTCCAACCCCCAAACAAAAGGAACAAAACGGATTGTTCCATCCGACAGTAGGACTCAGTGGCTCATTGCCGCTTCAGACAATGAGGATTACTTGGGACTCCAGGAATCCTCTGTATTTGGTAGTGGTTCCGGCTCTGGTTCACCTGTTGCATCCTTTCTGCTTTCTTGAAGTTCTCAAGGCATCCATCAATCTGCTGCAAATAAACCATAACCGCCCTTCAACTGGTTGTCTGTAGAATTGACAACTCAGACTGATGGCAAGAAACCTTTCTGGTGCTCCAATCCTGAGATGGGCAAAACGACTGGAGTACTTTCTGCTATCCTGGATGTCCACCGTATGTGTTGCCCAACAAATCCATGAAGAAGCAAATGCTAGCATGCACCCCTGTTAGCGCGATAGTTGGAGCACTGGCACCTACTGGTTGTAGGCATCTATACTCCTGGTTGGTCACCTAATTCAATATAGTTTGCGGTGGGAGAGACAAAACAGAAATACAAAGCCCTCCCTTTAGGTCTGATCTTGGATTGCATGTCTGAAGTGCCAACCTTTGCCTATGGAGTAATGCAAAACAATGGAACAGTGTTCGGGCTATACAGCGCCGACAGAGAGTTGCTTGTAAGACGAAGCTGTGAGTGATTAATGGCAAACTGGCAGCAACTTATGGGAGAAATAGGCTGTAACCCCTGAGATAACCTTGGAAAGACATTTGAATGAACACTCCCCCTCCCTTGTGCGCCCAGTTCAATTGAATTCATCAATGGACTTTTGCCACAAAGTATTGAAGTATTTATTGAACCAAACATTTTAAGTGAATTTTCCATTGGCCCTTGTGTGTCAGTGCCCTTGTGCTTGTGCCAACATTAACCCACTGGTGCTCGTACAAATGTTTTGCCATAGGCAGCTCTATCTAGGCTAGACATAAGATTCCAAATCTAATGTGACATTATTTATACCTATGAAATTCAGTTCTTTAACTGAATTCACAATCCACCTCCCAGTATCTTTAAAGTACATCGATATCTGTTAGTTATGTTCTGTGGGGTCCAGAACCACCAGTGGTTCTGGAACCTGGGGCAGTTGTAGCAGAGCTTGGGGCTGAGGTGGCTGCTGCTCTGTGTGGTTAACTCAAACCTTCTTAACCATATTTACCTGGTGGCGTGTATCAATGGCGTGTGGACAGCACCTTAACATTAGTCTACTTAATAGACTGTAGTCACAATATTGCATTATTTGTATGTCTGGGACCCTCTCCCATTGTTTAAATGGCCTATGTTGTCTAGTTTATTCCAACACGGCAATGAGGGTGCCGAGATTCCCAGTCTGAGCATGTCTGGTCATTTAGATTAACTACACCTTTCTGGTTCACCACCTGTAGGTACGTGTCGTTTTCACACTGCCTGTATGATTTGGCTTTCAGATTATTTCATTACCCCACCTAAAATTGTGGGCCGAAAGTGTTTCAAATTGGCGTCGGCATTCCGCGTGTATGAATGCCCTTCAATATAGAAGCCCGGAGGAAATGCTCATCAGAGTGGTCTCCTTGAGGGGCATCAGAGATATATTTTCTTGTCTTTTAACAAAGCTGAGTTCACTCGGGTCCACTCGAAGTATGTTGCATTTGTACAGGGCAGAACACAGGGTTTAGCCCTCTTACCTTGACCTCCATCCTGACCTTGTTTTCCGTGCAGACCTTCTTTAAATGCCGTGGGCCGTTTCGTGCACTTCCTAGTTGTACAATGAAGTGTGAACTTTAATCTGAATATTGCGTGTGCCATTAATCCCACAGTGTCGCAATAACTGGTTAACAAATGTTGTCACTCCTGGGGGCAGGAGGATTGAGGAATGGGGAGGGAGGTTGGTGGTTGGTTGTGGGGGAGGAGGGAGTCATCTTGTGGCCTTTCTGTGATTTGTTTCCTTTTCACCTGTTCTGAGAAAGGCACTTTAATAACAGCTCGTCTAATGCCTATATGTGGATGAGTAGGTTGTTTTATGGAGAAATCTGTTTCTAATTATTTAAATGAATGCATGTGATTCTTCGGGCCTGATCTACATTTGAAGTAGTATTTGGCAACACCCAGTAAGCATGAGCTATCTTGGAGAACAACCGGCAAATACCTATTAAGTTGCAGATCTTACTTCCATATGAGAGGAAAACATAACTCTTTTGTCGCATCTAGATGTTCCGTTATGGTTTAAGCGCATTCTAGACATGTCCTAATGCTTCTTTAGATACATTACCAAACAACTATAGTTGCAACCATATGGCACGCAGAGTCGAAAGTAGCACCTGATGGCACTTCAAGCTCCCCAGGCTCATTTAGGCTACACGAGGTGATGGCTGGAAGGTTTTTAATTAATCCTAACCTCTGGCATAGTTCTTGAGCCTGCCAAGCCATTAGAGAAAGGGGAAATACCATGTGCATGTTACAATTGTCATTTGTGTTTTTTTTTAAAGAACATGTGTGCTCTAACAAGTGTCAGAAAGCACTTAATAGTAAGGTTTAATTGCACTACATGCACATTCTTGTTTTCACTGATGTCAGTAGTTTTACAATTTTCAGTAATTTATATTAAGTGCAGATTACTTTTACAGCATGGTTTTTGTTTTTGAATTGTTACTTAACTGTTTTTATTGGTTATTTGTAATGCGCACTGTACAACAATTGTGTTTCAAGGCGCATCAAGATGTGTGGGGAGAGGAAGGTATAAAACCAAAACAGACATATTGCATAGTGTCAAATCCATACTTCACAGCGTTCAACATCTTCCTTCATCTGCAATTCAAATAGTACATGATGGAAAGGTTGCATAGTTTGCGTGCTTTATTTCCCATGTGGGGGCGTGTGTCATTGCTGTCACAGCAGGACTGCATCAAACAGACAACACTGAAAGTCACGAACAATACCAGAAAAGATCCAAGAAGCTATAGCGCTAGCCAGCTAGCAGTTTAATAACTTCCCAGCTTATTTCTACTTTGTTATATGAAAGTTCCGCAATCGAGGCAAGCAGGTCACAGTAATGTCCTTCTCTGGTGTAATGGATGGTCGTCAAACTACTGTGAAAACTTAAGTTGCTGACATGACACTGCTATGGAGGTAACTCACTTTTATGACCTATTACTGTTCGAAATAAAGTTTTGACTTGTAACTCACTTTTCACTTTTTTACTTGAGCCTGTGCTCTCGATAGCGCTCTGCAGTACAACCAAAAACGTATCTCCAAATTAGTGTGGTATATTTTGATATCACGATTGTACATTTCTGGCTGTTATTACCAGACTCCTGAAAGATGTACCATTTTTCAGTGGCTTGTTTTGTATGATGTATTTGTATTTTATTTATTTGTATAGCGCACCAGGCCCAGGGGCAACCGGGCGCATCACTTAGTTACAACATAGGAAAAAAAACATAATTACAAAGTTTACAAGTATAATACAGAATTTACAGGTATGATAATAGCAATGAGAGGACAAGCAGATTATATATACATGTACAAATTAAGCAGAGAACCCAGAGCTAAATGTCCTGGGCGGCCAGCCAGGTTTTCGTAAGGTGTTTGAATCTCGGGAATGAAGGTTCTGCTCTAAGCTCATTAGAAAGCGTGTTCCAGAGTTTAGCTGCCAAGATAGGGAAGCTAATTCCACCTGATCTTTGGAGATTGAAACGTGGAACCTCAAGGCAGTTTAAATGAGCCATTCTGCGGGGTCTAATGGAGTTGTAGAGGGCAAATCGGTTAGCCAGGTAGCAGGGAGCTTGGTTATGAAGGCATTTGTGGGTAAGAGCCAGGGTTTTCAGGGAGATACGGTGTGGGACTGAGAGCCAGCGAATATTGCCTCTGGTGTCGGATATGTGTTGGCGCCTGGGAATGTTGAGGGCAGCTCTAATAGCATTGTTTTGGTCAATTTGCAACTTGTTTAGGTTGCAGCAATTGGTGCCTAGGTACAGTGCATTGCAGTTCTCAATCTTGGATAATACAAGAGTTCTAGCCAGGGTGACACAATTGGTTGCGGAGAGGAAAGGGCGACAGGCTGTAAAAAGCTTGCAGGTATATGCCGCTGCGGAAGAGACTGAGATAGTTTGTCTGGTCAGGATAGGGTCGAGTCAATGTAGATCCCTAGGGTTTTTGTGTCCTTGGCGGTTGGGATAATATTCCCATCGATGATGAAGGACTTGAACGCAGGGTCGAGTTTGGTAAGTTTTTGTGGCGAACCAAGAATAAGGAGCTCAGTCTTTTCATCATAAAGACAGAGTCCGTGTTGAGCCATCCACACCTGGATGACTTGGTAGATGACATTGATAGCGAGGGAGTCAGCCGTGTAGTCACCTGAGATGGGGATTAGTATCTGGGTGTCGTCGGCGTAGTTGGTGTAAGTGATACCCGATGCACACTAAAATGGATTTCCAAAATCTGGCCTGGTGGACTAATTTCAGAGGCAACCGTATTGTGGAGAAAAGGGAAGACACTGAGAGGTCAGCCAAGCCCAATCAAGGTAAGGTAGCTGTGCGGCAAGAATTGGTCCCAGGAAGGTTGGGTGAGTGGTCTAGGGCTACAATGAGTTCACGGAGAGCAACACCAGTAATTCCAGTTAGACAAGTATAGAAATATACAATCGTTTTTAGGCCTTTACAATACACGCTAAGCAAGTAAAGCCTTCTATCAAATATCGTCACACCAACACTAATAAAACCGATGTACATTCACCCTGAGGAGAAATGAAATATCATTTGATTCAATAACCAGTGAAACACAGGTAAGTACTCCGTTTCATTATAAATAGAAAGAACACTTCAGGATAATCATAGAACAGCTTCCGTAGCTCTTATAACGTGCCACCCTTAGATGGTTTGGGGCCTTGTGCCCAAAAGTCACGAGTTCCTAAGTAATGCACTTCCCAGGTAGATTTATAGAGATTGGTGATGCCAGTGGTTATGATTAATAAGAGTCAAAAGGTAGATAAAGTTCAGGTAAGTAACATTCCTCAATCACAGGCCTTCGGCAGCAGTCCTAGCAGGCCTCCACCGCCCAAAGTCAGGAAAGAGTGATTTAGGGGCAGGTCTTTACTCCCACGCAACCCTATGGCAGACAAGGGGGTACAGAAACTGGTATGCACATGGGTAAGCTTTCCCTGGCTCCAATTTCTGGTAGGTCGCTCGGCTTAGGAATCTGTTCCAGATAGCTTCCAGTAGAACCCACAAATGAGGAAAGATGAAGACTTCTGCGGAACAGATCTCCTTAGGAGACCACCAGGGATCGAAGGAGTGTTCCAAAGTGAGTCACCATGGTCAGGCGGTGATAGGCGATCTTCAGTGGACAAGCAAAAGAGCAGGTCATGAACAGCTTCCGTTTGTGCGGAAAGGCTGGAGATGCAGGGGCTGGCGTGCCTTTACACAAGTTGAAGATCCTCCAAGTTCCATGAATGCACTCAGAATGGGTACTGCTGCAGTAAGGTAGCCCAAGAGGAGAGCTGGTCAGTCCACGAGTTGGTCCAGGGACTCTTCTGAATGCTCAGAAGGCAGGGATCCTCAAGCCGGGGTCTAGATTGGTTGTTCTCACGGTCTAGGAGTCATGGCAATGACTAGGGTCTTCTTGAGATCAGGCAGCGGAGCATGACTTCACTGGGACAGCACTGGAGTTGATGCGGGTCAGGTTCAGGGGTCGTCCTCAGGTCATCCGTGGGCTGCACTTCATCATAGAGGTCTTTCTCCAACGATGATCTGTCAAATAGCTGCAGATTTGGGAGCTAGCCAAATCCAACCAATGGTAAGGACCTGTACCATTCAACCGAGCAGTGTCTATACAATCATGGATAGCCACTGGCCACAACTATTGCCCAGTAACAGATATTCAGGCACCAGGGATGTGGATTAGGACTACACAGTCCTAGCCCTTTTCTCTGGTCGCACACACAAATTGCCCGCTTGCCCGCAATAGCCCAGCGTTCCCGGGGAAAGGGATTTCTATATAAGGCATTTCCTGACCTGAGGATGCAGGAAACGGGCCAAAGAACAATATGGCAAAAGAACAGGCGAAAAAAACTCTAGGCACGGCTATCTGCTAGCCACCTTTTAGTAGTAAATCCAAAAGTGCATATGTACAATGTATCAAAAACCTGTAAACAAATATTACTGCTGCCACCAGCTTGTTTCAGGCACATTGTCAAAGTAATCAAATGGCAAATATATAAAAATAAGTAAGGATACACAATATCTTAACTGCACTTCAATGTAAGGTGATGTGTGAAATTGTAACAATACAAGAAATGTACAAAAATAGACAGCCTCTCGGTATTTATTAATTTATTGTATTTATATACATGAGGAACAATGCTCTTTTGATGACAAAAGAATGTACAATAGATAAGAAATCAAATTTGACGCGAAGCAGTGAGCTTCTTACAATGGAGTGAGTTTGAGGGACATTTTGACCAGGTTGTGAAGGGGACTAAATGCAACAGTCAATGGGGACAACGCATAAGTGGACGTGCATAGCTTAAGGACAACCAACATTGGACATTTTTAAGTATAGGTAGGCGGTACGACCAGCTGTGCTCGGGGTGGGACTATGATTGGTGAATTGTTAGATTGGAGCCAGAGGAAATAAGGGACAGTGGTAAGTTAGAGGTGAGGGGAAAATGTTAGCTAGCAGACAGATGAGGTAGGTTAAGGGGTAACTTAGAGGCTTTTAAGGAGGTAGGCTTTTAGTTTGCTTTTGAACAAATCCGTGTGGACTGTTTCTCGGATGTCCGGGGGAAGAGAATTCAATGCAAGTGGAGCAAGAAGAGATAAAGAGCGGAAGCGAGAGGAAGCACAGAGAGGGAGAGGAGCCACAAGGGTATTCGAGGAGGCAGAGCGGAGATTACGAGAAGGCTTGTAGAGCTTAATAGAGGAGAATAGATACAGTTTCCCTTACTGTGGATAGATTTATGAGCCAGGAGAAGAAATCTAAATCTGGGCCTGTTTTACATGTCACCCATCCAGTCTGGTGACGGTACGAGGAAGTAGGTGTGAAGTAAGGGAGTTAAAAGAGAAGGCGGCTCGCGCTCATATTGATAGTTAAACTATGACCGAATCCAAGTATCCCATAATTCTATTTAGTCGTGAACAAATAAGTCAACAAAATGTATGAAGTTTATTCCACGTATTGAACAGCCGACATGTGTTTCGACCACCTGGTCGTTTTCAAGGCCTACTTAGTCGCACTGGATTCATTCACCTGTTTGAATTTGGGGATGGGGTGGTTTCTCAATTAAGAAACATTTCAGAGTCAATCGCTAGAAAGTTTGGCTGATAAAATGAACCCATCCGTGTCCCCAACACAGGTGTATATGCATATAGATGTTAGCAGCTAATCCCATTCCTTTGTAAAACCTCAGTCCAGGACTGAAGCGGTTGAGTGTTGGGGACACGGGTGGGTCCATTTTATCAGCCAAACTTTCTAGCGATTGACTTGGAAATGTTTCTTAATTGAGAAACCACCCCATCCCCAAAAAGCGACACCATTCCAAGAGGAGTCACCCTTTTGGCATCTCCAGCATTTTCTTCACCCCTTTGCCACTTGTCACAATGGGGTGCATCAGAGCACTCAAATAGTTGCAAGATTAATGTGCTTTCTATATACTTTTTTATATATTGTGTGACATGCGGGTGCAGTAATTCTAGTGATTATAAAGTGCTGTTTAAGCGCTAGGCCACCGTTACTGTGTGGACTCTTCAATAGTTTTCTGGGGGCGTGCGTTTATATTCAGAACCCCACTCTTTGGATTCTGCAGGCTGCAGCACTGCCCAAGAAAATGTCAACGTCATCTGTTTTTGTACAAAAAAACAAAATTCACATCCTACCTTAACATATTCTTCCTTTGTTACCTGAAACTATAGGAATGATAAAATGCAGTTCAAGAGAAGTGTTTTTTAGTGTGTGATCATTCCATTGTGCATCGCTGACATGAGTCACTACATGAATATACTTTTTTTTTAAATGAATTGTCTGGCAGTCGTTGCCAGATTGTGTACACATCACTCCATGCCTGAAAGGTGCAAGCTCAGTTTGGGACATAAGGTGACCAGTAAATCATCTCACAGTGTTCCTTCTTTCTCGTTCTGGAATTATAATTTTAAAACCTTGGTAAGTATTTAAGCTGCAGAGCCTAACTTAATTAAAAATCGCACCTCACTGAGGCTCTTTAACTGAGACTAATTTGGCAAGAGACATGGAAATTCCGGCAAACATAGGTCGAATGCTCTTTTCTCAGGCATCTTAATCAATTTCCATTCACAGAGCGGTGTAAGGGGTCGCAGTGAGTTAACGATTTTGCGTAGGAGCCCGTCAGGGTAATGTTTGGTTCTTTTGCGGTATCCATGCAGAGGAGATAGTGGGAAATGCAAATAGAGAAAACAATATTTTTGGCCGCATATTACATCGACGCACACAGGTTCCTTTCTTTTTGGTAACGGTGGCTTTGAGGAGCCCATCTGTTAATGTCCCCAGCGGTTGCTATATTGTCAACCTTGTGCAAATTGACCAGGTTGCAGTGCAGTCAGTAACATGATGTTAAATGTGCCAGTGTCAGGAGTTCTACTCCCTACTGTCATGGGATTCTCAAATAAGCTAGTATGTGTTACCTACATCCTATATTGTTCAGCACTCTTTGGGGCTGATTTACAAAGTGTTTTTAATGGGATTCCTCCATTGTAAAACACTTCATGCCATTTGTTTCTAGAGCCAGAGATGTTAACAAGAGCCTGGCACTTGATCTCTTGTGCCCATTGTAGTGTTAGGCAAGTGTCAGGTGATGGAAAGCTAGTAACTGCAATGTGCATGTACCAAAACATCATACATAAATATGCTGTGTGCATCATAACATTGTGCTTCATATGTCTTTAGTTCAAAAGGAACTTTGAAGTGAAACAGTGAAACTCATGTGCCTGAAGAAAGCAAAACCAGAGCTGATTTTCGATTACTTGCAGCAGTCGAACCTCACACAGGAAAGCAGACAGATTACATGGCATATTAAGCTAGTAAAGTTGATTAACATAAAGCATTTGTGAGGCATACAGAACGCTCCAAAAACATATTTGTGGTTCGTTTGTGTCTGTAGAAAAGTCCCTAAGGTGTCCCCTGCCCCTCCTCCCCCCAGATTGTATGTATCTCCTACGCCCCTTGTTCCGCTGCAAGGTAATAGGCAATGCACAATGACTTCGGTGTTCGGAGAGCGTAGGCTTGCTGATGTATGGAATAACCAGGGGAACAAACAGACCTGCCATGCCCATACACGGGCTAAGTGGTTACAATGTTGCGAAATCATGCAAATGCTGCCTAAGGGGTAGTGTGTCGCATGCCACTAAAAATGACAAGCAAATGATTGGTCATTTTTTATTATAATTTTTTGAATTGCATAGAATACTTGGGCCACGTTTCCTTCATGTATATATACTGTAAAGATGCTATTTTGTTAGCAGTAGATGTTTTTTGTGCATCTAAACAGAGTGGTTTCCTTTGGATTGAATGGTTTTTGTCATAATTTGAATGAAGTTGCCAGAAAATACTATGAACCTATTTATAAACAACTTTGAGCGTGAAGTCCACAACATATGTTTTTGGAACCATCGTAAAAGCTCAGCCGAAACACATTTGGACAGAAATGTGTTTTGTAAAATGTAGGTATCCATAGAACCCAAAACTGGCAGAGGTTCCTCAGGGGGCCCAAAGAGGGGGAATTGTGTTGTAATATGTGCTTCTTGTGCCTGCCGGTCCCTGTTTTGACATTGGATGCCCACGGCAGCCGGAAGGGGGAGGCCTTTGAACGCCTGGACAGCTCAGCCCTACCAGCACGCAGTGCTATCAAGGGGGCGTTCTCTCCAGGTAAGAGTGGAAAAGTTAACCCCGTACGAACACTCAAGGGGTTCGATCACTGTGCTGAGCCCCAAGGTGCTGCAGCGTTTTTACTGAACTGTTCTAAGCAGGTTTAGGTCGTGAACAGTGACATTCACAGATTGGTTGCTTCTTGCCAAGCACGGGAGGGAGATTGGCTAGTTCAAACCCTGACTTGCTCCTCTCAACATGCAGCACGACAACGCACGTCCGCCTCCTGCATTTCTGGCCAGTCCTGGTGAACCGGCAATTGTATGGGACTTGTGGGTGGACACCTTCAAGGTGTACCTCAGAGCTGCAGGTGGCGCGAAATTTACGGATGATGAGAAGGAAGCGCCCTTACTCAATTGTTTGGGAACTGAAGGTCTCAGGTTGTTCAGGCATCTTCTCGGTCCCAATGTGCACGCTGCCCCTGCTGCCCCCGCAGAAGGCAATGAGGGTGGTGATGCTGTACAGGGAGTGGTGCTTGCTTATGAAACAGCTTTAGGCAAGTTGGAAGCGCGTTTTGGCAAGAGGGCCAACGTTGTTCTTGAGAGGTACCATTTCTTCTCGAGGGCTCAGAGCTCCAGCGAGGGTATAGATGCCTATGTTCACATAACAAAGATTTCAAAAGCCGTAGAAACTAAATTTGAAAAGTTATGATTACTATTCAAATGGTATCCAACAGGATATCCTGATTATTCTAACTTAGAACAACCCAAGGTAACCATGAGAAGCATAGAGCAATATAATTTCACACAAAGAAAAACATGTTTTATTTCTGACTTATATATTTCACAAAAAGTGGGTGTGTTTAACAAGTACATAAAATTCATTCCTTTAAACAAAGACATACAATTATGATTTAAACAAAATCTAAATGCATTTATAGAGGTCCGCCAGTTGATTTAGGCAAGATGTAAATACATTTGTACACGATATGAAAGCATTTATACAGGTCTGCCAACGTAAACTTTTCACATGGTATAGTTGTTTGTGAAGAGAAAAGAAAAGGTCTCAAAGAGAATAGATCTGTAAGCAATTGGGAACAAAATGAGTTCCAACAGACAATGAGACCGTTTAAATGTTTCGGCGGGCCACCTGTGAGGCCACTGATGTCGGAAAACCACCTTCCTCGGGGCAAAATAAGTAGTAAAATTCCCTGCGGGGAAGCAGACAAAACACTCCATCACATAACGAAATATGTAGTTTATACAGAGAATAAGCTGTATTTAAACAAAAACATACTATAACTTGCTGTATACTTCTCAAGTGGAAATCCTGGGCTGACAAGTTTTTATTAAAAAAACCATTATTTCTTTAAGGCAAAGCAGTAATTTAAGTAAAGACTACTAATTTAAACTGCCTAGAAGGAGAACCTTACCCTAAATGAATGAGTGGGAATACTTCAAAGGCAGGAGGTCAGGACGTCAAGCAAGACCTCGGTACAGAGCATGAGCAGGAGTGGCAGGAGAAAGACACTGAAGTAAAGGAAACATTAAAAAACGGGGGGGTCTTAATCCTTCAGTGAATCTGGAAAATACAGAGTCTATTAAATATAGTCATAGCAAGATGGAGAGAGAAAAAGAGAGCACAAAAGGAAAATTTACCTGAGTCTTAGAAAAATATAATGTGCTCCTCTCCAAATGTAGCATACAGGTTTTTAATTAATGGAACCCGATGATCATGGACCATCTTCAGAATGGAAGAGTTGATACCCCTTAGTAAGACAATGTTGGTATCAAATGGGTGTAGCAGTAACAAATACCTGCCGGAGGAAAGAAAAGAAGAGAATGAGAGAAGGAAAAGGGGAGAAGAAGAAACAGAAGGATGGAAAAAAGAGAGAGGGGGACAAAGGCAGGACTGATCCAATTGCAATCCGTTTGAAAAAAACGGAAAAAGAAAAATGTTTCACTACACATGTACATGAAGGTCACTAAATTGCACAGGTACTAAACCGGAGTATTGTGCAAGATATAAAGCAGTGAATGAGGCTTCCTTGCGGAATAGGTGAAGAGTAGAAAGTAAAACGGGAGTATGCTTACCGGAATCCTGGGAGTGGATCTGGCGTAGCTCACGCTGAGTGTGAAGTGGACGGTGTCAGCGGGGATCTGACAACAGAGAAAGAGATAAAGTAGGGACTGAATAAATAGCAGGCGACGTGATAACGTACGATCCGGCTGCCAAATAGGGATCCTGAATCGGCTAGAACGTCTACATTCCACAGCCCCCGCCTCTGGAGGGATACGCGTGACGTATCCTCTCTCAGCGGTGCCAACAGGCTTATCTCCTGTATAATAGGGAAAGCGCGAAGGGGAGGTGAACTGACACACCTCCCCCGTGATTGGGGCATGTGGCGTGTCCAATCGCAGCGCGGCCCCTAGACACACACCCTGAGAGGGGAGGTGTATGAGGGCCGTTGAACGCGCCAAACAAAGCCGCGCTCGAAGGGAGCCGCGTTTAATCTCTAGGCACCGGCGAGAAACAGAGCCACGCTCATGTTGGATAGCTGCAGCCTACGGCCATTTATAAGGCAGGTTCAGCTCCTACGAGTCGCATGAGGAAAGTGACTCAATGAAGTGAAAATACGCATCGTAGCCCCATAGTGGCTAGACCCAGATGCACAGCCTCTAAAAAGGGAAAGAGGCAGTACACGTGTGACTTTGAGCGTGAAGTCCACAACATATGTTTTTGGAACCATCGTACAAGCTCAGCTGAAACACATTTGGACAGAAATGTGTTTTGTAAGATGTAGGTATCCATAGAACCCAAAACTGGCAGAGGTTCCTCAGGGGGCGCAAAGAGGGGGAATTGTGTTGTAATATGTGCTTCTTGTCGCTGCCGGTCCCCGTTTTGACATTGGATGCCCACGGCAGCCGGAAAGGGGGAGGCCTTTGAAGGCGTGGACAGCTCAGCCCTATCAGCACGCAGTGCTATCAAGGGGGCGTTCTCTCCAGGTAAGAGTGGAAAAGTTAACCCCGTACAAACACTCGAGGGGTTCTATCGCTGTGCTGAGCCCCAAGGTGCTGCAGCGTTTTTACTGAACTGTTCTAAGCAGGTTTAGGTCGTGAACAGTGACATTCACAGATTGGTTGCTTCTTGCCAAGCACGGGAGGGAGATTGGCTAGTGCAAACCCTGACTTGCTCCTCTCAACATGCAGCACGACAATGCACGTCCGCCTCCTGCATTTCTGGCCAGTCCTGGTGAACCGGCAATTGTATGGGACTTGTGGGTGGACACCTTCAAGGTGTACCTCAGAGCTGCAGGTGGCGCGAAATTTACGGATGATAAGGAAGCGCCCTTACTCAATTGTTTGGGAACTGAAGGTCTCAGGTTGTTCAGGCATCTTCTCGGTCCCAATGTGCACGCTGCCCCTGCTGCCCCCGCAGAAGGCAATGAGGGTGGTGATGCTGTACAGTGAGTGGTGCTTGCTTATGAAACAGCTTTGGGCAAGTTGGAAGCGCGTTTTGGCAAGAGGGCCAACGTTGTTCTTGAGAGGTACCATTTCTTCTCGAGGGCTCAGAGCTCCAGCGAGGGTATAGATGCCTATGTGACTGCCCTGCGCACTTTGATAGCAACGTGCAAATTCACTGGCACCATTGATGAGTATATCCGTGACCAAGTGATGATGCGTACGTGTGATGTACGCGTCAGGGAAAGACTGTGGATAGAAAAGGATCCACCCCTGGAAAAGGTCATTGAGATAGCCCGCGCAATTGAAGAATCCAGGAAGAGTTGCAGAGAAATGGCCGATAAAGGGGAAGCTGTGCATGCTGTGATTTCCCGCAGGACTGTCGATGCCAGAGTGAGAAACAAGGACAGCAGGACGAGGCCTTTGTCAAAGGAACTGTGCAAGAGATGCGGTTGGCGTGGACATGTGGCGGGCGCAAAAGAATGTCCTGCTGCCAATGTGGAATGTAGGAGATGCAAAATCAAGGGACATTATGCCCGTATGTGCAGGAGTGCTGCATCCACTAAGGAGGCAGTGAAAATGGTGGACGCTAACGATGATGATGATGAGGAGGAGGTGACAATAGTGGGGTACCTCTGAAGGATCGTTGAGTGTGGGAAGCTGCAAGAAGAGAGCTTGGGCAACACTCATGGTAAGTGGAGTCTCCATGGAGATGATGGTGGACACAGGGTCTCCATATACAATGATATCCCCTGAACAGTATGTGTCTAAGTTTCACAAAAAGGTGTCTGATTTGTCTGCATCTGACATAAACCTGTGTGCTTATGGGCGAGTACCTATCAAGGTTCTTGGGTTCGAGTCGGTCAATATAGAGTTTGAAGGCTGGGTGGCCAAAGGAAAGTTATATGTGGCTCACAAAGGTGATCCTGTTCTAGGGTGGGACGAACAAGCAGCTCTTGAATTGGAAATAAGGCCAGGGAAGCCAGTCCCAGTGATGAGTGTGAGTGAAGAAGATGAGGGTGCTGTGTTGTCTACGGGACTCACGGCGGAAGTTCTGGAAAGCAAGTTTCCCTCCGTTTTTACTCCTAAATTGGGCAAATTGAAAGGTTTTGCACACAAAATAGTTCTCAAGAAAGGTTCTGTGCCTGTTGTCCATAAAGTCAGAAGGGTTCCCATTATGGCTCGTGATGCTTTAAAGGAAGAGCTTAACAAACTCAAACAATCTGGGATCATAGAGGAAGTGGAGTGTTCGGATTGGTTGGCCCCAGTGGTTCTGGCACGCAAAGGTGATGGGGGCATGAGGATGTGCGTAGATCTCAGGGATCTTAATTCAAGCATATGGGTTGACAGACACTCCCTGCCCAATATCAATGAGATGCTTTCCTTAGTGTGTGGTGCATCCTGTTTTTCTACGTTTGACCTGTCATCTGCTTATCAGATAGACCTGCATGTTGACTCCCGCCCCCTTGCATACTTTGTTACCCCTTTTGGTGCATTCCGTTTTTGTTGGATGCCCTTTGGTTTGGCGTCTGCTTCGGCAGTTTTTCAGAGGATAATGCAGAAACTTTTTGCAGGGATTTGTGGGGTGGAATGCTTCCAAGATGACATCCTAGTGTGGGGTGAGTCTCGAGTTGAGCATGATTCGAGAGTTCTTGAGGTGATGAATGTCTTGAAGGCTAGTGGTCTCACTGTCAAACTCAGTAAATGTAAAAAGGGTGTTCCAAGCGTGACCTACCTGGGGCATTCTCTGGATGGCAAGGCTATTCACCCTAAGAGTGAGTTGGTGAAGGCATTGAATGACGCATCGTCCCCAGCAAATAAAGACCAGTTAAGATCGTTCATGGGTCTTGCAGAGTATTACAGCAGGTGTGTCCCTTCTTATGCCGACAAAACTGTTGGTATGAGGTCATTACTGAGGAAGGGTGTGCATTTCGCCTAGTCGGATCAGTGTCAAGCGGAATTTCTCAGGTTGAAAGAGGAGATTGAGCAGGCCCCATCTTTTGAGTTCCTTTTCTCCAGCCAGGAAAACTTTTCTTACAGTAGACACGAGTGAGTATGGCATAGGTGCTGTGTTGGAACAAAGGGTTGGTGGTGAACTTTGGCCCATTGCTTTTGCATCTAGAGTGCTCAGAGAGGCTGAGGGCAGGTATGCCGTCATAGAGAGGGAAGCTCTTGCGGCTGTGTGGGCTTCTAAATATTTAAGAACCTTTCTGTGGGGAATTGAGTACACTCTTCGTACTGACCACAAGCCCTTGGTACATGTATTGACGACGAAAGGGTTGTCTCATGCGTCTACTAGGATCATGAGGTGGATGGCTGATATGACAGAGTTCAATTTCAAAGTTGAGGATGTCCCAGGTGTGAGGAATGCGGTAGCAGATTGCCTGTCGTGTTTTCCGAGTGCTTGTAGTACGGACCAGGGTCTGGTGGGGGACGATTGTTCCTTGGCTGCTAGTGTAGTGCCCGCAGTATCGGAACCAGAATGGAGCGCAGAATGTGCAGCTGATCCTGAATTGGTTGAAGTAAGGATGGCACTCAGGAGTGGTGTTGTTAGTACTGGTTTGTCCAAAATGTATGGGCATGTATGGCAAGAATTGTCGGAAGGTCCATGGGGCATGGCTAGAGGTCTGAGGTTAGTTCCTCCTTGTTCCCTTAGAGGGAAGCTGGTCGCTTTGGCCCATGAGGGGCATTTGGGCAGGTCCTTGACTAAGAGGAGGCTTAGAGAAGACTATTGGTGGCCCAGAATGGACGCTGATGTGGAGGATGTAGTGAAGGATTGTGCGGCGTGTTCTACCAGTGATAAAAGCAAGGCTCCTGTTTCTCAACCTATCTATCCTGTAGAGGTGCCCCGTGAGGTATGGTCCAAAGTAGCGCTTGACGTAATGGGGCCCATGGACTCGTTGGGAGGAGGTCTGAGATTTGTTGTGGTTATGGTGGACTATACGTCCAGATGGGTCGAGGCCACTGCCTTGTCTACAGTCACGGCCGAAAAAATTGTGGAGTTCCTCTCTGCGGTGTTTGACAGGGAGGGTGTGCCGGCTAGCTTAGTGACCGATAACGGGTCTCAGTTCGTGTCGGATTACATGCAAACATTTCTGGATGATCTAGGTATACGTCATCATAAGGATGCGCTGTATAATCCACAAGCCAAAGGCCTGGTGGAACGAATGAATCGTTTTGTCAAAGGGGCAATTCAGTTGGCCCTTGCCAGTGGTCTTCCCTGGGAAAAGGTGGTATCGGAGTCCCTCAAGGCTTACAGGATGACTCCTTCTATTTTCACTCGTCATTCTCCTTTTGAGCTGATGCGGGGAAGGAAACCCGGCTCCAAGTTGAGGGTCCCAGCCCTGGGTGGTGGTGTCCAGTCGCAGGTGGATATGCAAGGGGTTTTGGATCGAGTTCGTGGTAAGCAACAGCGTTTTGTGCGTGAACAACTGGCCCGTAGGAAGCCCCTTCCAGTGAAGATTGTTGATTGGGTTCAGATCAAGAATCCCAGGTTTGTGGCCAAGGGACTCAGCAGGTATATGCATCCACGAATGGTTGTCAAGTGTGGTCGTGGTTATGTAAAACTCAATGATGGGTCTACATGGAGTCGTAGGCATGTGGTGGTGGTAGATAAGGACAAGGTGATTTCTGCCGGCGATGTGGCGGGTGAGCCTGGGTGTGGCGTAAAGGAGGCTGGGGTGGTGTTTGGATGCCCGTTAAAATGCTCCTCTGCTGGGGAAGCCAGTGAGAGGCAAGTTGATTTGCAACCCATGGGCAGTGAAGTAGCTTTGGATGTCCAGGAGGATGAGGGACATGCCATCCCTGTTTCTGTTTCTGTTCATGATCGCGATACCACTGATAGTCTGGTGGGTGAATGTGATGAGGGGGTGTCTACCTCTGGGGCGACACTCTGTCCAGGGCTATGCTCGTTCTGTCAGGGAGAGGAAGGTTCCCTCCAAGTACAAGGATTATGTTTTGGGTGCTATAGTTCATTAGCATCGTTCTGCTTTTATTCTTCTCCATTCTCTTCAGGTGGGATCTGGGGTTGGGGTGTGAGTGTGGGGAGGAGATGTGTGTGTGTGTGTGTCCGTGTTTGTGTGTAGTTATGTACGTGTGTATGTGGTTGGTGTGGATGGTTGTGTCTGTTGGGTAAAGGGGGGAGAAGTGTTGTAATATGTGCTTGCTCTTAAGTGGAATTCTACATTGTAGAATTCCACTCTTGCTCTGATGACATGTTTACATCTGTTTAAGGTTCTACATTCTATGGGCAGCCGTTATGAGTTGAAGTGGAGAGCTGATGAGTAGGCTGAGCACTGCTGGGCTCAGGCTGGTTACTAATAAAGGATCTTCACTTACCTGCAGTGTGTAGCTTCCTTATTACAAATTGCTCCCTTAAGTGCTGCTTTGCCCCTCCCTCCCTAATGGTGACCTGCCCTCTACCCCCTACACTGACAAAGTAAGGAGCCTTAAAGGTGATCAGCAGTCAATCCTGCACGTATACAGATTCAGTTGGCTGAGCCTGCTTTTTCTTCTGGCCTTAACGAGAAACCACAGGAATAGATGGGCCATAAATATCATTAGCACCCTGCGGAGGGGAGCCAACCAATCAGGAGGCCAGGAACACGAGGTGATACTGCCGAACTAGCCCACATTCCAAGCCATCTGATGGACGGTTCGCCCGCCCGCCGTTCCTCTTTTTTCAATCTCTCCTCACTTACCTCATTGCGGACAGTGCCGCTACTGCTGCTCTTTCCGCTCTGCGCCGTTTAGCCACCATTGAAATGGAAGAGGGGCTGCGTATGGCCATGTTTTTATAATATTTTCATTTCCGTGAATGGGACGTTATTAATCGACCCGTTCGCGGACAGAAAATACTTAAAATGTGCCCCATCCCAACCCACGTGACGGATGCTAATAGCGTTTACCACCCGTTCCAAGGGCTGAAAAGGGTGGTAATGTTTCGGGGCCTTCGTTAAACACCCTCGCTACGTTCGGCCCTTTCACTTGCTCCCTGGGCTGTTACCACCCATTCCAGCCCTTGGAACGGGTGGTTAAGGCTGAATTAGGGCGGGACCATCAATGTTAAATGCAGGCTTCCCATATGCTGGGCAAACTGTTGCTAGCTAAATGTTCTCTTTACAAATTAATATGCAGCAGTAAACAAAGACACTTCCAAAGCTACTTAAACTTAAATTCGCCAGTTTAAAAAAAACAGAGTTTATTTTTTTGTTGCACTATACGCACAAATACCTGCAATGTGTGTGCTCCTATTTAGGTTTATTGTAGGGTGTATATCTAAAGTTGCTTGCTTGTGAAACTCCTCAAGCAAAAGCAAATACTTCTATTATGCGGAGAGCAGTTTGTAGGAAACTGAGCCGTGGGTTCACTTTCGATTTTGACCATTTAACTATGGGAGCAGGAATGTCCACCTGAGCATGAATAAGCAGAATTTTACAGCATCTATGTTGTATGAGGAACTGTAAAAGCCATAAGATTTTCAGCCAGCTTTAAACATATAACAAATCAGCAACAGTCACTCAACCTGCTAAGCCACCCTGCTAGCTTTGTACTTAAGGACGTGTTACTCTACCTTCAAAGAATTCTCAACTTTGCTGAGTGTAGTAGATGTGCGGGCATCATTTTGCAAACTAATCATTTCATTTGATCCCTTGTTTTACCCACAGGTGTGTCTTTATGCGATTGGTCAGCATTGGCGTTCTTTTGGTGTCGCTGTGGACACGGATCACATCATGTGATGGAGGCCAATGTATTCCTTGTGGATATAACAATACATCATACCCCGTAAGTAATAGCTCACTAATGATAACAGCGTTTAAGAACGTTCTTACCCTTTATTAGTTTTGTGTTTTCTGTTGTTGAACTTCACTCACTGGTATCCAGGGTAACCATTGTCTGTGAAGCATGCTGCTATTGTGCTACAAATGAGTGGTATCGGGTTAGGTTTACCTCAGGCTTCTGTTACATTCTGATGTAATATCACACCGTTACATTGTGTTGTATGCCTGGATCGAGGAATCTGAAGACGTTGCCTGAATGTACATTTTCATAGAAACAGATTTTTTGTAGCTTTTGTGATTCCCAAATAAAGTTGTGTATAACTTTGTAATGGGAACAGAGTGCTGTTAAAATTACGTCACGGATTTGTAACCATTTGTTTTCCCGAATGCATTGCACTTTCTCTTATATGTTTGATATATAAAATATATTTATGGTGGAAGCTGAATAGAGGGCAGGTGGCTGGTTGGGGGCAAACAAAATAAGGTCTCTGAATTTGTGGGTGCAGATAAAATCTTGCGCCCAAGACCGATCTGAAATGAAAACTAAGAAGACTAATTACAACAGAATACGGTGCTGGGACAAGGTTGCAGTATTTAGGGTTCTGATTATCAAAGGTATTGATAATCATTCCAAACCCCTTTCCTCTTGCTCTGCTCAAAACATACCCTACTGGGGGTGTGGCTGACTGGGCAAGCATGAAGAATCTTCCTCTGTGAGTTCCGGACACCAGCCTGGTTGTTCGCCCCAGCGGCCCACGGTTTGGACTATGAAGCATGAGCATGGTGCATGAGACCCGGCGTATGACCCCCACCCTTCCCAACCAGGCTCCTTGTAACTGATTTCCGAGTGCTTTGACTTGCCCCGGGGCTCATTCTAAGGCAGAGTTGCTCTCCATCCAGCTCTCTCAAGATGACGCCCGGCAACAAGAAGCCTTAGTTCGGATCACCCATGCAGCTCCAGGCCCCCTTCAGTGAGAGTCTCGGCTGATACAGAGCCAGGGGGAGGCGAGCAGAGGCACTCCAATCAAAAAACGAGAGAAAAAAAGAGGTTTTCACTGGTGGGGTGAAGGATGGTGGTGGCAGCACCAGACCGCTGCATAGCGTGGCAGCGGATACGTGGAGGCGGGACGGAACATGCATGCTCCCGGCCACCAGTGACAGACTCCAGAGGCCCCACAGGAGCGCAGAGCGACAAAAGGATTGGCTGAGCGGGTAGGATGATTGGGCAGCACCCACTGCCTCAACAGCTTTGGTGCCTCTGTGCGAGAGGTGAGGAGGCGAAGAGTTGGAGCGGCTTGTGCTCGGTGAGGCCCGGGCAGCTACATCCAGTGGATGCGGGAGAGGCGAATGGACTGGTGGTGTGAGTGGCAGGAACGGGCTGGGAATTAGGCCCGAGCACTTGCCCTCTCCCTGACCGCCTTGTGGGACTGAGAGAGAAGGCGGTCAATGCTGTTGTGTGCAGAGCTGGCTGGGAAGGCAAGGAGATGGGCAGTACATTCTCGAGGACGTTTCATTGGCTGAGGATCCCAGTATGGGAGGCCCATGGAGGGTGATGTGAGCGGTCAGTATGAAAGCCGGTCACGAGGATGTCATGTTTTTACCAAAGATATTTATTAAATGAAAAAGGGTTGGGGAAATGCTTCTCTAACCCTATGTTAAAGAGGAGTTGCCCTACCTATAAACTAAAAACTAAGGACCTGTCTGTGTCGGGATGTCAATAACTGAAAAGCCGTCCTTGTGGCCAAAAGTCTTATCCTGACCCTCACTACAAATAAAAATAATGAAAATGTGTAAGGAACAATATCTTCAATTGGTAACTGGCAAAAAGTATTCACAACTAAGGAAAGACTAATTCCAATGAAAATGTCCTCCAAGTTGGAAGCCCTTGGCTGCAGAGGGTTCCTCCCTTACCCTGGATTCTTAAGTGAAATGAAAATAGTCTCTTGGTTAACAGTTTTTGTTGATCTTTGCTTGGTTTCACAATACTCATGTTTGTGCAACAAATTCTGTAACAGTCTTTCTACAATGAGGCTTCTCCTTTTATTAGTTAACGCTATCTTTCTTTAACATCAGTCTTTCCTTGACTAAGACAACAAATATCAATCTTTCCTTGGTTCATCCAACACAGTATTTCTTTGTCTTGGAATGTGAACCCAAATCTTTATAGGTTCAGAAAATAAATAATCTCTTCTTGATTTAGAAGACAAGCTTTCTTTAATATTTCCGGAAGGCTTGCATATTGCCTTGTATACTCCCCTGCCCGGTTTCTTCAATGCCCACAGCCTAGTGTACTCTCCTGCCAAGACTCTTTCTGCAACATCATCTGCCTGATCTACTCGCCTGCCAGGACTTCTTGAATATCTCAGTTGCCTGGAATCTTGCTGGCCAGGACTTCACATACGTTGTAACGTTTCTCAGTATTAACAATACTGCGTGTATTGGTCTTGGTTTTTTCATATAAACCTATGATAATGTCTGTTCAGTCTCTTCCCCGCCACCCCCCACATCTGTATTTTAATTATTCATAGTTCTTTGGTGATTGTACTTTGCTCTGTCTGTATTCAGTTAATTCTTCAATGATATTGGATTCAAATTTTTGTTTGTGTGATTGCTGGACTGCCCTGAGGTCCCCACTGACTTCAGAAAGACCCACCAGCTTTCTCCAGCGTCTCCTGTCTGTTCCACGCTTTTGCAACATGCTGCTTTCACCAGCCATCCAAGCTGGAGGGTGTCGACGTTCTTCCGGCCTCCCTCGTGGCTCTGCAGTAACACTCATGCTTTCTCTCGACTGGGATTGGAGAATGCCACCTTCTTAACTCGCTGAACGCCCAGGACCTCTCTTTCGTGGCTCCCAGTGTCTCCATTGCACCTCTATCTTTGGTACAGCGTTTCCCTCTCCCACACTGGTACATTCTCTTCGCGTTCCCATGCTTCGGGATGGGAGCCAACATCTTCTCCTGCACTGCCTCACCAAATAGCGCGCCCGATGTTTTTAAATGTCCGCGCACAGGTAATTTGAAATAACTAGACTGCTCAGTGTTTCAGGTTCTTGGTATCTTCTTCAAACCCTTGCTTCCTCCTCTTCTCAGTACTCGGGGAAGTCTGGGAGTTGAAGTCCATAGATGACATTGGATTGGAATAGTTATTTTTACTGGTTTTACGAAAAGGTACTTTGGAAGAAAAAGGTGTTGTGTTGACTCTATGCTTGTGGGTGTCATAGTTATGTATGGGATCAGAAAAATAGGAAGAATAGATTATTTCTTCTTCTGCAAGAGGGCACACACAGTTGGCAGTATGCCATGATGCTCTTGGGTATTAGAGTCTTTGCTATTAGAGGGTCTTCCTCATGGGAAAGGGGGAGATAACCAGCCAATGAAGTCATGACATCTCCCCGGATATTTGTGATCCTCCATGAAACCACCCTCCATGGTCAGGATCAGGAAGCGGCCATCATCCCCATGCCACATGGTAGGAGGCCACCGCTGGGGAATCTGATATGACTCCTTTGGATTCATCACAGTGAGCCCCAGCAGTCAAGCCCCTGCAACCTGGCCCCAGCCGGAGGAGCGTACTGGAGAGATAGAGGAACATGTGCACCAGGAAGGTCTGCCTTTTCGTAACACAAAGGTGCACTCACCCAGCAAGGAGGGGGCAGGCGAGACTGGTGGGCTGGCACTGGTTGGCCTGAGGAGTGTTCCCATGTAAGCTGCAGTTTGAATATCAGTGGGAGGTGTACATAATTGCTTAGGAGGAAGAAGTTGCAGAGTTGCAGTAGGAAGATGGCCAGAAGAGGGGTTCATGTCTGGAGTCCAGGCCAGACTCCGGATTGAAGAGAGGTTCGGGCAAGGAGGAGTGGCGACGAGGACAGCCGTACCCCAGAAGAAGAAGGGTGAGGGTCTCGTAAATTGCCTGACTGGTTTGAGCTAAGGCCTTCTGTTGAGGAGAGATGGTTATCCCTGAGAGGAGGGTTGGATGAGATGGAGATGGGTGTGAGTCTTCATGAGGCTGGACATAAGCCCGGAGTTGGGAGAGAAGTTGGAGATGTTTGACAAAAGGTAAAGGGGGAGGGGACGGATTGCGGAGGAGAGCGGTTGGGGGTGGTAGGGGAAGGATTGGCTTTGCTTTAAAGAGTTGTGTGCAGGCTGAGGGGGTGGAGATTCCTGGCTGGGTTCCCAAAATTGTTCCCTTGTTTGTGGGTCAATAACTACACTTTGGGGAGGGGAATGGGGAGGAGGCAGTAGAACATTTCAGAGGTGTGGGGTTGGGGGGGTTGGCACCCCTTGGATGTGGATTGGGGGGGGCAGGGATTCACAGTTTGCAGATGTCGGTGTCGCTCGGGGGCACATGGAGTGTCAAATGATGGCAGGTGATTTGGGCTTCATTTCTTTGAATGTAAGGGGAATCAATTCCCCTCAAAAGTGGTGTTTCATTGTTGGGAGGTTTGGCGAGTTGAAGGCTTCAGTGATATTTCTCTAGCAAACGCACCTGTTAGCGGCAGCCAAGCAGAGAATGAGGAATGGGGCCTTTCCGCAGCAATTTATTGCATCTAGTGGGCATAGGAAAAGAGTGGCAATATGGATAGTGAGGTGGGGGGATCACGTCTGTTAAGCATTCTGTGTATTGGGATCCGGAGAGGAGATGTTTGGTTTTTAAGGGACTGATGGGTGAGCAGCTGTGCCCATTAGGGACCTCTTATGCCCATAGTGAGCAACAAGACCAGCACATTTGCGCGCTATTAACTAAATTGAATGGGCTAAGTGAGGGGCAGGTAGTTAATGGTGGGGATTTTAATTTCAGAATGGACCCCGCAGTTGATTAAACATTTCTACCCACCGGGAATGATTCTAGGAATCGTCAAGAACTGGCTGGAGGGAATTGGGACTGATCGAGACATGGAGGTTTTTCAAACGGGGGGAAAGGGAATGCACTCATTTTTCGGTGATACACACAGGCTATTCCCGGATTGACATGATCACGATTTCAGCGACATTGATTCCCAGTGTAATCACTGTGTAGATGGGGCTTTACTTGTCTGCTCACGTGCCGGTTATACTTCGAACCCAAGCGGAGAGGTTGTTGGTTAAAAAAAGCAGGTACAGTGATAGCTGAACGAATTGGTTCTCTGGGATCTGGCGATAAGAGCACATATGGAGGGGCGGATTAGGAGGCATTTTCTGAAAACGAGGATGGTGGTCACAGACTGGAGGGTTAATCGAGAAAAACAACCCAAAAACGGCCTGTAAAAATAATCCAGGAAGGCCAAATAAGCATTGAACCTCTTTGCAAGGGAAAACAAGGTTTATTACATGCAAAAGGTCACAGACGGTCCCTTAGAACCGAACTGGCACTGAGCTCATCACATCCCACAGAGTTACTGGTTATATAGTGGAAAAAATAACACATTTGGTTATATAGGTTGCAATGTTATCCCACTACCCTCATTGGTTACCACCTATAGAACATGATAATTCCCCCCATAGTCCCAGGAACGATTGGCCACACACTATCTCATTATGTAAGCACACTCCCCTAACAGATGGTCCCTCTACAACTGAGGTATTTAAACTGTGTGGCGCGCCACAGCCTCATTCCTGGAGCAGGTTAGGGGGGGGCATGCAAGACCCCAGCCTTAAATGTAAAAAGGAATAGTTTTTTATTTTAAAAAAGGAGGGAAGACAAATCGGGGCAGGGGGGAGCCCTGGGCAGGGGCAGCTTATCTATAATGGGCGTGGGGGCGTCAACCCAGTGGCGCCTTCACCCATTATGGTGGAGCCAGGCCAGTGAAACACTGACCACTTCTTCACCTGCTTTTTCCAGCTGAGGGAGCGCTTCTGGGATGGCTGATCTGTCAAAGAGAAACACTGTTTTCCTTTGACAGTTCAGTTCCCAAGCCGCACATGCTCAAAGAGCCATGCATAGCTCATTGGAATTGGTGGCTGGGGAACTGCATGTCTTTGTGTGAGGTGAAGCTCCTGCACCTCCTTGCACGTAAAGACAGGCGGCTGGAGCTTGGCATTTCAGCACACACACTCGGGCCCCTGGAGCTGATTTTGGGTGGGGGTTGGCGGGATGGGCAGGAGCGTTTTACAACAAAGGCATTTTAAAAAGGCCTTTGTTGCCCAATCTCCCTACCCACCTGCCAAAATCAGCTCTCCTTCTGAGGCGCTGTGGAGCCCAGGGGACAGGGATGGTATTTCTTTACTAGACATCCATCATAGATGTCAGGAAACCATTTCATGTTTTCCCCCTGGGCGCCAGCACCTTACAAACACACATAATAATGTTGATTGTTTGCTTGTCTTAGGCGCTATGAGGCCCAGGGAACAGGGATGTTATCTTTTTACTGGACATCTATTATAGATATCCAGCAGAAATACCATGCCTGCCTCCTGGGCCCTACAGTGCCTCACATATACACATAATAACGTTGATTGTATGCGTGTTAGGCACTGTGAGGCCAAGGGTACAGGGAATGTATCTTTTTACTGGACATCTATCATAGATGTCCAGTAAAAAAATACCATACCTGCACCCTTGGTTCCCCAGCGTCAATTGCAAACTGTTTGGCTTTTTACCAAATTATTTTTAAAGTATGCTCTAAAATGCAACATTTTAACATTTAAAAAAATGGGAGTATCCCTTCACCCCCCCAAACGTCCCTTGATTAGTTTGGGCTCCCTCGCTTCCTCGGTGCTATGGCATATTTGGGGGAAATATTTATGCCCCTACACTAAAAGTTATTCACCAGCTGCCAATGCCACTGGAACTGTGCTGGGTGCCGGGTGGGGGGAGCTCAGGGACTGTGGTGGGAGCGGGATGGGGGAAGCCTTTAGTTTTTCATATTCCTGCCAACTGTACACACTGTACTCTCATGTGTTATTTGTAAATAGGTATATAATCCTGCCATCATTATTACTGTATGTATATACTTGTATATTTCTTTGTTGTTGTAACTAAGCTTCGCAAATTCATGTAACTGCTGCGCCCTGTTACCCCAGGGTATTTTGACGCATTACAAATAATAAAACAAACAAAACAAACATAGTGGTGGTGGTGGGAACAGGGTGGGGAGAACCCATGGACTTTGTTGGGAGCAGGGTGGGGAGAGCCCAGAGTCTGTGGTGGGTGGGCAGAGCCCAGGGACTGGGTTAGGAGTGGGATGAGGGAGCCCAGAGACTGTGATGGGAGCAGGTGGGGGAGCTCAGGGAGTATACTGGGAATAAGGTGCAGTGGTGGCACACGATTTATCATAGCCATTTGGACTTACTGTCCTTTTGGCTTTTTTGAGGGTGGCCCGGCCTACCCACATTTTGCTTGGGGGTGGAGGGGGCTTAGGCCAAAGAAAGTTTGAAAACCACTGCTCTACATCGTCCCTGTCGGATCCAGGTAGGGGATTGGTTACTCAAATATAATGGCATATTGATCATTCAAAACTGCCACATTATGTGCACTTAGCCTTTCCGGACACGCCCATAGTAAACTGGGGAGGCCAACTCCGCTTTGATAAGGCAATAGGCCCTCTCTTTATACCAGACACAGAAGCGCACACAAGCTGACTGCCCGACCTTGTACTTAATTTGCTCACATCACCTCTGCTCCTCCTATCTAAAATCATACTGCTCCTTAACTCTTTCTGACTTTCAGGTAATTATTTGATTTGGTTGTGTATCTTGGTTTAATTCATATGGTATGACCGCTCTTGGGGAGGGCAGTAGTGCTCTTGAGTCTTTGCTTAGCCTCTTGGCATCACAGAACACGTGCCCTGTTGTCATGAATTTGTCCTTCACAGGGCTCATTCCTACCCGCTCTCATTCCATTCCCAACACTTCAGGCCCCACGGCTTGATACAATTAGCGGTTATCTATGCACCTCTCGGCTTCTTTCCTGGGGAATGGAAAAGGGGATTTGTTTTTCAAGCTAACTAAACAGAGCTACCACTCCACTTCAGGGCCTACATTCTATTCTGTTAATAATATTCTTGGGCCTCCTCTACCAAAATGGCGTTTTTCCTGTCCTGCTCATACACTGACCTTGTGTCATGATTCCTGCCCCTCATGTCCCCAGCCCTCCAAGATGTCAGGCTGGAGCCAGACCACGATCACCTACATGGCCCTCAATGGCCTCTCCATATCTCCAAAGACCCACTTGGAGTCAGACTTGGCGCTTGTGGCACCAGACTCACTCACTCCCATAGGATAACATTGGGGATTGGACTTCTAGTACATTGATGGGGACAATGCCCCCACATATTTCGGTTCCCAGAACTGCATGTGCAGTCTTGTCTTTTGGGTGTGGTTCAGCCCAGAGACACCTGGGATACCCAGAGACTATTTAAGCCACGTCCAGGCTGAGAAACATGCTTTGTGTTTTCTGCACCTGCAGCGTGACCCTCACCGTGTTCGGATTGGTCTCCAGTAGGCCTGCATCTTTCTTCTGCGCTCAGCTCCTGCAAGAACAAGAACACAGTTAGGAACAGCCTTACCTTGTGGCGCTTCTGCCCATCATTCATCGCTCCTTCTGTTCTGCGGGCATCTTCGGTGGTGTCATTCCCATCCCAGCACGCCGCTTCCTAAGGAACAGGGAAAAGAACAGAAAAAAAGGCATTAGTAAGCATTCAGCAAATCTTCGCTTATTTTTTAAAGACTGTACGAGCTTCAAACGCTTACCTGAATCCCAGCCGCTCTGGGGGAACTCTGTCTCCGTAACTTCTCATCCATCTGCAAGAGGGTAAAGACACTCCAGGTTAGTGTGGAAACATCTAGAGGCGCCGCATACCGCGCTTACTCACCGCATTTCTTCTTCATAACCGGCATCCACGCTGAAAACGTCACGGCACCTAAAAGACACAGAAAAAGAAGTCCGTTCAATACAAATACGAAAGGGCCGCATCGCGCTCTCACTCACCTTCAGCGCTACTCATCTCAGCAGCACGTCGCCATCCCCGGACGCCGGCCATCATCTAAGGAAGGAAAGGAACGAAGTTAGAGAACTGTTCAAAAGACTCATTATACTTACCTGTCGGACTCTTGCCAGTGAAGTAACTAGGCAGCATCGAGCCTGCATCAATCCACGCGCCCCTGTGCTGAAAGCAGGACGGAGAGCACACTTTCCAAGAAAACGAGGTGAGCTGTGGATCAAAGGGAAGGGTTGGACCCCGGGGAAGAAGGGGTTCAAGCACACAGAGACAATAGGGAGTTAAACTCTACCAGTCCTGTGTTTCAGGCCCTGTCTCTAGTCAAGTAGACTCCAGGGAAGGGTTTGAGGTCGTAACAGGTCAGAACAGGCTGAGTGACATCCCCGTGGATACCAGGTGAGCGTTACACCTTGCTGTTACCACAACACTTTTCTGACTCCATCTGCTGCCTCCCTAGGCTCCTCTCCTACACAATACATCAGTCCCTACCGTTACCAACATCCAACAGACACAGGGCCTATAATGCTACCTTATCTATAAACTTGCCAACCGCCACAGTAGTACATGTGTTGCTCTTTCTGTGTTGCTATATGTGAGTATCTAATATATGTCAAACCTAACCAAAACAATATGTGCTCCTTCTCCTATGTGCTTGTTCTCTTATGTGATCCTCAATATGTTCCTGCAATGGTTGCGGCTGATAGTTTTTTCGCAACCTATACCCGTTTGTTCTTCTGGAATGCTAGATGTGCATCCCAACCTTTCCCCATTTAGTTAATACTCCATTAACTAACTCTTCTCCATCATTCCGGGGTACTCATGCCCTACACACATGATGTAAACTCCCACCGACGCCCCCACCCCTCTAGGGCATACTCTTCTGTGGTACCCATCATGAAATATACCCTCCATCTCCTGCTAAATCAACCCAGCACTCCTCATAGTTGTCTGGGTCTGGTGCAATGTGTTAACTGTCCCCAGGGGTTCTAAAGGCTGTTCTATTTTCATAATTCGTGGTCTTCCCACCCCATCCCATCTATCATTCGGGTTGTACTTATCTTTTATTAATTGGTTATTTATTATTAATTGGTTATTTGCAACATACTTAATACCTAGAGGACTCTTAAGCGTAGACCCGGGGATCGTACCTGTGTTGCTCAACATAGTCTTGCTTCCAAGCCGAGCGTGTAGCCCCTGAGCTAGCCTCCTGAGACTTTTGTGAGAGGAGGAGCTCTATCTGCCTGTATAAATACCATCATCATAGCACTCTTCGACAACGTCTTTGTGCAACACCACAGGATCATCTGACACAAACAGAAAAGCACAAGCAAAAATACCACGTTAATAACCAGCATTTGTATGGCTATTTCTAATCACGACAGAGCCCATGAAAAATTCAGTCAAACCAGTTAGCTGCGTTCACCCCGGCTTCTTTCTCCATTGCGACCCTCTAGTCGTGCATGGTTCTTATACCATGGGGCAGGGACCTGTTGTCCACATCGTTTGGGTGTATATATGTACAGCAAGACAGACCAATGTTCTGACCAATGGCTGCAGCCTGGATACCTGGCACCAAGAGGGTGGTGAAAAGGGTTTGTTTTGTTGAATACATGGTATTGCTCTGGAATCGCCTTTAATTTCTCAGTCTTTTTGATAGTTTGATCTGTTCTGACGACTAATTCTTGATGTGCGACAGCCTCGCCTACTAGGGGGCTGGGGTGGGTTTAGTTGTTTCTGAGGCCAGCCCATTTGACTGGCAGATGAGAATCCGGAACTACTAAAAACGAAGAGTGTGGGGTGGAGTATGCCTCTCCGTGGTGGCGGGAGCTGCAAATATGCATATTGTCCACACACTCTGTACATATCCATCAACCCTGCTGTAATTTGAGTCTGATCTGGAATGAATAGAGTTTTATTGCAATGGCTGTTCATTCCTATTGGTATAGTACAATTTCCTTGAAAGCAAAAAGTATACCCTGTCGGCCTCTATACCTTTTTTAGTGTTTCACTTAGCTCGATCCATGTCAATGTAGGCACATCATTTCCCCATGTCCTAACACCATTCTCATTCACACATGCCACTATATATTTTGAAAACCCCTCTAAGCCCCTGCTGCACAGCTCGCTACTCTCGACACCCATCTATTGTTGGAAAATAACGCTCCTTCCATCTTTAGCCACAGTCTTTTTTTTGCAACGCACTTGTTCTTTCTTCTTGTCATATTCTTCGTCATCTTTGTGAAGTATTACTGCTTGTACGGTGTGCCCTTGGAAATGACTGCACACTCTGCACAGGGCTAACTGTACCATGCACTGGGCTATAAGAGGTAGCATTTCTTGAGGTATAAACTACTTGGGTGCCCCCGTTACAAGAGGTATCAGAGAGCTTACATAGCAGCTCTCGTTTGACCTCTCCCTCCCAACCTCGCGCATGTGATTGTACCACATGTTGTCCGATTCGGGGTGGTGCACATCAGCCACAGTGTCAAAGATTTCCCCTGTATACTGTTTATATTCTATATCTTCTTCACTTTCCCTCCTGGTTTGTGTTATTTCCAAAGATATTCCCAGTGATACATCCATTTAATTTCCATACCCCCCTTTAAATGGCTTAATTATATATAACCACACAAAAACACCATGCTTACTCCAAAAATAACATATATATTACACGTCGTCCATAAGGCTGACACTGTAAAGGAAAAAAGAAAGGGAAAAGCCCAACAACAAATCCAACTTCTCCATTATGGGGAGGGGATTGATCAACTGTAAAAGACCAAGGAAGTGGGCCACCTGGCATATTTTAATGTCAGTCAAGAATTGAGCCAGGGGGGGCGCTGTTGAGCTCGTAGCTGTATGCACGTCTCCGTGCGAGCTCCATCGGAGTGCTGGGGTTCTGGGCAAAATACTGGTGGAAATAATGTCTGTTTTTTTGCCACATAGACCAAGAAGAGGTGCGAGGTAGTTACACACACCCTGGCCGAAAATTGGAGAAATAGCCAAAATGATTCCAGAGATACAATCCTTCTCCCGACTGGGCCTGCATCGGCCCCTAGCGTGACAACCTGAAGCGACTGAAGCAGACCCTTCCTGCGAGGACCATTACGCCGACTCTATGGGACGCCTGCAGTGAGGAGGCTGGGACCTGGTGTGTGGACCGAAGGCGGTCCTCCTGTGCCGCTACCGATCCTCTGGCTGCACCAGCACTCTTTAACATGAAGCGGGGCCGTGGACGCGGCCCCCACCCTACGCCATGTGGAGGAGGCGGCGTAGTGCCGTTATCCCCTCAAGATCCACAATGCTGAGGCATGCTCGGACGAGAACTGCAAGGGTCCCCCCGCAATACGCAAACAGCAAATCCATTGGTAAAATTGTGAAATCGGGGTGACAACGCACCAGCAAGAAGAGCTACAGAGGGGTAATAGCCCGGTGCTCACCGAGCCTCATCACTGTCACTCTGCAACTGGTGCAGGAGATAGTTTGCTGCTGCCGCATACGGGCAGTAGAAGAGGCAGCACATTCTGCGCCCACGGATCATGAGCACAGTCACTATGGGGAATACTCACCAGTCTGGGGGCATGCCGGCAAGGTGAACATATAACTCGAGGCACGGGCGGCATGGGCTCTTCCGGGCGCTCTGATGCGTTAATGAATGTGAAGACATCTGACTCTGAAGGTGCCGGCTCATAGTAGCACTTTACAGATGCCGCGAAGACATCTGACTCTGAAGGTGCCGGCTCATAGTAGCACTTTACAGATGCCGCAACATGAAGTCCGAACACGCAGAGCATCTGGAAAGCAGGTATGAAGCAAGGATAGCGCCCTGAAGAAACTACCTTGAAGATCCTTATGACCCGACCCAAAACGGGGCCCCCAACGGGCAGACCCCACAACGTGAGCCCCCCGCACGCCCTCTCTGGAATACACAATCCCGTGGACCTCAGCCCACGAGTGCAGGACGCGCCCCCCAATGGTACATGTTACATGACCGCTTTCTACTGAACGTGAACTCCGGCAGTTAGTCCTAACCACACGAAACTGGTGTCTGGAGGAAGCAAGGCACACCGACAAGCATAGGAGGGCTGGGAGCAGGGATGCCACCGCGCCAGAGCACTTTTAGTTGCATTTTAAGGGCAAGACACGTGGAGAGACTCTGGATTGGTGACCACACTTGGTCCTGCAACGAGAAGGAAGGTTTGAGCATATACCATAGTTTGTAAACAGGGGGCTCTGAACGCAACATTGGGCCAGGGTTGATCGAGGAATGAACCAGAGATAAGAGGCGTAGGGCGCATACAACATCTCTGCAGGGCACGCCTTGCAGGCCTCCTGAACATTATTAGAGAAACACCCTGAGCTGACTTGTGGGTTAGCGTCCAGATAGGCCCGCACCATAGAGCAAGCGCAGCTGAACTGTGAAGGAGCCCAGTGCTGCACTATAATGCCAAAAGTTGCAGCCTCCAAGAAAAGCGTCACGTCGAACAAATTCATCAGACCAGCCACCAACTAACCAGCATGGATAATGAAGAGACTGATGGTCCAGGAACGATGGCCTCAACACGGCCACCGGGCCCTATGGAGTTACTAAGTGTTTTCACCACTATGCAGCAAGGGTTTGTCACCATAAATAACAAGCTAGATGGCATCACCATCAATGTCACAACAATCCGAGCACAGCTGGAGAAAGCCATGCAGCGCATCACTGACGCGGAAACGCAGATTGGTATGACAGAAGACGCAATAGAGGCATTACAGAATACGGTGACGCGCATGGCGAAGGATTTAGGCACCATCAAAATGAAGTGCGAGGATCTGGTAGCCAGATCAAGTCTAAATAATATATGCATCATAGGGGTACCTGAGGATGCCCTCAAAGGTTCAATGGAGCTGGCTGTCGAAGAGCTACTGAAAGATCTGCTAGGGTACCCAGGTTGGTCTCCCATGTTTGTTGTCGAGAAGGCACACAGATCCCTAGCTGCGAACCCCAACCCGGCGCCTTTCCCCGGCCGATAATAGCACGGCTCATGAACTACAGAGACATGGATCTGGTTTTAAGGGCCGCAAAAGACCAGTGTGATCTGAATTTTCCCTGGTTACACCCTGGCAGTCCAACAGGAAAGGCGCACGTTCATCAGAGTGAATAAACATCTAAGAGAATGCAAGATACCCTATGCAATGCTGTACCTGGCCAGGCTGCGCATGCAATTCAAAAATAAGACCTACTTCTTCACGTTTCCTGAGGAAGCAGCCAATTTTGTAAAGGCTAACATCCCTCTGCCCGACAAGCAGTCAACTGAGGAGGAGGAAGAAGATTGAATGTAATCTAAAGACAGATAATATTAGCGTTGACACTGGTCATGCTGTGTAAGTAGGTCAACATTACTGTAAATGTCTATAACAAATGTGGTCACGAGGAGGACTGATCGAGGCTCCACTGTGGCCCGAGACTACCCATTGAGTACGTGGTGAATGCAGGAGGTGGGCGGCCACTTAGGTGCTGCGGGGTGTGCGAGTAGCAATGGTTCTCGCAATAGTCTAAATTAGTCTGCAGAAAGCACCAGGAAGGCAGGATTATGGGGAATTTATTAACCTGCCCAAACCTTATGAGCAGGAGGCAGTGTATGTGTACGCACAAACACTAATTGCGCTGTAAACTCTCAGCCTACAATATCCATTTGATATTCCTGGTTTATGGCAGCGGCGGTGTCTGCTCCACACAGAATCGGAGACTGGGCCCAGGTCGGTGGACATATACTGTGACTGGCGGGCAGCACTGCATGTATGTAGGGATGTCGAGCAGGATGGAAACGTGCTCTGTAGTATATAGCAATTCATAATGTGTGTTGGCAACATTACTGTGGTTCAAGAAATACCCAGAATGGCCAAAGCTTTGATACTGTGAACCAGGACACCGGCGGCCACGGCAGCGGTCGCCCCAATGCGAGTGCACAATTTAGTTAAAGGGGAGAGGGATGAAGCAGGGGGTGTTGGAATTGGGCAAAGCATAGTCGAAGTTCGGGGTACTATGAGGGGCAGGGAGGGGGCAAACGAGGGAAGTTGGGGTGAAAAAGTTTGAAAAATGCATAGTGTGACGGCAACATGTTATTACCATACTGGGAGACTGTATGAGATTGTGACGGCGGAACAAGAATGTTTGAGAGACGTTGGCTGATATGGAGGAGACGGGAGTCAAACTACAGCTGGAATGTGAGGGGCCTAGGCATACCTGTGAAGATGAGAAAAGTGATAGCGTATGTAAACTGGCAAAGTGCCCAGATATTATTTTTGCAAGAAACACACTTATTAGACCATCCGGCTCGCAAGTTTGCCCCTGGATGGGCAGAGCACCGTTTTTTATACCTCCTACTCTACACGAGCCTGTGGGGTCATGATTCTGATTCATAGGTCACTCCCGTTCATCCATTACGCAACATAGATTGACTCCTGCGGTAGATACGTTATTGTACACAGGAAGTTAGGCAGTGCTGAAATATTCTTGATTAATATCTAGAGCCCCAACATTGATGATCCGGAGTTTTATGCAGAGGTCTTTCGGAAATGCACCAGGAACCCCACCGCTCACGTAATATGTGGCAGCGACTTTAACACCATATTAGACGCAGACCTAGATAGAACATGAACCACACCTAGAACTCTGATTCATACTGCAGACGCCTGGCGCTCTCTACACGGAACTCGAAGGGCCTACACTTTTTACTCGTCAGTACATGACCTGCATTCCAGGATAGATCTCTCGTTAACTTCTCAAAGGGTACTGGGCCGGGTGACTGCAATCAAGACATTGCCCAGAACACTGTCTGATCACTCCCCTGTATCTCTCCTGTTGGATATCCCGGAGGGATCCCCCCCAGTTTGCACCATGGCAGTTTAAGGCCGCAGCCCTGCTTGACCCAGTGTTAAGAACGAGTTTGTCACAACATGTCACTGATTTCTTCGAGAAAAACGAAGGGTCGGTGGCCCAGCAGGCTGTCCTATGGCAGGCATTCAGAGTTTACATACAGGGTATCGCTATGTCCACGGAACTCAGGACATTAGGCAGTAACTCAAGAGGAGGGACGAATCATTGGCAGGATTACAAATGGAATATGCGAGTGGCCCTCCAGCTCAGATTAGCATGAATATTAAAACACAGCTAGATGAATACCGAGCGGCAGCAGACTGGGAACTGTACTATTTTGACAGGCCAGCAGCTACACGCAGGTATGGGGATCAGGATAGACCAGGTAAGCTCTTGGCTCATATGGTACGGAATGAGAGGGGCAACACAAACAGACATGACAGGGTTACGGTTAGTAAGCCGGAAGAGGTCAGCAAGGTGTTCTATGATTTCTATGATAAATTATACTCCCCTCAAAGCATAGCTTCAGACCACGAAATAGACGACTCTGTAGCTGAAATACCCACTAATCTGCTATCAGGAGAAGCTCGCAATGCACTACAAACACTGATAACACTGAGCGAGATAAAAGAAGATATTAAGAGCCTACCGGGGGGTAAAGCCTCGGGCTCGGACAGCCTGGGTGCTCAGTTCTACAGGGAATTTATGGGCGCACTAGCTCCTCGTCTTTTATTAATGTGGACTGAAGCATTGGAAACAGGCATCCTCCCGGATACAACACGTGAGGCGGTCATCACCCTATTGCTGAAGCCTGGAAAGCCACCAGAGGACTGTTGAACATATTGCCCGCTGTCCCTTATTAATGTTATGTTACTTGGCATTTATATAGCGCCTTATGTATCATTCGTATGACCTCAAAGCGCTGGTAGGTTGAACGACCTCGGGAACTGCAGGTCAGGTCAGTAGAGAAAGATAGTGTCTTATGGTGCTTGTGTGCACCGGATATGTGTGCAGCTGGTGTAGTTGTCGGATGATAGCTGCTTTCTAGCGATAGGTGTGGTGCCAAGGATATCAGTTGGATGTGTGCAATCTGGTGGGTGGACACCCAGACTGCGTTCTGGCTGCGTTAGGCCTGAGGAATGCCTATGTGAGCAGCTAGACCAGAATGTGCTCGGCTAGCTGCGTTTTATTAGGGTTATGGGTGTTCATTGGGTCGTATTCGTATGTGAACAGCTAGGCCGAATTATCAGTATAGTATAGTAGAGAGTAAGCGTAGTGGTGTGATATGGTGGTTATATGTAAGGTGCCTGAGACCAGGCACGTGAACAGGACTGGGGGGGGACATACGTAGCGACATATGGATATATAGGGACAGGGGTCGATACAGGTATATATGGGGATACAGATATATATGGGGATACAGATAAATATCGGAATGCGGAACTGTGCAGCCTGCAGTGATTGGCAGAGGTTCTTTATTAACCCTTAGCACACATGACTTAACTCACAGAGAGGCCAGGGTGACACTGAGCTGAGAGGTCACTGCAAGGTGAACATGGGATTGGAGCAGTGGGGAGAAAACTTGGTGAGGTGGGCGCAGGGAGCAAGCTCTGCAAAGTTACATGCACACATGTGGACAGGGAAAAGGCACTGTTTTCAGAGTACACATACATGCCAACATTATCCATTCCACATGGGAGACAGTTAACCAGGACCGGTTTAAACCCTGCGCTCCGGAGCCTGCAAGCCTGGATCCCCTCCATTATAAACCCAGGCTACAAATCCCAGAACTCAAAGCCGAAACAGGACCAAACCCGTGTCTCGAATGTTTGAGAGGTGTATCCAGAGGGGTGAATTGTTAGTGGGTTGGTTATTGGCATCGCTGTTTAAAAGTGATGTGCTAAATGTCTATGTTCTTTCTAGATGTGGCGCGTGAATATCTTTGCATTTTTATCTAGATTCGGTACTGGCTAACATTCACACATTTCATCTAAGAGTGACGCATGCCAACGTTCTCAATTTCATCTAAGTGTGGCACATGTCATCATTCACATTTCTATTTAAATGCGACGCAGGCTAATGTTTATGATTCCATCTAAGTGATGATTCCATCTAAGTGAGGCACGTGCTAACATTCACAGTTTCACCCAAGTGTGGCACATGCAGTCATTCACAATTCTATCGAGATGTGACTCAGGCTAGTGTTCACGATTCCACCTCACTATGGCGCAGGCTAAAGTTCACAATTTCATCTAAGTGTGGCACATGCTATCATTCACATTTCTATCCAGATGGGACGCAGGCTAAAGTTCACGATTCCATCGAAGTGTGGCACATGCTATCATTCACATTTCTATCTATATGTGACACAGGCTAAAGTTCACAATTTCATTTAACTGTGGCGCAGGCTAAAGTTTGCAATTTCATCTCAGTGTGGCACATGCTAGCATTCACATTTCTATCTAGATGTGACACAGGCTAAAGTTCACAATTTCATCTAACTGTGGCGCAGGCTAAAGTTTGCGATTCCATCTAAGTGTGGCACATGCTATCATTCACTATTCTGTCTGCATGCGGCACAAGCAGAGTTAGGAATTTCGTCTAATTGTGGCTAACATTAATAATTCTATCAAGATGTGATGCAGGCTAATATTCACAATTCTATCTAAATGGGACAAGGGTCAATCTTCAGTTATTTCTAGTTAGCATTGGCAATTATGTTAATATGTAATGCATGGCAACATTTATAGTCCAGCCATAAATAGATTTAGGCTGGTGGTTACAAATCTCTCTAAGTATGCATGGGGTAAGTCTATGGCAGTCTAAATTCTGGAAAGGTAAGGTAGAGTGATGGGGGCTTTCTGGAGTAATTGCTCTACACCCCACCCATGCCACACTTAGTTTTCGTTCGTGTCTTTTAACTGCTGGCTTCATATGCTTCCCCTGCGGACACCTGCAGACACGTCTTGGAGCCGCCAATGTAGGAGCCGCCCTTTGCCTTGGGGCCCTTAGCTGAAGGGGCTGCCGGGCAGAGGGCTGCCCTGGGAAGGTCAGTAATGGCTTGGGTAACACGGTCTAGAGCACCAATCAGAGCGGTTGGGAGGGAAGGGAATCAGGAAATGGGTGCTGAATGGGAGCGGGACCGCAGGAGGGGCTTCAAAAGGCCTGGGGGCCTGCACAAGATGTTGGAAAAGGTAGCAGCACTCACCGCGCTTCTGCTGAACAAGTGAAGCCAGTGCAGATACATGGGTTGTTAGACCCTACAAACACGGTCCAGAGGACCAATCGGAGCGGGTGGGCGAGGCGGGAGGGAAAGGAATCAGGAAGAGGGTGCGGGGTGGGAGCCTGGTCGCAAGAGGGGCTACAAAGGGCCTGGGGACCTGCACAAGTAGATGGAAAGGCACAAAAAAGAGCAACACTCACAGCGCTTCTGCTGAACAAGTGAAGCCGGTGCAGATACACGGGTCGCTAGACCCTACAAACGCGACCAATCAAAGCGGGTGGGTGGGTCGGGAGGCGGGATGGAAGGGAATCAGGAAGAGGTTGCGGGGTGGGAGTGGGGCCGCAAGAGGGCCTACAAAGGGCCTGGGGGCCTGCACAAGATGTTGGAAAAGGCACAAAAAAGAGCAACACTCACCGCGCTTCTGCTGAACAAGTCTTAACACTGATGCGAAGATATTCGCAAAGGTATTGGATTCCTGACTAAACCCACTAATGCCATATATGGTGCACGAGGATCAAGCGGGATTCGTGCAGGGCAGATCAACAGCATCCAACAAACGGAGATGCTACAATATACTAGCGAGGATCCCGCAGGACACCATAGGAGCCGCAATATCATTAGACATGCAAAAAAACATTCAACACTGTATACTGGCCATTCTTATTTAGGGTACTGCATAACTATGGGTTTGGCCCAAACTTTATTCAATGGGTGAGCATCCTTTTATAGGCAGCCATAAGCGCGGCTATGTGGGAACTGAGTGCTTTCCTCGATCCAGGCTTTAGCGGGGGCACAAGGCAGGGATGCCCACTCTCCCCATTACTGTTCGCATTGGCGATAGAACCACTGGCAGATCTGCTGAGAGAGCGGCACGCCCGGGCTGGGATAACCATAGCTGGTCGAGTGGAACTGATAACTCATTATGCAGACAACCGTATGCTGTATGTAAGGGAGCCTGAGAAATGCCTGCAGAGGGTACTCGCAGCAGTCCAAGAGTTCGGGGAATATTCGGTCTCAGACTGAATACTAACAAATCAGAAATATTTCCGTTGACAGACAAGACTGGTGAACCCAGTGATCTGTAAGGATTGAAGTGGACACCCCAGCGGGCGAAATATTTAGGTGTTGCGATAGCACATACAGCTCAATTGGTGCGCTCCCTTAATTATGAAAACCTGGCCGATGTCCTCTGTGCCAAGATTGAACGCTGCAATCAACTCCCTATTTCACTTATGGGCCGGGTAGAACTAGTAAAAATGATTATACTCGTTAAACTGTTCTACCTCTTTAGCACAATAAGATTGTGGCCGGGAAGATCCTTCCTTTCGAGAATACAAGGGGCATGTTCGGCGTTTGTGTGTAAGGGCTAGGTGCGAGTTAGTTGGAAGCGTCTTATAATGCCATATGAATAGGGGGGTTTGGCAGCTCCTGATTTCGCACTGTACTTCCTTGCAGCACAAGCTTATTATGCAGTATACTGGACGGAGTGTGTACCTGGCGCGTCTCACATGGCACTGGAGAAACAAGGGAAAGACGCAGCCTACCTCTTACATGGGCTGGCTGCCTGGGGGGGAGGTCAAGGGGCGACAACCAAATGGACCCTGTACTAGTTGCGCAGTGAGCATGGGCCAGACTGGTCTTTCACCCCATTGGGCAGCATAATGTATAACCCAGATATGCCTATATGGGACGCACCATACCTACCCCCATCACGAGACACAGGACTGGTGGTACACTGGCGGGACAGGGGCATACTCAATTTTAGGGACCTGTTCCACAATGGTGAATTCATAACCTGAGATTCTATTAAGATATGCATAGGCAACACCCCACTACAGAAGTTGCATTATTTCAGACTCCACACTGACATTACTATGGGATGGATTTCCTCAAAAGCCGTCCTCAACCCGAGTCTGAGATATGTAGGCACTCATGGCACAATGAAAAAGACAGCCTCAGCATTATACAAGCTGACACTGTCGACCAGGAGGGCACTGGTGCTAGATATTAAAGGGGAGTGGGAACGAGACCTGGGGATCACGCTCACAGATGCAGATTTGTAGGTTAACAAAACAGATTTCATGCAACTCCAGGTACAGGCTAATCCACTATAAAATACTGAACAGGGTGCACCTCACTCCGGCCCACCTTAAGAAAATGTACGTAACATCTGAAGGAAAGTGCCCAAGATGTGGGAATGACGATGCAGATATATTGCACATGCTATGGTCCTGTGGAGCACTCACTGAGTATTGGGCAAGTGTGTGTAATGCATTGGAAGAAATGGTGGACCAACCATGAATGGGATCAAGGGTCTTGTCTACTGGGCTTTGTATGTAAAATGAACCCTGTACAGCCCAAACTCCTTAATCTAGGGCTGCTGTTGGCTAAACGTGCTATACTAACGTGGTGGAAAAGCAGAAAGCCCCCCTTGATGGAAGACTTGGTGAATATGTCCTGGGCAAATTACAACAAAGAAGTTTATTCTAGCTTACTGCCCTTAGCAAATCGCCCGAAAGACATATGGGGTGGATTCCGGCAATACCTGTTTAATAAAAGTGAAGGGGGGGGGACAGTCAAGACGAAGTATCATAATGCCTGTGTGAATGTTTGCCTAAACATGTAAACTACAGTAAATCCAGTGCAAGTTGTAATTTAACTATATGGAAAGTAATGTTATAACTCTGTGCAAAAGTTAAATGAAAGTAAAATAAATAAAAAAGAATTTAGCCATGGTCATGTGGTGGAGGGCGCGTTTCGAACGTCTGACAAGTGGGCCAATACTGCAGCTCTTTCACTCGGACAGCAAAGGGGGGGTCGAATAAACTACTTCACAATACCCCTGAAACATCTGGTCATTCCAGCGGCGTACAAAGTTTTGGACAAATATCTTGTCCCCGGGGTACAACTGCGGTGGTGGCAAGTTCAGTTCATCTGTCAGTGATGCTTTTTCTAGGGGCAATCTGTCAAGATAATACTTTAATACACCTTGATAATTCACACACAATATCATCTGCCCACCACCTTGGTCAAACAATGCATAGAACCTCTTACTCTAATTACAGCCATCATCAATGCCTCCTTTACTGCAAACACCGGCCCTCAAAGAATCCTGGACCAGCCCCTTGCTAGATAAAACTTCACTTGACCCAGCCATCCACACAAACTACAGTCCCATTACCACAGTCCCATTGTTCCTGAGACAGAGTTGCCTACACCCAAATCCAGGCCTTATTGGGAGATCACGCCATCCACAGTGCTCGCTAGTCCAGCTTTCGCCCTAGCCACGGAACAGACGCTGCCCTCCTTAACCTAAAGAATCAATTGGACAATGCCAACGACACAGGAAAACTTTCCCTCCTGCCTTTACTTGATCTCTCAGCGGCATTTGATCTTGTGGATCACGAAACGTTAATGTCACCATCTAACATCAGTAGCATGCTTCTCATTGCAAGCCACCAGCTGGGTCAAATCCTTCCTTGACAATAGAATATCCAGAATTTTCACATGTGAAGCTTCAGTCCCCAGCACCCACTAGATATGGTGCCTCGCAAGATTCATGTGTCTCCCCTACACTCTACAACCTTTATACAAAACCACTATTTGACCACCTCTACTCATTGGGCATCTCCTTCACGAACTACGAAGATGACACACAAATTCTCACCCCCCTCCCCTCTATGAGCAGGACTGCAATACTGTAAACAGTATTTGAGACAATCCAAACCTTGATGGCCCAGCAATAGCCTCTGCCTGAATGACGAGAAGACCGAGCTTCTTCTAGTCAGCCCCCCCCACAGCCCATCTCGCAAGCCTTAACCCTGCATACCGTCTCTTCACAATAGATGGCCACCTGATCCCTATCTCTAACTCAGTAAAACGATTGGGCATTTACTTGGATGCCTCACTCATTATGAACCGCCAAATTAACAATATCACCTGTGCACCTGCCTACCCCACAAAACTCATATGAGCAAGTAGACCAGTCCTCTCCACTGCCAACCAACGTACAGTGGCCCACACCCTTGTGGGGTCCAAGCTGGATTGCTGTAAAACCTTACTTTGTGGAATGTCCAAAAAGAACTTGGAACAGGCTCCAAGTCATCCAAAACAATGCTCTCCGAGCAGCTCTGGACTTTAGTAAATCTGACCATATCTCTGAGCCAGGAGATCAGTCAACTGATTCCCAATCTGTTAAAGAATTCCATTGAAATCCCTCTCCATTGCCCATCACTGCCTGACCAACAAGTCCCCCTCCTACCTTGTCAAGAGGATCAAGAGATACCTACCTGCCAGACCACTCTAATCCTCCCACAGTTACCCCCTGCCCCCCTCGACCCCAGTATTTAGATGGAAACAATCTCTGAAACAGTGTGCCGCTTCACCTACGATCTGAGAAGTACCCCTGAAACTCCACCCCCAAATCGCCTGCTGCCCAAAGGGGCATCAGATGCCGTGCATGTAGGAGTAAGTGTGCATCCTTCTCCTTGTCACTATCTCATGTGGGGACAAGTGGTGTTCTTTGCTGGGCTGCATTCTCAGGCTAAACATTGCATCCACTTACTCCCCAAGGTTACACAGAGTTTAGATAACTTATTTTTCAAAAGCCTATCTTTTTTTAACAATCACCTTGGCCTGAGGATAGTATATTGACCAAGGTTGTGCTTTATCCTCTTTATGGACACAATCTCCTTGAAGAGCTCATTAAAGAAATTAGTTATCAGATCTTAGGACCTCACACACACCCCAGCAAGGAAATACCTTGTGAACCAAACATTTGGCCGCAGATTTTGCATCGGGTTCTGCGCAGGGACCAGCCTCAGCCCAACAGGAGAATGGGGACACTACAACAATAAGATAACGATAGTTAATGCACCTGTTGATCATGTCCACATAGTCAATGTGAAGCTCCCTGAATGGTCCAGAGGTATGGGGTAATGTGCCACGCAGCATCCTGAGGATCTGGCCAGTGTTGTACAGGTGACATGTAGTGCAATATGCCACAAACATGTTAAGAAATTCTTGCAGGTTGGGGACAACCCAGTCCTCCTGGATGTCAGCAGAATATGCTGCTTGGAAACATACACTGGGTAGTGCAGCTGCTCAAACGCAACCATGAGCAACTCCTGTGGCATTACCACCTTATCTGTAAATCAGGTTGGTCGGTGACTGAACAACCCTGCTTGACCCAAAGGTCTTTCTCATCCTTTGGGAGTATATTGCAACCGTTTATTTGTAGCCCATTGCTGATTTTTAGAGGGATTTATTTTTTGTTTCTTTTTGACTGCCAGCCTGTTTTCAGTGCTGGTATGCCTGTAGAATGGCCTAGCTTGATGCTGTAGTCCTTTGTAACTTTTTTACTTTCCCCACCCAACCCTTTAGCAATTGGCTGAGGTAGTCATGTGTCCCTATGCGGGCGCCACTGTAACTCGATCTGCCTCCCGAGGCTCTCAAAGGCTGTGCATTGCACACCAGCCCGCCTAGGAATGCAGGGACCCGATGAACTCCTGCGAGCACTCGGCACGTGGCAGCCAATTAATGCCGCCCCCGAATGTGGGCTCTTTCAAGCCAATAAATGTCACACACAAAGACGCGCGGGGCACAGGAGAGCTTGGCTCTGGAACACTGCATGCCCCCGATTCCAGCAGAGGAGCAGACCAAAAAAGGAATGGAGGCTATGCACGTCTTCACTTCCTTTCCTGCACAATAACAGGGAAAGGTGTTGATAACCAGACAGTTCTCGGTCAACCCGGGATTAACGGCAGTAGCGGAGCACGGGCAGGTCTCTGCACCAAAGATAGGTCGATAGGCGATGGGAATGGCGTGTAATACATTTGTGACGTTTAGCATCTTATTATCTTCAGTTTTGTCTTCAAGACCGAGAAACCTTCTGGTTAGTGGTGTTGTATGCAAATTCTGCAATGGTTATGCCATTTTATATAGCACAAAATGGTAACAGGGTTCCTCTTCAAGGTGCTTGAGCACCAGAAAATAAAACTGGTATACACCTGGAAGGGCATGGGCATCTAGGGAAAGCACAGCACAAACTCAATTAAGGCGGACAGTAATTCCCGATGTAGGCCACAAATGATAGGAGTTTGCACAAAACTGACAATGGCTACACCAAACTATCCTTTCCTGCGTGTTTGACCGCTACCCCCTCCTGGGGAGCCTGACCCTGTAACTCAATTATTTGGGAAAGCGGTATGGCAGTGTAAGGTTTTTCTAACTGCAATAGTTGGTTTGCCACCTCTGGATATGCAGTGATATCTGGGTCCCTGTGATATGCCGCTTCTTTGGTGGCCTTATCTGCTACATCGTTGCCTAGGGAAACAGGGTCTGTATTTTGGGTGTGGACGGTGCATTGAACCACTGCCGCTAATGTGGGATGGGACAAAACATAAATCAGTCTCTCCAACAAGGCCGCATGCTGGACTGGTTTGCTGTCTGACCTCCAGGAGCCCCTCATTTTCCATCTAGACAACCCCGAATTTACTGTGGTAGCCTCTAATGCTTCTATTAATGCAATCTGTTCTGCTGCCTCAGCTGAATAATTTGTTGGTAACCTTTTTTTAAGCACAACCTCATATTCCCTATCTGCAAGGCACACTACTACTGCACCTGTGTGTCTCTGGCCAGTCTCCTGATCAATCGTCGATGACCCATCAACGAAAAGGATCTCCCCTTCTTCGGAGTTAATCTTCCCTTGCTCGTATTAAATCATTTTGAGAGCCTTCATATGTGATGGTGCACTGCCTCACCTTTCTCAAATGGTATTGCAATTAATATAGCCGGGTTCACTATGTGACAGGGCACAATGTGAATGGATGGGCTTGATAAAATCACTTCTTATGTCGAGGTCCTTTTGGTAGTCAAAGTGGATTTGGACATGTCGAGAATTGCTAACACTGCATGCACTACATATAGAGTTACTGAACAACCCATGGTAATTGTTGCAGATTTTTCTATGGCAATGGCCGCAGCAGCCAGTGTCTGTTCATAAGGGAACTGACCCTACATCACTGAATCAAACATGCCACTGCAATATGCCTGGTGCTTTGTGCACTAAAGTTGTCTGCTGAGCCAACACAGCTGTCATCACTTGCCCGTTGGAAAAGAAATGCAATTCCTTGGTGTATTCTGGGGTGGGCAATACTGGTGTGCGAGTTATAGCATTTATGAGCTCTTGGAAACAGCTTAGAATTTCTCCTGTCCATGTGAGGCATCCTTTCCTTTTCTGTGCTTCCTTGAGTTCTTGTAATAGAGGTGTTGTGTAACTGGAATAGTCAAAAATCCATGCTCTACAATAGTTAACAAATCCAAGAATTGCTGCATTTCTTTCACTGTTGTCGGGTGAATTTGCTCTACATAGGTCTTCTGTTGTGCTCACACTAAGAGGTCATCAACATACTGAATAAACATGCTGGGCATGTGTATATTGCCCAAATCCATATGTAGTACTCTGTTAAAAATACTGGGACTTGCAGTACCGCTGAAGAAGTCTGTGTTGGATCTTTGACCATGATAGGTCGCCCCTCTGAGATATTGAGAATCATGGTGCAATGGGATGGAGAAAAATGCATTCTTTGAATCAATAACTGTGAAATATGTGGTCTCAGTAGTTATACTACAAAGAATCGTCACAGGGTTTGGTACAACTGGGAAATCTGCGTCAACGATATTAATCAAGGGGTGCAAATCATGCATCATCCTGCAACTTGAACACTTTGCATTTTTGACGGGATATATAGCCCTATTACATTGGGACTCTAATGGCACTATAATGCCCTGATGCCATAATGCCTCAATTTTCGCATGTATCATCTCATCTGGCTCCCTTGCCAATGGATACTGTCGCACTCTACGCAACACTGTACCTGGCTTTAGCTTTATACATACTGCTCCTATGTTTTTGAAAGCCCTACATCATGGGGGTTGTCTGTCCATAAAGTGCTTGGGACCTGTGACAAATCCTCCTGTAAGTTTGCAGGCATGCGTTTAGCAACAATTATAGGACATTGGATATTCCTATGCTGAATTATAATTTGACACAGGCTACCAAACCTTCATGATCATTTCCCCTTCATTTTCGGCATCCTAAAACAACTGCCCATCAGTAGTTGTGCCGAGTCAATGCACAAAACTGTACACCTTCTTCCTCATCAGTCCATATGAGCACTACCTTGTAATCCACAATAAACACTCCTTCCAAATCTAGCGTAATAATGCTACCTGGAGCATGATCTTGGGGCATCGCATGGCAAAACAAAAATGCACTCTGCATGGCTTGTTTCTGATACCTGGCACCCAACTCAACAACACGGTCACTCATACATAAACCAATCCGGGTAAAATTGTATTTCTCTAGTGGCGAAATCACTGTACAATTCTTGTGTTATCTGCATCGCTCTAACATAACGGTGTAGAGCATACTACCCCTTCCATATTCACCTTGCTTAACAGATCCCTGTCTTGCATGTTCACCGGAGTTGCAGTTGAAAATAATAGTCGAGCTAACACCTATTTGTTATCTACCTTGATGGGTAAATCTTTTGTAAATGACCAAATGTATTGCCCCAGAGAACCCTTGTGTGTCCATTACTTTACCTGGTACGCGTAAGCGCCCTTCCTTTATGCATGATTTTATCACACATGTCAACCATTAAGAAAAATGATGTGTTGCCTATCTCTACACCTACCAGGGGTTCCTTTTCCGTGTCAGCAGTAACTGATAGGACTACGCACACCAAAGCTCTCTGTGGGCTGTCCTAATCTTGGTGGGTGTTCGAACAGGAAAGGGTTACCGCCCACCACACTTGCATCTTAGAATCGTGTCACTATGCCATGTGGTTAAACATTTTTATCCTATACCTGTGGTGCTGACTTGTGTTTGTTGTGTATACACAGGTGCACTATTTAATGCAAACGGATGCACCTGCTGTGGTTGCACCTGTTGTGGTAAGGGTGTCTGATACTGGGGCTGTTGTCCCTGCTGAGGCGTCTGTGCGGGTGATGTGCCATACGGGTCACTCATAGGCATCATCCTATAATGCTGTGGATACGGGACCACTGGGATATACATGGGGAACATACACAGCTGTATGCTTACCCCTACACACTCATGCAATATTACCCATTTTACCACATGACCAACACAGTTCTGGTCCACCAAATCTCGACCCTACTCTGCCAAATCCTCCTATCTCAATGGAAACCCCATCTTCCACAAGAATAACTTCCCTGATACCCTCCCTGGTAGCCACCCTGGTATCCACACTGGTACACACTATTATCTGGACAACTTTCATACTCACCTGCCCACTCCGGCACAATTCTGTGTTCCCTCGGTGCCCTATGCGGGTCCACCTGCCCTACAGGTGGCCCCGTAATTACCCCCTCATTACACAACTACGCCAGATTTTTCTGTACCAACTTTGCGTCAGCCTTCTGCGCTTTATCCACAAGTTCCTTCTGCCTCTCCTGCCTTCTTCTACAATGCTGTACTGAGATTGCCTGTATCTCTGCCCATCCCTTAGCCTTGATCCCCATTACCTTGTCCAAAATAGAGCACCACAAAACATGGCTTTGTACAGACCACTATCGTTGATTAACACTGATGCAAAGGTATTAGCAAAAATCTTGGCTTCACGGCTGTTAACATACATGTCGACGCTGGTACACCCAGAGCAGTCAGGATTTATCTCGGACTGGTCTACTGCTTTTAACCTTTTTGAGGCTTTTTTGCGTCATGTCGCAGATCAACCCACAGGCCAGGGCAGTCGCTGATTCCCTGGATGCGGAGAAGGCCTTCGATTCTGTGTCGTGAAGGTTCCTATTCGGTATTCTATGACATATTAGGTTTGGTAAAAACTTTGTCACATGTGTCCGGCTTCTGTATGCCTTCCCGGTGGCCACAGTCCGTAATTATGGTAGAGTGTCAAGGCCCTTTCGGTTGGGGTGCTTGGCGCGGCAGGGTTGTCCCCTGTCCCCATTATTGTTCGCATTGACGATTGAGCCCCTAGCGCAATGAATGCAGGATAGACATGGTCACAGAGGGGTCTGAAGAGCTGGTCCCCTTAAATAATATCATTATATGCAGACGACAATCTATTATACATCCGAGACCCAGACCACAATATAGGACCGAGGTCCTTAAATGTACACGTTATTCAGGTTAAAAAATAAACGAGGGACACTTTCGCCATTGACAGACAACGCGCTGAAACCAGCTAATTTGTTGGTTCCGATGGGTCTCTGACGAGTTTAAATATCTGCGTGTGCTGGTGTCTCGCTCACATCGTTCTCTAAATTGTGACAATTACGAGTCTTACCTCGACATTGTAACTGCTAAACTGCAGCTGTGGGCACGATTGCCTGTGTCAATGTATGGGAGCCTGTCTTTGCTCAAGATGATGGTGGTCCCTAAATTGCTTTAGTACTTTAGCACTATCCCAATATGGCCCGGAAGCTCATTCTTTACTAAACTTCGATCCCTGGATATTGACTGTTTGGGGGAGGGGGTTGCCCTGATGGGCTGGGAAGGGCTGACGGAACTATATCACAGAGGGGGCCTAGCGGCACCTGATTTCCGACATATAGTACATTGTAGCGCAGGTGCAATATTCCGGGCACTGGTATTCCACTACTCCAGGGTCGATACACCGAGCTCTGGAATCATATAGCGCAGCACCAACAGATCTTCGGTCAATCATCATTGGAGACCGTCATGTGGACTCCTGTACCTTTTACCCTGTCTGCACTACATTGAACGCGTGGTCAAGATTATTTAAAAAGTTAGATGCGAATGCCCTGTATTTTTGAGCGCTTCCCTTGGGGAATTAAAAAAATTAGCAGCGAAGAACGAGGATTTGGAAGGCCGCTCGAGGAGGAATAATGTAAGGATTATGGGAGTTCCGGAGTCTACAAATATTGACAACATGGAAAATGTGTTGAGCGGCTCTTGGTTGACATACTGGATAATCCCCCTCTGTCCAACATGCATATGGTGGAGCGTGCACATCGCTCATTGGCTCACAGACCACTTCCGGGCGCCTCAGAGCGACCCATCATTGCAAGAATTTTCTGTTACCGCGACAAGGACGTCATATTACGAACAGCCTGAGAGAAGAAAGAGCTAAGATGGGAGGGTTCCCCTATACGACTGCTTCCAGACTTTAGCCCGGCAGTCCAAGACCAAAGGAAGACCTTTCAAACAGCCAAAAACATCCTACGGAGTAAAGGGGTAAAGTACTCCATTATGTACCCGGCTAAGCTGCGGGTGCAATATAAGGGCTCAGTGATATTTTTCACTGCTCCAGATGCGGCTGAACAATATGCTAAGAATCTACCAGAGCCGGGGGGGGGGCCACTGCGACACCCATCTTGATTTGTTCCTGATATCCTTTGAGCAGTGATACTTTGATATTTGGGGGAGAGCACTGACAAGCCTAAAATCATGGGGAGCTGGGGGGGGGTATGTCTACTTTAGCCGTTGCCACATGGAGCGCTAGAACTGCCCTCAGAGCCCCGGTTGCCGCAGACACTACGGTTCAGTTTAGTTGTGGTTGAAGTTTGGTTGGTATGGTTGGGTTGGGGAAGTGGTTGAGGGGGGTGGGTTGGGAGCCGGTAGGTTATGGTTTCTGGCCTGGGTGGATACAGGGAGTGTGGTGGGGAGGGCATGGGTTAAGTAGCTCAAAGTTTTTGGGACAGTACATCGGTAGTATCATCTTAATGGTTCGCACATATTCTAACACAAGCACTAACCCACATGGGTCTTGGACCCTTTATATCATGCGCAACACAGATAACCCGAAGCTGGCAATCGCCGCATTCTGCTGCCTGTGGTCATGTCGGGGGCGAGGGATAAATTGAGTGGGCATCTCACAATAATGACTTGGAATGTGAGAGGGTTCACCAACCAAAAAAAGTCCCACCTCATAGCAAACTACAGCAGGAATCACAATGTAAATGTGTTATGCTTGCAGGAGACACATCTGGCAAATTACGCACGTCTCCCTAGGGTAGCGAGATGGGGCCTACATAGGTATTGCTCGTCCTACTCCTCACACTCCAGAGGGGTGGCGACCTACATACATAGATCCCTTCAATTTAGGTTACATGAGCAAATTAAGGATGAGGAGGGCCGCTATATCATTTTAGTAGGAGAGCTGCATGGTGTGAAACTACTAATTATGAATATACATGCCCCCAATGTGGACAATCCAGACTTCTTCTATCAATGTGCCAGTCACATACACAAATTTCTGTCTTATGAAATACTCTGGGCAGGTGATTTCAATCTAGCACTCACACTAGATTTTGACAGGTCAGCGACATCACAACAGGTCCCTCCACAGGCAGCTAAAGTATGGTCCTCTATTGCTGCGTATCACGACCTCCGCGATCTGTGGCGGGACGAGAACCCTACCTCTAGAAAGTATACCTTCTTCTCTGGGGTACATTGCAGTTCTTCCAGGATCGATTACATTATGACATCTACCCGTATTGCTAGGAAGGTTACAGGTACTAAGATGCTGCCCCGAACCCTCTCTGATCATTCGCCGGTGCTGGTCCACATTTCAGATCTTGCAGGTCCCTCAAGGCAGCTCCGGTGGCGTTTTAAAGCTACGTCCCTGGAAGACGGGCATTTCATGCTGACTTAGAGCGAGACATACAAACCTACTTTCTAGTCAATGTGGACTCAGTGCCTAGCCAAAGCACAATATGGGAAGCGTTTATGGTCTACGTTAGGGGGTGCTGTATATCAAGGGAGGGGGGTGTCCTGAAGGCGCTGCGGGGGTCCATGAATAGGCTGAAGGGCATTATACGCAACTTGGAGAATAAACAAAGTACCTCCGACAACGCAGCGATTCACGGAGAGCTGAGGGAGCGTAGGGAGGAATACCAACAGCTAGCAGCAAGCGAAGAAAAATTCCTAGGCGACCCTATAGCAGCAACAAGATACGGTGAGGGAGATGGCCCGAGTAGGACCCAGGCCTGGGCCATTTAGCGGGAACGGTAAATCGCCCCCATAGCAGAGATAACGGGAAGGGAAGGTGGTGTCGTCAAGGACCTGCAGGGGATAAATAAAGAGTTCTGTAACTACCATGCGCAACTATATACGTTGCGCCACACAGGTGGGCATGACAAGCTGACAGAATATCTAGATGAGGTGGCGCTGGGTTGGCTAGACAGTGAACAAGGTGGCGCACTAAATGCCCCTAGTACCGAAGAAGAGATCCCAGAAGCTATAAAGTCACTTCCTAACGGTAAGGCCTCTAGACTTGATGGCATCACTGCCGAATTTTATAAAGCTTACATTGACATTTTAGTTCCTCATTTGTTACATATGTACGAGGATGCTGTGGCGGGAGGTACTCTTCCCTGAATCCACCAGGTCGGCACTTGTGACTGTGCCCCGAAACCAGGTAAAGACCCCAGCCAGCTGGCGTCATATAGGCCACTGTTGATGATTAACACAGACAATAAAATATTAGCAAAGATACTAACCAACCGATTGCTACCACATATGCCAGGGCTGGTTCTTCCAGGCCAGGCTGGTTTTATCCCGGGCCGGTCCACACAGAATAACTTGAGACGCCTGTTCACTCTAATGCATAATTTCAACCCTGAGGTCCCTATAGCGGTTGTGGCCCTTGACGCCAAAAAGTCCTTTGATTCGGTTGAGTGGCTCTTTCTTTTTGTGTGTTGAGGCGCTCAGGGTTTGGCCTTACCTATATCAACTGGGTTAGATTACTTTACACTGCCCCCCGCTTGGCAATATACACGAGTGGTGTAATGTCTGAGTTTTTCTTCCCCACGCGTGGCACGGGTGTCCGTTTTCCCCAATCCTATTCGCTCTAGCCATGGAGCTTCTGGCGTGCCATATTCGGGAGCTACACGCACACCGAGGGGTTTGCGTAAATGCGCACCGAACTGTCATATCGCTATATGCGGATGACATACTATTATATGTCAAGCATCCCAAGCAGAATCTAGCTCCCTTAACGCAGGAGGTGCTTAGATTTGGGGAATTGTCCGGTCTTAAAATCAACTAGAACAAATCCTAAATCCTTCCTCTAACGCCGGGTGTGCAGCAAGCTGACGTGGGCGATGACTTTCGTTGGAGCCCCCGCGGTTTGCGCTATCTGGGTATCATCATCACCACGGACACCAGTATGTTGTACAGGGATAATTATATAAAAGTCCTCGAGACCCTGGAGCAGAAGGTAGACTCATGGATCCTGCTTTCCATCTCCCAGGCAGCGCGCATGGCCTTAGCTAAAATGGTAATTTTTCCCAAGATGCTGTATATTTTCAACAACGTCCCCATATGGCCCCCTGGTCTGTACTTGACCCGTACTAAGAAAATGATGTTGAAGCTGGTGTGGCGGGTAAACAATCCTGTATTGCATATGGGACCCTAACTTCAGCATATGAGCATGGAGGGTTGGAGTACCTCGATATGTACTGATACTATGTAGCAGCCCAGTTACAGTATATCGCGGGTTGGAACCCCCCAAACCCTGCCTATCCACATACCATGCTGGCGAAAGCAATTTCCTTCACGCATAATCTAATGGGAATGCTCTGGGGAGATAGAGGTACTGACCCAAGGGGGGAGGTCCAACCGATAGCTGTGACGTGTAAAGCATGGGAGTGGGTACGTCGTTTACAGGAGACTACACCTCACTATCACCCTGAGTTGCCCATATATAATGTTGTTGGCATACCACTTGCGCATGAAAAATCAAGGGCAGTCAGCAGTACCAGCACGCCGTGTTGGAGATCGAGTGTTTCGAGTGTTTCTTCCTGCTTCATCGTTTGGAGGCGTGTGCTCAGAGGCGTGTCCCGAGCCCTCCATCTGACTTACCCTCAGTCCTCCGCGAAGCGGACCGCAAAGGGACTGACAAGGGCAGTCAGCAGTCCGCGGGCCCGCGCGACAGCGCGCTGATTTCAACACTAAGACACTCACTACATCGATCCCCTGCTTTCCAGGCCTGGAGGATGGCAGCCCGGGAAGATTTCGTAAAGCGGAAACTTGAGCTGGAAGATCAGGACGATCAGGACAAGCGCCTGCTTAGAAACGGCAAACCTCGCCAGCTGCCGCCCCACAACAAGGACCATGTAACCTCACCGGAAACCGTGGAGCAGTTGGCTACTCAGAGGCTTCAACAGATCTCCCGCATCAAACACGCGGGTAAAGTATTACAGCCAAACTCTACCCGTCCAGCCGAGCTGAACGAGGTAAGTGACCCTATGTTTCTCCTGATTGAATCCTTGGGTTCGGTTGGTCCGCCGTCTTTGACGGCGCTAACTGCAGAAAATAAACTGATTTCTCCTCAAGATACGACACTAGTAACAACGTGTCCCGCGACTCCCTACACACCTTCCCCACCTTTACCCAACAAGGAGGTCCACGGCCCAGAAATAAGGTGGGAATGCTCGACAAATTCGGAGTCGATCTCACTGTGTGGTGAGGGAGCGCAAGAGACCGCGCCCAAACAACTTATGACCTTTTCACGGGACACGGATTGGGGCGGAAGTCAGACGCCGCCCCGCATTCTAAACTCCCCCATGGAACAAGCATTGCGCACAGGCGATAAGAAAACTCCTCGGATCGATCCATCCCCGCTCTCACTCCCGGGGGAGCAGGTAGTGATCATGGTACACAACACAGAGGCAGTGGAGGAAGTGGACGACTTATGAACACCACCGGGTCTAGAAGACTCCCCTTCTTCTCCCCATTCGTTGTGTGAACCGGCTGAAGAGGAAAGAAGGGAAGAACATAGGCGGCCTGAGATTTCGGGGATTGACCTGGAAGAGGGGGGATGACCAAGCCCTAGCTTCCCGCTCTCGGGAAGTATTGCCGAAACCCTGCTCCAACTCCAGTTCAATGAAACTACTTCCATTTCTACCCAATATCCCCCCCCCCAGCTGAACCTAATGCGGTTAATGTAACCGCAAATGCACAACAGAATTTGAACAAATTGCCGAAAACTTCTGGAGGTAGTCACAAGATGTCCTCCCGTAGGACGGTGAGGGCCAAGCCTCCGTACAAAAGAGGACAGATGGGGGGGGGAACAAACAATCCCTCATTGTATGTCAACCCTGAAAGAGTTTTTTGGAAAAAAAATACGAATGGAGGGCGAAGGTTACCACGACGTTTCAGACGCAGAACTCCTGGCCATAGTCGAAGATAGAGCCATGCACCTCTCAAACCCGATCCTTCCTGCCAACACGACTGCCTTGTCGGAGAATTCGAATAATAGTGCTCCGCTTTTAATCGCTCAAGGGAGTCGGCCCCCCAACATAATAAACATGGGAAAAGAAGCTGTAACAGGGAGAGTTCCCACAGAACTCGATAAGGGCGCTGGAACCCACGTCCTGTTGAATAGGAGGTCTGTCTCTCCACATCTGATTACCAAGTTAGCCCACGTAGAAAGTGGGACCTTGAGAAGTGCCACCTTGATTACTGGCACCCCACCCTGCATGAACAACCAAGCAGAGGGATCGGGATTGCCAGGAACCCTAGCGGGGGAGATTTATCCAATCCCGGCATTGGTAAGCGGTTTCCCTGCGCTACATAAAGTGACTGAGCCCTCTTACCCTCGATCTTTGGAGACTAGCATGGAACCACACTCTGGAGGGGAGGGCCCTCAGTATGAAAAAAGCTTAGGCCCCCACCAAGATCGTGGCTCTTCGACACCCCGCAGATGTCAAGGCGAATCTCCTGCTAGCCAAGAGGCTAAAATCCCCTCGAAAAAAGAGGATCTCATGACTATCCTATCTACAGTCACTATCGCGCTGGCCCCCTTCGGGAAATTATATGAAGCCATTAGCGATACCTTAAAAGACCAAACCACCCTGATCGCACATATGCACACCAAACTGAACTTCCTGGAGGGGTTCATCACTGCTTCTCAGCAGCACAAAGGCGATGACAGGAGAGGTTTGGAGTCTACCCGGGAGATAGAAGTGGGCATTCGGCCAACCGACAGACCCCTACCTTTGGCGAAATGCGTAGTTCAGACAGAGCAAAGTATAAAGGGAGTCCTGCCTTTGAACGGATCGACTGATAAACCAGGAAGGAAAAACGGATCAGTGGCTTTTACCCTACCAGAAGGAGCAGCGATTCAAACAACTACGAAACCAATAGACTTCGCCAAAATGAAAATCCCGTCCACCTTTGAAATATTTCAACATAAAGGCCAAAGTGAACCGGTCTGCAAGGGCAAAAAGGCTTCAAGACACAAGCCCCCTCAACAGCCCGCACAAAAAGACAAAGCAGAGAGTAGAGGTCTAAGTAACCAAGGTAAACCAACTCCACCTACACAAAATCGCCAAGTCTTCAAACTAAAACCCCCGGACAAGACGCAGCGGGCTATACGGAGCCTAGAGAGGTCGCGAGAGGATTCCTGTAACTCTATTGACCTAATGAATATGAGTACATATACGGTCGAGGAATCAGAACCAGAAACTCTGCTAGCGCCGAATCAACAAAGAAAAAAACCTGAAAGTCGCGACAACAGAGAATCGGGTGAACCGAAATCAAAAGCCCTGCTCCTTGATTCTCCCTCGTCCTCGCCGCGAGCATTAGAAAAAACCTCTCTGCCACAGAAAAGTCCAAGTAGGAAGCTGAGACAAGCGCGGGGTAAGGGGTCCCTTGGGAGAAATCAAGATGAAGATCACTTCCGAGACCCACAGCAAAGATCACGCTCTCCCGGGGTAAAAAACCCTTGGGTCCAACAGGATAGAAAAAAGAACAGGAGCCCTCCTATGGACAATTCCAAATGCCGCTATAGAACCAAGGTTCATGCACTGTCGGGATCAACAAGGCGGCGAGCTGCTGGAGCCTCTCGAACTAATCGTTCTCCCTCGCCAAGGCAAAGGAAAATGACGACAAGAACTTTCAAATTGCAAAGAACACTTGAAAGACTGGATAGCTGGACACTGAACCGTAAGGCTCTATTCAAACTGTTCCAGGAGAGTCGGTTGTCTAATATCGACGTCACAAAAGACATAAAAATCTTGGAACCGAATCCTAACGGAAGAAAAGACAGTTCGTTCCTACACATAGGATCGATCTATATCCAAGACCAAATCTGGAAAGCAAGAGCAGAATTGTACAATCTTGGTTTCGACCTGTCATATGCGGTGGAGGGCACAACGTCGAAGTTGTCCCTGCAGGAGCAGTCTTACTTTCGACCTAGACAGCAGGAACCTGCTCGAGGCCTGCGGCCTCTCAAGACTCCTACCAGGGAACAAGCTTTCAGTAAATATGTTGAAAACAGGCCTCGGCGAGAATCTAATATTTGGAACACTCGTCGGGATGCGAAAAGGAGTTTGAGTTTAGAGAGGGGACTCTCTCTGGCACCTCACTCGACACACAGAACCTTTCAACGTGTGGAACATATAGACGCGACAACGAAGCAGGGCAGAAGTTTATTTGAAAAAATTGACCCTATAGCGGAGGGATTGAGATACAACCTGGACCCCTCGAATCCCCTAGTCAACAGGCAGTAGCCACTAGAGAGCCTATCTAGAGTTTCTTTCACGAAGGCATCGGTTCCCCTGGAACCCCCGGAGGGGGCACTGAAATTGGGATCGTGGAATACCAGAGGATTCGCCCACTTAACTGTTACATCAGATGTCAACTTTGGGAGTTTCGATGCCTTATGCTTGCAGGAAACATGGCTAATTGAGCCTCCCACGCGGGACGGTTTTCAAATGGCACACTCACCTGCCCAGAGAAGTGAGAGAGGTAGACCAAGATCTGGGCTTATTACCGCCATAAGAGTGGGCTCAAGCTTGTCACTGTCAAAGACACTTTTGGCTTCGGAATTCATTCTGGCGACGCTCTTGGAGTGGGAAAGGACGGAAGGGTCCTTGGAGCTTAACCAAAGTACCGAGATCCTCTTGATCAACGCCTACTGGAACCCAAAGCGAGTGACTAACGACTACTTCATAGCTCAAATCGAGACTCTAATTGATGATTTCCTGATAACATCTAATTCCAGTGACGTGATCATTGCAGGAGACCTGAATATCGACCTAACCCTTCACTCTACGGTGCTCCAAAGTAGAAATAACAGGTGGCACAATCTTTTAAAAGCAAGAGAGATGCACATCCTCAAGCAAAAAGAAGTGAAGGAGCTCAAAATAATTCCATCATGGGAGAGAGTGGATCAATCTGCAATAATAGACTACATTCAAGTTTCGAGGAGCCTACTGCCGCTGCTTACATCCTTTGCAATCACCAGGACGCAGCATAGTGATCACAACTTGCTTACCTTCTCGTGGTACTCACGGAGAAGAGAGGCGGTTTATAACGCTCAGAACCTGGTAGTAAATCAGAGCGGGAACAGGTTGAGACTGTCTGAAGTGGCTATCACCAATATAACCACCCAATACAAGGCACGTAAAATGGTTGAGCATTTATGCCCGGCAAGTCGGATCGAATACTCCCCCCTGCTGCAAGTATACCAACGGAAAAAAGGAGTGTCGAAACAGGGAAACAAGGTTCCACTCCACACATATAATGAACAGCTAGTAGCCCGAAGAAAGGGGGTCAGAAAATTGCAACGGGAGGCAGCTAAATCAACGTCACTAAGAAAGAAGGACGAAGCTATCATGGCATTAAAAAATTACAAAGCTTGGCTTAAGTCAACAAAAGCAAATAGGATCCAGGCAGACGCGGAAAACATGCTGCGCGCTATCAGTGGTCACAAGGCACGTGATTTCTGGTCACTAATCAAGGGCAATTCTAAATTAGTAAATCAGGCACTGCAAAACTCGATTGGTGAAAAGACATGGACATCCCACTTTGAAAATCTTTATGGAATTCCGGATAAGGATAAAGAGAGCGAAGCCCCTAGTTTTGGGGAACGATGGGAAATCCCTCTGGACCTGTCCACAATCAAAATGAAATTAAGACTTCTCCAGCATGGGGTCTGGCATGGATTCACATGCTCATGAATATTCCCCGTCGTCAGGCTGGGAATCCTCGGTAAAGAAAAAACCAGTATCAGTTTCGTTTCTGATCTGACTTTCGTAGTAATAACCAATCACTGGTCTCTGCGTCATACTGACCACAGCCAATGACTGCCCTCTACCTAAGCCCCACCTCTGGCAGCCATCTTCAGATTTTTACCGCACGTTCATGTGTTGGGATCCTCGTGCTATTGCTCTCGAGCGTTAGTGCTATTTTTTCACGTTTTTTCTCAAAAACTTCGTTTTTTCGGTCAAAAGAGCCTCAAGCTCCACCGACTCACTATCCGATTAACGGGGACCCGTGTCGGATTCGTCTGCGCCCCTCAAGGGTGAAGATTCGTCGAGCTACGCTTTTGGAGGACTCCAGAAGTTTCTCAGGCCTGGTCATGGCCCAGGAGAAGGGAAGCTCAACGCCCGGAAAGCTGTTCAGGGTCTGCCCTGGATGCCAGCTGCAGAACGTCTTCAAGGAGGACGAACACTCCTTTTGTCTCTACTGCCTACATGAGGACAAGACGCACGTGGAGAAGGACTGTGCGTTTTGCGGCAACATGTCGGAGCGGACCATGAAGGACCGCCATCAACGTCTCGCCAACTGGCTAGAAGGAAAGAGCCCGTCCGGCGAGAAGAAGAAGAAGAAATCTGAGCGGTCTTCTAAGACCTTTGAGGACGCCCCGGCGACGGGGGTCCAACATAAGGCCAAGCACCGCGAGTCCGCTGGCACCGGGAGCGCCGAACGGTCGGGCTCTACGGGCGCCAGGCAGGGCGCACCGTCCCCGGCACCATCAACCACGAGCCAACGCTCTGGGTCGGGTAAGAGGAAGGCCGAGCACCCGGCGAAGCTCCTGGAGAGGCCCCGGTCGAGCTCGAAGGCCCCATCGGAGGGGGAGCGAGGCGGTGTCCCCCCCCTCAAGGATAAGGCGGTGAGCGCACCTAAGGTGGTGAAGGCCTTAATCCATCCGGCCAAGCCCTCTATCGAAACTGTCGCGGCGGCCCTGGCTCAGCCTGTGCAGGCTACACCAGTGGTGGCGACCTCGGGGCTCAGAGTCTCCCTGCCACCTCGGAGGGAGTCATCTTTTGTGCCCATCGATAGGACCCCCGCGAAATCCCCCGTGGGGAAGAAAAAGGGGGGGCAGGGCGTCGTCGTAGATTCGGCCTCAACCTCGGATGAGGAGCTGGTCGAAGTCTTAAGCCACGGCCTCGGCGTGGAAGAAGACCGACCCGTCGGGATGGAGCCCGACGCAGGTGACGACGACATCGTCGAGGGTACCGACGGGGCCCCTGATCGCCCGTCGGATTCCCCTCTGCCAGCGCCGCGAGACAACTCGGCGGCCATTTTGTTGGCTATACAGTCCTTATGCACAGTGATAAGGACGAGACTACCGTTGCCGACGGAACCTCTCCCGTCGGGGGACCCAGAACCGGGACCTTCTGGTGTTCCCCCTACCAAGAAAAGAAGGATCCACCCTCCGCCTCCTTTTCAACCGTCGCGCCCCTTCCAGCCCTCCTCCCCGTCCACCCGAGGGGATGATACGGGGACTGACACGGCAGCGACGGGTACGGACGACGAGGTATACGATGAGGATGTACCGTCGTCGCCTCCCACCAGGGCTTCTCCGCCCGACGAGATTGGATCGTTCCACTCCATGATCTCCAGGGCATCCGAGCTTTTTCAACTCTGCCCTGAGGAGAAGAAGAAGGAAGGTTTCCTTTATCAGCGGCGCGAGGCCAAGAGGAAGACGGTCCTCTCAGTGCCTCTATTGGACGACATTTGGGATGAGGGCCTCACCCTCCTCAAGAACCCTTCCACGACGCCAGCTAGAAGAGACCGGTACGAGAAGAAGTAACGGGTCCCGGACACGGCCCCCCTGTGCCTCCGGGCGCAGCCTACCCCGGACTCCGTCGTCTCCGCGGCGGCCAGGAAGATAGCGGGGGGGGGGGTGCGGCCTCCGCGTCGACTTCCCCACCGGACGGTGAGGGAAAGAAATTGGACGCTATGGGACGCAGAGTCATCTCGTCGGCAGCGACGACGATTAAAGCGGCCAACGCCTTGGCTATCGTGGCCCGCTACGACAGGGAGCTCTGGTACAAACTGGCTCCCCTGCTGGACTTCCTGCCGGACGACAAGAGGACAGAGGCCCTGGAGATCCTGCAGGAAGGTGAGGTGGCTTCGGACCACGCCATTACCGTTGCGACGGACATCGCCGACACTGGGTTCCGCCAGTTGGGCAACGGCGTTTGCCTTAGGCGGCGGGGATGGCTCAAGGCTACGGACTTCCGTCAAGACGTTCAGACCAGAGTCCTGGACATGCCCTTCGATGGGAACAACCTGTTTGGCAAAACAGTGGACGATTCCCTTCAGGCCATTAAAGCGGACACTGAGACGGCCCGGGCCCTGGGAGTTCTGCAGCAACGACGGACGCCCTTTCGGAGCAGCGGAGGCAAGGGCGCCTCCAAAATTTCCGGCGGCGGTTTCTCCTCCTACCGTCAAGCGGCCCGCTCGTCGGCTCAGGAGGCCTACAGAGGACGAGGCAAGTCTGGCGGACCCCGCCGTCGTCGCCAAGGAGGTCAAGGCGGCAAAGCCTCGTCGAAGCAGGATTTAACCGGCCGTGGGGTCGGGCCCCCACCGAAGCACTCCGGTGGGAGGCCGGCTGGTGAGTTTCGTCAGCGTGTGGGAGTCCATCTCCACCGACCGTTGGGTGCTGGACGCCTTGGCCCGGGGCCACGCGCTCGAGTTTCAAAGAAGGTGTCCGCGCGTCCCCCCGTGCCCAGGAAAGAACTTCACGTCCCTCAACTTCTCCTGGAGGTAAAGGCGATGCTCAGGAAGGGCGCCATCGAACTCGTCCCAAAGAGGCTTTGGGGCTCCGGAGTGTACTCGAGATACTTCCTCGTGAAGAAGAAGACGGGGGGATGGCGCCCCATCCTGGACCTGCGACGTCTGAACAAGTTCATCAAGGCGCAAAAGTTCCGGATGGTCACCCTCCAGCGCGTCCTGGGTCAGCTGGAGGAAGGAGACTTCCTGTCGTCGTTGGATTTGGAGGATGCCTACTTCCATATTCCCATCCTAAAGGGGCACCGAAAATTCCTCAGGTTTGTGGTCCAAGGGCGTCATTACCAGTTCAAAGCCCTCCCCTTCGGTCTACGGTCGGCACCCAGGGTGTTCACCAAGTGCCTTGCACCGGTGGCGGCACAGCTGCGCCGCGAGGGGATCCACGTCTACCCCTACCTGGACGACTGGCTCATCCGAGCCAAGACGAGGGAGCTCGCCGTGGTTCACACGGCAAGGACCGTCCAACTTCTCACGGACCTGGGATTCTCTGTGAACTACGCCAAATCCCACCTGGTACCCGCGCAAGACGCTCTGTTTCTGGGAGCGAGGCTCAACACAGTGTCCCTTCGGGCCTCCCCGTCGGAGGAGAGGACCAGGACCATCCTGGGCAAGGTGCAACGGATGTTGGTGGCCGACGCGGCCAAGGTGAGATCCATCAAGTCCCTCCTCGGTATGATGTCCTCCTGCATCTACCTCATTCCCATGTGCAGGCTCCGGATGCGCCCGTTGCAGGAGTTCCTGGACGCGCGCTGGATCCAAACGACGGGCAGCTTCGAGGAAAGGATCACACTCGACGAGAGTTTCCGACGAGCGATCCGGTGGTGGGGCACCCGCGCGCATCTGACGGCGGGCATGGACTTCCAGACCCCAGCCCACCAGGAGACAGTGACCACGGATGCCTCCCTGGAAGGGTGGGGAGCGCACACCGAAAATCTGCACGCAAGGGGCCTTTGGCTCCCGACGGAGAAATCCTTACATATCAACGTCCTGGAGCTCCGTGCAGTGTTTTGGGCCCTCAGGTCCTTCCTTCCGTCCCTCAAGGGCAAGGTGGTGAGGATCTTCACCGACAACACCACCACCATGTTTTACATCAGAAAACAGGGTGGAACCAGGTCCCCAGCACTGTCCAAGGAGGCGCAGGACCTGTGGCATTGGGCAGTCGCCCAAGGGATGTTTCTGGTGCCGTTTCATCTGGCAGGGACAAAAAACACCATCGCCGACTCACTCAGCAGGGAGCTGCGCTCGTGCCACGAGTGGGAACTATGGCAGGATCTAGTGGATCGCCTCTTCCGACGGTGGGGCACACCCCAGATCGACATGTTTGCGACGGCGACGAACTCCAAGTGCCGGAGGTTCGCCAGCAGGTTTCCCCAGGCGAGGAGCATGGGCGATGCTTTCTCGTTCCCCTGGGAGGGCCTGTTCCTCTACGCGTTCCCTCCTTTGCCACTGCTAATCCGGCTAGTCAACCAGCTCAAGAGGTCACGGTGCAGGATGATCCTCGTCGCACCTGCGTGGCCGAGGCAGATATGGTTCCCGGACCTTCTGGACTTGTCAGCGTCCCCGCCAATCAAGCTGCCGGTGGACGCGGATCTGCTCTCCAGGGAAGGAGGCGCCATCCTCCACCACGACCCGAAATCGCTGAACTTGCAGGCCTGGCTCCTGCAGCGCTAGAGTTTGGAGGATACGACATACCGGCCGACTGCAGAGAGGTTCTTGCAAAGGCCAGGGCGTCCTCGACTCTTAAATGCTACGGACACAAATGGAAGAGGTTCTCTGTCTGGTGCCACGCACAGAAGATTAACCCTCTACGGATTACGGCTCCCCAAGTTCTGCCGTACCCGCTGACGCTGGCCAAAGCTGGACTGGCACACGCGTCCATCAAGATTCATCTTGCTGCGATCTCCCGATACACCAGAACCACGGGACGGACGTCCTTGTGGTCTCATCGTCTGGTGAAAGAGTTCATGAAGGGACTGTTCAGATCGTTCCCGCCGGTGAGGGCTCCGGCCCCGGCGTGGGAGCTCAACGTGGTGCTGACCAAGCTCATGGGACCTCCGTTCGAGCCTCTGCACTCAGCTCCGTTGAAATTTCTGTCGTGGAAAACAGCGTTTCTTGTGGCCATCACCTCCGCACGACGAGTGGGAGAGATCCAGGCCCTTTCCTGCAAGGCCCCGTACTTGACTTTTCACGACACGAGGGTAGTGCTCAGGACGCACCCCTCCTTCATGCCCAAGGTACCGTCGGACTTCCATCTCAACGAACCCTTGGTGTTGCCTGTGTTCTTCCCGTCGCCTTCGTCGCCGGCTGAGAGGACTTTGCACTCGCTGGATGTGGCTAGAGCGCTGAAGTTCTACGTGGACCGCACGAAGTGTTTTCGGAAGACGTCACAACTCTTTGTGAACTTTGGACCTGTCAATCAGGGGAAGGCTCTCTCGAAGGCTTCCGTTTCCAGATGGCTCTCCGGCTGTATCATGTACTGTCACCGGTTGGCAAACCGACCGCTGCCTGGCCGTCCGAGAGCCCATTCCACCAGAGCGATCGCAGCTACCACGGCGTTCCTATCTGGTGTGCCCCTGCTGGACATATGCAGGGCTGCTACGTGGAGGTCGACGCACACCTTCACGAAATTCTACTGCGTCGACCGGGATTCCAGGGAGGAGTCCAGGGTCGGCCAAGCAGTGCTGCGCAACCTGTTCGCCTGAGGTGAGCCTGGTGAGGAGGTAAGATGCTTAATGTTGAGTTTGATGTGATGCTTAATATTGAGCCTTTGCCACCTCCCGTGGTTGTGCATGTGTGTACTGCTATGTATTCTTTATTCATGAGCATGTGAATCCATGCCAGACCCCATGCTGGAGAAGGAACAAGTTACTTACCTGTAACTGTTGTTCTCCAGCATGGGTCTGGCATGGATTCACATGCGAACCCTCCCCCCTACCCCTCTGCGGCTCTTCACTTGGTCATACTGCCACTTCACGTGCTTCCAAATCTGAAGATGGCTGCCAGAGGTGGGGCTTAGGTAGAGGGCAGTCATTGGCTGTGGTCAGTATGACGCAGAGACCAGTGATTGGTTATTACTACGAAAGTCAGATCAGAAACGAAACTGATACTGGTTTTTTCTTTACCGAGGATTCCCAGCCTGACGACGGGGAATATTCATGAGCATGTGAATCCATGCCAGACCCATGCTGGAGAACAACAGTTACAGGTAAGTAACTTGTTCCATCTCAATGGTTCCAGGGCGGCAGGACCGGATGGAATAACCAATTTTGATATAAAAGATAAATTGGATTTCTGGGCACCTTTCATCAAGGAGGTATTTTCAAACTGTGTAAGCCTCTCGTCCATTCCTGAATCATGGAAAAAGCGATCCTGGTTCCCATTTTTAAAAAGGGAGCTAAAGATAATCCTGCACATTATCGCCCCATCGCGTTACTAGATTCCATAGGAAAACTTTTCGGTGCCTTAGTCCTGGATAACTTTAGCAACTGGATCTCCGTGACTGGCCTGTCGGACCCCCTGCAGGCGGGTTTCGTGAAAAACGTCGGTACAACGGTTAACATCTTGGCGGTGAGCATACTAAAAGCCAAAGTGTTCGAGGGCAGTCCGAAGATATACATGGCATTTATCGACCTGGTGCAGGCATTCGATCGGGTAGACAGGCAACGTCTTTGGGCAAAACTGCAACTTCACGCCTGTCCCCCAAGGATACTGGAGCCCATAAAGGCCTTGTATACGGACACCTCAGTATGTATCCGGTTGAACAACCAAGGCCTCCTATCCTCTTGGAGGAAAACGGTAAGAGGGGTAAAGCAGGGATGCCCTTTAGCCCCCGCTCTGTACAATGCATACACGGCCGATTTCAAAGAGTATGAAGCCAGAGTCCGGATGTTCCCTCCTACACTGGGATCAAGTAAAATCTCACGCCTACTATATGCGGACGATATAATACTCTTCGACGTAACCCCGATTGGCCTCCAGAGGCAGATAAACAACCTCGACTCCTACCTGAAGGAAAATAACCTTTTGATGAATTTGGAAAAAACTAAGATCATGATTCTGGGTGGAAAGGAAAGGAAGTTGGAGAAATTCACATGGGTGATAAACAACACTAAAATCGAACTGGTGGACAGCTTCAAATACCTGGGCGTTATCATCAACAAGAATAGTAAGGAAACAGCGATGCAGGAAAGCATCATGTCCAAAGCAAGACTGCTCGTTTCACAATCCCGAGCAATACTGAAAAAATATGGAAAATTTACTATGGCGCCAGTGGTGACTTTCTATAAGTCTAAAGTAATTCCAACGCTCACTTACGGGGTAGAAGCTTTACCGAACCTTCCAATTTCCTTTTGGTCCAAACTGGAAGGATTCTATTGGAGAAAGGTTCTTAATCTTCCCGACTCGCTACCAATTGTGCTATTAAGAAGGGAACTTTCTTTACAATCCTTGACCTCCATTGTGACCCGTAACAAAGTCATGCTATTTCGAAAGTCTCGACTTCCAAGCCCCCCACTGATTATGCAAGAAATTCAGCAAGAAATTCAGTTGGGAACATGCAAAACGTTAACAAAATGGGCGCCAGAGATCGACGCAATCCTAGAGGGCGCTGGAAGCTGTAAAGATGAATTAATACACAACCCTTCCAAGTTCAAACTGCGTCTATTACAGCAAGACTGGATTGACACCTTAGAAAAAGCAGCCGCATCAAAATTGTTCACAGATTTGCCTCCACAGTTGACTAAAGTGAACGAACTTAAGCCTTACTTGATAAAAGGGCCGGATCCCAGTTTCAGGGTTAACTTTTTAAGAATCCGTTTGAACATCCTACACACAAGGGAAGTCCTATTCCGAAGAAAGTTGGCATCGGATGAAGTTTGCAGATTCTGCAGGAAGCTAGAGATGGCAGAAACCACAAGGCATCTCTTGCTTAACTGCTTAGGACTCACAGGCCCTCGCTTGAGACATCTGGGGCATTTGTTCAAAAACCTACACGTCTATGATGAAGAAGAATGGTGGTGTCGGCTTCTTAGTGGGGTGAAGACCACTTGGGTGATTGCGGTGGTGGGCTTCTTTCGAGAGATTAAACTGCTTACCTGACGGGAGTACGTGTGTAGGGTTATCAGCTGGGTGTCCTCACACTAACTGCTCTGGGGGGGACGCGGACCCAGTCTCTGACTTTGGATTTTAGATCTCGAATTTTGAATTTGAACTAGATTCGAAAAATAATTGATCTGACAGAGCCTTTCGGGGAACTTTGAGATGCATGGGGCTCTGGACAAAGATTGTCTTAGTCTTTGCAGGGAATCTGGATCAGTTAATGGGGGGACCTCTCTATCTCTCCTTTCCTCTTTCCCCTCCTCAATTTTGTAAAAATTGTTTTATACAATTAAACAAAAAAAAATAAAAAAAAAAAATTTAGGGAACATTTTACTATATTACAGGTGCAGACACTGGGGGATATAGTGCACAGCTGGTGGTTTATACGGTGGGAAGAATTATGTGCCAGAGGGGAACATAATGCGGTGACTCAGCGTCAGTATTATAGACTCAGAGGGATATTAATATCTAAATGGTCTGACTTCCGAAAGCCCCAGGCCCCCTTCCGGCACAGCAACATATCGTCAATCCGTTGACCACCCGTAAGCTAGTTTCCTCCATTTACAGATTGATTCAGAGTGGGGCGGGTGTGAGACAGGCAATGTTCAGGAACGCGTGGGTGGCCTCCCTAGGCGATACTCTAGTGCAACTCAATGGAAACTCATATGTATGCAGACCCGCAAGATTTCCTTCAATGCCCGATATAGAGTGACACATTACATTTTTGCACCAGGTTTACTACACCCCACTGAAGCTGAGTAGAATTTACCCTGGCAGCGCTCCGGGGTGCAGGAGATGTGGTGGGGAACCGGCTGACTTTTACCACATTGCATGGAGCTGTCCGCGTATAAGACAGTTTTGGTGTGAGGCTGAGGGTGCCATGTCTGAAATGCTTCCAACAACACAGCGTTTTTCGCCTGCATTATGGCTTCTGGCTTTGATTGAGGATGGTTCCCGCACTGAGAAGAAACTTTTGGGAATGGCATTGGGAGTGGCTAGGCATTTAGTGGCTAAGATGTGGGGTAAAATGAACCCTCCAACATTTTACTCCTGGCTAGAATGTATGAAAGTATGTGAATTTGGAGAATCCAGATATGTTGCAACCATGCCGGCCATGAGCCACCCTATTGACTACTGGCCTGCATTTAGACGATATGAAGCGGACACTGCCTCCCGGACATATTCACCGAGGGGAAGCCCAAGATGATACATGGACACTGGGGGGGAGGGGGGGGCAGGGAGCTCTCCTTTCCTTTTTCCTGGGCTCACGACACGAAATCAACTAATAAGGTTACTCACCGTAGTGACCACCTTACTCCTAGTCCATAGTCCCCTTTCCTCCATACTTATGAGACATTCCTCCGTCCTGTGGGACGGGACCGGAGCACTTTGTAAAAAGCATCACATTTTTCAAAAATGTGTCCTTCCTCTCTCTTTACGCGGGGTACCGCACGCAGCCGTAACCCTGCCCTCCTTAGCTCCGCCCAGCGCATCGCCCATCAGTCCTTTTCTATCACCTTTAAGCAATAACAAAGGCACCTTATTACGGGGGACGGCTGGTGGGCATATGGAGGAAAGGGGACTATGGACCAGGAGTAAGGTGGTCACTACGGTAAGTAACCTTATTATACTCCTACATCCCGTCCCCTTTCCTCCATACTTATGGGAGATTCCCAAGCATTCCTTACAGGAATTACGGGTGGATGGAAAACTCCTTACTGAAAAAGGTTTTTAAGCACAGCCTGGCCAAACTGAGCATCAACTGAGCATCAGACCTGGAGCCAGGTAGCCACTTTCGCGATGGTCTCCCAGGGGACACACTTTTGAAAGGCAACAGCAGCTGCCTTGCACCGTACCAGATGTGCATGAACCCCTTTTGGAGGTTTAAGACCTTAAACAGCGTAAAACTCTGCGGATTACCAAAGGTCACCAAGAGTTGAGAAGAACTCCTAAATTCAGATGTTCTGTCCAGATAGAATTTAAGAGCTCTTCTAACGTCCAGGCAATGCAACACCCTCTCAGTCTCTGAGGCTGGGTTTAGAAAGAAGACAGGCAAGGAGATTGACTGATTCAGATGAAAATCAGAGACCACTTTTGGAAGGAAAGAAGGATTCGTCCTCAGGACAACCTTATCCTTATGAAAAACCAGAAAGGGATGCTCCACCGACAAGGCTTGGAGCTCACTCACACATCTTGCCGAAGTCACAGCGACCAAGAAGGACACTTTCCACGAAAGGTGCTTAAGGTCTACAGTAGCCATTGCTCAAAGGGCTTATGGCACAAGGCCGTAAGGACCCCGTTCAGATCCCACGTCGGATGCGGTTTGTGAACAGGAGGGTAAAGGCGCATTAGACCCGCAAAGTGCCTTTTAACCACTGGGTTTGCCAGTGAAAAAGAGCAGTGATCCCTGGATAGGTATGCGGCAACAGCCAAAAGATAAGTCCTGTATGTCAAGACATGGATGCTCGACTCTGCTAGATGAGAGACAAAGGACAGCACTGTGTCGATAGTAGCCCCCCTGAGGTCCAGCTATCTGGCTAACCAGGAGTGGCAGAACCAAAGAAATTTGCTCCTGTATTGAGATCTCGTTGAGGGCTTCCTGGCCGCCTGAATAATACGCATGTTATCAGCGGACAAGTTGAGGTGTTCTAAAGATCTGAACTCAGGCACCATGCCGCCAAGCTGAAAGATTGTGGGGAGGGGTGCCACAGCTGCCGATCTCTCTGATGAAGCAGGTCGGGAACCAACGGAAGCCTGATCGGTGCACACACCAACAGATGCTGAAGCTCAGAAAACCAAAACCTGGCCGGCCACCATGGTGCTATGAGCAGAAGAGAACAGTTCACTGTGCTCCTCAGCTTGCACAGCGTCCGATGAATCGGAGGCAGAGGCGGGAAAGCATAGGCTCTCCTGTTGAACCAGGGGATTTCGAGGGCATCCCCCAGAGAGGAGGCTCCCAGCCCGTTCCTGGAGGCATACAGGGGAAGTTTCCTGTTTGACGGTGTTGCGAAGAGATTCACTTCTGAGTGCCCCAACACCGGAAGATTTGCAAGAGGGCATCAGCTGACCCAGGATGTGCACTGCCACCAGCCAGATGCCATGCTGAACCGCCCATTCCCACATCTGAATGGCAAGATCCACAAGAGGAGGGGACTTGGTACCCCCTTGCTTGTTGATATAAAACATGGACACCACATTGTCTGTGCGGATCCGAACTACTTTGTTGACAATGACAGGCTGGAACGCTTTGAGCTCCAGGAAGATCGCCAGGAGCTCCAAGTGATTTATATGAAGGAGTTTGTCCTGCGGTGACCAGAGATCGGAAACCTGAAGGTCCAACGTCGCACCCACCCCAGAAGGGAAGAGTCCATCGTGATTGTCACTAGCGGGCCGGGGTCCTGAAAGGCCGCGCCCATGACAGATTGCTCAGAGACGACCACCACACAAGGTCCGCTCTCATGAAAGATGGAACAGGAATCATTGTGGAGTCTCGGTCCACTGCTGGGCGCCAAGAACTCCGAAGAGCCATCTGTGTTAGCCTCATCTTGAGATGAGCAAGAGGAAGAGCCAGCACACACAAGGCCATGAGGCGCAGAAGCCTCTGGAACCACCAGGCCGACATGCTCTCTGACTGCGCAAACACCTGACACGTGGCCAACAGATCCGCCATTCTGTCCCCGGTCAGAAACACTCTGCAGTTGATAGTGTTCCACCGAAAACCCAGGAAAATCAGGTCCTGAGAGACCTTCATGGAGGATTTCCGCCAGTTCACCGACACCCCAAGATGGAACAGGAACTGGAGGAGAGACTGAAGGTTGCTCAAGGCTGATTGAGGACAAGGACTGCTCAGCAGTTAATTGTCCAAATACGGATACACATGGATACCCTGAAGCCGAAGATGAGCTGCAATAACCGACATCACCTTCGTAAAGACACGCGGTGCCGAGCTGAGGCCAAGCGGTAGCATTCAGAACTGGAAATGCTCCTCCCCCACAGAAAAACGTAGGTATTTCCGATGCGGACTCCAAATCAGAATATGCACGTAAGCATCCTCAAGGTCGACCCAATTGCCCATCTGTAAAGAGGACTTTATCTGACAGGGCGTGATCGTCTTGAATTTCTCTTGGGGTAGAGAGAGATTGAACTGGGAAAGGTCAGGGATAGTGCGCAGGCCAGCCTGGTTGGGTTTGTGCACCGTAAACCGCCGGGAGCAGAAGCCCTCCCCTCGCTCCCCTAGGGGAACGGGTTGCACCATCCTGAGATCCAGCAACTTCTGTATCTCGGCTCTGAGGGAGGGTGACCCCGACTGCTGGAAGGAGGGATTGAAGGGTGGGGTAGGGGTAAGGGGCAAGCGGAAGCACGCCCGAGCGACTGACAAGACCCACCGGTCCTCAGTGATGGCCTGCCACGCCTTCCAGTGAGACGCAATGCGCCCTCCCACTGGGGTCTAGTGCGAGCGCAGAGAAACTTAATTTCGTTGTTTATCGTGGCGGCGCCACCTGAACCTGAAGAGGAGGCTGAGGAACGGGAGAAAAACCTGCCCTGTTGTTGCCGTCGGTGGGAATTTCCTGATGCAGTATCGACCCTATCGGACTTTCGATCCAGAAATCCCCTAAAACTAGAGGAAAACCAAGGCTGCGAAGACGTTCTCAGTGCCCTGAAAGGTGGTTTCACCAAGACAGACAAGGACTTGGAGGTCTGGGTGCTGTCCTTAGTCTTAGTCAGTTCAACATCTGTCGTTGAGTAAAAAAGCTCCTTGCCATCAAAAGGCAGGTCCAGAACTTTATCCTGTACCTCTTTAGAGAACTTGGTAGCGTGCAGCCAAGCCTGACGAGAGGTGTCCACGCCAAGCATAAGGCCCCTGGCCGAGGTGTCGATATGATGCGCCGCGGCTTCCAGCATATCTTGCGCCACGACCCTGGCATCTAACAATCCCGCTTTAAAATCCTCTAGTTTATTAGCAGGAATGAATTCCTCAAACTCTGAAAGACCTTTCCACATTTTCATATTCTCTCCCGCTAATACCAGTTCGGCGTTAGCTTGACGTAACTGCAGGGCTGTATTAGCGAAAATCTTCCTCCCCAAAGAGTCAAGAAGTTTATCGTCTTTGGACAGAACCTGCGTTGCCGCTGTAGAAGACGATGAAGCGGGTCTGGATTTTTTTTTTTTTCTTTTTTTTTTTAAACTTTTCTTTATTGGCATAGAAAGAGTACAGACTACTAACACAGTGTGCATCTCAGCTGGTAATGCAGTTACATGTATGACACTTCACATCTTGCGAATATCAAACAGGGAGCTGAGCTCTCATGCATACAATACAGAGTATTCAATTGGTAGCAGGGGTTAACTCATCAGGTAGAGGTGATGATGCAAGTTCAGTGTCCTCCTTGTTGTTCAGGTAGCTACAGAACTCTGACCATACGTTTTTGGGGCGGGAAGTCAATGGGAGGGTATTAATGTAGTCCTCCTCGCACACCTGAGTCCAGGTAAGGGCCTTTAGCCACATCTCGAATGATGGGGGAGAGCGGCGCTTCCAGCATTGTAGGATACATTTTTTAGCTACCATGGTAGCAACATTCAGAAACTTAGCCATCTTCCTAGCCTCAGGTTCGTCCCACACACCGAACAGAACAGCAAGAGGTGCAGGAGAGATTTGGGTCATTATTATTTCAGATAACGCTGCAATAATGGCCTCCCAGTATGGGCCCAGGGCCTCACAGGACCAAAACATGTGTATGTGATCGGCAGCAGTGGATTTGCATCTAGGGCACGACTGAGCCTGGCCAGGTGTGAACCGTCCCACCCTGTGCGGTGTGTAGTATAGGCGGTTTAGGAGTTTATATTGCATGCATCTATATCTGGCGTTGAGGGAGGTTTTACGTGTGTGTAAACACATCTTGTTCCACAATACATCTGAAAGGGGGACGCCCAGTTCATCACTCCACAAGTCACGCGCCGGTTGCAATGCCTCATTAATGCTAGCCATTTGTGATTTATATAACGATGAAGTTATGCCTCTAGCCCCAGCCGAGTTAGCTATATATTGGATTTCGGGGGAGTCTGGGGGCTCATCTGGGTAGGAGGGCCACCAAGCCCGAATTGCTGCTCTTAACCTGAAGTACTGCAGCATTTCGAGTGCCGAGCCGGAGTGACCGGGTCTCCACGTCTGCGGGGTAATAAACTTCCCATCAGGGAAAAGGTCGGTCAGCACTCGGTAGCCGAGGCTGTCCCAGCGTTCTATTAGGAGTTTATCATAAGTAGGGCTGAGACCCGGGAACTGCCAGATGGGGAGCCATTTGTAGTATGGGTGGTGGCCGGTGTTTGCCTGCAGTAATCGCTTCCAAGCCAAGATTGTGGCCGCTATGGGGTCGGCAGGGGCATCAGCTCGGAATGTGTGGTGTAGAATAAGGGATAGAGGGTTGATTTCCTCACATGCCAGTTTCTCTAGTTTAACATGTGGAGGAGGGTCCGTAAATGTATACCAGTGTGAGGCATGTTGTGCTTGTGCGGCAGTCCAGTACTTTGTGAAGTCCGGGGCAGTGAAGCCCCCCTTCTCATAAGGGAGAGTCATATGCTGCCACTTTTTTCTCACCACTCCCGCATGCCACAGAAAGCGGGCGCAGGACGCGTGGAGGTCCCTGAAGTATCGCCTTCCGGGCCAGATCGGCACGTTCACGAAGATGTAGAGCAACTTAGGGACAATAACCATTTTAATCAGAGAAAGCCTGCCCGACAGGGACAGCGGCAGACCACGCCATTTAGACAACCGGGACTCCATCAGGTGCGCCGCAGCTGTATAATTGTCAGCTATCAATGATGGCCTGCCGAGGGAAACCCGCACTCCAAGGTAACCGATGCCTTCAGGCGACCAACGAAGGGGGAACTCACAATCCGGCCGGGGGGTCGCCGCCGTGAGTGGGAAGATGTCGGACTTAGTATAGTTGATTGTGAAGCTTGAGAATGTGCCTATTTTAATTATATCTCGGAGAATGGGGTCTAAGTGAGCAGCTGGGTCTCTGATGTATAGGAGTACATCATCTGCATACAATGAGATGATCTCTGGGGTGTCTCGCATACGTATGCCTTTCTGAGCATGTTTGTCCCGGACACTGTCGGCCATAGGTTCGATAGCAAGTGCGAAAAGTATTGGGGAGAACGGGCAACCCTGGCGAGTGCCTCTATACAGCGCGAAAGGGGGGGGGACTTTAGAGTTGATAAGAACTCTAGCCACCGGGTCTGTGTATAACAGCTTAATGTATGATAACATTCGCGGGCCAATTCCCATTTTGTGGAGAACTGCCCACATGTATTGCCATGACACCATATCGAACGCCTTCTGGGCGTCAAGAGTAACTGCCACAGCATGGGCATCGGGGTCGATTCTGGACATGACATTGAACAGTCGGCGAATGTTAAGGGACGTGGATCTGCCGGGGACAAATCCGCTCTGATCAGGGTGGACCAGGTAGGTCAATATCGGAAGGAACCTGCTCGCGATGATTTTGGCAAATATTTTTGTGTCTGTGTTTATTAAAGAAAGGGGTCTATAAGACCCGCATTCATCTGGTGGCTTGCCCGGTTTGGGGAGTACGGTTATAATAGCCTCACGTAAAGAATGGGGCAGAGTACCTAGTTCGAGCGATTCATTCCAGACCTCAAGGAGTCTGGGTGCCAGGATGGCTACATGTTCCTGGTAAAACTCTGAGGTGAGACCGTCGGGGCCAGGTGCTTTGCCCTTGGGGCAGCTCGATATGGTGGTGGTTATCTCATCAAGAGTGAACGGGACCTCTAGCTGATTCCTTGTGTCGTGGGAGATGAGGGTCATGGGGATTTGATCAAGAAGGAGGTCAGTGTCCTGCAGACTGTGTTCTTGTTGGGGGCCGTATAGGGCTGTGTAGAATGCAGTGAAAGTTTCTAGGATGTGTTGGTCAGACCAGCCCAGAGCTCCGGAAGCATCATGGACACAGTCTATGCGTGTTCTGCCACACTCTGCACGGGCCAGTCTGGCAAGTGTCCTCCCGGGTCTGTCCCCCTCGCCATACTTCAGGGCAGCCATCGGGCGGGTATGGTACTGTAGTTCACTTCGGGCATGGGCCTCGAATATTTCAAGTTCCGACCTGATTTGTGCCAGTATGATCGGGGAAGGGGTGGAGGCATATTGCTTTTCGAGGTCCTTAAGCTTCCCCTCCGACCGCTGTAGGCTATTTCTGATGGCTTTGAGGACCCCAGCCTCCCTGGAAACACACATCCCCCTAATGAAGACCTTAAAGGCCTCCCAGCGCACTCCATCGGAAGTATCATGTCTGTTATTACATTCAAAAAAGGTACTGATGTCGGCCAAAATTTCGGCTCTGAAGACTATATCTTGGAGGGCCTCAGATTTGAATCGCCACGATGAGCGGGAGGGTTGGTCACGCTCCAGTGTGATTCGCAAAGTTACTGGGGAGTGGTCCGAGAGTGTGCGCGGGAGTATCTGTGTATTTGCGGCCTTGCCTACCAATTCGCTCGATATGAGGAACAGGTCTATACTCGATAGACTGTCATGCACCGAGGAATAAAAGGTATACTCTCTCGACTGTGGGTGGAGGACTCGCCATGCATCTCTGAGTCCTAGCGCATCCATATGTGTGCGCAGTCTAATGGCCGCGTGTGTGACAGCCCTACGAGCACTCCCAGATCTGTCCAGGACGGTGTCTAGTATCAGATTCATGTCTCCCCCCCATATGATAGGGACCCCTGCATATTTCAACAGAACGGAGGTGATTGCGTCAAAAAAGTCTGGCGCATCGAAGTTAGGGGCATATGTGTTTACCAAAAGGCATTCCCTATGTGCAAGTAGACAGTGGAGTATTACATACCTGCCTTCAGGGTCAATGTGACTAGTACGCAGCAGGTACTGGACTGATTTGCGAACCAAAGTGAGTACTCCTCTAGACTGAGTGGAGTATTTTGTATAGTATCTGGTAGCACCCCAGCTAGGGGCAAGACAAGCCGCTAAACGCCCTAAAGCGTGTGTTTCCTGCAAAAGGAGTACTTTAATTCCATGCCTCTGGGCATATGCAGTAATTCTACGTGCCTTGGTAAAGTTGCTCAGCCCCCGAACATTCCATGTCATAATGTTAATAGACATAGGGCGGTGTTATGGAACATCCCAGCTGTGATAGTCTCCTATGTGCAGTGTAACAGAGCCCACTGTGGCAAACACACATAGTGCTGCAATCGTGCACCCCTCTTCCATGCCTTTTCCATTAACATAATCCCCCTTTTTAGTACCCCCCTCCTTCAGCGCCCACCCCCAATTTGCAGTGTAGACCCCCCCTTCCCAAACACAAGTGCCATCAGTTCCCCTCGTCCAGGCGTCTCCAGCGGGGCCAGAGGCCACATCCAGACAACAGTCGGCGGGCAGCACCCAACGGGGGTGTCTCCCCACCGTGGCCCAACGGGGGCCCAAAAACAGTGGCAACAAGGTGAAAACAAAAAATAACATTGCAACTGCAGAGAGGCGCGCCGTTGCCGTGTGGTCGGCGTCGTAAACTGTGAAAGTGGACAGAATACTGCCCAAGGTGGGTTTCTGCGGTGGGCGAATCCAGTGCATGATCCCTGAAGTCTGTGTGTCAATCCAAGTGAATAGAGTACGGAAGCAGTTGTGGTTAGGGCAGACGGCCGATTAACCGCCACAAGGACAAGTGACAGTATGTGTTTAAGGCTTTGGGGCAAGAGCCAGCAGCCCAGTCATTAGCAACAGGGATCAACATTTGCTGATTAAAGAACGGGGTTGCCATCGTCACGTTGGGTAGATAGGATCACCAGATAGGGTTCAGCGTAGACAATTAGACCGGGGTATGCTTATTCATTATTGGCGCGGGCCCCCGCTGGGTTAGGAAGTGGGATCTGCGCCTCAATGAATCTCATTGCTTCGTCAGGGACAGTGAAAAAGAACAGTTTTCCGTTGTGAGTAATCTTGAGTCTCGCGGGGAACAGGATGGCATAGGGAACATTGCGCTCTCTAAGCAGTTTCTTGACACCTAAGAATTGCCTCCTCTCTTGCTGCACTCCGACAGAGAAATCCGGGAAGATTCTGATCGTATGGGCCTCCCAACGCAAGTCACCTTTCTCTCTCGCCAGGCGCAGGATAAGGTCTCTGTCTCGATAATAAAGGATCCTGGCAATGATGGGTCTGGGAATATCGCCAGGTCTGGGGCGCGGGGACAAAGCTCGGTGCGCTCGCTCAACTGTAAAATATGGTGACAAGAAGGGGTTCCCTAGAAGATCTTTGAGTAGACATTCGACGGCGTCTTCCATGCATCCCTTAAGGGCATTTTCAGGGACCCCGATAATGCGCAGGTTGTTCCTGCGGGAGCGCGACTCCAAATCTTCGCACTTCGCTTTCACATTTTTCATGTCGCGGGTCAGAGATGCAACCGTATCCTGTAGTACGTGTATGTTGTCCTCGTTGGACGAAATCCTAGCCTCAGCCTCTGCGAGTCTAGTTCCGGCCTGGTCCACTCGTGCCCTGAGCGAGGCGACGTTGGCATTGATGTCGTCCAACTTCTCGTGAAAGGCAGCAAAGTTTTTGGCCATTGATTCCATCAATGTGGTGAGGTCCGGCGGCTGGGGAGCAGGGTGAGGGGCGATCTCAGGCTCTTCATGTTCGTGCGACACCCGGTCAGCCTCGGCCCTCGGGACAGATTTAGCCAACCTGTCCATGGCTCCCCCCTTGTTAGCCCCCTTGGTTCTGCTTGACATTATATGCTTAGGCTGATGATGCAGGAGGTCTACGGGTGATGATCCACAAAGGGGGGACCTAGGAAGGGCCACGGGCACTGGACCGGACACCACACGGCCCTGTATATGGGTAGAGCCCGCAGTCAGCTATGTGGAGGCCAAGCGGACAGGATGCAGCTGGAGGAGGCAGTGGCGAGATGGGCACAACCCCGGCAGAGCAGATAGCCTCGTAGATTGGTAATATTGGATGGGGGTTCAGTGGAGGCAAGTGATCGCTGCAAGGCAGATGTGCGATGTAGTAGTGATGAGGCCGCAATACCCAGATGGACCACGCCAGTGCTTCATGTCCCGTATTGACATATGTATGATTAGCTAGTAATGTAGTGCAGTGCGCTAACCGTCGGATGATGGGAGCGGATCACCCACAGGCGGGCACAGTGCAGGTAGGTACCGTCAGTGATGTTAGCCCCGCGGCAGGCCCGGTAGGCCCTCCAGTATGTAGCCACGGCCACAGCCGCCAGGAGCGAAGAGCGCGGCCCCCACCTCCTCACCTGGTTTAACGGGGAGCAGCCAGACACTGCCTCGCGGCCTCCGAAGGCAGCCGGGACACAGCAGCAGCGGAAGCCTCGTTGCGGTTAGCAGATGAAAAAGGGGGGGAGGTACGGCCGGCGCACCAGCACAGGACAAGCCGCCGTCCTTCGGCACAGCGGCCCAGTCGATGTCGCCGTAGGGGGCCCTCCACAGGCGCACGGGGCCGCAGGGACGCCGCCCTCAGATGGCCGGGGCACAGTTGAGCCCAGATCAGGGCACAGCCTCGCGATCTCGGAGGAAGCGGGAGCTCGGCTGCGTGTGGTAGAGGAAGGGGGGCGGGGGGGAAGACACGACCCGCGCTCCAGCGCAGGCCACAGCCGCCGTCCCTCAGCACCGCAGCACAGCCGGCATCGACGGGGGCAGCACCCCACAGGCTCGCAGGACCCCTCAGCGCCCACCGCAGGGCCACAGTCGAGGACTGCCGGTCTTCAGTCGCCGCCGCGCCGCAGGCAGCAGTCGCGAGGATGTCACAGGAGGCCGGGCCCGACCCAGCCGCCGGCAGCCCCACGGTGTACAGAGCTGGCCCAAACTCGCAGGGCAGGAATGTCAAACAGCAGCTGGACCAAGTTATGGGCGACAGGATCTCCTAAATCCGCAGATGCAAACGGATGAAAGCCGGCGTTCCACGGAGCCAAAGATCTAAGCAGCCATCTTGGGCTGCTCAACAGCGCCCTCCCCGGGTCTGGATTTTAATGTAGCAGCAGCCACCAACGTGGAGCAAGGGGCGGACACAACGCTAAGGCCACTTCTTCCGAAGAATGGAGCCTATAACGATCGTCAATCTTTTTGTTAACAAACAGTCCAGAATGTGGTTTCTCCCAGACTTTACGGACCTCAGCTAAAATGTCTTTTTGTAAGAACAAGCCGGTGCGCTCCAAATGACACCAGGTGAACGCCCCCGAAAGCACCCCCTCCTGTGGAACGGGTGCCTCGGATACTGGAACATCCAAAAGACACATCATGTCCAGCACCCGGTCGTGAAAGGCTGTAACAGAGCGGGGCTGGTCCTCGCTGTCCTGATCCCCCTGTGCGTCGTCCGACACATCCGGATGAAGCTGCGCAACATCTGGCACTGCTGGAGATTTGTCCACTGGAGACAATGGAGGCAAGGGAGGGAGGGCCGGTGGAAGCCTGGGCAGTAGAGGCTGCGCTGGCGGAATTACCGGTGCCACAAATGGGACCGACGGCGCAGGAGGGCATATCTCCCTAAACAAGCCTCGAAAATACTCCATCATGGGGTCGGAGCGCATTAGCTTTTGATATTTGCTGAAAAAAGCATCCTCCGCCGACGATTTAGAGGCAACTGGAGGAGGCCTCTCATGAGCGGAGTAACTCGATGGACGTAAGGGACAGGGTTGCCAAGAGGGCCCTTCTCCGCTGTCGTCAACATAGATCAAGGGCGCAGATGCCGCAGGGAGCGAGACGTTGTGCGATAGGGGCATCCGAGCGTTCCAGTAAAAAACTGGACGAAAGGTATGCGCACAAGGAAAACGATGTTCACCTGAAAGGCCACTCCCCACACCCAGCGCTGATACCGCAGATGTAAGGGAGGTATCCAAAATGGCCACCATAGTCTTGGCGGGAGTAACCGCCATTTTGTCAGCACCTGAGGAGAACTGCGACACGTGTGAAAGTGAGACAGTGGTCTGCACAGATTGGTCAGGGGTCTTCATTTTAGCCTTGAATGTTTTTGAGACATGCTATCAGCCAGAATAGCCTTCAAAGGAAGGACCTCAGCAACGCCAGTGTCAGAGGAATTTCTGGTCAGAGACCTCACTCCGTGTCCCCTCAACAGAACTGGCGTCACTGCTTGAGCGGGAACGATGAGGAGTACACCTCACCGACAATACCTTAACATGCCTCTCGGAACTGTCGGTCTCCTTAGCTTCCAAATGTGGGACCTCGGACCCGAGCCCGGTAAAAGCCTCTTCACGAAGGGCCTCGAACTTTAGTTCGGTACAGAAAACCTCAACAGAGGCCTCAGGGCGTACCCCGGTGTCTTTACGGGAAGCTCCAGTCAAGGAGACCTCAAAGCAAGCTCCGGTACCCGCCGCCTCAGTAGAACTGGGCCCACAAACAGCTTCCACAGGAGGGGCCAAGGATGTAATCCGGTGTCAATGGGCCCCTTACGGAGGCCCTCAGAGAAAACTCTGGTACACTTTTTAGGTCTAGAAGGCACCTCAGGGCAAACCCCGTTAACAGATCTTTTGATCCTACTCCCGGACCGGGAAGACCTAAAAAGTAAAGAACTCACCGGGCGTTTCTTCTTCTCGTTGATGAAAGTTTGAAAGTGCGTAGGGGGAGTGCACTGAAACACCTCCTCTCAGCGCCCTAAACGACGTTGCAGCCCCCAGACCGAAAGGGAATGCCAGTAAAAACGCAAGGCCCACCGGTGGTTCGGACCCAAACACTCTAAACAAAGAGGATGGGGATCCGCCCTAGCGAAGCGTTGCTTACAGGAAGAACAAACAGGAAAGTCTAACTGAAATGGCATAGACGGACTGCCACACGACCGCTAAACCGGAGCAGGAGAGGAGGACACTGGAAGGAAAAAATCTTCCAAAGATGCAAGTGCGTCCAGTCCCGATCGAGCAGAGAAAGGGACTGATGGGCGATGCGCTGGGCGGAGCTAAGAAGAGCAGGGTTACGGCCGTGTGCGGTACCCTGCGTAAAAAGAGGATGGTCACATTTTTGAAAAATGTGATTCTTTTTACAAAGTGCTCCGGTCCGTCCCACAAGTATGGAGGAAAGGGGACGGGACGTAGGAGTAAGTGGTGTATCTGCGTTAAGAGACGTAGACGCAACCAGTTGTGCTTTTATGTAAAACCTGGGTTAGGTATATGTACTACTACGTGATGAATACTGTTGTTGGGTGGGAGGGGTGGGGGGTCATGGGTTGCAGTAAAATTGTTTGTTGGTTGTATTTGAAAATCAATAAATACAGTTTAAAAAAAAACATTTACCAATGAAATGGAGGAGGGCTATTCTGCAACGGTTATACCCAGGTGTAGGCCAAAAGACATTTGGGCACCCTTCCGAGACTTTCTTGCACTGACCAACAGGGGGCTGAGGGGTGATGATGAAGCTGATCTCTAGGGTGTTGTAATAGAGCTATGTGAAGGAGTACTTGAACAGTATTGTTATGCTAGATATGAAAATTGATCCACAAATGTGATGTGGCCTGCTGTCTGAGCTCTGTAGCATGTCTGCCTACGTGTTCATAAAGTGAATTCACCTGCTAAAGAGATAGGTGTACGTTCACTGTGGGCTTAAGTGCAGTAAATGCAAAAACGACAGCTAGAAAGAATCTGGTGGGCTTGCTACACAGAAAGGGACAAATGAAAGTATTATACCCTATTGGCTAAGTATCCGATCAGGTCAGAGAAATCCCACTTTTACAACAATCGACTGGTGCAACTATATGTCGGTTAAGCAGAGTGGTGGGTAGACACTTCAGATACTTAAGCCTGCGACTATGGGAATGCACAAATGATTGAACTTTGAGGCAATATTAACTACCTGCTATTTATGAGGAAAGAAAACACGCATCGCTTTATGCTATTCGTGCCCTGTTCGAATATGGAATGAGATAGGTCAGGGGTTATGTATGCCTATAAAACAAATGTGTGCATAACACAGTGGTTCCAATACCATTAAGACAGTTTAGACGTTAATTCACTTACTACGAAGCTGTGCATGTGACCCACAGGTAACACGTTCAAATTCCAGTAAAATATCTCCCTACCTTAAATGTTCCTGCTGCATAGCTCGAGGTGTAGCCTTAAGACGGTGGTTACCAGTTGTTATGTTATTGTTATTGATCCTGAGCACCACTGCCATTTTCATCCTCTCTAGGCATTTTGGCCGATCTGAAAAGGATGGAGGGCTCGGAGGTCTTTGTGAAGGGCCTGTTTTAATTAATGGCTGCGTAGTGTTCAACGTTTTTCTATTTTTGTGAAAAATGGCTGGAAAAAATAGGTGTACACTTGTTTTAAGAGATGTCAAATAGCTGGGGCAGAACATTACTGGGAATGGAACCAAACCAAAGATGGACTTGCTTAAAACGGTACAAAAAACACCAAGTCCTTATGTTATTCCTACTATTCTAAGAATTGTATTCCAAATTTGTGGAATTGTGCAAGGATAAAAATGAAATTCGAATAGAGTTCACGCATAAGGTTTTAAAGTAGGAATGGAGCTGTGAGAGAAACCTCTTTCTAAAGCTGAAAAAAGTCATTTAGAATTGCTTCTTTAATGGTAAGTTTTCTCATACCATTTTTTAGGTGCAGACTTGCACAGAGTAGGTGTAGTGCAGGCTGGGCATAATAATAGGGCACTGCACACTGTGGCCTATGCTTAAACTTTGACTGAAGCTGAAATACACTATTCGAATAAATTGTGTCCTCCCACGTGTTCCTCATTTTATGATATCTCCATATCCAGCACTGGCTGCTTCGGAAAGCTTTTCCAGCAGGGGGCGCCTGTCGACTTGATGTCCCTCGAGGTGCCTCCGTCTCAATGTCGACATCATCACTGGTATATAGCGTGCACAGCGACCGTTGGCTTCAGTTCTGTTTTTCCGCGAGAGTACTGATTCGTAAGATTGCCACGCTTATTTTCCTTCAAGACACCTATCGAAATTAGTAAAAAATGCCATTGTCATCGGAATCGTCGACTCTGAGATCATAATTCAAAAAATGCCACAACTGCAGTGCAAAAATTTCCCTTACGGACCCCCATCGGGTTTGTCTGTGATGCTTAGGATCCACTCGTATGGCATGGGAATGTGGGTCCTGCCTATCCATGACTGTGAAAGCCCTGAAACAGCGTAGAGGGAAGTTAGCTGTAGGTAGGTCGCATAATCCCCTTCGACAACTCCGTCAAGAAGTGGTGACTCTCCTCGTCGGTAGAAAGCTAAAAGGTCCAGATCCTGGAGTGGTTCTAACACTCATCATCATCCTCACAGCGGTTGGAAAAAAAAAGGCGTTGCAGATCGCCGTCTACGTCGCTGAGTTCCTACCCGCGAACGGGTCGCTTGCCTGACCAAATCGTCCTCACCAGATGAATGGGAGAGATTCAGACTGAAAATGCTCAAAGTATTTGAGAATGCGGCCACGACCACTGTCGAAGAAAAGCAACCCGACAGAGAGAGGGCAAAAAACCTGTGCGCTCTCGAGCGTCTAGGAGAAAACTCCTTGAGAGCCTTCCGAGGTTCCTTCGAGTAGAGAAAACACTCCTTCAAAAATAAAGTCTTCGACGCCGAAAGATTTGCTGACTAAGAGGTCTTGGACACCTCAGCCGTCAAAGCCCTTGACAGCATTGAAGACTTCAACGCCATTGTCTATGCACATGCCAAAATCCTCAAAGGAAGTTGAGGAAACTTTCACCCCACTACCAATGAAAGACTTTAAGTCACTTTCCTCAATTTATGAGGATGATGAGCCATCTTCGGATGAATCACGTCCTTTTGGGTTACAATATGGGACACAAGGTGTTCCAGAGGCCTTAATATCAGAGGACTCGAGGATAAAAAATGTACATGAGACTCTGCAAACTGCAAGTGGGATAGACACTTCCACCGAAATTGAGTTTGGAATTCCAGATCCCTCACATCATGCTGATGGATCGTACAGGCAACTGATGTCTAGGGTCATAGAATATCTGGGATGGATTAGACCTGCACCACTTTTTGAGCATGATGACTGCACGGATATTTTAGATAAAGGACCCCAGGAGGACCCTATTCTTCCTTTTCATGTAGCCCTACAAAGACTAATTAATGCCAACTGGGAAACGCCAGAACTAATTCCAGAAGTGAATTAAAAAAATTGACAAGCAACTAAAGGGCGTCAAGCAGTGATCCGTGTTATCTAACAAAACATCCTACTCCAGAAAGTATGGTGGTTCAGGCCCCACATCCAAACAGCATGCATACCCAACAATTCCAGCTGACTGATGACAAATGCTAAGATGCTTTTGCAAAAAAAGGTCTCATCTGTGGGGAGCATGGCCCTTAAATTGGCAAATCCCACGTGCGCACTGACTAAATTCACTTTCACCCTATGGGATTGTATATCGATGGCGGCTGAACATATCCCTTAAGGAGAAGAAAGACGTTTTTTAAAATATTGTCAAGGATGGGAAGGATGCAATGTGCAAATCCCTACAAACTTGTCTTGACTCTAATGACTGTATCAGTAGGGCTATGGCGGCTACCACTGTAATGCACACATTTGCCTGGTTAAGAAAGTATGATTTTGCTCTGGATGTGCAATCCAGACTTCTTAACATGCACTTTGACGGGACACATTTATTTGGCAACAAGACTGGCGAGAGCCTGCAGAAGCTGCAGACCTCGAAAGCAGCAGCCAAATCCCTTGGTGCTGCAATCAGACAGCCACAAACTCGCCCCTCTGGAACAGCTTGGAGGGGCAGGTCCTTTTGCTATTACTCCTCAGTTGGAATAATGAAAGGACTGTCCTATCAAATAGGTCAGAGAAGATTCCCGTGTGATGGACGGGGAAGAGGTGCAAAGACCGCCCAGGCAACGGCTACTTTGCCCTGAGTCGCTGCATCTGCTGCCTCAAAACCTCTCTGAGGGCTCATTACATGAAACCCCGGTGGAAGGTAGACTCCCACATCATCTGAAATAATGGCAGGGCATTACTTCAGATACATAGGCATTGGAAACAGTAGCCCAGGGTTACTGCCTTTCCTTTCTAAAAAAAAAAGGCCCCCGGATCATCCACTAGGGACCAACTCTTTCAAAGTTCCAGATCTGCTCCTTGTGCAGGAAATTATGACCTTGCTGGAGAAAGAGTCAACTACCCATACTTTCTCATTCCCAAAAAGGACAGAGGATTGAGACCCATCTTGGAGAGTCTTGAACAACGTCCCCAGGAAGGACAAGTGCAAGATGGTTACCCTTTCTCAGATCCTTCAGGCCCTCCAACTTCAGGACTGGATGGTATCATTGGACCTTTAAGCACAAAAGGTACCCGAGGTTCACTGTTGGTGGTTCTCATGATCAATTTCGAGTTCTGCCATTTGGGCTGACCTCCGTCCCAAGGGTTTTGATCAAGTTGATGGCGGTGGTGGCAGCAAGTCTCAGGAGAGGGGGGGGGGGTAAAATTCACATCTACCCCTATCTGGACGATTGTCTGATCAGGGCACATTCTCCCGAACAGGCCATCGAGCATTTCAGCTCCACCTGTCACTCCCTCCTTAGACTGGGCTTCTCCCTCAACTTCAAGAAGTCCCACTTGATACCACCTGAAAGGCACCAATTCATCGGGCAGTCCTAGATGCATACTTGGGGGGAAAGAAATCACCCCCCAAGGTGAGGGTGCTGGACATTCTGCAGATGGTCACCAAATTCTAGAGTGCTCCGTGTCTCCCGGCCTTCGATTTTCTTTTCTAAATCTTTTTTCAGTTGGCCTCATGGCATCCTGCATTTTCCTGGTGCCAGAGGCTCGGTAATGGGCTCTCAGGACTCAATGGTCCCAATTCTCAGGCAGGATATCAGACCTTCTTCAGGTTCCAAACAGAATCACACGCAACCTTGTGTGGTGGGCCTGCAAGGACGATGTTCTGAAGGGAGAACCCTTTTGGCAACCATGGCCAGAGATAATTGTAGTGAAGGACGCCTAACCCACGGGGTGGGAAGCCCACGCCAACAAGCTGACAATCAGCAGTCGTTGGTCTCCATTGGAGTCCAAACAACACATCAACCTTTTGGAGCTGAGGGCATTCAGACTTTTGCTGAAGGCCTTCCTGCCCTCTGTACGGGGAAAGATTGTCCTGACAATGACAGACAACACGGTAGCCATGTACTACCTCAACAATAGAGGAGAAGTAGGGTCACTACCACTGTGCAGAGAGGCAATGCAGCTCTGGTTCTGGGCAATTCAAGAAGGAATCTCATCCAGGTGCTGGGGTGGGATTGTAAATGAGAATATTCTAGTGTGAAATATTTGGGTATTCATATTACTCAAGATTTTGGAAAGTTAGTAAGTTATAATGTGGATAAAATCATTGAGGTTCATAGGCGGGATATTATGAGATGGGGACGTGTTAATCTGACTCTTTGGGGCAAAATTAATGCTATTAAAATGATTTTGCTGCCCAAGATTCTGTATGTTGTTCAATCTCTGCCTTTACATTTTACAAAGGGAGCATTGGCACGTGTAGATAGATTGTTTCAGGATTTTTTGTGGGGATTTGGGAAGAGAGCCAAGATTCCCCGGTACATTATGGTCAGGAAAGTTAAAGATGGGGGATTTGGGTACCCGGTATTGAAAAACTACTGTAATGGTTTTTTGTTAAACAAAGTGTATAATTACACTGGTGTAGACCTGAACCGGGTACCGTGGTGGGTACAAATTGAGATGCAGCGGTTTTTGCCTTATGATATTAAAGGTTTGTTTTCTTTTGGAAAGTTGCCTAAGAAGGTACGGTGTTTGAAATCGGTGTTAGCTACCAAAGAAGCGTTGTCGTCATGGATTATAGGTACTGGTCAGGGACTATATCTTTATGAAGAGGCTTCACTTTGGCATAATCCTGGTCTGCAGTATAATAATAAGGTACTGACTTGGAAGAGTTGGATTCAGAGGGGAGTTTTGATTATTGGCGATGTGTGAAATGATGCTGGGGTGGTACCTTTTGGGAGTTTAGTTGAGAAATTTGGTTTGAGGGACAGGGAATTGAGAAGATATGAAATTTTGGTAGCTTTACTCTTGGAACGGAGAGAAATGTTGGATGCTCCATTCTTGAAAAAGCCAGAGAATTTTGATATATTGGAAATGGGATTTCAAAAAGTGTCTACATTTATGCAGTTTATGCAACTGGATGGGCAATGGTTGGACTCGTGGGAAAAGTTGAGGTTATCGTGGACAGAGGAGTTGGGCAGGGAACTCACATTAAAAGAATGGGATAAGATTTGGAGAGTGCCGACGACAGCCAAAGTGGATTTGCAATTACGCTACATACATCAAAGGATATTGGGCAGAATATATTGGACTCCAACACGTATGTGCAAATTGGGTTTAGTTGATAATGATTTGTGTTGGGGTTGTGGAAAAGAACAGGGTACTCTGTTACATATGTTGTGGCATTGTGAAAGAGTGGTAAGATTTTGGAGGGAGGTTATTGACAGGATTGATCAGGTCTGGCACATTGTTTACCCACGCAATCCCTTAGCAGTTATATTCCTGTCGTATGGTGGTGGGCGTAATGTAAGTTGGGTGATATTGTGCGGGGTGCGTAAAGTTTTGTTGGTGGCGGTTAAACAAGTGTTGAAGGTCTGGAAGACACGAAAAAAGCCGACAGTGGAGGAGTGGATTTTGGATGTTAGAGCTTTATCAAGATTTGAAAAAACTATGTTTAGTAAACAAAACAAGGCAGAACTTTATGATGAAATGTGGGAGAGTTTTAATGACCTTTATGGATAATGCTAGGTTGAATTATAGAGTGGAGTGAAATGGTTTACTTTCAGGTACTTTACATATAGGGGGGGGGGAATTGTGTTGTTTATGTGGTTGTTTTGTGTAGTCTTGTTTGTCTGTTATTTGTTTGATATATCTGGTTTGGTTTTAAGTTAATTTTACATTTTTATATGGTGGGATATGGGGTTATGGTATGAAATTCTGCTGTATTGCTTCCTGCTATTGTATATTTTGCAGTTCAATGACTTATGATGATGATACTGCTTGTTGAATATTGTTGAAAATGAGAAATAAAGAGTTGAAAAAAAAAAAAGAAGGAATCTCATTATCAGCAGTTCATCTAGCCGGAGAGAACACAACGGCCGAAGCTCTGAGCAGGCAGAGCACAGTCTCCCACAAGTGGAAACTAGCTCAGGAAGTCCTTCAAGAGATCTTCACTCTTTGGGGAACCCCTCGAGTGCATCTGTTTGTGACAAGTGCCAACCAGAAGTGCGAACTGTACTGCTCCAGTGAATTTCCCCAAGAGGAGCTCTAGGAGATGTGTTCGTAGTAGACTGGGAGTTTACACTCCTGTACGCATTTCCTCCAGTTCCAGTCATTCCTCATTTGATCAGGAGGTTGAGAAAGTTCGGGAAATCCATGATCCTAATTGCTCCAGATTGGGCCTGGAGGATCTCAGCTTGGTTTTGAAATTCCTAATGTGTGCTCCGTTTGATCCTATTCATTCCTGCCCTCTACGATTACTAACTCTGAAGACAATCCTTTTGGTTGCTCTTACATCAGCCCGTAGAGTGGGTGAACTCCAAGCCTTGTCCTGCATGCCTCCTTACACAGTCTTCTTTAAGGATAGCCTTAAGGTTAAACCTACTTTCTTACCAAAAATTGTGTCTGAGTTTCATTTAACGTAAGAAAACATACTTCTGTTGTTTTATCCTCCACCTCATCCTGGAAAGGAAGAGGAGAGAATACACAGACTTGACCCTAAACGTGCACTTAGTTTCTACTTGTCCAGGATGTGTAAGTTAAGACATGATGATCAACTTTTCGTTGGTTACATGGGCTATAAGTTGGGTATGGCCGTCGCAAAACAAAGCTTATCCAGGCAGATCATTTTTAGAATTTCTGAATGCCACAGATTAGCTGGAAAAGGTCTGCCTAAGGGTCTCGGAGCTCATTCGACCAGAGGCATAGCTACTTCCACTGCCTTACAGAGTGGAGTCACAATACTGGATATTTGTGCAGCTGCCACATGGTCCTCCATCCACACATTTACCAAGCATTATAGTATTCTAGTCTGGACTCTTCATCAGGCAGGGAAGGCGGTTTTGGGAAGGCCATTTTACATTCCGTACACACAGACTAATACGGAACTCCTAAGTTCTTATTAGAAATTGAAAATTCTGACTCCCTCCTCCAAAAATGCAAGCACTGCTTTGGGAGTCTATCATAAGATGAGGAGTATGTCGGAGGACACAATCCATTCGAACGACGAGTTACTTACCCATGGTAACTTTCTTTCGATTGGATGTTCCTCCCACATATTCCTCATTGCCCCTCCCTACCTACCCCGCAGTAGAATTTCATTGTTACTGCAGTTTACTCTCTTTCAGGGTGAGTAACTGTCGGGCGTAGGCTAAAACAATACGCATAAAAACAGAACTGAAGCCAACAGTCGCTGCACGTGCTATATACCTGTTATGAGGTTGACATTGAGACGGAGGCCCTCGAAGGCCATGGAGTCAACGGGCATCGACACATAGCATCCCCTAATGGAAAAAATGTCTGAAGCAGCTAAAGCTGGATGTGAAGATATCATGAACTCAAGAATAAGTGGGACGAACATCCAATCGAATGAACGTTACCACGGGTGAGTAACTTGTTCTTCTGTGCTTTGGAGGGTGGTCCTAGCTTGTATTTGGACAGTAGAACCTTTAACTCTTTCTTGTGGGGCAAATAGTTAACTTGAGAAATGGTCATAAGCCTCTTATGGGTATTTTATCCAGAGATGATGGAATACATTCCTCGGCCAGATTAGCTAGATTGATTTACAAATTGCAATCATATCAGTTTTCCGCTCTGCATGTTCCTGGAAGTGAAAATGTAGAGGTAGATTTCGTGTCACTTTTGCCTTTGTTGAAAGAGAATGGTGCGTGCAGTCCCAAATGTGAAATTGAGTTGCTAGCTGACTGTGTTTCTACATCATTTGACATGCCTTGGATAGGTTAGAAAGTAGTCTCAGAGGTTGAATATGACACCACAGTAATGCATGATCACGTGTTAAGGAAAGTGTTGGGAGTTCTGTTTCAAGGTGGTAGGCAAACGATAGTTACACAAAAGTGCTTTAAACCTAATTGAAAAGTTGTTCAGGGGTCAATGGTTATTGGAGATACATTTGTACGATTAAAAGGCTTGAGACACAAGCTCAAGGTCATCATTCAGAGAGATTGCATGGCTGGAACTGGAAAACTATGCTGCTGCTCATCTCGGGAACTAAAAAGTTCTGTGGCACCAGGTGCTGGGGGAGGTGGTGAACACTAAAACGACTGGACTCGGGAAATGTGGTTTACAGTTTGTTTTAACAATGCAAAATTATCAAGGTGAGTTAAATTAGTGAATATCGAAGGCCTTATGAATAACCAAATATTCTCTCACCTTCTCCCATGGTGCTTGCTGATTTTTGCTGATTAGCTAGTTGCAGGATTTCTAGGTCCTGTACCCACTGCTGTGTAACAACAAAAGTCCCTAAGAAGTCCAACATGGAATTGCAACCTTGGCATCCCTGTTTGCTGCACCAGTGTGTCTCCTCCAGTTGCAGGTGCAAATCTACCCTTTTAAGGCTTTTGAGTTGGAGCCAGGAGTCTCTGCTAGCATGCTATGCCACATGCCTCCTCTTCACCTTAAGAGTTGCTGTTCTTCTAAGTGCCTTGGTACTCTGAGCTCCCTGCCTGGGTATGTACCTCCTTCCGTCTCAATTTAACTTGGGATAATCTGGCCTCTTCCTTCCTTCCTATTCATGCTGGTTTCCTCACAACCTCATCCAGCTGTTACCACCTCCTCCATGGGGTAACCACCACCACTACCACCACCTCCTGCTATCACAAACTACTCCAGAGCAGAACATATATAACCACCTCCTCCAAGTCTTTACCACCTCCTCCAAACATTTAAAAACCTCTAGATAGAACCATAGCCTGCAGGTCCTTACAACTTCCTTCTGATGTTACCGTTGCCTCCTGCACCTTACCAGCTCCTCATCTTTAACCTTCTACTCCAGTTCTACACCACTTCCTCCTGATGTTATTTGTTCACCCCAACAGCCTTCACTCCTCTGCAGTCCTTATCGCACTAGATTCCTCCAACCGCCATCCACAACCTGCTCCAACAAGCCAAACTGACAAACTAGTCTGCTCAGTTTATGTAGGGAGGCCCTCGTTGTCTATGAAGGCAATGCTGGGTGAGGGTCTGCATCTCTAACTCCCAATTGTTGGTTTTCTGGATTGGCTATTTCCAGCCTCACCTGGGCCCATTTGAGTCTATGAGGGCTGACCTAAACCTATCAAGCCTTGTTACCATCTTGGAATTCATGTGGTGCTTCTAACCCTATTTCCATATTCCTCATAGTATTTGTGATTTTTAGTTTTTTGTTTTGGCAAGACGTGCTTTTGTAGAGCTGCGTGGGTCTGCAGATGCCACTGGAGGCATGTTCACAAATCCCATAGTGTCTGCCTTATTGTAGTTTTTAGGGAAAAAGGAGGGGCTTTAGGATCTATAATTGAGACATGGTTTGGCAGAGTCAATGTGACTGTCCCCACCAAGTGAAAAATGTCCAGGGATAGTGGCCCGGGGATCCTCTCCCTTCCACCCCTGGGCCTATCATCCATTGGCTCAGGGAAGCACCCGGTCCCCTGAGTCACTTCTTTGGTGGTGCCCAGAGGGAGGCAGAGGACTATGTCACAGGGCGGGTGCATAAAAAAGAGTTGTGTAAAAAACTGCATTAAAAATGTGAATCTGGAAAAGTGAAATACATTAGAATGACAAAACCTTTTGGAATGATGGATTTCCTAGTGAGCTATTATAAAATGGTGTACAAAATGTATCATCTCTAGATTTAACTAAGAATATTTAGTATTGTGTGAAATGCAAGGTTTTTTGGGGATTTTATTTCTACTTTTTGCACAGGCGACATGCGATCTTTAACTAAATGTATACGTAGCATCAAAGTGCAATGCATTTAAATATGGTTGTAATTAATTTGTGTACGTGTTCTTCTTGCCATACCAGGGTCTGACGGTAGCATGCCGTTGTCAATATTCACCAAGGTTCTATGACATTCAGAGGGGAAATGGGGAAGCTGAGATATCTCAAGATATAACTTGGATTGTCTGCTAAATAAACCTGAAGGTCTTTCACTTCTTGTAGTGTTATTGAGCCACAACACTTCCTCTGGGTGTAAAGGTAGTGTGACTGTAAAAAGGTTGGGAGATATCCACTTTGACAGATGAAGAGATTACAATATCTGAGTTTACTTGCCAACTGTGTTTTTGGTTGTACTTGACCAGACATTTCCTGAATAATTGTGACACATTGAAAAAGCAAAAGCTATTTATACTGTTCTAAGAAGTATAATAAATAGTGGGAGGCGGGGAGGGATTTAAATTGGAAATGTTTGTTGGAGAGGATTGAATCCATATCTCCTGCATCTGTTCCCATCCCAACCTCTGGTCTTCCAGTGCTCTGGCAATGACTTGTACCGTTGTGCCTACCATCATACTTTCGGTTGATGACTCCTGCATGCACTGGAGCCTGAGCATACATGTTCATACCTTTTCCAACAACAAGGATCTACCTACTGTTGAAACAATAGTGCCTCATATTGCTATTGGCCGTGTATCAGGCAAACTTTGGAGCCATAATGGTGAAGTGTTGCTAAAATTTCAATTTCAGGCCAGGGAAGAAAGAGCAATATGTCAAAATGTCGCGCTGGAGTACAGTGCAAGCAGATTAACAAAATTACGTAAATACCTGGTTAGCTAAGAAATTGACTTAGTAGAGCAATTCAAAGTATCGCTAGCTGCGGGCCCCATTTCTCTTTGTATTTCCAAGCCATTGTTGGCAAGGTATCGGAGGCTTAATAAGCCAGATACTTTCCAAGAAAACAATGCATAATACCTATTCAGTTGTTTGGTAGGATCAGAAAGCCTACTGTAGTAGATACTCTGAGTCATCACACCCTTTGTCTGGGACCTGGCTCTGTCAACTGCTATTCCGTTACAGTATGCAAGGAACTATGACTCAAAATCTTGCCTGCTAGATTTGGGAATATTCTGGGTCTTTTATGCATGGCATGTTCAAATGTATTCATTTTGTGTTCTTTCTCCTCCTTTTAGTGCTGGGAATCACGAGTCGGTCAAGAAATGTATAAATTGATGATTTTTGACTTCATCATAATTTGTGCTTTGACCCTTTTGGTGGAATTCCCAAGAAAGTAAGTAGTAGAAGGAAATTCCTTTATGTATTTCAGTTTAAAATATGTTTCATTTTGTGTGCCAATATGCTATGCTTGGATTTGAATCCTTGTCATTCGTGTTTTTACATTTGATGCAGCACCTTTTACTTGCTAAATAACAAGTATGGTTTGTAGTCACTGCACTAGAGAGAGGACACTAGAGGCGAGTTACTGAGTAACACTGATAAATCTACATTAGTTGATTTAGATTGTTCAAACTTTACAAGAAGGATAGCTTTATTTAGAGGATGGGTTCATGGAGATTTGACATGTCCAATCATATATTCAGTAAGCACAAAAGTGATGGGTGGAAGGTTTTGAATGAATCTAAACCACTGGCATTGCTCTGGGCAACCTTCCACACCACCATTTTTTAGCCCGTCTGCCCCATTGCAAAAGGGGTCCAGCCATATTCAAATCAGTCAGGTGCTGCCACCAATGGTCGCAGCCCAACCCATACCGCTAGGCCAGGTCCCCTCTGCACGGAAACACAAGCAACCCAGACATGTTTCGGCCTTGTTTGGCCTCCTCAGTGAGGTGCAGCTTGGTTCCCTATGGCGCAGCGAGCAAGGGACCCACGTCTGGGCCCAGAGCAATGCCAGTGGTTAAGATTCATTCTAAACCTTCCAGCCATCACCTCTTTGTTTTTGCTTTGTCACCCGAGTGGGACGGGTATGCCCAGACGTGAGTCCCGTGCCTGCTGGGCCTAGAGACCCAAGTTACTCCTCACTGATGAGGCCCAACTAGGCCGAAACATGTTTGCGGATGCTTGTGGTCTCGTGCAGAAGGGATGTGACATAGCAGTTCGGGCTGGACTGCCCCTTTTGGGGTGGGACCAAGCCTAATTTGCATATGGTCTTTCCCCTTCAGTAATGGCTTGGCAGGCGAAGAACGATGGTCTGAAGGGTTGCCCAGAGCAATGCCAGTGGTTAAGATTCATTCTAAACCTCCAAGCCATCACCTCTTTGTTTTTGCAATCATACATTCAAACAGGTTTAGTCCATGGCTGTGCTAACAGTACATTTGTCATCTGTACAATTCCAAGCAATAGCGTTTGTTCAAGAACATCAGAAAGATCAAGAGTTTTACTTGAGATGTGTTTTGGTACCATAAAAAGATCTGCGGTTCCAGACTAATTCTAAATCTTTCCAATCTGTCAGTTCTTGACAATGGGAACCTTCCGCATGACAACTCTGTCTTCGATTTTGGAGACATTGTAGCAGGATGAATGGTTGTGTTGTACCCTACCTCCAAGGTATGCAGCACAACATCCCAACCTTGAGGAGCACTAAAATGTGTATTCTTTGCCATAATCTAAGTCCACCATAAATGTAGGCACTTGCCTTTTGGACTGAATGTAGCTCTGAGAGCATTCTTGCTTACACCCTCACTCAGCTCATTTAACCTAATTCTTGGCCCCTCATTGCATAATCTCTCTCACACACATTTCAACTTTGTTTTTCCATTTCCACCTCCCTTCTCTCCTTCTCTCTCTCCACCTCTTCTAGATCTAAAGTCAAGTTTAAAATGTATTTATTACAGCACCTGACTCAGATATGATCATCTCTCCTAACCCTCGAACCACTCCAGGTATCTTCCTTTGAGTAGATCATTAATGGCTTCTGCTCTGCTCTCTGCTCCCCCTTTGAATTCCACTACCCCACTTGCATTTATGTTCCTTTGCCCTCTGCCCCCAGCTCTGGATCACTTAGAGCCCGAGATCCACAATACTGACCTGCACCTATATTTGCGACAATGGCATAAATCCTGCTCCCCTCCAGTCCTGCCCTGCAAGAAAGGAGGACTTCTCTATCCTCATTACCATTCTGATTGCATTAAAACCCACCTACTTCACTAACCTAATCTCCTCTGTGCTCTCACCTCATAAACTGTCCTTTAAGCTGCTGCTCTTCCCATGATGAATCTCTTCCGTTTTTTGCTTTCTTTCAACAACTTTGCACTGTAGCCCTCATCCAATATCTCCAAGTTCCTTGAAATATTTATCTGCTTTGCCCTCCTTCTCTTCACCACCTCTGACTTCTAATCCATCTTTCTCTCACTCCTTTTCTACAACCTGTGTTGGCACCCATTGTCCAACCAGTCCTGTGCTCCCATGGATCACTTAATTGTAAAAAAGCGTGCTCCTCTAACATGATTTCATTGGTCTTGACTCTTCAGCAAGGATTTCCCCAGTCTGCTGCAAAATAGCCTTTGGTTTACCCATCCTCAAGGAGAACTGTGAGGACTTGAACAGTGCCAACTATCAGTTCTATCCACTGTTTCAAGATCCTGGAGCACTTCCAAATGATCACCAGATACCCAAGCGGTTAACATGTGCTTCATCACAATCCAGTATGGATTCAATGTAATGTAAAGTACTGTGATATAGCACCCTTCTGCCAATAATGGTGTCTTCTTTGCTCATGGCTCTTTAGGAAAAGTTGGCTGGGTGTGTTAGTTGGATAGCGGGAAGGCCTATGCAGGAAACCTGTGGGGTTGATGGACAGGTCGAAAATACCATTACATGTGTACGGCATAAATCCCTGTTTATGGTTGATATGGAACGAGCAGGTTGGCTGTATGGTCAGCCCCCAGATTGTAGATGGCAACGGACTGAAAGGTTGTTGCTAGAAGATGGATAGGGTCTGACTCCGTTACGTGCAGAAGACCTGGTTGGTCGTCTGAAGGAATGTGGGTAGCGTAAGGATGCACAATTTTAGTAGTGAGGAGTTAGTTGAGGGCTAGGAAGAGATTGGTAGTCTTGGGGTGTTGCTTCCTGGCTCTTAGTTATAGATTTCACTGAGATTCAGGTGTGGACCAGTGTTGCACAACAACAAACTGCTCTTCGTAAAGTTCCAGAAGTTTCATTTCTTCTTCTTTCCATAGCGGCCACTGCACAGAAACCAAAGTGACCCATGTCTCCAGCTTTCTCAATACTGCCCACCAGAACAGACTCTCAATCATCCTTAATCATCTTGATTGTTCTGCAGCCTTTGGCCTGGATTATTTACCCCTTCTATTTGTAACCCTCTCCAATCCCGGAAACTGCACTGAACTGGATTGCTTCTTCCTCTGATAATTTGTCCTCCTCTACTGGGACATGGAGACCTCCACGTCCTCCCCTATGCCAGTAGCAATCCACAAAGGCAACTTGCCTTGACCCAGTGCTCTTTTCCCTCTACACTGCCTCCCTCTGCATGCTCATCTCCTTCAGGTTTTTCTACCACCTCTTTGCCGGTTGTATGCAGATGGTCTTTCTATTTTCCCTCCTTAACACTAGCCACATTTTCAAAAGTCTCAGACTGCCTTTTGAATGTCACTCACGGAATGGCACTGTTATCTCATGCTTTACCTCCTCCAATAATGAAGTTATCTATCCACTTAGTAGAGGAGGAGCCAAATACCCCTACCAGAAGCTCCGCCCCATGTTGCCTATATGTTGGGAACTGGAAATTGCGACACGTGCAGTATCAATGAGGATGCCTATACCCCAAAGAATTCTTGAGACAAGGTATCCATTGAGAAAACCCTATATGCATTCACAAAGAAGTAATAGTCTTCTGGAGAAAGTCCCGGAAGAAGTATGAAAGTGAATGAGAAAGGAGACTGGTGACATCATACGAAGCAGAACTGACACGCACAGGAAAGAGACCAGAGACAAAAGACGAAAGAACATAGATATTCTATAAGATCTGAAGAGGAGGTGTCGAAGTTAAGCAACATTTCGGGATCAAAATGAAGATGATCGTGCGAAGAAACACTGAAGAAAATGCAAAGTAATATTTATAACTGTACAGATGCTGTAACGGAAGTAGACAAAGTAATCCGGAGGCTGGCTACGTAGTGAATAGATTGCAGTGATACGCCAATGTATATGTATAGACATGTCTAGAATCTGGATATACCACGATGCACTTTAGCAAACTTAAACCCTGTGAATGGAAAGGGCTCAAGTGTGGCGCAATTGGAAAATAAATGATGGTGAAGGAGGATTCAAGAAAGACTTGCTGGCCCAGCACCAAGAGTCGGGGCCACCGTGAGCCTGGTTGTATGTCAAGAAGCTACATGAAAGTGAGAAAGAAACAAACTTCTGTTTGAGGTGAAATTGAAAACCACTGAAGGTGCCAAGAGTTCATCATTTTAATACTATTTTATGCAACGAAAAACTCAAACGTGGTCTCCAGTCACATGGTCAGATAGAAATAGAGTTTGGGTCGAGCTACACCGAAACCAGAGATTAGGACCATGCCACACTCCCTTTAATTCTCAGGCACAGTGAACCTCTACAAGGCCGAGTTCAAAGCCTTAACTGAATGGCAGACCGCAGGAGTGATGATAGATGTTGGGCTAATTGGGTGGGGAGGCATGACCAGGCCAACCCTCCCAGCACCTGGGGTAATAAGCTTGCGTGCTGCTACATGTGGAATATTCCAGAAGGGTACAAGCGTGCCAACCAATTGTAGAGGGTCGCATATCAAAGAGCCCTATAGTTTGTGAACCAATAAATAGTTGTGTATTTTATGACGATGAAGATGACTTGTACTAGAGGAGGGCTCAGTTGTCCACCTGATCTTAGAGACCCAATCACAACCCCCGTATGGAACGTGTACCTAGATGTTCCCTGTAAGCCTCTCACATCCCCTAATAAGTTTTCTTAATTTGCCACGTAGTGTGACGTCAATGATGATGAATTTTTGCTATAAACCTGTTTTTTCATGTAACACGTTGAGATTGCTGTGCGACGTCAGATGATGTCCGTTGTACTCCCTGTTTTAGATAATTGTTAATAAAACAGTACTTCGTTTTGCCAACTTTCTGAGTCGGTTTGATTATTGATGTATGAGTAAATTCTGCATCCCCATCCATCTATCAGTATTGCTACCTCGTCTTAAAGGACTCCCAGGTTTAGGGTTTCAACTTCTGTGCCCAGTAGGTGTATTTGTATTTCGTTTATTTGAATAGCGCGCCTGGCCCAGGGGCATCTGGGCGCATATATTAGGTTACACAGACAGAAACAAACAGTAGATACCACTCGATATGAACAATCACAAAAAAATGTACAAAGATAGATCACAGGGTATATACAGTTAAATTACATGCAGTTGCAGTGGTGGAGTAAAGTCCAATGTCATGTTAATTATAGATGCGGCGCTGGGGAGTGGTTGTGTGTGTCTTGGGCAACGAGCCATAATTTGGCTTTGCTCTTAAAGGAGAGGAAAGAAGGTTCTGATCTCAGTGGGTTGGGCAGTGCATTCCATAGTTTGGAGGCCAGGACAGGAAAGCTGACCCCCTGCACCATGATTTCTGTATTTTGAATCTGGGTAGGGATAGGTAATGAGCTTGGGCTGCTCTCTGAGGCCGGCTAGAGGATTGTGGCGTGAACTGGCTTACCAGATAGTTGGGTGCCTTATTGGCCAGGCATTTATGCGTGATGGCAAGGGCTTTGAGAGAGACTCTTTGGGTTACTGATAACCAACGTAGGTTGAGTCTGGTGTCTGTTATGTGATGGCTCCTAGGAATGTTCAAGGCAGCACTGATGGCATTATTTTGGGTGACCTGGAGCTTGCTGATGTTTCGTTGGCTGGTCCCAAGGTAGAGGGCATTACAGTAGTCAAGTTTAGGTATGATCAGGGTTCTGGCAAGAATGATGCCATTTGCTGTGGTAAGGAACGGGCGACAGGCTGTGATGAGTTTGCAGGTGTAGGCGGATGCCGAAATCACAGCACTGGTTTGTTTAGAGAAGTATAAGGAGGAATCGAGGTAGATGCCTAAAGTTTTGGTGTCCTTAGAGCCCTTGATAGTATTGCCATCGGTGATAAAGGATTTGAAGGTAGGGTCTAATCTGCTAAATCGATAGGTGGAGCCCAGAATGAGGAGCTCTGTCTTGTCATCATTACGACAGAGCTCGTGTTGGACCATCCAAGCCTGAATGACCTGATAGATATCATTTAAGGCTTTAGTGTCAGCTACATGGTCTCCAGTGATGGGAATGAGTATCTGGGTGTCATCTGCATAATTAGTGTAGGTGACACCCAGACAGTCAAGAATATCAGAGCGGTTTTGTAAACACGCTATAGAGCGTAGGTGAAACGCAAGAACCATGGGGAACCCCGCACAGAACTGGCGATGGTTCGGCAGAGGCGGAGCGGGAGAAGACCCTCATCTTTGTTGGCCAGAAAGGATCTGATCTAGGTGGTAGCTTTGTCTGAGAAGTGGGCTGCCATTTTGAGATGTCGACATAGAATTTGGTGGTTCACCAAATCAAAAGCTGCCGATAGGTCCAGTAGTAATAGGAGGGTGATCTTACTGTTATCTTTCATGTCCTCAATTTGGGTTTTTAAGTCGATAAGGGCGGTTTCTGTTCCGTGCTTGGGACGGAAACTAGATTGTCTGAGGCCAAGGAGATTATTGCATTCCAGATAGTCCTGGATCTGTAAATAAGCTGCTCGGTCTAGAATTTTCAGCAGGAACGGTACGGTTGTGATCAGCCTGTAGTTAGTGGGTGTACATGAGTCTAAAGTTGTTTTTTTTTAGCAGGGGTATGACCCATGCTTCCTTGAGGTTGTCAGGTACAGAGCCTGAACTGAATGAAGAGTTTATTAGAGCCATTATAAACGGGGCTAGTTCATGGGAGGCCTCTTTTATGATGGGAGCTGGGCAGGAGCCACCATGACAGTTGGAGGGTTTAAGTTTGCTAATGATGTTTTCTACCTCTGGGATGGTTAGTGGTTAGAAGCTGAAGGGTTTATGGGTATGTCGAATGAGGTTAGTTTTACCAAAGGTGGAGTTAAGCTGCGAGTTAGACTGAAGACTACTTTTTTTGGCATTCATTTTAGACTCGAGTGTTGAGATTTTGTCTAGAAGTGCTTTTTGTATATTTGCACACCATGTACTATCTTTGCTGCAGATGTCGGGGGTGTGGAAGGAGTTTCAAGTTCTTTAAGTATCTTGAATAACTCTTTGGTGTTAGATTCAGTTTGTAGGATGCACTTATTATAAGTATCTTTTTTAGCTTGGAGGATTGCCTCTTTATAATTGAGTGATGCTATAAAGAGGCTGTCCTTATTGGCAGGAGAGGGGTGACCTTTCCAACAGGCTTCGGTGTTTCTTTTTTCTTTGCGTAGTACTCTCAGATGTGGCGTGAACCACGAATTGAGGTGAGCATGTGGTTTAGACTTTCTTGATTTTACAGGGGCAATGGCGTCCATTGCTTTGAGAATGGTGACATTGTAGATGTCTACTAAGGCTGTACGGTCCGAGCATGATAATAATGCATTCTTCAGTGTCAGTAAGATGTGGGGGAGTAGTTTGTCACTGGTTATGTCTCTCTTGTTTCTGGTACATATTGATGGGGCGATGTCTAGTTTGGAGCATTGGTTGTTGGCTGCGATATTGAAAATAATGGTATGATGGTTAGACCAAGCGCAAGATGAGTTGGCCACTAAGTACTACAGTTCAGGTCTACCAACAAATCAAAGGTTCTTCCCTTGTTGTGAGTGGGTTCAAGAATACAATGTGAAAAGCCTAGCTCCGTAAGAGAACTAGCAATGCCTAGAGCTTTGAGGTCATTGGGGGCCTGGAAGCCCACATTGAAGTCACTAATAGTATAATTTGAGAGTTGGTCTTAGTTTTTGGGAATATAAGTATCTGGTCTGCTCCAAGTTGCTCCTCTCAAAACCAAAGGTAGACAGTAACACATATCTTCATTAATGCCTAAAGTCAATTCTGACTTCTGTCCATCAAGGGACCATACTTAAAGTCTTCTCTCCAAAACTGCATTCTATCCCGGCTGAGCAGACGCTGCATAATCTGCATGGTTTGATCTAATTTTAGGGGTTTATAAATTGTCTTTTCGTCACCCATGGTGATCTTGCACCAATTGGATAGAGGAATTATCTCCTGCATTTCTCATTCCTGCCATCTCAGAGGTATTACAGTGCTTTCAAGACCTCTTGCACACTTAACTAGAGTAAAGCAAGCATTGAGGTTTTTTTTTTTTTTTGGGAGATTTAACCAGATCTCCAAAATATGCAGAGTACTTACTTCCACCATTCCACATTCTTTTCTCAAACATTCTTTGGATGTTTCCTCCAGAAGAATTGCATGCCTTGAACCTGGTTGACATGTGTCATCACCTATTCCCAAAACGCAAATCTGTTCAATCTGGTATCCAACCAAGTTTAGATGAGGGGTGAGAGTGAGACAACAGAGAAAGTAAAAATGACCTTCATGGCTACTCTCGTTCTTTTATTCCTCTTTATTCTTCACAAAACCTGTGCATCTATCACCGTCAGTATATTCTGTGATCCAACTTTTCATGGTGTGAGGGAAAAATCCTTTGGGAACAGAGGGTGATGTTTGGGTACTATTTACAGGCTTCGAGTTTTTGCATGAGAAAACACATAATGAGGAACCCATTCTAAAATTTGAGTGATGGCACATATTTCGGGAATGCTTCCAGACTTGCTGGGTTGTGCCAGCCTTTGGACCATGTTACAGGTTTTAGTCTGGGCAATGATTCTGGGATGACCATGGGGTCTGGGTACTACCACCTGCTTTGTAATGTAGAACCCATAGGAGGAAAGGGAGGATCTCCTGGGCCCCCCATCCCATAACTACCCTAGAAAAATGCACCTTCCTAGCACAGCCCAAGAGGCTCCAGGATAAAAGGAAGTGGTACACTAGCATTATGGGACCCTGAGCCGAGGAAGATCCATGACCAAGAATAGGGAGCAATGGTTAGCGTTATAGGAACCCATTTGGCAGCCGGGAGGCTAGGGCCATAGTATTTGAAAAGAGAAGCAGTGTCATTTCCTAAGTCACCCCTTTCCCTGGTTATGACCCCTAAAACATTTGATCACCATCATGGAAAATATGTCTCCATCTCTTTGAGGAACGCTGAGAACCAATAGGGATTTGTTGACTCACCCCATCTCTTACCACCAACCTCCCTGACTGGTGAAACCTTGTTTGAAAATCCTCTGCCCCATGTGTCTGCCAAAGTTGCAGCAACCCATGGAGAAACCGTTGTGGAAAGAAAAACAAAGCAAACTTGCAAAGAACCTTCTAACAAGTGGAATGTCTCAGCAGCACTAATTGCATAACAAGCTACCAGCAGAGAATGTGGGACCTGTGAGGCAATCTGTAAGCACTGGGCCAATTTGCCCTTCAAACATTGAGCATTCACCATAAAACATTGAGCTTGATGTTAAGGTTAGCGTGTACTTCTCTGTGGCAGCAGGTTCTCTCACGGTGGCAGAGCGAGCGTCTGAGTGTTTGTCATGGCCATGGAGCAAAACACTAGCCTGAACTCAAATCCAAAATGGCGCCAGCCCTCTTAAGGGCTCAGTCTGCAAGACACATCAGGAGGCGCAGATGTATTCAGCGCTGCTGTGGAATTCAGGAAACCACGTTAAGGATATGGACCGAGCAACGACCTAAGAGGGAGGAGAAGAAACAAGTGAACAGAAAGGAGCAAAGCATAGAGAACAGAAGGGTAAAGAAGAGACTAGTCGAGGTAGTTATTTGCCCCTACCGGTAGACTTGTAGTTTGCCGGTTTGGAAAAGGTGGTGGTAACCTTATTTCCAGACCAGCAAATATATAATGAGGGCCAGTGTATCTGAAGCAGAATGGGAGGTGGAGGCGTCTAGAGACGATCACTAAAAGGGGCAGCTGACCACTCACTGCTTATGATATCGGTAGCGTTGACCGCTAGTAGCCCAAGGCTCACGTCTGAAGCTTCCTAAACCCAGTGAGAGCAAAGCCTGTTGTATGTGGGACATCGCCTGAAAAAAGATCTGGCCCCTCGAGGATGGCAGATGCAAAGAGCCTGTTTTATTGACTGATGACCGCAGATGGAATAATACAAAGGTGCAGAGGCTACCTGAAACCCCATTGGCTGCGAGTGACTTATATTTGAACAGCAGGAGGCTGAATTCCAGGGAGTTGAGATACAGACAGACTGACTTGTGTCCTATAGCTTGTACCAATTGCCTCTTTTGAGTTCTTTGGAAACTCCTAATTTATTCACCAAGTCCTGTTTTGCGCTCTACAATAAAGCAGTTTGAAGCCCACTCTGAGAGTCCTGGGTTGTGTTGATCCCCGCAATGGCTTCATATTCTAACCAGATTGTAAAGGGAGGGCAAGTACTAAGAGAACTAGAATTTCAATGAAGTCTTCTTTCCCCACCTAAAATGAGACTGGGCGATCTTCTGAATCTCCTGTTCTCCGGCACTCGTTTGTGCAAGGGTGTGCCCTTCCCCAGAGCAGGGACATTTCCTACAGTATGCACCACCGCCCCCAACCACCAGTCCACCTCAAGAGGGAGGGGTGCTGCACCTGCCAAATAAAATTGCTGTTAACAGGCGATGGGCCACACCCTGAGTTCGTAGATTGCCAATGGACAAAGACACCTTAATGAATTGCCAATGGACAAAGACACCTAAATGAATTGTATAGGGATCCCAATGGGGTCCCTCTTTATTTATTAAAAACACTTATTCTACTTATAACTTTTCCTATTCCCCTTCCTAACCATTCCCCTGGCTTGAGTACCAACTTAATTGAAATCTCCTAGGGCGACTCACCCCTCCTGGAGGGATATGCAGGACCCTTAGGCTGAGCCTGACTCAACAGACCCCTTCCTAACTTCATTTACCACCCACATGAAGCCTGAGGCCAGAGGATGGCTTCTTTAGGTGGTCCCATCGCTCAATGTGGCTTCAGGCAGGCCCCAACACTACCCCGCTACCGTTGTTTCCCTTTTTTATCTTTTCACTACAGTAACTTATGCTTAACTTTTAACCTGCATAACATTCCCTTTCTATATAATCCCCTATTCTACTTCCCCCCACTTAACATGTATTAATTAAATATATGCATATAAATACGCATACATATATTCACTTACATACAACATATATTACAGGGCCGCTACCACCCTGTGTTTATGGTTAAATTTGCTCAACCCATAGGTAGAGCACCTTTTGGGTGGCTTATAGCTTTTCCTCATAAAACTTTGCAAAAAAAAGTATATGACCACATCAGATTGATTCTGCAAAGTTTGGTGAGGGGGCAAAGTTATAGGGGGAGGGGGAAAATGTGTGTTTTTTCCCATAAGACGCAATAGACATATTTTCACCAAATTTGCGGCAGGAGTGGCGGCTTGGTCCCGAAAGCATGCTTTTGTAAATCTGGTGTAAATCCGTTCAGTATTTTTTTTTTTTTAAATGGCTAAAAAGTAGGTAAAAAAGAATTGGTGATATCTGGGGCCAGTCCACAGGCTCACTTCCCTGTTCGGACACACCTCCGATTGGCCCAGAGTACAACGCGATGTCCCCAGACATCGAGCACGCCCGCTGGTTGGATGGTGAAAAACGTGAGGTGCGTCATGTTTTTGAAACGCTCGCCATTTTGGATTTGCGGACAGCGCCTGTTGTCCACAAGCCTTGCAGTAAAAACATATTAAAACACACAACATTGCACATGTCAATCTAATGAGACAATCTCTGGAGAGGTGGGGGGTGATGAGGATGGGAGCCCAAAAAACTACTGCCGTTTCAACTCCGACGTCTGCGAACAGTCCGGATGTCCGGGGCAGACCTGCAATGTTTGCGAGCATCTGAGATGTTCGGGGATATCGATGCCTATTTCTGCATTATAGGGTTGGTGAAAAGCAGTTTTTGGATGGCTTATAACTTCATCCCCACTCAATGAATCTGCATGAAATATTTGAAATTCATTTTAGACCGGACTCTGAATGGTTCTGCACAGTGTGGTGCTGTTGTGTCAAGAGGGAACAAAATTAGACAGGGGGGTCCCAAAATATTTTAAATGCGTATAAATGTGGTGCCATTTGATAAATCTGCACATTTTGGACCTAGATATGACTGGTGTTGCTAAGTATGGTGGTGTTGCTAAGTTTGGTGGGATTTTGTCAAGAGGGGGCAGGGCAAAATTAGAGGGGGATCTCAACATTTTTGGATGGATTATAACTTTGTTGCCGTTTGACGAATGTGGACAAACGATTTCAGAAAGATTTTTGACCCAACCTTGAATGTTTGTGCAAAGTCTGAATGGATTTTGTCAAGTGGGGCTAATTTATATGACTATTTTACGTACATTTTTACACTTTTCAAAATAAAACATGGGCGGATTTGCAGCAAACTCGTGTAAGGAGCATTGGCAAGGACCTTAAAGCATGGTTTTGCAAATTTGTCAGTGTTTTCTTTTTTGAAAAGTGTCATAATGTAGGTACAAAAAACAGTGATATACCTTTGGTGACTGAGGTATAGCCTGTGGCCCTGGGCAGTGGCCAGTGGCCAGTGGCCAGATTGTCCGGGTCATACAAATGACCCGGACAATCTGGCTACTGGCCATGACCACAAGGGACCTGCAATGGGGTTAAAGTGGGAATGGCCACCAGGGACCTGCTATGTGGTAAAGTTTTTCGAAAATGGGATAGGTATGAAGGGGAAAAAAATCTGCTTGTGGGTACAGGTTGAAGTGCTGGATGGGAATGCAGCAAATATGCACGAGGAGGGTCAGCAAGAACTTGAAAGCATGGTTTTGCAAATAGGTCCTGTATTTTTTTGAAAGTGTGGAAATGTAAGTACACAACACAGTGATCTAACATTGGTGTCTGGGCAATGGGCACAGCTGTCAGCAAGGAGAAATGTGTACTATAATTTGCTTATTGGGGCATGCAGTAGGTTTGAATGGGAAAAAATATTCTGCTTGCGGTTGCAGCCGGAAGTGGTGGACTAGATTGCAACAAGCCTGCGCTACTATCATTAGGAATGACCTGAATATGTCTTGCGTTTGATTTAGTGTAAGAGTGTAAGTAGAAAAACTAGTGATATACATTGGTGTCTGGGTAGTGGGCCTGGCCCTCGGCAAACACAAACGTGTACTCTGATTTTCTTATTGGGGAATGCTGCTTGGCAGAAGCCCATGCCCCATGGATTTGGGGACTGACCATGGCTGCAAGCCATGAGCACTAGCCATTGGTTACATTATTAGGGTATAGTGGACACTGGGCTAGGATGCAAGGTAGGTGCAGTGAATAATAGGGGGTGCTTTGGTTTGGCGTGGGGATCATGGTTGAGCCTTATGCCGTAGGCAATTGAACGATAATTTGCATCCCCGGCATGCGATGCTGAGAACTACAGATAAGTATCTGTTGCAAAAAATGTTTCTTAAAGGAGGTTTATAGTTCTTTCATATATATGAAAAGAGGAATAACTAATAACTTGTATACAGTGATGTAACACCATGAAACATTTTCACTTATAGAAACCTATTAAGTTGACAGAAAAAACTTTGTAAAAGGGATGTTTCGGCTCAGATGAATCACACCCTTGGGACTCCTGCTCCAGTAGTTAGCCAGTGGCGTCCCACCTTGGCATCCCTTGGCATTTCCCTCCTGAGTTCACATGAGCAATTGCCCATCCATACTGCCCCTTCTATTTCTGCACTTCTCTCACTGCACAATGCATATGTGCATTTATAGAAGCAGTGTGTACAATTGTTTTTAAAGATTTGTAGAAGATTGTTAAGTGGCAGTTGGTGTGTGGAAGCCTAATATGGTCATAGGGTTATATGTACAGTTTTTGAAAGTGATTGGTGGATGGATGTGTGACTGTTTGAAAGCAGGCATTAAGGGAGTGTTACAAATATCAAATTGAAAAGGATAGAAGGGCTGCCCTGTGCTATGGTGTGCACGTGCCATCCGGGTCTTTTAATGATCCATGGCTCGGAAAGGCGACTGTGGAGACCGAGAATAGTTAAAAGGTCCATCGATTATGGTCCTTTTTGTATGCTAGAGAGAAGTATTTGGGACAGAAAGTTCTTTATCCTTTTATTATTTTTCTCTAGTATACAATTGTCCATTATTTTCATTAGCATAACACAAAATGTTAATTTAAATGTTGGAGAATCTTATTGAGTCTATCTACTTTACTGAGAAATGTAAAGTAGATGGAGTCTATACTATACATTTTTTTAGTTCCATTTTTTAACTGTGAAAGGTGAACCCTTTTTTTGCAGGAGAGATCAAGGTCAGAATGTAAGTTGTGGAGGGAACTGAGAGAAGAGGCACCAACCACAAATATGGAGGGGCAGGTGGACAGGGGAAGATGTGCGGGTGTTACATCTAAGGTGGGGGGCGGCAGTGTTGCACTTAGAAATGTCTCCCCCCTTCAGAGTGGTGTGTTGCATTATATACAGAGTACTGTTGTCTTTGAAAGATATGGATCAACAGCCTCTTTTATTGCTTGCAAGGTAGCTGGTGGTATTTTGTGTCCCACAGAAGTAGGCTGTGTGGTTACAGTATTGGTTGAGGAAGATCAGGTGGAAGAAGACGGCCTACTACTTGTTAAGGAACAACCTTTATGAGAGCTTTGCGGTAGCTTGATTTGGTGTGGCAGTCCCGTAGGAGTGCTGTCGCGGTAGTCCGTGACTGAGTACAACGTTGCACTCAGTGCATTTTACTTTGGTAGATTTAGCCTTTAGTACATTCCCAACAGTGGTAAATTACTACCACACCCACGATTATCTCTGGGTGCTAGAGGTAGGCACTTCCTCTTCATTGTGTTTTGAAGTGCTGTGCTTTTGTTGTTGTGTAGGTCCTCCAGCTGGTGGTGGTGGTGGTGGTTCTTGGGGAAGAGGGATAGCAATAGCTGATGCCATTTTTAAGATAAATAGCATTTTTGCCAATATTCTTCCAAGTATGTGCTGTGTGCTAGATTGTTAATGGATAATGAGTAAGAATAGGTGTAGGAGCTGTGCAAGGGTACATTTTGATTTTCAAAGTTCCTAGATCAGCTGAAAATGCAGTTCTGAATTGTTTGCAAAGCATGGACCCGTTCGTGAAGTGCAGACGCATTCACGGACACGTCATCATGCTGCGCGTGTGACGCTATCTAAAAAAGTCTGCGATGACGTTCGCGAATGTCGACTAACACAAGAACAATGGAAAAAGTTGCAAAAAATGTATAGAAATGTTAAAAATGATGCTAGAAGGTGGGAAATGGCAGAGTTTAAAGATGCAACTTTGTAAATTGGACAAAAATGTTGCTATATTGGGGTAAGTATAATATTAGTAAGTTCTAGGAAATGATTGTGCATTGGTAAAAACCTATTAAATACACTGCAATAAATTGTAAAACGAGGTTATGTTTAAGTTGCACTAATAAAAACCTATGAAATTCACTGAAAAAACTTTGTTAAAGGGACCTTATAGTTACAAGTAAAACCGAAAATCCCTGAGAAATTTGCCAGTTATGGTAAGCTAAGCAACCATAACTCGCGCCACCACCGTGCACTGCTCAGACTAACACCCAGATATGAAAGATGACATTGATTACAAATTTGAGCCACATACCAAAAGGTTGGACGTCAATTGGAGGGAAACTAAAGTAAGGAAGAAAGAAACAGCAACAAAATATAAAAAACATTAGTTATTCTTCATGTACACAAGTTAATTGTGTGTTTGAGGTGTGCTTATTGCCCCATGTATGTGCAATATGAGCTCATATTAAACTCCTTTAAGAACATATAAAAAGGTCAATGTCTAGATACATAGCACCTTTTAAATTTTCTAAATTCTCATTGTCAGTAAAAACAAAAAACTAGCCTAATCATGTCAGTAAACAAAAACAAGTTGCCCTGATCAGTGATGTCATCAATGATATTTGTGATGTCATCTTTCATATCCTGGGTGTTAGTCTTAGCAGTGCACAGTGGTGGTGCGAGTTGTGGTTGCTTAGCTTACCATAACTGGTGAATTTCTGTGGGTTTTCGGTTTTACTTGTAACCATAACAACCCTTTAACAAAGTTTTTTCAGTGAATATATATATGGTTTGTGGAATCTGCTTAGATCAAATGCTATGCATAGGCCGACATCTAGTGGAAGCTGCAGAGTATTACAGTTGTTGTTTTCGGAACGCGAAAAGGGACGTCGACAGGGCGTGCCAGTAATACTATCCCTAGTGTGACGTCTGCTGTACCCATGGTGCTTCACGCTTCGAGGTCCCTCATATTGTTTTTTTCTACCATCAATGTCCGTCGCTCAAAGTGGAGTTCCTTCTGGCTATTGCCATTACTTACAAAAACTATTACTTCTAGTATACTCTTACTGTCCTTTCATAGCCGTTCCTCTGCAAGACCTTCAGCGACAGCTTCGAGGACTACTTTTGTCGACAGCTGCTCCAACTCGTATCAACAAACTTCTCAGATGGCCTCGGAAGGCCGCACCGGGCCTCGGCCCTCACAGTAGGGAGAGTGAGGGGTGGTTCATTTTTTAGTCTCCCTAAGAGAATGCATATTCCCTTCTCTATCCACTTAATTCGCCAGGCTGCCTTCCCCATACATAATGGCAAATACACCATTTACATTTTTGCCCATCGTGCAACCAAACATTTTCCTGGAAAGACTTGCACAGGGTGTGCAATCTTTGTCTTCCAAGGGACCATAACGAAGGCCACTGCAAATCTTGCAAGCTCGTCAAGCTCAAGACTCTTGAGGACCGCAAGACAAAGCGCTGGGCCCACCACGCCATGGAGGCCGAAGCCGCCATGAACGTTGAGGGTGTCTCCAGTGATGGCAGCATCGACGTCTCTAGTGACACAGATGGTGAACGGGATCCGTCGGATGCCTGCCTTCAAGCCCCCAAACCCATCAGGCAGGCCGGTGGGCTCTGCTACAGGGACGACACCTGGTGCCACTGGCATCAACAAACATCACCACACAAAGCACACAACCCACGGCCAAAAGTCAACTTCAGCGCCGACCGGAAAGCCACACACAGCATCAAGGGGGAGGCTCCGATAGTCCCCTGCCCTCTGGGCCATCACGCTCGTAGTCTCTTCACGACAGGCCCCTGAAATCGACACGCAAATCCGGGTCTGGCGCTGTGCACAAAACTTCCAAGTCCACACAGCCCGACGACCGAGCGTAGAAAGACGCATCGATGGCCCACTCGCATACCGATAAACGACAGCCAAAAGACATGTCGAAGGCCCATGCCAAGACCACACAGAGCTCGAAGATGAGTGAGCTTGTCAAAAAACACGTCTCGGACATGCCACTAAAAGGTTGGACGTCAAAAAAAAAAAATATCACAAGTCCTCAAAGGCCCAAAAAGAGGGCTCTAGTTTAGAAACTGACCCATGGAAAGGGGACCATTTCAGGGGCTATGAGACACAAAATAAAACCTGCACCTGAGCCAACACCCACCCCTCCTGCCCCCTCTATTATCCCAAATTCATCCCAATGGTCTGCAGAAGACATTGAGATGGTCATTAGGCGGATGTCCTCACTAGTCAATTTCTTTGATAATCATCCCGAGGTGTTAGTAAACCTTCAGGGTACTTCACGCATCGGACAAGCTAGTGGGGCCGAAGTTACACAGCCGGCCGCAGTTATTCAGCCCCCCTCCAAGAGAGCCTGCACAGACACCACACAAGCACCCACCTCTCAGCAGGACCTAGGGCAGCTTGCTTATTATGAGTCAACACAGGACTTCCAGGACACTGGAACTGACACTGAAAACCAAGGGGACACTGGAGATGTAGACCAGTTTTACGACAACGTCTACGTCATTCATGTTGCCGGATCATTCAGACCCACCAGTGGCAGACTCACTGGTCGACATTCATATTCAATACAATGATCTGCTCCTGAAAGCAGCAGAACATTTTAAGATGGACACACAGGAGACCCAGGTAGACAAGGACTTTGTTGAAAACATTTTGGGAGATAAAAAGTCTGCTACCCAATTAATTCCAATTCTCCGATCCGTACACAGGCAAATGTAACCCTCTCTAGTGACTCCAAATTTAACACGGGCTGTAAACCTGCACATTGAAAAAGTCTTCCGGCCAGCCCCCTCAAGACCCCCTTTACATCAGGGGACAATTGAAATCAGATTCCTTAGTGGTTACAACCACTAGAAAAAGAGTGGGAATCCCTTTAGCCTCTTCAGAAGCACCCCCGGATAAAGAAAGTAAGAAGATTTATACTTTAGGTAGAAAAGTAGCCTCTTCTGCAGTTTACCAGGTGAGAATCGCCAACACCACCTTACTAGCCAGCTACAACCGCCATAAGTGGGATGAGATGGCCGAACAAATAGCCTCAGCCCCAGAGCCCCTTAAATCTGAACTGTCTCTCTCCATTGCAGAAGGTAAATCTGTTGCAAACTTTATCCTTAAGAACAACCTAGATGCAGCAGATAATGCAGGGCGAATAATAGCTGAGGACATGTTAATCAAACTCCACGCGGGGCTACGCCAGTCTGGGTTTAAGCTCGAAACACAAGCAACTCTTCTTAATATGCCCATAGAGCCAAACGTGTTGTTTGGCAAGGCAGTGGAAGACGCCCTCAAGATTGCCAAAGAAGATTATAATTCCTTAAACTCACTAGGGCAACTTACTAATAAACCCTCTGAACAAAGAGGCGGTTATCATTTTCGCTGCTTTAGGGGGCAAAACTCACTATGGTGTCAGGGTACAGCCAGGGTCAGAGCTCGTCCTGAAGCTCGTCCTGGGGCTCACCACAGGGGCAGTCCTTGCAAGGGTTTCAAAGAGGCCAGAGAAGATCTTGCAGCAGGGGTAGATCCTCCTCTTGCAGAGGCGGCTCAACACCCCCCAAACAATGACTACCGCTCCAGATTCCCTCCCATGCCACTCCAGTAGGAGGTCGCATATCATACTTTACCCACATATGGGAGGGAATCGCCTCAGACAAATGGGTACTTTCAACCGTGGCGGGCGGTTATTGTATAGAACCTCTACAGTAACCCGCCAACTATCCCACAAGACTAAAGAACACCTCCAAAGAAGAACAGTGCATTCTATTGGTAGAGGTGGCAGCGCTGCTATTAAAGGACACCATAGAAGTCATCCCGGTGAACCAGGTAAACAAGGGTATCTATTCAATGTACTTCCTTGTGCCGAAAAAAGATCTCCCGATGCACCCTGTCTTAGATCTGCGCCCTGCAAACACCTATGTCAAGCCACAGAAATTCTGCATGACAACGTGCCCCTGCAACCCTGCGGCTAAGGGCACTAGGCAAAGGGCGGCTCCAACAGAGGCGGCTCCTTATTGTGTCTGCAGGTGTCCACAGGGGAAGCCAGCGGCCAGCCGTCATCCAGCAGCGACTAAGCAAGGTAGGAGAATCCCGGTTTAGTAGCAAAGCGTGCACTCTACCCTGACAACCCTGCCCCATTGCAGAATCTCAGACTTGGGTGTTTTTTCGAAACCTAGGCCTTTTTCCCTTCTACAGGACTCTCGCACTTAGATGTGTTTTTTCTCCATTCTCTAAACAACATTGTGAAAGTAGTGCCATTCTGTGGTTTTTACTTCCTTGCAAAGCATTCATCTAGCAAACTTCTCCCATTGTCTGAGCGCCTGTCGTCTTGTCCAATTGACTACTACTGTCTCATCTCTCCCTGTCGTCTACTGCGTCCTTCCCTAGTGTTCTCCGAACCCTCTGAATCGACCCCGTTCTCTTCTCTCCTATACCCACCCACTCTATGGTGCTCTCTCTCTCCCCTATCTTCTCTAACTGCTTCTCTATCAACTATCATGCTCTCCTCACTAAATCTGGTAGGATGAAGTTTAAAAAGGATATTCTGGTCTCCAACCCAGGTCTTTCTATCGTTGACACCTATACCAGTGCCGCCTCCAGGCAAACCCTCATCGACATCCTCTTTGTCGTTCCCTCGCCAGACCTATGGATTCTTCATATGGTCTCTGTGCTCTCTCCCTTCTCCTCTTCTCCCATTAATGGTGGCACGCGATGGGAGGCCCTCCTGGCCCCCTTCCACTCCTCTAAGGTCATCATTTAAGTTTACCTGAATGGTACCATCCTGGTCCAAGGCCCTCAGGCCAATCTTCTCCTCTTTGTTAGACGCTTCCCTCGCCTCATCAATTTCCTTCCTTCTCCTGCTGTGCCCTCTCTTCCCTCCTCGGCTTCCTTGCCTCCCGCTGCTGTCTCCTCCTTGGCTACCTTGCCCCCTCCTCCTTCCTCTTCTGCCCCCTCTTGGGCCACTTCTACACCTCTGCGGGGCGTACCTCTGATCTGTACCCCTCCCCGGAAGTCTTTCAAGGACGGCAACCTTCTCCACTCTCAACCCTTGCTCAGCTGTCACACTCCTCTGACATCTGCCACCTCCTGGAGGAACTTGACCTCGATGTGCTCGGTCTCATTGAGACATGGTTCACGGCCAGCTCTGTCACGAGTTTTGACACTCTCCTCCCTGACTGTTACAAGATCCTCTCCACGCCCAGATCCAACCGTTCTGGAGGGGGTGTAGCCCTGATCTTCCCTGTGTGGATTCTTGCCTCTGTCATTCCTACGCAGGCCTACTCCTTCTTCGAATGCCTCATCTGCAGGCTCTCTCTCCTAGCCATTACCTTACTGTGGCCACTATCTCCCGGCCACCTGGTCAGATCTCCCCCTTCCTCTCTGAATGGGCAGACCTCTCCTCTTCCCTCCTGGTCTTAACCACTCAACTTCTCCTTCTTGGGGACTTTAACATCCACCAGGATGCCTCCTGCCCGTCCTCTGGACTCTTTCATGACCTCTGCAACTCTCTCTCACTCTCTATTCTCCCCTCTGCAGGGCACAGTCTGGATGTTCTGATCTCTTCAGACCGTCCCCTTTCTATCCCTCTCACCACTCCTCTCTCCTGGAGTGATCACTTTCTCCTTTCCTCCCATATCATCCTCTCTACCCCGCAGGCCAAGCCAACACCAGCACTGCCACCCACCTTCTCGGTTATCCGCCCCATGAAGCGTGTGTCAGCTGAGGCTTTCGATGCCACTTTCTCACCACCACCTTTGGCTGACTCACAGCCCTCTCCATGCTCCACTCTCCTATATCTGATACTCTGGATGTTCTAGCCCCTATCATGAGGATCCGCTTGAAGCCCAAAGCCAAGTGCAACTCCTGATATGACTCAGACCTCGTCAACCTCAAGCGCAAGTGCAGGGTGGCTGAGAGGAATTGGCGTGCTTCTGGATCATCTTCTGACAAACTGGCTTGCCGCCTGCTCCAAAGGTAATACCGGCTCTCTGTCTGCACCAAGAAGAGAGCTCACACCCAAGTCTGTTGCTCTGCGGCATTTAACTACTCAGTCTAACTCTTTAAAATCTGTAAGGAACTGGCCAATCCTGCTGCAGTCTCTACCTCTCCTGTCCCCTCCCAGTCCCTCTGCACGGCTCGGGCTTCTCATTTCATCTCTAAAACTCAGGACATCCTGTCCCCTCTCTCTTCCACTTCCCCTCCTCCCTCTACTCCCTGCTCTTCCTCTGGCCCTACTTCGCCACCTCTCCTCCCTCCTTCTCTGCCTTTCCCCTGTTCTCCCAGATAAGGCTTCTGGACAAGTCCGATCTATGAAAGTCTCGTCAAAACGGGTTCATCCCTGTTCCTCCAAAACCATCAAGGACCACATTGACTCCCTGGCTCCTGCTCTGGCCGACTTCTGCAACCACGCCTTCGCCGCTGGAGTCTTCCCATCCCCCCCTGAAGCACTCCCTTGTGCATCCTCTTCTTAAGAAACCTTCTGCCGACCTATCTATGCTAACTATCGCCCAATCTACCCACACACCTTTCCTGGGCAAACTCCTGGAAAAGCTGGCCATCTCCCAGCTTAATCTTCACACTGAATCTGAATCTGTTGGTTGTCTTCATGACCATCAGTCTGGCTTCAGAGCTGCCAAAAGCACGGAAACTGCTCTCCTGAACATCTGTGAAGATCTGCTCTCCAACCTTGATTCCAACACCCCTTGTGTCCTCATCTTACTTGATCTCTCTTCTGCATTTGACACAGTCAACCATGCCATCCTGCTCAACCGTCTCCGTGATAACCTAGGAATCACCGGTCAGGCCCTGGTGTGGCGGACTTCTTTCCTCTGATTGACCCTCCCGGGTCCAACCTAGGTCCTTCCTCTCCTCTATCTTTTTATACCTGTGGTGTACCCCAGGGGTCTAACCTCTCTCCCTAGCTGTTCAATCAATACCTGGCACTTCTTGCCCACCGTATTGCCGCTCTCTGCCCCAACTTTCAGTGCTATGCGGATGACAATTTTCAGGATACCTTCAGCCACCTCTTCTCCTTCTCTCATCTCTGACTGTCTGTCTGCTATCCAGGAGTGGTGTGCCGCCAATGACCTCTGCCTTAATGCCAGTAAGACTGAGATTCTCCTAATCGGCACACCCGCTCCCTCCTTTCCTGTCACTCTCTGGCCGGCCTCGCTTGGCCCTCTTCCTGCTCCTACCTGCAAGGCTAAAAACCTAGGGGTCATCTTAGACTCCACACTCTCCTTCTCTCCTCACATCTCCGACGTCTCTAAGAAGTCACACTACAAGCTGCAACTCCTCCAAGGTATTCTTCTGTACTCCAGAGACCCCCGGCCAGCCCATAGAGCCGAGGTTTGCTCCAAAGTACTTTAGGACGAGATAGCTGCACCCGTGAGATGGACGGGGGTCTAGATTTATTACTCCAACACCAATCAATAAGGACAACTCAATGGTTTGGCAAAGGGAGTCAGTTTAATGACGAGTACAAAAAACGGGGAGTCATGGAAATCAGCAGTGATGCGATCGTCCTTCTCGCTTCAACTCCAACGAACTTCATAAAAATCATAGCATTTATACAGAAAACTCATTGATTGATGTATAACACTCAAAAGTTAATATGCAATTGTATTGGTTAGGAAAAGTTAACTTTAATATAGGTACTATATCTGTATATGGTAACAGAGTGAGGGGATTGGGTAAACACTGTCAGGTGGGCGTCTAAGCCCTCCCTTCCTTCAAAAATGACTACTGTAGACGTCACTAAAAGTACAACGTCTCATTTGTTCTACTAACTATAGGACCCTGGATTATTTGGTCCATTGTGATTGGGTTGGCACCAACCCCATGCATATTCTTCCACTTAGCTTAGCAGTACGGTCGACCAGGTGCGGGGGCCCCCTAGTTACCCGGCCTTTCCCCAATTAAGGTTACAATCAATCATGACTTCAGCAACTACGTGTCAATTATTTCACTGTGGTTGGCCTCGAAACTGCATCTTCTGTCTGGAAAAGTTCTGATATCTCTGCCTGGGTGGATGCCAAGCATAGGTGTGAACTCGTGCTTCTTCTCGCTTGGCTGGTAACGTGATTCCCATGCCGTGACTTTGTCTTGTTTCTCTCAATTTGTGTATTTGATTCTTATTTAGCTCAGCCACCTGGCTACACTTCCTTATCTTGACCTTTCAGAGACCGGATATTCTGTTCTTAGGTTTCAATTATATGTGGCTACGGTTCGTTCCTTCTATTGGTATGACCTTGGCTCTCCTGGCACGAGTTGCATCTGCTGAGTTTCGATTCAGCCATCTCTTCTCGTTTTGCCAGAATATGAATCTCTGCTCATTCGGCCTTCAGTAACCTGAGTTGATTCTGCTTAGTTTGCAAAGTGGAATTGCTTATACTAACGTACTTCGTTTGTGGTAGATTTATGTATAATGGCGCTTGCCGCACTATGTTCTATGTTTCAACTTAGCATTGCAAGCTGTACCGTTTGCTTAGCTTTCTTGCGGTTCCAAGCATATGTACAGGTGTAAACTAATCGACTGTATTAACTTTGCATGGGATCCAATTATATTTTCGAAAACACATTTTCGACATGCCATTTTGTCGACACAAAAATGGCGGAAAAAAATTCTGAATGTATTTTTTATTTTATGTTTTATTTTTGTTTCGTTAGTAAAAAAAAAAGTGTTAAAATAAAAAAAAGGGGGACTTGGGGGGAACCCCACATTAAAAAAAGTTCAAAAAAACTATTTGAAAAAAAATAAATTCTGCATTTTTGTGTCGACAAAATCTCATTTTTAACATGTGACGTTCGAAAATGTCACTATAAACCATTTTGCTTACAGCTTAATTCTCTTGTATTTTTGATAGCATTCTTTCACTTTAGGTTCACAATCTCTTTTCTCATGGCGTATCGTTTCTTTGTGTCATTCTCGGGTCGTCATTTCTTCTATCCGTGAGTCTGTGCGGGTCCTTGTGACCTCACCATTCGTCTTCCATTAAGACCTTTTTGGTTTCTTCCGGGACTGTACTTGGGCAATTTTCATTTCGTCTCATTTGCTGGTAGGGTTTTCTTAATGGATACCTTACTGTCCATGGTTTTCTGGGTATCTGTACTTCAATAGGCGTTGTGCTACTTATAGGTACTGGGCAGTGCCCCACTGCAGCTCTCTGCTGGTTTATTTGCTCATCATACGTCACATCTTTTGGTGTGAAGGTTCCAGGTACTTCAAAATGGGCAACTGGAGTGCAGGCTTTTTTTGGGACCTCCTCTACACTTCCTTTCCTCCCAGAAGCTCACTGTCTCCAGAGCTCTGGTTCTCTCTAGGCTGGACTATTGCAACAGCCTCTTCCTAAATCTGCCTGCTTCTACTCTCCGCCCTCTGCAACTCATCCAGAACAGGACCGCAAGACTTGTCCTTGGCCCAGGGATCGTATCTCTCCGGGCCTGAAATCCCTGCACTGGCTCCCAGTGGCTGTGAGGATTAGGTTCAAAACCATCTGCATTGTCCACAAGGCCTTCTAGGGCCGGAATGCCTTCAACTTTCTCTTCCTAAATATCTTCTTTCTCAAGCTCTTCGCTCATCTGCCTCAAACACCCTCGGGGTCAGTCGCTTCTCCAAGCAACGAGTTGGTGGTAGATCTTTCTTCGGCTGGGGCCTCCCTTTGGAACAGCCTCCCTGCCCCCTTGAAACTTGAGGAGAGCCATCTCTGGTTCCGGAAGCACCTCAAAACCTTCCTCTTTGCTTCTACTTTCTCTCCTCCTCTCCCCTGCTGAACTTCTGACTGAAACTGCACGTAACTACACAGGTTACCTGGCCACCCTCTAACCTTGGGCCCACGTCCCCTCCCCCACCAGTTGCACACCTGCACTGCCTCCCTGGCAACCCCCGCACTCGGGGACTGTTTTCTGTATCCCTACAGTCCCCTATCAGCACTTGAAACCTGATCTCTGTACCTACCCTTGCACTTGCCACCAGCTGGACGTACTTTTACTTATTGCTTATTTATTCTATTTATTATTTTTTATGTATTCTATTTTCCCTGTACTGCACTGTCCCCTCTCCCCCCCCCCGCACTGTTCCCCTTCCCCTGCACGATCTGAATGACACCTGGCCTAGTAAGGTCGTTGTCTCCGTCTTCCCTCTGTTCCCCCTCCCTTGCCTCGTCGCGCCTTGAAACACTTGTGTATAGGCGCGTTATAAATGCCATATCATATAACGCTACAGGAAGTAATCCCACTGCTAAAGCGGGGCGGCTAGATGGCAACCTCAGATGTGAAAGATGCATACTTTCATATTTCAGTGTTCCCAGTGCACAGAAGATTCTTGCGTTTTAAGATAGAAAACCAGCACTACCATTTCAAGGTGCTACCCTAAGGCATAGCATCCGCTCCAAGGGTATTCACCAAGGTACTGGCAGTGGTGGCGGCACACCTACGCAGGGATTCAATCCCAGTGTACCTTTACCTAGACGACTGGCTGATCACAGGGGAGAATCCCCAAATTTGCAAGCAAAATACACAAAGAACAATCAATCTACTTTTTTTTCAATTGGGTTTCTCAATCAACGAGAAAGTCAAGCCTTGTTCCAATCAAGACCAGACAGCTCCTAGGAGCTGTCATAAAAACAGAACAGGGTCTAGTTTTTTTATCAAAGGAAAGAGTACAAAACATACTGCTGCAAATACATCAGTATCTAGCCGGTCGCCAGATAACCGTACACAAAGCATTGCATTTGCTCGGGATGATGGCATCATGCATTTACCTGGTCCCACAAGCGCGATTGCGCATGCGTCCAATGCAAGAGTGGTTGGCGAATCAGTGGTCTCAGGCAAGCGGTCAATGGGATGATCTAGTGATCGTTTGCCAACCCTAGTACACGCTCTACTCTGGTGGACAAAGGAGAACCTATTGAAGGGGAAAACCCTTCCACGACGCGGCAGTGCAAACGATTGTTATAACAGACCAATCTCTCACCGGGTGGACTCAAATCACAGCACAGAACCACCTCAACCTGCTGGAACTCCTAGCAGTGCTCAAAGCGCTATAAGTCTTCGGAGCACAACTGACAAATCAATCAGTACACATTCTCACAGACAGCACCACTGCAATGTTTTATATAAACAATCAGGGCAGCACACATTCTCCAAATCTATCCAGGCTAGCACAGAAAATTTGGAAGTGGGCACTCAGGCTTACTCTTGCTAGACTTGTTCGCAACAAGAGAAAACAAACAATGCCCAGACTTTGCATCCAGGTTTCCCCAAAACGACTCCAAGGGGAACGCCCTGTGGATGAACTGGTCAGGGAAATTTGCATACGTTTTTCCCCTAACTCCACTAATGAGCAAAGTGGTGAACAAGATACACAAGGAACAAATGACACTAATCCTATTGGCTCCTATGTCGGCGAGACAACCTTGGTATCCACATCTGCACAAAATGGTGATGTGAGACACAATCAAACTCCCGTGCCCATTCAACATGCTCACACAGCACGGGGGGGACAACATTACACCCTCATCCTCATTCTATGAACTTGGCAGCTTGGCTCCTGGAGTCATAGTGTGGACATCTACCTCAAAGGTGTATGGAAATCCTCAAAGGGGCACATAAACCAGACACTGGTATTTTAACAAGTGGAAGAGATTTGTAATTTGTTGCCAGTCACAACAAATCAATCCAATAGAATGTACTCCATCACACATTCTTCATTACATGCTTCACTTACTAGACTCAGGACTAGTATTTAACTCTATCAAAGTTCCCCTAGTGGCTCTATCCGCTTTCACCACTTCTCAAAGCAAGGTGTGATGGTGGAAAATCCCTGTAATCAAGGCATTCATGGTGGGAGTAAATCGACTCCACCCTCTTATTTCAAACCCGCCGCCAGGCTGGGACCTCAATGTAGTTCTTGCAAAGCTCATCGGGCCCCCTTTTGAGCCTATGCATAAAGTAAGCTTTAATCACCTCACTTATAAAACGGCATTCCTGGTGGCTATCAGTCAGGGAACTGCAAGCTTTGTCAGTGCAAAACCTTTTTTTTGTTATCCACAAAGACAAATTGGTATTAAGAACACACCCTGGGTTTTCACCTAAGTTCATTTCAAAGTTCCATGTCAATCAGGCCATCGAACAACAAGCTTTTTTTCAAAATCCATCAAGCTCCACTGAGAAAAAACTCCATACACCAGATGTAAGGAGGGCGGTCCTTTACTATGTAAACAAGACCAGACCGCTAAGGAAAACAGACAAACTGTTTGTCTTAGTAGCTCCAGGCAGTGAAGTAGACTGCATTTCCAAAAACGCCATCGCCAGATGGATAGTCAGATACATACAGCTCTGCTACTCTCTATCAAGCAAAACACTGCCTTTCACACCAAGAGCTCACTCCACTAGGGGTACAGGAGCGGCCTTGGCTTTTATCGCATACGTCCCGCTGGACGCCAATTGCAAAGCAGCTACATCGAACTCAGTACATACTTTTACTCAGCATTTCTGCATTGACACTCACTCTAAAGCAGATTCTCAGGTGGGACAAGCAGTGCTAAAACATCTATTTGCTGCTGTTCCTTCTCACAACCCACCACCTTCTCCAAACACTGCTTTCGAAGGGATTGTGTCCTCCGACGTATTCCTCATCTTAGATAGATATATCCTTCCAGCTCTGCTGGCCTCGGAAAATTTTTTCTCTAGAGGGCGCTGCGCGTCGACGTTCCTCGAGTCGATGTCCCTCGACAGCCGCCGTATCGACGCTCGACGTCATCCTGCCTATAAAGGCCGCGCGCAGCGTCCGTTGCTCAGTTCCGTTTTTCCGCGCTTACTCGGTGCCTCGGAATACCGTTGCTCAGTTCTTAGTCAGATTAATCCTATTTACCTCGAGTTATTCGATCCATACTCGATGGCTTCCTCGTCGGAACCGACAACTCCTCGATCCGGCTTCAAAAAATGTCGAGATTGTGGGAAAAAGATGTCATTGACCGATCTTCACAGAAATTGTCTGTGGTGCTTGGGAGCTGAACACCATTGTTCGGAATGCGAGGACTGTATGTCCATGACAGCTAAGGCCCTGAAGGAGCATAGGGGGAAGCTGGAGAAAGGTAAGACTTTTAAAGCTTCTTCTTCGTCGACGAAGTCGAGACATTCGTCTCCTCGTCACCATTCGCGCTCCAGGTCTCGGAGTGGGTCTCGTCACTCCTCGAGATCGAAGCACTCGAAGAGGAGGCGTCGAAGATCCCCTTCTCCGTCTTCCTCTTCCTCTGTTTCGCCAAAAAGAATCCCTTGCCCCACGAAACATAGTTCCCGGGCTGAATGGGAGGAATTCCGAAAGAATATGATGAGCGTCTTCGAGAAAGCGGCCTCGACCCCCTCGAAGACTGCTGAGAGCGATGCTCTGGTCGAAAGACCCGAAGGTCAAAAACGCGGCGAGTCGCAGTACCCGGCGAAAGAAACCTCTCGAGCGCGTTTCGAACCCTCGAGCAGGACTATGACCTCCAAACCTTCCTCGAAGGTTCCGTCGACGCCGTCGACGAAGGTCCCGTCGACGTTGAGGTCGATGTCTTCGGCGCCGTTGTCGAGGGGACCTTCGACACACGGGTCTGTCGACTCGACGCCGGCCTCGACACCGGCGTCGACGCCAAGAAAAGTCACGGTGACCACACATCCAGTGACTATCCCCAGGCCCTCGACGTCGATGGCTTCGATATTGTCGAGTAGAATTCCAATTCTGTCGAGGTCCTCGAGGCCTCCACCTCTGTTTTCGACGCCACGCTCGAAGCCTTCGACGTCGGCGTCGACGACATCGACGTTTTCGAGGCCAATAATGACAAGTTCGGCACCCTCTGCCTTGGAAATGGGATTTACTCCCTTTATGAGTTCAGAACAATTGAGAACTATATCCTCAATTTTAGAAGAGGGTGATTTGTCTGAACAAGACACATTTGAGTTACAGGGACCTGTAACCCCAGTTAGAGAGGAATTTTCCTCTGAAGAGCGCAGATTAAAGGATCTTCATGATTCTTTACATGAGGCAAGTGGGTTAGACACTTCCCCTGAGGTGGATTTTGCTAAGCCAGACCCGGGGGAGCATGCTGAAACCCCCTACAGAGCCTTAATGGCCAGGATTACAGAGTTCATGGGGTGGTCTGCACCTTCACAATCTTTCCAGCAAGATGACCTCACAGATATTCTTGACAAAGGCCCACAAGAGGATCCTTGGTGCCCTTTCATAGAGCTCTTCAGAGAAAGATCATGACAAACTGGGAAACCCCAGATGTAATACCAGCAGTAAATAAAAAACTGTCTGCAAAGTACAGGGTATCTTCCACAGACCCAGAGTTTTTGTCTAAACATCCATCCCCAGAAAGTCTGGTGGTACAAGCAGCATCCTCTACCGATGTCAAGACGGCTTATCTTACAGTCCCACAGGACAGGGACGATAAAAAATATGATGCTATGGCAAAGAAAGTCTTTTCAGCATGTAGCATGGCGTTAAAGTCTGTTAATGCTACTTGCACCCTTGCTAGGTTCAGCCATACACTTTGGGAGTGTGCTTCTACAGCGGCTGACTGCATCCCGGAGGGAGAAGAAAGGGATGCGTTCCTGAATATTATACAGGACGGTAAAGACGCTATGTGCAAATCCCTCCAGACGGGCATTGATTCGGCTGACAGTATCAGCAGAGCAATGGCGGCAAGTACATCAACCAGGAGATTCGCTTGGTTGAGAAAGTCGGGTTTTGCCCCAGATGTGCAAGCCAGGCTCTTGAACATGCCATTCGATGGCTCTTCTTTGTTCGGGAAAAAGGCGGATGACAGTTTAGAGGAACTGCAAACTTCAAAAGCTGCAGGAAAATCCTTAGGAGCTGCAATCCGTCAGACTCCTTTTCGTCCCACAGGAACCTCTGCGAGGGGCAAGTCCTTTCGCTTCTACTCCGCATTCGGAAGAGGTAGAGGACGACCGGCTCGAAGGGGTCAAAGAAGAACTACCCGAGGTGGACGGGGTAGATATTCTAAAGCCGCAGCAACAGCAGGTGTCTCTTTACCATCGGCATCTGCATCAGCCGCCCCAAAACCACTCTGAGGACTCCCCTCACAGGACACCTGTAGGAGGCAGGTTGACTCAACATCTGACGGTATGGCAGGCTATCACGTCAGATGCTTGGGCATTGGAAACAGTCGCCCAAGGTTACTGCCTGCCTTTCCTACGTATACCTCAGAGTCATCCACCGGGGAACAGCTCTCAGAAAGCTCCAGATCCGCTCCTCTTGCAGGAAATTTTGGACCTGCTAGAGAAAGGTGCCATAGAACCGGTACCTGTAGTGGAGAGGGACAAGGGCTGGTACTCCCCTTACTTTCTCATTCCGAAGAAAGACGGAGGACGGAGACCCATCTTGGACTTGCGAGAATTTAACAAATTCCTCAGTAAAGACAAATTCAAGATGGTCACTCTTTCTCAGATCCTCCAGGCCCTTCAGTTTCAGGACTGGTTGGTATCTCTGGACTTTCAGGATGCTTATTTCCATGTGCCTATCCATCTCAAACACAGGAAATACCTGAGGTTCGCAATTGGCAACTCTCACTATTAATTTCGAGTACTGCCATTTGGGCTGACCTCCGCCCCGAGGGTCTTCACCAAGTTAATGTCGGTAGTGGCTGCAAGTCTAAGGAGGGAAGGGATTCACGTCTACCCCTACCTGGACGATTGGCTGATCAGGGCTGTTTCTCCGGAGCAAGCTCAGATCCAGCTAAATCACGTGTGCCATTTCCTTCACAGACTGGGCTTCTCCCTCAATTTAAAGAAGTCACAAATGATACCATCGCAGAGACTCCAGTTCATAGGAGCAATCCTGGATACTTCCCTGGGAAAAGCCTCGCCACCAGAGGTGAGGGCTCAAGATATTCTACAGATGGTTACCAAGTTCCAGCATGCCCAACGTCTCCCAGCCTTCGACTTTTTGAGGTTGGCATCCTCATTTTCCTTGTGCCAGAGGCTCATGGCATCCTGCATTTTCCTTGTGCCAGAGGCTCGCCTGAGAATGAGATCCCTCCAGTGGGCACTGAGGACTCAGTGGTCACAATTCTCAGGGAGAATGACAGATCTTCTTCAGGTTCCGGCAGGGTGGCTCGAGACCTTCAGTGGTGGGCCTGTCAGGAGAACATTCTGAAAGGAGAACAGTTTTGGCAACCCTGGCCGGAGATAACAGTAGTCACGGATGCCTCACTCACGGGGTGGGGAGCCCACGCCAACGACTTGACCATCAGCGGTCGTTGGTCTCCATCGGAGTCCAGACTACACATCAACCTGTTAGAGCTGAGAGCCATCAGACTTGCGTTGAAGGCTTTCCTGCCAGCTGTACAAGGGAAGAACGTCCTGATAATGACGGACAACACGGTGGCCATGCATCACCTCAAAAAAAGAGGAGGCGTAGGATCACTACCCCTGTGCAGAGAGGCGATGCAGCTGGTTTTGGGCAATCCAAGAAGGAATCTCTCTATCGGCAGTTCACCTAGCCGGAGAGAAGAACTTGACAGCGGACGCTCTGAGCAGGCAGAACACAGTCTTCCACGAGTGGGAGCTAGCTCAGGAAGTCCTTCAAGAGATCTTCGCCCTTTGGGGAACCCCTCAGGTAGATCTGTTCGCCACCAGCCTAAACAGGAAATGCGACCTGTTCTGCTCAAGGGAATTTCCTCCGAGAGGAGCTCTGGGAGACGCGTTCATAGTGGACTGGGAGTTTCCGCTTCTGTACGCGTTCCCACCGGTCCCTGTCATTCCTCAAATGATCAGGAGGTTGAGAAGATTCCGGCGAACCATAATCCTAATTGCCCCGGATTGGGCCAGGAGAACGTGGTACCCGGACCTTCTAGACTTGTCCATCTGCCCTCCAATTCGACTTCCTCTCAGAGAGAACCTACTCTCACAGAAGGGAGGTCAGGTTCTCCATCCAGACATCAAAACCCTCAACCTTCACGCTTGGCTTCTGAACGGCTGAGGTACAAGGATTGGGACCTCCCTGATGATGTTATGGAGGTGTTGCTTTCGGCAAGGAGGCCAGCAACAAAGTCTTTATACCGCTGCCGTTGGAACAGATTTTGCAGCTGGTGTAGAGAACAGAATATCGACCCATTTTCATGTGGTACACCAATGGTTTTGTCCTTCCTACTATATTTGGCAAATTCAGGCCTTCAAGTTGGCACCATTAAGGGCTATCTCGCAGCGCTATCTATCTTTAAGCGTACTGCGGAAGAACCATCCTATTTCAAATTACCCTTGGTAATACAGTTTCTTAAGGGGTTAACCAATGTTTATCCCCCAAGACCATTCCAAGTTCCCCTATGGGATTTAAACTTAGTACTAACTTTCCTGATGGGTACACCTTTCGAACCTCTCCATTCTTGTTCGTTAAGATTCCTTACCCTTAAAACTGTTTTATTAATAGCACTTACATCTGCTAGAAGGGTGAGCGAATTACAAGCTCTTTCTTGTAAACCCCCTCATACAATCTTTCACAAAGACAAAGTTGTCCTGCAAGTGAAGCCTAATTTCCTCCCAAAGGTGGTTTCTGAATTCCATATCACTCAGAAGATTACCCTACCATCTTTCTATCCTCCTCCTCACCCGGGTAAAGAGGAAGAGAGGTTACACAGACTAGACCCTAGGAGGGTTTTAAGTTTTTACATTAGTAGACTAGCCAGGATAAGACAGGCAGACCAGCTGTTTGTAGGTTATGCAGGTCACAAGCTGGGGTTACCAATAACTAAGCAGACCATTTCCAGATGGATCATTCTAGCCATTCTGGAATGTTATAAACTGGCAGGGAAAGAGCCCCCTCAAAACCTTAGGGCTCATTCGACCAGAGGTATTGCAGCTTCATCGGCCCTCAAAAGAGGCGTGCCGGTTAAAGACATATGTGCGGCCGCTACATGGTCGTCTGTCCATACCTTTACACGTTTTTACAATCTGGATTCCTCCTCCAGTCAAGAGACTAGGTTTGGAAGGGCTGTTCTGCATTCTATTCATCAATAGAAGACAGCGTGAAGTCAGTACTCCCTCCTCCGAATATGGAATACTGCTATGGGAGCCTATCTAAGATGAGGAATACGTCGGAGGACACAATCCCTTCGAAGAACAAGTTACTTCTTACCTTGTAACTTTCTTTCGACGGGATGTTCCTCCGACGTATTCCTCATCGACCCTCCCATCCATCCCCGCAGTTCTACTTCCCTTGTTGTTGCAGCTTACGCTCCTTCAGGGTGATTAGTCTAGTCCAGACAGTAATACTGTGGGCTACAAAACGGAACTGAGCAACGGACGCTGCACGCGGCCTTTATAGGCAGGATGACGTCGAGCGTCGATACGGCGGCTGTCGAGGGACATCGACTCGAGGGACGTCGACGCGCAGTGCCCTCTAGAGAAAAAATTTTCCGAGGCCAGCAGAGCTGGAAGGATATATCTATCTAAGATTAGGAATACGTCGGAGGAACATCCCGTCGAAAGAACGTTACAAGGTAAGAAGTAACTTGTTCTTCTAATCTATGCATAGCATGTGATCTAAGGAGATTCCACAGGCCTAGGAAGGGATACGTTACTCACCGTAATCGTATTTCTGATGCTTGTATCTGCTTAGATTTACATACGCCCACCCTTCCTCCTCTTGGGGTAGGTGCATTGATGTTTTCTGGACTCTATCTGATACATAATCTGATTTACTACACCTATACGCACGCTACATTTCATGCAACCTCATGTCAGAAACAAAACAATCTGAGGGACATTGACGCATGAAGCACCATGGGTACAGTAGACGTCACACTAAGGAAAGTATTACTGGCACGCCCTGTCGACACCCCTTTTTTGAGTTTCGAAAACAACAACTGTAATACTCTGCAGCTTCCACTAGATGTCGGCCTATGCATAGCATGTGAATCTAATCAGATACAAGCATCAGAAATATAATTACAGTGAGTAATGTATCCCATATAAGTCAAAGTTTGCGGGTTTGTGACAAGATTAGTGGGTTTGTGGCTTGGCAGGGCGCTGTTCCTTATACAATTCCACACAGTTTCGCCAATCTGCACCAAATTTTGCATAGTTACCTGTTAGGACCCTCCGGACAATACTGGCTATGTGACATTTGGACACCCCACTCCCTGGATTTCAGCACAAGTCAAAATGTGTTGGTGGATTTGTGGCTTGGGGAAAGCAATGTTCCTTTTACAATTCCACACCGTTTCACCAATCTGCACCAGATTTTGCATGCTTACCAGTTAGGATCCTCCGGACATTACTGGCTACATGACATCTGGACACCACACTCCTGTCCCCGGATTTCAGGAAAAGTAAAAATTTGCTTGTGGGTTTGTGGCCTGCCGACAAAGCTGTAAACCATGCTCACTGGGAAGATAGACAAAAAATGTATGAAAGGCGAATGGACCTGAGAGGTTAAGGTGAAGGCAGGTAGCATTCCAGAAGTTTCTATTTTTTGCTGCACCAGGTGAAATTACCTTTCCAGAGATTTTTTGTGAGATGGTGCCTGCCGCGAAGCCGTAAACTATGTTCACCGAGATGGGTAACAAAATATTTTGTTTCTCAACCAGTCCTGAGATGAGGACCGAAAACCATGTTTTCCCTTACCTACTGTGTCCCTCAGCAGCTTTGCTGGATTCCTAGGATTTATTTTTCTCACTTGGTAAGAGTGAGAGCCTTTTTTCCCACTCTTACATGTGTTTTGCTATGTGTATTTCTACTTTTTGTGTGATCTTGGGCACTGGAACCTCACCTACTCCATGGCACCATGTGTGTTACACAGCACCTTCAGTGCAGTGACACAGGGTTGTCTTTTAGACTTCCCACCAACTCAATTTTTTGGGGCTAACTACTGTCCCCCAGAAAAGTTAAAGTTGCCATTAACTTTATTTATTCACTTTTACCACAGACCCAGTAGACCCCATCTTCCATGGAGTATTGGACAGGGTTAATTCTTATCCCTTTTTGTCTGTCTCTCTTGGAGCATTGTTTCGCTCCCTTTACACTAAGACTTGGCTGGTGGCAGTGGTATCTGTTAGGGAGAATTCTCTGTAAAGGCTAATTTCCCAAACCTAGTGAGTCCCCCAGCAGCTTTGCTGGATTTTTGGGGTTTATTTTTTCTCTTGCTAAGAGTGGGATTCTTTTTACTCCCACTCTTAGACATGATTTGAGGTGTTCCTTTATCTTTCAATGTGTTTTATGGGCTATGGGGTCTTTTACTCCATAGGGTCTCATGTGTTTTTGATGTGGGTTACACAGCACCCTCCGTGCCGTAACCCAGGGGTGTCGTAGCGACCCCCCAACATAGACTCCATACCCTGGGACTGACTACTGTCTCCCAGGGCATGTAAAGTCATCATTGACTTTACTAGTCCCAAATTATGAACAGAAACCAGTACAAACCATCATATTGTGGACTTACTGGTCGGGGCAATTCGATTGCCCCGGGGTCTGTTGTTCGAGGGGGGCATGTCTCCGTCCCCCCTGATCGAGTTTTGGCTGGTGGCAGTGGATACTACTTTTTATATTCGACTGCGAATATATCTCTATGGGATTTTCCCATTGTTTCGAGGCTACCAACTTTAATTATTTAATTCTTTTAGCCTCGAACATACCGCCGGTATATTTATTTAATATTAATTCACCGGTTGGTATTTTTTGCCAGAACTCGATTCTAAAATGGCGTTTGTGTTCTCTTCTGTGACTCCAACCCAAGTCGAGCCCTTTGTTCCACTTTTTGGCGGACTTCTCCACAGAAGCCTCCAAAAGTGGTGCCACTCTGTCTGGTTACCATAGGGGGTGTGGGAGGGGGTTTAGGCACCCTGGACTGAGTTACCTTGGTAACTCAAGTCGCACTCTTGTGTGATTGGCCCAAGTGGTGAGCTGGCCGGCTCACCACTTAGCATGTTTGATTGACAGCTAGGCTGAGTGAATGGGGGTGTGCTGCATAAAAGCAGGGCTTTGGGGACTGGAACTTCAGAAGTCGCCACAGGACCTAAGAATCCGAGGAGGGAGAAGCTGAGCCGACCTGCAACGATGACACCACCGGTGGAGCCCTGCTGATCCGTCTCACCACTTTTCCCGACGACAGAGGAGATCTCCAGTCCGGAGAGTCTTCTTCCTTTGACTGGTGGGGATAACCAGTTTTGCCTTCTTTTCACCTTCCTGGAGCATCTCGTGTCCGCCTTGCCCGTGCCAAGCACCCCGGCAACCAGAATACCACGGTTTACCACCACCGCGAAGAGAAGGGTAGTACCTTTTAACCGAAGTACTCTGCGGCTGGTTTCTTCCCTGGCAGTGCAACGACCTTCATCTTTCCTCCACGCGAGACCTCCTCTTCCTCTGTACGAAACACCGACTTGCACCTGCTGCCAGGAACAACTGTCCCTGCTGGAGCTTCCTTCACACTTAAAGTACTGTGTCCCGCCTGGCTTCCCTTGCGACAGATCGTTCGGGGTGACAGTAAAGCCTCGACTTTCTAACCTGGGCTAGCCTGGGACAACCTAGCTAACTTTTCCTGACTTTAATTTCACCCTTTTTGTGCGAACTATCTACAACACTCTTTGGGCATACCCCCACTGTGTGAACCTGGACCCCTTCTGCTTGCTCTCTCCAAGAGTGGGTCTTGCAATTGACTTCCTTGCTCTCCAGTAGAACTCTGCCTATCCTGCCTTACTGTGGTTCTTTTAAAAGTATTGAAACTTGTGTGCTTCCTTAACTCTGCCTTTTTCCCTCCCTTTCTTTATAACTTATTAGAGTGTCATCTTATGTTAAGCGCTCACCTCTGTCTGAAAATAAGTGGTGTTTCTCACTAAGACTTGTCTAATAAGTGAATAGGGTTGTATATATATATGATAGTGACTGTGAGCCGAATTTACTTACCTCTTTTTGCTAGTGTAAATCAGAAGTGTGTCTTTAAATAAATAATTATATATTTTGCACCAAAGCTCTGGTCAGTGTTTACTTGTGCTACTGTATCTCTGTACCTATTGTGTATACTCTACATACTGCCTAACTCTTCTTGAGGGAAGTCTGACTGCTCAGCCACAGCTACCAAGTGAATCTGTGTGGTACAGACTGCTACCAAGTGGGTTTACTGCCAAACACCTGTAGTGTTAAATCTTTTGCAGTGGTCCCTAAGGGAACTGCACAGGTTTCTGCCTAACAGTATCTACCCTAACCTTTCTACCATGATTATCTTATATAAAGGTGGTATTGTTTTAGGCTATTATATTAGCCTCGAACATAAACCCGTTTGACCAAATACATTTTATTTCGGCTCTGGCTGGGTTTATTCGCCATTTTTTTTGTAAATGTCTTTCTCGTGTTTTACCCTGCACGCCAAACCAGGTTTGGTTCCTTTGTTCATCGCCTTTTCGCGGGCTTCCACACAGAAGCCCTCCTTTAGGCGCCTGAGAGTCTGGGTAGGCAGGATGTGAGGGAGGGGTTGTATAACCCCTGCCATGGGTTCCCTTGGTAACACAAGTTGCACTCCTGTCTGATTGGCTATGGGGACTGGCCTTGCCAGGCCAGCCACCCTGGTGTGTGATTGGCATCCAGGCTGTATGAATGGGGGAAAACTGCAAAAAAAGCAGGTCTATGGGACTGGAAGAGCAGAGTCGCCACTGGAACGAAAGAACCAATGAGGAACTGGAAGAAGAGGACCCTTACCACGACTAAACTGGCCGGTGAAGCCCTGCTGGAGGTCCGACTCTTCAGAATCCGACGACAGAGAAGATCCTCACGGAAACTTCTTCCCTTGAGCTGGTGGGACCAACCAGTTTGCCCAAACTACAAGCCAGGACCCCTCCTCTGGTCGAATTCACTGTACAGAGCTACAGTGGGCCGGATAGCCACGGAGGTCGGACCCTGCTTGGGTTTTAAGGAGCGCTCCTTTTATTTGTTGTTTGGCCCTGCTGCTGGTTTCTTCCCTGGGTAGTGCAGGACCCTCCAGTCTTCCTACTTCTGATCAGTCCGACAGTCGCTTCAGGAACCGTGAGCCTGCAGGAACTACCAGGAACATCTGCCTCAGCTACAGCTCCCTCTCCGTTTTAAGGTACTGTGCAAATCCGGTTGTTCGTTTCGTTCAGCTGCGGTGAAAGTGTTTCAAATCTTTCTCCAATCCGAGGGCTCGTCCTTCTCTTCTCTTTGAACTAACTTTTCTACCAACCAACCTCGTCCGGAAACCGTGCCACGAACTTTACCGCGAACTACACTGAACTCTATTATCTTGAGCGAAAGACTTTTGAACCATTGACTTTGGCCTTAAGCCTTTTCTATCTGATTTTATCATTGTAGTCTCTCTTGTTCGATTGCCCTGAGTACTTGTTGGTGTGATTCAATTTCTGTTAACTTCTGTCTTTCCCTCCCTTTTAAATGGCTGGAGTGCCATTTTGCTCCCACTTCATTTTGTGAGCTTAACTTGTCTGGAATTTAAGGGAAGCTGTGTGGTGTATTAAGAATGTGATTTTTAAACTGCTTAGAAAGGTGAACTGTTATATAACTGAAGAGTGAAATAAATGTATATTCTTTTACTTGAAAACCTTGAGTCAGTGTTTGCCTGCATCATAGTAATTGCTGTCCTTTGTGTAACTATTTGATACTACTCACTCTTGAGATAAGTCTGGCTGCTCTGCTACTGCTACCACTTTAACTGTGTAGTACGTGCTTGTACCAAAGGTGAAAATGTACTGTCACTTGTAGTCTTAATTGTGTGTGGTGTTCCCAAAGGTTACTGCATATAATTCTGCCTAACATTGGGGCAGACCCCTAATTACCTCAGCCCAAACCATGGTCCACAACCTGAGGAATGAGTGCATGTTTTCTACGTAAAGCAAAGTTTATTGGACAAAAACCCAGAGAGCCGTTGCATAGTTCCGTGGAACCAAACCAATTCCAGTCTCGACGAACTACATCAATCGTTACATTTTTATACATTTTAGCAACAGTTGAAACCCTCCCAAATATGTTATTACCACCCACCCCTCAAACATGACTTACAAAACATTTAAGAAGAGCTTCCATCTTTTACGAATTCATTCTTTCTCATTGGTCATTAACAATCTTTACGACCATCTTCAGATCATATTTCAAAGTCCGCCTTTGCTGGGGATTGGTCTGTGGTAGGTCATGACATGATGGTACAATGAAAAATTCACATACAACATAATTCATTACTGAGTAACAAATGACCTAGAGCCTTTAACCTTAAGTGTAATTGCACATGGTCAGCTCGGATATTGTAGCAATACGAGGAAGGCCTGAACAAACAGGTTTCTCTTTGAGCCAAGTGGCCAGGAGAGGGCAGATGCTTCCTGATCCCAATCCTGGTGGTGGTGTGCTACGGGATGATCACCTGGTTGGAGACCTAGCCCAGGAAGTTGGGGGAGATTTCACAGGCTGAGACACTGTATTTTTCCTTGAAGAGGATTACTGTTGGCCAGACTTAGAGGGGGAATTTGCTTATTGCCATTTTGATGCATCTCGATCTCCTACTACGGATGAAAAACCAAAATCTGAAGGGGTGACTCCACTTTGTGTTGAACCCAAGGAACCAATCTTTTATATCCCTAAGTTCCCATGTCCCCCACAATATCCAAGGTATGCCAACAGGAACGGTGAACATGTGACCTTTCCTGTCCCTTGTGTTCTCAAAGGGCTAAACCTTATAATTCATCTCTTAATATAATGGGAAGAAAATCCATCTTAAAACCCATTAAAGAATTATAGAAATCGATTGTACCCAAAATGAACTGCAAGTCCCAGAATCCCTAGGGACTGTGAAAAAGAGGGCTGAAGAGTCATAGTCCAAGTCAGGCATGCAATCCTAATGACACTGGGCAAGGTCAGGCAATTGGCCCTAAAAAGGCCTGTACCTGAAACCAATTAACCCACCTGAGGGGCATAAAAGGCTGCAGCAGGGAGAAGCAGTAGAAAGAAGCTGAAGCAGGAGCTGGAAGAAGGCCGGCAGTAGCAGAAGCAGAAGAAGCAGAGCACGAGGCTGGCAGTTCACAAGGAAGTTTGACAGCTGGGAGGACTGAGCAGAGGAAGGGCAGATTTCACCTGCAGGCTCTGAGTTGATCCTGTGCTCACAAACCCTGTTTAGTTGTGACTGCATTGGAAGGGACTGGAAGCAACAGTCTTTCCAGGTGAGCCTAATTGCTGTGAATGCAGAGCTGAAGTTGTGCATTCTCCCAAGGCCCATGTGCAGAAGCAAGCCGAGGGAAACTGGAAAGTAGGAGATTCTCCTTTTATGAGGCCTGTTAGGGAGAATTCTCATTCTATGGCTAATTTCCCTTACCTATAGAGTCCACCAGCAGCTTTGCTGGATTTGAAGGGTTTGTTTCTTTTTACCTGCTAAGAGTGAGACTTTTTCCCACTCTTAGGCATTTTTGCTATGTGTTTTCTAGGCTATTTTTGTGTTTAATGCCTATGGGATTTTCTCTCCCCCATAGGAACCATCTTTATTCACATGTGTTACACAGCACCCTCAGTGCAGTGACACAGGGGTGTCGTAGCGACCCCCTGGGGCTGAATACTGTCTCCCAGGGCATGTAAAGTCCCCATTGACTTTACTAGTCAATTCTTATGAACTTAACCAGTACAACCCATCTTACTATGGAGGTACTGGAAAGGGTTAATAGTTTTTCACTTAGGTTCATTTTCGAGGGGGTACCCTAAAGTTTCTGGCTGGTGGCAGTGGTTACTACCATAAATATTCAACCGCAAATATTTTCCTATGGGATTTTCCCATTGTTCAAGGCTACCACTCTTTCTGACAGCCTCTAACATACCGCTGGTTTATTTTATTATTAACTTTACTCCGGTAGGTTTTATTTGCCAGAACTTTAATATAAATTCTTTCTCGTGTCTTACTCTAAACTCCTAACCCAGGTTAGGAATCCTTTGTTCGTCCTTTTGGCGGGCTTCTGCCAAGAAGCCCTCCTTTCGGCGCCACTGAGTCTGGGGTGGGTCCATTGTGTGGGAGGGGGAGTAGGCCCCCTGGACAGCATTGCCTCCGCAACCATGTCGCACTCTATCCTGATAGGCTGGAGGGTCTCCCGCCAAGATGACCACTCCACTGTGAGTGACAGCTAGGCTGTATGAATGCAGTTTTTTGCATAAAAGCAGGGTCCTGAGGACTGGAAGAGCAAGACTTCGCCACTGGAACTACGGAACTGAAGGGGAGAGAAGCCACGGACATCTTCAGCACCTGCACCACCGGTGAAGCCCTGCTGCAGCGTCTCACCACTTTTCTTCCACACGAGAGGAGATCTTCTTCGCAAGAGCCTTCTTCCCTTGAGCTGGTGGGACCAACCAGTTCACCAATCGCTTCCTCAGACCTGCCTTGGTCGAATCGCCAGTGCCCAGCACTTGGAGGCTGGATAGCCAGGCAGCCATCCACCCGGACCGTGATTTAAAGGAGCGTACCTTTTTTTGTGTTGGGCAACACCGCGGCTGGTTTCATCCCTGGGTAGTGCAGTAACTCGAACCTTCCTCCACAACGAGAGCCTCTCTTCCTCTGCTGGATCCCCCGAACTGCAGGAACTACCAGGAACAACCGCCACCGCAGGAGCCACTTCTTCATTCAAAGGTACTTTGTTCCACCAGGCCTCCCTTTCTACGTGGTAGCCCTAAAGGTGTTTTAAATCCTTTATCTACTCGTTGGGTTGGCCGCCCTTTCATCTAACATTGTCTTTTGCCTGGTATCTACCTTTTCTATATTCGTTAACCAAAGACTTGACTGCAGCTACAAGAAAATGTTTGCTCCTAAGCTCTTGGTCCTGTACCACTGACTGTGGCTCAGGCCTATTGACTCTGGCTGATTTGTTAGATCTGCTCTCACTAGATTGATTCTCAATGAGAAATGTATTGATACACCTGAATTTTCTAAACCCCTCTTCCTCAATCCTACTGTTTTAACTTGTGAAGTGCCATTTTGCTCAGTTTTCAATTACTTATCTTTTTGCTAAAGTATTACTGTGCATTACTTGTTCACAAAACTTCAGGGAAGTGTTGCTAGGGGGTGTCTGAAGATATTTCGGTTTACCTTGTGCTTTCCCTCCCTTTCGCTAAATTGCTAGGGTGCCATTTGTGGTAGATTTTCACTGTGCCGTTTTGCTCAGTTTTCACTCTACCGCAAACTTGTCTACGATTGACTAGGGAGTTGTATATACTTTCATTGACTAAACTTAACTTGCTTTATCAACTGTGATTTATGTGTCGAACTAGATGTGTATAAAATAAATCTATGTATTCTCTTTTTGATACAAAGCTTTGGTCAGTGTTTCCTTGTGCCGTATTACTGTGATACCTATTGTGTAAACCCTGAATACTGCTCATCTCCCTCTTGAGATAAGTCTGACTGCTTAGCCACAGCTACCAACTAAATCTTTGTGGTACAGACTGATACCAAAGGGGATTTTTCTTGCTCATACCTGTAGTCTTAATCTTCTGTAGTGCTCCCTAAGGGAACTGCATAGGATTCTGCCTAACAAGGCCGTATCAGACACCCGTGCAGCCAGAGAGGTGTGGGTCCCAAGAGTGCCCTTAGCAGTAGTTGGAGAAGAAACCAGGCCAGGAAGCAGCAGCAGCCCACAGTCATTGTAATTGGAAGTCGGAAAAGGAAGCCCTGTACTCCTGAATAACAGAAATACCTAGCCAGTAACTGTAGCCAGCTTTAATTGCACTTGTGCATCGCAGAAGTGAAAGTCTTTCAGATAAGGGAAATGTAACACACGCTTATGTGAAATGCTTGCGTGTAGTGAAAGCCTTTCTTTTCCCTAATATTAGCATTACTTTGTTGCTGAACGGTTGTGTGGCTCCTGTAAACACCGAGAATGCTGCTGGTAGCTTAATTGAAGTAGAACTGACTTTCCTGAAGTGTTGCAAGCACTATTTAAAGAGGCCGCGCATGAGACAATGTTTCTCGATATCTTTGAAGCTGAATGCTGACCAAAAGGGTTCCATGTGAAATGAACAAATACAAAAATAACAAATCAACTTATAACGAAGAGAACATAACAAAAATAATAGTTTTGGGGGAGGAGGGGATCCCCCCGCAAAACCCTGTTTCCCCTTGCTTAAAACTCAACCCAACCTCCTCCCCACAAGATTTAACTCTTTACCCCATCACCACATATATTTTTTCATTATTTTCGTTTCCTTAAAATTGTCATTCGTTATTTATTTTTTTGTAATATTCACTGTATACCGACCGAAAGGTGGTAATGCATCTCTTTGAAGTCGTAGAAGTGGTTGAAGCTGAAGCAAGAACAAGTATTACCCAAGCCCATAGAGTGAACTCAATAAAAGTGTAATGCTCACCTTGCATCCACAGGGGTGCCTCTCGACTGGTCTGGGATGCTTCTGGGTACACGGCACCTTCCCCTGGGTTCGTTCTGCCAGGAATCAGTTCTAGAAGACAGGAGGTGGATTTAGCGACTTCTCCTTCTCACGAGAAACCCACCTCCCTGCGTTCCCCTTGCGGTTTCCCCTTGGGACTTCTCTCACCTTGATTTTCAGAAAGTTGCGCTCTCCGTCCTGCCGTGCTGGGCAGGGGTGCGTCGTTGTTGGCTGATCCACCGAGTTACTTCACTGGCATTTTGCCTGGTGTCCAGACCGACTGCGACCCCACTTTTCAGGTAAGTCTTTTCAGTGTCTTCTTTTGAGTAGTGTCTGTATTGATGAATGCTCCAATAACCTACTTCTCTTGTCTTGCAGGGTCTGATGGAGTGAGCCAAGGCTGACGGCAGAGTTTCAGAAGGTAAGGATGCGCTAGATGCGGCGCTGAAAGCGTCCTTGCAAGTTGACTGACCTGTGCTGCTGTTCTTTACAGGTCGCGGAAGATTCCTGGAAGCGATGATATATTGGGACCAAACGCTGAGGATAATGTTCCATAAAAGGCAGAGGCCTTCCAGGAGAACTGAGTAAGTAGCTTCTGATTCTTGCCTCTTTTTTCCTAGGGATGTAGCTGGAGAACGATGGAGAAGTTCCCGAAGGCTCTGACTGGATGGAGGAGCTGAAGCTGAACTGGTAAGGATGGCGGTGTTCTTAAAAGTCTCTTGCCTGTGTAGGCCAGGATGCAGAGCAAGACCCGGTGAACGTCACGCTGCAAGAGCAGAATAATGCGAAGCACGTGCCTCGGGTTGGGCGTGGTTTAAATACCCGGCAGGTATCCCAGGTGCCTTTGGGGCGGACCCTACCCTGATGCTAGACTGCTTGTTGCAGTTCCCCGATGATCCGCGTGGGGCAGGCATGTTCACCCATTGTCTATTGGAACCCATACTCGCCAAGTGAGCCTGATGCCAAAGGCGCCAGGATTGCATCCAAGGCACCCGCAATGGGCTGAAGTAGGCCTTTCTGGTCTTGTTAAAGTACTGTGGCGGGGGCCATGGTGCCAGAGTCCCATGGTCTGGGGTTAAGGTTGTGACAAAAAGTGAATGCTGCTCACTTAACAACTATACAACAGTGTTCTGAAGTTGTTGAAGTTATTGTTACCCAAGAGTCCTTTAAATTTAATATGACAAGATCATCCAAAGCTGGAAGAGTGGCACAACAACTTTGGGGCAACCGTAGGAGGAAAGGTGTATATGAAGTTGGGGAAGGTAGCTGACTATTTGAAAGGAGAATTGGTAGAACAGCAGTTTTGTGGTAGCTACAAGACAGAAGGAACGGCAAAGAGGCTGCCCTGTCTTGCCATAGAAGAGAGAAGAGTGCCTTGCTAACCTGTAGATGTCAAAGAGGTCTTGTTGAAGTTGCCTATTGTTGCAGTTGTAGCAGCAAAATTAACTAATATCGGAAGTGGAAGTTGCAGCAGGAGAACTGTGTTTGTTAATATTCTTCTCAGAATTGTAATGGCTGGAAGAAGTAGAAGTTGAAGCCAACTATGGGGCAAGGGAGCCTGCTCTCACAGTTTTATAGTAGAAAGAAATTGCTGAGGAGAGAGCAAACATTACGCAGACGCATCCTGACAAACTGTCTATAAAAGACGCTGCAGAAGTTGAAAACAGTTGCTGTAAGCAGAAGTGACACTTTTTTCTTCAACTTTACCTATTCTTTCCTGGAAGGAAGTCATTCAGCAAACCCCATTGGTGCTGTTATTTTCTTTGTGGAACTGTAAAAGGAAAATCTGTTCATCAAGCAAAGAAGGCACTTTTTCCAGTGGATTTGTATTTGTGTGAACTTTTGTTTCTTTGCAACTTTTCAAGACTTTGGTTAAGACTTTCTGTTCCTTGCAAGAAATGGACTTTGGGAAATTCCTGGGGAGCAGGATCTTCCCATGACCACTAGAAGTCATCCAAGACACTGGGTGTTTGGTAAGGTTGTATGTATGTTGTTTCTATGTTGCGTTGAATGTTTGTTTAGTGTGAGGGTTAGTTTTGTGAGGGAGGATAGCTCAGGGGCAAAGTGTTTGCCTTCGAAGCAAGACGATGCGGAGCAACACAGGTTCGATCCTCGGATCCGCGCTTAGAAACCTCACGGTATTAAGCGCGTTATAAATAACTAATCATAATGCTGGAAGGTTTTACCATAGATCCTAGACTAGGCCGGGAATCACCTGGTAGAGTAGTTTAGTTATGGTTTATTTTATAATTGTGTGTGCAATAAAATGTCTAATCCTGCGAAAACTAAACAGAGCTGTGAGTCTCACATTACTGACCCCTCACAATCCTTATTGGTGTGGAGGCAGTCTAGAAACGACTGCAAAGTTTTGGAATATACTCTTAGCAAAACGCACCAATATCCTTTTTCATTTGAAAAGGTTAGTACCCAGTTCAGTATGTCCTTTGCACAGAGAACTACATTTCCTCTGTCTACTGCTCTGAAATTTCTCCATACTCGCCACATTCACTAGTTCTGCCCATCCTGTAGTATTTCCTCTGCCGCTTCAGGTCTGAATGAAAATAAGAAAACGGTCCTATCGTCGTCGTCATCGTCCTCATCCTATTGCAACATTTTTCAGGAGTAATGATGAAATTGAAGCATGGTTACATATTATTGCAGTTATCTGACCTCATGAAGTTGCAATGCTGCCATTGACCAGGTTTTTTTCTAATCTAGAGTAAATCTTTTGAAATGTATATTAAAAAGTGTAAAAAATTCGGAGTCCTAGTCAAGCTACATACGTTTGTTAAATTAGTCAAGGTGCTTTTGCTAAAATAAATATGAATTATTCAAAATGCTCTTGTTACAGTGTTTGGAGCTAAATATTTTTCACATCACTCGTATCCCCTAATCTGTAATGATATCTATATTGTCATTGTAAACATTTCACAAAGCATCTTTCACTAGTCATAAGTACAATGTTTTTAAGTGATGCTTGTCTATATGTGGTGTGCTCCAATTCTTACGCTCTGCTATGCTTTCGTCAGGCTTATCGTCACATATTGTCCTAATAAGGTGGTCCAGTGGTGGGGACTGCAAGAGTTTGAGATTCCTGAAAATGTACTGGGGATTGTTTACGGGCAAACCATCTGCTGGATTGGAACTTTCTATTCCCCACTCCTGCCTGCAATAGCTACCGTGAAATATTTCATCATATTTTACATTAAGAAGGTAAATATTTTTGTTCAAGTTTTGTCGATGGTCATTTGAGACTGACGTAGGCCATGGGTAGTGATATGCCATGCAGTGCAAATGGTTCCTTGTTACGGCTTTTCCAACAGCCTGTTATTTTGTTATTGCTGGTGTAGTATTTAAAAAAATATATAGATTTACAATGTGTGCTTTTTTTAGTCTTCATACAAAAGTGTGTGCGGTAATGGATATGCTTTAAAGATCTCTTTTAAATGATTTATGTTAATCTGATTATTCCCCTGTTTTGCTTTTTAAAGCACTATTGATAAAATAAGTTAATCAATGTATCGAGGCACACCAAGATTGCCCACTGTGTAAACATATCCAATGTGCTTACAGCGATCAAATACAATAAGTTCATTTTCAGTGCTCTGATATACTCCCACAAGTCCCCTCCCCCTAATCAATGTGTAATCTTTTGTAAACAATACCATGTAGTTAACCAGATGCAGAACATTATGCTACCGCTCAAGAATGGCTCCAACATCTCAAACACTAGTAATCGGTCACGAGCACCCGTCTCCCTTTTATGCACTTATCACTTGCCCACATCTGCCTGCGGCTGATGTCATTAATACTTCCCAAATCAGTGATCTTCGCTCTACACATTTCTAGGTGAACATGAATTGTGGCGTTCCTTATCCCACTTATGGAATGGGGATGGGCCTAGGTTCTCTGAGAATTTCATCAGGAACAGAAAGTACCTTTATATCGGTTTCCTTTTCATCTACCAAATCTGTCAACCAAGGTTGTCTTCAGTTTCATGTAACTTCTAGAATTTACTAAGCCATTCATCATTGCAGGAGTTAATGGTCTTTTCCATTCCCTGCATAACAAGCGCAATCTGTCACTAGCATAATGTGAACTATATGAAGCGCCTTCAGATGTATATGTGCACACTTGCACTCCACCAGAATGTGCAAATAATATGTTTACACTTATATCTCTCCCCCCCCCCACATCAGTGTATTAAGACCCCTGTACATTTTTACCAGCTTTTCTCATGTATGTTGTGCCATTTGGACAATAGTGAAGTTTACACTGGATTGCCCTGGATGTCTTTGCTATACTTCCACAGATATTCGTCCACAGTTTCTCCAGGAAGCTTGATCCTGTGGATGCAAGTTTATTCGTTTGTGAACTCTTTCGTCCGATCAATCATACGATCTTGTATGTCATTTGTGAAATTCCTTCAGACACATTCAGAATAGGCTCCACAATGTTCTTTCCTTTTCAGCTAAAAGGAATTGACTGTATTGATGTAATTGGTTATCAGTAGTTTCTTGTGTATCTTCTGCTTTAATTCCTTTTTTGCGAACTAACGCCCATAATTCAATTAAGATATTATAGCTTCTGAGAGGTGCTTCTGAGAGGTGCCACATGGTACGGACAATCCAGGATCAGCACTTGAGGAGGTAGTAATGGAAAGTTACAGCCACTTGTTTGATGGAAGATAGAGATTTTGTTAGTCTGGCAGGCAGGAGCCTTCTAGAAGTATTTGACTCTTGCCATAGAGACAGCTGAGACATCTGCATCGACAATGGGCTTGTGAGCCTACCCAGCATGAACTGGACAGGGGAAGGGAGGCCTCCTCTTAGGAAATGGACAATGTGTGTTGATTCGAAGAATCGCTGTTTGTTTCGTGGTGGTTCCTCCATAATGGGTGACGGGGTGCCGTCCCGCCCGCGCCAGTTATGGCGAGCCAAAGGCAGCCCAGGGAAAGCACTCCCAAGCACTCCTGGGCTAGCTTTAACTATGAAAGGGATACCAGGTTTCCCTTTGACATTTTAAGTTACCCAGCGGGTATGCCCAATAGGCTGGGCAAGGCTGTGGATATTTTGCTTTCCCAGTCTTGCACGGCCCATTGGGGATGCAGGCTGGGGGAACTGCAGGCTTAAATGTGCACTCCCGCACCTCCCCGCAAATGTAAGCCTCCCTGAGCTCTGGCTCCCCCAAGCATGCGAACAGGAAATTATGTATGTTTGCTTTACTATTAATTATGTGTCAAGACTGGCCAAAGTTGTTGGGTCAGTCTGGATATTTTCTTTTTTACTGTGGCACAGTAAAAAATATATCCAGACTGAAACCACTAACGTAGGTCAGTCTTTCTGTGTAATTACAAAATGGGCATTAAGAGTAAAGCAAACGTGAATCATGTTTGCTTTACTCTTGATGTCCATAAATACATGCCATTCCTCAGTTTCAAAATATATACAGTCTCGCCCACTGTGTCAATCCATATTTTCATGGACATCAAGAGTAAAGCAAACATGGTTCATGTTTGCTTTATTCTTGATGCCCATTTTGTTACTATGTGGCAAGAATGGCCTACGATGTTGGGCCAGTCTGCATAGATTTCTTACTGTGGCATGGAGTGATTTAATGGGCATCAATAGAAAAGCAAGTTTTCTTACGTGGCTAAACTGGCCTACTTTGGTGCAACCAGCATGAATATATTTTCTGACATGACAGTGCATTTTCTACTGTCATCAAGAATAAATCCAGTAGGATAAGTCCTCTTGTGTGGCGAGACTAGCCTATATTGGTGAAGCCAGTCTTGTTTTTTTAAAACATTTTGTATTGATTTTGAAGCAAAACAAACTGATCTGTACAAAAACACATCTTGATGCATTAAGCATAAACAAAGCATCGTCACAGTTCCCAATAACATCAAATACTGAGTCGCTGGTGACACGCCTCTCCTCACGTAATGAAAGAGGAGATGCTGATGCCTCCCTGGTGGGGTTAATTTAAGTAACGTCTGCTCATTTATGTGTCAGGGCAGCCCCAAGCTCTGTACACCCGTTCCTCCATTGCTATTCAGCTGTCCATGTCTATTACCCATATTTGGGGGCCTCTGTCACTCCCTGTACTGTAGCTATGTTCCTTTTCTCTATTATTAAGGCGTTTGAAATAAACAGTTTTATATCTCGAGTAGGCGGTTCCCCCCCAAATTCCTAGAAGTAGCAACTTGGGTTCCAGCTGGACCAGTTGCAACACCACCTCTGACACCCTTCTTGTGATCCTCATGCCAATAGCTCTGAATTTTCAAACATGATCATATGGTGTGGTAGAATGACCCCAGTGTGGTGTGACAGTGTAAGCAGTTAGGGTCCTCTGTTTGGCCCAGCTGAACTTCGCCTCCCTGGTATAATATACACTGTACAATACTTTCAACTGAATCAGTCAGAAACTGGCTGGTATGGTATTGCTATCTTTCGGGGTGCCATAGGGGCTTCTTCCCATTTCTCTGCTTTCAAGGTGCCAACATCCGTCTTCCACTTGTTTTGTAGACTTGTCAATCTGAAAACTACAGAGGACCTGGTATAGGGTTGAAATTGCCTTCTCAACCAGAGACTCAGCAGTTACATTATCCTCCAATGGGTACTGTGTCGGGCACTCGTGGCTTGCGAGGAACTGTGCCCACATGGCATGACGGAACCGGATTTAATGGTAGAGATCCTGACTTGTTAATTGTGAGTTCCATTGCAATTCTTGGAAGAACCTTAGACGACTGTCCACAATCACATCTGCAAAAACCCTGATGCTCTTGTTGTGCCATTGGGACGAGAATGTCCACTTCATCAATTCAGCCACATCATGGTTGTGCCATAGCATATCACCACCATCCCAATCCATTTCTTTCCCAGCCCTGTCCCACACTCCCACCACTTGTTGTGAGATAGGGGGCAGTCCAGTCGCAGCCACACGTCCATGGAGCATCTGGAAGGGGTACCTTTGGACCATATCTGCATATTCCAACCCAATGTGTGGACTGCTCATGTCTGTGTAGCCAGCTGTCTGCCACCATCAACTCTGAGACCAATTTCCTGAGATCATGGAGGACGTTTCCCTCTCCCCCATGCCTCCACACCGAGCCATACAGAGACAATAGAGCCGTTCTTGGTTGGAATTCACACCACAGCAGTGTCCTCAAAGTTGCTTCAATGGTCGTAAATTCCAGATCTTGGTTCCTGACCGGGGTGTTCTGCAAAATATACAAAAATATGGGGATTTTCTTTTTATTTATTTATTTTTAACATTTTTGTAATGCTTAGACCGAAGGGTATCACAGCATTTGGTACAGTTAGACAAAAAAGGTAAGTTGTAGAAGGGATATGTCACATAAAAAGAGTCAGGTTATTCATATTTATCTAACAACCAAGGTTTTTTGTTTCTGATGTGTCCAGGCAAAGTGTCTCAGAGTGTGAGAGCTTTGACGCAGAAACTGACATGGGTCTCTTTTGTTAATGATGCGGGGGGTGATAAGAGAGATGCAGGAGCAAGATGTTAGCGTACGCACACTGGGAGGTTTGAGTAATACTGTTGTTGAGGTAAAGGGGAGCTTCGTTGTAGATGCATCTGTGCGCTATGGCCAAGGTTTTGAAATCCATCCAAACTTTGATAGACAGCCAATGCTTTTCACTTCTCATTTCTGAAATGTAGTGGGGTTGTTTTTAGCCCAGGGCAGCACGGCAGGGCACTCTTAGCAGCTACCCCGATTATCAGCAAGAGGCTATCTGGGCCCCAACAAAATTTCCACTGCAAGAACGGAAGGCTCGACCATAGGCTGAAGTTTATTGTCTTTATTATCCAACAAAAATCCCAGGGATCACACTAGAACAGCATGTTTCCAGTGCTCTCGTCCTCCAAACGTGTCTCACACTGTTTTAACCATAAGTGACGTCATAAAAACAAGTTCTGTCCTCCAAATCAAATCGGGGATGGGGCTTGTTTAGGGAACCTACATATACAATATACAGGGGTTAGTTTTGTTATTGGTTTACCATATTTGGTGGCTCTTCTGAGGACCACCCCTACAGGTAAGAAATACAAAGTTGCAGGAACATTGGCCACTGCAACATAATATGATTTTAACTTGAATGGTGGCTACGGATTGGGTAAAATGTGTCTTCCCAGCCTTGGTACCTTGGACATCTACCAGACTGAGCAAACCTTTTCAAGGCGATGGGAATGATTACAAAGGTCCTGTGTCTTACCACCATGTTAGCATCTCTGATCGCCTAAGCCCTCAGAGAGTACATCCAGCTATGAACCTGTGCAGCAATTGTATCTTTCCACCTCTGGTTCAATGGGAACAGATTCCGTCCATCTACTTCCAATGAATAGGAATTGTCCTATTCTTCCAGTTCATGTGTGTAGAGACCACAAAATGGAGCTCCCTCGCTTGTAATATGAGGATTTTGAACCTAATCCCTTGCAGGTGTGTTATCGTCTTGGTAAACTGGAAACATTCCGTCTCTGCTCGTCCTTGGCTAGGACGTGTACGGTCTGCGCTGGAAGCCCTGACTGCCCGCCTTCAGTTGAATCAGGCTGTGAGCACTTCCATGTATTCGAATCCTGCCTCACCTTCCCCATTCACTTCAGTGCACCTATAGCTTCCATCTTTGTTCTTATAGCTCCCCATGTTAGTCGCAATCGAGCATGTGCAAGTTGGATATATGCATTTTTATCATCTGGCTGTTTCTGCTTAAGCGAAGGAATATATACATAGTGAAATAGAAAAATCCCGTAAAAAGGAGATATCGAAGTGGTGGGAGGAGCACTCCCTACAAAACTATCTTGATGTGGGTCGTGTACCCCGTGGACTGCGAATTATGATCACACCATCCTTTGAGGACCAGGATTCCAACATGCTGGAAGAGTGGGGAGGTGCCAGCAGTCACTGTTCTGCGCAGTTTTTGAAAATGTTAGTAAAATATGCCAATTCGGATCGTAAGGTTGTACTTTTACATCTCGACAAATTGGAATCTGACTTATGCGACATTCCCAGTACTGAAGAGGGTAAAAAACTACGTAGTAAAATTGAAGAAGATCTTATTACGTATGAAGAGGAGATCAAGCAACGTAAACACAGAAAGTTTATCAGAGATAAAATTGACTATGAATAAGGTCGCATTTTTACTTTTGCCAAGCGATTTGATTCTTTGCGTAAAAGTTCCACCATTCAATCATCTTCTTAACAATTGGGGGAGGCAGAAACTGTTTCTTCAGAATCTGATGTTTCTGTGTCAGAAAATGATGAAACGCCTACTAAACTAAATTTTTTAGACGAAATGAGACTTTTATGTCAAGACGGCAAAAACCAAAAGAGGGGCAGAGGCCGTGGAAAGAACAGAGGAAGAGGAAGAGGGAGAGGAAACGATCAGAAATTGTCAAAAGGAAAAAAAAACGTCGAGGCTGTCGTGGGAAGCGGCTCAGATGTACAACAACAGGGCAGGTCGATGCGCTCTGGGGCGAAGTAGCAACTACAGACAATATGAATCTTCATCGTATTGTAAACATGTCCTCACACACCCTCACGGGCTCACAAGCTTCATTACTTTCTTTGGGCTTGAATTTCTGTCCTTCTACCCAGTTTGACTATGTTCAATCACGTTTGGACTTCGATAAATTCTTACGTAAAGTCAGACTAAAAAAAATTCTTATCCATCAACCCTCCTCAAATTAAACCATCCGTGCCACGTCTTAGCCGCACTGACCTCCATCTCTGATATCTCTACTTTGACAGACTTGGCCTGTCTCCAAAACGAATTGTTTGATCCCTCCACTTTTGATCCAGTTGACTTTGATATTGATCCCAACTGGGATGTACGTACTAAATTGAAAAACAAGTGTAAGTTTAACCCACAATTCTCAGTAGGTGGTTGTATTGAGGCATTTCACAATTTGTGTGTGAATGATTTTCGTAAACTTCGCAAGAAACCCTGTAACAACAAACAGAATCTTACCATCCCACAACGATCGGCTCTTAATGAATTGCAGAATCTGTCTAATATTGTGATAAAACCTGCCGACAAGGGCTCCAATATAGTTATTCAGGACAGGGAATGTTATGTGGCTGAGGCTAATCGTCAGCTACGAGATCGATGCTGTTATTCCAGGCTTTCTAAGAATCCTTTTGTTGAAATACGGTTGGGGCTTACCACCTTATGTACCAAATGGGCCGAGAAAGGCCTTATTGAAGATGAGCTTGCTAAGTTTCTTGTGCCTGTGAGTCATACCATTCCTACTATATACTTTTTGCCAAAAACTCATAAGTCCTTGATCCATCCACCAGGCAGGCCGATTGTAACCTTGTGTGGTTCCCTCCTTGAACATATGGCCCAATTTATCGATGAGACTTTGTCCCCTTTGGTGTCAGTCCTGCCTTCGTATCTACGTGATACCAAGGACTTTTTGAGTCATAGCTCTGATATACCTTGGGAGGAGGGTCTAATGTTGGCAACCCTAGATGTTGTCTCCCTTTATACATCTATAGATCACACGATTGGATTGGCAGCCTGCAAATACTTTTTGGACACTCGTTCTTTGAATTATTTGGGGCACAATGGTATGATTTTGGATATGCTTTTGTTTTGCTTAACGAACAATGTATTTCTTTTTGAGGGTTCTTTCTATCACCAAGTTAGGGGCACTGCCATGGGCAGTACCTTTGCGCCATCGTAAGCTAACCTTACTATGGGGTGGTGGGAGGCTACTTTCTTGTCTGAGCTACTTTTAGCTAGTTTTTCTACACAAGTTATTGGTTGGTGGCGGTATATCGATGATATTTTTATCATTTGGAAGGGAAATGAGAACGAGTGGGCATGTTTTGTGAACAGCATTAACACCAATGTCGTGAATTTGAGATTCACTGAATGCCACAGTTTCAACCATATTGTGTATTTGGATGTTAATGTAAGATTGGACAATTTAGGCATCCATACCTCCCTACACAAAAAACCCACCAACACTGGCCTGCCACTCCATGCAACGAGTTGTCATCCGCTTTCCTGTAAAAACAGCATCCCCTATGGCGAATTCATTCGCTTTCGGCGCAACTGCACAGATATTGAGGAATTTGATCACTGTTGCAGGGTGGCTGCAGCCGATTTTTTACTTCAGGGATACCAAAAAAAGATCATTGAGATGGCCTTTTTAAAAGCACGGTAACTCTCAAGAGAAATGTTACTACATGGTTCCGCCAGCAGGAGAAAAAATAAGGATCAGGATGAACCCCGCCTTATTATTACATTTAATAAGGCCTCATGTGACGTCCGTAACATTGTTGTAAAACACTGGCATATCCTCAGGCTGGATAAAGACCTTGGTCCACTACTTCCCAAATGCCCCACATTAACTTACAAGCAGGCACCCTCATTAAAGGATAGACTGGTTTCCAGTTATTTGCCCCCTGACCAGAAAAATTCCATCAGGACCAGTTGGCTACCTGCCTTACCTAAGGGTTTCACTAAGTGCCAAAAATGCAAAGTCTGCCCTCATGCAACCATTTGTAAATCTTTTGAACATCCTGTCACGGGCATGGAATTTAAGCTGAAACATTTTATTAACTGTGAGACCCCGTTTGTGGTTTATGTTCTAGCCTGTCCCTGCCGGAAATGGTACGTGGGATCTACGACATGTGTTCTTAAGCTCCGCATTTTACAGCATCTTAGAGCTATCAAAAACTTTGACCCCACGTATCCCATGGCCAAACATTTTAGGCAGGAACACGACAGTGATGTCCGTTTACTTACATTTTTTGCTGTCGCTCATGTACCGATTGACCCAAGGGGAGGTGATCGCACTTTAAAACTGAGACAGCTTGAAACCAGGTTTATTCTGGATTTTGACTCTAAGTATCCCAATGGGCACAATGTGGACGAGGAGTTATATAATTTTGTGGGAACTTAATTATTTTAATTATTTAGTTCCTTTATGCACTTGCACACAGCTCTTCCTTCTCTCCTGCCCTATGTTATTTGATCTTGGCCTTCTGCCATTTGTATACTGCTTTTTGCTTTCTTTTTCTTTTTTACTTATTTGTAAAAATGTTTATTGACCTGGTCTGGAATTGTTCATTTATTCAATGTTTGTTCATTTATTTAATTTTTATTGTTTATATCATCCAACTTTTTTCATTGTTTAGTTGGTGAACTTTGGCTGTTTTGCCCCAGTCTTTCTTCTGTGTTTAGGGGGTTTGAAGTTTGTGAGTACATGATTGTATCTGTACCCTGAAACTCTAGTGGTTGATATTGCTCCTCCACTGTATAATTGCTTGTACCTTTTCCATAATAAGCTCTAATATTGTGCCATGCACTTGCACTTTATGATTACCTAACCTTCTTCAACTAGGCTATGCTGCTAGAGTGATAAGTTTATGACCTCATGCCTTTGCACTTTATACAGTAGTTTGCAACATGTTTTCATCTTAAAGGTTGCATTCACTGATTGATAAACTCTCAATGAATAGTGCACTTGCACTCTATGATCATTCAACCTTTCTAACTAGGCCATGTTGCTAGTGTGACAGGTTTAGGATCCACTGCACTTGCACTTTACATTGTAGTTCGCTACATGTTTTATTACTGAGGCTGTATTCACAGATTATTTTTAAATCCTCAATGATATGCTTACGTTAACCTTGTTGACTAGGCTACTTGGTTAGAGTGATATGCTCACGGCCTAATGCACTTGCACTTTATATTGTAGTTTGCTATATGTTTTTATCTTGAAGGTTGCATATAGGTTTGTCCGAGCTGTGTTCTTATCATGTATTATATATTATATACTGCCATGGTTAGCGAAGATATGCACTTGCATGTCATACATATACATTTTTGTATGTATATTTGTTAGCTACCGGTACGACTAGCTTCTAAGCTTTCATAGGAAGATATTTGTACTTTATGTCACAGCTGCGGACTTTGTATGAATTTTAATTTTTGCTTATGTGCACTAATTTCTGTACAGCAAATGTTATTGACATTTACTATATTGCCTGCCCCTTTCATTTATTTACTTTACATTTCCACATTTCTAATGTGGGCTTTTAATGTGCTTTGCATTTTACTGCTGTGTCTAAACTTGCACTCTTTATGGTTAATGCAGCTTTTGACCACATTCTAAAATGGCCGCCATGGTGTCATGCAAGGTTGTGAGCTTAGGTTTGTTGGTAACATGGAAGAAGGACCAATCTGTAATATCTACCTTCATTTTCTACACGTCCTCCTAACGTGATCAAGCGCTCAGGGAAGCGCGAAACGCGTCGTTAAGGACACTGTCTAGGCGTCCTGTATTGTTTGCTGTGTGTTTTTGCCTTGTATTTTTTACCTCCCATTAAACTCGGTTTTTCCTCTAAATTGGATTCGAGTTTTTTTCATTTTGTTGGGATTTATAGACCTCGTGCATGGAGTGCAGGTTTTTTCCATCCTCCATGTGTTAATATATATATATATATATATATATATATATATATATATATATATATATATATATATATTCTTTCATAACATGCTTAATACCAGCAAGTGATTTCTGAGTGTGGGATCAGGACTCAAACCTGTGTTCCTCTACGTTGTCTTGCTTCCAAGACAAACACGTTGCCCCTGAGCTATCCTTTCTCACCGTGTCAGTATATGTGTGTCAGTCATCTATCTGCGTGAGTCATAAGCATTTGTTTCCAGTCTATCTCTGAGAAACTAATGTATGTTTGTGTAGCTTCATGCAAGGAGGCCTGTATGCTTTATGTCTACGTGCACCTACGTCGTGATGTCATTAGTTCTCACGGTTGCAGTCAGTCAACTTGTTTGTTCTAGGCAACTCCATCTCCTCCATATCGTCAATCGGGTATGGCTTGAATGGATGACTGAGCGAGTAACGTTTCTCACATCTGCAATACATCGACAATGGTGATGAAGGGCCCATGAGTGATCTACATCTGTTTATTCTTTGCTTTCTGGCTGCAAGTCGGGTGGCAGTTAAAAGGGCCACACTGGGACCTCACTCTTCAATCCGCCTTCTGGTCGATGAGTCGACCACACTACCTAGACAACTCTATATTCACGTACAGTTTCGGGAGCCAAACCTTTGTTATTCCACTGAGGTGCCCATGATACTTTGCCTGGTCCTCCAGGTCAAATAACTGCAATCTCTTTTAGGGTTGCACCATAACCATTTTCCCCAATAGTCGCGTATGTTGAAGAGAAACTCGAACACTGTTCCTGCCAGGAACAGAGGGCACTGTGTCAGCTGTGATTTCAGTGCATTACATGTCTTTGTTTCCTCGTCTTCTTTGATCTCTAGGTCTAGTAAAACTTTGATCCTTATAGTCTTTTTAGTATTCTTCCTGCATTGTGATATTGCTACTCTGATAAAATAGAAGGTGAATAACACTAGTACCAGTGCTTCTACCAGTACGTTCGGTCCGTTGGCCATCTGTGATGATATCCAGGAGATGTATACAACCAGTCATCAACCTTTCCTACGGCACTTGTCTTTGCCTCCATTTAAGCGGGCACTTCTGATAGTTGGGTGATAGCCTCTGTCAGTGTCCAATTCTCCTCATTGTGGGCAGGTTGAAATGTACAGCAAGAAGGCCAGATCTTGGTCAAACACCCCCTTCCATTGCTGTGAGAAGATCCAGAACATATCGCTTCTGTAGGGGCATTAGCCTGACAGCTCTAAATTCTTCTTTGATAGGATTGAACCCCTTACAGGTCGAATTTATCATCTGCATCGGCTCCCAGTGTATGATCTGGAGCCATTTGGCATTCACATTCGCTTGAATTGATGGAACGATGAGTGTGAAGAACATTTCAGTCCTGCTGAACAGCCTATGTTTTGGCAGTATTGCGTCCAGTGCTTTTTCCATCTTTGATGACGCATAGTTCCCTCTCTTCACTCTGGTCAGCTCTACAGATCTCTTCTTCCTTTGATGAGCATTAATTTTAGAGAAACCCCTTTACCTGTATGTCTTTTTGAGGTACTACTAATGCTGGTGTGTTCAGCTGTACTAGAGTGCATATTCCTCCCCAGTTAGGTGTTAGTTGCATGTATGCCTTGGACCCGCAGGCCAAGTAGTGGTCCATTAGTACTGCGGTACTGACCTTCATGCTTGTTATCTTTGAGATTTGCTTGCATCCTTTATTCGCCCCAACCTTCACTGGACCATTGTTCTGGAAACGCAATGAAGCACTCTTGAGTGATAGAATTGGCAAAGGACCTGCTTCATTTTCCACGAGGTACTGTCAGCCCAAGAACATCATTTACATAACCAAGTGTCCATGTGACCTTTGGTATGTAGGCATGACCTGCCGCAAAGTCGGCCTACGTATCACCGAGCACAGATCAAGGTTAAGGAACCAAATGCAATCTGCCCCCCTTGTGTCACACTATCTGGCCAAGCATTTTTCGGCAGAGGACCCAAGATGGTGGGCGATTGACCAACTCAAACATGACGGACGTGAATGCTCGCTGCCCTCTAGGCTCTGTCAGCTAGAACAACGTTGGATCTTGCGCTTACACACGCATATCCACGGTTTAAATGAGTACCTACAGTGGCAGGCACTGCTCTCCTCTTGACCCATCCTTTTCCCTTTAATGTTTGATTCCGTCATTTTTTAAGTCTTCAGAACAAACAACCTTCTCCCTTTCCCTTTCCCCTCCCCCCTCCCTTCCCCTCACCCATCCCCTCCCACTCTTCTTCCTTTTGCTCTTCCATCATTTTGCATTCATTGTCTTCTTCTCCACATCATTTTTCTAAAGTCCCAACTTTGTATTGATCAGCCTTCTGGGATTTATTTGCCACCACAGGGACAGTTTCTTGTATATTGACAGCCAGCTTATTCTAGCCATGATACTCTCCTAAAATGGCCACCGCAATGGTCCTGTACTTGCTCACAGGAAACGCGGTCTAGGTATCTCTCTTCCAAACCTTTCCCAGCGCTTGCAGCATTGCTGGTCTCCACCCAGCCGGTGCAGGATCTTCTGTAAGCCCCAAAGGAATATCTGTATTTACCGCCTCACCGGAGCAGCCAACCAGAAACTCGCCATTGCCACAACATAGGGAGGCTATGCTGGGCAGATTCTGGTGGCTCGGTCGCAGACTGTTCTGCTTGGGCGTGCGACTTTTGACCAACGCGGGTCATTTAACTACTTAGTTATTCAATTATCCACCCCTCCAGGCCAGCTGTCCATAGGGATCCACTCCAGTCGGACATCCACGTGCTGCAGGGGACGTGGCGCCCGTTTGCGCATGGCTCCATTTATTTGCAGCCCACATTAGCAGTCCCAGGAAGTGCCCGTGTTGGTTGGCCCGCAGATTCTGTGAGTTCCCTTCTTATCACACCATTGCATAAGCATGCACACTTCCTTTTCACTACCTCATTTTAAGACCTGTCACTTGCCACGGTGTGCATGATTTATTTTCCATTGTCCCCATGGTCAGGGTTCATCCATCACTGACCTTCTCCTAACTGTTCGGACTACCCCCTTGGGGTTTGCCTTCTGAGGTAGCACAGGTTTTTCTTGCTGAATTGCTTTGATATATTAGTGATCAATGCCTTTGTTAGTGATTGTGGTTGAACGTGATGGCGGTTGAACATTTTCGTGGGTGTGAACAATACATGGGCACTAAACCATCTTCCATGTGTTTTTTAATCCCCCTATAGATCACATCTAATCCATTGGAAACAAGCCCTCCAACCTCCTCATACACTGTCCTGGAGAGGGCCGGTCCCGGCTTTTGCTGGAGACTGGTTAGCCTGAAACTCCAGTCGACAGTTTATCAATATGAGCCATGAGATTACTGCCTTGTTACTCTTACTTTTTTCCCATATGAAATTTCTTTAATTGTTCAGTCCCACCAGCGAGACCTATATATTCGCCTTTGTAAATTAGTAAGTATCGGGTTCGCTGACTGAAGTAAATTGTGTATATTACCCATGATTAGATGCCACTCTGTTCATTTGCTCACAATACTGTGTGTGTTGTGTCATTACATTGTATCTTTTTCATGTATGTTGAATTTGATGGGTGTGAATATGACACGATTGTTATGATTGTAAGATCAAGGGCCCGGGGGCTCCTCCATCCCCATGTTTTTTGCTAGAATGTTCTTATGTACATTGTTACTTGATTGTTGTTTAATTGCAAAGATTTGTCTTCTCTTAAAGGCACGGATGGCCAGATGAACTCCCGTTTGCATCCCTGTCATATGAGTTTGCTTGTTTTTCACACATATTGATTGACATGAATTATTTTTTTCAGAAAAGATTACATTTTCTCATCAAAGTAACCTTCGAAGTGAAGCTTCCTTTCCTACGGCCAGATTGCTGGGCGCAGGGCCATACATTTGAAATTGCAGATTGGGGGTTATTATTGTTGTTCCTGTGTTGATAAGCCTGATTCCCCGCCTGACACACATTTTCTATTGGGTTGACCCTTCCTGTTTGTTTTCATTTTCCACCCATGTCAGGAACTTTGCACTTGCTTCCCATTCTTCGAGGCAGTTGTCGTTCTCCTTTTGCACTATTACTACTGGAAGTGTTAAATCGGGCTTGTGCTTTGCACCCAACCATTCCATCCTTTTACCCTTCTGCTGTGTAGATGTGTCCATATAATAATAGCTGTAGCCTTTCCCAGCATGCTGGCATTTCTCCTATCTCATTTTTTCCTGTCCTGTCTTGGGCCAGCAGAGATGAATTCTAATGTCTTGTCAGTACTCCAATGATCATCGTTCATTACTTCTTAATCGCATTTCTCCAAACCATGACTCTTTTCAACAGCCTCTCCGCTCACCACCATCAACAATAGCGTGATCCACATACCACCCACACTGCGTTTTCCACCCTTAAGGCCCAAACCACGACTCCACTCGTATGCTCCTCGAGCTCTGCCCAAATGGCGCAACGCATTCTATCGATTCAAGCAACCGTTCAATCAACTGAAATCCACCTCCTTATACCCACCTTGAGCCCTATTTAACAACCACACAGGTGATGTCAGCAACTGCCTAGAGGAAATACTTCATTAATACTTCACTATATATGTCCGCTTTCAACAGCATAAACACAATAACAAACATGGCATAGCACATGGTTGTCTTCCTGCCTAACAGGGAATTCTCAAAATCACATGGTCCCTCTTATATACTGCCGCATATAGGAACACATCTAAAAGAGATAAATTAAGAAACCGCCTTCCGTCATATAAGCTAGCTTCTCCTGCTAATACCTATACACAGGTAACCATACGTAATCATCCATGAACCAAGCTAAACTGCCTAACTCATAGGTATCCTTTTTAGTATTTTTTCAATGTTTTTTTGTCTATAAACCAAACTAACGCCTCAAATACAGGTAACCTTTTTATAATATTTGTATCTTTTTTTTCTTCCATAAACTAAGCTGATCGCCTAAAGAACGGGGAACCTTTGCACAAAAACCTAGAATCACAACACTAATCAGAACGTTCCCCTTTGCCCATGTTTGCCATATAGTAGAGTCTATACTTACACTCCGTGGTTCGCTGAAGCCTCTCAGACACAGACTCTCCCACAATCTGCCACTCTGCTGTCTGGTCTGCTTGGCATCCCACAGGGAGGAGGCAGGAATTTCCTCCAAGGCGGCTACTGTCGACCGTTTCACTTATTTCCACGCATGGTGTTGGGAGTCGGTCCTCGTTGGTCACTGCATAGCCCTTCAGGCATGCTGTGGGACGAGGCAGGCTTACTGCCGAAACGTCTTAGCAACCGTCCTCTGCTACCACTTGTAAGGAAGAGGCAGGGGCACTCTTAGCAGCTACCCCCGATTACCAGCAAGAGGATACCTGGGCCTCAACAAAATCCCTGACGCAAGAATGGAAGACTCAACCATAGGGCAATGTTTACTTTTTATTTTCTCAAAAATGACAGGGATCCTACTAGAACAGCATGTTTCCAGAGCTCCCGTCGTCCAAACGTGGGTCACACCGTTTTAACCATAAGTGATGTTATAAAAACAAGTTACATCCTCCAAAACCTAGCAGGGATGGAGATTGGTCAGTTCAGGGAAATGTTATACCTAGGGGTTAGTTTTGTTATTGGATCGCCATATCTGGTGGCTTCTCCTAGGACCACATCTACAGGTAACAAATACAAAGTTGCAGGAACGTGGAGAACTATTGGCCACTGCAACATAATGTGAAAGGTGGCTACGGATTGGGTAAAATGTGTCTTCGCTGCCTTGGAACCTTGGACAGCTACCAGACTTAGAGGACCTTTTCAAGGCAATGGGAACAATCCTAAAGGTGCTGTATGTCCCCACCATGTTGCCATATGTGATCGCCTAAGCCCTGTGAGAGTACATCCAGGTATGAACCTGTGCAGCAATTGGATCTTTCCACCTCTGGTTCGATGGGAACAGCTTCCCTCCATCTACCTCGAGTGAATAGGCATTGTACTGTTCTTCCAGGTCACATGGGTAGAGAGCACAAAATGGAGCTTCCTTGCTTGTAATTATGAGGATTTTAAAGCAGATCACTTGCAGATGTATTATTGTCTTGGCACACTTCACGTCCTTGTCAAGGATGTGTACTATGTCTGCGCTGGGAGCTCTGACTTCCCGCCTTCAGCTGAATCAGGCTCTCAGCCCTTCCATGTATTCAGAGCCTGTCTCGCTTTGGCCATTCATTTCAGTGCACCTATAACTTCCATCTTTGTTGTTATGGCTCTCCATGTTAGTCGCAATCAGGCATGTGTATGCTGGATATATTTATTCTTGGCATATTGCTGCTTCTGCTTTAGCAAAGGAGATTTGTGTGTCAGTGATCTATCTGCGCAAATCATAAGCATTTGTTTTGTGTCTATCTGCAAGAAATGAATGTATGTTTGTGTAGCTTAAAGCATGGATACCTATGCGTCATGTCTAAGTGCACATATGTCGTAATATCAGTGATGCAACATTAATTTTCACAGTTGCAGTCAGTCAACTTTTTCTATAGTCAATTGGGTATGGCTTGAATAGCTGTCTTAGTGTGTAATGTTTCTCACATCTGCGATACATCGATGATGGTGATGAAGGGCCCAAGAGTGATGTACATCTATCACTTCTCTACCTTCGGCTGCAAGTCGGGTAGTGGTCACGAGGGCCACACTTGAACCTCCGTCTCCAGCTTTATTTTGCAGCAGATGAGGGTTGCACATATTAGCCGCCGAGATGTTGCAGTAATCCAATTTTGTTAGGATAAGCGCTAGAGTGAGGCATTTGTTTGGTGAGAGGAACTGAGCCTAGCACTGTAGGCTGTGGCAGGTACTAGGGCATTGATGTGTCTCGTCATAGAAAGATCTGCTTCATGATAGACCCCCCCGCCCCCCGAAAGTTGTGATTTGTGTCAGATGGCGGTACTATCATTGCAGATGGTGGTGCAGGCTGTGTCCAGATTTCTTAGACGGTATAGTGAGCCCGCAATGAGGAGCTCCGTTTTCTAATCTTTTAAGCACAAGTTGTGGCTGGCGATCCAGTTTTTGATAGTGCTGTACGCTATGTCGATGGTGGCAGTTTCTCTTACGTAATCACCAGAGATTGGGATGAGTATTTGCGTTTCATCAGCAAAGTTTCCATAGATGATCTCCTGTGTGTCAAAGAGGTCAAATAGGGGCTTGGTATATGTGTTGTAAAGTGTGGGTAAGAGACAGGAGTCTTATGGGACACCTAGTGGTGCAGGAATAGGGTCAGCAGCAGCTTTGTCTATGAAGACTCTGGTAGTGGAACCACTGAGGAAAAATTTAGCCCAAGAAGTGGCTTCAGGAGAGAAGTGGAAGTGTTGGCTGAGGTGATGGCAGAAGATATTGTGGTTGACTAGATCAAACGTGGACGAGAGATCTAGTAGGAGGAGGATGGCTAATTTGCCAAAATGTTTTTGTACAAAAAGACTGTATCTAAATGGTTGCATGTACAAAAGGTTCTACAAGTGCTAGCATCAAAAGTTCGAACATCAAAAGTTTGAACTTTTGGTGTTAGCATTGCAGGTAACGTTAAAAAAAAATGAAAAAACGCAGGGGTTGCGGGGGTGTCTCCCGCAACACCCCGCTCACTATACTGTGTGGTATATTGAGCAGGGTGTTGTGGGGGGCAACCCTTTAGAATGGATGGGCACATCTATAAACTGGGTGAAATTCATGTTGAGCGCTACGATGAGCGTTGCTGCTTTGTGGTCAGTGGCATCGTTATATCCTAGGTTAAAATCACCCAGAATTATAAATGTGGTTGACTGTTTCATAATAGGGGTGATTTGCAGTGGGATATCTATAACGGGGAAAGCTAGGTCATTTTGGTTGCCGGTAGGTCAAAAGCAGGTAGAAAGTAGTCTGGGAGGTCAGTAGTGAGCTTAAGGAGCAGCATTTCATACCCTGGGGTTGTGTGGCAGATCTAAACTGTAATGAGGATTTGGCTATGAGGGCTACCCATCCTCCTATCGCATTGAGGCCATCAGCCCTGAAGATGTTATAATTAGGGTGATAGCTAGGGAGAGTACTGGGGTGGAGGTGTTATGGAGCCACTTTTCTGTGATGGGTAGGATATCCGAATCCAAGTGATTTGACCTAATGCAAAATTATCGAGGCTGAAATATCCGAAATCAAAGTGCTCAAACCATAAAGTATAGTGAGCGGGGCAACTCGGGGGACATCCCCGCAGCCCCGTTTCTTTTTTCTTTTTCTTTTTTTCTTTTTTAAAATTTTTTACACAGATGGCTGCGGGGGTGTCCCCCGCAGCCCCTGCTCACTATACCATAAAGTATAGTGAGCGGGGCAATGCGGGGGACACCCCCGCAGCCCCTGTTTCTTTTTCAATGCTACCACCAAAGGATCGAACTTTTGGTGTTCAATCCTTTGGTGGTAGCATTTTTAGACCTTTTGATCGTTTCGACCTTTTTTTTCATTTTTTTTCAACCTAAACCGGATATCCAGGTAATGTTCGAGGAGGAGGTCATGGAAGTCTATGGCATATGCGCCTAATGAGGGAACATTGAGTGCACATTTTAGGGCTTCTGCTTGCTTAGCTGGTATACCGGGGCCGGTGTGGGCCAAAGTTGACATGTCAGTAGGTAGAATGGTGGGAGGGGTAGTCTGAGAGCTTAACCTTTCCAGTCTTGAAGCCACAGAATGTGGAAGTGCAAAGAGGGTGGAAAGATGGGTTCTGACCCTGAGCCTACATCTGTGAGTTAGTCCCAAGTAGGATAGAGTACTTCCTGATTTGCAGGTAGGAGGAATAGGTAGCTGGCTGCTAGCAGTTATAGTTAGACATCTATACTTGGTAGCGGCTGCATAGAGAGGTGAAGTAGGGATACGTGTTTTCGATGGGGCTGGGTCAGGGCTTACCAAGTTTTGAATAGTGTGAAGGCTGCTGAAAGGTGTAGGGATATGACTGTGCACAGTGTGAGGTTGCGGTCACTCGCCAGAGAGGGCTTGTCTGGTGAGGCTGGCCTTGGGCCAAAGTATGTCAATGCAGGTACTGGAGGGCCGCGGGCGACTGGCCACACCAACTGAGCACAGGAAGATCACATCTCAGTAAAGCTAAATGACCCTGCGTCCTCTTGTGATGAATCGGTAATGATTCCTCCCAGAAACCTGGCCTGGGACCCTTCTCGTGTGGCCAGGGAAAGGCAGACGCTTCCTTCTTGATCCTGATCCTGACCCTGACCCTGGGGTGGTGTACTGCAGTAGGATCACATGGGGGTGGAGAGCAGGCCAGGAAGAATGGGAAACCCCCATGTTTAACTGTCCCCGTAATCCCACACCTTTGATGGCTGTTTGCAGAAGTTAAAATAACTAACTTTGCTGTTAGGGACCACAAGTCCCATCATCCGATAAGTACTGGGGCGAGGAAGAGGGCTAAAGCTCACCTGCTTGTTCTCAGAGGATCCTGTTTCCCCAAACTCTGAGTTGCCTTTCCCCGCGTGAGCCTAATTGCAGAGATTGCGCAGCAAGAAGTGTGTCGGAGACCGAGGGTGGAGCTGCTGTAAAGCCGTGGGTTTCGGGAGCAAGAGGTGCTCCGTAATCGAGTGGCTGGACCGGTTACACCTTCAGCAAAGAAGCGTGTGGGTCCCTGTGAAGCCAGAAGCAGTAGAAGTTGTGCCAGAAGCAGTGGAAGTTGTGCAACACGCGGAACAAGGATACCAGAAGATGGTGAGACAAACCTGGCGTTCTGATTCCTTGCGGAAACACTGCCAGCAACAGTACCCAGTCCAATCTTCATTTGTGTATAAGCAATGCAAGCTGAAGTTGTTAGTTGAACTTTTAACAATGGGACAATGTGAAAGTAGCACTTGCGTTTGATCAGTCATTTCTTTCACTTGCGTGAAGAGCAAACGCTGCAGAAAGCCATTGTTAATTTCTTTAAACATTGTAAACTGTATGAAGAAGTGGTTGCATGTGCCTAAATTCACTTTCCAAGGAAAGAAGAGGGACCTTTACATCTTTAGTCACGCGAACATTAAATACTCATAAAAGAAGTAGTGTTTAAACATTGTTTGTACAATTGAAGAGAGAGCAAGCATTGCCCAATCCAAGAGTATTCTCCTATTGAGACTGAAAACAGCCTTTCTAAAAGCCAGAAAATAATCCAACCAAGTCTGTGAGCCCAATAAAAGTTTACCCTTACCTAAAATACAAATGTGCAAGCATTACCTGAAACCAAGAGTGGCACTAAGGCTTCTGGGTAATTATTTGGCTAACAGTTAGCAGAGAGATGAAGGCAAAGTTGGGGAAGGGAAACTTGCTCCTCATAAATATCCTTTGAGTTGACACAATCTATAGTGCCAAAGACTTTGAGCATCAGAGAGAAGCGAGTCGTAAAGGCAAACATAGGTTGTTGTTGTGGCAGATAGACAAGCGATGCAAAGAGAATGCCCCTTTTGAAGAGAGAGTTCAGAGGAAGAGTGCCTTCCCTGTTTGAAGGTGTTGAAGTGCCTTATCATAAATCTTGTCGGAACTAAAACCTGTTCTAAATCCCAAAGTTCTGAAGCTGTGGTGGTATATCTGGGTGTCAGTGGATACAAATCTTCAGTAGTACAAGTGAAGTGGAGTACTGTGAGACAAAGGAGAATGTCCTCATGGTACACTTTAGTAGAAGTGAAGTTGTTGAAGTAGAAGCAGCAGTACTGTGAAGTCATCCTGAGAAACCTACTGTGATTCCTAGGTGGTGAATGGTGACATAAGAACTGTAGAGCAGGAACTATGTTTCGCTGACTATTGTAGAAGTTCTGTTTCTTTTGAATTGTGGCAAGTCTTCTTGTATTATTGGAGGTGGTGGCAAAGTATTCTGGCTGGGAATACCATTGGCACTGTTTTGAGGAAGTAGAAAGTCCATATTTCACCAAGAGGGACTGACTTGTTGTTGGAAATTTGGTTAACAAAACTTTACCTTGACATTGAAACATCAGTAACTGATCAGAGACTATCTTGCCTGCATGGAATTCCTTGTTTCTTTTTATTGAACATTAGAGCTGAATTCACATTGAATCCTGGGCAAGGGAACTCGCCCAGGTTTTTGGGAGGTTATTAAGAAACTGTGAATGTTATAAACTATTTGAATTGCCATACATTTTATTTGTATTTGATGTTTAATAGTGAGGGCCAGACCTCCTGTGTTAGTGTTTCCCTTTAGTTTTGTTAGGCAGGGAAATCCTCAGCAGAGCAGGGATAGCGAGGCATTTAATATCGTTTTTACTTTAATAAAATGGCATATTTGGAACAATCATCAAACAGTGTCTGCCTTGCATTGCTGACCCCTCTCACTACTCTAGGAGTGTGACAAGGGATGGTTGCATGAGTGGTCAGAGGTGAGGTGTGGTCATAGATCAGCTGGGGGAGCGGAATCAAGTGGTGCTCCGCTGTCCTTTCCAAATACTGCATGGGTACTGGAATAGTTATGGCTAGTGGGGAGTTGATCGTCGGGTTGCGTGCAGTATTAGGCGGAGTGGGGTCAGAGGCAGCAAATAGATCATTAGGGCATGGCTGCAACAGATTCTCATGGGGAGGTGAGGAGAGGGCAGTAGGTACGAGTGTCGGAGCGAGTTTCAAGGGCCTGGAAACAGTATCCAGTCTACTGGTCAACGGTGGTGTTGGGAGTCGCTGGGAGCATACGTTTTTCTAGGGTGCAGCAGTGGGACAGCTAATGGAAAAATAGCTGATTTTGCTGCATATTGGGCATCCAAATACCAGCCCAGAAAAGATAGGAGGAATAGGATAAAGGCACAGCAGTGTATAGGGTAACAAACCATAGTCAGATAAGCAGGCAATACAAGCCGATACAGAGGCCTTATTCGGCGAGCCAGGCTTACCTTCTATAATATCATAGGTGCTGTGGCACGGTGCGGTAGTGATGAGGGCATAACAGCAGCGATGGCTGAGACTGGCAGAGACTGCGATGTGTGGCCTTTGCTTCTGACCTTCGCTGATGGCCAGCTGCGCCTCGTGGCTGGGAGAAGGGCCATGGATCAGGTAGCAGGAGTCTTGCAGTGTGGAATATGCTTCGAGCCTAGTAGAGGCCCCGGCATGGCGGCGGCCATCTTGATAGGGTTCAGGGATATCAATGAAGAATAGGAGATGCTACGAATATTGCATCTCGGTGCAGTTGGTGTGCCAGTCACTGGATGTTGTAATGGGACCGGCAGAGACTGCAATGCGAGACATTTGTTTCTGGCCTGAGCTGATGGTCGACCGGGTAGTGTCATCATTTTAAACACTGCAGCTCCTCCCAGTATTGACATAGGTAGGGCCGACCAAAAACTGGTGTTTGCTGTGAACCTCGTGGTGACAGGTTTCAGATTATGATCAAGAAAGGTGGTTGAGTCGAGACCCACCTGGGCACCCAGATACCTAAACAATTTCTCCTCCACTTTAAAGGCATTATCAGCTGGGATTGCTGTCAAGCAACCCCTCACCAGAAGCAGAACTGATTTGGACCAGTTGACCCGAAGGTCACTATAAATTCTTCAGCATCTGTTATTTTTGGAAGCTGCCATTGTGGCTCCCATATGTATAGCAACAGGTTGTCCGCGTACAGGGATATACGCTCCTCTTGTCCCGATGGCCACGAAAAACCTTTCATAAATGGGTCTTCTCTGAACCAAATTGCCAGGGGTTCCAAGGCCAGAATGAACAAGGCTGGGGAGAAGGGGCAGCCCTGGCATGTGCCCCTCTCCAATTGGAACTGACCAGACAGCGCTCTGTTGACCCTAACCACCGCCCGAGAGCATACTCTGAAGGAATCATGAAGCAAGAAACAGATAACTGATTCAAAGTTCAAAATCAAATGGTTTATTACGTCAAATGTCAGGATGCTTGAAGGCCTAAATTGCACTATGCTAAATTGGAATTTCCCAACCTGAACGAAACTAAGGAAGGTCGGAGTCAAAGTTGAAAAGTCTGTCTGTGTCCGGAACCTAGCCTTGCCCTCACAACTAAAACTAAACCATGTGTAGGGATGTCAATAATCAAAGGAAGAGTGATCAAAACAAAGTTCCGAGCTTCTTCCAGTTCTTGGCTTCCTTTTCAGCTCCCATTCCTCAAGTTCAAGCAAGTTTCACAAGTCCTTGAGGTTCCCTTCCACAAGTTCAAGGCAATACAGTTCCACATAATCCTTGGGGTTCCTTTCCCCAAGTTCCAAGCAACACAGTTCAAAAGAAAATGGTCTTGACGCTCCGTCCCCAAGACAACATTTACAGTTCATCAAGTTTCAGGGTTCCCTTCCACAAGACTTCAACGTAGCCCCTTGTACTTGTTTCAGTGTCTGTGTTCAACAGAACTCCAGGTCAACAGACCCTCCTTCTGTATTGCATCAGCAGTTCACTTATATGTTTCCTTCTTGGTTTCTTTCACAATGTCTCTGGCTTTCACAATTTATGGGCTTCCTGGTCTAGGCACAGTTGTCGGACTACATGTCCACCCATAACAGGCCGCACAACCTAGGAACCCAAGGCTCCCAGCCCACACAGGTTCTTCTGTATTTGCCCCTGTGCACAGATTCACATTCACTTAGCTTCTCCTTGTCGGCCTCTTGGCTTTATGTGCAGGTTTACAATCTCCTGGCTTCTCCTAGTAAGCCTCTCAGCTTTGCCACGTGTCATTTATCACATGCTAGTCTTGGGCCTTGCCGCAATGTATCCATTCATACAGTTGACTCTGTGGTGGTCTTATTTATTCCCCACCTTTCTGTCATGCTCTTTCATACGTGCGCTCTTATTTCGTAGGTTGCTTTCAAATGAGTACTCACCCTTTTACCTTTCAACAGTTAATAGCTTTGTCAACAACATTTTCATTCAGTTCAGTATTCAATATGCTTAAATTAACTTTGCTTCAAGTTTCCATTCAGTTTCCATTCAGTTTGGTATTCAATTTAATTCATACAGCACTTCGTTACTTATGCATAGCACTTAAGAGTGCTTTGAGTGTAATTTCCCTGCACTCACCGATCTTCTATGTTCCTCTCCGGCAGCCTCGCTGCTTTCCTTCTGCTTTGCCGCCTGGAGGCCGGTCACTGTGAGCCCTGCTTGCACTCTGGTTGCTTCCCTGTGCACGCTGGCAGCTCTGTTCCTCTTCCTCGGACATGTCCTCACTTCTTTTTTCCTTGTTCTCAGCTGCTCTCGCCTGGCCACAGAGGCTCCCACACCTGTGGAGGTCTAACGGCCCAACTCGCCCTGGGCTCCACAGGTCCTCTGGGACTTCGACCGACGTCCTGGCTTCCTCTATGGTCCCACCACGGCTGCCTCCTCACCCGCAGTGTCCCCTGCTAGCCTCTCCAACACAGGCTTCCCTGTCGCCCAATCCTTGTTCCAGTACTGCCATAGGTAAAGTGTGGGAAAATGAGGGGAGATGTTTTACAATAGCCCATAAAGGCCGGGGAAGGGTTACGTTGATTTCCAATAGGGAAAGGGGGATGCCATGTCTCACCTGTGGGTATCCCACTCCCAATCTCAAAGGACTCGCCACCCAGGTGACCCTCCCTCGCTTCTCCACCCCCAGGGTCAAGATCCAAACGCGATGGCCTTTCCCTGGCCACCTGTGAAGAGGATTGAGGGGGAGTAGGAGTGAGGGTAGCCTCAGGTTTCTCACAGTACATACAACAGTTTCACCATGCCAGGAAGGTTTGGTCCAAACCACATGCGCAACATGCTCTCCCACAAAAAATTCCAGTATATTGAATCAAAAGCTTTCTTGAAGTCTATAGCCACTCGTGCAAGCGAACCAGAGATGGTTGGCCATGTTCAAGGCAATGTGGAGCTGGTGGATGTTCGTGTGGAGCCCTGTTTGGTAAAAAGCCATTTTGGTTTGGGTGTATCAGTATTGGTAATACCGCGACTAGTCTGGTCAGCAACACTTTCGCCAATATTTTAGCTTCCATGTTAAGGACGGATATAGGCCTATAGATGGCACGCTCTTCCAGCGGTTTATCCTTTTTTTTCGGAATGACTGTCTGTCGCCTGGCCCATGTCTGGTGGCAGCATGCCCACCTCTAAACTATCCTGAAACATCTCCAACATGGGTGCGTGACCTCTGTATTGAGACACTTGCATGGCTCTGCCGAGAACCTATTGGATCCTGGAGTTTTCCCTGATTGGAGAGCCGCCACTGCTGTTGACACCTCTTCCAACATGATTTCTTTCTCTAGTTCCTCTGCTTGTAGAGTTGTGATTTGTCAGAGAGGAATTGCCTCCAAGAGGTCAGAGTATGAGGGCGGGTTCGGTCCATTAGAGCCTTATAAGGGCTCTTGCAGTAGTTGGCGAATACCTAACAGATTTTACTGTCTTCCATGACCATTTCCCTCTCGCCGTTGATTACACCCTTGTACTTGTCTGGAGGGCGTGTTTCGCTGTTCCATCCATGCCAGTAATTTCCAAGCCTCTCCAGCATGGGGTCTGGCATGGATTCACATGCTCATGAATATTCCCTGTCGCCAGGCCGGGAACCCTCAGTAAAAGAAAAAAACAGTCTCACTTTCATTTATAAACTGTCTTCCTCAAATAAACCAATCACTGAGCTCTGGGTCATACTGCCCCCATCCAATGACTGCCCTTTCGCTAAGCCCCTCCTCTGGCAGCCATCTTCAGATTTTTACCACACTTTCAAAGTGTTGGGAGTCCTTGTGTTTCGCTCTTCGAGCTTTGTGTTTTTCACGCTTTTTTTGGCTAGGAAAACTGTTTTTGTTCAATCGAGCCTGTGTGCTCCATCGTTTACCCGTCCGATTAACGGGACCCATTTTTCGGCATCTTTCATCACCCCTCAAGGACAAAAATCGTTGAGTGTTTTTCTTTGAAGTTTCCAGAAGTCCATTAGGCCTACACTGCGCCGGATCATGTCGGAAGAGATGGAGGATGTAGCTTCCCTCTTCAAGCTCGGCACCACCTGCGGATTGCAGAATGTTTTCAGAGACAAGCATTCCCAGTGCCTGTATTGTCTACACCCGATGCACAAAGAAGAAGATTGTGAGATCTGCCGTGGCTTCTCCAAGCACACGATGAAGGACCGGCACGTCAGACTGGCGACGTGGCTTAAGGCCAGGGCCTCTACCCCGTATGGTCCACAGTGGTATGCCTCATCCAGATCCAGCCAGCCAGAGCGGGCTTCTAAGTCCTTTGAGGGCGCTCCATCCATGTGGGCCCAAGACAAGGCCAGGCACTGCAAGTCCGCTTTAGCTGGGGACGCCGTGCAAGCGGGACCCGCAACGGTCGGGCACATTCATAGTCTCCATCAGCCTCAATCTCCAGCCATCGCTCCAGCTCTTTGTCGAAGAGAAAGTTGGCTACCCCAGGGAAGCTGCGAGAGAAACTGGCAAAAGCCAAGCAGGACAAGGGCCCTCATTACGACCCTTGCGGAAAGCGACTGACCGGAGCGCCACAGCGTAAATAGCGTTTCCGCCATTGCACGAAGGAGCAAAGTGCGGCCCATTCCGACCCATCGGGCACGAGCACCACGCCACGGCGGAAGTGCAAAGTCCGCGATGGCGGAAATGACCCCAAAACGGCCCACACCGCCGCCGTACGGCGCCCTAGGTGCAATACCGCCACCCCTCTTAGCGGTCACCGCAGTGTGCGCCTACCGGAAAGTACGGTGACCGGAAATATACGGAAACGGAAGTTAAAACATGGGCCCGGAACGGGAAACATCCCGGCGTACACCTATAAAAACACTAAAACCACACAACCACTAAAATCACTACCCTGAAACACACCCCAACCCGTCACCCACCCTAGCGAAACCAAGACAAATGGGAAAAGTAGCGAAGAAAGCGTGCGACCGCAAGCGGCAGGTCCACTTCTCCCGCGAGGAACTCACCGTGCTAACAGAGACCCTCCAGGAGAATGCTGCCGTCGTCTTCTCCACGCAAATGACCAGAACGGCACTTGCAAACAAGAAGACCATATGGGCTCTGGTGGCACAGCGGGTAAGTGCGGTGGGGACCGCACCCCGCACCCCACAGCAATGCCGCAAGCGATGGGACGACCTGCGGATACGCGTCCGCAGCATACTCTCTGCCAACCGCAACATTGCCACAGCCACCGGGGGAGGTCCTGAATCACCCATCAAGTTGACCCCCTGGGAAGAAATCTGTGCCTCCACCATCGGAATGGAGAGCATAGAGGGAGTCGGAGGGATGGAGAAAGGAGTGCAGACATCCGAAGATTCAGGTAGGTGTACCAGATAAAACAATGCCAAATCCACACAGTCCATCCATGTGAAGTACCATGCGTCCACATAGTGCAACAGAAACACATGTCCAGGAGAACGGCCACACACATCGGCCTGATAGCGCACGTTAAAACCCACAATAAATACATAAATAATTAAAAACCCCTAATACACGCACTACACGTGCAGCAGGCACACCCTAACTGCAGGCTGCCAAACAACTGCACCCTCACTCCACACACAAATCAAAGCACCTCCAAGGACCCGACCCAAATCACCCTCAGGTACCACCCCAGAGCATGTGATACAATGCCATTCCAATTCGCACAGACCCATCATTAACCCTCGCCCTCCTTTACTCCACCACAGGGTCCGATCCAAACGACGAGCTCCAGGACACCCCTACCAGCACACCTGCAAAGAGGGCCAAGACCAACGGCCAGAGACCCTCCACCTCAGCTGCACGCATCAAGACACGGCAGCAGCACAAATCAGGTGGCAGCACAGAGGAGGGAACATCAACAGGCACCCCAGCAGCCAGCATGCCCACAACACCACCACCACAGGTCTCCCCAATGGATGCCACAGAAGGCACTGCCTCTGGTGGCAGCAGCACCATAGGTGACACCCCATTGATGGCAGCATGCTCCGACACAGAAAACGGGGATGCAGAAGTCAGATCCATCCATGACCTGTCCCAATCCCCCTGTCTGTCCCATCCCGTACAACATGAGGATACCACGCAGGGGCACCCACAAGACAACGACTGGCCATCCCCCCCAAGCCCTGTGGCAAGGCAACATGAGGACAACAGCCCCTCTGTGACACCCCCGCAAATGGGCATGGCCCAGCAGAGGCAACAGTCCCTCGACCAGTTAATCGTGCAACAGCAGCAAATGGCCACGCTCCTCAAGGACCATGCCGATGAATGTGGGGGCACTAAGGCAGACATAGAAACATCAACTGAGACACTTAGGGCAGAAATGGAGAGAGGCACAGAGACGCTGAGGGCACAAATGGAGAGTAGCACCGAGAGCCTGAGAGTCCAAATGGAGAGAAGCACCGAGAGCCTGAGGGGGGAACTGCATGCGACGTCCAAAGACGTATGTGCCGAACTTGCCGCAGTGCGCCGTGTGCTCACTGAGCTCTCGCAAACCCTTAGGGACATGCATGGACGTGAGCAGGCAGACACATCATCCGTTGCAAGTTCCGTCCAGGGCAGCCCCCAACGTAGATCTGGAAGGAACCTGCGCTCCACAGGCAGGGGTGCCCCTGATACCCGCAGAGGGGGCTTGCAATAGCGACAGCCCACTGACAATGAGCATCTTTGGACACTGGGGTTCGTGGGGGAGGTAGGAGGGTGGAGGGGGTGTGTTGGGCTCACTTGGGTGGCGGGTCGATAGGGTGTTCAACATGACATCACATATGCCATAAAAAGTGCACGATCAACCAATGAGATGTGTGGACATTGATTTCTGTGTACTAGGCCATCATAGGCGTACAGTCCATATTGTGCATGTCCCAGACACGCACAGTGCCACGAGTCCCGTGTCCATGTATCAGCCACCAGGCGTGAGTGCTAGAAGCATGCATCAATGAGATGCTGACGAATGTCACGGGCCTCCGGTGCCTCGCAGACTCCATGAGGTGCTGCCACATCCCCACCCTCATCATGACCATCATCAGGTGCTTGCAGTTCTGCGTCAGGGGGCATGGGCACATTTCTACGTACGCACATGTTGTGGAGCATGACACATGCCATCACCATCTTTGCAACCTTCTCATGGCGGTACAGGAGTGCCCCGCCAGACCTGCTGAGGCAGCGGAAACGAGTCTTCAGTAGGCCGAATGCCTGTTCAATGACTACACGGGTACGTGAGTGGGCATGGTTGTAGTCCTCCTCATGCTGGTCCCGTGGGTTCCGGACTGGTGTGAGGAGCCATCTCTTCAGTGGATATCCAGCATCACCTGTATGTGGACGAGAAACGTATGATGTGGAATGCCATTGCTACGTACGCACACCCCCCCCCTTCCTGCCAGGTCATTGCCAAATCACATTCCCCACATAATCATGCATGTAATGAGACTCACCGAGTAGCCAGGATCTGTTCCCTGCGTGTCGCTCCATGTAGCGTGGTATTGTAGAGTTCCTCAAGACCATAGAATCATGGGTTGATCCAGGGAATCGGGCACAACAATGTGTAATGATCCTGTTGGAGTCACACACCATTTGTACATTCAGGGAATGAAATTGTTTTCTGTTGCGGTACTGGGCCTCCATGGCATGTGGGATGACCAATTCCACATGGGTGCAGTCGATGGCACCAATGCAACCCGGTATGCCGGCAAGTGCATGGAATCCCACTTTTGTGTTGGTAATTTCCTGCTCCGAGCGTGGTAGGGAGATGTAGTCGTCTGCGTGCTGCAGGAGGGCATCGAGCACTTGCAATAGTGTCCGTGAGAACAGTGGCTGAGAAATGCCATGTAACTGTCCGACTGTGTGCTGGTAGGTGCCTGTGGCCAGGAAGTGGAGTACAGACACCACCTTCAGTAGGGGTGGGATGGCGGTAGGGCTATCTATCATGCTGACAAGGTCAGCCTGTGTCATGTCCACAATGGCGGCTATGGTGTCCCGGTCCAGACGGTAGAGGGTGTGGATCTGCTCATCAGTGAGGTTGAACGGATGTGCTCGGAGGCGTGGGATTGCGGGCTGCCTGCGTGGTGGTAGTGGCTGTGCTGGCGGCCCTTGCTGGCCCTGCCTTGGCCTCCTCCTCCTCCTGCGTCTCCTTCGTGCGGCCGGTAGCAGTTGGTGTTCGTCTTCTTCTTGGAGTTGGAGTAGTTGCAGTGCTATCAGGTCCCCCAGGGCCAACATCGCGAGTCCTGCCGGTAGCATTTCGGTGTGGTTGTGGGAGGAGACTGGCTGTGCAATTTATGTGTTTTCAGGCTGTATGGCCTCCACCTGTGGTGATTAATTCCACCTGTGCAAGCTGCTCTCCCCTTTGGCCGAGCAGGTCCCGCGCACAACGCTGCAAATCTGGGAATGGCATCTTGCTATTGCAATCCTGTATTTGTACCCGATGGCCGTGTAACATTGGTTGACATGTTCATTCTGCTGTGGTCCCATTGTTGCACATACTATCTGTGCAGTCGCGAAAAGACTTGTGAAGGGTCAGTGGAACGTAGTACTCGAGTAACGGTGGGCCCTCATGCATCACTTTACCGAGTTGCAATGACGGGCGGGGCGTCCCATTTGTGGGTGAAGGCAGTTGCCATTTTCACACACAGCCGCACTCGATGGAATAATTAGTGATTTCAAACGGCCACAGATGCCTTTTCGGCGTGATGTTGCAAATGTGGAATTCCAAGGGCGGCGCTTTCGGTTTCCAGCTAGCGGCGAGGAGATGCCCACAGGTCTGACTGCAAATATAACGTTCTGTTGTTCAATGTCCTTGAGACAGGGCCCATGGCGAGGAAGCAATGATTGATATGAATAGTTTGGGATGCGCAATTGCTACGTGGGCGATGAGGCCGGCCGTTCCCACATACATGTTACTTCACAACACTGGAATTACGGGCTGGGGCACTGTGGATTTTGCAGGCTGCATAACGCACAGACTCAATGGATGTTTCTAATGTTATGTGAGTAATTATTCAGGCGTTTTGATTCCGGGATGAGGGAATGATGAATGGATGCATGGGCAGGGGATTTGATACAGAGTTTGCCATGTACAGGGCTTCTTGGGATCTATCCGCCTCCCCTACGCTATGTGATGCAGGGCTGCCATGGTGGGACCATCGTCTATCTGGCCTTGTTGAGCCCTCCCTGTCTCGACACGCCCTCAGACACTTGTGTCCATGCACATTAACATTCCCATCTGATGGATTCTGTTTTGACAGACGCATGCACAGGTACACTCGTTTGTGATGGTGTTTGCACCTCGATATAGATGGTTAGGAGTCGCAAGTGGTTTTGGGGTGGTGATGATCCTTTGGAGTGGGCTAGCATGCATATGGCTGTGGATTTCGTGTGATCATTGAAGTGAGTTGTTGGAATGTAGTTCTGATGGCCATTCTGTTCTTTTTCTTTTCTTTTGGTTGACAGGTATCTCCTCCCCTTTTGCCACTGCCATCTGTATGCCACTCCTGCAGATGGCTTTTACTCCCGACACCTGCTGCTTCGTGTTAATCAGTGGAGCAGCATTACGATCTTATGGGACGATCGCCAATGGCCCACATGCCCTTACGCAGTACTGGTGGCTCGGAGCAACATTTCGGCCTTTCAGCTGGACTAGTGCCTCCCCATTGGGACGACCCTGCGGTTCTGTGCGCTTCCATGTTGCCTTTTCGTACGTGAATGTGGCTCTGTGTACCATGAGGGAACAGGACGACACACAAGTAGTGGCTGGTCATTTCTTGCGGATGCAGCCCACAATGGTGATTGGTGTTTAGGAGTTCATGGCCTGATGGCTGTATGGGCTTGGTGACTTTGATGTGCATTAAATTTCTATTCTGATTTGGCCCGTGTAGCGTTTTTCTTTGCAAGTGATCTGGCATATGCCTATTTGGGGGGCGATGTATTGTGAGGAGATCTGCATTGGGTTCCAGCTTCGGAGTTTAGTTGCGTGGTACTGTACTGTGCGCGTTTGCCTACTAAGCCCGTGAGGTCAGGGATGGGGGCTGCCAATATGACAGTTTGAATGTTGTCATGCTCAGGGGCGGGGGATTGGGTTTTGTGTAACAGATGCCGGTCAGCCAGGTGGACTGGTGGAATGATGTGATTCTCGGAATATGGCTGGTCACAGGTGCCTGTGTTTGCGTGCGTTTCTTGGTGGGGGACTGTGGTCATGTCCATTGGGATGGCTTCTGTATTCGTGCCATCTGTGCCCTGCAGCTCCCATTGGCCCCTCTTGTGTTTCTTTTGTTCGTTGCCATGCATGGGTGACTTGTACATTTCGATGGTTGCATTGTGGCTTCATTGCGCCTACGGGGAGTTGTACTTTGTGGGCAGGGAGCGGTGTACAGGCACTCAGTGGGGCCGTTTACGGTTGATTCGCGATGCCGTACTTCTCACCATGGCGGAATGGTACATTACGCCATGCCTGATGGCGTTAGGTACATGTCCGCTAGGGTCGGAATTGGCGTACCGTTGCGCCATGGTGGTGTTTGCGGTTTGGCATGGCGCGCGCGCGCGTGCTTGGTGCAGTTAGCGTTGGCGTTCACTACGGTGTCGCTAATGGCTTCGTACTTTGCGGTGACGGGTCATAGTCGCACCGAGCGCTATTCGATGGCGGTATTGCATTTCCGCCATCGTTTTCCGATTTCCGCAAGGGTCGTAATGAGGGCCAAGGTGTCCATCCTGCCAGCTAAGGCACAGGTGATCCAGGACAAGACATCCTCTTCTATCAAGCTGATTGTTGCCGCCCTCTCAAAGGCAAAAGGGGCTGACCCGGTCCAGGGTACCCCGGTGGCGACCAGAATGGCTTTCCCTCCCAGGCAGGAGGCTTCAGAGAAACCAGTGGAGAAGACTCCAGAGAGGAGGATGCTGAACCTCAGCCTGAAGCCGCCCCCTCAGGACCCAAAGAAGGGGGGGGTCGTGGAAGAGTGTTATGTAGTGAGCCAGAGACAGAAAGGTGTGGTAACAGATATTTATTTAATGCCAGCAGTTATCACGATGCTCGGTTAAATGTGTCACTTATTTCATAAGGCAGAATCAGTAACATAGGACTTTCTCCATGGTTTTAAACGTTCTTCAATAAAGTTTGTCAAGGTCAAATCAGAGCGAGCCAGGTTTCAACTTAAATGCAGTCCATAAAGCGGAAAAAACCTTCGGAATGCAGCCTTTCCTTAAAAAAAAAAAATGCAATTCGCACCTTAACAATATGGATGGAAAACCTCCTTGAAGCCAAGCGTACTTCGTACAGGATTAGAGCGTTTTCTCTGCACGCCCTTCTACTCCAGTGCTTGTTTCATAACCTTTCCCCGGCTTGCTGATGACGGCTCTCCAGGATGCAGCCGTTCCTTGCTGGCCTCGGGCTTGGAATCACTTAAACAAACAAACGTCCGGTGTCTGTTTTCACACTGGAATCTCCTTTTACTCAGGAGCCTTCATCCGCTGAGCAATCGGTCTGCAAGCCAGGTATGGGGCACTTCGGTGTGTTTTTCTTTTCCTTCTAATATGCCCACCGATATGGGGAACTGGCCTCGTACCAGTCCGAGTTCGCTCCGTCAGCCTCCTTCCACTCCTGCAAGTCTCCTCCTCCCTGCTTAACCCTCGAATAGCCTGCCTTATTTTTAACTCCTGCCTGCAAGCGTTCCTCGTTATATGGAAACATGGTTTTTCGTCTTCCCCATCTCATTTCTTTACCCCTTTTCAGGCTTTTATGTTGAACATGCATCGACTGAGGCATTCTGCGATATGTAGTTTGGGTCTTTGTTTGTTCACTCGTGTCCCTTCTACTTTGCCTAGTAGTTGGCTGGTGGGGCATTCTGGGATATGTAGTTTTTCCACTTTTGACTCTTATACTTAGTATTTTGGTATCTTGTGGGACAGTTGGCTTGTCCTCTTCACTGATGTTTTTCCCCGCAATGCTGGCCCGCGCCCGCTACTGTTTCCCCATCACAAAGAGCTACAGGGCACAGATATTTCTTTGTCTGAGGAGGAAGACATTGTTTCCGTCCACACCATTCCGGAGGAGATTGGTGACGACGAGGACAGCGAGGAGTCGCCAGCCGGAGGCGACAATGGTGACGAGGTAGGGGGCGACGACATAGGCACTCTATATTCTCTCGACCCTTCACACACACTGGTGTCGGAGATTCCAAAAAGTATGCCGACGGCACCACCAACGGCTCCACCAGCAACGAACCCCATTAACACCGGGGCCACCACCGCCGAAAAAAAGAAGGAGGCACCCTACACCTCCACTCCAACCGTCACTGCCCTACCCTCCAAGGGAAACACGGAGACGGACACGGCTACGACGGACACCGACGATCAGGGCTTCTCCGCTGGATGAAGTGGGATCCTTCCACTCAATGATCGTCCGTGCGTTGTAACTTTTTCAGCTCACCCCGGAAGAGAAGAAAAAGGAAGGCTTCCTGTACCAATGCCGGGAGGCAAAAAGGAAGACCATTCTGTCGGTACCGCTCCTGGACGACGTCTGGGATGAGGGGCTGGCACTTCTCAAGAACCCCTCCTCAGCCCCGGCGAAGAGGGACCGGCTAGAGAAGAAATATTGAGTGGCGGAGTCTGCACCCAAATGTCTGCGGTCGCAACCTTCGCCGGACTCGGTGGTCTCGGCTGCGGCAAGGAAGTAGTCGTCCAAACCGTCATCGTTAACCTCTGTTCCCCCGGACGACAAGGGGAAGAAATTGGACGCTTAGCGATCCTGGCCAGGTACGACTGGGAGCTATGGTACAAGATGGCTCCAATCCTGGATTTCCTCCTTGAGGACAAGCAGTTAGAGGCAATAGAGATCCTTCAGGAGGGTGAGGTGGCTTCAGACTGCATCAGATTGCTGCGATGGGGAGACTGGACCAAGCAGTATAAGGGCAGCAGAAGGACCCGCACGAATACCGCTGCAGTGATGGATGAGATTGCTTGCCAGATATGCAGAGGTAATTCATTGGTGGACTGTGTTGCCAGGCTGTGCACTTGGGAGCATATTAGAGGCACCATGAGAGTGTACAACTCTGCCCAACACACACGTGTGGCCCTGCACCGTAGTACCTAATAAGGTGCCAGACATATCTGTTCACCCTGCGCACTGTTGCATGAAACGCCTTAGGCTTTCATTGGCATCCCTCCTCCATAGCTTACTGTGTTGCGGGCAATCCCAAGAGGGAATGGACATGTAGGGCTCCGGGGCTTCCCTTGCTAATTAACATGTTTTGACTCCTCTCAGAGGTGGAGGAGAGCTGACTGCCTGGCACTTGTGGACCCACCCCAAACAGTGTGGCCCAGGGATGTTTGAGGAGCCAACACATGAACTGCACTACTGGGAACAGGCACGGGAGCATTGGTGCTGGCACAGCTCTAGCGCTTAATGTTGAGCTTACTTAAGGGACATACCGAACTGAGGAAACCTACGGATTGCACACACAGCCCCTGTAGGGCTATTACACGAGCCCATATCCTGCCCCTCGGGGATGTACCATGGACTGAGGAGCATTAACAAGTGAGCAAGGAGTGAGGGACTCATTTGATTGCACCACCTTGTTTCGCTCCATGGCTGCACAGACCAGCTAAACAGGGTGCAGGCTAGAAGCACAAGCGTTATGTTCCCTACCAAGAACAAACAAAAGGGCTTGATCATGACTCCTTCGCTCGTCTCTCCTGCAGGATTGGCTTAAAGTGGAGTCCAGGGGCCACAGACAGAGCCTCAGGAAAATAAAGTGCTGGCTGCCATTGCTGGTCTACGAACTTCACTGGAGGGCAGAATCGATGGGGTAAGAATAGACATGCAGCTCCTCAGGTAAAATGTACGCTCGCTTGCAGAGAGGGTTACAACAGCAGAAACGCTACTGAAGGAAACGTCTACTAGTACTGGAGACCCATCAACAAGAATGAAGACGCTGGAAGCAAGGAATCCTATACTGGAGTCACAGGCTGAAGGCGCACAGCGGAGATCTCATAGGAATAATTTTAGAATGCTGGGGCTGCCCGAAGGTATGGAGGGCCGAGACTCGACCAACTACATTGAAAACCTGCTTCTCCAAGAGAGAGGCCCTGGGAAGCTAACACAGGGATTTGCTATTGAAAGAGCCCATCGATCCCTCCAGAAGAAACCTCCACCTGGCTCCTATCCCAGACCGGTCATTGCCAAGATCCTAAACTTCAGCGACAGGGAAGTGTTGCTTCAGTTCTCTAGGGAGGGCGGGAAGATACAGGGGGGCAGTCTGACAATAGCGATCTACCCTGACTACACACCCATTGTGCAACAAAAGTAAAACAAGTTTGTACCTATTAAGGCACAGCTTCGTCGACTAGGAGTAAAATATATGCTCATGTATCCGGCCAGGTTGAAGATATTGTATGGAGGGAAAGCACACTTTTTTGAGACCCCGGCGGCAGCAAACATTTGGATCGATCATAATAACTTAGTGAATGAAGACGAAATAATGACACTGCTCCTTAAACTGTTGCTGAACTTATGGACTGTGATGTAACTACCCCATTATGGAACATGGAATTCCTCCCAGGGTACTGATTTCCAAGTTCTAGGATCTAGAGGAACAATGGGTCCCACGGGTAGGCCTCAGTTTACGGGCTTTGTCGCACCACTGGGGCTTGATTGCATAGAAGTTGGACCACCATTGAACATATACCTGTAAAGGTGGGAGCGGGCACTGTCGCCAACTGAGTGGTGCTTGGGCGACCCAGAATAGGTGATAACTGGTATCTTCCTGTTGCTGGTCCATACACCCACTGTCTAAGGATAACTTTGGTGGTGGGACAATCTGTTGGGTGTTGTTTACTTCCCAGGTGCGGGGGTTTGTTTAATTTGTTATGTTTAGTTTGTTTCACAGCGCTCAATGAAGGTGTGCGTGGGAAGGAGAGTGGTTATTGGCAGTGCAGACAATAGGCCGCTGCATGGTTGACGGCTTGTTAAACAGCCGACATTGGGGTATACCTTAGAAGACCGGGAAGTGGGATGCATGATGAAGATGTGTTGGAGTGTAAGGAGGTTGATACAGGAAATATGGTGGGGTTGATAGCGGTTTCCTCGTGGTATCACTTAAGTTTTTATCCTGAGTGTGTGGGGGCTAGGATCACACATACATAGAACAGGGTAAGGTCCTACCTCGGCAGAAAATAAATATCGGTAGCCTTGCTACAGGAGACCCACCTACTGTTGGATGATCAGGAGCAGCTGTTAACGAGATGGGGCGGGAGTGGGTGTGGCTCCACATTTTTACATTTTGCAAGGGGTGTTCTCATGTGGGTGGAGGAAACGGTCCCATTCCAATTACTGAGGTGGTGACTGATGACGAAGGAAGGTATGCAATCCTGCGGTGCTACCTAGGCCACAGGGAGGTGTGTATCGTAAATTCATTCTTTCCTAATAATGCGATTCCGGCCCACGTACGAATGCTGAGTAGTAAGCTTGCATTGAGGCGAGATGTTCTGCTAGTATGGCATGGCAATTTTAATTGTGTGCGAGATGTACATCTGGACAGATCCTCTCCTCCCGAGGAGGTGCTCGCCCTGCTGCTGAGGTGCTTAACACGGCCCTGTCGGAGCTAGCTCTAACGGACATCTGGAGAGAATTACATCCGGACACCAGGGGGGGGATACTCCTTTTATTGGCCCCCCCCACCCCACGGCTTGCACACCAGGATTGACTTTGACTACTTGTTTGTAGGCGTTGAACACCTGGCAGAATTTACTAGTGCAGAATATGTGGAACGTACAATGTCGGACCACTCCCCACTGGTGGCCACATGGGAAACCTGGGGACCCAGGGACCCTATACTCACGTGGCGCATGCCTGCGGATGCCCTCCGAGATGGCTAGTTCAGAGTCTTCCTGTGTGAGACCTTAGAGCATTACTTTGAGACCAACATTGGCAGTGTTGATAGTTGGGGCACAGTCTGGGAAGCGGCAATGAAGGTGGTGGTCCGCGAGCGCGGGGATAGACGCAGACAAAGGCGGATCTGGAAGTAATGGAGGGTAGGATTACTAGGATGGATGCTGGGGGTCCTGAGGCCGGATTGCTGGAGGGGGATCTCGCTGAACTGAGATTGCAGTGTGTGCAGGCTTGGGGGAGGATGTCTAAATTTGACTAGAAGGCGTGTGCGGCGCAAGCACACGCTGAAGGAGACAAATCTGGAAAATTGCTGGCATGGCTATGTAGGTGCGAGAAACCCAGGGTTATGACCATGCTGCTACATGAAGAATGTGGTGCCCCATGGAGTTCCCAGGCAGCTATTAATGACATTTTCGCTGCATTCTACACCCAATTGTACAAACATGACAAACGGGTACCTCAAACTGAAATTGAAACTGTGTTTGGCCAGATCTGACTCCCACGGCTCACTGACGGCCAGGTGGTGGTCCTTATCCCGGGAAGAGGTAGGCAAAGCAATGACAGCACTCTCCACGGGTAAGACCCCAGGGAGCGATGGGTCCCGGCAGAATTGTATAAAACATACAGCTCAATGCTGGTGCCGCCGCTTCTGAAGGTCTGTGAGGAGCCATACCAGATAGCCATGTTGCCAGTCAGCATGAGAGAAACACTGGTGATTCCTATCGCCAAACCAGGAAAACCCATGGAGGGATGCGATTCCTATCGCCCCCTGACAATGCTAAATTATAATGTAAAAATACTTACCACAATATTGGCTGTACGCCTGCGCAGGGTTATAGCCTCTGTAATACACACAGACCAGATAGGGTTTGTACATGGTTATGGTACCGCTGTGATCCTGCGCATATTGCAACATATCATAGACCAGACCAATTTGCAGACTGCACATCTGGTGGTTCCATCACTTGATGCTATTAAGGCTTTCGACTCGGTCTACTGGGAGTGGATGTACTCAGCGCTGAGAGGCTTTGGGTTTGGAGAGAGCTTTATCCGGTGGTTGAAACTACTGTACACCTGCCCGGTGGCTAGAGTGAGGTCTTGGAAGCACATTTCAGAACTGCGGTATATTCAAAGAGGAACCCGTCAGGAAGAGTAGGGCAGTATACAGAGGATACACAATAGGGCTAAAAACACAGTAGAGCAAGCAAACACTGACCAGAGCTTGGTATCAAAAGTATATAATTATTTATTTAACACACACTTAAGGAAATACACTAGCACTATAAATCAAAGCAAGTTCAAACACAATCAGAAAAGTATACACACCTCCCTTAAGAATTATTAGACAAGTGTAAGTCAAAACATCACTATTTGTAAAAAACAGATGCGAGCGCGTAACTTAGATGGCACTCCAATAATTAAGTTAAAGGGAGAGAAAAATGCAGGTCATGAAAATAAAACCGTTCCCAACACTTTTCTAAGACCAAAACAAAATAGTGAAGGCAGAGTCTACTGTAGAGCCAAAGTTCATAGGTCAGGCCCACTTTAAATGGAGCAAGGTGAAATGTGCCCAAGATCACACAGTTTAGAAATGCATTCACGTCTTTGTAAAAATGTTCAAGAGAGGTTGGGTTGATTCAGAAGGTAAAGTTAGAAGGTCTGGGGGCCAACCCAGTTGGAAAGCCAAGGATTTAAGGGTCACTTTTAGCAAATCGTAGAAAGGGAGGCCAGGTGGAACACAGTACCTTTAAAGTTGAGGAAGCTCCAGCGGTGGCAGTTCTTCCTGGCAGCGGGTGCAGTTCGTGGTTTCGACCAGGGGAAGAGAAGATCTCATCGAGGAGGAAACTTGGAGTCATTGCACTGCCCAGGGAAGAGACCAGCCGTGGAGTTCGATCGGTTAAAAGGTGCGGTCCTTTTATTCGCGGTCAGTGGTGAATTTTGGCTATCCAGCCGCCGGGGTGCTTGGCACGGGCGATTCCACCAAGAGACGTCCTGGAAGGCGGACTGGTTGATCCCACCAGCTCAGAGGAATAAGACTCTTTCAGCAGAAGATCTTCTCTTGTCGTTGGGAAAGTGGTGAGGTTGTTGCAGAAGGGCTCCACCGGTGGTGTCATCGTTGCAGATGACTCAGCTTCTCCCCTCTTCGGATTTCTTAGGTCCTGTGGTGACTTCTGAAGTTCCAGTCCCGAAAGCCCTGCTTTTATGCAGAAAACCCCCCATTCAACATTCTAGCTGTCACTCATACATGCTAAGTGGTGAGCCGGGCGGCTCACCCCTGGGCCAATCAGAACAAAGTGCGACTTGAGTTGCTCAGGCAACGCAGTCCAGGGTGCCGATTCCCCTGCCCACACATCCTGTGGAACCCAGACAGAGTGGCACCAGTTGGAGGTCTTCTGTGGAGAACCCTGCCAAAAAGTGGAACAAAGGGCCCGACCTTGGTTGGAGTTACAGAGACGGACACAAACGCCATTTTGGAAAAGAGTTCTGGCGAAAAGACCCAACCGGTGATTTTATATTAAATAAATAAACCGGCGGTATCTTTAACATTGCACCAAAAAGTGGTGCGTTTAAAACCAATGGGAAAATCCCATAGGAAATATTACGGTGGAATATTTCGCGTGGTAACCACTGCCACCAGCCAGAAACTTGACAAGGGGGGACTGGACAGTGCCCCCTTGGAAACAGACCCAAGGGCAATCTAATTAACCCCTTCCAGTACTTCCACAATATAATGGTTTGTACTGGTTCTGTTCACAATTTTGGACTCGTAAAGCCAATGGTGACTTTACATGCCCTGGGAGACAGTAGTCAGTCCCAGGGTATGGAGTCTATGTTTGGGGGTCACTATGACACCCCTGTGTTACTGCACTGAGGGTGCTGTGTAACACATACACTAAAACAGATGATACCCTATGGAGTAAAAGACCCCATAGCCCATAAGCACACAATAAATCGAAGACATACCTCAAATCATGCCTAAGAGTGGGAGGAAAAGAGTCCCACTCTTAGCAGGAGAAAAAAACAAACCCCAAAAATCCAGCAAAGCTGCTGGGGGGACTCACTAGGTTTGGGAAATTAGCCTTATAAGAGAATTCTCCCTAACAGTGCCCACTTGACTCGATGTTGAAGCACATTTCAGAACTGTGGTATATTCAAAGAAGAACCAGTCAGGGGTGCCCACTCTCCCTGATGCTATATATGTATTGGAGCCCGTGGCAGCATACAGGAATATCTGGAGGCCGGCATAAGCGTGGGGGGAGTTAGGCATCTCGTATCACTGAATGCTGATGATTTTTTGCTATATGTGTGTGAGCCGACCCACAACTTTCACATTATTTTAGATGTGCCCGATGACTTCGTGAAACTTTCAGGGATTACATTTAGCAGGGTGAAGTCATGCCTCTTCCTTCTGGCCGGGCATAGACAGGAGGACCCGACAGATTTGCCTGATCTGGGGCTGAAATGGGAAACGGCTGCATTCAAATATTTGGGGTTCCAGATTGTACAATACACCTCATGATACGCATATACATAACACAGGGCAGTAGATGTAGTCAAGAAATTCATTCGGTTTTGGATGCGCCTACCACACACTCTCATGGGAAGGGTTTCTATAGTTAAGATGATTATCCTTCCAAGATTGTTGTACGCCTTCACGAATGTGCACAATTACATAGAACCATGGTTCTTCCGAGCCCTTATTTAACATATTGCGATGGTGGAGTGCAGCTTCCCCATCAGGAACTGTATTTCTTGGCCACCCAACTTTGCTGGGTGATAATGTGGCTGTTCGACAAAATCACCCATGAAACTCGTCTCCTACAGACCGCAGTGAAACTGGCTGGGCTCAAGGAAATTCTGTAGGTTCCTGGATGGTGTATGGGCTTGCAAGGCCTCATGGTGAAACTGGGTAGTCAAATTTGGGTTAGAACACTGAAAACAGTCCGCTTACTACACCCGTACTCTCGAAATGTTCCCATTGTAGCAGATGTTTCCAATCCCGCCAGGGACTTCAGAGTCAATACTTACCGGAACTCTCCCAACGCCTTCAAACAAGTGAAGTGACTGGTATCTACGCGCCCCTGCAAGACACACAGGATGGAGAGCTCATCTTTTACAAACATAAGGTGAGGTTACTAAGGGGATATCGGAGGTGATTAGTGGGGGAGAGCGAGAACAGTTGGAAGGCCATCACTAAAACCTACAGGTGGTTAATCCCGGTCTCCACTTGCAGGAAAATACTTCTTCGGGTCCAGCAGACAAGACTAGGCGGGCCAGTCCAGACAGTCATCTCTGCACTACGCATCATGTTGAGGGAGACCGCAGCTGTCCGGGTCCGATCGACACCCTTGTGGGGTCCAGGTGAGCGTAACAATCCCCCCGCCCCTTTTCCGACACAAACATGTTGTCACGGACAATTCGTCATAAGCGACAATGGACTAACCTCAGAGCCATATACCTGACCTGTCCCAACACAATGGTCAGGCAGAGTCAGGCAATTACTGATAATTACACATGCCAGACTTCCATCACACTTCCCCAGATGGATAAAAGGCGGAGCACGAAAACACACTCCGAGCAAGGCAAAACGCACATGAAAGCAGCAATTCCGAGATGGTAGTTTAAACCGAGGAAGAAAGGCAGCGAAATCAGAGAGGATGACAATGAGGGAATTACCCTTGCCCTTTTCAACAAATCGCGACTTTCAAGAAGCCTCAAGGAAAGGAAACATAAGACTGGGAATGGCAGCTGACGAACAGTGTAGCATGCGTCAAAGGTACACGGGGCCCTCTGGCATTGATGGACAAGGCGAGGAGAAGCAGTTGCTGCCGTGGTACTGTCCTTGACTCAGACAGCAAACTAACGCCAGTGAGTTCAACACAGCTGGTGATTTGGAGAAACTGATAGCAGACCAGACTGTGTTATGCTCAAGGTTACAAGCAACAACATTGTAAGAAGAAAGAGAACTTGTATACAATTGAACTTTGTTATACAGAAATAGATACCAGATACAGAGTGGTCCAGCACCAATTTGGGTGCTCAATCAAAGGTCTATATTTGGTGCCCCCCCACTCTTGATAGGGGAAGAAATTTTGAACTGGGAAATCAAAGTTGGCCTGCAGCGTGTTACGTTAAATCACGAAAGTCTTCGATTGTAAACTGAAATTAGTCTGAGGGAGACTAATTGTAGAAAAAGGGTCTGAGCCTGGAAGTGGGGGATCTTGGGTGAAAAGTAACACCCCAATAAGATTGTTGTGGCAAATGTGAACCCTACTGGGGGATGCCCTAAAAATTGACGTTGGTCTGAACCCGACTGAGGGAGACTAATGTTAAAAGAAGGATCAGAGCCCGGCTCAGAGGGATCTAGGCTGAAGAGTAAATCGCTCGATGTGAATATTGAGAAAGGAACTTTTCTTTGTTGTTTGTGGTACATCAGGTCTTCTGAGGCAAGAGACTTTGTACAAAAGACACTTGGGCACAGAAGGCCCTGATGTTGTTGAAAGAAACTGTGACCTCGTGCCACGGAAGCTCAGCAATGTGCTGTGCTTGAGTGACCTGCCTGGTCCCGTGCTAAAAACGTGGGGAAGGGAGGCCCACAGCCTGAACATCTTGACATATTTAATGAACACTTCTTTCTTTTTGTCATTAGCGCACACTATTTTGTAGCATAGCCAAGGATTGGCAATAGATTTCTTTAGTATAGGCCCTTTTTATTTGACTAGACTCCACTAGGACTGTATTATAAATATTTGATGGTCGTAGCTTGCTCCCATCTTAGATTTAGGTTTAGATAGGCGTTTTTCACACCCCTGATAAAGTTCAATAAACACCCTTGAACTGTGATCACTTGTGTCCGTCTTACTTTGATACCATGCCTTCCTTACAGTATCATCAGCATACATATGTTCCTGGAACCCAAAATGAAGGATCAAGGAGGACAAAGACAATGCATATATGGAAAAAAGGGGACCTATAATAGAACCCTGAGGGACACCATAGGAAAGAGGGAAGCGCTGAGATATAAAACCCTTCCAGGAAACCGTGAATGAGCTTTTAAAGAGATATGAACTGAAGCAGAGCAAAGATGTGTCGAAGGACAAAAGATTTGAGAATTGAAAGGATAGTGACCCACAGTGTCGTAGGCGACACTAAGGTCCAACAGAACAAGAATAGAAGAATGTTTGTGGTTACAAGTATGGCGACTACAGTTTGAAACAGAAAGAAGAGGTAGTCTCAGTAGAAAAACCACATAGAGGGAGGAAGGCGATTGTGCATATTAAGAAATGAACTAAATTGGGAATGAAATGAACTAAGTTGGGAGTAGGCAAGACACTCAACATTTTTAGATAAGGAAGGAGGGAGATAGGATGGACACTTGAAGGTTCAGCACGATTAAGAGAAGGTTTATTGATCAAAGGAGTAATAGTAGAGACTTTAAAGGAAACCGGATTATAACCGGAAGATGGAGAAAGATTGAAAAAGGAAGTTAGGACAGGCAGACATGCAGGAATAATGCATTTAATAAGGGTACCCGGAAACGGGTGAGAAGGTCCAGCAGTAGGCGGAAAATGAGAAATTGTCATTGCAACATCAGTCTCAGAAATGGAGGAAAAGAGGGCGTTGTCAAGCCTTGAGGTTTGTGTGAAGTTTGGAACTTCCGTCCCTAAGCAACCAACAGCGAGATAGAATCAACTCACTGTTCAAGGATTAGGGCCACAGGTGGTGAGAACAGGAACACCGGACCCCCCAGATGGCTGCTGTGGAAAAAATAGGCAGGTGAGGTATAAACAGTCAACAGTAACGTGGTGGTTTATAAGCGAACAATGATTTCTAACTTACCAATGGACAATGTGCAGGGGAACTTCAGAAAGGAAGGATCTGGAGGAGACTTGGGTAGAGATGTCAAACCTGTTCCCTCAGTTGAATGGCAGCACAAAACCTGAGGTATGCTACAAACTGCCACCAATCCACTGGAAACACCAGATGGTGAATACTCGTGCGGTGTGGGGCACGGAATGGAAGGAGAGCCTTCACAGTGACCAGAAGCGAAGTATCCGAGGAGAATGAGAGCTCCAATCCGTGAGGAAGTGCAAGGTCGAGGAGGCAAGCAATCCTTGGAGATGCGAAGTAACAGAGGGGCGCGAGAGCGTTGCAATCCGAAGTCCGAGGTCGAGGAAGCAAGCAGTCCGTGGAGATGCGAAGTATCAGAGGGGCGAGAGCTTTGCAATCCATGAAGAAGTCCGAGGTTGAGGAGGCAAGTAGTCTGCAGAGACGCCAAATCAGGTAAGGAGCAGGCAAAGAGTAATCCAAAGTAGTCCAAGTTCACAAGACAGGAAACACATGAATCGGGTGTCCTAACGCCAATCGCTGGTAGAAAACAGCTGAGAAGCAATGCGAAGCTCAGTCACAGCTGATTTTAGCTTCCCGGTTGATCACATGACCACGAAGTGGGTGTATAACGTTGGTTCAAGCCCGGGTCATGTGATCCCCAAAAGGTCCAGTGCAAAGGATCGGCCCAGCGTGTCAAATGCCTTGAGCCTGTGTCAAGTGACCGCAGCACAGATCCGCCATGCCGAGGCGCCAGGGAAACGCGCGACAGCGTCTTGTCAATGAGACGCCAGGGAAGCTGCCATTTCCATCGGTGGACCAGACCCCCGGCAAATCGCTGTGAAACGGACCTCCGCGACTGCTGATGGGCAACAGGCCGGACATCTCGAACCCTAGTGAGTGTTCTACTGGATCTATGCATGACGGGCGTACACAGAAAGAGAAATAGGAGATTTAGCATACCAAACAATTTTGGGGCAGAGAAGGGCTGAGAGGGTTTAGGAGAATCCAATGTTGTCAATTTTAGAAAGAAAAAAGGTAGAAAGGTTATTCGAAGAAAGAGTACAGAGGTTAGAGGGATCATGAGATGGAGGACTAAGGGGTTAGTTTAGAGTAGCATACAACAAGGAGGAGCGTAAGAGTTCAGAGAAGAAGAGAAGAGCAGATAAATTAGCATTACTTCTGGACGTCGCCCATTTACATTCTGCCCTACGAAACTCGGTCCTCTGCAGTTTAAGAGAATTGGACAACCAGAGACGACTGCGTTTTCCATTAAGTTGGAACTCTGAGGACAAATGGTTCCAAGAGGAAGTGGAAATAGCAGGTATCCAAAACAGAATCAATGCCATTCATGTCAGGATAACAAAAAGTGGGTAGGTAAGAAGAAATAGAATCAATAAAGGCAGAGTGATCAAGATTGTGAATGCTCCGACAGCAAGCGGTTGCTATGGTCAGAAGAAGAAGAAACAGGGAGTAATAAAGAGTAAGCAGAAAGTGATCCGCAGACTAGATAACATGGGTATGAATTGAGTCAGTGATTTGCAATCTGGAGAGGTAAAAATTGACCCCCTCCTTTAGTATGACTAGCAGGGGAAGGAAGCAATTTAAGCTTATAGGCAAGAGAAACTAAAATCGGAGGGCAAGAGAAGGGATCAGAGAGGGAAACATGAATATTAAAATCCCTAAGAATGATGAGTGGGGTAGCAAGGGTGTAGGCAATAAGCAGTCAAGAATCAACATCATCCTAGAATGGCCCGAGGGAGCCTGGAGGACGAAAAATAACCAGAAAGGTAAGCGCAGAAGGGGCCAAAAAGGAGATCAAGTGGAATTCAAAAGAAGAGAAAAGGGGAGGAGGGGAGAGGTGATCCAACAAGGATAAAACAATTAGCCAGGAGTAGAAGACGTTAAGGTAGCTTGAGTGGCGAATCCATGTTTCAGAGACACACAGAACATTTTAATTAAGAGAAATTTGCAAATCCAGATATAATTAGTTCTGCACACAATGTAATAGGCGTTCCAGAGGCCAAGACGAATAGGAGGAGGGATGGTGAAAAGAACAGTAGGATAAGCAAAGTTATTGTGGAAAGGTACATAGGCCTTACGTTGATAGCGAAAATGAGATATATTGACCGCAATATTCATATCAAAGCTTAAGGCGCCAAGCAGTAAAACAGACCAGTAAACTGCAGCATTGTGGTTATGGTAAGTGATCAGGGATATCCAAGAAAAGTAATAGTGGATGCATCCAAATGCAACTGGAGTGAACAAGGGCATACATATAGTTACAAAGGCCCTTATGGAAGTCAACCCTTAGCAAATTGATTTACTCTTCGCCCTAGATCCCCCTCAGTCGGGCTCAGATCCTTCTTTCACAAATAGACCCCCTCAGCCGGGCTCAGACCAACTTTAATTTGCAGGCATCCCTCAGTCGGGTTCACATTTGCCACAGCAATATCTTTGCGTGTGAGTTTTACTGTTCACCCTGGATCCCTCTCTTCCGGGCTCAGATCCCCTTTTCACAATTGGTCCCCCACAGCGGGGCTCAGTCCAACTTCAGTTCGGAGACAATCGAAGACTTTCAATTGTGCACAGGCTTCCACTTAACCCGCTACAGGTCCACTTCGATTTTGCTGATAATCTTTTAAACTCTCGTGAGGACCGGGGGCTACCAAACGGAGACCTTCGAGTGAGCACCCATGTGGCACCAGACCACTCTGTATCTGGTACCTATTTTGGTTTCAAAGTCAAACGCTCACAAGTTCTTTGTTCATACAATGTTGCCGCTTGCAACCTTGAGCATCACACAGTCCGGTCTGTTATCAGTCTCTCCCGACTCACTGGCTGTGCTGAACTCCTTGGTGTTGCTTTGCTGTCGGAGTTATGGATAGTACAATGTAACTGTGGCAATCTTTTCGCCCTGCCTTGGCTATCAATGCGGCAGGGCCTTGTTTACCTTTGACACACGCTATACCGCTCATCAGCTGTAGTTCCTGGTCTTATGAATCTTTTCCTTGAGGCTTATAGAAAGTCGCAATCCTTTTGTGAAAAGGGCAAGGTTAATTCCCTCTTTGTCGTCCTCTCTGGTCTTGCCGCCTTTCTCCTCGCTTTAAACTGCCATCCCGGAATTGCTGCTTCCTCGTGCGTTTGGCCTTGCTCAGAGTGTGCTTTCGTGCTCCGCCTATCATCGGTGTGGGGGAAGTGTGATGGAAGTCAGGTGTGTGTAGTTATCAGTAATGATTGCCTGACTCTGTCTGGCCCTTGTGTTGGGGCATGTCAGGTATACACCTGTGGTGCTAGTCCGTTGTCGCTCACAATGAACTATTTGTGAGAAAGTGTTTGTGTCGGAAAAGGGGGGGTTGACTTTCTAGATATCCTACCTGGTAAAATGGGGAAAAGTTGTCATAAGGAAGGGGATACCACGTCTCACCCTTCGGTGTCCCACTTCCCGAAGACCCCCCCCCATCCAGGTGATCCTCCCGCGCTGGTCCACCCCCAGGAACTGGATCCAATAGCAAAGGCCGTGTCCTGGCCACATGGTTGACATATCCCTGGAGACTAGCGGGTGAGACACCTTCAGGTTTCTCACAGGATGCTCCATCGATGGAGACACTGTTACAGAAGCAGAGGCTAGAAGAGACTTCCCCTAAAAGAATAATGGAAGTAAGGACATTTATACCCCTGAGAAATGTAAAGATGATGTGTCCGTGTAGCAAAGGCTGTCCCCTGAGAAGGTGCATGAAAGTAATATAGATCAAAGGTCGGTCTATAATACAAATGCAATTGAATCAGAATCCCATGGATCTACAAAATCAATTGAGGAAAAAGCTGTAAAATAAGAAAAATAACAAGGATAAATAGAAGAATGGTGAGAGACGATGCAATAAGGTAAAAAACAGGGGTAATGACTTTAGAAAATATTTCTGTATAGTTAACATTTTTGATAAACGTTTGTATATACGCTTTTGCCTATTGTGAGTGAGTCACCAATGCAGGAACAGGAAATAATGACATTGGAGTCTCCTTTTTTCAAAGTTCACAGCCCTGTTAAGAATATTAAAATAACATCTGATGTGGCATGTATAGAAACTAGAAAAACATTGGAGTGAGTATCAAGTCCCCATGCAGTAAGAAATTAAAGTTACGGAAAATGGTAGGTAAAGAAGTAAATATTGTCAAGTAGATTTAAAGATCTACACTATAGAAAAGAAAGTAAGTGATTCTTTGGCATTCCATATTTAACCTGCCAATGAGTCAAAAAATCTTGTTTTAAATCATTGCAATATCTTGGAGGTTTTTTTTATGGAATTCCAAATCTTAGGGGTTTAACCACACTGGATATTGTGTTAGTGGAATATGTAGCTGAATACTCAGTTTCTTTGTCAATTTCTAGATAAATCAATTTGGAGATTGTAGCTTCCAGACTAATGGGGTATGCTTTAGCAAGGATTAGTGGTCCCAGAGGTGTTGTGTTAGGGTCTAATTTGAAAAGTATTGATAGAATGTTAAACTATGAGATTAATAATGATGATGTACTCCTTGTACATGGTTGCCAAAAGAGTGGGAAACGTAGGTCTGTATGTTCAAAATGGAAAAAATAAGGCCATGTAAATTGGGACTTAATGGTTTGGTCATGGCTGCTCACCTCCCTACATGCGGAACCACCAGTGAGGCCCCAATAAGAACTTGAAAGAATGTCTCTTATTTCATGGAATACGGGAGGATTTAATCACTTTCTAAGGAAAGAAAAAAAAAATCAAGTTTTGGAAAAAGTAGACTGTTTTATGCTTCCAAGAAGTATGGTTGTTGGACCCACCGGTGATAGCTGTGTTTTAAAAAGCTTCCTTCAAAGGCGTTAATATAACTATGCCAGTATACCTTAAGGGAGCTCTTTCATGCTGCTTTCATCCCAATCCTTTCAGATCATGATCCTGGCAAGAGCATAGTTGTCCCTTGCAGCGCTATACTTGTAACCAATCATCTTTGGTACAGGGCCACTGAATGGTAGTCTATTTTTCATTTATTTTATTGGAGATTTGTATGGCGCCTATACACAGGTGTTTCTAGGCGCCACAAGACAGAGGTGGGGACATGGGAATCAAAAAGTAGAACAGCAAAACAACGGTTATATTGGCCTTGTGACAATCCTACTGTACAAGTGCATGATAAGGTGGTAAGTGGAGGGAGCCCATGGGTAAGGGCTGGCAGAGGATGCTGGGGGGACTTGTGGGGTGGTCCTGCCCCTGTTTGACTCTGAAGGGATCTGGCTCCAGTCGCAGCGGCAGATGTAGAGTTAGCAAGGGAGGGGGAGAGGGAAGGAAGAGGAGAAAGGGAAAGTCTTGAGAAGTTTCCGGAACTTAAGAAGGTCCGGCTCAAGTCTGAAGAGGGGAGTGGGGGGGTGTTCCAGTGGGAGGAGCCAGCCGAGGAAAGGGATCTACCTCTGTTTTGACCTCCTGAATCTTAGCACTTAAGATATATTTTGCAATTAAGGGATTCCCCAATGCAGGAAGGCAATGTTCTCATTGGAACACAATAATTCATCAACAATCTGTGTAAAATGGGCACTTCTCTGGCCCTCTTTATTATCTCATATCAAAATATAGATAGAAAGAAAAGCAGAACTTTTAATACATCACCATTAGCGTTGTTTTAAAACACATCATCTCTGCCATTCGCTTCACTGGAACCCCCAGGTTGGAAGAGAGTCACTCGCCAATGGAAACAGGCTGACTGAGCACGTCTACTTACATTAGCCCAGCCGAAATTCAACATGGCTTGCTCTTTCTCTGTCTGTGTGATGTCTTTCCCTCAAAATGTAATCCAGTATTTTTCCAGAGACGTTTACCGTCAGTAGATCCCCACAGCTTTGCGGCCATTGCAGCTACCGGACTCCACTGAATTTGCAAATAATCTCTGGTTTCTCATGAGAAGCCGACATACCTTGCTCTCGGCTGCTGATGATAGAATGCAAAACAAGCTTTGAGCATATGAACAAGCTGTCTTTCCATGGCTCCAGCAAACTCACTTTGTGCTCATAAATAGGCTTCTCTTTGACTTGAAACTAATGTTCACTGGTGTTCCCAGATTGCCTCTCATCTTGACTCCATATTGGAATCCAAGCTAATACATTTTTAAATGCGTTACATGCCACCCATGAACATTTGATTTCCATAGCTTAATGGTACTACGTTAGGTTTTTTAAATCTAGGCACTACGTTAGGTTTTTTAAATCTATGAAACATTATAGCTAACCTAAAAATACATTGTCCACAGTAAAACCAAAATAATCAAAATAAATAAATGCAAGTAAGGGCATGACGCAGGCTCTCACCAATCCCTGGAATCCACGCAAATAACCAATCCCAGCAATTTCCTGAATGATAAACCGTAACCTGCTTGGTCAAACGCATTGCACCTTAAATCATGCTTTAACAGTAAATAATCAATAGTAGCTCTATTTTGTAACACTGCTTTCCTCATAACTATCTAAAATCAATTCTTCTTAAGCTTGACATGTACGATTTAATCCTTTCTCTACCAAACATGTTAATTTAATTAGGGCTTTGTAGCCTCCAGCAGCTAATTTCCAAACTCCCACCAGGGCGAAGCGTGTAATGGCACATGGACATGCAGAAATGTTAGTAGGTATATAGGTGAAAGTAACATTTCCGCAGGAGAATAACCACCCTATTGGTAGTTTAGCATGACTCATATGACTGGCTGCTTCAACTGTATGAAAACATGTTATGTTATTGTTGACGCTGGTGCATGTGCTTGGGGCATGCTGTGAGAAACCAAAGGGTGTCTCACTTGCTAGCCCCCAGGTATCTCTCTCTCAGGTGGCCAGGGCACGGCCATCGCCTTTGGATCCAGACCATGGGAGTGGACAGTGTGGGAGGATCACCTGGGTGAGGGATGTTCAGGTAGTGGGTGTGAGGCAACCGATGGTGAGACGTGATATCCCCTCCTTTCCCGTGCACATACCCCATCCAGTTTTTTAGGATTCTCCTGCCCTTCTGCACAGACATTGGGCAGAGGAAGAGGAAGAGGAGGACTGAGAGTAAAGAGGCTAACATTTGCTTATCTCATTGGACATGTCCTGTTAATCAGGTCACGCAAAGTCAGGCACTTGCCCTTAATCACATACATCTGATACCCATTAGCTCCCTCCACATGGATAAAAGTCGCAACATAGAGACACACTCTGAGCAAGGGGAGACGTGAGAAGGAGCAGATCTTCTGGGGCAAAGGTAAACTCACTGGAGCAGGACGACCGATCGAGGGACCAGAGCGAAGGGTAGGGAAACCCTGAAGATCCCTGCAGGAGGTAGTTGCCTCCAGGAAACCGTAAAGGATACATGGAGAAAGCCAAATCCCAGACAAGAGAAAGCCTATGTTCTGTTTCAAGGAGGACAGCGACCCTCCCGGGTGAACGGCAGAGTTGGGGTGGCAAGGCCAAGCCTGTGATATCAACCTTGACTCGTGAATCAAAGCCACAAAGACAAGAAAGGAATGCAAACAACCGGTGAGTTAGCGAAAGACATGAAAGGCTGGTTTGTGTCAAGGAAAGATTGAAGCCGCAACAGTGTATCTCACAATTGAAGGCTGCGCACGTGCTGATGCAACGCGAAAGAAAGCAAACCAGTAGTGAACTTTAAAGCTACTAATAACTGTGAAGCCAGTGATACAGAGTAGCAGAGTGGTCCGACAAAAGGAAATAGCCCACTCGAAAGTCTCCGCAAAATGTTTGATGTCTTGTTATAATGCAACAAAGTGAACCAACTCTGAAATGTGCCATGGTCAAGATTAATCCAGATAAAAGGTCATGGCTTTAAGAAAAAGATTTCTTTGAACTTTTATGATTGTGTTATGAAACTACCAAGAGACTCTGGGGCAAATACCACATGGAAGAGCTGAAGTGAAAGTCAAAGTGGCCCTGCATAGGTCTATGATAAAAGCCTCACACACTCGAAAGTCTTTGACATCAGTGAAAAATCCAAAGCCGACTGAGGGAGACCGGGAACATGAAATAAGTTAGAGGAAGGGAACTCTTAACGAATGTGAATAAAGCTTTGGGAAGGGAAGTGCTGTGATTGTGAGATCTGAGCCCAGCTAAGAGAGGTCTACGTTGAATCAGGTACTTTTTGTTGAGAGGTCCGAGTCCGACTGAGGGAGACCTATGTGAACTGTTGATGCCTTGAGAGGTCCGAGCATGACGGAGGGAGACCTGCGTGAACTTTTGTTGAACTGTGAAAGACCTTCTGGTGAATTGAAAATAAGTGACTTTACTGTGGAAGGTCAAGCGGGCCTCAAATCACGTTTTGAACTGCCTTTTTTTTGATAACCTGAGTCAGAGTGTATCATCCTGTCTACAGGGGCCGCCTTACTCTGTGCTGTCCAACGTGGGGAGGAGAGCTGACTCAGCCACCTTGATTCTTTGTTATAACACTGACATTCCTTTGCATACACATTCCCCTTTACACAATTTTTGTATAAGAGATTGGGCAGGCATTAGGTATTGTTAGTATAAGCTATTTTGATTTGACATAGACTGACGACTGTGTTTTCTTTATTATTTGATGGTAGAGACCACGCCCATCATAACTAGAACAAAGTAGTTTTTCCAAACACCAAGAATTTTATAAAGGTTTTGAAAATTGTAGCTCTTGTGTCGGTGTCATACATGTGATACCATGCTTCCCTTACATAGCGCCCATAATCTCATGTCAACCTAAATTGGATTCATTATTTTTTTCCATGTTAGTTGTTGGTACTTGCCAACTCCTTTGGCTGACCAGTCACGTTGGCCTCATTACATTGTTGCCGGTCCAGAAACCAGGGTGCCAGTAAGCTCATCGACACCCTTGTTTCCGGACTGCCAAACTACGTGTTTGCCTGACTGAGCCGCTGTGCCCGACAGGTCTGACTTTCCCAGGCGGTCACAGTAGGCAAATCCTTAATGCAAGCAGCAGCATTGTTAGCAATGGTGCTTCTGTGTCACAACTCCCATAGAGTCCTATGGGACTCTATTGGAATGGGGATTAACAAATATACCGGCACCTGACTTCCCGGCCGCCGGACTCGTAATGAGCAGTTGGCGTCGGGAAGTCAGGCGCCAGTACATGTTTACGGGTCCGGCGGCAACACGCCGGTAGCACTGGCAGGGTTACCGCTGTACCCGTAATGAGGCCCAATGTCTCCATTGGCAATGTTGTAAGTGTAGAGTTTTGTCATTTGTTTCTATTTATCGTTTGTATCCTGGCAAGATTAGAAATAACTGTAGGCCGAAAAAGTTTGACGAACATCGTTGTCCTCAACTGAAGAATCTTTGTGAAGTACTTGAAAGATTTGTCTTAATACTGGAGCAGGCGTTGACACTGCTACCAGACCTGTTGTTAATAAGTCCATTCCAGTATGGGAATCCAATAAACATAAGTATAATGTATTAAGAATTTATTTGGCAAAATATTTCCAAATGTTTTGGGGTTGAGCATATTTTAATTGATCTATACGTATGTCTTTGCGAGTCCGTTTCTTCCTGCCTGCTGGGGCTGGTGTTTTGACTTTGGCATCTAGTAACTTAGCTCCACTTATGTCACATGGCTCCTCTGCACAGGATTTCCATTATTTGCTCTAGTTCTTCCAAATGGAGACCACTTACACTTACACCAGCCAGGCACATCGAGTACAGAATCTGTAAGGTAAAACAGAAACAGGCATATCAATGTTGATATTTATTCTCTCAGATAATATTTATCATCAGGAACATAGCACTTTGTCCAGGTTCCAACACTAAGACTATTTGGTCTCTGCCAGATGCCATTACATCTGCAGGTACAGGTGGACCACTAGGCTTCTCCACCCATCCTTTTTCACCCAGTACGATGTGGTCTGATGAACCAAAACTGTGGTCCCCCCGCCCACCCTGAGTAGTTAATATTATAGGGGGCTTACCCTTTTTGATCATGGACAGTTTGATAGGTACAACAGTCAATTGGGCTAGCGTGTCTCCTACATGGATAGGCAATATCTGATCTCCACTGTTCATCAAAATAACTTTGATCTCCCCTTGATAGTCAGCATTTATCACTCTTCCCAACACTTGAATGCCTTTCAATGCCAATCCAGATCTAGGGGAAATTAATCCCATATGCTCTGAGGGAATTTGTACTCCAATCCCTGTCTCAATGACTACACTATCTCTGGGTTCCAGTCTGATTTCTTTCTGAGCATGAAAATCTACTCCTGCAGATTCTGGAGTTGCTTGATAAGGAGCTAAAGCACCTGGTGGCACTTCCCAGTACATCAGTGTCTCTGTAGCTAACTGACGTTGCATCTGGACTGTAGGCATCAAAAGGTGGGTTAAAGGAGTTTTACACTCTGCCACAGGGCGATCATTCAAAATCTTAACTGCATAATAAATCTGCTCAGGCCAGCCTACTAGGCTCCCATTCCTTGACTTACGTAACTGCTCCTTCGGAAGTCCATTTATTCTCTCAATGAGGGCCGCCCCTTGGAGGATGGTAAGGGACATGGTAAAGCCATTCAATATTTGTCACTTGACAATACTCCTGAATTAGTTTGCCTTTGAAATGTGTGCCATTGTCACTCTGAATTTGCAAGGGCACACCATAATGCAATGTAATCTGGTCTAGCAATTTAATGGCGTTCAATTGTGTGGCCCACTTGCATGGCACCACCATCAGATATTCTGAAAAAGTATCTACAATAGTACATTCATATTGGGAGCCTTTACTGATGGGCATAGGGCCTATATAATCGATCTGCCAGATTTTACCTGGTAACTTGCCTCTTCGCAAAGTGCCCTGGACAGTATAAGGGATAGGTCTATGTCGCTGATGTTGACACACCGGACATTGCAAAATAACTGTTTTCACTACTTCTAAAGAGATGTTGATCCCACGAGCTTGTACCCACCTGCGAGTAGCTTTTTCTCCAGGGTACCCGCATTTCTGGTGAGCCTCCTTGGCCAGACCCTCCAAATCCTCCTCCTGAGCCTCTGCGTCCACATATGAACTCTTAGTGTGTTCATCTGCAACGGAATTGAACTAACGTTCTAATGAGTCAGTAGTACAGTGTGCATCCACATGATACACTGTTAGTTCACTTTGCGCTAGTATTTACCCAATATCCTGCCACCGTTCCTTTCCCCACAATTCTTTTGAATGTATTTTCCATGCATTCTTTTGCCATGCTGGCAGTCACATAGCTATGTGTACAAATGACATTGACCAGGTGTCTCTTGTTTCAAAGCTTGATAGACTGCATAGATTTCTACAAACTGACTGCTCTTCCCTTGCCCTGGCGTTGTCAAGATCTTTTTTGTCTTGGGATTATGACACTGCTTTCCAGTAGCGCTCAGTCCCTACATAGCGAGCAGAGCCATCCGTAAACCAAGCATGCTCGGTCTGTTCCACTGTCAGATCTCCATAAGGTACTCCCCATTTCACTGGAGATTCCTGTACTTCAGTCACTTCCTGTGGTATGTAACATAATGTAAGGGTGGTATATTCGCCACTTGCTCATGTAATTTTGGCACTCCAACCTTTCCTGATTTGGCTCTGTCTTGAATGTATCATTTCCATTTGATTATGCTAGCCTCTTAGATGTGACCTATCCTGTGACTCTTGGGAGAGCTGACTACCCACTGCATAGTTGGGATCTCAGATCTAATCAGTATATCATGACCCACAGTTAATTCGTCTGCATCAATCAGAGCCCAATAACATGCTTGCAATTACTTCTCAAATGGAGTGTACTTATCACCTGCTTCAGGTAATTTGCGACTCCAAAATCCCAAAGGGACTCGATTGTCTTGGTTCTGCCACAGACTCCACTTAGCATAATGTTCCTGTACAGAGACATTTAACTCTACTTCTCCTGGTTTCAAAGGCCACAAATCAAGCACATGTTGCAGTATCCTTTGCCAACTCAGTCTCTCTGCTGCTCTTCACCTCATTCAAATTCATTTTTCTTTGTGTTACTTTGTAAAGTGGGGCCAGGATCTGTCCTAAATGTGGTATATGCTGTCTCCAAAACCCAAACAACCCTATGAATTGTTGAGCTTGCTTCTTGTTTATTGGAGTATCAAATTCAAGTATCTGATTGCTTGGTTTGTGGCACTATATCTCGATGGCCATTATGCCATTGAATTCCCAAAAATATCACTGTCAATGATTGTTTCCAATTGATTTTGCACACTGCGCACATCATTTTCCCTGAATCAAAATGTCATCAATGTAGTGTGTGAGTTGGATGTCAGGCTCACATGGTATGTTGTCTGAGTGTTCTGCCACCAGCTGGTAGCAGAGTGTGGGACTATGCAAGTACCCAATAGGCTATTTTCTGAAGGCTTACGGATGCCCACACCAAGAAAATGCATTTGCCAAATCTAGCACAGCATACCAGGTTCCCTCAAATATCTGTATATTCTCAGACAAAGTAACAATATCTGACACTGCAGGAATTGAAGAGGGGGGTGTTTATTTAACTCCCTATAGTCCAGCGTCATCCTCCAACTCCCATCCCCCTTTTTCAAAGTATACCATCTCTTCTCCTCAGAGGGCCAATCAGTGGTTATCGGGTACTTTTTATTACATCCCTGAGCTGCAAGGTGTAATAATGACACCTGTGACGCCTGGCCAATGGCATCAGGCCCTGGACAAACTCACAGCACTTACTGAAAATTAGTATCATTTGATAAAGGTAGGAAGCGTGGTGAGTCAGAAGAGTCCACTACCAAACCTGGCCCACCCTCATCATATACCCTCAGCATCCAAGCCAATAACGGCTCACCTGACTTTTGTCTCAATCTATTCATTATTTCACCCACTTCTTGCTGAGTGAAATCCTCAAGTGTGGTTAAATCAACTATGCCCCCGGTGGATTATGCGCATAAAGACCAGCTCTGCGCCAGGTCACTGGGTTCACAGTAACTTTCTTCCCATCTTGTTTCATTGAAGGGTCAGAAGATGTACTACTTGAAGAGTAATACCATATATATATATACGCATCCCAACAACCCATTTCCCAGTTTATATCAGCTGTTGAAAGGACAGCAATACCTTGTGTTTATCTATTTACCTCTGCGCTTCCTATATCTGAATTGCACGACTCTAATTGCGGCATGTGAAATTTAGAAGTCTTGTCACTCCACATTTTTTACTGCAACTGTTGCAAAGAAGCCTGTCTTTCTGTTTCCAATTCTTTTTCTAAGCGCTTTACCTCCTCTTCTGCGTGCATAGATCTTTGATGTATCTTAGATAAGCTTTGAGCACAATCCAACCTCTCCTGCCCACAGCCTCAGATTCCTTCCCTTTACCAGAGCCGCCCACAAATTCCTGTGCTAAAGCATTATACAGGACAAAATTCCAACCAGGAATGAGTAAATTACATGAGTCCCTGACAGCAGTAGAGATTTTATCTCTTTTTCTGAATAAGGAATGCATATTATCCCAAAACTACCCACTAATTCAATTACAGCAAATAAATCACAAATGTTGCTTTAAGAAGCTAATGTAAACAGTCGCACACTGCAGCAGTCAGTGCACACAGCAAAGCCTTACACTTACAAAGCTAAGCAAAAAGAAAAAAAAAGAAAAACAAACCCTTTTACACATCAGAGCACATGCCAATGTCGTCTCATGTTCCACGACGCACACTACAGATTACAAAATTGATAAGGAATTAACAACTCAAGGCAACTGATCGTGATGCCAATTGTTTTGCCCTCCCCAATCTTAGCACTTTAGATATCTTTTGCAATTAAGAGGTTGCCCAATGCAGGATGGTAATGTGCTCATTGGAACACAAAAATTAATCAACACTCTAGGGCCACTTATCTTGCTTTATTGTCTCTTATCAAAATCCAGAAAGAAAGAAGCACAGACATTTTAATACATCACCATTAGCATTGTTTTAAAACACATCATCTCTGCCAAATCGCTTCACTGGCACCACTCCCCCCCGAGGTTGGAAGAGAGTCACTTGCCAATGGAAACATGCTGACGGAGCACGTCTGCTTATATCAGCCAAGCGGAAATTCAAAGTGACTTGCTCTTTCTCTGTCTGTGTGATGTCTTTCCCTCAAAATGTAATCCAGTATTTTTCCAGAGATGTTTACCATCAGTAGAACCCCATAGCTGCGCGGCCGTTGCAGCTACCGGACTCCACTGAATTTGTAAAGAATCTCCGGTTTCTCATGACAGACCTTGCTCTCGGTTGCTGTAAGAATGCAAAACAAACTTCGTCTGAACTAATAAACAAGCTCTCTCTCCATGGCTCCAGCAAACACACATTGCGCTCAGAAACAGGCTTCTCTTTAAGCCTGAAATCTAATGTTCACTGGTATTCCCAGAATGCCTCATTTCTTGACTCCATATTGGAATTAAAGCTAATACATTTTTCAATGCATTACAGCCTCACAGTCTCTGCTTGGAGAAGCGTTTGCCCTGCAGAGAATTGGAGCCAGAAGACCGAGGGACTCTGTCCAGGAGGTAGTTAGGGAGGGAAAGCTGGATGTAAAAAGCCCCCAAGGCCCAGACAGCCTTGTGAATTATACAAAGGGTCCTGAATTTGATCCTTGAGGACAACGGGAGCCAGTCGAGAGATTTTAGGGCTGGAGACATGCGGTCCCCGCACTTCAGGCCAAGGATAAGTCGTGCAGTCCTGTTCTGGATTAGCTGAAGGGTGCAAAGGTAGGAAAGAGACAGATGGAGGAAGAGGCTGTTGCAGTAGTCTAGCCTAGAGAGAACTAGGGCTCTGGAGACTTCAAGCTTCTGGGTGAAGGTGAGGAAAGGTAGAATGCCCCTGAGGTGATGCAACAGAAAATGTGACTTCTTGGCGCGAAACATGATGTGTGGAGAGAAAGAGAGAGCCGAGTCAAAGATGTTCCCAGTGTTTGTTGCCTCTCAAGTGGGTGGGGGGAGAGGACGCAGAGAGTGCGGTGGGGGGGGAAACATGGAGTATGTATGGAGTATGTGTCCCAATGGGAAGGTTCTCTGTCTTACTGGCATTAAGGCAGAGAGATCAAGCTATTACTTTTAAGCAATCTACAACCTAAATGTAATAGATAATAGTGGGAACTAGGCAACAAATTACCTTGTAACATTCGTATCTTCCATCCATGTCAATCACATGAAGCCATCGGATGTATTGTACACCTACAAAATACACAAAAATGTGTGATCACACTCTATTGCATTTCTGATTCCCAAAATTCTCCAGCATGGGGTCTTCCATGGATTCACATGCTCATGAATATTCCCTGTCAGGCTGGGAATCCTCGGTAAAAATAAAAACAGTTTCACTTTCACTTATAAACTGTATTTATCCTCTAAACCAATCACTGTCCTTTGGGTCATACTGCTCCCATCCAATGACGTCCTCTTCCTAAGCCCCTCCTCTGACAGTCATCTACTGAGTTTTACCGCACGTTTCAGTGTTGGGAGTCCCCGGGTTTGCTCTGAGAGCTACTTTTATGTTTTGTCGTGTTTTTTGGAAAAAGGTTCTATTTTTGTTCCGAAAGAGCCTATGTGTTTTTCTCTCTATCTGCCGACAGCGAGAATCCGTTGTCGGTGAAGTTCAGTGCCCCTCAAGGGCGAAGATCATGGAAGTTTCCAGAAGGCCATTGGGCCTACTTCGCGCCCTGCGACCATGACGGAGGGGAAGAAGGAAGGAAGGTCCTTCAAGTCTTGCACCAAGTGCAGGTTTCAAAATGTGTTTGTGGAGGACAAGCACCTGCAATGCTTCTACTGCCTGCATCCGGACCGCAAGGAAGGAGATAGCGAGATATGTCATGGATTCTCCAAGAAGACAAAGGACAGGCACAGTAGACGGGCGGCGTGTCTGAACGCCAAGGCCTCTGCCCCATGCCCCGAGCATGGGCATGCCTCACCCAAGGCTGGTCGGTCCGAGGAGCGGGCTTCTAAGTCCTGTGAGGGCTGTGGGAAACCTGAGACTATTCTCCCAGTAAGACCTCGGGAATCCCTTATTCGGGTGGCCAGGACACGGCCATCGCTGTTGGATCCAGTTCCTGTGGGTGGACCAGTGGGGGAGGATCACCTGGGTAGGGGAACCCGGGGTTATGCTTGGGGGAATACCCCAGGTGAGACACAGTATTGTGCCAGAGAAGGAAAGGAGGGTGAGATGTCTGAGGCTTTTATGGGCTGTATTGGATATACCTCCCTTCCTCCTGTTGGATCTCTCCGGCCCAGATCCAACAACCCCTCCGTACGTAATCAATCCTCTAAGGTCCCAAACCCGATTACACCCAAAAAGCATGACTCCCAGAATTCTGGTTTCACTGGTCTCCATTCGAATACTCCCCATCCTCTTCTTTCCGTCCCTCTGATTATCATTTTCTGCATTCACAACCTGATCAGACAAAACATTATGATTCCGACAATCCCCTTTGCTCATGTTACGACCCTAGCTGTTCCCGCTTACCCTGCAAACCCTACGAATCCTTTCCCTCTGTCTTCTTCCGAAATCCCAACCTACTATGACTGAATGTGACTGTTCCCACAATCCCCTATGCTCTGTTCTTCATCCCGGTCATTTTCGTCCATTTCACAAACCTTCTCTATCCCGTCCCCTAGGAGAGACTGCTACTCCAACCCCTCTCCTTTCCAATACAAAGACTATACTTGTCTACCTGACATGTCCCAACCCCAGTGTCAGGCAATTAACCTGAACATCACACACACCTAACAGCCCTTTCCTTTCCCCACAGGGATAAAAGGTGGAGCAGGAGAGCACAATAAGAGCACGGCAGACAGCACGGCGAGATGGCGAATATGGCGTAGCAGTACAAGCGAAGGAGAAAGGTGGCAGGAATCTAGAGGGTGGCGAGGAGAAAAGTGACCTTGCCCTTTTTGTCCCAGACCTGTGGGACCTTTGTGGAAGAGGGCCTAAAACCACGAATAATAGCACCAGTGTCTTGCAGCAGATTTCAACGGTACACGGGGCAAGCCTACGCCAATAAGCAGGAGCGGGGGAAGCTCCCGCAACCGTGGTACCGGCCTTGACTCCAACGAAGAAGAAAAGCCACGCGGTTCATCACAGCCGGTGAGTCGAAAGGGAAAATAAGAACCGGGTTGTGTTGATTGAGAATCGCAAAGTGGCAAACTTGAACCAAGTTCGATGAACTGGGTAAAGAACCGTAAGTGTTAAAGGGGAGACCAGCTGCAGAGTGAAACAGGCACCATGTGGGTGCTAACTGAAGAGAGACTGGTCGACTCCCAAATGAGAGAAACTACAGATACCAGAATGCCATAGGAGAGCAGCCAGAAGAGGTCAAGGTGGTCCTACTGAAGGTCTAGTAAAATGCTTATACAATCAAGACTTTGATCCACAAACTTGAGAAATAGGGAAGTGAATCCTGCATGGTGAAAGTAAAAGGGGAATTGAATTGCGTGAACATTATAAGTGAATGTGAAGTTGGCAAAAATAAACCCAGAAGAGGGGTGCTAACGAGAAGGGGCAAAGCTAAAGTCCTGAGAAACAGTGCGTCGACAAGGCAAGGAATGTCCACTATGTACTGTTTGAAAAGATATTGAAATGCTAAGGAGGGGACAGGAGAAGTACTGTCCCGCTGGTCATTTTGGAATCCGAGCCCGACAGAGGGAGATACCAAGAGACGCTGTAAAACAGGAGAAGTACACTGTCCTACTTGTCTAGGAGAAGGGTCAGATCCCAGAACAGGGGAAATCAGGGGTGAGCCGTTATCACCCTGATCTCGTGAACCAGAGAAAGGGAGGTTCACAGCAAACTGTTGAACAGAACATAAAAGGCAAGAGGGGTCTGAGCCCGACTGAGGGAGATCCAGGGGTGAAGCTGTCACCCAAATTTGTTTGATAAAACAACTTTGGTTGGAGTACAAATTGAGAAGGGTCAGCGCCCAGAAGTGGGGGGGGGCCTAGCGGTGACCCTGTCACCCAGTGAACTTTGGAAACAAACATTCATTTGTTAAAGTAACTTTTGTTTTTGTTATTTGAACACATCATGCCCCAAAGGCCAAGAGACTTTCAAATGAAACGAGAATTGGCCATCAACGGCACTGATAACTGAAAGCTCGATGGTTAAAAGTGGAACTATTACCATTGGAACTGCCGTCTCGTGCTGGAGACAGCAGTTCCAGAGACTGTGCTGTGCTCCAAGGTCCCATTTTACCCCGTGTCCCAAACGTGGGGAAAGGAGACCCACGCTACCGCCTCCTGACATATTATTTGAGAACGCTTCTTTCTTTTCATGAGAACTATTCCACACCCCTTTTGTATTAGTTGTGAGGGTTTGTCAATAAGTTTCTTAGTATAGGCCTTTTTGATTTGACACAAAACCACTAGGACAGCCTTATTTTTTATTTGATGGTCGACGCTTGTTACCATCTTGGATTTAGGTTTAGATTAGCCATTTTTCCAACCTGCATAAAGCATTCATTGTTCAACAAAAACCCTTGGACTGTGGTCACTTGTCTGTTATGTTATTTGGCATTTATTTTGTGCTCTATATATCATTGGTATGACCTCAAAGCGCTGGTAGGTTGAACACCCTCGGGGACCGCAATCCAGGTCAGTAAAGCGAGTAGAGAGAGTTGGTGTTGTAGGGTTCGTGGGTGCACCCGTTATGTGTGCAGCTGGTGTAATGGCCTGATGATAGCTGCGTCCTAGCATTAGGTATGGTGGTAGAGATATCAGTTGAATGTGTGCAGTCTGGTGGGTGGACACTCAGACCGAGTTCTGGCTGCGTTAGGCCTGTAGGACGCTTATGTGAGCAGCTAGGCCGGTTTGACATGGGATATAGCTGCATTTCATTAGATTGATGAGGTATTTGTGGGGTAGAGTTCGTAGGTGAGCAGCTAGGCCGAATTTATTGAGGGGTATCGCTGTACTCTAATTGAGTGGTGGTGTAGAGTAAAGAGTAAGCGTAGTGATATGATATGATAGTTCATGCATGAAGCGCCTAAGCATAATGCGCTTCGAAGCAAGTGGTGCGGTACGGACATTGGGGAGATGCCAGGAACGGCAAATGAGGACTGGGAGGGCTGGGTACACATCGCAAGAGTCGTGGTGGGGACAAACAGTAAGAATGCAAGGGCCAGAATACTGAGGCATAACAGGCCAGAGGGCTGGGTATACAGCGACAGAAGGGGACTTTAGAGGGCTGGGCAGGCAGTCAGTCCGTGGGGCATGAGAGGAGTATGGATGCACAGAGATATAGGGGACCAGGAGGATGTGTCTGCTGTTATCGCAGGAAGGTAAGGGCTGTGCACATAGTTGCGTCAAAATGTACTGGTGGATTTGGCGCAGTGGTGGGATGTTCTGGGCAGCAGTGGAACGTGGGGACCTACTGGTAGGGGGTATGCAATGATGTCAAGGAGAGGCGCTGGGTAGAGAATAACATCACGGAACCAGGGGGTGGGGGGGTTCGACAGCACTGGCACTTGTGTGCTAGGGCACAATAGGGACATTGCAGGGACTAGCAGGCTGGGCGTACAGTCACAGGGTCCAGAGGGTTCCAGGGCGGGGCCTGAGGGGCAGGCATACACAGTGATAACATGATAGATGTAGGGTAGGAGCACTCGGGGACATCTCAGGACTAGGCTTACATTGTCAGGACTTTGTGCCAGAGGGATATACAGTGACTGGAAGGTTGGGTTTGCAGCATCAAGACAGGGGGCCAAAATGCACGGTACAAGTGACACACAGCCGCTGTGGGGATACAGCAACATCACAGGATTCGAGGTGGTGGGATACTTCAGAGGAAAATTTAGGGATATTATCAGAGCAGGGGGGCTGTAGAACACAGCGACACATGGGCACACAGCAGTGGAGGGCTAGGCTTACAGCGAGCGGACGGGTGGTCAAAGGGATAAATAATGACATACATAGTGACATCTTGGGAACATGAAGGCATGGTGCATAGAAATACACAGGCAGTGGGAACATGGGGACTAGAGGGGTGGGCGACACAGAGGGATACATAGCGGTATTACGGGAGTTGGGGGGCAGGGTACATAGCGACAAACGGGTACAAAGGGGTGCACAGAGACCGAGGGCTGGGGTGGCAGTGACAGGACGCAGGGGCTAGAGGGATATATAACGACGCGTGGAAGGGGACAGGGGAGACACAAACATACGGGCGCAGTGGGCATACAGCGACATCACAGGGACTAGAGGGGAGGGCAATACAGACGGATGCATAGCACATCACAAGAGCAGGGGTAGGGGTATACAGTGACACACTTGGGGGTACTAAGCGACATCACAGGGACTAGGTGTGTTGTTAAAGCAACTAGAGGGGCCGGGTGTATAGCAATAGCATGGGGTCTGGCTTACAATGAACATGGGGTAGTAAGTGGGCAGGGGAAACAGGGGCAGTGCAGGGACAAGGGGCTCAGGGTATATCGAAACATCACAGGACTGGAGGGTTGGACAGACAGCGATAACCCGGGGAAAAGAGAGGTACATGGCAAGAGCACTTTGTCAGCACGAGGGTACATAGCGGTATCACCTGAGCCAGGGTCGGGTGCGCAATACCAAGTCTGTACAGTCCTGACTTTTCTTGTCCGCAGGAGCTGCTGAACCCCCCAGATCCCTCAAGACTGTTTGATCAACAACTGTGTAAATTACCAGCTGAAGAACTAACACTCCCAAGGGAAAGGGGATGTGGAGAAAATAAAAAACAGACTCCAACTTCTGAATGGCTACAAATCTGCATAAGGGAAGGAAAAAGGTTAATCAGAAAACAGCATAACCTCCAAAGTCTATTATCCAAAACTACTTCATAGGATCAGTACCTGTCAACCCTCCATTAACAACTTGGAGGATGTTATTTGCACTTGTAAGTAACTTTGGTTATTCTGATGAGTCGTTAGGGTATCCTGCAATTAGACTTGGATTCTTTTGAAGGGAAGTTAAGTTCCAAATTGCAGAAAAACACCTTATCCTCTCAAAAGGTGACTACATGACATTCTAACTCCATCATGTTCCTGTCTTGCGAGTAAATGAAAGCACAGCCAGCAAAACCCAGATCTCAACTCATGAATAAACAGATCAGCACCTGGAATCAACCCTGGACATAGCGTCTTTCACTTAAAGTATCAATTAACCCTGTTGCTCTTGCAACATCTTTCTTTCTTTTATAAAAAAAACATGCAGGTAAGAATGTCTTCTTTCAGTCAGTTTTTTAACCACACATTTCCACACTGCTGTAAGCCAGCATGACTTCTACTTGCAAGGATTCTTTGAATGCAGCTCACATGTCAGGTTCAGTATTCATTCAACATGTATTTTACAGAATGTCTTTCTTAGTAAGTAGAGTTGATTTCCAGCAAACTAACACTTGACAATGTCTTTAAGAAGAAAAAAATCTGCAGCAACCTAAATACCTAACTCACTAGATACCTAATGAAGATAAGAAACTTGATGGAAAGGTAATGCTCTTTCCACTTGAAACAAACGCTGCATTCCCACCAGATTAACAGCATTGCCTGTCCCACGTAGTCCTTGATCAACTGGAAATCAGATTTCAAGGATCTCTCTGCCAAATCTTCTCATAAAAACTTCAAATTGGGCCTAAAACCAGGAACTTAACAAAAGCAGGACCTTCCTGCTAGGGAATGAACAATGAAAGGCAGTTTAGAATGTTAGTGCTGCCCTGAGGCCCTTCACTCCACCAATCAGTGAGCAGCTTCACTTCCTCCATGATGACTTGGGGAATTCTCACTCTGTAAAAGGGAGGTCAAGTACAACCACCAATTATGAATTCCCTTCTCACAATTAATCAATGTTTTTACCTAACCCAGACATACTACCTATCTTACTTCTCACATACATTCAGACCTGGCAGTCTTACTTGTTGTCACCATGAGTTTCTCACTTATGGTGTTGGGAGTGGGATATGATCCAATTGATAATAGTTGGCGAGCCCACTTGCATATTGAGAATCCAGATAAAAATGTCCATGCCCTATCCCCAGAACATTTTTGACCAAAAGGCACACCCTACCAAACTCCTATTGTGCTCAATGGTGAGGAATCAATGGAGAGCAGGACACCACCCTTCCCACCTATGAAACAGAAAATGGGAATTCAGTTTCTTCCCTTAACCTCAGAAGCCATTTCACCAGGCCGGAAGAACGTTGAGGGTAACACCTATGTATTACAGGGAAAGGGACAAAGCCCTTATCTCTTTGTCCACGGGGGATTCAAGTATACCCGTACCTCGACGACTGGCTCATCCGGGCCCGCTCGCGAGAGTTGACCATCGGAAACACAGAGGCGGCTGTCAAGCTGCAAACAGATCTCGGATTCTCCGTCAATTATCCAAAGTCCTGCTTGACACCATCGCAGAATGCGCTGTTCCTGGGGGCCAGACTCAATACAGTGTCCTGCCTAGCATCACCCTCGGAGGAGAGAGTAGCGGCCATTCAGGAGAAGGTGCAGCGGCTGTTGTCGATGAAGACGGTCACAGTGCTAGTCCATCAAGTCATTGATCGGCATGATGTCATCCCGTTCTGTTGGGCGATACAGTAGTGGGGCGTCCGCTCCAACATCGCCCGTGGCATGGCGTTTCAGAACCCTCCATTCCAGGAAACTGTCAATACGGACGTGTCCCTGGAAAGCTGGTGAGCCCACAGTGTATGGCTGCATGCCAGAGGCCTGTGGCTGCCAGAGGAGAAATATCTCCCTATCAACATCCTGGAGCTACGGGCAGTGTTCGAAGTGCTCTCAAGTCATTCCTTCCGTCTCTGAAAGACAACGTGGTGAGGAACTTCAGACACCACCACGATGTTCTACATCCGGAAACAAGGGGGTACTCAATCCCCAGTGCTCTCCAGAGAAGCGCAGGATTTATGGCGCTGGGCCGTCGTACAAGGAAAGTTCCTCGTCCCTCTCCACCTAGCAGGAGTCAAGAACACCATTGCGGATTCCCTCAGCAGGGAATTGCGCTCCTGCTACGAGTGGAAACTTTGCCAGGACCAGGTGGACCACATCTTTGCCTAATGGGGCAGGCCCCAGATTGATTTGTTTGCAACGGCGGCGAAATCCAAATGCCAGCAGATTCCACCAACCCAGGAGCCTGGAGACACATTCTCCTTCTTGTGGGAAGGGATGTTTCTGTGCATGTTTCCTCTGTTGCCTCTCCTGCTACGAGTCATCAATACACTCAGACAGTGTCAGTGCAGAATGATACTCATCACCCCGGCGTGGCCGAGGCAAATTTGGTATCTGGACCTTCTCAGCGTGTCAGCGTCGCCTCTGATCAAGCTATCAGTGGTCCCAGATCTTCTCGTCAGAGAAGGAGACGCAATCCTGCATCACGAACCAGGATCGCTCAACCTGAGGGCTTAACTCCTGCAGCCGTAGAGATTGGAGGATATGAGTTGCCTGCAGAATGCAGGGAGTTCCTAGCCAAGGCCAGGGCATCGTTGACTTTGAAGTGCTACGGTCACAAGTGGGAACGTTTTGCTAAAGAAGATTACCCCTCTGAGAGTCACGGCCCGGCAGATTCTTCCATATTTGCTATCCTTGGCCAATGCCGGACTGACGCACGCCTCGCTTAAGCTACATCTGGCGGCTATATCCCGCTACACCAGGTATCCAGGAAGATCTTAACTTTGGTCTCATCGACTCGTCAAAGAATTTGTTGTTTTTTCCCGCCGGTGAAGGCCCCTGCCCCATTGTGGGAACTCAACGTGTTGCTGACGAGGCTCATGGGGGGCCCCCTTCGAGCCTATGCATCAGGCCCCTCTCAAGTTCCTCTTGTGGAAAACAGCTTTCCTGGTGGCCATCACCTCCGCCAGGAGGGTGGATGAGATATAGGCCTTATCCTGCAAGCAGCCATACCTGACTTTCCACGAATCGAGTGTGATGCTGCGGACGCACCCGTTTTTCATGCCGGAGGTTCCGTCGGAATTCTACCTCAACAAACCTTTGGTGTTGCCTGTTTTTTCCCCCGAAATCTTCGTCACCGGCTAAAAGGGCCTTCCACTCGCTGGACGTTGCTCGTGCCCTGACGTTCTACGTGGCACGCACAAAGCGTTTCTGAAAGACTTCACAGCTGTTCGTGAACTTTGGTCCTGTGAACCATGGGAAGGCCTTGTGCCGCTGCCCGGCCCTCCGAGAGCCCACTCGACCAGAGCGATTGCTGTGATGACTGCATTCCTTGCTGGTGTACCCCTGCTGGACATCTGTAGGGCTGCTACGTGTAGGTCCACGCACACCTTCACAAGGTTCTACTGCGTTGACAGGGATTCCAGGGAGGAGTCCAGAGTCGGCCAAGCAGTGCTACGCAACCTGTTTGCTTGAGTTGAGTCTGTTTCAGAGGTAAGAGTTGATTGCATCTGTTAAGCCTTGCCACCTCCCGTGGTTGTGTAATGTTGTACTGCTGTGTATTGTTACTCCTGAGCATGTGAATCCATGCCAGACCCCATGCTGGAGAAGGAACAAGTTACTTATCAGTAACTATTGTTGTCCAGCATGGGTCTGGCATGGTTTCACATGTGAACCCTTCCTCTGTCCCTCTACAGCTCTTCTTGGTCATACTGCCACTTTACATGCTGCCAAATCTGAAGATGACTGCCAGAGGAGGGGCTTAGGGAGATTACTGTCATTGGATGGGGGCAGTGTGGCCCAGAGGACAGTAATTTGTTTAGAGGAGAAATAAAGTTTGTAAGTGAAAGTGAAACTGTTTTTCTTTTTACCGAGGATTTCCAGCCTGACGGGGAAATTTCATGAGCATGTGAATCCATGCCAGACTGATGCTGGAGAACAACAGTTACAGGTAAGTAACTTGTTCCATGTGCCTTATGACTATAAGCCATGCAGGCTAATGCCCACAGGCCCTGCTATCAACTACACAGTTATGCATAACATCACTTACCCATAACAAACAAGCACCTCGTCTGGTTTTCGAGGCTAAAGTTAAATGCCGCCGCTCAGTGAGTACAGTCGCTATCTGGTTGTTGCTGGTTTCCATAGGCAGCTTCCGACAGCCAGGTATCCTGGGTCTTGTCACTTCCTGCCTCTGCCCTGTGTTGCAACACACCCAGGAACATGGGGTACAGGAGGCTTGAGGGAAGAGCGTTTCATAGATGGAGGTGGGCACTACAGCTCTTTAAGGGTACCGGTTCTCACTGACTTTGGTGAATTCAAGACCTCTACGAAGAAGTTAATCTCCTGGCAGTAGGTTTATTGTGTGCTATGGTGGATGCATGGTCTTATGATGATTACTGGGAGGCCCCTTTGCGACCACTCCACTGAAGTTTTATGCACATCACTTTGAGTTCAATCCTGGATTCAGTGGGGAACTGTCTTAGGGATTTGAGGCCAGTGCAGATGGTCCCATGGTCTGGCACCTTGAATAATTCTGTCTGCTCTGTTCTAAATAATTTGGAGTTGTCAAAATAAACTTCTCATTCAGGCCCAAGTGTAGACAGCTATGTTATTTCTTTTTGTAGAACTATACAACACCTTTTATAGACTGTTACAATTCTCCTGATAAGATCAATCTAATACTCATGCCAGGGCAATCTTTTTGCCCCATCTCTTGGTCCAGCATTTTCATAAGTAGGTTGAGCTGAAAGTGTGGCGTGTTTGGTGATTCCCAGATTTCTCACTTTATCCGTAGGAGTTACCTATTCAATCGGCCTTTTTGAAAGGAGGCATTTACACACATCATCCAGTATTAATTGGAGGCATTTGTTTTTTTTATTTGCGGTGATGTTGTGATTAGATTCAAGGTCAAAGGCTATTTGTGGTAATCCACATAGGGTTGGAATTTGCTTAATAATGTTTCAAGGAGGAATTATAGAGTTCTATGAACATGTTCAAAAGCTATGGTGAAGTGAGTGGAGCCTTGGGCTGCCCATTGATTCTTTTTGAAACAAAGGGAAGTGCAGTCTCTGTCTGACCTGCAGCGATTTGCTCTTAAGAAACAAGGTCCGCCATTTTAATGCCATACAGTTTGTCCATTAATTTTTGGACTCTATGCAACGCCTGAGAGGTGTGGCAAGATGAGTGATACTGGTTTGTGTATAATAATTTGAATTTGTTATTTCATAAAAAACAGTGCAGTTATGGTGCTTCTGTGCAGTCTGAAGTCTGATTGATTTGAGTATAGTAATTTGTGTTTCTTACTGTAGTTGGCTAGTTGGGCGATTATGGCCTGAGGTGAATGATGCATTGCTTATCATGGGGTCCAAGATATTCTTTGAGTCATTCATGAAGGAGAGTGGGCATGAGGAATATTGAGCACCTAATGCTGCCTGTGAGGTCACTCTTTTTCTGATGTATTTTATTTATATATATATATATTTCTGAGGCTTGTGGAATCTGCTTAGATCACATGCTGTGCATAGGCCGACATCTAGTGGAAGCTGCGGAGTATTACAGTTTGTTTTTCGAAAGTCGAAAATGGGCGTCGACACAGGGCGTGCCAGTAATACTATCCCTAGTGTGACGTCCACTGTACCCATGATCCCTCACGCGTCTAGGATCCCCAGATTGTTTTTTTCCGCCATTCTGGTCGGAAGCACTTCATCGGAGTTCCCTGGCTTTGCCATATTTGCACTCAAAACTAATTCTAATTTGCCCCGTTTTGTCACCCTTACGTCGATCAGCATCTCGACGCCGAACCGGGGAGGAGATCTATGTCGAAACCCGACGGATTGGGCCTCGAGGCTTCCGCCTCGGCTCGGGCCTGGGCCGCTGGCCTCGGCCCTACAAGTAGGGAGAGTGGGGGGTGGTACACTTCCACACTCGGTTATAGACACCTTCTTACCTACACACACTTGCCCGCTGCCCACAGGCGCGTATGGAGGGTACGCCCTTTCAGTTTTGCCCCAAGTGTAATAAGAAATACCCTTGGGTAGATAAGCACGCTACGTGCAACCTTTGCCTGCCCAGAGACCACCCCGAGGCGGGTTGCAAGGCCTGTAGTAGGTTTAAGACTAAAACTCTTAAGGACCGCTCCACCAAGCGTTGGGCCCACCACGCCAAGCTAGCAGCTATGGAGGCGGAGGGTACCTTCAGCGACGGCAGCGACGTCGGACTTTCGGACGGCGAGGGCACCAAGGCGTCGAAAGACAGCCTAACGCACGTCCCCGGCCTCGGAAGGTCGTCCGTCCCGGCGACTATGGGGAAGTCCCCCGGCGACAAAAGCGTTACACATACACACGCTAAACACAAAAAATCCACCCGAGATTCGACGTCGTCGAAACCTCGGAAAGAGGCACAGAAGGAGCGGTCCGAAAGGACGTCCTCTGGGCGGTCCCGGTCGAGGTCGCCGCACGACGTCAGGCAAGCCTCCACACTTGCACAGAGTGCCTCGCCCATTAACATCACGGAAGATCACTCGTCCGGAGACGAACACGACTTCCATCCCCAGCCTGCACCCCAGGGAAAGGGTACATCACTTGGTAGTAAGGAGGGCCCAGTTTCGAAGCCTAGTTCAAAACACAGGGATTCCACCTCCGATCCTCGACGCCAGGCGTCGAAAGATAAGGGAAATGGTAAACACACTTCCACCCACGGGGAAGGGGGTAAGCAGCAAAGGAAACAACCCTTGCAATCCCCCACAACAAGAGAACTGACTTCCCAGTCCAAGTCTTCTCAGGGACAGTCCATAGAAAGTTCCAGCAAGGTCACCCCAAGCTCCAAACTCTGGTCATGCGAGGACATTGACAGAGTAATGTCAAGAATGTCTTCCTTAGCAAATTTCTTCGAAAGACACCCTGACCAACTCCTAGCTTTAAACCCTCAGGAATCTTCTCCCTCAGGTTCAAGGGACCCTATCCCTTCAAATAAAAGGCCCCGGGTCGAGACACCATTAAATGCTTCAGACCCCTTCGAGGTCCAACCCTATTCTTGCCTTTTCCCTACAGGCCAAGGAGACTCTTCCCTTATAGAGGGTCAGGATTTTGAGACACCAGAAGATCTCGCAGTGTCAGATTATTACGGGGAGGACGAAGACGAGGATGAGCCAGAAAATAGCCCAGATATTTTCAGAATGGACTCACCAGTCGAAAGGGAAGCCCCAGTGTCTGATTCCCCAATAGATAATCAGCCCCTCCTGAATGAACTGCTCTCTCGGGCAGCTAACCACTTCCACATAGACACACAAGGTGTCCAAGAAGAGAGGGACTTCGCGGAGGAACTAATAGGGGAAAGGAAGACAGTAGCCCAGACCATTCCCATCCTGAAATCTATTCAACGCAGAATAGCACCATCCCTTATCAACCCAAACCTGACAAGACCTGTAAACCCGAGAGTAGAGAAGCTGTTTAAGGCAGCCCAGTCGGACCCTCTATATATTAGAGGCCAACTTAAGCCAGACTCTCTAGTCGTAACTAACACCCGCAAGAGAGCTGGAACCCCATTATCTTCCTCGGAGGCTCCCCCCGACAAGGAAAGTAAGAAACTCTATGGTTTCGGTAGAAAAGTAGCTTCCACGGCAGCCTACCAAACCAGAATCGCGAATTCCACCACACTGTTGGCCAGCTACAACTGCCATCAGTGGGAAGAAGTGGCAGCACTAATCGATTCCGCTCCCGAACCCCTTAAGAGCCAGCTATCTCGCATTTGTGCAGAGGGAAGGAACGTCTCAGGCTGCATTTTAAAAGCAACTTTGGACGCCGCAGACAATGCGGGTAGGATTATAGCAGAGGGTACTGTCATCAAAAGACATGCTTGGTTGAGGCAGTCGGGATTCAGAGCAGAAACACAAGCTGCACTCTTAGACAAACCAGTGGAAAGTGATCTCCTGTTTGGAAAGGCAGTCGAGGACGCTCTAAAAAACGCTAAGGAGGAATTCGACACCCTCAAATCCCTTGGCCAGTTAACTACAAAACCACCTAACCAAAGAGGGAACGGCAATTTTCGTCGCCCCCGCGGCCAAAATTCCAATAGAGGAAATAGCTATTCCCACACCCAGGGTACACAGTGGAACACCAACTCACAACAGTCTACCCAGGGGTATGGTAGGGCTAGTAGAAGAGGACGTGGTAGAGGCAGAGGCAGCCCCAGTAAAGGAGGCGGCACGCCTCCACCAAAGCAGTGACGCTCATTTCAGGGTCCCTTCCCATGCAACCCCAGTAGGGGGACGAATATCCAGCTTCACCCAGGCATGGGAAGGGATAACATCCGACAGATGGGTGCTGTCAACGGTATCCAAGGGGTACTGTATAGAACTACTGCAACGTCCCCGAAACCATCCTCCAAGACAAAAAGTCCACTCTTTAGAACATCAAAAGATCCTACTCGAGGAAATCTACAATCTGCTCCTAAAGGACACGATAGAACTCGTCCCAGGACACCAGGTAAACAAGGGTATCTATTCAACTTACTTCCTTGTGCCAAAGAAAGATTTAACAATGCGCCCAGTATTGGACTTACGGCCTGCCAACAAGTATGTCAAGCCCCAAAGATTCCGTATGACCACGCTACAAGAGGTAATCCCACTCCTAAAAAAGGGGGATTACATGGCAACCTTGGATATGAAAGATGCCTATTTTCATATTTCCATGCTCCCGGCGCACAGAAAATACTTGCGCTTCAAGGTGGACAGTCGCCACTACCAATTCAAGGTACTGCCCTTCGGGATAGCTTCAGCACCAAGGGTATTCACCAAGGTACTGGCGGTGGCAGCTGCACACCTACGCAGGGAGGCAATTCCAGTGTACCCTTATCTGGACGACTGGCTCATAACGGGGGAAACCCCAGGAATCTGCAGGTCAAACATTCAGAGGACTATCGACCTCCTCCACGAATTAGGCTTCTCTATCAACAAGAAAAAGTCAAGTCTGGTGCCAAGCACCTCAAAACAGTTTCTAGGAGCTATCCTAGATACTCAGAAAGAATTGACCTTCCCTTCCGAAGAAAGAATTCGGAATATACTTCTGCAAATTCCGCATTATCAGTCAGGTCAACAGATAACAGTACGCAAAGCTATGCGGTTACTGGGCATGATGGCGTCATGCATTTACCTGGTCCCCCACGCGCGTCTGCGCATGCGTCCCATGCAGGAATGGTTGGCAAAACAGTGGTCTCAGGCAAGTGGTCAGTGGGACGATCTAGTGGTCGATTCGCCAACACTCGTACAGAGCCTACACTGGTGGACAAGAGAGAATCTCGCAAAGGGGAAACCCTTTTACGATCCCGAAGTACAGGCAGTGGTGACTACAGATGCATGCCTAACTGGGTGGGGAGCTCACCATCTCCACCACACAGCTCAGGGTCTCTGGTCTCACTCAGTAGCCAAGAACCACATCAATCTGCTAGAGCTTCTGGCAGTATTCCGAGCGCTGCAGGCGTTCGAGCCCCATCTACTGAACTTGTCGGTGCAGATCAGGACGGACAGCACGACAGCCATGTTCTATCTGAACAAGCAAGGAGGGACTCGTTCGCCAAATCTGTCCAAGCTTGCCCAGAAAATATGGATATGGGCACTCAGACGGAACATCTTCCTGTCATCGCAACATGTTCCAGGGGAGCTCAATTCCCTAGCGGATGCTCTAAGCAGAGACTCCCTCCCAGAAGAACACGAATGGGTCCTTCACAGAGACGTAGTAGAAGATCTCTTCTCTCAGTGGGGTTTCCCCACTATAGACCTATTCGCCACAAGCGAAAACAAACAATGCCCAGGATTTGCATCCAGGTTCCCCCAAACAGACTCCCAGGGGAATGCCCTGTGGATGAACTGGTCAGGGATGTTTGCGTACGCTTTTCCACCAACTCCTCTCATCAGGAAGGTGGTGTACAAGATGAACAAGGAATCAATGACGCTCATCCTAGTTGCTCCCATGTGGGCGAGACAACCATGGTTTCCACACCTACGCAGGATGGCGGTGTGCGAGCCCATCAGACTCCCAGCCTGGTACAACCTTCTGTCCCAGCAACAAGGTCAAACAGTGCATCAGGAACCCAACTCTATGAACCTAGCAGCATGGCTCCTGAAGTCATAGAGTTTGGACATCTCAAATTACCACAGAGGTGTATGGACATTCTAAAAGAGTCCAGGAAACCAAATACAAGGCACTGTTACTTTGACAAGTGGAAAAGATTCGTTATCTGGTGCCAGAATAAACAAATCAACCCAGTTGATTGCACTCCTTCCAACGTTGTAACATACATGCTCCACCTGCTGGATGCAGGGTTGGTTTTTAACTCTCTGAAAGTACACCTGGCAGCCCTCTCGGCTTACACCACATCCCATAACAGGGCCTCGTGGTGGAAAGTACCAGTGGTTAAAGCCTTCATGGAATGAGTAAAGAGACTTCACCCTCCTATTTCGAACCCACCGCCAGGATGGGACCTTAACGTGGTGCTAGCTAAGCTCATGGGCCCTCCCTTCGAACCCATGCATAAAAGTAGTCTCAAACACCTGACTTATAAGACGGCCTTCTTAGTAGCCATTACCTCCATAAGAAGGGTCAGTGAAATTCAGGCTCTGTCAGTGCAAGATCCTTTCTTTACTATCCACAAGGACAAACTGGTTTTACGCACACACCCTAGGTTCTCACCAAAATTCATATCCAAGTTCCATGTAAACCAGTCCATCGAGCTTCCGGCTTTCTTCCAAAACCCACAAAGCTCGGCTGAGGTGAAACTACACACCCTAGATGTGCGTAGGGCGGTCTTATACTATATAAATAAAACCAGACCGCTAAGGAAAACAGATCAACTGTTTGTCTCCGTAGCTACAGGCAAAGAGGGGGATCGCGTCTCTAAGGGTGCTATCTCTAAGTGGATTATCAACTGTATACAGCTGTGTTACTCTCTTTCTGGAAAGACTCTGCCTTTTACGCCAAGGGCCCACTCTACTAGAGGCATTGGGGCCACTCTGGCTTTCATTGCAAATGTTCCCCTCGACACCATTTGCAAAGCAGCTACTTGGAGCTCTATTCACACTTTTACTCAGCATTACTGCATTGACACTCATTCCAAGACAGATACACAAGTGGGACAAGCGGTTCTAAGACACCTGTTTGCTCATGACCCTTCTCACATCCCACCTCCTTCTTCTGGTACTGCTCGCTAATCTATGCACAGCATGTGATCTAAGCAGATTCCACAAGCCTCAGAAGGGATACATTACTCACCGTAATCGTATTTCTGATGCTTGTATCTGCTTAGATTCACATGCGACCCACCCTTCCTCCCCTCCGAGAGAAGGCGCATGGTTGCTTGTAGTCCTACCTTTCTGTCTATCTGCTTGGACTATCTGTACTCACGCTACTCCTCATGCTACCTCATATCAGGAAAAACACAATCTGGGGATCCTAGACGCGTGAGGGATCATGGGTACAGTGGACGTCACACTAGGGATAGTATTACTGGCACGCCCTGTGTCGACGCCCATTTTCGACTTTCGAAAAACAAACTGTAATACTCCGCAGCTTCCACTAGATGTCGGCCTATGCACAGCATGTGAATCTAAGCAGATACAAGCATCAGAAATACGATTACGGTGAGTAATGTATCCCATATATATATATATATATATATATATATATATATATATATATATATATATATATATGTCTAATTCTGAGAGGAATACAGACTTTGGCTATTCCTTGGTGGGTGGTACCTGGGATCTGTTTTGGGATGAACTCTTTTGTAGGATTGTGATTTTGTTCTGAAAAACGAAAGCTAAATTGTTAGCCAATGGTGGCATTTGAATGGGGTTAGCAGGGATTATGATAAAGATTTGCTGATGAGCTAAAATTGGCTACTGGGTCTAAGGTGTCATCCAGTCAGCAGGAGTCACCTCTCCAGTATCAAGACATAATACACGGGGTTTACACATCAAACTTCCATGTGAGATGCAAACGACATTTTGTCAATTGTATGCATGGCCCTTTATGCTTTAAATGTGTTTTAGATGTATTTCAAATCTCCTTCATGCACATTCCTAAAGAAACACAGCTAATGTCATACAGCTATTGTGACGGGGCCGTAGACCTGACCTTATCCGGGGGTGACAGGATGAATGCCAGAGACGATCTGAGGGAGTTGGCAGGACTCCAATCCCTGAAAACCCACTTAGTGCGCTGAGCATATCTGTAAGCTTGGTACCACTATCTGTCACACCATGCCCTACAACATTGTATCTGGCTAGAATTCTGCTTTGTTTCTTGCAGAATTTCTGTCTCCAGAATGCCATCCATCCTCAGTAGAAAATTCTTCGAGCGGAAGCCCAAACATGAACGCGAGGCTCCGTCATCTGATCAACTCCGTATTACAGACAAGGTCACAGACTTCCCAGGAAAGCGAAACAAGCGGCCACAAAAAACGGACTGGGCCACAGGAGCTCTGCAAATGCTTATGAGGGGAAAATGGATGGTGGTGCCAAGAGGGGTTTTTAAAAGTATGTGCCAGGGGATTGTAGAACTGACAGCAGCAGCTTAGTTCAGCTCCAGCAGCCTCCAAGATCCTGGTATAATATGTCTCAACTGATTGAAATGATGGATCCTCCTATAACGAGACCTACCATGGAAGGGGAGATTGAGAACGACGTAGCTGATAAAGAGATATCTGCTTCTTAGAATCAACCCTCAAAGAGAGTTAGAGAAGCTTGTGCAGAGGGGCAGAAGTCGGAAGATTATCTGGTGGATTTTATGGGCGGATTGGTGCTCTCAATTGGAAAAATTAAACAAATGGTCTTGGAAATGAGACAAGATCAAAGGATTGTACAACAGTGGATGGAAGAGCTAGAGGGGAGAGTTTCTGGCACAGAATACAGGATTTTGTCTGTGGAAAGTAAAGTTTGCAGATTTATTCCTGGACTTGGAGATGGCTAACAAAAAACTGGCTGATCAGGAAAATGTCTCGAAGGTCGAATATTAGGATCCTGGCTTTTCCTGAGAATGAAGAAAAGGAGAGACCCATTGAATTTCTACAATCAGTTTGGCCTAGATCATTGGATCTGCTTCCTGGAACGTTGCTGGAAATAGGAAGAGCTCAATGCACCCTAGCTCCTAAACCTGCTCCAGATCAACCCCCTGGAGCTTTTGTTGTTAAGTTCCTGAGGTTTCAGGTTAAAGAAATGACAATCGGAAGAGCTAGAGAGCTGGGGGAAGTAATTTGGTAGAAACATAGACTTCGGTTTTTTTTTAACGACTGTGGCAAGGAAGTGGGTATATAAAGGAAAAGCCTACATGGTACACTTTTGAAATTGGGACTAGACACGAGATGGAAAAGTGATTCATGGTTCCTCCTTTCTTTCCACGTGTCAGTAGTTCTTTATTTCCAGGGACTGTATCTCGGTTACCAGACATTTGGTCGAAAAAAATTGGTCGACCAGACAAATGGCCGAACCAATTTGGTCGAAAACCAAATGGTCGAATTTTTTTATTTTTTATTTTCACCCCTTTCTTTTATTTTTTTGGGGGGGTCCCCCCCCAACCCTCTTTTTTTCTCTAAAAACCCCTTTTTTTAAAAAACGAAAACCCGAAAAATAAATATATAAATAAAAAAAAAATTCTACCATTTGGTTTTCGACCAAATTGCGTCGACCAAATGTCATTCGACCTGTTTTCAGTCGACCAAATGACTGGACACCCTGTATCTCTCCAGCCCTAAACGCTTTTTTGGCTCACGTGATCTCCTCCTTCTCTCCTCATTTCCAGTGCTATGCTGATGATACACAACTTTCCTTCAAACTTTCCTCTACTACCGCCTCTTCCTCCTCTCTCATCCCTAATTGTCTGTCCGCTATTCAGGCATGGTTTGCAGCTAACGATCTCTGTCTTAATGCCAGTAAGATGGAGATCCTTCTCATTGGCACACCTGCACCCTCCTTTCCTCCTACTCTCTGTCCACCCTCTCTGGGCCCTCTACCCCCACCATCCTGTGAGGCCAAAAACCTCTGGGTCATCCTTGACTCCGCTCTCTTCCTCACCTTTCACATCATGAACCTTACTAAGAAGGCTCACTATCAACTCCACCTCCACCTCCTCAGAGCCATTGTCCCTTTCCTCACCTTCCCCCAGAAGCTCAACGTCTCCGGAGTTCTGGTCCTCTCTTGGCTGGGCTACTGCTCAAAGCCTATTTCTCAATCTCCCAGTTTCTCCCTAAATCCCCTCCAGTTAATCCACAATAACATTGCAAGTTATTGCCTCAACCCCCGGCACCATATCTCTCCAGCCCTAAAATCTCTCGACTGGCTCCCGGTGGCTGCCAGAATCAAATTCAAGACCCTCTGCATCATCCACAAGGCTTTCTGGGGTCTGGGAGCACGCTATCTCCAACTATCCCTCCCTAAATACTCCCCTGCTAGAGCCCTGCACTCCTCTAACTCTTTGATTGCCAAACACTTGTCCAAGCAGAGAGTGGGGGGCAGATCTCTCTCCACGGCTGGTACCTCCCTTTGGAACAGCTTGCATGCCACTCTGACTTGAGCCGGACCTCCTTACATTCTGGAAACTGGTAACAACTCTGCTTTTCTCTACCTCTGTCCCTTCCCACCTAATAACCCCTCTGCCACTGAGACCGATGGCCTGATCCTCATGAATCTCACAGGATACCAGGCCCTTCTACCCAGTTGATACCAGCACCCCGCCGCCCCACACGGTACTGCCCCTGCATGCCCCTGCTTGGCCTCTCTACATCCCACCCTTGGGAGTCGCCCACACTAGCACTTAGTCTGAGGCCTCCTCCTTTGGCTCCCCTTGGCACTACCCTCCAGGGCCCCCGACCAGCACTTGCCCATTCCTTGCCCCGCAACCTACCCCTATCTCCTGCACTTCTCTTCACTGCACTTTCACATCCGAATACCCAAGGCCTAGTTGGACCACAACTGTTTATTTACTGTTTTGCCAATGTTTTTTCCGTCCCCTGTTCCCTTCCCATTTAGCCTTGAAAGACAATTCTGCTGTATAAGCGCCTAACAAATGCTGAAAGAAAAAAAAAGTTTTTTAAAAAAACAAATTGATTGACTTTCACTTCAGAACTGTGTTCATGTTCGTGCAATGATGGAATGTGCAGTGATGCTCATACTTCAATTCATCAAGCATACTTTTAGTGACGATTACAAAGGTTTATTTTGTCTCTGTTCACACAGTTTGGATCGGGATAGAATAATAGTGGTATGTTCAGCCCTGTGTTTTAAAGGTGTTTAAACGGACCAGCTGTAACAACTATATGGTGGAGGGAGGTGTGCAATATATCAGGTTAACTAATTTAGCTCTGTCTGTTCTTTCTAGCACAGATGTATGGACGTGTGTGTGGTGTGTGTGTATGTGTGTGTGTTTTGATTTGATGTTTCAGTTCTTGAGCTGCATGTTGTCTAAAATGGGGGTTGCTAGTTGTAGGCTAGCTTGTCTCAGTTTTAGCTCCATTAGTGTTTTTTATATTCTGCACAATACATGTTTTTATGGTTTGATATCGCGATACTTTATCTTCTACTTTATCTTCTGGTTGTATTAATGCAAGATCCTTTTGTTGCATTCATTTATTTTATTGTTGTTTCCCCATCGTCTTTATTTCCTTGGGTTTATTCTATTTTATTTTTCCAGAGTTGTTTTATTGTAGGTAATTATTTCATTCCCTGTCTAACGCGGTAGTTGAGGTCGGTGTATCTTGGTGAGCAATATTTGAGAAGTGGCTTAATTGATCAAAGGTACTTATTTTTGATTTTGCTAGATGCCAAGCAGATGAAAATGCTGAGCTGGATTGATAAGGATGAGAATAGCATGGTAAAAAGGAGGACATTTTAAACGTTTATTGGGAAGAGCAAAGCCGATATAGTTTTCCTTCAGGAAACCCATCTTAAAGAGAAAGATTTATTTAGAAAAAATATTAGAGTTCTCAATTCTATCACGGACGTTGCCAAGAAGTCCAACTTTCAGCCCCACCTCCTCAGAGGCATCTACCTTTTCTCACCTTCGCCAAGAAGCTCAATGTCCCCAGATCCCTGGTTCTCTCTAGTCTGGACTACTGCAACAGCCTCTTCCTCAATCTGCCTCTTTTCCTCCCTTCGCCCCCTTCAACTAATTCAGGTTAGGACTGCGATATTTATCCTTGGCCTCAAGCCCAGGGACCGCATCTCTCCAGCCCTAAAATCTCTCTGCTGGCTCCCAGTGACAGCAAGGATCAAATTCAAGACCTTTGGCATTACTCACAAGGCTGTCTGGGGCCTTGGATCTCTCTACATCCAGCTTTACCTCTCTAAATAACTCCCTGCAAGAGCTCTTTGGTCCCCTCGCTCAAACTCTCTGCAGGTGAAATGTTTCTCCAAGCTGAGTGTGGGAGGTAGATCGCTTTCCCTATGGAACACCCTCCCTGCCCCCCTCAGACTTGAGCCGAATCTTCTTAAGTTCTGGAAACTTCTCCAGACTTTCTCTTTCTCCTCTGCCCCTCCCGTGCTAACTCCCCCCTGCTGCTGCAACTGAGGCCTGGTCCCTTCTGAGTCATACAGGGGCCAGAGCCCCCCTCCCCCAACCAGTCCTCCCAGCATCCCGTGCCAGCACTTGCGCTTGGGCACCCTTCCCCGGACTAGCCCAACCTGGTCCACCCTGTCCATCCTACCCATCCTCCCTACGCCCCTCTCTTTTCCCTGGTACTTGTTGTATTGTCCCCCCCCACCCCAGCACTTGCTCACCCCCACTCCCCTTTTGGGCACCCCGCTCCTGCACTTCTCCCTCTCCCCACTTCCCCACACTTACCACCTTTGTCTTTCACTTGCACGGTAGGATTGTCACATGACCAATATAACCATATTGATGTTTTGTAGTTTTTCTTTTGCTATGTCCCTCCCACCCCGCCAATTTGTCTTCTGCCGCCTGGAAAAAATTGTGTATAGGTGCTATATAAATGTCCAATAAAATAAATACAATAAAATTCTAGGCAGGATTGGGAAGGCAGTATGTGATGGCGAATGTGGTTTTGGATAATACACCGCTGACTTTAATAACTGTATACACTACCAACATAGGACAGGACATATTTTTTTAATACGTTTATGACTAGCTTGCTAAAGCATGAAATATTAATGGGAGGAGATTGTAATACCACATTCAATGCTTCCTTGGATAAATCTTGTAGAGGTGGAGCTTATTTAGAAATAAAAAATTAAAAACTTCTGGGTTCTTGGGATTTGGTATATGCTTTGAGATCAATGCATACAGTTGAAAAGTTTACTTTTTTCTCACCTCCTCCTAGTACCTCATCAAGAATTTAAATATTTTCGGTGTCCTGGAGTGTGTTCAGAAAATTACTTTCAGCAGAGATAGGTAATATTGTTGTTTCAGACTATGCTCCAGTTGATCGAGTAATAGTTTTATGGCACATCTAAAAGGTAGAACTCGATGGCGTTTAAATACGTCATTACTTCTAGACACTGCCTTTGTCGAAACTATCAATGTACTTATTGGTTAATGAAATTCCGGAGGCGGATTTGTTTATGATCTGGGATGCCCTGAAGGCTACTATTGGGGGTAAGATAATCAGCTTTGCGGTTCATAAGAAGAAACAAAAAGAAAGAGCTGGTAGCTTTGGAAGAGGGGCTCTGTGCAGCAGAAAAGGTCTATAACTCTGATCCAATAGCCCAGAACAGAGAAACTGTAGATCAGGCCAAACGTGCACTTGATTCTAAACTAAGACACAATGCAGAAAAAAATATTTTTTATACAAGGCAAGCATTCTGGGAGCATGGAGAAAGGGCCGGATCTCTGTTGGCCAATCGTTTAAAAGCTAATGTTGATAGCAGACAAGTTCTAATGATTGGAGACCGTGGGAATAAAATAAGGAGGAAAAATGAAAAGATTGTTGAGTGTTTCAGACTTATTGTGAGATTCCTTACTCCTCAAATATTCTTAGACCAATATGACACATTTACTTTTTTTGGATAAGGTGGATATTCCAACTATGAAGGTTGAGGAATATGATCTTTTTTAGACAAAGAAGGAACACTGGAGGAGATGTTGGAAGCTGTTCAGAACATACTTGGGTTTTGTTCCCTCTTTAGGGATAGGTTTTGGACAGTTCTCCTTGATACATTTCCTTATACTCTGGGCTAAACATGCATGCCTCTCTGAGTCTTGTAACCCAGGCTTTCTTAGTTTGAGTATGCCTGGTTACCATGTGACCTTTCCCCTCTTCTGGGGTTTCTCATTTTGATGGTCTCTTCGCCAATTTTGTTCATAGGATATTTTGATTTCCCATTTGTAAATACTGGACTTTATCTCTGGCTTTCTCTGCTCTTTACTTCCTAAGTCATGGGGTGCTTTCTCCTCTTCCCATGGTATTCGTGCCCAGTCTCCAATTACTTTTATTTCTAGTCAATAAGGGAGGACCAAGGACTCTGATGGCTCCATGATATCAGCCTGAGCATGTCCTCCATTTCCTTCTCTATGATCTTCCTCCTGACTTCAGGTATCCTGTAGGGTTTTAGGTCAACAGTCTTCCCTGCCTCTTTTCGGATGTAATGGAAGAAGTTAGCAACTCCACCTGGTGATTCCGAAAATACTTTGGGTAATTGAGACAGTAAGTCGCCATGGTCTTCCTTTTGGGAACGTGGCAAGTCTGGGGAAAACAATGTGTTTTCCATTTCATAGTCCGTATGTAGAGCGGCCATAGTAACTGTATTGGCCTCACTATGTTCTACTTTACATTCCTGAAGCGGGTTAACATAATAGACTTGTGTGTTTTGCCATCTACGTGGTTAAGATGTGAGGTAGTTTATGGGACCTTTTTTCTAGGACTTAATAGGGTCCATACCACTTGGAAATCATTTTATTCTCTGTTGTTGGAAGGAGAACTAAGACTCATTGTACCCCTGATCATTTTCGGTCAGACAGTGTGTTTATTATAGACTGCTTGTTGTTTTTGGTATTGTCCTAAGTGTGTTTTTATTTTTTTTTACAATTTCTCTTACCGCTGTCATATGGGTTTTACATTTTTGGGTGGTTTTGGAAATCAGCAAGATGGCCACCTCTTTCTCTCCAGGTTTCTTTTCGCATGCTGAGGTTCCCTCTAATAGAATAACTCAAAAGGGGAATATCCACGGGTTGTTTGTGGGGTCTTCCAGACAGCAAACAAAGCCCAGGGTATCATGATATGCCAGTTCGGCCTGTCGAATTCCACCAGCTTCTACAAGATTCTTTTTAATGTCTGATTAAATCATTCTACCAAGCCATCTGTCGGATGGTAGACCGTCCATAGGTTTTTGATATTAAGCAACTCCTTGACTTCCTGCATTAGGCAGGGCATACATGTAGTGCCTTGTTCAGTAAGGGTCTCCTTCAGAATTCCTACCCTTGATAAAAAGGCTAATAGATGTTTTAATATCTGTTGTGTAGTGTTGTTACAAATGGGAAATGCTTCTGGATGTCAGGTGGCATAGTTCACAATCACTAGAATAAAGCGTTTTCCCAATTTAGCTGTTTCCAGTGGATCTACTATGTCCATTGCTATCCTAGAGAAATGGACTTCAATGATTGAAAACATAATGTTTGACTCAGGCAAGAATTCCTGGCCAGTAGAATCTGGGTATTATCTGACTCTGGGTTTCCCCCACCCCTTGATGAGCCGCTTTCGAATGTGAATTGTATGGAACACAAGTGTTTAGTGAGCCAGCTAGAAGACAATCCTTCTATGGCTTCCGGGAACCTCGAATTGGGTTCGGTATACGCCCTCTCATGTGACATCCCTGCGCTACACCAATCCTTTTTTTATGGAGAGGAAAGGCTTGCTTGGATGCGCCCAGCTTCTTCAGTTGTTATTCTTCCAAAGACCTCTGTGATGACAGTCATTTCGCTGGGCAAAGGCTAGGTTCGGTAATGACTCCATTATCCAGAGATCTGCCTCACCAAATCCTCTTGAACCTATTTCAGTCTCTTTTAACATCTCTACCTTTTGGGGTATTGGAAAGAAGGTTTTTTCTAGAATCTCTTGTGCTATGTTCTCCCCTCTTTCACTGTTTAGGGATTATTCCCGTGATTGCGTAATAATTCTGATATCTCCCCTAAAATCAGGTACAATGACGCTTGCCAACCCATATCTCCAGGCCAATCCTGATTTTGAGGTTAGCCTAATAGGTTCTTGTGGGAGGGGCCAGGGTAAGACCTGTGGGTATCAAGTGCCTCTCTCCTGGTGGAATGAACTTTGTAAGTCATATCCTATGGACTCCTCCATGGCTACTCTAGGGCTTTAAGCTTTGGGACTTAGCTTAGTAAACAGCTCGGGTCCCCAGTTTCTGTCAGTTGACACACATCCCACTTCCAACACCAAATGTGGCGGGTTAGAGGAGTCTGAGACATTAAGGAAATTTTGACTGATGGTTAATACAATGATAAGAATAAGGACTATATTTCCCTACTGCTAGAGAGTATTCCTGCCTCTAAATAATCTAAAGGTGCTTGTCAGTCATCACGGAATCCCCAAATGAATAGGTCCACGGTCTAAATGAACTCTAAATAACTCCACCACTAAGTTTACTAACTTAAATGAGACCAAGAACAATGTCTCTTCTCCTGGTTGTTTCTTATAGATATGTCTCTTCCTTATTCCAAGGATTTCTTACCAGCGGCTTTGAACAGTCTCTTGACACCTCCTGGATAAGTTCTTCTAATTTGTTCAGAACATACTTAGATTTTGTTCCCTCTTTAGGGGGAGGTTTTCAACAGTTCTCCTTGATGCACTTCTTATACTCATTCCAATGTCTCTCTGCTTTTCTTGTTCATAGGATATTTTGATTCCCCATTCGTAATTATGGACTTTATCTCTGGCTTTCTCCATTCTTCAATTCTTAAGTCATGGGGCACTTTTCCCCTCTCTTCCCATGGTATTCATGCCGAATCTCTAGTTACTCGTATTTATAGTTTTTTTGTTATTCTCCTTATCGTGTTTTCATACCTCCAGTTAAACCAGTTATATATTCAGTATCTTGTCTCGCTTTGAAAAGTTCTTATCTTTTCATAATGGCGCCCTGGTGGCCTCACACTCTTCCCGTTCTTCCCATTCCTTCTTCCTGTGCAGGGGAACGTGGTGCGGCTCGGCACTCGCTCAGGTCCTTTCCTTCTGCTTTGGATTTCGTGATTTCCAGTATCGCCGGCTTTCTGTTCCCGGCCTTCTCTCTCGTTGCTGCCATGTTCGGGTTTGGGCACTGGGGAGCTTTGCACACACTCCCCTCTGTGATCGTTTTGGTACGATTTGCCAGGCGTACTGCTCAACAGGATGCCATGGCCACGCCACCACCATGCCTAGGAATTCCTTCTCCTGGCAGAAAACAGCTTCTCTGTTCTCACAAACGTCAGGCCTCTGGTGTTTCAACTTGCTTGCTTGAAAGATGTGGGCTCTGCGGCTCTCCTCGGTTCTGCTCTCCAAGGCGCTCTGTTCTCAAGGGACTTCCCCCTGCTTGCAATCCTCCCTCTCCCTCTTCACCCTGCTAGTCCCTTTTAAACATAAGTCTCTCCTTAAAGAGACAGGTTCCTTTCCTTTTCCAAAATAGTTTGTTTCAGCATTGTTTTTGGCCAAACACCAAGATGCCAGAGTACTCTTCATTGCAGGTAGGCCATGTACGCTAGTGGAGGTTTTAGGGAGTTTGTCACAGGAACGGGAGTTTGTGTTCCCTAAGGGGAGTCTCTGCAAGTGAGGTCCTACTTGCCCAGATCCCTAGGGAGGGTCTTGCAGAGCAGGCTCACCTCCCTATCCCCAAAGGGTGAGGTTCCCCCTTGGGGAGAAGGGGCAAATACCCTCGATTCATCCTAGTTGCCTTAGGCCTATTCTATAAAATGTGCCCTCTGAACAATAGTCCCGGAAAACTAGCTAAATAGTTAAGCTTGCAGATATTTTCAAGAGGTTCCTCACGAAGACTGGTTAGTGTCCCTATCATCCATGCATTGATGTAGCCATCCACGCACACAAGTAGTTCATGTTAATCCTGTGCAGTTGAAAATGCTATCCTTTTGGCTTCCATCAGCACCTGAATCTTTACAAAGGCCTTTGCCAGTGGTGAATTTTTAAAACAGCAGAAAAGGCATCAGTCTTCCAGTGCTTGAATGACAGGCTTTTGAAAGCAATGTTTCTGGGGATAGTTTCTGCTCACCTAATAAAAAAACACACTTGTCAGTGTTCTATGAATTTTTTTGAAAATATGTGGATTGCCCCAAACAAAATTATTTGTTCAGTTTGGAGCACTCGAGAGGAAGGGTTTCTTCCCACTCAGACACCTTCCCTCCTCACGCCCTGTTGAGTGCTTAATTAGGGACTGGTTGGCTGAGACAGTATACCCATTGAATTTACAGAAGAACTATTTTGAATTCTATTACAAGACCGGAGACGAGCAATATGTTTAATCTCCTTTAATCTGCTTAAAAACAGCTTTTTAAATCTTCCTTTTTAGTATCAAAACTTTTGTTTTCATTTTTTTTTTTACACAAGCCCAACTGGCTTGAAAACAAAGAAACAAACAAAATAACATGACTGACAGTAAAGGTGATCCTACATCTCCCATGATCCTTCTCCTGCCGAGTAGTCCAAGCCTCTATCCTGTGGAACAAAGAGGGCTCCTTCCCTAGTATAAGTCTCTGTCAGTGTAGGTACATTCTTCTTTTTTTCTGCTTTTCGACAGCTAAGTACCATATAATTGTCATACCTCTTATCAGTCGCACGTTCGCATTTAGTGTAACGCTGTGATTTCAAAGCTTTCATAAGGTTTAACCAACGCGCAGAGTTATGTACCCAGCGCGAGTAGTGAAAGTTAAGGAACAAATTTATATTTGCAAAATGTAGCCACGTGTGAGCGTCTTACTTTATAAAACCTCTATTTCATAACGTGGCCCGCGAGCAATCTCGCTCGCACTCGGGCAGCTTTCTTTCCAGTTTGAAGTATGCACTTAGTATTCGCGCCAAGATTCCGAGGCCTGAGGGGACGTGCGATCAGTATGATGCACTATCTAGGAATGTGCATGCGCAGGGGCAGTATCTCCAACGTTCGTTAACACGGGAGAGAGCTCCGATCTGCCACAGAGCTATCAGCGTGTATGCAAGCTCGTTTGAACTCTATTTTCCAACGTTCCTGTCGACATAAAGAGGCTGAGGGCAAATTGAATGCTCATAGAAAAAATAAAATATATATATATATATATATATATATATACATATATATATATATATATATATATATATATATATATATAATATTATCACGAATCAGGAACGCGTGACCTGACACTACTGTGACTAGAGCAGGTCACTTGAACAGAGGCCGTGAGTCTGTGGCTGCATCACCCCCACCACAAGAACCCCTCATTAATTCAATTGATCATGGCCTCAGACAGACCAGAGGAATACTGGGCTGATTACAGTGACCAGGAAGCAGAAATGCAGGAGGAGGAGATGGACTTATCCCTAAGCTTCAAAAAAGTTTTGGGAGAGCCGCTGGTCAAAGCAGTAGCACAGGGGGTGCAGCCCATTCAGGACAGACTAATGGTCCTAGAAGAAATATTGGGCACCATAGCTGGCTCGCAAGATGACCCAGGTGAGGGGACCTCCACTACACAGCCTCTAGAGAACTATACAAGGGGAGTAAAGTCACCCGGAAGAGAAAGCTCTCTTCTACCCCCCCCCCCCCCGGACCCTATCACGGGGAATACAGAGAAGCCCCAGGAGGCTTCTGATGCCTTCAACAGACTTAAAAAGGCTTTCCTGGCCAAAGCATCAGCCGTGCCCAGCCTCGTACCCCCTACCCCAGGGGCTGATAATCCAGGGGAAGTTCTGTCATCCTCTGACGAATTCGGACAGGAAGAGGGTCAAGAGGAGGATGTATTTAGCCTCGATAAAGAGAGCATTAAAGAGCTAGATGACAAAGCCAGCCTAGTGGAGGGGCCCCAAGACGAAGACAGATCAAGTATGTTCGAACCTGAGTCCATTAGGCACCCTAGGTCAACAGAATGGACTCCGCTCCTAGAGTCGCAATTTATATGTCGCAAAAGATAAGAAAACCATTGGAGAAGGAAACCAGGTTTAGACTCAGAGCGGAGTGCCCCAGACCAGAGCTAGCCGGTAAGGTGGCGGATACTCTCGAACTTGATCTGAAGATGCTCACATTCGTCACGAAGCCCAACAAAGACACCCGGAGGGGAATTGGACCGAACATGGCGGTCCTGTTAGGACAAGATCCTGGACCTCACAGGCCCGATCGCCAAGATAATGGATCTACCGGAGAGATCCAACGACACAGGAGACCCAGTGGACCCCTTTATTTTAGCAGGCTGGGCCCAACGGGCGGTGTGTCTGCTCGGAAACGCTAACAGCGCAATCTCAGCTGAGAGAAGATCTATGTTTTGAAGATAGATAATAAATTGGGGGACCTGGCATCATATGAAGCAGGCGAAGGGGCGCAAGGCCTCCTCTTTGGCGACACGTTCGTCAAGGAGATGAACAAATTTGTAGGTACCTACATCACACTCAAAGGCCCAAGCTTCAATAAGAAAAGTGTCCCAGGACAAGTTTTTGCAGAGGCTGGTCGCTTCAGAGGTCGATCAACCGGCCGGTATAATTCCAATAGAAGACCTCAAGGTCCGAGGGCCCAGTACTGGGAGTCACGACAACAGGACGCCCTTTTCCCCAAAAGGACCAGAGGTTTAAGAGGTCGCCGATGCAAAGGATACTTCAGGCAGCAACACCTCAGGTGAGATAGCATGCGCGGCATACCCCCCAGTAGGAGGGAGAACCTTGCTTTTTATGCACAATTGGCAAGAGCTTTCATCAGACGCGTGGGTATTGCAGACTGCGCAGGGATTCCACCTAGAGTTTATAGAAACCCCTCTGCAGACAGTCCCACCACAGCGCATGCACACGTCTCAAGCAGAGAAGCGAGTGTTAGATTTAGAGATCCAAGCGCTGGCGAGCAAGCAAGCAATAGAGAGGGCTCAGCAACACTCAGCAGGTTTTGTAAGCAACATGTTTCTAGTTCACCGCAAGGGCAAGGTTCGACCAGTTATCAATCTAAAGGAGTTGAACAGCTGGATATTATACAGGCACTTCAAGATGGAGGGAATCCATCTTCTAGCAGACCTTCTACGAAAGAACGATTGGCTGGCACGCATAGATTTAAGACGCCTATCTGACGATCCCTGTCGCGGCTCAGTTCAGACAGTTCTTGCAATTCAGCTGGTGGGACGAGATATGGCAGTTCAAGACTCTGCCGTTCGGCTTAGCCTCAGCCCTGTGGGCCTTTACCAAGCTACTGAGGCCCCTAGCGACCACTCTGCGGGACCGGGGAATTCGGATGATCATCTATCTGGACGACATCCTATTTATGTCAGAAGACAAGGAAAGGTTGCACAGTCCGGTCCAATGGGCAGCGTCTCTAATCTCAGGGCTGGGATTTCTCATCAGCATCGAGAAATCATCGCTGAAGCCCTCCAGGAGGCTGGAGTTTCTAGGTTTTACTATAGATACCAAGAAAGCCATCTTGGAGCTCCCTCCGAGCAAGATAAGGGCGATCAAGAAGGATTTAAGGACAGCCCTAAGGAAGCCAGTTATATCGCTTCGGAATCTAGCCAGGATAGTGGGTCTCATGGCAGCTTCCATCCAAACTATTTTCCTGGGTCCTCTGCATTATCGAGCCCTGCAAAGGCTCAAGATCAGATACCTACAGAAAGGATGGAGATATCACCGGCTAGTGACCTTAGACGAGGACAGCAAGACCGAGCTACGTTGGTGGCTTCACAACATGGAAGCCTGGAAGAACGGTCGAGTGTCATGATGCCTACCTCCAAGGAGCCAGGTCCGACCCAGCAACCCCAGAGGCAGGCATCATTCCCCCCAGGGAAGTGCCAGCGGGCCCAAGCTGGGGCCCTTTGGACACAGTCCTGGCGCCTTAGGCGCCAGGCTCATGTTGGACCCCTGTCCTGGCGCCTTAGGCGCCAGGCTCATAAAGCGAGACATGTGTTCAAGTGTTTTAATGTGCACTTACCTGATGCAGACCATGCTGCTACATCCAGGCCCTCTTGAGGCCTGAATGGAACTACTTTACCTGTGGGACTACTTTCCACCTGGGTGTGGTCGGGGAAGGATACATACCTGATCGGTGGAAGGATACATACCTGGAACTTCTTCCAAAGCTATTTAAACCACGCCCGATCAGCAACTCACGCTTCGCGTTGTTCTGCTCCTCGCAGCTGGACGCTCACCGTGTCAGCTCCTGCATCTGGACTTCAGCCACGCCTGTCAGCATCCTGGGTCACCTGCAAAGGGAGATAAGAGAGAATTGGAAGAGAAAGAAGACCTTACCTGCTAAAGCTGCAGCACGGAGACATCACACCGACGATCCTGAAAGGGAAGACATCATTTTAAAAGCATTTCACTTCGATCGCTGCAGCACTGCATTTCACTCACCTTTCCTGGGCGCCTCCATCTTCAGCAGCGATCATCCGGATCCGCACCCACTTCCCAGAGCCTAGAGAGAAAAAGACAAGAAAACAAGGTGAGAGAAGGAAGGGAAATAGGAAAAGCTCAGTTTCCTTCTAAGACTTACCTGTTGGGTCATTCCCATTTCATTTCGGGTCCTGCCGCTTCCTGGCATTCCGGACCCCGGCCCCTATGGGGAAAAAAGCCAAAGACATTGAATGAGCGAATGCAAAGACATTACCTGAACGCTCATCCAGACCTTACCTGTCATTTACTGGAACTGCACGTTTCACTTCGGGTCGGCGCCATATCTCCGGCATTCCGAACCCCGGCCCTAAGGGGAAAAAGACATAAGCATTAGCGCTTGCTGCAATAAGACAATGAACATTATTATTAAGCTTGAACTTTTGAACTTGCAACAGAACTCTTACAGCGCCTCACCTGAATAGTCAAGCTTATTTTGAACTCCCATCAAACCTCAATCCAGTGAAGTAACTGGGTTTCAACGCGCCCCTGCATCAGAAGCAGGATGGAGAACTCATCCTTCCAGACCCTAAGGTGAGACTTCACGGGGAATCGTAGAAGGGTATCGTGGAGGGTTGGAAGGGAGTGGGAGGCTTGAGCATTATTCCGTCAGTAGGTAATACTCCCTTTTCACGCACAGGGGAATATTCCTGCGAGCCAGAAAAGCCAGAGTAGAGGGGCCCTTCCTGTCCATCTTCAGAGTCCTGCGCTTCACCATTGAAGAAGCATCAGCACTCGAAGCCAGACCTGCGCCTCTGTGGGAATCAGGTGAGCGTGACATCGAGCGATCTTCAGAGATCTGCCGGAGATGACCATAGAATCGGACGGCAGCAGATAAGGTTGGGGAACCAGGTGCGGTCACACAAACAGGAGAAAAGTGGTCTCAAGAGGAACTAACACTACACATCAACTGCCTGGAGCCCCTAGCGGGTTCCTTCGCAGTCAGAGCCTTCACCAAAGACAGAGCACAGTGTTGCATCCTTTTAAGGATGGACAATACATCAGCGGTGTTGTATATCAACAAGCTGGGAGGCACGAAGTCCAAGATCTTAGCAGAGTTAGCCAAGGATTTCTGGCATTCCTGTCTAGAAAGGGAAATAGCGGTCAAGGCAGAATATTTACCGGGAGTAAAGAATTCTGTAGCAGATTGGAACTCCCGATACCTGGTAGACTCGAGCGACTGGAGGCTACATAGGTCAGCCTTCGAGAGGATTCAACAGAGATGCAAACAAATCTCTTTGCATCGAGACTGAATGCGCAGCTGCCGAGATACCTCAGCTGGAGACTGGACCCGGACGCGACATGGACGGATGCGTTCCTGCACTACTGGGGAGATGACACACATTACGCCTTTCCCCCATTTGCGATGCTGGCGAGGGCACTAGCAATGGTGCGCAGGGACAAGGCGGAACTGGTGATAGTGACACCAGAATGGAAATCGCAAGCATGGTTTCCAGTTCTGATGAAACTTTCCACGGATTTCCCCCGGAGGATTTCTCACAGGTCGGATCTCTTTTTGGATCCGGCAGGAGCTCCCCACCCTCTAATCCAGGATCAGACGCTGACTCTCTTGGCCTGCAGAATTTCAGGCGTAGATGGTGCTTGCCGGGCCTTTCAGAGGAAGCTACAGATCTTATTAGTCTCTCCTGGGCTCCGTCCACAATCAGGAGCTATAATTCCACTTGGCAGGCCTGGGAATTGTAGTGCAGGAATAGTAGTATTTCTCCCATTTCAGCTCCTATAGTTCAAGTCATAAACTTTCTAGCATCACTGACCTTAGCGGGAAAGGCCTTCAGGACAGTAGGAGTGTACAGGTCAGCTATCTCAGCCGGACACGAGCTGGTAGACGGTGCCCCGGTGGGAGAACATCCAGCCGTGGTAAGATTACTTAAAGGAGTGAAAGTAAGCAATCCTCCACTGCCAAAGTATTCCTCACTTTGGGATGTCAGCAAGGTACTTCACCTTTTCGAGCAGTGACCTAGAAATGATTTGTTATCGCGTAGACAGCTGTCAGGGGAACTAGCCATGTTACTATGCTTAGTATCTTGCAGAAGAGTCTCAGACGTTAAAGCGCTTGAGATCAACAGGAAAATATTTTATCCTGAAGGAGTGGTATTTAATATCGCGCAGCGTACTAAGACCAATTCCAAGGTTATTACCTACCCTTATTTCCCTGATAACAGCAAGCTTTGCGTAGCTCAATGCATAAAAACGTATAAGGCAGCAACGGCGGATCTGAGACCAACAGAGGTAACGCAGCTACTGATAGCGCGCAGGAGACCTTATAAGGCAGTGGCGCTAGCTACTATAGCTAGGTGGGTGAAGGAAGTAATGCAGCTAGCAGGCATTGATATTTCAGTGTTTGGGGCCCACTCGGCCACAGGAGCAATGGCTTCCAGAGCTTTTGCAGCCGGAGTTCCGCTACAGGAGATCATGAAAGCGGCTGACTGGTCCAGTGATTCGGTGTTTAGATCATTTTATTTCAAACCAGTCCCAAATATTGCATCAGCAGTTATTCAAAGCTTTGAACAAGCATAATGCTCGCCTCCGGTCTTGTAATAGAATGAAGATTGCCCAAGCGGCCAGCGCAGGAAGTCTTGATTCTATTAAAGACACGGAGGCGAGCATTATCCCACTCTGGGAATTCAAGTATTTAACAGATGATATGTTAAGATAACAGAAATGGATTAGTAAAGAATATTGTATAATAGAGGAGTTGTGATGAATTCCCCTCCCTTACACTGTTGATCTCTTTCCACATAGGAGAGGAGCAGAAGAATTCCCGAGATTGAGCTTCTAGCAGAGCATCAGGGAACATCAAAGAAGATGCCAGAGTAGAGAAGACAGCGAGCTCTTTATCAGACTGTGATATAGACTGTTTTGTTTATAGGGTTAGCAGTTCAAAGATAGACAAAGAAGAGGAATGTACCTACACTGACAGAGACTTATAATAGGGAAGGAGCCCTCATTGGTCCGCAGGATGGAGGCTTGGACTACTAGGCAGGAGAAGGATCATGGGAGATGTAGGATCACCTTTACTGTCAGTCATGTTATTTTGTTTGTTTCTTTGTTTTCAAGCCAGTTGGGCTTGTTTAAAAAAAAAAAAGTTGATACTAAAAAAGGAAAATTTAAAAAGCTGTTGTTAAGCAGATTAAAGGAGATTAAGCATAATGCTCGCCTCTGTGTCTTTAATAGAATCAAGACTTCCTGTGCTGGCCACTTGGGCAATCTTCATTATTGGCTGTTGCTGATTGGGTCAGATTAACACATGGGCCCATTGCCTATTGCAGCATATGTAGTCTGATGCAAGTTTTGTTGGGTAGAACTTTGTGCAGTTATTTCAAAGAGTATGTGGCATCGTTGGTTAGCTGACTTTGATATTGTTTTCTTGCTGAAGATTATTGTCTCAGTTTCTGTCAGTTTCCCTTCCAGTCTTTTTTGTGAAATATATATTCAGCATCAGAGTAATCACGGTTTACATTGGCTATTAAGAGACTTTTAATATTAAGCGTGCAAGACAAAATGTGTCATTCCACAAGGGCGGAAGGTTGCAAATGCAGTATTTTTATTTATTTATCTGGATTTGTATGGCGCACATCTGCCCGGGGGCATCGTGGCGCTGAAAGCTGTCTTACTTGTTACAGGCATATATGGTGAATATATAGATACAATGCAGAGCATAGATGCATATTTTCATACATTGAGGTTATTTACATACAGTAGTGAAAATAAATTAGGACAGGTAGGGAGGGGTTAGTTAAACAGTGTGGTTTTGAGTAGTCTACGGAAGGCATGGTATGATTTTTCGTTCCTTAAGGCGGTAGGGAGTGCGTTCCAGTTTTGGGTGCTAGGTGTTGAAAGCTGGAACCTCCGGCTTTACTTCTTTTGAATGTGGGTACGTAGGTCTGGTTAGTCAAGTGTGACCTGGTGGGTCTAGTGGATGTATTAATGGTGATTCTTTCAGAAAGATAGGGTGGAGCATTGGCAGAGAGGCATCTGTGGTTGATGGCCATGGATTTGAATAGTATGCGTTCCTTTATAGGTAACCAGTGGGCTTCTTTTCTGGCTTGGGAGATGTGCTCCCCTTTTGGTATGCTTAGGGCTGCTCTTAGAGCATTGTTTTGTATGACTTGCATTTTTTTTATGTTTTGTGCAGATGTGCCCAGGAAGAGGGCATTGCAGTAGTCCAGTTTGGTACCTACTGTGGCTTTGGATACAGCCAGGTGGTTTTTAGAGGATAGGAAAGGTTTAACGCATTAATTACCTTAGTGGTAAGTGCTGCAGAGGAGGCTATGGCATTGACTTGCCGTGTCAGAGAGGGAGTGGAGTAAAGATATACTCCTAGCGTTTTTACTGTAGTGGAGACTGTGATGGTGGAGTTGTCTACGTTAAAGGATTTGTATTGCGGCAGGAGTTTTAGTGTTTCTTTAGTGCCAACTAGTAGGATCTCTGTTTTGTCCCCGTTTAGGCAGAAGCTGCCATCCAAGTTTGGATGGCTGTGTATATCTTGGTTAATGCTGCAGCATCTTGTTCATAGACACCTGTAAGAGCAGGGGTGCCACTATCCACTAGTGAAGCACCTCCAGACAAAGAAGGCAAAAAACTCTACGCACTGGGGAAGAGAATCACGACCTCCGCCGCCTTCTCTACTAGAATTGCTAATAACAACTCACTTTTAGCTAGCTACGCAGCTCCCTCATAAATAAACCCATTGAACAGACGCATCTGTTTGGGAAAGCAGTAGATGAGGCCCTAGAACATGCTAAAAAAGAGTTTGATACCATCAAGACTCTTGATCAAATTTCTAGGCCCCCTAACAGGCGAGGCTATAGTAATAAACGCTCCTTTCGTGGCCAAAGACAGCAGCAGAACCAACAACAACAATATTACTCTGGCTCCAACTGGACCACTAACCAGGGTAACACCCAGTTCAGTCAGAGGCCAACGCCGTGGCAAAGGAAGAGGTCGTGGCTCCAGCCCCAGAGGTTCCACGGCCAATACCAGCAAATGACCCGAAAATTCGGGTCCCCTCCCATGCATCACCGGTCGGGGGCCGGCTAACATCGTTCCTTTCAGCATGGGAGGGAATCACGTCAGACCGTTGGGTATTATCCACCATAGCCCACGGATACTGCATCGAGTTCAACGGTTCCCCGAAGTACAAACCCCCACGGAACCGACGCATGACACCGCAACACCTCTCCATTCTTCTTCAAGAGGTGGAAGAACTACTGAAGAAAGAAGCTATAGAGCCCGTCCCCCTATCACAGGTAACAGAAGGTATTTATTCAGTGTACTTCCTTGTACCCAAAAAGGATTTAACCATGCGCCCTGTATTAGATCTGCGCCCAGCAAACATATTTGTCAAACCCCAAAAGTTTCGTATGGTGACCTTACAGGAGGTAATCCCACTGTTATCACAAGGGGATTACATGACAACACTGGACATGAAAGATGCATACTTTCATATTTTAATGTTGACATCGCACAGAAAATACCTCAGGTTCAAAATAGAGGACAAACACTACCAGTTCAGAGTACTACCCTTCGGGATAGCATCTGCACCAAGGGTATTCACGAAAGTACTGGCAGTGGCAGCGGCCCACCTGCGCAGATTATCCATCCCGGTATACCCTTACCTCGACGACTGTCTCATAACAGGGGATTCTTACGAAACATGCTTCTCCAATACCCAAAAGACCGTAGACCTTTTGTCCCAACTGGGCTTCTCCATCAACGAAAAGAAGTCCAGCTTAGACCCCAGCCAAACCAAACAATTCCTAGGGGCTCTAATTCGAACAAAGGACGGCCTCGTATTCCCCTCCAACGAGAGGGTCCAAAACATGCTGTTTCAAATTCCCCATTATGTAGCAGGCCGAGAGGTGACGGTACGCAAAGCAATGCGCTTGCTAGGGATGATGGCGTCATGTATTTATTTGGTACCTCACGCGCGCCTGCACATGCGCCCAATGCAAGAGTGGCTCTACAGCCAGTGGTGTCAGGCCAGCGGACAATGGGACGATCTAGTGGTGGTCTCGCAGGCCTTGGTTCTCTCGCTACGGTGGTGGACAAAAGAAAACCTGTTATTAGGGAAAACTTTTGCCACACCCGCAGTGGAAGCCACTCTAACCACAGACGCATCCCTTACAGGATGGGGGGCTCACCTATCCCATCAGACGGCCCACGGAGTTTGGACTCCGAGCTTAGCATCCAAGCATATAAACCTGCTGGAACTACTAGCGGTGTTCAAAGCACTGAAAGCCTTTCAGAAACAGCTACAAGGAAAGACAGTGATGGTCCTCACAGACAGCACCACAGCCATGTACTACCTCAACAAGCAAGGAGGCACTCACTCTCCAGGACTGTCCAAACTGTCCCAGAATATATGGAAGTGGGCTCTCAGACACAACATGTTCCTACTGTCACAACATGTACCAGGGGAACTCAATCTTCTAGCAGACAAACTCAGCAGAGACTTCCCCCTGCCCGGAGAGTACGAATGGCAATTACACAAAGACATCGTCTTAGACGTCTTCACTCAATGGGGATTCCCGGAAATAGACCTGTTCGCAACTCTGGAAAACTCACAATGCCAAAGTTACGCCTCCAGGTACCCCCAGAACCAGTCCAAGGGGAACTGTCTGTCGATTCTATGGTCAGGGAAATTTGTTTACGCCTTTCCCCTGACTCCCCTTCTCAACAAAGTGGTGCACAAGATGCATCAGGAGCAGGTTACAATGATACTAGTGGCCCCAATGTGGGCCCGGCAGCCATGGTTCGCTCACTTGATGGAGATGTCCCTATCTCCCCCAGTGAAACTTCCCTGCCCGTACAACATGCTGTCACAAGACAAGGGCAGAACACTGCATCCATGCCCTCAGACCATGAATTTAGCAGCCTGGCTCCTGAGATCATAGAATTTGGACATTTACAACTCCCACAGAGATGTATGGACATCCTCAGGGAAGCCAGAAAACCTAATACTCGACACTGCTATTCTAGCAAATGGAAAAGATTCGTTATCTGGTGTAGAGGTACTAGCATCAACCCAGTTGACTGCTCTCCTACTGACATTATTCTATACTTGACCCATTTACTGGATTCAGGTTTAGTGTTCAATTCCATTAAAGTCCACCTAGCGGCACTTTCTGCATACACCACTTCCCATCTTAAAGTGTGGTGGTGGAAGATACCAGTTATCAAAGCCTTCATGGAGGGGGTAAAGAGGATACACCCTCCGATAGCTAACCCAGCTCCCGGATGGGACTTAAATGTGGTACTTTCCAGACTCATGGGCCCTCCCTTCGAACCCATGCACAAGGCAACTCTTAAAGATATCACCCTTAAGACTGCTTTCCTAATAGCTATCACCTCCATTAGGAGAGTAAGTGAACTACAGGCTCTTTCTGTACTAGACCCCTTCGTAACAGTTCACAAAGATAAGGTGGTTCTGCGCACACACCCAAGGTTTGCACCTAAATTCATCTCGAAATTTCATGTAAACCAAACTATAGAACTACCAACGTTCTTTCAAAACCCTTCCAGCTCGGGAGAAAAAAGTCTGCATACACTAGATGTACGCAGAGCTGTCATGTTCTACATGGAAAGAACCAGACCACTGAGAAAGACTAATCAGTTCTTTGTCTCGGTGGCAGCAGGAAGAGAAGGAGATGCGGTCTCAAAATCCACTATATCTAGATGGATTGTTCAATGCATCACTCTCTGTTACACTCTTGCTAAGAGAGAACTACCCTTCAAGCCAAGAGCACATTCCACTCGAGGCACGGGGGCTTCCATAGCATTCATTGCAAATGTTCCCCTTGAGTCCATCTGCAAAGCGGCAACCTGGAGTTCTGTGCACACATTTACAAAACACTACTGTCTAGATGCACACTCTAGATCTGATTCCCAGGTTGGGCAGGCAGTATTAAGACATCTTTTTTCTACTGTTCCTTCTCATAACCCACCGCCAACTCCGGGTACTGCTCGCTAGTCTATGCACAGCATGTGATTCTAAGCAGATTAACAAACATCAGAAGACAATGCATTACTTACCGTAAAAGCATTTCTGATGGTTGTATCTGCTTAGATTCACATGCGCCCACCCTTCCTCCCCGCTCGGATGGAAGGAACATAGACATCCTTTTATAGATATTTCTCTCTTTTCTGTACTCACTCACAGCTAAAAGGCTCCCTCAGGGCAGAAAAATACAAACAGAGGGACCTCGACGCGTGAGGGATTGTGGGTACAACGCACGTCACTATAGGGATAGTGTTACAGACACGCCTTGTCGACGTCCCCTTTTCGACTACGAAAAACAAAATGCAATACTCCGCAGTGACCACTGGATGTCAGACCTATGCACAGCATGTGAATCTAAGCAGATACAACCATCAGAAATGCTTTTACGGTAAGTAATGCATTGTCATATCTGCTGTCTTCTCTCATCGACTTCCATCCTTGAGAGCGGAGCTCGCTGCCATCCCAGCTCCCTGTGTTCCAGCACAGGCATGTTATGGGGTGGATACCGATCCATTTTCCATGTCTCGTGAGCTGCACCACTGTTGCCGCTGTCCTGTTCCAGCGAGTAGCTTCAATATCGCTGCCATGTAGTCCTGGGTGAGTCTCTTCTTCTGTGGATCACCACATTTTCTAGTTTCTGCATGAAACAATGGATACCATCTATGGGAGTAAGATGTAAGTGTACAAAAGGCCAAGCTGTTTCTTTGTGGTGTTTTTGCTTTTTTTGCTAATAATTTAATCTGGTTGTTGGATTCTCACATGAAAGGCTGAATGAGTGTTTCCGAATGCTTTCCCACTTAATATTACTGTCCTTGAACCGAGGACATGGTTGCTCAACTAGCCTGGTTATTTGTAGCAAATTGTTTAAGCACATTAATCTGTCCTGTGCGCACACTCCGATAATGACCAAGAAGTGCTCTATCTGGTTCTCACACTGGAAAATGTGGCCTTGTTTATGATGGGCAAACCAGCAGTCTAAATTGAATTCCTTTGATTTGCCTTACTAAATGTGGTATTCGCAACTATACCTGCCAGAATTACTTGACCACTACTGAGAGCTATAATGAAACTTAAGGGGTATCCTCCTCTTGATATGCTAACTTATCAGCGGAAGGCTTAATAGTCACTTGCCCCACTGTGGGGAGAACATATCTCCCAGTCAGGCATAACCACTACTGTATTGGCAATACTGGCATAATATTTTGTTTGAGCCTCGCCTAATGGTTTACTACTGAGGACCTGGAAGATCTCCTTCTGTCAGACTTCACTTCAATTCTTTAAGCCAGTAGACACTATGATTTTAGGCTTCAAAGTTCCACTTGATCCTCACAAGGTGAGGTTCTAATGAGGACATGATGTTCACCCACAGGGATCAAAATAAGTATTTGATGAGCGGGAGCAAAAACAGCTCTTGGTTATTGAGCGGGAGTTGACATCGGTGAACAAAAAATCAAATACAAAATGCATGCGATGCACACTATCTATAACCAATATGCCCATATATTCTTTACTGGGAAAATTAAGTTAATTATCCAAATAATGTATGAGCTACTTTTCTGACCACCTTTCACCAGTCTTTCATATGTTTATATGGAACCTGTTGCCTTGGGACTGGGAGATCTGAAAATTGGCCCCAGGGAGCTGTTACTGTCTGGAAAACCAGGCTCAAAGTGGCCACAAGTAGGAGTTAAATTGTTCCTAGCAATTTCAATCCCTTATTCACAATGACATCTTTATCATTTTCTCCTTTGGTGTCTCACATCATTTCTATGCGGATGACACCCACCTCTTTCTCTCCTTCTCCTCCTTCTCTCCTGATATCCACGAGAAGCTTCCCTCCTGCCTCTCTGCCATTAAATCGTGGATGTCCTCTCACTTCCTTACTCTCAATACCAACAAAACTGAAGTCCTTTTCTTTCCTGCATGCACTCTCCCTCCTCGTTCTCCTCCCACTCTCATTCTTTCCCCCCTCCAACCTCTCCTTCTCTCCCCATGCGCGCAGCCTTGGTCTTTATCTTGACCCCACCTCTCCCTTTCTCACCATATTTCTCATACTGCTAGATCTTGCCGCTTTCACCTCTACAACATCCGTAAATTTTGGTCCTTCCTAACCTTTCACGCCACCAAACTCTTAATCCCCTTACTCATCTTCTTTAGACTCTTCTACTGCTCTACTCTCTTCTTTGGACTCCCCTCCTCTCACCTCTCCCCTCTCAAGTCTATCTACAACTCTGCCATCCGCTCCCTCTGCCTTCTTTCTCCCCATGACTCCATCTCCTATTCTCTCTCCTTTCTAGGCTGGCTCCCATTTCACTCCCAGCTCAATTTCAATTTCCTCTGTCTCGTATTCAAATCCCTCCATGGTCTTGCCCCCCTCCCCCTATCTATCCTCCCGCCTCACTTTCTACACTCTTGCCGGTTCTCTCCGCCCTTCTAATCTCTTCCTACTCTCCTCTCACCCTACACCCTGTGCCCCTTCTCACTTCCGCTCTTCAACTCCTTGCCCCTTTCCACTGGAACCGCCTCCCTCTTTCCATCTGCTCCCCTTCCTCCTTTACTTACTTTCGTACCTCCCTAAAATCCTCTCTTTCACTCACCTCCTTAAAACCCTTTGCTTTCTCCTACTTCTTTTAATATTCTCCCCAACCCCTCCTTTTCCTTTCTTACTTCCTTCCCCCGTTCTCTCTCTCCTTTCTCTCCACTCTCTCCTTCCTAATTTCCTCTACATTTCTCACCCTCTATTCCTTCCTTCTCCTCACTCCCTCTCCCTCCTCTCATACTTCTCTCTCCTTTTCCCCCACCCTTTATCTCTTCTCTCTCCTTGACCCCTCCCTCCTCTTCTTCCCCTACCATAATGTAAATTGTTTTTGTACTACTTTCTGGTTTAATTCAATTGTTATGTAATGCTTGCTGTATATTGTTGGTTCCTCTTGTAAAGCGTTTTGGATTAAAACGCTATACAAATTCAATAAAATACAAATTAACATGTTACACAGGATTCCTCTACCCCTCTCTTCTTTAACAGTACACATTCAAACCTGGCTATAGGGACTTATTTAGATGTTGAAACTCTGACGTGTTTGGTTATTTTCACTAGAACCAAGACACTGACCAATAGATTTCAACCACTACAGGGCAATGTTCCACTCAGGCCTGAAGCTGCTATCTTAAAACGAAGTGTACCTGTGTTTCCAACTGCTTTTTTCCAATTACCCTACCCCCCCTCACCACACTCCAAGGTTGTCTGTGCCCATTCCAACAGTCCTAGTTCTAAAGAAACACCATTTCGGCGAAGTGTAGCAAAGTAAAAGCTGTCTGCAGTCGAACTGGATGTGTTTGTGCCTTTGCTGCTTTAAACAAAGCTCCTTCTTGAATCTCGTCTCCCTTATTCAAACGCACGGGATCCACAAAGCGGAGTGAAGTGTAGCAAAGTGAAAGCTGTCTGCGGTTGGACTGGATGGGTTTGTGCCTTTGCTGCTGAAAACAAAGCTCCTCCTTGAATACCGTCTCCCACATTAAAACTTGCTGGATACGCAAAGCAGAACAAAGTGTAACCAAGTGAAAGCGGTCAGTGAGGTGGTGTGGTCTGTGCAGCACCTCCCTTCTTTAGCAGACCAACTTTGCACCATTCAGAGTAAATGGTGGCAGAAACTCCTGCAGTCGAGTAAGTACATAGAACTGTTACAGCTCCGATTACGTGCCTCAATATTCCATTATTTATTCCTGCTATTTTACTTCAGCTACCATGACGGGGCATACAGGACAGAGAAGCCAAGGGGGAGCTATGCTAGTCACAAAAACTAACAACAGCCCGTCTATAGAAAATGCTCAATCCGGACTGGCTTATTTTGCAAACTGTGTTTCATATCAAGAGGATGAAATAGTCGCTGAACTCTTAAGTAACTTGGGCAAGCACCCCTGTCAGGGGTGCAGCCGGCTGCTGGTGTAATCCAAGGCTCAGATTAGAAGGCAGAAGTGCCCTTAGTGGATTGGCCTTTGGCTCCTATATGTCACCAGCAGAAGAGCAACAAACGCTCACCAATAGTGGGACAAAAAAAATCACTGATTTTAAAACCAAATCCGTATCTAGTTCGAAAGTCTGACTCGTTGCATGGCCTAAAGCCACTGCATTAATATATCACTCTCATGTGAACGATCTGAGCATGATAGATTTCCAGAATCTCTGGTGTTTGACCCTGCTCCTGTTTTGCCTGTTAGTGTTATGCAGCAATCATGCGATGCATCAGTAATTGGTTCACCCACCGACCTTATAGAATTTGCTAGACAAAAGTACAGAGGCGTATCAATCCTTGGAGAAAGGGAGGGACAATCCCTCCAATGGAAGACTGGGACTGCACCAAACCTTGTTGGAAGCCAACGATAGAATTAGTCTAACTTCACCTATTATCTCAGCCTTGAACGTGGTGCTCAGTTCCTTCGTGGCACTATACAATAACATCTACGAAGAGGTCTGGGGCCATTCCAACTTTCTGGATGCTAATGCACAGAAGTTAGACCATATGGGTGACTTAATATGCTTCTCCCCACCCCCGCGTTCCCTGCCAAGCCACTGCACGAGTCTCAAGCCAATTTGGAACTGCTTATTATTGGGTCGCCGGATCCCCCGAAACTTCTACGGCGGCCCAGATACAGATGGGGAATCCTTCCGGTCCCGAGTGGGAGGAAAAATAACTGTGTCATTGAAATGAGTGACGTGGTGGAAACCTGCGCCATTGAGCCCCTTCAGACGGAACAACAGCCCTGCAATTGAAAAAAAGAAATCTAAGAACCAAAAGAGACTATAAAGGAGAAATGTGTCCTCCAGGAAGTATTTGAGAAGTCCACTATTGTGGAATCAATGTTTGGAAGTACCGGCTAGAAAGAAGACACAGTCACTGGACCCATGCTTGGAGTTGTACCACCCAATGAGGCCGCCAGTCATCTCTTTGGTGGAATTGCTACTGAGACTGGCAAACTTGTGAAACTTGCTGTTGGTGTCCAGACCTCTTCCACTTCCACGTCTAGTGCCCAAACAAACCAACTTCCCAACCGCCGCCTAAAAGCACAATCTTCCAGTTAGCAGGAGAGTCCATTGGAGGAATATGTGCGGTCAAGGGTGGACGTGACTATGCAAACTGATGGAGTGGTTGTGTCTCTGTGTGTAAATGCACATCCTTTTTGCGCAGAAACCAAAGTGGTTCAAAATGGAGAATTTCTCTCGGATTGGGCATCAAAGGCATGCAATCACTCCACTTTAGTCGAGTGGACCGCTGCTCTGGGCCAGCAGGGGAAGGCTGGGAAAGTAACAGTGACACTTCATTAAATCCAAAAGTAAATGTTGAATTGGATAGGTTGTTGGGGAGGGTCGTCGAGAGTGGGTGAGAAACCTGCTTTAATAATAGATAGGTCTGGACATGACTGTGGAAGTGTGTAGAATGAAGAAAAAAACATGTCCAATAGGTTTTCTAACAGCCAGATTGCTGATTCCCATTTCTACCTCAGCGTTTCAGGGCACCGCTTCCAGGTCCCTTGGTGTGTTGGGTGGCACCATTGGAGCTGGAGTTGACTTAGATCATTCCACCTATGCTCCCTCCCGAGAGGAACGATGTTTCATTCACTCACCCTCAAAAATGAATAATGAACCGTAAAAATTGTGTATGTCCAGTATTTTGGAGTGTGGTGTAGAAGTCTGTTTAAACAGATCAAATGTTTTAACAATTTTTTCCGAAATTCCAAACTTGAGAGCAATCTCTTCCATTACCATAGAGCGAATACACTTCGCCAATCGATTACACTCAGACGGGTGTGTGATTTATTTTCATTCAAGTTTGGTTATTGGCCTTGTCCTAGCTGAAAGTCCTAAATTAAATGCTCTGATTTTTTTAATTGAAAGATGGTAGCCAATGTACACTCGCATAAATGAGAGGAATAGACCTTCAAGTTCTCTCTGAATATATGGGGCCTGTTGATTTTAGGGACAGAGCGGACCACTGTTCTTATAAACGGGGAGCTGGAGTTGACCTGGCAGCAGTAACATCTGCTTTGTGGAACAAGGGGAGTAAATGGCGTCTGTAGTTGTGACGTGTTGAATGGGATTGCTTTAAAATGTGTTGGAATTCCTCTGGGAGTGTTCATTTGCACACTAATACAGAAGCTTTGGCATGATGAAAGACAACAGCTGTATATTTCTACAGGAGACGTGGTTGATTACTCGCCCAGTATTGGACAGGTATCAGGTTTTTGACTAGGAAGCAAAAGCTGGTCAGACAGGTCGTCCAGCAGACACGCTAATTACGGCGATTCAGACTGTCCATGGTTTGATCGCGGCTGAAATTCCTTATCTTCCTTTTGGAATACTGGCTGTTCAGCTATTTAATGGTGAGCCAATTGCCTCGCTTCTACTTATTAATATTTACTGGCATAAGGGTGTGGATGATCTGGACAACTTTCTCCAACATATCCAAGAATGCATAATTAACTGGAAAAGTGCTAACGTACCTGGTCATGTCTTAGTTGCTGAAGACTTAAATGCTGATTGCCAAATTGTACTTTAGGGGTTGAGTTCAGGGATGTACTTTCGGTATCTGTGCAATTGAATTTGAAAGCCAAAGCAGGCTTAAAATGTAACTTCGATGATGTCTCTAGGGCTGTATTTGCTCAACCATGATGATGTGAACTCCGGAGAACGCTACCCTACCTTGCATAGGGGAAATAGCTCTTCCACTCTGGACTGTGTATTTGTTGAACATCCGTTATTCTGGTCCTGTTTTGAATTTTTAGTTTTTCAAAATTTCTGGAGTGATCACAGCATGGTGAGTGCAAACTTGGCAGTAAACTAAAGCAGAGTCGCGCAAAGTGACCTAACCAATATAGATTTGAATGGTGGGGGGACAGATTAAGATAGACTCCTAAAGCCTCATCTAATCTAAATAGAAACGTATCAAATTCTCTGCAAACGTCCTCCTATGAATGGAAATTGGAATGTTTTGATGTGCATAATTTCAAAACAACGATGATCAATTGTATACACAACACATTCCTTTATTGTCCAGTTCAAGAGAGGAAAGGAAAAGTAACACATGCCCATAAATATGCCAACAAGCTTGTTCTCAGGAGACGGGCCCTCAGAAAGGCACTTAGGTTAATAAGGAATAGTTTGGAAGACCAAGCGGTGAAAAACTGTAAATGTAAAGATCTAAAGCAAAAATATAAAAACCTTTGTAAAAACTGTAGAGCTTCCCTCTTACAGGGTGAGGCTGAGGCAATGGTGCATTTCTTAATTAAAAGGGATGTTCGCTCTTTTTGGGATGTAGCAAACTCACTAGACTTGGTTAAGCCTCTCGGTCAACTGAACGCAGTTCCAGAGAATTCCTGGGCAGAATACTTCAAGGATCTCTACATGAAGAAGGTGCATTCCTTGGACATGACACAGTTTAAACAAGTAGAAATTGATCCAGGTAATCGGATCCCAAAACCCGACTCTAACAACATTTGCACATTAATAAAGAAGGCAAGATTTTCTGGGGCCTGTTGCCTTACTAGATGTGGAAAGCAGAATATTTTCGGCAGTCCAGTATCGACATGTAGAGGACTGGGCTAGGGTAAAAGGGAGATTAGATGGACTTCAAACCACCTTTCATAGGGGATATTCCATGAATATTAGTGGGTTAGTAGTCAGAGAGTTTCAGGAGAGGACACGTGCAGACTGGAATCTGCATATGGACATGGCCTTGATTGGCCTCTCGGCGGCCTTTGACAGGGTAGACCTTGGTAGACAGTTTAAAACTACAGAAATGGGGCCTACCAAGTGGACTTTTACACCTGATCATTGGTTTACATGAAACTTCTGGTATTTATGTGCGCTTGAATCAAGCCGGGGATCTCACACATAGATTTAGAACTGACTCTGGTCTAAGGCAGGGATGCGTTTTAGCTCCCTGCCTTTTTAATCTCTATGTATCAGACATAGGAGAGATGATGAATTTAGCTGCATTTATTGCCCACAAGTTCAAGAAAATCAAGATGTCATGGTTGGCCTATGCGGACGACTTCTTACTCTTAGACTGCTCCAGGATTGGAATGCATAGGTTATTCTCAGCGTTCTCTATTTATGCAGAAGGAAAAGGTTTAATAAACAACCCCCTTGAAACTAAAATCCTGGTGTTGTCGTGGGGTGGATGGGGGGGCGGGAGAGGGTTCCGCTTGTGGCTTCTTCAAGACTCTCCTGTATCCAGCATGGCCACCCTAACATACTAACATACTTGGGATATCACACCTCAGTATATCCATCAATGAGATATACAGGCTTTATTAACTCTAAAAGCGAAAAATATAACAAACCAGCTTGTGACGAGCGATAGAAAACTTTGTAGGTTTTCTATAAAGGTGGCCATTCAATTCTATGAGGGGAAAGGGATTCCCAAATTGACAGTCAGTTTGGAACTTTGGCCGATGGAATCATATTCTTGGCTTGACACCCTTGAGGGCAAGATGTGGAGACAAGTTTTGAGAATTAACAATACTGTCCCGTTGGCAGCAATATGATACAAGCTGGGGATTCTTTCTTTAAGGGCCCAGGTCCAGTGGTTCTCTCTGTCTCTATACCGAAAAATGGTCGTATCTGTCACCGCCTCTTTATGTACTGAATCACATTGTCTTCCAAACCATGGACCAATCTCGATCCGCCTCGTTTAGTTTTCTTGGGAAACTGAGAACTTACTGTGAACCGCTCTTGGGTGAGCTTGAAGTGGACATCAACCTATTGATATCAAGGTCCATGAAAGTTAGAGGCTCTGTACAAAAGAGTCTGGACAAATACTGCCAACTCTTTCATTGGTTGCCCCTCTCTGCAGCAGTTATCCCATGAATATAAAAGTAGGAGCATGATTGCTCTATATTTAATATTGTTCCCGAACCTGCATTACTGCTTCCTTATAATACAATTTCGGTGGAATTTGCTGCTCGTGAAGGAGATCCTCCTAAGAAGAGGGTTGATAGATCGTTCAGAAGCTGCTTGTAGGTTGTGTCAGAACAATGAGGTTGTGGAAACAGTCAGACATTTGTTTATGGAATGTCTGGCTCTCCATTTTGAAAGATAGACATATTTTAGAAAATTAATAGGTGTTACAAGTTGAACAGACTTAAATAATCGGTGGAAATTATGTCTGTACACCCTTTTTACTTCCGACAGTCTCACTGTAGCATCTTTTATAAAATCATGGGAGATTATTGGATGAGGAGACAATGGTGATAGCTTGCCTATCTCTGATGGTTGGTTTTACTTTTTTTTTAATACAACATCTATACACTTAGTATTGTATTTAAAAGAAAAATGTTGTGCTACTGTATTAACTTTGTAGTTTAAATGATGAATTTGTATGACGTTGTTTGGTTTTTGTTGTAAAGGTTTGAATAAACTATATGCAAATAAAAAAGCAACACCATTCGTTATCAGATGTATGCCATTTTGATCTAAGAATGTATAATATTCCACCTTTTGTAGTCTCAGAATGCCCAGCCGTCTAGGACAGATCTTTGCCAGATCCCTACAGCCTCTTCTTCCCCTCATTGTATTGCTTTGTGACTGCATCTGATTTTGGGGCTGGAGATCTGTGATTATAAAAGTAATGAGACTACTTTCTCTTTTAGATACATTTAGTCTTAAACTTTTTTTTAAAATCTTCTAACCATTCAGCTGCATAGGACAGAAGCTGTGTAGCTGTGGTGAAATATGCATAGGGCAACTCAAAGTATCAATGAAGGTTTCCTCTTTCTTGGGGTTTAGTAGTTTTAGAGCCAGTCGCGGCTTTTGCTGTCATGCCCTACTATGTCAGCTGATTAAGTTCTGATTAACACTACCTATCTGCATCTGGTAAAGGCATTTCCACCCCTTTAGTAACTACCCACATTGTTCCTATCCCAGATGATTAAAAAGGCAATTGATGTTTGTAGCTAAAAAAGAAATCTTACACAGATACGTTACAATAGCATACTTATCAGCCTCGTACACTTTGATACATCAGTCTTTTTGGAGTACTTTCTATACATAGGTTCACGTCACATCTGGATTTACCTCCTCTTCGTTATTGTCTGATAGGTATTGTCTGTACCTACCCCATATGTCTTTGGGGCGAGTTGGGCTGGGCAGCAATTCATCATACATTTATTTGCAATCATTCGCCCATAACACATCTTTGTCCCATTCATTCTTGGTGGGGGGGGGGGGGTCTCTGCTCTTCCACCTCATCAGTATCGTCTGTTTCGCAAGCAACAGGCAGAGGTTGATTAACTTGCGCCATATGGGGTTAATTTTCCCTACTGCGCCCAATAGACACATAGTTGGGGTTCTTTCATGGGACATCTAATGCATTACACACATCGGTCCAGTATTTAGTTCAACGGGTGCATGACCACAACATGTGGATAGTGTCTGCCTCTTCACTCCCGCATCTGGGGCATCTACCATCCATCAAGGGGAATATGCGTTTCAATTTGGCCAGTGTATAGTGTACTCTGTGCGTTATTTTATAGTGTATTAATCTGTATCGTGAATTACAGGAAATGTTTTTGGTCAGTCCACAGATTTGTGCCCATTGCTTGTTAGTAATATTATGCCCTAGATCCCGTTTCCACCCTTCTTTTGCTCTCTGGGCTAATGGTTCCCGGGTTGTTATAATTTTATACAATGTTGAATCTGACGTTTGGGCCGACCCTGCCGTGAACATGTATCCCAGACCCAGGTGTATTATGGGCTCTTTGGGAATATTTCCCATACCATTGCTATGGCCGATCTCATGCGCTGAAAGTACATATATTGCCTTGGTGGGTCTCCCAAATCCCTTTGATCTTTTCCCATGCAATACATTTCTTGTCTGTGAAAAGGTCTCCTAACTGTTTGATGCCTTTGTTTCCCCAGTGTGTGGCTATTTCTAAGTCGTGCGTGAATGGGATGTAGGATGCGTCCCACAATAGCATGTTAGGATTACATAGCGCTTCTCTCCTGTGCGGTACTGCTATCCCATCCCAGGCAGCACACGTCACCAATATCGGGTCAATGGTGTTATTATGCCTGGGATGTGCTACTGACACTTTTAGGAGGAGTTTTACCGGGTTTTCAATTCGGGTTTCGGTGGTTGTGCGCTGCGGATGCAAGTATGTGACCGCCCATTGTGCTGCGTAATGTGCCTGTGCTGCCAGAAAATACGTTTCAAAATCTGGTGCCGCCAACCCAACCTGAGAGAGTTGATTTCTGAGTGCGCACCAGCTCACTCTAGATTGGCTGTTCCACACTAATGCCGAGCACGCTCCATGAATCCTCGCAAAAAAAGGATCTACCGGGCCACACTGGGACAGTGCTGAACAAGTAGAAGAGTTTAGGCAGGATTATCATCTTGATCAGCGCAAGTTTACCCATCAGGGAGATTGGTAGGGATCTCCACCGTTCAAGTTTGGTGTATAATACCTCCGCCAATGTATCATAATTTAACACGCGGGTCAATTGCGCCGTCCTTGCTACCTGTACCCCCAAATACGTGACCTGGACCGGGCTCCAGAGTAGACCGTAGAGTTTGGTAGTTTTTGTGGTGGCATCTGTGAGAGGGAAAATTTCAGATTTAGTTGAATTTAATTTAAGACTAGAGTAGTCCCTGAATTGTTTCACAGTTCCCAATACACTGCCTAAGTTGCGGTTGGGATTCCTTAAATATAGTAGTATATCAGCATAAAGTGTGACGATCTCCATCTTGTCTGCGATAGGGATCGCCAGTTTACTGTATCTGGCTCTCAATAGATCGGCTAGCGGTTCTATTACCAAAGCAAATAGTAGCGGGGAAAGCGGGCAGCCTTGTCGTGTGCCTCCCATCAGCTTTAATACCGCTGACAGTGTGCCATTGACGCAAACTCTAGCATATGGTTGCGTGTACAGTATCTTGACCCATTTTATTAAATTATGTCCAAATCTGTAATTATGTAGAACCCTGTACATGAACGGCTAATAGACAGCATCAAAGGCCTTCTGCATGTCCACTGCCAGGTGCAACCCCCTGTATGTTTTTTGGGATTGTGGCCAGTACATTATAACAGCAGCGAATGTTTGTTGCCGTGGACCTGCCCGGTATAAAGCCAGCTTGGTCTTCATGGACCATGTGCGGCATCAGCGAGGTCAGACGCAGGGCTAGGATCTGGGCGAAAATGTTTGCATCTGTGTTTATCAGCGAAAACGGTCTAAAAGAGCCGCATTCTTCCCAGAGGGCACTTCCCAGGTTTAAGCAGCAGGGTGATTATTGCCTCCTGGGTCGTCCCAGGGAGTTCGCCGTTCTTCAAGGCTTCCGACCACACTCCGTGTAGTTTGGGGCCTAGGGTGCCCGCAAATTCTTTGTAAAACTCAGCCCCAAGGCCGTCAGAACCCGGTGCTCTCCCATTAGGCAGTGTTTTAATAGCTTCAGCTATTTCGTCCTGGGTGATCGGGTTTTCAAGTGCATCTTTGGCCGTGGAGGATAGACGCGTTGTCGGTATATTAGCCAAGTAACTATCTATTTCTTCCTCTGTGGCTGTGCTCTGGGGGGAATACAGGTGCGTGTAAAAGTCATAGAATACTTTCTCTATTTCTGCCTAGTCCGTTACTACTATCCCATCTGGCAGTGTTATACAGGGGATAACCGTACTGCCGCGCTCTACTCTTAACATTTTAGCTAGGACTCTGCTTAGCCGCTCCTGTTCCCCATAACGCCTTGCCGCAGCTGGCTTGTCGAAATAGCGGATCTCTCTCTCCGCCACTGCTCTATGTTCCTCTACATGGGTTTTAATGTCCAATTTAACTTGGGGGGCTAGGGTTTGTGACATATTGATCCTGTAATGTGGACATGGCTGCTCCCCTTATACATACTTTGAATGCCTGCCATAGTATCGCTTGGCTCTCTACTGTGCCTTTATTGTGTTCAAAGTTCTTTCAATATTTTGAGTTAAGGATGTCTTATACACGTGATCTGTCATCGCCAATGCCTTGCATCTCCACGGGGGCCTACATGATGCCATTTTAGGAATATGCATCGAGATCTGGATAGGCAAATGATTGGACATCATCCTGGGATGTATTTTTGTCTTGGTTACCCAACCCAGCGCCTTGTGGGACAATAGCAAACATCGATTCTGGAATGCATGTCATGCACTGATGAATAAAACATGTACGCGCGCTGTGTGCCATGTAGAGAACGCCATGCATCGCGGAGCCCCAGATCGGTCATATGGCTAGGTTTAATGCAGGCGGCATTAGTGAGTGTCCTGGGTGTGTCAGATTTGCGGTCGAGCTGCGTATTGAGAATGGTGTTGAGGTCGCCTCTGCTGATAATCTGTGCTATGGGGCATTTAGAAAACTTCGTAAATAGTACTGAGTAAAAATCAGGATCATCTATATTTGGTCCATACAAATTTACAACCAGCACCTTCTCTTCCACCAATCTGACATGTACCAGAACATAGTGTCCCTCAGGGTCGCTATGCGTGCTGAGGTGGGTGAACGGGATCGATCTGTGTATCATATTCAACACTCCCCCTACCCTGCTAGAATACGTTGTGTAATAGCGGTGAGCGCCCCAGCCTGGAGCTATCCTTTCTGCCTGATGCCCTAGCAGATGGGTCTCCTGTAAGAATACTATTTGTGGGCCTAATCTGTTGATATACGTTATTTTCCTTCTTTTAACTGGTGCCCCCATTCCGAGTACATTCCAGCTTAGCAGTGTGATCTCGTTTTTGTCATTCTTATCCATAGGTGACTGATCCGTTTCTCAAGTACTTAATACCTACTTCCCTTAGTGTGTATCTGGATGTTTCGTTGTTCTGTATCTGTGCTCTTTTAACTTTCATTCCCCACATAACAAACTCAACCCCCCCCTCCTAATTCCCAGAATTTCAACTATGTTACCCCTTTTACACCCCCCAACTCTCATAACTACAATCAATCTCTCTTTAAACGTGCGCCGGCAACAGGGGGCCACTGCTGCGGCGGCCCAGGCCTCTCGCTCCGGTTTTACTGCCCGTGATGGCGCTAAACTTATTTGTTAATTTGACACATAATGAATATGATGGCATCCGCTTTACACGTATCACATGTTTACCCTATCCATCCTGTTGCTTTATATACATATGCCGCTACGTACGCCCCCTGTCCTGGTCTTGTGCCTGGTCGCAGGTGCTCTACTGATAACCACCATATCACACTACTACGCTTACTCTCTCGTATACACCATCATTCAACTAGAACACGGCTATGCTATGACACATTCGGCCTAGCTGTTCTCATACTAACAAGACCCCACGCACACCTCATCATCCTAATAAAACACAGCTAGCTGAGCACATACCGGCTAGCTTAGGCATCTCCTCAGGCCTAACACAGCCATAACTCAGTCTGGGTGTCCACCCTCCAGACTGAACACATCCAACTGATTTCCTCAGCACCACACCTACTGCTAAAAAGCGGCTATCATGCAACAACCACACAAGCTGCACACATATCCGGTGCGCCCACGCACCATACGACACTCTCTCTACTGACTTGAAGTGCGGTTCCCGAGGGCGTTCAACCTACCAGCGCTTTGAGATCATACCAATGATACCTGAGGCGCTATATAAATGCCAAGTAACGTAACATAACATACATTTTTGTTATATTATCTGAGTTTTATTTAATCCGGGATGCATTCCCCCAAACATTTATATTTGTCGTCGTCGTACATGGGGTATCCTTCTCGTGTCTGTGTGTGCTATAGTGGTCTGTTTGTAGTGCCTTCCACAGTGTTCAGTTTTTGCTTTGGTTGTGTCGGAATGTTTGCTTCCACGAAGCTGGCTGCCTCCTCGGGGAACGTGAAAAGTATGTTTTATTGTTGTGCTGTATGCAGAGTCTTGACGGATACAGCATCGCGTATGGGACTTTCCGGTCACAAATCATTTTCTTTACTCCCATAAAGGAGCGTCTCTCCTGCTGAACTGCAAGTGTATAGTCCGGGAATATCCGTATCAGATTGGAGTCCAGTTTTAGTTCGGTTTGTCTCTGGAGGCTCTGAGGACCAGGTCTCTATCCCTGTAGTTCATCAATTTCGCGATGATAGGTCTGGGGTATGCACCCGGTTTGGTTTGCGGTGCCAATGATCTATGTGCTCTTTCCACAATAAACATGGGCGACCAGCCGGCGTCCCTTAGCAGCTTCTTCACTGCTAGCTCCATCGGGCCCCTGAGTGCATCCTCTGGAACTCCGATTATACGAATGTTGTTGCGTTGCGACCTGGCTTCCAAATCCTCACATTTAAGCTTCAATGTTCCCAGGTCTTTCCCCATTTCCGTCGCTGTGTTTTGTAGCCTTTCCAATGCATCTTCCATTGTGCTGATATGGGTCTGCGCCTCCGTGATGCCCCGTGTTGCTTTTTCTAGCTGATTCTTAATGGTAGCCACATTTGCATTGATCACGTCCAATTTGTCGTTCAGGGCCGTGAAGCCCTGTTGCATTGCCATGAAGATAGCCTGAGGATCCATGGTCGCTGCTGGCGTAGGGGGCGTATGCTGGTGCGCCTGCTCCGCAGTCACATCTGCCATGTTTCCTGTTTTGATCACAGTCATGTATTTGTCTATGGCTCCTTTACCCTTTCTTGGGCCTGCTCCTTTGGGCATCGTCTACTTGCTCTGAGCTTTTTCGCTTTTCATATTTGAATGTATGGTCCAGGTGGTCTCTGAGGGTTTCCAGCCGTGGTTTCGGTGGTATCAGATTCTGCCATTAGTTCCCGCGGAGTGACCGAATTCCCTTTGTGGATCGTGTTCACAGGCTCATATAGACTGATATCTTCTCATGACGCATCTTTACCTGTTCCTCCTCAGTGATCTGAAGTGAAGATGTAACTACAATGTTCTTGTGCTGTCTGTAGGAGGGGTTTATTTGTAAGGTTCCTTCATAAATCCAAGGCTTGTTGAGGGTTAGCGAGGAGCCCTATTCCTGGATGGGGGGGCGAGTCCCGTTACCTGTTGGTGCTATTCTTGTGGGTCCTTGTCGCCTACGGGGCTGCTATAGTCCGGGTGTGTCGATCTGCTGTGATTCCCCCTAGTGGTACGACTGGCACCTTCTCTGGGGGCCAGTAGGGTGGGCTTGAGGGAGAGTTCTCGCACAGTTTACCCTCCTTGTCTGCGTCTCTGTGCCCCACTGTAATAAATATTAAGAGAGCTAATTGTGTGCGGCCCAGGGCTATGTCCGGTGTCATCTATCCCGGCCTCTTCTTCCTGCTTGGGAGTCCCGTGTGTTGTGGGCTACTCGGATTGCCCCTGTGTGCTGTGAGCTTTATGGATTGGTGGCGGTCCTTCATGCGCTCCGCCAGCAATGGTCCCCCAATGCGGCCTGCAGGTAACTTCATAATGGAGGGTTTCTAACAGTGACACCCCTAGAATATATTCCAGAGAGTGGGTTCCCAGTGTCGCTGTAGCAGACCTTCTCTCGGGTCCAGGGTGTGTCCCTTCTGCCGCGTTCTGCACTGGCAGCCATGTGAGTGAGCCCGGGATGCCGCTCTACTATCTGTGCGTGAGGGGGGGGTGTCTTCTCTTCAAGGGTGGATGTGGGCCACGGAGTCTCGCGGTCACTACGCCGCGGGTCGCGGCGAGCTCCGGGGATGGATTATACTCGAGTGAGTCTCTGTTCGGGCAAGTGTTTTGTTGGATGTACTGACCCACTAGGCTCTGCCCTGCGACATCACTGTGTGCTGGTGGCACCAGAACCAGCAAAATGGCCACAAAAGCCCTATGCGCGCTAAACCTATGAAAATTGCGCTGTGAAACCAGAAAGTTGGCTGCCAATCTATTTTGCCTGTGTCAGTGGTGGAACAGGAGACCACATTGCTGAAACCTGTCATTGGCTGCCCACAGAGTGAAAATGGAAACTACATGAAAGGCAGTGCTTTATTGCAAGGAAACCCAGAAGTGCTCTGAAATCCTTTTTTCCTTGGTTGCTGAGATTAAAAAATAATGGTTCAAAACATCAGACATCCTTGCTGGGTGTTACCCATCACTTTATTTAAAGAACCCACATAAGCACACAATGCCAGGAAAAACAGAAGCTATCAACCGAATATCCACATTAAAAAAGTGTGTGCTTGTCTGTAAAAATCAGTCAAAATATGGGCACAGTACCGCCAGCCACCTGCATGACAGCTGTCATTTAAGTGCATTAGAAGCTTAAACTTGAGCAGTTAAAATCAAATGTTTGGAATTAAGTGACTTGCTATCAAAAGCAATATAGGTTGCAACTATTCAATCTCTGTTTTAAAAGACTGGAATTAGAGATCTGTTTGGCTGTTTTGAAAATGTAAGTTTATTTCATCAAAGAAAAACTAACAAACTGAGTTTTAAAGTAACCTCTAAGCCAAAGAACTACAAAGCAAATTCCACAGCTTGCCCCAACAAAAGGCACCTCCCTTCTGCTCTCTGGCCCAGGAACTCACATTCAGGTGTTAAAGAAGAGGTGAGGGGATTTGGGCTGCTGCTCCTGGGAGAGACAAATGACTTCTTTGATTGAAAAGATATGCAGATGCCAGTGTCAACTGAAGCCCCTGCCAGAGGAAAGAGGCAGGGATTGCTCTGAGCCACCAGGAACTTTGGGGTGGGAATAGACAGTTTTGTTAATTCTTAAAGCACAGAAAAGTATATTTTTGAAAAGGACAGACAAGACTGTGCAAATTTGTACAAATTGTAAATTTACAGTATTGTTAATATGAAAATTTTGGTCACGTTTTAAAAGTACTCAGAACTCTGTGCTATGTTCAGGGACATGACTGCAGAATTTGTGGTTTTGTAGCAATTGTGGTGATGCCAGAAACATGAAACTTCATATGATTATGCCCAGATATCATGCGCACACATGTGTAAAATTGTGGATGAATCCGACATTGGGTACCAGACCAAAAGTGTAATCCATTGCCAAATCTAGACCCAAGCGCTCACCGCGACGGGGCTTGGATGAATACTTGCTCCGCCAAATCTGTGATATCAATATGCTATTGCTATCAAGTTTGTAACATTGTAAATATGTCTTGTATGAAAAATAGATTTCATGTGCAGAAACAAAGGGAGGTTAACCTGGATCATAAAACACATTGGGCCTCATTACGACCCTGGCGGAGTGGGTTTACGCCAGCGGTATTCGTGGCGGACCCGTCCGCCCTACTACGAGTTCCCGTAGCGCCATGGAGCCTTTCTCCGCCTGGTTTTACCGGGCGGAGAAAACCATGGCGCTACGGGACCTTGTTGTTAATTACGCCACCGTAATTTACGGTGGCGTAATTAACGCCTTCCCCACTCCCATTATACCCTATGGGGCAAAAATGGGAATGGGGAAGGGTAAAATGGGGATTGGGGATTTACCGCTCCGCCAAGGTCGGCATGGGGCGGAAAATCCGCCAACCCCCATGGCGGTATCGGCAGCTTTCCGCCGTGCTCCGAGGTGCATTTAGCACCGCGATTTCCGCCAGGGTCGTAATGAGGGCCATTGTCATGATGACACTCTGCTTTCTTCTCAAATCAAGGGAGAGGAAAGACCCTAACCAATAGAATACCTAGGGGTGTGCCTAGTATAATTCAGCATACCCACCCATTTAGGAAATACATAAATAGAGATAGCTTAGGACCTAGAAGGACAAACAGACATTCACCCACCAACCGATTGCTGGTGGAGCACTTTGCAAGAGAAATCCATATTCCAGACTCCTGACTCCAGAACTTTGAAAGCAGAAATGCCCATTTCCAAAGCTGAACCATTCTCAGCTTGGCCTTTAAAAACCAAAAACCAGATTTTACCCCAGGCCTCTAAGGGGAACAAAAGAACAGCCTGGCTGTGCTGTGCTGCTTTCTTGCTAAGAATTCTTGCCAGAATCCAAAGATCCAACCCATTAGACATTAGAGCAGAGCTGTGACCAGATAGCTGTGAACCAGAACCAGAGCCCGCCAGATCCAGTCCAGTCCCACCGTGCAGTGTCCAGAGTGCCTTGCTGATTGCAGAACCAGAGCGCCTTGAGTCCAGTCCGGTGTGCTAGCTGAATTCCTGTCCAGAAAGTATCCCTGACCAGATCCCTGACGGGTCCATTCCAAATAGTGGTATTGAGTATCCATAGCCTAGGATTGTCACTAGCATATGTATTATCCATAAGTCATTCCTATCCAAACCCATTCTACTATATCCAGAACTGCATTGTTGGAATCTATTTCGTCTTGCCTGAACTCTTTCTCTCACCCTATAGTCCTTTGTAATAGTAGGTGTTAATAAAATAATCTTTGCGCGGATATTTTTTCTGAAGAAAGGCGAGCGTCTCGGCAGGCCAAACCATCCAGTGATATCTTGGGCTGGTGGCTGCGCTGTCGTGTAGTTTGCACCTTCATATTCTACCCCTAGTGTAAAGAAACCTGTTTGTAATTTTAAAAGCGCATCTTTATTTTGATATTTTGACTTTTTCTGAAAAAAACGACCTACACAAAAACCTTCATAACTTCTTCACTGTTCATGCTAGAAGCATCTACTTGAAGCTAACACCCTCAGCGTTCCAACGAACCCAAAATCGCATCCCAACTCCTTTATAGTTTTTCCGCAATCGCGCTTACCGTGCACGGAAAAGTTAGCCGCAAATTTTTCGTTTGGCTCAATTCTATCACGTGCGAAATAGCTGTTCATTGCATCCGACCTCAGAATTAAGTTTTCAACTGCTAGTTACTCAATAATCATTGCTAGTGTTTGTCTGATACCATACAAAGCGGCTCCCACTAGTATTGAAACCATTTTAGTGACTTAAATCCATCTTCAGTGTTTACTATTCCATTCAAAGCCACATTCAAAACCATTTTGACGAGTTTGCAATCATTCATGTTCTTCTCTGTGTTTGCTATGGGGAAGCTGGGATTGATACTCCTTTGTTGAATTCTGTATTCCTGAAACCTGTTTTCTCTCCTTCCATCTCTTTATATTGCATATTGGGGGATCGAGTAGCGTGCAGGGGGGAAGAGTAATCGCATTGCATTTTTGATTGAGCCCACACCAAAGTATTATTCTATGCTGCATTATTTTTACTATCATTACTCCTTCTAATTAAAGAGATTGTTGAGCGTGACATCACCCCATTGGTGATCATTGTATAACCATTCAGACAGTGTGACGTATATATTGTGAAATCCACAAAATAAATATTTTTAACTTTGCAAACTAGCCTGCTTCCTGGTTCAGTGTGACCGGTGGGGATTCAAAGAGAGGGGCGTGATATAAGGGTACATTGTTCAGAAATAAAAGAACTTATAGACATAAATAAATAATTAAGGGTTTCAATTGTGCATCCCACGCTAGGCGTTGACTTAGGTGAAGTGACGGGTTGAAATCACTTAGTTTATTCAATTTTGTGCACTGCGCGATCTCTCGGGCAGAGGGCAGGCTGCTTAGTATGGGTCTGACCAGTCACAAAGCGTCCTCTCTCTGGCCTCAGTTGCAGTATTCACGCCGCCCGCAGGCGCTCTACGGGGAAGCATGTAGAGCCCGCGGCTCTCAGAAGTCCGTCGGTGGGTACCTGCTTATCCGGCCTCCATTTCCGGGTCGGTAGCTCCACGGCTCACAGCAGTCTGATCGGCACGGTGCTGCCGGGAGCAGTGCACAAGGTCCACGGCCCGCGCGGGCGACGTTCCCACATCGCATGCAGCTTACCACCTAGCTATATTGTAAGAATCCTTCAGTGGATTTTCACGATGTTTGGCCACTGCGAAGTTGACACTTTCAGACGAATTCCATCCAAATTTTGGATTGAATCTGGCAGTTTTGTCGGATTTTTGAAGATCAACGGCCTTGGCTAACGCAGGAGCTAACGTAGCTGGATGCATCCGGCAGCGTGCGCAACAGCGCCCCTCATATTTGTAGCTAAATTAATGTAGTTAAATTAACGTAGTATCAATGATCCATTCCCTTTGTATACGATCTTTTCAGTGGGAGGAGGGGGAGATGTGTAACTCGCCGTATTTTGGGGTGTGCGTTTTAGGGAATCAATTAGCTTGTAATGGGCACGTCTTTCGCTTCAGCTGAGGTCAGGATGAAAATGCCCCATTACCTATTACTTCATGAGCAGCCTGGTTGGGACAATAGAAAAAGGGGACTGCTGCGCTTCCAGGTGAAATTAGTACATGTCCTGCTATGTGTGGATGTGCTCTACTAAGGACACTGTCCCATTGTCCTTAGTTAGGAATTCGTGGTTGGTTTGAGACCAGCCACAATCACGCATAATACAACAGATATAGCAATGAGAAATTCTCTCAAATAGGTTTGTGAAGTATAGATTTAGTGAATTAATAGCTGTTTAATAAGATTTGCTGACACGTGTTTTGACCTTAGAGGTCCTTTTCAATTTTATTCATAATCTGTTAATACAATTACAGCATCTATTACAACATGTATTATCCCCAGAGTATGCACAACATATAACAAGATTGGGCCTACAGAGAAGGAGTAAGAGGGGGTTTGGGGGGAAGGGCCGGTTTCGTTTTTTGTGGAATACCCACCTTATTTAAACCAAGGGTCCTCCCCCTCCTGACTTCAAGGCACAACTCCTGTGTCTACATCCCAGCTGGTAAGACACCCACAATTCTCATCTTACCTTTTGGATGGCTGTTAGCTGCCGGGGGCAACTGTCATCCGACATGATGAAATAACTAACCCGCCCCTCCTTTTTCCCCCCTTTCCTCCCTCTCTGTAAGCCCTGTCTTGTTGCATGTTACTTGTCATCACCTCTACAATTCCCTTAAACATGCACATCCATTGGTGTATCAACTATGTATGACTTGACTTTGTGCAGACTGTGGGGATAATACACATATGGGTAATAGATGCTGTAATTGTATTACCAGTTTATGATTAACCTTGAAAAGGACCACTAAGGTTGAAACAGCTATGAATTAACTACATCTAGACTTCACAAACCTATTTGAGAGAATCTATCATTGGTATATATCTGAAGTGGTAAGCACGATTGTGGGTGGTCTCAAACCTATTACTTCATACTGTGAAAAGAGTGCACATCTAATTGGCTTAACTAAACTGAGATTTGGGCCATATTAATTCCTAAATGTTGGTATTAATCGCATAGGCTTTAAAATACCACAATTATTTGCAGGCGAGTACATTTTTCTGTTGGCTTTTTTGTGCATTATTGACCAGTGCTGTTTCATTAAGTGCTATAAATCCATTTTCACGAACACTATGGTAAACCGTAATGTAAGCAATCCTTAGAAATCTATGCATCAACTTGTATAGGTTATTAAAAGTAATCCAGAAGTGTATCCCTTGCTCTCTGTACCCAAAGAGATGTTGTTATCAGTCCAGCAATAATATGATATGATAGGTTATTTATAACACGCTTAATACCTAGAGGTTTCTAAGCGCGGACCCGGGGATCGAGCCTGTGTTGCTCTGTGTCGTCTTGCTTCCAAGGCAAGCACATTGCCGCTGAGCTATCCTCCCGAGACTCCAATGAAGAAACTGTTGTCAGAGATTGCACGCGGTACTCTTGTTCTGAGGAGAATGGCCTGGCGCCCTTCTGGATGAGTCCAGGCTAATTTGTAAATTGCCAAGTATCCCATTGAACTGGTTATTTAGTCCTGTTAGCTTTCAGTAAAGGGGCGCTTACGCTTTTGACAAAGCCTTTAAGATACTTGTGCTTTTATTTTTCCAGCCATTTATATTGTGTTCTATTTCCATTCAACAGATCAGTCTCATGAATAACTGTAGGCCTGCAACAAGGCCTTTTCGTGCATCAAGTTCGCATTTTTTCTTTCTGTTGGTGCTATTGATCGGGCTTGTACTGGCTTGCATTCCTGTTGGATTCGGTATTGCACAGTAAGTACTATTTTGCATAAGATGTTTTTCACATAAATATTCGAAGTTTAAAGTTAAATGATGCACCTGTATTAGAGTTTACCGTCACACTTCATGAAGCTCCTTCAATTTATGATCTTGAACAGTCATTCCACTTCTGTTCTATACTTTCCTTGATATTTGCAGCACCTTTATATTGCTATCTATGTTATTCTTTAAACGGCTTTCAAGACTATATTGCTATTTCTGTAATTTTCATGCAAAGGTATTTTAGAACATCTAACAGTGGACACATTTAAAGGAAATAATCCTTGTGGTGTTGAGCTGTTCGTGATGGGTTCAGCAATAGAGAAAGTTTAACTTTATTTTTCAGAGTTTTTTTGGTTGGAAGGGTTGGCTCTCGACCAGGGAGACTATTCATAAGCTGCTCCGTAGTCGGTATTCGTATAAATGGCTTGCTTTCGGGTGTTTGTCATACAATGTTTTAGTACCATAGAGACTGGGACATGCAGCCCCAGTCCCTATGGTGCTGAAACGCTATATTCCAGTATGCCATTGAATTGCAGCACAGCTTACTCTGCAGCGCACTGCTCTGTTTCCCAGCCAGCATCATGTCAAAGAATGAGTAGTTTCTCATTGCACTCTGGGAGTTTAACTCAGTAACCCATCCTGCAGTGTTCTCTCACACAGTGATTCACACTTTAACATTTCCCCTACCACAGTGCCTTCAGTGACCTACCTGCAATCCCGTTCAGCTTTACTCCTTGTTGTGTTCCATCCCACTGTCCTGGTTCATTCTCTTTGTGTCTGTAGGCTCTACCCGTCTTCTCTTGCCAGACGATCACCACTTTCTAATCCTAGTTGACCATCTCTCATGCTTCACAGATTCGATCAGGCGTCCCTTGTGTTGTTCACTTTGCTAGTGTGGTTCACGCTCCCCTGCCCCCTTCATTACTACGATCAGCATCTTTCTGTTCTCTCACCAGATGTCAGGGGCTATCACCCTTTCCTCTTCAGTACTGACCGACTCAGTATCTAACATCAGCAATCCTTGGGTTTGTGCCTTCCTCCTCACATCTTCTACTGCTCATCAGATCGTCTTGTAACTGATTGTATCCCCCTTCTGGTTGCTGTTCCTGAAGTTGACGCTCAATTACACCGTGAGCAGGTTCCTCAAGGCAGGATGATGATCCAGCCCTTCCATCTCTAAATTGACCGCATTACCTCACTGCAGTCAGGGAGAAACATATGAGAGCAGCTCATTCAGCACAGCTTAGCTGGTGATTTATAAAATGGTAAATCCCTGACTATAACTGACCCAGATTCCTTTTTAGGCTTTCCATAGAAGATGCAGTGATGCAAATGGTGGTAGGCAGAGGTGGAACTAGGGAGGCTGCATGGCGTGTGTGGAGGAGACTGTGGAAGTGGTCGTGTTTTCTGAGCCAAAACGCATTTTTCTAAGGTCTTGGCAGTGCAGAGCTCTCAGTCCCCCAGTTCCATTTGTGAAACAGTTGTAGTTCCATTATTTTCCCGGAATTCGGGGGATTTTCCATTTTAAATTTTGGACTGCAATTCAGAGAATTCCAAGGAATCAATGAGACTGGAGGGCTTTCTCGTGCATGAAACTGAGAAACTTAAGCTCTGGAAATGTGGACGGTGGGTTAGAGGACCTTTTACAGATTGTAAGTAGTTTGTAGTGGGTAGAAGCAGATTTATTCAAACAACTATTAGGAGCTGATTATTTTCAGCACACACTCCCTTGCCTCTGAAACTTGCTTCCCCATTGAATATGCTTCCTCTCTGCCTCCTTCCATTCTGGTATGCAGTGAAGGCTTGGAGCTGCCTTATAACCCTTCATTTAATTTTCTTCTCCTGCTTGCCTTGCAAACTAGTGCCAAGAAACCCCAACAATCCCAAACATCACAGTTATATTTATTGTATAGCTTTCACTTTTGATGTGGGTGCTTCAGTGATTGCCTGAAATCATCCCTGTGGCTCATGTTTGTGATGGGTATTCATTACTCCTTGTGGCTTATACCCCACCCCAAACAAATGCTCTGCCTCCCCAATCCACACCTCATATGGAGAAAAAACACCATCTTGTTAAATTCTCTTCTTTTGTCAGCGTTCCCAGAGCTAGTTCAGGATGTCCAGGCAAGGCCCAGAAACTACCAGTTTGTTGGTTGTGAAGCCACTGTCTGAAACTGCCTTTTGTGTCAGACCTCCTATCAACAATATTATGTTGATGGAGTCTGAACTCTGTCCAGACCTAGATTCGACCTAGGTTTTAAACAGGGATTTGTCCACTAACAACCCGTGACCAAAATTACATTATATGGGATGAGTTGATAACCTTCTTTTGTCATGGAGATGCAGTCCCTTGGTAGTGCTCCCACCAACATAATTCTCACATAAAGCAATCTTGGGTCTATGCCCAAAACGAACTTTACAACTGGGTTACCACGATGTGCATTTCAAGTGGGGCTGGAGCAATAGATTTCACCAACTATTTACTTTGGACGTGCAAAGTGGCCTTGATTACTTGCGCACCCCCTGGAAACTCAAATCCAAGTGCTGCAAGGGTGAAGGCAGATATTGCACTCTGTGACTGTGATTATGGAAGTTGTAGCAGGCGTTAAGTTACTAAGGGAAACTCTCATACTGTAGGTCGCCTTGCTTACAAAACCAAAGTAGAAACAGTCCAGTCAAAAACAATGGCTAAATCTATATTTCTTGAAATGTGTGAATCCAATAATATAATTGAGGAGTATCTGGACACTGTGCTTCAATACTTTAATGGATACGTTGCTTTTTCTTCCTTGCTAGAAACTATTTTATCGCCATATATCACCACCGTTGTGGCACCAATATATCCCTGAAGAACAACCGATGAAGCCACTGCCTATTATTTGGAGACAAGGTGGCTCCATGTCATTCAAAATGAATCCACATGTTTACCCGGTCCACATTGTGTGCAGGCCTCGGATTGACAATAGGTTCATATGTACTCAGCTACACACTGGTGCCAGAGAGCTGTTGAAGCATATTCTTGAACATTTGCCTAGGACGCAAGCAGACACAAGAGCTTTGGGCCCGGTCCTCCCTACCAGTGGTCTTTTATTATTAATTTTACTCCCCCATTTTTGATTATAATAATCAGTTGTGAAATTTAAACAGCAGTTTGCTTTTTCAGTTCCCCCCCCAAATCATAATTGGGGTGTGTTTGGCTAAGATTGTTCTTTGTGGTCTGGGACCTCCAATCTTAACATTATAACAGGAAATATGGAGTACTACAGCATTTGTTGCCAGACCTGCATCTCCATAATGAAATGGGGCATGCTGGCATGTACGTGACTGTAAGTTGTAAAGTGCTTTAGAGGGCATTTTTTGTGAATCCTGTATGATAACTTTTTATTTTATTCTGATCTTGAGCCCTCTCGCCCAGCATGTCCAGATGCTGACCTACTGTCCCCTCCTCCTCACAGCAACTATCTAGGGCACTTTGCACTTCCGATGCATCCCATACTGTGAAGAAAAGCTTCATTGCAAGATTGTAATCTGTGCCTTTAAGGGGAAACTCAATAGCATGCTGTCGCTGAAACAAGAAAATAATTGACGTGATAGAGCTTATGCTTCAATTGCAGTTCAGCCATTTGAGAAATACTGTAAGGGCTCCACTAGTAACACACTATAAGTTAAATGCCCTATTTAGGAGCGTAAACACTGTACAGAATATACTTCATACAAGATGTGCATATTCGTGGGGGAGTCAAGGAGAACTGGCCGAGGCTGTAGAATATCTTCAGTCTGAACTCGGTTCACCCAGTCAAATCCTCTAGGCAACCAACACTCATAGGGGAAGTAAGGAAGGCACTTAGAAGTAGTCCTTACACTGGTTGAAATTGGCAAGTTTTATTGGTTATCAGTGGTTGACTGCCCTGATAACCTGCCATTGCCCTGATGGTTCCTGCTGTACCCTTTTGGTACATTTCTGACCTTGTAATTGTATGCTTTTATAGTCTTCATCTGGGTGACAGAGATGCTGCTTGCTTTGTAGTCCAGATGGACAGATTGTCCCCGATGAAGGATGTAGTGTGAAATGCATTAGTCAGATTTGATACGTCTGCTTCTGTGTTACATGCATGTAATTACTAAAAATGTTTTGAATCAAAAACCTAGGATTCGATCCATATTTTCTTCTGAAGACTTTCCTTAATGTAGTTGGTCATCTGACCTACAGAGTGAGTGCACAGCACCAAAGGCATTTCCTCCAGTCATATTTTGGGTACGATGTACCAGACAGTGCCTTGTTGGGGGTTCCTGTAGTGCTCCTAGAAAGTATATATATGACATTATGTACTCTAAGCTTCTGAGTCGGTGGGGCCCACTCCTCTCACATGCATTCCCACATCTTTACAGGTAAAATAATAAAGTACTTGTAGTTAGTTTTGTCACAACGTCTGTTTATAGAATGTAATGGGACAAAGTCTGTAGGCAGCTCCCGATTATATTGAATGCACAGGGTAGTGCTACTGGATTTACAGTGGAGCTGCACAGTAGGCAACTTTCAGCCTGGCAATGAAGGAGGACCTCACAGGAAGAGATCCAGACCCAAGTTCGACAACCAAGAGCCCTGGTTGCACACCTGACTCACAGGAGCAGGCAGAGCTGCCCCAATGGAACCTGGGAAGAAGGTTGGCACCCAGAGCGGCCAAGTACTGAACACACAAAACAGCAACAGATTCCTGGCCCAATGACCCGAAGATGTTGAAAGCGTTAATAGGCAATGAAGAATCAGTTTACATTGGAGGGTGTAGAGGTAATTGGATATATTAGGTTTTTCAAAGACCACAGTTTGGTTCCTGATCAGAGATGGCACACAAAGCTTCTTGTGAGGGGTGGATCAAGCAATGCATGTGAGGTCAGCAGTTTCACAGCAGACAGTAAAACAGATGGCTCAACAGCCCCAAGCCAGCACATTATTGGCCCGTAAGTAGATACCAGTGGTGCTCTGATTAGACAAAGGACGGCTGGGCAGGATGGAGGAAGGAGACATCTGCAGAGGTGCATACTGAGGTGTCCCATAATGAAGCAGACACTTGTGAACAGCAAGAAAAATATGCGTTGGTTTCCAGCAGAAGCAGATGTGGCACCCACTGAAACCAGTTAACAAATACGAACCAGGATCTTCTAGGGGTGGATATAGGCTGCAATGCAGGAGGAATGATACCGTTTTTCCTGTTGGGTCAGACCAAGGTAGGAGCCTGCAGCAGGATTTCCTTGGATGTTAGAGAGTAACCGCTTTTCCTCTGGAGGCTCGGGGATCTTCAACACAGCTTCTGCAAGGATTCTCCAGAGATGTCCTGTGCTCATAAGCTACACTGGATGTAGCTTTGCTAAAATGGGTCGGAATCCCAACAGATATACAGACTCAGGGTGTTTGGTGTTTCTCATCTGCCCAGTCACCATCCGTGTATCATTCAAAGTTTTGACGGTCATCCAATTGGGGACAGCCAGCCAAACACCACTTTTGAAGGCACAAACTTTCTGAGTGAACACATTTGAGTATCTGTGCCATTATCCACATGTGCGACTTTCAGGAGGACATTTTTAAAAGTCAACACTGTTGCCCCCACCCCCAATGACTGTTGCTCTCCCATCGAAAACTGTTGTTGAAGAGAAAAACTAAGCACTAATCCTACACATGGTCTGTTTACAGTGGCAGGATAAGTTTGCTGCCTATAGTGGGAACAGCCTTTGAGCAAATTGGGGTTACAATCCATTGTTGTACAATTAATATCATACCAGACACCCATTGGCAAGAGTACAAATGCTACAGAATAGGCAGACAACCTCAGTGATTTCCTTGAAAATGAAAAAAGATGGATCACTCTTCAGTACAAGGTTACTGTATAACTTTATTGTATAAGGAATATTTGTGATAGTCTGCGCAGCATGCAATGAAAGTATTGCCTGGGTGGGCATGACTTGTGAACTGACAAAATATCAGTGAACAACTGAGAAAGAAAATACGGAGTACATTTATGCCAGAGTACAATGTGCACTTCATCACAGACTGACAGTGAATCACCTACAGTATTAACTCAATCAGCCCAGTACATACTAGAACACAATTACAACAAGGACAGTACTAGAGAGTAGTAATTTCCATGAAGAGTATTCTTTGGGGGGCCCACATCATGGGAAACTTTGAAAACTTGCTCTGTGTTTAGCCTGTTGCCTCACTGCGCTGTGAATATGCTGTTAAGCTGCCATGGGGCCACAGCATAGATGTGGTAATTGAGTGCTATATGTGAGAAAGCCAAAGGCCTGTCTCTTGAACAGAGGTGGCAATATGCCATCTGCCCGGCTAGCTCCACACCAAACAGAACGGCAAACACGAAAACCCTACATAAGTTAAACGAATTTCTTGTTTTGGAAAAGCATACCATTTGACTGGAATCATTGCAACAGCCTTATCCTGTACTTGAGACACACATTTGAACATACTGTTTTTTTTCTTATCCACCACTGACCTTTGTCTACACATAGCATCATTATTTTGCCCAGAAAGGCACTCTGATATCTTTCTGTTCAATGTCAGGAGACTGCCCCCTAGATAAGCGTGGTCAGAGAACAGGCTTTTCAGTGGATTGACACTGTGTTTGTAGAACACCAGCCACTGCCTTAATCATGACATTCTGAGGTTGCAGCGAGGAGTAGGGGGAGAGGAGCAGAGGTAGCTGGACCTTTTTATTGATTGCATTCTAGTACTTGGCTAGGATTTATGAACCCTACATTATTTTTTGCTCCAGAATGGAATGGGGCCTTTTTGTGTTTGACTGCAAGGTGTAAGTATAATTGTATATAATTGTTTATTTATAAAGCGCTTAATACCACAGATGGGTTTCTAAGCGCGGCTCGGGATTCGAATCTGTGTTGCGCTGCGTTGTCTTGCTTCCAAGACAAACTTGTTGCCCCTAAGCTATCCCCCCTCACAAAGTGAGGAAAGTGATGTGAGGTTGTTTCTACTCCATCCATTAAGTAGAAAGGTGATGTGAGGTTGTTTCAACTCAATCCAGTTGTTGCCATGTACCATTGTGCTTTGTGTGGGAGGTGCGAGGGATGTGATGTTTAACGACCACTGGAAGCACTATCTAGTGCATTACCACTGATTGAAGACTAGACATCATGTTTTACTTCTATTTATTTGCACAACATGATGAGAATGGCATGTTCATAGTTTGAATATATTACAATAATTATCCCATCGGAGACCGAGGCAGCACGATATTGTACAGTGTAGCCATAAAGGGCCTGGCTCATGTTTGTTGCCACATTCCATTTGCCATGAAGCACCTTTTTGACATGCACAATAGTCATCCAGAAAATGTCCTTGGAAAGTACCATTGACAAAAGCAATAATGCCATCCAACAGCTTGGCCTTGTTTGTGGGTTTACAAACACACTTCACCTTGATCCTCACCCTCAGTCTTCATGGATTTCCTAGCAGAATGTATTTTGAGTTATTATCATTGATTGTTTTGAGTGTCCTGGATATAGAATCATCTTAAGTACAGCACCAGCACCCCACAAACTGTTCTCATTGGTTAAGGTATTGTCCAATATCTCTTCAAAGATGGCTATGGGTCATGGGTCATGCTTGGATATGTCCGTCCCACAATGTGGACTTTCAGCTTTTGTTTTCTTGAAAAATATCCTTGTCCTGACTTATGATGCAATGCACCATTTTCAACCCTGAGGTTTCTGAGCAGAGTATATTATTTAGTTTGTGACTTTTATTCTATGAATTAATTTGAAGAGCATAGATATTTTAGCTATGGGACACCGCAGAAAGAGACAGCAGGTGTCTTTCCAGTCGCAGTTGAAGACCTTTCAGAGCAGGATCCCTTCGGAGGCTGAAATTCGTCAGGAAGGCGACCAACACCACATGCTGGCGGCTTCCGAAGTATCGGCGGAAAATGCAGAATGGCAATGGTTCTAGCAAGGTTGCCCACTGGAGAGCTGGTCAGTCCACCGTGTGGTCTAGGGACACTTCCGAAGGCTCAGGACAGCTGGATCCTCAACGGTCCCACCAGTCCAATGGTTGAAGCACCGCTCAGGGCCTTCCCTGATGGGATTGTCCAGCAGGTGTTAACCAGCCAAAACACAGGAAGTGATGCTGGGCCTCTTTGGGTTGGGAGTCGTCCACGCATCTTCAGTCAGCTGCTCTTCTACACAAGATGCTTAGCTCCAACGCTGTTCTTCAGAAATGGCAGGAGACCTCTTTTTATCTGAAATCTTGACTGGAAGTAGGTCCAAGCCTGCCAATGTTAAGGATCTGCACCATTCAAACAGCCAGCAGTGGTCCAATCAGGGACCACTGGGTTTCACTCATGCCACACACCTAGACTCTCAGGCACCACGGACGTGGAATGGCACCAGACAGTTCCCTCCCCACCCTCCTTTCCTGGGCCATGCACAAACAAAGGCATCACTAGCCTGCGAAAGCGACAGCTTTCCCAGGCAAGTGCATGACCTTATATGAGATTTCCTGAACTGGAAGGGCAGGAAGAAGGCCAAGCAACAATATGGCGAATCCCTGTCTGGCCGAAGATGAACTCTTGGGTTCCCTTGCATATATTCCTGCTGTTTATGGTCTTAGGCAAGATGTGATTGGGTCCTGTGTGGTCTCAGTAACGTTTCCACCACAAACCATGCAGCCACTGAACATTGTACCAACATTTGGGAACCCAGTGGTTCCTCTGTGTTCTTCGTTGAACATATTTGGTTCTTTTCCTGGTCCGAGGCCCTCAGATCGCTCTATTCTAGAAGCCTTAGAATGTACCATTGATCGTCTGTACATGGAAAATTGCCCAGGCTAAGTCCACGAAGTCCCTCAACAATCTGAGCAGGAAGGAGTTGTGCCTGAAAAGGAACTGGAAGAGATTAGTATAGTGGATTTTGTAGCTTTGGAAGAGCCACTGTTTTCTTTGATGACCAGTCTTATCGCCCCTGCTTCGGGTCACCCTAACTCTCCGCCTCTGAAATTTGTAGATTCATGAGGTGGCTGAAATCATTTTGGAGGCCTGTGGCGGTTCTGGCTCAGTGAATGAGGTACCAGTGGAGGTTAGTAGCATGACTAACTTGCGTAATCGATGCTCTGTGAATTCATCTCCCGCCACTGAGAGAGCTGAGGTTGGAGAAGATGACTTGGTTTCTCTGAAGTCTGAGGACCCCTTGATGTCTTTTTTTACCGCCTATTATGAGTATTGTCCAGCGTCTTCAGGAATTGGAAAAGTCAGCGTGGGAGTTGAATGAACTAAGGAGGTCTGAAGGCAGTCAATTGAACAAATGTTAGGACATCTTTGACAGAATTATTGAGGTGACGCCATAAAACTAAAGTGGCCAAGGTTGAGAACTTGCGAGTGGTTGGTTCTGAGATCAATGGCCTACATAAGTTGGACAAAGCTTCAGACTTCGGTGGACTGGTGGAATTCAGGTCTAGAAAGTATGAGAGTGACTCATTACCAGACTAATCCGCTTTCACAAGATGCCCCCATGCGGGTGGAAGGCAGAGGTCCCCTCTCCCCCTAAATGCCCCTCTAAATGAAGTGCATGCAGTTGGAGAGACAGGGAGCTGTAAACCCAGTCCTTGTAGAGTATGGCCTACTGCTGCTTCCTTGTCTTTCCTGTTACCTCCTGCAGCTACGCTGGCTTCTTGTATTTCAGCACCAGTTTCCACTAAAGATTCTTTGCCTGACCTACTGAAGGGCTGGTGCTCTGAACCTTATATGCGCTTTTAAAGGAAGAACTCATGGGAGCAAGAAGGCCTATAAGCGTGCCTTGCCTTGGTTAATACTTTGTCAGGGACATTGGGATTTATTCACATGACATGTAGTATTTTTACAACCTTCCACTTTTTGTCAGATTGTATGTTTTGGGGGGTTTGTAGCGTCGGGTTTGGATTTATTAACCCTTATGTTAGGTCTTGCTTTTTGAACTGTAAAGAGGCATTTGCTAACAAAGGGATTATGGTTTATTTGGACACATCTTTCAAAATGTGCCATCTTCATGATACCTGGCATGACCCAATTATGGGTGATTCTTCTTTTCCAGCACCACCCTTTGCGGGCACAGGGGGAGGACCACAGGTTCAGACAGTCTTAGAGAATCAGAAAATCTTCGATCACCCAAATGCAACCTTGGAGGCGGGCGGCCCTGAAGATCCCAAATATTGTTATTTATCAGGGCGCCTTGGTACCTGCCTATTGTTGTATTAATGTTATTCCTCTGTCATGTGTTTGATGATGATTTCGATTTCGAAGTGAGCCAGGTGGGGGTAGCAAAACATCATAAAGTGTTTATATCTGATTCTGTTATTAATTGTTCTATGGGTTTAATTCCTCCCCTGTTGTCAGTTTCCTGTGTCATTTCTGGGTATGTTATCTCTGCAATGTCTTGGAAGGTTAATGGACTGGCCAGTAAAAATATGGACCCTTATTGGCACCGCTTGATTAACAAGTACAGGGTGATAAGCCTTCAGGAGACGTGGTCCAGTAAGTAAACCAAATAATTTGTCATTTTTTTAAATCGGCAGAGCAATCACCTAGAGGGCACCCAAAGTGTGGGGGGGGGGGTTGCTGATATGGATCTACACTAGTGTTAAGGCTTCATATAAATGCTTGGAATTGGATTCGCCTGATTTGGTCTCCGTGGTTTGCAGCTTTAAAGGCATTCCTATAGTAATCTTATTAAATCTTTATCTAAGAGAGAACCAATCTGCAATTACCCAACTGGATTTGGCTTTGAATAATATCTTTTCGAGCATTGTTGATTCTCCAAATACGTTTTTACTTATTATGGGTGACTTTAACTGCCAATTGGAGGAGCCTAATTATTGCACATTAGATTTAGCCAAGTAAGATGGACTTTGGGGTATCCCGGGGCCACTGATCATCCCAAGTAGGAGCTCCTATCCCTTAGCAGGTAGGGTTCAATCGATACTTGATGCCCTGTAATGGGAGCTTTTTGGAGGATTCTCCGGCTCATATGACCTTTCGCTCTCAGAATAAGTGTAGTCTTATTGACTACATATTAGTCTTTGTTATTCTGAGATGTAGTCCTGACATTTAAAATGTTGGAAAGACCTGAGAGCGATCATGATTCACTGACTATCGCACTTTCTTTAACATGGGCTGGCAGCAATGGGAATAAAAAGCCCCTCCTATATATTGGCGAGGAACAATCTCAGTGAAGAATATGCAAGAGGTGGCCACAAACACCTAAAGATGATTTCCTGGCTCAAATTTATTCTGTGCTGCTTCTGGTTTTGGCTACTTATTCTGCAGTAAATCTACCTAAATCCCATATAGATTTCTATAATACCCCAGTGGCAAGTTTTGCTCCATTTAAATCTAAAAGGGGCTACAATCTCTCATTAATTAATGATAAGTGCCATCAATGGTTTGATAGTCAGTGCAGAGCAGCAGCAAAGAATGCTCTGTTGCAGCACTCAAGAGTAAGGAGAAGAGAGAAAGTGGCATATTAGCAAGGCTAAGGCACGATTATAAACGTTTGCTGACCAAGAAGAAGAGCGAGCTCTATAAGGGTGTTTGGGTAGCTCTTGGTGAGACAGTGGGATTAAATAATAGTAAAGAGTTTGGCTGTATGGTGAAAAGGAATGTCAAACCTGAATCTCAATCCGAGGTAAATAATATCTCGGCAGAGGTTTGGTTTGATTATTTCCAATTTATGTATTCACTGAAAGGCCATCCTGTTTCACGTTTAGTGGAGCAGGGAGGGTATCCGAGTATATCCAGTGGCCTAACGAGGAACGGTCTCATTAATTATGTCCCTCGAAGTTTGATGTGCTATTCTGGAACCACATAAAGGTACGGCTATGGGCCCGGATGTTATCCCTTCTGAAAATTTTAGGATTGAACCTGTGATCTGGATTCCCTTCCTAACAAAATTCTTTAATGGGGTGCTACAGAGTAATTTGCAACCTAGCAGTTGGAAGGAGGCAGTCATTTATCCCAGTTTTTAAGAAGGGACATAAAGAGCAATTATCTAATTATAGGCCTCTCTCTCCGATAGATTCGTTGGCTAAAATATATTTCAGAGTGATCCTTCACTAACTTGAAGATTGGGTGGCAGACGCAGGCATTCTATCGCAAGTCCAGGCAGGTTTTAGGTCAGGGGTTTCCACATTAGATCAAGCGATGAGGCTGGACCTCATATGTCGGAAAGTATGTGGTGCTAAGTTTGCAAAACCTTTACCTAGCATTTGTGGACGTGCAAACCGCCTTTCATACGGTCCCTAGAGATCTTTTATGGCGTGTTTTGGAAGAGTTAGGTATTTCTTCCACCCTTGGTAATGCTATTAAGTTATGATATGATAACGCTGCTCGGGTGCGCTGGGGTCCTAATGGTGAGACCATTGATTCAGTTACCATAGGAATCTGGGTTAGGCAGGGATGTGTTTTAGCCCCATTGTTGTTGTTTTTATTATATATTAATAGCATAGTGCTTCCTTGCCAGGCAGTTGCTAAAGATGCCCCGAGTTTGAGTAGCTGTAAGTGGATCCTCCTTTTGTTTGCAGATGATGCACTATTATTGTCCAGAACTGTGGAAGGGTTGCAACACCAGCTAGATGTCTTCGACAAGCTGTGTTCTGCGAAAGGCCTGCGTATTAACTATACTTAAACAAAAGTTATGTGTTGTCTGGCCTTGGCGTAAGGCCCGAGTAGGGGCGAGATTACACGTAAACAACCAGCGGTTAGAGTCAGTGGAATCCTATAGTTATTTGGGGTTGATCCTTTCCAATAAATTAAAATGGCAGTATCATGTTGATAAAAGTTTGTTAAGCCATTTGCGCCAGAGTGGGGACACTTTGAATCTTGTAACTCATTTGGAGGGGTGAGGCTTTTTCTATACCCCTATCTATCAGGCCCAATTTATTCCCGCTGTTGTATGGTGCCGAACTATGGGGTTATGGCGATTGTGCATCCGTTCAGTCTGCAGAAAATAGATTTCTGAAATCACTTCTTAATCTCCCCCTGAGAGCACCATCTACGGCGGTAGCCTGCGAGTTTGGTTTTATATAAATCAGGTATGCTAATAAGCTGTCCCCTGTTCTATATTGGCTAAGAATATGGATTTCAGATCCCCTTGCATTTTATAGTGAGGGCCCGTTAGGATAGGCATTCATCATTACATTACACACTTACAGCCTGCGCTTGATATTTACATGTCATGCCTGTCAGCCTTTAAAGTGTTTAGTATATGCATAATATTGCCTTCTGTCACCCGTAGTTACATTAGAACTGTATTGCATGGTGAGAGTTCTAGGGTGCTGAGGGAGATGAGAACGTTGACTGAAGGAGGACGGTTGTAAGCCTCCTGCTGGGGGTCGTCTTATGTATGCAACTGTACCTTTCAATAAAAGGTCTTTATGATAAAGTACCAAGTGTCAGCAGTCTACTTGGCAACATAACATTTGGCGACGAGGTCTAAGAGGAGCGGACTCCTGGAGACGACCCCCGGCGCGCTTGGAGGATCCTGCTGTTGTAGCTGTGGAGCGGTGCCACAGGCAGTTGTGAGTGCTCATTGCCAGTGAGGACTTTTCGGCGAGGCAGCCGAACGGAAGCCCAGCAGTGTGGAGGGAAGTGCTTGCAAGGCGGAGGAAGCAGGATCCTCGGATATTACGGGAGGTATACTCTCTCTATTGCCAAATCTCTCCCAGAGACTGTGTAGTTGGGGTGATTGGGCGGCGGCAGTTGGTCCACTAGCGCCATTGCAATTTGATGTACTTTTAAATGGTTCTCCCGTTCGCTTACCCCGCTGGCGGAGGGACGCCGTCATATCCTCACGTCACCGCTGAGGACTCCTTGCGCGACCAGCTTCCACGCAGCCCGGTGACATTGTTTCCATGGCAATTGGAGCCGCAGTCGGGAGATCAGCTGATCTTCGATTCGGTAGTGTGAAAGAAGCTACGATCCAATTGTACGCTGTGGAAGAAAAGAGTGGCGGCCACGATCAGGTCTATGTTGGATCTCTGGCTCTGCAATTGACCACTCACTCTGAAGAGACTGATTGTGAGTGTTTAGGAGACTGTGAGGTGGTCAAAGAGGCAACAGAATCAAGGGAGGATCCTATTCTAGTAATGAGACCCAGCCAACAAAAGGTTTACACAGCAAATCAAAAGAAAACTACATGTCCCAGAAACCACCACGAGAAACGAAACCAAGGAGGGGGCAGAGACAGAATTAAAAAGGGAAAACGGCATAGGTACAACCCAATCATACAGCATGGAAATAGGTGTACCAGAGATTGGAACTGGTATAATGCAGTCAGCCCGCATGTAGATCGGTGGCCCCAGAGACATACAGGGTGGGGTCAAACAGTGCATGAAACTGGGTGGACTGAGGAAAGAAAACGCCCTGCAGGTGTGGGGAATGGGAGGGAAAACTGGCTGGAGACTGTAACGCTCACCTGATTCCCGCAGAGGCGCCGGTCTTGACTGGGTGAATGCCGTATCTTCAAAGGTGATGTGTAACACACGGTTGGCTCTTTGGGCTGGACCTCTGTGCACTGTATGTCTGACTCGAAGAGTAAGATGTCTGCAGATAGAAAATATGGGATTAATGAACTGGGGTTATTGGGTGCCTCTCTCCTCTTCCCTTTCTCTTCTCCTGTAGAACCCCAAAGGTTAACACCCTCACCTTAGGTAAGTGAACGCCGAGCTCTCCATCTGCCTCGGGGCAGGGTGCCGTAACCAGTTTCTTCACTGGATAAGGGTGCAGGCCTCTTGACCTCAGAGGACTGCTGTCCGTCGTTAACTGCACAAACGGTAAGTTCTGGGCACTTCAAATGTCTTAAAAGTCTTTTGTAATGATATCTCTTGTTTTGCAGGGTTCCGGCGATGGCGGATGGCAGGCTGATGAGAGTTGAGGATCGAACCCGCGTGAGGAATAGAAGCGCCTGGAAGCACGTAAGTAAGCGCTTGTAGCCTGCTTCACGATGCGCACTAACTGTCCCTTTTATCTTGCAGGTACAAGTTCGGAGCTTTAGAGAAGCTGAAGGGTGCTGGAATACCCACTGGATTCGGCGTGGGAAGGAGTAATGGCATGTGAGTAATAAAGTTGCCCAATGTCTTTAAACGCACCTTCTTTTGTCTTTCAGATGCGGGATGCAGCGCCGAAGGCCTCCGGAGCGTGCGAAGAGCTGGTAAGCTTTTGTCTTTCAGATGCCGGAATGCAGTGCGAAGACCTCCGGAGCATGCGAAGAGTAGGTAAGCCTTTGTCTTTCAGATGCCGGAATGCAGCGCGAGGCGTTGGTGACAGCCGATGGACCAGGTAAGAGATGCGCTGCCACTGAAGACCGTAGTGCTAACCTGTTCTTTCTTTGTCTTTACAGGTGCTGCTGAAGACTGGATTCCAGGATGGTAAGCCTTTGTTCCCTTAGGCCCAGGATCAGAAGCAGAAGACACGATGAGCATTCTGCTGCAGAGAATGCAGAATAACGCAAAGCAAGATTCATCCATCTGGTGTGGTTTAAATAGCCTCCTGTAGTGCTTAGGTGTCCCCTTCCACAGCCACGCCTGGAAAGCAGGAACTCTTTTCTTAGAAGAGTTCCAGTGTTCTGAACCTAGGGAGTGGCTCCTGCCCCACCCAACAGGAAAAGTAGTCCCAAACAGAAGAGGATCAGGGGTTCAACTGGCAGGTAAGTAAGCAGCATGGTCTGCTGCAGGTAAGTCCACCCAAGCATTATGAGCCCGGCGCTTCCAGCGCTGGGACTGGGTATCTTTATGAGCCTGGTGCCACTGGCGCCAGGACAGGGTCCAAAAGGTCCCAATTGGGACTGGCTGGCACTCGGAACCGGGGTTATGGGTCTGCTTCCAAGGGAGTCGGGCAAGTCCTGATCTTTTGGAAGCAGAGATCATGACAGAGACTGAAGGGAGGGGAGGAGCAGAGAGGGGCTTAAATGCAGCAACAGAGAGCTCACCAGGTGTTTCTGATTACAGCTGCAAGCCGAGCCGGAGACCAGAGAGGAATGGAAAGGTGATTGTGACTGGGCGTACTAGAAGGCTCAGTGAGAGGCACAGGGGAGATCCCTATCAGAGGCGGACTCGCTGAGGAGAAGCGCCAGCCGTCAACCATTAATCAAGGACTGTGCCTTCCATGTGGATTTTTGCTTTGTTTTGTTTTCTTAACCCAGTGAACAGAGGGTGAGTCAGTCCGTGGAGAAAAAGAATTAAGTTGACTTTATTTTCCCTTTTAAAGATGCGAGAAGCCAAGTGGAGCTTCTTTTGAACTCTGGACTGCATTAACCCTTTCACGGAAACCAAACCTCATGAAACTAACACTGTTTGATGTGCACAAGGAGAGCTGTTGTTTAAGTTAACACCGCAATAAATCTTAAAATTGATAAACCTACATCCGACTACAGCCTACTATTTTACAGTGGTGGCAGCGGTGGGATTCAAGAGAACGCCCAAGCAGAAGACATGGAAGCTGTGGTAAAGGCACTCGCAGAAGGGCAACAGCAGCTGCAGCAACTTTTACAAGTGCAAAGTCACCAGGCGCAGGCGGACAGACAAGCCCTCCAACAGGCCATACAAGTGCAAAGTGCTGCCCAAGAGCAAGGACGGGAAGCTTTAAGAATACTGGGAGAAGCAGCGGCCACGAACCGGACGCATCCAGTAATACCGCCTACGGTATTACAAAAATACCAAGTAGGAGAAGACCCCAGTTTTTTCTTCGTAAATTTTGAGAGAATAGCTAGAGCAGCCCAATGGCCACAGGACAGATGGGCTTTCTATCTGGCTCCCTTGCTCACAGGGGTAATGCAGGGGGCATACCAAGCGGCTAACCCCACCGGAGACACTCCTTATACCGAGATTAAAAAAACTGTTTTGGAAAGACTCGGCATGGATGAAGAATCCTACAGGCTAAAGTTTCGAGAAACCCGATTGAAACCAGGTGAAAGTCCAAGACAATTGTTCTACAGAGTACAAGATTTGGCGGAAAAATGGCTGCAAACAGGCACAGCCACAATAGGACAGATTAAGGATAAAGTAATGATGGAACAGTTCATTGATGCCTTACCAGGACCAATTCAGAGGTGGGTGAGGCAACATCACCATCTATCACTGGCCGAGGCAATAGACGTGGCAACAGCATATCAGAAGGCAGGGAGCACCCGACCTTTCCCGGCCACCCAATTGAGACCAAGTGTGGAAGCTTCCCAAGCACGTATCGGAACCTATAAAGGACCAGGAACCGAACCCAGGAACAAGGCCGAAACCCGACCCACTAATGGGGCTGGCTTAAGCAAAGGACAGGCACCCCAATGTTTTGAGTGTGGAGAGTGGGGACATATTGCGCGTTTCTGTTCCAAAAAAACAAAAATTGAACCAATGGAAATCGGATCCATACAAGCGCAGGAATACCGAAGGAATTGACTGCCTTACGTGATAGAGGTCACAGTCGATGGATATCCCCGTCAAGCAATGATGGACAGCGGAAGCCGACAGACGGCCATACAGCCCCTTGTGAGCGAGCAAGATAGCGAACAGGTGAGAACCATTGACATAAAGTGCGTGCATGGGGATGTAAAAGGGTATCCATCTAAAGACATTGTGTTGGGAATACAGGGGCAGGAGATGCCAATCAAAGCCTCCGTTATTCCTACCTTGCCCGCTCCGGTGCTAATAGGAACAGATCTACCTGAATTCGATAGATGGTTGAGAGAAGCCCCGTTTTCAAAAACAGAACTATTGGGGGCATGTAGTCGGGAAAAATTATCTAAGGCCCAGAATAGGAGAAACCGAGTGAATCAGGAAGCGTATAAAGACATTTCCATTATAGACTGGAAGGTGGGGGACCATATGCCTTCATTTCGAACACAAACAGGGCTGGATGAAACATTAAAAAGGGCCAGGGAACAAGCTCTAGACACTAGTGGGGTCCAACCTCCTACTCCCTACTTTAAAGAGAAACAGGGGTTAATCTATTGAGCAACCCAAGGATCTGATAACATAATGAAGGAGCAATTGTTGGTTCCCCAGTCCTACAGGAAAGGGCTGATTCAGCTGGCACATGACCACACCACAGGGGGACATCTAGCTGAGAACAAGACCATAAAAAGGGTGTTGCAAAATTTCTATTGGCCCGGAGTTTACGCTGAGATAACCAGATATTGCCAAGAGTGTGATATATGTCAGAAAACAAGCCCCCATATTCCAGCACGAGCACCTTTACAAAGAATGCCATTGATCAAAGAGCCATTTCAGAGGATAGGGCTTGACATTGTGGGTCCAATGGAGCCTACCAGCCGAGGATACCGGTTCATACTAGTGGTAGTGGACTATGCCACTATATATCCAGAAGCATTTCCATTAAAAGGAATGTCTGCCAAACAAGTATGTGATGTACTTTTACCCTATTTCGCTAGAATGGGGATTCCCCTGGAGATTGTAACAGACCAAGGACGTAATTTTATGTCAACCGTTATGAAAGAAGTATGCAAGACCCTTGGCATCAACCATTTAAGGACCTCGGTGTACCATCCACAGACTGATGGGCTGGTGGAAAGATATAACAAAACCATCAAACAAATGATAAAAAGAGCAACCAGCCCCACTGGTCTGGGGTGGGAGAAAGTACTGCCATGGGTATTGATGGTTTTACGTGATACACCTCAATCCTCAACAGGGTATTCCCCATTTGAATTATTATTTGGGAGACAGCCAAAATCTATCTCACTTGGGAACAGCAGGAAGAAACAACCCTAACGGAATATGTGAATGAACTAAGGGATCACCTGGGAAAACTCAGAGACTATGCTCAGGAAAACCTGGGGCGAGCTCAAGAAACGCAAGAGAAGTATTACGACAAAGGAAGCAGACCTAGGACGCTTAAAATAGGAGACAAAGTGCTGTTGTTATTACCCACTCACACGAACAAAATGCTCGCCCAATGGAAAGGCCCATATAATATAACAAAGGTGTTGGGTCCAGTTAATTATGAGGTGGAGCAACCAGATAGACAAAACAAACATCAGAACTATCACATTAATTTACTCAAGTTGTGGAAAGAAAGAGACTCAGCAATATTGTGTACGTCTCTAGTAGAGATGTCGGTCCCGGAACAAATGGTTACACATTCGGCTGGTAACCTACGAGATGTGGACTTGGGGGAACAATTAAGCGACACCCAAAGAATTGAATTATTTGACACCCTGGGCCCTGTAGCAAAGACATTCTCGAGTCTACCTGGAAGGACTCATATGGCTACTCACTCAATCCCAACCGAGGCAGGCAAGATTATACGCCTCCGACCCTACAGAATACCTGAAGCAAAAAGAGGGGAAAGAGCACAAGAAATAGAGAGCATGCTGAAACTAGGTACCATTATTCCCTCCAAGAGCGCATGGTGTTCACCGGTGGTACTAGTACCCAAACCAGATGGTACCACCCGATTCTGTATGGACTTTAGGCAACTAAGCGCCATTTCCAGATATGAAGCCTACCCTATGGCCCGAATAGATGAGCTAATAGAGAAACTGGGGGCTGCATCCTTTTTGAGTACATTGGACCTAACCAAAGGATATTGGCAGATACCGCTCAACCCAGCGGATCAGGAGAAAACAGCCTTTGCAACACCTCAAGGTCTATTTCAGTTTACGGTGTTACCATTTGGGTTGCACGGGGCTCCTGCCACTTTTCAGGCCTTAATGGATAAGGTACTAAAACCTCATGAACTATACGCAGCTGCCTATTTGGATGACATAGTGATTTTTAGTAAAACCTGGAAGGAACATTTAGAACATCTAATCAAAGTAATTACGTCCTTACAAGAGGCAGGACTGCATATCAACCCCAAGAAAACCAAGCTGGCAGCCAAAACTACCAAGTATCTGGGTTATTCTGTAGGAGGTGGAGTAATCACACCGTTGGTGGACAAAATACAGGCTTTGAAAAAATTACGAATACCGGAAACCCGGAAAGAGATCCGAGCCTTCCTAGGGTTCATAGGGTATTATAGAAGATTCATACCGCATTTTTCTACCATAGCAGCACCACTGACAGACACCTTAAAAACCAACCGGCCACTTCAAATCAAGCCAGAAGCTGTGCAAGCTTTTCACCACTTAATTCAACTAATATCAACCCAACCGGTTCTACACTGCCCAGATTTCTCAAAAGCCTTCTATTTACAGGCCGATGCATCAGGATGTGGTCTAGGTGCCGTGCTATCCCAAGGATCAGAACAAGACCTCTGCCCAATAGCCTTCATCAGTAGAAAACTCCTCCCACACGAGCTACCATACTCCACCTTAGAAAAAGAATGTTTAGCGATAAAATGGGCCGTTGAATCTCTTCGTTATTATTTACTAGGTCGAAAGTTTACCATCTTTACAGATCATGCCCCTCTTCGATGGCTAGCCACCGAGAAAGACTCAAACCATAGGGTCCTTAGGTGGTTTTTAACCCTTCAACCCTATCATTTTGTTACAGTACATAAACCCGGAAAATATCAGCTGGTAGCTGATTACTTGTCCAGGGTCTTGAACATGCCCGAACGGCCTATTTCCCGGGGGGGGAGTATGTGAGGTGGTCAAAGAGGCAACAGAATCAAGGGAGGATCCTATTCTAGTAATGAGACCCAGCCAACAAAAGGTTTACACAGCAAATCAAAAGAAAACTACATGTCCCAGAAACCACCACGAGAAACGAAACCAAGGAGGGGGCAGAGACAGAATTAAAAAGGGAAAACGGCATAGGTACAACCCAATCATACAGCATGGAAATAGGTGTACCAGAGATTGGCACTGGTATAATGCAGTCAGCCCGCATGTAGATCGGTGGCCCCAGAGACATACAGGGTGGGGTCAAACAGTGCATGAAACTGGGTGGACTGAGGAAAGAAAACGCCCTGCAGGTGTGGGGAATGGGAGGGAAAACTGGCTGGAGACTGAAGGGAGGGGAGGAGCAGAGAGGGGCTTAAATGCAGCAACAGAGAGCTCACCAGGTGTTTCTGATTACAGCTGCAAGCCGAGCCGGAGACCAGAGAGGAATGGAAAGGTGATTGTGACTGGGCGTACTAGAAGGCTCAGTGAGAGGCACAGGGGAGATCCCTATCAGAGGCGGACTCGCTGAGGAGAAGCGCCAGCCGTCAACCATTAATCAAGGACTGTGCCTTCCATGTGGATTTTTGCTTTGTTTTGTTTTCTTAACCCAGTGAACAGAGGGTGAGTCAGTCCGTGGAGAAAAAGAATTAAGTTGACTTTATTTTCCCGTTTAAAGATGCGAGAAGCCAAGTGGAGCTTCTTTTGAACTCTTGGCTGCATTAACCCTTTCACGGAAACCAAACCTCATGAAACTAACACTGTTTGATGTGCACAAGGAGAGCTGTTGTTTAAGTTAACACCGCAATAAATCTTAAAATTGATAAACCTACATCCGACTACAGCCTACTATTTTACAGAGACATTACTGGGCATTCGAAATTACTGGGCACTCGAATACATTTCTTGCACACCTGCAACATTACATATATTGAGTGAGACATGGCGAATGTGCTTGCGCCTGTGTTTTTCCTTTCTGCGCCAGGTGAGCCCAGGGTGCGATGGGTGGACTGGAAGGAGGGTTTCAACAAGTATGCACTAGCAGTATTTGGTGCCAACTACTCCAATGAGTGTAAGGAGGCGTTACTGTTCCATTGTTTAGGAACTGCAGGGCAAGAAGTTTTAAAAAAATTACCAGAACCCATTGATATACTGGATGGAGGTCCTTATGAGAAAACATTAGCAAAATTGGACAGGCACTACAGATTTGAGGAGGATATCATACTGGAAAGGTACAAGTTTGCCACGAGGGACCAGAAGAGTGGTGAAAGTATTGAAGATTTTGTTACGGCTTTGAGGGGTTTGGCAGTGAAATGCAGGTTTACTCACTGTCAGGATGAGCACTTAAGAGATCAATTGATGATCAAATGTTCCAGTGACAGTATCATGAAAGAACTATGGAAAAAGAGGAACCCCACCTTATATCGAGCGATTGAGATAGCGAAAATGGTAGAACATACCGACAAGTGCATTAAAGTGCTTCAAACAGATACTGTTAACAATGGAAGACCCAAGTTGGAAGAGAGTGAAGGGGCAGTACAAAAGGTGTCAAAAGTCGTTCAGAGACAGATTACAGGGAACCCAAGGCGTTCCACGCAGTATGGGAAGAGATGTGAGGATCGCCAAGAAAATAAGCCGGCAACTGGCAGAGGTTGGAATCGACAATGGGTTCCAACAAAAGACAGTAGAGGAATGTCTAGAGAATTGAATTCCTTTAAGACGGTTAAGGATTCTGGGACTCCAAGGGGTTTCCCAGGGAGGAGGTGTTTTAGATGTGGAAGTTTATCGCACATAGCATCTGATAAGGAATATTTTGCTATACATATTATATGTAATGAGTGTGGTGTAAGAGGGCACATTGCCCGGTGTTGTAGAAACTTCAATTCTGGGTCAAATCAAGTGCATGAAATAAGTGTGAGCTATGAAGATGAATCCTATTGTGAGGATGGTAGAGAGGTTGTGTTTACAGTGAATGCTATTGATGGCAGAGTGAAGAAGCAAAAGCCTTATGCTGTTGTTGTAATTCAAGGAGTACCCATACGTATGCTTATGGATAGTGGAGCTGATTACACATTAATAAGTGTGCAGGTGTGGAAAGATAAGTTCAATTGTTGTACTTTGTGGGAGAACACTGTCAGAGCAAATTCATACGGTGATGTGCCCATAGACATTATAGGATGCTTTGATGCTGAATTACAATTTAAGGATAGAAAGTCCACAGGGATTCTATATGTTACCAATAAAGGGGGAGAGTTGCTATCGTGGAGTGATCAGGCCGAATTGAAAATAAGGCTTGAGGCAAGTCATCCTGAGCAGGTACTGTCTGTGATGGGTGGAAACGCTACAGAGGTGCAAGCAAATTCATCTGGAAAATTGGGGTGTTTGAAAGGGTTTGTTCATGTGATTCGTCTGAAGAGGGGTGCGGTACCAAAAATTGCAAAACTGCGAACCATTCCTCTTGCCCTTAGACAAGATGTAGATGAAGAACTCAAGAGAATGGAAAGTGATGGAGTTATTGAAAGGATAGATGCATCAGAGTGGGTTAGCCCCATAGTGGTGGTCAGAAAGAATAATGGATCTTTGAGACTTTGCATTGATCTTAGACATTTGAATAGTATGGTTGTGGCAGACAGGTTCCCTCTGCCCAGAATAGATGACCTGATGGTGGGGGTATCTGGCTCTAAGGTATTTTCTATATTAGATTTGAAGTCGGCCTACCATCAGGTTGAGTTGCACCCTGACTCCAGGGATCTTACTGCCTTTATCACGCCAATTGGTTTATTCAGGTGTGTGCGTATGCCGTTTGGGCTAGTCTCAGTGGCAAGTGTGTTTCAGAGCATAATGCACAGGTTACTTGGGGGAGAGAAAGGGGTGATGTGTAATCAGGATGATGTTCTTGTGTGTGGGAGTGACGAGAGTGAACATGATCATCGCTTGAAGAGAGTGCTAGACATATTGAAGGAAGCAGGACTTACTGTTGCCATGTAAAAGTGTACTTTCAAGGCTAGCAAAGTGGTTTTCTTGGGCCACGAGATCACAGGCGAGGGGGTCAAGCCCAAAGAGGAGGCCATTGAGGCTATAAAGCAAAGAGAATGGAGGAGCCCAAGTCTAAGGGGGACATACTGTCATTCTTGGGACTAGTTGAGTTCTACGGTAAATTTGTCAGGGAATTATCAGAAATGTCAAGGAACATGAGATTGCTTACCCGTAAGGGAGTGACCTTTAAGTGGGAGGACCATTGTAAGAAAGAATTTAAGATGATAAAAGAAGCCATTGTCAATGCACCCATTTTGAAGATATTTGAAGAAGGTAGGCCTACATTGCTTTTTGTTGATGCCAGTGATTATGGTGTTGGGGCTTTTCTGATGCAAGAGGATCAGTTTGGTTTACATACGGTGGCATTTGCATCCAGGTCTTTAAAGGGACCGGAATCTAGATACTCCGTTGTAGAAAAGGAGGCCCTGGCATGTGTTTGGGGAGTTGAAAAGTTTAAAAGGTTTTTGTGGGGGAGGAAATTCACCATTTGCACGGACCATAAACCTCTTGTTGGGATTTTCACAAAAGGTGGTTTGGAGGGAGTGTCAAGGCGCATTATGAAATGGGTCACGGCATTACAAGGTTTACAATATACCATGCTCCATGTCAGGGGGGAGGTCAATGTAGTTGCAGATGCATTATCTAGATCGGTTCAGAGAGAAATGTCAAATGGTGATGGTGATGATTACTCAGGTCCAGGGGAGAGTGCAGAGATATTCCAAGTACATGAAACATTAAGGAAAAATGATTGGAACATTGCCTGCAGTGAAGACGATGTTTATCAAAGTTTACTTACACTGGTTGTGGAAGGTAAAATAAGGAATTACAAAGGTGAGATGAGTGGTTTTGCCAAGGTAAAGGAAGAGCTATGGGCTCAGGATGGCTATTTGTACAAAGGACATCAATGGTTGTTCCAGTTGGAATGCGGAAAGTAGTATTAGATTTGGCTCATGTTGGGCATTTAGGTCTTGCTAGATCAAAGGGTTTGGTAAGATCTGAATTCTGGTGGCCTGGTATTGACAGACACTGAGGAACAAGTTAAAGATTGGGTGGAATGTGTTGAAGGGAACAAAGGGCTGAAAGTACAGAAGGTTCCCATGGTAGTGAGGGATTGTCCGCGTGTCCCTTGGGATGAAATTGCTTTGGACCTCCTAGGTCCATTTAACATTGGTGGTGGAAGGGATAGCTACCTGTTGGTGGTTATGGATTTATTGTCGAAATGGCCAGAGGTTTGTGTACTTAAGAACATTTCCAGCAGTAGCATAATTAAATTTATGGAACAGCTGTCCTGGAGAGAAGGGTTTCCAAGGAAGTGCTTGTGCAACAATGGATCTCAACTTGTTTCTAAAGAATTCAGAGAATTTTTGGATAGACATGGAATAGAAAAAGCGAATACATCTGTTACGCTCCGACAGCTCGGTTCTCGCCAGCCTCCCTCAGCAGTTACACCGGCTTACGCCGCCCAGGGAAAGACATTGTTGTGGCAGCGTTATCGGTTTCCATGGAGACTGTATGGACATCGGTATCGACCGCGTCAGCTGGCACGCGCATTACGCACTACGTGTACACTGATGCCCCGCCCTTTGCCTTCTTAATCCGGTTCCGCTCGGGGCTTGGTGCTGCTAATTTTAGTCTACACGTACTCTTACGTGTTTAGCCCTCGAGCTAATTCCTTCTTCAAACCTTCCAACTTAGAATTCCTGGTTTTCGACCTTGCCTTCCACTTTGGACTGTTCACGGATTGCCCAGCTGATTTTGGTTCTACACACTGTTACGACTCGGAACGTTTCCTGGATTGCCGACAGCTGTCAAAAGTCATTTCCCTTTGCTTTGTAGCTTTTTGGTTCCTTCCACAAGGGCTACATTAAAACAATCATCGTCTGACACTAGTTGCTTTCAGTAAGTGTATTTTCATTGTCATAACTTCCTGTGATTTGCTTCTTGGATAAAGACTGTCTACTCCCGTTGTGAAGAAATTACCCTCCTTGGACATTGTACTGGATTTATATTTTTACATTGCAAGTGCAGTTCAGGACGCTTTCCAGTTACCTGCACCAACCCGTATCTAGTGCGTCCCTCGTGCCATTCGGGTGTTTCCTTCCTAACTAACCTTCCTGTTTATTATTTTCTCCTGTCGTTGTGTCCTTGGAACTGGATTTCCCTCTTGGCTCCTCAACCATCTCCTTCCAGGTCAGTTGTGCATTCCCTTGGGGTTCAAGGGGATTCGTTAACTCAGTAGTTAGTTCCTTATTGTCCTTTGCATTGTTCTTTTAGGCTCTGTATCTGCTCTGCTATTCCAACCAACTTATTAATCAAGGTAGCTGAGGTTGAGACTGGTTGATCTGAGAGTTCCACCACTTCAGCCCTCCGAATCTTGGTGTGGTGAGTAACAGAATTAGCAGCCTTTGAGATGTCTACAGAGACAACTGACGCATTAGCGCAAATAGTACGAATGGTCACTGAGTTAGGTTCTGAATTAACCACAGCTCGGGAGGCCTTGCATCAACGCATGGATGCAATCCAGTCTCTAGTAACCTCACCAGCATCCCAAGCAGGAGCTGGAGCTATGGCTTCAGGATCTGGTTTTCCTGTATCTAATTCAGAACCAGCTCCCGTGATGCTTACTACTCAGTTTCCTTTGGCCCCTCCAGAACGCTTTCTAGGCGATCCGAAACAGTATAGGACGTTTATAAATCAGTGTAAATTGCATTTTTTATGCCGCCCTACGTCCTTTCCTACCTCCACCACTAAGGCAGCCTTTCTCTTATCCCATTTAGGGGGTACGGCAGCAGCATGGGCTAATCCATTGCTTGAATCCAACAGCCATGTATTATATAATTGTGACGCTCTTCTTTCAATGATGAGCAAGGTGTTTGACACTAGATACACCACCCAAGCCACAGATCTGGAGCTCCTTAAACATAGACAGGAGAACAACTCTCTATTGGTTTATTTAGCAAAATTCAATCAATTGGCAGCGGAGAGAGACTGGCCAGAAGAGAAAAAAGCTGCTGTATTTTATCAGGGCCTTTCTGAGGAACTGAAAGACATACTATCCACGGTTCCTGTGGTTCCTACCGCTTTTTCTGAGCTCCTCGATTTAGTCCTCCAAATAGACGCTCGAAAGGCTGAACGTCGTGGGGAAAAGAGGTCGCCTCCATTCATGCCGGTACTTTCTGATACCCCTGCACAACTGCAAACCCCTGAGCCTATGCAGATCAGCACGGTGAGAAGCCCGCTAACTCCGGCTCAACGTGAACACCGCCGGTCCCACAATCTTTGTATGTATTGTGGAGCAGCCGATCATTTGTTGCCTGAGTGTCCCAAAAAGCCCAAAAAGAAGGCGGGAAACGCCAAATCCCAACATTAGAAGGAGTCCCTACGTCGGGAGATTCAAACAAGGGCTCTTGTAAACTTGGCTAATTCCAATTGGTTCATCTTCCTGTTACCTTTTCGGTAGCCCATGAAGAAACGTTTGAGGCAAATGCCATTATTGATTCCGGAGCCACAGGTAATTATATTGACCAGTCTTTTGCATCCGTATCTAGGGTTCCTTTAATACCCAAAAGACAACCCGAAATGGTGAATGCCGTTGATGGATCTACCTTGATTTCAGGAATGGTTACTCACCAGACAGTACCGTTGCTCATGTCTACTAAAGAAGGTCATACCGAGGAGATATCCTTTGACGTTATCAAGGCGCCTGCTTACAAAGTCATTTTGGGCATTCCGTGGCTTCAATACAACAATCCCGCCATCGATTGGTCTTCCCAACTGGTGCAGTTTCCATCATCTGTATGCAATACGTCATGCACTTTCTTTGCATATTATCAATCAGAATAGACCAACTCAAGCACTTGTCTCCTCTTTGCATATAGGAGCTATCTCTGCACTGCCATACCTTCAGTTCCGCCTGAATATATGGATTACTCAGATGTTTTTGACAAGGGTATGGCAGAAACTCTTCCACCTCACCGGATCTATGATTGCCCAATAGATCTGATACCAGGGGCTAAGATACCTACCGGCAGGGTGTATTCGCTAACGCTCAAAGAAGACCCAGTGTTAAAGGAGTACATCGACAAAGCGCTTGCGATGGGTTTCATCCGTCCATCCAAATCGCCAGCGGCATCTCCACTTTTTTTCGTTCCCAAAAAAGGAGATCTTCGTCCATGCATAGATTATCGTGCATTGAATGCTGTGACCATTAAAAATCAATATCCACTCCCGTTAATATCGGTCCTTCTCGACCAATTGGGTTCCTCACAAGTTTTTACGAAACTGGATCTCCGAGGAGTGTACAATTTGGTACGTATGAGAGCTGGCGATGAGTGGAAAACCGCATTCAAGACACGCTACGGTCTCTATGAATACCTTATGATGCCGTTTGGTCTCTGCAATGCTCCAGCCACCTTTCAGGCTTTTATGAATGACCTTTTTCATGATATATTAGATCAGTATGTTGTTGTCTATTTAGATGACATTCTGATTTATTCCAGGACACTTCCAGAACATACCCAACATGTCAGAACTGTACTTCAGCGTTTGCGAGAAAATCACTTTTATGTGAAAATTGAGAAATGTATTTTTCATACCCCGGAGGTTGAATTCTTGGGATATGATTTGACCAATCAGGGAGTTCGCATGAGCAAATCCAAAGTGAAGGCTATTTTGGAATGGCCTAGCCCGAAAACAGTGAAATCACTCCAATCATTTTTGGGATTCGCCAATTTTTATCGGCGTTTCATACATGGGTTTTTGAGACTTTCTGCACCTCTCACTTCCTTGACCAGCGCTAAGGTTCCATTTGTCTGGTCTAAGACTGCTCAAGATTCATTTGAACAACTAAAATTGGCCTTCACGTCAGCTCCTGTTCTAAAACATCCCGATCCGGAGTTACCATTCTATGTGGAAGCTGAGGCCTCTGGTTTTGCTATTGGCGCGGTTCTATCGCAGAAGTGTCCTCTTACTGGTGAAATACATCCTACTGCTTTCTTTTCTCGTAAATTTACAACATATGAAAAGAACTATTCCATCACTGAACTTGAACTCTTGGCCATCCGAGACGCCTTTTCCGAGTGGAGGCATCGTTTATTAGGGGCTCGTCATCCTGTCACAGTTTTTTCTGATTACAGGAGTTTACTCGCTTTTAAGACCATGAAATGCTTGACTGCCAGGCAGGCCCGTTGGCATCTGTTCTTTTCGCAGTACGATTTTCTTATTACTTATCGTCCTGCCAGAACTCAGGTGTCTGCTGATGCTCTATCTCACCTTCATATTGAGGAGCGGCCGTCAAAGACAGAACCTCTTCCACTGCTACCTTATAAGGTTATCTGTGCGTGTGCTGTGCAACCCACTCTACGCTCCGTCATTGAGAAATGGGTTTCTTCCCATCCTACGGAAGTCGCTGATCTAAACCTAGACATGGTTCAGGGTCTCCCTTTCATACAAAGACACATCTTCATACCACCGGGTCATGCTCGTACCTTGGCCTTACAGTGGTCCCATGATTCAGTTATCGCGGCACATCCCAGTCACAAGAAGACAATAGAGGCCTTGCGTCGCTGGGCTTGGTGGCCCAATATGTTTAGGGACATCAAAGATTGTTTCCTCTTGTGCAATATGTGCACAATGCAAAACTTCAGATCTAAATCTGTAGGACTATTACGTCCATTACCGCTCCCTTACAAACCTTGGCACATGGTCTCAATGGATTTCATAGTCTATCTACCTGAAGTGAGTAGATATGATACCATTTGGGTTTTGACTGACTATTTCACCAAATACGCCATTTTTGTGCCCTGTGCAGGTTTGCCTTCTGCTCCTCAGTTGGCCAGATTGTTTATGGCTAATGTTTTCAGGTTTTTTGGATTACCGTCCATCATGGTGTCTGATAGAGGAACGCAGTTCACATCTCGTTTCTGGAGGGCACTCACTGATTCTTTTGCCATCGATGACAGATACTCCTCGTCATATCATCCTCAGACTGACGGCCAAACTGAAAGGGCAAACGCTACCATAGAACAGTATTCACGTTGTTTGTGTCTTCAATTTCAACAATCTTGGTTTACTGCATTACCCCAAGCGGGTATAATAACTCTATGCATTCTGCCACAGGAGTGTCACCATTTTTTGCTCTTTATGGGTCTCATCCACAGTCTTTGCCTCTCGATCCATCCTTGCCTACAACAAATCCAGCTGCTTCGGATTGTGTTTGTGATCTGGACCAGTTGCATCGGGACATCCGTTGCCATTTACTCAGGGCCCAAGAGCATGCCAAAAGAACTGCAAATGCTCGCCGTGTGCCTGGCCCTGACTATCGGGTCGGTATGAAGGTCTGGTTGTCTTCACGGAACCTGCGAATGGCAGGTAAAAGATCTTTGTTGCCAAGATTCGTGGGTCCTTTTCCTATCATCTCTGTGATCAATCCTGTCGCTGTGAAGTTGGCTTTGCCGAAGTTATGACGTATCCATCCCGTCTTCCATGTTTCCTTACTGAAACCCTGTCCTCCTTCCACACGTTTATTGGCTCGACCACCTCCTGTTTTGGTGGATGGAGAGGAGGAGTATGAGGTATCAAGTATTCTGGATTGCCGGATAACTAGGGGTACGGCCTTCTACTTGGTTGACTGGAAAGGTTTTGGTCCCGAGGAGCGGACTTGGGAACCCCTTGATAATTTGCATTGTCCTGATCTCCTTAGAGAATTCCATGCCTCCCGGTGGTTGCCGGCGGCTTTGGGGGCGGATGCTGTTACGCTCCGACAGCTCGGTTCTCGCCAGCCTCCCTCGGCAGTTACACCGGCTTACACCGCCCGGGGAAAGACATCGTTGTGGCAGCGTTATCGGTTTCCATGGAGACTGTATGAACATCGGTATCAGTATCGACCGCGTCAGCTGGCACGCGCATTACGCACTACGCGTACACCGATGCCCCGCCTTTGCCTTCTTAATCCGGTTCCGCTCGGGGCTTGGTGCTGCTAATTGTAGTCTACACGTACTCTTAGGTGTTTAACCCTCGAGCTAATTCCTTCTTCAAACCTTCCAACTTAGAATTCCTGGTTTTCGACCTCGCCTTCCACTTTGGACTGTTCACGGATTGCCCAGCTGATTTTGGTTCTACACACTGTTACGACTCGGAACGTTTCCTGGATTGCCGACGGCTGTCGAAAGTCGTTTCCCTTTGCTTTGTAGCTTTTTGGTTCCTTCCACAAGGGCTACATTAAAACAATCATCGTCTGACACTAGTTGCTTTCAGTAAGTGTATTTTCATTGTCATAACTTCCTGTGATTTGCTTCTTGGATAAAGACTGTCTACTCCCGTTGTGAAGAAATTACCCTCCTTGGACATTGTACTGGATTTATATTTTTACATTGCAAGTGCAGTTCAGGACGCTTTCCAGTTACCTGCACCAACCCGTATCTAGTGCGTCCCTCGTGCCATTCGGGTGTTTCCTTCCTAACTAACCTTCCTGTTTATTATTTTCTCCTGTCGTTGTGTCCTTGGAACTGGATTTCCCTCTTGGCTCCTCAACCATCTCCTTCCAGGTCAGTTGTGCATTCCCTTGGGGTTCAAGGGGATTTGTTAACTCAGTAGTTAGTTCCTTATTGTCCTTTGCATTGTTCTTTTAGGCTCTGTATCTGCTCTGCTATTCCAACCAATGTATTAATCAAGGTAGCTGAGGTTGAGACTGGTTGATCTGAGAGTTCCACCACTTCAGCCCTCCGAATCTTGGTGTGGTGAGTAACAACATCCTTATATCATCCCCAGAGTAATGGGTGTGTAAAACGGTTTAACAGGTCTCTAATGGAAGCTATCAGAATTGCGGTAGCTACTGGAGGGGATTGGGTAAGGACGGTAATGGAACGAACTTTCCAGTATAGGTTAACTCCCCACAGTGTCACAGGTGAGAGTCCATTTGAGATGTTGAGAGGAAGGAAGCCAAATTCACACTTGTGTCCAGGGTGGATGGGTAAATCCAAAATGGTTGGTGTGGATCTAGAGTGTGAAAAGGAAGATTCTTGATTCTGGGGTTAAATCCAAGGAGAGGTATGATCAAAATAATTGTTGTAGGGAACTCAAAATTGAAGAGGGTGACTGGATTAAAGTCAAGCTTCCCACCAAAGTTCGAAAGGGAGCTTCTTTGTTTTCTGAAACCAAACAAGTCATGAAGGATTTTCGGTTCGTCAGTATTAGTCAAGGGAGGAGGTATTTGGAATAAAGAAAGGGTGGCTCTTTTCAGTCAACCAAGGAGAGGTGAGAGGAGGATCACGGGATGAGGTGAAGGTTTTCACCTGCAGCTCATCAATAATATCTCTCACAGCGTCTCTCACAGCCAATTGCTTTTTATTGATTTCTGATCAAGTTATTTTTGGTTGCATGTTTATCTGTATGTTTCTTTACAGGTTTCAATTTATTGGGCAGTTACCCACAACAGTTACTTGTTCATGTTTAAGGAGAGGAGGTGTTAGGATAGGCATTCATCATTACATTACACACTTACAGCCTGCGCTTGATATTTACATGTCATGCCTGTCAGCCTTTAAAGTGTTTAGTATATGCATCATATTGCCTTCTGTCACCCGTAGTTACATTAGAACTGTATTGCATGGTGAGAGTTCTAGGGTGCTGAGGGAGATGAGATGGTTGACTGAAGGAGGACGGTTGTAAGCCTCCTGCTGGGGGTCGTTTTATGTATGCAACTGTACCTTTCAATAAAAGGTCTTTATGATAAAGTACCAAGTGTCAGCAGTCTACTTGGCAACATAACAACATAACAGGCCCTCATGGGGGCATATCGTATGCCAGGTGTCAGGAACCTACCCTGGTTTAGGCATGTTAGAACTACGTTAAATTCTTTACAGATTTCCGGTTTGTGGGATAATCCCAAAAGGTTTGTGGGCAGGTATATAAAGCACTTGTCAAGAAATGTTATATGGAATGGGAATGTTATTAGGTTTGTTTTTAGCAAGAGAAGCGTATTGACTAGCAATAGTTAACCATTTATAATGTAGTTCTGCGTTCTAGTTTGTGCCCAGTGGACCTGGAGGTTTTATTGACGATTTATGATAATTTTATGCTTACGTAATTTGTATTATTTTTGTATGTTTATGCTCTTTTATGGCGTCTCTGCCGAAATAAAGAATTTCCATAATATGGCCAAAGAACAAGAGAACATCTCATGGCGTGGCCATTTAAGGGCACTAGACATACACAGTAAAGGCGAATGTGCGTAATAGAAATAAAACAGTGTTAAAAATATAATTGCTGCCACCAGCTTGTCTTTAGACACACATAAAAGTAATCAGAAATCTCAAGTGTAAAAGACTAAGGGTGATACTAAAGTATCCCCACTGCACTGCATTGTAAGATGCTGTGTGTAATGTTAAAAGTTTACCTAAAAGGCAAAAAGACAAAAGGGAAACCTAGTTTCCCAGTACTGATAGTCTAAAGGACTTATCAATTTCTCCATAAAAAATGCCAAGGGAGTGAGTAAAAAGACAGGACGGGATCAAAAAACGAAAGCAAAAGGTTTGGGGTCCATTGTACTATCGAGGGAAAGTTGCTATAAGAGAAATCTTTCCCAACAGTGGAACCCATCTCCCACAAACAATCACTTTTTAATAATATGTAGGGCCATCTTGGGGATTGCATTCGGTGTCTACACTTCAAAACAGTAAGTGCAACATAGAACCTTGTGGTTGGCATCCAGTGCTACACTTTGGAGAAGCTTCAGAGGCGAGTTCATATTCTTTAATGTGTGTCAATGATTTTGGGGCGAGACATTTAGGTGCGAGAAGTGCGTTGCTGAGGTTTGGGATATAGTGTTGTATCAATGAGTATGTTGCATGGCAGCTGCTATTACCAATGTCAATGCCAAATAATGTACACTAGCTCACTGGGATGTAAAGCATTATTTATCTTTTTGGGAGAATTTATTTGCGAGAAGTTAAATAATTCCATGTATTTTGCAGTTATTGCATTGTTTAAGGGTGTCCAAATGACTCCATTATTAACATTTTGAAAGTAAATGATTTGTGACAATAAATAATTGTCACTAGTCTGGCAAGAAGATAAGTTGAATTTTCATGGTTTGTGTTTTTTACGTCTGTGAACAAAATTACAAATAAACTGGCAATTGTATTTGTAAAGGTACCGATATGGCCACAGGGAGTGGAGGAAGGGATAGACGTTCTAGGAAAATAAAGATTCCAGCAGCAAGTTTAAGAATATTTCTTAGGTGCCACAATTGAAAGTCCTGTTTTAAACATGTCCTTTGTATTTTTTCTGGGCTTAATAAATATCTAAAAATTATGTAATTGGAGCACCACTGGATGTCCTCATCTTCCAGACCAGCCGCCTAGAGATGTTTGCCTCTCTCCCACCCCACAGCCAACACAGGCAAAGGAAAATATCACGCAACAAGTGGATTCAAATATGCAAGGCGAGCAGGAGTTGGGCTACTCAAGGCATAATTTTTCTGCGGCACCCTGCCCAACATGATGGCTGCACTCTAAGGTAGAATGTTACTGTGGGGAACGAGGTGTGAGAGCAGCATCTGGACATACTACAGCCAGGCAAGCAGGGGATGAGTCATTGCCACAGCAACCAAAGAATATTTCAGAACAGTATCTAAATATATAATGTACAATTGCTCATAGTAAGCATTTTCTAGCACATATTAAACACCGGTGGCCCAAAATGTGCTAAGCACTTGCTAAATACTCCATACTTGTTGAAATGTACAATACAACATATCAGAATAGCACAAAATAAAAGTGAAACTTAATTAGTAGTCTAGGTGGTATCAAACTTTGACAGTGGGTGTTCCAACCTCACTAATCCTACATCAATTCCCCTAAGCTACAGAATTCATATCTGAATCTGCACTGTAGCATTTAAATACCTGCTGTTCTGTACATCAAGCATTTCATTGAGAGGCGGCGAGCAGCAGTTACATAATTTCAAGCCAGCCCTTACACTGTACATATTAAAACTATTTGTATTAAGAAGCAGAGTAAAATACTAGCAATATGTCAAATAATGGGAGATCATTGGTGAGAACCCACTTATACAGCAGCTCATGGCTTTCTAAGTGAATGTTTGAACTTCTAGTCCATCAACTCTCTGGCTATGATGCTGGTCTGTACGCATATTAACTTACCATCAGACAAAGTCACAAGAGAACATTGTGAACAGAGCATGCATGTGCAGACACAAAGGGCTACATTGAATGACTTGGCAATGCCTACTAATGAAATTAGACCCTCATGTGACTGTCTCTCAGGGATATTTTAGAACCAAGAGTTAGTTGTGCTTTGCTTCTGCTCCACCCATTTTGGCTGTGGAAAAAGAGTTCTTTGCAAAGTCTTCTCACCTGCAGAACAAAAAGGAGTAGCATGTTCATACTTCTTTAATCAGGCATGCATTTACAAAGTGTCGAACTAGACACCACTCACTGTGTTTTCTATACAACGATTAGGGCAGAAACTGATATCGAATTGATTGGTCCTCCCACGTATTCCTCATTTTTTATATACGCCGATATCATGCTTGCAGCTCAAAATCTTTTCACAGCAGATGGTGCTGTGCATCATCGTTGCCGAATAACTTGTATCTCAATGGCCTCCGTCTGTCTCGAGTATGACATTGGCGTCCACATAAATGGCATGCACTGTGCCCATTGCCTCACATCTGTTTTTCCGCACCGCTGCTCGAAGCGGTTCACTCTCCTCAGCGATCTAACTACGCGATTCGAATTACTCAATGTCTACCCCGAAAACAGGATTCAAAAGATGTACCAAACGTGGGTTCAAGATGTCAATAACTGATCAGTAATAGAGTATGCCTTTGGTGTTTGGGAATGGCCACAAATTCGATGACTGTGGCTCATGTCAATCTATGACCGTGAATGCCTTAAAAGAGAGGAAGGGGAAACTCGTCCTGGGCAGGCCTTCCTCCAAGTATGCTTCGACTACTCCATCTAAGATACAATCTTTTGAGGATAAGAGTTTGCAGGAAGTTTCTCCTCGCCGGGCCAAGACACGCAGCAAGCATGCAAAGCGTTCCAGGTCAAGGTCTTGTCACTCTCGTTCGTCCTTCTCGAAGAAATCCAGAAAGGCACGCCATCAGTCTTGATCGACCTCTTTGCATTCCTCACCTGAGGGAAAACTGGTAAGCTTTCTTAAAAAAAGGCTTCTAAAGCCAAGTGGGATAATTTCCAACTGGAAATGAAGGTATTTGCTTAGACGGCACCTCTGACCCCGAGAAGCCAAAAAAGGCTTCCGACCCCATCGCGCCTCGTCGGGCCAACAGGGTGCCGACAAAAACGCAGTTTGTGCGCCAAAGAGCCTGGACAGAAAGGTATCGAAGGTCCCTCGAGTGCCTCTTGTGGACTCGACACTCAAGAGAAAAAGATTTTGACTCCACCTAAGACTATTCCGTCAAAGGTGTTGACGTTGAGTGCCTCATTGTCGAAGACATTGTTGAAGCCTTCGACATCCTCAATAAGCCTGTCTAAGGCATCCAAACCTCATACAAAGAAATACTTCTTTAGGTCTACGAGATCAATTTATGAGGAGGAGGAGCGTCCAGTATTCGGATTTGGTTTGTATTTTGGCACACCTGGTGTCCCAGAAGAGCTCATCTCAGCGGAATCTAGGATGTGGGATTTGTTATACACACTTAAAGCTGCTAGTGGGGTGGACACTCTCCAGAGGTAGAATTTGTTTTGCCGGAGGGATATGGATATGCAGATGCATCATACAGATCTGTAATGTTTAAGGTCATTAAATATCTTGGCTGAGGAAGGACTGCATTGGAATTTGAGCAGAATGATTTAACGGACATCCTGGATAAGGGCCCTGCAAAGGATCTCATCCTTCTATTCCACACTGCAGTGAGAAATTGAGCGTTGGAAAATAGGAAAATAATAGACTACCATGGCGGTGAATAAAGACCACACCAAGAAATAAAGGCCATTCTCTGTGGATCCAAAATTTCTTTCCAAACAACCGAGCCCAGAGAGCTTAGTGGTACAAGCAGCCACCGCTACCTCCAAAGGTGTGGCGTACACTACAACCCAACTGGACAGGGACGATAAGTGGTTGTATACCCTGGGGAGAGCGTTTTCTCTGCAGGCAGCATGGCTCTAAAGGTGGTGAATGCCACTCGTGCCTTGGCCAAATTCACTTACACTTTGTGGGGGGTGGTTGCTATAGCGGCTCAACATGTTCCTGAGGGGGGGAAGAGAGCGAATGCTTCCTTCAATCTGGACTAGACGCAGCAGACGGTGTTAGGCGTTTCATAGCTGCCAGTACTGTGTCAGAAGGTTTGCTTGGCTGAGAGAGTCAGGTTTTGCACCCAATGTGCAATCAAGACTTTTGGATATGCCCTTGGAGGGCTCATAACTTTTAGGCTTAAGGCCAAATAAAACTTTAGAGAAACTGCAATCCTCTAAAGCAGCTGCTAAATTCTGTAATGCTGCAATTCGACAGCCACAGCAGGGTCGATCATCATCTCAGAGTTGGAGATGATGGCCCGTTTCTTTATACTACTCTGTCGCGAGATAGAGAGACCAGTTTTCTCAGAGGGGACAAAGGAGACAGCCTTGTGGGTCACAAGGACGTAGATGCAGAGGTGCTTCCATCAGCAGGCATCGCAACTCCAAAACCGCTTTGAGTCCGTAAGCCACAGGTCTGTGGGAGGAGGCAGGTTATCTCAGCATCTGGAAGAGTGGCGAAGTATTACTTCCGATGGTTAAGCGCTGCAGAAAGAAGTCCATGGGTACTGCCTTCCTTTTCGAAAAAGGACTTCAAACTGTCCCCCCAAGAAGCCAGTCCTTAAAAGAACCAGACCAGGTCCTCTTGCAGAAGGTTCTAACCCTGTTGGATAAAGGTGCAGTCGAACTGGTACCTGCAGCATATAGGAATCAAGGCTGGTACTCGCCCTACTTTTTGATTCTCAAAAGGACGGAGGATTGCGATCCATCTTGGACTTGAGATGCATGAACAAGTTCCTCAGGAAGAATGAGTTCAAGCTGGTCCATCTTTTGCATATCCTCCAGGCCCTTAGACTCAAGGATTGGATATTGTCATTGGATCTCCAGGATGCTTACTTCCATGTGCCAATGCATCACAAGCACAGGAAGTAACTGAGATTCACCATTGGTAGTTCTCGCTATCAGTTTTGAGTTCTGCCTTTCGGGTCGCCTCTGCCCGAGGGTCTCCACCAAGTAGATGGTGGTGGTGGTGGCAGCACATCTAAGAAGGGGAGGGAATCACATATACCCCTACCTGGAGGATTGGTTGATCAGAGCATGTTCCCTCGAAAAGGCTCTGCAACATCTAGACAGCACATGCCACTCTGTCCACAAACTGGGCTTCTCTCTCAATTTCAAGAAGTCCCACATGACACCTTCTCGAAAGCTACAGTTTAATGGAGCACTCCTGGACTCTTGCTCGGGGAAAACTTCGCCACCATAGGTAAGGGCTCTTCACATTTTGCAGTTCGTAAGGAAGTTTCAGAATGCCCAACTTCTTCCAGCTTTTGATTTTCTGGGGTTGTTGGGCCTCGTGGCATCCTGCATTATTCTGGTGCCAGAATCCAGTCTGAGGGTGAGGTTCCTACAGTGGGCCCTCAGAGCCCAATGGTCACAGTAGTCCGACAGGATGACAGACCTGACTAAGGTCCCGAGCAAGGTCTCACAGGATCTTCTGTGGTGGGCCTGCGAGGAGAACGTGTTGAAAGGGGAACCTTTTTGGCAACCATGGCTGGACATTACGGTAGTGATGGACGCCTCCCTCACAGGTTGGGGACATTCCAATGATCTGACTATCAGTGGATGCTGGTCTCCATCGGAGTCCATACTAATTATCAACCTTTTGGAGCTGAGCTGATGGCCTTTTTTCCCTCTGTATGGGGAAAGATGGCCATGCATTACCTTTACAAGAGAGGGGGTGTAGGGTCACTACCACTGTACAGAGAGGCAATGCAGCTCTGGTTTTGGACATTTTAAGAAGGAATCTCTCTATCTGGTTCACCTAGCCAGGTAGGAGAAAACAGCGGCGGAGTCTCTGAGCAGGCAGAGCACAGTCTCCCACGAGTGGGAATTATCTCAGGAAGTCCTTCTCAAGATCTTTGCCCCCTGGGGGACCCCTCAAGTGGATCTGTTTGCATCCAGTGTCAACAGGAAATGCGACCTGTTCTACTTCCGGGAATTTCCTCAGAGAAGCTCTAGGAGACACGTTTGTGGTGCATTGGGATTTTCAACTTCTGTATGCGTTTCCACCAGTCCCCGTCATTCCTTGAGTTTTCAGGAGGTTGAGAACGTTTGGGAAATCCATGATCCTGATTGCCCCGGATTGGGCCAGGACAATGTGGTACCCAGAACTTCTGGACATGTCAATCTGCCCTTCAATTTGTCTTCCCCAAAGAGAGGACTTGCTCTCGCAAGAGGGGTGTTGCATTAGTCACCCAGAAATCAGGACCCTGAACCTTAACGCCTGATTTCTGAAAGGTTAAAATACAGGGAGCCTCATCATGAGGGGGGGCCTGAGCCCTTAAGATTGCCCTTATCAATAAGGATCCTAATGGGCTATCAATAAATATAAGATGAATCAAGAAAAACTGGTTTTGGTTGATACCTGAACTTCACTGTGGCGCAGTAATAGATGGGCGCGGAAACCCTTTATCACTTGTGTTATACCATCAGTGTTGTCCTTTTTTCTACATCTATCCAATCAGGGGCTTCAAGTTTCTACAGCCAAGGGCTATCTGGCTGCGCTGTCCATTTTTAGGCGTTCGCGGGAACTGGGCTCCTATTTCAAAGTCCCTATTGTCATCCAATTCTTGAAAGTGTAGACTAACCTTTCCCCACCTTTCCCCGCCGGTTGCCTTTATCGTTCCGGTCTGGGACCTCAATCTAGTCTTGAACTTACTGATGGGTGCTCCTTTTGAGCCTTTGCATTCCTGTCCTCTTAGGATGCTTTCCTTGAAAACTGTATTTTTAATGGCTATTACCTCTGCTTGCAGGGTTAGCGAGCTTCAAGCTTTGACATCTAAACCACCATTTATAGTCTTTTATAAAGACAAAGCAGTTTTGAGGGACCACCCTTCTTTTATACCTAAGGTGCTATCAGAATTCCACTTGGCGCAAACCAATTGTTTTGCCTACTTTCTGCCCACCGACTCAACCATCTAAAGAGGAGGAAATACTCTACAGACTGGATCCTAAGAGAGCGTTCAGTTTTCATATTAACAGGCTTTCTAATTTAAGACAGAATGATCAGTTGTTTGTAGGTTGCGCGGGCCATAGAATGGGACAAGCGTTAACAAAACAGACCCTGTCTCACTGGATTATCCTGTGCATTTCCGAATGCTACAATCTGGCTGGAAAATAAGGACTAAGAGCACATTCCACTAGATGGGTGGCTACTTCCTCCGCCCTTCAGAAAGGGGTTCCAGTGCAGGATATTTGCAATGCTGCCACTTGGTCTTCGTTGCATACCTTCACAAAACACTATTGCTTGCATTCCCTATCGGGCCAGGAAACCAGATTTGGAAAAGCTGTATTACACAGCATACATAAAAAATACATTCTCCTTTGCCACCTTCTGCAAAGCACTGCTATGGGAGTATATCAAAGATGAGGAATACGTGGGAGGACACAATCTATTCAAAGAAAACAATTACCTGTGTTAATGTTCTTTCAACTGGATGTTTCTCCCATGTAATCCTCATCGCCCATCCCATCCTACCCCTCTGTCAGGTCTGTGATTTACACCTCCCTCTTTGTTAATGCTCATGCCTTTCTCATTTTCAACACTGCTCTGCTGGTGCAGGGAAAAACGAGAACTGAGGCAGCAGGTGCTGTGCGCGTCATTTATACTGATGCCAGCATCATATTCAAGATGGACAGAGGCTGTCGAGGGGCACTAGCTCGGCGATGACACCGCAAAGCACCCTCTGCTGTGAAAAGTTTCTGAGCTCCAAGCAGGATATCAGAGTATAACAAAGATGAGGAATACATGGGAGCAACATCACGTCGAAAGAACATTACCAGGGGGAAGTAATTTGTTCTTCTGGTGGGACTAGGTGATCATGCTGCAATATTTTAAAATTGTCCAGTTGAATTTAATGTTAATGAATTTTAGATATGGAGATGTGATGGAGTGACCACATGGTCAAAAAAAGCAAGTTGCTTTTATAGTGTTACAACTTTTAAAATAGGCATTTTAAAACTATAATATCGGTGCTTTTATAGCGTGTTTGAATTCAGGCGGGGGAGTTTGTTAAACACCCTCATCACGAGCAAGAGGAACTGGGCTGAGAAAATCCCCTGCACTCAATTTTCAGAGAAGTCCAACAGTGTAACAAAGGTTAACTGCTTTATTAGAGAGCTCTCACACCGGAATTAAGCATCGGACAATACAGCATTCTCCACAACTTTCTCAACAATCACAGGCTTGTCCAGGCGTTTTAAGGTACTATGTTGTCGCACAATAAAAATACATGCTGCACACCTATGGTGGATTCGTATTGGTTAGTAAGGTCAACTATATATAAGAAATATAGGGTATTAGTTCATGGATTGGGTAAACATATCTGATGGCTGCTCCTGCGTGGAAGGTGAATAGTGATTGGGCAAAGAGGGCATAATGGGTCTTCTCGGCCATGGAGCTTTGGAAAGTTACCAGGGCAAGTGCAACTATTCAAGGTGGTGAGAATGGCCCCGAAGGTGCTGTATGTTGCCGACAAGTTACCATCTCCGATCTCCTAGGCCTTGAGACAGAACATTTGGCTTTGAACCTAGTATTACTTTTGTACCATCCTGCGTTCGGTTGGATGGGAACAGCTACCTTATTCTGGATCTAATTAATAGTCTCTGTCTTGCAGGTTTGGATCACGTGTGTAGGGACCACAAACCTGATACCTCCTGCTTGCATTTATGAGGATTTAAAGCTTTTATTCCTGCAGGTGCCATATCTCTTCTGCTGACTTGAAACGTTCCGTCTCTTGGTGTCCTTGGCAAGGCTGTGCACAGTGGCTGCACTGGAAGACTGGTCTGCACGTCTCTGCAAGACAGACTGTCAGCTCCTCTTTGTATGCTCGAGTCCTTTCAGCATCTCCCATTTACCTGAATGTGTATGTGGCTTCCATCTTGATTTACATGGCCACCCATTTTAGTTGCGTTTCGCGTCAGCAAGCAGGTCATATGTATATTTATGCGACTTGCGGTTTTCGCACAGCAAAGGCATATCCGTCCTCTTGCTAAGTGAGCTAATGTTCTTCGTGTCTGCCAGCAGTTTAATCTAAAGGGTCTGCGAAGCTTCGTGCAGGGATCCATATATGCTTCATGTCTAATGCATCTGTCATAGTCTCCATCGTGACGTCATCAGCTTTCTGCATGGTCTCAGTCAGTCAACCTGCTTCATTGACTGCAAGCCTATATCCTCAGTGATGTCATTAAGGTATGGTCTGAACGGCTGCCTGAGTGAATAACGGTTCTCACACCGGCAGAACATCACTGATGAAAGAGATGGGACAATAAACAATGTGCACCGCTCCTTTCTCTGCCACCGTGAGGAGAGTGGGGTGGGTGTAATGAGGGCTACATTCAAGTCTCCCTCTTCAATCCCCCCTCTGGTCATTAAATCAACCACACTTCCTTGTCCATTCTCTCTGGTCAGATGCGGCTTTGAAATGTACACTTCGCCACTCCTCACAAGTGACTGTGGTAATTCACTTGTTTGTCTAATCTCGAGGTCATATAACAGCAATCTCCGTCAGGATTACACCATAACCATTTACCCACATAGTTGTGTGGATCTGGGGGAAATGTGAACTGTGTGCCTGGAGGAAATGGAGGACATGGCTTCAGATGTGACTGTAATACTTCACAGGTCTGCGTCCCTTCATCTGCTTTTGTTTTTACATCCAGCATTTTCTCCATCCCTATTGTCTTCTCAGCGGTCTTCTTGCACTGTGCTATAGCTACTCTAATGACACAGAATGCTAGTAACACTAGCACCAAGGCGGCTATGAGTACCTTCAGTCCGCTAGCCATCCATGATGGTATGCAGGAAAAGATAGATGACAGCCAATCTTCATCTTCTCCTGCTCGGTTGGTCACTGTCTCCATTTTGGCATGCAGGACTGATAATTGCATTATTGCTTCTGTGAGCGTCCCATTCTCTCCATCGTGGGAGGGTACCTTGAGACCGGCATGGCATCAAGAGAGACACACACTCAAAGCAAACAGTTCGAAAGCCTTTATAAGCTTTGTTGAGTTGGTGGAATGCCAAACTGACCCTAACTCTAAAGGGATTGTTCCCTCAACTCATGTTTCTAAGGGCCTTCTGTCTAAAAGTCCAAAACCAAAATCTGCCTGTGTGTAAACCTATGCTTGCCCTCACTGTTTGACAAAATGTGATGGAAGTTTCTTTTAAAAAAAGGTGGTTCGAAGACAACGAAAGGTAAACCACATCTGGTTTCCGATAGTCTTACCAATTGGTGTAGTTTTGCCAGTGCAAGATAGTTCAATTAAAAAGGGGAGCCCTTGGAACATTCCACGCAGGGCTCTTAGCAATTCAACAAAGTTCACAATATCCTTGGGTCTCTTGGGGTTCCCTTCCCCAAGCTCAGACTCTTCCAGTTCCATACAAAAATGGACAGTTCTGGTCAGGCCTCTTAAGAGTTCCCTTCCCTGAGCTCAGGCCCTTTCCGTCTTTTAACAAACAATGTTTTCCTAGTCAGGAATTACCTTTCACTGTACAGTTCTTACATGGGGTAGTATCCGAGACTTTCGAGAACGCTAGGCTTTTTTGCTCCTCCCCAGCGTGACCACTCTGACCTGCAAGTCCTCTCCTTACACTCTGTACCTTTCTTCTGGCACCTTTTCTCTTCTGTGTCTCTTTCACACTGTTCTTTTCCACTGACTGTGCCTCCTGGACGCCTTCTTTTCTATCATGCACACTTGCACCCTCTTTGCATCCTGCCGTGCCCCTTGCACACTTCTTGCCTTTATTGTGCCCCTGACACCCTCTGTTCCTTTGTTTGTGCACTCTTGCTCCTTCTTATCACTCGTGCTGCTCGCACTTTCTCGTTTTCACTTTCGTGTCACTTGCACCCTCTTTCCTGCTTCGGGTCACTTGCACCCTTCTTTTTCTTATATTTCTTCCATTTCACTTTCCTCTTATTTCAGCGCCCCTAGCAAGCTTTCTTTATGGCTTTCTGCGTGCTTTGTCTCTCTTGCTTTCGGCTTTCTTTCCTTTGTGTCGCTTTACACTCTTTCTGCTTGCTTTCTTGCTTTATACCTTTCACAATCTGTCACTTGCCTTTCGCTTGGTGCCGCTTTACTTCGGTGCCGCTCCGGTCACATGCAAGCTCCTGAGTTTCTCATTAACTTTCACAAAACTAACCGGGCAGCGTTGTGTTGACAGGCGGTCCTTGCAGGATATGCAGGGTTGAGGTCATGCCCTTCAGACACCTTTGGGGCTGGCATAACCACACCTTTTATAGTGTAGGGAAGAGTCAAGTGGAGTCGGGTGTGCACAGTTGGGATAATGTGCCTGACTCTCTTAGTAGGATAGCCTAGTGGTAGGTTGTAGTAGTAAGAACTGTGTTGCTTCTTAATGCTTTTCCTATGGGTCATCCTCATTGATCTGAGTTGCACCTTCTTCGTCTCAATGTTTGTTGGAAATGGGGAGGAGCAGATGGGGTGTGATTGAAAATACCCCATGAAGGCTGAGGGAGAGTGGGTTGGGGTATTATTGGGAATGGGGGAATGCCATGTTCCGCCCTTGGGTATTCTCCTCCCAATCCCTTGTGACCCTCCACTCAGGTGATCTTCCCTCGCTTGTCCACCCTCAGGGTCGGGATCAAAAACTGATGATCCTTCCCTGGCCACCAGAATGGAATATCCCGAGGGAGTAGGTGGGAGAATACAGTCAGGTTTCTCACAGTACGTGGGAGGATCAAAAAGGCCTGATCTTGGTGCACACAGCTCCTACCATAGCTGTGAGGAGATCCAGAACGTATCTGTTCTGTAGGGTCATCAGCCTAAACTCCTGGAACTATTGATGCAGACATTTCAGTTCTGCTGAACAGTCTGTGCTCTGGTGGTATTGCAGCCAGTGCATCTTCTATATTTGACGATGCATAGTTTCCTCTCTACTCTTGTCAGCTCTAAAGATCTATTCTTCCTCTGGTGTGCATCCATTTTGTGTAACCCCTCTACTTGTATGTATTTTCGTGGCACTAATAATGCTGGTGTGTTCAGCTGCACCAAGGAGCATAATCCTCCCCAGTTTGGTGGTAGTTGCATGTATGCTTTGGACCCACAGGCTCAGTAGTGGTCCATTATTACTGCGGTACCAACCTTCATACACAGAATCTTCAATGTTCACGTGCATCCTTTGTTCTCCCCAACCTTCACAGGACCGTCATTCTGGAAACACAGGTAGGCACTCTTCAGTGCTATAAATGTCGTAGGACAGCTTCATTTTCTACCCATGTGAGCAGCCTTGCACTTGCCGCCGATTTCTTATGACAGTCATAGTTTTCCTTCTGTACCACTTCTAATGGAACTGTTAGGAGGGCATGCACTTTGCACCCCATCATCCCATCCAACCACCCTTCTCCTGTATACACCTGTCCGTACACCAACAGTTGAGGCCTCTCCCATCATCCTGACAGTCCTCCTGTCTCTTTTCTCCCTGTCTTTGGACATTGTAGCTTTTTTTTGTCTCTATCCTTGCTTCTCCTTTGTTTGGGCCATCTGGAACGTATTCGATTGCCTTGTCTGAAATCCAGTAGTCGTCTATCGTTGCCTGAGTCTTTATGTAACTGTCTTTATTCGGGAATGTCTTCTGTGACATCCATCGCAGTGTAGCCCATTTTCCTTGAAATCATCCCTTTGTAGTGCAGAGCGCTAAGTGCATAAGGCACTGTGCTCTGGTTGCTGGAACGTCTGAGGCAATGAATGTTCTGGGCACACTCATAGCGTAGGGGATGAGAGAACACAAGTAGCAGCTCTCCTTCATTGCCTCTCTCTCTACCTTGGTCCTGTGCTGATACCACATGTTGTTAGACACGTCGGCTGAGTCGACAAGATATGCATGTACATGTTCAAAATCCATGCCTGCACTTCGCTGGAGCCTTTTTACCTCTCGGGCAGTGCTAGTGGCTTGATCAGCTATGGCTTCAGTGATAGCAAGAATAGGGGTTGTGTTACCAAATGTTTGTGTGTGCGTGGGAAAATGCAACCTTTTGTAATACAAAGAGGGTAAAGAGGTAGAGACAGCAGAATGCAGAAAACGACAACACATTGGCTTTTGCTGTAACTTCCATATCTTGTAAGGCTGTATGATATGATATGATATGATATGATATGATTAGATTGGTTATTTATAACGTGCTTAATACCCAGAGGTTTCTAAGCACGGACCCGGGGATCGAACCTGTGGTGCTCTGTGTCATCTTGCTTCCAAGGCGTGCACGTTGCCCCTGAGCTATCCTCCTTAGACATTCCACAAAATTGCTTAGAAAAACCTTTAATACTCAGGGTTATTACTTGTTAGGATATGCATGCTCTCCTGTGGTAATACTGGGCCAAAGTGAGATATTCATACATTTCATTTCCAAAAACAGTGACAACATTTTGGGTATCCGTCAATGCTCTAGTGGGAGGAGCAGGTGGTAGACGCATGCGTCGCCCTATCACCACCTCATTAGGGGTTAAATGGTGGTCTGATGTGGGCTAATTACGCAATGCGGCGAATAGCGCAATGGGTAGGCAATGGAGCCATCCCTTTTTTAATGTAGTTTTTATTTTTGCAATTGATTTCTTTGAGCAGGCCATTGAAGCGTTCACAAAACCCACTCACTTGCTGGTGATACGCGTAAGAAACCGTATGCTTGATTCCCAGCCTGGCTTTCATGTGCTCAAACACTTCATTTACGAAGTGAGGCCCATTATCAAGACCTCGCACCTCCCCCACACCCCCACCGTGGGAACACCTCTTACGAGGAATTTCGCCACACAGAGGGCATTGGGTTGTGAGCATGGACCAGCTTCGATCCAACGAGAAAATGGGCCCACTACTACGAGCGCTTATATCCATTACATACTCGAATTATATCTACATTATCTATGTGGAGGTGTTGAAAGGGCCCAATAGGGCTGGGTATTGCTCCTCTCACTACACACAATGTGTGTCCCGCTGTACACTGTTGTCCTAAAAGGCAATTATTCATAGAGACATCACCATGCTCTGCCAGGTTTGGGCAGAACCAGTCTTCCTCTATCTGTGCTGCAAGAACTTCTTTGCTCAAATGGGTCTGGTGATGTAGTTGCATAAGGGCAGTTCATAATGATGTTTGGGGCATCACTGGCTTTCCAGTGCTCTCCTGTCACCACATCGCATCAGTGGGGGGATATTGAGCATCCCCTCCTAACCCATAGCTCCTTTTGCTCTACCAGTGCTTGCCCTCGTAGTTCTATTATCTGTGTAATGGGCAATTAATTGTACCTTTTGTGGAGTATCATGCTGAGCGCGTGCATGCGTTAGTTAGGAGTGTCAAATTAAACTATTTCTTTGCTTCTGTGTTATCACGGCAAACCACATCTTCCCTCCTCGTGTGGGCTTCGCACATTACTACCGCAACGCCTGCTCCTATGAGGCTGTCCAATAGGGGTGCATGATGTACTGTCGTGCCGTTGGCACCTCGGAAGCCTCTCCTTTTCTAACGTGACAGTCCTGCATGTACAGTCGATATCACGTAGGCAGAGTCGGAGTGCTTTGTGATCTCTGCATTCCAATGTGTGTCTAGCACGATTATGAGTGCAACTAATTCTGCCACTTGTACTGAGGAATGAGAGGGTAATCTCACGCTCTTTACTACTTCAAATATGTCGTCATGTTTTAATTTCACAACTGCGGTCCCAGTGTGTCATTCTCCCATCGTTTGGTAAATTGCAAGGACCTGTCAATAAAAAAGTACCTCCCCCTTCTTAAGGGCATTCTCTCGTGATCTAGAATTGTCCTAATATTCTGTGTATGTTGCGCAGTCATGTACATCGTCTCCCTCTCTATGGGTTCTGCTATGAATGTCGCCAGATTTACAACTCTGCACCTCACTATTTTTATTGACGGATTCCATATGATAACCTCATATCCAGATGCTCTTTGTGTGGTCAACATGCTTTTGGGCTTTTCAAGAATAACAAAAAGGGCATGCTCTGTGTAAAGAGTGGTACTACAGCCCATTGTGACACTTGCAGACTTCTCTACTGTGGATGCAGCAGCAGCTAGTGCTTGTTCGCAAGGATATTGACCTTTCATAACTATGTCTAAATGTCCGCTGTAATAAGCTATAGTTTTATGCCCGAAGGTAGTCTTTTCTGTGCTGCTGTCATTCCTGTCCCATTCATGTGTGTAAACAAATACAATTCAATGGATTGCTTTTCTCCCACAGATTCCTCATCTTGATATCCATCATCCAGCTCTGCTGCTTGGAAACCTTTCGACATGGGTTGTAGTGGACCTCGACTCAGCCGTCGATCCGCCTTGCTCGATGCTAGATTGTCAGCTCTGGAAGTGACGTTGTGCATCATATATATAAAAAGCACTACGCCCCATGCTTCAGCTCCTTTTTTCTGCACCCTTGCATGCTGCATTGGGAACACGACTCGAGTTTACTCCATGTTTTTCTCATGAAAGTGTTTGTTTTTGTAAAAGCTTGACACAATGTCCATTCACCGGGTCTCGGGTGTTAAATGGTGCACTTATTTTGCATTGCAAAAATGTCGGTATCCGAACCCCACGACGTCTGTCTGTGGTGTTTGGGTTCGACTCACAACACGGATACATGTGCGTCGTGCTTGAATATGCAAATGAAGTCCTTGCGTAAGAGAGGTGGGAAACTGGCTCTGGGTCGACCGCCCTCAATCTCTGGCACTTTCTCTTGTCCGGTCTTCCGAGGCCGAGACTGAGGAGCCCCCCACTTAGAAGGGTAAAGAAAGACATTGGAAGAAAAAACGGTCCCACTCTAGAAGCTATTATTCTTAATCTTCCTCACAGAAGAAGAAGCAACGCCACCACCATCGGCAGGAGTCAAGCGTGTCTTCAGAAAGACGTAAGCCCTCGAAGGGACCCACCCCTCTTGAAGAGTGGGAAAGTTTTAAACAAGAAATGCTGAACATGTTTAATTAACAGGCGACAGTCGGCGGGGCCCCCCAATCTCCCCTGACCAGCAAGCCTTGGCAGCAAAAGCATCCCTGACCCCACGCTAGCCACCAAATTGACACCAGCCTAGACACCAAAAAAGGCTAAAGGCTGCCTCCCATGGCGACCATAGTCTGTCGGAGCAATCGGCACCGGAAACTGTGCTATCGGCTGAGAAAGCTGCACTGCCGCGCTAAAGCCCTGGCGTCCAAGGTCGTTGCATCAGGGGTCAAACCCTAGACATCGACTACCGACAACAGTTTTTTTCATCCGCTATCGAGGTCAGGGTTTTTCGACCAACCCAATGCCCACGATGACGTCATCCCGATTTACACGGGAGCCGGCAGGCTAATCTATTGCCACTGGCCCAAGGGCTGTAAGATGCCAGTTTTTCTGGACACATCCCCAGACCTTCACATGCAGCAAAGCCAACCCTACACTCATGCTAATGATAAGTATAGGGCATTGGTGGAGAGGGTTGTAGACATCCTTGGGTTGAGGTCATCCACCACACCCCTTTAGGGGTACGACCTAACATACATCCTAGATGATCGTCCGGCAGTTGATCCTAACATGCCTTTCAATCAGGCCATAGCAGACCCCTTAGCCTCCTTATGGCAACACCCTTACATGGCTCCCCCCGTGAATGCCAAGTACAGGCCGGAAAGAAGGGATTCTTCTTTCCTCTCTACACTCTCTTCCTCAGAAGGACTTGTGGAGCAAGCTGCCACGATATCCACCAGACCCGTGGCATTCACGTCAAAACTCCCCCCGGATAGGTAGGGACAGAAGTTAGACGCTTTGGCCAAGAAAGTTTAAAATTCCAGCAGCATGGCACTCAAGGCCACAAACATGGCTTGCAAGTTCACAAAATATTCTTACGGTTTGTGTAAAGCTGTGGCGGATGCAGCAGAATACGTCCCTGGGGGCGCTATGCAGGATGGATTTGTACAGCTGGTGGAGGATTGGAAGGAGATACCGAAGCAGTCATTGTAGACAGGTCTGGATGTTGGACTGCATTGGCTGCTCAATGGGGTCAGTGGTAGTTATGAGGAGGCAATCCTGTTTAAAAACCTCTGGGTTCTCCTCAAATGTTCAAAACCGACTGCTAGACACGCCTTTTGAGGGAGATATGCTCTCTGGACAAAAGGCGGATGACTCTTTAGAAAAATTAAAAGCGTCTAAGATTGCTGCTAAGTGACTGGGCCTTACTGCTCAGCCGGCCAAACCTGCTTTCAGCTTTTCATCAAGGGGCAGGTGCTATAGTTGCTATGTACCCTGTAAGCCAGACAGGGGCATAGGTGTTTCTCGTGTCCCGGAGGGGCTTCGGGAGGCCAGCATACAGCGACGGGGGCGGCCATGCCCTCTAAGCCACTTTGATTTCCTCTCCAAGGACTTACTGGTTGGTCAATGGTTGGTAGGACATTGGCCCCAGTGGCAGGAAGTTACCTCCGCTACCTGGGCCCTGCAAACAATTTGGTGGGGTTATTGTCTGCCCTTCTTTACAAAGCCACCGGACAGATCCCCACCTCCCCCAATCCAACCGGGACAGGAGCTCCAGGAAGAACTGAGAGCCCGGTTGTCAAAGGGTGCAATGGAAGAGGTACCTCCCGAACAGAGAGGATCAGGTTGGTATTCCCGGTATTTTATGGTGCCCAAGAAGGGATGAGGTCTCCGTCCCGTTCTAGATCTCAGGGCCTTGAACAAGTTCCTGAGGAAAGACAAGTTCAGGATGGTGAAGTTGAGAGAGATTCTCCACGTGATCGAACTTCAGGACTGGCTGGTGTCAATAGATCTACAGGATGCCTATTTCCATGTGCCCATACATCAAAAGCGCAGGAGGTTTCTACAGTTCCTCATAGGGGATAAGCACTATCAGTTCAAGGTTCTTCTTTTTGGGTGACCTCTTCTCTGAGGGTCTTCAAGCTCATGGCGGTAGTCGCAGCTCACCTCAGGAGATCCGGGGTCCATGTATTTCCTTACCTGGACGACATGTATTTCCTTACCTGGACGACTGGCTGTTCGGGGGCAGACTTTGACTCATCTGGAGGATAGCTGCCTGCTACTGCACAGGCTGGGCTTCTCCCTGAACTTGAAGTCCCATGTGACACAAGTCCAAAGGCTCCAGTTCATCGGAGAAGTCCTAGACACTCGATAGGTAAAGCTTTCCCACCCGAAGAGAGAGCCAAAACCATAGAGCAGATGGTACATTTGTTCCAGAACCACCCTACTTTACCACCAGCTTCCTTCCCCCGCCTCTCAAGTCTCATAGCCTCTTGTATTTTTCTAGTGCCAGGGGAAGGCTGTGCATGAGATCCCTCCAGTGACTCTTACCGGATCAATGGTCTCAGTATCTGGGAGCCCTCATGGATCCTCTCCACGTGTCCAACCAGGTGGTCCTCTACCTAGGCTTGTGTGACAACTGAAGCAACCTTATGGCAGGGGAACCCTTCTAGCCCCTTGCCTCAGACCCAGGTGGTCATGGATGTGTCGCTGAAGGGTTGGGGCTCTCATTGCGAGGACTTGAAGGTGAGCGGCCTTTGGTCCATGACAGAAGCCAAGTAGCACAAACCACAGACTAGAATTGTGAGCCATCAGGCTAGCCCTGAGGGCTTTCGCCCCATCTCTCAAGGGGAAACATGTCCTCATTCATACTGACAACACAGTGGCCATGCACTACTTGAACAAACAAGGTGCTGTGCACTCCCGTCGCCTTTACATAGAGGCCATGCTACTGTGGTTCTGGTTGCTAGAGAACAAAATCTCGGCCTCAGCGGTTCATCTGACAGGGAGTGAATCTGTTTGGCACGTAGTCCAACAGGAAATGCGAACAGTTTTGCTTAAGGGAATTCCCAGTGAATGGTGCACTGTGGGGGCGCGTTTCTGGTGGACTGGACCTTCTCTTCCCCCCGATTTCCATAATTCCTTGGGATCTTAGGAGGTTGAAGAGATTTTGAGCAACCATGATCTTGATCGGACTGGGCGAGGAGAACGTGGTACTCCGATCTCTTGGATCTGACCATCTGTCTGCCTCATCTTTTGCCTTGGTGGCCAGATCTCCTGACCCAGTCAAAAGGTCAAGTGTTCCACCCGACTCCAGATTCCCTCAACCTGAATGCTCTTGAGAGAGTGAGGTATAATGACTGCGACCTCTCTGAGGAGGTAGTTGAGGTGTTGCTGGCTGTACGGAGACCTTCTACAAGATCTCTGTACACGTGAAGGTGGAGAAGATTTGAGGCGTGGTGCAGGGAACGCAAGATCGGCCCTGTCTCTTGCAGCACCACTACAGTGATGGAGTTCCTTCTGTCAATGGCCTCAGCAGGCCTTCAGGATACCACAGTCAAATGATACTTGGCGGCCTTGTCTGTGTTCAAAAGGTCCCCAGGTCAGGGTTCTTTCTCCACTATTCCGGTCATGGCCCAATTCCTGAAGGGCCTTCTCAGTACGTTTCCGCCAACCCCCTTTGTTGATCCAGATTGGGACCTTAATCTGATTTTGACCAGATTTTCATGGCAGCTCTGTTTGAGCCTATGAGCTGCAGGCTTTGTGCTGCAAACTGCCATTTCTGCAGGTTTTTTTTTTAAGGTTTCTCTGAAAGTCAGGCCTGGCTTCCTTCCAAAAGTTGTTTCTGAATTTCATCTTTCACAATCTATTGTTTGCCTGTGTTTTACCCTCTACCACACCCCTCAAAAGAGGAGGAACGGTTTCACCGCCTTTACCCTAAAAGAGCCTTGAGCTTTTACGTTGCTTGTACATCTGAGTTCCTTACCAGTTGTTGATAGCCCATTCTCTATCTCGCAAGGGTCCCTGCATAACAACAAACCCTTTCACATTGGATTATTTTGTGTATATCTTGGTGTTGCCAGTCGGCAGGCAAAGAACTTCTGCAAGGTATCTGGGTGCATTCAACCAGAGGGGTTTCAGCCTCCAAAGCCCTACAGAGGGGGGCTCCTGTTAGAGACATTTGCTGTGCAGCCACATGGTCTTCCTTACATACGTTCACTAAGTACTATGCTTTGGATGTTGTCCACATGGCTGATGCACGCTTTGGTAGGGCATTTCTTCAGAACCTACTTATTTAATATTTTCTGCCCTCCTACTTTAGCCTAACTGATGAAGAATCTGCGAGAGAAGAGCAATACATTGAAGGAGAAATTACTTACGTAAAGACCTTTCTATGGATTCTTTTCCCGCAGATTCCTCATCGACCCTCCTCCTATCTGTCGCTCAGAAAGTCGTGGTGGCTTAAGCTTCTGGCCAATTGTTAACACATCTGATGGCTATTAGATGACCGGATCTGTCTTGTCAATCTCTTGTTTAAAAAAATAATAAAGTTTAATCTCTGATTATGTGGATCTCCCTGTTGGGATGTCCCCTTTTGTAACATTCTTTTAGCCTTCTCCCGTTGGTTTTCCTCTGCAGAGTTCAAGCACAGGGAAAAAAAGAGAGGAACTAAAGCATGGGGCGTAGTGACTAGTTATATGTACGCTGCCTGACGTCACTTCCGGAGCCGACGAACGAGCACCAAGCAAGGCGGTTCGACGTCTGAGTCGAGGCCCACTACGCCCCCTGTCAAAAATGTTTCAAAGCAGCAGAGCTGGAGGATGGATATCTATTAAGATGAGGAATCTGAGGGAGAGGAATCCATAGAAAGACCATTATGGCAAGTCATTTCTCCTCCTGCACTATAATCCGGAATCCCCACAAATGGAGTTGTACAAATTTCCCCCTTCAGTTCATGAAATGCTTCTGTCAGCTATACTGTCCGCGTTAGTTTGCCATCTCCCCTCTGAGCCTCCTTGAGCTCGTTTAGAAGAGGTGTAGTGTATGTGCTGGCCCAGGCCCTGCAATAATTGCAAAGACCCATAAATTGCTGCAGCTCCCTTACCGTCTTTGGTGGTGGTTTCTTGGAAATCGACTCTGCTCTCTCAGGGGTCACTTTTCTGCTCTCCTGGGATATTAGCCCTCCAATGTATAGGACCTCTTTCTGCAATTTCACTTTGTCCACCTTGTAACCCTTTTCTGCCAAGATTGTCAGCAACTGTGCCGAGTCTTTCCGGCACTGCTCTTCTGATCTGCTGCATATTAGAATGTCGTCTACATATAGAATTATTGATCTACATATATGTTCCCAAGGTCCATTTGCAGGACCCTGTTGAATATAGAAGGTGATTCACAGTACCCTTGTGGACGGCTTTTGTGTTTCCACTTTTGATTTCTATATTGGAGTGACATCCGATCCTGTGACTCTCCGTGAAGTGGGATAGAAAAGAAAGCGTTCTTCAGATCTATCACCGTGAAGTGAGTGGCTACTGCCGGAATGCTACAGACTAATGTTGCTGGATTAGGAACTAATGGAAATTCTGCTCTACAATGTTGTTGAAAGGGTGAAAATCCTGGATAAAATGCCACAATTCCCCCACCACCCCGGTCGCCTTCTTCACTTGGGACACAGCTGTGTTACATTGAGATTCAGATGTTAATAAAATTCCCTGTTGCACTAACGCAGAAATTGTTTTTGAAAATACTTTTGTCTGCCTCCCTAAATAGAGTATATTGCTTTGCTCTCAGTAAAATTAAATTGCCCTGGCATGAGCTTGATTTTAACTGCTCCTATCCTTTTGAGTAAGCCAACATCATATGGACTGTTGGTCCACAGTATGCTGGGTACCCATGCCAGATCTTCCTCGAGGAAGGACTGTGTCACCTTTTCCATCACGGCCATTCTCTGTGGGACTTCCCTGTAATGGACTTTCATCCATTATGTAATGCTTATATAAAACACTGTTTTAATGTCTGAGTAGTCCTACTTGACCAATTCTTCGTCTGTCAAGTCAGGCAGTCTGTGCCTTTCTGTCAGCTATACTGTCAGCAATTACTGCTGTCCATGCTCATCCTGCATCATCGGTCCAGTGCAGCACTATCCTTTAGTCTCTCACTGTAACTGTCTCCAACTCAATTGGGAACACCTGTCCTTCATCCTCGTCTAAGGGAAATTCCGGTCTAAACAAAAAGCAGCTGCCCTGTATCCCTGGAAAACTTGTGAATAGCACTTGCATCCCATATAGGAATAGCTCGGGATCTCCGGGCACCCCCCTCTGTATAGTCTGTCCGCAGAATTCAGAGACTAATTCTCGTGCAATCGCATAATAGATTTGCGGGGTAGAACACACTATCACTTGCTCAGTAGATGAGATGGTCATGTTGAGTTTGCTCATCATTTCCCTTCCCATTGTGTTACCTGGTGTCTGGCAGGAATATAACACTTCAGCTATCTAGAGCTTTTCGAGTCCTGTTTTTAGGGGCTGGGTGGGTGAGGACAACTAGACACAAAATAAGCAATAGCCCACAAACCAACTTCCTTTCCCTTCTGCTATGGCGAGATACTCAGATGGCTGCAGACCTAATCATGTTTGACCCCTACGACCATCTAAGAAAGGGGAGCAAACAACTATGTATTATCACAAAATATATACATATTTTATCAAAAACAATTCCAAAAAATGCATTAATATAAAAACAGCATATTCAAAAATTCATTCTAACAATGACATCTACACATACATGTACAACTCATATTGTGGAAAAGCATACAATGCAGGCTCCTCTATACTTGAGTGGGAAGATAAGTATCTCTACCACTGTTCTTTCTAATAACGCCTCCTTGTCTAAAGGGGGCGAAAAAATGTGCCTACACTTAACAAAATGTGTTTCTAGGACCAAAAACAATCATAAGAGAATGCACACAACTTAATTCCAATTGCATTTCCTCTTGGTGCTTTCTTCAGGGAACTTAATCTTTTGTGTATGTTCCAATTTCTTCGTATGCCTTCACGCAATATTGGCCATACTTATAGTTATCTACAAACAAACAAGCAAAATAATCCTTCTTAAAAAACATGATTACTATCACTTGTGGTCTGACAAGTATATGATGGCATCTCTTAGATCTTCGCCTCTATTTCTTTTTAGCAGAAAGTATATTAATTCTCGGTATTGTAATTACCCAAAGAGAAATGTATCCCTAGAACATTCTATTGATTTAATATATTTACCAACGGTTCACAATTATTATTCACTTAGTGTTTTAGCACATTCACTATTCGCCATTTATTACTCTAAGGGTGTAAATACCTTTCTCTTCGCTCCTCACTCGTAACAGGTTATTTGGCTGCTCCGTATTGTAGGTAGTTTGAGCGAAACTTCGAAGGGTAGACATCCCTCACTGCCCACTTGGCTCTACAAACAAAGGGAGAATATATCATTGTACAACTATGTTTGTCAGAGGATGTAATTTTTCTACCACTGCGGCACTATTACTCCAGTATTTTCCCCAACCCGGAGCTGTGCTTACCCGCTTAGGTAGGTGACAGTATGGACTTTTTAATTTTCACTGTGCATGAATCGCTTTGCTTTTTGTCACTTCGACTGGTGCCGGCCGTCTGTGAACCTTCGCACGGTCCTATTAAAATAAACCAGAACTCGGTATCAGTGACCTGCGGACAACAAGATTTCCATATGTAAACACTACATTTGCTTTCACTCTCTCACCTGATACGATTTATATTCTTTAGATCTTGTGCTTTCTCTTGCGCCGCGGCAAATCGCTTTGGAGAAAGTGGAGTAATTCCTGGTTCCTCACGTGATGCTTAAAAAACGTGAGGCGCGATGACGTATGGATTTCAACGACGCCTCATCACAAAGTCTTCTGACCGGCAAGTTCGCCATGTTAGAATGACTAATGTGGACCACAAGAGACGCGTATAACGCGATTACGTATGGTCTCCAGTGCCTATCAATGAAATCTTCTACTCTGCAAGGGCGCCATGTTGGAATGACTCATGGGAACCATGAATAAAGGCCCATACGAACCCTATACGTACGTGCAGATGGTACTATATTCTTAGCAAACAAGCATCGCATCACGCTCAATAAATGTCAGCCAAAAGTACAGCTGCTCAATCTATTGAAATATTTACAAAAAGGTGGAGGCAAATTCATGGTTTAACCAAACAAGGCACCTCCTTTATTGCCACAGTGTGTTATACAAGACACACACAGGTAGCTGAAAAAAAGGGAATGTATTCCTTATTTTCTATGGTGGACAAACAGGGCCCATTCAATGGAAACATTTAAACCGTGTTTCACGGTGTATAATGAATAAATCCATTTCGAGGGGATTGGGTCCTCCGACGTATTCCATATCTATGACATGTAATCACCACAGCTGTGCTGCTTCGGAAACTTTTTCGGCGTCTGCGTCCTGCGTCGATGACGTCGATGCGCCGTCGTCGAGGCCCTCCTCCGACGTCCGACGTCATCCGATGTGATAAGTAGGACGCACGACGCCCATAGCCTCAGTTCCGTTTTTTCCGCGAACGTGTTGCTTCGTGTTTCTCGGTTTAAACGCCACGACTCTTTGGAGTTCTGTTCTTCTCGGTTCTTCGAACCTGTTCGTTTGTGAAATTCCTTCTGAAGATGTCTACTTCGTCTTCGACCCCGAGTCCGGGTTTCAAGAAGTGCGGGGAGTGTGGGTCCAAGATGTCAGTGACGGACTCGCACGACGCCTGCCTCTGGTGCCTCGGGGAGGCCCACGACACGGATGACTGTATCGACTGCCAGTCGCTCACGTCCAAAGCCTTACGCGAACGTAAGAAGAAGTTGTCGGTAGGTCGGGTGTCCAAGCCCCGGAAGTCGAAGTCTGCGGGGCTTTCGACAGATGATTCGAGGGGTGACTCTCCGTGTCATCGTCGGAAGTCTCGTGGGCCTCCTTCTAGGAGTCGGTCTCGCCACTCCTCAGCCTCTTCGAGGCATTCTCGGAAGCACCGACACCGGTCGTCTTCCAGGTCCTCTTCGGAGGGCTCTGCCCGGCACGTCGCTTACCCCTCCAGCCGTGCGACGCCGGAGGAATGGGCTTCCTTCGGGAAGAAGATGTTGGCGATTCTTGAGTCGCAGGGTACTCAGCCGTCCGCGCCCCCGAGTGGGGTCGGTCGTGTGAGGTCGAGAGACACCGCTCGCAAGAGTGGTCGGCACGAGTCACGGGAGAGGTCCCGTTCGGACAAGGGGACTCGTTCTCGACGTACCCGTTCCAGGTCCCGGTCCTCGACGCGTTTGAGACCGTGTGCACCTGTGAGGTCTTCAAAGAAGGCATCGACGTCTGTGGCGTCGAGGGCGTCGACGGGCTTTCTCGAGGCTCTGGCTCCGAGGAAGTCGTCGATGCCGTCGACGCTCAGGTCGTCGAGGGACACGCTCGGGGCTCCGGCCTCGAGGGCTGTGTCGACGACGCCGATTTCCTCGACGTCGACGCCGATCCTCTCGGCGCCGATGCCGGTTCTCTCGACGCTGGCGCCGATTCGCTCGACGCCATCGACGCCTTTCGTGTCGGAGGTACCCCAGGGCACGGGTGGACCCCCTAGGAAGGCTCTGGTTAAGAGCAAGCACTCTCGAGTGCCTTCTTTTCGCCACCTGGACTATATTTCAGAGGCGGATGAGGATTCTGATGGCCTGGTTCCTAGTCAGGTTCCGGATGACATTGTCTCGGGCCATAGTCAGTTTGACGAGTTGAGACAGTCACTGCATGATGCCAGTGGACTGGACACCTCTCCGGAGGTGGAGTTTTGTAGGCCTGAGCCTGGCTCTCATGCTGATTCCTCGTACCGGCGCCTTATGGCTAGGGTTTCTGAGTACTTGGGATGGTCTGCTCCCCCAGGGGAGTTTGTGCAGGATGATCTGACAGACATCCTTGATGTTGGTCCCCCAACTGACCCTGTTCTGCCGTTCCATATGGCTTTACAGAGAAGGGTGGCGGCGGCTTGGACTGCTCCGGAGAGTCTCCCGGCGGTGGGCAGATCCTTGTCGCGAAAATACCGTCCAGCCAGTGGCGACCCCTGCTACTTGCCCAGGCACCCCACTCCGGAGAGTTTGGTGGTGCAGGCGGCCACAGCCCCGGCGAAGCAGGCGTCGTACCCTACCATCCCTCCTGATAGGGACGACAAACGTTTTGATGGCTGGGCGAAGAAAGTGTTTTCTTCTGGTGGTATGGCGCTTCAGGCGGCCAACTCCATTTGTGCCTTGTCACGTTTCACGCACACTCTGTGGAACTGTGTTGCGTTAGCGGCTGAACATGTTCCCGAAGGGGATGAACGGGATGGTTTCCTTGCTATGGTCCAGGATGGTAAGGATGCCATGTGTGAGTCCGTTCAGTCGGGTTTGGACTTAGCTGAATGCGTCAGTGGGTCCATGGCGGCGAGCACCGTGATACGCAGGTTTGCGTGGTTGCGGAAGTCGGGGTTTGCGCCTGATGTGCAGTCCCGGCTCCTCAACATGCCCTTTGATGGTGTACACCTTTTTGGCAGCAAGGCTGACGAGAGCCTTGAGAGGTTGCAGACCTCAAAAGCTGCAGCGAAGTCGTTGGGCGCTGCAGTTCGCCAACCTCCGCCTTTTCGTCCTAGGGGACAGCAGTGGAGGGGTGGTTCCTTTCGTTATTACTCCTCCTTCAGTAAAGCGAGAGGAGCTGGCAGTCAAAGAGGCCATCGCAGGGGTACCAGAGGTGGACGACAGGGTACCCGTGGTGCCAAGGCCGCTCGGGCAGTTGCCTCTTTGCCCTCAGGTAACGCCGCAGCCGCTCCCACTCAGTCGTGAGGCCATGTCCCATGGTTCGCCGGTTGGGGGAAGGTTGGCGCAGCATCTTGTAGAGTGGCAAGCCATTACTTCAGATGTGTGGGTTCTGGAGATCATATCCCACGGCTACTGTCTTCCTTTTCGGCTCAGGCCTCGCGACAATCCACCGGGGAACCTCTCTTTGCAGAGTCCGGATCCGCTCCTTGCGCAGGAAATTCAAGCCCTGCTGGAGAAAGGCGCCATAGAACTGGTGCCTGTAGCGGAGAGGAACAAGGGATGGTATACCCCTTATTTTTTGGTTTCGAAGAAAGACGGGGGATTGAGACCCATCATGGACTTGCGCGGTTTGAACAAACTCCTCAGGAAGGACAAGTTCAAGATGGTTACTCTCTCTCAAGTCCTCCAGGCCCTTCAGCTTCAGGACTGGTTGGTGTCACTCGACCTCAAGGATGCTTACTTCTATGTGCCGATCCATCCCAAGCACAAGAAGTACCTGAGGTTCGCGGTTGGCGACTCGCACTTTCAGTTTCGGGTCCTGCCGTTCGGATTGACCTCCGCCCCGAGGGTTTTCACCAAGCTCATGGTGGTGGTGGCAGCGCATCTCAGGCAAGGGGGTATTCACGTCTACCCCTACCTGAACGATTGGTTGATCAGGGGGAGCTCTCCCGAGCAAGTCCTGGATCATCTATCGATCACCTGTCGCTCCCTTCACAGGCTGGGCTTCTCCCTCAATTTAAAGAAGTCCCATTTGACACCAACACAGCGGCTCCAGTACATCGGAGCAGTGCTCGACACTTCCCTGGGGCAGTGTTTTCCTCCCCAGGTGAGGGCTCTTCACATTCAGCAGATGGTGCACAAGTTTCGGCATGCCCAGACGCTCCCAGCGTTCGAGTTCTTGAGGTTGCTCGGCCTCATGGCATCCTGCATTCTTCTGGTGCCAGAGGCTCGCCTGCGGATGAGATCTTTGCAGTGGGCACTCAAGACGCAATGGTCGCAGTCCTCCGGCAGGATGTCGGACTCGATTCAGGTGCCGTCCTCGGTCGCCCGGGACCTTCTGTGGTGGGCCGTCGAAGGCAACTTGATGAAGGGGGCTCCATTTTGGCTTCCCTGGCCGGAGGTGACGATCGTGACGGATGCATCCCTCACGGGATGGGGAGCTCATGCCAACGGGCTGACAGTCAGCGGTCGTTGGTCTCCGTCGGAGTCCAGACTCCATATCAATCTGTTGGAGCTGAGGGCCGTCAGGCTAGCCCTGAAGGCTTTTCTGCCGTCTGTGCGAGGGAAGAATGTCCTGATCCTGACGGACAACACAGTGGCCATGCACTACCTCAACAAAAAGGGGGGGGCAGGGTAACTTCCTCTGTGCAGAGAGGCGATGCAGCTCGAGTTCTGGGCCATCCAGCAGAAAGTTTCGATCTCGGCAGTTCATCTGGCCGGAGCCGAAAACGTGACGGCGGACGCTCTGAGCAGGCAGAGCGCGATCTCTCACGAGTGGGAGTTGGCTCAGGAGATTCTCCTGGAGATCTTCGCCCTTTGGGGGACCCCTCAAGTGGATCTCTTCACCTCCAGTGTCAACCGGAAGTGCGAAAGGTTTTGCTTGCGGGAATTTCCCCCAGAAGGAGCCTTAGGAGGCGCGTTCGTGGTGGAGTGGTCATTCCCACTGCTGTACGCGTTTCCTCCAGTCCCCGTCATCCCGCAAGTGCTGCGGAGGTTACGGAAGTTCGGTTCCCGGATGATCCTCATTGCCCCGGCGTGGGCTCGGAGGACGTGGTACCCGGACCTTCTCGACTTATCCATCTGCCCTCCACGTCGTCTTCCCTACCGAGACGATCTGCTCTCACGGGAGGGGGGTCAGGTTCTCCATCCAGAGGTCAGATCCCTCAACCTTCACGCTTGGCTTCTGAAAGGTTGAGGTATAAGGATTGGGACCTCCCTGAGGACGTGATGGAGGTGTTGCTTTCGGCCCGACGACCGGCAACAAAGTCTCTGTACCGTTGCCGTTGGCGTAAGTTCTGCGACTGGTGCAGGGTTCAGAATGTGGATCCTTTTGCATGTGACATCCCCGTGGTTCTGTCCTTTTTACTTTCTTTGGCCCACAGGGGCTTGCAAGTGGGTACCGTTAAGGGTTAACTGGCGGCGCTGTCCATCTTTAAGCGCTCGTCTGAAGAGTGTTCTTACTTTAAAATCCCTTTGATTTCACAGTTCCTGAAAGGGCTCACTAATGTGTTCCCTCCGTCACCTTTCCTGGTGCCTGGTTGCGATTTAAACCTGGTTCTTAAGTTTCCTATGGGTGCTCCGTTTGAGCCTTTACATTCTTGCCCTTTGAGGCTGTTAACTCTGAAAACTGTGTTTTTAGTTGCGGTTACTTCCGCTCGCAGAGTGAGTGAGTTACAGGCACTTTCAGTTAAGCCTCCCTTCACTGTATTTCACAAGGACAGGGTTGTCCTTAGAGTTCGTCCTTCTTTTCTTCCGAAGGTAGTGACGGAATTTCATTTGGCCCAGAAGGTTGTTCTTCCGGCATTCTATCCTCCTCCGCATCCTGGTAAGGAAGAGGAGAGGCTCCATAGGCTTGATCCTAGGAGAGCTTTAAGCTTTTATGTTTCACGCATGTCCCAGGTCAGAGTGGATGATCAACTCTTTATTGGTTACGCTGGAAAGCGTTTGGGGTAAGCTGTGACGAAACAGACTTTGTCTCGCTGGATTATTTTGGCCATCTCGGAGTGCTACCGTTTGGCGGGAAAGGACCCACCGGCTGGCTTGCGGGCCCATTCTACCAGGGGTATGGCTGCGTCTACTGCCCTGCAGAGGGGTGTTCCTATTCGCAACATCTGTGATGCAGCCACCTGGGCTTCAGTACATACATTTGTACGTCACTATTCCCTTGATTCCATCCGAGCGCAGGATCTGGCCTTTGGCAAGGCGGTCCTTTGCTCTGCTATTTGATTGGCTATTCTACATTTTGATTCTAAATTCTTTCCCTCCTCCTTGCTTTGGTACTGCTTTGGGAGTCTGTCATAGATATGGAATACGTCGGAGGACCCAATCCCCTCGAAGAACAAGTTACTTTCTTACCTGGTAACGTTCTTTCGATGGGATGGTCCGACGACGTATTCCATATCGCTCCCGCCCTGCCTTCCCCGCTACAGAATTTCTTTTGCGATTGCAGCTTACGTTCCGCAAGGCTTTGTGTCTGACTGGCAGTTGTCTTATGTCACACGTTCTGGGGGAAAAAACTACAACTGAGGCTATGGGCGTCGTGCGTCCTACTTATCACATCGGATGACGTCGGACGTCGGAGGAGGTCCTCGACGGCGGCGCATCGACGCAGGACGCAGACGCCGAAAAAGTTTCCGAAGCAGCACAGCTGTGGTGATTACATCTCATAGATATGGAATACGTCGTCGGACCATCCCATCGAAAGAACGTTAACAGGTAAGAAAGTAACTTGTTCTTCTGTTCCACCTGTCTTAACTTAAGATCTCTATTACCCCCTCTAGGTTGGGGCAGGATCATTTCAATTACAAACCAATGTAGGTCTACACCATGGTGAGCAGATTTGTAATGTGCTACCAGAGGTTTTTCTGCTACACCATTTTTCACACAAGACCTGTGCTCGCAGATTCTCTGCCGGATAGGTCTTTTAGTTTTACCCACATATAACAACCCACATGGTCATTTTATGCCATATACTACCCACTTGGAATTGCAGTTGGTAAAACTTCTTAAGTGCCAGTCTCTACCCTTCAACGCCACGCTCTTCATGTCAGATGTTAGTTTGCAGACAGAGCACTTGCCACATCTATAGTGGCCCACTACTGGTGGTAAATCCCAGAGTGTTGACTGATTGTCAGTTTTGGTCCTTGGTATTCTCTACGTATGGACCAACTTGTCTCTTGGCATTCGACGGAATGCAAAACGTGTTTTTTGTAAGGTGAAATCTTCATTATTTACCATATTCGAATGCTTGAGCATACACCTGCGTAGATCATTGCTGATGGGTGAAAACGTCGAGACACATGTAATCTTCTCTTCCTTTGCTCGAGGTTGTGGAATCAGACAATTCTGTCTAGTTGTGTTTTTAGCTCTTTTCATAGATCTCCGCACAATGTGTGAAGGGTAACCTCTAGCTTGAAGTCTATGTGACAGATCTTTGCTATTGGTATCAAAATCTTCTCTTCGGCTACAGTTTCTTCTAATCCGTAGAAACTGGCCGAAGGGTAGGTTCTCTCGTAAGGATAGCGGATGAAAGCTATCAAAAAGTAAAAGAGTGTTCTTGTCTGTAACCTTTCTAAAAAGGGTGGTCCCAAATTTATTGTTGTCATCTTTGTAGATCTCAACATCTAAAAATGCGATCTTGTCAGTATCGGAGTGCATCGTGAAATTGTTATGTTACTTTTTCAAACTCATCGAATAGTAGCGATGGGGGCTCTAGTAGAGGCCCTGTAAATACAGGGAATACACAAAGGGGCCATTTTCAGAACAGGGGGCGACGAGGGAAGACCTGCCAACCGGGCAACCATGGGATGCGGACGCGCCAGTGGCAACCAACGCCACAAACATGGTGATCCCGATTTTCAATTTGAGCAATCATACGCTTACAACTGCAGAAGTGCAGGTCCTGAGTCGAGGTCTATCTTTTGTTCCTGATAATAAAGCCGCTCCCTTCACCACTGAGGTAGAAATGCGCAACTTCTTCCGAACAATACGATTGAAGATCTTTTTTAGGGAGCATGACACACAAAGGCCGTTGGAAAAGAGTATCACAGGATTAAAACCACCCTCTTCTTTTATCCCATTATCTTCAATGGTTTCGCCTGAAATCATTAGTTTCAAGAATAAGATCATTAGGGAAATGAAAACATTGGTCAAAACAAAGAATAGACTTAGAGATAACTTGTCTAAGGATGAAAGGCTGGCCTTGAAAGACTTGTCAGACAACAGTACGTTTGTTATAAAACCAGCAGATAGGGGAGGAGGAGTGGTTCTATGGGGTATTGATCAGTATCGGAGTGAAGTTAAAAACAGCTTGAAAGGGCCATTTTTTACAAGCCTCTCCCCTGTGATCCAACAAACAGAATTAAGGAGGAAATTGAAAGTTTGATGAATCATGCGGGAGAGTGAAGGGTGGATAGATGCTGATGAAAAAGCATTTCTCATACAACACCACCCAGCAGTACCAGCATTTTACTGTTTACCTAAGATCCATAAGGACCCTGTGAACCCACCTGGGCGACCCATTGTGGCAGCCATCGGTTCCATTTTAGAGCCTCTGTCAGTGTATACTGACTTTTTTCTGACACCTTTTGTGAAGACTATGCGCTCCTTCATCCAAGATACTACCCATATGATTAAGGTGTTAGATACCATAGAGGTAGGAGCCAAAGACATACTTGTTACAATAGATGTGGAGGGTCTCTATACGAGCATTCCTCAAATGAAGTGTGTCAGTGTTATGGAGAAATATTTAGAGTTAAGAGAAGATAAGACTGTGCCATCAGCATTCATTTTAGAATGTATTAGATTGGCCCTGACTAATAATTTCTTTATAGAACAAGACACGTTCTATTTACAACAACACAGTACCAGTATGGGATCTACTTTCGCCCCTGATTTGCGAACCTTTTCATGGATAATTTGGAGACACATTCGGTCTTTGCAGAACACAACCCATTTAAACAGTTCATGAAAACATGGGTCCGGTACATCGATGATGTTTTCATGCTATGGGGAGGTAACCAAATTGAACTCAAACTTTTTCTAACTTGGCTCAATAACCAAGAACAGTGCATCAATTTCACGATGCACTCTGATACTGACAAGATTGCGTTTTTAGATGTTGAGATCTACAAAGATGACAACAATAAATTTGGGACCACCCTTTCTAGAAAGGTTACAGACAAGAACACTCTTTTTTACTTTTTGATAGCTTTCATCCGCTATCCTTACGAGAGAACCTACCCTTCGGCCAGTTTCTACGGATTAGAAGAAACTGTTGCCGAACAGAAGATTTTGATACCAATAGCAAAGATCTGTCGCGTAGACTTCAAGCTAGAGGTTACCCTTCACACATTGTGCGGAGATCTATGAAAAGAGCTAAAAACACAACTAGACAGAATTGTCTGATTCCACAACCTCGAACAAAGGAAGAGAAGATTACATGTGTCTCGACGTTTTCACCCATCAGCAATGATCTACGCAGGTGTATACTCAAGCATTGGAATATGGTAAATACTGAAGATTTCACCTTACAAAAACCACGTTTTGCATTCCGTCGAATGCCGAATTTCAGACACAAGTTGGTCCATACGTACAGAACACCAAGTACCAAAACTGACAATCAGTCAACACTCTGGGATTTACCACCAGTAGTGGGCCACTATAGATGTGGCAAGTGCTCTGTCTGCAAACTAACATCTGACATGAAGAGCGTGGCATTGAAGGGAAGAGACTGGCACTTAAGAAGTTTTACCAACTGCAATTCCAAGTGGGTAGTATATGGCATAAAATGCCCATGTGGGTTGTTATATGTGGGTAAAACTAAAAGACCTATCCAGCAGAGAATCTGCGAGCACGGGTCTTGTGTGAAAAATAGTGTAGCAGAAAAACCTCTGGTAGCACACTACAAATCTGCTCACCATGGTGTAGACGACATACATTGGTTTGTAATTGAAATGATCCTGCCCCAACCTAGAGGGGGTAATAGAGATCTTAAGTTAAGAAAGGTGGAACAGAAATGGATTTATTCATTTGACACTGTGAAACGCGGTTTAAATGTTTCCATTGAATGGGCCCTGTTTGTCCACCATAGAAAATAAGGAATACATTCCCTTTTTTTCAGCTACCTGTGTGTGTCTTGTATAACACACTGTGGCGATAAAGGAGGTGCCTGTTTGGTTAAACCATGAATTTGCCTCCACCGTTTTGTAAATATTTCAATAGATTGAGCAGCTGTACTTTTGGCTGACATTTATTGAGCGTGATGTGATGCTTGTTTGCTAAGAATATAGTACCATCTGCACGTACGTATAGGGTTCGTATGGGCATTAATTCATGGTTGCCATGAGTCATTCCAACATGGCGCCCTTGCAGAGTAGAAGATTTCATTGATAGGCACTGGAGACCATACGTAATCGCGTTATACGCGTCTCTTGTGGTCCACATTAGTCATTCTAACATGGCGAACTTGCCGGTCAGAAGACTTTGTGATGAGGCGTCGTTGAAATCCATACGTCATCGCGCCTCACGTTTTTTAAGCATCACGTGTGGAACCAGGAATTACTCCACTTTCTCCAAAGCGAGTTGCCGCGGCGCAAGAGAAAGCACAAGATCTAAAGAATATAAATCGTATCAGGTGAGAGAGCGAAAGCAAATGTAGTGTTTACATATGGAAATCTTGTTGTCCGCAGGTCACTGATACCGAGTTCTGGTTTATTTTAATAGGACCGTGCGAAGGTTCACAGACGGCCGGCACCAGTCGAAGTGACAAAAAGCAAAGCGATTCACGCACAGTGAAAATGAAAAAGTCCTTACTGTCACCTACCTAAGCGGGTAAGCACAGCTCCGGGTTGGGGAAAACACTGGAGTAATAGTGCTGCAGTGGTAGAAAAATTACGTCCTCTGACAAACATAGTTGGACAATGATATATTCTCCCTTTGTTTGTAGAGCCAAGTGGGCAGTGAGGGATGTCTACCCTTAGAAGTTTATCTCAAAATAACTACAATAAGGAGCAGCCAAATAACCTGTTACGAGTGAGGAGCAAATAGAAAGGTATTTTCCACCCTTAGAATAAGAAATGGCGAATAGTGAATGTGCTAAAACACTAAGTGAATAATAATTGTGAACCGTTGGTAAATATATTAAATCAATAGAATGTTCTAGGGATAAATTTCTCTTTGGGTAATTACAATACCGAGAATTAATGTACCTTTTGCTAAAAAGAAATAGAGGCGAAGATCTAAGAGATGCCATAATATACTTGTCAGACCACAAGTGATAGTAATCATGTTTTTTAAGAAGGATTATTTTGTTTGTTTGTAGATAACTATAGGTATGGCCAACATTACGTGAAGACATACGAAGAAATGGGAACATACACAAAAGATTAAGTGCCCTGAAGAAAGCACCAGGAGGAAATGCAATTGGAATTAAGTTGTGTGCATTCTCTTATGATTGTTTTTGGTCCTAGAAACACATTTTGTTAAGTGTAGGCACATTTTTTCGCCCCATTAGACAAGGAGGCGTTATTAGAAAGAACAGAGGTAGAGATACTTATCATCTTCCCACTCAAATACAGAGGAGCCTGCATTGTATGCTTTTCCACAATATGAGTGTACACGTATGTGTAGATGTCATTGTTAGAATGAATTGTTGAATATGCTGTTGTTTTTATAGTAATGCATTTTTTGGAATTGTTTTTGATAAAATTAAAATGTTTATATTTTGTGACATACGTGGTCGTTTGCTCCCCTTTCTTTGATGGTCGAAGGGGTCAAACATGATTAGGTCTGCAGGCATCTGAGTATCTCGCCATAGCAGAAGGGAAAGGAAGTTGGTTTGTGGGCTATTGCTTATTTTAGGAATATAACACTGGCATGGTAAGAATATGCTCCCCAAGAGAAAGGAAAAGGTTTAGTCACCTATGGTTACCCCTAGACGTGGTTCCTCCTTCGGGTCTGGTGTAATGGATAGGATCGAACACATCAAATCAGTCTGTTGGCTGTCCTATTGTGGGTATAAAGCCATCCCTGTCCCTGTAAATGGATTTCCCCCGATTTACGGTGGCTCCTCCAGTCATTGTGAGGGATTCTGTATTGAGGTGTCTGTGTGTCTTACAGCTACAGCGTCCTGCTGTGCTGATCTTGTGATGCTATGTGTACACCCTTGTCTGCTGAGCATATGTTGTGGGTTGTTGTGACTGACCTGGTGCATTCTGTTTTGGCGCAACTTGCACCACATATATCTGCATCTGAGTGATCTTGGGCATAATAGCCGGGTAGCTCAGTATTGTGTGCTGCCGGGTATGTCACCTCCCTACCCTGCTGCATTCCCCTACACACTCAAGATATATGGCATATATTCCTGCATGTCCAGCACTGGGGCTGGGCTGTCCCCCAGTAAACATGTCTCCTCTCTGCTGTACTGGGTGCCCTGCTCCTCTCCCCCTGGGCACACCACCTCTTCCCCTCGGATAATAGTGAGAATCGCCTCTCCCTGCAAAGCTTCCCTGTGCCATCGGCTGCTGCTACTGAGCGTTCGTGGTTACCACCCCAATGTGTATTTTGATTGTTTTTGCTGAACCAACTTCGCTTCTTCCTGCTTTCTCTCCTCACGTTTCTTTCTGGCATTTTCCTACATAAGCTGGCAGTAATGTACTATAATCAACTGAATTTCTGACCAAGGCATCGCCTCAACCCCCACTAGTTTTTCAATTGCTTCTGCACCTGTTTTGGTAGTCCTTGGCTTAGTATGTGATAGAATAAGCCCACTGTTTGATCCCATGGTTCTTATGTTTCAAGATGCCAACCTTCGGGTAGCTCTTCAATATATTTAAGTGGGTTTTCGTCTGGTGCTTACTTGACCTCAAATCTGGATTTTGTATATCTTTGCAATACCAAATTTGATAATTATTATTATCAATTAATAAACTTTTCCGAATCACAACCTTAAATTTACTCCACCAGCCTCTCCGGCTCACCAACTGCCAGCAGGGTTGTGTTCCGCACACTGCCCTCAAAAGGCCACAATGCAGTTTCTCTCCCCGGATCTGACCTTCGTCGCCAGTGTGATGGGGCCTTGTTGTGCCTCGGGCCGCCCTGTACTAACATCAAAGCATACGCACACAATGAGACTCGCACACGCACGTCTGATCGTTCCAGGGTCCCGATGGCAACTGCCTCGCGGACCGTGTTTATTCTTTAATCGCATGCGCGGCCACAACGAGGCTAGCGCATGCGCACATGCATTACGGATGTAACAAACAGCACCTCGTCAAGTTACAACCTATCATCTTTCCCCAGTTTTCCTCCTTTAGCAACAATTCTGTGCCCCTCCGTGGGCCTTCACTCTCTTTTCAACGCGTCATGTCCTATTATCAACCTTCTATGAGTGACGTCACAAACTCTAAGGTTAATACTTCAAAAATCAATGCTTCTAGACCCACAACTTCAAGTGCACTCTCAAACCCCACAATACACCAAGACACAACAACAACACAAATACAAAAACTTCACGGCCGTCATCCTGCTTTTCAAATCACAGGTGATAACAATTCTTAAAAACGTTGTGGTTCTTTTTCTACACTGCAGCATAAGTAGGTATTAACTGCCGAGGGTCTTGGCAATGGTCCTCTGCTACCACCTGAATTTAGGAGGGGGGTTTGTTAATTACCCTGGTTACGAGCATGAGGAACTGGGCCGAGTAAATCCCCTGCACTCAAGAACAGAGAAGTCCAACAATGTAACAAAGGTTAATGGCTTTATTAGAGAGCTCTCACACAGGGATTAAGCAATGGACCATACAGAATTTTCCACAACTTTCTCAACCATCTCAGGCGTGCCCAGGCGTTTTAAGGTACAATGTCATCACAAAATAGATACATCCTACAAACCTATGGTGGATTCAGATTGGTTGGTAAGGTCAACTATGTATATTAAATATAGGGTAGTAGTTCATGGATTGGGTAAAAATATCGGCTGGCTCCTCCTGTGACCACCCTCTAAATGTTGCAAGTACAGTTTCTCAGGTTGGTGTACGCCGGACGCCGGCCTAGGTGGGCAGGTGCTGAGCTGGTTCACCGCCTTTCTGGCGGACCGGTCCCAGTCATTTGTTCTGCCTCCTTTCTGCTCTGAATCTGTTTCATTGTCTTTCGCAGTCCCTCAGGTATCAGCACTTTCGCCGATCCTGATTAACATCTATATTCGCCCTCTTTTCTTCTCAGTATGTCACACGGATTCTGCTTTTATTCCTATGCGGACGACACACAGATCCTGGTACGCCTGGATCTCTCTCGTCCTGAAACTGCGGCCCGGCTCAGGAGCTGTATTGAGGATCTTGGTGTCTGGATGGCAGAAAACTAATTAAAGCTCAATGGTAGTAAAACTGAGGTCCTGGTGGCTGGCACGACTTGCCCTCACTCTTTCTGGACTCCTGATTTTTGGCCCGTCTCTCTTGGACCTTTTCCTACTACGTCTCCTTCGGTGAAAAATCTGGGGGTGAGGTTTTCATCCTCTCTTTCTATGGCAGAGCAGGTTGGTGCTGTTTGTAAATCTGGCCACTTCAAACTGTGCACTTTGCGGCAGGTTCTTCCTTTCATACCGTGTCATTTTCATGGTTCCGTGGTAGCAGCCCTGTTCTTAGTTCAGCTGAATATTGTAACTCGCTGTACTATGGCCAACCTCGCTATCTGATTAACCGCATTCAAATGCTCCAGAATGCGTCGGCCAGAGTGGTTCTGCGCCCTCCGGCACGGACATACATCTCACCACTCTTGAAACAGCTGCACTGGCTCTCTATTGAAAATCGGATTCGGTTTAAATCAATGTGCCTGGTACACCGAGCTTTTTTACAAGGGAGGAGCGGAATATCTTCAGGAAAAGTGTGTTCACTATGTTCCTGCTCGCCCCTTCCGGTCCCAGGCTGCCCTTCTACTTTCTGTACCCCGTATTAGACGGTCACGGACTGGAGGCAGGGCTTTTTCAGTGGTAGCCACTAAGGCGGGGAATCGGCTACCTTTAGCACTGCGTGCAACCTGTAACCACTTTGCTTTCTGACGGTCTCTGAAGACCTTCCTCTCCTGAATGCATGTCCGCACTAGTATTCCTCATTCTACTCTCAGCACCAAGATGCCTTTGGGCGTATGTGCGCTTTTATAAATTCATATAACATAACATAACAACAATTGGGTAATGCAACAACATGTGAGCTAAACGTGAAAGGGGAATAGGGATTGGGAAAAGAGGGTCTAATCAGCGTTGGAGCTTTGGAAAGTTACCAGGCCAAGTGCAACTATTCAAGGTGGTGAGAACGGCCTGAATGTTCTGCACGTTCCCGAAAAGTTATCATCTTCGATCTCCTAGGCCTTGAGAGAGAACATTCGGCTTTGAACCTAGTATTACCTTTGTATCATCCTGCCTTTCTGTTGGATGGCGACAGACAGCCACCTTAGTATGGCTCAAATGAATAGACTATGTCTTGCAGGTTTGGATCACGTGTGTTGGGACCACAAACTTTTTTTCTGCTTGCATTTTTTGATGATTTTCAGCTTGTATTCTTGCAGGTGGCCTATCTCTTCTGTTAACTTGAAACTTTCCCTCTTTCTGTGTCCTTGGCAAGGCTGTGCACAGTGGCTGCACTGGAAGCCTGGTCTGCACGTCATCAGCCTGTCAGCTCCTCTTTGTATGCTTGAGTCCTTTCAGCATCTCCCATTTACTTTAATGTGTATGTGGCTTCCATCTTGACTTACATGGCCGCCTGTGTTAGTTGCGTTTAGTGTCAGCAAGCAGTTCATATGTATATTTATGGGACTTGCGGTTCCTGCACAGCAAAGGCTTATCCGTCCTCAAGCTAAGTGAGTCATAAGCATGTTTTTCATGTCTGCCAGCAATTATTCTTAAGTGTCTGCATAGCTTCGTGCAGGAATGCATATGTAATTCATGTCTAATGCATCTGTCATAGTCTCCGTCGTTACGTCATCAGCTTTCTGCATGGTCTGTCAGCTGACCTGCTTCATTGACTGTAAGCCTATATCCTCTGTGACGTCATTAGGGTATGTTCTGAACGGCTGCCTGAGTGAATAGCATTTTTCACACCTGCAGTACATCGACGATGAGAGATGGGACCATAAACAATGTGCACAGGTTTCATTTTAGTGTTACCAGCTGGCACAACAGATGCAAGGAACCTAGACATAATCCACTGGTGCCTCTCCCTCTGATCACTCATTTTTTCACTTTAACATCTCAGTCCCTCCACCCTCTACTCCTCCTCGACCTCCTCCTTTTCCCCTCTGCCCCTTAGCTTGATGTGAGCACCTATCTTTCCCCCATTCAAGCCTCTTGCACTGAGCATGCTTTTTCTGTCTTCACTATGCACTTGTGGCTCTTTTTGACCTACTCCGTCTTGCTCGCACATTTACATCTTTGCATCCTCAGCCTTGGATCACAACTGAGATTCAGACTGCCGGAACAAACATGCGCTGTGAGCTATGGCACTGGCACAAGTTACAGAACTGTATCCTAATCCTAGCCTGCAAAAATACCCTTGCTGCCCTCACCTCTGCACTGGACTCTGCCAAATCCCCCTACTTCACACAACTAATCTCATCTCTTGGCAATCACCCCTGCAAACTCTCATCTACCCCCCCAAGCTTCGCTCAGATCTCCCAAGTCAGTATCCATCACCTCCTGTCTTTCTGCTAATAGTTTTGCTCACTGCTTTCCCCCTAAATTTGCTACTATTCATGACTCACAGCCCTTCCTTCTCCCCAAACCACCTCCTGTCCAACACCTCTTCTACTCTTGACTACTTCTCCTCTACCTCTCCTATTGAATTAGCGCCCATTCTTCTCAGCACCAACCGATCCTGTGCTCCTATCGACCCATTTTCTCTCCAAGTGGCCAAAGACTTAGTCTCAGTTACCCGCACTTAACTGTCCAAGCTCTTTAACCTCTCTTTCTCTGCTAGAGGTTTCTGCATCCTTCAAATTTGCAACTGTCCTAACCCTATTGTAGAAACCCTCTGATGATCCAAATGTCTGAGTAAACTCGCCCAGTTTCCCCATTATTCAAAGGTCCTTGAGTGGGTGATCTTCAATCGGATTGTTAAGTATCTTGACGATAATCGCCTTGACGATGCTCTTCAGTCTGGTTTCTGAATTAAATACTCCACTCATGTATGTCTCCTGCTTTCTCTTTGATACTCACCACTCCAAACTCTCTTCTATAATCCTACTTTTGGACCATTCTGCTGCTTTTGACAGGATTAACCATTCCTCTTCCCTTCCTCACTCTCCAGGACAGTGGGTTTTTCACATCCGCTCTCACCTTGTTAGCCTCCTACCTCAAGGTTGATTCTTCAAAATCTCATGGAACTTGCAAAGCTCTAACACCATCCATCTCCTTGTCACCGTCCCCCAAATATAAATCCTTGGACCTCTGCTCTTCACCCTCTATACCTCTGCTCCAGGAAGGCTTCTCATTATTTGGCTTTCATCATCGCCTCTTTGCTAATGACATTCAAATCTTTTTCTCCTTTCCCTACTTCACTGCAACTATCTTGGAATGGATTACCAACTGTCTCACTGCATTTAGTCACAGGATGCCGCTTGTATTATTCTCCTACGCATTCGGAAAATGAATCAATTTCTTGCTAACCACTCAATGCAAATTCTAATTTGCACCCTTTTGCTCTGCAAACTTGATTACAGCTCAAGCCTACTCCTTTGCTTTCCACTCTTCTCCTTCCTCCCTCTAGAAAACGTCCTCAGCTTTGATTTCTGCGCTGAATAGGAATCAACCCAGGTCCTCCCTCCCACATCTACCTGTTGACAGCATGCTGGTTGGCTCTCCATGCACAGCCACTCCTTTTTCAAGTTCCTTCTCCGAGTTTGCAAAGGCATCAATGGTCTTGTTCCTCAGTACATGTCTGATTGTGTCTGTTTACTCACCATCTCGTTCCCACTGATACTCCTCTGCACTCAGCTTCAATGTCCCTTGCTTCCACTTTCTCCCTACTTTCCCCACTCCACTGGAACTTATTTCCCATCACAATCAAAGCCAGCCTAATTGTGAATCTCTTCAAAGCTCTGCTCAAACTACACTTACTTGCTAGACAGGTAGCTCTGTCTGCCCTCCCCTATCCTCTCTACCTGACCACGCCACTCCCTCCAGTTACTATTAATAATGTAATTGTATTTATGTATATAGTACTCTTCTTTAGTCTGCAGCACTTGTCCACTTGGGTGACTTATAAAGGCGATTAACCTGTTTCTTAGTGTGAGAAACCAGAAGGTGTCTCACACACTAGTCCCCAGACATCTGTCATCCAGGTGGCCAGGACACGGCCATCGCTTTTGGATCCAGTTCCTGGGGGTGGACCAATGTGGGAGGATAACCTGGGTGAGGGGTCCTCGGGGAGTGGGACACCGGATGGTGAGACTCAGTATCCCCTTCCCTGTAAAACCTTTACCCCATCCTACCAGGTAGGATACTCAAGAACTCAAACCCCCCCCTCCCCCTTTCACAACACACACACTTTCTCACTCACAGTCCCCTATGAGAGAAAACAGACTAACACCGGAGCCATATATCTGATGTGTCCCAATACAATGGTCAGCCAATTACAGAACACCACACACACCTGACTTCCATTACACTTCCCCACATGGATAAAAGACATAGCACGAGAGCACACTCCGAGCGAGGCAAAGCTCACGAGGAAAGAGCAGTTCTAAGATGGCAGTTTAACACTAGGAGAAAGATGGCGAAATCGAAGGGGATCACAAGGAGGGAAGTTCCCTTGACCTTTTCGACAAGGAACCATTATGAGGCCTTGAGAATAGACAGCACGAGACTAGGAAACCAGGCTGAGGAATGCATCGTGTGTCGGAGGTACCCGGGGCCCTCCTGTGTCGATAATCAAGGCGAGGAAAATCGCCAGCTGCCGTGGTACTGTCCTTGGCTCCAACAACAAAGCAGTGTCAGTGAAATCAACACAGCCAGTGAGTTGGGGAGACAGATACAAAACCGGACTGTGTTGAAGTTAAGGTTGCAAGCGGCAAAATTGTATGGCGTGGACTGGAATGAACATTGTATCAAATGCATGTGATAACCAACACGAGTAAAGTTGAACTTCAGATGAGTGATTGAACTTTGAAACCAAGATATACAATACTTTTGACAGAGTGGTCCGGCACTGCGTGCATGCTCAATCGAAGGTCTCTGTACGGTGTCCAGCGGAGAGTTGGCAAAAGTGAAAGATGCAAAGGATTTTGAATCGAAGTGGTCATTGAACAGGTCAAGCCAAATCCTGTGCACAGTGGAAAGTCTTCAATGTTGAAACAGTAAAGAAAATTGATGACAAAGTAGATAAAGTTGGTCCAAGCCCGACAGAGGGAGATCAATCGAAAGCTTTGTGTCAAAGCAAGTTTGTGTTGCAATAGATTGGTCAGAGACCAGCAGAGACTGATTGAAGATTTTGTGTTAGAAAGGAACAGAGCCTGGCAGAGGGGTATATGGGGGAGAACTGTGAACCACCCGAGAAATTGGATACGTGGAAATCCTAAGAAAATTGTGTTTATGTGAAAATGCAAACTTTGTGTTAAAATGGATCTGAGCCCAGTGAAGGGAGATCCAAGGTGAACAGTAAATCACCTGAGAAAAGTGTACATAGGAGCATCAAAAGGAACTTTATTATTTGGTTGTTGCATCAGGCCCTCTGAAAGAAGAAACTTTGAACGACAAAGAGACTTTGGCACATAAGGCTATTATATTGAAGTTTTGAACTGCACCATTGTGCTAGAGAAGCCAGAGACTGTGCTAAGCTCGAGTGTGCCGCCTTGTCCTGTGCAGACAACGTGGGGAAGGGAAGACAATGACTTGAATATCCTGACATGTCATTTCTTTTGCCTAACATTGTTTACCACACTATTTATATTGAGAGGTAAAGATTGGCAATAGGACTATTAGTATAGGCACTTTTATTTTGGCAAGACACCACTAGGACTGCGTTATTATTATTTGATGGTCATAGCTTGCTCCCGTCTTTAGACTTAGGATTAAATAGGCGTTTTTCAATCCATTGAAGTTCAATAAACACCCTTGAACTGTGGTCACTTGTGTCTGTCTTACTGTTGATACCATGCCTTACATTAGTTATGTGTTTGCTTTGTCCCTTGTATATGTCCCTGTTTTCTTAACACCATCATAAGCGGTCTCAACACTTGTTCTCATCTTTCTGCTATTGCATAGCCACCTTTCACAGGAAAGCCTATGCCCTATATAAATGTATTATTGTAAGTCCTTTCTGAGCAAAATTGAAATCTGTGTTCTTGATACAAATACACATAATCGGAAATGATGGTTGTGGTTCTTTCTATCTCCTATAAATCTTTTCCCTCCAATAAGGAAACTATATGTTTGTTTAATGTCATTTTCATTTGTCATCTGGGGACCTTGAGATTGGCCTCCATGGAAGGAACAGGCCACTGACCCCTGTCCGGTTTGCTCTGCAAATATAGAAACCATATGCCATTTTGTATTCTTCTGCACAGGCCTTTGTATGCACTGAGATCTCGGTACCTAAAGCCAATCCTTAGAGAGGCAGACGTTGGGACTACCACAGAAGCTGTGCTCCATTTGGCTGATACGAGGGACCCACGTGTTAGTAATGTGGCAAAATATATTCATCAGGCCTGGCTGTGGAGACTCCGATGTTAGTGGTGGCTCTGAATATCCAAGAATGTGTATTTTCCCTAGTCTCTTAAAATGAGTGACATGATGTTGTAAGTTGGGGTTCTTTGTATAATGTATACAGATGCAGGGCTGCAGGTTTCTCTCCCTGTTTTTCTGTCCGCATATTTGTTGCTCTGTTTTGTGATAGCTTTTATGCCTTAAAGTAGCATATGACTATTGAATGTATTTAAATGCAGGGCTGCGAGTTTCTCTACCTGTCTTTCGGTTTTCCCTATTTTATAGCCTGTGTCCCTGAGTTGTTACTATCTTTTTAAATTAGTATATAGCTCTTGAATGCAATTGTAAAGAATTGTTTTAAAGATTGTTTTAATCTTTTATATCTAACTATTATATAACCTCATTGAAATATTTTCTAATTCAAATGTCATAAATGTTTATCATTGTACAGTAATGACATCTTAATGACTTTGAGCTGAATAAAGATTGATATAATGATGATCTTCACTTTACAAATCATGTTACTTGAGATACTCATTCACAAAACAAATACATTCTTCCCTGCGTTCATTTCGTGCTTTCAAGCAACTTGAGAACGTATGCCTTGCAACCTCACCAACTGAATAATACTGACTAAATTATGTGAATACTTGAGTTTTCTGAATGTGACCAAAGCAGCCCCCTCCCAGCTCTGGCTCATATTTCTCCACTCCTCAGGTGCTGATCTCCAAAACTCAACTAAGCATGGTTTGTGATACCCGTATTGATTTATAGTGAGACCTCACTGCGTATGTTTTCTTGCAGTTTGTGTGTTTTCCTGTTCACGCCATCATGTTTTTGACAGCTGCATTTTTAAACTGCTACTGTCAATTTAAGGTTACCTGATATGATCACCTTTCACATCCTTGTAATTCCTTGCATGTATTCTTGCACATTATAAAGAACACTTAAATGACTCATTCTTTGTATTTTAAAGTTTCTTAGAACTGTCAACCCTGTCGACGAACCTACTGTCATTTGATAACATTCATTATTTCCTCCTCCCTTCCCCAAAACAGATATGTAACAATAACCAGCTCACGCTTCGACACAATTTACCTAACATTTTTCTAACTTAGTTTTCTTTCCTATGACTTGTCCCCAACGCAGCACAGCATGGCTATTTACAAATCTCATGTGAGTTAAAGGTTTACATGTCCCACTAGAAATATGGATGAATTACATTGATATCTGGTCAAGTAAAGTTGTTCTAAATGGTTAACAAAGGTTTATCATCTAGGCTGTTTAGTTCCTAATTAGTCTAACTGGAGATAACTTTGAATGAACAATATCAAATGTGCCTAATGTCAAATGAATCGTATAGTAAAAGAATCAGAAAATGCCTTTCAATGCTGTGCACTACTTTTTTAGTGACGTTGGAATTTTGCAACATGGTCTTGTATCAGGTTCGAGTAGGAGTTGGAGGCGTTTCCAAATTTTAAAATAAAAATTAGTCTTAGGTTCTTGTAAAGGTGGATTTAAAAGGGGTATGGAACAAAAGGAAGGGTTTGGATGTTTACTGATGGCTGTCCACAACTCCCTAGTGAGCCTGAGCGGCCCCTATTTGCCCACCCCAGCTCTACCTAGAGAATGAGCCCACTGTGCTGAAAGTGCTATCTTTAAAGCCGAAACTATTGTCATTAAAATAAGAGCTTTAACATAAGAGCTTGAAATATAGGGCCTTTGAATGTAGGTTTGTAATGCTTTTAAATGCAGATGACATATGAGGATGGACTTATATAGTTTAGCTATGTGTCCCACCCATTTAACGCCCATTGCTAGGTGAAATCTGTAGGATTTTCCTCCCCTTCCCACCCATTTTCCCTCCAACCACACCTCTGTTTGCACTCTTTGGCTGAATTTGTATTGTGTGGTGAATTTGTCAGCCATTTTTACTTCCAAAATGGCAGCCGTCGTCTGTTAATGTTATTTAAAAGTTATTTGACTTGATTGATGCCTTAAAGCAGCTTCAAGTTATGTTACACATTTCACAGTATTTTTTATTACAAATTAACAAGGTAGTGTAATAGTTACGTGTTGGTTTAAAATGTCTTTCAAAAGGTACATCTAGTGACTTGTGGGGGATTGGTAGTGTTTTTGATGTAATTGATTGGCTACGCAGTTAGTGATGTGATTGGATGTGCTTGTGTGTTTGTACAAGTAAGCCATTTTGTTTGTGGTATAAGCCGCCACCGACTTGAATTTGCTTTACTAATGTTAGAAATATGTACCGGCGGCGATTAATGTTAAGCCACCACCGGCACCCATTTTCCACGTTAGTCAAACGTATGTAATGGCGGCGGCTTGGCTTTCCCGATGCTGCCGCCGACTTTCACTTTGTTTTACAAACGTTGCAAATATGTGCTGCAGTGGATTAATGTTGTTAACCCACCACCAGTACCTATTTGCAACGTTAGTGAAACATATTGTATGTCAGCGGCTTGGCTTGCCCAATGCCACTGCCGCCAACTTTGACTTTGTTTTACTTTGCCAGTGTATGAGCAACCTTGCACGCAGCAGCAACTTTGTCTCAGATTCCTAATGACTGACCCTTCTGTACATTGGGCCACTGTTCCATTGCAGCGGTGTGTGCTAGAATTATTTCATTAGCTTCCCAGCTTCTCGGATTCTAGAGTTAAGTGCAATCAGCTGGCCTGTTGCTTGACCTCATTTTCTGGCTCCCTTCTTCCACCCAATCATAACCATCTCCTCCCCTGCACCACCTACTCTTGCGCTGCCTCCCACCCTTGTCTTATTTTGTATCCTCACATTCATAATTTGCCCCCCTGCCTGGCGTTGGGCCGGGTTGTAATTTGGCCTGTTTTCCCTTGAAATGAAAGCAATAATTATTGTGAATAGTGGAGGCCTACAGAGGATTCGTTTCATGCTCTTGCGATATGGTGGCGGGCTTCGGTCACCCAGGCCACGCGCTTTTCGGTTTTCGTTTTGTAGATGGCTCTTGTTAAAGCAAGGCAGCGTGCACTGAATATTAAATCCTGTGTTCTGGGGCTATCACGATTCAAAGGTAGCCAGTGACTGGAGGTGCTACGTTTGATTGATAGAGCCACAGCGCTCTGATGGATGAGATTGGACACAGGGGTGTGTACTTGCACGCGTGTGTGTGGAGTAGTGAAGTTTCCAAAAAAGATGGCCTTCTAGTCAGAGAGGCAAGTAACATGCTAGATTCTGTGGTGCGGGAGAGCAGGCCCACAGACGGATATTCTCCCTATACAGCTCTGCAGTACATTTCAACATCATTTGCGTCACATGCCAACGCTTTGGAACTATAGAAGTGTTTTGATCCATACACGCAGGGAACTTACAAAATGCAATGGGTTAAAAGGAGCCAAATGTCATACATCCTATACACTCTGACGAGTAGTGCGGTTGCAAATTTATGTATATCTTTAAAATGGTAAATGGCCATCTTTTTCATATTTATAAATGGCCTGAATTGGATTAACAGCAGTCTCTTACGACCAACAGAAATATGTTTAAAATTCAAAGCAAATGCCCGAGAGTTGGCATATGGGGATATGTGTGGTTTCTGCAAACTGTAATGATTTAATCCTTGAATGAAGAGTGAATTAGCCATCGCTGTCTGGATTCCAAAGGGTATTTGTTGTGCTCTGTCATGTGTAATTTGCGTTCGGTGTAGGAGCTTCTAACCAGTTAATTCTGCTATAGCAGTGCCTGGCAAGAGTTTTTCCTATGCCTACACAACATTACATTACACAACGTGTTTAAACATTTGCCAAAATGTGAGGGCCCCGCTGCCGAAATGACCAAACCCCATGTTGTTTTTTTATTATTCTGTGGTACAATGAGTTTGTTTGGCTTTTGTGTAGGCATAGGAAAAGCTCTTGCCAGACACTGCCATATTGGTATTAACTGGATGCTGATGGTAGCAGGTGCAAAGCCCAAAACACATCTCTTTTGATCTTTGAGCTAACTTTATCAAGCCTCACTGTCAAACTTTGTGCTTGAAGTGTCTTACAGTATTATTTTAAGAAGTCTTTTGAGAGTAAGTCTGATGTGATATAAATGTGTTAATTAGGTCTGTCTTCAACCACTTTATTTATGAGCTCTGTGTGTTGTTTTAGCTTGTATATATGTATTAGGCATTTGAGTTCGACTCTGGTACAGTGTACTTGTAGTTGCCTTTGCAGAAATGTGTGGCGCTTTACATTGAATTGCCTTAAGGAAAGTGATACTGTGAGCTCCACGGAAACTGGATGGACATGTTTAGTGTTAAAGATGGACTGTAGGGTAGGAATAGTGTGTATGTACAGTGTTGTGGTGAGGTGGTTTTCTGTGTGCACCTAGTACTGGGACGGTGTATGTGTGCAGTGTGTTTTTGGAGTGCTTAGAGCAGTGTGTACCTGCAGAAACAGAGGTGTTTTGTGTTGTTGGTGTATGTTTAAATTAGGTGTGGCTTAATGTTTAGCAAGTATACAATAACAATATATATTTAAATAAATTGTTTGGCACAAAAATTAACAAACCTCAATAGTCTTCCCAATACTAAAAATAAATTGCCAAAACTATTGGATATTTGTAAGGCACCTACACAACACATGGTGTTTCAAGGCGCCACAAGAAAAAAAAGGGGGGACAAGGGAGAAAGATCACAATAACGGTCCTGGTAGGCTTTGTGACATTCTGATCATGTAAGTGCAGTAACAAGAAGTGTGTGGGGGAGGGGGGGCACTGGTCAGCGCAGAATGCTAGGGTGTGAGGGGAACAGGGTAGAGAGGAGTGTGGGCAAGTGGAAAGGGAGGTGTAGGGGGGGAGTTGGCAACCGGGACTAGGCGAGTGGTAAGGGGAGGCCAGGAGCCGGGGTTTGCATGGGGTGGCTGGACTGGCCAGGGGTGGCAGGTGCCCTGTAGAACTCAGAGGTCAATATCATGTCAATTTCATATAGAATTGGTTATTTAGATTGAAGCTCATTATTTATAGAGTATCACATGTGCAGTTAAACCTCACCTGATCAGTCCCATTAGCTGTTCACGTTTGTGTGCAGCTAGTATGAAAGCTGTCTGTCTTAATGCATGCCCTCTGCGATAAAGTGCACATACCACAGGGAATCTGCTAAAGACCCATTAGTGTAGGACACTGAAGACCCCTACCCCTTCTAAATGGATGATTTTGTTGATCTCCCCCTTTTGCTAGCAAATAGCCTCTTCTGGATTCATCATCTCCTATATAGTAATCCTATTTAACATGTCACCCCTGTTGTCCAACCTATGGAGCATTAAAGTTAATAAAGGGTGATTGGTTAGATGTTGCTGCCTTTGTCCAGAGTGTTTTGCTGCAGAGATGACGACTGTTTCTCTAGAATGTGTCATATCCTGGGTATCTGGAGAGACAGGCAGCAAACAGGAACAACGCAGGACCCAGGTATGTACAAAAGGAACATCTTTAATAGTTGCAGGTTACAAGGTAAGTGGTTAAGCAGGAGAGCAGGGTAATAGCTACCACCAGGTATCAGCTCCAATCCTGAAGTCCCTTCCAACCGTCCCTCCTGGAATCTAGCAGCCCCAGATTCCAAGTTCCAAAAGCATTCCACTAATACTGCCAACTCATGCATCCAGCAGACATAGCCCAGGTGCCCAGGCACACAGGTCACCGCAGAATGTGAGTAGAATATATGTCCTTGGTCAAAGCCCTGTGCAGTTTCCATCTGCTCTGTAAACATGCACGTGTCGGCCAATCTAAGGAATTATATGCCTAAATGGATGGTCACTTCGACATCCCTAAGGTAACAATAGATGAAACGATCTGAGGAGCAGATCCTATGATGAGAAAGAGATGGGGTTCACATGTTGGTGGTTTCCATTACCGTTAGTGAAGGGGTAGCACTGTTGTGAACAACATGACACTTCTTACACAAACTTTCTAAATCGTTGATCTGCTTCTAAATGGTCTGCAAAGATCCAATTATAGCAGCATAGACCAATCTCCTGCATTCTGTCAGTATATACAGATCTCTGCCTACCTGTGATTGGTAGAAGTACTACTTGCCATGCAGTATCTCTCGCCTCGGCTTGACAATGGAAATAATTTGCAGCACACCCTCAATACGATTGGATGCAGGCATGGTTAGGAATGTCTGGAGAGTGGTCCGAGCTTGAGTGACATTCAGTCAATTAACATGTTTTATTACAAACTAAAATATCTTGCAAAACCATGATGTAGTGACATCTTTCATGTTGTACTAAATGCATTGTGTATCATTTTTATTTCAGAGTTCAAGCTTCCAGAGCATGTGGACCCTTTGTGAATTTTAACACATCCTGGGATATTGTTCCGTATACCGTGAGCACATTTCCAATCGGCGCACAGAAATTGCTGTATGGGATAGCTTCTGAAGCATTTGCTGTCCCTTTCTTTGTGCTCATTTGGTACGTACTAGAATTGGTGGTGTAATTTAAACTTTGACAAATACATTTTGCAATTGTAAGTTTATGTTTCAACAAAAATGTAGTGATGGAACAGATTTGGCTAGGTTACTGTATGGATAATTATGTAGGCCAACATAAGACAGATTTTTGCTATAGCTCTCCGGTTTTCTCTGGATGTCCATGATAGACCTGCTAGCATCCCCACCGTGAAGTAATGAAGGGACAAACAAAGGGAAGTAGCCAGTAGTTCCCTGCGTAGTACTACCAGGAAATCTATTTCTGAAATGTCTTAATCAGATAGTCAGACATAGTGGATATGTTAGATGCATATCTCAAAGCATTTTAAATACCCACACTCTGAAAGTGTATTTTAAACATTAGTAAAATCTGTGATCCCTTTTGTTGGGCGATGATACCAGGTCAATCTTTGGGGAGTGTTCCCCACATTCTGGATACTTTTTAAATTCACACTCTTCTTTGAAGACATGCACATATTCCCAGTGATCGTGTAGCATCTTGCGATGAATATTATTGCTTCCTATAATTTCCGCTCTCAAAAGCACCTCCCACACCAATCAAAATCTTGGTACTAGTGCCACGACATAAGTTTAACCTTGCCAGAGTCAACATTAGCAAGGGAATGAAACCCGCTTTCTGGCTCCTCGGGTTTGCCTTGGGGGTTGGCTAAACACTGGCATCAGTAATTCATGTGGTATTTTCCATTTTTTAAAGCATTTTTTTTAATGCTTTGTTTGAGGAATAACATCGTCTGCAAAGTATCTTGGATGGGTTACGTTAATTTGGTCTACACGGGGTCATGCCTGGTTCAAAAACAAATATTTAATATTAACAGTTCAAATTATAGTTTTGTTGAAATCTTACTTGAAAACTTCAGACTGGTTTTCATCTTCTGATATTCACTTTTTTTGCGGCAGCAGTGGAGACTGCCTAGCATCAGTTGGCAAAGGAAAACCGGGATTAAAATTGTAGCTCAAAATCATGGTCAATTCTACAGGGAAAAAAACTAGACAAACCCTCTGTTATTGAAATTAAAGACCTTTTATTTGATCAACCTCGGAGTTTATTGAACCATATTGAGGAATACCTTACAGGTTCCAACAATTGTTGGCAAGTGTCTGAATATTTTTTAGAACACAATCCATTCTCAGGAACCATAAAGCACTAAACATGGCACACTACTTGCATTTTGAAAAGAGACTTCTTTTTAAAAGCCAGTGATTTTATTCACAACGTTTTATGGGAAGGGGCAAGTTGATCCTTAGTGAGAAGATTGGCTACACCCAATTTATACCTCTCAAGACCAATCCTGGCCACCTTAGTGACATATGGTTTGCATCATAAACCATCCAACAGATTCAGATGTTTTTTGAAAGGGCTACAGTGTTTGTGAACATACAGGACACTAATCTGAACATGGACTTCACTCCTCTGGTTTCACAGGGTTTTCACTTAATGGGCTTAAAAGGGCAGCTACATTCTGTAGAAAGTGACTTCCTCGTGGTAATCCTTTTTTAGACTATATGCCTCATTCCGAGTTTGGAGGTAATCATGGCGCTAATAGCGGCATGACTACCTCCAAACTCGTTCCGACTCCGCCCTGGTGAATGGAGCAATTATCGGTCCATTCCAAGGTTGGCGGGACCGGTAATTCCCCATTCACCAGGGCCCTTCCCCATTCCCATTTGAGCCCCCATAGGGCTCAATGGGAATGGGGAAGGCGCTAATAACGGTACTGCAAATTGCGGTACCGTTATTAGCTCCAGAGTCCCTTTGCGGGTCCCGTCCTCAACGCCTGGAAAAAACAGGCATTAAGGGAGGACCCGCAAAGGGAACTCGTAGTAGGGCGGTAAGAGATTACCAGCACCGGTGCCCTTACCGGTGCCGGTAATCCCTTACCGCCCACCTTGTAATGAGGCTGTATCACTAGTCTACTGCCTGGCAAAGGAGTACAGACACATCTTTGGGGTGTTCATAAACTCGACACTTTTTTCTCTTAGTTGTGAGGCATAGAGAAACTCACTCCCCATTACAATTCACCTTCAGTGTTAATGCTCTTTAACCATTTCCTTATGACTGGTTACTTCGCTTGGGCTTGCACACCTTATGAATTCAGATTTCATCATTGGCCCACAGAGGTCCTAGAGGTTGCATGAATTCTGTTAATTTTATCAGGCTAGTGGCTTATGGCGTTAGGAAGGCAAGAAATGCATATCAAAGTTGTTAGGAAAAATATAATTTATGTGTAATACTCCTACGTCCCGTCCCCTTTCCTCCATACTGTATGGGCGTCCCTCACTAGGGACGGGAGACAGAACCTTTTTCACCAGAAAAAAATCTTCTTCCCCTTCAAATTTAGAGGCGCTCGGGGGTGCGGCCCTGGGAGCATGCGCTCCCCTGACTACGTCCACCGGTGCCACTCCTCAGTCCTCTTTTCCACGTCGACGGGAGAGGATCACTTTCACCAGCACTCCTGGGTTTGGCTTTGCTCTTGTAATTCCACATGCTCTTCCTGGGCAACTGTCTTTTGTCTTTTGGTCTTTAATCAGGTACTTGGTCCTCTGGTGCCACGCTCCTCCCCGGCACATGTCGACGTCATCGGGCTTCAGCAGGTGTCCGGCCTCCGAAGGGCTCTTCCCTACGTCTGACCCCCACACCCTTTGCTTCCGCTGACTTGGCCCCGACCATGGCTGGGAGGGTTGTACCACGTGTGACGCGCTTGCACTGCACGCTTTGAAGAACACGTTAGCTCAGTGGAGAGAACTCTTTGAAAGATCGCCTCCAGAGGATTCCAGCACAAATCAAGGGCCAAGGTAGGGCCACTGTTTTCAACAGCACCCCGCAAAGGCGACTCCTTCCCAAGGAAACTCATGAGCGGGAGGGGACGGCTCAGGTTCTAACAGCACAGGTACCAAGCCTTCTTCAGCTACCAGCCGCCAGGCCGAGGGGTCAGTAGATCCTGCCGGTGAGATTGCTGAGGGACCAAAAGGTTCTTATACTGGGTGTCCACCCGAGGGGCTACGCCCTACTGCCAGACAAATGTCTTAGGGGGTGCGTGTGCGCAGCACTACCAGTGATACAGCCAAGGGCGCCACACCTACCGGGCCCCGTCCTGAGGTGCAGGGTAGGCCTCAAGCTCCACCGCCAAGAGTTCAGGAGGAGGCCGGGCCCAGCGCAGCAGGCACCACGACTCTGGCACGTGGCATGCAGCCCGACAAAATGGCTGCCACGCCAGACAAAATGGCGGCTCATCCAACGCCACCGCCTTACGGGGAGCAGATAGAAGAACGAGTTTCCAGGTGGGACTGGTCGTCACCAGACACGTGGCCTACAGCATAGCCTTCAGCGTCGCAGGGCAGATACACCCGCATGCAGCAAGGCAGAGTACATCCAGGCCTCAGCAACCTTAAGGCCCAGCTCCTACTCCCGCGCCCACTAACTCCCCACCGACCTGTGAGGACAGGTTTTTTGAGAAGTTCCTCATGCTCATGTGGTCCCCTCAGATGGCAACCATCCTTCGGGATTTGATCAGGGACATGCTACCTCCAGTCCTGCCACTAACGTCCGCGATCATTCCTCCTATGGCTCCAGCTCCTCAGGCCCCTGCACAGCCCCAGCTACCCGCTCCGGGCCCTGCGGTTCCAGCCCCCCTGCCTCCTGCAGCCCAGGCGGTTCCACACCAGCCTGCACAACAGCCTTCCGCTTCGGTCAGCGCACCGCAGCCCTCGGCGCCCAGTACTCCTCCAACCTATCCAGACCGCAGGACTCCCTGGTGGACACTGATGAGGAGGAGGAGGACCCTGACACACAGTCTTCAGCCAAGGCATTCCTGAACAACTCACGGGTCTAACTGAATACTTGGGGCTTCCACAACCCAAGGTTGAACAACCAGAGGCGGGGGTCCTTGCCGTGGTCCTCCCTCTGTGCCCTGTGGCTCGAACAGGGATTCCGATGCAAAAGAACACGGCGGGGAATAATGGCTTCTTTTGCACAATATTGGCGCGCAAGGTTTGCGGACCCCTCGATCCTCTTGCTAGTGTCCACGGGCTACCGCCCATCTATCCCTTACTCTCCTTTCGCCTCCCCTCCCCTCTACTCCCACAGATTGGGAAAACAACTGTGTTGATGGGAATTCGATGGCTCCTAGAGTCAGGCAGTGGAAGTCCCAGCCTCTCGGAGTGGTATGGGCTTCTATTCACGATTTTCGCCATACACAAGAACCACCAGTCTGGCCTGAGAGTTGTGTTGGACCTTTCCACCTTGAACCTTTCCCTCCCTCTTCAAAAGTTCAAGATGGTTACCCAGCGCTTATTGCGGAGACACTGTGCAAGGGAGACTGGATGTGCTCCCTGGATCTGAAAGATGCATACCGACACGTCACTACTTGGCAGCCTCATTGGTCCTTATTGAGGTTCAGCATCATGGGCTTTCATTTCAAATGCAAGGTTATACCGTTTGGCCTCAACTCGGCCTCCAGGGTTTTTACCAGACTCACGAACGAGGTGGCGACCCTTCTCAGGGCCCAGGGTCACCACGTCTACCCATACCTAGACGACTGGCTCGTCAGGGCGAGATCTCCGGAGGCAGTCCATCACACCGCCCTCATGAATGCGCTACACAAATTGGGGTTTTTCATCAATCTCAAGACGTCTCAGCAGGAGCCTATGCAGAATCTCACATTCCTAGGCCTCATCTGGAATGCATGCTCAGGGAGAATTTTCCCCTCGGAGGACAAGATCGCAGTCATCAAGTGGGCTACAGGGCATTTTCTCAGCAGACCGTCACCTCGACATGGTGGTACCAACACCTCCTGAGGATCATGGCGGCATGCCTACTGGCAGTGCCTGACACCAGATTCAAAATGAGATGATTGCAGCTGCACTTCGCAGCCTTCTGGAGCCCGGAGAGGGGTTCCCAGGTGGAAGCTGTCAGCATCCCTCCCCATTTCCACCAGGACCTAGTCTGGTGGAGCACGGACAACAATTTGCGGATTGGCAGGCCCTTCAGCCGACCAACACTGCAGGTTACTGTTACAACTGACTCTTCCCTGGATGGCTGGGCAGCCACTCTGGGCAGCCATAGTGTGCACAGAGGTTGGTCTCTTCGGGAACAGGAGGCCCATATCAATTGGCAGGAACTGAAGGCAATCTGGAGAGTATCCTCATTCACACAGACAACTCCACCAGCATGTATTACATCAACAAGCAGGGTGGCACCAGGTCTCTCCCTCCCCTACCCCCCACACTGCACCTTGGCAGTCAGCATGTGGGAGTGGGCTCTGGAGAACAACATAGAATTGAAGGCCGTCCACCTACCAGTGGCATCCAACCTGGATGCGGACAGGCTCAGCAGACTCGGTGCGGACAATTACGAATGGCAGTTGAACTAACAGGTCCTTCAGGGGATCTTCAACAGATGGGGTCACCCGCAGGTAGAACTCTTTGCCACCTGGTCCAACAGGAGGTACCCTCAGTTCGCATCCTGGCATAGACTAGACAAGGCTGGGGCTCTCTGGGCGATGCGATGCAGATACAATGGGACAATATGAACGCCTATGCCTTCCCTCCCACTCCCCTGGTTCACAGGGTAATCTGCAAGATCAGGGAGGCCTGGCACCTCTGTGTCATACTGATAGCTCTGTGGTGGCCCCTGAGGCCATGGTTCTTGGAAATCCTCAGCCTGTCAGAAGAGGCCCTGGTGCACCTTCCGCTGGGTCCACGTCACCTTCTCTCTCAGCAGGGAGGCTCTGTCATCCACCCTGCCGACCAGAGGTTAGCCCTCACAGCGTGGTTCCTGAACAGGTCACGTTAAAGCATCTGCCTCTGTCCCAGGATAACTTGGACATCAGACAGGGTGCTAGGAGTGACGCTACTAGGAGCCAGTACAAGAGCAAGTGGACTAGGTTTTGTCACTGGGCAAAATATAAGGAAGTCGGTCCTTTGACTTGCACCTTGGACGACGCGCTTTCCTTCTCAACACACCTCGCACACTCGGACGTGCAGGTAGACACATGCTGCACCTATCTGGCGGCCATCAAAGCCAGCAGGAACTCAGAGGGGCAGGTCTTTTCCTCCTCCAACCCGATAGTTAAGACACTTGGCGGGACTCCCCAGGATCTACCCACCTATCAAGAAACAACACCCGTGTGGGACCTCAATGTAGTTTTGGGTGCCTTGGTGGATAACCATTTGAGCCAATGGCATCGGCGGACATCAGGCTGGTCACCATCAAGACAGCCCTCTTGGTGCGTCTTACATCGGCACGCAGGGTCATTGAAATCCAGGTACTGGTAGCTTCAGAGCCCTATACTACTTTCATTAGGACCATTTGGTCCTTAGAACTCATCCTGCATTCCTACCTAAGGTAGTCTCCTCGTTTCACCTCAATGAAGAGATAGTGCTACCTACTTTCTTCGTGGACCCCAAGGACGAGGCACAGAGGGTACTGCACTGTCTAGATGTCAGGCATGCTCTAAAATTCTACCTGGACAGAGCCAAGAGCTTCTGCAATTCGGAGGCTCTATTTGTCACCTTCGGTGGGTCAAGGCCAGGCTATCAAGCTTCCAAGGCTTCCATGGCAAGATGACGGTTGCAGCCATCAAAGAGGCTTATGAGGTGCAGCACAAACGACTCCCGGCAAATATGCATGCCCATGCTATCTGAGCCAAGGCCACTGCTGTGGCTTTTCAAAGTAACTTTCCGTGGCAGGTCATCAGTAAGGCAGCTACATGGGCCACGCCTTTGGCCTTCTGCAAGCACTACTGCTTCGATGCCAGCTCCAGGTCAGCTGCAGCATTTGGTCAGGCAGTTTTAAGGAACTTGTTCTCTTAGGAGGGTCACCTCTCCACCATGAGGCTACAATCAGTTGTAATCACCCATACAGTATGGAGGAAAGGGACCGGGACGTAGGAGTAAATATAAGTTACTCACCGTAGTGACTAACGTACTCATAGTCCATAGTCCCCTTTCCCCCATACATCCCCCTTAATAAAACTGGTGTCATTAGGCAATGGTAATATTGCTGACGTGTCAAAGGGGACTGAGGAGTGGCACTTGTGGGCAGAATCAAGGGAGCGCATGCTCCCAGTGCCGCACCCCTCCGTACCTCTAAATTTAAAGGGGAAGAACATTTTTTCTCGTGAAAAAGGTTCCCTCTCCCATCCCTAGCGCCCATACAGTATGGAGAAAAGGGGACTATGGACTAGGAGTACGTTAGTCACTTCGGTGAGTAACTTAAACATTTTCCCTCCATTTGTGGACCCCAAACATTTTGCTTTTGTTTGGCTTTCCTATCGTGACTTTTTCCAGTGGAGCCCAGCATTTAGCTGGACTCCTCTGTTTTCTAGCTCATATGTTATGGGGAAACTGATGCGTCCTGCAGGCTGTAAGTACTGGGAAACTTTGGGTCCCTTAGTCTTTGACTCTGTTGCCATTTCTTGGTAACTGTTTAACAGTGCACAATGTACCTTCCAGTACTGTGCGCTGGGTTCCTTTTTGTTTTATGGCTCTAGACACCCTCGAAGGATTTTTTTGGTGATTGTACGAGTATGCCTGGGACGAACTGGTGGCAGCAGTTACTTTTTATAATGTTTTACTTTTTCGTTTACCGCGTTTAGTTCAAGACTGTGGCCAGGTTCGAAAATGGCTGTGCCACAATGTATTTTGTTCTGTCCCATGGCCATTTTGTCCCTTGCCTTCACCCAGGTCGAGTAAACTGGGGTTTCCTTATTTAGGCCTGCAGCCTACCGCAAACACCGATCTCTTTTGCAGGCTTCTGCCTGTCACATGTTTGTGTGCCCAGGAAGCAGGTTGTGACTGTCTGGTCCCAATCCACACCACTGGTGCCAGGATGTCTGGAGTGCCTAAATGACTGGGACCACTGTGGACCGTGATTGGTCCACAACTCGGATGCCTGCATGAGACCAGATCTTCCATTGGAAGTCCTCGATTTTGTCACAAAGCTAATCTTGGATAAGAGAAGGGGCTCTGCATCCATTCCAGGTCGATCACCTGAGTTCTTCCCAAACTACGGAAAGAGCCAAGTATCCTGCACAAAGAAGCAGACGTGTGAAACCACTGGAGACGCTCTAGAAAGTTTTGGCACCTTTCGCCTTTTGCTGTCCCGTCAGACCCCTGTTTTCGATCAAGGCGGCCTGCCAAAGCACTTTGCCCCTTTGGAGTAGTGGGAACTACCCCTGGTGCCCCATGCTTATCCACCGAACAAACCCATTGGGAAGTGTTCCTGGGCCATCCAGTGAACTGTCCAGCTCTGCCTGACGGTATATCGCAGAACCAGCGCCGTCTCGAGTGGATGTCCGTGTTAGGGAGAATTCTCTTATAAGGCTTATTTCCCAAACCTTTTGAGTCCCCCAGCAGCTTTACTGGATTTTTGGGGTTTGCTTTTTTCTCCTGCTAAGAGTGAGACTCTTTTACTCCCACTCTTAGGCATGATTTGAGGTATGTCTCTGACTTATGTGCTTATGGGCTATGGGGTTTTCTTTTTACTCCATAGGGTATCATCAAATTTTTGTGTATGTGTTACACAGCACCCTCAGTGCAGTAACACAGGGGTGTCATAGTGACCCCCTAACATAGACTCCATACTTTGGGACTGACTACTGTCTCCCAGGGCATGTAAAGTCACCATTGACTTTACTAGTCCTAAATTGTGAACAGAACCAGTACAAACCATCATATTGTGGAAGTACTGGAAGGGATTCATTATATTGCCCCTGGGTCTGTTTTCAAGGGGGCACTGTCCAGTTCCCCCTTGTCGAGTTTCTGGCTGGTGGCAGGGGTTACCACGCAAAATATTCCACCAGAATATTTCCTATGGGATTTTCCCATTGATTTTAAACGCACCACTTTTTGGTGCAATGTTAAAGATGCCGCCGGTTTATTTATTTAATATTAAATTCACGGTTGGGTCTTTTTGGCAGAATTCTTTTCTAAAATGGCGTTTGTGTCCGTCTCTATAACTCTGACCAAGGTCGAGGCCTTTGGTCCACTTTTTGGCGGGCTTCTCCACAGAAGCCCTCCAAATGGTGCTACTCTGTCTGGGTTCCACAAGATGTGTGGGGAGGGGAATTGGCACCCTGGACTGTGTTGCCTTAGCAACTCAAGTCGCACTCTATTCTGATTGGCCCAGTGGTGAGCCACCCGGCTCACCACTTAGCATGTTTGAGTGACAGCTAGGCTGTTGAATGGGGGTTTTTCTGCATAAAAGCAGGGCTTTTGGGACTGGAACTTCAGAAGTCGCCACAGGACCTAAGAAATCCAAAGAGGGAAGAAGCTGAGCCATCTGCAACGACAACACCACCGGTGGAGCCCTGCTGCAACGACCTCACCACTTTCCCGACGACAAGAGGAGATCTTCTGCTGGAAGAGTCTTCTCCCTCTGAGCTGGTGGGATCAACCAGTTCGCCACTTCGCCTTCCAAAGACGTCTCTTGGTCGATTCGCCCGTCCCAAGCACCCGGCGACCGGATAGCCAAGCTTCACCACTTTGACCGCGAATAAAAGGAACGCACCTTTTACCGACGAACTCCGCGGCTGGTCTCTTCCCTGGGCAGTGCAACGACTACAAGGCTCCTCCTCTACGAGATCTTCTCTTCCCCTGGTTGAATCCACGACTTGCATCCACTGCCAGGAACAACTGCCGCCGCTGGAGCTTCCTCTCTCTTTAAGGTACTGTGTTCCACCTGGCCTCCCTTTCTTCGGATTGCTAAAGGTGACCCTTAAATCCTTGGCTTTCCAACTGGGTTGGCTCCAGACCTTCTAACTTTCCTTTTCGAATCACCTCAACCTCTTTTGAACACTCTGCAAAGACCTTTAGTGCATTTTAAACCATGTGATCCTGGGCACATTTCGCTTTGCTCCATTTAAAGTGGGCCTGGCCTATGAACTTTGGCTCTACAGTGTATACTGCCTTCACTGACTTGCTTTGGACTTAGAAAAGTGTTGGGAACTTTTATTTTTATGCTCTGCCTTTTTCTCCCCCTTTAACCTAATTATTGGAGTGCCATCTAAGTTACGCGCTCACCTCTGTTTTGACAAAAAGTGGTGTTTTGACTTAGACTTGTCTAGTAATTGCTAGGGGAGGTGTACATATGTTTCTGATTGTGTTTGGAACTTGCTTTGACTTATAGTGCTAGTGTATTTTCTAAAGTGTGTGTTAAATAAATAATTATATACTTTTGATACAAAGCTCTGGCAGTGTTTGCTTGTTCCACTGTGTTTTTAGCCCTATTGTGTATACTCTATATACTGCCTTACTCTTCTTGAGAGAAGTCTGACTGCTCAGCCACAGCTACCAGGTAAATCCGGGTTTTGCAGACTGCTACCATTTGGGTTTACTGCTTACTCCTGTAGTCTTAATCTTTTTGCAGTGGTCCCCAAGGGAACTGCACAGGATTCTGCCTAACAGTCCGAGACTTGGGACATAACTTGCTTGTGGTCCTGTGCCCTCTCCTGCCAAATTTCGCAGGCCTAGCTCCTCTAGGTCCCGAATTAGGAGAGTGTGTAATGCCAGCCCGCACCTGAGATTCCTGCATCACTACCTGTTGGTGACGGTCGCTATAGGTGCCTTGCTGTTCTGCTCTCCCTTGTCCTGAAGCCTGCTGCATCGGAATTTTCTTCATACCTCCTTCAGAAGCTGAAAAAAGGCAACTGTCCTGTCACTGACAACCATTCTATCCCACAGCCGCTGAGAGCCGGGGCGACGCGAAACTGCAATACTTGAACCTACTAGCGACCTCAACTAAACTGGTGAAGTTTGGTCCGGACTATGCCAAGGGTCGGTGAGCACTTGCATCACGTACCGGTGGCCCCCTGGCACAACCAATCCTTTTCACGCACAAATATCCCCTAGAGGTATTCCGATCTTCGCTGGGTTAGCCTGTGCTCCCTAGCTATTTTCACCTTTTGAAAACTGCTCTGCTGCCAAGGGCAGACCTTACTTGAATAGTGGGAACCAATTCTTCATTGCCTCAAGCCCCTTCCTGATTTTCTACAGCCCTCCCAAGAAGACCCGCTTTCTGCTTTTCAGCGCGATCGTCCGCTTTTACGCACAACTCTACTGTTAAAGGATAGTTCCGGGACTTTTTTTTTATTGTCCCTACGGTTCGGCCATGTGTTTTTAAGCATAAATCGGTAGATCGTAGAAAGTTTTCCTATGGACCTTACCCGACTTTTCGTCCATTAACGCACTCGAAATCAGCCGCCATTTTCTGATAATCCTATCATTTCCCCCCATCGACCTGGCTCACCTGCTTTTGCGGCACTAAATCAAATCCCCCGCCCCTGAAACAGACTTTATCAAAACATTCATATTCCCCGCCTCAATCCGTGACGTGACTGTGCTGCGTAGGCAAACGCGCCCAGGCGTCTTCTACGCGACTCCACACAGAACCCGGAAACCAACACAGATTAGCTCACAACACAGCGCGCCACAATTCGGAATATGAAACTGTACTTTTAAATCAAACCGCAAGATTGTAAATTTGGTAAAGTACATTTATTTGACATCAAATGTTTAGAGAATATTCAGCGATTTGCATTTTTATTTGCTCACATTCCAAAAAGTTCGTTTTGAGGCACGCGATGTTCCTTTGCTGTACACAGGGTCTTAGATCATCTCACAATACAGCGCCACAATTCGGAATATGAAACTATGGTTCAAAAGCAAACGGCAAGATTGTACATTTGGCAAAGTACATTTATTGGACATCAAATGTTTAGAGAATATTCAGCGATTTGCATTTTTCTTTGCTGTCGATCCAAAATAGTTTGTCTTGAGGCAAGCGATGTTCGTGTGCAGTACACAGGGTGTTGGATTACGATAAAATAAGCTCTTCGGTCGCACTGATAATCGCATGGCTGTTCCAACAACGAGGCACTAGGCCACCACAACGGTCTGTATGTTGCATCTAGCCGTTAGTACCGCGTCAGGGCATACTTGTACTTGGCGATCGTCCCATAAAATGGTCAGGGTGGTAACGTTGTTCACACGGAGAAGCAACTGGCGGTTATAAAAGCCATCCGCCGGTGTCTGGTACTCGTGACACATACAATAATGAAGGATGTACCTGTTTTAAAAACATAAAAAATGAAATTAGTCTCACCATCAGATCTTTATTAAAATTATTCATTTTATATATTAGGTCGGGAAATTATTTCATAGCTAGGACAGTGCAACTGGGTATTATACGTCAAGGGGGGGCTGTAGGATACTGAGACAGTCCCCCAGTGCAGGGGTTGACAGGGAGGCAGTGCAGGTGGAGAGTGGAAGGGCCCAGGACCGAGGTCGCAGACAGTGGACCAGTTGTAGCAGGGGAGAGGGAGAGAGAAAGCAGAAGCAAAGAGGAAGGTTTTGAGGTGCTTCCGTAAAAGGAGATGGTTCTCCTCAAGATAGTGCGCGGTACAAAACAATATGCCACACAGAACGAACAAGTACAACTTAACCCGTCTTTAAAGCTACTGTATAGTAATTAAATTGCGGTATAAACTCATCTAAAGAGTTACTTACATTATATTTGCATTTTCCATTGTGTCTGTGCGTAGGGCAGCCCCGAAATACCACTCCTTCTATGCCGACGTTATTTCTTCTAATGAACGAACATTAAATGGCTTTCGTTTCTGAAATTATATTCATTATCGTTTACGTTATTGCACCACACCCTCAAAAAGAAGTCTTTCTGGATGGTCCCGGCCTGTCAAGGTCAAATAACAATAGAACCTTATACTGAGTTGCGGGCCATTCCGGCACCCGAGCAAAAAATCAAAGCAGCTGACCTTCACTTTGAACAAGCACACATTCCTAGTTAGCTACATTCAGTGTAAGGCCATCTCACAGGACTTGAAATTTACACTCCATCTTTGCATTTTGTCTGCGTGCTTTGCAGCCCCAGAGAACCATAAATACGGAGACATTCTATATTTTTTGAAAAATGATTTATATTACTGTTTGGTTTAATTTAATGCACAAATGAACAAGGTTGGATAGACACATTGCATGTACACTGAGCAATCACTTTTATATACACAATACATAGCTACACATATTCAATGTGCCTGCGACATGAGGAGACTCGAGAGCAAAGTCACAGGTGACACCCGGGTGGTTCGCACTACTGCACGGTGAAGGGAGGGGCAAGGGTGGAGAGACACATTGCATGTACACTGAGCAATCACTTTTATTTACACATTACATAGATAAACATATTCAATGGGCCTGCAACATGAGGAGACTCGAGAGAACAGACAATCAAATTACAATCATTTAAACCGTGATGTGTATTTCTCAATGAGCTCTGCTTTCGGTGGACATGGAACTGAGGCAATGTTGGGTGGCAATGCAGTTGTCCCCTGCACAGGTTCGTTCACAACTCCATGTATGTGCCTATCTAGGACATCAACAATAAGTCTCTCAATAAACTCATATTGCATATCCTCAAACACTGGTTTGATCACCCATTGTTTACTTCTTTTAGTGAAGGCCTTATTGTAGCGAAGCGTCCCTAAAGTTCCGGTCGTCCTACTTTGTTGACGGCCAACATTATGGTTATGTGTCAAGACCGCTAGAAGAGTCCGATTTATCATTCCCTCCATGCCAAAATGCAATCGTTTTGGCCTGTACTTTAGGCACATATTGTGGAACACCTCCAAATCTCCTGTGTGGCAGAATTCCGTGAGTCCCCTCAAATCTCTTGTTATAGTTTTATCAAATACAATCTTTTCAATGGCTTTGTGAGTGGGTGATGAAGGAATCAACCACTTCTTCTTCCGTGCCTCCTCTGTGGACAAATGGCCATGTTCACAATTGTGGAAATGTTGGTTTGTGATCCAGCGGTGAACGTTGCTACAGTGTAGCATTACTGAACGCCATTTTTCAAGTAGAATTTCCAACGACCCTCCACATGTTTTTGAGCTCCACCAAAGATGGTTGCTGATTGACTTGGACCACTGTGAAATACCTTGCATATCTTTTTTTTTACCTGCAGCCGACATTTTTTTATTGATTGTTTTTGCAAGATGCCATACGTCAAATTGGTGATTTATATTTTTGTACTCTTCTCTCATTGTCTTGGCAATTGAAACGTGTCTGTCCGTGGCTATCAGGTCGATCACCATTCCCCGCGATTGTAGTTCTTGCAATGATGCTACAAAGCCAACTTTCTCCATGGCCACTGAGGATGTACTTTGTGACACCTGCACGACCACCGAACTCACAATTTTCTTACTTTCCATGTCCTGAAAGTGGTAGGTGCAGTACTTGGCTGAAAATCCTGGGCTGTCGCACTGTCCATCACCGGCTAGCCTGAACCGTTTGCCCGCGAATGTACTATCAATAGACATTTTTTCCATTCTCCAAGCTTCGCTAATGGCTGGAAATAGATAATCGGTTTGGTATTTGTAGAACTGAGTTTTCGCAATGAAATGGATTCCCACAAACTGAAAGAAAGACTCTAACTTTTTAAAACTTGAACCACTAAAAAGTGCAGCCGCTGCACAAAGTAGATTGCCTGCTGGCAGTTGCCCCAGCATGGGTTGTGCAGACCATGAAAAAGGATGATATTTTGTACAGGTGGCATGTATTTTAAGGTTAGTGCCTCGAATTGCACGAGTCACATTAATCAATGGCTCCCCACATACTTCTCCACCAACCGAATGCCCACATTTCATCCGAATAATAATATCAATCAAACAACTATCGAATACAATGAATTTGGCCTCTTTCCTTTTACTGTCACTCTGCATCCCAGCTGGTTCGGCCTGTAACGTTGAGGACATGTCACTCACATGAAAGGTAGAATCTCTGAAATCGTCTTCCGCTATGTTCAGTGATATTAATGGTGTTTCATTGTCGTCCACTTCATTCTCTTCCATAGCAACATCTGTTCCTTCTCCGGCGATGGGTGAATAAAACAATTTCTTCAACTTTCTCGCGTTCTTAGTTTTTGCGGGTATGGATTCTGTGAATTGATCTCCGACTGCATCCGAACTACCAGGAGGACATTCACTAGCTCCGTTGTCAATCACTTCATATTCTTCCCATTGGCACGATGCATCTCCAGTCTCAAGTCCCTGCCAAAAGGTTTGACAAGCAACATCTCTCGTTCGCTTCACTGTCTGTGTAGATCTAGTTCGTACACCCACTCGCAACTAGAGGACAGATTTGAAAAGGAATGTTCAGTTTAAACACAACTTACAGTATTGAACTATTAACAGTGAAAAACAACATAATATAGTGACCAGGACACTAACCTTCTTTTGCTTTCTTTTCTTTGAAACTTTCTTGCCTCGAACTTCAACATCAGGACGCTGTTGCTCCGACTCGTGTGTGCATGTCTCCACTTCCTCTTGCGCTACAACGACTATATTTTCATGATAAGCACATCCATCACGCACCGACGCTCCATCGACTCCCTGAAACATAGAACTTTCATTAGTATGTATAATAATATTGAAAGCACAAAATGTACTTGGGGACCAATACCCACGTACATCTCAATAGCAAAACACGAATGAACGCTTTGTGTAGAACATTCAAACGACAATTATTCGCGCATTGTTGATCTAGTTAGATGGAACTGTCAAGATCCAAACCTCGGGCTCCTCATAGACTTCCATTGATGATATTATTGAAGATGATGCTTCAATAACTCCCTGAAACACAGTAATTGCATTAGTATGGTTTTCTATTTTGTTAAAAAGAACATAAACTTTGTGCAGGCGTCAACGGCTCATCTAAATAGACCTGCACAAATGATCAGTTGTCTAAAATAAGTAATGTATATCTAAATATGATTCGATTTGCTCGATCGTTGGAAGTGTCACCACCCAGAGATCTGCATCAACTACTAGGGGTGATGTTCTTGTAGAAGAAGCTCTGTCATCTCCCTGAAACATAGTACTTGCGTTAATAAAGAAGGAAGTATAGGGGATGTAATCACGTCATATGATTTCGCTTGATCGAACTGTCAGTATCCATACGTCGAAATGCATAAGAACATCAAGGGACGATGTAACTGTGGTGCACACTTCTGCAAGCTGTTGCGCCGACCCGTAACTGCATGCTCCCCCTTCTTCTTGGACTAATGCTCCATCGACTCCCTGAAACAAATGACTTTCATTAGTAATGAACACAATATTGAAAAAAGAAGACACATAGGAGGGCGACGACAGAAGGACATATCAATGGCTAAAAATGAAAGAAACATTGTGTGTAACAATCACGCTACAAGAATGCAAGATCTGATGATTGACATCGATGGAACTGTCCGGAAACGTACCTCGAGCATCTGAGTGACATCAACGGTTGTCGTCAATGCGTTGGACTCCTCAGCATCTCCATGAAAGACAGTACTTGCATTATTTTGGATAACAATAATTATAACTGAAAACAAAGACTAGAGGACGAGTACTAGGGTGTACCATTAGGTAAAATAATTACACGATAAATTAAAACTATTGATTTACATGCCTTAAACAAGTCAGTGGCAGAATAGCTAAGTAAGATTACCCGATAGGCGCTTGAAGTGGCTGATGACTGCAATAACGACACGGATGGAGAATCTTCCGCCTTCATATTGAGTGGAAACATAAATGGGGAAATTATTGTTAGCTAATGCTACACACTACCGCAAGGCCGAGAGCTAAATCCGTAAACTTGACTCACCAGTGGAGGGATGTGGACGAATAGAGTGGGAATAGCGGTTGGGAGCAATTTTCGCCTCGCTCGCGGTGTGTTCTTCTTTATTAGCAATGATGTGGAGTACATGTCTGAGCTAAAGTGCCTGCTGCAGATGCGGTATCGATCACCCCTCTTGTCCGCAAAGACTTCTAGGACTCTACTTTCAAGCTCAGACGGTGGATATCCGCAATATCGGACCCATTCTCTTATCTGATCTATTATCTTAGGGAAAACATGCATTATAGTACCTTCAGATTTATTATGGGTCTTCGAAGGGCAACCGCCAATGGAACAGGCAGGCATTGTGGAAAGTTCTGAAAAGTAAAGATCAACAATTCTCTATGAATACCAATGTGTTAAAAAATTAAATGACACATAAAAGGTTCAATGCAAGGTTCGTTTTGGTTCTTGGAACTATACACGTTATTCACATGCGGATAAGTATTTGAATAACTTTAAAAAAATAGAAAAATAATTTGACTAAACTCAGAACATGTGACTAGTTCATTGCATGTACTGTCTTGAACGAAAAGAAAACATGGATGCAATTTGATGACTACTAGCAAATAGATATAAATTAAAAAATTGGACGCAAAATGATTATGGTACATGGCCTTACCTTGACGAACAAACAGTTAGATGCAGGGATCAGAGTAGTTTCTTGTCGTAGAACAGGGAGCAGTTCACAGGTTGCAAACTGATGAGTTTGCTCGAAGTGGTCACGGAAGTTCACAGAGACGAAGAGCAGACAACCAGCACCTTCACGGGTTGACTAGCAAAGCGCAAAGAAGTTCTCATTAGAAATATGAAGTGGGTTATAAAGAATTCGAAACAGGGGTGTGTTTGTGAATGAATGACGTGTATATGTCGTGGCATTATGCGGTTTGCAGGGGGGCGTCCCGCGTGAGGGGGGATGCTTGGCAGGAGACACGGGGTCTGGAGGTAGACATGGGAACAACAACCCATGCTCTATAGACCACTTTGAAGTGTACATGGTCTTTGGCACCTCTTGGCCTTTATCGCTCCCTGACAGCTCCACTTGCCAGCACAAGTACCCCGGTGCGAACTGCCTTTGATAGGGCGGGGGGTGGATTGGGGCGGTGGTCGTGCAGACAAGACACAGGAAGACTCCTGAATGGAGACACACTTATGTGGATTGCAGGGGGGCGTCCCACGTGAGGGGGGATGCTTGGCAGGAGACACAGGGTCTGGAGGTAGACATGGGAACAACAACCCATGCTCTATAGACCACTTTGAAGTGTACATGGTCTTTGGCACCTCTTGGCCTTTATCGCTCCCTGACAGCTCCACTTGCCAGCACAAGTACCCTGGTGCGAACTGCCTTTGATAGGGCGGGGGGTGGATTGGGGCGGTGGTCGTGCAGACAAGACTCGTTTGCCGCATGGCCTCACCAAGGAGAGGCCATCTAACTGCATGTAAGAGGCAGGCTGCAGGATCTAGTACATGGAAGGCAGGGGGGTGAGTTTATAAATACCTCACCCTCCCAGGAGAATATATGGGTGTCTGCTGCATATGGGTTCAACGGTTATGTGGATTGAAGGTGGGCGGCCAGCGTGAGGGAGGATGCTGGCCGGAGACATGTGGTGTGACAAGACAAGGCACAGGAAGACTATTCAATGGAGACACACTAGATTCATTTAAAAAATCAAAACAACCATTGTTAAAATATATGTTGGGTTTTATTTTAGATCTTAATTTCAATTGAACATAAATAATAAAAATTACACATTGTAAAGTTCCGGTATCAGCACATCCAGGGAAAATCCGCGGTATTGTCCACTGTCGCTGGGGAAATGTTGTCTAATGGCAAGTACCGCACAGGCAGGTATTACTCTCCGAACGCGGTGTCCGAGCCTCCCGTGAAGCCACCAAGTGAAGCAACGATAGGCCACCAGCCTGTACCACCTGTGAAAAAGAAAGATGCAAACTGCATTAAAATGACAAAACTTTCTTATCACTGTCGATTCAGGTAAAAAATGTCATTCTGCTTTGAAAAAAATTCTATCTACCATGAAATAGTAGTGGCATCACTGACATCAAAACCAGAGTTTACTTACTCGTTACTCGGATTACGCGGACGAACAGTGCCGCGAAGTTCGTGCATAAGCACCATCATCATCCTCAACACGGTCCGTGAGAGGCAGGCTTCCCTGAACTCTGGCAGCTCGGTGATGCATTGCGGACTTGGCTCGCCTTCCGAAATGTAGGCCAAGCACCTGGAATTTTCACGGCAGCAGCAGTTCTCCTCCTCAGTTGGCATTAGCTCGCACCGATTGCACGTGCACCAGGTGGAGACGCCGTCCATGCGACATGGTCCAGGCTCTTCATCCGTTGACTGGTCCTCCCAACTGCCGTCCGAATCCCCATCGTTTTCGCGTGCTTGCCTTTCCAGTAGTTCCTCCTCGGTGTACTCGGGCTCGTACATATACGGCATTATTGTAGCCATTGTGTGGTAAAGAAAGTAAAATAATTTACAGAGATGGTACAGGTGTTCACAAGGCCTAGAAGCGGCGAAGGTAGCTGACCAGAGCACAGAAACGAGTCACAGAATACTCAAAGTAACACAGAGAGAGGAATGGAATCGAAAATCTGCTGCTGTGTGTTGTGAAACGGTGTGTTTATACTTATTGAGGAAAGAGGCGTCCTGCCATTTCCATGGCGACACTTCATTAGCTGAGGCGCAGCGATTGTTGACACGAAACGTGCTTTGGCGTTGCGAAATGGGCGGTACGCGTCTGCTGATGTCAGGCTCAGGGGCGGGGGATTTGATTTAGTGCCGCAAAAGCAGGTGAGCCAGGGCGATGGGGGGAAATGATAGGATTATCAGAAAATGGCGGCTGATTTCGAGTGCATTAATGGACGAAAAGTCGGGTAAGGTCCATAGGAAAGTTTTCTACGATCTACCGATGTATGCTTAAAAACACATGGCCGAACCGTAGGGACAATAAAAAAAAGTCCCGGAACTTTCCTTTAAGCACAAGGCTCCCCACTTCTTAGGGCTTGACTCAAAAGTTAGGGAACAACTGCGAAGAATTGCCTAATGCTCCTGGTGTGTTAATCTACCCTTCTCTATGCCATCCAACCCCACACCGCCATTACAGCATTGGCGCTTTAAAGGGGGCTCGCTACGTGATGAAGTCTTCGCCTCTGAATTGAGGGAAGAGATGGACGTTTTCTTGAGGCCAACCTGGGCTCGGTCCCCTCTGCAGGCACCATCTGGGAGTCTTTAAAATGTTTCATTAGAGGGGTATGCCACGCCAAAGAAAATGGTATCCTCAAACTCATAAGGAGCGAGCTCAAAACCAGCAAAGACAAATTAAAGCATCTTGAAACCCAGAACACGAACATGGCCGACCCGGAGTCCGCTGAAGCCCTGAAAATAGAACTGCAAAAATTCAATGCTGCAGCAGATCGGGAGGTCCAATTTCTAAGCCGCCCCAGCCAAGTCCGTCAATACGGCGAGGGCCAAAAACCAGGTGCCCTTCTGGCGAATCTAATCAGAGCCGGCAAAAAACAGTCCCAAATCGAAAGGATCCGAACCAAGCAAGGCGAGGTGTTCCACAGTGACGAAAAGATTGCAGAGGAATTCAATCGATTCTACCAGGATCTCTACAGTGCTAAACTCCCAAAAGACTCAAATGCCCCACTGGAATATCTAGAAGACACAGAGCTCTACTGGGTCGAACAACATCTGCGTGAACCACTGAATGAGCTGATCTCACAGGACGAGATTAGAGCTGCCATAAAGACCCTACCCTCTTCTAAGGCGCCAGGCCCTGACGGCCTAACGGGAGAATTCTATAAAGCCTTTGCAGATACCCTGGTTACTCTCCTGGCGGCTGTGTACGAAGAAGCGCTGGAAGTGGGGACTCTCCCTCACTCCCCTTGTGAAGCCAATCTCATCCTTATGCATAAACCAGGAAAACCACCAGAAGATTGTGCTTCGTACCGCCCTATCTCCCTGCTCAACCTCGACAATAAAATACTCGCCAAGGTGCTAGCCAATAGGGTGATGCCCCGGATGCCTGCCCTTGCACTAGCAGACCAAGCCGGATTTATACCAGGCTGCAATACGACCTTCGGCATCCGGAGAATGTTCAGAATCATCGAGGCACTAGACCCCACTGATCAGGCAATTGCGGTCCTGCTAGATGCCAAAAAAGCGTTCGATTCAGTGAAGTGGCCGTTTATGTTCATGGTTCTCACCAAGATGGGACTGGGTGCCCGTTTCATCAAGCTCGTCTCGCTCCTGTACACCAAGCCACAAGCTAATATCATTGTAGGCACCGCAAAATCAGCTTCAATAAACCTGCAGCGGGGTACAAGACAAGGCTGCCCACATTCAGCTTTAATATTAGCCCTGGTAATGGAGCCACTAGCCTCCAACCTTCGAGAGCTCCGACAACAGACGGGTCTCATCATCGGCCCACACAGGCTCATCGTCTCCCTGTACGCCGACGACGTGGCGCTCTTCATACGAGACCCTGAAGTTAACCTGAACCCAGTCATGAGGGAAGTCATCAAGTTTGGGGTGGCCTCTGGTTTAAAAATCAATCATGCTAAATCAGTCGTCTTTCCACTGACTCGTGCCACAAAGCAGTTTGCAGACAAATTCAATCTCACATGGAAGTCCGCCAGGGTTCGGTACCTGGGGGTGCAGCTGTCTCTGGATCAGCACGAGGTGTTTCGTGATAATTACGAGGAAGTGGTCAAGTCCCTTCAGGACAAGGTCTCACGCTGGAAGTCACTTCCACTAACGCTCTGTGGGAGGGCCTCCCTGGTCAAGATGGTGGTCCTGCCTAAACTTCGGTATCTCTTCAACAACATTCCTCTGTTACTACCGCAGACCTTCCTGAAAAGGCTGAAAAGCTTGGTCCTTGAGTTGCTCTGGGCGGGCTAACCAGCCAGGGTGGCGCACGCAATATTGACACTTCCCGTGTCCAACGGGGGGCTAGCCCTTCCGGACCTGGAGAAATACTTCTGGGCTGCTCAGGCACAATACCTCAGCCACTGGTATGCGACGCAAGCAGTCCGCCCTCATGTACAAGTGGAACGCGCCCTGGCGACTCCCAACTTCCTGACTGCAGTGGTCTTTGGCCGGATTCCCGTGCCTTCCCCCACGATGAATGTGGTGCTTGTGACGTACAAGGCCTGCAAGACCCTAGCCCCTAAGCTCGGGGTGCAAACAAGGTACTCTCCACTCTTGCCAGCCAAGTTCATTCCTAGAATCCCCCTAACTTCAGAAACGGTCTTTCACCAGTGGGTCGACAAGCTGCACATACAATCCCTAGGGGACCTTTTTACTGAGGAAGGCTTCCTAACCCCAGACCAAGCGAAAATGAAAGGGGGCAACACTGCATTGGACATATTCCTCTATTTCCGCACTCGATACACTCTGCAGACCCTTCTGCCGGACTTCCCGTGTCAACCGCCAACCTGGCAATTGCTGCATGACGTTATTCAGGCACGGGGTGAGGGCAGGCTGGTGTCTCAAATATACAAAGCATTAATCCCGAGCGCAACCCCTGCCTATACAGGGGCAAAAACCAGATGGGAAAAGGCACTAAACACAGTCATTTCAGAGGAGGATTGGGGCTACATCCTGAATCAGACTCAGAAGATCGCACTCAATTCACGTCTCAAACTCATCCACTTTAATTTCCTCCACCAAACCTATTACACACCTGAACAAATCAACAAACATCACCCTGACACGCAAGCGGAGTGCAAGAGGTGCAGATTATTATCCGCAAACTTTGTCCATCCGTCCTGGGAGTGCCCTGAAGTGGCTCCTTTTTGGAACCGAGTGTTGGACACGACAACGGCGATTGTAGAAGCAATACATCTGAGACAAACAGCAGCGTTGCTAGGTATGACGAGGCTGCTATCCGCCCCATCAAAGAAGTTGACTGGAGGTCTGCTGACACTTGCCCGTAGGTGAGTCGCTATGGCATGGGGCCGAGATCCCCCTCCATCCTACGCAGCCTGGCGTAAGGACTTACTCTACTACCAAGATGTAGAATCAGACTTTATAAAGCTCCTTCCACTACACGCTCGCCCACCCGACATATGGGGCCCACTGACAATATTCTTGATGAACGAAGCGGAGGCCTTTTCAGCTGGTGCATCGGAGACTGGCGGCACACCTTTGAGGCAATCTCAGTCCTGACCAAATTTTCCTCTAGTCATGGATCAGGAGGGAGAGGAAGATTCCCCTCGATGACATTGTTTGGGTGTAACGGGTGAGGGAGGCGGGTGGGGGGGGCTTGGTTGGGAGGGGCTCAAAGCGGCGGCGCAAAGTTAAAGTCCACCCTAATGTGGGTGTGTATTTGTATGGTGTCTTAAATACCAAAAATAAAGTTTCAAAAAAAAAATCTACCCTTCTCTTTTCAGGTTGTGTCTGCATTTTCCCCATTTGTCGCATTAGGAAACGTATTGTATATATGCTGTATAGTAGAGTATTTTGTGTGATAACTGTTTTTGCATAACTGAAGTTTACGTGTAAATGGAGAACTAGGTTGGCGTGAGGATGCATGAGAAACACAAGGCCCACAGGGCTCCAGCAGAGGCTACTCAGCCACTCACACCCAGGACCAACCAGGCCCGCACTTACATGCCTTGAGAAAGACCCTAGGTCGAAACACGTGTTGGCAATTCGACATGCAAACAGCATATACCCAACATGCTACTGTAAACAAGCCTATCTGCCCACCTGGGGCAACTATTGTGATTTGACTAATGCACCAAAAAATCCGACCAACCTTAATCACCCAACTGTGTCCAATAGTCATTGGAAAAGGTAACCTAGGTAACACAATATCATTTGGCAACTGCCATATCCAGCGCCATTGCAACTGAGGTTCCAAACCTAATTCCCCACTTTCATATACACTGGGACTTCAGGAGCCTAGTCCCATTGGAACCTTAACACCAGGCTGCAGGAGTGAATACAACCATACAACCAATCAAGAAAGAACAGATCAACGCAGGGGTCCACTATTCCTGCAAGCTCCTACCACATAAAGTGTACGTGTGTCTATTGGTCCAGCCGACAATGTAGATATTTTTCATATAAACTTGTCTGAGAGTAATTTGTAGTTTGTTGCTGTGTGTGCTCATTGTGGGCTTACAATCACTCTCACCCCTCCTGAGTCTGTCTTGACCGCCTGCCAAGCTACCTAGATTGGTCTGGATTGTCCAGAAGGTTCCCCTGTTTCACTAAACCGAGGGTGGCCTCCTAAACGTCTGCCCACCATGTCAGAGTTTAGAAATCATCTTAACAAAAGTGCCAATTGAAATGGCCAGCTTTAAAGCCATACCCACTACATCCTCCTGTTGCTCCACATGAAGGTGGCTACAGTGTATATGAACACTGTCAATACATTCAGGGTCATCACGAGTTTGGCAGGAAACCCTTAAATGTGGCGGTAATGCTATTATCACCACATTTAAGGGTCCAACAAAACACAGGGTTTGCAGGATTTACCCCCAGCTTTGAGCTGGGGGAAAATATGCTGCGAATTTGCCGATTTTGTGTGCAATTACCGTGCAGTAATACTGCCGGCGGTACTCGTTGCCGAAAATCCCCCATTGGGGCCCATGGGGAATTCCTGAATGGGCCCAATGGGGAATGGGGAATTCCCATTCCACCAAACCTTTGATCCGGCGCTAATAGCGCTGGGGGTTTGGCGGTAACGCTATTAGCCCCGGCGGATTCCCAGCGGTCATACTGCCAGAAAACCGCCCAACTCGTGATGAGGTCCATTGTACCTTCAGAAGTAGGGGACCGCCCATTTTCTTTGCCTTCTCTGTAGTAATTCTTGAATAGCTTCTTCACCAAGGTATCTTCATTATCACCATCTACTGTGTTGGGGTAAAGCATGTGTTGCCAGATTATAAAAATGGAATTTAAGCTATTCTTATTTGGTGTTGTAGGTTTTTTTCCTCCAGTCTACCCCTATGTACTACCCCGCCCAACCCCCAAATTGATGGCTTCATTCAGCATAACTGGCAAGGTTTGTGGCTGCCTGGGGCACACCATGTCATGGACCCTTTACTTTAGTCCATAAAGTAAATCAGAATCCAATCATGTGTTTGGGATCACATATCTGTTCCCTCTGCTGTGCGTGATTTCTGAAGACCAATTTCCAGTGCACCCGATCACAATACAGAAGTAGATCATGTTCCGTTACTAGGCTTGGCGTTCAGTCCCTATTGTTGATGCTGAAGTTATTTACTGTTCATTTAGCCCTTAAAATATTTTCACAGATCAATCTCACGTTTATCTATTAGTAAACAAATAAGTGCCCTTCAAGAATTACAAAGATGACCTACGGATTTTGTTTTGGCTCCCGTAGGATAATGTAGATACTCTTTGCCAAACAAAAAAAACATTCTTTTATTTTATTTTAATGTTATTGGTTTATTACAAACCTTTAAAATGTTATCAATTCACATTTAAAAAAATTCACGTTTTTTCCCATCTTGGTTATACACATAACGTATCACAAAAACACAAGAGATGAACAACGTTATCTAGGAATGATCTCATAATACACAATGAGATGGTCAGCTTTGCCTTTTTCCGGCCGTTAGTAGTTCTTTAGATTTTTCCAGTTTTGCTATCAGGTCTTGCAGAAAACTTGTCAATGCCAAAGTCAATTTTCTATCAGATTCTTCAAATAGTAATGTCCACCAATCTTTGCTACAAAGTGATTGTCTTTTATTGATTAAACTTGCCAAATGTGTTGTTCTTTCAGAGCGCAGGGCTGGACAAAAGAGTGTTAAATGCTTCAATGTTTCATCTTGAAGATTGCATAACCTGCATGTAATGACAAATGGAGGGCATTGCTTCCACAGGCTCAGTCTTTCACTAGTTTTAAACAAATTGAGACGGAATTTCATGTATATGAGCATTCGATTCCGATGAGGAAATTTGTCTAAATATTTTGGAGTGACATTTAAAGCCTTAGCTTCACATGGAACATTCTTCATTATTCTATGCCCAGCCCTTTGTTCTTCAGTAAGGGCCCAGTCTTGAGTCCAAAGTTTTTTTTTTTTACCAGAATGGGATTCATTTGTAGTGTAGTGAGGTCTGTGTTTAGATCTTCTAGGACCTCCTTGCATCGATTTGTCCACTGCGACAGAATACACTGTATATTTCCTCTACCTGGATCTTGTAGAATCTTGAATTGAGGCTTGACATCTTCCATGGTAATTTTCCAGTTCCAGTACAGATTAAGCATATTCCAACAAATTCTTGCATTTATCGATGTTCAGCTTAATTTGTACCGAATACATGCCGTTGGGGTCCCCTTTGGGAGCCATAATACCTTGGACCAGAACATGTTCTGGAACGCGGTACATAAGGTATCAGAACACCCAAAAGCGCACTCGGCTCCGTATATTAAATTCGGGTACGACCTTTTATTGGTAAAAGCCGATTACGGGCTTTAGCGAGAATTTTCCATATTTTTTATTTAGCACCGCTGCTTCAACCTCTGAGGATAACATGCGTATAATTCAAGTGGCACATAAGCCCTCTACGAGAGCTCAATATTAGAGCAAATGGCTCCAATTTTGTCATTGGTGTCTAGCTAAACAGCTTGATCCCAGACAAGCTTCTATTGACTGTCTTCTCTTTTGTAGCTGACCTTGCAGTCTCTGGCATCCATGTCCTGTCATGCAGGACATATTTATCTTTCAAAATCTAAAGGGCGACCCCACATTTTTGTTATAGGGGGGATGATACTCAAACAGGGGTGTTAAATAGAGAAAATGGACATTAGAGCATGCAGCTACCCCTCCCTCTTCTGTGCAGGTCTAGTGGTACCTCTCACAAAACACAGAAGATATTTAAATCAATTCTGCACTGTGCAACGTACATCCTTCTGATTTAAAATACTTAATAGTGTATTACACAATGTCTTATAAATGTAACATAGAAACACTTAAAACAGTGTGTGGTTAGTAAAGGTGTGTTCTTATCATCAGTGGGACATGTTTAGATGATTTACACATGGTAGATCTAACAAGGCATGCTTCTGGGAAAATTCAATGTTCACTACTCCTGTGTTCCAATTTGGAACTTGTTCAATAGTCTAATCGTTTCACTTATAGATATCTGGAGATTTTTTCAATACATGGGGAAACGGTTCAGGTGGTAGGTCCATGCCGTTCCGGTGGACAAAACATTCCTGAATGGATATTTTCCTAAATTCTTGTAAAAGCCTTAGATCATTGGTTTCCGGCTGAAGGCAGGTGATGTGAATTGAATTCACTATATATCCCTTTTGCTTCTGATGTTCTTTATATATGCGCATCAGATGAAGCCATTTTCCAAGAGTGCACTCTATTGAACCAGTTACACAAACAGATTTTACTTTCCGTCCTGATGAAGGCCCCTACGCAATAAAATAGGTGATCGCTTGGATGTGCGGATCGCCTCAATAAGGGCTGAAAAACGTCTTGTCGACAATATTTCATAGCTAACATCCCATAGCCGGCAGTGGTCATTTCTTGCATAACCCGTAGGTTAATGCGTTGGAAGAACCTCTTGTGTACAATAATTTTCACCTGTTTGCGTCAAAAAATTGGAACACAGGATTAGTGAACATTGAATTTTCCTAGAAGCATGCCTTGTTAGATCTACTATGTATAAATCATCTAAACGTGTCCCACTGATTATAAGAACACACCTTTACTAACCCCACACTGTTTTAAGTGTTTCTATGTTTTAATGTCCTTGTACCTGTTTATTGAGTTACATTTATGAGAAATTGTGTAATAAACTATTACGTATTTTAAATCAGAAGGATGTGCGTTGCACAGTACAGAATTGATTTAAATATCTGTAGTGAGAGGTACCACTAGACCTGCACAGAAGAGGGAGGGGGAGCTGTATACTCTAATCTCTATTTTCGCAGACATATTTATCCGCCATTGCAGCTTATCTGTCCACAGACAGTTGCTCTTTTTCACTGGCCAACCGTCATCAAGAGACAATTTGCAGGTCTTTTTCATCTTTTTCGACCGGTTCGGGCCCCTCATCCCAAATGGGATGTGAAGGTGGTCCTCACCGCCTTATGCCATAAGTCTTTTGAACCTTTGGCCACTATCGAGCGCAAGTACCTTTCTTGGAAGGTGGCCTTTTTGATCACAGTAACGGCTGCAAGACCAATAAGTGAGCTTCAAGCTCTCTGTCAAACATCCGTTCCTAACTTTACACAAGGATAAGGTTCTGCTTCGCACTCACCCTTCTTTCCTTCATAAAGTGGTTTCTGAATTCCATTTAAACCAGTCAATATCTTTACCGGTTTTCTTCCCAAACCCGGTCTCCAGTGCCAAGAGGGTTTTACACAACCTAGACGTCAGACGGGCTCTGAAGTTTTACCTCGACAGACCAAGCAAACTTAGTTCTTCACAACTCTTTGTTACGTTTGGTGACCCAAAAGGGAAACCAGCCTCGAAAGCGCCCATCTCTCGTTGGATAGCTTCATGTATTTCCGAGGCCTACAAAACTCAAGGCCTTCAGCCCCTGAAGGGCATTCACACATCTTACCTCCGTTCCTGATCCTTGAGCCCGGGGGCTCCCCCGGAGGTGATCTCACCCTGAATCGGTCTTTGCATCGTCCAGTTCGAGCTTGGCTCCTCGGTGCGGCCTCTGCAGTGTCGGTTGCGGGTGCGGCCCGCCTCCACATCGGCCGTGGCTTCCTGTGGGCCAAGGAGTGATCCACTGCATCTTGCCCCGGACCCACCTTCGAGCTCCTCTGCTGTAACGCTGTCCCCCTTCATTCCATCGCTGACTCCCCGTCGAAGGTTCCTGCTCGGCCTCCAGTGCTGCCTCATCAGCTAGAGTCCTCCGTATCTTCTGCAGCGCCAGCCTGCCTCCATCTATACCGGGGATCCCTGCATACTACGGCGGGCGTAGTGCATCTTCTCTGACTGGGGCTCCCGAGCTCTGCAACGGAAGATGCCCCTCTTTCTTCGCACCCTCATCTGGTTTCTGCTGCTGCTCCACCACGGCCTGGCAACGGGCGGGGGCCACTTTCACCTGTCCACGCTGACTGTTCCTTCGGCGTGTCTCGGCTCGTACCCCAGTGCGGCCTCTTCAGCCACAGTCCTCCATTCTGCCGCGGTGCCGGCACGCCCTCCACCTTGCCCCCATCTGGATCCTGCTGCTGCTCCACCCACTTGACTTGTCCTAACTGACTGTTCCTCCGGCGTGTCTCGGCTCGGCCTCCGGTTCGGCCTCCTCAGCCACAGTCCTCCGTGTCTGCTGCGGTGCCGGCCCGCCCTCCACCTTAGACCAGGGGCTCCCTGCGCACTTCTGCGGGAGCCGTGCTTCTCGCTCGTGCCTGGGCTCTGACGTGCTGCAGCGGTAGTTGCTGCCCCTTCCTCCTCGTCCGTTCTGGTTTCTGCTGCTGAGCCCCACCAGCCTAATACCACACATGGCCCATTAACTGACCCGGTGCACCGCTTCAGAAGTTGCTGCCTCCTCTTCCCGGTCTGGTCTGCTGCTGAGCCATCTCCTACTCATTTCCAGAGGTCCCACGTTGGCTGATCCCGGCTGGATGCCGGTGCGGCCTCTTCCTGCTCGACCCTGACGCGGGCACTCCGGTCCTCTCAGCCCTCCAGTCCTTCTCAGCGACCGCCTCCCTGAACGTTGGTCTCACTGCCTGCCCTCCTCCACAGCTGAACTGTCCTTGCTGCTGTGGGCCTCGCATCATCTGAAACTCCGCTCTACTGTTCCCTCCGGCCTTCCTCCACGACCTTCTCTCCAGACTACGCGGTCTCTGCGCACCTTCTTCCATGGACCGGGGTTTCCTTCCCGCTGGGTACCCCTCTTCGTCTGTGTCCCAGCTCGGGACCCCAGTGCGGCCTCTTCCCGCCCAGTTCCGACGTGAGCACTCTGGTCCTCAGTTCCCACCTCAGCCCTCCACATAATCCTCTGAGTCACTACCCGCCTCCCTTGGCCCAGGGCGTCCCCGGGCGACCATTCCTCAGAGAGCCCCTCTTCGGCTGTGCCCAGCCTAACCCCCCAGCGCTGCCTCTGGTCCTCTGTGCCTACTACCCCCTTATCCCTGCTTCCAGGTCCCCCCTTATCCCTGCTTCCAGATTCTCGGTGATCTGTCCGCCTCTGGGCCCCGGATCCCTACAACCTCCAGCCTCCCCTCAGGCCGGCTCACCTTTCCACAGAGCCTCTGCCCCCCCCCCCCCCCCCAAGCTGATTATCCATTGTCCTCTGTGCCTCTGGGCCCCGGATCCCTACAACTACCTGCCTCCTCTGAGGCCGGCTCTCCAATCCACAGAGCCTCTGCCCCTCCCACTCCTCCTCAGGCTGTTTTTCTTTGTCCTCTCCACCATGTCTGAGCATACCACTAAGGGCCCACATTGATCAGCGCCTCCCACAAAGTGCCATCCTGTTCTGTGATCACCCGGTCTGTGTCTCTGTGCCTATCTGCCCCCCAGCAACCTGCTCTCTGGTCCTCAGCATCCTGCCCCCGTCTCGGCCCCAGATCCCTGCATCTACCTGCCCTCCCCTGCAGCTGGCTTTCCTTACCACAGGTTCACTGCCCGCCTCCCTGCACAGGCTGGTTGTCCATTCACCTCTCCCGACTTGGTTCTGGTCAGTCCACTGCTGAGCCCCCTCCGACCTCCTGTTCTCCTCTGCCACCAGTCCTGGCTAGCTCCCTCCCACATCTTACCATCCCAGTTTAACTCCACTTCAGTCTCCCCCACTGACTTCTCCTACCTCCTCCCCTGCCCACCTGGTTACTATCAGCCTCTCCTACTGCACTGACGCAGTGGTCCTCCACGACTGCCCCTTCTGTGTGACCCACTCCTTAACCTTCCCCTTCCCTGCACTCTACCAACTCAACTTCTCCCATATTCTACTTCTCCCCCCAGTGCTTTTCCTAGTCTCTTTGCCCCTTCCTTTCTAACCCCCATTGACCTCTCCCTCTCTTCCTTCCTCTCCCTTTATCCCCACCTCCCTCCCTCTCCTTCCTCTCTCTCTCCCTCGGTTATGCTTTCGACCTTTTCTCCCCTCCATCGCCCTCACTACCCATCCCCCCTCCCTCTCCCCGCCCTCTCATACTATCCTTCTCCCTCCTTCTCATGTCCATTCCCCTCTTTAATCCCCTCCCTCACTCTTCCCGCTCTACTCCTACCCTCTCTCACCATCCTAATCTCCTCTATCACCCCTCTGTCCAACCCTCATCAACATTGCTCTCTGGAACAATAGATCCCTCTGCAATAAGACTGCAGCAGTTCTAGACATGTTCCTCCGTCTCAACCTCCATTTTCTTTGCCTTACCGAAACCTGGATCCCTCCCCACAACACTACAGTACCTGCTTCCCTAATCACCTCCTCTTCCTCCTTCACTCATGTCTCTCGTGCTACTGGCCGTGGCGAAGGTATTGGCCTCCTCTTCCGCCCCAAATACCTAACCTCTTCTCCTCTTCCTTCATTCCCATCGTTCGAATTTCTTTACAAATCCTTCTCCTCTCCTCACCCCATTTCCTTTCTAATCATATATCGACCCCCTGGCCCTCTCTCCTCCTTCTACGATGACCTTGATCACCTCCTTTCCCTCATCTCTCCCTCTTCCTCTCTAACTGTACTCAGCGAGTTTAATCTTCACCTCCCTTCTCCCCCTCACACCTCCCCCCTTTCATCCATCCTAGACTCCTACCTCCTCTCCCCTCTTCCGTCCTCTCCTACTCACTCCTCTGGCTCCACTCTTGACCTTATCTTCAACTCTTCCGACCCCTCTTCTACTGTCTCCACACTTGGTGTTTATCTCTCCGATCATGCTTTACTCTCCTTCTCCCTTACTCCCCTTCCCCTTCCCTCTTCTCCTAAGCCTTCCCCCTCCATCTTTTCATGACGTGACCTTCGCAACTTTGATCCCTCCCTCTTTCTCGAAACTTGCTCTTCTTCTCTCTCCACAAGTTTTCTCTTCACTATCGGCCAATGACGCACTTTCAACTCTCTCCTCTTCTATCACCTCCTCTCTCGACCTACTCCACCCCCTTTCCTTCTTCCGTCCAACTCGTAAACCCTCTCAACCGCGGCGCTCTCCTCAACTTCTCTCCATGCAACGTCTCCTCTGACGTCTTGAGAGACTCTGGCTCAAATCTCCTTCACTATCCAACCAAACCTCCTACTTCTCTTACCACTCTCTTTATGACTCCTGTCTCTCATCTGCAAAACGCTCCTACTACTCTAACCTTCTTCATTCCCAAGGCTCCCACCCCTGCCGCATCTTCCAAACTCTCTCTCGTCTTCTCTCTCCTCCTACCCATGACCCCTCAACCTCCTTCACCCTTTCTCCCTCTGACTTTGCAAACTTCTTCTCCTCCAAGATTCTTGCCCTTCGCCAAAATATCAATTCCTCCTCCTACTCCCCTCCTCCCCCCTCTCCCTTCTCCCCCTCCTCCTTCATGATTGACTTCTCCCGTGTCTCCCCTTCTGACGTCTCCATCCTCCTCTCCAAAGCCCATCCCTCGTCAGCTCCAACTGACCCCGTCCCCTCCCTTCTTTTTTTTATTTTTATTTTTAAAAACAATTTTTATTATTTTTAAACAACCAACACACCAAACATTACAACTTTTTAGGACGTTCATAATCAATATTAAACCAACACATTATACATTCTCCGTCGTCCTCCCCCTCCCTCCATCCCCCCGAACTCGAGCCGTCTTATCAGTGTCATCTACATGAGCATTCTCGGGGATCTCAATGCTTGTCGACTCATCTGAGTCTTCTGTTTCGTGATTAGCCTGGTGGGGGGTTGCCATTGAGGTCACCAGTTGCCTCCAGGCTATCAGGGGGCCCACTTCCTCCTCTCCCCCCCTGGTGGCAGCTTCAAACCAAACCGCAGTTTCTGCTTCTGCCCATCTCAGGAGGTCCGCCCACCATGTCTCCACTCTAGGCCTATGGGCCGCCTTCCAACACATTGCAATTCTGCGCTTGGCCAGGATACAGGCCAGGTCCTTCATCTTGCTAATATGCTTTAAATTACGTGGCCTGGGAAAAATCCCAAGCATGCATGCCCGAGCAGACCTCACATCAAGTATCACTCCCCCACCGGCCATTTTCGTCTTTATTTCTTCCCAGAATCTATGCACCTCTGGGCAAGCCCAGAACATGTGCAGCAACCCTGCCTCCTCCTCCCCACACCTGGGGCATTTCTGTATGGATGAGCCTCCAAACCTGGCTATTCTTCCAGGGGTCAGATAAGCTCTGTGGGTGACATACAGCTGGATCTGCTGGAGTCTCGCATTCCGGGACACCTTTTTGTGGTACCTTTGAGCTTTCTCCCACTGTCCCTCTGTCATGGGTTCTCCAATCTCCTCCTCCCAATCATGCCTCTGCTGGAGCAGCTCCCTCTCTGCCTTCGCTCTCAAGAGCTCATATATCCTAGATATTTCATGCCCACCCTCCGAGACATCATACATCGTTTCCAGGGTGGCATCAGGTTCTTCCGCTAGTACCGTTTCAGACCACCTCTCCCTTTACCCGTTTCATGAGCCTGATATAGGTAATGTATTGGCCTCTATGCACCCCTGTCTCCTCCTGCAACCTCTGAAATTGCAGTGCGTCTCCTTCCTGCCATATATCTCCGAGGGTGTCCAAATCCACCGGTTCCCAGTATCTGCGGACCGCCTCAAACAATTGGGAGTCGTCTCCGCCTAGCGGCACTAGCGGGACCTGCTGAGAGAGCGGGTCGGGGTCGCCCACCGTTTTCCATGCTCTGCGCCAAACTTCCCAGCCCAGCTCCAACAGTCTCCCCCTCCCCACCATCTTAGTTTTATGCATCCACACTGTCTCTCTCAGAAAGTTTAGGGCTGAGTCACCCTGCAAAAGCCTAGCTTCCGCCGAGTCCAACCACCTGGCCACATACAACAACTGTCCCGCCAAGTGATACAGTTCGAAATTCGGCAGGTTTATGCCCCCTTTGTCACAAATGCTCTGTAGCTTCCACAGGGCCACCCTATTCCTGGAGTTGCCCCATATGAAGCCCCTGCACATGCCATGGAGTCTCACAAAAAAGCATCTGGGGATCAAGTACGGGACATTCACAAAAAAGTGCAAGAGTCTGGGCAAAACCACCATTTTGAGCAGAGCTGCCATCATGGCTAGGGGTAATCTAGACCAGAATGCCATGCTGTTCTTAATTCCCTCAATCGCTTTCTCTGTGTTATGTTTGTGGTCTGTCTCTATCCTATGGTAAATGTTTACGCCCAGATACCTAAATGTCAGGGTCTTTCAGGGTATCTGCAGGATGGGTAGCCTCTCCAATGGGGTGCTCTTATACCTCCCCAAGGGGAACAAGCTAGACTTCCCGGGGTTCACCGATATGCCCGAGAGGGTGGCATAACGATCCATCACCTCCAGCGCATATTGCAGGTTCTCTTCCGGGTAGCGCAAGTAGAGGAGCATATCATCTACATACAGTGATATCAGGTGTGTTCCCCTTATCGTGCGAATCCCCACCTCCCCGTATTGTCGCCGCAGGCAGATTGCCAGCGGTTCTAATGCCAGAATGTATAACATGGGTGACCAGGGGCATCCCTGTCTGGTCCCCCTGCTGAGTTGCCATTTATCTGAAATTGTGGTTCCAGTTTTAACTCTCGCAATCGGGGAGCTATATAACATCTGGACCCATCTAATATATCCCGGTCCCATTCCGTATCCTTTCTGGGTCGCTTTCAACCATGGCCACCGCACTGAATCAAAGGCTTTAACCGTGTCCAGCGACACGATAGCCATCTCGCCCGAGTCTTCCTCGGTTTGATCGATGATATGGTGCAGCCTCCTGTGGTTGTCTGTGATATTTCTACCGGGGACATAACCCTTTGATCCGGGTGTATCAACTTGCTGATTACCCTCTTTAGCCTGTTGGCTAGCACTGCCGTGAGTATTTTGCTATCCTGATAGAGCATGGACAAGGGCCTATAGGACCCGCATTCCATGTCCGGCTTACCTGGTTTCAGGAGCGGGACGATCACTGCCTTGCGGAGGGACACCGGCAGTTCCCTCTGCTCATAGGCTAAATTAAACATGGCCAGTAGCGGCTGGAGTAGCTCCTGCTTATATGTTTTATAAAACTCGCTGGGTAACCCATCTCACCCGGGCACTTTACATGTGGGGAGGTGTTGGATCACCGCCTCCAGTTCGTCCAAAGTGATGGGGGCGTCTAAATCTGCACGTTCCAGGTCATCCGAGGTGGGCAGCTCCATATCCCCTATTGTTTCCAGTATTTCCTGGCTCACATCTTCTCCTATATCCTCATATAATCGTCTATAGTACTTGAGGAACTCCTCGTTTACCCCCTCTTGGGTATTACAGATTTGACCTTTGCATCCCTGATCTCTCTGATCACCGAACGGGGGGTCTCATTTTTGTATAGCCAGGCCAGCAATCTACCCGGCTTATCCCCCCCCTGCATGTAGCCTCTCCGTATATTTCTTATAATTTAATTTGCATAATCTGTCCCAGAGTTCACTACAAGCTAACTGGAAGTCCTTTATCTTGACGCTATTCTCTCGGGTGGTCCCCTCGCGTTGTAGAAGGCCCTCCAGCTCCCTTTCTGTTTCTTGCAGTTCCCGTTCAATACCCCCTTGGAGCCCCTTGGATTTTGATATAGCTACCCCACGCACCACCACCTTGAATGCCTCCCATACTGTGCCCACAGAGCGTACACTGCCCGTGTTAATTTCAAAGTATTCCTCGATGGCCTCCCTCAGATCCTCTCGAAATCCAGCATCCTGTAGAGCCTCAGTTATGAGCCTCCATGTCGGGATACGCGCTCTGGGGGGTTGATGTTGCCACTCTACGACCAAAGGCGAATGGTCGGATAATACCCGGGCCTTGTATTCCGCCCCCACTATCTCTCCAGCAGCAAACACATAATCCGGCCTCGTATGCAGGTCATGTGGCGCTGCATAGTGCGAATGTTGCCTATCCATTGGATGTAGCCTTCTCCACACATCCTCTAGACCGAGGTCTATCAACAGTGTCCTCAATGCTTTAGCTGCTGGCGCCGGCTTACCTGATTTATCATCTGACCCATCTATCCTGGGGATCAGGGTGCAATTGAAATCCCCTCCCCACACCATCGCGCCACCCACCGGGGGCTAATTTTACTGTATAGGGACCTAAAATATGCTGCTGTATCATGGTTAGGGGCATACAAATTTATGATATTCACCTCCCTATTCTCCAGGAGTCCCGCCACCACCACCATTCTGCCCTCTGGGTCTATTGTCAAGCTGAGCAACTGAAACGGCACGTGCGGTGCCACCCAAGTGATCACCCCTCTTGCATATGCCGAGTATGCGGCAAGTATGATGTTACCCTTCCATTTTCTCCTGACCACCTCCAGCTTCTCCACAGGGTCTCCTGTAGCAAGGCTATGTCAATACGCATCCTCTTTAGGTACATCATCACTTTGTTGCATTTTAGATAACTGTTGAGGCCCCGCACATTCCAGGTCGCCACTCTGGATTACCCAATGCCATATACTCAATGTACTCCCCGTCCACCCTCCCCTCCGATGTCTTCCCTGATGGCCCGTTGTCCGACTCTTATCCCTCCCAACCTCAACAACTTCCCCCCTCCCCTTCCCCCAACTCTACCCCACTGCACACAACCCTTCCCCTCCCCCCACCCTACCCGACCCCAACAAATGCCCAGCTCCATCCTTGGATCTCAGGCCCACCTGCGCCTGGTCCTATCTCGTAACCGAGGACTCGGACCCTGCGGGGCATCACCGATCTAACAGTGACCTAACTAAGTGTACTACTAAGGGGTTCAAGGATTGTCTCCCAGGAGCTCCCACTCTTCTGATTAGGATTGTTGCATCCAACCGATCCTTCCAGCACATATTTGCTGCAACACATTCCCCACAAGCTTTATTTCACACTATATTCAAGTCCCAATGTCTTAGCTATGTCACTAGAGATGACCCAGCTGCGTACTACTTATCTTCTGCGACCCCCGTCTGGACATCCGGTTCCTGAGGGCGACCCTGCATGTCCAGCCATTCCATAGCATCCTTCGGCGTCTCAAAAAACAGGGTTTTGTTCTTGTAGAACACTTTCAATTTGGCTGGGTAGAGCAACATGTAGCGGTGGCCGGCCTCTCTCAACCTCCTTTTCACCGTCCCGTAGTTCATCCTGCTGCACTGTACGTGCAAGGTATAGTCCGGGTACGCCGTGATTTTCGCCGGCCCCCTTTCGATCGTTCCTCCTCTCCGGAAAAATTCCAGTATCTTCTCCCGATCTCGGTAATTCAGAATCTTTGCGATCAGCGGCCGCAGGGAGGTTCCTGGGGGCGGTCTCCTCGTCAAGGCCCTGTGCGCCCTCTCAACTGCAAACCCCTGGGTCAGTGCTCCGCCAGTTATCTCCTGCAGGAGCATGGTTTCCACATATTCTGTTGGATTAGGCCCCTCCATTCCTTCCGGCAGACCAACAATACGAATGTTATTGCGTCAGCGCGCCCTTCTGCCTCCTCCGCCCTGTTCTCCAGGTTGCCCACCCGCTGCACAAGGGCATGGAGCTCTGATCCGTGGGCGGCGCATGCCGCCGTGTTCGGGGCCATTTCCTTTTCCAGCTTTCCAGTGTGCTCTGCAAACGTCTGCACGTCCTGTCTCAGCAAATTAACTTCCTCTTGGACCGCTCCGATCTTGAGGTCCAGGCCCACTTTCAATTTGTTCATTGCCAGGCCCAGTTTAGTCTCCCAGGCAACTTTCAAGTCTGCTATCGCTGCCAGCACTTCTTGGATGGTGCCCGGTGTCTCTGCTACTGCCGTAGTAGTGTCTTTGGTTTTGTCTCCCTCTGCATCCATTAAATCTCTCCTTCTCCATTCCCAACCTTGAAACCCCTCCCCCATCTTGCTCCCCTCCCTCACCCTCCCCCTCCTTCCCCTTGATCACCTCCCTCCACTTCCCCCTCCTCCCCATTCTCTCCCATTTATCCCTTCCGTTTTCCTCCCCCTCCTCCCACTTTTCCCTCCCTCCTCCTCCCAGTCCTACTGCACTACTCTCCCTCTTCCCTTCTGTCTAATTGCTCTTCATACTGTTTTGAATCATGTCTGATTCAAATTATAATTTGCTTCTTCTGTTACTGTTATTTGTTATTGTTATATGTATTCTGTTATAATGTGCAGCCCTTTGGTGTAAAGCACTATATAAACTTAATAAATACAAATACAAATACAAATGCACATCTGGCCCGTGACAAAGCAGCTGCTGTTGCCTTCCAAAAATACATCCCTTCGGAGTCCATAGCCAAGGCTGCTACGTGGGCTTCCCCTTCGGCTTTTTGCAGACATTATTTTCTTGAACTGAGCTCCCGGGCTGATGCCCAATTCGGCCAGGCAGTTCTTAAGAATCTGTTCCAATAAGGGAAATTTCCATCCACCCATGTTTCCTTTGGTCAGTGCTCCCACAAGTATGGAGGAAATGGGATGGGACCTAGGAGTATGACAAAGTTACTCACAGTAGTGACTACCTTACTCCTAATCCATAGTCCCCTCTAATAAGTATCATCTATTATTGCTAAATGGTCCTGGACCTGGCGATAGAAAAGGACTAAAAGGCGATGCACGGGGGCAGAGCTCAGGAAGGCAGGACTGCGGTCACGTGCGGTTTGCCTGTGTTAAAATAAAAGGACAACAAAGTTACTTTTTTGATGCTTTAAAAGTGCTCCGGTCCCGTCCCCATGGACGGAATGTCCCACAAGTATGGAGCAAAGGGGACTATGGACTGGGAGTAAGGTAGTCACTACAGTGAGTAACTTTGTCATTACCTGCCGTTTTTTAATTTTGAATGCCATATCGGTGCTTTGAGCCACCTTGGGATTGCTGTCCACCTTTCTGGTTAAGGGAATCATGCTGTTGGGGATGTGAAAAAGCTGAGCTACATAATGTGTATTTGAAACGCGTTCCAAGGTGTGTTACAAACCCGTAATGAACACTGTTAAACATCCTGATGTGATTGATGTTTCTCATGAAGGAATACATCTGGTAAACGCGCTTCTTGGGCTAATATTTACCCCTGAACTGTTCCATTATGAGCACACCCGAGTAGGAGAAAAGGAAGCGTTTCAGGCTATCTGTAAACATGTCAATGGGTCTCATTATAAGGTTGCTGGTCTGGTAACAACAGTACCGGTAAGCTTACCGGTACCATTGTTACCAGACTGGAAAACTACGAGGTCTGCTCGTGGGTGCTTTTCGGCCGCCGGGTCTGACCTGGCGGGCAGAACGGCACCCGCGAGCAGACCATGTTGGATGCACCGGCACCATCCCCATTTAGCCCTATGGGGCTCAAATGGGAATGGGGAGTAATGCATTCTGGTGCCTGGCAATGGGGAAATACAGGGTCTGCCAGGCCTGTAATGGCCCTGTATTTCCTCATTGCCAGGCGCCGGGAAAATGTGCAAGTTCGGCGGCAGCCTGCCAGGTTTACTTGCTAGGCTACTGCCGAACTTGTAATGAGATCCAATTTCTTAGGTGTATCTTTCTGCAATTCTCATTCCAAGTGCCAACTTTGCAGAGCAAGACTGCTTTATTAAGACCCTTTTTTGTGTTACTCACTAGATTTCTGGCTCTAACTCCTAACACCTTGCTCTCCTTGATAACGTCTTCATGTAAGTTGTAATGAAAGGGAGGCATAGGCACATAAGCGGAAGAATTACTCACCTGATATTATGAGATGCACAGTTTACATGATTTCTTGTCTCCCCCAATCTTCATCGGCTGTTAGTAATACTTTAAGGCAAAATTCCATATATTTATTTTTTCAAACTCTTTATTTACAGATTGTACAACTTATCGCATAAAGAAAACCAAACAAAGCATATGTAATACAACGCAACACTAGGAATAACAACGAACCAGCAATGACAGAATATTCCACCATCCAACAGCCCTTATATCATCAAAAACAGGGTCTTACAGTAAATAAAACATAATGCAAGCCATATACAAACAGATATTTCCCAAACATAAATGCAACCAAGCACATAAAACAAGAGACCACCCCACATACATACATACACACAAACACACACACTCACCCACCCAGGATCCCCCATCACTAGTACAAATATTGCACAACACAAAGCAACGACTACTTACCATGCATACTGTTAAAGGGTGTCCAGAGTTCCAAATAAAGGACCTTATGATCCTGCTTATGGATCAAAACTCTCTCAAAGTCTGACACAACTAATCATTGAACTCTCTACAAGTAGCTTTTTTATGGTCTTCCATACCTTCAGGACCTGTTGCCGCCACCATCAGCACTTTGTCTACCCACTGTTCCTACTGCTTAGCAATCGTGCACCTCCCTCTTCCAGACAACAAAAGAATTTGCAAAGGCATCCTTGGAAAACTCATAGATAAAATCGTGTCCATCCTGTCCAACACCCCAACCCCCAAATTCACGCACCCTAGGGCAACTCTACAACATATACAATCCTGTGCCCTGTTCCTTACCACAATCCCAGCACCCCTCATTGTCCAATAAGTTCATACCATGCATGCACACTGGGGTACAATACAGGCATCCTAAAATCTTCTGCAGGGTAAGTCGCAAGTTCAGATCCAACTTACTCCTAAAACCAGCCTTCTGTACCCATCCCCACTTCTTATCCGAAATGTCACACTCCAATTTGCCCTCCCAAGTCCTTCACAACTTTTTCTAGGATTCAACAAATAAGGATCCATAGGCATTTTATTAAGAAATGTGGATACGCTAAGGATTGACGGTGCAAATTTAGCACAAGCATCCGGCTCAGTCCAATGGAGCCAACAACATACCGAGCCTCTGTGGCAGAAGTGACTCCAACTCCCTGAACCTACATAACTCCTTATTCCCCAGACCAAATACACAATGTACACAATGTAGTTCCTCAGTAACCCCCCTCGAGATCCAGCTATGCCAACATAGTATTTTATTCACAATCTGTAGCCAAAGTGAAGTACCATAGTGTAGCCGCACATTATGATCATTGGCAGTCAACCACAAAGTAAGGGCTTCCCGAGTCTCATCAGTTAATGATAATCTATCACTTACATTTCGCACTTTCCCCATAGAATAGACATTATCCAATAAGAATGGAGAAAAACTGTACTTTTCTAGCGTCATGCAAAGTGGCTCCAGTGAACCCTCGGGTGCAAAATAAGGAGCTGCCGCCTTTAACAAAATCCCCCTATGATATTTAACAGCATCTGGGTAACAAAAGCCAACTTCCCGAACACTGCGCATCAATATGAATATGAATCTACAGATTTTCGATTTCCAGATTTAAAACTGAGGTTTTGAGTGGAACAGACTTGCAATTCACATTGCCGCTATGCACTCTTCCACCACCCCCTCCATCTCTTCTCGTCCACCAGCATTTGAAGCAGTAAATTCTTGAGTCATTTCACAAGGTGGTACAACGTTCCCACGCATTGGTCATTGTGGATGTGAGCTCATGGACTGGGAAGATGATTGCTATTGCTGCTGCATAACTTGCCATCCTATAAAATGTTTTCTTAGCTGTGAGAAACCTGAAGGTGTCTCACCCGCTAGTCCCCGGGGATCTGACATCCAGGTGGCCTGGACATGGCGATCGCTTTTGGATCAAGTTCCTGGGGGTGGACAAGTGCGGGAGGATCACCTGGATGAGGGGTCTTCGGGGAGTGGAAATGGGACACCGGAGGGTGAAACGCGGTATCCCCTTCCTTGTAGCACCCTTTCCCCATCCTACCAGGTAGGATACCTAAGCACACTCTGAGCGAGGAAACAGCAGTTCCAAGATGGCAGTTTAATACAAGGAGAAAGACGGCGAGACCAGAGAGTATTGCAAGGAAATTACCTTTGACCTGTATAGACGGTTACTTTTGTGAGCCTTGAAAAGTAAGAAACTGAAGACCAGGAACTAAGGCTGATGAAACCTGCGCAGTGTATCAGAGGTACCCAGGGCTCTTGCACATCGACAACCAAGGGTGGCAGGAGCGATTGCTGCCGTGTTACTGTCCTTGGCTTCTACAACAAAGCTGTGTCAGAAAAGACGGCTCAGCCGGTGAGTCGGAGATATTGATACCAAACCAGCTTGTGTTTTGAACCAAGGTTGCAAGCGGCAACACTGTATAAAGAGAACAGTGTGTGAGGCGTATGGGATGAGCGACGAAATACAATTGGAAGCTAAAGGAAATAATTGAACTCCGAGAGGTCAAGAAAAGATAACATAAACAGTGGTCCTGCGACACGTGGGTGCTCATTTAAAAGTATCTGTTTGGTATCCAACTGATGCAGAGTGTGAGAAAGATATATTGAGATCAAAGTGGTCATGCAATGGATCAAGCTAAAGCCAGGCACATTCGAAAGTCTTCGATAGATTAATGTACCTCATAATTGGTCCGAGCTCGGCTGAGGGAGTCTAATTGAACAACAGAATGGGATCTGAGCCTGACACAGGGGCATCCGGGGTGAACTGAGAGTCACCCGAAATATAATTCACTGAACCCTCTTTTGAAAGGGATCTGAGCCTGGAAGAGGGGGATCCAACGTTGAACTTTAGTTGGAAAAGGATCCGAGTCCGGCTGAGGGGGAATCCAGAGTGAACACCCAAATTGAACTGTGAAAGAGGAAAAGAACGCTTGCATGTTCATTTTGGTGCAGCAGGCCCTCTGCGTCAAGAGACTTGCAAGAAGTAAAGAGACCTTGACACAGAAGGTCCTGAAATGGGAAAATGGAACTGTATCCTCGTGCCGCAAAAGCCAGTGTGTGAGTTTTGATCGAGTGACCCACCTTGCCCCGTGCTGAAAACGTATGGAAGGGAGGCCAAAGGCCCGAGCATCCTGACATATTATTTTGTGAACACTTCTTTCTTTTTCATGAATATTACCCCACATTATTTGTAAATTAGTGGTAAGGATTGGCAATAGTTCTTTTTTAGTATAGGCCCTTTTGTTTTGACAAGACGCCACTAGGACTGCATTATAACTATTTGATGGCCGTAGCTTGCTCTCATATGTAGATTTAGGTTTAGATAGCCGTTTATCACACCCTTGTGCAAGTTCAATAAACACCCTTGAACTGTGGTCACTTGTATCTGTCTTACTGTTGATACCATGCCTTCCTTACATAGCCTATCCTATTCTGCATTAGTTCTATTGTTGAATTATCAGTACCGTATTCAAGAAACTTCCGACGGAATCACTCCTCCCTTACCTGACAATCATCAACAGGTTCCTAACTCAAGGCACCTTACCTTCAACCTTGAAGACCAGACAAATCTTCCCGCTTTTCAAGAAACCAACACTGAACCTTGACGACTTCTGCAATTACCGCTCCATCGCCCATCTTCCCTTCCTATGGAAGATCCTTGAGAAAGCAGTAGCCACATTCCTCCAAAACATCGAAGCCAATGACCTCCTTCAGTCCTAACAATCTGTCTTTAGACCCAGATGCAGCATAGAAACAGCTACCATCAAGGTGATCAATGCATTTTACAATCCTCGGTGATGACCAGCCTTGCTTCCCAGTTCTCCTTGACCTCTCAGCAGTATTTGACATGATAGATCACCAGCCACTCACTGATCATGTACATCACTTCATGGGGATCAGCAAGATCGTTCTCAGCTGGTACAAATCACTCGTTGCTAATAGCTACCAGTTTGTACAAATGGATTCCTTCAGATCACCAACTGTACCCATCACTGCAAAGTCCTGCAAGGATCTATCATCTCCCCGTCATTTTCAATCTTGGAACCCTCCTTGCTCCATACAACATCCACATCCATCAATACACAGATGACACAAAACATTACTTCAAGATATCCTCCATCGAACACATCCACAGGCTTGGACAGCAGTCAAAGGCCTGCCTCTCATTGATCCAGTCGTGGATGTCCAGTGCTTACCTGAAGCTCAACCCCTCCAAGACTGATTTCCTACTAGTATCCAACAACACTGAACACCCCAACCTGGCTCTCTGCTATGTACCTCGAGGGCTTCACACCCCAGCTGGCCACCTGTGCCAAGTCCCTTGGGTTCAACAATGGCAGACACCTCTCCGTCAAACAGTATGTAGCAAGGAAGACAAAAGCAGCTTGGTTTCAACTATCACTCCTGCAATAAATCAAGCCATTCTTCTCACAAAACAACTTCAGATCTGCTGTCCAAGCCGTGGTCCTCTTCCACCTGAATGGTGGCAATACGCTTATGAAAGGGCATCCAGCAACTACCCTGGCTCCCCTGACATGTGAAATGCATGATGCAGCACTCCTCATTAAAGGACTCCGCAAATCGACCACATCACCCCGACCGTCATTTTAAAATCCTGCTGCATCATATACAAGACTGTCCCCCTGAAGTCCCCAAACTACCTCACTGAGAAACTCTGCATCTCTGAAGGCCTACGTTACCCCAGAAGTAAGGACATGTGCAGACTTTAACTCTGGTGCAGGAAGGAAAAAACCTGAAGACAAGCCTAAGTCTATGCCCCATGATTCTCGAATATCCTCCCCATCAACATCAAACTCGCCCTCTTGCTTCTACAGCTCAGGAAGGAGCTCAAGAACCTCCTCTTCAAGGAATGGCTCCTCTCTAACTCATAGGTCCATACACTGGTTCTATGTTCATTCTTCACCCGTTTTCTTTCATGCCACTATTTGTCGAAAATGTTTTGCTGAAAAAAATGGAATTCTTTTTTATTTGGGGTTATCCCCCCAATCCTCACTTCCTCTATTATTTATTCCCTATACACCACTGCACTCTACCCCTTATATGCCCCCCCATATTATTCGATGTTTTCCCCCAGCAAAACCTTTTCAGCGAAAACAAAACGGGCAATGAATGAACGTCGTACCAACTCCACAACCCCACCTGCCCTCCCACCTTCCGGGGGAGACCCCTGCAACACTTTGCTTTCCCCACCTCACCTTACTGGTCCTGGTGAGGTCCACCACACGACTCTCCCTTACCTGAGCCACTGCCCCCCTCAGCACGATATCAGCCTGCACATCACAGACTTAAACATCACAGCGTGTATGTGGAAGTCTGCTCCAACAACATGCAAAATTTGTGTTTTGAGGCGGAAGTAGCACTGCAGCAATAATTGCGTGTTCCCCTACTGATTATTATTAGGTTATTTATTGAGGGCGGACCTAGCTTTAGGAAGCATCGGAGGGCTTTAAAATCATGGGGGGGTAGGGGGGATAAGGTTCTGGAGCATAGAAACAAGGGAGTGGGGATCTAACGAAAGGGGAGGGAGGGCAATAGTCAGCAGTAGTTCTACAAGGAACCAGGGGCACAAACAGCAGGGATCAGAAGGTGCGGAGTGGACGTTGTATGGGTACGACGTTCCTTCATTGCCGTTTTTTTTTTCGCTGAAAAAACATAAAAAATATGGCCAGTGAGGGCATATAAAGGGTGGGTGGTGTATAGGGAATAAAAAACAGTTTGGGGGATGGGAGGAGGACCCCCTCACCCGCAAATAAAAAAATAAAATTCAATGATTTTTTTCAGAAAAATGTTTTAGGCAAAAAGGGGCACAAAAAAAACGGCCCAAGAATGAACATGGAACTGTGGAGTTCATCCCACAAGATGAGTCATGGATTGACGGCAGCATAGGGAGCTTTGGTTGGGACACACAAAGGTAATTCAGGAAAAAGGTTTAGTGGGTGGCACAAGAAGGGGGCTGCAGGAAAGTATACTCGGACGAAAGTGGCCTGTAAGCAGTATACATTGATCCATCATTCAACATTGCGGCCTTCCACAGCCTGCTGTCTCATATTTTACATGGTTACCATTATTTCCCGATATTTGCACTTTTACATTTACATTTTATTCAGTTATATGAGATTTTTCTGCCTAATCAAATGTCTTTCTAAGGGCTGTGAACTGTCTATGCTGTATATTGTTTAAATGTAACCATTTTCTTTCTCTTTTTGCAGTCTTATTATGTTTTACTTTGTTGCATTGGCTGGTGCTCATAAACGAGTGGTCCTTCAGCTCCGGGAACAACTGGCAATGGTAAGATGTTTTTATGTTCAATGTCAACGGAATTTATTTCATATACATTCAGCCTTCACACTGACTTCTTGTGTGTTCGGAACTGCATGTTTGGATTATTTGTGTTTGATTACTGAACCTGTTATCTATTACCTGTGACCTTTTTCTCCCATGAGCTATTTTGAGGCAGGGATTGAACTACCGATTTCCCAATGGTCCTGTTGTGCTGATTTTTCTCAAAAATGACACCTTGCCTAGTAAAACGTTTTAAAACATACCAGGGATACTGGTGTATAGGTGTGGTTGGGGCACTCTAGCAGTCACCCCAATTATCAGCAGCGTAGAGTATACTTGGGCCCATCCAAAACTCCCTGCCACAAGAACGGAAGACTAAGCCATGGGGCAAAGTTACTGTCTTTTATTAGCAAACACAATGACAGGGATCATACCAGAAAAAAACAAGTATCTTACCTATAGAAGATATATGGATTAGTTCTACAATTGGATAGCCATATCTAGTGGCTTCTCCTAGGACCACCTCTACTACTATCAATCTACACTGTTGCAGGGTCGCAGAGTGCGCATTTGCCCTTGCAATAAATGATATCCCCACGTGAATGGTGAATCTGGATTGGCCAAAATGTGTCCTCCCATCCCTGGACCGTTAACAGACTGAGTGTACCTTTTCAAGGCAATTGGAATGAACATGGAGGTGCAGTGTTCCCTAATTTTGTCATCGCTGATCACCTAAGCCTGAGAGAGTGCATTCAGTTAGCAGCTCATGGGCAACACTTGTCGCTTTTTCCCCTCTGGTTCTATGGGAACAGTCCTTTGTCTGCCTCGATTGAATGGGCATTGTCCTGTTCGGCTGGGTCACGAAATGGAGCTGGACTGCTTGTAATTATGAGGATTGTAGCCTTCATTTCAGCAGGTGGGTCATTGTCTTGGTAACTGGAACTTTCCCACCTCCACTTGGCCTTAGCTCGGTGCCTTGTCTCTGCACGCCTCTGGCTGCAGAGATCATGTCAGCTTTTCCATGTACCCAAAGCCTGTCTTTCCTTTGCCATTTATTTCAGAGACCTATAGCTGCAATATCATACCCTATGGCTTCTCCGTTAGTTATAGTCAAGCATTTTCAAGCTAAATGTATGAACTCTTTGCATATTTCTGTTTCAGCTTTGGCAAAGGAAATGAGTATAAAGATATGTACGTGTATCTGTCCTCTACCTACGTGGGTCATAAGCATGTGCTTTGTGCCTATATGCAATCAACTAGTGTATGTTCGTGGAACTTCATGAATGGATGAATATGTACTTCATGTGTAATGCGGCTACTTCGTGATGTCAGTGCTAATGTCATTGATTTCTGGCTTTGCAGTCAGTCGACTTGCTTGATCAATGTAATTTCCATGTCGTCCAAATCATTGATTGTATATGGTCTGAACGGCTGCCTGAGCAAATAATGTTTCTCACACCTGCAGTACATTGTGGTGATGGGCCTAAAAGTGAGACACATCTGTTGTTTCTCTGCTTTCGTGTTGAGAGTTGTTTGGGGGGCATAGGGTCATGTTTGCCCCCCCCCCGTCTATACTGGATTGGGAAAGGATGGTTTTATGGGTCATTGTGCCTAGTCAGTTTACTCTGTACTTGAGGTGTGTGTGTGTAGACAGCCATTAGTCTGAATACAGGGCGGGTGGTGGGGGGTGATGGAGACATCGCCACTGAACAGCCCTTCTGGAAACACACAACTTTGCACAGGATATAGGATGGAGACCCCCCACCCCCCCTAGCACACCACAATGCACGACACTGGCAGAGACACGTACCAGAGGTGGCCGAAATGGAGGGGATACGATTGAGCGCCACCACTAAAAAAAACACATCCCTCTGCTCACACTTATCAAACTCTAAACTAATCACAATCATACCTATACAGCACAACAAATTGCATACACTTCACTACAACAAAACAAACCACACATAGCCTCGCACAACAGCACATGACAACGACCGACAGAAAAACCACACCTATGCTCAGCGAACGGTGTAAACAGAAGCTGCCAACAGCACATCACAGCTCTCTTGCGCTTTTCCCACTCAGACCTATTATCTTCCTACCTTCTTGCTTTTCAGGTCTGCCAGAGCGCCAGGGGACCACACAGGTGGTGATAGTGCGCAGTATAAATATCCTTTAACATAACATAAATTCCCTTTTGGGCAATAGCAAATGACTGCCTCCGTTTGGAGGTCTGGATAGGTATTTCTGATTTTGAGTGCAGTTAGATAAGTGTATTGGAGGCAAATGTAACATTGGCCCTTTTATTGTATAAAGACTTAGGATAGGAGTACTTATTGCTTCTTCATTGATTTTATTCCCAATATATTGCACGCACGAGATTCTTAGGTTGCCAAGTAGCCCACCCATTTGACTCGCAGGATCCCTCCCAAGTTGAGCACTCATCTCATACATGGGGCAAGCCTCCACTTACCAAGTCCAAATGCTGGAAGGACCTTTGCATTTAGTAATAGTAGCTATTATAACAGTACTTAGAAACGGATGGAATCAGGCTTGGAGGGCTATATAAAACATTATTATTGTGTATATTAACTGAGATTGGGTGTTGCTGGTGTATCTGCAAATATAAGAGCGATAGCATTTTGCTTCAAAAACAACTTTACGCTCTCCCAATTTCAACACTGAAACTATTGCACAAGGATTTCCGTGGTCCATGCTTTCAGTTACTGGTTGCACTGTGCATGCCGTTAAGATATGGGCACTGGAGATATAACTATACAACCTCCACTATCTCTTGTTAAAATCAGTAGGTAAGTTTAGGCTTTTGTGTAGGTATGAGAGGCAGTTGGCAGGCACTGCCATAATGGTAGTACCAGGCTATAAAATGGAAACCAGTGGAAATGGTGTGGTGAATTGGACATATGATAAGTGTCGGACAAATTCCTATATAACGCTGATACACAAACCAAAACTGTTGGCTTTGTCAATGTTAATTTTTAACATGACTTCAGTGCAGGCAACGTATAAAAATCAAGTGGCAGAAGTCACACTCGGTTAAGCAATTTTTATTACACCAGTAGTGCATTTATAGTTACATTCAAGCAGTTAACTCTAAGCAGACTGCTTAGAAATACGACTGGCTGGCCTATGTTTGATGCTATTGCATGTTAGAGGTAGTAGGTAGTGGCGGGGAATGCTTGTAGGGATTTGCATGGCCATGGACAATCAAAGGGATGTGGGGGGGCAAATAACCAAATGCCTCCCACATGCTCTGTCAATCCTCACATGTTCTCTCTCTCTCCTAGCTCTACCCCAATGCTAAATGTAATAGTTTTTAGTTTTAACTAGTAGGTGGTGGTTACGCACCACCTACTAGGCAAAACTCTTGCATAACTAAAAAGGTACTCCATAATGAAGCAATAAGTAGAGCCAAGATAACTAATTGGGAACAAGTTTCAGTGCATCTTCTCCTGCATTATATATTACCCTAAATGTTCTGTTTGAGACAGAAGATTATTTAACGACAATGGAACCCAATGCCTAGAGAACATATGACTGCCCTTCAACTGAATGGCAATCTGGGACGGACCCCTCTGTAATAGGCCCGGCACCAGGAATGTTCATCTTGGTGGGCCAGGTTTGTGATCAGGCAGGCCCAATTTCCATTGGTTGTGCGTTTGAGTACCCTAAACAAAGTGCTGGCATTAATCTAGATTTCACAAATTCGTGATCCAGCTAAGCAAGTCTTCCCAGATCCGGAAAATACATTTGATCTGCTCCATAAACTACAGAGCAAAAGAGAAAATAGTGTTGCATCATCAATCTACTTATCTTCCCTTGCCATCTGCTCTCTCCTTTCTAGTATATCCACTTCGAAGTGATTGGTTCCTCCGAAGTATTCCACATATATGATAGGTAACCACCAGAGCTGTGCTGCTTCGGAAAATGTTCTGCATCCTGCGTTGATGACGTCGATATGGTGTCCTCGAGGGCCTCCGTCGAGCCAACGTCACCTGATGTTATAAGTAGGACACACGACGCCCGTAGCCTCAGTTCCGTTTTTTCCGCGAATGTGTTCGCTTCGGAGATCTCGGCGCGCCTCGGTTCTTCTGATTCTATCGGTTCTTCAAAATTGGTTTGTGAAATGATCATGTCTTCTTCTTCTTCTACCCCGCGGTCGGGATTCAAGAAGTGTCAGGACTGCGGTTCCAAAATGTCACTTACTGACCCGCACGACGTCTGCCTCTGGTGCCTCGGCGAGGACCACGCCACCGATGACTGTGACGAATGCCAGTCTTTGACGTCAAAGGCCTTGTGGGGGCGAAAGAAGAAGCTGTTGCTAGGTAGGGTTTCCAAGCCCTGAAAGTCGAAATCCGCTAGGCTTTCGACCGACGATTCGAGGGGCGACTCTCCGCATCGTCGGCGTAAGTCCAGGGGGTCTCGGATCCCGGAGTGGTTCCTGCCATTCCTCTGCCTCTTCGAGGCACTCGCGGAAGCGCTGTCCCCGGTTGCCTTCCTCGTCCGAGGACTCCCCCCATCGGCGGGTTGCTTGTCCCAACAAGCATTCCTCTCCTGCAGAATGGGATACATTTCGTAAGGAGATGATGGCGATTTTTTAATCGCAGGGCTCCGTTCCGTCTGCGCCTTTGAAAGAACCTGGCAGGGAACGTGCTAGGGCCACCGCTCGCACGCTTTTGGGCTCGGGTGGTCGGCACGATCATCGGGAGCCTTTGAGGTCTCGATCGGACACGTTGGATCGCTCTAGACATGCCCGCTCCAGGTCCCGGTCCTCTACGCCCTTGAGAATGTTGGAGCCTGTGAGGTCTTCGAAGAAGACGTTGACGCCATCCGCACCATGTCCGTCGAAGGACTCTCTCGATGCTCCGCCTCCGAGGAAGCCATCGGCACCGAGGCCGTCGAAGGACACTCTCGGGGCACCGCCCTCGAGGCCTGTGTCGAATCCATCGGCACCACACTCGACACCGATTCCGTCGACGCCCTCAACACCTTTTTTGGAGGCTTTACCAGGGGTACCCCGTGCATCGGTGGAAACTCTGAGGAAGGCCCTGAAGAAGTCAGTAAGGCCTGTATTTGAGCCTTTTTCTGTGCCCTCATCCAGGGATTTATTCCAGCCTCTGGATTACATCTCTGAGGTAGATGAAGGGTCTGAGGAAGGTTTGGTTCCTGATGAGGTTCCTGATGACCTGTTATCTGGTCATAGCCAGTTGTAAGACCTGCGTCAGTCTTTGCACGACGCCAGTGGTCTTGATACCTCCCCGGAAGTTGAGTTTGTCAGGTCTGAGCCTGGTACGCATGCCGAATCTTCGTACAGGCGACTCAGGTCGAGGGTGACGGAGTACTTGGGGTGGTCTGCGCCACCAGTGGATTTTCTGCAGGATGACCTGACAGATATCCTTGACCAAGGTCCACCCACTGACCCGGTGCTGCCATTTCATATTGCTTTACAGAGAAGGGTGGTGGCGGCTTGGACTGCTCCAGAGAGTCGCCCGGCAGTGAGCAAGTCGTTGCCGAAAAAGTACCATCCAGCCAGTAGCGACGCCTGCTACTTGACGACGCACCCCAGTCCGGAGAGTTTGGTGGTGCAGGCGGCTACGGCCCCGGCAAAGCAAGCATCATACCCTACCATCCCTCCTGATAGGGACGACAAATGTTTTGATGGCTCGGTGAAGAAAGTGTTTTCTTCAGGGGGTATGGCTTTACAGGCAGTCAACTCTGTGTGCCTTAGAACATTTCACTCACACTCTGTGGAATTGTGTATCTTTGGCGGCTGAACGTATTCCCGAAGGGGAGGAACGGGATGGTTTTCTTGCCCTCGTTCAGGATGGCAAGGATGCCATGTGTGAATCCGTTCAGTCGGGTCTGGACATGACAGACTGTGTGAGCCGGTCCATGACGGCGAGCATTGTGATGTGCAGATTTGCGTGATTGCGGAAGTCAGGGTTTGCTCCTGACGTACAAGCCTGGCTTCTCAAAATGCCCTTTGATGGTGAACATCTTTTTGGCAGCAAGGCTGACGGGAGCCTTGAGAGGTTGCAGACCTCCAAAACTGGTGCGAAGTCGTTGAGCACTGCAGTTCGCCAACCTCCGCCTTTTCGGACAGCAATGGAAGGGAGGTTCCTTTCGCTACTACTCTTCCTTTGGTAGATTGAGGGGAGCTGCAAGTCAAAGGGGCCACCGTAGGAGTACCAGAGGTGGAAAACAGTGTACTCGAGGTGCCAAGGCTGCTCGGGCAGTTGCCTCTTTGCCCTCAAGCACTGCCGCAGCTGCTTCAGCTCAGTCATGAGGCCATGTCCCATGGTTCGCCGGTTGGGGGAAGGCTGGCGCAGCATCTTGTAGAATGGCGTGCCATTACTTCAGACGTGTGGGTACTGGAGATCATAGCCCACGGCTACTGTCTTCCTTTCCGGCAGAGGCCTCACGACAATCCGCCAGGGAATCTCTCTTTGAAGAGTCTGAATCCACTCCTTGCGCAGGAAATCAAATTCCTGCTGGAGAAAGGCGCCATAGAACTGGTGCCTGCAGCGGTGATGAACAAGGGATGGTATTCCCCATATTTTTTTATCCCAAAAAAAGACGGGGGATTGAGACCCATCATGAACTTGCGTGGTTTGAACAAGCTCCTCAGGAAGGACAAGTTCAAGATGGTTGCTCTCTCTCAAGTCCTCCAGGCCCTTCAACTTCAGGACTGGTTGGTGTCTCTAGACATCAAGGACGCTTACTTTCATGTGCCGATTCATCCCAAGCACAAGAGGTACCTGAGGTTCGCGGGTGGCAACCCGCATTTTCAGTTTCGGGCCCTGCCATTCGGATTGACCTCCGCCCGAGGGTCTTCACCAAGCTCATGGTGGTTGTGGCAGCGTATCTCAGGAAAGGGGGGATTCACGTCTACCCCTACCTGGACGATTGGTTGATCAGGGCACACTCTCCGAGGCAAGTCCTGGATCATCTGTCAGTCACCTGCCACTCCCTTCACAAGCTGGGCTTCTCCCTCAACTTAAAGAAGTCCCACTTGACACCTACCCAGCGGCTCCAGGACATCGGAGCAGTGCTCGACACATCACTGGGGCAGTGTTCGCCTCCCCAGGTGAGGGCTCATCAAATTCTGCAGATGGTGCACAAGTTTCGACATGCCCAGAGTCTCCCGGCGTTAGAGTTCTTGAGGTTGCTCGCCTCATGGCATCCTGCATTCTTCTGGGGCCAGGGGCCAGGTTGCAGATGAGATCTCTGCAATGGGCTCTCAAGCTGCAGAGGTCGCAGTACTCTGGCAGGATGTCGGACACTGTTCAGGTGCCGCCCTTGGTCGGCCAGGATCTTCTGTGGTGGGCCGTCTAAGGCAATCTGATGAAGGGGGCTCCATTTTGGCTACCCTGGCCAGAGGTGACGGTCGTGATGGACGCATCCCTCACGGGATGGGGAGCTCATGCCAAAGAGTTGACAGTCAGTGGTCGTTGGTCTCTGTCGGAGTCCAGACTCAATATCAATCTGTTAGAGTTGAGGGCCATTAGGCTAGCTCTGAAGGCTTTTCTGCTGTCTGTGCGATGGAAGAATGTCCTGATTCTGACGGACAATACAGTGACCATGCACTACTTCAACAAAAAGGGGGGGGCAGGGTCTCTCCCTCTGAGCAGAGAGGATATGCAGCTCTGGTTCTGGGCCATTCAGCAGGAAATTTCGATCTCGACAGTTCATCTGGCCGGAGCCGAAAACGTGGCAGCGGAGCCTTAGGGGATGCGTTCGTAGTGGAGTGGTCCTTCCCACTGGTGTACACGTTTCCTCCAGTCCCCGTCATTCCGCAAGTGCTGCGGAGGTTACGGAGATTCGGTTCCGAATGATCCTCATTGCTCCGGCATGGGCCAGGAGAACGTGGTACCCGGACCTTCTCGACATGTCCATCTGCCCTCCATGCCGTCTTCCCTACCGAGACGATCTGCTCTCACGGGAGGGGGGGTCAGGTTCTCCATCCAGAGGTCAAGTCCCTCAACCTTCATGCTTGGCTTCTGAAAGGTTGAGGTATAAGGATTGGGACCTCCATGAAGACGTGATGGAGGTGTTGCTTTCGGCCAGAAGGCCCGCAACAAAGTCCCTGTACCGTTGCCGTTGGAGAAAGTTCTGCGACTGGTGCAGGGTTAAGAATGTGGATCCTTTTTCATGAGCCATTCCTGTGGTTCTGTCTCTTTTGCTTTCGTTAGCCCACAAGGGCCTGCAAGTGGGTACCACAAAAGGTTACCTGGCGCGCTGTCCATATTTAAGCGCTCGTCTGAGGAGTGTTCTTATTTTAAAATTCCTTTGATTTCTCAGTTTCTGAAAGGGCTCACTAATGTGTTCCCACCATCACCTTTCCAGGTGCCCGGTTGGGATTTGAACCTGGTTCTAAACTATTGGGAGCTCCGTTTGAGCCTTTGCATTCTTGTCCTTTGAGACTGTTGACCTTGAAAACTGTATTTTTAGTTGCAGTCACTTCCGCTCGCAGAGTGAGTGAGTGAGTTGCAGGCACTTTCCGTTAAGCCACCCTTCACAGTGTTCCATAAGGACAGGGTTGTCCTTAGGGTTCGTCCTTCTTTTCTTCCGAAAGTTCTGTCGGAATTTCATTTAAGCCAGAAGGTCATTCTTCCGGCGTTCTATTCTCCTCCGCATCCTGGTAAGGAAGAGGAGAGGCTCCATAGGTTGGATCCTAAGAGAGCTTTAAGTTTCTACATATCACACATTATCTGGGTCAGAGTGGACGATCAGCTCTTTGTAGGATATGCTGGAAGGCGTTTGGGACAAGCTGTTACTAAACAAACTTTGTCTAGGTGGATTATCTTGACAATTTCTGTTTGTTACCGCTTGGCGGATAAGGACCCTTCGGTAGGCTTACGGGCCCATTCTACTAGGGGTGTGGCTGCCTCTACTGCCCTGCAGAGGGGTGTTCCCATTCGTAACATTTGTGAAGCAGGCACATGGGCCTCTGTCCATACTTTTGTAAAACACTACTCCCTGGATTCTATCCATGGGCAAGACTTAGCCTTTGGCAAGCCGGTCCTCTATTCTGCAATTTAATTGGGCATTCTAAAATTCTAAATTCTTTTCCCACCTTACGTTGGTACTGCTTTGGGAGTCTGTCATAGATGTGGAATACGTCGGAGGAACCAATCCCTTCGAAGAACAAGTTACTTTCTTACCTGGTAACGTTCTTTCGATGGGATGTTCCGACGACGTATTCCACATCGTTCCCTCCCTACCTGCCCCTCTACAGAATTTCTTATGCGATTGCAGCTTTCGTTTCCGCAAGGCTTTCTGTAGTCAACTGAGGCTACGGGCGTCGTGCGTCCTACTTATAACATCCGGTGACGTCGGCTCGACGGAGGTCCCTCGAGGACAACGTATCAACGTCATCGACGCAGGACGCAGATGCCGAAAATTTTCCGAAGCAGCACAGCTGTGGTGATTACCTGTCATAAAGAACCCATCGAAAGAAGGTTACCAGGTAAGAAAGTAACTTGTTCTTCTCCGTCACCTTTCAACCCTAGTTACCTTCCATCAGCTCCCCAAAACCACCATTTCCATTTACCTCCACTCCCACCAAACAAAACACCATGGGCCTCATTAGGAGCTTGGCGGTAGCCATGGTGCTATTAGCGCCATGGCTGCCTCCAAACCCGTGTCCGGGTAGTCGGAATGGGGACTTACCGGGTCATTCCATCCTTGGAGGACCCGGTAAGTCCTTATTCTGAAAACCATTCCCCATTCCCATTCGAGCCCCCATAGGGCTCAATGGGAATGGGGAAGGAGCTAATAACAGGCCCGCAAATAGCAGGCCCGTTATTAGCTCCCTGGTCCCTTAGCGTACTCGTAATGAGGCGCCATGTCTTTCTTGGCCGGGCTGGTGATGCTTCCTCCTCTGCGAAGACTGAGCAGCAATGCCCCCAGTCTTTGTTTAACCTCAGATGGCATGCCCTCAACAATGCCACCCTGAACACTGTGCCTACTCCCAGCAGGTCTCAGGGGGAGGTGCTTGTGTTCCTGCCATCTTGTTGTGAAAGACGGGGCCCTCCCCCTCCAGAATACTGAAGCAAGGAATAGGACTCTTTGGGCCTCATTACGAGTATGGAGGTAGTCATGGTGCTATTAGCGCCATGGCTGCCTCCATACCGGGCTTCAAGACCGGGTTCTTGCAATGAGGACTTACCGGGCCATTCCGACATAGGAGGACCCGGTAATTCCTCCTTGCAGGAACCCATCCCCATTGAGCCCGATAGGGCTCAATGAGAATGGGGAGGGAGGTAATAACGGGCACATTACAAATGGCCCATTATTAGCGCCCTCTTCCCCTCGCGGGACCCGGAAAGGACGCAGTGTGATTAAATGAATTGCCGAGAATCACACGCTTTGGTTAAGTTGTAAAGCCAGAATTTGAAGCTAGTCTGAAATGTATATACTTGACCACGCATCTTCCAAGCTCATGGTACAAATATGTGATGTTGAAATTTGGTTTTGAATACCTAAAATAATACTCAATTTTTTTACAATTACTGTAAACAGTCATATGATAAACCAACCTGACAATGTATACAAAAAAGAGTAAGGGAGTCATTTAGTTTTGAATCCTAAATTGTATAGAAGGGACCACTACTGTTTGCAGTTTTTTACAAAAGGGACTTGCATACAATTTTAATTGTTTCCACCAAGTACTGGTAAAGTAAAAAATAAAACGCTGGTAAATATCGCCTTTGATCTTCACTTTTTCAATTAACGATTTTGGAAGCCATCCACAATGGCTTCTTTTGGCATCTGCCTGCTTTTACCAGGGTGCAAAAGTCAGGTGGATTCCAAAGGAACCCTTTCCACCAACATAAAAATACATGCTGGTGAAGATCTAATTCAGCAGGGGGGCCCTGTAAGAGCAGACAAACTTGTTAAATCCGATCTGCTCGCCTGCCAAATCATACCAACTCCTGCAGTGCATAAAAAGTGGCGATAAATGCTTTTAGCGCCACGTTTTCCACTTCACTTGACTTGGAAAATGGCCGCCTATGACTGTAGACTGTAGGTTTATTTTCCCCATCCTAATGAAAGCCTACAAGCTCCAGCATAGAAATTAATGAAAAATCTCATAAGACACTAAGTGAAATGAAATGCGTGACATGGTCATTGTTTCACGCAGCTTGTTCTGCATCCCCTTAATTTCTAATCACCCAACAATCACACCTCATATAATTCTAAGAAAAAAAGCGACAACAATGGTCACAGCCAGTTAGCTTTTCACATCTCTAATCACTTCCTGTTGCAAATAATCTGCCTGTGACACACATTAAAAAGATAAGTTCTCACTGGGGGGCCTGTGCAGCCGTCGCAGTTTGTATTTGATGGGAGAGAGGCTGAGCAGGGGTGAGGGGGAATGGGTGTGTGTCCCTTGTCCAAATGTTAAATCCACCTCTGATTGCCCTCTTTAGGAAATATTTAAATACTGTTGTTTAGTTTCAAAAGATGTACACCTTCTTATACTACTTATACTTCGCCCACAACATTAAAGAAAACGCTCTTCATTATTGAGGGGCGGGGGGGGGGGTGGAAACAATCCTCCCATCCCGCTCCTCCTCCCCATCACTGGTGAGGTCCCACATCAAATAATTGCGATTTCCAGCACTGCCTAAACACCCAGCACCCAGGATTTACATCATACCTTCCAAACAAGACCCACAATGCACATGATGCATTCTGTTTGCATGCACACTCTGTTAAGTTACTCAAACAGTATGAGGTTACCAATTCAGTGCTTATCAGTTTGAATCATGAAAGGTTCTGACAGTTCAGGCTAGGTTTACACACAGACCAAGATACATTCTTTGTAGGTCAGAACTGGCAAATACGCACACGAAGATCATCTGAAACTTGTCCATACTTGCAATCCTAGCCTTATCATTTTCAGGTAGGGCTTTGTTAACCAACTCGTTGAGGTTCAGGTTGATTCCCTAGGCATAGTAAACAAGGCACCCACATCTGGGCATACACACTTTCACTTAGGGAGATAAACTGAAACCAACAAGCATTAGCAAAGCAAACAGCTTGGGCTTTTGTTTAGGCATGGCTAGGCATTTATCTGCCATAAGGGTAGTACCTGACCATAACATGGGAAAATGTGAAAGTACCTGGGCATATGATGTCATTGCCTGACAAATGTCTGTTTAATACCCACCCAAAATTGCTGGCTTTGCGATTGCTTGTTTGACAGTACGGAACAGTGGCATTCACACAGATATTGCCTATAAAATCAACTGGCTGAAGACACACATTAAGATATTTCTATCACACAAGGAGCTTGTTTACAGAGGCAATTAAGTAATTAAACGCTCAAAAGAATGCTCGGCTATAACACTGGCAGGTCTATAGAGTACAAAGATTGGTATTACTTGGTGATAGAGCTTGCTCAAGGAGTCCCCAAAGTGTACGTTTTGGTAGTGAGGAGCAGGTAGTTGGTAGTAATTCCATAGGCTTTCACATAGCAATGGCTAGTCATTGGGTGGGTAAATGACCAAACACGCCCATAGGATGTGTGTTTCTCCTCACATTCCATCTCCATCCTATCTGTGTTCCACTGCAATAGTTCTGGCTTACACCTAGTAGGCGAAACTAAAAAAGGATGGATGCAAGTCTCTGAATAAATCATAACCCCCAGCATTGCTCTGGTCAGCCTTCCATACCATTGTCTGCAAATCAGCCATGGCCCTGCCACTAATATGAGCAGCCCTGCCCAAACTGCTAGACCACAAGGCCTAGAAATGCCTGTGGTTGGTGGGTTCCAGTGCAGAGGATACATAGCATAGCAACTGAGACTGAACTGCACCTTTTGGTGGCAGAACCAAGAGTTATTTGCTAATGGCTTGTCTTCTTCTGTAATGGCACAGACACGAAGTGGAGGGGTGGGAAAGCCCCGAATATAACAGCAAGAGCTCTGGTTCAGGGGAAATCCTGACGCTCAAGAAACGAAAGAGTCCAGAAATGTGACAAAAACCACGGTTTATTAAGAGGTCTCACAAATAGGGACAGACATAGATATCTCAGGGTTTCCAATGCTTTCTCACTATTCAAACGGTTGACATCAGAAATGACCTGGTTTTCCACAATAACCCAAGGTAGACTGGGGTTGATTAGTGGGGTAAACTAGCATCTATATGGGGTTAGTGCTCTGATTGGTAATACTTTATCTGGTGTCTCCACCTGCGACCACCTCCTAAATGTTGCATATAAAGGTATGCCAGGTTAGTGAATTATAATGATGAAACAAAGTGTGAACTGGCGCAGGAGACAAGCACAGATTGGTCAGTGAGGGTCTTCTCAGCCATGATACCTTAGATGATTACCAGCACATGAGCAACAATTCAAGGTGATGAGAAAAGCCCCAAAGGTGCTGTCAGTACCAATAAGGTTACCATCTCCGATCCTTTAGGCCTTGAGTCAGGACTTTGGGATTTCAACCTAGTATTATTTTGTATCGCCTGTCTTAAGCTGGATAGGAACGACAGTCTGTCTGGCTCGAATGAATAGGCTTTGTCCTCCAGTCTGATCACATGTGTAGAGACCATTGGCTTGATTTTCCTGCTCAACATTTATGAGGATTTTTAGCATTTATACATGCAGATGCCATACCTCACCTGTCTTCAAGGGGCTTGTTCAACCTATCTTTCAGTCACTTTCAGTCTGATGTGGTGTCTATGTCCTTCCAGCAACATTTGTTTCTCTCCTAATCTAAGAAGACTGTATCTTGTGTCTGTCCTCGTGTGGACCTCCAGGTGCCAATGTGAAGCTCTCCTTGCCTTGATAGCCTTATGTACACCGCATGAACAGTCTGGTCTGCGGTTTCCTGCTAAATCAGTAAGTCAGGCCTCTCCCTGCATTCTTGAGCCTTCTCTATGCTTTCCATTCATTCCAATGTGGCTGCATCTTCTATTTTGATTTTTATGGCTACTAATGTTAACTGCGTTCAGCAAGCAGTTATATGTATTCTTGTGTGACTTGCGTTTCAGTGTCTAAGAGCAGTTTAACGTAGGTGTTTGCGTTGCTTCATGCAGGGATGCATGCGTGTTTCATATCTAACGCATCTATGTCTTGGTCCTGGTCATGAGGTCTTTGGCTCTCTGCACGGTCGCTGTCAATCCAATTGCTCCATTGTCTGCAAGTTTATCTCCTCTACGACCTCATCAGAGTAGGGTTTGTATGGTTATCTGAGTGATTAGCGTTTCTTGCATCTGTGGTACAATGATGATGGGGCGTTGAGGGTCAGGAACGAAGGACACCTTTCATTTCTGTAATGCTCAGATGCGAGCAGGACAGGGGTGACAAGGGCCACATTCATCTGTCTCTCTTCAGACATACTAAAGAATTATGGCATGGAATGTTGTGCAGAGCAATGATGGTAGTAATATTGAATTGAAAGCCTTACATCTATCCCTTTTTGATTTTACTAGTCTCCCCTCCGGAATTACATTTTTGTTACTACCAACCTTATTTTTTCTCTTCTACTTAAGTTGTTAATGCAGCAGAAGATATATTTTCAATGTAATTTGTAAGGGCCCTCCGTCGATTGATGCACCTTCTGCAGAAATCTGTTTGCAAGCAACATCATGTGTCCTTTATTGTTTGATATAGTTAAGCATTTTATTAGGCATGATGTGAAAAAAACCATGTTCCCCCAAAAAATAAAAATACTTTAAGTTACAGAAACCAACTTTGTGATTTTAGGTTTGAGAAAATAGTTGTAGGCAGCCTGCTTATGATATATGATATGATAGGTTATTTATAACGTGCTTAATACCCAGAGTTTTCTAAGCACGGACCCAGGGATCGAACCTGTGTTGCTCCGTGTCGTCTTGCTTTCAAGGCAAGCACGTTGCCCCTGAGCGATCCTCGTGAGCTGAATTAGTGTGCTACTTAAAGGCGTGAATGGCCCTTCATCTCCCTGGTAATTTTTGCTATCATGGCTGTGGGGCATAGATCATTGTACAGGGCAAACAAACAAATTCTCGTTGTGCCTCCCTCAGTGCAGCCTCTCAGAATGATAATCTCTCTGTCAGCCGTTCACCGAGCCAGAGAAGAGAACACGATGCAGACGCTCTGAGCAAGCAGAGCACAGTCTCCCATGAGTGGGAGTTAGCTCGGGAAGTCATTCTAGAGATCTTTGCCCTTTGGGAAACCCCTCATGTGGATCTGTTTGCGTCCAGTATCAACAGAAAATTCGACCTATTCTGCTCCAGGGAATTTCCTCAGAGAGGACCTCTGGAAGACGTGTTTGTGGTGGACTGGAAATGTCCACTCCTATACCCTTTCCCTCCAGTCCCCGTCATTCCTCATGTCATCAGAAGGTTGAGGAAGTTCGGGAAAGCCATGATACTGGTTGCTCCGGATAGGGCCAGGAGGAAGTTGGACCACAGAACCTCTGAACATGTCCATCTGCCCTCCAATTCATCTACCCCAGAAATCAAAAATCAGAACCTTCATGCCTGGTTTCTGAGACGTTAAGATACAAAAACTGGGATCTCCATGAAGATGATGTTGCTTTAGGCTAGAAGACCAGCAACAAAAGCACTATACTGCTGCCTTTGGAACACATTTTGAAGCTGGTATAGAGCTAAAGATATTGATCCTTTAACTTGTGACACACTACTGTATTATCTTTTCTGTTAAACCTGGCCCACCAAGGGCTACTGCTGTCTACTGCCAAAGATTACCTGGCAGTGCTATCTATTTTCAAGCCCATGCCAGAACAAGGCTCTTACTTTAAGGTTCCCGTTGTTATGCAGTTCCTCAAGGGACTAACAGATATTTTCCACTGCTCCCTTCCATACTTGCGGCTTGGGATCTTAACTTGGTCTCAAATTACCTAATGGTTGCTCCATTTGACCCTCTTCATTCCAGTTCACTTAGGTCAGCGACTCTAAACACTATTTTTCTGGTCGCTATCACTTGTGTCCACAGAGTGAATGAGCTTCAGACGTTATCGTGCAAACCTCCCTTCACCATGTTTTCAAAGTAGAAAGTTGTTTTGAGGGTTCGCCCCTCCTTCTTTCCCAACGAGGTGTCGGAAGTTCATCTGGCACACAAAATAGTTTTACCGCTTTTTACCCACCTCCTCATCCTTCCGAGGATGAAAAGCGGTAACATCGGTTGAATCCTAAAGAAGCTCTAAGCTTCTACGTAAGCAGACTAACATTAGACAAGACAAACAACTTTTTGTTGGTTTTATTGGACAGAAATTAGGTCAGGCTTTCACCTAGCAGACTGTTCCGATGGATCATTTTGTGCATTTCAGAATGCTATTCATTAGCTGGGAAGGATGTCCCTGATAATATAAGGGCACATTCTACCAGGAGGTGGCAACTACTTCAGCCCTACAAAGAGGAGTACTGGTGCAGGGTATATGAAATGCCACAACTTTGTCTTCGTTGCACACCTTAAAGCATTACTGCCTAGGTTCCTTGTCGGGACAGGGCGCTAGATGTGGGAAAGCTGTTGTTCACAGCATAAACCAATAACAAAATTCTTTAGAATCACATCCATTTACAAAATTCTATAGGAGTCTATCAAAGATGAGGAATCTGTGGAAGGACACAAACCATTAGAAAAACAAATTACTTGCCCCAGTAATGTTCTTTCGACTGGATGTTCCTCCCATGGATTCTTCCTCCCCTTCCCAACCTTACCCCTCTGACTATGGGTGACTTGTGTTAATTTAGACCTTCCTCTCTTTCAGCGCCTATTTTTTTTTTTTTTTAATACTCCAGTTGACTCTGCAAGAAGAGGGGAAAAATCTTGAACTGAGGGAACGGACGCGCTCGTGCTATTTATACCAACATTGATGTCAAGTCCGAGTGCAGGAATGGAAGCCGCTGAGGTACTTTCAGCTCAATGATGCACGGCGCCCTCTGCTGTCAAAGTTTCCAAAGCTGCAAGTGGTATATCGAAGACGCAGAATCTGTGGTAGGATATTCCAGTAGAAAAAACATTACCAGGGGTAAGTAATTTGTTCTACTATGTGTGCATAATTAAAAGTACTTTTATGCAAACAAGAATGGTATCATATCATATGATATGGCATTTATAATGTGCCTGTACACAAGTGTTTCTAGGTGTGACAGACAAGGAGGGGGAAACAAGGGAGGACAAAATAACGATCTTACAAGGCCATGTGACATTCAGATCGAGCAAGTGCCGGGGAAGAGGGAAGGGGAGAAGTGCCAGGGTTTGTTCGAGTGAAGCTTGATTGATGTATTCCTTTAAAAAAAAAAAGAATTTCAAAAGTAATCCAGATGTGGGAATTTACTTTCAAAGTAGAATATATATATATTTCTGAGGCTTGTGGAATCTGCTTAGATCACATGCTGTGCATAGGCCGACATCTAGTGGAAGCTGCGGAGTATTACAGTTTGTTTTTCGAAGTCGAAAAATGGGCGTCGACACAGGGCGTGCCAGTAATACTATCCCTAGTGTGACGTCCCCTGTACCCATGATCCCTCACGCGTCTAGGATCCCCAGATTGTTTTTTTCCGCCATTCTGGTCGGAAGCACTTCATCGGAGTTCCCTGGCTTTGCCATATTTTCACTCTAAACTAATTCTAATTTGCCCCGTTTGGCCAACCTTTCGTCGATCAACATCTCGACGCCGAACCGGGGAGGAGATCAACGTCGAATACCCGACGGATTGGGCCTTGAGGCTTCCGCCTTGGCTCGGGCCTGGGCCGCTGGCCTCGGCCCTGCAAGTAGGGAGAGTGGGGGTGGTACACTTCCACACTCGACACCTTATTACCTACACACACTTGCCCGCTGCCCACAGGCGCGTATGGAGGGTACGCCCTTTCAGTTTTGCCCCAAGTGTAATAAGAAATACCCTTGGGTAGATAAGCACGCTACGTGCAACCTTTGCCTACCCAGAGACCACCCCGAGACGGGTTGCAGGGCCTGTAGCAGGTTTAAGGCAAAAACTCTTAAGGACCGCTCCACCAAGCGTTGGGCCCACCACGCCAAGCTAGCAGCTATGGAGGCGGAGGGTACCTTCAGCGACGGCAGCGACGCCGAACTTTCGGACGGCGAGGGCACCAAGGCGTCGAAGGACAGCCGAACGCACGTCCCCGGCCTCGGAAGGTCGTCCGTCCCGGCGACTATGGGGAAGTCCCCCGGCGACAAAAGCGTTACACATACACACGCTAAACACAAAAAATCCACCCGAGATTCGACGCCGTCGAAACCTCGGAAAGAGGCACAGAAGGAGCGGTCCGAAAGGACGTCCTCTGGGCGGTCCCGGTCGAGGTCGCCGCACGACGTCAGGCAAGCCTCCACACTTGCACAGAGTGCCTCAACCATTAATATCCCGGAAGATCAATCGTCCGGAGACGAACACGACTTCCACCCCCAGACTGCACCCCAGGAAAAGGGTACATTACTTGGGAGTAAAGAGGGGCCAGTTTCGAAGGCTAGTTCGAAAGACAGGGATTCCACCTCCGATCCTCGACGCCAGGCGTCGAAAGATAAGGGAAAGGGGAAACACACTTCCACCCACGGGGAAGGGGGTAAACAGCAAAGGAAACAACCCTTGCAGTCCTCCACTACAAAAGAACTGACCAAGTCTTCTCAGGGCCAATCCATAGAAAGTCCCAGCGAGGTCACCCCAAGCTCAAAACTCTGGTCATGCGAGGACATTGACAGAGTAATGTCAAGGATGTCTTCCTTGGCGAATTTTTTCGAAAGACACCCTGAACAACTCCTAGCTTTAAACCCTCAGGAACATTCTCCCTCAGGGTCAAGGGACCCTATCCCCTCAAATAAAAGACCCCGGGTCGAGACACCATTTAGGCCTTTAGACCCCATCGAGGTCCAACCCTATTCTTACCTCTTCCCTACAGACCAAAGAAACTCTTCCCTTATAGAAGGTCAGGAAATTGACACGCCAGAAGATCCTGCAGGATCAGATTATTACGGCGAAGACGAAGACGAGGATGAGCCAGAAAATAGCCCAGATATTTTCAGAATGGACTCACCAGTCGAAAGGGAAGCCCCAGTGTCTGACTCCCCAATAGATAATCAGCCCCTCTTGAATGAACTGCTCTTTCGGGCAGCTAACCACTTCCACATAGACACACAAGGTGTCCAGGAAGAAAGGGACTTTGCGGAAGAACTAATAGGGGAAAGGAAGCCAGTAGCCCAGACCATTCCCATCCTAAAATCTGTTCAACGCAGAATAGCACCATCCCTTGTCAACCCAAACCTGACAAGACCTGTAAATCCGAGAGTGGAGAAGCTGTTTAAAGCAGCCCAGTCGGACCCCCTATATATTAGAGGTCAACTTAAGCCAGACTCTCTAGTAGTAACCAACACCCGCAAAAGAGCTGGTACACCATTATCTTCCTCTGAGGCTCCCCCCGACAAAGAAAGTAAAAAACTTTATGGTTTTGGCAGGAAAGTAGCTTCCACGGCAGCCTACCAAGCCAGAATCGCGAATTCCACCACACTGTTGGCTAGCTACAACTGTCACCAGTGGGAAGAAGTGGCAGCACTAATAGACTCTGCTCCCGAACCCCTTAAAAGCCAGCTAGCTCGCATTTGTGCGGAAGGAAGGAACGTGTCAGGCTGCACTGTAAAAGCAACTCTGGACGCCGCTGACAATGCGGGTAGACTTATAGCAGAGGGGACTGTCATCAAAAGGCATGCTTGGTTGAGGCAGTCGGGATTCAAAGCAGAAACACAAGCTGCGCTCTTAGACAAACCAGTGGAAAGTGATCTCCTGTTTGGGAAGGCAGTCGAGGACGCTCTAAAAAACGCTAAGGAAGAATTCGACACCCTCAAATCCCTTGGCCAGTTAACTACCAAACCACCTAACCAAAGAGGGAATGGCAATTTTCATCGCCCCCGCGGCCAAAATTCCAATAGAGGAAATAGCTACTCCCACACCCAGGGTACACAGTGGAACACCAGCTCACAACAGTCTACCCAGGCGTATGGTAGGGGTAGTAAAAGAGGACGTGGTAGAGGCAGAGGCAGCCCCAGTAAAGGAGGAGGCACGCCTCCACCAAAGCAGTGACGCTCAGTTCAGGGTCCCTTCCCATGCAACCCCAGTAGGGGGACGAATATCAAGTTTCACCCAGGCATGGGAAGGGATAACTTCCGACAGATGGGTGCTGTCAACAGTATCCAATGGGTACTGCATAGAACTACTGCAACGTCCCCTAAACCATCCTCCAAGACAAAAAGTCCACTCTTTACAACATCAGAAAATCCTCCTCGAGGAGATCGCCATTCTGCTAGAAAAGGACGCGATAGAACTCGTCCCGGGACACCAGGTAAACAAGGGTATCTATTCAACTTACTTCCTTGTGCCAAAGAAAGATTTAACAATGCGCCCAGTTTTAGACTTACGGCCTGCCAACAAGTATGTCAAGCCACAAAAATTCCGTATGACCACACTACAAGAGGTAATCCCACTCCTAAAAAAGGGGGATTACATGGCAACCTTGGATATGAAAGATGCCTATTTTCATATTTCCATGCTCCCGGCGCACAGAAAATACTTGCGCTTCAAGGTAGACAGTCGCCACTACCAATTCAAGGTACTGCCCTTCGGGATAGCTTCTGCACCAAGGGTATTCACCAAGGTACTGGCGGTGGCAGCTGCACACCTACGCAGGGAGGCAATCCCAGTGTACCCTTATCTGGACGACTGGCTCATAACGGGGGAAACCCCAGGAATCTGCAGGTCAAACATTCAGAGGACCATCGACCTCCTCCACGAATTAGGCTTCTCCATCAACGAGAAAAAGTCAAGTCTGGTGCCAAGCACCTCAAAACAGTTTCTAGGAGCTATCCTAGATACTCAGAAAGGATTGACCTTCCCTTCGGAAGAGAGAATTCGGAACATACTTCTGCAAATTCCGCATTATCAGTCAGGTCAACAGATAACAGTACGCAAAGCTATGCGGTTACTCGGCATGATGGCGTCATGCATTTACCTGGTCCCCCACGCGCGTCTGCGCATGCGTCCCATGCAGGAATGGTTGGCGAAACAGTGGTCTCAGGCAAGTGGTCAGTGGGACGATCTAGTGGTCGTTTCGCCAACACTTGTACAGAACCTACACTGGTGGACAAGAGAGAATCTCGCAAAGGGGAAACCCTTTTACGATCCCGAAGTACAGGCAGTGGTAACTACAGATGCATGCCTGACGGGGTGGGGAGCTCACCATCTCCACCACACAGCTCAGGGTCTCTGGTCTCACTCAGTAGCCAAGAACCACATCAATCTGCTAGAGCTTCTGGCAGTATTCCGAGCGCTGCAGGCGTTCGAGCCCCATCTACTAAACTTGTCGGTGCAGATCAGGACGGACAGCACGACAGCCATGTTCTCTCTGAACAAGCAAGGAGGGACTCGTTCGCCAAATCTGTCCAAGCTTGCCCAGAAAATATGGAGATGGGCACTCAGACGGAACATCTTCCTGTCATCGCAACATGTTCCAGGGGAGCTCAATTCCCTAGCGGATGCTCTAAGCAGAGACTCCCTCCCAGAAGAACACGAATGGGTCCTTCACAGAGACGTAGTAGAAGATCTCTTCTCTCAGTGGGGTTTCCCCACTATAGACCTATTCGCCACAAGCGAAAACAAACAATGCCCAGGATTTGCATCCAGGTTCCCACAACCGGACTCCCAGGGGAATGCCCTGTGGATGAACTGGTCAGGGATGTTTGCGTACGCTTTCCCACCAACTCCTCTCATCAGGAAGGTGGTGTACAAGATGAACAAGGAATCGATGACGCTCATCCTAGTTGCTCCCATGTGGGCGAGACAACCATGGTTTCCACACCTACGCAGGATGGCGGTATGCGAGCCCATCAGACTCCCAGCCTGGTACAACCTTCTGTCCCAGCAACAAGGTCAAACAGTGCATCAGGAACCCAACTCTATGAACCTAGCAGCATGGCTCCTGAAGTCATAGAGTTTGGACATCTCAAATTACCACAGAGGTGTATGGACATTCTAAAAGAGTCTAGGAAACCAAATACAAGGCACTGTTACTTTGACAAGTGGAAAAGATTCGTTATCTGGTGCCAGTGTAAACAAATCAACCCGGTTGATTGCACTCCTTCCAACGTTGTAACATACATGCTCCACCTGCTGGATGCAGGGTTGGTTTTTAACTCTCTGAAAGTACACCTGGCAGCCCTCTCAGCCTACACCACATCCCATAACAAGGTTTCGTGGTGGAAAGTACCAGTGGTTAAAGCCTTCATGGAAGGAGTAAAGAGACTTCACCCTCCTATCTCGAACCCACCGCCAGGATGGGATCTCAATGTGGTGCTATCTAAGCTCATGGGGCCCCCCTTCGAACCCATGCATAAAAGTAGTCTCAAACACCTGACTTATAAAACGGCCTTCTTAGTAGCCATTACCTCCATAAGAAGGGTCAGTGAAATTCAGGCTCTGTCAGTGCAAGATCCTTTCTTTACTATCCACAAGGACAAACTGGTTTTACGCACACACCCTAGATTCTCACCAAAATTCATATCCAAGTTCCATGTAAACCAGTCCATCGAGCTTCCGGCTTTCTTCCAAAACCCACAAAGCTCAGCTGAGGTGAAACTACACACCCTAGATGTGCGTAGGGCGGTCTTATACTATGTAAATAAAACCAGACCGCTAAGGAAAACAGATCAACTGTTTGTCTCCGTAGCTACAGGCAGAGAGGGAGATCGCGTCTCTAAGGGCGCTATCTCAAAGTGGATTATCAACTGTATACAGCTGTGTTACTCTCTTTCTGAAAAAACTCTGCCTTTTACGCCAAGGGCCCACTCTACCAGAGGCATTGGGGCCACTCTGGCTTTCATTGCAAATGTTCCCCTTCACACCATTTGCAAAGCAGCTACTTGGAGCTCTATTCACACTTTTACTCAGCATTACTGCATTGACACTCATTCCAAGGCAGATACACAAGTGGGACAAGCGGTTCTAAGACACCTGTTTGCTCATGACCCTTCTCACATCCCACCTCCTTCTTCTGGTACTGCTCGCTAATCTATGCACAGCATGTGATCTAAGCAGATTCCACAAGCCTAAGAAGGGATACATTACTCACCGTAATCGTATTTCTGATGCTTGTATCTGCTTATATTCACATGCGACCCACCCTTCCTCCCCTCCGAGAGAAGGCGCATGGTTGCTTGTAGTCTTACCTTTCTGTCTATCTGCTTGGACTATCTGTACTCACGCTACTCCTCATGCTACCTCATGTCAGGAAAAACACAATCTGGGGATCCTAGACGCGTGAGGGATCATGGGTACAGGGGACGTCACACTAGGGATAGTATTACTGGCACGCCCTGTGTCGACGCCCATTTTTCGACTTCGAAAAACAAACTGTAATACTCCGCAGCTTCCACTAGATGTCGGCCTATGCACAGCATGTGAATCTAAGCAGATACAAGCATCAGAAATACGATTACGGTGAGTAATGTATCCCATATATATATATATATATATATATATATATATATATATATATATATATATAAAAATTACACAGCCACAGTAGTGGCTGTGTAGTTATGGTTAAGTTGCTAATCCCATAGGAAGAGCACTTTTTGGGCGGCTTATAACTTCGCTCCCCCTGGACGAATGCACACCAAACTTTGCAAAAAAAAAGTATATGGCGCACTCTGAATTTTTTGCAAAGTATGGTGAGGTTTGGTCCAGGGGGGGAAAAGTTAAAGGGGGGTCCCAAAATTTATTTTTTTCCCATAGACTGAATGGGGGAAAAACTTTGCGCAGGCCTACAGCCCAAACCGCCGGACTAATTTTCACCAAATTTATGGCAGGAGCAGCGGCTTTGTGCCAAAAGCGTGCTTTTGTAAATTTGGTGAACAAACGATCAAAAAGTAGGTCTAAAAAAATTAGTGATATCTATGTCTGCTCCGCGGACACACTTCCCTGTTCGCTCCGTGGGCAAGATATCGATTGGCTAATTGGTCGCGTCATGTCCGCGCACTTGTGACACGTTCGCTGATTGGATGATGAAGAGCTTGAAGTGCGTCAGATTGTTCTGATGCACCCGCCATCTTGGATCCGTGTTTTGGTGTCCGCGGACATTGCCGCAAAAACATATTAAAAAACACAACATTGCACTTGTTACACTTATCAAATACTGTATGGGGAGTTGAGGGTTGATGAGGATGGGATGGGATATGGCAGCAAGAAGCAAAAAACTGGTGTTTTTTTGTCACGAAAGTCATACGGTACATTTGGAGGTGTTCCACAATATAATGTGCGTAAAGTACAGGCGAAGGACTAATGTGTCTGTGTTAAAATGTATTTAAAATAATAATGGAGTCAGACTGCCGCCCCCTAGAGTCTGGCCCTGCACGTGTATGAGAATAACAGTTCTCATGGATGCGGTGAGCCATGTTGTTGCAAAGTGAGAATGTATTTAGATTCTGAATGAAGGTCACCAGCTTTGAATTTTTCGTTGCGAGCTAAGGAAGCCCACGCATGGGACACAAAGTATAAGGTTCAATTGTTTTTTGACCTTGAGAGAGAGGGACCATTCCATAAGGAATGCAATGAGAGGAGGTTTGTAATAATGAACATTTGATAAGGTTATGCATTCCAAAAGTGTGTAAGGAACATGTAAATTCTGTTCATGAAGAATCTTTGGTGCGAGCGCAGTGAGCGTTACGGTCTGACTTACGCCAAGAGAATGGAATGGTGAATATAATGTAAGTTTGATTTTGACGATTGTATACCGGAACAAGCATTAACTTATTATCTGAAGATTAATTTTGGGTTATATTCTATTTGTTTGTTCTGTGTTGCTTATTGCAATGTAACACAAGTACTATCTTTTTGTGTGGTTGTATTTTTACGTGATTATGGGGAGTGCAGGATCGAGGTGCATGTAGACTATCACTAGGTTCACCCATGTTCAATGCTTATATTTCATTAAAATGTCATGTATGACCATATCGAATTGTGTATCAGTTTGCACGTTGTTTTCTCTTTTTTGAGATTGTTTGATGTGTGTGCTAATCGTTAGTTTAAACTCTATGCCGAATTAAAAAGTCAATAGATACATTGTAATAAAGTTCGGGTATTGATACACATTTTCTGTTATGTTTTCGAAATAGCTACATCCTGCCTTTCTGCGATTGTCATAGATTCCAGATGCCAACTGACGGCTTCTTTAATCGGCAGCTGCACATAGTTGTCAACGCTTGGATCACAGTGACTGTTTTTTGGGACGACCGCCCAGGGCCAATGTGCCCGTACGCTGTACTAGCGATTAGGAGTAACATAACATCCTTTATGGTGGTCTAGGCCCAAGTTGATGCAGAAGCCCTGGAATTCACTGTGCGACCCAAGCAGTTCTTTTATTGAAAACAAACACTTTGTGTACGGAAAAAGAACGTGTGCCTCACCATTAACATTTTGGATCACGAGCGAAGAAACAAATTTGCAATTTGATTGAATATGGTAATAGTCGGATGTTCTCAGAGCGTTTATTGTGAAATAAAAGTACCTTACAAATTGTACAGTGTTATTGTTTTCTTTTAAAGTACGGTTTAATATTCCGAATTGTGACATGCTGTGTTGTTAGTCGATGTGTGTTGATTTTCGGGTTCTGCGTCACGTCACGTAGGTGATTATGGGCGCGTTTGGCTACACTGAAGAGGAACGTCACCGAGAAAGGTGTAGAATAGCACTAGGGTTGGTGATGTGAGGGTCAGGGGCGGGGCATATGATTTAGTGAATACAGGGCAGTTTACCTTAGGCAGATGCAGCAATGGATAAGAATAGCACAAGATGAACGTGCCCTGCTGCCAGATTTCGTATGTTTTTAAAAGAGGAAAAGTGAGGTAAGGTGAATTGGAAATGTTTGCGATAGATCAACGTATGTATAAAAATACATGGCCGAACCCTCGGGACAATAATATTTTCTGAGCATTGCACTTGTGAAACTTATGAAATAATGTTTGGAGAGGTGAGGGGTGATGATGATGGGTAGGATATTTCTGACGTGATTTCAAATGAGTTTACAATGTTTGGTGGGATTTTGTGCAGAGCTTATATGACGATTGTATGTGCATTCATTTGACAGTTTTGAAAAAATAAAGCGTGGCTGGATTTCCAGCAAACTTGCATAAGGCGCATTGGCAAGGATCTAAAAGCATGGTTTTGCAAATGTGGCAGTGTTTTCTTATTTGACAAGTGTCATAATGTAGTTAAAAAAAATAGCGGTATAGCTTTAGTGACTGAGGGGTAGACTGTAGCCATGGGCAGTGGCCAGAATGTCCGGGTCATGGAATAAGGTCATGATCCGGACAATGTGGCTACTGGCCATGACCAGAAGGGGCAAAACATAGGATTAAAGTGGCCATGTCCACCTGGGACTGGCTTTGTGGTAAAGTTATTCGAAATTAGGATAGATTTGAAAGGGAAGAAAAATGTGCTTGTGGTAATATGGTCATAGGGTTTTCTTTTTGCCTTCTGCAGGTTGCCATGTAAAGCGAAGAGGGGCCCTGTATGGAATCCCCGCCTTCCCTTTCCATGGTGGCCATCTTGGAGAAGGATTTTCCTTCCTAAACCGGGACACCAAAGGTGTCCCGGTGTAGGACGAAAAATCCTCTTTTTTAGTACCACGGGTTACCGCTTTGGGAACCTAGGCTGCTAATGGCCTTCATCCCCCATTTCAGGGGCTGGAATGGGGGGTAATGGTCCAGAGACCTTGTTATCCACCCTCGCTTCGCTTGGGCTGATAACTTGGGCTGCTGGGCCGGTATACACCGTTCCAGTCCCTGGAACGGAGGATGAACGCCCCAATATTCTCATTGGCATCACACAAAATGCAAATGGAAATGTTGGAAAATCTTATTGAGTCTATGTACTTTACTGAGAAATATAAAGTAGATGGAGTCTATGCGGGGGTTTTTTTGTTCTATTTTTTAACTGTGAAAGGTGGTTCCTAAATGAACATTTATTTTGTTTTTGGATGGATTTTTTTTGGCAGGAGAGTTTAGAACGAAAGGTGGGGAGGGAAATGAGGGACGAGGTACCAAACACTAGTATGGAGGGGCAGGTGGACAGGGGAAAATGTTGCGCATGTGTTATTTCTCAGGTAGGGGGCAGTGTTTCTCATGCTCCTTGATTACAGCAGTGGTGGTGTCTCTTGGGGAGGAGGGATGGCCTTAGCTGATGCCATTTTAAGATAAATAGCAGTTTTGGTAAAAGTATGTACTGTGTACTAGGCTGTTAATGGATGAGTAGGAATAGGTGTTGGAGCTGTGCAAGGGAAATTTTGAAGTTGAAAGTTCCTAGATGAGTAGAAAATGTAGTTCCAAACTGTCCGCAAAGCACAGATTTTATTGTGAGGTGCGTTCGGGTTCTCGGACACGTCATCATGCTGCGCGCCAGCATATGGTCATGTGGCACTCTCTGGAAGGCTTGCAATGAAGTCAGATGTTCGTAGACTTTATAGTTAAGTTGCACTAATAAAAACCTATGAAATTCAGTAAATAAAACTTTGTTAAAGGGACGTTATGGTTCAAAGTAAAACCGAAAACCCCCTGAAATTCACCAGTTATGGTAAGCTAAGCAACCATAACTCGCGTCACCACCGTGCACTACTAAGACTAACACCCAGGACATCAAAGATGACATCACAAATGTCACTGATGACATCACATTTCTGGCTCCCCCTTTTTTCCTTTACTGACATATCTAGGCCACATGGTTTTCTTCAGTAACAGTCAGGAACTAAAAATTGTAAAGGTACTATATTCGTAGACTTATCCTTCAAGTATGTTCTTACAGTAATTCCCTTAGGGTCCAGTCATATCATATGAAACATATACATAGGGGAAGACACAGGCTTGAAAAACAGCAATCCTTTCTGTGCATGAAGATAATCAGTAGGGTTATCAGCACTTTCTGATAGTTCTGTTTTTTTATTACTGTACTTTCCCTGTATATGCTCATATTTGTATATATTGTACTCACACTATTTTCCTTAGGGTCCAGTCACATCATGTGATACATATACATAGGGTAAGTAGCAGCTTTGAAACAGAGCCATCATTTCTGTGCATAAAGATAATCAGTTAGGTTATGAACACTTTCTGCTACTACTGCTGTTTTTTTGCTTACTTCACTTTCCCTATATATACTCATATTTGTATGTGTTGTTGTCTCTTTGTGTTTTGTCTGTAATAATGCAATTATGTAGTAAGTGGGTTTTATTAGCTACTTATTACATGTTTCTCAGTACACAAAACTCTAATAATAAAGCAGTTATCATTTTACTATTCAACGTGGCAAGATTATGAATATTGCACCTCCATCATGTATGCTGCACACAATGCCTATGTTTCTACATGAGTAGCTTAGTATACTGGATAGAACTTCATAATAGAATGCTATTTAAATCAATGCATTGCTTAATGTTTCTAAGTAGTTCATGATATTTATTCCAATGATCCTTGACACTTTTTTGGTCAACGTTATAATAAGAATCCCTACAGACTTTTCATGAAAAGTAAATGCACATGTGATGTCATCAGTGATGTCATCAATGACATTTATGATGTCATCTTTGATGTCCTGGGTGTTAGTCTTAGCAGTGCACGGTGGTGGCGTGAGTTATAGTTGCTTAGCTTACCATAACTGGCGAATTTCAGGGGTTTTTCGGTTTTACTTGGAACCATAACGTCCCTTTAACAATGTTTTTTTACTGAATATATATATATTTCTGAGGCTTGTGGAATCTGCTTAGATTACATGCTGTGCATAGGCCGACATCTAGTGGAAGCTGCCGAGTATTACAGTTTGTTTTTCGAAACTCGAAAATGGGCGTCGACATAGGGCGTGCTAGTAATACTATCCCTAGTGTGACGTCCACTGTACCCATGATCCCTCACACGTGTAGGACCCTCAGATTGTTTTTTTCCGCCATACTGGTCGGAAGCATTCCACAGAGTTCCCTGGCCTTAGCCATACTTTTGCTAAATATTGTTATATTTGCCCATTTCTCCACCCCAACGTCGAGTCACTGAACTTCCACACTTGACGCCGGCCTGGAGAAGAATTTGACCGTCGACAGCTGCACGACGGATTTGGGCCTCGGAATGCCTCCGGCCTCAGCCCGGGCCTTGGAAGGCCTCTGGCCTCGGCCCTGCAAGTAGGGAGAGTGGGGGGTGGACATACTCTACACTCGTTTGGTATCTAGGTACATTCTTATATATTCCTACACTTACGAGCCCGCTGCCACAAGGTGCGTATGGAGGGTACCCCTTTCCAATTCTGCCCCAAGTGCAACCGCAAGTACCTTGGGTCGACAGGCATGCCACGTGCAATCTCTGCTTGCCGAGGGACCACCCCGAGGCGAACTGCAGAGCGTGTAGTAGGTTTAAACCGAAAACACTTAAGGACCGTTCGATCAAGCGTTGGGCCCACCACGTCAGGCGTCAGGAGGCCATGGCAGCGGAGGGCGCCTTCAGCGATGCTGTGCTTTCAGACGGCGAGGGCAACGTGGCGTCAAGAGACAGCCAAGCGCAAGTCCCTGACCTCGGAAGGTCGTCCGGCAGGGCGGCTATGGGGAAGACCCCCGGCGACACAAGCGCTAACCACAGCACTTCCACAAAGCACATGAAGTCCAACCGAGACTCAACGCGCACGTCGAGTCTCGGAAAGAGGCATATAGAGAACGGTCCGAATCGGTGTCCTCTGGGCATTCTCGATCTGGATCGCCGCATGACTCCAGGAAATCATCCACTGTTGCCAAGAGTGCCTCGCTCCCCAAGGTAACGGAAATTCAATCGTCTGAAGACGAAGCCGACTTCCATCCCCAGATCGCACTCCAGGAGTCGGTGCCGCAGTCCGCGTAACAGCGGCTCCCGAGTCCCTACCTCCACGTTCTAAAGATAGGGACACTACCCCCGAACCTCGACGCCAGGCGTCAGAAGGCTCCGGAGGGGCGAAAAAATAGGGAAAACACTCTTCCGCCCACGGGGAGGCAGGAAAACAACAGAGGAAGCAGTCTCAGCCTCTTCACACACCTCAAAAACTTCCCTCTCCACATAAACAGACAGACAAGTCCCAGTCCTCTGTTATCCCAAGGACACCTGCTAAAACCAGTACGTCTAGTCAGGATAAGGCGGAGAAAGCCCCAGAAAGGATCATTCACTGTTCTAGAGAATGGTCTAGTGATGACATAGATAGGGTTATGTCAAGGATGTCTTCATTGGCAGATTTGTACACACAAAACCCTGAACACTTTCTCTCCTATACTCCCGACGGGTCAGCATGTCAGCGTTTGAACATTGTATTTGACATTCTCATTGTAAATATCAAGATCTGTGTATGTAGACATTGAAAATGTTGAGCTCAATGTAGCTAGTTGTTTTACCGGGATTGTATTGTTATTGGCTGTAGCAGAAACATATCTACTTTTGGGCAACTAAAATATTTCTTGATGCAAAAGCCTTGTAGTCTTCTTCTCCCACAAGTTTCAATGCATTTTTCAAATGTAAATCAATAACAGTCTTAATTCTTTTTAAATTACAGATGGACATGAGTTCAAAAAACACTGATAAGTTTACAAGTCTGTTTCCAGAACTTGTCTGCATGTGTCTGCCAACAAGGGACTTCTTCATACTATAACATTTGAAAACATTATACAAAAACAGTTGTAGGTCATTGAATGTTACTTCGAGTTGTATATAAACGTTAAAGTGTTAGATGTTAGTATCAGAATAAATGCCCCTTTCCTATTGTGCTTACCTTCTTTCACCTTTTTCTCAATACCACTCCCTCCCCCTTTGCTGCTCTACACCGGTTATATGAGGCTTCTTTAAGGAGGATGTATGAGTGCCCACCTAGCATTTGTAACTTGTAATTGTTTATTTGTAAAGCGCTTAAACACAAGTGAAGTGCTTAAAAGCGGGAAGGGAACAAGGGAATACAGTTGTCATTCTTAGGCCTTGCAGATTCCAAATGATAACAAAAATAACTAGGATACTAGTCCAGAGGCATATTTCTACTAGTGCAAGAAGTGCATGACAGGAGGAATGAGAGAAATGGGGGGGGCGGTGGGGGTGAAGAGCATACAATTAAACTACCATACTATGCCTAACGACTCGTCAGATAGTACCAAGTGCATGACAAAGAGTGGGAAGAGGAAAGGGAAGGGAGAGGAAAAAGGACATGCAGAACAATAAACTACCATACTAGGCCTGGCGACATGTCTGGTTGATTGGTGGGTGGTCGACACCAATACGCCTATGCTCGAGTATTTCAGGTACAACCAAGCAAGGGAGGGGAGACAGAGGGAGGACAGGAAAGACAGACTTGCTAGGCCTAGTGTGTTCAAGGTCGTGCAAGTGCGCAGACAGGAAGTGCGAGTCAGGGGGGACAAGTGCACCCAGTTCAGCAAGGGTCTGGGTTAAGAGCAGAGTGGTTGCCCCTCTAATGGAGTGAATTCTGAGTGCAGTAGTGCCAATCAGGGTGCAGAGGCCCGGAGGCAAGTGCAGGACTGGAGGGGGAGCCTGGGACCTGTACCTTTCACAAAGTTGTTCCTCTCCAGGCCACCTCCTCTGTGATTCAAAGATGCAACGTCCCCAAATTCAGACTGTTTCCAAACAGTATTTTTGATCCATTAATGACTTGAGAAATTCATTGAGGGCCAAATTATATAAAGGTTTTGTTGAAAGAAAACTTCTAGCCATAGATTTTTTTGTCCCTCAACACAGCTATGGGACCAACAGAAAACACAAGCCAATAAGTTGTGTCACAAGGGTTTATTAAGTAAAACTAAAGTACCAGGGAATTAGGTTTAGCTGGGGGGAAGGATGCATGTTTACAAACTGGGTGCAAACAAAACAAGTTACTTTGGACTGTAGCCCTCACTCCTTCTCTATATTTCCCTCTTCTACAAATCCACCTTTTTGGTGGAAAATAGTCGCTCAGTCTCTAGGGATTCAAGTGTCAACATACTTCTTTCTAGACCACTGTATGGTGTCTTCCACGACTTATCTGGTTCTTTTCAGGATGGTGCCTTCTTTGTCTTGGTTTATTGCAAAGACCTGGTGCAACCACCCTTATCACCCATGGGTATGAGAGTCTTAAGCAAATGTTGAACCCGGAGATCTTCCTCTGCCCTGGTTGGTGCTGGGACTGGCTCAGCTGCTTTGTTTAAGGCTTACCACTGTTTGCAAAGTTGTTTTCTCCACCTGATGAGTTTTGTCATCATGCCTCTCTGGCTCTTCCTTCCCTCCTTTCCCCTACTTCCTTCAAATTACATCCATTCATAGTCCTGTCCTCCTCCTTCCTTCTCTTTTTTGGGTCTCGTTTCCACCATACTTCTCTATAGACTCCTTGTTGCCACACTGTTCCTTCCTCCACCTCCCCTTTCTTCAACACTACTCCTTTATTTTCTAAACCTCTTTTTCTCACCTTCCATCCTCTGATCACTTCCCGCTCCTGCACTTTTCAGCTCCACTCCACCCGTCAGCATTTTTTCTTTCATTCCCTCCTTCATTCTTGTTTTCCACCTCTGCTCCCCCGTTCACTGCTCCATCGTTCTTTCCCACCTCCACTCGTTTACTTCTCTACTCTATTTGTTTTCGTCTTCTGTCCTGCCACCTTCTCGCCTCCTTCCTTTCTCCATTATTATGTTCACCTCTGCTTGTATGTTCTCAATTGTCTTCTTGCCCTCCTTCCCTTTCTATATCTAACACCCCTCTCTTCACCTTCTTTCTTCAATCTCACCACTTATCTTCTTTCCCTACTCTCCCTCCTATTCTTCACTCTCCCTTCTCGGACACCAAGTCATCTACTCTGCCAGGTTGTCTTTCTGAGCACCTTCTCTGCACTCCTAATTTCCACACATCTGCTGCAGCTGCTGGATCCTATTTCCTTGATGGGTGTACTATTTTGAAAACTGGAACTAATGTGCCGTGGGTCCACCTAGTGACTGTGACCCAGGTTGTTTCTGCTTCATCTGCCATCATAGACATAGACAATAAAGTGTGTTAATCACTGCTGGCTTACGGAGTGTGCTTTTTTTCACCTTCTCAGCTTTTGCACCATGTTGCAGCTGTGCAAATTGTACCATGTGGGGTTTGCAAACATTATTGCAATCAACACTTGCACACTTGAGTCCTCAAACAAACCAACCATTCTTACAGTAACAACTTGCTTTGTAGACACTCTAGTAGTGAGTCGGCAGACCACCTGTTGTTCTCCTTCCCTATTACTCATTAGTGTATTGCCAGCCTTGTTCTTATCTTGTGCAAGCTCTTTCTGGGTAGTATTGTGGGTATACAGGCAAGGCTAGGGATAGCCTGTTGTGCTGCGAGGTCCACCATATACCACTAAAGGGGCCCATGTCATTGAATGAGTGGTGGCCATCCCTCTCCATCTTGGTCAAACCAGCCCAATCCTATATCCTTGGACATAGGACCTCATCATAATCCCTTGAAGAACATTCAGTCCGTAGTAGTAGAAATGACAGCAGGACAAATGTACCTGTGATGGCCTGAGAAACGTTTCTCATGATGCCCCAGCCGTTTTAAGACCAAGAACGTAAAACCTGCCTCTTCTAATCCAAACTCCCCTCCTGACCGGTGTGGGATGCTGGTAGAATGAAATGGCATGTTGGTAGAATGAAATGGCCTAAATGGGGCCAAAGGACACAGTAATTTAAACTCTACAAACATCCTGAAGAAAGATAGAAAAGGGATTATTCTTACTTATCACCACTTTTGTTGTCTTTGTTAAAACTGCAAGGCATCCTCCCTTTCCTGTTTTCAGTCAAGAATGCTTAATAAATTTACTTCTGAGTGACTGTAAGAATTGGTATCTCCTATCAACTTAAACACAGCATTTAAAGCCTTTAAAACAGTTCACTCATAGCTTAAATAAGTTTCTGGTTGAGACACCTTTCAAAGTGCACCTTGGCTTATCCAATCAAACGGAGAGCTCCTTACCATTAGACACTTTGAAGTTCTACCCTTGCTCGGGTTGTTTATGATTTATAAAATCCATTAAGTCTAGTGGCCTCTGATCCTCAATTAATTCGGTCAGGTCTGAAATCTGTCCCCTGTGGTGTATAAACTTGCTTTCCCCACCAGGTTTTACTTTGAAGTACTATCATTGCCCTCACCACAACTGATTTATGAGCTCCTCCTTCATATCTGTGTTAAGACTGAGATCTGCTTTCTGAAGCTCAAATTTCTCGGGTATGTTCATTCTCTGCACACATTTATAGCACAGCTCTTACTTGTCACTTCCATCTGTAGAATATCTTGTGTGCTCAATCCTTTCTCTCTTTTCATGCAGCCAAACTTATAATGTATTCTCTATTTTTCTCCCACTTTCACTATTGTTCGGCTCTCTTGGTTGGTCTCCCTGCCTCTCATCTTGCCCCCCTTCACTCTGTTTTCAACTCAGCCATTCATTGTATGTTCTCCTTATCTACCAGGTCCTCTTTTACCGCTTCCCTGCTCCTCTCTTTTCCTCTTCGACACCTGTCTTCTTTTTTACTTCCTTCGTATAGTGTGTACATATATTCATGATGTATTTGCGCCTTGAAACACTTGTGTATAGGCGCATTATAAATGCCATATCATATAATTTCATGGCTTGACCCTATCCTATCTCTCTTAGCTCATCCTCCTATACTTTCCTTCTCGATCTCCTCACTTCCAACATCATCATCTTCTGGCAGTTTTTCTGTGCCCCATCTCCCTTATGCTCTTTTCTCTACTTTTGACTAAAGTTGGACTTCCTTCCTACCAGTTCGCTCTACCACGTTTCTGTATAATTCTTTGAGCATGCCATAAAAAACACCTTTTCAGTCTGCCCAATATTTATTCTCTTTAGCTTTTGTTGTTTATTGCTGGTATCACCTTTGCTATTTATGTTGTACTGTTTTTTTTTAATCTCTTTGCAATGCTTTGACAAAAGCGCTGTATACATAAATACCAAAAACAATTGGCTCTATTTTGTAACTATATATTGCGAGAAGCAGTTGGAGTTAGCAGAGGACTTTTTAGTGTAGTAGCAGTAAATAGGGAAAGGGGAGAGAAGCCATTTTCGGGGCGGGCATGTGTACTAATTGAGACACAGCACATAGTATTTAGATTAGACCAGATGCGTTCAGTTATTTAGTCGCAGTGCAGGTGCAAATAGAATCCCTGCATGTCTTTGTAAATCGATTTTTGAATTACAGGGTCTCTTTTGTTAAACCTAATGAACGCTCTTGCAAGCTGTGGGTACCTCCTTATTGGAAAAAAACTGGTAGTGTGCCCATGTATAAGAAGGGAGACTGAAGTCTACGCATCTCATATAGGCTGGTCTTTCGAATTGATGTCACTGCACAATTCTTTGGGAAATTGCTACATGCAAGGATGTGTTATTGGTTGAATTCAAAGGAAATTTTAGATTACACACAATATGGATTCAGGTGGGGGGTGGGAACTTGTGACCAGATTTCAAATGTGTACTTATCGTAAATATATTTTAAGCATTGGAGTTCGTTGGTATATCACTTTTATGGACCCAAGTATGTCCTACTGTGTTAATAGAATTCGGTTGTGGGAAGTTTTAAAAGATTTGAAAATTCCAGATTCTGTTATTCTCTGAAGGCTTTACATGAAAGTAACTTGCGTCTGGTTACATTTGGCCTACATGGTGAATGCACTGCCTCTTTCTAATTAAGAATGGTCGTACAGGGTTGCATTTTAGCCCCCGTTCTTCTTAATTCAAATATTTATTCTTTAAATTCTGTCTTATCTATTGCTATTTTAGATGCACAATATGTGGATGACTCCGTTCTTTATGTAAGAAGACCCCAACTATACAAACTCTTTGAACATTTATATCAATTGTTTGAAAGCAAGAGGACTTTCAATGAATGTCATGAAATTGAAAATTATGCTTATTGGCAGATCATATAACTGATATTTTATTTCTTTAACCTACACTAGGCTAGCCCTAGTGTAGGTTAAAGAATGATTTTAGTATTGCATATTTCAAAAGCAATGCTTGGGTCATTAAGAACTGATCACTTGGTGTGATTATGGTGGCAAATGCGGGAAAGCTTATGTTATGGAAAATGTTAAATGAGACACAAGAAATATAGCAATCGGTCACTGCAGCTGCACTTTTAACACTCATTTGCATGGTGAGACATTTTTATTGTGTGTTTAGTTGCAGATTAATGTAATTGATTTTGATGTTCAGTGACTAAGGGCCTCATTAGGACCCTGGTGCTCCCGTAATGAACGGTGCCGGTACGGGACCGGCACGGTTCATTACTGGATTCCCTAATACGAGGCCTGCTAGCAGGTCTGGTTTTACCAGACGTGAAAAGCGGGACCCGCTAGCAGGCCAGGATGCTAACAACGGGCCCGTCATTAATGGGCCCGTTATTCACATCCTCCCCATTCCCTTTGAGCCCTATGGGGCTCAAATGGGAATTGGGATTGATTTTTACCGGGTCTAGGAAAAGGGCAATTACCGGGTCCACCAAGGTCGGCATAACCCGGTTATTGCCCTTTTCTTGGACCCGGTAAAAAGTCATTACCGGCGGCAGCCGTGCCCTTAACCTACCGCCAGGGTCGTAATGAGGCCCTAAATGTTTTACTTCATGCACTGCTTTAATGGGAGGACATGTGCTTTACGAATACATTAAAATTCTATACCTGGTCATGTCTTCTGCTATATTGTTGTATACCATAATTAATATGCCACAGTTTTGGCCTCACTACATTATCTTCTTTACTGAATATCTAGTGAGGCTGTTTTTTCACTTTGTGTTTATAATTACACAAATCTTCACACAAACAGCACGAAGACGGCAATGTGTTTCATTTAACCTTCAACTCGTGAGAGTTTATTGAAATGTGGAAATATGAATGGGATTTGTTGGCTATCTCTAAAGCAAGATGGAAATGCTCTCCTAATGTATTCTTGATGGTTAAGAAGCATTGGTTCAAGCATTTTCAATGATATATATGTTCAGAGTCTTTATGTGGGTTATGTATTTCAAAACATGCTGTGTGTATAGATTTTCCTTCGCTTATGGAGACTAACAAAGCATAAACAACATGACCTAGGAGGTCAGATCAAAGTATCCTTTTGTGGCATGGTTGCATTGTTTTGAATAAAGCTTGTCCTCTTCTGTGCTGGCACGGAGGAGCTAGAGAAAAATCTGGAAATACTGCGCAATTATTCCAGTGGTTCAGGAGCTTAAATGCCATTACATTTTAATTTTCGGCAAGTTAGACGAAGATCCTAATAAGGCGTTTCCAAAAATGGGAGAACGCCAATACTGAAAGAAAACTATTGAATGCTTGCAAACAGTTTAAAGCCTATGTACACTGACAGCTGCATAGGGCTATCATCTGATGCATTACGTTATAGAGGATTGGAACATTTCTCGTATGTTGAGATGGGACAACTGTAAGCAATGTTCAGTTCATGATTGTTGAAGGAAAAAGTTCGAGAGAACCTTTAAGGGACAGTTGGAAGTGGATTGAGCAGTGGTTGTGCCAGCATGTGGTCTGCTGTACTTTTGGGTTTAATTAAGAAAATTACTTTTTCACTTTTTCAGGGGCTTTAGTTTAAACTGATTTATAGAACTTGATATATTACAGGGCCTGCGGTAGTGGCCATGTAGTTATGGTTAAGTTGCCAACCCAGAGGAAGAGCACTTTTTGGGCAGCTTATAACTTTAAACCCCCTGCCCCCTCCCCTGGACGAATCCTTACCAAATTTTGCAAAAAAAGTATATGGCCCCATCGATTGATTCTGTGAAGTATAGTGAGGTTTCGCCAAGGGAGGGCAAAGTTATAGGAGGGTGTCCCAAAATGTCTGTTTTTTTCCATAGACGCAATGGAAACAAAATTCTGCTTTCGTCTGCAGCCCAAACCGCTGGATGGATTTTCACCAAATTTGCGACAGGAGCAGCGGCTTGGCCTGAAAGCGTGCTTTTGTACATTTTGTGTAATTCCGTCCAGTAGACATGTTTAAAACGGTCCAAAAGTAGGTAAAAAATAATTTGTGATATCACGGTTCAGGCCACTGACTCACTTCCCTGTTTGGTCCGCGGACGGGTATCCGATTGGCCTAGAGGGTGACATGATATCCGCGGACATCGGACGTGCCCACTCATTGGATGGTGAAAAGCGTGAAGTGCCTCAGATTTTTGGAAACGTCTGCCATGTTAGATTCGCGGACAGCCGCCGTTGTTCTCGAACATCACGTTAAAAACATATTAAAAAACACAACATTGCATTTGTCAAATTTAGCAAACAATATCTGGGGCAATGAGGGGTGATGAGGATGGGATATGGCAGTAAGAAGCCTAAAAATTGGTGTTTTTCATCCCAGAATTCTGTGAACAGTCTGTATGTTCGGGTACAGACTTTTGATGTTCGCGAACACTTCAGATGTCCGGGGGCATCTATGCCTATTTCTGCATTAGAGTTGCTGAAAAGCAGTTTTTGGATGCTTATAACTTTGGCGCCACTCAATGAAACTGCATGAAATTTTGGAATTGTATTCTAGACCTTATTCAGAATGATTTTGGGAAGTGTGGAGCTGTTTTGTCAATGGGGAACAAAATTAGAGGGGGGTCATAAAATATTGTAAATGCTGATAAATGTGGTGCCATTTGACGAATCTGCACAAAAGTTTGCATAACGATTCTAAATCTTGATATAAATGTTTTCGCAAGGTTTGGTGGGATTCTGTCAAGAGGGGGGTACCAAAATATTGTAAAGACTTATGAATGTGTTGCCATTTAACAAATCTGCACAGAAGTTTGCAAAACGATTTTAGATCTAGATATAAATGTTTTTTGTAAAGTTTGGTGGGATTTTGTAAAGAGGGGGCTAAATTAGAGGGGGGTCTCAACAGTTTTAGATGGCTTATAACTTTGTTGCCGTTTGACGAATGTAAGTTTTCAGAAAGATTATAGACCCAACCTTGAATGTTTGTGTAAAGTCTGAATGGATTTTGTCAAGTGGGGGCTAAGTTATATGGCTATTGCATGTACATACATTTTGACACTTTAAAACTTGGGTGGATTTCCAGCAAACTTGTGTAAGGAGCATTGACAAGGAAATTAAACATGGTTTTGCAAATATGCCTGTGTTTTATTTTTTGACAAGTGTCATAATGTAGGTTAAAAAAATAGTGATTTAACTTTGGTGACTCAGGTGTAGCCTGTGGCCAAATTGTCCGGGTCATGGCATAAGGTCATGACCCGGACAATCTGGCTACTGGCCATGACCACGAGGGATGACAAATGGGGTTAAAGGGGCCATGTCCACCAGCTATGTAGTAGTTATTTGAAAGTGGCATAGGTTTGAAAGGGAAAAAAAATATGCCTGTGGTAATATGGTCATAGAGTTCTCTATTCGCCATATGCAGGCTGCCATGGAAAGGGAATAGGGGCTCTGCATGTTGGAAAAGGACTGCAGCGTCCCGGTGTAGGAAGAAAAATCTTTTTTTTTTGTTTAGCACATTTTTGATGCCATCTTTGATGTCCTGGGTGTTAGTATTAGCAGTGCATGGTAGTGGTGCGAGTTATGATTGCTTAGTATAACGTTCCAAACGCGCACGGACATTTGCACTTTGGGAGAGCCTTACTTTTGAGGCTTTTTAATTGAATTTTGCCACTTGCAAGGCATCAATAAAGAATACATTTGTTTTCAACTTGGATGTCCGGACTTTGATTATCCCTGAAACTATGAAGAGTGCTACTCACCCAGCCTGACGTTTTTCAGTGCTTTGAAGATATATATATATATATATATATATATGTATATATATATATATCACACAATTAATTTGTGTACATGAGGATAACTCTAATGTTATTTTTTGTTGCTGTTTCTTTCTGCCTTACTTTAGTTTCCCTGTATGTGCCTCTAATTTGTAATCAATGTCATCTTTCATGCCCCGGGGAGTCCTCTGTCCCACTGGTAATTATGGGACAGGCTAGACCTTACAGCGGTTTTGCCACAGGTTTATTGTGATATCCCATTATTGGTCAAATGTGCGAGGGTAGACCCGAGTGATGCAGCAAGGTTGACCCCCCTCATGAGGAAATTGTGAAACGGGTAGGGATATGTATATCTAAGCCTGTGAAAGCTGTCCATATACATGCAGAGAAAAAAGGATGGCGAAGGGGCGTCTCATAGCAGCAGTTAGGGATCCAATGTCCCATTCGGGTGGGGAAGTGAGGCGGGTCAGAAGGGAGTACCGTAGGCTGTTGAAGGCCAAATAAAGTGGGTGGCACAATGGTGCTTTAAAGGCAGTCTTGGAGGCAATTGAGAAAAGGGACTCAAAGGGTTTCTGGAGATTAATGGGGTCCGGCTCGCGGTTTAGCAAAAAGGTTGTATCCCAGAACAAAAGTTAATTGAACATTATGTCAGCCTTTATCAGGCAGAGGCAACACCGTCCACCGCGATTAACCCAGTTCAGTTCCATTTAGTGGAACGGAAGGCAGGGAGCCGCGATCGGCCCAGTTGATCCGCTCCACCACGGAGGTGGAAAAATGGCTAATGGCCCAAAAGACTGGAAAGGCGCCTGGTCCATATAGAGTACTGGTTGACTTTTATAAAAATGAGTTAGTAGTCTGGCTACCTTACCTGACAAAGCTGTTCAATGCAATCTTGAGCAAGGGCCTGGTACCGGGGTCATGGGCATCTTCACAAATCGTCCCTATATTCAAGAAGGGCGATCAAGATGATCCTGTAAATTACAGGCCCATTTCACTACTAGACTATGGAATGGGGGGGCATTTGCTTGGGCATTGCTATTTCATTTGGCTGCCTGGGATAAGGCCAACAAGATTATCGGCCACCGCTAGGCGGGCTTCTGTGCGGGCCTCAGTACGGTGAATCAGAGTTTTCGCTTGAAGCTGGTGTGCGAGAAATATGCTGTGCTTAGAAGACTTCAATCTACGCAGTTTTTGTAGATTAGCAAACTACATTCAACACTCTCCCTAGATCTCGATTGTGTGAGGTGTTGGGAGGACTTGGCATCCCTAGTGCACTCTTGGCTGCTATCCAGAGCCTTTATATGTCCAACACTGCAGTGGTTCTTTGGGGAACTGATGGGAGCACCACTGGTAGAATTAATATACAGAAGGGCGTTCGCCAGGGGTGTGTTTTGGCGCCAATTCTGTTCTGTATTTTTATAAATGCAGTTCTAAAGGACCTGTTGAAAGAACAGACTGATGCCCCGTCCCTGGCAGGTGATAAGCTGGCAGCCTTATTATGTTCTGATGACGCAGTACTTTTATCTCAAACCCCCTCGGGCGCACATAGACAAGTGGACATTTTTATTGCCTTTTGCAACGGGAATGGACTCCATCCGAATGTTACCAAAACAAAGGCCATGATTTTTAACACCAATGCAAGGATGAAGCAGAAGAACATTCGACTCCTCCTGGAGGAGGGAGTAATTGAGCAAGACGATTACCTAGGGGTGAGAGTAATGGCGTCTTGTGGTTGTTCCCTCCAATTGGAAAAGGCAAAGCTTACATTAGGTAAGCAGAGTGGGGTCCTCCTTAGATTCACAAATGAGCATGGCAATGGGGTGGTCTGTGTTTCTTTGGATGCCTATAAGGCACAGGCTAGACAAGCTGCCCTGTATGGAGCTGAACTCTGGAGGCAGGTAAATACCAACCCCCTGGTAGTGGAAGAAAATAAATATTTAAAAAATGTACTTTGATCCCAGCCTGTGCGCCTAGCACTGCAGTCCTTCTCGAGACGGAGGGGGAGGGGGGCAGGGGTTGAAGTCGATTGCACAGCTTAGGCCAGTATTTTACTGGGCTTGGCTGTGGACAAAGAAAGTTCTTGGCAAATATAAGGATGCTCGGTTCGATGTCTTGTCCCAGAAAGGGAGTGTATCCTTGAAAAGGGTGTCCGATGTTAGAAAACATTGGTAACTCTTGGTCTTGAAGAGTACTGGACCAACTCACCTGCAATGACGCTTGCCTCAAGGGCTGTGATGAAAGAGGCAGCGAAGGCTAAAGATGAGGGTGATCTACTGTTGAAAGCCCGGGCCTCTGCTCCTCTTGCACGGTACTTGGCAACCAGGCTGTGAAGACTACCTGGACTACATTACTTGTAGGCAGGAGACAGTTTTGTATGTAAGGCTTCGCCTAGGAATACTCCCGACTACAGCCCTGAAGCACAGATGAAATAATGAAAACTCTCCAATCTGTGCACTGTGTAATGAAGCCGAGGGGGATTTGCGGCATTGCCTTCTGCTTTGTCCCAGGACTAGTCCCTTGAGAAAGCGTTTCTTATAGCCGCTCTTTGTTAATCGTGGGTGTAGGACCACCGTGGAACCCATGGCTAAGTGCTTGGATTCCGAGGATGCCCTCGCCGTGTTTGCAACTAGTAGTTACTTGAAGTGGGCATGGAGAATCCATCAAAATGTTAGTAAGGATGGTGTTGGGTTCAGTACATAGTTTGTTTTACGTTCCACAACTCATTCTCTGGACCCCCTCCAACTCCCAAATTTCCCTTGGTGCACTCTCCCCACCTGTAGCCTATAGCACTTGCATGTTTTTGACCTACAAATAGCTTTTTCTTGCGTTTCATTTTCCCATATCCTCGGCTATTACCTCGAATATCTCTTGCATCGAGAGAAAAACAAGATTGTGTTCGTTTCATTTCTAAAAAAAAACAGTTTCGGGTAAATCCCAGAGATAAAGCCATCTATTTTTACAGAGGGTGCACCCCCTTCTCCATCAAATATTTAAATAACTACTGCACGGAATACCCCCAAACCAGGCATGCAACGCGGGTCAACGCTTTGTGCCCAAGTTGTTTCGGACCTGGTCCAAATCCATCCAGCGATTTGGGCCAGCGCGCTTTTGCAAAAATGTACCTTGTTTGTCTATGGGAAAATGAATGGGAAGTAGGCCGCACTTTTGAAAGAAGATTAATTACTTTTTTTTTTCTTTTTCTTTTTTACGAATCGCCACAACACTTTGAATTCTGGAGGTGGGGGGGAGCGCGAGTCCTTAATCACTTTCGAAATTTCTGTCAAATCCGTTACTCGAATAAAAAGTTATTAACGATAGAATTTTGAGGGGTTCCTACAGGAGTCGGACTCATTTTAACTATAGTGCGGCTATTGCTGCTCTGTAATGTCGAACTGCTGGATATTGTCCCATTCAAAGTATGCCTGTTCTGCTGATAAGTGTTATCTTCTCCCACTTATACAATTAACATATCCAGGAGGATGGGGCAAGTTCAGACTGCATTGATCCATAAGAAGCTTGGTAGTAGTCTATCTCTCATGGTGAGCAATCATAGGTAGTAAGCCCTTATTACTTGGAAAGGGGTCTTCTATGTACAATTTGCATATTTACAGGCAATAATCAAATCATATTATATTTCGGAAAGATACGTCAGTCTTCAGGAGAAGTAGAAATATAACAAAATAAAGTAAAATTGCCTCATCATGAATAAGCAGATAATCTACACCAGCAAATCACAAATCAAAACTTTAATATGGTTTGTTAAAATGTCTTTACTTGCTTTCAGGTTCACAAAGTGAAGACAAAAGCACAGGTTGCTGATATCTGTGGCATGGCGTGCGTTTTCATTGTGCAGTGTGCTCTTGCTTTTATTTTGGAACTAGACGTGTTAAACAAGTATTTCTTATAACAAATTGTCATGAGAAAAAACAAGACCATTTAATCTTCAAGTGTGTCCAAGAAAAGGACTGAATGAAAACCCACTTCAAGAGAAAAGCCTCAACTCAATAAATAGACAATTCCATGGAAAAGAACAATATATCTATCAACATCGTGAACTAAAATTAAAACAACTGAATATCAACTCAATATTTGATATTGGAAATCAATCGTCTGTACAGGTGAAAATGTATCTGTGTTGCAGGTGTGACTGCATCCCTTCTTATACTTTGCACTTTCTGTTCAGACTACCATCAAGTCAAACCAGCACACCCCGTCTCCGCCATTTCACAGCATTTGGTGAAACGGCAGTGTTGCTTTTTTTTTGCAGCATTTTTAGTGGTTCGGCTAATGGAACATTTCAAATGTATTTCGATAGCGGAGAGGTGGGGGCATGTGAGAGATCCATGGGGTCTTGCCTCCCATAAGAAAACTGATAAAAATGCAGCGAAATGGCAAATGCAACAAGGTGTCCCAGATCCCCAACCAGTATCATTAGCAATGTCTTATAAACAGCTGCTCACGCAATGTACTCGGGTACATAAAGTGCATGCCCTTTGCATTAATGTTGCATGCCACAGACGACCCAAGAACTCCACTCAGTCATATATATCAGGAGAACCTGTGTAAAGCTATATATTATGAGGGGCATTGCAAGTAGGCATGGCTGCTTTGTAGAATGAAGTTCCTATTAATGTCCTATTCTCTTTCAGAATTTCACTTGGAGGCCATTGAAGTAGTTTATAGCTTTTATCATGTGGCAATACATTCCAACTGCTCCTTCTGGTCCATTATCTCAAATGCGCAAGACCAGACTTGTCCATAAGACGTTGTTTCAAAAAGCATGTCTCCAACGGGTGTTCAGATTAAATCTGAGTGGGGAGTGTGACGGGGCGTCACCTAAGAAACCCACTCTGACTCCTTTAGACGGTTCAAGTGTGTTTATTGTTGGATTTACAAGATCAGTAGGCCGGGTTGGACTTATAAATTCAGAGGTTCAAGGGGAATTTTTCTGATTGTCGCTAGGGCCATTCTTCTCTCGGTCTGTCTCCCTTGGGCTAACCCCACCCTAGCCAAGTCGCCAATAACCCTTTTTAGTGCTAGGACTTGGTCAACCCTATTGTCATATGCTGCTAGCTAACACTGTGATGTTTCTCTGATCTGCCGGCTAGCTGATTACCTCAGGGGCTTTCCATCTGTCCCTCTCCTAGCCCTGCTCATTAGTAATCTATTGAAAGTTGGGGAACAGTGCCTTGCAGTCGCCCTGTTGGAATCGCCTGATATATGATATGGCATTTATAACATGCCTATACACAAGTGTTTCACCTGCCAGCCAGTCTCACCTCGACATGCTATGATTCTTCCTTCCTTCTCTATTTCAACCTCCTGTTCTTCCGATCTTCCACTCTGCCTTTCTGAATCCACCCTTAGATGTTACTTTCCGTCCCACTTAATACTACCTCAACCCTCTCCTCTTACTGCTACTACCACCTCTCCTCTTACCGCTTCTCCACGTCTAACACTCCTCTATTACTACCATTTCCGTTCTATTACTACTACCTCTCCTCTTCAACCTCTCCACTGCTACTGCCCACACCTCTCATTACTTCTAACACCACCCACTCCTCACTAGTACCAGTACTATTCACTCCCATTCCTCTCACTCCTAGTACTACTGCCCGCTCTACTACTACCTCTCCACCTGCCGCTACTGCGCACTCTCCTCTCACCCATGCACATCCGCTCGCAGTACCGTTCTCTCCTGCAGCCACCTCCTTCACGCCGTCGTCCTGTTGGTCTCTTGGTCCTTTTCCTTCCACCTATGAATTCACCTTTCTAACCCACCAACTTCCTCTTACTATACCCTCCTTAAATCTCCCTCCCCCTCCCATGATTGGTTGCTGGCCCTAGCCAATCCACTTGCCTAGTTCTCAGGGGAACGTGCAAGGCCAGGGAAAATGTAAAAATTGGCCATATGCCTTTGCCCGTTCATGGCTCGCCGCATTCAGGAGATGAGAATGACCAATCTGTCCATGGAGTTCTACTTTGCCCGCTGCTGCAGCCTCCTTGCAGGCCCTTTTTTAATATTAACGATCCCTGGTGGGCTATTGGGATCTCTCCATACGTGGGCTCCAGCTGGTGTGGCTCACCAAAGATGGGCCTGTCTCCACAGGGCCAAGTCATCCTACTGCTCTCCCGAGGCATCTCCCTCTCTCTCTGCCTCTGTGCCACAGACGCTACAGTGTCCCACTGAGCAATGCTCACTGGCTGTGTCATATTTCCTCGGCCATCTCGTCGGGGCTTCTCCACGCTACGTCCATCCGCCTCAGTGGCTCCTCCACCGTCCATTCCCAAGATCGGCTTCCTGGAAACTTTGCATCAGACCCACCGCCATCTCCACAGGTAGGTTTAGGGTACTACCAGATGTCCCATCGGCTCTTAGGGCAGGGATAGGGGTCAGGTTTCTTTGGCAAGGCCTGAGAACAGGTCTGTTCACACAAGGGAGATGAGCAAAGATAAATCTGTGAACCCATGCAAACTACCTACTAACATTTTTCCATCACTTTGTCCCACTCAGCCAAATTATTGACTATATAAAAGCAGTGTGGAATGACTCGGTCCAAAGGTGAGTTGTATTCAGTAGGGGTATCATCAAACCCACAGCCACTTTTTTATTTTTTATTTAAAGCGTGTTCATTAAATCACGAATAATAGGTTTTATGGCGTGATTTTAAACACAGAGTACAATTCTAAAGGGGAATCAATATGTATGAGGTTGTGTAGCAAAACTTTCCAAGTCTCAAATATTTGTTTTTTGTTTAACAAAAGTATCCCATTATGATTGTTAGGTAGGGTGTGGTTTAGTTTGGGAAATTATTTACTTCAAAGACAATATTTGAACCGTATTGATTTTCATTAATAGTGAGAATTTCTTTTGCCTGTCCTATTGTATGATTGGTTTGCCTGCACATACAGTATGCAGTAAATATGACCCGTACCTTCAGTTGTTTACTTTATTACTCCATGCTTGGTCTACAATTGATATGATGAACTTGCATTGAATGGGCCGACCAAGGGAGCACATTAATTTCAGCAGCGCTTAACCCTTCTCTACTTTTTGTTTCAGGAGGGCAGAGACAAGCTTTTTCTAATAAGAAAATTAACAGAAGCTCAGTCTGAAGAAATAAAAAGCATTAAAGGTCTTCCACTCAGGAACCATGGGTTACAGCAAAGATTTTACAAGCAGCCTCTCGAGATTGATACATGAGAGATGATGCAGTACATGAGAGAGGATGCAGTACATGAGATGATGTACATGAGAGATGATGCAGTACATGAGAGATGATGCAGGCCTTCCACGTTTTCAATCCCCTTTTCATTCACGTGCATTTTTTTATTGACTTCTGTGAAAACTCAATGGATATCCTCAACACTAAACACTACTGCGGTGAAAAGCTTAACACACCTCCTATTTTATAAGTTCCTGTTACTTTGGCTTTGTTACTTCTGCAAATGGTTTAGAGGTTGTTGCAGATATTCTCCTTCAGAAAAGTCAACATTTTAAAGTGCGTCGTCGTTTTTATTCGAAATCGCATTGCCATTTCTTCAAAATAATATAAATTATGTTACTACATTTACATTTTTATGTCTTTGAAATCAACGTAAAATGTATTATTCAGGAAATATTTGAAAAACAAACACTATACATGTTAATGCTGCTCCTATTTCTATTCTTTTATTTGTATATAAAATGTATGTAAATGTTATACAGAAATGTGATCGTATTGCTAAATATAAAAATATTAAATACATTTAAACATTTTCATACAGAAAATTGCATGTATAATTTCTGTTGCCTACAGTATCGCTCACCTGCTCATCCCCACAACCCTTTCCTGCAATCATTTTCTTTCGCAGCTGTATACCACTGCTGCAATCACCAGTAAAACCATTACTGCTATGCATCGAGTGTTTGATTACGCAAGGTTTATTACGCGTTGTTACTGTGTGGATTTATGGTTATGGTCTAGGACTACAAAAGTGGGAGGACCAGAGATTGAATTGCAGGTGCATGCATGATTGTGATGCTCTTCAAGATTGGCTTTCAATTTTATTGGATGTTCCAAGAGCTCCCTTTGCGGTTGACATTGTCTACAGTACCTTGTGCCCTTTTTCATTTTGGCTAATCGGAGGCACTTCGAATAGATATCGAGCAAAAGCCTTGTTGGCTGCCATCGATGTCCATGTATGATCGGATTGGATGAAATAAAACCTGTCTTTCTTCCAACAAAAGCCTCTTACAGTTAAGTGAAGAAAAGCTCAGATAAACCCTCCAAATACCTTGATGCTTTACAATCTAGCCTATAATTACGATGAAAGGTATTTATTTAGACGGTTATGACAAGTTCTAATGTTGGGTCCTGTCACGTGTGTCAGGTTCCATAAAAAGCCTCTTCGGCCTTTAGTGAGAGTAATAGGCATTGCCCTGATGAAGGGTTGAGCATCTTTTTTTTTTTTCTTAAATTTTTAAAGACCGTTAATCTAACAAAAACAAAACAAGGGAAAGGAGCGCACATATCAATTCATCAGATTTTCCCTTAAATCCCTCCCCATTCAAGAAAGCATAACAGTACATTATCAATTCATCAATTCAATTTCAGCGAGATCATGAGCAAATTCATTTATTAACAATCCATTGGAGAACAATGCAAGTGTAAACAGAGATAAAGAGAAAAAATAAAAATAATAAAAATAAAATTCAACAGATTGGAGCCTGTGCAATTCTTATCCGTATCATTTCTGTGCAAAGTAAGCAATTTCAAGTCTGTCAGGAGTTCATAAAGTGTCTCATTAAGTTCGGCTGAAAGAACAGCTGCTCTCTGTCCGACACATAGTCCAGGAAAGGGTTCCTGATCCGCCTGAACTTCGAGAGCTTCCCCTCTAGCATGGCAGTGAGCTTTTCAAGACCCATCAATTCCCATGTGGCCCTTCCACCGATTTCCAAAATCGAGCCCTTGTGATTCGTGCAGCAATAAGTAGCTGAGCGATTAGGGCTGCTCTGGAGCCCGTCATCGGGAAGGACCCATCTTCAGGCACATCACCTAAGATTAGTATATGCGGGTCCATAGGGAGCAGCGTGCCAGTAACATCCTTGATCTTGGAGCGGACCTCCAACCAGTAGGCCTGGATGACCGAGCAGTGCCACCACATGTGCCTCAGATCACCCCTTTCACCACACCCATGCCAGCACGTATCCAGATCATCTAGATTCATTGCATGCAACCGAGTCGGAGGGAAGTACCAGCGAAAGCAAATCTTAACAGCGTTCTTTTTTAGCAATGTACACCTAGAGCTCTTGTGGGCTCTGCACCATATTCGCTGCCAGGATTCCTCTGGGATTTCAACTCCCAGCTCCCTTTCCCACGCCATCATGTAGGGAAGCTTCTCGCCCTCTGAAGCATTTTCCAGAAGACTATAACAAGCCGCCAACCTATGGGAGCTCTGCCCCTCAAAAATTCTAAGTTCTATGCCGAATGGCGCTCTATTGGCAGCTTGGCGAGTTTCCCTGTTAGTCAACCAGTGTCGTAGCTGTATGTATCTAAACCGTTCCACCTCTGACAGCCCAAACTTCTCTTTACATTTCTGAAATGTCAGGGGTTCATGATCCACATATAAGTCCCTAAGCCTTAATGGTCTGTTTGATTCCCATCCTTGGAATGAGATAGGGCTTAGTCACCGGGGAGCCACCGGGGACAGCGGACTCAGTCCCAGCGCAATCCCCCTTTGCGTCCTTGCGTTGTCCCAACTTTGAAGCGTAGCCATTGTCGTGGGAAACAGTCCTCCCTGATAGCCTCGTGCCTCTTTGGGCAGGAAAGGGAGATACTCTAACGGGAAGGGAGAAGCTTCCTGCTCTATTTCTTGCCATCTCGGAGTTTCAGTGGAGCTTCCCCAGGTTAGCATAGGAGCCACCTGTGACGCTCTATAGTACCGCTGAACCGAGGGCAAACCTATACCCCCATGTACCGCCTTTCTTGTCAAGAGTTTATAAGGTATCCTAGGCTTCTTATTTCCCCACACAAAGCGTCCTATCTCCTTCTGCATATCTATAAGGTCCCTCTCAGGAATCTGTATCGGTAAGGAATAGAAGGCATATTGCAGCTTCGGAACAAGAGACATCTTCACCGCACTCACCCTGCCCAACCAGGATAATTCCTGTGAATCCCAACGGCAAAGCCACTCTTTGGCTTCTCTCAATAGTGCTGGTATGTTTGCTTTAAATAGGCTTGCGTATGTCGAATTGGTGAACAGTGAATCTGGGTGAAAAGCAGCACCGATTTCTACAAGCAGGACTATTTTTAATAATATCAGTATTCATTGGATGCATTCTTTTTTTGGGCATGGCTATGTTATGAAGGGGATATGTCAAAGAGATCTGCACACTGTTCCCGTGCGAGGCGGCAATCTCACCCAAACTACGCCTGTTGCAATTATAGATTCTACATGGTCTACTATGCACGAACAATGATTTTTAAATGTGGTCGAACATGGAACCGATGCGGTCTGAGATACAAATCTTCGGACTGCACCTGTTTCCACATTATCTCTGTGTTTTAAGATTAGACGATATTCGTACAAGATTCTTGGTAAATTGGCAATGCTGATGGACAGCAAAATACCAGACAATACAAAACTGTTGGTATTGGGTGTGTGGTGTGACTCCTCCTTTAATCGATATAAGAAGACTTGCAATGATGATCGGCAAACATAATATTGCTATGTTGTTTTGGGGGAGGGACAAACTGCTGAGCCATGCTAAATGAGTTTCTGACGTTGATTTATGTATGCTGGTGGAGGAACTTGTTTATTATTCCTGTCGATACCCCTATACATTTCAGAAGGTTTAAGATAGGTGGAGGAATGTATGAATAGATCATGGTCATTGGAATTATGGGTGTGATATATGGCGGATTGGTTACCCGGTTGTTGGTCGCGATGAATAAGTCATGGAAGTCATGTACTGTTTATGAACCTTTTGTGAAATACCAATAAAATGTTTTACAAAATGGAAAAAAAGAGAAATCCACACACTGGAGACATTGCCAGCATGGTCAACACAATTTTATTAAAATCCCTCTGAATCTCCTATCTTAGGACATCCTCTGTAATGGGAGCTCGATCGCTTACAGATAATGTACCAACCAATTTTAAGACTGCATTTGGTGTTCTTTTGTTGAATGTCATAGCCTTGTAGGTTTTCACAAAATCAACCTCCATGGGTCTCGTAATATTTATGGGAAAACACCACACACAATAAAATTCACATTAACATTCATAGTGGCACTCTTTGTGGGAAGTGTCAGAAGTATTCCCCTGTCTTGTTTCTCGCAAAGAAACCACCCTTGGAAGGTAGTGCTGAAATAAAAGATGTTTGGTGGAACTGTGATTGCATTTGTCCACTGGGCTATGAATAAAGCATTCCCCCGATAAACTTGGATAACCATGCCTTTCGAACTGGACACTTTGGTTAATAACCATGCCTTGACAGACGGTCTAAAGGAGTCTTATGGACCGTAATATAAATGGTAACATGTAAAGCACTTCCTGTGCAGTTGACTATGCAACAGGAAAATTACTCCCCTTTGTGCTGGACGCAATTCATTCACTGCGCATTCTCTTGAAGGAATAAATATTGGAAAGTAGATGCCAGAGAACAAAGTTGTTTACTCTTTAGCCAATTTGTAAATTAGTAAATTGTGCCAAGTTCTTTTTCGCTTGCCATTGATTTAATAACTAGTGGGCCACTCATGTTTGCCCCCGCACATTACCTTGCAGCTTCCACCAAATTCTGCAGTGAAAGGGAATTATCAAAGGATTTTTTCATGAGCTTGATATCTTCACACCATCATTCCTTCATCTTAACAATCATTCAACCATTCATACCCACAATTATGTACAAGTAAACTCAATCCCTCCATCTTCAAAAACTCATTCACCCATCAGTCCCACCTCTCTCTTCTCCCAGCTTAATCTGTCATTCACCAATCTACAAAGTCTCATTCATCTCAGATTAATGTATCCTTTATCTTCACTTAGCCATCCTCATTCACGTATTTGAGCCACTCATGGGTCCACCATCATGCTCTTTCATCCACCCACCCATGATCTCATGAATCCCATTCAATCATTCGTCCTTCCTTCATCAGCTTTCCCCTTCCATTTCCTGCCTTCTACCCACTCCCACTTATCAATGATCTCTGTTTGTGTATGTGAACACCAAAGGTGTTCACCATATAAAAGCAAATACTGTTTGCTTGTTTCTTTGACCACAGGCGGCCACTTCACTGATTTCCTAGAGTAGCACACATTTTTCATCAGCAGATTTTCATATCCTCTGGAGAGCATGGCCACATTAATTTCCTTCATGGGCACTCTGTATTCCCTTTCAGAATGCGATTTGAAGATTCTAGTTAATTGGTAGTGTCAGTTTTCACCCGGCAAAGGCTTTCCTGGTCTTCACAAGGTTGCAATGTAAATAATACAATTAAAGTTTTAGGATTAAGTACTCTGTGACCTATTTTAGCTGAGCATGATTAAGCAATTATGGGTAATTACAAGGAGTTTGGGTGGTCCTTGGATGCCCAGGCAGTGTGATCTAACTTCCACAAGACCTTGAATCCAGGGTTACTGGCGTGGCTTGAATTTATTGGCATTAATCGTAAGGTGCGTTCCATGACATATGTCGCTTGAAACAAACAAGTCGCAAGTGCCACACATGCCTATTAATGGGAAGAATACACAAGGTGGTTTGAAGGGTTAGGTCTACTGGAGTCCAGTCTGAGCTGTTCAGTGAGGGTTTTGCTGGCTATTGAATTTGCGCCAAAGCATGCTTCTATATGTAGTGAACATGGGTATTACGCAGGTGTAGAAAGTACCCTCAAAACCTCTCTGGTTGAAAGCTATGGGCACCACTGAACAGGTGATTGCATGCATCTTTCAAATCAGAGGCTAGTTCCTGTAGATTTCTTTAAAGCGAGGCACGCAGCCTGTAACTTTAATTATCCAGGCACTCCTGCAAGATGGTTCTTATTAGGTTCATCTGATCAACAGCATGTCCCGAGTTTGGAGTTTACACAAGGGCCAAAAAAAGAGCCTATCTGGAGCTGTGAACTGGATCAGCATAGCATCCCCTATACACCGTCCCTGCAGTTCACCTGATAGTGCTTTATTGACCCTGGATTCTCACTCTCGAATGACTAGAGGCGCATGCTGCATGGACCTTTGAATAATTGAATGATGCATGGGTTTCCTCTCAGTCCTCAATCTACATTAGTCTGAAACTAGTATAATCTGGTGCCATACTGCCTTCTTCCTAGGGTGTACCCTGATTCATTATATATGTTGGCCTGTTCCTGCCCCAACATAGGATCACTTTGTTGCAATCGTTATTCAGGAATATCCCAGGCTGTCAGACTCAGTTGCCAGCGTTGATCTTTGTGCTGTGCCGCTCAGATGTTCCAAGGCTTTGCTGGAGTCCTAATCTCAGTGACAGGCACTTCTTTTTCTGAATCCTGACTTTCTTATGACATACCAAAGACACTTGTCAGTGGTCCCAGTAGGCCCGTCCGCCATGCTGAATGAGGCAAGCATTGCAGAACATAACAATTTGCAACTCCAGGAAGAAGTACCTTATCAGCCACATTGCTCAACCTAAGCCCATGAAAATTTCAAATTTTAGTGCCTAACGTGCCTCTACAAGTACCAAATGAAGCATCAAACACTTTGCTTTTGCTCATTGCCCTGGTGGTGCCAGATGTGCCTCTGCTCTGCCATAGCTGACCTTGAGCCAGTTTACCCTTCAGTTAATGATTGCAGTGGTCATGACCCAGTTGATGTCCTCTGTACTGGTGATGCAGTGAGTAGAAGGAGCTGGTATGAGATCAGCAATGACAACCCTCTGTTTGTAATGCCTTTAAATATGACCTCACGGTTTACATAAGTCTGAAGAAACCTCCCACAGTATAAAGGGTGTTTTGGCTCTGGGTCTGTCCTCTAGAGAGAGCGGGAGAATTGTAGAGCTTGTTCGTGACCAGGATGGCACAATAACTGCTATGCTACTGCCAGCCCCACAAAAATCTGTTTTTAAAAAAAGTACAAAAATGTCAATACAGCAGAGATGGTTAATTTGGAGGCGAAATGTAAATCCTTTCAGAAGACTATCAGGAATGAAGAATGTGAAATCCATTTCTACCACCACTGAAATGCCCTTCAAACGTGCTAATGGAGAGGTTACAGATACTCCTGCTCTTGTGAAGATGGTTGTATGGGCCTTGAATGATCAAGTATCCACCCAAATAGAAAACATTAAGAAACCATTTGTGGAAAAAGAAGCTGAAAAAGCTGGGTATACAAAAGCAAACTGACCCTTTCTGAATGTGGTTTGGAGTGGACGATGACCACAACATAGTTTTTGAGTGAAAAGGATGTGCCAAGATAGGTTTGATGTTAGTCCAGTTTTCAAATGATTTAATAACTTATATTGGATTCGCTGAAAAGATTATGCTTGGATGGTGAATGTCTCATAGACTTTCTTCAAATGATGGTCACGCAATGAAAGGAACCAAAACAGGGCTGGACAGTTCTTTAGCCCAGGGAGAGGATAATTAGTTTTAAACATTTGACTCCAGGAAATAGTATGCATGAAATTTAGTCAGGGCCTCAGATTATCCCTTGTCTACAAGACAATACATCTGGAATAGGAACCTAGATATAACAGCACCCATTAGTAAACACAAATTGTTTTCAGAAGGCACAGGTTAGTAACCGAACGCTTTCTCATTTAATGTGTCCAAACACTTAGGTGCAAGGCATCTTAAAATGGGACCCAGTAAATTCATAACAAATTCCATGATATTGTACATCAATCCTGAAATGCAAGATTGAAATACGCACAATTTGAAGGTAGGATGTGTTTTCTACGTGCCCTTGACCTGCTCTTTGCAGCGACAGTGAAATATAAGAATTATTTGGTTACCTAAATAGATGCAGGGATACTGTGAGGTGGACGTCTCCTCATACAGTACTCGTGATGTGCAGTCGCACAAGGGTTGTCAAGAGAGAGACACTATGTAAGTAACACCCATTTGGATTTACTGATTTCACATGTATTGTGTGTGCCTATCCTAAAAACATGGAGCAGATTTGGGTCTTGAAAATTGACTGCTCGTGTGGGGTTTTGCCTCTTCATGGACCACAACCTTGCTCGAGAGGCCAGAAATAACATGGAGTATCGGGTGCAGGGGATATGGTAGTTATGGTCCCTTTTTTGGAAAATCTTGTCCTGTGACATTTGCGAGCATAGCAACTGAACTGCTGTTTTACACCTGTAGGCCATATGGGATTTGCATCCTTCCTCTGTGCATTGCTTGTGAGGAATCAGAATACATGGAGCAAGACTCCCCAGAAAGGAGTATGATCGTTGTGGCGTCTGTGTTGACCTTGCACTTGTGGCAGGTCTGGGGCTGACTGGTTGTATGTGGCAAATGTGTAAAATTAAAGCCATGGTATGCGTCATATTTATTTTTTGCGTATTTGCCGTTTTATTCTGTTTTGGTGTAATACGTGTCGTTTTGCCACTCTACTTCTACTAGCTGTAATATTGACAATAACATTTGTACTACATAAAATGTTTCTAACATTTGGGAGTAATACTTCAAACATTTTACTTGTGCACACAGTCATACAGGTATTACTGTCATTGGGTCATATTATACATATGGTTGGTTTTTTTTCTTTGTTCCATTATCTTGAGGGGTGTGCTTTCATTCAGGCCTTCATTCAGGGTTAGGCTTGGAGTCAATTCAGTTAAATTAACGGGTGCATTTTTGTTCCAATTTCCAGTGGTCCCTCCCTCCCCCCTTCTTTTAGATGGCCAGCCCATATAAATGATCCTCCCAATGTATTCTTAATAAAAACATTAAAATTGTGAACAAAATGGCCGTAAAATGAAGGCCACATTCATAAGAATACATTCTAGTACTACTAATAACATTTATATTTCTAGACAACGAACAATGTGATGTTGAAGTCATCATCTTTGCAACACCTGAAGTTGAAAAGAAATGGGTAAAGTAAAGGGATTGGAAGGTATGGGTGTTTAGGTAAAACAAGTTAAGGAGTGGGGAAGTAAGAGAGAGATAGATTTTTAATTGGAGTAGATCACACTTCTAGCAGCAATGCATGTACGTTTAACTCTTTCACATGCACTCATATGGTCAGCCTGAGGCTACATAAACTGAGGTATATTCGTTGTATTAGTCTTGAATAGCGGGTGTTGAAATGGGTGGGGCCCTGCGAATGTCTGAGAGGTGTATCCAATATTGGAGCCCCTTTATCTTCACTGCGAGAGGCATGGAAAACACGACTTCGTAGGGCCCATGGAATCTGGGGTGGTTCCATTTTCTCACAAAGCTTCTGACATAGACCAGCTCCCCCGGAAACAGTGGTTGGGCGGGTGCAGTGTCATTTTTTGGGGCTGTTGATGCTTGTGCGTCTTCTGGGTTTGGCCGTGCCATTTGCCTTGACATAAACCTGATTGCTTGTGTTAATTGAGCAAGATACTGTTTGAACTCCTCCGAATTTCTGCTGCTCTATGGGCATCTGATGCCCTCCTCACAGGGGAGATAGGTGTCTGCATGGGTCTGCCAGTCACTATTTCATGGGGGGAAGGTGGTAGTCCTTACTGGGCTGTGTGCGTAAATGGAACAGGGATAGGGGCAGGTAATACACCCAGTTCTTTTTCAGGGTGTTGCATAATTTGGAGACCCTGCTCTTGAGTAGGCTGTTGATCCGTTCCGCCACCCCATTTGCTTGTGGGTGGTAAATTGAACACAGGCTGTGCTTGATACCTAAAAGGGCTGTTATTTCTTTGAGTAGTTTTTCGAAAAAATGGGTGCAGTTATGGGATCTCAAAACGTCACACACTCCCCATCGAGGGGACAACCTCACATACGAGGAATTTTGCAGCACATTTGGCATCTGGGTGGGCACATGGACCGGTCTCGCCCCACCTCGAGAATGGACACACCACCACAATCAAGTATCATGCACCATTGCATCTCTCCCCCATGTCTGCATAATCAATATGCAGCTTGCAGAATGGGCGGGCGGGGCAGGGTGCATTGCTACGTTCTGGGTTGTGCATTGAATGACCATCATTGAAAGGTTCTCTTGGAGATTTGGAACCAATCCTCCTGGATATCTGCTGCAATGTGTTGCTTAGAGCTGTGAGAAGGGTAGTGTAACTGCTCAAAAGCGGTGTGTAGCAATTCTATGGGCATCACTACTTTTCCTGTACTTTGTTGTGTCTATAGGAGATCAGTTGGAGCTTGTGCCCATCTGCGTTTGAGCCATATCTCTTGCTCTTCCTTCGATGCTGTAGTTCAATTATTTGTGTTATGGGGAGGGCTGTGTATGCATCTGTCTTTAACCGGGTGGTGACTGCTGCGACAACATATTCAGAGGAGGTGGGCACTAGGAGATATGCTGCATCTCTGGCTGCCGCGTTAGCGGCTGCGTTACTTAATGAGATTTTGTCAGTGTTTAGTGTGTTCTGCGCATTTGACGACCGCCACCACAGATGGTTCTGTGAGGGCAGATATTAGTGTGTTGAGCAAGGCGACATGTTGTACTGGTGAGCCGTCTGCCCGCCCAAAGCCCCTCCTCCAGCTCGACAGACCTGTGTGCACCGAGGTGGTGACATAAGCAGACTCTGAATATATGGTCATGGAACATCCCTTGCATACCCAAAGAGATTCAATGAGTGCTACAAGTTCAGCTGCTTGAGCCGAATAGTGTATGGGCAATCTTTCCAATACAAGTGTTTCGCATTCACCTTCCTCTAGGCAGACCACTGCTGTCCCAACATGTCTCTGACCTGTTTCCTGATCAATTGATGCGAAAAGGATTTCTCCTTCTAGGGTCTGTGTTTGGCTGTGGGAATATCATCTTCTTCACCTTTATAAGTAGCACAGTCATGCGGTTGCAAATCTTCGGCGGTGTGTGGTTGTGTGAGGAACGTGGCTGGGTTCACTGTTTTTCACCTTACAATGTGGATATGTGGGCTTGATAGAATAATCTCATAGGCAGATGCTCACTGGGTGCTAAGGGTGGACTTTGTGCGAACTAGCATGGTAAACAATGAATGTTCCACATACAATATTACTGAGTGCCCCATCACAATTTTAGAGCTTTTCTTTATTGCAAAGGCTGCGGCTGCAAGAGCCTGTTTGCAAGCGAACTGCCACTGTAATAGGCCAGTAGTTTGTGGGCCATTGTGCTCTTCTGTGTGAGTACTGCTGTCATGAGAGTGCCATTTGAATGTGAGAAAATATAAAACTCCTGCGTGTAATATGGGGTGGCAAGGACGGGTGCTGTTGAGATCACTTCCTTTAGATCACTGAAACTCTTGCTCATCTCTGGGGTCCATTCTAGCCTGTTGTGCTCTTTCTGTGTTTCCTTTAGGCCCTGTAGGAGTGGCCTCATGTATGCTTCATAGTTTAGAATCCATGCCCTCCAATAATTGAACAATCCCAAGAAGTTCTCCATGTCTTTCACTGTGAGTGGCATGCACTGTTGTGGCCCTGTCAGGAATGATTTTTCCCATTTTCGGAGATCAGTTGCCCCAGGTAAAGTACTTCCATTTGGCAGTACTGGAGTTTTACCTTGTGTACCTTGTACCCCTTACGTACCAGCAACTGCAATAATGTAATGGAGTCCCTTTGGCAGCTCTGCTAACTATCACTGCACACCAGTAAGTCATCTACGTTTTGAATTATTGTGCTGGGTACCTGGATGTTACCCAAGTCTTCGTGCAGTATCCTATTGAATATGGTTGGGCTTTGACAGTAACCCTGAGTCAGACGTGTGTGCTCGTAGCACTGTCCGCCCAGACTAAACGCAGTGAGGTTCTGGGAGTGTGGGTGCAGGGGTACTGAGAAGAATGCATTCTTTAAGTCTACAACAGTGAAATGAGTGGCTTCTTTGGGGATGCTACACAAAATGGATGCCGGGTTGGGGACACGTGGAAACTCCTTCTGTACTACGTCATTAAGGGGCCGAAGAGCCTGTATCATCCTCCAACTGCCCCCTGTTGCTTTTATGATAGGGTAGATCGCTGTGTTGCATGGTGAGGTAGAGGGTACTATGATCACCTGCTGTAATAGGGCCTGTATTGTTTACCTGATCCCCTCCTTTGCATCCCTGTACAATGGGTATTGCTTCACCCTGAGGATTCCTGTCCCTGCCTTGACGGTGATTCTTACAGGGGTTAGTTCTTTTAGCATCCCTACATCATTTGGGTTGGTTGCCCACAAGTGTGTGGGTCTGTGCTGTAAGTCTGCCTGAATGAATGGGGTGGTGTGACAACAGCCATGAGGGGACACTGCACTCTTCTGTATTGCACCATTATTTCACAAGGTATGCACATTTCGAGGATGATCTCCCCATAATTGTTGTCGTCTTCAAAACATTCTGCTTCGGACAATTCTTTAAGGGTTACAGTGGGATCTATAAATAACACGGTGCACCCTTGGCATTCATGGGGGTCAGTACCTAGTACTACAATTCTATTTACGGACACCAGTAAACTCTCTAGATCTAGGGTGAGTATCGTGCCTGCAACTAACTCGGGGGACACCACGGGTCGAAAGATGAAATCTGTGGGCACTCTCCAGCAGGTTTTGGTAATCTGGGGGACAGCTCGTACAAGCACTGCAATACCATAAATGAACATGTCAGGGTTGAAAGGAATGCCTTGTACCGCTACATCACGTGCCATGGCATGTATCACAAGCATTACTCTTAGTGAACACATGCCAGGAGTGGCACAGACGATACCACTGCCAGTGAATGAGATTGTCATGTTTAGCTTACTTAGCGGATTCCCTACCGAGCAAGTTGACATGAGAACTCTTACAAACTTCCCTCCCATCTTTGTCTAGATCTTTTGTATAAGGAACCGTTCAAACAGCCCCAGAGAATCCACCAGCGTGAAGTCACGTTCACTGATGCATGACCTATCCGCTCCCGAGTCCACCATACAGATGAATTGTTTGTTCCCTATCTCGGCCCTACCAGCAGCTCCTCTTCTGGATTTAGGGTCATTGACAGGACTGGACACACAAGTGCCCTCTGTGGGCTGTCCTAGTCTGGGTATGTGTCTGTCCCAGGGAACGAAAAAAGGGGTTCCCCCTACCACTGTAGCGCCTTGAAATGGGGCCACTGTGCCATTAGGCGCAGTCCCAAAAGCGTTTCTATTCGAAGGGATTGTGTCCTCTGACGTATTCCTCATCTTAGATATCTCCTTCCAGCTCTGCTGGCCTCGGAAAATGTTTTCTCTCTAGAGGGCGCTGCGCGTCGACGTCCTCCGAGTCGATGTCCCTCGACAGCCTCCGTATCGACGTCGACGTCATCCTGCCTATAAAGGCTGCGCGCAGCGTCCGTTGTACAGTTCCGTTTTTCCGCGCTTACTCAGTGCCTCGGAATACCGTTGCTCAGTTCTTGTCAGATTAATCCTATTTACCTCGAGTCATTCGATCCGTACTCGATGGCTTCCTCGTCGGAACCGACAACTCCTCGATCCGGCTTCAAAAAATGCCGAGATTGTGGGAAAAAGATGTCGCTGACTGACCCTCGCAGAGTTTGTCTGTGGTGTTTGGGAGCTGAACACCATTGTTCGGAATGCGAGGACTGTATGTCCATGACAGTTAAGGCCCTGAAGGAGCGTAGGGGGAAGCTGGAGAAAGGTAAGACTTTTAAAGCTTCTTCTTTGTCGACGAAGTCGAGACACTCGTCTCCTCGTCACCATTCGCGCTCCAGGTCTCGGAGTGGGTCTCATCACTCCTCGAGATCGAAGCACTCGAAAAGGAGACGTCGAAGATCCCCTACTCCGTCTTCCTCTTCCTCTGTTTCGCCAAAAAGAATCCCTTGCCCCACGAAACATAGTTCCCGGGCTGAATGGGAGGAATTCCGCAAAAATATGAGCATCTTCGAGAAAGCGGCCTCGACCCCCTCGAAGACTGCCGAGAGCGATGCTCTGGTCGAAAGACCAGAAGGTCAAAAACGCCGCGAGTCGCAGTACCCGGCGAAGGAAACCTCTCGAGCGCGTCTCGAACCCTCGAGTAGGACTATGACCTCCAAACCTTCCTCGAAGGTTCCGTCGACGCCGTCGACGAGGGTTCCGTCGACGCCGAGGTCGATGTCTTCGACGCCGTTGTCAAAGGGACCTTCGACACACGGGTCTGTCGACTCGACGCCAGCTTCGACACCGGCGTCGACGCCAAGAAAAGTCACGGTTACGACACACCCAGTGACTATCCCCAGGTCCTCGACGTCGATGGCTTCGAGATTGTCGAGTAGAATTCCAATTCTGTCGAGGTCTTCGAGGCCTCCGCCTTTGTTTTCGACGCCACGCTCGAAGCCTTCGACGTCGGCGTCGACGACATCGACGTTTTTGAGGCTGATAATGACAAGTTCGGCACCCTCTGCCTTGGAAATGGGATTTACTCCCTTTATGAGTTCAGAACAATTGAGAACTATGTCCTCAATTTTGGAAGAGGGTGAATTGTCTGAACAGGAAGACACATTTGAGTTTCAGGGACCTGTAACCCCAATTAGAGAGGAATTTTCCTCTGAAGAACGCAGGTTAAAGGATCTTCATGATTCCTTACATGAGGCAAGTGGGTTAGACACTTCCCCTGAGGTGGAGTTTGCTAGGCCAGACCCGGGGGAGCATGCTGAAACCCCCTATAGAGCCTTAATGGCCAGGATCACAGAGTTCATGGGGTGGTCTGCACCTTCACAATCTTTCCAACAAGATGACCTCACAGATATTCTTGACAAAGGCCCACAGGAGGATCCTCTGGTGCCTTTTCATAAAGCTCTTCAGAGGAAGGTTATGACAAACTGGGAAACCCCAGATGTCGTACCAGCAGTAAATAAAAAACTGTCTACAAAGTACAGGGTATCTTCTACAGACCTGGAGTTTTTGTCTAAACACCCATCACCAGAAAGTCTGGTGGTACAGGCAGCATCCTCTACCGATGTCAAGACGGCTTATCCTACCGTCCCACAGGACAGGGACGATAAAAAATATCATGCTAGGGCAAAGAAAGTCTTTTCAGCATGTAGCATGGCGTTAAAATCTGTTAATGCTACTTGCACCCTTTCTAGGTTCAGCTATACACTTTGGGAGTGTGCTTCTACAGCGGCTGAATGCATCCTGGAGGGAGAAGAAAGGGATGCGTTCCTGAATATTATACAGGACGGTAAAGACGCTATGTGCGAATCCCTCCAGCCGGGCATTGATTCGGCTGACAGTATCAGCAGAGCAATGGCGGCAAGTACATCAACCAGGAGATTCGCTTGGTTGAGAAAGTCTGGTTTTGCCCCAGATGTGCAAGCCAGGCTCTTGAACATGCCATTCGATGGCTCTTCTTTGTTCGGGAAAAAGGCGGATGACAGTTTAGAGAAACTGCAAACTTCAAAAGCAGCAGCAAAATCCCTAGGAGCTGCAATCCGTCAGACTCCCTTTCGTCCCACAGGAACCTCTGCGAGGGGCAAGTCCTTTCGCTTCTACTCCGCATTCGGAAGAGGTAGAGGACGACCGGCTCAAAGGGGCCAAAGAAGAACTACCCGAGGTGGACGGGGTAGATATTCAAAAGCAGCAGCAACAGCGGGTGCCTCTTTACCATCGGCATCTGAATCAGCCGCCCCAAAACCACTCTGAGGACTTCCCTCACAGGACACCTGTAGGAGGCAGGTTGACTCAACATCTGGCGGTATGGCAGGCTATCACGTCAGATGCTTGGGCATTGGAAACAGTTGCCCAAGGTTACTGCCTGCCTTTCCTACGTATACCTCAGAGTCATCCACCGGGGATCAGCTCTCAGAAAGCTCCAGATCCGCTCCTCTTGCAGGAAATGTTGGACCTGCTAGAGAAAGGTGCCATAGAACCGGTACCTGTAGCGGAGAGGAACAAGGGCTGGTACTCCCCTTACTTTCTCATTCCAAAGAAAGACGGAGGACTGAGACCCATCTTGGACTTGCGAGAATTGAACAAATTCCTCAGAAAAGACAAATTCAAGATGGTCACTCTTTCTCAGATCCTCCAGGCCCTTCAGTTCCAGGACAGGTTGGTAGCTCTGGACCTTCAGGACGCTTATTTCCATGTGCCTATCCATCTCAAACACAGGAAATACCTGAGGTTCGCAATTGGCAACTCTCACTATCAATTTCGAGTGCTGCCATTTGGGCTGACCTCCGCCCCAAGGGTCTTCACCAAGTTAATGTCGGTAGTGGCTGCAAGTCTAAGGAGGGAAGGGATTCACGTCTACCCCTACCTGGACGATTGGTTGATCAGGGCTGTTTCTTCAGAACAAGCTCAGATCCAGCTAACTCACGTGTGCCACTTCGTTCACAGACTGGGCTTCTCCCTCAATTTAAAGAAGTCACAAATGATACCATCGCAGAGACTCCAGTTCATAGGAGCGATCCTGGACACTTCCCTGGGAAAAGCCTCGCCACCAGAGGTGAGGACTCAAGATATTCTACAGATGGTTACCAAGTTCCAACATGCCCAACGTCTCCCAGCCTTCGACTTTTTGAGGTTGCTAGGCCTCATGGCATCCTGCATTTTCCTAGTGCCAGAGGCTCGCCTGAGAATGAGATCCCTCCAGTGGGCACTGAGGACTCAGTGGTCACAATTCTCAGGGAGAATGACATATCTTCTTCAGGTTCCCTGCAGGGTGGCTCGAGACCTTCAGTGGTGGGCCTGTCAGGAGAACATTCTGAAAGGAGAACAGTTTTGGCAACCCTGGCCGGAGATAACAGTAGTCACGGATGCCTCACTCACGGGGTGGGGAGCCCACGCCAACGACTTGACCATCAGCGGTCGTTGGTCTCCATCGGAGTCCAGACTACATATCAACCTGTTAGAGCTGAGAGCCATCAGACTTGCGCTGAAGGCGTTCCTGCCAGCTGCACAAGGGAAGAACGTCCTGATAATGACGGACAACACGGTGGCCATGCATTACCTCAACAAAAGAGGAGGCGTAGGATCACTACCCCTGCGCAGAGAGGCGATGCAGCTCTGGTTTTGGGCAATCCAAGAAGCAATCTCTCTATCGGCAGTTCACCTAGCCGGAGAGAAGAACTTGACAGCGGACGCTCTGAGCAGGCAGAACACAGTCTCCCACGAGTGGGAGCTAGCTCAGGAAGTCCTTCAAGAGATCTTCGCCCTTTGGGGAACCCCTCAGGTAGATCTGTTCGCCACCAGCCTAAACAGGAAATGCGACCTGTTCTGCTCAAGGGAATTTCCCCCGATAGGAGCTCTGGGAGATGCGTTCATAGTGGACTGGGAGTTTCCGCTTCTGTACGCGTTCCCACCGGTCCCTGTCATTCCTCAAATGATCAGGAGGTTGAGAAGATTCCGGCGAACCATGATCCTAATTGCCCCGGATTGGGCCAGGAGAACGTGGTACCCGGACATTCTAGACTTGTCCATCTGCCCTCCAATTCGACTTCCACTCAGAGAGAACCTACTCTCACAGAAGATAGGTCAGGTTCTCCATCCAGACATCAAAACCCTCAACCTTCACGCTTGGCTTCTGAAAGGCTGAGGTACAAGGATTGGGACCTCCCTGATGATGTTATGGAGGTGTTGCTTTCGGCAAGGAGGTCTGCAACAAAGTCTTTATACCGCTGCCGTTGGAACAGATTTTGCAGCTGGTGTAGAGAACAGAATATCGACCCTTTTTCATGTGGTACACCAATGGTTTTGTCCTTTCTACTATATTTGGCAAATTCAGGCCTTCAAGTTGGCACCATTAAGGGCTATCTCGCAGCGCTATCCATCTTTAAGCGTACTGCGGAAGAACCATCCTATTTCAAATTACCTTTGGTAATACAGTTTCTAAAGGGGTTAACCAATGTTTATCCCCCAAGACCATTCCAAGTTCCCCTATGGGATTTAAACTTAGTACTAACTTTCCTGATGGGCACACCTTTCGAACCTCTCCATTCTTGTTCGTTAAGATTCCTTACCCTTAAAACTGTTTTATTAATAGCACTTACATCTGCTAGAAGGGTGAGCGAATTACAAGCTCTTTCTTGTAAACCCCCTCACACAATATTTCACAAAGACAAAGTTGTCCTGCAAGTGAAGCCTAATTTCCTCCCAAAGGTGGTTTCTGAATTCCATATCACTCAGAAGATTACCCTACCATCTTTCTATCCTCCTCCTCACCCGGGGAAAGAGGAAGAGAGGTTACACAGGCTAGACCCTAGGAGGGCTTTAAGTTTTTACATCAGTAGACTAGCCAGGATAAGACATGCAGACCAGCTGTTTGTAGGTTACGCAGGTCACAAGCTGGGGTTACCAATAACTAAGCAGACCATTTCCAGATGGATCATTCTAGCCATTCTGGAATGTTATAAACTGGCAGGGAAAGAGCCCCCTCAAAACCTTAGGGCTCATTCGACCAGAGGTATTGCAGCTTCATCGGCCCTCAAAAGAGGCGTGCCGGTTAAAGACATCTGTGCGGCCGCTACATGGTCGTCTTTCCATACCTTTACACGTTTTTACAATTTGGATTCCTCCTCCAGTCAAGAGACTAGGTTTGGAAGGGCTGTATTGCATTCTATTCATCAATAGAAGACAGCGTGAAGTCAGTACTCCCTCCTCCGATAATAGAATACTGCTATGGGAGCCTATCTAAGATGAGGAATACGTCGGAAGACACAATCCCTTCGAAGAACAAGTTACTTCTTACCTTGTAACGTTCTTTCGACGGGATGTTCCTCCAACGTATTCCTCATCGACCCTCCCAACCATCCCCGCAGTTCTACTTCCCTTGTTGTTGCAGCTTACGCTCCTTCAGGGTGATTAGTTTAGTCCAGAAAGTATTATTGTGGGCTACAAAACGGAACTGAGCAACGGACGCTGCGCGCGGCCTTTATAGGCAGGAGGACGTCGATACGGCGGCTGTCGAGGGACATCGACTCGGAGGACGTCGATGCGCAGCGCCCTCTAGAGAGAAAACATTTTCCGAGGCCAGCAGAGCTGGAAGGAGATACCTAAGATGAGGAATACGTCGGAGGAACATCCCGTCGAAAGAACGTTACAAGGTAAGAAGTAACTTGTTCTTCTCTGCTGGCTGTGGGTAGGGGCTGGCTGATGGTGCTGAAATGCCAGCTGCTGGTGTTGTGGGTGACAGGGGCTGGGGATCTGTGGGGGTAACTGTGGGTAAGCCTGGTGAATTTGGTATAGTATCAGTCATTCTGGGAAGTGGTCCTTGGGGGTTCCCTTGATGTGGGTGGGCATAGTTCTGCAGATTATAGTTGGACCCTCCTCATTGTCCACTCCGGCACTCTCTTGAACAATGCCCCCACCTCCCACAGGTCCAGCACTGGTCCCCCTCCTCATGGTCCCTGGCCCCCAAACACACTCCCTCTGGTTCCTCGGGAACCCACCTTGTCCTTGTTTTTTTTTTTAAACGGTTTTTATTAATTTTTAAAACAAACAAACAATACAAACCAAACTGGCAGCGCTTTTTGCAACAATCACATGAACATCAATTAGTCAAGACCACTGCTCCCCCAATCCCTCCCCCCTCAAGAGCTTGTTTGTCCTTCACTTTCCGTATCTGCTACGTGTGGCAGGGTATCACCTCCGTCTGAGTCTGCAGAATCCGTTATTGTTCCAAACAGTCCTGCTATTAGTACTCTCCTTGCCATCAGGGTACCCACTTCTTCTTCCGCACTCATGCTACATGCCTCCTGCCATACCACCGTTTCAGCCTCCGCCCATTTCTGCAGTTCCTGCCACCATACCTCCACCCGTGGCTTATGACACTGCTTCCATCCCATGGCAATCCTCCGTTTTGCGAGCACATATGCCAAGTCCTTCAATTTCCCAACATGTTTAAGTTTCTGTAGTCTGGGAAACCCTCCCAACAGGCAGGCCCAGGCCGTATCTATAATGAGCGTGACCCCTTTGTCCGCTAGTTTTTGCGCCACTTCTCCCCATAAACTCTCAAATCCTGGGCAAGACCAAAACAGGTGTGTCATATCAGCATTTTCCTTGTCGCATTTTGGGCACGCTTGCGTCCCGCATTTCCGAACTTAGATATTCTCATCGGGGTCATATAAGCTCTGTGTGTTATATACAACTGTATTTGTTGTAATCTAGCATTTCTTGACACCTTCCTGTGGTATCCCATAGCACGCTCCCACATCCCATCCTCCATCTGTGCTCCCACCTCTGTTTCCCAATCCAACCTCAAATGCGTCAACTCCTTCCCAACCCGGGCCATCACCATCTCATACAATCTAGAGATCTCATGCCCCCCTTCTGATATGTCATATATTGTCCCCATAGTGGCGTCTGGGTCCTCTGCCAATACAGTCTCAGGCCAGATTTTACGAATATTCTGCACCAGCCTTAGGTACGTGACATACTGGCCCCTATGCAAGCCTGTCTCTTCCCCTAGTCCTTCAAGATCCCTAATGGTCCCCTCTTGCCAAACATCCCCCAATGTAACCAGCCCGACCGACTCCTAGTAGGTCCTGATTATTGTACTTAGCTGCTTGTCTTCCCCTGCCAAAGCAACCAACGGCACCTGCGGGGAACACGGGTACGGGTCCTCCATCATTCGACATACTCTACGCCACATCTTCCACCCCAGCAACATCATTCCCGGGCGCTCTTTCATTTCTGAACTAGGCAACCAAATAATTTGCTTCAGGTAAAACGGAGTGCAGTCCTGTCCAAACAGCCTAAATTCGGGAGTTGCCTCATCAGAGAGCCATTTGACCACATATTGCAACTGACCAGCTACATAATAGGCCTCAAAATTAGGCAGCTTATTACCCCCCCTCTCATGGAAATTCTGCAACTTCCATAGCGCCACTCTATTCCGGGTGCCATGCCATAGGAAGTCTCTGCACATACTATTCAGCTTGGCAAAAAACGTCTTAGGTATCATATACGGCATATTGCTGAAAAAATTTAAGAGCCTAGGCAGGACCACCATTTTAAGCATCGCCCCCCGTCCCATCATTGCCAACGGCAACTTCTCCCAAAACTTCATGCTTATACAGATTTTTCCCACAGCCACCTCGGTGTTATGCAAATGTTCCTCCTCTACCGTATGATACACATCTATTCCGAGGTAGCGGAAGGAACCAACCGCCCATGGTATCGGCAACACTGGCAACCGCTCCGGAAGGGTTCCTCTGTAGCTACCCAATGGGAATATGCTCGATTTTTGGGGGTTCACCGCTATGCTAGACAGTTCCGCATACCTTTCCATTACCTCCAGAATATATTGAAGATTTTTATCCGGATATTTCAAATATAATAGCAAATCGTCAGCATACAGGGATATTAGGTGTTTCTCACCCCCTACCTCGATGCCTTTCATGTCATATTGTTGTCCAGGACTAGAATATATAACATTGGGGATCAGGGGCACCCTTGTCTGCTGCCTCTGCTAAGTTGCCACCTCTCGGATATCACCGCTCCTGTACGAACCCTAGCTAGCAGCTCACTGTACAGCAACTTCGCCCACCTAATGTAGCCCGGCCCCATCCCGTATCAGGGCCTCCAGCAACCACGACCAACTGACTGAATCGAAAGCTTTGACTGCATCTAAGGACACAACCGCCATTTCACCCTCGCTCTTGCTCCCACATTCAACCACCCGGTGGAGTCGCCTATGGTTGTGGGTTATATTCCTGTTGGGGACATAACCTGTTTGGTCCGGATGTATCAATTTACTAATAACTCTCCGCAATCTATTAGCCAGGACTGCTGTCAATATCTTGCCGTCCTTATTCAGCATTGACAAGGGGCTGTAGGAGCCACAGCTATGCCCTGGTTTGTTGGGCTTAGGGAGCGGTATTATGATCGCTTCTCTAAGTGATTCCGGCAAACGACCCACCTCAAACGTTTCATTAAGCATTTCTAGTATGGGGGCGTGGGGAGAGTACCTCCTCTCTATATGCTTTATACAATTCGCTAGGAAGTCCGTCCGCTCCCGGGGTCTTACTGATGGGAAGCTGCCTCACCACCTCATCCAATTCCTCCAAAGTAATCAGTGCATCCAGCTCTTCTCTTTCTTCGGCACTAATCTTAGGTAATCCAATATCTCTTAAAGTTTCCCTTGTCTCCTCTCGGCTGCCCCCCCCCTTTGTCCTCATATAGTGCCCTGTAATAATCCAAGAATGCCTCATTGACTCCTTCTTGGGTGTCCGCTACCTCTCCATCCTCTCTGGTTATCATCCTAATCGGGGGCCTAAGGGTTTCACTCTTGTATAGCCACGCCAAGAGGCGGCCTGTTTTATCCCCACCTGCATGCTGCCTCTCAACATACTTCTTATATTTAAGGTTGCAGAGCCTTTCCCAAAGTTCCGCACACCGCTGCTGTAGTTTAAGTACTAGCTCCGCATCCCCCCCTCCACTATTGAGTTTGCTTTCCAGTTCATCCTCAGCTCCCCCTAACTCCATCAGGACCCCACCCTGCAGGCCCTTTGATTTAGCGATGGCAGCACCCCGCAACACCAGCTTAATGGCTTCCCAGAGCGTGCCCGCCGAGTCCACACTGCCAGTGTTCTCTTTGAAATAATGTATAATCTCGTCTCTAATATCCTCTCTGAAGACCGGATCCTTGAGCGCCTCAGCCAGGAGGCGCCACGTCGGTATCCGCGCCCTGGTGCGGCAGTACTGCCACCCCAGGACCAGAGGCGAGTGGTCCGACAGGACCCTCGCTTTGTATTCTATTTGGGTGGTCTCTACCACCACATCTGGCGTGGCAAAAAAATCAAGTCTCGTATGCAGTTGTTGCGGGGCTGAGTAATGCGAATACTGCTCCCCATTAGGATGTTTCAGTCTCCAAACATCTGCCAGCCCGAAGTCGTCGAGCAGCGTCTGCAACGCCCTGGCTGCTGGGGTGGGCCTATCAATCTTATCATCAGATCTGTCTACCCTTGGGTTCAGCACACAATTAAAATCCCCCCCCCAAATAACCACCCCACCCACACACGTACCCAGGTTGATACACAATATGCCGCCGTGTTGTGATTGGGGACATACATATTTACAATGCACACCTCTTTATTCTCCACCAGCGCCTTCAATATATAACCATCCTCCCCTCTGTATGCACCACCTCCTGTGTAAGTTGTAGCGGAACGTGCGGTGCCACCCAGACCAACACTCCCCTAGCGTAGGCAGAATACGGAGAACCCACTACAATACCTCTCCACTTCTTCCCCACCAGCTCCAACTTTTCCCGCGTCAGATGCGTCTCCTGCAACAGTGCAATATCAATCTTCTGTCTTTTCAAATACATCATGATCTTGTTCCTCTTTAAGTAACTATTGAGTCCCCTGACATTCCACGTTACGATCTTAAGATCCCCCATAGCTCATAAGTATCCTCCCCCCTTCCGGGCAGCCAATCCCACCTGCCCATGCGATACAGATACAACCCTCTAGCTCTTTCTTGTAGCCTCATGTGCAAACTCCAAATCCCCATAACTATGTACACCCAAACTCCCCACTTCCCTCCCCACCCTCCACCCATCCCTTCCCCAACTCCACACTCCCCAACTGCTGCCCAGCTCCATCCATGGAACTCGGGCACCCCCACATCTAGCCCTGCAAGCACAAACCAATGCCCAGAGCTCAGTAGGGTGAAGTCGCCCTAATGGCCACTTAACTAAGGTTACTAAGTGGGGTAAAGAGATCCGCTCTGCAAGGCTCCCCTAAAAACAGCAATAGTCACAGTGCTCATAACATGTTGTTTAAGGGTCTGGCCTTCTCTGCCTAAGGCCGCTCAAATGACTATAATCAAATTGCAGAGTCCTATTCCGCGCCATCTTGTAGCGCCCTCCTCGTGCACTACTTATTTCCTCCATCTCCTCTTCCCGTCCGAACGTCAGGCTCCTGGGGGCATCCCTGTGTGTCGAGCCATCCCATGGCGTCCTCCGGAGTCTCAAAATACCAAGTCCTGTGTTTATGAAAAACTTTCAATTTCGCCGGATACAGCAACATGTATTTATGGGCCGCCTCTCTCATTCTCTTCTTTACCGTCCCAAAGTTCATACGGCTACGCTGCACAATCAGGGTATAGTCCGGGTAGGCCGTTATGTTTGCCGCCCCTCGTTTAATCGTTCCACCCTTGCGGAAGTGTTCTAGTATCCTCTCCCGATCCCGGTAATTAAGGATTTTGGCAATTACTGGCCTACGTGGGTTTCCCGGCGACGGCTTCCTTGTCAGAGCTCTATGTGCACGTTCCACCGCGAATCCCTGAGATAAAGCTCCTCCGGGTATCTCCTGCAACAGCATAGATTCGATGAACTCCATGGGATCGTGGCCCTCTGATCCTTCTGGCAGGCCCACGATGCGAATGTTATTCCGTTGGGCGCGTCCTTCCGCCTCCGCCCTGTTCTCCAAGTTGCCCACTCTCTGCACCAGGGCATGCAATTCGGCCTTATGGGAAGCACAAACCGGGTGTTCGGGCTCACCTCTTTCTCGGGGGTCTCAGTGTGCTCCGCCAGAGACCTGACGTCCTGTCGAAGTAAATTCACCTCTTCCTGCACCTCACCGACCTTTATGCCATTTTCAGCTCAGTAACGGCCAGTTCAAGTTTAGCCTCCCAGGCCACCTTCAGGTCCGCAATCGCAGCCAGGACCTCCTGGTTAGTGCCCGTCACAGGCATGCCGCCTGCAGGCGACTTATCCTTGCTCTTGGAACTTTCCGGACCAGGGGACGTCTTGGCGAAGTCTTCCAACGTGGACTGCTTCGCTTTCGGTCTCACGGTTCTATTAGATTTGATTCTGCAGCCGCTGGGCACGTTCCAGGGGGCCACTCTCGAGCCACCCCCAGGCAAGACCTGTCCGCTACCATGGATCGTGCTTTCCCATGTAGCCGCATAAGCCCCACTCCGGCAGCTCCACGGGGTGGGGGGGGAGGGCACGCACAGTCCACAAACTCTATGAGCTTCTCACGCCGAGCTTTCCATGCACAGTGTCTCGCTACTTCAATGCGTCGTAGTGCGGCCTCAGCCCTCTATCACATGCCCAAAGGCCTACGCCAGTAGTAGAACACTCTAGAAATACAGGCCGATTCGCGTTAGTATCCCAACATGGGGACCTGCGTTCCGCGCAAGTTACAAATACGCACACAGTATGCTCCTGTCGCCCGACCACCGTGCAGCCTGCTCCTTCCTTTGTTCCGGTCATTGATCGGCTATTTTGTTTCGTCTTCCGTCTCCGGCGCTCCTAATCTTTTTCACACAAAACTCCACCGCCATTCCTCCCATGCATTCCAAAAGTTCACCAAGCGCAGTCAGTCCGTTCACACACCGACATGTGTGTTTTCAGCAGTCATAGGCACGTTGTTAAGCACTATTTCGCCAGGATCATTTCAGGATCGCGGGAGCTCCTCCAGATCGCGTCCTCCTACATGGCCCTCGTAGCCACGCCCACCACCATGTCCTTGTTGCTGTCCTCCTTGCTAGTTTGGTCCCGGAAATTGCTGGTTTGCTCCCCATTGCCCTTGCCCTCCTTCAGCCCATATGGCCACTATTCTTGTATGTGCTGCATTAGAAGTGTACGCTCCCTCTTCCGTCTGCTCTGGCGTTGGCCCTGTGGATACCGCAGCCACTTTCACTAGTTTATTTTAAATCTGTTTTGCTTCCTCAGCCTGTCGTCTCTGAACAGTTTCCTTCTCTCGCTCTTTGATTCTCCTACAGTGGTGAACTATAATACTCTGAATCTTGGGCCACCCTTTAGCTTCCACCCCAGATATCTTGTCAAGTGCTTCTGTACCTCTTTGGGCAGGCCGCCTTTTACTATAAAGTAGAAAAGTGATGTTGATTCGTCTCAGGCGCTGCCTGTTTCTGCTCTCCACATTTCTTGGACCCTAAGAATGTACTGAGTTGCATCTTCCTCATCCCCCATTGTGCATTGCATGATCGATTTTAAATGTGGAGTATCGGGGAACGTTCACCGAAACGCATCCCGTACCCTTGCTCTAATCTTGTTAAACGATGCTCAATCATGGGCGTCATTACTCAACGTTATTCCTGGGTACCCTGCTTTGACCAACACAGTCTCTGCTTGGTCCCCAACTGCGGCTACCAACAGGCTTTTGATGTCTCCTATTGCTAAGGGCACCCCAGCTGTGTTCTTTTCAAATGCGTAAATCCACATTCCTGCTCCCTCCATGAGTTGGGGGAGCGCCTTAAGAAGGTTATTCTTGTCCATCTGCGCCCAGGGAACATAGTGAGGCCGCCCTGCACCCTTGTGTATCAGTGGCATCTGCATTTATATCTTTCCTTTTCCACCCTTAGTTGCACTTCCCTTTTTGCGCGCTAACGCTATCCTGTCAAACCTCTCCCTCAATCTTCCATCCCATAAACTTTCTAGCCTCAGTGTACTCTGGGGTGCCTGCTCGGTGACCCCTTCTCCCTCTTCTTCAGTCTCATCAAAATCACTCCAATATTCCTCGTCTCCTCTTCGGGACCCCACACTCTCATAGCCTAGGCTGTCTGTTTCTCCATCACGATCTACATGAACGGTTCTTATAGGTGCATTGTCTATTCTAAATCAGAAATCACCTAACTTCCACTCGTTCCCGGGTGGTTTGGAGGCACCCTTATAGGCAGCATTGGTGTATCTAGTACCCTAGTTGCATCGCATGCTGCTCTTAACCTGGCTAGTTCAGTCCACGTTGATGCCAGTGCTACTTCTAGGTCTCTTGCGCTCACCCTGGTATGGGCAGTAACCTCCGGAGGTGAGACATAAGGGGGCAGTGGGGCCGTGGCTGGTGTTGCTGCCATCGCACCTCCAAAACATAAGTTGGATTCGTGTACCCCTCTGCTGGGCGAGTTGCTAGCGGATATATCCTTTTTCTTGCCTCTACGATCTTCCCAGTCTCTCCCGAACATGTCTCCTTGCTGCTGTCCTTTGTCTCCCCTTGCTTCCTTGGATCCTCGGTTTCTTCAAACATTTTCCAGAGGTTCAATACTTCCCTCCTATTTTGCAATGGTCTCCCCTTATATTTTGTTGTCAGGAAAGTGGACATGTGTTCTAGTGCACATCTGTCAAATGATCCTTGCTTTGGCCAGGAGCAGTGCACCCCACCCACTTTAGTCTCCCATTGATTGTGATATTTCTTCATTTTTTCACAGTATAAGGGCAAAGCCTTGCATATGTGGTCTAGGGGCATGTCTACCCCCATTGTCATGTCTCCCGTGTGTCTTGTCTTGGGGCTACGCCTAGGCTAAAGCGCCACAGGTAAACAATAGTTAGTTCAAAGCATATACAGTTCAGTTTTGTCTCCAATACATATACATGCTGACAATAAGTTCACAGAAAAAATCGTTACTTCACTTTCCCCACCCCGTTATCCTCCAATAGAGCTATCCACTCACGCACTTCACACTCTCCTTATACGCCTCACACACATTACACATGCCCCTCCTGGGCTTCCTCCCTACACTTTAAAATACACAAATAAAAGCAACAAAATTAACAAGCCAAAATAACAACCACTACAATTCCTGAGCTCTCTAATTATGCAGAGCTCCTATTTTTCCCCTTATATTTTTCTCGCACTGGTCGAGACAGTGCACGTGGCACTCCCCACCCCCCTTACTCGGGGGGCGGGGAGGGGGATGATTTCCTTACTCCATTTTACTTTTCCCCAATATTCTTAAAAAGTAACTCAAAATCAACTCAATCTATAAACATGCCACACTCTCAATATCATTCACTGCGTGTTCATACTATTCACACTGCTCCATACACCCATCTCTACTTTGCTGTCCCTTTCAGGCTATACTCACATGCGTGCATTCTCCCGAAGATGACCTTTCACAGGGTTCCACAACTGACCTGCACCTCTCCTTGGGGCTGCACCCTGCTCCAAGGAGCAGGCGCGATTCTGCAAAGACGGCTACCACAAAGCCCACTCGGGGTACACGTTTTGGCACTGGTCACTGTAGGTGTATGTGACCCTTCCGGAGATGGCCCCCGGATACCTTCGTGGGTAAGGGAGTGATGGGACCACGTCGCCAGGGTTACCAAATGAAGGCAAGTCCCTGTTACGCTCACGTCAAAATAAATACAACCTTCTAGGGAAAGAAGCCCAGACATATCTTTGCAAGGATAACAAGGTTTAATTGTACAGAATACTAAACTATCAGCAAAGGACTCTGCTGCATGAGAACGTTCGGACTCCAGAATGAATGTTGGAGCTTTTTTAGAGGCCACAGCATCACTAATGACATCACATATAGGGTCTAAACCCACAAAGTTGATTGGTAAGACAATATATATGATCCTGCTCCACAGGTGATGCCAGGCTACAATTGGTTGGCTTTTGTGCAGTCTGTCAGGCTCCAGCGCAGTATGTCAGGCTCCATGTGGGTCAGCTGGGCTCATCTCGCTGAGTAGTGACGGTCATGTCTCTCATAAGTTACATTGTAAAAACTATGATTCTGTGCTAAGCCTAATGCTATTGATATTGATATTTTATTTCTATCACGCTCGTACACAAGTGTTTCAGAGCGCAACAAGGCAAGGGAGGGGAACAGGAGAGAACAAAACAACGATCTTACTAGGCCCAGTGACATTGAGAACGCGCAAGTGCATGGGAGAGGGGGAGGGGAAAAGTGCATGGAAGGGGGGAGAATTGGAAAGTCCGAAGCAAAGGAGAAATGGATAAATAATAAATAAATAATAAAGGCAACAAACAGTGGTAGTGCAGCCATAAATTGGCAAGTGCTAGGTTTAAGGCAGCAGACAGGGTAGGTCTGATAAGTGCAGGGAGAAAATGTGGGGGGGCTGTATGGGTACAGTTACAGACCCAAGTGTAAGGGGTGGCCCGGAGGCAATGCGGGAGGGTGGCAGGGTGAGCAGGTACCTGGGCCAGGAGGACAGAGGGTGGCCAGGTGCACGGTGCCAAGAGAGAACATATCAGCAGGGGAGAAATGGAGCGAAGGCAGAAGAAAAGAGGAAGGTCTTGAGGTGCTTCCGGAACCAGAGATGGTTCTCCTCAAGTTTTAGAGTGGCAGGGAGGCTGTTCCAGAGGAAGGCCCCAGCCGAAGACCGAGATCTACCCCCAGTTCGTTTCTTTGAAAAACGACTGACCCTGAGGGAGTTAGAGGTAGAGGAGCGAAGAGCTCGAAAGGGGAGGTATTTGCGGAGGGATAGCTGAAGGTATTTTGGACCCAGGTCCCAGAAAGCCTTGTTGACAATGCAGAGGGTTTTGAATTTAAATTTAATCCTTGCATCCACTGGGAGCCAATGGAGGGATTTCAGAGCTGGAGAGATACGATCCCAGGGCTTGAGGCCAAGGACAAGTCTTGCAGTCCTGTTCTGGATTAGTTGCAGAGGGCAGAGAGTAGAGGCAGGTAGATTTAGAAAGAGGCTGTTACAATAGTCCAACCTAGAGAGAACCAGAGTTTGGGAGACCATGAGCTTCTGGGGGAAGGAGAGGAAAGGCGGAGTACTTCGAGGAGGTGCAGTAGGAAGTTTGACTTTTTAGAGACATCAGAGATGTGGGCAAAGAAGGAAAGTGTGAGTCAAAGATGACCCCGAGGTTCTTAGCCTCGCGGGTGGGGGTGGGGATAGGAGAAGGGCCAAGGGAGGCCGGCCAGAGAGTGAGGGGAAAGGATGGTGAAGGTGTGCCGATGAGGAGGATCTCCGTCTTGCTGGGATTCAGACAAAGATCACTGGCAGCACACCAATCTTGAATGGCAGTTAGGCAATCAGAGATGAGAGATGGAGAGTAGGTAGCCGAGGGCAACCTGAAAATGAGTTGTGTCGTCAGCGTAGCACTGGAAATCTGAGCCGAAAATGGCAATGCAGTGGGCGAGAGTTGCCAGATATTGGTTGAAAAGCCAGGGCGAGAGGTTAGACCCCTGGGGAACACCACAGGTAGAGAGGAAGATAGATGATAGGAAGGACCCAAGTTGGACCTGGGAGGGTCGATCAGAGAGGAAAGAGGTGAGCCAGGCCATAGCCTGATCAGTGATTCCCAGGTGATCACAGAGACGGTTGAGCAGGATGGTATGGTTGACCGCGTCGAAGGCAGAAGAGAGATTGAGGAGGATGAGGACAGAGGGAATGTTGGAGTCAAGGTTGGAGAGCAGATCTTCACGGATGTTCAGGAGAGCAGTTTCCGTGCCTCTGGCAGCTCTGAAGCCAGACTGGTGGTCATGGAGACCGCCAACAGAATTGGAATGAAGGTTAAGCTGAGAGATGGCCAACTTTTCCAGGAGTTTGCCCAGAAAGGGAGTAATGCTACATCCCTATGGCATGCACCTGGGGGGCTGGTGCCAGGTGGAAGGTGTCACGCCTCAGGGAACCTGGCGGCTTTGGAAGAAGTGGAAGCTGCGCCCGCCATAGCGGGTTCCATCACGTTTTTTGGGAAGCGCGCTGTGCAGGTCTAGCTGTCGTAGCGACGTTCCTGACACCGGTATTTAATCCTTTCACTTCCGGGGTCAGGTGCGTTGCAACGTACAGTGTTTTCGTCCTGTTTCCAGCCCTGCTGTTTTTCTCTGGAGTTTCCCTTTTTCCCACCGTTCCTTTCCTTTTTTTTTTTTTCCTTTCCTTGCTCTCCGTACCTTTAGCCAGTATTTCTCCTCGCCTTCTTGACTCCTCCTCCCTTGTCTGTTCCGTTCCCGTCTCTTATCCTTCCTCCCTCCCGTCTCGTGCTTGTCTCTCTATACTTATTCTGTTGATTCTTGCTTCCTTCCTGTATTGTGCTTACCTCTCTTGGTCCTCTTCTTTTGCCCTCCTCTGTTCCTAATCTGCTTACATCTCCGTGTACCGACCATTGCCTGTCTTGTGGATTGCCTCGCCCAGCCCTCATCTGTTTATCCTGTATCGGAACTACTTCCTGTTGATATCCCGGTGTACCGACCTCAGCCTGTCTTGTGGATTGCCTCGCCAAGCCCTCTACTGTCTATCTGTACTGGAACTTTTCCCATTATCTGGTCTCATACCCGATTCTCATTGGAATTTCATCTATTTCTGGACCGTGTTCACCAGATTCCTCTCCCTCTGCTGCTGCCTCCGGAGTGTGTTTACTACTACCTCTCTGCGTTTGAAGATCCAAATCTTCCGGGGTTTTTTATGCCACTGGCTTTTTCCCCATTGACCAGCGACCGAGGAGGGTTGCCACAGATCACCCAAAGGGTGTCACTGTGGCGTCCTACCTTGGTCGTCCCTATCTTCAAAAAAAAGGAGTGAAGATTCGAACAAAGGACAATCCAAAGCTGACTCAACGCCGGAGACTTCAAGGTGAGGAGGAAGGGGAGGAAAGGGAGTCTGGAGCATCTCAGGAAGACAGAGATTACAGACCTTCCTGACAGAAGGGAGGAAGAAATACAGTCGTACTGACCCACACATTCTGGGTGTTGCCAATACCGCTCCTCTTGCACCCATGGTTTTCCACCCTCGTTTTGATCTATAATGTATCTCTCCCTGTACCTCTCAATACAAATTATGTATTTATGTGAAGAGATGAAACAGTCGTACATGCTCACATCTTTTATGGCCAGTGGTTTATGGTTGGAAATGGGGTTGTTCACGATCTTAGAATGCAGAGGTGTGAGGATCAGGTCAATGGTGTGGGCCACGGTTCTGGGTAGGTTGGGTGGGGGTTGGAGGACTGCTGGCAGCATGGCTGGGATGAATGGGCACTGCGAGGAGACTGGTGCTGTCTCACGGCTTTGCAGGGCGCATTCCTCCAAATTATACTATTTAATTGCAACAGCGAAGGGATAAGGAGAAGTTTCCATGAGAACTGGCTTTGCAGGCTCATCTTGGCTTACTGCACTGGGCCTATTTGAGATTTTACATTGAGCTAAAAGTTGTACTGCGCTGCCATGCAAACTGTGTGCCCTGCCATAACTAAAAAATGGCGTTCTTGTTCTATGCGCTCTAAATTTATGCATTTATTATTTTTGTTCTATGATGGTCGTGCCAAGTTTCTTAGCACAGGTCTTCTCCTCCTTATGCACTACATGACCTCATACAGAATTCGCCTTACCTTGAAGCGCCTAGTGGGGTGGGATAGACTTATTTCCATCCCAACACTGGTCAGGGTGGATTTGCCCGACCTGGCAGCAGTGAACCTTTATTTTCTTTTGCGTTTGCTGTTCAAACTGGGCATTTTGGTCAACATCCTGAAATACTCTGTGAACCCATTAGAGGATAGAGTTCATAGGATTAATATTTGATTTATTGTCAGCCCTCTTCCCCACAGAGGAGCCAGTCAGACATATTCTGCACACCATATGAATGGTTGTTTTAGAGATGCCTAGATCTGATGGATTCATGTGATCTGGGAGTTTGCATGACCAGACTGTGCATGCGCTTAATTAACTCAGTTACATTTGGCAGTGAGCTTGAATAAGAACCAAGACTCACGGTGCAAGAAGACTGAGATTACGGACTGGTTCCTCTGGGACTTGAGCTGCTGGTATTCCCTTTGGAATCTTGTGCTGAGCGTCCCAATCCAGGAAGAGGCTCTAAACTTTACAATGACAACAGATGCTACGATTTCAATCTGGCGAGCTTCAAATTCTCGATGTGCGAGGGGTGGCGGACTCCCAAGAGCATGTCAATATCGTAGAGCTAAAACTATTTTTTTTAGCTCTTCAGTCTTTTCTTCCAGTGATTTGTGTGTCCAGGATACTGGTCCTCACATACAATGTAGTGCCCATGTACTATCTGAACAAACAAGAAGGAACCTGGTCAATCAAGCTTTGTGCTGTGGCACTATGCACCTGGGAGTGGGCACAAAATTACCTGTTTCTTCTGATGGCGTCTCGGGTGGAAACACAGCATGGGGGCATATGCCTTGAGCAGGCTAGCCTGCTCAAACCACAAGTGAGGATTTCAGGCACAGGTGATCCAGTAGATGTTGAGCCAATGGAGGAAGGCCTTAGGAAGATCTATTTGCCACAGAGTTCAACAGCAAGTGCCGTAAGTAGGCCTCTTGGAGAGGGAGGGAAAGGGAGTCTGGGGGATGTGCTTTCCATCCCCAACTACCTCTTTGTATGCAGCCCCCCACCGTCTGCTAATTCCCAAGGTTCTCCAAAAGTTCTGAAGATCAAGAGGGTTGCAAAGTCCTGCTTAATAGCCGCTTTCTGGACAATGAGGTATTGGCTCTCAGACCTTCTGAGCGTGGCATCTGGACAACTTCTCAGTATTCCCCTTTAAAGCCAGTCTTCAACAGAATAGGAGGGACTTCACCAGTGCCCATTACCTATATTCTAGGCAATTTGACACTAGAAAAGCAAGTGTTTAGTCACCTGAAACTTTTGGGGCCCAATCTGCAGGTAATAGCCACTAGAAGGAAATCTACTTGTCACTGGGTGATATAACAGTTCAAGAATCCCTTGCAGGCTTCACTAGACATGCTTTTATTCATGTCCAGTTCATCATGATCTGGACCTCTTTTGTACTCCTGTAGGTCCTACTGGCAGTACTTGGGGCTTATTGGAGAACTCCTGACAGGTTGGCTCATTTATCTTTCAACTCCAGCGATTAAAAGACATTTCTCTTTGCCACTTTTTTCCTTCACAACGAAGGCCCATTACACCTTTGGACCCTAATGTCTTGGTGGGCCTGACACATCTGAAATTGCATTCCGGTATGCAAACGGATGAATCAACAATTGCTAGATGAGTGGTTTCTTGAATATAACACTATTACGAATTGCAGTTCCTCCAAAGGGGCTTCATGCCCACCTGACACGTTCCAAGGCCATAGCAAAGGTTTTCCAAGGGCATGCCCCACTGGAGGCAATTTGTAAAGCACACAACTCTCACTTGACTAGTTCCTTTCCTCAATATGCCTGCCCTCAATCCCCTAAAGTAGAGTTGTCCCTCTCAGTGGGGGAAGCGGCTGAGAAGTTTGATTTAAGAAGTACAGTGGAACTTGTGCTCCTGATGAAGGGACTGTTGTCCTGAAACACGTTGGGCAATTATTTGTATATGACAATATATGTATTTGATAAAATCCAATGAATTAATTTTAAGGTGATTTAAACATATATGGACCAACTGTATGTTATGCTTATCTTTATAATAACACTCTTTTGGTTATTAAAATTGCATGATTGAACTTTACTTCCTAAGCCTTGTCACAAATCAATCATAACTATTGTGGAGGCGACGTGAGTGTTCCACAGCTTGTGGACACCGGTTTCTCTCTCCTTGTGAATATACAGCCCAGTGCCAGGGTTGTTTACCTCTCCTCTGCACCCTCCCACACTGTGAAGATCATCCTTACTGCATTTTTTCTATATCCAAGGAGTGCACCTATAAACTGTTTATTCCTATAAGGAAAGAGGGTGGGACAGAGTTAAAGGGGAAGCATGTGTTGCTGTGCTAAGGATCCGATCAGGTCGCCGCATGGCATGACCTCTCATACATATAGAGGAAAGGGGACTTTGGACTAAGAGTACAGTAGTCCTTAAGGTGAGTTTTTCCTATGTGATAAGCATATTTGGTTTAGTTAATCCTGAGATGCTAAAAACCCTCTTTTCTTACAGAATAGGCAAATGGCGGTTTTTGACATGAGTGGCCCTTTCGAAGTATGGAGACAAGGCAGGGAAATTCTTAGATTATTGGTCTAAAAAAGCAGGTCATTTGAGACCGGTCTCTTCTATTGGCTCTTAAATGGGGATGTCCTTATGGCGAACAATTTGTCACTAGTTTCTATGATTACTGCCAGAAACTTATTTTCGGTGTCAAACAAATACTGGGGATTTTGAGACTCTCTTGCTTTGAACTTCACAATCTACTGACGATATTCAGCTACTTAAAAGGTGTACTTGTACAGTTGGAGGTAGTCCAAGCCATATCACACCTGTGGGAAAACACCCTCCGGCTCCTGGTTGAATTTTATAGTTACTTCTGAGAGAATGTCTCCTTTATTCTTAAGCTCTTTGTAATGGTATACTTAGAGGCACTACTGCAAAGTCTTGTCACTCTGATACCAAAATCTGGGAGGAACACCACTGATTCTGATGATTGTCATCCAGTTTCTCTTATCATCATAGAAGTTAAGCTTTTTTTTGGCAAGGCTAGAAAACATATGGCTAACAATGAGTGATCTGGGAAGAGTATCTTGAACTCAGATTCCAACACCTCCTTTCCTACAGTTCACAAGAGCACCCGGGCAAATGCAACACCCAGCAACGCTAAGGTCCAGAGGAGGGAGGAAAACAAAACAAAACAAGGGAAGGTCCAGAGACGGTTCTTCACAGTATCCTGGGTGGAGACAAGAGAAATCATGCATAAGCTAGTAGCATGAACCATAAGCAAATAACTGATATCACGTGAGGATCGGTGGGCTTCACCTAGTTTCCCAGATTAGTTATGGGGGGGACCACCAAGAAAGGTGCCTTCACCCTCTAGAGTCCACACTCAAAAACACTGGAGTCTGAAATTCAGAAAATATATATGTATTTTCACTAGTAATTAATTCACATAGACACACTCTGATAATACAATATAAAGTGCATAAGTGCCAAAGTACCAATAATATTCATAGACACATTCATACAAGACTGTTAACTTGTCTCAACACACGCATTCACACAATCAGGAATACTCATCACTCGATCAAAAAGTGAAAATACTAAATACAGCAACAACATACAACAACAATGTGCAAATACATCAGACATAAAGCGCAGCAATATGTAGATTGCAAATTATATCCACATATAAGGATCAAGCAAACATGCAGTCTGCATTATAGCTCCTCATGTGATGCTCGGGGAATATGGTTGACTAGCAGAAGTTATCAATTCTGACAAACTAAGATAAAAAAAACTGTCAGAATGCCATAATTTGCAAATGCCTTCCCTTGCTAGTTTCAACTTTCCGATGACTAAATCATAATATCCCATAGTCTTCATCAGGGTCAAAACTACGATAATGTTAACCTATACGAATTAATCATGCAGAACATGTTCAAAATGAGTTGCTTCACAGAGTATCTTAACGTGACCAAGTATGGCATAATTCCTTAAAATCCGTATGTTCATTCTAATTTAAATGGGAGGGCTCCATGTGAATGAGCAGTCCCATATCTTCCAAAAAACTGAGGAGTTGGAGTATATATGTCACAAAAAGAGATCTTCAACTAAACCGGCACAAGCACAGTCGGAACAGTCTGACAAAATGTCCGGTGAAGGCAGCAATGAATGCTGCAAATAAGTGTCTTGTCTGACGGAGGCTCCCAACATCAAAAAACTAGTTGCATGATACAAATGGCTAAATCCAAATTAGAAAGTCTATTTTAAGGACTTACGTTGGAGAGGGCGTTCAGGCATGGTGCTCTGCCAATATCTACCGGCCCTTTCCCTATCCACTGAAGACCTGGAAGTAAATCATGTCCGCCTTTGGGAAAAACTGCTGTTCAGAAATATGCCAAGAACTGTCAGACAGTCTTAAGGCAGCCAACGGAGTGAAGGAGAGTGACTGTGCACAAAAAGCTTCTGCAGAGCAGGTAGAAAGCAGAAGCTGCCAGCCGGGTAGAGACCACCGGAGCAGAGAGACCGACATCCCTAGTGCGAGGACACACTGGGAGGAATGTGGGGGCAGATTGAAGTGCGGATGGGTAAGCCAGTGGCCAAATAGGAATAGTACGCAGCAGCACCACAATACACTGGTTCCGACCCCTGTCCTGGGCTGTCCTATTGGGGAAATAACACATCATCCGATGTGTAATGATTGCTGTTACTGTAATACGTGTTTGGCTGTGTATCGAAAACGTTCCCACTCTTCCCTCTATTTCCCCCACTCTGGTTTCCATACTGTTGGTTTTGCTGTCCCTGACTCTGGTTAGGGGTACTTTGGTTTTGGGCTTGGTTTTGATTACCTCCATTATTGTGGTGCTGCTGCGTACTATTCCTATTTGGTCCATTCGCTCCTTGGTGTCCTCTATGCTGTCTCCTCTGACCAGACCCATTTCTGTTCCGCAGATGCGGACATTGCGCTCGCCAGTGTCCTTCCTCCTTACAATACGCACACTGGTTTGGTCCCACTGTTCCCCCATGCATATTCGAATTACTCCTTCCTTGTGCGTTCCCTCTCCCTCTATTGTGTCCTACTACTTGCTGCAGTAGTACCCGTGTTTTCAGATTTACCCTATCCTTCTCCTCTTTCTCTTTTTCCGCAGTCACTCTGTGCTCATAATATTGGGCCATGTGTAATACTTCGCCCAGCGTTTTTTCTTTCCATGCACTCTCTGATGTCATTATTAGATCCTGAATTGGAAGTTTTAACCCCGTCACATATTTGTCAACAAATAACCTCTTTCCCGCTTCCGAGCTCACATCCTGGCCACTGAAGTCTGTAAATACTTCTCCAAATCTCTTAAAATAATCTGTAGCTAACTCATCCTTGCCTTGTACACATGCAGTCAATTGGTCACATTGAATTATTTTCTCTGGGACAATTTCTTTTAACTTCTGTACTATGCGTGCCGGTAATGCTACAAGGTTTGGTCCCGGTGTTCCTCCAACCGCTTTATTCCTGTCTTCTATTATCAAGTCCGCCCATGTGGCGCCAAAGGTCGTTGTGTCATCCACCTTTCTTATTTGTTTCCATATGTCTGTTGGCAGGATCACTGGGAATATTAGGTCTATGTCACCCATGGTAAGCACGGATGATTGCAGGCAGGACTCTACTTCCTTGTAAAACCCTGCAGGATTCTTTCTTATATCAGGAATCATCTGCTTTATGTTGTTCACCTCCTGTCTGGAAAAGGGGACATGCACATATTGGGCGGTATAATGGGCTGGTGTTACCTGCGCCGCTACATTGTCCGCTGCGGGAACCTCTACTTTGGGTGCAAAGGTAGGTGGGACCTCTCTCATAGGAAATGCCCCACTTACTGTCCCTCCCGCTTCTCTCATGTGTAACAATATTCCCAGATCAAGCGATAGGGCTGTTTCTCCTGTCCCTCGTTCTAGTGCTCTTTTATATAATGACATTATTTCGGGTGGGCTGGCCTTATCGTTTTTCATATCTTTGTCTAATAAATGTTCAGCCATTGACTGCAGTGCTTTTCTTTTCATGGGCATGGAATATTCATCAAATAACTCATGTATCTCCATTGTGGGGATACTGGGATCCGACATACATCTAAACGCTTCTCGTATACATACTTTTAACTTGTCGCCCCTCTGTACTGACGACATTGAATGTCGTTGTTGTATATACGGCTCTACAGTTTCCTTCCTATGCCTCCCGATATCCCTACTTCTGTACCCAGGTGTAGTAAACATTTCGGCATAATCATTATCGAATTCATCTTTAAGTTCAAACAGTCCATATACATGTTCTCTCACTTCTTCATCCCTGGTAAGCTGGTTTGAGACAGTGGGTACTGCTGGGTCAAGTGTGAAGTGACACGATGCTTTCAATGATTGGAGTCAAGGTCTGGGTCTATGTGAAGATCCTGGTGGTTCTAGGTGCTGTTTGAAGGAGAGTTTTGCAATGACAAGCTTCTTTTCGAGCCAAGTGGTGAGCATGACTGGTGCGATATATAGTTGTATTGGTTAAATGATGTAAGCAGCAGTTTGAGGTTCTAAAAGGGCCAAAGGCAGCACCGTGGACTCCGGCTTGAGGGCAGTTCAAAGTGGTTGAACATAGGAAGCCAGCTGCTTTGACTTCTCTGGTGCTGTGAGTCCAATTCCAAGGGATCGGGGACAAGATTAATAATTTTTCTCTTTACTCCCATGCCGTGGAGTTAGCTGGCTCCAGGCAGGAGTTTATCGCCTACAGTGAAGAGCCTGGGTACCAGTGCATGTGTAGAGTGCAGGTGTTGGTCCAACCGCAGTCACCCTCAATGTTCCCTGGCATATGACTTTGGAAAGTACTGAGCTCCCAACAGGGACCAAACGAAAGGAAGGTCTGATTAGCAGACCCCCTTTCTGAGATGGTTTACCTGCATCATTTTAATATTTAATTAAAATCAAAAGGCCAGGTTTTGTACAGTCCCTCACAGTCCTCTCCAATCCCATCATTCTTGAGTCCTTTGTGTCACTACATGAGGTATAATCCACCTGGAACAGTGTATGAGTAAGACATTTGACAGTTTTCAGGATGAGGATACTTGTGGAGTCTTACTACATAAATACTCTACTGTGATACAAGTGTTACTAGAACAACAGGCTCTGTTGAAACTCAAGATGGTGAGAAAGAATGAGAATCATCAAAAATGTTTTCACAGTTAATTGGAAAAACTTAAGAGGGAGAAAAGAGGGATGGAGAGTAAATGGCTTAAGCATCCTACACAGGAGAATAAAGATCTCTGGAAGGCTATTGATAAACGCTATAAAGATGAAATCAGAGAAGCGAAGACAAATTTCTTTAACAAACACGTTGCATCTGCATCAAACTCCACTAGTGAATTATTTCATATTCTAAAATCTGTGGAGAAGCCCCCGGCCCTGCACATGCCTTCAACCCTACCCAAGAAGACTGTGATAGAGTACAACAGGCGTTTGTACAGAAAATAGAGAATGCCAGAGATGCTATTGTAACTGCTAGGCAAACCTCTCATATAGAAATGTTAACTCTGGTCATGGAATATAGACAACAGGAGGAAAAGAAATTCCAGTTTCTCCCTATCGACGAGGAAGATAGGAAAGTACTATCCACAATGAAACCAACCTCATGTGTAGAAAATATAATTTCTCCAAGAATAATATTAGAGAACAAGGAAACTTGTATACCAATCCTAACAAGGTTAGCAAATGCTTTGTTTAGAGAAGGCACAGTGCCCAAAAGCATTAAAGCTGTCAGCATTACACCTCTTATAAAAAAAAAGCCTGGGTCAGACCCCAAAGATCCTGGGAATTTACGACCTATAATGAACTGTAATTTTATGTTGAAAGTCTTAGATAAAATTGCAACAGGATAATTACAGAAACACATGGAAGAGAATCATATTCTGCATGACCAACAATCCGGGTTCCGTACTGCGCATAGTACGGAGACGGCTATGTTGGATCTGCAGACCCACATGTTAGGCGTAATGGATAAAGGCAATACAGGGATGCTTATGCTACTGGATTTAAGTGCAGTGTTTGACTTGGTGGACCATCAATTGCTTCACCAGGTCATGGATAAAGTAGATAATTGTTCTAAGGAAGCAGCCACATGGCTGGCATCCTTTTTGGCCGATAGGGAAGCGAAAATTAATTGGGGGAGTAAGTTCGCCTTGGCAGCTTTCATTAAGTACAGAGTACCTCAAGGGGTGAGTCTGTCCCCACTTCTTTTTAATTTGTTTGAGATTCCTGTGCGAGGTTCTGGAAGGAGTCAGTGTATTTTTTTTTACAAATTATGCCGACGATACCCAGTTAGTGGTTGAATTGGACGGTGACTACATTGAGGATAGTTCAAAAATCTCGACACTATATAACATCATCGAGAATTGGATGATGAGTAATTGGATGTGCCTTAATAGTAAAAAAACAGAGTTAATGATCTTTGGCACCCAACAAGCCCTAGTGAAATTGAGACAAGAATACAAATCCTTCCTCATTAAAGATATCCATATACAGGTGATGGGGCAAGTAAATATTCTCGGACTGGTAATGGAAGCATTGTTGCGCTCTGAGGCCCAGGTGCTTAATTTGCACAAAAGTAGCTCCTACTAGCTCCATCTACTTAGAGCGATCCGGCCTTTTCTGAGCGAAAAAAATACTGCAACCATAGCAAGAGCCATTATCCTGTCCAGTTTGGACTATGGCAATGCCCTCATGCTCGGGGCCAATAAGAATTGCCTGGAAAAATGTCAGGTTATAGAGAATAACACCATTAGAATAATAAAAGGAAAAACAAAGAGCGAGCATATCTCCAAAGACAATATACACCTGCCCTGGCTTAGGATTGAAGATCGGATCCAGTTTAAGGCATTGACGTTGGCACACAAATGCCTTTTTGGCCTGGCACCTAGACATTTAAAGGAAAAGATGATGCCAAATCATCTGAATCGCGCACTGAGGTCAGAGGCAATGGGTAAGATTAAAACGCCATCTTAGAGACATGCAAAAGGGTTGGGCAGAGCCTTCCCTACTCGAACTGCAGGGAAATGGAACAGTCTCCCTCTTGCTCTCAGGCTCGAGCCCAATTATATGGCCTTTAGAAGGAGCCTAAAAACATTCGTATTGAAGTAAACTCGGACTCACAAGTAGTTTATATAGATACCAGCAAATGTGATCCAGAGATTGTGTTGTTTGTAGTATTCCAGTTTTATGTGATGCGCCCCTATACTTGCGGGCTTTCAGCGCTTTATAAGTACATAAATAAAATAATCCAGGGGCCATCTTGTAAAGATGTGCATTGTATTATCTTGTACCTCTGGCGGACAGTGTACCACCAGAAGCCAAGACACATGCAGACTTTAAATCCGCCACTGCAAACAGGAAACTACCAGAAAACAAGCTTTCTCTGCCTACGCCCCAAGACTATGGAACCTCCTTCCCATCGGCATCAGACTCGCCCCACACTCCTACAATTCAGAAAAGAATTCAAGATCCACTGCTTAAAGAAGTCTCGTCTCCTCAACACCTAGGCCATAAGGGCACCCCTCGTGCCACCTGACTTGCTAGACGCCGCACACCCCACCACCTAGTACAGCTGTACCCTCTGTGTCCTACCCCCGGCTGTTTATCTGTTCTGTTATGCATCTGTACTGTTCTATACATCTATAAAGCGCTCCGTTATGTATCTGTATTGTTGTATACCTTGGTAAAGCGCGCCGTTGCTTCTCAAAGCTAGGTCCACGCTCACTTAATAGTATAAGTATAATAACAATAACATCTTAATTCTGAGACTTTTAAGGATTTAGTACTCTGATGATGCCTGCCTGTTTTACAACTCAGTTTAATTTATGCCAGACTTTCCATCCCCTTCCTGGACATTTCCTCATACCAATCATTCCTCTTTTCTCCAGAATCCCGATATCTGGCTCTAGTAAGAATTTACAAACACGTTGCCAATATTGGCTATAACATTGCCAGATCTGCTTCACGAAAATGCATACAGCATCTACAAGTCCCACATATTCTGACCCATTGCATAGTTTGAGGAAGGATGCACGCTACAAGTGATGTAAGGTGTGGCGGATCAGGTGTACATGGACACTCTGAGGACATTCCCAACATGTGTTTATTAAAGAATAAGAAAATGGCCTATCTTCATGGTCATAGGGAAAGATAGGACTTATTCATCTTGCCTCCACCAGGGACACTGTGAAGAAGCTGCTTTGGTTTTCCCTGCCTATATTACTAACTAAGGTGCTCGCCAGTCATTAGTGTATGTCCAAAAGGAATAAGTCTGCTGTCCAAAACTAGCCCTAACTGACCCTACCACTATTCTAAACAAACTAAGGTCAGGAGAATGACTCCCTTCTCCTGATGATTGTTTCTTGCAGTTGTCTTCTTTCTTTCTCTTGTTAATATGCAATTTTTAAATAGTCTCTTGTTACTTTTTTTATCATTTCATGTAGTTCTCTCAAGATATTGTTGGCTTTTCTCTGCTCTTTAGAAAAGTATTTCTTTAACCTTTGTCATATCTTTGGCTCTGCGTTAATGGACTTTGAGTAACCTTGGAAAGTATATTCCCTTGTGTGACTCTTGCTCTCTGGACAATTTTAGTTCAGCTCTTTCCAGCCTGGTCTCTTTTGAATGTTATTTATCTTGTGGTTTCTCTGTTTTTCAGTTCACTGTGTTTCTTCTCTGTTATATTCCACTCTTTCCTTGTTGAATAATGGGATACTTCCCCCTCTTTCCAGGGTAGTGGTCCCCAAGCACTATTGGTTTCCCTCTCAGGGTCTTCTTCAATTCTTTTTCTCACATTAAAGTTCATTAGATTTCATTCCAAGTGTTTGTCACTTCTACTGGGACGAGTATATCTGATTAAATAACTAGTCCCTTTTGGCCTCCCAGTCTTCCCGTTCTCCCCGTTACCTGCACTGCGCAGCAGGAACCTCTCTGGGACCCGTATTGGCTTGGGACCTTCTCTTTTGCTACTCTGCATGGTCGGTTTGGTTTCGCTGCCATACTCCTATTCTTGCGGTTCTTTGTCTCCTTCACAGGGTCTCATTACCTCCACTGCTAACCAGACCGTTTGCTGCGGTTTGTGGTTGGTGGTGTCGGTGTACTTCGATGGGTAGTCTACCCACCGCAAACTCCTTGCAGTCAAACCACCACCTAGATTGGGGCTCCCTCCACCCCTGTTTCTCCCTTCTCACACACGCTGGGCTTCCAGTGTCTCTTTCTGCCATTCAGAGCCAGCTCTGCATCTCTCTTTCACTCTGCCTCCATCAGGTGTTACGCATAAAGGGCGCCTCCCCTGCTTGCATAAGCATTCCTCACTCTTGCCTTTGTTCACCGTGTGCTCCTTCATCTTACTCATCCCAGTTAATTGGAGGTCCTTATTTTAAGGTGCAATTTCCTTTTCTTCCTTATAACGACGTAAGTTAGTTTTCTCTTTAGTCAAGTCTCGGGAGTTGCGATCATTTGCCATATTAGAAAGTCCCATGTATGCATTCATGCGAAATGGTTTAGGGAGTTCCTCACAGGAACGGGTGTCCTTGTCCCCTAAGGGGGAGTCTCTCTCAGTGAGGTCCCACTTGCCTCTACCCCGAGGGAGGGTATTGCCAAGTGGGCTCACCTCCATAGACTCACAGAGGGGGGTCCCCCTTGGACAGAAGGGACAAATTCCCTCAATTCGTCACAAAGGTTACAGTGACCTTGATATTTGGGCATCAGGGAAATATGGTACAGTGTAACTCTTTGCCAAAGCTCCCTGCGCACTGGAAACTGAAATGTATATTTTGACGAATCTGGACATTTTGTCCCTTTTCCCCATAGGGGAGCCATCCCCCTGTTAGGCTAGGGAGGTGAACCCGCTATGCGAGACCCCCTTGGGGGCCAATAACTCCCATTCCTGAGCCAAACTCCCAGTCTAAACCACTGTGTCTGCATATATGGATGTGGAAAAGACTTTACTATCTCCTACAATGCCTATATTCCCTAAATATCCTTCTTTGTATTTATTGGCTACAGGCAATGCTGAACACAGCCTGAATGCCACAGGCAGTGAAGGACAACATTCTGTTTGTACATGTGACATGTATAAGATAGGAAGATTGGCGTTCCACCCGACCAGGGTGCTTCATCTGGTGGCACCACCAGAAGTGCGTTGTGATGGGAAGGGAGGGCGGTAACGGACGCCAAAACCAATAGGGAGCACGAGTCCGGAGTGCTACATATGTTGGACCGTAGCTACAGTGACAGGTAGCTGCTGGGAAAGCCAATGAGGTTACGGGAGCCTGGGAACCTCGACAAAGTATACTGTTAAAAGTCGCAAACGTTGTGATTAATGGATGTGAAGTCTATCAATTGCAGTTACGGGTGCCTGAAAAACCTGAATGTGCAAATACCCTATGAAAGGGGGACCAAGAATAATATGAACATTGTGAATAACAGCTGGGGATGCTATCAAGGTTACAGGAGCCTGAGAAACCCCAATGTGCAAATACCCTATGAAAGGGGTACAGAGAAAAATACAAACATTGTGAAAAACAGCTGGGGAAGCTATAAAGGTCACGGGAGCCTGAGAAACCCGTGGATGCAAACATCCTATGAAAGGTGGATTGAGAGATACAGGCACTTTGAACTAAGACTGAGCAAGCAACACAAGGTACATAATTCTATTTTAGTTGTTTTCAATAAGTCTCGGAAGAGTGGAAATGTTTACAAGAGACAGTTTCTTTGATAACAGGATAAAGTGAAACCCTAACTTGATACAGAACATCATGTATGCATTGGGCCAAGCCGATGCCTTATTGGGGCTACTGAACAAAGCTCCCAATTTCCTTTTAGTTCGATGTTTTGCTACAGTGGTCATTCCAGTTAATGGATAGGATTCAGACTTTATTTTGGACTTTGAAGCCCACCTTGTTTTGTTAGGTAGGGAACGTCTCTCATAGCGATCGGGCTAGTTAGGCATTTGTATCCTTTTATTTTTAATAAAACCTCTTAAGAATGTCTGGGTCCTTCTCTGGTTTGCCACAATCTATTCAGAAACCTCTGGCTTTCAGACTAAGGCAATGTGAGGTAAAAATAAAACAGGAAAGATGTCATCATTAGCAAGTGAGAAATGTGGATTGTGATTCACTTCCTCAGACATAGTGAATAAAAGGGCACATATCAAATGTCAGCATGGATAGAAATCGGTATTTTATGTTTACTGGTGCATCCCAGGAGATATACAAAATATATACATATAAGAGAAGTATACATCTCATGGATAAACTATGAGTTTGCCATCTTTTGTGACACAGAAGAGCACCTCAGATCCAAATGACTGTGGCCTGAGATAAACATCATACATCCCTAGACAGTGACTTGTATATAAAAGCGAGAACACACATACAGTGCCAATATCTTACCATTCATTTACATAAAACCCTTTATAACACAACTGACTCAGTTGTTGTCACAGGTGGGAGCACAAAGAGACTGACCCAACGATGTGGTTCTAAAGAAAGCAAGATTTATATAACTATTTAGAAACAAAATATGCGTTTTTCACCAAGGAATCTCGAGAAAAGGAAATGTCTCTTACAAAGGACCAGACGTGGGCTCATCCTCACCCCATTCCGATGTCCATACAAGCACCCTGCTTTTTGTCTTCGGATTGCGAGTTTGTGGGATATTCAAGCAAATCTCCACAATGTCCACAGTAATGGCCCTCTGGGGCCAAGATGTCACAGGCTTCACACAAGTTTAAATCCTCTTCCAAAAGTTGAAAACAGATGGATATTTTACTATAGCGATCCTCTTGCCTTGGCTTCAGGGGGTGGGATTAGGGAGCCATTTGTTGCCTGACTACCTCACTGGTCTATTGTCGTGGTTCCTGGGACAACCCACTCCTGGCTGGCCCTGCCAAAACCACCTTGTTCCGCAGTGGGGGGTGCATCATATCCTATTTCCCCCACCTCCAGTAGCTACCATGGGCTGGCCTGGCCCACCAGAAGCCTCCCTAAACTTAATGGCTACAGTATATGTTCTCCTCCTCCTCAGATCTTGCAATTCTATCTCCCCTAACCCCCGGATTTCCTCCTCCCTCCACCCCAGATAGTAACTGGTCTTTTCTTCTGCTACCTGCACCAACCTTCCCTCAATTGGTAATTCTCTCCATTCAACTTTCCCAGAATAATTCTCTCTAGCTGTTAAATCTCCTGGTAGCCTCCCTCCAACCTGCAATTATCTCCTCTCAGCTGTCCTCTCAACAGACCACTTGGTTGATGAAGTCTTCCAAACACCTTCCTCCAGGTCATCCTCGAACAGCCCACACTCTCCTCCCCTTATTTATTTGTATTGGTCCATTTGTAATGCGCCGGAGCCCGCAGGCATCGGGCCGCAGAGAAATAAAGAGGGAGTGAAAGAAGAGACGGGGGAAAATGGGGCATCAAATCAGGGGATGGGTTACTAAAAAATAATTGTTTCCAGCCCTTTCCTGAATTTCAGTAGATTGTTTTCCCCACGCAAGACTTTCGGGAGTTTGTTCCATAGAGTAGCAGATTGAGCAGCAAATGATCTTCCCATACCTCTAGCACGCTTACTCCTATGAACAGATACACAGACCCCATCGCTTCCTCTAGTAAATCTAGCTGAGCGATGAACCTTGATACAGTCTTTTGAGTAGCCGGGGGCTTGGCCATAGAGGCATTTGTATAACATTTTCAAAGCCTTGAAGTGGATCCGAGCTTTGACAGGAAGCCAGTGCAGCCTCCTTCTGTGGGAAGTGATAGGTTTGTGTCTGGGTATGTTTTTGATGATGCGTACTGCATCGTTTTATAAAACTTGGAGGCGCCTAAAGCTGTTTTTGCTAACCCCCAGCATCAAGGAATTACAGTAGTCAATCCTTATTATTTATTAAAGCGTGGACAAGGGTGGCTCAATTAGCTTCCGAGACATAGGGTTTCACCAGCCTCAGAAGCCCAAGTAGATATTGGGCTTTATTAGTAACATTTTCAAAATTAGCATCTGAGATCAAAGGTGACGCCCAGCGTTTGGCCTTGCCAACAGTCTTAAGATGGTTCTCGATAGGGAAACCGTCATACTGAGTGTCCAGCTTTGATCAAGCTTGTGATGAGCCAAACAGCATGAGCTCACTTTTAGTGGTGTGCAAGCACATTCCATTATTAGCCATCCATTTCTGAATTGTGACATAAACTTTGTTAACAAGCTTCACATCCTCTGTGTACTTGCCGCTCAACTCTAAGACAAGCTGGGCGTCACCCGCATAGTTGGTAAAATGCACACACAGCCTATCCAGAAGATCGCAGAGCAGGCGGCAGTAGAAATTGAAGAGGGATGGGGCAAGCCGGCACCCTGTGGGATACCACATTCTAAAGGCTTGTCAATGGAGCATGCATTTCCTGACACTATCTGAGACATACACTCAGTCAAAAAAGATTGAATGCGGGCAATGGCTTCAGCTGAGTAACGACCTGCTTTCATCAATGTACATAACAATTTATCATGGTCGACAAGGTCGAAAACTGCTGACAGATCTAACAACATCAGCAGCCCGCCTTGCCATTATCCATAATTTGAAGCATTTCAGTTTTCAAATTTAATAAAGCAATCTCAGTGCCATAACAAGCTCTAAAGCCTGATTGTCTCGAATGTAAGGCTCCTGATGTTTCCAAAAATTCCTGAAATTGGGATGTAGCCAACTTATCCAGAATTTTTAGTAAGAAAGGGGCGTTAGAAATGGGTCTGAAGTTGGAGTAGACCTTGGAGTGGTCCCTTGGGTCGTGTTCAGTGACATTGGTTGCACCTGTGTAATTGTAGGGTAGCTAGGTCTATTCTCTGATTGGCCATTTGTCTATTGTCATGCTTGTTGATAGGGGTTGGCCGGAGCTTACATAAGGGCAGGCCAACATCTTGGATTATACATCTGCCTTAAACATGCTGTGAGGTATTTTTCACCTTTCGGAGCCCTGCTGACATGGCCTGCTTTAATCTGGCTGCCTCTGTTTTCCAAGTGTGTAAATCAAAAGTCAGTGAACCCTTTGGCTAGCAGGGGAAGATATTTTTACATGTGAAGTTTCTCGTCATGGGAACATTGTAACTTTGAAATCTTTGCGATGTAACTCAAAGCAGAAAATCTGTGTTATTGTCTGCTACATCGATGGTGTGCATACGTTTCATTTTGTTTATTCACTCCAACTGTGCATCGGTCCTGTGTTAGAAAAATGCATTTTTCTCACCGAAAGCAAAAAGGTCGAAAATATTTTTTAATCAAATCCTTTATTGCGAAATGTGGGGGGAACCATCGGGCACCCCTCTGTACTATACACTTACCACACACACACACAGTATCTCTTGTGACTAAAGCCCCTCCTGTGCTCATGCAGAAGTCACGTGTTGTGTGGCACGAGACGTGTCATCAACCAAATAAAAGGGCCAGGTGGTTTCACGCTCGGCAGTCAATTTCCACAATGACTCCTGCTTGCAGTGCGTTTTATCGTGTTGGGCCAACACTGAGCAACAGTCTCGAAAATGCGACTCCACGGATGTCATTTGGGGGTCACCAGTGGTCACACCTGCGACCCATGAGGTCTCCCTTGCTACCTCTAAACCCCCCCCTTTTTTATTTAATTGAAGCCTGTGGCTCTCTGTTTCTGTAGTGGCTGGCTTTCTTGTTCAGGCCTCCTAAAAAAAATCAGGGGTTTCCACAAGTGTAACACTTTGAGCAGTGACCCTAAATAAGAAAGAATAGAAATTATAAATAATTTGTCTTTCTGGAATTCTATACAATAATTGCTAGACTCATTAAAAGTTTATTTCAGGCACACTTCAGGGGGTGAATCACTGATTTAGTCTGTTCTTAAACACCTCAAATTCCCAATGCAGACAAAAACATCCAAAAGCATTTAGAGTATAATAAGCATCCATTTCAGACTATGGGCCTCATCACAAGTCTGGCGGTCCGGAAATAAGGGTGCCGGTAGCAACGTACCGCACCCTTTCCGGACCGTCGCACTACGAGAATGCCTGCAGGGGCTGGTGCTCCCAGCAGGTCTGACCTGCTGGGAGCAGCGGCCATGCTGGCATGGTTTTCACTGAAGCACCGGCACTGTTGGTAACGGTGCTGGTGCTTCCATGTCTGCATTCACATGGAGTCCTATGGGACTTCACAGGAATGGGGACTCACACTTTCCACCGCCTGACATCCCGGCCCGTCGCCACTTGGAATATCCTGGTGGCACCGGGATATCAGGCAGCGGAACGGTGTTACGAAGTCGGCGGCAAGCCGCGGGCAGCACCAGCGGGTTACCACCGACCTTGTAATGTGGCCCATGTATTGTGATTTTCACAAGTTGCATTTATAGCATGTTTTTTGGGCCGTTGTCTCTGTTACGATCATTACAAGACATTGCATCTCGGTGTCCTCGCTCACTTGACAAAATCCTTGTGCCTAAAAGCTTGTGTACAGTGTAGAAATGTTTGACCATAGCACATAAAGTGGCCCTTGATTTAGTTGTGCCACAATAAATGCTTTGTTGTAATGTGTCTATCTTTCCTATCTCCATGGCATTCTGTCGAGGATGTTCGATTACATGTATGAGGTAATGAGTGCCCAGAGTACGGGATGCCGTGTGAGTGCGCTGCTTTCCCTGTGCTACTTTAATACACAGTTATGAAACCTCCTAATGGTATGTATTTTGCCAACCTCTGAAGCCTGTAAAGTAGATCCATGCAGGCTTGACATGTGGCCAACCTTGCACCAGACCTGCAGATGAACTGGCCTGCTGTTAAATCTCAGTTACCAGTTTAATGGTATCCACTACAGAGTGTCACTTGTTTTCTGACTTTGAGAACATTCAGACATGTAATTGCTAATTTTACTATAGCCGGTAAGATAGCTATAGCCGGTAAGATAGCTCAGTGGGTTGAGCGCTGGCTGCTGCAATGTGTGCATGATCTGTAGATTGCAGGTTCGAATCCCAGCAAGGCCAACTCATCCTTCTGAGGTTGATAAATGAGTACCAAAACAGGTTGGGTGATATTGTATGCATATTTGTTCTATATAAAGCGCTTATGCGGAAATGCTATATAATAACACATTATTATCATTTGGTCTTGAACATATGCTTGCATTAACAGTAATTTGGCAATATGGGCCTATACACACTGATATTAACAATACATTTAGTGATCCATTCATGTATGAAATGTATATCACATTGCAGTGCTATCGTAACCATATTTTTCGTAGTCTACTTAGGAACAATGTTATGTGATGCCACTTCCTGTTTTGTCAAGGGGTGAAAGGTTGTATTCCACCGCTTCCCGTGATGTCACTTCAGGGTGGGGTAAAATAAAATCACTTCCTGTGATGTCATCAGAGGTCAAGGGTTGTGTGATGTCACTTCTGCTACCCCAGGCATTTTGGTGAAATGACCCTGTGCGACTCCCAAAAATTTCCCCCAAGAAACCCCCAGAGAGAACTGAGCAGCCATGTGTGTAAACAGCTGCTTCTGGGAAACTTAGTCTTAAAACCTTGCGCAAACTGAACTGTCATTTGTGTAAAACAATTCATGCTGAGAAGGGGATTCGAAGCCAAGAAGAACCAAAACGTTAGTTTTCTAAAATGTTACATCTTGGGAAAGGTAGTCAATATTGTGAAGTGAACGAAGAACAATTATACACTGGACCATCGATGCAGCAGACAATAACACAGATTTTCTGCTTTCAGTTACATCGCATTATGAATCGTATTCTCATATCTGTAATAATACGGATTGGCATCTCAATTTTGATTTATTGAATTCCTAAAGAATCATTAAAAAAATCATCACAGTCTAGAGCTCTGCGCCCGAATGATTTTAACAATCACATTCTAAAAAGTGATATAAAATTATGGGCGAATATTCTCTACCTACTATGCTTTTAACCAACATGCACAGTTATGCTTGCACTGTAACCATAGCAAAGTATAACCTTTTGGACCCTCTCGGTCGCTTACCACCTGTCATTGTACTACTGCTACCGACTGTTACATCCTACCTATGTTAAGCTCAAGCCTTCTGTAACAGCGCCACAATGCCTCAGGGCAGCTCTGTGCGCTTTATAAATGCAAATAAATAAAATAAAATACTATTTAGTAACATCCTAACCACAAAGAACCCTCTGTGCAGTTGGAAGCTATCTATGTAACCACAAAGAACCCTCTGTGCAGTTGGAAGCTATCTATGATTATCCCAATCTTTAAAAGGGGCCCACCGGTACAATCCCTTAAATTATAGACCAATCGTGCTTCTCAACGTGGATAGCAAAATCTTTGCATCATTGATGCTAAAAGAATGAAAAGCTTGGGCAAATTCTGAAGAGAGGCTCTCTAAGTACCAATCGGGTTTTAGAAAGGTGGTGGTATGCTCCTTGATAGACTCATTATGAGCTGTCTCCAAGAGAAGGCTTGCTGCAGGACTTCCCTTCCTTTATACGTGGTGGCAATCGATTTCTCCCAGGTCTTCAACTTGGTTAACCGGTCCTTACTGTGGTCGAAGTTGAAGGCCTGGAAAATTCCGGATCACTCTCAGCAATATTAGTACACCTTCATGAGAATACTTCACTTCATGTTAGGCTAAATAGGCAGGGCTGTCTGACTGTAGAGTTTCGAGTCCATCTGAGACTTCGACAGGGATGTGTCCTTGCTTCCTGCCTATTTAATCTGAACCCTTCAGGCACTGGAGAACGTTAAACACCAGTGGCCGGAGCAAACCCTAGACTTCATACTCTGCGCGTGACCTGGTTGGCATATACGCATGATGTTGTCCCAGCAGACCACACCCAACTTGACTTCAACAACTCATTGACGCTGTAGCAACCTATGCATCAGACAACGATCTTGTCATAAACGAAAAAAAACCTGATGTGATTCGTTTTAACAAGAAGGGTAAAAGGTCTTTTAATGTCAATAATGGCACTAGTCTAATTCCAGTCACACAGACAGAATATTTGGGTTTTTCAATGCTACCCACAATCAGATAGCCACTATGGCTCTAGTGAAATCTAGAGCGAATCTGTTTGCAATACAAATGAAAAGATTAAATAATACATTCTGTACATTTCCTGTCTTGCCTCTAATTGAGTTCTTTACATCAAAGGTTGTCCCTGCTATTTTATATGGAATGGACATTTTGCACACAGTAAGATATATGGACCGGTACCTCATAGAAAGACGCATATGGAAAAAGGCTCTTAGGTTACAACAAGGCCTACCCATATCTGCGCTAAGATTTGAGTTCGGCCTTGTTTCACTTAGAGGATGGTACTGTTGGAAGATCCTTACACTGTATCGAAAGATTCTGGTTCCTCGAACAGGGTCTTTTTTGAGGATATTAAGCATATAATGATATGCATATACCTGCAAAACGGACCCATTAGACAATTTTAAGTCCCATGCAGACAACATTTTATCAGAAAATGCTCTGACCATGGATGCATTGATAAATTACCCACCTATGGTAAAAGAAAAAGTATTATTTTGTGCTGATTCAATTCAGAATATTAACAGGGTGCATGCTTCTCTCTATTACAGCTTTTCTAAGGGATCTAAACCTTCGTCTTTGAAAAAGTTTTCTAATTCATACTGGAGGTACATCTTCCTACGCTTTAGGTTTAATGTGCTTCCAACCTCTCAAGTATTGGCTTTACAATCAAGGCAGAGGAGATTTCAACCAATTGTAGATTGTGTGACTCAAAAGATGAAGTACAAAATCTAAAACACATACTGATTGCATGCCTGGCATAATCTATTTTAAGAATGCCATTGTTTGTTTTACACACGATGTCCGATGGCTGTTGACCGAGGAATTTTGGGACCGTCTATCAAGCAGACACGACACCCCCTTGACTGTTCTCCAATTTCTAAGTAGGATTAATTTATGTTCGCAAAGACAATCGTTGATATTAAGGCAAGTCCCACTGGTCTTTTATATCTTAAACTGTTTTTATGAATTTTTACTGTTTGCAGTTTTATTGTATTTATTTATTTACATACAGGAGCAACAATGCTCTTTTGATCACAAAATAACGTACAATAGATAAGAAATCAGGTTTGATGGAAAGCAGTGAGCTTCATACAATGGCTTGACTTTGAGGGACATTCTAACCAGGTTTTGGAGGAGAGTAAATGGAACAGTCACCGGGGACAATACATAAGAGGACATACATAGATTAAGGACAACCAACACTGGACATTTTTAACTGCAGGTAGGCAGTATGGCCAGCTGTGCTCGGGACGTGACCATGAATGGTGAATTGCTAGAATGGAGGCAGAGGAAGTGAGAGACAGAGGCAGGTTAGAGGTGAGGGAAAATGTTAGCTAGCATGCAGATGAGAGGTAGGTTAAGAGGGCAACCCAGAAGCGAGGAGGTAGGCCTTTAGTTTGATTTTGAACAAATCCGTGTGGACTGTTTCTCAGATGTCATGGGGAAGAGAATTCCATGCAAGAGAGAAAGAGTGGAAGCGAGAGGAAGCACAGGGAGGGCGAGGAGCCACAATGGTAGTCGAGGAGCCAGAGCAGAGATTACGAGAAGGTTTATAGAGGAGGATAGATACAATGATGCCTTACCATGGATACATTTGTGAACCAGGAGAAGAAATTTAAATCTGGCCCTGTTTTGCATCATCAGCCATCCAGCCTGGTGACAGTACGAGAAAGTAGGTGTGAAGTGAGGGACTTCAAAGAGAGTTCTGGTAGTGATGTTAATGATCTTGTCAATGGGACAGAAAGCATAGTTGTGGAGACCAAAGAGGATGCTGGCACAGTAGTCCAGATTGGAGAAGACAAGAGTAGTTAAGAGATACTTGGCAGTGTTGAAAAAAAAGAAGGTTCCTGATTTTCCTAATATAGAGGAGGTTGTGGCGAGCTGCTGTTCCAGTTTTGGAGATGAAAGTAGAGAAGGTGTGAGAAGGGTCATAGATGACGCTGAGGTTTCTAGCTGAAGAAGAGTAGGGAAGAGTATTAGGTTGGAACTGAATAGGCAGCGGAAGAGACGAGAGAGAGCTTTTTGCAGAGAAGAAGAGTACCTCTGTTTTAGTAGAGTATAACAACAGAGAGTGCAAATCCATCCAATATTTAATGGCAGAGAGAGAGTTGGACATTTTGATAGAGAGATCAGAGGAGAGTTCAGGAAAATAGAAGATTAGGGTACCGTTCGTGAAGAGCTAGTACGAGAACCCAAAGGAGCAGATTAGTGCCCCAAGAGCAGAAGTGTATAGTGTAAATAGGAGCAGACCCATGGAACATCAACAGTTAGAGGAGTGAGTTCAGAGGTATTGCTCCAGGCAAGGGCTTGATCCCAAATCCCAAGAAGAAAAAGTATTAAGGAGATCAGAGTAATCAAGAGTGTCAAAGGCAGCAGAGAGGTCAAGGAGTATTAGGATAGAGGATAGGTGTGAGTGCTTAGCAGAGGCAATGAAGTTGGACACATTCATGGGAGTAGTTTATGTGGAGTGACAGGAGCGGAACGCTGCGTGTAGGGGGTCTCGAAGGTGGTGGATGTCTAAGAAATTGGTAAAATGGTTGAACACAACCCTTTCGAGCACTTTAGAGTAGTGCGGAAGGAGTGACACAGGGTGAAAGTTAGCTCGTAGGTTCGGGTCAGCCCCTTGCTTTTTTAAGGGAGGAATGAGTGTGGCTGTTTTGAAAACAGAGGGAAAGCAAGCTGAGTCGAAGGACAGGTTGAAGAGTTCAGCGAGGTGAGAGACCACTATTATTGGTATTTTCTCATAAATGAACCTTTGTTTCATTGTTATGGGGCTTATCTTTCATTCTCTTTTTTTACCCCTGTATTTTTCTATCATCTTGAATGTAATGTTGTTCATAAATGTAATTGTTTTTTATAATATTTCTTTTGTTTTAGAATGTGAATGTTTAACTTTTGTAACCATAACACATTAATAATATTTTTTTAAAACGAGTTCTACATTCAAATTACAATATTTAGGGGCCGATTCATGGAACAAACGTGCACCGAAAATCTTCTCGCAAGCAGGCGCAAGCAGAAAAAAACAGGCGCACGCGCGCGATTCATGGAAGTCCCTGCTCGTGTACACCTCGGGATGTGCGCCAAACCCGTGCATGGCGCACAAGTCACTGCAACATCCCGAAAGGTGTGCGCGACGCGCTAAGTGAAAGCGCACAACCTCGGCGCACACACCAGAAAGTGGGCGTAACGCGCAGAATGGAGAACAACGCGCGAAAATAAGGGCGTAACTGGGGATGAACTGCAGGGAAGCAGACGGAACGCCCACACGCACACGAACCACACGTATTCATGGAATCGAATAGGGCAAAGCCACGCACAGTCAAAGACACGCACAAGCTGAAACACGTCCGCCACACGAAGACAGGCGGTAGAGTCCCAGCGCATCACAAAAGTGGCAACATACAGCAATTGGGCCTGTGCGAGCGGGGTACGTGTATTTCGGGGGTGCGCGGGAAGTTACACACGCGATTGAGCGCGGTACGTGTATTTCGGGGGCACGCGGGAATTTACACACGCGAATGAGCGGGGTACGTGTATTTCGGGGGCGCGCGGTAAGTCACACACGCGATTGAGTGGGGTACGTGTATTTTGGGGGCGCGCGGGAAGTCACACACGCGATTGAGCGGGGTACGTGTATTTCGGGGGTGCGCGTGAAGTTACACACGCGATTGAGCGGGGTACGTGTATTCCAGGGGTGCGCCGGGAGCAGCACACGTGAATTGCACGTGTGGGTCCTCCCAGGTGTTCCCTCTACACCCTCCACGGCCTCTGCAGGTGGCTCACACCACAGGGGCCAACCCAGCACATGTCCTGCAGGCACACCATCCACCATGGCCATGCCCACCAGCCAACCCACATGTCAACTTGCACTACTGCCCACCAACGCATGTCCCCCTGCACCCCCAGCCACCAGGGGCACCCACCACCAGGCCCCCACCCATGTCCAACTCATGTTCCCCACCACCCCCACCCCCAGCAGTGCAAGGGCACCCACCACCAGGCCTGGTGGAGGCTGCCCCTGGTGGCTGGGGGGTGGGGGTGGTGGGAGACATGGGTGGGGGCCTGGTGGAGGGTGCCCCTGTACTGCTGGGGGGTGTGGGTGGTGGGAGACATGGGTGGGGGCCTGGTGGAGGCTGCCCCTGGTGACTGGGGGGGTGGGGGTGGTGGGAGACATGGGTGGGGCCTGGTGGAGGCTGCCCCTGGTGACTGGGGGGGTGGGGGTGGTGGGAGACATGGGTGGGGGCCTGGTGGCAGGTGCCCCACAGTGCTGGGGGGTGGGGGTGGTGGGGAACATGAGTTGGACATGGGTGGGGGCCTGGTGGCAGGTGCCACACAGTGCTGGGGGGTGGGGAACATGAGTTGGACATGGGTGGGGGCCTGGTGGAGGGTGCCCCTGTACTGCTGGGGGGTGTGGGTGGTGGGAGACATGGGTGGGGGCCTGGTGGAGGGTGCCCCTGGTGGCTGGGAGTGCAGGGGGACATGCGTTGGTGGGCAGTAGTGCAAGTTGACATGTGGGTTGGCTGGGGGGCTTGGCCATGTGCAGGGTAGGCCCCTGTGCAATTCACGTGTGGTGCTCCCCGCGCACCCCTGTAATACACGTACCCTGCTGGAATCGCGTGTGGCACTTCCCGCGCACCCTTGAGATACGCGTACCCTGCTCGCACGGGCCCAATCGCGTGTGGAAATTCCCGCGCACCCCTGAAATGCACGTACCATGCTGGAATCACGTGTGGAACTTCTCCCGCACCCCGAAATACACGTACCCTGCTGAAATCGCGTGTGGCACTTCCCGCGCACCCTTGAGATACGCGTACCCTGCTCGCACAGGGCCAATCACGTGAGGTACTTCCTGCGCACCCCAGTGATACACGTAGCCCGCTTGCCGTGCTGGTACAGGGTTAGCGCAGCCCTTTGCGCTGGATTGGGTATATTGATGGCTTTTCCCTACGCGTGAGGCGTTCTTGGGGGCGTAACTGGCGCTGCTGCAGGGTCGCTGCGCCACTGTGCGCCACGGCTGGTTTTGGTGGCTGGAATCCATGAATACGCTGTGCGCGGAAATGGATTTTAGCGCACGCAGGTGGTGCAGGGATTCGCACGCGCACACTGTGCGCCAGCCGCGTGCGCCACTTGTGCGCTGAATTCTATGAATTACCCCCTAAATCTGCCCAAAGGTGACAATTTACACTCTAAAATATATCCTTTTGCAATTCCAAGTTAAACACAATTATTGGCATGTAACAAGATCTTTGTTCTACCTTCATTAAGTATTCATTTTACTTGCTTTTCCTAGCAGTGATCAACACATAGCATACACGTTTCATTCCTTCAACCCAAACATTACCAGGAGCTTCATCAGGGGAAAGCCGACTGAATGGGTACGGCTTGTGAAGTCAAGACCCTGTTCACGCACACAGCAGAGTGAATACAACCCTCTAGGGAAATAGGCCAGGAGATAGCTTTGCAAGGATAAAGTTTTAATAAAACAGAATACAAATATCAGCAAAGGACTCTGCTGCTCGAGAGCTTTCTGGTTAATCTTAGTACGAGCAGAAGCTTAAAAAGCTGTGTGGCATCATCACATACAGTAAAAACTAGTGCCACTGATTGGCGCAATCATATACACGGGCCTGCTCCATAGGGGATGCCAGGCTACAATTGGTTGGTTTCTCCGCCATCTATCAGGTTCCATGTGAGTCAGCTGGGCTCATCTTGTCCGTGGGTGAAGGTCGGGTCGCTCACACGATGCATTGTTAAAGCTAAACTAACAGACTGAGCCTGCAACTACATCAGTGTGGCATGCACCTGGGCGGTTTGGGACTCTGTGCTATGGGGAAGGGAGGAAGAAATACAGTCATACAGACCCTCCCATTCTGGGCTTTGTTGATACCGCACCTCCCGCACTCAAGGCTTCCACCCTTACCTTGATCTGTAATGTATCCCTCCCTGTACCTCGTGTTACAAAGGATATGTTTTATGCTGAGGCGTGAAATAGTCGGGCATGCTTAGATCTTTTATGGTCACTTGGTTTATGCCGGGGCAGGAGGGGTTGTTTGCTTATCATGGATTGCAGGGATGTGGGGGTCGGGTCAGTGGTGTGGGCTCTGGCTCTGGGCAGGCTGGATGGGGGTTAGAGGCCCACTGGCAGCTTGGTTGTGATGAATGGACGCTGTGAGGAGCCTGGTGCTGTCTCGTGGCCTTGCAGGGGGCATTCCTCTCAAAGATACTAAATGTTTGCAGCAGTGAAATGACAGGTGGAAGTGAACTTCCATGAGAACTGGTGGCGCGGATTAATTTTGTCTTAATAATTTTGGGCCTAGTCATATCCTTCCATGGAGCTCAACTGGTGCAGCGCGGTAATGCAAGCCTGTGTTTCTGTCATAGGTACAACATAGCGTTTCTTTCTATGTCTCTCCTAATGTTAATCAGCTGCTGTTCGTGCCATATTACCTCGGCACTGAGTTTCATAGTGCGGTTTTCTCCCCCCTTATACACTAGACTATTTCATAGGGGATTCACCTCACCTTGATGCGCCTACGGTTGTAGGATATACTCATTTCCATCCCTACACTTGTTCACAGTCAATATTCACGCTTCCTATTCTTAAACACTCATGCCTTTGTAGTTCTATCTTATGCTCTTAACATAATGCCATGTAATAACTAGTCGTCCTTTATGAAATGTTACTGTTCATTTTAGATGTATTGTCTATTTTCACTTCTGCATTGCAAGTTCGTTTTCCTCAAACACAAAACATGTGAAATTATAGAAATCACTCTTAATGTTGCCTTTGGTGATTCGCGCTACTAGTAAGTGAGTTATAGTTACTCCATTTTTATGTTCTACTCAAGTTGTCTCAGTCCAATCTAACTCTATTACCAATGGAGTTCCATATAATTTTGAAAATCAATCCTAAAACAACATAAATGCAAGCGTCCAGTAACAATGTGTTCTCCCATTTCACTAATTATTATGTGTTGTGCCCTTTAGTACTGTATATTTTGACTCACTTGTTGGGCTTTCGTAATGCAGCATTTTCGTAGACATAACCTCATTTAGTTTTCATACTTATGACGTCCTTGTCAGCGCTTTCTTTCTGCATTCTAAAAATAAAGTGAACATGTATGTGTCGTGTTGCTATTGTATCATTCGCTGTGCTGCTAGCATGTGTCATCCTCGTTGCAGTTAGAAAAACGTGGAATAAACCGACTCTTAGTCCCTAAAGCTAAGAGGGTCCCCGCCTCAAAGTAACCTAAGGAAAATCTCAGAATGTCAAACAAATAGTCAGTCACTGTCGTGTCTCAAAATAACCTACTTCTGACCCTAATACTAATAACATAACTAAAGTACAGGGTTGTTCTTTTCCAAGCTAAAGTGGTAATGGCAATTTTTGCCAACAGAAAAGTTCCCAATGTCTCGGGTGGTCAGAACGACAACTAACAATTCCAACATATATTACTCCAAGGATTAGGGGTTAGCTCCTTTCCCCTGAATTTCTTCTGGTTGTACTTTAGGAGCTCATCTCATCCTTATGTAGTTTATTTTTCGTTTCTTATCTCCTTGGGTTAAAGACCCTGTACCTTCTTGAATGAACTCCACAGCATTATTAGATTCTCATGTCGGTGCCAGTGGCAGGCTCGCAATACTGCTTTATGCCCGCTTGGTATACTCTCCTGCCAAGTGCATGTTTTCTTCTGATCTGTCTCTTTTGCTTTCAGGGTCCAGGACCCTCTTATTCTCAGATTCTCATGTGGGAGTGGGCAGTGCTCCAGATAAGATACTAAGGTGGGAGTATTTTACTCCCTGTTTTTATAATTGGAGAGTAAATGCAATCAATTTCAAGAGAGTAAAAATGAGTTCTCTTTCGCAAGTGAGTAGAAATCATTTGACATGCATTGGGCGTGTGTGTTAGGTTAGAAATGTACAACAACAAAACAGAAGCGTATATTTGACTCAAAACAGGGTATTGCTTTGAATCAAAACAGGGTATTGCATGTGTGTAAAACAATTACCTACATAAGAACTTTCATACCACAAAGCTTCATCTTCATTTATGAAAGTACCTGGATCCAAGTAGATGGGAAAAGATGGCCTCCTGTTGCGCCACTTTGTTCGATTAATGTGTGGGAGATAGTCTTTCCTGGTTGGGCTAGCAGAATCTTGGATATTCTTGTTTTGTTAGTTATTACCACATATGAATGCAGGCCAGGACACATTGTGTTACACGTGGTAAATAATTAATCACTCATTGCATTAGATAAATAATTAATCACTCATTGCATTAGGCATCCCTTGAGAATGAACGCTTTCACATTAGATGAATAAACAACATTTTCTGTCACAGGTATTCCCTGAGAATGAACGCTTTCTCATTTGATAAATAAATAACTTTTCCTGTCACAAGTTTCGCTTGAGAATGAACTCTTTCACCTTTGATAAATAAATAACATGTTCTGTCAGTTATCCCCTGAGAATGAACGCTTTCTCATTTGATGAAGAAATAACTTTTCCTGTCAGAATTTTCTGTTGAGAATGAAGGCTTTCACCTTTGATAAATAATATGTTCTGTCACAAGTATCCCATGAGAATGAACGCTTTCGCATTTGATAAATAAATTACGTTTCCTGACACAAGTTTCTCTTGAGAATGATTGCTTTCCCATTTGAAAAGTAAATTACTTTTCTTATCACCGGTATCCCCTGAGAATGAATGGTCCCACGCAGTGACGACACTGGACCCGTATCCTCCTCCACCCTGCCAGAAATTATACTAGCTCACGGAGTAGGCAGAGTGCCAAGCTCCAACGGGTTATATCTATTTGACCCCCAGAGCGGTGGCAACTAACAGCAAAACAGAATGATACACTACACGACCCAATGGGTCAAGGCGGGATTCGTAAGAAAACAGGGCACTGGCACTTCACCAGTGGAACACCCTTACAGGGTGCCAATGGGGACTTATTGCGCTGTGTCTACTTGGGGCATAACTCCCCACCACATGCGGGAACACAACTCACAAGTCGCCGACCCGGCGCAGTGAATATGCCTTCCTTCAAGTACTTTTCCTCCCAAAACAGCCCACTTGTTGACCTGGATTGTCACACGTAGGGCATGAGATCCTCGCTACACTTCTCCTGTCTCCTTCCTGACTGGCCCAGGCTGCGCCACACCTGACCTTGCTTCCCCGGGGCCTCACAAGCAGCAGGGCCCGAGGCCACGCCCGCCAAGTACTGCCTGGCTCTCACTCAGGCTCGCTCTCTCGACCCTGGGTGGGGGAGTGAGAGAGCAGTCAACCACCCGCTAGGTGGTCGGCCTATGGTCCAGGGTGGGTTTTCTGACTCAACAGAGGGCCGCCGGAGAAGTCTGGGCTTCCACCTACTCTCGTCTCTGCTGGCCACTCTCCCCAGCAATTCCCCTTCAGGCTATTATGCCCTATCAGGCGCTACCATTCCTGCTCACCAGCAGGGGAGCTCTCTCAGCCCCTGAGGTGGAATCACCTCATACACGGCCCCGCTCCCCCTGCTGGTGGAGCCTACTATACCAGGGTCCCAGAATTTGTGCGCCCAAACCACACACTGTGGAGGGGGGTACAGACATAAAGGAAGGACTGTAAAACAAACCAGCCTGTCCCCAGAACGGGACATTTAGCCCTTTGCATACAATACTGAAACCCCACAGGAAATGGGGCTTACCCTCATGCATGGTTGCAATAACTTGGTTTACTCTTCTTTAAGCGATTGTCCCATCTTTATGTACTGTCTCTGTTTCTCTCAGTGTCCTAGACCCTCTCACTCTCTGGCTTCCATATGGTTGTGGGTCCCAGACTCGCAATGCGCTGTTGCAATAGCTTGGTTTACTCTCCTGCCAAGCATATACTTCCTTCTGTAAAGTCTCTGTTAATCTCAGGGTCCCAGACCCTCTTACTTTCTGGCTTTCATATGAGTTCGGGTCCAAGACCCTCTTATCACGTGTTCTGCAGTTGTTCCCCCAATTCCTCCCAGACCTCTAGAAACTCTTGGTCTACCACGTACCTGTCTGTGTGCACACATGTTCCGAGCATGAGTGCATCACTCTGTGGCTTCGGTAGCATTCTCTCCGGTTGGTGTCATCTCAGTCTGTCAATTCTTCTTCCTCTGGCTGGACCTTCTGTCTCCAGCCGCCTTCAGGTTCCCCTTCTTGTCAGCGGTTGCACTGCTATTCTCTGCTCCCTTCTCGGGCTATCCTTTTGCTGTCCGGTGACTTGTCAGACTTTGGGAAGCCCAGAGGTTTGTTTGGGAAGCCTGCGAAGTAGCGAATTCTCCCTGGATTACCGTTGTGCTCCCATTCGCCTGCGTGCACAGCATCTCTTGTTGCGGTCCCGTGTTTGCCGGGTCAGCGTCTCCCGGGTTTCCGCGTTGAAGTATGGCTCTCTCCATGTTGGTTGCCCTCTGATCTCTCTCCATGTTGGTTGGCCTCTGATATAACGTATTTCTCTTGACAAATCAAATGCCGTGAGAGACTAGGCCATTCACTCCGGTTCTCTGGAGTGATCTTCATACTCCTGGTCATCTTCTTCACAGTACTTATATTGGAATTATATGGAAAACAGCTTGGCCCTCATTACGACCCTGGCGGAATACGAAAAACGATGGCGGAAATGTAATACCGCCATCGAATACCGCCCGTTGCGATTATGACCCGTCACCGTAAAGTACGATGCGATTAGCGACACCGTAATGAACGCCAACGCTAACTGCACCAAGTACGCGCACGCGCGCCGTGCAAAACCGCAATATCCGCCATGGCGCAACGGTACGCGAATGCTGACCCCAGCGGACATACACCTAACGCCATCAAGCATGGTGGAAAGTACCATTCCGCCATGGCGAGAACTACGGCATCGCGAACCAACCATAATGGCCCTACTGAGTGCCTGTACTCCACTCCCTGGCCACATTGCACAACTCCTCGTAGGCGCAATGCAGTCACACCATGCAACCAGTGAAATGTACAAGTCACCCATGCATGCCAACGAACAAATGCATGCAGGGGCCCCAAGTGCCCTGTGAGTGGCCATCCCCAATTGGCAACACACCATTGCCGTACTGATGCAGCACAGGCATCTGAAGGTGCAAGTACATCAAAATGAACTGAAAATTCCATGACACAAAACAACAACAGTCCCCCATCGCTTGCCACCAGTGTAAACCAACAGTCAAAGCAGTAACCTGAGGGAGACTGCACCAGCCCTGTACACATGGCAGTAGTCAAACCAACCATCAGCATAAGCACGTACCACACAACTGTACCCAGAAGCCGGAACCCAATGCAGAACACCTCACAATACATCGCGCCACAAATCGGAATATGCCACATTACTAGCAAAGAATAACGCTACACGCTTAATATCTGAATACAAATTGAATGCACATCAAAATCACCAAGGCCATACAGCCATTTGAGCATAAACTCACAAATGATCAGCATTACTGTGGGCTGCATCCGCAATAAATGACCAGCTTCCCCATGTGTGACGCCCTGTACCTCCATGGCACACAGGGGCTACATCCACGTCCAAAAAGGCAACATGGAAGCGCCTAGGACCGCAGGCCCGTCCCATGAAGTAGGCACTAGTCCAGCTGGAAGCTAGGTATGCTGCACCTAGCCACTAGTACTGCGTAAGGGCATGTGGGCCATTGGCGATCGTCCCATAAGATCGTAATGGTGCTCCACTGATTAACTCGAAGCTGCAGGTGTCGACTGTAGAAGCCATCTGCAGGAGTGGCGTAAAGATGGCAGCGGCAGAAGGGGAGGAGATACCTGTCACCCAAATGATAAAAAATATAGTATGGGCATCCGAACTTCATATGTATTACTCACTACATTCAACACACCAAACCTACAACCATATGCATGCTAGCCCACTCATAAGGATCAATTGCACTCAAAATTCACTTGTGAATCATTACGACACAAATCGAGGTGAATACACTATTTCAAACGAGTGTCTGTGTGCATGCGCCTGTCAGAACAGGATCCATCAGATGGGATCAGCAACGTGCATAGACACAAGTGATTGAAGGCGCGCCGAGACAGGGAGGGTTCAACAAGGGCAGACAGACGATGGTCCCACTATGGCAGCCTTGCATCACATAGCGCAGGGGAAGGGGATACATTCCAAATAGCCATGTACATGGCCGACTCCCAATTAAAACATCTTCCCATGCATCCATTCATCATTCCCTCATCCCGTAATGAAAACGCCTGAATATTCACTCACATCACATTCGAAATTTCCATTGAGTCTGTGCGTAATGCAGCCTTCAAAATCCACTGTGCTCCTGCCCGGATTCCTTGTGTAATGAAGTCACATGTATTTGGGAACGTCCTGCCTTATCGTCCACTACGCTATAGCGCATCCCATTCAAATCATATTCATTGCATTCCCGTCATGGGCCCTGTCCCAAGGACATTCAACAATAGAACTTTACATTTCCAGTCAGACCTGTGGGCGTCTCCACGCCGCTAGTTGAAAACCGAAAGCGCTGTCCTTCGAATTCCTAATTTGCAACATCACATTGAAAAGGCATCTGTGAACGCTTGCATTCACAAATACATCTATGCAGTGCGTCTGTGTGTGAAAAAGGTAACTGCCCTCAATCACTGATGGGACTCCCCGCCGTCGGTGAACCTCGGTACAGTGCTGCATGAGGGTCCACCGTTGATCGAGCACTACATTCCACTGACCCTTCACAAGTCTGCTCGCGAATGCAAATATCGTATGTGCAACAATGGGACCATAGCAGAATCAACATATAAACCAATATTCCACAGCCTTCGGGATTAAGAACATGAATGCAAATGCAAGATGCCATGCGTCGAATTGTAGCGTCGTGTGCGGGACGTGCTCGCACGAAAGGCATTGCAGCTGACAAAGGTGGAATGAATCACCACAGGTGAAGGCTATACAGCCTGAAAACACATAAATTGCATACCCAAACCCCTCCCACAACCACACCCACTCCAGAATGCTACCGGCAGGACTAGCGATGTTGGGCCTGGGGGACCTGATTGCACTGCAAGTACTCCAACTTCAAGAAGAAGACGAACGACTGCACCAACCGGCCGCACAGAGGAGACGCAGGAGGAGGAGGAGGAGGAGGGCAAGGCATGGCCAGCAAGCCCCACCAGCACAGCCACTACCACCACGCAGGCAGGCCGCAATCCCACGCCTCCGAGCTAATCCGTTCAACCTCACAGCTGAGCAGATCCACACCCTCTACCGTTTGGACCGGGACACCATAACCGCCATTGTCGACATGACACACGCTGACCTTGTCAGCATGATAGATAGCCCAACCGCCATCCCACCCCTACTGAAGGTGGTGTCTGTACTCCACTTCCTGGCCACAGGCACCTACCAGCACACAGTCGGACAGTTGCATGGCATTTCACAGCCCCTATTCTCACGGACACTATTCCAAGTGCTTGATGCCCTCCTGAAGCACTCAGACGACTACATCACTTTACCACGCTCGGAGCAGGAGCTTACAAACACAAAAGTGGGATTCCATGCACTTGGCGGCATACCGGGTTGCATTGGTGCCATCGACTGCACCCATGTGGAATTGGTTGTCCCACATGCCATGGAGGCCCAGTACCGCAACCGGAAACAATATCATTCTATCAATGTACAAATGGTGTGTGACTCCAACAGGATCTTTACACATTGTTCTGCCCGATTTCCAGGATCTACACATGATTCTATGGTCTTGCGGAACTCTAGAATACCACGCTACATGGAGCGACACGCAGGGCGCCGATCCTGGCTACTCGGTGAGTCTCATTTAATGCATGAGTATGTGGGGTAGGTGATGCGTGAATGACCTTGCAGGAAGGGGGGGGGGTGCGTACGTAGCAATGACATTCCACAAACATCCTTTCTTGTCCACATACAGGTGATTGCGGGTATCCACTGAAGAGATGGCTCCTCACACCAATCCGGAACCCACAGGACCAGCATGAGGAGGACTACAACCATGCCCACTCACGTACCCGTGTGGTCATAGAACAGGCATTCGGCCTACTGAAGGCTCGTTTCCGCTGCCTCAGCAGGTCTGGCGGGGCACTCCTGTACCACCATGAGAAGGTGGCAAAGATGGTCATGGCATGTGTCATGCTACACAACATGTGCGTACGTAGGAATGTGGCCATGCCCCCCGACGCAGAACTGCTAGCACCTGAATATGGTCATGATGAGGGTGGGGATGTGGCAGCACCTCAAGGGGTCCGCGAGGCACAGGAGGCCCGTGAATTACGTCAGAATCTCATAGATGCATGCTTCTAGCACTCACGCCTGGTGGCTGTTACATGGACACGGGAATTGTGGCACTGTGTGTGTCTGGAACATGCACAATGTGGACTGTACGCACAGATAGGCCTCGTACACAATGATCAATGTCCACACATCTCATTGGATGATTGTGAAGAGTTGTATTGCATATGTGAAATGACATTACACACCCAATCGACCCGCCACCCAATGAAGCCCAACACACCCCCTACACCCTCCCACCTCCCCCCCGAACACCAGTGTCCGAAGACGCTCATCGTCAGTGGGCAGACGCTATTGCAAGCCCCCTCTCCGGGTATCAGGGGCACCCCTGCCTGTGGAGCGCCGGTTCCTCCCAGATCTACGTTGGGGGCTGCCCTGGACGGAACTTGCAACGGATGATGTCTCTGCCTGCTCACGTCCATGCATGTCCCTAAGGGTTTGTGAGAGCTCAGTGAGCACACGGCGCACAGCGGCAAGTTCACCACATACGTCTTTGGACGTTGCATGCAGTTCCCCCCTCAGGCTCTCGGTGCTTCTCTCCATTTGTCCCCTCAGGCTCTCGGTGCTTCTCTCCATTTGTGCCCTTAGTGTCTCTGTACTACGCTCCATTTCTGCCCTAAGTGTCTCAGTAGATGTTTCAATGGCTGCCTTAGAACCCCCACATTCATCAGCATGCTCCTTGAGGAGCGTGGCCATTTGCTGCTGTTGCACTATCATCTGCTCGAGGGACTGTTGCCTCTGCTGGGCCATGCCCATTTGCGGTGGTGTCACAGAGGGGCTGGACGCCTCATGGTGCCTTGCAACAGGCCTTGTGGGGGTTGGCCAGTCGTCGTCTTGTGGGTGCCCCTGCGTGTTGTCCTCATGGTGTATGGGATGAAACTTACAGAGGGATTGGGACAGTCATGGATGGATCCTACATCTACAGCACCGTTTTCTGTGTCGGAGCATGCTGGCATGAAAGCAGTGTCACCTATGGTGCTGCTGCCACCAGAAGCAGTGCCTTCTGTGGCATCCATTGGGGGGACCTGTGGTGCTGCTGTTGTGGACATGCTGGCTGCTGGGGTGCCTGTTGATGTCCCCTCCAGTGTGCTGCCACTCGATTTGTGCTGCTGCCGTGTCTTGATCCGTGCAGCTGAGGTGGATGGTCTTTGGCCGTTGGTCTTGGCCCTCTTTGCAGGTGTGCTGGTAGGGGTGTCCTGAAGCTCGTCGTTGGAATCTGACCCTGTGGTGGAGTAAAGGAGGGCGAGCGTTATTCATGGGTCTGTGCTAATTGTAATGGCAATTGTATCACATGCATTGGGGTGGTACCTGGGGGTGATTTGGGTCAGGGCCTTGGAGGTGGTCTCATTTTTGTGTGCATTGGGGATGCAGTTGTTTTGCAGTCTGCAGTTGGGGTGTGCATGCTGCACATGTAGAGTGTGTTTTTTGGATTTTTAAATATTTCTTTATTTAATCTGACTTTTAAGGGGCGCTGTCGTGGCAATGTATGTGGTCGTTCTCCTGGACATGTGTTTCTAGTGCACTATGGGGACACATGGTACTTCACATGGTTGGTAATTGTGGATTTGGCATAGGTTTATTTGGGCCACCTACCTGATTCTTCTGATGTCTGCACTCCTTTCTCCATCCCTCCGACTCCCTCTATGCTCTCCATTCCAATGGTGGAGGCACAGATTTCTTCCCAGGGAGTCAACTTGATGGGTGATTCCGATCCTCCCCCGGTAGCTGTGGCAATGTTCCGGTTGGCAGAGAGTATGCTCCGGACGCGTATCCATAGGTCGTCCCATCGCTTTCTGCATTGTTGTGGGTTGCGGGGTGCGGTCCCCACCGCACTTACCCGCTGTGCCACCAGCGCCCATATGGCCTTCTTGTTTGCAAGTGCCGTCCTGGTCATTTGCGTCGAGAAGACGACGGCAGCGTTCTCCTGGAGGGTCTCTGTGAGCACGGTGAGTTCCTCGTGGGAGAAGTGGACCTGCCGCTTGCGGTCGCACGCTTTTTTAGCAACTTTTCCCATATTTATTTTTTTGACTGGGGTGGCTAACGGGTTGGGATGTGTCTCAGGGTCGGATTTTTAATGGTTGTGTTGGGATTCTGATCTTATAGGTGTACGGCGTGCTGTTTCCCGTTCCGGCCCCATGTTTTTACTTCCGTTTCCGTATATTTACGGTGACCGTATTTTGCGCTGACCGCTCATTACGGTGACCGCTAATATGGGTGGCGGAATTGCACCTAGGGCGACGTACGACGGCGGTAAGGGGCGTTTTGGGGTCATTTGCGCCATCGCGGACTTTGCACTTCCGCCATGGCGTAATGCTCGTGCCCGATGGGTCAGAATTAGCCGCACTTTGCTCCATCGTGCAGTGGCGGAAACGCTATTTACGCTATGGCGGTCATGTCAGTTGATTTCCGCAAGGGTCGTAATGAGGGCCCTTGTATTCTCTGGGCGGCTAGCCAGGTCTAATATAGTAGGTTGGTTAACCTTACAACAAAGGACATTGGCACTTGTTGGGAACAGGGAAGGGGAGTTTGGCTTGGGGTAAGAGGGAGGGTCTAAAGAAGCAGAGGTATACAGCGTTCTCTGGTAATCTCATAATGGGCTTCCTCTCCCATGTGATACTCTCCTGGTGCACCACACCCAGGAGGACTGTTGTACTGTGGACGCACCGCCCAACCCCATCCACAGATTTGTCACATACCTTTCCCCTTTCCTTCTGGCCTCCACTCGTAGGGTATTTAGGAATGGGGTTGCCGGCCTGAAACTTCTCACTCTGGATTTCCCAATCTCAGATAACAGGTGCTCGTTTATCTCTGTTTCTTCCCAGGTGTCTATAGTGGAATATTTTCTGGTGGTATCTTTAAGGTTACTTATTATTTCTACAAAGTTAGGGAAATTGGTTCCTATAATAAATTCCTCAGGGAGACCGGGGATGATGGTGGAATGGTGATCTCCTCATCTCAGACAGAAATTGAGACTGATGTCCGAACGTAAGTCTCTTGATCCCCATGAATGCACATCACCCTGTTATGTTATGTTATGTCATGTTATGTTATGTTATGTTACCCTAAATGGTTTACCCCTCTCTGTGTCTTTGGCATGAACCAGGCTGGCTCTAATAGCAGTTTGTTTGTTTTGTGAATCAATTAGGGCATAGGTGGAATTTCCGTTTTCCCTGACTGGTTCATGTGTTTTAAAGGTAGAGGTACAGAAGTAATTACTTGTGGGTCAATCTCCTCCTCGCCTTCAGGAAGAAATTCATACATCTGTCCAGCCATTCACCATACGTCCATTGGCTCTTCTTTCTGATTTTCTGGACAGTTCCTAGCCATATGCCCTTTATCCCCACATGAAAAACAAACTATTACGGGGACTTTCTTCTCTAATGGAGTAGGTCTCATTTTGTCCCTAACCGGGATGTATTTTACATCTTCTCTCCATCCACTTTCCCCCAGACCTCCTTTCTCCGTGGTTTTATGTTTTCCCAATGGAGCCTCTTTATTCATTACCATGTGATCTTAAGCGGGTAGTTTCTGGGGAATAGACTTGAATTCTCTTTTCCCTTCATCACTACTGTGTAAAGCCCTTAGGTGTTTGGCTGCTTTGGCATGGATCTGAGCAGTGTCAGCCGCAATGGAAAATAACTGGGTTTATTTAGTTGTAACACTCCCCTCTCTAATGATGGGGAGAGACTATTAACTAACTATTCTAGAGAGAAAGCTTCTATTACTTTGGGGAGGGTCTTTTTCCTAGTCAAAGAGCTACGGTATTTTGAATGGGTTCCATGTCATTCCATCGTCCATTTTTATTTCGCTGCATTTTTTGCCGCAGATATTTTTGCCGCAAAAACTCATTGTATATTTTTTTTGTTTTTTGTTGGGGGGTAACCCCCCGTTACCCCCAGTTCCCACCTATTTAGAATCTAGTCCCTAAATACCCCAAAACCCTATATCCCTCTACCCACCCCCCATATTTTTCGATGTTTTTTTCCGGTAAAAATTCTGTAGCAAAAAATGCAACAAAAAAGAAAACCGCAATGAATGGACGTCGTACCTTTGAATACAGGCTCCCAACTCTACTGGAGACTTATACAGATTGAATTTTATCTCCCTGAACTTTTTACAGTAAAAATCCTCTGTCTGCCCAACCCGATGTAATGACCGCTTCTTAATATCTTCAAAGGGTGTTGTTCTTGGGGGAATCAGGGTTTGATAAGGGGCCTGTAACTATCGTTTCAACGGGGTGCTAGATAAAATACCTTCAATTCCTCGTTCCATTGAAATTGGTGGGCCAACCTTTCAATGTTGAGGATGAAACTTCCTAGATTTTCGCCTTACCGTTAGGGCTGTAATACGCCATGTAAAAGAATGGGTGGTTGTTGTTGGAGACTTGGTCTATCCATTCCCTCAAGAAATCTTAGATCCACCTGTTTTCAGTTCTATTTGGGGACTCTTCTTCGCTCTGAGTCATCTGGGCTAGAGGTTTCGGTAGGGGGTCTTTCCCAATTTCTGGGAGTTTGATTGTCGGAGGTGGGGTGAGTAAAAGGAGGGATTAGGATGTTCTAATTTAGGAATAGATCTATTTTGTCTGGGTTGCGACTCTCTACACTATTTCCCAAATGCTCTAATGGAGGGTGGGTATATAGTTTAGGGCAGTAATCTCAAGAGCCTCCTGAAAGTGTTTCCCACTTATCTGATTCCCCAGACTCTATCTGGTCTCTTGTTTCAAGATAGTTGGAGGTATTTGACCCCAGGGAGGAAGAAAAAAAATATCTTCCAGGGGTAGGACTTCTGTAATGTCCTTTGCTCTTCGTCACTTTCTGAACTATCCGGAAGTGCAGTTAAAAGGTGTTACATCTGCTGTTGGATCAAAGGGTAAAGTGACATGGACCTCACCTACTCCTATTGTGTAAGGTTCAGCGCCAAAGCTTTAAAACACTAACCACCTTATCTTGGTTGGACTTGAATGCAGATAGAAAAGATTGCCTTGCAAGCACAGACTCTCCTTAAGACAATAGTCACAGAGAGTAATGGCCGCAGGGGATAGAAAACCCTGTGCCAGAGCGATGCTTGTTGAGACTTTACAGAAGTGAGCAGTCACAGCATTCAATACTGCTGCACTGCGGGATGTTCAGCTGTAGACAGTCACTTGGAGGCAGATGAGGAAGGATCGGGAATCAGGCAGAGGAAGGGAACGTTTGCGACGAGCTGGGAACACTAAGATAGATATAAGAACAGTGTAAGGAAGGGTAGAAACACACATTCATACCACAATCATACTAGAGTAGGGGGAATCATGATTACTCACAAAGTGCCTGTCAAGGAGAGTAGTGAAGTGCTGTACTCTGGATCAGCAAGCCATTTAAACAAGGTAGACGTCTTCCTGGTATGTGCGTCAGACGTTCCACACTGACTTGTATATGCTGGAGCAGTGAAGGGCGTTCTGTACGTCATGTTGTAATTCTCCTGAAGCAACCTCACTGCAACACACGGCATACAGTGCCTTCATTGCCACAGCGATCACCGTGAGCAGTGCGCTGTGACCTATTGGGGACAATTCTCTTGTAGAGAAGGGTTCATAACCCGGGGTCTACTGGATTTTATCAGCCAAGTCAGTATCCCACACCTCACACCATATGTAAGGGGGTAGAAGTAAGGCTTGGATACAAAGGTGGCATAGTTTTGGTTATAAACGTTTATTAACCAGTAAAAGGGTTGAGAAAACTGCCTCTCTGTCCCTAAAGCTAAGAGGGGTTTCCCTGCATCAAAGACATCTAAGGGAAATGTCAGGATGTCCAATAAATAGTCAGTTACTGCTGTGTCCCAAAAATCCTACTTCTGACCCCAACACTAATAACATCAATCTAATGTGCAGAGGTGTTGTTTTCCAAACTAAAGTGGTCATGGCAGTTCTTTCCAACATAACATTCCCAATGTCTCTGGTGGTCAAAACGACAAAAGAAATGTTCCAAAATGTATTACTCCAAAGATTAAGGGTTAGCTCCTTTCTTCTGGGTTCCTTCTGTTTCTGCCTCAGGAGTTTGTCTTGTCCTTATGTAGTTTCCTTTCCTTTTCTTATCTCCTTGGGTCCCAGACCCCGTACCTTCTTGAATGAACTTCACTGTCTTAATAGATTCTCATATGGGTGTGAGCCCTTCTCGATCTGCCTGCATAGCTGTTTGTGTGGTTCGCGTCTTCCGAGCACCAGTGCTTTGCTCTGAGGCTCTGGCAGCATTCAGGCATTCTCTCCGGTCAGCAGTTCCTGTCAATTGCGCTTCCTTGGGCTGGACCTACTGTCTCCAGCCGCTTTCGGGTTCCCCTTTCTTTTTTCGGTGGTTTCCCTGCCAGTCTCTGCTCACTTCTTGGGCTAAGCTTTTGCTTTCCGGCAGCTTGCCAGACTTTGGGATGCCCAGAGGTTTGTTCCGGCAGCCTGCGAAGTAGCTCCTTCTCCCTGGAATACCTTTGCGCTCCCATTCGCCCCCCTTTGTACAATGTCTCTTGTTGCGGTCCCCTGTTCGCCGGGTCGGCTTCTCCCGGGTTTCCCAATTGAAGGATGGCTCTCTTCATGTTTGTTTTCCTCAGATATTTTGTGTTTCCTTTGAACAATCAAATGCCATGAAAAACTAGACCATTCACTCCGGTTCTCAGGAGTGATTTTCATACTCCTGCTCATCATCTTTTTCACAGTACATGTATTGGAATTCTGAGTTCTAACATACAAAGTTGGTTGACCTTACAGCAAAGGACATTGGTGCTGTTTGGGAACAGGGAAGGACAGATTGGCTTGGGAAAAGAGGAAGGGTCTAACGAAGCAGAGGTATATTGTGTTCTCTGGGAAGGGTCGTCCATAATAGCATAAGAGGCTTCCTCTCCCATGTGATCCTCCCCTGGTGCACCACCTCTTGGGTGACTATTGTACTGTGGACACATCACCCTGGCCCCATGGGAAAGGTCTCCCACTAGGGGAGGAGGGACGACAAGCACAGATTCGTCACATCTCTTATGTTTAAAATGACTTCCTTGACCATCAGTCACTTTTATTTAGTCTCTAAAAAGACGTAAATACTGATGTATCATGTTTCTACGGGTAGTTTTTACTATTCAGCCTTCAGACTTGTCTAGGTGGTCAACTAGACCCTTCCTTACCTTAATAGTGGAAGCTTTTTTATGTAGAGTCCTGCCGCTGATGTGTTCCGTCCTCGCAGCAGTAAACGAGACTTGCGCCAGGGGTATGATATGATAATATATTTGTATCGCGCTCGTACTCAAGTGTTTCAGAGCGCGAAACAAAGCTGTGATTACTATGTTCCTAATAAGGAAAATTACTGGCCATGCACGTTTCCAGTAGAGCCTTGCTCCTGCAGGCTTTGGAAATGAGGTTTGGGGTGTTCTCTGTCAATTGACTAGTTCCCTGTGTCCTGGGGCACTTTCTTGCCAACCCTCTGTAGCATAAGGTTCCTGGCCATCGGTGGGAATTCAGTCTTGTACGTCTTACTTGCATAACTAAGTTTTGCCTTGGATGTAATTTAGCTGCTGGTACCCCCCCTGATCTTAATTCTTCGAGCTAACTGTGCTCCTCCCTTTTCTAGTCCAAGTAAGCCTCTGTCCCTTTTCCCTCTGTCTCTCTGATTTACCTCATCCACTCTTCAACAACTACCCTCTCCTACTCCAATCTCCTCCACTCCCCAGCAATTCGCCATTTCGTGGTGACGTCTCCTTCTAACTTCATCCAGATTCTCCCTCCAACCTCCATCTCTCTCCTTCTCCCCACTCAGTACTTCTTTCCCTTGCCATTACCCACCAAATTCCATCCTCCCAATGCGTTCTCAACTCCTCACACCACCACACTACCAGACTTAACTAGATGCATTATATAGTTGTGTCTTTCCTCCCCATGGGCAGTTCTTTCTGGTATTGAGAACAACTATGTACTGCAAACTTTGCTTTCTGTGTTTGGGCCCTAGTTTCATGCTCATGTGTTTTGGAAAGGGGCTGACCTGAGGTCACACGAAGGCTTGCTGTCATCTTGTTTTTCAGAAAGGGTATTGTCAGGTGGTGAGTCTACCTCCCTTCCCCTAGAAGCCCTCATGTTATTGCCTGTGTGAGTCTAGGACCATCTGCTCTATAAGCCTTTGATTTTGAGGTCAGAAAACCTCTCGGTAAGTAGAGAATTGTGTTCACTATATTCAGTCCTCCATCATTGGGGGTTAAAAGTTTGTAACCCCTGCAATGCAGAGATAATGAGGTTGGTTTATTTCTTTATTTTTGCATTCTGCGTAAATTAGATTCACATGTTTCAGATGTGACTTTGGAACTCTAGGACATTCACAGATTGAGTCACAATGGCAGCTGTTTCCTTACTAACCAATGCTGCAAGAGCAAATGTTTTTCGTAGCTCATATGGGATTATGAAGTAGTGTAACATTGAGAGGCTTCTCTTTCTACTATGGATTTCTGGATCTGGCAAGATAGTTTGAATGTCTCTCTGAAACCATGCACCTTAGGGGAAGGGTTTTCTTTAAAGGTCAGTGGTAGCCTCCTCTCTCTATTCTGGTCAAGCGGGACAAGGGCTGCGGGCGGCTTGAGTTAAAGGAGTGTATGTGCCTTTGTTACTATACTCCTAATGACCCAGACTTCCATTAAGTTTACTGGGTGGTATCCTATCTCTGTCCCTTGACTTAGCGGGGTGGTCTGGGGACATCCTATACCTTCTCTGGGCCCAGTCTCCACTAATTCAGGGTGGCACCTGTCCCTGTTGACCACCCCACTGTAGATCCCCAGGGTCAGGCAAGGGGCTTTGTCACATATCTCATAGTTGGAGCCCTCCCCTGGGACCTCAAAGAGGTAACCACTCAAGTAATCCACATTTACTTGTTTCCCTTCCACCCACTGTACTAGTGAAAAGGTGTAAGCCTGCAAAACCAGGGGCCACCACATTCCTCTGACATTAATATCTTTGGCCTTCAAAAGCCATGTGAGGGGAACATGTGTGACTAGTGTGATTTTCCGGCGGGTCAGGGAGTACTTAAGGTAATTAATAGCCCACCAGATTGCCAGGCACACAAATTCAACAATTGTGCAGTTTTGCACCATAGGTTGTCTTTCCTATTGTTGGAGTATTGGCTGCTCTACCCCATTCTGATTTTGTTAGGAGACTGCTCCTAGACCTACCTGGAGGCATCAGTTGTATATTGAAGGGCTCGTTGAAGTCTGCCACTATGAGGAGCAGGACTTGGTGTAATGAATACTTTAATTCTTGAAGGTGCTTTCGTACTTTTCGTCTACTGGATCTTTGTTTTCTTTGATCCTTTCAGCTGGTCTGTGGGAGGCCTATCACTGGTGGAGATATCCGGGATAAATCAATGAATGTAGCACACAGGGCCCAGGAATGTTTTCAGATCCGTTTTACTCTTTGGGACTGGTATGTTCTGAATGCTGTTACCCTTATCTTTCTGGGGTGCTACCGTTCCTCATTGACTTCAAACACCAGGTAAGGGACTGAAAGTAGTGCTATGTGGCACTTAGCTCAATTGGTTGTGAATCCAGTTGGGGTCATTACGAGTTAGGAGGTAACCATGCCGCAATTAGCGACATGGTTACCCACTTAACTGGGTACCGTGTCCGGGTTCCTTGAATGAGGAATTACCGGGCCATTCCGACCTTGGAGGGCCCGGTATTTCCTCATTCAAGGAACCCATCCCCATTCCCATTCAAGCCCCCATAGGGCTCAATGGGAATGGGGAGGGTGCTAACAACGGGCCCGTTAATAGCGGGCCCGTTGTTAGCACCCTGGTCTGCTCGTGGGACCCGCTAAGGTCTGAAGAAGTCTTTCAGATCACTGATTTGATGTTCCATTAGTTGTCTGGGATCAACCCTGTTAGTCTTGAATGTAGCCAGGCCTCCACATAGGTATTATACCAGCCTTTTTACATATTAAAAACGTTTAAATACGCTTATGAACCAGTTGAGAGCAGAGTACAGTGCAAATGGCAGGTGACTTGACAGAAACCAGAACACTTCTTTTGATTTTTGTCTGCATGGATGAAATTGCACACCATGGAGAAGCCCCTGTAAACAAACATTGTTTCTCTTAGCTGTGAATAAGGATTAATTTTAGAAAGAAACAGCACGCAGTGAGATAAGGAATTGTTTTTCAGTTCAACATCTGCTGTGCTTTGTGTCTGTACATGCTTTCTTGGTGCATTGAGCAAATACAAGCATAATGCATGTTTTCCTCGCATTTTAGTATCATAACATTAATAAGGTGAAAAACAGAGTTATAATTGGGAAGTATCCTTTGTAAGACATGATTCTTTTTTTCAGTGAAAGCACGCCTGTATTGAATAAAGGTTCCAGTGCTGTGTGCATTTGTCATCAAGATTTTTCTATGTGGTGTGCTCATACACATTTGTGTAGGAGAACGTTTTCCACAGATGTAATACATTGTTAGAAGACAGACACTGTGCAACTCTGTTTTATTTCCAATGCGTCCTTTTAATTTTCAAGTTTAGTCATGTTTTGTTTGCCTGTTGCACACCTTTTCCACTTTGTGGAGGCAACTCATTTTTACTCCTACAATTTAATGTGCACTCTAATTCGAAAAAACAGTGTGTGAGATACTCCCTCCACAAAATCTTATTTGGGTCACAGATGAGTATGCAATGGCAAGTTTAAACATTTCTTCAAACTTAACTTGCAGCCAGTCAAACTGGTACACGGTATTATAAATGGACAGTGGCAGCAGAGCCTTGCTCAAGGGTGAGTGGTTGTCATTAAGCCAATCAGAGGGGTCACAGCCTCATTTACATCTTCAAGATTACATTTAAAACCCGACTCTCCACCCAGTATAAGCGCTGTTCCAAAACAAACAAAAATGAGATGGTTACATTTGTAATTGAAATAGAAACTCAGCAAACGGTTACCAGACATTTGGTTGAAAAAATTTGGTCGACTGGACAAATGGTCGAACCAATTTGGTCGAAAGCGAAATGGTCGCATTTCTTTTATTTTTATTTTCACCCCTTTTTTTTTTTTTGAGGGGCCCCCCCCCCAACCTCCTTGTTTTTCTAAAAAAACCTTTTTTTCCCTAAACGAAACCTAAAAAATACATATATATATTAAAAAAAAAAATTCAACCATTTGGTTCTTGACCAAATTACATCGACCATTTGTCTTTCGACCAATTTACAGTCGACCACTTGTCTGGACAGCTCAGCAAACATGTCCCTGTAGTGCTAAGCCAGATAGGTATTTTACTTTGGCATGAAGAACATCATACATGTTCCTCCAACTTCTAAGCATTGTTATCATTATTACCTCAGTCGATGGTCAGTCGGCAGTTTACCAACCTCTGAAGGATGTAAAGCTAACTCTGTCAAGCCAACATTTGACCTTGAGATTAGATATAGAACCTAGCATTGAGCCCTTACGACCAGGCCCTATTGTACCATAACATTGGCATACAATTTAGTATTCGTTTTGGGAAATTAGGACTTTTATTAATAATCAAAAGACAATTCTGCTATCGAACCTCAAAACACACAATACAGGACAGGTTCACTTTACTGTGTAATGGACCAGAATTTTGTGTCTTAAAATGTATACAGATTAGATCAAAGGTCCAGACCTTTGTAGAGGAATAAAGAAAGGCATATTGAGTGACTTACCCCCCTGTATTAGATGAACAACCCCTCCTGCAGCATGCTTTACGTAGTGAACCAGCTGTAGAGTGCTGGGAGTAGGTATAGAAATCGTTTGTTGTTCTAAGGTTGAATTCCTTCTAATTATGCTTTACTGAATTCTTAGTAGATGAGGGTTGTGTGCGTGTGTGTTCTCTTGTTTTATGTGCTTGGTTGTGTTTATGTTGGGGTAGATCTGTTGGTATATGGCTTGCATTATGTTTTATTTACTATAAGACCCTGTTTTTTTGTTTTTTTTAAAACAATTTTAATTAACTTTTATAACAACCAATCAACACACAAAACCAAACTTAGCAGTGCATCTTACACAGTTTGTATATTCGTATCATGTTAAACTATAACCGCTGCCTACCCTTTACCCTCCCCCCTTAACTTGACCTACCGTTACATGCTCTCAGGGTGTTCCCTCTTCCGTGCTCTGGGAGGTATCATTCCCGCTTAAGCATACCTAGGTGGATCCAAACAATGTGGCCACTAAATGGCTCCAGGCCGTCAATGTGTCTGCCTCTCCCCCCGCCCCCTGTATTGGCTGTTTCAGTCCATACCACCGTTTTGGTTTCAGCCCACTTCTTGAGGTCATTCCACCACACCTTTACTTTTGGCCTGTTACACGGTTTCCAGCCCATGGCAATCCTGCGCTTGGCCAGTATGTAAGCCAGGTATTTAAGTTTGCCCACATGCTTTAGCTTGCCTGGTCTAGGAACCCCCCCCCCCAAGATACATGCCCACACCGATTTCACATCTAGCGGAATCCCCTTGTCTGTCAGGCGGTGGGCCACTTCTTTCCAGAATTTACTAATTTCCGGGCATGCCCAGAACATACGTGTCATTTCCGCATTTACTTCTCCACATTTGGGCCATGATTGTATTTCTGTGTTTTTGAATCGGGCTTTCCTCTGGGGGGTCATGTACGCTCTATGAGTTACGTATAGCTGGATTTGTTGCAACCTTGCATTTCTGGACACCTTCTTATGGTACCTTTGAGCTCTCCCCCACAGCCCATCATTCATACATTCCCCCACTTCCTCTTCCCACTCCTGTCTTAACTGAGTCACCTCTTTCCCAACCCTACTCATCAGCAATTCATAGATTTGGGAAACCTTGTGCCCTCCCTCAGCAATGTCATAGATCGTTTCAATGGTCGTATCTGGTTGGTCTTCCAGTACTATTTCAGTCCATGTTTCTTTCACCTGTCGCACCAGTCTATTATATGTAATATATTGCCCTTGATGTACACCCGTTTCCTCTACCAATGCATTACATTCCAGAATCTTCCCTTTTTGCCATATGTCTCCCATTGTTGCTATACCCACCTTTTCCCAGTGCATGCGTATCGTTTTCCTCAATTGCACGTCCCCTTTGGTTAGTGCTACTGGTGGTATCTGCGGGGAGCACGGGGTCGGGTTCTCCATGGCCTGGCAAGCCTTCTGCCACATTTTCCATCCCAATTCCAACATTCTCGGACATCCCTTTAGCTCCGATTTGGGCAACCATATCCACTCTTTCAAGAAGAATGGGGATCACTCTGACATTAGCAGTCTGGACTTGGCTGTTGGGTCTTCCGATAGCCTTTTGGCCATGTATTGTAGCTGGCTGGCCCAGTGGTAGATCTCAAAGTTGGAAAGTTTTATGCCTCCTTTTCCCATATGTGTTTTGTAGTTTCCACAGGGGTATCCCATTTCTAGTGTTGTGCCATATGAAGCCTCTGCATATGCTCTGGAGTTTGGCAAAGAATCGCGTGGGTATCATGTATGGCATATTTCCAAAAAAGTGTATCAGCCTTGGTAATACAACCATTTTCAACAGGGCCGCTCTCCCTACCATGGCCAAAGGGAGCTTAGACCAGAATCCCATGCTGTTCTCAATATTTATTATTGCCTTCTCTGTGTTGTGGTTGTGTTTGTTCTCCGCTGAGTGATAGATATCTATCCCTAGGTATTTGAAAGTTTTGGTCTCCCAGGGTATTTGTAGAATGGGTAGATGCTCCCGCGGGATCCCTTTATATCTTCCCAGGGGGAATATGCACGATTTTTTGGGGTTGACTGCGATGCCCGAGAGCAAAGCGAATCGCTCCATTACTTCTAGGATGTATTGCAGGTTTTCCTCCGGGTATCTTAAATATAGCAGCATATCATCCGCATACAACGATATTAGGTGTGGCCCTCCTTTCGTGAAAATCCCCACCTCACTGTATTGTTGTCTGAGGTATATCGCTAGGGGCTCTAATGCAAGGATATATAGCATCGGGGACCAAGGGCACCCCTGTTTGGTACCTCCACTAAGTTGCCACCTTTCCGAGATAACCGCTCCTGTCTTAACTATGACTAGTGGTGAGATATATAATAGTTTAACCCATTTTAAATACTCAGGTCCTATGCTATATTCCTGTAAAGCTGCTATCAGCCACGGCCATTTCGCAGAGTCAAAGGCCTTCACGGCATCCAGTGAAACTATTGCAACTTCTTGCGCCTCCCCTTCTGTCTGTTCTATGACCCGGTGAAGCCTCCTAAGACTATCTGATATACTTCTATGTGGGACGCATCCAGTTTGATCAGGTTGCATAAGTTTGCTTATGACCCGGCCAACACAGCCGTGAGTATTTTACTGTCCTGGTTCAGCATGGACAGTGGTCCATATAATCCGCGATCCATGCTCGGCTTGTTAGGTTTAAGAATCGGGATGATTATCGCCTCCCTTAGGGATTCTGGCAACGTTCCGGTTTCGAGAGCTTCATTTAACATGGCCAGTAGTGAGGGAAGCACTTCTGTCTTATATGTTTCATAGAACTCGCTAGGGAGTCCATCGGCCCCCAGGGCTTTGCACGTGGGCAATTCCTCGATCACTGCTTCTAGTCTAGTGTGATAGGGGCATCTCAGTTCTCTCTCTCTTCAGCACTCAATTTGGGTAGGCCAATATCTTCCAGTGTTTCCACTATCTCGCTGCCTTGTCCTTCATCTGTATCTTCATACAATGATTTGTAAAACTCGAGGAAGCCTTCATTCACTCCCTCCTGGGTGTCAAGTATCTGCCCTCCTTCCCCTTGTATTGCTCTAATCGTCGATCTTGGTGTTTCGCTTTTGTACAACCATGCCAACAGCCTCCCCGGTTTATCTCCGCTGGTGTGCTGCCTCTCTATATATTTCTTATAATTTAGGTTGCATAGCCTCTCCCAGTGTCTTTAGCATATTTGCTGTAAATGGTTTATAGTATCCGCCTTGTCTAGGGAGTCAGCTTCATTGCGCATAGCTGCCTCAAGTTCCTCCTCTGCCTTCTGCAATATACCCCCTTGCAGTCCTTTGGATTTAGCTATCGCTGATCCCCTCGCCACCACTTTGAATGCTTCCCATTGGGTGCCGGCCGACTTTACGCTTTCAGTATTGTTTTCAAAATATTCAACAATCTCCCTCCTCAGGTCCCCTCTAAACACTGTCTTTTAATGCTTCGGCTCTCAGCCGCCACGTAGGAATTCTAGCTCTGGAGGCTTGATACTGCCATGTTAAGACCAGTGGTGAGTGGTCTGAAAGGATTCTCGCTTTATATTCAGTCTTCACTCTCTCTCCTATAAGTTCTGGGGAGGCAAACATGTAGTCTAACCGTGTATACAAGTTATGTGGGGCCGAGTAATGCGAGTAATGTCTATCATATGGGTGGTGTAACCTCCACATGTCTTCTAGCTTAAAGTATTTCAGCAAGGACTGCAAGGTTCTGGCTGCAGGGGTGGGTTTGCCCAATTTCCTGTCTGACCTGTCCACCCTGGGATTTAGCGTACAGTTGAAATCGCCTCCCCATATAACTGCACCCCCTAAGTATGGGCTTATTTTACTGTGTAGGGTCTTGAAGTAGGCCACAGTATCTTGGTTCGGGGCATATGTGTTAATAATGCACACCTCTCTATTTTCTATTAGTCCCCGTACTGTCACCACCCTCCCATCCGATTCTACTGCAGATTGTAGCAGCTGAAAAGGGACATGCGGAGCCACCCAGGTGATTACCCCTCTAGCATATGCAGAGTATTGTAACGCTCACCTGGTTCCCACGGAGGCGCGGGCGTGGTCTGGACGGCAGTGGCCTCTTCGAAGGAGCTGTTCAGCACCCCGAAGATGGAGTGGGCTGGGTTCCCAAATCCGGCTTGTCTGGCTCGGATGAATACCCTTCTGTGAGTGAAAAGGAAGGTTTAATACTCTGCGGGTTTTGTGTTGATCTCCCGTTCCCCTTCTCACCCTCCTTGCAACCCTTCTGTACTTCCCTGTGGAGACTCACCTTAGGGATTGAAAAGGCGAGCTCTCCATCCTGCTTCTGATGCAGGGGCGCGTTGGGATCCAGTTACGTCACTGGATAGTAAGTTCGAGTTCGCTTGTCTGTTCCGGTAAGTACCGAAAATGTTTATGGCAAGCTTGAGTCTAAACTGTTCCTCTTCTCTTTTGCAGGTAATGGAAGACTCCGGGCTGAGGGCGGTTTCCGTCGAAAACCTGATTTCAGGTGAGTTTTGGTGTAGGCCCACTACTGTCTTTTCCTGTCTCTTTTTCCTTAGGGGCCGGAGTTCGAGAATGCCGAAGAAATGGAGCCGGTACGAAGCAGAAGCTGAGTCTGACCTGTAAGCTGGTGAGTTTAAAATAGTTCGTTTGCTACGGTTCTTGCATTCACTAATGTGATGTTTGCCTTTTCCCCATAGGGGCTGGGGTGCTGAAATGCCCAAGGAATGGCATCGACCCGAAAGTAAGAAGAATTAGCTTGACGGGTAAGTGCTTCTTGGTTATTTTCTCCTTCTCACCTTACTTTCTTCTCTTTGTCTCCCCGTAGGTGCTGGAATGCTGCAGGAGATCCGGATGGGCGTCGCAGAGCCGAAGGCGCCACGTGCAGGTAAGAGAAGTGCGCCGAGATGTATGCGACGCGGTGAGTATTTAAAATGATGTCTTTTTGCAGGAACGTGGCGCGCTGAATCCGGAATGCAGCTTTAACAGGTAAGGTTTGTTTTCACCTGTTTCTTCTTCCCTTTTCTATCCTTAGGTGTTTCCAGGATGCTGGCAGGAGTGGTCGAGGACTGGAGCAGGAGCAGGCACGGTGAGCGTCCAGCTGCTATGAGCAGAACAACGCGAAGCGTGGTTTGCTGTCTGGGCGTGGCTTAATAGCCTTTCAAGTAGTCCCAGGTATGTATCCTTCCACTGAAGGTATGTATCCTGCCACCAGCCACTCCCGTGTGGTTAAGTAGTTCCTTTTTCATCTGGAAGTTGTAGAATGATCTGCCAGGTAAGGAAATTGCAGCATGGTCTGCCAGGTAAGTTTGCACCAAACACTATTCCTTCCATATCTTGTATGAGCCTGGCGCCGATGGTGCCAGGATTGTTATCCCTTATGAGCCTGATGCCAACGGTGCCAGGACTGAGTCCAAAGAGCCCCTATCTGGGGTGGCTGGGACTTCCCTAGTATACATGTTGTCTGCCTCTGAGGGTGCTGGGCCCTGTCTGGCCCCTTGGAGGTAGGCATCATGACAAGTATGTTGCTCCCACAGTAGTCCCTTTCCATTTCTTCCCTATCACCTCTTATTTTTCTTTTGTGAGATGGGTTTCTTGTAGTAGGGCAATATCTATGTTCTGCCTCCTCGGGTACGTCATAATTTTATTTCTCTTCAGATAACTATTTAACCCCCTGACATTCCAGGTAACTATCTTGAGGTACCCCATCATTATCCATACCCAGTTCCGCTCCTGTCCCCCTACCTCTTCTGTATTTTGCGCTTCGGCGCATGGAGGTAAGCTTGTTCCTTAAATATAACCACAGCACACCCTCCAACTCCCTTCCCACCCCCCACCCTTCCCATTCCCAACTGTTGCCCAGCTCCATCCCTGGATCTCAGGCCATCCTGCATTTAGTACCTATTCGGTGATGCCGTTACTAGGGACACAGCAGGGGGTTACCACACTATCAGCAACTCAACCAAACTATCTATAGGGGTATAAGAGTGAGTCCATCGTGCCTCCTGCAATTATGCCTCATTATGCTATGCCCATTCAGTTCTGTGTGCTCAGCCCACAGCTTATTACTTCCAAGTCTATATTGCCCAATCTTATATTCAAGTCCCAATATCACAGTTTGTACAGCACCTCGGCTTCTGGGATCACGCCTCACTCATCCGTTCCGCCTTCTTTCTGGCTGTCCATTCCCGACGGGCAATTTTGGGCGTCCAGCCACTCTGTCGCATCCTCCGGGGTCTCAAAGAACAGGGTCCTATTCTTGTGAAACACTTTCAATTTCGCCGGGTACATCAGCAGGTATTTGTAGCCTGCTTCACGCAGTCTCTTCTTCACTGTCCCATAGTTCAATCGCTGGCTCTGCACCAGGAGTGTGTAGTCTGGATATGCCGTGATAGACGCGGATGCTCTTTGTATTGTACCACCTTTCCGGAAGTCTTCCAGGATCTTCACTCTGTCTCGGTAATTCAGTATCTTGGCAATTATTGGCCTGGGGGGCAAGGGCCAAGGGGGGGATTTCCTTGTAAGGGCTCTGTGTGCTCTCTCCACTGCGAATCCTTGAGTGAGCGCCCCTCCTCCTATTTCCTGAAGCAGCATGGTCCCAATGTAGTCCGTTGGGTTAGGTCCTTCCTCGCCCTCCAGAAGGTCCACTATGCGTATGTTATTCCTCCGGGCGCGTCCTTCGGCTTCCTTTGCTCTATTTTCCAGGTTGCTTACTTGTTGCTTCAGTATGTGAATCTCCAAGGTATGGGATGCGCGAGCAGCCGTATTTGTGGTCACTGCTTTCTCCAGTTCGCCTGTGCGTTTTGCTTTTGTTCGCGTGTCTTGTCTGAGTAGGTTGACATCCTCTTGTACTGCCCCCACTTTAAGCTCCAGCATTGCCTTGAGTTCGGCCATGGCTGCGTCTAGTTTGGTTTCCCATGTTGCTTTCAAGTCCGCAATCGCGTCCATGATCTGCTGATCATTGCGCGTTGGGGTTGTGTCTATTGGCGGGTTCCTGTCTTTATTTCTGGCCCCTTCTGTTGGCTGTGGAGTCTTCGTGAATTCCTCCAGTGTGGGTTGCTTCCCTTTAGTCTTGGAAAGTTTAGACACCTTCACAATATTTTCCTTTGTTCCAGTTCAGACTGGCTGGGGTCTTATTTTTATCAACTGCACAATGGAGCCCTGCCAGTCTCATGAACTAAAAACTCAGCCAGTAAGGGTTAGGGTGTGCTTCTCCGTGTTGTGGGCGTTTTGATGTTATGGTTATGCCCTGTCTCTCCCCTCCTGCTTGGCAATGTCTGAGGCGCGCTCCCTTGTCTTGGCTCTGACGGGTCTGTGCTGAATATGTCCTCTCTTTACTACCTCAGGTCTTTGGAAATCACCCACTTGCCTTCTCTGTCAGATGATGTCATGTCCATCCACTGCTGGCCTACAGTCCTGCCAGGCCGCGCTGCTTGGCACAGAGCTTCACTCTGGTCTTCCGTTGCTGTTGTTCCTGCTCTAGCCTTTCACTGGGCTAGGCCACTCTGTCGTGGTGTCTATCCATATGCCTTGCACTTCTTCTCTGTGCATACAGTATGCCACCACCAAGCGGCTGCTGGGTCTCACTGGCGAGCAACTTTCAGCCCTGCTTTGCTGCCCACAATGTGTCCCAGTCTCGCTCAGTGTAATTACCATATTGTGCCCCCGGTGCTTAGGAGGACGGACTCATATCACTTTGGGCTCGGCCAATATTGTTGCTCGGGGCGCTCCGTCCGTGCTTTCTGCGCTTTTGTTGTAGTCTCTTTTCTGAAATGAGTAATGGGGCAGATCAGGATTCCCAGAGGGTTCACACCTATGGCTCTATGCAGTCTTGCTTCCTGGTATTTCGATGTCCTGCAATGCTATTACTGTTTAGTGATACATTCTGAGCGTGTCCCCCACATCTTCCAATGCTCCCACAGTTATGTGTTCAGTTACGTTCCGCTCGCTTGAAATGTGTGGGCAGCATGGCGAGGTTCCCAAACCGAATAATTGCTGGGTTGTATCCACGGGCAGCCTGCCTCCTCACGTTCGTCAGTTGCACAGCTTCAGTATACTCAGTCCGGGTCCTCTCTTCGCGTGCTACTGTACCTACTTGTGGAACATCGAGTGTATCGATTCCGCCTTTCACACACCTTTCTGCGGTGTCTCGTTGCGGGCCGCCGTCGGTCAAACGCCTCTCATTTCTTCCGTGTTTACACAGACATCAGCCCTCCCAGATCATCTGAGCACATCGGCTGCCTGATATTTATTTTCGCTGTGCAAACAGTTTGGCGAGGTTAATGAGGCCTTTGTGAAGCTCGCGCTTTCTCACCTTCCTCTGCTGAGAGCTCCGATGCCGGTGCCGTGCCACCCAGTTTCGTTTCGCCCACCCCGTCTTCAACGTTCACGGGGGCCCTAGCACACGATCGCTCTCCGCAGAGCTTCAAATCTGTTATCTGCCTCCTTGCAGTCTGACATCATCAGCTGAACGAAGGCTTGTCTCGTCCGTGGTACAACCTCTCTCTCTCTCTCTGTCTGCTGTAGTCCGGCAGCTGATTCCTTTGTCTTCATTCGGTCGCCATTTTGTTGTGTTCGCCGTCGGGCTGCCGCATTACTCTTTCAGCTCACGCTAAACAGACCATGTTATAAATCACTGCGAAAGTCTGCTCACTTTGTTCCCTGCATATTCATGCATTTGCAGCATCAATTCTGCACGTCCCAACCAGTTAAGTATTTAGCTTTTAGTCCGGATCATGAAGGATCAGCAGGAGCACCACAGGATCACCTCCTATCTCATGGCTCTGTAGCCACGCCCCCCGCAAAGCCCTGTTTCTGATTGATGTTATAAGGGCTGTTACTTGGGATTGTGGAATATTCTGTTATTGCCGGTTGTTTTTTATTCCTATTGTTATGTTGTATTTTATATGCTTTGCTTGATTTTCTTTATGCGATAAGTTGTAAAATCTGTAAATAAAGAGTTTGAAAAAAAAAATATATGGAATTGTGCCTTAAAGTATTGCTAACAGCCGACGAAGAGTAGGGGACACAAGAAATCATATAAACTGTGCATCTCATAATACCAGGTGAGTAATTCTTCCACTTATGTGCTTATGCCTCCCTTTCATTCCAATTTACATGAAGTTATCAAGGAGAGCAAGGTGGTAGGAGTTAGAGCCAGAAATCTTGTGAGTAACACAAAAAAGGGTCTTAATAAACCTTGTTTGTTCTGCAAAGTTGGCACTTGGAGTGAGACTTGCAGAAAGATACACCTAAAAATTGACATGTGTACAGAAAGCCAGAAACCCTTCCTTTTCTCCAGGGGAACTGAATTCCCATTTACAGCCAATAGGGACGTACTCGGATGTGCTCATAATGGAACAGTTCAGGCATAAATGTCAGCCCAAGAAGCATGTTTGCTAGATGTATTCCTTCATGAGAAACATCAATCACATCAGGATGTTCAACAGTGTTCATTACTGCTTTGTAACACCTTGGAACGTGTTTCAGATACACATTATCTAGCTCAGCTTTTGCACATCCCCAACAGGATGGCAAGAGTATGGCGCATGCCCACAACATATGCAAATGATCCGCCTCTGGGGATCTGCATTTCAGGAAGTCAAGTGTAACAGTGCCCTGAAATGTATTCAACACCGCTGGTGTGTAGTGCAGTTTATGCAGGATCTTGAAACGTATTAGCCTTAATTTGGATGCGAACGAGACCTCCTTAGTTATCACGAATGCTCTGGTCACATTTCATCATCCATGACCATACCCATGCTGCTTGCCGATCCCTTGCTGGAGCTTTCTTTACTTCAGATTGGGCTAGGTTATAGAAGAACGCAATTAACTCTTACATGACTCGGCAGTGAACATGAAGTTGATGCATCCATGTGGGGCTGGCTCGTTCGGGCCAACGGACCACTTATTAAGGGCTTCTCGGAGCTGCATATACTATGGCGCTATGGACCATCCTATCTTGCAGCTCCTGCATATTTGCAAACACACCATTAGTGAACAGATCTGGCAGACGTTCAAGCCCCCGTCATGATCAGCACTTACTAATTGCTATGTCGACATCGGCCCTACATCGAATATACCCCATATGGGTGCACCACTGCAGTATGGCTGATTTACACTAAACTGCCTCAAAATCCCCTGCCATGCTTGAAGTCTAGTCCCCAAGGGATCAAACAGACATGTGCTAAGCAGGGCCACTTCTAATTTCCTTGGTGCAGCCGCTCTTCTCTCGATTTTTGCATGTGGGTAGCAGACACTTTAATTCCCCCAGAATGTAGCAAACCTGACTTGGGCCACTAAATCATGTAACTCAAAGTCTGGTATCTGTAGCCCACCCAATGCGTACGGCTTGGACTTTTCTGTTATTTTCATTCACACCCCACCAAAGTCCCATTTGAAACGGGTTGTCATAGTATTGAACACCTTGGAAAAACGATCTATGTAACACTGTAGGGATATTCACAAAGTAATGTAATAATTTTTGTAATACCATTTTGAGTAGTGCCACATTGCCCATCAAGGAGATGGGCATTTTAGTACATCAAATCAGCTTGGGTTGGACGATGTCCATATACGTTTTGTATCCCACTTCTAACACCGTGTTTGACAGGATAGCTGGGTGGGATTCACAAACTGGCTGACCAACATTGAATTTCAGTAACAGAAATGTATTTATTTTACAACAAGAACAAACCGATGGTGAATATTTGGGAAACAAAAAGAGTCTCCTATAACAGTTCCAGTTGTCCAGACTTTTCTTTCCTGTTGGTCAGTCTATAGGATAAACCTGGTCTCTGTGTTTAAAGTTGCAGGTTTCACGGGGCTCCCAAATCTTGAATGGTTGAGTATGTGGGTCTGGGATTTCCGTGGCCAGTGTCCTCTGTGCTTTGGGCGAGTTTGCATGTCTCCTCCAGCAAGACCAGGCATAGGGCATGTTTTATCACCAGCTTTGGGGATGAGGCCTGAGGTTTGCTGTCAGTTGACCACCTTCCTGATCTAGGATCCTGATCACCGGGACATGTCCTCATGACTCGCTCTAGTAATAGCATGTTGACCCTTGATGTGTTTGCATGCCTCAAACTTCCTCAGCTAAGTCCTGCCCTGGACTATTGTCCAAATGGATCCTCCCTAATCTTACTGCCTAGAGATGCCTAGGCTGCTGCCCCGTCTCGAGTCCAATAGTTGAGTATCTCTCCCTCTGGCCTTTCCCCTCACTCTGTCCCTGATGGGCCTCTACTGCTCCCAAAACCTCATCAACCTGATGGCACCTCTTTCATTCTCTCTCCAGCCTCAATCACTCTCCTCCTGCTCCCTTCTCAGTACACCTCTCTCACGGCTCTCCACCAAACTCCTCCTTCCAACTCCTACTCCCCATACCACCATATGGAGGAGGCTGCTTTTTTTTTATATAGTAGAGTCTCTTTGCCTCTGGGGCAGTGCTTTCTTGGATTGATGACACCAGCAATGCTTGAATGTGATTGGCCCTGGGTTCATAGTCATGTGTTTTCGAGGTGGGCTGGCCTGAGTTTACATGAAGTCCTGTCACCTTCTTGGGTTTCATAAGCACTATGAGGAGGTCTGCGGTCTCCCCTTTCTACACCCTACCTACCCAGAAACCCTGGTGTTACCTGTGAGAATCGGGCTGCATTGGCTAGCTTATGATTCGGAAGTCAGAAAACCTCTTGGTAAGCAGTGGAGGTTGTTTTACCTAAAGTCCTCTGTAGTGGGGGACTTGCAAGTTTGTAACCCCAGCAACGTTGAGTGAATGATGTTTATTGCGTTGTGCTTTGAGGGAATCAGTGTCACATTGGTCAGAGGCAACTGTTTAACTGCAGGTCACATGTGCATGAGTAACACCACCAGTTCTGCAGGAGAACATGTATTTCCTCTCTTGTCTGGGATTTTAAAGTGATGTAGCATTGGCCATTGGCTGCATTCTCTGTTCTGGTCATGGGCAAGTGTGGGGGAGTGAAGGGAGTATGGGTGCCTCTGTTACTCCCATCCTCACGATCCTGCCCACAGTTTGGGCTGGTGGGGGATTGTATCTTCCGGTGGCTGTCCGCTGTCTTAGTGAGAATTTCTGTGTGGGTGATCAGAGTAATCACCCCTATAACTCCACTGGGCCCAGCATCCGCTAGCGCAGTGAGGGATCCAACCCCATTGAACACCCCACTGCCTGTTCCAGGGTCAGGCAAGCGACTTGGATTTACATGGAGCACCTGCAAGTGGAAACAAGGGCCTCCCCCATGGCAGATTCTTAGAATAACACTATACTGCAGTGAACAAAAGCAGTAATTATGTTGAGTCGGGGCTGCATGAAACGAGTTTGGCCATGTAGAAATTGGCATGAAAATGTTATAACTACCAAGCTGGCACATTACCATTGTGCATTTGGCCAGCACCCTTTGCAAGTTGGAACATTCAGAATTACATTAATAACACCCTGATATTATTGCACATTCTGGATAATGTAAGTAATAATCGGATATACTTTAAATGTAGCTTGACATGTGGTGAAAAGACCCACTTACTAGCAACTCTGATTGTATTTTATTTTAAGGCAATTTGAGCAATTTGCCAGGAGATATAACGCAGTTCATAGTTTCAGTTCACAGTAATACAATGCAATGTTTAAAACCAGTTTACTTATATTTAAGGCTCCCTTTTTATCATGTTACATATAAATACAGACCGAAATCAATCTGCTCTCTGTCTGTATGTATACAAATGGAACATAAAAGAAAAGCATGCCTATCTGCTTGGTTCCCTATGCTGTCAATCAAGCAATGCAGGCCAACCACATTGCAGACTGGCATGGAGAGTAACAATGGTGTATGAAAAATAGTATTAAAAGTCTTCAAATGGCTGATAAGATATATCGTAGGTCAGCAGCAATCGCAGAAGCAACCATTTGTTAGCGTTAAAATGAACTGACATGGATGTAAAATAACCTAGTTCCATCAGTGTCCAATATGGCTGAATCTTTGCTTTAATAAATGCATCGTTTACATTTGAATAAATGCAGAAATATACTGGTTACAAGTTATATTTTTATATGACAAATAATAAATGTGGATAGATACAGAACAAATGGCCCACAAATAAAAATGGATGAATACAGATACAAATGACAAAACAATAAATACCATGAAACTGGGAGACTTAATTATAATTCCTTCCTAGAAGATGGAATGCTGGTTTGGTCTTTGCTCAGAAATCATTGAGGCTTGGCATCTTTCCCAGGTTGACACTGGCACAATGAATCATTAACCGTTTCAGTGATGTGGCACACATCTTTTGTGCTATATTTGCACTTGGCACATCATTTCCTGATTGGTGCTGTAATGAAGTGTCCTGCCTGACCAGACAGGTGGATGGTGGAGTTCCCAAGTGGGCTGGGAACTGCCCAAGCTGCAGGATGCTTGGCCCAGTGAGGATGCCTTGCCAACTTTACCATGCCAGGGTCAGGGCAGGGGCTTGCCAAATTAGACCTCCAGAGAGACTGATCCCTTTTAACGGAAGCTAGGACCAGTGGGCCCAATTCTGACTTATGAGACATCATGCATATATCCCATCTCTTTAAAAAGAATGCTTGGGTCCCACCAATGAGCCGAAGGGTGGGCCTCCTATTTTGTTTCTGTCTCATAACTGGAGGAAGGAAGAGAGCCTAGTGATACAAGCTCTGTGGAAGAATGCCACAATAGCTTGAAGTGGAAACTGTCAACTGTCTTGCTGAAACATTTGGTTTTGTTAGCAAATATGCCCAGACCAGATTCTCTAAGCGGAGTCCAGATGCACTAGCCACCGATCTGCCAAGCACCGCACATACCCACATATACATATTTGGGAGAAACAAAGATGTTCCAGTCACATGTTTCTGCACGGGCTGCTTCAGATTCCCTACGTGTCAACAGGCAGCTAGCTGTGTGTCTAAATGGTGGGTCAATGAATTGCACATTTGCTGCAAAGCATAGATTAGACAAGTAACAGTACATTTTCCTGTTTCTTTAATCCCAAACGTGAGCATTTCAAAGGGTCTGGATTTATTTAGCTGTGATTGATTTAAGCAATAATATTTCTTGACTTGGTCAAGGAGTGGAAAGAAGTCAAAGATAGCAAGAAAAGTATACAATATTTTTCTAGGAGGGAAAGGTTATTGCGTAGGCTGTTCTGCTGAGTTCCACAGGGAAGGCAGACCTATATTGATGGAAGCCAACCAATGGGCGGGCTGGTGCCATCTCCTCTGCCCTCACAGTAGACGTGCCACTCTATGAGGTTGAGTGCAAGGTCGAGGACGGTTTGAGAGTTGCAGTCAGGAATATCATATTTCGCCTCTTCGTGCACGAGGAACTTCAGCACGGTGCTGTTATGCATCTGAATAGCATAGTGCAAAGCGGTTTTCCCATACACATCTTGCAGATCCAACTGCGCTCTTCCAAGGTTTTCCTTTAGGAGCACCTAGTTAAAAGGAAGGTTTTGAGTAAGAACAATGCAAAACTTGGTCAAAGCCCTATTTCATACAAACATACATATATGAAAAAAACATGAATAGTAAGCGTCACAGATCATTTCTGACACAGCCCTAGATTTCTGACATTCACATATGATCTATGTTTAGCTTTGTAACTTTAATTTCAACCATCACGGTCTCTGTGCCTAGAATTTGAAGCATTTGAGCCCCGAAATAAAGGTTTAACAAACTGAATCTAGCCCAGTGTTATTCTTTCATGTCACAATCCACAGCTTATACAATTTTAACTTTTGTTTCTAATTGAAATGTTCATGCGCATTAAATCAGAGTGCTTAATGTGCTCCCTTTGGGACCGCATGGAACCAATTGATTTTCTGTATCCTTAACTGGGTGAAATGCATGATTGGTAGGGTAGCTCCCAACTGCAAACAGCTGACAGAGCATGCCTTTTGTTAAGTCAAAGAAATTAGTTACTACACTTCCTCATAAGCAACGAAGATTTCCAGGTAAAGGAGATTGTTTACCAGATTGCAGGCAATATTCAACAGTGTGTTAAGCTTCATGTTGAACTGTGGGGCTGGCTGCATTTGAGAATTTATTCTGTTTTTGCTTTGTTGCCATCTAGGACACGGGAATTTTCCCCCTTGAACTACAACCAAGGAAATAGGGCTATCTACATGATGTATTTGAATATTTGGGCCATATATATATAATCAAGCCCAGAGGGCTCCGCCTAAGGGCCCGGACAGCAATTGAAGCCGTGAGTTATTGAATATGCGCAATTTATACTTATGTCCCACTTTCTAACTCTCGGGTTTATGAGTTCCAAACATGAGCTATCACTTTTCCACCTTTATTAAGGTAGCGGGCCGACATCTGATTAATGCAATGTCTTTGAATATGGGAGTTGCCCAGTGGTACACATAGTCCCTGTTGAGTTCTAGGTATTTTTTACACCTACTGGTTTTGAACTGCTCTGGTCTTTTGGTGTGTGGCCTTTCGTCTCTGTGCATTCACTACTTAAATTTGCACTGTATAGCATCATTCTACATTGAGGTGGTGTAGATGGTTAATTTACTAGAGGGGTCGCCCAAGCCAATGCGTTTCCTGAAAGATGGGAAATTATAAAGCCAACCTTGGCTCTGGGTGTTGAGACATAGTAGGGTTTAAAGGTGAAATGAACCAAACACGAGTCGAGAAAGGAGTGCAATGTCTTGGTGGTTCCGTCGTATTTGTCCACAATATCCCCTACTATGGCGCTTTCTTGGAAGGCAGAGTCCCTGGAGAGCACGAGTTGTTTTAAGGCGGCATTTTCCACCTTTAAGTTTTGAACTTCAGTTGTCAGCTCTTGCATACCTCTCATGAGGTCTTGGACGGCAGATTCCATTGTAGAATCAATATTCATTCCTTGGCGTCTCAAACTGTCACACTTTGCTTGAAATCTCACCTGTTTGTCCTTTGAAGTCTTGGGCTGGTTCTTCTCCTTTTTCCGAACAGCTCGGGACTTGTAAAGACTCGGGCGCATATCCTCCGTCGCCAGCGTGTTGAGTATTCCGAGCGAGTCTGTGTTCAATTTCCAGGAAGGAGCGGAATAAAGCGGTGCAACGGGCGCAGGCCCAGGATAACGGGGAGCACAAGGGCTAGGAAGGGAAGGTCCTAAGGTCCTGAACAAGGGCAGTAAGAGCATGGGAAAATACGAGCGCACTTGCCGATGTTCGGAAAGACTAGCGTTGAGACGTGAAGCGCCGCGGGGGCATGTCTCGTTTCAAGGAACTGGCGAACTCCTGGAAACGCGAGCAAGGAACTTGTGCACTAGTGTCGGCCATGTTGGGTGTGCCCTAGAAGGGGTGTAGCAATGCCTTATGGACCAAGTAGTCAAGAAGGGGCTGGAACGGTGAATCATGACAGTTACGCTTAGAGGCATGTTTCAGGCGGATCATCAAGACTGGGGCAAGAATGTCAAAGGTTTTGGTAATGGCAAGATGGAGGTTGCTGAGAGCGGAGTCTGAGGTAGAATCTGTAGTAGGGATGAAGGTAGATGCGAAGGCAGCAACTGACACTCATTTTATCAGACAGATGTTTGTGAACGAGGTAGGCATTGCTGAAAGAGGCCTGGTCTGAGGGCCGAGAGGACCACGGTGAGAGGAGAGCAGAGAGTGATCCGACCAAGAGTGTGGGGTGGTCAGTGGGGGGGAGAGCAAAAGATCAGCGTGGATGAAGGCATCAAGAGTGTGTCCAACCGAGTGGGTAGGACCAGAAGGGAGAATGGAGAGGGAAAGTGAGGTGCAGAGTTCATGGAAGAGAGTGGAAGCCGTGATTGTAGAGTCAAGGTGGATGTTAAAACTGCCCATGAGAAGGAGTTTAGTGGTGATAGTGAGGAGAGAGGAGGAGAAATCTGCCCATTCAGAGAGGAACAGGTGGCCTGCAGCTGGTGCAATGGTCAGTGAGGAGGTGGGAGAGATGACCATCTTGCAAACCAGGCTCTTGGAAGAGTAAGGCTGGATGGGTATGAGGGACGAAGGGACACACTATTGGCAGATCAGAGCAACCCAACTGCCAGCACGGTTAGGGTGAGGTTTGGAGATGATCGTATCGCCATCTGTGAGAAGGGAGTCAAAAGCAGTGACTGCGTGGGACTTGAACCACGTCTTGGTAAGAGCAAGGATATCAAGGTCAAGGTCTTCAAGAAGGAGGCAGATGTCGGTAGAGTGTTTGATGGCAGAATGAGCATTAAGCGTGGCTAGATGCAAGATATCGTCACCTTTGAAGGTTTTCCGAGGAGGGGTACACCGGCATGGTACACCAGTCGGCGGAGGGGACAGAGAGAGAGAGGAAGAAGGAGGAGTGGGGAGGAAGTCAATGAGGGACGGCAGGAGGTTGGGTTGAGGACCCTGAACCAGGATAGTGCCAGTGATTAATGATACACCTGGATGATGCAAAGCCCACCAAGAGGACTTCCCATTTACAGCCATCATTAATGGGTGAAGATGTAAGAGGAGAGAGAGGAGAGATGAGATGAGGAGTCCATATGGAGAGGGGACAGAGAAGAGCATATCTGTCTGGAAGTTACGCTGACATAGGTGTCTGCGATAGGTAGACCAGGGTTAGTGGTCAGGATGTCTTTTTAAAGCTTTTTTTTCCAGACTTTGTGAGAGTGGGAGGATAGGTGATAGCAGTTAGAAAACATAGAGGCGATGGTGAGTGCCATAGTGGTGGAGGAAGGTGGAAGTAGAAGCGGGGCTGCATAGTACAAGCCCAAACTCACCAGGCAGCCTAGTAGCCAAGTGAAGGAAGAAGCAGATGCACTGGAATAGCAATTGAAGCACACAAACCAAATGTAGGGACCCTACATTCGGTTTTTGATGCAAGGCACTCTAAACACACAAATACTCTTCTCTGGTTTGTTCAAACTATGTCTGGAACTTGGGTAGATCTTTTCCTAGGAGCACGGGTTCTGACCATCCCTCCATGATGGACTTTTCTGCTTGTGTTGAATCTCACCAGACATTCAGATTGAGCCAGGATTTAAGAAAGACCTCACGGCATCTGTGCTTACAAGTGACAGCCACATATCTGTTTGGGATAAATTATTGAATGTATACCAAATCATCTCTAGACATGGATTGTCTCTTCCCTGAATCCAATAGGGCTCCAGTGGTTCTTCCTCCAATCTTCAGTGGGTTGTAGAATTTAGAACCTTGGAGAGTTCTTCCACTAGGCTAAGATAGCGTGGACATTGCCAAGGAGTTGTGCCTTAAGTTGAGCCCAACCTTTGGACTACAACACTGTGAACCTCCCACCACTCATTTTGTAAACCTTCAACCTTCTGCCTTGAACACTACCATTGTAAAACGGGGGGTTACCAAGCAGCACAAGGCTCTATGACCAAGATACAACCACCAGAGAGAGTCATTCACCACTGCGAACCCAATACCACTACAAAACCCCAACAAGCTGGGATTCCCAAGCACCACGAGACTCTGAGACCAAAATACACCCACCACAGAGAGGCTTTTGTCACTGAACTCGATACCACTACAAGGCCACAAAAAAGGGGGCTCAAACCATCTGGAGGCTAAAGCCAAATTAAGCCATTCGCCAATACAAGGCACCATCACTACGTGGACTGATGTCCAGGAACCCTAACACAGTAAGGACTCACCACTCTGGGACCTTCCCATTACAAGCTTCTAGCACTAAGAGCACCCCATCACAGGAACACCATACCAAAATCTTGAGTTGAGGGATAACATCTCACCTAAGGTACCCTCCACCTGGGATAGTTCCGCCCCCTGGATAATTCAGACCTGGGGACAGCTCTGCCACTGGACTAGGTCTGCCTGGGAATAGCTCTGCCCCTGAATAGCTCTGACCCATCAACAGCCCTTCCATAGGGAAGGTTCAGCCCCTGAGATAGCGCTGCCCTGAAACAACTCAGCCCCTGGGATAGCTCACGTCCCTAGGATAACTTCTGCACTTGGGATAGCTCACAGCCTCTGGATAGTTCCAGCCCTCTGATAGGCCCCAAGAGAAAAACTGCGAGAACAAACAGACAATCCACCAGGAACCCGAACATCCAATCTTTTCAGGAAGAAAAAACAAACAATAAACCCAACCCCAAACAACAAGCCCCATCACAAAATGCACCGTACCAAGAAAGACCGACGCACAAGGAATTGCCAAAACAGAACAAACCAATTGGAACAAGCCCAACCATCTCAAAACACTACACCCAGGAACCAACCAACCAACACCAAGAAATAGCATATCTACCCACCCACAGCAAAAGAGCCCCTTTGCTAGAACAAGACCAAAATCACTCTACTTATCATGCTACCTATCAACCTACCACCCACTCGGCCAACCAACCAACCACAAGAACTGTAAGCACATTAGGAGGATAGCCTGAAACCTAACAGACAGATGTGAAATCCACAGAAGCACAACTGTAAGAAACAACCTGAACACACCATTTGTCACAAAAAATTGGCAAGACACACAGAACCATCAATTTGAGCAGACACAACCCGGAAGAAAACATCAACCTAAAATGTAACCTTTATGACCTACTCAACAAAGAAACAGAAACAACAGAACCAAAGGCACAACTGATGGAAAAACAATCAATAGTAACTCAAACTACCAACACAACCACCAAAGGACAAAGAAACCTAGAAAACAAAAAGATACACTGCAACTTAGTCAACGCCAGATCAATGTCAAAACACAACAGAAATATATTAACTGCTAAGCGATGGAGTGACAGACATCCTATTCCTGACCCAAACATGGCTAACTCAAAACATCAAGGTAACAGCACATGATTCCCTACCCAACAGCTTAAAACTTAAATAAGCCAACCGAGAAGGAAAAAGAGGCCTCGCTGTTGCATACAAGGACCAGCTAAATATGACAACACCACTACTAAACATCCCAAACTACGAATCACTCCTCTACACCTAGCCTTAGATCACCCTATCATTCCTACTTATCTACAGACCACCGACATACAAACCTACTTTCACAGACACATTTATCGATTCCATCACCACCATCGCCATTAAATATTATCACCTGATCATCTGGTTCCATGTAATAATGTCGGCACAAAAATCTCGCCATGCAAAAATCTTGCCGGAAAATTGCCGTTTTTTGTGGTGACATTATTGCATGGGTTTTTTGCCCCTGTCCCCATATATATGGTCACAACCTTTTCCCGGCGATATTATTTACGGCGACCATATATATGGGGATAATATTACCTGATACTGATCATCTTGGGAGACTTCAACATCTGGTTTGAAGAAGAAAACATTGATTCACCCAAAACTCTAACAAATCAGCAACCAACAATGCATCTACGACAATTGGTGAAGAGGCGACACACACAGAAGGCCACACCCTAGATGTAATCTTCTGCAACAAAAACCTGGTCACAACTGCACCTCCAATGAAAATCCTCAGGAGCGACCACCTCATTCTATGCTTCATGATCCACCTGCCAACAAAAATACTATCTAACCTCCCAAAAATTCCTCCAACTTGGAAAAGAAACTGGAAATCCATAAACACTGTGGACCTAAACACCAGATTGGAATCCTCAAAGCCATCAATCACCGTCTGACTCAAACAACATAGAAGAAAGAACTGAGACAATCCAAAAATGGATCACGAAAAATACTAGATGTCATTGCACCAGAAAAACCATTCACCCTCTCAATAAAGAAAACAATGGCAATATGGTTCACACCGCACCTCAGAGCTCTGAAAAAAGAGTGAACAGGAAACTGCAACAAGAATGGAGGCAAAACTACGATTAACAGAAAAAATTGCATACCAAAGACAGATTCAACTATGCAGCAATGAAATACTCAAAACAAAAGAAACATACTACAGCGAACAGATAACAAACTTAAGCAACACCCAGAAAGAGATGTTCCACATCATCGACTTAAGAAGTCCATTAGCATGCAATAACACACTGATGCCATCAAAAATATTATGCAATGACCTTGCAGACCACTTCAAAAACAAAATCAGAAATATCCAGCAAGGCAAAACTCCAACAACCCCCCCAATCCAGCCAATGGCAGAACCATCCACAAGACTAAACAACTTCCCACCAATATCAACAGAAAGATTCAACAGTCTAGTGAGCAAAAGCAACACAGAGGGCTCTCCAGCAGACCCCTGCCCACAAGACATATACAAGACTAGCCTCACCAAGGAAACACCTGCAGAATATTTCCTCAACCTCTTCAACCAATCGCTAGCAACAGGAACTGTGCCACAAGCCTTCAAATCAGCATACATCAAGCCACTCCGTAAGGACCCATCGGGAAACACTGAAGATCTAACCAACTACCGTCCAATCGCAGATATTCTATACCCGGCAAAACTCCTGGAAAGCTATGGCTACGAACAAACCCTGGAACATTTAGAAAACAATCGAACACTATTTATTTTCAAGTTTGTTTATTGAAATTTATCATAAAAACAGTGACACTTGGCAGGTCAATCATGCCATACAATGCAAACTCTTTGAAATAGTATATCAATGAGCAAAGGTGAGGGGGGAGCAAAAGGAAGAGGAGGAGGGAAAGGAAAAGGAAAGAAGGGGAAGAAAAGAAGAAAAAAAGGGAGATAAGAAGGGGGGGAAGGGGAGAGAGAGGAGGTAAGAGATAGGAAAAGAAAGAACTTCTGAACAATAAACAATAACCTGATAACATTAACATAAATTGTCTCCTTATCCAGTCTCTATCATCTATTTACCAAGTATGCAGTAGGGGGTGCTATAGGGAAGGGGGGGATTCTTGGGTGCAGCAATTTCCTTAGGTGTTTAGGGGCCTCCCTCGTGGGTTTCTAGGTTTCTGCAGTTCTGCATTGTCCAGTTAGTGTTTGCTCAAGGGGGTTTATGGTCTGAGGAGTAATTATTGTTCTAACTATCTCCCTCCATGCTTCTAGGGTGGAGCTGGACTCTTCAGTGGATCTGGCAATGCTATCTTCCCACGCCCTAGTTTCTACGTTAATCCATCTGATAAGCTTGCTGTGCCAGGCGTCATATCTGGGCCCTGCTGACTTTTTCCAGGACATGGCGATATGTCTTTTGGCCAGGAGGCACAATAGGTCCATTAATTTCAACCGATGTTTAAGTTTGGCCGGTCTGGGGTACGTACCTAAAAGGCATTCTTTGGGAGTCCATCAGTAATTGGAGGTTCCTGCCTTCTCGTACGTCAACTTGATGTTTGCCCATAGGGGGTGTAGGACGTTTAGCTGTATAAAGCGGAATCTGTGGTTCCTTTATACGGCATTGGGAAATGCTAGCGCCCTTCTCCATTCTCGCTCCAAGAGTTCTCTGCCACTGTCTGTTTTCCATTTACTGTTCAGAGTCTCTCCGTTTGGATTGGGGTTATCGTTGAGATGTCCGTATATTTGGGAGACCAGTTTCTGTCCCTCACCTAGGTTATATAATAGAGTTGTGAGGGGATCAGGTTCGGGTTCTTCTGGCCAGGGGTCCCATTTGTGTCTTGCTGTTTCGCATATCTTCTGATACCACAAGTATTGACTAGTGGGTATCCCGTCCATGTTCTGTAATGTGCTGAACTCTTTAAAGGAGCCTTCTTTGTAAAGATCTCCCCACGTGTAAACTCCCTTCATCTCCCAGACCCTGAGGTGTAACAAGTCTGTGTCTGACCTGCACAGGTCCCAAATCATTGGTATTTCTGGGGAGTACAGGTGTGTTAGGTTTCTTATTGATTTCGTTCTTTGCCAAATTTGTTTCCCCAGGGTGGCTATAAAGGGTGTGTCGCTCATTTGGTGTTGTGGCGCCTAAATAAGTTCTTTCAGTTGCAGTGGAGAGATCAGGGACTGTAGCAGGGGAGTTTCAGATGTGTTCTCGTCGGCTAGCCATTTGGACACAAAGCTGAGTTGGGCTGCTAGATAATATTTTTCGAAATGCGGGAGTTGGATTCCGCCCTGAGCATATTGTAGGACTAGCGTGGAGTGTGCTATTCTATGCCTGCCCTGCCCCCAAATGAATTCTCGAGTTATTGACCCTAATAGGCGGAAGAACGGGCTCTTGATGTAATACTGCACATTTTGGAACCTATACAGGAGCCTAGGGAGGACAATCATTTTGGTTATCGAAATTCTCCCCATTGCCGACAGTGGGAGTTTTGCCCAGAAGGACATTGATCTGCGCAGTGCGGGTATTGCTGCATTTGTGTTATGCTTGTGCATCAGTTGGGGAGTGTGCATAATCTGGATGCCCAAATAGCGGAAACTTGGTGGTCTGCCACTGTATCTCTAGTGTTGGGAGCTCCTCCGAGCATTTGTCTTTAAGGCCGGCTAGTGGGAATAGGCAGGATTTTGCCTTGTTGAATATTATGCCTGAGACTTTGGAAAAGTTGTCAAGAACCTCCAGCATAGTTGGGACATTGAGATGCGGGTCTCTGACGTACAGAAGTACATCGTCCGCGTAAAGTGAAATTATGTGGTCTATCTTCCCTAGCCGTATTCCGGCATCAAAAAATTGTTTACGAAAATAAATAGCTATGGGTTCTAGCCCCAATATATAAAGCATGGGGGATAGCGGGCAGCCTTGCCGGGTACCTCTGCGTAACTCCCAAACTTCTGACACGTGTCTCCCAGTTTTTACCCGTGCCCTTGGTTCAGTGTAGAGTATTCGGATCCACCTGATGAATCGTGGGCCAAACCCGAATTCTTTCAGGACCGCTAATAGCCACTCCCAAAATATGGAATCGAATGCCTTGATGGCGTCTAGTGATAACAGGGCGTAGGGTTCAGTGCTCGCGTCTGTCTGTGCCATGATGTGTTGAAGTCTGCGTAAGTTCATGGTCATTTTCCGGCCTGGGACAAACCCACATTGATCCGAGTATACAATATCCCCTATCTGTCTGGACAGTCTCTGGGCTAGGATCGTGGTTAGCAATTTAACATCATGATATGATATGAGTCGCATTGCTCCGCCGGCTTGGTTGGCTTAAGGACTGGGATTACTAGGGTTTCCCTCATGCTATCAGGTAAGATGCCTCGTTCGTATATTTCCTGGAAGACCTCATGTAAGAGTGGTATCAGAGAGGAACTATACGTTTTATAAAATTCCGAGGGTAACCCATTGCTCCCGGGAGCCTTGGCCGTAGCTTGTGCTTTAATCGCTTCGGCAATGTCTTCTGTGGTAATATCTGCCTCTAGTGCTTCGGCCTGTGTTGGAAAGAGCCTGGGTAGCCCTATCTCTTCTAAGGTATCTGCTATTTGGTCCCCAGATATTTCTATTTCGTGAGAGTATAAGTGCTTGTAATAGTTCTTAATGGTATCATTTATTTCCTGTTGGGTCTGGTATGTGTTGCCCTGTTCGTCTTGGATCAGGGTAATGGTGTGTCTGGGATGTTCCTTCCTGCAGAGCCAGGCCAGGAGCCTACTAGGACTGTCTGCTTCTGTGTGTGCCCTGTTTGTTCTGGTGGCAAAGTCAAACTTAGCAAGCCTGCCCCAAGCGGTCGAGCACTCCTCGCGGAGTGCTCTAAGTCTGTCTTCGTGTTGTTGTGGGTCTGTGAGGTCCGTACTAAGCCTCTCAATCTCTGACTCGCCCTGCTCTAATTCTTCGCGTAGCAATCTTCTGATGCCACCTGCTTTCGCCATGACCTCTCCCCTGGTCACTATCTTTAAAGCCTCCCATACCGTGCTTACATAGTCTACGCTTCCCTTGTTTAGTTCTATGTAGTAATCTATCGTGTTCTGCAGCTCATCTCTGAATGCTTGGTCCAGCAGGGCTGTTGTTGGCATGCGCCACATAGGGATGGGGGGCCTCGGGCCAGTGTGGTTCCAATTTACTATTAGGGGGGAGTGGTCTGAGATTGTCCTTCCCAGGTATTCTGCTCCCTCCATCTGAGGTAGGTGTTCTCTACCAAAGTCGTGGCAGCCATAGTGGTGGTAGGCGGCGGTAACGACCTGTCCAGCGTGGGGTCTCACACGCAATTGAAATCCCCACCCCAGATGAAGAGGCAGTCTCTGTGTGGAGTGGTTATGTCGTACATCGAGGACAGGTAGGCGGGGATGCTGTTGTTAGGTAGATAAGTGTTCACTATGCATAGCTCTTGCTGTTCGATGTGGCCCCATACAATCACATATCTGCCCTCTGGATCGCTAACATATTTGGCTAGCCGGAAAGGGAGTTGGGGGTGAATCCATGTATATACCCCTCTAGCATATTTCGAGTAAGCAGTTCCAAACCCCTGTCCCCCCCAATGTTCCTGAAGTTTGCCCATGGATATCGCCGTGCAGTGCGTTTCTTGTAAGAGCGATATTCCCACCTTTTTCCTGTGTAATTATGACTTGATTCTATTCCTTCGATGGTAGGTCCTGAGGCTCCTCACATTCCATGTCATTATTTTTACTTCCCCTGCCATGTCACTTTAGGTTGGGAGTTGCTGGTTACGCTGTCCTGTAGGGATGTTACCCACATAGTGTCGTCCTCCCCAGCCCTTTCCCCCACTTCCGTGTCGATGTTTTCTGGAGACTTACCAACTGTTATAACTTTCATCCAAACGAATGAATAACCAAAAACTTTTAACTGCAAACTGCCCCCAGCAGTTCCTTCTAACTTGCAGCGCTCAGGGGCTCCCGAGCCTTCTGGGCCTCTCCAGGCCCTTCGGTGCGGGTAGTGTGTAGGCATTTGACCTGCACTTTCCGTGAGGGGGTGTGTCAGCGGTGTATTTGCTCGTGGTTCTTTATGGTCCTGCCCGACATAGCTATATTCGCAGTGCAGTCCTTTGTAATGTCTGGTTAAGCGTCTCATCTCCAGCGTGGGACCTTCCATAGGTGTTCATTTCGTTGTTGTTCACTTCTCTTTTTTCCGCTTTTCTATGGGTCCTCTCCGTTCTCCGCTAGATTGTTGTGTTCCATCCACATGTGTGCTGCCGCTGGGGTCTCTAGGAAGATTGCCTTCCCTTTGTATAAAACTTTAAGGCGAGACAGGTATAGCAACATGTATTTTATGTTAAGTGTTCGTAGCCTGGCTTTCACTGGTATGAAAGAATTTCTAGCTCGCTGTACCGTGGGGGTATAGTCAGGGTATATGTCCATTCTGGAGTTCTGTCTTCTGATCTCTTCGCCTTCTCTGGAGTGTCGTAGTATCGTTTCTCTGTCGCGGAAATTGAGGATTTTCGCTATTATCGGGCGCGGGTGCGACCCCAGCGGGGGATGTTTTTGAAGAGATCTGTGGGCGCGCTCCACTGAGAACCCCTGGGAGAGTTTTTTTCTGCCCCTATTTCTTGTAAGAGCAACGTCTCTATAAAGTCTGTAGGGTCCAAGCCCTCCATGTCCTCCGGGACCCCCAAGATCCTAACATTATTGCACCGAGCGCGCCCCTCCGCATCCTCAGATCTCGCCTCCAGCCTCGCTACTTTCAGTTCCAATTCTGTTACCTTTGCCTTCAGGTCTGAGGTGTTAGCGACGTTGTCTCACAGGGTAGCTTCATTCGTATTTACTCTTTCCGTTAGGTTGCGGGCATCCTGGCGCATGAGTTGCATGTCCGCCCTCATTTCCTCTATTTTAGTTTCAATAGAGGTGCGTAGTGCTGCAATAGCTTGGAGGACTAGGGTGTCTTTAGGTTCTGTTTCCAGCTGCGGTGACACTGAATTGGGATCGGGATCCTGTTGCAGCGGCTGCTTGGGCCTGACCGTTGTGTAGGAGTCCATTGTCGTTGATAGGTTTGTCTTTGCTTTAGGGGGGGCATCTCTCCTTTAAGTCCAGTGTACTGTCCTCTTCCATCCTGCGCTCCACTTCATCAGCCCAGCCTGCCCCCAGGTCTATTAGCGGAGTAACAGAATGTGTGAGAAGATTCTAGATCCGTGACTCACTGTTTGTCCCGGGCCGGGCCCCTCTCCCTCTGCGGTCGGGCGTCCTCCGCTTCGTAGGTCGCGCCCCGCCGCCGCCTTCTCCGACGAGGGCCTCTCGTTTTTCCCGCTTCAGGCGGCGTGCAAGGGTCTCCGTCCACTATCCCTCCATCCGAGGGTCCGCCTCTTCCTCCGCTGCAGGGAGCCTCCGGATCTCAACACCTCCCAGGCCCAGAAGTGTTGCACCGCTCAGCGGGTGTAGAAGGTGGTGGTAGGTGAGAGTATTTCCTTTCCTTCTCGGCGGGACCTCTCCGTTCAGGAGCGCCAAGTCTCATCAGCGGCAGTGAGCGCCGCGGGCGCCGCCATCTTGGATGTCAGGGGGGCGCCACTCCCTCCGCTCCGTTCGAGACTTTGTTAGGTCCGATTTCATTTCGGAGTGGGGCCGAGTCAGGGGGGAAGAGGTTCCCCTTTCCGCAAGTATGATTACCAATGCTGTCTGTGAAGTTTTTACTGCGTAATTCCACTCATTTCAGGATCTCGGGCAGGAGCGCCACGGGTGCACGTCCTCACTGCATGCGTGCTGGCCACACCCCCCGAAAACAATCGAACACTAGACCAGGCACAAGTCTGCTTCAGACCCGTGAAAGGAAGAGAAACAGTATTACTATTGATATAGGATGATCTAAAAAAATCAACGCAGTCTCCAACGTCAAATCAGCACTAATATTACTTGATTTATACCATGAACACGTATCAAAAGACTCAAAGGTAGAGGAATCATCAACACATCATTACTCTGACTAAAACCCTTCATGACAGAAAAAACGATACAGCTTGGCTAACACCCTTCAACTCAACCCTCAGCAGAACAACTTGCATAGTCCCACAAGATCATCCCTCTCACCATTACTATTCAACATCTACATGACCCCTCTAATCAACCTAATCAAAAGACACTGCGTCATCTGCTACAATTACACAGATGACACATAAATCATCCACAAACCAACGCTAGCGAAGAACATACATCAGCCCTTACCAACTGTCTCACAAAAATGAACCACTGGATGAGTACCAACAGCCTTAAACTCAATCCAGACAAAACAGAAATCTTGATTGCGCCCAATGACCTGTCGAACCATCACCACATTCAATGGCCATGTGAATTGGGAAACCCACCAGGACCATCCAAAGTGGTCAAAGATCTTGTAATATTAACGGACAACAACTTGAACCGCAAGTCAACACAGTAGTAAACAAATGCTTCTTCCACCTACACACAATCAAGCGGATACTTCCCTTCTTCACCTTCCCACATAGAACACTTGCTGTTATTTCTCTTGTCATGTCAAGAATAGACTATGCTAACATCATCTATCTTGGAATGCCAGAGTACCTTATAAAAAACCTACAATGAATACAGAATGTAGCAGCAAGACTACTCTTCAGACTCACTAAGAGAGAACACATCACACCAGCACCGAGAAAACTACGTTGGCTACCGGTCAAAAAACACATTTTCTTCAAAATGTTCTGCATAACACACAAAGCAATCCACGACCAAGGAGCAGAATTCATATGGGGAAAAATATCCATCTACAAACCAAAATGAACATTAAGTTCCAGCAATGACAATCGCCCTGAACTTAAACGCTACTCAAAGTGTACATTTGGGGTAAAAGCGTTCTCCTGCATAGCAAAGAGACTTTGGAACTCGCTCCCAACGGAAATACGAATAACAGAAGACCACCTAAAGTTCAGAAAATTGCTAAAAACATGGCTTTTTAACTCACTAAACTAAATAGGGAACACCGTCAAAGGGAAACCGCCAACACATCACAATTCAAACACTGAGAAAAATGCATACCTGATGAGCAGAAACAGGACCACCCAAAGAAATAAATAATTCTACACAAATCACCACAGAATAATAATGCCTCAATGATCAATATAACCTTGCACAAAGGACTTGGATGGCCCCTAATTAACCCCACTAACAACTCTCTAAAACTCTGCATATTCATCCTCAAATACTGAACAAATCACAAGTGCATAGAAAAAACAAAAAAATCTGCAAACTACAGACACCCCACAACAAGAAACTAAACCAATCGCACACATATTACCCCATACACACTCATTCACCAAACCACACATAACGTCTGCCAACTAAAAACAAACCAGCTCATAGTGAGTTTTTTCCAAACTGAAACCCCCAACAGAACATCAAAGTTCTCTTGCACTTTTCCCTCTCAATCCCACCAACTAAACCTTCCCAACCTCGCTTCTTCTCGAGATCCGCCAAACACGTGGAGACCATGAAAATGGCAACAGTACGCAGTACAAATCACAATAACACAACAAAACGGTCTTAAACAAACCAGTCATCTCGCCATTCCTGGTCCTCCAGTGCAGGAAACAATAACTCATATCCATCAGCTCTGGGACAGATGGGCAGTATCTTTCCCCTTTCCCAAATCCAAAACAGCGGAGGGTCCTTCCTCACCTATGAATGCCTTGGCATTCTTAGTTATAATGGATATGGCCTCACGTAAAAGTGGATAGTGATATAGTGGGATTTATCTTGAGACTGCCACAGTTCCACTTGCAGTTTTCCTGGAAGTAACATCAGGTTTTCATCATGGGTGTGTGGAGAGGTCCACAAAGTGAGGTTTCTGGTATGTCACTTCTCGACTAATTTCTGATCCTTGTTGGGCCTTCTGCAAGCCTGTGGAAATTTGGTCATGCATTTTCAAATCTGGCTGGCACAGCTGTCTCAGTGGGCTCTCTAGGTAAGTGTGTAGAGAGTTGGAACACAAGCTGTTCCTTCCATTCGGCAAGTGTTTTCTTTTCCAGCCATTTCTCTAGTCGAGCCCTGATTCAATACATCACCTGGTATGGAGACTCTAAAGGTATTACTTTTATGTCTCTCATTTGCTTTCGCTGAAATTCAGGATCAAATCCTAGATGCTCCAGGATGACATCTCTGAGGATGTCTGCTCCGGCCATCAGCATCAGTCACCTGTTATCATGCATGTAGCGCCACAGTTATAGCTGTGATTGAACAACTTTTGATGGTTGTACCTACCTCACATCTCACTGGACTCTTAACTGCCTGTGAACAATGTGTGAACTGCAGGCATCTTGAAGTGACTGCAAGGTGACACGCTTCCTGCCTATAGAACTATGAAATCAATAAGCAGGCCTTTGATGTAATACGCTGCTACTGGGTCTGTGCTTCAAATACAGGGATCTGTGGTTGACCTTGTGGTCAAATTTTTGAATCCTGGCATGTCCACTCAGACCTTCATCTTTCCAAGGTTGAAAAAATCAGTACCATTGAGTTGGGACCAACAAACATCTGTTATCTGTTTATAGCTCCAAGATACCAGGTTGGGGTGAACGCAAGCTCTCCAAAAGCACTTGTTATATGCAGAGAACATCTGGTCTATGACTGGGAGAACTGCTGAAAGTACTATCTGAGCCTCTGGAAATTAATTAAATGAGTCCATTAAAACTGGAGACCAGTCTCTAAGCAAAGGTCCGGGATTCAAACTTGTGCTGCTCTGCGTTGCTTGCTTACAAGACAAACTCGTTGCCCCTGACCTACCCTCCCAGCCCAGCTATCTCGAAAAGACATCCCTCCCCACCATCAGTTATTGTCCAGAAAATATCGCAGCAGTTAAGACATGTTTAGAGGGTCAGCCCAGCCATTACATTCCTACTGCTGCTCTAGCAGACATGACATTCCTGCACTGGTTGTATGTAATACTCGTGAGCTGATGAGGCCGAATTGATCAAGATCATTGGAAATTATAATTGGTTAATTATGATTGGTTATTTATAACGCGCTTAATACCAAAAAGATTTCTAAGCGCAACCCGGGATTCAAAGCTTCGTTGCTCTGCGTCGTCTTGCTTCCAAGACGAGTGCGTTGGCACTGAGCTATACTACCCGTGCCTAACTCCCACTCAAAATTGCTCAAATACGCTTAGCATTCCCTGCATCCTGTGTAGAGCGCTCTCCTAACCCCCATCATTCCCGGCAAATCCTCCTACCCCACGGATGTGCAACCGATGGCTTTCCGAATGATTGGACACATGATAACTTAACATTAGCTATGCTGACTAGGGTTGATGGGAGTTGTACGAAACATCTGGCGCTCCAATGGTTGTTGCAGGTCCCTTCCCTAGCCTCACCTATCCTTCTCCTACTTTCACTTCCTTTTAGCTTTTGGCCCCTTCCCTCCAGATCTTTATGAACTCCTGCAGAGTTTTTTCAACCCATTTTTAGCTTGGGCCCGTTTGGGCCGCACTATTGCATTAGAGTACACATAGGGAGGACTGGCATATGCGGAGGGACACACAGCCTGTAGGTGTTTGGTTATGAGCTCACCCATTGACTGCCCATGGCCATGCTAATCCCTATGGCCATTCCCGCCCAGTTCTTGCTCGGCTCGCCCTAAACACCTCCTCATGGGGACTCTGAGCTGGATTTAATCAAGCCTTACCATCAGACTTTACATTCGAAGTTCCTGCCAGTTTTTTTTCAAAGCAGTCTTCTGAGAGTTAATGACTTAATTGGACCTGTAAACACACTACTGGTGTAATGAAAATGTCTGACCAGGTCTGCAGTCAGCCACTCTATTTATAAGCACTCTCTGTGCCCTTCACTGGAGTCCTGTAAAAAAACAAGCATTGGCAAAGCCAACAGTTTTCACTTCTGTATAAGTACTAGGCATTTACCAGGCACCTCCATAAAATGCCCAGGTACTTGCACCATTTTGCACCTGCTGCCATCAATGGCCAGTTAGTACTACTACTATACCTGGCGAGGCTTTTTCCCTCACTGTATCTGTTGCACCTACAACGACCGGAGCCTACTCCTCTACCGGCCTGCACACAACGGAAACAGCATTAACCCCTGAGCGCCCAGCAAGGTAGGCCTTGGAGGGCTTCATTGTTCATCTGTGTTCCTTATCCTGCACCTTGCACAGAAGTATTTTCTGAGTGTTTTTGTTGGGCTATTCAGTCCCTGCACGTGGGATCCGCTGCCCGTTGCGGCTGCAGCTCACACACCAGCCAGGGGTGCCTCATGGCCCAGAGGGGGCAGCCTTTGTGCTGAAGCCCAGCACCCTTACAACATGGCTGTCAGCTTTTGCCACTTCCAGGCACCGGAGTGCCTCCTCGACACCAGGGCCCAGGCAAGGTCCTGATTGGCTTGCTCTAATATAAGGCATATGTCTGAGCCTGTCAGGGCAGAGGAGGGCCTGGAGAGCTACAGACTCGCACCCCCTGTCCCCTGGACTGATTCTGTTCAGCTACTGGTTTATAGGCCATAGTCGAACTCTGCAGTCATGAATGTGAGTTTGGTTGTCCTCCACAACTAACTTTCCTGAGGTGTCTTCAATGTTTCTCTCCTCCTGCATCCTCGCCTAGCTGGCTTAATTCCTTTCACTGCATTTGTTACTCCATTGTTGTTTAGCATTACCTGTGAAACATCTGCTGTGCATTGTTTTCTGCCTCCATTTTTAAAATCGAATGTGGGTGTGCTTTAAAGTGGAATTTTTGGCATTTTAGCATTACCAGTGCACCTTAGTGTTTTGCTGCCTCCGTTTTAAAATTGATTTTATGTGTGTGTAGTTTATACATTTCTGTATCACCTATCGACTGTAATTCTAGTCCGAGTTTTCACTTATTCTCTCCGACTCAACCTACTAGGCCACCTAGTGAGTTTAACAAGGACTGCGCAGTGGAGTACTGCCACTCTTCCCTCACACCTTGGCGAAACCTCTGCACTCCTATGGCTCTCTCCATCTGTCCCATATTCTCTAACTGCTACACTATCACCTATCCACCTTCTCTCAATATGTCCGGCAGGAAAAATCACAAAAAAGATATCCTGAGTGCAAACCCTGTACTTCCCATTGCAGACACCTATGGCAGTGCTTCCTATAGCGAAGTTTTCACTGATATCCTTTTCTCTGTCCCCTCTCCTGATCGCTGGACCCCATATCTCATCTCCACTATCTCTCCTTCATCACACACCTCTATTAACGGTGGCATCAAGTGGGAAGTCCTCTTGGCTGGCTTCACATCCTCTCGTTGCTTTGTTAATGTCTATCACACAGGAACCATTCTGGTTCAGGTTCCTCAACCCAACCTCCTTCTTTTTGACCACATCCTGCCTCCTCTCAGTAACTTCCTTCCTTCTCCTGCATCTCCCGCTTCTACCCTCTCCCTCCCTCCTCTGCACTATGGCCCTGTACCCCACCTCGGAAATCCTTCAAAAGCACAGACCCCCTCCACCGGGCGACTCTCAATGCCCGCTAAGCCAACAAACACGCCTCTGACATCTGTCTCCTTCTTGAAGACATTGACCTCGACATTCTCGCTCTTACCGAGACTTGGTTCAATGCCAGCTCAGTCACTGCCTTTGACTCCCTCCTCCCTGATGGCTTCAAGATCATCTCCAAGCCTCAACCTCACTGCTCTGGCGAGGGGGTTGCCTTAATCTTCCCTGAGTGGGTCCCTGCTTCCGTCTTACCTACCCAGACCTATTCCTCTTTTGAAAGCCTGGTTTGCAAATTGGTCACCTTTCCCACCTCCACCCTGACCATCGCTACCATCTGCCGGCCTCTAGGCGCCTCCTCCCTATTCCTCTCTGAATGGGCTGAGTTCTGCTCTTTTCTCTCCTCCTGGATGATTTCAACATTCAACTGGACTCTCCTGGCTCTGCATCCACTCTATTCACTAACCTCTGCTCCTCGCTTTCCCTCTCCATGCTCCCTCTGGGCCAACCCACACAGCTGGACACACTCTGGATGCCCTCATTCACTCTGACATCTCACGCTCCCCCCCAACAGTCACCTCTCCTGGACAGACCACTCTCTCCTCTCATCCCATCTGGGTCCCATTGGCCCTCTGACCACCCCCCAAAAGCTGCTCCAACCTCGTTCACTAACACCTCCCCTATGAAACGAGTGACGGCAGCCGCCTTTGCCTCCACCGTCACCTCCCTCACCACCCCACCTCTGACTCTACATCTAATTCTGCCCTCAGCAACCTCCATATTTGCATCACCAACACTCTTGACATTCTTGTCCCAGTCATGAGGATCCGTCTGAAACCTGCCTCTAAGCGTAACACTTGGTACGACACCAAACCTGCGCCGCTGAAACGAAAGTGCAGGGCAGCAGAATGGAAGTGGCAAACCTCTGGCTCTTCCTCTGACAAACTCTCCTGCCGCCTGCTCCACAGGCAATACAGACTCGCCATCCATGCAAAGAAAAGAGCCCACATTCAGGCACGGCTCTCAGGCACATCCAACAACTCGGCTGAACTTTTCAAAATCTGCGTGGAACTAGCCAACCCCTTCGCAATCTCATCCTCCCCTTCTTCATCACAGGCTCTCTGCAATGCACTGGCCTCACATGTTGCCACCAAATCTCAGGACCTTCTGGCCACCCTCTCTACTCTCCTTCACAACCCATCCCTCACCACCTCCAAATACTCCCCTCCTCTCTGCTTCCTCCTTTCCCTCCTTCTCTCCTGTCACACCTGAGGAAGTTACCAGAGTTGTCCGCTCCATGAAGGTCTCTTCTAAATAGGTCTCCCCTTGCTCATCAAGGATAACATTGGATCACTTGCCCCTGCTCTTGCTGATTTCTGCAATCACTCTTTTATCACTGGATCTTTCCCCTCCCCGTTAAGCACTGCCTTGTGCGCCCAATCCTGAAAAACCTTCCTCTGACCCTACCTGCCCACCATCACCCCCTTCCTTGGGAAGCTTCTCGAGAAGCTGACCTTGCCCCAACTTAACTCTCACACTGAACTTGTTGGTGGGCTCCACAACCATGAATCTGGATTCCGAGCATCCAGACGCACGGAAACTGCTCTTCTAAACACGCGTGAAGAACTGCTCACATCTCTAGACTCCAATTCCCCAGATGTCCTTATCCTTCTCGATCTCTTCTCTGCATTTGACACAGTTAACCATTCCATCCTCATACAAAGGCTCCACAATACACTTGGTATCTCGGAACAGGTACTGGATTGACTGTCCTCTTTCCTCACTAACCTCTCTTCCCAAGTCATCATGGGCCCCTTCTACTCTCCTACTTCCATCTGCTCTGTGGTGCCCCCCAGGGCTCTACACTCTCCCCCTGGCTCTTTAATATCTATCTTGCTCCCCTTGCATGCCTTATTTCCACCTTCTTCTCCAACTTCCAGTGTTACGAAGACAACACACAGCTCTTCTTCAGACTCCCTGCTGACCCTCTTTCACCCTCCATCATCCATGACTGCCTATCTGCCATCCAGTCCTGGTGCGCCTCCAATGATCTCTGCCTCAACGCCTGTAAAACTGAGATCCTTCCCATTGGGACCCCAGCTCCCTCCTTCCTCCCCTTCGACTCCTCTCTTTCCTTCCTCTCTCACACTCAGGACATTGCCAAGAAGTCCAACTATCCACTCTTCCTTCTCAAAGGAATTGTACCTTTTCTCACTTTCCCTCCCTCAGAGGCTCAATGTGACTCAATACCTGGTTCTCTCTAGACTTGACTACTGTAACAGCCTCCTCCTGAATCCGCCACCTTCCACTCTGCGACCCCTTCAGTTTATCCAGAATAGGGCAGTGAGACTTATCCTTGGCCTTGCACTAAAAAGTCTTCACTGGCTCCCGGTTGCTGCATGGATTACATTCAAATCCCTCCACATCATCCACAAGGCTGTCTGGGCCAGGGGACCACACTACCTTCAACTTTATCTCACTAAATACCCTCCTTCTAGAGCACTTCGCTCCTCTGGGGCTAACTCCTTGTGTGTAAAGCGTTTTGCTAAACAGAGGGCAGGGGGTTGCGCTCTTTCCTCTGCAGGCTCCCTCCTTTGGAACAGCCTTGCCCTCTCCCTGTGCCTTGAGCAGGATCTTCTCAAATTCCAGAAGCTCCTTAAGACTCTCCTCTTTTCCTCCTCCTTCTCTCCTCTGCTAACCTCATAGTTGCTGTATTGGTGTCCTTGGCCCTTATGCATTTCGGGGCCTTGACCTCCCACACCAATTCTCACCAGCTCCTTTCTACACACAGCATTTTGCATCTGCACACCCTCCACGCTGGAGACTCGCACTAACACCTCCCGCGGGACAGGCCGTGTAGCACTCAACATTCCTAGCACTTCGTCCATGACTCACCCTCGAGCTCAGATGCCCCAGCACTTACCCATTCTTCCTTCTTACTTTCTGCACTTGCGTGCTCCGAATACTCACAAGGCATAGTAGGTTCGTCCCTCTACCTCCGCTTTTAATATTGTGTTGTAATTGTATCTCTCACCCTCCCTCCCCTGTGGGTGCTTTGAAACAGTATATTCTGATTGTATAAGTGCCTAACAAGCAAACAATAACTAAATGAATAAGTGCCTTTCCCATGCCTACACAAAAGCCCAAACTGTTGGCATTGCCAATACTTGTTTAAGATCAAACAATCCCTCCAATGAGGACGATCCATTTGGACTTCGTATTCTACCCACCACTATGCGTGCACATATAAATATAGCCTACAAAGTCCGGTTTCTTTTTTTAATGTATATTTTTCACAGCCTATGGAGCCCTCAATATTGTTCTCACCGAGTGCTAGGTAAACACATGTACAGCCAACTTAATAATTAAATGTAACTGCCAAGTCAAATGAAATCCAGGATATGGTTTCCAAAAGCGGGCTTTGTGCATCAGTGGACTACGCAGAAACCAAAGCATGCAACAGAGACTCGAAGATTCGAAAAAGTGGTCACGCGACATTCCACGTCGAAGTCCGTAACTAATGAGAAAACACACGTTAAAATGTATGACACTCAGCCTCTAAGGCGCCATATGTACAGTATGAGACATTGCTGCACTATTAAGACTCTGTCCCCGTGTTATGTTTAGTTAGGGGGTGGATGGCTACCAGGCTTTGTGAGTCTTCCGTTTAAAGAATGATTTGTGAACAAAAGGCGGTTAATTAATTTCAGAGTACCTGGCAGATGCTGACGTTCCCGTGAGCTGCTGCGTGGTGTAAAAGCGTCCTCCCTTCCGTGTCAGTGCAACTGCAACACACACAATGAATAGATGAGAGAAGCCGCAGCTCTGGGCACATGGTTAGAACTTCAAAAGGGCACACCTTTCTGCTTGCTACTCTAGCAAATGCGCGAACTGATAAGCAATGGCGAGGACAAAGCTGCCGCGCCAAAAGTACAAGTCTGACCACAACATTTTTCATATTTAAAAAAAAGCATGTCCACGGTGCAACCACATGGTCAATAAAGTAAGCACCTCTTTCTACATCTCACAAACCAGCGCAGTGCGCCACAGATCTGAAAAGCAGGCACTGTCGTGTATTCATGTGTTTACATTTGCAGTTATATATTTTGCATAGCGCGTAAAATGTATTGGATCACCTAACAAATGCGTGCCAGACAGTTGGGTTATACATTTCTTTAAAAAAAATGTTTTTATTGTGCTGTCGTTTATAATAAACTTTCCACAAATATACACTATGCAAATCCGGGATGCAAATACAAAATACAATTTTGCAAAACAAAACGAGATTCATCTTAAACATATAAATTGCATTAACCCACTTCATCACTTTATAAATCAATCATTCTCTAACTCCTTTTATCAATATACATCTTTTATCTTTATAAATGTTGTACATGTGCAAATGTGCAAGTTATACGGTAAGTGGACATTCATTAACTACCGATGTGTGAACGTCTTAATGAAAAGATTGCAATATATTAGAACGCCTAAATCATCACCTTGTTTCCAATCCAGTTTTCCTTTAAGAAATGCATTCCCACATCCAAATAATTAATTAAACGCTCCCAAAATTGAGTGACTGCAATTACTATACAGATTTGGTGCCACAACACAAGGCGTTCCCAACATTCTTCCGTTTTAATAAATTCCAAGTCTTTCACAAACCGCCCAAACATATCTTCTCTAAGTTATTTAGTATATGGCTGTACTCTGTCCGGGTAGTCCTAAAGCAGGTCTCGATAGATGGGTGCCCTTTTTAACCATACCCTAACAAACCAAGGCTGCTTATTTATTTATTATTTATTTTTAGTTCTTGTAGAGCGCTACACACCCATAGGCCTCAGAGCGCACACAAAAGGACAAACAAAGTGGTCAAACATGAAGGAGCACAAAAAAGGGGGGTCTAATCCAAGGAATTAAAAAGAAGAGTCTCAATCGCTTTCTTGAAAACGGTCAATGAAGGAGACAACTTAATAAGGAGGGGTAAGGAGTTCCATTCAGGTTGACCCTGACTTCGAAACTAGTACCTCCAAACTTCTCCAGGCGGTAACAAGGTTAGGTTAGGAGATATGAGTAGCTGGAGCGCAGTGTTCTCGAAGGCTTAACACGAGAGATTCTGTTTTCCAAGTAGCAAGGTGCAACTGAGTGTAAACATTTAAAAACAGAGTGTAAACATTTAAAAACAAGGGACATGGTATTATATCTAACTCTCTCTTTGATCGGCAGCCAGTGACATTTTCTACTAAGGTCAGAGACTTGGTCATCCTTAGCGAGACCAAAGACCACCCTAACGGCACCGTTCTGTGTCATCTGTAAAAGCTTAAAATTAGCTTTAGAGGTGCCAATAAGTAGGCTGTTACAATAATCCAGACAGGAATTGATTAGCGTTGTAGCAAGAAGGAAGCAGTTTTTAATGTTAAAATGGGGACGCATCTGATGGGGCAGTTTGATAACAAGACCACAAGAGGAGCGAACGTTGGAGACATGCTTTTTCATAGATAACTCAGAGTCAAGAGTGACACCCAAGGTTTTTACACTTTAGGAGGCAGGAATAATATTGTCCATGATGATAAACTGAGAGAATTTTGCATCAATTTTCTTAAGACGCAGCCCTGAGTCAAATATGATCAGCTCAGTTTTATTGTTATTTAGGGTCAAGGAATTGTAGGCCATCCAGTTCTGGATTTCTTGGTAGAGATTGTTCACAGTATTACTATCATTGTCAAAGAACTTGAAACCCCTAACCCCATACCCCAAAACATCACCAAAGATAAAGCCTGGTGCTATGGCATTCAAACAGCCCTGCGTAACAAACTGGACCTGCTTCAAGCCAAAATGATGAACTCCAGACTCACTCTCCCTAACCCCCCCACTCCCGCCCCCTCTCACACCTCAGATGCCTCCCCCACCTTCTCCTTCAAAACCATCCAGGAGAAAGACATCATTAACTTAATGAAAGGCATCAAACCCTCCAACTGCAAAGGAGACCCCTGCCCCGCCACCATTATCAAGGATTGTGCCGACTCCCTCGCTCCATTTCTCACAGCCTTTGTCAACGCCTCCTTCACCACAGGGAAAGTACCCTCATCCCTCAAAGAAGCATGGGTCAGGCCTCTCATAAAGAAACCCACACTTGATCCCACCTCACCCAACAACTATAGGCCCATCACCACTGTCCCCTTCCTTCTTAAAATTCTGGACAAAGCAGCCTACCTGCAAGTTCAACACTTCCTCGAAGAGAATAAACTCCTAGGTCTGAGACAATCTGGCTTCCGCCCCAAACACGGGACTGAGACCGCCCTACTCAACCTTAAAAACCAGATGGATGTCGCAAGAGACTTAGGCAAACCCGTCCTGCTCCTTCTCCTCGATCTCTCCGCCGCGTTCGACCTTGTTGATCACGACGTCCTAAGCCACCACCTGACCTCCACTGTAAACTTTTCAGCCCATGCCAGTGCTTGGATCACCTCATTCCTACAAAGAAGAACCATGCAGGTTTTCTCTGATCTAGTTACTGCCTCACCTACCACTATGCTATGTGGGGTACCACAAGGCTTATGCCTCTCTCCCACCCTCTACAATATATTCACTCGCCCCCTCTTCCTCATCCTTGACGCCATGGGGATCTCCTACACTAATTACGCGGACGACACGCAGATCCTCCTCACCCTGACAGGCGACTATGACACTGACTCCAAGACCCTCAACATCATCTACAACACCATCCAAACCTGGATGGCTGCTAACAGCCTCTGTCTCAACTCAGACAAAACTGAACTCCTGCTTGTAGGCTCCCCCGACACTCTCAAAAAACTTGATCATTGACTCCATCAAAATTCCAGTATCCGAGTCAGTAAAAACCTTAGGCGTCTATCTGGACTCAAGTTTGTCCATGACCAGACAAGTGAATGCCATTGCCTCCTCGGCTGCCTACCATGCTAAACTCCTCAATGCTGTCAGACTCTACCTCTCCAACGACACCTGCACAAACATAGCAAAGGCCACCACTGGATCACGGTTGGACTACTGCAAGTTCTCTTCCTAGGGACCTCCACAAAAAACCTTGAGAAACTGCAAGTTATTCAAAACAATGTCTTACGCTCAGCACAAGGCATTTCCAAAAGAGAGCACATCTCTACTGCCAGAAGTGCCTCCCACTGGCTCCCCATAAAAGAGAGGATCATCTTCAAAGCCCTGACCCTCACCCACAAATGCATTCACCTCGCCGCACCAGCATACCTATCGCAAAGGATCCACCCTGCCTCTTCCTCAAGACCAACTAGGACCCCCTATGCTAACCTACTCACCGTACCCATGGTAAAAAGAGCAAGAGCAGGTGGCGCCAGCCCTCCACACTGCCCTTCGAGCTGAACCTTCACTCACCGCCTTCCATAAAACCATGAAAACCACCCTACTCGCCTGATCACTTTACCCCTGTCATGACGTCCATCCCCTACATGGATACTATGAACTGTGTACGTTTTATGCATAACATGCATTTCATCTCTGCTCTCCAATGCTGTAACGTATGCGTAATGTAACTAAGCCTACTGCAAGTAACAGCGCCACAATGCCCCTGGGCTGTCTGTGCGCTATATAAATGTAAAAAATAAAATTAAAATAAATAAATAGATACCAGTCAATTCCAAAACGACTGGTGTGTAAGGAGCATAACTAGCATACTGGACACCCAGGCTGTCTAGAAGATCCAGAAGTGGTCTGATATAAATGTTGAACAGAATGGGAGACAAGCATGACCCCTGCGGCACACTGCAGGAGGAAAGAAATGGAAGGGCTTCACACTTTGCAGTTGTCACCCTGGATGTTCTCGGACATAGAAAATATGTACTCCAGTTAGCTGCCCCCTCTGAGCAGTTGACAATGTTAAGTAGTCTCTCATGTAACAGATCATGGTCGATCAAGTCAAAAGCTGCAGAGAGGTCCAGCAACATAAGTAATGCAGGATGGTCTCCTTCAACGATTGCGGAAATGTTAGACTTAAGGTTCAATAGGGTGGTTTCAGTCCCATGACGAGCCCTGAAGCCAGACTGGTGAGTGCCCAGGAGTTTATTTGCCTCTACAGATCTTGGTAATTGTAAGTATGCTGTTATTCCAGACTATAGAGGATAGTCAGCATTAGTTGGTCTGTTTCGATAAGCAGATAAAGAGTATATCCCCCATATTCCTTATCAAAACTTCTCATTATAGCCATTAAGGCGTATGCTTAAGTCTGTATCTTTTCCATAACTTTGGAGGATGGTTAATGACTAATGTATCTGTTAAGGATAAATTCCTAATAAGTTCTCGTCATTAAGAAACATGATTCTAGTCAATACACTGTTGTGTACTAGATAGTATTTTAATAGGCACCTACCCATGTGTCTTGGCGGATTCTTCTAGTTGTAGCGGCAGTCAGAATTGCCTGAGTTGGCGAATGGTTTGTCTGCTGAGAAAATCATCGAATGACTATTTTTAGAAAACATTTGCTTGATGCACTAGCATATTGTATTTTACTATTGCATCGGTACGGCCTGTAAAAAGACTTTGGGCCTCATTACGAGGCTGGCTCTCCCGTAATGAAGGGTCCCGTTACGGGACCGGCACTGTTCATTACGGGATGCCCTATTACGAAGTTCCCTTTGCGGGACCCTGGTAAAACCAGGCGTCCTTAGCGGGTCCCGCAAGCAGACCAGGGAGCTAATAACGGGCCTGTTATTAACGGGCCCCGTTATTAGCTCCCTCCCCATTCCCACTGAGCCCTATGGGGGCTCAAATGGGAATGGGGATGGGTTCCTTCAAGGAGGGATAACCGGGTCCTCCAAGGTTGGAATGACCCGGTTATTCCTCATTGAAGGAAACCGGTACTGGAACCCGGTATGGAGGCAGCCATGCCCTTACTAAGGGCATGGCTGCCTCCATACTCGTAATGAGGCCCTTCATTTTGAAACACGCGTTGGCTGTATTTTCTTAAGAGTGGACTGCAATAAACCAAGAATACTGGATAATTTAATTTGCAACAATCTGTTGGGGCGAGCGCGACTAACTAGCACAACTTGTTACTTCACTCTAGGTATTAAGTGCATAATAATTAAAATGATCACCATATGTGTGTATTCTTTTCAAAAGCGTATCCACTATTAACAAAATTCGATATATAATGCAATCTGTACCTGAACCAACCCCGAATTTAGGCAGTAAAACGAAAATTCCTTACTCTTTATTAAGTTGTAATCACCGACAAATGTTCCCAGATAACACATGTACACACTGCCTCATTGTTTACAGTTGGACATGACTGTTATGAAGTCTCTATGTTGTCAATCAGCTCAGCACTCAGACACAGACCAGCTGTGAAGTTTTAGATTAGTCCAGGTCGAGCTCTATTATACATAATGTACATTGTGTACATAATCCAGTTACTCTTGAGTATATACAGCAGTCCATGAGACAGGACAGGAACTGGGATAGGTAATTGACACTACATACAAATGAGCAGACCCACCAGCTATCCTATCATCCCATCTCAGGCCCCCAACTGACACTCTTGGAACATTCACTCACAGATCCACTGAACATTCTCCTGAGCTGCATTCATACACCAACATTCTAATAGCAAGCACTCCTGGCCAGTGACAAGACAAGACTTACAATACAACATCTCCCTTTCATACCAGATCACAACCACAACATCTCCCTTTCACACAAAAGCCTTCTAACCACAACTAACAACCTTCCATCTGGACCTGCCACAGAGCCTGCCACACTCTGGCACACAACCAAACAAACGGAGAAACAACAATCATACATGCATCACTGAAGCTCGAATCCAACTACATTCTTTTTCGGAAGAAATTGAAAACAGTACTTTTCAACTAACTCCGGGTAACAGGCCCGTTCGATCATGAGGAAATCGGTCATTCACACTCTGTCCTGTTTTCCACTATCTGTTGTCTTGTCTCTTTATCAGCGCTCTGATGCCCGCGGGCTTTTAGCGCTATACAAATAAATAAATAAATAAATAAATAAATAAATGCAGGTGGGGAACAGGAGGGTGGGACCACAGATTGCCCCACGACGGACCTGGGTGCCACCACTACCGTGAAGCAGATCCCAACAGAAACTTATGTCCGTGCCCAGCAAACTAACAACCAGGGAGAGAGGTGTTGCCACACCAAGACAAGGTTTGCAGAAGGGATACGTGGATCACACTTCCGCTCTCACACTCACAATCTCATTCAACCACAAACCGCTCCCACTTATCACCGTCCATACATCCCAAGGGATTACAAACATTGAACATACTTAGCAACCTCCAACCAAACTTCAAGCAAACACATGCACATCATCCACCACACGCACTCAGAGCTCACATACATATACGGGGGACGGTGGAACGAGGCAGCATACATTCAGAAGCAGTCCTCTCACAACTGGTGGGCACATTGCTTCCCACCCGCGCCACGTACATCCTTAAACCCTTACACCCATGCATGATTCATACAACCCAACCACTACCCCAATCATACACATAGAACAACATATAACAAAAAATGTGCTCCTGGTAGCACTGAATACATTGAATAACCTATCACTAAACCTTATGGATCCATATCAAAATTGTACAACTACAAACCTCTTAACCTCTTAACTGGAGTGAACTATAAATTCATTTTAAACATACATTGGCCAAAACAACCCTATTTGGTTGAAACAACTTTACTTATAAAGTTTCACCAAAAAGAATACAAAATCTATGTTTATTCCTGTCTGGCGCAACCTTTTTTGGTTGGCCACCCCTGTACCTCAATCTTGAGCGCACCTATAACATATGTACCTCATGTATGAGCGTACATTGCCACATTCCCATTGGCATCTTTGGTAAATTGGAATTACTTACCCTAATTCCAAATCCCTCCAAAAACTGATCTCTCATCATACATATATCACATTTTAGATTACCCTGCACTACGACCATGAACATCAACACATGAGTCATGATCAGGCTGACACAATTAACAAGTAACTAGGGCCATAACACTCCACAAACACCATGTGACAACGGCACGACACACTTACAGAGTATCAATAAACATTTAATTTCCCAATACATTATTACAAAAGGGTATTACCATCACCCTAAACTGTATCATTATGTTCAATTCCCATATTACAAAACATTTCCAAAAGTCACTTTGAATTAATTCATAATGTAAACACATTTCACTTCGATTTAACCTTGAACACTAGTAACGTTCCCATTTGTAATTCCGGTTGTGATAGTTTGCAAATTTTAGTCATTTGCACACACAAAAAAAAATATATTTCGTATCATTGCAACTGCTTTCCTATGAAACCGCATTAATTATTTAATTTTACACACCATCAACAATTCCCCCCCAAAAAAACCTAAACTTCTTAATTTGAAATTCTAATCCGAAATAACCTTATCTCATCACCATTAATATTTCATGTCAGTTAATATAAATACTACTGGAATGAACATTATGCAAATCAATTTAGGAGAGCTGGCATAACTGGCCAACACAAATGATAAAAAATAAAAATAAATGTCAACACGCAATGAAACAACAGTGATTCATTGCTTTCCCTGTTTGTTATGATCAGCGTCCTCTTTTCACTGTGTTTGTAAAATATCAGTTCTCAACTGTACCTTGACTGTTAAACAAAACGGTTCTTGCTGTCAGATGGGCATCACCATAAAAGAAAACAATATTGTAAACAGGCGCTGACAGATTCTAAACGCTTCCGAGTTCATCACTGCTATGTAACACTGTGGAGCAGTGTTCATCCACGTCAGTTGTTTTTCCCGTCTCCGCCAACTTCCAAGCCTCACTGTGATTTCCATAAGGACACTGATTACTTAAAGACTCATTCCAAGAGAGATACGTCTAGCACAATAGACTCAAGGTATCTGCTGCCAGTTTGTTACTGGGGGTTTCAGTAGTCTAGGAGCACGTTTGCCCAGGAGAATCATTCCAGAAGAACAGTTTTCTAGTCTGCCTCTATCTAGCAAATCAACAGACATGTTTCCAGACTGTGGGATGGTATAGAATTAGTTTGAACAGCTATTCCAAAGGAAACCTCTCATAAGGAAAAAGTTGTTAAGGTTCTATTTGGAGCTTCGGAAATAAAACTCGCTTACCAGCTTTGAAGGGAAGCACAACAGGAATAGAAAAGTACAGGGGAGTTCAGGTGGGGTGTTTTGATTAGGAAGGTATTCATCTTTTGTTTTCTCATACTCTGCAGGTGCTCGGCTGGTTGGGGAGAGAGTAACCTGTGTTCTGTTTTTTGTTTTATCTACTTTCCCCTTTCCCTTTGAGGTGTAGAGACTTCTACTGTTCCAATCAGTAGTCGTCAACACATCTTAGAGGGACTGTGGGGCTCAGCAGCTCCCGCGGATCACGATTCAGGACCGGACAGAATGAAAGGCCAAATAGTAAAATCTGCCTGAGCTGCTGAGCCCACCTAGAGAATATGGTAGAATTCTGGGAACTAATTAGGGAACTGAGGGATGAGCTTTGGGTTTCCCGTCAGTGTCTTAGATACTAGTCTCTTTAAGGCAGCCTATTTTGGAGGCAGGCGATCTTCAAGAGCATCCTCCTATGTTGATTAGGGAAGAACCTGAGTTCAGGGGAAGGGTGTACAGGGAAATGGAGGTGTCAGTAGTACCTGTTCCTTTAGCCCCTCCTGAGCGTTTTAGTGGGGACCCAAAAAGGTTTAAAATGTTCTTAACTCGATGTGAGTTACACTTCCTCTATAGGCCTGGAAGTTTCCTCACTGAGGAAGCGAGGGTATTGTTTGTTTTTTCATATCTGACTGGGGAAGCTGCTGCATGGTCAGTATTATTAGTTAGCCAGAAGAATCCAGTTTTAAAGAGTTTTGCTCAATTTCAGATGGAATTTAAGAACATTTTGGGAGAAGGCAGTTGTCACTTGAAATAGATGGCGAGTTATTGTTATTGGAACTTAGGTAGGGGAGTAGAAATTTGGTGAGCTACATCACCAAGTTCAAGTCATTGGTGATGGAAAGTAATTGACCGGAGAAGAGGACACCGTTGTTTTACCGTGGTCTCAGGGATGACCTTAAGGATGACTTGGCTAATATAGTGGATTGACCCTCTACTTGTGACGCTCTTATAGATTTGGTCATGCAGGTGGATTTTAGGTTAAATGAGAGAAGGAGTGAGAGGCAGAGAGGTTGGCGAGAAACCAAATTGGTTCAGCGAGTAGATAGACCAAAAGATTTGGCTAACAAAGAGGATAAGGGTAAGGTTGCAGAGGCAGGGAGAAGAATTCGGAGTCCTTTGTCCAAGGAAAAAAAGGATAGGTGAAGACAAAATAATTTGTGCTTAAATTGTGGAAGAAGTGGGCATTTCCTAGGTAACTGTCCGTATACCCCAAAGAGGTCCCAGTCGTCCGGTCTCAGAACACAAGTTGCTGCTAACACTCTTCAAACAGCTGTGCCACATATCACCATAAATGTATCCTTATTTCATTTAGGGGTCTTGAAGGGAGCTGGTCCAGCCATGATAGATTCGGGGGCAACTGGGAATTTCATGGACAAAGGGCTAGCTGACTCTTTAGGGATTCCCTTAGTGTAACGCTTACCTGAACTCTGCGGGGGCGCCCTGGCAGCTCCTAGTATCTTCTACTTTTCTTTTCTGAAGTGGCACATAGATTCTGTGGATAAATAACAAATATATCCCTTCTCAGTAAGGCATTCCTTGGTTAATCTACTAACAGTGGGAGTAGCTCTCTCGCAATTAAAAGCTCACCGTTGATCTTAATTTTGAGAGATATCCATCCTGTTTTTACAGGGGCGCTAGTCCTTAAGATGCTGGAACTGAGTGAGGAAGGATTGTTTCTATAGAGAGAATGAGTTCCTAAGTCTGAGGGTAGGAAGGGCTACTATGGAAGTCTGAAGGAAGATAGGGCAATGGAAAACCTAATGTACGAATATACTGGGGTAGGCAAGCCTATGTGGAATACTGAAAGAAAAAAAACAAATATGCAAACTTTAATAACCACGGGATACACTCTCTATAAGTTGTGGTTAGGAGCGCTTCAGGGGGGAACCACAACCCTGATTAAACAACGGTCAGGAAGGGAAACCCAAGGTAGCAGGAAGCGAAGGGTTAATTCCTAAGAAGTAACAATAGACAGCAGTGTTCTGTGCAACGTTACAGAGGCACGTAACACAGGCAGTGCACGCGGCCTAACTACGTAATGTAATTCACCTCAGGACAGATTCAAATAGACAGCGGTGACCATGCAACGTTACAGGGGCGCGTAACACAGGCAGTGCATGCGACCTAACTACGTAATGTAATTCACCTCAGAACAGATAAGCTGCTAAATAACAGAGAAAAAACACTTCAGGCAATAAGACGCCAAGCAACGAAATGCTAATTCAAAAATGAAATGGGTCACAAGCAAGTAAGCGGTACTTGCGTGTGCAACGGGAACTCTTCTCTCGCTCTGAGGAGACACAGTCTGTGACTAAAATAATTCGCTCTAATATAAATGGGGAACAAAGGACAAGAACAAGACTAAGGGAAGAGGCAGTAAAGGGGAAGTAAATAACTGTAAAAATGACGGGGACTGTGGAAATAACTTTGACAGGAATCAGCTGTTTCTGAGGAACCGCGGTAAGTGTTGAACTGCAAGGCAGTCTATGACGCGAAGCGCAAGCCTCCAGAAGGGCGGGGCTAATATAGGCTAACAAGGACAGCGACTAGACCAGCAGGGTTAGCTCCTGAAAGGCACAAGCAGGCGGCCATTAAGGAAACCCGGAAGCCTCTATTTTCAATGGGAAATTACAGTATCAGTATAACTAGAGCAATACCCAATTTCCATTCAAGAAATACCCCCTAGAGGTCTTTTCCCTGGACCCAGAAATAGAACCCTAGCCTGTGGTCATGATGACACTTAGTGGAAAAGGAGATGTTGGAACAAAGTCAGAGCGGTGGATGGGTCTTGTTTAACATCAGGCCCCATCACTCATGATACGGTTCTGTTACATTTATTCGTGAATGGTGATCATGGAGAGGAAATTGTTTTTGAGCTGATAGATGCCCCTCAGCTAAAGATAACTTTGGGTATGCTCTGGTTGACTTTACACAATCCTGTTATAGACTGGGGAAGGAGAGTAGTAGATTTCAGTTCTACCTTTTGTAAGGAACATTGTTTTCATTTCTTGGGTTGGAAAGATTAAGACGTTACTGAGAATAGAGTCAGAAATGCATCTTTGGGAGATGGAGTTGAAGTCAGTCATTCAATTGGGGCGGTCATGGAAGGTTTACCAGAGTGTTATAATGATTTTTTAGATGTTTTTGATGAATTAGAAACCGGAGGGTTACCACCACACAGATCCTATGATTGTAAGATTGATTTAGAGGATGGAGCAATGTTACCCTGTAGTCGAGTGTATGCTTTGACGAAGAAGGAAAATGAGTACTTGAAAGATTATCTGGAAGAGAACCTAGCCAAGGGCTTCATAAGACACTCTCAGTCCCCAGCTGCCTCTCCCTTATTTTTTGCCCCAAAGACAGATGGGAAGTTAAGGACTTGTGTTGACTACCGCTCCCTGAACAGGGTTACCATCAAGAATCGTTATCCTTTGCCTCCGATTTCGGAGATGTTGGATAGTATTCAGGGGCCAGTGATCTTTTCTAAGTTAGATTTAGGAGGGGAGTACCATCTGGTTAGGGTTAGGGAAGGAGATGAATGGAAGACAACGTTTAAGACCCTTTTTGAACTATTGGAGTATCTGGTTATGCCTTTTGGTTTGTGTAACGCTCCAGCCGCTTTCCAATTCTTTATAAATGACATTCTTAGAGAATTTCTGGATATCTTCATGGTAGTTTACTTTGATGATATCTTGATCTTCTCTTCTGATGAGGAACAGCATCGGAGACATGTGAGATTAGTTCTGGAAAGGTTGCCTGAAAATCATCTCTTTGCTAAACTAGAGAAAAGTCAGTTTCATACCCAGACTGTGGAATTCCTCGGGTTTGTGATCTCTCCTTTAGGTTTAGAGATGGACGACAAGAAGGTGCAAGCTGTTAAAAACTGGCCTACTACAACTCGGGTAAAGGAAGTCCAAAGTTTTCTTGGATTCGCCAATTTTTATAGGAGATTCATTGAGGGGTTCTCCCAGATAATTCCTCCAATTACAAGGTTGTTGAAGAAGGGGATGACATTTTGTTCGAATGACAAAGCTGAGAAGGCTTTTGAAGCTCTGAAGAAGAAATTCATCTCAGGTCCAGTTTTGCTTCATCCGGATCCCTCTAAGGCCTTTTTTGTGGAGGCTGATGCAGCAGATTTGGCCATGGGAGCTATCCTGTCCCAACGACATGAACAAACTGGGCAGCTGCATCCAATAGCGTATTTTTCCGAGAAATTCTGTGAAGCCGAGTGTAATTACACCATAATGGATCGGGAATTATTAGCTATAAAGGCAGCGATCATGGAGTGGCAGCATTATTTGATGGGGGCCAGACATACGGTCACAGTTCTTACGGATCATAAGAATTTTTTTTTTTTAAATCAGCCAGAACTTTAACTCCTCGAAAGTTGCGTTGGTCCCTGGTCTTTGCAGATTTTGACTTTGTCGTTACCTTCAGGCCGGGTAAACTGAATGGGAAGGCGGACACTTTGTCAAGGCAGTTTCCTGGGTGTGAGCAAGAAGTGGAAATGAATTCCAAGCCAGTGATTCCAGAAGATCATTTTATCTCAGCTAGTTTGTCCACAAGTAAAGATTTGAAACAAGATATTCAGAACACCTTGAGTCAAAAGGAGATGGAAGATTGGGTTTGTCAAAATCCGGTTAGATCTATTGTGGAGGGTTTACCTTATTGTGGAACCAAATTATATCTTCCCAGCAAAAAGTTACAAGAAATAATTTTGCAGGAGTGTCATGATTTTGGGTTAGTTGGGCATCCTGGGTTTCGAAAGACTTTGGATCTTGTGTAGAGACACTTTTGGTGGAGAACTATGAGAGTCGATACATTAAACTATGCAAGCCTTGTGCTAAGGCCAAGGTATCTTGTGGTAAGCCAGTAGGGCTTCTGAAACCTTTGCCAATTTCTCTGCATCCATGGCACACGGTATCTTTGGACTTTATAGTGGATCTGCCTTTGGATCAAGGATGTGCAGTTGTTCTCGTCTTTGTGGATTGCTTAACCAAGGAGGCTCATTTTATCCCAGTTAAGGGTAAGGCCACAGCGTCAGCGTTAGCTCAAAGATTTTTACAGGAGGTGGTTTGTTTACATGGTTTACCTAGTCGAGTAATCTCTGATCGAGGATCTCAGTTTGTTTCTAAATTCTGGAGGGCTTTTTGCAAGGAACTTGGTATGGAAATCCAATTGACATCGGGATATCACCCTGAAGCAAATGGTGAAGTTGAGCGCGTCAACCAAGAACTGGAAAAATATTTTAGATGTTTTTGGCAAGATGGAAAGGGATAGATTGATCTGCTTTGGATGGCCGAATTCGCCTACAACAACTCCAAAAAGGATTCAACTTCTATGTCTCCTTTTTATTGCAGTAGAGGCTTTCATCCACGATTTCTCAGAGAGCTATTTCAGGGAGAATCGTCCAGTCAGGCAGTGGAGGAGAGATTACAACCCATGAGAGAGGGTTGGTTAAGGTGGCTAAATCTTTACAGTTGAGTAAGGAGAGTTACACAAGGTTTGCTGACAAGAGGTGTAACATCAGTCCAAGTTGCTCGCAAAATTTAGACAAAACCTCACTAGGTGGCTGAGAGCCAACGACAGCTAACTAGTCCACTTGTCACATTGTACATTTCTGTATATAACTATATATTACGTGAACAGGAGCATGCTCCTCGCTCCCCTGTCCTGATCTCTCCTTGCTCCCCTGTCCTTGATCTCTCCCCAACGACAGCTAACTAGTCCACTTGTCACATTGTACATTACTGTATATAACTTTATATTACGCGAACAGGAGCATGCTCCTTGCTCCCCTGTCCTTGATCTCTCCTTGTTCATATCTGCTTGCTGTAATATTGCTGATGTCTATGTCTACACTTCCTGCCTTTTCCTGTACTTGCAATTAGCCGAGCATATCTGTAACCAAGCTCAGCGCATCTCTGCACCTTCATCTGATTTCTATGTACCTGTAACCAAGCTGAGCATATCCTTGTCTGTTTGCGCCCTGATACTCCAGGGTTTGGCGCGCTATACAAATAATAAACTAAACTAAACTAAACTAAGTTATGAAATAGAGGATTTGGTGTGGCTTTCCACTAAGTTTCTGAGGTTGAAGGGTCGAAACAAGTTTAGTCCCCGATTTGTTGGGCCTTTTGAAGTCGAGAGGGTTATCAATCCTGTGGCGGTTAGACTGAAGTTACCAGCTGGGTTGAAGGTGCATCCAACATTTCATGTTAGTTTGTTGAAGCCAGTGTTTAAAGGAACCAGATTAAGTCCCGTTCCTGAGGTGGTTTTAACTGAAGACAATGCAGAGGAGTTTGAGGTCAGGACAATTTTGGACTCTTGGAAATCTTGAGGAAAAATACAGTATTTGGTAGATTGGGTGGGCTTTGGTCCCGAAGAAAGGTCTTGGGAGTTTACGGACGACGTTCATGCGCCAATTCGGGTGGCTAAGTTTAATAGGAAAAATCCAAGTACGCCAGGCCCTGGGGTCAGGGCTTGAGAAGGGGGTACTGTCAGGTTCACTTGTCTCTTGAGATGGATGTGCTGTAATTTATAGTAATTATTTGTTTATTTAACTACTTACACAATTCATACACAGTTCAGATTAAAACTTACCTTAACTTCCATTGTTCAGAACGAGAGTTCCCCAAGCCATCATGGTGGTGAGGAGGCAGAGTCCTGATTGGATGAGAACATTCCACAAGATGATTGGAGGCGGCTTGGAAACAGAAAGAGAGCTCCAAACTGCCTTTCATTGTCCTCACTTTAACAGGAAGGTCCTGTTTTTTGTATCTCTTGATGTAGGCCCCATTTTAATCTTTGAATTCAGCCCAGGTCGGTGAAGAGGCAGGTTGGAGTCCAGATCGACGAGGGACAAGACAAGCAGAGATCTGGTGTGAGCGCAGCGCTCTGATTTCTAGAGAAAATTCCTTATACAAATCTACTGAAGAAGTAATCTGCATTTCTGAGAAGTTAAGAAGTGACTGCAAGTTTGTTTTGAATCTCTTAGCTAGATTAGGTATTTAGTCCGTTAGTTTTAAATGCCAAGAAAGCAACCTTTGTGAGTCCAGGTTGGGAGCAGTGTTCTGCAAGGAACTGTAATTTTAAGTTGACAGTAGTAAAACCAGTCACACTTGTAAGCGTTGATTTTCTCTCTGAAGGAAACTCTAGATTAATCCGCATGAACATTAAATGCTGTTAAGAAAGACTGCTGTCGGGGAAAAAGACATTGATAATAATATGCACACGCTACGGCAGACCTTTCCTTTATTTGCTGCCTCTTGGGTGCATGTCACTGACAGAGTGTAATGATCGCTACCACCTGGCAGTGATTTATAACACGAAAGTAAGCCTCACACTGCATCTCACTGCGCATGCGCTCAGAATGACCAGTGGTTTCTCAGGAAGAGAGTCAAGCGCAGCTTACTCTCATATCCTGGACAGGAGTCTAGGAGTTAGAAGGTAATATTCCTTGAAGAATGCAATAGAGGAGATAAAAATAAAGGGCACTGATTACTTAACGACTCATTCCAAGAGAGATAAGTCTAGCACAATAGACTCAAGCTATCTGCTGCTTGTTTGTTACTGAGGGTTTGAGTAGTCTAGGAGCACGTTTGCCCAGGAGAGTCATTCCAGAAGAACAGTTTTCTAGTCTGCCTCCATCTAGCAAATCAACAGACATGTTTCCAGACTGTGGGATGGTATAGAATTAGTTTGAACAGCTATTCCAAAGGAAACCTCTCATAAGGAAAAGGTTGTTAAGGTTCTATTTGGAGCTTCTGAAATAAAACTCTCTTACCAGCTTTGAAGGGAAGCACAACAGGAATAGAAAAGTACAGGGGAATTCAGGTGGGGTGTTTTGATTAGGAAGGTATTCATCTTTTGTTTTCTCATACTCTGCAGGTGCTCGGCTGGTTGGGGAGAGAGTAACCTGTGTTCTGTTTTTTGTTTTATCTACTTTCCCCTTTCCCTTTGAGGTGTAGAGACTTCTACTGTTACAATCAGTAGTCGTCAGCACATCTTAGAGGGACTGTGGTGCTCAGCAGCTCCCGGGGATCAAGATTCAGGACCGGACAGAATGAAAGGCCAAATAGTAAAATCTCCTAGAGCTGCTGAGCCCACCTACAGAATATGGCAGAATAGGGGGAATTAATTAGGGAACTGAGGGATGAGCTTTGGGTTTCCCGTCAGGAGAATGCAAAATTAAGTACGAGGGTAGAGGAGTTGGGGGAAGCAGTGTCTCAGATACAAGTCTCTTTAAGGCAGCCTAGTTTGGAGGCAGGCGATCTTCAAGAGCAACCTCCTATGTTGATTAGGGAAGAACCTGAGTTCAGGGGAAGGGTGGACAGGGAAATGGAGGTGTCAGCAGTACCTGTTCCTTTAGCCCCTCCTGAGCGTTTTAGTGGGGACCCAAAAAGGTTTAAAATGTTCTTAACTCGATGTGAGTTACACTTCCTCTATAGGCCTGGAAGTTTCCTCACTGAGGAAGCGAGGGTATCGTTTGTTTTTTCATATCTGACTGGGGAAGCTGCTGCATGGTCAGTATTATTAGTTAGCCAGAAGAATCCAGTTTTAAAGAGTTTTGCTCAATTTCAGATGGAATTTAAGAAAATTTTGGGAGAAGGCAGTTGTCACTTGAAATAGATGGCAAGTTATTGTTATTGGAACTTAGGCAGGGGAGTAGAAATTTGGTGAGCTACATCACCAAGTTCAAATCATTGGTGATGGAAGGTAATTGACCGGAGAAGAGGACACCGTTGTTTTACCGTGGTCTCTGGGATGACCTTAAGTATGCCTTGGCTAATATAGTGGATCGACCCTCTACTTGTGACGCTTTTATAGATTTGGTCATGCAGGTGGATTTTAGGTTAAATGAGAGAAGGAGTGAGAGGCAGAGAGGTTGGGGAGAAACCAAATTGGTTCAGCGAGCAGATAGACCAAAAGATTTGGCTAACAAAGAGGATAAGGGAAAGGTTGCAGAGGCAGGGAGAAGAATTCAGAGTCCTTTGTCCAAGGAAAAGAAGGATAGGTGAAGACAAAATAATTTGTGCTTAAATTGTGGAAGAAGTGGGCATTTCCTCGGTAACTGTCCGTATACCCCAAAGAGGTCCCAGTCATCCAGTCTCAGAACACAAGTTGCTGCTAAGACTCTTCAAACAGCTGTGCCACATATCACCATAAATGTATCCTTATTTCATTTGGGGGTCTTGAAGGGAGCTGGTCCAGCCATGATAGATTCGGGGGCAACTGGGAATTTCATGGACAAAGGGCTAGCTGACTCTTTAGGGATTCCCTTAGTGTAACGCTTACCTGAACTCTGCGGGGGCGCCCTGGCAGCTCCTAGTATCTTCTACTTTTCTTTTCTGAAGTGGCACATAGATTCTGTGGATAAATAACAAATATATCCCTTCTCAGTAAGGCATTCCTTGGTTAATCTACTAACACTGGGAGTAGCTCTCTCGCAATTAAAATCTCACCGTTGATCTTAATTTTGAGAGCTATCCATCCTGTTTTTACAGGGGCGCTAGTCCTTAAGATGCTGGAACTGAGTGAGGAAGGATTGTTTCTATAGAGAGAATGAGTTCCTAAGTCTGAGGGTAGGAAGGGCTACTATGGAAGTCTGAAGGAAGATAGGGCAATGGAAAACCTAATGTACGAATATACTGGGGTAGGCAAGCCTATGTGGAATGCTGAAAGAAAAAAACAAATATGCAAACTTTAATAACCACGGGATACACTCTCTCTAAGCTGTGGTTAGGAGCGCTTCAGGAGGGAACCACAACCTTGATTAAACAACGGTCAGGAAGGGAAACCCAAGGTAGCAGGAAGCAAAGGGTTAATTTCTAAGAAGTAACAATAGACAGCGGTGTTCTGTGCAACGTTACAGATGCGCGTAACACAGGCAGTGCACGTGGCCTAACTACGTAATGTAATTCACCTCAGGACAGATTCAAATAGACAGCGGTGTCCATGCAACGTTACAGGGGCGCGTAACACAGGCAGTGCATGTGACCTAACTACGTAATGTAATTCACCTCAGAACAGATAAGCTGCTAAATAACAGAGAAAAAACACTTCAGGCAATAAGACGCCAAGCAACTAAATGCTAATTCAAGAAATGAAATGGGTCACAACCCAGTAAGCGGTACTTGCGTGTAACACGGGAACTCTTCTCTCGCTCTGAGGAGACACAGTCTGTGACTAAAATAATTCGCTCTGATATAAATGGGGAACACAGGACAAGAACAAGACTAAGGGTGGAGGCAGTAAAGGGGAAGTAAATAACTGTAAAAATGACGGGGGACTGTAGAAATAACTTTGACAGGAATCAGCTGTTTCTGAGGAACTGCAGTAAGCGTTGAACTGCAAGGCAGTCTATGACGCAAAGCGCGAGCCTCCAGAAGGGCGGGGCTAACAAAGGCTAACAAGGTCAACGACTAGACCAGCAGGGTTAGCTCCTGAAAGGCACAAGCAGCCGGCCATTAAGGAAACCCGGAAGCCTCTATTTTCAATGGGAAATTACAGTATTAGTATAACTAGGGCAATATCCAATTTCCATTAAAAAAATACCCCCTAGAGGTCTTTTCCCTGGACCCAGAAATAGAACCCTAGCCTGTGGTCATGATGACACTTAGTGGAAAAGGAGATGTTGGAATGAGTCAGAGCGGTGGATGGGTCTTGTTTAACATCAGGCCCCATCACTCACGATACAGTTCTGTTACATTTATTCGTGAATGGTGATCATGGAGAGGAAATTGTTTTTGAGCTGATAGATGCCCCTCAGCTAAAGATAACTTTGGGTATGCGCTGGTTGACTTTACCCAATCCTGTTATAGACCGGGGAAGGAGAGTAGTAGATTTCAGTTCTACCTTTTGTAAGGAACATTGTTTTCATTTCTTGGGTTGGAAAGATGAAGAAGTTACCGAGAATAGAGTCAGAAATGCATCTTTGGGAGATGGAGTTGAAGTCAGTCATTCAATTGGGGCGGTCATGGGAAGTTTACCCGAGTGTTATAATGATTTTTTAGATGTTTTTGATGAATTAGAAACCGGAGGGTTACCACCACACAGATCCTATGATTGTAAGATTGATTTAGAGGATGGAGCAATGTTACCCTGTAGTCGAGTGTATGCTTTGGCGGAGAAGGAAAATGAGTACTTGAAAGATTATCTGGAAGAGAACCTAGCCAAGGGCTTCACAAGACACTCTCAGTCCCCAGCGGCCTCTCCCTTATTTTTTGTCCAAAAGACGGATGGGAAGTTAAGGGCTTTTGTTGACTACCGCTCCCTGGACAGGGTTACCATCAAGAATCGTTATCCTTTGCCTCCGATTTCAGAGATGTTGGATAGTATTCAAGGGCCAGTGATCTTTTCTAAGTTAGATTTCGGAGGGGCATACCATCTGGTTAGGGTTAGGGAAGGAGATGAATGGAAGACGACGTTTAAGACCCTTTTTGAACTATTCGAGTATCTGGTTATGCCTTTTGGTTTGTGTAACACTCCAGCCGCTTTCCAATTCTTTATAAATGACATTCTTAGAGAATTTCTGGATATCTTCATGGTAGTTTACTTTGATGATATCTTGATCTTCTCTTCTGATGAGGAACAGCATCGCAGACATGTGAGATTAGTTCTGGAAAGGTTGCGTGAAAATCATCTCTTTGCTAAACTAGAGAAAAGTCAGTTTCATACCCAGACTGTGGAATTCCTCGGGTTTGTGATCTCTCCTTTAGGTTTAGAGATGGACGACAAGAAGGTGCAAGCTGTTAATAACTGGCCTACTACAACTCGGGTAAAGGAAGTCCAAAGTTTTCTTGGATTCGCCAATTTTTATAGGAGATTCATTGAGGGGTTCTCCCAGATAATTCCTCCAATTACAAGGTTGTTGAAGAAGGGGGGGAAATTTTGTTGGAATGACAAAGCTGAGAAGGCTTTTGAAGCTCTGAAGAAGAAATTCATCTCAGGTCCAGTTTTGCTTCATCCGGATCCCTCTAAGGCTTTTTTTGTGGAGCCTGATGCAGCAGATTTGGCCATGGGAGCTATCTTGTCCCAACGACATGAACAAACTGGGCAGCTGCATCCAATAGTGTATTTTTCCGAGAAATTCTCTGAAGCCGAGTGTAATTACACCATAATGGATCGGGAATTATTAGCTATAAAGGCAGCGTTCATGGAGTGGCAGCATTATTTGATGGGGGCCAGACATACGGTCACAGTTCTTACGGATCAAAAGAATTTGTTTTTTTTAAATCAGCCAGAACTTTAACTCCTCGAAAGTTGCGTTGGTCCGTGGTCTTTGCAGATTTTGACTTTGTCGTTACCTTCAGGCCGGGTAAACTGAATGGGAAGGCGGACACTTTGTCAAGGCAGTTTCCTGGGTGTGAGCAAGAAGTGGAAATGAATTCCAAGCCAGTGATTCCAGAAGATCATTTTATCTCAGCTAGTTTGTCCACAAGTAAAGATTTGAAACAAGATATTCAGAACACCTTGAGTCAAAAGGAGATGGAAGATTGGGTTTGTCAAGATCCGGCTAGATCTATTGTGGAGGGTTTACCTTATTGTGGAACCAAATTATATCTTCCCAGCAAAAAGTTACAAGAAATAATTTTGCCGGAGTGTCATGATTTTGGGTTAGTTGGGCATCCTGTGTTTCGAAAGACTTTGGATCTTGTGCAGAGACACTTTTGGTGGAGAACTATGAGAGTTGATACATTAAACTATGTAAAGACCTGCAAGCCTTGTGCGTGCTAAGGCCAAGGTATCTTGTGGTAAGCCAGTAGGGCTTCTGGAACCTTTGCCAATTCCTCTGCATCCATGGCACACGGTATCTTTGGACTTTATAGTGGATCTGCCTTTGGATCAAGGATGTACAGTTGCTCTCGTCTTTGTGGATTGCTTAACCAAGGAGGCTCATTTTATCCCAGTTAAGGGTTAGGCCAAAGCGTCAGTGTTGGCTCAAAGATTTTTACAGGAGGTGGTTTGTTTACATGGTTTACCTAGTCGAGTAATCTCTGATCGAGGATCTCAGTTTGTTTCTAAATTCTGGAGGGCTTTTTGCAAGGAACTTGGTATGGAAATCCAGTTGACATCGGGATATCACCCTGAAGCAAATGGTCAAGTTGAGCGCGTCAACCAAGAACTGGAAAAATATTTTAGATGTTTTTACAAGATGGAAAGGGATAGATTGATATGCTTTGGATGGCCGAATCTGCTTACAACAACTCCAAAAAGGATTCGACTTCTATGTCTCCTTTTTATTGCAGTAGAGGCTTTCATCCACGATTTCTCAGAGAGCTATTTCAGGGAGAATCGTCCAGTCTGGCATTGGAGGAGAGATTACAACCCATGAGAGAGGGTTGGTTAAGGTGGCTAAATATTTACAGTTGAGTAAGGAGAGTTACAAAAGGTTTGCTGACAAGAGGTGTAACATCAGTCCAAGTTATTAAATAAGGGATTTGGTGTGGCTTTCCACTAAGTTTCTGAGGTTGAAGGGTCGAAACAAGTTTAGTCCCCGATTTGTTGGGCCTTTTGAAGTCGAGAGGGTTATCAATCCTGTGGCGGTTAGACTGAAGTTACCAGCTGGGTTGAAGGTGCATCCAACATTTCATGTTAGTTTGTTGAAGCCAGTGTTTAAAGGAACCAGATTAAGTCCCGTTCCTGAGGTGGTTTTAACTGAAGACAATGCAGAGGAGTTTGAGGTCAGGACAATTTTGGACTCTAGGAAATCTTGAGGAAAAATACAATATTTGGTAGATTGAGTGGGCTTTGGTCCCGAAGAAAGGTCTTGGGAGTTTACGGACGACGTTCATGCGCCAATTTGGGTGGCTAAGTTTCATAGGAAAAATCCAAGTACGCCAGGCCCTGGGGTCAGGGCTTGAGAAGGGGGTACTGTCAGGTTCACTTGTCTCTTGAGATGGATGTGCTGTAATTTATAGTAATTCTTTGTTTATTTAACTACTTGCACAATTCATACACAGTTCAGATTAAAACTTACCTTAACTTCCATTGTTCAGAACGAGAGTTCCCCAAGCCATCATGGTGGTGAGCAGGCAGAGTCCTGATTGGATGAGAACATTCCGCAAGATGATTGGAGGCGGCTTGGAAACAGAAAGAGAGCTCCAAACTGCCTTTCATTGTCCTCACTTTAACAGGAAGGTCCTGTTTTTTGTATCTCTTGAAGTAGGCCCCATTTTAATCTTTGAATTCAGCCCAGGTCGGTGAAGAGGCAGGTTGGAGTCTAGATCGACGAGGGACAAGACAAGCGGAGATCTGGTGGGAGCGCAGCGCTCCGATTTCTAGAGAAAATTCCTTATACAAATCTACTGAAGAAGTAATCTGCATTTCTGAGAAGTTAAGAAGTGACTGCAAGTTTATTTTGAATCTCTTAGCTAGTTTAGGTATTTAGTCTGTTAGTTTTAAATGCCAAGAAAGCAACCTTTGTGAGTCCAAGTTGGGAGCAGTGTTCTGCAAGGAACTGTAATTTTAAGTTGACAGTAGTAAAACCAGTCACACTTGTAAGCGTTGATTTTCTCTCTGAAGGAAACTCTAGATTAATCCGCATGAACATTAAATGCTGTTAAGAAAGACTGCTGTCGGGGAAAAAGACATTGATAATAATATGGACATGCTACGGCAGACCTTTCCTTTATTTGCTGCCGCTCGCGTGCATGTCACTGACAGTGTAATGATCGCTAGCACCTGGCAGTGATTTATAACACGAAAGTAAGCCTCAGACTGCATCTCACTGCGCATGCGCTCAGGATGACCAGTGGTTTCTCAGGAAGAGAGTCAAGCGCAGCTTTCTCTCATATCCTGGACAGGAGTCTAGGCGTTAGAAGGTAATATTCCTTGAAGAATGCAATAGAGGAGATAAAAATAAAGAGCACTGATTACTTAACGACTCATTCCAAGAGAGATAAGTCTAGCACAATAGACTCAAGCTATCTGCTGCTTGTTTGTTACTGAGGGTTTGAGTAGTCTAGGAGCACATTTGCCCAGGAGAGTCATTCCAGAAGAACAGTTTTCTAGGCTGCCTCCATCTAGCAAATCAACAGACATGTTTCCAGACTGTGGGATGGTATAGAATTAGTTTGAACAGCTATTCCAAAGGAAACCTCTCATAAGGAAAAGGTTGTTAAGGTTCTATTTGGAGCTTCTGAAATAAAACTCGCTTACCAGCTTTGAAGGGAAGCACAACAGGAATAGAAAAGTACAGGGGAATTCAGGTGGGGTGTTTTGATTAGGAAGGTATTCATCTTTTGTTTTCTCATACTCTGCAGGTGCTCGGCTGGTTGGGGAGAGAGTAACCTGTGTTCTGTTTTTTGTTTTATCTACTTTCCCTTTGAGGTGTAGAGACTTCTATTGTTACAATCAGTAGTTGTCAGCACATCTTAGAGGGACTGTGGGGCTCAGCAGCTCCCGCGGATCAAGATTCAGGACCGGACAGAATGAAAGGCCAAATAGTAAAATCTGCCTGAGTTGCTGAGCCCACCTAGAGAATATGGCTGAATTGGGGGAATTAATTAGGGAACTGAGGGATGAGCTTTGGGTTTCCCATCAGGAGAATGCAAAATTAAGTACGAGGGTAGAGGAGTTGGAGGAAGCAGTGTCTCAGATACACGTCTCTTTAAGGCAGCCTAGTTTGGAGGCAGGCGATCTTCAAGAGCAACCTCCTATGTTGATTAGGGAAGAACCTTAGTTTAGGGGAAGGGTGGACAGGGAAATGGAGGTGTCAGCAGTAGCTGTTCCTTTAGCCCCTCCTGAGCGTTTTAGTGGGGACACAAAAAGGTTTTAAATGTTCTTAACTCGATGTGAGTTACACTTCCTCTATAGGGCTGGAAGTTTCCTGACTGAGGAAGCGAGGGTATCGTTTGTTTTTTCATATCTGACTGGGGAAGCTGCTGCATGGTCAGTATTATTAGTTAGCCAGAAGAATCCACTTTTAAAGAGTTGTGCTCAATTTCAGATGGAATTTAAGAACATTTTGGGAGAAGGCAGTTCATAACCGGACAGCTGCTCTCCTGGACGAGAGTAATTCTGGATATGAGCGCCTGGGGACCAATTCCGTTGGTGACGGTGCACGGTACAAATACCTTTAAAATTTAACATATCTCCCACTCAACCCCTGTTCAAGACCTAACTAAGTATAGCTTGTGACTTATTTGATGACATTCTGGCCCAGAGCAAGAGATGGCTTTTGTACTAATCTGAATGAGTAAAACATTTTTGCAAAATGAATCTCTACATGGTTCTCCCTGGCATACGTACCCAGTTCTTTAATGAATTTTGACATGCCTATATATGTATGGTCCAAGACGACCAAATCATCCACGCACATGAGAGAAACCACATGCACTTTATCTAACTCAGGGGGACAATGGGCTTTTCTTCTCAGTCTTTCCGAGAGGTCGGCAATATACAGATTGAACAAAAGGGGAGCAAAGAGACATCTTTGTTTTACCCCCCTGGTGGTATTGATCCAATCTGTAAAATTGCTGACTCCATCCAGCCTAACTGCACCTTTTTACCTGTGTGCAATAGTATTACGATCTGAAGAAAAAATGCCGGACAGCCTAACCTCTCGCGTTTACTCCAAAGCCTTTCCCAATGTATCTTGTCGAAGGCAGCCCGGACTTAAAAAAAAGTAACATAAAGACCCGGACTGCCTGCCTGCACTGGCTCTTCCCATCAGGCTGTCCACCAACGCAAATTGTGAGTGGTCGACCATCCCGGTCAGAAGCCTGTTTGGAAGTCGTCCAGAATGTGGGTGGCATCTACCCACTTCTGCAAGTTACAGAGAACAAAGGATGCAAAAATCTTCTTGGTCACGTACAGCATGGATAGTAGTCGATAGTTAGCTGGTAGAGTGCAACATTTCTCCAGGACTCTGGTTTCGTTTGCGACTGACAGACCATGTCAAATAATATCACCAGAAAAGAGGCACATGTTTCTGGTCCTTCTTGAAGACTATGCTGGCCAGTCCATTAGGGCCACTGACTTTAGAACATTTTAGCTTCCTAACAGCTTTGGAACTTTTTTGCTTCCCAATGGCCATCAAAATGCTATCACGATCCCACTCCAAGCTCAGGTCCATGTCAGACGTGACTTCCTCATGTGTAGACCCTTCGCCCCCTGACAGAGGGTCTTGACATCTGATGACTTTGAGGAACCTTTGGATCAAGGCTGGGAATATACTGTATCTTGTATTCATTGCTAAATGTCTAATACAGTCACCCTTATTCGTTCTCAGTCTAACGCATTAAAGACTCTTGGTTTTGAACTTTATGGCAACTTTGAATGTAAACCCACACCTTGCTGTGCATGCTCTGTAGGGACTATAAGGCTGCACCCTACCAGGAAACCTTCAGTTTTACCCTGACAATATTTGAGGGTGGGAGTGGCTATTGAACTTTCTACCTGTTAGGCCAATTCCAAGGGCCTGATCTTTCAGGTTGATGTCATGGAACACGCGTGGCCATGGTAATTTTTGGAGTAAATCTGGATCCTTGAATGCTCTTTTTTCCAAAGATAGCTTTATGCTCCAAGTGATGTGGCTGAAGTCAGCCTTTTATGCCGATGGCTACCCGTTGTTCCAAAAACCTGCAAGGAAGGACCCTTTTGGGTAGGCCCTATGGAGGCCTATTGATTGGCACAAAGAACTCAGTTGAACGCAAGATGTGTTGAGTGTGATAACAAATGTATTCTGGCAACTGACTTTGCAGTTCTCATCCTACCAAACACGTTCTCATTGTAAATGTATGTGATCCTACTTGTGCTGTCCATACAGGGGTTATTATGGATAACATTTCCAATCTGCTCATACAATGATATGAAGCTAATGGCAGTGCCATGGTGTTAATGTGCGGAGATTATAATGCTAGATGTATGGATAAAAGCTATATCACCACTTACCCTCATGTCACAGATAAATGTAAAATGCACCATACAGTCTCTAATAGTCAGGGATATCATTGGTTGGATTTTTGCATGATTAGGAGTTATCCATGTTGAACGGTAGAACTACGGGGATATACCAGGGAAGATCACATGGAGCAACGGTAAAACCAGTGCCGCCTTAGATTATTTGTTTATAACAGAAAGTCTTTTCAGAAAGTCGATTGGAGTGACCATGCTAGGACCATTTGCCATTCTATCCCTTCAGAGAGAGGGTGACCTCTACATAAATTGGAGACCTAGACATAAACAGTGCAGGGAACTGTGTTTTTTGGTCAGGTGCTAATCTGAATATGTTCTCTCGATTTTGGTCGGATGCCCAAGTAGATTATGTACCAGAGTTACGTAATTCAACTTGTGATGAAATTGAAAATGGGCTTCAACAATTAACAACTGAATATGTCTCAACACCTGGCCTTATGCTCCTCCCTAAGTTAATTTCAAGGGAATGTCCTTTGCCAGAAATGTTCGGTATCCCAAAAGATGGAAATGGAGAGAAATCAGAAGGGCAGTTTGTAATGAGCCTAGTAAGATTCTAATGGGAAAAATCATCACTGATGTCAAGTCTAGGTACAGAAACAGGGTGAAATGGTGGAACCGCTCAGCAAAAAAGGCACAGTCGCAAGGCATGTTTAAGATCTAGAAGAGCGGTTCCAACAGAACCATATGGCAGGCACTAAGAGGTCAGGAAGGCTCTCAGGTTACTAACCCCATTAGTGCTGAATGTTGCTCCGAATCCATCCGCTCTTCTCTGTCAGGGGGCAAAGGGGCTACACATGAGGAAGTCACGCATGACATGAAACGGAGATTGGACTGGATCGTGATATCATTTTGATGGCCATTGGGAAGCTAAAAAGTTCCAAAGCTGTTGGGAAGCTAAAATGTACTAAAGCCCCTGGCACTAATGGGCTGGCCAGCATTGTCTTAAAGAAGAACCCAGAAACATGGGCCTCATTTCTGGTGATATAATTTGACATGGTCTATCAGTCACAAATGAAACCAGAGTCCTGGAGAAATGTCGCACTCTACCAGCTATCGACTACTATCCATGCTAGACGTGACCGGGAAGATTTTTGCATCCTTTGTTCTCCGTAACTTGCAGCAGTGGGTAGATGCCACCCACATTCTGGACGACTTCCAAACAGGCTTTTGACCGGGATGGTCTACCACTCTCAATTTGCATTTGGTGAACAGCCTGATACGAAGAGCCAATGCCAGGCAGGCAGTCTGTGTCTTGATGTTACATTTTTTTAAATCCGAGCTACCTTTGACAAGATAAATCGGGAAAGATTTTGGATCAACTTAAGCAAGTCGGACCGATTTATGCAGTTCAGTTTCTTGGTTGACTTACGAGCAATTGTGAAACACTTGGCCTCCAAAGTTCTCGCATTTCCAGCATGGGCCCCTCCGCTCAAGGGGGAGGGGGTCAGTATGGGTCCCAAACCTTATAATGTGATCATCCAAAGACTCATTGGAGGTTAGTGATACTTTGTCTGTAGCCTCAACCAGTGAAGCAGCCTCCCCCACATTTTTGACTTCCACAGCAGTGTCTGTGGCCTTAACCAGCCAACTTATAGTTATTCCCTTGGATTTTGTGACATTCTCTTTATGACGGTTTGCCCTTTGCCGTTTTTTCTTGTACGTTTTATTAGGCTCAGAGATTCCGGTGGAATTTAGCAGATCTGCTTGAGGTGCCAACATTGGAATTGTATTCTTTGCCTCGCAAATCCTTTTCTGATTAGCATGCCTCCTCTGCTTGAGGGTAAGGTACAACTAAGAGATGTTTTACGAGTCGGAACCCCCTTCATTCAGACAAGAAGCTTCCATGGCCTCATGTATAGAGGGCAGTTTCTCCAGAGTAGGCACTGTTTTCAATGCAGCCGTTCGTGGGACTGTTGAGAGCTGCCGTTACAGGTGCCACCAAATCTCCCCTCAACTTCTCAATTCACTGGATTATCTTGCCATGAGCTTGCTGGGCTTCATTTATCCTACAACATAGGTGTAATAATATCTTCACGGCAAACTGCAGGGTGGACAGATTCAAAGCCATATCGACTGATTCGCCACATGCTGAAATGGCACCCTCAGATAGTGCAGAGGGAGGGTATATGTCTGGTGTAGTAGAGAGGCGCATATTAGGTTGAGTGGTGGGAATTAGAATTACACCTACTCCTACTTGCTTCTTTAGAGCCATCCACCCCTTGGGCACTTTGAACCCTAATTGCTGCCAAGCTCTGAAGAGAGTAGCACAGCTCGAGCAGGGAATTGTTGTCTATAGGGAGTGAATTTTCTTTACTCAATGGGAAACTCCCTGCCTCCATTGTCAGGGATGCTCCTGCTAATACAGATGATGGGACTTCTGTTCTACAGCCAGTGGTTCTGCAACAAAAAAAAGGAAGTGATCTTTCCCTGCTGATTACTGATAGCCAGACTCTCAGGTTGCCGTTGATCAAGAGTTTTGTGTGAGATGTTCAACAGAGTTTGTGAATATTCAGAGGTTTTGTTGTTTTACCATATGGTTTGTTCTTCCTTAGATTGTAGGTTTTTGTTTTTACTGTGACTTTTCCTGGCATGATTAATGCTCAAGGCCCAAGGGCTACTTCAATTGAACCCATAGAAACACCACAGAAACATCAGGGTATTTTGAAATGTTAATTATGCTACTTGCCACGGAAACACTTTGAAGGGCTCCCACACAACAGTTAGAAATGTTATCTCAATAGTACCAGCACCGGAAGCCTCAGAAGCCGAACTACCCAACTGCGACTTGTCCTCAAGACTTCCTAGAATGTGCGCACTGAGCGCACTGAGCGTGAGTCCTTCAGTTTATATGGAAATCAGAGCAGACAGGTGCTTTCAATCAGCAGGTACAAAGTAAAGCACGGGCAAATAGAACTTAGCAGAACGGCTCCTGCCAAACTGTGACTTGTGCTCATGAGGTCCCTGGGTACTAAAAAGAGGAAATATGGTGCACTGAGAGTCTGCGGAAAAAACATGGCTCAGCCGTTTGGCATAGCCAAATAAATTGAGGCAGATCCTTCTGTTTGTGAGTGTGGTACAAGATCTCGGAGAGTGGATCTGGTGGTTGATGGAGCCAGGTAAATTCAGACATACCCTCCAGTTTGTGAGCCATAGTACTATGACTCAGAGTAGCTCCACTGGTTGATAGAGCCAAATAAACCTAGGATGATGGGAAAACTAAAGATTTAGCCCAAATCTTTTCATTACCCTCCTGAGGTAAGTCCACTTGATGCAGTCGAATGTGTTGAGGGATGTGGAAACTGCTTGTGTGTGCGTATATCTTTGTATCAGCGTTTAGTGCTGTAGGATAGTAAGAAGAGCAGAGGCCAGGGTTTCTGTTTTTTCTATATGTCCTATGTATATGATGAACATAATGTATAGAAGGGGCAATAGTTGTTTTAAGAAAATCTTGAATAAAATGGAAGTGAACCAAACTGGGCCCTCTGCTATACTGTATGTGTATTTTATTTTGCATTTATTAAGTGCTTTACACCAAAGCGCTATACAGAATCACTTTTACAGTACAATTAAAACAAAACAACATCAATAGACAATATTAAGAATGAAGAGGATGATTTTTAAGGGCAGAACGAAACATTGGGTAAGAAGTTAAAGAACGAAGAGAGCAAGGCTGTGTATTCCAATAAAAAGGAGCAAACAAAGAAAAGGAACGAAAAGGAGACAGAGCGCAGGGAGGACCAGGTACAGATGAAAGAAAACGCGATTGAGGATGCAAAGATCGAGAAGGAAAGTAAAAGATACCAAAGATAAAAGATAAGAAGGAGACAAACCATAAAGAGATTTAAAAACCATACATAAAAATTGTAATTTAAGACGAGAGTGAAAAGAAAGCCATCCAAGTGAAAGCAGTGACAAAGAAATAGAATCACGAGGTGAGAGACAAAATAAAAGACGAACAAAAGAATTAAAAACAGATTTGAGAGTAGCTAATCATGAAACAGGAAGTTCAAATAGGGTGCACGAACAATAAAACAAACGAGAAAAGATGAGAGCAGAAATCAGGAGCTTAGTTGCTCCGAAAGTGAGAAAGGGCCTTGCAAATATTAAAGAGATGAAAATGACACGAACGTGAGAGGGAGTAGATATGAAAGGAAAAGGAGAGTTCAGTATCAAAGTAAAGGCCAAGGTTACGAGCAGTACAGGAAATAGGAAGTAGAGAAGGAGGACAGGAAATTGAGGCAAGAGGAGAAGGAGGGGAGGTGGTTATAGCAGGAAAGAAGAGGACTTCCGTCTTGGTGGAGTTTAGAACAAGCAAGTGGTCTGTCATCCAAGATTTAATGGCCAGAAGACAGGAGGTCAACGTGTCCTGCATAGAAGGAGTAAGAGAAGAAAAGGAAAGAAAAAGCTAAGTGTCATCAGGATAAAAGTAATGGGATATCCCATATTAAGAAATAATGGAGGCAAGAGGAGAGGTATAAAGAGAACAAAGAAAAGGCCCTAGCACAGAAACTTGGGAAACACCATGTAAAAGAGGCAGAGTATCAGAGAGTGTCCCAACCCAGGATCTCGAATATGTACAGTTAGACAGATAGGATCAAAACCCTAAAGAAGAGAGAGAAGTCAAGCGAACGGTATGATCCACAATGTCGAATTCAGCAGATAAGTAGAGTAAAATAAGAAGAGATGACTGTTTAGAGTAATGTGCAGGTAGTAAAGCATCACAGACTGAAAGGAGCGCAGATTCAGTATCGTGCAGGGAACGAAAACCAGATTTAAAGCATGGAAGAATGCAATTGACAGACGCAAAAGAAGAAACTTGAGAATAAACAAGATGTTCTAAGAGCTTAGAAAGATAAGAAAGGAGAGAAATAGGCCTAAAATTAGAACGAAGTGTAGAGTCCAAAGAAGGATTTTTCAAACTAGAGAGAATGAAGGCATGTTTAAAAGACGAGGGAAAGACTGAGGAGAGAATTAAAAAGAGAGGTAAGATAAGAAACCATAGAAGGGTAAACCTTAGGTATAAGGTCAGAAGGGGCAGCCGTAGGATGAGCACAAGCTAGCAAAGAAGTAGTATCAGAAATAGAAATCAGCGAAAAAGGATGACTAGACCGAAGAATTGAAATTGGGCTACCTAACATTAGTGGGCCTGCTTCCTCTAGGTAGGGGGCAATTCTGAAGGAATTTGCTGGGTTTTTGATCTTTTACTTCAACTGATGTATACAGGAAAGAGTAAAAATCTCACTCTAAGCAAGAGGCTCCTCTTTCTTACTGATCTCTTAGGTGTGATTCTTTCTAGGTCTAGCATTAAGCTTCCAAGCCAAGAATCAGCTGGCTTCGTTTCCATAGTCATAGTATTTTTACTTAGCCCACATCAAAGACATCCATTCTTTATTGGTGGAAATGTTTGTGACAGGTTCAAGATGACAACAATCTTTTTAGAATCATGTTACTCTGTACTTTCAAGAATAACCAGATCGTGAGATGGCTCAATACATTCCTTTGCTCTCCATCTCCTCACTCTGGAAGACTTCTATACTAATTTGCCTCTGATCGTGGCATTATATGTATCCCATTCAAGTGCTATCTTACCCTCCAGTTCTGCATTTTCTTCAGAGAAACAAGTCATATTTGCCTTTATGCCTTTCTCCAGAATAGGGCCTGTTATGAAGTCTATATTGAGTTTCGAGAGACTGGGTTTTTTCGGTAGGGGAAAAATCTGTCAGGCATGAGATGGGTGTGTGATCCGACCAGGCACTATTGCCTATCTCCACACTATGTGCCACTGATAATTAATTGGTGAAATCATTATGAGATAGTCAATACTAGAGCAGGTCCTATGCAAATGTAAATAAAAGTAAACTCTTCATCTCCAAGGTGGTAATCCTCCAAGAATCCAGTAACCCTGCATTTTTAATGACCTGCAGAAATTCCTTCCAGGCCAGGTGTACCTTCTATTTAATCCTACTGACTTATCTGAAGCTGCATCCATAAAAGGGTTACATGTCACCAGTGAGTATCAAAAAGACGCTAGCGAAAGCTATCATCTCCTTCCATTGCATGCTCATAGAAGGATTTCTGGTTATCACTAAGGGCGTAAATGGTCGCTATAGTGACCAAGTCCCTTTCTAGGCAACACAAGAGGAATACAAATCTGCCACCTTTATCTTCCCTACTGTTAAAGAAGCAAAGCAAATGTTGGCACTGATGAGACTTAGCTACCCACTTCCTCTTATCTTTAGTGTAAGCAAAAGATTGGAGTGGACAGTTTTGGAAGTCATCCACATAGTATCCAGTCTTAATAAGTGTGTTTCTTGCAGGCATTTTACATCTTTGTATGCACAGATTTATTAGTGGATCCCAACACCCCGTATGTTAAAGGTTACACATTGGAATTTAAGATTAAAAGAGCAGAGGCTCCCTCTACCCATGCATTAAAAACCTAATAGTTATTCCCAAATTTGTATCAATAGGTTGTACAACTAAACTAAGAGTAGAAACAATAACCCACCTCTCCTTGAATTACTTTCCCAACGGAGCATTAGAGACCCAGGAACAAACATTTGAAAGTAGGTAGGCACAGGTCACAGATTCTAAGGCATGTAAAGAGGGCAGGAGAGTTCAGGGAATCCATCCAAATGGTTCTAAACTCAAGAATAAGTTTAGAACCTCCTGAAGACTTCCATAGCGGGATAGCAACCTGCACCCACCCAAATCACAACACCTGCCATAATCCAAGTGAAGAGAATATCAGAACCAAGAGTAATACACCTATTGTGTGGTGCTTTGTAGATTATATCCCTCACCCATTGGATATCCAATCTCATGAATGCGATCCAGAGCTATTTCAGGAAACTGTCTGGAACATGGACAGCATCCTACCTCCAAGGTCATTACCCTCGGTTCTTAAACCCGTGAACTATGATATTTTTCTTACTGTGATGATTTGCAAGGTCCACTTGGTTGAACATAGGTCTATAGTTATTTAGATGCCTATATTTATATATCCAGGGAGGATAAATGCTGCCAACGTACATGCTACCAGTCTGCTGAGGCGGTTCCATCGTCTCCACCCGGGCAAGCCTGGGGGTACTCCCAGTATGAGGGGGCATACTGTCATGGCTCAGCGCCTCCCACGATGGTCCGTTTGGAAATGGTGGCGACATCGCCCTACTACGGCATACTCTGCTACCGGAACGTTTGCTGGGACAACCAAAATGGCCGCCACTGTACTTAGGCACCCCAGTCCCTTGTTTGTGTCGGTCGACTTGGAGTACCGTGTCATCGACTGGTGTCTGACCGAGGATCCCTGGCTTCCTGAAAAGCAGTGCAGAGGCAAGTCTCTGTGCGTCTCAACGCTACGGTTTTCACCACAACTCAGCGCTTGTTTATTCCTCTGCTCTGGCCGTCTGGCTGCTTGTTGCTTACCTCCTTTTTGCCCCTCGTACAACCTCTATCTTTCTCCTGCTCCTTCTTCCTACCTGGAGTCCTTGTCTCCTGTGCTGTTGGCACCAGCTGCGTCATTCTATTATCCCTCTTGTGATCTGGCATCGACCCTATCTTCCTCGAGTCATCTTCCTTGGACTTTGCTCCTCTCTTCAATTGGAACACCGGCACATCACTCTGCCGTTCACATCTAGTACTTCAAGTGAGGTTTTCCCCTGTTGGGGTTTTTTCCTCTTTTTGGGGGTACACACCGGTTGTCACTCCTCCGTTGCATTCTGCCAGACGGTGTGGCAACCCGAGAGGACCGCCCATTCCTGCAGGATTCCCGTCTACAGCTCAAATACAAAAACAAAGCTCTCCTGGGAAGTCGACTTCACAAACACAGGTGAGCTCGCGCCCTCACAGATTCTGTTTTTCCTTCCCAACAAGATGCTGTGTGCCCGATTCGGTTGCTGCCTTCCCAGCAAGACTCTCAACCATGAACCTGGCTCAACGCCGCCACCCTGTCCTTGCACTACTTCTCACCATTAACCAACCGTACATCACTTCCCAAATCTTCCTCTACCACCAGTGGTCTCAAATACTTCATCATACCTTTCTCAACTGTCCTTCTCACCTTTAGTATGGTTCCTTTGGGCATTGCCCTTTCCCTGACACAATTATTCCAGTCATACATTTCTTTGGCTTTAATTTGACCTTCCTTAACTCTCTTCTTAAACACATCCTCTACAACAACTTGCTTCTCACACCTATACTTATTCATCTATTGATCCATCCTGGGTGCAATTTTGAATTAGGAGGCCTCCTCCTACTCAATGCCCCAAAAGGTGACACTCCTGTAATTTGATGCAGAGCCGCCTGTACTGGACCGCTCTCTACATTACCGCATGCACCCAATCTCCTCCCGTTGCAAAAGCAATTCTTAACACATCCATCCACATTCTATTGAATATTTCCTACATGGCATTCCCTTTGAGTTTATACAGCGACGTTGTCGCATGCTGTAGACTATTCTCCCACAGGAACTCCATTTCCTTGGCTATAAACTGCAGCCCATTATCTGATACAATTTTCCGTGTAAAGCCTTCTCTCCAAAATATCGATTCCAAAAATCTCACGACCCTGCGTGCACTGATGTCCTTGACCACGTGCACTTTAGGCCATTTCAATAACATATCCACTGTTACAATCACATTGATGTCCTGACATCAGTTCAGAGCAGTGGGGCACAATATGTCTACAGCCACTGCGTCCCATACCAAATTGGGTGGCTCCACCACACACACTGGCAGTAGCCTCGGCAATCAGCACCTTGTTGCCATCTCAACATCCTTCACACTCCTTCAACATTCCCTCTTTATCATCATCATTTCCCGGCCACCAGTATTCCTGTCAAATCATCCCCTTTGTTTTGCAGATTTCCAGATGTCCTTCGTGTACCACTTTCATTCCACTTTCCCTTAGGCTTTAAGGCACCACCATGCGATAATCTCTCACCAACACTCCCTTATCCACGCTCAACTCATGTTTTATTCTTTATACCTTTGCAACACATCTCCCAGCTCCTCTGCCGGTCATCCTTTTTGCATGAACTTTATCACTGTCTGGTAAGGGTCGTCTTTGTCACAATGAACTGGCCAATTCTCTTAATTGCCAACCCAGATATACGCAAACACCTCTCCTTCCATTACACAGGAATTACCTTCCTCATCTTTAATGGCAATGCGCGATAAGACATATGCGACCATATTCAGTTCTCCCTTAATGTGACGTACTTCAAAATCTAATTCATGCATGCCTGTTATCCATCTTATTATCCTTCTTGACCCACCATCCAAACCTTTCCTATTAAAGATGCCCACCAAGGGCTTGTGATCCGTCACTATAAAGAACTTTCTTCCATACACAAGGTTTTTACACTTGTCTACTCCCCAGATGCATGGCAGAGCTTTCCTTTCAACTACAGAATATTGGCATTCTGCATCGCTGAGTGCACACAATGCAAAGGCCACAGTTTATATTTCATTCCCTCTCTGCTGCATGAGCACAGACCCCAATCCATTTTCACTAACATCCGTATATAAGAGCACCTCCCAATCCTCTTTGAACCCCTTAAGCATTGGGGCACTCGACAGACTCATCCTTATATCCTCAAATTCCTTTTGACATCTCTCACTCCACAAAAACCTCACACTTTTCTTTACAAGTTCTCTCATGGCCTTCTTTCTCTATGCCAAATCTTTTATGAATTTTCCTTAGAATTCAACTAGGCTCTAATATATGAATGTAACTTGGTCTTTCACTTCGGCAGCTTCATTTGTTCTATTGCCTGCACAGTAGCCAACTTGGGTTTGATGCCGTGACCCAACAACTCATGACCCAAATACTGGACGTTGTCCAATCTATATTGACAACTCTTCATTGAGATAGTTAAAACAGCTTCACACAGTCTTCTCAAAACCTCCTTCAACCTGGCATCATCTACTACCAAATCTTTTCCCCACGCCTGAATGTCGTCCTGATGACAAACTCCATCAAGATCCTTGAACACCCTACTCAACATCCATTGAAAAATACTTGAAGCTGATATTAGGCCGAATGGCATCCTCCTGCACCGATATAGACCAAATGGTATAATAAAAAGATGACAACTCAAGAGATGCAGGATGCAGGCAGACCTGATGGTAAGCCGCTCTTAGATCGATAGTGGAAAATATCCCTGCACCTGTCATTTCTGCCAACAAATCTATCATCGGCAGTGGGAATCTGTCCGGTACCACACACTTATTTGGCGCTAAGAGCTACACATAATCTCCTGCTATCATTTGGTTTTCGCACTGACACAAAGGGACTGACCCGCTCTGCTGCCTCTGCCTGCTCTATAATGCCCTTGCCCAGCATTCTCTTAAGTTCCTTCTCTATGTCTGCCCTTAAAGCCAAAGGTATTGCCCTAGCATTGGCCCTAACTGGCATGGCCCCTGGTTTCAATTTTATAAGATGCACAAATCCCTTCATGCATCCAGTCACTTTCTCATACACGCTTGGATACCATTGCCTCATGTCCACTTCCTCACAATCCATCTTAGTCATCTTCTCACCACTCTTTTGTACCACCAACCCCTGTGATGGATGCTCGGAATGCAAACTATTTCCTAAATCAGCTTGTGTGTACCAAGATAAAAATTACCACCTTTACTCATAACTCTCACAATGTGAGTTGTGCTATGCCCTTTAAATCCAAACTGCACCCCAAATTCTCAAACAATATCAATTGGCACCTCTCCATATGCGTGTTCCAACACAGTGGTTTTATGCAGATAGGATATGGCATTTATAACGCACCTATACACAAGTGTTTCAAGGCGCGACGAGGCAGGGGAGGGGAACAGAGGGAAGACAGACAATGATCTTACTAGGCCAGGTGACATTGAGATTGCGCAAGTGAAGGGGAGGGGGAGAAGGGGAGAAGTGCGAGGGGAAAAGGGGAGGGGAAGTGCAGTAAATAGGATAAACAGAAAATAAATAAAAGAATAATAATAAAAATAAATAAGAAGTGCGGCCAGCTAGTAGCAGGGGTAACTGCAGACATCAGGTGTCAAGTGCTGGTAGGGGGCTGTAGGGATACCGAAACAACCCCAGAGTGCATAGGTTGCCAGGGGGGGGCAGTGCTGGTGTGTAACTGGCGGGGAGGGTACCTGGGCCTGAGAACAGAGGGCAGCCAGGTGACCAGTGCAGTTACATTCTACTACAATTAAATGTATTTCTTCATGTGTCCATGTTTGTGAGAGTGTAATCTGCTCCACTGTCAATCAGAAGTTTCACTGGTACATTATTCGCCTCCATCTCAGCATGGGGTTTAATCCTTTTGGGACTTGCATCCACCACGTTCACCACACATATCGTCTTGCACATATTTCACGCTTCCAAACTTGGCCCACTGTTTGCAGCAATGGGCAAAATGCCCTTTTCTTCCATTAGCCAAATGATCCACATTTCCACACCAATAGCATTTTCTTGCATGCAGTTTCCCATCTATCTTCTTCTTAAATGTCCTCCCCTCCTCTTTCTGTCCTTTCGACTTTTCGTCTGAATCATACTTGTTCCCACTGACTTCACCGCCTCAGCATCAAGTTCTTTGATACAGGTCTCAGTGTGTACCACCATTTTCGCAATTTCCATTGCTCTCTCCAAGTAAATATCCATGCCATTATCAACTTCACGCATAACACTTCTCTCACTTTGTGATTACTACACTGTAGCATTAATTGGTCTTTTAGGTGTTCATCCCTGCAGTTTTTGTATAGCTAACCCACGAAGAGCGGCTATAAACTCCTCAACTGACTCAGTCTACCTCTGATCCCGAATGGCAAAGTGGTATCTGGTCAAAAACGTGTGCTCTTTCACAGTGAAATGCGTATCCAGCTTTGCCAAAGTTATTTCAAAAGCGCTCAACCCATCAGCATCAGCGGTCAGCAAATCAGGCAACATTCTGTTTATGGCTTGGCCCTCCTGGACTAACAATGATAAAGCAATGAGACTTTGTGGTCAGAAGCAAAATTGACCCCATACACACCATGCAGATACTTTAGGAACCCTTTCTTCGTATCACACCACTTTATGAGAAGCTCACTTGCCCTGGGTAGAAGCAGCACATGTCCTTGTATGTTCACTGTTGCAGGTTATATTCACCACCTTTGCACAGTTACAGTAAGCCACTGTCCCCTCACAGTAGCACTCAAGGGCCAGGTAAATTCACAAATCCTGTGTTCGCCTGAGGCCTAGCCTCAAAATGGATCCTTGCCTCCTTAGTTTAATAAAAGGTCCCACAAACTGCCTGACACTGGTATGGCTGCCGCACAGGCCAATGGGTGGCCTGATTTCAAGAAGGCCGGCCTGCCTCCACCAATAGTAGATGTCGCACACCTACCTCGCTTGACTCCTAGATGGTGCTCAGGACCATAACGTCCAAACCGACATAAGTGTCAGGCAGCGATGTCACCAAGTGCTCCCGTGGCACCTCCTCAAATTCCTGATCAACCGAAGACAACACACCCTGCACGGACAATGATCTACTGGGCCCCAGCACCGCTGCAGGTCACCAGCGCAGCCATATTAGGGCACAGGTGGTGGTCGCGCACAAAAGTTGAAGCTGTCTGCCACAACAGGAGCAGCAGGTGAGAGGGCACAGCTCTGGATCACTGCGGCTCCTCTATGCACAGTCTCCAAGGATGACGCCAAATATGGGAGGCCTCGATCATGGTATGCACCGGGGTAGCAGGTGTTCTGGAGCATTCCAAGTGCCAAATGGAATTGCCAATAAAAGATCTCAGACCCAAATAACTGGACTGACTCAAAGAATATGGCAAAATACTACTTTATTATCAGCTCAAATAAAGTGGGGCAACCTGATGAACAAACAGATTGGAGCTTACTCACTCATCTACATTTCAATTATACAAAGGCTTTATACCTTGATGTACGTCAGTTATGATGTCATCCTACGTGGAAAACAGTAAAAACCTATCGAAAGGAGGTATTAGTTAAGGGAACCTATATACTTATACTTTATTTAGGTGTTAGTAACATATGTGGCTGCTTCCTATCAGGTAGACGTGCCTTGAACTACCTCTTACTATGTACAATACAGATTATTAGCAGAATAACAGCAACGGATTAGCATCTGCAACAATGAGCCGCATCACTTTGTTTTTGGTGCGTGCGTACCTTCCACTTGACGTCTAGAAAGATTTCCTAGCCTCTTTTACTGAAAGAGTGACATCGGGGTATTGTAAAGAATCTGGGCTATTTGTTCCATCTCCCAAGGGGGTAGCCACCCGCTTTGAGCCTAGGGAGGGGAGCCCGCTCAGTCAAACCCTACCTAGGGGTTTGTGCAAGCGGGACCTCACTGGGATTGACTCCCCTCTTGGAGACAAGGACTACCATTCCAGCAAGGAACTCCCTGTTCAGAACAAGCTGTCTGACTACATGGGAATCACATAGACTGCTGTTAACCCTGCTTTGAATTTACGGAATAGTGATATTTCTTTCTTTGACTTTAGGTAATGCTGGACTCCGCCAGAATGGCACAAAGAAGAAAGAAACACCCTTTTTGTTTATGGTGATGTACAAAAACTCACAAGCAACTATCAATGCAAGAGAGTGAATCCTATGCAGAGGAGAGTCTGATGGGAAGATGTCCTAGAGGGGCAGAGCCATGCTAGATCACAGAGCCAGCCTCTGGGTGGAGAGTAAACGAAACGCTTGCAGGATGCCGGAAGGCTGGCATCCTGACTGGCAAAGAAGCCTGGCTCAAGAAGGAGACGGGTGCAGTAAAGTGACCGTCTCGTCTGGTGGCGCGACAACATGGAAACCATGGTGGGCCTGTAGCCCATTAACTGATGCCTAGACTAGAGTGCAGCGAAGAGACTGGAACCCGAGCTCCGTACGCAAAGTGCATTAGCTGCGAAGCCGAGCTGCAGAAGGGAAGCGAATTCTGTGAAAGAGGTAACACAATTGAGAGGGTTATGGGAGCCTGATAAACCTGAGCCCACAGACGCACTTCTGAAATCAAACTAAAACAATCATATCAGAGAGCCGGAGGGCTTTGGAGAGCCCTGAAAAACACAACATTAAGAGTCGAGCTTGGAGAAGCATCAAGGTTACAGGAGCAAGATCAACTTGAGCGGGCAGACGCCCTACTGAAATCTATGCAAACTCTCCAACTTTTTGTTTGATATTTCAATGACGACAATCGGAGAGGACCGACTGGTAGATGGCTTAATTATGTTGGTCTGGAGCATTTGCTCTACTCTTTTGATGAGAATGGTTTTATGGACCTCAGGTAGTCAATATGGTTTAAAATGTACTGCCTTACCTGCAGGGGTGCGAATATGGAATTGATCTATCAACTCAAGGAGATCTTGTTGTTGAGTGTTAGTAATATCGGAGGGAATTGGAGTGTTATTATCCACCTCTTCAGGTATTAAACAAAATAACACAGTGGCGTTAGACTCATAGATGTTCTCCTTCCTCTCCTTTAACCAGTTTACATGGTAGACCTGTATCTTCTGGCAACAGTCTGGTTGGGTGATTTCAGGCCCTGTTTTTCCCAATACCTCATGTGGCCCATGCCATTTAGAAATACGTTTGTTGTCTGAGGTAGGGAGAAGCACAAGGACTTTTTGCCTGAAGGAAAATTATCTAAGAGAGACCTTTATGTCATAAGACACCTTTTGTTGATTTTGGGCTCTACCAAGGTGGTCTTGTGCCAGAGATCAGACAGCTGTCATATGTTCATTTAACCTGGAGTCTGTCTGGGAGAGCTGCCTGGGAGAGTGGTATTGGGGCTTCTTCTCTTTCCTCCCATGTTTCTAAGAGCATATCCAAAACATCTCTGGCTTCTCGCCCATAGAATAATTTGAAGGGTGAGAAACCAGGGGAGGCTTGAAGAGTTTTTCTTATGGCAAACAAGGCCCATGGAATCATTTGATCCCAGTTGGTCCTGTCTTCGACTTATTTACTAAGAATGTTCTTAGGGGCTTGTTAAACCACTCAACTTAGACGTTCATTTGGGTATGATATATGGACGTCCTCAAGGTGGTTATATGAAGTTGCTCTTTTACTTCCCCCATGAGCTTACTCATAAAGGTGGCGAAGTGTGGCAGGAGTGTGTTTCTTGTGCAGACCTCTACACGACTTCAGTGCTTTTTCTAGCTCCATTGAGAAAGGAGGAGCATTTTTGCCAAAAACCCCTGCCAGACGCGGAGCGTCGCGGAGTGTGGCAGGAGTGTGTTTCTTGTGCAGACCTCTACACGACTTCAGTGCTTTTTCTAGCTCCATTGAGAAAGGCGGAGCATTTTTGCCAAAAGCCCCTGCGAGACGCGGAGCTTCGCGGAGTGTGGCAGGAGTGTGTTTCTTGTGCAGACCTCTACATGACTTCAGTGCTTTTTCTAGCTCCATTGAGAAAGGTGGAGCATTTTTGCCAAAAAGCCCTGCCAGACGCGGAGCGTCGCGGAGTGTGGCAGGAGTGTGTTTCTTGTGTTCCTTGGGTGCCGTGGAGTCGTGGTAGGCGCTGAGGAAGGCACCTCGTACATGGTGGTAAAGACTGGTATCCCGCTAACTCGAGCGCAATTACGATGAGCAGAGCGCTCAGAGATTATGGCTGGGAAAAGGCTTTGCCCACTCCTCAGCGAAGCAAGTTCTGCTTTTTCCCCTGCTGGTTCTCCCCGTCTTGCCCAGGACGCCGACTCTGCCTGCACCGAACTGATTAAGAAGCCCGAAGTAAGTAAAAGTACGGCGAGTCATGCGGGCAATGTGAATACTGTGAGGGTGGGGGCTGAAGGAGAAGGAGCGAGGGTGGGGGCTGAGGGAGAAGGAAAGAGCTCAGCGCCTGCTAGCAGCCACTGTAATGCAATGCAAGGGAGCGCTGCGTCTCCTTCTGTTCATGGCTTTGAACTCGGACTTGGACTCGGATGGGAAGTAGCCCACGAGGAAGCCGTGGACGTGCACACAAACACTCACGAGCACCATCCTCAAGCCCTGAGCTCGAATAAAGAAGGGCGTCTCCTACAGCCTGGGCACTGCAGTACATCATGCCTCTGTGCCTCACAATCCGAAAACGAAAATGAAAATGTTAATGATCACAGAGCTCAAAGAAGCAGGGATCACGTGTTAGGCTCTGCCAAATCATCTATCACAAGTGATGACACAAGTGAGGATTTGCCCTTAATGATATGGACAAAAGGTCCTATTACACTCGTAGGTGGGGCCAATACTCTCAATGATAATGTGCAGAATACAGGGACAGGGGCAAGGTATGAGGCACATGATGATAGAAACCCGAGGCCCCGGCCATCAAATATATTAAGTGAACCAATGTCAAATGTTGCCAATGCACTCTCGAAACCCGTGCTATGTACAAAGGATAAGGATAAGTACTTGACAGTACAGGATGCTTCTAAAAGCACAGAAAATAGCCCACAGCACAATACGAATCAGCTGGCTGTGCAACCTAAGGAGAACATAAATACGCTGAAATTGATGGCATGGAAGACCTTTGAAAAAACTGGGAAAATTGCTTCAGTATCTGCAACTTTGGCTTTGCAAAAACAGCAAAGAGGTGAAGTTGGGAGCTCTCTCCCCAGGCTGAAGGAGGGCAGCATTCACCTGCCTGCACTGCCGGCCCTACCCCACAAGCTTCAGGACTGTGACGCAATAAAAAGCCAAGCAACCACAGGGTCAACTGGTGAGAAGGGGTTGGTGGCATAAGACGAATCACACGACAAAAACCAAAGTCCGACCCCTTCACCACTGGGTACTGTTAATAGGTCGGAAGGCAATCTGGCTCAGCTCATTAGGTCTGAGACATTAGAACAATTATCACAAGAGAAAGAACAAAGTGATGGTGAAAAAAGAAACATGCTTTCAGACTCTGATGTGAGCCGCCCGCAGGATGTATTGCTAAATGAAAAAGCAATGGATGGTCAGTGGGTGACGGCTGCATCCTTGGACTTCCAACGAAATAAGACTGACAACAGTACAACACAATCGCGTCGAAATTCCATTGCAATAGCAGATCAAGTGATTTTTGAACTGTCACAGATGAATGCAAAGCTGGCATTTACGAGGTTGGACAAAACATCGCAACCAGTACCTCATGCGAAAATGCTAATGGATTTGAATCGAGTAAGGAGCACAAATATCCCTAGTGAGAACCAAGTGATGCAGAGATACCAAGAATCGCGAGAACATGACTTTTCGAAAAAGATACGAAAGGACGCCAGTTCTGAGAGTGAGTTCAGCCACTCGCAGAAGCGCTCCAAACGTGCTGAGTCTGTGAGGAATCAAGCTCTTAAAGCCTGCTATAAATTACAGGCCGAAGTATCGAGATACCCCCAGTCCGAGATAACTTCAAGCTCTACTACTACTGAATCCGAATCCGAGAGCTTAACTTCGCGCAAGAGGAAGGAGAAAGTCTCCTATCGTCAGCCACACAAAGCTCGTGAAATGGTAGAAACAGGTGTTACCGTGACTGAAAAAGTGGTGGATAGCTTAAAACCAATCTTAATGTCAGCAACAACAATCGCAGTGGCGCCTCTAACAAAACTATATGAGCAGCTAAACGATTCCTGCAAAGATCAAAATGGCTTCTCAGAATCAAATAATGCACTTATCAATATCCATTTTGAAAGAAGCTCTAAAAAGTATTGCTGAAGATAAACACTTGTTTGCCTAAGTCACAAAACAAGCCTTGAATGTCTTAAACAAAGAACACGATCGCAAAGCGAGTGCACGCAGACTACCAGGATTTGGGGAATCAGGCATAGCATCTCAAATACCGATCCAGATTGATCTCACAAATTCCCAACAGGCGTCAAGAATGCCAAGTAAAAATTTTGAGTTTCAGTGTCCAAACCCCAAAATAAGCGAAACAATTGACCCTTTACCAAAGATAGCGAGCATCGATCAAGGCTCGGCTGACAGTTCTCGTATTAACGAGTCTGTTCATGCCCCTAGCCCAAGTAGCACTCACAGTGGAAACGTACCAGATCCATTGCGGCCGATGATGTCGGTCAATGAGGCAAAGAAAATCCTCCAGAGCGTTTCCTCTTCCCCCCTAAAACAAACGCCACACGCTCAGCCTCTAACACCAAAGGATCACGAGCAAGAAAATGAAAAAGAAATCTCTCAGCTGAAGTCACCATCAAACAAGGACACATCGAATGAGCAGGACTGGTATGAGATCTTTGATAAACCACAGACCTCAAATCGAACAAAAGATAGTAAAAAGCTTGATGAACCAGCTACCAAATCAGGTAAATGCAAACGTAAAACAAAAAACATGGTTGCTCCTAAAAAATAAAAAACGCAAAAAACTCATCTAACTTTTTCAGAAACATAAAAGCGTCAAATGTGACAATTAACAATGCAGAGATGAGCAAGGAAGTACCCCTAAAGAGCACTCTAAAAGAGCAAAAGAAAAAAAGCTCTCAAAAGACGAACAAAGCTCGACCAAATCCAGAAATGGGCCAAGATGGCGATGTGTGTAGTGACGATGAATCTGCCACTGCAGACTTGATGAATTTGTCGACATACATCACTCCTGAGGATAATGTAGATGAATCTAAAAAGGACAACGCCGATTCGTATGAGAAAGAGCCCAGAAAAGAGCAGTCTATTGCCTTGAATGAGACTCCAAAGGATGCAAACAGGGCAAGAAGAGTCATAAGAATAATTGAATCGCCTACCAAAGAAACTGAAGTTGCTGAAACTGATCCTACGGGCGCAAGATCAGAGGAAAAAAGATTCTACACGATGGCTTTATCGAAAAAAGATCCCGTGTGTATCACGTCCCTCATGAATCCAGCACTTGCTAACTCATCAATGAATATAAAGCCAGCAAATGAAGTCTGCCCACAAGCAAGATTGAGAGCGCAAGGATTGTCTCAAGGGAAAACTGACATGTGTCAACCGACTGGGAATGGAAGAAATGCGGTGGCCAACGGCAAAGGTGCAACTCAGCGAGTCATGTCTGAGAGTCCGAGCTACAGAATTCTGATTGAAAGAATAGAGGTGAAAAAACACAACTCCCCGATAAACCGAAGTTTGATATTACAGCTCTTTAAAGTAATTCTGGCGCTCAGGGCGATGCAAAGTGCTGAAATCAAAAGAGTGGAATTTATTGACAAATCTGGTCAAGCAAGGGCATTGTTACACATCGACTCGCTGAAAATAGCTCAGCTTGTTATGATGTATGAAAGACTACTAATGGACGAGTGGTTTCAAATATATGAAGTTGATAACACCTTAACATCCCCCTCTACATCTGTAACCAGTCCACATGCTAATCAATCAACCAGTAAAATGGTCAATGCAGAAGCAATCAACGCTCGCCATACTGAAACAGAGATCAAAAATTTAACCAGGGCAGAAGCTGAATTGAGTAGTGATCAGAAAACAAAAAAGATAGAAATCACTGTTGCAAACACACTGGCAGTTTCTTTGGCAACCGGAACTGTAAAACAAACAAACTTCAATACTGAAGAAGGAGGAAACTGGCCCTGGCTAGCAAAGGCCATAAACTCCACACATGAGAGCTAATGCCAAGACAACTGTACTCAAGCCGTTCTGGCAACTTGGAACACCAGAGGATATGCTCACTTGATAATTAGGCCTGAAGAAGAGCTTCGATCCTGTGATATAATATGTCTCCAGGAGACTTGGCTGTCCAACTGCCCCTATATAGAAGGTTTTGAGGTTGCCATGAATCCAGCAGTACTACTAAAAAAAGGACGTCCGATGTCAGGCCAGCTAATCTTAGTAAAGAGAACGAGTGGCTTCAGTATAAAAATAAATAGGAACCACTCTCCTAACATCCAGTATGTAAAGCTCGAAGCTGTTGGGTTGACAAATCGAATGACAAAGGAGGTACACATTTTTAATGTGTATTGGAATCATCTAGACGTCAATCAAAGAAACTGTCATCTGCTGCCGCCGAGACTGGCGGATACTTCCGCGGTATCGCTGGCAGTATGGGTTTAGAGACTGGTAGCCCTTTCTCTATTTTACAGCTCTAGCAGCCGTCCCAGTTCCCTCAGCGCAGAGCTCGCCGGGAGTATTTATTCCTCCTCCTCCCAGTGGACGCTGCGTTGCAACCCCTCTGGATAGCGTTCCCAGCTTCCGGCTTTACGCTGTTTGCTGACACTCCATCTGGATCGTCAGTGCTTTTGTTCTGTTACTAACTTTGTCCTCTGCACAAAGTTTTCTGTCTCTTCGTTACTTTGCTTCTTACCGGTTTCATTCCGGTTCCTTCGTCCAGGTCGCGTCTCTCTCCTTTGAGACCCGGTGCCTTTGCTCTTTCTGCTTTCTCCTCTCCGTTTACCCCGGGCTCCTCTCCAACTGGATTCCCAGTCTACTTCCTATTATTCAGCTTTCTCTTCTCTTACCTGAGTCCTTTACTTCCTGTGTCCTGCCCAGCTGCATTGGATATCAGCCACGCCTTCTGGCTTCACGTTTGCTACGGATCCCTGCCATTTTGAGTCCGCACCTCTTCCTGCTACATCCTTCATTTCTGTCTGCAACATCACTTCGGAAGTTCATACTTGGAGTCGGACAGAGTGCAGTTCGGCGACTGACAAGGGTTTTTTCTGCCGCTTGGCTTTTTCCCTTGTGTATCGGCTTGCTCCCGGGGAGGGAGCCACAGGCGTGCTGTTCCATCAGCGTTCACTATGGCTTCCCTCCGTGACAGGCAATTACCACCAAAAAAGGAGAAAGACTACCTCGCCAGGCGAAACCTGTCCAGCGAAGGCATCGACTCAAGTAGCTCAGTTGAGGAGAGTGTGGAAGCAAAGGGGGAAGTGGGAGAAAAAGGGTCACAGAAAGGACAGATTGCAACGCCGAAACATAACAAGATGTCGGCGGAGGAACAAGTTCAAGAGCTGTGGAAGGCTTTCCAGGCTATGTCTGTAGAGCTACAGGGAGTGGAGACAAAGAACGCTCTTCTCAAACAAATGGTATCAGCTAGAGAACATCCTACCGTGGAATTACCTCCCATGCCACTCTCCTCTGGAAACTTTGATGGTTCTCCCAAAAGGGTAAAGAATTCCTGGAGGCTTGTACCATCTATTTCACGTTTAGACCCCGCACTTTCGCTACAGATCAGGCCAAGGTTGGATTCCTAATCTCAAATATGACTGGTAATGCGTTGGTGTGGGCAACTCCTTTGGTAACCAATGCAAATGCCATACTGGATGACTTTACGGGATTCCAGAACCTGCTTAAACAGACCTTCGAAAGACCCGAGTTGTCTTTGACCACTTGTGAGGAACTGTTGGACTTAAGACAAGGTTCTTTGGACTTCCTATCCTACATTTCTTCCTTCAAGACCTTGGCGGCTGGGGCAGGTTGGCCGGAAACCGCCCAGTACGCCATCTTTCGGAGGGGCTTAAGGGAGGAGATCAAAGACAAACTAGCCAGATCTCCACGTTCACCAACTTTTCCTGATCTACTCGCAGCCGCTTTCCACATAGAGTTTAGTTTTCAAGAAAGAAGATCTGAACGTCGCAAGCAACGCACTTCAGGATCTTTGGTGGACCCTCTTTCGCATCCTTCCCCTTCTTTCTCTCCTTCTAAGTCTTCAGACGAACCTATGCAAATTGGAGATACTAGGACACCCCTATCAGCAGCAGAAAGACAAAGACGGAGAGAAAAAGGACTATGTGCCTACTGTGGTTCGGATCAGCATCTCTTGAAAGACTGCATGGAGGTACCCAACAGGAAATCGGGAAACGACTTCCCTCGGCGCCAGTAGGGACAGGCATCCGAGGGTCATCAAGTTCCATTTCTCGTCCCTACATTTCTCTCTCAGTGTCAGCTCCGGATTATCAAGAAGATTCAACACTAATGGTTCTGTCCGTGGCCCTCAAAGTGGAGGGTAAGCAAGTTGTGTCTTTAGCCCTGTTGGACTGCAGAGCTGCAGGCAACTTAGTTGATACCTTGTGTGCTGATAAAGTAGGCCTACGCAGGATCGCCCGTCAAGAAGACAAACAGGTCGAAGGTGTAGATGGATCCCCTTTGTCCTCCGGTTTAATCACTCATTCCACGGAGGATCTGTTCTTAACTATCAACCATCACACTGAGATGCTGAAGTTCGACATCATACGAGCAGCCCATTTCCCCATAATTCTTGGGATTCCTTGGCTCCGGAGACGCAATCCTCGTATTGATTGGACGAACAACCAGTTGAGCTTTTCTTCTACCTACTGTACTACCAATTGCCTTCCCTTAAGGGATCGGTGTGATTTACAGTCTGTAACAATCATTCCGGATACCCATCTTGGAGTGCATGCGCGACCCCGATTCTGCTCACCTTTTTAAGAAGTGTTTCAAGAGAATCATCACGCCAGATTCCCCCACACCGACCAGAGGACTGCACCATTGACATAGAGACTAACGCTTTAGTACCATTTGGAAGAATGTTCTCCCTCACACTGTCAGAGAAAAAGGTACTAAGAGGTTATCTGGATACCAGCTTGAAGAATGGCCTCATTCAGCCCTCAAAATTCCCCGCTGGGGCTTCTTTGTTCTTCATTAAGAAGAGAGGTACTGACGAGCTTAGACCCTGTATAGATTACAGGGGTCTAAACAAGGTCACCATCCGGGATCGCTATCCGATGCCTCTCATCACAGACATCATTGAAGCAGTCCAGGGGGCTAAGGTGTTGTAATAACCTTATAACAATAAAGCACTCGAAAGCAGATTATCTTTTGGCAATTGTGAATGACACCTACCTTCTCTTCAGTCAGCCCTCTCGGGATAGAAGCTAGAGGGAATTACCTGAAAACCCCTCTCAAACCCAGCCAAAAGTCTAGGCTGGAGTGGAATCTCCAGGGGAAAACCCAAACGGAAAAAACCCTGTGATGTGCTGCTGGGGAGCGTGGATTCCTACAACGACTGCTGAAGGATCACGCCTTTTGGAATGAGGTCTGTAGTCTTATCAGGTAGGATTCTGAGTGAGAAGAGTAGAGGTAAAGGTAAGTATGGGTCCAGATTTCCAATTCAGAAGGAGGGGAGTATAAGAGAAGGAGGCTTACCCTGACAGACCTATTCTCTTTTAGGCTTCTGTATTTCAATCTGATGGGAAATGCAGGCCTGTAGCCTATTGCCAAATATAACAGATTAGGGAACGTTTAAGATACAGTTCAGAATGGAAGTCATAGGAATTGGAATGAATCTTACCCACAGGAATTAGCCCCAGGGAGGTATGTGTAAGCGCAGAATAAGAGGCTAACACAAGTAGAAACCGAAGGTAGAATGGAAGGTCTAATGTTGCGTCCTAATGGGCGTTAATACAAAAACTAGATTAGAAGAAAGAGAGACCTCCACGAGAATGCCGGACTCAATGCTAGAAGGTGAGGAATCACTACCGGTAAACGTAGCTGTGAAAACAGGAAGGTATCGTCTACTCGATCCGGAGGGCAAGGATAGCCATGGAGATTTCTACGAGTTCAGAACAAAGGAAGAAGTAAGTGAAAGTGAAAGTTGGATTCAGTAGTCAGGCTAACTATGATAGCTGAATTTAGATAGGTAGGAGAGAGCGAACTCACGATGCGCAGCGCGACTCTAAGGAGAGAAGCAACGTGTAGGACCGAAGCTCCAGCTGCCGGATATTCCTTCCCGGAAGTCGGGGGCGGGGCTACCCGCGTGGTCCGGTGAATGCGAACAACTGGTGCGCTGCTTGCAGTCTCGGGTACCTTCATGTTGGGAGTCCCGATCCCAAGTCGAACAGCGGGAAGTGAAACCTGGCGATGAGAAGCAGCGGGGTCCAAGTGGACAGCTGTAACAGTATGCCCTCTCTTAAAGTCACTACCCCCTTGTTTACCAGGGTGATTCTTGTGAAATTGTCATGATCTCTGCTTCCAAAAGGTCAGGGTTTTCCCAACTCCCTTGGAAGCAGATCCATAACCCAGGTTCCGAGTGCCAACCAGTCCCAATTGGGACCTTTTGGACCCAGTCCTGGCGCCAGTGGCACCAGGCTCATAAATATGCCCAGTCCCAGCGCTGGAAGCGCCGGGCTCATAATGCTTGGGTGGACTTACCTGCAGCAGACCATGCTGCTTACTTGCCTGCCAGTTGAGCCTCTGATCCTCTTCTGTTTGGAACTACTTTTCCTGTTGGGTGGGGCAGGAGCCACTCCCTAGATTCAGAACACTGGAACTCTTCTGGAAAGCAGGAACTCTTTTCTTACCTAGGCGTGGCTGTGGAAGGAGACACCTAAGCACTACAGGAGGCTATTTAAACCACACCCGATGGATGAATCTTGCTTTGCGTTATTCTGCATCCTCTGCAGCAGAACGTTCATCGTGTCTTCTGCATCTGATCCTGGGCCTAAGGAAAAAGGCTTACCATCCTGAATCCAGTCTTCAGCAACACCTATAAAGACAAGAAAGAACAGGTTAGCATTACGGTCTTCAGTGACAGCTCTTCACTTACCTGATCCATCGGCTGTCACCAACACCTCGCGCTGCATTCCGGCATCTGAAAGACAAAGGCTTACCTACTCTTCGTGCGCTCCGGAGGTCTTCACACTGCATTCCGGCATCTGAAAGACAAAAGCTTACCAACTCTTCGCACGCTCCGGAGGCCTTCGGCGCTGCATCCCGCATCTGAAAGACAAAACAAGGTGCGTTTAAAGACATTGGGGAACTTTAATACTCACGTGCCATTACTCCTTTCCACATCTAACCCAGTGGGTATTCCGGCACCCTGCAGCCGCTCCGAACTTGTACCTGCAAAATAAAAAGACAGTTAGAGCGCATCGTGAAGCAGGCAACAAGCGCTTACTTACGTGCTTCCAGGCGCTTCTATTCATCACACGGGCTCCATCTTCAACTCACTTCAGCCCGTCATCCGCCATCGCCGGAACCCTGCAAAACAAGAAACATCATTACTAAAGACTTTAAAGACATTAGAATTACTCGAAACTTACCGTTCGTGCAGTAAACGACGGACAGCAGTCCTCTGAAGTCAAGAGGCCTGCTCCCCTTATCCAGTGAAGAAACTGGTTACAGCACCCTGCCTCGAGGCAGATGGAGAGCACGGCGTTCACTTACCTAAGACATCTTACCCTTCAAGTCCGACATACAGTGCACAGAGGTCCAGCCCAAAGAGCCAGCCGTGTGTTACACATCACCTTTGCAGATACGGTATACGCCCAGTCAAGACCGGCGCCTCTACGGGAATCAGGTGAGCGTTACAGAACGCAAAGCCTACCACAAAACTCCCGTCCAGGCGCTATGGAAACCTCGGATACCGACCAGCTAGCCCAGTTACTTGGGGAACTAAGGGCAGAAGTGCATGCAGCCCGTCAGGAAACGAACGCTCTAAGAAGGGAACTGATTATTTCCAAGGAGCGAACAGATGATCTCGCTAGACAATTGCTACAGTCACAAGCCGGACAGACCCCGTTACCCGCATCTGGGGGAAATCTTCCTTCTACATCCTCTATGAATCCAGTGCAGATCAACCTACCTGGGAATGTACCTCTGGCTCCGCCCGAACGATTTTCTGGTGACCCAAAGAGGTTTGCAGTATTTATCAATCAGTGCCGGTTGCATTTCTTATGCCGGCCAGCAGCCTTTCCAACTGATCAAGCTAAAGTAGCTTTCGTGCTTTCGTACCTTAGTGGCAATGCGGCAGACTGGTCGATCCCTCTAGTAAATCAAGATGATCCGGTCCTCCATGATTTTCAAGCTTTTCAGCTCGGTATGGAAAAACTGTTCGCAAGACATTCACAGGGGCAGGCCTTGGACAATGAGCTTCTTTCGTTGCGACAAGGTAATCAAGACCTTTTGGCTTATATTGCGTCTTTCAACAGACTGATAGTGGAAACTCAATGGCCTGAGGACAAAAGGATTACGCTGTTTTATAGAGGTCTACATGGAGAGCTCAAAGATGTGTTAGCCCAAGTAGTGAATCCCCCACAAGATTGTTCGGACTATATAGACTTAGTCGTTCAAATAGATCACAGACTGCAGAACAGGAAGGCCGATCGTTCCAAGTTTGATGCTCGAGTATTTTCCAAACCGCCAACTCCTTCCAAAGGAGTAGACCCCGGGGAACCCATGCAAATAGGGGGTCTGAAAGGTCCTCTAACACAAAAGGAGCGGGAAAGGAGAAAACAGTTGCAATTATGCCTCTATTGCGGAAACTCAGGGCACTTTCTTCGAGACTGTCCGGTGAAACCTGCCAAGAAGGCAGTAGGAGCTGCAGTTACCAAAGTAACAAACTCTGAGCAGGGAAACGACCTCGCCCGACAAGAATAGAGGTCCTCTTGCCGAGCGTGAAAACCAGTTCCGTGACCTCGCATTTCGTGATACCTATGGTCCTCATTAGCCCTGATGATCCGGATCGATTACAAGCAATTGAAGCTTACGTCGACAGCGGTGCCATCGGCAATTATGTGGATCATGAAATGGTTTTGAGGATGAATCTAACTCTTTGTCCCAAGGCTGTAAAGGACGTCATTACTACGGTGGATGGTACGGAGATAGCCTCCGGGCCAGTAACGCATACCACTCAAGAGGTGACGCTAGTAAGTCAAGATGGACACCATGAGAAGATCGTGTTTGATGTGGTCAAGGCCCCTCAGTTTCAGATTATACTAGGAATACCTTGGTTAGAGAAACACAATCCTCTGATCGATTGGCGAGCAAGAACGGTCCAGTTTCCAGAATGTGTCTCTACTTGTCACCCTCCACCTGGTGTTGCACTGGCAGCAATTTCTTCAGAGACTCCCCAGTTACCTCCCGAATACCTAGAATACCAAGATGTTTTCCGGGAGGATCAGGCTAACTCTCTACCTCCTCATAGGTCTTATGACTGCCAGATAGACCTGATACCTGGATCTACTCCTCCTTGTAGTAGAATTTATGCCCTCACCGAGCCTGAGAACCTTCACCTTCGACAATACCTGGATCAATACCTGGCAAATGGGTTTATTCGTCCTTCCAAGTCCCCTGCTTCTTCAGCTTTGTTCTTCGTTCCAAAAAAGGAAGGAGACCTTAGAACTTGTATAGATTATCGCTCCCTGAACCAGATCACCGATAAGAATAGATATCCGTTACCTTTGATCCCTGAACTCCTGGACCAAGTCAGAAAAGCATGCATATATACAAAGCTGGATCTTAGAGGAGCTTACCACTTGGTACGAGTAAAAGAGGGCGATGAATGGAAGACGGCCTTCCGCACCAAGTATGGACTATTTGAATATCAGGTCATGCCCTTCGGACTTTGCAATGCCCCGGCCGCCTTTCAATATTTTATGAACGATGTCCTCAGAGAGCTCATAGATGTGTGTGTTGTTGTTTACATTGACGACATCCTCGTTTATTCTTCATCGGAATCTGAACATCGGAAACACGTGAAAATGGTCCTCGAAAGATTGCGTCAACACAAACTTTTCGCTAAGTTGGAAAAATGTGTTTTCAACGTGACTGAAGTTGAATTCTTGGGATTCATATTATCACCTGGCGGAGTGCGTATGGATTCAAAGAAGGTCGATGCAGTTCTCAAATGGCCATCACCATCCTCCGTAAAAGGTGTGCAAAGCATGTTAGGCTTCGCTAACTTTTACCGCAGGTTTATCCCCGAATTCTCTCGAATAGTCCAGCCCATCACTGCCTTGTTAAAGAAAAACAAACGTTTTGAATGGTCTACCGAGGCGGAAGAAGCTTTCCAGGATTTGAAGACTAAATTTATCTCTGCACCAATCTTAAAACACCCTCGCCCCGAACTCCCCTACATCGTGGAAACTGATGCTTCAAGCCTTGCCATGGGGGCAGTTCTATCACAAAAGGACCCGGTAACCAATCAGTTGCATCCCGTGGCATTTTGGTCCCGCAAATTTTCGCCTCCTGAAATCAATTACACGATTACTGACAAGGAACTTCTGGCTATCAAGTCTGCCTTTAAGGCTTGGCGGCATTATCTGCTGGGGGCCCGACACACCGTTACTGTGATTACGGATCACCGAAACCTGCAATATTTGAAAACCGCAAAAGCCCAATCCTCTAGACAACTCCGTTGGGCATTATTCTTTGCCGAGTTTGACTTCATAATTACCTATCGACCTGGTACAAAGAACGGTAAAGCTGATGCCCTTTCTCGGATGTGAGTGGAAGAACACTTGATAAACCCTAAACCTGTACCAATCATTCCCGAACAAAGAATTCTGGGTGTAATCGCCACAGAATCCATAGAGGAAGTTAAGGATAAGGCCAGGCAACTTGTAACTCCAGCAGACATACAGAATTGGCATCTGCAGGGAAAGGACTTTGCAGTAAAGGACAACTTATTGTATTTCCAAGAACGATTATACCTACCCAGCACAGATTTACAGAAAAAAGTAATCTCTTGTTATCATGATTCTTTAATGGAAGGACATCCCGGTATGGCCAAGACCTCAGAAAAGATCAAGCGCTACTTCTGGTGGCCGTCTTGGAAAAAAGATATCAGAGACTTTATAATGTCCTGTGGCGTATGCGCCCAAAACAAGAGTCAAAAGGAAAGACCAGCAGGCCTCTTACGCCCTATTGACATCCCACCTCGCCCTTGGCATACGCTTTCTATGGACTTCATCACCGATCTACCTCCATGCTCCGGATACAATACGATTCTAGTAATCGTGGACTTATTCTCCAAGATGGCGCATTTCATTCCGCTCAAAGGCTTGCCAACAGCAGCAACTCTGGCCCGAGAATTTCTCGAAAACATCGTCCGACTGCACGGTTTTCCTTCGGTTCTAATTTCGGATCGAGGTAGTCAATTTATTTCGCATTTTTGGCGAAGTTGCTGTCGGTCGGCTCAAATTGATGTGAGACTATCGACCAGTCACCACCCTCAGACCGACGGACAAACCGAGAGGACCAATCAAACTCTGGAACAGTATTTACGCTGCATGCTGCAACAAACTGAAAAAACTTGGAAAGACATCCTTTGGATAGCCGAATATGCCTACAATAACTCTGTCCATTCGGGAACTGGGAAAACCCCGTTTTTTCTTTTGTACGGCAGTCACCCTCGAACCTCGGAGTTGGATCCCCTCCAAGATCTTGAAACACCAGCAGTAGACTACCTGCATTCTACAATCACCCAAGCCTTTAAGGAAGCTGTTTCTCACCTTCAAAGGGCTAAAGAACAATACAAGAAAGGAGCAGATCAACATCGGAAGGAAGCCCCTCAATATCAAGTAGGGGATCAAGTCTGGTTATCCACCAAATATCTACCTCTAAAAGGGCCACGCACATTCAACCCAAGATACCTTGGTCCCTATTCCATCACTACCATAGTAAACCCAGTAGCGGTCAAGTTGGACTTGCCCCCGCACATGAAGATACATCCGGTCTTCCACGTCTCTCTATTAAAACCCGTGCAACCTCAAACCCGACTAACTAAATCTCCAAAACCTATCCTAGTTGATGGAGAACTCGAGTTTGAAGTCAAAAGCATTCTGGACTCCAAGATCTCCAAATCTAAACTATTTTACCTAATTGACTGGAAAGGCTACGGCCCCCAAGAGAGATCCTGGGAACCTGCTGAATATGTCCACGCTCCTCGCCTAATCAAAAGATTTCACCGAACATTTCCTGACAAGCCAAAACCCCCGGAGAAGCCCGGTTTGGGAGGGGCCTTGAGGGGGGGTACTGTCATGATCTCTGCTTCCAAAAGGTCAGGGTTTTCCCAACTCCCTTGGAAGCAGATCCATAACCCAGGTTCCGAGTGCCAACCAGTCCCAATTGGGACCTTTTGGACCCAGTCCTGGCGCCAGTGGCACCAGGCTCATAAATATGCCCAGTCCCAGCGCTGGAAGCGCCGGGCTCATAATGCTTGGGTGGACTTACCTGCAGCAGACCATGCTGCTTACTTGCCTGCCAGTTGAGCCTCTGATCCTCTTCTGTTTGGAACTACTTTTCCTGTTGGGTGGGGCAGGAGCCACTCCCTAGATTCAGAACACTGGAACTCTTCTGGAAAGCAGGAACTCTTTTCTTACCTAGGCGTGGCTGTGGAAGGAGACACCTAAGCACTACAGGAGGCTATTTAAACCACACCCGATGGATGAATCTTGCTTTGCGTTATTCTGCATCCTCTGCAGCAGAACGTTCATCGTGTCTTCTGCATCTGATCCTGGGCCTAAGGAAAAAGGCTTACCATCCTGAATCCAGTCTTCAGCAACACCTATAAAGACAAGAAAGAACAGGTTAGCATTACGGTCTTCAGTGACCGCTCTTCACTTACCTGATCCATCAGCTGTCACCAACGCCTCGCGCTGCATTCCGGCATCTGAAAGACAAAGGCTTACCTACTCTTCGTGCGCTCCGGAGGTCTTCACACTGCATTCCGGCATCTGAAAGACAAAAGCTTACCAACTCTTCGCACGCTCCGGAGGCCTTCGGCGCTGCATCCCGCATCTGAAAGACAAAACAAGGTGCGTTTAAAGACATTGGGGAACTTTAATACTCACGTGCCATTACTCCTTTCCACATCTAACCCAGTGGGTATTCCGGCACCCTGCAGCCGCTCCGAACTTGTACCTGCAAAATAAAAAGACAGTTAGAGCGCATCGTGAAGCAGGCAACAAGCGCTTACTTACGTGCTTCCAGGCGCTTCTATTCATCACACGGGCTCCATCTTTAACTCACTTCAGCCCGTCATCCGCCATCGCCGGAACTCTGCAAAACAAGAAACATCATTACTAAAGACTTTAAAGACATTAGAATTACTCGAAACTTACCGTTCGTGCAGTAAACGACGGACAGCAGTCCTCTGAAGTCAGGAGGCCTGCTCCCCTTATCCAGTGAAGAAACTGGTTACAGCACCCTGCCTCGAGGCAGATGGAGAGCACGGCGTTCACTTACCTAAGACATCTTACCCTTCAAGTCCGACATACAGTGCACAGAGGTCCAGCCCAAAGAGCCAGCCGTGTGTTACACATCACCTTTGCAGATACGGTATACGCCCAGTCAAGACCGGCGCCTCTACGGGAATCAGGTGAGCGTTACAGAAATAGTCTGATTAGTCGTGGAGCATGGATACTGGATTTAGATTCCCAAGTACGATCAGAAGGGGTGTAGCCCTTCCAATCCACTAAGTACTGTAATTTTCCACGGTGAATATGTGAATCACACAACTCAGAGACTTCGTACTCCGCATTGGTATCAAGCATAACTGGAGGGGGACGAGAAGACACCACCGGATGGAAATTACTTCTAATGTCAGGTTTTAGCTGAGAGACATGGAAGACCGGATGTATACGTGCCCAGGTCTTGGGAAGTTTCAGCTTAAAGGCTGCAGCTCCTATTGCCGAAATCACCCGAAAAGGGCCCATAAATTTAGGTGAGAATTTGGAAGGTCTAAGATGTCTAGGCAAAAATCGGGAAGATAACCAAACCAGATCTCCAGGTTGTATTACCGGAGCTTTAGATCGGAGGCGATCAGCCATCTTCTTTGTTCTTTCTTGAGCAGTCCCAAGTGCCTGAGAGGCTGCGTGTTGACCCTGGTGTATCTTCTCCAGGAGAACCTTCACATCCGGACATTTGTCATCCATAACCCTCTTGTCAGGAAATGAGGCAGGGTGAAATACATAGGAACAAAAGAAGGGAGAGGTTTTAATCGCTGAATGGTGTGCATTATTATAAGCGTATTCAGCCATTGGTAACAAACCCAACTAGTTGTCTTGTGCTGCTGATATATAACTCCGAAGGTATCCTTTTAGGGTCTGATTTAGTCTCTCGGTCTGACCGTTGGTTTGTGGGTGAAAACCGGAACTCAAAGCCCGGGTGATGCCCAAAATTCGACAGACCTGCTTCCAGTATCTGGACGTGTATTGGGAACCTCTATCCGAAATTATAGTCTCTGGTAGGCCATGAAGACAGAAGATACGGGAAATGAAGGTTCGAGCCATTTGAGCCGCTAAGGGAAGACCGGCGAATGTGAGAAAATGAGCCCGTTTGGTGAATGAATCAACACAACCATAATAGTTGAACATCCTTCGGAGATAGGGAGATCCACAATGAAGTCTGTTGAAATGATTTACCAAGGCCGTGTAGGTATTGGCATCTTTACCAGAGTTCCAAAGGGTGAATGTCTAGGGCTCTTATTTTGCAGACAAACAGGGCAAGACCTGACGTATGTGAATATATCATTCCGCATTAATGGCCACCAAAAGTATCAGGAGATTAATTTGCGGGTATTCACATTACCTCTATGTCCTGCGGATTTTGAATCGTGGCACATGGTTAGAACCTCCTTTTGTAAAGATTTAGTGGGTACATAGACCTGTTTCCCATGAAAATAGCAACCGTCCTTTTTAGACAGAAGATTCAACTCCTTCTTGGTCAGCCTCTTTAGGACAGAGGGTACAGAACTTAATACCAAGCGTTTGAGAAAATCTGTAGATTTATATTTCTTTTCAACGCTCAGGATACCGTGGGGAAAAATAGGTTCTGGTTTGACTGGACATTGAAAAGAGATCTCCTTTCGTGACAAGGCATCCGCTTGCAAATTGTTTCTTCCGGGAATGAAAGAGAATAAGATCCTGAAAGGAGAGAAAAAATGAGCCCAACTAGCCTGACCGCTGTTACAGGTCTGGGCATATTGGAGAATCCTTAAGTTTTGATGGTCGGTACAGACCTCTACAGGAAACTGTGCTCCCAGCAACAAGTGTCTCCACTCCTCGAAAGCCCTTTTGATCACCAATAGCTCCTTCTCGAGAACGGTATAATTCAATTCTGCTGGAGCGAGGGTTTTGGACAAATATGCAATGGGCCGTTCTAGCCCTTGATCATCTTCTTGTAGGAGAACAGCACCCAAGGCATACTGAGAGGCATCAGTTTCGAGAATGAAACGGCGTAATTGATCAGGCGTCATAAGTATGGGTGCTGATGTGAACTTTTTTTTAAGCTATCGAAAGCTTTTTGAGTTTCCTCATTCCAGACATATGGAACTCCTTTTTTCAAAAGGTTGGTTAAAGGCTGAGTAAGGGCTGAGAAATTAGGGATAAATAGACGATAAAAATTTGAGAATCCAATGAAACGTTGAATCTCTTTGATAGATCGAGGGTTAGCCCAATTCTGGACTGCCTTAACCTTGTCTGGATCCATTGCGATACCTTGAGCCGAAAGGATATAACCCAGATAGGTCACCTGCGACTGATGAAAGAAGCATTTCTCCAAATTGCAGAATAAGTGATTGCTCTGGAGTCTGTATAATACCTCTCGGACATGGGTTTGATGTTCAGAGGAATCCTTAGAAAAGATCAGGATATCATCCAGGTAGACGATGACAGTGTGTAATAGTAGATCTGAAAATAGGCGGTCCATAAATCGCTGGAAGACGGCCGGGGCATTGGACAATCCAAAAGGCATTACTTGGTATTGAAAATGGCCAAAAGGTGTCCGGAAAGCCGTCTTCCATTCGTCTCCCTTTCTAATCCTGATCAGATGATAAGCTCCCTTTAAATCCAGCTTTGTATAAATGTGGGCTCCTTTGACAGCCTCTAAGATATCAGGAATTAAAGCCATCGGATATCTGTCTGGAATAGTGATCTGGTTCAATCCCCTGAAATCTATACAGGGTCTGTGTTCAGAAGTATTCTTCTTGGACACAAAGAATAGAGAAGCGGCCGCTGGGGATGTAGATTCGGTTATGAGTCTGTTTCGTAAATTGAGGTCGAGGTATTCCCTAAGAGCAACCTTCTCGGAAGAGGAAAGTATGTACATCCTTCCGAAGGGTAAAGGCTGGTCTGGGATCAGATCAATTACACAATCATCTCTGCGATGAGGGGGAAGTAAAGAGTAATCGGAGGAGGAGAAGACCTCAGAAAATTCTTGGTACTCGAGAGGAAGACCGATTACAGAACCGATAATTGTGACTTGTCTGTTCTCCTCTAGTCGTGGATGACATATCGTGCAAGTTCTTCCTAGACAGTTATGGAGGCAAAACTCAGAACCCAAAAAGAGTGAACCTGCTGCCCAATTAATATAGGGATTATGTCTCCGTAACCAAGGCAGTCCTAGGATAACAGGGTAATGAGCAGTTCGTATCACATCCATGGTAATGACTTCCTCGTGAGTAGCGATAGACATAGCTAACGGACTGGTTTGGTTGACAATTGGCCCGGAGGTTAGAGGACTACCATCTACACTCTCCACCGGGATAGCTTTGCCTTTTGAAACTAAAGGTAACTGATGTTGTCTAGCCCAAATTTCATCAACAAAGTTTCCAGCTGCACCACTGTCTATAAGTGCCGGAATCTCGGTCATCTTCTGGGTACCAAATGAGAAAGTGATATGTAGAACCAACATTAGAGAGTGAGAATGCTGGCTCCCTTGTGAAGCTGGCATGTTCAAAGAGGAACCTAAAGACACATTAGGATCCCGGACCGCAGTTCCTCCTACGACCGGGAGTTGGCGTTTCCCGACCACTTTGGGGGAGTGATAGGACACTCCTGGACCGTGTGGGTATTCGAGCCACAATACATACACAATCCCTGAGTTCTTCTACGGGATCTCTCTTCAGGAGATAAAGGCCCTCGGGTGGCTGACCCCAACTGCATAGGTTCTTCATTAGAGCTTCCTCTTTGTGTAGAAGGGGCAGAGGAAAATGAACGAGTAGTGGGCTTTCCCTTGCGCCGTTCACTGCTCCGTTCCTTTATCCTATAGTCAATCTGCATGACTAAAGCGATAAATTTTGTCAATGACATGGGGCGTGGCACCCTAGACACTTCATCCTTTAGATCCTCAGATAAACCTCTCCGAAAAAGAGTAACCTGGGCATCATCTGACCAAGTAGATTCGCTGGCAATCTGTTTGAATCTAGTGATGTAGGTCAGGATGTCCTGATTACCTTGTCTGAGATCTAGTAGTTGTTCTTGAGCTGCTATTCGAATCTCCTGCCTGCCAAACATAGATCTGATGCTATTACAGAAGGCAGTATGCGAGTCTAATATGGCGTTATTGGTTGTGACCAAAGGAGTAGCCCAAGCTAAAGCAGGTCCCACCATCTGCGAAATCATATAACCTACTCTGTCCCGATCGGTATGAAAGAAGGCTGCTTTAAAAGCAAATTGGACTGCGCAGGCATCTAGAAATTCCTTTATTTTATGAGGATTGCCATTGAATTGACCCCCTGGAAGGGGACCAGGGGGAACTTCTGAGCAATGAGGAACCCTGCTCGCTGTTGCCTGTTGGGAAGCCAACTGCGCAGTCTGTTGCTGAGACTGCTGTTGAGCCTGCCGAAGATTAGCATTCTCTTGTTTCAGATTTTGCACCTCTGAAGTCAGAGATTGCACAGCAGCTATAAGTTGCTGGATCTGTTGATCCATCACGGAGGTAGTCCTTCACAAATGCCAGAGATAAGGATGATTCTCAAGGTCAGCTAGGCGTTGCTTACTGTAATAACCTTATAATAATAAAGCACTCGAAAGCAGATTATCTTTTGGCAATTGTGAATGACACCTACCTTCTCTTCAGTCAGCCCTCTCGGGATAGAAGCTAGAGGGAATTACCTGAAAACCCCTCTCAAACCCAGCCAAAAGTCTAGGCTGGAGTGGAATCTCCAGGGGAAACCCCAAAGGGAAAAAACCCCGTGATGTGCTGCTGGGGATCGTGGATTCCTGCAACAACTGCTGAAGGATCACGCCTTTTGGAATGTAGTCTGTAGTCTTATCAGGTAGGATTCTGAGTGAGAAGAGTAGAAGTAAAGGTAAGTATGGGTCCAGATTTCCAATTCAGAAGGAGGGGAGTATAAGAGAAGGAGGCTTACCCTGACAGACCTATTCTCTTTTAGGCTTCTGTATTTCAATCTGATGGGAAATGCAGACCTGTAGCCTATTGCCAAATATAACAGATTAGGGAACGTTTAAGATACAGTTCAGAATGGAAGTCATAGGAATTGGAATGAATCTTACCCACAGGAATTAGCCCCAGGGAGGTATGGGTAAGCGCAGAATAAGAGGCTAACACAATTAGAAACCAAAGGTAGAATGGAAGGTCTAATGTTGCGTCCTAATGGGCGTTAATACAAAAACTAGATTAGAAGAAAGAGAGACCTCCACGAGAATGCCGGACTCAATGCTAGAAGGTGAGGAATCACTACCGGTAAACGTAGCTGTGAAGACAGGAAGGTATTGTCTACTCGATCCGGAGGGCAAGGATAGCAATGGAGATTTCTACGAGTTCAGAACAAAGGAAGAAGTAAGTGAAAGTGAAAGTTGGATTCAGTAGTCAGGCTAACTATGATAGCTGAATTTAGATAGGTAGGAGAGAGAGAACTCACGATGCGCAGCGCGACTCTAAGGAGAGAAGCAACACATAGGACCGAAGCTCCAGCTGCCGGATATTCCTTCCATGAAAATCAGGGGCGGGGCTACCCGCGCGGTCCGGTGAACGCGAACAACTGGTGAGCTGCTCGCAGTCTCGGGTACCTCCATGTTGGGAGTCCCGAGTCGAACAGCGGGAAGTGAAACCTGGCGACGAGAAGCAGCGGGGTCCAAGTGGACAGCTGTAACAGGTGTTCACTAAACTCGATTTAAGGAATGCATACCATCTGCTACGCGTAGCCAAAGGCGATGAGTGGAAGACCGCCTTTCGCACTCCATTCGGATTATACGAATACCGGGTAATACCATTTGGCCTGGTGAACGCTCCCGCTGTATTTCAACGGTTTTCCGACATGATCACCATTTCTGTAATTATCTATCTGGACAACAGTCTCATGTTTTCCTCCAACATGGAAGAACATATTCCTCATGTCACTCAGGTTTTGGATCGTCTTCAAAGGAACCAACTTTTGGTCAAAGCCGAGAAGTGCATTTTTTTTTTTTAACAATTTGTTTTATTGACAACATACATATAAGGCTGAATGAAACGGACCGTTCCATCAGTAAGACACAAAAAATTAGAGAAACAGGTTGTCAGTTTTTCCAAAATTAACTCCCTTCCCACCCCCCTCCTCCCTCCCACCCTAACCCACGATTAACACACCACGTTTTGAGAGTTCACGAACAGTAATAGCTCTGGGGAGAACGGTTACTTGCCAAGTACCAATTAGACAAATCACTTGACACAGTGGGTTCAGCTTGAGAATTAAACAGAAGGATACAATCACAGTCTCAAGGAAGAATGGAGATAGGCATCTCGTGGAGGCAACCTAAAATACAATCTACAGGCGCATAGAAATACAATCCTCGTGGAGAAGAACTGCAGTCCATCATAGTGTCCGTCATAGTGTCATTAGTTATTGCGGTAAGCTTTTCATATATGAAGATCGACCTGAGTTTGCAGAGCCATTCCTCTTTGGACGGGGCCAGTACACTTTTCCACTTTTGGGCGAGCGCTAGCCTCCCCGCTCTCAACATGGCCCCAATGACCTTAGGGAACGCATTCAGTTCTGTCTCGGGTGCTGGTGTGCCCAGGAGGATTTCCAATGGCAGTAAGGTCGGGCAGAACCCCTCGATTTCCTTGATCCAGCTAAGTAGTTCCGACAAATAGACCTGAATGACTGGGCATTCCCACCACAAATGAAACCATGTGCCCCGTTGGAGACACCCTCTGGGGCAAAAGGGGGACACATCCCTAAACATTTTGGACAGGGTGGCCGGGGGGCGATGCCATGAATGGAGGATTTTGAAGTTATGTTCCATAGCAGCCATATACAGAGACCCCGTGAAAATGCATTTGAAAATCGCCCTCCACGTATGATCATCCAGAGGCATGCCCAGCCTGGTTTCCCAGATCTCCTTGAAGGGTTGCCTACCCTCCAGTTCAGCTGTAATCAAAACACCATAGAACCTAGATAGGGAGCCTCTCCGCATTGTGCTTATGGTCAGGATTGTCTCGAAAGGGGTGAGGGGGCGTTTGAGACGATTGGCCCAGCGAGGGTGGGTCAAGATCCCCTTCAAGCGTAGGTATTCGAAGACTGAGGGAGGGTTATTCGCCAATGCTTCGGTCAGTTTATCATATTCTATAAAACCCTCCTCACGGTACAATTGAGAGATTCTCTCCAGGCCCATGTCTGACCAAGATTGGGTGTCTCGGAATCCCTTGGATCCTAGATCAATAGGGGAGCCCCAAAGCGAAGTTAGGGGGGATGGCCAAGAGGATAGTCGTTTGTTAGCAGTGTTAGGCTTCCAAACCGCCCAGAGGGCCGCCAGAGTGGGATGAGTCCTAAGATGTGGGGGGAGAACGCCAGGGGGGGCCCACAAAAGGTCTCTAACTTTTCTCGGGTGGGCATGAATGTCCTCAATATATGTCCAATATGTCCCCATGTCATCCCTCATATGTTCCAACATTACTCGGAGCTGGGCTGCTTTATAGTAAAGCCTGAAGTCCGGGAGACCGAATCCACCCTCTGACTTTGGTAGGGTCAAAGTGGAAGTCTTGATTCTCGTCCTTTTGCCATTCCAGATAAATTGGAGGACCCGGGATTAGAGAACCTCAAAAAAGGCCTCGGGTATCACCACAGGGAGTGCCGCGAAGAGATAGAGGAGGCGGGGCAAGATATTCATCTTCACCGTAACCATGCGCCCCAGCCAAGAGAGTGTAAGGGGAGCCCATCGTTGAAGGTCGCTACTAACCTGAGCCAAGATCCCCGGGAAGTTGCAATGGTATAGTTGGGAGAGGTCTCTGGGGATGGTGGTGCCCAGGTATCTGGTGGATTCCCGCTCTATTCTTACCCCAAGTATTTCGGTGCTGCCCTCAATCTCATGTTCCCCTGGTCCCATGGGCATTACGCTAGATTTGGACGTATTTATCTTCAGTCCCGAGAAGGAGCCGAAGTGGTGTATGAGATCAAATAATCGTGGTAGGGAGACCCGGAGGTTGGTTAGGTAGCCCAGGATATCATCTGCGAACAGGGATAGTTTAAAGTCGCAGTCGCCACACCGTATCCCGTGATCTCTTGATCTGTCCTGACTGCTATAGCCAGGGGTTCCATCGCTACGGCATATAAAAGGGGAGAGAGGGGGCATCCCTGTCGGGTGCCCCTGGAAAGGGAAAACGGCTCTGAGGTGCCTCCGTTGACCAATACTCTCGCTAAAGGGCCGTTGTAAAGTGCTGCGATCCACCCACAGAAGTTGTCTCCCAACCCCATCTTGCGGAGAACTCTGCCCATGTAGGGCCACTCGACACGGTCGAAGGCCTTTTCTGAGTCTAACAAAAGAAGGTAGCCTTCCGCCTCCTGTCTTGAAGCTTCATGCATGAGATCGAGGGTTTTCCTAATGTTGTCTGATCCCTGGCGCCCCGTAACAAAACCCACCTGATCGCCATGTACTAGGGAGGGAAGGAGTTTCGCTAATCTATTTGCTAGGAGTTTAGCTAGAATTTTAACATCGGTGTTAAGAAGGGAGATGGGGCGATATGATTGCCATCCCGCGGGATCTTTTCCTTCCTTAGGGAGTACTACAATCAAAGCCGACATCATCGTGGGTGGGAGGGAGCCCTGATTCAGCGCGGCGTTGAACATCTTAGCCATGAATGGGGCAAGCGTGGACCTATATGTTTTATAAAACTTGACTGTGTAGCCATCGTCCCCTGGGGCTGTTCCGCTTTTCAGCGAGGATATGGTATCTATTATTTCTTGTGGGGTTATGGGCAGCTCCAATAACTCAGCTTTGTCGGGGTGGAGGCCCGGTATCGGGAGGGAGTCGAGAAAGCTGTCAACCTCGTTCCCGTCACCCACGTATTCCGAGCTATACAGCCTTTCATAATATCGCCTGAATTGTTCCGCGATTTTACTATCCCGCACTGTCGTGTCCCCCTCCGGGGTGCGGATGGAATTAACCCTTCTGCTGTTTCTGAACTCACGGAGCCTCCAAGCCAGTAGAGAGAAGTGCATTTTTGCAGTTCCTTCAGTACCATATCTAGGGTACATCTTATCAGCGGAGGGCATGGATCGCAACAAGGTTCAAGCTATTCTTGACTGGCCTGCCCCTACTTCAGTTCGAGAAGTACAAAGATTCCTTGGTTTATCCAATTTCTACAGACGATTCATACCAAACTTCTCTGAAGTGGTGTATCCCATTATCCGTCTACTCAAGAAGGATGCTCTCCCTTTTCACTGGTCAACTGAAGCTGAACGTAGCTTTTCCCTTCTCAAAGGACTCTTCTGTTCTGCCCCTATGCTATGGCATCCGGACCAGACATTACTGAAGTGGGAGAATGGAAGACCAGGCTCCCGTCCTTCACCTCTCGCGCTTGGCCTAAAGGGTCACGACCCAGACACCCGCCACGAGAAGAGTTTGCCCATCTACCAGACGACCAAATACCCTGGTACAGGAACATACGGATGTGTCCATCTGCCTGCCCAGCAGCCCGCCCTGTCCATGCCGACACCTGCGGCACGGACCAACTAGACTAAAACCTACACGTCGTTAGAGATGCCATGACGACCTAGCCAACGGTCAGCACACATGGAAAAAAATATACACACTGGACACTCCTGCACCAATCTACACGAAGAATATACTCAGTGCTATGACGTAGGCGACAGACATACTCACGGACGTGCATCTTTATTATTTTCCACATAGGCTTTCAAAATGCAGAAACGCAAGACGCATCATGAACTCATCTAAAAGAGCTTGCTCACGCTTCTCCTAAAACCAGTTGCCACAATGAGAAATATAATGAAGACACGATACTGGTCATAAGACAATATGGTACTGTAACCTAAAGCGCCTGTGCACCAAACGGCTCCACTTATACACCAGGCCTAAGTAGGCCGCAAGCAAGAGCTTCCATGGACGTTAAAAGAACAAGAGTCAGGTTGCTGATCCTGCAGAATGAGCCCGGCGAAGCAACCAGCCAAGGTCGCAATGTTGCCAATCCACATTCCGAGAGCAAACCATCAAAGGCACGATGTTATAACCTCGCACGCCGCACACCAACGTTAAAGTCACACCTGCAAATTAAACCAGGCACACAGTGGAAAAACAATATTAATTGTGCAGAATTATGCCTCAAACACGGTCCCACCTCACGTGACCAAGCCGAACCTGACAGGATGCCAAGCCCAGGAGGAAGAAAGCGTCTGGATCCCTCGTTACAAGACATAGGCAGATACAATTAAAAGGCTCAATGGACATCTGCGACAGTGGGAGTAGTCGGCCTTCCAGCTATGAATAAGTCCTCACATTGTCTGCACGTACCCATAGTGAAACATTGTTGCAAATGACAGGTACACCGAGAGCTGGGAACAGCGATGGTCCCAGGCTGGGAAGCTCGCGGGCGCACCAATCAGAACATGGGGCTCCTATCACTGACGCCATTAACTTTAACCAATCATCAGGGGTCTTCATGTAACAATTCTCATGTATCTAATTGTAGGGACAACCCAGATATATCACCTGACTAACCCTTGTCCACTAATATTGTTCTCTATACGTGTGCTATACTAACCCTACCACTCGAGCAACCAATTAAGAGTGGCGATAGGTTTTTTGCTAACTTTCCAAGGTGACGCAAGTAGCGCGTCATAATGAGGTAAAAAGGGCCTGCGAGCCTTACGATTGTGTGTGTGTCAGGACGGACGCGTACGCTCCTTGACCCATCCCTGCCGTTTTTGTCTAATAAACAGCAGAGTCACCTTGCTTCTTGCGTGTGTCTCATACTCTATCTCATCTGGGATATACGGGAGGAGTTGGGGCCTCCCTGCCCGGAGGTCTGCGGACGGCCCGGCCGACCCCGGCAGAATTTCCCCCCCGACAAGTTGGAGGCACTGCTGAGATCTGTTCAAGATCCGCCTTTTTATTTTTACTTTTTCCAGGCAAGCCCGCTGCGAGGAGGCCCGACGGCGCGGCCCCCTCTGCCGTTGCCCCCTTCTGAGGACTACAGGACCATCGCGGAGCTGCGAGAAGACCGGACAGCGCAATCCGGATATAGGCCCTCGGGAGCCGGTTGAGAAGTATCCCGCCCGCGGTTGGCGAGTGTCCAGACGTGGTCCAGACGAGGGGAGGTGACGAGCCGCTTGGAGGGGTGCACGCAGTCGAGCGGCCCCGCATCAAGAGAACTTGGTGAGCATGACACGCACAACAAGCAATGCGAAATTGTGAGGGAGGGGGGAGGAATTAAATAAGGGAGGAGGGAGGTGTTGCACAGGTGCGCGGCGAAGGTTTGACAATTTAGTATTGGCAATGGAATGAATGGTAGCCGAACGAGTGCGAGAGCAGTCGGCTACGTCACGCGAGAGAGGGGGGCGGAGCACGAAAACATCACGTGCGGCCGCTCGTAGAAACTGATTGGCCTAGGTCGCGACTACGTGTAAGGGTGGGTGTGTGTGGTTTCCTACGATTTGGCATTTATTGATCAATGAGTAGATGAGGATCCCTATTGTTCGAGCAAGAAACTCGATAGGTAGATGACGTTTCCCTGTAGGCGGTAGCTAGTTAGTTGCCCAATACGGAAGATAATTGGCTGGTTAAGCCCTCCTGTTGAGGGGTGTATCACACGCGAGGCGACGCAGCGTGTGCAGTCCGATTATATTATTGATTTGATTACCTTGTTCCAGGAGTGACAGGAAGACAGCTGTAGGGTTAACGGGGGTATATTGCAAGTGTATTTTGAACTTAAATAACATATGAAGAACTTACCAGTAGCTCGAAGAGATCGGTGACGTCACCAGTAGGGCTTTCATAGGATATCGCGAGCACAAGGCATCTTCGTTTTAAGAGTGGTGGGGAAGAGAACTGTGGTAAGGGAGTGGAAGCGGAGATAAACGGTAAATGAGTTGATCGGGGAAAGGTGAAACGGGGGACGTGGCTGCGCACGGAGAACGCCGGCCACGGCAAGTGTAAAAGGGGGAGGAGCACGTGAAAATAGGACGACTGTATAAGAGCGTCATAAGGGGTACGCAGTCGCAGGGGGCTACGTGCGCCTCGGCCGCAGGGGGCCGTAAGGGTGTTGTATAAAGAAAGAAAGACAGAAGGAAATATACAAATGTAAAATACCATATTTTTTATAATTTTCATTAGCGGATTGTCGTAAGTCCCCAAACTTACGGGGCCAGGTAAACAATATAAGGTTGTATATTGTAAACTGCTAGTGAGATAAACTGCTACCAGATAGGGGAAGGGTAACAAGTGGAGCGCTACTATGTCATACGGGACAGGGTTGGGAGGGTGGGGGAACACCCTCACTACCCCACTACAACACATATGCACAACACTGCCACCCCATAGGGAGAAACTAATTAAGTACAGCATAGAATGGACCCAGGGGACGGATAACAAAATGCTAACACCGTGGCCGCCTAATGGTAGCTTCGATTCATATGCCCAACATTCACTGCTAAACCATCTGCACAATACATACAAGGGGAAGAAGTTGGCAAACCATGTGGAGGTGTTTAACTTATGGAGGATGTTCCAGGGGTCCCGACCAGGACCAAATGGAATGTTCACTATGGGAGAAAAACCGGAAGAAAAAGAGATTAAGGAGGAAGGAGAGGATGGGAAAAGGGGCGTGAAAGCAGAAAGAACACGGGGAACGGAGGAGAAAAGAATAATAAATTAGATGACATAAAAAAGGAACCGAGCAACGAGATACCCATAACACAGGAAGTGAAAACAGAGGGAGGGGGGCTGTACCCTTTAAGAGAATTAGGAGAAATAGAAAGAGGACAGTTAAGGGCGGCTGAGGGATACTCGAACCCGGCATACAGCCCTCCACCATATGTGGCTCATAGGAAGATGCCAGTGGGGGAGGGGAGGACTGGAGAAGAGCAGACTGTGGAGATAGGAAATGATGAGTGGGTAGCTGCACAGATACTATTAAAATTACGAGGTTCACTAACTGGAGAAGAGAAGGAGGTAGTAAAGAAAACAGACGAGGATAGTGCCAGGGAGAGTGAAGTGAGGGGGGAAGAGCTATTACGGCAAAAGGAAGAGATTTTGGAGGAACGACTAGCGAAGCTAAGGGATGAGCAGAATGAATTGATCAAACAGCTCGAGAGGGAGGAGAGAGAGAGAGCGAGGAAAAGGAAAGAAGGTAAGAACGAATTGGAAAAAATAAGGGAACGGAATGAGGAGCAAAGGAGAGAAGCTGAAAGAGTAAAAGCAGCAGCAGAAAGGGTATCAAGAGTAGTGCTGCGAGAGAAGAAGAGGGAAGAAGAAGAAAAAGAAAAAGAAATGGCAATGTGGAAGAGGAGGTTACTATCTGAAACAACTAAGAAATATGAAGAAGGGAAGGTAATAGAGAGTATAGTAGAAAGAGAAAGGGTGAAATGGGAAAGGAAGAAAGAGGATGAAAGAATATTGGAACAGATGAGCAGTGAAGTGATGGAGGAATTAAAAAGGAAAAGGGAGGAAAATAGTAGGGAGATGGAGGAGAGAAGTGTAGGAGAAAGAGAAGATAGGAGTAGGGAGAGTGAAAGATGGGGGGATGTATATAGAAGCACAGAAGTAGCGACAACATCAGCACAAGGGGGAGCAGTTGGTAAAGGAGAAAAAGGAGAATTGGACCTAATAGACTTACAAACAGTAACAATAAAAGGGAAAAAGGCCGAGTGGGGGGTGCCGTTTATGACTGACTTTTGTAGTGAGGAAGAAGAAGGAGTGGAGAGGGAAGGAAGAAAAAGTGAAAGGGAAAGCTTAGACAAACTATACCTCACCAGAACCAACATAGACTCGCCATGGATCAGTAGGAGAAAGGATGAGCTGGAGAGAAGTGAGGAGGGAGAGCAAGGACTAGCGGAAAGACAGACACATGAAGCCACACCATCCCCATCCCCATCACGCCCTCCCCCATCGCACCCTACATGCTCAACCACCTCACGCTCGTTGCGCAAAATAAAACTCGCGCCCTTCACAGACGAACTGACACCCTATGCATGTCGGCTTAGAGACCTCCCTAGTCGCAGACAGGACAGACGAATACACATGCCCACATTAAATACAGGAAATGATGGAAGGAGGGGAAAAGATGGAGAAGAAAGAGTTACGAGCAGGGGTAATAAGGACGAAATTGAAGATGTAGAAGAAAGGGAAGAGGAGGAAGGGTGTGAGGACTCAATATTATGGAATATAAAGGGTGAAACGAGGCACAACTTAATGCCACTTTTGGAGAGGGGGGGAGTTAGACCACAGTATGTCCCTTGGAAGCATACAGATAAAGAAAATATAAAATGCAGGCTTCCATCATTAAGTGGAGGTGCGGGTAAGTGGATATATGAAATGGAAAAACACACCGCAGGACAAAACTGGCAGTAGGAGATGTAAAGGGCCTTTTGATATCAATATTAGGGGATAGAGCGGATGACATCTGGAAGAGAGCAGGATTCCATGGGGTAACAATAACAAACACATCGCATGATGGGGCACCATTCGCAAACTGCAGACATGCACTATGGCAGGCACTGAGGGTACGGTACCCAGACACATCAGACATAGGAGCAATTACCTCCCGCAAGATGCGTGAGAATGAAGATCCTGTTGATTATATCCAGGAGATCCAAGAGAAGTGGCGCATGGAAACTAGAGAGCAATGGGATAAAACACCAGCAATATTCTATCATATACTAGTACAAGGGCTCCCAGAAGGAGTTCAGAAACAACTAAAGAAAGTAGTGGGAATGGAAGCAAAACCATGGCCAGAAATACAACTGACGATAGTGCATCACTGCAGGACATGGCAAGGAAAAATGAAACAAAAGGAAGAGGACAGGAAAACGGAAGAGGCTAAACTAGTACAGAAAAAACTTACTAAATACACAATGGAAGGGGCACTAATAACTACGCCCACAACAATGGCCCAAAGCCCCACACAAGTAGTGGCTGCACAAGATTCCGCCCAAATACCACCTTCACAGACTATAACACAACAGGCGCCGCCACTGCAACCATACACAACCAACATGGGAGGAGGGTACCCAATGCAAGGAGCTGGGTATTATAATTATAACAGGGGGAGAGGAGGATTTATGAGAGGGAGAGGATACGGATATAACACCCAACAGCAGGTGGGAGGACTTAGAAATTCCTACCCCACAGGGCAACCAGTATACCAGGACAACACGGGGAGCTTCCCATGGCAGAGTAGGGAACCACTAGTGTGTTGGAGTTGTGGATTATTAGGACACATGTCACGCACGTGTAGAGTTAGGCCAGGAATACCATCATGGAGTGAACAGGGACAACCAAGGCCCTCACAAGAACAGCAGGGCCTACAACAACAGCAGACGTTGCAACAGGGAAATGAACAACAACAACAAATAACACAACAACAGCCACAGACATATCCACTGCCACAACAACAGGTAGTGACGACACAACAACCCCAAACACAACAAACACAATTGGGTAGGGTGACGGTCTTGGGACACAACCCTTACACAGGAAATGGCCAATCATTGTACCCTCAATAGGACAGCCCACAGACGGCCTTGGTGTGTCCCATCCTGTCAGTAACACCTAATAGTGCGGAGGAGCCACGCATAGAGGTAACGATAGGTGACAAAAAATTATCATTCCTTGTTGACACCGGGGCGACCCGGTCTTGCATAAGGGAAGGTAAATTTAAGATGTCAGGCGAAGCCATGAACACCCAAGGATTTTCTGGGGCTAGAGGGTTGGTTCCCTTTACTGATAACATTCCCTTATTTATTGGAGATTATGATCTGTCAGTTCCACTTTTATATTATAGTGCCTCACCAGTAAATATACTGGGGAGAGACATAATGAACAGGTTGAATATGACGATCTCCTTTACAGAGGACGGCATAATTTGCTCTACTCCAGGGATTAACATGCTCACAGCACGACAGATTATGCAAGCATACTGCGGACAGACAGCGATTAGGGCGGAGCCAGTAGATGGCGAACTATTCCAGTATGGAACAGATATGGCATTTGCATGGATGCCAGGGATAGAAGGGAAAATATGGAGGAGGCCAGCAGCCTATCTGTTCAGACCAGAAACACCTGTTAATGAACCAGAAGGAAAGGTGGTTCTATTGGACATTGAGAGCATTATTGCAACAGCTGATTATATTGCTGTGCATGCCCAAGACAAAGAAGGAAGAGCATGGAGGGCAGTGATAGCACTAGCAGAAGGATGTAGGCTAATCCAGGTGTCAGATGAGGAGCTGTTCTCAGAAGAAAAGGAGGAAGGTGAAATGGTGTTCATGATGAGTGTAGAAATATGGCTAAGAGTGGCTCACAAACAAGTAGCACAGAAACTTGTGATGGCACTTGAGGCACCGCATGCACCCCAGTCCCCTTCTTTAAGGAGGATATGTCAAAGGTACCCAAATCATTGTGGACTACTAGCCCTTATGACGTAGGGTGCATAAAAAGCATAGGGGGAGTAAGGATAAAATTGAAAAAAGGTGCAATACTCCCCAGAGTGAAACAGTACCCACTGTCAAAAGAGGCAGATGAGGGCATATATGAAACCATAACGGCCCTTATAAACAATGGCATATTGGTCCCCTCAGAATCACCATGCAACACGGCTGTGTACCCAGTGCGCAAGTCTAAAGGGGGGTCTTGGCGCTTCATACAGGATCTCAGGCCCTTGAACAACATAGTAGAAGCAGAATATCCCGTAGCAGCAAACCCGGCCACAATATTGTGTGGCATTCCAGCAGAAGCATCATGATTTACAGTGATCGACCTTAAAAATGCTTTTTTCTCAATACCATTGCACCCAGACTCACAAGATCTGACAAGCTTCACTTACCGAAATACAAAGTGGAAACATACCAGATTGCCACAGGGGTATTGCGAATCACCCTCAATTTTCAATAGAGTAATACAGATGGATTTGGGTAACATTGAAGTGGAAAGCACAGTGTTGCAGTATGTGGATGACATAATAATTTGCAGTACAAACGAAAGTAAATGCAGAGAGGACTCCTTAAAGATGTTGACAATATTGGCTGAAAAAGGGTACAAGGTAGACATGGAAAAGATACAATACTGTCAAGAACAGGTACTTTACATTGGTCAACTTATATCCCAACATAGAAGAAAGATTGCACCACAAAGAGCACAGGCCATTTCAAGCACTCCAATGCCACAAACTGTGAGGGAACTGCAGCAATTCCTGGGGCTGTGCAACTACTGTAGAGCATGGGTATTTGATTACAGCTCGTACATAGGACCCCTGCTTGAGGCTTTAAGGGAAGTGTCATGATCTCTGCTTCCAAAAGGTCAGGGTTTTCCCAACTCCCTTGGAAGCAGATCCATAACCCAGGTTCCGAGTGCCAACCAGTCCCAATTGGGACCTTTTGGACCCAGTCCTGGCGCCAGTGGCACCAGGCTCATAAATATGCCCAGTCCCAGCGCTGGAAGCGCCGGGCTCATAATGCTTGGGTGGACTTACCTTCAGCAGACCATGCTGCTTACTTGCCTGCCAGTTGAGCCTCTGATCCTCTTCTGTTTGGAACTACTTTTCCTGTTGGGTGGGGCTGGAGCCACTCCCTAGATTCAGAACACTGGAACTCTTCTGGAAGGCAGGAACTCTTTTCTTACCAGGAACTCTTTTCTTACTTAGGCGTGGCTGTGGAAGGAGACACCTAAGCACTACAGGAGGCTATTTAAACCACACCCGGTGGATGAATCTTGCTTTGCGTTATTCTGCAACCTCTGCAGCAGAACGCTCTTCGTGTCTTCTGCATCCGGTCCTGGGCCTAAGGAAAAAGGCTTACCATCCTGAATCCAGTCTTCAGCAACACCTATAAAGACAAGAAAGAACAGGTTAGCATTCCGGCATCTGAAAGGCAAAGGCTTACCATCCTGAATCCAGTCTTCAGCAACACCTATAAAGACAAGAAAGAACAGGTTAGCATTCCGGCATCTGAAAGGCAAAGGCTTACCTACTCTTCGTACGCTCCGGAGGCCTTCGGCGCTGCATCCCGCATCTGAAAGACAAAACAAGGTGCGTTTAAAGACATTGGGGAACTTTAATACTCACGTGCGATTACTCCTTTCCACATCTAATCCAGTGGGTATTCCGGCACCCTGCAGCCGCTCCGAACTCGTACCTGCAAAATAAAAAGACAGTTAGAGCGCATAGTGAAGCAGGCAACAAGCGCTTACTTACGTGCTTCCAGGCGCTTCTATTCATCACACGGGCTCCATATTCAACTCACTTCAGCCCGTCATCCGCCATTGCCGGAACCCTGCAAAACAAGAGACATCATTACTAAAGACTTTAAAGACATTTGAATGACTCGAAACTTACCGTTCGTGCAGTAAACGACGGACAGCAGTCCTCTGAAGTCAAGAGGCCTGCGCTACCTATCCAGTGAAGAAACTGGTTACAGCACCCTGCCCCGAGGCAGATGGAGAGCTCGGCATTCACTTACCTAAGGTGAGAGCGTTAACCTTTGGGGGTCTACAGGAGAGGAGAAGAGGAAAGAGATAGGGACACCCCAATAACCCCAGTTCATTAACCCCATATTTTCTATCTGCAGACATCTTACTCTACACGTCAGGCATACAGTGCACAGAGGTCCAGCCCAAAGAGCCAACCGGGTGCTACACATCACCTTTGAAGATACGGTAGTCGCCCAGTCAAGACCGGCGCCTCTGCGAGAATCAGGTGAGCGTTACAGAACGCAAAGCCTATCGCAAAACTCTCGCCCAGGCGCTATGGAAACCTCGGATACTGACCCCCTAGCCCGGTTACTTGGGGAACTAAGGGCAGAAGTGCATGCAGCTCATCAGGAAACGAATGCTCTAAGAAGGGAACTCATTATTTCCAAGGAGAGAACAGACAATCTTGCTAGACAAGTGCTACAGTCACAAGCCGGACAGACCCCGTTACCCGCATCAGGGGCAAATCTTCCTTCAACATCCTCTATGAATCCAGTGCAGATCAACCTACCTGGGAATGTACCTCTGGCTCCGCCCGAACGATTTTCTGGTGACCCAAAGAGGTTTGCAGTATTTATCAATCAGTGCCGGTTGCACTTCTTATGCCGGCCAGCAGCCTTTCCAACTGATCAAGCAAAAGTAGCTTTTGTACTTTCGTACCTTAGTGGCAATGCGGCAGACTGGTCGATCCCTCTAGTTAATCAAGATGATCCGGTTCTCCATGATTTTCAAGCCTTTCAGCTTAGTATGGAAAAACTGTTCGCAAGACATTCACAGGGGCAGGCCTTGGACAATGAGCTTCTTTCGTTGCGACAGGGTAATCAAGACCTTTTGGCTTATATTGCATCTTTCAATAGACTAATAGTGGAAACTCAATGGCCTGAGGACAAAAGGATTACGCTGTTTTATAGAGGTCTACGTGGAGAGCTCAAAGACGTTTTAGCCCAAGTAGTGAATCCCCCACAAGACTGTTCGGATTATATAGACTTGGTCGTTCAAATAGATCACAGGCTGCAGAACAGGAAGGCCGATCGTTCCAAGTTTGATGCTCGAGTATTTTCCAAACCGCCAACTCCTTCCAAAGGAGTAGACTCCGGGGAACCCATGCAAATAGGGGGTCTGAAAGGTCCTCTAACACAAAGGGAGCGGGAAAGGAGGAAACAGTTGCAATTATGCCTATATTGCGGAAACTCAGGGCACTTTCTTCGAGACTGTCCGGTGAAACCTGCCAAGAAGGCAGTAGGAGCTGCAGTTACCAAAGTTACAAACTCTGAGCAGGGAAACGACCTCGCCCGACAAGAATAGAGGTCCTCTTGCCGAGCGTGAAAACCAGTTCCGTGACCTCGCATTTCGTGATACCTATGGTCCTCATTAGCCCTGATAATCCGGATCGATTACATGCAATTGAAGCTTACGTCGACAGCGGTGCCATCGGCAATTATGTGGATCATGAAATGGTTTTGAGGATGAATCTAACTCTTTGTCCCAAGGCTGTAAAGGACGTCATTACTACGGTGGATGGTACGGAGATAGCCTCCGGGCGAGTAACGCATACCACTCAAGAGGTGACGCTAGTAAGTCAAGATGGACACCATGAGAAGATCGTGTTCGATGTGATCAAGGCCCCTCAGTTTCAGATTATTCTAGGAATACCTTGGTTAGAGAAACACAATCCTCTGATCGATTGGCGAGCAAGAACGGTCCAGTTTCCAGAATGTGTCTCTACTTGTCACCCTCCACCTGGTGTTGCACTGGCCGCAATTTCTTCAGAGACTCCCCAGTTACCTCCCGAATACCTAGAATACCAAGATGTTTTCCGGAAGGATCAGGCTAACTCTCTACCTCCTCATAGGTCTTATGACTGCCAGATAGACCTGATACCTGGATCTACTCCTCCTTGTAGTAGAATTTATGCCCTCACCGAGCCTGAGAACCTTCACCTTCGACAATACCTGGATCAATACCTGGCAAATGGGTTTATTCGTCCTTCCAAGTCCCCTGCTTCTTCAGCTTTGTTCTTCGTTCCAAAAAAGGAAGGAGACCTTAGAACTTGTATCGATTATCGCTCCCTGAACCAGATCACCGTTAAGAATAGATATCCGTTACCTTTGATCCCTGAACTCCTGGACCAAGTCAGAAAAGCATGCATATATACAAAGCTGGATCTTAGAGGAGCTTACCACTTGGTACGAGTAAAAGAGGGCGATGAATGGAAGACGGCCTTCCGCACCAAGTATGGGCTATTTGAATATCAGGTCATGCCCTTCGGACTTTGCAATGCCCCGGCCGCCTTTCAATATTTTATGAACGATGTCCTCAGAGAGCTCATAGATGTATGTGTTGTTGTTTACATTGACGACATCCTCGTTTATTCTTCATCGGAATCTGAACATCGGAAACACGTGAAAATGGTCCTCGAAAGATTGCGTCAACACAAACTTTTCGCTAAGTTGGAAACATGTGTTTTCAACGTGACTGAAGTTGAATTCTTGGGATTCATATTATCACCTGGCGCAGTGCGTATGGATTCAAAGAAGGTCGATGCAGTTCTCAAATGGCCATCACCATCCTCCGTAAAAGGTGTGCAAAGCATGTTAGGCTTCGCTAACTTTTACCGCAGGTTTATCCCCGAATTCTCTCGAATAGTCCAGCCCATCACTGCCTTGTTAAAGAAAAACAAACGTTTTGAATGGTCTACCGAGGCGGAACAAGCTTTCCAGGATTTGAAGACTAAATTTATCTCTGCACCAATCTTAAAACACCCTCGCCCCGAACTCCCCTACATCGTGGAAACTGATGCTTCAAGCCTTGCCATGGGGGCAGTTCTATCACAAAAGGACCCGGTAACCAATCAGTTGCATCCCGTGGCATTTTGGTCCCGCAAATTCTCGCCTCCTGAAATCAATTACACGATTACTGACAAGGAACTTCTGGCTATCAAGTCTGCCTTTAAGGCTTGGCGGCATTATCTGCTGGGGGCCCGACACACCGTTACTGTGATTACGGATCACCGAAACCTGCAATATTTGAAGACCGCAAAAGCCCAATCCTCTAGACAACTCCGTTGGGCATTATTCTTTGCCGAGTTTGACTTCATAATTACCTATCGACCTGGTACAAAGAATGGTAAAGCCGATGCCCTTTCTCGGATGGGAGTGGAAGAACACTTGGTCAACCCTAAACCTGTACCAATCATTCCCGAACAAAGAATTCTGGGTGTAATCGCCACAGAATCCATAGAGGAAGTTAAGGATGAAGCCAGGCAACTTGTAACTCCAGCAGACATACAGAATTGGCATCTGCAGGGAAAGGACTTTGCAGTAAAGGACAACTTATTGTATTTCCAAGAACGATTATACCTACCCAGCACAGATTTACAGAAAAAAGTAATCTCTTGTTATCACGACTCTTTAATGGAAGGTCATCCCGGTATAGCCAAGACCTCAGAAAAGATCAAGCGCTAATTCTGGTGGCCGTCTTGGAAAAAAGATATCAGAGACTTTATAATGTCCTGTGGAGTATGCGCCCAAAACAAGAGTCAAAAGGAAAGACCAGCAGGCCTCTTACGCCCTATTGACATCCCACCTCGCCCTTGGCATACGCTTTCTATGGACTTCATCACCGATCTACCTCCATGCTCCGGATACAATACGATTCTAGTAATCGTGGACTTATTCTCCAAGATGGTGCATTTCATTCCGCTCAAAGGCTTGCCAACAGCAGCAACTCTGGCCCGAGAATTTCTCGAAAACATCGTCCGACTGCACGGTTTTCCTTCGGTTCTAATTTCGGATCGAGGTAGTCAATTTATTTCTCATTTTTGGCGAAGTTGCTGTCGGTCGGCTCAAATTGATGTGAGACTATCGACCAGTCACCACCCTCAGACCGACGGACAAACCGAGAGGACCAATCAAACTCTGGAACAGTATTTACGCTGCATGCTGCAACAAACTGAAAAAACTTGGAAAGATATCCTTTGGATAGCCGAGTATGCCTACAATAACTCTGTCCATTCGGGAACTGGGAAAACCCTGTTTTTTCTTTTGTACGGCAGTCACCCTCGAACCTCGGAGTTGGATCCCCTCCAAGATCTTGAAACACCAGCAGTAGACTACCTGCATTCTACAATCACCCAAGCCTTTAAGGAAGCTGTTTCTCACCTTCAAAGGGCTAAAGAACAATACAAGAAAGGAGCAGATCAACATCGGAAGGAAGCCCCTCACTATCAAGTAGGGGATCAAGTCTGGTTATCCACCAAATATCTATCTCTAAAAGGGCCACGCACATTCAACCCAAGATACCTTGGTCCCTATTCCATCACTACCATAGTAAACCCAGTAGCGGTCAAGTTGGACTTGCCCCCGCACATGAAGATACATCCGGTCTTCCACGTCTCTCTATTAAAACCCGTGCAACCTCAAACCCGACTAACCAATTCTCCAAAACCTATCCTAGTGGATGGAGAACTCGAGTTTGAAGTCAAAAGCATTCTGGACTCCAAGATCTCCAAATCTAAACTATTCTACCTAATTGACTGGAAAGGCTACGGCCCCCAAGAGAGATCCTGGGAACCTGCTGAATATGTCCACGCTCCTCGCCTAATCAAAAGATTTCACCGAACATTTCCTGACAAGCCAAAACCCCCGGAGAAGCCCGGTTTGGGAGGGGCCTTGAGGGGGGGTACTGTCATGATCTCTGCTTCCAAAAGGTCAGGGTTTTCCCAACTCCCTTGGAAGCAGATCCATAACCCAGGTTCCGAGTGCCAACCAGTCCCAATTGGGACCTTTTGGACCCAGTCCTGGCGCCAGTGGCACCAGGCTCATAAATATGCCCAGTCCCAGCGCTGGAAGCGCCGGGCTCATAATGCTTGGGTGGACTTACCTTCAGCAGACCATGCTGCTTACTTGCCTGCCAGTTGAGCCTCTGATCCTCTTCTGTTTGGAACTACTTTTCCTGTTGGGTGGGGCTGGAGCCACTCCCTAGATTCAGAACACTGGAACTCTTCTGGAAGGCAGGAACTCTTTTCTTACCAGGAACTCTTTTCTTACTTAGGCGTGGCTGTGGAAGGAGACACCTAAGCACTACAGGAGGCTATTTAAACCACACCCGGTGGATGAATCTTGCTTTGCGTTATTCTGCAACCTCTGCAGCAGAACGCTCATCGTGTCTTCTGCATCCGGTCCTGGGCCTAAGGAAAAAGGCTTACCATCCTGAATCCAGTCTTCAGCAACACCTATAAAGACAAGAAAGAACAGGTTAGCATTCCGGCATCTGAAAGGCAAAGGCTTACCATCCTGAATCCAGTCTTCAGCAACACCTATAAAGACAAGAAAGAACAGGTTAGCATTCCGGCATCTGAAAGGCAAAGGCTTACCTACTCTTCGTACGCTCCGGAGGCCTTCGGCGCTGCATCCCGCATCTGAAAGACAAAACAAGGTGCGTTTAAAGACATTGGGGAACTTTAATACTCACGTGCGATTACTCCTTTCCACATCTAATCCAGTGGGTATTCCGGCACCCTGCAGCCGCTCCGAACTCGTACCTGCAAAATAAAAAGACAGTTAGAGCGCATAGTGAAGCAGGCAACAAGCGCTTACTTACGTGCTTCCAGGCGCTTCTATTCATCACACGGGCTCCATCTTCAACTCACTTCAGCCCGTCATCCGCCATCGCCGGAACCCTGCAAAACAAGAGACATCATTACTAAAGACTTTAAAGACATTTGAATGACTCGAAACTTACCGTTCGTGCAGTAAACGACGGACAGCAGTCCTCTGAAGTCAAGAGGCCTGCGCTACCTATCCAGTGAAGAAACTGGTTACAGCACCCTGCCCCGAGGCAGATGGAGAGCTCGGCATTCACTTACCTAAGGTGAGAGCGTTAACCTTTGGGGGTCTACAGGAGAGGAGAAGAGGAAAGAGATAGGGACACCCCAATAACCCCAGTTCATTAACCCCATATTTTCTATCTGCAGACATCTTACTCTACACGTCAGGCATACAGTGCACAGAGGTCCAGCCCAAAGAGCCAACCGGGTGCTACACATCACCTTTGAAGATACGGTAGTCGCCCAGTCAAGACCGGCGCCTCTGCGAGAATCAGGTGAGCGTTACAGGAAGCTAACAAAGGGGAGAAAAAGTTGGGGTGGACTATGGAAATGAAAGAGGCTTTTGATGAATTGAAAGATGTGATATCAACTGCTCCAGTACTGGCATCCCCAGACTATGAGTGACAATTTTTTATATTTTCACATTGCGACTCAGCAGTAATGAAAGCAGTGTTGGCTCAAAAAACAAGCATGGGCTACAAACCAGTAGCATTTTACAGCGGTCACTTGGATCCTGTGATGTTAGGTCACTTCCCTTGCGAACAAGGTCTCGCTGCAGCTGCTTTTGCAGTGGAAAAAGCATCAGCAATCAACATGGGGTGCCCAACTACACTGTTTGTGGAACATGCACTATTTGCAATATTGAATAAACCTAAGTCCACCCTAACCATGCAGAGGGCATCAGGCTATGAGATCATTCTATCTAGAGCTGAACTATCAATTGTTAGATGTAGCACGGTTAACCCTGCAAGGTTCCTAGCAGAAGTAATTGAGGAGGGAGATTATGCCCATGACTGTACGCAAATAACTGAAATGTACTCATGTACTAGAAAGGTTGAAGAAAACGCACTCGAGGGAGGTGAGCTTTTGTTTATTGATGGGTCATCAACTATTGATCAAAGAGATGGGATAAGGAGAACTGGGGCAGCAGTGGTAAAAATGATGGAGGTACCGGTGTGTGTGGCTATGAAATGTGTACAATTACCACAGCATTACTCCGCTCAAGCAGCGGAACTGGTTGCACTAATCTTGGCGTTGAAGGAAAGCTTTGACAAATGAGTAACCATATACTCCGACAGTGCATATGTTACATCCACTGTCCACTCAGGGCTGTCGAAATGGAGAAGAAGAGGGTTTAGGAGAGCTGATGGCACTCCAGTGCAACATGCCCTCTTATTGGCTGAACTAATTGAAGTAATAAATGACCCCCAAGAATTAGCCCTAGTAAAATGCACCGCACACACCAATGGTGAAGACCACGTCTCAAAGGGGAATGCAGCAGCAGACGCACATGCGAAGTATGCTGCCTACTTTGGTGAGATATGGAACCCCCCAGAGTCACAGAGAGGGAGAGGGAGGGGAATGGCTAAGGAGATGTTGATAAGAGAAGGGTACACCCATCTCCCAGCCACGCAGATTATGGAGCTACAAGCGGCTGCACCAATGGCCGAAAAAGAAATATGGGTAAAAAGAGGATGCACAATGTCACCAACCGACGCACTATGGCGCCAGGGTGGCACTGGAAAGGTTGTAATACCATTGGCACTTTTGAACACCGCCCTGAGCCAATTACATCATCCGGCCCACACAGGCAAGGAAGTAATTGCAGCACGAATTAGAGAAGATTGGTTCTGCCCCGAGTTAAATTCTCATGTGTCAAATTTTATCAGCAATTGTCTCACATGTCAACAGTTTACGGCCGGCCATACCCTAAAAGTAATAAGAGGTACTATACCCCGGCCAGAGGGACCTTTTCGGCATCTCCATATTGACTATGTTGATATGATCAACATATGTCAGGGTAATAGGTATATTGTAGTAGTATGCCCATTCTCAAGGTGGATTGAAGCAGGGCCCTGTTCACACCCAGATGCATTTAGAGCAGCTAAATTCCTAGTGAGGAAGGTCTTCCCCAGGTGGGGAGTGTGCAAGGTGTTAAGGTCAGACAATGGCCCACATTTCGCAAACGAAATGTTCCAGCATATCACATCATTACTGAACATAAAACATAAATTTGCATGTGCCTACCACCCACAGGCCAACGGTGTATGTGAACGCCTGAATGGCCTATTAAAAGAGGCAATTGCAAAGATACAGCAAACAACAAAGAAAAGCTGGTTATATTGCCTTCCATTAGCCCTATTTGAACTAAGGAATAGACCAGGGTCCGACCACCACCTCACCCCACACGAGGTGGTTACCGGACGTCAAATGCGCCTTCCCCTAACGCCAACATCAAGAGCATTTACCGACCACGAAAGCACAGCGAGTGTTCTTGGTGATGAAATGTACCAATATGTGTCTTCTTTGATTACTAGTGTAGTGTTTGTGACTCAACAGCTCGAGCGCACACGGGGCGGGTCTAACAGCAATCAACAAGAAGACGCGGATAAAGAATCGGAAAAGGAAAACCTGTGTAAAATTGCTAAAGGTGACCACGTGCTACTTCGCAATTTCAACAGGAAGTGGAATAATGCACGATTTACTGGCCCCCATCTGGTAGAGGAAGTATCAGCAAGGGCAGTAAAGCTACAAGACAAGCGTGCCTGGAACCACCTACATGATGTAAAGATCTACAAACTGCAGACCCGCCCCAGCGCCACCGACAGGTCCATTGGGAGAACAACAACAACATCACCAACGGAGGAAGAGAGTTCTACCACAGCCAACGACCCAATTGTTCCCATACCCTGTCACTCCCCAGATTCCCCGGGGACAATAACTGAAGAAGAAAGGGGTGATCCCCATACTGCCCACCCCATGGTCACACGCTCAAAGAGTAAAAATACTTCCGCCAGCTGAGTCCAAACCCCCTGCCCATTGACCCCTACCCCCAATACAGTAATAACCGAACTGAAGGACATTGCCTTGCACACGTACACATGTAAACACGTGAATGCTCTCTTTTCTCTTCTCTCGCACATGCAGGAACTGCGTATTATTGTATTGCTAAGAAAATTGATAACTAACAAATTCACTGCCCAGGAGTAGATGGTACCCCCAGACGATAACTACCCGGAAGAATTGTCACACCAATTTGTATATGAAATAAAAAGGCCAACGTACCTGAAAAGGAGAAGGGTACGTGTCTACTACACAGCATTCCTCTTGGCCATAGAATATTCAATGCCCCACCTCCACCCATACTTGCCTGTCCTAAGAGATAGATCACTTAGAGTAGCGTGGGAACAGCTCTTCGCCTGGGCACTGAATGACTATTTGATAGGGAGAGTTTGAAGAAAAACAACAACTAACATTTAATAACCAGCATTTTGAGAATTTTCAGGTGGGCAACTTTAACGTCGCAAGAATACGCTGCCAGGCTGCAGCGAGGTAAGAGCAAAATGCCGGTGAAATTAGCATATGTAATAAAACTAATAGGGATTTTGATGATCACCGGGTTCTTGGCTGCCTCTGTATGGCAGTACAGCTATGCTATTCATCTTATTGCTGCACCCAAACCTAATACACCCCCATCCCCTGCTGCAACAGGTGTTACGTCAGGTGATACTAGTAAAATTGCACACAAGCAAAATAGAGTTAAACGCAGCACATACTCAGATAATAAAGGTATTGATAATTATATACAAGATTCAGCACACGTCTCAAACAACATATGGTACCAACACATGACCCGCATTGGTAAGCAGACAACAGAGGACAGCTGCTACGTTTGCTCATTAATACCATACGCCATGAGCGCTTCTCGAACATTTGTTGCCACAGAAATAGATGAAAAGACAGCACGATGCATAATATACTTGGCACTGTTCCAAACGAAGGGAAGATTCCAAGGGACAGTGGTGCATATGGTGTGGAAAACACGAGACTCATACCCATATGAGAACAACTTCCTCAAGACTTATTTGAGTTACCACAAGAGCAGTCTACATGCTGAAGCATTCAAATACATAACAAGTGGTCCTGCAAAAGGGGAAACAAAGAAAGTAACACTGCAGTATCTACCATGTGATTGGTACGCCACTGAAGTTCCTGGTAAACCAGGATGTTGGGAAAGGCCACTGGTGACGATAACAGGGAAGGTGTACCTGGACAACAATTGGGAGATAGGAGTGATTGGCAGCAACATGGTAACAAAAGAAACTATCTCAACTATCGAGGCACACAACCACAGATGTTGGACGACGTGGATTAAGTACGTACCCATGCTCACGTGGGTGGAGACGGATGAAGACCCAATAACAATACTGCCGCTGACTGCGCCCAAGGTATGCTACCAACATAAAGGAGAGGTGGACGTAGGATACAACACCAACTGTGCAAGCGTGATGGAGTTACCTGAGGGGGGAGCAGGAACAGCAGTAATGATGGACCATTATTGGGCCTGTGGAGAAAAGGCATACCATACACTGCCTCCCCTGTGGAATGGTGTGTGCACAATGGTGCACGTCAATGTACCATCACTAGTGGTACCCCAGAAGCATGTGAATGTGGCGAACTTTCCCAAAATGGATGAAGGGGACAAAAGAAGGAAGAGATCTGCATCACCTCAGGAGGAGCAAGGGAATAGGACCAACAGCAATGATACTGTCCTAAACAGAAGGAAAAGACAAGGAGAACCTCTGACAGGAAATTACCTGTGGGGAAGGTCGGAAACGGCACTCACTTCAATCCCGCCAGAACACAGACTATTCAGCAGAGCAGCAATGTTTTTCTCCTCAATCATACATCCGGGACTGCAGGCCTACGCAAACGCAAAATGGCTCCAGATAACTAGATGGGAATTAATGATGACCATCAATTCTACAGTAAATGGATTCAACGCAATAAAAGAGGAGCTGCGAGCTATAAGGATGGTAGCACTCCAGAACAGATATGTATTGGACCTCCTCACAGCCATGGAAGGAGGAGTTTGCGCAAAGATAGGACAATCATGCTGCACGTTCATTCCTGCCAACGATGCTGACAATGGTACACTGACAGAAGCAGTTTCACAATTGGCCCAGATGCACTCCAAAATGATGGATGAAAGTAACGGTGTAAACAAGGATAAGAGCTGGTTTTCACTATTATGGTCATGGATGCCATCTTGGTTGTCAGATGGACTGAAAATTATAGTTGGTTGTACTATTTTGGCTGGAGCTACACTGATCATAATAAGATTTTGGAAGGCCCGGAAGGCACGCACCACTGACGAGTTGCTTGAAATGGTCGGTATGCACCCCTTGATGCCAGCAGATGATGGCCAACACACAAGCATAATAATACAAGAGAGGGAGAAGTTGCGCAACCAGATCATCACCAACCATCTGGACCCACCATCGGTGAAGATCAAGAACCCAAGAAACCCCAGGAGCTACATAGGGAAATGGGTATACTGTACTCCTGGAGGAACCTGTGAATATATGTATTGGTCATTTGAAGATCATGTGAACCACTATGGACATTTAGGAGGAATAACTAAGATATGGAGAGTAAGAGGAGACAACGAAAAGGATATGTTTGTGGTCGACAAGTCGACCAGAGGGGGGACTGAAGTGGGAGAATGGAAGACCAGGCTCCCGTCCTTCACCTCTCGCGCTTGGCCTAAAGGGTCACGACCCAGACACCCGCCACGAGAAGAGTTTGCCCATCTACCAGACGACCAAATACCCTGGTACAGGAACATACGGATGTGTCCATCTGCCTGCCCAGCAGCCCGCCCTGTCCATGCTGACACCTGCGGCACGGACCAACTAGACTAAAACCTACACGTCGTTAGAGATGCCATGACGACCTAGCCAACGGTCAGCACACCTGTACAAATATACACACTGGACACTCCCGCACCAATCTACACGAAGAATATACTCAGTGCTATGACGTAGGCGACAGACATACTCACGGACGTGCATCTTTATTATTTTCCACATAGGCTTTCGAAATGCAGAAACGCAAGACGCATCATGAACTCATCTAAAAGAGCTTGCTCACGCTTCTCCTAAAACCAGTTGCCACAATGAGAAATATAATGAAGACACGATACTGGTCATAAGACAATATGGTGCTGTAACCTAAAGCGCCTGTGCACCAAACGGCTCCACTTATACACCAGGCCTAAGTAGGCCGCAAGCAAGAGCTTCCATGGACGTTAAAAGAACAAGAGTCAGGTTGCTGATCCTGCAGAATGAGCCCGGCGAAGCAACCAGCCAAGGTCGCAATGTTGCCAACCCACATTCCGAGAGCAAACCATCAAAGGCACGATGTTATAACCTCGCACGCCGCACACCAACGTTAAAGTTACACCTGCAAATTAAACCAGGCACACAGTGGAAAAACAATATTAATTGTGCAGAATTATTCCTCAAACACGGTCCCACCTCACGTGACCAAGCCGAACCTGACAGGATGCCAAGCCCAGGAGGAAGAAAGCGTCTGGATCCCTCGTTACAAGACATAGGCAGATACAATTAAAAGGCTCAATGGACATCTGCGACAGTGGGAGTAGTCGGCCTTCCAGCTATGAATAAGTCCTCACATTGTCTGCACGTACCCATAGTGAAACATTGTTGCAAATGACAGGTACACCGAGAGCTGGGAACAGCGATGGTCCCAGGCTGGGAAGCTCGCGGGCGCACCAATCAGAACATGGGGCTCCTATCACTGACGCCATTAACTTTAACCAATCATCAGGGGTCTTCATGTAACAATTCTCATGCATCTAATTGTAGGGACAACCCAGATATATCACCTGACTAACCCTTGTCCACTAATATTGTTCTCTATACGTGTGCTATACTAACCCTACCACTCGAGCAACCAATTAAGAGTGGCGATAGGTTTTTTGCTAACTTTCCAAGGTGACGCAAGTAGCGCGTCATAATGAGGTAAAAAGGGCCTGCGAGCCCTACGATTGTGTGTGTGTCAGGACGGACGCGTACGCTCCTTGACCCATCCCTGCCGTTTTTGTCTAATAAACAGCAGAGTCACCTTGCTTCTTGCGTGTGTCTCATACTCTATCTCATCTGGGATATACGGGAGGAGTTGGGGCCTCCCTGCCCGGAGGTCTGCGGACGGCCCGGCCGACCCCGGCAGAATTTCCCCCCCGACATTACCCTTCATCTTGGAGACAGATGCCTCTGCCATAGCCATTGGAGCAGTTTTGTTACAGACAGTTAACGAAGTGGAACATCCTGTGGCTTATCTGTCTAAAACCCTCTCCCCCAGCCAACTAAACTACTCGGTTCTTAAAAAAGAACTATTGGCGATGAAGTTAGCGTGCGAAGAGTGGCGGCATCTGCTTATGGGGGCACACATCAGTTTACCATTCGGACAGATCACATGAATCTGAGGGTACTGCAAGACATGGAGTGTTCAAATTCACAACAGGCCAGGTGGGCCTATCTGTTTTCTCAATAAGATTTTCACATCACCTACATTCCCGGAACTTTGAATCGCTTGGCCCGACGCACTGTCCCGCAAGGATATGAGTAAGGAGAAGTCTTCAGATCGCTCGGAAACACTGTTTCGGAGGAACCAAATCCTGGTTCTAGTAAGCTCTTTCCTTCAAGAAGTGAAAGCCACGGTCAGACCGGTGTATGCTCAATTACCACTTCATCCTAATTCCCATTACCACGAGAAAGATGGCTGGGTATTCTACAAGAATCGTCTATACATCCCATCCGGTCCGTTATACCAGAAGATACTAAACTGGTGCCACAATCCTCGCACTGCGGGCCATAGAGGCTGGGATAGGTACAATGGAGCTGATCTCAAGAGTATTCCTCTGGCCTAATCTGAGAAGAAACATGTTGGATTACGTACGAGCATGTCCCACCTGCGCCAGAGCCAAATACCCTACAGGCAAACCCCTTGGACTACTGACACAAGCAGAACTCCCCACTCGACCATGGGGATTTATATCCACGGACTTCATAGTGGATCTGCCTCTGTCCAAATCATGTACATGTATAATGGTCACGGTGGATACGTTTTCTAAAATGGCACATTTCTCTCCCCTTCCGGGTCTTCCCAGTGCAGCGAGAATGGCTGCGGTTTATGCCAGAGACATCTTCAAATTACATGGCATCCCAGACAAGATTATTTCCGATCGATGGAGCCAGTACATCTCAAAGTTTTGGAAGGCTCTTTGTGTCAGACTAGGCATTGAAAGAGCGCTTTCCTCGGGATTTCATCCTCAAACCAACGGCCAGACCGAACACCTCAATGCCACTTTGGAGCAGTCCCTGAGATGTTACATCAATCAACACCAGGACAATTGGGTTTCTCTGCTTCCCACCGCAGAATTCACATACAACAACAACAAGCATTCTGCCATCGGTCTTTCCCCTTTCTACTGTACTTACGGAGTTCACCCCAAAGCATTTCTACTCAATGTTCCAAGCCTCACCAATTCCCCGGCTGCAGAAGAAGTTCTACAGAATATTGCAGCAGCTCAGACCACCGCTTTACGAAGCCTGGAAGACAGTAGAAGACACATTAAGGAGCAGGCTGACAAGCATCGCAAAGAATGCCCGAGGTTGGAGGCAGGCGACAAGGTGTGGTTGTCCACCAGATTCTTACCCAAATGGACACATCCTTCTAAACTATGTCCTCATTTCTTGGGTCCTTCCCCTGTCCTCTCTAGAGTCAATCCTGTCACTTATAGGCTTCAGCTCCCTTCTACCCTCAGTCACATTCATCCAGTATTTCATTATTCCCTTCTCAAACCCTTCATACCTGACCCCCACTGCAGAAAGGTTCCCCGTCAAGTTCTCTTTCCTGAGAAGAACAAGGATGAATGTGAGGTGCCTTCCATACGGGACTCTAGGTATTATAGCGGTTGTTTGGAACACTTACTGTCTTGGAAGGGTTACCCCGAGTCGGAGGACTCGTGGGAACCCGCTTCACAGATACATGCCCCTAGGTTAATATCCAGATTCCACCGCTTACACCCAGGTAAGCCGGGGTTTTCACGCACTGGAGGGGGGGATACTGTCATCCGCCGCCGCCGAGACTGGCGGATACTTCCGCGGTATCGCTGGCAGTATGGGTTTAGAGACTGGTAGTCCTTTCTCTATTTTACGGCTCTAGCAGCCATCCTAGTTCCCTCAGCGCAGAGCTCGCCGGGAGTATTTATTCCTCCTCCTCTCAGTGGACGCTGCGTTGCAACCCCTCTGGATAGTGTTCCCAGCTTCCGGGTTTACGCTGTTTGCTGACAATCCGTCTGGATCGTCAGTGCTTTTGTTCTGTTACTAACTTTGTCCTCTGCACAAAGTTTTCCTTCTCTTGGTTACTTTGCCTCTTACCGGTTTCATTCCAGTTCCTTCGTCCGGGTCGCGTCTCCCTCCTTTGAGACCCGGTGCCTTTGCTCTTTCTGCTTTCTCCTCTATGTTCACCCTGGGCTCCTCTCCAACTGGATGGCCAGTCTACTTCCTATTATTCAGCTTTCTCTTCTCTTACCTGAGTCCTTTACTTCCTGTGTCCTGCCGGGCTGCATTGGATAACAGCCACGCCTTCTGGCTTCACGTTTGCTACGGATCCCTGCCGTTTTGAGTCCACACCTCTTCCTGCTGCATCCTTCATTTCTGTCTGCAACATCACTTCGGAAGTTCATACTTGGAGTCGGACAGAGTGCAGTTCGGCGCCTGACAAGGGTTTTTGCTGCCGCTTGGCTTTTTCCCTTGTGTATCGGCTTGCTCCCGGGGAGGGAGCCACAGGCATGCTGTTCCATCAGCGTTCACTGTGGCTTCCCTCCGTGACAGGCAATTACCACCAAAAAAGGAGAAAGACTACCTCGCCAGGCGAAACCTGTCCACCGAAGGCATCGACTCAAGCAGCTCAGGTGAGGAGAGTGTGGAAGCAAAGGGAGAAGTGGGAGAAAAAGGGTCACAGAAAGGACAGAAACCTAATGGAAGACCTGTTGGATCTTGTTGACTTGGTATTGGTGGACAACGCAGCTGCTGACATAGTGATATGTGGAGACCTCAATTTGAAAATCATTGATATCAGCCTAATCAAAATTAACTCAACGAAGAAAGATTCCAAAATTGCGAAACTATGGCTAGACGAAATGAATGATCGCTTGCTAAACATGATGAATGGGAATATAAGAGGAGATATCCCACCAGTAGAGACTTGGGAGAGGGGCCCCCAAAAGTCGATACTCTATTATTTCTTCATTTCGGAGTCAATGTCAACAGAGATCACCAACTTAAAAGTCGTAAAAACACCTCAAAGTGACCATAATTTAGTGAAGCTCACTTGGAACCAACAAAAGACTCAACTCAAACAAGTTTGGACCCAAGAACTGGAGATTGAGCCGAGTAGGAACGAACAATCAAGACATAATTTTAGCAGATCAAATTAGACCCCAGTCAAACGCAGGTAGGGACCTCGTGACTGAATACAAGGAATTTATGGAAATTTACAGAACCAAGGGTGCAGCCTTGGGGAAACCACAATTCAGGAAACATAAATTCAATGAACAAGTCGCTCAAAAGAAAAGAGAACTTCGTAAAATCAGTAGGAGATTAAGAAAAGATAATCAAGGAAATCAAAATCAACGAATAAAGTTTCTAAAAAACATATACAAAAATTGTCTAAAATCGCACAGAATAATAATGGAGCAAAATGATGCTGAAGCTATGCTTAAGACTCTAGCATTACGGAACTTGAGAGAATTTTGGTCCTTGATCAATGAATTTGAAAATCCGTCGGGGTATTTGATGAAAAATATGGTTAATGAAATCCAGTGGGTCGAGCATTATGGTCAGCTCTTTGAGAAGAAACTACCAGCTAAAAGCCTGCACATCCCAATATTAAAAACATGGGACTTAACTTTCGAATTTGAAGACATTAAGAAATGCATTGAAACTTGTAGTTCATCGCGGGCAGCAGGACCTGATGGTCTGTCGAATTACATGATGAAAAATAACATCGAAGAATGGTCAGAATTCTGTTACATCTTGTTCCAAAATATAGCGCAGAAAGCAAGAATACCCACCACGTGGAAGGAAGGGATCATAGTCCCAATATTCAAAAAAGGGTGCCGAATGGAACCAACAAATTATAGGCCGATTGCCTTACTCGATGTGGTGGGAAAAATATTTGTCTACTTTTAAAACAACTATCCAACTGGATAAAAGCAGAAAAGGCTATGGACGATAGACAAACAGGATTTGTAAAAGCTGTTGGATGCAGCTTGAATTTGTTCCTGCTTAATATTCTAAAGATAAATGCCATCAGTGCAGGTCGAAAAATATATCTGGCCTTCGTTGACCTAGCCCATGCCTTTGATGGCGTGGACCGCGAAATACTATGGACAAAACTACTAAAAAGAGGTTGCCCAATAAGCTTAATCTTGGCTATAAAAGAACTGCACTCACAGACAAAGGTGAGGATTCGCCTAGATAATGATGGTCATCTTTCCGAGGCCATTCCAACGGCCCGCGGCGTAATACAAGGGTGCGCTCTGGGCGCGACGCTGTTCAACTTCTATATTTCTGAAGTTGGGGAAGCGATAGATGGAGTGAAATCCGTACCACCAAAGCTGAATGGCAGGCCTCTAAGCTGGATACTATATGCGGACGATATAGTCCTATTGGACTTGACCTCAATAGGATTGCAACGCAAACTAAATGCTCTTAAAACATATATCGACGAAATAGGACAAGAAATCAACTCAGCAAAAACAGAGATTTTGGTCCTCGAGAATCTAATAGGCAGGTCAACCAAAAAGAAGAAATTTCAATGGACCTTGGGAGGTAACCGTTTAAGGCAAGTCGATTCCTGCAAATATCTGGGAACATACATCAATGTGAGCATGAGAGACGAACCAATGGTAACCAAAACATTACGTAAATGCAAACAACTGACCACACAGGCAACTCTAATCCAAAGAAGATATGGGAAATTCTCATACAAGCCCGTTATAAACTTCTGTAAAAGTAAAGTAATACCAGTGTTAACTTTTGGAGCAGAATATATGTTCGGTTGCTCAAGTCAAATCTGGTCTCGCTGTGAAGGAATGTTTTGGAAACAAATTTTTCAAATCCCACAAAGTTGTCCAACTGCATGTGTTTTATATGAAGCAAGCATGTCAACCTTGAATGCTAGAATAACATGGAACTCGCTAACACTGTTTGGTAAAATTCTGGGAAAGTCAATACCTCAATTTGACATACTAACAGAACATGGTCCTAAGGGTAATCAATGACCACTTCAAATATGGAGACAAAAATGCAGAGAAATACTGCACCACATAGGAAGCGACGAAGAGACATTGTTAACCAATCCGAATCTGGTTAAGAGGAAAGTTCTCGAATTAGATTGGATAAAGACTTACAAGAAGAAAAGATCTCACAAATGTATGGGAGACTCCCCACCTGAAGCAAAAAGATTTAATGAGATACCCCAATACATGGAATTGTTCCCGTGCAAGTACCTGAGGAGAAGATACCTGAAGTTCAGGCTAAACCTGTATGAGACCAGAGAAATTCAAAATTATAGAAGCAGATTGTTAGCAAGTGACTATAAATGCTGGTTCTGCGGCAAAGAAGATGAAACCTTAAAACATCTGGTTTTGCTATGCCCTGATCTTAAAACACAAAGAACCACATTTTTGGCACAAGAACTGAGTATGGGGATGACTTACGCTGCTGATGAATGGCGGGCAAGAATGCATTGTAGCACAAATAAGAAACTTGTGATCGCCCTCACATTATTCTTGAAACAATTGGAAATCAGACTTTCTGAAGTGGAGTAATGGGAACATTTCTAATTTAACTATGACATGTGACTATGACGTTAAAAGTTAATGTGGTAGTAAGTGTTTTAAGTATTGGAATAGTGTGTTAAATGTAGCACTTTTTACAATTTATAGTGTTGTAGCGACAAATGATAGTTCGCTCTTGATAAGTTGTTTCTTCTTTCTTTTTCAAAAGTTTGTAATAAATTAAATGAAAAAATAAAAAAATTAAAAAAAGGTGATACCCTGGTCCATTAAGATTTCTTTAGGAAAGCCCATCCAAGAGATGAAGGGGAGCAAATGTTTTTGTATCTGCTGGATGGTATTATTTCACCGGGAAAATGCCTCAGGGTATTGGGTGGCATAATCAAGTATTAATAGCACAAATGTATTGCCCAATTTAGATTTTTCAAGGGGCCCAATAATATCCATCCCGATCCTCGAGAATTGATTTAAAGGGGCTGGTGGTGGTAAGTGAGTGCTGGTATGCTGACATATTTGACAGGTCTGAATGAAATGTTTAGTGTCGACATGTATCCATGGCCAGTAGAATTTGCTGGCTAGGTGAGCCTGCGTTTTGGCCTGGCCCAGAAGTCCCCTGTAAAGTGTGAGTGGCGATCTAGAGCACTACCTGTTGTGACTTTGGGGAACCACTCATTCTTGGAAGCCCCTCTGAAGTAATGTCTCCTGTGTACACAAGTCCTTTCTTTAGAAAGAAAAATGTCCTCCCTCCCTTCCAACTCTCAGACTCAGGTACAACTTGTAGGGGGGGCTTCAACTAGTAAAGGATTGTTTTGCTGAGCAAAGGCCCAATCGGGAAGTATGTCAGGATTTGCATCACTGATTGGTGAAGGTTAGGAAGAACTAGGTTGTGCATCGGCTTCCCTAAAGCCTAAGGCACCTCTCTCAGTGGTATCTTTATCAAGCTTTTCTTTGAAGATATGTAGGAACATCCTCTCAAGTATCCCCTGAGCTATTTGATCTTCTGCCTGGACCTGAAAGGCCTCTTCTCATGATTGTGGAGTAATACCTTCATGTCCCCTTTAAAATCAGGGTTGATCACCCCTGCCAGGACGTTGATACCAAATTTCCATGCAAGTCCTGATTCGGGTGCCAACTTAATGCAAATTCTTGGAGTGGAATAAGGACAAGATCAGTAGGGATTGGATGTCTTTCTTTTGGTGGGATGGTTTCTGACTGGCTACTATAACAGGCAAACCCAACAAAGCCTTTAGTGGCCACTGTGGGGTTGGAGGCTCTACTGCTTAGCTTCTCTTATTTCAGGGTCCCGCAACCTGTTTCGGTTGAGCTGCACCCCATTCCTGACACCATATGTGAGACGGCATGGTATCAAGAGAGACACAGACTCAAAAGTAACAGTGTGAAAACCTTTATTATAAATCTTTGTAGGGTTGGTGTAATGCCTAACTGGCCCTACGTCTAATGGGTTGTTCCATCAACTAAGGCTTCTAAAGGCCGTCGATGTTCGTAATTCCAAACACAAAGTCTGTCTGTGTCAAAACCTATGCTTGCCCTCACTCTTAAAACAAATGTGATATTGGGTCTTATTAAACAAAAAATGGTTTCTCAAAAAGAAATGCAAACCAAGGCTGGTTTCAGGTAGCCTTACCGTCAGGTTTAGTTCTGCCAGTTTAAGAACAGTTCAACGCAAAAAGGTGGGCCCGCGGAACCTTCCAGGTAGGGCTCTTGCAGCAAGTCAATAAAGTTCACAATGTCTCTGGGTCTCTTTTGGGTTCCCTTCCCCAAGCTCCAAACTTTCCAGATCCCAAAAAAAAGACACATTTCCTTCTAGGCCTCTCAGGGTACCCTTCCCCAAGTCTAGGCCTCGCTTGTCTAAAATTAAAATAAAAATTCACAGTTCCTTTCACAGTTTCCTTTAGGCCTCTCAGGGTTCCCCTCCCCAACCCTTGGCATTTCTCCTTTTAACAATGTCCTTCACAATTCTCCATGAACCTCTCAGGTTTCCCTTCCCCAAGCCTAGGCCCCTCTGGTCTCAAACAAAAAGTCACTTAAAAGTTCACCTTGTCAGGATGTATCTCTCAAAGCAAAGCTCTTTCACATGGCAATATCAGATACTTTCGAGAACGCAGGGCTTTTGCTCCTCCATGCGCGACCACTCTGATTTCTGGCCCCTCTCCTTACACTCTGTACTTTTCTTCTGGCACCTTTTCCTTCCTGTGCCTCTTTCACACTTTTCTCTGCTTCTTGTACACTTCTTTCACTTTGCCGTGCCTCTTGCACACCTCTTTCACTTTGCTGTGCAAACGTTCTCACTTTGTTACTTTGCTGTGCGTTTTGCACCTTTTCCTTTTCTCTTTCGGGTCGCTCACACGCTCTCTTTGCTTCCCTGTCTTCAAAACCATTACCTTTTGCCTTTTTCTGCTTTTGCGCTGCTGGCCCACCTTTCTTTCCTCTGCTTTCTTTCGACTTTCGCTGTTTTCCACTCTGTCACTGTTCGCACATTACTGAGTTTCTCCCTCTCCCTCTCTCTCTCTCTCTCGAAACTCACCCCATAGGGTGGCGCTGGTGGGCAATCTCGTCAGGATTTGTGGGCCGAGGTCAGGGTCTCACTTCCTGCCCCTCAGATGCCCCTGGGACTGGCACACATCCCAGGCGAATGACCACTGGCCTGGATACGGCCAACAGGTCACAACTTTCCCCAATCTCGCTCCATGGAGACACGGCTCCCTCGCCATGCTGCAACCCCTCTGACACACCGGGTCAGCGTCCTGGTGTCCCGATCTCCTCCGGATCCTATGGGCTACTCCTGCTGCAGCCTCCTTATCCTTGGCTACCACGATCCATCCAGCATTCCCAGCTCGCTCTGTCCACTTGGCAGAACCATACCTTTTATACCCTAACTGTGAGTCAAGTGGAGTCAGGTGTGAATGGTTAATGTCAGGTGCCTGACCCTATTAATGGGACAGCCTAGTGGTGGAGTGTAGTAGGCCTCTCCCTGCATCAAAATCTTGTTCCTATGGGTAATCTTCACAATTCTTGTATGTCTCTTCCTCGTACCAGTACATGTTGGAAATGTGGAGAAGGGATGAGAATGAAAATACCTCATAGAAGCTGAATGAGAGTGTGCTGATGTTTAGTTGGGAAAGGGGGAATATCATGTGTCGCCTTTACGTATTCTCCTCCCAGTGCCCTGCGACCCTCCACTCAGGTAATTCCCCCCTCGCTTGTCCACCCACAGGGTGGGGATCCAAAAGCAGTTCCCCTTCCCCAGGCCACCTGAATGGAAGATCCTGGAGGAGTAGGTAGAATACATGAAGTTTCTCACAATACACGCACCTTCTAATTTGCATTCTTTTGCGTCTTCTCTACTTCATGGATTGAAAAGTCTTTTGTAGCTTCAAGTTACGAGTCACAGCCTTAATTAATGTTGTTGATATGGCCTGCAAGAAAATGCTTTACATTCATACAAACTATAGAGCAAATTGCATTGAAGGTTCTTAAAATATAGTTTTAAGTGATCTGTACTTTTTACTTCCCTATGTTGTATAGAACATTTAGGTTTCACACTGTGCCACTGGATGAGGTGCATGTATTTTTTTATATTTGGGTGAAGAAAACCTATTTAATTTTCATAGTACATGAACAATTAAATAAATAACTATTAGGGCCTATCTTACAAGGTTGTTAATGATAACAAGAGGACTTTTAAGGGTTACAAATTAACAGACATTTGGATTTTGTGAACAAATTGACGTTTTAACTCTGAGAGGCTATGCAACAACAGAACCAAAAGTGCGGCTCATAACGGACCGTACAATGGTAAGAGATCTCTTTATGGTTGTGCAATAACACAAATGTTATTATTCTTGGGTTATGCAGTGACAGACCACTAAGGGCAGCGCAATAAAAAAAATGTTGGCCAGTCCGGTACATACACATTTCTTTGAACAGATCATAACACTTCATTAACCATTAAACATGTGGTTTGGTATTACTTTAAAGGGAGGGTTAATAGTGCCTGTCGCAGGATGGAGCAGCCAACTTTGCAAGTCAATTGTTAAAATGTCGGGTGCACAGTGTTGTTTGCATTACCCCATCTTTTTGAGACAGCCTGTACTGAGTCTGCATGCTTCCTTGTCCAGGATAGGATAGGTGGAGACATCAACATGCAAGGATGGAACAGAGTAATTCTGGCAGGGGGATTAAAAAGGCTTAACCTATATTTGTTGATCCATGGCTTGGGATTGTTTTTAGGTTCTTTTTTAGATAAACTGTCCTTAGAAGCGGTGACCTTTTGATACGGTTTTTAGCCTTTTCCACTTAGTGGGCTTACCAGGGTTGGTATAACCGTGGCTAGAAACATTTCTGATTGGTTATAGGTTGCTTCAACATTCTATAAGTGAATGGAAGAAGAGTAGGGTGCTAACACCATATCACCTGCATTATTGCTAATCTTGGGAAGAGGATACTGATTGACTATACATAACAGTCCAAAGCAATGTGCAGCAGTAGATCCCAGTCAACATTCCAGTGAAGAGCGAAGCCCTCCCCTCCCTGGTCTTTGCTCCCCCTTCCCCAATCCAACCCTCTCCACCACCTGAAGAACTCCCTCCCCTCCCGGATGCACCCTTCCCTTATCCCATTCCACCCAGGCATCCCCTCCTCCATTGCTACGGCCACATATTGCCAATATTTCATCCCTCCCTGGTCAGTCTTCTTGGTCTCTATGTATCAATTTTCCCCAAACCTTGGTGTGCTCTTGCCGACATCCCCTGTTCTTGTTCACCAGTCCCACACTCCTGTGCATCCAACCGTCCCACATCCGCAGACTATACTATTTCCAATGCTCATGTGTTATATCTACAGGGGAATACAAATACAGACATGCTAAACAAAAAGCGTGTTCATGTTCTTAAGGTGTTTCTATGTATGTGTATACAAAATAACTACATTTCTTGTTGCTTTAGTGATAAAACGAATGTGCACAAGATAAATACAGCTAAAACTGTAAATATGTAACTGCTGCCACCAGCCTGTCTTTAGGCACATATAGAAGTAACCATAAATCTCAAGTGTAAAATGTTAAGGAGACTGCACTGTAAGGTGCTGTGTGCACTGTAAAAATACAAGCATTCAAAAGGGAAACCAGGTTTTCCCAGTTTTGATGGACTAGTCAGTTTCCCCATAGCAAATGAGCAAAAGGGAAGGCTTTACTCCAGTTCAAAATGTCAGGACAGGAACAAAAACAAAGCAAACACAATGGGGTTCCTAGAAAACTATGGAGGGAAAGTTACAAAAAGAAAATATTTTATTATAGGTGCCAATATGAATGCCCATGGGGAGGAAAGAGATGCCTCCTTGCGCCCTATTGCAAACCGGCTTCTTCCTGGCCCATATGAGTATCCGGGTCACATTTACAACATTGGCCAGGGACCAACACCTAACCATTACCTTCCAGGGCAGGGTCCTCTGAGTTAGCCAATGTGGCTTAATGTCAAGCACATTGATGTACATATCCAGTTGTTCACGTTACATGCTGTTGTGATTATATTGCCATTTAACATACATATCTTCATTACAATATATTAAATACTGTTTGTACCTCAGAAGAGGAAGGTTATTGTAGCAAAGGCCTGCAAGCTGCTCACAATGATTTTTCTTGATGTGGTCCAAGGCTCTGTGATACGGGTTTTGAAGCATCATGCTGGAGTCCGAGCCATCTTGGCTTTCTTCCAAACCAGTCTGGGGGAAAAGAGATAGCCATTGTATGTCCATGGGTTGAAACATCCGCCCATCCACCTTGCAAATTCAAATCTCATGAGGCAACATTGAAATATGTGTGGTCATATTTTATTGTGTGCTCTGATGCATCCTGTATATTAGTGGGAGTTTACAGTCATCGAAGTGAGCGGGAACGACTGGGAGCGGTGTTCCACTACTTTTATTATTTTCTGATTTCCATTCCACTACTTTTTGCAACCATATTCAGCAGTCTATATAGAGGATGTGTCCATTCATGTCCCTGTGCAAGTGTAAAGTTGTAATAGGAGCCTCATTTACTAGTCACCTAGACTATTGCATGCCCCGGCCGCAACACCTTGTTTGTTACCTGTTGCACTAGGCATCTGCCTACCCTCTCCCTTGCCGAAACCATAGTTCCACTACTTTTTGTGGTGCACTTCTACCACTGAGAACACATTTGAAAACAATGGCCAGGAATTCCTAATGCAGCTTTCCATCATCGGATAACAGCGCCTGGATGATGATCACATGTGCTTATCGACAGCTGTGTCCGATTCCAGCCGCTGACACCTGGAAAGACAAGTGTATGGCCCAAAGGAAAAGCACCACCAGCCTAGAGCTGCATTTAGCATTGGGTCCCAAAACGCTGGTGCCTTTTCTTCAATGAGGGAAAGATGCTTGCGCTCTGAAGGCTGGATCCATGGAGCACCAACATGTTTCTCAAATTGAAAAAACCGGTAAACATTGCCTGCATGGGAAACGAACGGGAACCTCAACACAAATGAAGGAGCTCCTTTCTATCTCCATTGAGTCGAGGGGTGTAGGAGCAGAGACCCTGGAGCCTCAGAAAGAAAAAGCTGAAAGGACAGAAAGCTGGCCTGAGCGGAATCACTGAGGCACAGTAGATCCCTGGGCGGTCCTTGGAGAAGCAGGACCTTTGCTCACCTTATTTATGCACCCATGAGCATGCATGCATGGTGCCAGCAGGTTTATCTTATCCTACTGGTATTTATAGAGCCCAGCATACGCCCGAAGGCACCATGGCGCTAGAGCAGCCTGCGGGTAGTGAGCAAATGGGGGGTTATTTAAACAGAAGAGTCTTCAAAAGGCGACGGAATGAAAACAAGTGGTTCTCGGTAATGCGTAGCGGCAGTGGGAAAGAGTTTAATAATTTAGCTGCTGCTGTGGAAAAAGCGCGGCCGCCCACCCGGGTAAGCCGCACCTGCAGCACTTGGATAGTAAGAGATTGGTGAGATTGCAGGGTGCGGCTAGTCGGGTAGGGGCAGAATTTCAGCTGAAGATATTCGGCTCCAATGCCATAGAAGGCCCGATGCACTGTACACATAGATTACATTGAATAACAGGGAGCCAGTGCCTAGAGAGGGAAGTCTGAGTTACTAATCTGGTCGCTGCATTTTGCAGGAGCTAGAGGCTCCAAGTAAAGTAAGCTCTGGCAGAATGAGTGAGGGAGGGGAAAAGCCAAGTACAATCGACACACATGGAGCGCCCCCAGACAATCCCAGGGATGCTCCGGTTCCCCTTCACAAAGTCTAGGTGCGCGCCACTTGCCAGGGCACACACTCCTCTGTCTCTCTTTCTCTTCCGACTTCTCCATCTTTTGAGTGCTCTTCATCTTGTTTGCTGATCTATCGCCCTCCTGGCTGTATTGGCCCTTTTTGTGACGAGTCTGGCGCTTTGTTATCTGCTGTCTTACCTTCTTCTATCCCACTAATTCTTTTGGGTGATTTCAATATGCATCTCTCCCCTTTTTCTTTCCATCCTTGACTCTTATGATCTCACTTCTATTCCTTCTCCTTATTCTCCTGTTTCTGGCTCCGGCCTTGATCTTATTTTATCTTCCTCACCTAGTACTTATTCTGGGCCTACTGTTCCGGTCTATTCTGACCATTTTCTTTAACTTTTTTTTATTCTTCCTCCTTTTCCCATCTCTTCTATTCCTACTGCATCTTCTCACTATCCTACTTATTTTTGCGATTATCTTCGTGCCTTCAACACTCTTTCATTTGTTTCCTCTTGTATTTCTGCAGCTCTGATGTTGCTGCCTCCTTACTTTCCTCTTCTCCTACTTCCTCACTTGATTCTTTGTACCCCACTTCCCCTTTTCTACCTACCTGGAAACCATCGCAACCTTGGATTGCACCACAGCTTTGCTCTATGTGACAAATTCTTCGCCTTCTGGAGCGTAGATGGCGTAAATCCCACTCTGGTTCGGATTCCTCCTCTTTGTCTTCATATCATTGTCTCTGTGATGAAGCTCCTCTTGCTGCTAAGCGTTCTTCCTATTCTGATCTTTTTCACTCTCATCCTCGATGTTTGTTTCAGACTTTATCTCGCTTACTTTCTCCTCCTCCTCCCAATTTCTCCCCTAATTCTTCTCTCTCGCCCTCGGATCTGGCCTCTTACTTTTCTTTGAAAGTTACTGCCTTTTTGCAGCTATTGTCCTTCCTCTTCCTCTGCCCGTCCTGTTCTGATCACTCTTCTACTCTGTCTACCGTCTTCCCAACTACTATCTCTGATGCTACGCGGTTGATAGCTCGAGCTCACCACACAGCTGCTCCTACTGATCCGATTCTCTCTTCTCTTATTCCTAAATTCTATCCTTCAATGGTTTCTTATTTAACTTCTATTTTCAATATTTCTCTCCTTACTTCAACCTTTCCTTCCCCCCTTAAGCAAGTGACTACTCTTCCTATTTTGAAAACGCCTTCTCTTGATCCTTCTCTTCCTTCTAATTTTAGAGCTATATCTCTTCTTCCTCATCTTTGTAAGCTTCTTGAATGCCTGGTTATCCTCAGGTTTCTTCTTTTATCTCTGATAACTCCATTCTTCCTTGTTTTCAATCTGGCTTCTGCTCATTCCATTTTACCGAGATGACTCTCCTTTCCGTCTGTGACTCTTTACTTTCAGCACAGTATTGTAACCATTAATCTCTTTCAATTTTACTTGATTTATCTGCTGCCTTCGATGCGTTGACCACCCATTGCTTCTTTTTTCTTTCTCATCTTTTGGGTTCTATGACTCTGTCCTTTCTTGGTTCCATTCCCAATTATCCAATCACACTTACTCTGTGTCTTGGGCTGGTCAGTCTTCTGTTTCTGCATTTCCCAATGGGGTTCCCCAGGGCTCGATCCTAGTCCCCTTTCTTTTTTCTCTTTATACTTCTCCTCTGACTTCTATTATTTTGCCATATGGGATGTCTTGACATTTTTATGCTGATGACACTCAACTTTTTCTTTCCTCTTCTTCTTTTACTCTTGCAATCCATCACACTTTGTAATCCTGCCTTTTGACCATTAAATCCTGGATGGCTGATCACTATCTTGTTTTAAATTCTACAAAAACTGTTTTTTGCTTTCCTGCGTCCACTACTCCTCCTCCTTCTCCTCCCTCCTGCTTTTATTTCCTTTCCCCTGTCTTTGATTCCTATTTCCTATTCTACCCGTAATATGGGTCTTTATCTTAATTCTGAGTTTTCATTTACTTGCCATAGTTCTCTACTTTCATGCACATGTCGGTTTCACCTTTTCAATATTCGAAAGGCTAGGCCATTTCTCACCTTTCAAGTTGCTAAACTTCTAATCTCATATCTTATCTTCTCTTGCTTTTTCTATTGCTCTTCTATTCATTTTGGTTTCCATCTTTGCTCCGGGTTCCTCTTAAGTCTATTTTTAACTCCTCTATTTGTCTTTTATGTTCCCTTTCAACTCATGACTATTTCTTCGTCACTATTGTCTATTGGATAGTTGTCTTTCCATTCTCGTCTGAAATCAAATTTTCTTTGTGTGGTTTTAAATCTTTTTATAATCTGGCTCCTCATCTCTCATCACTGGTTTCTTTTTATGTTCCTTCAGGATTGCTTCGATAACATTCTCTCTTTTTATCGTTCCGAGTCCTCCTTGTGCTCAGTCTCGATTCTGTTCTTTCTCTCTATTGGCTCCGTTACATTGGAATGCTCTTCCTCTTTCTTTAGACTCTATGACCTTTTATTCACTTTCTCGCTCTGCTCTCAAGGCTCATCTTCTTTAATTTGACTTCATGAAGTGTATCCATTTTATTGTACTCTGATGTGATGTTTGTACACAGCTTTGGTATACAGTGCTTAACAAATGGACAATGCCAGATTTTCAAAATGCATTTGGGCAACTGGATTCCCTAATTTCCTTAGTGGATATGATGGAATCTCCGCCCAAGAATGCCTGCACCGAAGTAGCAGGTGTGCATTCGGTAATGCAAAATGGGCGTTCAGGCTACTTACATAATACCTATCTGCGTACCATCTAGTAAAAATGAAGCGATTGTCCACTTTTGCACAAGGGGTCTCACCAATACTAATACCAGCAGTTATCGCCTACATTCAGAGCAACCTTACTGCCAGGAAGCATCTCGTGGATGTAAAATGTATTAAAATGAATTCATCTTTTATAACGCGCTTAATACCGGAGACCAGACTCTAAGCATGGGACCGGGATCTGCGTTGTCTTGCTTCCCAGACACATGCATTGTCGCTAGTGCTCTTTAGATTTACTCTCAGGGTGGTAGGTGTGCATGTTCTGCTGAGGTCTGGGAAACAGCAATGTTGGACAATGACTCTGAACCTATGCTCTAGTCGGTGTCAAGATCAGACCCACATTTGGTTCATCTGAATTAATTCTCCACATTCTCTCTCTTTTTTAAAGCTTAATGGAGCAACATCGCCCGATTTACAGTACCGAGCACCTTGAGAGATCAGACTATATTCTACTCCAGTGATGCCCTCTGCCATCAAGAGGTTATGACCTGGTTAACTACGCATATGCTCCCAAGTATGGTTTCTACAGGGCCAGATTATCTACTTAGGCCAGTCTACAAGTAGTCCAGTTTACAAGAGGTTTATAGGCTTAGATTCAGGTTCAAATGAAGGCAGATATGACTCACCTTCTCACACTTCTCAAGTCAACGAAATGCACGCCACTACATTGGGAAATAACACCTGTTGCACTAAAATACAGTTACATTTCTGGTTTGCGATCAACTGTTTTTTACCTGATAATGTAATGGCCGTAATTTGTAAGTAGCGATTTTCCTTAGGGATGAAGGGTGAGAGCTACATACCATAAAGTTGTATCAGGATTATCTATAATTGATATAGTCTCTTCTCTCAAGTGAAGACTGGTTTGTTTGATTACTGATCTGCAAACCCCATCAAGTTTCCCTGTGAATATAGGAGATTACTGTTTTATATGGGTTAACTATCATTTTGCATGGGACTCAGCTGCTCTTCCTCTGCAATGAGCTCAAGCCATTTGGGGATCATTAGATAAACTGCAGAACCCAAATAAATATAAAATGGCAGTAGAGAGAACTGGCGTCAAAGTTCATGACATTCATTGGGTGAATCACTAACAATACCATACTCTGTGGACTGTCCTATTTAAAGAGCAAAAAAGAACAGGGTTTAGGAACCTCCAAACAGTTCATGGTACCATTTAAGCCTGATGTCTATGGATAGTGTTAAATGCCTAAAATATCATCAATGTCTTACCATCTCCTCGTGAACATCCAGAGAATTTAAGGACCCATGAAAGTCCAAAGCAGAGGATATTGAGAATTCAATGTCTTCAGTTTCCGATGAACTCAAATCACCTGCTGATGTATTTGAGAGCGTATTTTCTGCATTGAGTGATGAATCAGCTTGCATGCTCCCGTTTATGAAAATAATCCCAGGATCATGGTTGATCTGCTTTGGCCCACGGTCTCCTCGGGAATTGCTTGCCTCAACTTCATTGGCTTGCACTGCTCCATTAGACCCGACATTGCAATGACAGTCTTGCAGGCTATTTTCAATGTCTGAGCAATTGCCTTTCTTCGTTGACTCTGGTACGGTAGAGCAAGATGCCATGTCTCTTACCAGTCCGACGAACATATTGTATAGCGGTAGAGGCATTCTGCATGTGATGTCAGGAACGACACCTTGATCCCGAGTGTCCGAGTGCTGGCCCCATAACATTGTATTCTCTTGAATAACATTTTCAGTGTTATCTTTTGTGTGAGGAATGATACTTTTGCTTGTATTGCTGTTTTCTACACCTTGGATGATAAAACCCTTTGATACAGTTCCAACAGAGAATTCTTGCAGGTGTGGTTTCTCTGAAGGGACTACAATGGAAGCGTTGTTGGGGTTTCTGTCCGTAGATGCCATACATTGTTCCACCTTTTCTCCCTTGTTGTATTTAGTCTGACCTTCATGTGCACAGTTAATTCCTTTTTCGGGTGGATTAGACTTATTAATGCTCTGATCGATGCAATGTGGAGGAACCTCAGTTGAAGGAGTTGTTTTTCCAAAGCCTGTAATATTTGGACTTCCCTTTTGACCGTGAAGGACACTCACCTTATCCGTCTGAAGAGTCCGTTTGTCAATAGTTCTTATGTTATAGTTGGTGTTTCCAGCTTGACCCAGCTGAGGTGCACTGTATGGCCTCGACACAGGAGCAGAGCTTGGTCGCAATCTAGCACCCATACCCGTACCATTGGAATTTCCTTTGGTTGTCTCCAGATTCAATGTTTGCCTTTTGAGCTCATGGGACTGTTTGAGGCGGCCCAAAACATGCCCAGGCCCAATGCAGTGGAACGAGGGTTCACACTCGCTTGTTTCCATTTCTTCAGTGGAATATTTCATTTTGCTGTAAAGTGACGATGAAGAACTACCCGATTCTGGGGTCTTCTTCTGGCTGTTAAATCGCTGCCGGGACCCTTTATCTCCAAATTGATCAAAAGAAGATGAACTGCTTATACGTGATTGCAAACTGGAATGTGAACTTGTTTTGGAAACTGGTAAAGATGTACTCTGGCTTTCAAAAGTGCTACCTGGAAAAACACAAAAAAGTTATACGTTATCGTCACCATTGGAAATAAACAAGAATTGCCTCAAGGGGATCTTAAAGAGTTCAATGCTTGTAAAACACATTGGGCCTCATTACGACCCAGGCGGACTTCGCGGTGCTAAATGCACCGCGAAGCATGGCGGAAAGCCGCCGATAGCGCCATGGGGGTTGGCGGATTTACCGCCCCATTCCGACCTCGGCGGAGCGGTAAATCCCCAATCCCCATTCTGCCCTTCCCCATTCCCATTTTTGCCCCATAGGGTATAATGGGAGTGGGGAAGGAGTTAATTACGCCACCGTAAAATACGGTGGCGTAATTAACAACGAGGTCCCGTAGCGCCATGGTTTTCTCCGGCTGGTAAAACCAGGCGGAGAAAACCTCCATGGCGCTACGGGAACTCGTAGTATGGCGGAGAGGTACGCCATGCACTACGCTGGCGTAATACCCTCTCCGCCAGGGTCCTAATGAGGCCCATTGGCTTCATTGCAAGTTTGGTGGTATCTCAGCGGTAAATCCACTGAGATACCACCAAACGGATTTACTGTTACCACCACTTGGTCCTGCGAAATTACTGCCAGATTACAAGTAGTGGTAGGCGGTGTTTGTCTCCATTTATCGGAGTCCAGAGGACTCCATGGGTATTTTGGAAGAATTACCACCGGTGGTAATTCCGCTGGCAGTTAATTCTGCCGATTTGAGCTTTTTATGGCTGTAAAGCAGAGGAATTACCTCCAGTGTTTCGCTGGAGGTTTTTCCTCTGCCTTACCTACAAACGTATAGTTCGGTGGTATGGTAAGGCAGAGGTAACGCACTGGTAACTGTGTTACCACTGCATTACTAGTGTTTTTGGCCACACCACTGAACTCATAACGACGCCCTTTATTTGTACAAATTCTTCTTCTTCTTCTTAATTATCGGATGCGTGGGCGGACCCACGCAGGTGCTTCGCCATTCTAAAGGATGATGTGCACCAAACCCACCAATCAATACTTAGCTCACATAAACTCACAACTCCTCCCACCACCCCGTCTGCCTCACAAAATCCAACTGCACACTGCTCCTCCTCCTGCCTCTCACCCCGTCACCTCACAGCAAAGCCTTCCCACTCAGCTCAAATTGAAGCATTTCTGAATGTAGTGTCCCGGAAATAGATTTTTCTACATCCGGGATCACGATAGAGGATCTCTTATAAACAAAAGGAAAATTATAGGTATTCATTCAGGAAATATGGGCCGCCCTCTTAAAGCTGTAGCATCAGATCTTTCATTCAATGACATAATTGCACTACGGGAGGACAAGAAGAGGTTTAGCTTCGGGCCTCATCACAGCGCCGGCGGATTCGTTAGGGAGTACAACCGTTGATAAATACCAATTCCAAAAGGGGTTATGAAGGGTGAATTCCTCGGATCCATGTGAAAATATCCCCGACATAAAGTCGCCATGTCAAAAAGTCGCTGTGAAAAGGGCGTGTAAATATAGTCTTACCATAAATACCCTTACATCTATTCAAATCATTACTTTCCCTCAGTCGGTGCTAAAATGAACTGTCTAGGAACACCGAAAATATGATTCATATGTAGAAGGATATTAATTTAAGTCTACAATCCTCACTCCACTGCACTGATCAACACAGTAAAATGATAGTTTAGAGAATATTAACATTACACCGCTTTCAAACCTCTAGCTTGATAATTGATGTCACTCGTCGGGCCGAAAAAATGATACAATATTGCCATCTAGTGAGCAAACCTAAATAATGTATTTCCCGTTACTCTTTATTTTTTTAGGATGTGTATTATTATTGAAGTCACAGACATGGGGCCTCATTACACGGAAGGCGGTAATCCAGGGTGCTATTAGCACCCTGGACCATGCCGGTAAATTACCGGCACCGCCTTGGCGGAAAGGGGATTTACCGCCCCATTCCAAGGTTGGAGGGGCGGTAAATCCCCTTTCCGCCATTGCCCTTCCCCATTTCTGCCCCATAGGGCTCTATGGGAATGGGGAAGGCGCTAATTACGCCACCGCAATTTTGCGGTGCCGTAATTAGCTCCGAGGTCCCTTAGCGGGTTGGTACTTAACGCCTGCAAGAAGCAGGCGTTAATTCCTCCAACCCGCAAAGGGACCTCGTAGTACGGCGGTAAGGGTTAACGGTCACCGTTGCCATTAACGGTGACCTTTAACCCTTACCGCCGTCCGTGTAATGAGGCCCCATGGTGTTTCGGCCAGAATCATGTGCATAAGAAAACCTAACAAAGATCGGAGCAGGCTCACCAGTGGATACTTTAAATAAGATAACAATATGAAAATGGACCAATGTGGGGTCAATAAAAAGAAACAGACGACAGAGCGTCAATGTGCATGGGGTACTCGCTCTATATGCACGGAAGGATATTTAGAGGGCTAGTCAATATATGTATACCACATGTTCTTGATTATTACGAAAGAATCAACGAACGAATAGTGCCCTGGTTTAAAGCGAGTGTTGTGAAGTAGCAGTGAAGGTGAGCTAGGTTCAAGTTTGTAGTGTGATGGTTTTTATATCAGGGTCATAGTCCTCGGCAGTAGGGGTTGGAGCCGAATATGGCATGTGTCATATGCCAGTGACACGTGCCACTGCATGGCACCACTACAAGTGACACGTGCCACTGGCAGGTGTCACATGCCATGCCCCAAAGAAAGGTTTCACGTGTCACGGTAAGTCTGTCTCTTCGTTTTTCAAATTATAATCCTCCTTTTAAAAAATAAAAATACGAAACGCCAATTTTAATCCTTTTTTGTAAAAATTAAATTATAAGTCTGCACGATTCAAACTCATGACCTCGTGTTATGGGCCTAGCTCCTTTAACCACTGCACCATTACGTCTCACGACATTAAAGGTTCAAATTCTACCTCTAATGTGAACTCTTACATGGTTCAAAGCTGCTCTTTTTCTTATTTTAAGTAACATCTTAAAACCAACTGCATGTGCAATTCTGAAAGTTTGTAGGATTGAAACAATTTACTAAAAGTATTTGCATCTTGTGCTTTTCTTGCATAATACTAAATGGAAAAAACAGTTCAATCCAAAACCTGTTACTGTGTAATGCTTTAAATGTCAAACATGTATTGTGTACATGTTTTCCAAAACAGTATGGTTGCAATATTAAAGTGTGTTTGTTTGTACATTAATTCATGTGTTTCACACTTGACTGTATGAACTGTGATAAATACAGTACAACCATATCCTACTGATAATATGTATAACTTATATATCAGAGTATATACAGGATCATGAAAACATAATTTACAAATGTTGCTAAATCTTCAGATTTAGGGCCCAATTCATAGAATCCAGCGCAGAATCAGCACAAGTGCTGCACGCCGAGAAGGAGCGTGTGCCATGCGTGTACCAGCTGTGGCACGCATATTCATGGATTTTCTGAGGCATCAGTAACCGTGGTGCAGAGAACATCAAGTACCACCAGCAATGCCCTCAACACACCCCCATGCGCAGGCAAAAGCCAGTGAAATGGCCAATACGGCGCAACGCCCCGGACCATCCGTGACCCAGCACACATCCCCCCCATTGTAATTGCGTGAAAAATCAGAGCGTAACCCGCTCGCACCAGCCAAATCACGTGAAAAGGCCCATGCGTACCCCGTCCGCACCAGCCAAATCGTGTGGGAAGGCCCGCGCGTATCCCATCCACACCCCAGCAAAATCATGTACCCCACTCGCGAAATCACATGGGAAGGCCTGCGTGTACCCTGTCCGCGCCCCAGCGAAATCGCGTACCCCACTCGCACCAGACAAATCACGTGGGAAGGCCTGCGTGTACCCTGTGATACATGCACAACTCCCCTGGAAGCAGACGCCTCCTCACAGGACAGCCAGACCCCAGCAGTGGACCATACCCCGCAGGCAGCCCATGCCACATGGTCCCCCCTTCACCCGTGACCACACCCCGCAGGCAGCCTACACCAAATGGGATCTCCACCATCACCCATAAACATACCCTGCAGGCAGCCCACACCACATGGCCACCCCATCACCTGTGACCACACCCTGCAAGCAGCCCACACCACTTCAACTCTTGAGATAAGTCTGGCTGCTCAGCCAATGCTACCACATAACTGTGTAGTACAGGCTTGTACCAAAGGTGAAATTGTACTGACACTTGTAGTCTTAATTGCATGTAGTGTTCCCAAAGGGTACTGCATGTGATTCTGCCTAACACTCTGAAATTGCGAAAGCGTGCTGCAGTTTAGTTTGTGCTCTTTAAAAATTACAGACAACACCCCTGCACAGTCTCTGCGACCCAAGAGTCCACGGTAAGATCCTCCCAAGCGCTTAGGTGCATCGCTAGCCTACCAACTATTGCGGGAATTGCATTGCTTGCTGCTGCGCTGTGAGCATACGACTATACTCTCACCTGCTGCTGCCGTGCCAACCCCGACCCCTGCCTCTTCCACGGGAGGGGAAGGAAGGATTCAGCCTTCTGTCTTCCTGCTGTCACCAGTTGTTTCCTCTATAGGGCCTCTGGCCTCCTCAGTGGCTGGCAGAGACGCCTCTGCTTCTGCCGCCCTGGCGGATACACAGGGCACAAACACTCTTTTTAACGATGTCTGACCTTTGTCCAGAGCAGCAAAGCTGTTACAAATCTGGACATGTCTTTGACAAAAGCTTCTCCAAACAAAAGCCCTTTAGCTGCTGCAGTGGCCTCAGAGGATGCCAACTCCCTGAGTTTCAGGTCGATCTTTACTACAATCGATCGTCTGCTCTCCGCTGCTATTGTACAGTTGGTATTACTTATTAAAGAAACTGCTCTTTGTGCCCAATTAGCCAGAATATGCACATCCATAGGCAGGGCCTCTTTGGTCTCTTCGACCATTTTAATGATCTTGGCCAATGGACCTATGGAATCGGGGAGCGTGTCCTGGCATGCTATCCATGAGCGGTCAATGCTCTTTTCAGGTCCTTGGTGTGTTTCACCATGAATGAGTCCACCTCCAGAGTGAGTGTCCGCTACTTTATCCGGCAGAGAAGGTCTGGGATATTGTGCCTTCAATTAGCCTCTCACCTCCTTATTTAGAGGTGCACGCAGTCGCTTGCTCAAGTACCTTTTGGCATTAAGTGGGGGCTTCCCCTTCGAGGATCTCGGGTGGAGTAGCAGGTCTGGATGAAAGGGGTCGACCAGGGATTTATCTCTGCATTTCTAAATGCTCTTATTGTGCCTTTTGCACGGTTCTCCTTCCTGAGGAGTGGCCAAGCTCACAGAAAGGTGAGAACTCTCAGTGCTGCTGGAATCCCATTCAGTGCCCTCTTGGTCTTCCTGTGGGCTAAGCGGTATGTCACCTTGTCCCTTCCATCACGCCTTTCCCTTAGCATGCCTCTCTTTTGTGTGTCCTTTGCGTGATTCGGACAGTGGTTCGCCACTGGCCTTATGTTCCTCTTGCCATTGTCCCTTGCAGGCTCTGGGCCTCACAGCTGTCGGCCCTTGCGAGAAGGCGACCCAGCCCAGGAGACAGTCCAGCTTATGAGATAGCGGCCCTAGGCCTGCCCATGATGCTTTGTCCATCAGCTGTCCCAGAGAGGGGTCCTGCTGAATGTTTGAAGGCCCTTCTCTGCTTTACTCGCTGTCAGAGGATTCTACTTATACCCAGGCCATATTGTGTAATGCACAGGAGACAGACAGCCAGCAGCCGCAAGGTGACGTACAGGGTTTTTATTATTACATTTAATTTATAACATCTCTCAATGGTCGTGAGGCTATTTCTTCACTTGTTTAATGTCTTAAACAGTACATTTTACATCAGCTAGTCCAGAGATTGGTGACATGCTATGGCATGCTGGAGTTCCAAGTGGCTGAAAGTTATGAAATATAACACAAGAGGCTAAGAGGTAAGACGCCTGAAGTAATTTTGAAGCAATGAAAAAACTGATTTGAAGCAGATATAAAGAAATATTTAGGTGTCATGCCACATTAGAATTGACACTGAAAAGGGACTTTCAGGCCCTGCCGTTTGAAAAGGTCATAAGAACTAACACCAGAAATGTTTTCATCTGAAGTATTGGTGTAATGGTAGAACTTCAGATTAAAGTGCATGAGGTTGTAAGTTCTAGGGAGCTGTCAGAATTTTTTTAAAAATTATTTATTTGATTTATAACATCTCACAATGATTGTGAGGCTTTTCATTCACTTGTTTAATGTCTTTGAAGTCATTTAAACAGTACATTTGACATAAGCTAGTCCCGAGATTGGTGACATGCTGTGGCATGATAAGTGCTTAAACTATGCATTTGCTGAAAGTGTTTCAATATAAAACAATCCCACAATGATTGAGAGGGTATTTTTCCCTTGTTGAATGTGTTTGAAATCCTCAAAACTGCACATTTTACATCAGCCAGTCCAGAGATTGGTGGCATGCTGTGACACGCTGTGGCATGTGCCACATGTCACATTCGGCTCCTACTCCTTCTCCCGCTCGGACATTGGAATTCCCAATGTTTGTAGACATTGCATTGCCTTACCTTCGGAGCGAGTGTTTGTACCCTTTGCCACATAGTCTCTACCTTTTTATAGGTAACTTAATACTGTTATATGTGAATAGAATTAAAGGGCTAGTTGGCGACCAAATAATGCGTGTGACGCTTTTTTCTTGGCGACATTTTGATTGACAAATGTTTATCGGGGGACTTTACGAGTGGACACCGAATTCCTCAATACCGCCGCCAAAGTGTGAAGGGTGGCGGATTGACTGAAATGCTGCCGGCAGTATTGCAGTAAACCCACTTCCTATGTTCTTTTAACTACACCCTCTTCATTAGGATGGACATGTATATGTGCAGAAAATGATCAAAAATCAAAGTAAATGTACAGATGCAACTTCATGTCACCCCGCCAGGGGTATTCAAAGGATACTGCTGGGAGTAAATACAGGGGTTGGTTGCTTTATTTTTTGTTGTTGTCATTTATTATGCACCTAGGGTGACCAGATTTCCAAAAAGAAAAACCGGGACGACCAACAACATAAAAGACGGACTAGCCCATCGCAGCCCACCAAATACCACCCCTCCCCCAACCCGCCCCCACAACCACCACCCAATCATATTTCCAGCACTTCTCCTTTCTATAAACTGCATATGATCTCATTTGTGAATTATCTGTGAATCTTAGCATGTTAATTCAAAACAGGCGTTTGCTCTAATTGATATAACATGGCTTGCTCTACAATCATTTCCAGGCCAGTCTCTGTGGCACAGTCAGTAAGTGTTGTGCCTTGTCGGTTGGGTGTTCGAGCCAATCCTCCAACTTCAGAATTCTGAAAGTCTTATGAAAAATAATTACAATTGGAATTACCGTAGCCAGCCAAAGTCTGCAAACCCCGGAATTACTAGGGTTTGTCCACCCGGATCGCTGCGCACTTAATCCCAAAATCGCTTTCAAGAGCGAATTTGGGATTCGAACCCGTGCTGCTCCCTTTAATGCCACCTATGATTTTGAGTGTTAACCGTGCAAGGTGTTGTTATAATATATGAAGGCTTTCACTATTGATTTGAGCCTCTTTGGAGATCAAGGAAAATAATTAAGACCGATGTGATGGCAGCCGAATAGAACAGCATTCTGCATGATCAACCACATGTCAGAGTTAAGGATTTTGATATTTGTATCGTTGCAGTTAAACAACCTTTTTAGATGAATTGTTTGGTAAAAATCTAAAAAGAAAGTAAACGGTCATATAACTTGTACTGTGATGTTTTTTTAATCAGGTTTTCAAAATATCTTGTGATTTTTCCATTTATACCGTACACATGGACACTACGCTCTATAAATCTTAAAAATTCATAATAAAAACACAAAAAACATTCTATATTTTTAATAGAAGAGTAAGATGGCAATTAATAAGGGGCTAATTTATGCCTCAGTGGTAACGTTAAAAAAAGGAGATATTTTGCAAATACCGCCTGTTTTGAAACCTACCACATTGCAGTCCGGGTTGAGTATATATACCCCCAGTGGAATTCCGTGCCATTGCATCAATGCATTTGCATATGTGCCGTTTTCAGCAGTACATTTTGATCTGCCCGTTTCCATCAGTTAGTTCATTTTTCAGGGAACCAGCAAAACGAAGTTGAAAAAACGTGAGGGCATATAGAAAAAAGAAAAAAGGACCTGGTACAGGGTCTTGTTCCCATTAAAAAAAAAAACATTGCAAGTGCAGCGATGCAAAGCGGCTTCCAATATTTTCGCTTCTGTTTGTTTTTTATTAAACAAATCATTGCTGTTATATTCCTTCTCCAGAGAGCGTCGGAACTGTTTGCCTATTTAATAGTGATTTCTTAGGCAAAACACACCACTTGACTGTGGTACACGGCACCAAGAGCTGACGTAAGGACAAGCCAGGGCTGGGCATTACAGGGAAGAACCCAGTCAACATGTCTTTATGCTGTGATCCCATGACCATGGTTTTCTGGAACCTCTCGAATGTAAGGTGGTGTGACTGTCACCTCCTCCTGCTGGGCTCAGACCTTCCCAGGCCTCTGGGCCAGCACTACCCAGGCCTCTGGCCCTACAGAGCCTTTTTGCTTAAATAAGATAGGGTTATTTTGTCTTTGTTCTCTGATCTTAGGCTGTGAGTTCAGGGACGTCATTTCACCAAAATGCCAGGGGTAGCTGAAGTGACATCACACTACCCTTGACCCCCTGATAACATCACAGGAAGTGATAGGAGAGAACAGCTCAGTGGCACATCCACTGAGCTTTGGAGATGCCTGTTTATGTAGTAAATACTACTTTAATTGTATTGCAACTCAGACTGCAGAATTTTTTAATATAGTGCTTCATTAGTGGTCAATCATCCATGGATTGACCCCCGTTGTGTGCTTATATTTCAATCACTTATGAATCCTTATTTTTCAGGTTTTTCTTTATTATAATCATTGTGGCAGAAGCCCTTGCCGATGCATTTCGTACTGTGTCCTTCCTCAGGGCGAGTTTCTAAAAAAAAATATTAACAACTCGGGGTTAACTTCACCCCAGATACAATCAACAAACAAAGCAATCCAATCTGTATTTAATCAACATTCGTGTTAATAATGTTTTGGTTATACATGCCAACAAAATAACACATACCTGCCAACTTTTTGTATGCTTTTCTCTTTAGTCAATGCCTTCAAATCACACACTGTGATAGCTACGAGCTATTCTTATTAAGAGCTTCTGTGTCGTATCTCGTATAAGTAAGCCAGAGTATATAAAGCTTAGGAGCTGCTTGGCTGATGCTAGTGGTTGTGGGTACATTCACAGAAATTCTGGAAGGAAATTAACAATACTGCGCTTTACATGTATCTGAATAGTATATACTAATTTATAGTGATGGTATTAGTGTTAATTCACACATTAATGTGTAAAAAAACATGGGCAGATTCATTAGCTGTCTTACCTCATCCGGCCGCCGGTGAGGAATACCCTTAGTTAGATCCAACAAAGGAATCTCGAGGCTGGGTGTTACGTCTAACTGGTCCTCTCTAGATGAAGGACACGTAGAAAAGTTAAGAAATGCACTTGTGTTCACTAAAGATACATGCGCTCATACGGGCATCGTCCCAAAGGCTAACCTATTCTTACTTCTTTGCGAGGTCGTTCGCAGCATTGTGGTGTCTGGGGCAACAGAGGTTTCCCCTGGCAACAGAACGCTGCGTGCCGTGATTTCGCGGTTAAATGTACTACGTCATCACGTTAATGCACGTGATGACGTGAAATAGTAGTCCATGAGATACTGGGAATTGTCGTTCTTAGTGAACAGTGACCGCATACGCGTGAAACCGCCGAGCTCATAAACTATAGAGCTAAGTAGCGTCCTTGTCGTATATTATCATTGTCGTGCTCTTTAAGAAATGTGGGGCCTGATGGATTGGATCCAAATTCCAGTGGTATAACGATTGGTTATTGTGTATTGTGTTCAGTGCAAGGCAATCCATTCTATGTAAGTTGTATAAAGGAATGTACTAATGTGACTTCTGCATGTAATGGAACTCCGTGGAAGCTACCTACCTTGATAATGATGTTAATCAGATTCAGAGAATTGGTTATCTTCTATCAGTGTCTCTAAATAAAACGCTTCAATATTTATTGTCTATTTCATCCACTGGTCAATGTGAATTCCTCTATACATACTGTACTTCCCATAATTACGGAATGGCATGGTTATAAGTTAACAATAGATATAACTAAATTACGACTCATGTCGGTCCCCATGCATTGTAAGAGATACTTTGTACATCTTGCAAAGGCAGTTGTATTAGCCTGACATAGTTGCTCATTAGCCGATATTACTACGTGTCTCACATGTAAATTACTCTGTGCATATTATACATACAATTGTTGTGGCATGGCATGGTTATTCATTACCTATATTATTTCTTATATCACATGATCGCTCATATTCTCTTGCGTGGAACATAGGAGCAACTTGTATTGAAAATTGGTCAGCTGTTTATCGACAGTCACAGTTTCGTGTCTAATGCTGACATACTTCTGGCTCCTCATTATCAGTATGACTAATGTGAGTGACATTTTTCCATTGTATCAAGTTCACAAAAAACAAAACAAGTCTAGTTCTTCATTCAAACCTGTGGGAGCAACCGTCCCAAGTCTGTCGATCCAATACGCTTCTCGTTGTTCTAGTCTCTTTGTAATAGTCATACGTAAATCTTTCGTCCTAATAACCTCCAAAATTTGAAATCTCATCTGAGATAGCTGATGTTGATGTTCTTGAAAATGCCTTGCTAGAGGGGAATGGCGATTGTTCTTACGTTGGATTTATGTTCATCCCAGCGTATGCGTGCTTTGCGACTGGTTTGTCCAACATATGTAAGGCCACATGGGCATTTGATTGCATATACTACATTTTGTGTTTCGCATGTGGCATGATCTTTTAACAAAACTTTTTCGCCAGTGCTTGAATGGGTGATGATGCTGCCCTTAGTCACGTTGTTACAGTTATTGCATGACAGACATGGATACGTTCCTGGATGTTTACAGCGTTGTTTTTTAGTTCGATTAGGGTTAGTATCCACTAGAAGGTCTTTTAAATTGTGGCTCCTTTGAAAAGCAAAAATTAGTTTATTGCTGATGTTGCCTTGTAATCTTGTGTCACATTCTAGTACTGGCCAATGCTTAAGTATTGTTTTTTTGATCCTGTTGGATTGGATGCTGTACTTACTTACAAATACCAGTTGTGGGTCAGTTTTGATAACATGAGTTTTTGGTATTAGCAACTGTGCTCTTTCTTTTTGATCCACTTTCTGTTTTGCTTCTTGTAATTCTAGTTCATTGTATCCTCTTGATCTGAACTTGTTGAGCATCTTTGATGATTCACATTCCCAGTTTGCATCGGTATTGACAATTCTTTTGACTCTTAGTAGTTGACTATATGGTAAACTTTTGATGGTTGTAGGTGGATGAAAACCTAGCCTATGAAGGAGATTATTCCTATCTGTAGGTTTGTGGAAAATTTTTGTCTCAAAATTGGGGGCTGACGGTGTGATCTGTACATCTAGGAAGTGTAAACCAGGATTTCCAATTTCTGATGTGAACTGTAGTCTTGTGTCAATCGTGTTCAGATATTGCAATAACTATTGTAGATTCTCCATTGTGTCTTTCCAAATCAAAAAAATTTCGTCTATATAGTGACCCCAATGTTTGATAGTCTTTTGCCAAACTGGATGGTGCAAAATGTAGTCCTCCTCAAATTTGATCATAAAGGCATTGGCATAGGCTGGCGCCATGGTGGCTCCCATTGCGGTTCCACTTATTTGTTGGAAAAAGGTTTTGTTGTGTCTGAAGTATGCGTTCCTTGCTATCATATCCAATAAGATCATCATGAATTCTTTAGACGCTCCTATGTCTTCTTCTTTCAAAAGGATCCACTCCACTGCTTGTAATCCTAAATCATGCGGTATTGATGTATACAAACTGCATACATCAATAGTGACTAAGATGTCTGTTGGTTCAATTACTATGGTATGCAGTCTGTTGAGAAAATCCGTAGTGTCCTTAATGTAAGAAGGACATTTCTGAATGATAGGTTGTAAAATTTTGTCGATATAAATTCCTAGGGGTTGCAGTAGTGTCACCCGCAGGCGTTCCGCTTGGCGGCTTCTCCCGCGTTGGAAATTAGGACACAGGTATGCAGGGCACTAGTCCCTCCTTTGTGTCCATCACGCTTCTTCCTCACGACGCGGGGCCGCTGGGAGTATAATTACCTTCCCGGCCCAGCGGTCCCTGCGTTGCAACTGTCCAGTGGAAGCCCTCGTTGCTTCCTGGTTCTTCGCTCCTACCCCGTTTCAGCTTCCGTCTACTCTGCTCTGCTCTGCTCTGCTCTCGCGCCCCTTCACGGCGTACGTTTTTTCTCTTTCCTCTCTCTCCTCCAGTTTTCCCTGTAGTCACCGTGCCTCGGCGACTTTTGTTTCAGTTCTCTGCGGTTCCGTCCTCGCGGATAGGCTCCGCCCCTTTTTTCCTTCGTTCCTCTGCTTTCTCTCTGGACTGCCTTGCCGGTGCCTTGCCGGTGCTTTTTTCCTGACCTCCTCCCATTCATGGTCCTCGCCCCGCTAGTTGCTTGGCTGGCAGGGGTTTCGGGGATTCTTCCACTCAGTAGGACCCCCCTGCTGCTTTGCTGTTCCTGCAACCAACACGGATCCTGCTTATTACTTTCTCCTGCTCACCTGCACGGCCACGTACAATACTACCTTGCTGACAACCTGAGGAGTCCCAGGGTTTTTTCCCCATCAGGGGTTTTTTCCCCTATTTTCGGCTTAGTCCCGGAAGGGAGGTCCCCGGCCAGCTGTTCCCAGCAGCAGTCAAGGTGGCCTCCCTCCGTGACAAGCAGGCACTTCGAAAAAAGGAGAAGGACTATCTTACTCGACGGCGGCTACAGGATCCCAGCAGTAATACCGGCAGTTCAGGTGAGGAGAGCTGGACAGAAGGGGGAGAAAAGGGAAATCAGGCACCTAAACCATCACAGATTGCAACGCCAAGTAAAGACACGATGTCCGCTGAGGGACAAGTGCAAGAGCTTTGGAAGGCGATCCAAGCTATGTCTCAAGAACTCCAGGGAGTCAAGGCGGAGAACGCCCTCCTTAGACAAATGGTTTCCGCCAGGGAAACCCCTCCTCCAGAACTACCACCTACGATACTATCCTCGGGAAAGTTTGACGGTGCCCCCAAGAAGGTGAAGGAATTCCTAGAGGCATGTACTGTCTACTTTACTTTCCGACCCCGCACTTTCTCTACGGATCAAGCTAAAGTCGGCTTCCTAATCTCGAATATGACCGGCAATGCTTTGACTTGGGCTACTCCCCTAGTCATAAGCAACAATGCCATACTTCAAGACTACTCAGCATTTCAGAATTCTCTGAGACAGACATTCGAACGCCCAGAATTATCATTCACTGCTTCTGAAGAATTGTTGGACGTCAAGCAGGGTTTCTTGGATGTCCTGTCATATATTTCGGCCTTTAAGACAGTAGCTTCTGGCGCTGGCTGGCCAGAACCTGCACAGTATGCCATTTTCAGGAGGGGTCTCAAGGAGGAAATTAAGGACGAGTTAGCCAGGTCTACTCGCTCGCCTACTTTTTCGGACCTACTAACGGCTGCACTGCGTATCGAGTATCGTCTACAAGAAAGGAAGACAGAAAGACGCAGACAACGTGGCTCAGGATTCCCCCTGGATGTTCGGGCATGCTCTCCCCCTCGTCGCTCTTCCACTGCCGCGTCAGAAGAACACATGCAGATAGGCGCCACAAGAGCACCTTTGACTGCTGCCGAAAGACGGCGAAGAAGGGAAAAGGGACTTTGTGCCTATTGTGGGTCAGACCAACACCTTCTTAAGGATTGTTCTGAATTGCCTAGCAAGAGGCAGGGAAACGAGCACCCTCGGCATCAATAGGGACTAGTGTCCGGGGGTTTCCAGTTCTCTCTACTCGTCCCTATGTTTCGCTTACAGTTTCTTCTTCTGAACCCAAGGAAGATACCAGACTCATGGTAGTTACTGCCACTCTTACGGTAAAAGGCGAGAAGGTGGAGACTCTCGCGTTACTGGACTGCGGAGCAGCCGGCAACTTTGTTGATACCCTGTGGGCAGACCAGGTCGGTCTACGCAGGATACCCCGGAAGGAAGGACAGAAGATAGAAGGAGTCGACGGCTCTCCCTTATCATCCGGACTCATCACCCATACCACTGAAGATCTGTCCTTAACAGTTTTTCATCATTCAGAAGTGGTAAGATTCGACATTATCCGGGCTGCACATTTCCCAATCATACTGGGAATCACATGGCTTCGCAAACACAATCCCCAGATCGATTGGACTAAGAACCAGCTGAGCTTTGGTTCTTCATACTGCACCGAACATTGTCTTCCTCCGAAGAGCCAGAAGGGCCCTGAATCCGTTACGGCCTATACCTCTGACTGTGTGAGAGTGTTTGCATTGCCCAACTATTGTTCAGAATACTCTGAGGTGTTCCGGGAGAACCTTCACTCCATACTGCCACCTCACCGGCCCGAAGACTGTACCATAGATCTGGTACCCAATGCCCTAGTTCCCTTTGGCAGAATGTTCTCCCTTACTCTGGCCGAGAAACTTGTGTTACGACACTATCTGGACACTAATATGAAGAACGGGTTGATTCAGCCTTCAAAATCCCCAGCAGGGGCTCCTCTGTTTTTCATAAAAAAAAGAGACTCTACTGATCTGAGACCCTGTATCGATTACAGAGGTCTCAACAAGGTGACGATCCGTGATTGTTATCCTATGCCACTTATCTCCGACATCATCGAGGCGGTACAAGGGGCCAGAATATTTACAAAACTTGACCTCAGAAACGCTTATCATCTGCTCAGAATCTCCCAGGGTGACGAATGGAAGACGGCATTCCGCACTCCATTCGGCCTATATGAGTATAAGGTGATGCCATTCGGGCTAGTTAACGCCCCGGCTGTGTTCCAAAGATTTATGGACAGAATGTTTTCTGACATGCTCTCTACTTCCGTCATCATCTATTTGGATGATATCCTTATCTACTCCCCCAACCTACAAGAACATATCGGGCATGTCACTCAAGTCCTGGAACGTCTACAAAAGAACGAGCTGTTAGTGAAGGCTGAGAAGTGTAAATTCGCGGTCCCTTCCGTGCAGTATCTGGGCTATCAGCTGTCCGAAGAGGGTATAGATATGGATCAGAGGAAGGTTCAGGCCATCCTCGAATGGCCCGCACCCACATCTGTCCGGGAGGTGCAAAGGTTTCTGGGACTTTCCAATTATTACAGAAGATTCATCCCCAACTTCTCTGAAGTAGTATATCCCATCACTCGCCTACTCAAGAAAGAGGCCTCTCCGTTCTACTGGTCGCCCGATACCGAAAACAGTTTCAGACTACTCAAACATCTTTTCTGCTCGGCTCCGATCCTCCACCACCCAGATCAGACTTTGCCCTTCATCCTGGAGACTGACGCTTCTGCAATCGCGATTGGAGCGGTTCTACTTCAGACTGTCAACGGTGTGGAGCATCCAGTAGCCTACTTATCCAAGACTCTCTCACCTAGCCAATTGAATTATTCGGTCCTAGAAAAGGAGTTGTTGGCTATGAAATTGGCTTGTGACGAATGGCGCCATTTACTCATGGGGGCCAGGCATCCATTCCTCATCAGGACTGACCACAAAAACCTGAAAGCCCTCCAAGAAATGGAGTGCTCAAATTCCAGGCAAGCTCGTTGGGCCTATCTTTTCTCACAATATGATTTTCAGATCTCTTACATTCCCGGTTCGCTTAACCGTCTGGCAGACGCTCTATCTCGCAAGGACTCCAGCAAGGAAAGGGCTTCACTAGACACTGAACCCATGTTTCATCACAATCGGATATTGGCCCAGGTCAGTACTTTCCTACAAGGGGTTAAGACCGCCGTGAGTCAAGAGCTTCCTCGAATTGCGTTGCACCCCACTTCTCCTTATCAAGAGAAAGACGGCTGGCTGTTCTTCAAGAAACGTCTATACATTCCGGAAGGCCCGCTGCGGAAGAAGATTCTGGATTGGTGTCACACATCCCGCCTTGCGGGTCATCGCGGGGGAATCAACACTCTGGAGCTCATCTCGAGAACCTTTTCCTGGCCCACCGTGAGGAGAGACACCCTAGACTTTGTGAAGACCTGTCCTATTTGTGCCCGATCAAAATATCCGACGGGGAAACCGTTGGGATTACTTACCCAAGTTGAAATGCCTACTCGCCCTTGGGGGTTGGTTTCTACGGATTTCATTGTAGACCTCCCGGAATCTGGATCATGTACCTGCATCATGGTCACGGTAGATGCATTCTCCAAGATGGCACACTTCTCCCCTCTTTCTGGGGTTCCCACAGCCACCAAGATGGCTGAAGTGTTTGCACGAGACATTTTCAGGCTACACGGTCTACCCGACAAGATCATCTCGGACCGGGGAAGCCAGTACACTTCGAGATTCTGGACAGCCCTGTGTACCCGTTTAGGAATTGAGAGAGCACTCTCTTCGGGTTTTCATCCCCAGTCCAACGGGATGACGGAACGACTTAATGCCACTCTCGAACTATATCTGAGATGTTACGTCACTCAACACCAGGAGAATTGGGTTTCCCTACTCCCTACTGCAGAATTCTCGTATAACAATGCCAAACACTCTGCCATAGGTCTTTCACCTTTCTTTTGTACCTATGGGGTTCACCCTAAGTCCTTTCTCCCTGAAATTCCCAGTTTCACCAATTCCCCGACGGCCGAAGAGGTGTTAGATCAGATCAAGGATGCCCATGACACAGCATTACAGAGTTTGGAGAACAGCAGGAGACGATCTAAGATGGGAGTGGATAAACATCGCAAAGAATGTCCGGACTGGAAGCCAGGCGACAAGGTGTGGCTGTCCACCCGGTTTCTACCCAAATGGACAAGACCCTCTAAACTGTCCCCTCGTTATCTGGGTCCTTTTCCCATTCTTCTCAAAATCAATCCTGTGGCTTACCGTCTTCGGCTGCCGCCTTCTCTAAGTCGCATTCACCCAGTCTTTCATTCCTCTCTCCTTAAAGACTTCTATTTCGATTCCCATCACAGACCAGTGCCCAGACTTGCTCCATCACAGACCCCCACTCAAGCAGAATATGAAGTCTCCAACATTAGGGACTCTAGGTTCTATCGAGGCAGGTTGGAATACCTTTTGTCCTGGAAGGGTTATCCGGAGTCGGAGGACTCTTGGGAACCTGCTTCTCAGGTGCATGCGCCTCGCTTGCTCGCTAGATTTCACCGCCTGCACCCAGGGAAGCCGGGGGTGATACGGTCTGGAAGGGGGCATACTGTCACCCGCAGGCGTTCCGCTTGGCGGCTTCTCCCGCGTTGGAAATTAGGACACAGGTATGCAGGGCACTAGTCCCTCCTTTGTGTCCATCACGCTTCTTCCTCACGACGCGGGGCCGCTGGGAGTATAATTACCTTCCCGGCCCAGCGGTCCCTGCGTTGCAACTGTCCAGTGGAAGCCCTCGTTGCTTCCTGGTTCTTCGCTCCTACCCCGTTTCAGCTTCCGTCTACTCTGCTCTGCTCTGCTCTGCTCTCGCGCCCCTTCACGGCGTACGTTTTTTCTCTTTCCTCTCTCTCCTCCAGTTTTCCCTGTAGTCACCGTGCCTCGGCGACTTTTGTTTCAGTTCTCTGCGGTTCCGTCCTCGCGGATAGGCTCCGCCCCTTTTTTCCTTCGTTCCTCTGCTTTCTCTCTGGACTGCCTTGCCGGTGCCTTGCCGGTGCTTTTTTCCTGACCTCCTCCCATTCCTGGTCCTCGCCCCGCTAGTTGCTTGGCTGGCAGGGGTTTCGGGGATTCTTCCACTCAGTAGGACCCCCCTGCTGCTTTGCTGTTCCTGCAACCAACACGGATCCTGCTTATTACTTTCTCCTGCTCACCTGCACGGCCACGTACAATACTACCTTGCTGACAACCTGAGGAGTCCCAGGGTTTTTTCCCCATCAGGGGTTTTTTCCCCTATTTTCGGCTTAGTCCCGGAAGGGAGGTCCCCGGCCAGCTGTTCCCAGCAGCAGTCAAGGTGGCCTCCCTCCGTGACAAGCAGGCACTTCGAAAAAAGGAGAAGGACTATCTTACTCGACGGCGGCTACAGGATCCCAGCAGTAATACCGGCAGTTCAGGTGAGGAGAGCTGGACAGAAGGGGGAGAAAAGGGAAATCAGGCACCTAAACCATCACAAGTAGTCCTTCGGTCGCTGCAACAATCGGTCTTCCCGGTGGTTTTTCAAGGGTCTTGTGTATTTTTGGTAATAAATAGAAGTGGGGAATCTTCGGGTATTTTGTTGTTAAATATGATTTAGTTGCTGGCGAGATCCATCCATTTTCTTCAGCATCACATAGCATTTCTTCAATTTTAAGCTTAATGTCTTGTGTGGGGTCATTGGGTAGGACCTTGTAAGTATTAATATCTTGGAGTTGTCTTTGACATTCCTCTTCGTAATCTGTTGTGTTCAATATTACTAAAGCTCCTCCTTTGTCAGCTGAGCGAATTGTGATGTCAGGGTCTTCGTACAACTTTCTTATTACTGACATATCTTTTTTGCTGAGATTCCTGTATTTGGGTGGCTTGAAAGAAACTTTTTGCAAATCCTTTAACACAGCTTCTTGAAACACGTCTATCGTTCCATGCGTAACCGGGGGCATGAAAGTGCTTTTTGAGCGTAACTCCAGAAATTCCGAGTCTCTACTGTCTGAATCAACTGATGTGTCAGCAAAAAAAGTTTTGAGTTTCAGCTTGCGTATGAACTTAAACAGTTCTACTTTCGTTTCAAACAAGGTAGACGTGTGAGTGGGAACAAAATGTAGGCCTTTCTGTAGTATTGTTAATTCAGTTGCTGTGAGGTTTCTCTGTGAAAGATTGATCACTAAAGCCTTCTGTTCGGATATCGGCTTTGGGTGCCCGATGCTCCTGCTTTTTCTCTTGCCCCTTCGTGTTCTTTTCCGCAGTCTTGTCCTTTCCTTAAAAAAGGCTATTTACGTGGTGGTGTTGTGGTTTGATCTGTCACAGGTCTTTCTTTTTCGCTAGTTTGTTGTTCTGTGTGATTATCAGTAGTTTTACTGGATTCTGCATCTGAACCTGAGCTCGAGTTGTCAGTTGAGGTTTTGTTCTGGGGACGATTTTGGTTGTTATACTTATTCATCCAGGTATAAAACTCGTTGTTAAAATAATCATAGGTATCTCGTTTGAACTTACTTATCTTTTTGTTTTCTAACTCATCTCGGTGGGATTCAGGTTTTTGATTAATTTCCTCTAATGTTTTCTTGAGATCTTCTTCACTGATAGTTGTATTTAGTTCAGTTTTTATGTCCTCAATTTCTGAATTGATTATTGCCAGCTCTTTTGATAATTCTGGTATCGTTAATAATATCAAGTCAAGTGAAGTCTTTGTTATCCTTGCATAACGTCGGTCATAAGGGCATCCGCAACCCTGTTGGGATCCTCTGAGCTCTGTGATACTTGGTCAATGTGATGGCATGTAATTTCCTGTTGATTTCCTTATGAACAAGGTATTCCAATTGTTTAATCTTTCTGATAGGATCTGTGGGTTGTAGTCGAAGTCCTGATTCTGAAATGAGACTTAGTATTGCTTCTGCCTCCTCATATGAAAATCCTAGAGTTTCTGCATGTTTATTAGTGATGTTTGATATTTCTTCATAAGACATTCTGTGCGTGCCTCCACCTTGTGTTTGTGTAACAATTTGGTGAACAAGTTCAATGGGTAAGGCGGGCACTGCTGATATTCAAAAAGTTTGTTGAACATTAGTCATAACTTATTGTTTGAGTTCAAGGTGTCATCCAAAACATGTGACATACACAGTGTCACAGAAAAAGCAACAGGAGAGAACAGCTCAGTGGCACATCCACTGAGCTTTGGAGACGCCTGTTTATGTAGTAAATACTACTTCAATTGTATTGCAACTTAGACGGCAGAATTTTTTATATAGTGCTTCATTAGTGGTCAATCCTCCATGGATTGACCCCCGTTCTGTGCTTATATTTCAATCACTTATGAATCCTTATTTTTCAGGTTTTTCTTTATTATAATCATTGTGGCAGAAGCCCCTGCCGATGCATTTCGGACTGTGTCCTTCCTCAGGGCGAGTTTCTAAAAAAACATTAACAACTCGGGGTTAACTTCACCCCAGAAAGTGAAGTCATTTGTCCCCACCCTGAAGTGATATCGCGGAAAGTGATGGAACACGACCTTTCACCTGTTGCCAAAACAGGAAGTGGCATCACATAGCATTGTACACTACCAAAAATATGGGTATGATATACATTTCATACAAGTATGGATCGGCATATGTATCGTTAAGATCAGTGTGTATAGGCGCATATTACCAAATTACTGTGAATGCAAGCAGACGTCCATGAGCAAATGATAATGATGTGTTATTATATAGCACTTACACTTAAGCGCTTTATATAGAAACAACATACACCCAATAGCACCCAACCTTTGTTGGTACTCATTTATCGACCTCAGAAGGATGAAAGTCTGAGTTGAGGCATTTAAGAACAGGCTAAATCAGTGACTCTCCCCCTGAAGTGTGCTTGAAATAAACCTTTAATGAGTCTAGCAATTATTGTGTAGAAGTCCAGAAAGACACATCATTTGGAATTTAGGATCAGTGCTGAAAGTGTTAGACTTGTGGCACTCCTGGTCCTGGTGCTGGCCACAGCCCACAGCCCAGGAGCTTGCATTTAGAGGTCGCAAGGGAGACCACAGAGGTCGCAAGGGAGACCTGAGGAAGGACACAGTCCGAAATGCATCGGCAAGGGCTTCTGCCACAATGATTATAATAAAGAAAAACCTGAAAAATAAGGATTCATAAGTGATTGAAATATAAGCACACAATGGGGGTCAATCCATGGATGATTGACCACTAGTGAAGCACAATATAAAAAACTCTGCAGTCTGAGTTGCAATACAATTGAAGTAGTATTTACTACATAAACAGGCGTCTCCAAAGCTCAGTGGATGTGCCACTGAGCTGTTCTCTCCTATCACTTCCTGTGATGTCATCAGGGGGTCAAGGATCGTGTGATGTCACTTCTGCTACCCCTGGCATTTTGGTGAAATGACGTCCTTGATTAAGAGTCCGGCAGTAGCTGTGCCGGTAAAACTGGCAGGCTGCCGCCGGATCCATAATGATTTACAGGTGCCTGACTTGCTGGAATAACCAGGGCATTACAGCCCCGGCGGCCTGGTAAGTCAGGCGCCAGTAAAATATTTATCCACATTCCGGTGGAGTCCTCTAGGACTCCACGGGAACGGGGAACACTGAAACACCGGCACCATTAATAACGGTACCGGTGTTTCAGTGAAAGACTGCGGGCGGGTGCCGATCCGCCCGCCAGGGCAGAACTGGCGGGCAGGAAGGCATCCCGCCTGCAGACTCGTAGTTTGCCGGTCCGGAAAAATGGTGCCGGTAAACTTACAGGCACCGTTGTTTCCGGACCGGCAAACTTGTAATGAGGCCCATAGTCTTAATGACCTAAACTACGTCACACATCCTACCTAGCACAAAACCTTGTATAACTTTCATAATCTGTCAAAACCACAGACTCATGACAATCACTGCACAACCACGTGGTAATATACGCATAGCAAGATCACGTGACGTAACATCGACCATTGAGAATTTCCCCACTAAACACCAATTACATAATATAACAACATGTCACACCATTCAATCCCAGCATCCACTCCATCCCCTTAAGCGACATTCCAGACCAGAGCGCTAGGGAATTTCCAGGGATCCTCGTAGTCTACCCCATTTCTCTGTGAGACCCCCATTCCTCTTCAAAAGCCGTCACAGTATCATGTGCAAGGTATGTGAACGTTTCCATAGAGTACACATCCAACACTTTCTGTAACCAATCCAACTTATGGGAAACAGACGTCAGTTGCCATTTCAGAGCCACTGCCAGCCTACCAGCCCTTAGCAGCGCCTCCCACATCCTTGTAAATCTAGAGTTCTCATGATCTCTGGGAGGAATGCCAAGGGTAATCATTAGGGGTCTAGCTGAAAGGTAAGCCCTATAAACTGTTTCATCCAGGACAGCAATTCCACCTATAAAATCACTATTGTGGGACATGTCCACCACATATGTGCCAAAGTAACCCTTTGACCACACCCTCCATAGAACATAATTGATGCTCCCACATACATCTTAGAAATAGTTTGAGGATCCCTTTGCTATCCCTCTAGGACTTTAAAATTATGTTCCAAAAAAATTAACAATGTTTCCTGAATCTTTTCCTTTGGCAGTCCCATTATGTCAATTAGCGTTCTAATATGGTCATACCCATATCTACCTCGCATGAAGCCAACTTGGGAACTACTGATCAGGTCACAGATGCATTTATCAAGCCTGTTAGTCATCATTCTTGTGAACATCTTGAGGTCAACATTTAATAATGAAACTGGCCTGTAGTTTTCACATGTCTGACAGCCCTTGCCTGGTTTTGGGAGTACCACAATACAAGCCTCTCTCATAGTGGGACATACTTCCCCATTAGTCATGAACCCATTATATAGTGTGCACAAAAACGGCACCAGTACCCGACTCAATGCCTGGTAAAACTCAACCGGGAGGCCATCCAAGCCTGGTGTTTTACCTTAATTGAGTTGTTCAATAGCTGACAGAATTTCTTCCTCCATAATGGCACCATCAACCGTCGCAGATTGGTTGTCAGTTAACCTTGGCAGATTCATTTTATTAAATAACGTCTCCATATCATCAAATGTTGGAAGGTGATCTTCTTTATATAAAGATTCATAAAATTCCCTGAAGCTCTCGCATATCTCCTCTTTTTTAACTTTATATTCTCCGCTTTCCCCTTCTATTTTTTGGACAAAGGGATTATCTATTAGACCGCGTAACCTATTCGCTAACAACCTACCATTTGTGTCCCATTGTTCCCAGAACTTCTGCTTCATAAAGAACATGCCTTTCTCATATTTAATATCAATTTCCTGCTTAAGACGTTCCCTTAACCTTCTTACATTTACTTTGTCTTCATTACTTTTTGTTACTTCATATTTATTTTGGCCTGCACCCAACTCACTTTACAAGCTTTTAAGCTCATTCATGCCCTTTTTCCTTATGCATGACGTAATATTCATTTGTTCCCCCCCCCTAATGGCTGCCTTATAACTATCCCAAACCATAACATTGGAAGCAGAGCCCACATTGATATCAAAATAATTTTTTGCAAATTCCTCTAGAGATTCAATCACTCCATGTTCTTGTAATATGTAGGTTTTCATGCGCCATCTTGAATATCCCACCCCTTCTATCCCGATGTTCACTTGCATCGTCATCAAGCAGTGTTCCGATATCCCTCTTTCCTTGATGTCAACATTATAGACCTTTCCAGCCAGTCCCTCTGAAATTAGGAAATAGTCAATTCTAGAATGTGAATCATGGACCGGTGAATAAAAAGAGAACGCCCACTCCCCCGGGTGCAAAAACCTCCAAAGATCAAACAGATCTAGACCATGTAAAAACTTGCACTTTCTGCTGTATATCTACACTGGGCAGAACAATCAATGTTTCCGTCAAGAATACAGTTAAAGTCACCTCCTAGGATTATCTATTCCCCATTAATTTCTCTTAAAAGCATCAACAGCTTCTTAAAAAAGGAACTTCCCCTAGCACCCATTCCATAAATAGACCCTATTGTAACCAATCTCCCTTTATATGTAGCATCAATCAGAATTACCTTCCCCTCCTCATCCATCACCACCTTTTCCAAGTTCAAATTCAGACCTTTGCGTACCAATATACCCACACCACTCGTTTTGGTATTGTACCAGTTCAAGAAAACTCTTGTAAACAAATTATTCTTAAGGAGATGTTTTGATTCCTCTAGCAGGTGATTCTCCTGAACAAGGGCAATATCAATGTTTTCCTCTTCAATCTAGTCAGCCTTCGATAGGGTCAACTGGGCTTTTCTGTACCACACGCTTGCAAAAATGGGCTTTGAAGACACTTTTATAAGAGTTATTAAAACATTGAACTCATCAATCAGTGCAAAGGTTTGGTGAACTGTGTCATGTTTTCTCCATTTCTTTTATCTAGAGGTACTACGCAAGGATGCCCATTGTCACCATTTCTGTCTAACTTAGCATTGGAACCGCTCATTGCATACATAAAACAGGAGCAGTGTCTTCATGGTCTTAAATTTGGGAATAGCGAAGTTAAAATTGTATGTTATGTAGATGACATGACTATTATCTTAACAAACCCAACAGAAGGTTGTGAAAAACTTCAGTGTATGTTTAGGGAGGTGGGAATGTTACCTGGCCACCAGATAAACTGGGGGAAAACAGTGGTTTTCCCTTTGGATGTTGGATATTCCAGAAATGTTATGGAGTCCTGGAATTGTCAATGGGAGGTGGGTGCTATGAAGTATTTAGGGGTTTACATGGTCCGAAACTTGAAAAGGATGGCAGAGTACAATGTTGCAAAAGTATTGGAGAAAATTAGAAGATACATTTTAAAATTGGGTCAATTGAAACTAGGGCTATGGGCGAAAATAATGCCATAAAGATGGTGCTTTTACCAAAAGTGCTCTATATTATACAGTCTATTTCCTTGAGGTTCATGAAGAAGGTCATCCTCAGTATTGATAAGGCTTTTCAGGGGTTTCTCTGGGGGGAGGGTAGCAGACCTAAGATCCCCAAATATGTTTTAACACGTTCTGTGAAGGAAAGGGGATTTGGATATCCCAAACTAGTGAACTACTGCACTGGTTTTGGCCTTAAAAAATCAACGTTTTATCTTTCTGAAGTTAATGATTATGTCCCCAATTGGCATATCATGTTCTCGCCTTATGCTCTGGGTGAAATGTATTCAATGTCCGAATTCTACAGTAAGTCTACCTACTATGTGCACAACTAGGGAAGCGTTGCAAAATGTTATGATAAGTAATGGCGAAAACATCTGGATACATTACGACCCATCTTTGTGGCATAATATAGGACTTCAAATAGCAAATAAAACTTTATTGCGGCAGAGTTGGATTAAAAAGGGCATACTTAAAATACTTGATGTATGAGAGAATGATCACATGATTCCCTTTGATCAGCTAAGAGAATCTTTTGGGATTGGTGGTAGGGAACGTGGGAGTTATGGAGTTTTAAAAACACTTTTGATAGAAAGGAAGGGAATGCTGGGTGATAACATGAGAGAAAGACCACCGGTATGTGAGATTGTTTGCTCCCTCCATGTGCAGTGTCAACATATATGAAACTAATGCCGAAGGAAAGCTCACAGGTGGAGGCATGGGAAAAACTATGTCAAACTTGGATAGAGGATCTTGGCACAGATATTCCGAGGGAAGAATGGGAGTACCTACTCCGTATAGGGGTGCAGACAAACATGGACCTGGGGCTCAGTTATTATAGACAGAGGATTCGTTGTAGACTGTATTGGACACCTTCAAGAATGGCTAGGTTAGGACTTTTGGATGCTGATACCTGATGGGGTTGTGGTTGCGGTGGGGGCACCCTAATGCATATGCTATGGACATGCTCTAGGGTATCCACCTTTTGGAATGAAGTTTTAAATAGATTAGACATTGTGGTGGGAGAGTCTCTTCTGTGCACATTTTACTCATCAATTTTGTTATCAAACAGAGAAAGAGGGGATAAGGCCAGAGTTAGAGCAAACTGGATTGATAAGGTTTTGGTAATGGCAGCAACACAAATACTAAAAGTTTGAAAGTCGAGGAAAAAGCCAAATGTAAATGAGTGGCTGTTAGATGTTCGAACCTTATCAAACTACGAGAAAGTTATGTTAGTAAAACAAGGAAGAGAGGGTTATTATTCACAAATTTGGGGAGACTTCAATGAATTGTACAGTTAAATGTTTTTAACCACGTGTATTATTTTCTGTATTTAGTAGTTAGGGGATCATTGTATTTATTATATGGTGTTGTTTGTTGTGCCTATGTTGTGTTGTTTGTTTTTTTGTCAAAGGCTTAACATTTGGTTGTATAATAGAGATTTACAATTGTTATTAAGCTTTTCACCTTATGGATTTATGAATAATATTGTATAATTATTAGTGGATTCATGTGTTTTACGACCTGGATGTAAATCCACAATGTTATGAATATGTTGTTATCTTGTTCTTTGACTGTTCATTCTAGAATTAATAAATAAAATGCTTAAAAAAATATATATATATATATGTTCCATTGTGTAAGTAGATAGGTTCCCATGAGAAGTGACTTTATACATCTTTCCCATAATGTTTCTGGAACACCATCATTGGAGTGTGACTCCCAATAAGGCTTAAAACTTTGCCTATTAGTCATATCACTTGTAACCAGCATTCTATACATTTTAATTATAAGACCCTTTCTTTCACTATTGTCATTCAAAACTTTTTCAAAAGGGGAAAGGTCTCTTGATACCTTTTCTTTCCAACGAACATCAAGGAGGTGTCCCTTGAATCATAGGTAGTCGAACATTTTTACTGCTCCTCTACCCAAAATCCATTGGACCTCCTCCAACTCTTAGAATTTCCCATTTGAAAACAGCTCACAGGCCCATTCAGACCGATATCAGACCATGACTGTGTACCTCTCAATCCCAACTTCCTAAGGTCCAGCGGTGGACCCCATAGGGAACTCAATGGTGAGGGCCAGGTAGATAGTGCCTCATTGGCATGTCCATCATTTCACAGGCAGCACAATACCCCCAATATAGGATGGTCCCGGACATCCCTGGGAAGCCGCTTCATAGGAGTCCATAATAAATCCCTAACTTCCCTCGGGTGTACTGCTCAGTCTTCCAGAAAGGACCCATACATGCGCGGTTCATCCCTCATATGTTCCAGCAGAACCTGCAGCTGTCCTGCTTTATAAAAATTGTAGAGATCCAGGAAACCAAATCCCCCATGGTCCTTAGGGAGGGTCAGATTACTCCCCTTAATCCTTGGTTTCTTCCCTTGCCAAACATATCGGAATATCATAAAATTAACTTCCCTAAAAAAAGATCCTACAGGGTGACTGGCAACATCGTACAAAGAAAAAGAAGGTGAGCAGAACATTCATTTTAACTGAAATCCTTCTGCCAAACCAGGATACTTTCAGTTTCTACCATCTATCTAAGTCTTCCCTCAATACATCCAATATCAGTGCATAATTGAGGCCATGAAGTTCATTAAGATCTCTAGGAATTCTAATCACCAGGCAAACCAACAAATGTTTCTCTATGAAGATTCCAAACCTGTCCCCGTCACTCAAGTCCTCACACCCTCCATCATTTATCGGTAGGATACTCGACTTTGCTAAGTTACTTTTTAAGACCTGCAATCCTGCTATATGTTCCAATGAACAGTGTCTCCAGGGTCCAACAAATAGACCATAATATAATTGGCGAAGAGGGAAAGTGTAAACACCATATCACCACATTTTATACCCCAAATGTCCGGGTTCATTCTAATGGCAACTGCTACTGGATCTATCACAAATACATAAAGCAACAGTGATACAGGACAACCTTGATTGGTACCCCTGCACAAGTTAAAGGGCTGTGACAGAATACTATTGACCGATATCCTGTCTGATGGGTTAACATAAAGGGAGGCCAACCAGCATCTAAAATCCCTACCAAAACCACATTTTTCCAATCAGATCTCTAAAAATTGCCATTCCACCCGATCACACGACTTTTCAGAACCTAAGGATAGCATGCATGCACCCTCGTCCAATTTTTGTGCATTCTGTATTAATTTCAAAGTCTTTCTCAAATGATCCAATCCTTGTCGTCCTCTAAGAAACCCCACCTGGTCCCCATGAATTAGATACAGACAAACTATCCAGCCTCTGTCCTAAAATGTTTGCAAATATTTTGACATCTGTATTGAGCAGGAAGATAGGCCAATATGCACAGCAATTCAATAAGTCGTTCCCCTCTTTTGGTAAATCAGTAATTATTGTCGCTATCATGGTTTCAGGAAGAGAACCACCTTCAAGAATTTCATTAAAAAGCTGAGTCAACATTGGAGCCAGGAGAGGGCGATACATTTGATATAATCTAACAGTAAATCTGTCATCTCCCGGCATCGTAGCACTTTTCATGCTCTTAATAGTCATGGCAACTTCTTTCTCTGTGATTAGGATCTCAAAAGAAGAGGCATCCTAGGGCGATAATCCTGGTAATTCCAAACCATCCAGAGAATCCAGAGCAAGAATCTGCTCCTTGTCCCCCACATTCTGTAGTATAGAGGTCCTCATAAAATCTCCTAAACTCTGCCCCTATTTCTCTATCCTCATACCTCATCTCTCCTGATGCGTAACATGTAACAGACACCATTTTAGATTGACGTTGTTCCCTCAACGACCAGGCCAAGATTTGATCAGCTTTCTCACCCTTTTCATAATACTTTTGTTTCAGGAGTTTCAGTTTCCAGTCTATTGCATGTTTCAAAAGAGCTGCCAACTCTGCCATACAAATATTCACCTTTTTAAGTATCGCTGGATCTGTAGGGCTTCTACCCAGTCCCTCTGGGTGCAACTTCTCAGTCCTAGCACTCAACTCAGATTATTTCCGAATTCTCTCCTTTTTCTTGTATGAGCCTATTCTAATCAATTCTCCCTGCATCACTGCCTTAAACCCATGCCATAGGGAAGGGGTGTTCACCTCTCCATTATAGTAAACTCAAAATATTCCTTAATCTTCAACTCCAAACGCTCTCCAATTAACAGGTAGTCATTACAGATCCAACTCCCACATTTGGCCTTGTCTCCATATTCCTCCATTTCCGCATAGACCAAGTCATGGTCCGACCATTGGGTGACACTCTGTTGCTCCTCACGAACATAATTCACAGCTGCCTTATCTATCAACACTTAATTAATACGGGATTAGGAATTGTGAGCTGGTGAGAAGTGGGAAAAGGGGTGGATGCCTCCAAAACCACCTGCCAAGATTAACCATACCCAATTCTCCATTAAGGCCCTCAAATATCTTGGGAGTCTCGCACCTGCACCTTAGAAATCTGTGCGATGGTCCCTCAGATCTGTCTCTCGAGGGGTCCAATACCATATTAAAATCCCAACACAACAATAAAACCCTTCCACAAATAATTTCAGGTGCTGATTTATATCTTCCAAAAACTGCAATTGTTCCTGATTGGGACCAATTATCGCACTGATAGTTACCTCTGCACCTCGAATAGTTCCTTTCAGAAATGGGTAACCTTCTGCCCCGGTTTGCACAGGGTATTTTTCACCAAAACATTACATGTCCACCTGATCAAGATCGCAACCCAATTTTTGTTCTCATCCCCTGATGCAAAATACAGCTTACCTATACCACAACCCTTCATAGATGGCTCCCGTCCCTGCAGCAAATGACATTCCTGTAGAAACAAAATATCAAAACTAAATCTCTTAAATCCCTCATGACCAGAGACCATTTATATGGGGATTTAAGATCCTTAACATTCAGTGTACCTAGTCGAAGAACTCACATCACTCCTGCCATACCACAATATGAACTAATTTGTTACAAAGGTCATATATTGTCCTACCGTCTCAATAAAATGTGACTATTCTCTCCGGGACCTCAGAGGTAATTCCACAGATGGGAAAGACAAACATATAGAAAAAAAGAACAAACTAATCTCCCAGACCCCTTCAACCACACTAAACAGCATCAAACCTCCCAAATGAAACTAACAACAATACAACCCCACTCTCAGTCCACCCTCCCCAATCTACTCATATAGGCTCCCACCATCATATTATCAGAGCTGAACCAACAGAATATAACCCCTCTCCCCCGTCCCCCACAAATCGCCCCAACAACATAAGATGTGCATCTCCCACCACCAACAGCACATTTGAGGCCCCAACAACTGCTAATTCATCAGATTCACCCTGCTCAAAGGCCCTACAACACCACAGGGGGAAAGGTCCCACTCTCAGACCACCCCACAGGACCTTAGCGTGGGGAACTACACACAGCCCCACCCGGTCCCTCCCACAGCTCTCCACTGAGCCCTTCTCCTCCGAACTCCCTACGGAAAAAATAAACTGGTCACACTAGCATGCCCGCCTTTGGCCTCTAGTCTTTATAGAACTAAACACTATGTCTCTTTCCTCATCTCTTCCTTGGAGATGATGTATTCAATCTCTTGAACTTCCTGGAGCCCTGATTTTCCTTCTCTCAGAAGACTTGCCAACGGAAGGCACCCCCTTCATCTGTTGAGTGTCCGCATCGGGAAACAAACCCAACACTCCCATCAATTCCTCCATAACTCTCTGAATATCATCCTCCATAACCAGGTTGTATTTCATACCCTACCATTCAAAAGAGATGGAGAAAGGATAGCCCCATCTACATCACACATCCTTCATTCTCAGTCATTGTGTAAGAGTAGAGCACTTTTTCCTTGTCGCCAGTGTATATGCGGACAGATATTGATGGATGGATACCTTGGAACCTCCACAGTCCCAAAACATTTTGATTTCTCCAAACTCCTGGACTTTTCAGACTAGTAGTGGAAACGCACAAGGACCGATCTCAGACCTCTTCCTCCACCTCCCGCTCTATGTGCTCTTTTCATTGTCACTATAGTCCCACCTTCTGCCTTGAAAAGGACATTCAGAATATCCTGCACTGCTTTCTCAATACCCATTGGAGTTTCTACTTCTTTCTCCTGCAGCCCATAAAAACAAAGATTATTGTGCCGCTCCCTATTCTGCACATCATCCAATTTCAGGTTTGTTGCGTCCCCAATGACGTTCCAATTCCAAAAATCTCATATCAAGTACGGACTCGGGTATATCCACTGGCGATTGATTGGATGTATGTGATTTCACCAAATCCACTTTACCTAAAGGTGAAATCTTTGAATGTATTTTTCTTTTAATTATTTTTTATTATGAGGGGGGAGTCCCCCCGCCAACCCCTCCTCTTCCCCCTACCTTATCCAGTCCCCTTACCCCTTATCTATGTTTTAAAATGTACCCGCTTACCCAACCAAATTCAAAGAATTTAATTTCCGAAGATTTCACATTAGGTGAAAATTGATTTGGTGAAAAGCATGGATACACAATTGATAAATCTCAAAGCCTTGCACCCTTTCCTCCATGGAGGTGATTCGTTTATCCTGACTATGCAGCCTCAATCCTATGTCAGCATGAATACCTATGATCTTCAAAAAGGCCAGGATGTCATTGTTGGTGGCACCAGTGTCCCCCATATCCGGACGGGAATCAGGGGTGGGATAGTGTTGCCCCTCCTGCTGTTTAAATCACTATAACATCTCCTTTCAACTCATCAGAAAGAAGAGAACCACCCCAACTCTTTTTAAGGACCCGAGGTGCAGTCCACCACCAACTCTCCACAGGTCATAGTTTCACCAATTCCCCCAGCCAGACACAATTGCACCATGGCACACAGAGAATCTTCAGGACTGCAACACCAGGCCAAAGGGAACCAACTCCACTGCACCAGACAGTCTACAACCACTGTACATGATAGCCAATTCGACTGCTGTGCTCAAGACTGCTGTGCTCCTTCCCCTCCCTTGCCTCGTTACGCCTTGAAACACTTGTGTATAGGCACGATATAAGTGCCATTTCATCATATCTTATAGTACAGCAACTCCTCCCCAGTTTCGGAGTTCTGCGAGCCATACTGACAAGCAGAGTCCCTTCCAGTATGTTGGAATCGTATCACATTTCTTTTCACACACCGACACATAAATACTCTATCTTACCTGTCTACTTTACCTTATTGCAGGTCGACACCCGATCTCTGCTCCACCTCGGTATCTTCTGTTCTCCTAAAGCTGCTACACTACTTCTGACTACCCTAAACTGACAACAAGGCCAGATTGAAGACGTACCTGATCATCAGGGTTTTATTCCCCAGAGGGTTTCCCTGGAGCCCTTGCTCCATCCGGATCTTGGCTAACCAGGAACGGGGGAGCAAGGTTTCCCAGGGGATTCTCAAGTTCCTCAGGCTGTTGCAGCGGAAAAGGGTTAGTGTCAGTAACCTTATTGCCATAACGGTTGCCAGAACCAGACATATATGATATAACTTGGATTTCCTTGTGAGAAAGTCTGCACTAATATTCTCTGGTCCTGGCAGGAAGGTGAACTGCAAATCAAATGGCGAAATAATTTGCCCATCTGCCCTGCCGGCTATTATGGCACTCAAACTGTTGTAATCCCTGTAGGTTGCAGTGGTCAGTCTGAACTTCGATCGGATATCTGGACCCTAATATAAGATGTCTCCATTCCTGTCAGGCTTGTTTCATTGGGTACTTTTAATGGATCCTCCCCAGTTATTTGTTAACAGGGGGCTGGTTTCACACCGGTGGAGAGAGAATATCAAGATACACAAAGTGAAAAACAAATACCCCAACCTTTTTTTGCACAAGCTCATGCCAAACATGGAAAAAAATGAGGTAAACCTCAACCTAGAGGAGGGGATTGAAATAAACATCTCAGAAAAACTGAGGAAAAACTGATTCAAAGATTAGACTCTGTGCAACATGCACGAAATACCAGCATTGAGTGGGCGCTGTTTCTGTAAAAGGTGTACAAAATTGTATAACAATCTTGAAAAAATGGTATAACAATCTTTAAGCAAATCTCTACATCCAAGGCCCTCATTGAAAAAATAAATCTTCACATCGGTGGCCCAGTTTGGCACCTATCAGATCCTTACAGACAAGCCTGCACAAAAGGATCATGTGTCGTTTTGTTGTTTTGAATCTAGGAGTTGGCAACATGTCATCACTGATACTGCATCAGTAATGGCCCTATGGACTCACCTAGTTGCACACACCTCTGTATTCAGGGTCATAAATTAAAAAACAACGATGCTCCTCCGCTATCCTCGTCACTAGCACAACTAATAAAAGGTCATTAGGTTGTCTGAACATATGGTCCTGTTGCCTGCATTTATCCCATGTAGAAAACAATCTTTCTGCACATCGTTCCGTCACGTGAGACTCATTGGCTTGCACATCTATCAGAGACTACTCTCTGCCTTTATACACTTCGTTATTTCTACCTTACACATTTTTTGGGTTATATCCATGCGAGATAGCTCTTGTTAAAAGAACCAACAATGATTGCACAGCTCTTAATATCAATGGAGGCTCTTAAGTCCATTGCAAGAGGTCTGCCTGAACTCCATCTGCCTCCGAGGTCTTACGCGAGACATCATCAGGTCGCGCCTAGCACTATGAGTTATGACTAGTGTATTCACCGGTGGCACCAATGCGATCAGTACCGCTGTGCCGCCTAGACTCAGGATTCCATGCAGCGGCATTTTCTATACGGTGGCAAGTCAAGGAATGCTCGCTCAGTGGGCATCTTGCCTATTACTCAGTATCAGTTACTTTTTTCTCGTGTTACACAGGAACACTACACAGGAACACCGGGGGCTCGGATTATGCTCACTAAGACGTTGATTGTTTCATTAGGCACTACATTTATGCTCGTTCGGCAGGCATCTTGTCTATTACTCTTTATCAGTTACTCTTTTCTTGTGTTGCATGGGAGCACTGGGGGCTCAGATCCTGTTTACTAAGATGTTGATCGGGTCATTATGCACTAAATCTAGATGGCTTGAGTAGGTAGTGCACAATTTCTAGACCAGTAATCATGTATATTGCTCTGCCATGTCTTTACAGATATTAGAATATTCAAACTGCAGAAAATACAGAATTTGCAGAATAAGGCAGCAGTTTCATGTGAATCCATAGCCACACCGTCAGTAGATAAAACATAACCAAGATATGGTACTGTAGAATGATGGAAGAGACACTTCTCTAGTTTGGCACTTAAGCGGTGGAGGCAAAGGCATTAAAGTACTGTCTTAACATGTTTAACGTGTTCAAGAGATTCCTTGGAAAAGATTAGAATATCATTAAAATAAATGATGACAAAATGAAGTAGAATGTCAGCAAAAATCTTATCCATAACTTGTTGGAAGACTGACGGGGAATTTGAGAGTCTGAAGGGCCTCACTCTATAATTGTAGTGTCCAAAGGGAGTACAAAAGGCCATCTTCCATTCGTCTCCCGCCTTGATACATATAAAATGGTATGCCCCTCTAAAGTCCAGCATGGTCAATATGGTAGCACCACATACTTTCTTGAGGATGTTAGAAATAAGAGGAAGTGGATATCTAGCCTTAACAGTAAACTTGTTCAGTCTTCTATAATCAAGACAAGGCTGTCATTCTGTACATTCTTTCCTTGGAACAAAAAACAATGAAGTGCCAGCAGAAAAGTTTGAAGCAGCAATGAGTCCATTACGTAGGGTGGCCTGCAGATATTCATACAGGGGCTTTTATTTTCAGCTCAGACAAACTATACGTGTGTCCAAAGGGAATCTGAGAGTTAGGAAGAAGGTCTATGGAACAATATTCTGGACGATGCAGTGGTAATTGGTTGTCAGTGGTTTCTTGGAAACGTCCTCAAATACCAGATATTCCTTTGGAATGACATACAAATGATTAACTGAAGTGGACCCTTCAGAATTCCAATAGATACTGGTAGTAATGGGATTGGTTTTGTCGGGGGAATGAACTGCCAGACAGTTCTTGACACAATATTCAGATCCTATGAAAAGGATGCAATATGTCCAGTTAATATAAGGTTTATGCAATCTTAACCAAGGTAACCCTAATGCGACAGGAAAATGAGCAGCCTTAATAAGGACAAAGCGGGCCTATTCCACAAGAGTACCAATAAAGAAGGTGAGAGTACTTGCTTCTGCAGTGATAGGTCCTGATATTAAACGTCTGCCATCCACTCCTTCAATTGGAAGATTGATCTCCTTTTTAATCTGGGTAATGTCATGAGGCTCAGTCCATTGATCATCCATAAAGAGAAGAAGCAGATAAATGAATCGAAACTTTAAGAACAACAAACGGAGGAGAACATTTGATTGTGTAAAAATTCTGAAAGGGAACAGGAGGAATGGGACAAGCAGCAATATATTCCCTGCCGAATGCTCCTACTGCGGCCGGGAGGTGGCGTTTCCTGAATGTTGGAGTGGAACTACTGGACAGTCCTTAACAACATGCTCTCGAGAGGCACAATACATACACAGTCCCGGATTCCTTCTTTTACGTCTTTCTTCATCAGAGAGAGGACCCCTAGTGGTCCCAATCTGCATAGGTTCTGGTTCTTCACTTTTCTTACTTGGTAATGGTAGAAGAGTAGTCTTCAACAATCCTTCTCTGGTCTTCTTTCATTTAGATTGGCTTTCTTTTTTTAATAATTTTTATTTTTGTTCAGAGAGTTACAACAGTACTAAACTGGTTGGCAGTTGGCGAAGCACATCGATCACAACAACATAGATAGACATTAACAGTATAGGTTGCACGTTTTCACATTGCATAACAGTACTAGAGTGGCGACGTCGGATTATCTTCTCCATCAGATATCATATTACACAAATATAGCCTGAACAGTGCCCATATATCTTTGGGACGGCATCTCGATGGCAATGTTATAATAAATTGTTCCTCCGGTTTGTTAACCATTGACAAGTCTTTCAAGAAGTCCAGCCACCTTGGAAGATGTATTGATTTCCAACATTTCAGTATATTACGTTTTGCAACCACACATGCCAAGTTAAATAGTCGTCTGGTGGTGGTAGCGGTTTTACCGATATCCCCAAAGAGATATTTCCGTGGGGAAGGTGTGGCAGGTATCGCCGTGATATCTTCCAGGATCTCCGCCACCTCCCCCCAGAATGCAGTGACCAGTGGACAGGCCCAATACATATGAAAAGAGTCTGCATCAGGGGCATCGCATTTAGGGCATTTTCCTGTGTGACCTTGTACAAATTTAGCCAACTTAGCTGGGGTATAGTGTAGCTGGTTAAGAACCTTAAACTGAATGAGCCGAAGCCCTGAGTTCATGGATACATGTTTGGTCAGCTGGCAACCACGTGTCCTCACCTAGTTCCACCCCCAGGTCTCGTTCCCAGTTCCCTTTCATATCATTGCTTGACTTGGAGTGTGTTTGGACTAGACTGTAGAGCGCAGACAGACTTTTACTATGACCACCCGGTTCCGTCATGGCTGCAATACACCCGGTTCCGTCATGGCTGCAATACATTCATGTGTGGCCGGTTCCTCTGGGAACGAGGGCCATTTAGCGGCAAAGGCAGCCCCCATTCTATGAAGCTGAAATCGCTTAAGGTGATCTCCACCCATCGGCCCAATAAAATCGTCAATAGCACAGTATTTCCCTTCCGGAAACATATCGCGCATTCGAAATTGCTTTTATGGGTCCCAAGCACCCAGGAGCGCCCTATCAAACGTGGGGCTTATGCCTGGGAAGTTCCATAGTGGCACTTCTGGATCATACGGGGTTGTAAGGGCGAGCCTATTATATATCATAGACCATTCGCGTACAGTGGCGCTGACAGGGTCATATTTGCATGGCTCTTTTCGTTTAAGATCGAACATGACTGCTCGTAGTTCTATAGGGGAAGCCACAAATCTTTCAAGGGGGATGTGTGGAGCAGTGTCCTCCGGGTTAAACCAGTGTCTCGCAAAGTGTGCCTGAGATGTTAAGTAATAGAGCTCGAAGTCTGGGGCTACAATCCCACCCTTTTCAAAAGGTTCTGTCATTTTGGGCCATTTCAACCTATGCATCTTCCCTCCCCATACAAAAGTGGTGGTTAGAGTGTTGAGTTTATTGAAGAAGGCTCTGCCCGGCCAGATCGGTATATTGCAAAAGAAATATAGGAGTTTGGGTAACACCGTCATCTTAAGTAAGGAGATTCGCCCATATAGGGATAAGGGGAGCCCATTCCAGGATTGTAGTTTAGCTGTAAGGGATTGTAAAAGTTCACCGTGATTTTCAGTGTACAGTGTGCTCCAGTCTTTTGAGACTATGATCCCCAAATAGCGGATATGTATAGGTGACCATTTAAATCCTTGTGTATCCGACATTTCTCTAGTACTGGGCGTGAGCGGGAACAGTTCCGACTTGGATACATTGATCTTGTATCCCGTGTATTCAGAGAACGTCTCAACCTCCAACATGATTGGCCCTAGGTTTACTTCCGGGTTCCTAATGTATATAGGGAGATGATTTGCGGCTTCCCCGTCATACGAAGGCCTCTACATGCATGGTTTTGTCTGACATATTCAGCCATGGGTTCTATGGTGAGCGCAAACAGGATTGGGGAAAAGGGGCAGCCCTGCCTCGTGCCTCTACCCCGATGAAACTGGGACGACCGACATGGTTTGATTAGTTAGTACTTTCACTCCCGGGGAGGTGTACAGTAGCTTAACACAGTTGACAAAGTAGCTTCCCAACCCAAATCTCTCAAGGACCTGAAACAGATAGACCCAGGAAACAGAATCAAACGCCTTCTCGGGGTCAAGGGAGGCCGCTACCGCGTCTGCCGCCGGATCTATATGTGCCATAACTCCGAAGAGTCTGCGCAGATTGAGAGCAGTAGACCTCGTTGGTACAAAGCCCGCCTGGTCGGGATCCACCAGTATGGGCATATAGGGCAGCAGCCTGGTGGCCAGAGTTTTGGGGAAAATCTTCGCATATGTGTTGATAAGCGAAAGGGGTCTTTATGACCCCATTTCATTAGGGGGTCTACGAGGTTTAAGCAGAACAGTTATGACTGCCTCTCGCATGGTGTCTGGTAGTATACCACATTCCATTGCTTCTTCCCAAACTGTCAGTAAAAGAGGGGCTAGTACGTTGTGATATTCTTTGTAGATTTCGGCGCCGAGTCCGTCAGGACCAGGGGCCTTACCAGAGGTTAACGCTTTTATTGCCTCCGTAATTTCATCTAGTGTTATGGGGGTATCCAATAACATGCGCGTATCAGAGGTCAAGGTCGGGAGATCAATAACATACAAATAACTTGCTATTTCTTCTTTAGTTTTGGTGTCTCTATTAGAGTATAATGTTTTGTAGAATGCAGCAAACATGTCATTGATTTCTTGTTCACCATTTACTATGTCCCCACTAGGCGTCTGGATGGCTGCTATAGGGGGGTGACCATGCTCGATTTTGAGCGTCTGGGCCAGAAGTTTCCCTGCTTTATTACTTTCCCTGTATCTACGAGCTCGGATCAGGGCAGCCATATACTGTACTTCCCTTGCAGCAAGTTTATTAAAGTCTGAAAATGTTGTGTGGATATCTAGAAGGGCCTCCTTACTGTGTGTACAGGTGTATTCAAACTCCAGGAGCTCGAGTTTGGCTTCTGTGGTGTCCAGCTCTTGTCTAACTGTTTTAAGTAAGCCTGTGGTTTTAGCCATAATTGCACCCCGAACCCAAACCTTAAATGTTTCCCATAACGTGGCGCGCCGATTTACCGACCCCTCGTTTAGTTGAACGAATTCCTCTATTTCAATACGCAATGATTCGCAGACATTCGGGCCTCTAAGTAGGGCAGGGGGCATTCTCCAGCATCTGGCCTTGGGGGCAGCTTCATCAACCCTCAGAGTAAGTGACACTGGGGAGTCATCTGAGAGGGTGCGGGGATACATTTCACAATGCTGGACCATATTCACAAGTGTGGAGCTCATTAACCAGTAATCAGTTCGAGACTCTGAGTCAGGCACTGATGAATAGAATGTGAAGCGCTGCTCTAGGGGGTGTAATTCTCGCCAGATGTCTATTATAGTCATTTGTTGCATTATTTGTCGTATGGCTAATTCGGCTCGGGTTAAGGGTCTGTATGACGTTGTAGACCTGTCAAGAGATGTGTCAAGGATTGCATTGAAATCTCCCCCCAGACCACCGCACTATCTCCAGCTTCAATCAATATATTATATATGGCATTATAGAATTCAGGGTCATCAATATTGGGGCCGTACGTGTTAACCAAAACCATATTTCGCCCTGCCAACTCTCCCCATACCAACACATATCTTCCCTGTTGATCGATCTTAACGTCATGAGTGCGGAAGTCCAGTTTCGGGTGTATTAGGGTGAGGACTCCTCTAGATTGGGAGGAGTATTCAGTGTAATATCTCAGAGGGCCCCACCTAGACAGGAAATTGGAGCAAACCTGCCCTAGTGCGTGCGTCTGCTGCAACAGTATAATCTGGGGGCTATGTCTGGTAACATATGCTGCGATTTTTCTAGATTTAATTGGGTTGTTCAAGCCTCGTATTTTCCATGAAAGGAGTTTAACACTTACAGCTTTGTCACTCGGTACCATAATATAATATCAATGTCAATGAGTGAAGTAGTTCGCCCGTGCCACAAACCGTAACTGTCGTACCTGTTGCAACCTGACTCTGCATTTTAAAACATTTTCCAACTGTGGCAACAATTCGTGCCCTTCCCCGACCCCCACCCTCACCATCAACCCCAACCCGATGATGTATCCCTTCCCCCATAACCTGTGGAACGTTCCTGAGGGTAGCTGGTCGCAGTCGCCAGGCCTCCATCAGTAGAGGCTCACGATCCCAACTTTGCCAGCACAATAACAACTGGGGCCGTTATACCCAAGAGAGTCAGCTACATAACTTGAACAGGATGCTTCCATAGTCTCAATTCAGTCTGCTGAGTCCGGGATGTCATCCCCCCGTCGCGGGGGCCTATTTCGGTCTGTGGATAATCTTCCGGAGGCATGGGGATGGACGACTCAATATACGAAATGGCATCCGGCGGGTTCTCGAAGAAATGCGATCTGCCTCCATGTTGGATCCGCAATTTTGCCAGGAAGATGAGGGCATACGGGATACGGCGCAATCTCAAGAGCTTTTTGGCCTGTTCGTAGGATCTGCGCTACATCTGGACGCTTGTCGAAAAATCAGGATATATGTGGACTTTGTTGCCTTCGTACTGCAGAGAGCCCTTTTCCCTGGACAGCCTGAGCACCGTGTCTCTGACTCTATAATTGAGGAGACGGACAATGATCGTGCGCGGTGGTGCCCCAGGCTTGGGCGCTGGCGCAAGTGTACGGTGAGCCCTCTCAACCAGAAAGTGGTCAGAGAAGGATTCCGTTCCAAGAAGAGTTTTCAACAGGGCCTCTACCTGTCTCTCCATCAGGCCCTTGCAGAAGGATTCTGGAATGCCGACAACACGGATATTGTTTCTCCTGGATCTAGATTCAAGGTCCTCGCATTTTGCTTGAGTGTTGCGTAGTTCACCTTTAAGCTGTGCTATGTCACGGCCATGCTGTGTTATCGCATCCTTGTTAGTACTGATTCTGCTTTCAGCCTCTGTAATGCGAGAGCTTTCCTTGTCTACTCTAGCCTTGAGGGAGCTGATGTTTGAAACAATATCGTCTAGCTTGACATTCACAGCTAGGAAGCCGTTCTGCACCATGGTCATAAGATGGTCTTCTCTGGCGTCCTGCCCCGTCTCAGCAAGTGTGTCATTTTCCATGGTTGTGGCTTCCGGTGTCCCCTGAGGTTGGGAGCTGGCAAAGGAGTCCATTGGGCCAGTTATTTTCCCTCCAGCGCTTTTCTTATCGTATCGGCCCATGAGCCGTCTTTGCAGAGCAAGGCCCGATGACGTGGGTCAGGCCAGACTCACACGATGGTATAGTATCGTTCGTTATAGTATACGATGAGTGCCGGTATATCGCCTCACAAAACCCAAAGGAGTCGTTGTTGCCTGGGTTCTGATCTAGCATGCGGTAATATTCCCTTGTATCCTGCCTGATGATGTAGGTTGAAGGTGAATCCCCAGGAGGGGTTATGCCCATTATAGGAGCTGCCAACCAAAGTATCTTGGTGGGTCTGGGGCCGAGCTGGGGCGCGGCAGCAGCGCCTCTGATTGCACCTGTTCCTATATATGGAGGACCACCACCACTCATGCCAGCCGCAAGCCTCTCCACGACCCTCCAACAGATTACTGGTAGTGTGTCGGGTCACTTTTAGCGCTCATCCATGACAACCGATGTCCAGCCACTTGTGGCGCAGTTAGGGAGCCCAGTTGCCACGGATCATATACTTCTCCCGATGGTGCAGGTCTGCTAAAGGATTGGTAGAGATGTACAGGCCTCCTCCCAGCAACAAAACAAAACAAGGGGCAGCGCCCACAAGTTAACAGCACGGAGGTTTTGCCGGTATAATATAGCGCAAAGTCCCCTCTACGGATGTTTTGTGCTCTCCCACATTAATCGGCGTATCCGATTGACGGATAGAAGGATATTAACGCTGTCTATATGCTCCGATGCAGCTGGGTCCGTGCACTTTCAAGCCCCTCACCTGCTTTCGTAGCGCCAGTCGGAACCCGATCAGCGGCAGACCCAAAGAGCTAGCTGAGGCCTTGCGCGGGAGACCGCACGTCGACCCAGCAGTTGTTCGGGAGGTGGGCAGTAGCAGTAGCCAATGTTCGTCTTGCAGGGACCTCGGCACCAACACACACGGTCTGCCCGTAGGCCTGCGTATCAAGGAAGCGCCGCCGGGATCAGCCGCCAGGATCAGCACCCCTCCCCCACACCTCCCTCCGGCGTCCGCAGAGCCTCGGTCTGGCGTGTGACTCTTCCGGTTCTCAGGGGCGGCTTACGGTCAGCCGAGCGGGCCGCCCCGTGAAACAAAGCTCCGAACTCAGCCGCGCCGCTGCGGTTTCACACCGGAATTGCACACAACGTGCAGTAGGGATGCCGGCATCAGCAGACGTAGTCGTATCCTATCTTCACGGCCCCAAACAGGATTAATTTATGTTAAGGATGTCCTCGGGATCGGAGCACTCCAATCAGGCGGCCATTTTAGTTGCGCGCAACAGCGCCCCCCCTAGATTGGCTTTCTTGAAGACGGTAGTCTAATTGAAGGACCAAAGTTATGAGATTGTACAATCTTCTAGGTCTAGGAACCCAGGCAAATTGATCCCTTAAAACCTCATTGAGACTTCAATGAAAAGCAATTATCTGGGCTTCTTCAGGCCAAGCCATCTCTGAAATCAACTGCTTGAATTTGGTTACATAGGTAAGAATCTCCAGAGAACATTCACATAGATCCAGTAGGCTTTCTTGGGCAGCATAAGTCAACTCAGTGCGGCCGAACATAGCATGTAAGCTATTTAGAAAACCAGGGTAATCGTCCAGGATAGGATTTCCACTGGTGGCTAAAGGGGTTGCCCAAGCCAAGGCACTTCTAGCAATATTGGAAATCATATAACCAATCTTTGCTTTATCAGAGGGGAAAAAGAAAAGCGTTCTTGAATCAACTTAGAATTTTCCACAGGAAGGAAGTCCCAAGGTGGCTTCGGAAGTCCTTGCCTGTCCTTGGGCAACAGCAGGCCTAAGGGCAGCGTTTTCAGTGTCTGGACCTCTACAGTGAGGGTCTGCATGGCAACAACCAATTGCTGAAGCTGATTAATTACTTTTTAGGTGTTGCACACTGCTAGGTTTTGTAACTTACCTGAGAGCGAGCTCTTAGCTTGGGAAAACGTGGCTAGAGGCCAGACTCCAAAATGGAATCAGCAGTCCCTCTAATAGTTAATAGAGGAACAGATGAAGCCAGATGGTGGCTGCCAAGGGAAAAAACAGAATAGGCAAAAAACTCTCCAGTTGCAGAAGAAGAAGTGAGGAGTGGAACAACAACGTAGCAAATAAGGGAATAAGGACTCAGAAGCAGAGGAATTGGGAAACTGGAGAAGAGACTGGAGAGATGGTAGCAGAGTACTGGAGGAATAGCGAAGCGGTAGTAGCCAGGGAACATAGAAAGACAGTGTCCATGCTGAGAGCTAACCTGTACGTTATGACGTGTAGTCGTGTTGGAAATCCACTCCGTTATGGGGCATCCAAACAAGAAAGATGCGGTTCCCCTGCCGGAAGGATGTCATCTTGGAATGACGTTGCCATGTCGAGATGTTGTGTGTCAGTCCTGTCGGTCATCTTACGGTGGGCAAGCAGCATGGGACAATACAGCAGCCATCATTAGGAGGGCATTAGTATTGGTAACGGTTGTGCAGGGTACCATGTTTCCACCATACCTATAGTGATAAGCCATGGGAAAGGTGAGAGGTAACAACTCGCCAAGCTAGTTCCTATGTCTTTGCATTGAACCCGAGTCATTGCTGTTGCTGCCTCTAGCAAATTCCATGGACATTGGGAACCACACCTCTTTGGCATCGCTGGCTCTAGTCAATGCCTGCTGCAACAATAACGAAGTTACTCAGCCTTACAATCACTTGTTTGTCTCTGCCTTTAACTTGCTCATGCTCCTCGTGCACTCCTCCCTGTGCCAATTGACTTGGTCTACTTTAGTAATGCACTTGAACTTCTCGCATCATGCATTTTTATTAACTCTTAACTCCTAACGTCTATTACTCTTGAACCCTGATACACACTTAGATAAACTCCTTAACACCCCCTCTATCCCCACCCAGCACTTAGCACATCTGGAATGTTCAAAGCTTGCTTACTATCAGTCTTCCTCCCCTCCCCTTCCCCTTGCTATGAATCACTTTGATGAATCTTGTCCAGAGCTGCTGGTCTACAAATACCAAATAAAGACATACAACAATTTTTTTATCAAAGACCTTTGTCAAATATAAAGATCATTCTTATGTTCCCAAAATGCTTTGATTTTATGCAAAGCAGCCAGGAAATATCATTGGTGCTATATGTGCACTTCCCCAACCCCTTAATGGTATTTCGAAAGAGTCCAATAGGAGTGTCTGAACACAATTTATTTGGTTATTCTAGCTTTTGATCATGTTTTTTCCTGAGTAAGACAAGTATAACAAATTAAATATACAATATATACAGGAAAAAGAGATTGGAAATGAAAATTGTAAATGCAAAAAAAGATGCCGTTTACAAAGTTAGTACAATTAAGTAATTTCCTTTTTTTAAAAGCTTTTTGTGAGAATCCACGCCATGGTGTTAATCAAAATGCCCTTCTTTCTTGGATGTTTCTTCGGTGAGCACCAAGGCGATGTAGCAGTATGCATAGACACCAATTATTAACAAAGCCAGAAACTAACAAATGCAGGTGTGGACTCTGAAACCTTGTCTGCTGGTTACTTACAAAGTCAGAACCCAAACAGACCACCCAGACCCTATCGGAGTACCCGATTTTAGAAAACAAAAAGCACACCTATCTTCACCACCTTCCCTTTGTATCCTGGTCCGGCATAGATAATGACCAGATAGACAGCAGGACCACCTGCTGACCAATGGGACACTGTTTCACTCCTAGGTCCATCACCTATTAGTTGATAAAGAACCGGTCATACATTTTTGTAGATTTTCAGTATATATAGTGTTGAGCATGGACTTAGGAATTTTAAACTTCATTCAATTCCAACATATTTTTTGCTTATTCATTAGAACAAAAACTCATTTGTTTTTCCAATGGTTCCCCACATCACAGCCACTACATGCAGGTGTTTCTATCTGTTAAGATCATCCTCTTGTGGCTAAAAACAAACCAAAATCAAACCAATCAACAGAAATCTCAGCAATCTCAAACAGTAATCACATTGTAATATGCGGAGTCCAAAACATATATTACCCGCTTAACACGCCCTGAAATAAATGCTCTTTCCTGCATGCAAACCTATATGCATTAATAACACACCAAAGTGCCCAAATAAGCTCTACTGGCCCGCAAAAGCATTACAAGAATAACCTGATGTATGTCAGGCACTACCTACAATAAGTGCCCTTTCCCACATGTTGTTATAGAAAACCTTATGCACATTACTAACACCCTAAAGTGCCCAACAGAAAATCCAGTAACCCACAACCTAATTTCAAAATAACTCAAATGTGTCCACACGTGCTGTGAATTCACTTCTGAAATAAACCACTCCATACGCAATGCTAACTATGGGCCTGATTCACAAACCGGTTTCCTATGGGATTGCGGCATTATAAAATGTTTCTGTGAATCAGGACCTATATCTTACTGCTTCTAACAAACCTGATTTGATATTGTGCCCTTGTTACCTAATATAACACATGTTTGTGGTAAACTGTTCCTGTGCTACCACTCACCACTAGCCCATATGTACACAACGAAACAGTGACTGCTCAAGAACCTTACTCTGTAAAGTGATAAATGCTACAACTACGATCAACGCGTGTCAGCATTCATCTTTCCAACGCAATTCCGAGCCTCCATACAGGCTGTGTATATTGCTCTCAACATTAACGACAGACAAAAGAACCTCCACCAGAGCCCCTAAACTATGGTGGACATTTCATAACATAGTAAACTCATTTACAACAGTGATTTAACATGTGTCTGTGCTCACTCACTTATCCCATACCTAGCCCAAATGATACCTATGCCTACCCTAAATGAAAATAAAAATAAAGCCAAATCCCAGCTGCATCCACATGATAATAATCAAAACATGTGACGTTAATACCCACAACTGTTACATAACTGAATGAAGTGCAATGAAATTAAACCATCCCCCATGAAAAATATGACCAAAATAATTCAATGAGGTGAAATGAACAAAATCACATGACAAATTAAAGAAGTTAATAAATAAATAATGACTACAAAACCAAAAAGAACCCATGGGAAATAAACACACTAAAAAGGTAGAAAACGTCAAAGATATGTATGCAATCTGTCTACGCCAAAAATGAATGTGTTGAAAAATAAGCAAGGGCGAATGTGTCCCACACTAAACCCATTATTGTCCACTGGCACCCAAATTCTACCTTTTTTTGAAATATACTAACAGGAAATAGACTGAAAGCAGTGAGGCATAGGAATCAGAGTGGTATTGCTTTACACATTTGAGATCCTTGAAAAATTATTGCAACATGACTCACACATTGTGTTTCTACTTGTGTTGTTTTAACAAATTGTATGTGTTTTATGTACTATGATCATTTTTATGATTGTTTTATGAAATTGATTGATTTATGATTAATACAATTTTGTGATAATTGATTGCACTTGATGTGGGAAGAGTGTAAGGTGACGCCGGATAGAATATAGGACTTTCTTCTTGTATATAGAAACCCAAATTCTATCAACATCTCTCAACCGATACGAAATGCCTCAACACCCCAAGATAACGTCTCCAAAGAGCTGGGGGGCCAGCTTTCTGGTTATCGGTGCTAAGAGCTGGAACGTCCTCCCTCCTTCCTTCAGACTTGAACACTCTTGCTGGGCATTCCGCAAGCAGCTTAAAACCTTGCTCTTCTCCCAAGAGCAATGATTGCTATCTCATCAGTGCATACTAACGATAGCTATCTTGCCATGTGGAGCTACTGCACCTAGCGCCCTGTTCATTGCACTGGTTAGGGTGTGTTATTGACAGTTATTTTGCTCAAGTTAAGATGTGTTAGTGTTATCTTGCTCAAGTTAAGATGTGTTACTGACTGTTATCTTGATGTGTTGTGTGATGTGTTAATGACCGTTATTTTGTGAAGCAGACTTTTTGTATCCAGCGCCTTGATGCCCAACAGTTTAGTATTGTAGGATTATTTAGCGTGTTTTTGGAGTGCAGCACCACTGCATGAGATCAATGTATTGCTATAATGCGGTACAAGCAATTGCACCATTTCTTTTCACCTGAAATGCCCCTGTTGCAGGAGACACATTTGAGGATTAATGAACTAATATAATTAACAGTACTAACATGATCCTAACTTCTTAATAATATAATGTCTTCACAGTGCAAAATGAGGCAGGCTGAAAGTCATTTTAAACGTGCACTTGGATTCATTTTTTTTCTCCGTACATTGTGTTAGCTGGATGCAAAATCTGCATGCCAGGAAATTAGTAGATACAGTTTCTAAACTGTATAAGCCAAGCCATTGTTTAAAGAAGGAGGGTATGACATGATATAATTGTATTGTGTGCATGTCACCCTAAGGGCTGTAACAGAGGTTTCCTAAAGAATCTCGGGGAGAGAGAAAGGCAGTGGACATTTTTACACAGCTTGGGTGAGAAGCCTGAGGGGAGTTGCTGTGGGGCTGCCTGATTGAGGGGCGTCGTTCCAGTGTACTGCTGACTTTCACAGGCTGGAGATTCCAGTCAATTGGCATCGGTTTGAGGACCAAAGAGTGCAGATTGGAACTGCATGTCCTCGCCGGGTGTTACAAAGGGAAGTCCCGAGCCATCTAAAGAAGGCGACCTGTCCAGAGAGTTTGCGTGCTGATCTGCTACAATTTTGCTGGTAATTATCTTACACAAAGCTAGAATGCGGTGTGTGAATGAAAGCTATTTCGGTCAGGCAGCATAGCGATAGCTGCGTTCTAATGTTGCTATTCAGAAATGCAAGTCAACTGATGCACTGTTCTTTTTATTGTTGCAAAGAATCTAATGAAATGCCATGTATTTTGCAATTGCTTCTATTATGTTTATTCTAGAAAAGACTGCCTCACAAAATTAGTAATGTATGATTTTGAAATTAAATTGATGTAAATCACAACCCGTGTAAAGGCTTCTATTTGCTTCTGTTTTTCTCTGGTACAGTTAGCCCATATCACCTGATAAAAGGGGAGGTTATTAGTTAATATATGTCAAGCATCCCATGTGGAAAAAGTTATGTTATGAGTAATTATAAATAGCTGTGTGCGTGGTTTCACTCAGTGTATATGTGTGTGTGTGGCTTCTGAGTGGAACACAATCCGATAGTCTGCTGGGCGTACATGAATCAGCAGAGAAAGAGGCCTCTGGAAATAGTTTCACTAATGTAAATAAATTAGTGATTATACCACATGTTATTGTGAATACTTTATGGAAGCATAATCTCACTAATGTAAATAAAATAGTGATAATACCACATGTCATTGTGAATACTTTATGGAAGCATAGCTCGCTGGTGTAGATAAATCAGTGATAACAGCCATATGTGTCACTCCATATGAAAATGTGGTGTTCTTGAATAATGTAGAAGCCTGAGGCCTCTAGAGATCACAAGAACAGTCTATACAAAAGAAAGGGGTTTTGTATGTTGGGGCCACAAATAAAACAAAGAAATTATGCTCATCACTATACCACAACAAAATGCATACCAACTAAATGTATCTGTGTACTGAAATAATGCATATCCACTATATTATTATATTACCAAACCCAATCTGAATGCAAGCAGTGATTATTGCTGAATTACTTTATTTTTGGCGGTAAGAACCCAAATTTACACAAAATACCCTACATATTTATGGTGTGTTGCAGGCCGGGAAAGTGATCATAGAGCACCTGCTGGGCGTGGCAAGTGTGTCTCACACCGCCATCTGTACATTAAAGGGAACCCATTTCATAATAGCAGTGTGTCACTAAAAACAAATTTCAGAATGTCTCAAAGGGAAACCACACTCTCAGACCTCAGCAATATTTAGAGGTAAAGTTATTCGCACATGGGACGTGGTAATCAAACAGTACCTCAGAATGGCATGACCGCATTCAGGGTGAGGTGCAGAAAGAAAAACTAGACAATATTTTTGCAGAAGGCAGCATAATTCAGGTCTGCCTTCTAAGGTTATTAAATGCAGCCGATAAAAATGCAGAGAAAGACTGTTTGATACGGCTATGCGCCAAAATCTGGTTTATTTTGAATAGGTCCCTGCGAATGCAAGAAAATGACACCCAGCTAATTAACAGGTTAAAGACTGACTTAGATGGGGCAAGTAAAAATCAGGAAATGTTAAGAGCAGAATTGGATGTATGCCAAAAAGACATGCAGTTAAAATGCAGAGATTTTGATGTTCAATTGTCCAAAAGCAAGAAACAATTTGAGGACAGTGAACAAGAATTGGTACACTTAAAAGCATTGGTGGACCACATTAGAAGAGATAAAGATGAGGTTGTGTCAGAGATGCAGATTTTACAAAAAGAACATTATGAGAAAGAAAGTGACCTCCAAAATGCGGGACAAGAAATGGTTAAAATGCTTCAAGAAAGAGACAAGAGGAATAAAGAATTGAATGAGTGCCAAATGCAAATGTGCGACATGCAGGAGGTAATTAATAAAATGAGTGATGAAAACAACTATTTGCAAAATGAAGCAAACAGGCTCCTTAAAAAGTGTAAGGACTTAGAACAGCAAATGTGCATTCCCATGTCCCAGGAGAGGCGGCAGGGTACCACATTCAATGGAGTTGAGGTGAATTCTATTTCTACCCAAAGGGCTAGTGCCCCAGTGACTGGGCTGGTGACTGAACTTGGTTGCAGCGCCCTTGGGGGATTTGATACTCCCATTGGGGGCCGCCACCAATCCCATACACCTGGAACCAGGGTCGAGTCACCAAGTAGTGCAATTCCATACATTGCAACAAGTAGCCCCATAAAGATAATGAAATCCATTAAAGCCCTGATCAAACCATTTAAAAAGGGAGGGGAATGCTGCATAAAGGATCACTTAGAAGCGGTTCATGACATTTTTAAAGCACTCCAGATACCTAAGGAACAGTACAGACAATATTTTCATTTAACTTTAGATGCCCCGACAGCCAGTATTATAAGAGGATTGAATGAACAGCAGAATATGACATGGGCGGAGTTCGAAAAAGAGATCAGGCGTCATTTTTCTCCTTTTAAGTCATTGCAGGAGGCAAAGAAAGTCGCTTACACAATCACTGCTGGGCCTAATAGATCCCCTCGCCAGTTTTTACAAGACTTAAAAAGAGCATTTTCTCGCTTTGATGTATCTTTTGACCCCAATTCCAATGAGTTTAAAACTGCCTTCTTCTATGGGCTGCAGAAAGACATTATATCCCAATTTTCTTCCGTGAATTTGACCGTGACAAGTCCCTGGAATGGATAGTACACCAAAGCACGAAACTATATGAGGTACTCTATTGTCAGGGTAGAGAAAGTGATAAAATGAGAGATACTAGACCTAAATCTAAAGAACCCTCGGCAACAGTGATGGAAATCAGGTCAGCCAAAATATCCCTTGAGTCTGCTCAAAGTCCAAGTAAAAATAATTTGGCACCTGAACAGAGGGGTAATCAACAAAGGTCATCACACACTGCACCAATGTTCCAATCACATGATCCTAGTAATAGGGAGAGTTACATCAGCCCCAGGTACTTAGGAGATAGACCCCGGGCAGGCTATCAACCTGATATGTCAGGTATGAACAATAACCAGAGACAAAATCAGGATCAAAGAAATGATGGTCCTTATCAGACATTGGGGACACAAAGCAGATTTGATCCCAATACCATGATTTATGGTAATCAGGATAGACCCCGATATGTGGATCGATTTGCTGATAATGGGAATCAACATAGGGGCCAGTACCCACAACCTGAGAGACAAGACATGAGACAGAATATGAACTACACTTCACATCAGTACAATGATTCCCCACCAGGGGACTACAACCAAAGGATGGGTGCACCCCGCTCCCCACCGCAAATGAATCAAGAGTTCAGGAACCATCCCAATAGAAATCATTCTCCTGAGAGGTGTAAGAATAGATCCAATCAGGGGGAAAACAGCCAATATCGATCTAGGCCACAGAGAGAGGATTCTAGAGAGATGGAAAGATTCCAGTGCCTCGAGGCCCAAGTGAAAATGTTGGCTGAGCAAATAGGAAAGCTCTGCACAACACAAAAACAGTCATCAAAGGAGGGGGCAGATAGCCATAGCAATGATCGGGGGGCTTCTGAAAAGTGACTAAGTACTTATGATACCTGCAGCGCCGAAAAGACAGTTTGCTCTGATGTAATTTTGCATAATGACTCAGATGCCTAATGATTTAAAAGTGAAAATACCAGTACATGAACATGTAACAGAAAATGCAAATACTTCTAAAAGAGAGGTACGGTTTAACCTAGAACTAAATCAAACATTGGCGATATGTACAAATAAAATAGGAAAACCTGAAAACCCAAAAGAACAAAGAGACAGGTTTAAGAAAAATGACTAATGCATTCGGAATACCAGTGAACCGGGAGTACGTGGAGATGCTATAGCTCCTTCACTGGGCAATCCAAACAATGACCAAACACAGACAGGAAAAAGAAATGCTCAAAAGGAGGGTACAGGTCAATCACGTGAAGAATTCTTTGAACCACATATTTTTGAAGAGGTTAAAAGGGCTGGTACCATACTGAATAATCACAAATGCACAGAATTAGACAATGACAAATTGCCAAGTGATGTTGTTACACATGTTCAGTTGGAGGGTTGTAGTGTGATCTCTGATGATACCTGGATGGATGGGCAAATGGTGGCCACACTCCAAAAACCTCTGAACATGGGGAAATTAATAAAGTCTCTCACACAGGAATGAGCAAAAAGGAGGGAAAAATGTCTTTCAATTTAGTGATGTGCTTAGCCAAAAGTGAAAAAGGCCTGAGAAAGGTGAGCCCTGAAATCAGTAAGAATTCGCATTTTCTATGTGTGTTAGAGGAAGTTGAAGACAGGTATTATGCTCCCATCATTGTGGAAGAAAAATGCCATAAATTTGCAATGATTGACACTGGTGCACAGGCCACAATTATGTCTAAAGAATTAGTAAAGAGTATCAATGAAGGGAGATCCCTGCAGAATCAGATCGCAGTAAAGAAGAATCAAGGTCCAGTGCATAATTTTAACGGGGAGGAGGTGCCTGTTATAGGCGCCACCGAGGTTGACATAAAGATAGGTAAACACAGAATGAAACAGGAGGTATTGGTCGCATCCATTTGTGATATTCCATTTCTAATGGGAACAGATTGCCTGAAAAGATTATCTCCACTCATAGATGGGGTGAATGGAGTACTGTGGTCCTTAACAAAAAAACCATTGAGACCTAAAAAACTAAAATCACAAAACAGCAATATAAATGAATGTCACGCCGTTGCAAAAACAAATGATGCAGTGGAGGTGTATCTCCAGAATAGTTGCATACCTAGCGTCATTGTTATATTAATGTGTCAAGACAAGATGCAGAGTGAAAATAAAAAATTACCTGTGCAAATATACTTAGACCCAAGGAAAGAATGGAAAACTGCCATAGATGAGCACACCTTACGTTTTTATTTAAAAGAGAAGACATGCAAACAGAATACTGCTCCTAGAGCAGGTTCAGAAAAACACATTACCACTCTTGCTGAAATACACATGGAAGATGAACAACCATGGGTTCATGTTGGGATAAATGACTATTCTAAAACAATAAAAGCCACTTTAGCGCTTGAACAGGAAAGGAGCTTCATTAATGAGAAATTGTTGCAAAAAATAATGGAAAGGGAGGAGATCCCGAAATTTAGGATTAAAAACCAGTATGTCTCTGGTTTAGACGGTCCAGACTTTGAAAACCGAACTGCGGGTAGATGCATGCTGAAAATTGGCATTGGACAAAAAACAATTTACCATAATGTTTGGATAGTGTGTGGAACGCAAAATGACTTTTACATGGGCAATGACATCATGCACAGAATGTGTATGGTGCTAGATTTCCTTAATCAAAAGATATGGTCACGCATAGGTGGGCCGGCACCTGAATTTGAAGACAAAAGAATGGCTTATCATTGCGCACAGCTGGTCCCTTATGCAATTGAATTACAAATGAGGAAAGATACTGTTATCCCTGCATTCACAAAGCAGTTTGCAATAACACTGAAATGCAAAAATGGACAGCAGATGAAAGATTCTGATGCATTTGTATGTCTGAATGAATCCATAAAACAGCAAGGCCTGGATTATGAATACATTCCATTGGTAGATGTGGGTGAAGGATCTGTAAAAATGATGGTGAATAATAAAGGTTGCCAGAATATTCATTTAGCGGAAAACTCCCCAGTAGGAATGGCCATACAAAAATCACATTACACAGCTGACCTAAATAACATGGTGATTGGAAATATCCCTGAAAAGTATGTAGATGCTAAGGGTGAATTGCCAGAATACCTGGACTCTCAGTCCAAAGGGATATTTAGAATTCATTCTGTGTACCCTTATGATTCAAGCGAGACAGTGTGCTGTCATCAAGAAGACTGCATAACATTTAACTTAAATGAAAATGAAATAGAAAATCAGCCCATTGAAGTGGAAGCTGATATGCCAAAACATTTAAATGTGGCAGCTTTACAAAGAGACACAGCCACACAATTAGAGGAAAGCGCAGAGATTCCTATGCCGGAACATTTTCCAGAATTCTCCAAAATGGTAGAGGAGCAGATTTTATTAGTGGATGCATGTGACAACGAGGAGGATAGAAATGAATTAAGGAAGCTATTTATGGAGTTTAAAGATGTATTTGCAAAAGATGCTTATGATTGCGGGCTAACTAATTTACATGTGGCCACACTTCTGGAAGGGTGTAGCAGAAGGCCAGTATGTGTACGCCAGTATAGACTACCGCTAGCATGTTTAGAATCATTGGCAGAGATTATTAAAAATTTGGAGTCGCAGGGAATCATCAGGCCCATTCATAGCACATCCAATACACCTATTTTAGGTGTGTTAAAACCAAACGGTCAATGGCGACTGTGTGCAGATTTGAGAGAGTTAAATAAAAGAGTGCCAGTATCCAGATGGCCACTGCCATTCATTGATCAGGGATTTTAACTCTATATATGTTAAAATAAATAAAATAAATACATTTTCCAATGTTCAGGGTGGTAATTCCCTTCTGATTCACAAAAATGCTCCCAATGACCATTCGTCGTTCATCCCCAATGGGTAGTGTGAGAGACCTGAGGGTATTTTCCCAAGTAGATCTTGGGAATACCTTATTCAGGTGGCCAGGGAAGGGCTGTCGCTTTCAGATCCCAACCCTGGGCGTGGATGAGCGAGGGAGGATCACCTGGGTAGGGGAGCCCAGGGTTATGCTCCTGGGAATGCCCTAGGTGAGATGCGTTCTAATACCGAAGTGGAAAGTGAGGAGAACGAAGTCCAGGTGGGTTTCCTCGGTTATGCTACATCTACCTCCCTTCCTTTTAAAGAAGCTTCCTCAATACAATTCCGTAACCCCTACAAATCTAAGCCCCCAAACCCTGTTACTTTCAAAAACCAAAACTCCCAGAATCCCTGTTTTTCTGTTTCCTATCTGAACACTCCCAGTCATTCTTCTCCTTCTCTCTCCAATTATGATTTGTCACACTCCCAGGCTATTTGGACCAAACACTACCGTTCCCACAATCCCCCCTATTCACTTTCCGACAATAATCCTGGTCATTCCCGTTTGTTCCTCAAACCTTGCAAATCTTGACGTTCAGAATTTAGCAAACCCCCTTGTATGAAAGTTATAATTTCAGATAACATCTTTTCCCCCCTCCTATCCCGTAGGATACCTGGAATCTCTAGCACCCCCTTTTCCAATCGGAACACTTTTTTACACAGTGATAATAAAAGACTAATATTAAAAATGTTTACCTGACATGTCCCAAACCAAGGGTCAGGCAAAATCAGGCTATTGACCTGAACCTCACACAACCGACAGCCCTTAGGGATAAAAGGTGGAGCACGAGAGCACAGGAGGAGCAAGGCAGACCGCACGATGAGAGGGCTAACTTAGCATGGCAGTTCAATAGGAGTAGAAAGACGGCGCAAAGGGAGAGGGTGACAAGGGGAGAAGCAACCTTGTCCTTTCCGAGCCAGGCCCGTGAAGCCTCTGCAGAAGCCAACATAAGACTCCAAACAATAGCTAGCGTGTATTGTAGCAGATGCCAACGGTACGCAAGACCCTCCTGCGCTGATAACCAAACCGGAGAGAGATGCTTGTCTCAGGAGGTGCCGACCTTGCTTCCAGAGAAAAGAAAAGCCGAACAGTTCATCACAGCCAGTGAGTTGAGGGGAGAACCGATAAGAAATGGAACTGAATTGCATGCAAAGTGGCTAATTGAACTTTGAACAACCAAAGAACTGTTAGTATTTGAAGGGGGGAAACCAGGAATAGATGGGTCCGGCGCCACATGGGTGCACACTTAGGAAACTCTGGTGATTACCCGGTTGTTAAAACTACGATAACCATAAAGCCTTGAAAGAAGTTGAAAAGAGGGTCAAAGTAGTCATACAGGGGTCATGCAAAATCCTCTGTACCATCAAAACTCTTTGACCGACAGATGATTGTGAAGCGAAAGGAAAATGAATCCCCCTTGGTGAAGTGAACGCATGAAATTAGTATCGTAAAGGTTGGCAAAATTGAACCCGGCGGAGGGATGCTGACGGGAAGGGGCAGAGTCTAAAGTCCCATAGTGAACTGTTTCGTAAAGGTTGGCAAAGAGTGAATCCGGCAGAAGGATGCTAATGAAAAGTGGCAAAGCCTGAAGTCCCTATGAACAGTGTGTTGATAGAAGGGAACCCTACTGAAGGGTGTCCACAGTGAACTGTCTTGAAAAGGTGGCCAGAGTGAGCCCAGCAGAGGGAAGCCGACATAGAGGGGTGAATCATGTGGTACTTTTAAAAAGAAATTACGATTCGAGAAACAAGAAGTATTGCAAGGCACGGGGAAGGGAACTGTCTCCCTTGTCATTTAAGGTCCGAGCCCAGCCAAGGGAGTTCCAGGGGTGAAAAGTCATCACACAAAGTTAATTGAGAAAGGAACGGTTTAGTTGTTTTATTGAAAGCGACTTGGGAGAGGTCTGCGCCCAGAAGAGGGGGACCGAGGGGTGAATCCATCACCCAAAGCATTAGTGGAACAGGACTGTGTGTTGGTTAGTTGAGAATATCAGGCCTCAAAGGCAAGAGACTTTTATTGAAAAGAGGCTTCACTATCGAAGAACTTGATAGCTGATACGGAACTGTTGGCTTGTGCTGTGAAAGCTAGAGTATGTGCTATGCTCAGGAAATCCACTTTGTGCCGTGCTCAAAAAGTGGGGAAGAGAGAACCCTGGCTATCACATCCTGACGTATTATTTGTGAACACTTCTTTCTTTATTGGAAACCCTATTCCACACTCTTTTTGTAATTACCTGTAAGGACTTGGGAATTGTTTTTTTTGGTATAGGCCTTTTACTTTGACAAGACGCCACAAGGACAGCCTTATTTTCATTTGATGGTCGACGCTTGCTCTCATCTTAGATTTAGGTTTAGCGTAGGCCTTTTTCCACCCTGCAATTACAGTTTAAAAAACACTGTTGAACTGTGACCACTTGTGTCTGTTTTTACTGTTGCCACCATGAGTTTCTTACAGTACATTGTCTGTAACTTAAAGATCCAAAAAGCTTCCGGTTGTTTGAGTCCTTATTCATGACTGCCCCATCTTGAGTGTAGGGCTATTGTTTCAATTATTTGAAATTTTAATTGAGTCACCTGGTGTCTCATCTCAATATAATGTCTCGCCTCTGGGAATTTCATGTTACAGTTTCTGATGTCCCCTTTATGTTCACCAATCCTTTGCTTGGTCATCCTTGTAGCTTCTCCTACATACATCTTAACACATGGGCATTTTATGGCGTATACAGAGAACTTGGTTATGAAGGTTGTGAACTGTCTTAATGTGGTCTTTTCACCAGTTTGAGGATGGTAAATGATGTTCCCTCAAATAACATTATTGCAATGTATGCAATTGAGACATGGAAAACTTTCCATCTTTGGTGTAGTGTACGTTTGTATGGGCAATTTGCTCCCAAAGTCTGCTCGTATTAGCTTGTCTCTTAAATTCTGTTGTCTCATGTATGTTATTTGAGGAAATTCTTTACAAATAGTACTCAAGTCAAGGTAAGCTTGTAAAATAGACCAATGTTTCTGCAGCAATGTAATAACTTTGATTGTGCCTGGTCCAAATGTCAGTGGTAAAGTAAGTTTGTTCAATGCTTCATCTTTATGCTCTCTGTATGTTAATAATTCTGAGCGACTTTTAAGTTGTGCCTTCTCTATCTAATTACCTTGTCAGGATAATCTTGCTCTAATAACTTCCTAGGAAACAAAGTGGCTTCTCTGTCAACGTATTGTTCTTTATACAGATACTCCGCAGTCTTAGAAATTGGGAGTATAGTAAATGCTGTACCAACTTTCTCAGGTGGTTGGACTTCCAATGTAACAAAGAGTTGTGATAAATACTCTTATGAAGACAGTGAAACTGATTTTGTGATCATCCTGTAATATGACATTGGTGTCCAAAAAGTTAACCATGCATTGAGACCTAGTGGAAGTGAATTTTATTATGCCATGTATTGCATAGATGTTGTTAAAAAAAAAAAAAAACAGAAAGGTCAGACGATGTTCCTTCCCACAGACAAAATCATCATCAATATACCTTAGCCACAATTTTCCACCTCTTTTCCATTCCACTGAATCCAACATTTGTATATCTTCAAATCGTTTTATGAATAAATTGGCATATGCTGGTGTAAATCTAGCGCCCATAGAGGTGACTTTCAATTGTTGAAAAAATTGTTTCCCAAACTTGAAGGAACTATTAGTAATCACAAATCATAAAAGAACACATAGAAAAATTATTATTTACTTCCATGACTTGCTGTCAACACACAGGTCCACTAGTACAGACAATGCGCACTCATGTGATGGTGACATTTCTACTACAGAACACATGCAATGACAAGGTATGATGCCGAAAATCAGGCGGCCCGACCACGGAATGTACCTCTGTTGCTGCTGCTCCCATTTTTATTTTTAATCATAAAAAATAACTTAGCACCCATACACAAAATATCTGTGCTATTTATCTTGTCGCACTAATCCTACCAAAGGCTGGGGTGGGTCTAGAAAACACTATGTGACATCTTAACTCTGCCCCAGAGAGAGGGAGAGAGGCAGACAGAGTGGGACACAGAGAGAAAGGAAATCAGATAGAGAGAGAGAGAGAGCACGTGAGAAGAGAGGGAGAGCATGAGAAGAGAGAGAGAGAGAGAGAGACAGAGAGAGAGAGAGAGAGAGAGAGAGAGAGAGAGAGAGAGATCAACAACTGGAAGCTCTCTTGCATTAGAGTTAGCAAGAGGCTAAGGAGGGCATGTTGCTCCTATTTGTAACTTATCGGTGGGACATGTTTGCACTCAGGGGTAGCCAGAGCCCTACTGCCAAATTTTCATCATTTGCACGGTGGAGTGCAAATGAGTAAACGCTGCCTAGCATGCTTGCATGCTATGTAGCATTTAATTATAATTGTGAACAAGACATGCCATGCGTGCATGGTAAGCTGCGTTCACAGTTACAGTTAAAGGCTTCCCAACATGTGAGCATGTCAGGCAGCATCTAATTGTAATTATGCACTCTGACTTGCATGCGAGCATGGCAGGCAGCATGTTCAATGGATCCCTATGGGGACGGATGGCTTTATGTTGGTGCATAAAGCCGGCGGACCCCGTAGATATCTCCAGCATTTGTGCCACATGAAAATCCATGCGGCTGTAAATGCTGGAGCATTTGTTTGGTGGAGAGGAAGGTAGGGCAACGAAAAAGCAAGATTAATTCCGTCCCTCATCTCCGCCATACAAATGATTGAACATGGGGCGTGACATTAATTAATTCCTAAGTGTTAAGTGTTGAATGGGATAACACTACAGCTGTGTATTATAGGGGATCAAATCCCCTGTGCCACACGAAGCAAGGATATTGCAGGTCACCTTGACGTTTCATGACCTTTTAAAGCAACTCATCATTTGTCGTGTTCCTCTATTTGGACACAACAGAACTCTGTGATTTGCGATATCCATATAACGTACTGTAGGGGGAACTTTATCCCACACAAAACTAGAAGATATGTTATTCCTAATGGAAGGTATACTACAATAGTCATGGTATAGAAAGAGGTAGGAGCTTGTAGGAATATGAGACCCTTGCGCTGACCTGTTCAGTTGGTAGCTATGATATTCGCAATCCTGCAGCCATTTCTAAGGTTCCAGTGGGATAAAGCTCATGTAATCCCGGTGTTCGTAACTGAAGAGTGGGGGTTGGAACCCTAGCTGTGAAGGTGCTGGATATGGCCGTTGGCATGCGGTAGGGTTCTACCCAAATAACAGCTCAAAACACTGCTGTACAAAGCTCAAGTGTTCACAGAGGTTGGATTTATTATTGGGGGCAAGGTGCTGCCCAACAATTACACACAACTGGGTACATGTGTATGCCAAGGAGGAAGCCAACACGTGTTTCGACCTGGGGTCTTTGTCACGGCTGTGACAATGTGTAATAGTGACATTGCATGGTGGTGCCGAGGATGAGTGCCGTGAGTAACAAGGTATAGTGGTGGTGATTAAAACAAGGATATTGGAAGAAACAGATGTTTGCAGGTGTGTATTGGAGGTAAGTGTGTTGTCAGTTTGGTATAGTACTCATTTATCAGGTTCCAGTAAGTCGTGATGCTGCGATTATTAGTATCTTGAGAGCCTAAGGGTGCCATCTGGATCGGCAGTCTCTGGGTGATCATAAGTGCTAATGGACACGGGCTGGGTTGCTGGCCAGCCTGCGGGCTGCAGCGGGAGCGCGCTGGCCGTGTGTGCTGGCTATTTGAACTGTGTGCCATAGAAGGACTGTGTTTGCTGCATGTGCGGTCTACTCAAGCTGTAGGCAAGCCTTTATGAATGGCTAGCCTGGTGTCTTGATGGTAGTGAGAGGAGCTGGTGCCCTTGCGCATGTGGTGTGGGAGAGCCTGGGGTCATTTAGTGGTGGTAGTTCAACAAGTCAACGCCCAGGCAGCTTGTGTTGGGGTGATGGATATAGGTTCCGAAGGTGGGGGGCCCATTGGGTGACTGGCTGGTGATTTTGAAACTCAGGTTTTATTTTTGTGGCATTGTGGTATGAAAGCCATGTGGTGTTGTTAAGGGCTGGACCTTATCAAGGGCAAAGGGCTGGTCTGGTCGATACAGTGCATGCAGAGGGCAAAGTGCACGGTGAGAGACAGTGGTTAAGCGCGGTAGCGGATATGTTGGGAACCCGCTGTAAAGTTGGGTGAGGGAGTGCCTCTAATCAATCGGCGCATCGCTGTGTGCGTGTGGGGTGCTCAATCTTACCTAAAAGCCTGGCGGGGCTGAGGTCATGTCTGCATCTCACTGCGATCATAGGTTTTGCGATCATTTATGCCGTATGTCTCATCTGTTATATGCTAGGTGCGCTGGGATTGGCGCGTGTGACAAATGATCCCATAGGTTATGGTCACGGGCCAAACTGGTGAAACGTAGACCGGTTACAAAATGGATGGAAATGCCAGTATTGGATTGTCCTGTTCTGCCCCTACTGATGGGGTGCCCTGCAGTCAGGTGGGCTGGTGGATGCAATATAAGATCAGTGTAAGCAAGTGTCTGGGGCGACACTAAAGTTGAAACCAATGAACCACTGATGAATTGAATAGACGTTGTTGCTTGTTGTTTTCTCATATTCTAGCCATAGTATTGAGGTGCTTTGCAGTGGGAAGAGAGGAGGATGTCATGTATGATGCATGTATCGAGGGGCACATGTTGGGTGGGAGGTCTGTGGGACAAGGGGTTTCGTATGTATGACAAGTGGGGCCCGTAGTGTGGTCAGGGGTTGCATATGTAGGGTGCCCGGTGGCTCATATCTTAAGGGCATGATTCAGAAGCATAGATCATTAGTCGGATGGACAGGGGGTCTGGTGTATTCCAATGGTGGGGCCTGAGGTGGTGTGATTGGCCGGGTAGTCTATATGTAGGTTGGTCTAATGTGTGCCCGGTACTCTGGTTGTAGGTGGAGAGGTTGAGTTCAATTAAGTTGGCGCAGTGGCACTGGGGAAGGAGGCTGGTGCAATTGCTTGGTCGCCTCAGGTCTGGATATGTTGAGCAATCAATGTATCAGGATCCCCGGTGGCTTGTGTCTGAGGGGCATGAGTCGGATGCCTGGATCAGTGGCTGGATGGACAGGAGATTTTGTGTATTCTTGGGTGGGGCCTGGGATGGTCTAGTTAGCTAAGTAGTATGGTTGTGGTAAGTCTAGTGTGTACCCGGTCTCCGGTTGTTGGTAGAGTGGTTGAGTACAATTGAGTTTACGCAGTGGCATTGGGGATGGAGGGTGGTACTATTGCGTGGTGGCATTGGTCTGGGTTAATATGTATCAGTCATGTGGTGGGTCAGGTGTGGCTAGTCAGGAAGGTTGTCAGGCCTGATTCCAAGGGTCTAGGCGGGTCGGGGGGGTGGAGAAAGGAAAAAGAGGAAGCAGAGGGGAACCAAGGTAGGGCCAATTGAGAGATAGTTAACAAGTTTTCAGAAGAGACATGGGAATGTACAGGTCAAAGAAAAACATTGAGCTCATGGTCAGTGTTCAGACCGAGACTCACATTCCTATATTTGCAGATCAATTTTGCCTCACGTTGTCTGAGTCTCAGTTCTCTGTCTCCTCCTCTCAGGTCCCCTTTGATGAGTACTAGCCCAACAAATTGGATATCCTCTTTCTTATCCATCTGGTGTTTCTCCTGCCAGTACTGTTCCAGTGGGTATCCCGCATCCTGTAACTTCAGTAGGCTGTGGTGTCCAATCCTTGTGCGCAGCTCTCTATTTGTGCTCCCAATGTATTTCAGTTTGCAAGTCCAGATAATCACATAGATCATGTATTTAGATTTACAGTTTTTGGAATTAGTGATTTTGTGGTTGTGATTGTCCATAAATGTGATACAGCTAGTGTTCCTGGCATGTGGGCACATTGAGCAGTTGCCACATTTGTAGAAACCTGTGGGTTTGGCCGATGATAGCCAATAGTCACTGGTGCCCATCTTTGATGACATAAAGGATGGGCTAAGTAGTGATTCCAGAGTCTGTGCTGTGATGTAGGACATCTGAGGTCTGTTGGCTAACCAGGGTTGTATATCTTCATCAATGTTAAGCAGGTGCCAATGTTTGCTAAGAATCCTTTGGACCAGGTGGCTGTTCTGGTGGTATTGGGTCACATATCCGAAGGTATCATCCTTGGGCCTTTGCGCAGTTCTGGGGGTTCGTAGTGTTTCTCTTGCAGTATGATTGGATTGCTGAACTGATTATTGCTTTGTTGTAACCTATTTCACCAAATCTGTTGCATAAAAGTTCACATTCTGATTTGAATGCTTCGGTGTTTCTGCAGTTTTGCCGAGCTCTAATAAATTCCCCCTTACGGATGTTGTCGGTGACAGATCTGCGATGACAACTGGTTGCAAAGAGGACGGAGTTCACTTCTGTAGGTTTTCTGTAGATTGCGGTTTTCAGAGTTTGGTTGTCTGTCGTGATTCTGATGTCTAGGAAGTTGATCGTATGGTCGCTGTGTGTTCCTGTCAGTTCTATCCCAAACTGGTTGGAGTTCAGGTAATCCTTAAAGGCTGATAATTCTTCTTTGGTTACTAACCAAATCATGAGCAGGTCATCGATGAAACAGTACCATTTGTGTATCAAGTTGGTAAAGTCAGTGTTTGCAAATGCATGAAACTGCTCATAATGGTGCATAAAAAGGTTGGCAAGGGATGGGCGTATGTCGCCCCCATTGCGATCCCTTTTGTTTGTTTGTAGTATGTTTTGTTGAAATGGAAGACAGTATTAGTCAGAGAGAATTCCAAGAACTCCTTGGTGAGCTCTAGATGTGAATAGAGTGATGCTGAGGCCTGGGCGAATGTGTAGTCTACTGCTTTTAGGGAAAGTACATGATCTATTGCCATATAAAGTGCCTTGACATCTAATGTTACCAAAAGGAAGTTGCATCTCCAGGTGATTTCTTTTAGCATCAGCAGAGCGTGCATCGTATCACAAAGGTATATTGGTATTTTTGGGACTTCTGGTGTCAATATATTGTTGATATATCTGGCAAAGAGCTCCGTGACCCAGCCTATTCCACTTAGGATGGGTCTACATTCAGGTATTTTCTCAAATGCCTTGTGCACCTTTGGCAGAAAGTATATCGTGGGCATCCTGGGTTGTTTCGGTTGCAGGTATTTGTGCTCATCATCAGTGATGAGGCTGCATTTTTGCCACTTGGAGAGTAGGTATCTAGCTTGTGCCACCTCACTTGCCAACCTTTTTATGCACCATTATGAGCAGGTTCATGCATTTGCAAACACTGACTTTCACTAGCGTCGAGTTAGACACCAGGCTAGCCATTAATAACGGCTTGCCTACAGCTTGAGTAGACAGCGGCAAACACAGTCCTTCTCGAGCACACAGCTTAAATAGGTGGCACACACGGCCAACACACTCCTGCTGCGGCCCACAGGCTTACCAGCAACCCAACCCGTGCCTATTATAATTTATGATCACCCATGGACCGCCGATCCAGGTGGCACCCTTAGGCTGTGAAGGTACTAATAATCACAACATCACGTCTTACTGCAACCTGGTAAATGAGTACTATGCCAAACTGTCCCAAATCTAACCAATAACACCTTTGCCTCTCATGACTTCACAGGAGCTAAACAGCAAATAATTTCAGGACACAACAGGCCCACCAATACACAGTAAGAGCCACCTCTACTTGCCTACCACACTACTCTACAGGCATCTGCCCAAGACTAACCCCTGCTCTCCACTTTCTCCTTTCTCTCTGTTTGCTCCGACTTCCTTGTGCAACTTGTTCAACTTACACTGCTGTATGAATGTAACATCACTTATATGTGGGATCATGTCACCACACCACCACCATTCCACACCACAATGATAACCTAAATGTGTTTTACCATATACAAATTGTATATATGCAATGTACTTCTACTGTATGTACGACCCAGATCTGACAACACACTTACCTCCAATACACACCTGCAAACATCTGTTGTTTCCAATATCATTGTTGTAATCACTACCACTATAGCTCGTTACTCATGCATCGTGTCTCTCCCAGGCCAGTGGAATTGCATCGCGTCTCTCCCAGGCCAGTGGAATTGCATTACGACGTCTCTCCCAGGCCGGTGGAATTGCATCGCGTCTCTCCCAGGCCGGTCGAAACGCATCGCATCTCTCCCCGGCTGGTGCAAATGCATCGCGTCACTGCAAGTTGCACTCCATGTGCTTAATACCTAAGAGGCTTCTAATCGCGGAACCGGGATTCGAACCTGTGCTGCTCCGAGACGATGCCACTGAGCTATAGTTCCACTATAATGAAAAACTCTGGCCGCGATATTCTGCTGACCGTGCTTTCGTTGTGTACTTTTTCCTGCTTCCAGCACTTTGGACTACTGCATCCACAAGGCTTTGCATTAACCCTCTGAGGGCGGGACTATAAAGCCCAGGACCCGCGCGCACCGCGTGCATGCACCGAAGCAAGTACCTGGAAGTACCGCTTGGCCACGATACTCTGCTGACCGTGCTTTCGTTGTGTACTTTTTCCTGCATCCAGCACTTTGGACTACTGCATCCACAAGGTGACAACTGCTACCAGGGACATATATTGCTTATTACAATATATATAAACCCGTATATAAAGCCTTTATTCTTTACAGGCTTTGCTTTAACCCTCTGAGGGCGGGACTATAAAGCCCAGGACCCGCACGCACCACGCGCGCGCACCGAAGCAAGTACCTGGAAGTACCTATTGGCCGCTTTGCCGCGCTTGTTGCGCTGTTGCTTTAGCGTTCCAGGTTGGTGCCTCCCGAGGTTTTGATTCCTTTTCATTAAAATGAAACAAACAATTTCCTCGTTGAAGACAGGAATGCCTTCACAAACTGAAATTCAAAGGAACAACATAAATGGGGCAGCTTTTGTTTCTCCAGAACGGCCCTTGAAACGTGTTCACTCCTCCTCCACCCTGTTGGTTGGTAACGTGCAACTAAAAGGTGCCCGCAGGAAAAATGATCCAAAGTCCACGGATATTCGCTCCTTTTACCAAGAAAATAGTGTGCATGAAAGTGCACAAATAAAAAATGTCTGCCGCTTACCAACAACAGAATCCACTGTTCCTTCTTTGACTGATTCAGTAAAACTCCCATCTTGTGTGAAGAGAAAATATCAAATGGGTACAGCTCACGATGCTACTGGTGATAACTTAAATGTACATTTTCCTGCAAATGCCTCCACCTCTGTTGTCTTTGCTAAAGAAAATATCTCTTTGTTTGATAGTGCCCTTCTTCGTAGTGTATTGACCGGAGCTGGAGTTATTCCCATCTGCAAACCAGGTGTGTGTATGTGTGATGATCCAGCTATTATTGATCTAGATTCCAATGCCACTGAATTTTCATCTCATACCTTGCCAGAACGTCTATCTGGATCACCTGACTTATTTATTAATTCAAGCATTTTGCAGTCTTTGAAGGAATTATCCTTTGCTGCTCCCACCCCACGCAGAATGAAACCCCCTGCTCCTCTTCTTCCCTCGTTAGACAAATCGTCTGTCTCTTCAATTACTGAAGAGGTAAAACTCCACTCTTCGTATGGCCTCACAGAAATAGCTTTAACAGCGATAAATCTTGTAATACAATCTTTAGTGAAACTTTTTGAAACACTTGATACAAGGCTTGCCTTTCAAGCCGATCAACTTGAAAAAATTTTGAACTGGCAACATTCGCACTCACTCTCCCAAACACAAGCACTAAATATTCCCAAGTTACCTGCACAAATAATACCACTAAACAATGTGACATCTCTGCTGTAAAAGAAACTCTAGATCCAAATCATAAAGGATCAGAATTTCGTGCTGTACCTTTGATACCTGCTATAATTGTAGAACAAACAGAAGATGTCACTAAACCAAAACCACAAACCTTGGAATATGATTTAACTAAGTTCCGAACAAACACGAAAGAAAATGAAAATACAAATTACACAGTGTTCTTAGGCCCTTGTGAAAAAACAAAAAATATGACAAACAAGCCAAACAAAAAAGACTATTTATCAAAATCAAAAAAGAAATCAGAGAATGCTAAAAACATCAAAAAAATGTCATCTTCTCAAGCTAAACGTTTTTATAAAGAACTTGTCTCAACCTAAATCTGCAACATCGACTGCTTGCAAAGTTATTACAGAAAAATACAAGCTACAAGCTTCTTTAAAGAAGTATCTACAGTCAAATGAGTCTAAAAGATTAACCCAGTACTACCAACCATTAGATGATCTAGTTGCTGCTTTACCGGCAACACCGGAATTGAATCAAACATCTTCTCCCAATCTCAATTCCTCAAGGGCGGAAACTGACATTTGCATGTCTCTCCAAAGCGAAATTCGTCAAGCAGTCGATGCTTATATGAGTAATCACCCTGTGCAAAAAGACCTAGGGGTCGATTCATGGAAATAATGTGCGCCGAAAATTCCCGCGCAGAGGTGCCAAAACGTGCGAATCGCAGTAAAAGTGCGAAAATCGCAGGGAAACCAGCGCATATCGATTCATGGACGTCCGTGCGCGAGAAAAACATTGGATGTGCGCTAAAAATGTGCGCCACGCACGCCGGCGCACAGGTCAACCACCAGCTTGCGCCACGGCCACTGCGAAATCGCACATAGCACGGCGCCCATCACAAAAGTAGGCAGAACACGGGGCGTAACACTCGGAATGGGGAACAACGCGTGAAAATATGGGCGTCACGGGGGAAGTACAGGAGGCAAGTGTGCGGAACGCCCACACGCTCGCCTACAACCCGTATTCATGGAATCGAATAGGGCAAACCAGCGCACGGTCAAAGACGCGCACAGGGCCAAACAAGTACGCCACAAGAAAGCAGGCGGTAGCGCCCCTGCGACTGAAAAAAATGTGCACCAAAATGTGCGCTAACAAAAAGCACCCATATACAGCCATGATGAATGGGCCATACAGTGGCCCTCTAGGACAAATGAGGTGCAAAGGAGCACCGACAAACATGGACACCCGCTGTGTGAAAAATAGCGTGTGCATGTGTTCCTGGGTGCGTGGGAAGTTCCACACGTGATTGGCCTGGGTACGTGTACTTCGGGGTGTGCGGGAAGTTCCACACGTGATTAGCCTGGGTACGTGTACTACGGGGTGCGCGGGAAGTTCCACACGCGATTGGCCTGGGTAGGTGTACTTCGGGATGCGCGGGAAGTTCCACACGCGATTGGCCTGGGTACGTGTATTCCGAGGTGCGCAGGAAGATTCACACGCGATTTCAGCAGGGTACGTGTATTTCGGTGGTGCCGGGGAATGCTACACGTGATTTGGCCATGTGGGTCCTCCCAGGTGTTCCCTCTACATCCTCCACGACCCCTGCAGGCAGCCCACACCACAGGGTACTACCCTGCACCCCTGCTCATGTCCCACAGGCAACCCATCCACCATGGCCATGCCCACCAGCCAACCCACATGTCACCTTGCACTACTGATCACCAACACATGTCTCCCATCACCCCCACCCCCCAGCAGTGCAGGGGCAGCCTCCACCAGGCCCCCACTCATGTCTCCCATCACCCCCACCCCCAGCAGTGCAGGGGCAGCCTCCACCAGGCTCCCACCCATGTCCCCCTGCACCCCCACCCCCCAGCAGTGCAGGGGCAGCCTCCACCAGGCCCCCACTCATGTCTCCCATCACCCCCACCCCCCAGCAGTGCAGGGGCAGCCTCCACCAGGCTCCCACACATGTCCCCCTGCACCCCCACCCCCCAGCAGTGCAGGGGCAGCCTCCACCAGGCCCCCATCCATGTCTACCACCACCCCACCCCCCAGCCACCAGTGGCAGCCTCCACCTGGCCCCCACTCATGTCTCCCATCACCCCCACCCCCCCAGCCACCAGGGGCAGCCTCCACCAGGCTCCCACACATGTCCCCCTGCACCCCCACCCCCCAGCCACTAGGGGCAGGCTCCAACAGGCCCCCACTCATGTCTCCCATCACCCCCACCCCCCAGCAGTGCAGGGGCAGCCTCCACCAGGCTCCCACACATGTCCCCCTGCACCCCCACCCCCCAGCAGTGCAGGGGCAGCCTCCACCAGGCCCCCACTCATGTCTCCCATCACCCCCAACCACAGCAGTGCAGGGGGAACCTCCACCAGGTCCCCACTCATGTCTCCCATCACCCCCACCCCCCAGTCACCAAGGGCAGCCTCCACCAGGCCCCCACTCATGTCTCCCATCACCCCCACCCCCAGCAGTGCAGGGGCAGCCTCCACCAGGCTCCCACCCAGTCCCCCTGCACCCCCCCAGCAGTGCAGGGGCAGCTTCCACCAGGCCCCCACTCATGTCTCCCATCACCCCCACCCCCCAGCAGTGCAGGGGCAGCCTCCACCAGTGCTCCCACCCATGTCCCTCTGCACCCCCATCCCCTAGCCACCAGGGGCAGCCTCCACCAGGCCCACACTCATGTCTCCCATCACCCCCACCCCCCAGCAGTGCACGGGCAGCCTCCACCAGGCTCCCACACATGTCCCCCTGCACTCCCACCCCCCAGCCACCAGTGGGGCAGCCTCCACCAGGCCCCCACCCATGTCTACCACCACCCCCACCCCCCAGCCACCAGGGGCAGCCTCCACCAGGCCCCCACTCATGTCTCCCATCACCCCCACCCCCCAGCAGTGCAGGGGCAGCCTCCACCAGGCTCCCACTCATGTCCCCCTGCACCCCCAACCCCCAGCAGTGCAGGGGCAGCCTCCACCAGGCCCCCACTCATGTCTCCCATCACCCCCACCCCCCAGCAGTGCAGGGGCAGCCTCCACCAGGCCCCCACTCATGTCTCCCATCACCCCCACCCCCAGCAGTGCAGGGGCAGCCTCCACCAGGCTCCCACACATGTCCCCCTGCACCCCCAACCCCCAGCAGTGCAGGGGCAGCCTCCACCAGGCCCCCACCCATGTCTACCACCACCCCTACCCCGCAGCCACCAGGGGCAGCCTCCACCAGGCCCCCACTCATGTCTCCCATCACCCCCACCCCCCAGCCACCAGGGGCAGCCTCCACCAGGCTCCCACACATGTCCCCGTGCGCCCCCACCCCCCAGCCACCAGGGGCAGCCTCCACCAGGCCCCCACTCATGTCTCCCATCACCCCGACCCCCCAGCAGTGCAGGGACAGCCTCCACCAGGCTCCCACACATGTCCCCCTGCACCCCCACCCCACAGCCACCAGGGGCAGCCTCCACCAGGCCCCCACTCATGTCTCCCATCACCCCCACCCCCCAGCCACCGGGGGCAGCCTCCACCAGGCTCCCACACATGTCCCCGTGCGCCCCCACCCCCCAGGGGCAGCCTCCACCAGGCCCCCACCCATGTCTACCACCACCCCCACCCCCCAGCCACCAGGGGCAGCCTCCACCTGGCCCCCACTCATGTCTCCCATCACCCCCACCCCCCCAGCCACCAGGGGCAGCCTCCACCAGGCTCCCACACATGTCCCCCTGCACCCCCACCCCCCAGCCACTAGGGGCAGGCTCCACCAGGCCCCCACTCATGTCTCCCATCACCCCCACCCCCCAGCAGTGCAGGGGCAGCCTCCACCAGGCTCCCACACATGTCCCCCTGCACCCCCACCCCCCAGCAGTGCAGGGGCAGCCTACACCAGGCCCCCACCTATGTCTACCACCACCCCACCCCCCAGCCACCAGGGGCAGCCTCCACCTGGCCCCCACTCATGTCTCCCATCACCCCACACCCCCAGCCACCAGGGGCAGCCTCCACCAGGCTCCCACACATGTCCCCATGCACCGCCACCCCCCGGCCACCAGGGGCAGCCTCCACCAGGCCCCCACTCATGTCTCCCATCACCCCCAACCACAGCAGTGCAGGGGGAACCTCCACCAGGTCCCCACTCATGTCTCCCATCACCCCCACCCCCCAGCCACCAAGGGCAGCCTCCACCAGGCCCCCACTCATGTCTCCCATCACCCCCACCCCCAGCAGTGCAGGGGCAGCCTCCACCAGGCTCCCACCCATGTCCCCCTGCACCCCCCCAGCAGTGCAGGGGCAGCTTCCACCAGGCCCCCACTCATGTCTCCCATCACCCCCACCCCCAAGCAGTGCAGGGGCAGCCTCCACCAGTGCTCCCACCCATGTCCCTCTGCACCCCCATCCCCTAGCCACCAGGGGCAGCCTCCACCAGGCCCACACTCATGTCTCCCATCACCCCCACCCCCCAGCAGTGCACGGGCAGCCTCCACCAGGCTCCCACACATGTCCCCCTGCACTCCCACCCCCCAGCCACCAGTGGGGCAGCCTCCACCAGGCCCCCACCCATGTCTACCACCACCCCCACCCCCCAGCCACCAGGGGCAGCCTCCACCAGGCCCCCACTCATGTCTCCCATCACCCCCACCCCCCAGCAGTGCAGGGGCAGCCTCCACCAGGCTCCCACTCATGTCCCCCTGCACCCCCAACCCCCAGCAGTGCAGGGGCAGCCTCCACCAGGCCCCCACTCATGTCTCCCATCACCCCCACCCCCCAGCAGTGCAGGGGCAGCCTCCACCAGGCCCCCACCCATGTCTCCCATCACCCCCACCCCCAGCAGTGCAGGGGCAGCCTCCACCAGGCTCCCACACATGTCCCCCTGCACCCCCACCCCCCAGCAGTGCAGGGGCAGCCTCCACCAGGCCCCCACCCATGTCTACCACCACCCCTACCCCGCAGCCTTCAGGGGCAGCCTCCACCAGGCCCCCACTCATGTCTCCCATCACCCCCACCCCCCAGCCACCAGGGGCAGCCTCCACCAGGCTCCCACACATGTCCCCGTGCGCCCCCACCCCCCAGCCACCAGGGGCAGCCTCCACCAGGCCCTCACTCATGTCTCCCATCACCCCCACCCCCCAGCAGTGCAGGGACAGCCTCCACCAGGCTCCCACACATGTCCCCCTGCACCCCCACCCCCCAGCCACCAGGGGCAGCCTCCACCAGGCCCCCACTCATGTCTCCCATCACCCCCACCCCCCAGCCACCGGGGGCAGCCTCCACCAGGCTCCCACACATGTCCCCGTGCGCCCCCACCCCCCAGCCACCAGGGGCAGCCTCCACCAGGCCCCCACTCATGTCTCCCATCACCCCCACCCCCCAGCCACCAGGGGCAGCCTCCACCAGGCTCCCACACATGTCCCCGTGCGCCCCCACCCCCCAGCCACCAGGGGCAGCCTCCACCAGGCCCCCACTCATGTCTCCCATCACCCCCACCCCCCAGCAGTGCAGGGGCAACCTCCACCAGGTCCCCACTCATGTCTCACATCACCCCCACCCCCCAGCCACCAGGGGCAGCCTCCACCAGCCCCCACCCATGTCTACCACCACCCCCACCCCCCAGCCACCAGGGGCAGCCTCCACCAGGCCCCACCCATGTCTCCCATCACCCCCACCCCCCAGCAGTGCAGGGGCAGCCTCCACCAAGCTCCGACCCATGTCCCCCTGCACCCCCCCAGCAGTGCAGGGGCAGCCTCCACCAGGCCCCCACTCATGTCTCCCATCACCCCCACCCCCCAGCAGTGCAGGGGCAGCCTCCACCAGGCTCCCACCCATGTCCCCCTGCACCCCCACCCCCTAGCCACCAGGGGCAGCCTCCACCAGGCCCCCATTCATGTCTCCCATCACCCCCACCCCCCAGCAGTGCAGGGGCAGCCTCCACCAGGCTCCCACACATGTCCCCCTGCACCCCCACCGCCCAGCCACCAGGGGCAGCCTCCACCAGGCCCCCACTCATGTCTCCCATCACCCCCACCCCCCAGCAGTGCAGGGGCAGCCTCCACCAGGCCCCCACTCATGTCTCCCATCACCCCCACCCCCCAGCCACCAGGGGCAGCCTCCACCAGGCCCCCACCCATGTCTACCACCACCCCCACCCCCCAGCCACCAGGGGCAGCCTCCACCAGGCCCCCACTCATGTCTCCCATCACCCCCACCCCCCAGCAGTGCAGGGGCAGCCTCCACCAGGCTCCCACCCATGTCCCCCTGCACCCCCACCCCCCAGCAGTGCAGGGGCAGCCTCCACCAGGCCCCCACTCATGTCTCCCATCACCCCCACCCCCCAGCCGTGCAGGGGCAGCCTCCACCAGGCTCCCACCCATGTCCCCCTGCACCCCCACCCCCCAGCAGTGCAGGGGCAGCCTCCACCAGGCCCCCACTCATGTCTCCCATCACCCCCACCCCCCAGCAGTGCAGGGGCAGCCTCCACCAGGCCCCACACATGTCCCCCTGCACCCCCACCTCCCAGCAGTGCAGGGGCAGCCTCCACCAGGCCCCCACCCATGTCTACCACCACCCCTACCCCCCAGCCACCAGGGGCAGCCTCCACCAGGCCCCCACTCATGTCTCCCATCACCCCCACCCCCCAGCAGTGCAGGGGCAGCCTCCACCAGGCTCCCACTCATGTCTCCCATCACCCCCACTCCCCAGCCACCAGGTGCAGCCTCCACCAGGCCCCCACCCATGTCTACCACCACCCCCATCCCCCGGCCACCAGGGGCAGCCTCCACCAGGCCCCCACTCATGTCTACCACCACCCCCACCCCCCGGCCACCAGGGGCAGCCTCCACCAGGCCCCCACTCATGTCTCCCATCACCCCCACCCCCCAGCAGTGCAGGGGCAGCCTCCACCAGGCTCCCACTCATGTCTCCCATCACCCCCACCCCCCAGCCACCAGGGGCAACCTCCACCAGGCCCCCACCCATGTCTACCACCACCCCCACCCCCCCGGCCACCAGGGGCAGCCTCCACCAGGCCCCCACTCATGTCTCCCATCACCCCCACCCCCCAGCAGTGCAGGGGCAGCCTCCACCAGGCTCCCACCCATGTCCCCTTGCACCCCCACCCCCCAGCAGTGCAGGGGCAGCCTCCACCAGGCCCCCACTCATGTCTCCCATCACCCCCACCTCCCAGCAGTGCAGGGGCAGCCTCCACCAGGCTCCCACACATGTCCCCCTGCACCCCCACCCCCCAGCAGTGCAGGGGCAGCCTCCACCAGGCCCCCAACCATGTCTACCACCACCCCTACCCCCCAGCCACCAGGGGCAGCCTCCACCAGGCCCCCACTCATGTCTCCCATCACCCCCACCCCCCAGCAGTGCAGGGGCAGCCTCCACCAGGCTCCCACACATGTCCCCCTGCACCCCCACCCCCCAGCCACCAGGGGCAGCCTCAACCAGGCCCCCACTCATGTCTCCCATCACCCCACCCCCCAGCAGTGCAGGGGCAGCCTCCACCAGGGTCCCACTCATGTCTCCCATCACCCCCACCCCCCAGCAGTGCAGGGGCAGCCTCCACCAGGCCCCCACTCATGTCTCCCATCACCCCCACCCCCCAGCAGTGCAGGGGCAGCCTCCACCAGGCTCCCACTCATGTCCCCCTGCACCCCCACCCCCCAGCAGTGCAGGGGCAGCCTCCACCAGGCCCCCACTCATGTCTCCCATCACCCCCACCCCCCAGCAGTGCAGGGGCAGCCTCCACCAGGCCCCCACTCATGTCTCCCATCACCCCCACCCCCAGCAGTGCAGGGGCAGCCTCCACCAGGCTCCCACACATGTCCCCCTGCACCCCCACCCCCCAGCAGTGCAGGGGCAGCCTCCACCAGGCCCCCACCCATGTCTACCACCACCCCTACCCCGCAGCCACCAGGGGCAGCCTCCACCAGGCCCCCACTCATGTCTCCCATCACCCCCACCCCCCAGCCACCAGGGGCAGCCTCCACCAGGCCCCCACTCATGTCTCCCATCACCCCCACCCCCCAGCAGTGCAGGGGCAGCCTCCACCAGGCCCCCACTCATGTCTCCCATCACCCCCACCCCCCAGCCACCAGGGGCAGCCTCCACCAGGCCCCCACCCATGTCTACCACCACCCCCACCCCCCAGCCACCAGGGGCAGCCTCCACCAGGCCCCCACTCATGTCTCCCATCACCCCCACCCCCCAGCAGTGCAGGGGCAGCCTCCACCAGGCTCCCACCCATTTCCCCCTGCACCCCCACCCCCCAGCAGTGCAGGGGCAGCCTCCACCAGGCCCCCACTCATGTCTCCCATCACCCCCACCCCCCAGCCGTGCAGGGGCAGCCTCCACCAGGCTCCCACCCATGTCCCCCTGCACCCCCACCCCCCAGCAGTGCAGGGGCAGCCTCCACCAGGCCCCCACTCATGTCTCCCATCACCCCCACCCCCCAGCAGTGCAGGGGCAGCCTCCACCAGGCCCCACACATGTCCCCCTGCACCCCCACCTCCCAGCAGTGCAGGGGCAGCCTCCACCAGGCCCCCACCCATGTCTACCACCACCCCTACCCCCCAGCCACCAGGGGCAGCCTCCACCAGGCCCCCACTCATGTCTCCCATCACCCCCACCCCCCAGCAGTGCAGGGGCAGCCTCCACCAGGCTCCCACTCATGTCTCCCATCACCCCCACTCCCCAGCCACCAGGTGCAGCCTCCACCAGGCCCCCACCCATGTCTACCACCACCCCCATCCCCCGGCCACCAGGGGCAGCCTCCACCAGGCCCCCACTCATGTCTACCACCACCCCCACCCCCCGGCCACCAGGGGCAGCCTCCACCAGGCCCCCACTCATGTCTCCCATCACCCCCACCCCCCAGCAGTGCAGGGGCAGCCTCCACCAGGCTCCCACTCATGTCTCCCATCACCCCCACCCCCCAGCCACCAGGGGCAACCTCCACCAGGCCCCCACCCATGTCTACCACCACCCCCACCCCCCCGGCCACCAGGGGCAGCCTCCACCAGGCCCCCACTCATGTCTCCCATCACCCCCACCCCCCAGCAGTGCAGGGGCAGCCTCCACCAGGCTCCCACCCATGTCCCCCTGCACCCCCACCCTCCAGCAGTGCAGGGGCAGCCTCCACCAGGCCCCCACTCATGTCTCCCATCACCCCCACCCCCCAGCAGTGCAGGGGCAGCCTCCACCAGGCTCCCACCCATGTCCCCTTGCACCCCCACCCCCCAGCAGTGCAGGGGCAGCCTCCACCAGGCCCCCACTCATGTCTCCCATCACCCCCACCTCCCAGCAGTGCAGGGGCAGCCTCCACCAGGCTCCCACACATGTCCCCCTGCACCCCCACCCCCCAGCAGTGCAGGGGCAGCCTCCACCAGGCCCCCAACCATGTCTACCACCACCCCTACCCCCCAGCCACCAGGGGCAGCCTCCACCAGGCCCCCACTCATGTCTCCCATCACCCCCACCCCCCAGCAGTGCAGGGGCAGCCTCCACCAGGCTCCCACACATGTCCCCCTGCACCCCCACCCCCCAGCCACCAGGGGCAGCCTCAACCAGGCCCCCACTCATGTCTCCCATCACCCCCACCCCCCAGCAGTGCAGGGGCAGCCTCCACCAGGGTCCCACTCATGTCTCCCATCACCCCCACCCCCCAGCAGTGCAGGGGCAGCCTCCACCAGGCCCCCACTCATGTCTCCCATCACCCCCACCCCCCAGCAGTGCAGGGGCAGCCTCCACCAGGCTCCCACTCATGTCCCCCTGCACCCCCACCCCCCAGCAGTGCAGGGGCAGCCTCCACCAGGCCCCCACTCATGTCTCCCATCACCCCCACCCCCCAGCAGTGCAGGGGCAGCCTCCACCAGGCCCCCACTCATGTCTCCCATCACCCCCACCCCCAGCAGTGCAGGGGCAGCCTCCACCAGGCTCCCACACATGTCCCCCTGCACCCCCACCCCCCAGCAGTGCAGGGGCAGCCTCCACCAGGCCCCCACCCATGTCTACCACCACCCCAACCCCGCAGCCACCAGGGGCAGCCTCCACCAGGCCCCCACTCATGTCTCCCATCACCCCCACCCCCCAGCCACCAGGGGCAGCCTCCACCAGGCTCCCACACATGTCCCCGTGCGCCCCCACCCCCCAGCCACCAGGGGCAGCCTCCACCAGGCCCCCACTCATGTCTCCCATCACCCCCACCCCCCAGCAGTGCAGGGACAGCCTCCACCAGGCTCCCACACATGTCCCCCTGCACCCCCACCCCCCAGCCACCAGGGGCAGCCTCCACCAGGCCCCCACTCATGTCTCCCATCACCCCCACCCCCCAGCCACCGGGGGCAGCCTCCACCAGGCTCCCACACATGTCCCCGTGTGCCCCCACCCCCCAGCCACCAGGGGCAGCCTCCACCAGGCCCCCATTCATGTCTCCCATCACCCCCACCCCCCAGCCACCAGGGGCAGCCTCCACCAGGCTCCCACACATGTCCCCGTGCGCCCCCACCCCCCAGCCACCAGGGGCAGCCTCCACCAGGCCCCCACTCATGTCTCCCATCACCCCCACCCCCCAGCAGTGCAGGGGCAACCTCCACCAGGTCCCCACTCATGTCTCACATCACCCCCACCCCCCCAGCCACCAGGGGCAGCCTCCACCAGGCCCCCACCCATGTCTACCACCACCCCCACCCCCCAGCCACCAGGGGCAGCCTCCACCAGGCCCCACCCATGTCTCCCATCACCCCCACCCCCCAGCAGTGCAGGGGCAGCCTCCACCAAGCTCCTACCCATGTCCCCCTGCACCCCCCAGCAGTGCAGGGGCAGCCTCCACCAGGCCCCCACTCATGTCTCCCATCACCCCCACCCCCCAGCAGTGCAGGGGCAGCCTCCACCAGGCTCCCACCCATGTCCCCCTGCACCCCCACCCACTAGCCACCAGGGGCAGCCTCCACCAGGCCCCCACTCATGTCTCCCATCACCCCCACCCCCCAGCAGTGCAGGGGCAGCCTCCACCAGGCTCCCACACATGTCCCCCTGCATCCCCACCGCCCAGCCACCAGGGGCAGCCTCCACCAGGCCCCCACTCATGTCTCCCATCACCCCCACCCCCCAGCAGTGCAGGGGCAGCCTCCACCAGGCCCCCACTCATGTCTCCCATCACCCCCACCCCCCAGCCACCAGGGGCAGCCTCCACCAGGCCCCCACCCATGTCTACCACCACCCCCACCCCCCAGCCACCAGGGGCAGCCTCCACCAGGCCCCCACTCATGTCTCCCATCACTCCCACCCCCCAGCAGTGCAGGGGCAGCCTCCACCAGGCTCCCACCCATGTCCCCCTGCACCCCCACCCCCCAGCAGTGCAGGGGCAGCCTCCACCAGGCCCCCACTCATGTCTCCCATCACCCCCACCCCCCAGCCGTGCAGGGGCAGCCTCCACCAGGCTCCCACCCATGTCCCCCTGCACCCCCACCCTCCAGCAGTGCAGGGGCAGCCTCCACCAGGCCCCCACTCATGTCTCCCATCACCCCCACCCCCCAGCAGTGCAGGGGCAGCCTCCACCAGGCCCCCGCACATGTCCCCCTGCACCCCCACCTCCCAGCAGTGCAGGGGCAGCCTCCACCAGGCCCCCACCCATGTCTACCACCACCCCTACCCCCCAGCCACCAGGGGCAGCCTCCACCAGGCCCCCACTCATGTCTCCCATCACCCCCACCCCCCAGCCACCAGGGGCAGCCTCCACCAGGGCCCCCACTCATGTCTCCCATCACCCCCACCCCCCAGCAGTGCAGGGGCAGCCTCCACCAGGCTCCCACTCATGTCTCCCATCACCCCCACTCCCCAGCCACCAGGTGCAGCCTCCACCAGGCCCCCACCCATGTCTACCACCACCCCCATCCCCCGGCCACCAGGGGCAGCCTCCACCAGGCCCCCACTCATGTCTACCACCACCCCCACCCCCCGGCCACCAGGGGCAGCCTCCACCAGGCCCCCACTCATGTCTCCCATCACCCCCACCCCCCAGCAGTGCAGGGGCAGCCTCCACCAGGCTCCCACTCATGTCTCCCATCACCCCCACCCCCCAGCCACCAGGGGCAGCCTCCACCAGGCCCCCACCCATGTCTACCACCACCCCCACCCCCCGGCCACCAGGGGCAGCCTCCACCAGGCCCCCACTCATGTCTCCCATCACCCCCACCCCCCAGCAGTGCAGGGGCAGCCTCCACCAGGCTCCCACCCATGTCCCCCTGCACCCCCACCCTCCAGCAGTGCAGGGGCAGCCTCCACCAGGCCCCCACTCATGTCTCCCATCACCCCCACCCCCCAGCAGTGCAGGGGCAGCCTCCACCAGGCTCCCACCCATGTCCCCCTGCACCTCCACCCCCCAGCAGTGCAGGGGCAGCCTCCACCAGGCCCCCACTCATGTCTCCCATCACCCCCACCTCCCAGCAGTGCAGGGGCAGCCTCCACCAGGCTCCCACACATGTCCCCCTGCACCCCCACCCCCCAGCAGTGCAGGGGCAGCCTCCACCAGGCCCCCAACCATGTCTACCACCACCCCTACCCCCCAGCCACCAGGGGCAGCCTCCACCAGGCCCCCACTCATGTCTCCCATCACCCCCACCCCCCAGCAGTGCAGGGGCAGCCTCCACCAGGCTCCCACACATGTCCCCCTGCACCCCCACCCCCCAGCCACCAGGGGCAGCCTCAACCAGGCCCCCACTCATGTCTCCCATCACCCCCACCCCCCAGCAGTGCAGGGGCAGCCTCCACCAGGCTCCCACTCATGTCTCCCATCACTCCACCGCCAAGCCACCAGGGGCAGCCTCCACCAGGCCCCCACCCATGTCTACCACCACCCACACCCCCCATCCACCAGGGGCAGACTCCACCAGGCCCCCACTCATGTCTCCCATCACCCCACCCCCCAGCCAGTGGCGTAACACAAAATGTGGGGGCCCCCCTGCGTGCCATGCTGAGGGGGCCCCCCAACTCGGCAACAAATCACGGGTTGCGCCACACTCTGGGCCGGCCTAGACTGTCACGCTTGCACAATACCCATGAACGTGCTGCTGAAGGGGTATGCCGCACACTGCACTAGGAAAAAGATATAAATATGTGTTTTAATGCAATATACAGCACACTTTCTGAGATAAATTGGCTATAAAGCCAGAGTGTTTGCAATTGGTTTGTAGAGTAACACAATCCAATACATGCAAGTCACCAACAGTGCACAGGAACATTAATGCTTCCAACTGGCTGCACAATGTAGACCAGTGTAAACACGTAATAACATTATAGTACAGAATGCCAGGCCACATTTAGACATACCTATACTGTTTTCAGCAAAATGCCAGTCAAAGCAATAACACTCATCAAGAAGAGAGCACACAATAAAGCATGTGTCTCCATGGCCTCGAACAACACGGCCAAACTCCTTAAAATCTGCAAGGAACTGGTCAATCCTGTTGTGGTCTATACCTGTTCCCTCCCATGCCCTCTGTACAGCTCTGGCCTCTCATTTCTCTGCTAAATCTCAGGACATCCTGTCCTCTATGTCCTCTTCCTCTCTCGGCCCATTTTGGCCATCTCTTCTCTCCTCCTCCTTTTTCCTCTTTCTCTCTGACAACACCTGACGAGGTTTCTAGACAAGTCCGATCTATGAAAGTGTCATCCAAACAGGTGCTCCGCTGCTCCTCCAGAACCATCAAAGCCCATATTGACACCCTCACTCCAGCCTTGGCCGATTTCTGTAATCACTCTTTCGCCACTGCAATGTTCCCCTCTCCCTTTGACCACTCCCTTGTGCACCCACTCCTCAAGAAGCAGTCTGCTGATCCTACCTGCTGGAAAACTATCGCTCAATCTCCACCTTTCCTGAGCAAACTCTTGGAAAAGCTTGCCATCTCCCAGCTTACTCTCCACACTGAATCTGTTGGTTGTCTCCATGACCATCAGTCTGGCTTCAGAGCTGCCAGAGGCATGGAAACTGCTCTCCTTAACACCTGTGCTGCTCTCTAACCTTGATTCCAGCATTCCTTCTATTCTCATCCTTCATCTTTCCTCTGCTTTCGACAGGGTCAACATCGCCATCCTGATCAATCGACTCTGTGAGAACCTGGGCATCACAGATCAGACCCTAGAGTGACTGACCTACTTCCACTTGGACCGCCACTCCGCTCCCAGGTCGATCGTGGTCCCATTCTCTCCGCCACCTCTCTCTACCTGTGGCATTCCCCAGGGCTCTATCCTCTCACGCTGGTTTTTCAACCTCTACTTGGCCACTTTGGCCTCCCTGATCTCTACCTTATCCTCTAACTTTCAGTGTTGTGCGGATGACTCAGCTTTCCTTCAGGCTCCCCTCATCCTCCTCTCCTCTCTTGCTCATTCCTGACTGTCTATCCACGATTCAGGATTGGTGCGCCTCCAACAATCTCTGCCTTAATGCCAGTAAGACAGAGATCCTTCTCATTGGGACCCTTGCCACTGTGTTTCCTCTCTCACTATAGCAGACCACCTTGGGCCCTCTTCCTTTGCCTTCCTGCGAGGCAAAAAACCTTGGTGTCATCTTCAACGCCACACACTCTTTCTCTCCTAACATCTCGGACATCACCAAGAAGTCCCACTACCAGCTGCTCCTCCTCAAAGGGACTCTTCCCTTTCTCACTCTCCACCAGAAGCTCACTGTCTCTAAGCTGGACTACTGCAACAGCCACTTTCTCAATCTGTCTTCTTCTAGTCTCCGTCATCTGCAAATACTCCAGAACAGGACTGCAAGACTTAGCCTTGGCCTCAAGCCCTGGGATTGTATTTCTCCAGCCCTGAAATCTCTCCACTGGCTGCAAGGATCAAGTTCAAGAACCTTTGCATTGCCCACAAGGCTTTCTGGGGCCAGTGCCAACACTAAATCCAATGCTCTCTTCCAAAATACCTTCTTTCTCTAACCCTTCACTCAGCTACCTCCAACTCTCTAAGGCTTAGACATTTCTCCAGGCAGAGAGTGGGGGTAGACCTCTCTCCTCTGCTGGTGCCTCCAACTGGAATGGCCTCCCTGCCCCTCTCAAACTTGAGGCAGACAACCTGAAGTTTCGGAAGCAGCTAAAAGCTTTCCTCTTCTCTGCTGCTTTCGCTCTCTCTCCCCCCCTGCTGACCTACCTGACCTACCTGTCTGCTGTACTGACTGGCTGCTTGGCTACCCTCAGAGTCTCTCTGAGTCCAGGCTCTTTCTTGATTGGTCACCCTTGCACTGCCTCCGGGCCTACCATGCACTTAGGGGCTGTAACTGTAACCCTGCAGTCCATTGTTCTCCTTGCACAACCAATAGCTGCTCTGCCCTGGCTGCACTTACTGAGAGCATTGCTGCCCTGTTTTCCCCTCCCCTCTCACTTGCACTTCCCTGCTCCCTTTTCCCTTGCACTTCTCGTTCTCACAATGACACAAGGCCTAGTGAGATCGTTTGTCTTGTCCTCCCTCTATCATCCCTCCCTTGTGTACACTTGTGTACAGGCGCATTATAAATGACTTGAATCACATCATATCATTTTATCACAGATGCCCAAAAAAATATACAATGCCACAGTAAGAAATGGCTAGACTGGCAGCACCCAAATGCCAATCTAGCCAGGTAATTAAAGTTAGCAGGACTACTTTATCAGAAATGTCCAGTTAAAAGAAAGTCATACCAAACTGAGGAATGACTAGACTGGCTAAATCAAAATGCCTCTCTAGCCACTAATACCACATATCATGCCTGCTTAGCCTGGACATGGACAACCATTATGATTTATCACACAATCCTGCCCCCCCACACATCCACTCTCCCTCCCACCCACCACCCCAACCTCCACAATCAGCTCCTTGGCCCAGAATTACCTCTGCGTCCCTCTTCCTTGTCCCAGAGCTTTCGTATGAGGCTCCTTGCCTCATAGGTAAGTACTGGGATGAGCAACAGTGGGACTAGGAGTGATGAATATTACAGGTAGCTAAATCAGGCATTACCTCCATGTACCTCTACCTCTTCCCAGTACTTTTGTATGAGGCAGAGTGCCTCAAACACACGTACTGCCTCGTATATAAGTACTGGGACGAGGAAGAATAGGGCTAGGAGTAAGCAAGGCATTAAACACAAGTAGTAGCGCAACACCATTGAGTTGACTGGGCTTCAGCACTACCCCCCTGACATTTTGGGCTATATTGACTCAACTTGGCTAACCTTTAGAGCAGTTGCCAGACCGAACAGGACACAGATTTTAAACGGCACCTGGTTTTTGCTGTTAACAAGAACCCAGCAATTACCAACGTAAAGCATTTCACTGTTAGTACCTGCATTCAAATGCCACATTGTTTAGGCGATTGAAATCGTGATGTGGGTTTAGTACTTGCATGCCAGGGGAGTGATTGGAAGGGTAAAGAGGGAACAGGAGACTTATAGGAGAGAGTTAACTGCTTGTAACATTGAATCTGCACTAGAATAGTCTCATTAAAATGCGTAAATAATTTGGATGCGCCCACACAAATAAGTTTCCCCCTCCCCACCGCATGTGAAGTTAGCGCCTCTCCCAACATTTGAAGGGTTAGCCCCCCGAAATGAAGGTTTTCTTGTGCCCCTGTACACAAGCACACACACCATTCACCTTATACACACCCAGTCATCCACACATTTAAGTGTGCACCCTTTCACCATACACTCACACAGGTAGCCACCTATACATTTATGTGTGCACCCTTTCACCATGCAGGCACACCCCCACAGCCACCCATACATTTAAGTGTGCACCCTTTCACCATACACACACAGGCAGCCGGCTATACATTTGAGTGTGCACCCTTTCACCATAGACTCATACACGCACACCTCATGGAGTTGAGGGGGGGCCCTATTACTTAAAAAAGAAATTGGGGCTCATTACGGGTCCAGCGGTAACCGTGCCGGTGCTATCGGCGGGTTGCCGCCAGACCCATAAAAAATTACTATGGCCTGACTTCCCGGTGCCACCGTGCTATTTCAAGTCCGGCGGCTGGGAAATTAGGTGCCAGTAATTTCGTTAAACCCCAGACTCCACGGGAATGGGGACACAGAAGCACCTGCACCATTGTTAACGGTGCCGGTGCTTCCGTGACAGGTCTGCCTACCGTGGCTGCTGTGCCTGGCAGGGTCAGACCTGTCGGGCACGGCAGCCCCACCAGGCAGACCTGTAATATGCCGGTCCGGAAACAACAATGCCTGTAAGCTTACCAGCACCGTTGTTTCCGGACCGGCATGGTCAGAATGAGCCCCATTGTTTCTTTTTTTATTCACTATAACTTCATTAAGAAATTATTTCAGTTAAGGACCGAACCATAATCAAAATAATTTCTTTATGATGGCTGAGTGGCTTCAAAAACAAACAATTTCTTTTTGAAGGCATAGGGTTCCCCACCCCCCCCACCCCATGACATGGAGGCCTCCAGCCTAGGGTCTTCCATGTCATGGGGTACGGGGGCCCTCAGACTTCAAAAAGAAAGTTTCTTTTTGTAGTCACTCTGCCTTCATAAAGAAATTATTTCTGTTACAGAAATGTTCTTTATGAATGCAGAGTGAATTTCAAAAGAAACTTTTTTTTTTTAGAAAAAAAATATATATTTTTTTTTTTTTACTGGGGCCCCCTCCCAGCCATGTGTTGGTGGGGCCCCCCACACCGCGGGCCCCCCCGCACCGCGGGGGCTGCGGGGGCCCCTGTTACGCCAGTGCCCCCAGCAGTGCAGGGGCAGCCTCCACCAGGCTCCCACCCATGTCCCCCTGCACCCCCACCCCCCAGCAGTGCAGGGGCAGCCTCCACCAGGCCCCCACTCATGTCTCCCATCACCCCACCTCCCAGCCGTGCAGGGGCAGCCTCCACCAGGCCCCCACTCATGTCTCCCATCACCCCCACCCCCCAGCAGTGCAGGGGCAGCCTCCACCCGGCCCCCACCCATGTCTACCACCACCCCACCCCCCAGCCACCAGGGGCAGCCTCCACCTGGCCCCCACTCATGTCTCTCATCACCCCCACCCCCCAGCCACCAGGGGCAGCCTCCACCAGGCTCCCACACATGTCCCCCTGCACCCCCACCCCCAACCACCAGGGGCAGCCTCCACCAGGCCCCCACTCATGTCTCCCATCACCCCCACCCCCCAGCAGTGCACGGGCAGCCTCCACCAGGCTCCCAAACATGTCCCCCTGCACCCCCACCCCCCAGCCACCAGGGGCAGCCTCCACCAGGCCCCCACTCATGTCTCCCATCACCCCCACCCACCAGCAGTGCAGGGGCAACCTCCACCAGGTCCCCACTCATGTCTCCCATCACCCCCACCCCCCAGCCACCAGGGGCAGCCTCCACCAGGCCCCCACCCATGTCTACCACCACCCCCACCCCCCAGCCACCAGGGGCAGCCTCCACCAGGCCCCCACTCATGTCTCCCATCACCCCCACCCCCCAGCAGTGCAGGGGCAGCCTCCACGAGGCTCCCACCCATGTCCCCCTGCACCCCCACCCCCCAGCAGTGCAGGGGCAGCCTCCATCAGGCCCCCACTCATGTCTCCCATCACCCCCACCCCCCAGCAGTGCAGGGGCAGCCTCCACCAGGCTCCCACCCATGTCCCCCTGCACCCCCACCCCCTAGCCACCAGGGGCAGCCTCCACCAGGCCCCCACTCATGTCTCCCATCACCCCCACCCCCCAGCAGTGCAGGGGCTGCTTCCACCAGGCTCCCACACATGTCCCCCTGCACCCCCACCCCCCAGCCACCAGGGGCAGCCTCCACCAGGCCCCCACTCATGTCTCCCATCACCCCCACCCCCCAGCAGTGCAGGGGCAGCCTCCACCAGGCCCCCACTCATGTCTCCCATCACCCCCACCCCCCAGCCACCAGGGGCAGCCTCCACCAGGCCCCCACCCATGACTACCACCACCCCCACCCACCAGCCACCAGGGGCAGCTTCCACCAGGCCCCCACTCATGTCTCCCATCACCCCCACCCCCCAGCAGTGCAGGGGCAGCCTCCACCAGGCTCCCACCCATGTCCCCCTGCACCCCCACCCCCCAGCAGTGCAGGGGCAGCCTCCACCAGGCCCCCACTCATGTCCCCCATCACCCCACCCCCCAGCAGTGCAGGGGCAGCCTCCACCAGGCTCCCGCCCATGTCCCCCTGCACCCCCACCCCCCAGCAGTGCAGGGGCAGCCTCCACTAGGCCCCCACTCATGTCTCCCATCACCCCCACCCCCCAGCAGTGCAGGGGCAGCCTCCACCAGGCTCCCACACGTCCCCCTGCACCCCAACCCCCCAGCAGTGCAGGGGTAGCCTCCGCCAGGCCCCCACCCATGTCTACCACCACCCCTACCCCCCAGCCACCAGGGGCAGCCTCCACCAGGCCCCCACTCATGTCTCCCATCACCCCCACCCCCCAGCCACCAGGGGCAGCTTCCACCAGGCTCCCACACATGTCCCCCTGCACCCCCACCCCCCAGCCACCAGGGGCAGCCTCCACCAGGCCCCCACTCATGTCTCCCATCACCCCCACCCCCCAGCAGTGCAGGGGCAGCCTCCACCAGGCCCCCACTCATGTCTCCCATCACCCCCACCCCCAGCCACCAGGGGCAGCCTCCACCAGGCCCCCACCCATGTCTACCACCACCCCCACCCCCCAGCCACCAGGGGCAGCCTCCACCAGGCTCCCACCCATGTCCCCCTGCACCCCCACCCCCCCAGCAGTGCAGGGGCAGCCTCCACCAGGCCCCCACTCATGTCTCCCATCACCCCACCCCCCAGCCGTGCAGGGGCAGCCTCCACCAGGCTCCCACCCATGTCCCCCTGCACCCCCACCCCCCAGCAGTGCAGGGGCAGCCTCCACCAGGCCCCCACTCATGTCTCTCATCACCCCACCCCCCAGCAGTGCAGGGGCAGCCTCCACCAGGCTCCCATCCATGTCCCCCTGCACCCCCACCCCCCAGCAGTGCAGGGGCAGCCTCCACCAGGCCCCCACTCATGTCTCCCATCACCCCCACCCCCCAGCAGTGCAGGGGCAGCCTCCACCAGGCTCCCACACATGTCCCCCTGCATCCCCACCCCCCAGCAGTGCAGGGGCATCCTCCACCAGGCCCCCACCCATGTCTACCACCACCCCCAGCCACCAGGGGCAGCCTCCACCAAACCCCCACTCATGTCTCCCATCACCCCCACCCCCCAGCCACCAGGGGCAGCCTCCACCAGGCTCCCACACATGTCCCCCTGCACCCCCACCCCCAGCCACCAGGGGCAGCCTCCACCAGGCCCCCACTCATGTCTCCCATCACCCCCACCCCCCAGCAGTGCAGGGGCAGCCTCCACCAGGCCCCCACCCATGTCTACCACCACCCCCACCCCCCAGCCACCAGGGGCAGCCTCCACCAGGCCCCCACTTATGTCTCCCATCACCCCCACTCCCCAGCAGTGCAGGAGCAGCCTCCACCAGGCCCCCACCCATGTCTACCACCACCCCCACCCCCCAGCCACCAGGAGCAGCCTCTACCAGGCCCCCACTCATGTCTCCCATCACCCCCACCCCCCAGCCGTGCGATTTGCCTGGGTACGTGTACTTCGGGGTGCGCGGGAAGTTCCACACGCGATTGGCCTGGGTACGTGTACTACAGGGTGCGCGGGAGGTTCCACACGCGATTGGCCTGGGTACATGTACTTCGGGGTGCGCGGAAAGTTCCACACGCGATTAGCCTGGGTATGTGTATTTCTGGGGTGCGCAGGAAGTTTCGCACGCGATTGGTGGAAATCCACGTGTGCTCTGTCATCACGTGTAATGAGGGAAACACCCGCGCTTCACATCACAGACGCGCTTACGCGCTAAGGGCCTTTGGTCCAATGAAATCGCATATGCGTGCTGACGTGCATACGCGCTAAGGGCCTTTCCTCGATTTACACGCAGACGTGCAGGATTTTCACGTGCCAAATCACTCCGTATCTAGCTGGCCACGCGTAAGCACACGGAAGACCACGCTCCTGCCCACAAGGCCGAATTACTACCCCCCAGAGCCCCGAGCACGCTCCCACCTGCCATCTGCTGCTGCCTGACTGCCTGCTGCCCACGTGCCCTGCCATTTGCTGCCTGCACATCAGCCAGGGGTGCTGTTGCTGTGACCACCCCTGCTGGAACCGAAGACTCCCGACTCGGTTTCCATCGCTCCACAGCCCAGCCCCAGGACCCAGTTGCCCACCCACTCCTGCCTCTGGGGTTGTCATGTCGGGCACAGCAACATCTGGCACCACTGACAACCCCCGGCCAGAGAGGCAGAGGGGCACCAGCTTCAGTGCCAGGGAAGTTGGTGTCCTGGTGGAGCAAGTCCTGGGGCATTATGATGCCCTCTACGGAAGTGTGCGCGCAGACAAGGAAGGACGAACTCAGATCTGGACGGACATCGTGACTGCCATCAACGAGGAGGGGGTGGCAGTCCGTGACTTCCAACATGTCAAGAAGCGCTGGGAGGACTTCAGGTCCAGGACCCTGAACAAGGCCCGGCGCCTCTTGAAGGCAGCGGATGCTAAGGGGCGCCGGGGCCACTTGTCGGAAGATCAGATGAGGGTCCTGGAACGCATATCCCCAGCGCTCCACGTCCAGGTCCTTGAGAGGCAGACCCGTCTGGAGTCGAGCGGTAAGTGTACATGCATCATGATTGTAAGCTGTGCGTGTGGTGATGTGCCAGTAGTGTGCCGGTTGCACATCTGTTTGTATGGGGCCGAGTATGGGTGGGGGTGTACAGGACCGTGAGGCTAACACATGCGAGGGCTGTCATGTGTGAGACATGGATGGTGCTTGTGTGTGTAGGCTTGCATGCCAAATGCAGTTGTGTGGGCACACATGTATGGATGCATGTGTATGTAAGTGGGCATGTTCGTGATGTCACGCATGTATGTTGTTTTCAGCTGAATGTATCAGCACTGTGTACATGTGCATGTGTGTGTATTTGACAAGGGTGCAACAGTGATGCAACATGGATGCATGTGACAGCGGGATGTGGAAGCCTGATTGGCAGATGTGACATGGATGCCCATCGGAACACTGCGACAGTTGGCTGAGGTGTACACATGCATGCAAGTGTGGTGGTGCGCGTGCACGTGTAGTGCACTCCCTGTGTTGCATGTGATGTCTGGCTCCCCTTTGGCTGCTGATGCTGTTGTATGTGTATGGATGGTGCTGGCAGTTGCGATGTGGCTGTGGTATGGCTCATGTGTGCAAGTTGAAATGACATGTGTGTTGCCGATTGTGATGCCATGTCTAAGGTTTGCCAATGCCACTCATGTGCAACTGTCATGTGTGTATGTGTCCATTGTACAGTTCCCTGATGCCTGTGTTTTATTTCTCCCTGTCTGCAGCGTCAACTGATGAAGAGGGTGGAGAAGGTGCTGTGGAGCACAGCGGCGGGGATCGCACCGCCAGCCGGAGACGCAAGGCCCGGCTCCCCTCCCAGGTTGTGATCTCGTCGGGGAGTGAGGAGTCCGGTGCTGCGTCCCAGGCCGCAGCTGCCGGGGGGAGGTCCAAGGGGCGGAGGTCGGAGTTGGACTCCTCGGCAGCAGAAGGGGCAGCTGGGATCCCACAGGGCCCAACGGGGGAAGATGGCACGGAGTCATCCAGGTTGGTGGAGGGTTTGTTGGAGGAGGAGGCCGTGCAAGCAACAGAGACGGGGTCTGGAGGTGGGGATTCCACTGGTGCTAGTGGTGCAGTGCAGCACCAGGGACAGGAGGCAGCACAGGTCTCCGCGGAGGTGCCTGTGTGCAATTCTGTCCCTGATCCTGTCACTGCATCATCTTGCACCAGCAGGGATGCCTACGTCCAGGCCCGTTTTCAGGCAGGGGATGAGCTCACGACAACTGGCCTTCCTCTGCCTGCGGACGTGGCTATCCGGGTCCAGGTTGAGCCTGTCCTGACTGGTGTGGCGTTGCGTCAACGGGCCATGCGAGGTGACCTGCAGTCTTTTCATGAGGAGACTGCATGTCATCTCGAATGGCTCGTTGACCGCGTCGGCCTACTGGGACAGGTCACCCAGGCCGGATTCCTCCGTTTGATGGGGCTTGCTACGACCCCCTCCTCAACTGAACCCCCTATGCGCCAGTCGTCCTCCGTGCCATCTTCCCACCCATCAGTCACCTGGGTGCCCTTTGGAGCTGCCTCTGACGGTGCGGCCAGGCTGGTGGAGGAGGCATCCCTGCCACAGTCGGGAGTCGGATGTCCAGCAGGGGTGGCCACATCAACGACTGCACCCCAGTCAGCGGAGGATGTGCAGGCAGCAGGAGGCAGTGCACGGGCAGAGGCGCAGCAGCAGCAACGTGGTGGGAGCCATGATGGCTCGGGGCCTTCCACATCGGAGGGGCAGGCATCGGCCGGAGGGCAGGAGGACCCAGGACGGTAAGTGTCTTCCGTGTGGCAGCGGTTGGGCCACGCCATAGATGCGGAGCGTCAGTGGGCTGAAGAGGCACGGCTCACGATGGTCAGGGCGGAGAACTCCATGTGGAGGGCCCTGAGGCGTGCCGAGTGCCTTGAGGCAATCCGCAGGGAGTTTGGGGGGAACATGTGGATGGCCCTGCGGACCCTCGGGGCCATGGAGGAGGAGCGCCTCCAGGACATTGAGCAGGAGTTCGATGATGCCCTGGCCCGGAACATCCCGAAGTGAGCCGTCGGACTAGCCCGCTGCCCTTGTAAATAGTTCTATAGTTAGTGTTAGGTTTCCTTTGGTTTAGCATTTTTTTGGACCTTTTGGACAATGGGCCACATTTTTGTATATCGTTATTTTTTTTAGGTAGTGTTATTAGATAGGTTTCATTTCTTCGGTTGGGATCATGGACCCTGGATTCTTCATCTGTACATAGTTGACTTTTGGATTTTCAATTTTTATTATGATTTCGCCAATGGTTTTCGATTTTAATTTTCCATTGGATTTACTTTTGTGGACTCTGACTTTGGACACCTTTCCTTTGCATTATGATTTGTGGTTTTGCATTATTTCACAGACCTGCTGTTTTTTCTTTTTTAAATTTCTATTATTGTTTGTTTATTTTTGATTCAATTTATGTTGCTTTTAATACATATTTTTTCTTCAAAGTTCAATGTGTAGTATCATCTCATTGGTTTCATGCATATCATGATATGGGTTTTGACATTCACTGACACCCATTGGGTGTATGTGAGGGACATGTGTTCATTTCCAAACTTGCAATTGGGCTTCTATCATGTTTTTGCCATTTCTAAGTGGGTGGATGCAATACTCGGGTGGGTGTTTGGCATTTGGAGGCTGACCATAAGGGCCAGGGATCTACATTGTGGTGACATGTTGGCTTGGGGACATGAGTGGGGGCCTGGTGGAGGCTGCCCCTGCACAGCTGGGGGGTGGGGGTGATAGGGGACATGTGTGGGGGCCTGGTGGAGGCTGCCCCTGCACTGCTGGGGGTGGGGGTGGTGGGAGACATGGGTGGGGGCCTGGTGGAGGCTGCCCCTGGTGGCTGGAGGGTGGGGGTGCAGGGAGACATGAGTGGGGACCTGGTGGAGGCTGCCCCTGCACTGCTGGGGGTGGGGGTGGTGGGAGACATGAGTGGGGGCCTGTTGGAGGCTGCCCCTGCACTGCTGGGGGGTGGGGGTGGTGGTAGACATGGGTGGGGGCCTGGTGGAGGCTGCCCCTGGTGGCTGGGGGTGGGGGTGGTGGGAGACATGAGTGGGGGCCTGGTGGAGGCTGCCCCTGCACTGCTGGGGGGTGGGGGTGTTGGTAGACATGAGTGGGGGCCTGGTGGAGGCTGCCCCTGGTGGCTGGGGGGTGGGGGTGATGGGAGACATGGGTGGGGGCCTGGTGGAGGCTGCCCCTGGTGGCTGGGGGTGCAGGGGGACATGCGTTGGTGGGCAGTAGTGCAAGGTGACATGTGGGTTGGCTGGGGGGCATGGCCATGGTGGATGGGGTGCCTGCAGGACATGTGCAGGGTAGGCCCCTGTGGTGTGGGCCACCTGCAGGGGCCGTGGAGGGTGTAGAGGGAACACCTGGGAGGACCCACACGTGCAATTCACGTGTGGTGCTCCCCGCGCACCCCTGTAATACACGTACCCTGATGGAATCGCGTGTGATACTTCCCCGCGCACCCCTGAAATACACGTACCCTGCTGTTTTTGCATGTGATACTTCCCGCGCACCCGTGGAATACACGTACCCTGATGGAATCGCGTGTGATACTTCCCGCGCACCCCTGAGATCCACGTACCCTGCTGCTTTTGCGTGTGATACTTCCCGCGCACCCCTGGAATACACGTACCCTGATGGAATCGCATGTGATACTTCCCGCGCACCCCTGAGATACACGTACCCTGCTGCTTTTGCGTGTGATACTTCCGGCGCACCCCAGAAATACACGTACCCTGCTGTTTTTGTGTGTGATAGTTCCCGCGCACCCCTGGAATACACATACCCTGATGGAATCGCATGTGATACTTCCCGCGCACCCCTGAGATACACGTACCCTGCTGCTTTTGCGTGTGATACTTCCCGCGCACCCTGGAATACACGTACCCTGATGGAATTGCGTGTGATACTTCCCGCGCACCCCTGAGATACACGTACCCTGCTGCTTTTGCGTGTGATACTTCCCACGCAGCCCTGAGATACACGTACCCCGCTGTTTTTGCGTGTGATACTTCCCGCGCACCCCTGGAATACACGTACCCTGATGGAATCGCGTGTGATACTTCCCGCGCACCCCCGAGATACACGTACCCTGCTGCTTTTGCGTGTGATACTTCCCGCGCACCCCTGAAATACACGTACCCTGCTGCTTTTGCGTGTGATACTTCCCGCGCACCCCTGAAATACATGTACCCTGCTGCTTTTGCGTGTGTTACTTCCCACGCACCCCTGATGCACACATACACAGGACAATCGCGTGTGGAACTTCCCGCGAACCACTGAAATACGCGTTCCCCGCTTGGCGTTTGCTCTTTGCCAGCCCTGTGAACTGGTCCAGGGTTAGCGCAGCCCTTTGCGATTATTTGGGAATTTTGAAGGCTTTTCCTTGCGTGAGGGCGTTCTTGGGGGCGTAACTGGCGCTGCTGCAGGGTCGCTGCGCCACGCTGCGCCACGGCTGGTTTTGGATGCGAAAATCCATGAATACGCTGTGCGCGGAAATCGATTTTAGCGCACGCGGCTGGCACAGACATTCACACGGGCACGCTGTGCGCCAGCCGCGTGCGCCACTTTTGTGCAAATTTCTATGAATTACCCTGCTAATTTTCACCCCACATGACAAGGATTGTCGCATTTCAAATAAAGTACCCGATGCCCAAAGAGTTAAAGAGCTTTTATCTCTTCCTAAAACCAATTCAAACTTGCAACCTTACGCACAGAGTTCAGCAGTGCTTGTACCAGCGTGCGAGCAATTAACCAATAATGATCTTACTAAATTAAACTCTGAACCTCCAAAAAGCAAAGTGATAACAGAATCAGACTTAAAATTGCTCATTAAAACAACCGTCTCACAGCCGATGGAGGAAATGAGTATCCCAAAAAACCAATTAAAGTTGCCCTTGGCAATGAATATAAATCATCAAAATAAACCGAAACAAACCACCAAAAGACCAGCTATTCATTCTCTTGTCCTTAAATGTTGTCCAGCTCCATGTACCCAATACAGTTTGAATAGAGCTTCTGTCTTACAAATCTTCAGTGAACTACCGGCACTGGACCACATTAGTACTGTTGACTTGGAGCTGGTCGAATTTATAAATCCATTAAATAGAACGGCTGTCATTTTATGGATAAACTCTAAAGTTGTCCTTAATACCTTATGGATGGTCAAATCCCAACTTCTGGAATTGGGTTTTGAAATATCATCATCCCTTTCTCCCTCTGCAATCCAAACACCTAAAGAGTCTCCTCAAGTGTCTTCTGTAACAAATGATAAATTCAAATCCCAATCTACATTAACCACTCACTGCAATTGCAATACACTCAAGAACCAAAATTAGCTAAATGATACCGATTTACTAAGATGGTCCCTAGTTAGTTGGAACTCCAGGGGTTTCAAACATCTGATTAATAACCGGGATTCTACGTTGATAAATTACGATATCATTTTATTGCAAGAAACCTGGTTACGTTCCTCTCCTATCTGGAACAATTATGACATCTTATCTGTTCCAGCGAAAAAAGCCAAACTAGGTCGTCCCACCTCAGTGCTCCTAATAGCTATCAAACAGAGCACTCGAATTGCCTTGACAAACTGTTTCTCTCCAAATTCTTTCATTCAAATTGTCAAACTATCGAGAAATCAAACAACCTATGCTGTTATAAATGTGTATTGGAATCCGGAAGGAATAGACGACAACAGGTTCCTAGAATCCATAACCGAAACTCTGGATTTGATTGCGCAAGAAAAACATTACTGTCATACAATATTAGCTGGTGACCTGAATCTACATTGTCTAGAACCAAAGCGCTTCTTAGAACGCTCTAGACTATTAAAATGGAACAATCTAACCAAATCCAGAAACTTGTTTATGTTCAATGGTGCCTGGTTGTCAGATATTCCTCCCGTTGCCACCTGGCACAGAGGAACCAGTTCAGCTGTTATTGATTTTGTATATGTGGATGTGATATTATTCTCCCAATTAACCTCCTTTAATGTAATACACTCTGACTTAAGCGACCACAACAAGTTAAGCTTGTCGTGGATCCACAGGAATATGGAGAAGACATCCCCTTGTGAAATTCATCCAGGGCAAATAGTGGTTAACACTGTCAGGAACAGACTTAGATGGTCAGGACCATCATTGAATGCGTTCAAGATATGTTATGCTTCAGAAGTTGTGCGAGTGAGACAAGAAGAACACACATCTAGTTTGATTTATCCACAACTAATGCAACAGTTTCAATCTAAATCCATCCAGATGGAAATTAAACAAACACCTCATTTGCATGTTCACAATCCTGAAGTTCAACGTATGAAAACATACGTGAGATACCTCAAACGCAAAGCCATGAGTTTATCCATAGAGGAGCGAGTCAAAGTCCTAACAAGGATTAACACAAACTATAAAAATTGGATAAAAGGTACAAAATCCAAGTTATACCAAGAGGATGGGAACCAAATGCTTAGGAATTTATCCAGTAAAAATGCATCTCAAATTTGGGCGCTGATAAATCAAGCAACTTCTGGAACACAGGTGGCAGTTCAAGCGAATATAATCAAAGAACAAGACTGGATTGACTATTATAAAAAAATATACAGTCTTCCAGTCTCTGTCTTATTTCAGAGAACTCAAACAGAGGAGAGACCCTTTGAGCTCAATTATGATCGTGATGACATTTTATATTACATAAATAAAAGCAGCCATTCCAGGGCCCCTGGTCCTGATGGTTTATCTAATGCAACTTTGAAACAATATCCAGATATTTGGGCCGACATTCTTAAAATCATGTTTGATAATATATTATTCACTCAGCTCATCCCAAATTCCTGGACTGGTTCAATCACCATGCCAATTTATAAGAAGGGTGATCGTGCAAACCCAGCCAGCTACCGACCAATATCGCTTCTTGATGCTCCTAGTAAAATCTTTGGACGCATCATACTAAAGGAATTAAATAAATGGTCATTACATGAAGGGAAGAGAGATCCTCTACAATCAGGGTGTCAGGTACTGTCAGGTTGGAGCGACATATTCCTTACATACAGTATCATATATGCATTTACATTGGGTCAGGGGAGACACATATTTAGTATAGAAAGGTTTTGGGAAGTTATTATGGGTTATATTTTTAAACAGCCAATTTTGCCCTTAACCTTCATTGCAGTCTATGGAAAATGCCCCAAGCCAAGATGGAGGTTCTCAGTCTAAATTCTAATTGGCTGGAGATTGTTTATAGGGAGGACAGTGAACATTCTAAACTGCCTTTCATCGTCTTTGCCCAGCTGAGAAGTTGTGTGCCTTGCTGCTCCTGCTTAACTTGTTCAAGGGTGTCAAGTTTCAAGCAGTCGAGCGGCATCTTTGAAAATACGTGTTTGGAGTTTGGTGGAGACACAGGACAGGAGTGAGAAATTTCCAATTTTCTGAGAAAAGAAGTTTTCAAGTCTCAATCACAAGATAAGTGACTTTCCATGTTTTGATGAACTTTGTAAAAAGATTATATTAATTTTAAAGGATAGAAATCGCAAATCTGAATCTAAAAACTGAAGCGCGTACGTTTGTTTTCTTTCTTACGTATCATTTCAAACTAGCGCTTGATTTTTTTCCCATTACTTTGAGCCTGCGCGTGTGACTCTGCGCGTGAGAGTGAAGCGCGGGCGTGAACTTTGGACTCGCGTTTACTGTTCATTTACGCGAGGGTTTTTTCTACATGAGTTCGCGTGTGTGTTATATTAAGCGTTTCGTATCTGCGCGTGCTCAAGAACAAATCTATGTGGAGCTTTCGCGCGAGCTCTCAGAAGTGTCACGTGATAAAATAAAAGCGCATGTGCTTTTTCCCGCGATTTGGTTTTTGCGCGTATGCGTATTTTTTCGTGGGTTGGACTTTAGCGCGAGTGAGTTTTACTCGCGTCTTGGACTTTAGCGCGTGTGCGTCTTACCCGCGATTTGGATTTTCAGCGCGTGTGCGTATTTCCTGTGACTTGGAGAAAAGCGCGTGTGTTTTTTCCCGCGGTTTGGATTTTCAGCGTGTGTGCGTATTTCCCGCGACTTGGATTTAAGCGCGTGTGTTTTATCCCGCGGTTTGGATTTTCAGCGCGTATGCGTTTTACCCGCGCTTTTGGATTTTAGCGCGTGTGCTGGATTTTCCATGTGAAGATTTCATCGCAAGTTAAAAATTCGTTCCTGAGTAAAAGACACTCTAAAAAGAAAATATAAAAGCAAATACAAGAACTTAAAAGAACTTCCTTAAACTTATTTGAAGAACTTTAGACCTTGTTCAAGAATCTTGAGGTTGAGAAGACGAACTACAAAGTTAAATATTACATTCATGGACCTGCTGAGAAGGCTGAATGATCTTTAAGATTCTGGTCAACAAGTAAGGAAGTCTTGTCTGCTTATCACTTCTCTGGGCATACTGAAGAGAAGTACCAGGTATGTTTTTTTGACTATTTTGGTAAAGGATATAGAGTTTAAGGTTAGTATAGTAACCCATTGAGTAATGAGGTGTATTACACTTGTATGTTTTAACTACAGGTGAAGAACCAGCGAGTTGATAGCTTCCAGCCTGGTGTTTGTTTATTTGTCCCTTCCCCCTTTCCCCTTGAAGTGAGGTAAACTGAGCGGTTATATATATTATCAGCTCAGAGTGCCACATTTTGGGTGGATTGTTGGGGGTTCAGCAGCTTCCGCAGACACCAGGATCTCAGCCTGACACAGGGTTTGTGAGTGGGCTTGGCACGGTGCACAACATGATTGCCTTAAGCATGATACAAGACCAAAGTACCACAAGAAAACAGCCGTTATATTTAGCTTTCATAGACTTCCGAATGGCTTTCGATTCAGTTGACAGAAACCTATTATATACCAAACTAGAAGCTTATGGCTGCCCATCATCTTTATTAACCTTGATCAGACTACTACACACGGACACCACTATGAGAATTAGGCTTACATATGAAGGCCTATTGTCAGCAGCTTTTAGAACTTTACGTGGCCTAAAACAAGAATGTAATTTAATCTTTTCATCCTTGACATGGGCTTATACTTCTTTCAAATCACATCAGATTCTCCTAAACTAGGGTCCCAGCATATCCCGTGGATGCTATACGCTGATGACCTAATATTAATGTCTCACACTCCAATTGGCTTGCAGAATCTATTAAATGCATTAACCGATTTTGTTAAATCAAATAATTTGACCATCAATTTGGAAAAAACACAGGTTCTTGCTTGTAAATATTCTAAAAGACGTAGACAGTCTAATCATCTATGGTATCTCCAAGATGTTCCGATCAAGGTTGTTAATGAGTATAAATATCTAGGAGCTATTGTTTATAATAACCCTTCACACATGCTGTACCATGATACCCTTAACATCAAGAGAAATAATCTATTATCTCAAGCCAAGATTCTGAATTATAAATATGGTAAGTTCACCTGCAAACATGTGGTATTATTTTACAAGCTGAAAGTCATCCCTATACTGCTATACGGAGCAGAATCAAAATTAAACATTCATACAAAAGTATGGAATACTCTTGAAGGCCGTTTCTGGAAAACAATCTTGCATTTACCTAATTCCACTCCATTGCCGATAATTCACTATGAATTGGGTTTAGTGTCAATGGCAGCTCGCTTAAGCTGGCGTATGTGTAATTTCTTTCGTAAATGTCTACTGTGCCTTGAGGATAATAACATTCTAGGCACAACAGCCCATTACCTTATAACTTCTAAGAATAATTTCACAAAGAAATGGCGTGAAAATGTTTTAGAAACCATGGCTAAAGCCGACATAACTCTGACTCTATTATTAGAGAATCCCTCTCGCGCTAAAGTGAAATTGTATCAGTGGGACTGGATCCAAAATGAATCCATCTGCATGACTTACAAAGATTTTGACACTAACTGGTTTGGTCACAAAAAGTTGCGGGTTATGACTTCGTACCTGCTAAAATGCCATTCTAAAACCCTGAGGCAAACGTTTTTAAGTTTTAGGCTAAATCTGTGGCCTACACGAGAAATCTTAACACGTCGAAAGAAAATTCCATCAAACGTGAACTACTGTTGTTTTTGTCAGATAACTACGGTTAAAGAAACGTTGCAACATTAAATAACAAGATGTCCAAAATTACTTCCACAGAGAATGATACATTTTAAGAACCTGGTTTGCATGTACAATGATAAAAGTGATGATGAAATTTGGCGGGTTTTATTCTCAACAACTAGACTAGCACTTATGAAAGCTATAACACCGTTTTTAGATTGTATCTTAACAGTGGAAATCAAATTCTAGTGAAAGAATAATGAAGTTACTAATTCTTCTTCTTACAATGCTAGTTTTGTTTCATTGTATCACAACCATTTTTCTTTCTCCTTTTTTCTTTTTCTTATCCCTGCATTTTTCCTTTTTATTTTTTTAGAAAATATTAACTGTTTTAACTATGTATGAACTAAAGGTCTGTATATTGTTTTGTATTTGTTGTTTAATTTCAACTAAATCAAATAAAAAATAAAAAAAATAAAAAAAAGTTACTCACGGCACTCACCCTCGGCACCACCATGCAATGTCACTATTACACATTGTCACAGCCTTGACAAAGACCCCAGGCCGAAACACATGTTGGCTTCCTCCTTGGCATACACATGTACCCAGTTGTGTGGAATTTGGATTCCTCCTTGGCGTACACATGTACCCAGTTGTGTGGAATTTTTGGGCAGTACCTTGCCCCCAATAATAAATCTAACCTGTGTGAACACGAACTTTGAACAGCAGTGTTTTGTGCTGTTATTTGGGTAGAACCCTACCGCATGGCAATGGCCATATCCAGCACCTTCACAGCTAGGGTTCCAATCCCCACTATTCAGGTACTACAATAGTCAGTTACTTTTAAACCTTCTAGGCCTTTTATACAGTTCAAAGCCCTGATTTATCTTGTGACTTTGAAATCCTATGGCTTTGTGGGACCTCCAACAGGGGTTGCAATTGAAGGACACCAAAGCATGGATGTTCTTAATTTTTGTAAGTTTTGAAAATTCATCAGATCCACCTCAGGGCCACAGTTGAAAGAGTGGGCATTTTTATACTGAATACAATATGATATGATATGATAGGTTATTTATAACGCGCTTAATACCCAGAGGTTTCTAAGCGCGGACCCGGGGATAGAACCTTTGTTGCTCTGTGTCGTCTTGCTTCCAAGGCGATCACGTTGCCACTGAGCTATCCTCCCGAAATCGCAGAGTCTAACGCAGGGTCTTCATCTTTCAAAGATTTTCTGAGCATTTGCTACACGTCCTTACATGTGAAAGTGCTCAGCTGCTCGGATTTGTTGGGGGGATTGCTTGTTAAACTCTTCTCTTCATTGGAAATCAAATACATGATGATTAGCTCATACTTACGATATCTTTGGTACCTAATCCCAGCTAAACATTGAATTATTAGCTTTTTAATATTTTTTGTTTAAATATATTTTTATTAACATTTGTTCAAATAAACATCTTTACACCCGCCCCTCCCTGCTTTTTATTATTTTTAACCTACCGTCCACAGACAATGTGGCAGGATCATCTTCGTCCCACCCTTGTTCTGGGAGACACTGCAGCTCAATTTCTACATCCGGGGAAAGCCAGGTGTTACAGGGAAACACGTGCACGTCTGTAGTGTTGCCCCACCTCTTTATGATGACATCCTCCAAATACAACTGGTGGTCTGCAAAAGCAATGTGCATGGTTAAATCTGAACTATAAACTCAAACATAGACCCTCTTGCTATTTCTTTCATAGCCTGGATGGTACATTTTTACTGCTTCGCAATTCACTCATATTAAAATCAAATGCATGCCATCAAATCAGTCTGACGTGACGCAGTGTTATTTCTTGCTGTTAATGTATCTTACAGCAGGCATTGCTATTGGAGTGACGTTTCATCTATCTATATATTCAAACCACATGTCCCTAATACATTATATTTTCACATTGCCAATCGGCCCTTTTGACCTTCTAGGGCTGAACAAAAGGGATGATTCCTATAACCAGTTTTCAGTATTTTTATAGTCAGTCTTTCTAAAGTCATCCTAACAGCAACAAAAACTAACACTGAGATGGTTTGATGAACTTGATCCAAATGGAATGAGTCTTTCTATTCACTTTAGGCAAACATCTGTCTCCTGGAATTTTTATAGCACGCCATTTTTAGTAAAAGTGAAAGTCCACAAAGCCAATAAGTGGTTTAAAACATACTTGCATCCATTTGGTGTCCTCGAATGAAGCAATTTTGGAGCTGCCCAACTTCTTCAATTCTCACCTTAAATATGTTGGTCTTGGAGAATAAAACGAGAAAATAAAGATAATTACGGTACTGATGATGTTTGACACGGTGATGGGCGTGAGAATGAGAACATACATTTGCATGAACAATACGGAGCCAGGTGATCCAATGGGAGTGTTTGAATCAGCGCAACTCTTTTAAAATGTTTCAACAAGGCCTGGGAAAGTTATTGCACAGAACTGCACTGCATATTCTAACAATCTTTCCAGAAGGAGCGGTAAAGGAAAACACGATTCATGTAAAGGGACGTGGGCAAGGCAGTTGCATCAACGTAATTTGGCTCGTTCCAGGTCACGTGGGGTTGTATCACAGGTGTAAAAAATACACTGCAGAAAATCCGGGTTATAGTACCAGTTACTTTAAGTTTAATTGTATACATCGTTACATAGACATACGCACTGAAATCACTGTTCAACACACGACACAGAATTCAAATTAAACATTTACAATAGAAATGGAAAAACATGCTCAGTGCCCCTCAGATCCTTGTATTGTGCCCCTTTCAATTTCCAAGTTCTTATAGCCCACAGACAAAATAGAAAATATGTAACAGCAAATGGTACCGACGGATTACCCGAAACCTGCATAAACGGCCCCCACCAAGACAGCCCTCACCAAAACCAAACATTCAAAAGTATCAGGTGAAAAGTTAGAAATTAAAACGGGACGTTCAAATTGGATTGTCTTCCTGTCTTCTGTTAGTATTCTGTTTACTATTTTCATTGTTTTCTGTATTTTAATTGTTTGAAGATATCAAAATAAAAGCACCAAAATCAATTACAAAAAAAAGTAAATTCCAAAAGGCTTTGGCAGAGATGACAGTGAAACCCAGTTCTGCTGACTTCTTGTCATCGGAGGCGAATGCTCTTTCCATTTCACTATCAATGCCTTGATGATGAATCTTTGGAAAGCATCAATGCACATCAGCTCATCCCCACACGTCACAATGCACTCAGCTAATAAGTGACAATAACATTGCACCATTTCACAATACATACGTTTCATTGCAGCTCCAATCTACACCACTGTTACAAAGAAACAAAATAACTTTGCTTGGACAACACCTTGCGCATGGGCAGTGCCTTTCTCACCTGCATGCATTGCCTCCTGCCCATAGAAAAAGAGGCGAGTCAGCAGGACAAAGTAACCACAATGCTTTCGCGGAGTCCCATATTACACTAAAGTGTACACCCACACATACTCCTCTGGAAAGACATTCAGCACCATTCTTGTGCATTATTAATTAATTAAAACATAGCTGAGAAGGTGGCACATACTTCTGGCCTCTTGTTATCATGTCCAATCGCCACCCATGCAGTGTGTCTCATTGTTCTTACAGCAGAGTGCAGCATTCACACCCGACTTAAACTGCTCCCTTGGCATTGACTTTAGTAACGTCCCTTTGATGGGACCCTTGTTAGTAGATGATCATGGGCAAGGCAGCATGAACTTCTTTGCCCCCTCCCCTTTGGCTCTGGCTCCAATCAGACCACACCTTTCACTGTAGTGTCCCAATGTATCCCATGAAAGGCATTGTTACCTTATGCCCAAAGAACTCCTTAAAGGGCATTTGGCGGCTTCCGCCGGCCAGTGTCTAGGATCATGGATGGAGTCGGAGGTATGGGGCCGACAAGACATTCCCATGTATGTATAATATAACATAAAAAAATGATCAATGATAGACTACAGCATTTCTTCGGAACAGGTCTTTATTCCCATGTAGTATATATAAAATGCAACCATAAAAACTGAAAACCACTGGGTCAGTGATTATCACTAGCTCTGTGCAGGGGAAGGTATTGGCTGTTGCATTGAAAGACAAGAAGAGCATGGGGATCCCATGGGAAGATTACAATTTTTTTATTTTGATTTACTTGTGTTAAACAATTTTTACAAAAACAAGAAACTGTAGCACGCAAATCAGAGCAATTCTCAAGTTCATCAGCTAAATAGTTCTTTGGGTATGCGATCCACTGTTTTCTTTTCTCATTCGAATTTTTAGTGAGCATAGCTGGTTCAATTCCCCTCAGGTTCCTTTTGTCGTCTGCACGACCAGGTCTATCAATTTGAAAAACCCAACTACTGCAATAACCCAATTTGTCTTTTCTCTGTTTGTTAAACAAAGACACCACTCCTGTTCATCGTAAACGTGTAAGTCTCTAAACAGGTGGCCCAACCATCTCGATATTTCCTTCACAAGACCTGTGCATGATAGGAGGAGATGCCTTCTCATCTCAACCTGGTTGTCTCGAGTGCAGAAACAGCAATTGTTTGAATCCACCTGTTTCCTGATTGCTAAAATCTCATTTGTACTGAATAAATTCAATCTAAATCTCATGAAACTTGTTCTTAATTCTTTGTTCAGGAGTTTCCTAAGAAATGGTGGAATATTGTTTATTCTTTTTGGGTTATGTGGGAAGTCCTTTGTCAAGGTGCGCTTCTCCGCTGCGTTCAAAGTCTCTATCCAATCCGTTTCTAGTATTTTTTTCTTTACTTTCACTGGATTGGAGATTAGTTCCTCCTCCGAACTTCCAACTTTTTCCAGTAGTCTCCTGTTCTTTAGTCTCCATGCTGTCAGGGTGTGGCTTTCATCGTTCATCATTGCTCTGTTAATTATCTCCAGCATTCGGTTTGAATTAGGTTGTATTAGCTTTCGATATAGCATGAAACCGTTTCTTTCGACAATTACTTTCAGAGATGACTACCTCAATTCTCTTTGGATCAACACCATGGAAGTTGACTGAGGCAGACACAATACTTCATGCCAAAAAAGGCCCTCAAGCCTGGACCAAATGGAGTCAGGGAGCGATGGCATCGCTTCTGCCCCATCGACCATGCTTGGAGTCACTTTTGCTCTGAAAAATTTCAGAATTGGCATGAGTGAAAATCGGCCGAACTTTCTGTTCATGATTTTCGTCTGAACTATTAGAGATCTCATCTTATTTCTTAGGTGATCATGCATTGGTGTTTCTGTACGACTGTTACTCAGTATGATCCCCAGATATTTGAAGCTAGTCACATTCTCCAGTCGTTTGCTATCCGTGAACAGTTTAAGAGTGTTTTTTTCTTGCCCCTTGTTTCGAACGACATTACCTTTGTTTTTGTTTCGTTGAGTTCCAGATTGTTCTCACTCAAATAGGCCTTCAAATTGTCCATCTGTCTTTGTAATCCGATAGGCATTTGGTCTAGCAATATGATGTTGTCCGCATAGAGGATTCTCGGATTTTCGTGTTTCCCAATGAAGGAGGGAAAGATCGTATTAAGTCTTGGGACTCGCTGTAATCAGCAATGCAAGAGTTGTATAAGGACTGCGCTAGCGGACATCCTTGTTTTACTCCTCGAGCTGTTTCGATGTATTCTGATAAGAGACCAGCTATGTTTAATCCGACTTTCATAGTGGTCTGTGAGTATAAAGCCTGAATAGGTTGAAGGATTGAGCTCAGACAGCTTCGTAGTTTCAATTTCTTCCACAGGGTATCTCTATTAACCTTGTCAAAAGCTTGCACTATGTCCACGAAAATGAGGCATATCCGTGCATTTCCTTCCCAAGCCCTTGCCTTTAGGACGCTCATTAAAAAAATGCTCACTGATGCTCCCAGTCCCCAAACGAATACCCCCCTGTAGTGGGTCGTAGTTTTCTGAGGCGAGAGTCCATTCTTGAAAGGCCTCCAGTGCTAGAGAGCCGCAAATCTTGCTGATTGTGTCCAAAAGGGCTATTGGGCAGTATTGCCTTGGATCCGTCTTGTCGCCTTTTTTGAAGATCGGTACGACATTAGCTTTTTTCCATGTTAGTGGAATATCGCTGCAATCAACGCAGTCCTGATAAACCTCCCTTATCAGGACTGCCCAGGCTTCCGGATGTTGTTTTAGATGGTAGTTCGTTATCTCGTCAGGTATTGGTGCTCATGAGTTGTTTAAGTTTTTTATTTTTTCTTCTATGGTTTTCTTATCCCAAGCGATCTTCCATCTCACTTTGGCAGATTTCATTCTCTCGAGGCATTTGTTTTCAGGTGCTTTGTATAGGTCCCTGAAGTGGGTGCTCCAGGCTTTTTCCGGCACATTATTGTCAAGTGTAGTTAATTCCTTATTGTTCGGCTCAACCAGTGTGCAGAAGGCCCTGTAATTTTTATTGCTCAAAGTGCACAACATTTCCTCTGCGTCAGCATGGTATAAGTTGGCTCTCTCCTGCCGTATCCATATTTTGTATTCTTTTTAGAGCTCGATTGCTTTTGCTATTAGGGATGGATTTTTTTGTTTTTTTAGCCACCCGCTTGCTTTGTCTAACCAGACGCCTTTTTTCTACTAATAGTTTGTTATAGACATGAGTCTTTGGTTTTACGGACTCTTTGCCTGAGGTTTAGGGAGCTTTATATACTTTAAGAAAAGGCCGGTAGTCAAATACTTCTGTGACACTTTTTCCCCACCTTTCTTTAGCATGCTGATACTCGGTTGTCAGAGAGGCTATTTGTTTCTCTTTCAGCCTCAGTCGTGAGCTCCCGTTGCAGGGTTCCAGATTGCTTGGCATACTTTCTCCAGTCCTGCCTGTGCAATTCCAAGTGGTGACCTTTTCACCCTCCTTAAAGCATACAGCGTTCAAGTCTCCTGTGATTATTGTGTGATCAATTTTGTATGTTGTGTTTGCTTCTTCAAGGGTCTCCTCTATTGTCTGTAGATATTTATCGTCTTCAATTCTAGCCGGATTCCAGTAGGTGTTAATTACAAGAATCTTTTCAAGATAGGTTCAGTTTTTCGTGCCCTTTTATTCTGTTCCACGAGACCAGGACCACTTGTATCAGTTCTGTGGTGCTGAGGGTAAGTTTCAGAGTTAGACCACTTCCTGCTCTGATTGCAGTTAGGAGCCCTGAAATAGGTCTCCCAAACGCCCCCTTTGTTGCTGGGGAGAGTGTCAGATCAAATCCGTCTAGGCAGGGTTTTGTAGTTAACCGGTTCTCTTGGAGACACACAATGTCGAAATCGCCTAAGTTAACATCCGATATTGTTGTCAAATGTCCAAAACTCTGGGTATTCCAGGAGCACAGCAGTTTTTTCCCGGGCTCTTCCAGGCTTCCGACTTTCCCTGGATCAGACCCCCACAGCTTCCTTATATTTGGAGCTAATGGCTAGAAAAATGTGTAGTTTTTTTGTACTCTTCAGGTCCAGATGTTTGCTTTGGATGTAATTGTTGTTCTTTACATTTTCCCCCCGTGCTTTGGTAATTTCTCGGGGCCTCATGCTTTTTGTTTGCCACATGTTTGTTTTTGTTGTTCCTCCCCAGAGTGGAAGTCTCTCGCTTGTCTTCTTGTATTCACCTCTTCCATGGTTATTTGGTGATATACTCCTACAGGACCTTTCATGTGGGAGACAAGGTTCATGAGTCTTCAGCAACCCCCTCCGACTTGATCCTGACATCCAAGTGTGAGTTCCATAATCTGTATCTTTCACTTCTGTGATTCTAGAGCTTTCCTGCTGGTCTTGACTGGGCTAATATCTTTCTCCCTTACTTTGCTTGACTGACAAGTTGCTCTTACTTTCAGAAGTCTCCTTGAGTTTGTAGCCCATCCTTCTAAAGTCCCCTATTGAGTCTCTGAAGCGACTTCTTGCATTTGTTGCTTCAGTATGTAAGTAGGTGCATTTTATGTGATCCTCATCCCTAGGTTCAACATTCCTGATGTCCCCTGAGGATAAGTTTTTCAATCTTACAATCTGATCGCATAGTTGTAGCACCATCCTTCGATTCAGTACTTTTCCTTTCTGAAAGAACTTCTAGTCTGAAAACACTGTTTTCTTGTGAGATGTTGTGCTCCTTATCCATTTTCCCGTTACTGGGCAATGTGGGTGTCCTCTCTTTGATGTTCACTCTTTTAAAGTTTAGCTCGTGGCTTTGTCTTAGCCTTTTGGTTGCGTAAGAAGGGCTCCCAACTGATTTGCTCCCTCTATTATGACTCCTGGTGTAACTTCGGGATCTCTCACTCCTCCTTCTTACTTTTAGTCTTTGACCTTTGTCGTCGTTATTCCCATTTTCTTGGACTGATCTTCCCTGCGGGAACTCTTTCTTTCTGTTTTCCAGAATATTAGTGGGATGACGCTCAATCCTTTTTAATGGCCGCGTTCCTCTTGCTTCCCTTATCCATTTCTTCTTTTTTGGTTCCGTTATCTTTAGATCATCCTGTTTTGAGTCCATTTTCCTTTTGACGGCTTGAACAGGAATAAGCTCTGGTTCTGACTCCTCTATCGATTAAATGCTTAATTCCATTAAATCCAACATTTGATCATTATCTTCCCCACTATTTATGTGAGTGTCCAGTTTCGAGGGTATTAGCACTAGGCACCCTTTTTGTATTCTGTTTCCCTTCTGGGTTGTTACATTTTTATTCCTTTCGAAGCTCCACAAGGTGCTTTATAGGTTCCTGTATCGTATCCTTGGGCTTTCTTACCTTGGTAGTAAGTTTGTTTCTGATACATATCTGCACCTCCTTCTGTAGAGTTTGCTTGTTTTGCCCAAATATCCCATATTATGCCATAGTTCCTTCCTTTGGGGTTCGTCCTGACTTTCCTAACAGGTTTTGCTGAGGTGAGGCTTCGATTGTTATCGAAGTCCCTGTGTCTTCAACGATAGCTCCGTTCGCCCTTGATTTCATGTATGGCTCGACCTACTCTTTAGGCAGTAAATCTGGATTTCTCTCTTCTTGCGTGTCAGCAACGCCCCCGTTAATTTCAGTTTGAGTCATAGGCTCTGTTTGTGTATTCACTGAATTAACTGCTTTGGAACTATATTCTGAGGAGTCTCAAAGTGCTGTTTGTGTTGAGATTGTTGATTGTGTTTGTTTCATGAGTACCATGCTCTCCTGCTTTTTAGCTTCAATATATCCCTCTATATGGGCTAATTTTGCGTGCATCAATGACATTATTGATGTGTTATCCTTCAAAGATTCGTGCATCGCCTCATATAGTTTGCAGTAAGGTGCTAGCACGATTGTAACTGTGGACATGATGGACATCAAGTCAACTTTTTTTGATGGTGTATCTCGGGGAGCAGGAGTTTGTATTTCGCTTAACCGTCTCCCAGGGGTCGGGGTCATCTCCAAGATCAGCCCATGCTGGAGGGTTAATTCTAATTTGTTTTTTCTCTCTCTTTTTTTCCTCATTTGTTTTTTTTGACGAGTCCATTTTGGAAACTTCTACTTTTTCAGTACTAGTCTCCAGAGACGTCCTCTGTTGAGGTCCTTCTTTTGATGGTGTTATTCCAGGCAGTTCTGTTGCTTTATCACTTTTATCTGGGGCTGCCAGTGCTGAAACTACTTTGATTTCTGCAAAAGCCACTTAATTTTCCCTAATCTCTTTACCTGGGTTCAAACGTGATGCAGCTTTATTTGTCGTCAAGAGTTCCGTTGTCAGTTGGCTAGGTTTTTGTGACATATCCTCCTGCACGCTGATAACTGATTTCAGTTGTTCCTCAGGTTGTTTTGGGAGGGTGCCTGCTAAAGGTCCTTGTGTTAAATCTACTTGGATTTCGCCCATTGGCATGTGGCAGGATTCAGAACCTGCCAGTATTTCAGCATTTGTCAGTTCTTCCGCCACCAGTCTCTCACCATTGATTTTATTGCAAAGACGTTTTTCAGCGTGGTGGATAACACTGATTGTTGCTGCACAGAAAGTAGATGAGGTTTCGTTTTCGTCAGCTTTGAACGTGGACAATTGTCAGCATAGATTTTCTTTATACCTTTTCTTCTGTTTTGTAGCCCACTTAGGGAATGCTCACTACTCGCATGGTCTCAAAACGTACTACTTTTTCTACTGAGTTTTGGTACTCACGAACGTTGGTTCCCCTGACCTTTTCTCCTTTTGTTTTAAGGGATCCAGGAGCCGCATCGAGATACCTGCTCTTTTAGTTTGCTCTGTAGATTTTTGACGTCTCTCCTTCTTGTGTGATTTCGTGGTTTTTGAGTCAGGCTCCCCTGGTTCTTGTGGGCCTTTAAATTCTATTGGTTGTCGTGCTAGTCGAGAGTCCTCTTTCCCGCTTTTCTCGTCAGTTTCGCCTCTCTCCCATTCATCATAGGTTGTAGTTTTCTCAGGGGGGGTTATCAGGTCTTCCCTGTCTATGATCTCGTGGACCTCAATATTTATTTTTAAATGTGGTTTCTTATTCTGTTCTAATAAGCCAGCCCGGATTGGGACAGTTGAAATGCTGTCTTCCAACCTTAAAACACCTACCCACATTGCCGGCTGAGGTAGAGCAGGGGTTGTTGCTGAAAGTACTGTGGGGAGCGTATCACCCCCCCCCAGCCTTCTGTGTGTCATGGTTTTTTCCCTCTATGGAGGCATTTGAGTCAACAGAAACGTCAGGAGAGGAAGTGTTTTTAGCCATCTGTGGAATGGTTAATGACAAGTCTCCCATCCCCCCTATTATCTGGGGGCTGTGTCTTGCAGCTCCTTTAGACCATTTAAAGGAGAGGGAGGGTCTGTTTGCAGGATCCCTGTCACAGTGGTATCTCCCTTGTTAGTGGCACCAGGCTCACCCTCCGTTGTTTCTATCTCTCCGTTATTACAGGTGGGCCGCTCTTACCTTTTTTCTTCCAGCGTTCCATTTTTCCTGTGAGAGCAGCCATGGGCGATGTGACTTTTGCATTGGCTGCAGACGCCTCTGAGTCTGTTCTTCATTGACGGCCACTTCGGAGGCTTCTGCTATCATCCATGTCGAACCTTCGCTACCACGGACCCTTGCCCACCAAGATTGCGCTGCAAGGTGAAGGTTTCTCGCCGTCCGCCGACCACGCCGAACAGCAGAACAGCACCACCAGCCCTTTTCCACCAGGGCTTTACTCCACAAGGGCAGCGGTGCACCCTTTTTCAAAGGGCTCGTTTGTGACGTGATGTGCTCACGCCGATCAGCTGTTTGCAGGATTGCCTTCGATTTCCTTCGGTCTTAAAGGAGCCGCTCTGCTCCAGCCACGGCAGAAGTCTTGGAGGTAGCTCAATGTTCAATGTAGTTCACCGCAGAACAGCACCACCAGCCCTTTTCCACCAGGGCTTTACTCAGTGTTATCAAGCCATAGCATTCAGAGAATGGAAGAGCACTGCTCCCACCTGTGAGACTAAAAACCTCGGGGTCACCTTTGACTCCACACTCTCCTTCTCTCCTCACATCTCTTGACGTCTCTAAGAAGTCACACTACGAGTTGCACCTCCTCAGAGGTATTCTTCCTTTCCTCTCCTTCCCAGAGAATCTCACCGTCTCCAGAGCTCTGGTTCTCTAAAGGCTGGACTACTGTCATAGCCTCTTTCTAAATCTACCTGCCTCTACTCTCCGCCCTCTGCAACTTATCCAAAACAGGACTGCGAGACTTGCCCTTGGCTTCAAGCCCAGGGATCGTATCTCTCCAGGACTGAAATCTCTGCACTGGCTCCCAGTGGCTGGCTCCCAGTGGCTGCGAGTATTAAGTTCAAAACCCTCTGCATTGTCCACAAGGCCTTCTGGGGCCTCAATACTTTCAACTCTCTCTTCCTAAACATCTTCCTACTCGAGCCCTTTGCTCAGCCTCCTCCAACTCCCTCAAGGTCAGTCGCTTCTCCAAGCAACGAGTTGGTGGTACATCTCTTTCCTCTGCTGGGGCTCCCTTTGGAACAGCCTCCGTGCCTCACTGAAACTACTTGAGGAGAATTATCTCCGTTTCGGGAGACACCTCAAAACCTTTCTCTTTGCTTGTGCTTTTTCTCCTCCTCTCCCCTGCTGACTTCTTGGCTGAATCTGGCACTGCACTGGTTACCTGACCACTTTCTGATCTATGGCCCAGGTCCCCTCCCCTGCCAGCTGCACACCTGCACTTGGGGACTGTTTCTGTATCCCTACATGTCCCACTAACAGCACTTGACACCTGTGGTCTGCACTTACCCTTGCACTTGCCACCTGCTGACCATACTTTTACTTAGTGCTATTTATTTATCCCATGTACTGCACTGTTTCCCCTCCCACACACTTTCCCACTTCCCCCTCCCATGCACTTGTGCGATCTGAATGAGACCTGGCCTAGTAGGATCGTTGTCCGTCTTCCCTCTATTCCCCCTCCCTTGCCTCGTCGCGTCTTGAAACACTTGTGTATAGGCGCGTTACAAACGCCATATCATATTATATCATAGCATACACGAAACCATAAAAAAATAGCATTAAGGAGGGGCTTTCCTGTCATTGCACTAACATCAGCAATCTACAACCTTAGCCAGAAGTTTTGGACTGCAGCTCCCCTTGACCCTATCCAGCATGGTCAATTGTGGAGGATCATGGGAGTTGTCATCCCAAATGTCTGGAGAGCCCCAGGTTGCAGACCCTGACAGTGTAGAACCTTTAAAAAGGTTTACTTTTTGTGTCTAAATATAATCAGATTTTCAGGCCAATGCCAGCTGTAAACCTGTATCATCACAGATACTGTGCATTTGGGTACTGGATGCATGCCTTGCCATAATCGGGCAAAAAAAACTCAGGGCAGCTCAATGAAATGTATCTCGTCCCTCAAAATGGACAGCACATAAAAGGACAGGCAAGAAAAATAGTCACAGCCTGGACTCACTACAGCACAGACACATGGGGTCCCCACAAAACCAAAGAAAAGCAATGGGTCCAACTACCAATGATTGTGAGCAAAGTACATCTAGGCATACAGTATCAGAGTTCCTGTTGATTGAAGACACATTATCACAACAAAATGAGTGGACAGGTATTCCGGGATTTGACCCACCAGCCCTCCCCACATCTGCTAGCACCTCACTTTTCACTTTGCTGACCTATGGAGAATGGTGTAATCAGCATACACATGCCTCTGTGGCCTGGAAAATGGCCCAGTGCACCCAAACAATATTCTGATGCGTCTCTGTTGTTCTCTGTATTGGACTACCCGCCGACCATGGCAGGCAAGCACTTTCAATCCTGGAATTGAATATCCAATTTGATCGCCAGGAGCGTGGTAGGCCATAACTACCCCATGAAGCACAACTGGTACTTGACTACAAAGTGCCAAGGAAAGCTGCCTGCCAAACCTGCAAAGGTGGCACCTGAGAGGAATGCGCTCAGGATTGGAATCGATTAGCATCTACTGTCCGGCCTGTAAACTCTCCCTTACCTCTTTGGCAAGGTCAGTACCCTGAGGAGGGAGTAGTATGGTCATTAGGAGAGTAGTAATATCAAAGGATGCAGGTGAGGCTTCTGAGGAGTGAGAGACATCAGAGGGATAGAGGAGGAAGAGGTGATGGTGGGTGGAGTTGAAGAAGAAGATGCCTGAGAGAAGGAAAACACATTCAGGAAGTGAGATGGCGAGAAATATGCAGGCACGAGAGAAAGAAGAACAAATTGGGCGGAGTGTCTGAAAGGCAAAATCCAATACACCTGTTAGATAAGCAACCTCAGGATAGTGCAGGGTCAGTCTAGGAACTCTCTTGGGAGGTTATATAACGCGACTTGCCTTTTGGTCATCACCAGTAGTATAAAATGGAAATGACAGAGTAAGGGGGGTCAACAATCTATATCTACTAATGTTAGGTTAGTGACACCTGGGTTAGGAAAGAGGTGCTTTTGCGGACAAGAGAGAGAGGAACGGCCTTAGGGCCTTGTGAATTCGTAATAAAAATATTTGAACTGTCTTTGATACTTTGAGCATTTCATGAGCCATCCTTGACAGCTCTTTAACTTACTACTGCAATGCATTCTGGGTACTGTACATTCTGCATTCATTCATGTGCTATTTGGATTAATATTGTGCACTGCTGCCAATGCCGATCGCATAGTCTCACTGTGTCTCTCTCTCAGTGTGGTGAGGTCTTTGTCATCTCTCGCTTTCCTCTGTAACATACTGCAATGTATCCTGTATTGCGTGAAGGGCTAAAATATTAGAACATAGTATATTACAGCTTTTCTTAATAGAAGCCCTCTTAGTCGTAAATGTTCCATTTTGTACATTGTGTGTTTATTATGTTATGTTACTGGGATTTAAACTGTTCTCTCTCACTTTTTCTCTCTCACGCTCTCACTGTGGTGTTGTCTTTCTCGTATATCTCTCATTCTCACTACTGTGTGTTTACGTCTCTCTCTTACTCACTCTACTGTATGTCTTTATGCCTCTCTCTCTTTCTCTACTGTATGTCGCTGTCTTTCTCTCTCTCTCTCTCTCTAATGTATGTCACTCTCCCTATCGCTTTGTCTCTTTACTGTATGTCTCTCTCTCCGTCTTTATATTTCTTTTGTAAATTATTCCAGTGTGTTCTGCTATGGGGTGATGTGCTAAGATATTAAAACATACTATTATAATCTATAAAAATGTGCAAGCCCCTTGGCTGGAAACAAACATCATTCAAATAACCTGCTCCATGGGATATAAACCAGTCAGAAGGATCAACAAACCACATGCTAGCTCACTTTACCTCTCACAGAAGAGACATATCAGTCTGCTTCCACCCACACGGCCAGTGCAGTGCAGAAATGCTAGGCAATTCTCCTCTGACCAAGAAGAACCTGCAGAAACCCCAAAGTGCAAGTAGGAGACATTGGACGGAATCAGCGAGTGGGAGCTGTCAACACCCTTAGATGATCCCAGACTTACAAAGGGCCAAGAGCTGCCAAGTGTACCAAAGTCACTCCTTTGCCACTGCTGCCACTGACATACAGCACTTGCTATGCAGTGGATGTTCTTCAATCTGGTGGCTCACAGGAGGCTTTTGTGACATATTTTGTCTAGAGTACATTGACATTTTGGACATGCTGCTGGAGAGCAAATGGGACTGCATTCACTTTTGAGCTTGAATTTGTTGAGGAACATCAGCAAGGCAATTTTGGAGTGGTGACCCCAACCTTGTATCGCCTACTCCTTGCCCACATTCACCTTTGCAACCCCTGTATTTGTATTTGTATTTTATTTATTTATAAAGCTTATAAAGCGCTTCCGGCCGTGGGGCAACTGGGCGCGTGTCTTACAGCTATTACAGCTCTTAATGCAGTACAGTTATGCAGGAGTATTCAGTTACACATTACAAAAGGTTACAACAAGAGTAAACAGTACAAAGTATTGAGTTCAGACCGAACAAGAGGGTGGACCGCAGCCACTGTCAAGTTAGTGTAACTATAAGGGGACTAGCAGTCTAGTTCGTGTAACCAACGTGTGGATTTTCTTTTGAAGATATGGAAAGATGGCTCAGTTCTAATAGTAGTAGGAAGCGTATTCCAAAGCTTCGCTGCCTGGACAGGAAAACTGGAACCCCCCGCCCGCCCGAGTTCTGCAGCTTGTATCTAGGGATGGCCATAGTGTGGGCTTGGGCCGATCTAAGGGGCCTAGAAGATGTGTGTGGAAAGAGTCTATTAGAGAGGTATGCTGGGGCAAGGTTAGCTCTAGTATTATGGGTTAAGGCTAGTGTTTTGAGGGCAATTCTGTGTTTGACAGATAGCCAATTCAGGTTACGTCTGGTGTCGGATATGTGCGACTTCTTAGGTATGTGAAGGGCCGCTCTGATAGCGTTGTTCTGTGTTACTTGTAGTTTGTTCATGTTTCTAAGGCCAGTCCCTAGAAAGAGTGAGTTACAATAGTCAATTTTGGACATAACTAATGTTCTGGCCAGGGTGATGCAGTTAGGCGTCGTTAGGAAGGGCCTGCAGGCAGTGATTAGCTTACTTGTGTAGGCAGATGCTGCAACCACCGCGTTGGTTTGTCTGTTGAAGGATAAGGTATCGTCTAGGTACCTTATCCTTCAAGTTAAGGTATGGTATCGTCCTGCCTTCTCCTCACCCATTTTGCCCACATATTTTCCTCAGCTGCTTTCACCCTTGTACCACCTTCTCCTCACCTGATCCCACCCTTATATCCCATGCTTTCGACTCACACCCAGATACTGGAACCACTGACTTTCCCCCTTTCCGATTGGATTCCGCATATGTCCCCCCCCTTCACCCTGTTGCTCCAAGGAATAAGAGTCTATGTACCCAATCACTTAATCATGCACTGAAAACCATTTTAGCAGAGGAGGAATAAGTGATTTTTAATACCTGCAAGCAATACCAGAACAGCATGGTCTGCATGCTGTTCAAACCTTTGGTTACTTTTGAACATTATGAGCAGTAGCAAGAGCATGTGAATGTTGATGGTCCGGACAACAAGGTGGGTCTTACTGCTCTCCTGAGGACCACCATCCACACATTTGTGCATGCACGCTTTGAGGGTGACCACCCCCAGCTCTGTAGGAATAAAATAAACACATTCTTGCTTATGCCAGGGCAGAATCTGTGCCCCTTCCTGCACCCCACTATCCCATCCCAAACCTCCCTCATTGTCTCTCAGGCACGTGGCAGCCATCAGTCCCTTTAAACCACATGCACACCCACCTCTGCTTCTCTTGGCACAGACACCACTGACAGCCATCAACCCATCTGCTTGACAAATGTAGCTGTTCCTTCACCCTCCCCCTCCTTAAATTACACTGTAAACTAGGCAACTCTTTGCTTTCATATCTGACCATGATGTGATACACTTGTGTTCTTTTTTCCCCAATAAAACCTTTTCCAACAGTATGTATTTAAGTTTACTGTATTTAATGGGTCACTGCTACAGTATAAAGGCTGAGTAACATGAAATGACATAATGGTATGAGCATTCAGAGAGGGCATACAGTCCATACACATATTGACTGTGGCCCCAATGCCCTCCATGTCTACAGGGAGCACCTTGTTTAATGTGGTTTATCGTCTTTGCACCGGTATCTGAGGTCAGGCCCTACCACCAAAACGATGTAATGCATTTTGGTGGGCTTGCCCACACACTTTAGGTTGTGCCCTGATAAGCTCTATAGGCTGTACATAAGGAGATTCTGGGAAAGTCCAAACCCAAATTAGCCTCCGTTCCTTTATAAAGGCTGCTGCATAGAAATGTTTGGGGTCATTGTCCTGTGGGTATCCACTGGGTAATTCTGCCTTGTATACAGGAACAGCTTCGGCATTATTAGGTTCTCATTACAGAAAGCTGAGTCCATGATGCCCTCAAAATAAATCATTGGAGATGCCACCTATCATGTGGCCAAGTGAGGTCACAAAGAGGCTGACCACAATTCTTAGGTTAAGCATATTTGTTAGGTTCTCTCCTGGATCAAAATGTAAAGTGTCAGGATAGTCTCTTTTCAAAAGTTCTTGCAGTCTTAGGGATCCTTACAAAAGTCACAAAGATCAGCTTACTTCCTCATCCCTAGTAGTATTAATGATATTCTCATGATGTATTCCTCCTTACCTCTGGTTGTTAGCGGAATACAATGGCAATACCAATCTGACCCAAACATTTTTTTCGAATGTGAGATTTGATCGACGATTTGAACGGATACGATCATTACGATCAAATATCCCATTTGAATGGCATTATAGTGAACAAGGGGAGTGGAGGCTGTGGGGGTGTACACCGTACCTTTGTTCACTATAATGTCAGCTGGGATTGCAGGGGTGACCCCTGCACCCAATCGTTTAAAGATTTATGATTTGTTTGGCTGTAGTGAAAACAGATTTGCTGCAAAATTGACTACGGTCAATTCCGCCACAAATCTTTACACTTCGGTCAAACAACTCAAATCAAAACAACCACCTCTGATTGAAAATTTAGCTCCTGTAGACAGCTCTGGGTTTTTGCTACCAGCTGTTGGTAGCACAGAGTGTCTGTTCATTGCTGACATAGACATATGTGGGTTTGCCTTCCCAGTTTCCACAGGTGGTTTTAAGGAGGCTCAGCAACAACACTCCCCATGGGTTCTAATCTCCTTCTTTACAGCCTCTATACTCTTGTGCTGGTCCTGCTCCTTGATGCCATGCCATGAGCTTGTTCTCCTCACAAAATATATACATTGACTGGGGTGCACTACCTACTTATTAAGATCTTAATATTATTGCCAAAACAATTCAATATTGATACCTAGATTTGTTTCACGTGCCATGGGTAAGCCCATAGATACAGCGACAAAATACTAACAAGAAAATATAGCTCATCAAAAACTTGACACGTTGCCCAGTCACTCCTTTGGGCAAAACCCGTTTGCTTACTCATATATTTAATGAAAAGATTGAAGTACAAAAATCATAACAATTACAAACAGATTAAATCAAATACAGATTAAATCAAATATTTTATGTTACTTACAAATGACATTAAAGAATTTCACAAGTCTTCCTATAGACAAATATTTTCATAATAAAGAAGAAGAAGAGACTATGCTCTTCACTTTAGCACATTCAACATTGCAGTGGCAGCAGAAGTTGAAGGGAAGCAGAGCCACGGGAGCAACTGCTGGTGGAGAAGTGAATGCCTACTTCATTAGGGTTTCTACCCTTTATGACACTATAAATATTGCGGGAAGTGTTATTTCAGCAAGCGTTTGCCCTGGGGGCCCTGAATGCAGAGGTTGCGCAGTGGGACACATTAATCCAAAAGCTTTCGTCAAAGCAACTTGTACTCCGGTGGCAGGCAAGCACCGGAGTGCTTGTGGAGCAAGGGACGTTTCTCTCCCGACCGGTGTGGTTCATAGGTAGCAGAAAGAAGCAGCTTACCGTGTAGCGGGAAGCTGAGGAAGCAGAAGACACTGTGGCAGTGGAGCGAGTGCATGCGAATTCAGCACCCGATGAGTTCACTAGTATTATGTGACCCTGGGACACTCTGTAATCGCCTTCTTGCCACTATTAAGAATATTGAATAGCAAACTAATGTTAAGAAGTTGAAGTGGCAGACTAAGAATAGCTTTTCATACCAATTTGATACAAAGCAGCTAAAGTGGCAGAATAAGAACCTTGGGAACAGACAGGGAGGTTATAATTGTAAATTCAAAAGTCAAAGTAATTGCCAAAACCAAAAGAAATTAACAACAACCAATATTTCCAAAACCCAGAGAGGGCAATTAAGAAGCAGACCAATTGTAACCTCTATTGCTAAAGAGAGTAAGAAGCAATAGTTGATGAAGACTTAAACAAGAATTGTCTAAGCCAACGAAGAGCAAGTGTGATAAAAAGACATTATCAGCATTTCGTTGGGAAAACAAGAGTGGCAGAGGAGCTGCCTTCCTGATAGAAAGCATTCAGGAGGAGTTGCATGTGGCATAAACAGCACCAATGTGCTTCATGTCTTTTCAGAAGAAACATTCAATACTGGGGTTGTTGAAAGTCAAAAGACTTTACTATGCTGTTTGGTACTTGAGGTACTTGCAGTAGTGTTAGCAGTTTTTAGTCCTGGCAGGTGACTATACCAGGGCAGGGACCTTGTAGTGGTAGTGCCTGCAGGTGAGTGGACCAGGAAGAAATTATTGAAGTACTATTGAAGTACTATGGTGTGATTAAAGACTGAAGAAGAAGTAGTGGCAAGGGCACTACAATATCTGAATCATTGTGGAATCATTTGGGCAGAACATTGCTATTGCTATCAATGAGCCGTAGAAGTATTTTTGCTCTCTAAGAAGAAGTTGTGTTGAACTGTTTGCTACAAGTGGAGAGATAATGATTTGTCATTTCTTTTGAACTGTTGGCAAGTCCGAGTGAGAGACTTTTGGATCAAGAAGAACCTCATGATCAGAACTTTATTGTATGACAGAACTTTCCTATTTTGAACTGTTAATAGAAATTCCTGCTCTGAATCTGGGGAAGGGGAAATTACCCAGGTTAAAAGGAGAAACAGTTATCAGGTTATATTGGACATAACTGTTATTTTGTTATATTTAAATTGCCATATATTTGCTTTATATGTTTGTTGTATGTACACGTGTGAGGGCCAGATTCCTTTTGTTAGAGTGTTTCTTTTAGTTTATTTTGATAGGCAGGGAAATCCTCTTCAGGGTAGGGAGGAATGTATCAAATCTTTTTAAGTTAATAAAATGTCATCTTATGAAAAACCTTTACAAAGTTGTCTGCCTCACATTTCTGACCACTCACACCTACCTCCTCCAAACTCATTCCTTGCTCTCCAACTTGTTTTAAACTCCAACCGCCAGCTCCTACTCCAAACACCCACCCTACCCGACAGGGACTCTGGTCATATTTAACTCTATAATACTTCATCCGTGCTGGAATTTCTGTGAGAATATGCACCTATGTGGGTAAATGGGAAATGGTCTTTGGTTGGCAGCCTACAATTTAGTTGACATGTGCTTGATTTGTGCTTCTGAGTGTGGACCAAGCCCTTAAACTCCCAATTTTGAATTATATTTTCCTCCCTGGTGCACTGGGGCAGTCCCTGTCCATCCACAGGCATCCTGGAATCTGTATTTATTGTTTGTTGGGTTGTTAGTCAAGGTGAGCATAAGAAAGGTGCAAGAGCGCTGGTGGTTCATGCTGCAGGTAAAGGAACACAGAATCCGCAGGAAAACAGAAAGAGTGCCATTGGAAACTGTAACATGTCTCTGATGTTGCATGTTTCATAGGGGAATTCAGAGCACCTCTGAGGTCTTTGTAGACTCATGCTGTGAGCATTGTAGAAATATGCACTGTGCCTCTGAGGTCTGAGGTGTACCCGGTTATCTGTGTCAGAGAAAAATAATGTGTAGGCTACATTTTTTCCTTTGTTGTCAGAGCTCCATTATCGTTAAAGGAAAAAGTCAATTATTGTATTATCCCCTAGAATGTATGCAATGCTTACTTGGAGGACAGGGGGAACATGGTATCATTGTGTACATTCCCTTTAAGCTGCCCCATTGTACCTTTGGTCTCCCTTAAATATACGGCATACTCAAATTGTTTCATGTGACTGTTGCTTGCCCCGAAAATGGGACTAAGTGAGAGTGCAAGGAGATCCTCCCCATACCATCCTTGAGCCCATCCCCCACTAGCTCAGGGACACAGTCCCCTTGGACATCCCACTAGAAATTCCCACCACTCTTATTCCTGACACCCCTGGGGTTCTGCCATGGGGTATCTACTTAGATAATCCATATTGTTCTGGCGCCCGGGCATAATGGAAATTGGAAATGGAATTGGATAATGGAAAAGGAACAGGGCTGGATGGCCAGGAACCACCTCATGACTTTGGAACTTGTTTCCCTGGCTCTTGACAGCAAAGTGAGAAGGGCATGATCCATGACCAATGTGAACTTGTCAGGTAAGACTTCAGAACCTCTTTGTAAGCTGGTCTGAGAGCACCATTCTACATCTTCAAGCCCGATCCCACCTGCAGGATTATCACTCCTGTTCCCCTGAGCCCAGTATCAGCATTATTGCTGCCCCTTTACCTTGAAATCACAGCTCCGACACAAGGCGGTGCAGCAGAAAATGGTCGCTATTGTCATTGTTTACTTGTTACCTAGCAACCCAAAGCCTTGCTCCTGATTGGTTTTTGACTGCTATTTCCAGGGCTTAGCGCCACCGGAAGGCGTGAGCCGGCACTCCACGGCATGATATTTAAGGCACTTGCTTGTCTGTGCCTGTCGTGGCCTGACAGAGCTGAGGGGCCAGCCACGCTGCCCCCTCTCACCACCCGACTACAATTAACTGGTTAAGAAGTTCTTAAGTATTCTACACTGCGCCACGAATCCTGATAGCCCATGATTCTAACATGTAATTCTGTACTGTATTTCATGGTATCACCACCGCTTTGTTTTGATCATTTCTTCCTGAGCAACGAGGCCGAGTCTCTCACATTCATAATATTGCTGCGCGTGCGCTATGCTTTTACTCCCGAGTGTGCTGCCCCTCTGTCGCATGCCTGGTTATGCCGTGACCACTAGGTTGAATTACCTAATTTTATGTTTTACTCTGCTCTGGCCCACTGCACTCTACGCAGCCATGTGTCTTGCGAGGCCTTGACTATCACATCTACCTATATGCCCCGGAGGCCCTGGCTCACATGTATATGGCTGACACTGTCTAGTATGCTTATGTCTTTACTAATGTATTAGCCTCTTGGCTGTCTCATATGTATATGGCTGACACGGGCCTCATTCTGACTTTGGAGGTAACCACGCCGCTATATGCGGCATGGCTGCCTCCAAAATCGTACTGACTCCGCCCTGGTGAATGGAGTAATTACCGGTCCATTCCGAGGCCCAAGGGACCGGTAATTCCCCATTCACAGGGCCATTCCCCATTCCCATTGAGCCCCCGTAGGGCTCAATGGGAATGGGGAAGGCGCTAATAACGGTACCGTAAATTACGGTACCGTTATTAGCTCTGAAGTCGCTTTGCGGCTCCCGCTAAGGCCGCCTGGTAAAACCAGGCAGCCTTAGCGGGACCCGCAAAGGGACCTCGTAGTAGGGCGGTAAGGGATTACCGGCACCGGTCTCCTTAACGGTGCCCGGTATCCCTTACCGCCCTACTCGGAATGAGGCTCAACTGTCAAGTATATGGCTAGTATGACACTGTCTAGCTGACTTATTGGTCTATGGCCCCATTGTGCGCTTACACTACTACTATCTAACAGGCCTATGATACCATCTTTGCACCACTTGTATGCTGCTCAAAAGCTGTCTAGTATGCATAGGATATCATGATTGCATCAACTCTGATTAGACACCTTGCTCCACTACGCTCTAGCCAGTCACACTGGCCTACTACATGTACTATGTATGTCTCTATCACATTATTTCTAATAATAATGTGTTCCCTTCTGGATACGAACCAGCAACCAAACGTTGCACACTCTAGCCATACAAACATTCAGCATCTAACCATGTCCAATCCCACACGGTCTATACCCTGGATCAAACCTACATCCTTCCTGTCTTCTCATAAATTTGACTGCCAGCATAAAACTATAAGGCCCACTGAGTTCTTAACAAAGCTAAAACTAGATACTAAGCCTTCCAACAAAGAACACAATAGCTGGGGAAGCCCTGAACCTTGGCTATCCTCTAACATATGTATTAACTGTCCTCATTTCCAACCTGCACCTAAAAAACCTTGCACTACCAGAGTTGGAAATAACAGACTTGGCTCTAGATTACTTAAACGCTATGAGCCATCGATCTATACCCCACATAAAATAAATCCACCACCTATTGGGAATAACCATAATTCTAAAATGAATTCCACAAACAAAAACAGAGCTGTACATAGCATTCATAGGCTCAAAACTATGGACAACAATAATAAAAGACTGAAACAGAATAAACCTACTGTCACTCTTACGAACCCTAATACACAAACTATCAAACGTGCACTAATCAACGCCAGATCAATGGTGGCAACTGCTACTGACATAGCCGACCAGATCCCGGCTGAAAACCTTGATTTGCTAGCAATAACGGAGTCCTGGCTACACGCAGTAGCAGACCCCCCGCTCCTACTTGCAGTACCAGAGAATTACACCATCATTAGAGCAGATAGAGTAGACTCTAGAGGTGGCAATATCGCCATCATTGCTAGGTCCAACCTAGACTTGAGAGCAGCCCTCTCGCCAACTATCTCATCCTGTGAACTACTCACTGCTAAAATACCTATCTCTAATTCCCGCACCTTAACATTTCACTTAATCTATAGCCCTCCAGGGTCTATTGGCACCTTTGAGGAAGATATTATGACAATTATCTGACACCAAAGCCTCTTCTCAAATACTACTATTAGGAGTTTTTAACTTAGGCTTCAATTACCCTGGTGACCAGCAAGCATTGGCAGTATCCAATCCCCTTACCGAATTTGGCCTCACTCAAAGAGTCACTCAGCCTACTCGTGATAAATGTAGAACATTAGAGTGGGTCGCTGATCTTAATTGTGAAACCACAATCACTTATATTGTATAACAATCTTGGACAGATCACCATCTACTGTCTTTCACTCTTTCAGCCAATATCCATAATACTAAGGCTAACCTTATATCGCCTCCACTCCTCACGAGGAACAAATGGTATATTACTGTAGATAACATCTTACCACATGTAATCCCTATGATTAATTCCTTGACAGACACCGTTGATCCAGACATACTAGTAGATGTCTATAAATCCGCGATGACTAAAGCTCTAGACATCATTGCCCCGCTTAAATTGCGCAAAGGCAAACCTAGAGCCCACCTGAACCCATGGTTCACACCACAACTAAAAGCCCTGCAAGCCGAAAAAAGAAAATTGGAAGTCCTCTGGAAATCCCATCTGAGGAGAATTAAACTAACCTGCTGAATATTTCAGCTAAATACAAAAAAGAAATAGTATTGACCAAACGCGAGACCTACAACAATAGGATTTACAAAGCTAGTTCCAGCAACAAGGAACTCTTTGTTATCCTCAGAGAAATGGAGGCCCCAATCCCCCAAACAGACACCTGTTTGAAGGATAAACTCTGGTGTACTAACATGCAGAATGCTCTAACCAACAGGATTGCCACTCTCCAAAACAAAATAGTTGATAAAAGATTGAACTTATCGAACATAGGCACAGTCCTTAGTTCTCAAGGGCTTTCCACTAAACCTCCTTAATGCTTCAAATTCCCCAAAGTTTCTATTCTGGAGATAGAAAACATTATTGCGTCTCTCAAACCCTCAAGGTGCCAAGGAGATAGCTGCCCTGCTCAGATAATCAAAGATGCTGCCAGAGTACTGGTGCCTTTTATATCAAAATTAATCAATGCTTCTTTTTCTTCTGGTATCGTCCCCAGCAACCTAAAGGAGTCATGGGTCCTATCTCTCCTTAAAAAAACAATCCCTGGACCCTACTATCCCCACTAATTACAGACTGATCACAACTGTCCCGTTCTTACTAAAGATACTAGACAAGGTAGCATACCTTCAGATCCAGGATTACTTAGAGACCAATCATCTTTTAGGGACTCGGCAATCTGGCTTTAGGCCTCAACATGGCACCGAAACGGCGTTGATTGATCTAAAGACCCAGATTGATGAACTTAAATACAAGGGGAAAACTACTTTGCTATTACTACTGGATCTGTCTACTGCTTTTGATTTGGAGGACCACAAAGTGCTATCACCTTGCCTCAGCAGCCAATTTATCCCATGATGCATTAGTATGGAACCAATCATTTCTAAACAATAGGACTATGAGAGTCTTTGCCCCGTCGGCAGCAGCCGACCCAATCCCAATAACATACAGAGTACCCCAAGACTCCTGCGTGTCACCGACTATGTGTAACATTTTCGCAAAGCCTATATTTGACGATCTTGATAATTTGGGTGTCACCTACACTAATTATGCAGATGACACCCAGATCCTCATAACTCTCACTGGAAACTATGAATCTGATGTAGCCCTAGTGAATAAAATGTATATAATCATTCAGGCATGGATGGCCACCCATGGCCTCTGCCTGAATGACGATAAAACAGAGCTCCTGATTCTAGGCTCCCCAGCGAACCGTAATAAACTCAGCAACGCATATGCTTCCTTTAACAATAACAGGAACAATATTAAAGTGGAAAAAGAGGTAAAAACACTAGGCTTTTACCTAGACTCAGCTCTTAACCTACGCAAACAAGTCACTGCCACATCCTCGGCAACAGCATATACTTGCAAGCTGAAATGGGCATGCAAACCCTTTCTCTCTAATGAGAGTTGTCTTATCCTACTAGAGCCCTCATCCTGTCAAAATTGGATTATTGCAACACCCTTTACTTAGGTGTAAGCAAGTATGTTGTCAATAAACTCCAAATTCTTCAAAATAACACACTTAGGACTGCTCTGAGTATATCGAGGAGAGAACATACCTCTGAGTCAAGGAGACAGAATACATGTCTCTCCATCAAAAACAAAATTCAGCTTAAAACAGGGGCTATAACTCATAAATGTCTTAATCATGCGGCCCCACTATACCTAATTGAGAAAATTGTCATAAAATCCTCATCACGCCCCACCAGGTCGGCAAACACGTCCTGCCTGGTAGTTCCCAGGTACAAACTAAAAAAAAGCAGGGGGGAGCAGCTTCCCGGTTATGGCGGCCCAGCTTTGGAACACACTCCCACCTTCTTTATGAACCAACCATTCCCTCCCCAACTTTAGTAGAAATACCATAAATTGGTTGTCTGAGAAGGACAAATGATGAGTTAAGGATAGCCTTTCATCCATTGGCAATTGATTTACAATGTTCGTTTTGTGTTGTATATTTAGTATGCATTGCCTGTAATGTCTTTTTTTAATTTTATTTTTTAGTGATTTAAATTTTTATTTCCAAGACACATTATACAAACGTGACAAAAATCATTAATAAACGTAAATATACAAGCCTAAATGATCTTGGCATATAATTTCCAGTGTACACAATAACTAAATTTGTAAATGAAAGGATTCAAGAAGAAAGTAAAACAGAAAAAAAGGAGAAAGGAAGTCTGAAACTGAGAAAGGACAGAGAACCAGAAAGCATTTCGTCGGCCAATGTAACCATCAATTTAAAAACTCAGAAAATTACCTGTAATGTCATTTATGCTAAATTGCAATACTTCTGTAATGCGCCCAGACACCCCCGGATTCGGTGCACTATATAAATCAATAAAACAAACAAACAAACATGTAAGGGCCAGCTACTCCAATTCAGTGGTGGTATTGTTCCTTTTGTGGGTATAGAGCCTAGAGTTGATGTAAAAGAAGGGTTGCTCTATTCCATTCTCAACTTGAGAGAGTACCGCCTGTAGCCCTACTTGGGAGGCATCCCTTTGCAGGATGAACAGATCATTAAGGATGGACATTTTTGGAATAGGGGTAGTCAAGGAAGCTCTGAAACATCCTGAAAGCTATCATAGTACTCCTGGTCCATTGGAATGCGATTGAATTTGATTCCTTTCAGCTGGTCAGTCAGAAGTTTAGTGATGGTTCAAAAATAGGGAATGAAGTGACAATGGAAACCCACTAAGCCAAGAAAAGAGCGCAACTCTTTCACATGGGAGTAGAGCTATTCTGGATGCTTTCCACCTTTTGACTGCTGCAGTTGAACTGTCCCTTTTCCAAAGTGGATACCACACGACTTGACCGAGAGATGACATTTGGCTGGGATGGCCCTGACCTCCACCTTTCTCAAACTTTGAGTGACCAGATACAGGTGTCTCATGACCAGCCCAATTCAGATGGTAAACTATGATGTCATCCAGGCAGGCTCCTGCAAAATATTGGTGCGGTTGAAGTATTGTGTCTATTACAGGTTGAAAGGTATCAGGGACCACATCTGTCCTGAAGGGAAGACCATTGAATTGGAAGAGGCCCACAAGTATCACAAAGGCCATTTTCTCTCTCTCTTCCTGGGTCAAAAGGATCTTCCAATATGCTTTAATTAAGTCAAGATAAGAGGTATATGCCGGTTGTCCATCCTGAACGCTCCAAGGCCTACTAAGAATGTTCTTTATTGTATTTTTCCCATGTTGCCCCCCCCGCCTCGGAGTGCTCTGGAATGCTTGTTTAGTGTAGGGCAGTGGTCGAAGTGAGCGGGGGTGGTTGGGAGCGGTGCTCCTCTACTTTTTAAATTAAGTTTTACTGTTCCCATACTTTTATTTTAAAAAGAAACCGTTCCGGAATGCTTTCATTTTAAAATAAAAGTATGGGAAGAAGTTGAAACTTGCACATTCAGTGCACTACACTGAACGTTCCCTTAGAAAGCAGGTGCATGTGTTTCGGGTTTGGATTGTGTTTGGGAGGAGGGCATTGTGATGGGGTTCATGGGGAGTGGGTGCAGGCCAGTAGGGAACATAGTTCCACTACTTCTTTTCGTACACTTCGACCACTGGTGTAGGGGCTCTTTATAAAGGACCCATAAATAAAAAAAATAAGCGAAATACAGACAAATCAGAAATGTTACCCCTTAATATACATTGAACCAAATATCACGTACATAATCTGGTGTCCTATGGGCATTAAATATTTAGGTATTCAGATACCTTCTTCTAGCAAAGACATTACCAAACAAAATACTGGAGCTTTATTATCAAGAATAAAAGACGTAACTAATTCTTGGTGCCCCCTTTATTTATCCTGGTGGGGCAGATTAGATCACCCCAATGATTCTATATTATCTTTACATGTTGCCAAACCCTTTTTCCTCTTCTTTCTTTAAATATATTGATTCCTGTTTGCCCCAATTCCTATGGGGAAAAGAGAGTTGCAGAATTTCCCTATGTAAACTTAAAAAAACACGTGCATACGGAGGAGTAGGGTATTGTGATTTCAAAAAAATACCACATGGCCTTTGTTTTAAAACAAATACAGTTATGGTTTACTGATGAAGAATCTAACAATGTACCTCAATTGGCGCGTCTTGTCAGAGCTATGGTTTCCCCTCTAACCTTTGATGGCTGCTACTTCATCAAGGGGAAAAATAGATTCATGAATTGTACAAGTATTAAATGATGTGCCCATTATCTTAGAATGTATATGTTCCCGTCTATTTAAAAAAACATCTCACTTTATTTCCCCTTAAATTTGGTTTAATTCGCCAATAAAGGTCTGTTTTTTGGAAGCCATGGCTCTCTTGGGGCATTAAATATCTTGACCAGCTATTTGTAAAAGGTGCTCCAGTTACCTTTAATGAATTGGCTGCTAAATTCCACATTCCAGCTTCTGTTATGAGGCAATATATGATGCAATTATGGTAAACTATGATACGTTGCTATGTAAATCTACTCCCCCCAACGCTGATAGGCTGTAACATATGGAAAATTCCAACATGTCTGACTCCTCATTTTACAAAACATTCTCACAAGTCTCCTCAGAATCTCTGTTGGATTGTTATCATGCTTGGCAGCAAGACTGCACTCTACTGGAAAGTCAACTACACTGGCCTCAAGTATGGAATCATATCTTCAAAGTTACCACGTCAGCCACTCTACTTCAAACCCTATACTTTTTTCATCATAGAGTCGTTATTAGCCCTCTTTTACTATTCAAATATAGTGCTGTACAGAGTGACAGGTGCTGGAGTTGCCATCATGCTCTAGGTACCTTTAAGAATATGTTTGTTGATTGTGAATTTGTAAATATTTTTGGGAGAGTGTGTGGAATACATTTTAAATCATTTTTAGCTTCCAACAAGATTTCTGTTCTCAATTTCTCTTTTTCGGTAGTGTATTGTTATGTGATGTCATAGATAAGAAAGGAAGCTACTTGTTTGATCTTCTCCTTTTAGTGGCCATTCAAACCATAGCGTCCAATTGGAAGAATTTGGATCGACTCCATTGTAAAATATGGTGGAATTCAATGTGTAACCTCCATAGGTTGGAAAGATGTAACGCCTCTATTGCTCATGTATTCCAAAAGCATGAGCTGAAATAACAGCCCTTTCTAGATTTCTTAGCTCATGAATCCTCTAATTTAAAATGAACTAATTAAAAATCTGCACATCACTTTCATGCATCTTTCTCCCCCTTCCCCCCTTTGTACATGTCTTTGTTTTTGTCTCATTGTGTGGCATGCTCTTTCATTTACTCAAAATTTAGAGTTGTATATATAGAGATTTTATATTTATACATGGCCTTCATATATTCTAATGTTTCACTTTTAACAGTTGATCTGTTACATTATTAATGTGCTTCCTGAATTGTGTAATTTATATATGCCTTGTATATTTGTGTCTTAAATAAAAAATTTAAATCAACAAAAAGGAGCTTTATTTCGTTAATCATTTGTATTGCATGAGTGGTAGGAAAAGTACCACCACTGGCAATTGACTAAGAGCCAAAGAATGGCACTGCTAACAAGATAAACTTTTTGACAGCAGTACATGGTGCCACTGTTAAGATGCCTTTTCTTTCATCGCTGTTTCTCTGATATTATGATTTTGGCTTCCTCACTTTTGTGATTAGTTTACCAGCATAATGTTTGACAGAAAAAAAGAGACATTTTCTCATCTGCATTTTGACGTGTTGGTGACGACTGCAGAAGGTGAGCAGGTCCCTTGAACCATTGCTCGAATGGGGAGGGGGTGGCTGCAGCCATTTAACTGCCACCCGTTAGCAGGGCATTAGTTGACACAAAGAAAGTGTGAAAACTGCCTCCCAAGAGCTAGAGAACAGAGTGACTGGGATATTTTCTCCCAGCCGCAGGGCCCTCCTGACGACACAGCAGCTGGGGAAAATGTCCTGGTCTGTTCTTTGAAGCCCTGGTTCCAGCACTGTGGAGTCCTGTGGGGGGTGTACCTCCTAGACCCCTTGCCCCCGCGGTAGTACGCTACTGGGCTCTTGCCTCTTAAGGGCCTCTTCGCATTCCTGCGTTATGGAGGCCGGCTCATGCACTCATCCACCGAACGCCCCATTGCTCTCGCTCTTACCTGACCGCAAACTAGAGGCAGGCACCCACTCAGATACCATGTGCCTCTTTCCTCTGACATCAGCACATCAAACTTCGAGAGGCATGCTCCATCCTCTGCTCCTTACCGGTGGAGCCTGCAGTCGATAAGCTTGTCACCAGTGTAATAATGACACTTGGTCACGGGTTCAGGTACACTGAAATTATTGACAGCTGTAATGTTCGAAGTCTTCAGTATGGTAAGGTCCAACAAGATGCCTGTGTCACCAAGCAACTGCTTCACAACCCCACATCCCACCACTCTAGAACGGCAGCTGGAGGCATTCTGAAACTCTCACGAGAATGACACATTCGACTTTTCTTCTCGGCCAACCAAGCCACAAGATTAGTTGCAGATGAATAATACAACATTCTAAGCAAGTGCTAATGTTACATATCCTTCACCCTCATAATGTAATGCCTAGAGAACATTATCACATTAGGAATTGCAGCACACATATTAATAAAGACATCTGTTTATTTCTTTTCTGAGCTTTGTAGAAATTAAAATGAAAAACTACAAGGCCAATTCCAAAAAGGTGGTGGCCGAGGTGATATTCATACCCAGCTCTCATTACTCCATGTCATTCTGAGGCACGTCATATTCACTTGCCAATCTAATGCTGTGACAGAATGCAATCTCTGAGGGTGGGGAATTGTGAGCTTTTTTCATTTTTGCTATGCAAAATGGTAGCGCTTTTCTGTCCTGGAAACTAGTTTCCGATAAACAGACTCACTTTCCTCACTTTCCAATGGTCTATTCTGAAAAGTATAGGGAACACCTGTGATCTGCTAGGTCTTGTCCACCAGCAGCGGAATTGTGATTTGGCCAGATTTCATTTCTAGAGTAACATGTGCCTTCATATGAGACAGAGTTTGTTAGAAACTGATGCTGTGGAGTTTCCCTTGTGCTGGGCTTAGGCGGTATGCCGGGCTATGCCGCTGCGCTTTCAGTGCCGGCCATTTCAGCGGCACCTTGGGCGCACGTTCCCTTTAGCTGCACCGTGTTGGCCATGGCCAACAGGGCGCAGGGACCTGCACACCTGGATGGTGCTGTTGGTTTAAATATGTTGTCACCTGAAGCACCAGAAAATGCAGTGCTTTGGGTGACATTATATTTAAGCCAACACTAGCAGCACTTTGTGCACAAATATATTGCTACGTCCCACATGTCATGTTTGTGGGACACAGAAACTAATTTGTGCATGTAGTGTTCACTCACAGGGCAGTTTCATGCACTGAGGAGTTAGTATTTGCTTAAATATAATGTCACCCGGAGCACTGCATTTTTCGGTGCTTCAGGTGACAACCACATTATCCAAGTGGGCTGGTCCCTGCGCCCTGTAGGCAGTGGCCAACAGTGTGAACCGAAGAGGGAACCTGCGCCCAAGGTGCTGCGCCGAAATGGCCGGCAATGAAAGTGCTGTGCCGCAATGTTCGGCTTTGGGGCTTAGAGGCTTTAAGGGGAACGCACCAAACAATGCTGAAGTCTGTTGGTCCATATTTCCTTATGCAATTGGACACTTAAGGTGAAGGGGAAGCTTGATTTAATGCCTAAAACAGGCTGTTGGAATCAAAGTAATACCGGCAGCAACATGTTCTGGCACCCATGTTCAAACTTACTTGAACTGCATAGCCTCCTCTGCCTGGTGCCAGTGCTTTGGCTAAATATTTTTTAAAAGCTACAAAAGCTACATCTGGTTAGATATAGTGAGGGATGAGTAAATACAGTTAAAAAGACCAGACCACAAATCATATCCATTTGTGCATTAGCATGTGGCCCTGTGTGTTTAACCCACATGAAATGGTGGACCTATCCAGGATATCTTGTGTCCTCTTCTGGGAAGCTTTGATAACTGTATTGGGAGATCAGGATATACCTTCTGCAGTGGTGGGTAGGAGGTTGGAGCTTCAAAAGCGTATTCGCTACATGATGCAGAAGTCAGACCATGATGATAATTATGTTGAGAGGCTGATGAATATGTCATTCAACACTTCTGCCCCGCCACTGCCTCCAGACGGTAGGAACGAGAGGAGTACGTCATTCATGGCATTAGCCCCTTCCCTGCCTAATTATTGCAAGTTCGAGAGACAATACTCACTAAGGTAACCCTACCAGCCTTTTCCTGGAACCATTGAAGAAGAGATGAGTGTGCAAGCCCACGAAGACATGAACATGCTATAATTGAAGAGAACGAGAGCAAGTGACCTCACTGCCAGACTGACATACGTAGGCGCATGAGACACGAAGCAGATATGCTCTCACTATGAAGCTCCACCGACACTAGGTCAAAACTCGATTTTAGACAAGAAGAATATTAACTGCATTCAATAGACACTAGAAAAATATCATTATCAAAAACGCAAGGCGCATAAGAATACACATAAATCTTGTTTAACGCAGAAGTGTAAAAGCAGCAAGTGGCCATTTTGGAGAAAATGGACAGCACAGCCACGTTACAGTGAATGGAGAATCCAAGGAAGCCTCAAAGCCGCAGAGAAATTCGGTTTGCTGAAGTAGCTGAAACAAAGACTTATGAAATTCTCGCAATTAGAGGGCAATCGACAACAAAAAACTGCAGATTCTGTGAAAACAAGGACATCATTGAGACCACGAGACATCTCCTGCTGTCATGTCCAGGTATTGACAGTATCAGAGCACCATTTTTGAAAAACCATTTCTCCTCCTCACACATCTTCGATGAAGACCTTTGGTGGGTGCGTTTGATCGGAGGCGAAAAGACTACCTGGTGACAGTGACAGCGAAAATCATGGAGCAGGTTTTGCTTAATAAAAGACGAGAGCCATGAAGCGCCTAAATAAGAAAGCTATTTGCTATGAGTTTCGCTACTTTCGAGGAGAGCTTTAAAACCAAAACGGGAAATAGGCTTTTAGACTTAAGAATTGCATGCTTTTCTACTTCAAAAATCTTGTAAAAATCACAATAGTGATTAAATCAAGAATAATAAACATTTTTTTAAAAAAACTAAGACTTATGCAGGCCAGGCAGTGGCTACGCAGCCCGCCTCCTCCCTTCCAGGGTTATTGCAGAAAAGGGAGAAAGGGTCGGCCAGCCATAAAGCAGGACAGAAGACAACAAGTCCCAAGCACAAGACTTATTTCTCTCAGATTAAGTAAAAGAACAAACAACTTCCGAATGCCAGGTGCTGGCCAATTAAAAGCTTGAAATTGTAGCAAGAATAGACCAACCAACTCTCTACAGGCTGAAGCGGGTCCTAGCACCCATATTAAAAGGAGTTACATTCATGTTAAGAGCCAAGCAAAATAATAAAACGTGGTCTCCTCATACGTGAGTCACGATTACAGAACAGTGTCCATGCATTAGCGCCAGACACTGATGTGCACCTGCCTCCACTCTCTAAAAGTTCTCAGAACAGAAATGCCAAACAAAGCCACGTTCAAAGTTAAAAGGCCCTTGCTTGTGGCTTAACGAATCAGGGATGGCATCTCAGTTAATTGGAGAAAGCGTCCCCTTGGTGTCTCTTCCCCTACCTCTATATTTTGCTCATGTGCTGATAACCTGCCAAATGTCCAAGGTTGGTGAAGCCAGTACCAATCAATCATTGCTCTCAAATAGTGCTGTCTCGCAACTATTGCATAAGCCAATGATTTTTTATGGCATTTATGTGGTTCTCACCTTATCACTTTAGGGGTGGTCCGAGGTGGGTCCACACGAGTTGTATAACCAATGAAAACACTGACCAGTATAGGTTCTATATGTAGATAATTTTCCACCACCAATACCACCTTCCCGTAGGTTTTTGTAAATGCAACGTCAATTATGACATATTTCTTTATTATAAGCTGATGTTCGACATGAAAATCGTTGAGAGCGTGGAGACGTCTAGACTACTGTCTCTGTTTTATGCTGATTATTAATAAAAACATGCCTTCATCAATTCCCTTAACTCTTCCGTTATTGGGCCTGAGATTTCTTGGCCTGTCTGTTCCGCTTAAAACGGGGGATTTTCAGCCGCTCCATTACAATTTCTGGAGTCCTTTTGATCTGAGTTAGCCAGGGGAGAGAGGGAATTGCAGCACAGCTGTAGAATGACCTGCACACTGGAGAAGGAGCCCACCATCTTGAATATGCCCAAGCCCCACTTATTTCCTCAGGCTCCCCTAACTTTCTGCAGACAACGCACTCTGGGAGATGCCATCACATGGAATAAACCTTGTTGCAGCTGCCAGGATTGGCTGCCTAACGGAAGGCTTGAAGTAGACCAATCTGCTGTGGGACAGTTAAGGGAGGAGACCCTCCCCCTTCACTGAATCATCTTTGAGATACCTTTTGAGGAAGCATCTTTAAGAATCACCCTGAAGAATGATCTTGGAACCGTCATGGAACACCTTCAGGAATATTTCACTGGAATTTTGTTGGGGTAAAGGCTGCCCAAAGTCATATCCACTGTGTGAAGACAATGACACCATGGAGGGTGCTGGCTCCCTCCCTAACTGCTTCTAGGCAACATTTTAAGTGATTGGCTGGATGAAAGCCTCACTGCTGCTGGGCACTGGTACCCAGGACACTTCTTGCTGCAGTGGCAGCCCTGTAAGTGTCCCTGGTAACCTTGCTTTCTGGGAAGGGCAAAATATGGACTTACCTTTCCTTAGGGACTGAGTGAAGGGCCCATCAGCAACCAAAGGACCAAAGGAAGCTGTCTTTGGCTCACCTTGAAACTACAAACTTCTTTGAGCTGCTTCGAGTGCTCTGAATTCCTGAGAGCTGCTGCAAACACTCAATGGAGCTACCCTAAATACTCTCTCAATATTTTGCTGATTTGAGTAACTTAAAGCTACGCTCACCCAAACATCACCTTCCTGCCCCAAGCTTATTCAAGCCAGAAGGGGTTGGCAATTGTCGAGCCGCACTCCTTTGTTGGATCGAGTTGAGCAGCTAGTGCCGTTGAAGCCGCATCCCTGCTTTCCTCACATCGAAACCCTGTTGAGCCTTCAAGCTACCCGACTCCAATATCGGCCGCCTAGCCCAAGCTTCTTTGAACCACAGCATTTGTCCCTTGTCGAACCACACTGCATTGTTGAATCCTGTCGAACCAGCTCACCAAACTCAAACCCGACTCAATGCACAAGAGAGCGTCCAGAAACGTAACTCAATGCTGTGGAAAGCCTGAGAGAAGATAAAAAGGGATGCACCAGCGCCTCTGGCCCACTGGCTTTGTTCTTTGGATAGTAGACACCATTTTATGTCTTAAAGACACATTGTTGAACTTTTCTTCACTTTCTACAAGACTATTTACCAGCAGACGCCTGTTCTTCAATACCCAGTGTGCCCCTTTCTCCCAAAGTCTGCATTCTCTGTGTATCTCACTACAGGAGTGGGGTTTTAGTGTTTTAAGTCAATCTTTTTGCTTAATTAAACTCTTACATTATATAGAGCCTTGATTGGACATTTGTTTTATTTTGGCACTTAACATAATATTGTTGTTTTTGATGTAGACAAACTGGCTCACACCCACCTGAAGAGTTATAGCCTGCACTCAGCTCTCGCTGCCTTATGTGGCAAAGGAGGTATACCATTCATGCTATGCCCGTTCCAGCTTTATGATTGAGACCTCTGCGGTTCTAGTAGAAGTGTGGCGCTGAGGAAGAGCTCAGAAGTTCTACTCATCCCTGTACTCATGCGCGTCAGTAATCATGTCACCAATGCCAGGAGAGTGAAGCCTGCAGAAGAATCGATAAATTGTAATGTATGCCCATGTTATCCTGGACTCGGCTAAGGCAAAACCTTGCACAATAGCAGCATGGTTTCCATCTGGTGCCACACCGTAGATAGTGGAGAGGTGCAGTTAGTTTCTTTTTAGTGGTGAGTCAGTGAAGTGAGGGGTCTTGTATAGGGGCAAAAGGCACATGTAAATACTGATAAATAAGCTATAGCAATTGGTAAGAGTTAAGAGAAGAATACCAATGTATTGTAAATCTGCCAGAGGAAGCCCTTCTGCTGCAGTGTCCCTAACATGAATGGCATGTATGAAGATAACATTGCATAGGGACAATGGCCCTCATTACGGGGGTGGAGGTAAAACCCGCTGGTAGGCGGTGGGTTACCATCAACCCTGTAACACTGTTTCCACCGTCTGACTTACTGGTGCCACCGGGATATTATGGCAGGCGGCCAAAACGGTAAATCCCCAGTCCCATAGGGCTCCACGGGAATGGGGTCACTGAAGCACTGGCACCATTGGTAATGGTGCTGGTGCTTCAGTGAAAACACTGCCGGCAGGGGCCTGAACTCGCGGCAAGTCAGGTCAGGCTTGCCAGGAGTTCCGTCCCCCTGCCGGCAGACTCGTAGTTTCACGGACCAGAAAGGGTGCTGGTACGTTGCTATCGGCACCCTTGTTTCCAGACTGCCAAACATGTAATGAGGTCCATTGTTTGCAAGGTAAGGGCAAGCTCAGCTGTATCAAAAGGTAACTGTGAGACAGACTACCAGAGTAGAATTTTTTTTTTAAATTAAATCTTACATTTATACGTTACTCAAGTTTATTAGAAAATAATTAAAACTTCTACAATCAAGTATTATAAAGAAAAATATCAAAGTTTATCATATCGACTCTCGTGGCTCAATGTCCAACCAAAAGCGGATAATGGCCGTTATCATCATTTTATTGTTGCCAGTACTATGAGTGACCAGCGGTCTTCAGGGTCCAGGATTTTAGTTGTCTTCAGGCATAGTTGTGCGATTGCAATGCGCTTGTCTGCAAGTGCGGTGCATTCCATCAGAAAATGTTGGAGAGTTTCGATGGTTTCAAATTGCTTACAAAATCTACAGGTTTGGACGCGAGTTATAAGTTGTGTGTTGTTAACGGATTGAGATTGTGATCCAATGATTTCCTGGGTCGGAAGTATATTGAGTATAAGACGCAAAAAAAGGTTGCGATCACACGATCTGGGAAGAGATTCAGGTAGGGTGGCAATTCGTTCAGGGCTCTAACATCGCCTGTACAGTTCAGCATTAGTTTGTACTTATTTTTTTCGCTTTGTGTTCTTATCCAATCCAGTCTTGCAATTTGAACTTTTGCACGTTGTCGTCTATTAAGCAAGGTGTCCATGGATATGTCACTTACTATTCGTTGGGCGTTAATGTAGTCTTTCCATTTGATCAGTGCTGTGGCTCTGATGTTACCTGGACTAGGTCGCAAAATGTCCCATACTGGGATCAGGTCGTTGTTAAGTAATTTCCCGAGCGAATTGAGTTGTTTCCATCTTATTATTGAATGCAGGGATTGCAGGATGCGTTCGAATCTAATGCATGAGGATGGAACAGAATTCGGGAGGGCTAGCACCTTTGTCAGAAGATTCGTTCTAGTTTGTCCCATATGTCTGCCTGTAGATTGATCATAGCCTCATCACCTTATGTCAGGATTGGTGTCTCTTTCTGTTTGTAGAATAAGATGTTTCAGTGAGTATTTTCCGAATTTTTTATGTAGTATCAGGCCTTGTCGTGCTAGTGTTCTAACTTTAGTTTTCAGATGGTCTGACCAAGATTGCTCAACTTGAGATTTGTTAATCCAAACCCCCAAGTACTTGATCGTTTGAACTTGGTCGATTTTTTCTTTGTTCAGGTAGAAGGATGGCATTTTGGCTGGTGGACCCATGGAACGGGCTAGGGTCATGACTTGAGTTTAACATTTATTTCCAATTCATTGGTATTCATGTACACCTCAATATTGTTCAGCGCTGTTTGAAGCCCTCTAGGGGTTTTGGCGAAAATGACGATGTCATCAGCATAAAGAATTGATGTAACTGATGTGGAATTTAATTTCGGTGGGCTTGTTAAGGGAGAAGCCACTGATTCTTCAAAGTCTGAGGTGAACAAGTTGTACAAGGCGGCAGCGAGCGGGCAGCCTTGTTTCAGCCAGTGCCAAGTTTTTATTGGATGCGTTACCAGGCCAATCTTACTCAGACGAATCTGAACTTCGGTGTTCGAATAGAGGAGTTTTTTGCGTCCCAAAGCATCTTTCGGTTAATTTAATCGATGTAAGTCGATAAACACAGCATACGTCTGGGTTTTTGATCTAATTGTTTCATGCTTAAGCAAGTTCAGATTAAGAGATTTGTAGTTGTTCCAACTTGCTTGACGAACCCTGTTTGCCTGATGGCTTGTCTCTTTGCTTATACCGCCCAAGTGTTTAATTTGGAGAGCAGAATATTTGGAAATATTTTTCCCAGAGGACATAGGAGCACGATTGGCCGGTAATTCAAGGGATTTTCTGTCGAACCTTGCTTATAGATTGGAATTAGGACAGCTTTTTGCCATGAACATGGTATGCGATTTGTTCTGTTTATCAGTTCCAAGAGTTGTGTGAACAAGGCTGCCCATATGTCAGGGTCCTTTTTAGATAATTAGATAACCCATCTGGCCCGGGTGCTTGTGTCAAGTTCAGTTTGCGTATGGCATCACTTATGTCAGATGGAGCGCAATCAAGTGACCAGTTGGCTTCGACAGTGGGTGTCTCCTCCATACTCACAGATGGCCGTTGCTGATAAAGTTGTTGGAAGTGAGTTGTTCAACTGGCTTCTGATACCTCAGAGATCATAATGTCTGATGAAGATGTTTGTTGATTTAACTGTTTCCATAGATCTCTGGTGTTCCTTGCACCCATTGCACTCAGCATGGTTTCAGCATCGTTTTGTTCAAGGGTCATCTTTGCAGTTTTTAACCAATTTTTTTATTTTTGTTTGGCTTTTTTGATATTAGATTGTTGTTCCGACCAAGGTTCTTTTTTTATTTGTTTTAGCTGCTTCCTAAGATCTTTCTTCTTTGCGGCTATTAAATGGCTATAAGAATGCAGATGATCATTTTTCAGAGCCTTTATTGGGGCTGGTCCCTGTTGGAAATTGTGCAGGATCCATTCATAGTTTAGCTTACCTTCATCTGCCATCTTTGTATGCATAAAGGTGGCAGGAAGCTGCTTTATTTGATCTCAGGTTATTTTCAACCTCGTGGCAGCAATGTTTGTTTCTAGATCTGGTACATTAATCCGGGTTGGATTCTGTCTTATAGTCGACCATGCTCGGATCAAGATACAGTGATCACTATCCTCCATGTAAATGTTGTCGGCTCGTTGTATCAGTGCTTTTATGGACTCTGAGCGATATATGTAGTCAATTATCCCCATGCTCAGCCCACGTGATCATGTCAACATCAGGATCTTAGTTGTTTCATCAATGGCGTCGAGTCGTGTCATGTTTCTGTAACGCATCTCTTTAGACCATCTTTGGGCGCGCTGTTCTAGTCTGTGTTCATCGAGCTCTTGACCATGTTTGGAGTAGAAATTAATGTTAAGGTCACCACATATAATGAAAGCAATACCCGGATAATTGGTTGCGGCTTCATCCATTGCAGTTAAGAATGCATCGATGAAAGTATCTTCTTGTATTTTTTGAGGATTCCAGTACGTATTCAGGATTCCCAAATACTGTTTCTAGAAGCTCATTGGACGGTTGCAGTCGCCACTACTGGGGGTCGAATCTTGCAGTAATATTGCTGTTGGAATCCATGGATTGATATTCTGGCTGTCAATTACTTTTAGTTGTGCACCCATCTTGATTAAGATAAGAGATCCTGCAGATGGCCGTCCTTTCTGTCTGCAAATGGCTGGGTTCATATATGTGGTGAATCCATCACACACCGGTCTTTGGTGCAACCATGTCTCTTGTAGAGATATCACATCGGCATTTGTTAGATCTGGTCTGCAAGTCTGATATAAATGTGTGTTGCCGCAGGTGTTCCATGAGCATACAGTCAAGGTGCAAGTTGCTTGAGTGGTTCGCTGCTAATACTTTCCATGAAAGCTAGAATTTGATGTTGTTCGCGAGTTGCTCATCTCCCGCCAAAACAGTTGACAATCTTTCTGCAAATATGATTTGTCATGTCGGTATTCTTGGATGGAGGAGCACGATATCTTTTTTTCGAGATTGAGTGTTGTGCTTGCTGAATAAGTGCTAGCAGATGTACTTATTGCTGAGTACATTGTTGTATTACTCATGTCATCTGTATTGTTAGTGGGTACTTCAGTTTCCGCATCAGTATTCAGTTCTATGACTTTGAGATTAAATCCCAGGACGTGGAAGTACTCTGTTTGGGCTATAATCAGATGTAATGTCTTGTGCTACAGTCGATCCAAATATGATCTAGTCTGCTAGAGTCTATAAATTCAATCAATTGGATGTCTTTTGTTGTAACTGCCCTTAGCACGGGGATTGCATGTAGCAGTCGTAGGGTATTTGTTCTATTAAGGATCAAGATATCACCACAGCCGCTCACTCTTTCCAGCTTTTTCCTATTGCGTGAATGTGACTTTCTCGGGTCTATGAATTGTGGGAGCTTCAATGGTGCAGAAGCTGGTTGGTGGTCAATCGTGTTGTCTAAGGGCATCTCCGATATGACAGTTCCATCCAAGTTCATTCCAATTATAGAACTAATGCTGTCATGGTCAACAAAGTTATCGCCGTTAGGATGTATTGCAGAATGTTGCTCAGAGTAAGTTTGTTCATAGCAATCAATTGTTATTTGGGAGGACGCATTTAGCTGTGGATCCTCTTGTGCAAAGGATCGGTCATTGATCTTCGAGTAGGTGGATAAGTTCATTAGTAGGTCTATTGTGGCCATATCTATTTTGTCTGGTTTGTTCTCAGGAATGTTCTTCGTTTGTTGGCTCAGTTTTGGATTATTCTGTCCTTCTTTGAGTCTATCCATAGACTTGTTTTCCTCATTTAGGGGGGCCGTACTAGTCGGATGGTCTGTTGAGCTGGCGGTATGGTTAGGTTCCGAAGGAAGGCTCTAAAGCCCTTTTGTTGTTTTTTTATTTGCTTCTTCGGTTTCGGTGCTGCCGGCTTGAGTTGCTGATGCTGGTGGGTTTGATCGAAAATACTGTATGGGTCTTTAGTTTTGGGCACGTTTTTGTGGTTGGGGGGGGACTTTGGGAGTTGGTGAAGACCTTTGGTCACACTCTGATCAGAAGTTAAATCAATCAAAAAAGTTTCTGCAGTGTCTGAGGTCATCGTGGCTGTAGGGTTCACATTGTCGGTGTTAATCGGATGGAATTCCGGGTGAGCGGTTTGTGCTGCCATGTCGTTGGTGCGAGGCGGTAGGGTCGGCTGGTTGTATTGCTTACATTGAGATCCTGTTGCATTACTCATGTTTGCGCGCATAAGTTCAAGCAGTGCATCTGTGATATGTGCTTTTTGTGCCCTGTCCTTCCGTGCTATGTCAGCTAGCCGTCGTTGCCACACTGCACTGACTTTAGGCTTCTGCTTGTATCCAGGCTTCTAGTTTGAGCATCAAGACTTCATGGATTTTCTGCTTGGGTAGATTGAGGCCAAGATTGTTGCTTGGTCTCTGGCGGCTTCGACTTGCGCTTCTTGCAATTTCATGTAGGGTATTAGGACTTGTGTGGAAACTGCAATTAACATGTTCTGAAGGTCCACCATTGTGGTGGCAATCGATTCCTGATGTGCAGGTCCTGAAGGTGGGCAAGGGGATTTTCGAGCTTGTCGGGGAATAGCCTTGGTCATGAGCTCAGAGGTTTGTGGGGATGAACAAGTGGGTGTTCAAGTTTGAAACGGCATGCTTGTTGTAGGGTATACCTGTGGGATTGTTGAGTCATGAAAGGATACTTCATGGGGCCTTTGTGACTGGTCAAGGATATTTCTTGTTGCCCTCCTTTTGTTCTCTTGTAGCTCCATTAGTGCTACGTTCTCGGTTAATTCAAGGGAGAGTCTTTGAAGGTGTTGTTTTGAGGCCAGCGGTGGCAGACCATCATGGAGTTCTGATTTGGTTCTTCGTTCATGGAGGGATTTCCATCTTAATTTGGCGAGCCTGCTTCGATCTTTTTGGCCTGGCGCCTGAGTGCGGCCCATCTGTAAGTGATTGTGTATCAGATGGCCTGGGATGGATAAGTTCTGGGGTCGATTGAGAGGAGACATCAACCACTCCATTATTCATGCAGGGGAAAGATTTTTTGCTAGGGATAGGATTTCTCTTTCGTGGTTATGATTTGATCTGTAAGGAAGTCTATGTCTGGGTAAGGCACGTTAGATTCCTTACTTGATGGTTATCTCGCTATCTGTTTTGCATGCCTTTATGTTGTGCGCCTGCTGATCAATTAGGTTGTGATTGGAATTAGCAGGTTGATCAGGGTTTGCATCAGGCCGGTTGTTGACCATTGAAGGCTTATCTTTACTGGATGTGTAGGTTTTATCCTGGTCATCTAAGTCATTATCCACCATTCCCTCCTGGGGCATGGTTACTGAGGTGTTCTTGGGAAGTAAGACCACCTTGCTTGTGATTGGTCTGTTGGAAGGAGGAGCTTGTTTTATGGTTGAATCGGGGTGGTCTGTTAAATTGGAGATGTCAACATTTCCTTGTGGATATGTTGAACCAGATTGAAGCTGGGCCCAGGTCCGATGTCTCGTTTGTGGGCCATAAGATATAACGTCTTGCAGGATTCCCTGCATATCAGCCTCTTCGGTTTACTCAGTTCCCAGAGGGGAGGTGGTTAAGTGGTGAGGAATTGGCCAGGCAGGGAGCGCTGTCATGCGATTTGCTGAGGAGAACAAGTTTCGGGACTGATTGTGGCTCTTGCCAAGAACCCACTGTAGGTTGTGCAATGCGACGGGGGGGTAGTTGTTGTTGCCTAGTTGTTAGTCAATTCGAGTCAGGCAGACTTTACGTTCCACAGGTTTCAAATGTAGAATTGTTTGAGGCAGAGGAGATGACTGGTATGATTTGCAACAACGGGACAGGCACGGTATGTTCCTGTCGTCCTATCATGCACTTTGAAGCCTCGTTTGGCCAGGATCGAAAGCAGGTGGCGGGAGGGAGGATTCAGAACGACTGTGCGGGTCAAAGGAGGAGTTCCCGCAGTTCCCACACGGCCGATTCACAATGGTTGAGAGTATCAAGAGCAGGCGGGGGGAGGGAGGATGACCGTTTGTGTATCGTTGGCAGCGCCGCAATAGAGGTATGGCTCAGTGGCTGGAGGGTTTTATGTCACATGAAGAGTCTCCACACCGCGTTGCAAAATGTGTCTATATAAGAGTTGGAACTTATTCAAAAGAGTCAAAGCGTGTTGAGTTTTATGGTAGTGCTGCCGCGTTGGTCAAAGGAGGATCCCGCAGTCTCCACGCGGCGGTTTCGCTTTAATGCAGTCGTGAAGTTGCGTGGAGAAGGGGGTTTACCTGTTTGAGGCTGTGAGTGCTATGTCCCCGTTTCTCCACCACTTATTGTTCGTAGGGGCTGCTTTCCGATGCTGCAGGTTCTCTCTTCCTTAGATTCCCAGGACTTGCAGGGACTCCAGATACTCAGCACCGACTCCGCTCCGTGGGTCAAGGTGCTTAAGAGTCCTGGAACCGCCTTCCTGGCAAAAATAAATAAATACATTTAAAAAATGGAAAGAGGACTTCACCAAATCCAAATCTGAGAAAAGGAGCAAACAGGGTCCGCACACCACGCCGCTCCAGAGACTCTGCACCGACTCCGCTCCGCGGGTCGAGGTGCTTAAGAGTCCTGGAACCTGGAACCGTCTTCCTGGCAACAAAAACATTTAAAAAAAATTAAATACTAAAAAATGGAAAGAGGACTTCACCAAATCCAAATCCGAGGAAAGGAGCAAACAGGGTCCGGACACCACGCCACTCCAGAGACTCTGCACTGACTCCGCTCCGCGGGTCGAGGTGCTTAAGAGTCCTGGAACCTGGAACCACCCTCCTGGTAAAAAAAAAATTAAAAAAAAAATGGAAAGAGGACTTCACCAAATCCAAATCCAGGGAAAGGAGCAAAAAGGGTCCGCACACCACGCCACTCCAGAGACTCTGCGCCGACTCCAGAGTAGAATTGTCTGGCTGCGTATTGTTCAACATAACATAAGTAGAGTTTCGTTTTGTGACCAGCCCAACATTTCTTTACTTTGCATGGAATCTGCGTCGAAGATTATAGGTTTAAGGGTGCACAACTCTGGTCATTGTGTGGCACAAATACATCCACCATCCGTCATTGACGGGCCCGTTGTAAGCATGCTCCCCATTCACGTTGAGTCCTATGGTGGCTCAAATGGGAATGGGGATGGTCCGGGTTCTCTGAATCCAAGGTCGGAATGGCCAATGGCCCAGTATTTCCCCATCCGGAAACCGGACCCGGACCAGAGTTTGGAGGCAGCCATGCCCTTGTTAAGGGCATGGCTGCCTCCAGGCTCGCAATGAGGCCCAATGTCTACTAAATAGCTCCTGTATGAATCCTTTCCATCCACAGGACAAATTCTACAGCAGAAGAGTACTTGCGCCACAATGCAGCTATTATCAGCATCAAATGTCCTTGTGGTTGAAACCAGTCCCTTGTGTGGGTTTCAGCGTTGGTAGTTTCCCACACCATACAATGTCGTATTCCTGGTATTTTACCAGTTTGGGGTGGCTTTTAGCCTGCGTTGTATCGTTAACCTTAGCTTCAGGCAGGAGATTGTGTCCCCGCAAACATTGTAATGATTTAATTTTGCTGCGATTGTTAGGTGTTGCATGAACCAACCGTGCTAAGGTGTGTGCATGAGAAAGGTTACTGATAAAATCATTAATGAAATACAATATGTCCTCCCCCTCCCGCCCCAAAGATGAAAGAATGAATGTAAGTCAAAGCAAGCATACAGAATCCCACCTGGCCAAGATAGATAACCCTGGTGTGGCATAGCCAGCCATCACCAGTGACAGCAGCTGAGGCTTTAAGTTAGTTCGCTAGTAAAGCCCCCTATGAACAGTCACATTAATTTCCAAATGTGTTGAGCTTTTTGTTTTTAAATAACAGCCGTTAGAGACCACCACCGGGTTAGGCAAGAGCCAAGTCACCATGTGCAAACTGCATCTTTTCCACATGGGTTCGACTCCCAGTCCAGTGCAGCAAGAAGCACTATATAAATCACCAATAATAATAACAGTGCAGAACTTTATAAAGTTTGACCTTCAGCAATGCGGGTAATCATTTCAAGGTCATATTGCTGGTGTCTGAATGTGTTGGTAAACATTCTGGCAACATCACTTTCCTTTTTAATTTGGGCTACTAGGTGGCGCTTAGGTGCCACCTATGAGCCAAAACTATTGCATTGGAGTACAGGTAAGAGGGAGATGACCTGTGAGGAGGAACACACAGCTTGTGGGTGTGGTTTTGGGTATTCATATACCCATTGACTGCCCATGCAGTAATATATGTTGTTCTGTTTTTTTAGATATTTTGAGACATTGCACATTTGATTGTGTAACATCCTGTATTTGTGAATATTGTGTCCTGAAGGAAGCCTTACATACACGACTAACCAATACAAAAAATAAGGAGAAGTCGGTGTGGGATCAAAAAATACTAAGGCTGGAAACGTATTATGCACGTCGACACAAAGATAGTGGGGACGTTTTTGAGCAAAACAAGATCAGGCTATTTCGAAGTCACCCATTGTGTTAGTAACACCACTACTGTTGATTTTCAAGTATTTTGTGAACACAACACATGTCTCTTTTATTTGTGTGTTTTTTATGTATAATGAGTTTTGGAAATATGACCAAATGGTCTGTTTTATCAGAAAATATAATAAATTGATTAATTATTTGTGCTAAAATTGAGCCTACCATCTCTTTATATTTGTTAAAAGATTGATGGTCTGTGAATACATGTTTTTGGTGTGAGCCCCAGGTGTGTAACCTCCGGTGAGGATATGAAAAGGTAGTTTGTTGGTAACCTCTCTTGTTCTTCCCTGTTAAAAACAAGCAACGGCAACAGTTATTGCTTGAGGTACTTGGTAGGCTTTTGCAAGGTACTGCCTTTATAGTCAGTCCCAGGTAATCACTCTATTTTCCAGCAGTTGTGATCTTACGGCCAGGTGGTAACACTATGCCAGTGAATAGCAAATGCCTATCCCATGCCAACACAAAAGCCCAGACTGTTGGCTTTGCCATTGCTTGTTTACAGGTTGGTAGTCACCCTCCCTTTGCTCCCCAATATATGGGCGTAAAGCAGGAATGCCGTGAGCAGTGTTTTCACCAGCGGCTATCAGCCGCTGGCATTATGACCCAACTTGGGTAATCAATAACAAGGCACAACGGTGTCTTTTGTGGTAATACTCCACCATACAAGTGTAAGGTGTAACTGACCCTGAAGTGAAACTGAAGGATCTATAGTAGCACCTGTGAGGAATAGGGGAACTGGTCATACACCTTACCGTGCAAAAGTAATCATTCGGCCTTCCGGCAGGAGTGGGGGGGAGAATTAGAGAAGAAAACAAAACAACACTTGGGCTTCTTGTTTGCAAATAAGTGCCTCCAGTGGGAGAGAGATAATTGGGACAGCTCCCAGAAGCCTTACTACCTGTAAAGAAAACACAATGGGACTCATTACAAGGATGGCGCTAAGGCAACAACGGTGCCGGTAGCGATACCGGCACTGTTGCTACCGTACCGATATACTACGAGTTCTGCTTGCGGGTGCCCTTGCAGCCAGCAGGTCTGACCTGGTTGCCGTATCAGCACCCGCAAGCAGAACAGTACTGTAGCACTGGTACCGTTATTAACGGTACCAGTGTTACCAACCTCGTAATGAGGCCCAATGTCCTTTCCATGGACAGGTTAAACATTATGTTCTCTAGAGTTGAAATAATGTCAATGCACACAAATGAATTTATCGCCCTTGTGATAGGGTGGCTTTTTTAAATTTAAATATTAAACACAGCAAACATATATGTAACCATCTGAACAATGGCTGAATCAAAATTCATATCACATATATGACTGGGCGAAAAACATGCTTTCTGTTGAAATCCAACCAATATAACTTCGGAATCAGTGTAAAACTTTCTCTGTATATAAATATTAAATAATGAACTATAATAGCACCAATGGACAATGCGACAGAACCATGGAAGCATAAATAGAATACCTCACCTCTGTATTTGATTCATAGTTGGACATCACTATTAGCCATGGTACCCCCTCTGCAACATATGAAGTACCAGATCATGACCTACGACATCCCATTTCATCAGATGATACCCCTGTGGTGAATCTGAGACACACCTATGCAGGTGTAGAATACAATGCCCCAATTTTATACAAGCTTATACTTGCATCATCAGAGAAGGAGGAAAAAACAAACAAATGTCAAAACCCCTCAGCAGTCCCGGGGAAATGATCAATGACCCACTAGTGGCTGCAGTCTACCACAAACAAACCAGTGTCGCAAGCTAACAAAAACAGGGAAAGAAACTAAAATGCAGGCAGATATAAAACAGGGGGAAAGGGAAACAAACACTTGTAGTAGACAAATGCAATAGCCTACCTCAGGCCCCACTTGACTCCGTAAGGAAACCCTGAGTCAACATATGCACAGAAAGTATACAATCCCCATAGAGTGTGGTGCTAGAGATGGCGATTATCTTTGCATATGTTGGAGCGGTACAGTGCAAGTGATAATTATGAATATGCCAGAGTGTGTTTTTTTTCCCCTTTGTGCCTGAACGGAATGAAAATCCCTAAATGTGAACAGAGAGGAGCTGTCACGCATTCCACTCCCTCTGGGGATCCCATTCCTCATCCCCGTGCCCCGAACACCCCTCGCCCTCTTGCCCGGTTCCGGGACTCACAGGTTCTCTCTTCGCCCCAGTTGCCACGGCGCTGACTGCCACAAAGCTTGGGTCGGCATGCTCTTTGCCCGCAGAGACGTCTGCCCCTTGGCGTCTTCCGTGGCGGCTGCTAGACCGACTTCTTCCGCGTCACATGACCGCCGCCTTTCGCTCATGTGTTTCTGGACTACACTCACGTGATGCGCTCGCGGGTCATGTGACCGGGAGGAAATAGCAGCGCCAGTATTTAAACGGCTCTGTTGCGGTGCTTCGGTGCTTCACAGCTGTTTCTTCGGATTCCTGTACGGGGCTACACACCTTTTGTTTACCCCCTTTTTGGATCTTGACCTCGGATTTGTTTCACGGACTGGCAACGGATAACCCTTGGCTTTGGTACTTTCTTTTGGATCATTGTTACGACCACGGACTGCTTCACGGACTCCTACTACGTTCCGCCCTTCTTGTGCGGATTCTGGCATCAGGTGGGCCTGGCACTTGCAACCTTGCTGGGATACTTACATACTGAAAGAACTGCCTTGCTGGGTCTCGGAACCTCCCCCATAGGTACAACCACCACTCCACAGACACCTTTTGGTAAGACCATTCCACTTACTTGTTGATTGGTTGTTGATTCTGTTTTGGCTTGACACTTAACCGGTGTTTCCTTTACAGTGGTTCGGGGTTCCACGAGTACCGCAGTTCCGGAAAGAACATCTCCCACCTGTGGCCTCAAACGCGGCACAGAGAGTGACTTTGATTCTCTCTGTGCGGCACTTGTGGACAGAGGACTCTTTGGCTACACGACAGTCAAGACACAACAGACTGTGAAGCCATCCTGTCGTGTAGCTATGGATGGAGCTGTGGATGACCCCTTGACCACTATGGTTCAGGCCATAACCGTGTTACGTGCGGACATGGCCGCAGCAAATAAAGCCATTCACCAACGCTTGGATACCATCCAGAGTGCTAGACATCCTCTACCCTCAGATACTGAATTTGGGGATACCCCACCAGGCCCCCCGCCCATCCAACCTCCCGTTCCACCCATTCCTAATCCCATCCCTGTAGTACTGCCCTTTCCTTTTCCTTTGGCTGCCCCTGAGAGGTATGATGGGGATCCCGGCAAGTTCAGAACCTTCTTGAATCAATGCAAATTGCATTTTTTGTGTAGACCCATGGCTTTTCCAGACTCCACCTCTAGGGCAGCCTTTACTCTTTCTCATTTAGCAGGCACTGCTGCTGCCTGGGCCAATCCACTCCTGGAAAACGACCACCCAGCCCTTTACGACTTTGATTTGTTGGTCACTGAGATGTCCCGAGTGTTCGATACACGCCATAAAGTCCAGTCCCGAGACCTGGAACTCCTGGACCTGGGGCAGGGTAGGGGGTCTTTGATCGAATACATTACTAAGTTCAATCAGCTTGCAGCCGAGACTTCCTGGCCTGAATCCAAAAAAGCTGTTGTGTATTATCGCGGCTTAAATAACGCCATGAAGGATGCCCTTGCGGTTGTTCCCTCCTTACCGACCTCTTACCATGATCTAGTCGATTTAACTCTGCAATTGGACGCCAGACGTTCTGAACGTAGGGCTGAGGCCAGTTTCCTGCACACCACCGCCCCATTTCCTTCCACCTCGGCCCCCTCAAACACCAGTTCCGAACCCATGCAAATCGGGGGCATCAGGAGCCCGATCACACCCATAGAAAGGGAACGTAGGAGGGTGGACAATACTTGCTATTATTGTGGTCTACCTGGCCATTACGTGAAGGAGTGTCCCCGTCGCCCCAAGCTAAAACCATCGGGTTTTCGGAGTGCTCGACCCTAAACTCGGGGACCGGGTTGAGCGCTCCTTTTCCTACCCCGAACCCTGTGTTTGCTTTCGGCCGCATCAGACCCATTTATGTGCAGGCCATTCTACAACTAACACCTGATATCTCACACCCAGTTATGATTATCATAGATTCTGGGGCTACAGGTAATTATATGGACATCACACTGGCCCAAACCCTGAACCGACCTCTTCTAGCCAAAACCCGGCCGGAACCAGTACAGGCAGTGGATGGGACTGCTCTGGTTTCCGGACCAATCAAACAGCTGACCGCCCCGATGCTCTTGACCATACAGGCTATACACAGGGAGACCCTGAGTTTCGATCTCATCTCAATGCCCCAGTTCGGTGTAATATTGGGAATACCTTGGCTACGGGAGCACAACCCCTTAACTGACTGGAAAGAGGGTTTGGTGCATTTCGAATCCGATCTCTGTCAACATTTCTGTCTAACCGCAGCCACCACTATTGAGACACCCGCTCAAGCATTGGGGGTCATGGCTCAATTATCTCTAGAGGATCCCGTTGTCCCCTCCACAGAACACCACACGGTTGGACTGGTCTCCACACTCATTCCGGCCCAATACCAAGACTATCTAGAAGTGTTCGACCATGGTTCATCAGAAGTTTTACCGCCACATCGCCCGTACGACTGCCTGATAGATCTGGTTCCGGACAGCACCATCCCCACAGGTCATATCTACTCCTCGTCTCCTACTGAAGATCTAGCCCTCAAGAGTAAATTCAAAAGTCCCTCCGTCTGGGCCAGATACGTCCTTCTACATCCCCGGCGGCGAGTCCCATTTTCTTTGTCCCCAAGAAGGAGGGTGACTTATGGCCTTGTGTGGACTACCGCAGACTCAATTCCATCACCAAGAAAGACCGCTACCCCATTCCACTAATCACGCCCCTCTTGGACCGTCTCACACATGCCACGGTCTTTACTAAATTAGACTTCCGTGGTGCCTACAATCTGGTTTGTGTGCGTTCCAGGGACGAATGGAAGACCACTTTTTGTACTCGCTATGGCTTGTATGAGTACACGGTCATGCCGTTCGGTTTGTGCAACGCTCCGGCCACGTTCCAGAGGTTCATGAACGATATCTTCTCTGACGTCCTGGACGTTTTTGTGGTGGTCTACTTGGATGACATCCTAATATTCTCCCAGACCATGAAGGACCACATACAGCACGTCAGAGAAGTGTTGTCTCGTCTACGGACGCACTCCTTGTTTGCCAAACCCGAGAAGTGCCAGTTCCATGCCGACTCCGTAGAGTTCCTTGGTTTGCACATCTCGTCTGGAGGGTTAGCCATGAACAATTCCAAAGTTCGCGCAGTGCTGGATTGGCCGGTCCCTGATTCATTGAAGGCGCTCCAGTCTTTCCTTGGTTTCGCTAACTTTTACAGGTGATTTATCTCTGGGTTTTCTTCTTTGGTGGCTCCCCTTACTTCCCTGACTAGCCCTCGCACACCTTTTCTATGGACGGACACACATCAACAGGCCTTCGAGGCTTTAAAGACAGCATTGACTACTGCCCCCATCTTACAGCACCCAGACCCAGAACTGCCATTCATAGTGGAAGCTGATGCTTCATCCTTTGCCCTAGGTGCTGTATTGTCACAGACTTGCCCTACCTCTGGTCGCCTTCACCCTGTGGCCTTCCATTCCCGTAAATTCACAGATGCCGAATCCCACTATACCGTGACTGAAAAGGAACTACTGGCGGTCATGGATGCCTTCTGCGTTTGGAGGCATCACCTCTTGGGTGCTAAGCACCGTGTCACGGTTTATTCTGATCACCAGAATTTACAAGACCTGGCATCTCTGAAGTGTATCAACAGCAGGCAGGTCAGGTGGCATCTCTTCTTTGCGACCTTCGACTTTGTGATCAAACATCGTCCAGGTAATACCCATGGCAAAGCCGATGCCTTATCGCGTTCCCCTGGGGGAGTGGCCTTGCCGACATTTCCAGACACCCTTCTGGAAGTCGGCAAGGTGGTTTGTTTGTGTACTCCAACCCTGCCCTTACTTGAAGCGATACGGGATTGGTTTTCTTCACACCCAGGCCAGTTGTCCGATTGGGATTTGGTGGTTCACAATGGTCTCCCCTTTGTTTCTGATCGTCTATTCATGCCCACGGTAGACACCCACAACATGGCCTTGGAATGGTCTCACGACGCCCCGGTTCATGGTCATCCTGGTCAGAAACGCACTTTGGCGCTACTGAGAAGGTGGTGCTGGTGGCCGTCTATGAGAAAGGATGTTGAATCTTACGTTAACGCATGTGCGGTTTGCGCACAGTGTAAGCACCGTAGGGGTCGCCCTGTGGGTCTCTTGCTTCCTTTATCTGTCCCTCCCAAACCGTGGCACACCTTGACCATGGATTTTGTCACTGACCTACCCCGGATCCGGGGCTTCGATACCATGTGGGTAGTCATCAATTCCTTTTCTAAGATGGCTCGTTTTATCCCTTGTAAGGGCATCCCCTCGGCGCCTACACTGGCCCGGTTGTTCTTCGAGAATGTCTTTTGTCTTTTTGGGCTTCCCTCGGTTCTCGTCTCGGACAGCGGTTCGCAGTTCACCTCGCGTTTCTGGCGGGCCCTGACTAGGTTGCTCGGAATGGACGTCCGTTTCTATTCAGCATATCACCCTGAGACGGACGGTCAGACCGAGCGACTGAACCAAACGCTGGAGCAGTACTTACGTTGTCTGACCCTACAGCTGCAGTCTTCCTGGTTGAGCGTACTGCATCTTGCGGAATTCGCGTACAACAACGCTGTCCATTCTTCCACTGGTTTCTCCCCGTTCTACGTACTTTATGGTCAGCACGCTCGTGTTCTGCCCTTCACGGATTTGCCTACTTCTGCCAATCCAGCTGCCCTTGCATGTGTTAGGGACCTGGCCTCCGTCCACGCTCGGGTGACGACTCATCTTGTCGAGGCCCAGGCGTCCATGAAGGCGCAGGCAGACAGGAAACGGTTGATGGCCCCGTTGTATACTGTGGGATCCTGCGTTTGGTTATCCACCCGACATCTGCACTTGGTGGGTTGTCGCAAGCTTCTACCTCGCTTTGTGGGCCCCTATATGATTACTCGTGTTATCAACCCTGTGTCTTATCGACTTGCTCTCCCGGGTTCCTGGCGGCTTCACCCTGTTTTCCACGTTTCTCTTCTCAAACCCTGTCCTGCTCTGACACGGCTTCGCTCTCCTGGGGCCCCAGTGTCTCTATCCACTCCGGATGTGTTTGAGGTCTCTGCCATTCTGGGTTCCCGTATCTCTAGGGGGTGTCTCCAGTACCTTGTAGATTGGTCTGGGTATGGCCCCGAGGAGCGGTCCTGGGTCCCGGCTACTGAGGTCCAGGCTCCCCGTTTGGTGGCACGGTTCCATAGGGACCATCCCTCGTGCCCACGGGGTCGTGGGCCTTTGGGGGGGGCTCTGTCACGCATTCCACTCCCTCTGGGGATCCCATTCCTCATCCCCGTGCCCCGAACACCCCTCGCCCTCTTGCCCGGTTCCGGGACTCACAGGTTCTCTCTTCGCCCCAGTTGCCACGGCGCCGACTGCCACAAAGCTTGGGTCGGCATGCTCTTTGCCCGCGGAGACGTCTGCCCCCTTGGCGTCTTCCGTGGCGGCTGCTAGACCGACTTCTTCCGCGTCACATGACCGCCGCCTTTCGCTCACATGTTTCTGGACTACACTCACGTGATGCGCTCGCGGGTCATGTGACCGGGAGGAAATAGCAGCGCCAGTATTTAAACGGCTCTGTTGCGGTGCTTCGGTGCTTCACAGCTGTTTCTTCGGATTTCTGTACGGCGCTACACACCTTTTGTTTACCCCCTTTTTGGATCTTGACCTCGGATTTGTTTCACGGACTGGCAACGGATAACCCTTGGCTTTGGTACTTTCTTTTGGATCATTGTTACGACCATGGACTGCTTCACGGACTCCTACTATGTTCCGCCCTTCTTGTGCGGATTCTGGCATCAGGTGGGCCTGGCACTTGCAACCTTGCTGGGATACTTACATACTGAAAGAACTGCCTTGCTGGGTCTCGGAACCTCCCCCATAGGTACAACCACCCCTCCACAGACACCTTTTGGTAAGACCGTTCCACTTACTTGTTGATTGGTTGTTGATTCTGTTTTGGCTTGACACTTAACCGGTGTTTCCTTTACAGTGGTTCGGGGTTCCACGAGTACCGCAGTTCCGGAAAGAACATCTCCCACCTGTGGCCTCAAAGGCGGCACAGAGAGTGACTTTGATTCTCTCTGTGCGGCACTTGTGGACAGAGGACTCTTCGGCTACACGACAGTCAAGACACAACAGGAGCCCAATGTTTAGTGAGGGCTGATGCCACTTTTCACGTCACTGCATTGCATTGCTCCAAACCGTTTCCCATACTGGAGAGATAAAGGACTAACGCGGATCCGGTCGCAGGGCGAAAGCTAGCCATGTACTAATTCACAGCCTTCCTGTTGATAAGCAGGATCTCTTCATGACCCTCTTTCTCCTGAAGTTCATCTCACATCATGGTGCCCGTTAATGTCACTGGGGTCTTAAGGCTATGCTGTTAGTGTAAGTGTAAATGCTCCTGACATAGTTTCACTTTAAAAGTCATCGGTATGTGATGCTGACAGTCCCACTGTGAGGAAATTGTTGTGTGGTATGGTTCGTGAAGAGGGTCTAGTAAATCATGACTTGGTGAGCGTTTCACCCTTAGGATTCGTGTGAAATGGTGCCCGTGGAGTCAGGAAAGTTAAACATTGCCTTGCCTACCTTCACCTGGGGAGTTAGAACCGTCTAGAATAGAGAGCGTAAGTCTAGGAAACCAGGCTGAAGAATCCTGCATTGTGTGTCAGAGGTACCCAAGGCTCTCCCGCGTCGATAATCAAGGCGGGGAGAATCACCTGCTGCTGTGGTACTGTCCTTGGATCCTACACCGAAGCAGCACCAGTGAAATCAACACAGCCGGTGAGTTGGGGAGGCCGATACCAGACCGGTCTGTGTTGAAGCCAAAGTTGCAAGCAGCAACATTGCATGGTGAACGTTGAAGTGAACAGTGTATGAAGTGCATGTGATAACCAACGTGAGTAAAATTGGACAACAAATGGGTGATTGAACTTTGAAACCAAGATACAATACCTTAGACAGAGTGGTCCGGCAACACGTGCATGCTCATTCGAAGGTCTCTGTAAGGTGTCCAACTGAGAGGTGGCAAAAGAGAAAGAGTGACAAAGTATTGAGAATCGAAGTGGTCAAGCAAAATCCTGTGCACAAAAAATCTAAAGTCTTCGATGTTAATAGAGTAAAGAAAGTTGATGATAAAGTACATAAAGTTGGTCCGAGCTCAAACAAGGGAGATCCGCTGAGAACTTTTGGTTAAAGCAAGTTTGTGTTAAAGTAAATTAAAATCAGTCCGAGCTCAGTAAAGGGAGACTGATTGAACATTGTGTTGAAACGAATCTGAACCTGGCGAAGGGGGATCTGGGGTGAACCGTGAATCACCAGAGTAATTGGATACATGAAGATCCGACGAGCATTGAGCCGGTCAAGTGGCACAGCGAGTAGAGCGCTCACTTTGACATCCGTGCAGAGCCTGCTAACGCAGGTTCGAATCCCGGCAGGGCCAAACTCAGCCTTTCATCCTTCCGAGGTCGATAAATGAGCACCACACACGGTGGGTAATAATAAGCAGCGCTCAGATACCTGAGGGTTCGTAGCGCTATATAAATGCCAAATTATTATTATTATAAAAGAGGTTCTGAGCCTAGCTGAGGGTGAGCCGAGGTGCATAGTGAATCACCTAAGAAATCGAGTGTGTGTGAAATCCTGAGAGGAAAAGAGCTTATTGTTGGTTTGTTGCATAAGGCCCTCTGAAAGAAAAGACTTTGAAAGGCAAAGAGACTTGGGGACGGAAGGCCATGATGCTAATGTTTGAACTGCACCCTCATGGTAGAGAAGCCAGAGATTGTGCTAAACTCGAGTGGGTCGCCTAGTCCCATGCTGAAAACGCAGGCAAAGGAGGCCAACGGCCTGAATATCCTGACTTATCTCTTGAACATTTATTTCTTTTACATAACATTGTTTCCAACACTATTTGTATTTAGAGTATAGGATTGGCAATAGGTGTATTAGTATAGGCCCTTTTATTGTGACAAGAGACCACCAAGACTGTGTTATTATTTGATCATTGTAGCTTGCTCGCATCTTTAGATTTAGGATTAGATAGGTGTTTTTCAACCCTTTTTGAAGTTCAATAAAAACCCTTGAACTGTGGTCACTTGTGTCTGTCGCACTGTTGATACCATACCTTCCTTACATGTGGTGTCATGTTCCTTATACACCATAAGTAGGCCCAGAGTTGTACTTTGAAAAAGATTGAATAGTATTATTCAAAGAACATCCATTTTATGCAGTCCTCTGGGTTGTGCGTACGGCTGAAGCCTGGTTGATCTACTATCCGTGATGGTCTAACTGCTTGTTTTATAGATTTGGACTTCACGCACATGACCCGCATTACAAGGAGTGAGGTGATGGTAAAACCTGCGGCAGTTCTGAATACCCCATCTTTTACTGGCCTGCACTAGTATGGCCATTGAAAGCCATATCTGATCAATGAAGTAGGTAAATACTGCCATGCCTAGAAATTAACAGATGTGGTATTACCCATGCACTAATATTGCATGCGTAAATACCGTATTTTCCAAATGAGTGCAATGAGACTCCAAAACTGGGACTCACTTTAGAGTCAAGAGGGCTCAAAATAAGGTGTAAGATTACTATTACTGCATGTGCTAACAGTAATCGAGTGGAAATATCATCAACGTGTTATGAGGGCCTATAGGCTTTATTCATTAACAAGCATTCACATTTAGTTCACGTTTTCACTCGGTTTACCAATCTGCAGCAGAAATCTTTTGGAAACCATAACGCTGCAGGTTCCAAACGCATGTCCAACTCATGCTTTCAATTGTCTCCCATTGCATTCTATTTCCTTTAAAAATGGCATCAACAGTCGTCATTCAGTGAAATACACTAAGTTAAGGAACATGAATGTACATTTCTATGACAAGACTGGAGGCGAGCATTATGCTTCAACTTCTTTTATTACTACTCCTCAGCAGTTTCAACCAACTAATAACAAAACTCTGTATAAAAAATGTCCAAAGTGACTTTTCTTTTCTAAGAACTACAATCCCCATAGTCTCTGTAGTCCATCTCCAACCATGCTCAGCTATGACCACTTTCTGTCCCGGAGCTCCTCCTCTTCTTTTACTGCTCTTCAAGCAGATAAGTACCAAAATCTTTATCTCCATGTAAATGCGAAGTGTGTGATAGTTTAACACATGTTAGAGCTGTAGATTTACTGTAATGTTCTAGGACAACTTACATATTTTTAGGTAGACCATAGATTAGAAGCGCTACAGCTAACACTGTGTACGTAATTCGAGCATATTCGTTTTTACGAGCTACGCGCGTAATTCTTTTATCACATAGGTCGCGATTGCTATTTAATCAATCACCAAGTTATTATCAGCCTTCGCGGAGCACACGCTCTGTGCTGCATAACCGGCACCCCAGGGGTGGCTGGGCGCCCGCGGGGCTTTTCGAACCCTTGTACGAGAGAGGAAGATCCCCGGCGCTCTCTGGCCCCCACCCTTGTGGGTGCGGAGTCAAGGCAAAGATGGCCTGATCTCCGCGTCGCATTTGCACTGCGACGCAGAGAAACAAAGGAGCCGGGCCCGGCGGTGAACACTCCCACACTGGGATTAAAACGAAAGAACGGGAGTTGTACATTCTATATGAAATTTTATTGACCGGCGAATCGGTCTATTTCCCTATACTCCAACGCTCGCCGCTCAGGAGAGCACACAGAGCAGCAAGAAGCAGAGCGTGCACACGGAGGCACTAAGGCTTGTGCTGTGATCTATCCGAGGCAATTTTGCTCCTCAGGTCCTCAGGTGACATGGAGCCCCATATAAGGGTGATTTGAACAAAAGCCCATCACAGGCTTTGAAGAACATACAGAGTCTGGTTCAGTCACATAGATGCCATAAAAAAAAAAAATTAAAAAAGGAAAAATAAAGATCGACATTCATATTAAGTTTAAAGAACAGATATAAAGACAGTGTGACCCTCACAAAGGCATTAATTAGAACAGCCACCTAGTGAAGTGGGCGTGCACAGACTCCTACATCAGGTATTAAGGCACACAGCAACCTCCCGAAAATATGTCGGAATTTGAAAGTAGTGAAGAGGAGCAGACTTTGGACTTAGCTGCCAGCTTCAAGGAGGTGCTGGGTAACTCACTGGTGGATGCTGTGGCTCAAGGGGTTAATCCCCTACAAGAAAGGCTGGAAAGCCTAGAAGCAATCCTACGTTAACCCATAGATAGCACCATAGGGACTGAGCGCACGCCCACAGAACCCTCTGAATCCGGGTCTAAGGGGAGTACTAAGGCCCGATAGAGGAAAACCTCTTGTGACCCCCAGGGCCCATCGGATGGGGCGAATGAAAAAGCCCCGGAGGTTGTCGATGCCTTTGCAAAGCTCAGGGAAGCATACTTGCAGCGTCAGGCAGTGCCGAGCCTCACGACCCCCACTCCAGGGGAAGAAATTGGTGGAGACGATGACCTAGGCTCGGAAGAGGAGCCAGTAGAAGGTGACCTATCCCCCCCACGAAGAGGATGAGACAGTGGAGGAGGATTGGGCCAAGCCCACAGGGGTAAGAGAACACGCAAGGAGAAGCACCTCGAAGAAGACCAGGAAGACATGTTTGATCCGGACAAAACATCCGGAACCCGAGGTCTTCAGACTGGTAACCGTCCGCAGAGTCGCGCAGTACATGACCATATGATTGAGGAAAGCCCTTGACAAGGAATTGAGACAATGCCTCCGCGCAGAGTGCCCAAGGCCAGACCTTCTGGGCAAAGTGGCTGAGAACCCAGAATTGGACCCCAAGATGCTCACCTTTGTGTCCAAAACCAACAAGGACCCCCGGAAAGGTATCAACAGGTCGTGGAAGAGCTGCCAAGAAAAAGTGCTGGACTTAGCTGGGCCACTGGCAAAGATCATGGACCTAGCTGAGAGAGCTAAAGAGACAGGGTAAGAAGTGGACCCCGACGCACTAGCAGGCTGGGCACAGAAAGCAGTATGCTTACTAGGCAACGCTAACTGCGTGATTTCCTCAGAAAGGAGGAGAGGCTTGCTACTGAAAATAGACCCCAAGCTCAGTGACCTTGCTTCGTACGAAGCAGGAGAAGTAGTGCAGGGTCTCTTTTTCGGCGAGACATTTGGGAAAGAGATGGGCCGTTTTGTCGGTACCTATATGTCACTAGAGAAAGCGCAAGCTTCAATCCGTAAGATTTTCCCTAATAGAGTTTTTGCTGGGACCGGTCGCCCTAGGGGTCGTGCGGCTGGTCAAAATCAAGGAGACAGAAGACCCCCTAATCCGAGAGCACAATACTGGGAGAACAGACAGCAGGATTCCTTCTTCGCAGCCAGAGGTTGTTTCCCTAGAGGACACAGAGGAAGAGGATCCGGCTGTGGCCAAGGTTTCACACAAGGTGAGAATGACCTATTACCCTCCGGTGGGAGGGAGGACGGGTATGTTTTGGGGAAACTGGCACGCACTTTCCAGCGATGCTTGGATATTGCAAACTGTGAAAGGCCTGCATCTGGAATTTATAGAGCCACCTGTACAGGGGCGCAGGCCACATCAGCAGCATCTAGCACGCGCAGAACAGAGCTGCCTAGATCACGAGCTGTCACAGCTCACCCGAAAGAACGCCATAGAAAGATGCCTGGGGACTCCCAATTTCATGAGCAATATGTTCCTAGTACACAGGAAGGAGAAGGTCCGACCGGTAACAAACCTGAAGGAACTAAACGGTTGGTTAGTCTACCGCCATTTCAAGATGGAAGGCATACACCAGCTCTGAGACTCCCTCAGGGAAGGAGACTGGCTGACGAGGCTAGACCTGAAGGATGCTTACCCGACGGCCCCAGTGGCGGAAGAGTTCAGGACATTCCTGGCTTTTCTTTGGAAAAGGCAGTATTGGCAATTCAAGACTATGCCCTTCGGTCTTGCATCAGCTCCCTGGGCTTTAACCAAGCTGATGAAACCAGTAGCCACGGCGATCCGGGAGAAAGGCATAAGGCTAATAATATATCTGGATGACCTGCTGCTGTAAACCGAAGACCGGGAGATGCTGGTTTACCAGACAAAATGGGTGCAGGATCTGCTCAGATCGCTAGGGTTCCATGGTGAATGTGGTGAAATCAGACACCGCCCCAGCTCAGAGACTAGACTTCCTGGGGTTTATCCTGGACACCAGGAAAGCTACACTAGAGCTTCCAGCTCGTAAGATACGAGACATCAAAAGAGAGATCCGAGGATGTCTGCAGAAGCGAGTAGTTTCTCTCAGAGTACTAGCCAGGATAGTGGGGATGTTGGCAGCATCCATTCAAGTCATATTTCCAGGGCCTTTACACTATCGTGCTCTGCAGAGGCTGAAGATAAGGGACCTGCAGCAGGGCTTGAGATATCATCAATCCGTACCTTTGGATCAAGAATCCGTGACAGAGCTGGAATGGTGGTTGAAGAATATGGACGCCTGGAATGGGCGGGCCATTTTTGGAGATCGACCAGACCTGATCATAGAGTCGGACGCCAGTCGCTTGGGCTGGGGAGCTCGATGCGGAGACCTGCAGACAGGTGGGAAGTGGAGCGAACAGGATCTTCGCCTACACATAAACTGTCTGGAGCTGTTAGCAGGGTCCTTCGCCATCAAGTCCTTCACGAAGGGGAAGATGAAATCATGCGTGTTGTTGAAGATGGACAACATATCAGCAGTCCACTACATAAACCACCTGGGCGGCATGAAGTCCAGGATGCTAGTCGAACTAGCAAAGGATTTTTGGCATTTTTGCCTTCAGTCGGAGACGTTAGTGACGGCGGAGTAGCTGCCCGGAGCGCTGAACGTTGTAGCGGACTGGAATTCACGCTACCTCACAGACTCCATCAATTGGAGACTAGATCCGACAGTGTTTCAGACAATGGATCAGAGGTGGGGTCCATTGCACATAGACCTATTCGCATCTCGACTCAATGTGCAGACAGCCAACTACTTCATTTGGAGGCTGGATCCAGGCGCACGAGGCACAGACGCCTTCCTGCAAGAATGGATAGGCAGGCCACACTACGCCTTTCCCCCCTTCATGATGCTGAACAGAGTTCTAGCGAAGTGTCGAAGGGAGAAGGCGGAACTGCTATTAGTCGCACCACTGCGGAAATCACAAATGTGGTTCCTGACGCTAATGGAGCTGTCAGTGGATCTGCTGAGGGTGCTGCCGGAAGGAAACCAACTACTCACGGACCCAGTTTGGTCATATCATCCTCAGAGTGAGAGGGACACTCCCCCTCATCGTGTGCAGGATATCAGGAGATGCTGGGCGCTGCCAGGCATTTCACCATAGGCTGCAGAGCTTATCGCAGAATCCTGGGCACCTTCCACTAGAAGGAGCTACGACGCGGCTTGGGCCAAGTAGACAAGCTGGTGTAAGAGAAGTGTTCATCCCATTTCAGCCCCTGTAGTAGTCATCCTGAATTTCCTTGCTCAGTTATTAAAAGACGGAAGAGCATTCCCCACGATGGGAGTGTACAGGTCAGCGATTTTGATGGGGCATTTGCCTATTTAAGGATTGCCTGCTGGCGAACACCCAGCAGTGGTGAGGCTTATTCGAGGAGCCAGGTTTAGGAGCCCTCCGGAGCCTCGTTATAATACAGTTTGGGACGTGGCAACAGTCCTCCAGGTCTTAGAAGACTGGCCTCAAACCGATATTTGTCCCTTAAACAACTGTCAAGTAAGCTAGCGATGCTACTGTGTCTTGTATCTTGCAAGCGCGTGTCTGATGTCAAAGCGCTAGAAATAAATAGGAGATCATTTGGTCCGGAAGGAGTCACTTTCTCAGTTGTCAGGAGGACTAAGACGGGGATCTCGTCAGTCCACTATCCATATTTCCCAGACAGATCAAAGTGGTGTGTAGCGAGCTGTATTAAAGAGTATGAGTGCAGGACAGCAGAGTGTAGAGCGGCAGGGACCACACAGTTGCTCATAGCACATAGGAAGCCCTTTCAAGCCGTTTATACAGCCACCATTGCTAGATAGGTTAAAGAGATTATGCAAGCAGCAAATATTGACCTGATGAGGTACGGAACGCATTCCGTGCGGGGAGCAATGGCCTCCAAGGCTTTCACAACTGGAATATCTTTCAGAGAGATTATGCTAGCAGCAGATTGGGCTAGTGACCATACCTTTAAGGAGTTTTACTTTAAGCCAACCGAGATTTTAGCAGTAACTGTGTTGGGAAGCTTTGAACAAGCATAATGATCGCCTCCAGTCTTGTCATAGAATGAAGATTACCCCTGCTAACTGCGCAGGGAGTATTAATTCTATTAAAGACTAGGAGGCATGCATTAATTTCCCACCCCTGCATGTATTGTTGATGATAATGTCTATATGATGATCGCAATACATGGACGCCACCCTGATTCTCTTGCTTTGTGTTATTCCTAGGGGAAGAGCAGAAGAACAATTGAGGAGCGAGACTAGCAACAGTAGTCTTGGGAAGTCGAGGACGATCGACGTTTGAATTCCGTGTGGTTTGAGTCTTCGCTCTGTTAGTGGGACGTTGAGTGGGTTTTGCAAGTGACGGTTCAGAGCACGTAAAAGAGAGGAGGAGCTCAGGGACAGGAAGTGGTCATAGCTGAGCTTGGATGGAGATGGACTACAGAGACTATGGGGATTGTAGTTCTTAGAAAAGAAAAGTCTCTTTGGACATTTTTTATACAGAGTTTTATTATTAGTTTGTTGAAACTGCTGAGGAGCAGTAATAAAAGAAGTTGAAGCATAATGCTCGCCTCCTAGTCTTTGATAGAATGAATGCTCCCTGCGCAGTTAGCAGGGGTAATCTTCATTATCACACGTTAGATAACATGAGTCGTCACCGCCCCCAGCCCATCCATGCCCAGTTTAACAAACGTTCACTTCATGCCCAAGCTCCATAGAAGACGCGAGCAGCAGGCCTCTTCCAATAGCCACTTCAGAATATGTTGATTTGCAGCATAATCTCATATTGGGCCAAAGCCACTGGTGATTCATTCCTTCGTATGGGCACTAAAACAAATGTGCATTCTTTTCGCCGGGCTTAAATTCATGCCTGCTAACTTAATTTGACAGACACTTCACGTAACCTCAACTTCGATGGAGGGCATGTGAGATTACCAACACAAATTAGTGGTTTGCAGGCTTTATGGATGCTGTCTGCCCAGGGGTGGACTGGGAAACAAAAGAGGCCCTGGAAATAATGTTCAAAGTGGCCCCATATTACACATTTTCAGCAAACCCAACAACCCGTTCCTATGAGAAGATGTGGAAATAAAATAGGTTACCACACAAGAGGCCCAGGGTGCAGAGGCCTAGCAGGAAATCTCCAGATTTCAATACAGGCCAGCACACCACTGTGTCTGCCAGAAATAAAAACACACGTGAGAAGACCAAAAAGAGAATGCGCCAGGACGGCACAGGAAGCCCTTACCTGCCCATTGTGAAACGGAACACGATTCGTCAGCGAATTAGACAGCAATAGTTCCTTGGACCGCCCATCGCTGCCAACTAGGGTTAAATAGAACTCTGCTGGGGTGCTCGACGCCACTGCGCCGCCAGTGTGAACAATGACCTCACATTCTTCCATCTTTTTGTTTGCAGTCTGGATGTCATGCTCCTGTGAAAAGCAAAGCATTCCTTTATTTTATTCGGAACCTTGACCGTGTTTATAGACGCGTCGAGGATGTACATTAAACACGTGAGGCGTTTCTGGAGGAGCACCCCTTCGGGCTTTGCCAGGCATCATAGTGACAATGCCTCTACCACCATTCTCTTAAAGGTATGTTGCGCGGCAGTGCCACGAGGGCATACCACCTCATGGGTGGCAGAGGATATCCCTCAGGTGCAGTGCCCCCATCCGGGGCCTTCTTAAGCACTTTTGGGACCATGGGCACGGCCATCATTGGGGCCCCCCACCACCAAACCAAAGCAATTAAGGAATCAAGAATACTGGTCACGCCACCACCCCCCACCCGTCGCTCTCACAACCTATTGGTTGATATGCTGTCTCACAGCATAATAAGCACGTTTACTCCCTTTAAGTGCCCTTACTCACTTCATTCTTGCTCTAATCAGACTGATGAAGAAGTAGCATTTGGAGACCAACATTACAAGTCTACGAAGAGGTTACTGTTCTAGTACATACAGGAAACTTTTTATCAATAGCATCCAGGAAGGTATGCAGCCTGGAGTATTAATGCAGGACAGTATGTAAAAGGTACATGTAACCCATAATGGACAGAGAACTTACATTAGCGGACACACAGAATGCAAAATTGCTCAAGCATAGATAGAGGAGACCAGCTGGAAGTAAGGGGAAAGCTACACATAGCATAGCATGGATAGTGGAGGCAAACTAGAAGCTACCAGGAAGGTGTCTTTAGCTAAACACACTGAAGTTAGAAGTGGGATGTGGTTTTCAAATAGTGTTGCAATTAGATATATAACACAACAATGCATGCTATGTATCCCGATAGTATATGATGCTACATTCAATAACTGGTATGGAAAACCATAATTTTGTGTGCGTGTGGTCTGCAATATAAATATGCTCACTATTAAAGTGGAAGCAACCCTATAGCCAGTGAAACCATGAATAAGGCTTTTATGAAGATCATACCATGAGAATGAAATCACTCTGAAGGGCTGACCATTTTGAAAGGTTTATGGACTGGCAATATTGAGAGGTTAGGCAATACAAGATTTAATGAGATGCCCAGGATCACACATTGGGTAAGGGGTGAAGCTGGGATTTGTGCCAACTCCGCAATATCTGCATTTGAACACATTCTTTTCCCGTTCCATAAAAAGGGACTTGGAAAGTACACAAATCACATTACCAAACACGACCATTTTTAAACAAAATATTATAGAAGGGTGTTATGCAGAATGGGAAGGATTCTAGCTTCATTCTCTCCATCAAGGGAAGTATACAAGTACCAGCATACCAATCGATGTGATTTAACAAATTTAAACTAGGTTTGTCTTTTGTATTTTAAAGCTTTAAATACTTCCAAAACAATGGCTTGTGACATTTTCATTCATAAACATACATAAAAACCTTTGACTTTTACCAAAAAGCAAACTGTTTTTTGTGTCATACGAGCAGACCTTGAAATATTCTTGCCCAAGAATTGCAATATCTGGTCCGCTCTCTTCTGTCTACCACCACTTCCACTCAAATGGCCTCCATAAGAAGAAAAATCAAGTAATGGGCTAAACGATGCCACCACCACACAGAAGACAGCACAGTAATGTAAGAGATATTGGATGATTTGACCAGGATCACTGTATCGTCTGCTGGCAAATCTAGGATACAAGCATGAGCACTTTTGTTCCATAGTCTTGAATTTGGATACTTATTCACCTCTTGGAATAACAGTTTATGCCATTGTTGGAGACGATTGCCTAGGTTTTACAACACCCCATCTGAACAAACCAATTTCTAGACCTTCACCATACGGCTGATATGTTAGTTTTTATAGCAACCCCTTTCTGGTGCAGGCACATTGCTGATAATAGCAGATATTGTTCTGCAAAACCAAGTACATATACAGGCAGGTTTATAAACTTCAGACATAGGAATGTCTCAGTCAGCCTTGCTGGAAGTGATATTCTAATTTTGCATATGAACACATATCTCTGCAATGGGTGCTTCACACACTGAGCTAACTTCTAAACCATTGTGGCACTAAATTTATCAATATACATTTCACTGTTGCCTATTGGACATGATCAACACAATTCCCACAGGAAGGAAAGAATGCTACAGAGTTGTGCCGTAAGGAACACACAAACTATGTATCCCAACCACAATGAACACAGAAAGCAATACATGATTAATTGATCAAGGCAGAATGTACTTGTCAAAACAGAAAGGCAATGGGTTTAGAGCCTCAGCAGCACCCCATAAACTATCCTGACGTGTGCTATTTAGGACTGGTGAACAATGGAATCTCACTTCTTTAGATCAGGCAGCCTTGGGGGCCCCTCCAGGGTGGGGGCCCTGGGCAAGTGCCCCTTTTGCCCTCCCATAAAGACCTCTCTGCGCCCATCTTCTTTGACTTTCGGCACGTGGCCTATTGGCATCTCTTGTGGACGCTGCACCTTGGACATGGTCTATGGTAACCGGCCACACCCTGTGGGCAATGCGCCACACCGATGCCCTTGACACAATAACCCTACCCACATTTCCATGCCATCATGTGGCCCGACACAGCTTATATAAAATCCCAGCACTGCATTTCCAAAATGTTTCCCAAAAGCTCCCTCCTATATTGGTATCGTGACACTTGTGTTCATTTGATCCAGTAGGCCACCACCCCGGCATTGCCATCATGTGCCATCAACCCTCACCATATCAGGTGCCATCGGCCCTCCCTCCCTGTATCGCCATCATGTGCCTTGTTGCTGCACCACCCAACTGCACTGCCATCCATTTTCCCATTAAGTCCCAGTTCCTCCCATTCCCAACATTATGCATGTATACCCGTCTCACTTTTTTGGCTTTAATGTGGCCCCAAGCCCCCTCCACCTGCATTGACAATATACGCCATGGTGCCCCCAGACCTGCACACCCCTGTAGTGCCATTTGTTGCTGTTCATTCCATCCCCCCCCCCATCCTCAGGCTTTGCACAGGTGGCCACATGGTCAACCACTTCACAGTGCAATCATGAGTCTCAATTTCCCATCATTGCACCTAACACCTTTCTCCTAGCTCTGCCAATGTAGCCGAGCAAGGCACCCTAGCCCAAGCCTATGCACAGGCAACTCTTCTAGCCCAAGCCTCCATGTATAGAACCACCATGGACAGAGGCTACATCATAGACCAAGCCACTTCGTTTATTCAGCTGGGTGTTGGGGAACAACGGGTGAGTCATTGCCATGGGTGATGCCAGGTTAAGGCTGGAGGCCTGATGATGGGGCAGGAGTTTCCGCCATTATGGTCTAGTGGGGGGGGGGATTTTCAGTTGGTAAACAGGAATGGGAGTGGTGAGGAGAAGTCAGATCTGCCAGGTCTTTTTTATAGATGGTGGAGTCAGATGTAGGTACCTGTCTCGACCTTCTTTATACTGACCTGCCTTTTCACAAATCCAGGGCGGGATAAAGAAATCCCTTCCTGACTTACACTATATTGGGCAGGGCCCTCCTGGCCTCCTATTCCCCTCCTTTCTTCCTCCCACGTATTCCCGTCCCACACACATCTCTGCACCTTTATCACCCAATCCTCGGATATGTGCTTTTAGCAAATTTGTTTAAGTTCATGAGATGTATTTCTTGATAACGTGCCTTAAATAGAAATTCATCAACACATTGGTGTTAAACACATAGCATGCGGGCAGGGTCTATAGCCACGGGGTATTTGATCCAACTGTATCTTAATGGGGTCATCCAACATTGCTTTTGGTGCCCAGTCGTTATGGGATGCCACAGGTAGGGTGCTAGTGAAACTAAGTACATTTTAATTTCTCCCCTTAAGCTTAGATTCGAGAGCTTTATGTCATATATGTATGAACTGCTCACATGTGCATAGTTGCACCGGTGTGGTATTCAAACTCATTGTTAATCTTTTTCTTCTTTCCTTGGGGCATAGCCAATGGCCCCTGGCCATGCCCTTCTTCCCCCTCTACTGCCAGAGCAAGCTCTAGGGGCGTGGACGGTCCGCAAGTGGGACACAGTCAGGTACACTGTGCCACTTTTGCAGAGCTGGGAGAAAGGTGTTGCAGCAATTTAGCCTCATCTTCTGCCTATGGAAGAAACATGAACAGAGACCACACCATAGAGCAACGGGCGTTGATGGCACAATGGATGAGTCATTAACATGCGCGGTGCCAGGTGGAGAGTGGCCAACGGGGACGGGACTTGCGAGGAATTTCTTTTTATGATCAATCACAGGGTTGGATCTAGGCAGACTCGATAACCCCACCTGTTTCAAAACGACACAAACACCATTTTTACACTCATGCTGGAAATCATACCACATTTTATAAAAATGTAAACAATAGGAACCCCACCCTGCTCCAGAAGAAAGGCAGGGCCTCTCCTCTGTCTTAAAGCTTCCAACCCAACTTATAGTAATTAATTCATCCGGCACGGGCCGAATAACTGACAACCCACGTTCCCTTTATTTTCTACATATAACGGTTCTTTCTGTTGCGGCTCCAAACTGACCAATATAACTAAGATGGCGACATATAAACTTAACAGAGATGAAGATATAGAACCTCCCTTTGGAATAAAAGGCAGCACCAGTAATGCATTTAGGAGTCTTAGTAACAGCCGGAGACTCTTAGACAGAAGTTTGCTAGATTAGAGAGATTGTCAATTAAATAAATAAATACATTTTGGGAAAGGGCTACTATGTCCAAATACTTGGAACAGTATATACAATTCTTAGGGGTTTGAGGAAATATATTCTCTCCAATTTTAGTAATATTCAAGACATAGATATAGCTGAGAAATGAGAATAAAATGCAGATGCTTGGTCTAGGAACATGCCTGAACTATTGCGTGAAGATGCGGACAGAGAACACAGGAGAAGAGAGAACAGGCTTTACGGCTATACAACATTTCTAATTTAAAATTGTGGTTTCGGTTTTAGTACTGTGAGGAACTTATGGTATCAAAAGGAGAGTCACAAACAAGAGATGCAAGTTCAACAGCTTTATTTATAACTTTGCAAGGGGTTGGAGACTTCCTGGCCCTAAATCTAAAGTGGGAGTAAACTCGACCATGAAGTAAAAGTAAAACAGTCCTAGACAGTACAGTAAAAACAAAAGACTCTAAACCTAATGCCGGTCCTAATTCTAATACAAAAAGTGGAAGGGAAATGTGCAAACATTGAAAAGGGTAGTGTTCTCAACAAAAGGATCAGTATGGCAAGGGGTTTGAAATGATGAATCCCTTCTCCACAATTTCACCTTGGGACAGTAGGATTCAAGGGCTTAGGGACTTAGGCAGAACCATTTTCCCCAATGAGGCACACTCTTTCATAAAGGTCCCAGGGATACCCTTCCCCAAGCATTCTTGGTTCGAAAACATTTGAGACAGCATAGATTTGGCTTCTGACTATGCCTGAACACTTTGACAACCGTTACCTTGACTTTGTCCCAATGCTTTCTGGTACTTGTAGTTGCAAGATTAGGGGCTTCTCTCCATCGACTCGAGCCACTCATAATATTACTGGTTTCCCTCAGTCGGGCTCAGACCTCTTATCTTTCACATCAGCCTCCCTCATTGAGGCTCAGGCCTCTGTTAGGGAGAATTCTCAAAATGTGCTAATTCCCCTTACCTTTTGAGACTCCCAGCAACTTTGCTGGATTTCTAGGATTTGATTTTTTTACCTGGGAAGAGTGTGAGCCTTTTTTCCCACTCTTCCATGTATTTTGTGTGTGTTTTACTTTTGTGTTCTTTGGTTATGGAGTTTTAAAACAACTCCATAGGCACCATCTTTTTCTGTGTGTCACACAGCACCTTCAGTGCAGTGGCACAGGGATGTCTTTTCGACTTCCCAAGGTTTAAATACCTTCTCTGCGACTGACTACCATCTCCCAGCACACACTTTCTTCCTATAGAGTGCTGGAGGGGTTGCCTAGCTTCTCCTGAGTCAACACACTCATGTAACAGTCAAATGTTACCTTTTCCTACTTTAAATGGCTGGTGGCAGTGGTTTAGATCAACTACCGTGATTTTTCCCGACCGCTAACAACGGTAGCTAAAAATTGGGTCGGCCATGTTTTTCAATATGGCACCCAAGACCTATCTGTAAAAACAGACTCCGGTCATCTTTTTTCGCCATTTCTTTTAGGAAAAGTCCTTCTTGTGTTTGTCTCTGCGCGCCAAACCAGGTTTGGTCCCTTTGTTCGTTGGCCTTTGGCGGGCTTCAGTGCTGAAGCCCTCCTCTGGCGCCTGAGTGTCTGGGGTGGACAGAGTGTGAGTGAGGAGCCTGAAACTCCCTGTGCTTAGTCTCCTAGGAGACCTGAATGCATTCTGGTGTGATTAGCTGGCTGACTGTCCGGCAAGGACAGCCACCCTGCTGTGTGAGTGGCAGCCATGCTGGAATGAATGGGGGAAAACTGTTTAAAAGCAGGTCTCTGGGACTTGGAAAGCAGAGTCGACCACTGGAACAAAAGAACCGAAGGCGAGCTGAAGGAAGAGGACTGCTGCAACTCCTGGATGACCGGGGAAGCCCTGCTGCAGCTCCGAATTGCCTGAAACTCCAATCAACAGAGAAGCCCTTCAAGGTTAACTTCTTCCCTTGAGTTTAGTGGCAACAACCAACTCGTAAGCCACCTGGACACTGTCCCCATCTGGTCGAATTTTCATCAGAGTGCTGTTGAAAGCCGGATAGCCAGAGGGAAGGAAACCAGCTTGTGGTCTTTAAGGCACTCACACATTAAACCGACGTCCTGCTAAGCTTTTGGCCTCATCCCTGGGCAGTGCAGGAACCTCACGATGTCCTCCTTCTTGTCCCCATGACTGAAGCCCAGGAACAGCGAGGTCTGCTTGAACTGCCAGGAACAACTGCCTCATCTACATCTTTTCTTCAATAACAAGGTACTGTGCAAACGCGGTCCGGAACTCTGTTCGGCCATCGAGAAAGTGTATGAAACTTTCCTCAATTTCGAAGGTTTGTCCTTCCCTAAACATTCGTCAAACTTTTCGCCTAGCTAAATTCCTATAAACTCTGTGGCAAAGACTTTACTGTTACTACCAGAACTGTGCTATCCAATACAAAGACTCTGAACCATTGACTTTGGCCCAGGCCTATGAGATGAACTGCTGGTTGTAGTTACTGAAACCCTTTGCCCTGTTTATGAATGCATTTGTGCTGTTGATTCACATAACCTTGTCTTTTTACCCCTTTTAAAAGTATATGAAGTGCCATTTTGCTCCCACTTCAGTGGAGCTAAACTTGTTCATTTTACCTTCCGGTTGTGTATTTGTGGTTTATTAGTGTGTGATATTGAGCGGCTCTTGCTAGTGTAATATTTTCTTACTGACTGAGTAAATACATGTATATTCTTTTACCAAGAAACCTTGAGTAAGTGTTTGTTTGAATCACTGTATTAGTTGGTCCTTTGTGTAACTTGTTCTACTGCTCACTTAAACTCTTGTGATAAGTCTGGCTGCTCAGCCATCGCTACCACTTTACTGTGTAGTACAGGCTTGTACCAAAGGTGAAATTGTGCTTACACTTGTAGTCCTAATTGCCTGTAGTGTTCCCCAAGGGTGCTGCAGGTGATTCTGCCTAACAGCCTTCAATACATTTTCCACAGTTCACACAAGCCTCCCTCAGTCAGGCTCAGGCTTGAAATGCGTTTCTCCAGCTCACACAAGCTCTCCTCGATCGGGCACAAGCTTCCATTCATTTATTTTCTATTTGCAACAATCCCTTTTGCCTCAGGACGTTGAATAGTCAGGCATGACTCATTTTTTATTCCCTTTACAAATGCTTTAATAAACACTTTCGAACTGTATACAGTAGTAATACATTTCAAAGGAATAACCAACAATTCGAACATTTTGCTTCAGACACTTTTAAAAATGTACTGTACTGAATCGGGGTGAGCATCAGTACATGAGGGTGTCTACGGAGTGAACGTTTTGCATCCAAACATAGACTACAATCTTGCCGCAGACAAATGAGGAATCCATGCAAAATTTGGTAGACGTGGGTTCAACGGTGTGGATTTGTATAGCCGGACAAACATACACACAAACATACATTCAGCTTTATATATAAAGATAATTTGTTTTGAAATGGTACTCATTTGCTCTACACTGTATATGATGTATAGTTATAACGTGAGTATTTTAATCTTTTTTGTAATTCATGGTATCTATTGAAGAAGATTTGAACTTTATTACAATGGCCACAATCATGTTGATGTTATTGCTAGTATGTGTAAGGTTTATTTTGAACCAATTCACAAAAAAAAGACACTTTCAAAAATAATTAATTTTGAGAAATCAGTTACTAAAAATATGCATTTAATATTAGTACAAGTAAATGTACCTCCTCAAAGCAATCACAACTTCAGTAACCTTCAAGGACAATGACAATCTACAATCTAAAATGGTTACAAATTAGAAGAAAGTAATAGGGCTACTAGCAAAAGGCAAGTGACCTTAGAAGAATGACACTTACATTTACAGCTAAACAAAAGCACACGACCTATAAAGCAGTTTGCTATAAAGTGTTTTGACAAAAAGTCATACATTCTGTAATAAGCTAAATGAATGATCACAAAGGCACATATTTATTTATTTGTTATTTCTATAGCGTGAAACAAAACCCCAGGGGCATGTAGGCGGTTAACAAGACAGACAGTTGTGGGCACAATTATAATTGACATTCAAGATCAATTGACAAAGTTATAAGATTCAGCATTGAAAAAATGTTAATGTTTATGTTTATGTTTATTGTGTTTATATAGTGCTTTACACCAAAGCGCTTTACATTATAACAACAAGAATACAATAACAGTAGAAGCAATTACAAAATATGAGTCAAACCAGTAATACAGCAATTAGAACAATTTGCCAGTGAAGATAAATGACGGAAGAAGGGGTGGAGAGGGGAAGGGAGTGGGGAACAGGAAGTGGGATAAGCTGAAGGCGAGAGAGGAGGAGAGGGGGCTTAGGAGGAAACGAAGCAGGGAGAGAGAGGTAAGAAGAGGAGGATAATAATGGGGGAGAGAGGACGGTGGAGGAGGATCAGAGTATCAGGGAGGGGAGTGGAGAAGAAGAGATTTTAAGGAGACACGAAAGGAGGAATATGTGGGGATGGAACGGATAGAGAGAGAGGAAGGGAGTTCCAGTGGAGGGGGGCAAGGAGCTAAAAGGAGCAAAAATGAGCAAAAATGAGAGGAGGCACATGAGGACGGGGGAACCAAGATAAGGAAGACATCTGCAGATCGGAGGGAACGGGAGGGAGTGTAGAATGAGATGAGAGAGGAGAGATATGGGGGAGCAAGATCATGGAGAGATTTAAAGACAAGACAGAGGAAGTGGAATTTTAGTTGGGAATGAAAGGAAAGCCAGCCAAGATGTGAGAGCGAGGAGGAGATGGAGTCGTGAGGAGAGAGAAGACAGAGGGTACAAATGGCAAAATAGTAGAGGGATTTGAGGGGGGCAAGATGAGAAGCAGGGAGTCTGAAGAGGAGAGAAGAACAGTAGAAAAGACGAGAGAAGAAAAGGGAGGAGATTAAAAGTTTAGTGGCATGGAAGGTGAAAGAGGAGCGTACTTTGCGAATATTGAAAAGGTGGTAGCGACATGCACAGGAAGTGAGAGAAATATGGTGGGTGAAGGAGAGGGAGGAGTCAAAGTAAATGCCTAGATTACGAGCATGGGCAGAGAGAGGAAGTTTAGCTGGAGGAAAGTGGATAGAAGGAGGGGGAGAAGGAGGAGGAAAAGTGCTGGAGGGAAAGAATAAGACTTCAGTGTTGTCTGTATTGAGAGAGAGAAAGTGGGATGACATCCAGTTTTTAATGGCAGTAAGACAAGAAGAGAGTTTAAGTTGGAGGTCAGGAGTGAAGGAAGAAAATGAGAGGAAAAGCTGGGTGTCATCAGCGTAGAAGTGGTGAGAAATACCGAAGGAAGAGATGATAGGGGCGAGAAGGGAGGTGTAAAGAGAGAAAAGAAAAGGGCCAAGGACAGAGCCTTGGGGTACACTTGGGGTAGAAGCGGTACTACCACCCCAGGAGACGGTAAAAGAGCGGTTCATCCAGTATGCCAGACAAATGGATACACTGATCGTGCACAGAATTATACTTTTGTGAAGAAACCTATAAAGTAAAACCTGATATTCTTCCAAATTAATGCAATACCTTTGAATTAGTTAACAAAACACATAATGAGCTCATTTATTCCTCCTAATCCAAACAGTGAAAATGAAAATGCTTCTCATGTCACACAAATATGTAAAAAGGTAAAATAATGAACTTGTCCACAGACATGCCATACTACAGGAAACATAAGACTATTTTTCTAAATATTCAACAGCGAGCACAAAGACAAAAATAAAGTTTCTTCAATATATTGATGATTGGCTTATGTGTCAGTATACTATCTTGTGAGGACACCTCCTTTCCTGTTACTATGGAACACAATGTACTAGTATTTTCCATCCTATTAGGAGGTCCTCTACTGTCGTAGGCCTATCAGTGAGACAGGTGATGCAAGGTGATAGAGGTACTAGCTCAACTAAACAATCTTTATTTAAATAATTATCAGGTTTAGAGGTCAGAAAAATACACAGAGGATGCAGGAGAAAAAACTGCTAACAATAAGTATTGTTCTCAAGTAAACAGTGTACGTGTCAGATGAATAAAGTAAGGTTTTTGTACAGGTGCTGGGCACTCTGGGAGTTTCTTTTCCCTGTTAGCTGCTATAGTTGATTCTCTACTATTATAAAACTTTGGGCCTCATTACAAGTTGGGAGGTATTCTGGTGGTAAATCTGGTAGCACACCACCAAACGGAATTGCCATTACTGCCACTTGGTCCTGTGGTTTTACCACAGGGTTACAAGTGGTGGTGGGCAGAATAAATCCCCATTTTCTGGAGTCCATAGGACTCCATTCGGGATTTTTGGCAGAATTACCAACGGCGGAATTACCAAGTGGTAATTCCACCTATTTTTGGGAGGAGAAGTGGAGTATTTACCTCCAGCATCAAGCTGTTGTGGGTCCCTGTTTGTGCAAGACAGTGTTTTTCCTGTTAAAGTGCATATTTTAAAGGTTGAGTCATGTTTTGACCATTCTGCTTTTTCACATTTATGTTTTGTCGTGTACTTTTGAGACAGGTTCCAAGGGAATATCGTTATCATTGTTATTTTTCAGAAAAACTGAGGGTTTTCTTCTGATGATGGGGCTTGATGGTCCCGAAACGTGCAGGATTAGATGTATTATCACTTTCATTGTTTGTTGAATTTTGTTTTCACCAACTATACTGATATTGATGTGTGTGTTTCACATTACCATGAAGACTGCTTTTTGTTACTAAGGATTTTGTGAATTTCTAATTATTACCAGTGCTCCAGATAGGATTTAGGCGTGAGAGTATTTTACGCCCAGTTTTTAGAATTTGAGAGTAAATGCATTTTCAAGAGAGTAAAAATGTGTTTCTTCCTTCGCAAGAGAGTAAAAGAAGTGTCTGACAACTATCCAATTTGTGCGTAAAATTAAAACTGTGTTTGAAAACATTAGTGACAAATAACTTGTTGATGCATACTATTCTTCATTGTACTCGGACACTAAAACTCTGTTAAGAACTACTAGAGATGCCAGCTAGTTACATCATTCATCAAGCACCTCAATCTACCAGCATTGCTTCTCTGCCTCCCAAGCCTATTGTTGCTGCCTGGCTCTACCCGCTTGACAGCCACTTCATGTTTTTGCCTCATCTCCCCCCCCCTGTGCTACTCTGTTCCCCTGTCTCTCACCTTCTGATTTTCTGCCTTTCACCCATAATTGTTGCTATGCCACGTTTTGAGGTCTGTTGCTCTGTCACTCGGCCTCGCCCATCTCTACATTCTATTATTGCTGTTTCCCTCCTACATTGTGCTGGATCAGTTGATATAACTCCTCTTCCTGTCTCATGTCATTGCTCAGGCTATATCTGTTTTTTTCATTTTCTCTGTTGTGTTTTATCTTTGTGCACTGCCTCTTATGTTATTGGCCTGCCTTTCTCTAATCTGGATTTTCTATTTCCAGCTCTCCCCGTCGGCTAATGATCTGTGTTTTCTTATTTTACTGTCTCTTTATTTCTCTTTTGCTCTGCTTCTATCCCTCGCTCGTATTGTGTGTGTGTGTCCTATTATATACTTATTTACTCTGTTTCCCTTCTCGCTTTCTTTGTTGCTTCCTTATGTAGCTCATTGGTCTCTCTCTTCCTGTTGCTAGAATTCCTGTTTTGGATTGTCTAATGCGTTCTCTGTTCTCGCTGCCTCTCCACACCAGCCTCCTTTCCTGTATTGTTTAGGTTCAGAGTTGCTCTTTCCCTCATTTTTGTCTTTTGATATGGCACCATTAAATATTCAAAAAGCTGAAAATGCCTTTTCCATTTACAAATCGAGTGCAGCTTTACCATGGGGTGCTCTTTTCTAGATGTGTGCAAACCTTCCTTTGGCCATTAGGATGGGAATTATAGAGTTAGAGAGTTGTCTCACCAGATGCAGCACTTACTTGAATGCAGATGTTTTGCCAGCACTGTATGCCATTACAAGTATAAGAGCCCAGATGAGATGTGTGGTCTGAGCTATTACAAATTTAGCAGCCCCATTGGGATGTGCTTCTTCTGGGCCATTACAGGTATAGTAGCCCCGATAGATTGTGCCTGTTCTGAGCCATTACGAGCGTAGAAGCCTAGATGAGATGTGTGTTTTCTGAGCCATTAAAGGTATAGCAGCCCTAATGAGATGTGTGTGTGTGTTCTGAGCCATTATAGGTATAGCAGCCCTGATGAGAGGTGTGTGTTCTGAATCACTGAACATTTAGTAATCCTTTTGATAAGTCTAAAGTCAAGTCAGCTCTGTTACAGTTGGATGTTACCTGCTTCTTAAACACATACCTCTGATGCAGAAGCATTAACTCACCTTTCAATAGGATTTGAAGTAACATGTTACACAATGATCTCTGCAGCAGGGTTATTGACCCACTAAGCTACCTCTCCCAACAGGCTGTTGACTCAGAAAGGCACATTTGGTTAGGGCACTGGCAGTTCCATGCGAGGCTTGCCTGACATAACTGGCTTATCAAAAGTTCTCAGCCTGTTTGGACTATCCTACATGAGTCAGGAGATTCATAATGAGGCTGTGAAATGTACTGGATTCTTGGCAGTGGGACTCAGTAATCGGACATGGGAGAAGCAGAAGTTTTGAAAAGCACAATACCGAGTAGGAGAGATTGAAGCATATGACAGCAGTGCCATCTTTTCACATTGACTACCAGTGTACATCAAACCAGCTCAGGAGGATGGTGGAAAGGATCTAAGTGAAAATACCAAATTGTTTACTGTGAAGTCGAAAATCTTGCATGTAAAACAACACATTTTTGTTATGATTGATGCAGGGTAGACCCCCCCACACCACCCGCTCCACATCCACCCACTTTATTAAATACCCATACCCAATGACCCGCCCATCTATTATTTTGGGAAAAGTCGCTATTTTCCATGGAAGGTTTTCTACCTCGCAGTAATGGGATTCATTATTTTGTAGTGATACTGGTGGGAAGAGCTCAGACTCTGTTCTTAGTCAGTACTTTAGCTTGCTGCAGAAAATGCCAACACTTGTTTATGCTTTGTCATTACAGCAGCTCTTAAGAAATTCAAGTGCTGCCCCAAAACATAGCAGTCCTGCCAAGAAATGTGGGCATGATGCAATCAGCCCTGCTGTCAATAATTGGCACTGTGCCATGACATGCATATAGCAGCTCTGCTGATTAATTAGGCTACTTTGACTGAATATATAGCAGTCCTGTTGAGAGGTACCGGTACAATCTGTGCCATTGAAAATATATACAGTACTGTTTCTACCTGCATCCAGTATACACACACTTGCAGTGGGCGGATGATCAGAAAGGGAGTTAAAGTCAAGCTCAGACAACATGCTCAGCTATTCCTTGCTCTCTAAGACAACAAACTATGTACAGTGCCCTGTCATGCATACGCATGAACACATGCAATCTTAAGACAAAAAAAATAACATCTTCATATAGAACACCAAAAACTTTTCCTTCTCACAAATGCCAAACAACTGCTTGCTGGGAGGCTCTAATAAAACTTCGAGAACCCCAAGCCAATACATGCAATTGGTGTGCTTCTCTGAAGGAAAGAACACAAATTATGAAATACCCATGCTGCAGCAACTGCACTACATCTATTAAAGCTGGTTAAAACAGAGGAAAATGAAGCACAAGTGCAGCCCTTGTTTAAGACCATTTTCATTTTACACAATACTACATGTGTACTAAAGCAATGTGAAAAGCATTTTCATGATTCAAAATGCCTAAACAACACTGTAACCTACAAAATGCAGGCAGCTGAACAAAGTGAACAAAACACAAATTCCCTTCTACATTACTCAAAAAGTACTATCTTGATAGAATTATTAACAGAGAGTGATGAAAAAATAAACAGACCAGGACTCTTCCCAGTTGCTTCTTTCAAGGAACTTGTGGATTGCTAAAGTAAAGAGTGGATTTGCAAGCTGCTGCTGGCCAGGCTGTCACCAGTGACCTCCATGATTTATCGGGGTGATGCTATAAATGGTCCGTGTAAGCTGTACGCAAGGAAGAATTAAAAGGGCCTTATTGACAAAATTTCCTGTGCGTAAAAAGGTCTCATACGCACCCTACCAGGAGGGCTGATTATTACTTGCCCTAGGGTGGTGACCCTGAAGGGATTTGGTTATTATACCAAATACTTTTTGTTTCTCTGAATTATCATTTGTGTTTTTTCAACCTATTGTCATTAAATGTATGTTTGTTTTGTTAAATAACAAAGAAAAACTAAAAAGGTAACAGGCACCCCTCTCTAGAAAGAACATGGCATGATAACTTCTTCTGTGGTTTTTACTGACTTTGAGAGTCTGCAGCCATAGCTTTTTGCTCACCGTACTTTTCACAAAGGTGGAATATCCATTTGCATATCAGTCTTTGTCCCACCCACAAGAGGAGTCCAGCACCGAAATGCCAGGCAAACCTCCTTTGAACAAGAGTACCAACATCAACCCCAGACACTCTCCATTATCTCTCCCTCCCTTGCTCTCCTCTCTGTCCCTCCTGTGTTTTTCTTCTACTCACCTCCACTGCTCTACTACTACTACTCTCCCATCTCCACTATTACTACTACCACTCTACGTTCCACATACTTTCTCCCTGTCATCCTCCTTTCACTCTCACACTTATCTTCTACTCCCTCTCAGATACCCTCTACTCTGCCTCTAGTAGCCTCATTCCCACAGCTTGCACACACCTACGTATACCAAGTGCCAATTTCTTCCACCAACCAATACCTCAACTTGCACACTCCAACAATCCTTCTCTACATTTTACTGCACTGTCCTTCCTCTGCTTTGTCTTTTGGTCCTCCTTTGACCTCTCCTGAACAACCCACATTCCTTGTTCATGTGCCCCTTTCTAACCTCCACCTCCCACTCCTTTGGCTCACTCCCTCAGCTGGTTCCTTGGGCTGACCACTGCCTTTCTTCTCCCCATGGGTGGGATTTCAGGCATGTAAACCCATATAATGGTTTTTAAGCCATGCCTCATTTTTGTACATGGATCCGCCTGCATTTGGGAAGGGAAGCCCACTCGCAACACAAGTAATGTCCAAGTTTGTATTCCACCAAGCATTGTGGGTTATGGCTGAATATGCAAACCGCTCCACACCCCCATTGAAGATAAAGTGAATGTCCCAGTTTGTGTTGTGTAGAGCGCGGAAATTGCCACTTTGATGGAAGGAAGGCTCTGGAGGTTCATTGGTTTGTGCTGTCTCTCCCTGGGTTAGGTCACTCGCTCTCTCATCCATCACTATGTCTTCTGGGGAATGTAATCTTATGGGACAAACAGAACGACTGGCCAGAAGTGTGCAATCCAGATATGGGGCAAGAAAAAGTAGTATTCATTTCAGTCATACAGGCACATGTGGAAGGGACAGGGAATGGGGCCCTCAACTTTCACACCCTGCCTCTGGCCAGGATCGGCTCTGGTGAAAACCCTGGTGTGCCCAAGGATCAGATGGAGCGCCATCCCCTCCTGACAGGGTCAGGTTCATATATGAATACTTTTCCATCTCTAGGAATACAAAAACCTCTGGCGATAAGCCTCTGAGAGCGGATCCTCACAGGGCTCAGTTCTTAACCCTTTTCTGTTTACCTTTTGCACCTCCTACATAGGTAAGCTCATCTACTCCTTTGAGATCTCTGATCACCTTTTTGCTGACAACCACCTCTTCTCCTTTCCTGCGATCATATCTTAGCTTTCTAAAAGGGTTTCTGACTGCCTCTCAGGCATCCACCATTGGATGGCCCTTCGCTTTCTCATACTCAACTGATTGAAGACAGACTTTATCTATCTCCCTGTTCTCAATGCTCCTCTCCTTCTCCCCTAGCTACACCACCCTCTAAGCATGCGTGGACTGGAAAGCAAAAGTGACCCTGGAAATATTTTTCAAAATGGCCCCATACTACAACTTGCCAGTGAATGTGGCGTGCTTGCCGAACCACTCTGAGTAGGAAAGTCCAAGGACATTTGGAAACATGGGCTCACATATTGTATTTTAAAGTTAATTTGTCCCTAGCTTTTGACAAATTGTTTGATTTTTGGAGATTGAGGAGAGATGGAATGAAGGATCGTCAAAAAACCAAGGTACCAACACTAAAGAGGCCACTATGAAATCTCCACAGTTCCCTGGAGATAAGTCCCCCATTAATCTTAATCAATTAGTCAACCCTGCAACATCAGACTCCAGCAATTTATAACATTGCCTATCAATTCGGCTAGACCCACCTGTTACACATGAGGAAGATCCATCCTACCCTTACCTACCATTCAACTAATCGCATCTCCACTCCTGTACTTAGTCACATGATTACTGCTTTAACTTTATACTAGTCCTCCGTATGTACCCGTTTACTACCTCTGACAACATTCTGAACCATGTTTAACAAATGATGTGGGCTTCCTTTGGGGTACATGGCTGGAGTGGGTTTCCCAGCTCAGAACACATCATCTGGGCAGAACCCAGCATGGTCTCCGAAAGGGCGGTTTATGCAGGGAACAGATATTCTTGCTCACCACATGAATGCTGATAGCTGCACATCTTTCCCACATTTAAAAATACTAACAGACGAGAGTCCATTACCCGCAAATTGAGGTCACCATGATCTGCCTGCCCGAAATAAGCATGGTGTGCTCGGACCAGAACCAAAGTAGTCTTAAGCAATATAACTCGAGCAGGGCGGTTATTACCAGTCAGGTAATCCCTCGGGGCATAATTTAGAAGCACGTGATCGGTAATTCCCCCCACGTGAGGGTTATATTGCTATTAGTACCCCAGCACATTGTACCAGGGGTACTAATAGTGTTTTTCTCAAGTTAGGAAACAGCATGTTTGCACTTGAGAAAAAACAATTCAAGATGGCGCCATTGATCGGGGAGAAGGGAACAACATGTAGTCCCTTCTCACTGTCCATGGTGGCCATTGCCGCAATGGGGACACACTGGGAACACTAGTGTTCCCGATGCTGGCGAGGGATAAGGCAGTGCCAGGTAAGTGGGGCAGGGATGGTGGGGATTGGAGGTGTGGAAAGGTGGCTTAGGGTGGAGGGAAGGAGACCTGGGGGAGCATACTTACCTGATTTCCGGCAATAGAGGATGGGGGCCTCAAGCTCTGAGGAGGCTCAGACAGGGGTTTTACTGTGTGGTAAAGCCCTGTTCTGAGCCTCCTGATTGGCTGGGCGGCCGCCACCCCCAACCCACCAGGTACTAATATCAGATAATTTACTGCATCTGGAAACAATCAGGGGGACACTCAAAACTTATGGTGAGTAGATGGAACCAAACAACAAGGGACAATCCCAACCCAGGAAGCCCAGGAGGGAACAAACCCACGAATACAAGCCCATGTTGTCCCAATCCTGCAATAACTGTCAGTATCAAAGGAACCCAAAACATCCTGGCATCATGAGGATTAGAATGGAATTCCATAATGAGAGAGGTGAGGTAGTGAGCAGAGTAGAAGTACAAGGGACACAAGAGCACTGTTGGCCAGGCCAGGGGGGCAACTAGAGAGAGAGCGAAAGAGAAAGGTGCATCAGCCATGTAAGCAAGAGGTTTAGAGGGGCCAGGTTGCGAGTCCTGGCTGGTGTAGGAGACCTGCTGAGGACCTAGGCTCGCAGACTGGCAGTGGTTAGACAGATAGATACAGGGAATGAGCTGAAGTGAGATGGGGTGCTTTCCCTTCTTAGGCAATGATGAAAGTCAGGCTGCTATATCTCAAAGAAGAGTGAATGAGGGGGGCACCATAACTACTCCAAGACCAAAAAGCTGTGAGGGTGGATAGGGTCTTTTAACATTGGTGGCATCTGCATGGCCACTGACGCAAGCCAAGAGCCTTGCCTCAAGAAACCAAGCAGGGGGGGGAGAAAATCCCACCTGGAGGTACCGAGGTAGTGGGGAGAATACCTACTACCCTTGACTAGAGAGATCTGCCAATACACTCCCCTAAGGCATGAGGGGGAACTAAAAACCACCCACCAGAGCAGTCTAGTCTGAGTGTAGCAAGTCAGGGATATTAGAAATACAGTAGGGAAGGGACTTTAGGTTTTTCACAGATTTCCTTTCATCTCATCCTGACATATGGTTGCCAATATCCCCAAATTCTCATAGGCATTCACCAACCCTCTCTCGAAAAAACAGCTTTTCTGTGGCACTACATATTTGTATTGGCAAGGCTGCACACAATAAGGTCTCAGCAAGAAACTGTAGAATATCTGGAAAAGGAATGGAAGAAGTGTATACCACAGGAGCCAAAGACATCACAAATGACGCACTCCCTAAACCTTACGCAAAGTTTGCAGCTGGGTTTACCTCAGATGACACTCTGCCCCTCATTGTCAATTTGATTCTGGTAGTGCCTTCCACCTGCTGTGAGCCCTGCAGTCAAATATGCACCCTTATTAAAACACATCTTGCAAATGATTTCAAATGACATTTCATTCACCCACAGCCTCACCTATCATGTATGTCCCAAAAGTCACTGAGGAATGACAATAATGCTTAGATCAACAGGATCTATGGGACAGCAGGTTGCAACCTTTCCTGCTCCCCTGAGAAGAGACGGATTACTGTTTTCCCTCTTTTCTTACTTGCCCTGCCTTCCTTCCTTTGCCTCCTTTCCTTGTCCCCGCCTGACCTTGTTTGACTCTGCAGGTCTCTGAGCTCTATTCTGCTCTTTCTCCATCTATGGTCACCTGTGTTAGTGCCTGTGCTGTTCCTTCTCCACACAGCGTCGGACTGGCCTCATCGGCCGATCGGCCACTGGCCGATGGCCCTTGAGCACCTGGGGGGCCGGTTTTCATCAGCCACCCCCTGGGCCGGTTTTTGGCAGGTGTTTTTTGAGTGCATGACTGCATGTGCGTCGGGAACTGGGCTGGCCCTGTGCACTGCAGCAATAAAGCAAGGTAACAACGTGTGTGTGTTTACACATTGTTACCTTGCTTTTATGATTTTTTTTGCAAATTGTTATTTGCATGCATCCATCAAGGGCCCAGTCAGCCAGGCCATGGAGAGACACCATGGTAGCACTTTTGTCAATTGTCTCGAGTGTCGAGACAATTGACAAAAAGTGCTACGAATGTGCTATGAATTATCCGTGACTAATTCTAGCATGGTGAGCCGAGCGGGGGCTGGGCTCATGGGCTGAGGCCATAACAAGTACTTTAAGTTGCAAGCAACTTGTGCCCCCTGGGCCGGGTCCTGGGGCTGGGGCCGCAGGGGGAAGGGAAGTTAAAAACCAATTAATGCAGGCAGCAGCGCCCGCACACAGAGACTTGGAGGCGCCAGAGAGGTCAATTCCGTGACGTGGGAGTGTTGTCAGTGTCACGTGAATATGGGCCTCTCTTGCTGCCTGCCGCCCGCCTGCGCATGATTTTGCACAGAGTCCGAGTCTCACTCAGAGACAGACACAGCCGCGCACACAGTGCAGCAGCAGGGCAGGGCACTGCACTGGCAGGCAGTCTGTGTTGCACTGGGGACAGGTGGACAGGTGCACTGCAGGCAGCCAGGCACTGTGTGCAGCAGGCACTGTTTGTTGCATAAAAAGCAATGAGGAACTGGAAGGCAACCGGATCCTGCAGCAAGTAAGTGTAGGAGAATGGGCTGCACAGCGGATGAGGTTGGGGGCTGGGGGACACTCCTGGGGGCGTAGGCCGGACCCCTGAAACAGCCTGCTACAGTAGTACAGGGTGCTAGGGAACAAAAGACCGGCATTGCAGGGTCGGCGGCCGTCGGCCTTAATGGCCTACATTCTGCACAGTCAGTCTTTTGTTGCCAGCATATAGACATAGATCCAGAGGCCCTCTTGTTTGATTTGCAGACCTCTTTGAGGTTTAGATTATGGATCGTGGATGGAATGGAATTCCTAGGCATTATTTAGTGAAAGTTAAGTGGCCCCCTTCTTGGTGGATAAAAGCACTCCCTGTAGCTCGCCTAATACTAAATCATTTATCTGTCAGTGTAGGAGATACTTGTACAGTGCAAGGGGAGGTTACCTGCAGTTAAATGAGTCGGTTGTTGAAATAGCCTGGCTAACGGCTATGTAATGGGATACTTAAATGTGTGGCCTGTTGATCTACGGGACTATAAGAATGTCATTCTTAAGAATTACTTTTGTTCTTGGCCTCAGACTACGATTGACTACTCAGCCTGTGCATAATGTCATTAAAGGTGAGGTGAATTTAGCCGGCCGTAAGAGTTAGCAATGCATGCTATTATTGCAGTGAGTGACTAGGTTTGGCTGTGCAATGGCTAGATGTCAAGCAGCGTTGTGTTCGCTTGGCAGTGGCCAAAGATGGCTCTTGTGAGTTAGACTGGTATTTCAGTGAAAGTAGACATGCAGGTTAATTGATGCGGGAGGAGTGTAGATGCTGGAAAGACACTGAGACAGTCTAGGCATGCGACTGGAATGCAGCTTGTATGACCAAATGTCATGATGGCTTTGCTGCGAACAGGATGTGCAGGAAAGCAGTGAGACAGTTTTGCTGTGCAATAGATATCAGAGTAGTACACTTGAATTAACCTGGCTATGCTTTTGGAGCATGGGTAATACAGGAGCTGATTTTCATTCAATGTGTAATTTTACGGCGGAGAATCGTCACATTGACATACGCGTAGGCTGCTCCCCGGAGGCAAATCTTTGTCATTTGCACGGACGAGTTCACTTTTGCACTGTTTCATTCAGCCGGCAGATACCATTTCATGCCAGCATTTGCACTGGCATGAAAAGCCATGTTAGCACAACTGCTGGAGTATTTGTATGGCAGAGAGGAAGGGTGGCAGTTGAAATACAAGTTGCATTTTGCCCCTCCTCTCCCCCATACAAATCAATGAAAATGGGCCGTGAGTGACTTAAGAAAACATGCGCAAAAGCCTTATCCACGGCTTTTGCACATGTTTCTTATGTTACGCTTCCATGAACATGAGCTCCAACGAGTTAATCTAGATATTAGTTCAGATAATACAAGAAATCAAGATTGATACAAAGAGTTAATCTAGGTATGCGGGTAATACAATGTCATTCTGTTATGCAATTAAAAAGGGATAATAAAGTGAGTTGATACAGTTATGCAGTTTATATGCAAGTAAAAGCGTGACTTGTTCTAGTTATGCAATTGGTAAGTAGATACTAATATAGTGAGCCCATGAAACTAGTTGTTGTGCAGGCAACACAATGAGGTAATCAAGCTATGTAGTTAATATGTGATTTATAACTGTGCTTTTGTTGGGCATGTACGCCCTGGGTGTGCAGGTAGACAGAAAGGTAATATAGCTATGCAGTAGGTTTATATGTTATATAGTAGTGAGTCATTGTAGTAATGTAATTGGTACGAAGCTAACACATACAACATTATCTGTGCATAAGATATGCAGGTAATGCACAGAGTCCCTTTAGCTGTGCATTGGGCATAGTGGTGAGCAGTAGGTAAGAATGACGGTGCATATGCTGTGCTGGTATACAACGTGTCATTTAAGTGGTGGGACTGATGGTTACTGAAATTGCACAGGATTTGCTACGAACTAGACTTGCAGCTGAAACAATGAATCAATCTACATATGTAGGTAACACAAGTATGCAATCTAGATATGTAGGTAACACAACTATGCAAAGTAGACATGTAGGTAGCACAATGTACACGTAGCTTATCTTAATGTTGATCACTCAGTTTGTCTAAAGGTGACAGCAGGGGTAGAGCACCAAGTCTTGCAAGTGCCTTAAAATGTCTGCACCCAATTAAAAGCCTAGCTCTGTCAGTCATGAATGCAGGTGTGGACTTTCCCGGGAGGCCTCTGCACATTGGGCCTCTTTTGGGTGGTACCAACTTTTATTTACACATTTTCTCATAAGGAAATGATTGGGCTTGCTGAAAAAGTGTAATATGGGGTCCCTTTGAAAATTATTTCCAGGGCCTCTTTTGGTTCCCGGTGAAGTCCACCCCTTGTGGGTGTTTTATGTTAATGAGGTTTTACAAAGTGCAAAACAATTCCTAAAGCCCTTAAATAAATAATGACCTGGGGATGCAAGTTGCTGCTTGCATGAGCGCAGCTACTCAAATGTCTGGGACAGGTACTCAATACTGGAGTGCATTGGGTTCATTTATGGTGATTTGGGGAGTACAGCATGCTCAACACTTCAAAGTTTTTGGGGCGGCTAGTGTTCTGTAGTGTTTACCATACTACTGGATTGTATATATGGTACCGCAATGATACAATGCATTTGTAATGGGAGCATAAAACTACAAGCACCAGAATGCAGAGAAACTCAGGTTGCCCCTTTCTCAGCTGACTTGGGGCATAGTTATGTTATCAAACTGCCATACACCAACACTCTGTTCTGCATCCTGCTCCAAACCGTAATGTGATCATCGTGATGCTGTGACTCTCAGAGTCGGAGATGAAATATTCCTGCTCATTGCAGCTAAGAATATCATCAATGTTTCGGTTTCAAGGTGTTAAGTCGGTTGCTCGGCCCTCATTCCGAGTTAGGACTACACCATGGAGTAAATAGCTCCATGGTTGGCAACCATGGAGCTATTTACTCCATGGAACACCGGCATGGTGAATGGAGTAATTACCGGTCCATTCCAAGGTTGGATGGACCGGTAATTCCCCATTCACCATAGCCCTTCCCCATCCCCATCCCCCTTTCTGCCCCCATAGGGCTCAATGGGAATGGGGAAGGAGGTAATTACGGCACCGTAAATTACGGTGCCGTAATTTACTCCATGGTCACTTTGCGGGTCCCGTAATTTACTCCTGCTAAAAGCAGGAGGTAAAGAGGGACCCGCAAAGGGAACTCGGAATAGGGAGGTAAGGGATTACCGCCATCGGTGCCCTTACAGGCGCCGGTAATCCCTTACCTCCAACCTCGGAATGACCCCATGTGTTCACATTTTTCAGAAGCCAACTGTAATTATACACTGACAAGTTGTCAGTCACACCTGTGTGCTGTGTGAATCACAAACCTGAGACCCCTCATTATCCAATTACAACATCAACATGTTTGGATGCACAAAGCTCACAGTTCTTGCCCGTGGCCTCCCTGGCGCAGTGATGTCTGTTATTAAACGTGACTGCCTCCTCTTTGTCTACAAAGAGGAGTCAGTATTTATACACCCAGGCCCTCTTCTCTTTGCAAGTAATCAGTTAACTTGTCCAACCCAAAAATGAAGGGATGGAGAAGATACAATGGGTTGCCCCCTCTCTACTCTCTCTCATTCCCTGTATTTATGTATTTATTGAGCAGCTGTTAGGTGATTATACATCTAATAAATTGTGTATATTTGTGTAGAGTCAGAAGCAAGAACGTGTGTTCTATGAGTGTAACAGCTCGCTGGAAGTGTGCGCAGTGATCAAAACCTTACCCTAACATCCCCAACCTATCCATAACCTCTTGCTAAACCTCATTCCGGTTTCCCTACCCCAGCTTCCTAGCAAACCATCATCACCCTAACCCTCCTTCCCTGTTGGGATTGTGGAGCCCTGTATAAGCATCGACATGCAGCAGGTCCCAAAACTGCAGTGTGGGTGGTAGGTTCATGCCACTCCTGCGCCATCGGAGCTGTGGACCCTGTCACAGAACTGTATGCAAAGTTATGTTATTTTATGAGTTGTGTTGTAATGTAACAGACACTCCATAAGTAGCATTTTCTTTAAAGGATTCACAGATGATGGTTTGAGGGCCACTTTTTTGGAGGCAAGGATAGGGCCACTTTTTTGAGGCGAGGTGTGGGCCACTTTTTTGGGGCGAGGGGTGGGCCACTTTTTTTGGGTGTCCGGGCCTATTTCTTGTCCCAGTCCGACCCTGTCTCCACATTAATCGTTGTTGGCATCTGTTTTGTGGTGCTGGAGACCTTACCCTCCAGCCAGTGGTCGAAGTGGGCGGGAGCGGTCGGCAGCGGTGCTCCTCTACTTCTTTTAATTAGGTTTTACCATTCCTATACTTTAAAAAGAAACCATTCCGGAACGGTTTCGTTTTAAAATAAAAGTGTAGGAAGAAGTTGAAACTTGCACTGTCAGTGCACTGCAGTGGACTTTCCCTTAAACAGCAGGCACATGTGTTTTGGGATTTGTATTGTGCATGGCAGGGGCCGTAGAGATGGGGTTTGTGGGAGCGGTGCAGACCAGTAGGGAACATAGTTCCACTACTTCTTTTTGTACACTTCGACCACTGCCTCCAGCCTTAGATCTAGGGTGTTATTATAGCCCCTGTCAGGGGCAGGGAGGCACTCAATGCTGCCTGCCTTCCAGCCAGCTGACACCAGGCCCCTTTCCACCAAGACCCTGGACTGAGTACGAAGCTGCATTTCAGATATTAGGGTGCAGGGCGGCTTGACAGTTTGCAGTGCCTAGCACCCCTCTCAGAAGGAAGTATGGATGCCTTGCAAGGCTCGCAGGATTAGCTGCAGGTGCTGCACACCAAGGTTGCCGAGTTGAGACCCGAAAATACTAAAGTGAAAGAGCCATTGTCTTCAATGGCTTCAGTCGCCCTCGTTGAGAGTTCTATATGCCAATCCGGGTCGATGAAGTTTGATGGGGATCGAGTTTTACAATCATTGCTAAATTCAGTTTATGTTCGACCAACCCGTTTTACAAGCGACAAAGCCAAAATAGACTATATCATGAACAATCTCACGGGCGCCGGCTTACCCTGGGCAGCACCCTACGTCTGTGCTCAGAGTACGATATTGGATTGTTTTTCTGATTTCAATAATGTATTTCCCGAGCCCTTCAAGTCCCAGAAACAGGCATCCCAAGCACAGAATCAGCTGGTGGATATAAAACAGGGGACCCAGGACCCACTTATTACACTAGCTGCTTCACACAACTGGCTGCCGAATATTTGTGGCCAGAGTTCACCCAGTTAACCATGTGCCAGAGGGGACTCCAAAACCAATACAAGGATGAACCTGTACTTGCCAGAAACGTCCACTTTAGAAGCATTGATTAGTCAGGTATTGCAGATCGATTTTCAGAGATATGGAATGGAGACAAACAAAAGAGAGCTGCCCCACATTTTTACCCAAAACATGCCAGTTGTAACAAATGCCCCCAATCCCGGGAAACCCCACCAACACTGATGCAGATAGATACACTCCGAGCCACATGTCAGGTGCACAGAAGCACCACAGAGGTTCTCTTCTCCTTGCTTGTATTGTGGTGGAGCTGGACACTATCTGTGAACCTGCCCTGTCCAGTCAGGACAGTGTTTGGAAAACTCTGGGTCTGTCTTCTGGTGGGAAGGTGACAAGAGGCCCCCTCAGCAAAAAGAATGACGTTCCACATCCCATGGCTTAGCCAATGCAACACACTCTTTTATTTGTTGTGGAGTTCAAATTGGATTGGGCAACTGCCGATGGAGAGACAACAACGACATATGCTCTCCTGGATAGTGGAGCTTCTGGAAATTACATGGACCAAGAATATTTATTACACACCACGGTCCCCAGCATTCTGCGTTCCCACGTTCCCAGGTCACAATTGTCCACAGTACGCCATTTGCTTCTGGGCTGAACTTGTCCATCGGTCTTCATAGGGAGATGATATTATTTGACGTAATCAAGATACCCACCTACATTGTTATACTGGGATTGCCCTAGCATACTGCCTATAACCCAACTATCAACTGGACCACCAGGACCTTTTTTTTGGTGCTCCGATTTCTGCACTTCGGGGTGTTGGCGGCAAGTCTCAGTTGCTTCCCTCTATCTTCCTGAATGACCAGTAAGCTCCAAGTCTCAGATAAATGCCAGCCAGTCTTTGGTGGATGAATATGCAGAGTTTCAAGAACTATCCTTGGACTCAGAACATATCCCACTACCACCTAGTCGAACATAGAATTGTAAGATAAACTTGCAACTAAATCAGTCACTTCCGAATTGTCACATATATTTCCTCATGGCGAAAGAGCGAGAAGAATTGAGAAGATATCGGAAGGACTGTTTAGACCAAGGATATATCATACTCTGCAAATCAGCTGCTGGAGCTCCACTGCTCTTAGTTCTCAAAAATGAGAGAACCCTCCGGCCGTGTGTTGACTATCTTAGGCAGCACTAAATCTCTCAAAAGAACTGGTGTTCCTTATCCATGATTAGGGACATATTGGAATCCCTACACTTTTCACAAATGTTCTCTAAGCCTATCACTTGGCTCATATACAAGAAGGGCACAAATGGAAAACAGCCTTCAAGATCCTGTTAGGACACTGAATAGAAAGTAATGCACTTCGGTCTCCGCGGTGCCGCGGCAGTGTTCCAGGCGTTTTGGGACCTGCCGGTCTATCCGTCTAGCTCTATCCAGATGATATATTAATCTTTTCCCTGACTCCGGGTGAGCATATACTTCATGTAAGAACCCCCTGTACATGAAGCTTGAAAAATGCATCTTCCATGTTACAAGCATTGACATTTTGGACTATTACATAAATGGAGAAGGAATACTAATGGATCCCAAAAAGGTACAAGCAATAAAAGAAGTTGCCACCACCCCAGACTCTCAAGGCTGAACAATGGTTTCCGTGTTTCGCTAATTTCTATAGTTGCTTCACCCCAGAGTATGCTCGCCTCTCTTTGGATATTACTGATTCAAGAAGAATCAGCAGTTTACATGGGATCCTCGGGCAGAAGCTGGGTTCCAGTCCATGAAGAGTGCAATTCTCTCAGCTCCCATTTTACAACCCCCAACCCTTCATAGTGGAACCAGATGCGCCAGATCATGGTGCTTTACTTCCAAGTATCCACAAGGAACTCAACAAAAACATTCAATTGCTTATTATTCCTTGAAGTTATCACCTTGTGAACAGAACTATTCTGTTATCGAAAAGGAGTTGCTTGCCATAAAATGTGCTTTCTATGAATGTAGACAGCACGTGCGAGAGGGGCTGCATGGGTTAGAGGTGCACACTGACCACCGGAACTTGCAATGTTTGCGATCCATGACATGTTGGAACAGCCGCAAAGCCCAATGCCCCTTTTTCAGTGCAATATGACTTTTTTGTTACTGTTTTCCCCGGGGGCTCAAAATAGCCAGACAATCATTTTCTAGCTGCTGTTTTGCCCCCCTTGGAAAGGGTTCATAGTGGGACCACCAGGGATCCCTCTCTGATAGCCCTTCTGCAAGCACCTTCCAATACCCTCGAGAGAGGTCTTCTATTCTATTCTATTCTATTCTATTCTATTCTATGAGTACCGCCTGAATATTCCTTTGCCTGAACTACAGGTTCCTATCCCCTCCACCTGGAAGGACATAGAACTATGGGCCTCATTACACGGTAGGTGGTAAGGGTTTACCGGTACCGGTAAGGGCACCGGTACCGGCAAACCCTTACCACCTTACTACGAGGTCCGTTTGCGGGACCCGTCCTTAACGGCTGGTGTAGACCAGCCGTTAAAGTTGGGACCCGCAAATGGACCTTGGTGCTAATTACGGTACCGTGATTTGCAGTACCGTAATTAGTCCCTTCCCCATTCCTATTAAGCCCTATGTGGCAAAAATGGGAATGAGGAAGGGCCATGGAGAAAGGGGGAATTACCGCCCCGCCAACCTTGGAATAGGGTGGTAATTCCCCTTTTCTCATGGTGGTACCGGTATGGTACCGGTGGCAACCATGGTGCTAATAGCACCATGGTTTACCGCATTCCGTGTAATGAGGCCCCATGAGCCACCTTGGAATCACTTCAATGACAGTTTTGGTGGCCAGAACTGGTGACACAGGTAAAGGAATATGTCCACGCCTGCCCCGTTTGTGCCCAAACCAACATGAAAAGAAAGAGATCTGTGGGTCTCCTACACCCTGTCAAAGTAACACCACCATACCCATGGCATACTGTGGTCATGGATTTCATTGTTAACTTACCTCCCTGTGACAGCTACACATGCATTATGGTTATGGTGTACTGTTTCAGCAAGATGGTCCATTTTATCACCTTCATAGGTTTGACATCGGCAAGTCATATAGCTGATGCCTTTTTTTCTGGTCACAACACGGGCTCCCTGAAAAGATTGTCTCTGACCGGGGAACGCAGTTTACGTCTCACTTTTGGTCCACTCTATGCAACCATGTTGGTATTCATATTGCACTAAGCTCCTTTTACCATCCTCAGGTCAGAATTAGTGCACAAACCAGACCTCAGAGAAGTACTTACATCTTGCAAACCTATTGGAAAAACTGCACAATTACAGTGGAAGTAACATATAAAAACATGGTCTTTTCCACGACTGGAGAGAGACCTTTTTGTGTACCTATGTTTGGCACCCAAAGCATCTTCCGATTGGACCTATCAAGCCCAGTCAGATACACTCTGCGGATGTTCTACTTACCCACCTTCAGGACACCCATCATCTGGCACAATTTAATATTTTGGTGGCTAAGGAGTCAGAAAACAAGGCAGACGGTAAGAAGAGGTCAACAATATGCCGTGGCTGTCTACGTAGTGGAAGTCTGTACCATATTGTGCCCTGGAATGATTATGCAGCGTGTGAACGCTCATGGGAACTTGCTTCCCCTTTCTATGCTCCCGGTTTTTTCAGGCCTTTTTCCTCAGCTTCCTTTTGAAGCCTTATGCAAGATTAGACCATATAGGACTATTGGTTCCATAGAGGAAGCCTATACTATCTTGTGGCCTGGAATGATTATGCAGCGTGTGACCGCTCAAACAGAAACTTCTTCCTGTGTCCATGCTCCCTGTCTTTTCAGGCATTTTTCCTCTGCTTCCTATGGAAGCCTTACGTTCTGTCTGGTCAAGGAGGTGGGCATTATGCCATGGTGCCCTCAGGCTGCAGGAGATATCCCTGGCAGAGAGGCTGGTGGCGCTACGTGCGATGATACCTCGCCTTAGGGTGGTTTGGTTCCCACCACATTGGCAGTGTCTCTCATGGGGGCTGGCATGTCTTCATCTGAGTGCATGCACAGGGGACCACCGCTTCGGAATCCTGCATCTGTAATTCGGTGCGCTTGGTCAATTTCCAAAGTAATGGACTCTGAGCCTTGGCTTCATTCTTGCTCCTTGAAAAATAGAGCAATTGTTTGATTTCCGTTGCATCTTCCTTGCCTTGCCTCACATGGTTGTTTCCTTGTCCCCGCCTAGACGTATTCCTTGCTAGTCTTTCACTCCGACTACTCTGCTCTCTGAACCCTATCCTTCTCTTTGTCCATCTCTTGTCGAATGCCTCAGGGTTTGCACTGTTTCCTTACCACATCAATCGTAGGTGGAATCTGTTTACTGGCGTTGGAAGCCTTACCCTCCATCTTGGATCTATTGTATTATTATTGCCCCTGTGCAGAACGGGGAGGCCCTCCACGCTGCTGCCTTGAAGCCAGCTGGCACCAAGGCCCCTCTGCCAGGGCCATGAATGATGAACCAATTAAGAAGCTGCATATCAGGTACAAATGTGCAGGGAGTATTTTGGCTGGACAATCATTGTGGCTAAAAATTATGTGAGTTTCCCCTCGCATGTATAATGTGCACATAAACTCTGGACTCAGTGCGCAAGTCAGAATTATGGATACATTTTGGGGATTTTAAAAGTGAAAAGGTCGAGTCTGGCTGAGCCAGTTTGCAAAATGTTTGCAGCTTGCACATTTTCCATATGGGATAGATGTCTACCAAAAAACTCTTGAAAATCAAGGCAGATCATTTTGAGAGTGCCCCCTTCATGATTTCCTGTGCATGTTTTCATGAATCCTTAACTATCTTGCCACTACTGAGACACTTGGGTATATATCTATTCTAAGGAGAGTGTATATAAATGAAATCACATACGACATTGGACCTCTTTACAAGTTTACCAGCCCGCAGGTAATTCTGGCGGAATACCGTCAAACTGTCCCTACCTTTTCCACCACCCGATTCCTGGAATTACTGGGATATTACAGGCGGCAGAAAGGGCAGTAAATCCCCATTTCATGGAGTCTCATGCGGGGATTGCCAGAATCACGGTAAATCTGGAATTTATTTGCCTGTAGGGGCCGGATTTACCTCCAGCTCTTTGGTGGAGGTAAATCAGTGCCCCACCAGCAAACTTGTGTTTTGCCAGTCCAATAAAATTGCTGGTGCCGGAATTAACGGCAATTTTACCGGACCGGCAAAACTGTAATGAGTCCCATTGTTTATTAATGATGCTTATTTCAAAATAATACAAATCCTTAAACAATGCACCCATAACTCCCCTGAACCAGCCATTTGCACATCATATTTTAACCATTAGCTTCAGCGTGTCTCACTTTTTGTATGCGAATGTCCCGACGGCGCTTGTTATTTACATTTGTAATATTGTCTGACAAAGAATGCATTATTTTCTCTTATACAAGCTGCTTTGTCTCAGCAAGAGGTCTCTGTGGAAATGATTTATTTCTCCCCATCACTGATTGACCTCAAGAAAAAAGAATAGCCCCTCTCCATTTTCTCAACAGTGACGCCCATCTGAAAAGGGGGTGGACATGGGATCTAGGGGTCGAATGCCACCACTTGCCTTTTTTATTGCATTGCTTTCGTTTTCCCATCCACAAAAAGTACAAAAACAGAGAAGCAATATTGTGTGAAGCTTATGAACTCTTGCAGCAGTAATTAGCCCCACAGCTTGGTCGCCAAGGGGATCTGATTAAGCCTGTGCAACGAAGCTGGGCAACTTCAAATATTCCATCCAGGGATCAAAATGGACATGTTTAGAGTCTACTGATTATCAATGTACTTTCTTTAGTTTCCTCTTTACAAATAGGCATACTTCTTTATTACTCTAAGAATTTTTTTAATGCGTTATTGAAATGTGCGCTATGGTCTGTGTGAACTTTTTTTAAATCTGTTTATTTTAATTTTGAGTTGCTGAGGAGAGAGAAAGCGATTTTATGTTGTATATACTGCAGTTCCATCATGCAACCCCACTACAACCCACTGCACTGCAGGCCCTTGGGAATAATGCATGGCGTGGAAAAGGAATTTGTCTATGGAATGTCCCTTGGCACTCCTCAGTGGAATTTCTTATTGCAGTTGATAGATTCCCATCTACTGCACAATCATAGGCATATCTTGTGCTGAGGTTTGTATGCGCCACTTGACAAAGGGATGTGACCTAGCAGTTCGGTCTGGACTGCCCCTTTTGGGGTGGGGCCAAGGCTGATTTGCATATGGTCTTTCCCCTTCTGTAATGGGTTGGCAGGCTAAAGAACGATAGAACGATGGTCTGGAGGGTTGCTCAGAGAAATGCCAGAGGTTAGGATTAATTCCAAACCTTCCACCCATCCCCTCTTTTGTTTTACATATGTCACCCCCAAGTGGGACGGATATGCCCAGACGTGGGACCTCAGCATGCTGGGCCTAGAGACCCAAGCTTCTCCTCACTGAAGATGCCAAATCAGGCCAAACATATCTGGGGATGCTTGTGGTCTCATGCTGAAAGGATGTGACCTAGCATTTCGGGCGGGACTGGTCCAAGGCTGATATGCATATGGTCTCCCTCTTTCTGTAATGGCTTGGCAGGTGAAGAACAATGGCCTGGAGAGTTGCTGAGAGCAATGCCAGAGGTTAGGATTCATTCCAAACCTTCCAGCCTCCACCTCTTTTGTTTTCCACTTGACAAATGGAGCAGGCATCACACTGAGGTGCCACACTGATATTGTTATTGTTATTTTGCATTTATATAGCGCCTTTTATACCATTGGTATGGTCTGAAGGTAGAACGCCCTTGGGAACCGAAGTTCAGATCAGTAGAGAGAGTAGAGAGAGTCAAAAAGGTGCGTGTGAGCACCGAGTATGTGTGCAGCTCGTGCGGTATCAGTGTAATAGCTGCTTCTTAGCCGTAGGTGTGGCGGTTGAGCGATCAGGAGTATGTGTTCGTTCTGGCAGGATTTATCCAGACCGGGTGTGGCTGCGTTAGGGCCGAGGAGAACGCCTGGCTGGGGGGCGAGTAACCAGCAGTGTTTACTTAGAATGATGTGGAGTGAGCAGCGGTTGTTGGTATGAGAACAGTTATACCGAATGGTGTCATAGTATCTCTGTGTTCTAGTTGAGTGGTGATGTAAAGTAGAGAGTAAGCGTGGTGATGTGATATGATGGGTTGTATGGGCTTTCAAACGTTCTCTGCATTCCAAACCATACTATATACGTCCTATCCACTCCATGGATCCCAGTCTGCTCCATACACTCTGGTCCGTTCTACGCACTCATGCATTCCGGCTCGCCCCTCGCGCTCGAGTCCGCTCTGCGTGCTCCAGTCAGCCCCACGCATGCACTCTTGTCAGCCCCATGCATGTATTCTTGTCTGCGTCACGCATGCACTCCTGTTTGTCCCACGCATGCACTTCTGTCTGCTCCAAGCATGCATTCCTGTCTGTCCTATGCCCTACGCATTCTGCAGCTCTACGTATTCATCCATTCTACGCACTCATCAGTATTGGATGCAATCTGTGCTTGTTCGTTCTACGATCTCATCCGCTCTACGCAACACGTCCGTTTACTCTGGCACTCGTTTGTTCTGGCATTCAACTGCTTTATGTCCTCACATGCATTATGCATTCACCTGTTTTACGCACTCATCCCCTCTACGCACTCATCCCCTCTACGTATCCATCCCCTCTACGCACTCATCTGCTCCCCGCATTCATCCGCTTTAAGCACTCGTGCTTTACACGCATTCACAGCAATATCCTGTTCCATATATTCATCTCTACACTCATCTGTTCTATGCCTTCGTCCGTTCTGTACACTCATCCTCACTGTACACTTATCTACTCATCCGGTCTGTCCACTCATTCAGCTCATCCACTCTATAGACTCATCCGTTCTATCCACTCATCTGCTCTATCCACTCATCCGCTCTATCCACTCATCCGCCATATACGCGCTCGTCCCCTCTACGCGCTCGTCCTCTCTACGCGCTCGTCCCCTCTACGCGCTCATCCCCTCTACGCATTCGTCCCCTCTATGCGCTCGTCCCCTCTACGCACTCGTCCCTTCTATGCTCTGGTCCCCTGAACGCACTCGTCTCCTCTAGGCACCCGTCCCCTCTACGCACTCGTCCCCTCTATGCACTCGTCTCCTCTACGCACTCATCCCCTCTACGCACTCATCCCCTCTGCCCACTCATCCCCTTTGCGCACTCATCCCCTCTACGCACTGATCCCCTCTATGCACTCATCCCCTCTACGCACTCATCCCCTCTAGGCACTCATCTGCTCCCCGCACTCATCCGCTTTAGGCACTTGTGCTTTACACGCATTCAACAGCAATATGCTGTTCCATATAGTCATCTCTACACTCATCTGTTCTATACCTTCAACCGTTCTATACACTCATCCTCACTGTACACTTATCCACTCATCCGCCCTGTCCACTCATCCTCTCTATCCACTCATCCACTCTATCTACTCATCCGTTCTAATCACTCATCCACTCATCCACTCTATCTACTCATCCGTTCTATCCACTCATCCTCTCTATCCACTCATCCGCTCTATCCACTCTTCTGCTCTATCCACTCGTCCGCTCTATACATTCATTCGCTCTATACACTCATCCGCTCGATACACTCATCCGCTCTATACATTCATCCGTTCTATCCACTCATCTGCTCTATCCACTCATCCGCTCTATCCACTCATCCGCTCTATCCACTCTTCTGCTCTATCCACTTGTCCGCTCTATATATTTATCCGCCATATACATTCATCGGCTCTATGCACTCATTTGCTCTAAACCCTCATTTGTTCTATATACTCATCCGCTCTGTACATTCGCCAGGTCTGTACATTCATCTGCTCCAGCAATCTACACACTCTCCCTACTTCCATATTCATCCGTTATCCATACTCATGTGCTCTACATACTCATCCGCTCCACATACTCATCTGTTCTACACACTTATCCGCTGTAGGCTCATCCGTTCCGGACATTCATCTGTTTTACGCTGTTCTTCCACGCATGCATTCTTCCACTCAGCGCATTCCTTTGTTCTACCTGATTTATCCATTCTAACTAATTCATCCGAGCCATTCATTTCAATCACTCCATATGCATTCTGCTCATTTCAGGAGTTTAAATCACTTTACTGTTTCCGTATGATTTACTCTTATTAATCCTTTCACTGCTTTGATCTACTTTATTTGTTTAATTCTGTTTGCCCTTCTAGTTTATATTAGGTTGTTAGCTGTTAGTTTCTCGCATCAGGTGGTTTGATGGATTGGTGTCCTTGAGTTGCTGTTGGTCTGTTTGGGTTAGTTTGGTACGGGTTGGTTTTAGGGGAAGAGCCAGGTTTTCAGCAGTTTGCGGAAAGACATTAAATCCTCAGTTAGGCGGATGTGGGAGTGAGTTCCATAGTGTGGGGCCAAGGCTGAGAATGATGATCCGCCTAACCTGATTGTGTTTGTTTTCAGTATGACTAGGAGACCGGCTGAGCTTGATCTTATGGTGCGTGGGGGGTGGTAGGGATTTAGCATGTCTTGAAGATATTGAGGTCCGGTTTTATGCAGTGCTAGATGGGAGATGCACAAGGTTTTGAAGGTCACTCTTCGGGCTACTGGAAGCCAGTGCAGTGTCTTAAGGGCTGGGGAGATGTTGTCCCTTGGGCCGAGCGCAAGTAGCAATTTGGCTGCTGCGTTTTGTGCTTTTTGGAGTTTATTCAGTTGGTACGCGTGAACTCCGAGGTATTGGGGGTTTGCGTAGTCCAGTCTTGATATAATGATTGATTGGACCGCAGAGTGTCTGTTGGGAAAGGAGAGATATGGAAAGATGCACCTAAGAGTTTTAAGGTGGTAGTGATAGGACTTTGAGACGTTGTTGACTTGGCGCAAGAGTGTTAGGTCAGAGTCTAGGGTGCATCCAAGATTTTTCACTGAGTTAGAGGGGGTCAGTGAGTTGCCCATGGCAGATGGCCAGGGTAGTGGGTGCGGAAGGAGTTCGGAGTTGCCACATACCATGTTTTCCGTCTTGGAGGGGTTTAACAGGAGGTGGCTTTGGGTCATCCAGAGTTCTATGTCGACGAGGCAGAAGGCTAGGTCAGGTCGGGAGTTGGGTTTGGATTTCAGGAGTTTTAGAATTAGTTGAGTATCGTCGGTGTAGTTGTAGCACAGGATGTTGTGTGAACGAATTATTGGTGGGAGGGTGATCAAGTAGAGATTGAACAGGAGGGCGGATAGGCAAGCTCCTTGTGGGACTCCCGTGTCGACTGGTCGGGCTTGGGAGGTATAGGTGGAGAGTATCGTTGTTTGGTATCGATCTTTGAGGAATGAGGATATCCATTTAAGAGCGGTTCCACGAATTCCTAGGGAGTGGAGGCAGTCTAGGAGGATTGAGTGATTGATTGTGTCAAAGGCGGCGGATAGGTCAAAAAGGATTAGTGCTGCGCATCCCGCAGAGTCTGCCGTCATTTTAAGGTCATCCCAAATAGAGGTTAGGGTGGTTTCAGTTCCGTGACGGGATCTGAAACCTGATTGTGCGGGGTCTAGGAGATTGTTGGCTTCAACAAAGGCATTTAGTTGGGTGTAGGCAGTTCGGTCAATGAGTTTGGCAAGGAATCTGGTGTTTGAGATGGGGCGGTAGTTTTTGGGCTTGAGAGGGTCGAGCAAAGGTTTTTTAATTAGAGGTTTGACGTGAACCGTTTTGAATGCGTCGGGAAAGATACCAGAGGAAAGGGAGGTATATATGATGGATCTTGCATGTTCTCCTGCGCAGGTGGAAGCAAACATTTCTTTGAGGGTTGTGGCTGGGCAAAGGTCTAGCGGCGAGCCAGATGGTTTGCGGGCAGATAGGAGGTTGCAAAATTGTCCTGGTGATATTGGACTAAAGGATTCGAACGTTGGTTGCATAGTGGTCGCAGCTGGTGGGCCGGCTGGTATGGGGGGAGAGTTGCTTGGTGGATGTAAGAGAGCCAGTTTGGTGGCTAGAGTATTTGTTCTTTAGAGAGCTGTGGTGTAAAAGTGGAGGGAGAGTGAGTCGCACAATGATTGTGAGGGGGTCGGGACGGTCGTGTTGCAAGTCAGATTGGTGATTTCGGAGATGATTTTATGGAGTTCTTTGCTTGGGTTTTTGCAGTTTAGGATTCGGGAGTTGTAGTGGGCTTTTTTTGCTTTCCGGATTTCGGCCTTGTACTGGTAAAGTTGTCGGGTCAAGGTGGCCCTGTTCTCCTGGTTTTTGCCTTTCTGCCATTTGCATTCTAGATATTTATATAGTTGTTTAGTGATCTTTAACTCAGAAGTGAACCATCTGGGGAAGAGGCCACGGCGGGTTGATGGTTTGCAGGAGGGTGTGAGCCGCATCAGAGGTGCGTTGAGCCATGCGTCAAAGGCGTCGGGGGTTAGTTGTTTGTTGAGTTGGCAGGTAGGTGGTGGAGACTGGAGGAGTGCGTCGGCTAGGTCTGGGACGGTTATTAGTTTTTTCCAGCATTTGCGTAGATTCGGGGGTTCAGATTCGAGTACGGGAAGTGGGTCGGGTGAGTGAATGGCGAACGAGAGAATGAAGTGATCGGACCAGAGGATAGGGGTGGGGGGCTTTAAATGAATCAGGGTGTTGGAGCTAAAGATGGCATCAAGAGTGTGTCCTTTATAGTGATTCGGGACATTTATGTCGGGTTGGAGGTTAATTGCGTCCAAACCGTCAACCAGAGAGTGTGTCATAGGGTTGGTGGGGATGTCGAGCCATATGTTGAAGTCTCCAAGAAGGGTGAGGTTGGGATGGTTTAGTTGAAGGGTGGCAATATAGTCGCATAGGTTGTTTGCGAATTGTCTATCGTAGCCAGGTGGCCTGTAAATTATTAGGAAGGTGTGTGAGAGCGATGGGGAGAGGGATAGTCTAACGAGGAGAGATTTGCAGGAAGGAATGGAAGGTTGGTTGTCAATGATTGAGGCATGGAGGAGAGACTTGAAGACGAATGCTACTCCCCCTCCTCTGGAGGGACGGTTCAGTGGGATGAGGGAGTAGTCAGGGGGGAAGGCTTCATTAGCGATCGGGGCAAAGTCGTCAGAGAACCAAGTTTCGGTGATAAAGACCAGGTCTGGTTTGTCAGAGGCGAGGAGGTCAAAGATGCAGTGTCTGTTTTTCGCTACACATCGGGCATTAAATAGGATGCAGTTTACATCAGCAGGCGAGGTTGGTCTTGGGGCTGGAGTGGAAGGTGGTGGTGGCGGAGAGAGTGGAGACTGGGGGAGAGGGGTAGGGGGGGTGATGCTCGATGGGAATGGTGGGCGAGCAGAGAGATTGGCGGTCTTCAGCCGGGATTTGGTAGCTGCGTGTGTTAGGATGATCGGGATTGGTTCGGAGGATTTGAAGGTGGGGTGTGGGCGGTTAGGAGTTTCCATTGCAGTTGTTGAGAAATCGAGGGAGAGGGTTTTTAGGAAGGGTGAAGCCACGGGGGAAGGAGGTGATTGCGGGAGTGAGGTGATGGGTCGAGACAGGGGAGGTGAGGAGTGCTGAGAGATTGAGGGGGACCATGTACGTTTCCTCTTTAGTTTCTTTGTGGCGATTCGAGTATGAGAGAGGGTAGGGGGAATGGAGGGAGAGAGGGATGCAACCTCGGTTGTTGCTAGGGATAGGCGTGGAGTTTTTAGGGAGGGTAAGGGGTGCGTTCGGGGGGAGGGTGGCGGGGGTTTGTGGGCAAGGCGGAGGGTTGATGATTGCAAGGCGCGGGGTACCTGTTGGGATAGTGAGGGGAGCGGGCATGGTTAACATTGGCTGGTCTGTGGAGGGGTTTGGGGGAGGAGTGGGGTTAGGGTGGTTGGCTCGCCATCATGCCCCTCTGGCTTGGTGTTTGGAGAGGGGAATGGTAGGGAATGCCAAGGGTGGTGGAATGATTTGGGCAGTGGGGGACGGGCAGGAAGGCAGAAGGGGGGGTGGGGGTGGTCCACAGTGGTTGTTGGTGGGAGCCCGGGAAACTTAAAAGAAAACCACAGCAATCATAAATACAACATCGTTGTATTTATAGTAGCTAGTACTTTCGCTTTGAGTCTCCCGGGCTCCCCTGCCTCGGGGTGCCCGGGAGACTTCAAACGAAAGCCACTGCAATCATAAATACAACAACATTGTATTTGTAATTGCTGTGGCTTTCTTTTTAATAAAAAAAAACATTTACCTGCAACAGACAGGAGGAAGGATCCTGACTGCATTCTCTGCTCTCCGGCAATAATGAAGCAAAAGCCGGCTGTAATAAGCAAAAGATACCAGTAGGTGGTTTTTATTTCAAAATTGCAGTGAGGGCGGAGCTTAACACAAGCACAGGAGGCTCATCCATTTCACAAAATGAATGCCTCCTAGTGCTTGAAATTTTCGACTTTGAGCATCATTTGCTCAAAATTTTACATAGGAACTTTCTTTAAAATATTTTTTATATATATTTTTGATTATGGCTCATCTTTTGAGACAATAACATTTTTGAGTGAACTTCACCTTTAATGCTTTTTTAAATACTGACAAGCTTTTTGCACCGCAGAGGTGAACGGGCAGCTTATTCCATCCAACAGCCGCTTTTACAGGGTATGACCTTTCTTGTCCTTTGACTCGTTTAGATCTAGGGCATATTAGTCTCATGGAGTCTTTTGATCTGGTATCTCTGAGTCTTGAACCATGATACAAGTTTTCAGATATCCAGGAGCATCACCGAATAAACATTTATGTGTCATGGTATTAATTTTAAAATCTATTCTTGCTTGTATGGGAAGCCAATGTAGCTCTCTCCTGCATTGTGATATGTGAACACGTTTTGAAGCATTTTTTATGGTTCTCACTGCATCATTTTGCAGAATTTCTTATTTCTTCTTACAGCGTTTACTTGCTCTGCCAAGTAGTGCATTGCAATAGTCTAGTCTCGACATCACCGAAGCCCTTACTAAAGTAGTGTAGTTGGTTATGGAAACAAAAGGTATTATAAGGCATAAAAGCATAAGATAATATTGTATACTTTTTGTCACATTTGTGACCTGAGCATCAGCGTTAAGTGATGCCTTGATGGTCACTCCAAGAGTTTTTACTTTATCAACTGTGTTTATATGATGCTGGTCGATGCAAAATTCACTGTAGTCTGCTCCTAGCTTTTCTCTTGCTTTGGTTGAGCCAAATATCAGAAGTTCAGTCTTTTGACTGTTTAGACATAGACCCCTTTCCATCATCCAAACACGTATTTTCTCATAAACAAGTGTGATGTGTTCTGTATCCTTTGCACAATCTCCACTCAGTCTAAATAGAAGCCGAGTATCATCAGCATAGTAAAGTATAATCCCATAGAATCTGGTAGATTACGTAGGGATAAACAGAAGATATTAAAAAGGGCAGTGAACAAACAAGCTCCTTGTGGGACAATGCATATAATCAGTTCTAGGCTAGATGAAGCATTTTCCCAAACAATTTCTGATTTTCTATTAGTCAAGAATGTCTGAAGCCATTCAACTGTACTGGAAGAGCAATTACCGGTTTCCTGAATACATGTTAATAATTTGGAGTGGTCTACGGGATCGAAGGCCGCCAAGAGGTCCAAAAACATCAGCAGCCCCGATCCACCCTCATCCATAATATCCAGAATTTCAGTCTGAAGATCTAACATGGCTGACTCCGTCCCATGAGCAGTTCTAAAACGAGATTGCCGCTGGTGCAGGATACTGGCCTTTTAAAAGTGCTTTTGGAGTTGAATAGCCGCCACCTTATCAACTACCTCTAGCAAAAATTGGACATTGGTGATGGGCCTATAATTAGAGTATGTAGCAGGGTCCAAATTAGGCTTTTTAAGCAAGGGGGTAACTGACATTTTTCAAAAGATCAGGCACATCATTATTTAAAAAAGAAGCGATTGTTAAATGTTGCAAAACAATTTTAGAAGGGAAGGTGTCCATCTGACACGTTGTGGGACGCATTTTTTAAGAACTTGAATAAGAAAGTCCATTGTAATAGTTGCACATGAGAAGGGAGAATTAACATGGGGGTGAAGCTGGGGGATAGAAATCTGTGCCATCCTATCCATGCAATGGAGCATTGTGCTTTGTAAACTTTATCCGAAAAAAGCTTTTGGTATTGCTTCACAGTCCTCGTTTTTCGGCGTGAAGCATTTAACTTGCGCTTCAGGTTTTTCCAATGATTTGACAATCTCAAACAGTTTGTATAAAGAACAAACAAGAGAATATGAACAATTATTTTGTACATAAAGTGCAATTAATCAGTCTTATCTCCTGCCAATTTACCACCAAACTTGCTAATGGGAATATATCAAATCGGAATTGTAGGTAAATTGCATGTTTTTGAGGGCAAGATATCTAGCGACGGTATGCCTCATAGCCCCACAATGATTTTATACATAAGATAGTTTTACGGATTTTGGGCTCAACTTAGACCCATTTGATAAATGTGACATAAACTATCCCTCAAAGGATTCCTTTACCTTTCTACAATCCTTTCTGGATGCACAAGAATTCTCATTCCACAAATGTCAAAATTCCAGTTTAGAGAGAAAAGACTTAGGGCCTCATTTCGAGTTTGGTGGAAAATCGGCTGGAAATATGACAAATTACTGCCAAATTCCATACGGTTACCGCCACTTTGTCCTGCAGATTACATCGGGATAACAAGTGGTGGTAGGGCGGTGTTCATCCCCATTTTGGGAGGCCGTAGAACTCCATGGGAACTTTGGGGGAATTACTGCTAGTGGTCCTTTTCGCCAGCAGTAATTCCACAGATTTTCTGATTTTTTTACCATAAAGTGAAACGTGTAGTCCAGCGGTGCAGTAATGTGATGGTAAAGCAGCAGTAACGGCATTACTGATGCATTACCGCCATTTGTACCTGCACCACCATCCTTGTTTTGTGGCCCTAGGGGATCCATTTCCACAGTGCTCTGTATTTTTGCTGATTCCACATCAAACACTTCAATGAAAGTTTAAATCTCCAGCTGTATTGATGCGTAACCAAAATAGGAGTGGTTTTAGCCATGCCATATACTCATTCGGTTGCAAACCCATCTCTACATAGAGTGCAACGGTGTGGGGCTTGCTTGGGCAAGCCTAACTGATTTTACAAATGGACTGTTTCGTCTAAGATAACAGCCTTATACAATATGGACTGGGGCAAAACCTATTTTCTCCAATACCAGATTACACAAGCAGCACAACTGCTGCTAAATTTTCAATATTTAGCACAATTGCAAACGTTAGATTATCTGGGCTCGACCAGCTCTAAAGTTGATTCAGAAACTGTACCGTCACTATGGATAAAAGTACAAAGCTATAATTATTTGTGAATCGCCCCTTGTAAAATGAGAGTCTTCAAACATGACTAATTCATTTTTTATTTCAAATGCTTTCTTGTGTGGTGTTTCCAAATGAGTGGTCATTTGAGAAATCACGAAGAGTCACTAATGAGGATTTACTGAAATGTGGTTGGCTACAAGTTGTATATTTGCCACTTTTGTCCATTGTGCCCCGTTACAAAAATGAAATAAACTAAATTATGGAACATGCAACCTACCGTGTTTGAAGTTACTTTACAGTATTACAACCAATAAAAGGAGCTGTACACTTTAAAATTGTTTGCAAAAAAGATACTTAATGTAAAGTGAACAACCAAATATATTTGTATGTTTATGAAACTCTGTAGACGGGTGTTGGCATTGTAAACAAACAGATACCTTAATCGGCATAGCATTGTTCAAGCCTAGGCATATAACTGTGCTATATTAATCTAATTTTCTCCAGCCTTGGCAAACATTGTTTCACTGCAAAGGGGGCTTCTTAAGGGCCTTATAGTGACTTGTGTAAATTCTTAGAGAATATCGTTCAACTTCTACATTAATTGCAGCTATTCTTGGTAGAAGTCCTGTTCAGTGATTTAGATCATTGGCCGCCCTGTAGCTGCTAATTCCAATTTGCACTGGTTACATTTCTTCTGATGTGAAGAGCATGTAATATGGCCCAATGATCAATCGACAGCGTGTGCCGTGGTCATTAAAAGTGTCCATTCAGATTTGTTAATGCCCTTTGGGATTAATTGTTTGAAGTTGTTAGTTACATTTCCGAAAAAGGAAACTGTTTCCGTGGTAACTGGTAGGTCTATAATCCCTAAATCCCAACAGACATTAGACAGAATGTATAAAGGTCACTGGAAGGCCACCAAAATGCTTCAGTTTGGAGTGAAACATATTGTGGCCAAGAATGCAGAAAATGGGAATCAGATAGCATAGTTATATGCCTGGCAGCTTATCTATTGCTTTATAATGTGTATGGTAACCTAAATGGTTTGCTATAAACATTAATAATGTTCTTTTGTGCACAGTCCCTGTTATTGCTATGGCTGCAATACAATGAGATACCTTCCACCATCATAGGCACATGTTCCACAATTTAGTTTATTGCTTTTGTCATATGCTTTAATCATGGAAAGGTTACATTTCTAGACATCACGAAGCACATTAAAAAAGATCATGCTTTAAAATGATGGTTACCTATAGATGTATGGTGTTATTTTCATGGGTGTCTTGCGTGCGTGTGTGTGCGTGTGTGTGCATAATCATGTTCGTGCATGCACTCTAATATCTGGAGTGGAGTGCAGCGCTGGGAGTGTGCAGTCAGAGTCCAGCAAGGACTTTCAGTTTTAACACGTGAAGGAGGTGGGAGCTGTGGAACAGGTGGTTTCATGCTAGTTGTTGAAGAGAGGCACACTATTCACAGAAACACAGCTCTCTATTAAATCCACCTCCAAATGCAGAGCGCCGCGTGGAGTGCAGCGCTGGGAGTGTGCAGTCTGCAGCAGCAAAGTCTTTCGGTTTCAACAAGTGAAGGAGGTGGAGGCTGTGGAACAGGTGGTTTCATGCTGGTTGTTGAAGAGGGGCACACTATTCACAGAAACACAGCTCTCTATTTAATCCACCTCTAAATGCAGAGCGCCGCGTGGAGTGCAGCGCTGGGAGTGTGCAGTCTGCAGCAGCAAAGTCTTTCGGTTTCAACAAGTGAAGGAGGTGGAGGCTGTGGAACGGTGGTTTCATGCTAGTTGTTTAGGGGAACCCTATTCACAGCAACACAGCCTTCTATTTAATCCACGTACAGGAGTGGAGCGCTGCATCTAGTGCAGGGCTGGGAGTGTGCAGTCTGCGGCAGCCCGTGGTTGGTCGCTGTAGCCGAAGACAAGGCTGTCCTTATTGATACGCTGTGCCTGGTGAGCAACTGCCTCTGTGTTATTGCAATGTATGTTCTGCGCAGTAAGGCAGTGGCTGATTTGGCACATTTGCCGGACGCCCATTTAGGTGCAACATTATTGCAAGTACTGACTGTGCCAATTGCTTTAGACACAAAAGAGGCAAGATCATCTGCTGTTGCCTCAACACCAGCCAGCTCTGGTAATATGAGAAATCATTCAGGCACACATGCACCAGTAGTGCAGTCGAGGCTCAGGGGCCAGCATGTGGACAATTAGTGAGTGATGCGTCTATCCTTGATGTAATGTCTGATACGATGGACACTGTGGGGATTACTTCCGGGACAGTCGAGTCAAGGACGGGGGATGGTTTCCGTCGCAGTGAAGGCTTGACTGGTTTAAATATGGACGTTGGGGCACAGGTGTCCCATAGTAAAATTCCTGCTTCCAGGTTATCGCGTTCGCCCTCTCTATACGCGTCTGACACTTCCAAATTATTTGAACCTTGGACTTTTTCTTATCGTCTGTCTTTGCTGCATAGTGAGCCAGGACTTTTCCCCTTGCCCCCAGTACCTGCTGCTAATGACTCATTGCCAATTCTCTATGCTTTGAACTTTACTTTGCTCAAATCGTTTGAGACTATGTGTGATGATTTTAAGACTCTAAATCAGGTGTTGTATAATGTAATGTGCAAGTTACATTTTATTGAAGGTATTATATTTGTTAACATGCATAAAAGGTCTGTGAAGTTTGATGGCATGCCTAGGAGAATTGAGGACCTATGCCCACGTTGGGGCCCCCATATTGGTTTCACCCGTTGTTAACACAAATCATAACGTGGCAAATAATTCTGTGGTGAATATGTCTAACAGGGGTTGCACAACCTACTAGAGCCAATCCCAGAATACAATTTCAATGTAAGGAAGGATACTGTAAGCTTACAAGCTAAAAAGAAGTTCAAGAATATGAAGAATATTCCAAAATTTAGGAATAAGAGTTCAAGGAAGTTTTTCGAAAAATTGAAATCTAGTCTGGCCTGTGTAAATGAATTGCGACTGTTTGAGGTTGTGGAAGTGCCCCTTTGTCAGATGAAGAGGAAGCTTCCCAGGGAGTACATCACTTGGAAGCCAGGGTAGTGACTGGGAAGCTTGGTAAAAAGGGTGGCAACAAGAAGACCTTAAAAAAGCAGAAGAGCAATGCAATAACTAATTTCTTAAAACCTGCAGTACTGTTCTTGGAAACAAGGTGTGTTTGACGTGGACCTTAGTATTTTGACTATCCATCTTGACGATGAGGCTACTTCATTAAATCATTTGCATGTAAATGTTCCTGGGCCCTCCATTTTTGACTCGGTTAATTGTGTTGAATCTCGGGGTACTCCAGCGGCTCAAGCAAATGATCTCAGTGATGGGCCCGGGAAGTCCCCTTTTTTTCTTTTTTAACACAAGAAGAACAACAGCTAAAGTTGTTGGTCCTCAGTGTGCATAATAAAGAGGCCGGTCACAGGGTCTTATGTAATACACACCCAGTTAGTTCTGTGTTGCCTAGTGGTGGACCCAATTTGGAGGCCTTAACGGTCAGTGTAAATGCTAACTCAGTTACCAATAATATGGGCTTGCGTCAAAGGGGTATAATGCCTCAAAGAATTCCACCTCTAAATTCTAACGATCAAGGAGTGCACCAAATACATTGCTATCCGCTACATCTATGCTTCTAGCATCTGGTGTTGACAAGTCCTCATCCTCTTGGAAAGCTAAATCTATAACCTTGATGGCAGAGGCTGACATCTCACTGGACCTACTCATAACAAACCCCAATCGGGCCAAGTTGAAACTGTGGCTATATGATTGGTGCCAAACTTGGGATACCTGCATGAACTATAAACATGTGAAATCTGGACACTTTAAGATAAAACCTATTAATCAACCAGAAACGCATCTAATCAGGCTCCCTGCACCCAAATACAGAACCTCATTTATTAGTTTTCAATTAATTTTGTGGCCGACAAGAGAAGTCCAGAGTATTACAGTTAAACTGACCAATAAGGAGAGGGCTTGTAGATATTGTAATGATAGCTCACAAATTGAAATGCTGAAACATCTATTGGTACGTTGCCAAGCTATGTTAAGTAAAAGAAAGCACTTTGTGCATCATTTATTTAAGGACTATCGTATATTAAGAACTGAAGCCTTGTGGCTGCTGATCTTAAGTGGACAACGAATTGCAATCACTTTGGCAGCTATGAAATATCTTAGGTCTTTGCAATTGGATTCATTCTAGCTGACAACTGAATGAACATCAAGCAAACACCTTGAGCTGCTACTCGCTCTGTGAAGTTCCCTTCAATGCTGCCATGCACTACTGTATAAAATGTTTGTGTTGTCATATGATAATTATTGTATGTTATGTAGGAATTTTAATGACAAAGTTTTATTGAAAGGTTGATTTTTTTCAATTATATCAAATAAAAACAAATTATAATTCTAACGTTAGTGTTAAGAACTCGACCTACACTCTGTATCTCGAACATTGATTTAAAGACAACGCTTTTATCCCTCTTAATCACCATCATGTTTTGGCTTTACTTTATGAAATCCCGAGGCTGAGATTAATCAGGACTACGGATCTCTCTCAGGTGGAATATGTACAGGATGATCGTGGTGATCTTGCTCCATTATTTTTTTTAACTCTATTATGGTTAGAAATGCATTGCTCGAAGATGCCCACACATGTTTGTCACTAGGTTATGATGTGTTCCAAAATGTGGGCACTTTGGAGGATGATGTGTTGTCCGCTTCCTGTTGTGAGCAAATGGTTGGGTCAGTATTTAATCAAGTTGACCCACTGAAAATGAGTATCTCTGGACCTGGCTCACTACCCCAAACTGTTCATAAACCTGTTATCGGGGACAATGCAAAACCCTAAATATTTGATTGGGCCTCTATAGTAGGTCCTTTACACCATGTGGGCTCGGGGGTGCTATAAGAAATTGAAACTTAGTTTATAAATTAGCCTTGTGGAATTTGAGGGGGCCATTCCCACTTGTTGTTTAGATCCTTCCACAAGATTCATGACGAAGAATATGCTATGATTTGATTACAGGAGACTTGGCTAGAGGATCTCCCCATTATTGATGGTGTTTCAATCTATTATGTGAAAGCACAGTGGGGCCACAGGGGGATGCCCTTTGGGGGCTTATTGTGTGTATTTAGGAACAATGTTGGGTTAATTATGACCCAACAGGAGTCGGCTTGTCGCAATATTTTATTCTTGAAATTAAGTTGGCAGGATGCTGTTTTAAATATTTCTCAAACATCTGTACTGTTAAATGTATATTTTAATCCAAAGGAAAGTGCTCTAGGTACGTTTTTAGCGACAACATCTGAAATGCTATCACACTGGTCACCTAACTATGATGCGCATATAATAATTGTGGGAGATTTTAATATTGAGTGCCTGGACTGAGCACATTATTTAATGAACATTCATAAGAAAACCTCTGTTAGCTCCAGAGAGCGAGGGAAGTGCATTTGCTATGAAATGTATTTGTGGGATCTGCAGCATTTGAATGGATGTGTGGTGGGGGATAGTCCACTGAATTTTACTTGGAATAATATGGGGCTTTTATCCACTCTAGATTATATTTTTGGATCGAGGGAAATCCTCTTTAATTATGCGAGGTTGGTAATTTGTGAGGCTGTGGAAAGCGATTGCTGTATCCTGAGCTTGGAACTATCAGTGTTAGTGCTTAGTGATGGGACCGTTTCTCGTGCTACTCTCGTAGGGATACGACCAAGAGATTGCTCGCTGATCTGGAGGCCTGCACTCAGCACTCGATTTAATGACCGAGTCGCTGATGCGTTCTCCTCAATTGAAACTGAATCAACAAACCCTCAAAAGTAAACAAACGTTGTGCATAAACCTCTGTGTGGGTTTACAGTGGACCCTAGAGTATCTTCTTCTAAATTGAAGCACAATCATCCGTTTGATCTTGCCATACAGAATAAAAAGAAAGAATTCTGTCGCAGTATTAGGTTGCTGAGAAACAATGATAGAGTCCTTTAGATGGGAGTCTTATACAAACTGGATGAAAGGGCACAAGAGCTTGATGCATAAGAGGGATGCTGAATCTATGCTAGGATCCCTGCCGAACAGGGAATCTGAGGCATTGTGGTCCCTTATCAAAGCCTCGGGAGCTCCGGTTACGTTGCAAGCCCAACTGATTGCCGAAAATGCATGGATTGAACATTTCTTGCAATTGTATAACAGCAATCAGGAATTAAATTTTAAGAGACTGTAGATATTATTAAAACATGTAAACCCTCTAGGGCTCCCAGACTTGATGGTCTTTCGAATGCAACCTTTAAAACTGAACCAATGTTATGGGCTGCTGCCTTGCAGGGGTTGTTTAACAACATCATTTTGGCACATTCATGGAATGGAGCTATAATAATATTGGTGTTTAAAAAATATCATAGACTTGACCCAAAAAATTACCGTCGAGTTTCATTACTGAATGCGAGTAGCAGGATCTTTTCTGTGACAATGTTGAAGGAATTACAGTCATGAGCAATTAAGGCAGGGTTGTTGGATATCCACCAAGCTGGGTTCAAAAAGTGTGTTGGATCTTCTCAGAATAGTTTTATTTTGCAGATGCTTGCCGCACAAGGAAAGCTTTCAGGAAGACCTCTCTATGTGGCATTTTTCGATCTTTTGCAAGCGCTAGGTTGAGTTAATCGTCATAAGTTATGGTGCAAGCTACAACAAAAGGGGTGTCCTTCCTCCATTTTAATTATCCTAATTGCCCTTCGTGCCAACACTGGGATTAAGATCAGGCTGAATCAGAAGGGCCATTTTTTTAAGTGGATCAAGACTCAATGTGGGCTTCACCAAGGATGGGTCTTGATGCCTTTTTCGTTTAATTTCTCTGTCCATGATATTGGCTCCTCCCTAGTTTACACTAATACGAATCCCCCACATTTAGGATTGATGCCACTTCCGTATATGTTGATGACTTGATTATTTGTGATTTAACACCTGAGGGTCCTCAACATTGCCTGGATGCTGCAAATAGATATTTGCATACTATTGATTGAAAGGTGAATGTGCAGAAAAACTAAATTATGATCATGAAACCTAAGATTGATCTGGGCAGGAAGGGTCATGCTTTTAAATACAATCTCGATCAATTTAAGATTGAGGTTTGGAGACAATTACTTAGGTGTCGTTTCTCAGGATAAGCCGAAAAAAGCAAGAGGCGCAGATCTTATTCAATTCACACGCAAAGGTGATGGCTTCCCAAATGCGCTTATTGGATAGACGCTTTGGTGGCTTCTCCATTGCCCCTCTTCTGTACTTTTATCAGTCTAAAATACTTCCTTCCTAGATTAACTTTTGGCGCAGAAACCTCTTTAAGTGAGATTGACTGGGATCAAATTGAGGCTGTTATGTGGAGAAGGATGCTTGCATTGCCGCAGGGGGTTCCAATTGGTGAAATTAGACACGCTGTGTTTGGTGTCTATTAAAGCTTGTATCACTTGGAAACTACTGCAGTTGAATGGTAGGCTTTTGTCTCCTCCTGTGGTTTCTTTGTTTTTGAAATTACACAAACAATAGGGGCCAGGAATTGTAAAGCACTGGATGCCTGGCTCACTAATTGTAACGCTAAGCTGGTAAGTGTGGAATCTACTACGGAGGAGTTTATAACAACCCCGGACAAGGTTAAACGCAAGGTCTACGAACATGATTGAATTTGTAATAGGGCTCAGATTTTTAATGACCAACTATTTTATAATTTTAAATATGATATAAAAGCTTTTAATGTTGTGCCATGCTATTTATTAAACCACCTATCCTGTGGTTTTAGGCTTCATTTTTTGAGGTTTAAGCTTAATCTGTTTTTAACAGTGGAGGTTGTAGGTGCTCGAACTGTAGTGATATGATCTGCACGTTTATGTCGGTTCTGTCATTTAGAGATAGATGGCCTCATTACAAGTGTGGTGGTCCAGAAATAAGGGTGCTGGTTGAAAAGTCCCACCACACTACAAGTCTGCCTGCAGGGGCCGTTGCACCCGGCAGGCATGACCTACTGGGCCCAACGGTCCCGGTGGCCAGATTTGTCACTGAAGCACCAGCAGTGTTAGCAACGGTGCTGGTGCTTCAGTCTTCCCACTCCAATGTACAGAACTTCACAGGAATGGGGAACAACATTTTTCGGTGCCTGACATCGCGATCCGGTGGGACTTGTAATGTCCCGGTGGCACTGGGATATCAGGTGCTGAAAAAGTGTTACGGGTACGGGGGCAAACTCACCGGTAGCACCGGTGGATTACCACCGGACTCGTAATGAGGCCCAGAGACTCTATAACACCTACTAATTGAATGCGTGGTTTTATTGCCGTTGCAACTTCAATTGTTCAAAAGGTGTGTACCCCATGCTGCTGCACTATCGACAGGCCAGTTTTGGATTTGTATTTTAAATGCAAATTAAATGTTAACATTGCTGTTTTAGCTTTTGTAAATGAGGTTCTAAAATCATTTTAATATGTGTTTTTAGTATTATAACTTAGATTTTTACATTCTAAAAGCTTTTTTTATGGATGTGAATTATATAAACGGTTTTGTTGGAAACCATAATGCAATAAATAAATAATATCTGCTAAGCTTAGGCCTGTTTTTGCTACACTGTCTTTGCTATGCTCTGCCCTGCCTGGTGATGCTATGCTCTACTAGGTTTGGTATGCTACTCTGTGTTATTTTATGCTGCATGATCTCTGTTTTTCTTCCTAAATACAAATGCATATTAACTTGAATGCAACCTTTCAATGTACACCTTCCTCTTGCTTTTAGGACGGAGACCCCCAAATGCATGCACACTGACCCCTATTTGACTTCCACTTCCTCAGTGGAGCCGCCAGGGGGTGCAAAGGGAGACGGCCAACCTTATAAAAATGCTGCCCGCCTGCGCCTCTTGGAGTCAATGAATGAGCCACCCCAAGTGACCTCATCAGGCACCCGTGTGAAAAATGTCTGTAGGCACTTTCTCCCCCACTGCATCTAAACCTAACCCTGCTTTAGGGGGGTCAGGGAAAGAAGGAGGGTGGGGGTGGGTGGGTGAGTGGTGGTTAGGGGAAAGGAGGGTGGGTGGGTAGTCGGTGGTTAGGGAAATGAGGAGGGGTGGGTGGGTGGTGGTTAGGGAAATGAGGAGGGGTGGGTGGGTGGTGGTTACGGAAAGGAGGGGGGTGGGTGGGGGTTAGGGAAAGGATGGTGGATGGGTGGGTGGGGGTTAGGGAAAGGGGGGGTGGGTGGGGGTTAGGGATCTTGGGATTTAGGGAAAGGAGGGGGGTGAGGGAAAGGAGGGGGGTGAGGGAAAGGAGGGAAAAGAGGGGGATGAGGGAAAGGAGGGAATGGAGGGGGGTGAGGGAAAGGAGGGGGAGGGTGGGTGGAGGTGAGGGAAAGGAGGGGGAGGGTCGGTGGGGTGAGGGAAAGGAGGGGGGTGGGTGGGTGGGGGTGAGGGAAAGAAGGGGGGGTGGGTGGGTGGGGGTTAGGGAAAGGAGGGGGTGGGTGAGGGTTAGGGGAAAGAGGTGGGTGGGTCGGTGGGGGTTAGGGAAAAGAGGGGGGTGGGTGGGGGTTAGGAAAAAGCAGGGAGGGTTGGTCGGTGGGGGTTAGGGAAAGGAGGGGAGGTGGGTGGGTGGTGGTTAGGGAAAGGAGGGGGGGTGGGTGGGGGTTAGGGAAAGGAGGGGGTTGGGTGGGTGTGGGTAAGGGAAAGGAGGGGGGTGGGTGGGTGGGGGTTAGGGAAAGGAGGGGTGTGGGTGGGTGGGGGTTAGGGAAAGGAGGGTTGGTGTGTGGGGGTTAGGGAAAGGAGGGGGTGGGTGGGTGTTAGGGAAAGGAGGGTGGGTGGATGGGTGGGGGTTAGGGAAAGGAGGGTGGGTGGGTGAGGGTTAGGGAAAGGAGGGTGGGTGGGTGGGTGAGGGTTAGGAAAGGAGGTGTGGGTGGGTGGGTGGTTAGGAAAGGAGGATGGGTGGGTGGGGGGTTAAGGGAAATGAGGATGGGTGGGGGTTAGGGAAAGGAGGATGGGTGGGTGGGGGGGGGGGGGGGTGGGGGGGGGGGGGGGGTTTGGGGGTTTGGTGGGGGGTGGGTTTGGTGGTTGGGGAAGGGGTTGGG